>NC_052530.2:1998927-6998927 GCF_016746365.2 Drosophila yakuba
CGTCGTGAAGATGTGGAAGCTGGAGGCCGACCGGCTGGTGGCCGTCAAAGCTCCGCGATCGGCACCGTTAGCGGCCCGCGAGGAATACGAAGCCGCCAAGGCGTCACGCATTCGCATGCAGCAGCGGTCGGCGGCCATGCACGAGCGGCCATGCACGAGCTGCAAAACCCATCCAGGAGGAAGGAGGAGTCCGAGAGAAGGTGGCGTCAGGAGCTCCAGAAGGCAGAGGCAGAAGAGCGTGCGGCCTGGAATGTAGTCACCTGGCAGGAGGAGGAAGCAGGCGGACAGGAGGAGAGTGAGATACCCGCTACCCCGCAGTACGTCCACTCAGCGGAGGTGATCCGGATGGGGTCCCTAGAGCCATCCCCACACCCGTCACCCACTCCGACGGCAGGGATCCCACTCACGCCCCGGCCACGGCACTGGTCACCTAGCCCTCCACTCAACCCAGCGAGGATGCCGACCGTCCGTCCGGCCACGATCCCGGCGACACCCCCGGGGCCCCAGGATTCCCCGATCCCAGGAGGATCACGGAGGGAGGCACTCGGCGGTGGCAGCGCACATTAACCTGGACATGGCCAGTAGAGAAGGAGGAGGCGGCGCCAGCCCAGGGCGGCTGGGCGCCACCAACACCCGACACTGCGGCGGAGCTGGAGAAGGGGCCATGGATATGGCCATCACCCGTGGGCAACCAGAAGCCCGTGCTCCGGAGGCAGGCATCCGCTCCAGCGGTGGGTGTCTCGCCTCCCCGGCCGTCATGGGTGCGGATGGCGTCCACGTCGGATGCCCTCTGATGGGATACCGATCCCGAAGGCGGATTGGCCAGAAGGGGTCGAGGAGGAACCGGTGGTCCGGAACGCAAGACGCCGAGGCAGCCGCCGGTGCGTCATGATGCACCATGGCAGCGAGAGGTTCCGGTTCCGGGTCCGGGTCTCGGCAACGGAGGTCCGCCCATTCCGCCTGGTGCGAGAAGTCGAGGGCTCCTCGAGATGCCGGAGTGGGGCCGGTGACAGAGCTTCCTTCCGCAGGGCTGTTTCACCTCCAGGAAGGGTCCCAGGTCGGTTCAAGCCGCCTTGCTGCCAAGGCCGGTCGCCCGGAAAATCCCTGTCGCGGTCAAATCGCTGGCAATGAAAAATGATGTGCTCCGCCGTCTTGTCGACGCCGCATTCTGGGCAGTGGCTGTCATCGTCGTGGCCAAACCTAGCCAGATAGCTCCTGAAGCATCCATGCCCGCTTAGCATTTGGGTGAGCCAAAAATTTACCTCGCCATGCCGACTTCGCGTCCATGCGACCACATCCGGGATGATCCTAAAGGTCCATCGTCCCTTCGTCGACAGCTGCCACCGTCTTTGCCACCTTTCCAAGCTGTTGGTTCTGGCGTTGGCTTTTATGGCTCGCTTCTGGGCCGAGCTGCACTGTCCTACAGTCTTCTTCACCTCGTGGTGTATCTCCTTCGCATCCAAGGCCAGCAAGTCCATGGGCAGAGTTCCCGCTATAAATTGGGCTGCGTCGTCGGAGATTGTCCGAAAGCCGGAGCACACCCTTAGGGCACACAGCCTGTCGTCGATTCCAGGCCCCTTATGTAGGACCTCTTCTCCGAAGCTTCCGCCCATATTGGGGCTGCGTACAGCGCTGTTGCACTGCAGACGGACTGTAGGAGTAGTCTGCGTCCCTGTCTTGGGCCCCTGCAGTTGAGCATTATTCGCGCTAGAGCCCTAGCGACGCTCGACGCCTTCCTGTTCGCTTCCGCCAGATGCTCCTTAAACGTTTGCCTAGTGTCTAGCAAGACCCCTAGGTATCGAATAGCTCGCGCAGACGTGACCGTGGTATCTCCGACTCGGATGGTGGTGAGGGTCTCGGCTTCTTTAACTGTTTTTGCTACGGTTACCACGGCAATATCGTCAGCGAAGCCAATCACTTTGGTTCTCCCTGGTAGTGACAGCCGTAGCACAGCATCGTACATAGCGTTCCACAGCAGCGGCCCAAGGACATCTATGGTTAGCATCGGCTCTCCTGGCATTGGTGCATAGGAAGCACTTGGCCTCTTGAGTGCAGCTAGCGATCTTGTGCCCGGTTTGCCCGCACTTGAGACAGCAGTCGCTGCGATTTGCAAGGCTCTTGCAACGCACTGCAATATGGCCGGTCTGGAGTCGCTGTCCTTACAGACTGTCCATCCCACCTTCAACTTTCCTTTGGCAAGCACGGCAGGCCCACTACTGCCGTTTGGGTGTCCCTGAAGGAAGGTCGGAGGCTTTTCAGCTTAATCGAGCTTGCCTTAACTTGGAACTGGTCCACCAACGCCGTTAAGAGGTCCTCTTTAGCGACTAATTGGACCTAGTCGCAGATCGAGAGGGGATCTGCTCCACTGTTTTCGCCTGCCGTCTTGGAGGGCCTTCATCCTGGCGAACATCGCCTTCATCTGCACGTTTATGTGCCTCACCTGCCTCACGTTGGTCAGGTTAATGAGCTGATCCAGGACCATTCCGATTTCCGACAGCTTGTCGGCGCAGCGGCTTTGCCCATCCGCCATCGTCCTCTTTGGAGGTGTACTGCGGCTCGAGCCGGAGGGGCTGCTCGGGGTCCTTGTCCGCTTCGGCGTGTCCTGTCCATCTCCCATCTCGGCCAGGACTGACCCACCAATATGTGGTGGCCCAGGGGATCTTGGCAGGATCGGCGAACGCAAGATCTTTTTGCTGCTTTGAAAAGCTCCCGCGTTGTCCATTTCGCTATAGTGCCTCGCCAGGTTGGTTTAGAGCGTGGTTTGGGACCTCCAAAATCCGTGCCCCTGCCGTGGAATTAACCACGGGTGGATTTCCAACTAAGTGGTTGCCACCTGGAGTAGTAATGTTAGTTACCGACATTCCTCACTTAGATGCATTTTATACCTATTGCCAGGTTTTTGTTGCAGTTTATTCCCCTCTGCCAGGGTTGGATTTCTGCCGGCCACTATGGCGCAGACGCAGACCACGTAGCCGCCCACTATGGGTCAGACACTCCGTGGATTTTTGGTGTGGGGGAGTGAAGGGGAAAGGGTTTTTTTTTACGGTGGGAGTTATACCGCTCCTGCTCGGTCGCCAGAGCCCCGTTTTTCGGTGTACCGCGTAAGCGGCGGGGTTGGCTGTTAGTCGGCTCTTTGACCTTCGACACCTGTATTTACTCGCCCCGACTTGTTGGAGCTAATTTCGCAGGGATTCCATGCGTTGCTGCCAAGGATACTCGTCGGCAGCCCAAGAAAGTGTGCTACGTTTAAAGACGAGATCGTTTGGCTAGTCGTGTAGCAATCAGCTTCTGTCCAGTAGCATTTCCCTAGAAGCACCACCTGTGGTTGGGGGCGCCTTCGGCTACGCAGCGCTGCCAGACCAGTAGCCTGATCCGTTTACCAACACTGGCTGAGCAGCTGAGTGTCACAGTGCATCTCTTATTGCACACAAGGAAAAGCGGACGATAGAGAAAAACCGGAAGAGAAATTCGAATTTTCTCACCCTGACCTGTACCGTGGCCCTGGAGATCGGGTTCGTCTGGCAGTCCATAGGACATCTGGAGAACACTCTTCCGCGGGTAAGTGCCTGGGGCCGCGACGCCGAGCTGGCCATCACCCATTTTCGCGTCCACGCTGGCTCAAACGCGGAAATTTTGGTGTTTTTCCGGCAGCCCAAACGCGACGCGTCCGTCGTCAAACACTTCACGTACACTTCACGTGTGGGTACTCACGTGTGTGTTGAAGAGTGGCGAAGAGAGGATGTCCATCCACAACATCGTGGCCCGCCCGGGGGTGTTGTGCTGGAAGAGAGAGAGCCACGCTTCCGGAGAAAGGGGGTGAGTGAAGGTGAAAGAGAAATGAAAACAAGAGAAATTGAAAAAAAAGAGAAAACTTACCTCAAAAATTCCTTTGTTGTCGAAGTTTGCCTTGTCACCATGTGCTTAGGGAAGGGGGCGCCTCGATCACAAGGCGGTCGATCGGCACTCGATAGTGTCAATCGATGGGCAGAAACATCGGAAAAAGCAGCACATGACGGATCACACTATGGAAACACTATGGTCATCTAGTGGCAACGCCGCGCCAACTAAAGTTATCGAAAACAATCGATCGACGGAAAGTAGTGTGACCAGATGGCGAGAAAACGAAAACGCGGAATGCGGGAAGAAGAATGGTGAACGTAGTAGCGTCACGGAAATGCGAATGGGCGGCAAATTTGTTGTGTTGAAACTCTGCACAAATGCGGATGGTGATCGCATAAGGAGGGCCAGCCGTTGCCAGTTACGCAACAAGGCAAAGCGTAGTAACGGCAGTGCGATGCCCGGAAAAAGAGAGTTTGGAGACTCTGAGCTGGAGAAAGAGACTTTTGAGACTTTGGAGGAAGAGAGTTTGGAGACTCTGGAAGCGTAGAGAGAGAGGGTGGAGACTCTGGACTTATTGAAAAGAGAGTTTGGAGAGTAAGCAGGTTCAAAGGCAAATCACGGGGCAAGTCGGACTTTGGACCGGGCGAAAGGTAAAATAGTGGACTTTAGATCCTGAGACTGGAGACCAAAGGGATGAACCGTTAAAGGAGGCCTATATAAACAGGCCGAACGCTTGAAGCGGGACAGACAGTCGAGGAGAACAAGTGTACGAGTCAGCAATGTTAGAACGAAGTCAGCAGAGGAGCTACAGCCGTGGTAGTCAACAAGGAGCAAGATTGCTACGTCAAGATGTTCGGGACGAGAAGGTCTCCGAATTGAGACGCAGGTAGCTGAGGTCCAGTACGACGAAGCACAAGTAGCCCAGAAGCACCCAACAGGCGAAGCCAAACTAAGGAGGGCACAGGATAAGTGACAGGGATTGTGGTGTAGACCCGGAGAACTCTGTAGTAGACCGCGAACGTGAACGGAAACAGAGCTCGCGTAGTTTCACTCCATGACCGGAACATCGAGCATAGCCGAGCACACAATAACCATGGAGGATGATAAACCAATTAAGCAGAGTATCTGTGCATCTCTGCAAGAATCCAAAGATTCAAGGGGAGATCAACGCGAAGGTGGACGAACTTCTGGAGATGGGCATTTAAGGAGCCCGTACAGCTCACCCATAGTCTTGGTAAAGAAGAAAACGGGAAAATGGAGACTGTTGGAACAGTAGTTTAAGTTTTAATAACAAGAATACGAAAGTCTGTTTGATTTGGCACTGTTAAATTATCAATTAGAGATCTTAGAACTGCTGCTGAATTGTTACCCATTATGAAATTCCTACAGATTATACCCTGTTATGTTATGTTATGTTATGTTTGACCAATTATGTTATCATTCTCATGAAAGCTCTACTATGTTAATAAATCCAGTCGTAAAACTGAAGTCGAAGCTGCTGGTTGCGCCCGCGCAATAAACATTTTGGATCGAACCTCTCGTCTTTTTCTTTCGGTGGAAATTTCCCGGCTAGGCTGCTAGCCGCCAGTCCCAATTTCGTAACAAATTTTCTTCGGGAAAACTTTCCCGATATTTCATGGCGCCCGAACAGGGACTACGGCTAACATTTATTTAATTTTTGTGTGCGAAAAAACCAACAAAATAGTGCATTTTTCGTCGTCTCGGCACTTGTTCTGTTTTTTCTCTATATTTGGGGAAAAAACCTAGCTGGTGGAATTCGGCGAATTATTTTGGATTTGGCGGACATTTTGGACATTTGGAGTGGAAAAGGAAAGAAATTATGCCAAATAATAACCAGGTATTCAGTGTCAAAAATTAAACATAATAAGCACTCCACTTTTTGTGTGTATTGTGTGCGTTAATAAAATTCTTGGCATATGTGGTAAATTGGAAAACCAATTTAAATCCCAAACAAACCACCACCCCCAAATAAAAATATATAATAAAAAGTGAACTGCCTTTGACAAAACTTATGGTTTTAATTTCTGTGAAAATGTGGAGAAATTTATGTACGTTAAATACATACGGTCAAAATTCAAAGGTTCAGTAAACCTACATACATACCTATACATAACGTCAGTTTGCCGGCAATTTCGTTTCCCTTTTGTGCAGTTGCAGAGCAGTTATTTGTCTGCTATATACACGGTGTCAGTGGCCAACCATATATACCTCGCACTTTGGTTATTTTCAGCAGTACATACTGTGGCAGTGGATCTCAAACCGTTCGGCGGTGTTTGTGGGCATACTTAAGCCGAATGGGATCCATTTAAATATTTCGGACAGTTTATGTGTCATAAAATTCAAATTTTGTGCATTTTCGGCTTTGGTTTTACCCATCAACGGTACATACACATACAAACTACACATTTGTGCATTTCGGTGGTTCTTCGGCACAGTTAACCCTCATATAACCGAATAAAATTTATTGTTGAATTTGAATTTGGAAATCCATTTTTTTATATTTGGGCATCGATTAAAAATTGGTTCCGTGCGCATTTACGTGTATGATTTAACCCTTGTTTCGGAAATATACTTGTATTTGGACTATTTTTATTTGTTTCAATTCATTTAAAGAATGGAAAAAGAAAAGGAAGTATCGGCAAAGCTTAATTCTAAATTAATAGAGGCTATGCAAAAACACGATAGGGTTATGAGCGATTTTGGACGTATGAAAACTGCATTTGAGGAAAAAACTATTTCGTCCGATAGTTTTCAACTGGAATACCGAATGCTACTTCTCGAAACATATTGTGAAAAATTAATGGATATTCAGTCAGACATTGATGTGCTAAACCCAGGAAATGATTTAAGAGCGTCTGTCGAGGATATGTGCATGATCACAAAGGCTTTATATCGGTCCGCAATGAGTCGAGTCGAGGCTCCGAGACTTAGTCACGGGGATAACAGTGGGTGTCGTCATTCGTCCCATTTACCAAAAATGAATTTGCCCAAATTCAGTGGAAAACATTCCGACTTTAAAAATTTTATAAGTCTTTTCGAGAGCTTTGTGCATAATGACCCGTCTCTAACAAATATCAAAAAAATTCAACCATTTGCTGACATGTCTAACAGACGATGCATTAGGAACTGTCAAGGCGTTTCGAATTTCGGATTTAAATTATGAGAAGGCATTGGTTAGTCTGAAAAACGTTTACGACAATAAATGCTTGATTTTTTTGACACCATTTCTCAATTGTTTGACCTCCCTCAAGTATCGAAACCATATGCATCAGGCTTGATTGGCCTTATTGACAAAATATCGGCCCTTTATTCGTCATTACAGGACATAAATAACGCAATTTTTATTCACATTGCAAGGTCCAAGTAGATCACACTACAAAATCCCGATTTGAAGAACAGCTTGATTATAACACGCTACCGACATGGTCCGATTGTGCGATTCAATTGAATCGAAGATATCAACATCTAACTGCTGAGGAGTCAACCAAAAGTAAAGGGAAGCCTAGCCAAGCTTCCAATAAGGGATATTCCAAATCCTCCTTCTCATGCACACAGACAGACCGCAGACCGGATTCAAAGTGTCGATATTGCTCAGCCACAAATCACAGTTTAGGCAGTTGTCAACCTTTTATGGCTTTATCGGTTATTCAGCGGTTCGATTTTACAAAACACAATCAGTTGTGCATAAATTGTTTAAATCCAGGTCATCCAGTGAAGAAGTGCAAAGCAACTAAGTGTCGTGTTTGCTCTAAGCCTCACAACACACTTCTTCACAGATACGGGGTAGAGCAGCAACCATTTTCGTCGGGATTAGTTCCTCAAGTGCATGTCCAGGCACGTTCAGTAGCAGTTGATCATAATAATCAAGCCCATTCTTGTCATGTTGCTAGTACTAACCAAGTTATTCTTGCTACTGCTGTTGTTAAAGTACGGGATAGATTTGGACAGTTTTAATTAGCACGAGCGCTATTAGATTCAGGATCTCAAATCAATTTTATGGCAGACGACTTAGCACAGCGTTTGCTGTTACACAGCCAAGAATCATATCTAAATATGACTACTGTAGTGAAAAAGGACTCGGTAGTACGGCACAAAGTCCACACGTCAATTCATTCTCGCGTCAATGCTCATAGTTTCGCTACCAATTTTTGGGTGTTAAGATCAATTTCATCTTATCAACCCGATCACGAAGTCAAATGTGCCCAATGGAAAATTCCAGCAAACATTGAACTAGCAGACCCTCGTTTTCACAAGCCCGCAAAAGTGGACTTACTGATTGGCGCAGAATCCTTTTTCGATCTTTTGAGCGTAGGCCAAATAAAATTGGGTTCTGAACATCCTTCACTTCAGAAAACTTTACTAGGATGGATTGTTTCGGGAAAGTTCACTCAACGCGCATCGAAGAACGCTCAGGTATGCAGCGTCTTTGGCAACGAAACTGTAGGTTCTCTCGACTCTCTGGAATTGGAACACGTTCCTGAGAAATCGAAGGCTGTTTATACAGCTGAACAACTTGCTTGCAAGCAGCACTTTGAGCAAACCGTACATAGGCTTTCGTCTGGTCGTTTTGAGGTGAAGTTGCCATTATGAAAGATCCCAGTGTCTTAGGCTTATCTTTTGAATCGGCAATGCGCAGATTTCTGGCATTGGAACGCAAGCTTGCAAATAATCGCGAGTTACATGACATGTATCAGGAGTTTATGAGAGAGTAACTTAACCTTGGACACATGTCACTGCTTCCAACACCTCCTCCAAAGAAACACTATTACATTCCACATCAATGTGTCTTGAGACCTGATAGTAGCACCACAAAGTTGCGAGTTGCTTTTGACTTTTCAAATAAAACGTCAACCTCGATCTCATTAAATGAGACTCTAATGGTGGGTGCAACTATTCAGAGGGAGCTTTACGCTTTACGAACAGTATTAACGAGTTGGAGGTAATTCGCATAGAAGTGACGAAGGTTTTGGAGTTAGGGGGTTTTCATCTAGTCAAATGGGCAACAAATCACACAAGTTTGATGACCAACCAGGAATCAGAAAAATCTCTTATATTTAATACTTTGGAATCCGTTAAAACGCTTAGGATGAGAGGGAACCCTCAAAATGATGCGTTTCATTATTGCTTGGAGGATTCGTTTCAGTCCTTACCACCAACTAAAAAATTTTATAAGTCTTTTCGAGAGCTTTGTGCATAATGACCCGTCTCTAACAAATATCAAAAAAATTCAACCATTTGCTGACATGTCTAACAGACGATGCATTAGGAACTGTCAAGGCGTTTCGAATTTCGGATTTAAATTATGAGAAGGCATTGGTTAGTCTGAAAAACGTTTACGACAATAAATGCTTGATTTTTTTGACACCATTTCTCAATTGTTTGACCTCCCTCAAGTATCGAAACCATATGCATCAGGCTTGATTGGCCTTATTGACAAAATATCGGCCCTTTATTCGTCATTACAGGACATAAATAACGCAATTTTTATTCACATTGCAAGGTCCAAGTAGATCACACTACAAAATCCCGATTTGAAGAACAGCTTGATTATAACACGCTACCGACATGGTCCGATTGTGCGATTCAATTGAATCGAAGATATCAACATCTAACTGCTGAGGAGTCAACCAAAAGTAAAGGGAAGCCTAGCCAAGCTTCCAATAAGGGATATTCCAAATCCTCCTTCTCATGCACACAGACAGACCGCAGACCGGATTCAAAGTGTCGATATTGCTCAGCCACAAATCACAGTTTAGGCAGTTGTCAACCTTTTATGGCTTTATCGGTTATTCAGCGGTTCGATTTTACAAAACACAATCAGTTGTGCATAAATTGTTTAAATCCAGGTCATCCAGTGAAGAAGTGCAAAGCAACTAAGTGTCGTGTTTGCTCTAAGCCTCACAACACACTTCTTCACAGATACGGGGTAGAGCAGCAACCATTTTCGTCGGGATTAGTTCCTCAAGTGCATGTCCAGGCACGTTCAGTAGCAGTTGATCATAATAATCAAGCCCATTCTTGTCATGTTGCTAGTACTAACCAAGTTATTCTTGCTACTGCTGTTGTTAAAGTACGGGATAGATTTGGACAGTTTTAATTAGCACGAGCGCTATTAGATTCAGGATCTCAAATCAATTTTATGGCAGACGACTTAGCACAGCGTTTGCTGTTACACAGCCAAGAATCATATCTAAATATGACTACTGTAGTGAAAAAGGACTCGGTAGTACGGCACAAAGTCCACACGTCAATTCATTCTCGCGTCAATGCTCATAGTTTCGCTACCAATTTTTGGGTGTTAAGATCAATTTCATCTTATCAACCCGATCACGAAGTCAAATGTGCCCAATGGAAAATTCCAGCAAACATTGAACTAGCAGACCCTCGTTTTCACAAGCCCGCAAAAGTGGACTTACTGATTGGCGCAGAATCCTTTTTCGATCTTTTGAGCGTAGGCCAAATAAAATTGGGTTCTGAACATCCTTCACTTCAGAAAACTTTACTAGGATGGATTGTTTCGGGAAAGTTCACTCAACGCGCATCGAAGAACGCTCAGGTATGCAGCGTCTTTGGCAACGAAACTGTAGGTTCTCTCGACTCTCTGGAATTGGAACACGTTCCTGAGAAATCGAAGGCTGTTTATACAGCTGAACAACTTGCTTGCAAGCAGCACTTTGAGCAAACCGTACATAGGCTTTCGTCTGGTCGTTTTGAGGTGAAGTTGCCATTATGAAAGATCCCAGTGTCTTAGGCTTATCTTTTGAATCGGCAATGCGCAGATTTCTGGCATTGGAACGCAAGCTTGCAAATAATCGCGAGTTACATGACATGTATCAGGAGTTTATGAGAGAGTAACTTAACCTTGGACACATGTCACTGCTTCCAACACCTCCTCCAAAGAAACACTATTACATTCCACATCAATGTGTCTTGAGACCTGATAGTAGCACCACAAAGTTGCGAGTTGCTTTTGACTTTTCAAATAAAACGTCAACCTCGATCTCATTAAATGAGACTCTAATGGTGGGTGCAACTATTCAGAGGGAGCTTTACGCTTTACGAACAGTATTAACGAGTTGGAGGTAATTCGCATAGAAGTGACGAAGGTTTTGGAGTTAGGGGGTTTTCATCTAGTCAAATGGGCAACAAATCACACAAGTTTGATGACCAACCAGGAATCAGAAAAATCTCTTATATTTAATACTTTGGAATCCGTTAAAACGCTTAGGATGAGAGGGAACCCTCAAAATGATGCGTTTCATTATTGCTTGGAGGATTCGTTTCAGTCCTTACCACCAACTAAACGCAACATTTTGTCCGTCACAGCTCGTTTGTTTGACCCCTACGGCTGTTGCATTTATATTCGTACCGTGGCTGGGACAAATAGGTTATCAAGACTTCTAACCGCAAAGTCTAGAGTGTCCCCACTAAAAACAAAGTCAATTCCAAGGCTCGAGCTGTGTGCAGCGCATCTGATGGCCAAATTATGGTCTCAAGTATCTCCTTTGCTTAACAAATTAGATCTTGAAAGCATTAACTTCTGGTCGGACTCACAAGTCACATTATACTGGTTAAAGAGGGATCCATCCACTCTAGCAACATTTGTCGCAAATAGAGTATCTGAAATTCAAGAACTCACAGAGAATGTAGCTTGGCGTCATGTGCCCACGGAAGAAAATCCGGCTGATTTAGTCTCACGTGGAACAGACTTAGAAGGTTTGAGGTGTACTCTATGGAAAAATGGACCGGAGTTCTTACTCCGAAATCCAAGCGAGTGGCCTCGGTCCCATCAGATTGAAGTTTCAACGGAGTTACAGTTTTCTGAGAACAATAAAAGCGTGGCAGTATGTTCCGTCACAAAAAACAAACCGAATGTCTTTATTGAGCTTGTTGGAAGATGATCATCATTTAGTAAACTCTTACGGATCATGGACTACGTAAATCGATTTGTTCAAGGGAAAAAGCGTCAACGCGAGGTCGTCATTTCGTCTAACGAACTGAAGTTGTCGTTTCTTAGGATAGTCCAAATATTTCAAAAGGCGGAGTTCAGTTCAGAATACGTCAAGTTGGAGAAGTTTTTGGTTAAGCCCACATCTACAAGCCTCGTGGTGTAGTGGATAGCGGAACTACCTGCTAACCACGGGGTCGTGGGTTCAAACACCACCTATGACGAGAGCATGGCCATACTAAAACTTCCTCTCTGAAATGCTTTTCTAACTCTTAGAAAGTATTCATCCACATAAAAAATGCCTATTACAACAAACCCCCCTCCACCCCCCTCCTCACTACATGGGAGAAAAAAACGGGGGCACCCACAAAAAGGACCATGCGCACCCTGTGTTTTTCTGCGAACAGCAACAACACCCAGCAGGGCGAGCGCGTTACCAGACTAATCGCTTTTCTACGAATAACACAACACCGTAGACGCCAATCCCCGATGGCGACAGCTGGCAGCCCCACCACTGGGATAAGCCGCATCTGGCCAAGCACCAGATCGGTCGAAAAACTTACAACGATTAGAAATTCAGCTCTCGTAGAAGTCCTAAGTTCCCAAGAGGAATAGAGGAATCATTTCAAATTCTACAACGTTTAAATCCTCTTATACATACCAGCGATTTAGAAGATGTGACGTTCAACTTAATCCGAGTTGGGGGGAGATTGCTAAGTGCACCAATTCCGTATGATGCCAAGTTTCCACTATTACTGTCCTCAAAGTCAGAATTTGTTTCGCTATTTCTTCGCAACCTGCATCGGACTCATGCCGGTGTCAAGGTGATGCTTTCTTTTTCGAGGCAACAGATATGGCTGATCAATGCGCGGGAAGCATGTACGAAAATTGTCCGTAGCTGCGTTCACTGTTTTCGGTATAAATCAGTGCTGATGAGCCAGATAATGGGCAATTTACCAGCCGATAGGGTCCGAATGGAGCGCCCCTTTCTAGTTGGCGGAGTAGATTTTTATGGTCCATTTTATGTGTCCTAAAAGGTCCTCGGTAGACCTTCTATCAAAACTTATGTGGCCGTTTTTGTGTGCTTTTCGTCAAAGGCTGTTCACCTTGAACTTGTTGTAGACCTATCCACTGACAGCTTATTATCCGTGTTTAAAAGGTTCGTCGGAAGGAGAGGGCTGCCGGAGAAGGTGTACAGCGACAACGCCACGAACTTCGTAGGAGCGTGCAACGTGCTGAAGGAGCTGAGCGAAGCGTTTCACCGCAGTCGGGACGACCTGAGCGGATACGCGGCTCAGAGAGGCGTCGAGTGGTGTTTCATGCCGCCGAGGTCACCACACTTCGGAGGACTTTGGGAAGCAGCCGCCAAGTCCACCAAAACCCGGTTGCTGCGAGGAGTCGGCAACGCCAAGCTCACAACGGACGAGTTGAGCACCCACCTGGTCGAGGTAGAGGCGCTGCTGTATTCGCGTACAATCGCGTCGCCGGGCAACGATCCCAACGATGGAGAGGCCCTAACACCAGAACACCTACTAATCGGCCAGCCTCTGATTACGCTGCAAGAATCCGGCACAGGAGGAGTTTGCAGCAAGCCCAGTTGCGCGTATTTGAAGCGGTGGCGAATGCTGTCCACTCTCAAGCAGCAGTTTTGAGACGGCTGGTCCAAGGACTACATCGCCAGCCGGCAGCAGTGCAACAAATGGAGCGTCGGATGCCGCGATCTGGAGGTCGGTTGCCTAGTGGTCGTCCACGAGGATAACGTGCCCCCGCAGCGTTGGCTAACAGGCCGCGTGGTGGCAAAAACAGCCGGCGAGGACGGTAGAGTGAGTGTGGCGGAAGTGCGGACGTCAGGAGGCGTCATCAAGCGCGCCATCCACAAGCTGGCATTGCTGCCAGTGCATACTGCTCCTGTTGAGGAGTTCAAAGAGCCGGAGGTCAGTAGTTTAAGTTTTAATAACAAGAATACGAAAGTCTGTTTGATTTGGCACTGTTAAATTATCAATTAGAGATCTTAGAACTGCTGCTGAATTGTTACCCATTATGAAATTTCTACAGATTTTACCCTGTTATGTTAAGTTATGTTATGTTTGACCAATTATGTTATCATTCTTATGAAAGCTCTACTATGTTAATAAATCCAGTCGTGGGGAAAGTTAAGGATGACAGCACCTGAGAACGGACTAGGCTCGACAACCGTTCTAGCGTCAGGCCAGGGCGAGAGTCAACGAGTGCAGACAGAGAATCCGACGATCGTTATAGCGTCAGGCCAAGGCGAGAGTCAACGGAGGCAGACCACGAGCGAACCGGAGTATTGTGACCATCGACAAACCGAGCGAAGTGGGACAGAGGGTAAGGAAGGCGAAAGAACGACCGTTATCCGCCTGGGATTGTTCTACATTTCGCAAGAGTCAACAGACCCACCACCAGGGAGCGAGGATCCGATCCGGCTCAGGTCAGAGGAGATAATAAAACGGCGCAACCGTTCGATGGGAAGGCCGCCCAAATTTTCCCGAGGAAAGAGGAGAGACGGTACAACCCAAGGAAACGGTACCGTAGAGTCAGGCGTCGAGAGTGGGAAGACAAAAGAACGCCGAGGGACATAACGGTGACCGCCAAAGAAGAGGCGCGAACCCGCGGCCCCTCTGTCAACGGGGTCGAAACACAAAAAGTTCGGCAACCGCCATGAATACACGTACGAAGAAGCAATACTCGAGGCTGGCCGCTCTGGGCCAGAGTCTCGAAGGTCCCGCCGATGGGCAAGGGCGGTCGGGGGGTAGGCAATTGCCTAACCCGCGTCCCACCCGAACTCCAAGGCGAGGTGCCGAGGACGATAAAGGCGAAGACCCAGAATCAGTGGTTACATCCGACGAGAGCGAGCTAGAGTGGGAGGAGGACCCCGTGAGGGAAAGGAGGACCGGGAGACTCAGGAGAGCAAGATGCGCGGCAGACAACCGGATCCTTCCGGGGGTCGTGCCGGACTTCGTGGAGGCGAGGCGGAACCCCAGAGGTAGCGGGGTGACGTCAGCAGCAATAGCGGTCGCCGTCGTGAAGATGTGGAAGCTGGAGGCCGACCGGCTGGTGGCCGTCAAAGCTCCGCGATTGGCACGGTTAGCGGCCCGCGAGGAATACGAAGCCGCCAAGGCGGCACGCATTCGCATGCAGCAGCGGTCGGCAATGGCGGCCATGCACGAGCTGCAAAACCAATCCAGGAGGAAGGAGGAGTCCGAGAGAAGGTGGCGTCAGGAGCTCCAGAAGGCAGAGGCAGAAGAGCGTGCGGCCTGGAATGTAGTCGCCTGGCAGGAGGAGGAAGCAGGCGGACAGGAGGAGAGTGAGATACCCGCTACCCCGCGGTACGTCCACTCAGCGGATGTGATCCGGATGGGGTCCCTAGAGCCATCCCCACACCCCCGGGGCCCCAGGATTCCCCGATCCCAGGCACTAGAGTGGCGCACCAAGTGCGGGAGTTCACGGAGGGAGGCACTCGGTGGCGGCAGCGCTCATTAACCTGGACATGGCCAGTAGAGAAGGAGGAGGCGGCGCCAGCCCAGGGCCACCAACACCCGACACCGCGGCATCGGCGGAGCTGGAGAAGGGGCCATGGATATGGCATATGGCTTCTGGGCAACCAGAAGCCCGTGCTCCGGAGGCAGGCATCCGCTCCAGCGGTGGGTGTCTCGCCTCCCCGGCCGTCATGGGTGCGGATGGCGTCCACGTCGGATGCCCTCCGATGGGCACCGATCCCGAAGGCGGATTGGCCAGAAGGGGTCGAGGAGGAACCGGTGATCCGGAACGCAAGACGCCAATGCAGCCGCCGGTGCGTCATGATGCACCCCGGTCGCGAGAGGTTCCGGGTCTCGGCAACGGAGGTCCGCTTATTCCGCCTGGTGCGAGAAGTCGAGGCCTCCCTTGGAATGGAGTAAGGCCGCGTCGAATAAAGCATTTTTATTAAACACACACAGAAAACGGATTACGAATTTTTCGGGACGGGTCACAACGAGCACACACCAAAGAAAGTCGACAGATATATTCTCAAAATAACAGCATAGCAATACATTTCATTGTTATATTACGATCTGAAACAAAAAGAAATATCAGTATGCGCAGAACGAGGGTATGGTAACGGGAGTCGACTTACAGATAGTTGGAGATGCCTTGCTGCCAGGGCCCGGAAAATCCCATAACGGTGGAAGCCTCCTTTTTGCCAAGGGGGGGCGGTCCATCGCCCGTTAATCCTATGGTGGTGCAACCTAAAAGGAAAAACAAAAGGGTCAGCACGAGCAAACGGGGAAAGCAAAGGGGGGGGTGTTTTTTTTTTTAATCAGGTTTATTACTGTGGGGATATTCATATGTACAAGTTTTAATGGTGGGGGGCGGGGGTTTTGAGGGTGTTGTGTGTGGTTGGGGGGGGGGTGATTGTAAGGTGTTGTGTGGTGAGAGAAATCCTGGAGTCCCTGCGGTACTACCGCGAGGCTATGCTTCGCAGGGCCAGGATTTTCCTGTTCTCTCCGAGCGGCTCTTTATCTTTCCGCTACCCTCAGCCTCTTCATCGCCACTGCAGCGAAGTTGCTGATCTGACCCCAGAACGTCTAGAAGGGTCCGTTATGTCCTCCATAAAGCATTCCCTGTCGCGGTCAAATCGCTGGCAATTAAAAATGATGTGCCGTCTCGTCGACGCCACATTCTGGGCAGTGGCTGTCATCGTCGTGGCCAAACCAAGCCAGATAGCTCCTGAATCATCCATGCCCGCTTAGCATTCGGGTGAGCCAAAAATTTACCTCGCCATGCCGACTTCGCGTCCATGCGACCACATCCGGGATGATCCTAAAGGTCCATCCTCCCTTCGTCGACTGCTGCCACCGTCTTTGCCACCTTTCCAAGCTGTTGGTTCTGGCGTTGGCTTTTATGGCTCGCTTCTGAACCGAGCTGCACTGTCCTACAGTCTTCTTCACCTCGTGGTGTATCTCCTTCGCATCCAAGGCCAGCAAGTCCATGGGCAGAGTTCCCGCTATAAATTGGGCTGCGTCGTCGGAGATTGTCTTAAAGCCGGAGCACACTCTTAGGGCACACAGCCTGTGCGTCGATTCCAGGCCCCTTATGTAGGACCTCTTCTCCGAAGCTTCCGCCCATATTGGGGCTGCGTACAGCGCTGTTGCACTGCAGACGGACTGTAGGAGTAGTCTGCGTCCCTGTCTTGGGCCCCTGCAGTTGAGCATTATTCGCGCTAGAGCCCTAGCGACGCTCGACGCCTTCCTGTTCGCTTCCGCCAGATGCTCCTTGAACGTTTGCCTAGTGTCTAGCAAGACCCCTAGGTATCGAATAGCTCGCGCAGACGTGACCGTGGTGTCTCCGACTCGGATGGTGGCTGTCTCTACCTGCTTTCGGCTATTTATGAGCACTGCCTCCGTTTTGTGGTGTGCAATGTCCAGGCCGACCGCTAAGAGCCACTCCACTACGATGCCGATTGCTGCATTCGTGAGGGTCTCGGCTTCTTTAACTATTTTTGCTACGATTACCACGGCAAAGCCGTGACAGCCGTAGCACACCATCGTACATAGCGTTCCACAGCAGCGGCCCGAGTACCGAACCTTGGGGGACCCCGCAGGGTACCCTGTGCTCAAGTGTGCCACCGTCTGTGTCGTACAGTAGCACTCTGTCGCTGAAGTAGGCCTTGGCTATGCCCACCAGAGCGACGCCCCATCTCGCTGAGTTAAACGCATTTCTAAAGTCCAATGTTACTACCAAGCAGTACTTCTTGCTGGCTCCGTGCCATCTTGTGCCTTCAATTGCCTTCGAGGCGATCTCCTTGACAGTTGCTATAGCGTCCACTGCCGATCTCGCCTCGTGCAGTCTGAGGCTGATACAGCGCTCGAAAGCCTTGCCCATGTGGTCGATCAGGCATATCGGTCTGTATGAGGATGGGTCCTCGGGAGGTTTGGGATACCGTCCGGCCCTGGCGCCTTCCCCGAAGGCATATCCTTTGCGACCTCGCTTATTTCCTCTGGTCGGAGCGCTATCTGCGACAAGTCGCCTGGGGCCGCGTGAGGAGGTTGCGGATCCGAGGGCACTGTTGGAAACAGGTGTTCCACGGTCGCTGTCACCGTGACAGCGTCGCCTGTTTTCAGTGGTTTCGCCTAGCCTAACTGTTTTACCACTATTTTATTAGCTGAACCCCAAGGGTCCTGCTCGGCTGAGTCGCATAGCTCCATGAAGCATCTCCTCTTCGACTGCTTGATGAGTCTTTTTAAGGCCCTTCGATTGTCAGCGTATTCTTGACTCCGAATCTCGTTGTTGGGGTGGTCGTGCTCCCTTTGCTGCCGCCGTATTGCCCGAATGCAGGTTCTGCGAGCCTCCGCGATCTCGTCGGTCCAACAATATACTGGTTCCCGGTGGCGCTGGTGGCTCCTTGACACCCTCATGCTTGCTATGCATGCCCTCTCGACTGCTCTAGTCAGGCTGATTGCGCTTGCCGCTGCGTTCTCACCGATGTCGGGGCTCCCAAAATTCCTCAGGAACGCGTCCCGCTGGAGCGTCTTTGGGTTGAAGTGCCTCTTCGCTGGTGGGGCTGTGAAAGATCCTCTGCCGGTGATGTCGCAGATAATCGTCTTGTGGTCACTTGCCGTATATAAATCGCTGACGGAAAAGCGCTGAAAAAGCGAGCTGAAGGTGAGCTCCGTCCCCGTGTTCAGGAGAGTTACGTCCATAGACGCGAAGGCTTCCTAAAGGGTTCGCCCTCTTGCGTTCGTGTGGACTGAGCCCCACTCCTCTGCCCAGGCGTTGAAGTCCCCACCGATGACCACGTTGTCCTCTTGAGTGCAGCTATCGATCTTGTGCCCGGTTTGCCCGCACTTGAGACAGCAGTCGCTGCGATTTGCAGGGCTCTTGCAACGCGCTGCAATATGGCCGAGCTCAAGGCACTTGAAGCACCTGGGTCTGGAGTCGCTCTCCTTGACTCTACAGACTGTCCATCCCACCTTCAACTTTCCCTTGGCAAGGACCGCCTGTGCGTCGCTGCACGGCAGGCCCACTACTGCCGTTTGGGTGTCCCTGAAGGAAGGTCGGAGGCTTTTCAGCTTAATCGAGCTTGCCTCAACTTGGAACTGGTCCACCAACGCCTTTAAGAGGTCCTCTTTAGCGACTAATGGGTCCTAGTCGCAGATCGAGAGGGGATCTGCTCCACTGCTTTCGCTGCTGCTCCACTGCTTGCCGTCTTGGAGGGCCTTCATCCTGGCGAACATCGCCTTCATCTGCACGTTTATGTGCCTCACATGCTTCACGTTGGTCAGGTTTATGAGCTGATCCAGGACCATTCCGATTTCCGACAGTTTGTCGGCGCAGCGGATTTTCCCATCCGCCTTCGTCCTCTTTGGAGGTGTACTGCGGCTCGAGCCGGAGGGGCTGCTCGGGGTCCTTGCCCGCTTCGGCGTGTCCTGTCCATCTCCCATCTCGGCCAGGACTGACACACCAATCTGTGGTGGCTCAGGTGATCTTGGCAGGATCGGCGAACGCAAGATCTTTTTGCTGCTTTGAAAAGCTCCCGCGTTGTCCATTTCGCTATAGTGTTTGTTTGTTGCGACCACTGTCGAGGCGGCCAAGCTTGCCAACACCTCGCCAGGACCTCCGGAATCCGTGCCCCTGCCGTGGAATTAACCACGGGTGGATTTCCAACTAAGTGGTTGCCACCTGGAGTAGTAATGTTAGTTACCGACATTCCTCACTTAGATGCATTTTATACCTACTGCCAGGTTTATGTGCAGTTTATTCCCCTCTGCCAGGGTTGGATTTCTGCCGGCCACTATGGCGCAGACGCAGACCACGTAGCCGCCCACTATGGGTCAGACACTCCGTGGATTTTTGGTGTGAGGGAGTGAAGGGGAAAGGGTTTTTTTACGGTGGGAGTTATACCGCTCCTGCTCGGTCGGCAGAGCCCCGTTTTTCGGTGTACCGCGTAAGCGGCGGGGTTGGCTGTTAGTCGGCTCCCTGACCTTTGACACCTGTATTTACTCGCCCCGACTTGTTGGAGCTAATTTCGCAGGGATTCCATGCGTTGCTGCCAAGGATACTCGTCAGTAGCCCAAGAAAGTGTGCTACCTTTAAAGACGAGATCGTTTGGCTAGTCGTGTAGCAATCAACATCTGTCCAGTAGCATTTTGGCGATGTTAGTTTCGCCATTTACTTCGTTTGCGTACATATATCTTTTATTACAAAGCTTTATTATAATAAGGCACACACAATGCGCGCGTATCAAGTCGTATCCAGAGAATGACGCTTAAATGTAAAGGGTTACCGTAAAATCTAGTATCCAGAGAATGACGCTTAAATGTAAAGGGTTACCGTAAAATCTAGTATTTTGTAGGTGACGCTACCAATATATCAGTGTCGCCACAGTACTCCCCTTCCAGTGAATCCGTCACGATCCTTGGCTCGCAAATGTTACCTTACGCCGTTTTTCGTAAGTCCTTTGAGGAGTGGGGTTGGATTCCTCCGAGTCGAACTGCTTGTCGTCCTTGACTAGGAAAACAGGCTTCAGGCGGTCGACTGATACTGCTGAGTCCTTCCCGTCGATTCGTATGGTGAAAACTCGGTCGTTGTCGCGTTTGATGATTTCGTACGGTCCGGTGTAAGGAGGCTCCAGAGGTTGCTTTACTGCGTCTATGCGGAGAAATACATGGGTGCATTTGTCAATTCCCTTCAGTAGGAACATTTTTTCTTTAATATGGTGCGCTGTGGGAGTTGGTCGAATTTTCTGCATGTGCTCTCGAAAACTGCTCAGGAATGTCGTAGGATCCACAGTTTCATCCATGTTGGCGAAGAATTCGTTTGGCACTCCGTATAACATTTCAGCTGCAGATGATTTTATGTCTTCTTTGAAACAGGTACGAAGGCCAAGTAGCACAGTTGGTAATAGTTGAGGCCACGGCGTGCCACTGCTGCACATCAAGGACGATTTGAAGGATCTGTGCCACCTCTCTATAAGTCCGTTTGATTGCGGATGGTAGGCCGTAGTGTGAATATGCTTGCTTCCGATCAGGTTGGCTAGTTGTTTGAAAACTGCAGATTCAAACTGCGCGCCTTGATCAGTAGTGATTGTTTTGGGTGATCCAAAACGGGATATCCAGTGTGTCCAGAACGCCATGGCTATCGTATCGGCCGTGATATTAGTGAGTGGTACTGCTTCTGGCCATCGTGAGAAACGGTCAATCATTGTAAGACAATAGCGATAGTTTTGTTGTAAAGGCATAACAACTATATCCAGGTGGACGTGGTCGAATCTTCCATTTGGCACAGCGATCTTCTCCGGCTGAAGGTGATTGTGCTTGTGAATTTTGGAGCGCTGGCATGGGAGACAAAATCTACACCATTTGAGGACATCTTTGTTCATCGAAGGCCAGACAAACTTCTGTCTGATTTGACGGGCAGTTGCTCGTCCGCTGGGATGCGAAAGATTGTGGATATATGAGAAAGCCTGTTTGCGAAGAGATTGCGGTACAAAAGGACGGAGATTTGGTGTGGATACGTCACAGTATATTGAATTTTCTCCACCAAAACAAACTTTCTTCAGCTTTAAGGAAGTAGTTCCTTGCAAGATGCGTGTCAACTCAAAATCTGAGGCTTGCTCCTCCTCGAGTTGCGCCGCGGTGATCGCTGTGGGCATCGTGATAGTGCAAAGCCTCGAAAAAGCGTCTGCGACTATATTTTCTGTTCCTTTTATGTGAAGGATGGTTGTCGAAAATTGCGAAATATAATTTAAATGCCGCAGCTGTCGAGGTGATGCTTTTTCAGGGCGCTGTTGGAATGCGTAAACCAATGGCTTGTGATCAGTCTTTATCACAAAAATGCGTGCATCGACGAGGTGTCTGAAATACTTGATTGCCTCGTATATGGCAAGTAGCTCTCGGTCGTACGTGGAATAATTTCTCTCAGTGTCGGTGAGCTTCTTGGAGAAAAATCCTAGAGGTTGCCAGTCATGACTAGTGCGTTGTTCCAGAACTGCTCCGATTGCGAGGTCCGATGCGTCACAAACCAGCTGTAGTTCAGATTTCGGTGTCTCCGACTCGGATGGTGGCTGTCTCTACCTGCTTTCGGCTATTTATGAGCACTGCCTCCGTTTTGTGGTGTGCAATGTCCAGGCCGACCGCTAAGAGCCACTCCACTACGATGCCGATTGCTGCATTCGTGAGGGTCTCGGCTTCTTTAACTATTTTTGCTACGATTACCACGGCAATATCGTCAGCGAAGCCAATCACTTTGGTTCTCCCTGGTAGTGACAGCCGTAGCACACCATCGTACATAGCGTTCCACAGCAGCGGCCCGAGTACCGAACCTTGGGGGACCCCGCAGGGTACCCTGTGCTCAAGTGTGCCACCGTCTGTGTCGTACAGTAGCACTCTGTCGCTGAAGTAGGCCTTGGCTATGCCCACCAGAGCGACGCCCCATCTCGCTGAGTTAAACGCATTTCTAAAGTCCAATGTTACTACCAAGCAGTACTTCTTGCTGGCTCCGTGCCATCTTGTGCCTTCAATTGCCTTCGAGGCGATCTCCTTGACAGTTGCTATAGCGTCCACTGCCGATCTCGCCTCGTGCAGTCTGAGGCTGATACAGCGCTCGAAAGCCTTGCCCATGTGGTCGATCAGGCATATCGGTCTGTATGAGGATGGGTCCTCGGGAGGTTTGGGATACCGTCCGGCCCTGGCGCCTTCCCCGAAGGCATATCCTTTGCGACCTCGCGTATTTCCTCTGGTCGGAGCGCTATCTGCGACAAGTCGCCTGGGGCCGCGTGAGGAGGTTGCGGATCCGAGGGCACTGTTGGAAACAGGTGTTCCACGGTCGCTGTCACCGTGACAGCGTCGCCTGTTTTCAGTGGTTTCGCCTAGCCTAACTGTTTTACCACTATTTTATTAGCTGAACCCCAAGGGTCCTGCTCGGCTGAGTCGCATAGCTCCAAGAAGCATCTCCTCTTCGACTGCTTGATGAGTCTTTTTAAGGCCCTTCGATTGTCAGCGTATTCTTGACTCCGAATCTCGTTGTTGGGGTGGTCGTGCTCCCTTTGCTGCCGCCGTATTGCCCGAATGCAGGTTCTGCGAGCCTCCGCGATCTCGTCGGTCCAACAATATACTGGTTCCCGGTGGCGCTGGTGGCTCCTTGACACCCTCATGCTTGCTATGCATGCCCTCTCGACTGCTCTAGTCAGGCTGATTGCGCTTGCCGCTGCGTTCTCACCGATGTCGGGGCTCCCAAATTTCCTCAGGAACGCGTCCCGCTGGAGCGTCTTTGGGTTGAAGTGCCTCTTCGCTGGTGGGGCTGTGAAAGATCCTCTGCCGGTGATGTCGCAGATAATCGTCTTGTGGTCACTTGCCGTATATAAATCGCTGACGGAAAAGCGCTGAAAAAGCGAGCTGAAGGTGAGCTCCGTCCCCGTGTTCAGGAGAGTTACGTCCATAGACGCGAAGGCTTCCTAAAGGGTTCGCCCTCTTGCGTTCGTGTGGACTGAGCCCCACTCCTCTGCCCAGGCGTTGAAGTCCCCACCGATCTTGTGCCCGGTTTGCCCGCACTTGAGACAGCAGTCGCTGCGATTTGCAGGGCTCTTGCAACGCGCTGCAATATGGCCGAGCTCAAGGCACTTGAAGCACCTGGGTCTGGAGTCGCTCTCCTTGACTCTACAGACTGTCCATCCCACCTTCAACTTTCCCTTGGCAAGGACCGCCTGTGCGTCGCTGCACGGCAGGCCCACTACTGCCGTTTGGGTGTCCCTGAAGGAAGGTCGGAGGCTTTTCAGCTTAATCGAGCTTGCCTCAACTTGGAACTGGTCCACCAACGCCTTTAAGAGGTCCTCTTTAGCGACTAATGGGTCCTAGTCGCAGATCGAGAGGGGATCTGCTCCACTGCTTTCGCTGCTGCTCCACTGCTTGCCGTCTTGGAGGGCCTTCATCCTGGCGAACATCGCCTTCATCTGCACGTTTATGTGCCTCACATGCTTCACGTTGGTCAGGTTTATGAGCTGATCCAGGACCATTCCGATTTCCGACAGTTTGTCGGCGCAGCGGATTTTCCCATCCGCCTTCGTCCTCTTTGGAGGTGTACTGCGGCTCGAGCCGGAGGGGCTGCTCGGGGTCCTTGCCCGCTTCGGCGTGTCCTGTCCATCTCCCATCTCGGCCAGGACTGACACACCAATCTGTGGTGGCTCAGGTGATCTTGGCAGGATCGGCGAACGCAAGATCTTTTTGCTGCTTTGAAAAGCTCCCGCGTTGTCCATTTCGCTATAGTGTTTGTTTGTTGCGACCACTGTCGAGGCGGCCAAGCTTGCCAACACCTCGCCAGGACCTCCGGAATCCGTGCCCCTGCCGTGGAATTAACCACGGGTGGATTTCCAACTAAGTGGTTGCCACCTGGAGTAGTAATGTTAGTTACCGACATTCCTCACTTAGATGCATTTTATACCTACTGCCAGGTTTATGTGCAGTTTATTCCCCTCTGCCAGGGTTGGATTTCTGCCGGCCACTATGGCGCAGACGCAGACCACGTAGCCGCCCACTATGGGTCAGACACTCCGTGGATTTTTGGTGTGAGGGAGTGAAGGGGAAAGGGTTTTTTTACGGTGGGAGTTATACCGCTCCTGCTCGGTCGGCAGAGCCCCGTTTTTCGGTGTACCGCGTAAGCGGCGGGGTTGGCTGTTAGTCGGCTCCCTGACCTTTGACACCTGTATTTACTCGCCCCGACTTGTTGGAGCTAATTTCGCAGGGATTCCATGCGTTGCTGCCAAGGATACTCGTCAGTAGCCCAAGAAAGTGTGCTACCTTTAAAGACGAGATCGTTTGGCTAGTCGTGTAGCAATCAACATCTGTCCAGTAGCATTTTGGCGATGTTAGTTTCGCCATTTACTTCGTTTGCGTACATATATCTTTTATTACAAAGCTTTATTATAATAAGGCACACACAATGCGCGCGTATCAAGTCGTATCCAGAGAATGACGCTTAAATGTAAAGGGTTACCGTATCGCTTAAATCTAGTATTTTGTAGGTGACGCTACCAATATATCAGTGTCGCCACAGTACTCCCCTTCCAGTGAATCCGTCACGATCCTTGGCTCGCAAATGTTACCTTACGCCGTTTTTCGTAAGTCCTTTGAGGAGTGGGGTTGGATTCCTCCGAGTCGAACTGCTTGTCGTCCTTGACTAGGAAAACAGGCTTCAGGCGGTCGACTGATACTGCTGAGTCCTTCCCGTCGATTCGTATGGTGAAAACTCGGTCGTTGTCGCGTTTGATGATTTCGTACGGTCCGGTGTAAGGAGGCTCCAGAGGTTGCTTTACTGCGTCTATGCGGAGAAATACATGGGTGCATTTGTCAATTCCCTTCAGTAGGAACATTTTTTCTTTAATATGGTGCGCTGTGGGAGTTGGTCGAATTTTCTGCATGTGCTCTCGAAAACTGCTCAGGAATGTCGTAGGATCCACAGTTTCATCCATGTTGGCGAAGAATTCGTTTGGCAGTCGAATTGGTACTCCGTATAACATTTCAGCTGCAGATGATTTTATGTCTTCTTTGAAACAGGTACGAAGGCCAAGTAGCACAGTTGGTAATAGTTGAGGCCACGGCGTGCCACTGCTGCACATCAAGGACGATTTGAAGGATCTGTGCCACCTCTCTATAAGTCCGTTTGATTGCGGATGGTAGGCCGTAGTGTGAATATGCTTGCTTCCGATCAGGTTGGCTAGTTGTTTGAAAACTGCAGATTCAAACTGCGCGCCTTGATCAGTAGTGATTGTTTTGGGTGATCCAAAACGGGATATCCAGTGTGTCCAGAACGCCATGGCTATCGTATCGGCCGTGATATTAGTGAGTGGTACTGCTTCTGGCCATCGTGAGAAACGGTCAATCATTGTAAGACAATAGCGATAGTTTTGTTGTAAAGGCATAACAACTATATCCAGGTGGACGTGGTCGAATCTTCCATTTGGCACAGCGATCTTCTCCGGCTGAAGGTGATTGTGCTTGTGAATTTTGGAGCGCTGGCATGGGAGACAAAATCTACATCATTTGAGGACATCTTTGTTCATCGAAGGCCAGACAAACTTCTGTCTGATTTGACGGGCAGTTGCTCGTCCGCTGGGATGCGAAAGATTGTGGATATATGAGAAAGCCTGTTTGCGAAGAGATTGCGGTACAAAAGGACGGAGATTTGGTGTGGATACGTCACAGTATATTGAATTTTCTCCACCAAAACAAACTTTCTTCAGCTTTAAGGAAGTAGTTCCTTGCAAGATGCGTGTCAACTCAAAATCTGAGGCTTGCTCCTCCTCGAGTTGCGCCGCGGTGATCGCTGTGGGCATCGTGATAGTGCAAAGCCTCGAAAAAGCGTCTGCGACTATATTTTCTGTTCCTTTTATGTGAAGGATGGTTGTCGAAAATTGCGAAATATAATTTAAATGCCGCAGCTGTCGAGGTGATGCTTTTTCAGGGCGCTGTTGGAATGCGTAAACCAATGGCTTGTGATCAGTCTTTATCACAAAAATGCGTGCATCGACGAGGTGTCTGAAATACTTGATTGCCTCGTATATGGCAAGTAGCTCTCGGTCGTACGTGGAATAATTTCTCTCAGTGTCGGTGAGCTTCTTGGAGAAAAATCCTAGAGGTTGCCAGTCATGACTAGTGCGTTGTTCCAGAACTGCTCCGATTGCGAGGTCCGATGCGTCACAAACCAGCTGTAGTTCAGATTTCGGTGCAGGAAATGATAAGAGCGCTGCGTCTGCTATGCTCTGCTTGCAACTCTCGAAGGCTGACATGAGTTCTGTAGTCCAGATGATTTGTCGTTGGTCGTTCTTCTTTACATTTCTTAGCAGCGCGGACAGCGGTGCCTGAGTGTGCGAAGATCGAGGTAGGCATCTTCGATAGTAGTTTATAACGCCTAAGAAACGGCCTAGTTGGCTGATAGTTTCAGGACGAGCATAATTGAGGATGGCATCGATGCGACTGGACGGTGGTTTGATGCCGTGTTCGTTAATCGTGTAGCTGAGAAAATTAACTTGCGTTTGCGCTAGTTGACATTTGCTCAGATTGATGCTTAGCCCGTGTTTCTGCAGGACTGATAACACTGCTCGAAGATGTTCTTCGTGTTCGGCGATCGATTTCGAAGTTATCAGTATATCGTCTATGTAGCAATATACGAAGTCCATGCCGCGAAAAATGTTGTCCATAAAACGCTGGAACGTCTGTGTCGCATTTTTTAACCCGAAAGGCATGTACTGGAATTCTATGAGTCCAAAAGGTGTGCATACGGCCGTCTTCTGGATGTCTTCTTCCGCCATGGGAATTTGGTAGTACGCCTTTACCAAATCAAGCGTTGAGAAGACTTTCCCACCATGTAGCTGTTCGGTGAAGTCGTGAATGTGTGCAATCGGATAGCGATCTGGTATCGTAATCGAGTTGAGCTTACGATAATCGCCGCATGCCCTCCAGCCACCGTCTTTTTTGGTGACCATGTGGAGTGGGCTGGACCAAGGACTTTTGGAGGGACGACATATGCCTTGCTCAATCAGAAAGTTGATTTCCTTTTTCGCAGTTGCAAGTTTATCTCCAGATAAGCGTCGTGGTCGGTCAGAAACGGTGGTCCCATATGTTTCGATATGGTGTTGTACATCATGTTGCTTTGTATGCTTCGATGACGGTCTAGTGACTTCCACAAACTCTTGCAGAAGGTCTCGAAATTTAGAAATTCCCTGCACAGTGGAAACGGATGTTTGATTCGCCTGTGCTAGGCGCGCGGTGGTTGACAGTCCTGTGACCGAGTCAATAAAGCATCTGTTTTTGAGATCAATAAGAAGCTGGAATTCGACTAAAAAGTCTGCTCCAATTATAGGTGTGTGTACGTCCGCAATGATGAATGGCCAGGTGAAGTTGCGTCTGAGATCCAAGTCCAGATTAGTTATGTATCTACCATAGGTGTGAATGATGGTCTGGTTTGCTGCGTATAGCGTCAGATCGGCTTGGGTGGTTTTCTGTTTAACCAGCGTGCGAGGTACAACTGAAACCACAGATCCAGAATCGATGAGGTATCTGATGTTGGAGGTACGATCGGTGACGTGCAAACGCTGCTCCCGTGGAACAGCTGACTGAACTGGTGGATCGCTGCTGCTGTCCTGGCTGCCGCTGACCAGCGCGTCAGGCGGCAGCTCCTCTAGTTTAACGACGTGGAGCGTGCGCAGGGTGGTCGGCATTTATTTGCGTTGTCACCAAAGCGCTTGTGGTAAAAACAAAGATCTTCCTGTGCTCCTGAAGTCTGTTGACCGGAATTGTCGGCTGGTCTGGCGCCACGAGATGAACTGCGTGATCGGTTGCGTGATTGGATGCGCTTGACATCCTTTTTCAATGCCGTGACATCTTGCATGAGCGAACGTAAATTGTCAGAAAGTTCTTTCAAGGGATCTGCAGGGGCAACTGCGCAGATAGCCGGATTTGCTGGAGGAACAGCAGTTGAAGATGTGCCGATGGCAAACGAGGCGTTCGTGCTAACGGCTTCGAGCATTTTGTCTGCAATCTTCGCAAGCTTGTCCAAGTCCGACTCATCCCATACGGTGAGCAGCGGACGAATGGAGGCTGGCATCTCAGCCAGGAATAGGGTGTGAATGATGTTTTCGCTGCCAGGATCCGGGGCCAAGCGTCGCATATTTGCCAAGATTTCCGAAGGCTTTAATCCGGTGGCACCTCCTCCTTGAAGTAGTCGTCGCAGTTTTGACTCGGGCGATTCAGCGAACTTCTGCAGCAAACGAGTTTTGATTGCTGCGTATTTGTTGTCTGCCGGTGGACGAGTGACCAAATCCTCCACAGCCAAAACCACATCTTCTTCCAAATGGAGTGTCACCAAGTCGAACTTGTCAGTGTCGTCGACAATGTGGTGCAAACGGAATGATCGCTCCACTTGAGCAAACCACAGGTGCGGGTTGTTGTGTGTGAATTTTGGCAAATGCACGGTAACACGTGTGTGCGTGCGCGGCGTCTCATCTCTGTTCGCAGGAACGTTTGTCCGAAGTGCCTCGAGCTGTTGTTGGAGTTCTCGAATTTGAGCGGAGAAATCTGGGTTCGGGTCCGGCATGGCGGTGGACAGATTCTCTTGATCGCTTTTGTCGAAATTTAGGCGTTTTGGTTGTAAATTTCGCAAATTATAGCGGCTATTGCGCATTGACTTGGGTCAACGTATGTGTGTGAGTGTGCGTGCACTTGAATTTCACAATAGTACGAAATATTGTTTTCAGATTCTCGCACAATTTTCGCTAGTCGGGGTCACCACTTTGGCGATGTTAGTTTCGCCATTTACTTCGTTTGCGTACATATATCTTTTATTACAAAGCTTTATTATAATAAGGCACACACAATGCGCGCGTATCAAGTCGTATCCAGAGAATGACGCTTAAATGTAAAGGGTTACCGTATCGCTTAAATCTAGTATTTTGTAGGTGACGCTACCAATATATCAGTGTCGCCACAGCATTTCCCTAGAAGCGCCACCTGTGGTTGGGGACACCTTCGGCTGTGCAGCGCTGCCAGACCAGTAGCCTGATCCGTTTGCCAACACTGGCTGAGCAGCTGAGTGTGAGATCAGCTGGTGTGACAGTGCATCTCTTGTTGCACACAAGGAAAAGCGGACGAAAGAGAAAAACCGGAAGAGAAAGCTTCGAATTTTCTCACACTGACCTGTACCGTGGCCCTGGAGATCGGGTTCGTCTGGCAGTCCATAGGACATCTGGAGAACACTCTTCCGCGGGTAAGTGCCTGGGGCCGCGACGCCGAGCTGGCCATCACCCATTTTCGCGTCCACGCTGGCTCAAACGCGAAAATTTTGGGGTTTTTCCGGAAGCCCAAACGCGACGCGTCCGTCGTGTGGGTACTCACGTGTGTGTTGAAGAGTGGCGAAGAGAGGATGAACATCCACAACATCGTGGCCCGCCCGGGGGGTGAGGTGCTGGAAGAGAGTGGCTCTCTCGGCGCTCCCGGAGAAAGGGGGTGAGTGAAGGTGAAAGAGAAATGAAAGTAAGAGAAATTGAAAAAAAAGAGAAAACTTACCTCAAAAATTTCTTTGTTGTCGAAGTTTGCCTTGTCACCATGTGCTTAGGGAAGGGGGCGCCTCGATCACAAAGCGGTCGATCGGCACTCGATAGTGTAAATCGATGGGCAGAAACATCGGAAAAAGCAGCACATAACGGGTCACACTATGGAAACACTATGGTCATCGAGTGGCAATGCCGCGCCAACGAAAGTTATCGAAAACAATCGATCGACGGAAAGTAGTGTGACCAGATGGCTAGAAGACGAAAACGCGAAATACGGGAAGAAGAATGGTGGTCGAATTTGAAAAAAAGGAACGTACTGGAAGGAGATCGGCGCTGTGGAACTCGAGATGGAGCTGGGAGCGTCAACGAGATCTCGCTTGAGGAGGGCCTGCCGTTGCCAGTTACGCAACCAGGCAAAGCGTAGTAACGGCAGTGCAAAGCCCGGAGAAAGGGAGTTTGGAGACTCTGGAGGAAGGGAGGTTGGAGACTCGGGAAATGGAGAGAGAGGGGGTGGAAACTCCGGAGTTTGGAGAGTCAGCAGGCTCAAAGACAAATAACGGGGCAAGTCGAACTTTGGACCGGGCGAGCGGTAAAATCGTGGACTTTGGATCCGGAGACTGGAGACCAAAGGGATGAACCGTTAGAGGAGGCCTATATAAACAGGCCGAACGCGTGAAGCGGGACAGACAGTCGAGGAGAACAAGTGTACGAGTCAGCAACGTTAGTACGAAGTCAGCAGAGGAGCTACAGCAGTGATAGTCAACAAGGAGCAAGATCGCTACGTCAAGACGTTCGGGACGAGAAGGTCTCCTAATTGAGACGCAGGTAGCTGAGGTGTAGTAGGAGTAGGCCAGAAGCACCCGACAGGCGAAGCCAAAATAAGGAGGGCACAAGATAAGCGGCAGGGATTGTGGTGTAGACCCGGAGAACTCTGTAGTAGACCGCGAACGTGAACCAGGCGATCGCCTAGGTGTGTCCGTGCGATCCAAACAGGCGTGATACCAGACGTGGGGTTGACGCGTTGCTGCTCCACAGGCGTTTGCCTTGAGGATCACAGCCGTTAGCTGCCGCCCAACAACGAAGGTCCACGCCACTCAGGACGACAGGAGCGGCGAGACAGCGAAACGAGGCCGGTGGACAATCCATCCAGCACAAAGGCCGGATAATCAGATTTCTTTGTAAGTTCAAGCACAAATAAAGATCCTAGAACGAAGCGGCAAGTGTTATTACTGGTAACCGGGTGATCACGTTATTCTATAAATTTGGTGGGGCGAACGCACAAACTCTACTGAGCTAGCCGCACGTATTCCGTAGCGAGCAGACAAACAAAATCAGTTCGTTACATCTGGCGCCCAAATAACGTGATTATCCCGGCAGTAGACACAAATAAAGCAGTATGGGTAGAAGTTGGATCTACCGTCTTAAAAAGGAAGATTTCGCATATGTTGCACAGAAGTTGCGCATATCGCTGTCCGGAAGGACAGAGGACATGCGGAGTACTATGCAGAGACGGAAAACGACCCACAGCTCGCAGCAGTCTGGACAGAATTGGAGGCAGCATATCCACCCAGACCAGGTCCAAGCGTAAAGCTGACAAACCCCGAGGGCGAAGACCTCATCGCAAGTCTGAGCATGGAGGAAATGCAGCGGGAACGTAGGGAGACAAGCAGGGACTACGCAAAAGTGCCGGACTACGCAAAAGTGACGAAACAAGTTAGAGAATGGTCTTTTCGTTTTGACGGCCATGCCGGAATTAATGCAGGGAAAGGCTCTGAAGTGGTACATAGCAAACAACAAGCACTGGAGGACTGGAGGCCCAGGGGATACTTTACGAAGCTCGCGGACAAGGTGAGACAAAGGAAGCAAGGGTTTAGGGAGGCATTCAAGGTCTACCTGGTCGAGATGCAGACCCTGATAAGACCCCTTGGGTATGGGAAAAAGAAAACGCTGGAGCTCATCAAGGAAAACTGCACGCCAGACCTCCGAATAGCGTAGAGATCCTACCACGTTGACGATCTAGAGGCTCTCATGATCCTGGCAGATGAGTGCGAGGAACTGCACAGGGACGGGAAACCTTTGCGGAAGAGCACAAATAGAGCACAAGTTCGGCAACAGGCGACTTGTGAGATCAAGAGCGCCGGGCACGAAATCCGAATTCCGGCCAGAGGCAGACACAACGGGTGGCTCGAGGAGAAGTTGTCGGTCGCAGTAGTCCAAAAGGATGGCGACGAGGGCGACATGAACAAATTCCTGGAAACAGAGCTCGCGGAGTTTCACTCCATGACCGGAACATCGAGCATAGCCGAGCACACAATAACCATGAAGGATGATAAACCAATTAAGCAGAGTATCTGTGCATCTCTGCAAGAATCCAAAGATTCAAGGGGAGATCAACGCGAAGGTGGACGAACTTCTGGAGATGGGCATTCAAGGAGCCCGTACAGCTCACCCATAGTCTTGGTAAAGAAGAAAACGGGAAAATGGAGACTGTTGGAGCAGTAGTTTAAGTTTTAATAACAAGAATACGAAAGTCTGTTTGATTTGGCACTGTTAAATTATCAATTAGAGATCTTAGAACTGCTGCTGAATTGTTACCCATTATGAAATTCCTACAGATTTTACCCTGTTATGTTATGTTATGTTATGTTTGACCAATTATGTTTCCATTCTCATGAAAGCTCTACTTTGTTAATAAATCCAGTCGTAAAACTGAAGTCGAAGCTGCTGGTTGCGCCCGCGCAATAAACATTTTCGATCGAACCTCTCGTCTTTTTCTTTCGGTGGAAATTTCCCGGCTAGGCTGCTAGCCGCCAGTCCCAATTTCGTAACAAATTTTCTTCGGGAAAACTTTCCCGATATTTCATGGCGCCCGAACAGGGACTACGGCTAACATTTATTTAATTTTTGTGTGCGAAAAAACGAACAAAATAGTGAATTTTTCGTCGTCTCGGCACTTGTTCTGTTTTTTCTTTATATTTGGGGAAAAAACCTAGCTGGTGGAATTCGGCGAATTATTTTGGATTTGGCGGACATTTTGGACATTTGGAGTGGAAAAGGAAAGTCATTGGAAATGATGCCAAATAATAAACAGGTATTCAGTGTCAAAAATTAAACATAATAAGCACTCCACTTTTTGTGTGTATTGTGTGCGTTAATAATTCTTGGCATATGTGGTAAATTGGAAAACCAATTTAAATCCCAAACAAACCACCACCCCCAAATAAAAATATATAATAAAAAGTGAACTGCCTTTGACAAAACTTATGGTTTTAATTTCTGTGAAAATGTGGAGAAATTTATGTGCGTTAAATACATACGGTCAAAATTCAAAAGTTCAGTAAACCTACATACATACCTATACATGTCAGTTTGCCGGCAATTTCGTTTCCCTTTTGTGCAGTTGCAGAGCAGTTATTTGTCTGCTATATACACGGTGTCAGTGGCCAACCATATATACCTCGCACATTGGTTATTTTCAACAGTACGTACTGTGGCAGTGGCTCTCAAACCGTTCGGCGGTGTTTGTGGGCATACTTAACCCGAATGGGATCCATTTAAATATTTCGGACAGTTTATGTGTCATAAAATTCAAATTTTGTGCATTTTCGGCTTTGGTTTTACCCATCAACGGTACATAAGCATACAAACTACACATTTGTGCATTTCGGTGCTTCTTCGGCACAGTTAACCCTCATATAACCGAATAAAATTTATTGTTGAATTTGAATTTGGAAATCCATTTTTTTATATTTGGGCATCGATTAAAAATTGGTTCCGTGCGCATTTACGTGTGTGATTTAACCCTTGTTTCGGAAATTTACTAGCATTTGGACTATTTTTATTTGTTCCAATTCATTTAAAAAATGGAAAAAGAAAAGAAAGTATCGGCAAAGCTTAATTCTAAATTAATAGAGGCTATGCAAAAACACGATAGGGTTATGAGCGATTTTGGACGTATGAAAACTGCATTTGAGGAAAAAACTATTTCGTCCGATAGTTTTCAACTGGAATACCGAATGCTACTTCTCGAAACATATTGTGAAAAATTAATGGATATTCAGTCAGACATTGATGTGCTAAACCCAGGAAATGATTTAAGAGCGTCTGTCGAGGATATGTGCATGATCACAAAGGCTTTATATCGGTCCGCAATGAGTCGAGTCGAGGCTCCGAGACTTAGTCACGGGGATAACAGTGGGTGTCGTCATTCGTCCTATTTACCAAAAATGAATTTGCCCAAATTCAGTGGAAAACATTCCGACTTTAAAAATTTTATAAGTCTTTTCGAGAGCTTTGTGCATGATGACCCGTCTCTAACAAATATCAAAAAAATTCAACCATTTGCTGACATGTCTAACAGACGATGCATTAGGAACTGTCAAGGCGTTTCGAATTTCGGATTTAAATTATGAGAAGGCATTGGTTAGTCTGAAAAACGTTTACGACAATAAATGCTTGATTTTTTTGACACCATTTCTCAATTGTTTGACCTCCCTCAAGTATCGAAACCATATGCATCAGGCTTGAGGTCCCTTATTGACAAAATATCGGCCCTTTATTCGTCATTACAGGACATAAATAACGCAATTTTTATTCACATTGCAAGGTCCAAGTAGATCACACTACAAAATCCCGAACACGCTACCGACATGGTCCGATTGTGCGATTCAATTGAATCGAAGATATCAACATCTAACTGCTGAGGAGTCAACCAAAAGTAAAGGGAAGCCTAGCCAAGCTTCCAATAAGGGATATTCCAAAACCTCCTTCTCATGCACACAGACAGACCGCAGACCGGATTCAAAGTGTCGATATTGCTCAGCCACTAATCACAGTTTAGGCAGTTGTCAACCTTTTATGGCTTTATCGGTTATTCAGCGGTTCGATTTTACAAAACACAATCGGTTGTGCATAAATTGTTTAAATCCAGGTCATCCAGTGAAGAAGTGCAAAGCAACAAAGTGTCGTGTTTGCTCTAAGCCTCACAACACACTTCTTCACAGATACGAGGTAGAGCAGCAACCATTTTCGTCGGGATCAGTTCCTCAAGTGCATGTCCAGGCACGTTCAGTAGCAGTTGATCACAATAATCAAGCCCATTCTTGTCATGTTGCTAGTACTAACCAAGTTATTCTTGCTACTGCTGTCGTTAAAGTACGGGATAGATTTGGACAGTTTTAATTAGCACGAGCGCTATTAGATTCAGGATTCATTTTTGGGTGTTAAGATCAATTTCATCTTATCAACCCGATCACGAAGTCAAATGTGCCCAATGGAAAATTCCGGCAAACATTGAACTAGCAGACCTTCGTTTTCACAAGCCCGCAAAAGTGGACTTACTGATTGGCGCAGAATCCTTTTTCGATCTTTTGAGCGTAGGCCAAATAAAATTGGGTTCTGAACATCCTTCACTTCAGAAAACTTTACTAGGATGGATTGTTTCGGGAAATTTCACTCAACGCGCATCGAAGAACGCTCAGGTATGCAGCGTCTTTGGCAATGAAACTGTAAGTTCTCTCGACTCTCTGGAATTGGAACACGTTCCTGAGAAATCGAAGGCTGTTTATACAGCTGAACAACTTGCTTGCAAGCAGCACTTTGAGCAAACCGTACATAGGCTTTCGTCTGGTCGTTTTGAGGTGAAGTTGCCATTTAAGAAAGATCCAAGTGTCTTAGGCTTATCTTTCGAATCGACAAAGCGCAGATTCCTGGCATTGGAACGCAAGCTTGCAAATAATCGCGAGTTACATGACATGTATCAGGAGTTTATGAGAGAGTAACTTAACCTTGGACACATGTCACTGCTTCCAACACCTCCTCCAGAGAAACACTATTACATTCCACATCAATGTGTCTTGAGACCTGATAGTAGCACCACAAAGTTGCGAGTTGTTTTTGACTTTTCAAATAAAACGTCAACCTCGATCTCATTAAATGAGACTCTAATGGTGGGTGCAACTATTCAGAGGGAGCTTTACGCTTTACGAACAGTATTAACGAGTATTAACCTCCAACTAAACGCAACATTTTGTCCGTCACAGCTCGTTTGTTTGACCCCTACGGCTGTTGCATTTTTATTCGTACCGTGGCTGGGACAAATAGGTTATCAAGACTTCTAACCGCAAAGTCTAGAGTGTCCCCACTAAAAACAAAGTCAATTCCAAGGCTCGAGCTGTGTGCAGCGCATCTGATGGCCAAATTATGGTCTCAAGTATCTCCTTTGCTTAACAAATTAGATCTTGAAAGCATTAACTTCTGGTCGGACTCACAAGTCACATTATACTGGTTAAAGAGGGATCCATCCACTCTAGCAACATTTGTCGCAAATAGAGTATCTGAAATTCAAGAACTCACAGAGAATGTAGCTTGGCGTCATGTGCCCACGGAAGAAAATCCGGCTGATTTAGTCTCACGTGGAACAGACTTAGAAGGTTTGAGGTGTACTCTATGGAAAAATGGACCGGAGTTCTTACTCCGAAATCCAAGCGAGTGGCCTCGGTCCCATCAGATTGAAGTTTCAACGGAGTTACAGTTTTCTGAGAACAATAAAAGCGTGGCAGTATGTTCCGTCACAAAAAACAAACCGAATGTCTTTATTGAGCTTGTTGGAAGATGATCATCATTTAGTAAACTCTTACGGATCATGGACTACGTAAATCGATTTGTTCAAGGGAAGAAGCGTCAACGCGAGGTCGTCATTTCGTCTAACGAACTGAAGTTGTCGTTTCTTAGGATAGTCCAACTTTTTCAAAAGGCGGAGTTCAGTTCAGAATACGTCAAGTTGGAGAAGTTCTTGGTTAAGCCCACATCTACAACATGGGGCCTCGTGGTGTAGTGGATAGCGCAACTACCTGCTAACCACGGGGTCGTGGGTTCAAACACCACCTATGACGAGAGCATGTCCATACAAAAACTTCCTCTCTGAAATGCTTTTCTAACTCTTAGAAAGTTTAGAAAATTTCGGCAACTTCCGCTTGCCCCACCCCCCTCCTCACTACATGGGAGAAAAAAACGGGGGCACCCACAAAAAGGACCAAGCGCACCCTGTGTTTTTCTGCGAACAGCAACAACACCCAGCAGGGCGAGCGCCCGATCATTAGATCAGTCGAAAAACTTACAACGATTACTGAAACTAATACGAGAAATTCAGCTCTCGTAGAAGCCCTAAGTTCCCGAGAGGAATAGAGGAATAAATTCAAATTCTACAACGTTTAAATCCTCTTATACATACCAGCGATTTAGAAGGTGTGACGTTCAACTTAATTCGAGTTGGGGGGAGATTGCTAAGTGCACCAATTCCGTATGATGCCAAGTTTCCACTATTACTGTCCTCAAAGTCAGAATTTGTTTCGCTATTTCTTCGCAACCTGCATCGGACTTATTACCATGCCGGTGTCAAGGTGATGCTTTCTTTTTTGAGGCAACAGATATGGCTGATCAATGCGCGGGAAGCATGTACGAAAATTGTCCGTAGCTGCGTTCACTGTTTTCGGTATAAACCAGTGCTGATGAGCCAGATAATAAGCAATTTACCAGCCGATAGGGTCCGAATGGAGCGCCCCTTTCTAGTTGGCGGAGTAGATTTTTATGGTCCATTTTATGTGTCCTAAAAGGTCCTCGGTAGACCTTCTATCAAAACTTATGTGGCCGTTTTTGTGTGCTTTTCGTCAAAGGCTGTTCACCTTGAACTTGTTGTAGACCTATCCACTGACAGCTTATTATCCGTGTTTAAAAGGTTCGTCGGAAGGAGAGGGCTGCCGGAGAAGGTGTACAGCGACAACGCCACGAACTTCGTAGGAGCGTGCAACGTGCTGAAGGAGCTGAGCGAAGCGTTTCACCGCAGTCGGGACGACCTGAGCGGATACGCGGCTCAGAGAGGCGTCGAGTGGTGTTTCATGCCGCCGAGGTCACCACACTTCGGAGGACTTTGGGAAGCAGCCGCCAAGTCCACCAAAACCCGGTTGCTGCGAGGAGTCGGCAACGCCAAGCTCACAACGGACGAGTTGAGCACCCACCTGGTCGAGGTAGAGGCGCTGCTGTATTCGCGTACAATCGCGTCGCCGGGCAACGATCCCAACGATGGAGAGGCCCTAACACCAGAACACCTACTAATCGGGCAGCCTCTGATTACGCTGCAAGAATCCGGCACAGGAGGAGTTTGCAGCAAGCCCAGTTCCACTCTCAAGCAGCAGTTTTGAGACGGCTGGTCCAAGGATTACATCGCCAGCCCGCAGCAGTGCAACAAATGGAGCGTCGGATGCCGCGATCTGGAGGTCGGTTGCCTAGTGGTCGTCCACGAGGACAACGTGCCCCCGCAGCGTTGGCTAACAGGCCGCGTGGTGGCAAAAACAGCCGGCGAGGACGGTAGAGTGCGTGTGGCGGAAGTGCGGACGTCAGGAGGCGTCATCAAGCGCGCCATCCACAAGCTGGCATTGCTGCCAGTGCATACTGCTCCTGTTGAGGAGATCAAAGAGCCGGAGGTCTTTAACGGGGCCGAAATGTTGGAGCAGTAGTTTAAGTTTTAATAACAAGAATACGAAAGTCTGTTTGATTTGGCACTGTTAAATTATCAATTAGAGATCTTAGAACTGCTGCTGAATTGTTACCCATTATGAAATTCCTACAGATTTTACCCTGTTATGTTAAGTTATGTTATGTTTGAGCAATTATGTTATCATTTTTATGAAAGCTCTACTATGTTAATAAATCCAGTCGTGGGGAAAGTTGAGGATGACAGCACCTGAGAACGGACTAGGCTCGACAACCGTTCTAGCGTCAGGCCAGGGCGAGAGTCAACGAGTCAACAGACCCACCACCAGGATCCGATCCGGCTCAGGTCAGAGGAGATAATAAAACGGCGCAACCGTTCGATGGGAAGGCCGCCCAAATTTTCCCGAGGAAAGAGGAGAGACGGTACAACCCAAGGAAACGGTACCGTAGAGTCAGGCGTCGAGAGTGGGAAGACAAAAGAACGCCGAGGGACATAACGGTGACCGCCAAAGAAGAGGCGCGAACCCGCGGCCCCTTTGTCAACGGGGTCGAAACATAAAAAGTTCGGCAACCGCCATGAATACACGTACGAAGAAGCAATACTCGAGGCTGGCCGCTCTGGGCCAGAGTCTCGAAGGTCCCGCCGATGGGCAAGGGCGGTCGGGGGGTAGGTAATTGCCTAACCCGCGTCCCACCCGAACTCCAAGGCGAGGTGCCGAGGACGATAAAGGCGAAGACCCAGAATCAGTGGTTACATCCGACGAGAGCGAGCTAGAGTGGGAGGAGGACCCCGTGAGGGAAAGGAGGACCGGGAGACTCAGGAGAGCAAGATGCGCGGCAGACAACCGGATCCTTCCGGGGGTCGTGGCGGTCTTCGTGGAGGCGAGGCGGAACCCCAGAGGTAGCGGGGAGACGTCGGCAGCAATAGCGGTCGCCGTCGTGAAGATGTGGAAGCTGGAGGCCGACCGGCTGGTGGCCGTCAAAGCTCCGCGATCGGCACGGTTAGCGGCCCGCGAGGAATACAAAGCCGCCAAGGTGGCACGCATTCGCATGCAGCAGCGGTCGGCAATGGCGGCCATGCACGAGCTGCAAAACCAATCCAGGAGGAAGGAGGAGTCCGAGAGAAGGTGGCGTCAGGAGCTCCAGAAGGCAGAGGCAGAAGAGCGTGCGGCCTGGAATGTAGTCGCCTGGTAGGAGGAGGAAGCAGGCGGACAGGAGGAGAGTGAGATACGGATGGCGTCCACGTCGGATGCCCTCCGATGGGCACCGATCCCGAAGGCGGATTGGCCAGAAGGGGTCGAGGAGGAACCGGCGATCCGGAACGCAAGACGCCAAGGCAGCCGCCGGTGCGTCATGATGCACCCCGGTCGCGAGAGGTTCCGGGTCTCGGCAACGGAGGTCCGCTTATTCCGCCTGGTGCGAGAAGTCGAGGCCTCCCTTGGAATGGAGTAGGGCCGCGCCGAATAAAGCATTTTTATTAAACACACACAGAAAACGGATTACGAATTTTTCGGGACGGGTCACAACGAGCACACACCAAAGAAAGTCGACAGATATATTCTCAAAATAACAGCATAGCAATACATTTCATTGTTATATTACGATCTGAAACAAAAAGAAATATCAGTATGCGCAGTACGAGGGTATGGTAACGGGAGTCGACTTACAGATAGTTGGAGATGCCGGAGTGGGGCCGGTGACAGAGCTTTCTTCCGAAGGGCTGTTTCACCTCTAGGAAGGGTCCCAGGTCGGTTCAAGCCGCCTTGCTGCCAGGGCCGGTCGCCCTGGAAGCCTCCTTTTTGCCAAGGGGGGGCGGTCCGTCGCCCGTTAATCCTATGGTGGTGCAACCTAAAAGGAAAAACAAAAGGGTCAGCACGAGCAAACGGGGAAAGCAAAGGGGGGGTGTTTTTTTTTTTTAATCAGGTTTATTATTGTGGGGATATTCATATGTACAAGTTTTAATGGTGTGGGGCGGGGGTTTTGAGGGTGTTGTGTGTGGTTGGGGGGGCCCCCCCTAAGGTGTTGTGTGGTGAGAGAAATCCTGGAGTCCCTGCGGTACTACCGCGAGGCTATGCCTTGCAGGGCCAGGATTTTCCTGTTCTATCCGAGCGGCTCTTTATCTTTCCGCTCCCCTCTTTCCGCTCCTTCATCGCCACTGCAGCGAAGTTGCTGATCTGACCCCAGAACGTCTAGAAGGGTCCGTTATGTCCTCCATGAAGCATTTCCTGTCGCGGTCAAATCGCTGGCAATTAAAAATGATGTGCCGTCTCGTCGACGCCGCATTCTGGGCAGTGGCTGTCATCGTCGTGGCCAAACCTAGCCAGATAGCTCCTGAAGCATCCATGCCCGCTTAGCATTTGGGTGAGCCAAAAATTTACCTCGCCATGCCGCGTCCATGCGACCACATCCGGGATGATCCTAAAGGTCCATCGTCCCTTCGTCGACTGCTGTCACCGTCTTTGCCACCTTTTTAAGCTGTTGGTTCTGGCGTTGGCTTTTATGGCTCGCTTCTGGGCCGAGCTCCACTGTCCTACAGTCTTCTTCACCTCGTGGTGTATCTCCTTCGCATCCAAGGCCAGCAAGTCCATGGGCAGAGTTCCCGCTATAAATTGGGCTGCGTCGTCGGAGATTGTCCGAAAGCCGGAGCACACTCTTAGGGCACACAGCCTGTGCGTCGATTCCAGGCCCCTTATGTAACACCTCTTCTCCAAAGCTTCCGCCCATATTGGGGCTGCGTACAGCGCTGTTCCACTGCAGACGGACTGTAGGAGTAGTCTGCGTCCCTGTCTTGGGCCCCTGCAGTTGAGCATTATTCGCACTAGAGCCCTAGCGACGCTCGACGCCTTCCTGTTCGCTTCCGCCAGATGCTCCTTGAACGTTTGCCTAGTGTCTAGCAAGACCCCTAGGTATCGAATAGCTCGCGCAGACGTGACCGTGGTGTCTCCGACTCGGATGGTGGCTGTCTCTACCTGCTTTCGGCTATTTATGAGCACTGCCTCCGTTTTGTGGTGTGCAATGTCCAGGCCGACCGCTAAGAGCCACTCCACTACGATGCCGATTGCTGCATTCGTGAGGGTCTCGGCTTCTTTAACTGTTTTTGCTACGATTACCACGGCAATATCGTCAGCGAAGCCAATCACTTTGGTTCTCCCTGGTAGTGACAGCCGTAGCACACCATCGTACATAGCGTTCCACAGCAGCGGCCCGAGTACCGAACCTTGGGGGACCCCGCAGGTCACCCTGTGCTCAAGTGTGCCTCCGTCTGTGTCGTACAGTAGCACTCTGTCGCTGAAGTAGGCCTTGGCTATGCCCACCAGAGCGACGCCCCATCTCGCTGAGTTAAACGCATTTCTAAAGTCCAATGTTACTACCAAGCAGTACTCCTTGCTGGCTCCGTGCCATCTTGTGCCTTCAATTGCCTTCGAGGCGATCTCCTTGACAGTTGCTATAGCGTCCACTGCCGATCTCGCCTCGTGCAGTCTGAGGCTGATACAGCGCTCGAAAGCCTTGCCCATGTGGTCGATCAGGCATATCGGTCTGTATGAGGATGGGTCCTCGGGAGCTTTGGGATACCGTCCGGCCCTGGCGCCTTCCCCGAAGGCATATCCTTTGCGACCTCGCATATTTCCTCTGGTCGGAGCGCTATCTGCGACAAGTCGCCTGGGCCGCGTGAGGAGGTTGCGAATCCGAGGGCACTATTGGAAACAGGTGTTCCACGGTCGCTGTCACCGTGACAGCGTCGCCTGTTTTCAGTGGTTTCGCCTGGCCTAACTTTTTTACCACTATTTTATTAGCTGAACCCCAAGGGTCCTGCTCGGCTGAGTCGCATAGCTCCAAGAAGCATCTCCTCTTCGACTGCTTGATGAGTCTCTTTAAGGCCCTTCGATTGTCAGCGTATTCTTGACTCCGAATCTCGTTGTTGGGGTGGTCGTGCTCCCTTTGGTGCCGCCGTATTGCCCGAATGCAGGTTCTGCGAGCCTCCGCGATCTCGTCGGTCCAACAATATACTGGTTCCCGGTGGCGCTGGTGGCTCCTTGACACCCTCATGCTTGCTATGCATGCCCTCTCGACTGCTCTAGTCAGGCTGATTGCGCTTGCCGCTGCGTTCTCACCGATGTCGGGGCTCCCAAATTCCCTCAGGAACGCGTCCCGCTGGAGTGTCTTTGGGTTGAAGTGCCTCTTCGCTGGTGGGGCTGTGAAAGATCCTCTGCCGGTGATGTCGCAGATAATCGTCTTGTGATCACTTGCCGTATATAAATCGCTGACGGAAAAGCGCTGGAAAAGCGGAGAGTTACGTCCATAGACGCGAAGGCTTCCTAAAGGGTTCGCCCTCTTGCGTTCGTGTGGACTGAGCCCCACTCCTCTGCCCAGGCGTTGAAGTCCCCACCGATGACCACGTTGTCCTCTTTAGTGCAGCTATCGATCTTGTGCCCGGTTTGCCCGCACTTGAGACAGCAGTCGCTGCGATTTGCAGGGCTCTTGCAACGCGCTGCAATATGGCCGAGCTCAAGGCACTTGAAGCACCTGGGTCTGGAGTCGCTCTCCTTGACTCTACAGACTGTCCATCCCACCTTCAACTTTCCCTTGGCAAGGACCGCCTGTGCGTCGCTGCACGGCAGGCCCACTACTGCCGTTTGGGTGTCCCTGAAGCCTTTGCGGAAGAGCACAAATACAGCCCCAACAAAGCCCCTGCCACAACACACGTCACGTGTAGAAGGTGTGAGGACTCAGGAGAGCTAGGCACGCAGTCCCAGGAACAGTGTGCACGATATACCACGGGTCAGTCTGGGCGTCATAACACAACCTTATGGAGCAAAACCGGAAAATTAATCGAGGAGGAGCAGCAGTTGTCCGCAGCGGTAACGATCGGTGGGGAGACGTACAAGGCCACGATCGACACCGGGGCAACAGCAAGCTTCATAAGTGAAGAGCTGGCAGACAAGCTGGCTGCCCGTGGAGCAATTACAAGGATACGACGGCAGGTTAGGTTGGCAGATGGAAGGTGCGGCGAAATCAACGCAAAGCTCGAAATAAGAGTGGAGTTCGGCAACAGGCGACTTGTTATGAGCCGAGATCAAGAGCGCCGGGCACGAAATCCGAATTCCGGCCAGAGGCAAACACAACGGGTGGCTCGAGGAGAAGTTGTCGGTCGCAGTAGTCCAAAAGGACGGCGACGAGGGCGACATGAACGAATTCCTGGAAACAGAGCTCGCGGAGTTTCCCTCCATGGAACATCGAGCATAGCCGAGCACACAATAACCATGAAGGATAATAAACCAATTAAGCAGAGTATCTCTGCATCTCTGCAAGAATCCAAAGTGTAGACGGCGGGGGCCGGAAAAGCTGCTGTCGCAAAATGTCCCAGAATTTAATAGAAACACAAGGGGTGTTGAAATTCGTCCTTCTCTGGTCGGGGTTTATTTTCGAGTAATTTCTTCACATAAAATAACGGCTTCGTGTCCCACTTCCGAAACATTCCGCCAACAGCGATGCTCTGCTGGCGGGATACCGGACTCAGCTGTTCGGCATGAACATTCTCCCCCCCCTTGCAAGAGGAATACTTGCAAATTTAGGACAGAGAACAGCGTCCCGAAAGAATCCATCCCAGCTTGGAATTTTGTGCCATGGGCAGGCCGTCCTGGCTCGCGATGATACCCGGCAGCTTCAGGTCAGCGTAAACGTCTGCTCCAAGGACAGCCGAGACAAGCGCTGGGTGGAACCACCGGTCATCCGCTAGCGTCATGTTGTGGAACATGTCCTGCACCTTCGGATCCAGGGGCTGTGCCGGAGTCCGGCTCTGCATCTGCTCGTCCACCAGCATCAGCAGCTGTTTGCTCATCCGGGACGTTTTTGAGCGAATCTCGATGGTGCACAGCAGTTCGTTGCCCACGCCCGTGACGGCCAAGTTGAGGGCCTTCACCAGCGAGACGTGGATGCGACTCACGGGGCAGCACGGATCCACCAAGACTCGCACATCGAATCTCTTCTGCTCGGACCCAATGAGCACGGCAGCGGTCGGAAGGATGCTGACGCTCGTCCGCACCAAGCTAGGCGCGCCCGTCGGCGTTGACAATGAGCTGCGGGGTGGGAAACTATCCATCGGGGAGGCTGAGCGTCGTGACCCGGTCGAACCCACCTCCTGACGCCGTTGAGGCTGAGGCGATGCTTGTGGCTCACGCTTCCGTTGAGGCCTCGAAGAGCCTGGCTGTTCACCGCGGATGTGCAGCAGAGTGTGGTGGGCCTCTCGGCAGATGCGGCACCTCGCTTTGCTGCGATACGACCGGCCCGAATGCTCGTGGGCCAGACAGTTAGCGCAGTACTTGTTAATCAAAACTGCCCGGAGCCGCTTCACAGCCGGCAGTTGCAGGAATCGCTGTCAGCTCCTCAATGGATGAACCCCCCTGCACACTCGACAGCGGTATACATCGTGGCGGATCGCTGGAGCCATTGTATATGCGGCTACATAAGAAATGGGCAAAATAAAAAAATTAGATGAGATAGATGCGGATGATCATGACACATGGACGACGTAGGACGACACAACTTAGGACTCGTCAGTAGCAGGTTTTCAAATACTTAAAGTATGGAGGAGTCTTTCGACTCATTCGGGCTGTCCATTGGAAGGCGGATCATTTTTGCCACTAGTCTTCGGACGACCCCCCGTGCTGTGAGAGCGTCTGCCACTCTGACCTTGCCGTCCACGCCGGGACAGACCACTTGGATACGCCCAAGTCGCCACTTGTTGGATGGAAAGTTCTCCTCTTTGATCACCACCATGTCTCCAGCCTGGAGATCTCGCGTCGGGAACTTCCATTTATTCCTTCTGTGGAGTTCCTTTAGGTATTCCTCCTTCCAACGCAGGCAGAACTGCTGATTCAGGGCTTTCAACCTCCGCCACCGATTGATAATGGAGCTGGGACCTTCTTTAACCTCAGATTCTGCTACCGCAAGTAATGGTCCACCGATTAGAAAATGCCCAGGGCTCAGAGCAATAAGGTCCGTGGGATCTTCGGACATTGGCGAGATTGGCCTGGAGTTCAAACAGGCCTCAATCTTCGCCAGGAGGGTAGTCAGTTCCTCGAACGTGTATTTCCCAGCGGCTGTGTACTTGTAAAAATGCGACTTGAAGCTCTTCACACCTGCCTCCCAAAGCCCTCCCATATGAGGTGCGCCAGGAGGGTTGAAATGCCAGGACACATTCTGAAGACTGTGCTGCGATAAAACCGATGTTCTGGTAGCTTCAATGAAATCCTTTGATAAGGACGTGGAAGCTCCGACAAACGTTTTCCCGTTGTCAGAGTAGACGTGTTGTGGACACCCACGCCGAGCGAAAAAACGGGAGAATGCGGCCAGGAACTTCTCTGTAGTCAAGTCCGAGGTCGCTTCGAGGTGGATAGCCCGGGTAGTAAAACACACAAAAACGCACACGTACCTCTTTGTGATTTTGCAGGCTCGACCGACGTAACTCTTGACGTCAAATGGTCCTGCGAAGTCCACTCCTGTATGGGTGAACGGTCTGGAGAACGTGGACCTCGCACGGGGCAAATTCCCCATCAACTGCGTCTGCAGTCTCTTCTTGTGAATGACACACACTCGGAACGAATGTATTGTTCGTTTCACCAACATTTTAAGCTTGGGAATCCAGAATTTGGAACGGATCAGTCGGGTCATTAATTGATTCCCCCCATGCAAGGATATGCGATGGATAAACAAGACTTGAAGTTCGGCGAACCTACACCGTGCAGGAAGGATGATCGGATGTTTTTCATCATAACTAAGCATTTCAGATGCTTGTAACCTGCCGCTTGCTCTCAAGACACCATTCCCGTCAAGAAAGGGGTTTAGGTTAGAAATTGCGCTTGCGGGTGGAACTGGTTGCTTGTTGCTCAAAACCTTATATTCGGCGGGAAACTCATTCTTCTGAGTGAGCACAATTACCCGCTCCTGCACCTCCGACAACTCCGCCGCAGTGAGTTCTGCCGATGAGGCTACACCTTTCCTCCGGCAACTTTTCACAAAACGAAAGACATAAGCAAGAACTCGCAGAGCTCGGTCAAAGGCTGAGAACCTCTCTAGGATTTCAACTGCTGAGGGCACTGCGACCGTGTGACACTTGACGGGGCGCTGCTCAAGCTCAGTCTCCGGATGGACCAACAACTCACTCGGCCACTGCTCCTGTTTGAGGTGCAACCAAGCTGGCCCACGCCACCACAGTGCGCTGTCCTTTAGCTCTTCGGGTGAGACGCCCCGGCTTGCCAGATCAGCTGGATTGTCTTCGGATCGTACATTCAAGGGGAGATCAACGCGAAGGTGGACGAACTTCTGGTGCTGAATTGTTACCCATTATGAAATTCCTACAGATTTTACCCTGTTATGTTATGTTATGTTTGACCAATTATGTTATCATTCTCATGAAAGCTCTACTATGTTAATAAATCCAGTCGTAAAACTGAAGTCGAAGCTGCTGGTTGCGCCCGCGCAATAAACATTTTGGATCGAACCTCTCGTCTTTTTCTTTCGGTGGAAATTTTCCGGCTAGGCTGCTAGCCGCCAGTCCCAATTTCGTAACAAACTTTCTTCGGGAAAACTTTCCCGATATTTCATGGCGCCCGAACAGGGACTACGGCTAACATTTATTTAATTTTTGTGTGCGAAAAAACGAACAAAATAGTGCATTTTTCGTCGTCTCGGCACTTGTTCTGTTTTTTCTTTATATTTGGGGAAAAAACCTAGCTGGTGGAATTCGGCGAATTATTTTGGATTTGGCGGACATTTTGGACATTTGGAGTGGAAAAGGAAAGTCATTGGAAATGATGCCAAATAATAACCAGGTATTCAGTGTCAAAAATTAAACATAATAAGCACTCCACTTTTTGTGTGTATTGTGTGCGTTAATAATTCTTGGCATATGTGGTAAATTGGAAAACCAATTTAAATCCCAAACAAACCACCACCCCCAAATAAAAATATATAATAAAAAGTGAACTGCCTTTGACAAAACTTATGGTTTTAATTTCTGTGAAAATGTGGAGAAATTTATGTGCGTTAAATACATACGGTCAAAATTCAAAAGTTCAGTAAACCTACATACATACCTATACATGTCAGTTTGCCGGCAATTTCGTTTCCCTTTTGTGCAGTTGCAGAGCAGTTATTTGTCTGCTATATACACGGTGTCAGTGGCCAACCATATATACCTCGCACATTGGTTATTTTCAACAGTACGTACTGTGGCAGTGGCTCTCAAACCGTTCGGCGGTGTTTGTGGGCATACTTAACCCGAATGGGATCCATTTAAATATTTCGGACAGTTTATGTGTCATAAAATTCAAATTTTGTGCATTTTCGGCTTTGGTTTTACCCATCAACGGTACATAAGCATACAAACTACACATTTGTGCATTTCGGTGCTTCTTCGGCACAGTTAACCCTCATATAACCGAATAAAATTTATTGTTGAATTTGAATTTGGAAATCCATTTTTTTATATTTGGGCATCGATTAAAAATTGGTTCCGTGCGCATTTACGTGTGTGATTTAACCCTTGTTTCGGAAATTTACTAGCATTTGGACTATTTTTATTTGTTCCAATTCATTTAAAAAATGGAAAAAGAAAAGAAAGTATCGGCAAAGCTTAATTCTAAATTAATAGAGGCTATGCAAAAACACGATAGGGTTATGAGCGATTTTGGACGTATGAAAACTGCATTTGAGGAAAAAACTATTTCGTCCGATAGTTTTCAACTGGAATACCGAATGCTACTTCTCGAAACATATTGTGAAAAATTAATGGATATCAGTCAGACATTGATGTGCTAAACCCAGGAAATGATTTAAGAGCGTCTGTCGAGGATATGTGCATGATCACAAAGGCTTTATATCGGTCCGCAATGAGTCGAGTCGAGGCTCCGAGACTTAGTCACGGGGATAACAGTGGGTGTCGTCATTCGTCCTATTTACCAAAAATGAATTTGCCCAAATTCAGTGGAAAACATTCCGACTTTAAAAATTTTATAAGTCTTTTCGAGAGCTTTGTGCATGATGACCCGTCTCTAACAAATATCAAAAAAATTCAACCATTTGCTGACATGTCTAACAGACGATGCATTAGGAACTGTCAAGGCGTTTCGAATTTCGGATTTAAATTATGAGAAGGCATTGGTTAGTCTGAAAAACGTTTACGACAATAAATGCTTGATTTTTTTGACACCATTTCTCAATTGTTTGACCTCCCTCAAGTATCGAAACCATATGCATCAGGCTTGAGGTCCCTTATTGACAAAATATCGGCCCTTTATTCGTCATTACAGGACATAAATAACGCAATTTTTATTCACATTGCAAGGTCCAAGTAGATCACACTACAAAATCCCGAACACGCTACCGACATGGTCCGATTGTGCGATTCAATTGAATCGAAGATATCAACATCTAACTGCTGAGGAGTCAACCAAAAGTAAAGGGAAGCCTAGCCAAGCTTCCAATAAGGGATATTCCAAAACCTCCTTCTCATGCACACAGACAGACCGCAGACCGGATTCAAAGTGTCGATATTGCTCAGCCACTAATCACAGTTTAGGCAGTTGTCAACCTTTTATGGCTTTATCGGTTATTCAGCGGTTCGATTTTACAAAACAAAATCGGTTGTGCATAAATTGTTTAAATCCAGGTCATCCAGTGAAGAAGTGCAAAGCAACAAAGTGTCGTGTTTGCTCTAAGCCTCACAACACACTTTTTCACAGATACGGGATAGAGCAGCAACCATTTTCGTCGGGATCAGTTCCTCAAGTGCATGTCCAGGCACGTTCAGTAGCAGTTGATCACAATAATCAAGCCCATTCTTGTCATGTTGCTAGTACTAACCAAGTTATTCTTGCTACTGCTGTCGTTAAAGTACGGGATAGATTTGGCCAGTTTCAATTAGCACGAGCGCTATTAGATTCAGGATCTCAAATCAATTTTATGGCAGACGACTTAGCACAGCGTTTGCTGTTATACAGCCAAGAATCATATCTTAATATGACTACTGTAGGGAAAAAGGACTCGGTAGTACGGCACAAAGTCCACACGTCAATTCATTCGCGAGATTGACGCGAGTCAATGCTCATAGTTTCGCTACCAATTTTTGGGTGTTAAGATCAATTTCATCTTATCAACCCGATCACGAAGTCTAATGCACCCAATGGAAAATTCCTACAAACATTGAACTAGCAGATCCTCGTTTTCACAAGCCCGAAAAAGTGGACTTCCTGATTGGCGCAGAATCCTTTTTCGATCTTTTGAGCGTAGGCCAAATAAAATTGGGTTCTGAACATCCTTCACTTCAGAAAACTTTACTAGGATGGATTGTTTCAGGAAAGTTCACTCAACGCGTATCAAAGAACGCTCAGGTATGCAGCGTCTTTGGCAATGAAAATGTAAGTTCTCTCGACTCTCTTGTGGAACGATTTTGGGAATTGGAAAACGTTCCTGAGAGATCGAAGGCTGTTTATACAGCTGAACAACTTGCTTGCGAGCAGCATTTGGAACAAACCGTACATAGGCTTTCGTCTAGTCGTTTTGAGGTGAAGTTGCCATTTAAGAAAGATCCGAGTGTCTTACGCTTATCTTTCGAATCGACAAAGCGCAGATTTCTGGCATTGGAACGCAAGCTTGCAAATAATCGCGAGTTACATGACATGTCTAAGGAGTTTACATTCCACATCAATGAGAGACCTGAGTAGCACCACAAAGTTGCGAGTTGTTTTTGACGCTTCAAGTAAAACGTCAACCTCGATCTCATTAAATGAGACTCTAATGGTGGGTGCAACTATTCAGAGGGAGCTTTACGCCATTCTGGCAAGATTTCGTTTGCACATATATGCCTTGACGGCGGATATCTCAAAGATGTATAGGCAAGTTAACATTGCAAATGAGGATAAAGATTTCCAACTTATCGTGTGGAGGGAAAAATCAACGCAAGCTCTCCAAACCTAACGCCTCAACACTGTCACTTATGGGACAGCCTCTACTCCGTTTCTGGCCATCCGCTGCCTCTTTGAGCTATCAAAAATTTACGCTGAGTACCATCCTGTTGCATCAGAGGTGATTTCAAGCGACTTCTATGTCGACGATAGCGAACAGTATTAAAGAGTTGGAGGTAATTCGCAAAGAAGTGACGAAGGTTTTGGAGTTAGGGGGTTTTCATCTAGCCAAATGGGCAACAAATCACACAAGTTTGATGACCAACCAGGGATCAGAAAAATCTCTTATATTTAACACTTCTGAATCCGTTAAAACGCTTAGGATGAGATGGAACCCTCAAAATGATGCGTTTCATTATTGCTTGGAGGATTCGTTTCAGTCCTTACCACCAACTAAACGCAACATTTTGTCCGTCTCAGCTCGTTTGTTTGACCCTTTAGGATTATTATGTCCATTGATTACACGAGCAAAAATCTTGCTTCAGGAACTGTGGCGACAGAAATTAGATTGGGACGAATCGGTTCTCATGAACTTGCATACCAGTTGGAAAGAATTTAAGCAGAATTTACTAGCAATTGAAAAGATCTCCATTCCTTGATATATCTGTCTGTCTGGCTATGACACTGTTCAAATCCACGGATTTGCTGATGCATCGAGCCACGCCTACGGCTGTTGCATTTATATTCGTACCGTGGCTGGGACAAATAGGTTATCAAGACTTCTAACCGCAAAGTCTAGAGTGTCCCCACTAAAAACAAAGTCAATTCCAAGGCTCGAGCTGTGTGCAGCGCATCTGATGGCCAAATTATGGTCTCAAGTATCTCCTTTGCTTAACAAGTTAGATCTTGAAAGCATTAACTTCTGGTCGGACTCACAAGTCACATTATACTGGTTAAAGAGGGATCCATCCACTCTAGCAACATTTGTCGCAAATAGAGTATCTGAAATTCAAGAACTCACAGAGAATGTAGCTTGGCGTCATGTGCCCACGGAAGAAAATCCGGCTGATTTAGTCTCACGTGGAACAGACTTAGAAGGTTTGAGGTGTACTCTATGGAAAAATGGACCGGAGTTCTTACTCCGAAATCCAAGCGGGTGGCCTCGGTCCCATCAGATTGAAGTTTCAACGGAGTTACAGTTTTCTGAGAACAATAAAAGCGTGGCAGTATGTTCCGTCACAAAAAACAAACCGAATGTCTTTATTGAGCTTCTTGGAAGATGATCATCATTTAGTAAACTCTTACGGATCATGGACTACGTAAATCGATTTGTTCAAGGGAAAAAGCGTCAACGCGAGGTCGTCATTTCGTCTAACTTACTGAAATTGTCGTTTCTTAGGATGGTCCAAATATTTCAAAAGGCGGAGTTCAGTTCAGAATAAGTCAAGTTGGAGAAGTTCTTGGTTAAGCCCACATCTACAACATGGGGCCTCGTGGTGTAGTGGATAGCGCAACTACCTGCTAACCACGGGGTCGTGGGTTCAAACCCCACCCATGACGAGAGCATGTCCATACAAAAGCTTCCTCTCTGAAATGTTTTTCTAACTCTTAGAAAGTATTCTCCACATAAAAAATGGCTATTACAACATATTTCGGCAACTTCCGCTTGCCCCACCCCCCTCCTCACTACATGGGAGAAAAAAACGGGGGCACCCACAAAAAGGACCAAGCGCACCCTGTGTTTTTCTGCGAACAGCAACAACACCCAGCAGGGCGAGCGCCCGATCATTAGATCAGTCGAAAAACTTACAACGATTACTGAAACTAATACGAGAAATTCAGCTCTCGTAGAAGCCCTAAGTTCCCGAGAGGAATAGAGGAATAAATTCAAATTCTACAACGTTTAAATCCTCTTATACATACCAGCGATTTAGAAGGTGTGACGTTCAACTTAATTCGAGTTGGGGGGAGATTGCTAAGTGCACCAATTCCGTATGATGCCAAGTTTCCACTATTACTGTCCTCAAAGTCAGAATTTGTTTTGCTATTTCTTCGCAACCTGCATCGGACTTATTACCATGCCGGTGTCAAGGTGATGCTTTCTTTTTTGAGGCAACAGATATGGCTGATCAATGCGCGGGAAGCATGTACGAAAATTGTCCGTAGCTGCGTTCACTGTTTTCGGTATAAACCAGTGCTGATGAGCCAGATAATAAGCAATTTATCAGCCGATAGGGTCCGAATGGAGCGCCCCTTTCTAGTTGGCGGAGTAGATTTTTATGGTCCATTTTATGTGTCCTAAAAGGTCCTCGGTAGACCTTCTATCAAAACTTATGTGGCCGTTTTTGTGTGCTTTTCGTCAAAGGCTGTTCACCTTGAACTTGTTGTAGACCTATCCACTGACAGCTTATTATCCGTGTTTAAAAGGTTCGCCGGAAGGAGAGGGCTGCCGGAGAAGGTGTACAGCGACAACGCCACGAACTTCGTAGGAGCGTGCAACGTGCTGAAGGAGCTGAGCGAAGCGTTTCACCGCAGTCGGGACGAGCTGAGCTGCAAGAATCCGGCACAGGAGGAGTTTGCAGCAAGGCCAGTTGCGCGTATTTGAAGCGGTGGCGAATGCTGTCCGCTCTCAAGCAGCAGTTTTGGGACGGCTGGTCCAAGGACTACATCGCCAGCCCGCAGCAGTGCAACAAATGGAGCGTCGGATGCCGCGATCTGGAGGTCGGTTGCCTAGTGGTCGTCCACGAGGACAACGTGCCCCCGCAGCGTTGGCTAACAGGCCGCGTGGTGGCAAAAACAGCCGGCGAGGACGGTAGAGTGCGTGTGGCGGAAGTGCGGACGTCAGGAGGCGTCATCAAGCGCGCCATCCACAAGCTGGCATTGCTGCCAGTGCATACTGCTCCTGTTGAGGAGATCAAATAGCCGGAGGCACTGTTAAATTATCAATTAGAGATCTTAGAACTGCTGCTGAATTGTTACCCATTATGAAATTCCTACAGATTTTACCCTGTTATGTTAAGTTATGTTATGTTTGACCAATTATGTTATCATTCTCATGAAAGCTCTACTATGTTAATAAGTCCAGTCGTAAAACTGAAGTCGAAGCTGCCGGCTGCGCCCGCGCACTAAACATTTTGGATTGAACCTCTCGTCTTTTTCTTTTGGTGGAAATTTCCCAGCTAGGCTGCTAGCCGTCAGTCCCAATTTCGTAACAAATTTTCTTTGGGAAAACTCTCCCGATTTTTCAGATACTATGCGTGAACTTCAGGCAGATAAACGCGAAATCCATAAAGTATGCCCACCCGATGCCACGGATAAACTACATCCTCGACCAACTAACGGGGGCGCGCTTCATAAGCAGTCTTGACCTAAAGGATGGGTATTGTCAAATACCGCTGGAGGAGTCAAGCCGGGGCTTCACGGCATTCACGGTCCCAGGAAAAGGGCTGTTTCAATGGAGAGTGATGCCATTTGGGTTACACTCCGCGTCGGCCACATTTCAACGGACCCTGGATCAGGTGATTGGACCGGAAATGTCGCCACATGCATTTGCGAATCAAGACGACATCATCGTGATGCCGCACCATAGAGGAACACAAGAGTCGCATCTTGGTACCGACGTTTCGTGCCTGACTTCGCGCGCCTTGTGAGGCCACTCAACGACCTCCTCCGCAAGGGTACCAAGAACACAGGACAAGGAGGCCGAATCAGAGTGCAGCTGGATCAAGGAAATGCGAGAAAAGATAAAAGCACAGCTTAAAAAGTTCCCAGACTACTTGTGGGAGGGTAGCACCCTTTACAGGCAGATTCCGCATAGAGCAGGGAATGAAGATGTTGTGACCTAGAAGCTATGCGTTCCGCGACAGCTGAGAGAAACTGTCTTGCGCGAAAACCACGACTCCCCAGCAGCCGGTCATATAGGAAGTCGGAAGACGATTGCACGGCTTGCAGCCCGACACTACTGGCCAGGAATGCAGAGAGACGCAAAGGCCTACTGCGCCAGGTTCAAACCGAATCAGCGGCAGGCGGCGGGAAAGATGTTGACACAGATCCCGGAGGAACCCTGGGTGACAGTGTGCGCCGATTTCGTCGGACCACTAACAAGGTCGAAGCACGGAAACAGTATGTTGTTGGTGCTGATCGACAGGTTTTCAAAGTGGACGGAGTTGGTGCCTTTGCGAACAGCCACGGCGGTAATCACGGACAACGGCGTGCAGTTCACGAGCCGGGCTTTTAAGAAGTTCCTCAACGACATGGGGATAAAGCAGCAGTTTTCGGCGCCGTATACCCCACAGGAGAATCCGACGGAGAGAGCCGACCGCACTGTGAAGACAATGATAGCGCAGTTTGCCGGACCAAACCAGAGAAATGGGGATGAAAGATGGCCCGAAATCACAGGCTACTCACCGGCAGTTTTGGCACAAGGCCGCGAGCCAAGACTACCGAACGCACTCTATGACAGAGAAACGCTAGGTACAGGACGGCAACCAGAGTCACCGGAAGGAAACGCCGAGGAGATGATCCCAGGAGGTGTCCCAGGACCAAGCAAGGCATTACAACCTGCGGAGAAGGCAGTGGAAGCCAAGGATTGGTGAAGTGGTCTGGGCTAAGGAGCACCATTTGTCAAAAGCGGCTGATGGGTTTGCGGCCAAACTAACTCCGAGGTTCGATGGACCGTACCAAATTGTGGATTTCATGTCGCCAGTGATATGTAAGATTCGCCATCTGAAGAGTAAAAAGGAACGCTCGGTACACGTCAGCGACCTGAAACAGCAGGGTCAAGAGAATGAGGACGAGAACGTGGATGCAGATCCCTCGCAAGAAAGCAGGGAAGGCATGCAAGAAAACGACAGCACCTGAGAGCGGACGGGGTTCGGCGTCAAGCCAAGGCGAGAGTCAACGGATGCAGACAGCGAGTCCGACAACTATCACAGCGACAGGCCAAGGCGAGAGTCAACGGATGCGGACCGCGAGCGGCAACACTACCGAGTGTTGCCTCGGTAGCCACCACCAGGGAGGAGTAAGGTCACGAACGGCGGGAAAGTTGAGGATGACAGCACCTAAGAGCGGACGAGACCCGACAACCGTTCCGGCGTCAGGCCAAGGCGAGAGTCAACGAATGCAGACAGAGAGTCCGACGATCGTTATAGCGTCAGGCCAAGGCGAGAGTCAATGGAGGTAGACCACGAGCGAACCGGAATATTGTGACCATGGAAAAACCGAGCGAAGCGGAACAAAGGGTAAGGAAGGCGAAAGAACGGCCGTTATCGGCCTGGGATTGTTCTACATTTCGCAAGAGTCAACAGACCCACCACCAGGGAGCGAGGATCCGATCCGGCTCAGGTCAGAGAAGGCAAGAGGAGAGACGCTACAACCCAAGGAAACGGTACCGTAAAGTCAGGCGTCGAGAGTGGGAAGACACAAGAACGCCGAGGGACATAACGGTGACCGCCAAAGAGGCGCGAACCCGCGGCCCCTCTGTCAACGGGGTCGAAACACAAAAAGTTCGACAACCGTCATGAATACACGTACGAAGAAGCAATACTCGAGGCTGGCCGCTCTGTCCCAGAGGCCCGAAGGTCCCGCCGATGGGCAAGGGCGGTCGGGGGGTAGGCAATTGCCTAACCCGCGTCCCACCCGATCTCCAAGGCGAGGTGCCGAGGACGATAAAGGCGAAGACCCAGAACCAGTGGTTACCTCCGACGAGAGCGAGCTAGAGTGGGAGGAGGACCCCGTGAGAAAAAGGAGGACCGGGAGACTCAGGAGAGCAAGATGCGCGGCAGACAACCGGATCCTTCAGGGGGTCGTGCCGGTTTTCGAGGAGGCGAGGCGGAACCCCAGAGGTAGCGGGGAGACGTCGGCAGCAACAGCGGTCGCCGTCGTGAAGATGTGGATGCTGGAGGCCGACCGGCTGGTGGCTGTCAAAGCTCCGCGAGCGGCACGGTTAGCGGCCCGCGAGGAATACGAAGCCGCCAAGGCGGCACGCACTCGCATGCAGCAGCGGTCGGCAATGGCGGCCATGCACGAGCTGCAAAACCAATCAGGAGGAAGGAGGAGTCCGAAAGAAGGTGGCGTCAGGAGCTCCAGAAGGCAGAGGCAGAAGAGCGTGCGGCCTGGAATGTAGTCGCCTGGCAGGAGGAGGAAGCAGGCGGACAGGAGGAGAGTGAGATACCCGCTACCCCGCGGTACGTCCACTCAGCGGAGGTGATCCGGATGGGGTCCCTAGAGCCATCCCCACACCCCCGGGGCGGCTGGGCGCCACCAACACCCGACACCGCGGCATCGGCGGAGCTGGAGAAGGGGCCATGGATATGGCCATCACCCGTGGGCAACCAGAAGCCCGTGCTCCGGAGGCAGGCATCCGCTCCAGCGGTGGGTGTCTCGCCTCCCCGGCCGTCATGGGTGCGGATGGCGTCCACGTCGGATGCCCTCCGATGGGCACCGATCCCGAAGGCGGATTGGCCAGAAGGGGTCGAGGAGGAACCGGTGATCCGGAACGCAAGACGCCGAGGCAGCCGCCGGTGCGTCATGAAGCACCCTGGCAGCGAGAGGTTCCGCGTCCGGGTCCGAGTCTCGGCAACGGAGGTCCGCTTATTCCGCCTGGTGCGAGAAGTCGAGGTCTCCCTTGGAAGTTCCCGCTATAAATTGGGCTGCGTCGTCGGAGATTGTCTTAAAGCCGGAGCACACTCTTAGGGCACACAGCCTGTGCGTCGATTCCAGGCCCCTTATGTAGGACCTCTTCTCCGAAGCTTCCGCCCATATTGGGGCTGCGTACAGCGCTGTTGCACTGCAGACGGACTGTAGGAGTAGTCTGCGTCCCTGTCTTGGGCCCCTGCAGTTGAGCATTATTCGCACTAGAGCCCTAGCGACGCTCGACGCCTTCCTGTTCGCTTCCGCCAGATGCTCCTTGAACGTTTGCCTAGTGTCTAGCAAGACCCCTAGGTATCGAATAGCTCGCGCAGACGTGACCGTGGTGTCTCCGACTCGGATGGTGGCTGTCTCTACCTGCTTTCGGCTATTTATGAGCACTGCCTCCGTTTTGTGGTGTGCAATGTCCAGGCCGACCGCTAAGAGCCACTCCACTACGATGCCGATTGCTGCATTCGTGAGGGTCTCGGCTTCTTTAACTGTTTTTGCTACGATTACCACGGCAATATCGTCAGCGAAGCCAATCACTTTGGTTCTCCCTGGTAGTGACAGCCGTAGCACACCATCGTACATAGCGTTCCACAGCAGCGGCCCGAGTACCGAACCTTGGGGGACCCCGCAGGTCACCCTGTGCTCAAGTGTGCCTCCGTCTGTGTCGTACAGTAGCACTCTGTCGCTGAAGTAGGCCTTGGCTATGCCCACCAGAGCGACGCCCCATCTCGCTGAGTTAAACGCATTTCTAAAGTCCAATGTTACTACCAAGCAGTACTCCTTGCTGGCTCCGTGCCATCTTGTGCCTTCAATTGCCTTCGAGGCGATCTCCTTGACAGTTGCTATAGCGTCCACTGCCGATCTCGCCTCGTGCAGTCTGAGGCTGATACAGCGCTCGAAAGCCTTGCCCATGTGGTCGATCAGGCATATCGGTCTGTATGAGGATGGGTCCTCGGGAGCTTTGGGATACCGTCCGGCCCTGGCGCCTTCCCCGAAGGCATATCCTTTGCGACCTCGCATATTTCCTCTGGTCGGAGCGCTATCTGCGACAAGTCGCCTGGGCCGCGTGAGGAGGTTGCGAATCCGAGGGCACTATTGGAAACAGGTGTTCCACGGTCGCTGTCACCGTGACAGCGTCGCCTGTTTTCAGTGGTTTCGCCTGGCCTAACTTTTTTACCACTATTTTATTAGCTGAACCCCAAGGGTCCTGCTCGGCTGAGTCGCATAGCTCCAAGAAGCATCTCCTCTTCGACTGCTTGATGAGTCTCTTTAAGGCCCTTCGATTGTCAGCGTATTCTTGACTCCGAATCTCGTTGTTGGGGTGGTCGTGCTCCCTTTGGTGCCGCCGTATTGCCCGAATGCAGGTTCTGCGAGCCTCCGCGATCTCGTCGGTCCAACAATATACTGGTTCCCGGTGGCGCTGGTGGCTCCTTGACACCCTCATGCTTGCTATGCATGCCCTCTCGACTGCTCTAGTCAGGCTGATTGCGCTTGCCGCTGCGTTCTCACCGATGTCGGGGCTCCCAAATTCCCTCAGGAACGCGTCCCGCTGGAGTGTCTTTGGGTTGAAGTGCCTCTTCGCTGGTGGGGCTGTGAAAGATCCTCTGCCGGTGATGTCGCAGATAATCGTCTTGTGATCACTTGCCGTATATAAATCGCTGACGGAAAAGCGCTGGAAAAGCGGAGAGTTACGTCCATAGACGCGAAGGCTTCCTAAAGGGTTCGCCCTCTTGCGTTCGTGTGGACTGAGCCCCACTCCTCTGCCCAGGCGTTGAAGTCCCCACCGATGACCACGTTGTCCTCTTTAGTGCAGCTATCGATCTTGTGCCCGGTTTGCCCGCACTTGAGACAGCAGTCGCTGCGATTTGCAGGGCTCTTGCAACGCGCTGCAATATGGCCGAGCTCAAGGCACTTGAAGCACCCGGGTCTGGAGTCGCTCTCCTTGACTCTACAGACTGTCCATCCCACCTTCAGCTTTCCCTTGCAAGGACCGCCTGTGCGTCGCTGCACGGCAGGCCCACTACTGCCGTTTGGGTGTCCCTGAAGGAAGGTCGGAGGCTTTTCAGCTTAATCGAGCTTGCCTCAACTTGGAACTGGTCCACCAACGCCTTTAAGAGGTCCTCTTTAGCGACTAATGGGTCCTAGTCGCAGATCGAGAGGGGATCTGCTCCACTGCTTTCACCTGCCGTCTTGGAGGGCCTTCATCCTGGCGAACATCGCCTTCATCTGCACGTTTATGTGCCTCACCTGCTTCACGTTGGTCAGGCTTATGAGCTGATCCAGGACAATTCCGATTTCCGACAGCTTGTCGGCGCAGCGGATTTTCCCATCCGCCTTCGTCCTCTTTGGAGGTGTACTGCGGCTCGAGCCGGAGGGGCTGCTCGGGGTCCTTGCCCGCTTCGGCGTGTCCTTCTCCCATCTCGGCCAGGACTGACCCACCAATCTGTGGTGGCCCAGGTGATTTGGCAGGATCGGCGAACGCAAGATCTTTTTGCTGCTTTAAAAAGCTCCCGCGTTGTCCATTTCGCTATAGTGTTTGTTTGTTGCGACCACTGTCGAGGCGGCCAAGCTTGCCAACACCTCGCCAAGTTGGTTTAGAGCGTGGTTTGGGACCTCCAGAATCCGTGCCCCTGCCGTGGAATTAACCACGGGTGGATTTCCAACTAAGTGATTGCCACCTGGAGTAGTAATGTTAGTTACCGACATTCCTCACTTAGATGCATTTTATACCTACTGCCAGGTTTATGTTGCAGTTTATTCCCTTCTGCCAGGGTTGGATTTCTGCCGGCCACTATGGCGCAGACGCAGACCACGTAGCCGCCCACTATGGGTCAGACACTCCGTGGATTTTTGGTGTGGGGGAGTGAAGGGGAAAGGGTTTTTAATCCGGTGGGACTTATACCGCTCCTGCTCGGTCGGCAGCGCCCCGTTTTTCGGTATACCGCGTAAGCGGCGGGGTTGGCTGTTAGTCGGCTCCCTGACCTTTGACACCTGTATTTACTCGCCCCGACTTGTTGGAGCTAATTTCGCAGGGATTCCATGCGTTGCTGCCAAGGATACTCGTCAGCAGCCCAAGAAAGTGTGCTACGTTTAAAGACGAGATCGTTTGGCTAGTCGTGTAGCAATCAGCTTCTGTCCAGTAGCATTTCCCTAGAAGCGCCACCTGTGGTTGGGGGCACCTTCGGCTGTGCAGCGCTGCCAGACCAGTAGCCTGATCCGTTTGCCAACACTGGCTGAGCAGCTGAGTGTGAGATCAGCTGGTGTGACAGTGCATCTCTTGTTGCACACAAGGAAAAGCGGACGAAAGAGAAAAACCGGAAGAGAAAGCTTCAAATTTTTTCACCCTGACCTGTACCGTGGCCCTGGAGATCGGGTTCGTCTGGCAGTCCATAGGACATCTGGAGAACACTCTTCCGCGGGTAAGTGCCTGGGGTTGCGACGCCGAACTGGCCATCACCCATTTTCGCGTCCAAACTGGCTCAAACGCGGAAATTTTGGGGTTTTTCCGGAAGCCCAAACGCGACGCGTCCGTCGTGTAGGTACTCACGTGTGTGTTGAAGAGTGGCGAAGAGAGGATGAACATCCACAACATCACCCGGCCCGCCCGGGGGGTAAGGTGCTGGAAGAGAGTGGCTCTCTCGGCGCTCCCGGAGAAAGGGGGTGAGTGAAGGTGAAAGAGAAATGAAAGTAAGAGAAATGGAAAAGTAAGAGAAAACTTACCTCAAAAATTCCTTTGTTGTCGAAGTTTGCCTTGTCACCATGTGCTTAGGGAAGGGGGCGCCTCGATCACAAAGCGGTCAAGCGAGCGAGAAGACGAAAACGCGAAATACGGGAAGAAGAATGGTGGACGAATTTGAAAAAAAGGAACGAGGAACGTACTGGAAGGAGATCGGCGCTGTGGAACTCGAGATGGAGCTGGGAGCGTCAACGAGATCTTGCTTGAGGAGGGCCTGCCGTTGCCAGTTACGCAACCAGGCAAAGCGTAGTAACGGCAGTGCAAAGCCCGGAGAAAGGGAGTTTGGAGACTCTGGAGGAAGGGAGGTTGGAGACTCGGGAAATGGAGAGAGAGGGGGTGGAAACTCCGGAGTTTGGAGAGTCAGCAGGCTCAAAGGCAAATAACGGGGCAAGTCGAACTTTGGACCGGGCGAGCGGTAATATCGTGGACTTTGGATCCGGAGACTGGAGACCAAAGAGATGAACCGTTAGAGGAGGCCTATATAAACAGGCCGAACGCGTGAAGCGGGACAGACAGTCGAGGAGAACAAGTGTACGAGTCAGCAACGTTAGTACGAAGTCAGCAGAGGAGCTACAGCAGTGGTAGTCAACAAGGAGCAAGATCGCTACGTCAAGACGTTCGGGACGAGAAGGTCTCCGAATTGAGACGCAGGTAGCTGAGGTGTAGTAGGACGAAGCAGGAGTAGGCCAGAAGCACCCGACAGGCGAAGCCAAAATAAGGAGGGCACAAGATAAGCGGCAGGGATTGTGGTGTAGACCCGGAGAACTCTGTAGTAGACCGCGAACGTGAACCAGGCGATCGCCTTGGTGTATCCGTGCGATCCAAACAGGCGTGATACCGGCGCCACTAGTCCGAACCAGACGTGGGGTTGACGTGTTGCTGTTCCACAAGCGTTTGCCTTGGGGATCACAACCGTTAGCTGCCGTGAGTCCGCGTAAGACAAAAACTCTCAGACCAAGCGACGAGCGCCCAATTCGTTACAGGGTATCAGATAGTCGGGGAACTCGACTATAGCGTTCTCTCTTGTTTTTATATGGTGTGTCCATTGCAATACCACAAAGCAAAAGCGTCGTTTTCAACGAACCATTGATGATGTACTTTGCGAACACATTGGTAGGATATGTAATGTTTGGATTAGAATGATGACGTAGTAATCTTTTACAGGTCCATTTCAGACAATTTCAGAGACAGTGTCGAGTGTCTCAGGAAAAAACCAAGTTTTTCATTAAGAACGTGGAGTATTTGCAGAGGCGGTATTCAGTCCTCGCGGTATTCAGTCCTAAAGTGAAAGTTATCAAGGACTTTCCCACACGAAAAAACCTATTTGCCCTTAGGTAATTTTTAGGCAAGAACAGATATTACAACAGATATGAAGAAAAGTGATTAGCAAATTATCACCAAAGCAAAACGAAGCCTTTGATAGACTTATAACAATATACTGGCCTCCGAGATTTAATATTTTCCTACCCAAATTACCTGATATGATCTAGCGAACATTGCGAGGTAAATTTAGCCACAAATGAGCGTGAGCTTCTCGCCATTGTAGCGGCTCTCAAAAACATCAGAAATTACTTGAATGGAATCGGACAATAACCCGAATGCAAAAATAAGAGAGAACGCTATAGTCGAGTTCCCCGACTATATGATACCCGTTACTCAGCTGGTGGAAGTACAATGGAGAAATTTCCATATTGACAGTTTTTGGCGGTTTGTGGGCGTTAAAGTGGGCGTTTTTTGGCAAATCGATAGAAATTTACAACACCAATACAGAAATGAAAAAATATTAAAACATTTTTCAAAAGTGTGGGCGTGGCAGCTTTGGGCGGTTTGTGGACGTTAGAGTGGGCGTGGCAAAAAGTTTTTTGACAAGTCGATACAAATTTACAACACCAATACAGAAATGAAAAATATTAAAACATTTTTCAAAAGTGTGGGCGTGGCAGCTTTGGGCGGTTTGTGGGCGTTAGGGTGGGCGTGGCAAAAAGTTTTTTGACAAATCGATACAAATTTACAACACCAATACAGGAATGAAAAAATATTAAAACATTTTTCAAAAGTGTGTGCGTGGCATCTTTGGGCGGTTTGTGGGCGTTAGAGTGGGCGTGGCAAAAAGTTTTTTGACAAATCGATACAAATTTACAACACCAATACAGAAATAAAAAAATATTAAAACATTTTTCAAAAGTGTGGGCGTGGCAGTTTTGGGCGGTTTGTGGGCGTTAGAGTGGGCGTGGCAGCATGATTCGACAAACTTGCGCTGCGTCTATGTCCCTGGAGTCTGTATGCTTAGTCTCAACTTTCTAGCTTTTGTAGTTCCTGAGATCTCGACGTTCATACGGACAGACAGACGGACAGACGGACGGACAGACGGACAGACGGACAGACGGACAGACGGACGGACAGACGGACATGGCCAAATCGACTCGGCTATTGATCCTGATCAAGAATATATATACTTTATATGGTCGGAAACGCTTCCTTCTGCCTGTTACATACTTTTCAACGAATCTAGTATACCCTTTTACTCTACGAGTAACGGGTATAAAAATCCGACCGTTACGAAATTAATTACAAATATTAGATTTGTTGAAAAGTAGGTAACAAGCGGTTTCGTCCAAAAAAAAAAAAAATTATATATATATATACTTGGGATGGTAAATTCGACTCAAGAGGATTTCTTACCTATTTCTCTCTTTTTGGGTCGATCAAGTGAAGCTGAAGTGCTTTTCAGTTAAGTCGATTATTTGAGCTTTTGATTACTTTCAGACAATCGCTTAGTGACAGAGCAATTATTCATAGTTTTGATTTAAAATAAATTGAATAGAACTCAATTCGTTGCAGCAAGCTTCCATTTGGATCTGCCACACAAACTTAATTAGCGGGCTGTTTATGTTTCGTGGTGGCACGCCGCTTCCGCAGCCTACAACGTGTTTGAGCCGTACAACGGAATCTCAAGACACTATCACGAAGTAGCTATTAACAGAAATAAAGTAAGAAGATTAGCAGATGCTGTGATGGCCTCATTTAACAAAGTGTTGAATTTTAAAGAAAGCCTAGATTTTTCATACGCTTCTGTAGGGCGACCTGCCACTGCTACAACATTTAGACGAGGTCGAAAAAAAAATCAACATCCAAATAAAACGAACAATTCCGTCGCAGCGGTTGACTTCCCGGCGGTGCCTTCCCGGCACAACCCATATACCTCCCCTCAGACCTATCTTTAGCTTAAGAAGCTGAATCAAGCTATGAGACAGGCATAATTGCGGCAAGTTTTGCAAAACACCTTGTGGAAAAACCCAAAAGCAAAAAGTCTGTGGTACAAGATCACAAGAACAATAAAGGTTACGGGGCACTTGGCACACTAAAATTGAGCAGAAATACCTCTTTCACATTTTCGGCGTGAAATCCTACTTGCTAGAGTCACTTAATGACTTTGATGGCATATTTGGCTTTACTACGCTGACCTACAATCCGGTTTTCACAAAAGTGAATTGGCCGAAAGCGGCGGAAAAAAAACAGCGTTCCCTGTCAACAACGAATAATATCAGTTTTGATGACTCCCTTTTAGGCTAAAAAATGCCCCACCTCTTTTTCAACGAACCATTGATGATGTACTTTGCGAACACATTGGTAGGATATGTAATGTTTGGATTAGAATGATGACGTAGTAATCTGTTACAGGTCCATTTCAGACAATTTCAGAGACAGTGTCGAGTGTCTCAGGAAAAAACCAAGTTTTTCATTAAAAACGTGGAGTATTTGCAGAGGCGGTATTCAGTCCTCGCGGTATTCAGTCCTAAAGTGAAAGTTATCAAGGACTTTCCCACACGAAAAAACCTATTTGCCCTTAGGTAATTTTTAGGCAAGAACAGATATTACAACAGATATGAAGAAAAGTGATTAGCAAATTATCACCAAAGCAAAACGAAGCCTTTGATAGACTTATAACAATATACTGGCCTCCGAGATTTAATATTTTCCTACCCAAATTACAAACCTGACATGATCTAGCGAACATTGAGAGGTAAATTTAGCCACAAATGAGCGTGAGCTTCTCGCCATTGTAGCGGCTCTTAAAAACATCAGAAATTACTTGAATGGAATCGGACAATAACCCGAATGCAAAAATAAGAGAGAACGCTATAGTCGAGTTCCCCGACTATATGATACCCGTTACTCAGCTGGTGGAAGTACAATGGAAAAATTTCCATATTGACAGTTTTTGGCGGTTTGTGGGCGTTAAAGTGGGCGTGGCAAAAAGTTTTTTGGCAAATCGATAGAAATTTACAAGACCAATACAAAAATGAAAATATATTAAATTATTTTTCAAAAGTATGGGTGTGGCCATTTTGGGCGGTTTGTGGGCGTTCGAGTAGCCGTGGCAACATGAATCGAAAAACGTGCGCTGCGTCTATGTCTCTGGAGTCTGTATGCCTAATCTTAACTTTCTAGCTTTTATAGTTGCTGAGATCTCGACGTTCATACGGACGGACAGACGGACATGGCCAGATCGACTGGGATATTGATCCTGATCAAGAATATATATACTTTATATGGTCGGAAACCCCAAATTAGGTGTAATTGGGTAAGGTTACAAACAATGTGCCCATCATTATACCCGTTAATCGTAGAGTAAAAGGGCGTACTAGATTCGTTGAAAAGCATGTAACAGGCAGAAGGAATCGTTTCCGACCATATAAAGAATATATATTTTTGATCAGAATCAATAGTCGAGTCGATCTAGCCATGTCCGTCCGTATGAACGTCGAGATCTGAGGAACTATAAAAGACAAAAAATTAAGATTAAGCATGCTGATTCCAAGGACATAGACGCAGCGCAAGGTTGTCGATTCATGTTGTTACGCCCACTCTAACGCCCAAAACTGCCACGCCAAAATACTTTTGAAAAATGTTTTAATATTTATACCCGTTACTCTTAGAGTAAAAGGGTATACTAGATTCGTTGAAAAGTATGGAACAGGCAGAAGGAAGCGTTTCCGACCATAAAAAGTATATATATTCTTGATCAGGATCAATAGCCGAGTCGATCTGGCCATGTCCGTCTGTCCGTCCGTCTGTCCGTATGAACGTCGAGATCTCAGGAACTACTAAAGCTAGAAAGTTGAGATTAAGCATACAAACTCCAGGGACATAGAAGCAGTGCAAGTTTGTCGATTCATGTTGCCACGCCCACTCTAACGCCCACAAACCGCCCAAAGCTGCCACGCCCACACTTTTGAAAAATGTTTTGAAATTTTTTTCATTTTTATATTGGTCTTGTGAATTTCTATCGATTTGCCAAGAAACGTTCTGCCACGCCCACTATAACGCCTACAAACCGCCAAAAACTGTGTTTAAGACTCTCCCTTTCCCTTCCACTAGCTAATTAACGGGTATCAGATAGTCGGGGAACTCGACTATAGCGTTCTCTCTTGTTTTTATTTGAAAAAAAGGAACGAGGAACGTACTGGAAGGAGATCGGCGCTGTGGAACTCGAGATGGAGCTGGGAGCGTGAACGAGATCATAGGAGTGTTCCGCGGCAACTGCAAGGCCGGATTCCAAATTTTCCCGAAGAAAGGGGAAGATGTGAGGAGTTGAAACTTGAGGAGGTCCTGCCGTTGCCAGTTACGCAACCAGGCAAAGCGTAGTAACGGCAGTGCAAAGCCCGGAGAAAGAGAGTTTGGAGACTCTGGAGGAAGAGAGTTTGGAGACGCCGGACTTATTGAAAAGAGAGTTTCGAGAGTCAGCAGGTTCAAAGGCAAATAACGGGGCAAGTCGAACTTTGAACCGGGCGAGCGGTAAAATCGTGAACTTTGGATCCGGAGACTGGAGACCAAAGAGATGAACCGTTAGAGGAGGCCTATATAAACAGGCCGAACGCTTGAAGCGGGACAGACAGTCGAGGAGAACAAGTGTACGAGTCAGCAACGTTAGAACGAAGTCAGCAGAGGAGCTACAGCAGTGGTAGTCAACAAGGAGCAACATCGCTACGTCAAGACGTTCGGAACGAGAAGGTCTCCGAATTGAGACGCAGGGGCACAAGATAAGCGGCAGGGATTGTGGTGTAGACCCGGAGAACTCTGTAGTAGACCGCGAACGTGAACCAGGCGATCGCCTTGGTGTATTCGTGCGATCCAAACAGGCGTGATACCGGCGCCACTAGTCCGAACCACGCGTGGGGTTGACGTGTTGCTGTTCCACAAGCGTTTGCCTTGGGGATCACAACCGTTAGCTGCCGTGATTCCGCGTAAGACAAAAACTCTCAGACCAAGCGACGAGCGCCCAATTCGTTACAGGGTATCAGATAGTCGGGGAACTCGACTATAGCGTTCTCTCTTTTTTTTATTATTGTTCTAAGTACAAAGTTTTCAGTTTTTTGTGACTCCTGCTGTCCGCTTTTGCTTTGTGGTTTTGCAATGGACACACCATATAAAAAAAATCCGACCGTTACGAAATTAATTACAAATATTAGATTTGTTGAAAAGTAGGTAACAAGCGGTTTCGTCCATAAAAAAAAAAAAATTATATATATATATAGTTGGGATGGTAAATTCGACTCAAGAGGATTTCTTACCTATTTCTCTCTTTTTGGGACGATCAAGTGAAGCTGAAGTGCTTTTCAGTTAAGTCGATTAATTGAGCTTTTGATTAATTTCAGACAATCGCTTAGTGACAGAGCAATTATTCATAGTTTTGATCTAAAATAAATTGAATAGAACTCAATTCGTTGCAGCAAGCTTCCATTTGGACCTGCCACACAAACTTAATTAGCGGGCTGTTTATGTTTCGTGGTGGCACGCCGCTTCCGCAGCCTACAACGTGTTTGAGCCGTGCAACGGAATCTCAAGACACTATCACGTAATAGCTATTAACAGAAATAAAGTAAGAAGATTAGCAGATGCTGTGATGGCCTCATTTAACAAAGTGTTGAATTTTAAAGAAAGCCTAGATTTTTCATACGCTTCTGTAGGGCGACCTGCCACTGCTACAACATTTCGACGAGGTCGAAAAAAAAACTCAACTTCCAAATAAAACGAACAATTCCGTCGCAGCGGTTGACTTCCCGACGGTGCCTTCCCGGCACAACCCATATACCTCCCCTCAGACCTATCTTTAGCTTAAGAAGCCGAATCAAGCTATGAGACAGGCATAATTGCGGCAAGTTTTGCAAAACACCTTGTGGAAAAACCCAAAAGCAAAAAGTCTGTGGTACAAGATCACAAGAACAATAAAGGTTACGGGGCACTTGGCACACTAAAATTGAGCAGAAATACCTCATTCACATTTTCGGCGTGAAATCCTACTTGCTAGAGTCACTTAATGACTTTGATGGCATATTTGGCTTTACTACGCTGACCTACAATCCAGTTTTCATAAAAGTGAATTGGCCGAAAGAGGCGGAAAAAAAACAGCGTTCCCTGTCAACAATGAATAATATCAGTTTTGACGACTCCCTTTTAGGCTAAAAAATGCCCCACCTCTTTTTCAACGAACCATTGATGATGTACTTTGCGAACACATTGGTAGGATATGTAATGTTTGGATTAGAATGATGACGTAGTAATCTTTTACAGGTCCATTTCAGACAATTTCAGAGACAGTGTCGAGTGTCTCAGGAAAAAACCAAGTTTTTCATTAAGAACGTGGAGTATTTGCAGAGGCGGTATTCAGTCCTCGCGGTATTCAGTCCTAAAGTGAAAGTTATCAAGGACTTTCCCACACGAAAAAACCTATTTGCTCTTAGGTAATTTTTAGGCAAGAACAGATATTACAACAGATATGAAGAAAAGTGATAAGCAAATTATAACCAAAGCAAAACGAAGCCATTGATAGACTTATAACAATATACTGGCCTCCGAGATTTAATATTTTCCTACCCAAATTACAAACCTGACATGATCTAGCGAACATTGAGAGGTAAATTTAGCCACAAATGAGCGTGAGCTTCTCGCCATTGTAGCGGCTCTCAAAAACATCAGAAATTACTTGAATGGAATCGGACAATAACCCGAATGCAAAAATAAGAGAGAACGCTATAGTCGAGTTCCCCGACTATATGATACCCGTTACTCAGCTGGTGGAAGTACAATGGAGAAATTTCCATATTGACAGTTTTTGGCGGTTTGTGGGCGTTAAAGTGGGCGTTTTTTGGCAAATCGATAGAAATTTACAAGACCAATACAAAAATGAAAATATATTAAATTATTTTTCAAAAGTATGGGCGTGGCCGTTTTGGGCGGTTTGTGGGCGTTCGAGTAGCCGTGGCAACATGAATCGAAAAACGTGCGCTGCGTCTATGTCTCTGGAGTCTGTATGCCTAATCTTAACTTTCTAGCTTTTATAGTTGCTGAGATCTCGACGTTCATACGGACGGACAGACGGACATGGCCAGATCGACTCGGATATTGATCCTGATCAAGAATATATATACTTTATATGGTCGGAAACGCTTCCTTCTGCCTGTTACATACTTTTCGACGAAGCAGCGCAAGTTTGTCGATTCATGTTGCCACGCCCACAAACCGCTCAAAGCTGCCACGCCCACACTTTTAAAAAATGTTTTGAAATATTTTCATTTCTATATTGGTCTTGTGAATTTCTATCGATTTGCCAAGAAACGTTCTGCCACGCCCACTATAACGCCTACAAACCGCCAAAAACTGTGTTTAAGACTCTCCCTTTCCCTTCCACTAGCTGAGTAACGGGTATCAGATAGTCGGGGAACTCGACTATAGCGTTCTCTCTTGTTTTTATTTAAAAAAAAAGGAACGAGGAACGTACTGGAAGGAGATCGGCGCTGTGGAACTCGAGATGGAGCTGGGAGCGTGAACGAGATCTCAGGAGTGTTCCGTGGTAACTGCAAGGCCGGATTCCAAATTTTCCCGAAGAAAGGGGAAGATGTGAGGAGTTGAAACTCCGCACAAATGCGGATGGTGGTCGCATGAGGAGGTCCTGCCGTTGCCAGTTACGCAACCAGGCAAAGCGTAGTAACGGCAGTGCAAAGCCCGGAAAAAGAGAGTTTAGAGACTCTGGAGGAAGAAAGTTTGGAGACGCCGGACTTATTGAAAAGAGAGTTTGGAGAGTCAGCAGGTTCAAAGGCAAATAACAGGGCAAGTCGAACTTTGAACCGGGCGAGCGGTAAAATCGTGAACTTTGGATCCGGAGACTGGAGACCAAAGAGATGAACCGTTAGAGGAGGCCTATATAAACAGGCCGAACGCTTGAAGCGGGACAGACAGTCGAGGAGAACAAGTGTACGAGTCGGGCCAGAAGCACCCGACAGGCGAAGCCAAAATAAGGAGGGCACAAGATAAGCGGCAGGGATTGTGGTGTAGGCCCGGAGAACTCTGTAGTAGACCGAGAACGTGAACCAGGCGATCGCCTTGTGATACCGGCGCCACTAGTCCGAACCAGACGTGGGGTTGACGTGTTGCTGTTCCACAAGCGTTTGCCTTGGGGATCACAACCGTTAGCTGCCGTGAGTCCGCGTAAGACAACAACTCTCAGACCAAGAGACGAGGGCCCAATTCGTTACAGGGTATCAGATAGTCGGGGAACTCGACTAAACCGTTCTCTCTTTTTTTTTTTATTCTTGTTCTAAGTACAAAGTTTTTAGTTCTTCGTCACTCCTGCTGTCCGCTTTTGCTTTGTGGTATTGCAATGGACACACCATATAAAAAAAATCCGACCGTTACGAAATTAATTACAAATATTAGATTTGTTGAAAATTATGTAACAAGCGGTTTCGTCCATAAAAAAAAAAATTATATATATATATACATTTGGGATGGTAAATTCGACTCAAGAAGATTTCTTACCTATTTCTCTCTTTTTGGGTCGATCAAGTGAAGCTGAAGTGCTTTTCAGTTAAGTCGATTAATTGAGCTTTTGATCAATTTCAGACAATCGCTTAGTGACGGAGCAATTATTCATAGTTTTGATTTAAAATAAATTGAATAGAACTCAATTCGTTGCAGCAAGCTTCCATTTGGATCTGCCACACAAACTTAATTAGCGGGCTGTTTATGTTTCGTGGTGGCACGCCGCTTCCGCAGCCTACAACGTGTTTGAGCCGAATCTCAAGACACTATCACGAAGTAGCTATTAACAGAAATAAAGTAAGAAGATTAGCAGATGCTGTGATGGCCTCATTTAACAAAGTGTTGAATTTTAAAGAAAGCCTAGATTTTTCATTCGCTTCTGTAGGGCGACCTGCCACTGCTACAACATTTCGACGAGGTCGAAAAAAAAACTCAACTTCCAAATAAAACGAACGATTCCGTCGCAGCGGTTGACTTCCCGGCGGTGTCTTCCTGGCACAACCCATATACCTCCCCAAGCCGAATCAAGCTATGAGACAGACATCATTGCGGCAAGTTTTGCAAAACACCTTGTGGAAAAACCCAAAAGCAAAAAGTCTGTGGTACAAGGTCACAAGAACAATAAAGGTTACGGGGCACTTGGCACACTAAAATTGAGCAGAAATACCTCTTTCACATTTTCGGCGTGAAATCCTACTTGCTAGAGTCACTTAATGACTTTGATGGCATATTTGGCTTTACGCTGACCTACAATCCGGTTTTTACAAAAGTGAATAGGCCGAAAGAGGCGGAAAAAAGACAGCGTTCCCTGTCAACAACGAAAGATATCAGTTTTGACGACTCCCTTTTAGGCTAAAAAATGCCCCACCTCTTTTTCAACGAACCATTGATGATGTACCTTGCGAACACATTGGTAGGATATGCAATGTTTGGATATGTAATGATGACGTAGTAATCTTTTACAGGTCCATTTCAGACAATTTCAGCGACAGTGTCGAGTGTCTCAGGAAAAAACCAAGTTTTTCATTAAAAACGTGGAGTATTTGCAGAGGCAGCATTCAGTCCTCGCGGTATTCAGTCCTAAAGTGAAAGTTATCAAGGACTTTCCCACAACGAAAAACCTATTTGCCCTTAGGTAATTTTTAGGCAAGAACAGATATTACAACAGATATGAAGAAAAGTGATAAGCAAATTGTAACCAAAGCAAAACGAAGCCTTTGATAGACTTATAACAATATACTGGCCTCCGAGATTTAATATTTTCCTACCCAAATTACCAACCTGATATGATCTAGCGAACATTGCGAGATAAATTTAGCCACAAATGAACGTGAGCTTCTCGCCATTGTAGCGGCTCTCAAAAACATCAGAAATTACTTGAATGGAATCGGACAATAACTCGAATGCATAAACAAGAGTGAACGCTATAGTCGAGTTCCCTGACTATATGATACCCGTTACTCAGCTGGTGGAAGTACAATGGAAAAATTTCCATATTGACAGTTTTTGGCGGTTTGTGGGCGTTTAAGTGGGCGTGGCAAAAAGTTTTTTGGCAAATCGATAGAAATTTACAAGACTCGAGTAGCCGTGGCAACATGAATCGAAAAACGTGCGCTGCGTCTATGTCTCTGGAGTCTGTATGCCTAATCTTAACTTTCTAGCTTTTATAGTTTTTCAGACGGACATGGCCAGATCGACTCGGATATTGATCCTGATCAAGAATATATATACTTTATATGGTCGGAAACCCCAAATTAGGTGTAATTGGGTAAGGTTACAAACAATGTGCTCATCATTATACCCGTTAATCGTAGAGTAAAAGGGCGTACTAGATTCGTTGAAAAGCATGTAACAGGCAGAAGGAATCGTTTCCGACCATATAAAGAATATATATTTTTGATCAGAATCAATAGTCGAGTCGATCTAGCCATGTCCGTCCGTATGAGCGTTGAGATCTGAGGAACGGCAGTGCAAAGCCCGGAGAAAGAGAGTTTGGAGACTCTAAAGGAAGAAAGTTTGGAGACGCCAGACTTATTGAAAAGAGAGTTTGGAGAGTCAGCAGGTTCAAAGGCAAGTAACAGGGCAAGTCGAACTTTGAACCGGGCGAGCGGTAAAATCGTGAACTTTGGATCCGGAGACTGGAGACCAAAGAGATGAACCGTTAGAGGAGGCCTATATAAACAGGCCGAACGCTTGAAGCGGGACAGACAGTCGAGGAGAACAAGTGTACGAGTCGGGCCAGAAGCACCCGACAGGCGAAGCCAAAATAAGGAGGGCACAAGATAAGCGGCAGGGATTGTGGTGTAGACCCGGAGAACTCTGTAGTAGACCGAGAACGTGAACCAGGCGATCGCCTTGTGATACCGGCGCCACTAGTCCGAACCAGACGTGGGGTTGACGTGTTGCTGTTCCACAAGCGTTTGCCTTGGGGATCACAACCGTTAGCTGCCGTGAGTCCGCGTAAGACAACAACTCTCAGACCAAGCGACGAGCGCCCAATTCGTTACAGGGTATCAGATAGTCGGGGAACTCGACTAAACCGTTCTCTCTTTTTTTTTTTATTCTTGTTCTAAGTACAAAGTTTTTAGTTCTTCGTCACTCCTGCTGTCCGCTTTTGCTTTGTGGTATTGCAATGGACACACCATATAAAAAAAATCCGACCGTTACGAAATTAATTACAAATATTAGATTTGTTGAAAATTATGTAACAAGCGGTTTCGTCCATAAAAAAAAAATTATATATATATATACATTTGGGATGGTAAATTCGACTCAACAGGATTTCTTACCTATTTCTCTCTTTTTGGGTCGATCAAGTGAAGCTGAAGTGCTTTTCAGTTAAGTCGATCTTTTGATCAATTTCAGACAATCGCTTAGTGACGGAGCAATGATTCATAGTTTTGATTTAAAATAAATTGAATAGAACTCAATTCGTTGCAGCAAGCTTCCATTTGGATCTGCCGCACAAACTTAATTAGCGGGCTGTTTATGTTTCGTGGTGGCACGCCGCTTCCGCAGCCTACAACGTGTTTGAGCCGTACAACGGAATCTCAAGACACTATCACGAAGTAGCTATTAACAGAAATAAAGTAAGAAGATTAGCAGATGCTGTGATGGCCTCATTTAACAAAGTGTTGAATTTTAAAGAAAGCCTAGATTTTTCATACGCTTCTGAAGGGCGACCTGCCACTGCTACAACATTTCGACGAGGTCGAAAAAAAAACTCAACTTTCAAATAAAATGAACGATTCCGTCGCAGCGGTTGACTTCCCGGCGGTGTCTTCCTGGCACAACCCATATACCTCCCCAAGCCGAATCAAGCTATGAGACAGACATCATTGCGGCAAGTTTTGCAAAACACCTTGTTGAAAATCCCAAAAGCAAAAAGTCTGTGGTACAAGGTCACAAGAACAATAAAGGTTACGGGGCACTTGGCACACTAAAATTGAGCAGAAATACCTCATTCACATTTTCGGCGTGAAATCCTACTTGCTAGAGTCACTTAATGACTTTGATGGCATATTTGGCTTTACTACGCTGACCTACAATCCAGTTTTCATAAAAGTGAATTGGCCGAAAGAGGCGGAAAAAAAACAGCGTTCCCTGTCAACAACGAATAATATCAGTTTTGACGACTCCCTTTTAGGCTAAAAAATGCCCCACCTCTTTTTCAAGGACCCATTGATGATGTACTTTGCGAACACATTGGTAGGATATGTAATGTTTGGATATGTAATGATGACGTAGTAATCTTTTACAGGTCCATTTCAGACAATTTCAGAGACAGTGTCGAGTGTCTCAGGAAAAAACCAAGTTTTTCATTAAAAACGTGGAGTATTTGCAGAGGCGGTATTCTGTCCTCGCGGTATTCAGTCCTAAAGTGAAAGTTATCAAGGACTTTCCCACACGAAAAAACCTATTTGCTCTTAGGTAATTTTTAGGCAAGAACAGATATTACAACAGATATGAAGAAAAGTGATAAGCAAATTATAACCAAAGCAAAACGAAGCCATTGATAGACTTATAACAATATACTGGCCTCCGAGATTTAATATTTTCCTACCCAAATTACAAACCTGACATGATCTAGCGAACATTGAGAGGTAAATTTAGCCACAAATGAGCGTGAGCTTCTCGCCATTGTAGCGGCTCTCAAAAACATCAGAAATTACTTGAATGGAATCGGACAATAACCCGAATGCAAAAACAAGAGAGAACGCTATAGTCGAGTTCCCCGACTATATGATACCCGTTACTCAGCTGGAAAAATTTCCATATTGACAGTTTTTGGCGGTTTGTGGGCGTTTAAGAAGAAATTTAAGATAGAAATTCACAAGACCAATACAAAAATGAAAATATATTAAATTATTTTTCAAAAGTATGGGCGTGGCCGTTTTTGGCGGTTTGTGGGCGTTCGAGTAGCCGTGGCAACATGAATCGAAAAACGTGCGCTGCGTCTATGTCTCTGGAGTCTGTATGCCTAATCTTAGCTTTCTAGCTTTTATAGTTGCTGAGATCTCGACGTTCATACGGACATGGCCAGATCGACTCGGATATTCATCCTGATCAAGAATATATGTATATACTTTATATGGTCGGAAACGCTTCCTTTTGCCTGTTACATACTTTTCAACGAATGTAGTATACCCTTTTACTCTACGAGTAACGGGTATCAAAAATAAAATGAAAACGTCAATCTGTTCAAAATAAAATAAACAGCCTTCGACGTTGCCTTTGATGGCTCTATCCCCTATCGTCACTTACCAATATAAATGTATCTGAAAAGGCCGCTTCTTACAAAGATGAAGTTACCTAGGAATACCTACCAAATTTCGCTTAAAATAGCTTCTGATATAACCAAATTGGTATTTATGAAATGCGATCAAGCGATTTGTTTATTTATGTTCTTATTATTAAGCACTGCGCTTTCCTTTATTGGAAAAAGCTTTAATGGTATTTACTTAAGTTTTGTAAAAAGGCTGTGCGAAACGCAATGATCTAACTCAGCAACATAGTCAAATAGTTCTTCGATGCACGTCTCCGTTGTTTTGGACCGCCCATTCACACGATCATTACACTCTTGGTACTTATTGTACAAGGATTCTATGTGACCTTTAGCTTGGCATTTTTCCTGTTGTATAAAAATCAGTTACGTGTTATAATAAATTATGTAAGAAAATCGTTTTTACTTACCCTTAAAACTGATTGGGGATCAACCAAGTCCTCTTCGTCATCAGCTCTAACGACTGGAAGCGAAAACCAGTTCCTAAAAGCCATTATTAACGCTAAAATAAAACAAAACTGGTAAGACTTTGAACAAAAACTAAAATAGGATTATAAATATCGCCATTTACAATACTTTTTTAAAAGATATAACCTTTAAGACAGCTATGATGCAATCACAATGTATTTATTAAATGTCTGATTTATAAAAGGCCAGACCAACAAAGAAAAATGATTGTAAGTATACACAATGAACAATGCGCTTACTTTATAGTCGAATTCCAAAGAGTACATCATTGTGTACCAGTTGGAATTTTAACTAGATGTGAACAACTGTTCACACAAAGTACCTTGCGCAAGTTTAATGATTTTTGGCCAACCTACCGCTATAAACGTTTGTGCGACAAAAGCAAATTCAATGTTGAACTGGCAATGCTGCGGACTGTTAGGGGATTTTAAAGTCCTGAAGCTTCTGTAACAATAGTCAGCTTATTAACAGCTGCAAATTCTGCTGTCCTAATTTTTATTAAATTGTTGACAGCCAGAATTTTCGTTCTTTTTGTCTAAAAAATAATTTAAGCATTGTGGTAGGCACACATTTTGAATTCTCCTTTGTATCGATACGTTAGTAACAATCACAACCATTTATATTCTAGTCTAAACAAACCTTTGTAAGAACATTCATTTAAAAAAAAAAAAAAATTCAATGGGAACCCTCTGCCAAAGACAACGAATAACAAGATGCGTAACGCCATACGATTTTTTTGCACACGATTTTTTCGTGGTGGTTTTTCAAGTGGCTCCAGGCTCTCTCGAAATTTTGTTCAAAAGCCAGAGAGCGGAGAGCTCTAGATACAGCAGCTCTCTTGCAGCTCTCTCTACAGCGACAGCTGACCACGTATTGGTGCACAAGTATGCACATGCATGTAAAAATTACAAAATATGCCATTCATTTAAGAAGTTCTTAGACTTTAAATCTATATTATTTTTTATAAATTGCCACCACTTAAAAACTCTAGTTTTGGATTGCCTTAACATCACAAATGTTCAAATTCAACAAAGAAATAATAATAGCACAATCTATGTACCTAATAATGCGTAATAATTTTCAAATATGATTTCATATTAGAATAGTTTTCATTAGAGTATTCAGCGTACGACTTGTGAAAAATATAAGACGTCAATGATTCTTCGGTGCTTATGTCCGCACTTCGTGCATCAATGAAATCAATTTTGCAATGAAGAGTTTTCATATTTTTATTTATTTTATAAATAATATTTTAGTTTATGAATTATTTTTATGAAATACTTTAAATGTAATTTCTTTTTTTGAAAATTCTTTGTTTTAAATTACATCACTTTTAATAATTTACTTTGTATACGTTTTACTTATTTACTATAGTTATTTAGTCAAATTACTGGTATAAAAATTACCAATTTTCAGTATTTAAAATGCAAATAAGATTCATTTAAATTATTTTTTTATATTTTATTTTGATATTTTTAAAAAAGCGCGCAATTATGGGTGGTAAGAAATGCTCTACGAGTAACGGGTGTAAAAAACTTCTTTCAAACCATAAGAGTTACGAATCGAAATTGACCAAAACAGTAATCAAATTTGTTTCTTAGATCAAAATAGATTTCGGCCCTAAAATCGTCTTCTAGCATAAGCACGCACACATGCACACGATCTCCTTTTGGTTTTTACTCATACAAGCAAGACAATTCTATTTTTAGATTTTAACGCTCTCGATTTTAGGCGAGCGAAAAGAGAGCAATTTTGGTCGTCACCAAAAAAGTGGCTGCATAGTGCAAAACCAATGTATGGCCGTTACGCATCTTGTTATTATAATGTCTTTGCCTCTGCCCACCATTTGTTATATTAGACGTGCAAAAGCGTAATGTCAAAACACTTATGCCGTCTATTGAACTGCCATATATTTTGTAAAAATTTAAAAAAAACACTAAATGGATACGAAAAATACCACATTAATTTTTTTTTATGTTATTACATTATATACTACTATTCTAAAATAAAATACCTAAGTGTTTTCATCTATTTTCTGAATTAATTGAAAAATAAGGAAAAACATTACCGTGAGAAAATACTTTCTATATACGTCTATACAATTTTGATACTATAAACAAAATTATGTTTCTGCATTCAGTAATTGAAACATAAAATAAATAAATTACACACAAATTTATAATAATTAATACATGTCTTTCAATTTTTTTTTGCCTTGTATTAAAAAGCAAAAAAAAAAACAAAAAAACTAACACGCAATAAATTTGACGTCGCCAATGCGGCGCACTGTTAACCGTCTCGGTTATTCCGAATACTCGGTCGCGAAACTCATTCGTGCATTGCTTCGCCGCACAGTGAAGCCTTTGATACTTTTGGGTTACAAAAATCATACTCTTGAACCAGTTGAGACCCTTTCATATTTTTTAATGAAAGGTAGTGTTAGTACCCTTCGATTAAGTAGTGGTCATACTATTTGGTGTGATAAATAGTAGATATTATACTCGAAAATTTATGTTTTTGGAGGCAATTTTCTCAATTTTTAACCAATTTCGACAAATACTTTTAATTTCCTTTCTCTAAACATGCTAATATGGTACATATTTAATGTTTTGAAAACAAAAAATAAATACATTTTAAAGAAAAAATTTTTATTTTATTTATATTTTATTTTGGCAATTTTTCATCTCTTCTTACCTTTTTTTTACAAATAATTAAAAATAATCATTGAATTTTACTTCATTTAATGTTTTTGAAGAATAATTAATTAGTATACATTCATTTAAAATCATTACAAAGTCAAGGATTGAAAAACAAGCCGCCAATACAGGAAAAATGTATTCAGTAGCAGAATTTGCACTAAGCCGCGCGTTTTTTACGCTGAGTTGAAAGTATCTTTTCATGGGAAATTCGGGGTGGGACGTCGGGGGACCCGATCTCTTTTGATTATGATAAAGAACATATTCAAGAACAACACCTCATACTCCAAACCCATAAGTCGTTGTAAGATCGATGTTTTTTTTCCATCAAAGTTTAAAAATATGTGAAAATTAGTACTTCGGTAAAACTGGTATTCCTGCACGTGCAGAGAATATTATACATAGATTCTACCTTGGTTTTACCGAGATTTGATGACCCTTTCCTTAGAGACCATAAACAAGCCGGAACCCTTTTGAACTATTACTATTATTTGCGCTATTGTGCGACGGACAATACCAAAGAATTACCGGCTGAGTGGCCTACTTAGGAATATATGTTTGGAAAACCTTTCAGCTGTTACCCGAAGCTTTTTGTGGCTTAAAAGAGCCTTCGTCTTGAGAGCTCCCTCAAAGTCAGCAGCAAGCGCTGCTTCAGGCTGTTCAACTTTTCCCGTAATAAACGATAAAAGGATTTGAAATAACCCAATTGATCACCCACTCTATTGATGATGCAAAAGTAAAGACAGTAAAGCAAAGGCACTATGCTGTATCGACTGCAACAGAAAATCTGATGCACGCCGAGTTGGATAGGATGTTTTTGAAGAGTCATTCAGAACTTTTCCTCAGTCTCAGACGTTTGATAGAGGCATATAGAAGTTTTCAAGGAGGTTACCCCTCACCCTCAAAAATCCAAACTGACCATATACGTGACCATTTTCATGGAAAATATCAACTTTTGGACATGCTTTCGGACATGTTGAGACATGTTATCGGAAATGGAACAAATTATCCGCCATTCTCAAGTTTCCAAGCCCTCGATCAGGGATGACTGGGTGGTATAATAGGTTCATAAAAAACTTCGCAGCCCTAGCCTCCCCAATTACCGATACGTTTAAAAACAGACGGAAATTTGTTTGGACCAAGGAAGCTCAGAAAGCTTTTGAGGGTCTTAAGCAACAAATGTGCACCGCCCCATTCTTACACAACCCATATTTTGACGCACCGTTTTCTATTCATTGTGCTGAAAGCAATACAGGAGCTGGAGCGGTCCTCATGCAGTAACACGTAGAAGGAAACGAGGTTCCGATCTCCTTTATGTCGCGGAAACTGAAGAAATGCCAATTAAGTTATACGGTGACGGGAAAGGAGTGATTGGCAGCCGTGTTGGCTGTAAAAAAAATGTAGGGCATATGTAGGGGGTAAGAATTTATTATTATCACTGACCATGCTTCTTTAAAATGTTTTAGGTCCTAGAGAGACCTTAGTTCCGGTCTGGCCCGCTGGTTTCTAAAATTACAAGGGTTTAGTCTTAAATAAGCAATAGGAAAGGCAGTCAGAATGTGGTGCCAGACGACCTGTTAAGGACCTTTACAAAGGACCTATCCGCCTTCGATGTATCAAGGTTAGTGAAAATGGAGGCCAAAGAATTCACGGGAATAGAGTAGTCAGCTGTGTCCTTAGGAACACCACGATTGTTTTATGTTAAGATCAGCAACGGGAACTTGTTTCGTCGCGCTGAACACGCTTCACACGAAACAGTGGTATACGGTCTCAGGAAGATCCCTTGGCAGCCCACTGACGAGTAGCACAAATTTTGGAGAAACTGAGAGGGTATTTTTCTTGGCCAAATTTAGCAGCGGATGTCAAGGAATTTGGCAACAGGTGTGAGATGTGTCAAACAACCAAACATTCCAGTCAAATCTTAGGGCCATCCATAGGAAATTCTGGTCCAGAGATTATGGCGACTTTTTAGGACCGTATCCGCGTAGCGCTGAAGGGAATATAGGATTGTTCATTATCGTCGATCATGCTTCAATATTTCCATTCCACGCAACAAAAACGCGTAGTAACGGCATTGCGATGCCGAAGATTCGCAGAATGAAAGTTTGGAGAAACGGAACCTATAGGGAGCTTGGAGAAGCGGAACCGGTAGAAAGACAGTGTGGATAATGACGGTTTGAAGCAGAGAACATGGAGAGCGAGAGTAAGACGGCACGGGCTGAAACAAGTCCGCAAGACAACAGTAAGCGTCGACGCGCCAGGGTGGTCGACCCGGTCGACTGTGTCGGAGATTACGTACGAGAACCAGGCAATTGTCTGCTGCGTCCGTGGGAACCAAGCAGGCATTGTACCAGCGCCGAGCAGAGCACACTTGGTGTTGACGTGTTGTTGTTTCACCTGGCGTTTGCCTTGGGGACTGCAGTTATGCGTTGCATAATCCGCTCCACAGCAGCAGTGAACTTTATTTCTTTTAGTGCCAGTGTCACCCAAAAATTTTATTTGAATACAAAGTCCAGGCCGGTGATAGTCAATATGTATAAGAAAATATAAGAAAATAAGTCCTCAGAGACCCAGCATCAGCAAGATCCTAGCCTGCGCCACCATTTAATGCCGTCATTTAAAAATACAAACGTCGGCGAGTTCGGACGTGTTTCTTTTTAGCTACGAATATCTAGTTTTAAAAACTAAAACAGTTAGTATAAGTTAAATACAAAGTGCAAAGTACAGTTCGCACAACTAACAATTATTGATTTTAGTAATTATTTACTAAAATAAGTAATTATTCAATATTGTTTTGTTTATATTTGGACTTAGAACAATGAATCAAAACAGCATTCGATCTCAGCGACAATGTGAATAAGACTTTTCTTTCGTCTCGCAAATCCATGATTGATCATTCCCAGCTTCAACTAACTTGAAAACAAACTTTTTCCCCTTAGCGAACGACATATCGCGTACTTGCGCCCCCTCTCTGCCTGCTTCGGCCCACAATTCGTGGAGCGAAGAGACCGCCCCTCCTATCCCGCTCCCCTCGCAGCGCCAGGCGACCATTCCGGGTACTTCTTACCCGGAGAAGAAAAAAGCAGAAGAAGATTTCGACTGTGCAGACTGGCATAGATCGCTACAAAACTGCAAAAACAGTCATTAAAATTTTATAAAAAGACAAAGTTCCGCAGCCACTATTTAAAATATAACGTCCAGTCACTAAAGCAAAACGAAGTGCATCCAATATACAAAATACAGTACTTGCTGCATCGGAGGATAACCGTGGAGGAGCCCCACAAACGTATCAATCCATGTTCAATGTACTAATTGCCAAGAATACGGCCACACCAAGGTATACTGTACCCTTTAGCCCATTTGTGTTGTCTGTAGCGAACCTCATACTACCACAAACTGCCTAATAATAAGGAAGATAAGTCTGTGAAGAAATGCAGTAACTGCGGAAAAAAAACATACTGCAAACTACAGAGGCTGTGTGGTGTTCAATGAATTAAAGAGCCGCCTAAACAAACGTATTGCCACAGCACATACATACAACACAGTCACTTTCTACTCTCCGCAACCGATGTTACAACTACCCCCAAGCACTACTCCTAGAATTTCTTACGCTAGCGCCTTAAATTCCGAACTAGAAGTACCACCGAAAAGAACTGCTCATTCCGAACATACATTGACAAATATGCAACAGACATCGAAGCTAATATGCTATCCCTACAGCAATGCATGCAAAATACTTTGCAAGAGCTCATGAAAAACCAAAATATTCGGATACACATTCTTGTATCTACAAAATCCCCATAATGGCTTCCCTACGGTTATCTCTGTGGAACGCAAATGGCGTCTAACGGCATACACAAGAACTCACACAGTTTATTAATAAAAAAAACAACGTCACAATGTCACAATCAGAAACGCACCTCACAAATAAATACAATTTTTATATACCAGGATACTTGTTCTACGGTACAAATCATACAGATGGTAAAGCTTATGGGCCTCGCATAAAACACCACCACTTAAACAATTTTGACAGAAACCACTTTCAATTTACGTCCATAGCCTTACAACTCAAAAATGGTTTAATGACTCTAGTAGCAGTCTACTGCCCACCACGCTTTCCAATCTACAAGGATCAATTCATGGAACTCTGTAACCTTTAACAGGTGCCGGATTCATCGCAGCGGGTGACTATAACGCCAAGCACACCCATTGGGGATCTCGACAAGTGACGCCAAGGGGTAAGCAGTTGTACAATACGTTTCGGCGGCAAAGGTTCAGCCCCGCCAGTGACGTATGCAAAACCAAACAACATCAGAACTAACAGAGAAATCGAGCGGCTGGTATTAGATAAACGACGCCTACGAAGGGAGTGGTAGACCAATAGATCACCAACTACAAGGTACATGCTTAAATAAGCCACACGCAGGGTTACCAATGCTCTTAAGCAAGAGGAAGAAAACAGCCAACGTTCATATATCGAGCAACTCTCTCCCACCAGCACTAAGCACCCTTAGTGGAGAGCTCACAGAAACCTAAAGACTCTAATAGCGTTAATTATGCCACTAGGAAGTCCCTCTGGGATTTGGTTTCGCAGTGATGAGGAAAGAGCCAGTGTCTTCGCTGACCATTTACAAAAGGTACCGCAAAATACACGCTACCAATTCATTTATTCTTCCTCCTTTAATATCAGCAAATATAGAACCTCAAGAACGCATCGAATTCCGTCCATGTGAATAAGCAAAGGTTATCAAAGAGCAACTGAAGCCTGACTTCCACTTAATAACTCCAAAAAAGCTCAATGATGTGCAGAAACATCTGCTTGTTGTTCAACCCAATCGCCAAGGTTGGATACTTCCCTCAAAAATGTCGACCATAGTGATAATCCCTAAGCCAGGAAAAGATAAAACGCATGATACGGCGATACTCAGTCGCTCCAAATGCCCAACAAAAGCCACAGCACTTCTATCCCAACACTTAGAATCTGTAGAACGATGGATTGCCGACTGGAGAATTACAACAAGAGAGAACGCTATAGTCGAGTTCCCCGACTATCTGATACCCGTTACTCAGCTAGTGTAAGTGCGAAGGACAGTTTTTGGCGGTTTGTGGGCGTTAGAGTGGGCGTGGCCAAAATTTTTTTTGGCGAATTGATAGAAATTTACAAGACTAATACAAAAATGAAAAAATATCAAAACATTTTTCAAAAGTGTGGGCGTGGCAGCTTTGGGCGGTTTGTGGGCGTTAAAGTGGGCGTGGCAAAAAGTTTTTTTGCAAATCGATAGAAATTTTCAAGACCAATACAAAAATGAAAAAATATTAAAACATTTTTCAAAAGTGTGGGCGTGGCAGTTTTGGGCGGTTTGTGGGCGTTAGAGTGGGCGTGGCAGCATGATTCGACAAACTTGCGCTGCGTCTATGTCCCTGGAGTCTGTATGCCTAATCTCAACTTTCTAGCTTTTGTAGTTCCTGAGATCTCGACGTTCATACGGACGGACAGACGGACAGACGGACGGACAGACGGACACGGCCAAATCGACTCGGCTATTGATCCTGATCAAGAATATATATACTTTATATGGTCGGAAACGCTTCCTTCTGCCTGTTACATACTTTTCAACGAATCTAGTATACCCTTTTACTCTACGAGTAACGGGTATAATAAATGTACAACAATGCAATCAGGTAACCTTAACCTTAAACAAACAAACATGCCCACCACTGGTCCTGAATAACATATGCATTCCACAAGCCGACGAGGTAAAATATCTAGGTGTCCATCGGGACAGGCGGCTCACTTGGCGCAAACATATAGAAGCCAGGACGATACAACTTAAACTTAAGCAAGCAACCTTCACTGGCTTATAAATGCTCGCTCTCCACTTAGACTGGAGATCAAATTTCATCTCCGTCATAAAACCTATCTGGACTTATGGGACGCTAAGCGGTTACGCCGAACCCACTCTTACGGTGAGGCTGGAGCAGATTGATGAGCTGCAAAGTGCCTTCAATGTTCTGCATACAGAACTGGAGATAGTGTGCGCGCGGAAATAGCCAAACGCAATGTGCCTTTGGCGCCGCACTCGACGCTTGCGGAAGGTCATCAGACGCAGACGCAGCCGCGGCCGAGGCCAATGCCGTTGCCGCCTGTGCCTCCTCCTTTGGAGGAGGCTACGCAAGCTGGGCGAATTTTTACTCCGTTTTCACGAGCATAATCGACAGCCATCCGGACCTTTCCAACATTGAGCAATTTCAGCATCAGCAGTCATGTTTAAGGGATTCGGCGCTGAAAACTATCTGATCATTGGAGATCTCAAACGGCAATTACGAAGCGGCTTTAGAGTTGCTTCAAAAAAGGTTTTAAAATCGGCGTCTCTTTTTTCAGGCGTACATCACCGAGATTCTGTGTCTAAAGGTAGTACGGAATGGTTCAGTGGCATCGCTTCGGGAATTGTCGGACAAGTTTAACGCTTACATTCGTGCGTTGAAGGGTTTGGGCACCAAATCGAGCAAATCGCTGGCTGCATCATAGTGCAAGTGCTGCTGCAAAAGCTGGATGCGGCGAGCCAACCTAAGTGGGAGAAGCGCTTGGAGGATCCGGTCTTTGTCAACCTTATTCCGTCGGAGGAATGGATGGCATTCCTGGAGCAGTGATGTAGGACTTTGGAGGCCGTGGATTGCGCCATTGCGACCTATGCGCCAGGCGTTCCGGTGGGCAGAAATCGTTCGACGCTAGTTGCTACCACCCAAAATTCTCTTGGTTGCATGCTGTGCCATAGTGCAGAGCAGGCCATATATTATTGCCCACAATTTAGAGACTTAGCGCCAGTAGATCGTCTGCGCGAGGCAAAGAGACTAGCACTTTGCCTAAACTGCCTAAAGGCAGGTCATCAGCTACGGCAATGCAACTCGAGCCGCTGCCGCACCTGGGAATCAGGCACCATACGCTGCTCCATATAGATGGTCCGCCTTCCTCGCAGCCACGTGTTTCGGTGTCTTCAATTTACCACACTGAACCTTCTGGCCGCTTTCGACTTCTCCTCTAATTGCCCAGGATCTCGGTACCCACTGCAACCGTTCCAGTGCAGAATCGGTCGGGACTGTTCGTTCCCAGGGCCTTGTAAGATTCTGGCTCTCAACTGCACTTGGTCACCTTCGGTTTGCAAATCAACTGCAACTTAAGAGGTCGAGGTCGTCTGGCTCCGTCACTGGAATCGGGGATTCCAATTTCGCGACTGATGGATTCTCGGTAGGAATTGGGATGCGGTCTGTCACTTCGAATTCCTCAACGAGCATAACAGCAGTTATCGCTCCCAATATCACGGATCGCCAGCCAATCTTTAATGTGGACATTGGGGACTGGAAGATTCCAGAAAACCTGCAGCTCGCCGACCCGGAACTTCATAAAGCTCAGCGTGTTGACCTGTGAAAAATCGGAAGAATTTTCCCGATGAAAATTTGGACTGGCGGCTAGCAAAAATAGACGAAAGGTTCGATTTTAATGCGTTTATTTGCGCGGGCGCAGCTGGCGGCTTCGACTTCAATTTTACGACTGTGTAAGCTTCACGGTTATGCTCACGAAACTGATAAAGCTTCTCAGTAGAAGAGTAATCCAGTGAGCACAACTACAATTAAGCTCTCATATTAGCTGTTATGCTATGATTACATTTCAGTTTACAAATTACAAATATTTCTTTTTAACATAAATTACTGCTCCGACATTCCGGCCCCGTTAAAGGCCTCCGGCTCTTTCATCTTCTCAACAGGAGCAGTATCCACTGGCAGCAATGCCAGCTTGTGGATGGCGCGCATGATTACGCCTCCTGACGTCCGAATTTCCGCCACGCGCACTCTACCGTCCTCGCCTGCTGTTGTTGCCACCACGCGGCCTGTCAGCCACCGCTGCGGGGGCACGTTGTCCTCGTGGACGACCACCAGGCAACCGACCTCCAGATTGCGGCATCCGACGCTCCATTTGTTGCGCTACTGCAGGCTGGCGATGTAATCCTTGGACCAGCTGTCCCAAAACTTGCGGATTTGACGGCTGCTTCCCACAGTCCTCCGAATTGTGGTGACCTCGGCGGTATGAAACACCACTCGACGCCTCTCTGAGCCGCGTATCCGCTCAGCTCGTCCCGACTGCGGTGAAACGCTTCGCTGAGCTCCTTCAGCACGTTGCACGCTCCGACGAAATTCGTGGCGTTGTCGCTGTACACTTTCTCCGGCAGCCTTCTCCTCCCGACGAACCTTTTAAAGACGGATAAGAAGCTGTCAGTGGATAGGTCGACAACAAGTTCAAGGTGAACAGCCTTTGACGAAAAGCACACAAAAACGGCCACATAAGTTTTGATAGGAGGTCTACCGCGGATCTTTAAGGACACATAAAATGGACCACAAAAATCTACTCCGCGAACTAGGAAGGGGCGCTCCATTCGGACTCTATCGGCTGGCAAATTGCCCATTATCTGGCTCATCAGCACTGGTTTATATCGGAAACAGTGAACGCAGCTACGGACAATTTTCGTACATGCTTCTCGCGCATTGATCAGCCATATCTGTTGCCTCAAAAGTGAAACCATAACCTTGACACCAGCATGGTAATGAGTGCGATGCAGGTTGCGAAGAAATAGCGAAACAAATTCTGACTTTGAGAACAGTAATAGTGGAAACTTGGCATCATACGGAATTGGTGCATTTAGCAATCTCCCCCCAACTCGGATTAAGTTGAACGTCACACCTTCTAAATCGCTGGTATGTATAAGAGGATTTAAACGTTGTAGAATTTGAATTTATTCCTCTATTCCTCTCGGGAACTTAGGGCTTCTACGAGAGCTGAATTTCTCGTATTAGTTTCAGTAATCGTTGTAAGTTTTTCGACTGATCTAATGATCGGGCGCTCGCCCTGCTGGGTGTTGTTGCTGTTCGCAGAAAAACACAGGGTGCGCTTGGTCCTTTTTGTGGGTGCCCCCGTTTTTTTCTCCCATGTAGTGAAGAGGGGGGTGGGGCAAGCGGAAGTTGCCGAAATTTGTTGTAATAGCCATTTTTTATGTGGAAGAATACTTTCTAAGAGTTAGAAAAACATTTCAGAGAGGAAGCTTTTGTATGGACATGCTCTCGTCATGGGTGGGGTTTGAACCCACGACCCCGTGGTTAGCAGGTAGTTGCGCTATCCACTACACCACGAGGCCCCATGTTGTAGATGTGGGCTTAACCAAGAACTTCTCCAACTTGACTTATTCTGAACTGAACTCCGCCTTTTGAAATATTTGGACCATGCTAAGAAACGACAATTTCAGTTCGTTAGACGAAATGACGACCTCGCGTTGACGCTTCTTCCCTTGATCAAATCGATTTACGTAGTCCATGATCCGTAAGAGTTTACTAAATGATGATCATCTTCCAACAAGCTCAATAAAGACATTCGGTTTGTTTTTTTGTGACGGAACATACTGCCACGCTTTTATTGTTCTCAGAAAACTGTAACTCCGTTGAAACTTCAATCTGATGGGACCGAGGCCACCCGCTTGGATTTCGGAGTAAGAACTCCGGTCCATTTTTCCATAGAGTACACCTCAAACCTTCTAAGTCTGTTCCACGTGAGACTAAATCAGCCGGATTTTCTTCCGTGGGCACATGACGCCAAGCTACATTCTCTGTGAGTTCTTGAATTTCAGATACTCTATTTGCGATAAATGTTGCTAGAGTGGATGGATTCCTCTTTAACCAGTATAATGTGACTTGTGAGTCCGACCAGAAGTTAATGCTTTCAAGATCTAACTTGTTAAGCAAAGGAGATACTTGAGACCATAATTTGGCCATCAGATGCGCTGCACACAGCTCGAGCTTTGGAATTGACTTTGTTTTTAGTGGGGACACTCTAGACTTTGCGGTTAGAAGTCTTGATAACCTATTTGTCCCAGCCACGGTACGAATATAAATGCAACAGCCGTAGGCGTGGCTCGATGCATCAGCAAATCCGTGGATTTGAACAGTGTCATAGCCAGACAGACAGATATATCAAGGAATGGAGATCTTGTCAATTGCTAGTAAATTCTGCTTAAATTCGTTCCAACTGGTATGCAAGTTCATGGGAACCGATTCGTCCCAATCTAATTTCTGTCGCCACAGTTCCTGAAGCAAGATTTTTGCTCGTGTAATCATTGGACATAATAATCCTAAAGGGTCAAACAAACGAGCTGAGACGGACAAAATGTTGCGTTTAGTTGGTGGTAAGGACTGAAACGAATCCTCCATGCAATAATGAAACGCATCATTTTGAGGGTTCCATCTCATCCTAAGCGTTTTAACGGATTCAGAAGTGTTAAATATAAGAGATTTTTCTGATCCCTGGTTGGTCATCAAACTTGGGTGATTTGTTGCCCATTTGGCTAGATGAAAACCCCCTAACTCCAAAACCTTCGTCACTTCTTTGCGAATTACCTCCAACTCTTTAATACTGTTCGCTATCGTCGACATAGAAGTCGCTTGAAATCACCTCTGATGCAACAGGATGGTACTCAGCGTAAATTTTTGATAGCTCAAAGAGGCAGCGGATGGCCAGAAACGGAGTAGAGGCTGTCCCATAAGTGACAGTGTTGAGGCGTTAGGTTTGGAGAGCTTGCGTTGATTTTTCCCTCCACACGATAAGTTGGAAATCTTTATCCTCATTTGCAATGTTAACTTGCCTATACATCTTTGAGATATCCGCCGTCAAGGCATATATGTGCAAACGAAATCTTGCCAGAATGGAGTAAAGCTCCCTCTGAATAGTTGCACCCACCATTAGAGTCTCATTTAATGAGATCGAGGTTGACGTTTTACTTGAAGCGTCAAAAACAACTCGCAACTTTGTGGTGCTACTCAGGTCTCAAGACACATTGATGTGGAATGTAAACTCCTTAGACATGTCATGTAACTCGCGATTATTTGCAAGCTTGCGTTCCAATGCCAGAAATCTGCGCTTTGTCGATTCGAAAGATAAGCGTAAGACACTCGGATCTTTCTTAAATGGCAACTTCACCTCAAAACGACTAGACGAAAGCCTATGTACGGTTTGTTCCAAATGCTGCTCGCAAGCAAGTTGTTCAGCTGTATAAACAGCCTTCGATCTCTCAGGAACGTACTAAAGGTAGTACGGAATGGTTCAGTGGCATCGCTTCGGGAATTGTCGGACAAGTTTAACGCTTACATTCGTGCGTTGAAGGGTTTGGGCACCAAATCGAGCAAATCGCTGGCTGCATCATAGTGCAAGTGCTGCTGCAAAAGCTGGATGCGGCGAGCCAACCTAAGTGGGAGAAGCGCTTGGAGGATCCGGTCTTTGTCAACCTTATTCCGTCGGAGGAATGGATGGCTGCATTCCTGGAGCAGCGATGTAGGACTTTGGAGGCCGTGGATTGCGCCATTGCGACCTATGCGCCAGGCGTTCCGGTGGGCAGAAATCATTCGACGCTAGTTGATACCACCCAAAATTCTCTTGGTTGCATGCTGTGCCATAGTGCAGAGCAGGCCATATATTATTGCCCACAATTTAGAGACTTAGCGCCAGTAGATCGTCTGCGCGAGGCAAAGAGACTAGCACTTTGCCTAAACTGCCTAAAGGCAGGTCATCAGCTACGGCAATGCAACTCGAGCCGCTGCCGCACCTGGGAATCAGGCACCATACGCTGCTCCATATAGATGGTCCGCCTTCCTCGCAGCCACGTGTTTCGGTGTCTTCAATTTACCACACTGAACCTTCTGGCCCGCTTTCGACTTCTACTCTAATTGCCCAGGATCTCGGTAGTGATCTCGGTACCCACTGCAACCGTTCTAGTGCAGAATCGGTCGGGACTGTTCGTTCCCGGGGCCTTGTAAGATTCTGGCTCTCAACTGCACTTGGTCACCTTCGGTTTGCAAATCAACTGCAACTTAAGAGGTCGAGGTCGTCTGGCTCCGTCACTGGAATCGGGGATTCCAATTTCGCGACTGATGGATTCTCGGTAGGAATTGGGATGCGGTCTGTCACTTCGAATTCCTCAACGAGCATAACAGCAGTTATCGCTCCCAATATCACGGATCGCCAGCCAATCTTTAATGTGGACATTGGGGACTGGAAGATTCCAGAAAACCTGCAGCTCGCCGACCCGGAACTTCATAAAGCTCAGCGTGTTGACCTGTGAAAAATCGGAAGAATTTTCCCGATGAAAATTTGGACTGGCGGCTAGCAAAAATAGACGAAAGGTTCGATTTTAATGCGTTTATTTGCGCGGGCGCAGCTGGCGGCTTCGACTTCAATTTTACGACTGTGTAAGCTTCACGGTTATGCTCACGAAACTGATAAAGCTTCTCAGTAGAAGAGTAATCCAGTGAGCACAACTACAATTAAGCTCTCATATTAACTGTTATGCTATGATTACATTTCATCTAAGTTTACAAATTACAAATATTTCTTTTTAACATAAATTACTGCTCCGACATTCCGGCCCCGTTAAAGGCCTCCGGCTCTTTCATCTTCTCAACAGGAGCAGTATCCACTGGCAGCAATGCCAGCTTGTGGATGGCGCGCATGATTACGCCTCCTGACGTCCGAATTTCCGCCACGCGCACTCTACCGTCCTCGCCTGCTGTTGTTGCCACCACGCGGCCTGTCAGCCACCGCTGCGGGGGCACGTTGTCCTCGTGGACGACCACCAGGCAACCGACCTCCAGATTGCGGCATCCGACGCTCCATTTAGTTTACTAAATGATGATCATCTTCCAACAAGCTCAATAAAGACATTCGGTTTGTTTTTTGTGACGGAACATACTGCCACGCTTTTATTGTTCTCAGAAAACTGTAACTCCGTTGAAACTTCAATCTGATGGGACCGAGGCCACCCGCTTGGATTTCGGAGTAAGAACTCCGGTCCATTTTTCCATAGAGTACACCTCAAACCTTCTAAGTCTGTTCCACGTGAGACTAAATCAGCCGGATTTTCTTCCGTGGGCACATGACGCCAAGCTACATTCTCTGTGAGTTCTTGAATTTCAGATACTCTATTTGCGACAAATGTTGCTAGAGTGGATGGATCGCGCACTCTACCGTCCTCGCCTGCTGTTGTTGCCACCACGCGGCCTGTCAGCCACCGCTGCGGGGGCACGTTGTCCTCGTGGACGACCACCAGGCAACCGACCTCCAGATTGCGGCATCCGACGCTCCATTTGTTGCGCTACTGCAGGCTGGCGATGTAATCCTTGGACCAGCTGTCCCAAAACTGGCGGATTTGACGGCTGCTTCCCACAGTCCTCCGAAGTGTGGTGACCTCGGCGGTATGAAACACCACTCGACGCCTCTCTGAGCCGCGTATCCGCTCAGCTCGTCCCGACTGCGGTGAAACGCTTCGCTGAGCTCCTTCAGCACGTTGCACGCTCCGACGAAATTCGTGGCGTTGTCGCTGTACACTTTCTCCGACAGCCTTCTCCTCCCGACGAACCTTTTAAAGACGGATAAGAAGCTGTCAGTGGATAGGTCGACAACAAATTCAAGGTGAACAGCCTTTGACGAAAAGCACACAAAAACGGCCACATAAGTTTTGATAGGAGGTCTACCGCGGATCTTTAAGGACACATAAAATGGACCACAAAAATCTACTCCGCGAACTAGGAAGGGGCGCTCCATTCGGACTCTATCGGCTGGCAAATTGCCCATTATCTGGCTCATCAGCACTGGTTTATATCGGAAACAGTGAACGCAGCTACGGACAATTTTCGTACATGCTTCTCGCGCATTGATCAGCCATATCTGTTGCCTCAAAAGTGAAACCATAACCTTGACACCAGCATGGTAATGAGTGCGATGCAGGTTGCGAAGAAATAGCGAAACAAATTCTGACTTTGAGAACAGTAATAGTGGAAACTTGGCATCATACGGAATTGGTGCATTTAGCAATCTCCCCCCAACTCGGATTAAGTTGAACGTCACACCTTCTAAATCGCTGGTATGTATAAGAGGATTTAAACGTTGTAGAATTTGAATTTATTCCTCTATTCCTCTCGGGAACTTAGGGCTTCTACGAGAGCTGAATTTCTCGTATTAGTTTCAGTAATCGTTGTAAGTTTTTCGACTGATCTAATGATCGGGCGCTCGCCCTGCTGGGTGTTGTTGCTGTTCGCAGAAAAACACAGGGTGCGCTTGGTCCTTTTTGTGGGTGCCCCCGTTTTTTTCTCCCATGTAGTGAAGAGGGGGGTGGGGCAAGCGGAAGTTGCCGAAATTTATTGAAATAGCCATTTTTTATGTGGAAGAATACTTTCTAAGAGTTAGAAAAACATTTCAGAGAGGAAGCTTTTGTATGGACATGCTCTCGTCATGGGTGGGGTTTGAACCCACGACCCCGTGGTTAGCAGGTAGTTGCGCTATCCACTACACCACGAGGCCCCATGTTGTAGATGTGGGCTTAACCAAGAACTTCTCCAACTTGACTTATTCTGAACTGAACTCCGCCTTTTGAAATATTTGGACCATCCTAAGAAACGACAATTTCAGTTCGTTAGACGAAATGACGACCTCGCGTTGACGCTTCTTCCCTTGATCAAATCGATTTACGTAGTCCATGATCCGTAAGAGTTTACTAAATGATGATCATCTTCCAACAAGCTCAATAAAGACATTCGGTTTGTTTTTTTGTGACGGAACATACTGCCACGCTTTTATTGTTCTCAGAAAACTGTAACTCCGTTGAAACTTCAATCTGATGGGACCGAGGCCACCCGCTTGGATTTCGGAGTAAGAACTCCGGTCCATTTTTCCATAGAGTACACCTCAAACCTTCTAAGTCTGTTCCACGTGAGACTAAATCAGCCGGATTTTCTTCCGTGGGCACATGACGCCAAGCTACATTCTCTGTGAGTTCTTGAATTTCAGATACTCTATTTGCGATAAATGTTGCTAGAGTGGATGGATTCCTCTTTAACCAGTATAATGTGACTTGTGAGTCCGACCAGAAGTTAATGCTTTCAAGATCTAACTTGTTAAGCAAAGGAGATACTTGAGACCATAATTTGGCCATCAGATGCGCTGCACACAGCTCGAGCTTTGGAATTGACTTTGTTTTTAGTGGGGACACTCTAGACTTTGCGGTTAGAAGTCTTGATAACCTATTTGTCCCAGCCACGGTACGAATATAAATGCAACAGCCGTAGGCGTGGCTCGATGCATCAGCAAATCCGTGGATTTGAACAGTGTCATAGCCAGACAGACAGATATATCAAGGAATGGAGATCTTGTCAATTGCTAGTAAATTCTGCTTAAATTCGTTCCAACTGGTATGCAAGTTCATGGGAACCGATTCGTCCCAATCTAATTTCTGTCGCCACAGTTCCTGAAGCAAGATTTTTGCTCGTGTAATCATTGGACATAATAATCCTAAAGGGTCAAACAAACGAGCTGAGACGGACAAAATGTTGCGTTTAGTTGGTGGTAAGGACTGAAACGAATCCTCCATGCAATAATGAAACGCATCATTTTGAGGGTTCCATCTCATCCTAAGCGTTTTAACGGATTCAGAAGTGTTAAATATAAGAGATTTTTCTGATCCCTGGTTGGTCATCAAACTTGGGTGATTTGTTGCCCATTTGGCTAGATGAAAACCCCCTAACTCCAAAACCTTCGTCACTTCTTTGCGAATTACCTCCAACTCTTTAATACTGTTCGCTATCGTCGACATAGAAGTCGCTTGAAATCACCTCTGATGCAACAGGATGGTACTCAGCGTAAATTTTTGATAGCTCAAAGAGGCAGCGGATGGCCAGAAACGGAGTAGAGGCTGTCCCATAAGTGACAGTGTTGAGGCGTTAGGTTTGGAGAGCTTGCGTTGATTTTTCCCTCCACACGATAAGTTGGAAATCTTTATCCTCATTTGCAATGTTAACTTGCCTATACATCTTTGAGATATCCGCCGTCAAGGCATATATGTGCAAACGAAATCTTGCCAGAATGGAGTAAAGCTCCCTCTGAATAGTTGCACCCACCATTAGAGTCTCATTTAATGAGATCGAGGTTGACGTTTTACTTGAAGCGTCAAAAACAACTCGCAACTTTGTGGTGCTACTCAGGTCTCAAGACACATTGATGTGGAATGTAAACTCCTGAGACATGTCATGTAACTCGCGATTATTTGCAAGCTTGCGTTCCAATGCCAGAAATCTGCGCTTTGTCGATTCGAAAGATAAGCGTAAGACACTCGGATCTTTCTTAAATGGCAACTTCACCTCAAAACGACCAGACGAAAGCCTATGTACGGTTTGTTCCAAATGCTGCTCGCAAGCAAGTTGTTCAGCTGTATAAACAGCCTTCGATCTCTCAGGAACGTTTTCCAATTCCCAAAATCGTTCCACAAGAGAGTCGAGAGAACTTACATTTTCATTGCCAAAGACGCTGCATACCTGAGCGTTCTTTGATACGCGTTGAGTGAACTTTCCTGAAACAATCCATCCTAGTAAAGTTTTCTGAAGTGAAGGATGTTCAGAACCCAATTTTATTTGGCCTACGCTCAAAAGATCGAAAAAGGATTCTGCGCCAATCAGTAAGTCTACTTTTGCGGGCTTGTGAAAACGAGGGTCTGCCAGTTCAATGTTTGCCGGAATTTTCCATTGGGCACAATTGACTTCGTGATCGGGTTGATAAGATGAAATTGATCTTAACACCCAAAAATTGGTAGCGAAATTATGAGCATTGACGCGAGAATGAATTGAAGTGTGGACTTTGTGCCGTACTACCGAGTCCTTTTTCCCTACAGTAGTCATATTAAGATATGATTCTTGGCTGTATAACAGCAAACGCTGTGCTAAGTCGTCTGCCATAAAATTGATTTGAGATCCTAAATCTAATAGCGCTCGTGCTAATTGAAACTGTCCAAATCTATCCCGTACTTTAACGACAGCAGTAGCAAGAATAACTTGGTCAGTACTAGCAACATGACAAGAATGGGCTTGAATGGACTGTTACTGAAGGTGCCTGGACATGCACTTGAGGAACTGATCCCGACGAAAATGGTTGCTGCTCCACCCCGTATCTGTGTAGAAGTGTGTTGTGAGGCTTAGAGCAAACACGACACTTTGTTGCTTTGCACTTCTTCACTGGATGACCTGGATTTAAACAATTTATGCACAACCGATTGTGTTTTGTAAAATCGAACCGCTGAATCACCGATAAAGCCATGAAAGGTTGACAACTGCCTAAACTGTGATTTGTGGCTGAGCAATATCGACACTTTGAATCCGGTCTGCGGTCTGTCTGTGTGCATGAGAAGGAAGATTTGGAATATCCCTTATTGGAAGCTTGGCTAGGCTCCCTTTACTTTTGGTTGACTCCTCAGCAGCTAGATGTTGATATCTTCGATTCAATTGAATCGCACAATCGGACCATGTCGGTAGCGTGTTATAATCAAGCTGTTCTTCAAATCGGGATTTTGTAGTGTGATCTACCTTGGACATTGCAATGTGAATAAAAATTGCGTTATTTATGTCCTTTTCACTACCTAACGACTGTAATGACGAATAAAGGGCCGATATTTCGTCAATAAGGGACCTCAAGCCTGATGCAGATGGTTTCGATACTTGAGGGAGGTCAAACAATTAAGAAATTGTGTCAAAAAAAATCAAGCATTTATTGTCGTAAACGTTTTTCAGACTAGCCAATGCTTTCTCATAATTTAAATCCGAAATTTGAAACGCCTTGACAGTTCCCAATGCATCGTCTGTTAGACATGTCAGCAAATGGTTGAATTTTTCGATATTTGTTAGAGACGGGTCATTATGCACTAAGCTCTCGAAAAGTCTTATATAATTTTTAAAGTCGGAATGTTTTCTCTGAATTTGGGCAAATTCATTTTTGGTAAATAGGACGAATGACGACACCCACTGTTATCCCCGTGACTAAGTCTCGGAGCCTCGACTCGACTCATTGCGGACCGATATAAAGCCTTTGTGATCATGCACATATCCTCGACAGACGCTCTTAAATCATTTCCTGGGTTTAGCACATCAATGTCTGACTGAATATCCATTAATTTTTCACAATATGTTTCGAGAAGTTGCATTCGGTATTCCAGTTGAAAACTATCGAACGAAATAGTTTTTTCCTCAAATGCAGTTTTCATACGTCCAATATCGCTCATAACCCTATCGTGTTTTTGCATAGCCACTATTAATTTAGAATTAAGCTTTGCCGATACTTCCTTTTCTTTTTCCATTTTTGAATGAATTGGAATAAATAAAATAGTCCAAATACTAGTAAATTTCCAAAACAAGGGTTAAATCACACACGTAAATGCACACGAAACCAATTTTTAATCGATGCCCAAATATAAAAAAATTGATTTCCAAATTCAAATTCAACAATAAATTTTATTGAGTTATATGCGGGTTAACTGTGCCGAAGAACCACCGAAATGCACAAAATGTGTAGTTTGTATGTGTATGTACCGTTGATGGGTATAACCAAAGCCGAAAATGCACAAAATTGGAATTTTATGACACATAAACTGTCCGAAATATTTAAGCGGATCCCTTTCGGGTTAAATACGCCCACAAACACCGCCGAGAAATTCAAAAAATGTAATACAATTTTATAAGGCCAAATATCTCACTATAAATCGAATTAATGTTCAAGCAAATGCATAGATGTATGTGAGCAGGGCTTAAATTCACTGCCGAGTTTTGCAGGAACTTTCCACTATGTACGGTTTGAGAGCCACTGCCACAGTATGTACTGCTGAAAATAACCAATTTGCGAGGTATATATGGTTGGCCACTGAAACCGTGTATATAGCAGACAGATAACTGTTCTGCACTGCACTAAAGAGAAACGAAATTGGCGGCAAACTGGCGTTATGTATTTGTATGTATGTAGGTTTACTGAACTTTTGCAGTTTGACCGTATGTATGTAACGCACATAAATTTCTCCAAATATTCACAGAAATTAACACCATAAGTTTTGTCAAAGGCAGTTCACTTTTTATTTTATTTTTTATTTGGGGGTGGTGGTTTGTTTTGGATTTAAATTGGTTTTCCAATTTACCACATATGCCAAGAATTATAAACGCACACAATACACACAAAAAGTGGAGTGCTTATTATTTTTAATTTTTTGCACTGAATACCTGGTTATTATTTGGCATAATTTCCAATGACTTTCCTGTTCCAAATCCAAAAAACTCGCCGAATTCCACCAGCTAGGTTATTTCGCGAACAATAGATAAAAAACAGAACAAGTGCCGAGACGACGAAAAATGCACTATTTTGTTCGTTTTTTCGCACGCAAAAATTAAACAACCGTTAGCCGTAGTCCCTGTTCGGGCGCCATGAAAAATCGGAAGAATTTTCCCGATGAAAATTTGGACTGGCGGCTAGCAAAAATAGACGAAAAGTTCGATTTTAATGCGTTTATTTGCGCGGGCGCAGCTGGCGGCTTCGACTTCAATTTAACGACTGTGTAAGCTTCACGGTTATGCTCACGAAACGACTGATAAAGCTTCTCAGTAGAAGAGTAATCCAGTGAGCACAACTACAATTAAGCTCTCATATTAGCTGTTATGCTATGTTTACATTTCATCTATGTTTACAAATTACAAATATTTCTTTTTAACATAAATTACTGCTCCGACAACCTGTTAATACTAGCTAGCCTGTTTTATGAGCTGCTGTTTGTAGGTCAGATAAAGTTGTTGCCAGGACTGTCACTGCTTCGAAAAACTCGTCTGGGCTGGGTTGTGTCTGGAGGCTGCGCGCGCCCGTGCAGTAGCGTCTTAATAGCTTCACGCGTTCCTTCTGCAGCCAGCGAGGAAAACATCATTGATGATGAACTTGATTCACTTCTGCAGCGCTTTTGGGAGGTAGAAAATTTTCCCGGCCTTATTAGGCTATTGTTCAAGCAACTAAGGAGGAGCTAGATTGCGAGGCCCACTTTGTAAAAATTACACCCGATTGCCAGCTGGCGATTACTCCATTTGGATTCTTTAGGAGATTCCTATCCTCAGGCTGTGCGGAGATTCTTGTCGCTGGAAAGGAAGCTTACAAAGCACCCAGTCTTGAGGGTTAAATATGCGGCGTTCATGAAGGAATATCGTCATCTGGGACATATGTCTCCTGTGCCTGCTTTCGAGGTCATCTCGCCGGGTTTTTTACCACATCACTGCGTCATGGAGGAGGATAGCTCTACCACCAATCCTCGCGTTGTCTTTGACGGATCAGCTACCACTAGCCAGTTGCCGTTACAGTAGACATATGTAAAATGTACCGATGTGTAAGGGTCTCGCAAGAAGATAGCTATTGGCAGTGCATTGTGTGGAGGGACTCCCCGATCGATGACCTTTACGTATACAAACTCGACACAGTTACTTACGGCACCAAACCAGCCTCATACTTTTTCGTATGGGCTATGCACCAGTTATCAATCGATAAGTCGGCGCGATTTTTACGTGGAGGATCTTATTTCCGGCTCCGGCACGGTAAAGGATGCTATCAGCATAATGCAAAGGGCAAGCTCAAGCTAAGGAAATGGTGCTCTAACATTCCGCTTGTGCTGGAGGGTGTGCCCTCCGAGGACAAGGAGTGGTTTATGAAGTTTGAAGATGGTAGCGATTTCACCAAAATTTAGGTCTCGCTTGGGATCCCGCCTCCGACCAGCTATTGTTTTCGTTCTCTGCCTTTCAGTCGCCATTGAGACCCTGCAGGCGCTCTGTTTTGCCTGCAATTGCTAAATTTTACGATCCTCTCGGCCTGGTCGGTCCTGTGCATGGTTTTTGTGGTGCAAGCATTGATGCCTATGGAGCCTGCGCATATGTGGTTTCTAAAGGGAATCAAAGTTTTAGCCATTTGCTTTGTTCAAAGTCGCGCATAGCTCCGTTGAAGACCATAACTGTACCAAAGCTGGAGCTTTGTGGTGCAGATATTCTGGCTAAAATCATGAGGGAAATAGTTGGCTTGAAAGTATTCAAAGGACGCTACTATTGTTGGTGCGACTTGACGGTGGCACTTTCCCCAATCCGAGATGAGCCCGCCAGGCTTAACATATTTTTGGCAAATAGGGTTGATGCTATTCAGGAGCTGACAGATGCCACGGCTTGGCGTTATGTTCCAACAGCGTTAAATCCGGCTGACATCTTATCCAAAGGATCCCTCCCGTCTGAGCTTAGCGAGTCCTCACTCTGGGCTCATGGACCCGCCCATCTTACGGAGCCTGAAAGAGATTGGCCAACAGCTGTTTGTCCTGAAAAACCGATGATTGAGCTTCGAAGTGTGTTCATCGTAAAGTCACCGTACGTGGATGTAATTGCTAGCTCCAAATTTGCAAATTCTTACCCCTCACTGCAACGAGTGTTTGCATACATTTACAAATTTTGTGGTGGAATTGGTCATGCCGGGCTCACCGTCGCACACATTCAAGAGGGTACTCAGATGATGCTGCGTTTGGTGCAACGCGCGCAGTTATGGGAGCATATGCAGTCCCTAAAACGCTGGGAAGAGTTTCCTCGTGTAGTCCCATATCCTCGCTTTTGCCGTTCCTGGACCAATTTGGACTTCTTAGAGTAGGCGGTTGCCTCCGGAATTCGTTATTGGACTTTGATGGCCGCCACCCAAAAATCCTTCCAAGGTCCCATCCGGTGACTCTGGCAATTATTTCACATTACCATGAAACCAATCTTCATGCCGGACCTCGAGCTCTTCTGGGTGCAATTCGATCGCAATATTGGCCTATTGGGGGGAGGAAGACGGTTACTAAGGCCGTGAACAGATGCATCAATGTATTCGGATTAAGCAGCGGCTGATAGAGCACACGCTCACGCTTTTGAGGTTGCTGGTACAGAGTACTGTGGACCCTTCTTTCACAAGTCTAGACGCAAAAAGCCTGCGGTTAAATGCTACGTCTGCGTATTTATATGCCTTGCTACCAAGGCAGTGCACCTGGAGCTGATCAAGGATCTCTCGACAGTTGCGTGTCTTTGCGGACTCAAGAGGTTCATATGCGGCGGAAGCCGAAGCAAATTTGGTCAGACAACGCCACCAATTTTGTCGGCGCCAAGAATGAACTTCTGGAACCTCGAAGGTTATTTCTCAGCAGCGAGCATCAAGGCTCCGTTCAGAATTTTTGCCTTTCGGAGACGATTGACTGGCGGTTCATCCTTCCACGGTCGCCCCATTTCGGTGGACTTTGGGAAGCAGCGGTGAAAACGGCCAAACATCATTTCTACCGCGCTGTGGGAACGGCGGTTCTGACCTTCGACGAGCTGAGGACGCTGGTGTACCACATCTCGGCAGTTATTAACTCCAGACCTTTAGTTCCCATTTCAGAGAACCCTGCCGATCTGAACGTCCTCACTCCGGCGCATTTTCTCAATGGTGGTCCGCCATCGTCGTTTGACGAGCCAGATATAACGGTCCTAAACTATAATCGGCTTGACTCTTGGCAGCGCATCTCCTTTCTTCAGCAAATCTTTTGGTCGCGATGGAAGAAAGAATACTTGACGTTGCTCCAGCTGCGCTCCAAGGCCAAGCGTAGCCGTGGACAGCGTCCTTCTTGTTATGGACGAGAATCTACCCCCAATGAGATGGCCTTTGGCGAGAGTCATGCAGTTGATTCCTGGCAGAGACGGCGTCGCTCGAGTTGCAGAATTGAGGACCGCGTCTGGAGTAATAAGACGGGCAGTAAACGAGGAATTTCCCTTAGTCAACCGTCGTCGGAGGATCTATGACGTGTAAGGTGTAACATACTTATAGGGTATACCATCTACCTCGGTACCATCTCGGTACTTGGTGGTTACGGTAGGGTGGGCGTTGACTGCATAACAGCTGCTGTCGTAAGAAGTCGCTATATCTTGTTTGTTCTTTGATCTTAGGTCAGTCGTCAGTTAGTCCCATAGACCGTGTTATACTGTTGAGATTAATGCTAGAGCGCGAATTATATAAGTACATTGATACATGCCTAGGCTGCTACTCCCCCCCCCCCCCTTAAGGCTACTGAAAATTAGTGTCTGGAACCAGCCCGAGCTCGATCGCGTAGATATTACCATCTGCTCGGGAAAATTATACACGTAGTTCGCTACAGCAGCTTCGGTGCAATGTGGGCACGGGTCGTTGAAATGATGGGGAAGAAACGACCGTAAGTAGATGGACAGGTGACCCACAACTTCAACCATGGTCATGTTTTGTGTGTGTTTCCAATAGAAGATTTTTATGTTTGATTCGTGTTTTTTCTTTCCGGTTGTCACTACGTAGCGACGCAAACTGTGTGTATCCCAGACTTTTTTTTTATCGCAGCACTCTATTTAAAAAATATGATAATAATGTTGAGGAGCGAAAATCAACCCTCAAATAGCGATGAGCGCAGCAGTAAAATTTAGGTCTGCGTTGCACCAAGATACAGTCCAGCAGCCCACAAACGTTGTTCGTTACAAATATTATTATTATTATCTTATTTTTGGGGCCCAACTTGAAGGTCTTATTTCTAAAAAATTTCAGTACAAAAATTTGCGAATTTTAATTGACCCATAATCTTAAGGTATTACAAAAAAATTCAAGGCTATAAGAATACGAGGACTTTCTGTGGAAAACTACCAACTATTCACAGTACCTAGAAAATTTAACGAATAGACAGGCATAACACGCTGAAGATAATAAAGCAGTGAGCTTTCGTTTAGTGTGGCACAAATTTTAAATTGGACTTTGATAACGCGTCAGGCTGTTCGGAATAAGGTAACAAAGAAAAAAACTTGAAAAAACTTGGCAAATAGATCAGCTATTGCCTGAACCGATGTTACCGTTATTTTTTTAAAAATAGCGAGGATGGGTAAGAAATTGTTTTGCGCTTAGTAATAACGAAATTATAAAACTGTTTGGGATTCTGCGCGAACTGGAACTTACAAGGGTTAAAATAGTTCTTGTAAAACTGAGCATTAAGCACCGAACTCTTAAATATTTAAAAAGAATAGACTGAGAACCGGTATTTTTAATTTTGTATAAAGTCTGGACTTAATATTTCTTAGGTGTGTCAACTCTTTGTTAAACCAAGGAGGTTTGTTAGAAATTGATATTTTCCTTTCTTATTGCTTCGCAAAACTAGAGCTTTCGTTTCGACCGAAGCATATAACCAGCCCTCAGCTGCAAGTTTTTACCGCACCGGATCGGATGCGCTATCATCCGAATAGGATCAGTTACGATCCGTTAACTTTAGTTTTTAAATAAAAGTGCAGTTAGGTTTTCGATATGCATATACAATCTAGGAAATAAAGAAAAATAGTAATTTCAGTTATTTATTTTTTTTATATGTTTCATTTTTGTCCAACTAAATTTTATCTTTGTTTAATGTTAGTTATAAATGAATAAATTTTAATGAATTCTGAATAGATTTTTTTATGAGCTCGGGCTGATGGAGGCAGGTGACCAGAACTTAATCCGTGGTCACGCGATGCGTGGTTGTGTGTATCCCAGGTGTTTTATCTTTATACAAATTAAACCGAAACCGTTTGTATTATTAAATGGTTCTTTTATTAGAACCAACTGCTCAAATTTATTAAGGCCGCCAAGTCTTCGGTTGGGGCAGCGGACCTAGCAGAGCCCTTAGTCAGCGCCTCGTGCCGTCTGGAGCATCATGCTATTGTTGGCACATCGGATCTTGGATGGCATTTCGGCGGGTCGTTGCACCCCTCTGACTTGCTCGTGTTAACTCCTAACTTGTCTTAAGATGAAGTCGTCCCCGGATTCAATGGTCTTGACGGTTGTTGACGTTTGGCTTTCAGACGGTAGATAGGAAAGATGATGACCAGGGTTATTGAGGTTGTAGAGGAGACAGAGCAAAAGATCCAGGTGTTGCCTGATGGCAGTCGGGATTGAAGGTGGTTGATGTGGTGCAGATTGTTAACGCTCATTCCGTGAATTGATGACAGACTAAGGCGCTCTAGATGTCTCAGAACGTTTACTTGAGCCATGGGTGAAACTGCGGCTCTCTTCTTTGATGTTTCGATATTGTTGACGTAAAGGGTGCCGCTTATTTTAATTTTTTCGGTATATGATACCAGGTATGTTCCTGATATTATCCGGCTTATTCCCTTTTCGTCGGTTATATTTATAGTTTCATCGTTGGTGGAGAGCATTCCTTCGTCTATCATGGTGACTGGGTCCAAGTCTCCAGGCTGGGTGTTGCAATGGGCGACCATGCCAAAAATGAGTTGTTGTGCGCAGGTTGGCGCTTTCGATCTCCTGCCCGCTGATAGGTTGCAGTCTTTGACGGCGAAGGTTTCCGTCCCGCAATCCGCGACCGTGCTACCGTCTTCGAAATCTAAGATTCTATTCTTATTTTCTCCTTATATTCTTATTTATTAATATTCTAATATTCTTATTTTTCTACAAGTTAACAAGGGACGGAAATTTTAATAAAAAGTACAATAGTTCTCGATTTTAAAAAGTTTTTATGCTAGCTACCTCTAAAATATCTGACACGGTAATGTTTGTGGAATGTTTACTTTCAATCTCCTTTACGTCAACGTCATTCAAGATTATTGGACTTATTACGTTTAATTTGGAAAGGGTGATTGCAAGTATTAAATTTTAAAGTTCTTGAATTACAACACGGTTTTTTGTCAAAATGTTCTGTGTCTAAGTTGCCCGATTTTAAAAAAGAATTCATGGATGAGGTCAGTCATTGCAATTGTATTTTGTCGTTTATTTCTATCTTTCCGTTTACCGAGTCCGTTAGCAGTTCTGTCTAAACCTCACCTGGTCCCAGTCGTCAGAGTCAGGTGTCCCCGCTATTGCTTTCAAATCAGTCCCTATGAAATTAAGACTACGGGCATGTTGGTGACGTACCTTTAATGTGTCCAGAAGAGGGTCTTTTCGTTCCAAGTCCGTTTCAAGTACCAGTCTCATGTGCTCCTTCACGAAGGTGCGAAAAATATAAAATATAGAGAGTAACAAACGTCACTAAAGTATAAAAAGGTGATAATATAAAAAAATGTATACAAAATATAAAATTGGGCACCCTCTTACCGAAGGTTGTCCTTATGGACCAACCTCCCTTTAATAAGCACTGTCGGGCCCAGATCAGCCTCATTTACCTCTTCTGAGCCGAATGGCGTTAATTTGGTACCCAGGCGGCTGTTGGTTTTTAAACAGGAATTTTTTTGCCTACTTGGTACTGCTTATTGCGTTTGTGTGCACTTGAGTACTTAAGTGTTATCTCTCGAGCCTCTTTGATCATGTCTCTTATTGTGCCCGCATGATCTGGTGGAATAGCGTGAACTATTTCGTGAGGCTTTTTATTTGTAACCGAGTGGACAGTTCTGTTATATTCTATTGTTGCGAATAGAATAAGGTCGGTCGCCTCGGTTATGTTTTGATCTATCTTGATGCACCGTGCGATTTTCGCTAGGATGCTATGAAATCTCTCAACTTGGCCATTAGATGTGCTGTGCAACGGGTGCGCATTTGAGACCTGTATACCATACCTATTTTCTAGGATGTTTCGGATGGTTTGTGAGTTGATAGACCTTTCATTGTCGCAGTAAACCGTTTTTATTTTGGGGAACAGACTTATTAGTTGTAGTATCGGAGTTTTGATATCTGCGATTGCTATTGAATAGATTGGTTGGACTATAGCGAATTTTGAATTGAATTTGTCGATACAAGTTAGAAAATGCTTTTGATCAGTTGAAAATATATCTATGTGGATAATTTCCCCAGTATAACCGGGAATTAGTGTTTCCGCTATGGTTTGTTGCACAGGATGACGATTGTATTTTGCTTTGGAACGCGTTCTGCAATTTGCGGTGATTTCTGCCGCTAGCTGGCCCATTTTGGGAAAAAAGTAGTCACGAAGGACCTGTTTTACGTTTTCCGTGGTCATAATTTCGCTTTGCTCTGTACTGTTTGTTAATGTCTAAAGCTTTTCTGTTGACTCTACAGTGTAGGTCATCGACTACTCGCTGTGGATAGTAGCGATGTGGTTGATGGTCGGTGAAGATGTTTAGCTTCTTTACACCATATAAATAATTTCTAAGATTTTGAAGTGCCCATACTATTGCCTAGGCCGCTAGGCTGCAATGCACAAAGTTTTTGGAACTTTATATCGTTGACATGACTCTCCATTGTTTGGAAGAAAATGATTACGTCATCGACGTAGACATAGCAAGTTTTACCGATGTGTTCTCTCAGAACATCATCTATGGCCCGTTGGAAAATACTAGGGGTATTTTTTTTTTAAAAAGAAAGGAAGTTTGCAGAATTCATACCCCGTTGACCGAAAAAGCTGTCTTTTTCCGATCGCGCTCCGCGAGCTCAATTTGATGGAAGCCCGACTTCAGATCAAGAGTTGTGAAGTACTGAGCTTTTCCAATGTTCGACAGTATAGTCGACATGGATGGTATGGGATACTTGTCATCAATTGTTTTCTGATTCAGTTTCCTGATATCAATAACGAGACGTTTTTTCCTATGACCTTCTAGTTTTTTATCATCCTTTTGAAATCTTCGTTGACGGCGTTTGGCACGCCCACGTCATCGATGTTAATAAAGTTTACAATTCTGCATTTTGAGTAAAAAATGTGCTCCGTATGTTCGATGATGTTTTTGTTAGATCAATTTTTGACCCTTTTTGGCACATCCAGTCCAACAATTCCGTCATATCCGTTCAGGTTGTTTAACAAGAAGAAGTATGACTTAACATTGAATAGATGGATCAGATACTTTTGCTCTATTTTTGTATGACCATGGTTTGATGTGACTTTAAATGGTGTTTCCACCGGCTTGAAGTGTTTTAAATTTGTTAGATGTCTTATGTAATTTTTGTATCCAACAGTAACATAATTTCCCGTCCCGCTATAGTACGAATTATGTACGGATGCAGGGACGTTCCCCTAAAAAATTACATCATTCGGAATCGGACGTGTTATCTGCCTCGATTTCCGCTGCTTCGTAGGATGGTTTTATCCTATACTCCTGGTCATTTGCCTGCTCTTGAGTCGTATGGTTCAACCGTTGACGACTGCGAGCTGTCTGCTCGCCCCTAAATTTAGAACGTGATGTGGGATCGACGTCCATTGGTTCAGGACCTAGGTTTTGCGTATAGCCTTTTCGAGGATTATTTGATTCATTGTTCTGTTGCGTTTGGCCTTTATGTCCCTGGTTTTTAGAAAATTGAGAGCCTTTAGCTTGATTACTAGTGCCCGGTGCATTATTGTTTTGGTTTCTCTGGAGAACTCCCTGGGAGTTCTTGTGGTTATTAACTATTTTTGGGGTGTTACTACTACTATTACTATTATTACTAGTATATATATTCAATATCTTCGTCTGTCTCAGTACCGTCAATGTAACCCCCTTGCTGGTTGTTATTTCTTATGTCTTTATAGCTCTGTACTAAGTCCCCGTCACTGTCGTTGTTTTCGTTACTGTTTCTATACATCGGACAATTATACGTTTGTGATTTTTTATTTTATAATTTGTATGAGAAAGAATTACCTGTTAGGAAAGACTTTAATTTTCCTTCTAAATTTTTTTAAACAATTTGTAAATGAAAATCACTATACTTGAACTTTTAATTGTAATCACTCTTTTTTATTTGTTTTATTTCGTTATTAATTATGGGTTTTTTTTTCAAAAAATGGCACACATGTCTGTTTGACGTTAAAAGAGGTAAATTGAAAATAAAGACGGTAGCTGGTTGATCCGTTTATCCTCTGGCTGTCGTTGGTTTCGCTGTTTACTGTTAATATGCAGGGGTTTTCACTGTTGCTTGTGCAGCGTTGTTTTGCTTTTGTATTAAATATTTTTGTTTGTGTGTTGCTGTTCACAGTTGTTGTGCAGCGCGCGAGTCCGAAGTGTTTTTGATTTCTAGATCTTTTTATTACGGATTTTACGTTATTACGACACTTCAACGCGTTGGGCGTCAATTAAACCGAATACGTTTGTATTATTAAAATGTTCTTTTATTAGAGCCAACTGCTCTGAATTCTGGTATCTTACAAATCAAATTTATTAAGGCCGCCAAGTCTTCGGTTTAGGCAGCGGACCCAGCTGAGCCCTTAGTCAGCGCCTCGTGCCTTGTTGGATGGCATTTCGACGGGTCGTTGCACCCCTCTGACTTGCTTGTGTGAACTTATATATTTTATTTGGTCTTAATTTCACTGTCATAGCCTTTCAGGGAATAGATGTTTACTTATTTAGGCAAAGGTCGTGCAGTACGTGTCTTTACCATCTCAATGGAATCAAGACATTATAATGACGCAGTGTGAGCAATAACACCTTTTTTTCATAAAATGTAGTACCGTGCCAGTGTGTAAGCCATATTAATAGCATTTCTCCATTTCAAGAAAAAATTTGATGCTAACGCTGTTACGCAGAATTTGTGCATAAAATTAAACAAAAATCTTTATATTGATACATTGATATTTTTCTTATTACCAACGGTCAATGATTGTAAAAGTATTGTTGTCACATCATAATCTGCAAATATGATATAAATTTGACTGTCACTTTTAACGTCCAATCGTAATAGAATTTAATTCCATATCTTTACCTTTTCATTTATGTTTTCCTAGAAATTTTAATTGGATACTACAATGGCTGACCGCCTTACACAATTGCAAGACACCGTTAATCAGGTAGCACTCCGCATTAAAAATAACTGCAAATAAGTAAATAAAATCATTGCAGCAAGCCGAGAACTTCTGCAATGCTATTGGTGTAATTCAACAAACCTCTTTTCCGAGTAAATTTGTTAATTTTGAACGCATTGGACCCCAAACGCCAAACTCGTGTCAGCCGCAAGAAGATTATGCCCAACTATTTGCACAGTTAATTGCTCGATGTGCTAAAGACATCGACACCTTAATTGAGTCGCTTCCAAATGAAGACAGCTCCATTGAACTTCAAAATTCTAGCCTTAAGAGACTTGAGATCGAAAACCAAGAAACTGCAAAAGACCTTGAGGAAGTAGTGCAAAAAGGCGAACTTTTGCTAGAAAAAATGCAGTATGCTTTGGAAAGCATTGCTCAGGCTCAATTAGATATGCAAATAACACTTAAACATGATTTACAATAGGCGCAAATCTAACTTTTAATATAAAGGCATAATTAGTTTTAAAATTTTAAGATTATTAATTTATTGCATTTTTGCCTTATGCATATACAAAACGCATCTTTATTTACCTTAGTTAAGACCATTTTTAACATCACTTCTGACCTCGTTGATTTAAATGAGTGTGGCGCGCCGTTCTATGTCGGCAAATATTTCTTCGTGTGCACTACAATCGTCTATTTAAACATACCCGGTTTAGCTATATTAAGTATTAGCTGGTTTTAACGGATATAACAAGAAATTTACACTTTTTCTTTTCCTCATATATTGCTACTTTGTTGTTTATTGACGTGATGCAAAATAATGATTTATATAAATTTACTCATTGTTTTAGTTGAACAAAACTTTTCTGCAAGTTGTAAAAAAAAATACTATATGTACTTACATATACCCCGCTTTGGATTTTATAAATAAATTAAATGTATGAGCTCTTAAATATTTCATTCATAGTTGTAAATAAGTATTAGTTAAGTGTGCCTCGACATCCTTGGGCGCCGCACAGGCACGGTATTTTTTCTTCTTCCAATGGAAATTTATAGTCGTACGTTATTTCCTCGTTGATACCAATGGGTTGTTTTGAATATATAACTATTTTTTTTTCAGATTCAATAGTTATAACCTTAGCGTAGCAGTTCGGCTGAAAAACAAAATTGTGTGTTAGAAACGTCAAAAAAAGCTAGCTATACTTACATTGCAACTGTGATTTATAAAACGAGCCAAGTTTCCACATTTAGTTGCATCGATTATAGTTTCCATGTCGATTCGAAACAAATAGGAACTACCAATTCCAATCGCTTCGTACTTTGTTTCTCTTAGATCAGCTACTACAGGTCGAATCATCTGACCAACATATTCAATAACCATTTCATCTGCAGCTATGGGCTCCATTGCAAATAATCCCCAATCATGTATCGCAGATTTGGCAAATTTAAGCTGTTTCTTCCGAAACTTTAGCTGATTAAATTTTAAGAGCTCAGACTCACCCATAGAACCAAAGGCTGTTAAGAGCCTTCGCTGGTTTGAGCGAGCTTCGCGGGAAATTCCTTGCATTTTGGAAATTATTTTATTGTGATGGTTGTTTGTAAGTGCTGTAGGTTCATCGCTCCGATCTTCATTAAGGGAATCTTCTGTATTGGCTTTAGCGTGATGGTACTTGTGCTTAGCTTTTTCTCGAACATCTAATTTGTAAAATCCTTCAGTTCGTGCAGATCCAGTCTTATGGCGCATCAGTTCATCATCTTTTCTTCGTTTTTTTGGAGGCGGTGGCCAAAAAGCTCGGTCAGTTGTGCAGTGATCCACCCAGTGAGTATTATTTAAAAACATACTAGAAAATAAATGCTCATGAAATTCTATAATATATAATAAGTAATAACACTCACGCATACGGCTCCTTATGCAAATGGTCCAAATAACTCATTTTTATAAAGTTTATATCTTCTGCATCAATGCCTTTTGTTAAGAAAGTGTACAAAATAACCATTTCTTCATTCTGATCACGAGTTTTATACATATCATACGGAACAAAATTTGCAGTTCTTCGTGCCAATTCGGCCCACGCATCTCTGTTTGGTGCCATTTTGTTCTTTACATTTGGCACCCTGAGGACCGAATCTTTCTTTTTCTTTTGAGTGCGACTTGGATCCTTGCGAGGTCTGCCTGGACCTGTCCTCGTCATTTGGTTAACAATTGCAATGTTCTCTGGTTCTTGTTTTAAAATGTTTTTAGTCTCATTCAACTGGCCAGATGGAAAATTGCACAAAGAAACTGATTGTGCGTGCGGCGGCAACGAATAACAATGCTCTAGCGCAACCTGGCTGGCCTGTGACGCTTGACTGGAACCGCCGTCAGAGTACACTGGCGATTGAGTTCCTTTGGTTTCACCTTTTGAATTTGGATACACTTTGTTACAACCGTTTGAAAGAACATCACTCTCTACAGCGACAAATTCATTTAGATTTTTCTCAATATTTTCTACATTGACTGCAGTATTGTCAACTTTACTTGCACTTTCAAAGCATGGTTTAATTTGGGAATTAAATATTTCTCGAGTTTCGTCATTTTTATTTCTTGGGGTTTTTCCGCTTTGTACCGTGGTATTAGGGGATTGTAGGTTTCTATCCAAAGAATTTTCAATACTCTTTTCTTGTTCCTCTAAAAATTCTCGTTCTATTTGAGCCATGTACTCAGTATTTCTTCTTCTCTTTTCCTGATATTCTTTCTCCTCCTCGGAGTCGCTGTAAATTCTATTATAATCAAATACTGACTTTTGTTTACAGTCATTTTTTTTAATTTCTTCTTCATTGTACCCCGGTGGTGGAACAGGGGTAAGAGAGCGCCTAAATTCGTTCATTTTCGGCGTGTTTGGTATCTTTGTTAAAAATGTGGGCTCGATCACGTTTTCGTCTAATCCGAAGCAACTATCTTTACTTATTTCTTCGAGATCAGATAGAATAGTTGAAATATTTTTTTCTTGTAAAGCAGTAAACAACGTTCTATCATTATCTTCATCTGTATCGGAATATATATTATTTTTTTTTGTGTGCCTTGTTACGTTCTCTTTCTTGTTTTCATCTGAGCCCGAATCCATACTTTTCAAAATTTTATCCCTTGTACCGACTCTGTTTTTGTTTCTAAAACTTTTTTTCCGTAGATTCCTATTTCTTTGACCATATCCTTCAGGACTATCTTCTTCACTAGTCCTTGCTTTTTCGACACAATCGCTGGCTTCATATTCAGCTTCACAAGAAGCGGAAGAAGACGAAGATGAAAAGAAACTTGAAGCACTTCCCTTTCTTTTTAAAATTAAATCAGATATTCGCGATTTATGATCTGACTCTTGAAGTGGGTCTGGACCCTTTATGTTTGAACGTGCAGTATTGGAGATTCCCATATTAGAATCCTCTTTTTCAGAATCTGAACATTGCACCATTTCCTCTTGGTCACTTAAATCTCTTTCCAAAAAATTTCCTTTGTTAGGTATAGGACTAGGATGTTTTCTTATACGTCGAAATGATGGCAGCTTGGGCATTGCCGCCCGTAAGCCTATACTTGAGAAGGATTGAAAATCTGCGACTTCCCTTTGGGAATTATTAAGAAGACCAATGTCAGCATTCTTTTCCTTATAGGAAGTATCTTTAATCAAATTTAAGGGTGTATTGACAATGGAGTCTGATATTTCGGATAGCGGCTTTGAACGAGCTTTTATTGTATGCTCGTCCCACCATGTCTCAAAATTTTTAAATGCAGTTATCTCAATCATACGCTTATTAACGTCCCTTTTTAAAATCTGTTTCAGCTCCTCGACAATATAACCAATTACTTTTTTTACTTTTTTGCGTATCCCATCATTCGGATCTGATAGAGCACTTTCATGGTAGTTGTATGGCTTTGAAAACGAATCAAAATTAAATGAAGCAACGGCTTTTAAATAATCAGACTGCATGTAAGCGCCATTTGAAAAAAAACGACTTGTAGATTCCGACGGGATACCGGATAGATAGTGCCCATAGCCTGTTGCATGGTAATAAAAAGGATTTTGATTTGAATGGGAATATATGTAAGGTGACATAATAGGTTTCTCTGCACCTTCTTTAGTCTGAATAGGATCCTCATGGGAAGATAAGCTCGATAAAGACATATTGTCATCATCTACTTCTTTTTCACTTAAACTGGTTTTCGACTTGTCCTTTTTACCTATTATTTCTTCATCACTTGATATATCACTTGCTTCATTTTTGTCACTTGACTTTTTTTTGTGCTCTGAGTTGTTTGAATCGGAATAAACATCTGAAAAAACATCAGGTTTGCATTTATCTGTTTCTGAATCGCTACTATCCATTTGAAGAAAAGGTGGTGCATTTCCAAACGTTTTTCCTTTAAATATTAACGCAATTCGAGTATCTAAATCTACGTTCCCTGGATCGGAATTTAATTGTGTAACTGACTTTAATTTAGTCATGTAATTAACGTTTGACGGCACTGGCGGTTGAATATTTGCGCAGCCATAATGCGCAGTTGACGTAAAACAATTTTTATGGTGTTCCTCTTCATCCCAGTTTTCAATCTCTTCTGGTGGCGGCGGGGGTGGTTGTACTGGCTGAAAGTCGGGCTGAGGCGCGGTCCAACCTCTATGATCTGACCATTTCTGAATATTTTCAATTGAAGGGTAAGAACAGCTACTGAAACCATGGTTTGTGCTAGGCAAACTGGAACTGGAATAGTAACTAGTTATTGTATTCGATGAGCGTCTACTATCAGTTTCAATATATTCATGCAATGAATAGCGGTTACAATACTTAAGACTTTCGCGATCCCTTCGATCGATTTCAGCAGATCGGTCGCGATCTCTTCCGCGATACTCTCGATCTTTAGATGAGTTAAAACGATGTTCTCTCTTTTCCCTGGGCTGGTCTCGGCTTTTGTCGCGAGATCTTTTACGGTCTCGAAACGATTCTCGCTCCCTAGAACGACAATAGTCGCGAGGCCGTGAATCTGAATCTCTACCTCGTTCTCTTGTCGTGATCAATATATCCCGAGAATCTTCTGGGGATATATCTTTAGAACGGCGTCGATAAAAACTACGTTTACTTCTTACTGAAGCGCCAACGTTTTCACGCATTCCACGATCACGATCATAACTTCGCTCTGGCGAGTGTCGACTGCGGTCCTTAAAATGTCGATCTCTTTCCTTGTCACGATTCCAGTTTCGATCTCTACTGCGGTCTGCAGTAGGATTGCTTTTAAAAGTGGTGTAGATATCATTTACATGTTCGCCGTTTTTTTCAAGATATCCGTGGATGAGTTCGGTGTCCTCTAAAGCCGAATGCTGTAATGTCCATTTTAACGTTTCTTTGGTACCTATCAATGGTTTTGCAGCGACTGGATTTGTAAGGCTCTCAATAGCTTTTTTTAATGTGGCACCAAAAGGGTCGCAAAACACATCCAAGATCTTAAAGACATAAATACTTTAAAAAACGACAAAAGCTTCCAAGCTACGGCTTACCTTTCCCATTACAGACTTTTGATTGTATTTTTCAACGAATTGTCTCGCTCCCTTTGTACTATCAAACACTATACGAGCAATGCCCATGTGTTTGTTTGTGATGGGATGATGGTAAATATGTATTTCATCAGATGTTCCACATTTGTCCAGCATGTTAGCAAGAAACTGCTTGTCGATGTTATCATTTAGGTTCACTATTGTAACTTCCACTGCAGGGGGCTGGCCCACGTAGTCGGAATCGATGACAAACCTATGGGTAAGGTCTGGGTAATTAGATGACATTTTAAATTTAGGTAATGGTTACCTCGGAATAAGAAGCATAAGTGGTTCAACAGCCCTGGCGCGTATGCGAATAAGTGGATTCCGTGGGTCCCTGGGAGTTATTGTTGGATAAGCCGGGTCTCCTGGCATTAAACCATCGTAACGATAGAGTCTGGTACCACATTTAACCAACTGTGGATCAGCTAGCAGTTTAAAGTTGCGCGGCATTTTGGAGTTGGCCAGAGACGAATCATGGTTGTTGCCGGAATTGTTGACAAGGGTAATATTACGAATGTCCTGCATCTGTGTCAAAGGAGCCTCTGTTCAATTATGAACTACCCTATCTACAACTCAGGTGCAACTGTTTAATATTAGCTTTTGTAAAAGCTAATAAAACTGAAAAATTTGTACGAAGTTTACTGCTCCATGAATATAAAATCTTACATACCTAATTTGCTTATTAAAAAATTGGCTTATAATAGAATATCAAAATATTCGGAAAATCACAATAAAATTCTCTTCGCTTTGATTGGATTACAAAGGGATCATAAGCCAAATATATGGGTCTAATTGAAATCGTACACGGTGCTTTTTATTTATAGAAATAATAATGAACCTGGTTTTATCATTATTATATTGGTTGAATGTTAAATTAAACTCTCAAATATATGAAATACTAGATCACAATGCAAAAAATACACAAAAAACGAGGCTTTCGATTTGTAGGTACGATATTTGTGAAATCGATTTAGATAATAATAACCTGTTCAGACTATTGCTACAATGTGGAGTTTGGAGAGAGATTTCTCTTTCAATTCATTTAACAGTATACGGATGTTTAAAGCCAAGAAAAGTTTGTTACATACGAAATATTTTTTATGGTGTTGCGTTGCGTTTAGACGGCTTTTAACTTTTATATATTATATTTTAATGGGTGAATAAAAATATATTAGCAATTTAAATTCATGAGCAATCCCTAGTCATATGAGAAGTTTGTTTGAAGGGAAATCCATTTTCGAGCGTGGGAAGTAAGAATAAAAAGTTAATTTTGGTATACAGCGGAGTTTCCATTGCTCCAGTTATTTTTACAATGTGAATCTGAAATTACAAAATAAATTATTCTCAAATCTATTGCTTTAAGGGTAACAGCGACGTAAGCAGCGAAACTGGTCCTTGATCAAAAGATTTATAGTAGAGGTCTGCATGAATACAGTCGCTGCTGCTTTATTTGGTACTCCTACTCAATGTTCTGACTGCCCAAGTGAGAACGGCGAAGCAATGCACCAATTAGTGTACTAGCGACCGAGTACTCGGAATAACGGAGACAGTTAACTGTGCACCGCATTGGCGACGTCAAATTTATTACGTGTTCGATTTTTCGTTTGTGTCTTGCTTTTTAATACAAGACAGAGAAAAATGGAAAGACATGGAGTAATTATTATATATATGTATGTAATTTATTTATTTTATGATTCAATTACTGAATGCAGAAACATAATTTTGTTAATAGTATCAGAATTGATAGCAATAATAATACATCGTTTTTCTGAAATTAAATTTCTAGCATCTGAAAATGCTCTATTTTTCAGAAATGCCTCAGTAAAAGTTTTTTTCGATTTCGATTTGGGCCAAATCGTACAATTACGTTTTTAGGTCTGGTTTTCGCAACATTTTTGCTCTCGTTTTGCTATCGGAATGTTTCGTTTCTCATCGCTTCTTGCAGCTCAATCGCCTGTTTTATACTATTTGTCAAAATCAAACAACACGATAAATGCCTTTTATATTTGCAATTGCTTGATTTGAATGAAAGAAAAGGCGGAAGATGGATGGCTTGAGAAAATCTAGAGCTACCACCTTTTTCACAGTTCTAATTCCGATGTTCGCAATTACTGTTTTACTTCACTTTGACCATTTAAGTAATTCAATTAAATAGCATTATTTACAAAGAACACTTTTGGCCCTCTTTTAAATTAATTAATGAATTCTTTTATATTTTATAGGTACTTTTATCTGCCTGTTTCGTTTCACCAACAGTATGGCAGCCTTCGCGATAGCTTTTGGCGACGTACTTATCGACCCCTTACCAAATCGTAAATTGTTGTTGCCGACGGCAACATTTTGTTTGTCAAGTATGAGGTGTGGTCAGAAATAATTTTTTTATAAAATAACTAAGTGGCAGAATGATTTTGTGGCGATGAGGAAAAAACATCAATAGACCACTGAGTAAACTTTTTTTTTCCCATTTCCCATTTTCTTTATTATTTTATACAAGTAGTCTAAACATTTACTCTGCATTCACTTATTTCATCCATTCCGCTTTGGTTTAAATTTCACTCATTTCGCATACAACGAAAACAACGCTAACAAATGCGCAATTCACTGTGTTGAAATCGTTTCGGCGCGCTCAATTGCGAGTTAGCAAAAGAAGAAGCAAATTTGCAGCTTTTGAAAAAAAAAATGAAAATATACAAAAGTACATAACTTGTCAATTTTCAATTAAATAGTATTTTTGAACTTTTCAAAAAACATGACTAACAAAATAATTAATATTTATCGATAAAAAAAAAACATTTTGACTTGGTTTCATACAAAGGTTCAAATTTAAAGTTTTGTAACAAAAAATTAATTTAAAATGACAGTACTCATTCATAGCCTCCTTCATTCTCTTTAAGAGTGCAAAATGAGTTACAGTTTACAGTCTATGGGTTGTGTTTAGCCTCACTAGCCCCAACATAATAATTATATCAACTCAAATAATTATAATTTTTTTAAAGCCTACTCGATTGTCTTAAGATTGGTTGTCGCTCGTTATCGGACAACAACAGAAGATTTTTATTGTGCTTCATCAATACGTGTTCTGGCCTACACAGTGGTTTATAGTATATGATAAAAGAATTAATCAATAAATAACACAAAATGTTCAAACCAATAAAACCTGCGTTCAAAAACTAGTATGGATTTAAGTCCAGCACAATTCTTGGCTATTCCGCGAGACAACGACTTCCGCATCTGCCTTCAACAGGCGTCAACTGCTACTGCTAGTCCTGGCGCTGAAATTTAAAACTAAATTAGGCTTAATGTTTGTGTGTTGCAGATCTTGAAGTCTTCGTAGACTTGTCGCTTTGAACGTTCCAAAAGCAGTCGACGAACAAGGGTGATTGTTGCCTGATTGACAAGAAAATGTGAATAATGTAATAATTAGTCCATAATTATGTTTATATTTATTAAAACGAGTGAACTTACCAGAATATTTGAGTGAATGTTCAATTCGGAGATGTAGTCGTCGTAGTCTAAATCTGGTCACTAAATCTGATGCCACCAGAAATTAAAGTATTTGTCGTTCATTGAAAATTAATGCATTTGCTTACATTTTTCAGTTTGTTTGCGTGATTACAAATCGTAGTGGTATAGAATCGATGTTGCGTTTATGTTGTATATGTATATGTTTATGTTGCGAGCTGTGTGGCTAGGCGAAAGCTCCACCCTGGGAAAATCCTGAGCTAGCGGCACAACCACAAATAAAAACAAGAGAGAACGCTATAGTCGAGTTCCCCGACTATCTGATACCCGTTACTCAGTTAGTGGAAGTGCGAAGGAGAGTCTTCAACACTGACTGATTTTGCCGGTTTGTGGGCGTTAGAGTGGGCGTGGCAAAAAGTTTTTTGGCAAATCGATAGAAATTTACAAGACTAATACAAAACTGAAAAAATATCAAAACATTTTTCAAAAGTGTGGGCGTGGCAGCTTTGAGCGGTTTGTGGGCGTTAGAGTGGGCGTGGCAAAAAGTTTTTTGACAAGTCAATAGAAATTTACAAGACCAATACAAAAATGAAAAAATATTTAAACATTTTTCGAAAGTGTAGTCGTGGCAGTTTTGGGCAGTTTGTGGGCGTTAGAGTAGGCGTGGCAACATGATTCGACAAACTTGCGCTGCGTCTATGTCCCTGAAATCTGTATGCCTAATCTCAACTTACTAGCTTTTGTAGTTCCTGAGATCTCGACGTTCATACGGACAGACAGGCGGACAGATCGACTCGGCTATTGATCCTGATCAAGAATTATATACTTTATATGGTCGGAAACGCTTCCTTCTGCCTGTTACATACTTTTCAACGAATTTAGTATACCCTTTTACTCTACGAGTAACGGGTATAACAAGGGAGAACGCTATAGTCGAGTTCCCCGACTATCTGATACCCGTTACTCAGCTAGTAGAAGTGCAAAGGAGAGTCTTTAACACTGACAGTTTTTAGCGCTTTGTGGGCGTTAGAGTGGGCGTGGCAAAAAGTATTTTTGGCAAATTGATAGAAATTTACAAGACTAATACAAAAATGAAAAAATATCAAAACATTTTACAAAAGTGTGGGCGTGGCAGCTTTGGGCGGTTTGTGGGCGTTAGAGTGGGCGTGGCAAAAAGTTTTTTGGCAAATTGATAGAAATTTACAAGACCAATACAAAAATGAAAAAATATTAAATTATTTTTCAAAAGTGTAGGCGTGGCAGTTTTGGGCGGTTTGTGGGCGTTAGAGTGAGCGTGGCAACATGAATCGACAAACTTGCGCTGCGTCTATGTCTCTGGAGTCTGTATGCCTAATCTCAACTTTCTAGTTTTTATAGTTCCTGAAATCTCGACGTTCATACGGACAGACGGACGGACAGACGGACATGGCCAGATCGTATCGGCTATTGATCCTGATCAAGAATATATATACTTTATATGGTCGAAAACGCTTCCTTCTGCCTGTTACATACTTTTCAACGAATCTAGTATACCCTTTTACTCTACGAGTAACGGGTATAATAAAAGCAGTTGTAGTGCCTTTTGCGGACCCACCGATCCCAGATTGCCCGGAGAGCATCACCATTTATTGGTAAATAAGAGGCGCTTCAGGCGACTATGACAGCTCCATCGGCGGTAAGAATCTTAGCTCAGGCTTACATTATTGGGGTGGCTAATTATTTCTGACTAGGCTAGGGAACTCCTTAAGCCTTTCCTAACTACCTTCATTAATGGCCGTTACGTCACTGTTTTTTGGGCGAGGGTGAGTTGTTGCATGGAACGGATGTAATCCGTCAACAGGATTGAGGTCTTCCCCGCCATCAAACGTGTCCCTCCAGCAGTCCACCCGGATGTATCGGGTCCCGTCATTGGCTCTTTTGTTGGCATACGTCTCGAGTCGTTCTGAAACTCTGCGGCCCCGCGTTCTTGGGTCCACCGCGAGCAAGAGCGGCCAGGTCAAACGGTAAATAATGGACCTTGGACCCCGGCAAAGCGGAGAGACCGTGAACTAACGGTGCCGCGCTGGACTTTGGACTCAAGCTAGCCAATCGAGCAAGGCCTGCGCTTACCACCTATTTCGCCGCTGTGTAGGTTAATTTTCTATTAACGTCTCTAGATTTTTTAGCGGACAGGCTTACAGGGCCATTTCGACTCGGCTGTTGATCCTAATCAAGAATATATATAACAAGAATATATAACTCTCATATTGGACACACACACAAAACGTGACCACTATTGAAGTAATCGTTCCTTCCCTACCTTTCCAACGACCCCTCCATCCATATTTCCGGAGCTACATCAGCGCGAGCTTTACTCAAAACTCTATTCCGGATTAATTATAATTTATTCACATAAATCTAACATTAAACAAATATAAAATTTAGCTTCACAACAAATAAAACATACATAAAAACAAGAGAGAACGCTATAGTCGGGTTACCCGACTATCAGATACCCGTTACTTAGCTAGTGGAAGTGCGAAGAAGAGTCTTCAGCACTGACAGGTTTTGGTGAAAGCACTGCCAAAAAATTGTTAATGCTAATATATGTGATTCTTGGCCACGCGCGGTCTCTGTCGCCAGAGACCTATTTCTTTCCGATGTGCGACGAAGAAACTGTAGGCACGCGGTAGCCATGCTTGTTAGGCTGTTTTCATTTTCTGTCCGCCAAGACCTAGCCTATCAAGGAAATCTGAGTCAGGCTAACCGGCCCTAATACCCCAACAACAACAACTTACCACGTGCTACCCACGGCTGTTGCAATCGACGAAGAAAAGTGATCAGTTATGTTCTGTATAAGGCAGAATCATGCATTGCCTCAGCATGGCGCGATGTTTACGTTCACTATTTTAATATAAAATATCTGCGACACTGCACTTTGAATTTTTGTGGCTGCCAGGGTACCACCTTATATACCACCTATGGACGCCTCCCAGCAGGGGTTCCAACACTCCGCCATTCTTGTCAGGAAAGGCGCGAATTATTTCCACTCCCCTCTCTCGAACTGTTCTCTCCCACCCCACACAACCACCGCTTTTTCAGAAAACAATAGGCCCGCAGGACGTTGTTTGCCAATCATCATTCTGCTGAAACATTGGTTGCGGATGCACCCGAATTTATCTCTACTTTTTCATTTGTGTTGCGACACTTTGCGAAATACCTTTATCTCTCATTTTCTCCTTAAACTCTTTATAAAAGAGCTTTTTGCAAAATGAGCGGAAATATTCGCTTCTGTCGCCCTCTTTTTGGCGGTAACCTAAGCGTGGAGACAGAGGTGAATATTTCGGACAGAGAAAACCCGACATTTACCCCTGTTACTCATACTCAATCCAAAAATGGCTATCTCGTCCTTTCCCAAGCGACCCCTAGATAACGCCACCCAAAGACTTCTCAAAACAGAAGACTCAGATACTTTGCGGCATAACCTCTAATAACGTACTACGTATCGCCTTGGGAAACCACCAAGAAGCGGGACGGTACGCCGAGCGTTGAAGGTTAAAAATCACCAGGAGAGGAAGGTCAGGATGCGGTTGAGATCAAGAGGAAGATTTCAGAGGCACCTCAGGCTTAACCATACAGACGATACATCCGCTATCAAAAGAAACCATGTCACGGTCGCGGATGCTACGTTGGAACTAAGTTCGGTGAGGAAGCGACGCCACAGCAGACCGACAAGGAACAGACGGCGCCCAGAAGCGTCGCATAGCAGATTTGCAAGGGAGATGCCCTTGACAAAAGTCGTTGCTTTCACCAGTTAATATATCATATCGAAAACTCGGGAAAGAATTAAAGTTAAACAAGAGAGATCGCTATAGTGGAGTTCACCAACTATCTGATACCCGTTACTCAGCTATTGGAAGTGCGAAGGAGAGACTTCAGCACAGTTTTTGGCGGTTTGGGTCAACAAAACTCCCTGCGTCTATGTCTCTGGAGTCTGCATACTTAATCTCAACTTTCTTTTTAGTAACGGGTATAAAAATGTTAGACCAACATGCATGTCCACTTGAGGAGTTTGAAAATCCTTTTATAGACGAAATTATAAATGCTGAAATGTATCTAAATATTTGGAACGAAAATTTGCACTGTAGTACTACCAAAACGGGAAACGCGGAAAGTTTTTTCAACAGAACGTTGAATACAAACAGATGTGAGCACTTACCCAATCCTACCCAATCAATTAGGGAGTTGAATAAAAGCTCTAGTACGGAATAAAAGACCAAGACATCGCTGCCTAAGTATCTAGGCAGGTAATTTTCCTTCCACAGAATAACCTTCTAAGCCTCTTTTCGTTCTAAAAATCGCAATTTTACATTTGAAATAACTTCTTAAACTCAGTTTCAAACTTCTTTAAGGGATATCTCGGACTTTTATATACAATATAAAAATCGGTACTTAAAGATAGCAAACTCAAACAGTGGAGAGGCTAAAATCGACCACTTCAGCAAAGGCTAACATTCTCAAATAGTTCGTTTCGAATAAAATACTGACTGAAAATCCAATCTCACTGCTGTGGTAAAGCCAGGAATTTCATATATCTCATTTGAGTATGTTGATGCTTCAACGAAGCACAAAAGAGAAGACCTAAGCATTAGACAAAAATCGCTAAAGTGGCAGTGTAAACTTTCCGTATTATGGAAAAAAAATATGAAGGTTCAGACTATTGATTAAACAATCGAAATGGATATTCAGTAGCTTAGTGGAACGCAATTCTCGGAGCTCTGCTTCTGAAGCTGAATCCTGAGCGGCTCTTGGGCAGACAAAAGGTCCAATAATGAAGAGACCCGCCGCAGTTGTGACTCTACTACAGACTACTTACAGCGCAGCTCTCTGCATGCTGGAGTTATTGTGAACGACCACTTTACTGTACTAAGCTCCTTGACTTTTATGAATAGTAATTGCTTCTGCAGAAACCACTGGAAACTGCTCAATTGTAGTGGCCTGGTTAGAATTAATTTGAAAACTTTTTAAAATTTTCGAAATCGGCGTCCATGAAGCCTTCTCACAATGTCTGCGCTTGGAACGCGCATTTACTCTTATGATTTCATCTAAAAATTGTATCCAAAGAAGATCTGGAGTGTTGGACGTACTGAAGCCTATCTCCCTAAGGACACCAGTGGCTCCGTTTACGAGACCATTTGATGTATTGACCGTCATCATATATTTGGCAGTGGTCGTGAAAGTCAGAGAGGTATACAATCCTTGTGTCTCAGATGTTTTTAGGGACCTAGCTTGTTCCAGGCATCTGTTCCTCTGCTCTAAGCTTATTTGAGCGGACTTAACTGAGTCTATGGCTTCCGAGAGAAATTGTGCAGTGGGAATCGAGTTAAGCCTCTCCCTATTGTACCGATCTGTGTCCTGATTACTTGTAAAAAGGTAAATTGAGTCATTTGGAATTTGACTTTCATCGGAAATTATAGATATAAGCAACCTAACATCATCAGACGTCATTTGGCCGGATGCCATGTTATTAAGTGCAATTGCAAACGGTTGGTCATCTCACTGTCACATTATCTCTGTGAGTTCAAAAAACCTAAAAGGACTCCACAGATACGATCCAAATATAGCACTGTACGGATCATGCGACGGGGCCTGAAAAATCTAGCGATCACATACGGGCCGCAATTGCCTAAGATCGCCGAACACGATAACCGAAATACCTCCGAAAGGAGTTTCAACATTAGAAAAAATTTGCTTTAGGCGAGAGTCCAAATAAGAAAACATTGTTGCACCGACCATAGAAATTTCGTCTATTATAAGAATTTTAAGATCAATAAATATTGAACATAGGGTATTCAACAAATCAGGGCTTAAACTTCTAAATGCGGACCCAGCCTGATTCACAGGGAGGAAGAACATGGAATGAAGACTGGATCCTCAGATTCCGAAAGCAGCATTGCCTGTGGGAGCACACAGTAAAATTTTTACAGAAGTTTGGTCGCATCCTACTCTACCATTATACTTCTTGGATAGGGACTAAAATAAGGTTGATATAAGTGTACTTTTGCGGACACCTACTCATAATCTCATAAAAAGTTCGATTTGTCCTTGCATTATGCAAGACATGTGTAAGGAAAGTTTTTTGCTCCCAATTTAGAGATCAAACTAAGTTTGCTAAGTTTAAAGCTTTATTACCCGGATATTGCTGTCCGGATCAACATCTAACAAATTGTTGTTTAAGTTTAAAATATTAATTTCAGAAGATATTTCAGGAATAGCTAATGCCCTAAACTCCTCATTTGGTTCTACCTCCTCTTCGTCATGTTCTTCTCTATTATCTGCTTCCAAGGCCCTTCTAAGCGCGTCTTCTAAACTATCTATGGCATTATACTTTTCAAAGTTGGCATTACTAGTTTTCTAAAATAATTTATCCTATCTGTATTAATATTAAATGGCCTATACCTAATAATACTAGCCTTTTTTCTTTCCCTAATAAAGCCGCTTCCATCTCGGAGCGGAAAATATACATCTTCTAAAACGTCGTTGCCTTATTCAGCGTCATCGTCACTATTTGCCATCTGACGAGTACTTCTGCTGAAAAATCGGCTAAACGCAGGTCTTCATGGAAATCTGGTCTTTTTTCGTATCTATCCAGCAATACTTTCAGAAATATGTCAGTTGAATTCTGAGGCATATTTTGAAGGTCGCGAAGCATAGGAACTCGGTGTTCTGGAGAGAAGGTGTTTATATGAACGCACTTATTACATGCTTCGGACAACGTCATTCCCAGACAACAATACACGGTTGCTAAGGTCTGCTACGTATGAGACGAGTTGTAGAGGCCGATTAGGTCTGCTAAATATAAGAAGAGTTGTGGAGGCCAATTAGGTCTGCTAAGTATGAGACGAGTTTTAGAGGCCGATTAGGTCTGCTAAGTATGAGACGAGTTTTAGAGGCCGATTAGGTCTGCTAATGGTGAGAACAGTTTAAGAGGCCGATTAGGTCTGCTAAGAATAGGAACAGTTTTAGAGGCCGATTATGTCTGCTAAGGATAGAAATTTAGAGGCCAATGAAGTCTGCTAAGGATAGGAGTTTAGAGGCCGATAAGGTCTGCTAAGGATAGGAACAGTTATGAGGCCGATGAGGTCTGCTAAGGATAGGAGTTCAGAGGCCGATAAGGTCTGCTAAGGATGAGGAGCTTAGAGGCCGCTAAGGTCTGCTATGTATGAGAAGAGTTTAGAGGCCGCTAAGGTCTGCTAATGGAACACGCGGGTCGGTGAACCGAGCCGGAGAATGAGACGTAATATGTAAAGACTATTATGGTTAGTTAGTTACCACCTCCTTGCCTGCCTCCTGTGGTTCTGTCGATTCCATACCGCTGATCCTGCTCCTGGTAGCTCCTCTTCCTGGAGGTCTTGTTGCCTATCGCCGGCCGAACTGAATGACTTCTAGAGGGCTGGGGTGCGCCTTATATAGCGGTTTGGCAGCGGATAGTGTGCCCGCATATCCCAACCGATTTAATGCTGTATTAGTGTGGCCGATCTATTGTGTTTGAATTCGAATGCGGGTTGTGCGTTTTACTTCATTGATTGATTCCATGTTTATATGTTTTATCTAAATATGCTTACTTCATGTTTTCGTTGAAATATAAAATAGGTTTTAACTAAATAGGTTTACTTCATGTTTTTTCTCTTATTCTACTATGTACTTCATGTTTTTTCTCTTATTCTACTATGTACTTCATGTTTTTTCTCTTATTATACTATGTGCGCGTTTCGGCGCGTCACACACGAATGCTCGTGCTTATGTTTTTGGTATTCAATATACGGAGCCAAATCTGGGTTTGTAACATCCACAGTTACAAACTGATCAATGAAGGCTTTTACACTACACATAGAGTCTTCATTGCTTAAATCCACTTTTGGGGCATCCAAACATGCCTTTTCCCTAAACTGTTTTGAAGCTTCTTCTTCATTTATATTCATTTATATTATGAAAAATTATGATTTTTTCATTTATATTATGAAAAAACTTGGCAGCCCAAATTGGCGAATCATGGCCATGACCTTTTTCTTCTCAATTTTCCAGTGAGCAGGAGACGTGCGAATATCCCTAAGGATCCTATATCCCTTATCATGACAATTAAGGTTGCCCATAAAATCTTCATTAAGTACGTTAGCAGCTGTGATGGCACTGGAGGCGCTCCGCTTACATAAGCAAGTTGAAATATTATTTCGAATTTTTATTTATTCCAACTTCTTATAATTGAAGAATAACTTATCAGTTCGACAACCACGTCTATCTACGTTTCTAAGTTCTGATCTTACTATGGTTGTGTAATTTTCTAAAGATGGTCTTTTAATGACAGGAGAAATGCTAGGGAATGCCAGTTCTTCAGAATCAGCATCGATAATTACGTCGAGAGGCTTTTGGCCCTCACCTGGAGCTATTGTAGTTCTCGTCATTCCTACAGTATGTGTCTGGTTATTCTTAAGCAAAGTTTCTTGTCCTCCGGGACTTAGTTCTTCGGCTTCTGTATTCTAATCAGAATTACGCGCCTCCTAGTTTTCATCCTCCTGCTAGATAGCTAGTTGTCCCTCTACAAAGGCTATATCAGCTTTAGATGCTATGATTGGAACAGTTTCGGATGTAAAGTCGTTAACTGACACATTGTGCTTTCTATAAAGCTCCGTATTAACTAAATACCTAAAAGCGTCAGCAATTTTGGTTTCTGCCGTATGGTTTCTGCCATGAAATCATGTCCGTATTCCATTCTTCGTTTGAGGTGGAGCTGAATTAGCTCTGCCTTATTGAAAGCTAATAAAAGAGACGTCACGATATTGCTTACTGGAATAGGGACATTAAAAACTGCTCCTTTAATAGCATTTTGACGCTCATGACCTAATGACTTTATAATCATAAATGGAAGGCGAGGTGAAATCAGTCGTTCTTCCAAGGCAGTTAGGCCACCCGAAGAGTTATACATTTCTAGGAAATCTAAGCCATTTGAAGTGGCCCCTTTGGCCTTTCGGCCGGCTTTAATGTTGGTGTGACAACATTTGCAAAACTTGTAAAGATTACCAGTGAAAGCAAGATGTCTTGCATTTTGGTATATCTCTTCCCTGAATTCGCAATTCTTCTTCGAAGTGCATTCCGAAGATTTTCTGCTTCCCTAAGGCTTCTCTACTGACTAACTCTTTGATTTATATTTCTAATTGCATCGATCGTTGCTTGTCGAGCAGCTAATCGTGCGCTTCGTCTAGCAAGTGTATATCTCACCTGCTCGACTACCCTGCGATCCCTACCGTTCCTAGCCCTAGCTCTGTTAGCCCTAACGCTCTCTTTCTAATAAGCGTTCCTGTGTATCTCTTGCCCGACACAGGGCGCCGGGTATCGGCTGCTTGCTCAACTGCGCGAAGAGCAGGATCCAAGCGCCTTTCCCTATGGCCAGCAGTATTTTGAACCTGCTCCACAGCTCGATTCTCACGATTTTGTCGCCTTTCAGAACAACGACGAGTAGCGGCTGCTTGTTCAACCTCTCGAGTCGCGGGGTCTATATTCATTGGAAAGCGTCGCACAGTATCGGCTGTTTGTTCAGCTGCGCGAATTGCAGGATCTAGCCGCTTTTGAGAATGAAACTGAGAGTTAGATTCATGCCCAATCGCACGAACAGGACGATTCAAGCGTCTCGACCTTCGCGACACTGTATTGACGCCCTGTTCTGCATTCCTGACTAACGAGTCTTCCCTACGCCTACGCTGAGATACTGTATTTGCCACTCTCTCCAACTCTGCACCTCTCCACCTATTTATCCTATTTCTCAACATTTGCGTTCTTGCACGTTGAGAAGCAGTGTGGGTCTGTTAAGACGCGACATTTTTAAAAATGATGAACACTACTACTATTAAAAATATATTATTTAATGCGCTCAAATTTATATTTAATTGAAAAAAACAAGAGAAAACGCTATAGTTGAGTTCCCCGACTATCTGATACCCGTTACTCATCTAGTGAAAGTGCGAAGGAGGGTTTCAACACTGACAGTTTTTGGCGGTTTGTGGGCGTTAGAGTGGGCGTGGCAAAAAGTTGTTTGGCAAATCGATAGAAATTTATATACTTTATATGGTCGGAAACGCTTCCTTCTGCCTGTTACATACTTTTAAACGAATCTAGTATACCCTTTTACTCTACGAGTAACGGGTAGAAATATGATAAGAATAAGTTATAAACAAGAGAGAACGCTATAGTCGAGTTCCCCGACTATCTGATACCCGTTACTCAGCTAGTGTAAGTGCGAAGGACAGTTTTTGGCGGTTTGTGGGCGTTAGAGTGGGCGTGGCCAAAAGTTTTTTGGCAAATAGATAGAAATTTACAAGACTAATACAAAAATGAAAAAATATCGAAACATTTTTCAAAAGTGTGGGCGTGGCAGCTTTGGGCGGTTTGTGGGCGTTAAAGTGGGCGTGGCAAAAAGTTTTTTTGCAAATTGATAGAAATTTATAAGACCAATACAAAAATGAAAAAATATTAAAACATTTTTCAAAAGTGTGGGCGTGGCAGTTTTGGGCGGTTTGTGGGCGTTAGAGTGGGCGTGGCAGCATGATTCGACAAACTTGCGCTGCGTCTATGTCCCTGGAGTCTGTATGCTTAGTCTCAACTTTCTAGCTTTTGTAGTTCCTGAGATCTCGACGTTCATACGGACAGACGGACAGACGGACAGACGGACGGACAGACGGACATGGCCAAATCGACTCGGCTATTGATCCTAATCAAGAATATATATACTTTATATGGTCGGAAACGCTTCCTTCTGCCTGTTACATACTTTTCAACGAATCTAGTATACCCTTTTACTCTACGAGTAACGGGTATAAAAACAGTCAAGCTTAAATTATTGTTCTTGATTATCAATAAAAAAATCAATCAATATCAATAAATAAACAGTATTAAAAGATCTTTACAAAGGCACGCTTGTAGCACTATTAAGATTATATGCAAATACATATGTATATTAATAAAAATTTAAAAATTATTTGTTTAAAAAGTATAATTTTTATACCCGTTACTCGTAGAGTAAAAGGGTATACTAGATTCGTTGAAAAGTATGTAACAGGCAGAAGGAAGCGTTTCCGACCATATAAAGTATATATATTCTTGATCAGGATCAATAGCCGAGTCGATTTGGCCATGTCCGTCTGTCCGTCCGTCTGTCCGTCTGTCTGTCCGTATGAACGTCGAGATCTCAGGAACTACAAAAGCTAGAAAGTTGAGATTAAGTATACAGACTCCAGGGACATAGAAGCAGCGCAAGTTTATCGATTCATGTTGCCACGCCCACTCTAACGCCCACAAACCGCCCAAAACTGCGACGCCCACACTTTTGAAAAATGATTTAATATTTTTTCATTTTTGTATTGGTCTTGTAAATTTCTAACGATTTGCAAAAAAACTTTTTGCCACGCCCACTCTAACGCCCACAAACCGCCCAAAGCTGCCACGCCCACACTTTTGTAAAATGTTTTGATATTTTTTCATTTTTGTATTAGTCTTGTAAATTTCTATCAATTTGCCAAAAATACTTTTTGCCACGCCCACTCTAACGCCCACAAAGCGCTAAAAACTGTCAGTGTTAAAGACTCTCCTTTGCACTTCTACTAGCTGAGTAACGGGTATCAGATAGTCGGGGAACTCGACTATAGCGTTCTCCCTTGTTATACCCGTTACTCGTAGAGTAAAAGGGTATACTGAATTCGTTGAAAAGTATGTAACAGGCAGAAGGAAGCGTTTCCGACCATATAAAGTATATAATTCTTGATCAGGATCAATAGCCGAGTCGATCTGTCCGCCTGTCTGTCCGTATGAACGTCGAGATCTCAGGAACTACAAAAGCTAGAAAGTTGAGATTAGGCATACAGATTTCAGGGACATAGACGCAGCGCAAGTTTGTCGAATCATGTTGCCACGGCTACTCTAACGCCCACAAACTGCCCAAAACTGCCACGACTACACTTTCGAAAAATGTTTAAATATTTTTTCATTTTTGTATTGGTCTTGTAAATTTCTATTGACTTGTCAAAAAACTTTTTGCTACGCCCACTCTAACGCCCACAAACCGCTCAAAGCTGCCACGCCCACACTTTTGAAAAATGTTTTGATATTTTTTCATTTTTGTATTAGTCTTGTAAATTTCTATCAATTTGCCAAAAATACTTTTTGCCACGCCCACTCTAACGCCCACAAAGCGCTAAAAACTGTCAGTGTTAAAGACTCTCCTTTGCACTTCTACTAGCTGAGTAACGGGTATCAGATAGTCGGGGAACTCGACTATAGCGTTCTCCCTTGTTATACCCGTTACTCGTAGAGTAAAAGGGTATACTAGATTCGTTGAAAAGTATGTAACAGGCAGAAGGAAGCGTTTTCGACCATATAAAGTATATATATTCTTGATCAGGATCAATAGCCGAGTCGATCTGGCCATGTCCGTCTGTCCGTCCGTCTGTCCGTCCGTATGAACGTCGAGATCTCAGGAACTACTAAAGCTAGAAAGTTGAGATTAAGCATACAAACTCCAGGGACATAGAAGCAGCGCAAGTTTATCGATTCATGTTGCCACGCCCACTCTAACGCCCACAAACCGCCCAAAACTGCGACGCCCACACTTTTGAAAAATGTTTTAATATTTTTTCATTTTTGTATTGGTCTTGTAAATTTCTAACGATTTGCAAAAAAACTTTTTGCCACGCCCACTCTAACGCCCACAAACCGCCCAAAACTGCACCGCCCACACTTTTGAAAAATGTTTTAATATTTTTTGATTTTTGTATTGGTCTTGAAAATTTCTAACGATTTGCAAAAAAACTTTTTGCCACGCCCACTCTAACGTCCACAAACCGACCAAAGCTGCCACGCCCACACTTTTGAAAAATGTTTTGATATTTTTTCATTTTTGTATTAGTCTTGTAAATTTCTATCTATTTGCCACAAAACTTTTGGCCACGCCCACTCTAACGCCCACAAACCGCCAAAAACTGTCCTTCGCACTTACACTAGCTGAGTAACGGGTATCAGATAGTCGGGGAACTCGACTATAGCGTTCTCTCTTGTTTTTATAATGCAATTAAATCATTTTTTAACTCTTGTGTTCCGATGTACTATCCGTCTACCTCTAACAAACCTCCTTGGTTTTATAAAGAGTTGACACATCTAAGAAATGTTTAGTCCAGACTTTATATAAAATTTAAAAATACCGGTTCTCAATCTATATTTTCTAAATATGTAAGTGCTCGGATAAATTTTACCGTGCCTAATGCTCAGTGTTATAAGAATTATTTAAACCGTTGTAAGTTCCAGTTAGCTGAGGATCCCAAACAGTTTTATAATTTCGTTAACACTTAGCGCAAAACAACCAGTTACCCTTCTTCGCTATTTTTTGAAAATACTTCGGTAACATCGGATCAGGCAATAGCCGATCTATTTGCCATGTTTTTTCAAACCACACATTCTACGTAACCTCATTCCGAACGGCCTTACTCTTACGCGGTATCAAAGTCAAATTTAATATTCTGTCCCACTCTAATCGAAAGCTCACTGCTTTATGATCTTCAGCGAGTTAAGCCTGTTTATTCGCCAGGTCCCGACGGAATTCCTGGCTGTGTGCTTAGATTCCGTGCGGAAGCCTTGTGCAAACCTCTACTGAAATTGTTCAACTTATCTCTGGAATCTACACAGTTCCCTCAAATATGGAAAGAGTCCTTTGTGATCCCTCTCCATAAAAATGGTAGCAAATCGGATGCAAGCAATTACATAGGAATCTCCAAATTGTCTGCTATCCCAAAGCTTTTTGAAAACGTTATCACTCCTCATTTGCAGCACCTTTGTAGGTCAATTCTATCACCATGTCAGCATGGGTTTATCAAACGCAGATCAACAACTACTAACCTTCTGGAGCTAACCTAAGTTCTAAGTTATCTGAATGGCAGGACGCAAGGGGTCCTCTTTAAAAATTCTCTTTCTTGTATTCTCCGAGTCCTATCCGGCATCCCACAAGGGAGCCACCTAGGTCCGCTCCTTTTTACCTTATTTATTAACGACCTTCCCCTAATAATAAATCATTCGCGTGTACTAATGTACGCTGATGATGTAAAATTATGCTTGCAATATAAGGACATTTCTCGCTATTTGGACTTACAATCCGATCTAGATTGCTTTCAAACCTGGTGCCGTGATAACGTATTAAACTTAAATGGCTCTAAGTGTAAAGTTATGACAACTTAATGCACGCAACTTACACTTTAAGTGTGTGCTCTTTGGACAGAATAACACATGTTAATGATCTTGGTGTTCTTCTGGACCCTAAGCTTAAATTTTTAGACCATATTTCGTCTATTGTCAATAAGGCAAGGGGTGTGCTTCGTTTTATAAAACGGTGGTCAAAGAAATTTGATGATCCTTACATGACCAAAACCTTATTTATTTCTCTAGTCCGTCCGATCCCCGAGTATGGGTCACCAGTTTGGAGTCCACAATACGAAGATTTTTTTGTTTGCTTAGATATATTATTTAGGAAAATCTTTTTATTTATTTATTCATACTAGCCATTAAAAATTGAATTAGTGAAAAGAATGTAATCGAATGAGCAATCGGGGGCTGGGCAGGACCACCATTTGAGGTCGAAAGGTTCTTCGACGTAGACGAAGTTTGGTCAACAGATGTCAAGGCAAGTGACGGTTTACTTGACATGATGCTGCTGTTAAAGGACTTGGATCATGCAAGTACATACTTAAGGCAAACAGTCCGGCCAGGATTCGCGGGTTCCAGGTTGCCATCTACCAGAGACGGGTAGACGTTGTCGAGGACCACCGGAATTGCCGCCCAGGCAGCGGCATCGGCCACCAGTCCTAAACCCTACGGAAGTTGAGAGCAGCGGGCCGACGAAACGGAATACCAGATGACCGGAAGAAGCGACTACGTTGGGCGGTCGCAATGGACCGAAGACCGCGGAGACTCAGGATGAACAGAGACAGTATGCCAACACAGGTGCCATCGACGGAAGCCGTTACATCCATGTGGATTGCGGGAAGGTAACGTTTGATGGCGAGGACGACCGGAATTCCGCAGAGAAGTACCTGCAGCGTCAGCACCGGTGTACGTGAGAACTTCCATGTCCTCCTATTGGGAAGAGCGATGGAGTGGTATTGGGTCCACGGTCGACAGTCCAGAGTGGTTCCGTGGCCACCATGCGGAGCACGAACGCATGCACGAGCTGCTTCAGAGCGAGCAACAGCCGGTGGAAAGCGCGGATGATTACATCCATTTCATGCAACAACTCGCCTCACGCCTGAAAAAACCAATGCCGGAACGGCAATTGGTAAAGGGGTTAAGAAAGTCTTGTGAGATGAAATAGCGCGATAAGTATACGCGATGGAGTTGTTCACCGTATATGAGCTTCGGGAGTAGTGCGTTGAGGTGAAATTTATCCCCCTCCCCCTCGAGGTGGATGAGATCCGTACCAGACCTGGATCCGCAACGAGAGCAGAATGCTGGAACTGTGAGAGCCTGGAGCCTAGAAACAGGATTGGGTAGTCGTAAGTCTATCCTAAGATTCTTACCAGCGGAGTAACGAATGCAACGGTATTTAGAGGTCCGAAATCGAATTTTCACGGAACACCAAATTAACGGCATGCGGCTGGATTCGAAGATGGTTAAAAAGACGAGGGACCGCTTGAAGATCAGGAGATCTAAGCGACGCGAGGTGGTGGCCGCCGTAAAGCGTATCGAATCTCGGGATTCTAGACTAGGGACGCCGAACAGCCATACTTCTCGGTGGTGAGAACGGCGTCTGGTGAGGATCGGTCCATTATCAGGCTCTTACCTGAAACAATCTGACTACTTTAGAATCGATTTCTGGCGAGCGCTCGGGCTAACACCAGCGGTAGTAGAGGAAATCGTGCCGAAGCCAGGAAAGGCAGCCGCAGAAATCGATGCCAGGCAAATCGAGTACTACGCCGACCAAGAGGAGATGGACGAAGCCCAGGAGGAGCCGGAATCCTGGAGTCTGTCTGCGCATGAAATGGAAGCCTTAGAAAGGGTCAAGAGTGTGAGGCCCTCACCTTTGAACGAGATGGTCTAGGAAAGACATTCTATCGAGCTAGTCGGTGTCCGGGTCTTTAAGAATCGACCCTATCCCATGTCTTCGGCAAAGCAGAAGTTCTTGAGATGAAGTGGACAAGATGATGGCGTTGGGAGTTGCCCGCAAACTGAACCCTTTGACGGAGAAGGATCGAATAAGATAACAAGAATAAGGAATTTACGGCTTTGACGGTTCCTGGGAGGCCGTTGTATTGGTTCCGGATTATCCCATTCGGGCTGTGCAACACAGCGCAACGCTTGGTGCAGCTGATAGACCGGGTGATACCAGCGGAGATGAGATCCAACGTTTTTGTTTATCTGGATGACCTTCTAATCCTGGCCCCCGATTTCCAAACACATTTGAAGTACCTGCTTCTCGTAGCCAAGAGCCTGAAATCAGCTGGGTTAACAATCGCCCTGAAGATATCCAAGTTTTGCTTTAAAGCATTAACGCCCTGGCGAGCGCACCGGTTCTGGTTCATGCGGATTTCAACTGTACATTCGGAAAATAGTAAGCAGTACACATCAAAGCAACGCAGTGCAGAGGATAAATCGAAATGTGGTGTCGGCAATCCGGAGCTTCTTGGACGAGAATCACAGAGAGTGAGAGCGCATCTGCCAGAGATCGATGTGGCCATACAAGATAAGCTCCATTTTTTAAGCTGGGCAGACAGCTGAGGTCTCTGTGCGACCATATAATGGCAGGGATGCAGGCGAAGAATAAACATCGGGTTATTCACGCCAAAGTCCAGAAACACCTCGAGGTCGCCTATGAGATGAGTCGTCAGCGCTGTGACAAGTAAGCCCGCACACTGCACGCCAAGCCAAGACAGGAAGTCTTTTGGAGGAACTTCGTGGTGAATGATTTCAGCAAAGCCTTTAACGACGGCACCGGTATTACTCTTAAATGGCCTGGATTATGTCTAATGACCCAAAGAGAGGATTTGGAATATGACGGGGAGCATGATAAAATGGAAGTTATTGTCCATTTAAGCCATACCGACGAGATATCCGGTTGCAACTTATTTAGTGTTGTGTAAAGTTATTTATTTCTGCATTTGTCCCTACAACAACCGGGGCCCCAACATGAAGGTTACCCGGGTAAATTGGAAGTCGGCAAAAAAAATATTTCTTGAAGCAAGACAGCTCTAACCTCTCTGCTTAGGAATTGGCCCGATTTGGGAAACTTACTCGTCCAACAGGCATTCCAGATTAAGGATTTAAATCTATTTTTCTACATTGTTCCACTTACCTCGATCTTTGTTTATCAACCCGGAGTCAAACGCGAGTCCGAATTGTTGTCGGCGTGCCGTTCCATTGCCGCTAAAATTGGGTCGTGAGAATTTAGTTAGTCTGACAGGAATATATAACACATACTCACGTTTGGTCTTATCCCTTGGAGTTGCTCAGAATTAGGTGACCCTAAACGTATGTAAATACGTCCATTGTAGTGCCGGGTACAAAGCACAGCCAATTGCGGGACAAGTTTCCGCGGTGTTTTGTAGATCTCGAAGGCTTTCTGGACTTGTCGCTTTGACAGTTTCAAAAGCAGTCGACGATCAAGGGTGATTGCTGCCTGATGAGGGATTGACAAGAAAATGTGAATAATTTTAGCATTAGTCCATAATTACTTTTATTAAAATGTGTGAACTTACCAAAATGTTTGAGTGAGTATTCATTGTAGGGGAGATGTAAGCGTCGTAGTCGTCTGGAGCGACACCGACGTACTGATTATGGGTGATGTCCGTTACATCCTCAGGGCATCCTCGGTTGGGTGGGGGCACAAATCGTCGTTTATTTAAAATGAATACATTTGTTTGCCTTTTTCTGTTTGGTTGTTTATTAGAAACCGTAGTTGTGTAGAGTTGTAAGACGTCGATAGTTATTGATATTTAAATTGCGTGTTGTGTGGCAAAGGGAAAACTCCGCATTGGGAAGACCCTGAGCTGGCATAAGAAATTGATAATTTAATAATGAATAAATAAAATATAACACCTATTAAAAATAAACTTGCTAGGAAGTATAAACAAAAAATGGCTTCAAATATATTGATCTGTATGAATTTTTTTCCCTTCTATATTCCTTTTAAATCCTTTTTAGGCATGGTGAAAACAAGGAAACTGAGCGAATTTATAAAATACAAAATAATAATTGAGTATAACTCTGGTATTTCGGTACAAACTATCATTGATTTATATATAATTCCGCGGGCAACTGTGTATTACCAAAAAATAAATATAAGAAAACACATACAACCAAAAACCCGTTATGCCGGCCACGTAGAACAACTGAATAAGACAAAGCTCATATTTTACGGACGTTTAAGCATAATGTTATACAAATTCCCCGATTGGTTGTCAAAGAAGTACAAGAAGAAGCAAAAATCGATATCAGTGAGAAACCGGTTCGCCGACATCTTAAGGAAATTAATTTTGAAACACATATTAGCAGAGTTACTCCACTAATAACACCACGAAATAAGTTAAAGTACCGTGGATGAATTGCTTTCGCCAATGTTGGCAACAACTGGACATAAGTTTAGGTGCTGCTGGCGGCTGAAACGTACTCCCCCCGTTGCTCTGTGTTCCATAATTCGATTTTATTGGCATAAAGTCTAAAAATTGAGCTAAAGACTTCAAACTTGTACATTTTGTTGTTAAATCACACAAAATTTGGAGTCTGTGCGACCACACCCTTTCTTGCCTCTCTCTTAATGGTATGACTCAGGAGTCAACGAAATTTTATTGTTTTTTTAAATAATAATAAATGTGTATACGTGTACATAATCTTCCTCCTGCATTTTGACAAGATAAGTCTCGGCGTCCTATTTGCTGTGGTGTCTTGGAGTTTTCAAAATCACTAGCACGAATTGTTATCTTAGACGCCATCCACTTAGTATGTTTGGAAATAAATCGGTCTAATCTTTTCTGTCTTTTTCAATTCCAGATTATTGTTGTTGATTGCAGAATAAACGTAATCTGAAACGTAACTTATTTGCCGATTGTCACGCATCCAAATGTCCAGGAGGTCGCTATGTCTGAACTCCATCTTGCCTATATAGAAATCAAATTCTTAGAAAACAAGCAAAAATGGGCTAAATATATTACTTTACCGTCAAAGACAATAGTTAAATAGTACTACACGAAGCACACTGGACACGTTAGATTTTTCTATTAAAATACACAAAAAATTGGCTGTTAAGCAACACAAATACAGTACAACTACACATGTATGTAAGCAGGTATATCGAGCAGTTGGCAGCGTTGGTTGGAGAGACTAGAGTTGGCAGCACTAGAAGTCAGAAGTCGATCGAGAACCATTGGATAAGAAGGACGTGTAAAGAGTTACTACAAAGAAGACGAGCCGAACTAAAGCAGTAACCTAAAGCAGTAACCTAAAGCCGTAATCTAAAGCCGTAGTAGAAGCCGTTATCAAGGGCTATTGTCAAGTCTCTAACTTATTATAAACATTCGCCGAGCTATTATTAGTTGTATTACTTAAATACCTATTAATTATCAATAAACTCTAAACATATATCTACATTTGGGCGCTCAACCTTGCCTAACCGTGACGGATTGTGCGTAATCAAAAGGCTGAAAGTGTGCTGATAAATAGTTAAACGTGCCGAAACTGTAAAAGAAAATGAGAAAAGGAAATTCGCAAAAAAAACCGCAAGTACACCAAGAAAAGCCGCTCAGAAACCAGCAGTACCAGCAGCAACAGAGACAGAACATTGAAGCGAAACCTTTAGCTGTGTAAATGTCATTGAAGCCGTCTAAACCAGCAGTGCCAGAGGGCACACACACGATCTGCGACGGGGAAAAAGCGAAGTATATGTCGGAAACAGAAAAACAAAAGGAAGTCGAAAAATTGGCTTTAAATAATCCTAGAAAAGTGACGATGGAACAACAAGTTTGGCAAAACAGTAGAAGTCTCGAGGAAGTAGTGAAGTTGCTGAGCATACAATGCCAAAATGCTCAGAGACCACAGAACACCAGCATAATATCAGCAGAAAGTTTTTCAAAGGTGGTGCCTGAATTTGATGGACAGAATATTTTTTAACTTTGAAAAAAATGCAGATGCCTACGTTCTGGATGAAAAGCAGCGATATGTACAAGCACGCAGTAAAATGACCAAGGCAGCAGCCTTAGTTTTAAATACAGTCTTTGTTCATACGAAGAGCTGAAAAGTGTATTAATCGCTGAATTCAAACGTATGTACGCCAGCGCTGATGTACATAAGAAGCTGGCCGAGAGAAAGAAACGAGAAGCCGAATCGTTTCATGAATACGTTTTACAGATGAGGCAAATTGCTGCGCTCGTTGCAGGTGTGGATACGATGTCTGTTATCCGGTACACAGTCGATGGATTGAACATAAAAAATGAATACAAATACAGCATGTACAGCTGCAAGACTTACGTTGAACTACAGAGTCAGTATTCAATTTACGAGCAAATGAAAGAACGCGAACCAGTTCATAAATATACAGCCGGATCAGGGAAAAAAGCCGAATATGAAGGCAGAGCAGCGCATTGTTTCAATTGCGGATCCACAGATCATCTCAGGAAAGATTGTTAAGCTGCGACTAAATGTTTCAAGTGCGGCGAAAGTGGTCACATGTCGAAAAATTGTCCAAGAGCTGTGCAAAGCGTAAGAGTGATACGAGACAACAACCGCTGTTTGGGAACGAGACACCGCGCGAACAAGTCACCCTTTATCTTTGTTTACATTTACATTTGCATTTGTCTGCAGCTGCAGCGGAGCTTATCAGCGGAATCAATGTAATTGTCCGCGAGCTTGCCCAGTACTTTTCCAAACTTCTTCTAACTGTAACTTGTTTACGTCTTATGCTAGTTTAATCGTATGGCGTGAGTATAGCCAAAGCTTAAGTCAGTCACATTTTTGATCTACAAGAAATCGTACGCATCGGTATCGAACTAATTAATATTAAGTTTCGGAAATTAAGCAATAAATCAAACTAAACAGTAACACTGGCGGTTTATTTATGAACATAAAAAATTGGTCCTTCGAGAGCCGGATTACCGGAACTGCGTTTCTTTCGGGCATTTGATTTTGATTATTGGCCTTTTGGCAAACGGTGATCTACAGATTCCTACATCGTATAGAATCGTTCCCTTCTTTCGACCACCATGCGGAGTGTGATTCAGCAACGGGGCTTCTGCAAAAGCCAAATTACTCGTGCGCATAATAATGCCTTAAAATTTGTTGATGACATTCATTCAGTGCAAACAATAGTTGTCCGCCTGGCGCAACTACAGGAAAATTATTTGCGGTTCGTACGGCTCTCGGAAGAGCTGTATGCATTTAAATCGGAAGCCGATTGGGAGGACCCTGACGATGATTTTGACGCATATGAGGACAAACATTATGCTACACACGCTATTCTCAGCAATACTTTGGAGGAGTTGAGACGGGATGTCACCTCAAACAGTGTTGATGCCACAGTTCAAGCCGCAGGCACATCCCAGAGAAGTCATGTCGATTTTCAGTTCGAGCGAATTAAACTTCCGACTTTTTCTGGAAATTATGAGGACTGGAAACATTTTTCGAACATGTTTATTGGATCGATTGCTTCCAACTCGAGCCTGACGGATTGCCAACGATTTCATTATTTAAAATCGTACCTTGCCGGAGACGCGCTTGCATTAGTTAAACATATTCCAGTTACTAATGACAACTATCGGGAAGCATGGGATCGTCTGGAACAGCGATATAACAAACAATCGCTAATTATTCGATCGTTCTTAAACAGTTTCATGAGCCTTCCGAGTGCTATAAATTCAAATATCGGCACAGTGCGGAAAATTGCCGATGGTGCAGACGAAGTTATTCGTGGTCTACGAGCTCTTAATTGCGAAGAGAGGGATCCCTGGCTAATTTTCATTTTACTTTCAAAATTAGATAGCGATACCCGCCAAGCCTGGGCTCAGTGCGCAGAATCCGAGGAAAAAGGTGTGACCATTACCCGATTCCTGAAATTCCTCACTTCACGCTGCGATACGTTGGAGGCTTTTAACTTAACTCAATCAACCCAAGCTCGACGCGCAGCTACCACGCACCACGCAGACACGCATCCAAGACGGGAAGAGCCGAAGTGCACATCGTGCCAGCAGAATCACCAACTGTTTAAGTGTCCTCAATTCATCGCACTCGACATTGCATCTCGCCGAGACTTCCTCAAATCAAGAAAGCTCTGTTTCAATTGCCTCAGCCCGGCTCATATGGTGGGCAACTGTACATCGAGGCATACTTGTCGGATCTGCCGCCGCAAGCATCATACTTTGGTTCATGGCTCGTCGCAGCCAATTCAAAATGGCAACAACATTGACACGGCAAGTGTTGGCAGCCGCGATCGACCAGCAGTCTCACATGCGGGATCTACAATTGGCCACAATCAACCGCTAGCTCGAGAAGGTCATCGCTTGGGAAGCGAGACTCCCGCGGAAAACAACTTTACGCATCATACTCTGGAGAATATTCCGGCGGCTGGTTCTCAGACTCTGTTGCCAACCATCCTTGCTGACGTCATCGACGCCTGGGGAAATACTACAACCTGCAGGCTGCTCCTGGACACTGGATCTACAATAACCTTGGCATCGGAATCATTTGTTCAGCGAATAGGCGTGCGTCGAACGCACGCACGGATTTCTATTCTCGGTCTCGCCGCCAACAGCGCGGGCGTTACCCGAGGACGCGCACATATCAAGCTGCGCTCTCGTCATTCGATCCAAACTGTCGAATTGGTCTCGTTCATTCTCAACTCGCTGACGTCATCACTTCCTGCCCAAGTTATTGACACCTCATCCTCTACGTGGAGGCAAATCTGCGAGCTTCCATTGGCAGACCCAACGTTCTGCACACCTGGAGCAATCGATGTCATTGTTGGATCGGATCAACTTTGGTCTCTATACACAGGAGATCGGAAACACTTTGGTAACGACTTTCCTATCGCTCTCAATACTGTATTTGGTTGGATTCTTGCAGGCTCTTACTCTGCATTCGATGATCACCCTACTTCTGCGGTTACTCATCACGCGGACCTAGACACGATGGTTCGTTCATTCATGGAGATGGACAGCACTCAGCCTAACCAGGCTCTCCTGGACGCCAGCGATCCCACAGAGCGTCATTTTGCTGCCACACACAAGCGCTCAACGGACGGGGTGTACGTCGTCGGGTATCCCTTCAAGGAGAAGGCACCGCCTATTGATTCGACCTTGCCACAGGCCATCAATCGCTTCTTCTCGCTGAAACGCAAATTCCGTCGGCATCCAGAATTGAAGCAGCAGTACGAAGCCTTCCTGGACGACTACTTGCAACGTGGACATATGGAACAACTGACCTCGGCTCAGGTTGAGGAGTCCCCAGACACCTGCTTCTATTTGCCGCACCACGCTGTCATCAAACTGGACAGTCTGACTACCAAATGTCGTGTAGTTTTTGATGGATCAGGAAAGGACAGCTCTGGAGTATCGCTCAATGACAGACTACATATTGGTCCACCGATTTAACGCGATCTTCTTGGCGTTTGTCTACGCTTCCGGCAGCACCAATATGTTTTATGCGCAGATGTTGAAAAGATGTTTCGAGGCATTAGAATCTTTAAGCCACACACCAATTTTCAGCGCATTGTTTGGCGCAAGACTGAGAATGAACCTCTGCTTCATTTTCGCCTGCTGACGGTTACCTACGGATTGGCACCGTCACCATTTCTGGCTGTTCGAGTTCTAAAGCAACTTGCCGATGATCATGGCCATGAATACCCTGCAGCAGCTCACGCTCTTCTGCACGATGCCTATGTGGACGATATCCCTACAGGCGCCAACACACTCGAGGAGCTTATGATTCTCAAGGACGAGCTTATAGCCCTCTTGGATAAGGCAAAATTCAAGCTACGCAAATGGAGTTCTAATAGTTGGCGTCTTCTGAAATCATTACCAGAGGAAGATAGATGTTTTGAACCTATCCAGCTCCTCAACAAATCAGCTGCGGATTCACCTGTCAAAGTTCTTGGTATCCAATGGAACCCTGGGAAGGACGTTCTGTATCTCAACCTAAAGGGATGCGATGCGACCATTTCTCCGACGAAAAGAGAAATCTTGTCTCAGCTATCAAGAATTTATGATCCGCTTGGACTGGTAGCGCCGGTCACAGTTCTACTCAAGCTAATCTTCCAAGAAAGCTGGACAAGTGTCCTGCAGTGGGACGACCCCATTCCTGAAAGTCCACGTACGCGCTGGAGAGCCTTAGTAGAGGATTTGCCAGCACTTACGCAATGCCAAGTACCACGGTATGTTGCGTCACCATTTCGAGATGTTCAACTACACGGATTCGCCGACGCATCCTCGCACGCCTACGGTGCGGTAGTTTACGCATCATAGGAATTCGGCAACATTCCTTACGTCTGAAGAGTTGCTGGACGCACACCGCCGACTTATTCGACATGTGCAACAAAAATCCTTTGCCAGAGAATATGCGCAGCTAGAGAATCGACGCCAGCTTAACGCTAAATCGCATCTTATCCGGTTTTCTCCGTTTCTGGATGATTATGGAGTCATGCGAGTCGGTGGGAGAATCGAGCAATCTACACTCAACTACAACGCCAAGCACCCGATTCTGATACCTAAAGATACACCACTAGCTGGACTGCTGGTTCGACATTTTCATGTCTCCTATCTGCACACTGGAGTTGATGCACCGTTCACCAATCTTCGTCAGCAGTACTGGATTCTGGGAGCCCGCAATCTCGTCGGAAAGGCAGTCTTCCAATGCAAATCCTGTTTTCTTCAACGAAAGGGCACAAGCAACCAGATCATGGGAGAGCTACCAATTCCTCGAGTTCAAGCTAGCCGCTGCTTTCAACACACAGGGCTGGACTACGCTGGACCGATCGCAATCAAGGAATCAAAAGGAAGAACTCCACGCATCGGAAAGGCATGGTTTTCTATTTTCGTGTGCCTCACTACAAAGGCACTTCACATCGAGGTTGTTAGTGAGCTAACTACACAGGCGTTCATCGCACCTTTCAACGATTCATTGCCCGCCGAGCGAAGCCTACTGACCTGTATTCGGACAACGGAACTACATTTCATGGAGGCAAGCGAACTTTGGATGACATGAGACGTCTGGCCATTCAACAAGCCAAAGATGAGGAACTAGCAGGATTCTTTGCCAATGAAGGGATTTCTTGGCACATTATACCCCCGTCTGCTCCCCATTTTGGAGGGATGTGGGAAGCTGGAGTTCGCTCAATTAAACTCCATATGAAACGGATACTTGGATCAAAAGCTTTAACGTTTGAGGAGCTCTCTACTGTCCTGACCCAAATTGAAGCTATCCTGAATTCACGCCCGCTGTGCCCATTTCTTTGGATCCACTGACGCCTGCTCATTTTTTGACTGGATCTCCGTATACTGCATTGCCTGAACCCTGTCGTCTGGATATGCAAGTCAATCGATTGGAGAGGTGGAACCAGCTGCAAGCCATGGTTCAAGGCTTTTGGAAAAGGTGGCATATGGAATACCTGACATCTCTTCATGAGCGGACAAAGTGGCATCTGGAAACCGAGAATCTGAAGATCGACACACTGGTAGTACTCAAGGAGCCCAATCTACCGCCCTCTAAATGGATTCTTGGCCGCATCACCGCAGTGCACGCAGGAATCGACAACAAGGTCCGAGTCGTTACAGTGAAGACTGCTCACGGATTATACAAACGCCCAATTGCCAAAATCGCTGTACTGCCTCTCTGCTGAACAACCGTTCAGGGGGGCCGGTATATTTGGGAACGAGACACCGCGCGAACAAGTCACCCTTTATCTTTGTTTACATTTACATTTGCATTTGTCTGCAGCTGCAGCGGAGCTTATCAGCGGAATCAATGTAATTGTCCGCGAGCTTGCCCAGTACTTTTCCAAACTTCTAACTTCTTCTAACTGTAACTTGTTTACGTCTTATGCTAGTTTAATCGTATGGCGTGAGTACAGCCAAAGCTTAAGTCAGTCACATTTTTGATCTACAAGAAATCGTACGCATCGGTATCGAACTAATTAATATTAAGTGTCGGAAATTAACCAATAAATCAAACTAAACAGTAACACTGGCGGTTTATTTATGAACAACCGCCTTAGCTCTGTTGTCATCAATAAAGTTGCGATCGATTGTCTGGTTGACACAGGCACTGATGTATCCATCATAAAAGCCAGCGTGTTTCAAATGTTTCCTGATGTCCAGCTGCAGAAGTCGGTATCAATGCTGAGGGGTCTGGGCAACACTAAAACATTGCCAATAGTACATTTTGTTGCTGATGTGCTGGTGGACAACATACAAGTTCAGCAGAAGTTCGTCGTGGTGCCGGATGACAAACTCGAGTACAATGGTCTTCTGGGCTACGATTTCGTGTCAAAATTTTGTGGGGTTTTGGATTAGAGTGGTTTTCACTTTTCTAGGAAGGTTGCGCCGGTGGAACAGGAGGCGCACAATGAGCTAAGTATATATTATGTTGTAGAAGCCAATACTGAAATCCACACTCCTCCCAGTTCGAGACAGTTATAGGATCCATTGTCACGGCTTATAAGCTAGAATCGCCCGCTGCAAAAAGCCCAATCGAGCTGAAGATTGTGCCAAAGGAGAAGATGATACCATTTAAACACCAGCCCAGTCGATACTCAATGGTTGAATGCGAAGCGATTCGAAATCAAGTTGCGGAATGGCTACGAGACAAAATAGTACGCAAGTCGACGTCGAATTTTGCTAGCATAGTTGTCATCGTCAATAAGAAAGATGGATCCAACAGAGTCTGCGTTGATTTTCGTCAACTTAACGCCATGCATGGCCATGGTTTTAAAAGACTGCTTTCCCGTGCAGCTTATGGATGACATCCTCGAAAAACTGCAGGCAGCAAAGCTTTTTGTTGTCATGGATTTGGAGAACAGTTTTTTTCACGTCTCTGTAGAAGAGGAAAGCCGGAAATACACAGCATTTATAACCAAGGAAGGTCTGTTCGAGTTCAATAAAACGCCCTTCGGATTCACAAACTCGCCAGCTACGTTTATACGATTTATAAACGCCGTTTTCCAAGATCTTGTTATTTATATGGATGTTATTTATATGGATGACATTATCATATACGGCATGTCGGTAGATGAATGCTTGGAAAAGCTTAAATTAGTGCTGCTTGTTTTTCATTGATAATAAAATGGAAAAAATGCCGTTTTCTGGAAAACAGGATTTGTTTCCTCGGACATACGGTTCAAAACGTAAGGATTTGGCCTGGCCTGAACTGTATAGACAAAGGCGGTCAACCGTTACAGACGCTGCATCTGAATCACCTTGGCCCAATGGATTCTACGGCAAAACTTTATAAGTACATATTTGCAATAGTTGATGGATTTTCGAAGTTCGTGTGGTTGTTCGCTACAAAGTCTACAGGGGCCGATGAAGTTATCAAAAAGCTGAAGGAATGGTCAAAAGTTTTTGGATTTCCTGTTCGGATCGTGACGGATAGAGGAGCAGCTTATACCTCAGACTCAGAGGAAACGGTCAGATAGAGCAAGTTATCCTGTCCATCATTAGTAAACTTTCTGCAGACGATACAACTTAATGATATAAGTTCGTTGCCGAAGTCCAAAAATCAATCAACTCGCATGTTCATTCGACTACACAAAAATTACCATTCGAGCTTATGTTTGTTACCAAGATGCTGACCAAAATTACAGACAAGATAACTATGGTCCTAGAACAAGAATTAATGGAAGATTTTAAGAAAGAAATGCGTCGCGAAGCTCGAATGCAGATACAAAAAGCCCAAGATGTCTACAAACACAATTTTGACAAAAAGAGAAAGGAGGAGGTCACTTATAAGGAAGGGGATCTGGTTGCCATTAAGCGGACGCAGTTCGTCCCTGGTAGGAAACTGGCTAATACTTTTCTTTTTCCTTACGAGGTGGTGAAAGTGAAACGCTGTGGTTGCTATGACGTCAAGAAGGCTGCCGAGTTTAAAGTTCCAAATTATACCTCCATAAGCGTACATAACATCAAGTTGTGGAGATATGTAGCAGCAAATTAAGACTTTTTGTCGTCTGGGACAGACGACGAGGAGCAGGATGACCGAATGTAAGCAGGCGATATATCGAGCAGTTGGCGGCGTTGGTTGGAGAGACTAGAGTTGGCAGCACTAGAAGTCAGAAGTCGATCGAGAGCCATTGGAAAAGAAGGACGTGTAAAGAGTTGCTATAAAGAAGCCGAGCCGAACTAAAGCAGTAACCTAAAGCAGTAACCTAAAGATGTAATCTAAGGCCGTAGCAGAACCCGTTATCAAGTGCTGTTGTCAAGTCTCTTACTTATTATAAACATTTGCCGAGCTATTATTCGTTGTATTACTTAAATAGCTATTAATTATCAATAAACTATAAACATATATCTACATGTATTAACTACATACGTTAAAAACTACATACTTTGACCTTTATTTTCCATATTTTACTATAATTAATGGATGTGTATTAACAGTCGTATCACGTGCAAAAGTAAGCAAATAATTTGTCGTGGACTCCTTATTATGCATATAAACCGTTTTAGGCCGTGCAAGAAAGCAACTGTAGAAAATTCCTTAATGAGCTCAAATTGTATCGCCTTGGATGCGAAGCAAATAAAAACACACACGGAGCATTTTACAGGAGCCTTATGGCACGGCTCAGGCTTATAAAAAAATTAGTATACAGAAGACGGTGCCAGTGATTTCAAGATGAACTTTTGGAAATCCAACGAAGAGTACTTTAACCGACCATCTACCCGAAGAACTTGGTTAATGAAGGGTGACAGCGAGGCAAGTGGACTAGACGGCGGTTCAACCCCTTAGGTCTGCAAGGATTTAATATTATTCCATAACTGAGCAAGATAAACCAGACTCGGCAACAGATAAGTCCCACTTTGACGTCTGTGACAGTATGCCAGAATGTCGAATGCGCTTGCAAAACTTATGGATGTATCCAAACGTACATGGAGATCATGCAACAATATCAGTGTACAGAGATTTTACAAGCAAGACCCTTGGACGAAGTTCCAGTATTGGCTTCTCAGTTACTACTGTTTGTGACCTATCAGTTATGGGGTGACTCAGAAAAGGCGGTCCATGGGCTCGCAAGGGGGACTCGTAAAGCTCGCTTGGAAGAGCTCCTCGCGAATGAATATGTGCCGGATAAAAAATGCAGTTGGAATGTAGCGCCATTCCATCGTACCGGTCAACTCCTGAATTGCAGCCACTCGGTTTGCTAAAAACACGTTGAATCTTGAAGGATCCTCCCGAATCCACGAAAGCACCACAGTTGAGTCGCACCAGCAGTAGAATTTCCCTTCGAATACGTTCAGTTTACTGATTTCAGCTACAAGCCGAGCTAGGAGTTTAGCTCCGCAAATCTCATGCCTTGGCACGGTTCGGGTTTTCAAAGGGGCCACTCGAGACTTTGAATAAAGTAAGTGGCTGCTGTGAGATTGTCCCCTAGACACGACACGATATACAGGCTCCATAAGCTTTAATGCTTCCATCGCAAAATCTTTAATTTAGAGCTTGGAGAATGGGTCAATCGTGAGAATGAGGCATGCCTAATTTGCGAAAAACTACTGCATATATCTTAGCATTCTTAATCTTGTGCCAAAGGAAGGCTTTCGTCCTAGGACAACTTTTCAGCAGCTGAAAAAAAATCTTGGATTTTGTGAATCACTGGACCAGCCATCAGAACATCGTTTAAGGAGTATCCTGAAGAAGTTGACGCCGATTCCTTCCGCTTTCTGGCGGGGCTGTCGTTTTTCATGACACAATGATGGTGCAAAAAATACCGACAGGAATAAGATTCTCTGTCGAAACTTCTGACATATGTCCCATCTGCAAATACTCCTTAATAAAAACCTTATATTAAGCCGACGGCTGGACGATGCTCTAGTTATATCCGTTACTCGTATTGTAAAAGGGTATACTAGATTCGTTGAAAAGTATGTAACAGACAGATCGAAGCGTTTCCGACCATATAAGGTATATATATTTTTGATCGGGATTTTTTGATATTTATTCATTTTTGTATAAGTCTTGTAAATTTCTATCGATTTGCCAAACAACTTTTTGCCACGCCCACTTAAACGCTCACAAGCCGCCAAAAACTGTCAGTGTTGAAGACTCTCCTTCGCACTTCTACTAGCTGAGTAACGGGTATCAGTTAGTCGGGGAACTCGACTATAGCGTTCTCTCTTGTTTTCTCTTAAGAGATAAGAATCTTAGCAGAGCTTGCTGGTAGTATTGCCCTAACAGATCTAAACTGATCTTGGCTGGTAATCAAACAGAATAATCCCCAGCCGGCAAGCGAGCAAAGAATTTAACGAAATGCGCTTCACAGTCAAGCTCTTCTCTAGTAGCCCGGAAAATGGCCTCGTCGCAACTCTCCACCTTCCAAAACCGCCAAAGCAGTATCTCAAGAAGATCCAGTTAGGTTTCCTCATTGGGCGGAACAATCGCGCACGACGATATTAATGCCTTGCCATTGAAGCGACTGCAGTCTCCGGAAACAAACCAGCTCAAACGAGTCTTTTGAATTAGAGGCAATCCCGGCAGAAGTCTGATTTGACCAACGCATAGCAGGTCTTAAAATAGACTGGCGCCCATCAACAAATTAACGCGATGGGGACTGAGCTCTGGATCCGCGAGTTTCAGATTTAGGGGTATGATCCAGTTACAAAGGTCGATGTTAAAATTGGACTAATGTTCGGTTATATTGGAAGCAATGACAGCAGTGATAGAAGTCAAGTATTCGGAGGTTCGAGATCGCATTGTTAACATAACTGACAAACCATCTACCTTGAAACTAGAGTCACCTTTTCCGTTAACACAAGTGGACGTTTTTGTTCTACTAAGCTTAAGTAAGTTCTCAAATCGGGACGTTATTAAGTGCAGCTGAGAGCCAGAGTCGAGTACAGCACGCCAAGGTTCCAGAACGGTTTTTTACTAACACAATAGTAGTGTCTAGGAGTACCACATCTTTGCCTACATCATGAGCAATAAGAGCTGAAGATGGACCAGGTAATGCAGAGGGTTCTTTCGCATGATCAAAAGAATCTGATGCTACGGTTTCAGTAAGCTGAGATCTTTAATGTGACGAAAACGAGGCTAAGGTTCCCAAATGAAGCAGTGTGTGGTGCTTGGATTCGCAGGCAAATATTAATTATAATTATAATTAAGGCAATTTATACAAAGAGTCAATCCTTTTGCTTCTTGAAAACGACTTGCTGGATATTGGTTCTTAAAGCTCTGAGAATACTGAATCGAGTGCCCCGAAGCATAACAGAAATTACATGTCAGAGGGTTGAGATTTGTTCATCACTGCTCCAGAAATGATGCCATGGATTCCCGCGTTGGAATGAAATGAATTTAAAGCTCCGGTCGCGGAATGGTTTAGGGCTATCGATAGTTAGTGAAGTTTCAATTTAGATCCGCCAGAACTTGGAGATATTTGTGTTAGGATTTTGAAGTTTACGTATTAGGGCACACTAAATCGGGTGACGCCAAGCTTAATTTTGGCGGGCTAAATCACTCCGTTTTTGTTATCACATTGAGAAGGAAGGGAAACTGCGGTATGTAAGATTAAGACTGTATTTTAGGTTAAGTTCAACCTATGTATATTCTACAGAATAACAAGTAACAAGTACTTGGACTATAAATCATCCAGAAATTTGTTTCGTTTAGAGCGCGAGTATGGGCGTTAAATGTATCCGACAGCTCACGGAACATTGAAACGGAACCGCTCTGCGGTGGCAGTGCCTTGCGCCACAAAAATGTCACCCTTTTTGCATCAGCGGTAACGTTTCCAGAATTTTTAACAGCAACAACAACAAATTTGGTTCAAGCGGGAAGATGAGTGCAAGAAGAATCAACGACATCTTTCGTTATTTAGCTTTAATGTGTAATTATAGCAGACAAATATTGTTAATGCACAAGCTCACTAATGTTGAGCTAATAATTATTTTTATTATTTTTTTGCAAATGAGAGACGATTTTTATGTTAGCTAACTCATGTTGACAACAATTGGACATAACTTTATGTGCTGCTGGCGGCTGCGAAACCCGACAAAAATTAATAAACAATGTTCCTTTAAATAAACAAAAAGTTACAAACAAAAGTATTACATATTTTTTTTGTTTAAATTGTGTCAACTTGTGTAAAAATGGAGAGACATAATAAAAAGTTTTTCGATTATGTATCTATTTTTGGTGGTTCAAAATGCTTGCAGTCATTTTTCAGAGTCTTGTTCCTATTTAAAATTAATGCAAAAATTATAATCGAGAAAATATTTTCTTTGGGTTTGGACAGGGCCTATACTTACAGTTATTTGTATCGGGTCCGATAGCTGTTTGGAACCCCGCTACACTACATTCGGAACCAGTTCAAGAGCGAACATAAACATATGCGATTGAACAGCGGTGTACTTGGTGAATAATCTCGTATTTTATAATCTGTGCACACATATCTAATGGGTATGTTATAAAAGCAGTTGTTTGTTCAGCCATATCTATTTGCGTTTCATCCTAGAAAACATACTATGTATGTATTTACATACGAACCGTGTATTTGCTATTTAGCCTGTCCCATAGCTTTTAAAGAAAAACTAATAATGTAGTATTGAACATACGACTCTTTGCCTAGCATTTTGAATTATATTCATAATATCTCCTATACAAAATCATCACTGAGCCGATAATGAGTTTGGCTGAGTCAGCTAAATTGTCCTTCTCGATGATCGTGGTGGTTTTTTAAAACTAATGATTTTGCCATGTCATCGAGTTGAATCGCGACATTCCTTAGGTAAATTCAATTCAGTTTTTGTTTTTAATCTATGGTCATTGAAAAGTACGAAAAGTACAAGAAAGTGCAGGAAATATAGTCTCGGAAGCTGTTCCGACCCCCTAGGGAATATATGTACATGTATGTATGTACATTTTTCTTCTTCTAGCGCGCCCGTTCTGTACGTTTAAGCGTAAATATCTCGGAAACTAGTATAGCTCAAAAGTAGTGCAATTTTCGCTAAGGTTTGTGTAGTTTGTCGTCCTCTTTTTTTAATACCTCAGGGAAATAAGTATATATGGATGCATTTTTTTCCAAAAAAGTATACTTTCAACAAAGTGAATCCGGTCAAGCTTTTTTTTAATTTATAGGCATTTTGAACCGCTAACAGAATATATAATAATAAGACATAGTTTAATGGAAACTTATAAATATATTTAATTGAATTTAACAAGTCTTTAGGAAATAAGTATATGTGTATTTTTCATTTGGTTCTCTTAATCTTATTAATTGTTTCTGTATTCAATTATTGTTTTTTATTTTAGTAATTTATATGCTTTCCCTTCGCCATAAGAAGCTTATGAATGCGATTTGGCATAGAGTCTGCTAAATTTTGGAGAGTTTCATTGCTTATTAGCTCCCACTCTGCAACCAAAACGTCTTTTAATTGCCTGATATTGTCAAACTGCCGTCCATTCTTATAAATTCTTGCTGAAAGAATTCTCCAGAGGTCCTCAATAGGGTTTAAGTCCGGACTAATCGCTGGCCACTCCAGAAGTGGTATAGATTTTGAAGAAAAAAATGTTTTTGTAGCACGTAATGTATGGATTGGAGCGTTATCCTGCTGAAAAGTCCAGTTATCGGCGTAAAGCTCCGTTGCAAAGTCTATTAATTCTTCTTCCAGCAACTGGGTATATATCTCGGAGTTTGTTTTGGTTGGAATAAAACAAATGCGAGACTTTCCTGCATATCCAAAAGCAGCCCAAACCATCAGTGATCCGCCGCCAAAGTTCCTTTTGTGTCGTGTCTCTCGGGGATGTCGTAAATCACGCCAATACTTATGACACCCATCTGGGCCATCCAAATTCCACTTTTTCTCATCCGAAAATATAACACTGCGGAATTCTTCGGACCAAAATTTGTATTTTTCGGCAAATGACAAACGTGTGCTTATGTGACGTGGTAGTAGCATTGGTACAGGCACCCGAGAGCTTTATTTAACTGTCTTATTTTCTGCCAAAAGCTGATGAACCCGTCTCCTAGACACTTTGAGCTTCAAATGGCGCTTAATGTCGTTACAAGACATTTGCTTGTTAACAGCTAGACGCTTAATCTCGCGCTTGCACCTCTTGTCGATGCCACTGGGTCTGCCACTGCGTTCGGCTTTTCCATAAGATTCCACGTTTTTTAAGAAATTTGCAACCGTATTTGGATGTCTCGAAACTCTGGAAGCTATTTCAGAAATTTTGGCGCCACTTTCGCTCAAACCCATAATCAGACCGCGCTCTTCAACAGACAAGTGTGTTCCACGAGGCATTCTTAGAAAAAAACTGCATTTTTTATAGTGTTACATGCGATTAATTGATTACTTACATATTATTTTTGTGTAATTAATTTATTTTCTTTAGAATACAGTCAATTAACACCAATTTACTCGATCCAAATAACACGCTGATTGACAAATGCGCACAAGCTTTTGTGTTCACATATACTTATTTCCTAAGAAAAAAAAATCGCAGCACACAATTTTTCTATAACGGTGAGCAAAGAAGAATTTTGCATTTGCATTGTAAGAACAGAAGGCAAGAGTAGAGTATTGCATACCAATAATAGATTAAAAGCTACGATTATAGAAGATATAGGCTCATAAACAGTAAAAATAATCATACACATATACTTATTTCCCTAAGGTATACTAAAAATTTAAGTACAGTGATCTATTCTTACAGTAGGAAAGAGACTGTTTGCGAGGTTGCGCACAACTTAGGGTCGTTTACATTTCTTTCCACGTCCAATATAACGCCCACAAACCGCCCAAAAATGCCACGCCGACACTTTTGAAAAATGGGCTATATTTTTATACCCGTTACTCGTAGAGTAAAAGGGTATACTAGATTCGTTAAAAAGTATGTAACGGGCAGAAGGAAGCGTTTCCGACCATATAAAGTATATATATTCTTGATCAGGACCAATAGCCGAGTCGATATGACCATGTCCGTCTGTCTGTCCGTCCGTATGAACGCTGTGATCTCAGGAACTACATAAGCTAGAAAGTTGAGATTAAGCATACAGACTCCAGAGACATAGACGCAGAGCAAGTTTGTCGATTCATGTTGCCACGCCCACTCTAAGTCCCACAAACCGCCCAAAACTGCCACGCCCACACTTTTGAAAAATGTTTTGATATTTTTTCATTTTTGAATTAGTCTTGTAATTTTCTATCGGTTTTCTATCGGTTTTTGCTTCTTGTTAGTGGTGGGTACTGGCCGTGGAGCGGAGCTTGTTGCTCTGATGGTGTCAGCGTATCTGTTCCTTGGTGTGCCCGCGCCGCGTTCATTTTTTGTGAAGACGGCTTTTTAGCTCTTTGTAGATTGGGCATAATCTTGTGTTGGCAGATCTCGTGTGGCCGTATTCTTGCGGACGAAATATACATTTATGAAAGATAATTGATTTACGATATGGATTTTGAATAAAAAACAGAAATATAATGGGAAAACCATAAGCTTTTTTGTGTACAGGCTGTTAAGCATTTAACTTTTTAAAATTAAATGTTAAATTAGACTATAGTGTAAGCATTAAATAATTATTCACCGAATGATAGGTTGGTATACTGAAAATTCGCATATATATAGAATACATTTTGTTTTGTTATATATATATATCACAATTTTGAACTACTTATTGGCATAAAACGGCAATCAAAACCGCGCTTGATTGATAGTGAGTTATAAAAACAAGATTGTTATTGTTATGACATGCAAACTATGTATCTGGGAAGTAAAGAATCTTAGCAATCGATGCCATTTTCAGTCGCACTGCAACTTTTAAGACGAAGAGATGAAAGAGCAGTCCTTTCGGTACCTACATATATTGCTTCCGTCTTGAACAGAATTTTGATCGTCAATAGGCCTAAATCGTGCAAAGCCTTGGTCTGCTACAAGCATACTATCGGAAGCACTGGATGTCGTGCATGAATTTGAAGATGCAGACGCCACCGAAGCTGATGAAGTCGTGCATAACTCTAAACGTTGATTTCCATTATTTGGAATATGGAAATGTGCGTGAGATTTAAGATTAAGATTATTATTGTCTGGTATAAGATCAATCTTGAAGAGTGGTTGCGGCTGCCTGTTCCTGTTTTTTATGTTGAACACGCTTTTGGCGCAAAACCCCTTTTCCCTTAGCGCCTCAGTTATCTCTTCGGGCGTAATATCAGACTTAATGCCCTTCAGTACTACTTGTAGGCCCTAGCTGCTTTTAAGCTGGTAGGTGTAAAAGGCTATTTTTTGTGCGGTATGGTATTTTGTGACTTTTCTGTAGTTGTTCTCCGTTTTTGTTTGAAGTTTGATTTCTTCGATAGTACCTCTTACAAGGGAATTTATATGAAAGCTATCTTTTCTAATGATCTCGATCAAAGTATTTACCAGACCGCTTGTGCTCTTATTGGAGGAGGCTTTGTTTTCTTCGGTTCGGTATCAACGGATCCCAGCGGCACGTGCTCAGCGGTACCTGTCAGCATAGGCAATCTATTGGTATTTGCAAGGGCTACATTGTTATTCAGGGTAAAATTGTCGCGTGTATTTTTCAGCTTGTTTCCTGAATCTGAATTATCCGGGCTAAGCATTCGCTTTATTGTAATGTTGCGGTTCATTCCAGTCTGCCAGGTCGACTTAGCTTTTTTGTTTACGTTTTCGTTTCGTTTTGCTGGTAGTGTAGCAGTACCGTTTGTTGCTTGCGGTTTTTCTTTCGCTTACTCAGTAAGAGCGTGAGCGGTTGCAGCCGACGACGATATAGAGCAGGCTGTCGGTATTGCTCCAGCTGTAGTGGCTGGTGGGCTTGTGTCGGAGCTAAAAGACCAGGAGAGCAAAGGCGTGCTCTTTCTTCATTTGTTGGTAGGAGAAGGTTCCTTGGGCTATGGGTTATTGACCGCTCGATGTCTGCGTTTGCAGTTGTCGGGAAGACGTATGAGAAGTACGCGTTGTTGTGTTGAACTGAGAGCCGGCGTTCGTCTTGCTCTCGCTGACGCTGTGCTAGAGTGTTCTTCTGACTCATACTTCTATTATTTAAGTTAAAGAATCACTATATTTATTTTAGCGATCTTGCATAGCATAGAGCGCCTCTTTCGCTTTCGGATTATTTATTTAGTTTATATTATTAGTCGTTCACTTCACTCAAAACAACCGATTTGTGCGGAGCTCGATAAAAACACGTCTTCACACTTCGACCGATTGATTTATTGATATCTCTCGATTTGCCACTTTTTTGCCACGCCCTCTATAACGCCCATAAATCGCCAAAAACTGTCAGTGTGGAAGACTCTCCTTCGCACTTCCAATAGCTGAGTAACGGGTATCAGATAGTCAGGGAACTCGACTATAGCGTTCTGTCTTGTTTTAATAAAATCAGTTGGGATTTTTGTGCGTGGTCGTTTATTGAAAGAATTGTTTCCATTTGCAGGTGGTGGAAACTAGGTGTCACCTGTAAAATTTATAACGTTGCTTGAGTTAGATGTGGAGAACTTGGCGTTTATCATTTAATATAACGGAGTCATTGCGAGCAACTTGCATAAAGATGTTTGTTAGGTTTGTTATGTGAAATTTTTTTTTGTTTTATTGATTCATTTAATTGAGATATAGACAGTGAAAAATAACAACATATTTTAGGGCCTTACGAACAAGCACTTTAATAGGGTTTATGAGGTGATGCGGTTCCAGTTCATTTCGATATATTTTGGTTTTTTAAATATTTGTGGACAACCTGACGTGAAAAAAAAAACATTTAAAAAAAAAAAAAATTGGGCCCGTCCATTCTAAAACGAACAAACGCTGAAAATGGGGTGCGTAAAGGCTTGTTGCAGATTGTAGCCTTTATGGGATAGCGATAAAAATTGGCAAAAACAAAAATAATATGAACCAAATAAAACATTTTTAAGAGTGTGGGAGTGGACACACTCATTCGAAAGTCATACTGTTGAGCCAATAAGCCTTTTTATTAGCCTTATTTTGCAAAATAAAAGACGATTTTTATGGTAGCGAATTCAAGCCAATTTATCATTCTTCGCTAAATTAGGCAACGATATGTATGGTTGGCATACGAAACGAGAGAATTGAATGCAGAGCGAACAGTAGGACGCTAAGCCAAAGGTGTAAGTTCGAGAGTAATAAAAAAGAGAGTAAGCGCGAGAGGGAAGAGCTTAGAAGCTCACGCAGCTGATCTGCATAGAAACAAAAGATAATGCTGATAAAGTGTGTTGTGAAGTGTGAAGTTGGCATGTTTTTAAATAACAAATTTGTGGCAGCTGCGAGACTTGACATACTCTTCCCGTTAGAGGCGTTTTAACAGAATGCTTAAGGAGCAGCAGACGCAGCTTATCAACTGCTCGCTTCGTTGATCCTGTTGCTGTTCGATTATTCGGTACGTTGATTGGATTTCGGTCACTCTGCTCCAACAAAGACTTCTCCAGCGGACCATATACTCAACGAAGACCATTTTGGTCAATCAGGATGTCCTGATCCTAAAGTATGCGGAGAGGAGGACATTGTCGGAACTAACTGAGTCTGTTGCATTAGCGGCAATCCTGACCCAAGCTTGACTTTTCCGACGCACAGCAGTTCATAGAAAAGACAGCGCCAATCAGTAAGTCTATGCGTTGAAAACGATTTGGATTTGCTAATCAGATTATAACGTGCAGTAGAGTCGAGCAGAGCACGGCAAGGAACGAAGATTTCTTAACTAATACGGTAGCAGTGGCTAGGAGCGCAACATCTTTATCCTGTGCAAGAAGAGTAGCAAGCGTTCCAGGCTATGCAGAGTGTTCTACGACATGATGTGTGTCAGAAGCAAGCGTTTCTTCAGGCTATGATCTTTCATGTGCGAAGAGTCCCAGATGATGCAGGGTGTGGTGCTTAGATCCGCATGCACGGCAATTGCTGGAATTGCACTGCCTCAGTTGATGCCCAGTCTTGAGGCAATTTATGCAAAGTGCGAGCCTTTTTGCTTCTCTAAATCGATTTGCTGGGGTCAGGGTTTGAAGCTCCGGTAAAAATATATTGAGTGTACAGAATCAATGGAAAACGCACAAGTCGAAGGGCTGAAACTTGTAGCAAGAAGCACTGACATACGGAAATCAGATGCTCTGTTGCTTTTCACCTGATTGCCTGGCGCATAGCATGCCATGAAAAACTCAATGTTTTCCAGCGTCCTGCATCGCTGCTCCAGAAACGCCATTGATTCCCACATAGTAACTGAACTTCGGCGATAATGCATCCAGCGATTTGTTTCGTTGAACCCATTCCATGTAGCGCAAGAATATGAGTGTTGATTTTATCCTACAGCTCACGAGGCACTAAAACTGAACCACTCTGCACTGCGTTTAGCCCCAATGTCTCAGTGACATGCGCCTGAAAAACTAAACGCCGATTGGCAAATCTGTTTTGCAACAATTCCAAAGCTATGCAAACAATTCCAATTTCCTATATTCTAATTTCCAATAAGCGAATGGTTTCGCGTGTCCCTCAGACAGGATCGTAGATGCTTTAGCTTCTCAAGGTTGTGAGGTCAGGATGACTATCTATTATCGTCGTAAATATAGAATAAAAGTTCGGCCAGAGGCATAGCCTCTAACAAATTTTGGAAGCTTAGGGGGAGGCGCTGGTGCATTATTCCGGATTGAACGCTGCTGATGGCCACAATCCCACGGCGTGGATTTGTGAGGCGCGCTTTGAAATCTCCCACGAACTGAGAAATTGAGCGTTACGAGACCATCATCAAAAATTCTCGCTCAAATCGCTTTCAATTACATCCAAATCAAGCTCTTCAAGCTCGCTAGAATTTTTTAAAATGTTTGTTGCAGCTCATCGATCAGCTCCTCCAACCTCGTCAAACGAAGTTAACACAGAACTTGATAAAGAATCTGCGAATCGTTCTACTCTATTATATATGTCAGTCGCCTTGCCCCACAAAAATGTCAGCCATGGCAACAGCTACAACAACAAATTCGGTTCAAGTGGGAAGATGAGTGCAAAGATGAATCGGCGGCAGCTTCGGTTATTTTGGCTTTAATGTTCAATTATTGTGGACAAATATTGTTTATGCACAAATCACTTAGCAGTAACAGCTTTAAATAGTTTGTATAATTTGCACTAATATTGTTTATAAATATCAAGTCGGGGTCACAATTTTGAGCAAGTAAGCCTTATATGCAAAACGAAAGATGATTTATGTGGTAGCGAATTCAAGCGATTTAATTTATTGTTCTTTGAGAAATTTTGCAGCGATGTGCATGCTTGGGGTACGAAACGAGAGAATGCAGAGCGAAGACTAGAACGCCAATTTAGGGTTGATGGTGCGAGGGTAATAAAAACCAGAAAGAGCTCAGATGCTCACGCTGATCTGCGTAGATAATAAAGATAATGCTGTTGATCTGTGTCTCCAAAGTTGGAATGTTACAAATAACAAATTTAGGAATTTGTGGCAGCTTGGAGAACCAACACATACTGAAATGTTAAAGATTGTTGTTTAATACTACTTTTAAAGCTTGATGTAGATCACTCTTAATAAATTGTATTTGTGTAGATTATTTATTACATCAATTTATTTTTAAATGTATATTTTAAGGTAGTAATGAGGCGTCCTCCGTATTAAAAATGGAAAATAACTTGGCGAGTGATGAATATACAAAACTCCAGCACAATTATGCGGAATTAGAACGAAAGTACAATGAGAATATTGCTACCTCTGGAAACAATGGAAGTGGACTAACAAGTTTTTTATCACGACTGTCGTTGACAGTTTCTTCATTATTCGGTAAAAATACTTATGCTGATATATACATCCGATCGCATTCGAAAGTATTTTCTGCACATAAGATCGTACTTCACGCTCGCTCTGAACAATGGGGAAATGATCTATTGAGCAACATACAGGAGCTGGACTGGAGTGATTTAAATGAGGAGGTGGTATCGTCGCTTTTGCGTTGGATATACACTGATCTGATTGATTTGGAGCATGACGGGCTTGCGTTGGATCTTCTACGTGCCGCACATCGATTTGGTTTACCATCGCTATTAGGATTATGTGAACGGGCACTAGTAACTTCTGTAGGTCTGAGATCTTGTATACGATTTTATTGCGTGGCCGAAGAAGTTGGTGCATCAACACTGTTGGAACGTTGCTCCAGCATAATATCAACACACTGGAATGAACTTACAACTCAAGATTTCCAACATATGTCTGGACCCTTATTGTTTGAAATGCTTAAAACCCAAACAAAACATCCTCTCCATGCTGCTGTTAGACTCTTAAGGGAAGACGTCGTGTCTCTGTGCATTGAAAAATATGGAGACTCCGTAAGTACTTTTCAGTAAAAACTCGAATGAATGAGAAATGATTCCGACGGACTTTCTTTAATAATTTGGTCGAAAATGTTTGTATTGGGTTCTCAAAGTTCCCCGGCTTTGGAATCTTTCTAGCCAATGTTAAATTATATCCTGGAGTTACTCCAGTTAGCCCACTCTCCAGTTAGTTATTTCTCGCATGTTGCTGTTTGATTAAAGCGCATATTTCAATAAACTCTTCACGGTTCACTAGCTACGTAAAATGATGCGAACTTGGAAGGATCATTGAATGGCGACGCCCGTGTAACAACCCAGAATGACGCAATCGCCCCCTTACTCGATGCCTTCTACCAAGATCGGTGATAAGCTCAAAAGCTTACTTCTGGGAGGCAGTCTTTTATCCATTTTAACCACGGGCAGCTCGGACGAGAATGACTCTCTTTGAACGATGAGTACGATAGCGAACAGAGCATAGTCCAGCTCCTGAATGCTTAGAGGACCAGTCCACCTTTTTCCTTTCCTGATAGCATTGGTTTTGAACCGAAATATATATGCTATGACTCGTACCACCTGGCTAAAACTCGAAAAACGTTCCAGAAGCGCTGACCTTGGGTCTGCGTGGTGAACGCGAACTTTGTCCGCCTTTGCCTCTAGCGCGGCATCATTAGTGTCGACCTGTCCGATCTCCGATGAAGGGCAGTCACCTTGACTGCGTGTAAGTCACTCCGGGCCAGCCCTCTTGTCGCACAGTCCCCTGAATTCTCGCTAGTTCCGTCATTTCTCTATTGAGACGGTGGGGAGTGATCCAGGAAGAAGGCGACCCTGTAAGCGAGGAAAGTTTTCCATCTATTGACGTCCTCGTGCAACAAAAGCAGAAGAATTGTTGCATTCGTCCAAAAAAAGGTCTGGATGGAAGGGTCCTTTAGCCACTTAGCCGTGGTCAGCCATTTGACTAATTTGACTGCCAGTACTGCACCACTCAGCTTTTGCAGTCAACAGCCAGGTGTAGCACGTTTCGCCCTCATGCTCGAGCCTTAGATAGGTTGAAGCTGCGTAGAATGTGGAAACCAGTCACAGAACACGTAAAGCTGAGCTAACACTATGAATCCAGGAGCATAATGAATCCACCGCTGTATTCTTTCATCGTCGATCCTAAGCAAGCTGTCCCGAAATGCTTGCCACCGTTCCGCAAGAGCATTAGGAACCTCGTCGTCCCAATCCAGAGCCGTCCGAGTGCCGTCGGCATGCGTTTTCTTGACCGTAACCATGGCCGTCAGCATGGTCATGCTCCTTTAAAATCATCTTTCCTCAGATGATGACTGGCGCAATGAGACCCAGCGGGTCGAACAGCCTCGCTTTGCTCGAAAGGATCGTACTTTACTGTGTACTTGCATCGATGACCGCCCCCCGGACCCGCCGCAAAAATAGATGCTCGGGTGGCTGATAGTGGTCTGCACGAGTGCACTTAAAATTTTAGGTTATTTGAGTACTCACAAGCCTACCTCGCAATTCGGCATGCCGAAACGTTTTCAAATGACTGAATTACACATTGGTTAGCGTTGTTTTCGTTATATGCGGAATGAGTAAAATTCAATCCAAAGCGGAATGGATAGAATGAGTGAATGCAGAGTAAATGTTTAAAGTACTCGGATAAATTTTTGGCAATTTTATCGTTCATGGATTGCATATTCAATTATGAGAATGCAGAGCTCGAACGAAAGCGTAAGTTCTTAGTAAATTGCGTACATATGTACAACATAATATCTGTGTAAATAGAATAACACATTAATAATACAAAATTAATTTAACAATTCTGATACTTTAAACAAAATGTTGTTTCTGCATTCAGTAATTGATTAATCCACGTCTTTCTATTTTTCTATGTCTTGTATTAAAAAGCAAGACAAAAAGAAAAAAACAAATACGCATAAATTTGACGTCACCAATGCGGAGCACAGTTAGCCGTCTCGGTTATTCCGAGTACTCGGTCGCGAGTACTCATTTGTGTATTTCTTCGCCGTTCGAATATAGTAAATTTTTTACTCATGCCTTTACCACATTTGCCAAATCCGTTTTACTTAGTCAGTCAGAACTTTGAGAGAGAGTACCAAATGCTGCTTTGACTGTATTCATGCGGACCTCTGGTGGCTGACCGCTTCAGGTGCAGAGACTGAACGACGTGTTCCGATACTATGGTTGCCTCAGATGCTTGATCGATGAAAGCAATCCGGTCGTTGACCGGATTTCGTACGGCGATACGAGCAGTGGCGAGAAGCACATTTCTCGAAGGGACATTCGATGAAGTTGCCGAATGGCATCTGTAAGAAGCGTGCGAATTTGGGTCCTCCGTCGCCTGCAGACGTTGCTTAAATACGTTCTCCATTTGTGCAGGTGCACTAAGAGGCGGCGCTGCAGGCCGGTCGACGATTGATTATGAGCCACTACTGGGAAATGCAACAGCGTGTGATGGCGCTGCCCACAAACTTGGCAGCTCTTATTGCTGGTGCAATTAATGCATAGTTTCGTCCTGCTCTCTTTATCCTTCCTCCTGTAACAATCCAATGCTAGAACGGTTGCGCAACGACACAAAACATGGTCGCCTCTGCCGCTGTTAACAGGCGGATAGGGCGTCATGAGCGCTCCTGTGCATTATGGACTCGCACTCGTTTGCTCGGGTCGGGAGATCCTAGTCCATAATTGGAGTCGTACGACGAACTTTGCTTTTCAACCGCATCCATTATGACCAGCCGATCATTCAAAAATGATTCTAAATCCTTATACGTAGGAACGGTGGTACCGCTTTTTTGATGGTGCTCCCAAGCGTTGTCAGGCTCCTTGGGCAACCTCGATGCTACGTAATGCGCCAACCAGTGCTGCGATTTCCCGTCCAATGCTTGAACGCGGCGGAATGCAGTTAGACAAACATTGACCGTGCTTAACATCGTCCGTATTACTTCTGTATTTTCCTTTTGCAGCCCGGGCAACGCGTAAATAGCGTTCATGTGGTACGAATAAACGAAACGACGATTATTGTATCCTTTATCATCAGTCCCCAAGCCACGGCGTAATTTGCATCCGTGAGCTGCATTTGTCGGATGTCATTATCGCGCCCTCCTGTCAACGACTCTTTATGAAAGTGCAACCCTTGCACATTGCTCAGATTATTGATGTTGTGAAGGCGTCATAGTAGCCTGGCCACTTTTTCTAGATGCTTCTTTAAATAAATCTTCGTTTTCCTCGACTGCGAATCCTTCTTACAATTCTGCAACGTCAATTTAAGGGACCGATTTGCTGCAAATTTACTAATATGATTTTATGATAACGAGTGTAAAAAATTCCCAACTTAGCGCAACTCACCACCCTAAATAATCATGTTTAATATGAAAACTCAATAAATTCTTGTCCCGCACATAACTTGCACACTTACTCCGTTTGTCCACCAGATTCGACTTACAAGAAGCCGCTAAAAAGTCGGGGTCTTTCTTTCCCGTCTATTTATCGCAATTTAATGTCGGCGAGTCGAATTAAAAACTTAACGCGACCGCGATCTAACGTCATCTATTTACACACTAAATTTTGGAATTTTTACACGTGCAGGTTCCCCTCAGGGGACATATGTAAAGTTGTGTCCCCTTATATATGGTTAAATAGGGGTCATTGTAAGAGGAGTTCCCCGGCAAGAGTAAACAACACAGTCGAATTAATTTCAATCGTTATAATTATTAACTGATTTACTTTAAGCTTCAATTTTGTACAGACGTGTGTGTGTGTAAAAAAATAGAAAGTTAGACCGGCAGCGGGCGTTTAGCGATGTGTGCAAATTCAGACTGATTTTTGGCCTCTCATTTCTTCTTCTTCCCGTTGTATGCGCTGCCCAGAAACGAGCGAGCGATCAGCTGATCGCCGCTCTCCCGCACATTGGGACAAGCAGCAAACTAAACAAGAGTTTTAATGCAATCGTATTTTTAAGGAAACATTGCCAGAAACCGATCAAACTATTGAAAATGTTTTGAACTCTATTATATGATTAGCTTTGCCATTTTCTTGTATGTCAACTTTTTGGCCACGCCCACTTGTACAGTGTACAATGTACACACAAATTACAATGGCAATAAATTGAACCGCTCCAAGGTTGCGCTACTGAGCATTTGTTGCGTTTCTTTCTACACTCACAAAAACAATTTTATGCATTTTAGAAAATCGACCTAGAGAAAATAGCACGCTAATACATAGTTTTTTTTTAAAATAATGTGTTATAAAGTCAAGACAACGCACCCTCAAAGCAAGGTTGCGATTTCTTGCGATTATTTCTTAATTTAAGTTCAATTTTCTAAAATTTCTGTTGTTGGCGACTACCCTAAAATCATGGGTGGATTGCCATGAATTTGATCCTAATACTTTTCTAAGTCTACGCATAGTTTGCCTTAAAACTAAGGACACTCGGCCACAAGCTAAAGCAACGAAAAAATTAAGAAAAAGAATTCTCTCTTGTTCTGTACTTGCCTTTATTCTCAAAAACAGAAGAACCCTGCTCTTATTGCTCTAGAGAGAGCAATAAATATGTTGAATATATGTGCATTTTCTTTGTTCATTAATTGTTGTGACGACAAGTATATTCCAACAGACATGGACGATTTTTTGAAGGAAATGGGAGGCGAAGCCTTTCTTAACATTTTTTCCTGGTAAGTACATATATTCTTTAAATTTGGTGTATATAAACCCGAAAATATTAAAACAATAATAATTATAAGGTTATTTGTGTAGGTATCGTATGTTACATACTGAACGTTATATATTTTTTCCATTTAGAACGAAATTTCAGCGACCTAACGCTTAAATCGGTAAAGTCGGACCAACTACGAAGATAAATTCCTTAAGAGCTTGTTGAAGAAGCTGTTGAGTTAGAGTAATTATGTCCCCTTTTACAGCACTCCACTCGTGGTAACAATTGCAATTTCCCAAAACAATTACACAAATATAAAATAATAAAATATGTAAAAAGCCTTGGATTCATTTTTTAGTATAGCATGTAATTAATTGTATGTATGTTGGAATTAATTCGTAGAGTTTTACGAAAGATTGCGCTAGCCAATTCATAGTCACACATACAAAGGTAAATACTTTCCTGGAAGCGTCTGACATAGCGCATCTTTACCAGTATATGACATTTTGTTATTGTGTTCATAGCACTTGTTGTGCAGTATCAAAGGTGTCGAAGTTTGTGCCTGAAAAATCGTTTTTGCGGGGACTTTTTACTTTATTATTTTAACGTTGCTCGATGAAGAACCGTGCCAAACACTTCTGCAGTTGTCCAGATATACAAGATATAACAAGCGAGTTGCATATCGATAAAAATAAAGAAGAAAAACAAGAGAAAACGCTATAGTTGAGTTGCCCGAAGATACCCATTATTCAGCTATGTAGTGGAAGTGCGATGGAAAACACTGATAGTTTTTAGCGGTTTGTGGGCGTTAGGTTTGGAGTGGCAATAAAATATTGGCAAATCGATAGAAATTTACATTACTAAATAAAATGAAAATAAATATCAAAACATTTTTCAAAATTGCAGGCGTGGCTGCTTTGGGCGGTTTGTGGGCGTTAAAGTGGACGTGGCAAAAAGTTGATCTGAAAATTGATCAAAATTTACAATACTAAGAAAAAAAAAAAAATATCAAAACATTTTTTAAAAGTGTGGGTGTAGCAATTTTGGGCGGTTTGTGGGCCTTATAGTGGGCGCGACAACATTGGTCAACCAACTTGCGCTGCGTCTATGTCTCTAGAATCTGTATGCCTAATCTCAACCTTCTTTTATAGTTCCTGAGATTTCGACGTTCATACGGACGGGCAGACAGACGGACGTACATGGCCAGAACAGAAATGCTCCCCGCCAGTTACATACTTTTCAACGAATCTAGTATGCCATTTTACTCTACGAGTAACGGGTATAATAATGACATGTAAACAAAATACAATTTTTTAAATGTGCGGGCGCAAAAGTTTTTAGCTAACAAATTGAAATTTACAGTAATGACTAATAAAATGATGCAATAAAAATCGAAACATTTTTAAAAGTGTGGTAGTGGCATTTTTCGGCGGATTGTGGGTTTAGGAGTCGTGGCAACATTGGGCAAAAAACTTGCATCTATGTCTCTGGAATCTGCATATTTAATCTCAACTTTTTTATTACTATAGTCCCTGAGTTTGACGTTCATACGAGTACGTACGAGCACACCGACGTTATTACGGACAGATAGACATAGCCAAATCAGCATGGCTATTGATCCTGTTAAAAAATATGCATACTTTGTAGGGTCGAATAGCTAAGCTTCCTTCTACGTAACACGTTCTTTTCAACGAATCAAGTATACTCTTTTACTCTACGAGTAACGGGGATAAAAATTTGCATCATCTAATTTTTTTAGCACGCTCATAATTTAATACGTTGTATTTTTCTTTTATATTTTTTTACTAGCTGGTAAATACATTTTCTGAAAATGGTTTGTTGCCTCTTCAAATGGCCTTGTCTTCAAAAAATACCCAAATTGCGATGACTCTAGTAGAAAACGGAAATGCTAACATAAATGCTGTTAATATAGAGGTATGAATAATTAAATAATTAAATTTGCTAATTATTTTTTCTAACAGGGATGTTCGCTCCTAAAATCTTCTTTAAAAAATGGTGATACTTTTTCTGCTAACTTTCTGTTGGACCAAAACTGTCTTTTAGACCTTCCATCAAAGTATAAACATTTTAAATATAGTTAATCAAATAAATAAATAATATTTTTTTTGTAGACATTCTTCAGATACTGCATTACACATTATTTGTAATTATAATCCGGACAATATCTCAGAAATAATAGAAGTTGTGATTAAGATTTTGGAAAGAAATGTAAACGTAAATATACAAAACACAAAAGGAGAAACGCCCTTGCATATAGCGATTGCTAGACGAAATGTAGAGATGGTGAAGCTTTTGCTTAAAGTGCCGAGTATTGATATAAATTTACGCACCTTAGACGAAAAGTGTGCTTTGGAACTAAGTTTATCAATGGGAGACCACGAGTTCTTAATAGCCTCAATGCTTCTTAGTATGGGAGCACAAACAAATCCTACAAAGTCAAAGACCGGAGATAGCATACTACAAGTGCTTGCCTTGGAAGGACATCGTAAAGAAAAATCTGCAATTTTTCTGTCTGATTTTGCCGATTTAGACCATTTTAATTTACGTGGGTTAACAGCATTACACATCGCTGCATTGAACAACATGCCAAACCTAGTTAAAAAGTTGATTGTTAATGGTGCTTCCTCCAATTTAAAACACATTGACTGCGGTTTAAGATCAGCATTGCACATTGCAGTTGAAGCTAATGCCATTGATGCCTTAGAAGCTTTTGTTGAGTTAAAAAACCATAATATTGATTTTAATTGCCAAGATATTAATGGTGACTCTCCCCTAAGCCTATGCTTAGCCCTTAAGAGAACTAATCTAGTTTCTATTCTTATCCGAGGCGGCTCAGATGTTAACGGAAAGAATAAAGATAACTTATCACATTTACATCAATCAATTAAGAATGGAGATAGTGATACATCATTATTTTTACTGGAGCAGGGTGCAGACATTACAGCTTTATCAGGTAAATTTGTGTAACACCAAAAAAAAACAATTACCGGATCAAAAAAGTCTGCTTGGTTTCAATGCACAAATTTCATATCTGTTTTCGGTCATTTTTAAACGCAAGCGGATTCTGGTGCACTATATTTTACCAAATTTTGACATCGTTTTTTGGTTTCTATATATATTTTATTTATCAAGGGGCATGCTCCGGTTATCAAATTCGTAAGATTTTTACGATTTCGATTTGAAATCGTAAAATTGGTGCTCCGGTTTTCGAAACCGTAAGAATTTTTCGATTTGTAAAACGGTCTGGTCGAAATGAAAAGCAAATGACTGTTTTCATATCAAATCAGATCTTATTTACTAAAGGAAAAAAAATATTTAACTTAGTGGTCTATTGATGTTAATTCCACATTCCCACAAAGTCATTCTGCCACTTAGTTATTTTATAAAAAATATATTTGTGACCCCACCTCAGATTTGACCAACAAAATGTTGTCGTCGGCAACAACAATTTACGATTTGGTAAGGGGTCGATAAGTACGTCGGCAAAAGCTATCGCGAAGGTTGCCATACTGTTCGTGAAACGAATCAGGCGGATAAAAATACTTATAAAATATAAAAAAATTTATTAATTTATTTAAAAAAGTTTTCTTTGTAAATATTGCTATTTAATTTAATTACTTAAATGGTCAAAGTGCAGTAAAAAAGTAAGTAAGTAAAAGATAGCAAAAATTTTGCGAAAACCAGATCTCCTGAAAACGAAACCGTACGATTTGGCCCAAAATAGATATCGAAAAAATCTTACGATTACCGGAGCATGCCTGTAAATATTTTTTCATTTTAGGTGTAAATAGAAAGAAAATATATATTTATAAATATGACATATTGTTATTTATTTTTTAATGTAAATACGTTATTTTTTCTATTTATAAGTTTTTATATTGCGCTTCTGATCCTATAAAGTATATATATTTAAATTAACTTTTATTTTTGACAATATGCAATTCTATAACTATGCAAAAAAATGTTGAAATTTCCCTCTCGTACTCACACTATTCCAGTAAAGTGTCTTATTAATAGTCAACGAATTCGACTTGTGTTTACTTAAAAAAAAATTAAATTATCATTATTATATATATATATCAATCGGGCTTTTTAGGCCCATCAACATAGTTTACTACATTTAACTTAATTTATAACTCAGTGTAATTAAAAAATTTAATAGATAATCTGGATTCTTCATTGGATTTATCGATTATGCATAATCTTCCTAAAGTTGTCGACGAACTTTGCAGAAAAGGAATCGCCCTAAGCATTAACAAAAATGGATTATCACCATTATGGTCTGCTTTGGAAAAAGGGTACGAAGAAGTAGCACTTATACTTGTGCGACATGGTATTGACACAGATTGTTGGCACGAGGGACCTGAAGGATGTCAGCAAACTCTATTACATCGCGCAATTGATGAAAACAAAGAGTCAGTAGCTATATTTCTAATTCAAAGCCAATGCGACTTAGACTCTGCGCGTCAGCCAGGTTCCAACGGAGAGGGTGGAGATGAGGCACAAGATAAGGCTTCTCCGCTGCATTTATGTTGTCGTTGGGGCCTAACTAAAGTTCTTCAGACGTTAATTGATCATGGTGCTAATGTTAACGTAGTTGATGCTGAAAGCAAATCCCCACTTCATGGAGCTATTGAAAACCACCATGATGAGATAATATCCATACTACTTTGTCATCCTGATATAGACCTAAAGCTACGTGACAGGTCTGGAAACACACAGTTTGCAACTGCATTGGACGTCCGTAATCACAACGCTGCTCAACGTATTTTGAATCGATTTCCAACAGCAGCAGAGCAAATGGACCTGCGCGGTCGAAACTTTCTGCATTTAGCAATTTTAAAAGATGACTTAGAGAGTGTTTTATTTTTATTAGCTATTCAAGTAGATGTCAATTCTCGGGTACATGACGTCAATCAATCGACGCCGTTACACCTAGCAGCTGCATCACAAAACGAAATGATTACCAGAAATCTAATTTTAGCTGGCGCCCGTATGAATGAAAGAGATGCTGTTCAAAAATTACCTCTGCATGTTGCTATAGAATGCGGTAATCTTCCTGCAGTTTCTGCGTTAATTCAAAACAATGCTGACTATGACGCAACAGATGCTGACGGCAATAATGCTTTGCACATTGCTGTGCGATGCGCCCAGTTATTCATTGTGCGGGAACTTTTAACCGAATCGAGAGTGAATGCGGAAGCAACTAATTTAAAGGGTAGAAATCCCATGCATGAATTGTGCCGGGTCGTAGAAGATAATACAGCCGGACTGATTTGTGAATTATTTCTTGAGTGTATGCCGAAGTATCCAATTAACATTCCTGATATGGACGGTAACACACCTCTTTTGCTTTCATTTATGAGAGGCCAATCACCACTTTGTAAAATTCTTGTAAAGGCAGGGGCTTGCCTTGGTACTGAAAATAAAGATGGAATTAATATTTTTAACTTTAAGCTGGCCACGGATCAATTACTTCACAAATTATTGGACCAGCTGCCACAGGAATCACCGTGGTCAGAGTGTGACTACTGCCAGCATTGTACAAATAAATTTACAATTACTATGAGAAAACATCATTGGTAAGAACGCAATTTTTGACAAATGTAAAATATTTTTTCTTTAATATTATAAATTTTTAATTGTTATACGTTAGCCGGCATTGTGGACGGGTCTTATGCTCCAAATGTTCCAGTAATGATGTGCCCATTTTAAAATTCGGCATCAACAAACCAGTTAGAGTATGCACCGTTTGTTTTAATGTACTACAATGTGGAAATGGATACTTTTCATAGAATATTTCTCTATTGCAAAAATTAATTTTTAGTCTTAACGACGTTTTAATTTTTGAAGCGGTTGAAATAAAAGTGTTAGTCTGTCATTTATCGAGGAGACTTTTAGAAGCCCTTAAAACATATTACCTCAAGAAACATGCTAAGCTCTTTGTAAAAATTTATTCCACTATAAGATATGGGTATAATTTGTATTTTTGCTTCAAGCGAATTTATTTTAATATTTTGCAACCAATTTAAAATTAAAATAACAAATATTAAATTCGCATATTATCGATGGGCACCGCTACTACTGTCCGTACGTCTGTTCGCTTGCCTGTCTGTATGAACATCGATGTCTGGAAACTATGAAAGCGTCTAGATTTCAGTGACGCAGACACAGTAAAGGTCGCCCACTCTAAAAAATGTTTTTAATTTTAAAAACTTATCTGTGAATTGGAAGTTATCTGCATAAAAACCAGGAACCAAAAATTCATTTTTTTATGAAAAAAAGTTACCATTTATATTTGACATAGAAAAATAAAGATTTCACCAAATTCCAAAATGATTTTAAATTCTAAATCTTCAAAGATTTCACAATAATAAATAAAATTTTAAATACAAACTGTTTTTGGTCAAAAAAATAAAATTTAAAAAAATTATGAATTAGTTTTATTATTTAATATTATTTTTATTATGTATTTATTTAATAAAATTTAACAATAAAACATAGGATCCGTGTTAGACTTTTCACCTGATTATTAAATATCCTTGTGTTAGGATCAGAAAGCAGCCCTCCAAAACTTTTTTGTATATCCGTTACTCGTAGAGTAGAAGGGTATACTAGATTCGTTGAAAAGTATGTAGCAGGCAAAAGGAGGCGTTTCCGACCATATAAAGTATGTACATGTATGTATGTATGTATATTCTTGATCAGGATCAATAACCGAGTCAATCTGGCCATGTCCGCCTGTCTGTCCGTCCGTATGAATTTATATTTATTTTCTTCTTAGATTAAAATAAAGAGCCAGCTGTCTGTCCGTCTTTCTATCCGTATGAACGTCGAGATCTCAGGAACTACAAAAGCAAGAAAGTTGAGATTAAGCATCCAGGGACCTAGACGCAGCGCAGGTTTGTCGATTCATGTTGCCAAAACTGCCACGCCCACACTTTTGAAAAATGTTTTGATATTTTTTCATTTTTGTATTGGTCTTGTAAATTTCTATAGCGTTTTCTCTTGTTTTTCATTATAAATAATTTTATCTGCTTGTTTTGTAAATACTACTTAATATGTTTTGTTTTTTCTCCTTTGCATGTTGTATAGGGGGGCTCGTCCTCCAAGATGTGTTGAGCTGAGTGTCGAAATTGGGACAAAATCTCCCGGCGCAAACGAATCGATTAAAAAGGGGACCACCGAAGAAGAAGAACAGCAAGCGGGGGCGTCGTGGGCATGTGTTGTTTATTCGGGTGCATACATTTTTTTTTAACAGTTTGGAGCTTTTATTTGTTGTATCTTTTCAGTACCGAAAACTAACAACAAGTTAACAAATCTTAATTGTAAATACTAATTACCAGTACATTTCTTGAACTGTATTATAAAAGCGGCCCTAAAAAAAAAATCACTGCTGGGTTGGCAAGTCGTTTCGACGTAGTCGTGATCGGCTGCTTAACCTTGTTAGACTCCTCGCGAGCTGGTTAGGATACGTTGATAGCTTGTTAAGGTACTTTTCCTTTTTTTACGCAATTTCGTCCTTTACAGGTGGCACGTTTTAGATCTTTGTGAATGTTGGCGTTTCGAATATACCACGGTGCCCCGGTGATAGTTCTCACTATCTTCGTCTGGGCTCTCTGAACGATATCGATGTTGCTGTTGCTGGCATTTCCCCATAGCTGGCAGCCGTAAGTCCAGATTGGTTTTAGCACTGAGTTGTAGAGCAGCACCTTGAAGTCCAAACTGAGTGATGAGCGGGAGTTGATAAGCCAATGAAGGCTGTTGGCCTTCAGTTTTAAGTGAGTTCTCTTGACTTCGATGTGTCGGCGTCAAGTTAGTCTTCTGTCGAGGTGTACTCCCAGATACGTCACTTCGTTTGCTGTTGGAAGTGCGACGTTGTTCAGCGTGAGCGGTGGACAATCTTGCCTGTTAAGGGCGAAGGTTACTTGCTTGCATTTTTGTGTTTACCTTTATACGCCAGTCGGATAACCACTTTTTCACGTCGACCAGGTAGATGGCTAGCTGAGATGATGCTTTGATTGGGCATCTGGAGCGGCTGAGAATAGCTGTGTCATCCGCAAAAGTTGAAACTGTCAGGTTATAGGGATGTCTGCTGTGTATAGGACGTATAGTGTTGGGCCTAGTACGCTGCCTTGTGGGACGCCGGCTTCAATACTGTGTTCGTCGAATATCGCAGTGTTGCACCTCACTACAAATTTCCTGTTGTAGAGATACGATTCTAGAAGTTTATGAGTGTTGTTTGGAAGCGTTGTTTTGATTTTGTAAATCAGACCGTCCAGCCAAACTCTGTCGAATGCCTGCGAAACATCTAGAAATATCGCAGAGCAGTATTCCCGTTTTTCAAATGCGTTTCGTATTTCTGATGTTATGCGGTTAACTTGCTCAATAGTTCCGTGTTTTTCGCGAAAGCCAATTAGGTATGCTGGTATTGTGATGTGCTTGTTCAGGAATGGAGTAATAGTCAGAGACAGTAGGCATTTTTCGAAAAGTTTCGATAAGCAGGATAGAAGGCTTATGGGTCTGTACGACAATGGAACAGTGTGATCTTTTCCCGGCTTTGGTATCATTATTATTATTGACATTTTCTATCTTCCTGGAAAGTATCAAAGTTTGCTGATGGCGTTGAAGAGCTGGGTAATGCTGCATACGGCACAGTAAGGCAGCTCAATAATCATCTTAGGGGTAATTAGGTCGCACCCTGCAGATTTTTTTGGGTTCAGATGTTCTTTGATGATTTTTGAGATTTCGTTTGAGCGAAACACAACTGGTGCATGATGAAGCTGGAAGTCGTCTGTTGCGGGCGGAATTTCGAACGTGTTTGTTGCAGAATTCGGTTGGAAGACTTTTTGTAGATGAGTGGCAAATGTGCTGGCACTATTTTTGTCGCTACGGGCCCAACCACCTGTGTGGTTTCTAATAGGGACCACTGGTGAGCTTTCCACAGTGAGTTTTTTGTACTGGATGTTGATAATTTTTCAATATAAGTTCGTTGGGCAAGCTCTTCTTCTTGCTTTAAAGCTTTTGTAAGTTTGCGTGTGGCGTCTTTTAACTTTTGTTTTGCCGACGGTGATCTGGAGGACTGCCATTCTCGCCGTAGGCGTCGTTTTTCGAGAACAAGTATTTCGATTTGCAGGTTGGTCTTCTTGTGATTTGTAATTTTGCTTACTGTTTGCAGCGTTGAGCAGCGAGCTGCAGCAACGATGATTGACTCCAGAGAGTAAACGAAACTATCAATGTCAGCTTCAGCTTCGAGAGGTGGGTTAAGCTCAATGTGTGAGCTTATGTATTTTTTGTATTTGAGCCAGTTGGTTTTTTCTGAAGTCAACTTATAAGAGAGGTTTGCTGGTTCTGGGTGTCGAAGCAAAATTATTAGGAGGGGCGAGTGGTCAGATGATAGGTCTGAGAGGCACTCGGCGCTTATCAAATTACGGGGAATGTTTTTGGTGACTGCGAAATCAATTAGATCAGGTAGTTTTTTGGGGTCAGTAGACCAGTATGTAGGTGTGCCAGGAGAAACGTGATCGAGCTTGTTGTTTGCTTTTATAATGGCGTTGTAGAGCTGTTTTCCTTTGGGATTCATGTTCTCCAAGTGAGTTGAAGAATTCCATAAATTGGTTTTCAGATAAAGTGGAACGAGGTGGGCAGTAAACAGCGGCTAAAGTAAGCTGGTTACCATTATCCAAATGAATTTTTAATGATGTTGCTTGTAGATAGTTTTTGGCAGTCTCAATATGACAGTGGTGCTTGAGACGGCTTCTTATCAAAATCCCGGTCCCGCCGTGGGCCTTACCCTCAGGGTGATTGGTTCCGTAGAAAATATATCCTCTTATGTTGAAGTTATATTTGTTTGTGAGGTGTGTTTCCGAAAGTAGCATTACGTCGATGTGCTTTTCGAGTAGGAATTGTGCTAGCTCAAGTTTGTGCTGTGAAACGCCATAGGCGTTCTACATAGAGATTCTTAGCGAGGCCATGAAGATGATTATTTTGATACAAGCAATTGTATCAACATGTTTTGATTTCGTATTGGATCTTGCATGGTTGTCCGCATAAACGCCATAAACTCCGCCATGCTTTGCTGCAAGGTAAGTATCATTGCTTCGAAATTGTGTTGTTGTTGTTCCATTGGCTTTTTGTCTTGTACCGAATTGAAGTCCACATATTTGGCTTGTGAACATGGCGCACTGGAGGCTGGGGGCTCTAGACTTGATCTTAGAGCGCTTGCGTATGACGCGTTTTTGGTAACGAATCCTGTACCTAGTGAGGATCTGGCTGTGTTAGAGAAGAAAACATCAGGGTTGTTTTTGGGGGATTTTTTTTGTGATCGGTGCGTTTTGTGAGCGTACAGAGGCTACGCGCTGGTTTATGCGGCTTTTGAGATCTTTGTATACTGGGCAGTTGCCTCCACAGTTGCCACACTTTTTTGAGTCTTCTTTGGGTGCACTGCAGCTGGCTTTGTCGTGGAGCTCGCCACAGATTACGCACACTGGGCGCAGCTTACAGTAAGACTTTGTATGGCCGTATTCTTGGCAGTTCATACACTGTACCAGAGTGTTACGTTTGTGAGGTTCTTCTACAGTGATTCTACGATGTAGTAACAATTGGAGTTTGTAGATTGGATGCACATCGTTTCTTTTCGGCATCTTTGCTTCTGGTGCAAGTTCCACCTTGAAGAGTGGTTGCGGCTGTCTATTTTTGTTTAAGATGTTGAAGACTGATTTTGCGGTAAATCCTTTATTGGATGCACATCGTTTCTTTTCGGCATCTTTGCTTCTGGTGCAAGTTCCACCTTGAAGAGTGGTTGCGGCTGTCTATTTTTGTTTTAGATGTTGAAGACTGATTTTGCGGTAAATCCTTTATCCTGTAGCGCCAGCTTTATTTCGTCTGGTGTTATATCAGGCTATATGCCATTCAGTACGACTTGCAGCCCCTAGTTTTTTAGCTGGTATGTGTAATAGCTTTTTTCTCCGTCGTCCAGATACTTTGTTAAGGCTCTAAAGTGTTGTTCAGACTTGGTCTGAAATTTAGTTTCATGAATGTTGCCCCTAACTAAGGGAATTATGTGGAAATTTGCGTCACCTATGAGCTTTATTACATTGTCTACAAATGTACTAGAACTTTTCTCACGTACAAATATTGGTGGTGGCTTTGGCTTATTCTTGTCGCTTCCATCAGCTTCAACGGGTCTTCAATAGTGTCTGCCAAAATGTCGAACCTGTTGGCGTTGCTCGGTACTTCGCCTAAAGTTGAGTTGGCGTTGGCGTGTGTGATTTTTGGTTTGTTTACATTTTTTGGGGGCTTAGCTTTCGTTTTATTTGTATGTAGCGATCCATTCCAGTCTGTATGGCCGGCTTTGCGTTTTCTTTTTCATTTGTTGCAGTTTGTTTTGCTGTCTGCGCAGCTTTCGTTGTGTTTGTATGTGTTGAGCGGGCAGTCGGCATCGGTGTTGTTTTAGTTATTGACAGCGACGGGGAGCAAGAGCGTTCACTGTCGCGTGTTAAGAGAGAAGGATCAGCTGTCGGGTTGGGGGTGATTGACCGCTCGCGGTTCGATTCCGACGCCGGAAAAGTAAGCGTTGTTGCGTTGCAAAGAGAGCCGTCGCTCATCTTGCTGACGTTGACGCTGCGCGCGAGCTTCGTTTTCACTCATTGTTTTTGGTTAGTTTGTTTATATTTGTAATTAGTTAATTGAAGATTAATATCTTAAAAATCTATATGTGCAGGCATTGCACTGAGCGTCTTATCGCTTATGATTTTATGTTTGGTTCACTTCACTGTTTCGATTCAAATAATAAATTCAAATTAGTTATTGTTTGAATATTATTATTTAGGTACAGGTACAAGATTCAGCTGTTGGAGCAGCCCTATGCAATTTACCTATCGCTCGCGTTTTTTTTTTCACTGTTTATCGAGCCGAAATGATGCACATTTGCACCGAGTGGCTTTGGGCAGTTATTCCGCCAAACTCGCCCAGCCGTCTTCGTGATAAAGAATTTTTTCGCGCAGCGTATCAAAAACACGTTCGATTTTAGGAAGTCTCCAATTCATTTCCGGGTGCATACATGAGACTAATTATAGCTTTAAACTGGAGCGGCGCTCTTACCCGCTTTACATCGCTTAAGCGGGCTCAGGAGATCGGATGCGCTTGGAAACCGCGAGCGTAAGTGCGACGAGAGCGAAAGCTCTGTGCGCAAAGGCCGTACAGTGGCCCCTCACATAAACACGTGTTTCCTCTCCAATAACCGCAGATCATGGGTAACACTTTTTCCAAAGGTTTTCAGGGTTACGCCTTTTTCGCCTAGTTGGCGGTTTTATTTTTATTTCCGGCGGTAACATTCCCCGTAAATGTGTATACGTGTACATAATCTTGCTCCTGCATTTTGCTAAGATAAGTTTCGGCGTCCCATTTGCTCTTGGAGTTTTCAAAATCACTAGCAAGAAGTTATCTTAGACGCCATCAACTTAGTATGTTTGGAAATAAATCGGTCTAGTTGTCTGTTACACTCGGGCAGTTTTCTTTTAATGAATAATTCAAAATTGACTATATTTTTGTCAGTCTTTTCTGTCTTTTTCGATTCCAGATTATTTTTGTTGATTGCAGAATAAACGTAATCTGAAACGTAACTTATTTGCCGATTGTTACGCCTCCAAATGTCCAGGAGGTCGCTATGTCTGAACCCAAACTTGCTTATATATGAAATCAAATTCTTAAAAAACGAAAAATGAGTTATACTCCACGAAGCACACTGGACACGTTTTGGATGTTAAGCAACACAAAAACAGTACAACTACACATGTATTAACTACATACGTTAAAAACAAGAAAAAACGCTATAGTCGAGTTTCCCGACTATCTAATACCCGTTACTCAGCTAGTGGAAGTGCGAAGAAAAGTCTTCAACACTCACAGTTTTTGGCGGCTTGTGGGTATTAAAGTGGGCGTGGCAAAAAGTTTTTTGGCAAATCGATAGAAATTTACAAGACTAAATCAAAAATGAAAAAATATCAAAACATTTTTCAAAAATGGTAGTTTTGAGCGGTTTGTGGGCGTTAGAGTGGGCGTGGCAACATGAATCAACGTGTGTCTATGTCTCTGAAGTCTGTATGCTTAGTCTCAACTTTCTATCTTTTACAGTTCCTGAGATCTCAGCGTTCATACGGACGGACAGACAGACGAACGGACATGACCAGATCGACTCGGCTATTGATCCTGATTAAGAATATATATATTTTATATGGTCGGAAACGCTTCCTTACCTCTTATTATAAATTAACATAAGGAAATTATCTAAAGCAGAGCGTTAATGGGAATAACTGGATTTAAGTGGCAAACTATATATCAATAATCGCCTAATAGTCGGAACTAAACCAAATTCTTCGATAGGCACTTTGACTTGTCAATTTACATTTGCTAGGATATATCACACTCTTTCGTTTTTTTTAATAATTTTTTGTTACTAGGTTTACTAAGAGGCTCCTTTATCTTGTGAATAAACCCCCCAATTAATATGACCACAACTGCAGTGGACTCTATGGTTTCTATGATGTGCCATGACTTAGTGGGAACTGTAGTGTCCTGGAACTGGAGTACTTGGGACATCAGCGAGTGCAATCGGGCCGATAACCGACTCCTAAGGAAAGTATCGATGACCGTTGCTAGTTGAGACAACTACTTGAATTACAGCTCAACTTGGCCGCAACAATGTCTTTTCGGTCTTCTGGATGTGAGTACACTTGAGTGAAGCGCGCCAAATAGAATTTGTAAGGCGATACTTTCTGGAAAACAAAAACAAAAGGGGGTTTCAGTACCAGAAGGGTTGATTGCCGGTACATCAATAAAGTTGCTTTTCTAGAGGACAGATACAAACCAATGCAGCAATAAAAACGCACTCTTTGTTTGGATTTTATGAGGGCATCACTTCCGCAAACAAATGCTGTGAGAAGTTCCGATTGATAATCTATAGGTTTCTCACAGTAGCGAATAAAGGGGCGTCTTGTCCTTTAATTATCTGCGGTGCCGCACGCTCCGCTATCTTTAATGCCATTTTGGCGAGCCGCAAATGATTATCCTGTAATCCCTTGGATAAATATTAAATTTCATTTAACATATTATTAGCCACCGATCGGCACTATCATTATCAACATCATTGGGCAAGTCACGTGCCGTCGAGGAGCTAATAGCCATCTTCGTAAAAGCGAACAACCGCAACCCTCCATTTCTGCAAATACAGGAGTGGTGACAGCCCGCAAAGGATGCGACTGCAATTTTATCAGATTATTCATGTCGGCGGAGTTCCCCGGGAGTTTCGGCCTTTCCCGATTCTGCTCCCCTCTCCATTTGTATCGAGTTACCTTGCTTCACCCGATTGGCGCTGTGATTTGTCGTTCCCGACAATTGTCATGAAATTAATTTAAAACGATGTGTCCAGGATGGATATCAGCTGAATTAAAACAATTAATAAAGATTCAGTTCATTTCTAGCCCATATGTTCAGTTACATATACTTTTAACAGCCATTTGTGGGTGCTGTTATAGGTTACAGAGCCTGTTAGTTTTTAGGGTGAAACTGTTTTGCATATTTGTAGTGAATAATTAACATGAGCAAAGTACTTGTATTAAAATGAATTTAATAGGAAGAGGTTTTAAAAATAAAACAAGAGAGAACGCTATAGTCGAGTTCCCCGACTATCTGATACCCGTTACTCAGCTATTGGAAGTGCGAAGGAGAGTCTTCCACACTGACAGTTTTTGGCGATTTATGGGCGTTATAGAGGGCGTGGCAAAAAAGTGGCAAATCGAGAGATATCAATAAATCAATCGGTCGAAGTGTGAAGACGTGTTTTTATCGAGCTCCGCACAAATCGGTTGTTTTGAGTGAAGTGAACGACTAATAATATAAACTAAATAAATAATCCGAAAGCGAAAGAGGCGCTCTATGCTATGCAAGATCGCTAAAATAAATATAGTGATTCTTTAACTTAAATAATAGAAGTATGAGTCAGAAGAACACTCTAGCACAGCGTCAGCGAGAGCAAGACGAACGCCGGCTCTCAGTTCAACACAACAACGCGTACTTCTCATACGTCTTCCCGACAACTGCAAACGCAGACATCGAGCGGTCAATAACCCATAGCCCAAGGAACCTTCTCCTACCAACAAATGAAGAAAGAGCACGCCTTTGCTCTCCTGGTCTTTTAGCTCCGACACAAGCCCACCAGCCACTACAGCTGGAGCAATACCGACAGCCTGCTCTATATCGTCGTCGGCTGCAACCGCTCACGCTCTTACTGAGTAAGCGAAAGAAAAACCGCAAGCAACAAACGGTACTGCTACACTACCAGCAAAACGAAACGAAAACGTAAACAAAAAAGCTAAGTCGACCTGGCAGACTGGAATGAACCGCAACATTACAATAAAGCGAATGCTTAGCCCGGATAATTCAGATTCAGGAAACAAGCTGAAAAATACACGCGACAATTTTACCCTGAATAACAATGTAGCCCTTGCAAATACCAATAGATTGCCTATGCTGACAGGTACCGCTGAGCACGTGCCGCTGGGATCCGTTGATACCGAACCGAAGAAAACAAAGCCTCCTCCAATAAGAGCACAAGCGGTCTGGTAAATACTTTGATCGAGATCATTAGAAAAGATAGCTTTCATATAAATTCCCTTGTAAGAGGTACTATCGAAGAAATCAAACTTCAAACAAAAACGGAGAACAACTACAGAAAAGTCACAAAATACCATACCGCACAAAAAATAGCCTTTTACACCTACCAGCTTAAAAGCAGCTAGGGCCTACAAGTAGTACTGAAGGGCATTAAGTCTGATATTACGCCCGAAGAGATAACTGAGGCGCTAAGGGAAAAGGGGTTTTGCGCCAAAAGCGTGTTCAACATAAAAAACAGGAACAGGCAGCCGCAACCACTCTTCAAGATTGATCTTATACCAGACAATAATAATCTTAATCTTAAATCTCACGCACATTTCCATATTCCAAATAATGGAAATCAACGTTTAGAGTTATGCACGACTTCATCAGCTTCGGTGGCGTCTGCATCTTCAAATTCATGCACGACATCCAGTGCTTCCGATAGTATGCTTGTAGCAGACCAAGGCTTTGCACGATTTAGGCCTATTGACGATCAAAATTCTGTTCAAGACGGAAGCAATATATGTAGGTACCGAAAGGACTGCTCTTTCATCTCTTCGTCTTAAAAGTTGCAGTGCGACTGAAAATGGCATCGATTGCTAAGATTCTTTACTTCCCAGATACATAGTTTGCATGTCATAACAATAACAATCTTGTTTTTATAACTCACTATCAATCAAGCGCGGTTTTGATTGCCGTTTTATGCCAATAAGTAGTTCAAAATTGTGATATATATATATAACAAAACAAAATGTATTCTATATATATGCGAATTTTCAGTATACCAACCTATCATTCGGTGAATAATTATTTAATGCTTACACTATAGTCTAATTTAACATTTAATTTTAAAAAGTTAAATGCTTAACAGCCTGTACACAAAAAAGCTTATGGTTTTCCCATTATATTTCTGTTTTTTATTCAAAATCCATATCGTAAATCAATTATCTTTCATAAATGTATATTTCGTCCGCAAGAATACGGCCACACGAGATCTGCCAACACAAGATTATGCCCAATCTACAAAGAGCTAAAAAGCCGTCTTCACAAAAAATGAACGCGGCGCGGGCACACCAAGGAACAGATACGCTGACACCATCAGAAACAAACCCAGAGCAACAAGCTCCGCTCCATGGCCAGTACCCACCACTAACAAGAAGCAAAAACCGATAGAAAACCGATAGAAAATTACAAGACTAATACAAAAATGAAAAAATATCGAAACATTATTCAAAAGTGTGGGCGTGGCAGTTTTGGGCGGTTTGTGGGCGTTAGAGTGGGCGTGGCAACATGAATCGACAAACTTGCGCTGCGTCTATGTCTCTGGAGTCTGTATGCTTAATCTCAACTTTCTAGCTTTTGTAGTTCCTGAGATCACAGCGTTCATACGGACGGACAGACAGACGGACAGACGGACATGGTCATATCGACTATTGGCCCTGGCCCTGATCAAGAATATATATATACACTATATGGTCGGAAACGCTTTCTTCTGCCCGTTACATACTTTTCAACGAATCTAGTATACCCTTTTACTCTACGTTAACGGGTATAACTACATAATTTGACCTTTATTTTTCATATTTTACTATAATTAATGGATGTGTATTTAACAGTCGTATCACGTGCAAAAGTAAGTAAATAATTTGGCGCGAATTGCCTTCTCGCAATCAGCTGTTAAAAAATGCACATCTAAAAGCTCATAAAAGGCTTTAGTGAAGGTTTCAGTCAATATTGTTTTTGTTTTTTATTTATATGATCAATTTTCTTTTAGAAAATAATTGATAAAGGACGATAAATTGACATCAAAATTTATACTTAATGAAAACTGGCGGTGGTAATTTTGCAAAGTTGACAGGGCTTTCGAACTGTTTTATACAGCACTCGTAGACGAGTTATGTAATAGTCGTTTCGAATACGATTTATCGTTGACTCGTGCATCATGTGATGTGATTTTTCATGGCTATATTTTGTAATTAAAAATGCGATTTGAAACTTCTTTGACAGAACAATGGCGTTGTTAGGATTTATGTTATCGTTTCTTCCCTGAATGCGTAGTACGCCGTCTTCAATCAACGAGCTTGACTTGTCAATGGCTGAATTATTTTTTAGAGCGGTGGTTTCAGCTGAATACGCCCTGGATTGCGCCTGTTTATATAGTCACGATTTTGCTCTATTTATGGTTTCGGGGTCTAACGTTTTCGGCAGTTGATTTCCGAGACATTTGGCACGTACTCTTTGAATGTATAGCACGAATGTCTCCAATCATAGAAGTATTCTACTGCAAAATCAAAAGCCTTTAGTTTGTTTACAACGAAGATATGCATACGTAGTTCACACGGCTCGCTGTTTTTGAGAATAATGTCTTGTAGTGGCCATTTGCTTTTTGGCTTCCCTAGGAACTGAGGGCCTTTTAACCAGCGATTAGCGTCAGGTGTTTTGAGGAATTTGGTAGCTGAGTCCGCAACATTTTGCTTTGTGGGAATCCATCGTCATTGATTTCGACTCGTGTTATCGATTATCTCTCCAACTCTATGCATAACGAAGGCTTGAAATTTCCGTGGGTCCATATCAAGCCACTGTAGAACTGTCCTAGAGTCTGTCCAGTATGTTCTTGAATTGATTACCCTTTTTGGCGAGGCCCACTCCAATTACAGCTGCCAGTAGTTCCATGCGTAGTATTGAGACTGGTTTTAGTGGGGCGACGTTACATTTCGCTGCTACCAGTACTGGGTCGACCTCTGCTCCTCGCTTGATACGAAGATATGTGACTGGTGCGTAGGCGTACTCGCTCGCGTCTACAAACGTGTGCAGGTCGATCTGGTCGGCATTCGGCAGCAAAGTGGAGTATAAGCGAGGAAATTCCAATTCGGTAGCTTAAAGCAGGACCGTTTTCCATTGTTGCCATGACGTGAGCAGGGCGTCGGGCATGTCTTCGTCCCCGTCTATGCCTGCTCGCCATACTTAGTGTTACCGGCAGGATTTAAAAGTTTGATTCTTCAAGATCAGTTTTTTGATGGTGGGCACTGACGACTTCGGGCTTAAAAGCTTCTCTGTGAAGGAGAGGGTTGTCTTCTGATTGGCAGTTATCAACGCCGCAATCGCGTTTGGAGAAACATTTGCGACGGTGCCTCTTTAGGCATCTGTAGCATTCCTTGGCGTCGTTGACTCTATGAGTCGCTTCGGAACTGACAAACTTTTAAATTTTTCGCATTGGACGGTGTAATGTTCGGTGGAGTTTCACATGGCGCAAGAAGGGTTCGGTTTGGCGTCTTCATCCTGATCGTCTTCGGACTCACACATTTCTTCGGTTGATAGGTGCGTGTGGGTATTCACGCTTCATGAATTTTGTGCAGGTATGACTGTGGAGGCTGCTTCTGCTAAATTGTATATCCAGTCGCTGAATGATTTTGCAACATGGATAGAAACACTGCGGGTGAAAATCCGGCTACCGAGCAGCTGTTCTCGGACATGCTTATGAAGATTGGCCATTCTGCTGGGTTGCCATTGAAAGTCGGCAGATCTGCTGGTAATATTTGCTGCTAGTTGGGATGCATTTGGTCCAAATGATAGGATGTGCCTTTCCTGAGTCCCCTGCTGCTGTGCAAGTATTGCGTATTTCTGTTCGATATATTTCTTTTCCACTTGGCGTATCTCTTCTAGCATCCTTATCATCAAGTTGTTTGAGCATGGAGTATATGATGCCTCAGCTGGCCTAATGGGATTGGGTTCGATTTGTATTATGTCGCCATCTTTCGGCAAGGTATTTGTCAGTTCGTTGCGTTATGAAGCGGCTTGCTGTGAGGTAGAAGGGGTATCGTCGACAAGTTTGCACAAGTCGCACGTCCATTGTGACTGTGCAATAGAGGCATTGACTCTAACGCAGGCGAAGTGTTATCATACCTTGCATACGTCGCACTGCACCCAGTTTTGGACGCCACTGGATAGGCGGCTCTTATTGCATGAACCGCAAAGAGTTACATCTCTCTCCATTTCCGCTATGAGAAGTCAGTCGTTTTCTTCGTCACAGATAATTTCACAACTAATGGCGTTGGTCCCTGGCGTGATCTACTTCAACAAAGTTCTACACATACATAGCCTTCATACGTGTACGTGTGTATCTTGGCTTATAGTTATGCGTGTGTTCCGTGTGAATTTCACAAATGGATGGAGTCACTTGTAATAGCGCTTAATATTGAGTAATTGCAAAGTTTTTTTAGGGAATGTTAAGGCACTAATTAATTTGGGAGATCAATAATAAACAACCTGTTGTAGCAGTCACTTTATTATACCCGTTACTCGTAGAGTAAAAGGGTATACTAGATTCGTTGAAAAGTATGTAACAGGCAGAAGGAAGCGTTTCCGACCATATAAAGTATATATATTCTTGATCAGGATCAATAGCCGAGTCGATTTGGCCATGTCCGTCTGTCCGTCCGTCTGTCCGTCTGTCCGTCTGTCCGTCTGTCCGTCTGTCCGTCTGTCCGTCCGTCTGTCTGTCCGTATGAACGTCGAGATCTCAGGAACTACAAAAGCTAGAAAGTTGAGACTAAGCACACAGACTCCAGAGACATAGACGCAGCGCAAGTTTGTCGATTCATGTTGCCACGCCCACTCTAACGCCCACAAACCGCCCAAAGCTGCGACGCCCACACTTTTGAAAAATGTTTTAATATTTTTTCATTTTTGTATTGGTCTTGAAAATTTCTATCGATTTGCAAAAAATCTTTTTGCCACGCCCACTCTAACGCCCACAAACCGCCCAAAACTGCCACGCCCACACTTTTGAAAAATGTTTTTATATTTTTTCATTTTTGTATTGGTCTTGAAAATTTCTATCGATTTGCAAAAAATCTTTTTGCCACGCCCACTCTAACGCCACAAACCGCCCAAACTGCCGCCACACTTTTGAAAATGTTTTTATTTTTTCATTTTTGTATTGGTCTTGAAATTTCTATCGATTTGCAAAAATCTTTTTGCCACGCCCACTCTAACGCCCACAAACCGCCAAAAACTGTCCTTCGCACTTACACTAGCTGAGTAACGGGTATCAGATAGTCGGGGAACTCGACTATAGCGTTCTCTCTTGTTTTTATTTAATTATACCCGTTACTCGTAGAGTAAAAGGGTATACTAGATTCGTTGAAAAGTATGTAACAGGCAGAAGGAAGCGTTTCCGACCATATAAAGTATATATATTCTTGATCAGGATCAATAGCCGAGTCGATTTGGCCATGTCCGTCTGTCCGTCCGTCTGTCCGTCTGTCCGTCTGTCCGTCTGTCCGTCTGTCTGTCCGTATGAACGTCGAGATCTCAGGAACTACAAAAGCTAGAAAGTTGAGACTAAGCATACAGACTCCAGGGACATAGACGCAGCGCAAGTTTGTCGAATCATGCTGCCACGCCCACTCTAACGCCCACAAACCGACCAAAACTGCCACGCCCACACTTTTGAAAAATGTTTTAATATTTTTTCATTTTTGTATTGGTCTTATAAATTTCTATCAATTTGCAAAAAAACTTTTTGCCACGCCCACTCTAACGCCTACAAACCGCCCAAAGCTGCCACGCCCACACTTTTGAAAAATGTTTCGATATTTTTTCATTTTTGTATTAGTCTTGTAAATTTCTATCTATTTGCCAAAAAACTTTTGGCCACGCCCACTCTAACGCCCACAAACCGCCAAAAACTGTTCTTCGCACTTATGTACACTAGCTGAGTAACGGGTATCAGATAGTCGGGGAACTCGACTATAGCGTTCTCTCTTGTTTTTTTTAGAAAAGCGAGCAGCATTGTTTTTTCTCCTTCGCCAGTGTTGCCTCAAGTATCGAACAAGTGTTACCCTATCCAATAACCGCAGATCATGGGTAACACTTTTTCCAATGGTTTTCAGGGTTACGCCTTTTTCGCCTAGTTGGCGGTTGACTTTAAATTACGGCGGTAATAACTAGTGTTAAATATTGCGACTCGATTGAATTCGACATATTGAGTATGTATGAATTTGAGCAAGCTGCAGCAATTTAAGACATTTTACAAAGGGAGCATTAAATGCTCCGTGCGTTCGTCGACCTAAAAAGACTGGCTAGTACTCTAAAAGCAGCACACCTTGCAACATAAGTTCAAATTATGTTCAGTTCATATTATCAGAATCATATTATTAATGCAACAAGTGCCGATTGCGGCAAGCGTTTAAATCCAGGTGTCCCGCTATTCGTTTTAATTCGTATACGAGAGCATACTTCCCTCTTTGCTTTCATCTTCTCCCTTCCTTGTGCGACCAGGCCTCACTCAAATATTATGCCTCTTTTATTAGGGCTGGCAACAGCGTCACGCTATTTCGTTTCCTTCTAGGAATTGCTATGCAGCCACGTAACTTAGCGACTCAACAGACAAATAACTACACGGTTTCCGGTTTGAATATTTCTGGGAACTGCGACACGGCTTTCCTGATTTTTGCATAAATTCTAACATTATTTTCTTCTTACTTATTAACATGTATGTACTTCCAACTTAAATTACTAACAGTACCTCATATATAAATATGTATTACTTTATTAACTCTTGTCTTATTATAGGTTAGGTTAGGTTAGGTCGGAAGGCCCTCACGGGGTCGCGCATAGGCTAATATGGCCCATAGCTGTCCGAATGTTTCTTTTATGGACGTAGAGAATGTTTTCGAAATCCTTTAGGATCGAGGTATTTTTCGCGAAGGCAAGTAATTCGCCTGGCTTCTTCCTTGAGGCATCTTCTAGCGATGCCAGAATACTTCCGCCTGGAATATGCTGCATTGGCTTGGTAGCTTATACGACAGCCTTATTTCAGGCTCTGTACAGTATATGCCCGCTTCAACTCCTCCTTCCATCTTGGAGCCGTCCGTGTATATATTGAGGTGTTGGGCGTGGTCCTAACCTGTTTTCCAGTCGTCTGGTCCCATGAATGTCGTTGTTCTTACATCCGGGCACATTCTGGTGACTATGTAGTCAGATATGCTGCTCATGTCTCGATCAATTGAACTGTGCCCAAAGCCTTGTAGAGACATTTTCCCTGAGGAAACTGGACGTTGTGCAGCATTTCCTGCGATCATTTGCGCGTTGATGTCTAGGGGATCAACTCCAACTATAGTTTCGAGTGCTTTTGTGGGGGTTGACCTCAGCGCCCCTGTTGTGCAGAGCAGTGCCTGCCGCTGAGTTCTCTCCATGAGCTTGTTGTAGGTCTTCCTTTCCATAGCCTCCCACCACACTAAGACTCCATACATCAGAGTTGGATGCACCACCGAGATGTAAACCCAGTGCATTAGAGCGAGTGAGAGGCCCCATGTGCTGCTAAGCATCTTCTTGGATGCATATAGCGCTATGGTGGCCTTTTTCACCCTCTCTAGTACATTGGGCTTCCATGTCAGCTTGCTGTCTAACACAATTCCAAGGTACTTGACTTTAGTCTTCGGGGTTAGCCTGGATGAGTTAATCGTCGAGGAGACCCATAGCGGCACCTTGTATCTCTGGTGAAGAGAATGAGGTCCGTCTTGTCCGCGTTTATGGGGAGTCCTACCCTCTTCGCCCACTCACATATCTTTTTGAGCGTTGATTCCATAATCGAGCTGAGTGTCGATGGATAGACTCCCGTGATAATTATGCTTATGTCGTCAGCATGAGCTGTTATCTTTGGGGCTTTCCCTTCGAATCTCCTGATCAGGTCATCTACCACCAGATTCCACAGAAGAGGCGACAGGACCCCGCCTTGCGGCGTGCCCCTGTGTGCTCCTTTCACCATGGAGGCGGTGCCCCAATCGGATTGTACCCGTCTTCAGCTTAGTAGATTTCTTATCCACAAACTGATAACGGGGGGCGTGTTGGCCGCTTCTAGGCGGTCCATAATAGCGTCTGTGGTCACGTTGTTGAATGCTCCGGATATATCCACAAACACTCCGAAAGCATATTTTTGGTTATGCAGGGTTTTCTCAATGGTGGCTACTAATGAGTGTAGTGCCGTCTCCACTGATTTACCTTTCGTGTAAGCATGATGGTTGGATGACAGTTGTCGTCCTGCATCATTTTTGATGTATACGTCCAGAAGCTTTTCTAGCGTCTTGAGTAAGAAAAAGGTGAGATTAATCGGCCTGTAATCCTTGGGGCTCATATGGCTGCACTTCCCTGCTTTTGGCAGGAAGACAATCCTAGAGGTGCTCCATTGGATAGGGATATAGCCCGTGGTTAGGCACGCTGTGAATATAGCGTGTAGCCATGGGGTGATCACTTCTTTAGTCACCTGTAGCATGGCTGGAAATATTCCATCTAGTCCCGGTGCTTTTATTCCCGCAAAGGAGTCTACAGCCCATTGGATTCTTCTAGAGTATTTTAGATCTGTTGGGAGATGCTCTTCTCCAGTTACGAGGTCCTGGTGCTTGTTGGCATTGGATATCTCGGTACATCCTGGGAAGTAAGCATGCATTAGTGCTGTTAGGGCCTCTTCGCTGCCCTCAGTCCACTGTCCGTCCTCGCGTTTGAGCTGACTCTGTATGGTTGCCTGTTTCGATAGCAGCTTCTTGAGTCTAGCTGTTTCTGGGGCCGTCTCGATTTTGGAGCAGAAGTTTCTCCACGAGCTTCTTTGTGCCCTGCGTATTCCGTAGAATGCGTAGAAGCGAAAGATTACCATTCCACCAGGGTGGCCTGGTCCTTTTCCTGGCTCAAGATGTCGGGCATGCTGCGCGTTGCGCATCTAACAATTCCCTGGAGAGGGTCTCTAGGGACTTTTCTATGTCTTCAGCGGATTTTACTAGGCCCGGGCCAGTCGCGATTCGTGTCAAGATTGTCTTTTTGAACTTCCCCCAGTTAGTGTTCCGGGGGTTTCTAAAAGAGGTTGGTTTGGGAGAGTGTTCGAATTCGCATAGGAATTGTATGTACTTATGATCTGAGCGTTTGCAGCGTTTTCCAAGCTGAAGTAGCAGCAATAAGGGAGGTCCTAAAACACTTCAAATAACTTAAACCGGAAAGCTCACATGTAAACATTTTCAGTGACAGCCAAGCAGCTATCAAATCGATTGGCTCAATCTCAAGTCACTCGAAACCAGTATCGAATTGCCGATCATCTTTACACGAGATGACACAACAATTCGTAATCAGCCTTATATGGGTACCCAGACACAGGGACATAGAAGGCAACTCCATCGCAGATGAACTAGCTCGAGAAGGCACTACCGCGCCACTCATACAAGAGATGGAGGGCATGAGTATGCCTTTAGCCACTTGTAAACTACTACTACTATTTCCCAATATGGGAAAACACCACACACTGTCGCCTAACACGCCAAATATGGCTAAAAATAAGCTCAAAAAGAAGGCCAGAGCAAACCTCAGCACTGCTATGAGAGTCATCACAGGGCATTGGTTGATAGGACGAAGAAATGGAAGAAACGGTAGAGCATCTACTATGCCACTGTCCAGCACTGCAAGCGAAAAGACTTGCTCAATTAAGAAGCAGATTCCTGATAGACACGTCCGACCTGTCCGACACCGATCCCCATCGGATACAAAAATTCACCAGCGCCTCTGGCTGGGGAAACTGCGAACTTCACACGAACCTCGACGGGCAAAAGGGGAAAACATACACGGCATCACAATGGATCTCTAATGGTCTAAGTGAGTCGGATAACCGACGGCCGGTAAAACCTAACCTAACCTAACCTATGATCTGAGGACTGTCCATTCTGAAACCATAGTACTTTGTCCCCTTACGAGTGTTAGGTCTAGCACGTTTGAGGAGGTGGGGCCTACAAAGGTGTGCTCTTCCGCCACGTTAGCTATGCATAGGTTGGTTGATAGTAAAAAGATTAGGAGTGACTCACCTCTGTCGTTGGTGTCGGGGCTACCCCATACGCAGTGATGCGCGTTGGCGTCTGCACCCACGATCAGTTGTTGGTCGTTCGGGCTGGCTTCCACCATGCTCCTGACTTCCTCCGGTGGGGCCGTTCAGTCGTGTGCCATGTAGCAGGAAGCTACCAAAAGGCTATTCCTCTCGCTCTCCAGCATCACAACAGTCATGTCATCCGTGCTGTAATGAGACATAGGGTTAGCATGCAGGCCCTTCCGCACAAGAGCGGCAGCTCTGTTTCTTCTTACCGATGGTGTGTAGAAGAGGTTGTAATTGGAGGACTTTAGTCCGGCGACGGCATTGCCCGAGGCAATCCATGGCTCTTGGACCAAAGCTATGTCGGCGGACCCTTGCTCTTCGCTTTTATGAAGATTGAGCTGCAGCACCCTCAGTGGCATGGCTCATCTCCATTTGACGGGTTGACTGTCAACGTTAGGTCTCCGTCTTCACCATCCGTCTCGCCTAGCAAAAGTCCCTGGGCGGCTTCCGCGATGGTTTCCAGATTTAGGTTCTTCTCCACCTCGCCTGCCTTCCGGGTGTGAGCATCCTTATCCCCGGGATGGCGTTTTTTGAGGCGCAGGTACACGCTCCCCATGCCCCACGCCGTCTTCCCGTACCTTGGATGTCTTCCGCCTCCTTATTTATCTGGAGGACTGCTCTCTGGCCCCCCTCCTTGGGTGAAAGGGTCGCAAGGTGCAGAACCTTCCAGTCCGCGGTTGGTATGTCTGGATTCTGCCGCTGCAGTAGGATGGGAAAGAGAACCTTCGCCTTATGAATGGACGGGATTAGCTCCCTGTCCACCACCTTCAGCTGAGCCCCCTCCCACAACGCCTCCAATTGGCAGACCGTTTACGTCAGACACTTTCTCGTCGGGTCATCCATGCACTTTTGACCCCGTTCAGCCACCCGGCACCATCAAAAGTGTGCATGGGGGCCTCAGGAGCTTCCTCCATCCGTGCAAACAATGACTCAACGAGTCGCGCATACACCAACTTCCATCGCGGCTCGGTCATCTTGCCGGCTTCATCGCTTCTGTCGATGGGTGCCACGATCAAGTGTCGTTTGGTCGCCTCACTGACTTTAAGCCTTTTCTCGGGCTTCTTCGCTTTCTGGGGGGGAGGGCCTGCCTCCTTCGGCCCGCGTCGCCGCTTGCTCCCCGGTGCGTCCTTATTGGCGCTCTCGGTTGAGCGTTGCCTCTTGTAAGCAAGCGACTCCTCCACCTTGTTGGCGAATCCGCCCGTTGATGCCATGTTGGGGAGGTTGGCGAAGTGCAGCCTACCTCTCTTCGACCCTTTGCTAGGTCCAGGTTAGCTTTTCCATCTCCTGTGGGGATAGGGCGGCTTTTTCCTTGAGCCGGCTCAGGGTGCGAAGGGCGGCTTTATATTGCGCCTTTGCCTTCATCCCCTCGCTTGAACGCTTCGGCCCGTCCCTGCGCGGGGAGCTGGTGCCTGGTTCCCTTGAGTCGTTATTGTTGTTGTTATTGTGGCAGTAGCGTTACAACTGTCATGACCTGCTCCCGTCAAATCAGAGGTGTGACCGCTGGCGACACGCAGAGGCGGTTGCTCCCCTCCGTGCCCGGCGGTGGTAGCAGTCACGCCTACCACCGACGTTTGGGCTGACATCCCAGCCCGGGTTGAGTCCTTTTGGTTGTCCATTAGCAGAGAACACGGTTAGTTTTCCGAGGAACCACCCACTTGCGTTTTATGCCTAACCGCCAGGCACCTCCGCCCATGGCAAATGGTTAATTTCGTCCTGATTTCGAACGGAAGGAATTAAACCTTTGCCTTAGCTAGACACTGCATTACCGCGGACGGAGCAAGTAGCAATGCATTAACCGTTGTCCGGGATAATGCAGTGCCCATTGCCCAGCCGGCGCCCTCGTGAGGGGTTCAGATTGGGGATTTTTGCCAGCCAAAAAGATGAAAGTTATCCATCAATATTCAATGTGATAAATGTTTTTATGCAGCAATTTAAGTGTTCAACATAGCATATTAATTGTATGCATATTTATCGACCATTTGTTGACAATTCATATTGCGAATTATTTATCGATAATTCTTTCATTAATATTTAAAGTCGAAAATACATCGCCAGCACCAACGCAGATTTAAGCAATAGCATCCACGGAACTTTCGGTCGACTCTGGTTTATGGTCTCTGTAAAGGATCCAAATGGGAAGACTTTACTTGTGAGTTGATAATTTTAAACTTAATCTTTATTTTCTAAGTCCTAGCTTAGGTAGCTAACATACAAATTTACATATTCTAATCTTATGGTATCTCTAACTAGACCAACGCAGTGGCCATCTGTTCCCCAGATGTGGAAAACTGTCTTAAGTGCAGGAATTTTCCACTGCACGATATTCCTTATCTTCAAGGAAATGGTACGTAACCGCTTGCATCTTTATTTAAGGGATGAAAACCCCGCAGGATTCGTTGTTTGTCCCAGATATCTATATACTAACGCTAAGGCGTTGTTTATTTTTAGATAAGGCATTGCTCCAACGTTTCACTAGCTGTACATACATTTCTTATGTAAATCCTTTTATATATATAATTAAATAATCGCAATACTCATATGTAAAAAAAATATAATTTTATTTTACTGAATGATTACAATATTTTTAGTTGAGAAGAACACCGACCGATTATAATTAGGTCTCAAACGGAACTCTGAATTTTAATCTGATTTGATTGACGTTCAAGCCTCGGTTTCGAGCTTTTCTAATATGGACTTTAGACTTTAGGGTTCTGATCAAATGAAGAGAGAAAGCTTTGGAGTTGCTGACTTTAATAGTCTTCGCATTTCTCTTGGATTCAAGTGCATTCGCTCTTGGATACAAGTGCTCTTAGATTCTTATAATTTTGTTTATTGAAATCTAATACTTCTGTTTTTCGGGATTGCGAGTCCGAGCTTTGAACGTGGGAACGCAACGATGATGCGAGGGCTTAAGCATAGATTGTTTAAATTAGACAACGGATGTCTAGTTTAAATTAGACAACTGATGTTTAGTCTACCAGTGGGTGACTTATCAGGTATCTGGTATCTGTTGGGTACATCCAGAGTTGTGTAGGGTGTGTGGGTGTGTTTGGGTGTACATGTTGTATGTGTATTAGTGTGTAGGCATGTGCTTAAGTCTTAAGGACTTATGGATATGTCACTCCCCCAATTATTAAATTTGGCCTGTCCTCAGGTCGTTAAATTTGGATATATCATAACATTGTTTTCTGGCTGAATATTTTCCTTGACATTAGTTTCAAGGTGCGGATGTTCTTCTTTTTGTTTACAATATTTGACAATAATTTTCTTAGGTATATTTTTAAACTTATATGCTAAATACAGAGTCAAACTTATTATCATGATGACAAAAGTTGTAATGCATATAATTTGGAAAAAGTTGTAGTGTTTTACATGCAATTTTATCATTTCTTTTGTTTCTAAGTGATTTATTGGTTCTAAACGTGTAACATTGTTAGTGATATAAATCGTTTGTGTAAAATCTGCTACATTATTAGTAATTAGGAATTCATCTATTTGCATGGTACAATTTTTAATTTTAATGATGTTGTTTCCTGATATTAATATTTTGTTGTTTGTACAATCTTGGTTGACAACTGTTTCAGGAATATTCCATGTTAAAAGTATATTTGGTTCTATATAATTTATTTGGAAATGTCTTTGGGTTTTAATGTATTTGCATTGAGTTTGCTCTTGTTTAATAAGTCCAACAATACATTTGTCGAATATTAATTTATCTGTATCTTTATGAAATACTTGGTTATTGAATACATTAAACTTATCGAATATAGAATATAGTTATGTTCATCTGGGTACGGAACTATTTGAAATATCGGAACTTTAGTGACCTCGCTAGGAACGTGGGATATAATCAAATTTTCGTTCGTGTCTGTCTTGAGCCAAGTTGATGTTTTTATCTTTAGCATATTCTCCGAATTTACGTGTTTCAAATAATCATGTTTTAGTAATTTTGGGTTAAAGATTCCTAATCTGGTTAATTGCATACCTAACTCGATGTCTTTTATGTATTCTGTAAACTGCTGTAGGTTGAATATCAGTATCGCAATTTGTTGGTTCCGTTCTTTTTCCAACTTGAGCCTATTAATTATGCCGATACCGCTGTTTATTAAGTCGATAACCATGTTTAGATCATGGGTTTTAACGGAGGTTCTGACATGTTATTAATTTTTTCCCCTAACTCCTCCCTGTTGTCTTCATCTAATGTACCAAATAAGTATTTATTTGCCTTCCCTACTACGTTCAAGAGACCTCTTTTGCTTCTGTTAATAATTCTTAATCCATTTATTTCCCGTTTTAGTATATCGACTAAATATTGTATCTGAGGTACATTGGGATAGTCATTTGCTTCAGTTACTAGATTTTCGAACATAAGCATTGTCTTTGTTATGTTTATACTCAAATAGTGGTACTCGTAGCTGGTTGGAATTTCCATCGTTCCGTTTGGAATATAAGGTATCCATTTTTCGCACTTATTGGGTTTACTTCGATGTTGCTGCATTTTACTCTTTACGAGTGGAGCCTGTATATATTTTATATCAACTTCAAAATCATGCCTATTCTTATTAAGATATTCGATCTCATCAATTTTGTTTTGTTGTACGTTAAAGTCTGGGCTGCCTTCATATAGAAAAATGTCTGCCGGAGATCGTTTTGTACTATTATGTTTAGTTTTATGATTATAGATTTATAAGATTGTTTCGAACCTTGTAAACCTATCTTCGATATTTTGTTCACTACCGATGATTCTTAGCTTTTCGTTTACGGTCTTGTGAAATCTTTCTATATCGGATACACCATTTTTGCTGGTTGTTACAGAAATTTGTACGCCTTCGGATCTTAACCAATTTTGCAAAGCTATGCACATAAAAGCTGAATCTTTGTCTGCTTTAATTTCTTGTGCTTTCCCATATCATTGAATATTTTAGTAATGGCTCTTTTCGCTTCTAGCCAATCTCTACTTTTTACTTCAACTAGTGAGGCAAATATTGAATAAATATCAATACAAGATAAGAAGATCTGGTTACCCGTGAGATAAAGATCTATCACGTATTTTTCCCTTGTGTTAAATATTTCTGGTGTTGTTTCAAATGTCAATTTAGTGTCTCTATGTTCTGTTTTTGCCAGATTACAGATTTCACATTCGTTGATAATATTTTGAATTAGCTTTTGACTATCTGGGTAATAGTATTTTTCTTTAAACCAATTAATGGTTTTTTCTATGCCTGGGTGTAAAACTTCCTTATGTCTCTTTGGGATTAAATCCTTAAATTCCGCATAAGTTAGTATATCAATTAGCTTTGTTGTACATCTCAATAGTTTTGTGAAATTGTTAGGGCTTATGATTTTGGTAAATACCCTCTGGAAGATTAGAAAATCCTCATCATTAGGGAAGTAAATTGCGCTTTTCTTGGTGCACACATATTCCTTAATGAGGGTTTGCCGAGTTTAAGTGTCATTTCTTTATAGATTATTTTAATCTTTAGTTTTTGAAATTAGTGGCTTACACTTGTTGTGTCACTGTCGCCTTTTTCTATCTCTATTTGTCTAGAGAAGAAATTGATTGGTCTCTCCGTTATGGATATATAATTTAAATTATCTTCAACAGCACTATGTATAGTTGCGCCTGCGCTGTTGGCGACTTCGCCAACCATGACTTCTTCTATCTTTGTGCGGGAAAGAGAATCCGCGACATAGTTTTCTTTGCCTGGAAGATATTTTATCTTATAATCGAATTCATTAAGTTTGATTTTCCACATTTGTAATTTCATGTTCGGCTCTTTGATGTTATTCAGCCATACCAATGGCTTGTGATCACTCATTATTTAAACAGGCCTGCCGAATAAGTATGACCTGAAATATTTTGTCGCCCAAACTAAAGCTAACAATTCTTTTTCAATGGTAGCGTAGTTGATTTCGTTTTCGTTCAGCGTTCTGCTGGCATAACAAACGGGCTTATGGTTCTGTGAGAGCACTGCACCAATAGCTACATTACTCGCGTCAGTTGTTAGAGAAAAAGGGTTCGAAAAATCGGGGTAGATTATTATCGGATCTGAAGTAATCGAAACCTTTAGTCTTTTAAATGATTCGATGTAGTTTTCACATTTAATACAGCCCCTTTCTTTAGTTTGAGGGTCATGGGTTTAACTACCTTGGCAAAGTTAGGAATGAACTTGCGATAGAACCCACATAATCCCAAAAATGATTTTATCTTTTTAGGTGTCTTAGGTGACGGAAAAATTGTGATTGCATTAGTTTTGTTTGGGTTTGGTTTAATGCCATGTGTTGTGACAATATGTCCCAGGAATTCAGTTTCTTTTTTCATAAATTCTCATTTGTCTTTCTCAAAGACTTTCTTTAGAGATAAAATATGTTCCTCCAATGAAGTGGAGTAAACAATAATATCGTCCAAATAGACTAAACAATCTTTGTAGATAAAATTTTCCAAAAGATTATTCATACATCTCTGAAAAGTAGCTGGAGCATTCTTTAGACCAAAAGGCATACGTGTATATTCGTTATGCCCATGCTTAGTTGAAAAAGCTGTTTTTGTAATAAAATTTTCGTCCATCTGGATTTGCTGAAAACCCTTAGCTAGATCAATGGTGGTAAAATATTGGCATCTACCCAATTTATATATAATCTCATCCATTCGGGGAATGGGGAATTTGTCATTAACAGTTATCTCGTTTAGATTCCTGTAATCAACTACCAACCTAAATTTTTGTTTCCCAGAGCCGTCTGCCTTCTTGGGGACCACCCAAATAGGAGAACAATAAGGGGACTTCGATTTGCGAACGATCCCTTGCTCCATCATATCTTTGATTTGTTTGTTGACTTCTTGGTCAACACTTTGGGGGTACTTATAGGGTTTACGGTATAATGGATCCTCATGCTGAGTCTGGATGACATGTTTAATAGTACTGGTGAAGGTCAAATTTTCGTCTTCCTTGTACTGCATGTCTCTATATTCGTATAGAACTTTCTTTAAACATTCAATTTCCTCTACATTTAGATGTTCGAGTCTGTACTTGTTACATTCGCGTAACTCATTGTTGATCGCGAAGTTGACTATATCGTTGTCAATGGACATGGGATCGAGATGTGTTACATCGTTGTCCACTGTGTCACTAACAACTTTTGAAGTGAGGCATTTTGGTAATGCGGTCTCCTTCTTCTGTTGTTTATGCTTTGGTTTAAGGCACATCCTTTTGCTGTGTGTCGAGGCATTTAGATGCGGTCTCGCCCTTCTTTTCTCCATACACAAACTTAAAGGTTCTTGAACCTAAAGTTACCGTCTTGTTATCATAATTTATCTTAGCTTTCGTATCCTCTAGATACTTTCGACCTAACAGGAAACCATAATTTTCGGAAAATTTGTGAATATAAAATTTCTGAACAGACGGACATACTGAAGTGGGTTTCATTATTATGCTTTTCTTTAATTTTATTACCCCTTTAATGGTATACACTGTTAGATCTTCTTCTTTTTCTTCAAAATTTTCAAAATTTTCCCTTATGATATTGATGGATGAACCTGTGTCGATCATTCCCTTGTAAATTTCGAATTTTGAGGTTGCGTATTGTTATTTTGATTCGTTCCAGAATAATTATTGCTGTGATTGTAATATCTTTGATTATTGCTTTGACTATGATTTCCCCTGTTCCTGCGTCTGTTCCCTTCTGATCTATTAGAACGCTGATTGTCTGGACTGGCGTCATAGAGGCCTAGCTCCATTGAAGCTTGTTTTAATTTATAAATAGTATCAATATCTTACCGTGCCAATGACATATAAATTCTATCCGGCAGTTTTCGATCTATTACAGATTTAACAGTTCTTTTTAACATTTCAGTGTAATTTGATTTATCTACAGGGTCGCTTTCTAATTTTATCTTGTCAAACATAATCCAATATTGTGATTCGAGCTTCTCGATGAACTTACAGATGCTTCCGGGGTACGATGTATCCTCCAGTTGTCTTGTAAGTTTTATGTAGGGCCTGTGATCCTTGAATGCCATCGCCAGGACCGTTTTTGTCTCCAGCCATGTGTTTACTCTTTCTTGGGTCACGACCTCCAATGCTGCATCCACTAGTAACCGTTTCACTGCTCCGTAGATAACGTGTGCTTGTCTGGCATCTTGGGTAGGGTATAAGTTAAGTAGCTGCTCGACCTGGTTAACAAACACAGACAGCTTGCCAGGTGTGCCATCGTAGTAGTTCAGTTCTTTAATTTGATTTAATAATTGATTTAGGTGGGTTTCCGAAAGTTGCGGAACTGCCATGGTGTATTTGTATAAGTATTTGGATACACGGTGTTTATTTTAATTTTTTGTTTTAAGTTACGGAATTACAAATTTTAATTAATTTTGTTTCCGACCGCACGGGATTTTAAATTGTTTTGCAGAAGTTACTGACCACACGGGATTTTTTCTTGAATACTACTTTAACGTAGATTCTTTTGCGGATCTCAAAATAATTTTAGAATCAATGTTTTAATTCGCTGATCCTAGATAGCTATCCTTCAATGGATCAGTACCGTACTAAAAGGACTCTTTATTTAACATATCCTACCGGCTGCGCCAATTAAATAATCGCAATACTCATATGTAAAAAAAATATAATTTTTTTTTACTGAATGATTACAATATTTTTAGTTGGGAAGAACACCGACCGATTATAATTAGGTCTCAAACTGAACTCTGATAATTACTCTGATTTGATTGACGTTCAAGCCTCGGTTTCGAGCTTTTCTAATATGGAGTTTAGACTTTAGGGTTCTGATCAAATGAAGAGAGAAAGCTTTGGAGTTGCTGAAATTTTATTAAATTTTAATTTATTTGAAACATTTCTGCTTTAATCTCTTATACATTTTTTCTTTTCGAAACAACGATATGGTGAACTGTATTTTTGTGTATATATATATTTTCTTAATAATTTTATTGTTTATATCAACAGCTTACTCTACTGACAATGGACCTGCAAAGGTTATTGCTTGCACTCTTTGTTGAATAGCACATTTTCGTATAAAATATATTATTAATACTACGATTATTATTAAAGCAATAATTAATCCAGCATGTCCGGAAATATGATGGAAATCTAAGTCCTTTAATTTCTAATGATACTCCTTCATATATTTAATCGTTCAAATTCTGCAGTATGATTTAATAATGATAATTTTAGCGGATCCCAAATAATCTTCGGTACTTCACTAACCTATATAAGGCATTGATAGCGATTCATCGCTTTCGGACGATTGAATATTATGGTGGGCAACTAGAATTTTATCGTCGGTTCTAGCCGTACAATATGGCGCAATGCTTAGAACTCCTTGCTGCGGAAAATCAAACAATTCAATTGGAGAGCCTGTACATTGCAGTCGGACTTTGGAATTTACCGGAACCTTAAACAACCAACTGCTTTTTTTCTCCAACTCTACCCAGTAACTTTTAGAGTCGAATGCTGTTTTATAGATACAGTTCGCCGCTTTATTTGGCTTTAGAGGCTTCCTTCCAACTTCCTTTGCATATTCTCTTCATTAGTTGCCATTTCTGACATTGATTTAGAGTGGCTTCCGTCATTATGTGATAGAAATCTATTCCAAAATTATAAATTAAATATTCGGCAGTTTTATGCACCATTATTATCTGATCTTCATTACGTATTGGCACTGGAATGAGTCGAAACAATTTAGATGGATGCCTACTAAACAGAGGGACCTTTGCACTAATTATTAATTGGTCGTCGATAAATAAACCTCTAACAACGTATACACCTCCTTAATTTCCGTACCTGACCGTTTTCCTGGAATTACTAAATTCTCCGAAAGACTCTGCTGAATTTTGGCAATTTCCTTTTTGAGCTGATTTGGCTTAATAATATTTGTATTTAGCCTACCGTGATTAATATCAATCAAAAGGCTTTTAATACCTGCTTGAACTTTTTCGCCTTCTTCTATCATTGAGTGCAGCTGTTTCGTAAACATAAAGAATTTTATCGATTCCTTATAAACGTAATAATTTTCTTTAAGAACTTCGGTCATGTTCTCAATTCTTATTTGCACACTCCTAAAATTTGCGTTAACATAACATATTTTTTTAATAAATTGGTAGTTCAATCAACCACTGATGTTTTTTTTTTTATTAGTTTATCAAGGCTGTTCTGATTTGTGAAATGTACGGCCATTTGTCGTCTCTCATTTATGCGTTGCAGCTCCAGCTGGTTTTGCTTCGCTAACAGGAAGTTGACAGATCTTGTTTAGCGATCTTTTTACTTCCCCATCGGTTGTTTTAACCGTGACTACCCGGACTTTATCATCTTGTCCTTTAGTCGTACTAATGATTATTCCCATTGGCCATCTTGCAGGGTGAGTGTTCTCATGTTTTATAAGAACCAGCTGAACCAGCTCCTTCAGATTTGGTTTTTCTTGGCGCCATTTAATTCGCTGTTGCAATGACACCAGATACTACTCTTTCCATTTCTTCCAAAAATCACCTCTGATGCGTTGAATAAGCTTCCAGCTATCCAAAGAGCTGATTGTCTTACTTTCGTCAATATGTTCAGGAGCTCCAATTAGAGGTCTTTCCACCAGAAAATGACCCGGCGTTAATATGTCCTCACCATCGTTTTCGCTACATGCAGTGACTAATGGATGCGAGTTTAGCACTGCTTCGATTTGACATAGCAGCGATGCAAATTCTTCATATGTAAAGCTGTTTTCACCAATAACTCGTTTAAGGTGATGCTTCACTGATTTTACACCGGCTTTCCATAAACCTCCCATGGGGGGCCTCCCGGGGAAATAAAGTGCCACTTGATGCCTTCTTTTTCTAGTGTAGGTGCTCACTTATTATTGTTTTTAATGGCAGCTACAAATTCTTTGTCCAATACTCTTGAAGCTCCCACGAAGTTTGTTCCATTATCTGAGTATAGGTGCTCACTCCTTCCCCGTCGTGCAAAGAACCGTCGAAGAGCCTCCAGGAATTTGTCTGCCGAAAGGTCGCTAACAGCTTCCAGATGTATCGCTTTTGCTGCCATACAAAAAAATACATAAATGTATCCTTTATACGTTTTTTGACCCCTTCCCTTTGAGCAGCGAATCTGGAACGGTCCGGCATAGTCGATTCCAGTATTTTTAAACGAGTAATCAGCCGTTACTCGATAAACTGGTAAATTTCCCATCAGTAGACTGAACATCTCTTGCTTGTATCGTATGCATACAATACATTCCCTTAAATATTTCTTTAAGGAATGCCAAATATCCAGAACTCCCTCTGAATATAAGTTCTCATAATGTTAATTCCGCCATGCAGAGTTACTTTATGAGAATCCTTTACAATTAACCATGTCAAATGTGACTTATCCAGTATAATTGGATGTTTTACATTATACGGTATCATTGCGTTTTGTAGTCGTCCACCAACTCGAAGTACGGATTTAGCGCCTGCAACTTACTCTTTGGGTCTAAAGGTCTTTTGTTTTTGAGTAGTCTGACTTCGTTTCCAAAATCTAGCTGTTGTTGTTGTATCTTTACCACAGCAATCCTCGATAGCTTTAGTTCCTCCACCGTAAGATGTGACGGCTGTTGCGATTTTCCTCTCATCTTTGTTAAGAAGCGTATTACATACGCCATTACTCTAAGAAGTTTGTCGATCGATGAATACTTCGATAAAAGATGGTTTTGCAGATATTCGGATTTTATCAATGTGGATACCACAACAATTTCCGATTACTTTTGAGTGGGCCAGTGTTGTGCATCTATAGATAGCCAATTTGGCCCTCTCCACCAAATTTCACAGATTTTAAGAGATTGCGGTGATATCCCTCTTGAAGCCACGTCTGCTGGATTTTCTTCTGATTTAACGTAATTCCATTTGACATTGTGAATTAGTTTATTGATATCTTCCACTCTAGTTCTGACGAACTTATCTTTGCTGCGCTTGTTCTGTATCCAAGCAATAGTAATTTGCGAATCACTCCATGCATGCGTTGTAATCTGGTTGCTCCATATAGCCTGCACTTTCGCTAATAACTTTGCTAGTAAATGCGCAGCACATAATTCCAACTTTGGAATTGTTTTCCTGTTTTTTATAGGATTTACTTTGCTTTTTGCTGCTAGCAAAGTAACTCTGCCGCCTACTTTTGTATACACAGCCGCTGCAAATGCTTTCTCTGATGCATCGCAGAATCCATGTAGCTCCATAATGCCTTTGGAGCATCCAGTCCAGCGTGAAATGCTAATTTCTTCTAAATCTGATAGACCTTTAGCATATTCCATCCACCAGTTTGCTAAGTTGGATTTCAATTCAACGTCCCAAGTCATCGGTAACTTCCACAGTTCCTGAATGAAACATTTGCCTTGAATCCTTGAATTGTTACAGGTGCCAACCATCCCAGTGGGTCGAAAATTCTGGACAACTGTGATAACACTAACCGCTTTGTTATGCGTGTTAGCATTGGGTTTTCTGCCGAAAACGTAAATGTATCCTTCTTCGGATCCCATTGAAGTCCTAAGGTTTTGATCGATACATTCTTCTCAATGCAGATTTTCTCCGCAGCACCGTCGTCCTGAATGTCGGCTAAAATACGTTCGTCATTTGCAACCCATTTCGCAGATGCATGCCGGCCTTCTCCATCACTTGTCTCAATTTCCTTTGAAGTTCATAGCACTCGTTGACTGTGTCTCCACCAGTTATGAGGTCATCCATATAAAAGTCGTCTCTAATTCTCTCTGCTAAGACGCTATCCTCTTGGCATAAGCGATAATAACGTCAATTAGGCTTAGTCCATTTGTCGTCTTTGCGGATGCGTCAAAAACTACTCGTAGCTTCGTAGTTAAGCTTCCAGGCCTGATGATTGCTTGATGGGGTAAATAGTATTTACCTTGACCCGTTGTCTTTACAGATTCCATATGTCCCATCTTAAGGTATTCTTTCATGAATTCGTTGTATGCAGCCCAGTTCTTTGGGTTTCTTTAAAACTTCTTTTCCATTTGCATAAGCCTTGCCATTGCCTGTTTGCGAGAGTCCCCCAGCTTTGCCTCTTGGTGGAATGGAATTGAAACCACAAATCTGCCTTCCTCGTTGATGACAGTTGTTTCTTGGAATTTTCTTTCGCATTCTGCATTGTCTGTAATCGTCTCATCGGCTTCATCTTCCAATTCCCAATAGCGATCCAGGTCCTTTAGATTTATTGTTGTAGTGGCACTTATAATTTTTTGTTTCTGCTCGAGTTATATTTCCGGACACAATCCATCCAAATTTGGTTTTTTGTCCCAAGATTCCATTTACGGTTTTCATTTTCTCCATCATAATCAGGGGAAATAGATCCACACCCCAGCTTTGCCTCTTGGTGGAATGGAATTGAAACCACAAATCTGCCTTCCTCGTTGATGACAGTTGTTTCTTGGAATTTTCTTTCGCATTCTGCATTGTCTGTAATCGTCTCATCGGCTTCATCTTCCAATTCCCAATAGCGATTCAGGTCCTTTAGATTTATTGTTGTAGTGGCACTTATAATTTTTTGTTGCTGCTCGAGTTATATTTCCGGACACAATCCATCCAAATTTGGTTTTTTGTCCCAAGATTCCATTTACGGTTTTCATTTTTCTCCTATCACCATGTCAATTCTGCTTGGCTTGTTGAATCGTGGATCTGCTAGCCTGTAGCCCTTCCACTCTTTGTTGATATCAATATCAAACTTTTTGCTGGGAAGGGCTCTATGGAGTGTTGGTAAAACCAATGCTTCCGTTGATGCTTTGAAGCTGCTTGGAATTTTTGGTTTGATCGTCAGGTGGACACTATTTTTTGATAATTGAGTAGTCTGGGAGATACCTTCGACCTCTATAGTACTTCTTACTCTGGGAATCCTTAATATTTGTGCTGCTTCCTCTGAAATCAGCGTCTTCTGGGATCCACCGTCAATAAGCGCTTTCAACTCGTTGTAATCTCCAGCTTTGTTTTCCACTAAAACAACAGCTGTAGCCAATAGTGTGTCTTGACCTTGCTTAAGACTATTGCTGTTGATACTGCGTTTTGTGTCTTTATGAAGAAGGCTGTTGTGTCTTTTGGAGCATCGATTCCATGTAATTTCCTTTCTGCAGTCGATAGCATTATGCTTTCCAAAGCATCTTGTGCTTTAGATGCTTTGGAAAGCATAATGCTATCGACTGTTCGACTGTATCGGCTGTTCTTTTGAACGAATTCTTTTCTTTTTTCGATTGATTGTGCTCTGAACTTGAGACACTTTATCATATCGTGGCCATCCTTAGAGCAAAAGGCACACGATCTAACTTGCACTTTTCTTGTAGCAAGCTAAGCGGTATTTTTGGTAATGGCATTTACTGAGTTGTATTGTTGCTCAATAAACTCTAGTACATCTTGTAAGGACTGTATAGCTCTTGCCTTTTTTACATGCTGTTCATACAGCTGCAAGGCTTCTGGCGAAAAGTTCCGCAGCAGAATTTCAGCTAAAATTACGTCAGCAGAGCTTCCCATTTTTCCTTTTTGCTATGCTCCTTTTTCCTTTTCCTTTTTGAATATGCTCTCGGTCGCAGTATCCAAAAACTTCCCTAAATTTTTCTCATCATGGGGCAGCAAGCACTCCAGTTCCATTAATTTGTTGAAGTGTTGGGAGAATATTTTTCTGCTATTCTCATAGCGTTTGCAGATAAGCTCGCACGCTGCTGCATAGCTGGCCGCTGATCCTGTTATCAAATGGCTAATAACCATTTGAGCTTCTCCTTTTAAGCAGGCTCTTAAATATCCCAGCTTCCTTGTGTTGCTGAGATCCTTCCTGCTGTCTATTAGTTCAGAGAACAGCTCGTAAAATGTTGGCCATTCCTTCGCATTTCCATTGAACGTTGGAAGGTCCACTTTTGGGAGTTCTGGCACGTCGTAGTTGGAACTTTTGAACTGTTCCAACTTCCTCTGAAGTACCATTTCTAGTGCGGCAACATCAGATTGCAGAATGTCTGCCTCATCTTGATCAAAGGCAGTTCTATCATACTTGTTTTCAAGCAGTTTCAGTGTGTCCGTCACGTTGGACCAATGACTTTTCATCATTGCCAGCTGCTTGACTAGTTCAATCTCACTTGAACTATCCAGGGTTTCGTATATTAGGCTTATCTGTTGTCTCACCCTGTCCGCTCTTCTGTCCACCAGTTGAACCAGATTATCAACTGGACTGGAGCTCCGAGCTGATGCGGAATCAGATAATTTTGATCCACTTGGTATATTTATCTCTTCAAGTGTTTCTACCTTTAATTGCGACTCCTTGTAGGCCTTGACAGCATCCATAGTTTTAATAAATATTTTATCATTAAAATATTGATGATCGCCAACTCCCCATTTTACCAGCGCATTGTTGTTAGTAGTAAATTGGTCTGCCAATGCTTATATTGTTGGTATAGATGCCTTGTCCTTGATGGCTTGCAGTATTTTGTTATGCAGCACTCCTTGGTCTTGCATGAATTTCACAGATCTTTCCGACAACATCTTGGGAAAACAATCACTGTGACTTGTGCTTTATGCTTGTATTCTTTGGCGTGATCCGTTCGAGGATTTTTTGATTGGTCGCCCAGTTGACCTAGCTAGAACACAATGTTTCACCTGATAGTCCTAGTACTTTAAGGCGTGGTCTTTTATTCTGTGTTTCTTACCACTGGTGGGGGAAAACAACAGAATTTCTCGAAGGACCAAAATGTTCACACTATAAACTAATGCGTACACTTAATGAGTTCAATTCGGGTGTTTGAATCTAACTGACTCGCTACTGCGAGGGCATCGCCTTTTATTCATTCTTACATAGGTTCTTATCATCTAATTATATAATGCAGCGCTTGTAAGACGATGCAGTCTGCGGGAAATGTACGGCCAGTAGTTGTCTCTCATTTATGCGTTGCCTCCGGATATAAATGACCATTATAATTATGATAATCGTTGTCAACGCTAGAGCCGAGTGTCCGCTTGCCGTGTGGAAAATCAAGTCATCAATGTGTACTTTGTTATTTTTCAGGGTCTTGAAGCGCATTTGAAGATTTTGTAGTTCATTAGTGTTGTTGACAATCAAGTGCTTCAGCGGGGCCACGTTCCATGTCTCCTTGTCATCTATAATTCGTAAAATGGGAAAGATAGACTTTTCAGACGCTGTCGAAATTACTTTTTGAGGAGTAATTATTGTTGTATCCCCTAATATTGCTGTGCATCCTGCAGGTAGTTGTATAATGCCTTGATTGGGCAGTCTTATAACTTGATGCTGTTCGTTGCATCTTATATTAGCTGTTGTATTCCGAAACAGTCTAAATAGCCAACGGATGGATCCACTTATCTCTTTGATGAACGAATTGCCTTGGAATTCCATCATTTCGCATGAGTGTGCCTTGCTTGGTTTCAATGGAGATATTTCGCAAGAGTGATCATCCGCGTTTTTCCATGCCCAATTATTTTCGCAAAGCCATGTTGTCGAATCCTCTTGTCTGCATTGGTTAATTTCCATATCAGACATTAGGTGATATGCGTTTATGTCTGTATTGAACGCAAAATATTTAGAATTCAATTTCGGAATAAGCTTTGTTCCGTTTGTCCACAGTGGTATTGGGATTACTTCAAAGAGATCCGTTTCCTGATTGTTGTATATCGGCAATTTTGCTTCAATGAATAGGATATTATCCTTCAACATAGCTTGTGCCTTCATCAGCTTATAGATCAGTATAACTGAATTTCCACCCAGTAGCATTTGTTTTCGTCCTAATTTTTGCTTAACTTTTTCGAGCTCCTCCAGCATTTTGTTAGGCGTAATTAGTGTAGGATGAATTCTTCCTTCACTAATGTCCGTTACCATTGAGATCGCTGTTGCTTGTAGGCTTTCTGCCTCTTCAATCCAGATTCGCACTTGATCGCACATAAAGAATTTAATTGACTCCTTATATACCATAAAGTGCTCCTTCATGGTTTCTGCAATAATATTGACTTGTTGGGTCAGTTTTCCCAAATTCCGGTTAGCTTCTATCGTAGTTGCTCTTACTAATTCTTCCGTGACATTGATGACCGAGGTCTGATTGTCAACATATTCCATTAGATGTTTTTCGTTTTATATGATCGTTTGCATATTTTCATGTATTCTATTTGCATTTCCGATATCAAAGAACAGTATAAACCTTTTCTTTCGGTTGGTACGGTGCCGTAGTATTTTGTCTTTTTCTTTTATGTTGTCAATTTTTGTCCTTATTGTCGTGCCGAAGAAATCGCAGTAGTCCTTGAAGTTTCCCTTTTTTTCGCAAACCAGGCGGGATTTTTCCAGGAAGTCCTCTGATTGTTTTATGACATCAAAATAGGCTTGCATGTTATAATAAAACAATAATTGCTAACTGGATGTAGCGACTTCAATATTCCAATTTTCCCAAGTTCTTTGGGAATTTCTTCCGAATTTTTTGTCGCAGTTGTAGCTTGCAACATCAATAAACAGCATAGCACAGTAGCTATGCTTCCAGTGCCATTCCTTTTGCCTTTTGGAACTCGCTGCCTAAGCTTCTTGTCCTTGCGTAGCTGCATTTACTCCGTTCTAGATGGCGTTGCAGCTCCAGCTGGTTTTGCTTCGCTAACAGGAAGTTGACAGATCTTGTTTAGCGATCTTTTTACTTCCCCATCGCTTGTTTTAACCGTGACTACCCGGACTTTATCATCTTGTCCTTTAGTCGTACTAATGATTCTTCCCATTGGCCATTTTCCAGGGTAAGTGTTCTCATGTTTTATAAGAACCAACTGTCCCTCCTTCAGATTTGGCTTTACCTGGCGCCATTTGGTTCGCTGTTGCAATGACACCAGATACTCCTCTTTCCATTTATTTGTTGAAGTGTTGGGAGAATATTTTTCTGCTATTCTCATAGCGTTTGCAGATAAGCTCCCACGCTGCTGCATAGCTAGCCGCTGATCCTGTTATCAAATGGCTATTAACCATTTGAGCTTCTCCTTTTAAGCAGGCTCTTAAATATCCCAGCTTCCTTGTGTTGCTGAGATCCTTCCTGCTGTCTATTAGTTCAGAGAACAGATCGTAAAATGTTGGCCATTCCTTCGCATTTCCATTGAACGTTGGAAGGTCCACTTTTGGGAGTTCTGGCACGTCGTAGTTGGAACTTTTGAACTGTTCCAACTTCCTCTGAAGTACCATTTCTAGTGCGGCAACATCAGATTGCAGAATGTCTGCCTCATCTTGATCAAAGGCAGTTCTGTCATATTTGTTTTCAAGCAGTTTCAGTGTGTCCGTCACTTTGGACCAATGACTTTTCATCATTGCCAGCTGCTTGACTAGTTAAATCTCACTTGAACTATCCAGGGTTTTGTATATTAGGCTTATCTGTTGCCTCACCCTGTCCGCTCTTCTGTCCACCAGTTGAACCAGATTATCAACTGGACTGGAGCTCCGAGCTGATGTGGAATCAGATAATTTTGATCCACTTGGTATATTTATCTCTTCAAGTGTTTCTACCTTTAATTGCGACTCCTTGTAGGCCTTGACAGCATCCATAGTTTTAATAAATATTTTATCATTAAAATATTGATGATCGCCAACTCCCAATTTTACCAGCGCATTGTTGTTAGTAGTAAATTGGTCTACCAATGCTTCTATTGCTGGTATAGATGCCTTGTCCTTGATGGCTTGCAGTATTTTGTTATGCAGCACTCCTTGGTCTTGCATCAATTTCACAGATCTTTCCGACAACATCTTGGGAAAACAATCACTGTGACTTGTGCTTTATGCTTGTATTCTTTGGCGTGATCCGTTCGAGGATTTTTTGATTGGTCGCCCAGTTGACCTAGCTGTGCCTCGACTCACAGCTGATTGATCAGCCAAGGAAAAAAAAAAAAGCAAGAACACAATGTTTCACCTTATAGTCCTAGTACTTTAAGGCGTGGTCTTTTATTCTGTGTTTCTTACCACTGGTGGGGGAAACAACAGAATCACTCGAATAACCTTGCTCTTTTTACTTTGAAGCGCTGGTTTTTTCTTCTGTGTTTCTTACCACTGGCGGGGGAAAACAACAGAATTTCTCGAAGGACCAAAATGTTCACACTATAAACTAATGCGTACACTTAATGAGTTCAATTCGGGTGTTTCAATCTAACTGACTCGCTACTGCGAGGGCATCGCCTTTTATTCATTCTTACATAGGTTCTTATCATCTAATTATATAATGCAGCGCTTGTAAGACGATGCAACTCGTTGGTCAATGCAGATGAGATTTATCTTAAATCTATGTTTGTGGCCTATGACCGCGCTAATCACCTCCCGCGTGATCATATCTCTTGACACTTCGACAATAGACCACTGCAATCGTACTTATCTGTAGTTGCCACTTATGTTGTCCCGTGCCATGTTTATTGCAGCCCATAAATAGAACATATTTATAGTTTGTCTACTTATCATGTCTAAACACATCTTTAGACAGTTGGTCTACTTATCATGTCTAAACACATCTTTAGACAGTCAACAAAGCGCATCTAAGTGCTTTAAAAAAGTATAAAAATGCATTACTATATATTTCATGTCCAAAGCGTACATTAAACTCTAAGAGAAAAGTCCTAATTCAAAAAGGAATTTTTGGAAATATTTTAAAAAATGATCAAAAATAAGCATAATTTAAATAAAGTAATTTTAATGAGCCCGAATACCTTACAAAAATTACTTAATAATGATCAAGGGAATAAATTAATAATTAAAAAATTTTTACCAATTTTAAATAATAACAAAATAAGTGATTTTGATAAATGGATAAAGATTCGTCAAGAACTAAGTTTCTATCAAAATAAAACACGTAGTAAATCATGGAATACTTTAAATGAACAAAAATCATACTTAAATTCAACGAGAACAGCTGAATCTCAAACAATAGAATCGATTGATATAAATCCTAACACTTCAAAATTAAATTCAAAGTTTTCACCGGACATGTCGGAGCTCTCGGATTTACCTCAAAAAACTGATGAAGAAGATTTTAAATCAAAAGAAACTGCTAAGTTATTGAATGTTAAAAAACAGGTAAAATCCGGTATTTTACTTTCAAGAAACGAAGAGATTCCTGACTTACCTCCAGAAAGTGATGATGAAATTCCAAATAAAATTAGCAATAAACGAAAGATAAGCAACACTTCGTTTTCAGACGATAAAGAAGATATAAAAAAACAAGCAGTAGTAAGAGTAAAGCTTACTGAAAAACAACGCAGGTTAAGAGAAAAGTTAAATAAACTTAAAGCAACGGAAACATTACCATATCAAAATTTAAATTATATAACAGGTCGTGAAAAATTGCGAAGATCAACTAAAAAAAATTTAGTGCAAATAGGGAAAAACAAACTTAATTGGATATCTTACCAATAGCAGAAATTTAAATATAAAAATGAATTATGTAAATGATTTCTTTATTAGATTGCTCAGTAATGACTCATTGAATGTATTTCCTGATAATGTAAAGTGTGCATTTACAAACATTGTAAATATCCCCGAAGACATGAATGATGACTGGGAAGTAGGCATTACAGATATGTATCTGAATAATTATATTAGCAAAACAACTGCAAAAGAAACAAATTTATCTGAAGAAGCAGAGTTTGTAAGTTTAGTAAATGCTGAAACATTTAGATATAAAAACGTCGCTGTCGAATCGAAAATATCTGAATGTGGATTGATTTTTATTTACACTGACATAATTAAACCCAGGTCTGTTGGTAGTATGAGACCCCGATGTCTTCGTGTAATGCATTATAACGGAAAAGAAAAAAATATTCAGTTTAAAAATATTGAATATTATCGTTTGGATATATGGTCTTCAAATGAAATCTCAATATTAATTACTGATTCAAGTGGATATAAAGTACCTTTCGAGACTTCCGCCGTGCCGATTTTTGTTACTCTTCACTTTAGAAAAAGGAGAAGGTCAAACCTATAAATAATACATACCCAAATAATGCTTACTTAGAATACTAATAGTCATCATGGTGAAATCTTTTCATGATTATTATGTAAATCAGTGTGGAGCAGGTTTGTCCAATATAGGAACTCTATATGTAAGCCCGCGAATTATTCAACAAGGGCGAGGAATCGGAAACTTTTTTAGTGGACTTTTTAATTACATAAAACCTCTGTTCATTTCGGGTTTAAATGCTATAAAAAATCAAGCTGGAAAAATCAAATCTGGAAAAGCTGTAATTAATGAATTTGGTAGAAAGCCATTAAGAAATATTATTCAAGAACAGAGTAAAATTGCTTTACAAAACCTATCAAATAAAGCAATAAATAAAATGACACGGTTTCAAAATGGCAGTGGAAAAAGAAATAAAAAGCGAGGTGGTAGAAAAAAACGAAATCATTTAACATCTAAACGACAACGTAAACATACACAACACAAAATGAGTAACCATATAGAATGTATGAAAGTTCAATTCTACGAACCGAAGAGGTTTCTTATAATCCAATTGCATCCTTGGATGGTGCCTCCTCTATCGAATTTGGGAAATGGTGAAACATATCGAGATCTATCAAGTGTTTATTTACGACATGTGGTGCAATTGAAAAAAAATGATAACAGCGTCATTGAAGGAAATGCTGTCGGTGTAGTAAACAATATCTTACATTCAATATTTAGAAGTTCATCAGTATATTTAAATAACATATTAGTTTCGCAGAGTGATATTAATTATCATTATAGAGCATATCTGCAAACAGTTTTAAACTATGGGAGTAACGCCTCGGAAAGCCACTTGGCCTCGCAAGGTTATTTTCCTAATTTCGGACGATTAACATCAGGAAAATACGTTTATCCGAGCTCTAATGAAACTCTGAAAAATATATTTCAAAATAGTAATAAGGTAGAACTATTTGAAAAAATTCATGGTGATATATTTAATCAAACGAAACTTCTTGTCAATAATGTTGACTTAAGAATTAGTTTTAATATTGAAAAAACTGCATTTTATTTAATGGAAAAGGATAGCGAATCAAATTTAAAGATATTAGAAGCACAACTTTTCATGAATCATGTAACTGTGAACCCAAGCATTTTATTGGCTCATCATCATGTTTTACAAACAAAAAATGCTCTTTACCCATTCAGTAAAGTAGAAGTAAAATCGTTTACAATTTACCCAGGATACAATACGCTATCAATAGACAATGCTGTAATTGGACAATTACCAAATTTTCTAGCTTTTTGTATGATTAAAAACCGTTCATACTCAGGCAACAGAGGACTAGATCCATTAAATTTTGAACATTTTAAAATGCAACGCTTTAATCTAATGGAAAATGGAGTTCAAGTTCCTTCGCAAGCTCTGGAATTTGACTACTCGAACTCTGAAAACGTTCAAAGCTCAAGAGGCTATAATATGCTTTATCTATTTATCTTTATCTATTCAGATCAAGCGGAATAAAACATTATGATCGGGGTCTTCAAATTACCAAGGAAATGTTTGATACGAACAGTTTTATATTAGCCTTTGATTTAACTGCTGATCAGTCAAATACCACCATATGTTCAAATTTGATGTCGCAAGGCAAAATAAGAATCGAAGGAAGATTTTCAGAACCTCTTAGTGAAGCCGTTACTTGTCTGGTATATTGTGAATACGATTCCATGATTGATATTGATAAGCATAGAAATATTCGAACCCTTTTTTAAAATGAATACTTTACAAATTCACAATTTGCTTACAAAACATATATACACAAAATCAATTTTTAAAGGAGTTTTCCCTTCAGACCAGCTTCCAAAAACTATTTCAAAGTATCCGGCTTTAATTATTGCAAATACCGACACTTTAGATCAACCAGGAACTCATTGGATTGCATTCTATTTCGAAAGTCGCAAGTCAGCAGAATTTTTTGATTCCTATGGACAATTTCCCGAAAACAAGGAATTCGTGACATTTTTAAAATCTAACGCAAATAAATATTGCTATAACAAGCAACCACTACAAGGATATTTTTCTAATACGTGATGCCATTACGATAAAATATTTATTAACAAATTTTAAGAGAAATGACTTTTCATATAACGATAAATTAATACATAAAATGTTTAAGTCTAATTTTAAAAAATAAAATGCAGGATATTTAAGAAAATCAATGTAGTTTATTTATTAAGTCGTTTGTTTAGCTTATAATATTTTAACATAATATTGAAGGCCTCGTCTCTTAAAATTGGAAGCCTATGACACTGGCACGTATCGGGTCCTTCCGAAGCGTCATCATCACTCCAGGGACAAAGCTTGTAGTGGAATCCATATTTAGAATGGATCAGTTCTTTATCCTCTAAGTCCTCCAGAGTGCTCTTCAAATATATAAGCTGCGTTACGTGCTCCTTAAATATCATGTCTTCGAACTGCATCAAGAAGAGCTCAATTTGTTTGGAGTCCATTTTCGTTAAGGTTCTTTTAAGGTTTTTTAAAGACTGATGTTGGATTTAGAAAACTCAAACCTTTACATTGGAAAATTTCATTTACTTAATTATTTACTGATAAAAATTCAATTCGTGCAGAACTATATCTATTTACATCCTTCCCCTTATATACCATATGGGTAATACCATTCTCATTTAATTTCCTAAAGGGTGTCTTAGTACAGAATTTGTTTAGATAACTCTTAGATAGAAAAATCCAAACATATTTTTCGTCCTTATCTGCTAAATAAAGAGCTACCTTAGTTCCATAAGGTGTCTTTTTCAGCTTATAACCAGTGATCTTATACTCAAATCCAATACATAGATCTTCAGTTTTTGTATAACCAATCACAGGCTTCGATTCATTCAGAGTCTCTAGAAAATCCGAGAAATTCAATAAAATTTGAACAGGATTTATTTATTAATGTCCTATATGCATTCCATTTCTGACCAACGTGAGATTTGATTCGTTATGCTCTTGTAACTATTCGTATTATACTAATGCATTTACTTACTGTTCATGCCGAACAGCTGAGTCCGGTATCCCGCCAGCAGAGCATCGCTGTTGGCGGAATGTTTCGGAAGTGGGACACGAAGCCGTTATTTTATGTGAAGAAATTACTTTAAAATAAAACCCCAAACGAGAAGGACGAACTCCAACACCTTTTGTTTCATTAAACTCTGGGAATATTTGCGACACCAGCTTTTCCGGCCCCCGACGTCTCTACATTTTGGTCCTTCGAGCCGGATCATCCAGCGCTTTGCCGAGATAAGTACGGTGCCAAAATCCCCACCATATATGTATATACATACGCATATATATTGCTGCGATCAAAATCCGCTCACTATCAACTAGTGGCCACCTGCGCAATTATATATGTTCGTGTGTATATTTTGTATGCATCCTTTCCCTTTTATGTTATCAACCAATCATCAACTTTCCAATAAAAACACCAAATTAAAAAACAAAATTCGCCACCCAAACTTTCACATACACAAAAACATACAGACATTCCATGTATGTTGGCCGATCGATGTACATACATATGTCCATTGCATCTGCATACATTGCGTACATGGCACATACGCAACGTCGTACATCTGCATGGTCATAGGGTGTTTCATTAATTGCCAAAACATTCAAACCATTCAAACAGACATTAATATCATCCAACATATGTACATGCATACATTAATGTTATTGTTTACTTTCACATACACGAAAGCTTCCACACACACGACAAGCACAGACGATTTTTTGGACCGGCAGATAAGAACCGGCTGCAGCCAACACTAGCGACGAACACATCCACGAACACAACCTCCAGCGCAGTAAGAGAAAAAAAAAAAGAATAACAAAAAAACAAATTTTAAAAACAACCATCGGCGCTAACATTTACATATTGCATATATATATATGTGTGTACCAGCATATGTACGTATGTGTCAAGGTAGCCACTCTAGGGCCTATTCCAATAAGGGACCGTTCACACTGACACTACTTTTTTCTAGTTTCCCATAGAAAGTGTCAATGTGTGTTTATTTTTGTTTCTTTAATACTTTTTTTAACTTCGTTCTTGACTTATTCGTATATCCGATTCGCATATATCGTCTCAAAAAAATTGGCCGAACATCCACGCTTATCCAGCGTCCCACATCAACAATTATAGTCCAGTGTGATCCAGCGCCCTCATATCTGTTTTTTTTCTCAATCGATAGCAACGTTTATTCCGATTATTGTGTATTCCGCGCTTAATCCAGCGACCCCAGGTTTTATATAAAACGATAACATAATTTGTAACGATTACCATTTGTTTTTCAAGCGCAATCCGGCGCCCCCTTACCTTTGTCTAAATCGATTAATTCCGATTATTCATTTTTCTTTTGATTTTGTCTCTTGCTCAATACAGCGACCCCGGTGTTTGTCACATCTTTTTTCACGCGTTGTCCTGCGCCCCCACACCCTGTCTAAATTGATGCGATAATTTGGTTCTTAAATTACTTTTGTGCGCTTTATCGAGCGACCCAGTATAACTCCAAATCAACAATCCTAAGCTTTCGATTATTTTGGGTGTCCGCTTTATCTAGCGACTCCAGTTATTTTTTTCCAAATACGGAACATTCCGATCGATCCAACTGGTCGCACGCTTATCCAGCGTCCCAATATATAAGTTGTTTCGATCTTGGTTGCACGTTTTTTCCAGCGTCCCAATATAGAAGTTGTTTCGAGCTTGTTTGCACGCTTTATCCAGCGTCCCAATATATAAGTTATTTCGATCTTGGTTGCACGCCTTATCCAGCGTCCCAATATATAAGTTGTTTCGAGCTTGGTTGCACGCTTTATCCAGCGTCCCAGTATTTGTCCAAGTGAACAGACTGTTTCGCCCCCACACGGTTTTCGGCTCCTCCGAGAGCTTAATATGCCAATTGGCCACGGTGAGGAGGTAAAAACCCGTTTGACTGTTTCCAAAACGTCTCAACGAGTTAGAGCCAAGAGCGAGTCCTCTGTGCCCTTCAAAAGCCCAAGTCCCACTCGAAGCAAAAGCCCATCGACAACTCCACGAAAATCCACGAGCACGTCGCTCCAAGTTCCACGGTCAGCACCGAACACGAAACCGAATTCAGACTTCTCACCCCAAATTATTAGAGCAACCGCAAAAATGGCGCAAGCTGAGGCAGACAGGGCCTTGATGAAATTCATGACCATAACCGATAGAGTAGGTCAGTTCGAGGCCAGAGTCAACACCCCAGCAGTCACAAGTCCGTCAATCCACACAAGTAGGGTGCGACTCGAGCAGATCAGGGCCCTATGGGACAAGGTGGAGAAGGAATACGAGGCGTGCTCCGAAGCTCTGTCCGGTCTGGGATCCACAGACACAATAACAGTCATGCAGTCCAAGTATGACTACTGTTATGCCGTTTACGAGCGGTGCGCAGCGAGCCTCAACGAGATCATTGAAGAAGGTTCACGCTCGCAACAGGCCGTTCAGGCCTCCATTCCGGCGCCTCCTCAGGGAGGGTGTCGCTTACCCCCAGTCGAGTGCGACAGTTTCAGTGGGGACTATGTTCACTGGCCCACGTTTCGGGATCTTTTCTCAGCCATCTACATATACAACCCTCGGCTTTCAGAAGTTGAAAAGTTGTTCCATCTCAATGCTAAAACTAGTGGTGAGGCTAAATCCATTGTGGCCTTATCACCCTTAACCAATGATGGATTCGAATCAGCCTGGAGAAACTTGCAGAATCGTTTCGAAAACAAGAGGCTACTGGTCAACAGTCAGCTTAAGATTTTGTTTAATTTACCTTCTGTTGGCCTTGAATGCGGCAATTCCTTGAAACAATTAAAGAGCACAATTCAAGGTTGTTTAACAGCTTTGAAAATAGCAAAAATCGCCACCTCTAACTGGGATTGCCTGCTCGTTTTTCTGTGCTCTGCCAAGTTGCCAAAGCTAACGCTGGGTCAACAGTCAGCTTAAGATTTTGTTTAATTTACCTTCTGTTGGCCTTGAATGCGGCAATTCCTTGAAACAGTTAGAGAGCACAATTCAAGGTTGTTTAACAGCTTTGAAAATAGCAAAAATCGCCACCTCTAACTGGGATTGCCTGCTCGTTTTTCTGTGCTCTGCCAAGTTGCCAAAGCTAACGCTGTCTCTATGGGAACAATCCCTTATGAGTAAGACAGATATTCCACTGTGGGCTGAATTCCAGGCTTTCTTACAAGATCGTCATCGAACGCTCGAGGCGATCGAAGATTTTAAGCCAAACGCTCAATCCAGAGCACTGCGGACTGACAATAGCCCGCGGGCGATCCAGACCTTTGAGAATAGAGTGACGGTAACTCCACAATCCTGTAAACTTTGTTCGCAAGAGAACCATCCTATCCGAGTATGTCCGTTATTCTTACGAATGCCAGTCGGAGAGCGGGAGAAATATATAAAACAGCAGAAGTTGTGCTTAAACTGTTTTTCTAGAACGCATCTGCTTAGGGATTGCACTAGCACGCATAATTGCAATACTTGTAAAGGGCGCCACAACACTCTCCTGCACCGAAGCGGCACTCCACCAGTCCAGTCAGCGGTCAATCCTGACCACCAGGCCCACGTATCCACATTTAACCACCAGCAAGATATACAGTCCACTCCATTAACGAATCAACCGAATGTGCAAACGTTTCTGGCTGTAAACACTCAAGGGGTCCTGCTGAGTACAGCTTTAATAGAGATTTGCCATTAAGGCATCAAATACTCAGCACGGGCACTTATTGACTCGGGTTCTGAGGCAACCTTTATTTCAGAACGCTTGTTCAACTTGATTAAGTTGCCTTATGAGTCCATCCATGCTCAAGTTTCAGGGCTCAACCTCACTGTTGCGGCTTAGCCCCGTAAGCGCTGTCAACTCAGCATAGGTTCTCCGGTCAAGCCCCACATCCAAATTAAGACTTCTGCATATGTACTACCACAATTGGCCGGGAGTCTCCCATCCTTTACTTTACCTGAGGACTCTTTAAAGCATCTGCCGCCTTTGTAACTAGCAGACCCAAATTTCTACCGGAGTTCGCAGATCGACGTTCTGATCGGTGCCGATATCCTGCCATCGATCATTCTCAGCGGCTCCCATCCCAATATCTGTGGCACGCTTCTTGGCCAGAAGACCATATTCGGATGGATTCTTTGCGGTCCGATCGCAACAAATCCCACAAGCAGAATATGCTCATTTTCGTCCCGACTAGCTGTCACCGAGTCCAGACTGGACAACATTCTCACAAAATTTTGGGAGGTGGAGGATGTTCCAGTGAAGCGGGTTAGGGAATCCACCTCGATTTGCGAGGAAAACTTTGTCCAATCTACCAAAAGGAACGAGAATGGGAGGTATGTGGTTTCGTTGCCCTTTAAAGATATTTAACAATATCAACCTTGGGCACTCCAGGTCGATCGCACTGGCTCAGTTCCTCCGAAACGAGATTCGACTGAATAAAGACGTTGCGTCAAAAAAGCAGTACGACTCAGTCATTCAAGAGTATTTAGATTTAGGTCATATGCACCAAGTCTCTCCGGACGACTCTAATAATTTTTATTTGCCCCATCATGCTGTCTTCAAACCAGACAGCACCACAACGAAGGTTCGCGTTGTGTTTAATGCTTCCAATCCTTCATCAAACGGGAACAGCCTCAATGATATCCTTCATGCGGGGCCCGTACTGCAGTCCGATCTTACTATCCAGATTCTAAAATGGCGTTTCTTCAAGTATGTGTTCAATGCGGACATCACAAAAATGTACAGGCAAATTCGGGTAAATTCAACCCATAAGCGCTTTCAGAGAATCCTCTTTCGCAATAAGGATGGAGAGCTCTGTGACTATGAACTCGATACAGTCACCTTCGGCGTAAACTGTGCGCCTTTCCTAGCCATCCGCGTACTACAACAGTTGGCTCAGGATATCCGAGGCCAATATCCTTTGGCAAGTGACAACATCTCGAACTTCATGTACGTTGACGATGTGCTCGCAGGCACTCACAATAAGCAGTCGGCAGTTTTAGCCATCGAGGAGCTTCGGCTGGCTCTTGAGAGTGCTGGTTTTCCATTACGGAAGTGGACCTCGAACGAAAGAAAACTCCTACAAGAGGTTCCAAAGGAGCACTTGATAAGTGCAGACTTTCTGGAGCTTGAAGAGGCTAGTACGGCGAAAACTCTTGGGATCCGTTGGCAAGCTACATCCGATAGTTTCTTTTTTATTCCAATGGTGATCCACCTCCAAACTGCTTACACAAAACGAGAGGTTTTATCTCAGATAGCCAAACTGTTCGACCCAGCAGGATGGCTATCACCTTTCGTAGTCCGAGCCAAGATTTTTATGCAGAAAATTTGGCTACGCGAGCTGGGCTGGGATCAGCCACTCCCCAGGGATCTCGCGACCCAGTGGCGGGAGTTCCTAGAAGGGTATCCTGCCCTGAAGGAGATTCGTATTCCGAGATGGGTACGTTTCCATCCAGCTGCGAAACTTCAGTACCATGCGTTTTGCGACGCGTCACAGGACGCCTATGGGGCTGCTATTTTCGTCCGAATCGAAACGAAGGAAGGCTGTTGTACCCATCTACTTACATCCAAAACCCGAGTCGCTCCTGTCAGATCCATCTCCATACCACGCTTGGAATTGTGCGGAGCAGTGCTGCTCACGGAGCTGGCAGCTCTAGTAATTTCTGAAATGCCTCCTCATGTTTATGAGACCTTTTACTGGACCGAATCCACGATCGTTCTTGCATGGCTGAGTAAGCCAGCGTGCACCTGGACAACATTCGTTGCCAACAGGGTCGCAAAAATCGAACAGTGTACCGACGGAAGCAAGTGGGGACATGTACGATCCGAAGACAATCCAGCTGATCTGGCAAGCCGGGGCGTCTCACCCCAAGAGCTGAAGGACAGCGCACTGTGGTGGCGTGGGCCAGCTTGGTTGCACCTCAAACAGGAGCAGTGGCCGAGTGAGTTGTTGGTCCATCCGGAGACTGAGCTTGAGCAGCGCCCCGTCAAATGTCACACGGTCGCAGTGCCCTCAGCAGTTGAAATCCTAGAGAGGTTCTCAGCTTTTGACCGAGCTCTGCGTGTTCTTGCCTATGTGTTTCGTTTTGTGAAAAGTTGCCGGAGGGAAGGTGTAGCCTCATCGGCAGAACTCACTGCGGCGGAGTTGTCGGAGGTGCAGGAGCGGCTAATTGTGCTCACTCAGAAGAATGAGTTTCCCGCCGAATATAAGGTTTTGAGCAACCAGCAACCAGCAACCAGTTCCACCCGCAAGCGCAATTTCGAACCTAAACCCCTTTCTTGACGGGGATGGGGTCTTGAGAGCAAGCGGCAGGTTACAAGCATCTGAAATGCTTAGTTATGATGAAAAACATCCGATCATCCTTCCTGCACGGTGTAGGTTCGCCGAACTTCAAGTCTTGTTTATTCATCGCATATCCTTGCATGGGGGGAATCAATTAATGATCCGACTGATCCGTTCCAAATTCTGGATTCCCAAGCTTAAAATGTTGGTGAAACGAACAATACATTCGTGCCGAGTGTGTGTTATTCACAAGAAGATACTGCAGACGCAGTTGATGGGGAATTTGCCCCGTGCGAGGTCCACGTTTTCCAGACCGTTCACCCATACGGGAGTGGACTTCGCAGGACCATTTGACGTCAAGAGTTATGTCGGTCGAGCCTGCAAAATCACAAAGGGGTACGTGTGCGTTTTTGTGTGTTTTACTACCCGGGCTATCCACCTCGAAGCGACCTCGGACTTGACTACAGAGAAGTTCCTGGCCGCATTCTCCCGTTTTTTCGCTCGGCGTGGGTGTCCACAACACGTCTACTCTGACAACGGGAAAACGTTTGTCGGAGCTTCCACGTCCTTATCAAAGGATTTCATTGAAGCTACCAGAACATCGGTTTTATCGCAGCACAGTCTTCAGAATGTGTCCTGGCATTTCAACCCTCCTGGCGCACCTCATATGGGAGGGCTTTGGGAGGCAGGTGTGAAGAGCTTCAAGTCGCATTTTTACAAGTACACAGCCGCTGGGAAATACACGTTCGAGGAACTGACTACCCTCCTGGCGAAGATTGAGGCCTGTTTGAGCTCCAGGCCCATCTCGCCAATGTCCGAAGATCCCACGGACCTTATTGCTCTGAGCCCTGGGCATTTTCTAATCGGTGGACCATTACTTGCGGTAGCAGAATCTGAGGTTAAAGAAGGTCCCAGCTCCATTATCAATCGGTGGCGGAGGTTGAAAGCCCTGAATCAGCAGTTCTGCCTGCGTTGGAAGGAGGAATACCTAAAGGAACTCCACAAAAGGAATAAATGGAAGTTCCCGACGCGAGATCTCCAGGCTGGAGACATGGTGGTGATCAAAGAGGAGAACTTGCCATCCAACGAGTGGCGACTTGGGCGTATCCAAGTGGTCTGTCCCGGCGTGGACGGCAAGGTCAGAGTGGCAGACGCTCTTACAGCACGGGGGGTCGTCCGAAGACTAGTGGCAAAAATGATCCGCCTTCCAATGGACAGCCCGAATGAGTCGAAAGACTCCTCCATACTTTAAGTATTTGAAAACCTGCTACTGACGAGTCCTAAGTTGTGTCGTCCTACGTCGTCCATGTGTCATGATCATCCGCATCTATCTCATCTAATTTTTTTATTTTGCCCATTTCTTATGTAGCCGCATATACAATGGCTCCAGCGATCCGCCACGATGTATACCGCTGTCGAGTGTGCAGGGGGGTTCATCCATTGAGGAGCTGACAGCGATTCCTGCAACTACCGGCTGTGAAGCGGCTCCGGGCAGTTTTGATTAACAAGTACTGCGCTAACTGTCTGGCCCACGAGCATTCGGGCCGGTCGTGTCGCAGCAAAGCAAAGTGCCGCATCTGCCGAGAGGCCCACCACACTCTGCTGCACATCCGCGGTGAACAGCCAGGCTCTTCGAGGCCTCAACGGAATCGTGAGCCACAAGCAGCGCCTCAGCCTCAACGGCGTCAGGAGGTGGGTTCGACCGGGTCACGACGCTCAGCCTCGCCGATGGATAGTTTCCCACCCCGCAGCTCATTGTCAACGCCGACGGGCGCGCCTAGCTTGGTGCGGACGAGCGTCTGCATCCTTCCGACCGCTGCCGTGCTCATTGGGTCCGAGCAGAAGAGATTCGATGTGCGAGTCTTGGTGGATCCGTGCTGCCCCGTGAGTCGCATCCACGTCTTGCTGGTGAAGGCCCTCAACTTGGCCGTCACGGGCGTGGGCAACGAACGGCTGTGCACCACCGAGATTCGCTCAAAAACGTCCCGGATGAGCAAACAGCTGCTGATGCTGGTGGACGAGCAGATGCAGAGCCGGACTCCGGCACAGCCCCTGGATCCGAAGGTGCAGGACATGTTCCACAACATGACGCTAGCGGATGACCGGTGGTTCCACCCAGCGCTTGTCTCGGCTGTCCTTGGAGCAGACGTTTACGCTGACCTGAAGCTGCCGGGTATCATCGCGAGCCAGGACGGCCTGCCCATGGCACAAAATTCCAAGCTGGGATGGATTCTTTCGGGACGCTGTTCTCTGTCCTAAATTTGCAAGTATTCCTCTTGCAAGGGGGGGGAGAATGTTCATGCCGAACAGCTGAGTCCGGTATCCCGCCAGCAGAGCATCGCTGTTGGCGGAATGTTTCGGAAGTGGGACACGAAGCCGTTATTTTATGTGAAGAAATTACTTGAAAATAAAACCCCAAACGAGAAGGACGAACTCCAACACCTTTTGTTTCATTAAACTCTGGGAATATTTGCGACACCAGCTTTTCCGGCCCCCGACGTCTCTACACTTACAATTACGAGACTTTTATACTGTTCAGCACTACATATATATATATATATATATTACAAGAACAAAATACTATGTGAAAGAGATACCAATATATCTGTTATGCTCTTTATATACATAAACTCAGTTAAGCCTATGTAGAATATTTTTATATACTTGAGTATATCTATCTCATTTTGTATAAATATATAACTTCATATGAAATAAAAAGTTACTACAAACCTTATATAAAACAGCACTTTTCTCGAAAACTCAGATTCAATTTTTACTCTCAGAATGACAAAGTTGTATTGTGAGTTGTGTTCGGAAACAAAATCGTTTGCTTCACGCAGCGGTTTAAAAAAACACACCTTAAAAGTGCATAACTTCATCAAAAATCTAAATCTTCTTATTATTGTTGCTTTTTCTGTCCCAATGAACGAAAATTTTGGTTGCGATATAATTACAATGCTCATCTCTTGCTGATGCACGATGCAGAATTAAAGAGTATGCGTAAATCAATGGAAAGTTATCAAATAAAGATAAAACAAGTTTGAAAATTGAATTTTGTAAAATAGTTTTATTTAATAAATTTCTGTATAATATAGGCAAATTAAAAACCTAGATCAAATAAAATGTCTAGTAATGAATGGTCATCTTCGTCCTTCATTATTCGTAAAAAAATGTTGGGTTGACTTGGCTCGATGAACTGATCAAAGATATGATCATCATCAGGAAACTAATAGATTATAGTATCTGTGTGCAGTATATCCATATCGAATTGCTGTGCACATTGCATTTCTTGGTCGTCTCCATTGCCTCGTATAAGATCATTTAAAACGTCCTGCGTTGTCGCTCCAAAAGGAAAATCGCTCCACTCAAGAGACGCATATTCACTTCCAATTTTTGTAGTGGGAATAGATGACATAGAAGGGTCAAATACTCCTCTTAAGAAGCGATCTATCGAATCCTCTGTGTCGATAGCCTCCACATAACCTTCCTTCGAGCCTTCAATTATTTCGACATCAGAGTCTTGAGTTAATGGAACATTTATTCCATTTACTGAGTCAACAAACTCTACAGTAAGATCCATTGGTATGCAGTGCTGAGGTATTATAAGAACTGATCCTGAGCAATTTAAGGGGATCCATTTTTATACACGAGGATTAGAGAGTTTGACATCTACAGGGGGTGTCTACTCTTAGAATCCACCTGATTGGTTCTCGATTTAAGGAGCTTTCACAGACTACAGACTGCACAGACTGCAATGGGGAAGTCAGGAAAGGAGGGCGAGCTATGGGTTTGGATGCAGGTAAATATCCGCTTGACTTTCTCGATAATAGGTTCAAAGAGTCATAAATATTTGATTTTATGGGGTCCCCTAGCATAATGAAAATGGAGACAGATCACAGATAATCTGAAATACATATCTCTGTAGGGAATTATTTTGGATGACCGCAGTCAGGGATCATGAAATTATTGGTGACTACTAGTCATTGTTACTTTATAAGTAACATTTTGCAATGCATACATTTAAAACGTGGGTAGCCTTAAGCTGAAAGTCGCTATGACTTCAGATTGTTTAGGTTTTCTTCTCAACGGCTCCATAGCTTTTAGCTGAAAGTAGCTGGAATATACGGGAACGACGGGTTTTTAACGGTTTTATGATTATATGATATTTTTATATATACGTATACACGACCCTATAACCAGTTTGTTTGATATTTCTAAATATTTCTCAACTAATAATCCAACCACCAGTTACCTTCCCAGAAAATTGAGGACACAGTAAGCTGCATAGCCTTGAACAGAAATCTCACCCCCACCCTTGCGATCATCCTTATGACTGCTTGTGCGCACAGGTACACCCCCTTCCAAGATTGCTTGTGCGCACCCCCTTCCAAGATTGCTTGTGCGCGAAGAAGTGCAATTGTAATTTTTAGAGTTTTTATAAAAAAAAAGCATACCGTTGGAAAGGCCTTGAAAAATCCTTTCCAATGACACACAATTTGCCAAAGTTTTTTTTTAGAGAGGGATCCCTATAGCATATACCGAATCGGCGGTTTTGGCCTGTTTTCGGGTAGTAGTGGGAATATACGGGAGCGAGCGTCTTCACAGCAGTCTCCCCGCTTGGCGCTGAGGAACACAAATGTAAAATTATCTCTCAAACCTATTTAAAATTATAAGCAACTCTTCTAGACATAAATATCTACTCGACGAAGTAAAATCAATACGTAAAATTACACTCTCTCTAGCTCATTTTTCGTATACACCGTTTAGACACAATCCTTCTAACAGGATTTTCCTGAAACCTAATAAGTGCTCTCAATAATGTCCCAATAAGAATTACATTTATCCATCTAAATGCGTCTTGACTAATCATAGGTTCATGTCTCCGCTAAGTACCGCCGCTCCCGAACCGCCGCTCCCGTATATTCCCACTACTCATGCACACTCTAACGCCCACAAACAATCCAAAGCTACCACGCCCACACTTTTGAAAAATGTTCTGATATTTTTTCATTTTTGTATTAGTCTTGTAAATTTCTATCGATTTGCCAAAAAACTTTTTGCCACGCCCACTCTAACGCCCACAAACCACCAAAAACTGTTAGTGTTGAAGTCTCTCCTTCGCACTTCCAATAGGAAGTCGACTATAGCGTTCTCTCTTGTTTTTTTTTGTAAACAATAAATGCAGGGTAAAGTAAATAATGCACCGTTTATGATCATATCTTTCTCATTGCGATAGGTTTCAATCTTAAAATGTGTCCGTAAAAATAATTTGTGTTTGCTTTAATGCCCTATTTAACCTGTTACTCGTCGAGTAAATTGGAAAAAAATGATTCATCACTTGGATTAAATTATCAAGGCATGCCAACCTTTTAATATGACCAACCACCTATGTAAGTGTATTAGGTGACTTTAATTAAACCATCGTCTTAAGGGTACCGTCCCAAGATGTCCTTTTACCAACTTGCTCCCCCTTCATTCGCTCAGCAAATCGAATTCGATTCTTAATTGTTGAAATAATACTTCGGATCTGGTATTTGTATCTACATTGAATTGCCCACTCTTCCAGCCGGAAGACGCCTACCACCCAACTCTTGAAATCGTCTTAGAAGCTTCCAGAAGCTTCCACATAAATTATAAATTAAAATTTATATTTATTTTCTTCTTAGATTAAAATGAAGAGCCAGCTGCTATCTTTTATCTGTTAAATTAAATATTACATTCTTCCTTTAGACTGTATTTCCCAACTTCTTATGCATCAGATTTTTTTGTCAAAACCCACTGACTGACTGCTTCAGTTATCAGTAATTATCTCTCAGAAACAACTTTTTCTCCTCATGTTTGCAAAAAATCGTAGAGTCGACATAAGTATTTTTAAAAAGGCATAGCTACATTTTTGAAACTTCAAACGGGTTTGAACTATTGAATATCTATCAGCACCAGAGTAGCTCATTATGTTTAGGCTGCGCTGGTTTATTAAATCTCCAGTCAACATTTACAAATGGGCTGAACTTCATCTCTGTAATCCGAAATGAGTTCAGAAATATCATTTAATCTGATGTCATTTTTACTTACCTCCAACGATTTCGCTAAACCAAAAATTAAGGCGCGTGTGTACAAGAAGAGTGAGAGAGCGCGAGGGGGTGAGCTTAGATTACACCTTAATGTTTACATGTATCTCCAAAGTTGGCACGTTTACATTTAACAAATTCTTGAACTACTGGCGGCTGCGAGACCCGACAGTGGTAATTAGCAAATCATATTATTAAACCAATCTATACAAAAGTATAAATTTTTAAATACCATTTCAAGAATATATACACAGTTCAAGCTAGGGGCTTCAAGGGTTCGGAAGCTATTAAAATGTAAAATATTGTTTTTAGACTTAGCCTTGTAAAGGGCATATTAAATTGAAACTGAAGATTACAACATAGGAACGATATATGTACATAGTATATTTATAAAGTTATATATGCCTGATCAGGATCATCAGCTGAGTCTATATGGCAGTGGCATTCCGTCCTCCTTTTTCTGCAGAAACTAGTTTCTCAAATGTCTAACTATTATTTCATGTAGTATATAAGTCGGAACGGGCCGAATCGGACCACTTAGATAGGGATAGTTTAAAACAAAATTTTCGTTCATAGAATATATAATAATACAAAATAAATGTTTGTTCATAAAGTGTTCTTATTCGGTATATGTACACCCGTTTTCTAGATTCTATAAATACTGCTTCCTTTCTGATTTACAGATCTGAAAATCAACGTGGAAAAGTCAAATTCTGCTACTGTTGAGGAAGTATGAAAACAGACTGGCTATTCATAAGTTTTTACATCCGACTTAAGATAAGCAAATTTAAAGGTTCCTACAAATAACAGTATGGTACCCGCGTTTTACTCAGAGATTAAAAAAGATTCGTAATAAGAAATTTGATCTCGATCAAGACGAGTAGAAGCGTTTTAGGCGCTGAAGATCTGCATGGTATCAGCAACAGTATTAATTAGTTTTTTTTAATACCAACAGGTATTCTTAATATGTTAAAAAAAAAAATTTCAAAATTTGAAACACTTTAAAAAATACATTTATGCCAAAAAAACAGGTCGAATTCCCCATAGTGGAGTGGGGGCGTGTTGTTCACCCGTACAAACGGACGAACAATTTGAACAAAGCACAGTAAAACTACTCTATTAATTACGGACTTAATATTACTCTACATGCATACTACATGATATAACATGACAGTACATTGCGCATTACATGATATAACATGACAATACATTGCGCATTACATGATATAACATGACAATACATTGCGCATTACATGATATAACATGACAATACATTGCGCATTACATGATATAACATGACAATACATTGCGCATTACATGATATAACATGACAATACATTGCGCATTACATGATATAAATTGACATTACTTCACTTTTTTTGCAATTACATGGCATTATAGGGCTTTACATGATTTGACATTACATGACATTACATGACATTACATGACATTACATGACATTACATGACATTACATGACATTACATGACATTACATGACATTACATGACATTACATGACATTACATGACATTACATGACATTACATGACATTACATGACATTACATGACATTACATGACATTACATGACATTACATGACATTACATGACATTACATGACATTACATGACATTACATGACATTACATGACATTACATGACATTACATGACATTACATGACATTACATGACATTACATGACATTACATGACATTACATGACATTACATGACATTACATGACATTACATGACATTACATGACATTACATGACATAACGTGACGGTACATGACATTACATAACACTAAGTATAATAATAACGACAAGACCACACATTTATACCTGTTACTCATAGAGTAAAAGGATTTACTAGATTCGTTGAAAAGTATGTAACAGGCAGAAGGAAGTGTTTCCGACCATATAAGGTATATAGTAAAATGTTTTTAATTACACTGAGTCAAATTAATGTCTCGTCCCGCTGACTATAGACAACGCTAAGAATATTAAATAAAAAGATCGAAGAAAAGTATTTTTCAAGACTTTATTTATTAACTCTTAGCTGATTAACTTAAGACTGATTCAGGTGATACAAAATATTTCTTATGAGGCCCTTAGTTTACATTTATTCGGGATGGGAGCAAGCTCTCCCGCTTGTGGTAGTATGTGTTTGTATGTAGGGAGAGCGGCATCGCTTACTCCGGGTGCAAGTGTTTATATCGTGGCTATGTGAATATGTCACTATATTATATTTGGAATTCGTGGGATCTCATATTCAGCATATTCTTAAATGCTGGCTATGTGAATATGTCACTATATATATTCTTAATCAGGATCATTAGCCGAGTCGATATGACCATGTCCGTCTGTCCGTCCGTCTGTCCGTCCGTATGAACGTCGAGATCTAAGGAACTACAACAGCTAGAAAGTTGAGATTAAGCATACTGACTCCAGAGACATAGACCCAGCGCAAGTTTGTCTATTCATGTTGCCATGCCCACTCTGACGCCCACAAACCGCCTAAAACTTCCACGCCCACACTTTTGAAAAATGTTTTGATATTTTTACATTTTGGTATTGGTCTTGTAAATTTCTATCGATTTGCCAAAAACTTTTTGCCACGCCCACTCTAACGCCCACAAACCGCCAAAAACTGTCAGTGTCGAAGACTCTCCTTCGCACTTTCACTAGCTGAGTAACGGGTATCAGATAGTCGAGGAACTCGACTATAGCGACCATCTGTTCTAAGAAGCCTTACCCGGGCGTCGCGGATCTCCGCCCGGGTGGACCCTCCTTTTCTCCGCAACTCGTGGGAATCACATGGAGTCAACAAAAATAAATAAAAGGGAGTCAGGATCTCCCAAAAAACCTACCCAAACGGCAGTGACGACTGAGTCTGGCCGTACAAACTTCAAGGCAGCGAAGTTGGCGAGTGAGCCCACCTGGCTGGCCACACCGCAGGATCGGGTTCGGGTGAACCCCGCCTCTAATCTGAGTGGATAAAGAAGGTGAAATGGGCTAAATCCGTTTTGCCAAACTTCGGCAAGGAAGCCCCCAAACCACCCAAGCCCACAGAGGTCAAAAGGCGACCTCCACCTAAGAGGGAGCGCTCCCAGGACGTCTCCTCCGACCCCTTGGCAAAGCAGACAACGCGGCAGCCACCGTGGAGAGTCAGCCATCTCCATTCCGAGTGCTGTCATCATACATTGCCTACGAAAGGCAAGAACCGCCGGATGAACTGGTTAGGAGACTGGTAGAAGACAGCGAAAAGCAAAACATAGGCCTACTAATAGGCTGTGATGCTAACGCCCACCATACACAATGGGAAAGTACAGACACAAACGACCGCAGTGAGTTTCTTTTTAACTTTATCTTTAGTTCAAATCTCTTCATATGTAATAAAGGTAATTACCCCACCTTTATCATTAAGAACCGAAAAGAGGTAATAGACCTAGCTCTCGTCTCTAAACCACTATTAGGGACAGTAATTCACTGGAGGGTGCTAGATAAGCACTCTTTCTCGGACCACAGGTACATAGAAACGACCCTTACAATCAATCCCTCAAAACCAGCTGTTTTCACAAACCCAAGGAAAACAGACTGGTAAAAATACAAAATTATTTTAAGGGAAAAAATCCCAACGGATCCCCCTCCATACCCCCAAACAATCTCAAAGCGATCCTCGTGGCATTCCTTCTGCTCAGAAATTGAAAACACAACTAAAGCAGCCAGACTTAGAAAAATACTATCCAAATCGGCCACAACCCTAGACTACCTTAAAAAAGCAGATGGCTCATGGACCAGCACGAGTGAGGAATATCTGGAGATACTTTTAGACACTCACTTCCCAGGAAACAGCCAAAAACGCTCTCACCCTCCAACAAACAAACGCCACACTGGCAAGTATCAAACTGTGCATAGACCCAAAGGTCCTCCATTGGGCCATACACAGCCTAAAACCATACAAATCTGCAGATACAGACAAAATCATACCCGCACAAATCCAGCATGCGGACAAAATAGCCATAAACTGGCTTCTTGACATTTTTAAACGGTCCCTACTTCTTGGACACCTACCACAAAGACTAAAGACCCTTGAAAGAATCATCGGCCTGGATCTGAGATCAACTCTCAACCCTAGTCTTATCACAGACACGCAACACCGGATAATAGCCTATGCGGATGACGTTGCTATCATCTTGACAGGCAAATACCCCCAAACGCTATGCGATCTCATGAGCGAAAAACTCAGTGTTTTGTCCAGCTGGACCAAAAATAACGGATTAGGAATTAACCCCTCAAAGATCGAGCTGGTTCTCTTCACTAGGAAGTATAACATACCAGACCTAGTCGCACCCATCCTCAACAATCAAAGACTTTCCTTCATTAACAGCGCAAGATACCTGGGCGTAATACTTGACAGGAAACTAAACTGGAACTTGAACCTCACAGACAGATATAAAAAAGCTTCAATTGCACTGTTCACGTGCTAGAAAGCAATAGGGCTCAAATGGGGCATGACACCCTATATAGTAAACTGGATATATACCGCCATTGTCAGACCAATACTACTGTACGGAGTCGTGGTATGGTTGCCGGCTCTGAAAAAGAAATCCAGCATAAAAATGCTAGCAAAAATGCAAAGAGCTGCGGCACTCTGCATCAGCAGTGCTTTACGCACCACCCCAAACGAAGCCCTAAATGCCATACTCAACCTCCCAAGCTTAGAACTAGCTGGCATGGAACAGGCCACAGTAGCGACAATCAGGCTTAGAGATACCAAACAGTGGAAACCACAAGAAGTGGGTCACTCATGTATCCTAAAAAACATTTAAATAGTCCCCTCCAGGACAGACTACTGCACTCCTACGGAGTACATACAAACACCTTTCAGCACAATCATCCCAGAGAGGGATGATTGGAACTCACAAATACCTGGCCCCCAGAATGCTATATGCTTCTATACGGACGGGTCAAAACTACATAACAGAGTAGGAGGAGGAGTTTACTCCGAACAGCTAGGCCTACGCACCTCGTTCAGACTCCCCGATCATTGCAGCGTCTTCCAGGCTGAAGTGGCAGCAATAAGGGAGGCCCTAAAACACTTAAAATCACTAAAGCCGGAAGGCTCACATGTAAACATTTTCAGTGACAGCCAAGCAGCTATCAAATCGATTGGCTCAATCTCTAGTCACTCGAAAATAGTATCGAATTGCCGATCATCTTTACACGAGATGACACAACCCGGACACAGGGACATATAAGGCAACTGCATCGCAGGTGAACTAGCTCAAGAGGGCACTACCGCGCCACTCATACAAGAGATGGACGGCATGAGTATGCCGTTAGCCACTTGTAAACTACTACTTAGGGAAAACCTAAACCGTAACAAACAGACAATATGGGAAAACACCATACACTGTCGCCTAACTCGCCAAATATGGCCAAAAATAAGCTCAAAGAGAACGTCAAAACTTTTAAGATTGACCAGAGCAAACATCAGCACTCCTATGAGAGTCATCACAGGGCAATGGTTGATAGGCACCCATGCCAGAAGACTAAATGCCCCGTATAATGATTTCTGCCGTAGCTGTAGGGACGAAGAAATGGAAGAAACAGTAGAGAATCTACTATGCCACTGTCCAGCACTGCAAGCGAAAAGACTTGCTCAATTAGGAAGCAGATTCCTGATAGACACGTCCGACCTGTCCGACACCGATCCACATCGGATACAAAAATTCATTAGCGCCTCTGGCTGGGCAAACTGCTAACTTCACACGAACCTCTGCGGGCAAAAGGGGAAAACATACACGGTATCACAACGGACCTCTAATGGTCTAAGTGCGTCGGTTAACCGACGGCCGGTAAAACATAACCTAACTTAAAAAACTTAAATTCATCGCAACTTTGTTACTTAATTGACAAAGTTTACTTATTTGCGAATATTGCTAGGACGACGATATTTAAGTTGGCAAGAAATGGGTTTTCACTGAACTAATGGATGGGTAGTGGGAGTGCGATAGGAGTAGCCAGAAGTTGCTGTCGTCTAGATGGGAGAATGTGTTAGCGATGTGGTGGTCCCTATTGTGATCAATGCAGTGGTACTGGCTGGTAGCTCGGGATGTATAGTGGGGATCGGCGTTTCGACAGAACCTTCTGTTGTTTTCGAGTAAAAAAGTTGAGTAGTCCTACTAGATTCATCCGGAGCAAAGTCTGTGTTTACCTCGGTGGTATGGTGTGTCTCGGGCTGTTCGGTGGTGCTAGTGGCGCTTGTGGGACCGAAAAACTTTACTGACTTATTGAAACCAATACGGAAGCTCCCGGAAGAAGATTTGGCCTGTAGAACGCTTTTTAACAGTTGAAGATTTTGAAGATATAAGGTTGGAGATGAGCTGGGTGGTGTCAGGCGATGCTCCCACTGTATTTTGGTAACTGCCACTGGAGTACCCTGAAGAGAAACTAGTAACACTTAAGTTTGTAATTTATCCCAAACGACAAATAATATACCTCCGCTGGGAGCAAAAACCTTAATAAGGACAGATTTTCCTTCTGCAATGATGGCCCCACTGAACGCGATAAGAACAAAAATCGATATAGTTCTCAGCATGCTGTTGAAGACTACTTTTTGACTAGTAGCCACAAATCTGCGTTCGCTTTTATAGCGTTCTTTGAAAGAGTTAGTTGTTATTGTTGCCTTTTGATGGCTCCAGCTGAATGAGATTTGTACGACAAGCACTTCGCTATATGTTAGACCTCAAGTGGTTAGCATATGTACATACCGGTGCGTCTAGATGAGGCCACCGCTGCTATAAGGTGGTAAGTATTGCTAATGCTTTTAGTTTTTTGTCTGAAACAACAATCAAACAGCTATATTGGGTTTTATAACATCTAACTTGAAACTTATTTTCAATTTTATTCACTAGTTTTCTATGGATGTTATTTGAGGATTTTTTTTCAAGTTTTCTCATTATTACATAAATAAACTACATAACTTTACTAAGTAATAATTGAAATTGAAAAAAAAACGCAAACGCTTAAATGGAAATAATCAGCTTGACACCTTTGTGGAGTAAATGGATATACTAGATTTGTTGAAGAGTATGAAACAGGTAAAAGAAATCGTTTCAGACTCTATAAAGTATATATCCTCTTGATCAGGGTCACGTGTCGGGTCTGACCATAACATAGAAAAAAATTTAAAACAAGAGAGAACTCAATAGTCGAATGCTGCGCTTCCACATAGACGTCCGCTAGACTAATAGTGACGCTGACATTGAAGGCTAACTACTGTCAGGGTTTGCAAATTCATTCCAGAACTATACGACACCCCGAAAATATTAGTTTCGACCTTCGTAGGTTGATGGAGAAGCATAGTACAACAAAATCAAGTATGCAGAATGAAAGCTTTGTCACTTCTTCCTAAATTGAGATCTTCTTATCTCTGATTGCATCTTTCGTTTCCAATCGGCAGTAAAAAAACACAAAAGCCCGGTTTTCGGCATGCCTGCAACTGTATCAAAATTATACGACACATTTCGATTATTACGGCTAGAGAGGAAGATTTGATTTCAAATAATTTTTTGGCCGAACACGTTGTGTTATCACATTTTTGGAAAATCCGGATGGATACGGTGTTAAGCGTAGGTCTTGAAGAAAACCAAAGTTGTCCGACTGCGATAAACGTCGTATTATCGTAAAAGCTAGCAATTCGTTTTCCACGGGCTTCACACTTGCGACCAGTTGCATAAAGCCTGTGCCACAAATGACTGTTTGGCGCACGCTGCAGTCATCGGAGTGCATTGTGGGAGGAGTCTTAAAGAAGGCGCCGTTCATAAAACCGCACCACCCAACTGCTTGTCTTCAATTTGTTGAAAAAAATTGGAGAGAAGCTGGGCCTTGGTAGGCAATTTTGACTCTATTTTCATTTTACACTATTGGAGGGCATTTAGGAAAGGATCCACCTACGTCCCTAATTGGAATTTAGGTGGCGGATCCGCAATAGTTTGGGGAGCGTTCACTTTTTCTGAAACGCTTGATTTGGCTTTCACAAGCTCACGAATGAATAGTATATATAGCAGTATTGGAGGAGCGTCTTCTGCCATTTTTGGAGCAAAATGGGGAAACAAATCATGTTTTTATGCAAGATATATGCATCAATACACCGGAGCAGAGAAGCCATTACTTAAGCGGACCATTGATTTTGACAGCACCTAAAATACTCAAAATATCATTATGTAAGTTTATATTATATTCCGCATGTGTCGAAACTATCAACCTATAAAACAAGAAGGCAATTTGGTCATTATTTCTTTTTTAACATGATCCATCCTCTGGCTTAAAATGAAAGTTTTCAAACTAAGAGACGCTGCAATTAAATGTTTCTTTCCCTACGGCAAAGGGTTACCAGTTTCGGTAGAGTAGAGTAGAGTATGCAATCTGATCAAATTGGATAAGACGCTTAGGATAACTATACCCGTTACACGTAGAGTAAAAGGATATACTAGATTCATTGAAGAGTATGTAACAGGCAGAAGGAAGCTTTTCCGACCATATAAAGTATACATGTATATTCTTGATCATGTTCAATAGCCGAGTCGATCTGGCCATGTCCGTCTGTCCTTCCGACAGTCTGTCCGTATGAACGTGGAGATCTCAGGAACTATAAAAGCTAGAAAGTTGCCACGCCCAATCTTACGCCCACAAATCGCCCAAGACTGCCACACCCACACTTATGAAAAATGATTTTATAATTTTCATTTTTTTAATAGTATTGTAAATTTCTATCGATCTGCAGAAAAACTTTTTACCGCGACCACCCTAACGCCCACAAACCGACCGAAACTGTTACGCCCAGACTTTTAAAAAATGTTTTGATATTTTTTCACATTTTTGTTAGTCTTGTAAATTTTTCTTGATTTGGCAAAAATCTTTTTGTCACGCCCACTCTAACGCCCAAAAACCGCCAAAAACGGTCAGTGTTGTCAACGGTCAGTAACGATCCGATAGTCGCGGAACTCGACTGTAGCGTTTTATCTTGTTTTTTTTATTTTACTATTTTTTTATAAATGGAACAGCCAGTGTTACTGTTTGATTTATTTATTGGTTAATTTCAGATTATGTCGACACCCATGCGTATGTAGGTTTTTACTGAGGGACAAAATGTGACTAAATCTAAGCTTTAAATCGTCAGATGATTATGCTAGCTTAATACAGTAAGAAGATAGAAATTATGGAAAAGTACTGGGCAAGCTCGCGCAGTGGTGGTATTCTTGCATTGATTTCGCGGATAAGCGAACAAAGATAAAGAAAGAAAAAGGGTGCCTTATTCGGTCGATGCTTCAGAAGCTTTGACGGATAAAGTTCTCCAGAAGCACAAACAGCAGGATTGTCTTCCGTGCGAACATGGTTCCAGCAGTTGCGGGGAAAGTCGTTCAGGATCTTAGCCGTTCGGTTGCAGACGTAGGTGTTCCAACGTCGTGGGGAAGCTAAAAGTCATTGTAGCACAATTTCTGAATCTGTCCAGCAGAATTGTTAGTGACGTTTTGACAAGAATAAGCAATCAAGAGAGAAGTAAGGCAGCATTTAGCTCCAATCGTGGAATCGATACGGGCTTGATGGGGCCACCCGAGTTTTGGCGGCAACAAGGGTGACTCGAAAACTACATCCAACTAGGCGTGTGTGGATGCATTGGCGAATATACCGTGGGACTTGGCATTTTTTAAGTGCTGTCAAAACCTCTACCAAGGCTCTCCAGCGCGTGCGTAGAGTTTCAGAAATCGGGTCGTCACATTGGACCTTGTCCACCTTTCTTGGAAGATGAGATTGAGCAGAACTATGACCGCTTTTACCAGTCCAAGCGGATTATAAATTCTTGATAATTGCGATCAGACTTCTCCTTTCGTGAGAGAAATGGTTGCATCGAAGTCCTCTAGATTGATATACAGGACGTTTTTTCCTGGATTTCATTGGATTCCAAAAATTTTGCCAACTATTGGAACTCCATTTGCGTAGTTTGAATTTGCCTTTATCCAAGAGTCCGATAAGCTCGTCCTTTAGAATCTTAAGGTCCTCAAAGGTGTGTCACCCTGTTGGAGTATCGTCCACATAGGCATCGTTCAGCAGCGCGTGGAGACCCGGCGAAAATGAACAGGGGTTCATTCTCAGTCTTGCGCCAACCAATGCGCTAATTGGTGTGCGGCTTGAAGATTTTAATTTCGCAAAACATCTTCTCGATATCTGAATAATAACCTGCAAAAATCCAACCAAAAACAGTATTGAGAGCTATAGGAAAGTCGTTACCAAAGTATTTCCGCTCTCCCGTGTATAGAGACCAGCCTGATCCGATCCAACGATGACATCAATTGCTCGTGATGTGCAGAACGAAGGAAGCTCGTAGATTTGCTTCCACGTAGAAGTTGAGGTGTCAATACCTTGGGCTGGGAGTGATTACTTCGTCGAATTGAGTATAAACGAGACCAATTCGATAGTTTAGCCCGAATAAAGAGAACGCAGCTTGATATGTGCGCGTCCGCGGGTAAAGCCCGCACTGTTGGCGGCAAGACCGAGAATAGAAATTCGTGCGTGCGTTCGACGTACGCCTATTCGCTGAACAAATGATTACGATGCCAGTGTCCAAGAGCAGCCTGCAAGTTGTAGTATTGTCCCAGGCGTCAGCAAGGATGGTTGGCAACAGAGTCAGAGAACTTGCCACCGGAATATTGTCCAGGGTATGATGCGTGAAGTTGTTTTCTGCAGGACACTCGCTACCCAAGTGATGACCGCCACGAGCTAGCGGTTAATTGTGGAAAATGTAGATCCCGCGCGTGAGACTGATGGTCGATCACGGCTGTCACCACTCGGTGTCAACGTAGTTTCCAGGTTGAATTGGCTGCGCCGAGCCATGAACCAAAGTATGATGCTTGCGGCGCACAGTGGCGCATTAGATACAAATGCTATACTAAATTCAAATTTTTGATAACAGATCGTTGCGATATCGCATTCGACAGGTAATAGTTCAAAAGGGTTGAAGCCAAAGTTAAACCTTTTTTGGGTTGCAAGAAAAGCAGGTAATTTTTGTAGAAAATTCAACTTTGTTTGAGTATATAAATCGATTCCCTACCATTCCCTGGGTTTGAAGTATGAGGTGTTGTTCTTGAATATGTTCTTAATCAGAATCAAAAGAAATCGGGTCCCCCCACGTCCCACCCCGAGTTTCCCAGGCAAAAGATACTTTCAACTCTGCGTAAAAAACGCGCGGCTTAGTGCAAATTCTGCTACAAGCGCAGTCGCTGTGCAGTACGAAATTGTATGGCGGGCATACATTTTTTTCTGTATTGGCGGCTTGTTTTTGAATCCCTGACTTTGTAATGATTTTAAATGAATGTATAATGATTAACTATTCTTCAAAAATATTAAATTAAGTAAAATTGAATGATCATTATTAATTATTTGTAAAAAAAGGTAAAAATATATAAAAAATTTACAAAATACAAAATAAAATAAATTTTTTTTCTTTACAATTTTTTTTTTGGTTTTTAAAACATTAAATATGTACCATATTAGCATTTTCAGAGAAAAAAAAAGAAAAGTATTTGTCGAACTTAAATACAAATACAGAAAACTGCCTCAAAAAAAAATAATTTTTGAGTATGAAATCTACTATTTATCACACCGTATTGTATGACCACTTAATCGAAAGGTATTAAAATGACCTTTCATTTAAAAAAAAAAAATAAAAATTATGAAAATATCTCAACTGGTTCAAGAGTTATGATTTTTGTAACCCAAAAGTCCGACAAGTATGTCGCGAGGTACAGTTGCCCACCATATGAGCTGGACTAAATTGAAACAAAGCTTCCTTGCTTTGTGGAATTCGGCGCCTACCGATATTTGAATTTATAGCGCTCGGAAAGGTCATAAAACTTTTTAAGAATGACCGAATAATTTGCGATTGTTTGTTATATCGCTCGTCCAGCCGATCTCATGCTTTCCGATAGTTATACCCGTTACTCGTAGAGTAAAAGGGTATACTAGATTCGTTGAAAAGTACGTAACAGGCAGAAGGCAGCGTTTAGTATATTTATATTTTATATTATTATTTATATAAAGTATATTTATTCTTAATCAGGATCAATAGCCGAGTCGATCTGGCCATGTCCGTCTGTCCGTCCGTATAAACGTCGAGATCTCAGGAACTACAAAAGCTAGAAAGTGAGATTAAGCATACTGACTTCCGAGACATAGACGCAGCGCTCTAACGCCCACAAACCGCCCAAAACTGCTACGCCCACACTTTTGAAAAATGTTTTAATATTTTTTCATTTCTGTATTGGTCTTGTAAATTTCTATTGATTTGCCAAAAAACTTTTTGCCACGCCCACTCTAACGCCAACAAACCGCACAAAGCTGCCCCGCCCACACTTTTGAAAAATGTTTATATATTTCTTCATGGTCATTGATTTGACGGCCCTGTGCTGTACTGAACTTATTTGATACATCTCAGTATCGTTCATAAAATATCCTTTTAGGGCTTTGCTTAATTGCTTAACCTTTTTTATGTACATAGGTTGGCTGTTTTACGTTTTTCTTGTCTATTTAATAGCTCTGTAGACTTTCTGTCTTGCCGTAGTACTTAAATAGTATGGACGAACCTGTTTTAAGACAATCTACTACTGATAGTGCCAAGATATGGTCTAATTTTATATGGTTGATTCTTATTCTTTCACGATTGCATTTAATAAGATAGTTATGTTTAATTCAGCTGTTAAATTTGTAGTATTGTCATCCAAGTGTTACATAGAGTGCATTACATGTGAGTGCATTGTGTGAGCACTTGTCACGGTTGCTATGTTGCCATCCACGTTAAGAGTCACACAGAATTTTGTTTTTATAGTTAATATTGCGTTTGCAAACGATAAATTGTCCTTCTTCACTAAAACGGTCCAAATGTATATACTTGCGCTTGTTCAGCGTAAGACTTCCGACATCGCACATAAGCTGTTTCGGTTATGAGTGGGAGCTCATGTTACACGTGCACTTGAATGTGGCTCTGTTTGTAAATACTGCAACAAAGCGTCACAGTGCGCCTTATCATGGAACTGATCATTTTTCATTTTTAACTTTTTGATAACGAAGAAATTATAAAATAAATAATACGCACATTAATGCTTAACTTATTAAAAATCAAATCGAAAGGAGAAAAAATGATATATATTGCGTTAGAGGGTCGAGGAATTCGATCCTTCGACAAAGCGTATACCCCATTGCCCTTTGCCATGCGTCGCTCTTTCAACCTTAACTGGAAAGCACTCTGAAAGCTTGTATTGGCGACTGAATCAATTATGTTAGAACATCCTGAAAGTATGCTTCTGATAGGTAAACTATGAGAAGCTTAAGCTTAGCTTTGGGCGCCTAATTAAGGGTCTTATTAAAAGCATTATTACTCATATAGATATACTAAAGGAGATGCAAATCTTGATCAGGTGAACCCAGGCTTGAGTTTCCGTTCTTTTTTTTTCAACCGAACCCTCATGGCGCCAAGTCGTAAACATTTGGTTTTCGAGATAGGATTTTTTTTGGTTAAATATAAGTTCGAAAATAAAGAAATCAAGTGAGTTTTCCGCAGCGCTAAAACGTTTTGCGGTTTACATTTTTTGCGTGTTTTTTCCCAGGTGAAAATTTAATATTTAAAAATTTTTGCCTGACGCAGTCATTGAGCAGCAGCGCCACCCCCTTAGTCACCAAGCGTCGACCGGAGCTTAGCTTACCCGAAGGCTCTAACTTTTACAATAAAAGTTTACAAAATTAATCTCAGTTTAAGCATTTTCATACGTTTAAAGAATATGAGTACCAATTTATGGGTAACTCTATTAATAGATACGCAGGTGCAGAAATTTCCCTGCTTAAATGCAGAAACAATAATTTTAACGATTTAAACCCAAAAAACACAACCAATATATCAGGAATAGGGCAAGGAACAATTCAGTCTCTAGGTACACTACATTTAGAAATGTGTATTGCTAATGCAGCAATACCATATGAATTCCATATCGTACCTGACAATTTTCCTATACCAGGGGATGGTATAATTGGCTTGGATTTCATTAAGAAATACAATTGTATTTTGGAATTCCACGACCAAGAAGATTGGTTTACTTTGAGGCCCAAAAATTTCAGGAACATAAATATTCCTATTATACATTCACTAGATAACGAAATAATTTTGCCAGCTAGATCAGAAGTGGTTCGAAAGATTTAACTAAAATCTACTGACACACATGTCCTCATCCCCAACCAGGAATTGCAACCTGGCATAATAATAGCAAGTGCACTCGTAAACACTCAGAACGTCTTGATTCAAATTATAAATACAACTGAAAAAGACGCTATAGTAAGCAGTGCAAATATAAAAAGCGAATCATTAGATGATTATGTTGTTTACAATGCAAATATAGAAAATATTGCACAAAGAACTTCAGAAGTATTAAAACTTCTTAAATTTCCATCTTTATTTAAAAGCGATTTAACAAAATTATGCACCGAATATAGCGATATTTATACCCGTTACTCGTAGAGTAAAAGGGTATACTAGATTCGTTGAAAAGTATGTAACAGGCAGAAGGAAGCGTTTCCGACCATATAAAGTATATATATTCTTGATCAGGATCAGTAGCCGAGTCGATCTGGCCATGTCCGTCTGTCCCTCCGTCTGTCTGTCCGTCTGTCCGTCTGTCCGTATGAACGTCGAGATCTCAGGAACTACAAAAGCTAGAAAGTTGAGATTAAGTATACAAACTCCAGGGACATAGACGCAGCGCAAGTTTGTCGATTCAGGTTGCCACGCCCACTCTAACGCCCACAAACCGCCCAAAACTGCCACGCCCACATTTTTGATAAATTTTTTAATATTTTTTCATTTTGGTATTGGTCTTGTAAATTTCTATCGATTTGCAAAAAAACTTTTTGCCACGCCCACTCTAACGCCCACAAACCGCCAAAAACTGTCCTTCGCACTTACATTAGCTGATTAACGGGTATCAGATAGTCGGGGAACTCGACTATAGCGTTCTCTCTTGTTTTGGTCTCGAAACAGAAACCATATCAGCTAATAATTTTTATAAGCAAAAATTGAGGTTAAATGACAAAACTCCAGTCTACATCAAAAACTATAGAATGCCAGAAAATCAAAAGCCAGAAGTTGAAGTTGACAAATTGATAAAAGATGTCATTGTCGAACCATCTATTTCAGAATATAATAGCCCACTTCTCTTGGTACCCAAGAAATCACTGCCTAAATCGTCGGAAAAGAGATGCCGACTAGTAGTCGATTATCGTCAAATCAACAAGAAACTTCTAGCAGATAAATTCCCACTTCCAAGAATAGAAGATATTCTTGACCAATTAGGTCGAGCAAAATATTTCTCGTGCCTAGACCTGATGTCAGGATTTCATCAAATAGAATTAGACGAAAGGTCAAGAAATATAACATCATTCTCAACTTCAACAAGAGCATACCGCTACACGCGATTACCATTTGGTTTAAAAATAGCCCCAAATTTTTTCCAAAGAATGATGACTCTTGCATTTTCAGGCTTAACGCCTTCGCAAGCATTTCTGTATATGGATGATTTAGTAGTCATAGGTTGTTCTGAAAAGCACATGCTTAAAAATTTAACTGACGTTTTCAAATTATGTAGGCAACATAATTTAAAACTACATCCAGAAAAATGCTTTTTCTTTATGAAAGAGGTTACTTATTTAGGTCACAAGTGTACTGACAAAGGTATATTGCCAGATGACTCTAACTATGAAATAAATAATACGCACATTAATGCTTAACTTATTAAAAATCAAATCGAAAGGAGAAAAAATGATATATATTGCGTTAGAGGGTCGAGGAATTCGATCCTTCGACAAAGCGTATACCCCATTGCCCTTTGCCATGCGTCGCTCTTTCAACCTTAACTGGAAAGCACTCTGAAAGCTTGTATTGGCGACTGAATCAATTATGTTAGAACATCCTGAAAGTATGCTTCTGACAGGTAAACTATGAGAAGCTTAAGCTTAGCTTTGGGCGCCTAATTAAGGGTCTTATTAAAAGCATTATTACTCATATAGATATACTAAAGGAGATGCAAATCTTGATCAGGTGAACCCAGGCTTGAGTTTCCGTTCTTTTTTTTTCAACCGAACCCTCATGGCGCCAAGTCGTAAACATTTGGTTTTCGAGATAGGATTTTTTTTGGTTAAATATAAGTTCGAAAATAAAGAAATCAAGTGAGTTTTCCGCAGCGCTAAAACGTTTTGCGGTTTACATTTTTTGCGTGTTTTTTCCCAGGTGAAAATTTAATATTTAAAAATTTTTGCCTGACGCAGTCATTGAGCAGCAGCGCCACCCCCTTAGTCACCAAGCGTCGACCGGAGCTTAGCTTACCCGAAGGCTCTAACTTTTAGGCGGTCAAAAAAGAACACCAGTCAAGCCCTCCCGTGGAGCACCCTTTCGAGCCGTCCCGGGGAGCACCCCTTTGAGCAGCCGGGGCGCACCCCTTTAACAGAAGTCTTTTAACATTAACAGAAGTCTAGAGAAGCATCCGACGTTGGAATAGCAGCCGCGCGTATATATAAAACCTACGTTTATTATTGAAGCCGAGGTGGTTATCGCGGAGGTAATAGAGGCCGTGGCGGTAACCAGAACAACAACAGAGGTGGAGGTGACCAAAGGGGTAACCAAAACCAGAACTCAAACAGAAACAATAATAATAATACCATCAGAAACATACAGACGGAAAACGAACAGGCCCCCTTGAGCAACAGTCAACAATAAAAGTTTACAAAATTAATCTCAGTTTAAGCATTTTCATACGTTTAAAGAATATGAGTACCAATTTATGGGTAACTCTATTAATAGATACACAGGTGCAGAAATTTCCCTGCTTAAATGCAGAAACAATAATTTTAACGATTTAAACCCAAAAAACACAACCAATATATCAGGAATAGGGCAAGGAACAATTCAGTCTCTAGGTACACTACATTTAGAAATGTGTATTGCTAATGCAGCAATACCATATGAATTCCATATCGTACCTGACAATTTTCCTATACCAGGGGATGGTATAATTGGCTTGGATTTCATTAAGAAATACAATTGTATTTTGGAATTCCACGACCAAGAAGATTGGTTTACTTTGAGGCCCAAAAATTTCAGGAACATAAATATTCCTATTATACATTCACTAGATAACGAAATAATTTTGCCAGCTAGATCAGAAGTGGTTCGAAAGATTTAACTAAAATCTACTGACACACATGTCCTCATCCCCAACCAGGAATTGCAACCTGGCATAATAATAGCAAGTGCACTCGTAAACACTCAGAACGTCTTGATTCAAATTATAAATACAACTGAAAAAGACGCTATAGTAAGCAGTGCAAATATAAAAAGCGAATCATTAGATGATTATGTTGTTTACAATGCAAATATAGAAAATATTGCACAAAGAACTGCAGAAGTATTAAAACTTCTTAAATTTCCATCTTTATTTAAAAGCGATTTAACAAAATTATGCACCGAATATAGCGATATTTATACCCGTTACTCGTAGAGTAAAAGGGTATACTAGATTCGTTGAAAAGTATGTAACAGGCAGAAGGAAGCGTTTCCGACCATATAAAGTATATATATTCTTGATCAGGATCAGTAGCCGAGTCGATCTGGCCATGTCCGTCTGTCCCTCCGTCTGTCTGTCCGTCTGTCCGTATGAACGTCGAGATCTCAGGAACTACAAAAGCTAGAAAGTTGAGATTAAGTATACAAACTCCAGGGACATAGACGCAGCGCAAGTTTGTCGATTCAGGTTGCCACGCCCACTCTAACGCCCACAAACCGCCCAAAACTGCCACGCCCACATTTTTGATAAATTTTTTAATATTTTTTCATTTTGGTATTGGTCTTGTAAATTTCTATCGATTTGCAAAAAAACTTTTTGCCACGCCCACTCTAACGCCCACAAACCGCCAAAAACTGTCCTTCGCACTTACATTAGCTGATTAACGGGTATCAGATAGTCGGGGAACTCGACTATAGCGTTCTCTCTTGTTTTGGTCTCGAAACAGAAACCATATCAGCTAATAATTTTTATAAGCAAAAATTGAGGTTAAATGACAAAACTCCAGTCTACATCAAAAACTATAGAATGCCAGAAAATCAAAAGCCAGAAGTTGAAGTTGACAAATTGATAAAAGATGTCATTGTCGAACCATCTATTTCAGAATATAATAGCCCACTTCTCTTGGTACCCAAGAAATCACTGCCTAAATCGTCGGAAAAGAGATGCCGACTAGTAGTCGATTATCGTCAAATCAACAAGAAACTTCTAGCAGATAAATTCCCACTTCCAAGAATAGAAGATATTCTTGACCAATTAGGTCGAGCAAAATATTTCTCGTGCCTAGACCTGATGTCAGGATTTCATCAAATAGAATTAGACGAAAGGTCAAGAAATATAACATCATTCTCAACTTCAACAAGAGCATACCGCTACACGCGATTACCATTTGGTTTAAAAATAGCCCCAAATTTTTTCCAAAGAATGATGACTCTTGCATTTTCAGGCTTAACGCCTTCGCAAGCATTTCTGTATATGGATGATTTAGTAGTCATAGGTTGTTCTGAAAAGCACATGCTTAAAAATTTAACTGACGTTTTCAAATTATGTAGGCAACATAATTTAAAACTACATCCAGAAAAATGCTTTTTCTTTATGAAAGAGGTTACTTATTTAGGTCACAAGTGTACTGACAAAGGTATATTGCCAGATGACTCTAACTATGAAATAAATAATACGCACATTAATGCTTAACTTATTAAAAATCAAATCGAAAGGAGAAAAAATGATATATATTGCGTTAGAGGGTCGAGGAATTCGATCCTTCGACAAAGCGTATACCCCATTGCCCTTTGCCATGCGTCGCTCTTTCAACCTTAACTGGAAAGCACTCTGAAAGCTTGTATTGGCGACTGAATCAATTATGTTAGAACATCCTGAAAGTATGCTTCTGACAGGTAAACTATGAGAAGCTTAAGCTTAGCTTTGGGCGCCTAATTAAGGGTCTTATTAAAAGCATTATTACTCATATAGATATACTAAAGGAGATGCAAATCTTGATCAGGTGAACCCAGGCTTGAGTTTCCGTTCTTTTTTTTTCAACCGAACCCTCATGGCGCCAAGTCGTAAACATTTGGTTTTCGAGATAGGATTTTTTTTGGTTAAATATAAGTTCGAAAATAAAGAAATCAAGTGAGTTTTCCGCAGCGCTAAAACGTTTTGCGGTTTACATTTTTTGCGTGTTTTTTCCCAGGTGAAAATTTAATATTTAAAAATTTTTGCCTGACGCAGTCATTGAGCAGCAGCGCCACCCCCTTAGTCACCAAGCGTCGACCGGAGCTTAGCTTACCCGAAGGCTCTAACTTTTAGGCGGTCAAAAAAGAACACCAGTCAAGCCCTCCCGTGGAGCACCCTTTCGAGCCGTCCCGGGGAGCACCCCTTTGAGCAGCCGGGGCGCACCCCTTTAACAGAAGTCTTTTAACATTAACAGAAGTCTAGAGAAGCATCCGACGTTGGAATAGCAGCCGCGCGTATATATAAAACCTACGTTTATTATTGAAGCCGAGGTGGTTATCGCGGAGGTAATAGAGGCCGTGGCGGTAACCAGAACAACAACAGAGGTGGAGGTGACCAAAGGGGTAACCAAAACCAGAACTCAAACAGAAACAATAATAATAATACCATCAGAAACATACAGACGGAAAACGAACAGGCCCCCTTGAGCAACAGTCAACAATAAAAGTTTACAAAATTAATCTCAGTTTAAGCATTTTCATACGTTTAAAGAATATGAGTACCAATTTATGGGTAACTCTATTAATAGATACACAGGTGCAGAAATTTCCCTGCTTAAATGCAGAAACAATAATTTTAACGATTTAAACCCAAAAAACACAACCAATATATCAGGAATAGGGCAAGGAACAATTCAGTCTCTAGGTACACTACATTTAGAAATGTGTATTGCTAATGCAGCAATACCATATGAATTCCATATCGTACCTGACAATTTTCCTATACCAGGGGATGGTATAATTGGCTTGGATTTCATTAAGAAATACAATTGTATTTTGGAATTCCACGACCAAGAAGATTGGTTTACTTTGAGGCCCAAAAATTTCAGGAACATAAATATTCCTATTATACATTCACTAGATAACGAAATAATTTTGCCAGCTAGATCAGAAGTGGTTCGAAAGATTTAACTAAAATCTACTGACACACATGTCCTCATCCCCAACCAGGAATTGCAACCTGGCATAATAATAGCAAGTGCACTCGTAAACACTCAGAACGTCTTGATTCAAATTATAAATACAACTGAAAAAGACGCTATAGTAAGCAGTGCAAATATAAAAAGCGAATCATTAGATGATTATGTTGTTTACAATGCAAATATAGAAAATATTGCACAAAGAACTTCAGAAGTATTAAAACTTCTTAAATTTCCATCTTTATTTAAAAGCGATTTAACAAAATTATGCACCGAATATAGCGATATTTATACCCGTTACTCGTAGAGTAAAAGGGTATACTAGATTCGTTGAAAAGTATGTAACAGGCAGAAGGAAGCGTTTCCGACCATATAAAGTATATATATTCTTGATCAGGATCAGTAGCCGAGTCGATCTGGCCATGTCCGTCTGTCCCTCCGTCTGTCTGTCCGTCTGTCCGTCTGTCCGTATGAACGTCGAGATCTCAGGAACTACAAAAGCTAGAAAGTTGAGATTAAGTATACAAACTCCAGGGACATAGACGCAGCGCAAGTTTGTCGATTCAGGTTGCCACGCCCACTCTAACGCCCACAAACCGCCCAAAACTGCCACGCCCACATTTTTGATAAATTTTTTAATATTTTTTCATTTTGGTATTGGTCTTGTAAATTTCTATCGATTTGCAAAAAAACTTTTTGCCACGCCCACTCTAACGCCCACAAACCGCCAAAAACTGTCCTTCGCACTTACATTAGCTGATTAACGGGTATCAGATAGTCGGGGAACTCGACTATAGCGTTCTCTCTTGTTTTGGTCTCGAAACAGAAACCATATCAGCTAATAATTTTTATAAGCAAAAATTGAGGTTAAATGACAAAACTCCAGTCTACATCAAAAACTATAGAATGCCAGAAAATCAAAAGCCAGAAGTTGAAGTTGACAAATTGATAAAAGATGTCATTGTCGAACCATCTATTTCAGAATATAATAGCCCACTTCTCTTGGTACCCAAGAAATCACTGCCTAAATCGTCGGAAAAGAGATGCCGACTAGTAGTCGATTATCGTCAAATCAACAAGAAACTTCTAGCAGATAAATTCCCACTTCCAAGAATAGAAGATATTCTTGACCAATTAGGTCGAGCAAAATATTTCTCGTGCCTAGACCTGATGTCAGGATTTCATCAAATAGAATTAGACGAAAGGTCAAGAAATATAACATCATTCTCAACTTCAACAAGAGCATACCGCTACACGCGATTACCATTTGGTTTAAAAATAGCCCCAAATTTTTTCCAAAGAATGATGACTCTTGCATTTTCAGGCTTAACGCCTTCGCAAGCATTTCTGTATATGGATGATTTAGTAGTCATAGGTTGTTCTGAAAAGCACATGCTTAAAAATTTAACTGACGTTTTCAAATTATGTAGGCAACATAATTTAAAACTACATCCAGAAAAATGCTTTTTCTTTATGAAAGAGGTTACTTATTTAGGTCACAAGTGTACTGACAAAGGTATATTGCCAGATGACTCTAACTATGAAATAAATAATACGCACATTAATGCTTAACTTATTAAAAATCAAATCGAAAGGAGAAAAAATGATATATATTGCGTTAGAGGGTCGAGGAATTCGATCCTTCGACAAAGCGTATACCCCATTGCCCTTTGCCATGCGTCGCTCTTTCAACCTTAACTGGAAAGCACTCTGAAAGCTTGTATTGGCGACTGAATCAATTATGTTAGAACATCCTGAAAGTATGCTTCTGACAGGTAAACTATGAGAAGCTTAAGCTTAGCTTTGGGCGCCTAATTAAGGGTCTTATTAAAAGCATTATTACTCATATAGATATACTAAAGGAGATGCAAATCTTGATCAGGTGAACCCAGGCTTGAGTTTCCGTTCTTTTTTTTTCAACCGAACCCTCATGGCGCCAAGTCGTAAACATTTGGTTTTCGAGATAGGATTTTTTTGGTTAAATATAAGTTCGAAAATAAAGAAATCAAGTGAGTTTTCCGCAGCGCTAAAACGTTTTGCGGTTTACATTTTTTGCGTGTTTTTTCCCAGGTGAAAATTTAATATTTAAAAATTTTTGCCTGACGCAGTCATTGAGCAGCAGCGCCACCCCCTTAGTCACCAAGCGTCGACCGGAGCTTAGCTTACCCGAAGGCTCTAACTTTTAGGCGGTCAAAAAAGAACACCAGTCAAGCCCTCCCGTGGAGCACCCTTTCGAGCCGTCCCGGGGAGCACCCCTTTGAGCAGCCGGGGCGCACCCCTTTAACAGAAGTCTTTTAACATTAACAGAAGTCTAGAGAAGCATCCGACGTTGGAATAGCAGCCGCGCGTATATATAAAACCTACGTTTATTATTGAAGCCGAGGTGGTTATCGCGGAGGTAATAGAGGCCGTGGCGGTAACCAGAACAACAACAGAGGTGGAGGTGACCAAAGGGGTAACCAAAACCAGAACTCAAACAGAAACAATAATAATAATACCATCAGAAACATACAGACGGAAAACGAACAGGCCCCCTTGAGCAACAGTCAACAATAAAAGTTTACAAAATTAATCTCAGTTTAAGCATTTTCATACGTTTAAAGAATATGAGTACCAATTTATGGGTAACTCTATTAATAGATACACAGGTGCAGAAATTTCCCTGCTTAAATGCAGAAACAATAATTTTAACGATTTAAACCCAAAAAACACAACCAATATATCAGGAATAGGGCAAGGAACAATTCAGTCTCTAGGTACACTACATTTAGAAATGTGTATTGCTAATGCAGCAATACCATATGAATTCCATATCGTACCTGACAATTTTCCTATACCAGGGGATGGTATAATTGGCTTGGATTTCATTAAGAAATACAATTGTATTTTGGAATTCCACGACCAAGAAGATTGGTTTACTTTGAGGCCCAAAAATTTCAGGAACATAAATATTCCTATTATACATTCACTAGATAACGAAATAATTTTGCCAGCTAGATCAGAAGTGGTTCGAAAGATTTAACTAAAATCTACTGACACACATGTCCTCATCCCCAACCAGGAATTGCAACCTGGCATAATAATAGCAAGTGCACTCGTAAACACTCAGAACGTCTTGATTCAAATTATAAATACAACTGAAAAAGACGCTATAGTAAGCAGTGCAAATATAAAAAGCGAATCATTAGATGATTATGTTGTTTACAATGCAAATATAGAAAATATTGCACAAAGAACTTCAGAAGTATTAAAACTTCTTAAATTTCCATCTTTATTTAAAAGCGATTTAACAAAATTATGCACCGAATATAGCGATATTTATACCCGTTACTCGTAGAGTAAAAGGGTATACTAGATTCGTTGAAAAGTATGTAACAGGCAGAAGGAAGCGTTTCCGACCATATAAAGTATATATATTCTTGATCAGGATCAGTAGCCGAGTCGATCTGGCCATGTCCGTCTGTCCCTCCGTCTGTCTGTCCGTCTGTCCGTCTGTCCGTATGAACGTCGAGATCTCAGGAACTACAAAAGCTAGAAAGTTGAGATTAAGTATACAAACTCCAGGGACATAGACGCAGCGCAAGTTTGTCGATTCAGGTTGCCACGCCCACTCTAACGCCCACAAACCGCCCAAAACTGCCACGCCCACATTTTTGATAAATTTTTTAATATTTTTTCATTTTGGTATTGGTCTTGTAAATTTCTATCGATTTGCAAAAAAACTTTTTGCCACGCCCACTCTAACGCCCACAAACCGCCAAAAACTGTCCTTCGCACTTACATTAGCTGATTAACGGGTATCAGATAGTCGGGGAACTCGACTATAGCGTTCTCTCTTGTTTTGGTCTCGAAACAGAAACCATATCAGCTAATAATTTTTATAAGCAAAAATTGAGGTTAAATGACAAAACTCCAGTCTACATCAAAAACTATAGAATGCCAGAAAATCAAAAGCCAGAAGTTGAAGTTGACAAATTGATAAAAGATGTCATTGTCGAACCATCTATTTCAGAATATAATAGCCCACTTCTCTTGGTACCCAAGAAATCACTGCCTAAATCGTCGGAAAAGAGATGCCGACTAGTAGTCGATTATCGTCAAATCAACAAGAAACTTCTAGCAGATAAATTCCCACTTCCAAGAATAGAAGATATTCTTGACCAATTAGGTCGAGCAAAATATTTCTCGTGCCTAGACCTGATGTCAGGATTTCATCAAATAGAATTAGACGAAAGGTCAAGAAATATAACATCATTCTCAACTTCAACAAGAGCATACCGCTACACGCGATTACCATTTGGTTTAAAAATAGCCCCAAATTTTTTCCAAAGAATGATGACTCTTGCATTTTCAGGCTTAACGCCTTCGCAAGCATTTCTGTATATGGATGATTTAGTAGTCATAGGTTGTTCTGAAAAGCACATGCTTAAAAATTTAACTGACGTTTTCAAATTATGTAGGCAACATAATTTAAAACTACATCCAGAAAAATGCTTTTTCTTTATGAAAGAGGTTACTTATTTAGGTCACAAGTGTACTGACAAAGGTATATTGCCAGATGACTCTAACTATGAAATAAATAATACGCACATTAATGCTTAACTTATTAAAAATCAAATCGAAAGGAGAAAAAATGATATATATTGCGTTAGAGGGTCGAGGAATTCGATCCTTCGACAAAGCGTATACCCCATTGCCCTTTGCCATGCGTCGCTCTTTCAACCTTAACTGGAAAGCACTCTGAAAGCTTGTATTGGCGACTGAATCAATTATGTTAGAACATCCTGAAAGTATGCTTCTGATAGGTAAACTATGAGAAGCTTAAGCTTAGCTTTGGGCGCCTAATTAAGGGTCTTATTAAAAGCATTATTACTCATATAGATATACTAAAGGAGATGCAAATCTTGATCAGGTGAACCCAGGCTTGAGTTTCCGTTCTTTTTTTTTCAACCGAACCCTCATGGCGCCAAGTCGTAAACATTTGGTTTTGGAGATAGGATTTTTTTGGTTAAATATAAGTTCGAAAATAAAGAAATCAAGTGAGTTTTCCGCAGCGCTAAAACGTTTTGCGGTTTACATTTTTTGCGTGTTTTTTCCCAGGTGAAAATTTAATATTTAAAAATTTTTGCCTGACGCAGTCATTGAGCAGCAGCGCCACCCCCTTAGTCACCAAGCGTCGACCGGAGCTTAGCTTACCCGAAGGCTCTAACTTTTAGGCGGTCAAAAAAGAACACCAGTCAAGCCCTCCCGTGGAGCACCCTTTCGAGCCGTCCCGGGGAGCACCCCTTTGAGCAGCCGGGGCGCACCCCTTTAACATAAGTCTTTTAACATTAACAGAAGTCTAGAGAAGCATCCGACGTTGGAATAGCAGCCGCGCGTATATATAAAACCTACGTTTATTATTGAAGCCGAGGTGGTTATCGCGGAGGTAATAGAGGCCGTGGCGGTAACCAGAACAACAACAGAGGTGGAGGTGACCAAAGGGGTAACCAAAACCAGAACTCAAACAGAAACAATAATAATAATACCATCAGAAACATACAGACGGAAAACGAACAGGCCCCCTTGAGCAACAGTCAACAATAAAAGTTTACAAAATTAATCTCAGTTTAAGCATTTTCATACGTTTAAAGAATATGAGTACCAATTTATGGGTAACTCTATTAATAGATACACAGGTGCAGAAATTTCCCTGCTTAAATGCAGAAACAATAATTTTAACGATTTAAACCCAAAAAACACAACCAATATATCAGGAATAGGGCAAGGAACAATTCAGTCTCTAGGTACACTACATTTAGAAATGTGTATTGCTAATGCAGCAATACCATATGAATTCCATATCGTACCTGACAATTTTCCTATACCAGGGGATGGTATAATTGGCTTGGATTTCATTAAGAAATACAATTGTATTTTGGAATTCCACGACCAAGAAGATTGGTTTACTTTGAGGCCCAAAAATTTCAGGAACATAAATATTCCTATTATACATTCACTAGATAACGAAATAATTTTGCCAGCTAGATCAGAAGTGGTTCGAAAGATTTAACTAAAATCTACTGACACACATGTCCTCATCCCCAACCAGGAATTGCAACCTGGCATAATAATAGCAAGTGCACTCGTAAACACTCAGAACGTCTTGATTCAAATTATAAATACAACTGAAAAAGACGCTATAGTAAGCAGTGCAAATATAAAAAGCGAATCATTAGATGATTATGTTGTTTACAATGCAAATATAGAAAATATTGCACAAAGAACTTCAGAAGTATTAAAACTTCTTAAATTTCCATCTTTATTTAAAAGCGATTTAACAAAATTATGCACCGAATATAGCGATATTTATACCCGTTACTCGTAGAGTAAAAGGGTATACTAGATTCGTTGAAAAGTATGTAACAGGCAGAAGGAAGCGTTTCCGACCATATAAAGTATATATATTCTTGATCAGGATCAGTAGCCGAGTCGATCTGGCCATGTCCGTCTGTCCCTCCGTCTGTCTGTCCGTCTGTCCGTCTGTCCGTATGAACGTCGAGATCTCAGGAACTACAAAAGCTAGAAAGTTGAGATTAAGTATACAAACTCCAGGGACATAGACGCAGCGCAAGTTTGTCGATTCAGGTTGCCACGCCCACTCTAACGCCCACAAACCGCCCAAAACTGCCACGCCCACATTTTTGATAAATTTTTTAATATTTTTTCATTTTGGTATTGGTCTTGTAAATTTCTATCGATTTGCAAAAAAACTTTTTGCCACGCCCACTCTAACGCCCACAAACCGCCAAAAACTGTCCTTCGCACTTACATTAGCTGATTAACGGGTATCAGATAGTCGGGGAACTCGACTATAGCGTTCTCTCTTGTTTTGGTCTCGAAACAGAAACCATATCAGCTAATAATTTTTATAAGCAAAAATTGAGGTTAAATGACAAAACTCCAGTCTACATCAAAAACTATAGAATGCCAGAAAATCAAAAGCCAGAAGTTGAAGTTGACAAATTGATAAAAGATGTCATTGTCGAACCATCTATTTCAGAATATAATAGCCCACTTCTCTTGGTACCCAAGAAATCACTGCCTAAATCGTCGGAAAAGAGATGCCGACTAGTAGTCGATTATCGTCAAATCAACAAGAAACTTCTAGCAGATAAATTCCCACTTCCAAGAATAGAAGATATTCTTGACCAATTAGGTCGAGCAAAATATTTCTCGTGCCTAGACCTGATGTCAGGATTTCATCAAATAGAATTAGACGAAAGGTCAAGAAATATAACATCATTCTCAACTTCAACAAGAGCATACCGCTACACGCGATTACCATTTGGTTTAAAAATAGCCCCAAATTTTTTCCAAAGAATGATGACTCTTGCATTTTCAGGCTTAACGCCTTCGCAAGCATTTCTGTATATGGATGATTTAGTAGTCATAGGTTGTTCTGAAAAGCACATGCTTAAAAATTTAACTGACGTTTTCAAATTATGTAGGCAACATAATTTAAAACTACATCCAGAAAAATGCTTTTTCTTTATGAAAGAGGTTACTTATTTAGGTCACAAGTGTACTGACAAAGGTATATTGCCAGATGACTCTAACTATGAGGTAATAAAAAATTACCCCAACCAGTAAATGCAGACGAAGCTAGACGATTCGTCGCATTTTGCAATTATTACAGATTAAGAACTTCTCTGAGAAATCACGCCACTTAACGAGGCTTTGTAAAAAGAATGTTCCATTTGAATGGACAAGCGAATGCAATGATGCATTCGAATATCTCAAAATAGAATTAATGAAACCGACACATCTTCAGTACCCAGATGTCAGCAAACAATTTTGCATAACTACAGATGCTAGTAAACAAGCATGTGGAGCGGTATTATCTCAAGAACATAACGGTCAACAGCTACCAGTGGCATACGCTTCAAGAAGCTTTACAAAAGGCGAAAGTAATAAGTTCACTACAGAGCAGGAGCTAGCAGCTATTCACTGGGCAATAAATCACTTCAGACCATACGTATATGGTAGGCTTTTCTTAGTACAAAGTGACCATAGGCCACTATCATATCTTTTTTCAATGAGAAACCCCAGTTCCAAATTAACCAGAATGAGACTAGACTTGGAGGAATTTGAATTTACAGTAGAATACACTAGAATATGACTAATTTTTATTCTAATGAAAAAATCGATTTAGATCAGTTTTTTCAAAGGCTTTATGAAGAAGCAAGAATAAATAAGATCATTCAAACGCAAGTGAACAAATCTTCGAGTTTGTCACTATAAAGAATTTTAAAGAAAAGGGCAATAAAATACTAAAAATAGCGCTATTAAACAAGGTGACTAAGATAGATAAAAATGATAAGGTTCAAATAAACCCTAGAACCCTGAAGAAAATATAAAACATGTTTAAAATGCCAACAAGCCAAGACAACGAAACATACTAAAACAGCTCTGACAATAGCAGAAACGCCAGCAACAGCATTTGATATAGTTTTAATAGATACCATTGGTCCACTGCCAAGATCAGAAAACGGAAATAAGTATGCTGTTACTATCATTTGCGACTTAACAAAATATTTGGTAACGGTACCTATTCCAAATAAAAGTGCAAGATCAGTTGTTAAGGCTATATTCGAAAATTTTATTCTAAAGTACGGTCCATTGAAAACAATAATAACGGACATGGGAACGGAATATAAAAACCAAATTATAGACGACCTGTGCAAATATATGAAGATAAAAAACATTACTTCAACAGCACACCATCACCTGACATTAGGAACAATAGAACGAAGTCACAGAACATTCAACGAGAATGTTCGCTCATATATATCTGTTGACAAAACCGATTGGGATATATGGATACAATATTTTACTTATTGTTTCAACACAACACCATCGGTAGCTCATGAACATTGTCCGTATGAATTAGTATTTGGAAGATTACCAAGACAGTTTACAGATTTTAACAGGATAGACAGAATAGATCGTATTTACAACATGGATGACTATTCAAAAGAAGTTAAGCTTAGATTAGAAATAGCATATAGAAGAGCTAAAAATATGTTAGACAAGGCAAAAGCCGATAGAAAAATAAAATATGACAGAAATATTGGTAACTTTTAATTAAAAATAGGAGATAAGATATTACTTAAAAACGAAACAGGTCATAAGCTTAATAATAATTATTTAGGACCATATTTAGTTTTAGAAATAGGAGATAATGACAACATTACAATTATAGGAAAAGAAAATAAAAAACCGATAGTCCATAAAGATAAGTTAAAAATGTTTAATTCATAATACATTTTGTTTGGTTGGCCAACCATAAATAAAAACATTAAAATACAAAACTTTTACTTTTCTAATACAACTTAAATAAATATATTTTTTTAATATCTCTTTATTCATTCATTTCAAATACTAATATACAGACATAAAAAAAAAAAAAATTTATATATATAACTTCATATTATTACGATATTTTTCAAAAGGAGGGAGATGTAGTATATACGAACATAGTAATAATAATAATAATAATATGAAGTATGAGCTTCATACATACATATTGCAGATTTTATCTAGTGTCAGCACTTTGCGTTCACAAGCGATCGGCCTGCAGGCCACGCTAAGTTCAGTTACAAAATAAGAACATATTGAGATGTACGTGTTATAAAGAAAGACCAAATAAAAATGCAAAGAACTAAATATATTGTAATTTATTGAACTGAAAAATAAAAGTCTTTGTGGAGAACCACGCTTTTATTTCAGCTCATATGCGGCGGGAGATCGATCTTTCGCAGAGGATACAAATTGAGTGAGTTTTATTTGCGTTAAAATTTATGTTGGAAAATATACACTGAAAACACACTGAGAGAAATTAAATAGAACCAGTTACAAAGAAAAGTCGTAAAATATTCAAATTATACACCGATTAAAATATATATTTTGAAAAGTCTTTACCGCCAGAATAATGCATCTAAAGGATACACCGGGAACAATATGTTGAACAAAAAAAATTAAATTTCTGAAGTTAACTTTACATCTTAATTATAAACAAACCGAATTTACCCGCAGACCACTATCTCACATTTTTCCATTTACTGATTAAACAAACTGAATTGAGAACTAATTTATGAAACAAGAATAACGTAAAGCAGAGCGACGGTGAAAAAAATTAAATAATACATGTGGGGTTTTATTATTATAATATAAGTTTTATTTGAATTTTGTAACAAATAATATAGGATATTGAAATTAATCGACACCGTCGTTGTATTGTTGTCGATCTCGTAGCCACACAGGCAGAACGCACAACTTCCTTCTTCTCCGAGCAAAAAACAACTCTCTCTCTACCGCTGTCGTAAAGCACTTCGCCCTCGTAGCGTTGCGCTTTTGCTCCTCGTTGATCGTCGTGTTTGCGAATTCGCCACCTCGCTAATTCGCCATCATCTTCATCTCGTCGTTGTTATCGTCGTTGTCGTTGTCTAGGGATGTTTCATACTAGTGGGATTAGGGTAAACAGCCAAAAACCAATCCCACATTCGGCCATTCTGACTAAGCTTTCGACCCGAATGCTTCATCGTCATCGCTGTCATCGTTGCCAATTGGCCATGGCTTCATATATTCCGCGCACGTTGCAGAATTCTTTGGTCCATCGCTGTTGCCTACTTTTTGGACATCATAGGCGTTGTTGTACTTCACCTTTACAACTTTATAAGGCCCCAAAAACTTAGGTTTCAGCTTTAGGCCACTACCAAACTGGGTACGTTTAATAGCAATTAGGTCGCCAATATCATATCGTCTTGCTTGCTTGCGTCGAAGATTGTAGTCCTTCTTGTTCTCGTTCTGCAGCTTCAATATCTGAGTCTTAGCCTTTACTCGTAACTCGTTGCGTTCTTCATTGAAAACTGCCACGGCCTCTTTGTTTATCAAGTCTCGTATCTGAAGATCATCTTTCGTTCTCATTTTGATACCAACCAGTAGCTCAAAAGCCGTCGTGTTAATACCATTCGTGGGGTCATCGACACTTAGCTTTGAGAGTACTGAAATGATAATAGAATTTAGTCGCTCAACCTGTCCGTTTACCCTTGGCAAGCCAGTAGTCGTCTTCACTGGCTTTATTCCCTCATCCTCGCAATATTTCACAAAGTCTTGCGATGTGAATGCTGAGCCTCTATCCGAAATAATGAATGCTGGGCTGCCAAAGTTAACACTTTGGTTGCTGAGCTTCACAATCACCTCGTTTGCTGTGGTTGACTTCGTAGGATAGAGCCAGCAAAATTTCGTAAAAGAATCGATTACGGCCAAAATGTGTTTGTAGTCTTTATGCGTTGACTCCAGCGGACCCAAAAAGTCAATATGGTAGGTAAACAATGGGACGTCTTCTTTCTGGAGTGGGTGTAGTAGTCCTTCTTGCTTGCCTCGTTTGTGATCCGTTAAAATGCGTGGAATACAGCACTCGATATATTTTTTAATCTTGTCTTCAACGTGTGGTATACAAAATTCTCGGCAATTTGTCTTCTTTGCAGCAAAATGACCTCTGTCATGGGAACTGATAATTACTCGCTTTTGCATTTCGTTTGGCACTATTACCAGCTCATCGTCACCTACAAGTTTGTACAGCACACCTCTTTTTAAAAAGTAGTCATCGTATACTTTATTTTCATCGCTTAGAACTTCTTTGATGGCTCTTATCTTCTCGTCGCGTGCTTGCGCATCCTTCAAAGCAGTACTTATGCTATCTCCTTTTATGAGCATCACTGGATACCGGCTGAGAGCATCGACATGCTTCATTCTCACGCCAGATCGATGTTCAACTGTATAGTTATATTCTTGTAGAAAAAGAATCCAGCGAGCCACCCTGGTGCATAAGCTTTGTTTTTCTAAAGTTTTCGTAAAAGCGTTGCAGTCTGTTACTAGTTTAAAATGAATGCCTAACAAATACACCCTAAACTTAGTCAAAGCTTCGATGACTGCCAATATTTCTAACTCATAGCTGCTGTATTTACGCTGTGCATCTGTGGTCTTTTTTGACATAAAATACACAGGATGCAGTTGACCATCGTCGACGTTCATCTGTAATAAAACTTCTCCGAATCCATCAATAGACGCAACTGTATGCACTTCCGTCTCGTAAGTCTGATTATAAATACTTAAAACAGGGTTCTCAGTTAGTAACTTTTTCAAAATATTAACTGCATTCTCTTCGTCCAAATCAAATCTGAATCTAGTGTTTTTCTTTGTCAACTCAGTTAAAGGTCTAGCTATTCCTGCGTCATTTGGTATAAACTTTCTGGAATAGCCCGTCAGGCCCAAAAAACTTTCTACTTGCTTAATAGTTTGTGGCATCTTGAATTTGGATACAGCTTCGATTTTCTATGGTGAGGGGTAAATTTTGCGATTTTCTATAACATGGCCCAGAAATTGAATGCGCGTCTTCAGAAAATTGCATTTTTTCAAATTAAGCTGCAGACCGTAATCTTTGCACGTCGCATTAACTTCCTTCAAGTTTTGTACAGCGTCTTGTTCCGTCTTAGCGGGGATAATAATATCATCTACATAGGGCAATGCGATTCCTCTGCGTGACAGATCCCGAAATATCGCATTAACGTGGCGCTGAAAAACGCCTGGCGAATTTGAAAATCCAAAGGGTACTTTCAAAAACTGATATTGTTCTCGGTGTGTCACAAATGACGTATATTTTCTGCTGAGTTCAGCAACTGGTACGTGGAAAAATCCGTTTTTCAAATCGATTGTACTGAATATTTTTGCCTCTTGCAGACGATCCAACTGGTCCTCAATGAGCGGTAATGGGAAATGGTCTTTAACAATTACTTTGTTAATTCTGCGATAATCTACACACAGCCTTACAGAACCGTCGTGCTTTTTTACAAGTACTATGGGACTTGTAAACTCGGATGTTGACTCTTCAATTATGTCATTCTCAAGCCACTCTTTAATCTGTTCGTCAACAATATGCATTTCCGAAAAAGCTAGTCTGCGTGGACGTGAGAAAATTGGCGCTTTATCATTTAGCACAATACGCATTTCTACATTTGTTGTTTTTGTTTTGACCGGTTCATAATTCGAAATTAGCTCACGCACCTCTTGCTTGGCATATTCGCTCGCAGCCTCGTTAATGTCAAACAACTCATTGTCCACTTCAACACAAATGTTTAGAAAATTTTGTTTATTATTTCTTTTATTTTTTCGCACTTGTAAGCCGTTACAGTTAAAAACAATCTCTGCTTGTAAACATAGCTGTTCTCCGATAATTAATTGCATATCAAGAAATTTGATTGGAACGACGTAAAAATCTAACAAATAATCCTCTTCATCAATCAGAATTCGTTGTTTAAATTGTCCAATTGGTTTTATTTTATTGGAGTCGCGGTCACTCCCGAATCCAATTAGAACGACATTGCAGCTTTCCAGCTACGGCTTTCCAATATCACAATAAAAACCTTCCCGTATGATGTTGAATTTACTACCCGTATCGAATAACGCCGTACACTTTTTATTTGCAATATAAACTTCTTTGCTGGTCAAATCGTTTTTTGAAATCAAACTGCGAGTGTTCGTGTTTAAAACATTTTTGTCAATATTTGCGCCCTCTTTAGAAATATGTCCGTACTGATTAACACTTTCTGCCTTTTTCTTTATTCTGGCAGTTATTCAACACATGTCCTTTTTCACCACAGTTGTAGCATTTCAGCTCTTTTTTCGCGTCTTTGTTTGCATTCTGATTTTTTCTGTCTTTCTCTTTCACAATGTTCTCATTGCGCTTCGATCTGTCTTTCTCACTCTGATTTTCCTTTGCTATCATTGTTCCGAAACACTTTAGTTTGTCTTTAAATTGACTCATATTTTTGGCACCATATAATATTGATTTGTTTACACTTTTTTCGTCGATGCCGTCAATTAAATACTGTATGAAAGCGTCATCTGCAATTTTACCTCTAGAAGCAATATTTTTCATTCTATAAAAGTACTCGAAAACACACTCGTTGTTGCCACGTTTCGTTTGCGCGAGTTGCTCGTGAACTAGCTTGCTGCTGACACTTGACTTAAATTCGGATAGCAATGCTTCTTTGAGAGAATTCCACGAATTTAGACCTCTCTCGCTCAACACATACAATTTTGCAATTCCTTTAAGTGATTTTTTTTTGCAAACAGAAACTTCTGGAAGTCATTCCAATACATAAGCGTCGCTTGCTCTTCGTACTCTTCTATCCATACTTCGATTGGAATACTGTTAGTGCCATCATAACTGCGTATGCTCTCTTCAACGTCGCGAAAACTGATCGCAAAGCGTGGCGTCGACATACTGTCGTTTTCAGTTAATACGTTGCGCCTGGTATTCATCTCGTCTATTCCTTGTACATTTCTACATCACTTCTTTCGGCGTTCGTTGCTCTGTTCGGCGTCTGGAATACAACGTTTTCTGCTTCACTGTCTGTTTCATCGTCTGTTTCGTCGGCTTCGGTTGACGACAGTAAACTGTTCTTCTTCAAGTTGCGGAAAATGTGTATATGCAAATCTTCGTCTCTGTACCCTATGCCTAGCACGTTACATATTGCCACAAGGTCAACCTGCGTCAAATTATCTTCTGCGTATTCCTTCTTTGCACCATATCTCTGGTCATTTTCGGCAAAATCGAAACCAGTAAATTCCCGTAGTCTTTGGCGATTCTTCTGTTTCCTTCACTCTCGAACACAAACTTATGCAGTGCAGCAATGCTCTCCTTCTTACTTGAGCGTAAACTAGCACTTATGAAATTATTTAAACACGCCATTATGGTAAAAAAAAATTGCGACTGTACTTTTTTGCTTTACACGTTCAACTCTTGTTTAATATCATTAATTTTGTTCACATTTGCTCAATCCCGTTCACATTTGCTCAATTCCGTTCACATTTGCTCAATTCCGGACGAGCGCCCAAAATGTGGGGTTTTATTATTATAATATAAGTTTTATTTGAATTTTGTAACAAATAATATAGGATATTGAAATTAATCGTCACCGTCGTTGTATTGTTGTCGATCTCGTAGCCACACAGGCAGAACGCACAACTTCCTTCTTCTCCGAGCAAAAAACAACTTTCTCTCTACCGCTGTCGTAAAGCACTTCGCCCTCGTAGCGTTGCGCTTTTGCTCCTCGTTGATCGTCGTGTTTGCGTATTCGCCACCTCGCTAATTCGCCATCATCTTCATCTCGTCGTTGTTATCGTCGTTGTCGTTGTCTAGGGATGTTTCATACTAGTGGGATTAGGGTAAACAGCCAAAAACCAATCCCACATACATTTGAAAATTTAAATAAATAGATTTAGAAGTATGTATAGGCACTATTTAATCATCTTAGCATTTACTTAATTATAACTCTACCTTATTTTTACAAATTTATTTTTACGAATTTATTTCCACTTATTATGTACTTATTATTAGGTCCTATTTACATTGTTATTAGTTTTCAGTCCCAAAAAAAGAAATGAATATTTAAAAATTTAAATATTGAACTCGGCTGATGTTTTTTCGGACTTAAGGCACAAAAAGTGCTTCCTCCGATTTTGTATACTAGCTCATTTTTGTCGCAAGCATGCTTTATTCTCAATCTTCTTCGTTATCGTCTGTAGCGAAAAGGTATCTGCACAAGCAAGACCACCACACCCAACGCCGAAGGGCTAGAGCCGGATACTAAAGCGTGCACCCGCCAGTGCAGGTTCCCTTGCCTGCCATCTTTTTTTTTCGTTACACATAACAGGGTAGCCAGAAATGGGTGGACAATACCGATTGCTTAATTTTCATTGGCACAATATTGTCGTATATAATCGCTCCATTATTTATTTTCTTAATATATCTTTAAGTGCATTCGACTTCCCGCTTAAACATTCGGTAAAGGTAAGCTCCTTAACATTCTAAGAGGCTTTCGAGATTAGCAGCTTTACAGCAGCTGTTTTTTTTTAAAGCCAACAAATATTCAACACTTAACCGTTTCATAAAAAGGTATGTAACAGGTACGAGGAAGGGATTCAGACCCAATCAAGTGTAAAGAAGTTTCTGAGATGATTATTTACAAAATTAAATTAAACCCTAAGTACGTTGCTTCTACCATATACCATAAAAAAAGCAGAATATCACTTACCAGGTGAGACAAGAACTGTCGCTTGCTAGAGCTGGAAACGCTGTTGGATACCATCCGCTGGTTAAGCTGACCTTGCATTCGTGGTCTGCCGACTAGAAGTGATCGGCTTGGAAACCTCTGGCCGATCATGTTAACTTCTTCCCTGCTTAAGTGGAGGACGTCCTCAGACTTTTTGAAACCGTCAATGATGACTTGTCGATCGTGTTGACGTCGAACCTTCTGGTGTTTCTGGTAGAGTTCGAAGGAGGTATAAAGACGATCACGGACACGTGATATAATAGGTCTAATTTGCCCTTATAGCGGAGGTTTTCCATATTTAGCTGCTGCAAGTACAGGAAGCTCCATATTACCTTGTGGTTGTTAAGTTAAAGAGCGTTGATGTAGCAATCGTTAAAAGCAAAGTTTCGTATAAGAGTTTTGTATTGTTTTTCTTTTTTCATTTTTTATTAGGATATTACCTGTGTTTCTCTGTTTTCATATTTATCTGTCTGTTTTCTGATTCTATGATATCGAAATCAGGAGTACCCTCTAAAATTTTGAACGCGGTACCAAAGAACTGATTTACCTATCATGTCTCTGATGAACATTCCTGTTGCTAAGCGAGTGCTTTTATGTCGCAAGACAAAGTCACGTATATATATGCATCATATGTGACTGAAGAAATGGTTCTTCTGTTCTGTTGAATGTTTTAGGTATTAAAAGTCATTTCAAATAGTTACGTCACCGTCCATGATCGGTAGCCAGTAATTTAAGTTTATTGGTATTGCGAGTAGAAGAATCCAAGTCCTGGTGTGTCAATAAAAAATAAATCAAAAGCTTATCGTAAACGTCGAGGAATCCATAGATTTCGATTGTGCATTTCATTGCTGGTCAAACTCGATATTTTGTTGGAGTGGATTCGGTAACCTCCAAGAGTGTCTTACGTATTCGTATTAAACAGAATCGCCATATCGGTATATTAGTTATCTTCATTACAAACAATCACAATCAATTGTTTTGTTATGAATATCTGGAAAGTGGTAATGCAGAAAGGAATGATTGTAAATGGACTTAAACAAAATATAGAAGACAAATGAAAGTATGAAGTCGGATATTATAACTAAAATAAAAATAAACACAAGAGATCTCTGCTAACAAGAACTTTTAACTTTTGTTTGGGCAATTGATATAAAAAGAAGCAAAACACATAATAAAATAACAAACAATAACATTAGATGTGTGGATGAGACAGCTTAAGCGCTTTGTGGCCTTTAGATTAGGCTTTTCAATAAAATTGCTAACATACCGGTATAAATTAGCCAGACAATACAATAAAAAAATCAAAATATTTTCTTAAATTTTCGACGTGGCAGTTTTGGTTAGTTTGTAGGCCGTAAAAGTGGGAACTAATTTGCAATGCATCTCCGTTTCTGGAATCTGCTGAATGCCTATTTCAACTTTCTAGCTTTTATAGTTCCTATCTTAATGTTTATAAGGACGGACATGGGACGGATGGACTCGACTAGTGATCCTGAGCAAGAATATACATATATACATTTTTGCGTGTCATAAAACGATTCCCTTTACCTGTTTTACACATTTGAACGAATTTAGTATACCCTTTACTCTACGTGAAATTTTTAATAAGTTTATTCAGAAAATAAACAATAACTAGGTGGCTAAAATAATTAATTGTAAAAGACCTACGATTTTCACACGATCGATTGGCGAAGGCGGTTCGAATTCGCAAAGAGCGAGAGCTTCATTATGCTCCCGCCTTCTCCCTAAACTAACTTACACAAGACTTAAAATTTTTCCATATTTACAAATAGACAAAAAAACCAAAAAACAACTAAATAACATGGATTCAGCCAACACCGGCCCAGGACATATTCCCGGGACCATCGCCGATACAACGTCTGCCTGACTGACGAGACAAGCCGCTATCGCCGCTAGAAACTAAGATCCGCCTGGTCCGGGGTTCGGAACGCTGGTCAGCAGGTGTTTTCGAGTGAGCGCCTCTCCGTTACTTAGGTCCTGGCTGGACTCGATCCCGACGAGAACTGTTTCCAGCTCTTCCGCGTTGAGAAGCGTGCTGCCCCCACTCGTAGGAGTAGGTGCTTGGCAGTTTTAAATTCTGCCTCCAATAGTCCACCCATGTGCGGAGCCCGAGGGGGTGTCAACGCAAATTCACATCGGCTTCTTGATGCGAATTCGCAATTTGCGTCCACACGCTCCACGATCAGCTCGCGAAGAGCCTATACACTTCCGTGTATACTCGCTCCGACGAAGTTTGTCGCGATGTTGCAACGAACCGCCTCGTCGGCCAATCACCTTTCGAAAGCCTATCAAAAAGAATCTGTACATAGATCTGACACAATCTCTAACTGAACCAGCTTGAGAAAACATGAAATGGGGACTTGTACTTCCTCGTATTTTCAATGTCGTATAGACAGGGCCACAAAAATCAACGCCACACATCGCAAATGGGCGGAGGGCACGGAGTCTATCTGCTGGTAGAGTTCCCAAGTTTTTGTCATCAGTAGAGGCTTGCATTAAAAGCCGCTCACACATAATCGAACTGTCTGACTGCAGAGTTCCTGAGCGTTTACGGTCCAATACGCTGTCGTAGGATGCTCTAAAGTGCTCGAGGGCCTACATGATAGTTTAAATGGTGCAGATGGTGGACGTAGCTCTGCACAAATTGGGACCGTTCTGTCATCAGCAAGGAAAACTTGGCATCGTATGATATTGGATGATATAGGGGCATTAAATAGGCGCCTCCAACTCGCACCAACTTGCCCTTGTCCTCATGAATGAAAATTGAAAACTTGGGCCAACCTTGGAGCGTTTGCGAACTTTTTTAATTTCTATTTAATACTTTCGATAATCTTATGAAAAGTTTCATTAAATTCCAGTCGGTGACAGAGGTTTTTCGCAAACTATACTCTTGCTGTCGGGTCTTGCAGCCGCCAGAAGTTCCTAAATTTATTATTTGTAAACATACCAACTTTGGAGACATCTAAGCTCGCCCCCCTCGCGATATCTCTCTGTCTAACCTTTGGCTTAGCGTTCTGTTCGCTCTGCAATTAAGCCATTCTGCAATGATTCAATTCTCGCTTTCGCCACTGATGCATGCTAAACTTCGCAAAAGAATATAAACAAAAATCGTTTGAACTCGCTACAAAACCATCGTCTTTTTACATGCGCAAAAATAGCTAATAACAAGAGAGAACGCTATAGTTGAGTTCCCCGACCATCTGATACCCGTTACTCAGCTAGTGGAAGGGAGAAGGAGGGTCTTAAATACAATTTTTGGTGGTTTGTAGGCGTTAAAGTGGGCGTGTCAGAAAGTTTTTTGGCAAATCGATGGAAATTTAAAAGACCAATACAAAAATGAAAAAATATCAAAACATTGTGGGCGGAGCAGTTTTGGGCGGTTTGTGGGTGTTAGAGTGGGCGTGGCAGCATGAACCGACAAACTTACGCTGCGTCTATGTCTCTGGAGTCTGTATGCTTAATCTCAACTTTCTAGCTTTTGTAGTTCCTGAGATCACAGCGTTCATACGGACGGACGGACTGACGGACAGACGGACATGGTCATATCGACTCGGCTATTGATCCTGATCAATAATATATATACTTTATATGGTCGGAAACAATTCCTTCTGCCTGTTACATACTTTTCAACGAATCTAGTATACCCTTTTACTCTACGAGTAACGGGTAAAAAAGCATATTAGCTCAACACTTGTCTTTCCTCTTTCTTATAAAGCGGAACAAAAAGTGACAATTCTAAGCAGTTTGAGGTGTGACGGCAATACCTTAATGACATCCAGCGAATCGGAAGTTTGCACAGCAGCGGTTAATCGGACTGCAGTCTTTCTAACTTCCTGGCGCAAGACTTCATCATCCAGCTCAAAATACGCATTTTTGGGATAGTTATACCCGTTACTCGTAAAGTAAAAGGGTGTACTAGATTCGTTGAAAAGTATGTAACAGGCAGAAAGAAGCGTTTCCGACCATATAAAGTATATATATTCTTGATCAGGATCAATAGTCGAGTCGATCTGCCCATGTCCGCCTGTCCGTCCGTCTGTCTGTCCGTCTGTCCGTCCGTATGAACGCTGAGATCTCAGGAACCACAAAAGCTAGAAAGTTGAGATGAGGCATACAGACTCCAGAGACATAGACGCAGCGTAAGTTTGTCGGTTCATGCTGCCACGCCCACTCTAACACCCACAAACCGCCCAAAACTGCTCCGCCCACAATGTTTTGATATTTTTTCATTTTTGTATTGGTCTTGTAAATTTCTATCGATTTGCAAAAAACAATTTTTGCCACGCCCACTCTAACGCCCACAAACCGCCCAAAGCTGCCGCTCCCACACTTTTGAAAAATGTTTTGATATTTTTTCATTTTTGTATTAGTCTTGTATATTTCTATCGATTTGCCAAAATGCTTTCTGCCACGCCCACTATAACGCCTACAAACCGCCAAAAACTGTGTTTCTCTCCTTCTCCCTTCCACTGGCTGAGTAACGGGTATCAGATAGTTGGGGAACTCGACTATAGCGTTCTCTCTTGTTTTTATATGCTATTATTAATATGCTATTTATGAACTTTTGCGCACTCTTTGAGAGTAATGAGAAACACGAAAGAACATTTCGTCAAAATAATTGTGCCTACCAGTGTATGTAGAAGAATTTTGCTTTTGCATTTTAAAACAGTATGACCTTTTCGCAGATAATTGATACATAAGGAGGCATTGGTGCATTGTAGCTAACCCAGCAAACGTGTTAGCTTCGTGTTGGAGGAGAAACACGAAAATGAGCTAATATTATGTTAGCTTGCTCCTTTGCTGATTAATGCTGATATATCAAAATCGGACCAAATTATACTTGAGCTGTTCCTCCCAGTTTTGTTTGGTCATTGGGTTGACTCTATTCATTACAAAATAAATCAACATTGTATCAAAATTGTCGTGTCATCTATCGAAAAACAGAGAACCATAAATCGAGGAAACAGTATCAATAGGGTTTCTCAAGGATTCGGACTGATGCGATATTTTTGAAAGACTAAATAATGTTGAAATATTATTCATAAAGATTAAACATTCGTTATCGAAAACCTTTTTTAACTGGACAGTGCCTTTTCGTAATTCCTTTCGGTGACTCGGTAATTGTTCCTGAAGCTTCACCAGAGAGACAAGAAATAAAATAATTAAATTTTTCGATAACTGAAATGCTGGCGTTTTTATGAACCAATGTTTCGAAAAGGCTGATGAAATTATTAACTCCTAATAGTAATCCGAATAATTCGAACTCGTCGCCAAATGCAACGCCACAATCTATGCCTTCCATCTGTTCTTTTAATTTGCCCTATTAATAGAAGCCTTTAGTTCTCAAGCCGACATTTTAATTCTTTCTCTAAAATCAGAATAGCTCCCTGGTCTAGTCGCTTCTTTAATCGCGAATTGTTCTGGCGCGACTTTGGAGCTTGGTCTTCAGCTCTTCCAGAAAAGATTTATTTGTCGTTTCTGGTCTAATTTTTAACTAATTATATTATTTTTTATTTGAAAAACAAGAGAAAACTCTATAGACGAGTCCCACGCATATCTGATACCCGTTACTCTGCTAGTGGAAGTGCGAAGGAAAGACATAAACACTGAAAGTTTTTGGCGGTTTGTGGGCGTTAGAGTGGGCGTGGCACAAAGGTTTTTGCCAAATCGAGAAAAATTTACAAGACAAATAAAAATTTTAAGATTTTATACAAAAAATTGCAATAGTGTGGGCATGGCAGCTTTGGGCGGTTTTTGGACGTTAGAGTGGGCGTGGCAACATAGGTCAACAAACATGCGCTGCGTTTATGTCTCCGGAGTCTACTGCATGCTGAATCTTAATTTTCTAGCTTTTGTAGTTCCTGAGATCTCGATGTTCATACAGACGGACAGGCGGACGGACATACGTACATGGCCAGATCGACTCGGCTATTGATCCTTATCAAGAATATATCTGCCTGTTACATACTTTACGAATCTAGTAACGGGTATAACAAGAGAGAACGTCATAGTCGATTTCGTCGACTTTTAGATACCCGTTACATTAACTTCAAAATTCTTTGCGACAAATCGATAGAAATAGGGAAAAACAACAATTAAATAACAAAAAATTTTAAAAATTTTTAAAGGATTAAGCGTGGCAATTTGGAAAGAGAAAACTTAAAAAAAAGAAATATAAAAGACTAATAAAAATTTTTAAAATATCAAAAACTTTTGTTGGTGTGGCACGCCCACTATAACGCCCACAAACCGCCCAAAACTGCCACGCCCACACTTTTAAAAAATCTTTTAATATTTTTTCATTTTAGTATTGGTCTTGTAAATTTCTATTTACAAGTTATTTTAGTTAAGCATGGAAATCCTTAGCATCAAATGCCTACAAAGATAACAACTTCTCCAGGTCGGCTTTAAGACTACAGTGTTTGCAATGTAGGCCAGTTATTCTGGCACCAGGAAACTTTTTATACCCGTTACTCGTAAAGTAAAAGGGTATATAGAGTCGAGATGGCCATGTCCGGCTGTTCGTCCGTATGAACGTCGAGCTCATAGGAACTACAAAAGCTAGAAAGTGTGATTAAGCATACAGACTCAAGGGACAAAGAAGCAGCGCAAGTTTGTCGATTCATGGTGCCACGCCCACTCTAACGCCCACAAACCGCCCAACACTGCCACCCCCACACTTTTGAAAAATGTTTTGATATTTTTTCATTTTTGCATTAGTCTTGTAAATTTCTACCGATTTGCCAAAAAACTTTTTTCCACGCCTAATCCAACGCCCACAAAGCGCCCAAAGCTGTCACGCCCACACTTTTGAAAAATGTTTTAATATTTTTTCATTTTTGTATTGGTCTTGTAAATTTATATCGATTTGCCAAAAAAACTTTTTGCCACGCCCACTCTAACGCCCACAAACCGCCCAAAGCTGCCACGCCCACACTTTTGAAAAATGTTGTGATATTTTTTCATTTTTGTATTGGTCTTTTAAATTTCTATCGATTTGCCAAAAAAACTTTTTGCCACGCCCACTCTAACGCCCACAAACCGCCCAAAGCTGCCACGCCCACACTTTTGAAAAATGTTTTGATATTTTTTCATTTTTGTATTAGTCTTGTAAATTTCTATCTATTCGCCAAAAAACTTTTGGCCACGCCCACAAACCGCCAAAAACTGTCCTTCGCACTTACACTAGCTGAGTAACGGGTATCAGATAGTCGGGGAACTCGACTATAGCGTTCTCTCTTGTTTTTAAATATTATTTGTCTTGCCAATTTCTATTGGTATGCCAACCAATTTTTTTCACGCTCACAAACCGACCAAAACTGCAACAGGAATGTAATGGGCGAGAAACTCGACTATAGAGTGTCGGTTCGATATAATCTCATATTGGGTTCTCTTCAGCTTACATTTAGTGATCTTATACATAAGACAGATTACAGGCTTGTATCTTAATTGTGCTATACTACCACTAGTGTTTAGTGTTGGATTGGATTGTAATCGGCAAGGATCCTAAATTTTTCTCTTCAAATCGGAATTACAGAAATGAAAATAAAAGTCCGTGACAACAATATTCTGTATTATTAGAGGAAATGATCTTGTGCGATTTAAAGGAACCTATTCTTATACACGAGGATTAGACTTAACAGTTTGGCGTCTACCGGGCGTGTCTTTGAAATCCACCATAAAGAGCAATTAGGGCAAGATACTGGTTATGGTTGCTGGTTAGAGGAATTCTTAGCCGTTGCGTACCGAACTAAACCTTCTCATAGTCCATAGATTTAGGTTCCCCTACTCTTTTCGGGTACACTTAGTATTTAAGCCGCTTCTTCAGATACGACCGTGATGTAAGATCCTTATTCAGCCAACGCACTATGGGAAATTTGACCACTTTTCTGGCCAAAACCCATTTTCTGAAAGTCGGAATATTACAATAATATAATATTTAGTGTACGCATTCATAATTGACCAATTTAGTGCTGCATACTAGAAATTTTAATAGATGGCGCCACAACAAAGAAAACAGCTGTTAAAAACAATCTGCAACATTAAGTTTTTCTTTCGTTACAAAAGTTCTAATATCTTTGGAACCAAAGCGTTAATTTCCATTCTGTAAAAAGTATTTTAATCAGTGGGCCTTCTTTTAAGCGTTTGCAACATTTAATAGGAAAAAAACAAGAGAGAACGCTATAGTCGAGCTCCCCGACTATCTGATACCCGTTACTCAGCTAGTGGAAGGGAGAAGGAGAGTCTTAAACACAGTTTTTGGCGGTTTGTAGGCGTTATAGTGGGCGTGGCAGAAATTTACAAGACTAATACAAAAATGAAAAAATATCAAAACATTTTTCAAAAGTGTGGGAGTAGCAGCTTTGGGCGGTTTGTGGGTGTTAGAGTGGGCGTGGCAAAAAGTTTTTTGGCAAATCGATAGAAATTTACAAGACCAATACACAAATGAAAAAATTTCAAAACATTTTTCAAAAGTGTGGGCGTAGCAGCTTTGGGCGGTTTGTGGGCGTTAGAGTGGGCGTGGCAACATGAATCGACAAACTTGCGCTGCGTCTATGTCTCTGGAGTCTGTATGCTTAATCTCAACTTTCTAGCTTTTGTAGTTCCTGAGATCAAAGCGTTCATACGGACGGACAGACAGACGGACAGACGGACATGGTCATATCGACTCGGCTATTGGTCCTGATCATGAATATATATACTTTATATGGTCGGAAACCCTTCCTTCTGCCTGTTACATCCTTTTCAACGAATCTAGTATACCCTTTTACTCTACGAGTATATATATATAAATATATATATTCTTGATCAGGATCAATAGCCGAGTCGATCTGGCCATGTCCGTCTGTCCGTCCGTATGAACGTCGAGATCTCAGGAACTACAAAAGCTAGAAAGTTGAGATTAAGCATACAGACTCTAGGGACATAGACGCAGCGCAACTTTGTCGAGTCATTCTGCCACGCCCACTCTAACGCCCACAAACCGCCCAAAGCTGACACGCCCACACTTTTGAAAAATGTTTTGATATTTTTTGATTTTTGTATCAGTCTTGTAAATTTCTATCGACTTGCAAGAAAACTTTTTGCCACGCCCATTCTAACGCCCACAAACCGCCAAAAGCTGTCAGTGTTGAAGACTCTCCTTCGAACTTCCACTAGCTGAGTAACGGGTATCAGATAGTCGGGGAACTCGACTATAGCGTTCTCTCTTGTTTTCTTTTACTATCACCTTCTCTCATGATCTAATAATTTTCTTAAGTCTTAGTGTTAATACATATAGTCTTACTTAATCATATAATCACTGTAAGATTCCGTAGCACATCAATTTATATATGGACATAATTATATATACTTATATACATATAATTAGTTGGTTTGTTATCAAACGACAAGCAGAAAATTTTATTTTTGGCGCCCAATATAAACAAGTTTTTGCAGAAGGCTTATGCAGAGAATTTCACAGCACAGATATAGCTAAACTATTCTGTCGGATGAAAGCCAAAAATGGTTGGTTAGAAGAGTCGCACACTAGTCTTTCATTGAGCTCCTTGAAAACTTTTCTGTTCTCTTAAAAGCTCCGTCATATCATCATCTCTACTTCTCTTTTAACAGGGGCTGCCGACAGTGCGTTTCCTGTTCCAACGCCTCGACGTCGGAATGCCGTTAGTCCAGCATTTGACTGCACAGCAACCGGAGCAAGGCACTGATAACCGCATGTTTAGTGAGAGTGGAGTGACTATCGAACATTGCCGCAGTTGTAACGACCAATAAAAGGATTCTCCGATCAAGGTGAATTTAAAAGGTGAACTATTCTAAAGTTGAAACAAGGCTATCCTGATATAATTTTTAAGGCCAGTGACAAATTAGTGAAAATGAATATACGTGTAATCAAAAACTAATTCATTTAGAAAGTGCCTATATATAATAGATTATACGAAAATACATTATCGAGCACAAACAAAACAAAAAAAGCAGTTTTTGAAGCTACGTATCTTTTAAAAAAAACACGCATTTCTATAAATAAATACATATGTATGTAAAAAGAAAAAGGTTTTTTAAACAAATAATATGTATGTATAAATATAAAAGTAAACCAAAAGATCTAAAATAATTTTTTTAAAAATTATGAAATTTGAAAACGACATTAAAAATAAATCTACTCAAAAATCCACATCGAAGTTATATACTCGTACAATAAGAAACAAACTAATTTCTTGAAAATAGAGAATGTGTTAAATATCTTACGTCGGAGGCCTCCTGTAAACGATTGGATTATCTTCTCATAAACGGTGTTTATCAGTTTTTAAAAAATGTAACAAAATTGTATTTACATAAAACCGGTTTTCGAATTCCATATGCTAAGGTATCATACGTTCCCATTTGAGTTGTGTTGCTCGTGACAAAATAAAATAAGAAGGAACGCTATAGTCGAGTTCCCCGACTATCAGACTCATGTAGTGTAAGTGCGAACAAGAAATTTTGACATTTTTCTGGCATATTGATAGAAATAGAAAAAAAAAATTAATTTAAAAAAATTAAAAAATGTTTTAAATGGGTGAGCGAGCGGGGCAGTTTTGGCCAGCTTATGTGGCATGATGTTTTTTTGGCAAATTGGTATAAATTAACAATATTAATAAAAGGAACTGAAAAAATATCAAAAAAATTAAAAATTTGTGGGCGTGGCAGTTTTGGGCGGTTTGTGGGCGTCAGAGTAGAGTGGGTCAACAAACTTGCGTTGCGTCTATGTTTCTAGAATCTGTATGCTCACTTTCTACATTCTAGTTTTAATAGTTCCTAAGATCTCTAGATTTCAGAGATTCCAATGGAAAGGTTTTTTGATTTTGTGTTTTGCGAATTGATGTATATATTTTTCGTCCATCTTTATGTGCGTCTTTTGTCCGTATTAACGTCGATATTTCAAAAACGTCAATATTTATTAAAGCTAGAGTGTGTAGTTTTTGTATTCAGATTTTAATAAATAAGTTTCAAAAGAACACCATTCGCATTCCTAGGTAACCCAATACGGTCACGCCCACACTTTTAAACCATTTCTTATTTTTTTCATGTTATCATTTGTGGCTACTGGAACGCCCACACACTTTTCAAAAATGATTTAATTTTCTTTTTTTTTTGGTTTTCCAATTTCATTGGTACTTCAAAAATTATTATGGCGCTCACAAGCCGCCAAACAATTTCATACCGTTACTATTCAAAAATGTTTTGATTTTTTCTCATTTGCTTAATTTTATGCCAGTGCCTATCTAAAATGTGAAATACCTTTCTAGCTGAGTAAATGGTACCTGTCGACAAAATCAACTATAACAGTTAATCCTAGAGTAAAAGGGGTATACTAGATTCGTGGAAAATTATTTTACAGGTAAAAGAAATCGTTTCAGACCCTGTAATGTATACATATATAGGCAAGTATTTTGGTGTTCATTTCAATAAAAAATTTAATTTTTATTTAATGGATTTATTCATTAAATCAGAGTCACTTAATAACTGAAAATTATTCTAATGTTCCAGCAAACCTTAAAGATCTACGGAGCTTTACATGTTTGTTTATCGAGAATTTAAGCTTTCTATCGCTTAATAATTTGTATATTGGGAAATTTATTATGACGCTTTTGAAGAGAGAAGATTTTCAAAAGATCGGTTTAAATTTTTCATATGGAGAATGAATATCTTTTAAAACCTTTTAGGTTTTCCCTAATATTATTGTGGTACTGGATTTTCAATGTCCACTATTTTTGTATTATACCCGTTACTCGTAGAGTAAAAGGGTATACTAGATTCGTTGGAAAGTATGTAACGGGCAAAGGGAAGCGTTTCCGACCATAAAAAGTATATATATTCTTGATTGGGGCCAATAGCCGAGTCGATCAGGCCATGTCCGTCTGTCCGTCCGTATGAACGTCAAGATTTCAGGAACTATAAGAGCTAGAAAGTTGAGATACAGTAGACTCCAGAGACATAGACGCAGCCCATTTTGACCAATGTTGCCACTTTAAAGCCTACAAACCGCCCAAAACTGCCACGCTCATACTTTTAAAAAACGTTTTGATATTTTTTCAATTATTTGTTAGTCTTGTAAATTTGTATCGATTTGCAAAAAAACTTTTTGCCACTGGGCGTGGCACGAGCGCCCACGAATCGCTCAAAAATGCCAAGCCCACACTTTTGAAAAATGTTTTCATCTTTTTTCACACTTTTGTTTGTAAATTTCTCTCGATTTGCCATAAACTTGTTGCCACACCCATTCTAACGCACACTCTAACGCCGACAAAACGCCAAACACTGTCAGTGCTAAAATTTCTTCTTCGTACTTAAACTAGTTGAGTAACGGGTATCAGATAGTCGAGGAACTCGACTACAGCATTCTCTTTTATTTCTATGTGTGAAATTGGTTTATTTTTTTATACATTATGTTCGAGAAATATTAGGTTTGTGTATACACTTATACTCGTAAAGTAAAAGGGTATACTAGATTCAGGCAGAAGGAAGCGTTTCCGACCAAAAAAGTATATAAGGAGTGTCCCGAAAAGAAACTGCACACTTAGTTTTTGTTATAACTTTAAGATTTCTTTCCCGATTTTATTATTATTTTTTATATTATTTCGTAGAACACATAGCCGTTAGTTCTGTTAGAAAAATTTAAGGAAAGTTCAGTCTCTAATTTGTAAACGTATTTTCAGCTTAACGACACGCATCAGGTTCCACACAGACTCCTTGGTAACCCCACGTGTTGCACAAATCCAGATTTTTTTTCGTTTCTTCCAAGTTTTCGGAGAGACTACCATTCTTCTTTAAATTGCGTTTAACAATGGCCCAATATCTCTCAATTGGGCGAAGTTCTGGGCAATTTGGTGCATTCTCCTCTTTTGACACAAAGTTTTTGAATTGAGTAAGACCAAAGTCGAATGGGCATAGTGAGCTGTTGCGAGATCTGGCCAAAATATTGTTGAGACATTGTGTTTTGTATAAAATGGAATCAAACGCTTCTTTAAGGGCTTCTTTATGTAAATTCGGCGTTTATTGTACCTTTTTTGAAAAATGGGCTGTTTCTTAAGCCACAGGAGCAAATGGCGTGCCATATTAGCACTTTCTCTCCAAATTTTTCCACTTCAATTTTGAACACGGAATCGGCAACATATTATATATATTTTTATCAGTATCTTCATACCTGGGACCAGTTTTTCTTCCGGTTTTTGGTCAATTTTTCAAAGAATATGTATCTCCAAACTTAACAAGAGAGAACGCTATAGTCGAGTTCCACGACCATCTAATACCCGTTACTCAGCTAGTGGAAGGGAGAAGGAGGGTCTTAAACACAGTTTTTGGCGGTTTGTAGGCGTTATAGTGGGCGTGGCAGAAAGCTTTTTGGCAAATCGATAGAAATTTACAAGACCAATACAAAAATGAAAAAATATCAAAACATTTTTGAAAAGTGTGGGCGTGGCAGTTTTGGTCGGTTTGTGGGTGTTAGAGTGGGCGTGGCAACATGAATCGACAAACTTGCGCTGCGTCTATGTCTCTGGAGTCTGTATGCTTAATCTCAACTTTCTAGCTTATGTAGTTCCTGAGATCACAGCGTTCATACGGACGGACAGACAGACGGACAGACGGATAGACGGACATGGTCATATCGACTTGGCTATTGATCCTGATCAAGAATATATATACTTTATATGGTCGGAAACAATTCCTTCTGCCTGTTACATACTTTTCAACGAATCTAGTATACCCTTTTAGCCTACGAGTAACAGGTATAATCAGTTTGTGTTCTGTGCAGTAATTGTGCACAATTTTTTGGCGCAAGTGTTCTTCTATTCGAGGCATTGTTGAACAGCGAATAGTCAAAAGAAAATATGATAATTACGCAAAATTTATTGAGCTTTCTAACGGTGCATCGCATAGCGTGATCGAACGCTTGCAGTGCGAGAAATTAGCAATTTAAAGTGTGCAGTTTCTTTTCGCGACACTCCTTACATACATATTATTGATTAGGATCAAAAGCGGAGTCGATCTGACCATGTCCGCCTGTCTGTCCCTCCATCCTTCTTCCCGACTGTCTGTCCGTCCGTGTGACCGTCAAGATCTCAGTAATTACAAAAGTTAGAAAGTTGAGATTCAGCATGCAGACTCCAGTGATAGACGCAGCTCACGTTTGTTGACCCATACTGCCACTCTAACGCCCACAAAGCGCCCAAAATTGCCACGCCAACACTTTTGAAAATTTTTTAATATATATCTCTTTGTTGAGTAATAATGAATTCCTTGAATTCAGTGTAAGAGTTAACGTCCTTGAACTTAATAAAACATTTTCAAATTTTTACGTTATTATGTGGCTTTATAGTTTCATGGTATGCATTCTGAAGAATGGATGTTTCACTGGCATTATCTTAGAAAGTAGTTTATTATAAAGTATTAGGTTCTTTTTTAGTAGAGTAGAGTAGACGGTAACATGAGTTCTTCATTAACATGAGTTAATGAGTTCTTTAGGACGAAGTTCACGTAACGTTGGAAAGTTTCTGGGGCGTTTCAAACCATCTTTTTGGGAACAATCCATAATGGACTGCAATAGGGGGATAATGCCTTGTTGTAGTATTTCTTCAATTTGCGTGTTAATTCCAGCTTCATAAGCAAAAAGATGAATAGGGTCTTTTATATACTGAGTTCTCGTGAACGGTTTTTACTTAAATTAATTGTTTAATGCGTATTTTATTTTAGCTGTAAATTGGTTTTCAGGTATAATTGCTTTGAAATTTCTTGTTGAATTTTTGTCACATGGCTGAAGCTGTTTATGGAGGATTGTTTTTTCCACTTATAAATATTTATTTTCTAAAATAATTTATACAACCGTTATTAATATTCATAATACTTTGTTTCCTAACAGAATGTCATAAATGGTAAAAGGGAGTGAATATATGAATGGATTAACAGGGATAAGAAATTGTTGATTGGGGTGGCAGTTTTTGTTTTTAATTATTTTAGTATAGGTATTAGTGTTTACGTTTAGTGCGTTTGTATTTAGGTTTGAAAAATTATCCAATTTTTTAGAAATTGGGCTTCTAAACTAATAAATAGTTTTGGTAGCTTTCTAAGGCTAACTTATTAATAATAATGGTAGATTTATATTCTAACTGCTCACAAAATTGACCTAGATTACGTGGTACGATGTACAATACAAGCGTCGCAAAAGTTTCTTCAAGGGGCTGTGAGCTTTAAATTCGACGATGAGAGCATCTCTTTCAATGGCTCCAAAAATTACGGCTTTCTGTCGAACATCGTTTACTGGGTATAAGTTGAGCTGGTATTAAATTTGTCTGATAAACGAACTGAGACTTCGCTCTCGAGAGGACTGCTGCACTTGGCGTATTTGGCAAAAAACTTGGGTTACATTATCAACTGATAATGGCATTTTAATTTTATTTGTTTAAAAAACGTTCTTTGTTATGTAGCTGTCACGCTTGTTTTTGTTTAATCAGACTACTGTTCTAGTTCACAGACTGCTAGAGTATGTCGAGTCTTATGTGAACTACACTGTGTACTTTGGTATATTATCTTATAACATACCAAATCTTTCTTGCGTAGCGGGCGACTATAATAAGGGTTTTTAATAAAACAAGGACACACACGTTCTTGGGCGGATACCACTATAATTGTAATTGTCATTTTTGTATTAGTCTTGTAATTTTCTATCTATTTACCAAAAAACTTTTTGCCACGCCCACTCTAACGCCCACAAACCGCCCAAAACTGCCACGCCCACACTTTTGAAAAATGTTTTGAAATTTTTTCACTTTTGTATTAGTCTTGTAATTTTCTATCGATTTACCAAAAAACTTTTTGCCACGCCCACTCTAACGCCCTCAAACCGCCCAAAGCTGATACGCCCACACTTTTGAAAAATGTTTTGATAATATTTCATTTTTATATTGGTCTTGTAAATTTCTATCGATTTGCCAAGAAACGTTCTGCCACGCCCACTATAACGCCTACAAACCGCCAAAAACTGTGTTTAAGACTCTCCTTTTCCCTTCCACTAGCTGAGTAACGGGTATCAGATAGTCGGGGAACTCAACTATAGCGTTCTCTCTTGTTTTTTTGTATCCTACCAGCTGCGCCAATCAAGCATTAAGTTCTGAAGTATAGTTTCTCCCACAAGGCGTCCGAAACTGTCACGCACACACTTTTGATGACATTTATTTTTAATTTATTTTATGTTTTGTCAATTTAAATTTCTTTCTCGCCCTCGAGAAAATCAACTAGAGCGTTACTTCTTGTTAATATCTGAGCTACAGATTTGTAACTAAACACATGCTTCAGGGGCTCAGAAGCTGTGATCCAGTATACTCCAAGGCACTTAAATATACTTTTACGACAAGTAAAAACATAAACCGAAATATATATTCAGTTTTAAAGTTCCCTTTAAATCCTTTTGAACGCCCTTAATATGGGTAACGTGATTGGTCAATACCCGCTATAGTCGATCCTTTACTAGCTATTTTCGAGTTACTAGATACGTTAAAAATGATCCTGCTATCGAATCTGTGTGATTGTTACTTCTCCGTTACTTACTGCGATTTGATAATAAAAAAAACATACAAACATTGCAGTTTTAACCATTACATTTCTAATTTAAAATGTATTTTTATTCTCCTACAGATCTCGTGTTCGGAAGTGTGAAAGAGCGAATAAAAAAATTAAGGGATACATCAAAAATCATTTATTAAATTTAAACCTATATTTGATTTAGACTGACAAAAAGTTCCTCAAAAAAATATTCTACCTTATCTAGTGTGGATAAATTATGAATGTTAATGTAGTGAAATGAATCCAAATGTAAAAAATCCTATTCCAAGCACGGAGAAACTAGGAAAAAATTGAAAACATTCGCATTCATTTAAGAATAAGTGGTTGAGGTCCACCGAACTTGCTGTCCTCTGAAGCCACAGCTGCGCCAGTCGGCTGCGTCTTTGTAATGGAGTCGCACCTGGCAATGAAAAGACACAACTCATACCCACAACCCTTTCGTCATCGTGTGGTGCTTATTGGATGGGCTTTAATATGGACAATGTCCCTGAACTCTGTATTCTGTGGAGAAAAATTGGGTAAGACACCTTCTTAAGCATTATTAGATTTCACAAACTTAATGGTAACTTGGTCGAATTTCATTGCCCTGAGTTTTTTGGATGTTACAAATATCCCAATAGCGCGACTACAATACATTGCGAATGAAAAGACCCAATACTGGCGCGTTGGTATGGGGTCCCAACCACAAGACCATAACAATGCAGCCTCGAAATCGTCTTGCTAGCCTCAGAATACAGAACGAGTGCAGCTCTGATCATAGTTCATATACTACCGTTCACATTGAGCCAATAGACGCTGAAGTACTGGCATTCAGCATTCAAATTACCTTTAAATCTGCAAACTATAAAGAAACCAAGTAAAAATACAAAACATCAGCATCAAAAATCACTATATATTTCGAATCTACAATTGCAGTGTTACCGCTTAAGCATAATCCATCTGTATAACAGACGTGGTACAACAATCATGTACAATTTTCGTTCGTAATCCCTAATCCTAAGCTATGTTTAAAACCATGTCTTGCGCACACGCCATAAAGATTTGGATATTTGCTAATGCAATAATATTTTTACAGATTGCTATTCCGCAAAACCGATTTATGTACATGAAACTATTCGGTTGAATATAACTGTTTTTAAAGCAGGGCTGTTATACAGGGCGAATTTGAAATAAAGGTTAATAAAAAGTTAAAATCCCAATGCTGAGCTTTAGAAAGCTTTTAAATAACGGACTTACAAGTACACGTGGTAAGACGTTATAACAATTAAGATAGTAGTATCCAAGCAGAATTATTTTTGACTCTATAATGTATACTGCCCATCAGGATGTCATTATGAAAGTCAAGATATCGGAAACTAAATCGTGAACAGGCTTAATAAAAGAAATGAAGTTTCTAGTGCCTCATAGTCTTATTCAAAAGATTGTCACGCGTATACTAGATTTGTTGAAAAGTATGTAACAGGCAGAAGGAAGCGTTTCAGACCATTTCAAGTCCGTCGGTCTGTCCGTCTGTATGAACGTGCAGATCTCAGAAACTATAGAAGCTAGAGAGATAAGCATACAGAGACATAGACGCACCGCATGTTTGTTACTCAACGCCCACTGTTTGAGTAACGGGTATCAGATAGTCGGGGAACTCGACTATAGCGTTCTCTCTTGTTTATTTTTGTATTAGTCTTGTAAATTTCTATCAATGTGCAAAAAACACTTTTTACCACGCCCACTCTAACGCCCATAAACCGCCCAAAGCTGCCACGCCCACACTTTTGAAAAATGTTTTGATATTTGTTTATTTTTGTATTACTCTTGTAAATTTTTTTCGATTTGCCAAAAATCATTTTGCCACGCCAACGCGAACACCCACAAACCGCCAAAAACTGTCAGTCTTAAAATATATTCTTCGCACTTCCACTAGCTTAGTAATGGGTATCAGATAGTCGAGGAACTCGACTATAGCATTCTCTCTTGTTGTATACTTTATTTGGTCGAAAAGGTGGCCTTCTACCCTTTACATTTGTTCAAAATTTTATATTTATCCCAGACCGAAAATAAGGCCGATTTAATTTAAACGATATTTTAAACTTAAATACGTTTCCTAACTGAGATAACAATGTAAATATATTCATATAACGCATGTGAAAGTTGGTAAAATCAAATAAAAGGGAATTTGGCAGAAATGGAAAGATAATATATATCGTTATACTGAAGAAAATAAGCGTGAGAAAACAAAAAAATAAATTTGGCAAAATGCTCTATGAAGTATGCGACACTCATGATTATTGACTTTAGGAAGGAATATTGAGATATTTTTTAATGATTTTGGTTAGGGAAATTTATAAGTACATGGACAAATAATTGAATATCATATATATCAAAGATATACACAAATATTTATAATACAAAAATTTTACAAAATAACAATTAAACATTGACAAGTTTCGCCAGTTTGCAAAAGCTTATTGCATTTATTATAAGTGTCTCTTTTATTCTTTTTAAAAAATAAAAAAAACTTTAATTTAGGAAAAAATATTTTATTTTAGATCCCTTTAAAAATAATACTGAAAATAATAATAAAAAAAAATTTTTAACAAATATTTTGGTTCTGATTGAAGAGCATTTAATAATCAAAAACCAGAGTACATTTTTATACCCGTTACTCGTAGAGTAAAAGGGTATACTAGATTCGTTGGAAAGCATGTAACAGACAGAAGAAAGCGTTTCCGACCATATAAAGTATATATATTCTTGATCAGGATCAATAGTCGAGATCTCAGGAACTAGAAAAGCTAGGAAGTTGAGATTAAGCATACAGACTCCAGAGACATAGACGCAGCGCAAGTTTGTCGATTCATGTTGCCACGCCTACTCTAACGCCCAAAACTGCCACAGCCACTTTTGAAAAATGTTTTGGTATTTTTTCATTTTTGTGTTGGTCCTGTAAATATCTATCGATTTTCCAAAAAACTTTTTGCCACGCCCACTCTTACGCCCAAAAACAGCCCAATGCTGCAACGCCCACACTTTTGAAAAATGTTCTGAAATTTTTTCATTTTTGTATGGGTCTTGTAAATTTCTATCGATTTTCCAAAAAACTTTTTGCCACGCCAGTGTTAAAGACTCTCCCTCGCATTTCCACTAGCGGAGTAACGGGTATCAGATAGTCGGGGACTCGACTTTAGCGTTCTCTCTTGTTTGATATTAATATTGATAAATATGTTGCACATTTTTTGCGATGAAAGACAAAAAAAAAGTGAACAGTATTTTTTTTCAGATTTCGGAATTGGGTGTGCAGCCAATATAAGCTATTAACTTATTCTAACCGCTACTGCTACTTAACATGTAAAACCGACGGAAAACTTATATGGCAGGATCGATTATATCAAATTGTTAAACTTATAATGTTTGCTTATAAATAGTGTCTGGGTAATAAATCGAATATGTTAAGAAACGAATAGTCAGATATTCCGGAAGTCATGGGCTTATATTTATATAGAATTAAATAAGTTCGACTCCTTAGAAATAAAACTAATAAAAGAAATCCGAGTGCGGAAATTACAATGACCCACATTGACAATTTCAAATCGTGAAAGGTTCTTTTGTCAGGGAGCAGCTCTGGCTCTCTTTACCAAAAACGACATGCGCTGTTATCCTCATAAAGAGTCGATTTGCTGGCCCTCTGTTGCTACTGAGAGAATTTCCTTGTCGACAGCTCGACGATGGCAACGTCCTAATTCCGAGTCCTGGCGTAAAATACAGTAGTTCACCGCAAATCTCCCATCGTCGCGGACGTGTGTAGTTTTAGATACTAGTAATATCTGAAAGCATACCGCCTGTCACGCGCTGTACTTGATGAAATCGGAAGCAAACGTATATTTGCACGTGTTTGTTCATAACGAGCTTGTGGTGAACCTTTAAATGTGTATGTGTTCTTGGAGCTTTCGAAAAGGAAAATATAATAATATTAATAAAATATAGACCAAAAAGTGCTGCATTCGTCTCATCTTCCTTGTCCATCCCGAATAAAGCACCGAACCAAAATATATGAAGCCCGGCAGCCAAGAATTTAGCGCCCTTCGTAATTTAGCCACCCCCGACGACATGTGTCCCTTAAGAGCTTTAATGGGGAAAGTATAGACAGTTAGAAATGCAAAATATTTTTATTTACTTCGATTAATTGTTAGTTTCAAAACCAAATTCCGATTAGTTCCAACGATATGAGCACTAAGGTAAACTCAAGTCAGTTTTTCTTAGAAAAAATTTTAAAAGGGTGAGAATTTTCATGCTTGAACAGTTATTGACAAATCGATCTGTAAATTCTTCTGAATGCTCAATATTTAAGTATAACAATTTAAAATTAGTTACTTAGTATAAATTTTCAGAAAGCATGTCACTGACCAAATAAAAAAATGTTAATTCACAAGACTGCGACCTCCACGTGTCCTATCGATGACAATTGTCTAAAAGCGAGAGTCGTTCAGTTCTTAAAATTTAAATAAAATCGGCTACTTCTGTCCCTTATAAATATTTTTTGGATACCACGCCAATCTCATATCGTTCATATGCTCAGAATGAATTTGAATGCCTTTGCTGCCGTGCTTATAGGTGGTAATGCTTCAGTGAGGCCAGGCCGGTTATATCATTATAATTTTTCCTAGCCCATAATATAATATATTAATATTATATTTTAATCCGAGTTTTATATTCATCTTCAAAGTTAAAGCTTAAAATAAATATGTGCACTTAATCATACAATGAAGTGATTGTCGAAAAGTTATCGATTTCGACTTTACTGTAGCTTCATATGGGCTGATTTAACCAACCCATGAGTGGAAATTTTAAAAAATCAACAGAAAGAGCTTGGACTCTAATGCGAGTGACATACCAGGCCAGCAAAGGCTTCTTATGCTTCACCGCAAGTCGATTTACTGATTATAAATCTCTCGCCTCTGCCAGAGGATGGATTACTGGAAGGCCAGGGCGTTGGTGCTGTCGGTCATGTGTATCATTAGCACCGCCACGGCAGATGGGGAAATCATTTTTCGCATCGATCCTCTGGGTAAGCAAGTTTAAGGCACTTAAGCGATTTTAAGATATATATAATTTATTTCAGGATTAACTTTTATGATTATTTTATTGTTTTGTTACGAAAATGCATTTGATAAAATGCAATGATTCTAATTAACAACCATGCACTAAACGTAATAAGTTACATTGAGAAAGCTAAAAATTCCGGTTGACATTATAATAAAATCTTCTTATTTTCAAAACACGTTAATCTGTAATTCTTATAAGGAAACCAGTAAAAAACAACAGAGTTCAAAAGTGTGGCCGTGGTTTTGGGCGGTTTGTGGGCGTTAGAGTGGGCGTGGCAACATGAATCGACAAACTTGCGCTGCGTCTATGTCTCTGGAGTCTGTATGCTTAATCTCAACTTTCTAGTTTTTGTAGTTCCTGAGATCACAGCGTTCATACGGACGGACAGACAGACGGACATGGTCATATCGGCTCGGCTATTGGTCCTGATCAAGAATATATATACTTTATATGGTCGGAAACGCTTCCTTCTGCCTGTTACATACTTTTCAACGAATCTAGTATACCCTTTTACTCTACGAGTAAAGGGTATAAATAAAACAATTTGTAACAAAAGTGAGGGAGTGGCAGTTTGTGGGCAATAGAGTGGGCGTGGCCACATGAATAGACAAAATTGCGCTGCGTCTATGTCTCGAGAGTCTCTATACTTAATCTCAACTTTCTAGCTTTTATAGTTCGTGAGATCCCGACGTTCATACGGACTGACATGGTCAGATCCACTCGGCTATTGATTCTTATTAAGAATATATATACTTTCTATGGTCGAAAACGCTTTCTTGTGCCTGTTACATACTTCTCAACGAATCTAGTATACCCTTTTACTATACGAGTAACGGGTATAAAAATGTAAATGCAAAAAAAATTTTAAAATTGTTTAAAGGTGTATGCGTGAAGCGGTGTGGCTAAAGTGTTTTTCAAATAGCGATAAAATTGTCAAGACAAACAATAAAACGAAAAAAAAGACAAAACATGTTTCAAAAATGTGGGCGTGACAGTTTTTGGCTGTGTGTGGGCGTTATAGTAGGTGTGACAACACGATAAACGGCGCTCACAAACTTTACACCTACACTTTTAAAAAATGTTTTGAAAGTCTTGTTATTTTTTTCGATTTTCTTAAAAACTTTTTGTCACGTCCACTCTAACGCCCACAAACCGCCAAAAACTGTTAGTGCTGAAGAGTAACCTTCGCACTTCCACTAGTTGAGTAACGGGTATCAGATAGTCGGGGAACTCGAACTTGTTTTTGAATTGTATTTATTTGTCCCAAAATTAAATTTTCTGTTTAAGCTAGATCCAATGTCTTAAATCTGTTAGTTGTCGGCATATATATGAGACTTCAAATGACTAGTAGCTGTTGATAGGGGCCTTTGGAGTTGCCAATAAGAAAAAGACAAAGTTTTAACTTTTTTTTTACAAAAATTTGGTCATATCAAAAAATTAAAACTTGTACAACGTCCTTGCTCAAGTATGTATGACCAGTTTGAAAAGATTATTTTGCGTTTATATTCAAAATTATTATCCTGATTTATGTGCAAAGATCTGCCTTAATACAGAAACTGTTCTGCTTTAGGAGTAATTTCTTAACATACATCAAATCAGCCATTTTGAGTGTGACCGATATTGTGGCATTTATAGTTATACCCGTTACTCGTAGAGTAAAAGGGTATACTAGATTCCTTGAAAAGTATGTAACAGGCAGAAGGAAGCGTTTCCGACCATATAAAGTATATATATTCTTGATCAGGATCAATAGCCGAGTCGATCTGGCCATGTCCGTCTGTCCGTCCGTATGAACGTCGAGATCTCAGGAACTACTAAAGCTAGAAAGTTGAGATTAAGCATACAAACTCCAGGGACATAGAAGCAGCGCAAGTTTATCGATTCATGTTGCCACGCCCACTCTAACGCCCACAAACCGCCCAAAACTGCCACGCCCACACTTTTGAAACATGTTTTGAAATTTTTTCATTTTTGTATTAGGTATGTAATTTTCTATCTATTTATAGTTCGTGAGATCCCGACGTTCATACGGACTGACATGGTCAGATCCACTCGGCTATTGATTCTTATTAAGAATATATATACTTTCTATGGTCGAAAACGCTTTCTTGTGCCTGTTACATACTTCTCAACGAATCTAGTATACCCTTTTACTATACGAGTAACGGGTATAAAAATGTAAATGCAAAAAAAATTTTAAAATTGTTTAAAGGTGTATGCGTGAAGCGGTGTGGCTAAAGTGTTTTTCAAATAGCGATAAAAATTGTCAAGACAAACAATAAAACGAAAAAAAAGACAAAACATGTTTCAAAAATGTGGGCGTGACAGTTTTTGGCTGTGTGTGGGCGTTATAGTAGGTGTGACAACACGAGTAGATAAACGGCGCTCACAAACTTTACACCTACACTTTTAAAAAATGTTTTGAAAGTCTTGTTATTTTTTTCGATTTTCTTAAAAACTTTTTGTCACGTCCACTCTAACGCCCACAAACCGCCAAAAACTGTTAGTGCTGAAGAGTAACCTTCGCACTTCCACTAGTTGAGTAACGGGTATCAGATAGTCGGGGAACTCGAACTTGTTTTTGAATTGTATTTATTTGTCCCAAAATTAAATTTTCTGTTTAAGCTAGATCCAATGTCTTAAATCTGTTAGTTGTCGGCATATATATGAGACTTCAAATGACTAGTAGCTGTTGATAGGGGCCTTTGGAGTTGCCAATAAGAAAAAGACAAAGTTTTAACTTTTTTTTTTACAAAAATTTGGTCATATCAAAAAATTAAAACTTGTACAACGTCCTTGCTCAAGTATGTATGACCAGTTTGAAAAGATTATTTTGCGTTTATATTCAAAATTATTATCCTGATTTATGTGCAAAGATCTGCCTTAATACAGAAATTGTTCTGCTTTAGGAGTAATTTCTTAACATACATCAAATCAGCCATTTTGAGTGTGACCGATATTGTGGCATTTATAGTTATACCCGTTACTCGTAGAGTAAAAGGGTGTACTAGATTCCTTGAAAAGTATGTAACAGGCAGAAGGAAGCGTTTCCGACCATATAAAGTATATATATTCTTGATCAGGATCAATAGCCGAGTCGATCTGGCCATGTCCGTCTGTCCGTCCGTCTGTCCGTCCGTATGAACGTCGAGATCTCAGGAACTACTAAAGCTAGAAAGTTGAGATTAAGCATACAAACTCCAGGGACATAGAAGCAGCGCAAGTTTATCGATTCATGTTGCCACGCCCACTCTAACGCCCACAAACCGCCCAAAACTGCCACGCCCACACTTTTGAAAAATGTTTTGAAATTTTTTCATTTTTGTATTAGGTATGTAATTTTCTATCTATTTACCAAAAAACTTTTTGCCACGCCCACTCTAACGCCCACAAACCGCCCAAAACTGCCACGCCCACACTTTTGAAAAATGTTTTGAAATTTTTTCACTTTTGTATTAGTCTTGTAATTTTCTATCGATTTACCAAAAAACTTTTTGCCACGCCAACTCTAACGCTCTCAAACCGCCCAAAGCTGATACGCCTACACTTTTGAAAAATGTTTTGATATTTTTTCATTTTTATATTGGTCTTGTGAATTTCTATCGATTTGCCAAGAAACGTTCTGCCACGCCCACTATAACGCCTACAAACCGCCAAAAACTGTGTTTAAGACTCTCCTTTTCCCTTCCACTAGCTGAGTAACGGGTATCAGATAGTCGGGGAACTCGACTATAGCGTTCTCTCTTGTTTTGAACTAAGTTAGTATTGAGAGTATACTTCCCTATTTTGACCCTGTGCCTTCCAATTTATTTAATATTACCGACTTTGTGAAATCAGTCTGCTTAAGATTTACATAGAAAAAATTTTGTCTTGAAATTCGAGGCTTAGTTTTACAACAGCAAGGTTTTCTTTGGCAGAAAATATTGAATACGATACGCTCCTTTTTCGTAAAACTACGCCACCGTTCGAGCGAAACTTGAGTTAAGCCAGCTATTTGCTTAAACATTTAATAAGACCTAGCACAATCTGCATTTTTTATTCTTAGCTGGTGTATAAGTATAAGTGCGAAGGAGATTCTTAAACACAGTTTTTGGCAGTTTGTAGGCGCTGGAGTGGGCGTGGAAAAAAGTTTTTTGGCAAATCGATAGAAATTCACAAGACTAATACAAAAACAAGAGAGAACGCTATAGTCGAGTTCCGCGACTATCTGATACCCGTTACTCAGCTAGTGGAAGGGCGAGGGAGAGTCTTCCACACTGACAGTTTTTGGCGGTTTGTGGGCGTTAGAGTGGACGTGACAAAAAGTTTTTAGGCATATAAATAGAAATTTACAAGACTAATACAAAAACGAAAAAATATCAAAACATTTTTCAAAAGTGTGGGCGTGGCAGCTTTGAGCGGTTTGAGGGCGTTAGAGTGGGCGTGGCAAAAAGTTTTTTTCCAAATCGATAGAAATTTACAAGACCAATACAAAAATGAAAAAACATCAAAACATTTTTCAAAAGTGTGGGCGTCTCAGCTTTGGGCGGTTTGTGGGCGTTAGAGTGGGCGTGGCAAAAAGTTCTTTCGCAAATCGATAGAAATTAACAAGACCAATACAAATACAAAGAGCAATTCAACGAATCTAATATAGCCTTTTTCTCTACGAGTAACGGGTATAAAAAAAGAGAACGGTATTTGAGTTCCTCGGTACCCGTTACTCAGCTAGTGGCATTGCGAACGAGAAATTCATTTATTTGTTTGGCATATCGATGAAATGAGCAAGAAAATAATCAAATTAAAATAAAATTAACAAATTTCAAAATTGAGGGCTTGGGAGTTATGGGTGTCTTGTGGGCGTTAGAGTAGGCGTGGCCAAAATTTTTTTGGCATATGGATAGAAACTGGAAAGACAAATAATAAAATTCCAAAAGTGTGGGTTTGTCTGTTTTTGTTGGATTGTGGGCATTAGAGTGGGCGTGGCAGTATGAGTAAAGAAACCTGCACTGCGTCTATGTCTTCCGGAATCTGCATGCTTTTATAGTTCCTGAGATCTTGACGTTCATACTGATTGACTCCGCTAATGATCCTGATCAAGAATATACATACTTATATGGTCGGAAACGCTGCCTTCTACCTGTTACATACTTCTCAACGAAAAGGAACTATTAGGGTCACTTATTGCGGTTTGTAGGCATCAAAGTGGGCTGGTACACCATATTTGAGCACATACGATACACATCAAATGTGTAGTAAAATACTTTTTAAACAATATAGTACAACTTTTTACTCTACGAGCAACGGGTATAAAAATGCGAGTAATGTTTTAAGCAAATAATGAAACTCTTCTTATATATTTTGTACCCTAATAATGTTATTTATTAGGTTTAATTACTACAGCTATTTAATGTTCTATACTATTTTCTTTTGACATAGCTTTATTATCGGCTACTTTGCGCACATATCAGAAAGCGGCGTGTGACTCGGATGAAGTGGTTATAGCCTGTCCCCGTGGTACTAGTATTTCAATTGAGTTTGCCCAGTACAACAAGTTTGTTGCGAAAGGTAAGCATGTACTCACATTTTTAAACCTGAATTTAAATTTTTTTTACTTTTACGCTCCCGCTTTACAGACGGCTACAGTTTCGAAGAATTATGTCCTCGGTCTGGTGAAAGAGGATCAAAAATCCGAGGTAGAACAAAGCACCTACTTCGCGGATCGATCTTTGGCTCAACATCACTAAACATACCGTCTAACGAATATATGAATGAAGGGCACTCTCTTGCAGTCCCAGTACAACCCGTTCCAGAATCTAACAGCAGCAGCGCCACCAGCTTCGAACCAACTTCTAGCATGACCCCCTCTGTTGACGATGTGCAAATTACTGATTACAATACTGACAACGCTTCTGAGAACTGCATGTGGCCAAATGCATTACAGGTAGTGGAACATTTTTTGTATCAAGTCTACAAGATATTAAACTTGTATTGTTCTTGCACCTTTAGCATGTCGTGGTTTAGATAGCTTTAGATATTGTATTTTATTAGTTAAATAAAAAAAAATTTTTCGTCAAAAAACTTGATATCAGAACATTTGTATAATGAATGTGAGACCCGTCACTAGTTTTCACCTTGTTAAAAAGATGTTTTCGCTTGATTATATACTATATACTATACTTTAAAATGTTACCAATTTCGTACTACCCTCCTGCTTTTATTTTTCCCTTAATCGTGGAATAACACGGCTAACTAGATTTGTTACAAAGTGAGTTACAGGTGGAACGAATCGTTTCAGGGTGTTTAAGAGAAATATTTCTGGTCATTGAGGTTAATTAAACTAACAATGGTAAAGTTTAAAAACGTGAAAAACGTTAACATATAAAAGTTCTGAAGTCAACTGATTTCATATTAAACTATACCATACAATATTATATATTACATTAAATTTTCTCAAGCGGCACGCTTTACAGAATAATTTTTTTTTGCCACATTGTAACATTTTTGTTTGTTAATTATTTGTCTATCTAGCTTTCTGTGCCAACAAACTGAGTAACGGGTATCTGATAGTCCAGAAACTGGATTATTGCGTTTTCTCTTGAATTTATAATAATCAGATGTTACAAAATGTTGTTTTCCACTTTTACTTTAAGTATACCTCAATACTATGGCCAGAAGTAGGTGCGGAAAACTAAATGTCAGCAGTCATATCTTGATAAGTATACATACATATGTATTTATATCCGTAACTCGTATAGTAAACGAAAGTTGCACCCAAAGACGCTCTTACCCACAGTTTGGGGAAAAGTATGTAATTCGTTTTGCCTTTATCATTTGGTTATAAATCTTTATCGATGTGCCGAAAAAATTTTGGACGAGCATACGAACCACTTTAAACTGTCACGCCCACATTTTTCAACAAAAGAGTCGAGTTCCCCGACTATCTGATACTCGTTACTCAGTAAGTGGAAGTGCGAAATAGAAATATAAACACAACAGTTTATGGCAGTTTGTGGGCGTGGATAACAAAATTTTGGCAAATCGAGAGAAATATACAAGACTAAAAAAATTGTGAAAAATATAAAAACATTTTTCATAAGTGTAGGCGTGACGGCTTTGGGCGGTTTGTGGGCATGACAACATGAATCGTCAAACTTGCTCTTCATCTATCTCTTTGTAGTCCGCATGCTAAATCTCAACTTTCTAGGTCTTATAGTTCGAGATAGTTTAAGATTTCGACGTTCATACGGACGGAAAGCCGGCCGGCGGACAGACAGATGGCGAGATCGACTCGGCTATTGATCCTGATCAAAAATATATATACTGTATATGGTCGGAAACGCTTCCTTCTGCCTGTTACATACTTTTAAACGAATATAGTATATACATAGATGCAGGGCAAATTGGTTTACCCATGTTGCCATGCTCACTTTACTGCCCACAAATCGCCCAAAACTGCCACACCCACACTTTTGAAAAATGTTTCGAAATTTTTTTAGTTATGTATTAGTTCTGTAAACTTCTATCGGTAAACTTTAGATTTCTTTGTGTAGGTATTTAGTTGAAGCTGACTCCATTTTATAGTTGAAGATAGTTTTCCTGAAAAAGATCGCGTTTTAGGCACTGCCTGTGTTACCCAATCGTGAGCGGTAGATATGTACATATTCGGGCTTATCGGAATCACTGTTATTTCCTTTATCCTGACCAATGGCTGGATATGGCCGTTATATCATCTGTCCGTATAAAAGCTGTCATCACGGGAACTATTAAGATTAAGCAGATTCTAGTGTCGACTACGCTACCCAAGACTGTGTCAGAGCCCACTCTCTTAGGCTTGGCAAACTTGACAAATCTATTAAGCGCAATCTTTTAAAAAATGCTTAAATTTTCACTTGGTGTCTTGCCATTTTCGATCAATATACCATTTTAATTTTGGACACCCTCTCTGTATAGCCTACAAACTGACCAACACACTTTTGAGAAATGTTTGTATTTTTGCTCATTATATTATTTGGCTTTCAACTTTAAAACCACAAGCCGCAAAAAGCACTCGTTCTGTTCATTCTGATAGTTAAGGAAATCGAATATTGCCTTTTCTCTTGTTTTTACTCTACGATGAATATGTATAATAACAAGCTAAAAGGAGAGGTTTTCGCTATATTTTCCTTTTGGTGTGCATGCACTTTATAAGGAGTATTAATAATAGGTCGGGAGAAAAACTTATTCTTGTGTTTGTTCCTTCCATCCTCAGTACTCTTTACTGCAAACTGTCGTCGAGGCCTGCCAAAAGAAGAAGCACTGCAAGTTCCACGGATCCCTGCAATTCTACGGCCAAGGCTCCAGCGGTGTGGGGGACTCGTCTGGAACCAGCAGCTATCACAGCAGCACAGCCAGCTCCAGTCCAATAAGCAGCGATCCTTGTCCCAAGCGCAAAAAAATTGTCGAAGTTGCTTACAAATGTCGGCCATGTAAGTTTGCCTTACATATTAAAATTTCCTTTTTGAAAGCCACTTACCATTGCCAACCATATATTATTTACTGTGCATCAATGGAAAGTTAAATTATGTTAAAAGTCTCGTATTTATAGTTATTTTGGATAAGTATCACTAACCGAGTCCATCTGGCCCTGTCCGTCTGCCTGTGCATACTCGGGAACTTTACAATTTGGAAGAGCAGTAGACGCAGTGCAAGTTTGTTTGTTTTGTTGACCCATAAAGCCTCGCCCACTCTAACGCCAACAAACCGCTCAAAACTGCACTATCGTATTGCAATAATTTTCATTTTTTATTTGCCTTGGTTACTCGGTTACTCGTAGAGTAGTAGGGTAAACTAGGTTCGTTGAAAAGTATGTAACAGGCAGAACGACGTTCTGCAAGCAGCAGCAAGCTGCTTTACAAGAATACCGATTTCAAATGTTACATTTAGTTCAGCCTGTAAATCCATTCGTCACCATAAAAACTTTGACCAATCCAAATTAATTAAACAAATTATGCAGCGTGGCACAGTATTAACCAATCTTCTCTGCAAAGTTCATTTTCTCTGCCCGCGTCGCTGTCACCTAGAAAAGCGTTTGTAAAATCAGTTTCACATTGGAATATTAAATAAAATGAACCTTACCATAAAACTCCGCAAAAGTACATAAAATTATTTCCCAAGGGAAAACAAAATGTATTCTTAATTAGGATCAATAGCCGAGTTGATCTGGTCAAGTCCGTTTGTCCTTTCGTCCGGATGAACGTCGATTGATTTTTATACCCGTTACTCGTAGAGTAAAAGGGTATACTAGATTCGTTGAAAAGTATGTAACAGGCAGAAGGAAGCGTTTTCGACCATATAAAGTATATATATTCTTGATCAGGATCAATAGCCGAGTCGATTTGACCATGTCCGTCTGTCCGTCCGTCTGTCTGTCCGTATGAACATCGAGATCTCAGGAACTACAAAAGCTAGATATTTATATCGACAAGCCAACAATTTTTTAAATTTAAATTTCTTAAATTTTTTTCATATTATTATCTTTCTTGCCAAAAGAATGTTTAACTTATCGTTCTCTTTCTATTTTTATAATTTTAGCGATACTTTTTTGTTGTTTTTGTTGTCCACTGTCGTTTTTAGGGTTTGCGGATTACTCGCTCGCACCATTTTGATTCTGCTGTGATGGATATGAAAACTGACTACAGTGGCGGCCGATAAGGCTGAATGATGACGGACGGACGGACAGACCGTGAACAGACGCACAGTGGCGCATTAGATACTTTTGCTTTACTAAAATCATAACCCTTGAACCAGTTGAGATATTTTCAGGTAGTTTTAATACCGTTCGATTAAGTGGTCATACAATATGGTGAGATAAATAGTAGGTTTTATACTCTAAAACAAGAGAGAACGCTATAGTCGAGTTCCCCGACTATCCGATACCCGTTACTCAGCTAGTGTAAGTGCGAAGGACAGTTTTTGGCGGTTTGTGGGCGTTAGAGTGGGCGTGGCAACATGAATCGACAAACTTGCGCTGCGTCTATGTCTCTGGAGTCTGTGTGCTTAGTCTCAACTTTCTAGCTTTTGCAGTTCCTGAGATCTCGACGTTCATACGGACAGACAGACGGACGGACAGACGGACATGGCCAAATCGACTCGGCTATTGATCCTGATCAAGAATATATATACTTTATATGGTCGGAAACGCTTCCTTCTGCCTGTTACATACTTTTCAACGAATCTAGTATACCCTTTTACTCTACGAGTAACGGGTATAATTAATGTTTTTAGAGGCAGTTTTCTCAATTTGTATCCAATTTCGACAAATACTTTTCATTAGTTTTCTCTGAAAATGCTAATATGGTACATATTTAATGTTTTAAAAACAAAAAATAAATAAATTTTAAAGGAAAAAAATTTTGGTTTTTTCTATTTTCTATAAAAATGACAAAATACAATTTTTCATATATTTTAACCTTTTTTTTTACAAATAATCATTCAATTTTATTTAATTTAATATTTTTGAATAGTTAGTTAATTATTATACATTCATTTAAGATTATTACAAAGTCAGGGATTGAAAAACAAGCCGCCAATACAGATAAAAATGCATGCCATACAATTTTGTACTGCGCAGCGACTGCGCGTTTTTTATGCTGAGTTGAAAGTATCTTTTGCCTGGGAAATTCGGGGTGGGACGTGGGGGGACCCGATCTCGTTTGATTCTGATAAAGAACATATTCAAGAACAACACCTCCAAACCCAGGGAATGGTAGGGAATCGATTTATATACTCCATCAAAGTTGAAAAATATGTGAAAATAAGTACTTCGGTAAAACAGGTATTCCTGCATTTGCATAGAATATTATACATTTATTCTACCTTTGTTTTACCGAGATATTTTGACCCTTTCCATAGAGACCATAACCAAGCCGGTCGGTTACATATTTTACCTAAAAATTGACCGCAAAGTCAGAATTTTCTACAAAAAATACCAGTTTTTTTTTGCAACCCAAAAAAGGTTCAACTTTGAACATGTGTTACTTCTAAAATACTGAACCGATTTAAATTATTTTGGATTCAACCCTTTCGAACTATTACCTGTCGAATGCGATATCCCACGCAACGATCCGTTGTCATCAAATTTTGAATTAAATTAAGCAAATGTTTCTAATGCGTCACTGTGAGACGGGCGAACAGGCCCAGATCGACTCGGCTATTGATCCTGGTCACGAATATACGAATAATAATATATATATGTATATATATATAATATATATTTTTACGTCCGAAAAGCTTCCTTCTAGATATGACATACTTTTTACTCTACGATTAACGGGTATAAAGGTGGGACTCGGTGATAAAAAGAAAAATATGTTGTTGTTAAATAAATATTTACCGTAAACAGGCCTGACACAACTAGTGGATACATTTTTCGTCTTTTCCGATATGGATCTGGCGTTGGCGCATTTATTTTGTGGCAAACCCAGAGATTCCTTTGTCAAGACACTTCAAGAAAACAGCACGATTGGGATCTCTCTCTCGAACGCTAACTCTTCGCGAACTATACAAGTTTTTTTCGCTTTCTATACATAATATATAAATGATATTTATCTACGCGACGATTTTGGTATTTAGGGATACCAAAATTTTATGATTACACAGATGAATGTAATTTAATTATGAATGTTAGTCGTATTTAATTAAGTTTATTGCTAAAAACACTTATAAAAGATTAACCCAGATTTTTATGCTTGACCTGTTAGATCAAAAATAGTTAGAGATCGATTAGGACAAGCAGCGAACATGCCGCCCGCCAATGCTAAACGTAGCATGAAAAATCTCGCTTGTCCGAATTTCGGTATCCTTGTTAATGACAAGGTCGTTGAGCTGAAAACCTTCAGCCAAAATTGGTCGACTGAGGGGGATTGACTTGGGGGCTATGACCATCTCGTAATCATCCATGATCCTGGCGTAGAACGCATTCATTAAATTGTCCGCGCCCACAAAGTTGGTTCCGTTGTCACTGTAGAGATGCTGAACCATTCCTCGTAGACCGGTGAATCTGTCCAGAGCCGTCGTGAGGCCTGTCACCGCTTCCTGTCAGTATCCAGACAGTATCCGCTAGCGAGTATGTGCCAAAGTCAGCTGCGCACCTCCGTGCAGAGTCAAAACGTGCGAGTACCGTATTACCAGCAGCCAAAAATGATGCGAGCTTCGAAGGATCATTGGATGACGACGCGTCAACCCAGAATGACGCAATCGCCCCCTTACCCGATGCCTTCTACCAAGATCGGTGATAAGCTCAAGAGCTTACTTTTGGGAGGCAGTATTTTATCACTTTTTACCGCGGTCAGTTCGCACAAGAAAGACTCTTTTTGAACGATGAGTACGATAGCGAGCAGAGCATAGTCCAGCTCCTGAATGCTTAAAGGACCAGTGCACCTTTCTCCTTTCCTGATAGCATTGGTTTTGAACCAAAATATATAACATATGGTATAACTCGTACCACATGGCTAAAACTCGAAAAACGTTTCAGAAGCGATGACCTTAGGACTGCGTGGTGAACGCGAACTTTGTCCGCCTTTGCCTCTAGCGCGGCATCACCGATCTCCGTCGAAGGCCAGTCACCTTGACTGTGTGTAAGCCACTCCGAGTCTCGCCACCACAAATCAAAGTCCTTTAGCTCACTCGGAGGCAGCCCTCAAAACATTGACCAATACATCGACCGTTTTTTTTTTTTCCTTTTTTTAACGCGCGAGTCCCACGGCCACACCTCCCGCCCAACCGACCGAGGAGCGCTGCCGTGTATCGTACGCCTCGAATCGCGGGAAGATAGACGCGATATAGAAGACAGGACGAGGAAATACATGTATATAGTAGTAAGATCTAAGAACTCGTTAAGTATGTTAGTATTGATCGCTTTAAAAACGGCAGAGAGTCAGAATTAGAGATAATAGGATACAATCTATTATAGTCAGAACATAATACTCTGTAGGGATCATGCAACTCATAATTAGATCTACAATGATTTAAAATTAGAGGTACGTAATTTCTAGTAAATCTGCTCGGAACAGTGAAGTTTAGCCGACTAACCAAGTCGGGACTATCCACTTCACCACGAATAAGGTTAAAAATTAAGACTGTTTCAAGCATCGTTCTACGGTTAGCTAAGGAGGGTAAGTTAATTAACATTAATCTACTTGAATAGGGAGGTAATCTAAGGTTTGCATCCCAATTAAGGCGCCGTAAGGCAAAAAGTAAGAAGTTCTTTTGAACCGATTCGATGCGGTCCGAGTAAACTTCATATTGTGGACTCCAAACAGGTGATCCATACTCGAGGATCGGACGGACTAGAGAAATAAATAAGGTTTTGGTCATGTAAGGATCATCAAATTCCTTTGACCACCGTTTTATAAAACCAAGCACACCTCTGGCCTTATTGACAATGGACAAAATATGGTCTGAAAATTTAAGTTTAGGGTCCAGAAAAACACCAAGATCATCAACATGTGTTATTCTGTCCAAAGAGCACCCACTTAAAGTGTGAGTTGCGTGCATTGAGTTGGCACGATAAAAGGTCATAACTTTACACTTAGAGCCATTTAAGTTTAATACGTTATCACAGCACCAGGTTTGAAAGCAATCTAGATCGGATTGTAAGAGAATACAAGAAAGAGAATTTTTAAAGAGGACCCGTTGCGTCCTGCCATTCAGATAACTTAGAATTTAATTTAGGAGATCAACAGGGAAACCTAATAAATCAAGTTTTTTTATTAAAAGTGAATGATTAACAGAGTCGAATGCTTTACTAAAATCCGTATAAATGACATCTGTTTGAAGATTATTTTTGAAGCCCTGTACTACGAAGGAGGTTAGCTCCAGAAGGTTAGTAGTTGCTGATCTGCGTTTCATGCTGACGTGATATAATTGACCTACAAAGGTGCTGCAAATGAGGAGTGATAACGTTTTCAAAAAGCTTAGGGATAGCAGACAATTTGGTGATTCCTCTGTAATTGCTTGTATCCGATTTGCTACCTTTTTTATGGAGAGGGATCACAAAGGACTCCTTCCATATTTGGGGGAACTGTGTAGATTCCAGAGATAAGTTAAACAGTTTTAGAAGAGGCTTGCACAAGGCTTCCGCACAGAATCTAAGGACACAGCCAGGAATTCCGTCGGGACCTGGCGAATAGACAGGCTTAACTCGCTGAAGATCATAAAGCAGTGAGCTTTCGTTTAAAGTGGGACAGAATATTAAATTTGACTTTGATACCGCGTAAGAGTAAGGCCGTTCAGAATGAGGTAACGTAGAATATGTGGTTTGAAAAAACTTGGCAAATAGATCGGCTTTTGCCTGATCCGATGTTACCGAAGTATTTTCAAAAAATAGCGAGGAAGGGTAACTGGTTGTTTTGCGCTTAGTGTTAACGAAATTATAAAACTGTTTGGGATCCTGTGCGAGCTGGAACTTACAACGGTTTAAATAACACTGAGCGTTAAGCACGGTAAAATTTAACCGAGCACTTACATATTTAGAAAATATAGATTGAGAACCGGTATTTTTAAATTTTATATAAAGTCTGGACTTAACATTTCTTAGATGTGTCAACTCTTTATTAAACCAAGGAGGTTTGTTAGAGGTAGACGGATAGTACATCGGAACACATATATATAAAAAATATCTATGGCATCGGCCATTATGCTGCAAGAATATAGATCGGACCCATTAAAGCCAGATATAAAAAGAATTCGTTGAATGAATTCGTTTGGTTGACTTATCTGGCCGCTCTTTTATTATTGTTGTTGTGTATAAGGCTTTTGAAAGCATCATAGTAGCCTGGCCAATCCACACATTCATATTATCCAATGTCCCCAAACGCGTTCCGCAACTGTTCCACTTGCTCTAGACGCTTCTTTAATTAAAATTTTCGTTTTCCTTAACTGCAAATCCCTCTTAAAATTCTGCAACGTAGATTTAAAGGACCGATTTGCCTGCAAATTTACTAATTGCTCCAATGTCGGAGTCTCTGAATGCCATTTCATGATGACGAGTGTAAAAAACAACCAGACTTGGTGCAACTCACCACCCCAAAAAATCATGTAATAAGAAAATTCAAAAAATTCTTGACCCGCACAACACTTACTCACTTACTCTGTTTGTGCACCAGATACGACTTAGAAGAAGCCGCCAAAAACAATAGATGCGAGCGTCACCTGCTCCGTCTATTTATCGCAGTCTTTCTTTCCCGTCTTTCGCCAAGCCGAAAATAGGCGAAGAAGAAGAAGCTAAATTCCAAAACAGCCGTTGCTGCGTCTAAGTATCGCAGTTTTATTTTCAGATAATTTGCCGAGTCAAATTGCAAACTTAACGCGGCCGCGGTCTAACGTATATTGTTAAATAGGGGTCATTGTAAGAAGGGTTCCCCGGCATGAGTAAACCACACAGTCGAATAAATTTAAATCGTTATAATTATTCACTGATTTACTTTAAGTTATGATTATGTACAGGCGTGTGTGTGTGTAACGGGCGGCGTGTACAAATTCAGACTGATTTTTGTCCTCTCCTCCGTTCTCCTTCTCCCCATCGCACAATGGCGCAAAATACAAATACAAATACAAAAATCAAATTTTTGATGACAACGGATTGTTGCGTGTGATATCGCATTCGACAGGTAATAGTTCAAAAGGGTTGAATCCAAAATAATTCAAATCGGTTCAGTATTTTAGAAGTAACACATGACCGGCTTGGTTATGGTCTCTATGGAAAGGGTCAAAAAATCTCCGTAAAACAAAGGTAGAATAAATGTATAATATTCTATGCAAATGCAGGAATACCTGTTTTACCGAAGTACTTATTTTCACATATTTTTCAACTTTGATGGAGTATATAAATCGATTCCCTACCATTCCCTGGGCTTGGAGTATGAGGTGTTGTTCTTGAATATGTTCTTTATCAGAATCAAACGAGATCGGTCCCCCCACGTCCCACCCCGAATATCCCAGGCAAAAGATACTTTCAACTCAGCATAAAAAACGCGCAGCTTAGTGCAAATTATGCTACAAGTCGCTGCGCAGTACAAAATTGTATGGCGGGCATACATATTTATCTGTATTGGTGGCTTGTTTTTCAATCCCTGACTTTGTAATTATCTTATATTAATGTATAATAATTAACTAACTATTCAAACATATTAAATTAAATAAAATTGAATGATTATTTGTAATTATTTGTAAAAAAAAGGTTAAAATATATGAAAAATTGTATTTTGTCAATTTTATAGAAAATAGAAAAAACCTAAATTTTTTTTCTTTAAAATTTATTTATTTTTTGTTTTTAAAACATTAAATATATACCATATTAGCATTTTCAGAGAAAACAAATGAAAAGTATTTGTCGAAATTGGATACAAATTGAGAAAACTGCCTCCAAAAACATTAATTTTCGAGTATAAAATCTACTATTTATCAAACCATATTGTATGACTACTTAATAGAAAGGTACTAAAATTACCTTCCATTTAAAAAAAAATTATAAAAATATCTCAACTGGTTTAAGAGTTATGATTTTTGTAACCCAAAAGTATCTAAGGCGCCACTGTGCGTCGTATGCACTGCAAAGAAACGTGCGAGCGATTGCACTATGGGAAATTTCCCCACTTTTTCTGGCCTAAATAAATAACTCTAGAACGGGGAGATATATTTAATTTTTGTTTTTTGTATGGGGTTATCATATCTTTAATGGTACCAAAAATTGCGGGCGTGGTACGGCCGCTTCTATTTTATGTAATTTATAACTCCAGAACGAAGAAAGATATTTAGTTTTTATACCTGTTACTCGTAGAGTAAAAGGGTATACTATTTTCGTTGAAAAGTATGTAACAGGCAGAAGGAAGCGTTTCCGACCATATAAAGTATATATATTCTTGATCAGGATTAATAGCCGAATCGATATGATCATGTACGTCTGTCTGTCCGTCCGTATGAACGCTGAGATCTCAGGAACTAAAAAAGCTAGAGAGTTGAGACTAAGCATAAAGACTCCAGAAACATAGAAGCAGCGCAAGTTTGTCGATTCGTGTTGCCACGCCCACTCTATTGCCCACAAACCGCCCGTTAGTTTTGAAGACTCTCCTTCGCACTTCCACTAGCTGAGTAATGGGTATCAGATAGTCGGGGACTCGACAATAGCGTTCTCTCTTGTTTTAATAATGAGTCCACAGCCCATTTGATTTTTTTAGCTCCGTCATGCGCTTAGGCATATTTTGGGTATATTATTCCACTTGGAGGGACTGCATATTTTGCCAGTTGGGATTTTACATGGCTCCACCCATTTTTTTTTGGGATTCATACCAGGAGATGGCGGTGGCCAATTTAGCGACTGAAAATTTTGATTTTCCATCCAATTGTTTACCGAAATCAATGGAACAATACCCATATTTTGAATTACTTTTGGAAGATTTTGTTGTAAAATGTTTAAATACTGTTCCTTCCACATTATTCCTTCAATTAAGACCAAGGGACCAACTCCGTTTTTGTATATACAGCCCCAAACCATTATTGATCCGCCACCGTTCCTTACGGTTTGCTTCACGTTACTTGGTGACTGGACTGTGGAATCTCTAGTCCAATACCAAGAGCGTCCATCTGACTCGAAATTTGGTTTTTCAGGTTATATGGTCAGATGAAACAAAAATTAATCGTTTCGAGTCAGATGGACGCTCTTCGTATTGGACTAGAAACCCCACAGCAACAAAACAAGACTAAGATTATTATCGTACATAAAATAGGAGAGAAGATACTGACCTTTGAAGTTAGAATATGCAACTCGTGTTACAGTTTTACTCGTCAGTGTACGTACGTCTAAACTGTATTTTTTAATTACAATAATCTGAACAAGAATTAAATAAGCTACAGGGTGAGGTACATTTTATTGATAGACTCTGCTAGACTCACTTTAAATCTCTATTCAAAGGTAGGTCATTATCAAAAAATGCTTTTGTTGGGCAACTTACATTTTTATTAAATTACGGGTACAGCACTAAGTAGTTATACCCGTTACTCGTAGAGTTAAACGCCTTGATCTCACGAACTATAAAAACTAGAGAAGAGAGATTGAGCCTCCCAGAGGCAAATACGCCTCACAAGTTTGTTATGAAATGTTGCTACGCCCACTCTAACGCCCACAAACCGCCCAAAAGTACTTTTAAACAAGAGAGAACGCTATATTCGAGTTCCTCGACTATCCGATACCCGTTACTCAGCTAGAAAAAGTGCGAAGGAGAGTCTTTAACACTAATTGTTCGACGGCTTGTGGGCGTGGCAAAAAGTTTTTTTGCAAATCGATAGAAATTTACAAGACCATTACAAAAATGAAAAAATATCAAAACATTTTTCAAAAGTCTGGGCGTGGCAGTTTTGTGCGGTTTGTGGGCGTTACAGTGGGCGTGGTAACAAAAATCGACAAACTTGCGCTGCTTCTATGTCTCTGTAGTCTGTATTCTTAATCTCAACATTCTAGCTATTGTAGTTCCTAAGATCTCGACGTTCATACGGACGGACTGACAGACGGACATGGCCAGATCGACTCGGCTATTGAATATATATACTTTATATGGTCGGAAACGCTTCCTTCTGCCTGTTACATACTTTTCACCGAATCTAGTATACCCTTTTACTCTACGAGTAACGGCTATAAAAAGGTGTTGATTAGTATTAATTTTTTTACGTCCTGTAATAAAATTGTTATCGATTTACCCAAAATCTATTTGCCACGCCCACTCTAAGTCGCCCACAAGCCACTCTAAAATGTTACGCCATGACTTTTAAAAGTTTTTTTTTTTTCATTATTTTATTATGTATTTATATTTCAGAAAATGTTGAAAGTTCTCATTTGTTATTGCACTAGCTGAGTACCCAGTATCTGATCGTCGGGGAACTCGACTATAGAATTTTTTCTTGTTTTTTTAAATCATACATTTATAAACGAATTTTGTTTTTTTATTTTTTTATGTATTCTAGATGAATTCAGGAGTAAGGTGGCTTGCCACAACGATGTAGCACAACTAGAGTGCAATCCATACTCCCGTATTGCCGTATATAGCGCTAGCTTTGGAAGAACCGAGTACGAGAGCATTCAGTGTCCCCAGCCGCAAGGAGTTCGCGAAGAAAGTAAGTTACATTTCTTATCCTGAAAAAAAATTACTCAACTTTCTGATTTGACGGATTCACTTCCGGTTGTTTCTCGGATGATCTCTTAAAATTAATCATCAATTATCTGACTGGCAATTATCTACAGATTATGTTAAATTATTACGAATAACTTTTCTTATTTCAGATTTAAAATCTGATTTAGACAGTTTTTAAAAAAAGCACCATGATAGCTTACAATACTTTATTGGTTTTAAGAGTTTACAGATGACATTTTGTCGTGTTCGTGGCTTACACCCAAAGTGGGTACTCTTTGAACAATCACTTTTATTCACAATTTTTGCTTTCTTTTGTACCCTTCAGTTAGTTTTGTTATCATATTGGGCCAATAGTGAATATAAAATATTCAATTTCAATATTCAATTAAATTTTTAATTACTTAAGAAAGCTTGCTTCCTTTTTTGTCTGTTCCAATAAGACTTAAAAGCCGTGGTGTTTCCCCCGGGCCCGGTATTCGCTGTCGCCGGGCCTGCTTATCTTAAATGAGGATCTTTGTTAAGAACGATAAAATTAGGCGAAAAATAAAATAGCAGCACTTCATAAAAAAATGCATAAATTTTCAATTTAAAACTTGATAGTAAAAATTTCAGTAATAACAAATGTTTGCGTGCTGAAACTACACCGATCCGACTAATTTAATATTTAGTTGGGTATCCCTTATTACCAGTAACAGGATCGCAACGTTTTGGCATGGAATCAACCAGGTCCTGGCACCGTTTGAAGGATATTTTGCTCCAGGACTCCTTAATTATATCCAAAGTTATTCGTTGTTTGTTGGCTTTGAAGCTACAAATTGAATTTTTGATGGGATTACGGCCTGGAGACTGTGCAGGCCAATCCAAAACAGGAACAGATTTATTTTGGAACGAGTCCTTGGCTTTCCTGCTAGTGTACTTGGGGTTATAGTCTTGTTAATAGTATTCGGAAAAGGATAGCATCATCGTCACCAAAATATCCACAAACACATGTTGATCCATGATGCCCCAACTACATAGTACGAGAAACAAACCCATACCATTATACAGGATCCTTCGTGTTTAATTGTTTCTACTGTGTCGTTTGGCTAATATACGGTGTTCCTAGGGCGCCTTACATTCGATCAAGAACCATTGCCACCAAAAAAAAACCACCTTGCTCTCATCTGTCCATAAATAGTTCGTCCATTTTTCGCATGACCAATTTAAATATTCCTTGTCAAACTTAATGCGCTTGGGTATGTGTCTCCCATTTAAAAAAAGGACTTTCCTTGGACTACAGCCTTTTAAACCCTTAGACATGTGTGAACTGTTTGCACTGTTGCGGATATGGTGAGATCCTTTTTCAGTTCGGTAGGAGCTTTAAATGGATCCTTCTTGCAGTCGGGCACTAGCCTTTTGAAGAGATGGGTGCCCAATGATTGTTTTGTGTCACGTTTTTCGGGATTCTCGTTCTAGGTAATTGCATTTCCTATCATTTTGTTGTAACATCGAAGGATTATACCAATATTTCTGTGTGATTTTCCTTCAGAAATTGGTTTTTTGACCACGTCACGTTTATCTGAAGTGCAATGTTCTCCTCGTCCCATTTTAATAATTTTTTTTTAAGGTATGTTTAAAAAATAATGTTGGAAATAGGAATACAAATGTCAAGTTTTATAACCATGTGCTTTTCACCTAAACAAACCGCCGACAAGTATCGAATATTTGAAAAAATCGATAGTGCTGCTATTTTTGTTTTCACCTCATTTTAGACCTTGCTGGCCAAAAAAAATATAAAAAAAAAAGGTGTGGACAATTCAACTTTTTTTTATTTTTTGATATGAAAAATATCTAGCATTATGCGAAAAATCTGTATTTCGTACCTTCGGTACCGCAACCTAAATTTATTTGATCGAGAATAAAATACGTAGTGGTGCTGCTATTATTTTTTTCGCAACTGTATGTAGGCGTTAGAGTGCGCGAGGCAATTTTCTAAAATAAACTTGACGGTGTCTCTAAAATCTGTTTAGTCAAAAAATATGTTTAACCGATACTCGCAGAATACTTGATCAAGATCAGTAGCCGAGTCGATCTGGCCATGTCCGTCTGTCTGTCCTTATGAACGTGGAGATCTCAGGAACTATAAAAGATAGGAAGTTGAGATTAGGCATGAAGATTCCAGAGACATAGACGCAGCGCAAGTTTGTTGACCCACTAGCTGTGTTACGGGTATCAGAGAGTTGAAGAACTCGACTATAGCGTTCTCTCTTATTTTTATTTAATTCATGCTTTTCTCCATTTCTATAAATATGCCAGAAAAGTTTGAAACATTTTTCGTTCGCACTTCCACTAGCTGAGTAAGGATTTCTGAGTATCGGGGAACTTGACTATAACGTTCTCTCTTGTTTAATTTATTATTGAATAACTTTTGTTCTTACATTGACAATCTTCAAAAAATTCCGAAAAGTAGATTATCCAAAGTGAAGTAGTAAAATTTATTACAAATGTGGGATTAGTTTTGGGTTTTAATGATAAGTTCCACTGTTTTATTATTTTATTTGATTTTAAATAGTTTCATTACTGAAAATAGTGCCAAGTATAGCTTGAATAAGATACTTTATAATACAATGAAAATTTGAAAATTGAATTTAACACCGTTTGATATATAATATTCCTCGTTTTTTCGTAGTAGTTTTTTGCGTCTTCTCAGCGTCGTCTCTCGATTTCAACTTCTAGCTTTTCACCTCCTCGCTTTTCACCTCCTCGTCAATCTCCTTTCCTCATCACAACTCATCTATGGTGTATTCGGCTAAACAGTGATGCCAGACCCATTCCCACCATCATCGACGTCCTCGTAGGATCTTTGAATCAATGGCTTCATATATTCTGCACAAGAGGTAGTATATTTCGGCCCTTCAGAAGATACTGACTCTTTTAAAACATCGTAGGTTTCTCTTAGCTTGACTTTGGTAACTTTATACGGACCCAAATACTTCGGCTATGGCTTAATTCATCTTGACGCCTACAAGAAGCTCAAATGGAGTTGTATGTGTACTCCTGCAGTACGTAGAACTGAGTGTCTGCTGAACCTGGCTGACGAACTTGTATCACTTGCTAGGGTCCTCTACGGAGCAGCAATACTGCTTAAACTCGTCCGATGTGAATCCTGTGCCTCGATCGGAGATTATTTAAACAGGGTTTCCAAAAATGTTGCTTTTTGCCTTGCGATAACGTCCTTGGATGAAGTAGATTTTGTAGGATACAGCCAACAGAATTTCGTGAATCCGTCAATGACAGCTAGAATGTGCTTGTACGCCTTATGAGTCGATTCAAGATGGCCCAAAAAATCGATGTGAAACTTTTGAAGTGGCTGATCTTCCTTCGGTAATGGGTGCACCTCTCCTTCTTTTTTGCCAAGCTTTCTGTTGGATACAATACACGGAATGCAACATCTAATCTGCCGTATGATTTTGTCCTCGAGTTTAGAAATGTAGTACTCCTTTGCGACGATTTCTTTGGTTTTCTTTACGGAAAAATGTCCTTTTTCATTTGCTTGTCGAATTAATTCGCGTTGGAGGGTTAATGGCACAACTATTAACTCATCGTCGTTGACCTGTTTGTAAAGAAAACCTGCTTTTAAAAAGAAATTCTTGTGAGTAGTTTTCTCAGCAAGAATGTCAATAATGGCTTTTAATTCCTCGTCCTGCGATTGAACATATTTCAATTTAATATGCAAGCTTTCATCAGAGATCGTCATTACAGGATTACGGCTTAAGGCACCAGCATGACGTATGCGCGTGCCCGACCTGTGCTCGACGTCAAAGTCAAACTTGAAGTTCGAGAATCCAACGTGCGACTCTGGAGCAGACCTCTCTTTTTCCATCGTTTTCGTAAAGGCGTTGCAATCGCTTATCAGCTTAAAGTGTATACCCAAAAGGTAGACTCTTAACTTACGAAAAGCTTCAACTACTGCCAGAATCTCCAACTCATAGCTAGAAAACTTTCTTTCCGCGTCCGTCGTCTTTTTACTCATATAGTAAACAGGATGAATCTGGTTATCCTAAGGTGACTTCTGGAGTAGAACTGCTCCGAAACCATCAATCGATGCATCTGTGTGTAGTTCCGTTTCGTGCTGCGGATGAAAAATTTCGAGGACTGGCTTTTGGTTAATCAAAGTCTTAAGCATGTTAAAAGCGGCCATCTCTCTAACAGTAAATCAAAACTTGGCGTCGTGTTTCATTAGATCTGTCAAAGGCTTGGCGATGATCGAAAGGTTCAATATAAACTTTCGAAAATATCCAACCAGGCCCAGGAAGCTTTACAGTTGCTTATGGTTTGTCGGAGTAGGGAACTTCGTAACAGATTTCGTCTTCTCGTCTGAGATACTGATCTTCTGATTCTCTCTCATCCCTAAGCCATACTCTTTGCAGCGCTTAATGACTATCTTGAGATTGTATACTGCTTCACGTTCGTCTTTAGCTGGAACTATGATGTCGTCGACATATGGAATCGCAATACCAGAACGCGTCAAATCACGGAAAAAAGGTGTTTACGTGCCTTTGAAATATACCTGAAAAATTTGTAAGACTAAAAAAAACTTTCAGGAACTGGTACTGGCCATTGTGAGTTACAAACGACGTGAACTTGCGGCTTTCTTTATTGAATCCGTTTTTGAGATCAAGCGTGCTGAATATTTGAGCATTTTGCAGACGGTCCAGTTGATCTTTAATCAGGGGAAGAGGAAAATTATCTCTTATTATTACCTTATTACTCCTTCTGTAATCGATGCAAAGTCGTGTTGTATTATCGCGTTTCTTTACAAATACGACCGGACTGCTGTACTCAGACTCGGATTGCTCGATGATTCCGTCTGTCAGCCATTGTTCGATTGGATCGTCGATTATGCATTTCTCGGAAAATGCCATTCTACGCGGACGCGATTGCACACGAGTGTCGTCTTTTAAAACGATACGCAACTCGGCATTGGTTGTTTTCGTCTTCGTAGGGGTATAGTTCTTAATCAAGTCGTAAACTTCGCATACGCATCTCGACACTGGTTGTTTACGTCTTCGTAGGGGTATAGTTCTTGATCAGGTCGTAAACTTCGCGTTTTCCTTGACTGGTTGCATTTTCGTCAATGTTGAGGTTTATATCTTCGGCACTTTCAACGGTTATCTTCATAAGCGGACTTATTTCAATGTTTTATTATTATTTCAAATGCTTTGATATTTTTTCAGTTCTGTATTCTATCGATTTGTCAAACATCTTTTTGCCACGCCCACTCTAACGCACACAAACCACCCAAATCAGTCCCGCCCACACTTTTGAAACATTTAACATTTTTTTTAGCTTTTTCTAGCTGAGTAACGGGTATTTGATAGTCGTGGAACAGGGTTATAGCGTTCTATCTCTTTAAAAAAGGGTATACTAGATTCGTTAAGTATGTAACAGGCAGAGGGCAGCAGTTCCAACCATATAAAGTACAGTAGAATCCGGTTATAACGACTCCGCTCATAGCATCAGTCCGGTTATCGCGACGGAAACTCAATGGCTTGGTTGGTCCCCATACAAAGTTATATGTAAGGACCCCCGGTTAGTACGTCTCCGCTTTTAGCGACAAAACGCTTATACCGGCGAGATTTTTCATAAATCAACCGGATATTGCGACTTGCCAAACAAAAATAAACAGCAAAATAACGCCAACAAATTTAAGCATCAAACGATGTATTATATTTATCTATCTGTGACCGACGTCACAAAAATGTTTACAGCGTGCGTGTGCAGACCTCCTGCCTATATTCCATGAGATGTCCCGTTATATTTCTAGTTTTTTCAGCTTTTTTTCAAAAAAACTTAATGCGTAAATTTTTTTGTTTTCCACCTTTCTGTTAGTGCGTCTTCAGGGTATAACGACGTAAAATCGTCGGTCTCTTGAAAGTCGCTATAACCGGATTCTACTGTATATATATTCTTGATCAGGATCAATAGCCGAGTCGATCTGTCCATATTCGTCTGTCCGTCCGTATGAACGTCGAGATCTCAGGAACTACAAAAGCTAGCTGAGTAACGGGTATCAGATAGTCGGGGAACTCGACTATAGCGTTCTTCCTTGTTTTTCTTTCAATAGCTTGTCTCGCTTCATATGCCACGGAGACTGTAATGCAAATTTGCCATGGTAGACGCAGATGCAACCTGGCAGCCGACGCAAATACTTTTGGAAGCCCTTGCCAACCAAATTCTCGAATGTACTTGAAAGTTGTTTATACGTGCGGTAAGTTACAAGCGAAAGTCGAATGATTAATGCACATGTCTATTAAAACGGCGGCCCATAAATATTAATCTACAGTGCCAAAGCAAGTTCTTAAAGAAAACAAGGCGTCGGAAGTGGAGGCTGACGAATCTGAGGATTTTGAAGGTGATCTGAATGACCTGTACGACGATGAGCTGATCTATAAGGAGTCCGAGGCAATACCAAAGCTGCACAGCAATACAACATCGACAGTACGCCGAAACGGTACTAGATCGCTAGGGTTTAGATTCAGCGTTAATTCTGCGAACAATCAGAACATGACAAACATTTCTATGGTTGTTGAAGGCGGTGGGAGTGGTGTGAATCATGTCATGACGCAGAGTGCCGACTTAAGTCTAGAGGGTAAGAAATCGATTTAATAAAATTCAGTCGTCGAGCTTAATTGAAAAATTACTAATACGAATTAAAATGTTGTTTTCCAATAGAGGATCAAGAACTTCTTTATTTTTATCTTCTTGTCCTGGGGTCATTTGGAGTGCTAGTTTCCATAGTAATTTTCGGGACTAGGATAGTGCTTCAAAAACGTCGTTTGATCACGGAAACGCACTCCAGCTCCTTAGCAAAAAGGAGTAGAGGGGCAGTTGAAGAAACAACCACTCCAAGCGGCTTTAATGACACAGTTTCCGAAATAGACGCTGAAATTGATTTAAAAACTACACTCCCTTTACCCAGCTTGTCCAAGAAAGAGGTAAATACCTAAGTCCACTAAATAAATTCACTGTTATATATTCAACCGTACAGAATTACTTGACTTACGCACCAACCAGCAGTCTGTACTCCGAACTCTCCTCCAACCAGCTGGTCTCAGAGTGTAGTCCAGGGTATGTCGCCGGACAAATGGAAAAACCGGCAATGGTTTCGACTCGTCAATCCCCCGACCTTATTGGCATAACACCGGGACCTTTTGTGACTACAAGTATGGCGAGCTTAGGCGGCCACGGTCCGATGGCGGGGATCCTAACGTCGGCTATTGTGATTGGAGCTTCTGCACCCAGTACCAGTGCCTCAGGTATGTAACCCCGACGGCGCATGTTTTAGTTATTCCAATTTTGTTCTCCCTCTAAGGCACTATGATACCTATCACCCAGTACAAAACTGGTCCAGCATTCAGAGGCGGGTACATCATAAATGCCGAGAGCATGGGTGTAATTCAGCGTTCGAATAACACGCCCAGCTCGTTAAACTTGCTGACCGGGAGCACGCCAGAGCACCCCCCACAAGCGGGACCGATAACCTCGTCGGGGCCCATGACTGTAACTCCACAGGACCATGGGAATATATGTGTTGCAAGCACATCAACACTGCGGCGTGTTAAGCCACCTATTTTGCAGCCACAGCTTTCATATGATGGCACAGCACCGCGGACACTATCCACCGGAGTAGCTGTTGGCTCGCAGTTCTATTACGGATGACACAGCACACTGGACTGTGACCCGTTTGTGTACAGCACAGCTTTAGGTGTGTCGACCTCGATTTCCAGTACTCAAAAGACAGGAGAGGATCGAGCAAGCTTTAAAAATGGCATCGACACGTCTTAGCCATTGACGTCGGCATTCCCAAGATGCGCTAGATTGCAGAGTTTCGGGCTAAGCAACAAGGCCAATTCTATCAAAAACGCAACAGGTGTTTTACAATCCCAGCCAAATGCAGACTCTTAGTCAAATGAATCTTATGAAGCACCCTGTTATGAATAACACAGAAGAAATATTGGCAGCTGAGTGTATCTTACAAATAAATTATATGGTACTAAAAACGGAAAAATCTTTGTTGAATTAATGTTTCCATCTGACAGCCGAGAGGGGCCGGTAACCATACAATGACAACTTTGTAATACACTTGTGTGGGTGAAAAAAACCCTATTCCGCATTTCAATCAGACATTAATACCAAAAAATTAGAGAATACATTAATACAATTCAAAAACGTGTAGTCCACCAGAGAATATTTGTGTGATGAAAGTTAATTAATGTCTTGTACGAAAAGAAAAGTGCACAAGCTTATCCGAAACAAATTTTAAGGATGCACCGGTTTTTCAATGTCCTAATTAAAAACCCGACCCACTTTAATGAAATTTCCGCAAAAGCATAAATAATTTCCGATGTTGCGGCAGAAACTGCGCAGTGGAATTATTTACCACATAAAGGTGGTAAGGTCAATCGCAGGCCCTGCGCATTTCGGAAACCTGAATATAGAATTATATTACGAGGGTAGTTATTTCTGTAAAATATGTTAGGACCTTACACGAATACCAAAGTGAACTCCTGTATAGTTTTTATTCAAACTATATCATTAAAATATTTGTAAATATGTTTCATTTAGTCCTGCTGTTTGTTTTGAGGATATACTTTTAATATCAAGTGCCTTCCTTATTAGCATTTAAGTGTAAAGTAGCCGTACAATATACCAAAACCATTGGGAATTAACATTGCCTACTAAATTGTAAATAAATAGTGCAGCAGTTATTATTGTTCAAATAAATGCAAACCCGAAATTACAGGAACAGTTATATTTTAAAAATAATCCTGGAATTATCAACAAAATTCCGGATGTCCAAAGTTCTCAAAAGAACGCAATTAATTACCTGTGTTTAGGTACAATTAGGATTCTAGCCAAGACATATATAAACATAAACATGAAATTGGTGAAGCAAATGAAAAAAAATTATCTCATAAACAATGCATAAAGCTATATTAATTAATTTAATCAAATTTCCATAGGGCTAAGAAAACCACTCAATAATGCAATCTATAAAAAATAGAATAGATTTAAAAAATCATAAAATATTGGTAGAATAAGTTTACATAGTAAGTAAACTGGTTTCTGTTGTCTCTTATCCCCCTATAAGTATGAATTCTACATTTTATACGATTAATTTAAAATAAAGAAACTATACATAACTATAAAACTAAGAAGATTTTTTTAATTAGTTCCAGGAGTTAAAGTGTCAATTCAAAAGTTTCTGCAACAAATAAATAAATTTGAAAGTGTTAATAAACTAATTATAACCGAAACTCTTAGAGTAAATTACCCATTTACTAGATACGTTGTAGAATATGTAACAGGCGGCACGATGCAATTGGACTTTTTTGACCTCGAACTTAAAGATTCTGTCGTAGACTTGTAGTTTAATCTGTGTGGTATAATTTCTTTGCATGACCTGGCTGAACTTCTAAATGCGTTTGACATTGATTGTGCGGTGGGTTAAAGAGGTGTCATGTTTTTCGAAATTCACTTTCGTGGGCAAAAATTCAAATAAACCGCTCAACCTAATGATCACAGCTTAGCGTTCATACTCGTACATATAAGAGTTCTTTCCCTTATGCTCTTTCTTCGTGATGGCAAGTACTTAAAATTTATTGAATTGCACTGAATATATCGTAGTCCAACTGGTATATCCAAGACCAGGGGGCCCTTCACCTGGGGCGCATCATCTCTATAATATAATAAGGCTGAAGGAAGCGTTTCCAACCATATAAAGTATGTGGCAACTCTCAGCAGCTTAATATAGTGTAACCGAACTCGATAGCTTACACGAGTATCGAGATCGAGAGAGGCCTTCTCTAGGCGAATCTATCATCACCATTCTCGACGACCACGGCATCCTTCGCGGCTTTTTAGCTTTTGCCTCGTACACGATTTATAATAATAAAAATAATCATACTAAAGTAAACTGAATAAATACTACAACTTATCTCTGTGTACGATACACATTAAATTGGTGACCCCGACGTGATTCACTATATACATACACTCGAATATCTGCATAAATTTTGGTAACCAACGACGCCAACGTTTTTCACGATCCCGTTGCTCGTGTTCCCGACGCTGAAATTAACCGCGTGGCTGTAAAAATACCACCGTTTTGGCCCGAGCACCCCGAATTATGATTGTCTCAAATCGAAGCCCAATTTATTTTTGCAGGAATAACTTCTGACGACACAAAGTTCAACACAGTTCTGGCATCAATCGAAGCACCAGTTTTGGCGCGAATTTCCGACGCAGTCGTCAACCAGCCAAGCGTAGGCAAATACGAAAATTAAAAATCTTGCATTCTGGAACGCTTCTGTGAAAGCGAACAGAAGAAAATCCAGAAGTTAATATCGGAGATCGTCCTTGGTGATAAGCGCCCTTCGCAATTGCTTAATGAGTTAAGCTCGCTCGCCGCAAATAAAGTTAACGAAAGCTTCTTAAAAGCACTTTGGGTGCAGCGCTTACCAACACAAGTGCAAACTATGTTGCAGGTATCGGACGAAAACCTATCAGACTTGGCTAAGTTGGCAGATAAGGTAGTAGATGCTGGCGACTTTCACAGTGTACGCACGGTTGACTACAGTTCTATGTCTTTGCCACCCCGCAATATTGATGCTGACGACCGTTTAGAACGCATCGAGCAACAGATAAACGCCCTACTCAAAAACAGTTCTCGCAAGAACAATCGGACCGCATCAACAAGGCGCAGCAGCAGCGCCACAACCCAAGACGCAGGTCAAACCTCAAGCAAATTCGACGCCCAGAAATGCCGCCAACCATGCTCTTTTTCGTTACAAACAAAAAACTCACGCAGTCTTCAGAGTCGGAAGGCAAATTTGAAGAGTGCCACGCACAATTGCCCGAGTTATAGTCAGGGTGGTCTCTTCTGACTAATTCCTTCTAGTCCGTTTGGTGTGAGAACTCAGACTGACTACTGTACAGAAGAATGATATTATATATTCATGTTTGGTTGTTATGAATCTGCTGACCCAGCGGATTTGGTGAATGCCTTCGTTTGCTGAGCTGTTTCCGCCCACAATGTTACACTATGTTGCAACTTTAGGGGGCGACGAACTAACAGTTCTGGCGTGGAGGTTTAGGGGGCGGGGGAGTAGACGCCGAGACTGTTGATGTGGTAACTTCTCCCCCCTTAAAATGAAGTGACGGCCATAACGACCGGGGAAACAGGGTTGGGCAGGTAGGTAACGTTCTTTTTCACTAGTAGGGCGTATAGTATAAAGATGATCAGGATGACACTCGATGCATATGTCAGGAATCGAAGATCGACCGTTGAAGAATCTGGGCCTTATTTTCTTTGCTTAGGCTTAGATCTTTTATTGTTGTATTTATAGAAATGCTCTTTGTCGTTTGCAATGATAATTTGATCTTTTCTTTGTAACAATTCGGTGTCATCGTACCTGGTTCCTTCCAAAACTATTGAACAATTTATGTGGTTTATGATAGTGGTTCCTTTAATGAGGAATGGTTCTCCGAAACTTGGTTCAACTCTTGTTTGGTTTTTGCTAATGATAACGATCCATTATTGCTCCGGTTCCACCACTGTTTCGTCTGTGTCCATGTTTTGAACTTCGCATGCGGTCGCAGATGTATGTGCCGTGTATCTTTGGGCATTTTTCTTTAAAACTTATCATATAGTCAAATCTTTAATAATATAATATATACTTAGGTAGAGTGAAAAATTTAGTGCCATTAATTGGTAGTTTATTTGGGTGTGAGAGTGTGTGTGTTTATCAAATATAGGAATTTTTATGTGAAAATTGATTTGTGTTTGATTGGACTCTGTCTCTATGTTGAGTAATCTGTAAATATGCTCTTCTGAACTGATCGAATAATTTTGATAATTAATGATTTGTGCTATATCTCTTAGTTCTTTTGTGGGCAAAATGAAATTGGGAATTATGTTGAATTTAGCCAACAACATGCTTTCAGCTATTTCTTGTATGTGGGTCTGTAAAAAGTCTATATTATTACTTATTATATTTAGTATTTGTAGGATTTTAATTTTTCTATCTTCTAGTCTTATTTCTTTAGATATACCATTTTAAAGTTGTTTATGTATTCCTCAATTTTTTCCTGTTCTTTGTTGAAATGGTTAAAATTTACAATTATGTCATTGGCGTTGGTTCCCACAGGTTTTTGTTAATACTTGTTAATACTAATTTTCAAAAACTCTTTTAAATTTAGTGTCAATTGTCGACGCGTCTTCCGCATCCATGTTCCCAGTTACTTTTTTATACGTTTAATATGCTCCTTGCTTCTCCCAATTTTATTTCTGGTAGGGGGGTATTTTCCTTAACATGTTGAACATGGACCAGTTGAGCTGCTATCTTGTATAATCTGTAATGATGATATTATTTATTTTATAGTTTTTATATATTGTCTCGTCTAGTAATTCTCTTAATTTTAGATATGTGTAATTGCTGTTTTTTTTTTAGTTGTAGTAACTGTCACTCCGCAAACTACAAAAAAGCCATCAGGAAAGCAAAGCGATCCTCGTGGCATTCCTTCTGCTCAGAAATTGGAAATACAACTGAAGCATCCAGTCTTAGAAAAATACTATCCAAATCGGCCACAACCCTGGCCAGTATTAAACTGTGCATAGACCCAAAGGTCCTCCATTGGGCCATACACAGCTTTAAACCATACAAATCTACAGGTACAGACAAAATCATACCCGCACAAATCCAGCATGCGGGAAATATAGCCATAAACTGGCTTCTCGACATTTTTAAAAGGTCCTTACTTATTGGACCCCTACCACAATCGTGGCTAGAGTCCCGTATTGTCTTTATCCCCAAAGCAGGGAAACCATCACTCACGACCCCCAAGGACTTCAGACCAATCAGTCTGTCATCCTTTCTACTAAAGACCCTTAAAAGAATCATCGGCCTACACCTGAGTTCAACTCTCAACCCTAGTCTTATCACAGACACGCAACACGCCTACAAGATAGAAAAATCAATGTCCCAAAAGGAATATGCACTGGTAGCTTTCCTGGACATAGAAGGAGCTTTTAGCAACGTCATCCCAACGGCGATTGCCGGAGCCCTGACAGACCTTGGGGTGGACCGCCACTTGGTGGGACTCATAAACCAACTGCTCACCTGCAGGAAGGTTATGTCTTCACTAGGCGCTTCAACCTCACTAGGCACGTCAGCAGAGGCACTCCGCAAGGGATCGTCCTCTCCCCCCTTCTATGGAACATAGCAGTATTAAGCGACATGGAAGGGGGGGCTGCCGGATAATAGCCTATGCGGGTGACGTTGCTATCATCTTCACAGGCAAATACCCCCAAACGCTATGCGATCTCATGAGCGAAAAACTCAGTGTTTTGTCCAGCTGGACCAAAAATAACGGATTAGGAATTAACCCCTTAAAGACCGAACTGGTTCTCTTCACTAGGGAGTATAACATACCAGACTTAGTCCACCTATCCTCAACAATCAAAGACTTTCCTTTAGTAACAACGCAGGGTACCTGGCCGTAATACTTGACAGGAAACTAAACTGGTACTTGAACCTCACAGACAGATATAAAAAAGCTTCGATAACACGCTTCACGTGCAAGAAAGCAATAGGGCTCAAATGGGGCATGACACCCTATATAGTAAATTGGATATATACGGCCATCGTCAGACCAATACTACTGTACGGAGTCGTGGTATGGTGGCCGGCTCTGAAAAATAAATCCAGCATAAAAATGCTAGCAAAAATGCAAAGAGCTGCGGCACTCTGCATCAGCAGTGCTTTACGCACCACTCCAAACGAAGCCCTAAGTGACAAACTCAACCTCCCAAGCCCAGAACTAGCTGGCATGGAACAGGCTACAGTATCGGCAATCAGGCTTAGAGATACAGCTCGTTCAGACTCCCCGATCATTGCAGCGTCTTCCAGGCTGAAGTGGCAGCAATAAGGGAGGCCCTAAAACACTTAAAATCTCTAAAGCCGGAAGGCTCACATGTAAACATTTTCAGTGACAGCCAAGCAGCAATCAAATCGATTGGCTCAATCTCTAGTCACTCGAAAACAGTATCGAATTGCCGATCATCTTTACACAAGATGACACAACAATTCGTAATCAGCCTTATATCGGTACCCGGACACAGGGAAATAGCAGGCAACTGCATCGCAGGTGAGCTAGCTCAAGAGGGCACTACCAGGCCACTCATACAAGAGATGGAGGGCATGAGTATGCCTTTAGCCACTTGTAAACTACTACTTAGGGAAAACCTAAACCGTAACAAACGGACAATATGGGAAAACACCACACACTGTCGCCTAACACGCCAAATATACCCAAAAATAATCTCAAAGACTTTTAAGATTGACCAGAGCAAGCCTCAGCACTGCTATGAGAGTCATCACAGGGCATTGGTTGATAGGCACCCATGCCAGAAGACTAAATGCCCCGTATAATGATTTCTGCCGTAGCTGTAGGGACGAAGAAATGGAAGAAACAGTAGAGCATCTACTATTCCACTGTCCAGCACTGCAAGCGAAAAGACTTGCTCAATTAGGAAGCAGATTCCTGATAGACACGTCCGAACTGTCCGACACCGATCCACATCGGATACAAAAATTCACCAGCGCCCCTGGCTGGGGAAACTGCTAACTTCACACGAACCTCTACGGGCAAAACATACACGGTATCACAACTGAAATCTGATGGTCTAAGTGCGTCAGATAACCGACGGCCGGTAAAACCTAACCTAACCTAACTGTCACTCCGTTATCACTAACTATTTTATGTTTGGTAAATCTAGGCGTTAGTTTATTCCTTCTATTTTCATTTCTAAAAATGGTGTCTCCCTCCCGTACCGGTTTCGGTACTACTCTGTCCGCATTTAGTTTGTAAATTTTACTTAATTTTTGTTTCTGAAATTCTTCTTTGACATCTGCATATAGTTTGGTTCTAAAAGTGTCCATTTCTCTTAAGTAGTCTTGCTGGCTTTCAGCCTTGTAGGTCTGTTCGAAAATGTGTGTTCGTCCTGTAAAAACTTCATGTGTCGTTAATTTTGTGGTTGAATGGATGGCGTTATTATATGTTATAAGGGTTTCCGCCAAAATTGAATCGTGGTCTAGATTGATCTTTAAGGCTTTTTTCTTTTCGAAAATTATCCTGTAGATTTCTGTCTGAGATAAATGTAGCCTTTCTACTGGGGCATTGCTACTGGATTGTTGAAAATAAGTTATGTGTAAGTTTATTATTTGAGGGTCTGACAAATGTCACATCTATTTATAAACAGGGTTATTTTCTCTTTCAAGCATGGACAGTATACATGTCGCTTGATGTGATTAAGGGTTTTGTCGATTCCTCTATGATTATTTTTGACGTGGTAGTCAGAGATGTATTCTGTTTGTTCTTCTATAGCTTGAAGTTCTTTTAAAAAGGTTGAGTATCTTAAAATTTTATAAGATTTGTTTGGGGCAAAATATGTTGTATACATTTTTGTAATGTTTCAAAGATTGTGTCCGTGGTGTAAATTGCGTGTGTCTTATTTGGCTTTAAAACCGTTTTTAGTATGTCTATTATTGTTTTATTATCGAAAAAAGGTCTGGAAATGATTCGTCTAATTTTATTTTTAAATGGTAGTTCCAAGGAGTCTATTGCGAAATCCGCAATCTTTAATATGATTTGAATTGCAAACCCATTAATTGGTTTGTTTGAGTTTAAAATTTCTGTGTCAAGAGTGATTGGTATGGTTTCATTCGTGTTGAAATCTATGACAATTCTGCTTAATGCGTCTGCAACCACGTTTTGAGAGCCCTTTTTGTAAATTACCTCACAGTCATATTCTAAGAGTTGGAGTTTCCATCTTACTAGCAGGGAATTGGGTTCTTTTAAATTTTTTAACCAGACCAAAGGTTTGTGATCGGTGATCAACAGAAATTTGTTTCCAAATAAGTATGGTCGAAAATACTTTACTGACCATACTATTGCCAGTAGTTCTTTTTTTATGGTGGCATAATGTGTTTTGGATTCTGACAATGTTCTGCTAGCATATGCTATTGGTCTATCGTTCCCTATAGTTACTTGTGACAACACTGCTCCTATTGCTAAATTACTAGCATCGGTTGTTAAGATGAATTTCTTAGTGAAATCGGGATATTGTAAAATGGGATCATTGCATAAGAGAGTTTTGCAAAATTCGAATGTCTTAGTGTAATTTTCGTCGATAGTCACGTCCGAGTTCTTTTTTTTAAGTTTTAGAGTTAGTGGCTTTGTGACCTGGCAAAGTCTCTGATAAACCTTCTGTATTAGCCTAACAACACCAAGAAAGATTTAATTTCTTTCTTGGTCTTGGGTATAGGAAAGGCTTTGATCGTTTCGATCTTCATTGGATTCGTCTTGACGCCGTTTTCAGTCACTAAATGGCCAAGGTATTCTATTTTTTTCTTGGGAAACTCTGACTTAGGTTGAAGTTTAAAGTTTGCCCGAGTGAGTCTCTTGAAGATTGAATTAAAGTGGTTGATATGTTCCCCCAAAGAGGTTGAAAATACTATTATATCGTCCAGATAGATCAGACAGAATTTGCCATTGTATTTCGCCAAAACGTCATCCATCACCCTTTGGAAGGTTGCAGGTGCGTTGGATAAGCCGAATGGCATCCGGATAAAGTCGAAATGTCCGCCTACAGCGGAAAAAGCTGTCTTCGCTCTATCGATAGGTTCTACTTTAATTTGGTGATAACCATTTGCTTAGTCTAAGGTCGAAAAATACTGGGGTCTAGCTTAGTTTGTCTAATATTTCGTTAATTTGTGTCATTGGGTATCTTTGACTGTTTTGTCATTTAACTGCCTGAAATCTACAACTAGTCTCCACTTCTTTTGGTTTGAGGCATCCAGTTGGGAACTGGAGCGCTCCAGGGTGAATGGCTGTGTCTAATTATGTCTTGCTCTAGAAGTTTATTAATTTGGTCCTTTATTTCTGTCTTTTCTGAAGGGCTGCATCTGAAGGGTCTTTTGTGTACCGGTACTTGGTCAGTTGTTTTAATCTGATGTTTGACTACATTGGTGAACGTTAATTTGTCCGCTTCTTTGTTAAATATATTAGGGAATTGTTTGAATAGTCCTTTAAGTGCAGTATTTTCTTCAGAGCTTAGGTGTTCTAATCGTAAGTTATTGTTTGTCCTTATCTGGGTGTCAAAGTCTATATTACCATATTATTGATGTTATTTACTATAAGAAATTCGTCTGTGTTAAAATTATTTACCTCTATTTTGGTTTCTATACAAAATTTCTTTTCTTTGCTAGAGTAGTTTATTACTTCCATGCAACTATAATAGTTGTTGTCCATATATAGGCCACCGGTAATAAACATGTTTTCAGAAATGAATTGGTCTTCGCATAAAAATGTACCCTCCTTAATTGTGACGGGTAGCATTACCAATTTCTTGTGTCCAATGTCTTACATGTTTATTGTCCCTAAGATTTTATCCAATATGTTCATTCCTATAAGGCCGTCGAAATAGTTATGAAATTTGAAAAGTAATAATGGAAAAGTGTCGTGAATTCACGGAATTCAACTGCAACGACACTTTTTCATTATTACTTTTCAAATTTCATAACTATTTCGATTTAACTCTGCTTATCTTACTTATTTTGTGGGAGCCTAAGGCTGTGGTGATTAAAATTGATGTTTCTAGCGTCTCTTGGTTATATTCCTCAATGAGGTCTGGATTAATAAATAATACTAGGAATTTTAGTGGTCTATTCGAATCGAAGTTGAGTAGTATGTAAAGTAATGGGCTTCCGACCTTAAATTTTTCTAAATAACCTGTCTATCCGCCGAGGCTTTTAGTTGAAAATTTCCGTCCTCAATATTGTGTAGTTCTTGGTTATCTGTAGTTTGTATGTGGCTAAGTGGTGTTTGTCTTTGTTGTTCAGAATTTCCGTAATTTCGCGTGTATTGATTGTTCTTGTCATACTGTTTTCTGTCCTCTACTCTTGGCATGATAGGCTTCATTTTGTTAAATGGTCTGTCGTAGTCTCTAGGCCTAGCGTGATTTGCTAGCTGATCCCTAGATCTGAGATTTCTGTCAAAGTCTCGTCTTCTATTAACTCTTTCGTCCCGAGATCCATCGTATTTACGATAATCTTTACTAGTATAGTTGAAATTATTTGATATTGAAGTTTGAGTTTGTTAAGACCAACTTTCTCTTATGTAAATGTCCCTTTCTTTGATGGCCACATCATAGGCTTCCTGGAGACTTCTAGGTTTGGAAGTTCTTACAGTGGCCCATAATGGGCCCTTAATGCCGTGTATGAATGTATACAAGCACGTTTTGTCGAAAGATTCCTTTTTGTTTTTAGTGTTGTTTATCCCAGTGTTTTACACAATTCTTCCGTAGATTACCCTGAAGTCTAGAATTTGATCGTAATTCCTGCAGTGGCAACTTCTTGTGGACCAGTCCGTGTAATTCGAAACTTAAGGCTTCTTCGTCCCTTTTGTCGGCAAATTTTCCTATCGATGTTTTCCCAGTTTAAACCTATGCCGATATTCCAAAAAAAGCCGTTATCACGCCTTTTGGGTTATTCGAATTCTTGTACATGACGTTCGGCTTGCGAAATGCAGCGCAGTCTTTTCAGCGGTACATAAACGACGTCATACAGGAGCTCGATTTTGCTTTCGCATACATCGATGACATTTTGATCGCTTCAGAGTCCGCAGCGCAACACGAGACGCACCTCCGCATAGTCTTCGACCGCCTTCGAAAGGCACAACTCACCGTAAGCTTCGAGAAGTGTCAGTTCGGAAAGTCGCAACTCACGTTCCTCGGTCATGATCATCATCACGACAAAACTGCGATACTCTGGTCTACAGAACCCGATCACACGTTCGACGCCTGTAAAAACGAGCTCGCAAATGCTACGTTGCTGAACTACATAGCACCAAATTCTCAAGTAACGTTGACCACCGATGCATCGGACGACGCTATGCCGTGTTACATCAGATCGTCAACGGACAAATTTTCATCGGCGCAAGTGAAGTACAGCACCTACGATAGAGAGCTCATTGCTATTTATCGGGCCATTCTGCATTTCAAGTACGCACTGGAGGGCAGAAATTTTGTAAGCTTCACCGACCTTAAGTCGCTGATGTTCGCTTTTATTCAAAACAGTGAGAAAGCATCACCACGACGCGCCCGGCAGATGGATTTTATTAGCCAATTCAGCACTAACATTCAGCACATCTCGGGAGAAGAAAACAACGTCGCTGACCTTCTCTCACGCATCGACGCCAAAAAACACATAGATTTTGACAAGATGGCACTAGAACAGGAAAACGATGACGAACTACAATCTCTGCTTAAGTCTGATCCAGAAAATACCACATCACTAACGAAATTGTTTATTCCAGGCTCAAACAAACAATTGTACTGCCACGTTAATAATAATATAATACAATATAATAATATAAACAGATACGCCCGTTCGTGCCCAGGTGCCTACGTCCAAGGCCTGCACTCGCTATGCCATCCAGGAGTTAAGGCAATTGGTTAGCAAGCACTACGTTTGGCCTCGCATGGCAAAGGATGTCGCCAAATCGTACGTTCTTATATCCCGTCCAAAAAGCCAAAGTCCAGCGTCACACCGGGTTAAGTCCATCCGAAATGGTGTACGGCACAACACTGCGAGTTCCTGGCAGATTTTTTTCATCAAGCACTGAAAATCGCACCGAGTCTGAGTTCACTGAGGCTCTTCGAAAAACTATATCGCAGCTGCCAACTACTAAGCCAGTGCACCATCACACGCCTCAAGAGTTTATACACCCCGATCTAAATCAACGCAAACACGTCTTCGTCAGAGTGGATCGAGTTAAAACTCCGTTTTAACTACAAGGGTCCGTTCGAAGTAATAGCGAAACACGAAAAATACTTCACTCTCAAAGGTCGCACAAAGGACAATAATGTTTCTATCGACCGTCTTAAACCAGCAAAGGGGAACCTCCTCGAATACTTTTTAGCTTTTGCCTCGTACACGATTTGTTATAATAAAAATAATCATACTAAAGTAAACTGAATAAATACTACAACTTATCTCTGTGTACGATACACATTAAAAGTACATATATTCTTGTTCAGGATCGATAGCCGAGTCGATTTGGCCATGTATGTCCGTCTGTCGTACAGACGGCAGAAAGAGAGTTGAGAATAAGCATACAGTTTACAGAGACCCAGACGCATCGAAAGTTTGTATGGGTCAACAACGCCCACTCTAACGCCACAAACCGCCGAAAGCTGCAACGCGCACTCTTCTGAAAAGTGTTTTGATATTTTTGTTTTAATATGTTTCCATATTTTTTATACCCGTTACTCGTAGATCAAAAGGGTATACTAGATTCGTTGAAAAGTATGTAACAGGCAGAAGGAAGCGTTTCCGACAATATAAAGTGTATATATTCTTGATCAGGATCAATAGCCGAGTCGATCTGGCCATATCCGTCTGTCCGTCTGTCTGTCTGTCCGTCTGTCTGTCTGTCCGTCTGTCTGTCCGTCCGTATGAACGCTGAGATCTCAGGAACTACAAAAGCTAGAAAGTTGAGACTAGGTATACAGTAATGAAAAATGTTTTGATATTTTTTTGTTTTTGTATTAATCTTGTCGATTTTCCAAAAAACTTGTTGCCACGCCCACTCTAACGCCCACAAACCACCAAAAACTGTGTTGAAGTCTCTCCTTCGCACTTCCAATAACTGAGTAACGGGTATCAGATAGTCGGGAAACTCGACTATAGCGTTCTCTCTTCCTTTTTTGTAAACAATAAATGCAGGATAGAGTAATTTATGCAACGTTTATGATCATATCTTTCTCATTGCGATAGGTTTCAATATTAAAATACTTCTATTATGCAAAACAAATATGTCCGTAAAAAAAATTTGTGTTTGCTTTAATGCCCTATTAAACTTTTTACTCGTCGAGTGAATTGGAAAAAAATGATTCATTACTTGGTTTAAATTATCAAGGCATGCCAACCTTTTATAATGAACAACCACCTAAGTGCAGTCCCCAACCAGATGTAACGAACTGATTTTCTTATTTCTGCTCGCTACGAAATGCAACGGCTAGCTCAGAGAGTTTGTTTGTTCGTCCCACCAAATTTATGATTTGTGTGATTTCCCGACCAAGAGAAGACAGAGTTTTAGATTTAAACCACCTTTATTCAGTGACTTGATAAAGAGAATCCTGTGATCCTCGCCTTCGGACGCGCGTCGTCTCTCCTTCGTCGTCCTTCTTAGCTGGTCCCGCGTCGCCCTCGACGGCGTATCCGTGCCGGCTCGACTGGACTTAGGATGTTATGGGGCAGGATGTATCGTCCGAAAGATCAGCTAGATCTTCTCCCCGAACCACCTTTGCGACCACTGAATCCACGCCGTTCTGACCACGCCAGGTCCTGGTGTTTGCTTCTCCTTCGCTGGTCCTTCCTTGCGGGGATTCTTTTTGGATGCTCGCTTCGACGCAATTGTACTTTCACTTGTGAGCGTCACTGTGTAGCTCTCCACGCACTGTTTCGGATCTGCTGTCTGCCCGTGTGGTACTCCGCGTACTTTCTTATTGAATGTCTATGTACTCCGCACACTTTTCCCGATCGATTCTCATTGACTGTCCCGAGCTGCGCCGGCGCCGTCCCTTATATCGGCTGCGGGAATCCCGTTATTTCCCCTTTTGCACATGGCTCGCTCGGGTCCAAGGTCCAAACATGTCCCGTTAGTTCACGGTGCGTCCTCTTTGTGCCTGTCCAAAGTCCGCACCGTTACCGTATGACCTCTATGCCCTTGGCGGGTTTGAGTCTAAGGTCCAGCGCGGTACCGTTAATTCTCGGTCTCTCCGCTTTGCCGGGGTCCAAGGTCCATTATTTCCCGTTTGACCTGACCGCCCTTGACTCCTCTCGCATTTCAGCCGTCTTCGCTGTTCCTACGCCGATCTCCTGCACCCGGATTTGTGGGGAGTTTTAAGACTCCTCACATCTCCCCCTTTCTTCGGAAGCTTTTGAAAAGGATGTTGCTTCCGGCGGTCCTCTGCTTTGGCTCCTCCTTGCATAGGCAACTTCCTTGATCTCCACTCGTCGACCCTGCGGACTTCGTTCTCAGCCTGGCAGTCGCAGCTTATTAGACCCCGTCGTTCAGCGTCTTGACTGGGCATCTTGAACACCCTTGCGCCTTCCTGATCGCAGCCTCTACGTCTCAGCCTGTTCGAGCATCTCAACGTGGCATCTTGATCCTCACCGTTCCTTACTCCTCACGTCGACCGGCGCCTCCTTGATCTCAGCCCGACAGCCTCAGCCTAGTAGACCCTGTCGTTCGACATCTTGACTCGGCATCTTGATCCTCGCGCCCTTCTCCAGCTTCCTGTATTTGTTGCCGTCTGCCTCTGGTCGCCAGCTCCGCATTTAAATTTCCCGCCGATGAGCGCTTTCCACCTCTGGCAACTCCACCGATACTCACCATGATCGAGTTATCGATGTTGGCGACCGGCGTTGCCGCTTCCGATTCCTACCGATGTTGTCCCATCGCTGAGTGCGCGATCAAGTTATCGATATTGGCGACCGGCGTTGCCACTTCATGTTCCGTAATTCCGATGTCGTGCCGATTGCTGTCAATAGTGTAAAAACCGCCATCTTTACTTATCCTCTCTTTGTTTTAGCTCCTCAAATACGATATGATGCCCCTTGATGCTCCAGGGTTGCTGGCCCTGGACACAGGCACCCTGGATACCCTTCTGCAGGGATCCATAATGAACGCCCCTCCATGCTCCGGGCGGCTGCCCCTGGACCCAAGCGCCTTGGAGGCCAGCTTGCCGTCTTCGTTTCCGCGCCTGCCGCAGCCCCGCGTCGACTTGCCGGCCCGCGTCCGTTTGCTGGCCCGCGTGCCTGGCCTCACGTCCGTCTGCCGGCCCGCGTGCCTGGCCTTGGCTGCTGCGGATGTCTTCGCACCTTTTTTTTTCAAGTGAGCTATGTGCCCCTCGCCCTCCCCTGTCCCAACAACTTTGTTTTCGCTGTTCAACACCTTTATTGGGGTACGTAAGCCCTGATCTCGCCGCCGCGTCGCACCTTCAAGCCGAACCGCTGGCCGTCCAGCACGAACAGTTTGGCCCAGCGGTCCTTGGTGCCGTCTGCCCGCCTGGGCCTCGGCCTCCTCGACCACCTTAGGTGGCCACTCCGCGCGCTCGACTTCTCGCCACGGCTTCTCACACAGCGACTTCTGCCTGCGGAGGCAGGGTCGCTGCGGTGGCTGTCTTGCCTCGGGGCATGACTCCTGCCGCGCGAGTTTCGGTGGTGGTGGTGCGGGCCACACCCACGGACCCTTCTCCGGGTTCTCCTCTGCGCCTCCGTCCTCCATCCGTGCGCGAACTCGCGGGTCGCGCGCTCGCTTCTCCATCGGCCTCCACCCGACCGCGCCCACCTCCTCCCATACGCGGGCCTCCGGCGTGTCCTCCGGCGGTGCGGGCCATGTCCACGTCACCGTTTGCTGGTGCCACCGGCGGCCGCCCAAGCCGATTGTGCGCAGCGTCTGCGCGACGTGCGCCTGGTCCACTTCCCAGGACTGCTGCCGCTCGCACCAGGGCCCCTCCTCATCCTGGGGTGGCGGCGTCGGCGTGCGCCGTGGCGGCGGCGTCGGCGTGCGTGGCGGTGGTGGTGGCTGCGGCTGCGGCTGCGGCTGCGCCGGTGGCGGCGTCGGTGGCAACGGCGGTTGCGGCTGCGGCGTCGGTGGCTGCGGCATCTCCCGGTGCTGCGGCTCCGGCGTCGATGACTGCGGCTGCTCCTGCTGCTGCTGCGTCGGTGGTGGCGGTGGCTGCGACGGCGGCGGTGGTGACGGTGGCAACGGTGGCTGCGACTGCGCCGGTGGCGGCAGCGGCGGCTGTGGCTGCGGCGTCGGTGGCTGCGGCGTCGGTGGCTGCGGTACCCACCTGCTCCTCCGTTATCACTTTGAAATGGTAGCCCTCCAGGTACGGTCTTAATTTCCTGACAGCCCACACTATTGCTAAACACTCCTTCTCTGTTGCAGAATAATTTTTCTCCGCTCCGTTCAGAGCTCTGCTGGAGTAGGATATGACCCGCTCGCCTTGCTCGGAGTGCTGTGTGAGGATAGCGCCCAGCCCGTAGTCGCTGGCGTCCGTCTGTAGCACGAACGTCCTTGTGAAATCGGGGCATGCCAGGATCGGGTCGGCGACCAACCTAGTTTTGACGGCCTCGAATGCTTCTTGGTGGGCGTCAGTCCATTCCCATTTTGCTTGTTTCTTGAGGAGTGCGTTCAGCGGTTGTACCAACGTCGCAAAATCCGGTACAAAACGTCTGTACCACGACGCCACTCCTAGGTACTGTCGCAGCTCCTTCACGTATCCCGGGGGCTTTAGCTGAGATATTGCCGCTACCTTCTCCGGATCCGTTCCGATGCCCTGATCCGTCACTCGGTGGCCCAGGTATTGCAGCTCCTTTCGAAAGAACTTGCACTTATCTGCGTTAACTTTCAGGTTTGCCGCCCTCAGCCTCCGGAAAACCTCTTTCAGGTTGCGCTTATGCTCTTGTAGTGTCCGTCCGATCACAATTATGTCGTCCTGGTACGCAAATGCGTGTGGCATCATCTCGGGTCCTATCACCTGGTCCAACGCCCGCTGGAACGTTGCCGATGCGGAGTGCAGTCCGAACGGCATTACTTTCCACTGGAACAGGCCCTTTCCCGGCACTGTAAATGCCGTATATTGCCGACTTGCCGCTGCCAACGGAATCTGCCAGTACCCGTCCTTCAAATCCAGACTGCTTATGTATTTCGCCTCCCTTAATTGATCCAGAATGTAGTTGATCATTGGCATCGGGTACGCGTCCTTCACGGACTTTGCGTTTATTTGGCGGAAATCCACACACAAACGCCACTGACCCGTCTTCTTTTTCACCATCACTATGGGAGAGCTGTACGGACTCCTAGACGGCTCGATGCAACCCTTTTGTAGCAACTCGTCGACCTTGGCGTTGATCTCCACCTGCATCTTCGGGTTCTTCGGGTAGTAGCGCTGTTTGACCGGTTGATCGTCTTTCATCGTGATTCTGTGCACCGCCACCGTTGACGTCCCTTGGACTCTTCCCAACTATGCTAGCTCTGCCTTCAGGAAGCCGTCTATATCTTCCTCCGCAAAGTCGGTCGTCCTTTCCACGATTGCCACTGACAGCTTCTCGCGTGCATTGCTTCGAACCAGCCGTCCCGCAGGTATCGTTACGCTTAGACCAGCGCATGCTATCCTGGCTCCAACTTTCGTTAGGAAATCCCATCCCAGTACTAGAGCGTCGATGATGTTGTGGAGGATTAGCAGTTGCATTCTTACGGTCCTCTCTCCCAGTCCTACGTCCACTTCGAGCAGCGATGTGACCTCCTCAAACCGTCCATCAGCCATCCGCACCTCTCTTCTCGTGGCTACGACCTCTCCCACTGCCCGCAACCTGTCCGCCAACTCTTCGCTAATAAAGCTTGCTGTGGCTCCGGTGTCCATCGTGGCCTTAACTTCCATTCCGTCTATGAGCACTGTGGCGGACAGTTGCCTTTCTTCCGCCTTCAGCTTGCCCATTAATTTTGAGGGGCAGCACCTTGCGAACCCTGGTTGCCCCTCTGAGGCTGGGGTCGCATGGCGTTTCCCGATCTTGGGCAGCATTCTGCGGTCTTCGGGCCGATTCTCCCGCACGTCCAGCAAAATGTGATCGGTCGGTTCCGACACTCCCGCATCCAGTGATCCTGGCTTCCGCACCTATGGCAGGCTTGCGCTGGGTTTAACACAAACCCCCGCCGCGCCGGGTCTGGTCCTCGCCCGGTCGTTTCGTGCCTCGATGGTCCTGTGTGCTCCTCTTGGCACCTTCTGCACACCGCGTGCTGTTCCCCTCTTGGGAAATCCCGCTGGTGGCGGGCTCTGTGCGTCCGCTCTGACTCGAACCGCTCCCTTTGGGAGTCCAGTGCTGTTCTAATCCTCTCCAAGGTCTCTTTCTGGGTCATCCCCAAAGGCCGCATTAGGGTCTGCATGTCCACCATGTCTTTGAAGCACTCGCCATGCCGCTGCTTCCTCTGCCTGACCTGGTCTGCCAGCTTCGTCATGAAGCCTCTGGGCAGGAAAAATTCTTGGAAGCTGTGGATAAATTCAGCCCATGTCTCCCAGAATCTGTTGTTGGCGATGAACCACTTTATGGCCCTGGCCTTCAGCAGTTCCGGCATCGCTCGCGGGATTTGGTTGATATCCAGGCCGTACGTCATTGCTGACCACTCCACCTGCTCCAGGAACTCCAATGGCTTGTCGTGACCGTCGTACCGGAAGCTCCACTCCCGCACCTGTTTCGCCACCTTCGCGTAATCCGGAGGGGCTACCCTTGCGATGTCTCGCCGATGGCGGCTGGGCTCCCGCCTCTCCCTTCTCTCGCGGCTGCTTTCCCGCCGTTCATTCCCGGTTTCCTGCCTTTCGGATCTGCTCCCGCTGGCCTCCATCATGCTGTGGACATCGAGGCTCCTCATCAGGCCTTCCACGCCGGTGACTTTGATTTCCGGGGCCGGTCTCCTTGCGTACTCCCTTTCCAACGCCTCCAGTATGGCGACCGTTTCGGGCTCGTCTGTGGTCTGCTGGATAAACTCGGACAGCGTCTTCCGCATATCCTCGACCAACCCTTCGAGCTTAATGCCTAGGGCGCTCGCTATTGCGGGAAAGTCATCCCTCTTCAGGCTGTATAGCCACGATTTCCCTATCTTCTCTGTTCTTTTGGTCAGGACAATCACGGTTGGGCGCCAGATGTAACGAACTGATTTTCTTATTTCTGCTCGCTACGAAATGCAACGGCTAGCTCAGAGAGTTTGTTTGTTCGTCCCACCAAATTTATGATTTGTGTGATTGCCTGACCAAGAGAAGACAGAGTTTTAGATTTAAACCACCTTTATTCAGTGACTTGATAAAGAGAATCCTGTGATTCTCGCCTTCGGACGCGCGTCGTCTCTCCTTCGTCGTCCTTCTTAGCTGGTTCCGCGTCGCCCTCGACGGCGTATCCGTGCCGGCTCGACTGGACTTAGGATGTTATGGGGCAGGATGTATCGTCCGAAAGATCAGCTAGAGCTTCTCCCCGAACCACCTTTGCAACCACTGACTCCACCGTCCCTTCTTGCGTAAGCCATGCACTCGTCGCCCTTGCCAAAGGACCAACCTGCGGGCTTGGCTGGGGCTTAGGATGTTATGGGGCAGGGTGTTTCGTCCGTAAGATCAGCTGGAGCTGCTCCCCGAACCACCTTTGCGACCACTGACTCCACCGTCCCTTTCTGACCACGCCAGGTCCTGGTGTTTGCTTCTCCTTCGCTGGTCCTTCCTTGCGGGGATCCTTTTTGGATGCTCGCTTCGACGCAATTGTACTTTTACTTGTAAGCGTCACTGTGTAGCTCTCCACGCACTGTTTCGGATCGGCTGTCTGCCCGTGTGGTACTCCGCGTACTTTCTTATTGAATGTCTGTGTACTCCGCGCACTTTTCCCGATCGACTGTGTGGCTGTATGGCTCTTAAGGGTACCGTCCCAAGATGTCCTTTTACCAACTTGCTCCCCCTTCATTCGCTCAGCAAATCGAATTCGATTCTTAATTGTTGAAATAATACTTCGGATCTGGTATTTGTATCTAAGTTCGCCAATTCCGTTGTACATTGAATTGCCCACTCTTCCAGCCGGAAGACGCCTACCACCCAACTCTTGAAATCGTCTTAGAAGCTTCCAGAAGCTTCCACATAAATTATAAATTAAAATTTATATTTATTTTCTTCTTAGATTAAAATGAAGAGCCAGCTGCTATCTTTTATCTGTTAAATTAAATATTACACTCTTCCCTTAAACTGTATTTCCCAACTTCTTATGCATCAGATTTTTTTTGTCAAAACGCACTGACTGACTGCTTCAGTTATCAGTAATAATCTCTCAGAAACAACTTTTTCTCCTCATGTTTGCAAAAAATCGTAGAGTCGACATAAGTATTTTTAAAAAGGCATAGCTACATTTATGCAACTTCAAAGTGGTTTGAACTATTGAATATCTATCAGCACCAGAGTAGCTCATTATGTTTAGGCTGCGCTGGTTTATTAAATCTCCAGTCGACATTTACAAACGGACTGAACTTCATCTCTGTAATCCGAAATGGGTTCAGAAATATCACTTAATCTGATGTCATTTTTACTTACCTCATTATTAAGTCTTGGATCAGCTAACTACTGGCGCTCTCCAAGTAAGGCACCGTTCCTTTTTGTTTTTGATTTCAATTAATGACCAACCTCAGATATATGCCTGCCACTTTATTGAAAAAATATTTTTGTAGGCAGTTATTCCTTGGTGTCATACCATCTCAAACGTTGCACCTTAGAAACAGACGGTAGGAATGTACGAACTACGATCACACTGTCATTATTGTAAAGCGAAAGAAATACTTTCATTTGTCAAGCGTAGGTATAAATAGATGATCCTTAAACAAAACAACTTGTTAAACTAAAATTTGAGTACTTGATTGTTACCTACGATTCTATGTCGATAAACTACGATGTTTTATTTTCCACTACCGTGTAATCTAAAACGCGTTGTTTTGCTGGGGTTCAACCCTCCGCACAATGCACTCGGATGAACTATATAACGATTCCACCGTAAATTTAAAAGCTTTCCTGTTTTGGCATAATTTGGTAGATTTTTGTTGTGTAAGACACAAATGGAATGCAGACGGCAAGTCTTTAGGCTCCTTGATACAGTCGAGGCAAATCGCATCGCAATCCGCGTATAAAGGTATCCAAGGCTTTTGTCTCTGTACTGTTTAGAACTTGTTGCCTAATCGGTTCGCCCATTTTTTTGTTTTGTTGAAACTGTCTTAACTTAACTGTCTTAACGGTCTCTGTAAATCTCTTTGTATCTGTCTATCTTCTACTTCTTGTCTGTCTACCCTGTTATTATCTGACTCATCTAAACTCTTCTTACTAGGTTGTTCAGAGTCGCCATTCAACGTCGTTCGGCAAAAAATTATTTTTATTTAAAAACAAACATTTTGAAATGTTGGTGTTAAATAAGAGGAATATACAATGAAAAAATTTTAATTCTTTTAAAAACAAAAATTTTGTTATTTTAATTTGATTTTTTATTAGGTATTTTATTGATTTTCCTTAAATTGACTCCCATTTTTTTTTAATGATTTCCTCAAATGTTGTTTTTATTTTCTTCTTTTTGTATTACATAAAAAATTGTTTTTTCTGCTTATTGTAATTAATTTTGGTTCAATATCATTATTAATATTTTGTTTCTATTCTCGAGCTACTTTTCAGTGTAATTAAAAACATTTTACTATATACCTTATATGGTCGGAAACGCTTCCTTCTGCCTGTTACATACTTTTCAACCAATCTAGTATAATAATCAGTAAACAGCTGCCTGTACTGGACCCTATAATACCAGCCCAAACAAAGGCAACCCTTTAAAGGGGAGGGAAGTGACAATTCACATACCTAGTACTGTTTGAAGATATAAGAATATGCAAAGTGTGCACGCAATGTAAACCATCCACATCCTGAGCAAGCGATGTCGCTCTCCCTAAGCGGCACCCTAAATTTGAAATTATGGTGTACAATCAATATTCCAAGCGAGTGACCTTGTTCCCAAAATAATATAAACAGTACAAGTAAGATTTTAGTCACAAAAGCTTAGTCTTAAGCTGAGATCAAAGAAGTAATGACGTGGAAACTATTTATCCAAGATTTTTATTCTTAGCGTTGTCCTAAGTCAACTGACGGGACTTAGTTCGTTTCAATATAATTTAAACATTTTCATATATATTTTCAACCAGATCATATAACCTTTTATTTTCCGAGTACGGGTATAAAAATGTGCGATTCTACAATGTCGGCTTGCACAGAGTTGGCATTGACCAAAACCGATTCAAAAAGTTTGTGTTTCTTAAAGCGGTAAAGTGGATGCAAAATTATCTAGTATATACATATAAATATATGTATATATACATATATATATTATATATCAGCTACAGGATTATATTCATATATGGCACAATTCAATATCTACAAGATACCGAGTACTCGTAAAATAAAAGGAAATATTAGGTGTGTTTTTAACACACCTTCTACGAACAGGTAGAAGGTAGCAATTCCTTCCAAAAGGTATATATATTGTTGTTCAGGCTCACAAGCCTAACCGATCTAGCCGTCTACTTCTGTCCTCCCGAACAAGAGACTGAGATCAGATATACAGATTCTGACGCCTACGCTGCGCAAATTTGTTTCCACTGCCACAAGCCGACCAAAACTGTCACGCCAACACTTTGAAAAATTTGTTTGTACCCTTTACTCTTAGAGTTTAATGGTAGTACTTCTACTATTTCATTTTATTATTAATGTTTCCAATTTCTATCGATATTCTATTTTGGCCACGTCTACCCCAACGCTTACAGACACGCCCATCCTTTAATCATTTATTTATACATATTAAATTTTTTTTCCAATTTTCATGGCTATGTCAAAAGAATGGTGAACTTTGTCGTTCGCACGTCATTATCTGAGTAAAGGGAATCTGATGGTCTAGGAACTTCTGTCTTGTTTATTTTATGAGTTGTCTATTGTCAATTACCAATTTGTACGCTCATTTTAAAAAAATTTGTTTTTATACCCGTTACTCGTAGAGTAAAAGGGTATACTAGATTCGTTGAAAAATATGTAACAGGCAGAAGGAAGCGATTCCGACTATATAGTGTATATATATTCTTGATCAGGATCAATAGTCGAGTCGATCTGGCCATATCCGTCTGTCCGTCCGTCTGTCTGTCCGTCTGTCCGTCCGTATGAACGCTGAGATCTCAGGAACTACAAAAGCTAGACAGTTGAGATTAGGCATACAAACTCCAGAGACATAGACGCAGCGAAAGTTTGTCGATTCATGTTGCCACGCCCACTCTAACGCTCACAAACCGCCCAAAACCGCCACGCCCACACTTTTGAAAAATGTTTTGATATTTTTTCATTTTTGTATTGGTCTTGTAAATTTCTACCGATTTGCGAAAAAAAACTTTTTGCCACGCCCACTCTAAAGCGCACAAACCGCCAGAAGCTGCCACGCCCACACTTTTGAGAAATGTTCCGATTTTTTTCATTTTTGTATTAGTCTTGTAAATTTTTATATATTTGCCAAAAAACTTTTTGCCACGCCCACAAACTGACTCTCATTCGCAATTTTACTAGCTGAGTAACGGGTATCAGATAGTCGGGGAACTCGACTATAGCGTTCTCTCTTGTTTATTATACCCGTTACTCGTAGAGTAAAAGGGTATACTAGATTCGTTGAAAAGTATGTAACAGGCAAAAGGAAGCGTTTTCGACCATATAAAGTATATATATTCTTGATCAGGATCAATAGTCAAGTCGATCTGGCCATGTCCGTCTGTCCGTCCGTCTGTCTGTCTGTCCGTCCGTATGAACGCTGAGATCTCAGGAACTACAAAAGCTAGAAAGTTTAGATTAACGCCCACAAACCGCCCAAAACTGCCATGCCCACACTTCTGAAAAATGTTTAGATATTTTTTCATTTTTGTATTAGTCTTATAAATTTCTATTGATTTTCCAAAAAAACTTTTTGCCACGCCGTCTCTAACGCCCACAAGCCGCCAAAAACTGTCAGTGCTGAAGACTCTCCTGCGCACTTCCAACAGCTGAGTAACGGGTATTAGATAGTCGGGGAACTCGACTATAGCGTTTTCTCTTGTTTTTTATTTGTTTATTAGTCTTGCAAATTTCTATCGATTTGCAGAAAAAGTTTTTCCTACGCCTACAAACCGCCCAAAGCTGCCACGCCCACACTTTTGAAAAATGTTTGGATATTTTTCATAAGTCTTGTAAATTTTGCTCCATTTGCCAAAAATCTTTTACTTCATGTAACAAAAGAACCTTAGATATAGGAATGAATAAATTCACTACGCGTGTACTAATTGAATTGTAATCAAAAGGAAGTGGAAATGTGTGTGTCGTTTTCTTTTGTGGTTTGGATCGTACGAACACAAAAGGGTTCCTCTAACACCCGAGGTTAGATCCTTAAATATTGATTTTTTCGGCTTGACTCCTTTCTTGCGTTGCCAACAGGCCTGTTAATGACGAGGGTGCTGTTTTGAAAGTTGATATTTAAGGCATAGCTTATGTCAACAATTCCCTGGACCATACCAAGTAAAAAAAACCTCAGTTGATGCAGAAAACGCCCGCCGTGTTGGGTGAGGATAGAGATATGTTTTCTTATGTTTGGAGTTTAGGTACAAGAAGGTAGCGTGCCGCCAGATTGGGGCAGTGAAACGTGGAACTAAGAGCTTCTCTTGATCACTGGACAATGGAAACGTGGTCGTGGAAGCGCAATCGCTCGCAGGTTGCACGAGCGTGGCTTTTCCTTGACCGGCTCTCGCGGCGAATTGAAGTTTGCGGCCTAGCCACGTCTACCGTGGAGTTATTTATTTTTAATGTTTGCATATGCACGTTAGCTGCGCGTGCACCCGCTTTATCGCTCTCACAAACAAAATCCAAAGTACTAAGTGTGGTGATTGCGCTCTTGCGGTACATTTAAAAGCTCGCTTTTAAGTCTCGATTTTGACTCGGCTTTGACCAGTGGTTCGAATTATAAAATTATGTTGTCTGCTTCCAAAAATTACTTTTTGGCTTTAATAAAATGGTGCACACCATTTTTTTTAGCGGCCGAGCAAGTGATGACCTAAATAAGGCCCCAAATCTAAAATACTGTTGTGATGCTTGCTAAACGATATGCGAACGATTTTAAATCGTTAATGGGCCAATCTAAAGGTGGCTTGAAAGAACTGACTAGCAGTCTGGCGTAGCTATAGATAGTCTTTGTCGATTATCACCTTTCTGCGCTAGATTTTAAGTTAAATAGCCCTAAGCTGTTAAAGGAATCTCTGAAGAGAGTGCCCCGCAGCCTCCGGCAAGATGACAGGACTCCACATCTGATCAGTTGCCGATCGCATAAAATCCTTAAGGGGTCGTCTACCTTCGCGGTTTGAAAAAAACGATTTTTTTTTTTTCATATTTCTAATTTAAACATAACTAAGAACATACCCTGAAAAGGATTTGATCGAAAGCATGCTGGTTTACGAGATATCGAGCGTCAAACATAGCCCCGCAATGCCTACTTACATCACTCAGAAGCAGGTGTCGCGGACGGCTATTATTCCGAATAACGGGAGTAATCTGTGTATGATTCGGAGGGTTTTTCACGTGTGCGGTAGTTTTGCTCGTTGTGAAAAAAAAATGAAATGGACAAAAAAGCCAAAAGGGGCGGTAATCGGTAAATACTCGAAAAGAAAGTCACCTAACCCTCATTTATCCGAGATGGAGACGTCGTACGTCAGCTCGTCGGCAAAGATGTTGAAGAGGAATCACTCTCTGCAAGCTGCAATAACGCCAGGCTTCGTGTATTGTATTTTGGAGTTCGTGTCAGGTTTTGTGGCGATTTTGGAAAACGTGATATGCACGGAAAAATGAATTTTTGCATGACTGGGAAGGAAGGTTTGGCGTTTACGATTCTCATGCAGGGTAAATTGTGTAAAGTCCATTCATGCCCAAAAATAAATCGCGCTAATGAAATTAATCGTCTTTGTCTTCCGTTTAATGGGTCTTGGTCTTGATAGCATTTATAAATTTTGCAGATTTATAGACATTTTTGGTGGACTTGCCAAAAATACATCGCGACCGACGCAAGCGCCGTATATGATATCGCGTTGGACATAGCTGTAGATAAAGAAAAACAATTCAATTTAGAACACGGTAAACCAATTGATCGTTTGACTGTTTCGGGGGACGGTACATCAAAAAAGAGAGGTTTTTCTTCGATGTTTGGCGTTTCTACTTTAATCGGAATCTACAGAGGCAAAGCGATCAATACCGTAGTTAAAAGTAGTTTTTCTCAAAGTTGCGTTAAAATAAAATTATTGCAGGAAGAAAATATTGAAGAGTATGAATCATGTTACGAAGAACACAAAGAGAATTGCTCAATTATTCACTGTGGGAGCGCGGGAAAAATGGAAATCGATGGAATTACGGAAATGTTTGAACGATCAGTCGCGGGGCATGAGGTAAAATACGCTTGCTATGTTGGCGACGGAGATAGTAAAACTTTTGGTGGAATTCTTTTTTCGAGCCCCTACGGCGATGAACTAATTGTTGAGAAAAAGGAATGCGTTGGTCATGTCGAAAAAAGAATGGGGACGAGACTTAGAAATTTGAAAAAAGCAAACAATGGCATTGGGGGAAAGGCAAACTGACTAATAAAATGATTGGTGAATTAACCAAATTCTATGGCCTTGCAACACGCAGAAAATTTGATTCTGTCGATAAAATGAAAACAGAAATTCCGTCATCTTTGGAACGTTGTGTTGCTCCTCAGACAAAAAACCGCAATACAAAAGGGTCCCCTTGGTGAGAACAGTTGGTGCCAGTGGCGTCAGGCGAAAGCGGCAGCGACCTTGGTCGATTTTACTTACAAGAGAGTACCCATCGATCCCTCGATATAAAGCCTATTTACACGGACTTGTCGGCAAATTCTTTGTTGAAGCGCTGCTTGGGTGCATACACCCAAAACAATAATGAATCGTTGAACAGCTGCATCTGGATATTGGCGCCAAAACACCTACATTCGGGAAAAGATGTAGTCGAAAACGCAACTCATCTCGCTGTCATTATTTACAACGAAGGATTTTCGGGCATTCTGAAAACAATAAATGTTTTGGGAATCACTTTGGGGCCGCAAGCTGAGGCAAGTGCAGCGAGACTGGACGAGGAACGCATACAGCGCTCAGAGCGCCGGACCAGCGACGTGGTGAAAAACGCGAGAATTATGGAAGGAGAGTGGTATGGTGCTGGACTATTCCATAATATTATCTATATAATAAGTAAGTTTGACTAAATTGTCAGTTTTGCCATCGCACATGGGGCCTGCAAGCCGATTTTTCGACGAAAATTCAAATTTTTCATTGAAAGTAAACCAGTTTTAATAATAAAATTTGAATAGTATATACTTCATCTTAAATGAATCAAAAGATTTTAGTTGTTTTGATGCATCTCTGAAATTTTGGCAGCCCTTCTAAGTCATATGTTTAATTGCATGCGTGCGAAACTAAAAAGCGCAGGAAAAATTTGGTTGACTTACGAGCGGGCCAAAATTTTTGTGGTTTAACCAATTTTCACAAAAATTATGGAAAAGAAGGACCAAGAGGTATGTAGAATATTTGTTTTAAAAAAATTTCGTTCATGTTTGTTTATGTGTTTTTTGTGTGCTTTTATTTGTGTTGTCCAAAAGTAGAAAAGAGCTAACCTGCTAACCCGTCTTTTGTGGAGTATAACTAATTTTGTGCCAATTTGTGCCAAAAAGTAATTATGTGTCATTATAGTGCAAAGTGTATATAAACTAATTATATCCGTTACTCGTAGAGTAAAAGGGTATACTAGATTCGTTGAAAAATATGTAACAGGCAGAAGGAAGCGATTCCGACTATATAGTGTATATATATTCTTGATCAGGATCAGTAGCCGAGTCGATCTGGCCATGTCCGTCTGTCCGTCCGTCTGTCCGTCCGTCTGTCGGTCCGTATGAACGTCGAGATCTCAGGAACTACAAAAGCTAGAAAGTTGAGATTAAAGTGTGGCGTCGCAGTTTTGGGCGGTTTGTGGGCTTTAGAGTGGGCGTGGCAACCTGAATCGACAAACTTGCGCTGCGTCTATGTCCCTGGAGTCTGTATACTTAATCTCAACTTTCTAGCTTTTGTAGTTCCTGAGATCTCGACGTTCATACGGACGGACAGACGGACGGACAGACGGACATGGCCAAATCGACTCGGCTATTGATCCTGATCAAGAATATATATACTTTATATGGTCGGAAACGCTTCCTTCTGCCTGTTACATACTTTTCAACGAATCTAGTATACCCTTTTACTCTACGAGTAACGGGTATAACAATCGTAGCGCATCTTCCGTTTCGAGTTGGATTTATGATGAACTGAAAGAATTCGACTTAAGCACATAGAAAATGGTTGAAATCAACACCAAAGTGAGAAGCTTTAACCTTTTCATTCAAAAGAATTTGGCAATTGGAATAGAAATATGGCCAGATTTAAGACAAAGCATACCAAATGGCTTTCGTTCAACATGGTTATAACAGTAAGTTCATGTATCCATGGTTTCCAATATCGGCAACGGTCCATAATGTGTTAATGCACGGCTACCAAATAATAGAAGCATCAATCTTTCCTCAGAGGCTCGCAACAAATACTATAAGAGTGACAGGAGGTTACATGCTCGAAAGAGTACACGGCAGAACAACATGGCAAACGTTTTTCACAGAGCAATGGATTCCTCAGAATCTCTTGTGTCGAGCATCTATCTAACAAAAAGATTAGGCCAGCAAAATAGACTACCGCTGCCAGCAGACGTAATCGAACTTTTGAAATTACCAAACATGCTAAATTTTGTTGACATGAACAATAATAACAATGTTCTCGATTATAATGCTAAGAATAGTAATAGTGATTCAGATTTTGACTCTGAAAATTCGTTTTCAATAGATCTTTTAAATTTAATTTTCGTCGAAAAATCGGCTCGCTGGCCCAATGTGCATCGTGTAATTGTATTTTTATACCCGTTACTCGTAGAGTAAAAGGGTATACTAGATTCGTTAAAAAGTATGTAACAGGCAGAAGGAAGCGTTTCCGACCATATCGGCTATTGATCCTGGTCAAGAATATATATACTTTATATGGTCGGAAACTCTGAGATCTCGACGTTCATACGGACGGACAGACGGACATGGCCAGATCGACTCGGCTATTGATCCTGATCAATAATATATATACTTTTAATGTATATACTATATACTGTATATAGTATATACTATATAATGTATATACTCCTTCTGCCTGTTACATACTTTTCAACAAATCTAGTATACCCTTTTACTCTACGAGTAACGGGTATAATAATCTGACGTGCCAACGTTTGCTTCTCAGTAAAATTTTGTATCTGCCGATTATACTATCGATCAGATCAACGCCTCCCATATAGCTATTACATTGCGCTAGTGCGAATGGACGATTTCTATATATTTTGATTTTTTGCTTTGTTGTATCTACGTGCAGTGTCATTGGGAACTATGCCCGCATAGTTGGATGTCAATGTAACAATTTTGTTGTCAACCCATGTTGTTACAGATATATCCACTCCACCTACGTCAGCAACATATTCTGTAGATGCACCGCGAGGATTTTTCTTTAGGCTCATGTTTTCGGTGATTTTAAAACTTGGAATTCTGTTCCTCCTTATGGTGCCCAATGCCAGAATTCTGCCGTCTGCCAAGTACTTTAAAAAAGGCAATGAGTTGAAATAGTTGTCAAAGTAAAGGCGGGAACTGCTCTAACCAATCTGACAACAATATTTAATGCTGCGCCTTAATCTGGCTCGTTACGGAGTACAACATTTTCTTTGCCATTGTCTATCTCAAACTTATAACAGAAACCGGAAATTCCACTCAGGACATAAATATTATATCCCCATCCTTCAAGGAGCTTCGAGCTTTTGTTAAGCAAATCTGCTCATCTACACATAGGAACTGCTCCTTTGGCACTTTAGAAAATCTATTATTTAGTTCATTTACAAAAGGTCGTATTTTGAAAAGCCTATCGTGGCGTGGATCGGACTGTGGCAGATTATTGTCATTGTTATTGAAGTGAATGTAGCGTTTAATTGTTTCAAATGATTTTTGAGACATAATTTGGACGACTGGTATCCCAATGTTTGCGGACGAGTATTGGGTGCTGTTTGGAAGACGTGAAATTGACATAAATAATGTTATTCCAACGAACTGAGTTTGGGTCCTTTTGTCAAATGTAAATGTTTGTTTCATTGGAAATGTGATCAAATATTTCATTTGAAAAGAGATATGAAAAAAACTGTATGGGCTGTGAAAGCTCCATCAGTTCTGAAGTTAAAGCAGTGATTGCAAGGAGGTGCAGTTGGTTCTCATTGATTGATATTCACAGCAAGTTCCTTGTCTAAAGATGTGTTTAGACATGATAAGTAGACAAACTATAAATATGTTCTATTTATAGGCTGCAATAAACATGGCAGGGGACAACATAAGTGGCAACTACAGATAAGTACGATTGCAGTGGTCTATTGCCGAAGTGTTAAGAGATATGATCACGCGGGAGTTGATTAGCGCGGTCATAGGTCACAAATATAGATTTAAGATAAATCTCAGCTGCATTGACCAACGCAGACTGCAGCGATGTAAGAATGAATAAAAGGCGATGCCCTCGCAGTAGCGAGTCAGTTAGATTCAAACACCCGAATTGAACTCATTAAGTGTACGCATTAGTTTATAGTGTGAACATTCCTTTTCATTTCGTTCTTATATTCAGAAAACCCAAAATCATTAGCATCATTTTTTGAATGATGTGAATCAATTGTGCTTTCATATTGGTCTTCATTATCGTCGTCGTCTGTGTTATTCAAATCTTCTTCATGTGAAGAGAAATCGCTTTCCTCATCAGCAGAAAAGTCGAGATCATCCTCGCTATCAACACTGTTGAAAAAGCTAGCGATTTGTGACGGGGTTAAACCTTTTCCAGACATTTTAGCTAAATAAGAAACGCAGGAGACAAGGTTATGTTGCACAACTGCATCAAATATTGAGAAGAAAAATTCTACTCATTAACGTACTTTGATGTAGATGTACAACATAACAAAACTCGCGATAAACAAGAAAAATACAATCAGAATCATAGTAACTCGATAAAACAAGAAAACTAAAGATAATTACCTCTGAAATACACACGTTTTTTTTTAATTAAGTAACCTTCACTTGAGTGAAATTTAAATTTCAAACTTTGCCGTAAAGTGAGCTTTTAACAAAATTGGATGGAAAAATGAGAACAAACTTGGTAAAACACACTGTGAAGTGTGACCAAGTCACAAAATAAAAAAAAAATGCTTGTTGTTGAGCTACATCACCGGAAGTGGTGTATTCGACGACGCACAAACAGCAAACTTACCGACATTTTTATCCAGCTTTTTTTATTTTCTTTAAGTTTAAGCATTATTTAATCAAATAAAAAAAAGTTTGTTAAAATATCATGTGTAGTTTTTTTGCAATCCATCCTTGAATAAGAGGCCCAAAATTTGAGCGCGAGGGTAGACGACCCCCTTAAGTGCTGCTAAAATCTGCACCTAAAAAAGATTCGAAGCAATCCCATTAGGGATGTCGTGATATTAAAAAAATATCGTATCGATGATATTTTTTTTATCAAAACAAAATGATGATAATATTTAAAATATCACAAAAAAATATCGATATATATGATATTTCTGATATTTTTTTTTCAAATAAAATTTTATTTCCCCTCAATAAAAATATAAAAGTTTCTTATTAACTTAATTTTCATATTTAATTTCATATTTTCATTTAATCTTAATATATCATAACTTAAATTAATGTATTTCTAACACAGATCATAATAATAATAATACGGATATAATACAGATAATAATAAATTCTCAGTGAAATTTTGAGCTTCTGAAATTTGAACATACGCACACATACATACACCTTATGACATACCTTCTTTTTCGCACATTTTACGAAAACATCTTTATGTTTATTTTTAAGGTGCGAGGACATGTTTGAAGTGTTTCCACAGGTTTTTATTATTCTTTCGATTAATTTGCGTTTTGCAGTCCCGTTTTTTATTTCTATATAATTTGATTTGATATTTATTTTATCACGTGCTCGTATGGTTGGTATCGCGTCGAAATCAAAGTGAGCAAAGAGAAAATATCAAAAAATATCCAAAAAAAATATTGCAATACCGATATTTGGGCAAATAAAATATCACGATATAAATATATCATTTTCAGAAAAAAATATCGATATATTGATATTTTGATATATTATCAACAACCCTAAATCCGATCAATCCGTTGTGCGGGCTGTCCTATTTGGAATTGCTAGAGATTTCGTTTTGTCTGAACTGGTTTCTCATGTTACGCATGTTACTCTCTCAAAAGAGGCCCTCTCTAAAATAGAGGTTGAAAGAGAGCTGCCTGCGAGCGGCAGATCCCTCGAAAATTATCATTGGATTGCGAAAGAAGTGAATGACAAATAAAACCATATAATTACTAAAGTGACAGTTACATTTGTAATTTTTGGCCTTGGAGAAAATTAATTATAGTTCAAAAGCATATTTAAAATTATGGCCTTCGCGCCCTACGATATTCGAACTCCTTCTTCAGACCTAGTTGATAACAATCAGCTGATCAAGGTTGCCATCTGATTCTCCTAAACGATTATAAAAAACTTTCAATTCCGACCCAAGCCGCGTGTGTCCCAAAAAAATTAATTTTCTTCTCCGCCGATTCACCAGAACACAAGTGCATAGAAACTTTAGAAAAATCTCACGGCATCCGCGACCTAATCACCTAATTTAGCTAACAGGCGCACACCCGCCAATCTCGAGCTAAAAGTACGGTAAATATTTCGAGACAGACAGCATCGCGAAATTATTACGGCTGGCTTCCCCGGCATTGCCTTACATACAAGCCTAAGGATAAACTTCAACTATCAGTCATGCTCCGGTAATTGTAAGATTTTTCCGATTTCGATTTGGGCCAAATCGTACGTTTTCGTTTTTAGGTGCTCTGGTTTTCGCAAAATTTTTGCTTGAGAAAATCTTGAGTTGCCACCTTTTTCACAGTTTTAATTCCGATGTTCGCAATTACTTTTATACTGCACTTTGACCATTTAAGCAATTTAATTAATTAATTAATTCTTTTATATTTTATAAGTACTTTTATCTGTCTGTCCACGAACAGTATTGCAAACTTCGGGAAAGCTTTTGACGACGTACGTCCACCCCTTACCAAATCGTAAATTGTTGTTGCCGACGGCAACATTTTGTTTGTCAAATCTGAGTTGGGGTCAGAAATATATTTTTTATAAAACAACTAAGTGGCACAATGGTTTTGTTGGGATGTGGAATTAACATCAATAGACCACTGAGTTAAATATTTTTTCCTTTAGTAAATAAGATCTGATTTGATATAAAAAAAGGCATTTGCTTTTCATTTCGGCCAGACAAAAGTGCCCGTTCTACAAATCGAAAAATTCTTACGATTTCGAAAACCGGAGCACCAATTTTACGATTTCAAATCAAAATTTTAAAAATCTTACGAATTCGATTACCGGAGCATGCCTGTATATCAGTCAAGCATACGGCAGCTTTACCTGCCATTTTCATCAGCGGTAAATAGTTTCCGTATAGTAAAAACTGTCGGTCTTTTAAAAACACCATTTTTTACAGTCGTTCCTCAATAAAAAGGCCCCGTTCGTGCCTTACAAAAGGGCGAGCGAAAACCCTTTCGACCCAGCAGATATTTTTAGCGCGGTCAATTCAAGCTTTAACATCGTCGCTTGTTGTTGTTATCCTAACTGCGCTCTTCAAGGCGGCTGAGCAGCGCGAAGGGAAAATCAACGCCCACAACTGCGCCGAGAGAGGAATCCTCGCCAGGCCAGGATCGACAGATGCTGAAAAAAAATAAAAAAAAAATATGATAAACCCCTTTGCCATTTCACTAATATTTTATTTTTATTGATTCCTATAGGAAAGTGTTGGCGCTCTGTGAATGATCTGTCCGTGGTATACGGCCCAATCCAATTGCAATCGATATAAAGCATTTAAGCTCCGTCCGTGATATTCTTTTTTTGTTTTGATGCGCTGGATTGCAACTAAGCTTGCGCCTAAATGACTGTAATAATAATTTGATTAATACTGATCGTTAAGAAAGTTCTCATATGGAATCTCGCCTTTAGTTAATTGATAATGCGCATTCTCTTCTCTGTTCGCTGTTCATTACCAAATTAGTTTTGTTGTTGTTGTGCTGCGGTTATATTTTTCTATCTTAATAAAGATATCTGATGATCATTAACTAAGATAAGAATATGCTTAGGAACGATGCGCTTAGTAATTAACCATTCATATGTAAGGAAAATAGTAACAAAGGGAATTATGAGACCCAAAGAAGTCTAGACATTATAATCAAAATTAGATTATATAGTATATTAAAATCAACATCGTAAATTAATTCATATTAACCTTAATTTTGAATTAGTAATTACTAATGAAACAACACAAACGTAATCATGCCATACATCTGAAAAGTTATTGAATAAATAATTATTTACTTCATATCTTAATCCGCACAATGGGGATTCGCGACCTGGGGATTTGAACTATTTGATCAGCTACAATATGGGGTCTTTGTCAACAATTAAAGGTCAAAGGCATTGGTAGGGTGGGTAGCGACTTCGTGTGTGTCAAACATTATCTAAGACGCCAAAAAAATAATCCTGATGTTCCACTTATTTCCCTCTCGCTTTAATTTTAGTCTTTTGGTTTTAGTGTTTGCTCTGATTTGTTTCTAGGGCAAAATTTGTATTTTCGCCATGATCGGACCTTATTGGCTTATTAGTTTCAGACAGGGACTCTATAAATATTCTTAATGTAATGTCAGGAGCAGATACAGCAATAACCCTCCATCCCGGAAGAGCTAAAAATAACAAGGGGTCCCGCTCTGCTGTACACTCTGCTAGCCTGAGAGGTTTAGTTTACTACGCTTTGACTGGTGTTAATACTTTTGTTTAGTGTAGGCAACTATTACACATTGGGCTACAAAATCAGAAGAATAAAAAAAAAGAGGATACATATTTAAAAAAAAAAATATGGAACTAAATATTATGGACATTACGGTAGTGCAATTAAAGCTTTAGCTGGAACTACTGAATTTGCCGACGAAGGGCACCAAAGTAGAGCTATTTACTAGGCTGAAAAAAGTGCCGAAATACGCGCCGGAAGATATTGAAGTAACGGGAAATATTCAGTCGGACGAGGAAGATGACGAGTTAGAAGCTGAAATGGAAAACTTGAAGGAATTGCGCGTAGAATTTGTAAAGGCGCAAATAACGCTAGATGATTTAAGTCGTCAGATTGCCGACATTGGAAATAGACAAAATTCAGAAGTTCACGGTTCTGAGAATCCAGACGGTAGAGGCGAAAACGATGGCATAGACGTGGGTAGAGGTAATGGCAGAGAGCTGCAGAGAGGAAGGCAGTGATGGCAGAGTCAGCGGCAGAGAGGATGAGATAAAATCGGCTGTTTTGTGTGGCCGGCGTTCAGCAGAGATGCTAACTGATTTCGGCTGTAAGGATTCTGTGAAACGGTGGATCGAGCAGTGTGACAATATTTCGATACTGTACAATTTGTGGGAAATAGCGGCGTATTTTGCTACCCAGCAAACTTGAAACAAACGCAGATGCTGGAAGATTTACAACTCCGATAGAGGATTTGCTGGATAGGCTAGCGTTCGGAGATATCGAGTCGAAGTCGGCATTGCGAAAAAAACTGAAGCACGCACTTGGTTGCCGAGCGAGAAATTCGCTATATATTTCGAAGAAAGGTGTGGGCTAGCGTGGGATGTCGCGAGACGAGTAAATTCATGGACTTGTGGAGGACATTCCGTTGCCAAGTCTGCGCACGCAGGAAAAACTTCAATGTTTTGAAAGTCCTGGAAGGATCCTTAGAGCTTTCGCAGAGTTAACGCTTTCACAAAAGGCGTTAATGATGACGAACTTACCTGCAGCAAAGGCGGGTGCCGGAAGCAGCGTGGCTCGTTTCCTCAATTGTAATGGAAAGAGGCACTGAATGAGAGAGTGCACCAAATCGAAAAGGACTTGTGCTACTGATGTGGCGCGGAGGATCACAGGATTGCAGAGTGCCAGTAAAATAAGAGGAAGACGGAAAATAATTATGTAAAATTGTATATAATTTTTTGAAATAAAGTTAAGGGAGGAAAATTCAGGAAGAAGCATCTATAACAAAAATATAGCTGAAATTATAGGAGGGAGTTTATATACTAGGTTAGATAATAATATTTTAGGTATAAGTTTATATGATAATAGTTTAATTACAATCTTAGGGGATATTTGTTAGGGTACAGGTTTGGGAGGGAAATGCTTAGGCACATGTTTAGGTGAAAATTTCTTAGGTAAAAATTCAGGAATGAATGGAATAGGTACAAGTTTAAAAGAAAATGGTTTAGGTACAAGTTAAAAACAAGAGAGAACGCTATAGTCGAGTTCCCCGACTATCTGATACCCGTTACTCAGCTAGTGGATGTGCGAAGAAGAAATTTCAACACTGACAGTTTTTGGCGGGTTGTGGGCGTTAGAGTGGGCGTGGCAAAAAGTTTTTTGGCAAATCGATAGAAATTTACAAGACCAATACAAAAATGAAAAAATATCAAAACATTTTTCAAAAGTGTGGGCGTGGCAGTTTTGGGCGGTTTGTGGGCGTTAGAGTGGGCGTGGCAACATGAATCGACAAACTTGCGCTGCGTCTATGTCTCTGGAGTCTGTATGCTTAATCTCAACTTTCTAGCTTTTGTAGTTCCTGAGATCTCGACGTTCATACGGACAGACGGACAGACGTACAGACGGACAGACAGACGGAGGGACAGACGGACATGGCCAGATCGACTCGGCTACTGATCCTGATCAAGAATATATATACTTTATTTATATGGTCGGAAACGCTTCCTTCTGCCTGTTACATACTTTTCAACGAATCTAGTATACCCTTTTACTCTACGAGTAACGGGTATAAAAATAGCCCCATAGCCATCGGCACTAGCATAAGTGTGAAGCTCGATAGCAAATTGTGGGTCGAAAATAGTGAGAACACTTCTTGCCGTATATGCTCATGCTCCAATTCCCACACAAATAATTTGCTTTTTGAAGTTAGGGCGTAAAGAGGTTTCACCAGTTGTGAAAACTTTGGTACAAATTGGCGAAAATACGTCAAATAAATATTCTTGATTGAGTGATTGAGCGCGGAAGTGGCAAATTAACAAGGGCTTGAACTTTTCTAGGGTTTGGTCAAATTTTTAAGTCCGAATGGCATATTCAAATATTCGAATTGGCCTCCTGAGGTAACGAACGCTGTGCGCTCAATTGAATTCGGGTGAATTGGGATCTGGTGAAACCCGCTTGCCATGTCTATACAACTGAAAAACCTGTCCCCACTCAGCCTAGAAAGCTGATCTGAAATTAACGGCAATGGATATTTCTCAGAGACTGTATTTGCATTAAGCTCCCGGTGTGTACCATTGTTTTTCGAACAAGCAACACAGGGCTTGCAAAGGGGGAGTAACTAGGTCTTGTTTGATTCTAACAGCTGTTGACTTAGATGCCGAACTTTTTCTTTTTCCTTTACACTCAACCTATACGGGCGCCTTTGAACCGTCTTATTTTGGTCGATCAAGCGAATTTCTAGCTGTCCTGTAGTCACACGGCTTTGAGGTATTACTCTTCCAATATTGATAACAATTGGTCTCTATCAGATCCATGCACGGCGGTGTCAGCCTTATCCAAATCAGGATTGCATTCAGAAAAGGTAATATAGATTTTTCGTTAATTATAGTTATATCTCGACCAATCTAATCGTCTAACACTACATGGAAAAATATTTAAAATGAACGTTCACAAATCACAACATTTGCCAGTATCTGTAAAGTGCTTTAAACAGTATTATTAGCAATACCTTTTAAAATGACTACGTTGGTTATTCTAGTTCCATTCTCTAGTCTCTGCGAGGCGGCTTCCTTGATAAGTGAGCATTCAGCTCCGGAATCGAAACAAATTTGGAAAGACTCACCAGATTACAATAAAGTTCCAACGGGCTTAAGAACGGTACAGATGTTGACTTCTTTTACAATGTTGCTTTTGTTAGATGACATACTCCCTTGACGATCAGGAAACACTGTAGATACAAAGACATTAGAATAACAAGATGCGTAGCGCCATACGATTTTTTTGATCACGATTTTTTCGTGGTGGCTCCAGGCTCTCTCGAAATTTTGTTCAAGAGCCAGAGAGCGGAGAGCTCTAGAGCCAACAGCTCTCTTGTACGCATACAGCGACAGCTGACCACTGTATTGGTGCACACGTATGCACATGCATTGTAAAAATGACAAAATATGCCCTTCATTTTAGAAGTTCATAGACTTTAAATCTATATTTTTATACCCGTTACTCGTAGAGTAAAAGGGTATACTAGATTCGTTGAAAAGTATGTAACAGGCAGAAGGAAGCGTTTCCGACCATATAAAGTATATATATTCTTGATCAGGATCAATAGCCGAGTCGATCTGGCCATGTCCGTCTGTCCATCCGTCTGTCCGTCTGTCCGTCCGTATGAACGTCGAGATCTCAGGAACTACTAAAGCTAGAAAGTTGAGATTAAGCATACAAACTCCAGGGACATAGAAGCAGCGCAAGTTTGTCGATTCATGTTGCCACGCCCACTCTAAAGCCCACAAACCGCCCAAAACTCCCACGCCCACACTTTTGAAAAATGTTTTGAAATTTTTTCATTTTTGTATTAGTCTTGTAATTTTCTATCTATTTACCAAAAATCTTTTTGCCACGCCCACTCTAACGCCCACAAACCGCCCAAAACTGCCACGCCCACACTTTTGAAAAATGTTTTGAAATTTTTTCACTTTTGTATTAGTCTTGTAATTTTCTATCGATTTACCAAAAAACTTTTTGCCACGCCCACTCTAACGCCCTCAAACCGCCCAAAGCTGATACGCCAACACTTTTAAAAAATGTTTTGATATTTTTTCATTTTTATATTGGTCTTGTGAATTTCTATCGATTTGCCAAGAAACGTTCTGCCACGCCCACTATAACGCCTACAAACCGCCGCGAGTTTAAGACTCTCCTTTTCCCTTCCACTAGCTGAGTAACGGGTATCAGATAGTCGGGGAACTCGACTATAGCGTTCTCTCTTGTTTTTTATAAATTGCCACCACTTAAAAACTCTAGTTTTGCATTGCCTTAACATAACAATTATTTAAATTCAACATAGAAATAATAATAGCACAATCTATGTACCTAATAATGCATAATAATTTTCAAATATGATTTTATATTAGAATAGTTTTCATATTTTAAATGTAATTTCTTTTTTTTTTTAATTCTTTGTTTTAAATTACAGTAGTTTTAATAATTTACTTTGTATACGTTTTTATTATTTACTATAGTTAATTAGTCAAATTACTAGTATAAAAATACCAATTTTCAGTATTTAAAATGCAAATAAGATTCACTTAAATTATTTTTTTATATTTTATTTTGATATTTTTAAAAAAGCGCGCAATTATGGGTGGTAAGAAATGCTCTACGAGTAACGGGTATAAAAATCTTCTTTCAAACCATAAGAGTTAGAGAATCGAAATTGACCAAAACATTAATCAAATTTGTTTCTAGATGAAAATTGATTTCGGCCCTAAAATCGTCTTCTAGCATAAGCACGCACACATGCACACGATCTCCTTTATTGTGTTTACTCATACAAGCAAGACAATTCTATTTTTATACCCGTTACTCGTAGAGTAAAAGGGTATACTAGATTCGTTGAAAAGTATGTAACAGGCAGAAGGAAGCGTTTCCGACCATATAGTATATATATTCTTGATCAGGATCAATAGTCGAGTCGATCTGGCCATGTCCGTCCGTCTGTCCGTCTGTCTGTCCGTATGAACGTCGAGATCTCAGGAACTACAAAAGCTAGAAAGTTGAGATTAGGCATACAGACTCCAGGGACATAGACGCAGCGCAAGTTTGTCGAATCATGCTGCCACGCCCACTCTAACGCCCACAAACCGCCCAAAACTGCGACGCCCACACTTTTGAAAAATGTTTTAATATTTTTTCATTTTTGTATTAGTCTTGTAAATTTCTATCTATTCGCAAAAAAACTTTTTGCCACGCCCACTCTAACGCCCACAAACCGCCCAAAACTGCCACGCCCACACTTTTGAAAAATGTTTTAATATTTTTTCATTTTTGTATTGGTCTTGAAAATTTCTATCGATTTGCAAAAAAACTTTTTGCCACGCCCACTCTAACGCCCACAAACCGCCCAAAGCTGCCACGCCCACACTTTTGAAAAATGTTTTGATATTTTTTCATTATTGTATTAGTCTTGTAAATTTCTATCTATTCGCCAAAAAACTTTTGGCCACGCCCACTCTAACGCCCACAAAGCGCCAAAAACTGTCCTTCGCACTTACACTAGCTGAGTAACGGGTATCAGATAGTCGGGAAACTCGACTATAGCGTTCTCTCTTGTTAGATTTTAACGCTCTCGATTTTAGGCGAGCGAAAAGAGAGCAATTTTGGTCGTCACCAAAAAAGTGGCTGCATAGTGCAAAACCAATGTATGGCCGTTACGCATCTGGTTATTATAATGTCTTTGGTCATATCGACTCGGCTATTGGTCCTGATCATAAATATATATATACTTTATATGGTCGGAAACGCTTCCTTCTGCCTGTTACATACTTTTCAACGAATCTAGTATACCCTTTTACTCTACGAGTGGTTTCTACGATTGATGTCCAAATTGAAGGACCATGCTCAAATTTGGTTGCACTCTTCGGAACGTTTGCGGACTTTGCCGGTTCATTAACTTATGTTTCAACTTGGAGAAGCTATCCACGGCACGGAGAGCAAAATAATAACGCGACGAAAGTTTCAAGAGCGCAAATGGAAACCGTCAGGAGATTTTTCTACATACTTCGAAGAAAAAACGTTGTTGGCTACACAGATTCGGATAGAAGATGAGGAACTAATCGATAACATCATTGAAGGGATTCCCGACTCCCTTCTGCGACAACACACATGCATTGTTTTAACTCGTTTGCGCAGATGTTGCAGGCATTTGCCAAGGTCTCGCTACGTAAACCGCTACTTTCTTCAGCTGGACGTGCCAAAATTTCGTTCGAGAAGGGACCTGTAGATATTGTCATAATGATAGTTCAAATGATAGATATTGTCAAAATGATTGTTTAAATTTGAAAATTTTATTGCAAATGATAGGTATTGTCAAAATTATGTTTCAAATTATAGAAATTATAGAAATTATTGTTTAAATGACAGAAATTTGGAAAATTTTGTTGCAAATGATAGACATTGGGATAATTATTGTTCAAATGATAGAAATTCTGAAAGTGTTGTTTTAAAAGATGGAAATTCCGAAAATTATGGTTTAAATGATGACGTCGCTAGTGCTGAAAATTCTGAAAATATTTGTTCAATTAATAGAAATCGTGAAAACGAAAGCAAAGAGAGTAGTCCTTATGACGAATTAGAAATACTATCAATTGAATATCCCGATCCAATAGGATACAGCCAGTTAAACATTAACGAGAAGTGTGAATTGAATTAAAAAAACAAATTAATAGACATATTTGATAAATTTTATGTGAATGCAAAACGTCCAGAAGTCCCAGCAGTAAAATGCGAAATGAAACTTAATTTTGACAACACGAAACCATTCAACTTCCCTCCAAGGCGATTATCATATACAGAAAAAAGTCAAGTTCAAAATTTAACAGACGATTACCTAAAAGACGGGATTATACGTGCAAGCGAGTCAGAATATGCATCACCAATTGTTCTAGTTAAGAATGTGCGTTGACTATCGAACTCTCAACAAAAACATGCTTAAAGACAACTACCCTACTCCGTTGATAGATGACCTTATTGAAAAACTTTCTGAAAAAGTCCTTTTTTCCAAACTAGATCTCAGAAACGGGTTCTTGCACGTGCATATACACGAGGACTCAGTCAAGTACACCGCGTTCACTACGCCAATGGGACAGTACGAATGGCTCAGAATGCCGTTCGGCTTACGTAACGCTCCTGCAGTTTTTCAAAGATTTGTGAATAGAATTTTTGCAGACTTAGTAAAAGAGGACAAGGTCCTCATTTACATGGATTATATTTTGATAGCAACAAAGGATAGTAAAAGTCATATAGAAATATTAACGGAAGTATTCAGGAGATTAGTAAATAACATGTTGGAATTAAGGATAGACAAATGTGAATTCCTTCAAAGTGAAGTAAAATATTTAGGATACGTAGTATCAGGAGAGGGTATTAAACCAGACTCAAAAGGCATGCAAGCAGTTAAAGATTTTCCGGTACCAACAAAAACGCAGGAAGTTCAGAGCTTTCTTGGATTATGCTCCTATTTTAGACGATTTGTAAAAGATTTTTCTACAAAAGCAAAGCCCCTATACAATCTTGTACGAAAAGATAGAAAATTCGATTTTGGCGCGACAGAGTTAGAGTGTTTTGAAACATTGAAAAGAAATCTACTAAAAGCCCCTAATTTAGCATTATACAGTCCCACAGACCCAACGAAATTACATTGCGACGCTAGCGCTTTAGGATTCGGTTCTATTCTTATGCAGAAAAAGAATGACAATAAGTTTCATCTGGTATTTTACTTTTCTAAACGAACGACTGATGTTGAAGCAAAATACCACAGTAGTCACAGATTGTAGTGCTTTTACCTTAGTTTAAATAAAAAAGAATTAAGTCCAAGAATAGCCAGGTGGACGCTGTTTCTACAAGAGTATGATTACATCTTAGAACATAGGGCCGGTAAGAGCATGCAGCACGTAGATGCGCTCAGTAGAAATACAAACATACTAACGATTGATTGTAACTCATTTGAGGAAAATCTAATTATTTGTCAAAGCAGAGACGAGAAGATCAAAACTATAGCTAAGCAGCTGCAACAGTCAGAACTAAAAGATTATGAAATGCGTAATGGTATAGTTTATCGAAAGAAGGATAAGGAAGTTATTTTATTTTATGTACCGAGCGAAATGGAAAGCCACGTTTTGTTTAATTATCATGATCAATTAGGACACGTTGGCATAGACAAAATGGTAGAAGTGATTTCAAAAAGATATTGGTTTCCCAAAGTTAGAGAGAAATGCACGATACATATTAGCAATTGTCTGAAGTGCACAGCTTTTTCTGAGAAGTCTGGAAAAGAAAAGGGATTCCTTCACAACATTCCCAAAGTAAATATTCCATTTGACGTAGTACACATAGACTATTATGGTCCTGTCGATAAAAGTAGGTCGAACAAACACATATTAGTGATTATAGACGAATTTACAAAGTTTGTAAGACTATATCCTGCAAAGACAACAAAATCAAAGGAAGCAATAGTAGCAATAAAGGACTATTTTAGGGCTTACAGTAGGCCAAAATGTATTATTTCGGACCGAGGGACATGTTTTACCTCTGGGGAATTTCAAGATTTCTTAAAAGAAAATGAAATAAAACTTTAGAATGGGCGTGGCAAAAAGTTTTTTTGCAAATCGATAGAAATTTACAAGACCAATGCAAAAATGAAAAAATATTAAAACATTTTTCAAAAATGTGGGCGTGGCAGTTTTGGGCGGTTTGTGGGCGTTAGAGTGGGCGTAGCAACCTGAATCGACAAACTTGCGCTGCTTCTATGTCCCTGGAGTTTGTATGCTTAATCTCAACTTTCTAGCTTTTGTAGTTCCTGAGATCTCTACGTTCATACGGACAGACAGACGGACAGACGGACGGACAGACGGACATGGTCATATCGACTCGGCTATTGGTCCTGATCAAGAATATATATACTTTATATGGTCGGAAACGCTTCCTTCTGCCTGTTACATACTTTTCAACGAATATAGTATACCCTTTTACTCTACGAGTAACGGGTATAATGATTACCTTCTACGTAGTTTCTTTAGCAGGGGATCTCTATTTAGGAATAGATTTTTGGAAGCACTTTCGGCTGCTACCCGAAACTTTCTGTGGCAACAACCAAGTTGTGGCAGCCTTAGAAGAGCCTTCGGCTCGAGAGCTTACTCAAAGCCAGAAAAAAACGCTGCTTCAGGTTGTACAACTTATCCCGTTGTATGCGATAAAAGGATTAGGAAGGACCCAATTGATCACCCACTCCATTGATGTTGCTCGAGCAAAGCCAGTAAAACAAAGACACTTCGCCGCGCTAGCCTCCCCAAATTCGGATACCCTTAAAAATAGATGGAGATTTGTTTGGACCAAGGAAGCTCAGGAAGCCTTTGAGGGGCTAAAGAAAAAAAAGTACACTGCCCCAGTCTTACACAGCCCGAATTTTGACGCACCTTTTTCCATTCATTGCGATGCAAGCAATACAGGAGTTGGTGGAGTCCTAATGCAGCAAGACTCGGAAGGAAACAAGGTTCCGATCTCCTTTACGTCTCGGAAGCTGAACAATCAAATTAAACGGTGGCTGAAAAAAAGTGTTTGGCAGCAGTGTTGGCAGTAAAAAAATTTAGGGCATATGTAGAGGGTCAAGAATTTAGCATAATCACGGACCACGCAGTCAGAACGTGGTGCCAGACGCCCTGTCAAGGACCTTTACAGACGACCTATCCGCTTTCGAAGTAGCAAGTTTAGTGGATATTGAGGCCAAAGCATTCAGGGGAATAGAGTACGAGAATTTAAAGTCAGCTGTCTCTTTAGGAACACCAAGATTGTTGGATGTCAGGATCAGCAACGGGTACTTGTATCGCCGCGCGGAACGCGCTGCAGACGAAAAGGTTGGAGATGAGTCTTGCTGGAAACTTTGGCTTCCCAAAGATTTAGTTCCCGACTTGCTAAGAAGAGCTCATGAAGATCCCATGGCAGCCCACTGCGGAGTAGCTAAAATGTTGAAAAAACTAAGAAGATATCTTTATTGGCCAAATTTAGCAGCAGATGTCAAGCAATTTGTCAACAAGTGTGAGGTGTGTAAAATTACTAAACACCCCAGTCAGATCTTAAGGCCACCCTTAGGAAATACTGGTCATTCAGACAGGATTTTTTAAAGACTTTATGTCGATTTTTTAGAACCATATCCGCGTAGCACAAAAGGGAATATAGGATTGTTCATAGTCGTTGATCATGCTTCGAAATTCCCATTTCTTAAAGCAGTAAAGAAGTTCACAACGGAGGCTATCCTTCCCTTCCTGGAAAAGGAAATCTTCCACTGTTTTGGCGTTTCGGAAACCATGATTTCCGACAATGGGGTACAATTTAAATCAGTGGCTTTCAATTCCCTTTTAGAGAAATATGGCGTGGCGCATTCTTATACTGCTATTTAGGCACCGCAACCCAACGCTTCGGAATAGGTCAACAGATCCGTTTTAGCTGCTGTTAAATCTTACATAGACCCCAACCCAAAGAACGGGCATAGTAGGCTCAGTGTTGCGCGTTGAGATCGAGTTGAGATCAGCCATAAAAACAACTCCATACAGACTGGTGTTTGGGCAACACATGATAGTAGACGGGAAGTCGTATAGAGTTATTAGAGAACTAGGACTGCTGGAAGATAGAACGGTGCAGTTTGATAAGGACGACTCGAGGGATATAATCATGCGTACTGTCCAGGAGGCGATGGACTTCCAAAGGCAAAGGAACGAGCGGTCCTACAATTTGAGAAGCCGAGAGATATCGTATAGACCTGGACAGGAAGTGTACGGACGGAAGTTCCAGCAAAGCAATTTTTGCAAAGGGTTTAGCTCAAAACTGGCTCCGGTCTTTATAAAATCAAGAGTTCGGAAGAAGCTAGGGGCGGCGTATTACGAGATCGAGGATCTCCAGGGGAAAGTTGTAGGCAAATACCATGCTAAAGACCTACGGCAATAGCAAGTATCCGCCGGAAGTATCGGCAACGCGCGCCGACTTTAATTCATTCAATTCAAACGGCACATTCTGAAACGAATGAAGTGAAGACCGAGTAAAGTGAATGGGTGATTCGAAATTCGAATGTCTTGTCTGCGTATGTGTGTGTGTGTGTGAGTTTCAATAAAAGATGCTAAATGGGTGTTTTAATATTATTGTTTATTATTACTTAACTGATAATACATTATATTCTTATCTTATAAATATATATATATTTTTTCTTTAATTTTCAATGTTATTGTGTAAACGATTTTATTATTTTTTTTTACTATTCTTTTTTAAATATTTATATTTGACAACACAATTTATATATTCGTATTAGACAAATGCTACAATATTATTAAATAAGACGCACACGCACATAATAATACACAAACACAGAAAACTTAGACTTACCTCCGCGCTGTCCGAACTCATTTTACACAATGACAACATAAAGTATTCAGAGTACTCTGAATTTCTATTGAAAATTCATTGGCTTCATTTAGTTTTCGCGCGCATTCATTGACTTCATTTCGCTCGGGTGCCCAAAACTCCGAACGCATACGAAGTGAACGCAAAGAGATCCCGACAACTGAATGGTATGTATTCTGAATACATACTAAAACGAATGAGTACTCTAAATGCAAACAAATAGAATGGTGTTATGCAGCCCTCTAAATCGTAAGGTAGCTTGTCTTCGATCTCGGCCTAAAAGTAGGCACATATTTAGACCGTTCTTAAGGTCGTGGAAATTGTTAATTAGGTCGTCATGTAGAACATTTCTCCAACTGCATTTTTGGAGTTCAGACTCGGGGTCCCGACCCGAAGCGCTAGCCACTGGGCATTAGTTGAGTTTAAGCCAGCGAGCAAGAAAGTGCGTCCGGTTTGTCCAAAAAGAAAACACAGTGATCTCTCAAAATCAAAAAAAAAAAGAGAAATTTACAATTCAACTAAAATCCGCAAATTTCGATCCAGACGCAGAATACCCAGTGAATTAGCAGTGAACAATTTATATTTCGTTAATATTAGTGCCAACCCGTAGAGGGTAAGTTTTGTGCGTGTGTTGTGGTTAGAAATTTTTTTGTTAAGAGCCTTAAATTACAGGTGGCACCTAGGAATAATTTATTTCAAAATTTAACCAGTGAGGCCACTGAGACCAGTGAGGGATGCACACATTGCCCGACCAGGAGGTATTTTTCCTGGATTTTATCAGCAGCGCCACCGTTAAGTGCAAAAATTTAATTGAATTTACCAGCTTTACTTTATCTACATTTTATACATATTCTACACCTTTTTCTTAAACCGCTTTACACCTTAACGACTGCTTGTTAAGCAGAGCGGCAACCAGCCAAGCAGATCAGTAAAGTTATTCCGATCGGAAAATAAATTCCGCCTTATGTTAGGAAATTAATTTAAGTTATTTTGTAAGAGAAATAGAATTCATATAGGGCAATTCCTTTCTTTTCTTTCCTTCTCCCTTTATTCCATTTTCCTTCCTCTTCCCACATAAGCAAAGGCCCGCCTAAACTGGCGTGAGAAAATAGAAGTAAAAAGAAGAAAGAGTACCGCAGTAGGAGAGCGGCTCAAAAGAGCAGATCAAAAAGAAATAGCTCTCTTAGAATGAAAAGGCGGTGTAAGCTGATTTCTATTTCACAGGCAACCACTTGAAGCGCTTCATCGGGGGAAATCCAGAGTGAGTAATATAAATGTTTTTATTTAAATGAGAAAGCAGCTGCCGGAAGAAAAATCAAATAATTAGCTACTACGGCGCTACTTTTTTTCGTAACCCATTGTTTATCAATTTTAAACTCGAAAAAAAAGAAATCTAAAATTGAAATTAAAATTGCTCATGTATAAAATTACCCTTGTCCTAATCTTCGTTTTCCCAAACTCTTAAAAGAATAAAAACTAGAAAAAATTAAATTAAATTATCTACCCTACCCATAATGCCCTGCCTAGCGTAAATAGTCCTTTTTTTTTAAACAAATAAAAACTTTACATTTTTACATATCTGTTGCGATAATATCTACATGAACGCCACCGTCCAAAAATTCAGTCTAAACCTGTTCCAAGCTAAATTTTGTCAAGTTTTAAGTTTATTTTATGTTAAAAATTAAAGTTTATAATGTTTAAATCCGAGTAATTCTCTCTAGGGGTGCCAAGCGTCGTCGGAAGGTGTATATCGTGTAAAATGTAGCATACTTGTAGGGATCACCGATTATGTCAATGGGTTAGTGGTGGTCAAGGTAGGGTGGGCGTCGACAGCTTAACAGCTGCTGTCGTACGAGTGTGCTATGTCCTTGTTTGTCCTTAGTCCTGTCGTCCGTTAGTCCTTTAGTAGTTTTTTTGTGGAGATCATTTCAAAAGCACGCGATATAGATAAGAGTGTAATACGAGGCGAGCAAGCAGTCGCGATGCCAAATATTCCCCCCCTTTACTCTACCGAGAATTGGTAGCCGGAACCAGCGCGTGCAACTGCAATTTACTATCTGCTCGGTTATGCTATACTCGTAGTTCGCTACACCTAACAGCAGAAGCTTGACTTGACCGACGCACAGCAGTTTGTAAAAGAGATGGTTGAGACACATACCAGCTGCAAATGTCAACGATAAAACTGGGTGAGATTGTAGGAAATATACAGTATTGATGGCGGTCAAGTTTTGAGACTTCGAATTTTTACTGACCGACTATCTGTCTTAAAACTTAAATCTGTCTCATTTGCGAAGCTGGCATTACTGGCCAGTAATCAAGGTTTTATCCGAACATGTATACAACACCTGACACATTTGCTTACTGCTTCGCTTTAAGTTTTCCTCCCACAATAGGCTAAAACTGGGATCAAACCATCCTATAATGACCATAGTAACTGGGTTATTCTTTGGCGCGTGGATTGGATAGCGGTCCTTGAAATTCAATGAAGAGTTCTTCATGTGTTTTTTAACTATTATCTAACACAGAAGTCGTAGCGACCTAAAAGTAGACCACCGAAAGCCGCAGCCAGCGTATGACCGCTGCAATGAATGGACCGGCAATTTAAACTACCAAGCACAGTGCAACCAAATTACGATTTACGAACCGAAATTTATCGTCTTAAGCAGAACAGATGGAGACACATTTGAAAAAGTTTTCCCATTCGTGATTAAAAACGTCATAGAATTCACATGCGGTAGCGAATTGGTGTATTGGCAAAAAAGTCGACCTGGGACATTACTAGTCAAAACTAAAGGCCTGTACCAACCTTTTTCCATAATTTCACAGTAAATGCATCAGAACGCAACAGGATGAACGCATCCAGGAAGAAGAAACCCTACAGAAACTGACTCCTTAAAAAGTTATCAGGGTGGAAAATTGGCTACGAGAGTGCTAAGGCTCGACTTTACATCCCTTAACCCCTTAAATGCAGTTATTGCCACCGACTAAGGCAGATCACAAAAGCGTGTAAGAGTCCAGAACTTTGCTCGAACTGCTCTTCACCTTAAAACAGCAGCACAACCACATACCAGTAGAAAAATCATGTCGTTTTCTCAAAAAAAAAAAAAATATAAAAGTCTGAGCGAGTGGATTTTAAAGAAGCCACCAAAATGTACCACACCCGCCATACCCATCAACCCACATCATACGCTAAAATATATTAAACAAGCAGCCAAATGGAGAACACTGCAATTTCGCACCAACTCCCGATTAAACGCGAATAGAATCGAAGCCTATATTCAAAAAATCAACAAAAAAGACCCATCAGAATCAACCCACGACATGAGAAGTCAACAAGAGAGAACGCTATAGTCGAGTTCCCCGACTATCTGATACCCGTTACTCAGCTAGTGGAAGTGCGAAGGAGGTCTTCAACACTGACAGTTTTTGGCGGTTTGTGAGCGTTAGAGTGGGCGTGGCAAAAAGTGTTTTGGCAAATCGATAGAAATTTACAAGTTTTATACAAAAATGAAAAAATATCAAAACATTTTTCAAAAGTGTGGGCGTGGCAGCTTTTGGCGGTTTGTGGGCGTTAGAGTGGGCGTGGCAAAAAGTTTTTTGACAAATCGATACAAATTTACAACACCAATACAAAAATGAAAAAATATTAAAACATTTTTCAAAAGTGTGGGCGTGGCAGATTTGGGCGGTTTGTGGGCGTGGCAGCATGATTCGACAAACTTGCGCTGCGTCTATGTCCCTGGAGTCTGTATGCTTAGTCTCAACTTTCTAGTTTTTGTAGTTCCTGAGATCTCGACGTTCATACGGACAGACAGACGGACAGACAGACGGACAGACGGACGGACAGACGGACAGACGGACGGACAGACGGACATGGCCAAATCGACTCGGCTATTGATCCTGATCATGAATATATATACTTTATATGGTCGGAAACGCTTCCTTCTGCCTGTTACATACTTTTCAACGAATCTAGTATACCCTTTTACTCTACGAGTAACGGGTATAACAAGAGAGAACGCTATAGTCGAGTTCCCCGACTATCTGATACCCGTTACTCAGCTAGTGGAAGGGAGGAGAGTCTTAAACACAGTTTTTGGCGGTTTGTAGGCGTTATAGTGGGCGTGGCAGAAAGCTTTTTGGCAAATCAATAGAAATTTACAAGACTAATACAAAAATGAAAATTTATCAAAACATTTTTCAAAAGTGTGGGCGTAGCAGCTTTGGGCGGTTTGTGGCAACATGAATCGACAAACTTGCTCTGTGTCTATGTCTCTGGAGTCTGTATGCTTAATCTCAACTTTCTAGCTTTTGTAGTTCCTGAGATCACAGCGTTCATACGGACAGACAGACGGACATGGTCATATCGACTCGGCTATTGGTCCTGATCAAGAATATACATATATACTTTATATGGTCGGAAACCCTTCCTTTTGCCTGTTACATACTTTTCAACGAATCTAGTATACCAAATTACTCTACGAATAACGGGTATAATAAATCTGTAATGTCTTAGCCCTTTAAAGCCAAAGATAAAACCGAAAAGACCTATATAATTAAAACCTTCCAAATCCGAAACCTAATCTTTAAACCTAAACCGTCAACACCACCTTTAAGGTAAGTTTTCTCAAAAATGTCTTACCGTAATTCAATTGGAATCTAAAAAGATATGTAAATAACTATAGCACACTCCTTATCCTTATCAAAAAATACTCCGCACATTATTTCCCCTTCACATACATTTCCCCACCAAAATTATTACTAACCAGACACTGCAAATCACATTTAATATACAACAAACACCCTGTTTTATTAGTGAAGACTACTAATACATGAGGGAAAATAACTCAAAGATTCATTGACAATACGCACCTTATTATTCAATTCTCCCACACACTTTTATACACACAATACTTACACATCGACCTCACACTCTGCTCTGCAATCTTAGTTCCCACTCATAGTGGGAAATACTAAACGACGAATAAACAAGTCGACCAACTACGAAAACAAAAACAGCTTGCCTGGAAAAAACTGAACCGAATAATTACCGTAGAAAACATTATCGACTATAGACGGAAAAACACGTTCAAATTAAACAAGAGAGAACGCTATAGTCGAGTTCCCCGACTATCTGATACCCGTTACTCAGCTAGTGGAACGGAGAAGGAGAGTCTTAAACACAGTTTTTGGCGGTTTGTGGGCGTTAGAGTGGGCGTGGCAAAACGTTTTTCTGCAAATCGATAGAAATTTACAAGACCAAAATAAAAAAATGAAAAAATATCAAAACATTTTTCAAAAGTGTGGGCGTAGCAGTTTTGGGCGGTTTGTGGGCGTAAGAGTGGGCTTGGCAACATGAATCGACAAACTTGCGCTGCGTCTATGTCTCTGGAGTCTGTATGCTTAATCTCAACTTTCTAGCTTTTGTAGTTCCTGAGATCTCGACGTTCATACGGACGGACAGACGGACATGGCCAGATCGACTCGGCTATTGATCCTGATTAAGAATATATATACTTTATATGGTCGGAAACGCTTCTCTCTGGCTGTTAGATAATTTTCAACGAATCTAGTATACGGTAACGGGTAAAATAGAATAAAAGTAGAATTTTAAATTATAAACATTTTAGTCGTAAAAAAACAGTTAATTCATTCATTATCTTATTGCTGAAACTTGGTAGCTGTACAATGTTGTCGTTACACTCAAATAATATGCTTAAATATTTTTAACATACATGTAAAAGTTATTAGATTCCAAATGATCTGCACTATCAAAGAAAATGGAGACAAAAATAAATGTATTGGTCTTTTTCGCTTTTAAAATAATATGCACAATCAAGATTGTATTCTTATGTATATTTCTCACTTATCGTAAATTTGATAAGCAGTAACATTGCACCCCACATTCCTACTTCCACGCCGACACTTAAAAACTTGTTTACTCTTTCTTGTTTTCCGTTTGGATGTCTGACGTGGTTCAAAGACCCAAAAAAAGGTATGTATAACTGAAAATATTTAAGAATTGCAGTTGTTACGCCAGTGCAGTGTTCCGTGTTCATTTATTGTAGTAATGGTTAAGTGGTAATTTGTCAGACTCATGCTGAAATGTAAAAGGCCGCTTCAAATGCAAGGCAAACCAACCTAGTTAGAGTTCTGGTACCAAACAGTATTTTCGTCGTGAGCTCTTTATATTGAATATTTTTCTTGGAATTTTACCGAATTCGTACGATATTATTAGGAGCTTTACCGCATTGTGTTTTCTGTCCATCCTTGAGGTGCTTCGGAAACCGCTTTGGCTAATTCAGTAATCTGACTACTAACTGGACCCAGGACTGGTTTCCAGACTGACCCTAGCGCTTCACTTTTCCTTTCGTATGGAAGTCAAGGTCACATAATTACGACTGAAGCGGTATCTAGCTGGAGAATTGGATAACAGCATCGCCAAACTCGAAACTGGTTTTATTTGGACCACTTACATGCAAGCTAGAAGCTAATGGAGTGGGTTAGGAAAAGAAATCATTAATTTCGTTTCATTATTTATATTATACTATTGCCTCTATAAAACCGGCAACAGAGGCAACGGCGCGTCGGTTTCGAACCGGTTTGCATTTAGCAACTTTTGATGCGGGACAGTCGGTGTACGGACTTTTTCACCTGCGTTCAGCTGGAGGAACCATTGTTTGTCTGCAGTATGTTCGCTTTATTATTTTTAACACCCAATCCGATATTCAGGATTTATGTTAAATGATTCGTAATTTCATTTTGTAAATTATACAGGATCCAGCGCAACATTTTTACCAATATACTTAGCCCATAAGTAATGGAAGCAAAAATACGCCATAAGCTATGAGCAACGCTCTATAAAATCAGGGCAAAGCTTTATAAATGCTAGGCAAGGTTCAATAAAAACTTTATTAAATTTTAGTTAAGGATGCTTTTAGATAATGTGTAATGGATTTGTTACAACAAATTTCCAGGTGCTAGGGAAATGTTATCTAAAAAACAATAGACAACGCCATAGAGAAATTTCAACATTTTTCTGCCTTATCGATAAAAACTAAAAAAAAAGAAAATAAAAAATATTCAAAAGATTCAGCGTGAAAGTGTTATGGCGGTTAGTGGGCATTAGATGGTTTTTGAAAAACCGATGGAAATTGAACAGACGAATATTAAAATAAAACAAGAGAGAACGCTATAGTCGAGTTCCCCGACTATCTGATACCCGTCACTCAGCTAGTGGAAGTGCGAAGGAGAGTCTTCAGCACTGACAGTTTTTGACGGTTTGTGGGCGTTAGAGTGGGCGTGGCAAAAACTTTTTTGGCAAATCGATAGAAATTTACAAGGCCACAACAAACATGAAAAAATACCAAATTATTTTTCAAAAGTGTGGGCGTGGCCGTTTTGGGCGGTTTGTGGGCGTTAGAGTGGGCGTGGCAACATAATTCGACAAACTTTCGCTGCTTCAATGTCTCTAAAGTCTTTATGCCTAATCTCAACTTCCTAGCTTTTGTAGTTCCTGAGATATCGACGTTCATACGGACGGACAGAAGGACATGGCCAGATCGACTCGGCTATTGATCCTGATCAAGAATATATATATTTTTTATGGTCGGAAATGCTTCTTTCTGCCTGTTACATACTTATCAACGTATCTAGTATACCCTTTTACTCCACGAGTAACGGGTATAAATATATCAACACATTTTTCAAAAGTGTGAGCGTGACATATTTGGGAGGCTTGTGTGTGTTGGAGTGGGCGTGGCAAAAACCTTTTTGGTATACTGAAAAAATAAGCCAAAAAATAAAAAATTTTTCAATAATTTGGGCGCGGAGGTTTGTGGGTGTAGCCACATTAAGAACCAAACTTGCGCTGCGTCTTTGCCTCTGGTATCTGCACGCCTAATGTCAACTTTCTAGCTTTTATAGTTCCTGAAATCTCGTCGACCATGGATCACCGACATGGCCAGATCGACTTGGCTACTGCGCCTTTTTCCTACCTGTTACATACCTTTTAGCAAATCTACTCTCTACTATCTACTCTCTTACTCTACGCATGTAAACACAAAGTGTTTTAATTGGACTTGCAGTGCGTCTTTTTCTCTGGAATTAGCTTAGTCAATATTTCTTTTAAAACTGTGAGCATATGTAACATTTAAGCATTCAAATACATATTTTAAATAAATTTGACTGATTTTATCTCATGAAGATACAAAGCTTCATTCGCATAATACACATATCAAATAACTTTTGAGGATATTTATTTACGTGTATAAAGCTCAAGCACTTGTGAGCAAAAAATGTTTTATTGGTTTACTATGTAAAACTAATATTTTGCCGGAAAAAAAACGAAAGAAATTTACAAGACTAACAAATATGTAAAAATATAAAAAGATTTTTCAAAAGTGTGGGCGTGGCAGTTTTGGGCAGTTTGTGGGCGTAAGAGTGGGCGTGGCAAAATGAATCGACAAACTTTTGCTGCGTCCTTGTCACCTGAGTCTGGATGCTGAATCTCAACATTCTAGATCTCGACGTTCATACGGACGGACAGACGGACAGACAGACGTACGAACAGACGGACATGGCCAGATCGACTCGGCTATTGATCCTGATCAAGAATATATATACTTTATATGGTCGGAAATGCTTCCTTCTGCCTGTTACATGCTTTTCAACGAATCTAGTATACCCTTTTACTCTACGAGTAACGGGTATAAAAATGTAGATTATTGTAAATATTGGCCTATTTCTCAATTTCTTCCCACAAATTTCATTCAATTTATAAATGTGGAAACATTTATGAAACTTAATAAAAACTTTAACCTTAACAAATAACTCGTTCTTAACGGCATAAGGCAGGCGCTATTAATATAGCTTCCATTTTTCTATAACATTTTTTGGCACATTCTTGCCGGACTTCGGACCAAGCTACATATCTTCACGTGGCGTATGCGCGACTTACCAATTTTACCAGGGTACAGTGGGCTCTTGACGAACCCAACCTTGCTAAAGTTTCTAATTTAAGAGCGCAGTTGGCTCTCAAAGAGCACCTAAGCCGTCGCTTTATCGCCCAAAGAGTCGGTAACCACCTGTGCACACCTTGGCTTGTGTGCGTGCTACGGGAAGTTGGCCAGACTTTTTGACATTAACGATCGTTGCGGATCGGGCTGTCGGTGGACCCAGCGGGGCAGGGGAGCAACGACGGTGCTCCGCGAGCTATAAAAGAGGCACATTTAGTGCGCGCTGTTTTTTGAAGTAAACTCAGTGTTATTTAAACAGCGTAGTTGGCCAGTGTGAGAGCTGTCTGTGCCTGTTCGAGACCAAACCCAGCAACAACCAGCTAGACAGCGACGACCCGGTACTGCAGCCCAGCGAATTAGGTAAATCAAGTGAGTCCGGGTCAAGAGAAGAAACCGGAAAGTCGGGATCCGCAGAATATGCTACTTTCAAAAAGACTGAACAGCTGTGTTGGGCATTAGACATTTACAAGAAACATTTCAGTTCTAAAACCCTGTTTCGCGATGTTGTGCGCATTTCAGTGCGGTTTCGTCAATGCCAGCGCAGCAAACTTTAATTGAATTAAATTGAATAACAAACCTGCTCAAAACTCGAATCAGCAGCCAAAAGTCGATGGTGCGTCTTACATAAAATACCTGTTCGCCCCTCATGCATTTTGGATGTAAGCAGCCCTACATAAGAGTCTTCGAAAATTAACTAGTGAGCTTCGCTTTAAAAAGTACATACAGCTGTGTAACCAGATAAAATGTGCTGCCTACGCCACCAGCATAAGCATATCTGGTGTGTTTTCCCCACAGTGAAAACCACTTACTTATACTTTAATCTTGTGAGAAAACGGATTAAGTTTTCGAACGATATATTTTGCCACACTGCTCAATCAATACCGCAGATGCACATATGCACCGCAAGGTTATACATATATATAGTGTCTTTGCTTGACGGGCCAAAAGTAGGGAGGTGATAACAGTTTGCATGTTATAAATTTGAAGATATTATTTCCGCGAATTGACATGATAAAGTAGTTTACGTTCACTTGGGTAATATTTTTATGACATTTATGTTTGTATTTAAGTTTTCCCTTTTATTTGTTCAGTAAATCATTATTTACAACAACGTACATCCTTTTTGTAAACCGGCTACTTACAGGGCATAGGGGTATACTAAATTCATATTTAATTTAATTTCAACTATGAAAGCAAATAAAATGCCTCTTTGTTCATAATGATGTTTTATAAGGCAAGTGAGATCATTATGGTCGATTTCCTTGAATATCCCGTAACCCGTTACTTAGCTGAGTATTTCAAAATTTTGTTGGCTTAGCTTTTTAAGTTGGCAAAGAAAATAGTAAAACTAAAAATGAACAAGAGAGAACGCTATAGTCGAGTTCCCCGACTATCTGATACCCGTTACTCAGTTAGTGAAAGTGCGAAGGAGGTCTTCAACACTGACAGTTTTTGGCGGTTTGTGTGCGTTAGAGTGGGCGTGGCAAAAAGTTTTTTGGTAAATAGATAAAAAATTACAAGACTAATACAAAAATGAAAAAATTTCAAAACATTTTTCAAAAGTGTGGGCGTGGCAGTTTTGGGCGGTTTGTGGGCGTTAGAGTGGGCGTGGCAACATCAATCGACAAACTTGCGCTGCTTCTATGTCCCAGGAGTTTGTATGCTTAATCTCAACTTTCTAGCTTTCGTAGTTCCTGAGATCTCGACGTTCATACGGACGGACAGACGGACAGACGGACATGGCCAGATCGACTCGGCTATTGATCCTGATCAAGAATATATATACTTTATATGGTCGGAAACGCTTCCTTCTGCCTGTTACATACTTTACAACGAATCTAGTATACCCTTTTACTCTACGAGTAACGGGTATAATGAAGAAATATCAAAACATTTTTCAAAAGTGTGGCCGTGGCAGCTTTGGACGGTTTGTGGGCGTTAGAGTGTGCGTGGCAAAAAGTTTTTTGACAAATCGATAGAAATTTACATCAATACAAAAATGAAAAAATATCAAAACATTTTTCAAAAGTGTGGGCGTGGCAGTTTTGGGCGGTTTGTGGGCGTTAGAGTGGGCGTGGCAGCATGATTCGATAAACTTGCGCTGCGTCTATGTCCCTGGAGTCTGTATGCTTAATCTCAACTTTCTAGCGTTTGTAGTTCCTGAGATCTCGACGTTCATACGGACAGACAGTCGGACGGACAGACGGACGGACAGACGGACATGGTCAAATCGACTCGGCTATTGATCCTGATCAAGAATATATATACTTTATATGGTCGAAAACGCTTCCTTCTGCCTGTTACATACTTTTCAACGTATCTAGTATACCCTTTTACTCTACGAGTAACGGGTATAAAAACAATTTTTTTTTAAATGAGCGTACAAATTGATAATTGACAATAGACAACTCATAAAATAAACAAGACAGAAGTTCCTAGACCATCAGATTCCCTTTACTCAGATAATGACGTGCGAACGACAAAGTTCACCATTCTTTTGACATAGCCATGAAAATTGGAAAAAAAATTTAATATGTATAAATAAATGACTAAAGGATGGGCGTGTCTGTAAGCGTTGGGGTAGACGTGGCCAAAATAGAATATCGATAGAAATTGGAAACATTAATAATAAAATGAAACAGTGGAAGTACTACCATTAAACTGTACGAGTAAAGGGTACAAACAAATTTTTCAAAGTGTTGGCGTGACAGTTTTGGTCGGCTTGTGGCAGTGGAAACAAATTTGCGCAGCGTAGGCGTCAGAATCTGTATATCTGATCTCAGTCTCTTGTTCGGGAGGACAGAAGTAGACGGCTAGATCGGTTAGGCTTGTGAGCCTGAACAACAATATATATACCTTTTGGAAGGAATTGCTACCTTCTACCTGTTCGTAGAAGGTGTGTTAAAAACACACCTAATATTTCCTTTTATTTTACGAGTACTCGGTATCTTGTAGACATTGAATTGTGCCATATATGAATATAATCCTGTAGCTGATATATAATATATATATGTATATATACATATATTTATATGTATATACTAGATAATTTTGCATCCACTTTACCGCTTTAAGAAACACAAACTTTTTGAATCGGTTTTGGTCAATGCCAACTCTGTGCAAGCCGACATTGTAGAATCGCACATTTTTATACCCGTACTCGGAAAATAAAAGGTTATATGATCTGGTTGAAAATATATATGAAAATGTTTAAATTATATTGAAACGAACTAAGTCCCGTCAGTTGACTTAGGACAACGCTAAGAATAAAAATCTTGGATAAATAGTTTCCACGTCATTACTTCTTTGATCTCAGCTTAAGACTAAGCTTTTGTGACTAAAATCTTACTTGTACTGTTTATATTATTTTGGGAACAAGGTCACTCGCTTGGAATATTGATTGTACACCATAATTTCAAATTTAGGGTGCCGCTTAGGGAGAGCGACATCGCTCTCTGGATGGTTTACATTGCGTGCACACTTTGCATATTCTTATATCTTCAAACAGTACTAGGTATGTGAATTGTCACTTCCCTCCCCTTTAAAGGGTTGCCTTTGTTTGCGCTGGTATTATAGGGTCCAGTACAGGCAGTTGTTTACTGATTATTATACTAGATTGGTTGAAAAGTATGTAACAGGCAGAAGGAAGCGTTTTCAACCATATAAAGTGTATATATATTCTTGGTCAGGATTAAAAGCCGAGTCGATCTGGCAATGTGCCTCTGTCCGTATGAACGTCGAGATTAAGCATGCAGACTCCAAAGACGCAGCGCAAGTTTGTTGCCCCCTACAAAAACTTCCACGCCCAAACTTTAAAAAAAGGTATTGACATTTTTTCATTTGTTTTTTAGTATTGTTAGTTTCTATCGATCTGCAGAAAAACTTTGCCACGCCCACCCTAACGCCCACAAACCGCCCAAAAAATGCCACGCCCACACTTTTGAAAAATATTTTCGATATTTTTTCTCATATTTGTTAGTCTTGTAAATTTCTCTCGATTTTCCAAAAATCTCTTTGCCACGCCCACTCTAACGCCTACAAACCGCAAAAATCTGTCAGTTTTGAAATTTCCCCACCAGCTGAGTAACGGGTATCAGATAGCCGGGTAACTCGACTATTGTGTTCTCTCTTGTTTCATTTATTGTCTTTCACTTATCGTCTTTAGACGTCTGCTACACAATTCTTCAGCAGTTTTATTTTACTTGTCCATTGTTTTAATTTTTTCAAGTGTAGCGAATTCAGAATAAATGTCAATGCTACTGATGTAATGTTTTCCTTCAGATGAATAAATATCTACTACAAACTTTTCTCGGCAATGTTCAGGGTTAGGTGTGATTTTAAAAGGCACTGGGTTCTGTTTTAGCCAAATTGTATGTTGCATTCCTTTATTATATTCTCAATATTAACCAATGCGAGCTGGACATCCCTCTGTCTGTGCATCTGTATTGACTTGAAAGTGAAAGATGAGATTAAGAATGCAGATTATAGTAATGCCTACGTTGTGCTAGTTAGTTTCCAAAACGTTACCACGCCACCCTAACGCCCACACACCGCCAAAAATCGACCATGTCGGCGATCTTGAAAAAAAAATCAACTTTCTATGTTTTATTGTTCTCGAGATCTTAGCGTTCATACCGATGGACGGACAGCCGGACATGGCTAACTAGACTCGGTTGTTGATCAAGAATATCAAGAATATACTATACTTCATATTGCAACCGCTTCAATCTGCCTGTTACATACTTTTCAACGAATCTTAAACTTTTGATCTCCAACAGCTAAACAACTCCTTACCATACGAGTAACGGGTATAAAAACATTTTATTTATAAAATAAATATTGTTTATTGGCTTATCTTCTTACAGATATTTAATAACATCTATATTTTCAAACATCTATAAAAATGTGTGGTAAGTATTAGCATTGAAATATTTTTAAATAAAAGCTTTGAATCGTATTACATATATATTAAAAAAGAAGGATAATTGATAAAGTTGCAAATAAAATTGAATTTTGAAAAATTTTTAGAAGAAAAGTAGTTATATAAAAACAAGAGTCGAGTTCCCCGACTATCTGATACCAGTTACTCAGCTATTGGAAATGCGAAGAGAAGTCTTTAACACTGACAGATTTTGGCGGTTTGTGGGCAGGGCAAAAAGTTTTTTTGCAAATCGATCAAAATTTACAAGACCAATACAAAAATAAAAAAGTATGAAAACATTTTTCAAAAGTGTGGGCGCGTCAGTTTTGGGCGGTTTGTATCCTGATCAAGAATATATATACTTTATATGGTCGGAAACGCTTTCTTCTGCCTGTTACGAATCAACGAATATAGTATACCCTTTTACTCTACGAGTAACGGGTATAATGAAAAAATCAACCAAATTGAGCGGTTAGTAGGCAATAGAAAAGGCGTGGCCAAAATTTGTTGCGTATTCTGATATAAATTGGTAAGATTAATGAGATTAATGATTTCAAAAGTATTTTCGTGTCAGTTATAAAAGATTTGTGGGCGTATCAGTGGGCGTGACAGCATCAACAAACAAACTTGTGCTGCGTCTATGTTATTTTTCATTTTTTTGTTAGTTCTGAAAATTTATATCGATTTGCAAAACAAAACTTTTTGCCACGCCCACTGTAACGACTACAAACCACCGCCATGTCAACACTTTTGAAAAATGGTTTGATATTTTCGGGTGTCAGTGTGGAATATTCTCCTTCGCACTTCCACTATCTGAGTAACGAATATCAGATAGTCGGGGAGCTCGACTATAGCGTTCTCTCTTGTCTTAATTGTGTGCGTGCTTTCTTTTTGCAGTTTGTATGGGTTAATGTATAGCTTTAAATGGTGTGGTTTAAAATTTTTTTGGCCAAGACATATTTTAACATAAACAAAAATATAAATGTTTTTCAATACTTTGGAATTGCACTTAGTTCAGCTATACCCCTATAATTATTTGTGTCAGCGAAATTCGTTTTCTTTCAAATATTAGATAAAATGGAGTAACTAAGAAATATAGCTTTTGAGAATACTCCGATGGATAAGAAGATGACGCATAAAATACAAAGTACTTAATAAAACCGTTCAAATAAGATAGCAATGATAGATCCGACTATGAGAGTGAGGAAATTTTGAACACAAGCCTGTAAGCGAAATCAACATTTAAATTGGCTAAGCCAGAGATCAATGAGACCATGAATAAACTTATTGTTTAAAATATTGTGATAGTGAAAAGAAAATTTTATGAGATATGGTTTCTGTTGTGGCATGTAGCTCAGATTTTCGGCGTCATTACTTCGTTACAAAAGGTGTAATCAGCAGCTGGGCTTTGCAACCGGTGTTAGTTAAAATACTTATTAATTTTCGCTTTTTAAAGATTGATTCCGATGGCGCACAAAGATTAATACATCAAATCGGTCAGTCTTATAAAGCCGTCACAAAAACATTGATATGCCAGCATTAAGGGCAGTTCTAATCCAGGTATATAGCAGCACTGTGCACTTTATCAGCACAACAGTAATAGTAGGCTGTCGAGTTGTGATTTTACCATTGAAAAAGGCATCGATTTGGGCAGCCAACATCCATGGTTCAGGGTAATTTATATGATTATATGAGCGTCGGTAGTCGGATCAAATTAAATGTAAAAAAAAATTTATAATTTTATCAATAAGTGAAGCGCGACAAACAAGAATCGAGTAATTGCTATACAACAACACTATTGGTTCTGCGGCAAACTCATGCACAAGAATAAAGCAAACACAATAAAGATATATGTTACCGACAAAAAACTCGACAAAACTAAGCCAATGAGGCTTACATTGAGAAATCCGGATGTAAAGGTTAATCAAAATAAAATTGGTTTTTCAAATACAAAAAAGTATTTATTTTTTCAGTACGCCTTACAAGAATAACATATTATATTAATTTGTTTTCCTATTTATAACAACAGGAATATTTGCGTACTTGAATTATCTGACACCCAAGTCCCGCCAGGAGGTGCTAGACCTTCTGGTCACGGGCTTGAAGAGATTGGAATACCGCGGCTACGACTCTACTGGAGTGGCAATTGACTCACCGGATAATAAAAACATCGTGATGGTCAAGCGAACGGGAAAGGTCAAAGTGCTTGAAGAAGCGATTCAAGAGCGTAAGTTCCGTAAAAAACTGTAAACAAAAATAAACATTTTTTTGCAGACTTCAGCGGAGGAGAATACAGCAAACCCGTTCTGACCCATGTCGGCATTGCCCACACCCGCTGGGCCACCCATGGTGTTCCTTGCGAGAGGAACTCCCACCCACACCGATCGGACGACGGAAATGGTTTCGTCGTAGTACATAATGGCATCATCACCAACTACAATGATGTAAAGACCTTTCTCGCGAAACGAGGTTACGAGTTCGAGTCGGACACGGATACAGAAGTATTTGCCAAGCTAGTACACCACCTGTGGAAAACCCATCCCACCTACTCGTTCCGCGAGCTGGTCGAGCAAGCCATCCTTCAAGTGGAGGGCGCCTTTGCTATTGCCGTAAAGTCCAAGTACTTTCCCGGAGAGTGTGTGGCGTCGCGGCGTAGTTCGCCTTTGCTAGTGGGAATCAAGACAAAAACACGCCTAGCTACTGATCACATTCCTATTCTTTATGGAAAAGGTAAGCGTATGGCTTACCATAGGTAAAACCTATGGTTTCTCGACTATCACAGTCTTTCCACAGTCAGATTCTTCACCAGTCATTCCCTTCTCTTCTTTCTTTTTGTTATTAACTACGTCGTCTATACGTCTATACGTCGTTTTTGACCGATTGCTTTCTATAATAACCACCATTCTTCTGTTGCCACTCCACTCTGACGGTCCTTCTCTTCCTGCCTGCTGCACCTGTGTTGAACTCGGCGTCGATGTCGTACCGTAGATGAGAAGAAGCTCAGCCCCGATCAAGGTAGTCCACCTGACCAACCCATATGCTTTTCAAATCGATAACATGTGGCTGGAGCTTTGTGCACACTAACCAAAAATTTATAATGATTCTTCACCTTTCTTTGACTAATACATTTAAGCCTTGCGTCTGAACATAGTTTCAAAAATAATTAACGTAACACTTACACTTTGTTTCATCTGCCTACATTTTTATAGATGCCGACTCTGGAAAACCTCAAGGTATTTACAACTTAATATCTCTTAATATCAATTTAAAACGATACTTTCTTCCTTGGTTTGGACGGTTAATCGTGATAAGGAGCAACTCACTGTTCTCACACCTGAAATTTCCATTTGGTTTAAATGAAAAATTACTTCGATTTCATTTTTAACATAAATTGATACACTCTAAAACCAGAAAAGCCCTTTTATACAATATCAGCTTAAAAACAAGAGAGAACGCTATAGTCGAGTTCCCCGACTATCTGATACCCGTTACTCAGCTAGTGGAAGTGCGAAGAAGAGTCTTAAACACTGACAGTATTTGGTCAGTGGGCGTGGCAAAAAGTTTTCCAGCAAATCGATAGAAATTTACAAGTCCAATACAAAAATGAAAAAATATCAAAACATTTTTCAAAAGTGTGGGCGTGGCAGTTTTGGGCGGTTTGTGGGCGTGGCAAAAAGTTTTTTGGCAAATCGATAGAAATTTACAAGACCAATACAAAAATGAAAAAATATCAAAACATTTTTCAAAATTGTGGGCTGTGGCAGTTTTAGGCGGTTTGTGGGCGTTAGAGTGGGCGTGGCAACATGAATCGACAAACTTGCGCTGCGTCTATTACTCTGGAGTCTGTATGTTTAATCTCAACTTTTTAGCTGTTGTAGTTCTTGAGATTTCAGCGTTCATACGGACGGACAAACAGACAGACAGACGGACGGACAGACGGACATGGCCAGATCGACTCGAGTATTGATCCTGATCAAGAATATATATACTTTATATGGTCGGAAACGCTTCCTTCTGCCTGTTACATATGTAACAAATACAAATATGTATTCAAAATTGTACACATTGTGGGCCGAGAAACCTTTTTAGGTCAATTTATTGGGTTCGACGAAAAAAATGCATTAAAATTAAAAGTAATATTTTAGACGTTTATCACCATTCCTGCTGTTATAGTTTTCTAGAACTTCATATATATATTTAATAACACATCAGAGTACAATTTATATTCAAAGTAATTTTTTTATTTAATTTCCTATTATACCCATTAACTCCACTCTCAAATACGCACCTGCTATCGCTTACAACGGATGTCATTGCATTTTTTTTTCTGTTCCTATCGCCACGGTGAAACTATAAATGTGCACCTAATGCTATCAACGCCACCTAAAACCGACCCTCTATTTTCGACTGTACATTCAACGAAATATGAATGCCACACAACCAAAATGCAAAATTAACGAGCTAGATATTCGCCCACATGGACAATCCCGTGAACTGCCAGTGCTACCCCGCTCGGAAAGCACTTCTGAGTTCATGCCCTTGGAAGAGAAGGAAGTTGAGTACTTCTTCGCGTCGGATGCCTCAGCCGTCATAGAGCACACTAACAGGGTCATCTATTTGGAGGTAAGATAGTTCAATCTATCTATTATTAAGCAATAACATATTAGGTTTCAAACTATGCGTATTTTTAACAAAAACTGTTCCATTATTTTTTTTTTAGGTGAAGTTCAATCTTTTTCAGTTTTTACTTTCACATTTTCATTTCTTTCCTTACCCCGGGGCACTATTAATTGTACATGCTAAATCTCAATTTTAAGATCAAAGTTGCTATTTATCCTGAAAGAATATATACACTTTATATGGCCGGAAAAGCTTCCTTCTAAATCTTTACTTTTTTTTTAAGTAACGGGTATAAAAATCAGTTAAAAATTGGTTTAGTGACTATGTACGCGCAACCGTACAATTGCAATTCACTAGCATACGCAACCTAAATCACAACTTACCAATTTTCTTAGTGTCCGAGAGCTGGACGTTCGTTTAAGAATATATAGTTTCGAAAAGCTCGAAATAGCTTTGTTTTACCTATTACACACTATTGAAGATATGTAGTATATTCTTTGACTATTTTTTGGTGGTAGGACGACGATGTTGCTGCTGTTCGGGATGGTACATTGAGTATCCATCGCCTGAAGAAGAGCCTGGATGATCCGCATGCTCGTGAAATCACTACCCTAAAGATGGAAATTCAACAGATCATGAAGGGAAACTATGACTATTTTATGCAAAAGGAGATTTTTGAGCAGCCCGACTCCGTGGTGAATACAATGCGCGGTCGCGTCCGCTTCGATGGGAACGCCATAGTGCTCGGCGGAATTAAGGACTACATTCCTGAAATCAAACGCTGTCGACGCCTGATGTTGATAGGATGTGGCACATCCTACCACAGCGCTGTTGCCACTAGACAGCTTTTAGAAGAGCTCACGGAGCTCCCCGTGATGGTTGAGCTTGCTTCCGATTTCTTAGACCGGAACACGCCTATTTTCAGAGACGACGTCTGCTTCTTCATATCGCAGTCTGGAGAGACTGCCGACACCCTAATGGCCTTGCGCTACTGTAAGCAGCGGGGAGCTCTGATTGTGGGAATTACGAATACCGTAGGTAGCAGCATCTGTCGCGAATCGCATTGTGGAGTGCACATAAACGCTGGGCCAGAGATAGGCGTAGCCTCGACCAAGGCCTACACCTCCCAGTTCATTTCTTTGGTGATGTTCGCTCTAGTTATGTCCGAGGATCGGCTGTCACTGCAGCAGCGACGGCTTGAAATTCTGCAGGCGTTGTCCAATCTCGCGGATCAAATCCGAGCCGTTCTGCAGCTGGACTCCAAGGTTCAAGAACTGGCCAAAGACCTTTACCAACACAAGTCACTTCTGATAATGGGTAGAGGCTACAACTTTGCCACCTGCCTGGAAGGTGCATTGGTAAGAAACTTTTGTTTTAATACTTCCCTATTTCTAAGGCTTTATTTTACTCTTTTCAGAAAGTCAAGGAGTTGACTTACATGCACAGCGAGGGCATCATGGCCGGTGAATTGAAGCACGGCCCACTGGCTCTTGTAGACGACTCCATGCCCGTGCTGATGATTGTCTTGCGGGACCCCGTTTACGTAAAGTGCATGAACGCCTTACAACAGGTAACATCCCGCAAGGGCTGCCCGATTATTATCTGCGAGGAGGGAGACGAGGAGACCAAGGCTTTCTCCTCTCGCCATCTAGAGATTCCTCGCACCGTCGACTGCCTGCAAGGAATTCTCACCGTTATACCAATGCAACTGCTGTCTTATCATATTGCCGTTCTCCGCGGATGCGACGTTGACTGTCCCAGAAACCTGGCAAAGTCCGTCACAGTTGAGTAAACACTTAGATATTTGGAACCACATTAAGTCGAGTTCCGACTTTGTACCTATACATGATATTCTCCACATTTTGTTGTGAAAATTTACAAAACAATGCATATCTTCAAAATACCATTATTATAAAATATATTCACTTTATCCAGACTAAATTTTCGTTGAATAAAATGTATTTTGTTTACAAAATAGTAGCTTTAAAATGTATTTGATAAACTGTTTTTATGCCCTTTGCCAGAAGTCTCATAATAAACCAAAAGATAACGCTTTAGTCGAGTTATCCGACTATCTGATACCCTTTACTCAGCTAGTGGAAGTGCGAAGGAGACTCTTCAACACTAACAGTTTTCGGCGTTTTGTAGGCGTAAGAGTAGGCGTAGCAAAAACGTTTTTTGGCAAATCGATAAATATTTACAAGATAAACAAAACTGTGAAAGAATATCACAACATTTTTTAAAAGTGCGTGGCAGTTTTGGGCGGTTTGTTGGCGTTAGAGTGGGCATGGGCAACAAGTTTTTTGGCAAATTGAGAGAAATTTATTCTACCAGTAACGGGTATAAAAACAAAAGAAATACCTGTTATTTAGCTAGTGGGAATCATGTCTTATTTAAAAGGTTAAGTAGGTTACTCATAGAGTAAAAGGATAAACATACTAGATTTGTTGAAAAATGTGTGACACGTAGAAGTTATACTTATGTGTATATATATATATATATGTATATTTGTATATATATTCTAGATCAGAATCACCAGCCGAGTCTATCTTACCACGTCCGACTGTCCGTACTTTTGACGGAATCTGTCACGCCCACAATTTTTACTCAAATTTTTGATTTACAAAAATATGACAAATTTCTACAAATATGACACAAAATATTTTTAATTTCTGGAGGAACACGACTTTAGTGTTCTGTCTTGTTGTGGTTCGATCCCTTTTGTATAATATATTACTTGCAATATAATAAAATGTAAACAGAAAGAATAAACACGAACTAGGTTGTCGCAAGTGTCTGATTTTGTATGTTGCAAACTTCTTTTTTTTTCGCTCGAGTCCCATGACCACACCTCCCGCCGATTTGAAATCGTAAAATTGGTTCTCCGGTTTTCGAAATCGTAAGAATTTTTCGATTTGTAAAACGGGCACTATTATCTGGTCAAAATGAAAAGCAAATGCCTTTTCTCATATTAAATTAGATCTTTTTTACTAAGGGAAAAAAGTAGTTTACTCAGTGGTCTATTGATGTTTATTCCTCATCAGCACAAAATCATTCTGCCACTTAGTTATTTTATAAAAAAATAATTTCTGACTACACCTCATATTTGACAAACAAAATGTTGTCGTCGGCAACAACAATTTACGATTTGGTAAGGGGTCGATAAGTACGTTGCCAAAAGCTATCGCGAAGGTTGCCATACTGTTCGTGGAAAGCATCAGGCAGATAAAAGCTCTTATAAAATATAAAAGAATTCATTAATTAATTTAAAAGAGGGCTTCTTGGCTTCAAAGCAATTTGAAAAGGCATTTTTCACGTTGTTTGATTTTGACAAATAAAATAAAACAGGCGTTTGAGCAGCAAGAAGCGATGAGAAACGAAACATTACGAAATCAAAACGATAGCAAATATTTTGCAAAAACCAGAGCACCCAAAAACGAAATCGTACAATTTGGCCCAAATCGAAATCGAAAAAACATGAATACATCAGATGATGTTTGACCAGTGCAGACAAACCGTCATTTCTAGCAATCCCTGATTTGACTTACACATTAAAAATTAGATTCGTTAAAAAGTATGTAATAGACTAAAAACAAGCGTTTCTGGTCATATTAATTATATATATTCTTAATCAGGATCAATAGCCGAGTCGAGCTGGCCATTTCCGCCTGTCCGAATGAACGCCTTGATCTCAGGAACTATAACAGCCATAGTGTTGAGATAAAGCATATAGTTTCCACAGACATAGACGCAGCGCAAGTTTCTAAATGTTGCCACGACCAATCATACGCCCACAAACCGCCCAAAATTGTCAGTGTTGAATTAGCTGAGTAACGGGTATCAGGTAGTCGAAGAACCCTACTATAGCGTTATTTAACAGTATTATAATTATACCCGTTACTCGTAGAGTAAAAGGGTATACTAGATTCGTTGAAAAGTATGTAACAGGCAGAAGGAAGCGTTTCCGACCATATAAAGTATATATATTCTTGATCAGGATCAATGGCCGAGTCGATCTGGCCATGTCCGTCTGTCCGTCCGTATGAACGTCGAGATCTCAGGAACTACAAAAGCTAGAAAGTTGAGATTAAGCATAAAAACTCCAGGGACATAGAAGCAGCGCAAGTTTGTCGATTTATGTTGCCACTCCCACTCTAACGCCCACAAACCGTCCAAAACTGCCACGCCCACACTTTTAAAAATGTTTTGAAATTTTTTCATTTTTGTATTAGTCTTGTAATTTTTTATCTATTTACCAAAAAACTTTTTGCCACGCCCACTCTAACGCCCACAAACTGCCCAAAACTGCCACGCCCACACTTTTAAAAAATGTTTTGAAATTTTTTCATTTTTGTATTAGTCTTGTAATTTTCTATCGATTTACCAAAAAAACTTTTTGCCACGCCCACTATAACGCCTACAAACCGCCAAAAACTGTGTTTAAGACTCTCCTTCTCCCTTCCACTAGATGAGTAACGGGTATCAGATAGTCGGGGAACTCGACTATAGCGTTCTCTCTTGTTTTATATTTAATACTACGAAAAAGTGTACACGCAAAAGTATGCTTACATCTCTTTGAAGTGACATGGAATGCAAGATTATGCAATTACCGTTAAGTGGTTCTGCACTATTCTTCCGTCCATTCTCTAAGTATTGCACAATTGAAATGGAAATTGGCCTTTAAACTCAGGAGAATTGCAAATTGGAACAAAAAGGCAAAACAAATTTCTGTTGATGATCGAAAGATCCATCTTAGATGGAAAATCGTATTGGGGAATTTGTGCCATAGTTGGATGTGCCCACTCCTTTATCCAAAAACTTATAAACAATAATAACTCAACTGCCAGTATCTTGTCAAAGGCTCGTTCTGGCCGTTCGTATTTACAATCCAGCCGCGAACAGTAGTCTATTATTAATTCTATTTGACTTAATCCCACGACGACAGCTTATCGTTTTTCTAAACGATACTGTTGATACTGTACGCCGTGTTATAAGAAGGCAGACTATCATTACGAGTTGCCCCAAAAAAAACCTCTGATTATGTTTATGAGTGATGTTGAAAAGAGTTTATATCTAAGCCCGAAAACTTTTTATGATGTAGGGGTGTATGGCACACTGCATTGAGTAAAAAGCTTTGGCTGCTGTATTAATTTTTCAAATTCTTCCGCATACTTATGCGAGTGAGTGTACACAAGTGGTATCATAAGGGCATCATCATATCATAACGACACCGAAGAAGTCCAAAGGGTTTTCTGTTTATCCTCCTTTTGAGTGCTGCGTTTGAACTTTTTTAGTGTGGGCGTGACAGATTCGGCCGCCGTTAGAGAGCACGGTGTAAATAGTTATACCCGTTACTCGTAGAGTAAAAGGGTATACTAGATTCGTTGAAAAGTATGTAACAGGCAGAAGGAAGCGTTTCCGACTATATAAAGTATATATATTCTTAGTCAAGAACAATAGCCGAGTCTATCTGGCCATGTCCGTTTCTCCGTCCGTCTGTCCGTCCGTATGAACGTCGAGATCTCAGGAACTACAGAAGCTGGAAAGTTGAGATTAAGCATACTGACTGCAGAGATATAGACGCAGCGCAAGTTTGTCGATTCATGTTGCCACGCACACACTAACGCCCACAAACCGCTCAAAACTGCCACGCCCACACTTTTAAAAAATAATTTGGATATTTTTTCATTTTTGTATTAGTCTTGTAAATTTCTATCGATTTGCCAAACAACTTTTTGCCACGCCCACTCTAACGCCCACGAACCGCACAAAGCTGCCACGCCCAAACTTTTGAAAAATGTTTTGATATTTTTTCATTTTTGTATTGGTCTTGTTATTTTCTATCGATTTGGAAAAAAACTTTTTGTCACGCCGACTCTAACGCGCACAATCCGCCAAAAACCGTCAGTGTTGAAGACTCTCCTTCGCACTTCCATTAGCTGAGTAACGTGATACTGATCTAATATACATATATACACATTATATGGTCGAAAACGCTTTCTTTTACCTTTTACATACTTTTCAACGAATCAAGTATACCCTTTTACTCTATGAGAAACGGGTACATTATTAATAAAATCTGTCCTTACAACATCAAAACGGATCATTAACTAAAGGTTTCCAAATACAAACATTTCCTGAAGAAACTTTAAAAAAGTTTGCTAAAACAAGTTTCACTGTCAATAAAACTTTCTTTTAATATGAGCGCTCAAAAATATTTATGTCAATCACTAATGATGTTTGACAGAGGAAAGATTATAGCAAATACGTTAAAGATGCTCTTGTCCCGTTAAGTAATATCAATCGGCCCGAAGATTACTGAGTGGAAGAATATAGGTATTATTATTAAGCGCATGGTCATGGTGCATAGCCAGGCCAATGTTTGTGTTTAAATTCACGAATTTATTAACGCCCACAAGCCGCACAAAACTTTCACGCCCACACTTTTGAAAAATGTTTTGATATTTTTTCATTTTTTTATAAGTATTGTAAATTTTTCGATCTGCAAAAAAACTTTGGGCAACGCCTACCGTAACGCCCACAAACCAACCAATACTGCCACGCCCACACTTTTGAAAAATCGTATTATTGTTTTTGCACATTTTTGTTAGGCTTGTAAATTTCTCTCTCAAAAAAAATTTTTTTGCCACGCCCACTCCAACGCCCACAAGCCGCCAAAAACTGTCAGTGTTGGCGTGGGAACATGAATCGACAAACTTGCGCTGCGTCTGTCTCTGAAGTTTGTATGCCTAATCTCAACTTTCTAGCTTTTGTAGTTCCTGAGATCTCAGCGTTCATACGGACGGACAGACAGACGGACGGACAGACGGACATGGCCAGATCGACTCGACTATTGATCCTGATCAAGAATATATATACTTTATATGGTCGGAAACGCTTCCTTCTGCCTGTTACATACGAATCTAGTATACCCGTCGGAAGTCTTACGCTGAACAAGCGCAAGTATATACATGCAAAAATTGTTAGTGACATTCAATTTGGACCATTTTAGTGAAGCAGGACAATTTATCGTTTGCAAACGCAATATAAACTATAAAAACAAAATTCTTTGTGACTCTTAACGTGGATGGCAACATAGCGACCGTGACAAGTGCTCACACAATGCACTCACATGTAATGCACTCTATGTAACACATGGATGACAATACTACAAATTTAACAGCTGAATTAAACATAACTATCTTATTAAATGCAATCGTGAAAGAATAAGAATCAACCATATAAAATTAGACCATATCTTGGCACAATCAGTAGTAGATTGTCTTAAAACAGGTTCGTCCATACCATTTAAGTACTACGGCAAGGCAGAAAGTCTACAGAGCTATTAAATAGACAAGAAAAACGTAAAACAGCCAACATACATAAAAAAGGTTAAGCAATTAAGCAAAGCCCTAAAAGGATATTTTATGAACGATACTGAGATGTATCAAATAAGTTCAGTACAGCACAGGGCCGTCAAATCAATGACCAACAAGAAAGAATGCTATAGTCGACTATCCGATATCCGTTACTCAGCAAGTGGAAGTGCGAACGACCACTTGTCCAATTTTTCTAGCATATTGTTAGGAATAGGGGAATACAAAATAAAATGAAAAAAATTAAAAAAGAGAGAGCGCTATAGTCGAGTTCGCCGACTATCAGATACCCGTTGCAAATAAAAACAAGAGAGAACGCTATAGTCGAGTTCCCCGACTATCTGATACCCGTTACTCAGCTGGTGGAAGTGCAAAAAAGAAGTTTCCATACTGACAGTTTTTGGCGGTTTGTGGGCGTTAGAGTCGGCGTGACAAAAAGTTTTTTTCCAAATCGATAAAAATCAAAAGACTAATACAAAAATGAAAAAATATATAAACATTTTTCAAAAGTGTGGGCGTGGCAGCTTTGGGCGGTTTGTGGGCGTTAGAGTGGGCGTGGCAAAAAGGTTTTGGCAAATCGATAGAAATTTACAAGACCAATACAATAATGAAAAAATATCAAATTATTTTTCAAAACTGTAGGCGTGGCAGTTTTGGGCGGTTTGAGAGCGTTAGAGTGGGCGTGGCAACATGAATCAACAAACTTGCGCTGCTTCTATGTCTCTGGAGTCTGTATGCCTTATCTCAATATTCTAGCTTCTACGAGTAACGGGTATAAATATCTTTGTTAAACCCCAAAGATACACGTTAATGTTAAAACGTATCCCATTAAAATATTGTACTGGAATATTATATTGGAATATTCATATACTTTTCAAAAACTTAAAAATACATTTTTATTAAAAAGATCATAGGAATGTGACGCGCAACACGCGAAACTTGTCGAAATAGTCTCTCAGATATAAAGCTATATGCATGAAACATTTTTTTTTAAATTTTAATCGATTTGCCAAAAAACGTCCTCCCTAACGACCACAAAAAGTCCAAAACTATTACGCCACTTGGAAAAAATTAAGATTTTGTTAATTTTTTATTTCTCGTTCCCACTTCCACTAGCTGAGTAACGGGTATCTGATAGCGGGGAACTTTACTATAGCACTCTCTCGTGTTCTTTTTTGTAATGGATAAATGCTGTTATTTTATAAAATTTAAACTAACTACATAAAATTAGGACTGGCAATATTATCCCCAACATTAGCAACATTAGCAAATAAACAATGCGTTAATAGCTACGAACTTGCCGTATAATGTATGTATACAAAAAATCTATAAACCTAAAAATCTTTAACATACGTAGATCTGAGATTTTGATTGTTAAGCCCAAACATACAAAATTGATTGCCTTGAACGAAAAAACTATTTGTAGATGTGTCAAGAAACACGCGCTAATATCTGCCTGTAAATCTGAAAACAGCAGTTAATGAAACATTAAATATTTGCCTTGTAGCCCACCTAATTCTTTAAAAACCGGTTTCTATGCCAATAATCCCAATGACTAGTCAGACAACAATCGCACACAATCTGTTGTGATAATGAACAACGAGCGACAAGATACTGCGTTATTTATAGCTAGATTAACTTATAAAACAGTTCTTCTTATTCATCGCAACTTTGTTACTTAATTGACGAAGTTTACTCATTTGCGAATATTGCTAGGACGACGATATTTAAGTTGGCAAGAAATGGGTTTTCACTAAACTAATGGATGGGTAGTGGGAGTGCGATAGGAGTAGCCAGAAGTTGCTGTCGTCGAGATGGGTCGATGTGTTACCGATGTGGTGGTCGCTATTGTGATTCCTGCAGCGGTACTGGCTGGTAGCTCGGGATGTATAGTGGGGATCGGCGTTTCGACAGAACCTTCTGTTGTTGTCGAGTAAAAAAGTTGAGTAGTCCTACTAGATTCATCCGGAGCAAAGTCTGTGTTTACCTCGGTGGTATGGTGTGTCACGGGCTGTTCGGTGGTGCTAGTGGCGCTTGTGGGACCGAAAAACTTTACAGACTTATTGAAACCAATACGGAAGCTCCCGGAAGAAGATTTGGCCTGTAGCACGCTGTTTAACAGTTGAATTTTTGAAGATATAAGGTTGGAGATGAGCTGGGTGGTGTCAGGCGATGCTCCCACTGTATTCTGGTAACTGCCACTGGAGTAACCTGAAGAGAAACCAGTAACACTTAAGTTTGTAATTTATCCCAAACGACAAATAATATACCTCCGCTGGGAGCAAAAACCTTAATAAGGACAGGTTTTCCTTCTGCCATGATGGCCCCACTGAACGCGATAAGAACACAAATCGATATAGTTCTCAGCATGCTGTTGGCGACTACTTTTTGACTAGTAGCCACAAATCTGCGTTCGCTTTTATAGCGTTCTTTGAAAGAGTTAGTTGTTATTGTTGCCTTTTGATGGCTCCAGCTGAATGATATTTGTACGACAAGCACTTCGCTATATGTTAGACCTCAAGTGGTTAGCATATGAACATACCGGTGCGTCTAGATGAGGCCACCGCTGCTATAAGGTGGTAAGTATTGCTAATGCTTTTAGTTTTTTGTCTGAAACAACAATCAAACAGCTATATTGGGTTTTATAACATTTAACTTGAAACTTATTTTCAATTTTATTCACTAGTTTTCTATGGATGTTATTTGAGGATTTTTTTTCAAGTTTTCTTATTATTACATAAATAAACTACATAACTTTACTAAGTAATAATTGAAATTGAAAAAAAACGCAAACGCCTAAATGGAAATAATCAGCTTGACACCTTTGTGGAGTAAATGGAAATACTAGATTTGTTGAAAAGTATGTAACAGGTAGAAGAAATCGTTTCAGACTCTATAAAGTATATATCCTCTTGATCAGGGTCACGTGTCGGGTCTGACCATAACATAGAAAAAAATTTAAAACAAGAGAGAACTCAATAGTCGAATGCTGCGCTTCCACATAGTCGTCCGCTAGACTAATAGTGACGCTGACATTAAAGGCTAACTATTGTCAGGGTTTGCAAATTCATTCCAGAACCATACGACACCCCGATATTTTTTCACATTTTTGTTAGTCTTGTAAATTTTTTTTTTGATTTGCCAAAAATCTTTTTGTCACGCCCACTCTAACGCCCAAAAAGGTCAGTGTTGTCAACGGTCAGTAACGGGTATCCGATAGTCGCGGAACTCGACTGTAGCGTTTTATCTTGTTTTTTTTTATTTTACTATTTTTTTATAAATGGAACAGCCAGTGTTACTGTTTGATTTATTTATTGGTTAATTTCAGATTATGTCGACACCCATGCGTATGTAGGTTTTTACTGAGAGGCAAAATGTGACTAAATCTAAGCTTTAAATCGTCAGATGATTATGCTAGCTTAATACAGTAAGAAGATAGAAATTATGGAAATGTACTGGGCAAGCTCGCGCCGTGGTGGGATGCTTGCATTGCTGATAAGCGAACAAAGATAAAGAAAGATAAAGGGTGCCTTATTCGGTCGATGCTTCAGAAGCTTTGACGGATAAAGTTCTCCAGAAGCACAAACAGCAGGATTGTCTTCCGTGCGAACATGGTTCCAGCAGTTGCGGGGAAAGTCGTTCAGGATCCTAGCCGTTCGGTTGCAGACGTAGGTGTTCCAACGTCGTCGGGAAGCTAAATGCCATTGTAGCACAATTTCTGAATCTGTCCAGCAGAATTGTTAGGTACGTTTTGACAAAAATAAGCAATCAAGAGAGAAGTAAGGCAGCATTTAGCTCCAATCGTGGAATCGATACGGGCTTGATGGGGCCACCCGAGTTTTGGCGGCAACAAGGGTGACTCGAAAACTACATCCAACTAGGCGTGTGTGGATGCATTGGCGAATATACCGTGGGACTTGGCATTTTTTAAGTGCTGTCAAAACCTCTACCAAGGCTCTCCAGCGCGTGCGTAGAGTTTCAGAAATCGGGTCGTCACATTGGACCTTGTCCACCTTTCTTGGAAGATGAGATTGAGCAGAACTGTGACCGGTTTTACCAGTCCAAGCGGATTATAAATTCTTGATAATTGCGACCAGACTTCTCGTTTCGTGAGAGAAATGGTTGCATCGAAGTCCTTTAGATTGATATACAGGACGTTTTTTCCTGGATTTCATTGGATTCCAAAAATTTTGACTGGAGGAGCTGGATGGGCCTAAAACATCTATCTTCTTCAGGCAATGATTTCAGATGACTCCAACTATTGGAACTCCATTTGCGTAGTTTGAATTTGCCTTTATCCAAGAGTCCGATAAGCTCGTCCTTTAGAATCTTAAGGTCCTCAAAGGTGTGTCACCCTGTTGGAATATCGTCCACATAGGCATCGCGTTCATTCTCAGTCTTGCGCCAACCAATGCGCTAATTGGTGTGCGGCTTGAAGATTTTAATTTCGCAAAACATCTTCTCGATATCTGAATAATAACCTGCAAAAATCCAACCAAAAACAGTATTGAGAGCGATAGGAAAGTCGTTACCAAAGTATTTCCGTTCTCCCGTGTATAGAGACCAGGCTGATTCGATCCAACGATGACATCAATTGCTCGTGATGTGCAGAACGAAGGAAGCTCGTAGATTTGCTTCCACGTAGAAGATGAGGTGTCAATACCTTGGGCTGGGAGTGATTACTTCGTCGACTTGAGTATAATCGAGACCAATTCGATAGTTTAGCCCGAATAAAGAGAACGCAGCTTGATATGTGCGCGTCCGCGGGTAAAGCCCGCACTGTTGGCGGCAAGACCGAGAATAGAAATTCGTGCGTGCGTTCGACGCACGCCTATTCGCTGAACAAATGTTTACGATGCCAAGGTTATTGTAGATCCAGTGTCCAAGAGCAGCCTGCAAGTTGTAGTATTGTCCCAGGCGTCAGCAAGGATGGTTGGCAACAGAGTCAGAGAACTTGCCACCGGAATATTGTCCAGGGTATGATGCGTGAAGTTGTTTTCTGCAGGACACTCGCTACCCAAGTGATGACCGCCACGAGCTAGCGGTTAATTGTGGAAAATGTAGATCCCGCGCGTGAGACTGATGGTCGATCACGGCTGTCACCACTCGGTGTCAACGTAGTTTCCAGGTTGAATTGGCTGCGCCGAGCCATGAACCAAAGTATGATGCTTGCGGCGCACAGTGGCGCATTAGATACAAATGCTATACTAAATTCAAATTTTTGATGAAACAGATCGTTGCGATATTGCATTCGACAGGTAGTTCAAAAGGGTTAAATCCAAAAAATAATTCAAATCGGTTCAGTATTTTAGAAGTTACACGTGTTCAAAGTTAAACCTTTTTTGGGTTGCAAAAAAAGCAGGTAATTTTTGTAGAAAATTCAACTTTGTTGGAGTATATAAATCGATTCCCTACCATTCCCTGGGTTTGGAGTATGAGGTGTTGTTCTTGAATATGTTCTTAATCAGAATCAAAAGAAATCGGGTCCCCCCACGTCCCACCCCGAGTTTCCCAGGCAAAAGATACTTTCAACTCTGCGTAAAAAACGCGCGGCTTAGTGCAAATTCTGCTACAAGCGCAGTCGCTGTGCAGTACGAAATTGTATGGCGGGCATACATTTTTTCCTGTATTGGCGGCTTGTTTTTCAATCCCTGACTTTGTAATGATTTTAAATGAATGTACAATGATTAACTATTCTTCAAAAATATTAAATTAAGTATAATTGAATGATCATTTTTAGTTATTTGTAAAAAAAAAAGGTAAAAATAGATAAAAAATTTAAAAATAGTACCATATAAGCATTTTCAGAGAAAAAAAAGAAAAGTATTTGTCGAATTTGGATACAAATTGAGAAAACTGCCTCAAAAAAAAATAATTTTTGAGTATAAAATCTACTATTTATCACACCGTATTGTATGACCACTTAATCGAAAGGTATTAAAATGACCTTTCATTTAAAAAAAAAAAATAAAAATTATGAAAATACCTCAACTGGTTCAAGAGTCATGATTTTTGTAACCCAAAAGTCCGACAAGTATGTCGCGAGGTACAGTTGCCCACCATATGAGCTGGACTAAATTGAAACAAAGCTTCCTTGCTTTGCGGAATTCCCGTCGAGATGCAATGTCGACTGCTTTGAACTGAGGACATTTAAATGTTGGTGGTTCTGTCGGCACGATGTGCACTTTGGCTTCTTCCGTCGTGGATGGGCGCCTACCTATATTTGAATTTATAGCACTCGGAAAGGTCATAAAACTTTTTAAGAATGACCGAATAATTTGCGATTGTTTGTTATATCGCTCGTCCAGCCGATCTCATGCTTTCCGATAGTTATACCCGTTACTCGTAGAGTAAAAGGGTATACTAGATTCGTTGTACGAGTACATTGGCAAAAGTTATCTGTAATAGTATTGAAAATATCGTGTGTTGAACATTACACACTGCCAAAAACACATACTGTTCGAATTAATAGTGGTTAGGGCTTGTAAATTATTTTAAAGGGGAAAGTCGGCAGCTGAATTATCGTGAGCTGCAATAAAAACCTATCCTAAAATTAAGGGCGAATTGCATGTATTTAATACCAAAACTTTTCTAAATCGTCGCGTGCTTTGCCTGAAAACTAAAGATTTTCGGACATAAATAAAAGCAAAAAAAAATCGAATGAATTGAAAGTCTCTATTGTTATTGTTTTGCATTTCACTTTATTCTCAAAGAGCACAATAGATACATATGTTCTCCGTTTTCTTCGAACTTTCGAACTTTCTAAATGGAGGATGGGATGCAAAGCCTCCCTAACATTTTTTCTGGTAAGTACAAGTAATCTTGAAATTTTATGTATATCAATACATAAATAATAAAAGAATAATGTGATTTATAATGTATAATAACTTAAGGTTATATTTTTATTCTCTAATACCTTTTCTTTCAGTCTTAATGCGTAATTTATAGAAGTGAGACCAACTACGATGAGAAATTCTGGAGAAACGGCAAACAATTTAAGTAATATCTTTCTGTAAGTTTTCTTTCGTATTCGCACAATTTCCTCTAACAATAACACAAATATAAATTAATAAAATATATATTAGGAGTAAGTTTTATTTTTAAGTAAACCCTATGATTAACCCTATGAGGGAGTCCAGCCTGGGATTGCTACAGATTCCGTTTTGTCCGCACTGGTTTCTCAACCGGTGATTCCACCCGTCCCGAATTATTTACCACCACAAAGAAATATTGAGTCCGGACTACCGGCTCAAGTTGGCACTTCAGAAATACAACCTGCAGTGCTAAAACCATTCTCGGTGGTTCCACTAAAGAAACAAATTTTTGTTTCTCGGCTTTCCACTGATCAAACATCATCTGATGTACTGTCTTATATACAAGACAAACCAAAAGGCGACCACATAAAAGTGGAAAAATTTAACTTTTCATATGCTAGGGAACTCATCTTTCAAGATAACTGTCCCAAATGAGCTATTCTCAACCATATGTTCTGGTGATTTTTGGCCGGAAAGTATGATTGTGAAAGAGTTTGAAGCTAAGATTAAAAATAGAAAAAAGGCCCCGTGGGAATTAAACTTCCCACAAGTGGCCAGATCACTGCCCCATCCTCCTCTACTACTTCTACTTCTTTATCTTCAAAAAACTAAAATCTAGTCTCACTATCTGTTATCAAAATGTAAGAGGCTTGTGTAGTAAGGTAACTAATTTGTATTCTAATAGCCTTTCCTTTGCATCCGAAATTATTGTCTTTACAGAGACTTGGTTAAAACCGGAGATACTTAACTCCGAAGTTTTCCCACTAATGTACACAGTATACAGGCATGATCGTCCCCTAGGCGGGGAGGGGGAGTCCTAATTGCTGTTAGGTCTACCCTCACGTCAGAGGAGGTACTTTTTGATGAGTTCCGTAACTTAGAATGTATGTAGTGTATACTAGATTCGTTGAAAAGTATGTAACAGGCAGAAGGAAGGGTTTCCGACCATATAAAGTATATATATTCTTGATCAGGACCAATAGCCGAGTCGATATGACCATGTCCGTCTGTCCGTCTGTCTGTCCGTCCGTATGAACGCTGTGATCTCAGGAACTACAAAAGCTAGAAAGTTGAGACTAAGCATACAGACTCCAGAGACATAGACGCAGCGCAAGTTTGTCGATTCATGTTGCCACGCCCACAAACCGCCCAAAACTGCCACGCCCACACTTTTGAAAAATGTTTTGATATTTTTTCATTTTTGTATTAGTCTTGTAAATTTCTATCGATTTGTCAAAAAACTTTTTGCCACGCCCACTCTAACGCCCCCAAACCGCCCAAAGCTGCAACGCCCACACTTTTGAAAAATGTTTTGAAATTTTTTCATTTTTGTATTGGTCTTGTAAATTTCTATCGATTTGCCAAAAAACTTTTTGCCACGCCCACTCTAACGCCCACAAACCGCCCAAAGCTGCTACTCCCATACTTTTGAAAAATGTTTTGATATGTTTTCATTTTTTTTTTAGTCTTGTAAAATTCTATCGATTTGCCAAAAAACTTTTTGCCACGCCCACTCTAACGCCCTCAAACCGCCCAAAGCTGCTACGCCCACACTTTTGAAAAATGTTTTGATATTATTTCATTTTTGTATTAGTCTCGTAAATTTCTATCGATTTGCCAAAAAACTTTCTGCCACGCCCACAATAACGCCTACAAACGGCCAAGAACTGCGTTTAAGACTCTCCTTCTCTCTTCCACTAGCTGAGTAACGGGTATCAGATAGTCGGGGAACTCGACTATAGCGTTCTTTCTTGTTTTTTTTTTTACGCGCGAGTCCCACGGCTACACCTCCCGCCCAACCGACCGAGGGGCCGTGTATCGTACGGCTCGAATCGCGGGAAGATAGACGCAATATAGAAGACAGTAAAGAACGAGGAAATATATATATATACTAGTAAGATCTTAGAATTTGTTAAATACGTTGGTATAGATCGCTTTAAGTACGGCAGAGAGCCAGAATTAGAGAAAATAGGATAGAATCTATTATAGTCAGAACATAATACTCCGTAGGGATCATGCAACTCATAATTAGATCTACATTGATTTATAATTAACGGTACGTAATTTCTAGTAAATCTGCTTGGAACAGTGAAGTTTAGCCGACCAACCAAGTCGGGACTATCAACTTCACCACGAATAAGGTTAAAAATAAAGACTGTTCCAAGCATCGTTCTACGGTTAGCTAAGGAGGGTAAGTTAATTAGCATAAGCCTACTTGAATAAGGAGGTAATCTAAGGTTTGCATCCCAATTAAGGCGCCGTAAGGCAAAAAATAAGATGTTCTTTTGAACCGATTCAATTCGGTCCGAGTTAACTTCATATTGTGGTCTCCAAACAGGTGATCGAGGATCGGACGGACTAGAGAAATAAATAAGGTTTTGGTCATGTAAGGATCATCAAATTCCTTTGACCACCGTTTTATAAAACCAAGCACACCTCTGGCATTATTGACAATAGACGAAATATGGTCTTAAAATTTAAGTTTAGGGTCCAGAAGAACACCAAGATCATCAGCATGTGTTATTCTGTCCAAAGAGCACCCACTTAAAGTGTAAGTTGCGTGCATTGAGTTGGCACGATAAAAGGTCATAACTTTACACTTAGAGCCATTTAAGTTTAATACGTTATCACGGCACCAGGTTTGAAAGCAATCTAGATCGGATTGTAAGTCCAAATGGCGGGAAATGTCCTTATATTGCAAGCATAATTTTACATCATCAGCGTACATTAGTACACGCGAATGATTTATTATTAAGGGAAGGTCGTTAATAAATAAGTTAAAAAGGAACGGACCTAGGTGGCTCTCTTGCGGGACGCCGGATGTGACTCGGAGAATACAAGAAAGAGAATTTTTAAAGGGGACCCGTTGCGTCCTGCCATTCAGATAACTTAGAATCCAATTTAGGAGATCAACAGGGAAACCTAATAAATCAAGTTTTTTTTATTAAAAGTGAATGATTAACAGAGTCGAATTCTTTACTAAAATCCGTATAAATGACATCTGTTTGAAGATTATTTTTGAAGCCCTGTACTACGAAGGAGGTTAGCTCCAGAAGGTTAGTAGTTGTTGATCTGCGTTTCATGAACCCATGCTGACATGGTGATATAATTGACCTACAAAGGTGCTGCAAATGAGAAGTGATAACGTATTCAAATAGCTTAGGGATAGCAGACAATTTGTAGATTCCTCTGTAATTGCTTGCATCCGATTTTCTACCTTTTTTATGGAGAGGGATCACAAAGGACTCCTTCCATATTTGGGGGAACTGTGTAGATTCCAGAGATAAGTTGAACAATTTCAGTAGAGGTTTGCACAAGGCTTCCGCACGGAATCTAAGCACACAGCCAGGAATTCCGTCGGGACCTGGCGAATAAACAGGCTTAACTCGCTGAAGATCATAAAGCAGTGAGCTTTCGATTAGAGTGGGACAGAATATTAAATTTGACTTTGATACCGCGTAAGAGTAAGGCCGTTCGGAATGAGGTTACGTAGAATGTGTGGTTTGAAAAAACATGGCAAATAGATCGGCTATTGCCTGATCCGATGTTACCGAAGTATTTTCAAAAAATAGCGAAGAAGGGTAACTGGTTGTTTTGCGCTAAGTGTTAACGAAATTATAAAACTGTTTGGGATCCTCAGCTAACTGGAACTTACAACGGTTTAAATAATTCTTATAACACTGAGCATTAGGCACGGTAAAATTTATCCGAGCACTTACATATTTAGAAAATATAGATTGAGAACCGGTATTTTTAAATTTTATATAAAGTCTGGACTAAACATTTCTTAGATGTGTCAACTCTTTATAAAACCAAGGAGGTTTGTTAGAGGTAGACGGATAGTACATCGGAACACAAGAGTTAAAAAATGATTTAATTGCATTATAAAAACAAGAGAGAACGCTATAGTCGAGTTCCCCGACTATCTGATACCCGTTACTCAGCTAGTGGAAGGAAGAAGGAGAGTCTTAAACACAGTTTTTGGCGGTTTGTAGGCGTTATAGTGGGCGTGGCAGAAAGTTTTTTGGCAAATCGCTAGAAATTTACAAGACCAATACAAAAATGAAAAAATATCAAAACATTTTTCAAAAGTGTGGGCGTGGCAGTTTTGGGCCGTTTGTGGGCGTTAGAGTGGGCGTGGCAGCATGATTCGACAAACTTGCGCTGCTTCTGGAGTCTGTATGCTTAATCTCAACTTTCTAGCTTTTGTAGTTCCTGAGATCTCGACGTTTATACGGACGGACAGACGGACGGACAGACGGACATGGCCAGATCGACTCGGCTATTGATCCTGATCAAGAATATATATACTTTATATGGTCGGAAACACTTCCTTCTGCCTGTTACATACTTTTCAACAAATCTAGTATACCCTTTTACTCTACGAGTAACGGGTATAAATATTTACGGTATCGGCCATTATTGCAAGAATAAAGATCGGACCAATTAAAGCCAGATATAAAAAGATTTAGCCCCCGAAAGTTTGCCGTACGAAAACAATGAATTCGTTTGGTTGACTTACTTATTACGGTACCTGTGTCGATTGTCACCTCGAAAGTTGGATGGTATGGATCTTCTGGTGCTACTCTAGTCAGAAACACACTTTCAGGACTTGTAACAAAGCATAGATCCAATAAACGACCAAGACAATTTCGAATATAATTAACTTATTAGTCTTGTAAATTTCTATCAATTTGCCAAAAACCTTTTTGCCACGCCCACTCTAACGCCCACAAACCCCCAAAAACTGTCAGTGTTGAAATTTCATCTTCGCACTAGCTGAGTAACGGGTATCAGATAGTCGGGGAACTCGACTATAGCGTTCTCTCTTGGTAATCTTCGCTTCGAACTCTTTCTTTCCGGCCAAAAATCGCCAGAACATATGGTCGAGAATAGCTCAGTAGAGACAGTTATCTTGAAAGATGAGTTACCTAGCGTAAGAAAAGTTAAATTTTTCCACTTTTATGTTGTCGGCTTTTGTTTTGTCTTGTATGTAAGACAATACATCAGTTGATGTTTGATCAGGGGAAAGCTGAGAAACGAAAATTTGTTTCTTTAGTGGAACCACCGAGAGGGGTTTGGCACTGCAGGTTGTATTTCTGAAGTGCCAACTTGAGCCGGTAGTCCGGACTCAATATTCCTTTGTGGTGGTAAACTATTAGGGACGGGTGGAATCACCGGTTGAGAAACCAGTGCGGACAAAACGGAATCTGTAGCAATCCCAAGCTTGACTCCCTCCACAATGGATTGATCGGATTGCTCCGAATCTTTTTTAGCTGCCGATCTAAGCAACATTTGAGGGTTGGCTGCGATCGTCAACTGTGGAGTCATGTTGATCACTTGCTGGAGGTTGCTAGGCATTCCCCTTAGGCAGCCTACCATCAGCGGCTTTCTTGCGCTTTGGAGATTCCTCTAATAGCTTGAGGCTATTAAATTGTGAGTCTAGCGCGGAAAGAAGATCATCAGCTCGACGAAAACTATCTCTAGCCACGCCAAAACTGCTAATCAGTCCTTTGAAGCCACCTTTAGTTTGGCGCATAAAGAGTTTCATTTCATTTGCAACCCCTAGGCAAGTATCACAACAGTATTTTAGATTTGGGCCTTTTGCTAGGTCATCACTTGTTCGGCCGTTGAAGCCAGCGCACTTAGTGTACACCAATCTATCACATAGCCAACAGGTCATTTTTGACTGCTCAGGCTTTATTACCTGACGGCATGTGTTATGGAAGCAGACAACATTGGATTCCATATTTAATTGGGTTTGGACCACTGTACCAAAAGACAAAATCAAAACAAGAGAGAACGCTATAGTCGAGTTCCCCGACTATCTGATACCCGTTACTCAGCTGATGTAAGTGCGAAGGCCAGTTTTTGGCGGTTTGTGGGCGTTAGAGTGGGCGTGGCAAAAAGTTTTTTTGCAAATCGATAGAAATTTACAAGACCAATACAAAAATTAAAAAATATCCTGATCAAGAATATATATACTTTATATGGTCGGAAACGCTTCCTTCTGCCTGTTACATACTTTTCAACGAATCTAGTATACCCTTTTACTCTACGAGTAACGGGTATAAATATACCGCAAGAGCGCAGTCTGCACTTTAGGATTTTGTGTGGGAGAGCGGGTACACCGTGCAGTTAAGTACAAACACAACACCAAACAGCACAACGGACAACGCACAATAGGGAGAGTAAGCAAAACGCAAAGACAGAAAGAGAACAGATTGTATTTAATTTATTAAAATAAGCATCATTTATTATAATAATCACAAAAGATTCACTTGCAAAGCGAACGGAACTTTAACTAGTACTGATTACGAAATTGAATTATTTTAAATGTATTAAAATCCACCGCTGGTTTTGGCAAAACAAAAATAAATTCGGAGCGCAGAAAAAAACACGACCGTTCGCCTTGAAGGTAGAAGAATTTTTTGGCAGAATTGGGGCAAAACATTGGATAAAAACCATCATGGATCAACATGTGTATGTAGATATTTTGGAGACCGTGATGCTACCCATTGCTGAATACGATATGCCGCTAAAATGGGTTTTCCAGCAAGACAACGACCCCAAGCAACCAGCAGGAAAGCCAAGGAGTGGTTCCAAAATAATTTAGTTCATGTTCTGGAGTGGCCTGCGCAGTCGCCAGACCTCAATCCCATTGAAAATCTTTGGTCGGATATTAAAAAGGCAGTTGCAACTTTTAAGCCAACTAACAACGAAAACATTTGGACCGTGATTAAGGAGTCCTGGAGCAAAATATCCCCAAAACGCTGCCAGGACCTGGTTGACTCAATGTCAAAACGTAGCGCAGCTGTTATTGCTAATAAAGGATACACTACACAATATAAAATTGGTGGGATGGGCGTAGTTTTAATAAGCAATCACTTGTTAATCACTTGTTGTGAATTTGTTACCTTTAAGTTCATATTTTAAGTTTAAAGCATTCTTTATGAAGTAATGCTATTATTTTTATACCCGTTACTCGTAGAGTAAAAGGGTATACTAGATTCGTTGAAAAGTATGTAACAGGCAGAAGGAAGCGTTTCCGACCATATAAAGTATATATATTCTTGATCAGAATCAATAGCCAAGTCGATTTGGCCATGTCCGTCTGTCCGTCCGTCTGTCCGTCTGTCTGTCCGTATGAACGTCGAGATCTCAGGAACTACAAAAGCTAGAAAGTTGAGACTAAGCATACTGACTACAGGGACATAGACGCCGCGCAAGTTTGTCGAATCATGCTGCCACGCCCACTCTAACGCCCACAAACCGCCCAAAACTGCCACGCCCACAAACCGCCCAAAACTGCCACGCCCACACTTTTGAAAAATGTTTTAATATTTTTTCATTTTTGTATTAGTGTTGTAAATTTGTATCGATTTGTCAAAAAACTTTTTGCCACGCTCACTCTAACGCCCACAAACCGCCCAAAGCTGCCACGCCCACACTTTTGAAAAATGTTTTGATATTTTTTCATTTTTGTATTAGTCTTGTAAATTTTTATCGATTTGCCAAAACACTTTTTGCCACGCCCACAATAACGCCTACAAACGGCCAAGAACTGCTACGCCCACACTTTTGAAAAATGTTTTGATATTTTTTCATTTTTGTATTAGTCTTGTAAATTTCTATCGATTTGCTAAAAAGCTTTCTGCCACGCCCACTATAACGCCTACAAACCGCCAAAAACTGTGTTTAAGACTCTCCTTCTCCCTTCCACTAGCTAAGTAACGGGTATCAGATAGTCGGGGACCTCGACTATAGCGTTCTCTCTTGTTATACCCGTTACTCGTAGAGTAAAAGGGTATACTAGATTCGTTGAAAAGTATGTAACAGGCAGAAGGAAGCGTTTCCGACCATATAAAGTATATATATTCTTGATCAGGATCAATAGCCGAGTCGATTTGGCCATGTCCGTCTGTCCGTCCGTCTGTCTGTCCGTATGAACGTCGAGATCTCAGGAACTACAAAAGCTAGAAAGTTGAGATTAGGCATACAGACTCCAGGGACATAGACGCAGCGCAAGTGGGCGTTAGAGTGGGCGTGGCAAAAAGTGTTTTGGCAAATCGATAAAAATTTACAAGACCAATACAAAAATGAAAAAATTTCAAAACATTTTTCAAAAGTGTGGGCGTTGCAGCTTTGGGCGGTTTGTGGGCGTTAGAGTGGGCGTGGCAAAAAGTTTTTTGGCAAATCGATAGAAATTTACAAGACCAATACAAAAATGAAAAAATTTCAAAACATTTTTCAAAAGTGTGGGCGTTGCAGCTTTGGGCGGTTTGGGGGCGTTAGAGTGGGCGTGGCAAAAAGTTTTTTGACAAATCGATAGAAATTTACAAGACTAATACAAAAATGAAAAAATATCAAAACATTTTTCAAAAGTGTGGGCGTGGCAGTTTTGGGCGGTTTGTGGGCGTGGCAACATGAATCGACAAACTTGCGCTGCGTCTATGTCTCTGGAGTCTGTATGCTTAGTCTCAACTTTCTAGCTTTTGTAGTTCCTGAGATCACAGCGTTCATACGGACGGACAGACAGACGGACAGACGGACATGGTCATATCGACTCGGCTATTGGTCCTGATCAAGAATATATATACTTTATATGGTCGGAAACCCTTCCTTCTGCCTGTTACATACTTTTCAACGAATCTAGTATACACTACATACATTCTAAGTTACGGAACTCATCAAAAAGTACCTCCTCTGACGTGAGGGTAGACCTAACAGCAATTAGGACTCCCCCTCCCCGCCTAGGGGACGATCATGCCTGTATACTGTGTACATTAGTGGGAAAACTTCGGAGTTAAGTATCTCCGGTTTTAACCAAGTCTCTGTAAAGACAATAATATCGGATGCAAAGGAAAGGCTATTAGAATACAAATTAGTTACCTTACTACACAAGCCTCTTACATTTTGATAACAGATAGTGAGACTAGATTTTAGTTTTTTGAAGATAAAGAAGTAGAAGTAGTAGAGGAGGATGGGGCAGTGATCTGGCCACTTGTGGGAAGTTTAATTCCCACGGGGCCTTTTTTCTATTTTTAATCTTAGCTTCAAACTCTTTCACAATCATACTTTCCGGCCAAAAATCACCAGAACATATGGTTGAGAATAGCTCATTTGGGACAGTTATCTTGAAAGATGAGTTCCCTAGCATATGAAAAGTTAAATTTTTCCACTTTTATGTGGTCGCCTTTTGGTTTGTCTTGTATATAAGACAGTACATCAGATGATGTTTGATCAGTGGAAAGCCGAGAAACAAAAATTTGTTTCTTTAGTGGAACCACCGAGAATGGTTTTAGCACTGCAGGTTGTATTTCTGAAGTGCCAACTTGAGCCGGTAGTCCGGACTCAATATTTCTTTGTGGTGGTAAACAATTCGGGACGGGTGGAATCACCGGTTGAGAAACCAGTGCGGACAAAACGGAATCTGTAGCAATCCCAGGCTGGACTCCCTCATAGGGTTAATCATAGGGTTTACTTAAAAATAAAACTTACTCCTAATATATATTTTATTAATTTATATTTGTGTTATTGTTAGAGGAAATTGTGCGAATACGAAAGAAAACTTACAGAAAGATATTACTTAAATTGTTTGCCGTTTCTCCAGAATTTCTCATCGTAGTTGGTCTCACTTCTATAAATTACGCATTAAGACTGAAAGAAAAGGTATTAGAGAATAAAACAAGAGAGAACGCTATAGTCGAGTTCCCCGACTATCTGATACCCGTTACTCAGCTAGTGTAAGTGCGAAGGACAGTTTTTGGCGGCTTGTGGGCGTTAGAGTGGGCGTGGCCAAAAGTTTTTTGGCGAATAGATAGAAATTTACAAGACTAATACAAAAATGAAAAAATATCAAAACATTTTTCAAAAGTGTGGGCGTGGCAGCTTTGGGCGGTTTGTGGGCGTTAGAGTGGGCGTGGCAAAAAGTTTTTTTGCAAATCGATAGAAATTTTCAAGACCAATACAAAAATGAAAAAATATTAAAACATTTTTCAAAAGTGTGGGCGTGGCAGTTTTGAGCGCTTTGTGGGCGTTAGAGTGGGCGTGGCAAAAAGTTTTTTGGCAAATCGATAGAAATTTACAAGACCAATACAAAAATGAAAAAATATTAAAACATTTTTCAAAAATGTGGCCGTCGCAGTTTTGGGCGGTTTGTGGGCGTTAGAGTGGGCGTGGCAACATGAATCGACAAACTTGCGCTGCGTCTATGTCCCTGGAGTCTGTATGCCTAATCTCAACTTTCTAGCTTTTGTAGTTCCTGAGATCTCGACGTTCATACGGACAGACGGACAGACGGACAGACGGACAGACGGACGGACAGACGGACATGGCCAAATCGACTCCGCTATTGATCCTGATCAAGAATATATATACTTTATATGGTCGGAAACGCTTCCTTCTGCCTGTTACATACTTTTCAACGAATCTAGTATACCCTTTTACTCTACGAGTAACGGGTATAAATATAACCTTAAGTTATTATACATTATAAATCACATTATTCTTTTATTATTTATGTATTGATATACATAAAATTTCAAGATTACTTGTACTTACCAGAAAAAATGTTAGGGAGGCTTTGCATCCCATCCTCCATTTAGAAAGTTCGAAAGTTCGAAGAAAACGGAGAACATATGTATCTATTGTGCTCTTTGAGAATAAAGTGAAATGCAAAACAATAACAATAGAGACTTTCAATTCATTCGATTTTTTTTTTGCTTTTATTTATGTCCGAAAATCTTTAGTTTTCAGGCAAAGCACGCGACGATTTAGAAAAGTTTTGGTATTAAATACATGCAATTCGCCCTTAATTTTAGGATAGGTTTTTATTGCAGCTCACGATAATTCAGCTGCCGACTTTCCCCTTTAAAATAATTTACAAGCCCTAACCACTATTAATTCGAACAGTATGTGTTTTTGGCAGTGTGTAATGTTCAACACACGATATTTTCAATACTATTACAGATAACTTTTGCCAATGTACGAGGGTCGTTTGATAAGTCCGTGACTTTTTGAATAAAATATATTTTTTTCGTCAAAGAAGCGTTTTATTTCTCAACATAAACTCCTTTTAGCTCTATACATTTAGTCCAGCGTTTTTCCAATTTTTTTATTCCTTCCAAATAATAGGTTTTCTCAAGGCCCTCAAAATAGTCGTTTGTTTCTGTGATGACCTCTTCATTTGACCCGAATCTCTTACCGCCGAGCCATTTCTTCATGTTTGGAAACAAAAAATAGTCACAGGGGGCTAAATCTGGAGAATATGCTGGATGGGGTAGCAGTTCGTAGCCCAATTTATGAAATTTTGCCATGCTGACTACACACGTGTGCACCCGTGCATTGTCCTGATGGAACAGCACTTTTTTTTTCGCCAAATGCGGTCGTTTCTGCTTCAAATCAATATCGAATCTGTCCAAAAGCTCTGAATAATATTCGCCGGTGATCGTTTTACCCTTTTCAAGGTAATCGATGTGAATGATACCTTGTGCATCCCAAAAAACTGTGGCCATGACCTTGTTGGCCGACAGACCCACCTTGGCCTTCTTTGGTGCACGTTCACCCGGAGAAACCCACTGTCTTGATTGTTCTTTGGTCTCTGGTGTGGTGTGGTGGATCCATGTTTCGTCTACGGTAACGAAACGGCGCAAAAATTCGTTTGGATTGCGGTTGAACATCGCCAAACACTCCTTTGAAATGGTCACACGGTTGCGCTTATGGTCGTGTGTGAGCAATCGCGGCACCCATCGCGCGGAAAGCTTTTTCATGTCCAAATATTCATGTAAAATGTGATGTACCCGTTCAGTTGAGATGCCTACAGCCTCAGCTACCTCACGCACTTTCATTCTCCGATCATCCAATATCATTCCATGGATTTTGTCGACGATTTCTGGCATGACGACCTCTTTTGGGCGACCTGAACGTTCGGCATCACTTGTACTGGTACGACCACAACGGAACTCAGTAAACCATTTCTTAACCATTGAAATTGATGGTGCAGAGTCCCCATAATATTTATCAAGTCTTTCCTTGGTTTCGGTGATGGATTTTTTACGCAAAAAATAATGCTTAATTAGCACACGAAATTCACTTTTTTCCATTTTCGTTAAAATTCACGAGATCGTCTGCTTTCAATGCCTATAAAACGCAAACCAAAAAACGCAGCTTTCTCAAAATTTTACAGTCAGCTGTTAATCGATAACTGCTGACAGGAGCAGTGTTGTATTTAGAGCAGGTGCGCGGCAAATACAAAAAGTCACGGACTTATCAAACGACCCTCGTATTTTGTCTAAAAGGGAATTTTGTTCTCTTTACGATGACAAAAAAATTCTTGTACTTCCAACAACAACATGACTTATTCATTCAAACGGTAGACTTAAGAGATACGAAAAAAATGACCACTATTAATTCGAACGCTGCGTAATATAACAAATTAATTAATATTAAAATTGTGTAACATCGCCCCTGGCCTGTATTACACATTTAACACGTTTTGGCATTGATTTTAATAAATTTTCGCAATGTTCCCGGGAAATCAAGTCCCACATCTCTTGCAACTTAAATTAAAGGTCAGAAATGCTCCTTTGTGGCTCGTTTCGAAGCTTGCTTTTCATTAGCCACTAAATATTTTCTAAGGGGCTTAGATCTGGACTATTTGATGGCCAATCTAAAACCTCCATTTGCTTATATTTCAGTCAATTTTTGGTTATTTTGGCTGTGTGCGATGATGCTCAGTCCTGCTGAAAAGTGAATTCACCACAATCTGCCAGATTTGGTATTGATGGCAGCAAACTTTCTTCCAAAATATTAATATATTTTCCAGCATTAACCTTCCTTTCAATACAGTGCAGCTTCCCTAATCCTTTGGCAGACATATGTACATCCCCATACCATAGTGCTTGCAGGAAACTTTACAGTCCTTTTAAGGCAGTCTTTATGGTATCTTTCTGTCTTTGTACGGACGATTCGTTTCCTCATATCGCCGAAACTAACATCAAATTTAGCTTCATCGCTAAATATGATAGTGTCTCATTGCCGTTGAGTCCAAGACATCCTTTCCCAAGCCCATTGCAAACGCTTTTTTTTTTGAAGAAGCGTAAGCAAGGGTTTTTTCCCTGGCCTACAAGTCAGATAAGATATTTGGTATTATACACAAGTCAGATAAGTTATTTGGTATGATACATAAATAAAAACAAAACATAATTTATAGAAACCATATTCAATATTTTTTAACTGCAGTCGCGTCCATTCTCTCTTGACAGTTTTTCCAATTTTCTTCGACCACTCTGAAGCCACATTTCTTAGGGATTGGCGACGATCAAACTTCAAAATTTTGGCCAGTTCTCTTTTGTCACGGGGTGTTATTGCTCAAGTTCGGCCTCTATTCGCGATATTATTTTTAATACTCCCAGTTTTCTTGAATAATTGGATCACCCCATGCACCGACGATTTTGACAAATTTAATTGTTTGCTTATTTCACTAATTGTCTTCCCAGATTTGAAATAATCTCTAATCAAAACTCTGATTTCGGTGCAAATAGGCTTACCACGTACCATCGTTGCTAAACTTTTACTGATCTGCAGTAATTTTAAATATTTTGCATTCTGCATTGTGTTATTATTCGCAGATTATGACTAGGTAGTGATTCCGTTACATTAGTTGCTTTTGCTTTGTTCTTCTTTTAAGATAACGGTAAGCTTGCGCAGCGTTCGAATTTATAGTGGTCAAATTTTTCTTATCTCTTAAGTCTACCGTTTGAATGAATTAGACATGTTGTTGTTGGAAGTACAAGAAATCACCGTAAAGAGAACAAAATTCTCTTTTAGACAAAATACATTGGCATAAGTTATCTGTAATAGTATTGAAAATATCGTGTGTTAAACATTGCACTCTGCCAAAAACACATACCATTCGAATTAATAGTGGTTTGGGGTCGTACTTGGCTTATCGCCCAACACGTGCATACGTAAGTGGAAGTATGTAGACAAGCTGAAAACAAGGCACCGGCACATGTGCACGAATCTCGAGGACTGAAAGAGGCCACGAGGCAAGACAACGACGTTTGTAATTCGTTATTGAGCACATTTTAATATGACTCATAATATGACTCATAATGCCATAAAACTAATGCATAATTTTACAACGCATCTGAGTAAGCAGTGCACTGGTATTAGGTTTCCTTCGCGTTTACAGCAGGAAGCTGAGCGCCCCAATGGGGTATCCTATGAAAACTGAGTAACACAGAGCTTTGTGTTTCATGGCTCATTGTGAAGTATCTTGTTGACTTATTTAGCCAAATTAACAGGGGAAAAATACGCGCAGGAACACGTGGCCTTATGGTCGGAACCAACATTTTTGAGCAGGCAACGAAAGGATGTCCATCTGTATTTTTGGTAAATTTCTTTAAGAAATTTATACCCTATAACTAAGCATGCAGACTCCAGTAATGTAGATATATACTGTGAAAATTTGTTTCAGAGCTCTAAGTCCACAATCCGCCCCACACTTTTAAAAATGTATTAACTTTTTTTCATTTCATTATTGTTCTTCGCAGTTTCTGCCAGAAAAATGTTGATTTTACTTGTTATCACTTCGGCTAGTTGAGTAAAGGGCATCTGATAGTTGGGAAACTCGACTATAGCGTTCTCTCTTGTTTTAACTTCTGATATCAAACAATGACTGCTCGGTTTGTTGGAGTTAGAAATAGAAATTTGCAAAACTAACCAAAAAAATTAAAAAATATCACAATATTTTTTAAAATTTTGGGCGAGGTTATGACGGTGCGTGGGCATTAAAGTGGGCGTGGCAACATGAGTAGAATATGTACATTTTTGTAATTTTACTAAAGATATTTTGTTAAGTCTGAAATAAATTTTAAAAATAAAAAAAATATGTTAAATATATTAAAAAAATGTTAAATGCATTCTTTGTTCTTTTAATTTACTTAAAAAGTATAAAACAATTTAAAACATACATACATATGATAAAACATGTCGCGTGCAACAGTGACTAAAATTCAACTAAAAAAAAACGACTTAACATTTTAAAGTCAACTCAAATACATCATTAGGATGAATTGATATATTATACATTAAAATTAATCCTCGAGTTTCGCTGAAATCAGTGCTTCAACTGGTTAGCGAAAAAGTGACTTCTGTCTGTGTCGCGTGCGTATAAATTAAATTTTTGTAATTATATATCTTGAAAACGAACAATTGTTCGAAATCGACCTTTACATCAATTATAGTGCTAACTAAGAGCAATACGTTTTAATACGTTTTTAAAATTAAATTTAAGTCTTGGTACATGTTTTTTTTAGTTTAAATGCGTGATAGATCGTATTTCTTGAACAGCCATTCCGCATGAAAGAATCCTGATACGGTGATAACCTACCCGTCGCCAGCCGCTTGCAAATGGCAATCGATAATGACCAACGACTTGAAGAAAATAAAAATTACCGTGGTCGGACCGTGGTCTGCCTGGAAAAATACGACTGTTGGAAATGTTCAGGTAAATATTATTATAAAGCTTATCCATTATATAAATAAACGCATAGACTTGAAGTGGGGATATGCTGCATTCCCTTTGTGCCCTCACTCTTTGCAGATAAGCTTGCATCGACTGGGTTAAAGTGGACCTTAATTTACAAATCCAATGACAAGTTTTATATAAAATAAATTTACATTTACTTACGCGGTTTGTGGGCGTTAGGGTGGGCGTGGCAACATATTTCAACAAACTTGCGGTGCAAATATGTCTCCGGAGTCTGCATGCTTAATCGTTCTAGCTAAATTTTACACCGTCATCGCCTTTCTGTTGTAAACTAATGTTTTTATTCCCGTTACTCGTAAAGTAAAAGGGTATACTAGAACGTCGAGATCTCAAAAACTATAAAAGCTAGAAAGTTAAGATTCAGCATGCAGACTCCAGTGACATAGACGCAGCGCAAGTTTGTCGATTAATGTCTCCACGCCCACTCTAACACCCTTACTTTTGAAAAATGTTTTGATATTGTTTAATTTTTCTATTAGTTTTGTAAATTTCTATCGATTTACCAAAACACTTTCTGCCACGCCCACTTTAACGCCCACAAACCGTCAAAAACTTTCACGCATACAATTTAAAAAAAATGTTAAATTATTATTTCATTTCAGTTTATTATACCCGTTACTCGTAGAGTAAAAGGGTATACTAGATTCGTTGAAAAGTATGTAACAGGCAGAAGGAAGCGTTTCCGACCATATAAAGTATATATATTCTTGATCAGGATCAATAGCCGAGTCGATTTGGCCATGTCCGTCTGTCCGTCCGTCTGTCCGTCTGTCCGTCTGTCTGTCCGTATGAACGTCGAGATCTCAGGACCTACAAAAGCTAGAAAGTTGAGATTAAGTATACAGACTCCAGGGACATAGACGCAGCGCAAGTTTGTCGAATCATGCTGCCACGCCCACTCTAACGCCCACAAACCGCCCAAAACTGTCACGCCCACACTTTTGAAAAATGTTTTAATATTTTTTCATTTTTGTATTGGTCTTGAAAATTTCTATCGATTTGAAAAAAAACTTTTTGCCACGCCCACTCTAACGCCCACAAACCGCCCAAAGCTGACACGCCCACACTTTTAAAAAATGTTTTGATATTTTTTCATTTTTGTATTAGTCTTGTAAATTTCTATCTATTTGCCAAAAAACTTTTGGCCACGCCCACTCTAACGCCCACAAACCGCCAAAAACTGTCCTTCGCACTTACACTAGCTGAGTAACGGGTATCAGATAGTCGGGGAACTCGACTATAGCGTTCTCTCTTGTTTTTTCCTAATTTCTACCGATATTCCAGAAAATGTTGAAAATTCTTCTTGTCACTTCCTTTTGCTTTTCCATATAAATTTTCCATTTTGACGTGAAAAAAGTGCATGTGTCCTGTAAATGCCCGTCGCTTCTGCGATTTAAATACAAAATATATATAGTCCCTACCACGGACTGACACTTAAGTAACGAAGACTATAAAATATGGTCCCCGCGATAACAAAAGAAATTAACTACGCGGCCACGTTGTCATTCGTCCCGTCGCACACGCACAGGCATACCTGACCGGCTACAAGGACAAGGACACGCCTCTGGCAAAGAAGTGCAGTTTAACTGAATAGAATTTAATATTTAAAGAGCTTTAATGAAATCGTTTTGCGTCGAGGCCGCTTTCAATTTGATTTCTGTTCCTCCGCAGCGCTCACCTGCTTACGTATAGCCCGCCAAATCGTTTCTGGAAGTTTTGCTAGAAAATGGAATTTTAAGAGATTCGTGCATCAAAATTTAAACCGAGCAGCTTATGGTGGAAAGTGTCCCCCTTTAAAGAGATATTAATCGGAAAACCAACTCATTCGAAGGACTAAAGGCATTGCTAATAGCATGCCAAAAATACACGCTTTTTAGGATGGGGTGTGGTGAGTTGGTTATTTGCGTTGAACTGGACGGTGTATAAGCGATTTTCATGAAATTTATGCTTCAATGAAACTCCAAGTTAGTTTTTTTTTATTTATTGGAGCGATAGCCAACAATTTAAAGAAATTATTCACAGTAGGCTAACTTCTTTCCTAAAGGCCAAAAATAAATTCGTTTACCCGTCATATTCAACCACCGAGTATCGAACTGGAATTAACGGTTACCCATCCCGGTAATTATCCACTCCGGTGCTTGCACCGAGCTGAATGTCTCTCTTATTTGGGCCATGCCGACGTTGTCACCCGGCGCCAGTTGGTCATTTTGTCTTCGATATACTTCTTCAAAAAGAATTCTTTCTCCTTTAAATCAGCCCGCTTTGCTGAACCAACAAGCCTATTACAGTCCTTTTGTTCTTAAGGCCGACGAAAAGGCTTCCTTGACACTATATTATATTTGCGCCTGTAAAGCACAGATAGGGTTCCTCTATCCAACATAGAGAATATATATCGTATATATTAGGTTTGTAAATATCGTATCCCCGTAATGACAAAGAGCACCAAGCACTGAACCAAGCCTATATACATATGTATACTCGAAAAAATTAAAATCTGCTGTGGTTGTCCGATCATAATGATACACCAATGATACGACAGGTGTTACACGATCACAACTTTGGTGGACCAGTTAAACGAAAACTGGGGCGCACGTATTGGAAAAATAAAAAATAAATTTAAAATGATTTATATAAAATATTCATAAAAATACAAAAATTTTCTCCGAAAGTGTAGGCATTTTGCGACGAATATAAGAGGGAGTAAGAGAGAATCCTTGTTATTTAAGGCTAATGTTGGATCTCGTCTAAATGTTTGTGTCTTTTTATACCCGTTACTCGTTGAGTTATTGACAAATGGAATAATGACTATCGCGGGATATACTGATAGTTGACAAAGTTTAGTGTCTAGGGTATTTGCGTTTACATACCTCACTTGCCCCACCTTTAGAAGATTCAATATCCTTGTTAAATTTATACGTAAATATGATGTAAGTGGCGAAGCTTTAAATTATAACTATTAATATTGTGAATACAATAATCGTATTGGTTCATATAAAGTTACATTCGTGCTAAATTATATAATTTTGTATACATAATATAATATATATTATAGTATATTTTATAGTATATAATATTATTTTGTATTTCTTATTTCTAATGTACATTGGCTTAATTATATTAAATTGTTTCTCAGTATCGCAATTGCAGATTGCACATTTCGCAATCTTGTTTAATTTATATTTTACTTAGAGAATATGTTGCATATGTGACTTAAATAATATGTTAAGCTCAATGTATTTAATACATTCATTTCGCTAATTGATTAGTAAAGATTTGAAAGATCCATTATTCAGTGATTATAAAATTTGGTTTAATATGTTTACTAATGAATTGGACAAATTTCTCAAGTAAAATCAATAATTTCTACAAAAATACGCAAAGCTCCTGTCTTTTTAAATGGATTAATTACCTTAGCTTTAGGTTTCATTTCCTTTTTATCTTTCTATATCAGTTATTCCACTTATGCTAGCTTTAATTTGAATATTAATATCCTCCTTTTCTGTCCAAATTTGTAACGATTCAGATATTCAGGGATTCTTGATATATTTTTATAGTTTTTGGTTTAGCTTTTTTCTATCCGTGTCTAATGAATGTCGATTCTAGTTTGATTTACGTTGGTCAATAAAATAATAGTCTATAACGTATATATCGCGCATATCTACACCCGTTACTCGTAGAGTATAAGGTTATACTAGATTCGTTGAAAAGTATGTATGTCAGTCTGTCTGTCCGTATGAACGTCGAGATCTCAGGAACATAAAAAGCTAGAAAGTTGAGATTCAGCATGTAGACTCCTGAGACATACGAGTAGACGCAGCGCAAGCTTGTTGACCCATGTTGTCACGCCCATTCTAACGCCCACAAACCGCTCAATACTGCCACGCCCACACTTCTAAAAATGTTCAGAAATATTTTCATTTTTCTATTTGCCTGGTAAGTTTCTATCAATTTGCAAAAAAACCGCCCAAAGCTGCCACGCCCACACTTTCGAAAAATGTGGGTGGCATAAAATTTTTCGGCAAATGGCTAGATATTTACAAAACAAAAACGTAAAAAAATATACAAACAATTTAAAATATTTTTTACAACTGTGGGCGTTGGAGTTTTGGTCGGTTTGTGGGCGTTGGCAAAAAATTTGTTGGCACATCTAGAAAAATTTATAAGACTTACAAAAAATAAAAAAAAATAATCAAAACATTTTTTAAAAGTGTGGGCGTGGCAGCTTCGTGCGGTTCTTAGGCGTGGCAAGAAAAATATTTTCAAATTGATAAAAACTTACCAGACTAATAAAATAATTTAAAAATATTGAAACATTTTTCAAATGTGTGGGCGTGGTAGTTTTGGGCGGTTTGTGGGCGTTAGACTGGGCGTAGCAACATGGGTCAACTACCTCTATGTCTCTGGTGTCTGCATGCTTAATCTAAGCTTTCTAGCTTTTATAGTTCCTGAGATCTCGACTTTCATACGGTCAGACCGACGGAGAGAGGGACGAACAGACGGACGTGCCAGATCGATTCGGCTAGTGATCCTGATCAAGAATATACATATATACATTATATGGTCGAAAACGCATCCTTCTGCCTGTTACATACTTTTCAATGAATCTAGTATTTACTCATTTACTCTACGAGTAATGGGGATAAAAAAATCAAAACTTTTTCCAAAACTGTGGAGGTGACCGTTTCTTATAGTTGTCGGGCATAAGAGTGGGCGTGGCAAAAACAATTTTCCCAACTCTAGAAAAATTTATAAGAGGAACAGTAAATTTCATAAAATTTTTTAAAAGTGTGAGCGTGAGAGTTTTGGGCGGTCGGTTTGTGAACGTTAGAGTGGGCGTGGCAACATGAATCGACAAACTTGCGCTGCTTCTATGTCTCTGGAGTCATACAGACCCTTGATCTCAGACGCTTAATCTCAACTTTCTAGCTTTTGTAGTTCTCGACGTTCATACGGACGGACAGACAGACAGACGGATATGGCAGATCGACTCGGCTATTGATCCTGATCAAGAATATATTTACTTTATATGGTCGGAAACGCTTCCTTCTGCCTGTTACATACTTTTCAACGAATCTAGTATACCCTTTTACTCTACGAGTAACGAGTATAACTAATATTGGTTTCTATGGATATACACAAGTGGGCATAAGTATTTAGACAAGAAAAATATTCATTATATTTGTTTGTAACTTATTGTTTACTTACAGGAAAATTGTTTAATAATTTTAGTAAATTGGTAGACTATCGTAGTTAAATTAGGTAATATAAACATAGGGATAACTTCATTGTTGATTTAAGAAAAATTAGTTTTCTATAAATTATCGGTGGCATAAGTATTTAGACAATTTATTTAAATTTCATAAATTTAAAAGAGAAAAATGTGAACTAAAATATTATAACAAATTAATAAAAAATATATCCCCCCTTAGCGTCTATCACTTTTTGGAGACGTTTTGGTACAGACTGTACCAAGCTGTGGATATAATCTATTGAAATATCCTTCCATAAGGCTTGAATCTCCAAAATCGTTTCTTCGCGATTTCTAGATAAGTTTGCACATCTTATTTTTTTTATATATGACCAGAGGTTTTCTATTATGTTGAGGTCTGGACTTTGAGGTGGCCAATCCAATGTGTTTACGCCAACATCTCTCAGAAACTGCGTAATCCGTTTGGCCTTATGACAGGGGGCATTATTATGCTGGAGTATGAAGGACTCCCCGATCAATTTATCACCAGAGGGGAATGCATTATTATTTAGGACATCCAAATATTTTGTTTGATTCATGGTTCCATCAACGGGAACTAAATCTCCCAATCCAGTGAAGGCTACGCATCCCCAAAACATAACAGACCCTCTTGAATGACTTATTCTCGGACATACGGGTGCCACTTTTTTCCGATATTGTTTCGGCCAAAAAATATGTTGGTCAGCCTGCATCATTCTGGAACAATGTATTGTGGAGCGATGAAAGCTCTTTTGAGTTTCACTGCTCAAAAAAAACAAATTTATGTTTGATTACCGAAACAATAGAAAACTAATTTTTCTTAAATCAACAATGAAGTTATCCCTATGTTTATATTACCTAATTTAACTACGATAGTCTACCTATTTACTAAAATTATTAAACAATTTTCCTGTAAGTAAACAATAAGTTACAAACAAATATAATGAATATTTTTCTTGTCTAAATACTCATGCCCACTTGTGTAACAGCTTTTCGTCATGACGTTATGTTGGTCTTATGATAGGTTTTATAAGGGAATGTCCAAAAATATTTCAATGTTCTCGATTCTAGTGTTTCGGTTTAAGTCTAAATTGTTGTTCTGCCTGTTTTGAACCAGAATTATATCTGGTACAATTTATACTAAACCAGATAAATTATATGTACCAAGTTTTTAACAAAATGACCTATACTACTTTCTTTTGAAACTAAGTTGCCTATCGTAGAAAAAATTGTCAAAAACATTAAAAGTTCGCTTTATATTTTTTAACAAACTAAACTGAAAGGTTGACGCATACTTCCAACTTCTGCATGGCCTTCCCAAAAATTAGTTTTGCAATTATTTATAGTCTTCAAGTCGAAATTTTATTTTTAATAAAGTATTTCATTTTGTGGAATATTATTTTTATATTATTTAAATATTGGAAAAACTGGTGCAAACAGTTTGACACAAGAGATGGATTTTTACCATATATGTATGTATTTCGAACATTTTGGTTTACGAAATTGTAGTCCTACAAGTTTACGAATTACATCTGAGGGGAATTCAGCATATATACATATCTTAATTTAGAACTCTTGCAGTTTCTAAGCGGCTTAAAATAAACATGGTTCTGCGCTACATTGAATCATTACTTGATTTCACAACTGACCTTATATAAAGTATAAGCGAAATCCAATTATGTATAAGTTTACATCCGGCCAAATTAATGTATGTAGTTTTTTACATTTACTCCTTGGCCAAGCTTTTATCGAAAATGTCTGTTTGGGTTAATTATGCTTTCTTATAGATAAAAAGATATTCAACACGTTTAAGACCTGCACAGAAAGTATGTAAATGTAAGGATGACAAGTTAAGTCGCTCTGTCTCCTTTTTGTTCGTAAGCCATGCTAAATTATGTATATCTATTAATATAAAATATGTATTTACTTAAATACATTATATGTAATTATTTTAGATTTCATGCTGTAGTTTTTTCATTCGTAGTTTTATTTAAAATATATTATATACAACATATAATATGTTGTTTGTTGATTGATTGTAACCTAACTATTGATCTGAAAATCTTATTTTTAAAGGGCTGCCAAAGGTATTGTAATAAAGGCTGCAAGAGTATATTACTATTTATATAATGGGTGTTGGAATCTGCTGAAAGGTACTGACATAGCGCATCTTTGCCAGTATTTGACATTTCCTTATTGTGTTCATAGCAACTGTTGTGCAACATGTCGATGTTTGTGCCTGAAAAATTTTTTTGCGGGCATTCTTACTTTATTACTTTAACGTTGCTTGATGAAGACCCGTGCCAAACACTTCTGGAGTTGTCCATATCACTTGGAGTCGACTTTTTGACGGTCAGAAAACGCCTCAAAGAAATAGGAATAATGTAGACAATGTAATGTAGCAGTTGATCGTAGAGTAAAATAATTCGTTAAAAAGTATGTAATAGGTAAAAGAAAGCTTTTCCGACTCTATTTAATATATGCATTCTTAATTAGGATCAATAGCTGAGTCGATCTGTCCACGTTCGTGTTACGAAAGTCGAGATCTCCAAAACTATAAAAGCTAGTAAGACATGCAGACCCTAGTGTTTTATTTTTCTCCAATTTCTACCGAAATTCCAGAAAATGAAATTTCTCGTTCGCACTTCCACTTGCGTAACGGGTATATGATAGTAGGGGAAGTCGACTGTAGCGTTCTCTATTGTTATAGTTAAAAAACCAGCCTTGCATACTTTGCACCATAAATATCTGATCAAACCTACTTCTGTTGTAAAGTCTTTCCTGCTTTTAACGCTTGGCGTTATATTCTACAGGGTAAAAAAAAAGTGCAAGAAAGTGCAGATAGTTAAACAAATTTTACAAGAGTATTTTCTCCTGCAAGTATTGTTGCATGCTTAAGCTCTATAAACATAGAGAGCGACGAATTTTCTCAGACGTGGCAAATAACCTTTTGGATATCTGAGTGGCTTACTGCTGGCCCATTCTGCTGATCTGGAGGTAGATTATCAATTCCCCTCCACTGCCCGCTGCGTCCGCCAAGCGGTTCGGGGCAAAATCATAGTCGTACCTGCCTCAAGTCTGTCGGGCAAAGAGCGAGAACAGGTACGCAGGTATGTGAGCAGAGAGCGTATTTTCGATCGAGCCGAGGGTTCATTTGTTGCGAGCGAACACCACGTAGACGTTGCTCAGACGATGTTGGCCAGATTCATTTTCCAGAAAGACGTCGTCGCGTAGACAAGCCTGAATTCGTTGCGGGCGCCAGTGGGACGACCCGGTGACCATCGTCAATTGAACAGTTGAACCAGATCAGTCCAGCTGCATTCTCCGGGAGGGGTATAGATCTCCCCTGCGCGTGCGCACAGTGTTAGTGTGAAGGGAGTTCCGTGACCAGAACCCCACGACGCCATATTTGTTTTCAAAGCGTTTGCTTGTGTGTGTGTGATTTAGCTCCGCTGTGTGAGTGTGATGGCAGACTTTGCTAGTTTCTAAGGCCGTGACAGCCCCTTTTAATCGGGGTTCGTTTGCGCAAATTCGAACAAGATTTGCTACTGATTATTGATTGATGCAGTTTTCCAGCAACGTTGTGTGTGCGAATGCAGTCACCCCGATATGGACGAGCGTGTGTGTATGCGTACGCCCTTACTTATGTGAACCCGATCGAGAACGCGAATACTGGTTTGACCCGTTGGGTCTGAGTGTGCAGCGCAAAATATCCGCTTACCTAAGCAAAAAAGTTTTCTGGCTTTGGCCTTAGAGCGGTACTCGGGCACAGACACAGCTACAGTGCCAGAAATACCTGTGCATACGACACGAACGTGGCCAGCACACAAAGCGAAACCAGAAAATCCACATTTTTCGACCTGCTCTCTGTGCCGTGCCTTTCCTCTCTTTCCATCGCGCTCTCGACTGAAACGCTATACCGAGACCAAAACCAAAACCACTAGATACATCTTTACGTGATCGTAGGTATATTACGTAGCTGCAATGGGCGACTCTACGCCCATTTGCCGATGTCGAGTACTTTATTTGGGCAGTGCCGTGCCAAGGCAGAGTAAGGATGGACTGCAGGGCATCCAGGAGCCGCTGCGCAGCCTCTATCCATCGGAAGGGGCTGTGGGCGCCAAGGGCATTGACAGCTGGCTGAGCGTCTGGTCTAACGGCATCCTGCTGGAGAACGTGGACGAAAACCTTAAGCAAATCACGCGTTTCTTTCCGATCGAGTCGCTGCACTACTGCGCCGCCGTGCGCCAGGTGCTCATTCCAGAGCGAGGAAACGCCCACCCGGAACCAAAGTTCCTGCCTCTGGACTCACCTTTCGCGCGGATGCCGCGCGCACAGCATCCACCCATCTTCGCTGCCATCCTGCGGCGCACCACCGGCATCAAGGTTCTTGAGTGCCACGTTTTTATCTGTAAGCGGGAGGCGGCCGCGAACGCCCTAGTCAGGTGCTGCTTCCACGCCTACGCCGACAACTCGTACGCCCGCCAGTTGGAGACGGGCGGAGGCGGAAGTGTCTACGGGACCTTAAAAAGCGGTGCCGTTAGCAAGTCCAGTGCCGACCTGACCAGCGTCGGGCTGGCTAACGGAGTTGGAGGCAGCAACCACCATCTGGCCCTTTCAGCCCAAGGTGGCTGGAGATCCCGGGCGGGCAGCACTACGACGCTAAATAGCTTGGGTCGCGCTTCGAACGGCCACGCCAATGGATCAGCGATGGGGATGCAGGGGGGTAGCACGGGCAGTGCGACAGAAGTCTATACATCCGTCAAGAACTGTAAGTACTTTGCTACAAATTTTTAGACGTTACTCTTAGAGTAAAAGGGCATACTAGATTCGTTGAAAGGTAAATAACATGCAGAAACAAGCGTTATATATATTATATATATTTTTGATCAGGATCACCTCGTCGTTCGGGAGATCTCAGGAACTATAATATATTTAATTTGTTTTATTGCCATATTTTAGTTTAAATATATTCTTAAAAGTACAGCTCTAAATTTCTGATAAAACAACCTACTTTGTATTTATTATACCCGTTACTCGTAGATTAGAGGGAAAATTAAATTCGTTAAAAAGTATTTATCAGGTAGAAAGACTCGATTTCAACCCTATAAAGTATATATTCTGCATCTGAATGACTAGCCGACTCGATCTGGCCATTTCCGTCCGTATGAAGGTCGAGACCTCGGGAACTATAAGAGTTGAAAATGAAAATAAGCATACATATTTCAGAGATATAAACGCAGCAAATTTGTTGCCTCGCCTCGCCACACCCAACTGTCACACCACAACTTGATACTGACATTACGATAGAAATTGGCAAGAAATAAAAAAATCATAAAATAAACATAAACTAAAGTATACTTAACATTTGTTAGGACAAACTTTAGTATTCTTTAGACGGGGGACGAAACTGTTGAAATCATGTTAGAAACCATATTATTATGTGCTAAAGGTGCGATCGATGCCTTTTATACCTTTTATATAAGGAGTTCGTATAAACGTCGAGATCTTTGAAACTGGAAATGCTAGGTAGTTAGGATTAGACATGCAAAATTTTACTAACGTCTACGTTGCGCAACTTTTTTTGAGAACGCTGCCTTTTACTTGCCATTTGGTCATTTGTTATTCTTATCGATACGCCAAACCAATATTGGCTATGCTCACTCTTCCGCCTGCAAACTGCGCACACTTTTGAGAATCTATTGTCTTTTTATTATATAACTTGTCAATTTCTATCGATTTGCAGGAAAATTTTAAAATTTCTCTTTGGTATGAGTATTGTATGGATTAGTTATGGAACTTGAATATAACGTTCTCCCTTTTTATGCACGTTACTAGTATAGTAAAAGGGTATACTAGATTGTTGAAAAGAATGTAACCGGCAGAAGGAAGCTTTGCCGGTCATATAAAGTATATATTTTCTTGATCAGGATCAGTAGCCGAGTCGATCTGGCCCGTTCGTCTATCTGTCCGTCCATATAAACGTCGAGACCTCAGAAACTATAAAAGCTAGACAGTTGAGATTACGCATGCAGACTCCAGAGACGCATCGCAAGTCTATTCTTGTTGCTACGCCCCACAAAACTGCCACACCCACCCTTTCGAAAAATGTTTTGATATTTTTTCATTTTATTATTAGTCTTGTGAATTTCGATTTGCAAAAAAAATTTTTCCACGTCTACTCTAACGCCCACAAGCCGCCCAAAGCTGGTACGCTCACACCTTTGAAAAATGTTGTAATATTTTTTTATTAGTGTCGTTAATTTCTATCGATTTGCTTAAAAATTTTTTGCCACGACCACCCTAACGCCCACAAACCAGCAAATACTGTCAGTCGCACTTTCACTAGCTGAGTAACGGGTATCAGATAGTCGGGGAACTCGACTTTAGCATTCTCTCTTGTTTTTTATATATAAAATTGTTTAATTTTTTTATTTTTTCTGTTAAATTTTTAAAAATTATGTACAGAAATATTAATATAAAGTGCGGCTTTTGCACATTTTGTGGATCTGGACTTAAGCTCAGTTGGACATTTGGCAATTATTCAAAAGTTTATAGGCAATCACACGATCGAAATAAAACGGCGTGCTTGAGTTGACTTCTTCTTCCGAAAATGAAATACTTTTTACTGTTCTACTATCTACCAAACACTTTCCACTCATCTCAATTTTGTCTATGGTGACCAGTCAGCAGATTGACAGAAGGCGACTCTAAGGCTTAGCCGTCGCACGACTTGGCTGTTTCTCTAACCATCGGTTGTAGTGCGGTTGTGATAATTACCATTAAAAATTGCTTATATGAGAAGAAAGCTGCACTACTTTTCTTCGAAAAATTCTAAATTGTGCGATTTCTAGCGCAACATTAAAATTTAACTTTCGACTTTAACCTTTAAAAGTTAATCTTTATGCATATTAAATCAGTATTACTCGTACTGTGAATTTTTCCTGTAAAAGCCTAATTTAAGTAACGCCCGATACGAATGCGATACAAGTTAATGAAAAATCAGGTAAAGTTATAATGAGAAAATACCTGAACCTATATCATTGTAAAAGTAAATTTGACTAGACTATCTCTTTACTGTGCACCAGTATTTATAAGGGCTTATTGCTTGTAATATATGGTAATTGACAAAGAAGTTACTTCATCAAACCCGAAACAAGCTACTTGCAGTTAGACGTCTGCTAGATAATAGGCTTCTTAGATCTCGAATATGTCTGCGTACGTTTTCCTGGACTTTAGACCGCGGCACATCCGCTTTTGTGCAAGCCGGCTACGAGCTTTTCCCACTGTTCTTCTCAGCCACCAACAAAACTTAAAACGTTGTAGGGTCTGACTGAGAGGGCTGGGCAGCCTGGGCTGGGACATTCATTATACACATGCAAGGGTCTTAAAGAAGTGAATAAATCGAGATGAACGCGTGAGAAGATTTCATGTTTCACAAGCCGAACCGCTGGAAAGTCGGTAAGTCGGTAGGGAAGTGTGAGCCTCAAAAAGAGAAAGAGAGTAGCAGAGTATATCGACCCAGTGTGAGAGTGTTGCTGTAAATCTCTGCCGAGATTGCGATGACATATTTTGCTGAACATACTGATCTTCGGCGGACAGCGTGTCTGTGAGAACTTTCTATTCATTAACATTTTTAGCCTGTGGAATGGCTACATCATGTTTGGGGTTTTATGGAAATAGCGCCTCTTATTGTATTAACAATAGAATAGGGAGTTTTAACACTTAGTACAATTATAATAAAATATTCCTTAAAAATCTAAAAAAACAGGTATGTTTAGAGAGTTTGTCTTAAATATTAAAGGAATACTGCTGGATATTTTAATTAGTATTCTTTATAGCTCTAGATTATTATATACCCGTTACTCGTAGAGTAAAAAGGTATACTAGATTCGTTGAAAAGTATGTAACAGGCAGAACGAAGCGTTGCCAATAAGGTATATATATTATTGATTAGGTTAGCCGAGTCGATCTGGCCAAAGACATTATAATATTCTAATGTCTTTGATCTGGCCATGTCCGTCTGTCCGTATGAACGTCTAGAACTACAAAAGCTAGAAAGTTAAGATTCAGCATGTAGACTCCAGAGACATTGACGCAGCGCAAGTTTGTTAACCCATGTTGCCACGCCCACTCTAACGCCCACAAACTGCACACAACTGCCACGCCCGCTCGATTGCCAAAAATTATATTTGCCACGCCCACCCTAACGCCCACAAACCGCAAAAGAATAAAATTTCTCCTACGCACTTTCACTAGCTGAGTAACGGGTATCAGATAGTCGGGAAACTCGAAACTCGGAAACTCGAGTTTCCATCAGCGTGGTCCGTTGCCAATTACAGATGACTTATAGCATCACCAAAAAGCTAGGTGTAGAAACCAAGACGAGACAAATTGACCAAAATCCAGTAGTAGTTCACCGCATAATAGATTTTCTTTCAAAATAGGAAACAATATAACGATGGGGTAATAGTAACCCGATCGCAAAGCTCTTGAAGAAGCAGGCGGCGCATCGGTAAGATTTCAGACTTAGCTGCCACAGAATTTCATTTATGGCCTACTTGCGGCTCTTACCACCTTCAATACCTGTTTCAAGACACATAGAGCAACTCCACTGTGACAGTCCACGTAGTGACGTTTAAGTTTTGTCGGTAAGTTTTGTCGTTTTGTCTGTGTCTGCTAAAAAACGTTAATTTAATGTGATGTTATTTGCCGATTTGCCAAATGAATTCCTTTTATATAGTATATCAATTAAGTCAAGTGCAAAACAAGAGAGAACGCTATAGACGAGTTGCCCGTCTATCTGATACCCGTTACTCAGCTAGTAAAAGTGCGAAGGAGAGTCTTCAACACTGACAGTTTATGGCGGCTTATGGGCGTAAAAGTGGGCGTGGCAAAAAGTTTTTTGGCAAATCGATAGAAACTTACAAGACCAATACAGAAATGTAGAAATAAACATTTTTCAATAGTGTGGGCGTGGCAGCTTTGGGCGGTTTGTGGGCGTCAGAGTGGGCGTGGCAAAATTATTTTTCAAAAGAGTGGGCGTGGCAGTTTTGGGCGGTTTGTGGGCGTTAAAGTGAGCGTGGCAACATTAATCGACAAACTTGCGCTGCTTCTATGTCTCTGGAGTCTGTATTCTTAATCTCAATTCTTAATCTTACTAGCTTTTGTAGTTCCTGAGATCTCGACGTTCATACGGACGGACAGACGGACATGGCCAGATCGACTCGGCTATTGGTCCTGATCAAGAATATATATACTTTATATGGTCGGAAACGCTTCCTTCTGCCTGTTACATACTTTTCAACGAATCTAGTATAACCTTTTACTCTACGAGTAACGGGTATAATTATATTACGCCACAAAAATTAATATTAAAATTTTTGTATATTGAGTGTGAGCTTAAAGGACGATAATCCCATGCTTTTTAAGTTTTTAGTTTTACACAATGTGGCGTCTGTCCGGCAGCCTGTCCGTCCGTCTGTCTGACCGTATGAATGTCAAGATTCCAGAAACTATAAAAGCTAGAACGTTAAGTTTAGGCATAAAGATTTGTTTACTGACGCTCAATTTAACGCCCCCAAACCGCCCAAAACTGCCACACCCACTCTTTTGGAAAATGTTTATTTTGTTTTATTTTATTAGTATTGTAAATTTTTATCGACTTGCCAAAAAACTTTTATTTTATTCATTTGTCTGTAAAAACTCACCCCCATATTTCAGAGACATTTTTAATTTTTTTTGTTAATTTTGTTATTGGTTTTCCTAATTTCTATCAGTATGCCAGAAAAGTTTTGAATTTTCCCGTTTGCTCTTCTCACTAATAAAAAGTTTAAATTACAAAGATAAATAAAAGTTTTAGTAAATCTGCCAATTCACCGCCTTAAAAATACTTTTATTTACAGTGGACCGTTTTTTCAAGCCCACCTAAATCAGTTGGTCAGTGTATTAATCGCTGCTGTTGTATTTTTCACTCTTCCGACATTCCGATGTGGCGTAGTTGACCTAGATGCGACTAGCAGCTGCACATGCGGCCCTCCATCGTAGCAACCCAAACTTTAAAAAAACAGAGACGGAAAACGGCAAAAAGAACTGCTTGGCACTGGGCTTGTTTTGGTTTTTGCAACGTTGGAAGTATGAAAATAGTGGAAAAAGTAAAAGGAGAAAAACTTTTAAAAATGCTGGTCCAAGTTTTTGTTGCTGCTACTCCTCTTCCGTCAAACTTATAGGAATTCGCATTGTACCGAAATTTGGCAAGCCGGTAATCCGTGGTATTTTGAATAAATCCGCCTATCTTATCCCCTTCTTCACATATTTTCACGCACGCATGAGCATCGCGCTGTTTCCCGGGAGGCTAGTGAGAGTATCGAATTTACTTTTTACTTTTTCCACCGATTATGACGTAAGTCCAAATAGGTGGCAGCCTATAGCCTATGTCAAGCAAACAGCAGTGGCGAAACAGAGATGCAATGCAGGTATAGTTTTATTGGAAAAAGTCGCTGTGGAAAAGTGATTACCCTTCAGCAAGCATGCTCAATTTATGAAATTAGAGCCAATGGTCAATTAAATAATCACGATCCGTCGGAATTCCGCAGTTATTTACGCAAATTACATTCCGCGAACAATATGTGCCTATTTCCTAAACTATAAAGCGAAACTACCGGGCAATGCTTCCTGTTTTACTGGTATATGTACAATGGCAGATATATCGCACTTTGGTCAACGATTTGACCAGGAGAAGAATTTCCTTTGGAAAACATGTCGATATTAATGTTGCTAGATGACCAGTTTTTCCACAAAAGGTATTTCTTGTTAAATTACAAAATTTGTGGCGAGGGCTCTCATTTTCAGAGCTCCCAAATCTGGGGTCAATAGTCCCAGGCCAAGCTGAAGACTAAACAACGCCCAGCAAATGCCTGCAGGTAGAACAGCAAGCAAGACCTAAAGGAATAAGCCGCTGAATTGCATTTGAAGAAATGGTGAAATGATCAGACTCAATGCGGCCATAAAAGACACTTGCAAAGTGGCTCTCGGCTGTTCGAACTGAGGCTTTAATGTAGGGAGGGGACGGGGTTATCGTGCTCGATTCAGGTTTAGACTGGTGTCGGCTAAGCTGAGCCCGGACAGATGCAGGTGTATCCACGCTCAGGTTATTAAATTCCTGTTATTTATTACAAAACCGTTGCCTCAATGGCCCAAATGAGCTTGAATGTGAGTATCTGTTCGTAGGCCTGGATTTGTGTCGGATGACAAGCGACCCGGGAGAGGCCAGTTGACTTGTTCATTTGAATGCATCTGCCTCGCGAGATCTGTGGTCTTGGCCCACTTTGTAAATGAGGCGATTAGCCCCGCTCAGTAGATGGAGTGCGCTGACTTAGCACTTCGCCTTTTTCTTCTGCTGGAAAGGTAATATATGTTGACATCGAATATCAATCGACAGCGGGCAGCATCCCACAGCACGGAAAACTTACCAAGACGACTCTTATTCAATTGTTTGTGGGCGTATGGGAGTTTTTCATTTAAATCTATTTTAGGTGTAAATCAACTGGTTTTAAATTTTGTATGCTACCATATAAAATACAAATCTGAATGCTCTTGCTGATACATATTTAATTCCAAATTTATTGAAATCACACACTTATCCTTCCGGATAATGCATGTCACGGGCTGAAATAAATTTTCGTATTTAGTTAATCTTAAAAAACATTAAGAAACTAATATGTATTGTGCTCTTCGCCTTTTCTTTGCAATATCCGTATTTAGCGGACACTGTTGTCCATAAACTGTTACTACACTTTTCATTTTCTCTTACAGTTTACGATAGCAGCGCTGATCTCAACATGACTGTTGATGACGGAGATGCGTCTTACAACGGCGACGAAAATCATAAGGTCTGGAACGGATCACAGGACCAGCTGGACACCATCGGACCACTAGAGAGTCCCTATGATCTGTTTGCGGGAAACACCTCCACCATGGGAAGGCCTCTACGAGCGCGTCAAATCAGCACACCTATCGACGTGCCACCGCCACCAGTGAAGGAAGAGCGAAACACGAAGCGGGAGAAAAAGTCGACCAAGTCTATTGGCAGCCAAAGCCTCTCCGGCACCCTCATCAGGCCAAAGCCCATGCACCCTTCCCCGCTGCATGGCTCAGGATTCCAGGTACCTGGCAGCATGACCTATGGGCAAGGGCCTCACGCCGCCCGTTACCATACAATTAGTCATCGCGGCATTCCCACGGGTCCCCCCAGCCACCTGTCCCATCACCCGCCACCCCACCCCTCACAGCATCAGGTCCATATGCTGCACCAAGCCAACATCGGGGGCCTACCGCCCATGCAGATCCCAGTGATGATGCCTCAGCAGTATGCGACTCTTCAGCCGTCGCGCTCAATAGGCAAAAAGAAAAAAAAAGAAAAAAAAGGCGCGGGAGGTGGAGGAGTGCCCGTGGGCATGCCAATTGTACCGCCCATCTACGCCTTTCAGCAACAGGCCATGGGCGTTCCACCTTCCCAATTGGCACATTCCCTCATTGGAGAGACGCGACCGCTGGGTCATTCCAGCCGGAAGCTGGCGGCGTCAATGAGCAACGGTCTGGACGACTCCGGTAACTCAGGCGCCGAATCGCCATCACCAGGTGGCACTGGCATCTACAAGGTGGGTGGTACATGGCTTGCAAATACTAACATTATTTTCTATTAGAAAATACCAAATTTGTAATCAGAAAATACATGAATTATGAAAATATCTGAACTCCCTTCCTCTTCTTTATTTGGTGATAGCTATTTTCACTAAAAATGCAATTTTGCTATTTGTACTTTTTTATTTTCCAAATAAATTCAAGAAGGAATCGCATGATTCAATATTAATTATAATACATTTAATATTTTCTGTAGCGCAAAGGACACCTAAACGAGCGCGCCTTTAGCTACTCCATACGTCAAGAGCATCGCAGCCGGAGCCACGGATCGTTGGCCAGCTTACAGTTCAATCCGCCGGATATAAAGAAGGAGCGTGAGATCGCCCAAATGTTGGCAGGTCTTGACCTCAATGATGGCGAGCGACCGAATACACTACAGCGGAAGCAAGCTATGACAATGTCAAATGGCGGGGGACCTGGTCTAGGACCAAGCCAGCGTCATCACGCCCATCCTCCGCATCCACATGCCATCTACGGGCCACTGGGGCCTGCCAGCAGCTTCGGAAAGCCCCGAAGATAAAAGTTGATTGTCTTGATCTGCGCTCCATGATTTATACAAAAAGATTACACCACGTTGGGCGCTTAGAATCGTCTAACAATTCTTGATGTACACCAGATTAAGAAAACAGTGGCTAAATATTTTAACGGAGCTTTGGGAGTGTAATCCCACACGGAAACCAACTCTACATAAACGAATATTTGTGCCTTATTAGGTTTATACTTAAAGTGTGTGCGCTCGCTAGTAACCATAAATTCACGAGATACCATATATCAACCATTAATTAGTAGTGTAGAATATAATGATATGAAATCCCTATCCGACTATGTAACAGTCACAACGTTCTTTCGCCTAAGGAAACGCATCACTGACGTTTTCGACAAGTCGGATATTTTTCCCAAATCGTATAATTATTATGCTTTCAAAAATGTACAATAAATACCTACAATAAAATGAACATGTTAACAGAGCATGATCGTAGCCAAAAGCTAATTTTTCCACACTCTCAACCTTTCAATCTTACTCTCAGACCTATTAGCATGCCAGCTCCGATCACCGGTCGGTTCAGCTTTCCCCTCACGCCACTCACCCTCCTATGGAAAATACGTAGGGACATACCAAGGCAAGACAAAGCTGTATTTTTGCAGACATTGTACATATGCCATTCTACACATTTAAAAAGAAATTCCGGCGAGCTTAAATGTGAGTGTAAATACAATCAATCAAACTGATTTCCATACGAATGCAGCGAGTTCAATGAGACTTAAGAAGTCTGGCTGTCGCGGGTCTGACCCGCGTATGTATAAGCCGCCAGAGAACTCGCTCTAAGCTTACTTATATTAGAGCGGCTTACCTTATAATCTGGGAAGCTCTACGGTAAATCTAACCCACTGGACTTGGATTCCAATCACGATTCGCGGTAGACTTACTTCTTTGCAGTGTTAGCCTAGTGGTGTAGTAGTAGCCTAAACTACAATTTATTAACAAACTCGTTGAGCCCAAATTTAGGGCTTGGTTATGAATCTGTTGAATGTGGAAAATCCGGTCAGCATTCTTTACAAAGCCGATTGGAAAAGCCGGCGAATGTGCAGCAAATATACTTCCGTAGGGTGAAACAGGTAAAATTTAAACTTAACTTAAGGTCTAAGACATAAGCAGATTCAGAGAAAGTAACCGCTGCTCTGTTAATAAATTACAAAGTAAATACACATTTCAGAAAATAAGCATTTTATACCAGCATTCCAGCATTATATTCCGCAAACTCCGCTTAATTTAAAATAGCGAAATTTTTTTATAATTTAATTACAAATGTAAGTTTTCCACGTTATGGGCCATTCTGTGCGTGATATGTCTGTCTTTATGAAAACTTTCAAAGCTGTGCCACATGAAATATTTTAGAGTGTTAGATTTAGAGTGGGCGTGGTAACATGAATCAACCAGCTGTATCAAAAGCTGTATGGCAACTGTATGCTTAAACTCAACTGTAGCTTTTATAGTTTCCGAGATCTCGACGTTCATACGGACGAACAGGCAGACGAACATGCCAGATCGACCCGGCTATTGATCCTGATAACGAATAATTATACTTTATATGGCCAAAAACGCTCCCTTCTGCCTATTAAAAACTTTTAAACAAATCTAGAATAACCATTTACTCTACGAGTAACAGGTATAATAACTGTGGTAATCCAATCTTTACGAGTGAACCCGATCGAAAGGTAGTTTTAAAACTAAAGGGATTGCATACCAAGATTGTATAGTTCAGGATGGTTAGTGTGTACAAGCACGAACTTAAAAAAATCGGGCTGATGGGATTATTATTATAATTTGTAGATTATGTTAGTTTCCATCAGTCCCATCAGCCCCAATTTTAAAGTTCTTACTTGTACACACTAACCATTTTCACTGAAATGCCGAGACTTTTTTTTTCGAATTTTATGATTCAAAAACCGACTGATATGTACCCAAAGAAAGCGAAACTTGATTTTTTTCTATTATGTTAAATATTTTTTCTGACTGTAACTATATAGGTTTGATTTTGATACAAAACCAATACTCCATATGCATGGGTATAAAAATCAAAATGCTTAAATGCATCTATGAAATTAGGAATATTCAATTTTGGAATGCGAACATTTATTACGTTTTATTTAATTGTTAATGTAAAATGTATGCTCGATTAATTTCTATTTACAATATACATAAGCGGATTTTTAAATAACTAAAATGATGGCAAGTGTTTACCGACCAAATCGCATGTGTCCGTAGTCATCGAACTGATCATCACCCCCCCTTTTGCCAAACCTCATGTGACCGTAATCATCGAACCGCTTAGCTTTAGTATTTTCGTCATCATTATCCATGAGGAGATCTAATTCAATTGGTATCATTGGGCGAGGTACTCTCCGACCGAAGGTAATTATTTTCTGATTACGCTTGTCCCCGAATCGAGAGAGCGATGGTCGAACTAAATTTGCATTGGGCTGATCGGATTCCGCACCCATATTTGACTCCAAGTCCTGTAGTCGCCGATCCCCCTTCGAGGTTTGCAGATTAGTCTGCGCTGGCACCGGCACCACCACTAAGAAGCAGAAGGCTAATGCCCAGAGAGGAATAACCAGCGTGGCGAAGTGCGTACAGCTTCTGAGTCCCATGCTTTACTATGCCCTTGGCAGACTGGTGGACAGCTAACTTGGTGCTTCCTTTTTATACGATAACGGTTGTGGGCCTCCATTCTCGCCTGTTTAATATTCTGCAACCGCGGCTGTCAAGGATTAAGTGCCTTGATGTGTTGAGATAACAGAAATTCAATTTGCCCTATGGGCCTTCACTTGTGATTGACTTGATTGATTAAACTAACTTTGATGCTGTCCTAAAAATAATTGAATTTGACGGCATTGCCCTATGAATATATATGTATTTAATGTATGGAGAAACATTCTTTTACCTTCGAATAACGTGTATAATAAGGACCGCTAATTGTCAACATAGAAGACCATTGCACACCACCAAAGTGCCCGATGAAAATAAGCTTTGACCTGCTTTTTTGTTGACTTATATTTTATGAAAAAACTAAAACACATGAGGTGAATAAATTTTAAACATTAATAAAGAATTCCAATAGGTTGAACTAAGCTGTAATCCATTTGAGAAATCATAATTATCAAATGGACCATTTTAGTTATATTTTTTTATTTTTAAAGTCACGTACAAGCAAGAAATATGGTTTAAAATGCTTCAAATAATACAGTTGCCATTATTAATCCAATCACTGGCAACAAACAAAAAAAATTTTGATTCCTTTGTGGAAATTTCTCTAATAATACCCATTACTCGTAGAGTAAAATTATGTAACAGGCTGAAGGAAAAGTTTCCGCCCATATAAAGGATATATATTCTTGATCAGGACCAAGCCGAGTTGATCATGCCCTTCATGTCCGTCCGTATGAATAGACGCAGCGCAAGTTTGTTGACCCATGTTTTAAGGCTTCTCTAACGCCCAAAATCGCCCAAAACTGTAGTTTTTGAATTTTTGTTTGTATAATTTTTATCAGAAAATGTCAAATTTTGGCGATTTTGGCTAAACATTTTTATGAGTGTAGAAACCTCGGATTGTTTAAACAAGTCGATTAGAAATGTGATTTTCCTCTATATAATAAAGTTTACTTGGAAAAGCAATATAAGAAGTATTAATAAATTAGCTTTTATGACCGCCAGTATAGTCAAATATTGATGATTAATTCTTTATTCAAATACTTGTGATACTAAGCAAAAGAATCTCTTTACAAAGTACACATATAGTTTATATCGAAAAATTTCGAAATGGAATATGAGATCAGATCAGGTCCGTCGAAAGGTGTGGGTACTGTGGGTAGTACTACCCACCCGAAATCGGACCCAGGGAATCACCAAAGACATTTTACCATAATTTTGTCGACTTGTTTCTTCAAGTTCGACAAAGCCTTCAATCACCAGCTATCACTTGGGAGCGGTATCGTTCGTTCGAAAAGACAACAATACATTAAACAAATGAATTTTAGATGGTCCAAGTGGTCCATAACGGTTTTAAGTATGGTCGGACTTCTCCCCTTATGTGTGTTTATTTTGCTTATCTACGATAAATTTGCGAAAAACATTTTTGTCGAAGAGCTTACAAAATGGACATTAAGAAATAAAACCTCCGGTTTGTCTGAAAATTCTGCCTAATTATACCCGTTACTCGTAGCGTATAACGTGGATAAACAATATATTTTGTTAAGCTTATCAATGTTTAACCACGTTTCAAAAACTGGTAGAAACTGACTTCTTTGAAACCTATTTAAAGTTAACTAAAAGCATATTTCGCGCACTTTCAATAAAAGGTATCTAATAGTCGCAGCACTCGGCTATGACGTTCTCCTCCGTTATATGCATCGCCAGAGTTTCTACAAAAGAATGTGTAGCAAGATAAGATAAAAACATCTTCTCCGCGGAGAGTATCAACGGATATCTACGGAGATTTGCTAGACCCAGGAAACGATGTACCCATACGATGGGTAGCCAACCAATCCTTCGCCTTTAGCCTAGCCCTAGCCAAAATATTGAGATCCGTTCACCCCTGCAGGAGGTAAGCAGGCGTGCACGAGACCTTGAAGACTTCGAACACTTTTTTTTACTAAACAAAAAAATACGGGTCACAAACACATTGTTTTTATTTAGAACATACCTTTTCCTAAAGTTAACAGAAGTTGATGAATCAATTTGTTTTACTTTGTTTCAATTAAAAGTTAATCAACAAACACGAAACTGTACCCCACTATATTTGCAGACCACCTGCTGAAACATATGCTCACTTTGAAAGCTCACAGCTAATGATGTAAGCAAACAAAAACTCTTATACAAACTATTATATGATTAGACGGATATTGCCAGTTAAAACAAGAGAGAACGCTATAGTCGAGTTCCCCGACTATCTGATACTCGTTACTCAGCTAGTGGAAGGGAGAAGGAGAGTCTTAAACACAGTTTTTGGCGGTTTGTAGGCGTTATAGTGGGCGTGGCAGAAAGTTTTTTGGCAAATCGATAGAATTTTACAAGACTAATAAAAAAATGAAAACATATCAAAACATTTTTCAAAAGTGTGGGAGTAGCAGCTTTGGGCGGTTTGTGGGCGTTAGAGTGGGCGTGGCAAAAAGTTTTTTGGCAAATCGATAGAAATTTACAAGACCAATACAAAAATGAAAAAATATCAAAACATTTTTCAAAAGTGTGGGCGTGGCAGTTTTGGGCGGTTTGTGGGCGTTAGAGTGGGCCTGGAAACATGAATCGACAAACTTGCGCTGCGTCTATGTCTCTGGAGTCTGTATGCTTAATCTCAACTTTCTAGCTTTTGTAGTTCCTGAGATCACAGCGTTCATACGGACGGACAGACAGACGGACAGACGGACAGACAGACATGGTCATATCGACTCGGCTATTGGTCCTGATCAAGAATATATATACTTTATATGGTCGGAAACCCTTCCTTCTGCCTGTTACATACTTTTCAACGAATCTAGTATACCCTTTTACTCTACGAGTAACGGGTATAAAAACCAAAAATAAATACAATATTTAAACAAAACAAAATGACTTTTATCCCGCTAGAATAATTATCTGGCCCACTGTGCGCTGTCGAGTGTCGTTGCAATCACTTACGCAAGATGCAAATGGGTTTCGGTGGCGAGTGGAACCCAGCCGCGCTGCTCTTAGGCAAATGGAAACCAGTGGTTTCCAGCAGTAGCCGTATTTCGCGATGTTAATTTTGCCATTGATCGGAACTATTCTCACTGCACGATGGATTGCCGTGCGTTTCCCAGCACACATATGTCAGAAAATTTGTATGTCCAACTGGTGGTTTATGCCAAGTATTTGTACAGAGCCATCTTATAATTTGATTTAACCACAAGACTACTTCTGTTTTCGTTCAGCGAGCTTTTAGATGACCGATATTGGTCCCTTTTGATTCGCCAGTTTTATAATTTAAAATACCCAAAGTAAAACAAGAGAGAACGCTATAGTCGAGTTCCCCGACTATCTGATACCCGTTACTCAGCTAGTGGAAGGGCGAAGGACACATTTCGACACTGGCAAAAAGTTTTTTGGAAAATCGAGACATATTTACAAGACTAACAAAAATGTGAAAAAATATAAAAACATTTTTCAAAAGTGTGGACGAGGCAGTTTTGGGTGGTTTGTGGACGTTAGGGTGGGTGTGGCAAATGCATTTTTTGCAAATCAATAAATTTTTAACAGATTAATAAAAAAATTTAAAAGATATAAAAACATTTTTCAAAAGTGTGGGCGTGGCAACATGGGTCAACAAAATTGCGCTTCCTCTATGTCTCTGGAGCCTGCATGCTTAATCTCAACTAGTTTTTGTTAGTTTCTGAGATCTCGACGTTCACGCCCGCATTTTAACATTTTTGTCTATTTTAGGCCCGATACTGAGGCGACCAGAAAGTGGTCGAAGAATAAAATACTTTGTTCAGCTACATATACATTTTTTTTGGCCAACTGTGAAGTAGTATGATATTATTTTTGTTTACAGATACACAGACTACCATTTGGCCCAAAAATAATATACTATGTTCAGCCATATATTGCTGCTGTTGCTGCAGCGTTAGTTATGAATAATCAATGATTTTTTTTAATAACAATGTGTTCTTAACAGTTATGTATTTTAGTGAGACCGTATGGGTATCAAGAAATGTTTGCCTGAACAAAGTATATTATTTTTGGGCCAAAATCTGTTTGGCCATATCACGTAAAGGGCTTAAAGTCTTCTTCCATTAAAATTAGACCCTGCACTATGGTCCAGAACTCGATTTTTTGGCCTAAAGTCAAAAAATTGAGTTACATTTTTCAAACTTCACACATTTTATTCTTATGGCATTAATAACGGGCCCGGGCCCGTCGCCACTGTCGCCGGGCCTGCATACATACAGCTGCGAAAAAAAAATAGCAGCACTTGCCCAGTAAAACTTTGAATAAGCCTCCTATCTACAATTTAGGGCTTAAAAGGAACTGAAATACCTTTTTAGAAAGGTTAAACAATTCACTTTTTAGGAAATAAAACATAACTACAATTGTTTTATTTATTCTTATCTTAAATGAGGATCTTTGTTAAAAACGACAAAATTAGGCGGAAAATAAAATGGCAGCACTTGATGAAAAATGCTTAAATTTTCAATTTTAAACTTGATAGTAAAAAATTCACTAATAACAAATGTTTGCGTGCTAAAACTACACCCTTCCCACTAATTTAATATTTGGTTGGGTATCCCTTATTACCAGTAACAGGATCGCAACGTTTTGCCATGGACTCAACGAGGTCCTGGCACCGTTTGAAGGATATTTTGCTCCAGGACTCCTTAATTATATCCAAAGTTATTCGTTGTTTGTTGGCTTTGAAGCTACAAATTGAATTTTTGATGGGATTACGGCCTGGAGACTGTGCAGGCCAATCCAAAACAGGAACAGATTTATTTTGGAACGAGTCCTTGGCTTTCCTGCTGGTGTACTTGGGGTTATAGTCTTGTTAATAGTATTCGGAAAAGGATAGCATCATCGTCACCAAAATATCCACAAACACATGTTGATCCATGATGGTTTTTATCCATGGTATTTGTTGGTATTGCCCCAACTACATAGTACGAGAAACAAGCCCATACCATTATACAGGATCCCTCGTGTTTAATTGTTTCTACTGTGTCGTTTGGCTTATATACGGTGTTCCTAGGGCGCCTTACATTCGATCAAGATCCATTGCCACCAATCCCAAAAAAACTGAACTGTTTGCACTGTTGCGGATATGTTGAAATCCTTTTTCAGTTCGGTAGGAGCTTTAAATGGATCCTTCTTGCTCTCGGGCACTAGCCTCTTGTTGAGATGGGTGCCTAATGATTTTTTTTCCCCACTTTTTTCGGGATTCTCGTTGTAGGTGATTACATTTCCTATAATATTGTTTTAGCATCGAAGGATTAGACCTATATTTCTGTGTGATTTTCCTTCAGAAATTGGTTTTTTTGACCATGTCACGTTTATCTGAAGTGCAATGTTCTCCTCGTCCAATTTTAATAATTATTATAAGGTATGTTTAAAAAATAATGTTGGAAATAGGAATATAAATGTCAAGTTTTATAACCATGTGCTTTTCACCAAAACAAACCGCCGACAAGTATTGAATATTTGAAAAAATCGATAGTGCTGCTATTTTTGTTTTCGCCTCATTTTAGACCTTGCTGCCCAAAAAAAAATTATAATAAAATAAAGGTATGGACAATTTAAACTTTTTTTTCATTTTTTGATGGGAAAAATATCTAGCATTACGCGAAAAATCTGTATTTCGTACCTTCGGTACCGCAATCCTAATTTATTTGATAGAGAATAAAATAAGTAGTGAGGCTGCTTTTATTTTTTTCGCAACTGTATATACTCGTAAGTTATGATATAGACCCCGACTATTTTTCCCTGAAGCATCCTAGTGGAACCAAAGTCGAATTATTAATCTGATAGTCGTGAACCAATATTTTATGAATCGTTGGTGACTTCAGATACCATATAATACAAATACAAGATGAACGAAGTTTTCCCGGATTTATATATTTGATAGAAATAGCGATTAAAACGGCGTGAAATTTATTTAGTTCTTTGGGAAAATATTTACCATGGAACTATTAAAATTATTAATTTTGTCTATTTCTTTTATTATCTTCGATTCCAAAGCGTTTTTATTAATTTGGGTGTATATCCAATCAAAAACACATTAAACTTTTCGATTGTTGCTTTGCCATATTTCGGAAAATTCGCTGTGACTAAAATCAACCATGCATATATATAATACCAATAGCCGAGTCGATATGACCATGTCCCCTGTCCGTCCGTATGAACGCTGTGATCTCAGGAACTACAAAAGCTAGAAAGTTAAGATTAAGCATACAGACTCCAGAGACATAGACGCAGCGCAAGCTTGTCGATTCATGTTGCCACGCCCACTCTAACGCCCACAAGCCGCCCAAAACTGCCACGCCCACACTTTCAAAAATGTTTTGATATTTTTTCATTTTTGTATTGATCTTGTAAATTTCTATCGGTTTGCCAAAAAACTTTTTGCCACGCCCACAAACCGCCCAAAGCTGCTACGGCCACACTTTTGATAAATGTTTTGATATTTTTTCATTTTTGTATTAGTCTTGTAAATTTCTATCGATTTGCCAAAAAACTTTCTGCCACGCCCACTATAACGCCTACAAACCGCCAAAAACTGTGTTTAAGAATCTCCATCTCCCTTCCACTAGCTGAGTAACGGGTATCAGATAGTCGGGGAACTCGACTATAGCGTTCTCTGGTTTTATTTTTACTTTTAAAGTATAAGTTGTTTGAAAGACTTAAAATAATTGAGCTGCACAATAAGACAGTTTTTGGATTGAACGCAAATGGCATGATTTGTTATTTAGCTTCAAATGGGTTTCATAAATTAAGTTGATCCTAATGATCCTAATGTGCATATAAACAAGGCATGGATTGTAAATTATCCGAAATAGGAATGGCACGCTCTTATTGTTGGCTCTTATTATAATAGTTGGTATCAACGATAATATTACCTATACCCAACTATGTGCCACAAATTTTTACAAGTTTACAAAAACTTAATTTTTTAAGATATCAGCGTGTAAGAAAAGTCACTTATGGTGCAATTTTAGGGAGTAATGTGTACCTTACACATTTGGCACTCTATTTATACCCGTTACTCGTAGAGCAAAACTATATAACAGGTAGAAGGCAGCGTTTCCGACTATATACCGGACTGTATACATAATCATGATGAATAGCCGAGACAATCTAGCTACGACCGCCCGCACTACTGTATAAAAGCTAGAAAATTTAAATTATACATATATGCAGATTCCGGAGACATAGACCCAGCGCACTCCTACTAGATGCGTAACGGGTATCTGATAGTCGAGCAACTTAACTATAGTGATCTCTTGTTTATTTTATCAAATGGCATTATCAATATCTATTAATAAAATATATATTTTTTTTATCTTTTTCGACAACAAAGACGGAATTCGCCCTGAAACGTATCCTCACGCATGGCAACGTACACTAGCTGATTCTGTTGATCATAGCGACCATGAAATTGCAAGACTTATTCGAAGCCGTCAGCACGACCCTAAGGGATTCATTTCAATACTCCAGTTAATTGCCAATTAGCTTTCGTTTGCTCTCCAGAATTAGGATGAAAATATCGATAAGTTTGTATCTTGGCCAAGTGACACAAGCCATGGCGACTTAAGCAGCGTTGGAAGTTTGTCGTAATCTACGCACAGGAGACAATACAATGTGAGCGCTTATATGGCATATGGCGACAATAACTCATACAACCTCAATATCACGCTTACAAGGGAGGACTTTTTGGGAGCAAAGGGACTCGCAGTTGTACTATGTTTACCAGAAAACTTATCTGTGGACGGACTTAATTGCCAAAAAGACTATAGCTCGTGCTTTTGGACTGGTAAGAAACACAAGCAAGAACTCATTTTACAGAACTCCAATTACCTTGAGTTGCGTCAAATACCTTTGGAATAGTTGCTGTACGAAAACCATTTGAGGGAAGAACTGTTTTTAGAAATCATTCTGGAATACAAATACGGCAACTTAGTGGCTAGAAACTATTTTTACAATGTGGCCTTTAAAAATTTTATTGGCAGTAAAGATGCAGAACTAACAGTAATTGGCCATACAGTAAAACCTAGAGATAGCAGGTCAGGACTGCTAAGCGGCTACATCTCCTTATGCAAATAGTTTTAGTTTACGCATCACTGTGAGATATCCGGCTCTACCTGTATACCTTGAACTATCGCATCCGCATTATGTCATGGAGCATCACAAGTTCTCGGCAAATGCCTTTACTCAAATCCATCCACAAAAGACAATACATCTAGTGTTGGAAAACGATTTGGAATGCATGACTTTAACTACCGACCATATTAAAGTTCGATTGATTAATCAGTATTTAATATGAACTAAATTTTACTAAGTCAAAAATGCTGCAAAATATAACAAAAAGTATACCTAAAGCGGAACATACTTAAACAATCGATTTTTTTAGTTATCGCAGTCGTTACATGTTATTTAAAAAAGCAAAAGAGCACGCTATAGTAGAGTTCCGCCGTTTATACGAACAAAAATACTGATAGGCCAGTAGTAAATTAATTTTATTTAAATTAAATTAAATTTGTAATCATATTCTAATTTAATTAATTTATTATTCCAGGTAATGGATTCACTTTATAAGCAACAACAAAACATAAAAGGTATAATTTAAGGTACATTTTCGTATAGATCATACTTCTATTAATTATTGAAGGTTAATTGAACATGTAGTCCCATTTTCTAACGCAACTGAAACGAAGCTGGCCCAAACTCCGTAGGGCAATAAGACGCAAAAGACTCCGGAATTTCACAAATATTTTATATGTATTTTTGCATAATTTAAATATTAAGTCAAATTAAAAAAATCCGTTTTTAGTAATAAACAAGAGAGAACGCTGTAGTCGAGTTTCCCGACTAGCTGATACCCGTTACTCAGCTAGTAGAAGTGCGAAGGAGAGTCTTCAACACTGACAGTTTTTGGCGGTTTGTGGGCGTTAGAGTGGGCGTGACCAAAAGTTTTTTGGCAAATAGATAGAAATTTACAAGACTAATACAAAAATGAAAAAATATCAAAACATTTTTGAAAAGTGTAGGCGTGGCAGCTTTTGGCGGTTTGTGGGCGTGGCAAAAAGATTTTCGGCAAATCGATAAAAATGTACAAGATTAATACAAAAATAAAAATATATCAAAACATTTTTCAAAAGTGTGGGCGTGGCAGTTTTTGGGTGTTAGAGTGGGCGTGGCAACATGAATCGAAAAAATAGCGCTGCGTCAGTGTCTCTGGAGTCTGTATGCTTAATCTCAACTTTCCAGCTTTTGTATTATAGTTTCAGACAGACAGACGGACATTGCCATATCGACTCGGCTATTGGTCCTGATCAAGAATATATATACTTTATATGGTCGAAAACGCTTCCTTCTCCCTGTTACATACTTTTCAACGAATCTAGTATAGCCTTTTACTCTACGAGTAACGTGTAAGTTTTTTTTTTTTTAAATATATGCTTTTATGTATTGAATCTTCTTGTATAATAACTAACAATAAGTTTAAAAATCTTAACTATAAAAGTTCTGAACAGTTGTATTATTTTTCCAACTGTTCTATGATTAGACGACCCCAAAAATTTCTTCGGTGGGTTGGTAGGTCCTTTTGCCGGAGACGGGTATGCCTACTGAGCTGGGTTAGACCTCTCGCTAGGTGGTTGGGGTGCGAGTAAAGCTTGCTAAAGTATTTTTCCTTAAGTTCCGTAATTGCATTGATAACTGGTGGAATATTTAAGTCACTTTGGATGTTTTGCTTCCGAACGTACCACGGTGCCCCAGTGATGGTTCTCAGAATCTTTGATTGTGCTCGCTATTTGATGTAAATATTGCTGTTGGGGACCGTCCATAAACCTTGTGACGCTAATTTTGGGCCTTTCACCTTTTGATGAATGTGAGGTATTTGTACATTTGTCCTTTTCCGAGTGCTTTTTTGTTGACGGGTCCTGTACTGCCTATAAAAAATATTTATATTAGTGTTGTTGAACGTTATAAATTATTATAAACCTTACTTTGCTCCAAAAAAATAACAAGGAGATCTTCTTCTTCAATTCAATGTGGTATAATTCCGCAAACTTTTGCTCCAGAAGTATTTTGAAATTTTCTTGATTTTTGATGGCGTTCTAAAAATCTTTCGTTTGATTCTGCACATCGAGAGCTTTTTTTCAGGATATGCCGCTTTGAATTTTGCAAATAAATCCTGATACAATTTATTTTTGTCCATATTGTAGCTGTAAAGTGCAAATAGTAACAATTTTAGAAACACATTTTTTTAATCGTGCAAGTTAATTCTCAATAAATTTTAAAGAAAGGAAGAATCAGTCACAACAACTTTTTTCGAAAATAATCGAAATTATAATCGCGCACAATTATAATCACGCATAAAAAATACTAAATTTAGCAAATGAGGTTGGAAATTCCACACAACACATTTGGCGATTTCCCGTGAGGTGATCTATATATTTATGAAAATTGATGTTACGTGAATAACTTGAAAGGTAACTCACCCGTTACGATGTAGACTGTGATTTCACCTCAAACAGATTTATCACTCTCGGTGACTCTCATTATCACTCAGTATTATATAATTATCTGATTTCTCATTAAATTTTCTCGAGCACATGTCCAACAGCTGATTATCGTGCGTTCAAAGTTGGCACTAGTGACAAAATGTGGCGCGAGATTCAATTCAAGAATTTCACGTAGTCAAATTTTGAGTACGTAAAAATCTTACCTTATAAAAAAATCAGTACGTCGCGTGACTTTTATTGTAAAGGTACACTACCTCATCTGCTTTCGGAAGTGGTATGTTGTTCAACAAGAGTGGTGGGCAATTTTGTCTATTTATCGTAAACGTAACGTGCTTGCACGTGCTTGCGAAAATAGATAAAATAAATTTGAAATTTAGTTTAAAGTTGACGAATGATAAAAAAGTATTGTAAATTTCTTCTAGAAAAAAGAAGTGAATGAGGACTTATAAGCGCATTAAAATGCACCTAAAAACCAGTGATTAATAGCTATGATTTAACGCACTTTTAACTGTGTTTTTGTTATGTTTTTCTTCGCAATGACTTTCTAGGACATGCCAAAGTTAAAATCTTCTCTAGCTTTCATACAGATAAATTAGTTATTAGCCGCTCAATTTTCTCTGAAGAGAAGGGAGAGCTTCGCACAGCCGAAACCAATTCGAAGAAACGAATTTGCTTAAAGTTGTGATCAATGATCTAATAAAATATTATATAAAAATTTATGCCGTGACTATTATTTTTATAAAGAAAGACCATAAGGGTGGTCAAATGTTATTTATGGAAAATGTTTAGTTTTGAGACACCCCTTGTTTAATGGGTTTTATTTTCCAAACTAAAACTTTTTTCATAAAGGGTGGGCAAACTATGTTATTGCGATTAAACAAAAAAAAAAGGAAGTAAACTTTTTGATTTTCTAAATTTCATATCTTCAAAACTGGACGTGGGCAAAAAAAAATTGGTGGGCAAATGATTCCAGTTTTAATATTTCGAAAATTCAATTTTACTAAACCCATCTTGTTTGAGATTGCTTTAATAGTTCCTTAGATCTCGACGTTCATAGGAGAGGACAGACAGGCGGACGGTAAGGAGGACATAAATAAATGTCTATTCATTATATGCTCGGAAATTAGCAGCAGACTGCTCCGGCTTTCTGCATTGAATTTGTTCATAAGTAAACCACATTAATTTAAGTCCACAGCCAACAATTTTAAACAGCCTTACAGCAATGCAAGCAAAGGGAATTTGGTATAAAATTGCCGTTGCAGATAAAGAATATTTAGAAAGTACTGTTATTAAATTGACTTCACAGTGAAAATTGGAAATGGCTCGTTTTTAGATTATATACGCGGTATTTAAATACTAGAATTTATACAAAATGCATTGCTAAACATTGAATAAGATATTTTAAATTGGAAAAATTAAAAGTTCAAAAATTGCCCGGGATATAAGATTTACATAAAAAACATATTTTTTAACTTGTTTTTGGAAAATCAACCAAAAGTGGGAAAAAATGTTTTTTTTTGCCACAGCATATAATTCGTGCTGTAAGCATCATAGCATTAAAAATGCTTTTACAGTGACGTAAATACAAATTATATAGCTTTGATTAGGTTTTGAATTTAAGTAATTTGTCCCGTAAATTTTGTTCTAATGATCGATAGCGTGCCGTTTGAAATGCCACAACAATAAAGTAAAAGTGATTTGACACCTATGTACGTATGCATATTTAATTTTTATTTCATTTTTAACAGCTGATGTGCGCAGTGGATCGTTACGTTGAAACTTATTTCATTATCGATATCGATGCGTTTCTTAGCTCACTTGGCGTTCTTACTATCGGTTCTGAATCGCCGGAGAAAGTGAAATATTAGTTGGCTGTGAGTCGGTGGAACAACTTCTCGTATTGCTGAAAGCTCTTGGGTTCCTAAAGTGCTAATTGTCGAAGAGGGGAGTCGTCCTCAAAATAGCCGTACTAATTTGGGACGACTACCACTTTCCAGATGAAGTATGGATGCGAATTACTCGGAAATGGCACCAGGGGCGCTGTAATGGTCGGATTACTTTGTGGCCTTTTTGTTTGCGGCGGCCAATGTGATAAGGTGGAAGTAATAGAGCTGGGCAATTGGACGATAACTAATCAGAATGGCTGTGAGTACAATTAGCAAAAGCCCTTTGGCAGCACAAATGCCGCAAAGTAGTTCACCTTATGAATAATCTAAAACGATAATTGAAGTTGTTTGAAATAATTTAAAGAGGGAAGACCAATCAACAAAAAACTTTTGTGCGCTGAAGGAGTGTCATTTCTCATTGCTACCTAGTATAAGTGTATACATTTCCCTACAGCCCTAACTATTGCTAACCAAACGTTGCCCTTGGGTATATATAGTGCCTTCGCACCCCATGTATTGGACTCCTTCAACGACGTCGGCCTGCGTTATCTGGCCTACGACAACTGGACTTTCTATAATTTCTTTCAGTGTAAGTTTTAGCAAGATTTCCTTGACTTTGCTTTTACAAAATAAAAGAGTTCGAACCATGGGACAACCAAACATATTTGTTAATCTGATTGATGTGATTTATGAGCTTAAAAAAATAAGATTCTACTATTGACTTTTTGGCTTCCCTTTTTTTTACACTAAAAAGCCTTCTATGGACAATGGTTTTAGGGTTGTTGATAATATATCAATATATCGATATTTTTTTCTGAAAATGATATATTTATATCGTGATATTTTATTTGCCCAAATAACGGTATTGCGATATTTTTTTTGGATATTTTTTGATATTTTCTCTTTGCTCACTTTGATTTCGACGCGATACCAACTACACGAGCACGTGATAAAATAGATATCAAATCAAATTATATAGAAATAAAAAACGGGACTGCAAAATGCAAATTGTTCGAAAGAATAATAAAAACCTGTGGAAACACTTCAAACATGTCCTCGCACCTTAAAAATAAACATAAAGATGTTTTCGTAAAATGTGCGAAAAAGAAGGTATGTCATAAGGTGTATGTATGTGTGCGTATGTTCAAATTTCAGAAGCTCAAAATTTCACTGAGAATTTATTATTATCTGTATTATATCCGTTTTATTATTATTATGATCTGTATTAGAAATCCATTAATTTAAGTTATGATATATTAAGATTAAATGAAAATATGAAATTAAATATGAAAATTAAGTTAATAAGAAACTTTTATATTTTTATTGAGGGGAAATAAAATTTTATTTGAAAAAAAAAATATCAAAAATATCATATATATCGATATTTTTTTTGTGATATTTTAAATATTATCATCATTTTGTTTTGATAAAAAAAATATCATCGATACGATATTTTTTTAATATCACGACATCCCTAAATGGTTCATTCAAATGCATTGGTAAGCGTGAAAGTGGTAGCCACTCCTCGTTAGCCAGTTATGCCTTTTACCCGTTAGTCAACCATAACTTTCGAAATAAAAACTTTATTTTAGGTGGGTTTAATACATATATCAAAAGATATAAACAAACAAAATAAGGTTTTTGTGGTGCTGTTAATATTTTATCTTTTAAACCTAATTTGAAATTTAACCTATTTAATAAGATCTTGTTACATTCTTTTTTACGAATTGGAAACTCACTTTTAATTACTTTTTCATAAAATGGAAATTTAAGAATCTATTTCGGGATTGCCCATATTTTTCTGATAATGACCGCCTTAGTCGACGTCCATCACCTCAATCGCGGCCACATCAACCTGACGTTCCACGGCATTGACACGGTGGCTGAAATCCGGCTGAACCATCAGCTGCTAGGACGCACGGACAACATGTTTGTCCGCTACTCCTACGAAGTGAGTTCACTGCTGCAAGCGGAAAACTCCCTGGAAGTGGAGATCCAATCTCCCGTAGTAGCTGCTTTGGCGAGGGCCAATGCTTTAAAAGAACATAAAAAGAGCGTGCCTCCGGAATGCCCCAACGAGCGCTACCATGGTGAGTGCCACATGAACATGCTGCGGAAGATGCAGGCTAGCTTTTCTTGGGACTGGGGTCCCGCAGCGCCCTCTGCTGGAATCTGGAAGAACGTGGAGCTAGAAATCTACGAGGTGGCGCTGATTCGTGAGGTAGATGTGGACGTCAGCCGCATCAACGGTTCGCACTGGAACATGCATATTCGCTGCTACCTGGACACGGTGGGCGGGCAAAACTTCAATGGAAGACTTGTCCTATACGCTGTGTAAGTGGGCACGCTCCCGTGGAAACGCGTTCTTTTATGACATTATGGGTTGCAGCGAGTTATTGGACCATCCGGTAATAGTAGACAGATACGGAATAAAAAAGATCAGCCACCTGGCGCCAGTAATTGAGTTCGATCAGGCTGTGCCAATTGTAAGTATCGCCTGCTAATTACATGGACATGAATTTGTGCTGTCTTCATTTGTGTCAAGTGCCGTTATTACTTCGCAGGGGAAAGTCGTAATGTGGTGGCCAAATGGCTACGGTGAGCAGAAACTATATCCGCTCCACTTCACCCTGAAGACCTGGTTGGGATCTGATGGACCCGAGGATCGATCTAAGACCCAGTCACACAAGTCGGTGCGAGTAGGTTTTCGTACGCTTGAGCTGGTCGAGGATCCCGCCCCAGACGGCGTTGGAAACACCTTTTTCTTCCGAGTAAATGGGGTGGAAATGTTTATGAAAGGCAGTAACTACATACCATCCCACATTCTACCCGAAAGACAAACAAAGGAACAGAGTGAGTGCATAAATAAGGATTATTTTGAATAAGTTTTAGAGATACATCTTGTTTGGAAGCATAAGTAGCTTAACTCTAAGATGGGAAACAACAGTTAATGTTGATTAAATCCAATACGGAATCACCCAAAACATTACAGATCTGGTTATTATCTTAAAATGATTTAGTTTTTAGGTTTTCACTTGCTTATATAACTATAATCATTAGATTTGAGTAATTTAAATTTACATATATTAATTTACCATTTTAATTAACTATTTATTAAAAAATTGATTTAAAATAATGATTACTCTGTGTAACAAATAAAACGAGAGAGAACGCTATAGTCGAGTCCCCGACTATCTGATACCCGTTACTCAGCTAGTGGAAGAGAGAAGGAGAGTTTTAAACGTGGGCGTGGCAGTTTTGGGCGGTTTGTGGGCGTTAGAGTGGGCGTGGCAAAATGATTCGACAAACTTGCGCTGCTTCTATGTCCCTGGAGTCTGTATGCTTAATCTCAACTTTCTAGCTTTTGTAGTTCCTGAGATCTCGACGTTCATACGGACGGACAGACGGACATGGCCAGATCGACTCGGCTATTGATCCTGATCAAGAATATATATACTTTATATGGTCGGAAACGCTTCCTTCTGCCTGTTACATACTTTTCAACGAATCTAGTATACCCTTTTACTCTACTAGTAACGGGTATAAATACACATTCAGGGAAGCAACAATTTTTCGTTAGCTACGAATCACAAATTCAGAGTCTGGTCACGAAAAAAGTACCTGTGGCGAGGATTCCGAGAAAGCATATCCCAAAGTTGAGATAACGGAAATATGCATACAATAGATAAATTGGCAGTGACCAAAACTGAACCTTTTCAACAAGGTATTTTTACATGGACGACTCAGGGTTCCCCTATGCGTAAATTGGAAAGTAAGCTTGATTTTGACCAGAATATATTATTATTTATATTTATTTTAGAGTTTTATTTATTTTAAAAGTAACTATTTTAAATATTTCTTAAATCTGATGATGAAATATGAATATGAAAGTAATCATTGAAATTTAATCATTACACTATAACTTATGTTTTGATAAATAATGCAGCTCGATCTACCTAATTTATCTACCTAACTTTCACACAGTCAAGTTATTTTTATACATATTAAAATGTTACATACATCTTTCAAGTATATCCTTATAATTCATATGACAACTATTATATACCAACGTAAACGAGTTGTAAACCTATACGGAATGTATATTCCGACCACATATACATATATGTATATTCCTGATGATTTTCAACAACCGAGTCGATCTGCGTTTGGTCCGACCGTTCCTACGCGAACTAGCTTCTCATGAAGACTTCTTTTTAGTGCAGGTAGTAGAAGTCGGGACGGATCGGACTTCTCTGTCTGTCCGTCCGTATAAGCGTGGAGATCTCAGGAGATCTTGACCCTTGTTGCCACGCCCTCAGATCGCCCAAAACTAGCACGCAAATTTGGAAAAAAAACTCGTTGCCAAGCCGACTCTAAGGGCCACAAACCACCCAAAACTGTATCGATATGTCAAAAGTGTAGGCGGTTTTTCTTGTACATCTGACGCGGATGCCCTTTAGCTGAGTAACCAGTATCTGATAATCGAAGAACGCAACTATAGCGTTTTTTCTTATTTCAATTTATATTGGTCATCCAAAGTCGCACAATTATTAAGGTCCGCCAAGGAAGCCCATATGAACATGATTCGTGTATGGGGAGGCGGAGTCTACGAATCGGATTACTTTTACCAGCTCGCCGACAGCTTGGGTCTTCTAATTTGGCAAGATATGATGTTTGCTTGTGCCATGTATCCCGTTGGCGACGATTTTCTATCGTCGGTGCGTGAGGAGGTTCGCCAGAACGCCATACGACTATCACACCATCCCAGCGTGGCCATTTTTGTGACGAACAACGAAAACGAAGCTGCTCTTGTACAGAACTGGTACGGTACGCTTGTCGAAAGAGATAGATTTGAGAGCGAGTACAGGGAGCTCTACCTGGCTAATGTCATCCACGAGTTAAAGCTTGTTTCGCATAGCGCACGACCACAGCCACTGGTGTCCTCACCTTCAAATGGCAAAGCTAGTGAACCGGACAACTATATTTCCAACAACCCTCAGGATAACCACAATGGCGATGGTAAGCAGAGAACCTGCCCATATCCAGCCCATAAAATGATCTCTCTTTCTCAGTACACTTCTACGACTACACTAAGGACGGTTGGAATCCAGATATTTTTCCACGTCCTCGGTTCGTCAGTGAGTTCGGCTTTCAGAGCTTTCCCGGTGCATACGCATGGCAGCGCAGCAAGAGCGACGACGATGACCTTCTCGCCCTGATCACACACCGGCAACACCATCCGCTGGGAAATGTTCCTATAATCGCACTAGTGGAGAGGCACCTACCGCTGCCCTTGCCGGAGGATGAGGACTATGCAAAAGCACTGATTTACTTCAGCCAGATTGCTCAAGCCATGGCCACAAAGCTGGAAACCGAATTGTACCGTAGCCTTCGGGATACCTCCCACAGAACAATGGGGGCCCTTTACTGGCAGCTAAATGACGTATGGGTGGCGCCATCCTGGTCCAGCGTTGATTTCTATGGCAACTGGAAGGTAAGCTGTAATTGCATAGCACTTAGTCCATCGCAGCAATAACGCTGGTATTCCTACTATTGTTTTATCCGCTAGTCGTAAAGTAAAACAAGAGAGAATCCTGTAGTCGAGTTCCCCGACAGATACCAATTAGTCAGCTAGTGCAAGTGCCAACGAGAAGTTTCAACATTTTCTGAAATATCGGTAGAAATTGGGTAAAAATTATAAAATAAAAAAAAAGTAAAAATTTGGGAGTTTAAAAATTTTTTTTGCAAATCGATAGAAATTTTTCAAGATTACAAAATAAGGAAAAAAAATTTAAACATTATTTAAAAGTGTTTGCATGCCAACAAACTTGCGCTGCGTCTATGTCTCCGGAAGCTAAATGCTTAATCTCAACAATCTATATATATACTTTATATGTTACATAATGTTCAACGAATTCAGTATAGCGTTGTACTCTACGAGTAACGGGTATAACAAGAGATAATTCGATAGTCGAGGTCTCGACTATCAGATACCCGTTATTTAGCTAGTAAAGAATTAAGGAAAAAAAATAAAATAAATTAATTAATAAATAACAAAGTTAAACTGTTTTTAAAAGTGCGGCCTTGACAGTTTTTTTGCGTTAGAGTGGCCGTGGCAAAGTTAAAATTTGTATCCCGATTACTTGTAAAATAAAAAGGTATACTAATTTCGTTAAAAAGTATGTATGAGGAAGTGTTTCCCACCCTATGAAGCAAATATATTCTTAATCAGGATCACTATCCGAGTCGACATGGCTATGTACGCGCCTACAAGCCGCACAAAACTGCGGCGGCTACACTTTTGAAACTGCATTTTTTCATTTCAGTATTATTTTTTTAATTTTTATGGATACGTCAAACAAATTTTTTAATTTCTCGTTAGTTCTCCCACCAGCCGAATAACCGATATCTGATATCTCATATTTTCCAAAACTTTTCATGCAGATAGCTTTAAGGGGGGCACCCTATGGCTTGCCTCGATAAAAGGTAGTTTTTAATTTGTAGTAGTAATTTGTATTTATTTATTTACATGTCTGAACTTCAATTTTTCATCTTGCACGTATAAAACTTTAACAAAACTATATCGACTAAAAAATTGAATAAACAATTAGTTTTTACTGATGTTAGAATTTTAATCACTACCGGTGACTTTATTCTAAAAAACGAGTTTCGAGAAAACACACTTTAAAGTTTTTAAATAAAAAAAATTTTTACGGCGCGACCACCTGATGTAACTAAGCGTGAGCTGGGTCCTGCCCAAAACTATTCGTAGTACATGGCATTCCAGCTTTGGGATAATATTTTTGAATAGTATAGCTATCGAATTAATGAATAAAACAAGAGAGAACGCTATAGTCGAGTTCCCCGACTATCTGATACCCGTTACTCATAGTGGTAGTGTGTCAACACTGACAGTTTTTGGTTGTTTGTGGGCGTTAGAGCGGGCGTGGCAAAAAGTTTTTTTGGCAAATCGATAGAAATTTACAAGACCAATACAAAAATGAAAAAATATCAAAACATTTTTCAAAAGTTCGGGCGTGGCAGCTTCGGGCGGTTTGTGGGCGTTAGAGTGGGCGTGGCAAAAAGTTTTTTGGCAAATCGATAGAAATTTACAAGACCAATACAAAAATGAAAAAATATCAAAACATTTTTCAAAAGTGTGGGCGTCGCAGTTTTCGCGGTTTGTGGGCGTTAGAGTGGGCGTGGCAACATGAATCGACAAAATTGCGCTGCGTCTATTACTCTGGAGTCTTTATGCTTAATCTCAACTTTCTAGCTTTTGTAGTTCCTGAGATCTCAGCGTTCATACGGACGGACAGACAGACGGACATGGCCAGATCGACTCGACTATTGATCCTGATCAAGAATATATATACTTTATATGGTCGGAAACGCTTCCTTTTGCCTGTTACATACTTTTCAACGATTCTAATATACTCTTTTACTCTACGAGTAACGGGTAATAAAAATTAATTTTTTGAAGGTTATCCGTAGAGTGCCCCCTTGAAACTGGGAGACGGATGCCCATGGCTATATCACTTCGTCTGTTGGTTTTCTCTACTTTTTATATATCGTTAACCGCGTTGCAAACTTCTGACTGAAATCAGTAAATACAAATATTAAATATACTCTAGATTCGTTGAAAAGTACAAAGATCTAGCGGTATTCGGCTGCCTGTCCGCATGGATGTTTGATTTTCGGTATTATAAAATCTAAATTGAATTGAATTGGGCTTCAAACTTTAAACTGTCCAAGTTTACTATTATTTGTTATTTGTTGATAAAAGTGTTTAACTATTTAATGCTTCCTTTCCTTTCTTCAGCTGCTCCATTACTGGGCACGTGACTTTCTAGCGCCTATTTCAATTGTTGCCCTCTACGAAAAGTCCACGGATTCGTTAAACATCTCCCTTATTTGTGACCAATTGGAGGTGGACCCATGGAAACTGAATGTTGTGGCTAACGTTCACCTGTGGTCCCAGCTTCTGCCCCGGCAGTCCATTGCCTGGGAAGTAACCCTCCGCCCCAATGGCGTGCAGTACGACAAGGTCATTGCCATCTCCGATCTTCTAAAAGGAGAGTTCTCCAAAACTAACGCGTTTATAGAGCTGCAGCTGCGCCGCGATCAGAATGTCATCTCTAGAACCCACTTCTTTCCCAGTAACATTGCTGCAGCAGTCGGGATTGAGGATCCAAGGCTCGAGGTAAGTAAGCCCAGCTTTGGAATGCCTTCGTCTTAATATTTAACTACGCAGTTTGAGATTGCCTCCCGAACCTGTCTTAACACCACGGACTTCATCCGCAACAGCGTCAGCATCAGCATACAGGTAAAGCGCCCCGCCGTGTTTGTGTACCTGGAGCTGCTCAAGCCATACCGCTACACCCTGTCCGAGAACGGATTTATGCAGACCGCGCCAATGCACGTCGTCTACCTAACGTACGACGCACCCTTGTGCGCCCGCCTTTTGCGCAAGTCGGATCTTCGTGTGCTAACTGTCAACGACTTTATGAGATAGACAAGCACGTCTTTCTTGAAAACTTAAAATTAACGTTTATAAATAGCTTAACAATAGAAAATTCAATAAATAGCAATAACCGTTGAGCACCCAACACCACATGTTTTGATCAATTCCACACCTATCGGTCGAAACTGGGCATCTGGGCCCTCGGCGGCGTGTAACCCTTTGGATATGGCACCAACTGATTGTTCAGGACACGGGCGTTGCGCCAGGTCTTAACTTTGTCCTCTGCGCTGTCTGGCACTCGGACACCCTCGATCAGCGTCACGACGGGACCGTCCACTACGCTTTGAGAGCTTTGGCCGATTGGGTTGTGGTGTGGGCTCGCGTAAACACCAGTCTGCCGCCGGGTCGTGGGCGTGGCGACTCCCGCACTTGCCGTCACTACCATGGAGTGCGGCAAGTAGGTCACGTATTTAGATTTTTGCGGAAGGGAGTTGTAGTTGTGCTTGGTGATGAGGTTCTTGGGCCTGTATCCCTGATTAGACACACTGCCGTAGGCCCGAGTGTCCCTGTCACCCTCTAAGTACTCCTGCACGTCGGATGCGGCAAACTCCGTGTCCCTGGGAAAGCTGAACATAGGTCCTTGGGACAGTCGCTGCAGTCGTGGCTGGATTTCCCCCGAATCCTCCATGCCGAATGGTTGCCACTGGCGATCGGCTGCCAACGAAATGTTCTTGCGGGAAATTTTTTGTGTCTGGGTCGGAAACTGAGGTCGGACGGGCTCCCAGGACATGTCAGCAGGGAGATGGCGCCCACGTCGAAAGTCCCCCTGCGCTGCCTGGTGCTCTATTCCCCTGCTCTGCGCCTTGGCCAGCTGCAGTTGGATAAGTTTTGCTTGGCGCTGCTCCGCCTCTGCCTTGCGCTGCCGATAGGCGCCCATCTGTTGGGCCAGTTCACTCTGCTTTAGTAATGCCGGGCTGTGCTCGAAGGTGAGCTGGCGACCACTAGCTATTGACTTGCTCGTGGGCAGGACAAGGCGCCGCTTGACATCCGCGCTGCGCACGAAAATGGACTCAGGCGCATCCTCAGCACGGGCCTTGCGGCTATTTTTGCCAACCAGGATCTCTACATCCTCGCCCATGCTGGACTTGACGTTCACCACTCGTACCTTAGAAGGGTCAAGGTTCCGGCCAAAGCGGAGCTCCGTCCGGATCAGCGCTGGCTTTCCGGTTACGCTCAGGTTACGGACCCGCGATAGGGCTATACAGCCTGGCAAACATACCATGAGAACAATAAAGTATTTCCATCCGAAGTAGCGTGGTTTTGCCATGATCAATCTACTGGCGAACGCTGCAAAGATAAAGCGATTAGTTATTTAGTTTAATGTTCTGATTGATTATGTATACATAACAAAATTTGGTGATAACGGTATTATTATAACTTTTTCTGCGTTTGAAAGATACGTATGAAGGAAACTCAAATTACAAGATATTACCGGCCGATTTAAAATGTTTTTTTGATTCTCAGTTTCTGTTAACCATTGTTTTCTTCTGGTATCTTATTTGTCATAATATGTATTAAAAGTAAATGAATCAGTTTACATGCTTACTGTTTTAACAATTTAGTTACCGATAATCCGCTTCAATGTTATTGGAGTTACAAATCGTGGCCAGATTTGGATACTGTGGATCGTTTTTAACAAATTCTTTTCATATTAATAAAAGTCCCATTGGCGCAGTGTAATTATTTAACCCGCATGTTTGCCTGCCTGCAGATATCGCTAAACAGATTTTCCGCGCGTTTTCAAAAAAAATTTCCTACAGGACAGTGGTGCAGCCACTTTAGGCTTACTGCATTTGCGTGATGTGCTGAGTGCATTGGGCTCAGAAAGCGAGACAGCAAATAAAAATGCAACTTTCGTTTTCCACGCTGGGGTGAGGAAACAATGTACACTGTGCATTTTTTACTGACGCGGACGCGGAATCGATGCTAAGACGGCGAATGCGTTGTTTCCTGAGAAACAAAGTGTTACAAAAAATTAATTTTATAGTTCAAGGAAGCAGGAAAGTTCAACATTCAAATATGGAGTGTACACTACCACAATTTACATTGAATGAACTAAAAAGTGAGATGGCCAAACTGATAATAAAGATATAGTATAGAATAGTATAACCATCAAACAACCGTGCTGACCAATACAAATTTTTTTTCGGTAACGCTTTCTGAGAGCGGTCAATGCGACTATTACCTGATGGTAATGAAATTTTCTGATCGGGTGATGTTAGCAAAAATATTACGCATACGCCTTAGCCACACTAACGACAATCCAATTCAATCCAAGTCACTAATAAAGGAAAATTTGCAGACTAAAAGCTGAATTAAACAATTAAGTAAATTGTAAATTGCATTTTCAACACAAACGCGCCAGCTAAAGTTCACGTCCGCCGCTGATATTGCGGCTGACAATGGAGCACTGGGTGACTAACCGAGACATTGGATTGCTCGTCGACGCAGATCGCTGCGCTCTGCTCGGCAAAACTTTCACTTTTAACTTGACGCGGTCAACTACGTACATTGCTTCGCGTCTATTCTCCGATACTCATGGCTGAATCCAAACTATTGCTGCTTCTATTGTCTTGGATAACTCGCGGGAATGCACCCTGTTTCAAAAGATTAGGCGGTCAGCAAAAACGATTTGCTGCCAGTGAACGGGACAAGTGCAGAATACTTGTAAATTCTTTAATGGATGACTGAAATTCAATTAATTTTACAAATCGTAGTTTTCAAGATTGCGGCAGAGAACATAAAATAGGGCTACAAAATGGGGAAAAGCGAAAAAGCCAGATAAAATATAATAAAATTATTTTTTGCAAGCTTCTATCGATTTTCCAAATATTTTGCCCACGGCCTTTGGGACTGATGTGCATTCGCACTTTGATAGCCTATTGCATTTAGTAATACAGTTTCTGCAACCACCGAGCCTTTTCGACAACTTATTTATAACTTACATTTAAATATATATTATTAAATATAAACATATATTTTTATAAAATTTTATTGTATATGTATATATAAATATACATATGTATATAATATACAATATTTATATAATATTTATAAAAAATAAACGAAAAGAAAAATTTTATATATATAATTATACAAAATATTTATATAAATATTTTATATAAATATTTATAAATATAATAAATATTTTGTATAATTATGTATATAACATTTTTCTTTTCGTTTAAGCATCAAAATTGTATTCATTAAGTATATTAAATATTAATATTTATATAAAAATATTATTTACAAATTAATATTATTTATATATATATGTATACAGTTGATTATGTATATATATATTCTCAGTCCAGATCAACATCCGAGTCGATCTAGCCATATTCTGTCGGTTACAAATGTAAAGGCGACATTATTTTAAATATTTTCCAACGGGTATCTAAAAGTTGATTATATAGTTTCTTCTGGTTTTAATACTTCAGCAATCAATGCAAAATAGGATAAGAGTGAGTTTTATTTTCTTATGATAGTAGACACTGAACATTATTTAGTTCAATATACTTAATGAAAACAATTTGTTTTTTTTTTTAAAAAAAACTTAATTGACTTTGACGGTTAAACGAAAAGGAAATGTACAAAAAAACGCAAATGTACAAAAACTATATCTAATTTTAACAAGATAAATCTGGTTAATTTTAATAGCTAAATTAAGGAAGAAACAGCTGCTACTCCGACTGTTTCAAAAGCAAGAGGGGTATAATTAATTCGTTTAAAAATATTTTTCATGACGAAGGAAGGTTTCGGCCCTAAGGCGTACGTATGTATGTATATTCTTGATACCGATTTTGGCGGCTTGTGGGAGCTAGAATAGGCGTGCCAAATTATAAAATAAACTTGCACAGCGTGGGAGTCGCTTAAAAACATATTTCCGTCGGTAAGTAATCGACGTACTAACGTTTGAGCTTTAAAACGAGTCCCGAAATTAGACTGTGCGCAGGCTTTCCAGGAGTTCCTGCTCACAGTTGGCGATCTTTTAAGCCGATCTTTCCTATGCAGTCGGCAGACTTTGGCTGAATTGTTACCGCAGTTAAATTTGGATAATGTTGCGTCTTTTAGGTCACTGCTCACCGTTGAGGATTACGTCACTGACGCGATCTGAGATGTGTGGCGATGAGTAAGCTGCGGTAAAAAAGCCATTCATCTCGAGCATAGCCCATTGTTACGGCCATAAGCTTCGCATAACAGCGGTTTGGGGACGGGTGTCGAAATGCAGTCTGCAATTACAGTTTTCTTTGATTCGAGTCATGTAGGGAGTGATGTATTTTGCATACAGAAACCATTTAATCGCAGTCCTATAGCCCATGATGCAGCTCCAACTCAGGTGTCTCCGCTCCCCGTCAACTTTGGATAGATAGCCCGGCGGATCCAACTATCTCTGTAACTTGGGAAGGGGTGACTCGATTGGGGCTTCCATTAAATTCTTGGGGGCTCTGTCAGTTGTCAATCAAGTTGAGTTTGCTCTGCAACGCTTCGTACATTGTGAGGCGAACGGACAACAAAGACTGAACTTAAGTGGCAGCCACGCCATGCCTTCAACCGCTCCCGCCCCCGCAAAACGACGGGGTCGGAGGAACACGTACACGGCGAGAATGAATTGTGTTTCTTTGGGTCTAGCACCAGCACTTGAAATCCCACGAAATGGCACAGGGATCGACAACTAATTGGTACTTTCCCTAAATCACCATTTATTCCCGTGTAGTCCGTTTAGGCAGTCAAGCGGCCACTGGCTGTTGCTCTGCTCATTATAGACAACAGGAGTTCTCTATAGTTGCCGGCTGGTGCAGTTCGCCACCACCATGTGCGAAATGCAAATGCGAGGCGGCTAACAAATCTAGCGCTGCCTCTACCCATAATATTTCACTTTTACTTTTTATGATTAACATTTCCCACCCAAGGTGGAGGGCACAACATGAGCTCTTTACTTATGTACATTCGTACTTTCGACGGAGACGCAGACGCTCCGCAATGAGGTGAGAAATGCCGCGATCGTAAACTTTCAAGATAGTTTGACGCTGAGATGCCCAGCGCTAAAATGCTTTTGTTTTATGAGACAGCGTCCTCCTCTCGGCGCCCTCCTACCCTCCTTCTCTCATCCCACTTCTCTCCCTTACGGCACCGATTCCCACCTACTTGGCCCTGGGTGTCGCAATTGAAAGTGAAACTTTTTTTCCTTTCGACTGCAAGTGGAGTCAGTGGTTGGTGGGCCTATCTGGTCTCTTTGGGGGCCAACGCACGAGGTAAAGTGTGAAATGTTGTCATCGTCTGGAGGAGTGTACTGCCCGAGAGCGGATTCACTCGGGCCGTTGGGCTCAACAGGTTTCGTTGCGGCAGGTCGAGCTGAATGTCTGGCACTGAAGCCCCTCAAACCAGCTAGCAAAGATGCCCGGGAATTACTTAAGAGTCTTATCAACAGCTCAAAACTGCAGTGGCTTGTGCCCTGTACTTCGATCGACTGGGCACCGTTAAAGTACCGGGCTGATTGATAAACATCAGTTGGCAAATGGTGCGCATATGTAGCGTGTTACGCCTTAGACACTTACATTTCTTTTCCGGGAAGCACGTTATGACTATAAAGGGTAGTCAACGCACTGCTTCGTCTTCCGCCGCACAGGATGTGAATCGGATGGTGGAGCCCAAAGTTTCGTTTTCTCGCTGGCCGAGGTGGCTTCAAAGTGCGACAGATCGCAGCGCGAACCGAAATACAACTGACGGTGGTTGTAAAGTTTAGCTTGCAAGTAAAAAAGCAGCGAGCTGGAAAACGGCAGAAAAAGTAAAATTATTATGTATACACATGTATGTTTAGAGGCCGACGGCGCAGGCAGCAGCAGACCGAGCGCTGCCAGCGATACTCAACCAGAAAGCCAGACAAACGGCGAAGTGGAGCCGCGGATCCCGCCCGGTACCGCCCGATCCCGCCAGTCGGTCCCTCCGCAACCGCCCTCCAAGCGTCCCAATCGGCCGGGAGCCGCCAGCTGCCAGCCGGCCGGAGCCATCTCAATTTCCAAGCCAAACCAAACCAAGGCAAAATTGCTCTCGATAATATTGCGACTGTTAATTGCGACTGTGTCGGTAAACAAAGCCGAGGCACGCCAAAAAAGAGCCAGCCGAAATGAGTGAACAATTGCGCAATTGCGTCGCTGCCAGCAGCACCAACAACAGTGGGACAAGCGGCCACGTTCTCGCTATTGCTTGATAGGGTAATTAGGTTTCTTGATCTAGACTAACTTAATTTCTTGGAGACTTTAAACGGTTGTGCCCTAACTCACAGCCAACTCAGGACAGCGCGTCATCAAACTATTTTAAAATAAATTTAATTTTGGAACATTTTCCTAGCCACTTGTTTACCACAGTGCGACGGCGAGCATCTGCGGGCCAGTTTTACTTTATTTGGGGTTTTGCTCAATCTTGTTTCTTATGTTTTGCCAAGAGACTAAATTCAGCATGTCACTCAAAGGAAACATCTTCACTGACGTCTGTTAATTTTCGGAATGCACCGTTTCATTGATTTTTTGTAAGTTTGAATATTCAATTTAAATTATTACGTACAAAATTTATATTAAAAAACATTAACATTTCTAAGCATTGGGCAGTATACGTATTGATGATTAGCTCGGACAGTGCTTTTACTTTTAGATACTTTTAAGTTTTGCATACAATGCACCGTAAGTTATTTGTTTTTGAACTCATATGTTAATTTCTAAAAATCAGGCAAATATTTCTTACGGTTTGCATAACATATTTGATTGAAATACATACTATCAAAAAATATTTAAATTATAAGTATTGACTTAGTTTAATAATAATAAAGTATGAGTACTAAATGTTAAAAGGAAATAAAATCGATACGAAACAAGAAATTTTGCTTTGGTAAGCTTAAACTTTAATACCGTGCCAGTATTTATTTATATATAAAATCAACTGGCAGCCATATGATATTTATGGTAGTGTTCCGATTCGACCCTCTCCGACTTGTATACAACTTGCAATAAAAATAAGTCTTTTGGGAAAGTTGGAAACGAACAGACGGGCGAACAAGAAAGAATATACTTTACAGGTTGCAATTGCTCCGTATACTGCGTTCCAAACCACTGGCTAAAATCAATATACCCTTAGCAAACAAACAAAAATATTATCCTATCTTTTAGTTGCGAGTCTGCGCAAGCTAGGATACGCAGGCTTGAATATATTATTTGTTATTTAAGACCCCTAGGCCACTTCATTATCGGCCTAAATGGTTGGAGGGCCGTCGCATCTCACTCTCCATTTGAATTAGTGGGCGGGCAGAGAAGTAATTGCTGTGTGCGCGATCGGTAACCAAAGAACGATTACATCCGTTGGTACATTCATATGTGCGAGAAGGTCTAAGGCAGTTGCATCATCGTCAGTACAAGCCCAAGTGAGGGCCCAGATTTCTGCCAATTTTTGCCGTTTTCATGGGATCTGTTCTGCTGGGCGCGGTCTTAGAGTTAAAGGCTTTTTAATTAATTTAAATTTAACTTTTCCACTTAACAAGTAACGCGTTAAAGCATGCATGGATGATTACAATTTGAAGCGCGTGAGGCAAAGACGAAAATCATCTAGCGTAGAAACTGAAGCTGCTTCTGTCTGCCAGCTTCCTGACCCGCATCGGATCTAGACTGCTGCTCCAGTGCCTCCTGTCCCTGCCCTTGATCCTGCGGCACGTCGCGAACGAAAAATACTCCCCTGGCGCCAAAGCGCAGGCAGCTGAGGCGGTACTCGAAAAACTGGCTGGCCAGAATCTTCAAGACCACCGACAGACATACCTGCATATTGCCCTCGCCGAAGGTACGGATGTCGTATAGTCTCAGGCAGCTCGAGAGCGGCAGCGGCACGCAGTATTCGGGCGGATTTCGAGCTGAGAATCCGAAGGTTGCCACGTTGCGCTGGTTTATCTCGACGCTGAGGCGCAGACCTATGTCCGCCCGGTTGTAGTCGATGGCGGCGCACAACCGCTGGTTGTCTGATTCGCCAAAGCCCAGAGCCAAGCCAATGCAGCACCGGCAGGAGAACTCGGCGCAGGAGCAGGGCTGCCAGAGCTGAGGTAGCTCTACGATATTTCCGTTCACGGACTTTCGTCTGTCCTGCAAAAGGGCCGAGTACCGAAGCGGCTCCAGCTGCTGCCCACTAAAGGGGTTGTAGAGCACCAGGCGTGGCACTGCACTCGAAAATTTAGCGGGATTTGGAGCCGGTCTCAGTCCGACTAAAGGGTAAAATTGGGCCCGACAGGGCACGACGACCGCCGCCAGCATGTAGATCAGTCTGGGGATATCGATTACTCGCCGAAACATGGTGGCTCCAGTTTCAAGTCTATGTAAGTCCAAAGGTAATGAGTTTTTTCGACAGCGTGTTCTCGTCTGCAGTTGTGCAAACAGAATGTCCCCGCTGTTGGCCTGCAGAGGGCTTTTCCACGGCCCGACCGCTTTGCTGGCCCGCCAAATGGCGCGGAAAATGTTTATTTTTTATTGTCTTACATTACACGGCTTTGGCCAAATGTGGCTCCCTGAAAATCGTGTCAATGCTAGATCGGGGGCATCGATACAACGTTGGAGTAGGGCAGGGCGGCGCTTACCGATACGCTGATAAGAGTATTTTGCATTCGAGCGATCTCAATGTGTTACGTGAAGTTGGCCAGCTGCAACAGGCAAATTACATACTACACACCATTGACGAAACTATTTGCGCATTTCGGATTACGTAAACTTACGGCCATCTGCAGCTATCCGTAGTCGCTCCTAAAAAGGTTGTAGGAAGGTTTCCCAATTAGCTGTTGACTGGAAGCCGTATCTATCTTGCTCGATGTATGTACATAGGAAACTCAAACTTCAGAGCTGGACCTTGAATTGGTTCAAAGACACATGCACGCTCAATGCACACCTAAATGCGGGAGTTTACTCAGGCGACTCAAAGGGGAATAACTTTTAGGGAAAAACAGTATATTATAATAATTACAATAATAATATTATAATAATTATAATAAAAATATTATAAAATAGTCGTGAGTTTTCTTTAAAGTTGTCGCAGTTTTTTAACCTTATGAAGCTAAATTGATTCATGTTAAAGAGCATGTATTAGCGGAAAGAAATCGTTAAAGTATACACTCAGGTTTAGGGTCCCTAGCCAAGTTGGTCTTGACATGACTGCCCATACAAACATTGGGATCTTTTAAAACCCCAAAGCTAGTGCGTTGGCATAAAGCATGACAATTATTTTATAATTGAATTCAATGCTGAGTTTGGTTAATCCACCATATCGGGCAGTCTAGGAAATAAAACCTAGCAATAACTTTCAACTTTGAAAGGCTTTGCAATGGTCTTGATTTTTATTCCTGTGTGGAAATACCACAATTTATTTGATTTCTTGGTAAGGCGCCGTGCGTCCAAACAAACTACCTTAGATATAGGTCTATTATATGAATATAATCATTTTAATAATAATTTTTGTTGTGTTAGACTCCAGTTTTTTCTATTAAATTTTATATATAATTTCGATCAATTAAATACACATTGCAAAATGTTCCCATTCAATAACTGTAAATTAGTACATAATAAATATTTCCGTTATCGGCGCGCCACATCGATAAGATTAAAGCGCCAAGTATCGATTGTTCGCCAGGGCTACGGGATCAAGTTATCGGAGCCAACAGCTTCCGCTCCCACCTGCTGCCGAACCTGGACCTCCGCAGCCCTGCACATTCATCTTTTTATTTTTTGTGGCCACAGTGCTAAGAAAATGTTTTAGTTCTGTTAACGGGAGCCTGATATTATAAGTGAATAAATTGTGGACTCTAGCCGTCAAGCATTGGCCACCACCAAAATGAGCGAGTTCTTTAAGTCGCTGAACTTTAACTACTTCTCCAGCGAGGCCAACGAAACGGCAGGAGGCGGAGCACCAGGACCCCTCGGGGGCAGGCTGGACAACGACTTCGTGGGCCAGTTCGTAGAAGTAGCTGGGCACAGGCTGTGCATCAAGTGTGTCATTGCCGAAGGTGAGGCGCGTGGGTTGAAAAATCAATAGGAAGTGCAACTAAAGCCACCAGGCCGATCCAAGTACTTGTCTGTGCCTTGTTTACGCTGTTGAGAGGCGCAGCTCCAGCTCAGCCAGGCCAACAGACACATTTTGGCCACTGTGCATCGCTACTATCACGGTTATGCATTACCACTTGCGCCCATGACCTCTGAAAACAATTCTTATATACGAAGGATAGTAGGCTGGAGGCGGGTAAAAGTTCGCATCCGTGGCGAGAGCTGTAGATAAGACGACAGAATATTCGTAAATACATATTAGACTACCAGCTGTTGGGCGTATCGCATTTAGCATTTAGGCAGGCTCTTATCAGTATCTCGTTATCTACTTGGCTTTTCGCTTCCATCCCCTTTTTCAGGCGGATACGCCTTTGTGTACGTAGCCCAAGATGTGCAAACTGGCACAGAATACGCCCTCAAGCGCTTAATCGCGGCTGACAAGCAGGCCTCCACCGCCATCATCAACGAGATCAGCATCCACAAGCAGGTGTCAGGGCACGCAAACATTGTCGCCTTTGTGAGTTCCAGTTATATCGCCCCGTCAGCTCAATTAGGAGCTCAGTACCTGCTTCTCACCGAGCTGTGTAAAGGTAAGTGGCGCCTTAGAGCGTCCAATCATACAGTATGTACACTTGAGCAACAATCTCTCTTGGCAGGCGGCTCACTGGTGGACTGCTTAAGAACAAACAATGCCCCGATCGATCCCACCTGTGTGCTGCGCATCTTCTACCAAATGGCTCGGGCTGTGGCCAGCTTACACGCACAGTCTCCGCCGATAGCCCACCGAGACATAAAGGTTGTTCTGCAACATAAGCTGCAAGTCACAGACTAATACCCTCCTATTTGGTTGCAGATCGAGAACTTTCTCATTGGCAACGACAAACAAATCAAGCTGTGCGACTTTGGATCCGCCAGCACGGAAGTGCTGTCACCCACGTTTCAGTGGAGCGCCAACCAGCGCAGCATGCTGGAGGACCAGCTAAACACTGTTACTACACCGATGTACCGATCTCCTGAGATGCTCGACACTTGGTCCAACAACCCCATCGGACCCAAAGTGGATATATGGGCTCTCGGCTGCATCCTTTACTTCCTGTGCTATCGCAAGCATCCCTATGAGGATGGCGGCAAGCTACGAATCATTAACGCCAATTACATACTACCACCAGATCCTCAGTACCAGTGCTTTCGCGATATAATCCGGGGCTGTTTAAAAGTGAACCCCTTCGAGCGCCTGGATATTGCCATGGTCCTAGAAGGCCTCGCAGCCCTCGCTGAGACACATAATTGGTCGCTTAAAGGACCTCTAGACATTCATACAATTCCCATCGAGTCTCTTCCGACCGAGAGTCCTTATCGCAAAAGTTCGGTTCACTCTGAGTTCTTCACCGAACCGTCTAACACCACTCCCCACCCTATACCGCTCTCCGCCACCGTACCATTATCTAGTAATGGACACGGAAGTCTTCTGTCATCACTTCGAGGCGGCGCTGGAACGCTTTTAAAGAACATTAAAGATACGTCCACCAAAATGATGCAAACAATGCAACAATCTCTTGGTCGCAACGATCTTGATATAAGCCACATTACCTCTCGTATCCTGGTAATGCCCTGCCCGTCTGACGGATTTGAGTCGACGTACAAGACGAACAACATCGAAGACGTCCGACTATATCTAGAGAGCCGTTTTGTCCCACAAAAAATTAGCATTTACAACTTCGGTCAACGAACAGAGCCACGTCTACCGCCGCCCGTGAGAACAGTTGAGGCATGTTCAGTTTATGGGTGCCCACAGGCACATGCTCCCAATCTGGAGGTATGTAATGTTGCCAGCAGGCATTTGATAACGTTTTGTGATAAGTTTAAAAAGATGCCGTTTGCCAGCATTTAATGTACAAAAAAAAAATAAGTTTTTACAATTGAAGATCTCTTAGATAACAAAATAAAAATCAAATCTTTCATTTTCATTAGGGCCTGTTTACCGTATCAGCCGACATGTACAATTTTCTCAACGCGGACCCTAAATCTATTGTAGTCGTGCAGACTGGAGACTCGGGTGGATGCACTGCCGCCACCGTTATATGCGCGCTTCTTATGTACGCAGATTTGCTTCAGGAACCGGAAGACGCGGTGCAAGTTTTCGCTGTCAAGCGGCATACCATTAACCTGCGCCCCTCCGAGTTCCGCTACCTGTACTACTTCGGTGACATTCTGCGGCCCACGCCCCTGCTGCCGCACTACAAGAATACAAACCTTGTATCTATGACTTGCCAGCCTGTGCCCAGAATGAGCAAGGCGCGCGACGGATGTAGGATCTATATGGAGGTGTATTGCAATGGGAACTTGCTGCTTAGCACACTGCAGGACTATGAAATGTTACGGTGAGAATTAAAGCAACAGATCCATTCAAATTATTTCTGGTTAACCAACTCTTGCAGGCTGTATCAGGTCGAATCCGGTAAAATAGTTCTGCCGATTAACTTGACCGTCTGCGGTGATGTGACAGTGGTGTTGTTCCACGCCCGAAAGGGAATGGTGCGACCACAAGGCCTAAAGATATGTCAGTCTCAATTTAACACGGGATTCATCCCCGAACCAGAAACGTTGATTACATTCACAAACAAGGACCTGGATGACTTGCCAGAGTCTGAGCAGGTGCCACCTCGCTTCTGCGTTTCACTTTCTCTGGCTGTGACTGCCTTGGAGTCACCTCCCAGCCGTAAGCCACCATGGTTGCCAGCCAAGCCCATGCGATCATCCGCCGCTTTGTTTAGCTCAGATTTGGAGTATGCAGAGATGGTCGACAATTTTGGTAAGTGCGCCCGCTAGTTGGCTCTGTGCATTGAGGTTAATGTACGTATTCTAGTGACCAAGCCCAGCACCCATTCCTCGCTACCATCAAGCGCCCGCACCAGGGAGAGCGCCAGCTCTCCCCTTGTTTTGCCCGATGTCACGGAGACCGCCCACGAACTTCTGTCGCCCATGCCAGAGCCTTCTCCACCCATAGACTTGCTTAATTTGAACCAGCAGACCAGTGACGTACCAGCAGCAGATCCGTTAGCCAGCGCCAAGCCTAGCACAGATGCCAGCTTTGACTTGTTAGGGGCCTTCGGTGATGATGACTCCACGGGCATAGGCTCAGCGCCAATTCCCGACATATTGCCACCACCGCCACTGCAGCAGCCGCAACCACAAATAAACTCTGACCCATTCGACATATTTGGATCTGTGGACCCAGGAAACGTGCCCAGCTTGAAGCCATCGGGCTTTGCACATTTTGGCTCCGTGCCAACTTTTGTTGCTAAGCCAGCGGCTACGAATCTTTCACCAACTCATCCAGTAAAGCCATCTGCAGATCCATTTGCAAACATCGCCGACATGGTGACGGAGTTCAACATAAACTTTAACCGCAGCACGCTAAGTGGAAAGTCTCCCGTCGGCACTAGTCCCCAGCCGACTCAGTTCTCGAGCCCGACTCACAAGCCATCACCATATTCGCAACCACAAGCAACGTTTATGCAAACACCGCCGCAATCGCAAACTCATCCCACGTCATCGTCTGTTAGGACGCCGACGCAGTCACAGTCGGTGCCTGCCCAATCAAGACCAGACTACAGTCGAGTCCACTTTGATTCACAGAAAGCAGCGCACCAAGCGGGCACTGGCGGGTCCAAGGACATATTTGCTGACATTCTGGGCCAACAAGGCTACTCCTTTGGCAGCAAAATGAACCATGGTCCACGATCCATTAATGAAATGCGCAAGGAAGATTTGGTAAGGGATATGGACCCGAAGAAAGTGCGGATTATGGAATGGGTAAGACAATACGAAAACTTAAAAGAAGCTTCGTTTAATTTACAATTTTGCAGACCGATGGTAAGAAAAATAACATACGTGCGCTTCTCTGCTCTATGCACACAGTGCTGTGGGACAATGCCAAGTGGCAGCGCTGCGAAATGTCCAGCATGGTGGCACCAACCGAGGTCAAGAAAGCGTACCGTCGCGCCTGCCTAGCAGTTCATCCTGATAAGGTAGGATACACGCACAAAAACTATTTGGTTTGTGTTAATGCATTCTATTTTTAGCATAATGGAACAGAGAATGAGGAGATTGCCAAGCTAATTTTTATGGAACTAAACAACGCATGGACAGATTTTGAAAACGATGCCACGCAGCAAAATATGTTTAACGCGTAAAACGCGTCTTATATTAATCGCAGTTAGCCCGTATTTTCGCACTCTTAGCTGAATCTAGTGTAAATTCATGTAAAAGTGTAAGCTTTAATCCCTAAAGGTAAAGTATTGGTATATGTATGCTAGCGATAGCGCAACCAATTTATATAGCTCAACAACAAATTCTGTACGCCTGAGGACATCTTACTTAATTTGTGTAACAGCAAAGCCAAATTCAACATTCCTTTTGCATTAAACAGCAATAACGTCAGAAACCCTCAGACTTTAGCGACATTGCTTTCACGCATTATCCATCACACCATAGAGATCATTTATTCCCTGTAATAGATAATTTCGCTGTAATTAGATTCCTTGACCCATTAGTCAATATGTGATTAATCTATAAAGTGGTGGAAGCAAGAAGTATAGAATATGTACATAGCTGCTCCGAGTATAAAATGTAAAACTAGTAAAGATAAATTTGCTTTTACTTTTTAGCTGTGTACATAAAGAAGTATATTGGAGATTATCTGAAAATTCCATTTCAGCATTTAATGTTTACCACTATAAAAATAAATTCTCTATACTTTTCCTTGAGAAATTCCACTGTTAAAGGTTAATAGCTCTCTTCTATCCCCGTTTAATACGCTTGCCGGCCACGAAAACCTCAACAATATTGCGATCACTGCCTGTGTAGATAAACCTCTCCACCAGCTCATCGACGCTTAGCCTCCGCAAGGGTTTTTCGACGATGCTGACATCCACCAACAAGGCATCAAACTCCTTTTCTAGGACGAAGTTTCCGGTCAACTGATCCAGGGACAGCGCTTTGGCGCCACCCAGAGTGGCCAAATAGAGTGCCTGCTTGTACTTTAACGGAATGTAGTTCTGATCTTGTGTTTTGGCCACCCCCGTTCCGCGGATGTTTTGCTTTTTGAAAAAGTCCAGGTGTTTTGACACATCTAATGCGCGCAGCAAGGCGTCCTGAATCGAGACGGAGTTTCCCCCCGAAACATCTGTGCCGAGACCTACGTGCAAGCCGGCGCTCACAAGTCTTTGAACATCGCACAGACCCGAGCTTATCATAGTGTTCGAAGCGGGACAGTGGGCCACCGAGCACCCGCGGATTTTAAGAAGTGACACCTCGTCGTCCTCCAGATGCACACCGTGAGCCATTACCGTCTGCAAGGTGAAAGATGAAGAAAGGTGAAGATGGCGCATAAACTATAACCCAAAAGAGTTAACCTTGTTCGTTAGCAGTCCAGCATCGTCGTATGCTTTGGCGTAACTGGTCTTAAATATCCCCTTTACTATCTCGATCTCTGCCAGGTTTTCGCTGATGTGACTCTGGATATGCAGGTCAAATCGCTTCGCTACATCGCCCAGACCCATTAGCAGCTCCTTGCTGCAGCTAAGGGCAAAGCGAGGCGTAATTGTCGGCATCACCAATGGGCTACCAAGCTTCCGCACGCCGTCCACAAAAGCCACAGTTGCATTGACCGCCTCTTCTGCTGTCTCCCTGTACAGAGCAAAAATACTAAGTTTAAAAGACGAAATTTGTCACGCTCGGTACTCACACGTAGTAGTCGGGGCTGTTGCAGTTTGAGCAGACCTTGCCTACCAGTGCCCGCTGGCCTTGACGCACCGCCTCCCGCGCCAAGGTTAGCGTTGACTCCAAGTGGTTGGTGGCGAAATAGGACGCCAGCGTGGTTCCGCATCGCAGTGTTGTTTCCTAGTGTTTAAATTATCGTTATCATTATTATTATCAAATAACAAGGGAGAACGCTATAGTCGAGTTCTCGCACTATCAAATACCCGTTACTCAGCTAGTGGGTTTGCTATCGAGAAACTTAACATTTTTTGAAATATCGGTAGTTTGTTGCAAAAGTGAAATTAAAAAGCTAATAAAAAATTTAACATTTTTAATTTCCAAGTGTGATTTTGGTTAGTTTGAGGGCGCTAGAGTGGGCGTGGCAAGATGGATCAACAAACTTGCGCTGCGTCTATGCCTCTAGAATCTGCATGCATAATCTTAACTTTCAATCGGAAACGCTTCCTTCCACCTGTTACATACTTTTCAACGAATCTAGTATACCTATTTTTATCTCTGCGAATAAAGTACAAGGTGGTGGGCAGGTGCGACCCAATGATAAGAAGTTCGTGTGCTCCCAAGTTCTACTTACGACCACACCCTGGTAGACCTGCTGGGCGTATTGCTGATTGGAAAACTTCGCCTCCAGTGGGAAAGTATACGTGTTCAGCCAGTCGAGAAGCGGCATGTCTAGTCCCAATCCCAGTTGAGCAAACTGCGGCGCGTGGATGTGACAGTCGACGAAACCTGGCATAAGAAACTGATATTCCGACAGCTTGACCTCGATCAGACCCTTGGCCTGAGTCGGATTGTTGCTTGCCCACGCCTGGTAGTCTTGACCCACTCCTATTATCTGTGTGCGAAACACACGTTAGATCATTGTGTTGTTTGAGGAGTCATTGTGCCCACCTTGCCACAGTCGTCTACTACCAGGAATCCACTTTCGAAGGACTCGAACTCGCTGAACGACTTCGTGTGCACGACAGTTCCAAAAAAAACAGTTGCCATCGCGCAGTTTTATTATCAGCGGACTAAAACGTGTTCTCCGACAGACTTAAGAACAGAATGATTAAGTTCTGCTGAACAAGTTTTTAAACTTTAGCCGAGGTGCACGCGTCTCCCTGCGAATGTGCGCTCAATTATACGGGGATGACACTTACTTTATATTTTAAAGTTTAAAACGCTGGATTATTTAGTTTGTAATTTAATTGTTTTTACTTTTACAGTTTAAATAAGCGACGCTTGCACACGTGTAATTTATCGATAAAAATCTCAAAACTAGAAATAATTACAAAACGCAAATATAGTTTTTTGCTAAGATATTATTAATTGTATATTGGTAAATAATGCATATATGCGTACACCCATATAATATATGTATATAGACCAATGTATGTACATATATACCCGCTGAATACTTTGTTCATATGTTTAGTTAAGACGCAAGTCCTCCTACTTATCTGAAATGATATGTATGTATATACAAATATATTAATATACATACAATATCATTCCTATCAAGGAAAAGCACAAGGTAAAAACAAGAGAGAACGCTGTAGACGAGTTCCCCGACTATTAGATACCCATTACTCAGCTAGTCGAAGGACGAACAAGCAATTTTCACCGTTTTCTGGCACAGTGATAGAAATTGGGTAAAAAGAGTCCAAAAAAAAATTGCAGACCACCTGCTGAAACATATGCTCACTTTGAAAGCTCACAGCTAATGATGTAAGCAAACAAAAACTCTTATACAAACTATTATATGATTAGACGGATATTGCCAGTTAAAACAAGAGAACGCTATAGTCGAGTTCCCCGACTATCTGATACCCGTTACTCAGCTAGTGGATGGGAGATGGAGAGTCTTAAACACAGTTTTTGGCGGTTTGTAGGCGTTATAGTGTGCGTGGCAAAAAGTTGTTTGGCAGATCGATAGAAATTTAGATGACTAATGATAAAAAGAAACAATTTCCACACATTTATTAAAACTGTGGGCATGGCAAACAATTTTTTGGAATACCGATAGCAATTTACAAGACAAATACAAAACTGAAAAAATATCAAAACATTTTCCACAAAAGTGGGTGTGGATGTATCCAAAATTGCTCAATTGGCTTGCTATCAAACATTTTTTTTTTTACATCTCATGCATTTTCTGTTGAAGCGTGCCGAATCAGTGTTTTTTCTTTTCAATTTTTCTCTGCATAAATTCTATTGATATTAAAGAGAAACTTCCTTTATACACTTAACAAAAAATTTGTTGTATTGTTTTAAGTCATAGATAATGGCAATACCTCAAAAGCTAGTTTTCAAAATTGTGGAATAGTGACTGGCGACGAGCCAGTCATTCCTAGACTGCAAACTTTAAACGCCATTTTCTCAAAACCATGTTTTTCAAAATTGTGTAAAAGATAATATAAAAACTATTGATGGGATTTTCATAATCTAGCACAAAAAATTGTTCTATATAGACTAAAAATTTAAAAAAAAATTTACATTTTTACACCTTTAAGAATGAGATTTTGTTTTAAAAATCAAACATTTTATGTTTAGGATCTTAGTTTTCGAAAATATTTTAGTTCATCGAAGACAAAAAAAACTCCCGAGTAAGAATATGTTTGGTTTGATGATTTCAGGCTCAAATAGTGTCCTGCATCACTTATCCAATCTTCAGTATATGAAAAATTTGTTAAATAACATTTTTCACTTTTGAAAATTTTTTTTTAAGTGTTTGTATTGTATTTATTTATTTTATAAAACGGATTTATTTAATTGAACCCACTTTTCACCATTGGGTTGTCTACTTCTTTACAGCTCCCATCCGACTGGCGTCCTGACTTGGATAAGGTACTTGACCCGGTGGCGGAGGAATCGATATGGAGTCGAGACTCACATTCGAGGTAGAGGCGGCTGTGGAACTGATGTTGCCGTAGGGCGCTGCATAAGTCGACTGACCGTACATTTGGTAAGCCGACGCCGGAACTAGATTCGATGGCAGCTGATGCAGCTTCATGCCGGCGGGCATGACGTTGATTTGCTCTTGGCGAAGATTGAAGTAGTCGTTAGGCTTCGCGCTAGGAGGAGGAATGCCGGCCAAGTCGAAGCGTCTGTCCGTCTTTGCGGCGGTGCTCTGTTTTGCCTGAGAGTGAGCCCATTTAATGCTCACCTTCCGGCCCTGGATCACCAGTTTGTTAAAGGTCCGCTCAGCAGCCAGCTCGGCAGCGTTTCTTTTGGTGTATTGTACAAAAGCGCACTGCTGGCGTGGCACCAGCGCAATGGATCGAATTTCGCCAAACTGGTAAAACTGATCTCGTAGCTCGGGCTCTGTGATCTCTTCGGGAAGGTTTCCCACATAGAGAGTGGTGATGTTTCGGTCCTCCGGCGGCTCGAGTGTGGGAAGCGAGGCTGCACGCTTCATGATCTTCTCGGCCACTGGGTCGTTGCGCCCGTAGTACCTGTCCTTAATGTTTTGCTCACACAGCGGATCATCCGGCTCGTTCGGCTTGTCGTGGCGGTATGGGCACTCTTCGCCACGCTTGCACTCGCCCTTAACCCAAAAGGAACAGATGTGCGGCCTGTTCCGCTTGTAGTACGGCGCCGTGCGCGCAAGCTTGGACAACATTTCGTTAGCAGCGAGGGATCGACCGACAGCCCCAGCCGCCTCTGTGCCATTACCGTCTTGCAGCTGGGCGTCTATGTTTTGTATGTAGTACTCCTTGTTAACGTCGCTTTGTGGCATATTGTCAGCTACTTTGAGCGCCGCGTCTCGTACTTGAATGGGCAATCCGTACTCCAGGTCCAAGAGGCAGGTCTGGCACACGTTCTTCAGGCGCGCACATGTTTGGCATATCTCCGTCTTTTTAAAGCGCATACGGGCACCAGGACACCATCGAAATATTGTGAATGGACGCGTGCATATCTTGCATTCCTTGCCGAAACGCTCTTTAATCATCCGCACGTACGGATTGTCCCCAAGGCAAGTCTGGCACAGAATCGGAAACTCGGCATCCTCCCAGTTCTGACGATTATAGGTGTTAGTCGTTTTTGACATAGACATAGCAAAGGTAGTTCTGTATTTTGCACTTTAAATTTGGGCTTAATCCAGACAATGCTCTTTTTTTTTGTAAAATTGTCAAGTATAGTTTTGTATGGCAAGTGATATACCAATATCGATGTTTCGAGTAGGGTTGTTAATAATATATCAATATATCGATATTTTTCTGAAAATGATAAATTTATATCGTAATATTTATTTTTCCCAAATATCGGTATTGAGATATTTGTTTTGATATTTTCCCTTTGCTGACTCTGACATGTGCAAACTGTTCGAAAGAATTATAAAAACCAGTGGAAACACTTCAAACATGTCCTCGCACCTTAAAAATAAACATTACGATGTTTTCGTAAAGTGTGCGAAAAAGAAGGTAGTTACATATGGCATATGTATGCATGTGGGCGTATGTTCAAATTTCAGAAAGTTCCAAATTTCACTGAGAATTTATTATTATCTGTATTATTATTATTATAAAAAAACATCATCGATACGATATTTTTTTAATATCACGACATCCCTAGTTTCGAGCTAGAAGCGGACGGAAAGTTAGTTTAATGTCAGCAATCGATATAATTTGTTGAATTAAATAGCATATTCACACTGCTTAGAATACCTATTTCTATACACAACAGTTGCAGACAGAATGGAAACGGATTTATAGGATATTCGGTCGCTGTTATTTTAACAGAAAGGAATTGAATGGAATTGAAAAGGTTCGGTTGAAAGGGTACTGCTCTGGCTTTCGCAAATTTGTTGCTCGTAATAAATTGACTAATTCTTACGTACTCGATTACTGCAGCATGCGTAATTATGTATTTCGCACTGACATTGTAAATATACACCAGGCAAAAAGCTGACAGTGGAATTACTGTTTAAAAACTGCCGTCGATAGCCGGGTTAGCCAAGTTTAAAACGTCGCAGTGGCCTGTTTGCTTACATCCAGATTACCCAAAGCGAAAGTCAGAAATATAGATCGACTTGTATGGCGTTTGTAAAGCGGTATCGGAGGTCGTCTAACTCCTCCGAGGAAGGCGACCAGGACAACGAGGAGTACGTGCCGTACGTGCCGTTGAAGGAACGGAAGAAGCAGCACCTCATGAAGTTGGGTAGGATCGTACATCTAGCCTCGGAAATGGCGCAGCCAAAGTCTTCGAGCGAAAACGAGAATGAGGACGACTCGCTAGGCGCTCACGACGTCGAGACCTGGGGGCGGAAGTACAACATTAGTTTGCTTGACCAGCACACAGAACTAAAGAAAATTGCGGAGGCCAAAAAGCTGAGTGCCGTCGAAAAGCAGCTACGAGAGGAGGAAAAGATTATGAAGAGCATTGCTCAGCAGAAGGCCCTTATGGGTGTGGCAGAGCTAGCAAAGGGAATTCAGTACGAGCAGCCCATCAAAACCTCCTGGCAGCCGCCGCGTTACATTCGAGCAATGTCGGAGAAAGAGCGCGAGGCCGTGCGCCAGGAGTTGAGGATTCTAGTGGAGGGAGAAAATCCAAGCCCGCCAATTCGCAGCTTCCGAGAAATGAAGTTCCCCAAAGGTATTCTGAACGGCTTAGCGGCCAAAGGCATTAAGACCCCGACCCCAATCCAAGTGCAAGGTCTGCCCACTGTACTAGCTGGCCGCGACCTAATTGGCATAGCCTTCACAGGGTCTGGAAAAACGCTTGTCTTCGTGCTGCCGGTCATCATGTTTGCCCTGGAACAGGAGTACAGTCTGCCTTTTGAGCGTAGCGAGGGCCCCTACGGGCTGATCATCTGCCCGTCCCGCGAGCTGGCCAAGCAAACACACGAGATCATCCAACACTACAGCAAGCACCTTCAGGTGTGCGGAATGCCTGAGATTCGTTCCTGCCTGGCTATGGGTGGGTTGCCGGTCAGCGAGGCCCTTGACGTGATCTCACGCGGAGTACATATCGTTGTGGCGACACCAGGCCGCCTCATGGACATGCTGGACAAGAAAATCCTTACGCTAGACATGTGCCGGTACCTGTGCATGGATGAGGCTGACCGCATGATTGACATGGGATTTGAAGAGGACGTGCGTACGATATTCTCCTTCTTCAAAGGCCAGCGTCAGACACTTCTATTTTCGGCCACCATGCCAAAAAAGATCCAAAACTTTGCCCGTTCAGCCCTCGTGAAGCCTGTCACAATAAATGTGGGACGCGCGGGTGCTGCGTCAATGAACGTCACCCAGCATGTTGAGTACGTTAAGCAAGAGGCAAAAGTGGTATATTTGCTGGACTGCCTGCAGAAGACCGCGCCGCCCGTGCTCGTTTTTGCTGAGAAGAAGCAGGATGTGGATTGCATACATGAGTATTTGCTGCTGAAAGGCGTGGAGGCGGTGGCAATTCATGGCGGAAAGGATCAGGAAGAACGATCGCGAGCGGTCGATGCTTACCGCGTGGGCAAAAAAGATGTGCTGGTGGCCACCGATGTGGCCTCGAAGGGCCTCGACTTTCCCAACGTGCAACATGTTATTAACTATGACATGCCGGACGATATTGAAAACTATGTGCATCGTATTGGCCGTACAGGTCGTTCCAACACTAAGGGATTGGCTACCACGCTAATAAACAAGATAACTGAGCAGTCGGTCCTGCTAGACCTGAAGCACCTGCTCATCGAGGGCAAGCAAGAGGTCCCAGATTTCTTGGACGAACTGGCGCCTGAGACCGAGCACCAGCACCTGGACCTGGGCGATTCGCATGGCTGCACCTACTGTGGTGGTCTAGGCCATCGCATCACGGAATGCCCAAAGCTGGAGGCTGTTCAGAACAAGCAAGCTTCAAACATAGGACGTCGCGACTACCTTTCAAATACCGCAGCAGATTACTAAACCCCGACCACCACCTTATTAAAATAATAATAAATAGATTAGTATACATACATATTTTTATGGGAATTTTTAAATTTTGTTTTCAGAATTTGTTTTAAGCTTAGTTTGTCGCTTATCGCACGAAGCTGGGACGATTGATAAGCATATCAATCGGCCCAGCAACCTCAGAGAGCGATTGCGACGAGACGCGAGCGCGTTTCGGGCTTAAGAAAAATATTATAAAAGCGAACACGAGCTTTGGCTTTCGCTTAGTGTCAGCTTAGTGAGACAGCGCTCTGGCCGCCTGTCGTTCGAAGGTTTTACAATCATCGCACCGGGATCTTCTGAAATTGCGCAGATCGTATTGACGTACAAGTAAGTGTGCTCAAAAAATGCAATGGTGTTTTATCAGCAATATGTAATAGCATAGCTTTATATAGCATATAATAGTATAAAGGGAAATTTAGCCTAGACTAAATCAGTTTTATTGAAGGCTGATTATAACAAAGAGAATAACAAATTTCCAAAACTATTATTTTGCTGAGCTCATTTCGTTAAATTGGCCGTTGATTTGTCTTATCTACTCTTTTAAAAAAACAAACATCGGAGCTAAGGTCAATTCTATATAATATATGCTATTAGCAAAGTGTTTTTGGAAAAATATATTCATACTAACATGATAAAATATCATTAATGGTAACCAAATAAATTTTTTAATTCCTTTAATGTTTTCAGTTAATGTTAGTTTTTTTACGGGGATGTCAGCAGATCATGAATTGTTGAAAACTTTTAAATACATATATGTAAATAGTGTATTATATAATAGTGTACAAATACAAGCATCATTTTCAAACATCAAATATAAAATGTACATATATGTGAACTATGCGCACTCCGGGTTTTTCTAAAATCTCCCTTATCTCGAAATTTTTGGAAATACGCATTAGAAGGCTTAAAAGTTACGTATACGAGCGGTTTTGAAAGATCTACTGACCAAAAATTCGTGGAAAAATGGGAAATGAAAAAAATTGCATTTTTCTCACCGATTCAATCTGGTGCAACTTGTGAGCAGATTCGGAATATTATTATTCCAAAATTTGTTTGTTCAAATAGACTTAATTTCGGAACACCGAAATCAGTGTGCGATGGAGAACTCTTAACGGACTCCCAAACTGATACTGATGTGCAGCCGTCATCTTTAGACCACAATATTACTTGTGAGTGAAGTAGGTGCTAAATGGGCATAATTCATATTCAAAACTCGTTCAAAGTATGTGTACCTGCTTTTGGACGAGAGTGCTCTGGCTATTTGCATATGGTGAATATCTTTGTTTATAGTTTTTTTGTAGTACCCTTAATTCAAAAGTCTTATGGTATGGTCAATACCCATGCTGTGTTCTCAATAAAAACTAATTTCTTATTGTGGTTGTGACCCAGTTGTGAGGAAGGGCTAAATGGGCTTGCCGAATGACGAAAACAGACGTGATATTATACCCACGTGAGCCAAGTGTCAAAACTCATTAACTGAATGACAACTTGTGATCACACGCGTGCAGGCTCTTTATTGCTCGGCTTAACCTTATGCTCTGATCAAACATCGCAGTGGAGATACAAACATGATATCATACAATAGGGGAGCTGGAGAGCAAAACCCCTTTTTGGGAAATATTGACATTTAGTATTCCATAACTCAAATTCGATAAATCCATCAGGAAGTATAGCTTATACGAGTTTGGGGAAGGTCTTATTGTTGAAGACTATTACTAGTTTTTAATGACTTTGTTAACTGGGTGGCTGGCTGGCTGTATATCACATATACGCGCACTTGTTGACGGTCAAACAACAATTCTAAATACGGTCAGCGATAAGTTCGAAAATATTAAAATCTTTACTTCTCTTATTGACCTGATGATTCTCTTGCTTACAGTTCCCACTCTCTCTGCTTAAATCTAGAGAACGGAACGGAGAACGGAAATCTAGAACGGACTCTGTTTGCACTGGAAACAAACGCAGCGATAAAAACAAAGGCCAATACACATTGGGCATATACGTCATTCGCGACTCATACATATTTATCGCAACAATAAACAAAGCTCTCGGGAATCTCCTCGGCGCCCGCTATCGTCGAACAGAACAGAGGCAGACTCGAAATGGATGCCTCTGGCGCCGCCACCATGACAGTCATCTCCAGGTAATGCAAGCGAGCAGTTCGCTGTCCAGAAAGCTTTTGGGTGATACATTTTAGCAAAACTTTAACAATCCGCCTTTTCAAATAGAGTAAGTGCGAAAAAAAGTGTCTACAGTGTGATTCAACACACGACATTTGTGTTCCTTTCCAGGGTTCGCCAGTAGCCCATGAGACAGTTGTGGTGTGTTTTAGTTTGTGGTATTTTATGGTCTTGACTAACATAATGATTTCATTGTATTCTGTTTAGGTTTAGAGCGCTTAGAGAGAGCTTAATTCTATTTGCCAAAAAATCTTTTTAATTGTTTGTCATTTTATTGCCCCAATTTCTATCGATATTCCAGCAAATGTTTGCACCTCCACTAGCTGAGTAATAGGTATCTGATAGTCGAGCAACTCGACTATAGCAATTCCTCCTGTTTAAATTAGTTTTGTTTATTTAGTCACAATCAATTAAAGTTTAGTAATAGCTATCTGCTTGTTTTTTTCAGACTGCTTGTGTTTTTAGCCCTCTCGTCCACTCTTTGCTCAGCCGGCACCCTAAACGCCCGTCCCGCGTTTCCCGTGAATTCCGACCAAATTCAGCCTAGTGGCAAGGACAGCAAGCAGCCATCCAGACGCGTCATGCACCCCTCCTTCGCCAACGCTGGCCGTACTCCCGGCCTGGAAATCTGGCGCATCGAGGTGAGTCATATTATAGGATTCAGTTCTTCCCTACCCGGTTCGGTTGTATAGCTGGCGCTTGCTTACATCGCTTGCATTGAGCTCGAGATCGGCCGACATTTACCTCTCTTCATGAACTAGGGCAGTGTGGCTGCTATGTGTTTATAAATACCTTTCCAGAGAATAAATATAATAATTGTTTATATATGTACACTGGACGTCGGTTCCTTCTTGTTAATTAACTAAACACCCGCCAAATTTATTGGGGTCGAAATGCGAAACGTTTGTGTAGAATCGAGCGATGCCAAGAATAAATATTTAGACCAAATAATCAGGCATTTTAAAAAATGTTCTTTTAAGAAAATGTGTTAATTTTTTTCAGAATTTTGATCCCGTTGTGTATCCTAAAAATAACTATGGCAAATTTTACACTGGGGACTCGTTTATTGTTCTTAATGTAAGTATGTATTAAAACTTAAAAAGTTTTAATTAAACGTTAGTTAAACATTTTCAAAATCGAGTAATTATATTCATTTAGACAATTGAGAACAAGAAAGACAAAAAACTGTCCTGGGATGTGCACTTCTGGTTGGGATCGGAGACCTCAACGGATGAGGCTGGAGCTGCAGCTATTCTTACCGTCCAGTTAGATGACTTGTTAAATGGTGGCCCTATTCAACATCGCGAGGTGCAGGACCACGAATCACAGCTTTTTCTGAGCTACTTCAAAAACGGTAAAACTAGTCAAACCAATTTGGACGTCTCATTAAACTGAATATTATTGTAGGCATTCGATATGAACAGGGCGGCGTCGGAACTGGCTTTAAGCACGTAGAGACAAACGCCCAAGGAGAGAAGCGATTATTTCAGGTCAAGGGCAAGCGTAACGTCCGCGTACGTCAGGTGAATCTTTCCGTGTCGTCGATGAACAAGGGTGACTGTTTCATTTTGGATGCCGGCAGCGATATATATGTCTACGTAGGCTCTCAGGCCAAGCGCGTTGAGAAGCTTAAGGCTATCAGCGCTGCGAATCAGATCAGGGACCAGGATCATAACGGACGAGCCCGTGTTCAGATCGTCGACGACTTCAGCACTGATGTGGACAAGCAGCTCTTCTTCGACGTACTGGGATCGGGTTCTGCTGACCAGGTGCCCGAGGAGTCAACTGCCGACGAAGATGGTGCGTTCGAGAGGACGGATGCAGCAGCGGTTTCTCTCTACAAGGTCAGCGACGCCAGTGGCCAGCTGAAGGTGGACACTATTGGACAAAAACCACTGACTCAGACTATGCTCGACACTCGCGAGTGCTTTATCTTGGACACCGGATCTGGCATTTTTGTGTGGGTCGGAAAGGGGGCCACTCAGAAGGAGAAGACGGACGCCATGGCCAAGGCGCAGGAGTTCCTACGCACCAAGAAGTACCCAGCTTGGACCCAAATCCACCGCATTGTAGAGGGCGCTGAGTCCGCACCTTTTAAGCAGTACTTTGCCTCCTGGCGTGATGCCGGAATGGCCCATAGTCGCCTTATTCGGTCGGCTCTGGATATCGGCTCTGATGAATTGTTAAATGAGGATGAAATTGACTCTGTGGTGACTCAGCTAAAGAAGAGTGGCGGTCGTTCCTTTGGGTTCATGCCGGATAACGGCCAGAACGGCATTGAAACAATCACACAGTACGTTGCAAGGCCTGGTTCCGATGAGATCGTGGTGAACAGCGTTCCCTTTGAGGAGAAACTGCCTCTTATGGGATTTGCCTCTTATGTACTTACTTACAACTACGATGGTAGGAACGGGGACACTGGATTCCTAACATATGTGTGGCATGGAGTAAAAGCCTCTTCCGCGGCCAAGAAACGTGCCTTCGAGGAGAGTCTAGTAGGTTCCAAGGAAGGTCTTCTGGTGCAGACCAATCAGGGCCACGAGCCTCGTCACTTCTACAAGATATTTAAGGGAAAGTTATTGACATCCTTAACTGCACTTCCGGTGTCAACGCAGCTCTTTCGCATTCGCGGCACCGTCGAAAGCGATGTTCATGCTGGCGAAGTGGCCGCTGACAGCTCATCTTTGGCCTCAAGTGATGCCTTCGCCCTTCTATCCGGAAAGTCCCACAAAATCTACATTTGGAAAGGCTTGGGCGCATCTGCCTTCGAAAAACAAGCAGCCGTGGATCGCTTTTCTGACTACTGGGATGACGTTGAGCTCGAGCAGGTGGAAGAGGGCGCCGAACCAGATGAGTTCTGGGAGGAATTAAAAGGTGAAGGCCAGTACGACCGCAGCTTGGGTGACCTTGGAGCTCCACTGCTAGAACCGCGCCTCTTCCACTGTCGCCTTAGCTCTGCCGGACTTTTGAAGGTTGAGGAAGTTGCTCAATACGAGCAAGAGGACTTGGACCCCGAAGACATCATGCTATTGGATGCTGGAGACGAGATCTACCTTTGGGTTGGCTCTGGCGCATCTGAAGAGGAAAATGCCAAGCTTCTGGACATGGCTAAGGTTTTGTTGTTACACTATCGCTCTTTAAAACATCTAATTACATATATTTTATTTGTTTACAGCTTTACATTCGTATGGAGCCCACCGCTCGCTCCTTTGACACGGTGAACATCATCCGCGTCCCCCAGGGCAAGGAACCAAGTGTTTTCCAACGCATGTTCCCCCATTGGGACGATAATTACTGGCAGGTACGTGATCCAAAGTAGGCCTAGAGCTTTCATTAGTTACACAGCTTGTACCTTTTCGACCATATCTGACTTTAAATATCATCACTGTCAACTCATTAATCATACTAACAGCTATAGCGCATTCGATCCGTAAGTTTATTACTAATAATCTTGGCCTATGCTTTTAAATGTGCAGTTGCTACATGAAAGATTTATATAATTTCTAATAATTTTAACACTTTTTTCTTGACGCGCAGAACCAGCCTAGCTATGAAGACATGAAGCAACTTATTATTGATGCCAACAATAAAGTCTAAAACCAATGATTTAATTCTCAGCAAATTTAACCAAAAATATAATTGCTTTTGCCTTTTTAAACCCTATATTTAATGTAATTTAAAAATAAAGACATCCTTTTCAATATCATAAAATGATGTACACATGATGAAAAGTTTTATGTTTCTTATTCGGTATATACAGTATTTTTGACAATATAGAATGTTGGCTAAAATTTGTTTAGCATCAGTAAACTAATTAAAAATATGGGAAAATCAACGTTTTTTTGTTTTTAATCATAATGTATCAGATTTACACAATCGAAATTCCCTCCCCTATTGCACTGTTAAATTCAGAAAAATCTTCTCAGAAACTTATCGCCAAGCAGGCGGATTTAATCCGCCAACGCGATAAAAGATATTTAGTTCTGTTAAAAAGAAAACTATCACTGTTGATTCACTTCCGATTGATAAAGGCATACTTTTACTTCAGTATGTACACCCGTTACTCGTAATCTACCGAACCCATAGAATATACAGATCCTTGATCAGAACCACTAGTCTAGTCTATCTGGCCATGTCCGTTGTTACAGGAAGTGTCGAAAGGTGAATAGCTTATGAAAATAAACATATTACTGCAAAGGTAAATAAGCTTCGGCTTGCCGAAGCTTTCTTCGTTTCTGGATTTCTTTAATTGGTTTCGCTTTTGGAAATACAGCAGACAATTCTCATCTGTCAGGTCCACACAGTAAGTTCGATCGAGTCCAAGTAGGATCGGCGATCGGCACTATGGTTAGGTTAAGATTTGTCATGGCCTTAGCGAAGCTCGTGGCGCCGTACCCCATTGCGAAGGCTATCCTCGTGGGCAGCTCTAGAAAAAACCCTTAGGGACCGCCCTGGGCGGAAAAGTACAATCACGGGACTTTGGTTCAGGGGTCTAATTGGCATGCTCACTCGTATATGGGCGGCGCTAAGCAAATATCTCTTGCTTATCAAGCTGCCACCACATTTATAAAAGACTCGCCCCCTCTCTGACTCGAAGCCCACGGCAGCCTGCGAAAACAGATTCAAAGGGATTAAATTAGGGCCTCAGTAGAAATCCATCAGCTATCGAGTTTCGTACCATATGTGGGTACTCACCGCATCTGGCTAGAACCCGCCCATCGAGGTCTGCGTCGTTTGCATCGGCAGCCACTGCTGTATCAGTGGGAAAGATGCGATTTTCTTATCGGCCCACACTTTTGAAAAATGTTTTTATATTTTTTCTTTTTTTTTTATTAGTCTGGTAAATTTCTATCGACTTGCAAAACATTTTTTTTAATATTTAAAAAAAACAAGAGAGGACCGTGGCTCGACTATAGTGTACTCTCTTGTTTTTTCTCAAAACAAAATTGCGAATGTAGTACAGTAGCTCATCGACTTTTTACTGATAAGCTGTAGTATTTTATTTTAAAACAAGAGAGAACGCTATAGTCGAGTTCCCCGACTATCTGATACCCGTTACTCAGCTAGTGTAAGTGCGAAGGGCAGTTTTTGGCGTTAGAGTGGGCGTGGCCAAAAGTTTTTTGGCAAATAGATAGAAATTTACAAGACTAATACAAAAATGAAAAAATATCAAAACATTTTTCAAAAGTGTGGGCGTGGCAGTTTTGGGCGGTTTGTGGTCGTTAGAGTGGGCGTGGCAACCTGAATCGACAAACTTGCGCTGCGTCTATGTCCCTGGAGTCCGTATGCCTAATCTCAACTTTCTAGCTTTTGTAGTTCCTGAGATCTCGACGTTCATACGGACGGACAGACGGACAGACGGACGGACAGACGGACAGACGGACGGACAGACGGACATGGCCAGATCGACTCGGCTACTGATCCTGATCAAGAATATATATACTTTATATGGTCGGAAACGCTTCCTTCTGCCTGTTACATACTTTTCAACGAATCTAGTATACCCTTTTACTCTACGAGTAACGGGTATAATTATAAAATAGAGGTATTAGGTATGAAGTGCACATGTTAGGAATATATGGAAAAAGCTATAAAAATGGCATCTATGTACTTTAGGTGTCAAAATTTAGATAGGCGATTACATTGGCTCGTTGGTCCAAAAATGGTTCCTTTCTACTTTGGATATCTACAATTAAATATAAGAGCCTTTTAAAAGTAACATTCGATTAAAGCACACACAAATGTGTTCAGATGCCGTAGAGCAAATATAATAAACAAGGACACAAGGAGAACAATTTAGTGTGTCATTTGTATACTTTTCAACTCATCTGACACTTTAAAGCTTTATCTGCTCCGTAATTTGCAAAGACAAACTTGCTGGACTACTTTGTTGAATTTAATTTAAAAATAAGAGAGAACGCTATAGTCGAGTTCCCCGACTATCTGATACCCGTTACTCAGCTAGTGTAAGTGCGAAGGCCAGTTTTTGGCGGTTTGTGGGCGTTAGAGTGGGCGTGGCAAAAAGTTTTTTTGCAAATCGATAGAAATTTACAAGACCAATACAAAAATTAAAAAATATTAAAACATTTTTCAAAAGTGTGGGCGTAGCAGTTTTGGGCGGTTTGTGGGCGTTAGAGTAGGCGTGGCAAAAAGTTTTTTTGCAAATCGATAGAAATTTACAAGACCAATACAAAAATTAAAAAATATTAAAACATTTTTCAAAAGTGTGGGCGTGGCAGTTTTGGGCGGTTTGTGGGCGTTAGAGTGGGCGTGGCACCATGATTCGACAAACTTGCTCTGCGTCTATGTCCCTGGAGTCTGTATGCCTAATCTCAACTTTCTAGCTTTTGTAGTTCCTGAGATCTCGACGTTCATACGGACGGACAGACGGACAGACGGACGGACAGACGGACATGGCCAAATCGACTCGGCTATTGATCCTGATCAAGAATATATATACTTTATATGGTCGGAAACGCTTCCGTCCAATCTTCACCAAAGGAAACCCATTTGCCGCAAAAAAGTTAAACAGATAAACAAGTTAGATATAACCGTTACTCGTAGAGTAAAAGGGTATACTAGATTCGCTTTTACAATTTGTTACGGGTAGAAGAGACCGTCACTATAAAGTTTATATATTCTTAATAAAGATCACTAGCCAAGTAGACCTGGTAACATTTTTCAAAATTTGTTTTATTTTTTTTCCCATTTAATTATTCTTGTTGCCATTTTCTAACGATATGCAAAGTGAAAACAAATATGGCTTCAAGGCTAGCTATTTTTGGCGACACATACGTAGTGAAAGTTAGATTAAAATATACCTAACGCTCAAAAAAAAAAAAACTGGCAAGAGAGGAACTCAGCTTAAAACAAGTAATTTTCACATTTCTCTGGCATACTTATAGAAAAAGGAGACAAAAATATAAATACATGAAAAACAAGAGAGAACGCTATAGTTGAGTTCCCTGACTATTTCAGAAATTTCAGCACTGACAGTTTTTGGCAGTTTGTGAGCGTTATGGTGGGCGAGGCAAAAAGTTTTGTTGGCAAATCGATAGATTAACAAAGAAATGAAAGAATATCAAAACATTTACCAAAAGTGTGGGCGTAGCAGTTTTTGGGCGGTTTATGGGCGGGCCCAAAATTTTGTTTGTAAATTGATAGAAATTTACAAGGCTAATAAAAAAGGAAAAAATATTAAATCACTTTTGAAAAGTTTGGGAGTGGCAGTTTGGGCGGCTTGTGGGCGTTCGAGCGTGCGTGGCAACAATCTTGTGCTGCGTCTATGTCTCTATAGTCTGGTTGCTGAATTTTAACTTTCCAGCTTTTATAGTTCCTGAGATCTCGACGTTCATGCGGGCGGACGGACGGACAGACGGACATATACTCCTTTACTGTACGAGTAACGCGTACAAAATAATATTTAAGTTTTGTCTTTCGTATGTATTAATGTATGTAAGCTCCCACTTAAATGCCCACAAGGGTACATACCGTCAAAATCTTTCTGGCATATATAAAACACCTAAAATTGCCTAATAAGTTAAGTTAAACAAAACAATTTAACTAGCAAATACAAGCAGTACATGGATTCCTGCCTATTCCTATTTCTTTTCACAAAGACCTTTTAGTTTAAGTATATTGGGTTATCTGATTTTTTCCACAATTTTGGACATGAATGTGTATAGGTTTCCGTCTATAAATCTTACTTTCTTCGTATTATCCAAGTTTGGTCAATCGAACCGCTCTACCTATTTGTATTTAGCATATAAATATATTCGGCGTTGACAATGGCGATATCAAATGATTATTTAAATTTAAACGCAACGTTGGTCGCCAAGTTAGATAAGATCCCGGACTATTCATGTAGTGCATATGCGCATACGAATCTGAGGTTTGGCAACCGCCCAATGTGATACGTTACATATTCGAAGTTGTGAAGTCAATAATAGATTCAACCGTTTTATGGTAGTGCCTAATAATTTTGTCTTTCTGTGGGAAAACGATGCTCTGTTGGATAGATATAAAAACATACAAATTGGAAAGGCAGGGCATCAGTCGACCCTAGCAACTCTGACAGTTCAAAGTAAAAATGAAGCAGTTCGTCGTTCTAATGGTAAGAATCTAGCACATTTGTGATCCGCGCAAAAGTTTACACTTGGTATGGTCTTGCAGTGCCTGGTGGCCCTCACCGCAGCAGCTCCCCAGGGATACAAGTACCAACCTCAGCTACCAGCCCTTCCCATAGGGAATCTCCGTCCTCAGACACCTATTTCATCAAGTGGAATATACGCAAGTGCCGCCGTCCCAACTATCGCACAGCTCGGTGTTCAGGCCGCGATCGGTGTCCAGGCTCAGCAGCCCGCCATTCAAGCCGTGCAGACCTTCCCCGCTCCTGCTTCTGCTTCCGCTCCTTTGCCGATTATTACTCCGCCCCAGCATCTGATAAGCACTGTGCAGCAGCAGCCTCAGCAAATCGTGTACCAGCAGCCGCAGCAAGCCCTTCAGACCCAGTTCGTCCAGCGCCCCGCGATCGTCACCAAGGACATTTACATCCACTCTGCCCCCGAGGAGAATGAGGAACTACGCCAGGACGAGCCACAACTGGAAAATGTGCCCATCCGCAAGAACTACCGGATCGTCTTCATAAAGGCGCCGACTCAGAATCTAAAATACACCGCCGCGGCTCTGAAGCGGGCCCAGTCAAGCAACGAGGAAAAGACCGTCATCTACGTGCTTTCTAAAAAGCCCGATCTCACCGAGATTCAGCAGCAGCTGCAGGTCACCCAGTCTGAGGCTAAGGTTCAAAAGCCCGAGGTCTACTTCATTAAGTACAAGACTCAGGAAGAGGCCCAGCGCGCACAGCAGGAGATCCAGGCTCAGTACGACGCCCTGGGCGGCGCCACTCACATTTCGGACGAGGGAGTGGCCCCCATCGCTAGCGTTTCGAGTGGCTCCCTCAACCTGGGCAGCTTTGCGTCCCAGCACTCCCAGGGTGGCCAAACCACCATCCAGCCCCATGGTCAGCCTATTGTTCAGCTGCAATCCCTTAACCAAGGGGTCCAGCAGCAGAGCTCCTTTGTACAGCAGCCCACTGCTGCCATCATCGCTCCCTCTCTGCCATCAAGGAAGTATGTTCCGGCGAAGACTTTTTAATAATTTATGTTGTACCATTCCCATCGCTTCTATTGTTTTATATCAATCACCATTATTTAGTAAATTGTAATTTATTTTTGTAAATGCAAAAGTCGAAAAAGATAAAAAGATTTTAGCCGAATCCCGAAAAGCCTTCTGTTCCGAGTACTTCTTTTTAAGTTTAATTGTTTGAAAATTTCAAACAACGCAATCATTACACTAGATGTGTGCAGTGATAGGCGTTGTTTTGGAATATTTCCCGAAAGGGAAAAAAATTTATCATTGCTTAAGTTTGATGTTTTTATTAAAACGCTTTTGGTTTTTATAAAAAGTCAATGGGCTTTTAGCAAAGAGATCGGTCCATCTATTTTAGCATTAAGCCAGTAGCCGAGTAACAAGTTTTCGTGTGGCCTTATCGTTGTTATGTAAGACAAATTTTATGCTAATTTATGGACCGGTTTCCGGCTTGGCTTGGCTGTCATTGGACTAATGGATGTGGTAACATGAACCATAGAAAACTATTTTGTTACTTTCGAGTATTGAAATTGGGTTTCATCGTGTTCCCAGCATTTTTATTTGGATATGGCTGCAGAGTCGCATTCTATCATAAGGAGAAGCTCAAAATATGAACTTTATTTAACTAAACATGAAAATATATATTATATATATCATTAAAATAAGGCAGTTATTTTGTTATGCAGTGGTACCTATGCACGCAGATTGGCTGACAAGTAACGGTTTGACAAGGAGCCCGACAACTGTCCGGATGAAATTCCCCTGTTGGGATGGTTGTCCAGGACACCAATCACAGATGTAACGGGCGCGACTCCCTCGTCGGAAACCTGTGATGTGCCGCCAAGCTGGTCATATTGAGCTAAAAGAAGACCATAACGTTGTATGTAAATCGGTTATTAGTTATGAAATTAGACCCCGGAAAAGAAACCCACGAAGCCAGGTAATGTGGTCGATAGGTATTTCTATAAAAATTGCAAAACAATGCATTTAAAGTCTGTTGCATACTGATGATGTCTTCAAGAGTGTCTCATAACATCTGATGGATGCGGATGTTGCTCACCTTGAATGGTACGTTGCGCATGCGCAGCTTCCTCCTGGGTCTTGTACTTGATGAAAAAGACCTCTGGCTTGCTGGGCTGCTTGGGCGCGATTTCCTCGATGGCCGTCTGGAGGTCAAGTGGATCCGGTTTCTTGGTCAGCACGTAGATTATAGTCTTCTCCTCCACAGGAGCCTGCTTGATGCGCAACGCCGCCTTCGAGACACTTGGCGTCGGCGCCTTGATAAAAACGACGCGATAATGCTTGCGCGGGGGCACTGGTGGAAAAACAGGCTGGGGATAGCGATCCTCTGGCCCTTCTGCTGGTGGCACATGAACGTATATGTCCTTGGAGACGATGTGCTGCTGACGATGCTGTGCGTGTGGCAGCGCACTGTACTGAACAGGTGCCTGGTTTTGCTGGGAGTAAGATACGTCCACCTCTCCTTCGTTCAGGACCTGCTGGACCTTCGGAGCCTGGAGCGCCTGCTGAAGGATCGCCTGCTCCGCAAAGGTGGCAAACTGCGGAATAGAAGGCAGCTGCAGTTGACCAGATTGCGACGATGATTGAAGCTGTTGCTGGGCCTGATAGTTGTATCCTTGAGGAATGGCGGCTGAAAGGCCTAGGAGGCACGGCACCTAGAAAAGGAAATCATTACTAATGGATGCTTCGACATCTCGGCAGGCATTTGAGGGCTTACAATAAAGAAATGCATTTTCGATTGAGGTGAAGACACCGGTCCCGTGGCAATCAAAATTCAACTAAATGCTAATCACTGGCCGCCCAGACTTTTATGCCGCTGACTCGAAAATGTCGCTACGAAACAAAAAGTTAAAATGAAACTGAAACGACAAGCGCTCAAGCCACACGAAAACTCGCTTGTGTTTTCACAACCTTAAGATAGCGGTAACTTTTTGGGAACTCACCCAAGACCCTAGAGCTGTTGGGTTCATCATGTGTGATGAACACATACAAATGTGGGGATAAAGTTGGCACATCCATTTCTCTAGCTTTCGTCGTGATCATCATGGTGGATATTTGTGGCTGTTGATGGCTGGTCATAATTGACGAACCTTTGCAACGCAAAAACCCGAATCGCAACTTGAATTAATCACACAATAGCCTAATTTTAAATAACGTCTACATGGAAAGCTTTCGCTTTTTTACTGTCTTTATGTATTTCAAAAATTGCTTTGGTTTCCGATGACCCAATTATTGAGCTGTCGGATCATTGGACGGTACTGCAATTGTAATTTGTCCATGGTTGCACAATTTAATCTATAATATAATATGTAACTACTGTACTATAATATTCAATCCAATTTTCGCCAAGCAGCGGCTGCTAAATACAAGACAAGTCCCAATGCTTTAATCAATGTCCGTCATCACCATAGACGTGGTTAATAATTTGGGGGCCCTGTTTGGCCAGGTTAGTGGTGCTGACGATTTGATACATGACTAGAGATTTAATAAAACACAACGGGCAGTGCGCGGACCATGATGATACACAATCCCTTTAAATTACCGAGTGGCATGCGTTTTTTCTCCGAACTGTTACGAGTACGCAAATACTGCGGCATTAGACTTATATATTATGCAAGCCACCCGTTCACACGAGCTGTGGGGGCGTAACAATCAGCAACTCTCGACCTAATCTTGCAGACAAAAGGTGAGAGCGTCTTGGCCCACGGAGTTACACAATGTTATCAAAACGGAGTCCGCCGCTTTTTGGCACACTCTTTAAATTTTGACTCAGAAATGTACTTCTTTTACAGCTGTTCATATTTCAAGATAAATTCATTTTTATTTCATTACGCTTCGTGTGTTGATTATTAACATGGCCAAGGCTTAAGACGCCTACACTATGATTGAGTTAAAATATAGAAATACGCAAGCACATCAAAAAGAAGTAAATTATTGCTGATTGCTCAATATTGTGGTGTTGCGATTTTCTTTAATCCCAGATAAAATTACATTAAATTGTTTTGTACACCTACATCATTAGTTATATCCGTTACTCGTATAGTAAAAGGGTATACTAGATTCGATAAAAAGTATGTAACAGACAGAAAGCGTTCCCGACCATTTTAAGTACATATGTATATACATATATTTCAGGATCAATAGTCGAGTCGATCTGGCCATGTCCGTCTGTCCGTCCGTATGAACGTCGAGATCTCAGGAACTACAATGTTGAATGTTGATATTAAGCATACAGACTCTAGAGACATAGTTTTTCGATTCATGTTGCCAAACTGCCACGCCCACACTTTTGAAAAATGTGTTGATTTTTTTTCATTTTTGTATTAGTCTTGTAAATTTCTATCAATATGCCAAAAAACTTTTTGTCACGTCCACTCTAACGCCCACAAGCCGCCAAAAACTGTCAGTATTGAAGACTCTTCTTCATCAGATCAGATAGTCGTGGAACTCTACTTTAGCGTTCTCTCTTGTTTTTACTCTATTCCGTTCAATATGCCAGAAAATGTTGAAAACTTCTTTTTCGTACTTCGGCTAGCTGAGTAACATTTAATCTTTTGTAGTTAATGGTTAGACCTTGGGGAAATAAATACAGCCTATGATATTTGTACATTTAGCAAGCAAATTATCTTATCTAATATTTTGTAGAATGCCAGTTAAGTGAAGTTAAAGAACATTAACCCCTGCTCAAACTTTTTCTAAAAATATTGATTAAACTTACTGTATGATGGTCGCTTGTTTCTAATAAAACATGTCCAGAGGAGATTAATCGCATTTGGTCCCCTTTAGACGAATAATACTCAAATATGGTATAATAATTAATAGATACGATTTTTTTTATGGAACCCACATAAAAACGGAACGTATTTCGAGAACTCAACCCTACTTCATTAATTTCCTCACAATGTCTACAGGAAAAGGAAAGACGTAGGACCTGGTGTCATCATTACAGATGGAGTTCAGCGTTTGCAGGTACCGCAGCTGCAGGGCAATGGGGTTTGTCTCCATTATGTCGGCAGCCTCTTTCAGCGCATATACCGCATCTCGCTCTCCCTGCGCCGCGGCCACCTTGGCCTTGGCCTCCCGCATCGCCTCCTGTTCCACAGCCAGGGCGCGCTTTAGTTGATCGGGCATGAAGATCTCCTTGCTGCCGAATATATCCTAGTCCACTTTGGATCCATTGTCAAAAAGGAAATATGTACTTACATCTCGACCCGTTCTACGCGTATGCCCCAGGGCTCTGTGGAGTTGTACAATATGCCCTCTATTTGGTTTGAGAGGTACTCCTTGGACGAGAGCAAATCCATGAGCTTGTGTGTGCCGGCCACGTTTCGCAGCGTGGTCATTGCTAGCTTCTCGGTTGCCTCCTCAGGATCGTATACCTGCAGCATAGCGTCAAAGGGGCTCTTGATGCTGTAGTACACCACTCCGTCGATGCTGATCGTCACCATGTCGCGAGTGAGGATTTCCTGTCGATGCAGGTCAAAAGACCTGGTGCGTATGTCCACAACAGCGAGGACATCAATGCAGGGCACGATAAAGATGAGGCCTGGCCCCCTTGGAGGCTTAGGACGCAGTCGGCCCAGGCGCAGGATTACGGCTCGCTCATACTCCGACATGACCCTAAGGCAGCAGAAGAGCGACCACGGCAGGGTAATGACTATCAGAATCATGGACAGCACAAACAACGTTTTCTCTGCACACGTCGGTGGAACATTTTCACCTATGAAATCGCAAATTACTGTAGTCACTCGGAATAACGTAGCTATTATAGGGGTATTTACTTGTCTTTACGTTACGCTGCGGTAAGAGCGATTCGTCGTGAAATACGTTTACCGAGGAGCTTTGAGCCAGCAAGGCAGGTGTCGTCGGATTATTGTCCATTACATTAGATTTAGAAGTGTACGGTGACAGTATATTCGACTACGACTGTAGACAATAAAAACTCTCAAATAAGGTTCTGATATAGGGAATATAAGTTCTGGGAGTGCGAACAAGAAAGTTCAACATTTTCTGGCATATCGATAAAAATCGACGCATATTTCAAAAGAGTGTGTGTTAAAATATATAAATAATCAAATATTGGAAAGACAAATGATGAAATGAAATGTCAGTCTTGGGCGGTACGTGGGCGTGGTAACTCAGCCAAGTGTATGTCTGTGGAATCTGCATACTTAATTTTTACTTTCTAGCTTTCATAGTTCCTAAGATCGATACCATTTTGTAGTTGGCGACTTCGAACCACTGCTCGGTAAGATATTTTCTTAGTTGTTTACTTATATAAGTTCAGTGTCTAATTTATTTATTAAAATACAACGATTCTCATTTTAATTGTTGGTATTTTATAAGAAGAAACTAAGTTCGTCCAATTATAATAATAACAATAAGCTATAAGCAGACGACCAAGCAACCGGTTGCTTATTGTCTATAAAATTTATTTTTTTTGAAAATTGAGTAATGTTGATGTTGAATTTAAATGTATAAATGAATACAGTAAATGAACAGTATTTTTAGGAATTATTCGTTTTCAGTATTCTTAGTAGCCCAATTAATTTCGCTAATTCAATTTGTGTACAATATTATCTCTCTAAATTTCGACACCAATGTGATTGGCACAATAGCTGTACAAAGAAATGTGGAGATACCATTTCGTAGTAGACACCGATCCACTGCTCTGTTAGAAAAGTGAAATGCTGAGTCGCGCTAAATTGTTTTCGTACGTGTACCTGTCATTATGTATGTTATTTAGAATACATTTTCAGGTATGCACAACTTAGCAAAATATGTCTAGTCAATTTTAGTAAAGTAATCCCGACTATGGTATCTATTTAAGCAAAAGCATTTTGCGGGACTTGTAGTTAAGGTGTTTAAAAATTCTGTTTAGATTGTTTTATGAGATGCTGATTAACAGGAATTTAAATACCTAAATTATCAAAAGGGGACGAAAGCAAATGAACAGTGAAACCCGAGTAGATAAAAGCTTAGGCTTACACAGTGAAAATAAAACAAGAGAGAACCAGAGTTTGTGTGCGTTAGAGTGGGCGTGGCCGAAAGTTTTTTGGCAAATCGAAACAAGACTAATAAAATAGAGAAAAAAAATTAAATCCTTTTTTAAAAGTGTGGGCGTGGTAGCATTAAGCAGGCGTGGCAACATGGGTCAACAAACTTGCGCTGCGTCTATGTCTCTGGAGTCTAAATGCTGAATCTCACTTTTCTAGCTTTTATTGTTCCTGAGATCTCGACGTTCATACGGACGGACAGACGGACATGGCCAGATCGACTTGGCCATTGATCCTGATCAAGAATATATATATTTTATATGGTCGGAAACGCTTCCTTATGCCTGTTACATACTTTCAACGAATCTAGTATACCCTTTTACTTTACAAGCAACGGGTATAAACATTCTCTTTTAAATATATTTCCTGCTCAGACGCTGCTGCAATAAAGAAATAAGTGGACTTAATCGATAATGTATTACCCAAAACTTGTAAGGCTTAATTACCGGATAGGATTTTCGTCAGAGCCTGCTGTGTTTAGAAGTTCAAGTACAAAGCTTTGCACCAAACCGACTTCGTAATCGATTTTGGATGAAGACTGAACATGATACGATCATTAGGGTCTGTTGAATACTGCTGGTGTGTGGGGCAGGTTGGTTCAGTTCATTACAACAACGGCATTGGTTCGAGGGGCATATCGTCTTCCATGGGGAAGACCTAGAAATCACTGCAGAAATATGAACAAATCGCTTTAAAGTAACAATCAAAGGGGTATTTATTCCCAAGAAAGTTGGAGCTGACCGCCAGACATGATAAATGAATTTCGTTACAGCCGGTGAAGAAACTATCGGTTCGAAAGATCGGTCATATGTTACGCTCCGCGGGTCATTAATTTATTTTGACAACGCGGATCACCGCATTAGTGGTGTGGAGTGGAGTGGAGTTAAGGAAGTGAACTTCTTTGGGCTCGGGGCTGGAACACATGGGGCTTCTCCGGAGCTAGGACTTGGGATTATGGTTACTCAACGCGTAGGAGCACTACGGCTACAAGCTCCGAACTGAACTAATATTTACTAAGCGGTTGTGCAATTACAATTTTAATATCACTTAATCGACACACTGGGTAGCGATGGTCATTCGCCAAAAGCCTCGTCTCGCTCCATAATGACCGCATCGGGGTGTCGGTGGATCGGAGTATCGGGGCTAACAATTAAGTGCCACAACAAAGACTCTGCAGGGGGAACCACGCTAATTGGTCATGTATTGCCAGCAACTACAAACAAGTCTTGCCATTTAATGAGGGATGGAAGGGGCTCGAAGGTGAATGGCGAAGAAGAGCAGAAGACGACGCGAACTAAAACAAATACAATGAACATGCAACAAATGGAGGCTTCGAGCTCTTTTTGGCAGTTTTGTTGCGGACCATGACTCTTTTCGGGGCTCTGCAGCGGATTTTGTTGAACTTCACCTATTAACTTTCGAGTGGCATTGTCGAAGTTGGAATTGTGAGCTATGTATAAAAGCCGCTCGAGCGGGTAAGAAGTCATACAGTGCACTACCAACTGCTAAAGAAGTCAAACCTTAAATCTTCCCTATCCCACTCTACCAGCTCAACCAAGCCTAGAAATGCGTGGATTAATTGTAAGGCGCACGAAGGACTAATTACTTATCAGACTAATCCTTTTTTGCTCATTAGGTCCTGTGCCTTTGCTCCGTGGTTCTTGCTGCCCCCCAGGGCTACAACTACAATCCCGGCCCGTCCGGCTTTGGCGGAATCAGCACCTCCACCGGTGGAGGCTCCTTCTTCCAGGGCGCCGTCCAGGTGCCCCCCGGTCAGCCGCAGGCCGTCTACCAGCAGCCGGCTGCTCAGACTCACCACCAACAGCAGCATGTGCAGCAGCAACAAGCTATCGTCTCCAAGCGCTTCTTCATCCACTCTGCGCCGGAGGAGGCTGAGGATTACAAGGAACGTCATATCACCGTCGGCGTGCCCAAGCGTAACTACAATGTGGTGTTTATCAAGTCGCCACAACGCAACAACAGGAAGACCATCAAGATCAGCCCCGCCGCTAACGAGGAGAAGACCGTCATCTACGTGCTGAGCAAGAAGGGCGAGAGCGACTTGAACGCCGAGGTTGTGGAGCAGGCCAGCTCCACTAGCAAGCCGGAGGTCTTCTTCATCAAGTACAAGACCAACGAAGAGGCCGCCCACGCCCAGCAGCAGATCCAAGCCCAGTACGACGCCCTGGGCGGCAGCAGCCAGCTGACCGACGAGGGAGTGGCTCCTGTCACCTCCGTAATTGGAGCGCTAGGCAACAGCGAGGGTCACATCGATACGGGATCCGTTGTGGGCGGCACGGGAACCGGTCAGATTGTCTCCACCAGCGCTGCCGGGTCTCACACGGGTAATGCATACCTGCCACCCAATTTCTAAATGTTGAGCTGGGTTTCCAAAACTAAGTATTGAGTTCTGTTTTGAAATTTTGTTATTAATAAATGTACGTTGATGTTGAATTTAAAGCAAGCAAGCTACAGTACTTCTTTGGAACAATTCGTTTTTAGTATTCTTCATTGCCCAATTTATTTCGTAATTTCTCTTTGTATACAAGCATCTAAGTTCCGCCACCTAGCTACATAAACAACCGCGAAGATGCCCTTTTTTAGTTGGTAACTTCGATCTGTTAGAAAACAGAAAAACTGAGTCGCTTTAAAAATTTTAAATCAAACTTTGCTTCTTATTTTTTTTAGTTTTTTACTTACATTATTGTCTAATTATACCCGTTACAAACAGTAAAAGGGTATGCTAGGGTATGTATGTAATAGGCAGAAGGAAGCGTTTCCGACGATCTAAAATACATATATATGTATATTCTTGATCAGGATCAATAGCCAAGTCGATCTGGTCATGTCCGTCTGTCCGTTCGTATGAACGTCGAGATCTCAGGGACTATAAAAGCTAGAAAGTTGAGATAAAGCATAAAGACTCCGGTGACAAAGACGCAGCGCAAGTTGTTGATTCATGTTGCCACGCCCACTATAAAGCTCACAAACCGCTCAAAACTGCTACGCTCACACTTTTGAAAAATGTATTGATATTTTTTCATTCTTTTATTGATCTTGTAAATTTATATCGATTTGAAAAAAATTTTTGGGCCACGTCCACTCTCAAGCCCACAAATCGCCCAAAGCTGCCACGCTCACACTTTTTGATATTTTTTCATTTTTTGGTAAGTAATGTAAATTTCTATCGATCTGCAGAAAAACATTTGACACGCCCACTCTAATGCCCTCAAACCGCCAAAAACTGTCTCCTTCGCACTTCCACTAGCTGAGTAACGGGTATCAGACAGTCGGGAAACTCAACTATAGCGTTCTCTCTTGTGTTAATTTTATTTCCGAAACGAAAAAACAAAACTTATATAAACATTTATTAAAAATGAACAAATAAATCTTTAAGAGCAGGAGTAACTATTTGTATGCTTTTCGTGAGAGAGTCAGTAGCTCTGAAAGTTTATTGCAGGTTGATATACCAAACGCATTTAATTTCCTACTCATGAGTATATCATTATAGTAAGTGCCAGGGTATTTGTGCTTTGTTATTTGCCTTATACTCACTTATTAGAGCTTATAAGATTTTTAATTTTACGGAATCTATTTACTATGATATGCAACATTTTCATAATTTAAAATAATTGGGTATTTCCGCTAATTCCCAGCAATTTGTAATATACCCGTTACTCGTAGAGTAAAAGGGTATACTAGATTCGTTGAAAAGTATGTTACAGGCCACAGGAAATGTTTCCGACCATACAAAGTATATATGTTCTTGATCAGGATCAATAACCGAGTCGATCTGGCAATGTTTGTCTGTCCGTCCGTATGAACTGTCCGTCGAGATCTCAGGAACTATGAAAGCTAGAAAGTTGAGACTCGGCATGCAGACTTCAGAGACATACACGATTCATATTGCCCACCCTATACACGCCCACTCTAACGCCCACAAACCGACTGCCACGACCACACTTTTGAAAAATTATTTATTTTTTTCTTTTTTATTAGTGTTGAAAATTTGCCAAAAAACTTTTAGCTACGCCCACAAACCGTCAAAAACTGTCAGTGTGGGTTAGCTGAGTAACGGGTATCAGATAGTCGGAGAACTCGACCTTAGCGTTCTCCCTTGTCTTATTCTTAGTTTGTTATAATTATCGTGTCAGCACTTTAAATTTACATCGACAGTCCCGGCAATTATACCGGGGTTGTACTCCGATGTTGGCGAAACAAATAATTAAGCAATCAATAAGACAATTAAAATATTTCAAAGGATTATAAAACTTGCGTAACAAGCTGAATCCTTTAATGTTCTAGAAACTAAGGCCATGATTAGACTGTTTCAACTGCAGGAGTACTGCCTACGGTTAATGGGGCATAATGACGACATGGATAGTACCGAAGTCAGGGCACTTAGCTTAAAGCACATTAGCTCCCTGATTTTCGTTATTTCGGCGCAGTATCCATTGATCTCTTATGTCGCCCACAACCGCAATGACATGGAAAAAGTCACGGCATGTCTCAGCGTGGTGTTCACCAATATGCTAACGGTTATAAAAATTTCTACATTTTTGGCAAACAGAAGGGACTTTTGGGAAATGATACGCCGCTTCAGGAAAATGCATGAGCAGAGTAAGTTAGCTTTTTATAATAAAAAAAAAAGGTTTAAAACGGATGTTTCGATCAGCAAGTCCAACTCAAAGAAACGGAGAAGGATTAGACTACGTTGCCGAAGCCAATAAACTAGCATTTTTTCTGGGAAGAGCATATTGCTTGTCCTGCGGCCTTACCGGGGTCTATTTCATGCTGGGACCCATTCTAAAAATTGGAGCTTGCCGTTGGCATGGTACAACGTGTGACAAGGAGCTGCCCATGCCAATGAAGTAAGAATTCTTTGAGATTTTAAAGAGTTTTACTGATTATCCTTTTCCAGGTTTCCATTTAACGATTTGAAGAGCCCAGAATACGAAGTTTGTTTTTTCTACACCGTACTAGTCACTGTTGTCGTTGTTGCCTATGCTTCGGCAGTCGATGGTTTATTTATTTCGTTTGCCATTAATCTGCGAGCTCATTTTCAGACACTGCAGGCCCAAATTGAAAACTGGGAGTTTCCATTATCCAAGCAAGACACACAAGCAAGGCTGAAATCAATCGTTGAATACCATGTGCTACTGCACTCCTTATCCTCAAAGTTACGATCCATGTACACACCCACTGTGATGGGGCAGTTCGTCATAACCTCCTTGCAGGTTGGTGTTATAATATACCAACTAGTGACAGTGAGTACAACGATTGATTCCGAAACGACCCCTTAAAGACCCCCCACTACTTTCACTTAGAACATGGACTCTGTTATGGATCTCTTGCTGTATGCATCGTTTTTCGGTTCAATCATGCTGCAATTATTTATCTATTGCTACGGCGGTGAAATCATCAAGGCTGAGGTAGGATTTAAAAGTTCGTTGTACTTTTTATACACGTTACACTTAAAGTAAAAGGGTATACTAGATTCGTTAAAAATTATGTAACAGGCAGAAGGAAGTGTCTCCGACCATATATAAGGTATATATGTTCTTGATCAGGATCAATAGCCGCGTCAATCTGCCCATGTCCGTCCGTATGAACGTCGAAATCTCAGGAACTATAAAAGACACATAGACGCAGTTTGTTGACCCATGTTGCCACGCCCACTGTAACGCCAACACTTTTGAAAAATATTTTTAAATTTTTTACAGTTTTGTTAGTCTTGTAATTTTCTCTCGATTTAGGCAAAAATCGTTTTGCCACGCCCACTGTAACGCCCACCAACCGCCGAAAACTTTCAGTTCTGAGTAACGGGTATTAGTTAGTCGGGAAAATCGACTATAGCGTCCTCTCTTGTTTGGTTTATGATTTCTTGTCTTCTAGAGTTTGCAGGTTGATACTGCTGTTCGGCTCTCCGACTGGCATCTGGCTTCTCCCAAGTCACGTACATCTTTGTCATTGATCATTCTTCAGTCCCAAAAGGAAGTGGTTATCAGGGCTGGTTTCTTTGTTGCATCTCTAGCTAATTTCGTTGGGGTAACTCATATACATTCTTATGCATATTTCAGTTGAATCTGGCTAACTTTTACTTGCAGATCTGTAGAACAGCCTTATCGTTGATAACACTCATCAAATCTATTGAATAAATAAATATAATTTATCAAAATATTTGTCCTGTCAATTTTCTTTAAATTTTTAAATTATGTAAATTATATATAATACAATACATACATACATATACATATGTGGGAATGGGTCTGGCATCACTGTTCAGCCGAACACACCATAGATGAGTTGTGACGAGGAAAGGAGATTGACGAGGAGGTGAAAAGCGAGGAGTTAAATTCGAGAGACGACGCTGAGAAGACGTAAAACAAGAGAGAACGCTATAGTCGAGTTCCACGACTATCTGATACCCGTTACTCAGCTAGTGTAAAATATTAAAACATTTTTCAAAAGTGTGGGCGTGGCCGTTTTGGGCGGTTTGTGGGCGTTAGAGTGGGCGTGGCAAAAAGTTTTTTTGCAAATCGATAGAAATTTACAAGACCAATACAAAAATGAAAAAATATTAAAATATTTTTCAAAAGTGTGGGCGTCGCAGTTTTGGGCGGTTTGTGGGCGTTAGAGTGGGCGTGGCAGCATGATTCGACAAACTTGCGCTGCGTCTATGTCCCTGGAGTCTGTATGCCTAATCTCAACTTTCTAGCTTTTGTAGTTCCTGAGATCTCGACGTTCATACGGACGGACAGACGGACGGAGAGACGGACGGACAGACGGACATGACCAGATCGACTCGGCTATTGATCCTGATCAAGAATATATATACTTTATATGGTCGGAAACGCTTCCTTCTGCCTGTTACATACTTTTCAACGAATCTAGTATACCCTTTTACTCTACGAGTAACGGGTATAAAAATGTTTGGTAGACATTCGAGTGCCTGTGGTAGGTAACATACGAAAAAGAAAAGTACAGTAAGTACTGAAAAACGAAATATATTATGCCCAAAATCTGTAGATTTATGCATTCTTTTTACAGAAATTTAACCAACACGAAATAGACATTTCTTTTTATACCCGTTACTCGTAGAGTAAAAGGATATACTAGATTCGTTGAAAGGTATGTAACAGGCAAAAGGAAGCGTTTCCGACCATTTAAAGTATATATATTCTTGATCAGGATCAATACCCGAGTCGATTTGGCCATGTCCGTCTGTCTGTCCGTATGAACGTCGAGATCTCAGGAACTAAAAAAGCTAGAAAGTTGAGATTAAGCATACAGGCTCCAGGGACAGACGCAGCGCAAATTTGTCGATTCATGTTGCCACGCCCACTCTAACGCCCACAAACCGCCCAAAACTGCCACGCCCACACTTTTGAAAACTGTTTTGAAATTTTGTCATTTTTATATTGGTCTTGTAAATTTCTATCGATTTGCCAAAAAACTTTCTGCAACGCCCACTATAGCGCCTACAAACCGCCAAAAACTGCGTTTAAGACTCTCCTTCTCTCTTCCACTAGCTGAGTAACGGGTATCAGATAGTCGGGGAACTCGACTATAGCATTCTCTCTTGTTTTTAAATTGATTTATGTTTAGGTGGCAATTTTCGCTGTCCCGTTACTAAAGGATCTAAAGTTATTAATAGACGGTAAAATAAATCGATGTTTGTTGTCGAAATTTTTTTGTATCGTTATTTCTGGATTCAGCAGCTTCCTCTGACAACTCGCCGATCGATATGAGAGCATTTTCAATTATGGCAGGCCCGTGTATATTCTTTTGTGAAAGATAACTCAGCCATCTCCAAAGTTCTGCAGCTGAAATTATTTTAACCAATATCTATAAACATTGACCAATATTTTAAAATTAATTTCATCGTGCTATCAGGTGCCCATCACTTTTGAAAATCTAAGCGAGAAATGAGTTCACTTAACATTTAATACTTAAAAAGACTCAGAAACTCTAAAACTGCAAAATGTTACAGTAAATACCTTTATATGTAATATTAAATGATTCCATTTTAAAAACATAGGACAAGCAGCAAAATACGGCGAAAACTTGACCTTGAAGACTGCAATACAGCTTGAGTTTATTATTGTTTACACGCATGTTTGCAAACATTTGCAGCTAGACTTACGATTTTTATTTCCTTAAGACATTGACAATTACAGTGATAGCACTCATTAAGGGGGGATCGGGGGGCAATATATCTAAAAGTTTACTTAAACTAGGAAAATGACGTTCGCATAATACACAAAAAAGGTATAATCCATCAAAAATTCAGCAAATATGATAGATCAATTCAATGAATTTCACAATAAGAATTTATTAAAGTAAATACCTGAAACTTTAAAATTCATTTTAAATATTTAAAATTGGACCTATGAATCGCACGTTTAACCACTTTGAAATTCATTTTTGTTGCGACGAAAAGCAATCAAAACTCCGCTGTGCTGCAAAAATGAACAGTTGTTCTCCCTTTAGTGTATTTTTAGAATATCCCGTTAGAGTTAAGTCAAAACGGTTTTGCCATACACATATTTTGGTCATTTTTGGGACAATCTGGTTACTTTTCGTAAATATTTGGAAACATTTTTTTTTTCATTTTTGGCCTATGGGTGCAACCCACTGTGCCCTGGTGGCAAAACACCCTGGTGTTTGTCATTGCTAAAAATAGGGTGTCTCCAAACACCCGGGTGCGGAGACTCCCGGTGTTTAGCGGGTGCACTTAGGGTGGCTTGCTGCAGTTGTCTGCTGCCTAACACAAAAATGTTTTTTTGTTGCACAAAGACAAACATACCAAAGTATTTTCATTGTGAATCATTTTGAAATTTTTAAGTTTAAACTTTCACCGCTCTTTGCCTAAAATGTGTGCTTGAAAAACCACTGCACTTTTCTGGTGCGCTTTCGACGCAACGTTCATTTAATCTCAGCTCCAGTTTCCATTCCTGTGGATTTTGACGTAGTTGAGCAAGTGCGTCGCCAAAGACCCATATACAAACAACTGCGAACGCGAACTGATGTCTACGCTAAGGCCAGATATAACTCGTAATACTTGTGAAACAGTGCAAAGCACCACATTAAAGAATAGGGCAATCTTAAAAACAGTGGGAGAGAACTTTTTGTGATAGGACTTGACTTGCTTATCGCTTCGGAATTATACTTAAGTATGGCCACTCACTGAATTGAAATAAGACCTCAAAGCAATGCACCGTGGGGCGAATGCAATAAGATCATTTGTAATTACTTTCTTGTCAAAAAAATCAAGAAATTTTGGTCGTGACAGTGGGCAATCTTTTTTAACTTTATAGTTCTTTTTTAGTTCCCGAGATTTTGTCGGTAAGGGATTCTTATCAAGAATATATGTACATAAAGTATACTTTATAGGGTAACAAACGCCTACAATCTACAACCTACAAGCTGTTAAACCCTAGTTACATTTTCCAGGCTGAGTACATTTTATATAGTTTATATAAATAGTTGGGTGGCTCAGTAAAAGACGGACTTTAAAAAGTGACATCGCTAAACCACTGTGCAACGAAATCCGACATCCGTTGAGTGGTCCGCCACAAAAGCTGGGCTTCCAGTGACTAGAGTTCTACGATGACAACATCAAGTCTTGTGTTCAGCGCATCCGTATCCCTAATTCTGTTGATGTGGACTGGTGCTGGGCATTGCCAAGTAGGCTACGTGCGGCACCTGTCGAAGCTGCGGATTAGGGAACTTGAAAAATTGGCAGTTCGTATGCAGGGCTCCATAAACAACGAAAAGTATGCTTGTGAGAACTATTTCGACTACGTATGTAGCCGCAATCGACCACTCTTTTCAATAATGGGTAAGTGAGTATACCGCGTGTTTACGAAGGGGCCTAATGCTTATACCTAATCTAAGGACACATGCCCCAGGTGGACGAACTTATGCAGCTGCTGACCGAGCTACAGAATGATCCAGAGCAGTTCGAGGCAAAACAGAAGATGCTGGACTTCTTCATCTCCTGCAACTCACACCATGCGCTGGATGACTGCTATCGTGAGACCTTTGAGTATTTCAAGCCACTCTTCGGGTATATAGTTACAAAAAACTTGCTCGATGGAGGATCCCACGAGCTGGATGACTTTCTGGGTATTTTGGACCGCTTCGTTGCCAGGCTTCAGAAGGACAGAGAGTCGAATCCCATTCTCAACAAGCTGGCCACGTACAAGCAGAAGTTCAAAACGCCGCGCATCTACTTTCATGCCAGAGACCTGAGTCGGGAGTACAAGACCCTGCGGATCTACCGGGAGAGCTACGAGCATAATGTACACAATCTGCAGCAACATAGAAAGCTGAACTCAACATACGAGTTGGGGGTTCAGCGCACCATGCTGGATTGGAGCATGTATCTCTTCCAGAGCCGCAACAAGCCCATGTCCTACTTCTACTCCACGTTTTCGGTCCACTTATACATGATGCTTTTCAATACTCGGGAGCGTCAGCGGGATTTCACGCGGTTCCGAGAAGATGTAGAGTGCTTAAGGCTGCCGCAATTCGTTAATGTTCTGGATGAGGCCAGAATGCTGGCTGTGATTTACCTAAAGAGTTTCCGAGCCTCCTGGATAGACTACAGCGCGTGGACCAACTCGCCTCCACAGAACAGTGGGATCTACGATCAAGAGAATGGTGTCCTTCAAAAGTACCATCTTGACAACAAGCGTATATTTTTTACTCTTTACGCTCAGAACTTTTGTGAGTTTGGCAAGGATCTGGCTGAGAATGTCTTCTATCTGGGCCTTAAACAGAATAAAGACTTTTTCGATGTATACTCCTGTGGTTTCCAAACGGAAAACCCTATGACTTGTGTTTAATAGATCAAGTCCTTTTTTACCATTTATTTAGTTTACGAGATAGGATAAGAGCAATAAAATTCTTTTAGAGCAGTATAAACTCTTTCATAAATATGTTTAGTATTCGCTACCTATTTCAAATTAGATGCAAATATGCAAAAGTTTACTTTCCGAAATCTAGGCGTCAATTCCACTTGGACTTGACGATATCCACAATGTGATCTTAGTTTTTGCCACGGATTCGTGCCTCTGGAATGAGAGTGGAAAATTTTTTCTGGAAGTCTGGTCTAGTTTCCCGAATAGTTGAAGATCGAAGGAGAAAATTTAAAATTTTTCTGGCAAATAGTGAAAAATAAAAATTAAATCTAAAACAAGAAAAAACGCTATAATCTAGTATCCCGACTATCAGATAACCTTTTCTCAGATAGTGAAAGTGCGAACTAGAAATTTTGAAAATTTTCTCGCATTTTAATAAATTTTGGAAAAAAAAGAATTAAGTGTAAAAAAATTAAACAAAAAAGAATGCTATAGTCGAGTTCCCCGACTATCTAATACCCGTTACTCGACGTTCATATGGGGACACTGACAGATAGATGGAGCGAACAACATGTTTCAGTTGACTTGGCTAGTTACCCTTATAAAGAATGTATACACTTTGCAATAAATATAGCTTATACTTATACTCTACGAGTTTAGGTAGCTTTTAAAATAAACCAAGATAGAACGCTATAGTCGAGTTCCCCGACTATCCGGGTATCTGATACTCAGGTAGTGGAAGTGTAAACGAGAAATTTAAAAAATGTATTAGTTTGGGGAGAAAAAGAAAAAATAAAAATTGAAAAATTGTGAGCGACAGTATTAGGTGGTTTGTAGGCCTTAGAAGGGCCGTGTTTTTGGTATACAAATAGAAAAAACAGACAATATAACACTAAAAATCAACAAAGTTTTTAAACATTTAACAAATCTGCATGCTAAATCCTAACCTACTAGCTAGGTTATGGTAGGACAGACGGGCTGTCAGATTCACATGGTTAGAAGAACCATGTATACTTACTATATATGGTCGGAAAAGCTAGTATAACCTGTAACTCTTCGAGTAAGGGGTAGCATCGTTTTAAGTTTTAAAGTGTACTTAATGCTAAACCGTGCCACAGCACTTCCCGTTTGTCCATTCCACCCTACTCTTGAAACTTCTTTGGTGTACCTTGTTATCGCATTTGGGCCTTTGCCACTGCGTCTGCGGTCGCGTCAGATTTCTCCAGCCTAAACTTTTGCACCTTGTCAAAGTAATCCTTTGCATCCTGTCTGTGATAAAGTTTTGCCAAGTCGGTGCAAGTGTTGCCAACACCATCCAAAGTCGCCAAGTCTGCGCCGTGCGTAACAAGGACTTTGATGAGCTCCATGCTAGCGTTCATAACCACTGCAAGCAAGGAGCGAATTAAAATTCGATTTAAGCAGTTTAACTTTAACCTTTTCCAGTCCTACCTGCACGCATAAGAAGGGTCCAGCCGTAGATGTCTCTGGCTTCAACATTCGCTTTAGCTTCGAGAGCGAACTTTACCATTTCCAGCTGATTGGCATCAACGGCGCAGTGGGCGGGAGTCATGCCGTTGCTGTCCGTTGCCTCCAGCCGGGCCTTCTTGTTCAGAAGAATACGAGCGGATGGCTGGTGACCGTAGTAGAAAGCCAGCTGCGAGGTTTAAAGTACTGTACGTAATAAGTACTGGTGAATTAGGCTAGAACAGTCACATACGTGCAGAGGAGTCCGGCCGCTTTCCGGATTTCCGATGTGGACGCTGCAACCGGCCGAGAGCAGCAAGTCAATGATGCACATCTCGCCCTGAATAATGGCATTGGCAAGTGGCAGGAATCCGTTGGAAGCCGGATATTCAATCAGGCTCGGACGTCGACGCAGCATTCTTTTAACCAGGAATTGCTGCCCTTTTTTTATGGCTAGGCTTAGGCAGTGGGTTGATGGGAGTGATGCCGCTGTGCAAGCCTAAAGTTTTAGAAAGAGTGGAAGGAATGGAAAGTTCTTAGTAAAGTTAACTTACAAAAATCTTAATGATGTGATCAACAACAAGTGCAAAATGCAACATGTTAAAAACAAGCAAAAGACATTCTTGACCATTGGATACCAACAACTTTTTTAGCTACACAACAAGAGAGAACGCTATAGTCGAGTTCCCCGACTATCTGATACCCGTTACTCAGCTAGTGTAAGTGCGAAGGACAGTTTTTGGCGGTTTGTGGGCGTTAGAGTGGGCGTGGCAAAAAGTTTTTTGGCGAAAAGATAGAAATTTACAAGACTAATACAAAAATGAAAAAATATCAAAACATTTTTCAAAAGTGTGAGCGTGGCAGCTTTGGGCGGTTTGTGGGCGTAAGAGTGGGCGTGGCAAAAAGATTTTTTGCAAGTCGATAGAAATTTACAAGACCAATACGAAAATGAAAAAATATTAAAACATTTTTCAAAAGTGTGGGCGTGGCAGTTTTGGGCGGTTTGTGGGCGTTAGAGTGGGCGTGGCAAAAAGTTTTTTTGCAAATCGATAGAAATTTACCATACCAATACAAAAATGAAAAAATATCAAAACATTTTTCAAAAGTGTGGGCGTCGCAGTTTTGGGCGGGTTGTGGGCGTTAGAGTGGGCGTGGCAACATGAATCGACAAACTTGCGCTGCGTCTATGTCTCTGGAGTCTGTGTGCTTAGTCTCACTTTTCTAGCTTTTGTAGTTCCTGAGATCTCGACGTTCATACGGACAGACAGACGGACAGACGGACGGACAGACGGACGGACAGACGGACGGACAGACGGACATGGCCAAATCGACTCGGCTATTGATCCTGATCAAGAATATATATACTTTATATGGTCGGAAACGTTTCCTTCTGCCTGTTACATACTTTTCAACGAATCTAGTATACCCTTTTACTCTACGAGTAACGGGTATAATAATATTATTAGATAGCACAATTTAAATTATAACTTGTTTAATGCTATTCTATTTCTATATATTTAAATGTCCTTAGTAGGTTTAATACCAAAGTCAATATATGTAATAAAAGAGACGATGGGACTTTCCACTTCCAAAATGTATAACAAATGTATTCAAGCAATAGTGAACGCTACAGTCGATTTCCTCGACTATCTGATACCCGTTACTTAGCTAGTAGGAGTAAGTAGTAGGTAGAAAATTTAACAGTTTGTTGGCATAGCGATATAAACTGATACAAAAACAAGAGAGAACGCTATAGTCGATTTCCCCGACTATCTGATACCCGTTACTTAGTGGAAGTGCGAAGGAGAGTGTTCAACACTCACAGTTTTGGCGGTTTGTTGGCGTTAGAGTGGGCGCGGCGAAGAGTTTTTTGGCAAATCGATAGAAATTTACAAGACTAATACAAAAATGAAAAAATATTAAAACCGTTTTAAAAAGTGGAGTAAAGGGGTATACTAGATTCGTTGAAAAGTATGTAACAGGCAGAAGGAATTGTTTCCGACCATATAAAGTATATATATTCTTGATCAGGATCAATAGCCGAGTCGATCTGGCCATGTCCGTCTGTTCGTCCGTCTGTCTGTCCGTATGAACGTCGAGATCTCAGGAACTACAAAAGCTAGAAAGTTGAGACTCCAGGGGCATAGACGCAGCGCAAGTTTGTCGAATCATGCTGCCACGCCCACTCTAACGCCCACAAACCGCCAAAAACTGCCACGCCCACACTTTTGAAAAATGTTTTAATATTTTTTCATTTTCGTATTGGTCTTGTAAATTTCTATCGATTTGCAAAAAAACTTTTTGCCACGCCTACTCTAACGCCCACAAACCGCCCAAAACTGCTACGCCCACACTTTTCAAAAATGTTTTAATATTTTTTCATTTTTGTATTGGTCTTGTAAATTTCTATCGATTTGCAAAAAACTTTTTGCCACGCCCACTCTAACGCCCCCAAACCCCCAAAAACTGGTCTTCGCACTTACATTGTAAGTCTTACACTAGCTGAGTAACGGGTATCAGATAGTCGGGGAACTCGACTATAGCGTTCTCTCTTATTTAAGTTGTGGTTGTGACAGTCTTTTGTAGTTTGTCGGAGTTAGTTTGGACGTGGCCAAAATCAAAAGGGGCACATCGTTTTTATCTCCCTATGGAAGGTTATTGATTTCTCGAATATAATAATAAACAATTACGATTATTTCAGGCGAGGTAGCTAAAGGCACATATTGACGTTTATCCTTAGAAACTGCCAGCGCTTTTATACGTAGTCGGTATCCGAAGTTTTCTTCCAGATTTGTAACAGTTATTGGAGAGCTGGAAGTCCAATCCAACTGTAACCATCCAAGTCGTTTATGGAACTTATCTATACGGTAGACCGAGGCATTTTTTAACAAAGACCAATGAAGATGAAGGCTGTTGACTGTAGGACTGGAAATTCGCGACACGAAATTAGGCCACAAGAGTTCACACTCTTCCTGGTCCAATTTATTGGTAAGCCCATCCTCGCTTTGATTTGACTCCTTTTTAAACGTGCTGCACATCAGTAACTGTTGAGGTGTTTGCCTTAGCGATAACAATAGACGGGGCAACGCCATGGTTACCAAAAAAATCGAACTATATTGCCAAAAGCATTTGTTATGCCAATATCATCAACATAAAGTAAATTCATGAAGTTGTTAACAGAAGTTTGCAGTCCCACAGCGGCGCATTAGATACATTTACTTTATTAAATTCAAATTTTGATGACAACGGATCGTTGCGTGGGATATCGCATTCGACAGATAATGAGGTTGAATGCAAATAATTATTCAAATCGGTTCAGTATTTTAGAAGTTACACGTGTTCAAAGTTGAACCTTTTTTGGGTTGCAAATACAGCAGGTATTTTTTAGAAAATTCTGACTTTGCGGTCGATTTTTAGGTAAAATATATAACCGGCCGGCTTGGTTATGGTCTCTATGGAAAGGGTCATCATATCTCGGTAAAACAAAGGTAGAATAAATAAATATTCTTTGCAAGTGCAGGAATACCTGTTTTGCCGAAGTACTAATTTTCACATATTTTTCAACTTTGATGGAGTATATAAATCGATTCCCTACCATTCCCTGGGTATGAGGTGTTGTTCTTGAATATGTTCTTTATCGGAATCAAAAGAGATCGGGTCCCCCCACGTCCCACCCCGAATTTTCCAGGCAAAAGATACTTTCAACTCAGGGTAAAAAACGCGCGGCTTAGTGCGCGTAGTGCGCTTAGTTTTTCTTTAAAATGTATTTATTTTTTGTTTTTAAAACATTAAATATATACCATATTAGCATTTTCAGAGAAAACAAATGAAAAGTATTTGTCGAAATTGGATACAAATAGAGAAAATCGATAGAAATTTACAAGACTAATACAAAAATGAAAAAATATTAAATCATTTTTCAAAAGTGTGGGCGTGGCAGCTTTAGGCGGTTAGTGGGCGTTAGAGTGGGCGTGGCAACATGAATCGACAAACTTGCGCTGCTTCTATATCTTGGGAGTCTGTATTCTTAATTTAAACTTTCTAGCTTTTGTAGTTCCTGAGATCTCGACGTTCATACGGACGGACAGACGGACGGACAGACGGACATGGCCAGATCGACTCGACTATTGATCCTGATCAAGAATATATATACTTTATATGGTCGGAAACGCTTCCTTCTGCCTGTTGCATACTTTTCAACGAATCTAGTATACCCTATAGATCTCAGAACTATAAAAGAGAGAAAGCTAAGTTAAGTTAAACATAAGACATAGATCGCTTATAAAGTCCTTTTATAGCCGAAACAGAAACTATTGTTTCGTGCTTATAGAAGCATGTGTGCCGACCTAACGAGTCTTGGATATACGGTTTCACGTCGGCGATTATTCCGGAAATTTCTGACAGAACTTAGCTGCCTGCACAATGAGCCAACTCATCCACCGCCACGGATGAACGGGAGCCGGCCACAGAGATAGGAGTATCTCGTTTTTAGCCGTTTCTCGACTGACATGTCAAGCACAAAGACTGACACAACCACATCCGAAAAAAAAATTATCATTTGTCAAAATCACAACAAGGAACCGTTTTACATTTAGCCACTCTTAAGCTAGACGCCTCAAAGCCAACGCATCCTCCAGTTTAAGCCCGCACACCGTCCTGTGGAAACATGCTTGTGCTTTTGCCGGCCCGAAATGACAACGTCTGTTGCTGAAGCTGAGAGAAGTTGTCATCTTTCTTCCTAACTTTTCATTGATTGAAAACGAGCGTACGGCGCCAGGAACGAAGGGAGCCGGTCAGGACTTGGTTCTGGCTGCTTCAGACAGCGGGTTTTCAATTTCATTATTTGTGACAGGGAACGTATAACTTCAATTTACAATTTACAGTGTCTATGCGCTGCTGATATTATTAATAAATGCTTATTCACTGCCATTACACATCATTCGCGGGGGCGAATATTAGCCAGCCATAATAGTATTTGATCTCAATACTTTTCAGATTCCAGATTGGTGGGCTTATGTATTATTAGTGGTTTACAGATTACAGATTAATAATATTTAATAGAAACATTTGTCAAATTAAAACAAGAGAGAACGCTATAGTCGAGTTCCCCGACTATCTGATACCCGTTACTCAGTTAGTGGAAGGAAGTCTTAAACACAGTTTTTGGCGGTTTGTGGGCGTTAGAGTGGGCGTGGCAAAAAGTTTTTTTGCAAATCGATAGAAATTTACAAGACCAATACAAAAATTAAAAAATTTCAAAAAAACTTTTTCAAAAGTGTGGGCGTAGCAGCTTTGGGCGGTTTGTGGGCGTTAGAGTGGGCGTGGCAAAAAGTTTTTTGGCAAATCGATAGAAATTTACAAGACCAATACAAAAATGAAAAAATATAAAAACATTTTTCAAAAGTGTGGGCGTGGCAGTTTTGGGCGGTTTGTGGGCGTAAGAGTGGGCGTGGCAACATGAATCGACAAACTTGCGTGCGTCTATGTCTCTGGAGTCTGTATGCTTAATCTCAACTTTGTAGCTTTTGTAGTTCCTGAGATCACTGCGTTTATACGGACGGACAGACAGACGGACAGACGGACATGGTCATATCGACTCGGCTATTGGTCCTGATCAAGAATATATATACTTTATATGGTCGGAAACCCTTCCTTCTGCCTGTTACATACTTTTCAACGAATCTAGTACTCTACGAGTAACGGGTATAATTAAACAAATGGTCCATACTATCGACTTATGTATACAACTAACTAGAATTTGTTAGTCAATCAAGGTAACATACCGAAATTAAAGACATTAGAATATTATAATCAAAAGCCGAGTTGATCTGGTCATGTCCGTCTGTCCGTATATGGTAAAAGCTAGAAAGTTCAGATTGTGCATGCAGACTTCAGAGACATAGACGCAGCCCAAGTTGACCATGTTGCCACGCCCACATTTTTGAAAATGTTTTGATATTTTATAATTTGGTTATTAGTATTGTAAATTTCTATCGATCTGCAGAAAAACTTTTTGTCACGGCCACCCTAACGCACACGAACCACCCAAAACTGCCACTCCCACACTGTTGAAAAATGTTTTTATATTTTATTACATTTTCGTTAGTCTTGTAAATTTCTCTCAGTTTGCGAAACATTTTTTTGCCACGCCCCCTCTAACGCCCACAAACCGCCAAAAACTGTCAGTATTGAAATCTTTTCTTCGCACTTCTACTACCTAATTACCGGGTATTCTATATATATTTTTTTTTAAATATAATATTATTTTAATGTATATGCAAAAGCCTTTTAAGTCCGCACTTATTTATTTTGAACATAAAAAAGTTTTGAATAATTTTATGAAAAGAAAGATTAAATGTCCATATGCATGTGTATCCCATTCCGCGTAGCAAGTATACTTGTGAATGATTCTTTTAACCTTCTAAAGCAAATGGACCCAGAAGACATCCAAATTCTGCTAAAAATCTCCAGGCGAGCGGGTTTTCTTCCAGTCATTACATCTTAAAGAAGCTGGAAACGGCAGTGAGCCAAATGTGGCCAATTCGCTGACGTCGTCTGATGATATAGAATGCGCTGGGCTGTGACGAGGCGGAATACCCCGACATGTGATTTAAATCGATTTATTTTAATAAGATTTGATTTGATTTTCATAAGAATAATGGGATCTGATATCGCATGATGCCGTGTATGCTTTAATTAATATAAATTGCTCCCCGGTTCTTCCACGCAAACACCTGCATGATTTTCCTGTTCCGCCGCACTCGAGCTTATCCCGCAGAAAAAGGCCAGGCCGGAATCCCCGGCGGATCGTCAAGCGATTCCGGCATTAATCGGCTTCCTTCAGTTGGTGTGTTAAGCAAGATGGTGCTCATATTCTATGAAATTAGCGGAGGATAACCTGTCACCGGTTCCGCATCCGTGCACATGGGGCACAGCATGGCGCAGTTTGCTTGTCGCAACGCAGGTGAGACTTATGTATATAGGCAAGTCAGTCGATACCGATGAATGATTGGATTTCTCCTCGTTTAGCAGGACGTCCTAGAACGTCTCCGGAATATGTCGTTAGTAGTCAACAATTTGGCTGAAAGCTTTCGGCCAGCAAGCTTTCGTTTGGTTTGCGGGTGAACTATCAAAACTGCGTTTGGGGCTCTCTTCTCGTTCTCGGTGGATGTTGTTTCTACTAGAGCTGCTGGCTACTAGCATACCGTATTCGGCAATCAATTTAGTTTCGGTCACAAGGAGCAGCACCAGCGCCCCAGAGCGAACTTTTCGGTTTGTATACGGGCGTCGCGCCGAGTGACAATCAGTGCAACATTGCAGAGTGTCGAGTGCATTGGTGTGGGGCAAGTACCCAAGTCCTGTGGTTCTCGGGGACAGATTGTGAAGGTAAGCGGTGGATGAAATGGGTGAGTCCCGCTAAAACTCTGTGGTCCGTACTCCTTCCGCCCAATTCCCTTATACCGAACCACGCCAGCTTTCTAATGGCCATTGGACTATTACCCCAGGCAGCAATGCCCTAGTGACCAGGTCGTGACTAACATCCTAAGAACGGAACGTCGCCTTGTGGAGCCAGAAGTAATAAGCAATTATCTCGCGCTGTAAAGCAAAGGCTGGCTGAAATGGAATTGATTCGTATACAGGCCGGGGAAAGCACCGGTAGAGGACGGGAGCTAACTTCCCATTCAGCAGAATATATGGAGCGGAACACAATGAAGCCAACTAAGATGTTGGTAGGGACACAATTGGATCTGTGTCGCGCTAATTATGAGTCTGGAGGTTTCTCTTTCGCTCTGAGCACTCCGATCTCAGTCGGATATCTGGTCAACGCATAGACTTCGACTCGACCACAGTCCGATGGCGGACAGATGAGCGGACGTGGCCATTTCTTAGCAATTTCCTTCTTTAAAGCTTTGTGCTTCCGGTCCCGTCATCTAGCCGCCAGTTCGCCCAGCCCGCCCAGCATGTACACACGAATGTGGCAAACAAACTGGAGTGGCGCTGACAAGCCAACAAAGGCCGTTCCAATGGGATGAGGGCACAGCCAAGGGATGCGATGTGCCTGGTTTTAGTTCCGAATGGTGATAATAACTCGTTGGCACAGCGAGCGTCTTATCAGTACGGCCTGGCCTGCTGCCAAAGTTACAGGAACAACAATACGAACGCCGCGAATCAATAACGCGAGTACGCTACTCGGCGCAGGCGCCAGCTCCCAAATGTAGGCAGCGCTTTCGCTGTTGATTTCAAAGTCAAAAAGTCAAGAAAGGAAGACCGAGAACGAGAGCGAAGGAGAGAGACAGAGAGAAAGAGGGAGAGAGAGAGAGAGGACAAGGCAGAGAGAGTGAAATAGAAGCAGGGGAATCGAATTATGTAACAGACACAAAATAGGAGGAAATAAATATATTAGAGAGAGGACAGGCATGATACGGTCGTTGCAGTCCTTTCAGTCCTGGCGGTCCTTTAATCCTCGAGCGCTCTGCCATTAAACGAGCCCCACACTTTTTGTCTTTATCTTTTTAAGTGCCCGTGGTGCTCGTTTCCTCTGGGCAAGCCGAGCGGTAAAGCACTCAGCCCGAGCTAAAAGAATTCCGGATGGGGCGAAAGCTCCTTCCCTCGGAGCCCGCTCTTTACTGGATTTTGGTGCCGCAGCTGCGCGGATGACGCTGCCTCTGCCGACGCTTCGCAAGGCACTCGCATGCGGAACAGCGGCAACGAGCCAAGTTTTCCGAGTTCTCGAGTTTTCCGTGTAGGGTACTCTGGCAGTGGCGTGCAGAAGAGTGCGAACATAGCATGAAGTAAGAAGCGCCGAGAAAACATAGCGACGGTGTAGGTGAAATGTGCCAAGCAAAGCAAAAGTATTAAACACACACACACTGACAGTGCGCACGGACACGCACAGCACACTAATACACCAGAGCAAGTGTATATGTGCCACCCACACACATTCACCCGCACGATGTCAATACTAGCCCACAGTGGTTGTATTTAAAAATCGACGAACGGCCCGAGCTCGAAAGCACGGCTGAAAACCGAAATTGATTATGCGAATTCGTCCTATCGAGCTAATTCAATTGCTCGGCCAGTTGACTGAGTGCTCCAGTCTTATGTAATCGGAATCAGTGAAAAAAGCGAAACACGGCGGCCCCCAAAGGCCGAGCCCAATCGAATTGGTTTGCTCCGCGTATTACGTAAAGTACAATTCTTGTTTGCTTGTGGCACCCGCCTCCTCCAACCCCTCCACTAAAAATGCCACTTACGTGCACGCTCCCATAAAAGAAACCCTAATAAAGAAATATCAATAAAAGCAACAAAGCAAATGGCACGCCAGCTCAATAACGACGACGACAAGCGAAACATCGGCAACAATGCGACCCTTGGGGGTGTTGGTGTGTGTGTCTGCTATTTTTAAATTAGCGCCTGCCCAATGATTCGGTTGGACCCTGCCGAACACTGAAACCCAGGAACCGGGAACCCTAGAACCCCAGAACTCTGGACTGTGAACACGTAACTGACGCCTCCTGTGTCTCTGTTTGTCTTTCAGAAAGTCTATCTGCCTAATGCACTCTCTTCTTCTGTGGACTCCTTAAAACAAACACACTTTGCGCAGACTATTTGGAACTTTGCTCTTGAACCGCCAAGTCCACAAAGGAATTTTCAAGGAAAATCGGAAAGGAATACTTGCTGAAGTAAGGCCAGGTATGTGGGTGGTCCACTAATTCAAAAAGTGTCTAAAGTATGCCTCAAGTATGCTCCAAACTTTCTCGCACTTTTATAAAATATTTGCGCAAAGTTGTCCGTATCTTGCGCATTTCAAGCGTAGAATGCTTGTCGGCAGCAAAAGGTTCCAAGCTCATTACATAATCGTTCGATTCCTCACAACAATGCAAAGACTAACCTAAATCTACTCGATCGCACTCTCCATAGCTGCTTTGTCCGTCAGAAAAAAGGGTCACTCCGCGTATACTTGATATTTAGACGAGGCGTATACTTTATAAACGTTTATACTTTCTAGCCAAGGTCAAATGGTCAGGAGACACAGTCAAACACAGTTTATTTGCTTTGGCATTCTGGCTGGTTCCCGTATTAGAAAACTTTAAATGTAAATAGATAGTCAACTGAGCAGCCTTTGGGTCAACTTGAAATGTTTACTTGCTCAAGGATAAGAAAATGCTTTGTTTGGATGGAACCACACCTTGTCCATCCGACCAAAAAATTCTAAGCACGAATGCCATAAAAGTTCGCTTCTATATATTAAGTCAGGTATGTTCGTCCCACTTGCCCAAAAATCCCCAATCCAAAATCCCGTGAACTCCTGAAAAAAGGGCAATAAAGACGTAACCATCCCCATCGACAGCGAAATATTGTCTTTAACTGACACTCTGTATTCGTCCATTCCGTCCAGCTGAGCAAATGGTTTTGATGCCAAACTAATTTCGTTGCTCGTTTGCTGGTGGTGTTGTGGTTTGCGCAGCTAGCCAGAAGTAAGCTGCCGCCTCCAGCTTAAGTTCGTTAGCCCAATTTGCGCAATTATTAATACATGGGTACAAAGAGGCGTTGCAGACGCAGCCAGCAGTAACCTGGGGCGTTAATAAAATTTTAAGTTTCGGCTGGAATACACGTAGACCGCATTTATTACGGGATTATTGTGCTGTAGGACAAGATTTGGCGTTATTAAATTTCCGAATTAGGAGCATTCGCCCCTTTAGCATTCATTGAACTGATACTGGATGAGATCGGTTTCAAGTGAAACAGTGCTTTAGTAGAGGGCTCGACTTATGGCATTTTACATAAGCGGCTTAAAGTATCAGGCGAACCCAGGTGACAGGGCACTCCTTTGTCCTCCCGCACACAAAATTAATTTGTTATTTTCGTTTTGCTCTGTCGCTTTCAGCTTACCAAGCAGTCAGGACCCAGCAACCGAGACCCAAGGAGACAGCGCGAGTACAAGTGCATCGCATCGTGCGGAAGCGGAAGACCACAGCAAGGCATAGCCACGCCCCTAGAGCGACAGCCCAAAGATGGCGGCCTTCATAGCTAAGCAGATGGTTGGAAACCAATTAAGTGCCGTTAAAGGTAAGTAAGAAACAGCCACCCCAGCATTTTATTTTTGCTACTCGATCAATACACTTTGATATGGACGTGCGGGTATATATAATTCACTTTCAAGCTGCTGCGCATCGACAAAAATTACCACACATGAGAGCCACCGCTTTTAGATACACAGCAAGGACCTATTCAGTCCGCATCCCCGTCTGCTTCTTCAACCCCAGGCAGTCGTTAGGTAAAGTCAGTGGGTTCCCATTGACGCTGCTGCTTAATCAGAGACTGTGCAATCGCTCGGAAAATCATAGAATGCTTTCAGAAAAAGAAAAGACCGAATGCTAGGGCGAGAATAGTTAACTTGAATGCTTATCAACCGACACCATGCAACCCACTCTGTACTCGGCCATTTACATAGAGCAACTCTCTGCCACTGTGGCCCTGTGACATAATGTCCCCCTACTTCCCGGCCAGCAATCTCGTACAATTTGCAAGTACGCTGCCCCTGCCCCGTACCTCTAGCCCCATCATCTGCAGCTGAGCTCGGCTGTCTCTTATCGAACGCAGAAATTCTGCACGAATGCCCAGGAAAGTGTTTCCGACAAATGGATACAGTTAATTGTGTAAATTGATGCTGAATTTGTCACGCGCCTGTGCCCAACCTCCAGCCTCAGCCGGGGAAAAATTCAGGGCCGGTGACTCAATCATTCCGCTGTCCTGTTCGGCAGGCTTCCAACTGGGGCTCAGTTAGAGATTGCAGTTGGTATGGTTAGCCATTAGGCTGTCAAGGCTATTAAGGCTGTCAGGGAACACGAAAACGCTATTAGCATGGGCATAAAATTCGAGGAACCAAATCTGATCTTGCACTTGCCGGGCCGGTCATTCATACGTGGACCAGCTATCAGGATAGCAGATTCTAGGTACACTCCCGTTCCGTAACTTCGTCTTGTGGAGATTACTTTAGGCTCTCAATGATGCAGCACGGCGGCTACTTATTTTTTACCGTAAAATTCGCTTGAAAAATGAAGGCGAAATGAAATATCCCCATAAAACTCCTAGTCGCAAGGAATTGTTCAGCCGTTTCATGCTTACTTCCTCAGGCCAGCCTTTCCATTGGTCTCTAGGTGACAGGAAGTCATGCCTGCTAATGTGTTTTCATTGTCAACTATTTGCACTCGCAGTCCGAAAATTTATTTAAGCTCGCAGAAGTCTTTATAACTATTGCCTGTCGTACTTAAGGATGAGGTTTGAGTTGGTTATAGATCTAGTGGCCTGAATTCGCAGAGCATAAAGAAGTGTCGAAGAAACGGGTTTTCAAAAGTATTCTAAAAATAGTTTAACCACATTGTGCTGATGTATACTTGGAGTGTCTAATCATCTGTCACTTGCGCTTGAATTTCCAGAACAGAACTTTTTACATTACATTAGATTAATACCTAATTTTCTTTAATTTACAGGTAAGCGTCCAAACTGAAAAACTGATATACAATGTGCGTAAGTTATGGCACTTCCGTCCCTCAATCTATCTGTTATACATTATTTAACCTAGTTATAAACCTGAAAACGTTTTTAAGCATACTTTAGCAGTGATTTTATAATTGGCAGTGCAAAGCATTGTGTTTATGGCACTACCCATTCAGTTTAAAGATCACCGATTCTGTTTTAATTTTAATGGAGACTAGGTTGTATTGATTGGCAAGAGCATGACTATACAATTAAAATGTATGACTAGATTACTCCAGACCCGTTTAAGATTAAGAATTAAAAAAGTGCATAAAGTGTTTTAAAAATTGTTGTACCTAAGCTTAGCCTTGCACTACACAGATATTTCAGCATACCAAAGCCCTTTTTTATTCCAATTTTGCAATATGGCACACAATACTTGGTAATTAATAAATTATGCATTTTTACATGAAAATATACATAATATATGTATTTATATCCACTTTAGATAAGCGGATATTAAAGTACAAATTTTATTGTACTAATAATTATCAGGGCTGTGAAACATTCTGCAGCTTAAAAAGCATTTAAAAAATCAAACCGGACCATTAACCAGGGCGCTTTAAAGTCAGGCTCGGTTAAGGAAAAAAAAGAGGGAACGCTGTATTCGATTTTCTCGACGGTATACCCGAGTATATACCCGTTACTCGGCAATGAGGGTGCTACAACAGTTTGTTGGCATACTGAAAGAACTTGGCAAAATAAAAAATAAAACAAGAGAAAACGGTCAGCTAGTGGAAGTGCGAAGGAGAGACTTCAACACTGACAGTTTTTGGCGGTTTGTGGGCGACAAATCGAGAGATATTTACAGGACTAAAAAAAATGTGAAATAATATCAAAACATTTTTTAAAAGTGCGGACGTGGAAAATTTGTTCCAGTTTGTGGGCTTGTTGGTAGGAGTGGCAAAAAGTTTTTTGGCAAATCGTTAGAAATTTACAAGAATAATACAGCAATAGAAAAATATCAAAACATTTTTCAAAAGGGTTTGCGTCTATGTCTCTGCAGTCTGTATGCTTAATATTAACTTTCTAGCATTTGCAGTTCAGAATATATATACTTTATATAGTCGGAAACGCTTCCTTCTGCCTGTTACATACTTTTCCGAACATTTTCTTTGACGACGGATATTATAAATACCCAATTAATTTTTATAATCACAATGCAAAGAATAATAATACAAATTATTATATTATTGGTTTTAAATATTATTTTGGTGTATTTTTTAAGCCCATGTTCGACGGACCGGGTTAAAAACCGAAACTTTAGTAATCGTTAAGGTTCGAGCTCCGATCCAAAGCAAATCCACAATGACATGGGTTCACAGCCCTGATAATAAAATAATACAAATTGTCAAAAAAATCTTGCGGGACATTGGTAGAGATAAAATATTTTAACCCGTAAGGATTTCTAGAAGGCGAAGAAAAATAAAAATTTAATAAGAAATAGCTTAATTAATAAACTCTTTCCCAAACGCTAAGCCATAAAATCATAAATATTAATATAATATTAGAGCGATTCCCAATTTAAAATTTTGACAATTTTGTCAATAAAAGAACACAAACAAGTCCGTATGCTCTGCTAACTATTGCAACTTACCTAAATATTTTCGTGTGGTCGATATAATAAAGTTATGGTAATTTATATAACCTAAGTACATATCATACGAAAATCCTGACGAAAGAAGTCCCTCCCAGATACACCCCCAAACACAAACAATAATAAAATATATTTGTTCATTCCTACAATGCCTCAGCCGAACTTTACCTCATTGTAAAACACTCGAACACAATAGCTTAACAAATACACCCAGCCAAGCACACAGAAAAAGTTCCAAGTGCACAGCACTCTGCGGAATACCCCATTTTCAAATCCCAACCACCCCACATTCTGCACTTCTCTATCCCCATCCCCGTACTGACTACCCAACCCATTCCCTCAACAGCGAGAACTCTACAGCAACAACAAGTACACCGAACAACAAAGGTCCAATAAACACACCTGCCATCGCACCGATAAAAAATATACAGAGAACACAATTCCATTTCTTCTATTACAATTTCTTCCTGACTACTAACCCTCGACTAAAAAGTTCGCTCCCTGTGTAGTACTTGTGTATTAACATGAATGCCACGCCCAAGCAAGTCCCGATTCCAGAGCAATCTGACCCCCACCCCCTTTCCGCTTTGAAAATGGGAACCCGAAAGAACGGTCGAGAGCCAAATTTAAGCCAGAATGCCCGGCAACGATTCTCCTAATTCCGCCATGCTGCCTCTCACGTATCTTACTACTCCCACCAACTTTTTATGCATATTCCTCATCTTCTTACATTTTCCAAAATACTATCTTATCACACATAAACTGTAACTTTTAATTATAGCCCATAAAGCGTAATCCACAACAGGTAGACTAATGCTAATAATACTTTTCCTCTACTTCCCCGACCACACGCTCGCAGATGCTGCAGGCGGTAATTTCTCTATTTACCTTTTGCTAAATAATACTATGTCCATAAATATATATTGTATGTCTTGATGCCATCACAGCATTCACCATATACATATATTGGAGCTGCATTTTTACTTGAATTAATAGCCAGTAACCAATGACATCATAAAATCAGTATCAATATTCAAAATTTCAATCAACACCAGCTCATCCGTTTCCCTGGGCTGATTTCCAGTATTTCAGTAATATTATTCGATTCAGAACTTTAAATACTTTTTGCAAAAGCATGTCTTACGGATAGATCATCAACAGTTGCATTCAAACGACATTACCATCGGTTTACTATCTATTAACTATAGGGGATACTTTCTATAGAGAAAGCTAAAACTTTCCGAATTTACGCTAACGCGACTCAATTTGATTTAAAAATGCGTTGACTAATTTATGAAAACAATATATGCGTCTGCAATTCGGCTACTTGCAACTTGATTCGATAGTTAATTGAAACTCAGAATTAGTTGGCAACTCACTTACCGACAGTTATCACAATCACCGCACATCTTGATTTTGTTTGGTTAAAACACGCTAAGTACAAGGTCAATTCAAAAACTTTACTCTGAAATTGACAATACTTAACATTGCATTCAGTTTGCTCTTCTGATTTCAATTAGTTTAGTTTGATATTATATCGAATATACTCTTGGAGCCGTTACACCGGAACTTTCGCTTTCTGCGGTAATTGTTATGTTAAATCTTTTTTATCTACTTTTTCTACTACTACTCTACAATCGAACTACTCCATCTCCTGCTATGTACTACTTTAACAAATATGGAACCCTACTAACTACAAAACTACTTTCATCTTCTACTATTCTACTATAACTACTCTAATTACAACTCAACTACAACCTAAATACTTCGAATTTACAATGAGGTAAAGTATAAGAATAAATAAACTACTCAATTAGCGTAACAATATGTTCTTTAAAACAACAGAGACAGAAGAGAAAATAATAAACAAACAGTACACAAAACAAAATATGCCTTAAAATATACGTTTGATTTGTATATGTAACAAGAGAGAAGTCGAGTTCCCCGACTATCTGATACCCGTTACTCAGCTAGTGAAAGTGCGAAAGAGAGTCTTCAACAGTGACAGTTTTTGGCGGTTTTGAGGGCGTGGCAAAAAGTATTTTGGCAAATAAATAGAAATTTACAAGACTAATACAAAAATGAAAAAATATCAAAACATTTTTCAAAAGTGTTGGCGTGGCAGTTTTGGTCGGTTTGTGGGCGTTAGAGTGGGCGTGGCAACATGAATCGACAAACTTGCGCTGCGTCTATGTCTCTGGAGTCGGTGTGCTTAGTCTCAACTTTCTAGCTTTAGTTGTTCCTGAGATCTCAGCGTTCATACGGACAGACAGACAGACGGACAGACAGACGGACGGACATGGCCAGATCGACTCGGCTATTGATCCTGATCAAGAATATATATACTTTATATGGTCGGAAACGCTTCCTTCTGCCTGTTACATACTTTTCAACGAATCTAGTATACCCTTTTACTCTACGAGTAACGGGTATAAACACCTTTCGATTGTAACCCATTCTCGTCGCCCCTTGTTTATCCATTCCGAAGCAGGTCTTTTGAAAAATTTAAGACATTTGATATGATTATAACATAATATTCTCCCATAAATATTAGAGAACTGAAACCCCTAGCTAATTTAATCGTTTTTTCAAGTCATTGTAAACCACGCAATCTTGTCAAATTTCAAGTGTCTGCAGCACGTACGCTGAAAGGATACCCGCTTATCGATTATAGTATTTTACAGCATTTCCTTTATTCGACTTTAACCAATATTCCCAGACCCCTGTGGTGATGCAGTTCGATGAGTTGGTCTCGGCGTAAATTATGTATATTAAAAATTCCTTAAATATCCCGAGCTGAGTACGCACCAAAATATTTCCATGCGGCTAACCAGCCTTCGGTCCACACGATGCGCAGCTGTGCATTTTTGTCAAATTTTGCCGTTTGTGAGACGACGTCGCATTCCGAACGAGCCTGGCAAGGGTCCCTGAGTGGATGTGGAAGAGCAAATGTTTTTACGAATGCGAATAAGGCACACAACTAATTGCTGGCATTATAAGAAAAGCGTGTAGTCGTGTGCCCTAAGCGCCTTCAGCCAAGATGGTCGGAACAGTCAAATGCGCATTGGCGGCGTAATTTCAACACTTGCACACGCTCCTGTCCTTTCAGTTAGGCACACCATACAGCAGGCGCCCAGTCATATATAAATATCGGGTCCTTTGTGGTTGTTAAACTATAACTTAGCTAAAAGTGGTAGTTGCTATAAGCGAATGTGACAATATAAACATCAGCAAGACGGCGAGTGCCACCTTCCTAAGCGATTAAGTCGGTGCCGCCCCATAGGTCGCGCGTAGTCCCCCACGTTAGCTGGGATTCTGGATCAGCCCCGGCGCTTCTGGTTCCTGTATTTTACCCAGATGCGTGCCAGGCAGTGGCTGCTTTTGTGGTCCTCAGTTCGGCTGGCTTGGACGGGATTTAGTGAGAAAATAATTTGCTGTTCGTGCCATTTCAGCAACTGCTTGACAGGAAGGCAGCAAATAATCACGCAGCCGTGACAAAGGGAACAAGGGTGGGCCAGTCAGAAAATACTTGAACGAAATAGGGCAGTTCCCCTACACACCCCCGCCCACACGCAACCGGGAGTGTGTCTGGCCTGCGCCACAATGAAAATGGAATTCTAATGTAGTTTTTCTTCGCGAGCGTGTATTAAGTCGAATAAGTGTCACTCGGTCCAGCATCCGCCGCACATCCGCCGGAGGCACATCATTGCATCCGCTTCGGTTGGGGCTTAGCCCTCTACTTGTGGTGCTGCGAATAAGACTTATTACGCTGGCTCCGTGGGTCCGCTTTGGGGCGCGTTCCATTTGCGTCCCAATTTTGCCACGTCCTCATCATCGGGTTTCGTTGACATGTTGGTATTCAAAAGAGCAGTCAAAGCAGTAAAGCGCTCTTTGGCGTTTATCCCTATGATTCGACTCGTATATCAGACTTATGTCTTCTGCTCAACATTTTCCGACTGACGAACAAACCATTTTTTTCCCGTTTTACTGGCGGGAGTAGGCCCTAGTTCCAGCCCAATATTCACGTCGTCGTGGCGGATAGTTGTTAAGTACCCTCATTTCACCCTTGACACGCAGCAAATGCTTTTAACGGCAAAAAATAAAATGAGTGGAGGAAAGAAAAAAAACCCAAAAGCCAAACACCCAATTTATATGTACCATCCGACCGATCTTTCGGCCTGTCGGAAGCATTTCTCATCAATGGCCCTCGCTAACGGGTTGTCCATTTCCATTAGTGGGGAGCAGCAATAGATAGTGGAGAGATATGGAGGGCCAAGAACGCCAAGCCAGTGCGTCTTGCCCCGGGGTGTTAATTATGTTGGCTTGATAACTGCATTACAATAGGCTTGATTAGTTTTTAATTAAATTGTGCACTTATTTAGGGGCCATCTTGAATGTTCAACTGGAGTCGAGCTTAAAGGGCTTTTGCCATCAGCTCCCAGGACCAAGTTGTGTTCAAATTACATTCCCCATCGTATTTGCAGACGGGTGGCACTGAAGTGATTGGCACGCACAAAACGAGTCGGGCAAGCTGCAAAAATCCCATAAAGCGGTATGCTTCTTCCTTCTGATTTTGCTCGAACATTTGACACCATTTTACAAATCAATTTGAATTTAAAATGCGTTGACTAATTTATGAAAACAATATATGCGTCTGCAATTCGGTCACCCCAAAAAGTTTATTCGCAAAGCTATTCACTAAATTGATGACAATAAATTCAATTTAATGTGCGATGCCTTTTGCACCCACCAAGACAAAGAGCAAAGCCGATTGTGGTCATTCGTCATCCCCGACTTTACCCATCCGCCCCATAGGTCCGTGATATGCTCAAGAGCAGTGAGCGTCGAATGCGATTCTGCGCCTTCGGAGAATATGCGTCTCTGTCGCCCCTTAGGGGTTGCCATCAGAATAGGCAGCAAAGATGCCATGCTGCTCTTATTAGCAAAGCAGCCAGGAGCAGCGTTCCGGCGGAATTAGAGCCGCACTCCCCGCTGGGACCTGCGCAGGCGCCGGAGGTCGGTTTCTTACCAGCGCCGACTGCGACGCGGCAGAGGCAGCCAGTGCGGCGCCATGACATAAAAGGCCGAAGCAGGACTAGCAGCACTCCTACTCCGGGCTCGCACTCCTGCAGATAAAGGTCGCTGTTTTGTGCGCCTGTCCGCCTGTCAAGACCTTTTCCTCCACTCAGTTCGCGAGGACTGGTGGTCGCGTACGCACTGCACTTCGGGCAACCGCTTCGAATCGATTGAGATGACCACGTCGGCCCTGCGACCGAGCCAGTGGGTCGGAGATGTTGCAGCTCCTGACTGACAGCGAGTCCAGTAGTGCCAACGTCGGCTGAGGCAACGGTTGCATTCACTCGGGAAGGAAAGGAAGACAGAAGGCCCCACGACGGACAGATAGCAGCGGTCCAGAGCGCCCTGAAATCATGAATTTCATTGGTATGAATCCTATCCAAAGTTTAAGTGCAGTCTGCCTTCCAACACTGCCTTTCGATTTCTGGCGGCGGACACACCGTATTCGTCTTCTTCCCCTTCTACAACACACTGCCACCACTAAACCAACCTACTAAACTACTAAACAACTCGCCACAACACACTAACGCTAACTAACTGTTACCGAATCCGTGCTCCATGTAAGTCTTTGCAAGCGCACAGCGAATTGTTTATTTTTTTTCCGTAACCAATCCGTAAGCATATGGTGTCTATGCAACTGTCCAAAGTGGGACGGGAAAAATCAATCGATTGGGGGTTGGTAGCGGTGGTACCCTCCAGTGGTTTATTGATTTTTAGCATCACCGGTGGCAGCAGCTAAAAAGTTCAAGGTCCAACCCTAGAACGGATTGCAGCGCTGGTGTTGCGGGTAGAGTCCATCTCCAGGACGGCACTTAAAGGTTTCCAAAAACTCCGGTGAGTTGCGCAATGTGGCGTGAGCCACCTGGCGCTTGCGGTCCTGCTGAAGGACGCCCAACTCGGATTGGCAGTCCACGAGGAGGCTGGTAACGAAAAATAGCCTCTGTAGGGACATCTTTGAGTGACCAGCGGCCAAAAGCGCGTCGACTCTCTCTTCCAGTCCCGTCCGGGTGGCGATCCACTGGCGGTATCCACTAAGCGCTTGTCTTTGGGCAAGTAAGTCCAGAAGTAGATCGATGGCGTTTGTCTGTCCGCCTACACACTCTTGGAAGATGCCAAAGCGCCGCTCTGAGTCGGAGCTCAGCCAGGCTCCTGGCGTACGGGAGCTGCTGCCTGCAGCCACCAGGCTGCGCGAGAAGAACTTCCCCAGTAGGAGGTAGTTGAGTGGCGTGCTTAGGTTGTACTGCTCTAGGAACGCATTGACTGTGGCGAATACCTGGGCGTAGCGGCGCACCTGCTGCATGGACTGGGAGGTCGAACGTTGCGGAAGCTGAAACTTGCGCAGCTTCTCCAGGTTGCGATAGAGGCTCCGCCGACCCAGCAAGACAGAGTGGTATGCCGCGTCCAAGCGCTCATCGCCATTAAGGGTAATGTGCATAATAGTACCCAGAAACTGCCTCGAGCTCTGCCTCGAGATCTCATCGATCCACACACTGGCGGCCAGCTGGTCTGTGAAGGCCTTTCCCAGCACCGAGTACATTTTCGCCAGTTCCACTCGATTTGCCGTAACACGCTGTATCATGTGGGCGTAAAGGTCTCCGGCATAGGTCTCCGCCAACTGGTGACAGTCTGCATCTACGATATCTAATAGAGGAAGGGAAATAAATGAGATATACAGTTTTCTAAAACTTCAAGTGCTACTTCAAGCTTAATTGTTTTCTAAAATGGTAAATTTAGATTTACTAGCATGTTTAAAACAGATTTGAAAGGGTCATATGGGGGCGCCACAGAAATCAATTAGTGTAAAATCTATTCAATATATGCTCAGAAATATTCTATGAGAAAAGTTGTCGTATTTCGGAATTGGTTCAATAAACTTCCGGAAAGAAAGTATAAAATTCAATCAAGTGCTATAGGAGACTTATAACTTATCTGTGCAAATTGCAACTGAAAATGGATGGAACTGTAGACATTTTAAAGAATACCGTTATTGGGATTTACGATTTTTACTTTGGTGGGAAAAACTCACCCATCAAGTAGTCTGTCCAGATCCAATTTAAAAGCCGAATCATGCTTGTGTTCTGCAGCAGCGCGAAGTACTCAACCAGTCTGGGCAGTTGCTTGACTACAATGGTGTCGCTGGCCTGGGGCGTTTTGCCGCCAAGCAACTTGCGGAAGTAGCCATCCCAGTCAAGTCTGGGCAGCGAGACGTTTCCAAAGACGCTGCGCTTAAAGTTCGCGTAGCTGAACTCCACTTGGTCCTCGATGTGCTCCGCCTTCACAATGTCCCGACTATTGCGCTCCAAGCTGAGCACTTCGAGGGCGGTCACGTGGGCGCGGCTCTGTTCGATCCCGAAGCTCTGCAGGACTTCGCCCACCCGCTGCTCATATTTCCTCAGAGTGTTGCGGCGCGTGCATTCGGGTTGCAGTACCACCAGACGCTTGTTCGACTGAATGGTAACCGACGTCTCGAAGAAGTAAGGCGCACCTACTTCGTGGAAGTACCCGAGAACTCCCAGCCAGCTTTGGGCTTGGTTGGTCCGCTGACTTGCATTGACCTTGATCGGTTCCAAAGCAGGCCAGCCCCCACTTTGCCTGAACAGCTGAGATCCCTTGAGCGCCTCCACGCCACTCCCGCTCTCGCAGGACTTGAAGAAGTTAATTAACTGGAGCTCCATGTCCATCAGCTGAGCGACGTCCGTGTGCTTAAGCCCGCTCTGATATCGCTGCCTGCCCGTCTCACTGAGGTTGGCGCTGTGCGAGCAGACATAACCGTAGAAGTCCTGGCAGGGCTGCTTGCTGGTGTCAAGATACTGCTCTAGATTGCGGGAAAAGCTCAGCAGTTCGGTTTCCACCCTGACCAGATCATCCTGGCCGTAGGTGATGCCAGCTATGCACAGGATGGCCAGTGCTCTTGAAATCATTTCCTCCTGCGTGCTGATTCTGTGGTCGCTCGAATTAAAATGAGGCCCACGCTATTTTGCGGTTGTACCGCAGGTACTGGGTCTTGTTTTCTTCCTGGAGGGCGAAGCAGCAGAGGTCGCTCTTAATGCCTCAGCCCACTTCCGTGTTTCTGCTTTCAGACTGCGGCTCAGACACACTAAATACCAACTAATCGCTCTCCCATTTATTTTCGCTGTCAGTGGTAGTGGTGCTGGAATAGAAATGTAAGTCACTCGGAGTGATAACGCGCTAGGCGATAACAAGCCAAGCTGAGAGACGGGCTTTTATTCATATGTGTCAAAATGTCGAGGTTTGGATGCAAACTAAAATTGGTCACGGCCCATTTTGAGTAAATTAAAAACAAACTTAAATGTTAATACTATATTTTAGGTTAGGATTCTAGTCGGTCCACTAGTCTCAATTCATTCCAAAACGTACATCTTTTAAACACAGAGTTAAATATCGTACTAACCCTTGCAATCCGGTCACTTACACAGGCGCTGTAGGAGGTGATGGAGGCGATGATGGCGACGACAAGGAAAAGGCAGAGGAGGAGGAAAGGGAGCGTCAGGAGGCCATCAAGGAGGCCGAGGACCGGCGCAAGGAAAAGCACCGAAAAATGGAGGAGGAGCGCGAGAAGATGAGGCAAGACATTCGCGATAAGGTAAGTATCCGTCGTTTTGTCGGTCCTCGCAATCACAGTGAAAACGCTATACATTACGTGCCTTGAAATGGCAAAACCAGTCCTGGTGAAGCTCAAATTGACTCTAGTAGGGAGTCCTTTAATGAACGACTCCCTAACGGAGTCAGATTGAGCTACAAAGGAGCGAGACAACACAGGACCACTAAAAAAAAATGTGTTAGCCGTTAAGATACTAGACCTCTGGTTAAGACTAATTAACCTGTTGATCTACCGAATTCCCATTAACAATTCAGTACAACATCAAGAAAAAGGAGGAGATCGTGGAGGCGACCCCCCAAGAAGAGCCCAATCCCCTGATGCGGAAAAAGAAGACGCCCGAGGAACTCGCCGCCGAAGCGGAGCAGGAAGAGCTCGATGATTTTACAAGTAAGTTGTTTCTGCCGCTGTCGAATGCCCTCGAACCAAGCTTAGCTAGTGGCATCTATATACTGCAATTCCAACCCACCAATTGCGCCGGTCCGATTGCTCTCGCTCCTATTCTGTAACTGTATCAGATTTTGAGTTGTCGCAATTTTTGGTTTCTAACTACTTTGCAAACGGCTTAAGCGAGCCCCAACAGGTTTAGACAATACCTATACAAGTTGATTTACAACTAAAACCAGAAACAAAAACCGTTTAATATCAGCTAAATATTCAACAACGCTCGAAAGTAGTAATTGTGGTTATGTTTGTGCATCTGTGTGTCTCTCGTATCTAAATGCAATCGAAAAACCCAATAAAACTCTATGAATAACTGCCCACTAACCAAACTATCTATCTCTCTCTATATATGTATATGTATGTACTCTTTTCCATGTGCGTATAACATCTAAGCTACAAATGCAAACTCTAACTCTAACTGCAACCCTATCTGTCTAAGATCTTATCTTCAACGACGGATATAAACATTTTCAATTATACTTGTATATTACAAGAGTGCACACCATTCACATATTACATTTTATTCAGTTTTTAAACTTATGTTATGTGTATACATAATAATTTTGTAAGTGAGAATGACACTGCGAAACCTAGGGAGCATTTGAGCAAAAAATGGATGCACCTTGTCATGTTTTCTTTACATCTTTAATTGTATTTTGTTTAATATAAATTGTGGGTAAATACTAAAATTAGTTAATCGCTATTAGCAGGCGGATAAATTGTGCTTAGGTTTTTTGTTATTAAATCAATTAGAAAAAGGTAAGTGCGATTATTGGTAAAAACATTTGTTTTCCTTATGTGTGGTAATACTGTCGTAATACATTTGTATTCAAGAAATACCCTTTAGCCTACAACATCACCAACAATTACAATTTTCAAATACTCTCGCCCTTCTTTTCACTGCGCCTATTCTCTGTAAATGTATCTTTAATATACAAAGCATAAAAAAAACTCTACTGGATAACTAAGTAATAAAATTGGAAAATATTTCAAGCCGAATTCTAGATTTAGGATAGACCACAGCTTAGCGCAACCATTACGTACCAATGTTTTTTTTTATATATATTGTTAAACATCATTCTCACTCTATGCACTCTACAGCACTAATAGCCCCTTTTCTTTACATATTAAAATAAACCGCTAAAACTGAACACTCATAACAATATAAATATAACTGAAAAAATATTAAAAAATATATGTACAATAAATGGACGAGCAACAATTACAAAATTTGTTTCCTGTTGTCCACTTTTTCTCTTTAATATGTGCGCTATATGTATTTAACATACTACATAAACGTATGTAAAATATATATAATGCCCATATACTGAATATGTATGTGTATTTCTTCGCACCGAGTTTTATAACTCTGACTTTATTTCTATATCTATCTGCTAAACATCTATGTAACTAAAACTGTAACTTTCGTTATATGTAAGTCTGACTCTACTGTGACTTTAACACTTAATGCCAACAGTCTCTACAGAACATGACTTTTCCGCAAGTAATTGCTTTATATTATCATTTATACTATTTGTATTCGAACGAAACCCTTCCTGAAGCTATAATGCTACTTACATAACAGTCTCAGCTACAGTAGAACAGTTTCTGTACATGAGCATCCATGAATACATATACATACATACCAGTTAACATGTCAAACATTTGTAGTCTACTCTACAAAATATGCTTATTTATTGCTGTTTCCATACTCAATTTCTTTTACAGAACTGAAAAATCAAATAGAAACGCAAGTAAATGAGCTAAAAACTCAAATAGAGGGAAAATGTGTCATGCAGTGATATGTCAGTCACCATAATAACAGATAAATAAATATGATGATGAAATACAAGTAATAATGATAATATAGCCCATAAAAGGAAATTGATTTAACTCGACTTGAAATTGAATTTGCTAATATAAGATCAGTTAAGTAACATGGGAACCATAAACAGAACGAATTAAAACTACTGCGAATCTAGAGCCTAATATAACTTTACCCGGCAGCAACATAACGCCTCCTTAACAATAAATCCTAAAATCGATGACAGCTATAATTCGAAATGAAACAGTTTGCAAAATTAAAATACAAACAAAACGGTAAACTCCTAATGAATTTTAAAGTAGCTAAAACACAAATCAAATCATTAAACGCCCAACTATAGTAAAGGCCTTTAATAATATTCAAATCACTTTGCTTCGATAGTAATGTAATATACTCAAACCCAATATACAATACATAATCGTTCTTTAGTTGATATAAAAAGTAACGATCTAATGAATATATCGAATCGACACGGTGAAACTCGAATGCAAACAGAAACAAATAATAAGTACATAACATAAAACAAAACTACCAATCCTAAAAAACCAAAAGCCAATAGAGCGACAGAGGAGGCTACCAAGTTATGTCGAACCGTCGAAGTACATATGTTGCTGAAATCACACTGGACTTGAAATCCATCTATAAGTATAGATATATTATTAAATAAATCGGCGAATATGTTAAAATGCCATTCAAATATATATATATATATAAACGTATATGTATATGTATATATATACACCCGTTGTGTATATATGTAAATTTCAAGAATTTAACTAGGAGTAAAAATTCTTGCAAACGAATTGGCTGCAGATACGTTGAAATGGCTGATTCTCCAAATTGTTAATCCTAACCGAGAGAAAAGGTTAAATATAAATAAAAAAGATTCAGTCAATTTGTTTTAAAAAGTTTGAGTCAAACATCTTTAACAGCTGTTACATTTTGTTTCTTTCTTATACAAACATCATACCTACACAACAACAATTGAGAATTTCGATCTTTTTGAGACAGTTAATGCTCTCTCTGAATGATGCTTCTGAAATGTAAGTAAATAAGATTATTATATTCCTTTATATAAACCAACATCTGCAAAAAAAAGTATGAACAATGCCGAGCTTAAGTTTAATTTTCCATTTTTTGTACCCTTAGCGGTAAGGTTTTGGTTAAGTTACGGCTTTTCCATAGAAAATATTGTACAACAATATATAACTAAAATATTTAGCAGTAGTCATTTAGACAAGGACAATAGCTTATAAGAGATGCTAGGCAGTTCGAGAGCATAATACTGTGATACATTTGGCATACATTTTTCATCGAAAAATCACTAGCCTCCAAACGACCTCACGAACCCCAGGATCTTAAAAGACAAAACAGAAACATGCATACAACAGGCCACAAGAAACAACGACACCAACGCATATGACATATGTATATAAGCCTTTTAAACGCCAGTACCAGATATGCCGATTGTTCAAAGCATCGACTAGTGGAGGACACTCTCGCTCACATGCTGAATCCCATATACACTCACACTTTTGCACAGAGAGACTTTTTAATGCCAACAATATACATAGTCCTATACATACAGTACATTCACCGACATTTTCTAAGGTACAGATCGCATTTTATATGCATGGATGTACGAACAGCAGATCGAGGCACTTCTCACGTTCAGGCCTTCGCGAAGCTGTCGAGGATGGACTTTGGTTTGCATGCGGTTCATGACATGAGCGAGTCGAGAATGTGTTCTGTCTCAAAACTCTTCTATACTAATATCATATCACCCATGTGTGTAAGGAATGTGCCACAATTTGTACAATGGCTTCCCCGACTGTGCAATAATATTGTAGACCGTTCAGATTTAAGCCACGAATTAATAAATTTTGATGATGCATTTTTGCATCATGATGTTATCTTGCAGTTGGAAGGGACATTTGTGCTACGTGTCAGAACACAAATCCTAGCGGTTGAATTTTTCTTTATTATGTTGAACTGATTTAAACTTAATATACAATTAATAAAAAATGTTTAAACCCCACTGCATTATATATATATATATCTCTTACTCTTTCTCTGTTGTCTCTCTCTTTCTCTCTTTCTCTTCTTTGGTTTTAAAACACTCTATTAAATCTTTAATCTACGCCACTCCACTCTGCCTCAATACCAACATCTGACAACAACCTGAACAATATTTGCAAAAACACGAAACAACAACAATATCAACTATTACAACATCAACAACTATTCTGTCAATTCTCCACAACTACGACTTGAAGTTCCCACTTAGACATGTTCTTTCGGTGTTTTATAAGTATCATCAACAACATCCAGAACAACAGCACTAGAAAACGCCTACAGCCAGTACAAGAACAACATCAACAACAACATCAACTTCAGAAGAATCCAAATATGTATTATAAGATATAAACAATACTTTCTCAGCAAAAAATAGAAGAAAACAAAAAGCTACATGAACAACAGCATCAACTAAACAAAATCATTGCAGTTTGCAGGCTAGCATTTCCTACCTTATTTCTGAACATTGCGAATAAATTTGGATACGGTTTACCAGCTATGCCAAACCAAACACGCTCATATACCTTCCCATACAGGGTCACTAATCACTAGCATTTACATAAATGGCTATATGTTGTTGTTCCGATCCAGTTATTAGCAACGATATATACATAAATCTGTATAACTTTCATTAGAAGTCGCCTAAATGAAAGACCTAGATCCACACTCGATACGTAACATCCAAATCCAAAAATGAGTTTCAAAATATCAGTTAAAGCTTCTTACCCAAATTTTTCTAAAAATTCTCAACATCATGTTTTTACAAGTCGGTGGGACAGCGGCAAACCAACAAGGCTTAACGCCCCTCTCTGTCAACCTAATAAAGCAATCCTCTAGTGCCCCCTCGCTCCATACAATGTTAGGAACGATCAAACCAATGAATGAATGCCTTAACGTGGCTCAAACGACTAGACCATGAGTAGCGAATAGATGATGATAAAAAAAAATTGACTCTATCCTAAGAAAATAGCTTGCAGTCCCTTGCTTTGTTTCCCTATCGTCTGTTACTGAACCTGCACCCAAAAATGTATCTTAGCTATGATCCTTTTAAACTCGAAACTAAAAGTCTATAAAGTAACCGCTTTTCAAATACTTATAGAAAATGTGTACCTAGATTCTACTATATGAATTGCGTCTTGTCTCAGACATTTATATACGATTGAAGGCCACTTTAATTGTTTAATATATTGAATAAACACATAATTAAATCGAACACAACTAATTGAAGCATACTATTCAATCTTAACCAAGTTTTAACGTTATCATAAATGTTTAAAGTGTTAAATGGTTCAGATGCTTTTGTTTTCATTTATAATTTGTTGATATTATGTTACCGTTCAAAATATAGTATTGAAAATGTAATTATATGTATATCAGAAAGTTCACGAAACCACAGATTATTAAACATTAATATCTATATATATATATATATATATATATATATATATGTTTGCTTTTAATTAATATGTATATATATATATATATATACATATATAAATATATATTTATGTATAAATATATATACATATATTTATAAATATATATATGTGTAACTTAATAGGAAAATGAATTTAATAGAGAAAGAACAGACAAAAATTATAAGTAATAATGATGAAAGAATACCATTGAAGTCATTATTAGATGTGAAAGACGTTCTATACGTAGCAAAACAGAAAGAAAAACATAAGAAAATCGTTAATAGTTGATTAATTATATTGTTACTTTGAACATTTAATTAAAACGAACGAAAAACAAAAGAAGCTATAATAAAAAAGTATATATGTTTAAATATATATGAGAAAACACAATAATACATTTGGTTTTAATTCCGAGTCGGTCATTATCTCCAGGCGTAACCATCACCTTACTCAACACTCCACGCGACCAGATACATTGTTCCGATTACACTGCGACTATCTGCCTGCCCGATATCTGATACGTATAGCGAACTTGATTTGGCATGACTGTTGGTATATATGTTTTTCTATCTATGTGTACGTGTCTCTCTTTTCTCTGTCTATCTCTCTCTATCTGTCACTATCGACCTTTTATCTATGCCTAATTGTGCTCTGCTCCTCCAAGTGCCAGTCTTGCAGTTCAGAAAAGTCCACACCTGAATCCATGTGCGTTCCAAAGTCAAAACTACATAAATATGTACATCGAAAGGCCTAAATTCTGCTGTTTATAAAACTGTTGAAGAAATGTGTTTGGACTATGCCGTGTTATCAGTCGTATATATTCCTTCTGCCAAAACGTACAAACAAGAGTTACCCACATAATGTGAACCATTTTGGGTTGGGCATCAGAAGCGTAAGTATGTATCTGAATACGAAAAAACTAGATATTCCTAGGCTATGTAACTTTCTGTTGTGTACCCACCTTCATCATCCCAGAAAGGTAGGTAATCGTAATTTCGTGCCCATACCTCAAACACTACCACAAAAACACCCAAGTCTAACTTAAATGCCACAGCAACGACGACCTTAGTAGTTTAAAGGAAATCCGTAAGGGAACACATTTCTTTCTTTCCTCATAAATCAAACTCTTTGCTTTTATTTTAAAAATGTTTCTGCTCCACAGTTTATAGGAAGTTTTCTTTTTAATCAAGCATTACTGTGGGCTTGTGTGCAAATAACTGATTTTATCTTATTTGTATTTTCAGCAAGGTTGAAAAAACGTCTTAGCGTCGCGTTTAAAAATTGTCCTTTGAGAAACTTGTTTTAAACAAAAGTCTCAAATATGAGAGTCGTACCTCGATTCGGTCGGTATCGGTTTCAGATTACCCAAACAGACACCTATACCACCAGCCCGCCCTCTTGGGCGTAGGTGTAAATGTGAAAGAGTAAAGTACTCGGCTCCTTAGAATTCTTCAACGTACATTACCTGGCATATCCTGATCCAGCCAGTACATTAAATGGCGGCTATATTAACTTGTGTGTAAGCTATGTTAACATCAAATGATTTCGACATGTTGATACGCTTTTACTCAACTAGCCCTATTGCCTATAATGTAACCCCCCAATTATAAAGCAATTTTACAATTTTAGATTTTTTTACTTTGAAAAAGTTGTTGACGGACCCAGGCGTGAGAAGCCACATCTTAGCGCTAGCACGTTTAGAAGAGTTGAATATTTGAGTAGTATTAGAACTTTTTTAGTTAATCGTGAAGCATCGCAAATTGATACAATGAGGCAGCCAGTTCCTTTGTACTAAAATCTAATATTTCATATGCACAACGATAAAAGATAGAAAAATTACGATACTTTTACATACATATACTGGAATAGGAGACAACATAGCAAACAAATGTGAAATCAGAGATGAATTAACAACGACTGTAGTTTAAAGCAATTAGAATAGCAAAATCGCCGCATACCTAGAGTCCTTTAACGATGCCAAAAGCAAAATCTTGTAAAACTCATGATAATCGCGAGTAATTTAGGTGACTCGAGTGCTTTCGTTGTTTGCCCAATAATTCATACGATTTTTAAAGTACCTGAAACAATGGCATTTCCCTACTGGAAGTCCAGTATTATGTTAGGATCATTAGAATGATGTTACAGTGTTGCTAAAAGCAGATGACCTTCTCCCTAAACTGAAACCTAAATTTGGTTTACATTTTCATTAGACTTACCATTTACAATAAAATAGAAATACTTGGCTCGGGTCGCTCGATGCGAACTATTTTTTGCAATCTTTTCTGTCACAAATGCCGATTTAGCCTGGTTGATTACTTATCTTTAAAGTTTGAAATTTGAAATCGTTTAAGTATAAATCTTTTACGCAAAGCAATCATATCTGTCTTGAACGATTTCGTGTCTTATTTTTTAATGTTACATAATTTTACAATTTAAATAATCTAAAAACAAGGATAATTCAAAAGAATAGACAAAAACACAAATAAATTACTTTTTATAATATAAGTGTATATAATTTACATAAAAAAAGACCGACTGAACTTATTGTTAAAAGTTTTACGAACTTTACTTGTATATATACATGTATTGATATGATCAAGTAAATAAAGAAATAAGGAAATATATACACAAAGAATTCATAAAAATATATTAAAGATTCTATACCCTTGTCAATCATAAATTTGCGATTCCAAATATACAAGAATAACAAAATTTAATTAAAGACGAATCAATTTAACTTTAAAATGGTAAAAGACGCATATCCCAATATCAATTTAGTTATCTAGGACGATATACAAAGTGAATAATAATAATAGTTTTGACACATGCATCATTGACATTTGATATCATATAAACCACTTTTGGACACCTATCATGAAATTAAATTGTACCTGCTTTCGTTACATGCCCCTAAAGAAATATCAAGACTACTTCGAAATAATTGCATTAGATTTTCTTGCCTTCGATAGAGTATGATTTAAGAATGGGATAAATTCACAGGAATACCGACAAAGTTCCTGGAAAACCGAAAGCAGCTACTTAGGCACTTATTAAGCATTCTAGTATTTCAAAAACATTTTGAAAATAGTAACCTAAGCAATGCCAATGGTTCTGTCAAAGAATTATTACTCATAGGTCAAAGTTCTTGTACACGAACCAAACATCCCCGCCATGCAAGAGCGAGTCAAATGATTGCTGTAGCGAATATCAGTATTGTACAAGTTAAATTGCATTGTAATATGTTGTATTGTATTAACTGTTGAGCTGTATTTTAATATAGAACGAGTTAATTTTCAATAAAAAGTTTTAAAATGCATGAAAAAATCAATAAATAGCGCGTTTTGATTTATTTTGTGGGGTGACAGTCGATTCACCCTCACGCGCTCAATTGTACTAAAGGCCAAAGTCCCTTACATTCACCATGCTCACACTAAGGCATATCATTCATTTGACATTTTCCACAGCAGGACGCGTACATTGGAATTTGTTAAAACTCGTTCTTTGCAATCCGAGCTGCTGTCGTTGTGCGGTTGTGTGGTCCGCATTGATGTGACATTACATTCCTAAGTGTTTGGGAATTCGAAGACTTTTCCGTCCCTGATGACTCTCCACCCATTTAGCCATGCTTTCCTCATTTCGACTTGGCTGTGTAAGCCCTTATGCATTGATGTCATTACTGCAATCAATCAATAAAAAACAAGTGACGATCCCCTTCAACATAACAGGAAGTTCTGTTTTCAACTTTTGCGCAAAAAAATTATTGTGAATTTGACTAAATACATTCCTATATTCACTACTTGGGTGAACTAAAACAGTACACATTCTAAGCTGAATTTATGTGGGAATTCATTTCGTTAAATTCAAAATAAGTTTTCGTCTTGGAAGGTATTATAATCATTTTTGCACTAGTAGTAGTCTAGTATTTACTTTTTTGTCACAAAATGTGTGTGTTCAAAAAGTTCCTTTTTTAAAAATGAGGTGTCGTTCGATGCGTATTTTGATGAAATGTATAATGTATACTCCCTAGCCCCACCTGTTTTCTTATCCATCTAGTTCGATTAGCAACTAAGGCAACTAAAGCACATTTTAATTTGTTTGTAAAAATAGTAGTCGCCTTCGCACACTCCTCCTGCGCCTCGTCACTTCATGGACTAAGATATGAGGTAGAGCGCAAAAGTGGGCGGAAATGATTGTGGATGGTGGCATTCCAACTTCGTCAGCAGGATTGGTGCTCTTATTAATTAAAACAGTGTATTGGTATTTCGGTACAAATTTTATTAAATCCGGCATTTAATTACACAAAAGAAAGACCACATATTTCAAAGCTGGAGCTCTTTGCAGTCAGCCAAGTGTGAACAGCGGTGTTTATTAGCCCAAAACCACGGGAACGGCGATTCACTTGCTTTTCCGTAGAATCCAATTTAATTTAATAGTAGTAGGAAGTTCAGCTCAAAGATAAACCGAAGAAAAGCCCTAATGAAATGCATTGTCAAATGAAATGGTAAAATTAACGACGTCCACTCTTTCTTGAAGTGGTCAACGGCATTAAATCAGCAAACTAATGGCCACTAAGCAAACTACAGGGCGACAGACATCCCTTCTGATGGAAGATGGCCAACTAAGGGTCTGTTCGCCTAAGAGCTTTTCGTTCGCATCCTGGCCTTACCTTAAAAGAATTTGGAAATAATTGAAATCAGTTCTTACTTTTTGCATTAATTGAAGCCTACATTTACAGCTAATCTTTACAGAACCGCCCCCGCCAGCGGAAAATTTAGTCAACTGATGAATATGTTCAATATGTTCAGTTGACAACATATTGGTAAGTATATATACGAAACAGAATTTGGATAAAGAAAGATGTAATATTTATTAATTCATTGTAAGCGTTCAAAAAGGTCGTTTTTGGATAATAATTTTTATGTGTTCTGAAAAATCTTTCTGGTGTGGTACATACATGTACATATGTATATAGAAATTTACAGTACTAATAAAAAAATTAAAATATATTGGCGAGGCAGCATTGGGCGATTTGTGGGCTTTAGAGTGGGCGTGGCAAAACATTTTTTCTGCAATTCTATATTAGAGTACTAATTTAAAATATATCAAAACCTTTTTCAAAAGTGTGGGCGAGGGCATTGGGCGGTTTGTGGGTGTTATAGTGGGCGTGGCAACATGCGCTGCGTCTATGACCCTGGAAATCTTATGCTCAATCTCAACTCTCTAGCCTTTATAGTTTCTGAGGTCTCGACCTTAATACGGACAAAAAGACGGGCATTCCCAGATCGACTCCGCTAGTTATCGTGATCAAGAATTTATATACTATACTCGGAAACGCTTCCTTCTGCCTGTTACATATTTTTCAAAGAATTTACTAGTAACGAAGGTAAAGGAATATGATAACTACTATAGGATATGTTTCTTTGATTATTTGCACAGATTTCATGTCTGCGACAACAACAAAAAAAACAATTTGGTAATATTAAGTTTAGGTTTTAAAAAAAAAACGATTATTAATTTTTTCACGAGCACATTTCAAACTTTTTCACTTTTGAATACAGAATTGTTTTATTATTTATTTATTAAATTAAAAGAATATTTATAAAAATACGTAAATATACATATAATTTACATTTACAAACCAGGTGGAACGCTATAGTCAAGTGTCTCGACTGACAGATGCATTATATTAATATGACGTATGATTAATATTCTCTCTCTCTCTCTTTCTCTCTCGATTAATAAAGTGGGTTTGCAAGATTTTCATCCCGTTGGTATGAGAAGTTCCTTGATAAGCAACGCATCAAGAGCGGACCCGAAATTGAGAACAGGCTTTGTTGCCAGTATGGGAGTGCCCAAAACCAGACCCTGAGATAAAGCCAGACTTACTCTCTCTTACTTCTCGTGTATTGCCGCAGGCTAAACCAGTCTCTGTGAGAACCGTTGATAGCTGTAACTTTGAGCTCGTTCGCTTGCCAGTTTCCAGACACATTCAGAGCAGGCGCCCTGTCAGCGGATCGTTCTTCCAAGTACTGTACTGCGAATCTATAGAACTGTACTGCCCAGCTATAGTACTGCCCAAGATATCATAATGGAACCGCTCTTCGCTCTCACCGTTCTGGGAATTCTTTTGATGAGTTCACTCAGCACTTACGCACAAGGCAAGTGGTTCAGGCTCTCAGTCGCAGTCGAGGATTGCTTGTATCAAAGCACAACGCAATCGCCTATCAGGGGTGAACTTCACCCCGCAGACTCTAAGCGTCTTGTTAAGTCGATGACTGCCACAGTGGACTGATCCCAGATCGCAGAAATCATTGATCCGTTTGTTTTTTAGAAATCTTTGGGTATTGTACTACGCCTGATGAAAACAGCGGCACCTGCATTAACCTCAGGGAATGTGGATACCTTTTCGAACTGCTTCAAGGCGAAGAGGTTACGGACCAGGACCGTCGATTTCTACAAAGCAGTCAATGTGGCTATCGCAATGGACAAGTGCTTGTTAGTAAACCCTTAAAAAGTTGCGGTGCTAAGATCATTTGTAGCCATTTTTATCGCCGAAGAGAACGCGTTCTCGATATAACATAGTCCATATATAATAAAGCATACACAAACATACATAATTTTAAACATAATAATGTAGGAATACGCATCTTTTTGTACCCTTTTTCAGATTTGCTGTGCAAACAGCAGAATACGTAACCAACAACCTACAATACGCCCCAGAACCAACCTACTACCCATGGCCCCCAATTGCGGTGATAACTTTGAAGACCGCGTGGTGGGTGGTAAGGAAACGGGAAAGAGGGAGTTTCCTTGGATGGCCCTAATAGAATACACAAAACGTGAGTAACCAACATCTTCCCTGCTGCAGAGACTGATCCTCCCTCTAACTAGCCGGCAACGTTAAGGGCCACCACTGTGGCGGATCTTTAATCAACAATCGTTACGTGCTTACGGCGGCACACTGCGTCTCGGCTATTCCCAGTGAGTGGCAGCTGACGGGAGTACGCCTGGGTGAGTGGGATGCGAGAACCAATCCTGATTGTACAGTCGGCAAAAATGGACTGCGGGACTGCAACGAACCCTACGTGGACAGCCCTGTTGTGGAGCGTATTCCGCACCCGCAGTACCCGGGAAACTCCCGTGACCAGTTAAACGACATAGCTTTGCTGCGATTGCGGGACGAGGTTCAGTATAGCGACTTTATATTACCAGTTTGTTTGCCCACTTTACCGTCCCATCGCAACAATATTTTCCTTGGTCGAAAGGTGGTGGTGGCAGGGTGGGGTCGCACGGAATATAACTTTACGTCCAATATAAAGCTGAAGGCAGAGTTGGATCCGGTACCGACGTCCGACTGCAACCAACGATACGCCAGCCAACGAAGGACTGTCACCTCCAAACAAATGTGCGCCGGCGGAGTGGAAGGTGTTGACTCTTGTCGCGGGGACTCGGGTGGCCCCCTTTTGCTCGAGGATTTTTCCAATGGATACTCAAACTTCTATATTGCGGGTGTCGTCTCTTACGGACCCACGCCCTGTGGACTAAAAGGATGGCCTGGAGTGTACACAAGGGTTGAGGCGTATCTGAGCTGGATAGAATACAACGTTAGAGCTTAATCGTAAATGGCGTAAATAACCATTCTTAGGGCTTGATCGTAAATCGTGCAAATTATCATTGTAAAAACGGACACGTCACAGCAAATATCGATTTTTAATAAAAGGTAGATTATACAATAAAATAAGTTATATTGTGTATATTTAACGGTAAAACGCGTAGAGTTCAGCACTTCTTGAACTGGGGTACTGTGCACTTACATATAATATAAAAACTCAAATTTAGTTTTTGAAGAATATTTTGCCAGTCGGAATCACTTGCTTTATGCAATCCCCATAGCAGTCGATTTAAGATCGCAGCGAGGCCAGGCGGCTCTGCATTTCTTGCAGTTCCTCTCCATCCTCATCATCTTGCTCAACCTCGACGGTCGCAGCAGACACAGACGTCTTGTCTGCCGGTGTAGCCTCTGGGGGCAGGGGAGCTTCCCCAAGCTTGCCATCTGTGATCTCCCACAAAACCTTATCAACCTCCTTGCCAGCCTCCTCCTCTAGCTCCTCAGACTCCTCCAACGACTCCATGGTCTCGTCCAGCATCTCCTCGATGATGCCTGCCTTCATCATTTCCTTTGACATGTCGCGCATAATGCCTGCAAGCTCTGGATAGCGCACCAGGCTTTGCATGGCTTGCAAGACGTCTGTAGACTTTTGCAAAGATCCAGCTACACGCAAGGTGGCTACAAGTAGGATTCGATAGCCGGGTCTTGTGAAAGAAACGAAGATTCCACTCACCTAGCTGATTTTTCATCTGGATCTGAATCGAGTTGAGGTGCGCCTTTGACGTGTATATGCGGTTAATGGCCTTTCGCGAGTTCACAATCTCTTTGGCAAGAATGACGCAGGTGTCGCGGTCATTTTTCTGGGCTGCTTGTTTGAGGGAGCGTTTTACCTTCTCCTCCTCGCGCTGGATACTTCGGATCTGGCGATCCAGCTGGTTGCCCTCCTTCCGTATCTTATGCGTCCACTCCTGCACCTAAGATAAATTTACAAAGAAAACCAATACGAAGCAAAACAATGCCTAATAAAATCAAAACTGGAATGATATCATACCCCAAAGCAATCTCTGCATCGTTACCTGCTCTTTGGGATCTTTACTGGGAGTTTTGCCGAATAACCCCATTGCTCAAGTCGTTAAGATAATTGTCTGGAATTAATGTTATTAAAACAATTTTTTTGTTAAAAAATTCCAATGATTCATTTTATTTTGATTCTGACAACCAATACACAGCGTTGCCAATAGGGTTGTTGATAATATATCAAAATATCAATATATCGATATTTTTCTGAAAATAATATATTTATATCGTGATATAAAAAATTGTTGCCCAAATATCGTTATTGCGATATATTTTTGATATTTTTTTTTATATTTTCCCTTTGCTCACTCTGATTTCGACGCGATACTAAGAACACGAGCACGTGATAAGATGGATATCAAATCGAATTACATAGAAATAAAAAACGGGACTGCAAAATGCAAACTGTTCGAAAGAATTATATAAACCAGTGGAAACACTTCAAACATGTCCTCGGACCTTAAAAATGTATTTATTTTTATAAATAAATTTATATTTTTAAAATTTATTTATTTTTATAAATAAATTTATATTTTTATTGTGGGGAAAAAAAATTTTATTTGAAAAAAAAAAATATATATCGATAATTTTTTTTGATATATTAAAAATTATCATCATTTTGTTTTGATAAGAAAATATCATCGATACGATATTTTTTTAATATCACGACATCCCTAGTTGCCAATATAATTGGGTTGTAAATAGCATAGCAAAACATCGATAGATCGATATTTTTAATAAAAATTATATGTTGTTAATTTGAATTAACATTCAATCTACCAATTTTTAAATAAAATATTATTTCCTTAGTGCTGATTGATTTTCATCTTGTCGAATATATCAGAATCATTAATCTGATTCATTTTTGTAATAAAAATATTATTGAAACGATATTTTTTAAAAACTATTTGACAACCTTTTTAGATATAGCGAGCCTCTGCGGTTGAGAAATACAATATCTTGCGATGTCAATCCACGATATTAATAGTTGATTATTTTATTTTTAAAGAATACCCGCCAACTTATATGAAAATCCATCGACACGGCAACGCTAGGAAAGAGCATTGTGACCCGTATTATCAGCTGTGCATAAGTTGATGGTGATTCTCTGTTATATCAGAGTTAACGTGAGTTCGCCAATTTAATTTATGCGAATTTTTGAATTAAAAACACATTTTTTCCACTAGAGTGGATGACCATGCAAAACTGCAGGCGCTGCATTATCCTAATGGGCCTCTTGCGGATGCCACTCTACCTGCGACCGTCCTTTTCAATGGATTTGTCCCTGCGACGATTACACCGTGCGTCCTCCTTGTTTTCTCGAAAAAGGCCGGAGACGAACTTGTCTGCGCTGTTCAAGCCTGTGCAGGTGCAGGCCAACACGCATTCGGAGGACGTGGGTTTCGAGCTGTCAGGAAAACTGGAAAAGTCCGAGCTGTTGAAGATTCTTAACAAGTTCACCCAACGGCGTGAAATCAAGTCCCTTTGCAGCGAAAACGGACTGGATGGTACGTATACACCTGTTTTTCATGACCCCCTCGTCTTACTTTGGATTCGTTCCAAGCCTACCTACAGCAACAGGCCTTTGGCTCATTCCGAAGATACTGCATCGAGGCAGAAAACCTTCCAGTAGATCTGCACATAACCTTTAGCGATATAACACAAGGAGCGGGTCACATCGATGATATATTCCCGTACTTCCTACGTCACGCAAGGACAGTATTTCCGCATCTGGACTGCATGGACGATCTAAAAAAGATTTCCGACCTGAGGCAGCCCGCCAACTGGTACAGCAACGCTCGCGCCATCACCCGGAAGATTGTTTTTCACGCGGGACCCACGAACTCTGGAAAGACCTACCATGCAATGGAGAGATACCTCAGTGCGAAGTCTGGGGTCTACTGCGGACCGCTAAAGCTTCTAGCCACGGAAGTGTACAACAAGGCCAATGAGCGCGGCACCCCCTGCGATCTTGTTACAGGCGAGGAGCGCAAGTTCGGCATCAGCGAAAACTCGCCAGCCTATCACGTCGCGTGCACAGTGGAAATGACCTCGGTCAACACTCCATGTAAGCGATTCGAGTCGTTTCCCTATTTCGTCGTTAATGTGTGCCGATTTTTCTGTGTCAGATGAGGTGGCTGTAATCGATGAAATACAACAGATCCGCGACTCCCAGCGAGGATGGGCTTGGACGCGGGCCTTCCTTGGATTGATCGCGGATGAAGTGCATGTTTGTGGTGAGCCAGGTGCATTGGGTCTCCTGCTAAAAATTTGCGAAACCACAGGCGAAACTGTTGAAGTGCGACAGTACAATCGACTTACGGAGCTTACTGTCGAAAATACTGCTTTAGTATCATTGGACAATGTAGTTCCTGGCGACTGCATCGTGTGCTTTAGCAAACATGATATATATACGGTTTCGCGAGAAATCGAAGCAAGGTCAGTATTGTTTAGTAATTGTTTCCTACTGATCCCTGACACAATTTTTTTTTAGAGGGAAGGAGGTAGCCGTCATATATGGGGGCCTGCCCCCTGGTACTAAGTTAGCCCAGGCTGCTAAGTTTAATGATCCAGAAAATAGCTGCAAGGTAATGGTGGCGACCGACGCCATCGGTATGGGCTTAAACCTGTAAGTAAATTTTTAACATACATATGTGGCTGGTCCAAATATAATGCGTGCAAAATTTACTTGCAGGAGCATTCGTCGAATCATATTCTACTCACTAATTAAACCGTCGATAAATGCGCGAGGAGAGCGCGAGATCGACACAATATCGGTTTCGTCCGCTCTTCAAATAGCAGGAAGAGCGGGCCGGTTCCGTACTCAATGGGAGCACGGATATGTTACTGCCTTCAAGACTGAGGACTTGCAGATCCTACAGCGAATTTTGGCTCAAACACCAGAGCCTTTAATGCAGGCGGGCTTGCATCCCACGGCCGATCAGATTGAGCTCTACGCCTACCACCTGCCAAACTCGTCTTTAAGCAACCTAATGGACATATTCGTGAATCTGTGTACTGTCGATGATTCTCTATACTTTATGTGCAACATTGAAGACTTTAAGTTCTTGGCCGAGATGATACAACATGTTCCTCTGCCCCTGCGGGCTCGCTATGTATTCTGTTGTTCACCTATAAATCGCAAGATGCCGTTTGTTTGCTCAATGTTCCTTAAGGTAGCACGGCAATACAGCCGTAGCGAACCTATTACCTTTGATTTTATAAAAAAAAACTGTGGCTGGCCGTTCAAGCTACCCAAGACAATATTAGACCTGGTTCATCTTGAGGCCGTCTTTGACGTGATGGATCTGTATCTTTGGTTAAGGCAAGTCTTGCAAAAAGCGCGTTAGAAAAAAACTAAAATCTTGTTTTGCAGCTATCGGTTCATGGATCTTTTCCCCGAAGCGGCCTACGTAAGAGATGCCCAAAAGGAACTGGACGAGATTATACAGCAAGGCGTCTTCCAAATAACTCGCTTGCTTAAAAATACCGAAGCAAGTCAGGACGGAGTGACTTCAAGCTATGCAATGCGCCGAATAACGCGCATGAAGGAACCTCGACTACCCAGCTCGTCGCGTGGACGTCTGACCGAAAGGTTGCTTGCGCAGGGTCTTCTTACACCAGGCATGCTAACTGAGCTACGCAAGGAATGGGACGCCCAGCAAGTCGAAAATTCTAATTCGGTATCTAATGAAAAGTTGGAATCAGATGTGAATAGTGACGACGAAGATAATTTCTTAGGAATCGGGCGAAAGACAAGGAAAAAACGCAGAAAATAAACGTGTCAGATTAGTTAGATTACGAAGTAAGTAGGTAACATTTTTTTATAATATAATTTTATTCGAAGTGGCAATTAAGTAATATTAAAATTATTCACTTGATAATTAACAATGACAATTTAATTGTTTAAATTTAAGAGTGTAAATATGTTATCTGCCTCAGAAAGAATCAATTTGTTTTCTTGCAATTTATGGAGGGAGATTATACGCAGAGTCTGAAACAAGGCTAACGGCCGTTGTACTGTTGAATTTGGAAATGTGTAATACTGTCATTAACGATTTCGTTTAGTTGGCCAGATTTGGCCTCGCTCTCTTTCCCAAATAAGAGTATAGACCTAGCATATAAATGGCCTTTGTATTAACTAGGAACGCATATTTATTCGAATTGCGGTTATAAAATATTCGACACGTAAAACATACAGATTTTTAAAAGATATAAATACATGAAAGGCAAAATACGCTCCTATTATTCAACATTCAAATAAATATTACGTAAGATGCGCATGGCAATACCTTAATTGTTTTGTTCTTTTGGGTTTCGATTTAATTTTTAGTTTACAAACAAATTTATTTAAATATTTTTTAAAGCTTTAAGTTTTCTTCTTTAAGTTTCTTTTAAGTTGTGTAATTTACGCACCTCAATGCAAAACCAAAGTGCTCATTTCATTTCGAAAAGTCCAGCTACAACGACTGTCAACGATCGTCAGACTCTTCTTTTAGTCCGATCCCTAAATATAAATTAAGCTCTAATGAATTCCTTCTTCTTACCCTACACGCGATTTAGAATGCTTGCACTCGGAGATTTTCTAAATTTTTCATCCAACATTTTTTTCAACTTGTCTTCGAATGTAGAATATGTATTTGTGCGTTTAAATTCTAAGCTACCGATACTTTTGTCTTTTCTTAAATATAAAAACTGGAACATGCGCATGGCTCTTGATCAAAAAAACAAGAGTTCCACACGTAGGTTTGTTAAGGTATGTAAATTTCTGGTTTCATGTATATATGTATGTATGCAGTGGCTACAATTGTTTTTATGTGTTTTTGATTTTCATATTTTGGTAATAAAAAAGTGCTAGTCTCAATAGACTTTGGGCAGCTAGTGCCGGACCTAATGTTTAAATATAAGATGCAGAAAGGTCAATTACAACAATTCGTCCCTCATCCGTAACTTGTACAGATGCACAAATGTGCACTCAAAATCTTTAATCCGCTCTGTTCGGCCCTCTGGTATTTCATATAGTATTCTTTATCACAAACAATCATAAAATTTAAATTTGAAGTATTTATTTAAGTACTGGTATGCACTTTACGTGTCATTGCGTATAAAATTTGAATATTCTAGGTGATTTTTTTGAAGTTTTCATATTTTATACATTTTATGAACAAAATTGATTTCAAATTACAAATATTTTATTGCCCAGTTGGGCTAGATTGTTCGGATGGCCCTACCTCTTAGTTGGTCTCATCCTGGGCCAAGCACTCGTCAACGGCAACCGTCATTTGGCATCGACCCTTGTAAAAACAAATCACAAACACCGACCTCTGCTTTAGACAAAGTCAAGCTGCAGGCCTGGCTCAATATCAAGTGCGACCGCGTCATCAGCATGGAATTGAGCTCCGTCCTCCTTCAGAGGGGACTCCTTCGAGCCCTTCTCGCGGGACCGGTCCTTGAATGCAGCGAAACCCAGTTTTCGGAGGGCCTTTCCGCTGCGTCCGAAGGACTGGCCCAGCTGCTCAAATCAGGAGTCCACCAGCACATGCCAACGCGCCAGCATCTCGCCCTTGGGCATCTCACACACGTCTGCCCAATGGGCTACTTCTTCAGATCCGGACGAGTTCAGTCCCAGGCTGAACCAGCCGACCATCTCGTTTTTTCTCATGTGCCGTTTGGCGTACACAGAGATCATCAGAGTAACATCGTTGAGCTGAAACAGGGCTACCTGAAAGGCAAATGTCTCCTTAAAAAGCGGGTTGGGTTGACCCCTGCGTATTGACGTTTTGGCCCGGGAGATCTCTTGTCCGATGCTGCTGACCATAACCATTTTAACGTACGTGTCGGGCGCCTTGTTCAGCGACAAGTTACGGAAGTGGCTGCCCTTAATAATCTCCACGCTCAGCCGCCCGGTGACCCCGTTGTAGCTCAAACCCAGCAGCAACTCAGACACGCCCCCATGCTGCATGGACGAGGTGGAGCCCGCGCTTTCTGACCGAGCAAGGCTTAACAGATCGCTGGTAGAGCCCAGGCCTGAAGAGGTGTTGCGAGGCTCTAGTGGCAGCCATAGGTTTGTCTCCAGTTCAAGGTCTACAGTGGCGAAGCTCACATACGCCTCCCCGATCAGGCGTTCCTTACGCAGCCGCTCGCAGCCATAAAGCCGCACACGCAGTCCCATGTTGTTCACATCTTCTGGGTTGACGCGGTGCAGCAGGAAGCTCTCCATATACTGTGGGGTTTCGCCGCTGCGGATCTTAGTTTTGAGCTTCTGCTTCTTGCTCGGCAGCATTAACATCCGGACCTGCGTATGGGTGGCCTGTCCAATACCTAGGGGCGGAAGGTTTTTGGCCTGCATCACGTGCACTGTCATTTTCCGCATTGGGGCGTCGTACAGCAGCGACAACTCCAGCTCGATGGGACCCCTCTGAACGGGCGACTCCTTGTGGTCCACCCCCACCAAAAGGTCATCCGACTTGACCGAACGCAAGTCGCTGGTGTCGAATAGGGGTTCCTGGAAAAGGCAAAGTTTTGTCTTTTAGACAAAGTTCTAATGGAAGAGCTTAAACTATAGTAAAAAACAATAAGAAATGGTATAGTTGAGTGCCTTGACTATAAAGTACTTATTACTAAGCAATAAGATTTTATAATAAACAAGAGAGAACGCTATAGTCGAGTTCCCCGACTATCTGATACCCGTTACTCAGCTAGTGGAAGTGCGAAGGAAAGACTTCAACTCGGACAGTTTTTGGCGGTTTGTGGGCGTTATAGTGGGCGTGGTCAAAAGATTTTTGGCGAATAGATAGAAATTTACAAGATCAATACAAAAATGAAAAAATATTAAGACATTTTTCAAAAGTGTGGGCGTGGCAGTTTTGGGCGGTTTGTGGGCGTTAGAGTGGGCGTGGCAACATGAATCGACTGCTTCTATATCTCTGGAGTCTGTATGCTTAATCTCAATTTTCTAGCTTTTGTAGTTCCTGAGATCTCGACGTTCATACGGACGGACAAACGGACGGACAGACGTACATGGCCATATTCACTCGGTTATTTATCCTGATCTTTATATGGTCGGAAACGCTTCCTTCTGCCTGTTGCATACTATTCAACGAATCTAGTATACCCTTTTACTATACGAGTAACGGGTATAAAAAGACTGCAGGTATAGATAATTTTCGGAATATTAATTGGTACTAGTGAAGTAACATCCAATTTAAATTATTTTTTTTTAGGTATTACCACAAACTACAACGGTCTAGCTTTTAAAGATAGCAAATGAAACAGATCGTTAGTCGAAGAGTTGGTTCGTTAAGGATTCATATGTGGATTCCCATGCTCATCAAACTGTTCCTCAATTATGTACGCAATCCTCCATTAACTTGACGGAATCCTTTTTGATTTGGCATTACAGGATACGGAAAAGTTAAATGCTGATAAACTGTTTAAAGTTAGTTTATTTCTAAAATTCGAAGTTTCGGATTTTAACAATTTAATGATATTTCTTTAAAGAATTTTTATTCTTGCACACTTTTACCGAGATTTTTCCTCAATCATATTAATTTTCTCTCTCGATTGTTGTACTTGACGTTATTATTGGTGGAAAACCACTGGAGTGGTTTCGGCAATTCAAATTGATTCGGCTTAAGGGTCGTGGTAGATTCAATGTCATTAAGGTCAAGATAATAAATTCTTTATGTACATATTCAATACCACGCCGTAATGAATTTAAAATATATAATTAACAGATGTTGAATTGTCAAGTAAAGAAAACGGACTCCACTACGTTTGTTGGGTACTTCTTTCGAAACCGACCAAAAGTTGAATGCTTTTTTAGAGGGGCATACCTTTTTTAAAGGAAGAGACACATGTAGTTACACTTACGTCATCGTTGTTGTTGCTGCTGGGGTTGTTATTGCTGGCTGTAATCGAGTTGTTGTTGTTGATGCTGTAGCCATTGACCATGGGCACCACCAGCACGTTGTCCCGTTCCTTGTCCAGTTTGGGCGCAGCAGCCACGTCGACCCGGTGCTGGTACTTCAAAGCCTGGGTTGTGGGCCGGTGTCCTGCACACGGGTTGCGGAAGGCTGTTGCCGGGTGGGGGACTGTGGTTGTGCCTGTCAAAAGGTCGTGACTCATTGCAACGGCTGTCAATTAGCTGCCCATGACCACGCCATGCTTACCTTTGCTGAGGCCCGTCAGGATGCTTATGTGACTGTCCACTGAGACCTCCATGGAGTCATTGGAGCTGCACTCACTGTGCGACGACGGGATTCCAACCTTGCCACGCTCGGCGATGGCTAAGGGGTCACGCGTTACCGTCACCCTCTGCAGGTCGGCACCGGCGCCTGCCTGGTGGTAGTTAAAGCTCTGCGCCGTCAGCGGATTAGCCTGGCTTATTCCCAGCCCGTATCCGCCAGGCTTCTCGCCCAGCTGGTGCTGATGGTGCCACCGTAGACGGCGCAGTATGTCCTCCTCCGAATCGGAACTGGTGTTCTCGTAACGCCTCTTGCGAGCTACAATGACAGTTAAAAGTTTGCAAGTCAGCCCCAATACATATTGAACACTGTACTCACTGATCTTCTGCACACACTTGATTGCCAGGTGGCGCTCGTCACAGCAGTTGATTGCATGGCGGTAGTGGAAGCAGCACCTGCGACTGATGAAGAAAAACAACAGGAGCAGTAGAACGAAGACTCCGAAAAAGGCGCCCAGCAGCGTGGTCACCTCTACGGTGCCTGAAGGATTTAATAGTCACGGTTGATGTGGTTCAGGTCAGAATGGGGTAGCTTGTGTGGTGCATATACATACCGAGCGTCGGAGTGCTATCTAGGCCAGAAGCAGAGGTGACAATCATCTTGGGTCATACGAGGATCCTGGCAAACACGAGTCTACTACTCGCAATTCATTGCACCCGGACAACACGTCAAGTCACTTAAAACACTTCTCACAGCAGCAGGATAGCAAAAGCTCGGATATTTGACAGCATAGTCTTGCAGGATAACTGGAATCGATTTTTCACAGGAAAACGACTGGGGATGAATGCAAAGGAGCCGTTTGGAAGGTGGTGTTACCCGTTTTTTTGAACTTACGTTTTTTGCAACTGTTGATCTAAGATTTGGTGGCGAAATATTTAAATAAATTATAGAAGGAACAACAATACTATTCTATCACATTTAATTTCTTGAGGGTGCAATACTGTGAGTCAGGCAACGGGAGATTCATAAATAAAAATCAAGCGCCCAGAATTTAATTCAACTGCTGCTTCAAACTCGAGGGAAAAACTGCCTCGAGGCAAGCACTTCGGAGCTTAATCCATTCACCCCCATTGTGTGGTACATACAGAGCTCGGAAAAGCTCCGTTTTGACAGTTGCATCGCAGGAACAACTGTTGCTGTTTTGTGTTTGGGGAGCACGATTTCAAGCTGACGACTAAGAAACGGAAATCTTTTTTATTCGAAGCTTTTATTAGGATTGTTTAGAATTTCTCTAATAATGATTCTTTCAATAAATGTTTACAACAAAGATCTTTCGTCTATTATTGAAATGCAAAAATGTGGAAAAAAAACGCAGCGGCTTTGGACATTAGAATCCATACACGCTCCTTTCACGTAATTAACTTATGTTACACAGAGTTTTCCGACTGTTAGAAAAATAGCCTTGTATTTTAGACCCTGTTTTTAAATTTACTCGTACTTACATACAAACGCACTGTTATTCGATAGCAGATAGCAGTACCAAACGCAGCCACCGATAATGGCAACAATCGTTTCTTCAGCGCCAGTCATCGGCTTGACGGAACATCGTAGATTTCCCACCTCTAAATTAAGTGCTCAATGAATTGCCTCTGCTCCGTTGTGCGGATAATTATCGGGTGCTGTTTAAGCTGCAAGTTTCCGTTACTCGGAGCCGCGTAGGCTAAACCTTGACCGCGCCCACGCGCTGCCTAAAAATCCAATACATTTAATCCGCAAACGACGCATGTGAATTTTGGATGGCCAATGCCACTGCGTAAGTGTGAGTGCCGTGTGTGCCAAATAAAGATGCTTCTGATAATAAGATTAGCTCTGCGCCCCCCACAATGTGGAATTTGGCGAGCAATATACATATGTGCCTTTAAGCTTGGATGAGCTAGGATGAGGAATAAAGGCTGTTTACGACGGCATCTTATGTCGTTTCGCTTTTCATTTTGCAGCAGTCACTCTCACACAATAAAAATCGAATGGAAGTGATGGGGGTGGAACTGGGATTCAAAAACTCAATAGGTGACTTTCCCACACCAAGAGCCCAGACAAGAGTTGAGCGCGTGTCACAACTTCTCAACACGACTCATCTCGAAGGAGAAACTGAAATTAATAGCAAGCACGAAAACGAAACGCAAAATTCAGTTTAAAACACAAAACGAGCACGCACGACGAATAAAAAATATTTTATTATATGTATTTCATTATTAAGCGTTCGTATAAACTATTACAACAAGGTATTGTATACAATTTAAAGTTCGTCTAACGTTAAACCCAACAAAAATACTTTATTTATTTTAGTTAGGTATTAGTACTCCCCGATGTAGAAAATATCCATGCCATGTAGAACTAATAGGAATGTTTAAAATATTCTGTGCAAGTTCTTGCAGTATCTATAAACCAGAGTTCGCCAAGTGCTGCTCCCTAAGCTAGAACAATTACGGAACCAAAATGGGCTGGAGAAGATCAATGTGAGAATCCCAGCTGTGGATTATGGAATTTTCTACAATTTTAAATGTCGTTTAACGGTCTTTTGAGCTTTCAAACTAATATTAAACTTACTAATCAACTTCATTTCTACCAAGCCAAATCTTTTTATACCCTTGCATTATATATATATATAATTAATTTTAGTGAGTAGTTTGTAAATTCGTCTGTACTTTCGTCAATTTTAAAGTTATCTGAGTGAAAATATCCAAAAATATTAATTACTGGTTGTACATACATGTATGTACGTTGTAACAGTATTCGAAAGGTAAATAAAAAACAAGAGAGAACGCTATAGTCGAGATCCCCGACTATCTGATACCCGTTACTCAGCTAGTGGAAGGGAAAAGGAGAGTCTTAAACACAGTTTTTGGCGGTTTGTAGGCGTTATAGTGGGCGTGGCAGAACGTTTCTTGGCAAATTGATAGAAATTCACAAGACCAATATAAAAATGAAAAAATATCAAAACATTTTTCAAAAGTGTGGGCGTATCAGCTTTGGGCGGTTTGAGGGCGTTAGAGTGGGCGTGGCAAAAAGTTTTTTGGTAAATCGATAGATATTAACAAGACCTAAGGCGCAAAAATTAGGACTTTTGTGTGTTCATTTCTGTGTGCTTCTAGTTTTTATGGTCGGCTGCAGAATGGCACGAATAAAAGACCTCGTTTAACAATACATAATTTGTTTATTTTGTTTCTATTTCAGAAGCGTTGTGCGCGAGGAAATGACTACCATAAACCAGAGGGAGTTCAGCACAAACGACGGATGCTTGGATTCCCCCGCAGAAGAGACGTCGCTGATTACGAGCAACAGTTTTTGCTTAACGCCAGGAAACAAAGTCGGGATTGGTGTCCAGAAGAAAGCAACTACTGGAGCGGATCTGAACAGTACACACAAAGGTGAGCGGGCTATAGATATCTAGTATGCTAAGAGCCCTAAACGGTATTAACTCATTTCTCCACGTGAGACATTATCCGTAAAGTGAAGTAATGTTTTCTTATCATCCGTTAATCTAGGTTGTTCAATTAGAAGAAGTTTTAGTTTTTCCTAACATCACACTTTAAGAAGTCCATTTGACACTGTTATTAAAAAACAACTTTTTAGCTTGAAAAGTGGAAAAATACAATAAACAATAATAAATCAATTAGGTTACATTTAAACGTTTCGGGTGTTTTTTTCGAGGTATAAGACTTTATGTTGGTATTACTGTTCAAGATATCGACCGCTGTCAATTGTTATACCCGTTACTCGTAGAGTAAAAGGGTATACTAGTTTCGTTGAAAAGTATGTAACAAGAAGGAAGCGTTTCCGACCATATAAAGTATATATATTCTTGATCAGGATCAATAGCCGAGTCGATTTGGCCATGTCCGTCTGTCTGTCCGTATGAACGTCGAGATCTCAGGAACTACAAAAGCTAGAAAGTTGAGATTAGGCATACAGACTCCAGGGACATAGACGCAGCGCAAGTTTGTCGATTCATGTTGCCACACCCACTCTAACGCCCACAAACCGCCCAAAACTGCGACGCCCACACTTTTGAAAAATGTTTTAATATTTTTTCATTTTTGTATTGGTCTTGTAAATTTCTATCGATTTGCCAAAAAAACTTTTTGCCACGCCCACTCTAACGCCCACAAACCGCCCAAAACTGCCACGCCCACACTTTTGAAAAATGTTGTAATATTTTTTCATTTTTGTATTGGTCTTGTAAATTTCTATCGATTTGCCAAAAAAAACTTTTTGCCACGCCCACTCTAACGCCCACAAACCGCCCAAAACTGCCACGCCCACACTTTTGAAAAATGTTTTGATATTTTTTCATTTTTCTATTAGTCTTGTAAATTTCTATCTATTCGCCAAAAATCTTTTGACCACGCCCACTCTAACGCCCACAAACCGCCAAAAACTGTCCTTCGCACTTACACTAGCTGAGTAACGGGTATCAGATAGTCGGGGAACTCGACTATAGCGTTCTCTCTTGTTTTATTCTCAATTTGATTAGCCAACGCCTAAACAACGCTTGCAAATAGTTCAATTTTATTTCGAATTATAGGTTCTGTGCGAAATATGTATCGCTCCCTTTCCATTTAATCGTCGGCAAAATCGCCCATCATAGCAGTTAATTCGATTAATTCGTAAGAATTTTACGATTTCAAATTTTGATTCTAAATCATATAATCGGTGCTCCGGTTTTCGAATTCGTAGGAATTTTTATACCCGTTACTCGTAGAGTAAAAGGGTATACTAGATTCGTTGAAAAGTATGTAACAGGCAGAAGGAAGCGTTTCCGACCATATAAAGTATATATATTCTTGATCAGGATCAATAGCCGAGTCGATTTGGCCATGTCCGTCTGTCTGTCCGTATGAACGTCGAGATCTCAGGAACTACAAAAGCTAGAAAGTTGAGATTAAGCATACAGGCTCCAGGGACAGACGCAGCGCAAGTTTGTCGAATCATGCTGCCACGCCCACTCTAACGCCCACAAACCGCCCAAAACTGCCACGCCCACACTTTTGAAAAATGTTTTAAAATTTTTTCATTTTTGTATTGGTGTTCTAAATTTCTATCGATTTTTCAAAAAACTTTTTGCCACGCCCACTCTAACACCCACAAACCGCTCAAAGCTGCCACGCCCACACTTTTGAAAAATGTTTTGATATTTTTTCATTTTTGTATTGGTCTTGTAAATATCTATCGATTTACAAAAAAAACTTTTTGCCACGCCCACTCTAACGCCCTCAAACCGCCCAAAACTGCCACGCCCACACTTTTGAAAAATGTTTTAAAATTTTTTCATTTTTGTATTGGTGTTCTAAATTTCTATCGATTTTTCAAAAAACTTTTTGCCACGCCCACTCTAACACCCACAAACCGCTCAAAGCTGCCACGCCCACACTTTTGAAAAATGTTTTGATATTTTTTCATTTTTGTATTGGTCTTGTAAATATCTATCGATTTACAAAAAAAACTTTTTGCACGCCCACTCTAACGCCCTCAAACCGCCCAAAGCTGCCACGCCCACACTTTTGTAAAATGTTTTGATATTTTTTTTTTTGGTCTGGGTATTGTAAATTTCTATCGATTTGCCAAAAAACTTTTTGCCACTTCTTCAACACTGACAGTTTTTGGCGGTAGTGGGCGTGGCGGTTTGTGGGCGTTAGAGTGGGCGTGGCAGCATGATTAGACAAACTTGCGCTGCGTCTGTCCCTGGAGCCTGTATGCTTAATCTCAACTTTCTAGCTTTTGTAGTTCCTGAGATCTCGACGTTCATACGGACAGACAGACGGACATGGCCAAATCGAGTCGGCTATTGATCCTGATCAAGAATATATATACTTTTTATGGTCGGAAACGCTTCCTTCTGCCTGTTACATACTTTTCAACGAATCTAGTATACCCTTTTACTCTACGAGTAACGGGTATAAAAATTCCTACGAATTCGAAAATTTACAAGACCAATACAAAAATGTAAAAATATCAAGACATTTTTCAAAAGTGTGGGAGTGGCAACTTTGGGCGGATTGTGGGAGTTAGAGTGGGCGTGGCAAATCGATCAAAATTTATAAAACTAATACAAAAATAAAAAATATCAAAACATTTTTGAAAAGTGTGGGCGTGGCAACCTTGGGCGGTTTGTGGGCGTGGCAAAAAGTTTTTTGAAAAATCGATAGAAATTTACAACACCAATACAAAAATGAAAAAATTTTAAAACATTTTTCAAAAGTGTGGGCGTGGCAGTTTTGGGCGTACAAAAAAAAAAAGTATCAAAACATTTTACAAAAGTGTGGGCGTGGCAGCTTCGGGCAGCTTCGGGCGGTTTGTGGGCGTTAGAGTGGGCGTGACAAAAAGTTTTTTTTTGCAAATCGATAGAAATTTACAAGACCAATACAAAAATTTAAAAATATCAAGACATTTTTCAAAAGAGTGGGCGTGGCAACTTTGGGCGGTTTGTGGGCGTTAGAGTGGGCGTGGCAACATGAATGGACTGCTTCTATATCTCTGGAGTCTGTATGCTTAATCTCAATTTTGTAGCTTTTGTAGTTCCTGAGATCACTGCGTTTATACGGACGGACAGACAGACGGACATGGTCATATCGACTCGGCTATTGGTCCTGATCAAGAATATATATACCTTATATGGTCGGAAACGCTTCCTTCTGCCTGTTACATACTTTTCACCGAATCTAGTATACCCTTTTACTCTACGAGTAACGGGTATAAAAATTAGATGTGGGACTGGCAGTATTAGGTAGTTGTGAAACAAGGTTTCTAGGTTCGGTAACGGTTTCCTGTGTCTGTCGCTACTCCACTTGCTCTATAGGCTTATAATGGTAGGGTGAGTTTGTTTGCTGTTCCTCAGAATGAATTAGCTTTTTTTAGATATGTGTCTTTATCAGGCATTCAAGAACCAATTTAATAATGAACTTGACCCTGGATCTTAAATCGAGTCGGCTGAATTTTTAAAACTAAACTAACAACTGAAAAAAGAACCAGTACAGCCGCGACATTTTAGTGATATCAAGTAACTAAGGCAATTCGAATTCAGTCGTCGAGTTATGCGGTACAAACAACTATAGTTGATATGGTTTGCAGTTCGTCAATGGTGGAAATGAAAACCGTAGGGCCTTAAAATACTATATTTGTCCACACTAGGATCTGAAATGTTGATGTCATTTGTCAACATATTATTTTGTCTTTTAGCCATGGATGCCTCCAAGCGCAAGAAACTAAGGTCGCGTAACGTACCACCTTCTCCGTTAGCCCAAAAAACGGATGTCATGTCGGCTTCTCTTAATCAGCCGAACTTCGGTGAGGTCAATAGAACCGATCTCAATTGTTCCAAGGATCACCTTGATGCCTGGTTGGAGAATTGTTTACGCGATGCTACCAACGCCCAACTGTCTTCTTCATCTGAATTTTTAGACTTCATACCGCCCACAGCACCAGCTCACAAGCAAATGATTTTGACTCAACAGCAGCAGCTTAAACAGCAACTACAGCAGCAGAGGCAACAAGAATTGTCGAGGCCTACTCAACCGTATAGAGTGGGTCCAGGCACGCCCTTTAGCATGGGGATACAGCGTGTGAGTAGATGCTTTTACGAAATCTACATTTTGTAACTATATTGACAAGGCACATCAAACGAAATTTCCTTTTTACAGAATTCGAACTCTCTTAGTCATCGATATCCAATGCTGTTTCCACCTCAGAGCCTTTACAGCTATGGTATGTCCTACGGTGGCGATGGTGGGCAGGAGTTTGCAAGCTTACCTCCCCTAAACGACATCATGGGAGGGCCAGAAGGGCTTGGGTCCGAGCACGAACCGAATTCCACGGATGTGCTTAATGGCAGCGGAAGCCATCCCAACATTAGCAAAGGGTAAGCAAAAACCATAAGTTCGTAATGAACTATTAAAGAGCCGCGCTTACCCCTGTGATAACAGATTTCGGTTCAGCGATCCGTGCCTACTGAACCCCTCCGATACCGACTTTAAGCTAAGTGCCCAGAATACACCAGATTGTCGAAATGATAACAACAATGGCAGTAGCTGTGATCAGGCACATCAAAACAAGTTTTTCGCGGCTCTAATGGAGCAAATAAACATATTGCACGACACCAACTCCAAGATCTGCCGGAATTTGCATGATACAAAAGGTATGTTGTACGTAGGATTAAGTTAAGTTTTCGTTCCTGTCTGCTATAATATAATAGTATTTATATATTGTTCAACGTCTTAATTTACACAAATCTGGGATTTTTTTTATCTTGTATGCTAATTTCTATTATATAATAATATGTTGCCTCTCATTTCCTCTTTCTATGTACTCTCTTGCACTTGCGAACACAATCACAGTTGATATCGAAGCTTTAAAGCACGCCCCTAATAGCCAGCCCTGGGCAGGTGCCGGTATTGGGGGCATGCGGCACCGTAGAGATAGCTTAAGCGGACTAAGCACACAAAGTCAACCTATTATTCTAGGCAGTGGATTTGGGGGGGGACGGAGCCCAGCGTTAACAAGTTATTCAGGTATAACCTAAACGGTACCCCAAACTTTGACATTCATAGGAGTTTATAATAACTTATATTCGCTTCCCATTTTTTTAGGCGCTTACACTCCAGGAGGGATGACTGATGTCGTGCGGGAAGTTAGGGAGGCAGCGCGCGTACGAGAAGATGCACTGTTAAGTCGGTAAGAACTCAACAACTATTAAATATATTTTAATATTGATTACTTTTTGTTCTCAGAGTCAAATTAATGGTTGAAGAACGTCAGTGTTCCTTAAACGGAGAAAATATCCGAATTATGAGAGATATTGATAATCTAAGGGTAAGTGCTAAAAAAAATTGGCATATCAAATCTAAGTATTCGATTTTGGTTGTAGTCGCAAGTAATGCAGTTACAACTAGAGAAAAAGGAAACTAACAAACGCCTGTCACACCTGGAATTTGAAAACAAGTGCATGCGACAAGCTCTGGCCAATTGCTATAACCAGCGGCAAATCTATAACGACATTATTTACGAAAATGACCGACCCCACGGATACCAAAAGCCATTTCCGAATGTAAGTAGCGGTGGAGATGGGGGTTCCGGAGCGCTCGGTATTCGAAGGGCGCAGTCCTTGAACCTGCACTATGGCACGATGCATCAAACGCCTTTTCAAGCGACACACTCTTTGGAAGAAGACGACGAAATAGAAGAGGAGCTGTTGGTAGAGCAAGCGAAACTGGACGCGGAAGAATCATCCCTGACTGACAACAAGTTACCGTGTTCAAACATCGGGCTTCAGACTCCCTCCACCTTAACTCTACACTCGCAGATACCTAAATCAGAACATCAAACAGTTAGAAGCCCTCCCATTTCTGACCAGATCAATCCGGGAATTCCACCGCCATTGCTGCAGCGAAAGAAAAAGCGGGAGCTCAGCGAAGCGGCCTTCGTACCTAAGGAGACAAATCAACGTATTATTGCGTGGGTGTAGTATATGCTCTGTTCCATATTTTTAATTAATCATTTAAAACTATCTGAGCTCGGAAACTTATCTGAAAACTTACAAATTTTGCACTTCTGTTTTTATCTTTCGATGGTTATTTGTACTGTGCAACGTTATAGCCTGGAGAAAATGATTGAACACCTAAGTGCCCAGGTGACCGGTAAGTTGAATTGGAATCCGAACGTATCTGGCACAGCATCTAACCTAGCACTAGCATCGAAATTCAGAGTGGCGAACGGTCCGACAACGGACTTATAGTTTAAGCTACCAGCCGTTTCAAAAGCAAAAGAGTTGCGGCAACATAAAATATGTGTTACTCACTTATAGCACTTGGATGGATAAAAAGTTTCATAATTATATAATTCAATAACATGTGATAAGCCCTAACTTATTATCAACTGTAATTTAAATAAGTTAAAATTCATTGCTTTCTGGCATCGATAAAACATATTTGGATACTAAAAACAAGATGTCACTAAATTTTTTAATGAATTTGGTTTATTATTCTTATTATTATTATTTATTAATTCTTTTTTATTTAATTGAGGTACGTTGCACAACTGAAGAATGATTAACTAAAAAAACTTGTACCTATAGTAATGAACAAAAATTACTATAAAGAAACAAATACTTATTAGTCGTTAGAATTTAGATAAATGGAAAAGTTATCTATTGATGTAAATTGCTAACCATAGTTGTTAAGTGCCATTTAATTAATCACAAAATGTAATGTATTTATGTCAATAGACATACAAATATACTTTAATATGAAGGGAATGCGTTAATAAAGTCATTTTAAATTAAAAGTGTTTTAGGGTTTCTTACATATATAACGTACATATATGCGCATTTATTTAAAACATTCCATCAAAAAACACTCATACACATGTGCCAAATTAAATTGTAAACTGTTCCTTTTTTATAGGGCTCCTTGTTATTCGATTTGTCCATCCGCCAAAAAGTCCATCAAATCATATCTTACAACGCATCTATGTACATATATAAAAAAAAAATAATTTAGAACACAAATCCAACAAAGGTGTTACTTAGCTACGGCTGATGAAATGTTTTAACAAAAAAAGGTTTTTTTTGTAATGATATAGGAAACAAACACACGTTCTACGTACACTGTGCCGCCATGTCACTGCTGTCGATTCCCAGCATAGCCAACTCGTCAAGCTCTAACTGTCGGCGAAAATTCTCACTGTCTGAAGGCGATGCAGCCGGCTGTGGTATTTCCGAGATATCTGCTTGCTTGTTGAAGACCTTGCTTTTCGTCTTATCGTCAAATGACGGCTCAGCTGGAGGCGAATTTGGCATTGGGATATCCTCTGCGTCAATTAATTTTAAGTTTTCTGCGGCGTCAGATTTGCCATTCAAAACCTGTGACTCTTCATCCTTCTTGGTTTTTTGAATATGTGATTTTTTTGAGACTTCTGTTTTATTGATTGTTACAAGGTGAATACCCTGCTTAGCCAAGTCTTGAAGATTAAGCTCACTGAGCACTGCGTCATCCTTAACAATGGTGGTGATAGTCACCTCTTCCTGCTTTTCACTGTTTTCATTTGATGTCTCCAAAATTACTCCGTCACTGGGGAATATTATATCAAGCGCTTCGACCAGGTCCTTTGGGAGTTCCTCGTCGCGGGGTTGTGCTGCAGTGTCTAACGGATGCGGTACCAGGTCAGATTCGGTTTCATCAATGCCTGGGGGCAAGACGTCCACGCGGTTTTCATTGTCATGCTGATCGCCAGCCTCAAGACCATGAGCGTCCCCATCAGAGCCTTCTCCAGGCGGTGGAGGAGGTGGGCAGCTCGTCATTAAATTTGCAAACTGGACGGGATCTGGCATTAGCTCTTCGTAATCTACCATCATACCCGCATCAGGATGAAATGGGGGAGCATTGCCAAATGCATCTTCCATCATTGCCATTTGAATCTGCGCAGCTGTCGGTGCTTGTTGACGAGCAACTACCTGACTCGACGCTCCACCCAATGGGGGCGGCGGTGGAGGTGGTGCCTCCAAACAGCCGTTGGTGTAAACAGAAGTAGCATCGTAATTAGAAGCTGAAACAGACTGTTTTTTGAATACTGGCATCTTACCGATGAAAGGCAGCTTTTTGACTCCCGGCAAGGAATTGCTACAGGGCTTTGATAACTTTAACTTTGACTTGCTTTCTGCATCCTTTTTGTCGCGCTTTATATCTGTTTGCTTGCGTTCCGGTACAGTACGAGGCCGAAACTCGGAATGCTTGATCACGGGACGCTCTACCCGTTCAATTGAGCGACTACGGCTGCGTCGACTTCGACCCTCACGGGATCGACTTCTCCGGCTGGATCTCATAGGCGAACGGGAGAAGTGTCGGCCACGACTACGTGACCGACGCCGGTGACCACGGTCTCTATCTCGCTCACGATCCCGCCGATCTCGATCTCGATCCCGTCCCCGACTTATGCTTCGAGAGTAACTGCGCCGCTTAGATCGTGAACGAGAACGACGTCCTCCACCCCGCCTGAACTTTTCGTCATTCGTTTCTGTTGGTACTTCTTTATGGTTGTCCTGGTCACGAACTCCCTTGTAATTAAGCCTTCCTTTAAGCTGTTCCAACAGCTTTTTTTCACTCGCACTTATAATAGGCTGCACATTATTCCATTGCTTAAGCATGGTATCATCCTGTTTATTTTGATCTTCCTTTTGTTCTTCGACACTGGTTGAAGTCCATTTACCCCGTCCTGAAGCAACTGTGCAATCCTTTATGATTGGTGGCGGTGGCGGCACAGACTGAAAAGGCACTTCCTGCTTTAAATTTGTTGATGTGCTTTCCTGCTTTCTCATGGCCAACCGTATTGATGCTGCAGCAGTTGACTTATCCAATTGACCAGTTGGTTGCTGTTCGGCACGACCTTTCTTTGGTTGCTGTCCATTTTCCTCTTCCGACGAAGAGCTATCAGAGGATGACGATGTGCTGTTTGCATCCATTGTATATTGTTTGCTCTTTTTTCCGTGCTTGCGCTTCTTTTTTTTTTTCTCACCGCTTTTCGGAAAAACAAAACCAAATATAATCTTCTGCGTCCTATATATTCTAACCCTTACCTCTTTTTTTTCTTTTTTTTTGACGCCATGTCCTCGTCTTCCTTGGCCTTTTTATTCTTGAAATCGTCGTGGTCTTTCTGTTGATTCATGGCCCGCTCACGGTTTGCTTGCCACTCAATTTCATAGTTGGGATTCTGATTTATAAATAGCTACAATGGACGGGTTTTTAAAATGAATAAAATATACAAAAATGACCAGCGTATAATGAGCCATGAGCCGAAGAATAAAAGCAATTACATACAAGAGAGCCGAGTTCCCCGACTGTAAGATACCGTTACTCAGTTAGCTCTCCATTTCACTACAGGGTGTTTTAATTTGAAAAAACCTTTTCAAAAAGGTTTGGCAAATAAAACTGTAGATAGAAATTATGAAAAAAAAAATGTTTGGGCAGGTAAAAGATAAATTATCTTCCTAATTATAAGCCGATTTGATAATCCAATTGTGATGAAAAGATGACACAAATGTAAAAGGCATAATACTACAGAGATTGCACCTTTAATACACAAAATTTTTGATAAAAATCCCCGAAATCGTATATAAATATTAATTAAATACAAAACCCTGCATAGACATGGTAAAGCATTTTTAGTACACACCTGATATTTATTTGAGTGAAGCCTAGACTTGAGATGAGCGGAAGCGCAGTGCAAGTCTCCAATCCAAACACTGCAGAGCTTGCAAAACCAAGCGTTAGCCGGCACGAGAAATTGCATGCCCCTAACGGGGACGCGCTTGGCAGGTGCGTTTTCAAATGTGGGAAAGGGATCATGGTCAATACCCACATGCCAGGGAGTTTCTATGGTCTCACGATTCATGTGTTCCTCAGCGTGCAAATGCTTTAAATAGTCTCGAGCAGACTTAGGAAAAACTGCACAGCTCTTGCACCAATGCTGTTCGGGATCGAAAAACACAAAATTGTAATTTTGTGCTGGGGTTGGTACTGTCTTCATTTCACCATGTCGCTGCTTCGACTTCATCGATTTGATGGCGCGGTGCTTAAGTCGATTGGTGGGACTACCTACAGCGCCGCCTGTTTCTTCTTTGTCTTCGTTATCGGAAGACGAATCCGATGTACTAATAGATGATGAGCTGGATTCCGAGCTATCTGCTGAACTTTCACTGGAAGAGTGGGAGCGGCTAACCTGTTGTTCAGGCTGAGGCTTGCCATGTGACTTCTGCTTAGAAGGTTCATCATCAACATCTTCGTAGCCAATTATGCCGTTCAGCATGTCTATAACGTTTTCTATTGTATCCAGTTTCTTCTTAATTTGATTCTGTACCAGAATGAATTGAGTTAAATAGAATAACTAACAGATATCGTTTTGGGATTCCAACTCACCTGCAAGCGGTCGTTTTCTTCGATGAAATTCTTTGTGGTTGGTGAGGGTGGTGCTTCGCCGGCCGCCAGGTCCTCGCGCTGGTCTTTAAGCACTTTCATTTCTTTCTTGAGCAGCGTTACCTTTTTCACATAGTTTGCCCGCTGTTTCTTGAGCTCATCCTTTTGCTTCTCCGCTTCTTGGGCCACGGCTGCCGATCGACGGTATATAGATGGGGGATAAATAGATAGGTTCTAATTAAAAGCCATTCTTCCCAGAGAAATAAAAGTTCAAATTTCATTTACAAATGCATTCTCGAGTGCATTTCATCGGCTAATTACACTCGGAAGCAGTCGCCGTGATTGCTTGATCTGCCAGTCCTCGTTGAATGAAGAGCCAGTTGTGGTGACGACGGCGGGCGTCCAGGTCGGCGAAATTGCGTGTTTCGACTACTGCCACACAAAAACGGAAAAACTGCGTTTTCTATTTGGAATGAATTAACATTTCGAGACTCTCGCTTGGGTTGGTCTTGGTTAGGTCTTGCAGCGCGTATACTTCTAGAGTCTGATTGATTTGATTTTTACCCTAGACTTTTGGTAATTTCTGGTATGCGCGCAATTAAGTTACAAGTACAAGTAATCATGACAACAGTAATAAAACATAATGTGAGAGGTTTGCATGTGAATGTTCGTTGTGACCACATTTTAATTCATATCCACACTTACCGTCCTGAGGCGTCAAACCTGCGCCTTCAAGCGCTGGCACCTTCTGCTCCTCGCCTATCTTCTTGTCAGAAAGATTTTCGAGGGGCTTCTGTGGCTGGATCAGGGCGTCTGAAGTGGATGGCTGGACCCCGGCCATGGGCTGGTTCACCCAGACCGGCTGAGCGTACTCTGCAAAGTATATAAGGGCTAATCAATAAAGGGATTTTGACGTTAAATATTTTAAGAGTTACCGTTTACGCCCCACGAGCTTGTGGGGGGCGGACCATAGCCAGACCCAAAAGTGCTGTGGTCAGGCGGGGGACCTGGCATGCCGTACACCGGTTCATGAGGTGGAAACGAGCCAGGCGGCATTCCGTACTGGTGACCGTAGACATTTTGTGGAGCGACGTATGATCCGTACATATGTGCGGCCATAACTCCATAGGCAGTTGTCATTTGAGAAGGTGGTCCTCCCTGCGGCGGCACTGTCGGCGACGACGGCTTTTTTTTTGGGGACCACCGACCTACCCGTCGGGGCGAGACGCTGCGCGATCGGGATCGTCCATACCGGCGTCCCCGACGTGGCGGAGAGCGCCTGCGTTCGGGAGAGCGTCGTCGGTCACGATCATAGCGACGGCGGGGATAACGCCCATAATCGGCCGAATCGTAACGACCACGACGCGGGGGAGTTAGCGAGCGAGACACGGAATGTCTTCGTCGAGTGTTCGACGGCGAGGTGTTGTGGGAATCCGACCGACCACGGGATGAAGAACGGCGCCTGGAACTCGACTTGCCGCGCTTTCCCGATCCACCGCTCCTAAGCTCGCAGTTGTCATTTCCGCTTTTCTCGTCGACGCCGGGTGGCCCTGGGGGCAGATCAAGATCGACCGCTTTACCGAGACGCCCATCCCCCAGCTGTATCAAAGCCGAGTCTTCGTCCATCTGACTGTTGGAAGATGTTTTTTCGACTTAAGCGCGCTATTTTGGAGTAATATCAATATCAGATCGAGGTTTTTCTGGCAATTTCCGAAATTACGTGTGGGTAGCGAAATAGTCCAATACAAGCGAACCTGAAGAGTTATCGATACTACCAATGCTGTCATATATTGGCCACCATCAAAGATAACCAGCTACAATCGAATATGTTTACTGCTTGAGCTAAATAGCCTATTCACACCAAAGTCAAAAGTAATCGGTAAATACTATTATATACTAGTGCTGTGACATTGGCATTTCTTTCAGAATATAAAAAAACGAACAATCGGCGGGGAGTGACCCGAAGTAATTCCGGATAGATTTTCAACCAGCAAATTCTGTTATTGAAAATATACTAGCTGGAAAATATTCAATTAAAAACCTAAATATTTTTTATTGTTTGATTTTGTTTTGAATTAGGTTTTTCTTGTTAAGGTCCAAAACCACGCTTCTAAAGAAACAAACTTGCTTATGAGTTACTTATATTTTTCATTTTATTATATATTTCAAAAAGTATATTAACAATCATTTTTTTAATGAAAAATTGCGTGTCTAATTGTAACTATTTTAGTTTGCCCAGATTGTAGTCAAGGGCAAGCACAGCTATCTACTTCTCCCTCTCTCGAGTGTTTACATTATGTCAATTTATAAAAGCATTTTCTGGTAGTAGCTGCACTTGCTTACTATACTGCTGCAACAATGTAACTATAAAAGGCTTCGAGTACTTCCAGAAGACCATAGTTTTTCGGAAGATGAAGGTTCAGCTCGCTCTAACCTCTCTACTGGTGATTTCGTGGGGTGTCGCCCTTGCTTATGATGGTGACGGACAGCCGGGTTGCAAGACTCAAGCCGAGCTAGACATTGCCGTTTTTCGCAACAATTGGGATGCCACATCGTATTGGAAATGTGAGACACTTAACAAACCAGCAATTGAAATTAAGTGTCCCAGCGAAACAGGATTCATGGATAGTCTCAAGAACTGCGTCAACTGGGAGGAATGGGAATGGGAAAAACCAGTGGAGCCCATCAGCGAAGCGGATCAGTGACCAAATGCACAAAAATAAGAACAGATGAATATGATTATTTATGATGTTAAATTGAGAATAAAAAAAATACGTTACAGATGGTTTATGTAGCAAAGCAAATTCTGATAGTAACGAAAGCTGCAGAATCGAGATTTAGTCGCGCGTGCGAAGACCCCAAATAGAAGTGCGTCGCGTGCCAACTGTCGGTCGGGATACCGAACTGTGGATGAATTTGTTAATACCCATTTTTGGAAGTTGTTTCTCAAGGACTTCCATTGCAGCGTCCGACAGCATTCCAAATATGTCTAAATAGGTTAGCGAGGGCATACTCTTAAGTTCACTGCAACGAAAATGGTGGGGTAGATATTTATCAGACGCGAGCTGGAAAAAGCTTACATAAATTTGGTTGCAGGAATAAGATAACATCGGGAAACGGACAAATATTCCAGCATCTTGAACTTCATAATTGCAGTAATGACTGTTGGGGTTAGACTATTGCAATCAGAAAGATCAAGCTCCAACAACTGAGGGCAGCGGTTTTGCAGCGATGCAACATCTAAATAAAATATTTTTAAACCAATAAGGATCATTATAAGTCGACGGAAACTGCTTACGAGAGTCAAACAATACGCGGCGACATCCAGCAATATTTAGCCGAATTACGTTTGAAGAAATGTGGGTAACCAACGCCGTTACAGCATCCGCACTCAGGTCAGTCCAAGATATGTTCAAGCTGCTTAAGCTGATAAGAGACTTCATCATTAGACGAACACTGTTGGCCGTTAGTCCTCTAGCCATAGTCAGATTAACCGCCTCCAAAGCTTCATTCTTTGCGATCTCTGCACAGATGCTGTCATCGAGCTCAGTATTCTCTAAGCTTATTTTCTTTAGATGACGGCAGTGGGACAATAGTCTGAGCAGTGAGCTTCGTGTGATAGAGGCCATACTCAGGTCGAGATATTGTAGTCGCACTGTAAACGCTTCTGTTAATGGGGCAAATGCGGGCTCTTGGATCTACAGTAAAGAGATTAAACAACTCAATGCTCTTGTTCTGCGAAAACAAAACGTAAGCTGTTACTTACACTAGTCTGGGCCAGACGTAGTACAAGGACCCCCCGCCTAACAATTTCCTCTAGGGCACGTGGTCTAATGGTCCGCAAACCCAAATCCAGCCTTGTCCACAAAGAGTCATCATGGGAGCAGCGGTTAAAGCGTCGACAAACGGTAGCCATGCGCAAAAGCGTCTTCTTCGGGAGCCACTTAAAGATGTCCAGTAGTATTTCGTCTGAAAGTCTTTCAAAGTAGTTTATGCCGCTGCTGATGTGGGCACTCATGGCCGGGGTGCGGAACACAAAGAAACCGTCCCTGGGAATCATTCGGGTTGTGATCTGTGCTGACGAGGGCTTTTTTGTCAGGCAACCTTGCGCCAACCTGCTGGTTGATGGCTGAAAATTGAGCAAAGCCGTGCCATCAATCTGATTGTTACATGTGACTGCGACCAGGGGGTTGCGCAAACGTTTGCTGGGCGAGTTTGAATTGCTGCTACCTTCAGAGCATAACGCTGAGCGCTTGGTCTGCGCCAGAATCTGCAGGTTCTCGGCCGATTGGCGGCACATCGCCAGTGAATCCTCCACAGCATGGATGTCTAGTGTGGTATCCCCCGTAGCTCCCATGCTTAGCCGCTGTGTATGCTGTAGCTTGTGCGCCATGCGAGGAACACTGGCGTACGGAGTCGTCTCGTTGGAGTTGTCGTCGCTGGTGACACCAGCACTAACCGCCAAAGCGATGGCCGAGAGCGCTGAAGAGCTGCTTTCTTCGGAGTCCAGCATTCCGATTCCCATTTCTTCTAGGGCCTCAAAAGTAAGTGCCGGGGGCGAGGAAGGGTGCTCGTATTGCGATGACTTCGTGGTAGAAACTAAAGCGCCCACAACAGAAACTTGGTTCTTATTGGTCGAGCGCTTTCTGCAATAGTCGGACATTGGTTAAAAGTGTGCAGTTCGATCGTGCTTCATCAGCAAGGGGTCAAGAACCCTTCAATTCATTAAGTCACTTTCTTGACCTCGTTTGAACACTTGTGGCGCGTGTGTCGTCACTGGAGAAATTCAGTGCCCCCTTGTTTTACCTTAAGAACCAAGCAAAGGATAGCTCACCTGGTCACCGGGCAAAAATTTTCCATATTTTCGCAGCCTCTGTGTTTGCGACTGCTCATATTTACACGACATCTACTATTTTTCACGTAAACACAAAAACTTCGCGCTATTTTTGCAGGGATCCAGGGCAGTCGAATAAGTTTTCTATGGGAATTGTATCGTTATCGAATATACCAGAAGTGCCGGGGCTGCCAGACCGAATCCCAAAAGAATGTTACCGTACGTATTGAGAAAAAATATTTGTTCAGTCTTCTCTTCCGAAAGAAAACAAAGGCAAAAAAGTTTATATCAATTGTTTACTTGTAAAACAACCAGTTGTTTTGTGAAACAAAGACTATATTTGCAATCGGCCAACATTATCATAAAAGGGTAAACAAAGAGCTTCGAGGCCACTGGCTTTGGGTCCTCTGCTAACTTACCAGACTTTCTTCGCTGCAGCTGGAGCCTGGCTCTACATTTCTTAATGGTGAAAACAGCCTAGCCCCTACCTATCTCACCGGTCTTCTAGGAGCATTATTAAGATGAGCTTGCACACACGTGCGTTAGTCTTCTCCACCTTCTTCGGCAGCTGCCTAGCTATTGGCCTCTTGCTCGTCAGCATGACTACTAACCACTGGGTGCGGGCCACTCCACGCCGCAAGAACTCGTTGGACGCCAAAGGCGAATTCAACTTCGGACTCTTTTACGGCAGCTACCACCTGAATCCTGGATTCGGATTCCGCACAAATTCGGTTGATGGTGAGCGAATAAAGTAGCCGGGGATAAAGGGAAGCACTATCTAGGTGCTGATCCACTCATTACCTGCATTTTGAATTGGATTAAACTTCTTGGCATCTTTTTAAATACACGAATCCGCGATTATTAGGGCATGTATTAGTTAAATACGTACACGTACGTATACGTAAAAAGAGAGAACGCTCTACCCGTTACTCAGCTAGTGGAAGTGCGAAGGAGAAATTTAAAAACTGACGGTTTTTGACGGTTTGCGGCCGTAAGAGTATGCTTCGAAAGATTTTTCGCAAGACTAAAAGAAATATGAAAAGATATCAAAACATTTTTTTAAAAGTGACGGCGTGGCAGGTTTGTGCGGTTTGTGGGCGTTAGGGTGAACGTCGCAAAAAGTTTTTTGCAAATCAATTAAAGTTTAGAAAACTATAAAAAAAAATTTTATCAAATCGATAGAAATTTACAAGATTAATAAAACTATATAAAAAAAAATATCAAAACATTTTTCAAAAGTGTGGGCGTGGCAGCTTTGGGCACAAATAACAAAAGTAAAGTAAAGTAAATATGTAATTTATATACCTGTGACTTGTAGCTCAAGATGCATGATCGTTAAAATATCCGGGTAAAAATTGCTGAGACTTTTGACACATGAGGATTGCATGTTTGTTTTAAACGCATTCATACACAAAAACATAAAAATTGTTTATACTTTTGGTTACATATGTACTGTAATTCCTACAATTATGCTTAAAAACTAAAAGTGTTTTTTTTTTTTAATATTATTAATCACACAAGAGGCACAATTTTTATTTAGCTTTCTGTCTAATTCTTCCAGCAATATTGATGAGCAATAGCAGCCAGATAAAGATAATTTCGTTAAAATTTGGGTTTAAAACGTTAAACACCCACAAAAATGTCTTTCTCTTATTATTATAAATAACTCATGAGACTATAGCCTAATTAAATTGTGAGCAACATAGGAGAAACCAGAAAGAGAGAAACTTTATAGTCGAGCTGACCAAATATCAGCTACCTCAGACAGTGGAAATGCGAAGAATTTCAAAAATTTTCCTGCAACCCGATAGAAATAGGAACAACAAAAATAAAATGGGAAAATATATGGGAAATAATATAATTGGGGGAAAACAATCATGAAATTAAAAATGGTCAAATGGTCAAAACTGGGTCGTGGCCAGTGTTTGTGGTATACCGATAAAAATAGAAAAGACAAACAATTGTTTTGTATTTTTTGAGATTTCGACGTTCATACGGGCGGACTGACTGACTTTGCTAGATCGACCCGGCTATTGATCCTGGTCAAGAATATACATATTTACTTTATATGATCGGAAAAGCTTACTTCTACCTGTTACATGCTTTTCGACGAATATATATATACACTTTTTACTCTACGAAGAACGGGTATAAAAACGTCATAAAAGCTGCAGCTATCGAGATGCAAATAAAATGTACAATTTCTTAAGTAATGGGATGCACTCTAACCTTCGTTATTGTTCACGATATTTTTAGTGTACACATATGTTCGAACAGAAAATGGCGATACCAGCTTCGGGCTCTGGCTACTTACTACCGTGGGCACCGGCTTCGCACTCCTGGCCTGCGCTGTGGCCGCAATCGCCGCTGTCTTCAAGTCAGCCTCTGCGGCCAAAAGAGGAGGCGCAATGATGCTTCTCCTGACCTCCAACATTTGCGCTGCGGCAGCGCAAATAGTGGCGTTTGTGGCTTGGCTGGTGCAGTTCTACCAATACTTTATACATAACGTTCTTTTAACCGAACACCAGCAGCTGCACTGGTATAGCAATGGACTGGCCTATCTTGGTTACAGCTTCTACCTGGTCGTGATATCAACCGTCGTGGTGCTGCTGAATATCGCCGTCCTGTTGTATGCCCGGCGACGCGACCTCCGCGACCGACAATGCTTGGAGGCGCCAAGTGACGATAAAAACAAGGCCGCCATAATGCTGTACTAAGGAAGACCCAAATTAACCTCTACAAATCTGCTTGACAAACGTTCGAGCAGCGACATTTAGTAATCTCAGTGGCACAAATAGTTTTGCCTTACCTAATAATGCCTTTACCTTGCCAACAACAAGGGCTGTCTATATTTTCATTTCAATTTGTGGTATATTCGTTTCAATAAGTGTTTACTCCTATGATTTTTCAGCAAAATAAGAGAATCTTAAGCGCACAACACTGCCAGCACCTATTTATATATCTTTTCAATCCATATACATACTAAAATGTCATTTTTCCATAACGTGTATTTACTGCCATCGGCAGCCAAGTATTTTTATGTGCATATTTACAAATAAAACAACAGTCATTGTTCAAAAAAAGAAAACTCGAGCGCTTTGTGTACAAATTGATCCATCAGATCAAGGCCACCCTGGGGGAATTGGGAATTAGCTCATTGGAAGAGCACACGATACACCTCCGCATAGTAAAAGAAACTCCAAGAACGAGTAAATTAAAAATAGGTCCGTATGTCAGATCGCTGATGAATTGTCAAAGAATCCTACCTTTTCCCAAATGTCAAAACATTTATTCGGTCGGAAACAGTCCGGACCTCACAGTGAGCGCAGTATCCAAATGTCATTACATTCAATTTCGCAAAGAAATCAATTATATATTTTCTATAAGAGCAAATGAATATATATGTTTCCTTTCCGGGACCTCTGACGGCTTGTGCGACCCCAAAAGGAACGCGGCACCTTCGGTTGCAGCAGATAGAGCCAATTATGTCATCATTAGTTTTCAAGGCTCATGTTGATGTGAAAACGGTCCCGTACTTCCGGCACCACCTACTGTTTGCTATCTGGCCCGATGTCCTGCTGGGTAACTCTCGGGTGTTCTTTGGTTAGTTTTTGGTGTGGTGCAGTGACATTGCGCAATTTTTGTCGATGCGTTTTTGATTGAATCTTGATCGCTGCCCTTGCTGGCGATGAACAACAGGAACTTTTCCAAACTATCTCTGATCTTTCTGGCCCGCGACTTATCTAGGTAAACAGCTTAGGACCACGTGTGGGTATTTGGGCAAACCAGGCGTTTCTACTATCTGTGTATAAAAGGCATTATGCAAGATCTGGCGTTAGGATTAGACCGCAAATTGCGTATATACTCAGACACTGTTCAAGTACGGGGCTCAGGTGCCTAGCTCGAGCTCGGCGAGATTAGGGAGCGGACAATCAACTTATTGTGAGAGTTTATGTAGATAAATCGTCGTTTAGCGGTTTCGGGACATACCCAGTTATCCGCCTAAGATCTGCTGACAGACCCCTGGGAAATACGATCGCAAAGCGCTACAGACGAAAGGAATATCGTCAAACTGGGATTCTGAAATGCCAGAGACAGCTTATGCAAACATAATTAACTGGAAATGATTCCGTTTACTACTGGGAATAGAGCCGCCTACTCCCGCTCGGTCTGCTTGTTTACTTGATTGGACCTTAGTTTTGATGGAGCATAGCTCCTCTATTCATCTAAAAAGCATTTTCAGAGCCGCAAAACTGACGGCTAATAAATAAATAAAATTATAAATTTCTCAATTAAATGGATCCTCTGACAAGTCGTACAGAAGTCTTCTACCCCTCATGCCCTCGGTTGCGCACTGTCCCGCTTGTTCTCATTCATCCCTGTCCGAGCCACAAGGGATGAGGGTTGCTGGGCCAGGGGATGAAAATGAAACAGTCATCACATCACTTTTTAGACTGAGTAGAACTGGCGCTGAGAAAAGTAGCCGACTCCATTTTTTATTCCGACGCACTCTTTGCTTGTTTTGATCCCTGGGGTTTCGCAGTGCTTCTATTTCAATTGCGAAATTATGGCCCGTATATTTTTCTATTTGTGATACAAAGGACAGTTCAATTCCTCGACATGTGCGCTCTGGGTGGGCAGGATAGTGTCACTGATAGTCCTGTCAATTAGCACCTTGCGAACTTTTTTCGGACCACCCGAGGAACCTTGACTGTTGTTTGGCCTCTTTGTGGTTATGAATGGTCCTACATTGTTTTACGATGTCTAAAGGTTATCAATAGCCAAACTACTTTCTTGTTGGAAAGCCATTTCTTTCGTTTTCATATTGTCTGTGCAACAAAGCTGTATTATACGGAAAAATCTAGAGCAATGTTAAGATATCTTGCGTTTAAATTATTAAATCCAGGAAAACTAATGACTAATATCAATGTTTTCTTTATTTCTTGACCTAATACTGTAACTGCGTGAAATTTGTTTATATTATTCGTTGAATTCATACTTTATAAAACAATACCCATATGGTACTTTCCACTTTTTGTTGAATATTTACATGTTACTTATATTATTTTATTGTTTATAATCTATCCACGCAGGCTGAATAATAAAACAAGAGAGAACGCTACAGTCGAGTTCCCCGACTATCTGATACCCGTTACTCAGCTAGTGTAAGTGCGAAGGACAGTTTTTGGCGGTTTGTGGGCGTTAGAGTGGGCGTGGCCAAAAGTTTTTTGGCAAATAGATAGAAATTTACAAGACTAATACAAAAATTAATAAATATCAAAACATTTTTCGAAAGTGTGGGCGTGGCAGCTTTGGGCGGTTTGTGGGCGTTAGAGTGGGCGTGGCAAAAAGTTTTTTTGCAAATCGATAGAAATTTACAAGACCAATACAAAAATGAAAAAATATTAAAACATTTTTCGAAAGTGTGGGCGTGGCAGTATTGGGCGGTTTGTGGGCGTTAGAGTGGGCGTGGCAGCATGATTCGACAAACTTGCGCTGCGTCTATGTCCCTGGAGTCTGTATTCCTAATCTCAACTTTCTAGCTTTTGTAGTTCCTGAGATCTCGACGTTCATACGGACGGACAGACGGACGGACAGACGGACATGGCCAAATCGACTCGGCTATTGATCCTGATCAAGAATATATATACTTTATATGGTCGGAAACGCTTCCTTCTGCCTGTTACATACTTTTCAACGAATCTAGTATACCCTTTTACTCTACGAGTAACGGGTATAATTATATTAAGAGTTTACGTTTGAAATTTGGTTCATGTAATAGTTCAAGTTTTTTTAATAACACGCTTTAAAAAACAAGATTTCCTAGAAGTAAGAACAAGAGAGAACGATATAGTAGAATTCCCCGACTATCTTATACCGGTTACTCAGCTAGTGGAAGTGCGAATGAGAGTCTTCAACACTGACAGTTTTTGGCGGCTTGTGGGCGTTAGAGTGGGCATGGCAAAAAGTTTTTTTGCAAATCGATATGATATGAAATCCGTCTGTTCGTCCGTATGAACGTCGAGATCTCAGGAACTACAAAAGCTAGAAAGTTGAGACTAAGCATACAGACTCCAGAGACATAGAAGCAGCGCAAGTTTGTCGATTCATGTTGCCACGCCCACTCTAACGCCCACAAACCGCCCAAAGCTGCTACGTCCACACTTTTGAAAAATGTTTTGATATTTTTTCATTTTCGTATTGGTCTTGTAAATTTCTATCGATTTGCCAAAAAACTTTCTGCCACGCCTACTATAACGCCTACAAACCGCCAAAAACTGTGTTTAAGACTCTCCTCCCTTCCACTAGCTGAGTAACGGGTATCAGATAGTCGGGGAACTCGACTATAGCGTTCTCTCTTGTTTTTTTTATTATATTTTCAATTAATATTAAGACTGTTATTGTTTCAGCTCTATATTTTTTTTTTAATTCCTTTTTATTCCTTAGGGCTTCTACGAGAGCTTTTTATCTAAAGCCGTTTTTTTATGTTTAAACTTCTCGTATTAGTTTCAGTAATCGTTGTGTTTTTTGACCGATCTGGTGATTGTCCAGATGCCAATGATATACATAAATAACAGATTTTCATCAAATTATAGACGAAAATATATATTATTAGAAACAGTTGTATACGGAATTACAACGCTTTAAGAACGAAACCAAATGGGCCAAAATGTATTTTCCATTAATTAGTGTGTTTGGTACACACAAATCCCGGTATGATATTTTTTAACTATTTGTATTACAGCTAAATGATATAGTGGACTGATCCGGTCCGGTTTGACTTATAAACTTCCTGCATTAGAATGAAGGCTTTTGCGAAAGTTTCATGCTCTTTGTTTAAAAAATTATACGATTTATAGCAATATTTTGCATCAGTATAATTAATATTGCAATTGGGCATTTGTACGTGTAGTCTTGTTTAAAGGCTTATACGAATCTAAAAACTAAACTAAAACGAAATTTTAGTTGTAATCTTTTGTAGTATTAGCTACTATTTCTATGGCTCTAAGAACAACAGTATAACACATTTTAATTAATTCCCAAGAAATGGTACTAATTTACAATTTTAGCATCAATATCATATATCATATCATATCATATCATGTCAATATAGCCACATTCGTTAGTCCGTCTGTGGGAAAACCACCTAAACGTCCACAAAACTCTAAAAACCCTCCCAAAGACTTAAGTACAAATCGAGTTCCCTGACAACTCAGCCCCGTTACCAGTTACTGAAAGTGCGAACGAGAATTTATCATTTTCCTGGTATATTTATAGAGCTTAGAAAATACAATAATAAAAATATTAAAATGTTTCAAAAGGGCGGCCCATAGGCGCTAGAAGGGTCGTGGGCAAATCGCACCGATTGAAATTCTAGTCTTGAAAGTTTTTATCGATATGAAAACAACTTTTTGCAAAATCCAATCTAACGCCCAAAATCTTTTGAACAATGTTTTGAACCTTTTAAAAAGGTTTTGTTTACCCGCTACTGGTAGAGTAAAAGATAGAAGGAAGCGTTTCCGACCATATATATTCTTGATCAGGATCAATACCCGTCCGTCCGAATGAACGTCGAGATCTCAGAAACTATAAAAGATCATTGAGATTAATCATACAAATTCTAGAGGCGTAGCTCAAGTTTGTTGACCCATGTTGCCACACTCACTCTAATGTTATTTATATTTGTATTAGTCTTGTAAATTTCTATCGATTTGCCAAAAAACTTTTTGCCACGCCTGCACTTTTGAAAAATTTGTTGATCTTTTCTCATTTTTCTATTTGTTTTGTAAATTTCTATCGATTTTCTTTTGGTATCGGAGGTTCAGGAATGATATACTCTACCTGCCCGCTTATTAATTGCCACATATCTCGCTCGGATTCGAGGTAATATACATATAGTGATCTTGAGAAAATATTGTTTGAACATGTTGCAGAAGAGAATGGTTTTTTTGGGTACGGGGTGTATCTGGAGCAAAAAGTCAAAATTGTAAAAGATCGAATAGAGAGAGTATAGATCACTGTGTCACTTGTGCAATGTGAACGACGACGCATTGTCTGACCGATATGAAAATATTCTCAGTCCCAAAGGGACAATAAACAGGTAGGGGACAGGTAATGTAAGGACTGCACGCCCATATCAAGCGGACAAATTTTCGTTTGTCCGGCAAACTGGGTGTCCACCTAGAGCCGCTTCATAACCTGCTCCCATTGTCCGCTTGTAGAAGTCACATTGATAAAGACCAAGGATCACTGTTCGCACAACGAATTCCGAATAATACTCATAGGTAATTTTTCACTTCTCGCAGACACCATGTCTGGGTCGCTTTGCTCAGGTGAACCACTTCATTGTTTTAATGAATGACGCAAGCTGTCAGGTGAGAAATGGCGAATCTACGTGGGGACATCTGGATCGAAAAAGGACTGTGGGAAAGATTACCCGCGACACCACTGCACTTTTTCACTTAGTTTCGGTGCTGATGCTAAAAGACAAATTCTGCTCGCAGTGGCTTGGCCGGTTTCTGCTTGTCTGGGTTGCTGTTTCATTTTTGTTAGTTTGTGAATGAAATTTGGATAGATTCGGACCAAATGACTTGAGCATTTTAATCCTTTTATGACATTGCAAATATGATTTTCCGATTTGCTTTGATATTAGCGGCATGACGAGCGGGTTGTCACCATGATCTGGTTAGCGGGAACTGGCAGTAGATAATGATTCTTGGCCAATAGGTCCTAATGCAACTTATGCATCAAATAATTGGGGTGCAAATTATTAAGTTTTATGTACACCGCCTTATTTCTAACACAGCCCAAGTAATAGAGATTTCGGTTTCTTTTTTGTAAAATTTCTTCTTGTTTATTTTGTGTTGTAAATATAAATCGTATAATGTAACTCTCAATTTAAACTATGATCGTATAATTTTATGTATATATCGTTTGTTTCTGGTAAACCCGATCAGCTTATGTGTAACTTAGGTGTACATGTACATTCGGGTATCTCTTAAATTTCTTAATCGCTTAGCATATGAGAAAGGATCACTTAGGTTTTATTTACACATGTGCCGAATTTTATAACCAGTCACGTAGCTGGAAGTGTAAATATGCGTTAAAAAATAAATATCTCAATATTTGCATATATCGTCGGGGTCTAAAGATAGCTAGCATTGATTGGGCTTGGTGAGTGCGCCGCATTGCGCCAGGTACGGCTGAGGTATTTGTGTCTACGATTGGCTAGGCAGTTTTGGTTGCCATTGAGTTTCGTTGGATTCGGTAGAGCTTGTTTAAAGCGTGCAAGCGCTTTACGGATCGCATGATAAGGGGAAAGCTGGCCAGGATACCCCTCTCAGTAGCCATAAAGGTATGGGTACATGGGCACGAAGATGGACGGGCCCAGCTGGCGCTCCATCGGCATGTGCGTCTTCATGTGCTTCTTCAAGTGGTCGCGGCGGCCGAACTTCTTTCCGCAGGCACTGCAAGGATACGGCCGCAGTCCGGTGTGGATTCGTTTGTGGCGCGTCAGTTCCTCGTTTCGGGTGAAGGTCTTGCCGCATGTGCTCACGTCGCACTTAAATGGGCGTTCGCCTGCAAGACAAAATGGGGAGTAGTTAGTGGGTCTGTCGGTGTCGGTTGTAGTGGTCGTCTTACCGGTGTGGATGCGAATGTGGCCTTTCAGCTGGCCGTTGTTTGAGAAGGCCACGTCGCAGTTGGGGCACTTGAACTTCTTCGGCCGCTGCTTGCGGCTGTTTAGCGCCTTCAACTGTGCGTCCTCGGCCATTACGCGGGCATACTCCTGCTCCATCAGGCCCATAGTGAACGGGTCCATGCCGAAGCCCGGGACGGCAGTAGGCGTGGAGGCGGCAGCGGCTGCTGCGGCGGCGGCAGCGTAGTAGAGATCGCTGGCGGCCGACAGAAATGGTGCGTGCTGGGGCGGGGTAGCCAAAGGTGCGGTGCAGGAGGAGTGCGTGTCCAAGGGCGACTGGGGGTGCAAAAAGACAGGGTGCGGGGCGGCGTCCAGCAGCGGGGTGGAGGTACGGGTGTAGCTGCTGTGGTTCAGGACATCCTCGTAGCAGGACTTACTGCTGTTGCTGCTACTTGACGCGGATGAGGATGCGGAGGAGAAGTCCCTGTCGCAGTCGTGGCCGAGACTGCTGCTGGGCAGCTCCGTCTTAATGGTAATGCCCTCCGGCTCCTGCTTCACTGTCCCGGGCGCCGACGCCGCCGCCTGGCGCTGACTGTCCCAGGGTCGGAAAAGGCGCGCGTAGGTTTGCGGTGGATGCAGGTTAATCGTTGACATTTCGCAGTCGATTATCTAGTTTTGATGGAAGGCGTAAATGGCTCTCTCGCGACAATTAAGCACTTGGATGAATAACTTGTGATTCTGTTTTTGATGGGCTTGGCTGTGCGGAGCTGTGTGTGCGCTGCGAGATCTCAACTCGAACTGAGCTCTTCTGCCCCGACGCCTCTCAATTTAAGCCCAGGACTCTGGCTACCTACCATCGTATACACAGGCAGTCATTTGTCCTGCGCTTACACACATACACGGAGAGTCGGTTCATTCATCGATTATTTGTCTGTCTGAAAATGTGCGAGCGAGAGGGATGCTTTCGGGGTGGGTTTCGCTTTCAGATACGGGCCCGGATTCGGTTTGGTTTCGAGGGCACAACAATGGCGGTCCGCTTCCACACACACTTGCAGCGGAAGTACATAAGGGTCTGGCCTGTGCGTGTAGTCCTGATTTCCCGGCCCGCAAAATCAAACTCTCCGCGCGAGTGGCGGGCAGCTTTCTTAACTTGCGCTTTCCATTCCGTACTACATTTATTGGATTTAGGCGCATCTTTAAGCAGAGTATTTACGTTTCACGCTTTTGAATTGTACCCTGAACCGCCCACCGTGCCCCAGAGGCCCCCGGGTGGTTGGTTTTGCGCTTGGCTTTGCCTCCTCTCCCACTCCCAATCGCAGTTTCTCCGCCTGCCCCCCGTCCATACACAGATACTTTGCCAAATATATAACTCGCTTATCTGTGGTTTGGGTTTCCTGGGCCCGATGTGGCAGCAATTTATTATTGAATTAAGTGCTTTTTTGGGGGGTGGGTCAGCGTCAGCCCGAGTATGCAAAGTGCGGGCCAAGCAGCTGGGCAGAATCCGCAGCGATGGCCGGGCTTGAGCGTGTTGTTCAGTTGGTACAGTTGTCCTAAACTTTATAATTGAGGGTGCTTGAGAAAATTTTACTGCTCCGAGGAGGCGTTTGCCCTCACGCGATTCGGGCTGCAGATTACGAGAAAGATACAAGACTGAATGTGCGTTGCCACACCTAATGTTTGTATACAGTACGCGATTTAAGCTTGGCTGAGCTGATTGAACATAGACCTTTTGATATTACTAAATTTAAAAATTAGTTTTTGATTTCAAAGTGTTTGGCAGGAATTAGTAACCTCCAATTATGTATGCTTTAATAATGCTGTTAAATTTACTTTACATTTTAAGTTTTTTTATTGATCTAAGTTAAATGGACAATGTATTTAATTTTAACACATAACCGCTAATGTTTCCCACCATAGCATGAGTAGTTGTGTTCTGAGTACAGGCTGATTTTCCAGTCAACAATCATCGGAAGGTAAGACTTACATAAATTATGATAGAGTACATGATTAATCGATGTACGAGTATGCATGCCTCCTATTGTTGTTGCCAAAAGCATTGGGCACAGAAATATAGTTCTATGTATACTTGAAATAATATATAATATATATAATCATAATAATTATTTAGTTGCAAAGTAGTTGAATACAGAAAATTAGGAATTGAATGAATAATATTCGTTTTTATTGTCGAAAAAGAGTATAACACTGCTGTCATAAGGCCAACGCGATTTTTACTTCCTAAAAGATATATGCTTTCTAGGGAAGGTGCATTCCGCAGACCTAGCGCCTTAAGCCTCCTGTCCTGTGCCATTGTGAACAAAAGGGAAATCATTTGGATTACGTCCAAAAGCATCGGCCAATGCTAATGAATGCAACGGCATGGCTGTTTTCCTGTGGGTTTGTTAGTACCACCTATGTGGAGAACCTGCCATAAAACGCAGTCCGGGGAGAGCATTTCATTCACAGCTCATTTAGAAAATTCATTCATAAACTGGGATTGCCGTAATCAGGGCCGATCCTGCGATCAGGATGGTTGGTCACTTGGCGGATGTTAGGTAGATAGCCGATTGGGTTGGTTTGAAAGTGGCGAAGTTGTAAAATTCACCAGCTTATTTGCGTAGGGTTGGACTTCGGCTTGCAGCCGCCTGGGATTTTCCGCCATAGATTCTTTAATGAGCGCCGGTATTTCCACGCAATCGTCTCACAGCCCAACGGGTCGTAAAATGCAACCTACCTAGAACAATGCGGCACAATACGGCACAGTATGAAAGGATGTTATAAAATAATAAATTAATTAGATAACCACTCGGCCAGCGAACGTAAATTCATTCATGGAATGCCAGGATTGCCTGGCACGGCTGGCTGCATTGTCCGATGTCTGATGGCTCGTCACTAGAAAATACATTTGAGATAAGAACACGGCGTAGTATTCATTTCATATTTCATATAAGAAAATGTGGCATGCACTCGTGCTCGAGTTGGGACACTCCACATATGCGGAAAGTACATGGACTGTTGATATAGGACGGACGCAGACCTAGACGGAGACATGATCAGGGGAAACTTCCAGTCTTACTAAACTTCATTCGGCGTATTACTTTGGCCACAGGATACACAAGCAATATTACGCTTCAAAGAAGTGGAATTGCAAGGTTAAGTAAGCTAGACTTAATCCCCGCTAATAATAGCCATCATCCCAAGTGTGTGAACTAAATAGAGTTTCCACGATCACATAGATTACGGGATTAAGATAGGAGGTTTTAATAAGCCTCCAGCCCACTGTTTGGTGATCCCGTGCCGAAAAATTGAAACTACGTGAGATTACGGAATAGCCAACCAATCTCACGACTCTCATCTGAATGATGTTAATACAGTAAAGGGTTATTATTACTTTATAATAACATGTCACCCAACGCTAGTTCTATAAGGAAACCAAAAAACAAGATAACAGATTTAACTTTTTTAATGTAAAACATTCAATTCATTCTTTCTAGCTTTTACAGTTTCTCAGATTTCGACGTTCATGAGGTCGGACAGACGGACATGGCTAGATCGACTCCGCTATTGATCCAACGAACGTAATGTGGAGAAATGGAAATACCAATTTCTTGAAATTTACAATATATATTTTTTTTTAATTTTACATAACATGGAAAAACTTAAATACCTGGTTATAGTGAAATACAAGGGAACAAATATTTAATTCGAACGATTCAGATAATATTTGACAAATTTTTATTTAAAATTAAATTAAGGGAAACAATGTGGATCACTTATACAACTGTCCATTAACGAGCATTTTTGGCGAAGCTCGCCGAACTGAAAGCTACCAGAAGAAGCATAAAAAGGCGCTTGCCTGTACGTTCCAAGGACAGCCATCGTTCCTTGTTATGGGTGTCAAAGGCAGAAAAACAGGAGAACCAGGAAACTGGGAAACCGAAATGCGAAAACATAAATCAAATTAGTTTTTCGGGCGAATGCACTCGACTAATTCCTGTGGCAAGCCTCTATGCGGGGAACACGGTTGCTCTTTTCTGGGAGTTGGTACCGCAGCAGTCATCAACAAAAGGTTGTGGCAACCCATACAGACCGCCAAGTACCGATGAGCATTCATCTCGTGACACAATGCCGCGAGTATTGGCCGTGTCGTCCATTAAAAGGCACGTCACAAAAGCCACCCCGCTTTTGACTCGATTCGCGTCTCTCTTTCCCGTGATAGGCTCGCTATCAATTGTATTGAAGTTTCTTGACTTCTCTGTGGCGCACGCTGATGGCCACCTCCGTCGTCCACAATTTTTGGGGCTCCCGTTGCAGCTGAGTGGTGCATCTCGCCTGACAGCAGAGAGATCTTCAGGACATCTGCGACTGCAGGAACAGCTGCCGGGTCAAGCAATGGCGGTCAATGGGATAGCTCCGCCTTCCGCGTGCGTTTCGACGCCTTCAAGTCAAAACATTTGGGAGAGTCTGAAGCAAGAATTCTATTCCAACTCGGCTGTCAGTACTGAAAACCACTTAACCTCAAATCCCATAATCCGCTTGTAACGAAGACCATTCATGCGATGACAACCGCATATGGATGGTGGCCGGCAGCCCAGTGGCGGAATTTTATTTAAATGTTTCTGCGGGGTGCGCTCGCATTTCCTCTATAAGGCTGGTTTTTTGTTATCCGTCAAGTGTTGACCTCAGTGGTAATCGTTCTATTATTAACAGATATTTGCATTCAAACAATGACGCAGTTGGGCCGTTCCGCCTAAGTCGCTGTTGTATTTACCTGTAGTGGATAACACGGATTGTCGGCTTACAACAGGACATTTAAATAGTAACAGGGAAGTTAAGTTATGAAAACTCCATCTGTAGCATTAAAAATTGCGTTCCAAGCCCTTTGGTTTTTTTTTTAATCTTATCTCTTACTACTACTAGCAGGCAGCTTAAGACAAAATCTGGTCTGGGAGATCTTTATAGATTCAATATCAGAGTTTGCGAAGAGTTTTCGACAGAAGTATTCGTATTTTTTTAAGGAGGTTTTTGGCAGCAATACCGTACACTTGAATAGCATAAAATAGGTCAGGAGCTAATATGCACTTTAAGATCCTAACTTTATTTTGCAAGGAAAGCTTCTTCCAAAGGTTAATCTTCTGTCTAGAATGACACCAAGGTATTTGTAATGAGGGTTATGCTTTTCAACTGTTTCATTAGGTGACACACCAGAGCAGTTTTGTATCCGGTTCGCGAATGTAAGAATTGCACATTTGTCTGCATTAATGCCGATGTTTCAAATTGCAGGCCAATTCTGCTGTAGTCCGCTAGTTGCTAGGTTGAAGCAGCTATTCTTGTTATGACTATATATATATTTAGCATACTTTGCAATTAAAAGATAGTTTCGATTAACACTTTAACGCCCACAAACAGCCCAAAACTGCCACGCCCACAAACAGCCCAAAACTGCCACGCCCACACTTTTGAAAAATGTTTTGATATTTTTTCACATTTTGTAAGTCTTGTTAATTTCTCTCGATTTGCCAAAAATATTTTTGCCACGCCCACTCTAACGCCCACAAAAGCTGTCAGTGTGGAAATATCTCCTTTGTACTTCCACTAGCTGAGTAACGTGTATCAAATAGTCGGGGAACACAACAATCTCTCTTGTTTAAACGTAAGGCGTGGCAAAAAGTTTTTGGGCCAATCGATAGAAATGTTCAAGACTAAGAAGAAAAGAAAAAATAAAAATTTGACATTTTTAAAAGTTATTAGACAGTTTGTAGACGTTAGAGTGAGCGTTTTAACATTTGGAAATAAACTTGCGATGCTTTGTTGTCTCTTTAATCTGCATGCTAATTACTACTATCTATCCTCATACACTACGAGCAACGGGTATAAAAATGATGTATGATAAATCAGGAAACTAAAATTTTCATGCAGATTACTTTAAAACTGAGTGACTTGTTGGTGTTAAAACGGACGGACATTGATACATATATTAAATTGGCGCCTTATACTGTCTCCTTTACTGCGTGGCAAGCTTTTGACAGAAAAAAATATACCCTCTGCAAGGGAATACAAATTAAATGTTTTAGCTTAGGGCTTTCATAAAATATGCTCTTTGCGTTATACTATGCTCTTAGCCGATACTAGTGGACTTCGAATGGAATCGGAGAAATGTCTAAGCCTATGCAATACGTTCAATTGACCGTTTGACACGCTTTGCAGCTTATGGCGGATTTAAAAAAAGAAATCTTCTTAGAACTCACATATTTTCAAAGGTTAGTGTCAAGGAGGAGCGAAAATCGGTAGCAATTGTTTCTTCCTGGGCCCTAATTACAAGACCTGCTAAGACGATAGAGGAGCGTCCCGAGCATTGATCCGCATAGGAATCTAAGGCACTAAGGGTGAAGGGCAATTCCCTGCTGGCTTAATAAGTGGTTGGCTCTGCCACAATAGCCGTAAAGTCAAATGCAAATTGAAATGTACGGTAGTAGTTTTTGAGGGCAAGGAGTTCCCCAGAATGCACACAGTGCTAGCGTTGCTTATCGAGGACTCGTCTTCGGAGTTTAATGAAAAGCCTTTTCACACTTAGTAATCATTGCTCCTCCGGACGACTGACCTCTCAATGGGAAGATTCAAAGATTTGTGAAAGAAACAGTAGGATATGGGCTATTGAAATGGGCCTGGGTGACACGGCTGTCACACGAGGTGCAATTATGATCGAAAGGTGCAAATAATAACCGATAAATTCGTGTTTACCTAAAGACTTCAGTTCGTGGTCTATCTCCTTCTGTCCACTTTCCATGATGAATGAATGGCAATCCTGTGAATAGGCCGGATGAATGATGAACTGAGCTCGCACTGAGCCGCTTTGAAATTAAGCCCTCACCCATTGTGAACTACATGTAGGTGTACACTGTACGTTGCGCAAATCCCCTCCGGCGATCGGGATCAATCAACCATGCGAATGAATTTTATCACGGCCAACGTTGTCTGAGGGCCTCACAATTGTTGAGATTGCCAAACATTGGTTTTTGGGTTGATTGATCGGCTTTTGGCTTTCAGGCTTCATGGCAAAAAATTAAAAAAATATATATAAAATTTTGTTTTTCAATAAAAAATATGATTCTGAATAATTGATTGATTGCAACGCATTGATGGTCTCCAATATAGCCAACAAAACGAATTTAATATGGAGTGTTCGTATGTCAATTAATATAATATCAATTAATAGATATATTAATTTCCAACATTAACAAAATAAGGAAACTTAAGATAAGCTTATCACAACTCCAAAACCTCTTTTTAAGAAATCTTAGTCAAATAATTATAAAAAAAAACTTTTTTTATTGACACGCTCGAAATGTAAATTAATCGGTGGTAACTAACCCAATAATATTAAATATATGGTAACCTTGTCGCTGCGATATGTGACTGTCTAAAAAACCGCAAAAACTATCATCAATTGGGTATCATAAATTTAAATTACTTCCACCCCTCTTCACCTAGGCGCTCTCGCCCCAAGCCCAAATCCAGCCCGAGGGTTTGTGGACTCTTGCTATTAGGGGGTTGGACCTGGGGTTGAAACCATGCTAAAAGATCGCTGTGGCAGGGTGAAAATGAGAGCGACGAGAACCGAATGAAAAAAGGGGCGAGAACGAAGCCATCAACACGATTATTTCGCATAAAATAAATTGATTTTGGCTAAGAGTCAAGGATCGCCTTTGAGCCCAAATAAAGAGGAACGCTGTACAGATCGAAAACAGAATAGACAGAACAAAAACTGCGCTTGAAATATGTCGAAATTTGTCCACAATAAGTGTTTTATTGAATCGCTAAACACAAAGGATTGACTCATCCCCGAACCCGTATTCATCACCGCAATAAACCACGGCCCAGCCACTCGATGAGGCAAAGTGAACAATGCCATCGGACAATGGACATGGACTCGGAGACGGCGAAAGTAGTGGCACGTCTTCGCCCCTAGGTATCGAGAATCGAAGGGGCCAGCCGACACCTTCGACTGACACCTTCCCCCGGATTTCTGAATAGAAAGTGGGACATGAATAATGACAAGCGAGCCAATTGCGGGTAGTTACGTAGTTACGTGAAAAACGAGTCAACTCGAATTCTTTTCTCCATTATGGCGTCTTTGTCTCGGATTGAATGAATTGAACGTGGCACCTTTGGCAGCCGCTCAGTAAATCAGGACTCCTGCGGTGATGTGGCTAGCCCGTCCCGTTTCCGACCGATCTTATGCTTCTGTTGTAGACATTGGGTCGCCGCCTAAATTGAGCGTGCGCAATCGATTAGCAGCCGCATTTTCGTCACGAAATTTGTATTTAGTTTAAAACCTAATTCGAAAGTATGGGGTCCGTGAAGTATGCTATCAAACGAGAGTCTTTTAATACTTTTTTCATTCATTCTAAAACCTGCCATTCAAAGAATGATAAAGTGCTCCCAGTTTTATACACACACAAACTTCTTTAATCAAACAAAAATGTATCCACACAGACTATGCCAGAGTATACCGCTTCTACATATGCCATGCAATTAAAATGTGTTTTTCCAATTCCGCAATTACTATTAAAAATATTCATATCGTGATTTGTATACCCGTTACTCGTAGAATAAAAGGTAGAAAGGAATATGCTTGATCTGGATCACTGGCCGAGTCGATCAGCCATGTCTATCTGTTCGTCCCTATGAAAGCTATAAATAACAACGTTTTTTTAGACAGTTACCACGCCCACAACTGCCACGCTTTATAACCTTTACTCGTAGAATAAAACTGTATACTATATTAATTTAAAAGTATGTAACAGGTAGAAGTAAGTAAACGTTTGCGACCATATAAAGTATTTATGTTCTTGATCAGGGTCAATAGCCGAGTCGATCTGGCCTTGTCCGTCCGTATGAACGTTGAGATCTCAGGAACTATAAGTGTTGAAATTTTACATTACCACATCCACTAGATATGTATGAGATATCTGATAGTCGGGGAAGTCAACTATACCGTTCTCTCTTGCGAAATTTACTTTTAATAAGATTATGCCCAAACTGACTTCAGTAAATCTTTCACTTGTGGTAAGGAAACTCAATTTAATAGCTTTCATAATCGATCTTTGAAATTAAGTTAAGTTCTCCGTGTCTCCTTCGGCGTGCCGAAGAAAGCCATCTGTTTTTTACCTTATTTACGATTTGGCCTTACTTAGTCTAGACCGGATCCAGACTGCTTTCAAAAATGATAGCGTGATATCTTAATAGGCGTAAATGTCCCTAAGTCTACATACATCCAACTTGCACGCTAAGTGTACATTTTCTTAATGAACAAAATAAATCTTGCAGACGATCTTGGCGTTCTTTTGGACACAAAACTTTCTGATCATATTTCATCCATGGCGAATTAAGACATTGATCAAAGGAAATCAATTTTTCCTAAATTCCTATTCATTTCGCTTCCTTGTCCGGGTCTTTAATACGCACGAAGTTGTAACGGGGCCTAATTTTCTTCTTGGCAGAATTGAAAGTTCTCAATTGGATGGTCTGCTTTGCTTTTTTGGGCCAAGAGGACTAAAACAAAATTTTCACTCCCCTACTTTGTATACCCTTCTAGAATAATTGATATATATTACTTGCAATTATTAAAAAATACCTTAAGGTGAGCTGGACCTAGTCACTCGTAAGCATAAAATGAAAGCGATATTTATGCCCGTTACTCGTAGAGTAAAAAGGTATACTAGATTCGTTGAAAAGTAAGTAACAGGCAGAAGGAAGCGTTTCCGACCATATAAAATATATATTTTTGATCAGGATCAATAGTCAAGTCAATCTGGCCATGTCCGTCCGTCTGTCTGTCTGTCCGTCCATATGAACGTCGGGATCTCAGGAACTACAAAAGCTAGAAAGTTGAGATGAAGACTCCAGAGTAATAGACGCAGCGCAAGTTTATCGATTCATGTTACCATAAACCGCCCAAAACTGCTACGCACACACTTTTGAAAAATGTTTTTATATTTTTTTATTTTTGTATTGGTCTTGTAAATTTCTATCGATTTGCCAAAAAACTTTTTGCCACGCCCACTCTAACGCACACAAACCGCCCGAAGCTGGCACGCCCACACTTTTGTAAAATGTTTTGATATTTTTTTATTTTTATATGGGTTTTGTAAATTTCTATCGATTTGCCAAAAAACTTTTTGCCACGCCCACTATAACGCCCACGAACTCTCCTTCGCACTCCCACTAGCTGAGTTACGGGTATCAGATAGTCGGAAAACCCGACTATAGCGTTCTCTCTTGTTTTTTGTTGAAATGTCACCCAAAAAACCGCTGCTCTTTCCGAGATATGCGATTATTTCTCGGGTTTGGCAGACAGTCGGGCACCCTTGCGATCCCAAAAAAATCATCGACTAATAATTAAGCCATATAACCTGTTACAATTGATAAAGTGTAAACCGTCATATTTCTCGGAGGGGCTTAAGTGTCTCCAGAGCGCTCTCTTTAATTAAACGAATTGTCTATTTGTAGGTGTCAACAAGTAAATTCGTCATTGTTAAAGCGGTTTTTTTGTAGGTGACGATTTAGCAGGACAACGGAGATATGTCCTTTAAGGAACTGTGTTTTCGCAGAGGCATGCTTAGCTGGCGGCAAGATCTGAGAAAGCGGCAAGTCACGTTGCACCTCTGAAGGATAATGTAGCAAAATCCAGACAATTGCTGTCCTTAGCGGCACTTCAAATAATGCGCTGACAGAGGTTGCTTGTTTGCTGACTATGCCGTCGCAATTGACGTTTGATGGCTAGGAAGGGTGCAAATAAATAATAATTAAACAAATACATACAAATGTAGGCTTCTTCTTCTCAAGAATTGTAGAATGTGGACCATATAAAGTATATATATTCCTGATCAGGGTCAATAGCCGAGTCGATCTGGCCATGTCCGTCTGTCCGTCCGTCTGTCTGTCCGTATGAACGTCGAGATCTCGGGAACTATAAAAGCTAGAATGTTGAGATAAGGCATACAGACTTCAGAGACATAGCGACATAGACATAGAGACATAGACGCAGCGCAAGATTGTTGATTCATGTTGCCACGCCCACAAACCGCCCAAAACTGCCACGCCTAAACTTTTGAAAAATAATTTAATTATTTAATATTTTTTCATTTTGGTATTGGTCTTGTAAATTTCTATCGATTTTCCAAAAAACTTTTTGCCACTCTAACGCCCACAAATCGCCCAAAGCTGCCACGCCCACACTTTTGAAAAATGTTTTGATATTTTTTATTTTTGTATTAGCCTTGTTGATTTTTATCGATTTGCCAAAAAAATTTTTTTCGAACGCCCACAAACCGCCAAAAACTGTCTGTATGGAAATTTCTCCTTTGCACTTCCACCAGCTGAGTAACGGGTATCAGATAGTCGGGGAACTCGACTATAGCGTTCTCTCTTGTTTCTACTATACATTTAATACTTGGTTCCAATTTTTTTTCCAAAAAACACAGTTTTTATACACATTTTTAAGAATTACTTAATAAAGATCGATAAAGTCCAGTTCCTCAAATATTATATGTACATACATATACATATGTATGGATGTAGATCAGCTTTTAAAAGAACAAGGGAAGGAATATACGAGGTCTCGAATGCTGCGACCCCTCTTGTTTCTTTTTGTCGATTGTGTGGTATGCTATCTTATGTCCAAGAAAATAAGCGTAAAGCAATTAAATACTTCTTCATACAGCTGCGAAATAAAGCACCACTTGCCCAAGCAATATTTACTTATTCAACATTTTACGTACATTTTAAGGTTTAAAAGGCGTTGAAAAATAAATTAAATTATTAGGAAATAAGCAATTGCTACCTTAGGTGTACAAATTCTTAAGTTAATTAAGAAACTTATTAAACAAAAACAGCAGACCAGTGTCAAACATTGAGAAATTTGTACATCTATACATATATGTACATATATATACAAAAGTATTTACACAACGAGCTTTTTTTCAATTGAAAAACAAAAGCAACAAGCAATGTGTAAATACTTTTGACCACCTCTGTATGTATGTATAGCCTTTTGCCCTTCATTGCCAAAAATGTTTTCAAGGGTGCAACGCTGCTCAGACCACGCCATGAAAAGCTGTCCACAGATGGCGCTACCGGACCATTCATTCGCACATACGTTCACCACCCACTCTCGCCGAAGACATTTTCCAGGCGTCGCACTTTTTTATTCCACATTTCCGGCCGAAGCGTTCGGCTGTGGTGGGTTGCCACTGGGACGTCCGCTCCATCCGTGCGAGTTTGTGCGCCAGCCGACGCTGCATCAGTTCGCGCTTAGACGTCATCGGTGGAAAACCAGGCCAGCTCGGTCCACTCTAGCCTCGTCTTGTTCTGTCTGGCCTCGACTCGTTTTAGTCCGTGAGGTACTTGATTCGAACCGCACATACTCGCCAATGTTCGTCCGGCGGAGGAAGAGGGCCAAAATCATCGATTGTAAAATGATATGCTAGGTGAAACCCTATTTCAAAGCCCCCAGTGAATCAAGATTAAGTGAAAGGCCAAGTTAACTCTACTTTCAACTGACTCCGCATATGTTTTCCAAGGCAACGGTTTCTTCTGTATCTGTATTCCGCAAAAAATCTACCTACCGCCTGTAATTAACGAGACCACAAATCGGCGGAGAGTGAACCTAAAGCAGCGCCAACAGGAAACAGTGAAAATGGTAAAAAGTGATTATGAAATGGCCCACGAGGTGCAAGCCTAACCCGCTGAGCAATGTTAACGCACATCCTTTGCCTTAATGCAAATTGCAAGTCAATTGTCACCACTCGTTTCTTGTTGAACGAGCAGAAGGGGGCACAAGCAGACGCAGCGTGTTTGCTCTTTTCTGCCCCATTGTTTTGCGCCGCTGAAGTAAAACACAAGCGTGTATGATGTAAGCTGAGCCACCACAGCTTTCCTCTACTCTCCGCCCGACGCTACTCTCCCGTCGGCTACTTAATAAGCATAGTCATTCATTTTTATGAGATGAAGCCGTCATCGTGGATTCCTTCCTTCTCTACCCATATCTTTTAGCAGCAAAAGGAGGCAACAACAGCATTAGCAGTAACAACATCGATAACTAACGGCAAAAGTCAACCGAAAACCACAGCGCCCTCCTGTTCTAGCAACCTTACCCAACAGCAAGCGGGAGTAAAGGTGCTGTCAGCGCAGGAGGACCAGGGGGCGAAGCAATCGTAACTGTAAATCGATATTTTGAGGCATGACCGAGTGGCCCGAAAGGGGGGCTACTGGGCTTACGGAGTGGTGGCTTTGGTTTCGTCGCCGACGCCGCCGAGGCTTTGCATTACGCCTCACTCTTCTCGCGATGCTATCACTGTTTGGCAGTGCCGTTCGTGTTTAATGGTGAACTCCCGAATTGCCCTCGTTCTCTCTTCAGAGAGAGGGAGAGGCGAGACCCGTTGCTCGAGAATTTGAGTTAAATGTGCGCTGTTATTACAGCAGCAAAAAACAACAAACATAATGACAACTATGTATAATAATTACAATCAGATCTGCGTTTATTGTTTATGGTGGATGCATAATTTTCAGAACTTTTGGAGTCGGGATATAATGTTGATGATGTTAGATGGTTTAGAGTATTTACTTGATACTATTTTACCCGTTACTCGTAGAGTTAAAGGGTATACTAGATTCGTTAAAAAGTATGTAACAGGCAGAAGGAAGCGTTTCCGACGATATAAAATATATATTCTTGATCAGGATCAATAGTCGAGTCGATCTGGCCATGTCCGTCTGTCCGTATGAACGTCAAGATCTCAAGAACTATAAAAACAAGAAAGTTGATATAAAGCATGCAGACTCCAGAAACAGACGCATCGCAAGTTTGTTGACCCATGTTGCCCAAAAATCGACCAAAACTGCCACGCCCACACTTTGAAATTTTTTACATATTTGTTGTTTCTCTCGATTTGCCAAAAATGTTTTTGCCACTACCACTCTAACGCCCACAAACCGGCAAAAACTGTCAGTTTCACTAGCTGAGTAACGGGTATCAGATAGTAGGGGAACTCGACTATAGCGTTCTCTCTTGTTAAACTTGCACCACTAGTGCACGTGAAGTGTTCTTCTTTCTTTTAAGCCCGAATATAAGGGAGGTTAAACAATTAAATGTACTTACTGAAATTTATATTAATTACAACGCATATTAATTTACAACGCAGTAATATGTTTATATATTCTTGATCGGTATCAACAGTCTAGTCGATTAATCCATGTCTGTAGTTCCGTTTCCACGAAAACAAAACTATCAATTTTAAAGATGTAACAATGTAACTTTCCCAAAAGTCTTTTTTATATTGCGTATATACATATATAAGTACATATGTAAGTATGATCGAGTCGAATCGAAACACTATATTATACCGATGCAATGGAATACCGGGGAAATGAATGCTAAGAAATGAACCGACGGTGGTTTTGACCATAATATGCCTTAGGTTTAAATACAGCAGTTTTTCCGCAATAATATACACATATGTATACATAGCTATACCAGTTACTCGTAGACTAAATAGGTGTACTAGATGCGTTAAAAAGTATGTAAATATTTTCCAAAGCACTTTTTCTCACGCCCACTCTAACGCCACGTAAAACTAACACGCCCAAATTAAAATTTTTTTTTTTATTTCTATTATTTTTTTCCAATTTCTGCAACAAATTTAAAAATGCTGGGCATGTGTAACAATTAGGAGTCATACAAATATACTAAATGAATTATAGAATTAATTGATATATTGTGAAGCAATGAAACAACATATCGTTTCTAAGTTCCAAATTTGTACTGGTCGGGATCGAACATCAGAGACGCAAACCTCTGTTAAATAAAGGATCTGTCTTTCATATTGTCTGTTAATCGCACTAACTTAAATTTTATAGGTTGTACGCCGTCGATCCCGCCGTGCCCGCATGTGGAACATGGGCCTATTGTTCTTAATCTATTACTGCGTCAGCATATATTCCGCCAAGGGAGACACCAAAGACGGACAGTCTCTGCCTCTGGATGTGGGCGCTTTGGCCGAGGATGCTGGCGACGCCCAGGCCAACGGAGAGGATACTCCAGAGAGAAACACAGAGGAAAATTCCGTCCTGGACACAACCCTGTCGTTTGAGGTACCGTGTCTTATAGATCTAAAATCACTTAGAACTAAAACTTTTTCCGATAGCCTCAGGCGACCACGCAATCGACCCCCATTCATGGCGCAGTTCCCACTTGGCGCCCAAAACGTGACAACTGCACGCCCCCGGCTATCGAGCAGTTCCCACAGCCGCTGATGAACAAGTGGGCGCGGCAGCACGGCGGCCTAATCATTCACATACTGGTAGCAGTCTTTACTTTCTTCGGGTTGGCAATAGTTTGCGATGAGTACTTTGTAGCCAGTCTGGATCGGCTTTGCGAGGGTAAGCTGTCACCCAAAAAAATGTTATTATATTTTTCAAAACTTTGGGCGTGGTAGTTTTGGGCGGTTTGTGGGCGTTAGAGCTGACGTGGCAACATCAGTTAACAAGCTTGCGCTGCTTCTATGTCTCTGGAGTCTGCACTAGTGAGACTACTTTCTCCAACGGTCCAAAACATTTATTTCTCTAGCCATCTTGTTTACATGTTAATATACTTTTAATTTGATGTTTTATCCTTTATTATATGAACAGAGATTTTCACTTAAAATCACCGTAATGTAAAGATATTGGTTATATATTATATTTTGCTAACGAGGTGTGAATACTGAAAATTTCAAATGTTTGGTGCAACGAAAGAAAAGGATATTCTAGAAGTGATATTATAATATCCGATTCTCGTTGTTTTTACAATTTAGAGCTAAAGCTATCGCCAGATGTAGCGGGAGCCACGTTTATGGCTGCCGGCAGCTCGGCACCTGAGCTGGCCACTGTGGTGATAGGAGTGTTCTTTGCTAAGGACGACATCGGCATCAGCGGAGTCATCGGATCGGCCGTATTTAACATTATGTTCGTGATTTCCGTCTGCGCCCTGTGCTCGGGTACCGTCTGCCAATTGAACTGGTGGCCCCTTGTGCGGGACTGCTTCTTTTACTGTGTTTCTATTCTCGTAATGTTAATAATTATTTTCAACGACGTTATATCCTGCGTAAGTTACAACACAATGAAAACATTCGTCGTCTAATCTCTCTTTCTTTCTTCTTTCAGTTTGAGTCCGTCGTCATGCTCCTCTGCTACGTAGGATACTGCGTGGCCCTCCACTTTAATACGGAGCTGGAACGCTGGGCACTGGGTCTAAATTTACCCTTCAAGCTGCCCAGTAAGGAGGAACAGTCAGCTCTGGTAACCTACAAAAACGTGCCAGAAGGCTCGTACACCCAGGAAAGTGTCGCCCAGACCCAGGGACAGAAGGCCACAAATGATAGTGAGAGCAGATGTGAGAAGCCGCAGAGCGACTACCAGAACTACAGCGATCCGAATCCGACCTGGGACCCAAACGCAGCCTGGGGAGATGAGAACCAGCCGAATCCAGTTGCAAATCCGCCCATTGACGACTGGGGCACGGGCCACAGCGGCCAGGAGAACATGGGCTACCATGCCGACCAGCCCGAGTCTGTGGTAACTGGCGAGGAGGCAGCGGCGGCTGCCAAGAGTGGGGGCCAGGGTGTGTCTACTCAGGCCACCTCGGCCGGAGGCATCGACTACTACAAGTCCACGGAGAAGCAGCGGGAGCCGCGACGCGATCCTTTAGTGCGGCCCACGGAAGGAGGGCTGCCAGTCCTGGTGTTCTGGTATGTCGTCTACCCGATCCACTTTCTCTGCAAGAAGACGATGCCCGACTGCCGGCAGGAGCGGTATCGCAACTGGTACCCCTTCACCTTCCTAATGTCGATGGTGTGGATATCGTTCTACTCCTATTTTATGGTGTGGATGATTACCGTGATAGGCTCCACGCTTGCCATTCCGGATACCGTGATGGGTTTGACGTTTGTGGCCGCTGGCGTGTCTGTCCCGGATGCCCTAAGCTCAATAGCCGTTATCAAAGAGGGCTTTGGCGATATGGCCGTGTCGAACGCAATTGGCTCGAATGTCTTTGATATACTAGTGTGCTTAGGTCTTCCCTGGTTTATACAGACGGCCATCATAAAGCCCGGCTCGCACGTTAACGTAATATCCAAGGGTATGTATCGCTCGCGTGTCTCTCTACCTTGTATTCATCGCCGTGTATCCGTGGCATGAAGTAGCTGAAGTGGCAGCGCACCCGTTAAAGTGCCCCCTTTCTCTTTTTTCCTCACCATTTCGGTTTTTAGGACTGGCTTACTCCACTCTGTCGCTCTTCTCCACGGTTATCTTTTTGATCCTGTCGACGCACTTAAACGGATGGAAGCTGGACAAGCGACTGGGCATCATTCTCATGGTCTGGTATTTGTTCTTTATCACGCTGGCGTCGCTTTACGAGTTGAATGTCTTCGGCTACATGAATCCCCCCGAGTGCCCCAGTTAGTATGCCCCACAGGTGCAATCTTGATTGGCTCTAATCGGTCAGAATCATTTCAGGCAACTACTAAGCTCCGGACGATGACAGCAGTGGACCCACATTTTCATTACCAGCACCAAGTCTCGAATACCATATTTACATTTTCGTACATGTAGAGTTGTTCAAAGCCGAAGCTAAAACAAACTGAAAACACTAAAAAACGCAGAGAAACGACTCATTAGGAGTAATATTTACCTAACGTTAATTAGAGGAAAAATTTAATACTCAAAACGCGTTTTACATGGATTTTTACATTGCACCAAAGGAATGATAAACCAAAAGAGAAATATTTTAAATGTAAATTTATACTATATTTATTAATACGCGTTGTATGGACACATAGGAAAATAATAACCAAAAATGGTGTAATTTCTTCTCAATTGAAAAATTTTTTTACATCCTCGCAACTATTTTAAAATCGCATTAAAAAATGTTCGTGAACCTTAAAACAAAAAAAGGTCTTTGTGGGCTCATTTTTTTTAATTTCTACGGTGATCATTGTAAAACTTGCATAAGATGATTGAATGTTTTATATTGAAATTCACGCGAAGTGTTTAAACAATTAGATAAAGAGGGCCACTAGCCATATATAATATTGTTGATTTTTAACGGCATAAATAAATTGTTAAAATTCCAGAACTCTTAAAAAATTTCTCAATTTAAAGGGAATTACACATGAATATGTAAGAAAGGAAAAGTAATTGTAAAGCAAGTAGCAACTGTAGATAGGGAGACAAATGTATTTTATTAAAAACATAGAACAAGCTAAATTAGCTATATGCAGATAAAGGTTTTAGTTAACAACACAATATGACCCACACAACAATCAAATAGTTATGCGAATTTAGTCGCGTTATGCTTATGTATATACTTTTGAACCAGATCGCTTTCGTATACGTTGATTAATGATAAACTCTAATTTTCGGATTTTCAAAAGATTGTGGAAATTACTCACCTCCTGATATTAAACCAAGAGAACGAATATTCGGAGACAGACCGGGTATGCAGAGCTATGACCTGTGGAACAAGAACAACGAATTTTATTTAAAATTTTATTACGAAATGTTTTTATTAAAGAAATTTAAACAAATGTTAATACAGTTTTATAATTTAACTTCATTTGCAATCGACTATTTAACGAAACTACATTAAACGTCCCAGCTGTTCGAAATATAAATTAGCAGTAAAGTGCAAAGACTTTAATTACGACGGCAATTAATCGTGTCAATTTATTATTGTAAATAATAACCACATATAAATAACAATGGAACATATATTAAACAGTTCAGGTAAATTGCGCTGCATTCTTTGTTCAAAACCAGACCTTTTCATTGAGACCACCATCAGTAGCACAACTTACCACGTTTTGCAGGTTTGTTGTTTCAAGAGTTCATAGTCATTCAACAGTACAACTCAAAACACACCAAGAGTATATTTTAAGTATGTGTTATTTGTCTATTTTAAGACAATTTAAAGCACGCGTTATATGATGTTACCCGTTAGCAATATGTAATTACTTTTCATGCAACCAAACTTCAAAATTTGGTCCACAAGAATAAGTATCCCGTTTAAAGACGTTGAAGCTGGTGGTGACTCGTGACTCATGACTCTGAAACAGAATCAGGCGTTTAGCTAAAAGCAATGTCTGAGACAAATAGAATGTATCCAGCATATGCACCCAGTTATCCACATCCAACAACCAATAATAGTCATTTAGTAAGCACTGGTATGTGGACAAGCTCAAATCTTAGTTTAGTACTACATATATAAACAAATATTAATTCTACATACATATTTATACTGACCGTATATACATTTACATATACATATATATGGAGGTAAAATGATATTGTTTAAGGGCTTCAGAACCGAATCAATCACAGGGTAGGCACAGTCAGCTGTGTTTAAAACAACAATATACTTACCACCACCAGCAACCAAGAAAGGACATCAGAGTCGACTTGCGAGCTTTACTATGCAACTCAGATCAAAAATATCTTTTCCCCTTTCTACTTTCAGCAAATTGTTATTTCTTTCTGTTGATTATATTATATAAAGTTGGTAATAGTAACAACATATAGATATATATATATTTCAGTAATAAAAAAGCTTATTATTTAATTGTTTTAATATATAATAGAGAAAAAAATAACAGTTACATTTTCAAATTGGCGTTCTAGGTTAATTAAAAAGTATTGAAAAGGACCATGTTCTATGTTTAATAATAGAAAAATATTAATTGTATTAAAAAGTATTAAAAGTGTCAGCAAGTCGGATTGACTTCTTAAAAATGTATTATCTTTTCTTATAGCAATTTACCACAGGAGCCTTAATGGTTGAAGGAAAGTTACTATGAAGTCTTGTAATCCCATACACACACACAAAATCAACGTTACAATCGTATGAACAATCCGCCAATAAAAAATGCTCACAGACTTCTCAGCCCAGCCCAAGTAAAAGGTTCTTCCTACTCTACAAAACTTGTCGATCCAAATCTTTAAACTGCCATTATCGGTTATGTTTTGAATACAGAAAAACAGTGAAATTCGATTTAAATTATTTTTAATGTAATACTTTTTGTCAGAATTAAATCAAATATAATATTCGTGTTATCTTAAACTGAATATTTTGCAAAAGTGCGAAGAAAGTATGCAAAATTATGCAAGCTACCATGTTAATTGCGGAGGATCCAAGCTATCTTAGGATTCTGGGCATAAGTAGACACTCAACTGAAGAAATATTTCCCATAAAAAGTTATACAATGTACAATAACTGTTACATAACCTTATACATACTTACAACTATAACATGCTATACCAAAAATTACAATAAATGTTTACGTCTGACATTTGTGTTACTTAGTCTTAATTGTTTGCAAAAACTATATTGAAAACTGTTTATAAATAAACTTCGAGGAGATAACTTATACCTGTTGGTGGGGCTTAACTTAAAACACGAAAACTATTGCTAATATACAAAACTGTTATGTTTAGTTAAATATGAATTTTGAAAATAAATGCATAACTAAAAACAAAACGTGCAATTTAACCTCTTTTAAGGGTTTCTAGTCCTTTTACTCTACAAAAAAGAATACTAAAGGGTGTGTTTTTCCGAGTTATAGAAATTTATGTTGGCATTACTATTCAAGATGGCGACCGATTTAACAGCTGTCAAGAGATTTATTTTCACAGTGATTTGCCTATTCATCATGGTTATACTCACGCTTGCACAAGGTGCAATGGCAAAAAGTGCAATGTTTTTTCGATAATGGTTCTGTGCAAATTACCTATCACGAATGGACATAGTGCCATTTTATCGTCGACAAAGTTGTCCATCCGAGCCGATAATTCGATTAGCCATGGATCGTTTCTCTTATTGATAACCGCTAAAGACGCGGTACAGAAGAAGGTATTGCAGCTGTAGAGCGTAGCACTGGTTCAGCTCCAATGAGCTAGGTTCAGTAAAATCAAATTTTTAAAATTTGAGAACTGGAAACGTTTGTCCATCAATTAGTTTTATTGTCCACGTCCAGTTTTAAAGATATGGAATTTCAAAAATTTCCGAAAGTCAAAAAGTTGACTTCTTTTATATATATTTTTTTAAATAGCAATAACATCGTTTGCTCACCCTTTAGATGTTTGAAAAAAGTTTTAGTTTGAAAAATATAACCCATTCAAGAATTACCCATATCTCAAAACTAAGATTTTCATTAAATAACGTTTGCCCATCCTTTAAAAATAGACTCTATCGTTTGCCCTTAAAAAAATTATGAAATTTCATATCTTCAAAACTGACGTTGTAAAAAAAACAAACAGGTGGGCAAATGGTGGGCAAAAGATTCCAGTTTGAAAATGTACGCAATTCGATCTTACTGAACATATGTAGCTTCTTTGAGCGGGAAGACTTTTGCGGAAGAATCTTGGTTTGCGGGCTTAAAAATTCAACTCGTGGATGGAATTAAAGCCAAACGATCATTAAGCAAGGCGTAGATTCGTCGAATGGGCCAAAATCAGATTGTCGTTTTTCCCAAATTTTATTAGCGAATTTTGTTTAGCAATGAAGCGCACTTTTGGTTGAACGGCTTTGGCAACAACCAAAAGTGCCGCATTTGGCACGAAGATAATCCTATATTGTATGTCAAAACACCGTTTTATTCATCGAATACATGAAATTTTTCAATGAGTAAAAAGTATTCTTTCTTGATCAGGATCACTGGCCGAGTCGTTTCGGCCATGTACGTGAAAAACATTAAGGCAACGTCCTCTTAAACCGCCCAGTACATGCTCAAAACTTTTACGTCCAGACACTCTTAAAATGTTTGTGTTTTTTTGTGTTGTTTTATTATTTTCGGAACATTTCTATTGGTATTCCCAAATAGCTTTGAAGACGCCCACTCTAACGGATAAAAAAAAAGGCAAGCTGTCACGCAATTGTTGGGAAATTTCTTTCAAAAGTATTTTGAAACTGCTTCCTAACACTGCCAATAGCTGAGGGACGGATATCTGATACTCAAAAACTAGACTATAGCGTTCTTTCTTCTTTTAATTCTTAACAAAATTTCTAGTGTGGCGTGCCAGGTTTGGCCATTTTGTAGGTGTTTTAATGGGCTTGGCCAAAACGTTTTTGGTATTCCGATAGAAATTGCAAGACGAAAAAATATCAAAAGTGTGTCAGTGGCAGTTTAGGCCGGTTTACTTTCAATATTATGGTTTAAATAGTTCTTGAAATCGAGGCGTTCATACCGACAAACTTAGCTAGATCGAGTCGGCTAATCGGTCTTGATCAAGAATATATATATGCTTTTATGTTCAAGAAGGCTTTCTACTACCTGTTTTATACTTTTCAACGTATATAGTATGCATATACTTTTACATTACGAGAAAGTGTATAAAAATGTATTTTAAAAAGTCTGTAGCTATAAATTGCCAATTATCAGTAGGCTGTGTTTCCGTAAAAGCGTCTAAGGAGTCACAAAAAATAAACAATCGTCATTCTAAATTTTCAGTTACATATTTGCTATAAAAGCGGAAGCATATAGGCGCCGAAAATTAGTGTTCTACCGTTTTAAAGGGTATCCAGGTCCATACCCGAAACATCAAATTCTAGACCACCACCTGGTAGACCAAGCCCAGCTGTTGAATACCGCGCACGCACCAAAGCTCTCTCCCATTCTCACGCCCTTTTCAGCCCCCGACTTCCAGCTTTTCCCGACCATACAACCGTTACGCATACACATTAGTCAGATGGAGAGGGGGAAAGCTTTCTAGAGCTCCAACCTGTGTCGGTGTCTTCCGTTTAGTCGTCGGTTGACTTCCAAATTGGTAGCAACGTGTGGACAAAAGTGCTCCCACTGAAAAATCCCTTCAAAACCAAACGGTGCGTCTGTGTGCACTGCTACTTTCTTTTGGGTGAGCTGTGTTGGATAAAACCCGAGGATTTGTTAAAACCTTATCATAACAGTAGGCTATTATATAAAACGATTATATAACTTTCGGAACTTTTGAATACAGAATAGAAAAGGCACGTCCATCGACCACTGCCAATTCAATTTAAATCTTTATATACATAGTATCGGGTGTGTGTGTACATACATTAATACAGAGTGTTTTCTTGTGCCTACATATACATGAGCAAGATGCGTTGTCGGGAGAAACTTGTTGACCAGCGATAAGGCGACTAAGTACGGTTACGAGCATCGGGTTGATAAGAGCAGTTTTCATGGGCGGACCGAAAAACATAGTTGTCAAAACGTAGAATTCCGCCTTGAGAACGTTTTGTTTTTGCAAATACATAAATTGCGAACAATTCCATACTGATACTTTGCAGGCAATCATGAGCCCTCTCCCCCGAGTCAACATTGACGAGCCGAAATATGATCAGAACTATTACTTGGGGAGGGCCAAGCACTTCTTCCTGCTGACCAACCCGCTTAATGTGCTGGCCTCCGACTCGAAGTTAGAGGAGGCCCGCCAGATAGTGCTGAGGTACCGGGCTGGTAAGAAAGAGGACTCTATCACCAATTTAGCTCAATAATCATTTTTGAACTTCAAGGAAAGGATGTTCCCGAGTGCAAGACCATCGATGACGTGTGGCGCGCCAAATACCTGTACGATTCGGCGTTCCATCCGGAGACCGGGGAGAAGCAGATAGTCATCGGGCGCATGGCTGCGCAAATGCCCATGAACACAATTATTACCGGCGGTGCGTATGAGCGGCGTTTTCAGTTCGCAATTGTCGTCAAATAAACTATATGCTTTTGCGCTGCTGATTAAATCGAGTACAATAATAGCTAAATCACATTTCAGGCATGATGGCCTTTTACAAGACCACACCCGCCGTCGTCTTCTGGCAGTGGTGTAATCAGACATTCAACGCCATTGTCAACTACACAAACCGCTCGGGCACCTCGCCCGTCAGCCAGCAGTAGGTACCTCTTCCAAGCCGCAGTTCCTGACACTAACTTCGACGATTTCGTTCCCTATCCAGGCAACTAATTACCTCGTATTGTCTGGCCACTAGCGGAGCCTTGGTCACGGCTCTTTCCTTGAACCGCGCAGTGAAGAACATGAATCCGCTCTTGGGTCGCCTTGTCCCCCTAGTCGCAGTTGGTGCTGCCAACTGCATCAACATTCCTTGCATGCGGATGCAGTAAGTTCTTTTAAAAAGATAACAAGATGAATGCGGTAGTGGGCGTTAGGGTGGTTTGTGGGCGTTTTCTGAAAACTATGCTAAATCTTAACTCTCTACAGACAGACGGATTCTGATTTTTTTTATTCTTTCTTTTCCGGTTTGCAAACGTGATTGTTGCTCTTTAATTTCTTCCCTAATTAAAACATACAATCCAAATTTACTAAGAAAATTGTTAGCATTTCGGATTTTTATAACCGTAACTAAAATGTATTCCATGTATTTATAATCGCATTGCATTTAAGTTTACAGTAAACTATTGAGTTCAACACATAATCATTATCTTTTTCAGAGAACTACGCAACGGAGTGACGCTTTTTGACGAGCACAACAACGAAATGGGCATCTCGAAAAAGGCGGCCGTTGTTGGAATCTCAACAGTAATCCTGAGTCGAATCGCTATGGCCATACCGGGAATGAGTACGTCTCCTTGCGCACAAAAGTATAAAAAAATACTTACGATACCTTTTTGTCTATTTCAGCTCTGACACCGGTGCTGATGAATGTCCTCGAGAAAAGGGGATTCTTGGCTAAATACCCGCGATCCAACGCTCCCATCCAAACGCTCTTCTGTGGCTTCGTGCTGCTTTTCGCCACGCCCCTAGGCTGCGCATTTTTCAAGCAGCGAGCGGACATCAAAGTGGACAGCCTTGAGTCGGAGGTCCGTGACACCATTAGGAAGAAGCGTCCGGATTTGGAAACTGTCTGGTTCAACAAGGGCCTGTAAGGCCATAGCACATTACGAACTTAACGGAGACAATAATGTGGAATGAGCCTCTATTTATTTATCCTTCTTGCATTTATTGGCATTTTGCCTGTTGACATCCGTTCGAAATCCTCCTGATATTAGCCTGACCGCATATGCTTACCGCTCACTGTAAGGCGTTACGTCAGGGAATCCAGTTTTTCAGTGTATATTGTAGAGATTGTGTAAAAGTAAAAGAAACCAAAATAAATTCTGTTAACTGTTAACTGAACTCAGTTTTAAACTGAGCGCATCTGAGTGAATTGCGACATACATCGGGATATCGACTATGTTTATCGATGACTCTATCGAACTAGCGATTTCAGCGTTTTTCAGCCGTGACATGCACATACCTAATTGCTGGTCCGACTCAGCTTTGGTCTAAGTTTTTTTTTTATTTCATTTAACTATAATTTACAAAGCTGTAAATTGTCTGATATTTGTTTTGGCCGGATCCGCACAACGAGTGAATATTATTTTGTAAGCAGCAGCACCTCGCAGTGGTTGCGTTTAGAATCGTTCGTGTACTGTGGCCTGGAGTCATAATTAAGGTGTGGTTGGTTAAGTGTCTGCCTATGCCATCCATTAGTTTTGCTAGCACGGTCCACTTGGATTAAGCCCTCTTCTTTTGTCAGTTAAAACTGTCTTTATTCAATAGAAAACACAACTCAAGTATGTTTGATTATTCTAATAATTCAGTAAGACGAAGATCAATCGCGGCTTACGACCACGCCTAAGCACATACACACACACACACATGCACGTGCTGACACATCGTATCACGAATTTGAATGACCTGCGATCGACAGATCTGTTTACATTTCATTTGTTTATGCCATTAGAGCAGCAAAATAAAGAAGAAAATTGTTTTTCTTTTCCTTCCAGAAACTATTGAATTCCACAGCAAAATGTGTGTTTAGTGTGCGGCGCGCCATCTGAACCCGTCCTTACGCTATTCAAACTAAGGATCAACTATGCTAGCAAAATGCGGCATTCTGGCGGGTATTCTTGTGCTCAACTTAGTTTGCCAGACCACGCCACAATCGCCAGGAGACCTGTCGGATCCGGATCCGCAGTCGGGGCAGCAACCGCAGAACTATCAGCCCAGCTATAATAAGGATTACTCTCCGCGATACAATCCCTTGTATACTGGGCAGCAAAGCGCTGACCCCAACCAGTTCGACAATACGTTGCTCGACGGACAAAGCCCCAGCACCTACAAGGGGTACTATGATGGCAGGGCGGGAGGTGTTAGCCTTGGCGGCAACGTGGTCGCTCCTGGAAACAACCTCGGCGGACTTGGCCCACAGTACGACCCCTTTAATCGGAACAGCATAGGTTCAGCAGGTGTCAGCTACAGGGACGCCTTTACCGATGAAGATAATTTTTGCCCGGAGCACTGGGTCTCATTCAGACAGACGTGCTATCGCTTTATCCGCTCGCCCAAACGAAACTGGGCAGAAGCTAAAAAGATCTGCAAGGCATACAATGCTGACCTGATAAACGTGGATAATGTGGAGAAGCACTCGTTTATACTCAAGAATCTCATCCTGCAGAATCAGCGGCAGAACCGCTTCTTTATCTCCGCCCGGCAAACGGGCCCCTTAAATTGGGTTAACGACGATAACACCCAGTTAGTCCAGATTGATGACTCTTTTTCCATGGATGAGCAAGTACCCTTCGAAAACGAAGATCTGCACGACAATAGATTCCTTGTGCAAAACGACCTCAGCAACCAAAATATCAATAATCCAAATCAATTTTACAACTTGCCTTCGGGGACTGTTAATCAGCGTAATCAAAATAACCTTCGCGGCTTCATAGGCAAGTTTCACAAATTGAAATTGACGATTTTCTAAAAAACGTTTTTTTCCAGGTCCCAACCAGCCGTATGGAGACAACCGATATGTGCGCGATCGCGTTGTCTACGCGTTCTCGAAGAAAAGGGATCGGTGGATGTTTATGCCAGCATATGAAATTGAACTAAATCTATTTATCTGCGAGGCCAAAGTACTATACAGTTCAGACAATGTCAACATAAAGTTAGACGACAAACGCCCCTACCATTATGGCCTCGATATAAACGACATGGAACGGATTCCACGGGGTCCTTATTTCGTAAAACAGCCAAACGACACGACTTTTGATGTGAACAAGAATCGCCTGATTAATGATGTAACCCTTAGCTGTTTGGCCAGCGGGTATCCAACGCCTTCGTACACATGGTACCGAGAGGTATATATAGACGACAGACTCGAGTACCAAAAGATTGATCCCCTGGTGCAGGATCGATTCACCATATCTGGAGGAAACCTGATCATTTACGAGCCAAAGCAAGCACTGGACCAGGGCGCGTATCATTGTGTGGCGGAAAACAAATTTGGACGAATCAGATCCGAAAGCGCACATCTAAATTTTGGTTTCATTATGGAGTTCAACCTAAAACGGTCTGCCGAGACAAGCGAAATGAACTGGGGAAAATCAATATTCTGCGACCCCCCTCAGCACTATCCGGACGTACGCTATTACTGGGCTCGAGATTATTTTCCTAACTTCGTGGAGGAGGATCAACGCGTATTCGTCTCCCGCGATGGTGCTTTATACTTCTCTTTTATTGAAACTGTGGACAGAGCCAACTATTCGTGCACCGTGCAGACCCTTGTGTCGGACACTGGCCGCAACGGACCCTTCTTTCCGTTGCGCGTTACACCCAACAGCAACTATCAAGCACTAATATTTGCCAATACCTTTCCCAAAGTATTTCCAGAGGCTCCAGTGGCAGGTGACGAGATTCGGCTGGAGTGCATGGCCTTCGGTTACCCCATTCCGTCGTACAATTGGACCCGTCCTGGCTTACCTCTTCAACGCAACGCCTACACCATCAACTATGGGCGCGTATTAATAATCCAAAATGCGACCACGAATGACAACGGCGAGTACTCTTGCACCATTACAAATCCCCGGAAGACACTGATGAAAAGCATATACATCAATATACAAATGCGCCCACAATTTACCATTCCTCTGAAAGACATGATAAAAGACTACAACAGTGACGTGACTTTTATTTGCGAGGCATTCGCTATGCCCGACGCGAATTACACGTGGTACAAAAATGCTGAACGACTCGACCCAGCGACTATTAACCGAGATCGATTTATTATCCAAGATAATGTGTTAACAATTAAGTTTCTAGAAAAGGATAAGGACGACGCAATGTACCAGTGTGGTGCTCAAAACCAACTGAAGACTTCCTTCTCTTCGGCGCAGCTCCGAGTGCTGTCTATGAAGCCGTCATTTAAGAAGCATCCCCTCGAATCTGAAGTCTATGCTGTTTACAACGGCAATACGACAATTGTGTGCGACCCGGAAGCCGCTCCACGCCCAAAGTTTCAATGGAAGAAGGATGGACAAGTGATTGGCTCGGGAGGCCACCGGCGCATTTTGCCCAGTGGTACCCTGACAATAGCACCCACGTCGCGCGACGATGAGGGTATTTACACATGTATTGCATCAAACCAAGCTGGCACCGATGAATCACATGCACGAGTTATTGTATTGCGTAAGTAGAGAATGCCATTTATATAATACAAATAATGTAAATCCTATAATCAAATTTTCAAATTATTATATTATATGCATATATGTTTGATAAATAAAATGTTTTCATTTACTTTAATAATGTTAAGTAATGTTACATTTATTAAATTGATGAGTTTAGAAAACTCTATTAAAATTGTTTTTATTGCAATAATCTTTGCGTCTAAGTAACATATTTAAACGCGAATTGCCTTGTTCGTGTCTTACGTGACTTTCTTATTAAACTAACTTTGTAGTAATATAGTATTTAAAGTTTTACCAAAACTTTTCTGAACTTATTGACTCAATTATTTGCAGAGGAAATTCGTTTTATTGAAACCCCACCACAACGCATCGTTTCCAAGGAACACGACCTAATCTTCTTGCATTGCGAGGCCGCCTTTGATGAACTGCTGGACATTGCTTATGTTTGGAAACACAACGGTGAAATCTTAAAAAACAATCATGACGGGACCGGACGTATAGTATGTTAATTTTATGAAATCTGCACTAAACCTGATCTTATCAAAAAATTTTCATTTCAGATTATAGACTGGAATAGATTGACAGTGCATAACACCAGCATGCGCGATGCCGGGGACTACGAATGCGTTGTCAAGTCGGCGGTGAACGAAATTAGCAGCAAGACCAGTGTTTCTATTGAGGGAGCTCCTGGCGCTCCTGGCGGTGTTCAAGTCATACAGATTAGTAAAACGAAGGCCATAATTGAGTGGGTGGATGGATCCAACAATGGTCGTGCGATCCGCTACTACAACATTCTAGGCCGCACAAACTGGAATCGCACCTGGGTTAATGTGTCGACCCATGTAAAGGCGCGAGAGGTAGATCGATATACATCTCGTCAGCAAGCCGAGGTTGTCAATCTGACGCCGTGGTCGGCTTACGAATTTAGTGTAACTGCCGTAAACGATCTTGGAATCGGAACGCCCTCGGCCCCATCGCCAATCTACAGCACCTATGAGGACAAACCATACATAGCCCCGAAGAACGTTGGTGGTGGTGGTGGAAAGATCGGCGATCTAACTATTACCTGGGATCCGCTGCTGCCGCAGGAGCAGCATAGCCACGGTATACATTACAAAGTGTTTTGGAAGCTTAAGGGAGCCATTGAATGGGCATCTGACGAAATTAGAAAGCAGGATCACATGGGCGTCGCAGTTGTTAATATACCTCTTAATAACTACTATACGGAATACGAGGTTAAAGTGCAAGCTATTAACAGTGTGGGTAAAGGGCCGGAGAGTGAAATAACTGTCATACACTCCGCTGAGGACATGCCACAGGTGGCTCCTCAAAAGCCGATTGCGCTTGCCTACAACTCCACATGTTTTAATGTCACTTGGAAACCTATAGACATGTCACGTGAAAACATTCGTGGCAAACTCATTGGCCACAGGGTAAGCTTACTGCACATAATTGTATTGCATCTATATACATTTTTTTGTTCATCAGTTGAAATACTGGAAAACAACGCATCAGGAAGAAGACTCTGTATACTACCTGTCACGTACTACAAGAAATTGGGCGCTGATAGTAGGTCTACAACCAGATACATATTACTTTGTAAAAGTCATGGCCTACAATGCTGCAGGTGAAGGGCCTGAAAGCGAACGCTTTGAAGGTGGGTGATGAACAGTTTAAAAAAAAAATTGTAAACAAATTTTTAAACACCATGGTTTTAGAACGAACATATAGAAAGGCACCGCAAAAGCCGCCATCTTCGGTTCACGTGTATGGAATAAACCCGTCTACGGTGCGAGTTGTTTGGCGATACGTTTCACCCTCGCAAGACGAGGAACCAGTCGAGGGTTATAAGGTACGCCGCCCGGCTCAGTGACCAAAAATATTTATTATAATCTAAAACTTTTTAGGTTCGCATTTGGGAAACGGACCAGAACATGATCACGGCAAACAATACCATAGTGCCAATCGGACAGAAACTGGAATCGTACATAAATAATCTTACGCCAGGGAAAAGCTACAACATGCGAGTCCTCGCATACAGCAATGGGGGAGACGGTCGCATGTCCAGTCCAACCTTACGCTTCCAGATGGGCAAGACAACGCGCAACGGTGCAAATACCCGACATGGCCACAACGTCAATACTGTCCTTATCTTAAGCACATTGCTGCTTATTAGCACCTTTTTCTACACAAGCCACTAAATGCAGCACAAATTAAGATCCCGTACATTTAGGTAGTAAGGACATACATACTAAGAAGTGACCTTATAAAAGAGTAAGTGCAGCTATAAAAAAGAAATACATTCCATCTCTCTTTTAAGCCCCTTACTGATGTAAATGCAATTCCGTCCATTTTATACACTTTTATTAAAAAATAAATTGCTATCCTCATACTATTAATACCATTATATGATTGAGTATATTGCTAAAGGCAAAACTTATTTTTGCCCACAAATTTTTATCTTGGAAATTTTGGTAAGGAAAATGTTCTGGTTGGGGTATATATTATATTTCGCTCCATAACTTTTGATCATTTTTTATACCCCCTTAAGAGAACTCCCCCTATAATACTGCTGCAGCTTTTTATTTCCAAATTGTTAATTTAAGAAAAATGTCATTAATGCAACATTTTATATAATTTGACCGAACAATCTTGAAACACTGTAGATGAAAAAAATTTGGATACTCTGCCTTATCTATGAAAACAGAAAGCAAGCTAGCTTCGGCAAGCCAAAGCTTATATACCCTTGCAGTTATTGTATATTACTCGTAAAAACAAATTAATGTGTGCCGAATAGAACAAATTTTGTCTAATAAAGACAGATCGATGGGTTGGCGGGCTGTCGATGTGTTCGGGTCTTCTGTTACACTGGCCTCAACGGCCGCAAGCCTATTCGGTGGCCGGATGTCCAAAAGATTGGGTGCGATACTTCTCGATAGTATTGCCCACAGTCTGAATTGATGGCCGATTATGAACACCATAAATCGGGCGAAGCACTTTCACAAACGACCTCCGATTTTCAAAATAAAGTTCAACGATTTCATGAATTGCCAAAAACTAAAGCGCCATCTAGCGGTGGGGTTACTTTAATTGCTTACGACGGTCCGGCTTATACACAAATGTTTTAAAAAGAAGGTGCGTGTATTACTAACTAACTCTGTATTTGGAATCCCAGCTTTCTCATGGAGACTGGCAATTCTACTACTTACAAACCTTTCCATTAACTGGTATACCATTTTATTTTACGAGTAGATTATACAAATTGCTGTTGTAGGGCGCTGCTTTCCGAAATATGTTATTTAAGCTCGTAAGAGAATTTAAGAAAACTACAAATTCCTTGTCAAAAAAATAAATGAATTAGTCAAGCTATTTTCAGCATTTTAAAATACCACAAAATACCAATTAATTTCGAGAATCCCCCTAATCTTACATGACGAAAATAATATGGTGCTGTGGGATCGCTTCGGTCACACTGCGATACTGCTCGCTGCGGGTATTAGCAAAAACACAGAGTAGATAGAAGCAAACGAAAACATGGTTTTATAGCGCAAATCTGATACAATCGCACTGGTCATCTAGAAACTTGAACCATTGACCTGCAAAAGGAAAAGGCTCTCCCGTAAGGTTATCCTGGATAGCTAGGGGAACACCATGGCGTATGGCTGGAACGGATGCGGAATGGACGTTCAGGTGAACGGGAGCAACGGCTCCATAGGTTTATCCTCAAAGTACTCCCGCAGCACGGAGCTGCGACGCGTCGAGGACAACGACATTTACCGGCTTGCCAAAATCCTAGACGAAAACTCTTGCTGGCGCAAGCTAATGTCTATCATACCCAAGGGCATGGATGTGCAGGCCTGTAGCGGAGCCGGAAACTTAAATTTTCCAGCGGAAATCCAAAAAGGATTTAAATATTCTGCGCAGAACGTTAGCCAGATTGACGAGGCTGCAAGCCGACTGTCGCCAGACCAGAGCAAGTCGCAAATGATGATCGACGAGTGGAAAACCTCTGGCAAGCTTAACGAGCGGCCCACGGTGGGGGTGTTGCTCCAACTTCTGGTGCAGGCAGAGCTCTTCAGTGCGGCAGACTTTGTGGCACTAGACTTCCTAAATGGTAAGGCAAAATATGTTTTCCCTAAGCTTACAAAACTAGACAAACTCTGTTTCCGCTGACTACTGTAGAGTCCATCCCTGTTCGGCCGATTGACGGTCCCGCAGCGCCCATCAGCCTGGAGCTGCCGGATGATGACATGGAAGTGGACAACGATGGGCTGAACCTCAGATACCAGTTAAGCACTGCCTCTGTTGGGGGAGGCGCTCAAGGTAGCGTTGGCCTGAACCTGGACACTTTTGAAAAAGACATGGTGAGGAGGGACAAGAGTGTACCCCAGTCGTCAGGGATCGCCCGCCCCTTAGTGCCACCTCGACGACAGCCACGGAATAATACTAGCTCCAGCTTCACCGCAGGCACCAGAACCATGTCGGCGACCATCCCAAATGTGCCCAACTTGACAATTCTAAATCCCAGCGAACAAATTCAGGAGCAAGTTCTGCAGCCACGACCACCGAATATCCCAGATCTGTCTATACTTGTTGCAAACTCGGGTGATTCAGGGGCAACTTTGTCTGGCAACACAAGCAACAAATCCAACTCAACAGATTCGACAAACATACCGCGAATCACTCTTTTAATTGATAATTCTGCAGATTTAAGCTCTCAATCAAATCACGATGCAGCGAAAGCTCCAACGGCTACCACATCAATTGCGACATCAAACAACTTGCCAATGATAAGCGCCTTGAATATAAATAATGACAGCGGGGAGACTTTGCGTCCTGAGAGCAGAAGCAGTTTCAGCAGCTTAAGCAAAGATGATGACGATGATATCGATGGGGATGAGGATGTAGAGGAAGAATACCCAGATGCCTTCCTGCCAAACCTGTGTAACTTGGAGCAGCAGAACTCAAACAATGATTCCAGCCTGACAACGGTTACTGGCACCAGCGGTGATAACAGCTTTGAGCTGACCAACGACTCCAGCTCCACCTCAAACGACGATTACGCTTGTAACATTCCAGACTTGAGTGAGCTGCAGCAATAGGTAAAGGCACCGACAGTCGGCGGTGATGACATTCCGTTTGTCACCCAAGCTTACGATAATTTATACAACCCAGGTGTATTCATTTGTCTGTCCATATTGGCAGCTGGGGTAGGACCTTCTTATATTATGCATAAGGTCCAACTAGAATCTAAAACTTAGTGCAATCATCATTCATTCTCCATATCACAGCTACCGACCAAGTTTATGACAAGAACGGCAATATCAAATATTTCCGTTTAAGAAAAGCCATAACCCAATACCAAAATTAAAAAATTTTTATGTGCTTACAAAATACTCCTTAATTTTTTAGTATAAATTTACTTTAACCCAAAATGGGTTTTCTTCGTTTTGGAACAAACAGCGATTTCATGACTTTGGTCATTATCAAATGATTTTTGATTAAAATATTTAATTTAATAAACAAATAAAACGATATAATGGCTAAATACAAATAAAATATTTTTGAAAACAATAAGATCGATTTTTTCAAACATGAAATCTGGGTTTCCAGAGTTCCAAATCCACTTACGACTTTCTGAAGTTTTAAGTTTTAAAGATCTCAACGTTCATACGGACAGACGACGAACATGGCCAAATCGACTCGGCCAGCGGTCCTGATAATGAGTCAGGTTAATATATACAAATGATTACTTATGTCAAAGTCTTTTTTTAGGGCTGAAGGTTTAGAAGTTAGAGAAGACACTTATTTTTCCTTGTGTGTTCCGATGTACTATCCGTCAAATCTCATTGGTTTAACAAAGAGTTGACACACCTAAGAAATGTAAAGTCCAGACTTTATACAGTCTGGTTTTAAAATTTCGTTAACACTAAGTGCACAACAATTTCTTTCCCTTCCTCGCTATTTTTTGAAAATACTACCGTAACATCGGATCAGGCAATAGCCGATCTATTTGCCTAGTTTTTTCAATCAACATATTTCACATTTCCTCATTTCGAACAACCTTACTCTTACGCGGTATTAAAGTCGAATTTAATATTTTGCCCCACTCTAAACAAATGCTCACTGCTCTAAGAGCTTTAGCGTGTTAAGCCTGTCTATTCGCCAGGCCCCGACGGGATTCCCGAATGTGTGCTTAGAATCTCTGCGGGCCTTGTGCGAGCTTTTATTTGTTTTTGCTCTAAAAGGGTATTCTAGATTTGTTGAAAAGTTACAGGGAGAAGGTAGATTTTTCGACATTATAAGGTATACAAATTCTTGATTAGGATCAGCCTAGTCGATGTGTCCATGTTCGTCGGTCTGCCCGTAAAAACGTCGAGATCTCGGGAACGCAACCATGACTATTACACTATATTACTTCTTTACTAAGCTAATAGGTTGAGGTCAAGAGACTCATGGCATTTTCCTTCGATATGCAAAACAAAAACGTTGGCCAATGAAGCTCAAAGAAGCTGGGGTTAGTAAAATCAAATTTTTGAAATTTGAAAACTGGAACCACCAATTAGTTGTTTTTGCCCAAGGCGACCATTTTTTAAGATATGGAAATTCAAAAATGTTCAAAAATCAAGAAGTGGACTTTTTTGAACTTTTTTTTTTTACATCGCAACAACATTGTTTACCCACCCTTTAGATTTTTGAAAAAAGTTTTAGTGGTGGGCAACGATGTTATTGCGAATTAAAAAAAAGTTTAAAAAAGTAGACTTTTTGATTTTCGAAAATTTTGAAATTCCATATCAATAAAACTGGACATGGGCAAAAAAAAAACTAATTGGTGGGCAAAGGCTGCGCAAACGATTCCAGTTCTAAAATCTCAAAAGATCGATTTTACTACGACCACAAGCTGCAGTACTGCAGTACTACACTCAAACTGTTAAAAAATTGTTGTATTTTATTTCATTTTATTACTTATTTGGCCAACTTCAAAAAATTTGCCAATACAATTTCGTCCTCGCAAATACACTATTTCTGAAACGGGTCGAGGAACTAGACCAATGAGTAACCTAAGTGTAACGAACTGATTTTCTTGTTTCTGCTCGCTGAGAGTTGCAACGGCTAGCTCAGAGAGTTTGTTTGTTCGTCCCACCAAATTTATGATTTGTGTGATTGCCCGACCAAGAAGAAGACAGAGTCTCAGGTTTAAACCAACTTTATTTAGCGTCACTTGCTGAACAGGATTCGGTGACCCTCGCCGTCGGATGCGCGTCGTTGCTCCTTTATCGTCCTTCCTTCGTGTGCCTGCGTCGCTTCCGAGGGGGGATCCGCACCGGCTCGCCTGGGGCTTAGGATGTTATGGCGGCAGGGTGTGTCGTCCGAGAGACAAGCTAGTGCTCCTCTCCGACCCACCTTTGCCGACCACTGACTCCACCGTCCCTTCCTGCGTATGCCAAGCACTTGTCGCCCTTGCCGAAGGATAACCTGCGGGCTCGACCAGGGCTTAGGATGTTATGGGGCAGGGTGTATCGTCCGTGAGTTAAGCTAGCGCTCCTCTCCGAACCACCGTTGCGGCCACTGACTCCACCGTCCCTTTCTGACCACGCTAGGTTCTGGTGTTCGCTTGTCCTTCGCTGATCTTTACGGGATGCTCGGCTGCGGGAATCCCGTTATTTCCCCTTTTGCACACGGCTCGCTCGGGTACAAGGTCCAAACATGTCCCGTTAGTTCACGGTGCGTCCTCTTTGTGCCTGTCCAAAGTCCGCACCGTTACCATATGACCTTTACGCCTTTGGCGGGTCCAAGGTCCAGCGCGGTACCGTTATTTCACGGTCTCTCCGCTTTGCCGGGGTCCAAGGTCCATTATTTCCTGTTTGACCTGACCGCCCTTGACTCCTCTCGCATTCCAGCCGTCTTCGCTGTTGCTAAGCCGATCTCCTGCACCCGGATTTGTGGGGAGTTTTAAGACTCCTCACATTTCCCCCTTTCTTCGGAAGTATTTGAAAAGAATGTTGCTTCCGGCGGTCCTCTGCTTTGGTTCCTCCTTGCGTAGGCAACTTCCTCGATCTCCTCTCGTCGACCCTGCGCCCTTCGTTCTCAGCCTGGCAGTCGCAGCTTATTAGACCCCGTCGTTCAGCATCTTGACTTGGCATCTTGAACATCCTTGCGCCTTCCTGATCGCAGCCTTTACGTCTCAGCCTATTTGAGCATCTCGATGTGGCATCTTGATCCTCATCGTTCCTTACTCCTCACGTCGACCTGCGCCTCCTTGATCTCAGCCCCGCAGCCTCAGCCTTGTAGACCCTGTCGTTCGACATCTCGACTCGGCATCTCGATTCTCGCGCCCTTCTCCAGCCTCCTGTATCTGTTGCCGTCTGCTTCTGGTCACCAGCTCCACATTTAAATTTCCCGCCTTCTCATCGCTTTCCATCTCTGGCAACTCCACCGATACTCACCATGATCGAGCTATCGATGTTGGCGACCGGCGTTGGCACTTCCGATTCCTATCGATGTTGTCTCATCGCTGATTGCGCGATCGAGCTATCGATATTGGCGACCGGCGTTGCCACTTCATGTTCCGATATTCCGATGTTCCGATTGCTGTCAATAGTGTGACAGTGTGTTGAAAATCAATATAAAATCCAGTATTTTTTGTTCCCTATCGATCTCACTATCGATCGACCGCTATTATCGTAGCGCCCCCATCCCAATTTTCTCTAAGCCCGTGGATTTCGGAGTTGCAGCTCAATGGAGGTAAGTTACGGATTTTTGCGTAATAACCGCCATCTTTACTTATCCTCTCTTCGTTTTAGCTCCTCCTTTAGCTGCTGGCCCTGGACACAGGGACCCTGGAGGCCCTTCAGCAGGGATCCATGATGAATGCTCCGGTCGGCTGCCCCTGGACTCAAGCGCCTTCGAGGCCAGCTTGCCGTCTTCGTTTCCGCTCCTGCCGCAGCCCCGCGTCGACTTGCCGGCCCGCGTGCCTGGCCTCGCGTCCGTCTGCCGGCCGTCGTGCCTGGCCTTGGCTGCTGCGGATGTCTTCGCACCTTTTTTTCAAGTGAGCTATGTGCCCCTCGCTCTCCCCTGACCCACGCAAATCGCTGATTCTTGCATTCAACACCTTTATTGGGGTACGTAAACCCTTACCTCGCCGCCGCGTCGCACCTTTAGGCGGAACCGCTGGCCGTCCAGCACGAACAGTTTGGCCCAGCCTTATGCCGTCTGCCCGCCTGGGCCTCGGCTTCCTCGACCACCTTAGGTGGCCACTCGCCACGGCTTCTCACATAGCGACCCCTGCCTGCGGAGGCAGGGTCGCTGCGGTGGCTGTCTTGCCTCGGGGCATGATTCCTGCCGCGCGAGTTTCGGTGGGGGTGGTGCGGGCCACACACACGGACCCTTCTCCGGGCCGTCGTCCTCCGTCCGGGCGCAAACTCCCGGGTCGCGCGCCCGCTGCTCGACCGGCCTGCACCCGACCACGCCCACCTCCCACACGCGGGCCTCCGGCGTGTTCTCCGCTCGTGCGGGCCACGTCACCGTATGGCGGCGTCGGTGGCAACGGCGGCTATGGTTGCGGCGTCGGTGGCTGCGGCAGCTCTCGCTGTTGCGGCTCCGGCCTCGGCAGCTGCGGCTGTCGCTGCTGCGTCGGTGGTGGTGGTGGCTGCGGCTGTGCCGGTGGCGGCAACGTCGTCTGTAGTTGCGGCTGCGGCATCGGCGTCGGTGGCTGCGGCATCTCTCGGTGTTGCGGCTCTGGCGTCTGCGGCTGCTCCTGTTGCTGCTGCGTCGGTGGTGGCGGCGGCTGCGACGGCGGCGGTGGTGTGGTGGCTGCCGCGATGGCGACTGTGGCAACGATGACGGTGAGTATGGTCCCCACAGCGCCTCCTCCTCCTTCTGCCACTCCAACAGGCGTTCCTGCCACGCGGCCTTGGCAGCGGCTGCCTTCCGCTCCACCACCATCCGCTCAAACCGTCGCAGCGTGGCGTTCCGTGCGTCCGCAAACTCGCGCATCTCCCGCAGATCTCCCGACGGCATCGCGTCTCCTAGACGGATCCGCCCGTGGCCCTGCGTCGCCCGCCGCACGCTGCGGTAGGCCATCCTCGCCCTCGCGCTCCGGCCTCCTTCGTCCTCTTCCGAGGACACCACCGGGGTGACAGTCTCACCCCCGTCGTCCTCCATGTCGCCGCCCCGCCCTCCATGTCGCTCCGGGCTGTTCCCCAGTGACCGACTTTCGCTTTTTCCGCCGCGACGAAACCTCGGTTTTTGATTTGCTCCTTTCCGCCGTTATTCCGCGGGGCCTGCCATTGTCTTCCGACTTCCCAGGTGTCCTGCCGTCGGCATGTCGTGGCTCTCGGCCATGACGCGCTACAGCTCAAAGAAGCTGGGTCCGCAAAAATAGAATTTTTGAAATTTGAAAGTTGGAATCGTTTGCCCATCGTTTGCCCATGTTTGCCCACCAATTAGTTTTTTTTGCCCACGTCCAGTTTTCAAGATATGAAATTTCGAAAAATTTCGAAAATTTTCGAACTTTTCCATACCCCAAAACAAAAAATTTTCAAACAAAATCGTTTGCCCACCCTCTAAAAATGCTTTTTATCGTTTGCCCACCCTTTAAAAATGGTTTTTTTCGTTTGCCCCCCCTTAAAAAAAAATATTTTCGTTTGCCCACCTCTTAAAACTAAATATTTTTAAACAAAATCGTTTGCCCACCCTCTAAAAATGCTTTTTATCGTTTGCCCACACTTTAAAAATTATATTTTTGTCCACGACTTAAAGGTATATTTTTAACAATAATTATTTTGTACACGCGAAAATCTCTTTCTATCTCTTTCTTACTCCTAAAAAACGATCAAAGGCCAGAGGTGTTGTTGCATATAACCAACATATACATATAAATAAAACACACATACACATTTTCGGTTCTGCTATCTGCACTGAAAAAATCAAGTTGGAAAAAAAAGAAAATACATAGTTTTAATGCTTTTGAAAACTCCAAATTATGTTGGATAACAATATGGTAAAGCAAACACAATTGTTTTTTTTTGTCTGGGTTGTATGTATGTAAACCAATTTGCTAGCAACGAAACATACGACTGATTTTTAGCTATGTAGCTTTTCAGTCGGACAGCGAAGTAACTGTTAAGCATATGAAATTGTTGTTGCTCAGCATAAGGAACTAGTGAAGAATAAGCAGAATACACCATAATGTTTTTGTAATATGTACGTACATATGTATGTATTGTCAATGCGGCAAGTACCACGTGTGCGTGTGAATTGGCGCTACAGCTTACTGAAAGTAATTTTTAATTGAAAATATTTTTTTTTAAGGGTGGGCAAACGAAAAAAACAATTTTTAAAGGGTGGGCAAACGATAAAAAGCATTTTTAGAGGGTGGGCAAACGATTTTGTTTGAAAATTTTTAGTTTTGGGGTATGGAAAATGCTTAATTCTTTAAGTGCTTATATTTTCTAAACTTAAAGTTTTTTCAAAATTCTAAAGGGTGGGCAAACGAAGTTATTGCGATTTAAAAAAAAAAAAGTTCAAAAAACTCAACTTTTTAAAGTTCGAAAATTTTCGAAATTTTTCGAAATTTCATATCTTGAAAACTGGACGTGGGCAAAAAAAACTAATTGGTGGGCAAACATGGGCAAACATGGGCAAACGATTCCAACTTTCAAATTTCAAAAATTCGATTTTTGCGGACTCACCTTCTTTGAGCTACGCGCTACCTCTCCCTGGTTGGTACACACAGCTTCCGTGACACCACATCCTCGTTTCTTGCCCGGTGCGGAATGTGCCTATACAATTGGCCGGCCTCCTCTAGGTAGTCTGGGTATTTTTGGGGATCCTGCTTTATTTTACTTTTCTCCGCATCTCTTCTATCCACCTGCATTCCTGCTGCTCGTCCGGTTGCCCTTCTTCCTTCGCCGTAATCCTGTGGCTCGTTTCCTGCAGCGGCTGTCTCGACGGCGTCCGCGACGATGTTCAGCTGGCCCTTTCTGTATGTAATTTCGAAGTCGAATTGTTGGAGCTCCAATGCCCACCTCGCGATCCTTCCGGACGGGCTCTCGATGCTGTTCAGCCACTTCAGGGCCATGTGATCCGTTATCACTTTGAAATGGTAGCCTTCCAGGTACGGTCTTAATTTCCTGACAGCCCACACTATCGCTAAACACTCCTTCTCTGTTGTAGAATAATTCTTCTCCGCTGCGTTCAGAGCTCTGCTGGAGTAGGATATGACCCGCTCGCCTTGCTCGGAGTGCTGTGTGAGGATAGCGCCCAGCCCGTAGTCGCTGGCGTCCGTCTGTAGCACAAACATCCTTGTGAAATCGGGGCATGCCAGGATCGGGTCGGCGACCACCCTGGTTTTGACGGCTTCCAATGCTTCTTGGTGGGCGTCTGTCCATTCCCATTTTGCCTGTTTCTTGAGGAGTGCGTTCAGCGTTTGTACCAACGTCGCAAAATCCGGTACAAAACGTCTGTACCACGACGCCACTCCTAGGTACTGTCGCAGCTCCTTCACGTTTCCCGGGGGCTTTAGCTGAGCTATTGCCGCTACTTTCTCCGGATCCGTTCCGATGCCCTGATCCGTCACACGGTGGCCCAGGTATTGTAGCTCCTTCCGAAAGAACTTGCACTTATCTGCGTTAACTTTCAGGTTTGCCGCCCTTAGCCTCCGGAAAACCTCTTTCAGGTTGCGCTTGTGTTCTTGTAGTGTCCGTCCGATCACAATTATGTCGTCCTGGTACGCAAGCGCGTGTGGCATCATCTCGGGTCCTATCACTTGGTCCAACGCCCGCATTACTTTCCACTGGAATAGGCCCTTTCCCGGCACCGTAAATGCCGTATATTGCCGACTTGCCGCTTCCAACGGAATCTGCCAGTACCCGTCCTTCAAATCCAGACTGCTTATGTATTTCGCCTCCCTTAATTGATCCAGAATGTAGTTGATCATAGGCATCGGGTACGCGTCCTTCACGGACTTTGCGTTTATCTGGCGGAAATCTACACACAAACGCCATTGTCCCGTCTTCTTCTTCACCATTACTATGGGAGAGCTGTACGGGCTCCTAGACGGTTCGATGCACCCTTTTTGTAGCAACTCGTCGACCTTGGCATTGATCTCCACCTGCATCTTCGGGTTCTTCGGGTAGTAGCGCTGTTTGACCGGTTGATCTTCCTTCATCGTGATTCTGTGCACCGCCACCGTTGACGTCCCTTGGACTCTTCCCATTCTGCTAGCTCTGCCTTCAGGAAGCCGTCAATATCTTCCTCCGCAAAGTCGGTCGTCCTCTCCACGATTGCCACTGACAGCTTCTCGCGTGCACCGCTTCGAACCACCTGTCCCGCTGGTATCGTTGCTCTTAGACCCGCGCATGCTATCCTGGCTCCGACTTTCGTTAGGAAATCCCTTCCCAGTACTAGAGCGTCGATGATGTTGTGGAGGATTAGCAGCTGCATTCTTACGGTCCTCTCTCCCAGTCCTATGTTTACTTCGAGCAGCGATGTGACCTCCTCAAACCGTCCATCAGCCATCCGCACTTCTCTTCTCGTGGATACGACCTCTCCCACTGCCCGCAACCTGTCCGCCAACTCTTCGCTAATAAAGCTTGCTGTGGCTCCGGTGTCCATTGTGGCCTTAACTTCCACTCCGTCTATGAGCACTGTGGCGGACAGTTGCCTTTCTTCCGCCTTCAGCTTGTCCATTAATTTTGAGGGGCAGCACCTTGCGAACCCTGGTTGCCCCTCTGAGGCTGGGGTCGCGTGGCGTTTCCCGATCTTGGACAGCACTCTGCGGTCTTCGGGCCGATTCTCCCGCACGTCCAGCAAAAGGTGATCGGTCGGATCCGACATTCCCGCATCCAGTGATCCTGGCCCCCGCACCTATGGCAGGCTTGAGCTGGGTTTAATACAAACCCCCGCCGCACCGGGTCTGGCTCTCGCCCGTTCGTTTCGTGCCTCGATGGTCCTGTGGGCTCCTCTTGGCACCTTCTGCACACCGCGTGCTGTTCCCCTCTTGGGAAATCCCGCTGGTGGCGGGCTCTGTGGGTCCGCTCTGACTCGAAACGCTCCCTTTGGGAGTCCAGTTCCTCGAATTCGTCGGCCAGGGCCATCAGAGCATCCAGGTGTCGGCACTCGTACGGGCGGACAAACATTCGTAGAGCTGGAGTGCTGTTCTCCCTTATCCTCTCCAAGATCTCTTTCTGTGACATCCCCAAAGGCCGCATTAGGGTCTGCATGGCCACCATATAATCTTTGAAGCACTCGCCATGCAGCTGCTTCCTCTGCCTGACCTGGTCTGCCAGCTTCGTCATGAAGCCTCTGGGCAGGAAAAATTCTTGGAAGCTGTGGATGAACTCTGCCCATGTCTCCCAGAATCTGTTGTTGGCGATGAACCACTTTAGGGCCCTGCCCTTCAGCAGCTCCGGCATCGCTCGCGGGATTTGGTTGATCTCTAGGCCGTACGTCATTGCTAACCACTCCACCTGCTCCAGGAACTCCAATGGCTTGTCGTGACCGTCGTACCGGAAGCTCCACTCCCGCACCTGTTTCGCCACCTTCGCGTAATCCGGAGGGGCTAGTCTTGCGATGTCTCGCCGATCGCGGCTGGACTCCCGCCCCTCCCTTCTCTCGCGGCTGCTTTCCCGCCGTTCACTCCCGGTTTCCTGCCTTTCGGGTCTGCTCCCGCTGGCCTCCATCATGCTGTGGACATCGAGGCTCCTCATCAGGCCTTCCAGGGGTCGGTCTCTTTGTCTACTCCCTTTCCAACGCCTCCAGTATGGCGACCGTTTCGGGCTCGTCTGCGGTCTGCTGGATAAATTCGGACAGCGTCTTCCTCATATTCTCGACCAACCCTTCCAGCTTAATGCCTAGGGCGCTCGCTATTGCGGGAAAGTCATCCCTCTTCAGGCTGTATTGCCACGATTTCCCCATCTTCACCTCTGTTCTTTTGGCCAGGACAATCACGGTTGGGCACCAGATGTAACGAACTGATTTTCTTGTTTCTGCTCGCTACGAGTTGCAACGGCTAGCTCAGAGAGTTTGTTTGTTCGTCCCACCAAATCTATGATTTGTGTGATTGCCCGACCAAGAAGAAGACAGAGTCTCAGGTTTAAACCAACTTTATTTAGCGTCACTTGCTGAACAGGATTCGGTGACCCTCGCCGTCGGATGCGCGTCGTTGCTCGTTCGTCGTCCTTCCTTCGTATGCCTGCGTCGCTTCCGAGGGGGAATCCGCACCGGCTCGCCTGGGGCTTAGGATGTCCGTGTGGCGTACTTTCGCTGACTTCCGTGTACTTCGCGTAACTTTTCCGACCGACTATGTGGCTGTATGGCCCTTCGCGTACTTCTTCTTGACTGTCACGAACTAATGTAATTTAGATTTAACAAAAAAAAATGTTCCCGTTCCCGTTTTCGAAAGTTTCGAAATTCCATATCAATAAAACTGAACATGGGCAAAAAAAAACTAATTGGTGGGCAAAGGCTGCGCAAACGATTCCAGTTCTAAAATCTCAAAAGATCGATTTTACTACGACCACAAGCTGCAGTACTACACTCACACTGTTAAAAAATTGTTTTATTTCATTTTATTATTTATTTGGCCAACTTCAAAAGATTTGCCAATACAATTTCGTCCTCGCAAACACACTATTTCTGAAACGGGTCGAGGAACTAGACCAATGAGTAACGTAAGAATGTAATTTAGATTTAACAAAAAAAATGTTCCCGTTCCCTTTCCTAATCTAAAAAGTTTTTTGTTTCCAAATGTTTCCACGGCCGCAAACCGTTCAATACAGACACGCTCACACTTTTCAACTTTGGTTTGATATTTTTATACCCGTTACTCGTAGAGTAAAAGGGTATACTAGATTCGTTGAAAAGTATGTAACAGGCAGAAGGAAGCGTTTCCGACCATATAAAGTATATATATTCTTGATCAGGATCAATAGCCGAGTCGATTTGATCATGTCCGTCTGTCCGTCCGTCTGTCCGTCTGTCTGTCCGTATGAACGTCGAGATCTCAGGAACTACAAAAGCTAGAAAGTTGAGACTAAGCACACAGACTCCAGAGACATAGACGCAGCGCAAGTTTGTCGATTCATGTTGCCACGCCCACTCTAACGCCCAAAAACCGCCCAAAACTGCGACGCCCACACTTTTGAAAAATGTTTTAATATTTTTTGCCACGCCCACTCTAACGCCCACAAACCGCCCAAAACTGCCACGCCCACACTTTTGAAAAATGTTTTAATATTTTTTCATTTTTGTATTGGTCTTGAAAATTTCTATCGATTTGCAAAAAATCTTTTTGCCACGCCCACTCTAACGCCCACAAACCGCCCAAAACTGCCACGCCCTCACTTTTGAAAAATGTTTTAATATTTTTTCATTTTTGTATTGGTCTTGAAAATTTCTATCGATTTGCAAAAAATCTTTTTGCCACGCCCACTCTAACGCCCACAAACCGCCAAAAACTGTCCTTCGCACTTACACTAGCTGAGTAACGGGTATCAGATATTCGGGGAACTCGACTATAGCGTTCTCTCTTGTTTCATTTTGTATTAGTCTTGTACATTTTTCTCGGTTTGCCAAAAATAATTGTTTCACGCCCATTGTATCCCTTACAATCCACCCACAACAGTCTTCTGATATCCCAGAAAAGGTAGAAATTTCTCGTTCCCACTTCCACTAGCTCGGCAATAGCGTTCTATAATGTTATTTATATTATTATTATTCTATTATTTCAATAGATTTGCCATTAAAGTTTTTTGCCGCGCCCCACAAACCGCACAAACCACCGACAACTGTCAAACCCACTATTTCATTTCTAGCATTTTTGTATTTTTTCACCATTTTCGACCGATTTTCCGGAAAATGATAGTAGAAATCTGATGAAATCGAAAACTTTTGTACATTTGGTGTACTTTTCCATTTCTGGGCCCTCAGCCCAGTGGGCCCACTGAACCCACTGCCTTGCCCAGGACCTGCCCACCAGCCAGTCAGCCACTCTCTCCCAGCATCCTACGGCCGCACGGTGGCGCATTAGATACTTCTGTGTTATAGAAATCAAACTCTTGAACCAGGTGAGATGTTTTCATAATTTTTTTCAATTTTTTTAAATGAAAGGTAATTTTATTACTTTTAATGGTCATACAATATGGTGTGATAAATAGTAGATGTTATAGTCGAAAATTAATGTTTTTAGAGGCAGTTTTCTCAATTTGTATCCATTTTCGACGAATACTTTTTATTTGTTTTCTCTGAAAATGCTAATATGATACATATTTAATAAAATAAATTAATTTTAAAGAAAAAAAATTTTTATTTTTTTTTATTTTTTATTTTGTAATTTTTTCATCGATTTTTACCTTTTTTTTTACAAATAATTAAAAGTTGCGATCGAACACTCTTTGAGTATAGACGTGCCTAGTTTATGCGGAAGCTGCGCTTTAGCTTTGAGTTCGTTTAGTTCTTGTGTTACAATCATAAAATACAACAACAACAAAAATACAAAAATTATTGTGTGGTTGCTGATGAGCACCAACTAACTGTTGTCGACATGAGTGACAGCGACGAAGACCTTACTGTCTTGAACTGGCAGAGAGTAAAATCAAAGCCAAACAAGAGACCATGCCTAGTCTCCCCCGATCTACGCAGGAAAAAAGCTTCTTTGGACGACTCACCAAGCACCAGCGCCAATAAATTCGCTCTCTTAAGCGACAGATTGCCCAGTCAAAGAGTAAACGAAGATAACAAAAAAGCAGATCTCGAATCGGTAAATGAAGACAGCACTACTGACTTTGCTAAGCCCCCACCCATCTTTCTATCTGACGTCAATGAAATAAGTGAAATGCTAGCTTATCTTAATTCAAAAATTAACAAAAATCTGTACCATTATAAAACTCAACGTGATGGACATGTAAGAATAATGGTTAAGACTATCGAAGATTACAGAAAATTAGTTAAAACACTTAGTTATGATTGTGTGAAGTATCACACATATCAGCTTAAGGAAGATAGAGCATTTAGAGTCGTTCTTAAGAATTTGCATTTTTCTACAAATATAAATGAAATTAAAAGCGATGTAGAGTCAAAAGGTTATGTTGTTAGGAACATAAGTAATATTAAAAGCCGTGTAACCAAAACGCCACTGAACATGTTCTATGTAGATCTCGAGCCAAACAACAAAAACGGAGATATATATAAAGTAAAACACATTGGTAACGCTATTGTCAACATAGAGCCACCCCGCAAAACCAATGAAATTGTTCAATGCTATCGCTGCCAGGAATTCGGACACACAAAATCGTACTGTGCCAAAACGTACCGATGTGTAAAATGTTCTTCTCGACACCCAAGCAACCTCTGCCCGAAAAATATTGATCAACCAGCAAAGTGTGCCAATTGCAACGAGGAACACGCCGCCAGCTACAAAGGGTGTAGAATTTATCAGGAACTTTTGTCAAAAAAATCAACAACTAATCGAAAATTTCTGAATAGCAATAAAGACCAGAGTAAAAATGACTTAGGAAACTCTCAATCTTTTGTTCTGCCTAACAAACCAACATATACCCAACAAAGTAACGATTATCAAACCTACGCCAAAATTGCTTCAGGGAATAGCAAAACAAACACTTCACTAGAGAGAATAGAGCAACTTCTAGAAAAACAGTCTGAACTTACTAATAATTTACTTAACATGATTATGTTACATGTAAACAAACTATGCAAGTAAATCTAAATATCGGTATATGGAATGCCAATGGGCTTTCCAACCATGTAAATGAAATATCCATCTTTATGAAAATGAATGAAATTGACATTATGTTAATCTCAGAGACTCACTTCACCAGCAAATCATATATCAGAGTTGTTGGATATGATCACCCGTCGGGCAGAGCTCATGGCGGCGCAGCTATTTTAATTAAACAGGGCCTAAAATTTCAAATTATGGACAGCATTAGAGAAAACGCTATGCAAGCTGCCACGGTCAAGATCAAATGTTTGCATGCGGACGTATCTGTAACAGCGATATACTTCCCCCCAAGATTTTCTTTCAAAGAAGAAGACTTTAAGAACTTTTTCCATGAACTTGGAACTCAGTTTATAGTAGGAGGCGACTTTAATGCCAAGCACCCTTGGTGGGGCTCCAGATTGATAAATCCGAAGGGAAGAGAATTGTATAAATGCATACAAAATAACAACATAACAACTCTCTCAACCGGTAAGCCAACATACTGGCCTACTGACAGTAGAAAGATACCAGACCTTATAGACTTCGTAGCATTCCTTGGTATTCCACAATCACACATGCGCATAATGGAAAGCTTTGATCTAAGCTCAGACCATTCTCCAATAATAGTGACGTACAGTACAGTAGCTTATATATTGACAAAACCTTACAAAGTAATTTCTGCAAATACTGACATCAATGCGTTTAAAAGCTACCTGGAAACAAGTATCAGCTTGAATATCTCGCTAAAATCAGGAGAGGAGATAGATAAAGCTGTTGAACTTCTAACAAATAAGATCCATAAAGCAAGCTTTACATCTACGAAGCATCCAGTCAGAAACTCACAACCAAATCAACTCTATCTCTCAGCTGAAATCCGAAGACAAATACAAAACAAGAGAAATTCGCGTAAAAGATGGCAAGAAACCCGTTACCCTGGTGACAAAAGATCCTATAACAAGGCTGCATCTGATCTCAAAAAACTACTGTCAACTTTAAGAAATGAATCCCTCGCTGAATATCTTAGAAACCTAGATCCACATTCTTGTAACCACGAACATAATTTATGGAGAGCAACCAAATATCTTAAGCGACCTGCAAAAAGAAACACAGTAGTCCGAAATAGTAATGGCGATTGGTGTAGATCTGATGATGAACAAGCCAAAGCATTTGCACAACACCTACACTCTGTATTTCAACCAAATGATATTGATAACCCGCAAACAGAGAGAGAAGTAGATAACTTTCTCGAGTCACCATGCCAAATGAGCTTGCCCATTCGTAAAATCAGTATTGATGAAGTTACATCAGAAATTAAATGGTTGAATAATAAAAAAGCTCCAGGTTCGGACAAAATTGATGGTTCAACCTTGCAGAATCTACCACCAAACCACCACCAAAGTGTATACGATTTCTTACGCTTATATTTAATGCGATCTTAAGAGTTGACCACTTTCCAAGCCAATGGAAATGCGCAGAGATAATGATGATCCTTAAACCAAACAAGGCAGAAATCGAAGTGACATCGTACCGTCCCATTAGTTTGTTGTCAATATTCTCTAAAGTATTTGAAAAAATACTTTTAAGGAGAATGTTGCCAATATTGGACAAATTCGCTATTATTCCCGAACACCAGTTTGGATTTAGAAGAGGCCACGGAACTTCTGAGCAATGCCATAGGATTATAAATGAAATCTTATTAGCTTTTGAGAACAAAAAGTACTGTAGTGCAACATTTCTTGATGTTCAACAAGCGTTTGATCGAGTCTGGCACAATGGATTACTATATAAAATTAAAAAGTGGCTACCTGCACCATATTTCTTATTATTAAAGTCATACCTAACAAATAGACACTTTTACGTGCAACAAAAAAATGAATCCTCGTCGTTGTTCACTATAAAGGCTGGAGTCCCACAAGGCAGCGTCTTAGGGCCTGTTTTATACACCCTGTACACGGCCGATATGCCAGTTACTAATACCTGCACTGTGGCAACATACGCTGATGATACAGCTATATTAGCTACTAGTACATCTAAAGAGGAAGCCTCACAACTCCTGCAATCAGAGCTCTGCCTTATTGAAAGTTGGTTCCTGCTCTGGAAAATAAAAGTCAACGCCCTAAAATCTGCGCAAATAACTTTCACATTAAGAAGAGGTAACTGTCCAGAAGTTTTATTTAATGGATCAGCAATCCCACAAACTAACTGCATAAAGTACCTTGGCTTACATCTTGATCGCAGACTAACGTGGAAAGATCACATTAAGGCAAAGCGTCAGCAACTGAGCCAAAAAACTTTGAAAATGACCTGGTTGCTTGGCCGAAAATCGTCAACCACTCTGGAAAACAAAGTCCGTCTATATAAAGCTATACTAAAGCCAGTGTGGTCTTATGGCATACAGCTCTGGGGTACTGCCAGCAACTCAAATATTGAGATCCTACAACGATATCAATCAAAAACACTGAGACAAATTGTTAATGCTCCATTTTATATCTCAAATGCAAATATCCATGAAGACTTAGGAATCCCTTATGTTAAAGATGAAATTAAAAAATATAGTAAAAAATATATAGATAGACTAAGAAATCATGAAAACAATTTAGCCATAAGTTTGATTAATAATAATACCAATGTAAGAAGACTTAAGGTAGGTAGATAAAAGGTAGATAAAAACTATTAAAACATGTAAATATAGAAGTAGTAGTATGGCTTAATGAATAACTAATACCTCTGTTAATTTAATTATAATTATATAATTTACTTATTGTCAGATTAAGACGGATTGTAAATAAAATGAAGAGAAAAAAAATAAATAAATAATTAAAAATAATCATTTAATTTTATTTAATTAAATATTTTTTAAAAATAATTAATCATCATCAAAACAAGCCGCCAATACAGGAAAAAATGTATCCCCGCAGCGACTGCACTTGTAGCAGAATTTCCACTAAGCCGCGCGTTTTTCACGCTGAGTTGAAAGTATCTTTTGCATGGGAAATTCGGGGTGGGACGTGGCGGGACCCGATCTCTTTTGATTCTGATAAAGAACATATTCAAGAACAACACCTCATACTCAAACCCAGGGATTGGTAGGAAATCGATTTATATAATCCATCAAAGTTGAAAAATATGAGAAAATTAGTACTTCGGTAAAACAGGTATTCCTGACCATAACCAAGCCGGTCGGTTACTTATTTTACCTAAAAATCGACGGCTACGTCAGAATTTTCTACAAAAAATACCTGACTTTTTTGCAACCCAAAAAAGGTTCAATTTTGAACACGTGTAACTTCTAAAATACTAAACCGATTTGAATCATTTTTTGGATTCAACCCTTTTGAACTATTACCTGTCGAATGCGATACGCAACGCTCCGTTGTCATCAAAAATTGATTTTAGTATAGCATTTGTATCTAATGCGCCACTGTGGGCCGCTGGAAAGGACTCTCTTTATCTCTCGATTAGAGCTTTCGACAGGTACAATGAGCTTTGGCTTACAGCAGCCGCGAAATGTGTCACCAGGACATCCTGGACTCGGGCAACTGAGGGCAACTGGGGCAGCGCAGGATAGGATTGAAAGCCGTAACCTCTATCCGGGCACACAGTGGCCACCCTATAGCTGAGTATATGATAGTCGACGAAAATGACTATAGGGTTATTATACCCGTTACTCGTAGAGTAAAAGGGTATACTAGATTCGTTGAAACAGGCAGAAGGAAGCGTTTCCGACCATATAAAGTATATATATTCTTGATCAGGATCAATAGCCGAGTCGATTTGGTCATGTACGTCTGTCCGTCCGTCTGTCTGTCCGTATGAACGTCGAGATCTCAGGAACTACAAAAGCTAGAAAGTATACAGAAAGCATACAGACTCCAGAGACATAGAGGCAGCGCAAGTTTGTCGATTCATGTTGCCACACCCACTCTAACGCCCACTAACCGCCCAAAACTGCCACGCCCACACTTTTGAAAAATGTTTTGAAATTTCTTCATTTTTGCATTAGTCTTGTAATTTTCTATCGATTTACCAAAAAAACTTTTTGCCACGCTCACTCTAACGCCCCCAAACGCCCAAAGCTGCTACGCCCACACTTTTGAAAAATGTTTTGATATTTTTTCATTTTTATATTGGTCTTTCTGCCACGCCCACTAAAACGCCTACAAACCGCCAAAAACTGTGTTTAATACTCTCCTTCTCCCTTCCACTAGCTGAGTAACAGGTATCAGGTAGTCGGGGAAATCGACTATAGCGTTCTCTCTTGTTTTTCATATTTGAATCACTTGTATGTTCCCAAGGTTCGATTTAAGTTTTAAAAATTTCTTGAATAATTTATTGATGGTCCCATTGTCTGCTATAGATTTAAATTTAATAAAAATTGCTAAAAAAAATAGTTATTATAATAGTTAATTAATCAATCATTTAATAGATTTGTTAACTTTTTTTGTTTTCTTGTTTTTTGTTCCTTTTGTTTTTTGTACAGGTTAGTTTTGGTTAGTAGTAGTTTGTACAATGTTGTCCGTTACAAAATGTCCACTAACTTAAACTCATATGTCTTCTTCTTTCTTATGGACGATACCTTCGTCCTTTTAATCCCCGAATCTTAGAGGTTGGCCCTTTACCTTTATAAACAGAGGCCATGTCCATTACATTTTCAAAATATCTAAACATTTTTGATTTTGTTTTTTTTTTTTGTAATAACAAGCAGCATTACTACAAAACTACTCAAATACCTCTGTTACAAGCAGAAAAGTTTATCCTTAAACTGCCGAGAATTAAACCGCACGTTGTTTGCATTTAAAATCTCATTTGCTTTGGCGGGCTCGTGCATTCCAGTGATATCGACTACCATTAACAGTATCGATATTTTAAGAACAATAATCGGGGTAATCGGGGGTACCTCTTGTGTTCGACAAAACAATTGAGCTAAACGAAATCAAAAATTATTCGCAGCATGGACGAGTCGGAACTGCTATTCAATTTGTTTTACTTCCTGTTGTGCATGGTTATTATCTACCCGCCCGAGGAGTTCCAACGCCTGGGATTCACCATCGAGCAGTTGTTCGCTCGGTTCCTGGGAGAGGAGTACCTGGACTTTGTGGGCTACCACCTGCGCCGTACTTCGCTGAATCTCTTCGTGCATTCCTGTCTGCCCTTCTCCTACTTTCTTATCCATAGGCTTAAGTTCTCCGTCTTCGCTACGCAGGAACCCCTGGAGGACTCCGACTTGGACCCGGATTTCCCGATGCCCCAGGAAGCGGTGGCGTTTAAAACGCTTACGTGGAAAACCGCCCAGCGGTTTAGTGTGTTGGCCGTTCTGGCGATGCCCGCTCTGATCTTTAACTGGCACCAGCAAAATTGGCGTAGGCACCCGATCAGCAAGGCCCTCTCCAAGTACTCTATCTCCCCGGGCAGCTACAGAGCCGTGGCCAGCGAAATTGGCACAGAGTTCCGGCAACCAGACATATACAAAAAAAAGCTGAACTCCATCAGCTCGGTGATTGCCACGCAGAACTGGATAATAAAAACCACCATATACAATGTCCACTTTGCGCATCAGACCAACACGTCGCTCAGCGTAGCTAAGGTCAGTTGGTCACGATTCCTTTGCATGTGAGACCCTAATATTTTTTCTGCAGGCAGAGACGTACAATATATCGCAACAAGACCAAAACGATACATTGCAGATGATAAGTATTATTGTGCGACCAATGAGACAAGGTGTAAGCGACTTTCACATACGAATTAATGCCCTGGAGTTTAGGAATCTAGAGAACCGTGTTCGTCGGCCTATCGCAATTCCTTCTAACATTCAGTTCCACCGCAATGTTATTGACCGCTTTGTGGACGTATTCAAAGCGCAAGTCGCCCTAAATCCCATTTTTCCAGAGGATGCAAATACGGATAAGTGTTTTGCCTGTATGCTAATCGAACCAAACACCAAAATCCACAAGCAGTGTGCCGACTTTGATCGTAATGGCGCTCCCCTGGCGGATGGGGCGTGCTGCTCAAACTGCTACTGCCGCCCCATGTGGTGCGTGGAGTGCCTAGCGCGGTGGTTTGCCGCTCGCCAAAGCGATGTGGATCGCGAAGTGTGGCTGGAGCAGAAGTGCACCTGCCCTATGTGCCGAGCCAAGTTTTGTGTGCTTGATGTCAGCTACATCACACCGACAGTCGATGCAACTAACCTTACTCAGTATCAAGGCGCCGAAGGCGAGGCTGATGATACCACGTGATTTACGACTGTTAGATAGAATTAAAGGACTTTTTAATCGAATCTGGTTCTTTATTGGTCTTATTTTATGTAGTTGTTTTTAGTAAGACGTAAAAACAAACTTAAAAAATATGCATAATTATTAGTGCATTTATCACGTTTTAATCCCTTACAATCTAAGCAAGCTAGAATGTCAAATATTTAAATTTGATTTAAGTACAATTAATCTAAGCATAAAGAGAATGTGCTCATATGAGACTTATTCCTATGTATGCCCTGCATATAAAACCTGTAGTGCAATAAGTTCACTATCTTGCCGCTTTTTATTCTCTTTGTCCTCTCAGTCTGATAAAAAAGGCGCCATGCTAGTTTATATACATTTGGATGATACGTAATGAAAAAACCTTATATAGCTCTACAAATTCGTTTCGTAAACACTTTTAAAACTCTCAGGCTGGTCCCGTTGGCTTCTTGCCTGCTGAACTGGAGGCGTCATCGGTCCTGTCGAAGAGGCGATGCACTTGTTCAATGCGCTTTTCGAAGTGCAATTTGAGACCTTAAAAAACAAATACTCATTAATTAGATTCTAACAAAGAGATTTTAATTTTTCTATTTCTTGATTTTCAGTTGAAATCATTATACCCGTTACTCGTAGAGTAAAAGGGTATACTAGATTCGTTGAAAAGTATGTAACAGGCAGAAGGAAGCGTTTCCGACCATATAAAGTATATATATTCTTGATCAGGATCAGTAGCCGAGTCGATCTGGCCATGTCCGTCTGTCCGTCCGTCTGTCTGTCCGTCTGTCCGTATGAACGTCGAGATCTCAGGAACTACAAACGCTAGAAAGTTGAGATTAAGCATACAGACTCCAGAGACATAGAAGCAGCGCAAGTTTGTTGATTCATGTTGCCACGCCCAAAACTGCCACGCCTAAACTTTTGAAAAATAATTTAATAGTTTAATATTTTTTCATTTTGGTATTGGTCTTGTAAATTTCTATCGATAAACTTTTTGCCACGCCCACTCTAACGCCTTCAAACAGCCCAAAGCAGCCACGCCCACACTTTTGAAAAATATTTTGATATTTTTTCATTTTTGTATTGGTCTTGTAAATTTCTATCGATTTGCCAAACAACTTTTTGCCACGTCCACTCTAACGCCCACAAACCGCCAAAAACTGTCAGTGTTGAAGACTCTCCTTCGCACTTTCACTAGCTGAGTAACGGGTATCAGATAGTCGAGGAACTCGACTCAAGCGTTCTCTCTTGTTTTTTTTTATTTCACTTGGGCGCTCTCATACAAAATACATTGCTCAAAAAGGGCTAGTGGTTCCGAATTGCGGAATATGGCTCTTTTTTTTGCTTAATAAGTTTTAAATGTGAAGTCTGACGTAAATGAGTGTATATAAAAGAGCTACATAGCAATTCATTTTTAAAGAATCATTATTCGGATTTTCCAGAAATCAGTTTATCTGTTTTCAGAACACGTTTGAAAAGCGCAGATAATATTTGGAAACAACATATAGAACAAGTCTATAGCTTCAGAGGTTCCGAGATTTTTCGAAAGCGGTAGACCTAAAGTTTTCTGTATCGAGCAAAGCAAATGTTTTAAAACACACAAGTACACGCACCGTCTAACTTACTGTTAAAGTAAACTGTTTTAATTTTAGTTTTCAGATATATTATTTTAAAATTAAATTCAAAATACCCATTATCTCCAATTTTGTACCTATTTCACCGCGTTTTCTTCTGAACCATTACATATTTATTAAATTTAGCATGCGATAATTCTTTTTTTTTGTACTTGCGTATCAAACGCAGCAGATTTCAATTTTTATACCCGTTACTCGTAGAGTAAAAGGGTATACTAGATTCGTTGAAAAGTATGTCACAGGCAGAAGGAAGCGTTTCCGACCATATAAAATATATATACTTGTTCAGGATCAATAGCCGAGTCGATCTGGCCATGTCCGTCCGTCCGTCTGTCCGTCCGTATGAACGCTGAGATCTCAGGAACTATAATACAAAAGCTAGAAAGTTGAGAATAAGCATACAGACTCCAGAGACACAGACGCAGCGCAAGTTTGTCGATTCATGTTGCCACGCCCACTCTAACAAAACTGCCACGCCCATATTTTTTTAAAATGTAATATTTTTTAATTTTTGTATTAGTCTTGTATATTTCTATCGACTTTGGCACGCTAAGAGTGGGCCGACAAACCGCCAAAAACTGTCAGTGTTGAAGAGTCTGAGTAACGGGTATTAGATAGTCGGGAAACTTGATTATTGCGTTCTCTCTTGTTTAATTTAATTCTCTAATTTTTTTGAAGGAACAAATCTTGAGTTTCGCTAATTATTTTAAGTCAAATAAATAATAAATTATCTTTTCAATCTAATGTTATCATCACTAAGTTGTTTTACAAATAAATCTTCGCCAAATTTTGCTCCCCAGGGCAAATAACAAAACAAGAGAAAATGCTATGCTGTTCCCCGACTATCAGAAACTCGTTACTACGCTAATGCATGTGCGAACGAGAAATTAAAAAATTTTCTGGAATATCGGTAAAAGTTTGTGGTCGTTAGTGGGGGTGGTAAAAAGTGGTTTGGCAATCGATAGAAATTACAAGACATATAAAAAAACAAAAAATATCCAATATATTTTCAAAAGTGTGGGCGTGGCATTTTTGAACAATTTGTGGGCGTGGCAACATTTGGAAACAAACTTGCGCTGCGCCTATGTCTTCTATCGTTTATAGTTCCTGAGATCGAGAAGTTCATACGGACAGATCCTGATCAGCGAATCTAGTATATTCTTTTACTCTACGGTTAACGAGTATAAATACGAGATTATTGGTTGAAATATCATGGGTCCTCGGAAAAGTTTGGGAACATAATTCATACGTACATATATAGTTATATATACTACAACAATCACATTTACACTGGACGTCTTCATAACTGAAATTATGGTGTTTTCAACTTTACAGAATCGACTTACAAAATCGTTTATTTATATTCTTCATTGCCAAAAGAAAGGCCAATTTTGTTTCCTATACAACAATTTTTGATGCACCACTTAGTATTCCAACACACACAAACACAGTATTCCTAACTTTGTTGCGACCAATACTAATGAACTAGAGATACACAGATACACAACTCACACCCGAAAATCACGAACGCAGTTCGCAAAACGGGCTGCTCACTTAGTGTTTGTAAGATATGGGTTCTATCAAGTAAAAAGGTATAGGTGTATAGGTACGATAATGAAAAAGCGGAAAAGCGCAGTGGCACACCTTCTCGATGTCCTGCAGAGATCTTGATCCGGCGTCGAAGAACTTTCCGTCGACCGCATCCCGCTTTTTGTTCTTCGAACGAAAGCGTCCGGATCGGGAAATGGAAATATTGCGCCACTGATGGCCGTAGGAGCACCTCTTTTCCTCCTCGCTTAGCACGCTGTCCAGGTAGTGGATCGTCGGCTCGTGGGCGGCTGATTTGGCTTTGCTCATGGTACCTGGGGGACGACCAACTCCAAATTGAATAAGTTCGAATCCGTTCTTTTTTGGCCGCTGCGAATGGTGGTTCTGATATTGATACTGCAGCTGATAAGACAAAACACAGGGCAATAGTCAAACTCGCACTTCTACCGGTTCGGAAGTCTTTTGTTTTGATTGCGTTCGTGGCGGCCAAAGATAGTCCGCATCCAATGCCGTCGCGTGTGGTTTCCGTCGAGCTTGTGGTCTGCGACTGCTGCCTTTGCCAGCAAACAAGCCAAATGACAACCACCCGACGCCGAATCCCGTTACGGCACTCAGTCACAAAAAACAACCGATGGAGTAATGTTGAAAAGATGTTTCCACCGCAGATCCAGAACATGTGAATTTGCTCCTGAAAACCTAAACAGGTGATCCAGGCCACACAGCCGCAAAACACACGCCAATATACATATGTATGTGAATTTGGATTGTCCCGCCAGTGATGACCGAATCCACCTATTGATATAGACATTTACCAGTGAATTGCAATGAACAATCTGTAAATGGAGTAGTATGTTTTTAGGTGTTTAGTGCCATTTCAAAAGTAAATTAATATTGTATTAATTTTTTTTATTTAGAATGTTAATTTATAAAAGTTACTACATATCACTTTGGACGCCTGTTCGCGTAGTGACGAAGCGCACTAGGAATGTAACGTTCATTGACTACCATATGTATAAGTATATACACGAGGTATTGCGTAAAATGTACTTATTCGGCTTGTTTTTGACCTCGTCAATAAGGGTTTTTTTGTGACAACAGAAATTTAAGAAAGAAAACAAGATAGAACGATATAGTCGAGTTCCCTAACTATCTGATAACGGGTATCAGAGATAACGGGTACTCAGCTGCGAAGGAGAGACTTCGACACTAGCAGTTTTTTTTCGGTTTGTGGGCGTTAGAGTGGGCGTGGCAGAAAGTTTTTTGGCAAATCGATAGAAATTTACAAGACCAATATAAAAATGAAAAAATATCAAAACATTTTTCAAAAGTGTGGGCGTAACAGCTTTTGGGCGGTTTGTGGGCGTTAGTTTTTTGTTTTGGCAAATCGATAGAAATTTACAAGACCAATACGAAAATGAAAAAATATCAAAACCTTTGTTTAAAGTGTGGGCGAAGCAGCTTTGGGCGGTTTGTGGCCGTGGCAAAAAGTTGTCCTACAAATCGATAGAAATTTTCAAATCTAATAAAAATATATCAACCCATTTTTGAAAAGTTTGTGCAAAGCCGTTTTGGGAGGTTTGTGGACGTTAGTGTGTGCGTAGCAACATTGGTCAACAAATTTGCGCTGCGTCTATATCCCTAGAATCTGTCTGCTTAATCTCAACCTTCTTGCTTTTACAGTTCCTGAGATCTCGACGTTCATATGGACGGACAGGCGGACAGGGCCAGATCGACTCGGCTATTGATCCTGATTAAGAATATATATATATAGTCGGAAACAGAAGGAAGGCCTGTAACATTCTTTTCAACCTATCTAGTAAACCCTTTTACTCGAGTACAGGAGTAACGAGTATAAATATAAGTAATTTAAGGGAACATACATAAATAGTAACTAAGCAAAAATAATCAGCCAACAAATTTACATTTTTTAATAACTTACTATATTAATTACCATTCCAGTGGTACATATGTTCTTTATCAAGTCGTAGTCAAAAGCTAAACAGGCATCACAGGTCACTGGTACTATATTTTTGTATGTGTATGACAAGAGTAAGCGATATGTAATCGCTTATAGCAAACTTAACTCGTAAACTTATTCTACACCCTGACCAAGACGTGAACTGGCTAAAAAGTAAGACATATGTCATATATATTTTAAAAATTGAATTTCAGAATAGTTAATTTATTGTCTTGGAGAATTCACATATGCATTAAATTGGTAATTAGAAGGGCACCTGACTGGCGTTGCTGCGGAATTTTGATCAGTCATCGCACTTTAGCCTATCTACCACTTATTTTACTTATGTTCCCGATGATAAGCGCAAATAGACAGAACAAACAAGCACTTGCTAACAATTATAAATGATTAGATCGTTTTTTGCAGCGTTCACTTTGGACAGTTCTCTAACAGTATATTTCGTATTCGCTTTTGCTACTATACGCATACGCCAAACTGAACACCTTTTCACATAATGATTCGCTTGTCGTTCAAACATTGAAGCCAAGTTAAAGTAAGGGTTATACATGTGATGTATATAAATCAGGCAAACTGGTCAGATCAAAAAACACACATCTTCTAGGTAAACACCAGCCAGGCGGTTACTGTGCGGAGTTATTATCTCAGCGACTCGTCAGCGCAGAGGGCTTAGTGGATTTAGTAAACGCATAATTATTGTTCCGCTTTTGGAACCAGCACCTGCAGACAGAACTGGCGCAAATTCGTTCGGATAGGCTTTTATCTAATGAGCAATGAATGAGCTCTGCACTACAAAAATATTGAGAACAAAAGAATACTAAACTATACAGATTTTCTGTAAGTTATACATAATGGTTATAACTCACCCACAGCCGAGGGTATTTTTTATTTACAAAAAGGGCAACGTATAAATTCAAATAAGTGGAAGCATGTACAAATATAAATCCATTATCTTCTATTTCAATGTTAGACCTACGCAAGGAAATACCGGTTTTTTACCATTTATTTTCCAGGGCTAGTCAGCGTCTATTTTTAATATACATCTTTTTTCCGGCAATTACACATAGTGTACTTCAACAATTAATTTAGCTTTGTTATCTGCAGACACAGCAAAAATTAGGTTCACCTTAATTAGGTGGTCATGCAAGTGTTTTGAAAGTGCAAGAGGTAAAACAATTAACATAAAACAAACGTTAACTCGTAGAAAACAGTTGGCCCTACAAATTTGATGAGACACCAATTGCTTCTAGACAACGCTACCGCCACTATCACCGCGTTGTCGCGTGATTACAGCGTCCACTCGCTGTGTTGGAGGCGCTGGCCTCTGCTCGGGCTGCCTATCCTGTCGCGCCGCCCCTGCCGAGTTATTATTGTTGCGATGCATGAAGTTGCGAATATTTTCCTCCGTGTAGTCCACAATTCGGCGCTTCTTTCGGCGTCCGTATTGCTTCTGCTTCAAATAAATTTTTAGGATTCCTTTGACCGTTATAAAGGTCAGACCTCCAAGCAGAGTGCGATGCAATGTGTTATCCACGGTGTCAAAGAGAATACGTCCGACGATTGACGATATGGTGGGCAGCAAGAGAGCCCCGCAGAAGACCCGCGTGGCCGAGACGGGGTCAGAGAGAGCAGGTGTGGCCGGATTGGTGATGTTTTGCTGATCCTCTTCTTGGCAACTGTTTAAAGGTAAAGTAATAAAAGCTTGCTGACCCTGACGTTTCGATACACTTACAGGTTCGGATAAATAAGGCTTACAAAAGGAAACTTTCGCACCACCGTTCCGCGGTTTCGAATAAGGCGCAGCAATGCATCCTCCCAGCGAATCAATCGACCAAGCACAAGCCCCACTGGAATCGCCGGCAGCCCAATAAGGAGAACGAGCGGATCTCCGGCCTCCATGATGGACATGCCGTGCTCATGTCCGACAATCTACGGACGGCGAATTCGCTTAGCATGACAATTCATTGAAATTCACAAGTTGTACCTGTAAGAATGTTACTGCTCCGTAAGTAACTGCTGTCCAGTATAGCGAGCCCACGAAGAAGCCAGCCGCCAGGAAGGGGCTCAGGCGCTTGATGAGGTTATCTATCGCCTCTAATGCACCTCCAAACTTGCCCATCTGCGGGAACACTATGATATACTCCGTTTGGCATTGCGGGCACGAAACAGTGCGTAGAGCGTTACCCTTCTGGGTTTTTTCATCGATCCAACGGTAGAGGCAGCTCTGGTGTACCCACTTGGTGGTACCCCGGCACTGGCAGGGCTTAACCCACGCCGCCAGGCGGTTATCCTCATCGGTGGCAAAGCATATCCAGCAGCAGCGTTCCGCCTCCCCCCCATCGACACCCACCTGGACGGCAGTGGAAACATCAGCGGCATTGTTCGCTGAAGCAGATGGAACAATCATAGTGGTGTGGCCCTCCCCGACTGGTACTGCAGGCGCCGCACAGACCGCAGAGGGCGCTGCAGCTTTGTCGGGCATTTCGCTGAAAATATAACACCATGTTTTATGTTTATCCCATGCACTGGGGACCGACATTTTGGTACTGCTTACCTTGCTTTCACTAGGCGTTTTTGTGCGCTAATTTGCCTTTTTTGGTTTAAGATTGTGTCTTCTTAACTTTTATTTCGGATGGTTCAACAAAAATAAAACTAACTAAATAAACCAGATCTGATTTTTTCTACCAGGGCAATTTCGATGATTTTTTGAAGGGACCAGATCCCAGGTTGAGTTTTTCAGGTCGTCTTCAATTTACCATAGCTTCGGTCACACTTTCGCTAATATCGCAACATAAAATACTACTTTGGGAATAAGTAGTGTTATTTTTAAGTGGGGGATTCCAGAAGGAGAACCCCTTAAATATGTTGTATATTTTTAAAAAACAGTCGGCCTACTGATAAAAGATTCAAACGGATTTGAATTTTCTATCTGTTCCAACACTGACTTAAAATAATAACCCTACTCTGTTCTCCCAAAGAAAAACCTCACCTCACTGAAACTTTCGTCGATAATACAGAATAATAACGGAGATGAATCATAAGTTGAAATTGGAAATTGGATTGCCAAGGGAATAACGTGTTGAGAAGCGACCACTGACTTGTTTAATATAGAATATATACAAGAAGCCGTTATTTAATTTTATTTAGTTTATTTTATACACGTTATTTAATGATTTTTTTATTGAGGGAACTCATTACACAGATATACTATATTTGACAAAAAAAACACAAGCCACAATGAGACGGATGCTCATTGGACCCTATAGAAAACATATTCTTCTTCTAGGTTAAAATTTTGTTTTTATTACTGCGGACGGCCGTCCGTTGTGACGAATCGCACCGCACCGCACTATTTTTTTTTTTTTTTTTTTTTTGCTTTTTTTATTATTTATTGAATCTTCCCTTTGTGTTAAGAGACTAACAATAAGTGTTCAAATCTTAATCTAACTTAATTAACTTTCACTTAGTGATAGTTTTTTCATTAATGCCCTAATAAGTTTATTGCTGGGCTGGGAGGTCGTTGCGGTGCAGCCGGCTTTGACTGCATACTCGGATTAGTTTTCTTGCGAGGGGATTTGTATGGGTGGTCAGCTTTTCGTTATACTTCGTTTTTTTCTCAGCTATTACTTCGATTACTAATTTGATTTTTAGGTCTCTGTGTATGTTTTCGTTCCGAAGGTACCACGGCGCTCCAGTGATAATTCTCAGAATTCTTGACTGTGCTCGCTGAATAATGTCTATGTTACTTCTGGATGCGTTGCCCCACAGCTCGGAGCCATAAGTCCAGATAGGTTTTAAGACGGAGTTGTATAGAAGAACTTTGAACTCCAGACTAAGTGGAGAGCGAGCATTTATGAGCCAGTGGAGGTTCCTTGCTTTAAGTTTAAGATGTATCGATTTGGCTTCTATATGTTTGCGCCAAGTGAGCCGCCTGTCCAGATGAACACCCAGATATGTTACCTCGTCGGCTTGTGGAATGCATATGTTATTCAAGACCAGTGGTGGGCATGTTTGTTTGTTTAAGGTAAAGGTAACCTGCTTGCATTTTTGAACATTTATTGAAATTCTCCAGTCGGCAAGCCATCGTTCTACAGATGTTAAGTGTCGGGATAGGAGTGCGGTGGCTTTTATTGGGCATTTGGAGCGACTGAGTATCGCGGTATCATCAGCGAACGTGGAGGTTGTTAGATTGTAGTCTATGGGGAAATCCGCCGTATACAGGGTGTATAAGATTGGACCCAGTACACTGCCTTGCGGCACTCCAGCTTCGATTGCGCAATCGCGTGAAGTGCTTGTATCGCATCTTATTGCAAACACTCTGTTATATAGGTATGACTTCAGTAGCTTATGTGTGTTTTGGGGCAACAGCTTGATTATTTTAAACAAAAGTCCATCGAGCCACACTCTGTCAAATGCCTGCGCGACGTCTAGAAAAATGGCTGTGCAGTATTCTCGATGTTCAAAAGCAGTACGAATTTCTGACGTGATTCGATTGACCTGTTCGATGGTTCCATGTTTTTCTCTAAAGCCAAATTGATGTGTTGGAAGTGTGTTGTTTATTCTAAGATGAGGGCTAATCCGAAGGAGTAGCATTTTTTCAAACAGCTTTGAAAGACATGTTAGTAAGCTTATCGGTCTATATGATGATGGCTGCGTTTTATCTTTTCCTGGCTTTGGAATCATTACTATGGTCGACTTTTTCCATTTTTGAGGGAAGTATCCAAGCTTGGCGATTGCGTTGAACAACAGGCAGATGTGAAGAATAGCACACTTTGGGAGTTCAATGAGCATTCTTGGAGTTATTAGGTCGTAGCCAGGCGATTTTCTTGGGTTCAGTTGCTCTTTGATAACCTTTGCTAGTTCACATGGTCGGAATTCAATGGGTTCTTGAGGATCTAGATTGGCTGCTATTAAAGGAGGGAGAATAAATGTGTTGGTAGAGGGATTTGGTCGGAATACATTTTGTAAATGGTCAGCGAAAGCACTGGCTCTTTCTTCATCACTTCGAAACCAGGTGCCAGAGGGACTTCGTAGTGGCATAATTGGCGCTATTGGAGTCTTTAGGTTTCTGTGAGCTCTCCAAAGAGGGTACTTAGTGCTGGTGGGAGAGAGTTGCTCGATATATGAACGTTGGCTGTTTTTTTCCTCTTGTTTGAGAGCATTGGTAAGCCTGCGTGTGGCTATCTTAAGCATGTGCTTTGTAATTGGTGATCTATTAGACTGCCAATCCCTTCGTAGGCGTCGTTTATCTAATACCAGCCGCTCGATTTCGCGATTAGTTTTGATGTAGTATGGTTTTGCATACGTCACTGGCGGGGTTGAAGCCTTTGCAGCCGAAACTAAAATGTTTCCAAGAGTTTCCGTTGACTTGTCTATATCCTCCTTTGTAGATAATGCCGTCGTTAGTTCTATGTGTGAACAGACATACTTTTGATACCTTGGCCAGTTTGTTCTAAAATTTGTGAGTCTATACGGTGGGTCGACGATGTGGGGGCGAGTTAGCATATTTAGAAAAACAGGTGAGTGATCTGATGATAAATCTGCTAGTGCTTCGGCGGTGACCATGTTGCGGGGGACATGTTTAGTAATTGCAAAATCGATCAGGTCTGGGATTTTTCTTGGGTCTGCTGGCCAGTATGTAGGCTTACCCGGGGATACATAGTCTAGCTTGTTTTCTGGCTTCGTAAGCGCATTGTACAATTGCTTACCCTTTGGCGTCACAAGTCGAGATCCCCAATGGGTGTGCTTGGCGTTATAGTCACCCGCTGCGATGAACCTGTCACCTAGTGTGTTAAAGAATTCCATGAATTGATCCTCAGAGATTGGAAAGCGCGGTGGGCAGTAGACTGCGGCTAGAGTCGTTGAACCATTGTTGAGTTGTAAGGCTATGGACGTAGATTGTAAGTAGTTTTTGTCAAAATTGTTTAAGTGGTGGTGTTTTATGCGATTTCTGATGAGTATTCCAGTGCCTCCATGAGCTTTACCATCTGGATGATTTGTACCATAGAACAAGTATCCTGGTATATGAAAATTGTTTTTATTTGTGAGGTGCGTTTCTGATAGTAGCATTACGTCGATGTTTTTTTCGTAAATGAACTGTGTGAGCTCTTGTGTATGCCGTGAAACGCCATTTGCGTTCCACAGAGATATCCGTAGGGAAGCCATTATGGGGATTTTGAAGATACAAGAAGTTGAATCAGGATATTTTGGTTTTTCATGAGCTCTTGCAAAGTATTTTGCATGAACGTCATAAAGTCTTTCATGCTTTGCTGTAGGGATAGCATCATAGCTTCGATGCCACTTTGTTGTGTTTGTTGGATGTTTGTCGGTGTATGATCGGAATGAGCAGTTCTTGTCGGTGGGGCGGGCACTTCTAGTCCGGATTTTAGGGCGCTAGCGAAAGAAATTGTTGGAGTAGTGCTTGGGACAGTTAGGGGTGGTTGAAAAATCGGTTGCGGAGAGTAGAAATTGACTTTGTTGTATGTATGTGCTGTGGCAATACGTTTGTTTAGGCGGCTCTTCAATTCTTTGTACACCACACAGCCTCTGTAGTTTGCAGTATGTTTTTCCCCGCAGTTACTGCATTTCTTCACAGACTTATCGTCCTTGTTTTTGGGGCAGTTTGCGGTAGTATGAGGTTCGCTACAGACAACACATACGGACTTAAGGGTGCAGTATGCCTTGGTGTGGCCGTATTCTTGGCAATTAGTACATTGAACTGGATTGATACGTTTGTGCGGCTCCTCCACGGTGATCCTCCGATGTAGCAAGTACTGTAAATTGTATATTGGGTGCACTTCGTTTTTCTTTAGTGCCTGGAGCTCTGGTTCGAGTTCTATTTTGAATAGTGGCTGCGGAACTTTGTCTTTGTTTAAAATATTAATAGCTGTCTTTGCAGAAAAGTTTTTTGCCTTCAGAGCCTCAATTATCTCAGCTGGTGTCACTGTTGCTTCAATGCCCTTAAGTACTACCTGTAGCCCTTTGCAACTTTTTAATTGGTATGTGTAGTAGTTTTTACCAGCATCATTTAGGTATTTAGTCACTATACGGTGGTCTGCTTCTGTTTGGATCTGTAGTTTTATTTCATGAATATTTCCTTTTTTAAGTGGGATAATGTGGAATTTGCTGTCACCAATCAAAGCAACGAGTTTATTTACAAGTGCATTTGTACTTTGTTCTCGTATGAAAATTGGTGGAGGCCTGGTCTTTTTTGGTTCCCCTACCGTTTTTTCGTTGGGTTGTTCGGTCGCAGAATCAGCCAAGATAGCATATCGGTTTGAATTATTTACTGCAGAGTTTTCATTGCCGTTGTTGGTTCGATTGATTTTGGGTTGATTACCTGCCTTATTGTTATGAGGGCTGAGCTTTCTCTTGATTTGGATGTAGCGATCCATGCCAGTCTGCACAGTCGAAATCGACTTCTGCTTTTGTTTTGATTGTTCTTTGCGTGCATTATTGTTGTTGCAAACGGTCAGTGCTGCTGAATTATTTACAGCTGGCACAGCGATAATTAGTTGGGCCGCTGACGAAGTTGTTGTTGTGGTAGCAGTGACAGTTGCCAGTGAGGTCACTGCACTCGTTATTGCAGTGTTACAGTTACCCGGGACGGTCGTTTGGCGCTGCGAGAGGGGCGGGGTAGGAGAGGCGGTCTCTTCGCTCCACGACTTGTGAGCCGAAGCAGGCAGAGAGGGAGAGCAAGAACGCGGTCTGTCGTTCTCTGAGGGCAAAAGTTTCGAGTTAGTTGAAGGTGAGGGTGCTCGATCACCGATTTGCGGTGAGACGAAAGAAAAGTATGCATTGTTGCGTTGTAAAGAGAGCCGGCGCTCGTCTTGTTCACATTGTCGCTGAGAACGTATGTCGTTTTGATTCATTGTTCTAAGTCCACATATAACAATTACCAGAACAATATGGAATAATTATATATTTTAGTAAATAATTACTATAGTCAATAATTGTTAGTTGTGCAAACTGCACTTTACACTTTGTGTTTAACTTTCACTATACTGTTGTAGTTTTTAGAACTTGCTATTCGTAGCTTGAAAGAAACACGTCTTGCACCGCACTATTACTTTAAAAAAAATAAAACAAAATTTTGAGAAATTGTCATAATTTTTGGTTGAATTATTTTTTTTTTTTTATTTAAAATTATTTTGCATACAGCGCTTTTAAATTATAACAAACACAGCACAATGACTTTGTGGCAAAGAACTTCATTAGAGCAACCCAAAAGAGCAGCAACAAGAGGGTCCTTCTCCGCTACGCGTCATAACTCAAGTGGATGCTATTCCAGTTCGTTATTCTCGTTTTGCCGCCTCTGCGTCGTGTCATGTTCTTCCGCATCATCTTCATCAAAGCCAGCCATTAGGCGATTGAATATGTCACCAAACATTCCGCCCAAGCCGGGCGGACCAGAATGGGCAGGCTCCGGCTCCTCGTCGAAATACAGCACACCAATCTTGGCCACGTACTTTAAAAAAGATGTGTCGCGCTTTAGGGATGGATCGTACAACTTGCGTAAGGCCCGAAACCCAGCCACAAGCTTCGCGTCAATAAGGCGAAAAAGGAAGTACAAGAAGTTGACCAGCGGTTCCTGGAAGGGGTACTCATGCTTAAGCAGCTTGCCATGGTAGCGTGTGTACTCAGTGAATGTGTCCTCTGCAGTTTTTCGATCCTTAAGGGATAGCTGCTGCAGCACTGCTTGCACCAGGAACAAATCTACCTCGCCCTGGAAACCCCTGCTCTGGCTAATCTCAATTAGCACTCGCCCACAAAGGCTGCCATCCTGGCAGAGTAGATAGTGGTGGCGAGCCGACTCAATGTTGCCCTCGGTCCAAAACACGTGCGCAATTAACTTATGGAGCACCGGGTGGCCATACTGGCCATGCAGTGCCGTGCTCCACTTAATGGTCCGTTGCTAAAAAGAAATACCTCATTATCGCCACACGTCGCGAGTAATAACGTCAGAGACTCACAATAAGAGTTTCGCGCTCCACAGTACTGGCGTTAAGTCCGCGAATCAAGGCTCCGAGGCGTGGAACCCACAGGAAATTGTCGGTATCTTCCGCCTGCGGTCCTCGCTTCTCTAACGTGTCCAGCAGAAGGAGGCACAGGTCAGCCGCGCTGCTTTCCTGCTCCTTGGCAATAAGCTGCTGTGCTCCATCAAAGAGCAGATTTAGGCAGTCCTGATAGCGTTTCTGTGCCGTGTATCTAAGGAAAACAATATTTTATTGGATTACATTTCCTCGCACGCCTTATACAAATACGGTACCGAAAATACAGCGTCCTATACATCATATGCGCTTCATAGAATTCTCCCCCTGCCAGAGACTGGGACAACTTGGCAAGCACTCTGCTGACACCGCGCTGCCCCGTGAACACGGCACTGCCGCTGGCCATTGCACCTGTTTCGGCGGCAGACATTTGGCTGTTTGTTATGTTGTTTCGTACGCTTTAAGCGACCTTTCCGACTATTTGGAAGCTAAAATTTATAATTTATTTTGTATTTACATATATCAGCTTCCCGATGACGGATTTCGATGTCGATTACCAAATATTACACTCTTTGCACAGGTGCCTTATGTTAAACCGAAAATAAGAGGGTTCACACTTTTAGACAACCTAATTTAAAATACATTTGTAAGAATACTTTGATAGTTTTCTGCTTGCCCATTGCTAACAAAGATTGAAATTTTTCAATGTTTTACCACATCTGTCAATTCTTCCATTATAGTTTTGCGTTGTTGTAAATCAACTTATATTTTTGGTTATAAGGATATTAAATTTCGATTGAAAATATTTTATTGGCTTATGGGCAGTAATAAGATAAAACTTATCCAGTTTTCTGATCCTTTTTGATTTTGAGCTAATAAAATTCTTCGTTAAATGTAACGAAAACGTTAAGCTAAATTGACCAAATGTTCAAGGTTCACACAACAACTAATGTATATAACGCTGGGGCTGTTGCGGCCTCGTGTGAACAGGCCTAGTTGATAACTCCTATGGAAAGTTGGGGGGAAAACGGGAAAATACAGCAGCTGAGAATTGCCATTGTGGAATATTTTTAAACTTCCATATCAAATGAATAGTGATCTGAAAAAGAGTGGTTCCGTAGCCAGGATAGACAAACCCCCACCGGTATCCGGAAATCTTATTGCCGCCAGCGGTTTTGCTCCCAATCGTTGGGTCAAACTGAATGTGGGTGGACAAATCTACGCTACTACCATCGACACCCTGGTGGGCAGAGAACCGGATTCAATGCTTGCTAGGATGTTCTTGCAAGATGGCAGCATGATGCCGAGCGAGAGGGACGAGCAGGGAGCATTCCTAATTGATCGGAGTCCTCATTATTTCGAGCCGATCATCAATTATCTTCGCCATGGCCAATTCGTCTGCGATTCGAACATCAGTGTGATGGGCGTTTTGGAGGAGGCGCGGTTCTTTGGAATCTTTTCGCTCGTCACCCATTTAGAGGAACGTCTGGGACAGCAGGAGACGCCGCTGGTGGACAGACCATTAACTCGGAACGACGTCATCAAGGCCATTATTCAGACCTCTGTGATAACGGAGCTGCGCTTTCAGGGCGTTAATCTGTCCGGAGCCGATCTACGAAAGCTAGATTTTCGAAACATCAACTTTAAGGTGTGCACTACCGAAATTCTCAATGTACTGCCTACCAATCGTGAAAAAATTTTTATTTTTTACGTCTTATCATACGATATTTTAAATCTTTTCAACCGCGTATAACGACAGCTTTTTAATACCTTTGGAGAGAGCATGTAGTTTAAAATAGAGTGAGAGAAAATAGAGTGTAATATTATAGGATAGAAAGGCCAATAGATGTTTTAACTTATAGCCAATAATTATTCTAAATACTATTCCTTTCGCTCTGCAGTATGCCAACATGTCGCACTGCAATTTGTCCCACACCAATCTTAACTACTGCTGTCTTGAACGGGCGGATCTCCAGTACGCCAACTTGGAATGTGCCCAACTAGTGTCAGTTCGGGGACTTTGCGCGAATATGGTAAGCCCTGCCGACCGCCATTAAATTAACACTTAATTTGTGCAACTAGTGTTAACCACATCCATTGTTCTTTAGATTCATTTTTTCTATTCTTAAAAGACTCATAAGCCATCCAACTAGGCTAAGAAAAGGGTAACCTGTCTAATCTTTCAGGAAGGTGCCAATCTGCGTGGGTGTAATTTCGAAGACCCAACCGGAGTTCGAACCAATCTAGAGGGTGTTAACCTCAAAGGAGCATGCCTGGAAAGCAGCAACATGGCCGGTGTTAACTTACGTGTGGCAAATTTAAAAAACGCGAATATGAAGAACTGTAATTTGCGAGCTGCGGTCTTAGCGGGTGCCGATCTGGAAAAATGCAATCTTTCGGGCAGCGACTTGCAGGAGGCAAATTTGCGTGGGGCAAATTTAAAGGACGCAGAGCTTACCCTAATGGTTACCCCATTGCACATGTCACAGGCCATACGATGATTTCTGCGTTGGTTACCTATCACGTTTTGGGTCTTTATAAATATAAATAAATACTTTAATATTATTTACTGTAAATAGCGGTAGTTTTTAAAATAAACAGAATTACGACTACATTTCTAAAGTCGTAGGTATTTTAATTGTTTTTTGTTATATAGAGATGCTACAACCTAGCTGTATATGAAACACCCACACTTTTATATGAAACATTCCTTAAGGACCTTGCCTTTCTTGATTGCAATTCCATAAGGGTTAGTATACCATTTCTGAAGACGTAACTGGGTCCCTGGGCTGATGATAGTTCGCCCATCGATTCCTTTATTAACAAGAAAACTTAACATACAAAAATAAAAAAAAAACAAGAGAAAACGCTATAGTTGAGATACCCTTTGCGTAACTTACGAACAAAAAAGTTCAATATTCTTTTTGGCATAACCATAGAATTTGACAATAAAAAATAATACGAAAAATGGTTTAAATGTGGGCGAAGGAGTTTACGGTAGTTAGTGAGCGTTAGAATAGGCGTGGACAAAATGTAAAATAAATTGGAGACAAATAATAATAAAATGGAAAATTTTTAACACATTTATCAAAAGTGTGCGCGTTGCAGTTCTGAGCGTTAGAGTGGACATGGAAACATCAGTTGCATATATAGTTACATATACATATGTATATAAAAACTAAACTAAAGTTCAGATATAAATTCTTTATTTCCCTTATTTTGTAATACAATGCAATACAAAATCGTTTGACCATTTTCGGACAGGTCCTAACACTTCAAGCGGAAAAAATACTTGCATGTAGATCCCAGGTAAATTTTCCGCGGCGTGTAGAAACTCAGATGAATAACTTTTATATTATTTCTAGCTAAAGCAGCGGTAAAAAAGCTAGTTTGCTCAAAAAGCGAACCATCGCAAGCAACTCTATACGAAATGTATCGATGTATCGCCATTGCGATGTTTTTTTACGTCACCAGAGAAACGTCAATTTTCAAACGTGGTTTGTTGGAAGCCAGCGGAGAACGGTAGACGTTGCTTGTGAACTGTGAACTGTGTAGCCGTAGCCTGAGCCGGAAAATATTGTGAACAGAACTAAGATACAACTGGCAAGCGATTCGATGGAGGACCAAAGCAACGCAGCTCCCGCTGTCGCCGCGGAGAACGGCGCAAACACCGCGCAGGAGGTGTCTTCGACAAGTAAGTGGCCTCCTCTACTACCCCGACCGCCCGCCCGGGCGTCTGAAAATTGCATGTAATTCTCGCGAGTGCTGGTGACTTCATAAATATTTTGTGCCGCGATTCGCCAGCCTTTGTCATCCAAGGTGAGTCCTCATGTTCGAGAGGGGCAGTTGCACGATTCGGCCATTTTCTAAGTGCGGAGGTAGAAGCAGAAGATTGTCAAATTCCGCCATATTTATTCTAGGAGACCCTAGCTGTAAATAAGAGTTGCCGGAACGTCGAAGTTGCTTGTTGTTGACACTAATTACGTCATCTTTCCGTGCATTCTACACACAATTACAAAAAGTGAAATGAATCATTTTCGGTGCTCTTGGCCGATTTTAAGATTCTGTGCTCGCAGTGTCAATTCGCCCGCCCGTTTTCGACCCCGCTGCCCGCAACCACTACACACGCACGGCATTGCTCGCACGCATACATATTAATTGAGAAATTCGCGACTCGATGCGCTCATCGCCGAGAAATGTGTGCGTGCGAGTGTGTGAGTGTCGAAGTGTTGCCGACGTATTGGTATGCTTTAATATCGATATTTGGGTTCTCAATTTGGTTCAACAAGAAACCCGCTAAGAAAGACGGCCGAAATAGTTTTACCGGGCATCATACACTCCATTTTTTTCGACAAGCGCACACACATGCATGTAAGGTGTGTTCTAAAACTAGCATAGGTGGTAACCCTGCTGACTCGATTTTGCATGCAGATTTTTGTTTTCAATGATACGAGCCGAAGTTTGCTGGTGTTTGGCCAATTTCACATCTGATTGCTGGGCGTGAAAACCGGTGTATCAGCCGCGGTATCACTATTAGTCCAGCGCCAACTGGTGTGATAACACGGGTTCATTACAGTCGATAATGCCCGCGGCTGGGAGCGATTCAACATATTTGATTTGCACTTGCACAATCATCCTCTCCTAACAAGAATCAACATGTGCGAGTTAGGGAATCGGTTGCATCCGCACAATATCGAACTTACAGGTCTGCTCCAGTTTATAAATTGCTTGAGGATGGGAGTTAAGCTACAAGTACTTGATTTAAGGAAGGCGAGCTAAACATACATATGTAGTTCTTAATCACTAACACAAGTGCGAGACAGCTTGGTATGTTGTGAGCTCACCGCTGCATTAAACTAAAATATGTTTGTTTTAGTCATCTACAAATGTTAGATTTGAGGAATTTAATGTAAGCACAATAATAGATGTGTGTATAAAGATTACTACAAATTTTATTTTAACAACCATGCCCTGTTACAGCTCAGCCCATAGAGCCCACAAAGCGCTCGCTGCGCGTGCAGACCTGGAAAAAGATCCAAGAGGGCAAGGTTGGCATTGGGTTCAACAACATATTCAACCGAATTCCTTCGTTCGTGGGTGCCGATAAGGCTGCTGCCTTGTTTGTCAACGAGGATGAATTTAAGAAAGCACGTAAGAGAGGAGCATAGCCCTGTTTTCAGTGCACCATTTATTCCTTTCCTCCGTATTGCAGAGCACATCAAGGTAAACATCGATCGCGCTTTGCATGGGTTTAAGGAACTGGCGTTGCTGGCCGACAAGTCTGTTTACTTGCCCAGCACCCGTGAATCTTCTGCACTGTGCCTAAAGGTAGATGTGCCGGCCGATGCCACCGAGGAGCAGAAAAAGGAGGCTCTACGCGTTCAGGATATTCAGAAGTTCCGCTCGGAAATTGGACTGGACAGCGGCCTGAAGCTGGACATCGTGGTAATTGGCTCTGTCGTAGTGTCACGCGAGGGCTACCGCATTGGACGCGGAAATGGATTCGCTGATCTGGATATCGGCCTTCTTATTGAATTGGGAGCCATTACACCGAAGACTGTTATTGTCACAATTGTTCACGACATCCAGGTGGTCGACTCACTACCCCCGAATCTATTCCAGAAGTACGATACGCCAGTTGACATCATTGCAACGCCCTCGGAAATAATCCGCGTTTCAAAACGCTTGTCTTTTCCTAATGGGATTTACTGGGAGCTTCTGTCCGAGCGCCGTCTTAAAATATGGCCCGTGCTTCAGCAGCTTAAGGAAAGGGAGGAGAAAGCGGGAAAGTCGATATCCCTTAAGGAGGAAGACACCGATGTGGAGCAGCATCAAAACAACAGACGCCGACGTGGGCCTGTCCGTCGTCGCTTCCAGCGAGGAAACCCAGGGCGCACCACTTCTCAGACTGACAACGAACAGCCGCAGGGCGTAAGTCGATTCCGCCACACTGCCAGGACTATTGAGTAACTTTTAATCCTTAATTATTAGGAGACCACTCAGAAACGCACTCCACGCCGGAAAGGTCGTTTCGTCAATCGACGCAGACGTACAACTAAGGTTAGTAGTTTAAGTATGAAAGTTATCCCAAGCATAATCATGTTATTTTTAGTCTGAGGGTGATCAGTCTGGTGTTGAAGGAGGTGCTAAGAGTGAGGATCGTAAGTTAGAAGAGGCTGGCGCTGATGAGCGTCGTCCAAAGAAGAACAAGAATCGTGGACCTAGTGATTTTTGCATTAAGTTGACCAATTTGTCTCGTGATATTCGTGTGAAGGACTTAAAGTCGGAGCTCCGCAAACGTGAATGCAATCCAATGTCAATTACTTGGAAGGGTACGCCACATATATTTGGTTTAAAGGATCCAAGCTAACTATACCTTTTCGTTAGGACACTTTGGAAAGTGTTTCCTGCACTTTGGAAACCGAAAAGGAGTTCCCAGTACTCAGGACGACGTGGAAAAGGTGTTGAAGTCCCTTAACGATCTCTCGCTTACCATTACCACTGGTGGCGAGATAGCTCCAGCTGGCGCAACAGGAGATTCCGTTGAGAAAACGGAGCCAGCTGAGTCTGCAACGCCTGTGCAGACTAGGACTATTCTCGTCAACGTGGAGCTGATCAATTTTGGAGCGAAGAAAAGTGTAAGCTCTCCTGGTGCCAATGCCAGTGCAGGTGAGGACGGAAAACCAGATGCACAAAACGTAGGAGAGGCCGGAACTTTGGTAGGAGGCGATGTGGGTGGTGCGCGCATCGAGGCTGTCGACACCACTACAGTATAGTATGACTTTGCGCTTGGCGCAGCCAATGAACGGTCGCGGCGGAATTCCGCCGGCAGCGCAACGTTTGGAGTTCAACGAAAAAAAGTAACATTTTGTTTAGAAAAAATCAGAAAACACCAAACAAAAAACTATTAGAAAGCGAACTCCGGACAAACACAAAGTACACTCAACATACACACAGACAGTTACACTACACGTGCATACCCTGAAGATCATGTCTTGCAGCTTGTAGTTTCTTCTTCTCCTTCATTATTCTAACAATCAAAAAGATCACACGCCACTTTTTCTAACGAGAACACAAATCATTGACGCTTTTTCTAAACAATTGCATTTGTTTTTTGTCTAAGAAAATTGATACGATTGCAGAAATACTCGTTCCACAAATGCAAAGTGGAACCACATTTCTACTAAATAATCCTTTTACTAACTTCTTGTGACTTGTTACAATTATGAGTTAGAGATCTTCTAAAAATTTGTTAATTTGATTTTACAACTCAGCACTAAATTCGTTTTGCTGTATCTCTGTTAAGCAGTTGACCTGCTAGTAATATGGTTTGAAGTTGAGTGCGAAGATGAAAGAAATGTTCTATAATGTAATACTAATAGGAATGAGAACTAATAAATGAGAAATACCGCGAGTAAGAAAAAATGAATTAAACTATTTACATGTTGCATTTGGTTAGTCTTTTCCAACTTTCACCGCAGACATCAATAAATTTAATAATATTTTATAACGAAGAACAACAAATGTGTGAAAGCAACAATTATACAATGCAGAACAAAATTTACTTTTTTTATACACAAAAGGCATTACAAAAAATGTGAAACATGAATGAAATATAACTTGAAATAAAAATTAAACAAAAAAATCGTAAAAATAATCATGGACGGTTATTACCCGTTTATTATGTTTTTGGAGTTACATCTTACAATAAGTACAAAAAAGCTTAGGCCATTTTTATTCAAAAGATATACACTTTAATATGTAAAATGTCATAGCTTTGTATATAATATGCACATATACAAAAAATGAAATTAAGGAGTTCGAAAAATAGGATCTGGTCTCATGGGTCTGGTTATCTATGCACCTTGAAACCTGTTGCTATTAACCGTGTCTTAGATTTTATTTATGAAACGGTCTTGTCGGAATGTTAAGCGTGCTGCTAGCAGATTCTTTAATCTGAGGTGAAGGAGTGCGATCAATGAACTCAATGATGCCCCCCTTTAACTGGGCGGCTGCGGATGGTGCGGTCACACAGTCGTCGTCGTGCACAGTGGAAGCGACAGGTTTCTCTTGGATGGGCGTCAGGCTATTCACGATGGAATTGGCCATGGCCAATTCCAGTTCGCGCTGCCAGTCGTGTTCCTTTTGTTCCATGGCTTTGCGCTTTAGCTCCTTGTAGCGGTTGTAAACAATGAACTCTTTGACCAGCGCAGTCTCGGGATCGCTGTCACGTTGTGCTGACCTCTGCTTGGCCAGGCGCTTTTTCTTTTTATGCAAGGGCCTTGATTCCACAATCATTTCCTCAAGCTCTAGACAGGGATCACAGTTGAGGTGGTCTTCGGGAGGTTTATAGATGGGTTTGATCTTCTTTTCGAGCACCATCTGGAAGTCAATGTTGCGCAGCATCGGCGTTTGATGCAGCTCCTGCCTTGTGCTGATCCTGGCACCCGGATAAGTGGAAAGTAACTGCAATAGTCAAAGTTTTAGCCACTGCCCCTTACAATAAAATTACCCAATCCACCTTCTGCAACAGGTCGACAAAGTTGCTGCTCCAGTAGCGGGGATAGTGCACTGGGGTGTTCAATATATTCTTGATCTCCGCCAGAGGGGTGTTCGAGTGAACTACAAATGGTCGAATGTTTCCCCGCATTTCATAAGCAACGACGCCAAGGGACCACCAGTCTACCGGATAGCTATAGCCAGCTAAAATTGATAGGAATAGGTTTAATAAAAAGACAAAATAAAACATTTTTCAAGTGTGTGTAACAGTCAGCACTCGTTAATCGTAAAGTAAAAGGGTGTAGTAGATTCGTTAAGCTATGTAACAGGTAAAAGAAAGCGTTTCCCACCCAATAAAGTATAAAATATGTATATTACTTTCCATATGTACATAGTTTATCAGAATTACTGTCTGTCCGTATGAACGTCTCGGTCTCGGGCAAGCTAGAAAGTTGAGATTACGTTTGTTTCCAAATGTTGCAACTCCTAAACTAACGCCCACCAAAACCAGCAACGCCCACACTTTTAAAAAATGTGTTAATTTCCATTGGTTCTATTATTATATATCTCCATTTCTATCTATATGCCAGAAAAATAATGAAATTTCTCGATGGCATTTCCACTAGCCGAGTAACGGGCATCTGATATTCGGGGTACACGACTATAGAGTTCTTTCTTGCTTACGAAGTGTAATCATTATGGTGGGCGTGGGTAAATTTCAACCTTCTAGCTATGGAGTTTAGTTACCCGATAGAATAGTGATCCTGATCAAAAATACTTTACATTTAGCTTATGTTCAAATTATATACATAGCTTATCTAAGCATTGGTTAATTCCTATCCAAATAAGAAGGGCTTAATAAAACAGACGCACGCACGAATGCCGAATTATGGTGTTTTGATAGCAATAATAGCATCTTCTCCAAGTCATCCTTCCCAGTCAGCTCAAACCAACTTTATTGTTGAAATAACGTTCTGTTCTGTATGGTTCTTTACACAAGGTACAAATTTCTACCAAGTAATTCAAGAGAATAAACCGAAATGGCCAAATACGTCAAAATTTGTCTTTCTACGTATGTACATATGTATGTTTTTCAAAAAATTGTATTACATTTATACATTTGTAATATTTAGTCAATAAAACAGACAATAAAACAGTAAATATATTAATATCGTAAGCAACGTGGAAGAATTGGAATAGGCAAATTGAATCCTGGACGATTAGTTTAGGAAATTACCTAACTGCAATCTATAACATAAAATAATTTTTGATTACTATAACTAATTCACAAAACAAACTTTGGTATTCAAATATTCTTGAAAATGTCTAGTATATAGTTGTAGTTACTCACCCACTTCGTCCAAAGCACACAGGAACACCTCCGGCGCCATGTAGGGCTTAGTCCCTGACATACTGCAGGCCAAGGAATTTTTTTGCAACCTCGTTGCAATATTAAAATCAGTCAAATGAGCATGTCCTATATATGATGTATATGTTAATATAATGGTTATCTTAATAATATCTAAATATCTATCTAATATCTAACTTAGTACAATATTTGCGTGTAAGTATTTGGATTTATGCACTTGTGACCTTGTTATATTTTTTCTTCTTTTTCGGATATCATATTTCACTACTTGCCTAGTTTTTTCACTATACAAAGCCTTACCCGTATCGTCCAATAAAATATTGTCGGGCTTGATGTCTCTGTGAACTACACGGTGCGCCTGCAAGTACTCCAATGCACTGCCGAGCTCGCACACTAATAAGGCCACACTCTGCTCGGAGAATTCAACCTGGGGAATAGGGAGTACGTTCGTAAGGATACACAGGTGGTAGTTGTCATGGGAAAACTCACTCTGTTCTGTAAATGATATCTTAAGTCCCCACCAGTCAACAGGTCGCAAACCATAAACAAGTCCTCCTCATCTGTAAAAAGCAGGAGAATTGGGGGATTATGTGTGCTCTGTGGCTTTAAAGAAAATACTGCAAGTTAATTTGCATTTTGATTGACAATTAGCAAAAGACAGATAGTGCCTTAGAAAAGCGCTACGAGCCGCTAAGTCGAACAAGCCTCGGCCAAGGTAAAACCATATTCCTATTTTCATATGCTTGTTCTTAAATGTGGAAATATGAACGTTGGCTTATAGAAAATTTAATTATTTTCTTTTTAGGGTTTGCCAAGAACAATGGGAATTAAAATTACATAACAATGTTGGAAGTACTATACCCGTCATACTCTGATTTACTAGAATCCTTTAAAAGTGGAACAATAGTGTTTTATACAAATATACTTCACTAGGAGCTGCATGCTATGTATATTTTAAGTTTACTTGGCAGCTTTACTTATTTTCTCGTTTGAAAAGGCTCATACTTGATTGCGTTTATGTTCGAGAATTGTACCTGTTGAGACTTACCCTGAAACGAGAACCATAAATTGACGAGAAACGGGTGCTCCAATGAAGATAACAGTTCCACCTCTTTAATGACGCCGCCGAGAGCTCCGCGCATTTCGCAGGCAGAGCGACTAACATATTTCATCGCGTACAGGATGCCGCTATCCCGCTTTTGGACAATGCACACCTGCGAATTTATGTTGTGAAGCCGAAAGTTTTCCCGTAAAATTACCAAATACTTATCCTACCTTTCCAAAACTGCCCTTTCCTATGGCGCGAAGTATTTGGAAATGGTCAAAATTTACTGTAACGTAAGATAGGAAAAGTATTTATAAGTATGTGTTAAATATTCCTCTTCAGAGCATAAACATCCGTAACAAATCTATATATGAATTTTTATTTGCATTCGGCAGCCCACACACCCGATGGCTTCTAACTTGGCATTTGGCTCTGGCACTCTACACACAGCATGTGCCCCATTGTGATCGAGTGCTTCTCGGGAAGAAATTTCGGAATAATCTGGATCAACTGAAGTCTTTGCCGTGGGCACAGGAAAAACGGGGGTAAAACATCCACTCGCAGAAGCCATAAATTCGGAAAACAGTGCACGATGAGCGCCTGGAAATGCTCCCTACCTAGGTAGCTGACTCTCAGCTCAAGCAGCTGCTGGCAGGCGCTTGCCAAAAGAAACCTGAAGTCATTTCCGAGAAGGGGTATCTCAAGCAGGTTTAGCGAGATCCTGGTCAGCCGGTGACGCCATATACTTCCCAGCAGAGGACGACAGCGCTTGTAGCTCTGCATCATAGCAATCTGATCGGGCAGTTCCAGGAGTCCTAATATCCTAGACAGACACAGGTCGTCTACAAACTCCATTGTCTCCGGCTTGCCTCGGGTGTAAGTGCTCCACAAATTTAAGCAGTAGATGTTTTAGCCGCCCGCCCACTGCGTTTTTCGATCTCATTGTGAAAAACTATTTGAGGGACGATTGTAACGCACATTTTCAGAAAGTGCTCTATTCTACCTAGATAAATACGTGATATCTTTCAAGTTATCAAGAAATGTCGTTTTTCTTTTAACAGTTTTCCCGATAGATTTTGAATCTTTCTTCGGTTTTAAAAAAAGTGAATTGTAGATATTTAAATAAAATTTGTTTGAATGCGTGTTGTTCGCAAGGATTGTTTGATGGTCAGGTCGAATTAGAGTTTTTATACCCGTTACTCGTAGAGTAAAAGGATATACTAGATTCGTTGAAAAGTGTGTAACAGGCAGAAGGAAGCGTTTCCGACCATATAAAGTATATATATTCTTGATCAGGATTAATAGCCGAGTCGATCTGGCCATGTCCGTCTGTCCGTCCGTATGAACTTCGAGTTCTCAGGAACTACAAAAGCTAGAAAGTTCAAATTAGGGATAGACGCAGCGCAAGTTTGTCGATTCATGTTGCCACGCCCACAAGCCGCCCAAAGCTGCCACGCCCATTTTTCATTTTTGTATTAGTCTTGTATATTTTGTTTATATAGCGTTTTCTCTTGTTGCTATTATATTAACACAACCACTCTATAATTTCATTTCTTTTATATAAATTGTTTTCACTTCCGTACAAGTTACAAAAAGTGTGAACTTATAAAATAGTGTACAATTTTATTTTACCAGCAACTAAAGTTAAATCTTCCATAATTTTAAGTTACACTAGTCGGCATAAGTATTTTAACAAAATATACATTGCAAATTTAGTCAGTGAAGCTTTACTAATTTTTATTTTTTGTGGGTAAGTAATATAAACTTAAAAATGAATAAACAAATATTTATTCATTGAAAATTAAAAAGATACAACCAACTTAATCAAATATGTTGTTTTTTTATGAGCAAAACTATTTGGAAAATCTTCAATACAAGTAAAAATATTTTTAAATGTTGCTGGAAAAAATTAATAAAATATATCCTCCTTTGGCATGAATAACTTTTTGAAAAAGAATTGGAATTGGGTAATGTCGACAGTTCTATAGGAAGTACGCATAGTAATTGGCAGCTGTATAATATGGTGACCAAATTGACTCGGCTAGTGCTGATCATGAATATATGTATATATTTTATATGGTCGGGTACGCATTCAGCAACATATTAAATTTTTTTCATTTTACTCAACGAGTACCGGGTATACATTATTGGTATTTAAGGCCCCAACAGTTTAAAGTTCCCTAAACTAATTTTTCAAAATCTTAATCTTGATAAATCTTAATAAATAATAATATAACGCCAACATCCTTTAGAAACATGGTTATTATTCGGACTTTTTGGCATGGAGCAGTATCTGGCTGCAGGATAAAGAATATCCCAATTAGCCCTACACTCATAGACAAAACTTTCTGCATTTCACAAAATCGCCGTAAAAAAAATACAGCCCCAAAATACAGCCCGCACAGACCAAGTGCGAAGACCGTCGTTCCGGTGATGAGGGAACTTGCCAGCACTGCCACCAGACTCAGATGGAACAGTTGGCTCAAATGGGCTACAAAAACCGTAATCGTAACAAACGCGCTCTGCTGATATCTCTGGGCAACGTTGCTTCCGCTGTAAGACTACTGGACCACTGGAATCGGTTTTTGGAGGAATGAACCCCATTTGTACTACTTTTGTTTTGTTGTTTGGCCGAACGCCTGAGACGCCAACTTATATGCACAATAAAATTATATATATACAGCTGCGAAAAATAAAATAGCACCACCTGCCCAGTAAAATTTTGAATAGGTATCCTACCTGCAATTTAGGGTTTAAAAGGAGCAGAAATACCTTTTTAGAAAGGTTAAACAATTCACTTATTAGGAAATGAAAAGAACTACAATTTTTCTATTTATCTTAACAAATAATCTATCTTATCTATATAAGGAACTTCATTAGAAACGACTAAATTAGGCGAAAAATAAAATATAACCAATATAACCAATGTTTGCGTATTAAAACTACACCCATCCCACTAATTTAATATTTGGTAGTGTATCCCTTATTACCAATACCTTTAGAAACATAGTTATTATTCGGACTTTTTGGCATGGAGCAGTATCTGGCTGCCGGATAAAGAATATCCCAATTAGCCCTACACTCATAGACAAAACTTTCTGCATTTCACAAAATCGCCGTAAAAAAAATACAGCCCCAAAATTAAGGACGGTTTTTTCTTTCTAAAAGCAAGGCTACGCTACGTTTTTCTTAACATAAGTTAAGTTGGCACTACCCTACAATTTTTTTGGCGGCTTGTGGGCGTTAGAGTGGCAACATAAATTGACAAACTTGCGCTCCGTCTATGTCTCTGGAGTCTGCATTCTTAGTCTCAACTTTCTAGTTTTTATAGTTCCTGAGATCTCGACCTTGATAAGCACAGACAGATGGACATGGCCAGATCGACTCGGCTATTGATCCTGATCAAGAATATACACTTTATATGGTCGGAAACGCTTCCTTCTGCCTGTTACACACTTTTCAACGAATCTAGTATACCCTTTTACTCTACGAGAAACGGGTATAATTATGATCATTTTTTGGGGTAATTTTTCTAAAATTAAGGGTAAGCTGGCAATGGCTTCTTCTTTAGGCCGTTTTTCTGAAAGTACAAGTGTAGTGTTTTATGAGTGTACTATATTTCCGAAAGGAAATGCTTTTTCGTATTGGGTCGCCAAATATTGCCCTTGGTTCATCAAGACGCTAATAGGTTCAATTTTGTCAAAATCCTTATGCCGACTTGTGTACTTCATTTACATAAGTGTTGGCATTATTTAAAAGGGCATTTTAATTCTGGTCGGATAAATGGCTTCTACTAACCTATTAAGTACTTATTGAAATTTTAGAAAAGGAAATTTTGGAGAATTGTTGAGAATGTCCACTTTTTAAACTTTTTTTCTGAGAGTTACAAAAATTTGTTATAAGCCATAATAGCAGAGACAATAAATTTTTAAGGCCTTGATTCACGGCGCGTACTAGGTTATTGTAAAAATAATTTTACTTGAAGCCAAGGGACAGATATAATTTGTTCAATCGAGCCTATTTTGTACTTACCATCGTCATCGGCGAGCAGACTCGCGTCGGATCTGCTCGATGTGTTTGCACCCATGGTGCTACATCAATGCGTTGAATTGAAGTCGATTAAGACGTCCAGTCTCCCTAAGCTAGCTCTTCTTTAAATAGGATCCAATTACTCTTGGAGTCGGGGACGAAAAGTTGGGAGGAGGACTTGTTGAGAGAAACGAAAACCAGAGTGAATTACAGATATGTTTAAGAATATAGCACTTGATACAAAATGCAACTAATAGTTGGTACTTCGATTTAGTTGGTAATGAGATTTTATAAGATTATTACTTTTGAACCAATTCTTATTTTGACCTATCGCGTTTGGTTTGAAAAAGACAAGATTTTAACGTAAATGGTTGCCGATTTAGCAAACCAAAATTGCTAAGGGTTTTATTCTTATGGGATTGGGTAATGTCGACAGTTCTATAGAAAGTACGCATAGTAATTGGCAGCGGAATAATATGGTGGCCATCATGAATATATGTATATACTTTATATGGTCGGGTGCGCATTCAGCAACATATTTAATTTTTTTCATTTTACTTAACGAGTACCGAGTATACATTATTGGTATTTAAGGCCCCAACAGTTTAAAGTTCCCTAAACTAATTTTTCTAAATCTTAATCTTGATAAATCTTAAGCTTAAAAATACTTTTCGGTAAAAAATAAAAGGTTCTAATTAAAGATTTGGAATTCTACGGCTCTAGGCTACGACCGGTAGTTTCCTTCCATCCCACTCTCTCTGTGCTCATCGTCGTGGAGTGCACTTTTTCAATTCAAAAGCGAATTTGACATGTCACCCAGAATATATTAAATTCTGACTAGCTGTCGACGTATAGAAATACTCCCGGTGCGATTAATATTTTTATTTTATACAAGGTTTACTGTACAAAACATTTCTGGCTCTGGCCCCATTTATCTTGCACATTACTTAAGCATGAGCACCGAAGAGTCTATAGAAATCTGCGCAAAGGGCAGCGGTCGCGTGGAAACCGTCACCGTGCGCCAGAACGAACTGATCCGGAACCTGCGCGTCCTGGTGGCCGTGCGCTTTGAACAGGCCATTCCTCGGATCATCCTGGTCTTCGCGGGCCAGGTGCTAAGTGACGAGGGGACCATCGACGGTAGGGGAATCGTCTCCGGCGTCACTGTGCACGTGGTTTGCCGCTCGGAAGTGGCAAGCTCAGCACCGACGACGCCGAACGCGTTCTCAAAGCTTTCCAGGCCAAGCGAGCGCCTGATGAGATCCTGGCAGGCGGCCCACATAGCCTATCTTCAACAAGAGCCCGCTGCGCTAAGAAATCTGCTACAGGCCGATCCACGAATACGCAGACTGCTCGATGAGAATGCGGCCATGCGACATTATTTTAACAGCGACCAGAACCTACGGGAGATGCTCTCATTGGCCTTCAGCCCGGCGAAGCAAGAGTTGGGGCGCCGCCGCGACCTCCACATATCACGCATGGAGTTTGTGCCTGGTGGGTACAAGATCTTAAGCCGCCTGAACTACTGCATGCTACAGGCCTACGAAGACAACGTGGCCATGTCCTTTCAGCAGGCGTCACATGGCGCTAAGACGTCCTCGAATCCCCAGCGAGGTCGCGAGGTGAAGGACCCGCTTCCCAACCCGTGGTGTTTCTCGTCTAGCCCTACTAATCCAAGGACATGTTCTTTGGCCAGACGTATTATCAAAGGGCGAGCTTCTGTTGCTCCTCTGCCCGACACTGATATCAATTACAGGCAGAAAATCTCATCCAAAGTTATGACTTCTATTGCAACACAGACCAAGTGCGAAGACCGTCGTTCCGGTGATGAGGGAACTTGCCAGCACTGCCACCAGACTCAGATGGAACAGTTGGCTCAAATGGGCTACAAAAACCGTAATCGTAACAAACGCGCTCTGCTGATATCTCTGGGCAACGTTGCTTCCGCTGTAAGACTACTGGACCACTGGAATCGGTTTTTGGAGGAATGAACCCCATTTGTACTACTTTTGTTTTGTTGTTTGGCCGAACGCCTGAGACGCCAACTTATATGCACAATAAAATTATATATATACAGCTGCGAAAAATAAAATAGCACCACCTGCCCAGTAAAACTTTGAATAGGTATCCTACCTGCAATTTAGGGTTTAAAAGGAGCAGAAATACCTTTTTAGAAATGAAAAGAACTACAATTTTTCTATTTATCTTAACAAATAATCTATCTTATCTATATAAGGAACTTTATTAGAAACGACTAAATTAGGCGAAAAATAAAATATAACCAATATAACCAATGTTTGCGTATTAAAAATACACCCATCCCACTAATTTAATATTTGGTAGTGTATCCCTTATTACCAATAACAGGGGCGCAACGTTTTGGAATGGAAGCAACCAGCTCCTGGCACCGTTTAAGGGACTCTTTAACTATAGCCCGAAGTTATTGTTAGTAAGTTAGTTGGCTTTCAAGCTTCAACTGCATTTCTCATATCTGGCCAAGGATTTGTGGTGGGATTACGGCCAATCCAAAACAGGAAGAGATTTATTTTGGAATTAATCCTTGGCTTTCCTGCTGGTGTACTTGGGGTCATAGTCTTATTGATAGTATTCGGCAAAGGGTAGCTTCATCGCCACCAAAATATCGACAAACAGAAGTTGATCCATGATGGTTTTTATCCAATGTATTGCTCCAACCGAATTGTACGAGAATCAAGCCCATACCATTATACTGGATCCTTCGTGTTTAATTGCTTCTACTGCGCAATTTGGTGTTCTTAGGGCGCCACACATACGATCAAGATCCAAAAATAACAAGCTTGTTCTCATCTAAACACCATGTTCCCTTAGACATGTGTGAACTGTTTGCACTGTTGCGGATATGTCTCAACATCTCAATCCTTTTTTAGGTCGGTAGCAGCATTAAATGGATCCCTCTTGCACTAGCCTTTTGAAGAGATGGGTGCCCAATGATTGTTTTCTCCCACGTGTTTCGGGCTTCTCGTAGTACGTGATTGCATTTCGTATCATTATGTTTGAGCATTGAAGGATTCGACCAATATTTCTGTATGATTTTCCTTCAGAAATTGGTTTTATGAACATGTCACGTTTATCTGAAGTGAAATGCTTTCCTCGTCCCATTTTAATTATTTTTTAAGGTGTGTTTCAAAAAGAATATCGGAAATAGGAAGACAAATGTCAAGCTTTATAACCATGTGCGTTTAACCATTACAAACCGCCGACAAGTATTGAATATTTGAAAAAATCGATAGTGATGCTATTTACACCCGTTACTCGTAGAGTAATATGGTATACTAGATTCGTTGAAAAGTATGTAACAGGCAGAAGGAAGCATTTCCGACCATATAACGTATATATATTCTTGATCAGGATAGCCGAGTCGATCTGGTCATGTCCGTCTGTCTGTGCGTATAAAGGTCAAGATCTCAGGAACCATAAAAGCTAATGTTGAGATTAAGCATGTAGAGACATAGACGCAGCGCAAGTTTGTTGACCCATGGTGCCACGCTCTCTCTAACACAAACCGCGCAAGACTGCCACGCCCACACTTTTGAAAAATAATTTGATATTTTTCCATTTTGTTATTAGTATTTTATTAGCTACATCTTTTTTCCCACACCCATTTTACACTTTCATACCGGCCAATTCTTATGGGTATATCAAGAATGTTTAGTCCACGCCCTTTATATCGCCCCAAAACCTCCTAAAACTGTAACGCTTAAACCTTTAAAACATATTTCTAGCGATAATATTCTTCCACTAGCTGAGTAATGGGTATTTGATAATCGGGGAACTCGACTACAGCGATCTCTTTTGTTATATTCTTTACTCGTAGAGTATACAGATTCGTTGAAAAGTATATAACACGTTTAAGGTTTCGTTTCCGATCATATAAATTACATATGTATATTTTTGAAAAAGGGCAAAAGCCAGACGATCTGGCCATGTCCGTCCGTATAAACTTCGAAACGGTAGTTGAGATTTGGATTTTTTTCATTTTATCATTTGCCTTGCCAATTTTTATCGATATGTCGAAAAGAAAGAATTTTCAAAAAAGCATGTAGGATGTGTGGACGTAGCAAAGTAAAAAAAACTTCGCGTCAATAGAACCTGCCTGCTTAATCATAACTTATTTGCTTTTATATTAACGAAGATCTCGAAGTTTCGTTCGGTTTAAAATTTACAAAATTAATATTTCATTTTATATTGTACACTACTCTGACAGTTATTAATAGCTAGCTACCTTTATCTGAAGATAATTTAAGATGCAAATTTTCTCTGATTGTAGTAAGCACCCGTTATAAATAACCTTGAAAATGGTCGTGGTCCTCGTTGAATATATAAAAGAACAAGAGAGAACGTTATAGTCGAGTTTCCCGACTATCTGATACCCGTTACTTAGCTACTTAGCAACACTGACTGTTTTGGCGGCTTGTGGGAGGAGCTGCGGCAATAAAGAACACGTTTTATGAAAGAATGCTTTTTTAACAACATATGTAAATCGAAAAAATCGAATAAAATTGTAGCAAGCAACATGAAGATCATGAAAATAACAAAATTTTTATTATTAGACTGAATCCTCGTACATAGCCCCCACTATTGAATAAATTTAAGTCTATTGGATTAAAGATATAGTTACTGGATTGCTGAAACTGAATTGAAATCTCTTAGTTTTCATCATTGTCCTGATTCTACGCCCAATCAGTTTTGAAAAAAACGGATGACGCCACATTACGCTCTGGCGCGTTGAAAAAATCTATGTATGTATAAGTTGAAGCGACTTGCTGGAGCCGCGTTCATATTCACAGAGTGTGCGGGACCATTGAATTTGTGTATATCCAAAGCTCGCAAGTAAACGTCGGTTATATCTTAATATGACCATCTGCTTTGCATAATCCAAATGAAAATGTCAGTTGGTGTCGTATTAGCATAGACACATAAGTCATTGTTGAAGTAGCTCGCAGCTTGTAACCGCAAAAAGGACGTTAGAAGACACCATAGCCCTTGGAAATCAAGTTGACAAGCAAAACCAATGCGACGAAAGTGAAATGGGGTTCTAGGGTTCATCGACATTCCAGCTGGACAAACATATACATAAATATATATATGTACATATACAACACGGTCGGGTAACCCCGAAGTACCTGCTTCTCTGTTGGGAGAATCCTCACAACGTTTATTTGGAGGACGTCAGAGGTTACCACTTCGCTTCCTTTGAATTTATCGATTGGCGTGCCTCGAAGTCGAGATGTTGGTTTTGCTCACGGATACACGGTTCATTTAGATTGGACTTGCTTTCCGTGCTCTAAAGTGCTGCAAAAGAATGCCCCTGCTCCCTTCTCCAGAGCGAAGGTGGCATACTCCACAAAGGTATGTGTGCCTATGAGCCTGTGTTCCTGGCGGAGTGTACGTATATGAACGCAGAGCTGGCGATGGCGAAAAGTCACGCGATTGTCACAACACCCACACAGCGAAATGCAATGACCACTGCTTGCTTTACCGACGTCGCGACGCGTCGTCGACAATTATTTACGTTTTCGGCTGGACCGTTGAGCCACCGCGTTCAGGCGACGCAAAGTTGGGACTGAAAATATTTTGTTTTTAAGGACGCGCTCTGCTCTGCCATGCTGCAAACTTCTCTCTTTCTATCTCTATCTCTCTCTTTGCGCAGGTGCGAGTCCTGCGGACGAAAACAAATCGGCGAGTCTTCTGAATGAACATCAATTAGCTAAGTTGGCTAGGTGCATTAACTATATAAATGTGCTTACTTTTGCTTCGATTATGACTTGTAAGCCCCTATTTAAATATCCCACTTTTCGTATTTTTACGTTTACATAGCCAAAAAGGCCCATCATTTGGGCGTAAATTGATTGCGCATATGTTGCACCATTATCGGGACCCTCCCACCTTACTGATGGATGAGCCGACATCCGGTCGGGAGTCCTCCATTTTTGTCTTTTTCTCCTTAACGGCCTCAAAATGATGTGGACAGGGGTACTATTCCATCAAGTTATCTATAATCAATTACTACTCTATACTTAATTTTACCAGAAGCATCCGTTTTTTTTTGGTACGGCCCAGGTAGGAATGGTGAATTGCTTTTCCTAGTTAATCCCTGATTCAGCATTTCCTGTACTTGGTTTTCGACTTTAATTTCGTGCGTTTGGGCCAGTGGATACTGTTTTGAATAAACTGGGGAGTTATGTGCTATACTTAGTACGTGTTTAATGGTATTTGCAAATGTTAGTTTGTTTCCTTCTTTACATTAAGGATTTTTAAATATATTTAATACACCTTTCAACTTTAAAGTTTCCTCCTGAATTAAGTGATCTAACCGAAACAGTGAAAACCCTTTTTTTGTATTCCTGACCACAATTTTTATTTGGTTCTGGTGTCCTTTCGACATAAAAAACTAGTTTTTTCCCGATTGTGGAGCAATTAATTTGTAAAGGGTAGCTTTGCTATTTCTGTAATGTATAAATGATTGAGCATTCTCCAACAATTTTCTGCCAATTAACATATCGTTATTATTCGAATTATTAATTTGTTTTATAAATGCTATTGTTAGGTAACATTATAAAGTTGTCAAACGTAATACGTCAAAACTTTACATCTAGTACGAGTATGTCGAAAAGGAATAGGAAATCTCAAATTGTCAATAGACATTTTGGATTGTTTACTGTCCGAGGGTCTTAGTCGTTCGGTAAACGGGAAGTTCGTGATATTAGATTTGGAGTGTTGTTGTAGATGAGAGTATGTATTTCCATTAACATATGCTGTTAGAGGATTTTGGTTTTTATTGTAATGTTGAGGGAATGGACCTTTGTGAATAATTGTATGTTTGGTATTGGTATTTGGTATTTATATTGACAAAGACATTATTGTTTTAATGTCTTTGGTATTGAATTTGTGAGATTTAGAATTCCGATTAGGATTTGAGGTTTCATTACGGTTTTCTGAATTTTTAATTAATTCAAAATAAAAATGTTCCTCATAAATTCCCTCATTTTGTGCAATATTTTATAACGATCTTATGTCTGTAATATCATGATGACCTAAAATAGTCAATAATTGCATTGGTAGTTTTCTAATCAGTATTTTAATGTAATCTTCAATCTCCTGAACATAAATAAGAAAATCTGTTTGATTACCTTCCAGTTGTAATTTCGAAGTTAACATTTGACGTGGTTTTTCTGCTTCTTCGCAAAATACTCTTAGATCTCCGTTGTATGGCGTTTTCCTCCAGTAGTTTGTAGTTCGGTGTTTGGGGTTTTAATAGCTGCGAATAGCTCGATTTAAGTGTAGGCCAATCTGCGTTATTCGGAAGTCCGAAAGTTGGATCAAGTAGGATCCTCTGTTGTCGCACATCATTAGTTTGGCAGAGCGCCACAACGTAATCCACTCTGCCGACGATGTAGTTGGTTTCTGGATCACCGACGGGATTCAGCAAGATTGATGTCGTTTAGCGCCATGATTTGGGGTGCGGCAAGAACTGGCTGTGCCATTGTTATTGTAAATTTATATTTTGTTGTTTCAAGGAAAAATTTTGTTTTTTTTGTTTGTTTTATTGTAATATTTATATATTATATATTTTATATATACATATACATATATATATATATATTTATATATTATAGTGTATAAATTTGTTTTACTTACATTTTTTAGAATTGTAAATATTGGTTTTAACTGCTAGCTACCATTGAATTTAATGGTTTTTGCTATGCTTTTCCACTAATACCACTTCCACTTTTTATACCCGTTTCTCGTATAGTAAAAGGGTATACTAGATTCGTTGAAAAGTATGTAACAGGCAGAAGGAAGCGTTTCCGACCATTTAAAGTTTATATATTCTTGATCAGGATCAATAGCCAAGTCTGGCCATGTCCGTCTGTCCGTCCGTATGAACGTCGAGATCTCAGGAACTATAAAAGGTAGAAAGTTGAGATAAAGCATACAGACTCCGGAGACCATAGTCCATAGACGCAGCGCAAGTTTGTTGACCCATGTTGCCACGCCCACACTTTCGTACAATGTTTTGATATTTTTTCATTATAACACTCGAAAGAGTGTTAAGATAAACAAATATGTAAAAAAAAAATATCAAAACCTTTTTCAAAAATGTGGGCGTGACAGTTTTTAACAAATCGATAGAAGTTTACAAGACTATGAAATATGTGAAAAAAAAATTGAAACATTTTTAAAAAGGGTGGGCGTGGCATCATGTGGGCGTGGAAACTCAACTTTCTAGCTTGTAGTTTCTGAGATCTCGACGTTAATACGGACGGCCAGACAGACGGACGGACATGGCCAGATCGACTCGGCTATTGTTCCTGGTCGGAACAATCTAGTATACCCTTTTACTGGACGAGTAACAGGTATAAATATCAGTATCAGACTACTCAAAATTCTGCTGTAAGGCACTCGACAGGAGGCTGTTGCCTCACTTCCCAAGACAAGGCAGAAGCTTTTGCTAACAACCTGGATCAACCTCGAAATAGCCCATGCGGGTCAGTACCGTTTGCAGTGTCTGTTAGTAAGCTAAAATTAAAGAACCCGGACCTGCTTGATAAAAGAACTATTCGAATGTTACCAGATCCAGCCTTTCGATTCATTCGATACGAATTTTAAACAGCATCTTTCTTAAGGGTCATTTCCAAAAATTCTGGAAGTCTGCCAGCATAATCATGATTCTCAATCCAGGAAAACGACCAGCTGCAAATGTTATTTTCGCGAACAGCTAAAAAAAAAGGTGTGGGCGTGACAGTTTTGGGCGCTTTGTGGGCGTTAGAGTGGGCGTGGTAACATTAATCGACAAACTTGCGCTGCGTATATGTATCTGGAGTTTACATGCTTAATCTCAACTTTCTAGCTTTTATATTTATATATGTAGATCTCGACGTTCATACGGACAGACAGACGGACGGACAGACAGATCACGAAAATATATACTATATATAGTCAGAAACGCTTTCTTCTGCCCGTTACATTATTTTTTAACGAATCGAGTGTACCCTTATACTCTACGAGTAACAGGTATTATCAGAGAAGTCAAACCAACGAATACATTGTTTTCGCAAGGCTTATATTCTGAAAATAAATAATTTTATATCTGTCTTTAGCTGGTCCGAAATTACGCTTGCAACATTATGGCGGTCCTGACATTATAAAATATTTAAATATACCGGTTTTTTTTCAAAATAGCACTCGTTTGAATTTATCCGTGCTTAATGATCAGTGTTGCAAGAACTATTTAATCCGTTATAAATTATCCGAAGCAGTTTTATAGTTTCGTCATTAGCGCCAAACACCTTCTTACGCTTCCTTGCTGTTAGCCGATCTATCTGCCAAGTTTTTTTTAAACGACATATTTTACGTTTCCTCATTCTAACGCGGTATCAAAGTCGGATTTAAAATTTTGTTGCACTCTAAACGAAGGCCCATTGCTTAACGATCTTCAACGTGTTAAGCCTGTCTGTTCCGCCACATTGTTCCGCTCCTTTTTGCCTTATTTATAAACGGCTTAGTAATAAAACATTCGCTTATACTTATGTAGTCAGACAATGTCTGTAGTATAAGGAAATTTTTTGTCATTCGGACTTACAATCCGATCTAGATAGCTTTCAAATATGCTGCCGTAATAACGTACCAAAACAGGTACGAATGGCTCCAAGTGTAAAGTCTTGTCAACACACAAGACACACGGGTGCTCTTTGGACTAACACAGGTTGATGATCTTAGTGTTCTTCTGGACATTTTTCAGATCATATTTTGTATTTTTTCATTAAGGCACACCCCTGTGCTTGGTTTTATAAAAAGGTTGTCAACGGAATTTAATGATCCTTACGTGACCAAAGTGTATAGTTCACCTGTTTGGAGGCCACAATACGGAGTTGAGGCATTACCGCATTGAGGCGGTTCAAAAGAAATTCGGCTTACGGCGCCTAAATTGGGATGCAAACCTTATACTACCTCCTTATTTCAGTAGACTTACATATGTTAATTTATTTACCTTCCCCAGCCAACCGTAAAACAATGCTTGAACAGTCTTTATTTGTAACTTCGCGGTGAAGTTGCTAGTCGGGACTTGGTTAGTCGGCTAAACTCCTCGGATTCTAGTAGGTTTAATAAAATTCTATGAGATGCGTGACTTCTACACTGTTAAGTTCCGACTATAATAGACTTTATCCTATATTTAAATCTGACTCTTTGCCGCTCTTAACGCGATCTTAACTATTGAAAAGAGAGTTTGGAGAGTCAGCAGGTTCAAAGGCAAATAACGGGACAAGTCGAACTTTGGACTGGGCCAACTGTAAAATCGTGGACTTTGGATCAGGAGACTGGAGACCAAAGGGATGAACCGTTAGAGGGGGCCTATTTAAACAGGCCGAACGCTGGAAGCGGGACAGTCAAGGAGAACAGGTGTACAAGTCAACAACGTTAGAACGAAGTCAGCAGAGAAGCTACAGCCGTGGTAGTCAACAAGGAGCAAGATCGCTACGTCAAGGCGTTCGGGACGAGACAAGTCTCCGAATTGAGACGCAGGTAGCTGAGGTCCAGTACGACGAAGCACGAGTAGCTCAGAGGCACCCAACAGGCGAAGCCAAACTAAGGAGGGCATAGGATAAGCGGCGGGGGATTGTGGTCACAGCCCAAGTGACGAGGGCCCAGCAACGAACGTCCGCGCCACTCAGGACGACAGGAGCGGCGAGACAGCGGAGCGAGGCCGGTGGACAATTCATCCAGCACTACGGCCGGATAATCAGATTTCTTTGTAAGTCCAAGCACGAATAAAGATCCAAGAACGAAACTGCAAGTGTTATTACTGTTAACCGGGTGATCACGTTATTCACACACACGCACAAACTCTACTAACATAGCCGCACGTATTCCGTAGCGAGCAGACCAAGAAATCCGTTTGTTAAACTTTTTTAACACATAATTAGATCTCACTTATATTTCTATATTTATTTTGTTTCTTTTCTGTTTCCTATATCGCGTCTATTTTCACGCGAAAGGCGTCTCTCGGTCGGTGGGGCGGAAGCTTTAAAAATATAAAATATAAAAAACAATCAATTTTAAGGCTGCTTTCAAATTTCTTAGTTTAATCAAATCATGACTGGTTTTAAAAAGATTTGAGGCATTACGTTCAACGTACGATAAATAGCATAATGAAATATACTGCCAAAAAAAAAACGTGTAATAGGAAAGTACCTGGCTTTAATATGCAAATATGGACGAGTATAATTTATATCTCAAATATAATTTCCTTATTTTAAAAGGGGTAGCAAATAATTGTATAAACGTGATTTGGGTAAAATTTATCGGATCGATACTCTGGCGGTTTCCGTATAGTCTTGACTTGCCAGAAATAAACAACAGGACGCTATTGACAAGTTCCCAGACTATAAGCTAAGTGTTACTAGTGGGAAGAGTGTGAACTAGAAATTTTAACATTTTTCTGGCATATCGACCGAAATTTGAATAAAAAAAGATTAACTAAATCAAAATAAAATTTTAAATGACTATTTGTGGGTGTTAGAGTGGGCGTGGCCAAAATTTTTCCGGCATATCAATATAAATTGGAAAGGCAAATATTTTTCTCGTTTGGTTAATTGTTTAAAAAAAAATAAATTTATTGTTTTCCTTGTATATTTTTAACTTAATAATCCAATGAAATTGTAACAGGCTACTTTCAAAGTCAGTGCTTGGACATACAATTGTTAGATTTCCAGAATAAAATTTGAAAAAGAGAAACAAGCCTAACTAATAATTTCAAAGATACATTTTAATGTATTTATAATAGCTTTAGTGGAGCTTCTGTATTTGATGTATTGCTATTCAAAAATTAGGGAGTAAATTAAAAGTACGTACAAAATAGGCTCTTTACAAACTAATATCAAGGTTTAGTTATCAACAGTTAAATTTGTGGCCAACGCAAGCTGCATGCGCGTTTTTTTCTCTTTCTCTTAAAATACATAGTTCTTATACACATTTTGTAGGCCTAATGAATTTGAGTTGTAATTATTGTTGTGGTGGCTGGTTGTTTTAAGTTTCATTTCTTTAATTGTTAGATAGATTATTACAAAGCTTTTATGAGTGGATTTATTTCTATTGATCTTCTGCTAACTTATATGCTTTAAATGACTTTGTGTGCATTACGCGGTTATCACAATTCAATTTTCTTTGCAATTCTTGTTGTGAGGTTTACTTCACGGTAATTACAAGTATCCTAATGTGCATTGCAATAGTTTTATTGCTTACAATACATCGCTCTGTCAACTGTTTTAAAATAAATTATGAATTGTAATCAATCAGGCGTTTCAGGTTTTTAGATAGAAAATTCTAAAATTGGTCTACAATTGTGCAAGGATAGTGGTGTTGAATGCTTGTAACATACTTCAATTTAACAAAAAAAAATTAAAAATACGATATTAAGCAGGTTTCTGCCAAGATGTCATATCTGACTGTGGCCCTGTGGTACAGAATCTGTATCTGATGGTGCATCAAGCGAAGATTTAGGTGCTGGTGACTTGCCAGCGTTTAACGTTGCTTTTACCTTAAGTAACAAAGCTTCGAAAGAGTCTTCGGCTATTTTCGGTGCTGGTGTTTCCTTGGGAAACACATATGAGTTGTAATTATTAATGCCAGCATTATCTATGAGACAAATTAGATAAAAACGTACATCAAATTATGCTAAAAGTATTACAACTCACCCAAGTCAGCGTAAGATGCACGACAGAAAGCCCGTCTCCCTCCAAAACTTATGTCGTACATGTTTATTTGCGAGTCCCTATGACTCGTGTCAATTGCCGTGAATGCGTCCTGCGCTCTATCGTACGTAACGAACCCGTACTTCATTCTAAAATAAAATGTTTTAAATACTAATTTTAAATAATATTGGAAGCTTTCTTTTCCTACCCATTTTCCTTGTAGTGTATTGTTATTTGTTTAATGCTTCCATAGGGTAGAAATTTTCGACGCAGCATTTCCTTTGTCGTTTCTTGTTCAATGCGCCCGACGTAGACGATTCGCCGTTCCTCAACGGCCGGTTGCGACACGTTACGATCTACAAATCCACGCCGATTGTTGTTATAGAGGGAGGTGTTGTTAGGGTAGCGTGTATCAGACTTTGAGCGCGAACGGCACCGTGAGTGGTGCAATTTTCTGTGCGGACTACGGCTGCGGCTGCGTTCGCGATCGCTTTTCTCGGAGCCCGAGCATGACGAGCAAATACTGCCCCGCTTTTGGTTTTTGGATCTACGCTTATTGTAACTGGTGCGGCGCTGTTTACGATTGTACTTGCCATTCTCAGAGTAAGATGAACAGCTTACCGAGCTGCGATGACGTTGAGTGCTACGAGAAGAATAACCGCCGATTCCAATACTGCTTCCCCCACACGTTGCTGCTACATCTAAGTTACGCAGCTGTTCAATCGAATCGCATCGTGACCGAGATCTGTATGACATCAAGCTGCTGCAGTCGGAGGAAGAGTCACTCAAAGAAGATGACATATTTGAACCCGAACCATGCGTCCGTCGCTTGCGGTAATTCCGTCGCGTACGCTCTCGAGACTGTCGCTTTGGTGGCAGTGTCAATAGGGGAAATTCAGGTTGCAGATCAGTTTGTATTGCAATGCTCACAAGAGTTTTGCGCACCCGATCCTTGGGTAAGTGCATGATGACCATGTCCTCGCCATGCTGAACATTATTATCAACTGAAGACATATCTTGTGTTGCGTTGGACTGTATCGTTGAGAGAGTAGTATTACTGGTTTGCCTTACAACCTCGCTTTGAATGCTGGCTATTAGGGAGTTGCTGAGGTCCTTATTGGCATCTTGACCGTTGGAGATGTTGTACAGCAAAACTGATGACTTTAAGAGAGAGCGAGGGGAGGCCTTGCTTAATTGATTGGGCGGTATCGTTATGTCTGTATTACAACTAACTGAAACTATTATAATCTCCTCATATTCCGGGTGAAGTTTGTTGCTGAGTGACGCTATCTCTGTGCCGACATCCTCAGTTTCCATGCAATAGTAGTCCTTTACAATATCCTTAAGTGGCGGCAGCTTGGTTACGCGTGGCACCTTGGTTGATACTCGGGAATCGATTATCTTTAGCTGTTGGGCACGTTTCATCTCTAACATACGCAGCACCTTGTTCTTGGCCACGGTAATGGGATCCATGGGCAAAGAAGATTGCTCTGCGGTGGGGCATTTAAGGCTGTTTACAATGTTGACTATTTCCGCTTTTTTTGGCGATGGCGTTGGTTTTAAAGGGGAAGGAGCAATGCGTTTGCTAGCAACTTCTACTTTCGCCTGCTTGGGCGTAGTTGGTTTAGGATTTACAGCGCCAACACCGCCACAACGACGCTGTTTGTACTCTTCTAGATTTAGCTTTCGCTTTGCTGGTGGTGGCAACGTTAGGGTTGTGGTCGGAGGGGTTGAGTGTGCTGGAGTTGCCGAACACTCCGATATTGCGGCGTCCCTCTCCTGCTTCAGAAGTGAAAGATTTTTTCCACCCAAACCGATACCCGTACATTGAGTATTTTTAACTGGCGGCTGCTTGTTGCTCATAGCCTCGTTCACTTTTTTTGTTGTCGCCTTAGCTGGCTTGAACAAAGAGGGAGTTCCAACCTTACGTTTAAGAAAATCGCACTGTTTTTTATTAGGCACCAGGCAAATATTTGTATGCTTCGGTTTGCTTAAGGCTGGGACCGCAGGTTGATGTGTTTCCAGTGGTTCGGGTTTATCCTATATTGAGTACTGTTATAAAGAATTTTTTTTTAACTAGTATTGGTCTTAGGACTCACCTCTTTGATATTAGATGTTACCTTTTTTGTAGACCTCGGACTCCAAGAGGGATCGGCTTTTACATTGTCAACAAAGCATAAGTCATCGGAAGTTTGGGGCACTTTTGCTGGCTTACCTTTTGCCCAGATAGCTTTATTCGTATCGATTACATCGACAGTTTCAACGTCAATAATAGTGTCAGAGTCATAATCCGAATCGCGAGGATTAGAGGAATGGCGTTTTGCCATTATTGTGGCAACGGGTGAGGTAAGAATTAGGGGAACTTCTGCTGAAGTGTTAGATTTAGTATATTCCTGTGCTTGCAAAGACTCTTTTATGCGACAGGCGTTTAAATTCTCAGCAAAATCGTCTTTGGTAATAAAGTCAGCCAGGTCAAAGTTATTAACATCAATATTTAGCCCTAAAGCGTCTACTTCGGAGATGATAGTGTTAGTACTGAGCGTACGTCCCTTGCTCTCACAAGAGCTCTGCAAGTTGACAATGTTGTTGTGGACAGCGAGCAACCTTGGGTTTTTTTCTTCGTTAACAATGTCATATTCATCTTCGTAATCGCTGGAGTGCGATTCATAATCACCAATCGAAGAGCTGTCTGTGCGAGTTCGAAATGTGGACTGGCTTTGGTTGTCCTCCTCCTCTGTCAGACCGTCGATTTCAATATCTTCTTTGTCAAACTCCATAATGGCGCTGATCTGGCGCTGTTTCTCATAGGACACCTCGACCTCGCTTTCGGCGATGGCCCGATAGACCTGGGCATTGAGCACATTTGCATCATGGTCGCTGAGCTCCTGTTCTACGAAGTCATTGTAGATCAGCTATTCAAAGAAATAATTGAAATAATACCGATCGAGTCTGTGTTCACTTTAATGCAACTCGAGCCAAAACCTACCAGATTCTTTCTGTGTTGCTGATCCTCCTCCCGGTTATGGTTGAGCAGTGACTCGTCTGTGGGCGCGATGGGTAGGATGCCACTAAGTGTATCTGTCAGTTGCAGTCTGAAAGGTTATGCATTAGTTGTTAGTACATTTTTGTAATGACAATCACATACTCATCATTAGAGGACCAGAAATTCGGCTCAGACTCGTATTTGGTATAGTTTCCCTCGAAGGGATCTTCCTGGAATACATTTAGCATTCTAGAATCCATTTTGCGTCAAAAGTAAATTAACTGCAAAGAAATAAACTCGGTTAATAAGGGTGCTCCTAAAAACAAAAGCAAACAACGTTGTCTTTTCGTTATCAATCTACATATGTATGCTTTTAATAGCAAAACGTCAGATACAATCAAATTGAAAAATCAAATTCAAACCATATAATAAAAAAAACAGAAATGCCAAAAAAAGTGATCACAAGGCGTCAACGCAAAGCCGCAGAGTTCAGACTAAAGGCCAACGAAGAAGCAAATGAGAATGCGCCCAGGATCAAAGGAGACACGCCGATTTCCTTAATCCCACGTTCGACTAATTTACCTAACGTAAAAGTAGCATACCCAAAGAAAAAAGATAAATGTATCTCCTTGACGACTTTAGATGTAAGGGATGAGAAGCCCAAAACTCCGTCTTCAGAACAACCGTTTGGCAAATCTAAAGAGAGCATTAAGCGCTGTGATGCTCTGCAAAAAATTCGGTTAACAAGTCACAAGAAAACTTTTTTGTCGGAGGTAAAAAAGAAGGCTTTGAATTCGGAACAATTCGGAAATACAAGTTCATCCGAATTTACTACACTGCTTCCAAGGATAAACAATAAAGCGACCCATAAAACTCAAAACTCTAGAGTGCCGTTGATGTCCAAAATTTGCGAACAAATTAAGACGCATTTGCACTCTGTCTTGCCATCACGAAACCTCGGTTCAAAACCCCGAATCCCGGCGGAAAAAGTAGCAGAGCACAGTCCAGATTTGCAGTTTACACGAAAAGTTTTTAATAGCTCGGAGGATATATTTAAAACTGGTGGAGACTACGACCGCAAAGTATCATGCTTCAAGTCAGCTGAGCTTCCCAAAGATCCAGGACCGCCTATGAAGGTTTTCGGAAACGCCGGTTTCATCGTCCTTACTGGCACCAATGCTCAGTTGGCTTTTCAGCTCGGCGAACTTGCGAACAGAGGCGTTGGTGTACAATCATGTATACGTCTGCCAAACGAAATGATGGACAAGGTGGAGCAACAGCTCGGTAAACTGGAAAAGGAGCGCGAAAAAATCCTCAATAAAATGCATAACAAACATGCAACACTTGCACAAGGACTAGCTCAGCGAGAGAAAAAAACAATAAGGGACGGAGACGTTAGAACCAAAGCCTAAAACACGTTTTATCAGTAATTTAAATGAAGCACTTAAGCACGATTTCTCCAAAACTAATGTAATATAATGACTCATCGATTCACACACTGCACAATAAGTACCCTTCAATTTATCTATGTACGTGTAGTCAAATTGTTCTTCTACTTTTACCTCCTAGGGACCTTCAATTATTTCCGCAATATGTATGTATTTACATTTTTTATAAATCAATTAAACCAACACAAAAACGGTATAGAAAACAAGTAGGGTTGGAAAAGGTTAGTAATATATTCAAAAGTTGTTTCTTTATATTTTCCTGGCTGTTCTTGCTTAAAACTATTATGAGAAGAAGCGTTTAAACAAGCTTTTAATTTAAGATCAATCTTTATTTAGGTGACGGCATAGTTGTGCGAAAGGCGATTTTATGGGACGCTATATCAAAAATCTGCTAGAGAAATAACCGAAATAACGTTTCTGGATTTCTGGGACGTCTCAAACTGATTAACACTATTGTATTTTACCTAGATATCCTCGTCAAACGACTTTCCGATTAATAGGATAAATTATTTTAGATCTTTAGTTACAACGGCCGATTTTTGCATCTCAGTGAATTATTGGTAACATATTAAAAGCCTTATTACTTTTATCTTACCAGGTTCGGAGAAGAATAAACTCAAAAACCACTTTAATGGGTGCATGCCTATAGACTGACAAATTATCAACACGCCCTGTTAGTATAGTATACCCTTTACTGTACGAGGTACGGGATTGAAATATGAAAATTTTGCGCCTTGCTGAATACCTGATTTAGAGCAATCTTCAGGAATTGACCTGAACTCAAAACACAATAGTTTCAGGCAAAGACTTCGAGAGCCAACAAAAACAAACATTCTCACACACCGATGACGAGGGAAATAAAGCAGTAGCAGCACATGTTTGCCCCAACCACGTGTATGTGTATGTGAGCCCGCGTTGGCGAGTGTGCGTGCAAATGCCGCCACGCCATGTGCTTTTGATTTTGTTTCTGGGCGAACAGCAATCGAATTGAATACTAAACGCATGTTTGGCATATCACTTTTCACAACTTGCCATTTTTTTTTTGAAAAGCCTTTTTCCCCATCGAATTAGCAATGAACAAACTGTGGAACGCGCCGAGTAATGCTACCTTCTTAACTTCCTCCGTGGTTCCGGATCTTATTCTCATAAAAGGGTTTTTCTAGCCAAGCGCTTGTTCCTATTGTTGCCGCCGTGTATTTGTCCGCCTGCTTTAACCTCACATGTTGAGCGCCGCGTCTGCGGCATTAACACATGCACAAGTCCGGGCCTCAAAAGGACTTATTCGGCCGGCAGTCCAACCGGGTCTTTCTGTTCCGCCCGAGATTCACGATCACCCACCGTTCAAGGTGAGACAACGTAACTGCACTCCAAAACACCCCGCAATAACTTTATCTCATGAGCTCGGAATAGCACATTGCCCAAAATTTGTTCACGTGGACCGAGATTCGCGGCAGCGACGCAGATAGTGTGACCAGGTGCTCTCTCAGCGAAGAACCCACGAGGCAATGGCATCACTGCCAATTTATGAAAAAATACTAGTTAAGTGTGCAATTGAAAGCGCGTAATCAAATTATTGTGGCAAATTTATAGAAAAATGTACATATATATAAATTAAATGAATAAAACAATGTAAAGCCAAAATAGAACTTAAAAATTGTTTAATATTTTGTTATATGTTTAGAAAATAAGATCCGTTGAAAAGTATGTAAGAGGCAGAAGGAAGCATATAAGGTATATATATTCTTGATCATGATCAATAGCCAAGTCGATCTGGCCATGTCCGTCTGTCCGTACGAATATCGAGATCTCAGGAACTATAAAAGCTAGAAACATTCAGCATGCAGAATCCAGTGACATAGACGAAGCGCAAGCTTGTTGACCCAAGTTGCCACGCCCACTCTAACGCCCATACATGGCACAAAACTGCCACACTTTAAAAAATGTTTTGATGTTTTCATTTTTTATTAGTGTTGCACATTTCTTCTATCGATCTGCAGAAAAGCTTTTTGCATTGATACATTTATGAACAGTAAAATTTTAGTTTACAAAATTTATAAATTTTTTAAAGTTTACTACACTCAAATTTTTAAATTGCAGTAGTAAAATTCTACTGTCTTGTTTCCTATATTGAATTCCAATAATTAGAAACTTATTTCAAAATAAGAATGAGCCATCCCAGCAAACAGTTGTGAAAGACCGATCTCTACAGAGAGCATGCAACAAATTGCAGACTCTATACTAAAAACTCTTTAATTGAACGCATAAAACCACCGAGATTTTTGGATTCTGCAGGTTCTAATTAGAAAAATGTCACGAAGAAAGCACAATATAAATTTAATCGAAATGTTAGTTTGCCCTATAGGACAAAAACAAATTTAGTATAATAACAATTTTCTTTAAAAAATGCCTAATTTAAGCATAGGTCTTTTTAAATAAAATGGAATTGAAGTTGATATACGTCAATTGAATAGTAGAATATTAAACTTAACTTAGACTGTTGGGAAAAAAAAGTTTGATTTGTTAGAACATAGTTATTTTATTCAAAAGTACTTTAATAAGTATCGGTCCTACAACCAAGTCAATTCTAACTATCTTGCACAAGCTTTGGATAGATATAATATACCGGCCGAGTAAGCTTTATACCAATAAAGTACAAGTCGGATAAAATAAAAACTTATTGGGAATATTATGTTGGGTATATACGACATTATCGATAATTATTAACGACGCTTTACGCTGGTCCACTCGCCATCATCGGCAGCTTTGTTTTCTGAAAGATATAACGCATAAATAAAAACGTTAATTTGTATTGCAGTTAATATTACTCACCCTTTTCCTGGGGTTGATCGCGTTTAGTTGCGGGCTTCTCCTCGCGGGCCGCAGGAGTCGTACGCCAGTTGCCGCCTCCACCGCTACTGACTGCTTCTTTAGGAGCAGGGCCGCGCTGATCGCCACGAGTCTCGCGCACATCTCGGTCGCGCCTCTCACCACCAGCTGTGCGACGGTTTTCCCGATCAGCGTGGCGTGGAGCGTCTCGCCAGTTTCCTCCAGTTTCGCGCTGAGGCTCTTCGGTACGACGTGGCCCGTCGTTGCGGCGGAATCCACTGCGCTCATCGTCACGATCCCGGCGAGGACCATCGTCACGGTCACGGCGAGGCCCATCATCCCTATCGCGACGAGCCCCATCATTACGGAAGTCGCGGTCACGTTCCCCACCACGTCGCCACTTTTCATCGCGCGATTGTGGAGCGCCACTGTCTTTGGGAGCAGCAGCACGCTGTGAATCTGGCTCTCGTCGCACACGCCATGAGGAGTCCGCTCCCTCGTTGTCCTTGCGGTCACGGTCACCGCCTCGTTCAATGCGTTCTCCACCACGCTCGATTCGGTCTCCTCCGCGCTCGATACGGTCTCCTCCGCGCTCGATGCCACGCTCGTTGTTGACCGTAGGCGCACCACGCCGCCACTCTCCGGATCCGCCAGAAGGTGCGCTGGGACGGTCACCGCCACGTGGACGCCATGTGTCACGCTCCTTTTCAGTGCGTTCACGTTCTGAAGCCAACTCCCTGGCCAGGCGTTCTCGGTCTTCCTTAATTTTACGCTCAGCTTCCTCCTCCTTTGCACGCTGCTTTTCGTATTGAGCGCGACGCTTTTCGTCCTCAGCCTCACGTTCCAAACGGCGTGCTTCTGCTGCGGCGCGCTCTTCAGCAGCCTGTGCCAAACGAATTTCCTCCTCCTTGCGAAGACGCTCCTCCTCTTTTTCGCGAAGGAAGGCCTGTCGGCGCTCCTCACGGCGTCGAATAATGCGATCGGCCAAGCGCTTTTTGCGCTCTGCCTCCAGAGCAGCCTCAAACTTTTTGAGCTTTTCGACATAGAGGGAGGCACGTTCTTTTTTAAGAGCGTCAAGAAATTCATCCCGGTCCGGATACATGCGCTTAAGACGCTCCTGCTGGCCGACGGCATCCTTCCGTTCGGCAATGGCATTCTCGATGCGCGTCTTCTCGGTTGCTTCCCAAAACTCCTTGTCCTTAACCTGCTTCTCGGCCAAGTATTTTTCGAAAAGCGGAATCTCCTCCAGGCGCTTGGCGCGCTCGAAGTAGTCGATTTTCTTCTCCTGTGACTTGAGTTTTGATTGCAGTTCCTTCGCCTCGCGCTGAAGTTCCTCGCTTTCCCGCTTGGCGATCTGCTCGGCGTCCAACTTCTTAATGCCTTCCTCATCCAGCTTGGAAAGCATCTTTTTGCCATGAGCAGTCTGAGAGATTTGCTGAACTTTCTCCTTGAGACTCTTCTCCCGGATAGCTTGGATTTCGTTTTGATGGCGCTTGCGCTCCCGTTCTTCTTGCTCCTGCTCGAGCCGCTTCTGTTCGGCCAGTTTGGCCTTGCGCGATTCCTCCTCCTGACGACGGGCCTCTTCCTCTTCACGGGCATTATTCTGCTTCTCGATGTACTCCTTCCTGTCCTCGATGATTTTCTGACGCTGAAGAATACGCTGGTGCTCGCGATCCTTGATCTCATGGTAGTGGTTTACCATTTGGGTGCGGAGCTTGGCCCGCTGGTCACGTTCACGGTTTGGATAGACGATTGAAACTGCCCGTGTCAGAACAGTAGACATATTCACCAACTGAGAGCGAATCTGTTCCGAGGGCATCGATTGCAAAGCGGGCCCGTCGGGACGGTATTCACGTTGACTCTCGGTCAAATCAGTGCCAAAATAGATACTGTTTTTTTGGTGGTCGATGCGAATCTGCATGTCATTGTGACGTACGGACTCGACCAGCAGTTTTTCCAATTCAAAAATGTTGCAGAAGCTGGCCAGCTGCATGAGACGCTGGAACTCAATGCTCTCATAAACTTGAGAGATCTGCCGAATCAGACGCATGATAGTCACGTCCTTTAGCGACTGAATGTAAGGAGTGAGCAAGGCGTTTTCGGGGCCGTTCTCAATGAAGTCCACGATAGACTGAATGCGCTTGCACAAATTCAGTGGATTGAAATCCACCTCCAACCAGTTGTATAGGTTGCGAAAGTCCTCAGATACGAGTTGAGGAACATTCAAGCGCACCTGTTTTAATGTGTAAGGATTACTCGTAAGACATTACTATATTGTGTGATTCTTACCACTTCACGAATAAGTGAGACTCGGGTTGGCGGTTGGGGCAGGCCCAGAAGCACGGCCAACTTCTGCGCCTTTTCCAGGGGGCTCTTGTCCGCCTCGATGAACCTGTCGAACTCTGGATGGGCCGAAGGCAACGGAATAGAAAGAGTGGCCAGGAGAACGTGGGCAGCCATGCGCTGCAGGTCGTCCTTTGTCAGGTTCTTCTTCAGCTCGCGCGTCAGTTGGAAGAGTTTTAGCAGGGCTGCAGCGTGGAACAACTGGTTGCCAGCCTTGCTAAAGACCATGGCTAATTTTTGGTAATAGTTGGCCATTGTTTTGGGTACGGGTGTCTTTTTGGATAAAGCCATCAAGCCGTGGATATCCTCGATTGCCCTGTAGGCCTCTTGCCACAGCTCCATCTGAATGGCCGAGTCAAGAAGATACAATCTGGTGTCCAAGCATAGCTGCTGAGTTTCCACCTTGTTGATCGAGACACCGGTGGTCTGGTTGCTGCTCTTGCAGATGTCTTCCAAGTGTTTGCGCAACTTGTCGCACAAGCGTCGAAACTCGCTCTTGCGGTTGTACTTGAGGCAGAAATGGAAGGCCATGCGGGCGATGTCGTGGTACAACGCCTCGCAATGTGTGTTTACACGCAAAAGCTCTAGACACTGGCAGTAGGACTCCCACAGGAACTTGACCCACGGGAGCAGAATAGTGCGGTCGGAGCGGTCCTGAGCGTCCTCGCCGCACACTGCGCTCATCAGGATGCTCTCGGGCGTGGCAATGTTGTCCAGGTCATCCAGCTCCAAGACAGCAACGGCCGCCGAGGACTGGGCTTGGGCGGCCTCCGTATGCTCTTCAGCCATCTTTAGATAGCCGCGGATCACATTTTCTAGAGAGTTCACGTTCACCAGCTGGAACATGTTCCGGTACTGGAAGAGACCCTCCTTGGCAATGTGCGACTTCTTGAGTTCCACGCAAAGGTACAGGTACTTGAACATGAGCGGTTCGATGACCGTCTCCGAATAGGCGTAGTTCCATCGCTTGTTCCGGAAAACTTCCTGTAGCGTGTCCAGTGCCCTTAGCGGCTTTCCAACCTCGATGAACTCTGCGACGAAGAGAGTGGCGTTGAGTAAAGAGAACGCACAATTCGAGGAGCCAAAAGTTTCTCTTCAGACACCGCATGGAAAAATTTCAGCACACTCACCATTAGCCCTTTTGAGGGCGTTTTCCGGGCGTTGCGTGTAACGGGCCATTTCCGATGACTTTACTTACTTGCGGCGGCACTTCAAGTTGATTTTGGTAGCAGGTCTAGACCGTTCTAAAACCTGTGGCTGCTAAATATTGTAAAAATCCTCGGCTCGCCTACGTGTGGCTGCGGAATTCATGCAAAATGGCCGATTTGACGGCACGCAGGGCTGCACCTGGCTGCGTTATCGATAGTGTAGGTCGATAGTTGCCGATAGTCAGCCCAACGCAGTGCAACTCTGCAAGATGAAAGCAATAACACGAGGAGTAATAAAATCATCCTAAAATATAAATAAAGAATTCATAAATTAAAATCGCGACATGGCCAACTGGAGGAAGTTTATCTTGTGGTTCGCCCAAGAGCATGTCGACTTTCGAGTGCAGGAATTTGAGTCGCTGGTCAAAATGTTTGGACTTCAAGTCCGGCTGCTCACTGAACAGACCATGGTAAAGTGTTTTAGTGCCACAATTTTGAACCTTTTACCTTAAACATTTAAAAAATGGGTTCAATGTACCTACATATGTCATATGTATGTATGTATATCCAAACTTTGATTTTTATTGATAATTTTGTTTAATATTTTGAACGTAAATACAATTGTATGTTTTTAAGAGAAAACAAGTTCCCCGAGTTCTCAGCTAGTGGAAGTGCGAATGAAAAATGTTGACACTGACAGTCTTTGGCGGTTTGTGGGCGTTAGAGAAGAGAAATTTACAAGAGTAATAAAAAAATTAAAAAATATCAACGCATTTGCCAAAGTGGCCAAAGTGGCCGTTTTTAACGATTTGTGGTCGTTAGGATGGGCTTGCAAAAAGTTTTTTGGCAAATCGAAAGAAATTTACAAGACTAACAAAAAAATATCAAAATATTTTAAGAAAAAGTGGGGGATTGGCAGTTTTGGGCGGCTTGTGGGTGTTAGAGTGGGCGTGGCAAAATGGGTCAACAAACTTGCGCTGCGTCTACTTACTTTTCAACGAATCTAGTATACCCTTTTACTCAACAAGTAACGGGTATAAAAAATAGAGTCTATACTAGATTCCTAAAAGGGTATATAACAGGTAAAGTAAGCGTTTCCAACTCTACGATTTTATGGAATATCGGTTACATAGGGGGAAAAATAATAAAATGAAAAAAAATTTGAAAGTTTATAAGTGTGGGTGTGAAAGTTTTGGGCGGTTAGTGGGCCTTAGAAGAGGCGTGGCCAATATGTTTTTAGATTACCGAATCGAAATGAGATATTTACGAAATTTTTTTGAAAGGTCGACCCCATTAGTTGGAATATAGCAACATGTTGGAATATGGCGTTGCTCGTGCAGAACATCCGCGGTAGCGTGTGCTGTAAAACCACATGTCCAGATCCATATGGACCAATCCCGCCTCCGGCCCAAAATCCGCTCCAAACAGTAACTTTCTGCGGATGCATTCCCACTTTGAACCTCGTGTGGATTGCCGAAATACGGCAATTTTGCTTGCTGAAATAGCCATTCATCCAAAAATGCGCCTCGTCGCTGAAGTTGATTTTTTTTTTTTGCCAAAATTGGCGTCAATTTCCAAATGCTGTAATGCCCAGTCAGCGAACATATGGCGCTGTCTATGGTCATTAACCTTAAGCTCCTGGGTCTTGTACGGGTGCAGACCCAGGTCCCGCCGTAAAATACGCCTTTCTGCAAAAAGCCGAGATCTTGTGCGCGACGCGGAATTGACTGCCGCGGGTTTTCGAAGACACTGTCGAGAGTTCGAGCGTCCCTATTGGATAACCCTTTATAACTCTACTTTAAAGTACCACCATATACTACCATGAATCATAGTCTTTACTGTACTAATAACTTCGCTATTACAGAAACCATTTTGGGTGGTTGAATTTCGGGACACGGATACTGCGTTGCAATACGCATCTAGGTCGATTTCGTTGCGCGCCATGTTCGAGCTTTACGCCCACTCCAACAAATTACCAGAGTTTCACCAGAGGCTCCGGAATCATATTACCGCGAACTGGAACACGCTTGTGGAATACTTTCGGGTGGAGTCTAGTTTTAAAATCGTTGTGGAGACCTACAACAAGCACTTCAGTCAAAGGGAAAAGGTCGAGAAAATCGAGTCAATGGATTACTTGCCAATAGAGGGTCCGGTCAACCTAAAGAATCCCCAGGTGGAGTGGTGGTACATCGAGTTTTGGGGCCTTAATCCTACGGCTGTGCCAGCAGAGCCTGAGGACATTATGTTCGGTCGGCTGGTGGCCTATGGCCAGCGGCATTTGATCAAGGAGCTTTCGCTGAAGCAGCGAAAGTTTATCGGCAACACCAGCATGGACGCTCAGCTGAGCCTGCTAATGGCCAACCAGGCGATGGTACGTAAAGGTGACCTGGTATTTGACCCCTTTGTGGGGTCGGGCTCGCTTTTGGTAAGCGCCGCCAAGTGGGGCGGGTATGTCCTGGGAGCTGACATAGACTACATGATGGTGCACGCCCGCTGCCGGCCGAGTCGCATAACCCAAAAAGTGCGTGAGAAGGACGAGAGTATTCGGGCCAACTTGAAGCAGTATGGTTGCGCTGATCGCTACATGGATGTGGTGGTGGCCGACTTCTCTAACCCGGTGTGGGATCCTCGTATCTCGTTTGATAGCATAATTACAGATCGTAAGTTTATTGATTTTTACCTCCTTTATGTTTTCATCTGACCAGTTTCTTTGGTTATTTAAGCTCCATACGGAATAAGAGAGGCCATGGAAAAGGTGGAGAAGAAGATTAGCTTAAAGGCCAACACTAGAAGTGACAACATGGTTCATTACCCATCAACGTCCCACTATTCCTTGCAGAGTCTCTATGGGGACCTACTTGTGTTCGCTGCGAAGCACCTAAAACTCGCAGGACGTCTTGTCTGTTGGCTACCATTTCACAGCGAAGACTACGACCCTAAGATGCTGCCACAGCACCAGAATCTGATACTGATAGCCAACTCAGAGCAGCAATTGACTGGAAAAACTGCAAGACGGCTTCTCACCTATGAAAAGTGTTCCGAGTATAGTCCGACTGAACCCTTTTTGGGCAGCACAACACAGTTGCCGACGCTCTCGCAGGACTTCAGGGATCGCTACTTTAACAACGCTCTGGAGTCACGGAAGGAGCGTCGTGTGCGGAAGGCAGAGGTGCGCAAACAGGCTCAAGTGGAGATGAATGCACGGGGAAAGATTCCCTCGGATGGGCGCTCAAAAAAGCGTGATCTGAATAAGGCTCGATTTGTCTGATCTCCGTAAAAGTTCAATTTAGGGCAACTTTATTTGTTGGCTGTGTGTCGCTGAGTTTTCTTTTATGGCATAAGATTTTGATTCAGATTTGAATAAAAAAGGATATAGATAATTATGATTGACACTAGTACCTAAGATGTACATATATAGCTCTAAGAATAGTTTATGCAATACATAAATCTATTTTATAGATTTCCATTTCGTAAACGTTGTATGGCATAATAGTTAATTAACATAAGGCCAACAAAATATTTATTGAGGCGTTCCTAATTTATTTGGCGGTGTTTTAAATACAATATATATATAAAAAAACCTCATTAACCGATTTTAGAAGGATTAGCTGGATGTGTGGCCTGCTCCTGAAGACGGCATTCGAACACTTTGGCGAAACTTGTGAGAAGTGCGCCACTAGCCTCCTGGACAGGAAAATGTCTGCCCAGCTCCTTGCTGAGCGAGGTGACCCCTTTTCCCTGGATTCCGCAGGGCACAATGTGCTCGAACCACCGCAGATCCGTGCAGCAATTGAGGGCGATTCCATGAGTGGTGACGTAACGTGAGCCGTGGATACCGATGGCACAGATCTTGTTGTCAGCCACCCAAATACCGGTGTCTTTGGTCGCCTTGGCACCGCGAATGCCCATCTGGTGGCAGGCCTCAACAACCATTCGTTCTAACGTCGCCACGTACCAGCGGATGCTCGGCTTGAACTGTCCCAGGTGCAGAATGGGATAGGCCACTAATTGGCCGGGGCCGTGAAATGTAATCATGCCACCGCGATCTGTACGATGGAAGTCCGCTCCTAGCCGGCGGAGTCGGTACTCATCCTTCACTGTATAGTCCTTTGTTCTCAGTCCGACTGTATAGACCGGCTCGTGCTCCTGAAGCACCAGGTAGTTTCTGAATTCCGCTGGCGGATTCAGAATCTGGTTAGACTTAGCCAGACGTTGCTGTAGCTGTAGTCCTGCTGAATACCTATGCCGCCCGGCCCGCACCACGGTTACCAGCGGTCGGACAGAAGACATTTTTTGATCGTTTAAAAATCATTGTCTGCAACGTTTAAAACAACATTATTAACCAGGGCTGCATGATCAGCGGGTTGATCGATACACATATCTGCATAAACGGCTGATTGGTGGCAATGAAAATGTAAGCGACAAATATTGTTTGATTTGTGAAATTTCTGATTAATAATCCAACAGCGATTAGCTTAGCTGAATAGTTTACTTTCAGGGTTGGTCGAGTGCACTTGGGAAAATGGAATTCCACCTATCTGGCAACCCTACATTTGACGTTTACAATAAAAAGATATAAAACACTTACACACGGACGCTCCGCGAATTATTTGGAGTTTGGAGTGAAAAAGTGGACTAGACTCAAAGAAAACCGACACCCTCTCAGCTGCGATTGCAGCAATTCGGGACAGACTCGCTGGCGGTGAACACATGGATCACGCTTGAAATTCCAATAGAAAAGCGGAACTGGTGCTCATAAAGACACCATCGCAGGACATGGCGACTCGTCAGGACGACGAGATTGGAGAGGGCGGGTCCGGTTCTGCACCCTTTCGCGTCCTGCCGCACACTGACGAAATTGACAACTACCTGGCCCACGAACAGCAACATCAGAATCAAGGCCAAAACTTTCTGATCCACCAGCAGCAGCATGGACAAGCACCTGTCCCGCTGATGTGGCCCCCTCCGCCGCCGCACCTAGCCGCCCCTCAATTTGCGCCACATCTTCAACAACAGCAGCCACAACCGCACCTGTACAATGAGTATCTGTTTAATCTGTCCTACTCGGGCCAGTCTGGCCAGCCAGAAACCTATTCGGTTCTGCCTGTGGGGCACGGAAACTTCCTTAAAGTGTACCATTGCCCGGACAACCAGGTCAGCGAAGCCGGCGCTCCACTCTTTACGCATATCAACATGGCCTCGATTAATCACCATCAGCTGCAGCACCAACACCAGGCCGCACCGCCGACACCTCCGCAGCCGACTCCATTGTATGAACTGTTTGCCACGAATCCTTTGACTTTACCAAAGGCACAGCAGCAAGACGCCCATCATCGAAATCCTCAACAGACACCGAATCAGGTCCCAACAGTGCCCCAAGTCAATCACTCGTCGAGCAGTGCTAACCTACTTATTAATAACCTGGTAAACAACTGGTCGCCCAATTTGACTGGGGGAAGCTACATTCAATTTGGGGGTGAGGCCAACGAGAACGACATCCACCATGGTGAGCCATCGGCAGGCCAACAACCGCAGGCTCCTAATCATATCCTGCAGCAGCCTGAGCCACTGTCACAATCCATCAATACACTGCCAGCGGCTTCCAAGGCAGCCAAGCCTCTGAAAATGCCTTTGGCCACTGCCACCGTTTTACCAAGTGCCATCAACAAATCAAGCGTCGCCGTGCCCGTCCAACCCGAGGGCAAGAAGCGAATCGTTGCCGAGGTGAAGCCCATGCCAATGTCGTACTCCGATGTGCTCAGCAAAGGCACAAAACAGAGCGCTGCAGGCAACGAAGGGGAGTACAGTACACAACCGCAGAGGCGTCTTGAAAAGGAGGATGGATATGGAATTCGCGAGATGCGCACGTCAAAACGTTCGCCGCTGCATGATGCCAAGGAGACGGGTTCGTTTACAGCCGGAATTGGTCATGCGCATGCCAGCCGAGGTAAGAAGCGAGGTCAAATCAACCAGACTGCGCCGCTCAAGGTGCAACAGTCCCAGTATCTGCCACAGTCAACTTTACAGTCGCAAATTAAGTTAAACAAACTGACTAATCAGGAAAAGAAGCGACTACTGCAGCCGAAGAACGTGAATACCAACGCCCCCAAGGCTTCGGAGCAAAAGACTACTTCGGCATCGGTACCCGCCAACAGCAGCTTGCAGAACCACACCAATGGTATACATTTTACTCCGACGACCAGTTCTAGCACTTCACGTAAATCAGGCAATAACAAAATCAACTCCAACGCGAGTCACTCGAATCACTCTGGCCCAAACCCAAATGCGGGAACCAGCAATAACAGTAGCAGCGTTAATTACTCCAGCAATAACAATGTTAGTTCCTCTTCATCGAAGCGGTATTCCTCATCGAATCTTAACCCAAATAACAGTTCCGGCTACTCCTACTCATCGAAGCGCAATCGAAGCAATGCCTACTCGTCGACAAACTCGCCTACCCATGCCAATAGCTTTTCCAGTAACCGCAACTACGAGTTGGCCAAACGTATTCTGCACACCTGGTGGATTTACACCCTAAAACTTTTAACGTGGCTGTTTTATTTGGTATACGATATCGTTGTTCTGGGCTTCAGCATGGGATACGAGCGAATAACGTTAGCCTACATGGCTGCATTGGTTTATGCGCGGCAGCTTCAAAAGGAACTGAAGCAAAACTCTGGCAAGCCAAGCATATGGTGGCGAAGTTATTGGCGCCGATTCGACTCTCGCTTTGCCAAAAACTCGCGCCTGGCCATATGGCGACGTTTCTACAAACGCAAACCGCCAGAACCCACTTCCGAGCAATTTAAAACTGGTCGCCTGCCACAAACGGGGGAAGAAGCAATGTGTTCTCTGCTTAATTGCAAGGGAAAGGATGCATACAGGTGAGCTCTGCTAAACTATTATTGAACTTGTGCAACAAATGTTTCCTTTATTGGTTTAGCATACTTGGTGTCCCGCCAGATAGTTCACAGGAGCAGATCCGTAAGCACTACAAGAAGATTGCCGTGCTCGTACATCCAGACAAAAACAAACAAGCCGGTGCTGAGGAGGCTTTTAAGGTGCTGCAGCGCGCCTTTGAGTTAATCGGAGAACCGGTAAAGCATTGACAGTAAAAATCATTATTAGCTATTTTAAATGTGGTTTCTTTTATTGCAGGAAAATCGTCTCATGTACGACCAAAGCATTGCCGAGACTCTGCACACCGAGAAAGCGTGGACAGAGTTGCACGACCTGCTTTCCCAACTGCAAACTAAAATGGCTGAAGCAGCCAATACCATAAGGTGCGTATGTATGAAACGAGACTCCAAAGATAGAAAATCACTAACTGTTCTCTATGCCGTTTGTTTTAAAAAGGTGTAGCACTTGTGCCCAGCGTCATCCTCGCAAGCTTACCGAACGCCCTCACTATGCGGCACGGGAGTGCGCCTCCTGTAAAATACGGCACTCCGCCAAAGATGTAAGGGTGAAGAGATCCACAGTTGAACCTATGTATGTAAAATGTTTTTGTTTTCGTGATAGGGTGACATTTGGGCCGAGACAAGCATAATGGGCTTGCGCTGGAAATATTTGGCGCTAATGGACGGCAAGGTCTATGACATAACTGAGTGGGCCAACTGCCAAAAAGGAGCTCTGTCACATTTGGAACCAAACTCGCACATGGTGCAGTACCGCATTGTGCGCGGTGCTCAGCAACAACAGCAGCAGCAACAACAACACCACCAGCACCCGCAGCAGCAACATAACGAACGGGGTATGCATCATCCTGGCGGGGGAGTAAGCGGCGTTAGGTAAGGCTTCCTTGAGCATTATGCAAAACCTCAAATGAAATAATTTTTTCAGCGAGGCTACATTGCATGAGTTCTTAGACAACTTATACAGCGGTCAGCATCCGGGGACGCACAACGTCTTTGCAGGAAATGCCCGTCGGCGAACGCGACGTAACTAAGCATAGCAGGCATAGTCTTAAGTGTTTTAAAATACAGTTATAATATACCCAATGTGTCGCCGTCGACTGATTGGCCTTTATTCACTTCCAAACAAGGGGTGACTGCTGCACCTTGTCACCTACATTTCCTACTTTAACAGCAAAGACTTGCAACGCGCCCGAGTTCTAATGCTGCTAAGTTGAAAAGTTTCGAAGCTGGTTTGATTTCGTTTTGACTTTAGGAAGATGTTGACGTTGTTTGACTTGACTGACATATTGAATTGTAAAATTGCCTCCCACTTAAACTACATATATGTTTTAATATTTTGTCTTTGGCCCTCTTCAACGGTATGCTTATCACACGTAGTTCTTAGCAGAAGCTGTAATTCTAAGTTCTAACCTTACTATTTCCGTCAATTCATAAGCAAATGCGACGGCACACATGTATAATTTAAAACATTTAAAACATTATTAACAATAATGTTAATAAAAAATTATTTAATTAGATACATCTATTTTTCTGATCTGAAAATGCAATTTCTGAGAAATCGAAATGGCTTGCTGGATAGATAAATTAAAGATGTAATTTTAGTGATTTTATTGAAAAAATGCTCCACTCCATTTTTACTTAGATTTCTAAATATTTTTGTTTTCTATTTGTATAATATTAATTACATAGGTAATGTTTGCACAAAAATTGCATACAAAACGTATTGCATTTGCAAACCTAGAGTGTGGGACTTAGTCTACTTTGTTTTTTGATTTGAACAATTTAGTAATTTAATGCTCGCTTTGAAGTGGATCGATCTTATGGTTAGTTCTTTTTGTGTTTAATCTGTTTTGATATTGTTGCTGTGTGTTTGTTTGGTATACACCGTTGTTATCTCGCGCTTTCGTTTTTAGCTTAGCTGCATAATTTATTCGTAATAAATTAATGAAACTTTTTATGGGTAATTAGATAGTCTGTGATTTCTTAATGGATTCGTACATTATTTTTTATACTGTTATAAGATTCACAAAATTGTCGAATATTTGCGTTTGTAGTTCTCTGAATGCTACTTTTGAATGACTTTTTTTTTTAACAATTATTGTGCCTAATTTTAAATTGCACTTGTTTTTTGCTTTATACATTTACAAAACTTGCCGTAGACTGCTGCTGTTTTTATTTACTTCAATAATACATGTAAATATATGTATATATACACATATATAAATTAAATTCTATGCTTAAATAGTTGAATTCTTTGCTTACACACAATCTAAGTGCATTTGCATTAGTTTTAGCTTTATATTGATTTTGCTGGGCTTCCGTTAGCGTTTTCGATTAGTTGAAATCTTGATTTGCGATAGTTGATTTTGTATTATACAATCCGCCAGGATACTTATGATAAATAAGATTTTTACAACTAAAGAAGAAAAAGAAGCAACAAAACGTATTTAAAAAAGTCGGCTAGAGAACGGGTGCATATGCATTCGCAATGCCTATACATCTGCATATGCCTCAATGGGTATACCCATTGGGGAATGCTTGCCACCATTCGCATATTTCTATGTTCAAGTGTATGAATTTGGGTCTGCGGGAGAAGCAGCCATGCAATGCCTTCGACAGTCAGGACTAATAGTGTTTTTACGCGCTTACTTAGCATATTTTCCGAGCTACCCAAGAACGTGAGTCCTGACTTGGAATTTTGTAAGTGGATGGTCTACGATGAGGATTTGTGAGCGGAAATGAAGTTGTGTGTGCCTTTTAAAATGACTCTTGGAGCTCCGGCCCTTTCCAGGAAGCTCCTGGCGCTACTGGCTCTTGCCGCGTTCTAAGCTCTGTGCTGACGCCGCCCCTCCTTGCCCCGATATTATTTTGGCGTCTTTCGCTGTTTCAGCTCCTGGGAAGCGTCGTCCAGCAGCTTAGTGGCATATCCGTTGGTCAGTCCTCCGTTGGATCCCTTGTGCGCGCTGCCGTTTGCCACTTGCTTGTAGACGTTATCCACCCCATTAGAATGCCCATTGCTCAGTAAGGCGCTGCTCCCACTGGTCTTAGATACGGGCGTCGCTGTCGCCTCCGTGGTGGCATGGTTGGGCATGGCCAGATCGTCATGGGCGTTGATGCTCTTGCAGTAGCCGTTGGGCTTGGCGTGTCCGTTGGCCAGGGCTCCGTTTCTCTTCTGAAAGAAGAACAAATAAAGCAAATCGATTCGATTACGTATAAATGTATTCAAAAAATGCATAATGCAGCTTGATGGCCACGCCCAATTTAACGGCACAAACTTCCCCGAACTGTCACGCTCGCAATTCTACAAAATTTAAAATATATTTTGTTCCACTTCAATTTTTGCCTTGCCAATTTCTATTGGTTTGCTCAAGAGCCGCATTTCTATTCGTTGAATCAATATTTTGGCAATGTTATTGCAATAACATTAAATACAAGACTGCGACATTACATTTTCCTAAAAAGCTTTGATTCAATTCGCATTGGTTAAATCGTTTCGTCGCTTGTAGATTTTCTCTGCTGATCGATTCAAATCGTCAACGAAGACGAAGGCAGCTGGAGTTCCCCAAGGCGGCCCACACAGTATTTGGCTCGGACATGCCTACTCACACACCAGTGACAAAAGTAGAGGAAGAAAATGTGCTCGTAGCCACATACTCGGACAATACAGCAAAAATATTTTTGCTGCCTCTTCTGGACTACATGAATACTTGGATGCAATCCAGCAATGTGCTGAGAACTCAAACGTGCGAGTTTACGCTGAGAAGTGTGCCAATGTGCCGTTCAGCAACCGAACAGGTAGTTTTCCTAGTGTCGGTCTTAATGGAAGGTCGGACTGACAATCCCGTACTCTTCCTCCCTTTGGGTATTTAATAGTCAAGGAATTCGACTATAGCATTCTCTATAGTTTTTTATAGATTAAAGTTTTTCGAGCCCTCAAGCTTAAAAGCACTCTAATGACGGCAACGACACACGTATCATTTAAAAACGTTGGTCTGTAAGTCTGGCATTGTCTTCCTTTCGCTGTCGGTGACTCCGAAGCAGTGCGACTTGCCTTTCCGCTAAACTTTCACTCTTGCGGCGCGTCGCTCAGCAAATGCTGGGTGCCGAAACGAAGCCGGTTAACGATATGTACCAACGCCCAGTGCTGGAGTTGCCAGAGACCTACTTGACGAAATCTCGTTAATGAATTTGGACCACAACATCTTGCGCATTTGTAAACGGCAGGCCGCAAGGTGCAGTGCAGGCATGATGATATAACCACGTTTGCCTCACAGCTCCGAATCGCGTCGTTTCTGTTAGGTATTCGTTTTCATTTTCAATAACACAGACCGGAATCTGAAAACCTCCTCGGCAACGTGGGAATTTCAGATTGATAATAATCGAGCGGCCACTTCGCCGCTACTTGCTGATTTCGGTCAGCTATTAAAGCCCATTTCCGGGGCGAACTTACCATCATGCGGCTCCTGTAGGCTGCCTTGTAGAACTCGTTGAACAGGAAGAAGAACATGACGGCGTGCATGCCTATCCACCAGACGAACGCCTTCGGATAGTTGCAGTCGATGAAGAGCAGCTGGAAGGCGTGCACCATGATCAAGATGAACTGAACCTGGGGGAGTAGCGGATTAGCCTAGGCACAAAGTAAAGTTCCATGCAGCTTACCATCTGCAGGGTGGTCAGGTACTTCTTCCACCAGAGGTACTTTTGGTACTGCGGACCCATAGCGGAGAACATGTAGTAGGTGTACATCACGATGTGGACGAAAGTGTTGAGCAGCCCGAAAAAGGTGCTGTGACCACCTGGAGGGGTGCATAGAATTCGGTGGGTCAGAGGATGGACTTCATCGTATACCCACACAGCAACTCACCCGGGGTGAATTTAACGCCGAACCAGACCGACATGGGCATGCAGCCGTGATGGATGACGTGCAGTGTGGTAACCTGGCTCGACTTCTTGCGCAACACGAAAAAAATCTGTGGCAAAACGCAACAGGTTGATAAATGAAACAATTACAGAGCGCGGTCTCTTTGATCTGTCACTCACCGTATCCATGAATTCTGTGAACTTTGAGAAGTAGTACCACCAGCAGGCATGAACCATCTGATTTAGGGACAAGGGGGAGAGATGTATTCTTATTAAATCTGTTGTATGTAGCTGTGAAACGTGTTTTTAACATTCGTTTGGACTGAGATTTACGCATCCCTATTCAATGCTGTGAATGAGAACATCTGGGTGGCAGTTAAATGCAAGAGTTTGAGTCTCTCATTCATTACAGATGGAATAGGGAGTGCAGTCGTCATTGACTCATGAGTACTGTTGCAAAATAATAATAATAAATAATTTAAACACATATGAACACTCGATTGAGTTTAAGTTGCGTTAATATGATCAACATTCAATTAGAACTAATGTAATTTAGGTGGAATGCGGATAGATTTGATCGTTAGGAAACAGATAGTCTATTATTGAAGTTGGAACTGAGAATTTTAAGTTTAGTGATTGTGAAAAAGAAGACAGTTTTGTGGGCATCCAATATGTTTAGGTGCTTGCAGGAGTTTTGTTCAAGACGTAAACAATGACCCCCACCCACAACATCGTAAATTAGAGTTTGTGTTTTAATGGTCCATCTCCATAGGTATTTTAATGTGTATATCTATGAGTAAATGTGCGTATATGGTTATCTATAACTATTCGTGCACTCACACCAAAAAGGAAATAAAACGTAACCAAACAGCTTATCGTTATTCGTTATCTAGATTGTTATATTACTGCCTGTGGCGGTTAACACATACCCTTAACGTTCTAGGATTATTACTATAGTCGACTGGCTGACATCGGAAGCTATAATGTCCAGTTAGCCAACCGGAAATTCCTATCTGGAAATGTAGAGCACAGAAGGTAACTTATATATCTTTGCTTGGCTCTCAATTTCTTGGATGATTCGTGATAGATATATTGGTACTGGTACTGGTATTGGCATCGTCACCGGATCTTGGCTGAAAGGCGTCTCTTTCAGGTCGCTTACTTAGCTGTCAGCTATTTCTAGATTTCTAGAGGTGCATTTTTGGCGGTGTGGGGGTTAGTGTAAGTATACAGCACTTAGATGGTATCAGCTTAGGCTTAAACGCGATAATTTCATTAATTGAAGCAAATTATCCACCGGTCTTATCTGAAGCAGTGGTGTTTGACTAGCGTTTATATACATACAAAACAGAGCAGCAGCTGGTCAGAACAGGACAAATGGGTCTTGCACATGAGGTGCGTTAGGGTACTTGGTCGGTATTAGTCAAAGCCGGGCGCCCAAAGCTGGCGCAGGTGTCTCTGGTAGTCGGGGTTTTTTTTTGAGTACAATAGGCGGTTAATACAATGAAAAGACTACAAGGCGAGGCGTGGCTGGTCAGCACTCCAAAAAGCGTTGGCTAGTTCAGTGGCCAGATCAATAACAATGTGCTAGGATTAGATTAAGCAGAAGCCGCGTTAGATTTCCTGGACTGCATATACTGAATTTTACGCAAATAACTTCGGTATTAGCTATTTCTCTGAACTGGTTGGGGTTATATCGGATCAGCACACACTTATAGGTACGCTAGCGCGATGCCGTTTAGACAGGGACACTTACTCTCCGGGATGTGGGACTATCTGTGTAGTCCACCGGCTGGCACCGGAAGCTGTACGAGCCCCACCAGCCGCCCATCAAGCACTAGAACAGATACATTAGCAGCAAGAATAGGTTAAATTTTATTGGAAAGCATCCTCCGCGGTCCACAGAAGCGTGGTCTGGTCCAGCGACGATGCCACGCGATAATAAGTTGCTGGGATGATGGGACAAGGGCGAGATCTGATGGGTGGGACGGGAATACCTACCTCATAAAACAGCCATGCGCTAAAAACAACCTGTATGGCATTGTACATGACTAGAGTATTTTGCAGATTCAGAGGCTTTCGGTTCTCCATTAATCGGGGTCCCAGCACCTGTGGATGGATGGTGGTATCAACTTTATATAGTAGCCGGCAGACGTAAAGGTATTTAATTGTATCCCGTTTTATTATCACGAAGTTGATAAGTTTATTGTGGGAAACACTACTGTCATAAACCGACCTACAATCGATCTAGTCAGACCGACCACCTTCTTATCTTTAAACTACTACTAAGAAGTCCAAATTGGGCAACCGATAACTTCCAATTTGCTACTCGGTACTCACCTTGACCAGATAGACATATGTGAGGCAAACGGCTAGTGTGGGGAATGGGGACGACATCATGGGCCAGCCCTTTGTCCTCGAGTCTGTGCGAAAGGAAAACATTATAATTATAGGAGTCGGTGTTGACCACTGCTATAAAAAAGATTAAAAGGATCCACACATTGTCAAAATCTTCTAGATAAGCGAATGCTGTGTTCTTATCACCTTCGTACACCGTCATTGACCATGATGTTTGTAAAATATAGATAGTAACCGCATGCCAGCATACCCACCCCTATACTAAACTTCATTGCACATTCGAAGTTTTTTCATCAAATTTATATATTTATTTATATTTATACATAAGATTATACACTGGGTAAAATAAACAAACGCGATTGATCAAGCCTGAATGCTTGTACGACCATATATGTACATACATATACATATAGGCAAATAAATAGTGTCGAAATATAATTTTAGCTCGTTTTGCGTAGTTAGCTAGAAACGGCCTACCATTTTAAAAAACAGTATGTTGCAGTATACAAAACTATAAAGTATATATATATTTATATATGTATAATTGCTTGGAAATAAGCAGGGAATGGCGTTTGTATTCGGTCTCAGCATGTAAATAAAAAATAATAGTTCTCGTAACGAATTAAGGCAGAGAGCTTGGAGATTGGAAAAGCCATTTTTACCAAATTCACCAACCTCTCTTGCCAATTAGAGAACTAGTGTCAAAAACTATTTATCCCCGATGTTTCGCAGAGAAACGTGCGGAAGGGCAGCGACATTGAGTTGTTCCCTGTGGTGCGATAGCTGGTTGCAGTCCACCAAAATCAAGGTTAGCCAAATTAGCGAATAATCCGACACCCTAGAAGTCTGGTACTTACCACTATGTGAGTCCATGTATCTGCTTATGCTGTCAATGTATTTCATAATTAAGGCCATTGTGTTCTTGAGTAGTGGTTGGTGTTTGTCGCTGACTGCTTCTATCCGTTTTTGCTTGTATTTCGTGTTGTTGATTGTACAATTGGTTGGTGGTATAAGTCTTAGTTTTGAAGAATATCGCTCTGCTTCTGATCTGGTTAATTTTGGTGCTTAGGACTTAGTGCATTTGATGCGGTGCCAAGCGGATTTTTAAACTGCAAGAAAATATAGTTTAACTTTCAATTTAAATACACTAATGTGCATATCTTCTCGTCCACAAGACACACAAATAATAACACATATTAGCAGACCCCTAACAGCATCACTCAATACCCACCCTTGCCTCCAGATATAACCCCCATATGCCCACTTAAAAAAACGGCAGTAGAAATGAGGTCAACAAACTAAATCCAAAATCAACTCTGTCAGCAATCGTTCGGCACATTTACATCTCGTTTATAATTGAACATTCTCGTTTTGAGCCCCATCTTCTGTTTTCTTTTTTTATTTTTATTTTATGCACAGCGCGGAGTTTGTATAAGCACCTTATCTTTTTCGGTCAGTTATTGCAAATCGATAAATTAAGCGAAAGCGATAGCCAAAACAGGAATACGTGGCGGAGTACTGTTCGTGGAAATGTGCTGCACAATAAGCTCAATAAAACCTTTCAAAAAGTTCTCCTCTTTATTTATGCCAGTAACATATAACATATATTCTTGACCAGTATCACCAGAGCCGATCTACCTGGCCGTCCGTGATATGGTTGAAATTTCGGAACAATGAAAGCTAGTGACGCGGAATGAGTAGTCGAGGAATTGGACTTTTTCTCGTATTCTGCTTACAAATATATCCCAAGTACCTCAAAGAATAAGTATTCAAAGGTTGATGGTTTAAGCTGAAAGTTTGCATAGATACGTTGTGGGCCTAAAAGGGACTCTTTCTTCAAGCACGCGCACTCACTCCTTTAAAACCAGGCAATGAGTGTTTAGCTTGATGTGCGCATTTCTCATACGCCGCAGAGTACGTTACAAAAGAGTGTCGTAATTGTTTAATAATAAACCTTGTTGAATTCGATTTTCGGGAAAACGGGCTATAGGCAGGAAATTGGCAAGCATAAAATTTGCCAATTGTTTTTTCTATGTGGGAGAGCCACTTGTAGGTGTAGACTGCATAAGGGGAGTGAAATATATTGAGAACAACAACTATATTTAACTTGCGAACTGACATGAAATTGAATTCAAAGTCAGAAACTGTCTTATTTTTGGTTATGTACATATATCTGACATCCGTCTATGAGCTTCTAACTTCTGTAGGGTGGGATCATCCAAGCAACCAGAGCACCAAACAAAACAATCAAACACCTTTGCCAATAACCTTTGGCAATAACGGCGAGAAAGTAATACAGGCCACTGTCACCGAAAAGAGACTAAAATTGATACTTATTCAAAATCAAAACAAGGCAATACAAAGAGCACACGGTAGCCGGCGAAAAGCGCTGTCAGCACAGAAATCAAAAGAAACTGAAACGAGCTGAGGGGGTGGGGTGTGGTGGTAATTAGGTGTGCAATGCCTACCTTCGCCTAATGTAAAAGGGTTGAGAGTGGTCGCCCACCTCTGGAAACCTGCTGAAGAAGCGGCAACTGAAAAGCGATGCCGGCAGCAGCTGTGCCGACTTAAAACCATGCCAAATGTTGCTGTTTCATTGACCTGGTTTTGTTGTTTTCAGCTACGTTTGCTCGACACAAGCCCACACGTTCCACATGGGCATCCAAGGCGACACCCCATCCGATGCCCACTCCACCCGCCTAAGCTGGCCTATTCAGTAACACACCGCTAAACCGGCGTCAGCCAAGGCGCCACGTTGTTCCAATATCATCACGTGATGCGGCTAGGGTTTCTCTTTTCTCTGGCTTTACCCTTTGGTCTTGCGCAGAGGTTCGCACCACGTTTCTTGAATGAAAAAGGGGCCACGAGAGCAGGCCACCCGATGACTAGTGATGACGGGTGGGTGGTTGGAATATTGTCTGGTGTCGTGTGACTCACTCAACTTCTTGGTCTGGCCAAGATAACCCGTACGCTGGGTTACAAAAAGGTTGCCGAAAAAAGGCACCTAATGCCCGCAAAATAAGCAGGTGGAGATGCCTACTGGTTGCCACAGTTGTTGACACAATACGTACTTCGAGGGTGAAAGCGATGTATCGCGAGGCTCTGAACATCCTCTTTTCCACTCCCATTTATTGAGTATTGATTTTCGAATTTCGCGCACAGTCTCTTGACTTGGCTGAAGAGCTGAATGACGGGTCCGATTGATTGGCCAAGAGAGGTTTTGTAAAGTAAGAGGCACATAAGTAATTGATACCATCGGTCAAGTGATTTTGATCCCAAGCTCTTGCCAACAATAACAAGCGTTGACATTTGTTTATCGTACTTAAGCAGGCATGTGTGTGACTGCATTAATGCAGAAAGGTATAGAATGCCAATTTGAATGGCATGGCACTTCGTCAAATCTTCCTAGACTCATTTGTAGGCGTCAGAAACAGCCGCCAAAATTTCTATTGCGTTTACAGGTTCAATCACTTAAACGCAAACTAAACAAAATGCGTCGCATAGGTGCATATAAGTAAAAGCAAATAATTAATATTTATTTGACATACACTTAACTTGCAATTTAAATTACGGCTGGAGGAGAGGTCGTTAAATTCAATCCATTCTATTGCTAAATAGGCAGATCATTATGGGGAATCGATCCGAGAATTTACCTTTCTTTTTGCACCGATGGTTTTTTCCCGTCTACCAAGAAGTATAAAACTATAGCGATAATCGGATAGTTCGGTTTTCTAAATAGACTGTATAGGCTGCCACTCAACAATTATTGCTCTAAGACTAGCGCCCACTAATCCACTTATTAGGCCTGACATGCCGTGCCTAAATCACTTGTTAAAAGGAGTCCTTGGAAATACAGTAGTAGATCGGATTGGACTGGTTTTTGAGACTTCGGTATTCGAGACTTTGATTAGCGGCGAGAGAGGCGGGAACGGGCGGCGAGCGACACACAAAACAGCGAACCGTCGACATCGACTACCGGAGCACGACTAACTGGTTGCCACAGGGACTGACAAACTAAGGCCGCTGCAGCTCAGCCGCAGTAGCAGTCGCAGTCGCAGTCGCAGTCGCAGTCGCTGCCTCCGTCGGAGTTGGAGTTTAAACCGTAGTCCATTTCGTCGTCCAAGTCGCAGACACCACTCGGCGACCGGTGCTTCCAAGCGGGCAGAGGCGTTGGCGTTGACGATCATGGGCCATTACGAATTAATTCATATCTCTTAGCATTGATTGCCTTTGTGAACTGGACAGAGGGATGACTCTTGATTGTGCTATGTATATAAAGACCGTCACTTTATGGGCTGCAGGTGTAATTCGCAGTGCGTTGGACGCAAGCTCCGACTCCGACTTCCAGTCCAACTCCCGGCGGCACCGTTTCCTTGCAATTGGTTGTGGAATTGGGATTGGGAAAGCCAGCCTTCCCATCGTAAAACAGCCAACAACAGGTGCGCTGTCGCAAGAACGGAGTGGATTTCGATGAGGCAAGGGCCACCGCTTGATCATGATCGATTTCAGTGGCAGGTGATGGCTTGCATACCAAATCAAAGCTCCGCACTTGTCGATCAATTAATTATTACGGAATTTCACACATATTCGTGGCGGGGCGAACTGGGTTTTTTATAGCTTTCGGGTTTTCATTTCACGTTTAGCTTTTTGTGTTGGCTTTTAGGTTTTAGCTTTTTGTTTTTGGTACTTTTGCGCTCAAAATCGAATTCATGGTCAAACTGTTTACGAATGTGTGTCGCCAAAAAGAAGACACAGCAGCAAACGGCGCGGTAACGAAAGGCGGCGAACAACAACAGGTTGACCTGATGAAATGGAAATTTAAACGCGTTTTGCGTCTTGACGCAATAATCTATTTCTGCTTTTGTTATTTATTAGGTCATCCAACGGAGAAAAATGTTATTTCGTAATCGAAACCCTCTGCTTTCTAAGGGCAGCCCACACAGCACCCTAAAATATTCAAACAGACAGTGAAACCCCAATAACTGAATCTTTTCCTATTTTCCACCTCCAACAAAAGAAGGTTACCACAATTATTCGAGCCGTCAGACGAAATACATATCGTATTCGAAAATTTTTAAACACTCGCGTAAACAATGTACAGATAAATGCAATCTATTATGATTAATAGATCCATCGATCCATTTTAATATATATGTACATATATAAGCAACATAGGTAAACACATACATATACATATTATTAAACCCGTTACTCGTAGAGTAAAAGGGTATACTAAATTCGTAAAAAGTACAGAAAGAAGGAAGCGTTTTCGGCCATATCAAGTATATATATATATATATATATATATATTCTTGATAAGATTCAATAGCCGAGTCGATATGGCCATATTTGTGTGTCCGTTCCTCTGTCCGTCCGTAAGAACGTCCTGATCTCAAGAATTATAAAAGCTAGAAATTACAATGCAGACTCCAGAGACATAGACGCAGCGCAAGTTTGTTGCATGTTGTACCACCCAAAAATCCTCCCAAAGCTGCCACACCCACACTTTATCACTCTGATGCGCACAAACCTCCAACAACTTTTAGTGTTAAAATATTTCTTGGCACTTCCACAAGCTGAGTAACGGGTATCAGATAGTCGGGCATTCTTTCTTGTTCTTGTAATTATTTTGTCGGACAGCAGCAAGGGAAAAAAACTAGCAAAACAAAAAATACAAAATATTACCATATATGTACATACATACATATGTACATACATATATGAATTAAAAAAATGATAATTTAGTTCCCATAAAACCGTGATATCTATGATCCAAAATATTGTTTTACTTTTCATTATTTTCTTATTATCATCAATTTAAAAATCATTTTAATCCGGTGGGCGGATTTTGTTAAGACGGTTGCAACATAGATTGCTGGCACTGCATATGCTTGATGGCCGCGCTTTTCATGTGGGAGGTGGGCGGCGATAGCTGTGGGCGGGACGAGTGTTTCCGCTTAACTAATGAATTCGAAGGCGGTTGAACGCCGCGGCGGTGTCTTGTTGAGGGGTAACTTTCTCTGCCCCCCTGTGCACTTTTGCAACCGCTCTTTTCCGATTTCTATTCGACTAAGAGAGGAGCGGGAGAGATTTCGGTTGGATGAGAGTGCGAGCGGAACGTCTCGAAATTATGTCATATCTTTACACACATGCGTTACAACAACGTGACGAACTCAGCGGCTCGGACATGCCTTATGTGGTATCTAATAGTTTTTTTCGGTTCTGGCCGGGTGCTTCCTAATCTGGAATGGGCTCTTATCGCGCTTGATTAGTTGATTAGATGGCCGTGAGTGCGGAAAATGCAGATTGGTTCGCAGGTAAAGGTAACTGATAACCGGAAAAGGGAACAGCACGTTGGTTTTTTACTCGGAACAGTTTATAACTGGCACGGACAGCCTTTCGGGGTGGAAGACGATACACGGCAACTTTACGTAGTTCCCACAACGCGAAACCGACGCGACAGGCAAGGACACAGGGAAGTAGTCAAACCTAAAAACACTTCACTAAACAACCAAAGACAGGCACTCTAATTCGAATCAGTTCGAAACGCAATCTATATCGGAATAACACTTTACTTTTAGTTCGTTTTGCAGTGGTAGTATCTCGGCAGTAGACTAGGAATTTTGTGTGGAAATCGCTCTGGCCTGACCCAAAAAGCGAACCAGACGAGGAGGCACAACCCAAAGCGAAATGCGAACTGAAACCCGCTGCTCTGGCGAAGAGCGAGAGAACCCCGAAACGGCATGGCAGTCGTGTGAAGAGAGCCAAAGAGAGGCACTGAGCGCTGTATATCTGTATCTGGTGGATGCGGTGTGGCTGGCAAGCAGCAAGAAGCAGACCGCCGGGTAAATGGCAAGACGGGCAAGAAGAAGCATCAGCTGTTGCAGCCGTATTCACATTCGATGTTGCGTCACGCTCTGTTCACCATAAGCAAATAGCACTGTTATTCCGCAACCACTCTCTTTTGGTATGATGCCGATACATTGTATTTAATAGCTTGGCGCAAAATACCGGCTGGCGCAAATACACTTATCTCTTAAACCACTGATAACGGAGGCGCGAGCCACTCTTCGCGTTTGGCCAGGGTTGCCAGGCCTAGCACCCAAGAGAGTCAAGCTGCCACCAAATAAGCAACTGCTGTGAAGAAGGCACGGCTTCAAAAGAACAACACACGCTGTTTATGTGTGTGGGTAATGGCATTATGTCATTGCGAGCGGGAGAGCTCAACCATCACCCCCTCATTAAACACAACATTGTTGTCATTGCCTCGGGCTCGTATTTTTTTTTTAGTTTTCGGGTTTCACTCGGTCTCGATTTGTTTCGAACCACCCCATAACTACGAAACACATACACAGATAAAGAGAACTACCAACACACCTAAAAAACGGAGCGAAGGGAACACGAGTCAAGCTGTTCAGTTCTTTTTATACCCGTTACTCGTAGAGTAAAAGGGTATACTAGATTCCTTGAAAAGTATGTAACAGGCAGAAGGAAGCGTTTCCGACCATATAAATATTCTTGATCAGGATCAATAGCCGAGTCGATTTGGCCATGTCCGTCTGTTCGTCTTTCCGTCTGTCTGTCCGTATGAACGTCGAAATCTCAGGAACTACAAAAGCTAGAAAGTTGAGATAAAGCAAACAGACTCCAGGGACATAGACGCAGCGCAAGTTTGTTAAATCATGCTGCCACGCCCACTCTAACGCCCACAAACCGCACAAAACTGCCACGCCCACACTTTCATTTCTGTATTGGTCTTGTAAATTTCTATCGATTTGCAAAAAAACTTTTTGCCACGCCCACTCTAACGCCCACAAACCGCCAAAAACTGTCAGTGCTGAAGACTCTCCTTCGCACTTTCACTAGTTGAGTAACGGGTATCAGATAGTCGGGGAACTCGACTATAGCGTTCTCTCTTGTTTCTTTTATGCAAGGAAATGAACCGGAAATTGTTTTCCCTTCAGTACCACTATCCGTCGAAGATCATGTCCACTGAGTGGTCGACCCGAACCAGTTTTTTGAACTTGACACATCGAGCGATCATATATTCCGGGCGACTTTGATCAGTGTTATTTAGTCCTTGCAACATAATTATTACTATTATTTATTATTGCCTCGATTCGTTAAAATATGATATGATATTGTCTCAACGCCCACAAACCGCCCAAAGATACCACGCCCACACTTTTGAAAAATGTTTTGATGTTTTTTATTAGTCTGGTAAATTTCTATAGACCCAAAACTGTCACACACACTTTTTCAAAAAATTATTTTTATACCCGTTACTCGTAGAGTAAAAGGGTATACTAGATTCGTTGAAAAGTATGTAACAGGCAGAAGGAAGCGTTTCCGACCATATAAAGTATATATATTCTTGATCAGGATCAGTAGCCGAGTCGATCTGGCCATGTCCGTCTGTTCGTCTTTCCGTCTGTCTGTCCGTATGAACGTCGAAATCTCAGGAACTACAAAAGCTAGAAAGTTGAGATTAAGTATACAGACTCCAGGGACATAGACGCAGCGCAAGTTTGTCGATTCAGGTTGCCACGCCCACTCTAACGCCCACAAACCGCCCAAAACTGCCACGCCCACATTTTTGAAAAATGTTTTAATATTTTTTCATTTTTGTATTGGTCTTGTAAATTTCTATCGATTTGCAAAAAAACTTTTTGCCACGCCCACTCTAACGCCCACAAACCTCCCAAAGCTGCCACGCCCACACTTTTGAAAAATGTTTCGATATTTTTTCATATTTGTATTAGTCTTGTAAATTTCTATCTATTTGCTAAAAAACTTTTGGCCACGCCCACTCTAACGCCCACAAACCGCCCAAAGCTGCCACGCCCACACTTTTGAAAAATGTTTTGATATTTTTTCATTTTTGTATTAGTCTTGTAAATTTCTATCTATTTGCCAAAAAACTTTTGGCCACGCCCACTTTAACGCCCACAAACCGCCAAAAACTGTCCTTCGCACTTACACTAGCTGAGTAACGGGTATCAGATAGTCGGGGAACTCGACTATAGCGTTCTCTCTTGTTTTATATTAATATTTTTTCATATTCTAGTCCAAAAAGCTTCTCTACGTGATTGGGCTGCTCAAAACGCACGATGGCCAGTGAGACCTGCGCCCTTGACTCACTTGTGCTGGCCTGGCCAAAACCATGAGCGGAATACATATGGCTGGTGAGCAGCCAGTGGCCATTAGCATTGCGCTTTGCGTTGCATCTCATTGGGGAATTACCCCTCCGCCACTAAACTCGTTCAAATCAGCATCTAAAGTGTCATGATCTAGTTCTAATGGCCGTCTTTGTGCCCCGGATGACGATGCTGGAGCAACCGATAGAGTTGTCCAGGTGGCAGAGCAATATCTAGCTTCTATTTCGCCGTAGTCTTTACAGTTGCTTGGTTGTGGCAACGCATTAGCCACTGCTGGCATTTTATTTACGAAACTTATTAATCTAAGTTAAAAATTTTTTAGATCAGGGAATACTTTGGATAGTTTAGATTGGTATACCTTCCGTCTGATCCATCCGGTTCTTAATTTTGAAAAATATAATTGATGTATCCGTTTTCTTATGCAGTCCAACTACAATTAAAGCTTGTTTATCTATGCTTTTACTATTATTCCGCCCCATAACTCTTTTACGTTGAACGTCATTTAATTTACTTCGAATTGTAATCGAATGTGTTGAAATACTAAGGAGATTTTCAATATATTAATATGGCCAACGACACTTGCAGCGCAGAGTTAGTTGGAGTGATCTTGACACATTTAGTTTTGAGATAGCCAAACCAAAGCCCAAATAATTGTGGCCACTGGTCAGCGATCAAATGAAGTCCATTTACACGTGGGCGTCATCGGAAACGCATTTGCGTATGCCTATAGATTCGCCGGTCTGCTGCTTCCGACCCTACGATTTTTGAAGCTTTTCTTCTCTGCCATAGGTTGTTTGCTTTCACAAAAGTCAGTTATGGCTTCTTTGTTAATCTACTGGCTATTTTAATAGCGCAATAATGGAATATAAATTGGGGTTGATTTGTTTGGCATGTAGATGTAGTGTATACCTCGATTCAGTGTCGTAATGAATGTAAATACTAACGACGGGGGTAGAAGATGTAAATTGTTGAGTGCAGATTATAGTAAGAGAACGCTGTAGTCGGCATACTGATAAAAATGTGAAAACAAGAATTAAATGAAAAACAAGAGAGTATGCTATGGTCGAGTTCCCCGACTAGTTACCCAGCTAGTGGAAATGCGAAGAGGAATTTCAACTCTGGGCGTTAGAGTGCCAAAAAAGGTTTTCTGCAAATTGATTGAAATTCACGAGACTAACTATAAAATGAAAAAATATTAAAACATTTTTTAAGAGTGTGGGCGTAGCAGTCTTGGGCGGTTTGTGGGTGTAAGAGTGGACGTGGAACATGAATCGACCAATTTCTATGACTCTGGAGTCTGCATGCCGAATCTCAACTTTCTGGCTTTTTAGTTCCTGAGATCCCGACGTTCATACGGACGGATAGACAGACGGACATGGCCAGATCAACTCGGCTATTAATCCTGATCAAGATACAATTCTTTATTTGGTCGGAAACGCTTCCTTCTGCCTGTAACATACCTTTAAACGAATTTAGTATACCCTTTTACTCTACGAGTAACTGGTACAATTAAGATTAAATCAAGTTTGGTTTTTTTTGAAAATTATACTAAAAGTATATTTAATAAATTTCATTTCATTTACACTTTTTTAAATTACTCTAATGCTACCCAACAAATTGGCTTGATTACGAAGCAAGGAGAAGTCCAATTTAAGCGTCAATATAAGGTAAGTTTTTCAAAAGCTTTTCCAAATGATAGTGGAATGTGCCAAAAATTGCTTGTAGTTCCATACATAAAGCTATGTGGAAGTACAACATTAGTTTTCCGATCTAACTGAAATCCACTCAGCACTTGAGCCATTTAAATGGCTTATTATAGTATGATCCGAGTGCGAGTTTTCAGTCACAAGCAATAATACGTTGCAGTATTAAATAATTAAAAGAGGTGCAGAGTTACTAAAATTAAGAGCTGTGACAAAGTCGAAGACAATGCCAGTGCCAGGCAAAGAAAAATAAAAATCTATTTAAATTGGACTTCAGTTCGTACCGCATTTTTGGGGAATGTTGGCGAGGGCACTTTACCCATTTCACAATGGCCACGTCACCGCAATACTCAAAACACAAAGCCACCTTTCAAATTGAAGGCTTAGTTAGCTAATGTGTGGTAATGATAATGACTATGGTTGGCAAATAACCCAAACGCCAAATATGAATAGTCAACGGCCTCGTCGGATCCCAGACCGAAACGCAGACTCTTGCCTTTGTCATCGCCACCGAAAGTGACAGTTGGAGACGGAGATGACCCAATGAAAACGCATTCCGGCCCTTACAGTGACTTTCTCGACGTTCCACGTCGGTGACAATTCTACGGGCAATAAAATATGCGGCTGCATTAAAAGGCGAGCCATTTATATCATTGCGAGCATTTTGGACCCTGAGAATCCCATGAAATCGAGCTAAAATCGCGTCTACTTATTATCGCGTCTACATATAGCTTCTGCCGACACCTGTGACCACGCCCACCAAATTGGGGATCGGTAGAGCTGTTTGGCTAATGGCGGATGAGTATAGGCCACTGCGGCAGCTATAATCTGGCTGGAAATTAAACTTAGTCAAGCGTTGCGCTTTCGCAGCCGGCGTGCAAACACAAAAGGTGTATGGAAATTGTCCAAATAGTACTGGGAAGTCACAGCCAAGTCGAACGTGGCTTCTTGGCCCTTTTCTCATGTCCATGGCTGCACACACCCAGGTAGGAGATTTCGCGGGAATCGTGCGCCTCAACTTGGCTGTTATGATTTTAAGCTATTTGCCCAGATCGGGAGCTGTATATCTGTGCCATCAGAGCTTCCAAGCCCCATTATTTGCCTCGAACACACCCAGCAATGCCAATAAGCCGCGAACAGCGTTTTAGGAGGGAATTCGCCGCCCGATGTAGATGAAATATTTCTAGTACTGGCCCCTAACTCTGGGGGAGTGTAAGAATGTAATCGAAAGTGGTTTTCGCCGGAGGTCGGGCATGCCGCAATTTATTGCTTATTTACCTCTGGAAGCACTCCAACTTTCGAAAGAAAATATTGGATCAGGGTCCAACATCCGACTTCGACCGCAAGCCTCCGAAATTCAAATATTCGATGCTCAACGTGGAGGCGGGGCAAAGGGTCTGGCTGAAGTGCACTTTGGCTCACTGCGATTACGGAAGCGGGGGCTGAACTGTAGATAATCAGCAGTTAAACCTGGGGGCGGGGGCATTAATTATTCGAGTAGCCGTTATATGCAGTTTCATGATGGCACTCACCAGGCAATTAACCGATGATGGGCGTGAATTAGGAAGAAACCGTCTGACACCTGCACTCTGTAGGTATATCATCAACATTCACCTAGAGACTTTGTCGGCTACAGAGCTGAGAAGGCTTGCACAGAATGCACTGCTAAGCTACTACCTTAGTGGCAATAAAACGGTTTCACATTCGCAACCTCAAGGTTTCCTCTTGGGATCACATCTAACTTTGTAATTCCCATGTAGTATTCCGTAGATAATTACCAAGTGTTATTATTGGCATTACTGGGCGGCAATTACCTTATGACACCTGCAAGACAAACATCTCGTCAGTCATAGAACCCCAACAGGCTGGGGTTACATAATACTATCTTCCCATGCTAATCAAAACGCGACTAAACAGTCGCGATCTCAAGGCCTCTTCTTGGGCACATTTTCCAGCTCGTCCACCCCAAAGTAACTCTGCCACAAATCTCTGAACAAATCCACACTAATTTCGCCAACTTCCACATGTGCTCATCTTGCGGTGCCTAAACCGCAAATGAGCTCTCAAGATTGGCTGGAATGGAGCAGACCCTTGGCCAAGAAAGTGGTCGTTGAAAGAAGTAGAGGGATGGTGGTTGGGAGAGGAAATCATTTTGAAACTGCTCGACAGCTTAATCAGTGGTGCTTCAACGCCATCGGCGTCTTCATCTTTAATGTCAAAACCCCCAAGTAAAAAGTAAGTGCTTTATGGACAGATTTATTTCGAGTAAAGTAACCGCGTCGGCGAGCAAAATGTTCATTAAAAAGAAGCGGCGCAAATGCGTCGCATGCGTTTTGGACATATTAGTCACTTATTTGGGCTGATCTGATCACTCATACTTTTGCCATGTCAATGCAAAGCACGATCTCAACGGATTGGATTTTTCCACCCTATTAGCTTTTTGCTTCCGGGACAACTTGAATTTTGCCTAAATAATGCATTCTAAATTATTTGCATGCAATGCAACTGCAATTCCACGCGAAACAATTAACACGTAAGGAGCTTTTGACTCTACTAAGGTAGCCACAGAAAGACAGAAGTCAATCTAACACTTCTAGCATTGAATGCCTTACCTGTTTGGTAAGTTTAAAAAGGTTTCAGCATTTTCTAAACAAGCACTTGTCTAGTGATCTCGATTAAATTACTTTTACACGAGGTGTAACAAAGATTTTTGTATTAAACCATATTGGCTGATCTTAATTTTTATTTATTTGGGTAGACAAACAATGTTTTAAGCATTTAATATACACAAGGGAAATCGCTTTCATCGAGTTCCTGACTATGAGCTACCAGTCACCCAGCATAAGGGAGTACAAAGCGACATAACTAGATCGGCTGGACATATACTACAATTTTAAAACAGTTTTACAAACAAAAACTTAAACATTTTTTACAGTATTGGGTGGTTTGTGGGCGTTTTATAGTTCCCAAAATCTCGATGCCCACACGACTACTGATCCTGAAAACGATGATCCTTCTAAACAAGGAGAATCGGGTATAATGGTCTACATAATTGATTTTGTAGAAATATGTCCTAGTTTTGTAGATCACAATACTTAACCATGGTATGGGGTTCACATTTTGCCAAAAGGAAGTTTTAGGGATACATCTGCACCCGTAGCTAAACTACGAAAGATTTCTGTAACGATCAATTTGTGGTATTTTCTATATATTTCTTTTATTGGACGTTGCAGCTGCATTTCGGATTGCTGTTCGCACTTTGGCTCACTAATTACGGCTATTTACTCCGAAGCTTTTAAGATAATTTCCCGTAAATTCAAAGACTGCTACTGTTTCTAAATGAATGTGTACTAAATGTGTAGCATCCTGTATTTGATATTCCAGTTACTACCAGTTGATCGAATCACATCGAGAAAGTTGAAACTCAAAACAGAACTTAGATAATGCAGAACGAAATGCAAGCTGGTTGATTTTTCAACCAGTTTTAGTGGCGTGAAAAAGTTGTATCTTCGGTCTAAAGTGCGAAGATGTGGCCGATAGTGTTGTTGCTTCTGGAACATTTTTAATGCCGTACACGTCGCAGACATAGGCGGACGAAATTCTGTTAATTTTTTTTAATTAGTCACTGCAAAACGCTACCTTCCAATTGACATTATAAGAAAGTACGTGTTGTTATCCCAGTCCACGTAGTGACGATGAGCACTGAGAGAGTGGTGCGCTAGTAGACTACAATATTGAGCCGATCTCAGAACCATTTATACCTTGATTAAAATGCTTTATAAAACCTATTTTTTTTTTAATGATGATTAGTTCATGAGAAAAGGATGTGAAAGTGTAAAATTATACATTTTCCGATTTTGATCTGTTGGGGCGTAGTGCTTAAACTCTTTAACGTTGTTGTTTTCTGGCCTAAAGTACGATTTGAAAGCTACCTCGATTATTTTAATTCGATACCACGTTCAAAAGATATTTAAAAAAAGGTTTTAATAACCTTTTTAAAAGAAACTGTGTTACAATCGTTTCCTTGTTTGTTTGCAAAATGTGTTACAAAAAAGTGTAGCTAACTTCGATTTTAGGAGTTGAAAGTGCCGTCAGTGTAACTAACTTCGATTTTAGGAGTTGAAGGTGCCGTCATCATTTTAATCCAATCTATTTTAGAGGTTTTTTTTATTATACGTTGTAAAAGTGTTTATTTTTGGAATACGTACTGTACTGTAAGATTGAAAGAAGTTGTACGTTGGCGATTAGCCAAAAGTATATGATCCATTCAACAGCATCTCTATAAGAAAACAGCTTTACGTGAATTAATAGATTGCGGTTTTTTTTTCCTAACCATCGGCTTCCGCAAATCCCAGTTGTTAAGCTATAATCAATCGAAGAGGAAACGAGATACTGTTCTAGACAAACTGACTGTTGTGTTTAAAATATTTATATAGAGTAAGCGGTGTGAGCCAAATCCGGGGCCAAGCCGGCGAGGGCTAAGCGAAATAATGTTTGGGTAAGATTTAGCTGGCAGCTTGAGAGGCTTCTTAAGAACCGGGCCTCAGATCTCGGATCTGCGATCTAAGGGGATTGGTGTGTAGCCTGTAAACTCGCTTGAAAGCCGGATACGTGCTTGGCATTCGAAAAACGGCGTGCCCGAAGAAACCAAGATGGTTTGCATATGTTAATGCGGAAAGCTAAAACCCCAGTTTACGGTTTAAAAGTATTTGTCACCTTAGTGGCCTTAGCATCTGCCAAGAAGCGAGTGAGTGGCTCCAGTCCGTGTCAGAACAATGAGCAAGCCCTTCTCGCATTCCCAGCCCAATTACAGTCAACGCGGAAGCGATCGTCGATCTGGACGCATTCACCATCATTATTCCATTATCAACCAGTCAGCCATACGACCTCGTAAGTTGGTCCCTGAAGCAGTTTTCGACCACCTCGGTTGACGGGAAAAATATTCAAGGGAACTTTTTGCACCGATCAGGATTCCCTGCGACAAGTCCAAGGCCAAAATCCGGTTTTGAGAGAAGGGTTTCCGCACTTGTTTCGAATTGTTTTGGATTAATATTAAAATGTTTTTTTAGCGCAAGAAACACTCTGCTAATTATTCGACTAGAGCGCACTAATTGCGCTTCTGCTACTTTGGACCCAATGTCAACGGTTCACTAGTGAACAAATTATACGATGCTGGCAAATTCTAATGCATTATTTCGAGAAGTCAGCACGTCAAACGAAACCTATCGTTATATTGGGAACCAACACTCCAGAATCCAAAAACAGCTGCACAAACGATAGGCAAGTCCCCAGCTGATCAGGGGTGCAGCTGCCCAGCTGCCCAGACGTGACTGGGCTGAATTGCCGGAATCACGTCTGGGACCACATTTGGAGGATTCTACATAGATCATCAGGATCGGGATCGGATCCTCACTGCGAATCAAATGCCCCCAAACTGAGGTTGTGCAACCGTCGGCAGCAGGGTTGCCACACTATTGGGTCAAACAAATCGATTAACACGGGCGGTCTGCCGCGCGGAGGATGGGGGAGAGCGGGAGGGTGTTTCGGCGTGGAGAGCGCCGTCCAGACCAAAATGGTTATTGTGAACGGACCAAGCGCGCAGTTGCAAAAGAGCGAAAAATGAAAATCACATGTGCGAACAAACTTACAACTTGCCAACAGCTCGAAGTCCGCAACCGAAGGCGGAAAGCAGCAGCTCGGTTGGTAAATCGCTGCCAACCGAAATCTGAAATCTAAAAACTGCAAAAACCACAACACACAAATTGCGCGGCCCGAACTATTTCACAAAGTGTTGCCAAAGAACTTTGTAAAATGATTACTTTCGCAATTGCTTTTGGCTCTTGTCTTTTGGCTCTCGGCGCTCGCACACGAGTAGCGACTGCGATTAGCGCGCGTTTGACTTCTGAATGAAAACTGAGTCGCGATCGAGCTGCGCGGCTGATTAAACGCGGTTCGCGCGACGCAGAACGGCGACGGCGACACAGCGCAGGCGCAGACGCAAGCACAACCACGAGAGCCAGCGCTGGGAAGCACGCAGCGGGTGTGGAAACTTTACGGTCAGCGGCAGCCAAGTGCAGTGCGAAAACTTTCCGTCGACCGTCAAGTAAAACAAGCAAATAGCGCCTGATTGACCCGCACACCGGGAATGCGACTCGATTCTGATCCGGACCCCAAGAGCCAAATCTGAACCCGAACCTGGTTTTTTTTCTGATGTCAGCGGCGTAGGCAAGGTTCAAGTGCAGCAACCCTCGTATATGCAATAGCACTAAACAAGCGAAAAAATATTATATGAAGTATACTTCCGAAAGCCGCTGTACCTGGCCTTTTACAACTTTTAATCATCCATATTAATTACGCGTACGATTCCTTATCGTGTAGATGATCTTGCTTATAAACATCCATACAGAAGTTCGGTTTATTCAAAGTTATGTGGTCTAGGGAACTTTTTACAAATAACACAATGACCAACAATTTTTACTACCTAGTCGGAAGTGGAATTATTCCCAAACACCTTCCGTCATACTTCTTTTTCGAGTGGAAGGTGTTCCATGAGGCTTCTGTAAGCATTACATGAAATGCTTCTAGATGCATTCCCTTAACGGCTTCTGGACGGATTCTTTGAAAGGCTTCTGGATAATTTCGGAAACTGGTATTCCAGAATATTCAATTGCAATACTTTCGTAAACGTTACTAAGGATTGTTTCTAGACTATTTTTCGAATTAATTGTTAGCAAAATGTCTATGTCGCATAATTAATTGAAATTAAATATTTATAAATATTGTCCATTGTGTGCTACTTGCAAAATACAAGCTTAAATCTGAAAGCCGTCGCTAAATTTCTAAGAAAACACTGACGATCTTGACGAGTCAAAATTCAAAGAGCAACTAAACAGAAACGCAATAAACCAACAAAAATGCGACGCGCTTCTTTGTACGCTTCTATCGTTTTCGTCATTTGTTTTTCGTAAGTACTATTTGTTTAAAGTGTGCCTTCATTTATGGTTTTGATTCTTTTTACATAATGTACGATGTATGTGTGTTAATTTTCACAATTAAAATAAGACGACATTCCAAATAAATTTATGTATGTATACATAATTGAAAAAGATGCTAGTAATTCAGCAGAAACTGTGTGTAGATAGTAATACTTGTATTAATACTAGTCCGGAAACTGCTCTTGCAGAACATCCATCTAATGTGTGGCAAGTAGCGCCGACCTGTTGAATCCACATGTCCAGAACTATATTCTTGATTTCAGGCCAAAAGAAGTTCGTTGCCATCGCCCGGTATCGCTCACCATTGACGGTGTGGCCAAGTTCCTGTGCACGACGCGCAATTGGCTGTCGCGGGTTTCCGAGGACACTGTCTCGTACATCAGCGATATTTTCGGCAGAGCTCAATCGTAAAACAGGCATTTTACATCTTACTCTCGAACAACATGGCCGCAATGAGTTCGAGCAAAGACATTCGAATTATGTCTTTGGTTTGAGCGTATCTATTGAATAACGCTTTATTTGTTCGCTTCAAGACTCTTTTGCTTAAATTAATAGTTTATTTTGTGTACACAGGACTAAATTCGGACAATTGGTAGTAATAATACAATTGATCGGGGTTCAGTGCTTGAACACATCAAAAGGGCTCGTATAGAGTATAGTCTCCGTAGCATCCCCACATACGCCGATTCATTACGATGCATTAAGTTATGTCAACTTGGCGAACATCGCGCCCTCTCCGACTTATGCGTCAAGGGTCGAGAGCCAACAAGGTCAAAAGGGGTTTAAATATTTAATCTGTACAGCAGAGCTGTCGCTAGCGGATTTGTTTGCCTAAAATTAGTATGTTAAGTAATGGCCCATTTCTATGTTAAGTCGGTAGCAACTGCAATGCTATTAGCTTTATTTAATTGTTTCGTTCGCTCCTGCACTGTTGCACAGCCGAGCGGTTCACCAAAAAAATATTTCACTATACATACCTTTTGTGTTCAAAGTTTTTGCTCCGGAGTCCAGTACAAAACAAGAGAGAACGCTATAGTCGAGTTCCCCGACTATCTGATACCCGTTACTCAGCTATTGGAAGTGCGAGGGAGAGTCTTCAACACTGACAGTTTTTGGCGGTTTGTGGGCGTTATAGTGGGCGTGGCAACAAGTTTTTTGGCAAATCGATAAAAATTAACAAGACTAATACAAAAATGAAAAAATATCAAAACATTTTTCAAAAGTGTGGGCGTGGCAGTTTTGGGTGGTTTGTGGGCGTTAGAGTGGGCGTGGCAACATGAATCGATTGACTTGCGCTGCGTCTATGTTTTTAGAGTCTGTATGTCGAATCTTTTTAGCTTTTGTAGTTCCTGAGATCTCAGCGTTCATACGGACGGACAGACAGACGGACGGACAGACAGACGGACGGACAGACGGACATGGCTAGATCGACTCGGCTATTGACATCGGCTAGATCGACTCGACTATTAAGTATGTAACAGGCAGAAGGAAGTGTTTCCGACCATTTAAAGTATATATATTATTGATCAGGATCAATAGCCGATCGATCTGGTCATGTCCGTCAGATTGACGGATATCAGATAGACGGAGAACTCGACTATAGCGTTCTCTCTTGTTGTCGTATAATAAGGTGCTTAAATTTCTTTCTTAACTAATAAATATCTTAAAAGAAATCAAAAATGTAGCTTATGATTAGAAAAATTGTATATAAGCTATTGTGATGAAAGGTTCCACTTACTATATAAATACCCTTTATTCAATTAAATTATTTGCTTTATAAAAAAGCTAGCAAATACCCGTTACTTTCCGATCGGTAGTTTTCTATTGGCAAAATAAATAAAAAATAAAAATAATAAAATGAAAATGAATCAAAAGTGTGGGCATAACTGTTTTGGGCGTTTTGTTAGAGTTGTTTTGGCAAAATTTTTTTTTTGGAAATCGATAGAATAATATTAATTTTAAAATTCAAAATATTTCAAAAAATTTACATTATATGTTTACATTATTTTTTTTTAAATCTGTGTTTTTGTATCCCTAGGTTAGATCGGACGAAAGCAGCAGATTTAAATTTCTTCATGTACATATAATAGTCGCTTGCGCACATACTCCTGGTGCGCTTCGTCTCACAGGGATACACTAAAACTTAATACTTATTTGACTCTAGAATCTGCATGCTTAATACTATTTGTTACAGATCCCAAAATCACAGCGTTTAAATAGACATTTTGCCAAAGCTACCTTCCTTTCTTGTTGCGTTTAAGTATTCCTGATTAGGTTCACTAGTCGGGTTAGGTTGATTTTAAAATAGCTGATTTCTGCTCCGCGTAATTCTTTTAAAATCGTATTATTTTTTTAGAGTTCTTTTAAACACAAAGTTTAAAAGGGCTAACATTTGTTTGATCAACGGTCTTGGTGTATGCCATATACATTAATCGCATTATCGCCGATTTTTCCGGCTGGCAATATGCTTTGGTAATATTTCTAACAATGTCCAATCTCAATAGGGGATCGCCACACATTCAGAGGCTCTAAGGCCTTTCTACGTATCAGTTATAAGTGGGACTAAATTAAATGTGATCATCTATTAACAACAATATAATAATATTAAATATGGATTGAGAATTTTTACGACACTGACCCCAGGGATTTAATACCTGCCATGTAGGTTATACAAACAAAATATGCGTTAATATGATTGAAATATTTTCTTGAACTGTTTAAATATAAATTAATAAGCTTTATTTCGGTTAACTATAGTTTTTGAACTTGTCAGCTTTAGCAAGATAACCTAACAATGAAACCATTCGCACGGGTTAACAAACAGAATTACACTTACAAATAATTTGTCACCAATACTTCTCACTACTCTGAAATAAACTCGATTAACTTCAAACCAAAAATGGGAACAAGCGGATAAAGAATAGGTAGTTATAAAGTAATATATATGAGCCACACCAAAAGGAGGTTTAATGAAATGTGAATAGTTGAAAACCACCGAATAAACTGATTGTCTCCCCCTCAAGCCGGTTTGCACTTACAGTATAAAAGCTATCTCCATGTTCTGTGTCACCCTTTTTTGTCTGACTATTCTGTGTTCTTTAATGCGGTCGTCCGTTTAATAGTCATATTGCCTAGAAAGGCGAAAGGGAGGTCTGAGTCGTGTTGCATTTTGCAATTGGCTAGCTAGCTACAATGTATAAATAAGTTTTACAAAGTATTTTAACAAACTGCCGTTCTCTCAATATTCAAAGTAAGCTACAAATAGTATAACGGGTTATTTGAGTTTAGAGCATGTATAGCTTGCTTTCATATATCATAAGGTCGTAACATCTTAATTCTTTATCAAAAATGTCCATAAAAAATGTTACACCTAAAGTGTATGTACGTCTTTGTAGGTTTTTCTATGCAGTAAGCTACACTAATATAGGTAATTGGAATATGCAGTTAATTTAAGCAGGCTTTATGGCTCTATAAATATTCTTCTAAAAATAACTTTCCTCTGCGCAACGGATTTACGTTTTAACGGGACGTTCATAGTGATTCAAAATGGTTTGATTATCTCTTAGTTGGCTTGTGCTTCCGCTTCTCTTCCTACTTAGCTTTATTTGACGGTTCGCGGGGGTCGGCATAGGTGGCGTTTGATTCGTAAGATTCCGCTCATCCGAATGAGTTTTGATATAACAGATTTGATGTATTCTACGTATTTAAAATATAAATTATTAAAAACAATCCATAAACCGAGCTCTCCCTATTTTGCTTTGCTGTGGTCTCAATCGTCTTCAGCTACTTCTGCCAAGTTTTTTTTTTGTTTGTTTTGTTCTTCAATCTGGTTCAGTTACACGCTAATCACTTAACATAAACATAATGAATATCATCGAAGTACACATAATCAGCAGTTATTTGACTTTGCGCTGATGCAGACTAGAACTACTGCTGTCCGGGTTAAAGATGGCATCGTTGTTGGATAACACGCCCTCCTTGAAAAAGCCGTCCTTGTAGGCACCATTAGATTGCCCGTTGCTTTTTACGTACTCGTCCTCCATCACCGGCTGAAACGAAAACAAAGAGTGTTCAATGAGTTCAATGGGTTTAGACTGCACTAGACGGTGGCACGTGTGTGCCTGAGCGAATGCTCAATTGTGTGTTTTTCTAATGGGCGGCAGATTGGGGCTGGGACTGGGCTTGGACCATCGCATCCGGCTTCACATGCTAGCGCTAATTGAAACATCCCCCGCTGAGAGTTCGCAAGTGCTGTTTGCTTAACTTAGCTAGTTAGAATTTTAAGTTGATAAACAAAATGATGATGATATAACACCCCACGCCGGCTCACCTCACCTCACCTTGGTGAGGTCGGGTATTTAAGGCCTTGGGTATGTAAAGAAAATATATGTGCTTAGTCCCCACTTGTATCACTTAGGTGATGACCTTGTATACCCCTAATGGACCACTGATTAGGTATTCGGTGAAGGTAAGACCTACCATGCAAGCCCCAGTATTACTGCCGTTTGCAACCAGGGCGTCACCCTCTCCGAGATGCTTGCTGTGTCCATTCGAAGGCAAGACGTTAGCATAGCCGTTGGCCTTGACCGCCTGCCGGCGACGTCGAGCTGCATTGAGATACTTCGCTTTGTAAAAGTCGGAGAACAGGAACAGGAACATAACGCCATGCAAACCGATCCAGACCATGAAGCCCTTGGGGTAATCACATTCACGGAACAGAAGCTGGAACTGGTGGGTGAAAATAGCCACGAATTGAACCTGCAAGTCAGAGGAAAACATAAACAAATCTCGCAAAGAATGGAAACCTGGTTCACTACCATTTGAAAGGTGGTCAGGTACTTCTTCCACCAGATATATTTCTGGTATTTCGGACCCATGGCGGCGATCATGTAGTAGAAATACATTACAATGTGCACGAACGAGTTGAGAAGGGCAAAGAAGGTGCTATGACCGCCTGTGAATGAGAAAATTAATGTGCTGTACATTTTCCATCTATGTATATAAACGCGATTCCTATACGTACCTGGTGCAAACTTGAGACCCATCCAGACAGAGAAAGGCATGCAGCCGTGATGGATGACGTGGAGTGTGGAGACGTGCTCGTTCTTTTTTCGCAGAATGAAGAAGAGTGTATCGAAGAACTCGGTGAACTTGGATATGTAGTACCACCAGCAAATGTTGACCATCTAGACGGTGGAATAGAGTTTAAATATACTTTTTCAGGGATATCACTGCACGAATTTACCCGCATGGCCAAGCCAGTGGTGCTATAGTCAACGGGCTGACACTTGAAGCTGTAGTGGCCCCACCATCCGCTCATTAAGTACTGCAATGAAGGGAAATACGGATTAGGCTGTAGGCAGGAAAAGGGGGCCATAAGTCACTTACCTCATAGAAGATCCACGCACTAAATATTGTTTGTATCGCGTTATATACAACTAAAACCGTTCGCAGTTCCATCGGTTTTCGTTTGGCCATCAGCCTGGGTCCCAGGGATTTACTGAAGTAGGCATAGAATATGCACATGCAAAGTGTGGGCATTGGCGAGGATAGCAGAAAGAAGTCGTTGACGCGAGGATCTGAAATGCAAAGACGTTACCTAAAATTACCGAAGCAAAACTCCTGCTTCCGACATACCGCTCTTATTGTCCATTAGGTCCCGATACCACTCCTGGGCTTCTTGCAGTATGATTGCCATTTTGTTGTCACTTATGTTTGTTGATCCTGTGATGCTAGTAATGAGATCGGTTCTGTAAATGGTTTATAAACCGAGCTGCAATGGAGCGGAATAGTGTGGTTAACTATTGGGTGTACATATTTTTATAGAATGTAGGGAACTATCAGCCAGAGAAGTATTTAAATCACAGCCAACTTTTAACTCCGCCCGTAACTTTTCAAAGGTTAATAACATTTATATTGACGTAAATCGCCAAACGGCAGACTCTGCAAATCGGTTTTCATGTAATTGACAATGCGTTAGAGGCAAAACACATTTAAAAGCAAGATTCATGCAATTAACAATTCTCCCGTGTATCAACACTTTGGATCAGGAAATTATAGTGCCAGTTGAAGCGGTAATGAGGGGCGTGACTTGGCCACTTGCACAATGCGAGCTGCTAACTGGACAAAGACTGCACTTTGTACCCGCCGGGCGTATTCCGGTTCCAGATTCCATCACAGTGGGCTCAGGCCATTCCAATTTTGATCTGATCGCGGGTTGAGAGAGTTCAAGCAATACACCGCCGCGGTTAGTACAGGTTCCCGTCAACTGTCTTATGAATATCAATTGATTGCTGACGGGACATCGAACGAAATCCAGCGAAAATATATACACTCGCCGTCTCAATTTTTTCATTCTGAGTCAATCTCATTAATAGGATAAGTATAAGGTTTGTATTGAAATATGTTGAGTGCTTGTTTAGAAATGTGGTAAAAATAAGAAAACCTAAAATTGGTTGGTAATCAGAAAAAAAATCCCTACAATTAAGTTTCTTAAATGGTAATTTAAATTATCATGATTGGTAAGAGAAGCGAATGGCTTTCGGTGCAATGTTGCACATTGCTAGATGTAGGCATTTGACGAATGAGCACCGATTACTTTTAACCCATGAAGCACCATTTAGTCCCAGCTATGTGACATGCATCGATTACAGAAACTACTTTCCAGATACTTCCCAGCACTAACCAAAGCCATATGAACAAGTCAGTTACTGCAGTTTAGGTGGCTTTTTGAATGTCATGGGCAATAAACTGGCCATGGCTATGGTGATGGCGGTAACGATGGCGATGCCGATGGACACGTAAGACTTGGGCAACTGGCTGGCGTTGACAAAAATGTGCCGCTTTATTGCCGATGCCATTGCCTCAGCCAGCGTGAAATTCGCTGCTGTCGCAACCGGTGAGTTGGCGTTCGTAGTTCGCTGTGTGGGTCAGTGGCACGCTTTCCGCGTTGGCCTCGCCCGGAGGCATAGCATCCGCGAGGTGTGGCGGCGGCACCGGGCGTTTGACTTGCGATTTCGCTGTTTAATTTGCATAATATATAAAAACGCTTGGGACCACGCTTCTGCAGAGGGATGGCCATCAGCCACAACCACTTAGCTCGGAAGAGGAGACGGATCCCACTTATGTAAGCGGCACGACGGAGCACAGTGCAGAGAAGAAGATGGAAGATACGGGAACAAAAAAACGAGGCGGCAACTCGTACTGGAACTTGTGCACACGCTCTGCGGGCGTCATCAGCGGGCCATCAAAAGCCATCTTACGGTCGCAGTATGGACCCAGCCACGGTCCTGCTATCAGATTGGGTTCTTAATCGCCATCGAACCCCTCCGACATGTCGTTTTGGGGGCTAGGTGCCTGCACGCTATTGTTTACACGGTTGAGTTCTGCAGCAGGTTGCATTTTTGAAATCAATTAGAGCGGCTACACCCGCAAGCCAAGGCACATGCACTCCAGCCAGAGCAATACCGAATAGCAAAAACGGCGTAAATAGTTTGATAAGCTTGCTGATTTTATCGCACTCACCCCAGGGGCGGGTGAGTATGTAGATTACACGGCGGTGACCGGGTTTTTCGTGGCAATTGCTCGCTTAGAAAACCTAATTAAGTGGAAAATCGATGCCAGGGGACCAAGAGCTCCACGGCGGAATCGCGGATGACGCATTTTTGGATGATAAGCGTGTGTCCATGATGATCCATATATTAAAGCCGACAAGTGAGTCACGGACTATGAATTTAATTTTCAGCAATATGGGACCCATTTTTTTTTAGATAGGCTTCTTGTGATAGCCAGCAATCAGAGAATTGAGTTGGCCAGCTGTCCTCTTATCAGCGAACCCCATTGGCCGCATCCGATGGGGCATCGGCTAATTGGATTTGATAAGCCGGCTATCAACCTCTGTCTTTAAACCAGTGGAAGTCCCGTCACGTTTCGGGCGATTATACAATGCGGTTGGTTGGCCAAAATCTATGTGCGTTGGGTTGCACCACGTACCTGCCTATTTTTTGTTCAATATTTAACCGTCTGCTCATATATTTACGTATTTTGATTTTTATTCAGGTTTTGCCTTTGGGACAGTACTAGCTGTTTGGGTTTCTAATTAGGAGGGGGTTTGTTATCTAATCACAGTCACTCGGCAAGGCCACGCACACACTCGGACACTCACTTGGTCAATCAGCGCGGGTCCCGCCTTCTTGGCCCGTCGGATCGGAATTGAAGTCGAATTTGTAGTCGGCTAATCGGTCATTTGGCAACTGAGGCGGACGATCGGTTGTTCCGTTTACGCGATGCTCCACCTCGCACGCTTTTAAGCCAACTGACGACTGGTCGGATGTGCGTCTGAACCTTATCAGGCAGCGGCGGCGAAAACCGTCAACATCGAAACCTCAACCTCGGCGACCCGACGAAGTTGAATTGATCAATGCGCTCACGAGTACAACGATTATACGGCTTAAGTGTGAATCACGCCAAGTACCTACTGGGCGGTTATGGTATTTGGTATCTGGTATCGGGTATTGGGTATCGGGTATCCACCATTCACAGGGCTTTTCACAGGCAAAAGTAAAAAAGCGGCGCGAGAGTGGTCGAGAGCCCAGAGGCAGACACAAGCCGCTACGTGAACCGTTGTCCAGCGAGTCAGAAATACAACTGACGCACCGCTCCACTCCGGCGATCAAAGATGGTCAGTCTTCGTACATCGCAAATTATGTATTTATTCACAGCGGCGGTGGAGAAACTAGAGCCACGCTGCATAGACTTCGACAGTATTGCTCAATAAAGTTATTGCGAAAATAGCTCTGAAGTCTTAATCCCCTAACTATAACAAACCCGAAAGTCGGGTGATCGAGGGTTCTTAAACCTTATATAATCCGAAGTCAAAACAAGAGAATGCTGTAGTCGAGTTCCCGACTATCAGATACCCGTTACTCAGGTAGTGGGAGTGCGAACGAAAAATTTTAACACCTTCTGCAGTATCGGTAAAAATTCGGAAAAATTGGGCAAAATTGGTCAGACCAGATCGATTCCGTTTACTATAATATATTCTATTAAGACACAACAAAACAACCCTATGTGGTATGGCCTTGTTTTTTTTACCGCTGGTGTATGCCAGTAAGCCAATGGAGCGAAATGAGAGAAAACCACGCAGGGAGATTAAAGCGGCGGTTTCTGTGTCTGCGTTTCTGCTCTCTGTGGCAAGTCGTCATCTTCTGCGGCACAGTTTCTTTCTGATGTAACAGCGGTTGACGCGACTACTTGTTGACCAGTTGGCAATTTCCATTTTCATTCATGGCTGCGATTTGGCTAGCTGGCCAGTTGGCTGTGGGCCACTAGGGTACCGTCGAAATCACTTTCGCTTTCTGAGCCTCTCTATTTTAGCGGTTGCGTCGATGGCTTCGCCGCTATCCGTGATGGCCACCCTTGTTTACGGGGTTGCAGACGCCTGGCAGACGGATTGTGGCACACATCTTGCCAACGGGTGCATTTGACGCTTGCGAAAGGGGAGCCCATGCAACAAGTGCGCGGAAGTCTCCGGGCAACCGAACGGAAAACAGGAAAAACCCCGATCGGTGCAGAGAGACAACGGTTCGGAGTCGATAAACCGTTACCTGCATGCCCAAGGCCTAATTTCTGGACTGGCCAGTCGGCTGGTTGCCCCAAAACTTGGCCAACTGGAAATACGATTTTATATTCTCCGCGTTCGCTACTTTCTTTTCGAATCGATTTTGTCGATATCTGTTCTACACAGCCAGATACCCTTGTCGGTCATTAGTTCCTCATCAACCCACTTTAAGGACGTGGTTAGGCGACGCTGTCAGGTTTTACTACATTTTCGATGGGGTGAACCACCCTTACAAGGGTTAAGTTTGGATCTCAGTTTGACCCTTTTATAACTTAAAATTATATGTTGAAAATACCATTAATGGACATGCTGTATAAACAGCTCCTTTCTTGTAAACTAAAGGGCACAATAGATTCCTCGTAAGTGTGTTGCACAGAGATGAAAGGGATTAGCATCCCAGCCGATCTGTCCATGGCAGTTAGTCTGTCTGTGCGTAGTTCTAATAGTTGTCACTCCTACCACGTGCTTACAAAAATTGTCCATGGTTAAACAAAATTCAATATCGGACTATAAGAAACCCTTTGAAACTTAAATAAATTATAAATAAAAAACAGAGCGAATTACTTACTACATGCTGCTTGAGCTGAATAACTGGTGTCAAATAGTTGCGGCACTGGACTTATAGCGATCTCTCTTTTTAATTTCTATCCTAGCTGGTTCTTTGTTTAAAATGTTTAATTAAAAATGTAAAATAAAATCGGGTTTTTACGAGTGATCGAACTCTCTAGAATGCACAAAAATGTACGTTTAAGCCTGAATATTTCGGCGCGAAAGCTCATATGCAAAACCATATGACCTACTAATCGGGTCAAAGTCAGATACTGGTATCGAGGGTCTTGAAAATTACTTGTATTTGTTACAGCAATCAAAGACAACGCAAATTAACGCGCTTACAAAACTAAAATAGCACCACGTAATCCGAAATGGATTTCATGGTCAAGTTGCGCAGTACCGAAGACCTACTTTGTGGGTAGATCGGAAGATGCAGTATAGCTCTATAACGCTGATCTAATGATCAAACGATAATCCATGCCCAGAAATACCTTTCACAAGCCTAAAAGGTGGCACGGATGCCATCAATTCATTCTATATTATAAATTTATAAATAAGTGTTCACACGTTTGTATACTTTCGTCATATGCATATGAACACGCTTGTGCTCGTATATTTCGGCGATATAGTAACGCTTCATGAATTACTCGTGTCATAACTACTAAAACTGTACGTATATTTGTGTTATTACCGAGAAGCGACTAGGACTGCATAATTAATGTAAAAAGAAAGTACAAATTAATTATTTAACGATTGTACGCAGTTGCCTTTATTTTAAGTGAATTATGAATATGTAATTGCAATTTAAAATCACTGCGACCAAGTAGTAGAGTGTTCAAGTCCGAATTCTAGAGGCAAAAATTATTGGAACAATTTTTTGGTGATCGAATAATTAAATTAAAGGGACAATAACTTATTATTAAAATGGGTTTGAAGAAAGAACGGCAAAAGTTAAAAAAAAAAAATGTAAATAATTTCATATAAAAAACTTTAGTTCTACAACTCTTGAAAAATCCTCTATTTTAGAGGATATACATATGTATGTCGATAGATAAATATCGGCCGCAGTGTATGTTGAAGCTAGGGACTTGTGCTATGTTTCGGTTTCTACTTTCGATTGATTTTTTTTAAACACTTTTTCTTTGTTTAAAATGTATGGTACTTGAAATTCTCTAACATTGAAAAATGACCAAATTTCCGTGAACAAGTACATACAAAAGTTACTCTATTTGATCGGAATCGCTGATGTTAAGTTTTATGACGTTAAAAAGGTATTTCGAAATTCTATTCACTCTTTACTAAATTATTTTGATCAAAATAGTTCATTAACAATACTTTTTTTTAAACATTTTTAAGGTACTTCTTGTTCAAAAATATTGAAGTACCCCAATATCATTTTAAAATATACATATGAAAACAAAAAGAAGCGTTAAAAAAAAGTTATTTTAAAAGTTAAGTTATACATAAAGTAAATTATCTTTGTAACATTTTTAAATCGCTTATTCGTAATGTTGTTGTGGGCTAGGCAGTTTTGAGCGGTTCGTGGGCGTGGCAACATGACTCAACAAACGTGCGCTACGTCTATGTCTCTCGTAGAAGGAAGTAAACCATTTGTAAACAAATAATACGAAAGTAGATATTACAGTTCTCCGATTATTTGATACCCGTTACTCAGCTAGTGTAAAAGCAATGAAGAAATTTTAACACTACAATTTTTTGGTGGTTTGTGGTCGTTAGAGTGCAAAAAGATTTTTGGAAAATCGAGCGAATTTAATGTGAAAAAATATCAAAACATTTTTTAAAAGTGTGGGATAGGCAGGTTTGAGCGGTTTGTGGGCGTGGCAAAAACTGTATGCTTAATCTTAACTTTTTACGAGTAACGGGTATAAAAACATGAATCATGAACACTTTTGTAAATAGTTATACCCGTTACTCGAGTAAAAGGGTATACTAGATTCGGTGAAAAATATGTAACAGAAGGAAGTGTTTCCGACCATATAAAGTATACAATATATTCTAGATCAGGATCAGTAGCCGAATCGATCTGGCCATGTCCGGCTGTCCATCCGCCTATCCGTATGAACGTCGAAATCTCAGGAACTATAAAAGCTAGAAAGGTGAGATTAAGCATGACTCCAGACACATAGACGCAGCGCAAGTTTATTAACTCATGTTGCCACGCCCCCAAACCGCCCAAAACTGCCACGCCCACTCTAACGCCCACAAACGCCTACGCACTTCCACTACCTGTGTAACGGGTATCAGATAGTCGGGGGAAACTCGACTATAGCGTTCTCTCTTGTTTTATTTAATTTCGATTTTTTCATTTCTCTTGCATATTTTTAGTCACAATTATGGGGACAAAGTCAGAAATGAAGAAGCCAGAAACAGTATAAAACAGTTATTGGGTAAAGTACTTCTAGATTGTGCGGGGACAGATTAGGATATCTGTTTAGCCATGCCATTTTTAGTTTTTTAGATATATGCCTGGATTTTGTTGTTTCGTATTTAATATTTTGTAGTATTTGCATCGGTGTTAATATCTTTCGTGCTTTCGTGAAAAATAAAAATTAATCTATTTAAATTATATCGCGACGATATTTTTTACACACAAGATATTTCGATTTCTGATCTCCTCGAAAGCAAATAAAAACGGTGGCCTTCGATCACTGGCTTGGATATATTGAGACAAAAGCGCATGTAAATGGCGGACCGCTTACACCTGACGGCTTCTAGTCAGGCGTTCGATTTATGTACATATGTGCACATGTAATTTGTTTGGCTGCTCGGGAAGGTCAGACCCACGGAAAACTGACCAAGCTGCTGAAACACACGATAAAAGTTCTCATCGCAGGCCCGCACTGCGTTAATGGTATTAAAATGCATTTGTAGATACGTACATATGCACATGGATAATTCCAAATGCATAGGTTACTGGTGTCAGACTTGGATGTTTTTGCTTTTTTGCGACTTTGCTTCGGGCGTTCTAAATCGAGGAGAAACCACTAATACTGAGGCTTCGGCTTTCATAACACTGTCGCGATGAGTTTACCAAAAAGGGCATAAAAACCACTGCATTAGGACAAAAACAATGAAACTAAAATACCCAAAAGATAGACCAGGGGGAAAATAAAAGAAGGGACAACATCGGGCGTTTTCTGTCGTCAGGCAAAACGAGCCTTTGAGGGGAAAATGAAGTAATGTGCGAAATGTATAGGTCTTGTCAAAGTCAGAAGAAGCAGAAAAAAAAGATGGCTTCGAAAAGCCGAAGTTTTTGTACGCTTGCAGATGGGAAATTGGAGGCCACCGAATCTATCGGTAATACGGGTGATGTTATTTGCTGGTATATTGTATAAGAGTATTTTATTATGGCAGCTCAAAAAATTTTGTAGACTTGAAAACTGGAATCGTTTGCCCATTCTTGTCCACCAATTTTTTTTTTTGTCCGTTACTCTCCAGTCATTCATTCTCAATCAGATTTCAATCCTTTAAATGACCAAATTAAGATCAAGATATAGATTTATATACATATATATAGATATAGATCTATATTATATCGATCGATCTATCGAATATCGAGACGAGACGATAGCTGTGTATCAACAGTAGTTCTTTTCGACGAAGAAGCCACTGGATTCGTATTACCATCATGAATTGGATCTGTTCATCTCACCGCAGATAACGGAAAATTTGTCTTTATAGCACAGCAGCAGGTCGTGAACCTAGTTCTCTTAACTGTGATGATGCTGTCACTGTCCATCTAATGCTTGTGTCCACAATATGGAAACATCAAATGGTACGGAGATCGTGTCCCAGCATCAGAGACGAGAGTCTCAGGGGCCTGAGAACCCGCACAATATTATTGTTCTCTTCTTTCTCTATAAGACAAACCGGTTAAAGACTTTTCAGCATAATAGCAGTGCTCAAAAGTGCTTATTAAGCATGCGCTGCCAAAACACATATTAGCGAGCACCTACGAACCAGAGGACTAACACATGCGATTTCTATAGCCCAGTTCTCTTGGACTTTAGACGAATTTTTTTGTTGGCTCGAATAATTTGAGAGTGCTTGTGGGTGTGACCCATACAGCCAGCAGATTGTATGTCTCATCTGTGCTGAATTAGCCACAATCTTGTAATTTACCGTGTAAGCGCTGGTGAATATTTGGATTTGATTTGTTTTCCGAGCAATCTAACCAGATAATATGTTTACTGAGTTCTAAGCCAGTCGCGCCACCCAAATACCTGACAGTTACCTCTACGCAAGGTCCAAGGTGCAAAGCGATCAATTAGCACTTTAGCACTGCATTTTTGCAATCTATTTGCATAGGCGAAAACCCTTGACTCTTTACGAAGCTCTAGGTTTGGTTTTCTATCCACCGGCCAGCGTTAATTGATGTCACACCACATTCTCCAGGTGGTACATTGGTACATACACATATCTGATCAAAGTATTTAGCGCACTCGTTGGCTGACCCTAAAAAACCTGAAAAAATGCGAATGCAACCACATTTCTCGACGTTTCCGCATTCGCCGGACAGGTGAAACTTTTTGATTGACTGACATAGGCGACACACCATACTGCACTCCACCAAAGGTACACAGTAGGGGAAAACAAGATAGCGAAATGCGTACGCAACAATAGTATTTAAGTCAGACCTAGCGCCATTTCTCGAAATAGTTAAGTAAAAATAAACTAGTAGTCTATAGGAGTGAGCAATTAAATCGAAAACGAGAATGATCGATAATAAAATACATCTTATTGTTCATAAAAGTATCTCTAAAAAAAGTATCCAATATATTCGAAGTAGCATATAAATTCCTACTTATACCCGCATTTCCAAAATAAAGGTTTTTTTTTATCTCAGTCGGGAAACTATTGTCGAAAATATAATTTATATTTTTTATTCATCAAAATTTACTTAATAAATAAGTTAAAAACGAATTATAGTTATAGCTCAGAGGTTTACTTCATTTTCCATTTCATGGATCCAAATACGCCAAATAAATACTATTTTATTAATTGAATTACCGATAATAGGTCATCAAGATCAATTTAATAAAATAGTCTTTGATAATCATTCTGAATTTATTGAATTAAATAAATTTAACTATTTCTTAATGGGCCATAGGCTTTAAAGGTTTTGATATGCACATAGTGAAATAAGCTGTATATAAAAAATAAAATTCGAAATAGTAGCATTCGTTTTATCCTACATATGTACATACATATGTATATATTCATCCCTCTTACAAAGGGCGCCCACGTCCCTGGGCGCTCTCGCTTAGCCGCCGACACGTGTGAGCTCTTTTGCTCTCTTAGTCTGTTGGCTGTTGCTTCGCGGCGGATCTCTTCGGCACCGCCTGCTGCCGCTGCTACTATACCATAGCGAAAGGGCGCGGCGGGAAGCAGAGCAAGAAACAGTGGTCTACCGCCACTTTTTTAATTAAACCATGAACCCACGGCAATGGCGGTGATGACTAATATAGCCCGAATCGCAAAGGTGGAGCAGCTGGAAAATGCCTCCGCGCCGTGGCGTTACTCACCTGCGAGAGAGGCAAGCGGCAATTGGAATGGAAGAGGAATTCCGTGTGCACACATACGAATGCACTCGTACACGGCCACAAATACGCACTCGCGAAGGAGAACGAACGCAAGTGTAGAAGGGCCCGCGCTTTTAGGAATTGAACAATCGACTAGTTTCCGCTTGGGCTTTCTGCCGATACTTTCGATACTGATACTTCGGTACCGCGGGCTGGGATGCCGATGGCTATGGCGATGGCAACAAACAACAGCAACGCCAACAAAATTTTTTCACTTTAAATTAGCTCGACACACACACACGCACCGCATCGGATCTCACCGCACATAAAATATATCCGACAACAAAAAGTAACAGACTTCGCCATGCAGAAAATGCGATCAAACTCAAAAAAACTACATGTGATTCCAAAAAAATATATATTTATATTAAATTACTTCTTAGTCAACTAGCCATATCTTTGGGTGTTTATGGGAAACGACAACGCGAGTGAAATCGTGCAGCAACAAAGAGCGCGTTTTGTAAGTCGCATAAAAATATTTTTGTACAAAATGTTCTCACAACTTCAAACATGTTCGATTGGGTTGGCAGAACCTAAACAGGCACTAGTGTTGCTGTTTTAGCATTTTTAAAGCTCAACCTAGCTTACAGGGGTAAGTCAAAAGTCAAAAGTATTTTTTCAATTGTTTTCAATTGAAAAAAAAGCTCGTTGTGTAAATACTTTTGACCACCTCTGTATTTGAAAATGGATATGCCCGAAAAATGTGTTAAAGGCATCACAGATAAAACGATTCAATCCGAAAATGACAAGTATAAACTGACTAACACCAAAATGGAACACCAGTTCTGTCTACTGTGTTATTGTCATTTGATAAATTTGAAGAAAAGTACCAAAGATACACCAAAATAAAATGGAATAAAATTTCTAGGCTAAACTAAATTTTTTTTCCTCATTTACCAAATACTTTAAGCTGGACTCCTTAAATAAATAGAATGTTAGATATTTTTTAATATTGTTAGTAATTAAAAGAAGAGAGAACGCTACAGTCGAATTCTCGGCTTATCGGACATCTGTTACTCAGCTAGTGAAAGTCGGGGAACTTAGCGCTTAGTTCCTGAGAGCGATGCATGCATACGGTCCTGATAAAGAATATATATATGTATGTACATACTTCATATGGTCGGAAACTCTTCCATCCACCTATTACATACTTTTCCACGAATCTAGTATATTCTTTTACTTTACGAGTAGCGGGTATACAAATCAAAACCTTTTTTGATAATGTGGCTTGGATTTTAATAACATAGCTTTGATAGTTCCTGAGATCTGGTCTTTATACGGACAGACGGACATGGGCAGTTCAGCTCGGCTCTTGATCCTGATCAAGAATTGTATACTTTTCAACGAATCTAGCATACCTTTTACTAAATGAGAAAGCATGCAGACTTCAGATACATAGACGTTTGTTGACCCATGACGTGGCACTCTAACGCCCACAAACCTACAAAAACTGGCAGTATTGAAATTTCTTCTTCGCACTTCCACTAGCTGAGTAACGGGTACAAGATAGTCGGGTAACTCGACTATAGCGTTCTCTCTTGTTTTGTTAACGTTTAGTAAAAGACAACAGTTATAAATTTATTTTGTAACAATCAATAAATACACCTTTTTGGAAGGAACGTCACTTTCCCATTTAGATTCACCATAACAATATATTTCATATGGATCCAGAAAACTTGGAGGTGGGACACAATTATGAAGGTTCCCAGGAATCCTATGCGAGCAGCACTAGTTCAATTAGCAACAATGGACAAGATGAAACTCAATTTAAGCGTGAGGCTGAAAAAGCTATCTGCATCATGCCGCCCCGACCGGGAACTACTATGATGAACTATCAGGAGCTATATATTCCACGGAATCAGCTCACAGATGTATATTACCCTATTCAGGAGGCGCAACGATGGCTTACTCTAATGGACAAGATGGGCAAGGCCCACCGTTTTCCACTGCCTACGATTCTGCCGAAAGTGATCCAGACCCGCTACGTGCCAAAGCGTCATCTTCCAAAGGACGTTGAAGTGGACCGGAGGCGTCGTCAGTACCAGAAGATCAACCTAGTAAAAGAGCTGGCCAAGGCGGGACTTACTGACGACGTCCTCCAGCCCACCGAGGAACAATACAATGTAATGTCCGAATTCGCCTTCCCACACAAATTTCCCCTGAGCTACTTCGACGACAGCAATTTTGACATTAACTCTCCGGCGGCCTGGTTTGAGCTGGGAGCTGTCGGAAATGCCCACTACCCGCTTCCAGCGAAGGCTTACCTGCCCTATAACCGAAGTCTGCTAAACTGCCAGTGGGGCATGGCAGCTGTTACCGCTCACCACGAGGACTCCGACCTTTGGACACTTTTATCGCTGGAGGACGGATGCACGTACACGGTACCTAAGCTTCAGTTCATGTTCATGGCCGAAGACCCGCACAAGTACATCAAGCGTCTGCAGGCCGCTGTTCACGAGCGGCACAAGGGAGAGCAACTTATGCTAATGGAGCTGATCGTGGATTGCGTCCTGCACGAGGATATTGAGTCCACCGTGTTCTATAGCTTTAAGCCCATAGAATCGGTCCTGCAGGCGGCTACGGCGTCCGCGCAGTGCAAGAGGCGACTACGCTCCGAGGTGAACTTGGTGTTCGAGCGGCTAATGGCCCTATATGAGTTGGAGCAGTTTATCCTTAAGATGCCGAAAGAATTTCCCCAGTTCCGGAATATCAACCTCAAGGAATTTCTGCCCCGGTCTTTCGCCGTGGACGTCTCCGGGAAGGAGCGTCTAGAACTGCAAGCCCTTGGCATAACCATGCAAGAGAAGCGGTATGACTTTCTAAAGGCTAGTTTGTTTTACTGTGGCGGTGGCATCGAGGCCATGGCCGGAGTGGCCATCGAGTGCCAGTACATCGAAACACTTTCAATCTTCATCTGCAGCTTTAGCAAACCTCTTGCACTAGTGGACTTCCTTCAGGCGCAGGAGGCGCATAGCGACAACGTTGCTACGTTCCTTAAGGTCTATTGGCCGCAACAGCTGACAACGGTCATTACCGTAGTACTCCGAGCCCTGGGAAAGGGCTGGCTGGACATCTCCCTCAACACTTGGACGGTCTATCTCATGTGCAAAATCTCGCGGTTTATACTGCAGGTCAAGTTCCGTATGCAGGAGTCAATGGAGGTGCTGCTCGAGACGTCTCTGATAAACTTCTCGCACTTCGTTTGCGACCCTTGCCTGCAATTCCTTGAATTGAAGTCCAACTACAAGTGGACCAATAACTACATAGACACCGAGTTTCCTTTTCAAAAACCTGTATTCGCCATGACCCTCGGCATCAGCGATGATCGCAAAGTATTTTACTCCACTGACCCGGATGAGTTTCAGCCGGGGCTGGTCGAGATCTTTAAGAAGTGCCTGGAGAAATCGGCTGGCGTAAGGTGCATAGATGGTTCTGTCATGAGTTTTTTGAAGTTCGCCCCTAACCTGTATATCCTCACGGTAGAGCTTATTGAGGACAAGTTCCTGAAGGAAAACGAGCTTCTGAAAAACTGCTACGCCAAGGCGGTGCTGCCCCTCAGGGCATACGCTCGACACTACGAGAGGTTTATCGACTTCTATCTTCTCAATATCTCAACCTATATGCAGGCATATGCTCAAGCCCACAAGCCATCCTCGGAGGTAAAGCGGGACATTCTCGAAAACAAGCGATTGAAGGAGGAGGTTCGCGAAATCCTGCCTGCCTTTATTACCATTGGACCGTTTTACATAAACGTGGATACAATGAAGCAGTTTATGATAAAGAAACGCATTGAAGTCGTGAGGCGCATTTTCGAGTATTACGTTGACCGAATGTATGAGACGAATGAGGCTCTGCTGGACCGTTGCCTGGAGATGTTCCGCAGAATCGCAGAACGTCCAATAAGCATTGAACACCTGTACGAGATTCGCGACTTTGCACAAACCGTTCCGGATTTAGTGGATGAGCTAAAGGCTGATATTCAGGTTATGTGGCTGGAGTACGACCTGCTGGACAGCTTCTTTTACAACCTGAGTGACCACCAGTTCGCCATGAAGTGGAACGTGTATGCATGGCCGCACCAGATAATGGTGCGATTGTCCACCTTGAAAGACGAGCAGAAGGTGGACATTGAGGAGTTTCTCCGCCTGCACGCCAGCGAGTGCCAGGCGTTTGAGGAGCGTCTGGAGTCCCTCAACGACGAGGTGCAGGCCTACTCACTGGCGTTTAATACGAATCGCGCCCAGGAGACGTCAGTAGATATTAAAAAGACGTGGGCCCTGATTAAGGAGCTCGAGAAGATCAGCCAAACACTGCAATTCCGGCAGGAACTATTTGAGCTAGAGCCACTCTCTGTTGAATTCCTGGAGAGCATAATCGCGAGCTTTAATCCCTATAAAAACCTGTGGTACGCCTGCGCAAACTTTTTAAAGCTCGAGGACGCTACCTTGGGCAACCCGATAGCGCAGATGGACTTGGAGGATGTGTGGAATAGTCTGATGAGGCTTCGCGATGAACTCACCGAGTCAATGAAAATATTTCACGAAAAAATCGAGATTATGGAGGTGGCCAAAACGTTCATTGCAAAGATCGACGATTTCGTTCCAGTTTACAATAGCATTAAGGATATTCGAAATGAGAACTGGATGTACATTCACTGGCAAGAACTAGGAGCGGTGACCGGGCAAGAGATTAAGTACTCAGTAGCGATGAACTATCAGTACCTCATACGTAAGGGAATCTTGGACTTCCTGCCCGAAGTCCATATTATCTCAGAGAAGGCCAACAACGAGGCGGAGGAAATTCGGTGCGCCATCGAGGAGGAAGAGAGGCGGAAGCAGGCCGAATTGGATGCTCTGCTGTTGCGCAAACAACTCCGCAAGTGTCGCAGGGATATACTGTAGTATACTGTAGTTGTTGAAATCGTTTAAATGCACTACAAGATAGTTTCTGGATAGACATCTATCTGCCTGAAACAATGGCTCGACTGGGCTCTGGGATGGTGTTCTGTTTTTCCCTCTTTATAGCCGTAACTCGTAAAGTAAATGGGTGTAAAAGATTCATTGTAAAGTATATATATTCTTGATCAGGATATTAGCCGAGTCGATCTCTCCGCCCGTATGAACGTCGGGATCTCAGGAACTATAAAATATAGAAATATAGAACATAGACACAGCGCAAGTTTGTTTCCTGAGAAGAGAGACAGCTGTTAAGGAGAACGTAACTCAGGTAATGACCGCCGAGTGCCGGGAGTATTTTTGTGGTGGATTGGGACCCATGGCGCCAAACTTCCCGACGCCTCTGAGGAAACCTTTTTTCACGAGCCTACTACGGCTATGAGTCCACACAAGAGTCGCAGAACAACGACAATGCCGGATGGGTACCCAATGGGACAAAAAAGCTAACTAAGCTCATGTGCAGCAGTTTCCACCGGGCATACCGCCGCAGATGGGCGGTCCACCACCCAATTTACACCCCAAATATGAGTGCGCCGCCGTAGATGACAATGGGCAGATACATTGAAAGTAATATGTCTTTTGCCCTCTACATTTCAGTTCGTGGCGATCGTGAGCGCAGAAGGCGATAGAGGGAAAAACTATAAAAAAAAGATAAGGTATGTTTTAAAAAGCGAAATTTTTGAGATATTATAATACTTATTTATACAGCTGAGAAAGGACTTCCTTGACCTGCTGCAGGAGCGACATGACATCAAGAGGCACACTAGGGGGATCCAAGGTACCGAGCACTGGACTCGGTCTATCGTGAGGAGTACTTTGAAGACTAGCGATCTCTTGACAAGGATAAGGAGAAAGATAAAGATAAAGAGAAGGAGAAAGATATGGAAAACGACAAGGATAAAGAGACGGAAAAGAACAAGAATTAAGTGAAGGAAAATGACAAAGAGAGCTCTCGTCGGGAATGTACTCGAGTAACCATAGATGAGATATGTGCGATCAACAACCGAGTCGATAGAACCTTATCCGTCTAATGGAAACTATCCCGAGTCTTTTCTATTTCAGGACTTATAAAAAGAATCAAGATAGAACGCTATAATCGAGTTCCTTAAGGGAGAACATTAATGGCACCTTTGGGCGTTAAAGTGGGCATGAAAACATCAGGAACCCAAATTGCGCTGCGTCAATGTTTCTGGAGTCTGCCTTATGTAAACTAGCATTTATAGTTTGGACAGGCATGGCCAGATCGACTCGACTAATGATTCTAATCAAGAATATATCTATATATACTCTATACCTGTCTACCTGTTACATACCTTTCAACTAATCTAGTACACACTTTTACTCTACAAATAACGAGTATATTTAACATTTGAGGAGTATCTGAAACGTAAGCCATTTAGCTAAAGTTTTCATTTTAATTTCTGATTTTTTATTAAGTAAAACATTTTTTAAATGTTAAAGTTATTTGTACTTTCACTTAAAATTATGTTCTGTATAAGGTCCAGTACTCAGGCAAATAGAAAGTGGCCCAAAAATAATAAACTATGTTTAGCCGTATATGTCTTAGTGTGTAAACATAGAATTTATAAGCAATTTAAATTGCCGCTATGGTAGCTGCTATTGCTGTAGCATTAGTTATGACTGATCAAAACCTATTTTCAGATTGTAAACAAATGTAAACAAGCCGCGGTGGTCTATCGAGAGTGATCGATAGCTCAAGAAATGTATAAAATTATATATTTCTTCGACGGCATTTAGTATTTTTTTCGACCGAATACTACTGATTAAAGACTTCAACCAAACTGTTGTAATCAAAAATTTGTGCCTTTTTCTGTAATGTCTTTTTAGAAATGCCGGAATACAAGGCCTTAATATAGAAATCTAATTAAGTAAAAAATAATATTTTTATTGAAACAGAACTATATTATGATATTTACTGTGAGAGGTGGTGGTATTTTTAATTTATTGGGGTGGTCACACTGGCGCGCTGTGTTTCTTGTGAAATATTTGTCAATCGCTTTGGAATCTGACTTGCCGTTTACGCGTTTCTGAGAAACTACAATGGCAGATGACACAAATGAGGACAGCTGGCTATATGGAACCTCGAATCCTGACTCGACTACCGGAGAGCTGGGAAACGGCGGGGATTCTCTGATGGCGGAACACGAGTCGGTGGCTGAGGCTCAGGCATTGGCTGAATTGGTGGCCGGCGAAAAGATGGGCGCTTCGGTAGGGACTGATTCCGCTGAAGACTCGCCGCGCTGTCCAAAGGAAGAGGTGCCCGAGTACTCGGAGTTCGACGATCCCGCGCAGGAAATGGAGGAGGACGAGGAAGCTTTGCCCAGCAAGGAAAGCAGGAGCAGGAGGGAGCGCGACAGAGAACGGGATCGTGGTCGGTGCGCGGATAGGGCGGACGCCCGATCATCGCCAGACCCAGAGGACGACGAGATGAGCGATGGTCCTGCCGTCAGGAGGGAAAGAAATGGCTCAGGGTCCGATGATGACGAAGACGACGACTCGGACGACGATATCAATGTGGTTATCGGGGACATTAAACAGGCCCCCAGCACCTACAACATCAAGCAGCGACCCAACCTGTTGGCTGGAGGCACTGGTGTTGCAGGAGACAAGGCCAAGCCGTCTGGTCAGGCGGGAAAGTTCAGCATCGAGGACTTTGAAGGTGCCGGCACCATCAACGGAGTGGCCGTGCACGAGTTCAGTATTGATTCGCTTGAGGAGAAGCCGTGGCGCAAGCCTGGAGCGGATATTACTGACTACTTTAACTACGGATTTAACGAAGAGACGTGGCGCGCTTATTGTGAACGCCAGAAACGCTTCCGCGTGGCGGAGAGCGGTGTCGGACTGGCCAGCCTCACTCAGAATGTGAATCAAAATGCACCTATTGGAATCCTCACAGATGGCGGAATGGGCATGGGCCCTCCCGGAATGCACAATATCCACTCGATGGTGGGAATGGGCGGAGAAAGCGGAATGCAAATGCCCCCACCGGGAATGCCGCCTATGATGCAACACCAGTCGCGATCCGGAATGGGATTAATGCAGCGTCCGCCGAGACCAATCTCAACCACTGGTGGTGATAGGGGGGGTGATCGGGAGAGAGCCGTTAAGGAGAACGCCATTCAGGTGATGACCGCCGAGTGCCGGGAGTATTCTCGTGGTGGCTTGGGATCCATGCCGCCAAACTTCCCACTACCCGGCGCCTCTGACGAACCCTTCTTTCACGAGCCAGAACCCTTTGACTACGGCTATGAGCCCACACAAGAGTCGCAGTGGAACAATGACAATGCCGGATGGGTACCCAGTGGGATTAAAGAGCTAACTCCAGGTCACGCGCATATGCAAACGCCTCCACTGGGCATACCTCCTCCTGGGATGGGTGTGCCACCGCCGCAGATGGGCGGTCCGCCACCCAATTTACGCGGCATTATGCCACCCAACATGCGCATGCCTCCAAATATGAGTGCGTTCAGTATATTTTGATTTAAAATGTCCTATGCCCGGCTTATTTATATTTTTTCTTGCAGACATGGGACCGCCACCAGGAATAATGATGGGAGCAAATGCGCCACCACAGATGAGAACGAGTGTGGCACCGCCACAAAGATTGGTCATAGGCGGTAAGTACAAAACTAACATTTTTAAGCTACTCGTACGATTTAATATTGAAATTATTGTTATATATTAAGCTTAAAGCTGACAATCCTAACGCAGTTCTGGACAGATACATTAAAAGTAAAATGTCTTTTGTCTTCTACATTTCAGATCGTGGCGCCTACGACGACGATCGTGAGCGCAGAAGACGCGAGAAGGAAAAACTGCTAAAAAAAGATCAGGTATGTTTATAAATGCGACATTTTGAAGATATTATTATATTTTTTATGCAGCTGAGAAAGGACTTTCTTGACATGCTGCGGGAGCGACATGACATCGAGAGGCACACCAGGTGGTACGATATTAAGAAAAAGTTTGAGGCGGATCCAAGGTACCGAGCACTGGACTCGTCCTATCGTGAGGAGTACTTTGAAGACTATTTGCATCTGTTGAAAGAAGAAAAGCGCAAGGTACGTGACCTAAAAGAACGCGAACGACATCGCGAAAAAGAGCGTTCTCGTGACAAAGATAAGGATAAAGATAAAGAAAAGGAGAAAGATAAAGATAAAGAGAAGGACAAAGATAAGGAAAAGGACAAGGATAAAGAGAAGGAAAAGGATAAAGAGAGCTCTCGTCGAGAACGTTCACGATCCCGCGAAAAGTCCAGCCGTCGAAAGTCTAAGTCCCGTGAGAAAGATCGAAGCGAACGAAGCAGCAAGAGTAGCACCAGCAACACCGGATCCTCTAGTCGCAGCGAAAAGAAAAAATCGTATCGCAAGGACAAAGAAGAAGACGAATAGCACTTGATTATGTATGTACTTTTGAGAAGAGTAACAAGAGGAAACCATCTCAAGCTGTAGAACATAATAAAAACAAACAAAAAAATACAAACTAATACAAAAAAACATACTAAACAAAAATAATACTTTCAAACGAAAGACAAAAAATGTTGGTTTTTAATAATTTACTGTGAACAGGGTAATTCGTATACCCCTAATTCGATAAAGCCTTGTCCGTCTAATTAAAATAGGCGGCAGCGCAAGTTTGTTGACTGACGTTGTCACGCCCAAAACTTACACGCAAAGACTTTGTATAAGTATTGATATTAGTTCAATTTCTTCTATTATTTATTTTTGACACATACGCATAGGATAGGTGGAGATTACAATACAACTAGGCTATGGTAGAGCGGTTAGAAAATATACAATATATATTATGGCACGGAGACAAACCCTTAATATTTTTCTACATTTGGTTTTGCTTTAAAGTAACAACGATTGTCTTTAGAAAACTAAATTCACGTAAGCGATTCTTATTTCATAGGTATTTTTAGATTTCCACTATATTCAATAATATTCTCAATTATTATTAAAAATTAATCTAATTTTTTTTCTGTATAAAGGAACTTTATGTACCCATATTTATAAGTATATATATTTGAAAATCCACACGGGTGAAACAAAAGAACAGTTAGCATTTGAAGATCAGATATTCAGTATGCAGACATTTTTATTACAATTTTTTTTGTTTTAGTTTGAGTTCTTGTTGAAAAGTGTATAATAATTCTTTCTTCTGTTACCTGTCTTCTATATACGAAGTTTTAAAATAAATTTAAATATAAAATATAAATTAAAATAAAGTTCACATACATAATTACATGTCAAATTAACCAAATACATTAAGCATTTAGCAATTGCATTGAACTATTTTTGAACTAGAGGAATTTAAGCTATTTAATATGAACACTGAGTACACCTTTTCGTAAACTAAAATGAATATAAATAAGTAACGTTTATCTATATAAATAACGGAAGGTTTTTTGCTATAGAACATGGGATGCGAACTAGGTTATTAGTCACATCTTGAACTAAATTGTACTAAATTTTAATTGCAGCTAGAAGCAAGCTGCCCTGGATCGAGGTACTTTGCTTTTACATCACAACATTTTAAATTTATATCATTCACATACTCACATTGCACTCTGGGCCTGGGAAGAATCGTTGGGGATATATAGTCCGCTGATGATTTTTCGCCAAATTGGGTTAGACTTTCAAATTTTGAATACATATTTAAAAGTTTCTTAATTTGAAATAGGATTAACGAGTTTCTAAAGTTGCTAAAAACTATTACTCTTTTGGTAAATACATTTATATGGTATCCCTTCCTTATGGTACCAAATTTTTTATTTTGCCACAATTTCTAATCACCCAACCAACTTAACTACTAGAATTTCACAATCATTAGAATTTAGGCGAAGAGCGTAGAAAAAGTCTGCAGTTCGGAAATATCTTCAACAGTATTGTATGAAAATGGATGACAAAAAATAAGCTTTAGAAATCGCAGTACTGATTTTTTCATTTGTTCCACTGGCACATTCACCCTCACACGAGTCATAGCCACATTTTTAAAGGCATCTTTTATGAAAATATATAACGAGTAGATGTCAGTGGAACATGGGTATTAAACAACATTTCTCCCGCTTGACCTCCCGCCCACTTACACACTCGCACACTTAAACTGGGTTCGGATGAGACCTAAAGCTTTGTTCGGCGCCCTTTTTGGGGGGCTTAGATTGTGCTCTATCTGCTCAGCAGCTGCTCTATATTAAGGGTCAGCTCCTGGCTGGGATGGGTGCTATTATTGTTGTTCACTGCACCATAGGAACTGGCACTATTGCTGTTTTGGGCATAGATCCCGTTCAAAGATCTCGACGGGGCCGGCGATGTGGGGGCGGAAAGCTGGGGCGAACTCAGAGGCGCCAGCGGCGGCGACTGCGCCTCCAGATTTGAGGGCGGACTGCGGTTTAAATTGCTGTCCAGGCTACTGTGGTGTTGCGAGGAGGCCGGCGACAGCGGGATCTCCTCGATCTTCTCCAGATCCTGAGTGATAGAGGCGGAGTTCTGCTTGTGGGACCGCGTCAGCGTTCCCTTGGGACTGCGATTAGTGTCGTGCAAAAGAGGTATGTCCAGCATGGAGCTTTTGACACCCCCACCACAACCGCCCACCAAGCCCGAGTAGGTTGTTGCCTGCAGGGAGTACTGGTGGTGCTGCTGGTCTCCCTTCGCCTGCTGGTCGTCGCGATCCAAGCTGAACTGCCGACGCAGAAGGCGACTGGAGCCGGGCTTGCTGTCGAACCGACAGGCTCCTCCCCCACACCCGCTTCCGCTCAAAGCCATCGAGGGGCAGGTGCCTCCGCCACCTTGTCCACCACCCGCTCTGCCCGCCACACTGCCGTAGAGGTATTTCCCGTCGTAGAACTGAGTGAGGTTGCTCTCGCTGGGACTGAGGCATTTATAATGGTTGTATGGCGAACTGAGGTCCATCATCTCCTCAATCTTTTTGTACAGCCTGGAGCTGGATCCTCCCGTGGAGCTCGGCAGCCGGTTGAAGCTGTTCGGGTTAAGTAGATTTTCTGGAGTCAGTTCGGAGACCTTTCGCGACTGTGGACTGGTACTGCTAGGGGTTGTTTTGCTTGGAAACTCCGGACAAAGGGTGGCGTTGGGGCTAATGGTGTTGGTGGAATTGGAGTCCAGGGAGTACGAGTTGGGGAGATTCGCCCCGTAGGCTAAGTCTGCGTTGGTGGGTGGTGTTATCTCGACCTTCACCTCGACGGTTTCCCCAGCCAGCGAGGAGCTCTGCGAAGAGGAGGGATTTGTGCTCGTCCGAGATTTGTTTGCCTGTCCCTTCAGCGTTATTGAGTTACGTATAAGGGACTCATCCAATCTGCGGAATACCAATAATCAGTATTACCAAAAAAGTATAGATAAGAGATCAACAAACCCGTGAGATTCTCTAGTGATATTTAAGGAATGCAGAAGTCAAAAGATAAATATTTCATTAATCATTCAACAATATATTGTATTGTTTGTTTCAAGACGAGATGTCAAAAAAAAAAACAACAGACAACGCTATAGTCGAGTTCCCGACTATCTGATACCCGTTACTCAGTTAGTGGAAGCGAAAGAGAGTCTTCTACACTGACAGTTTTGTTTGTGGGCGTTAGAGTGGGCGTGGCACAAAGTTTTTTGGCAAATCAATAAAAATTTACAAGACTAATACAAAAATGAAAAAATATCAAAACATTTTTCAAAAGTGTGGACGTCGTAGCTTTGGGCCGTTTGTGGGCGTCAGAGTAGGCGTGGCAAAAAGTTTTTAGGCAAATCGATAGAAATTTACCAGATTAATACAAAAATGAAAAAATATCAAAACATTTTTCAAAAGTGTGGGCGTGGCTACATGAATCGACAAACTTGCGCTGCGTTTCTGTCTCTGGAGTCTACATATGTGCTTAATCTAAACTTTCTAGCTTTATTAGTTCCTGAGATCTCAGCGGACAGCCGGATATACAGATATATAACGGGTATAAACATGTTTCTTACTGTGATAAAAAATAAAATGCGATCAATCGAGAATCGGGAAATTCATAGTATCTATGGGAACCTTCCTTCAAATACCGTTTGATTGTCAAGATGCTATAATCACTTATATTTATTTGTATTGAAATATTCTCACCCAACAGGAGGCGGTGCCGGCAGAGGCTTTTCGAATCCTTTCTTTCCCAGCAGCCAGAAGGTGTTCATCATGCCCTTTCCCTTGATGTCGATGAGACCTCTTGGCTCGATGTCATAGCCACCCCGAGCCTCCAGTCGATCCCGTGTTTCCTGGGACATATGGATGCGCCAGGAGGATCCTCAAAAGCACATATCGTTAGTTTAAAGTGTGGCGACTTAGTAACGTGAATCTGCAATTACCTGTCGACTCCATTCTCGATGCCGTGTTTACTGTGTCTCCAAATAGGCAGTACCTGGGCATAGTGAGACCTACCACTCCGGCGCAACAGGGACCCGTGTGGAGGCCGATTCTCAATTGGAGTGGAACTCCGGGAAGATGCTTTACATTAAAACGACCACTTTGATGCAGAAGATCTAAGGCCATGGTAGCTATCTGCTCGGCATGGTCGGGTATTTTCACGGGTAGACCGCTAACCACCATATATGCATCGCCGATTGTCTCCACCTGATCAAAGAAGTGGAAAAGGAATCAAATAACGATTAATGTCATTCTTATACCTGTAAAGCAAGCGAGCAAAATTCAGGCAACTTAAGAGAGGTATAGAGAACTGTGGTTGGGAATTTTTGTGAGCTTTTTTCAGATCCAAAAAGGTACCCGCAGTCTTGTTAACGGAAATGTAAAATGCCTTTATCGTGCATTACTCAATTTGTGGTCCAAGGAAAAATAATAACCAAAATAAGTTTTTAATTATATCATCCAAAAACTCGTTCCCTTACCTTATACACATTATAGGCGTTGATTGTGGCATCGAAAATCGTATAGAGATCGTTGAGCAAATCCACAACTTGAACTGGACTGCAATGGGCGGCGATTGTTGTAAAACCAACAATGTCACTAAAGTATATGGTTACGTCGGAAAATTCTTCCGGATCGACGGCCAACCCCATCTTCAGTTTTTCAGCAACCGAGCTGTATACAACGGTTTGATAACATAACATATATAGTGTTGGACCTATTTATGGATCGACAGTGTCTTACCTTGGTAACATGCGATTCAGCAGCTGTTCAGTCTTTTTTCGTTCAATGTCCAGTTGTTCAGTGCGTTCCCGAATCAACTCCTCCAAGTTATTCGAGTACTTCTCGAGCATTTGGAACATCGTGTCCACAAAGTTTACTTTGCGTCCATGGTTCAGCATCTTGAAGCGCTCATAAACCCTAAACATGAGAGAACGCTATAGTCGAGTTTCCCGACTTTCTGATACCGGTTACTCAGCTAGTGGAAGTGCCGGAGAGAGTTTTTAACACTGACAGTTTTTAGCGGTTTGTGGGCGTTAGAGTGGGCATTGCAAAAAGTTTTTTTTGCAAATCGATAGAAATTTAAAAGACTAATACAAAATCAAAAAGTATTAAAACATTTTTCAAAAGTGTGGGCGTGGCAGTTTTGGGCGGTTTGTGGGCGTTAGAGTGGGCGTGCCAACATGAATCGACAAACTTGCGCTGCTTCTGCTGTCTTGGGAGTCTGTATGCTTAATCTTAACTTTCTAGCTTTTGTAGTTCCTAAGATCTCGATGTTCATACGGACGGACAGACGGACGGACAGACGGTCGGACAGACGGACATGGCCAGATCGACTCGGCTATTAATCCTGATCAAGAATATATATACTTAATATGGTATGCGTGTTACATACTTTTCAACGAATCTAGTATACCCTTTTACTCTACGAAAGATACAAGAGGAAATAAAGAGCCATGATACATATAACGAATATTAAAAAAAAGTTAAGGCTAATATATCCTTGCAATGATAATATAAATTCAAGAAAAACGAAGTTTAACAAATTTCCTTTTCATTTGTTAATTGTGCTGTAGTCGCTATATGAGGGACGGACAGACCGAAACGCCAGATATATATACAATATAGTGTCAGAAACGCTTTCATCTACCTCTTACCTACTTTTAAACATATTTAAAAGTGGTCTTCCAATATTCTGTGGGTATTACTTACGAGTTAAAGTCAGGACGCATATCAGGCTGTTCGGCCCAGCATTGGCGCATGATATTGATGGCCTCCGGTGGAGCGGCTCCCTTGGAAACGGACGGCCGTATCAGAGGCGGAGGCTTTTTAATTTTGAGTATTATTTCCTCCGGAGAGAGGGAGAGCATGCAGTAGGGTTCTCCCCTGACTACCACCTCCTGCATGATGATTCCAAAGGAATATACGTCTCCAAGTTGGGTTCCCAATTGAATGCGGCCGTGCTGATTTTGATGGTGGTGCTGATGCTGGTGGTGCTTCGCGTTTCGAAGGAGCTCTGGAGCTGTCCATAACAGCTCTTTGGCACTTCTGGGTCTTGGCGGAAGTCCCTGCGATTCGTAAAAAGAATTCAACCCATAATCGGTGATTTTCAGAACCCATCGGGCATCCACCACGCAGTTTCTTGAGGTCAAGGCGCCATGAACTCTCAAAGGTGAGGAGTGTAGGTATCGCATCCCCCTAACCAGATCCGTAAGTAAGCTCAAGCGAAACGACCAGTCCAGCTTGATCTCATCCATGATAAGCACATCCTGTAGCGATCCTCTGGAGCAGTAATCAAAGACCATAGCCGTACGGTTGGGATCAGATAGCCAACCAATTAGCGGGTTTATATTTTCGTGCCTTAGACCATGGGCCATTACGAGTAGATCCATTGCCTTGGTGCGCAGTTCCGCAGATCCGTTTATATGCACCTCCTTCAGTTGCACGAGATCTCCATTATACCGAGCTCTCATGTCCAAATGGGCAGGATTGTGCCTTGCTAGGCTGCCAGTGCCAGTGCCAGTGATGGCTCCAGCCGAGCCCGGAGCGGCTGCACCAGGAATCACGAATCCTAGATTCTTTAGGGAGCCAATGGAACCTTTAAGGAGATCCGGCTTGTCTACTTCCGGGCCCCCAAACTCCTGCAGCTGCTGCAGCCAACAGCATAGCATGGCCTCTATGCCCTCATCGACCTAATATCGAAAAATATGGAGGTTTTTTAAAAAGTAAAGAATTGGGATAGGGAGCTTACTCTTCGAGAATCCACTGGGAAAACAAAATCGCTGGCTGAAAGGACTATTTTGTTTGGGCCATTAGAGAGACGCTTACGTAAGAAGTAGTTTCTGTGCGGAATATAAAAATTTTGTAAGTATCCCATTTACACTTTTATGAAATCGTATTTTTTTTTAATAAGGTAGGTAGAAACAAGGTAGGTAAACAATAGAAATGTTTTATATTACAGGAACTAAATAATGATTCAGTTAAGTTAAATAAAATTGCTTCCAGGTAAATACTTCAAATTTAAATATTTCGTATAAAAAAGGAACTAAAAACAATTTATGGTATCAATCTATACTACCATAATTATTACTGAAAAAAACATAGCTCTTGTTATACAACTATTTATACCTGCTACGCGTAGACTAAAATGGTATATTAGTCCGTTCGTCCATCTGGACTTTATCTCTGGTGTATAAGCGTCAATATCTCAGGAACTATTAAAGCTTGAGTTTAAGTATGTAGATTTTAAAAAAGTTGTTGTTTCGCGGCGCAAGTTTGCTGTCCCTGATCCTGGTCCGGGTCCAATACAAAAGAGAAGCCTTTACAAGTGCAAGTTCAGGCAGCAAGTTTGACCAGCAGAAGACATTGCCACGTGGTTGCGGCCAAATAAGGTCAAAGCCTTGGCAAGAAAAGCTTTTGGGCACATGTGTGGTGTTTGTGAACTGGATTTCAAACTTGAATATCGAGGATCATAGAAAAAATTCTGCGCAGTTCTAATTTTAGTCATTGACAATAAAAACATTTCTGTGACTGATTTGTCGTACCACACATCAGTAATTTTCAATTTTTTTTGCAAGTTAAATATGGTAATTTAATGCTACTATAGTAGTTTGCTAACGAATATACTTAAAAGCATAAGGAATACAACACAAAAAAAAAAACACCTAGCTACGGCAATCCAGATCTTTTATATCTTGTAGTAAGTATAAGTATTTATTAAAAAAGATTTAATGCTAAGGTCAAGTTTCCCGACTATCAGATACCCGCTAGTCAGCGTGTGGGAGGCGGTCGGGAAAGACAAATAATGAATTAATAAATAATGAAAAAAATTCACAAATTTTTCAAAAGTGTGGGGGGGGGGGGGTTGTATTATTTTTGTGGGTAAAATGTGTGTGGGCGTGGCAAAACGTTTATTGTTAAATCGATAGAGCATAGTGTAGGCGTGACCACATATGGAAACAAACTTTTTCTGAAATCTGCAATGCTACGTCCCAACTAACTTTTATAGTTCCTGAGATCGAGTAGGCGGACATGGCCAGATTAATTGGGCTAGTGATTTTGTGCTTTCTGCCAATTTTTTAAAACGGAACCACGTGCAAATTTGCTTTCATTAGTTATCTACAATTTAGAATGGGTACTCTCTTTTTGTACATAAGCTATGCACCGTAAGGTATTTGACCCAAAATTTATGGATTAGGTCATAAAATCACAATTTAAAGAGTTTTAGCTTTAAAGAAACTATTATTATTTATTATTAATTTATTAACTATTATTTAGTATATAATAGTTTAATTTTTTTTTTATTTTTTTTTAAACTGAAAAAATGTATGTAAGCATGTAGGCCGCTTTGTACTTGTAGACAACTTCCCAAAACTTGTCAAATAATAAAAAATTAAATTTTTAAAGTTTGTTATATACCCTTTGTTTTATTGAATTGAAAAGTGAGACAGAATGAAAATGAGGTGTTTCTTGAATACAAGAACATGTCATGCGGAAAATGTATTTGCACATAATCGAATTCGGTCCCTACCCCTATATACATACATACATACATACATAAGTACTGTTGAATAATATTCTATAAGCCAAAGCTACTAAAATAATCATAAAAACCTTCACAAACCCAGTGAGTCTGGGTAGTACGGTTAGTCAAAGTTCCCGCTAATGATATACAAATTAAAGTTAAATTGGCAGGCAACTTACCTCATGGCGATTCCACCGGCTACAATGCCAGCGATTATGATTACCAGTAGGCCCACGCAGATCGCCGCGATGGTCCAGCAGATGGCACCGCACTGCCACAGGAGGACACGGCTGACCAGCAACCACTCGTCGTAAGCAGGGTGTATCGAGTGGGTGATATAAGAGCCACTACCTTCATCATTCAACCCATCTCCTTGACTTACTCTGTCGCTCTCAAGAATAAGCAGTGGGCGCCACTTGTAAGTAGCCACCTGGGCGTCCCTAACGATGTCTAGCACCACAAAATCATATTGGGGACTGGTTTCTGAAGTGGCCGATTGGGTAGAGGTTGTTACTATCGTATTAAAGAGCGGGAAGAGATTGCGGTACGGATACAGCTTGTTCAGGCTGGCATTGCGATGTCCGAAGGGTGGTGGATCCTTGTAGTTGTCATTGAGAGACGTGCGAAAATTCTGCATTTTTGCCATTAGTCCGGCCGCATTCAGAAAGTGTCGATGTCTGTCGTTTAGCAGAGTCAGCACCAACAGATTGCTGCTAACCATTTCGGCCGGAGAACCAGTGCTGTGTGCGAAGGCTTTAGTTCGGGACCCACCTATTCGAGCCAAATATTTATAGAACCCATGCTGGGTGTCCAATGAGCTGCCCGCCATGTCGATGAGTAGGATTTTTGTGTGCTGCCTCCTGGGCTCTGACCCATAACCTTCCTTTCTTGCCTGCTCCGTCCACTTCAAATCGATGGTGGACAACATGAGCGTGGTGCTCTCATCGTTCAGCGGTGCTGTGACAATAATTGCTGAAAACCGAATGCTATGAGTTTTCACAACAGGAACCACACATGAATAACTGCTTCACATCGAGAAGTAAATTTTACAAGGTTAATGCGATTAAGATCAAAGATGGCTTTTTCTAAGAAATATAACTCGTGTAACCTTTATATATAAAAGTAATATATATATTATAATATACATATATATATGTATATAATTTATATATAAAATAACCTTTATATAAAGGCGCATCACAACAATTATTATTATTATTAAGCGAATTTGTTTATTTTAAGTTTATTAATTTGATTAAAAATCTAAGACTAGGTTAGGTAATCGAAAAATGCAAGACTGTCTGCTATATTAAAAACTTTATAAAGAACATTTAATTTGGATTTAATTATAAGTAAGTTGATAATTATCGATAATAGATTTCTTCTCTCAGATAGAAAAATAATTCAGCTCCAATTTTAAGTGTTTGATTTTTCTCAGTGCAGTAGGCCAAGTCACCAGCAGAGATGATACTTACCTTTGCCCGGCTTATCCTGCAAATGCAGGTCACGTATTGTCCTGCCAATTTCAATGCGATACGGCACATGCAAGTTGGTGGCAATGGCTAATCCTAGGCCCCAATTGTCGTCTGAAAGGGTGTGAGAAAAATAAGGCAGTGATGTAGAAATTGAATTGCATTTTTGTGCGCCACTGCAGTGCAATCCACTAGTCAAAGTGGATTTCTAACCGGATTTGATCCAATCTATCTAATATCCAATGTATTTGGTAAATAAAGATCATTACCGACCAATTTGAAAAGAAAAGGCCATCGGGCTCACACATTTAAGAGGACGTACACTCATAAAAAAAATGTCCTGCCTTCGAAACTCGCCCTAAAAAAAATGCGCCCACCCTAACGCCCACAAACCGCCCAAAACTGCCACGCCCACACTTGAAAAATGTTTTGATATTTTTCCATTTTTTCATTAGTATTGTAAATTTGTATCGTTCTGCAAAAAAACTTTTTGCAACGCCCACATTTATTTATAAAAGCATTATTAAAAAACGTAAATAAAAACAAATACATCTAATAAAAATATAAAAACAAAAATACATTATTTTATTTGGAATAATTTAGAAAATTGTTTTCAAAATTTTTTAAATTGCCTTTCATTTTAGAAAAGTGCACCTTAACTTTAGTGAAAGTACCCCTAAATGCAAGAAAAATCGGCATACATATTAGAAAATTGTGTCCTAGTTTAATGTCCACTTACCCTAAAACAAGGGAAAAGGTACCCTAGAATTAAGAAACACTTGCTCTATATTTAGGACAAATCATAATAAAATTAAGAACCTTTTTTTCTAACTCAAGAAAATCCACCCCAAAAGTAAGCAAAACAGAAGAGAACGCTATAGTTGAGTTCCCCGACTTTCTGATACCCTTTACTCAGCTAGTGGAAGTGCGGGAAAGAGTTTTCAACACCGACAGTGTTTGGCGGTTTGTGGGCGTTAGAATGGGCATTGCAAAAAGTTTTTTTGCAAATCGATAGAAATTTACAAGACTAATACAAAAATGAAAAAATATCCAAACATTTTTCAAAAGTGTGGGCGTAGCAGTTTTGGGCGGTTTGAGGGCGTTAGAGTGGGCGTGGCAACATGAATCGACAAACTTGCGCTGCTTCTATGTCTTGGGAGTCTGTATGCTTAATCTCAACTTTCTAGCTTTTGTAGTTCCTGAGATCTCGACGTTCATACGGACAGACAGACGGACGGACAGACGGACGTGGCCAGATCGACTCGGCTATTGATCCTGATCAAGAATATATATACTTTATATGGTCGGAAACGCTTCCTTCTGCCTGTTACATACGTTTTAAGGAATCTTATTACCCTTTTACTCTATGAGTAACGGGTGTAATTATGATCAATTTTTAGGGTTAATTTTTCTAATGGCTCCTTTTTAGGCCGTTTAAATTTATATGCACGCACGTAAAGTTTGATTTGTAGGGAGATTTTGGGTAAGCATTTTATGAGAATATAAAAACCAGTTTGGCAATTGGGCGTATCTTCTAAAAATTACGAATGCAATTAATTAAATGTTTCGTCAATGAGCTTAATGCATGAAATGTTGGGGCTATTAGACTTGGTTTACAAAGAATGCTGCCTAACCAAGAATTTAAAAAAAATAGAGCGGTTAAATATAATTATTTAACTTAATTATTTATTGTATAGACTCAAGTGCTAACTTCAAACTCAATTTCAAGTTACTTTTATAATACTGCCTTCCAAACAAATTAATAGAATTTACAGTGGCAATTCCGAAATGCAGATTTTTGTGGTTTCTGGGCCGGATCGAACATAGCGGCTTCCACATGGTTCTTGGCTCCCTCAGGAGGTACATCCTGCTTAGCTAGTTCAGCCATGAAGCCGCAGTGCTTTTTGGCTTCTTTGGGGCAAGGACATTTGTCCACACTAGCACCGACTACTCTGGCATTAAAATCGTGATCGGTGGCCGGAGGTCTGGGGATGTACTTATTGGGATTACAGGCTATAATCCGCCAGTTTGGATGCGGAGCAAGGTAATCAATGCCATTGTCCAAAATCTTCTTAGCTAATCTTTTGCAGAGGACAGGATTATCGACAGCGGCCATAAGGCGACTATCAAATAGTTTCTCTTCCTCCACCTGGATACGCTTCATCTCTTTGATTTGTGCATCCAAGTCTGCTTTGTGCTGTATCTGGCGGCACACAATCATTTCATGAGTAACCTCTGGATGAACAAAGCGATTCTCCAAAATTTTGTCTTCCCGAAGTTCAGCATCAGACCGGATTCGACGTTCGAAGTCCTCGCAGATCTGTTTCCGGAGGATCTTGTGGCACTTTTCTGCAGCCTCCCGCTTCAGTCGTATCCTTTCTGTGATGTTGACCTTGGTGCACATATCCAGCTGGTAGAGATCGGCAATGCGCTCGTCCATCATCTTCTCGATTCCCAATTCAAGAGATTGCATGCGGTGAAGGTAGGCAAGGTATTCCAAAGTAGCTCGGTTAAGATTCTTCTTAGACTGAGCAATCTTGGCCAGGCCTTCGGCCTGCAATCGTTGCGTTTCCCGGCAGAAGGCCATGTGGTCTGCCTTGTCCACCTCCCACTCCGTCAGGCGGGCGCATTTTTTTCGCTCGATCTCTTTCAGCAAATCGTTTTGGTAGGCCAGTTGGTCAACTGACGCAGGCTGGTGCTCCTTCTCAAACGCCTCCAAGCGGATCTCCTCCAGAAGAGAATTGAGTAACCGCTCGTCTTCCATCCTTTCAGCCATCGTCGCCTTGCGCTTCTCCTCGTGCTCAGCTACTTGGACGGCCAGGACATGATTTACTTGTTCTTGCATCTGGTGGCGCCTCAGATTCTCCTCCGCTTGGTTGCAGTCGAACTGGGCCCACCGGCGGCGATTCAGCTCCAGCCAATAATTATCTTGCTGGCACTCGCGCTGCTTCTTCCGTTGATTCTCCAGAATTTGCTCCTCCTGGACTATCTTCGTCTCCACGAGGTCCTGCTGCCGAAGTGCCTCGCGGATCTCGTAGCAGTCGAGCATGACCTGCTGAATGTGCTTTTCCTCGAGGAACTTTTTCTGCTGCTTGGCCACCTGCTCCTTGATGGCGTGGAGGTGCTCCTTTCGTTCCTTGATGTCCTGGTCGATCCGGGTCTTTACCGTGTTTGAAAACTCCTCCTCGTACCGCTTGTCCTCCTCATCCAGCATGATCTTCAGCCTTCTGCTCCGTTCCTGCAGCTCTGCCGCGGCCACCTGTTTCGCCTTGTTCACCAGCATACCGATTTGGGTGTGCAGACTTTTGCGGTCCGTCCGCGTAATGAAGTTGAAGTGGTCTGCACCACGTCCGGAGGTCTGCATTTTGTCCAATTAAACTAACCAAATAACCAAAAATGTGTACAAGTCGGGTAGTGATATTACTCTAATAATTTGAGAGGTGTATGCAGGTTCCGCTTGAAGGGATTTCGTGACGGGAAAGTCAATCGTTGTATTTAAAACAAATAAGTGAAAATACATAGTCGACAATATAAGGCTAATTTTTTTGGGTTCATTTGCTCATTTGTTAGAACGGGCGTGGCGATATAATTTTTGGCATACCGATAGAATTTACTTTTAAGTTCTTTAGATCGCGGCGCTCATACAGACAGACGGACATAGCCAGATTGACTTTGCTAGCGATCATGATCAAGAATATATACATACAGAAAACTAATTAGAAACAAATAACTAAGGTAGATTTAACAAGAGAGAACGCTATAGTCAAGTTCCCCGACTATCTGATACCCGTTACTCAGCTAGTGGAAGTGCGAAGGAGAGTCTTCAAGTTTTTGGCGGTTTGTGGGCGTTATAGTGGGCGTGGCAAAAAGTTTTTTGGCAAATCGATAAAAATTTAAAAAACTAATAAAAAAATGGAAAAATATCTAAACATGTCTCAAAAGTGTGGGCGTGGCACCTTCGGGCGGTTTGTGGGCGTTAGAGTGGGCGTGGCAAAAAGTGTTTTGGCAAATCAATAGAAATTTACAAGACTAATACAAAAATGAAAAAAATATTTAAACATTTTTCAAAAGTGTGGGCGTGGCAGCTTCGGTCGGTTTGTGGGCGTTAGAGTGGGCGTGGCAAAAAGTTTTTTGGCAAATCGATAGCAATATACAAGACCAATACAAAAATGAAAAAATATCAAAACATTTTTCAAAAGTGTGGGCGTGGCAGTTTTTGGCGGTTTGTGGGCGTTAGAGTGGGCGTGGCAACATGAATCGACAAACTTGCGCTGCGTCTATGTTTTTGGAGTCTGTATGTCGAATCTTTCTAGCTTTAGTAGTTCCTGACAGAGAACTGCAAGAGATGCATTTTTTGCCACCCTGATCACACTCAACTATTTTGAGTGCGGGTGCCACTCACACCGGTCTTCGCGGGTACAAACAAACACCAGCTCAAAATATTCGGGTGTCTGCAAACACCCTGGTGCCTGCGCACCCGAACCAATGCGGCACCCTACGTCGCGGGTACCAATCACACTCGCCAAAAGTTAGCCGTTCCGACTATTTAAATTGTATATATTCTTGATCAGGATCAATATACGAGTCAATCTGGTCATGTCTGTCTATCCGTCTGTCTGAAAGTCCGTCCTTCTGTCTGTCCGTCCGTATGAACGCCGAAATCTCAGTAACTATAAAAGCATTTTTGTTACCCTTCTAAGTTTCTATCGATTTGCCACGCCCACTCCAACCCCCACAAACCGCCAAAAACTGTCTGTGTGAGTATGAATTCTGAACAGGAAAGTGTACTTTCATTACATCTGGATACTCAGAAACTGTTGCTATGTAATGGCTTCGGATTTCTATTATTCTAAAATTTATGGCCATCGGTTGTTCCCAAAATGCTGCGTTTGCTTATAACGTCACTGAGAGGCGATTCGGCTGATTAGAGCAGCCACCTAATTAAATTACATATGCAGATGTGTCAACTTAATGGTGATCTGTTTGCCCTTCCCGTGGATCTCACTATCTTTCGGCGCCTGTCAGAGTTTGGGCAAACATTCACATAGGCACATACATAGAGTTTGCTACAAGCTACCCTTCTCTCATCCCCATTCCCACCTAACTCCAATATTTGGCATTACGTGTGCCCAGCTCCTGTCACAGCTACGACCACCAAGTGCCCACCCTCATCGTCCTAATCGGCAAATGTGTATATTTAACATTTAGGCAACCAATCTTTGCTGTCAGCCATAATATGAGCAATTCTCCAGAGAGTACAACCGCCGTCAAAAAATTCGAAGTCTATAAAAGTGGGGTTTTTCATGTATATGTATAAAAAATAAAGTAAATTTAACTAATATAATCACTTTTTTTTAATCGTTTTATTTATATATTTATTTAATCGTAACACATTTTAAAATATTTCGATGCAAAGCCGAAGAAGTGCAAAAGTTCTGTTTAATACATTTATAGTATACGTTTTGATTTGAATATGTTTCTGAAAGAGAGTCCCTAAGATCGATATACCCTAATTTACATCTAGCTATATAGTTAAAGAATATACATATACAAAATATGAAAGAAACCATGCGATAGCTAGTTACGGTAAATTTCTCATAGGCTTATCAGTTTTTATTAATGTCGCGTGCGACATCGAAAAAGAACATTTGTTAAAGTTTTTGTCCAGTGATTTTCCAATCTTGTGTCCAAACAAATGTATATTTGGACATCAAATTTAAGAAAATACAGTTTTTTTAATTATACGCACATCGTTGTTTTTGAAAATTGTTAAAAGTGAGTCGCGTGCGACATGGTATGTACAAAATTTTTATACCCGTTACTCGTAGAGTAAAAGGGTATACTAGATTCGTTGAAAAGTATGTAACAGGCAGAAGGAAGGGTTTCCGACCATATAAAGTATATATATTCTTGATCAGGATCAATAGCCGAGTCGATATGACCATGTCCGTCTGTCCGTCTGTCTGTCCGTCCGTATGACCGCTGTGATCTCAGGAACTACAAAAGCTAAAGCTCCAGAGACATAGACGCAGCGCAAGTTTGTCGATTCCTGTTGCCACGCCCACTCTAACGCCCACAAACCGCCCAAAGCTGCCACGCCCACACTTTTGAAAAATGTTTTGATATTTTTTCATTTTTGTATTGGTCTTGTAAATTTCTATCGATTTGCCAAAAAACTTGTTGCCACGCCCACTCTAACGCCCACAAACCGATCAAAGCTGCTACGCCCACACTTTTGAAAAATGTTTTGATATTTTTTCATTTTTGTATTAGTCTTGTAAATTTCAATCGATTTGCCAAAAAACTTTCTGCCACGCCCACTATAACACCTAACAGCCGCCAAAAACTGTGTTTAAGACTCTCCTTCTCCCTTACACTAGCTGAGTAACGGGTATCAGATAGTCGGGGAACTCGACTATAGCGTTCTCCCTTGTTTTAGTTTGATTGCGTACAAATGTCGCATGCGACATCAGAGAAATACCCATATGGAGTTAGGGATTAATCATCCTTAGTCTAGTATCAGATCTTATGAAATGGGATATAAATAAGTTCTGTAGACAGGTCCTCGTTTCAAATTGGACACAAAACATTATACAATATATAATATTTACAGTGGTGGTGGGACTAATTTAGCACACTATGCATGCTCGATTTTTTTGCTTATTTTTTCAGTTGTTAAATTGATTAGATCACTAATCTTTTACTGTGGGGGTAGGTTACTAAGTAGATAAGATGTATCGTTATCTTTCTAGGTTTTGTCTTATTTCCTTGCCATTTGTTTTTATCTAGACACCCTTAAAATTAGCTGGCAAAGAATAAGGACTACAGCTAGAGAGTTGAAAATAACGGTACTTTTTCTCTACTTTGTTACCTACCCCCGCAATAGAATATTAATGATCTAATCATTTTAACAACTGAAAAAGAAAGAAAGATTTGAAAAGAAAATTGACCATGCAAGTGTGCTAAATTAGTTTATATAAGAATGTATTTAGTTTTAATGCAAATTACCCGTCGAGATAAAAAAGTATTAGGGTCAAAAACATGGCAATACGCCCTTGATTTTATATATACTTAATATGGTCGGAAACGCTTTCTTCTGCCAGTTACAACAAAGGGTATACCTTTCCTCTACGAGTAACGGGAAAACAAATTTTCATGGTGCGTTTGTGTAGAATTTATGATCCGTAGCCTTGCTTTTAGGGTGCATTGCCTGACTTTAAGGCACATTTTTTTTAAATAAACAAGAGAGAACGCTATAGTCGAGTTCCCCGACTATCTGATACCCGTTACTCAGCTAGTGTAAGTGCGAAGGACAGTTTTTGGCGGTTTGTGGGCGTTAGAGTGGGCGTGGCCAAAAGTTTTTTGGCGAATAGATAGAAATTTACAAGGCTAATACAAAAATGAAACAAGAGAGAACGCTATAGTCGAGTTCCCCGACTATCTGATACCCGTTACTCAGCTAGTGTAAGTGCGAAGGACAGTTTTTGGCGGTTTGTGGGCGTTAGAGTGGGCGTGGCCAAAAGTTTTTTGGCAAATAGATAGAAATTTACAAGACTAATACAAAAATGAAAAAATATCAAAACATTTTTCAAAAGTGTGGGCGTGGCAGCTTTGGGCGGTTTGTGGGCGTTAGAGTGGGCGTGGCAAAAAGTTTTTTTGCAAATCGATAGAAATTTTCAAGACCAATACAAAAATGAAGAAATATTAAAACATTTTTTAAAAGTGTGGGCGTGACAGTTTTGGGCGGTTTGTGGGCGTTAGAGTGGGCGTGGCAGCATGATTCGACAAACTTGCGCTGCGTCTATGTCCCTGGAGTCTGTTTACTTAATCTCAACTTTCTAGCTTTTGTAGTTCCTGAGATCTCGACGTTCATACGGACAGACGGACAGACGGACAGACGGACGGACAGACGGACATGGCCAAATCGACTCGGCTATTGATCCTGATCAAGAATATATATACTTTATATGGTCGGAAACGCTTCCTTCTGCCTGTTACATACTTTTCAACGAATCTAGTATACCCTTTTACTCTACGAGTAACGGGTATAAAAACAAGAGAGAACGCTATAGTCGAGTTCCCCGACTATCTGATACCCGTTACTCAGCTAGTGTAAGTGCGAAGGACAGTTTTTGGCGGTTTGTGGGCGTTAGAGTGGGCGTGGCCAAAAGTTTTTTGGCAAATAGATAGAAATTTACAAGACTAATACAAAAATGAAAAAATATCAAAACATTTTTCAAAAGTGTGGGCGTGGCAGCTTTGGGCGGTTTGTGGGCGTTAGAGTGGGCGTGGCAAAAAGTTTTTTTGCAAATCGATAGAAATTTTCAAGACCAATACAAAAATGAAGAAATATTAAAACATTTTTTAAAAGTGTGGGCGTGACAGTTTTGGGCGGTTTGTGGGCGTTAGAGTGGGCGTGGCAGCATGATTCGACAAACTTGCGCTGCGTCTATGTCCCTGGAGACTGTTTACTTAATCTCAACTTTCTAGCTTTTGTAGTTCCTGAGATCTCGACGTTCATACGGACAGACGGACAGACGGACAGACGGACAGACGGACGGACAGACGGACATGGCCAAATCGACTCGGCTATTGATCCTGATCAAGAATATATATACTTTATATGGTCGGAAACGCTTCCTTCTGCCTGTTACATACTTTTCAACGAATCTAGTATACCCTTTTACTCTACGAGTAACGGGTATAAAAATATCAAAACATTTTTTTAAAAGTGTGGGCTTGGAAGCTTTGGGCGGTTTGTGGGCGTTAGAGTGGGCGTGGCAAAAAGTTTTTTTGCAAATCGATAGAAATTTTCAAGACCAATACAAAAATGAAAAAATATTAAAACATTTTTCAAAAGTGTGGGCGTGGCAGTTTTGGGCGGTTTGTGGGCGTTACAGTGGGCGTGGCAAAATGTTTTTTCGCAAATCGATAGAAAATTACAAGACCAATACAAAAATGAAAAAATATTAAAACATTTTTCAAAAGTGTGGGCGTCGCAGTTTTGGGCGGTTTGTGGGCGTTAGAGTGGGCGTGGCAGCATGATTCGACAAACTTGCGCTGCGTCTATGTCCCTGGAGTCTGTATGCTTAATCTCAACTTTCTAGCTTTTGTAGTTCCTGAGATCTCGACGTTCATACGGACAGACAGACGGACGGAAAGTAAGACAAAGAGACTAGTTTGGGTAGAACTGGAAGGACCGGAACGAAAATTACTTACCGCCAATATAGATATCAACTTGCGAAAAGTTCAATTTGGTGGAAATGCTTTGCACAGCTAGGGCAATTGCTTCGAATGATGGAAGAATATTGCTGGAGATCTGTAAAAACAAAGTAGTTAAATGTAAGAAAAACAAGAGAGAACGCTATAGTCGAGTTCCCCGACTACTTGATACCCGTTACTCAGCTAGTGGAAGTGCGAAGGAGAGTCTTCAACACTGACAGTTTTTGGCGGTTTATGGGCGTTAGAGTGGGCATGGCAAAAAGTTTTTTGGCAAATCGATAAAAATTTACAAAACTAATAAAAAAATGAAAAAATATCTAAACATTTCTTAAAAGTGTGGGCGTGGCAGCTTCGGGCGGTTTGTGGGCGTTAGAGTGGGCGTGGCAAAAAGTGTTTTAGCAAATCAATAGAAATTTACAAGACTAATACAAAAATGAAAAAATATCTACACATTTTTCAAAAGTGTGGGGGTGGCAGCTTCGGTCGGTTTGTGGGCGTTAGAGTGGGTGTGGCAAAACGTTTTTTGGCAAATCGATAGAAATTTACAAGACCAATACAAAAATGAAAAAATATCAAAACATTTTTCAAAAGTGTGGGCGTGGCAGCTTTGGGCGGTTTGTGGGCGTTAGAGTGGGCGTGGCAACAGGAATCGACAAACTTGCGCTGCGTCTATGTCTCTGGAGCTTTAGCTTTTGTAGTTCCTGAGATCACAGCGGTCATACGGACGGACAGACAGACGGACAGACGGACATGGTCATATCGACTCGGCTATTGATCCTGATCAAGAATATATAAACTTTATATGGTCGGAATCAATTCTTACGCCCACAAACCGCCCAAAACTGCCACGCCCACACTATTGAAAAATGTTTTGATATTTTTTCATTTTTGTATTGGTCTTGTAAATTTCTATCGATTTGCCAAAAAACTTTTTGCCACGCCCACTCTAACGCCCACAAACCGCCCAAAGCTGCTACGCCCACACTTTTGAAAAATGTTTTGATATTTTTTCATTTTTGTAATGGCCTTGTAAATTTCTATCGATTTGCTAAAAAACTTTTTGCCACGCCCACTCTAACGCCCACAAATCGCCTAAATCTGCTACGCCCACACTTTTAAAAAATGTTTTGATATTTTTTCATTTTTGAATTGGTGTTGTAAATTTCTATCGATTTGCCAAAAAACTTTCTGCCACGCCCACTATTACGCCTACAAACCGCCAAAAACTGTGTTTAAGACCCTCCTTCTCCCTTCCACTAGCTGAGTAACGGGTATCAGATGGTCGGGGAACTCGACTATAGCGTTCTCTCTTGTTTATTTTTTTCTTTCGAACTTATTGCGTTATTTATAGTATCTTCTCTTATTATGAGACTAACAATAATTATTCAAATCTTATTATATTAATTTGTTTAAGTACAATATTAAATAGTTGTATTAGTTAGAGACGGCCGTAGGATTTCTTTGCTGGGCTGGAGAATCTTTGCGCTTTAGTCTGCTGTGACTACATACTCGCGTGAGCGACTTCGCGAGAGGATTTTCGTGTGCGGCGAGCTTTGCTTGATGTTTACTCTTTCTCATCTGGATTTCCTCGTTGACGAGGTTTTTGTTAAGGTCTCTATGGATGCTTTCGCTGCGTAGGTACCATGGTGCCCCAATGATAGTTCGCAGAATCGCTGACTGAGCTCGCTGTATAATTTCAATGTTGGTTTATGACGTGTTTCCCCATAATTCACAGCCGTATGTCCAAATGGGTTTCAGCACGGTATTGTAGAGAAGTACTTTGTATTCCAGACTAAGCGGAGAGTTGCAATTAATAAGCCAGTGGAGATTGCCTGCTTTAAGCTTTATATGAGTCCTTTTAGATTCTATATGTCGCCGCCAGGTGAGGCGTCTATCTAGGTGAACCCCGAGATATGTTACTACGTCTGATTGTGGGATGAGTGTATTGTTTAGGGTACATGGTGGGCAGGTTTGTCTATTCAGTGTGAATGTTACATGTCTGCTTTTGGTCTCGTTTATCTTAATGCGCCAGTCCGCAAACCATCTTTTCACTGTTTTAAGATGACAGTCAAGTTTTTCTGTTGCCTTTGATGGGCATTTGGATCGGCTGAGTGTTGCCGTATCGTCAGCAAACGTAGAGGTTGTGAGCTGATAGTTTGTAGGCATGTCTGCTGTATATAAAGTGTAAAGAACGGGGCCCAGCCCACTTCCTTGGGGAACTCCAACATTGATGACGCGGTCGTGTGAAGTCGAACTGTTACACCTGATTGAGAAGACTCTTTTGAAGAGATAAGATTCGAACACTTTGTGGGTATTCTGCGGAAGCAGTTTTGTTATCTTGTACATTAGTCCTTCCAGCCAGACTCGGTCAAATGATTGTGCGACATCTAAGAAAATTGCTGAGCAGTATTCCCGGTGCTCAAAAGCAGTACGAATTTCATTTGTGATGCGATTCCATGATTCGTTCCATGATTTTTGCGAAAATCAAATTGATGGGATGGTATTGGGTTTCGCATTCTTAAGTAGGAAGCTAGGTATTTTAAAAATGCCTTTTCAAACAGTTTCGGGAGGCACGATAGGAGACTGATTGGTCTGTAGGATGAGGGTTGCGTTTTGTCTTTGCCTGGTTTGGGAATCATCACTATGACCTCCTTTTTCCACCTTTGGGGATAGTATCCAAGTTTCGTAATAGCGTTAAAGAGATTGCATAAGGTCAGAACCGCACACGGTGGGAGTTATATAACTATAACTGTTGAACGCAATATCCAAACTAATCATGCATAGCGTCGTTTTGTAGGTTATGTCAAGACCTTTCAAATTATGTATAGTATTGCCAGATACGAGCTCTGTAGCGCTTTGTACATATCCGCGAAATTCAAAAGACAAAAAGGCGGAAGGGAGATATTTGACAACCTTATATGATCATTTTTGGTGTCACCAAGTCGTGTCCAGGTGATTTTTTGGGCTCAAGATCCTTTAATATAGATGCTATCTCACGTTGACTAAATGTTATTGGATTTGTTGGTGGCTGGATTTTAATTGCTACAGGTAGGACAAATGAGTTGCTAGCAGTATTTGGTTGGAATACGCCTTGAAGGTGATCGGCGAATGCACTTGCTCTATCTTGTTCGCTGCGTATCGAGCTTCCTGAGGGGCCTCGCAGTGGAACGACTATTTCTGCTGGTGGCTGAATATTTTTGTGTGCTTTCCACAAAGGGTTCTTCTTGCTGGTGGGCGATAGTTGTTCGATATATAGATGCTGGGCGTTTGCTTCCTCAAGCTTCCTGGTTAGTCTACGTGTTGCTATTTTTAGCTGTTCCTTAGCTATTGGGGATCTGTGATTCTGCCATTCTCTTCTTAGTCTTTGTCTAAAGATGTGTTTAGACATGATAAGTAGACAAACTATAAATATGTTCTATTTATGGGCTGCAATAAACATGGCAGGGGACAACATAAGTGGCAACCACAGATAAGTACGATTGCAGTGGTCTATTGCCGAAGTGTTAAGAGATATGATCACTCGGGAGGTGATTAGCGCGGTCATAGGTCACAAATATAGATTAAAGATAAATCTCAGCTGCATTGACCAACGCAGACTGCAGCGTTACAAGCGCTGCATTATATAATTAGATGATAAGAACCTATGTAAGAATGAATAAAAGGCGATGCCCTCGCAGTAGCGAGTCAGTTAGATTCAAACACCCGAATTGAACTCATTAAGTGTACGCATTAGTTTATAGTGTGTACATTATGGTCCTTCGAGAAATTCTGTTGTTTTCCCCCACCAGTGGTAAGAAACACAGAAGAAAAAACCAGCGCCTTAAAGTAAAAAGAGCAAGGTCCTTCGAGAAATTCTGTTGTTTTCCCCCACCAGTGGTAAGAAACACAGAATAAAAGACCACGCCTTAAAGTACTAGGACTATAAGGTGAAACATTGTGTTCTTGCTTTTCTTTGGCTGATCAATCAGCTGTGAGTCGAGGCACAGCTAGGTCAACTGGGCGACCAATCAAAAAATCCTCCAACGGATCACGCCAAAGAATACAAGCAGAAAGTACAAGTCACAGTGATTGTTTTCCCAAGATTTTGTCGGAAAGGTCTGTGAAATTGATGCAAGACCAAGGAGTGCTGCAGAACAAAATACTGCAAGCCATCAAGGACAAGGCATCTATACCAGCAATAGAAGCATTGGTAGACCAATTTACTACTAACAACAATGCACTGGTAAAATTGGGAGTTGGCGATCATCAATATTTTAATGATAAAATATTTATTAAAACTATGGATGCTGTCAAGGCCTACAAGGAGTCGCAATTAAAGGTAGAAACACTTGAAGAGGTAAATATACCAAGTGGATCAAAATTATCAGATTACGCATCAGCTCGGAGCTCCAGTCCAGTTGATAATCTGGTTCAACTGGTGGACAGAAGAGCGGACAGGGTGAGGCAACAGATAAGCCTAATATACGAAACCCTGGATAGTTCAAGTGAGATTGAACTAGTCAAGCAGCTGGCAATGATGAAAAGTCATTGGTCCAACGTGACGGACACACTGAAACTGCTTGAAAACAAGTATGACAGAACTGCCTTTGATCAAGATGAGGCAGACACTCTGCAATCTGATGTTGCCGCACTAGAGATGGTACTTCAGAGGAAGTTGGAACAGTTCAAAAGTTCCAACTACGACGTGTCAGAACTCCCAAAAGTGGACCTTTCAACGTTCAATGGAAATGCGAAGGAATGGCCAACATTTTACGAGCTGTTCTCTGAACTAATAGACAGCAGGAAGGATCTCAGCAACACAAGGAAGCTGGGATATTTAAGAGCCTGCTTAAAAGGAGAAGCTCAAATGGTGGTTAGCCATTTGATAACGGGATCAGCGGCTAGCTATGCAGCAGCGTGGGAGCTTATCTGCAAACGCTATGAGAATAGCAGAAAAATATTCTCCCAACACTTCAACAAATTAATGGAACTGGAGTGCTTGCTGCCCCACGATGAGAAAAATTTAGGGAAGTTTTTGGATACTGCGACCGAGAGCATATTCATCATAAATCAAAAAGGAAAAATAGGAAGCTCTGCTGACGTAATTTTAGCTGAAATTCTGCTGCGGAAATTTTCGCCAGAAGCCTTGCAGCTGTATGAACAGCATGTAAAAAAGGCAAGAGCTATACAGTCCTTACAAGATGTACTAGAGTTTATTGAGCAGAAATACAACTCAGTAAATGCCATTACCAAAAATGCCGCTCAGCTTGCTACAAGAAAAGTGCAAGTTAGATCGTGTGCCTTTTGCTCTAAGGATGGCCACGATATGATAAAGTGTCTCAAATTCAGAGCACAATCAATCGAAAAAAGAAAAGAATTCGTTCAAAAGAAAAGCATGTGCTTTAGATGCTTTGGAAAGCATAATGCTATCGATTGCAGAAAGGAAATTACATGCAATCGATGCTCCAAAAGACACAACAGCCTTCTTCATGAAGACACAAAACGCAGTATCAACAGCAATAGCCTTAAGCAAGGCCAAGACACACTATTGGCTACAGCTGTTGTTTTAGTGAAAAACAAAGCTGGAGTTTACAACGAGTTGAGGGCGCTTATTGACGGTGGATCCCAGAAGACGCTGATTTCAGAGGAAGCAGCACAAATATTAAGGATTCCCAGAGTAAGAAGTACTATAGAGGTCGAAGGTATCTCCCAGACTACTCAATTATCAAAAAATAGTGTCCACCTGACGATCAAACCAAAAATTCCAAGCAGCTTCAAAACATCAACGGATGTTTCAAAGAAACCCAAACAACTGGGCTGCATACAACGAATTCATGAAAGAATACCTTAAGATGGGACATATGGAATCTGTAAAGGCAACGGGTCAAGGTAAATACTATTTACCCCATCAAGCAATCATCAGGCCTGGAAGCTTAACTACGAAGCTACGAGTAGTTTTTGACGCATCCGCAAAAACGACAAAAATTGACAACATAAAAGAAAAAGACAAAATACTACGACACCGTACCAACCGAAAGAAAAGGTTTATACTGTTCTTTGATATCGGAAATGCAAATAGAATACAGGAAAATATGCAAACGATCATAAAAAACGAAAAATATCTAATGGAATATGTTGACCTCGGTCATCAATGCCACGGAAGAATTAGTAAGAGCAACTACGATAGAAGCAAACCGGAATTTGGGAAAACTGACCCAACAAGTCAATATTATTGCAGAAACCATGAAGGAGCACTTTATGGTATATAAGGAGTCAATTAAATTCCTTATGTTATCAAATCAAGTGCGAAACTGGATTGAAGAGGCAGAAAGCCTACAAGCAACAGCGATCTCAATGGTAACGGACATTAGTGAAGGAAGAATTCATCCTACACTAATTGCGCCTAACAAAATGCTGGAGGAGCTCGAAAAAGTTAAGCAAAAATTAGGACGAAAACAAATGCTACCGGGTGGAAATTCAGTTATACAATTACCACTGATCTATAAACTGATGAAGGCACAAGCTATGTTGAAGGATATTGTCCTATTCATTGAAGCAAAATTGCCGATATACAACAATCAGGAAACGGATCACTTTGAAGTAATCCCAATACCACTGTGGACAAACGGAACAAAGCTTATTCCGAAATTGAATTCTAAATATTTTGCGTTCAATACAGACATAAACGCTTAATTAACCAATGCAGACAAGAGGATTCGACAACATGGCTTTGCGAAAATAATTGGGCATGGAAAAACGCGGATGATCACTCTTGCGAAATATCTCCATTGAAACCAAGCAAGGCACACTCATGCGAAATTATGGAATTCCAAGGCAATTCGTTCATCAAAGAGATAAGTGGATCCAACCGTTGGCTATTTAGACTGTTTCGGAATACAACAGCTAATATAAGATGCAACGAACAGCATCAAGTTATAAGACTGCCCAATCAAGGCATTATACAACTACCTGCAGGATGCACAGCAATATTAGGGGATACAACAATAATTACTCCTCAAAAAGTAATTTTGACAGCGTCTGAAATGTCTATCTTTCCCAGTTTATGAATTATAGATGACAAGGAGACATGGAACGTGGTCCCGCTGAAGCACTTGATTGTCAACAACACTAATGAACTACAAAATCTTCAAATGCGCATCAAGTCTCTGAAAAATAACAAAGTACACATTGATGACTTGATTTTCCACACGGCAAGCGGACACTCGGCTCTAGCGTTGACAACGATTATCATAATTATAATGGTCATTTATATCCGGAGGCAACGCATAAATGAGAGACAACTACTGGCCGTACACTTTTCCCCCCCGGAGAATGTCTAAAGATGTGTTAAGACATGATAAGTAGACAAACTATAAATATGTTCTATTTATGGGCTGCAATAAACATGGCAGGGGACAACATAAGTGGCAACCACAGATAAGTACGATTGCAGTGGTCTATTGCCGAAGTGTTAAGAGATATGATATGATCAAGCATATTTCGTGTACCTTGCCCAGTTGTCCTGTTGCCTGTCAGCCTGTAGGTGTGCTCAGTTATATGTGGTCGATGCCTGAGAGCAAGTAAACTGGTGAGTGATCTGATGATAGTTCTGCAAGTGACTCAGCCGTAATATTATTTCTAGGGATTTTTCTTATTATTGCGAAGTCAATGAGATCCGGGAGCTTATTTGGATCTGCTGACCAGTATGTAGGCCTACCCGGAGTGACTGATCGAGCTTATTTCGTGGCTTAATGAGCGCGTTGTAAAGTTGTTTGCCCTTTGGGTTTAAAAGGTGTGAGCCCCAGTGCGTGTTCTTGGCATTGTAGTCACCAGCCGCTATAAATCGCTCACCGAGTGAGTTGAAAAATTCCAGGAACTGCAAAACGAGGTGGGCAGTAGACTGCGGCCAGAGTGACGGGGCCGATGCTAGATTGCATGCTTATGGAAGTGGATTGCAGGTAGACCGTTTCAGTTCTATTGTGAAGGTGGTGTTTGATGCGACCTCTGATAAGTATGCCAGTGCCGCAATGGGCTTTTCCGTCCGGATGGTTTGTGGCGAAGAATAGGTATCCTGGAACATGGAAGTTGTGCTTGTCTGTTAGATGTGTCTCGGAGAGGAGTATGACGTCAATATTTTTTTCGGATAGGAACTGCAGTTCGAGGTTATGCCGTGAAACGCCATTCGCGTTCCACATAGATATTTGAAGTGGAGACATTTTGTTGATTTTGATGACACGAGAAGCTGTATCAGCATATTTTGGTTTCGCATAAGCTCTTGCATTGTGGTTTGCATGAATGTCATAAAGGATTTGCTGGAGTGAGATCATCATCGTTTCAATGCCAGTTGATATATGCTGCGTTTGATCGTTCGAAGTAGTTATTTCCTGTTCTTCCCGCGTAGTAGTTGACTTTTGTGTTATTGGATTCACGCTTTTAATTCCCGATCTTAAGGCAGTAGCGAAGGAAACGCTAGGATTGGTACGATGTGTAGGAACAGGTGCCGTGTAAGAGGGGCCTGATTGTGGCGGAGTGTGACTGATGTGTGTGGCCTGAGCTCGTGTTGATTCTCCGTGTTTGTTAAGACGGTTCTTTAGTTCCTTATATACTACACAGCCACGCTAATTCGCTGTGTGACTTCCAACGCAGTTGCTGCACATTTTAACAGAGCTGTCTTCCTTGTTCTTATGACAGTTCGCTGTGCTGTGGGCTTCACTACAGACTTCGCAGATAGAGTTTATGTAGAACGAGTTTTCTCCTATTAATGTCGCTTTTTGTTCACTAAGGCACTTGAGCTTTTTTCGCGAATGTATATTGGAGGAGGCCCAACCTTCTTAGGTTCCTCTTTGGATGATTTTGCCGTTTGTACATTTTCATCGGTAGAATTTGCCAGAAGCTCAATTCTGTTGGTGTTTGCTGGCGTTTTATTAGTGACATCGTCTCATGTAATTATACCCGTTACTCGTAGAGTAAAAGGGTATACTAGATTCGTTGAAAAGTATGTAACAGGCAGAAGGAAGCGTTTCCGACCATACAAAGTATATATATTCTTGATCAGGATCAATAGCCGAGTCGATCTGGCCATGTCCGTCTGTCCGTCCGTCTGTCCGTCCGTCTGTCTGTCCGTCCGTATGAACGTCGAGATCTCAGGAACTACAAAAGCTAGAAAGTTGAGATTAAGCATACAGACTCCAGGGACATAGAAGCAGCGCAAGTTTGTCGATTCATGTTGCCACGCCCACTCTAACGCCCTCAAACCGCCCAAAGCTGCTACGCCCACACTTTTGAAAAATGTTTTGATATTTTTTCATTTTTATATTGGTCTTGTAAATTTCTATCGATTTGCCAAAAAACTTTCTGCCACGCCCACTTTAACGCCTACAAACCGCCTAAAACTGCGTTTAAGACTCTCCTTCTCTCTTCCACTAGCTGATTAACGGCTATCAGATAGTCGGGGAACTCGACTATAGCGTTCTCTCTTGTTTTTGCCTTATTTTCGGATTGTTGATTTTTATTATTTTGAGGGCTGAGTTTTCTTTTAATTGTTATGTAGCGATCCATTCCAGTCTGTATGGTCGACCCGGCGTTCTTGTTTATGTTTTGGTCTTCTGCTAGCACAGCGGAACCGTTAGGTTGCGTTTTTGTTTTGATCGCTGGCTCAGGGCGAGCAAGTACTTGCGTCGACGAAATTGAGCGAGCCGATGATACCGTTCCAGTTGTTGTTGTGATTGCAGTTGCAGTGGTTGTTGTTGTCACAGTACTAGTCACCGTAAAGAAAGCATAAAGAAATTTCGCAAGTGTTTGGTGCTTGGGGGTTTTGTGACGAAGCTAGTAATGAGGGAGAGCAAGAACGCGCTCTTTCTTGAGTTGTTGGCAATAGTAAATTCGTCGGGTTAGGGGTGATTGTAATGCATATAATTTGGAAAAAGTTGTAGTGTTTTACATGCAATTTTATCATTTCTCTTGTTTCTAAGTGATTTATTGGTTCTAAACGTGTAACATTGTTGGTGATATAAATCCTTTGTGTAAAATCTGCTACATTATTAGAAATTAGGAATTCATCTATTTGCATGGTACAATTTGTTGATGATGTTGTTTCCTGATATTAATATTTTGTTGTTTTTACAATCTTGGTTGACAACTGTTTCAGGAATATTCCATGTTAAAAGTATATTTGGTTCTATATAATTTATTTGGAAATTTCTTTGGGTTTTAATGTATTTGCATTGAGTTTGCTCTTGTTTAATAAGTCCAACCATACATTTGTCGAATATTAATTTATCTGTATCTTTATGAAATACTTGGTTACTTGGTTATCGAATATTTGCTCGGTTAGAATATATGTTCATCTGGGTACGGAACTATTTGAAATATCGGAACTTTAGTGACCTCGCTAGGAACGTGGAATATAATCAAAATTTCGTTCGTGTCTGTCTTAAGCCAAGTTTGTTGTTTTTATCTTTAGCATATTCTCCGAATTTACGTGTTTCAAATAATCATGTTTTAGTAATTTTGGGTTAAAGATTCCTAATCTGGTGTCTTCTATGTATTCTGTAAACTGCTGTAGGTTAAATATCGGTATCGCAATTTGTTGGTTCTGTTCTTTTTCCACCTTGAGCCTATTAATTATGTCTATACCGCTGTTGATTATGTCGATGACCATGTTTAGATCATGGGTTTTCACGGAGGGTTCTGAGATGTAATTAATTTTTTCCTCTAACTCCTCCCTGTCGTCTTCATCTAATGTACCAAATAAGTATTTATATGCCTTCCCTACTTTCCCTTCCATTTCTTTCCCGTTTTGGTTTATCGACTAAATATTGTATCTGAGGTACATTGGGATAATCGTTTGCTTTTCAAACATAAGCATTGTCTTTGTTATGTTTATACTCAAATAGTGGTATTCGTAGCTGGTTGGAATTTCTATCGTTCCGGTTTGGAATATAAGTTATCCATTTTTCGCACTTATTGGGTTTACTTCGATGTTGCTGCATTTGACCATAGTGATAAGTGATAACATGCAACTAAGCATTATTAGAAATATATTGCGTACTTTGCGCTTCTCTGGCTGGTCTGGAATTATCGTATTTGCTCTTATTAATCTTTTTTTGTTTCTTGAATTTTGATTTATAATGAACGATTTTCCTGCCGCGGTTTGTTTCCTCACAATGTTTACTGTCTACTTGTTCAATTCTTCCTGTCTTTTTAAATGGATTGGTGATTTTATTCTTCACGAGTGGAGCCTGTCTATATTTTATATCAACTTCAAAATCATGTCTATTCTTATTAAGATATTCGATCTTATCAATTTTGTTTTGTTGTACGTTAAAGTCTGGGCTGCCTGCATATAGAAAAATGTCTGCCGGAGATCGTTTTGTACTATTATGTTTAGTTTTATGATTATAGACGTATAAGATTGTTTCGAACCTTGTAAACCTATCTTCGATATTTTGTTCACTACCGATGATTCTTAGCTTTTTATTTACGGTCTTGTGAAATCTTTCTATATCGGATACACCATTTTTGCTGGTTGTTACAGAAATTTGTACGCCTTCGGATCTTAACCAATTTTGCAAAGCTATGCACATAAAAGCTGAATCTTTGTCTGCTTTAATTTCTTGTGCTTTCCCATATCATTGAATATTTTAGTAATGGCTCTTTTCGCTTCTAGCCAATCTCTACTTTTTACTTCAACTAGTGAGGCAAATTTTGAATAAATATCAATACAAGATAAGAAAATCTGGTTATCCGTGAGATAAAAATCTATCACTTATTTTTCCCTTGTGTTAAATATTTCTGGTGTTGTTTCAAATGTCAATTTTGTGTCTCGATGTTCTGGTTTTGCCAGATTACAGATTTCACATTCATTAATAATATTTTGAATTAGCTTTTGACTATCTGGGTAAAAGTATTTTTCTTTAAACCAATTAATGGATTTTTCTATACCTGGGTGTAAAACTTCCTTATGTCTCTTTAGGATTAAATCCTTAAATTCCGCATAAGTTAGTATATCAATTAGCTTCGTTGTACATCTCAATAGTTTAGTGAAATTGTTAGGGCTTATGATTTCGGTAAATGCCCTCTGGAAGATCAGAAAGTCCTCATCATTAGGGAAGTAAATTGCGCTTTTCTTGGTGCACACATATTCCTTAATGAGGGTTTTGGCGAGTTCAAGTGTCATTTCTTTATAGATTATTTTAATCTTTAGTTTTTAAAAGTAGTGGCTTACACTTGTTGTGTCACTGTCGCCTTTTTCTATCTCTATTTGTCTAGAGAAGAAATTGATTGGTCTCTCCGTTATGGATATATAATTTAAATTATCTTCATTAGCACTACGTATAATTGCATCTGCGGAAGATATTTGCCTGGAAGATATTTTATTTTATAATCGAATTCATTAAGTTTGATTTTCCACCTTTGTAATTTCATGTTCGGCTCATTATTTCAAATGGCCTGCCGAATAAGTATGACCTGAAATATTTTGTCGCCCAAACTATAGCTAACAATTCTTTTTCAATGGTAGCATAGTTGATTTCGTGTTCGTTCAACGTTCTGCTGGCATAACAAATGGGCTTATGGTTCTGTGAGAGCACTGCACCAATAGCTACATTACTCGCGTCAGTTGTTAGAGAAAAGGGCTTCGAAAAATCGGGGTAGATTAATATCGGATCTGAAGTTATCAAAACCTTTAGTCTTTCAAATGATTCGATGTAGTCTTTACATTTAATATCTATTACAACACCTTTCCTTAGTTTGAGGGTCATGGGTTTAACTATCTTGGCAAAGTTAGGAATGAACTTGCGATAGAACCCACATAATCCCAAAAATGATTTTATCTGTTTAGGTGTCTTAGGTAACGGAAAATTTGTGGTTGCATTTGTTTTGTTTGGGTTTGGTTTAATGCCATTTGTTGTGACAATATGTCCCAGGAATTCAGTTTCTTTTCTCATGAATTCACATTTGTCTGGCTGCAACTTCAAGTTGGCGTATCTCAGTTTCTCAAAGACTTTCTTTAGAGATAAAATATGTTCCTCCAATGAAGTGGAGCAAACAATAATATCGTCCAAATAGACTAAACAATCTTTGTAGATCAAATCTTCCAAAAGATTATTCATACATCTCTGAAAAGTAGCTGGAGCATTCTTTAGGCCAAAAGGCATACGTGTATATTCGTTGAAAAAGCTGTTTTTGCAATAGAATTTTCGTCCATCTGGATTTGGTGAAAACCCTTAGCTAGGTGGTAAGATATTGACATCTACCCAATTTATCCAATATCTCATCCATTCGAGGATTGGGGAATTTGGTCAACACTTGGGGGTACTTATAGGGCTTACGGTATACTGGATCCTCATGCTGAGTCTGGATGACATGTTTAATAGTACTGGTGAAGGTCAAATTTTCGCCTTCCTTGTACTGAATGTCCCTAAATTCATATAGAACTTTCTTTAAACATTCAATTTCCTCTACATTTAGATGTTCGAGTCTGTACTCGTTACATTCGCGTAACTCATTGTTGATCGCGAAGTTGATATCGTTGTCAACGGACATGGGATCGAGATGTGTTACTTACAACTTTTGAAGTGATGCATTTTGGTAATGCGGTCTCCTTCTTCTGTTGTTGTTGCTTTGGTTTAAGGCACCTAGGTGCGGTCCTAGCCTATTGCATCTTTGGATTGATTTCCTCCACTGGAGCTGAATCATCCTTTTGCTGTGGATCGAGGCATTTAGAAGCGGTCTCGCCCTTCTTTTTTCTATACACAAACTTAAAGGTTCTTGAACCTAGAGTTACCGTCTCGTTATCATAATCTATCTTAGCTTTCGTATCCTCTAGATACTTTCGACCTAACAGGAAATCATAATTGTCGGAAAATTTGTGGATATAGAATTTCTGAACAGACGGACATACGGAAGTGGGTTTCATTATTATGCTTTTCTTTAATTTTATTGCCCCTTTAATGGTATACACTGTTAGATCTTCTTCTTTTTCTTCTAAATTTTCAAAATTTTCCCTTATGATATTGACTGATGAGCCTGTGTCGATCATTCCCTTGTAAATTTTGTTATGATAACCTATTCGTACATCGGGACTTGTACGTTCTCCTGTGTCACTTGAGTGTCCGAGGCAGTTTGATGAAAATTTACATCCATTCTGCTTTGGCCACTTTGACTCTCTCGTTGTCTTTTTACCGTCATCTGACCGTTAGTATTATTTGAAGTTGACGGAAATTAAGGGAATTGTTAAGAGGATTGTTTTGTTGGCCTTGTGTCTAAACGTGTAATAATTTCCCTTTTGATTAACCGGTATGGGACGAGTGGAATACTGATTTTGATTTATTGTAGGTTGATTCGAATTTTGAGGTTGCGTATTGTTATTCTGATTCGTTCCAGGATAATAATTGCTGTGATTGTAATTTCTATTATTGTAATATCTTTGATTATTGCTTTGACTATGATTTCTCTTGTTCCTGCGTCTGTTCCCTTCTGATCTATTAGAACGCTGATTTTCTGGACTGGCGTCATAGAGGCCTAGCTCCATTGAAGCTTGTTATACCCGTTACTCGTAGAGTAAAAGGGTATACTAGATTCGTTGAAAAGTATGTAACAGGCAGAAGGAAGCGTTTCCGACCATATAAAGTATATATATTCTTGATCAGGATCAGTAGCCGAGTCGATCTGGCCATGTCCGTCTGTCCGTCCGTCTGTCCGTCTGTCCGTCTGTCCGTCTGTCCGTATGAACGTCGAGATCTCAGGAAGTACAAAAGCTAGAAAGTTGAGATTAAGTATACAGACTCCAGGGACATAGACGCAGCGCAAGTTTGTCGATTCAGGTTGCCACGCCCACTCTTACGCCCACAAACCGCCCAAAACTGCCACGCCCACATTTTTGAAAAATGTTTTAATGTTTTTTCATTTTTGTATTGGTCTTGTAAATTTCTATCGATTTGCAAAAAAACTTTTTGCCACGCCCACTCTAACGCCCACAAACCGCCCAAAGCTGCCACGCCCACACTTTTGAAAAATGTTTTGATATTTTTTCATTTTTGTATTGGTGTTGTAAATTTCTATCTATTTGCCAAAAAACTTTTGGCCACGCCCACTCTAACGCCCACAAACCGCCCAAAGCTGCCACGCCCACACTTTTGAAAAATGTTTTGATATTTTTTCAGTTTTGTATTAGTCTTGTAAATTTCTATCTATTTGCCAAAAAACTTTTGGCCACGCCCACTCTAACGCCCACAAACCGCCAAAAACTGTCCTTCGCACTTACACTAGCTGAGTAACGGGTATCAGATAGTCGGGGAACTCGACTATAGCGTTCTCTCTTGTTTTAATTTATAAATAGTATCAATATCTTTGCGTGCCAATGACATACAAATTCTATCCGGCAGTTTTCGATCTATTACAGATTTAACAGTTCTTTTTAAGATTTCAGTGTAATTTGATTTATCTACAGGGTCGCTTTTTAATTCTAACTTGTCAAACATAATCCAATATTGTGATTCGAGCTTCTCGATGAACTTACAGATGCTTCCGGGGTATGATGTATCCTCCAGTTGTCTTATAAGTGTTATGTAGGGCCTGTGATCCTTGAATGCCATCGCCAGGGCCGTCTTTGTATCCAGCCATGTGTTTACTCTTTCTTGGGTCACGACTTCCAATGCTGCATCCACTAGTAACCGTTTTACTGCTCCGTAGATAACATGTGCTTGTCTGGCATCCTGGGTAGGGTATAAGTTGAGTAGCTGCTCGACCTGGTTAACAAACACAGACAGCTTGCCAGGTGTGCCATCGTAGTAGTTCAGTTCTTTATTTTGATTTAATAATTAATTTAGGTAGGTTTCCGAAAGTTGCGGAACTGCCATGGTGTATTTGTATAAGTTTCTGGATACACGGTGTTTCTTTTAATTTTTTGTTTTAAGTAACGGAATTAAAAATTTTAATTAATTTTGTTTCCGACCGCACGGGATTTTAAATTGTTTTGCAGATGTTACTGACCACACAGGATTTTTTTCTTGAATACTACTTTCACGTAGATTCTTTTGCGGATCTCAAAATAATTTTAGAATCACTGTTTTAATTCGCCGATCCTGGATAGCTAGTTGTATAGCGTATCCTTCAATGGATCAGTACTGTACTAAAAGGACTCTTTATTTAACAGATCCTACCGACTGCGCCAATTATTTTACTGAATGATTACAATATTTTTAGTTGAGAAGAACACCGACCGATTATAATTAGGTCTCAAACTGAACTCTGATAATTACTCTGATTTGATTGACGTTCAAGCCTCGGTTTCGGTTCTGATCAAATGAAGAGAGAAAGCTTTGGAGTTGCTGACTTTAATAGTCTTCGCATTTCTCTTGGATTCAAGTGCATTCGCTCTTGGATACAAGTGCTCTTAGATTCTTATAATTTTGTTTATTGAAATCTAATACTTCTGTTTTTCGGGATTGCGAGTCCGAGCTTTGAAAGTGGGTACGCAACGATGATGCGAGGGCTTAAGCAAAGATTGCTTAAATTAGACAACGGATGTTTAGTCTACCAGTGGGTGACTTTTCAGGTATCTGGTATCTGTTGGGTACATCCAGAGTTGTGTAGGGTGTGTGGGTGAGTTTGGGTGTACATGTTGTATGTGTATTAGTGTGTAGGCATGTGCTTAAGTCTTAGGGACTTATGGATATGTCACTATATATATTTTCTCTACATATATTGCAGATGTGTGCCTTTTCTGTACCAGGATAAATCAACTAGGCTACTAATACTAAAATTTATAGACTTCTTGTATTGAAGCAAAATAAAAATAAATATTTATTGATTTATATTCTTTGAGAACACTTTCTCTACTTTAGTTAAAATATACTCTTATACTTTAATAGAATATATATTTTTTTTTTTTAATTGCTTTTTATTTTACAGATTTACAGATCATTTCTACCGATTAGTTCGATTTAGTAATTCAAATGTGTAATGTAAAACGAACGCGGGTAAAAAATAAATGTAACTCCTCAATCAAGCAGCTTTCCGCCACTTGCAACTACCCGATCCCCATCTTTGGGAAACACTTTGCACATATCACAGCAATCCGACAGAGAAAGAGCACCGGAAGAGAGGGAAAGCAGACGAGAGGCCGCAAATGCACATCACCCGGACTAGCACGACGTCCTCGAGACCCGTGCTCTTGCCACCTTGGATTGTACTTAAAATGTTGAAGCTGCAGGAACCGCTGGCTACTCCAGACGATCTCTACTCCTATCTAATCCTCGAAGGTAAACTCTAAATGGTGGTCGAATAGGACATCAGGGCAATCTGGGGATGCGATAGCGATACGTCGCGGAACTCATTCGTGAAGGAGAGGATGAAGAAGCTGAAGATGGTGGCGATGATCCACTCCGAAATGGAGGTGACCACGTGGAAGTACCAGCCGCCGTTCGAGGGATACCACTTCCGCGGATTCTGTCCCTTGAACAGGATGTACGACATCACGCCGGTGACCGCCAGCAGGATGAAGAGGATCGTGCAGAACACGGACATGCCCAGCCACAAGTGGGCGTAAATGCGGGTGCCCGACATGGGGAAGATCAGATACGAGATGAGCGCCTGCATCCAAAAGTACAAGGTGCCGCAGCCAAAGCAGCAGAAGGCACCAATGAAGTGGACAATCCGCACGTTCGTCTCTTGAAAGTTCCCCACGAAGCTGATGCCCAGGCAGGACACCAGTCCGAACCACAGCGCCATTCGGTTCTGGCGCAGCACCGAGGCGTCCAGTTCCGGGTGGTGTTCATACAGCTGCAGCACCTGGCGATAGCGCACGTAGATGGTGATTCCCAGCAGAACGCTGCCTATGTTGATAAGCTGGCCGAACACACAGCTCTCCGGCGAGTAGGTGGCCGCATCGCTGATGTAGGGAACCGTGGGCACCACATGCCCCTCCAGCACGGCGAAGATGTACGTGCCGAGGAAGGTGACCTGGAAGATCAGAAACGTGGCCACCGGCAGCAAGTAAACCTGTGACATCGCGCCAGGGAGTGGTGCAGTGGTGGATGCGGGCCGTGGTGGGTTGCAGCACTGGCCACAACAAACGTATCTTATTTAATTGCGCTGCAGTAAACCGAACAAGGGAGCGAAATGTGTAAATATACTTTCTAATAATTAATTCGGGAAATTATTCAGAGATAATCGTTAAAACCGTTTACAAAAGTATTGTAATATAAATATTCTGGAATACATGTTTCGGAAAACATTTAGAAGCCTTTGAAAGAATGCAACAAAACCCGTTCAGGGAAGCCTTTTACTGAGTGCTTACATATGTATGAAAGATGAAGTTATGAAAGACACCCGGCTTTACTTGAAAAGGAACTATGACGGAACGTGTTGGAAGTGTAGGGGTCAATTAAATGCGATTTAAATGACAAATGCCTGATGAATTTGTTTCGTGTAATTGTTGTTTTCTATATTTTCCGCGCCAAAGAACAAATCCTTTTAATGACGGGCAAAATACCAGGAAAACTTTTTCTATTAGCCATACACGCCATTTGGAAGACAGCGTTTGCCGTTTGTTGCCGATTACGGCAATATGCCACAAGATTATCTTTAAAAAAAATAAACCATCGAATACCCCATCGTTATTTTATTGCAATTTAAATTTCTATACCTTTTAAAAACCCCTTACATATAATGTGATTTGACTGCTTATAAAACGATTTAATTTCTTTGCCCTTGGAGCTCTCTTTGTGAAAATTAAGACTTCTCTTTTGGGTCACGTGTGTACAGTGCTTTGTTGAATATTTTAGCGGTGCCTAAGTGGCAACCTCTTTGAACCGACAGCCTTTTTATGAACGGCGAAATAAAGGAAATAAAGGCTATTGTCGATTACCCATTACTTAAGAGTAAACATGTGCATATACAGCAAATGCGACCCTCCTTAAAAAACTAATTAGCTTGCTTTTCGTATTTGTAAATGTACAACTGCAGCTTTCTGCAACAGAATAATACGTTCTGTTCATATAAACGCCTTTATCTCAGGAACTATAAAAGCTGGAATGTTGAAATTAAGCATGATTTGTAAAATACTGTTTTTTTCTATTAAGCAGCTTGATATCAGAATGCTGAGTTGGTGCGTTTTGTACGCCCAAGGTATAACGAGTCCTAATTTAAAAGTGTGTTAGCTTTTAAAAACTAGGTTATAAATTCTGGTCCTGTTACTGGTATATGAAAACTATCATATATTTATACCCGTTACATTACATATATTTCTTTTTCAGGATCGATGATTGCTTAGGCGATCTGGCCAGATCTGCACGCCTCGATCTCAGAAACTATACAAGCTAGAGAGTTAAGATCACAGCGTTCTCTTTTGTTTAATTTGACTAGAATCCTTGCATATACTTCTCCAAACCTCCAGATATAGCTTGAAAACAAGGTATTAAAGATTAATGCGGCATCTGAAATCTGAAATTCCAGTGAGACAACTCTAATCGTTAAATGATGCATTGCCATCATCTCGGCATCGATGCATTGCCAATCTGGGACGACTGCCATTTATCTCAATCAGTCGATTCATTCAGTCACTCATTCATGCAGTGATTCACTTATTCAGACCGTAAGCTGGCACTGCATCTTATCAAGGCCAAAGTGTGGATTCAAGCACTCTGAATGCCATGCATCCAAGTCCTTTTCTTCTGCTGTCCCACAAAGCATTTGCCTTTCAAAGCATAGCAAAGAAAGCTGAAAGCTGCATAACCATCACATCTGTTCTGACTACCAATGGGATTGACAACATTAGGTTGAAGTATGTGAGTGTGGAAAAAAAATTATTTATATAACAGGCTTTATAAAATTATGCAGTAGCCCGGTTATATTAAATTTAAGTCTACCTTTTATATTTATACCCGTCACTCCTAGACTAAAAAGGTTACTAGATTTGTTGAATAGTATGTAACAGGAAGAATGAATCGTTTCCGACCATATAAAATATATACTCTTGATCTTGGCCATGTATGAACGTCGATATCGCCCTAAAAATAAAACTTTTCGCCTGTACATTTAGAAAAACGCCCTAAAAAAGAAGTCATTACCAACATACCTTTAATTTTAAAAAAATTAAGCCTAAAAATTTAGCTTAAATTTGCTTACTATTAGGGTGAATTTTCTTGAGTTAAGAAAAATTTTCTTGATTGTATTATGATTTGTCCTAAATATAGGGAGAGCCTTTCTTAATTCTAGGGTCCTTTTTCACTTGAGGGTAATTGGAAAACCCTGAATTTATTTCAAACTTTTCCTTAAAATAGAAAACCGCCCTTTTTTAGGTCGAGTTTCTAAAATTCTTTAAATGTTTTCTATGAGTGGAAAACTATAAATGCTAGAAAGTTGATACTCCTATACCTAAAAAAATTTTTTTGTTACATTTTTTAATTTTTTATTAGTATTTTAAATGTCTAACGAATGCCAAAAAACATTCTTCCCTTCCAACGAGAAATTTCAAATTTTTTTTTAATTATCGATCAAATTTGAGAAAAAAAACAAGAGAGTATTTTAATTTTTAAGTTTTTTAATTTTTTATTAGTATTTTAAATGTCTAACGAATGCCAAAAAACATTCTTCCCTTCCAACGAGAAATTTCAAATTTTTGTTTAATTATCGATCAAATTTGAGAAAAAAAACAAGAGAGTATGCTATAGTCGAGTTCCACGACTATCTGATAGCCGTTACTCAGCTAGTGGAAGTGCGAAGGAGAAATATAAATATATTTCTTTGTTGATACATTTTGCTTATATTGGCATGCTACCCACATGTGGCGAACTACAAGGTGACCTGGCACATCAAACGGAGCAATGACCTTAACATGACAACATCATAATAAAAAACGAATTCAGCTCGTCCCCCATTTAGCGAGCTTATAAAGCTGCTGTTGTGATGATGCAAGCAAACAAAGCTCCATTTTCGTAATAATTTACAGCGAAATATTTCGTATACGTCGGGTGGATAATGGAACAGCAGAGCTTTTGGAAAACGGCAATGAATTGGCAAGTTGCAGGAGGTAGAATTGTTTGGGGCATGCTGCAGATGTGCTGCAAACTTTGTTGAACATGAAAACATCAAACAAAGAAAAAGGATACAGGATGGTACACTTAATTATGCATGCGTCTGTTGACTCACGATGGAGTTTATGTTCACAGGACTCTTAAATGGAAAGCGCCACCGCACAAAACAGCGTAACATTTTATCATTTATTTAGAGTTTCAAGATATTTCGTTTTCAAAAAATTGATTACATAAATATTATTCCGTTAATCTGTGATTTCTCCCATGCAAACGCTGTGAAATCGAATCACAAAGATTCCTAAAGCGAAAGCCCGAGTTACCCAAGTGCCAAAATTCAATTTTAACAGTTCCATCAGCGAACGCAGGGGTAAAACATCAATCAAATATCAACATTCACCGACTGAGTGTTTCACGAGCAGAGTCAAAGTATCGATAGTGGCAGGGGTAACGAAATTATTTATACAACAGGCTTTATAAAATTATGCAGTAGCCAGGTTATATTAAATTTAAGTCTACCTTTTCTATTTATACCCGTTACACGTAGAGTAAAAGGGTATACTAGATTCGTTGAAGAGTATGTAACAGGCAGAAGGAAGCGTTTCCGACCATATAAAGTATATATATTCTTGATCACATTTAATAGCTGAGTCGACGGGGCAATATCCTAATAAACAATTTCTATCGATATTCCAGCGAAGTCTCTTGATATTATTTATGATTGTCCGACGATGTCTCCTCTTAAAGGAACCTTCTAGCTTCAAAGCGAACGGTCGTGTTTTTTTTCTGCGCTCCGAATTTATTTTTGTTTTGCTAAATCCAGCGGTGGAATTTAACAAATTCTTTAATAATTCAATTTCGTAATCCGTACTAGTTAAAGTTCCGTTCGCTTCGCGAGTGAATCTTTTGTGATAAGTGCATTATTTTAATAAATTATTTCAATCTGTTCTCTTTCTGTCTTTGCGTTTTGTTTACTCTCTCTTTCGTGCGTTGTCCGTAGTGCTGTTTGGTGTTGTTATACCCGTTACTCGTAGAGTAAAAGGGTATACTAGATTCGTTGAAAAGTATGTAACAGGCAGAAAGAATTGATTCCGACCATATAAAGTATATATATTCTTGATCAGGATCAATAGCCGAGTCGATATGACCATGTCCGTCTGTCCGTCCGTCCGTCTGTCCGTCTGTCCGTCCGTCCGTCTGTTCGTCTGTCTGTCCGTCCGTATGAACGCTGTGATCTCAGGAACTACAAAAGCTAGAAAGTTGAGATTAGGCATACAGACTCCAGAGACATAGACGCAGCGCAAGTTTCTCGATTCACGTTGCCACGCCCACTCTTACGCCCACAAACCGCCCAAAACTGCCACGCCCACACTATTGAAAAATGTTTTGATATTTTTTCATTTTTGTATTGGTCTTGTAAATTTCTATCGATTTGCCAAAAAACTTTTTGCCACGCCCACTCTAACGCCCACAAACCGCCCAAAGCTGCTACGCCCACACTTTTGAAAAATGTTTTGATATTTTTTCATTTTTGTAATGGCCTTGTAAATTTCTATCGATTTGCTAAAAAACTTTTTGCCACGCCCACTCTAACGCCCATAAATCGCCAAAATCTGCTACGCCCACACTTTTAAAAAATGTTTTGATATTTTTTCATTTTTGAATTGGTGTTGTAAATTTCTATCGATTTGCCAAAAAACTTTCTGCCACGCCCACTATTACGCCTACAAACCGCCAAAAACTGTGTTTAAGACCCTCCTTCTCCCTTCCACTAGCTGAGTAACGGGTATCAGATGGTCGGGGAACTCGACTATAGCGTTCTCTCTTGTTTTTGTACTTAACTGCACGGTGCACCCGCTATCTCGCTCTCCCACACAAAATCCTAAAGTGCAGACTGCGCTCTTGCGGTACATTTTCTGATTTTGTCTTTTGGTACAGTGGTCAAAACCCAATTAAACATGGAAACCAATGTTGTCTGCTTCCATAACAAATGCCGTCAGGTAAAAAAGCCTGAGCAGTCAAAAATTACCTGTTGACTATGTGATAGAATGGTGCACACTAAGTGCGCTGGTTTTAACGGCCTAACAAGTGATGACCTAGCTAAAGGCCCTAATCTAAAATACTGTTGTGATACTTGCCTAGGAGTTGCGAATGAAATGCAGCTCTTTATGCGCCAAACTAAAGGTGGCTTGAAAGGACTGATCAGCAGTTTTGGCGTGGCTAGAGATAGTTTTCGTCGAGCTGATGATCTTCTTTCTGCGCTTGATTCACAATTTAATAGCCTCAAACTATTAGAAGAATCTCCAAAGCGCAAGAAAGCCGCTGGTGGTAGGCTGCCTAAGGGGAATGCCCCGCAACCTTCGGCAAGTGATCAACAGGACTCCACAGCTGATCAGTTGACGATCACAGCAAACCCTCAAATGTTGCTTAGATCGGCAGCTAAAAAAGATTCGGTGCAATCCGATCAATCGGTTGTGGAGGGAGTCCAGCCTGGGATTGCTACAGATTCCGTTTTGTCTGCACTGGTTTCTCAACCGGTGATTCCATCCGTCCCGAATTGTTTACCACCACAAAGAAATATTGAGTCCGGACTACCGGCTCAAGTTGGCACTTCAGAAATACAACCCTCTCGGTGGTTCCACTAAAGAAACAAATTTTTGTTTCTCGGCTTTCCCCTGATCAAACATCATCTGATGTACTGTGTTATATACAAGACAAAACACAAGCCGACAACATAAAAGTGGAAAAATTTTACTTTTCTTATGCTAGGGACATCTCATCTTTCAAGATAACTGTCCCAAATGAGCTATTCTCAACCATATGTTCTGGTGATTTTTGGCCGGAAAGTATGATTGTGAAAGAGTTTGAAGCTAAGATTAAAAATAGAAAAAGGGCCCGTGGGAATTAACCTTCCCACAAGTGGCCAGATCACTGCCCCATCCTCCTCTACTACTTCTACTTCTTTATCTTCAAAAAACTAAAATCTAGTCTCACTATCTGTTATCAAAATGTAAGAGGCTTGTGTAGTAAGCTAACTAATTTGTATTCTAATAGCCTTTCCTTTGCATCCAATATTATTGTGTTTACAGAGACTTGGTTAAAACCGGAGATACTTAACTCTGAGGTTTTCCCAGGTATGTACACAGTATACAGGCATGATCGTCCCTCCAGGCGAGGAGGGGGAGTCCTAATTGCTGTTAGGTCTACCCTCACGTCAGAGGAGGTACTTTTTGATGAGTTCCGTAACTTAGAATTCTTATTCGTAAAGCCATTTGTCCGCTATCCAATCCGTTTCAAACAGACTGTCCGATAGGGACCAACTAGTTGTTCTAGGTGACTTTAATATACCAGACACTAGCACAGCATGACTTTATTGACGGCTTGCTTGACATATCGTTGTCACAAGTCAATTATATTCGAAATTCTCTTGGTCGTTTATTGGATCTATGTTTTGTTACAAGTCTTGAAAGTGTGTTTCTGACTAGAGTAGCACCTCTTAGTCAACTAGAAGATCCATACCATCCAACTTTCGAGGTGACAATCGACACAGGTACTGTAATAAAAGAGAGGCCAGATAAGTCAACCAAACGAATTCATTGTATTCGTAAGGCAAACTTTCGGAGGCTAAATCTTTTTATATCTGCCTTTAATTGGTCCGATCTATATTCTTGCAGCATAATGGCCGATGCCATAGATATTTTTATAACCGTTACTCGTAGAGAAAGGGTATACTAGATTCGTTGAAAAGTATGTAACAAGCAGAAGGAAGGGTTTCCGACCATATAAAGTGTATATATTCTTGATCAGGACCAATGGCCGAGTCGATCTGGCCATGTCCGTCTGTCCGTCCGTCTGTCTGTACGTATGAACGTCGAGATCTCAGAAACTACAAAAGCTAGAAAGTTGAGATTAAGCATACAGACTCCAGAGACATAGACGCAGCGCAAGTTTGTCGATTCATGTTGCCACGCCCACTCTAACGCCCACAAACCGCCCCAAACTGCCAAGCCCACACTTTTGAAAAATGTTTTGATAAACTTTTTGCCACGCCCACTCTAACGCCCACAAACCGCCCAAAGCTGCTACGCCCACACTTTTGAAAAATGTTTTGATATTTTTTCATTTATGTATTAGTCTTGTAAATTTCTATCGATTTGCCAAAAAAACTTTTGGCCACGCCCACTCTAACGCCCACAAACCGCCAAAAAGATGTTAAAGATTCACCTTCGCATTTACGCTAGCTGAGTATCGGGTATCAGATAGTCGGGGAACTCGACTATAGCGTTCTCTCTTGTTTATACTCCAATTAAATCATTTTTCAACTCTTGTGTTCCGATGTACTATCCGTCTACCTCTAATAAAGAGTTGACACATCTAAGAAATGTTAAGTCCAGACTTTATATAAAATTTTAAAATAACGGTTCTCAATCTATATTTTCTAAATATGTAAGTGTTCGGTTAAATTTTACCGTGCTTAACGCTCAGTGTTATAAGAATTATTTAAACCGTTGTAAGTTCCAGTTCGCACAGGATCCCAAACAGTTTTATAATTTCGTTAACACTAAGCGCAAAACAACCAGTTACCCTTCCTCGCTATTTTTTAAAAATACTTCGGCAAATTTAATATTCTGTCCCACTTTAAACAAAAGCTCACTGCTTTATGATCTTCAGCGACTTAAGTCTGTCTATTCGCCAGGTCCCGACGGAACTCCTGGCTTATCCTCCTAACTTATCTCTGGAATCTACACAGTTCCCCCAAATATGGAAGGAGTCCTTTGTGATTCCTTTCCATAAAAAGGTAGCAAATCGGATGCAAGCAATTACAGAGGAATCTCCCAATTGTCTGCTATCCCTAACCCTTTTGAAAACGTTATCACTCCTCATTTGCAGCACCTTTGTAGGTCAATTATATCACCATGTCAGCATGGGTTTATAAAACGCGGATCAACAACTACTAACCTTCTGGAGCTAACCTCCTTCTCTAGCAACGGGTCCTCTTTAAAAATTCTCTTTCTTGTATTCTCCGAGTCACATCCGGCGTCCCACAAGGAAGCCACCTAGGTCCGCTCCTTTTTACCTTATTTATTAACGACCTTCCCTTAATAATAAATCATTCACGTGTACTAAGGTACGCTGATGATGTAAAATTATGCTTGCAATATAAGGACATTTCCCGCCATTTGGACTTACAATCCGATCTAGATTGCTTTCAAACCTGGTGCCGTGATAACGTATTAAACTTAAATGGCTCTAAGTGTAAAGTTATGACCTTTTAGCGTGCCAACTCAATGCACGCAACTTACACTTTAAGTGGGTGCTCTTTGGACGGAATAACACATGTTGATGATCTTGGTGTTCTTCTGGACCCTAAACTTAAATTTTCAGACCATATTTCGTCTATTGTCAATAAGGCCAGAGGTGTGCTGTGATGATCCCTACATGACCAAAACCTTATTTATTTCTCTAGTCCGTCCGATCCTCGAGTATGGATCACCTGTTTGGAGTCCACAATATGAAATTTACTCGGACCGCATAGAATCGGTTCAAAAGAACTTCTTACTTTATGCCTTACGGCGCCTTAATTGGGATGCAAACCTTAGATTACCTCCTTATTCAAGTAGATTAATGTTAATTAACTTACCCCCCTTAGCTAACCGTAGAATGATGCTTGGAACAGTCTTTATTTTTAACCTTATTCGTGGTGAATTGGATAGTCCCGACTTGGTTAGTCGGCTAAACTTCACTGTTCCGAGCAGATTTACTAGAAATTACGTACCTCTAATTTTAAATCATTGTAGATCTAATTATGAGTTGCATGATCCCTACAGAGTATTATGTTCTGACTATAATAGATTGTATCCTATTATCTCTAATTCTGACTCTCTGCCGTTTTTAAAGCGATCAATACTAACATACTTAACGAGTTCTTAGATCTTACTACTATATACATATATTTCCTCGTCCTTTACTGTCTTCTATATCGGCAGCGCCCCTCGGCAGCGCCCCTCGGTCGGTTGGGCGGAAGGTGTGGCCGTGGGACTCGCGCGTAAAAAAAAAAAATAAAAAAAAAAAAGTTACAGGACAAAAAAGGCCGAGAAGGTTAGGAACGGGTGGCTTCAATCGGCAAAAAAATTCAGTGGTTTTATTGCCTTATTGTCAACAGAACCCAGCATGTGGGCAAGCAAAAGGATGAAATCATAACTCTAAAGATGTAAAATACTAAGGCACGTCATAAGCACCACTTCGCAGATGCCATTTAATTAATAACATTGCTGACGATCTCAACAAATTATCAAACTTTCAATTGTCAACAAAAATTGAATGCTACGCTGCAGCGCGCTGGCGGGTTCATAACAAGCACAACTTTACGTTGCACGATTTGTGTGACAGTTAGCCAGTCGGCGTTCGACCCTGGCCGATGAAGCCATATACTCTTCCGCAGTGGCGGACTAAGGACACTTGAAGCCCGGGGCCGGTTTAAGTCTGGGGCAACCCCAACCCTCCACAATCAAAATCTTATATTAAAAAATTTTTTTTTTCTTTTTTTCAAATAATTATCGCGGGGCCCGGATAATTAACACACAACATTTTTTTGGCAGATTCAATTATGTATGTATGATTGACCTATCAGATAATAATTCATAGGTACTGTAAAGTTTATTAGAAACTTAACTTCCGTTGTATTAAGAACGGATAACCATAAACTAATGATACCTTAGCTATCCATTTTTGATGGCTTCTCCCATTTAAAGTGCATCCATTAAAACATTCGAGCTCCCGTTTCATGACTCCATCAAAGATATGAATCAGCAGTTTTAAACTAAGGAACTACTCACTTTCATTCGAGGACAGGGCCACAGGACAACGGTCTTATTGAAATCGAGGGCAAGTTGCTCAGCCAGCTGATGACAGTGACCCGAGAAGCTGCGGGCGTCGTCCCAACGATTTTTCCCGTTTTCGCCGGATGAATGGGAGTCCTGCTTGACTACTGGAACCTGTTTTGCTACGGAGTCCTGATAATGATGACGATAAGGCTCCTGCTCCGAATGCAGCTGTTGTTGCTGACGTGGCGTATCAACGTCCATATTGGTATTCTGTTCCACGTCCACGACGCTGTCTACCGTAATGCCCGCATTTAAAGTCTTTATAACGCTCGTGTACTTGGGTTGCTCGAGTAATTTTATTAAGCCGCTTAAATCTGAGCGCCGTAGTCGGAGTCGTTGTTTTCATCAGCGGGGAAAAAAAAAGAAAAACATTTTATGTGGCGTGTAAAAAAGTTCTGCATACTTAAGTTTATTGCAGTACCCTTTTCTGCCAGTGTATATGAGTATGTCCTTAGGCAGTAAAGTTACTGTAGCTGCTGATACTGGCATCCCCAGCCAGTTATTTATTTTATTTATTTCATTAAATTTATTTTCATTAAAATAAAAACAAAAATATTTATATTAAGTATTTATGTATTTATATATTCCGACATCTGCTTTGTAATCGGACAAACATTCAAATGTCATAGAAAATATAGTAAAGTGAAGTTTCCTTCGTTGTTTTTGCTCATTAAGTGTTTTAATTCGGTATACCCCAGTTTGTTGGTGTGTTGTCAAAATCTGCTGACGGCCGCCATCTCAGGCACCGTTAAGAATCCAAAAAGTGGATGGGGTTATGAACGCAAGTGCACAGGGAGAAACGCCCTGGAAATTACTACTAAGGTATTTAGTAGTAACTATGCACTTCCATTCGACGACTTTTCACCTGTGAATCACAACTCAATAAAAATTTCGAGCGCTAATTAAAACAAGTGATGATTTTAGCATTGTCATGTCCAAGGAAATCATCGCTATCTTATAAACACCGCAAAAGGAGCTCAAAGTCATTGCTTTTATTCACCGCTTTTTAACCGCTTTTAACGGTATTTTCATCGCTTTTCATACTATTTCTAGAAAAACTTTCATCGATTTTTTAGGGATTTTTCTTGTCCCATTTTCATCAAATGTTTCAGCAATAAAACGTCAAACTTATTTCATCAAACATTTTATTACAAAAATTTTATATTTGTAAATTTAAATTATGGAAAGAAATTAATTTCATTCTCTTGTTTCAATTTTCATTTTGCTCGTGCCCGTACGCCTTAGCCACATAATTTGTATTTGCATGTCACAAATTAAATATTTCTTACGATGCCTATGCGGTCGCCAGCTTAGAGCGTCGGCCTCGCACTCGGGAAGAAATTAAATCCGATGATTTTGTTTGAAATATCATCGCCTATTCAATGGTATGAGCTGATCAAGCTGAATGATATATGTATTTAATTTAGGGGTTGCCTTGAAGGTATCATAAATAACATAATAAGTGCGCAACAACGAAATTAAATTTGGAAACCAAACTAACGTAACGTTTGCATTCCGTAAAAATAAATTACATTTGCCGTAATTTAATCTGTCTGCCTGGCTGCGGTGCAGGAATTGGCAGACATTCCCATTCGCCATTTCGTCTAGTGCCAGTCACTGGCCAGGGAAAAAGGATGCTTAATTAAAGATATAGCATCATCCGAACAATGTGGGAAAGCTGAATGTCTACGCTCTACCTCCCTAGCGAAGAAAAATCAAGGCGTAATGCATGCAAATTGAGAGCTGAGCGCCTCCTCTTTTAAAGATGCTAAGGCATCCCATAGCCTTCAGGGACTAAAATCTAAAGTTTGAACTCCTCTTGAGATCTCCTCATTTAAAGACAGTTAATGCTAAGGCATCCCTTAGCATTCAGGGACTACAATCTAAAGATTGAACTTTTAATCCAATTAATGCGCTTGATGTTGGCCGTTCCACCCATGAGCAAAGTTTCCTATAACTTCCAATATGTTGGCTACCAGAAAACATTTAGCCCCACCAAACAAAACAATTCATCTTCATAAAGTGGTGCCACCTATGTACATCCTGCGACTTATGTGGAATTCTTAGAGCAGGAGCGGAAAGCAAATGGAAACTTTAGCATCGAGCGTACACAAATCGTCGATAAAACACGATGTCTAAATGCATGTCCGCAAGGACTTTCAGGGCTGGGAAGACAAACAAGACAAACAATGATGCTTGACCTGTTCTGATGTGCTTGTTTTACCGCTTGTGTGTACTCACCCACATCACGTAGGAAATCGACGGTGACATTATATAAATTCAGTTGGAAAAAGGCGAGGAAGTTTTGAAAGCCCTTTTGCACATGCGTCAAATCAACGTGCAGCGAAGTGGGTATTAAAACGCCCACTCGTTGAGGGTGTTGTTGCCCTCGCTTTTGATGCTGCTGCTGCTGTTGCTGCTGCTGCTGTCGTCGTTGACGCTGGTGTGCCTGTTGCTGCTGCGGGTGTTGATGTTGCTGCGGGGGATCAAGTCGCTGTTGCTGCTGATGCTGCTGCAGGATTGTGGGCTGTTGCAGCTGACGTTTCTGACGTCCAACTTCACGCGCATTACGTGGACTTTTTATTTGTATAGATGTCGGCCGAATTGACTTGCTGAAAAGTGTTGTTGATGCCGCTGTCGCTGCCACAGTCCGCGAAGCCGCAACTGATTTTGTGGAAAAGGCTCTGGCTGGGTCGTCCGCTCGCAGGTCGAGTACACCCGAGCGGTGGGGTCTTTCTGAGAGGAAGTGGGAGTGGGAAGTGGTCGAGAAGCTGGAGGATAAGGTGGGATTCGAGCCGTAGAATAATAAGGCTGCGATCGGAGAATTGAGGAAGAAAAAGGCTGTCAACAGCGGAAATAATTTAGCAATTTGACAGGTTGTTAACTTCATTTATGTTGCGTATTTCGTTTGGTGTCCTGATGCTGCTGTGATTGCGCTTGTTGTCGATTGTTGCGGTTCAGTAATATCGCTGTTTCTGCTTCTGCTTCTGTTGCCGTTGAACGTTGCCCACTGCCAAACTGAGTGGGCCCTTTTCAGTCCACGCCCTTGCCCAATTACATTTTGTTGACCCTGTAGATGCCGTTGTTGCAGCAGCATTTATTGTCATTACCTTGATTGATGATGTTAACAAACTTTGACGCAGCCCTTTTCGAATTTGGCATAGTTGTGTTTCTATTACTCGTGAGTTGCATTAGCTGGCTGAAAGAAAAGGGAAACAAGAATGTAATTTATCATTTAAAATTTGTTGAGCAAAATTTCCAATCTGCTAAACGTAGTAAAGGCAGCCTATTCAGGGTAATATAATTCGCCTGGTAATCACGAAAACATTTTATCAATTTTAAAAAATGGCACTTTGGTCCAACAATTTTGAGGTCAACATTTTTGGCTTTTTGGGTTATTGATTTGTCAGAAGAGACATTTGCATCCATTAATAGTGTACATATTCCTGGCTATGCCAAAAAACTCTGAAATCAAAAACTGATAATTTTCAGAAAATTGTAGTAATACATAAAGTCTATTACCTTATGGGGCTTAATAACTAAGCTCCCAAAACGATGATTTTATACAGACAGTCAAAGGAACTTTTATTTCGAAAAGGCCGTTACATTTTACAATAATTCAGAGATTATAAAAAAAAGTTCGAATTTAGTTCCTTAAAGCATCAAAGTGTCTTTCATAAATGTTCTGTACGGACGGAACGTAGCAGATTTTAATTTTATGGTTTCACTATGGGTGCTAATGGTGACTAGGTGTAAAACTGCCTTCCAAAGTGACAAAGAGAAATCGGAAGGATTGATTTGCCTAAATTAACATTTTGTAGGCTTACATACCGAATTTTTCGCTTTCCCACCCAACTAGGTCTTGATTTATTTTCTTTGAATACTTTATTCGATAAGGCACCCACAGAAACACAACTTCCACCCTTGATGAATTTAAACATAAAGTTTTGACCATGCTCTATTTATTTGTTCTAACTCAGACCCCGCCAATTTGATGGTTGATTACTTGCGTGACGCATTTGTGCGGCAATATTTCCATTCATCAACATGGCAGTGTAAACTTTCATTTAAGTATTAAAAGTCTGCAACGTGGGCGTCTCCTGCAGGTCCTAAGGCATTGTCACCCGATTGCCCGGAAATAATTGATGCCCCTATCATCTTGGTTGTTTGCTAGGCGTAATTAAATAATCTACATAGAGATATGTAAGACATCAACTAAAAATTATAAAAAATAATACGATGGGATAATACCACCAAAAGACCAATAGACCAATATATTAAGGTACGTGAATCGATAAGGTGAGCTAGTTTTCTTTTAATACTTATTAACACACACTTTTGAAAAATGTTTTGATATTTTTTCATTTTTGTATTGGTCTTGTAAATTTCTATCGATTTGCCAAAAAACTTTTTGCCACGCCCACTCTATCGCCCACAAACCGCCTAAAGCTGCAACGCCCACACTTTTAAAAAATGTTTTGATGTTTTTTCATTTTTATATTAGTCATGTAAATTTCCATAAATTTGCCAAAAAACTTTTTGTTTAGTCGGGGAACTCGACTATAGCGTTCTCTCTTGTTAGATTTGACATTTAGTGTACTTTACATGTAGACAAAGTGTAAAATGCATATTCAGACAAAAAATACTGTGTCCAAGCGCATTAGTACATATCCGACCGCGAAAATTAACACATTTAATCATAAAAACCCAATTTAGTTTTAAACTCCAGTACGAGTGATAGATGTGACCACAATGGTGTCTGCTGTGCTGTTCTATGGTATGTAACATCCGGTCCTAGCTTTACGAAGGTACTGATTTTTCCAACGCAACGCACCATGTGCTGCTCATAAAGGGCTCCTAGTGTGGGCTCTTCTCTTCACAGCTATGGGGCTTTTTGGGGATCTTGAACGAAGGCTAAAATACCGTATATTCCATGAATTGGCTGTTCACGCTCATAACAAAACTGTTCACCCAATTTCGGTTTCTCAATTGGCGGAGGCAAAAAGACGGATTATTGCGGCCGAGAAAGGACCCGACTTAAAGACTATTGATCTCCTTCAAAAAGATCTTTTGGATATCTGCGACTTGATCAAAGAAGACCCTTGCGATCTCAGGAGGGCCGACACCTGTCCTTCTTGGAGGCCAGGGTGTTATAACCGTCCAACGTCACATTGTTCCCCTTGGATACCGGGATGCAATGTTTCCATCCCGCCAAAAAAGTGTTGGTTTAAGCCAGGCCAGCATTGTCCACTGCCTTTAGGGGCTTATTGCCATGGAAGTGGTTGGTGTAAGCCAGGCAGCAAGTGCCCCGTTGACCCATTATTAGAGGTGGACCAAGAATCAACACAAACGGAGAGCGTTTCTACTCTATTTGCAGGGAGCCAAAATCCGATTACAACGTCTCCCAGAATTTCAACAACTTTAACTGCAAGAATTAGAAGCACAACTTCTTATCCGATTACAACGTCTCCCAGAATGTCAACAACTTCAACGTCAAGAATTCGAAGCGCAACATCTACAATAACAACTCCTTCAAGAATGTCAACATTTCCAACTTCAATAAGTCTAAGGACAACTTCACCATTAGCAAAAACTTTTATAATTTCAAAAGCTCCATCTTCAATAAGTCAAAATTCTCCAATCACAAGATCTTCCACAAAAAGTCAGATACAAATTCAAAGCACAACTTCTACAAAACCAACGCCTTTAAAGTCTTCCACGAAAAGGGACATACAAATACGAAGCACAACTTCTCCAATAACAACTCCTTCGAGAATATCAACATTTCCGACTTCAATAAGTCTAAGGACAACTTCACCAACAGCAAAAACATTTATAATTTCAAAAGCTCCATCTTCAATAAGTAAAAATTCTCCAATCACAAAATCTTCCCCGAAAAGGGACATACCAAACACATTAATGTCAACTCTAAGTTCACATTTTTATTCGCCAAGTTCTTCGACTTCATCTGAGCTTGGCGTATGCGGAAGGCCAGGGGCTCCAGGTGGACCAAATGGCCCAGGAGGTCCCATGGGTCCAGGTGGACCTGGCGGTCCTGGGGGACCTGGTGGGCCGGGCGGACCCGGAACTCCTTGGGGTCCCGAAGGACCTGGAGGACCCGGTGGTCCAAATGGACCTGGAGGCCCTGGTGGTCCAGGAGGACCTGGAGGTCCTGGTGGTCCTGGAGGACCCTGCAGCCCCGGATGTGAAAAGGCGAAAAAGACAACTCGAAAGCGAAAATGCTGCACAAAATTTAAGCATTGGCCTCCGAAACATACACATCCACCGCTTGTAACTCAATTACCAATTGGTCCACCTGAAATAAAACAATTTAGAAGGCGGCCAACAGATAATCAAAATGATAGTATATGGAGATCAGCCCGTAAGAAAATATCGATTAAAAACTCAAGAAGTAATCTCCCAATATTCAGAAGTGAATCGCAAAAAAATTGCATTGTCGCACATATTCTCAACTCTTTCAATGAGGATGAAAATAAAAAGAATGGATAGAATTCGTTTAGGACTTTAGTTAGGTTTGTTGCTTAACAAGTAAGCTGATCACTCTTTGGTCGCGTATCTCATCTTGGATTTTCCCTTTGTTTTGTTTAAAAACAACGTTTTTTATGCTGTAACTTTGCAACCTTTTTATACGTCAAGGGCATTAAAACTACAACTGTAAGAAGGCAAAAAAAATTATTTCATGGTTTTATTTTATCCAATACACAAATTTTATAAACTTACTCCGGCCGATTTCTTGATCTTAGCAGCAGAGTTAGTCGATAGATAGTGCCTGTTTTTCCCCTTTCAAATTATTTCCATATGCCTCCGGATCCTTCAAATATTTTTTAACAGTTGTGGAGCTGCGAATTTTGTATTTGGCAATGTTTCGATTGTACAGTCTTTGTGAGTGAAGAAAGTCTACTTTTTGACGTTCCAATAAGCTCATAACAGCAGCTTTTTTTCTTAAAACACACACACTTGTCCACGCAAGCTGCGTCTAATTAAATGACAAGCCGAAAACACGTGTGATAGCCGTAGAAATTTCTTCAAATGTATAGTTATTTTTTCGCAAATCAACCAGTTGTGCGTTTTTTTTTGAACAAGATTTGAGCTTTACGAAAATCATTTTGGACAATTAGAACAAGCGTGATAATAAATAATCGATTTTGGTAAAAAAAAAAACGATGGTGCGACTAACCTAAGACCAGCAGTGTAAGAACGGAACGGACCGGTTTGGTCCGCTATATTACTTAGCTGCCAAATGTATATTTGAAAAAAATGTTTTTTAGTTGTTTTTGATCATAGCATTTTCTATTTCGGAATAAATCAGATTATTGGCAATATACAGTCATCGCATTATATAGATGCCATTGTACAGTGGTTGCGCGCATAGGCCAAAAATTAAAAAAAAAATGTTTTCAAATATTTACGAAAAGTAACCAGATTGTCTCAAAAATGTCCAAATATGTGTATAGCAAAACCGTTTTGACTTAACTCGAACGGGACATTCTAAACATATAGTGTAAAGGGAGAACAACTGTTCATTTTTGCAGCACGGCGGAGTTTTGATTGCTTTTCGTCGCAACAAAAGTGAATTTCAAAGTGGTCAAACGTGCGATTGATAGGTCCAATTTTAATTATTTAAAATGAATTTTAAAGTTTCAGGTATTAACTTTAATAAATTCTTATTGTGAAATTCATTGAATTGATTTATCATATTTGGTGAATTTTTGATGGATTATACCTTTTTTGTGTATTATGTGAACGTCATTTTCCTAGTTAAAGTAAACTTTTAGATATATTGCCCCCCGATCCCCCCTTAATGAGTGCTATCACTGTAATTGTCAATGTTTTAAGGAAATAAAAATCGTAAGTCTAGCTGCAAATGTTTGCAAACATACGTGTAAACAATAATAAACTCAAGCTGCCTTGCAGTCTTCAAGGTAAGGTTTTCGCCGTATTTTGCTGCTTGTCCTATGTTACGCGTTAAAAATAAAGTGTTTTTAAAATGGAATCATTTAATATTACAAATAAAGGTATTTACTGTAACTTTTTGTAGTTTTAGAGTTTCTAACGTGTTGTTTTAGTTTATTAAGTGATTGTGAAACCTATGTCTTTTTATACCCGTTACTCGTAGAGTAAAAGGGTATACTAGATTCGTTGAAAAGTATGTAACAGGCAGAAGGAAGGGCTTCTGACCATATAAAGTATATATATTCTTGATCAGGACCAATAGCCGAGTCGATATGACCATGTCCGTCTGGCCGTCTGTCTGTCCGTCCGTATGAACGCTGTGATCTCAGGAACTACAAAAGCTACAAAGTTGAGATTAAGCATACAGACTCCAGAGACATAGACGCAGCGCAAGTTTGTCGATTCATGTTGCCACGCCCACTCTAACGCCCACAAACCGCCCAAAACTGCCACGCCCACACTTTTGAAAAATGTTTTGATATTTTTTCATTTTTGTATTGGTCTTGTAAATTTCTCTCGATTTGCCAAAAAACTTTTTGCCACGCCCACTCTAACGCCCACAAACCGCCCAAAGCTGCTACGCCCACACTTTTGAAAAATGTTTTGAAATTTTTTCATTTTTGTATTGGTCTTGTAAATTTCTATCGATTTGCCAAAAAACTTTTTGCCACGCCCACTCTAACACCCACAAACCGCCAAAAACTGTGTTTAAGACTCTCCTTCTCCCTTCCACTAACTGAGTAACGGGTATTAGATAGTCGGGGAACTCGACTATAGCGTTCTCTCTTGTTAAGTATTAAATGTTAAGTGAACTCATTATACCCGTTACTCGTAGAGTAAAAGGGTATACTAGATTCGTTGAAAAGTATGTAACAGGCAGAAGAAAGCGTTTCCGACCATATAAAGTATATATATTCTTGATCAGGATCAATAGCCGAGTCGATTTGGCCATGTCCGTCTGTCCGTCCGTCTGTCCGTCCGTATGAACGTCGAGATCTCAGGAACTACAAAAGCTAGAAAGTTGAGATTAAGCATACAGACTCCAGAGACATAGAAGCAGCGCAAGTTTGTCGATTCATGTTGTCACGCCCATTCTAACGCCCACAAACCGCCCAAAACTGCCACGCCCACACTTTTGAAAAATGTTTTGATATTTTTTCATTTTTGTATTGGTCTTGTAAATTTCTATCGATTTGCCAAAAAACTTTTTGCCACGCCCACTCTAACGCCCACATACATATGTTATACATTTATTCATTAAAGCTTTTGCTTAATATCTAAATGCGAAATCGATGTTCCTCAGTATCTCTAAGTATTTTTTGTATTTCTTGATATATATATTATCCTTTTGTTGGATTTTTTCTTTATAAAATACATTTATCAAAACATTTACAATTATAATCTTTCATATTAACAAAATTGAAGCATACTTATAGGTGTATTTTTTGGTTTTTGCTTTTTGGTGGGCGTAAAACTAACGACCACGCCCATTTTTCAGATTTTTTCCAATTCTTATTTTTCAAAGAACTTACAGTAAAAATTTCATAACGATATGTCTGCTAGAAGTATTTTTGGCCGCTCTCCCCATATAGGCGCAACCACTGTGCATTGGGGCAATTACTACCTAATTACTAAAAAATAAATCATAGTTTTTTTTTTTCATCAGAGTATTTTTATTTGGTATACATTACTTTTCCTATACAACAGTATATACAAGGCTCGATGAAAAGTAAGTAACAGGTAGAAAAAAGTGTTCTCGGCCCTATGAAGTATTATATATACGATTATATTCCTGATCAGGATCACTAGCCGAGTTGATGTGGCCATGAACGTTGGCACACCCACTATTTGGTAGACGCAGCGCAAGTTTGTTGACCCATGTTGAAATTTCTCCTTCGCACTTCCACTAGCTGAGTAAGGGATATTAGATAGTCTCTCGACTATAGCGTTCACTCTTGTTTATTATTTGTCTTCCCAATCTTTATCGTTATGCCAACAAAATTTTGGCACTCTCACCAGCTAAGTAACGAGTATCTGATAGTCGAGGAAATCGACTTTAGCTTTATTATTGGTTTTTACTGTATTCGAGATATTGCTACAAGGAAAACATATGTATATTAACTGATTTTCTTTTTAAATATAAGTTCTTAAGCCGAAATAACATTTTATTCAAGGCGTGGCTTGCTTAGGTAAACTTTTGCTTGACACCTACATACATAATTGTTTATTTAAATATGTATATACATATATAAAAAACAAGGGAGAACGCTATAGTCGAGTTCCCCGACTATCTGATACCCATTACTCAGCTAGTGTATGTGCGAAGGACAGTTTTTGGCGGTTTGTGGGCGTTAGAGTAGGCGTGGCCAAAAGTTTTTTGGCAAATAGAAAGAAATTTACAAGACCAATACAAAAATGAAAAAATATTAAAATATTTTTGAAAAGCTGCCGAGACTCCATTAATTTATTCCTGGTTTCTACACTAATTACGCGGAAGGTTGGAAATGACTCCAGATTCTGGGAAGAGAAAAATACATGACGGCGCCATGTGGCAATTGGTAGTCATAACAATTACCAGTGCTCACTGAATCAAAGCATGGTCAAAGCTAATATTTTCGAATTTAGTCGGCTTCTGCATAGTATATTTAATCATTGTTCTTAAAGATTTTTAAAATGTATGGAAAATTAAGTCATTTTGAATGTTTCCACAGACCAATTATTTAAGTTTCATTTGAAAGCATAATTATCCAACGTCAAGCCCAGACCAATGAATTTTCAATGAAAGCAGTTCGCAGACATAATTAACATATAAATGCATATTTGACTTAAAAACGGCAATTAAATTCAGTGAAATTTAAATGCATAGTGGATTAACTTTTCGCTCATCAATTGTGCATATGAACATATGTACATATATGTATATGCAGTGAGGTATGTATCAACCATATCAACTAAGGAGACTATGGGGAGTATACAATTAGCACATACATATGAGTAAATGTGTTGCAAGGGTGTGTCCATGAATTACCAAAAGTAAAAGCCATTATTCGACTGTACTATTTAGGCGATTAAGCTGCTGATATGTTTGGAATAAATGGCATTGTTTATCAGTACGCATAATGAATTCGAAATAAATGGGAACACCGCAGGAGGAAGTGGCTGAGTGAGTTGCATTTAAGTTGATTTAAGTGAGTTGCAATTTAAAGCTAATTTTGGTTTGTTTTGTCTGCTTATTGCTTTTATTTTAAAAGATTTTGTCTGATTTCGCTCCAGTTTCCCTTGTCTTCCCCGTTTCCGGATCTTGTCTTCTGCTGATGCTGACACATTCACTATCTCTTTCCCATTTTCCAACTTTTAACCACATGGCATGCCTTAAAATGTCATTAAAGCAGATTTCAGTGCAATGAACTGAGTGCGGGAGCAAACAAATGTGCCTGGCAATATATATGGTAGTAACATAAATTTACATACTTCGCACAAAACAGATAGCAACCGATTATTGTGTGTAATAGCCAGTTCCCCTAATTGTAGTTTTTTTTCCTTTATTCTACGTGAACAGGAGATTTTATTAACTTTTTCGTATTACCTTTGTCCGTTTTTAAATTGATGATGTCTATCTTTATGTATAATAATTACAATAACGAGATTAAATACAACTTTTACCTCATAACATTCTATTCATTTATTATTTAATATAGTACAATTTAGAATGGCATATACTTCTCAAGTGCCTCCTTGCTGGCTTCCGACTTAAATAAAGGGTACAAAAAGTATTAGTCCGTAATAATATATTTTGAACTAATTTAGCTTTTACAGATTTACATTATAAAATATTTCAAAATCGTTTTAAAAATTACCAAACTATGTACAATTTTGTGTTTCTTTTTTAGTGTAGCAAAATTTTCTCAAAATCTTGTTGCATTCTATGGGAAGCATATATGTATACCTAATTTGTACTTTAAGTCACAAGACCTCGCACTTGGCTTTTTAACAGTCTCTCGTAAGGCGCTCAAACTTTAGAACCCCGCAGAAATTCCTCAAAACAAACTGTCTCTCAACAACTTTTTGTCTTGAATATGTCTTGTGTACATACTTATAGCTAAGTATTTGTGTATATGCTCGAATGTAACTTGCTAAGTTTGGAAACAAGTAGACTGCACGCGGGCGCCCCTACATTCAACGGCAGCTTAAGTTTCTCTAAGAACTTGGCCGAACTTGAGAAATGCCAAGAGGTAATTTCAAAGGAATTGAGTTTTGAGGTTTCTTAAAGGTTATTAAATAGCTAGAAACTATTTAAGTTTTTTTATTTCTTATACGAATATGTGAACATAGTTTATGATTTCCTGTTCAGGTATTCATAATTTTAGGACCTTTCCAATCTAATCACAGGCATCACCTTAATTTTTAACTGTCAACTGACATTGAAAAGGCAGACACTTCTTTTTGAGAAATAATTTCATTTTATACCCGTTACTCGTAGAGTAAAAGGGTATACTAGTATATAACAGCGAGAAGGAAGCGTTTCCGTCCGTATATATCGTATTTTTGATCAGAAGCAATAGCGGAGTCGATATGGCCACGTTTTACGTATTTATATTTTAGTAAAGAACCTCCGGCATTATGGAAGTCGGTATGAGTCACTGCAAGTTCATTTTGACAGAGCTGCTGGGGAATGGCCACGTTCAAGGTACTCCGCATTGACAAGCACAGCGGTGCGACATGGTGGTGTAAAGATCAGCTCGGACATCCTGGGCTCCGAACTTCAGGCAGACAAAGCCAAGAAACTCCAGCTGCCGAATGTTGAGCAGTGAGTGCATAATTGCCGGAAAAATTGTGTGAGCCCGTGCCACTTTGGCCGATCAGCAGCCGAAGCTGATGTGCAGGCGGTGTTCGCGACAAAAAGCTTAATTATTATATTACATCTTACATTCCGTCGTATTCTGAATTCTCAGAATATTTAAATAATTTGTCCGATATCCAAAGCATTTCAAATAAGCTGTCCGATAGAGACCAATTGGTAGTTCTACGTTATTTTAATATATTTGGTGCTACGCGGTCCACATTAGAACAATTAAATATCCTTCTCCCAATAACGCAACAGGACTTTATTACGGCTTTCTTCAAATATCTTTTTGTCGAATACTGGACCTAAGTTTTAAAGCAAGTCCTCAAAGTGTGTTTCTGTCCAGAGATGCACCTCTTACTCAACCTGCAGACTTCAATCTACTTGAAGTGACAATCAAGCCTTATTTTCTAAGGCTAAATACTTTTCAATCTGGTCCGATTTGTATTCTTGCATTATTATGGCGGATGCAATATGAAATGTAAAGTCCAGACTTAGTAGACAATTTAAAAATACCGGTTCTCAGTGTATCTTTTCTAAATATTTAAGTGCTCAGTTAAATTTTACTATGCAATGTGCTCAGGGTTACAATAACCACCCTAACGCCCAAAACTGCCACGCCCACACTTTTGAAAAATGTTTGGATATTTCTTAGTCTTTTAAATTTCTCACGATTTGCAAAAAACTTTATGCCACGCCCACTCTAACGCCCACAAACCGCCAAAAAATGTCAGTCTAAAGTCTCTCCTTCGCACTTCTACTAGCTTATTAACGGGTATCAGATAGTCGGGGAACTCTACGATAGCGCTCTCTCTGATTTTGTTAACAAAAATGCGAATCGAATGTATTTGGACAAAAATCATAGATAGCATAGATAGCACAACTACTTTTGCTGCTAAATTAGGTTTACCAAACGTAGTAAAAATTAAGTTTCTTATATCGAGACACTATAATGACAATTTGTTGCAGACAAACAAAACAAAAAAAAATGTTTTTATTGTTTTGGTATGCACTCCATTTAGTTTTTGTAATAACATTCGGTTCTGATCAGACAACTACAGCAGATTTTCATTTCTTTGTGTATACATAGTTGCCATCGGACAACATTCTGAATCGTTTTGACCATACCTGGTTCTAGCATACTTTTTAGCTATGAGCTTGTTGCAGTCAATTTCCCTTGACTCTGGGGAATGTATTCCTTAATAGATAGGAGTAAATGAGAATGGTTGTACCATACTCTTTAAGCTATGAGCTCGTTGCAGTCAATTTTCCTTGACATTGGGGAATGTATTCCTTAATAGATAGGAGTAAATGAGAATCCTTTCTGCGGCGTATTGGTAACCTACAGGCCTACAATTTCAAAGCATACTCACCAAAATTGCCCAAATTTACGGAAGTGCCTATGTTTGGCCGAGACTTCTCACTCGCTTTACAGTAACTCTAAGCCTCTTTGATGACTGTCGACTGCCGAAAGTCTTGTATGGCAGGAGATTTGTTCTGTTTTTTAGGTTCTTAGACCGACTACGAGAAAAGCGCACTTTGCCCGAATGCACATACACGAACTTTAAGAGGGCGGAAAATAACTTCAACCGGAGACAATTAAAGAGCTTTGAGCTGTGGTAATTTTGATCTGGCTGTAACAAGATTCACAAAAAAATTTAAACGATTTTACACTTTTCCTGGCAAGTTTATTGAACACCTTCGTTGCGCCGAACACAAAATTTCGGCAATTAAGCTCAGCGGGTGGAAAAGCGCTGGTCGGCGCACGGTGCGTATGAGCGATAGCGAGTGGGGGAAATTGATATCGGAATGCCTTCAGAGTTCGCGTAATATAAGCAGGGAGCAGCCGGCTGGCGTATGTCATCTTTAATGGCGGCCATGGCGACGATAATGTTTAAAAAGCATGAAAAGGTTTTTCCTCCTTTTCCGGAGTCTTGTTGCTGGCGGAGTTACGGTTTGTTCTGTGATCCGATCACGTAGGGATACATTCTCAAATAAATACTTCGCTTCTTGGCCTGGAAAGCTCTTACAATATTTTGTAATTACTATTGAGCTGCTTTAAACAAGTCTAGCACGTGAGTTAAATACAAACATCTTGTAAAAGCTATTGACGCGAATATTAAAAAGTCTCCCTGTCGCCTGAGCAGTCGTATGAGCGAATTTTTTTAAATTTTTATTCAGTGTGCTAAAACACTTTGAGTGCTTAGCAACTGTAAGTAGACTTACTTTATATCCCTTACTTTTATAGTCCTTCTTTCCCTAAGGGATGAAGACTGACTATTATGAACATATACTAAATAGAACCTACAAGGCGTTCATTTCTAGCAACAACTTATGAATTTGTAAGCCGTAACATTCCATGGAAAATATTAATAAAATGAGATAGTAGAGTGGTTAGTCTTCCAAGCTTTTCATTCGCGTGTATACATATTATATCTGTATTCCTATGCGTTTCTGAGCAGACACTGTGATGCGTTATTCCTGAAGCGCGCTTTATATTTATTTCGTTCAGAGTGCTCATTAATTCTAATCGAAGACCATTCGAAGGCCTGGCACGCCCAAAACTTCCACACCGCGCACTTATCACCTAAAATTAAAACAACCCGCTGTCGACCGAGCGATTCATTCATAAAAACTTTCACCCCAGCAATTTAAAGCTTTAACACCGATACCCACGACTTGAGTGGGGACTTGCACAGACCACGTTGCCTTTTTTCGGGGCAGTAGCAGCCGTAACACAAATCGAAGTCAGCGCGATTTTGGAAGAACTTTCTGCGGACACACAACCAGACGCATTAGGACTTGCACGGGGACTGAAATCGAACCCGAAACGGAACGAGTCTGATTGGGTCGCAGCAGCCGCCAAATGAAAGAAGCTTAGCAACTTCCTCGCCAGCGAAAGTGAATCGTAACGCATACGCAGTGATGACCCGCTTCCCCACATGGCCAGCCAAAAGCTTTAGCCCCCTGCGAGCTTTCAGAGCAAAAGTATGGAGAGCAAGGACACCGAACAGCTGACTTGTGTTATTACATCCGTCGCCTTGCCGGGCGGCCTCCATGGTTGTTGTTGTCATGAGTCCGCCTATTTTATCGCAAAGCAGTTTTGTTTATGCAAAGTTTTGCAGAATGGTTATTCAGTAATTGATTGCATTACAATATTTTTCGCCAGCGATATTTACTGTTGTTAACACCCAAGGTCACGGTAACCCGATTACGCAAACACATAAAACACACATAACCTACTAATAAACAAGCCTAACTGTTTTCCTTCCTGTTCGGCTCCTTTCATTATGTTTATGATTCGATCTTTATTGACAGACTTATTCCGCATAGTGCACAATATCTGTATGTGGCAAGGAAATATTTGCTATACCCGCTACTCGTAGAGTCTTGTAAATTTCTATCAATATGCCAAAAAACTTTTTGCCACGCCTACTCCAACGCCCACAAACCGCCAAAAACTGTCAGTGTTGAAGACTCTCCTTCGCACTTCCACTAGCTGAGTAACGGGTATCAGATAGTCGGGGAACTCGACTAAAGCGGTCTCTCTTGTTTTTATAATTATTTTTAAACAATTTTAAAACAATCGAAACCCCTCTTAGGCAGGAATTAGGAAGGCTGGAATTTATTAAATGTTAAAGTAAGTTTTGGTCTACAAGTTACCATTGTGGCAAAATTTTAGATTTTAGGCTTTGGACGCTCTCAAATTTCTTGTTATTGGCGAAAACTCGCCTGCTAAGTTACCCCAGATTTTCTCAATTGGGTTTAGGTCCGGGGAGCACGCTGGCAAATCCAAAACACTTATTCTGTGGTCACAAATGAAGCGCAGGGTCTCTCTGTTCCGGTGTATTTATGCATTATCTTGCACAAAAACATGATTTGTTTCCCCATTTTGCTCCAAAAATGGCAGAAGACGCTCCTAAGATACTGCACATTTATTTGTGAGCTTGTGAAAGTCAAATCAAGCGTTCCGCCACCGAAATTTCATCGAATTTCTTTTCATCAAAATTGCCTACCAAGGTCCAGCTTCTTTCCAAGTATTTTTCAACAAATTGAAGCCGAGCCGTTTTGTGATGCGGGTTTAAGAACGGAGCCTTCTTTAAGACTACTCTCACAATGCACTCCGAATATTGCAGCGTCCGTCAAACATTCATTCGTGACATGGGCTTTCTGCAACTTGTGGCAAGTGTGGAGCATGAGGCAAACAAATTACTATCTTTCACGATAATACGACGTTTATCGCGATCGGACAACTTTACTTTTCTTTCAGACTTACGCCTCACACCGTTTCCATCCGGATCTTCCAAAAATTTTGTGATAACACGTGTTCGGCCAATTTTTCGCGATATTTCGCTAACATTAAAGACTTTAGGTTGTAGGCTTTTATTCCTTATATGCAATTTAAATTATCTAGTACATATAGTTACAATAGTACTCCACATTTAAATTAATCTCTATGCTGGCAATATCTGGTCATCAATAGGGATAACACCTCTTTGCCCCTTTTTTCTGGCCGTGGCGACCTATGTCAGGCCGTCCTCACCCAAATCCGTTAAGCAGTTCTGGGTTTATAGCGTGACAATGGAAAGCAAAACATTTTTATATGTATACGAGGGCGGCTATATATATTTCTGGTCCAATAATGAAAATACGAATATTTATCAACAAAAATGGTTTTATTGTTTTTCAAAATATTCTCGATCAAGATTTATACACTTCCGCTCCGATTGAGGCACCTCCAAAACATGGTTTTTGAATGCTGTTGGGGTGTGATGGGGGTTGCTGTCCTAGAATTTTCCTTTTGGGCTGAAAGAGAAACACTCGAAACACTCGTAAATGCGCGGGCGCGACCGCGAAAATCAGTTTTACACTGAAGCTTATTCTAATTAGCTAGGCTCTCCCAAGCGCAGCGGGGACTCCTTGGAGACTCTGTGGTGAAGAGCGAGAGAGCGTGAGAGGGAGCGGAGAGCGGGTGACAGTCCAAACCCCGTAACTTGGACAAATGCTTGAACAGCATCTTCTGGCGACGGAAATCGTTAACCACGCATTATTTTCTTGTTTTTTTTTCTAATTTTTCATGATTCGTCACCTGTGACGATCTTATAAACGTCTTTTTAAGCACCGAGATCGTATTTCAGCATTTCTGTACACCAATCAGCACGAGCGATTGTCAAATTGTGCGGAATCCAACGAGAACAAACCTTTTCTACGGCCAGGTGCTCATGCAATAACGAATGTATGCTGGTGGTAGAAATGCATAGGCATGCCTTTGTCTGAAGGTATGCTACATGAACGTCTGCATTATCAGTATACTTAAAGCATCGATGTTTTCTGGCACAACGTTTTTTTTGGAAGACCTTCACGGAATTTTTCTGGAGTGAGCGTCGGCTAAGATTGAATTCGTTGTACCAGTTTTCACAGTGCTATAGGATAGTGCTTCATAGCCATACAAAGATTTTCACAGTGCTATAGGATGGTGCTTCATAGCCATACAAAGATAATCCACGTCGAAAGTTGTGAAAAATGATCGCACGAAAATGTTCACGAGTTAATTCCATTTTTAGGCCGAGATGAATTTTTTAATTCCCAGTAAATAAAACAATTTACGATTAAATGACAAAATGTTCTGAGTGATGTTATGCTAAAACATGTCAAACTTTCCAATGGAAATGTCAGATTGCACCTGGCAACACTTAGTGTCGCCTAGGTCAGAAATATATATAGCAGCCCTCGTACATACATTTGTATATAATAGATGTAAAATTGGCAAGCAATATATCTGCAGAATAGTTCAATATATAAATTACCCATTCTAAAACTCTTACTTCAAAGTCATTCATACAAAATGTACATATACATATATTAAATATATATTGATATATATAATATATTAAATTATATTAAATTGTGGTTTCCATTTCGCCAATTGAATATTCTCTTTTCTTCTTGCCTTACGGTCAATTAATTGCATTTTTAATTTGCATATCAAAAGATCTGAAAGTGGCTTTCAGGTCTTGAATTAAGAACGATATATGTATTTATGCAAGCCTTGACCATAAGTCTGGGCTATTGGCCAGGATATGTATGGCAGAAATTATCCACTTGTAGTTAAATTTTGACACACACTTTTCAACAAATATCGAATACCCTTATACTCTACAAATAACGGGTGTAACACATTACATACATTTTAAATTCAAATAGATTTTACATTTTATGAAATTGACTATATTAAGCTTATTCATGCGGGCGACTTTATAAAAGAAGATCTACTAGAGTTCTACTCCTACCCAGGGAGCTCACTTAAAATCGTTGATCGCCTATCTTAAGGTACCCGTCTTAGTTTTCGATAATACGGCGTACTGTTTGGAGAATACGAATCGGTGATACTGTCTTGCTAAATTAGAGCACTGCAAAGGTTCGTTTGGAAACCGTTGATAACAGCGAACTAGCTCCTCCTCGAATTTTTCGATCTCGCCCTCGCAATCCTTGGCCCATTTTACAGGTGTACCGAATAATTCTTGAACCAATTTTAAGGACTTTCCAAACTCTTTTTCCTCGACTTCAAAAGAAAGTTTCTTCCAGGACTTGGCCACCGGAACTGGATTCAAGGCTCGCACATTATGCTGCTTATGTTCCATCGTAGTCCCAATATCGGAACCTGGTTCTTTTATTGGTTTCTGCTTATATGCTTCACAGGCGGTACATCCGAGTTCAGTACTTATGGCGGTGACCTGATTTATTCTATTCACCACATCCGGAGTTATCTCGAATGCCGTTGAATTTTTAATCTGCACCGTTTGCGGCTTGCTATTCCTGGCACCCATATCTGAGAATACTTCCTGATTTGTTTTACTTTATTTTGTTCTCCGTTTTGGAGTGACGGATAATTTAACACATTTGACCACAAAAGCAAAGACAGCTAACATAAAAACGTTTTGCCACGCCCACAAACCAAAACACCCAGGAAAAAAAACGTTCTGAAGGTGTCTGATTGTTCACACATGAACACGAATATATTTAAAGACTTACAATTTTGAGCTCCGTTCATATCTTATGTAAATGAATCGAGAGCGATAAATTATATTTAGGATTTTGTTATCTAAGGCGACATGGGTGCAGTGCTCAAAAACATGTAATTTAAGTGCACACTACATGAGTCAGTCACTTGAGATCGTTCCCCGCCTCCTGAAATAGTCCCTTAGTGGGAGACCACAGATAAGGTCCTCGCCGCTCAAGATAGGCAGATGTGCCGGAGCGTGGGACCTCGATAAGGCGGGGACTATTTACTTAGGCCTCTGCGTAGGCCATTTACTTTAAGATGCGATTCTCATGTCACCTATTTAAACCGAAGATATTTCCAAATAAAATCAGTTTCTTACAAAAACTCAACGAGTAAAGTCTTTTTATTTGGGATTTTACACTGATAAAGTGTCTATTTGAGTCTTAACAAGAGAGAACGCTATAGTCGAGTTCCCCGACGATCTGATACCCGTTACTCAGCTAGTGGAAGTGCGAGAGAGAAATGGAGAGTCTTAGCACTGACGGTTTTTGGCGGATTGTGGGCTTTAGAGTGGGCGTGGCAAAAAGTTTTTTGGAAAATCGATAGAAAATTACAAGACCAATACAAAAATGAAAAAATATGAAAACATTTTTCAAAAGTGTGGGCGTGACAGCTTTGTGCGGTTTGTGGGCGTGGCAAAAAGTTCTTGGCAAATCGATAAAAATTTACAAGACCAATACAAAAATGAAAAAATATTAAACCATTTTTCAAAAGTGTGGGCGTGGCAGTTTTCAGCGGTTTGTGGGCGTTAGAGTGGGCGTGGCAACATGAATCAACAAACTTGCGCTGCGTTTATGTCTCTGCAGTCAGTATGCTTAATCTCAACTTTCTAGCTTTTGTAGTTCCTGAGATCTCGACGTTCAGACGGACGGACAGACGGACGGACGGACAGACGGACATGGCCAGATCGACTCGGCTATTGATCCTGATTAAGAATATATATACAATATATAGTCTGTAACGCTTGTTGCAGCAGGAAAGTGTCGCTCTCTGTGGGATGGGGGAGAAACTGGTAAGATTTGGTCATTGCTTTGCGAGGCGCCACCTAGATCTGAAAAGTGCGGGATCGGGTTATGGCGGCAATCTTGAAAAGAGAAATTAACAGGGCCAAGTGTCAGGCTGTTCACGATCTAAACTCCCGTTGGGGAGCGTTCTAATGCCTTCCCGCTTATTTGGCAAGCGTCTAATCGGTCTATTCCCTTTTAGTGGTCTGAGCACGCGGTTCGATCCCTCGCAGAGTTTACTAAGTAACCTTTTCATATCAAAGTTTAAATTAGAAAGAAATTAAGATATGGTTATCTTTCGCGAGTGAACTATTTTTAATCATTGGAATTCAAGCTGCATTGATTGGCCTGGGAAGAACAGAATACATACGTTTTCCCAGTCGGTAAGGAAAAATTGATCGTCGGCGGCTTACGCTCCAGGTTGGGTACATGGCCATTGTTTTTTGTTTCTTAGGGTTTGGCGAATCAGCGACCGGATAGAGGGCCGCTGGAAAACAAATGTTATAGCCGGAGAGATTACCACCCAAGCTGTTCATCACCCGCATGAGCATTTTCGCATGGTGTTTATTGGTCACGGGACGTCGGCTCATTGGAGTTCAGGGGAAAAGATTGGCTGGTCGGAAGTCGTCTGAGTAGTCAAATTGTATTTTTGGGCAACCCGCTAAATTTCAAAGTTATTGCCCAGCGGTGCGAAAGAAACGAGAAAACAAATTTGCCATTCCTTGGATTTGTCGTGACGGCGCGGCCCAAGCAAAAGCAGTTGAAAGTCGGAGTTAAAGCGAGCAGCAGCAAAGCGGCGATATAGCGTAATCGCGAGAACATCACATGTAGATAAGTTTAGTTCTTAGTTTTGTCTGTTAGTTTGTAGTTGATATATATATTCATGATGATCGGTGCGTAATGGCCAATATAAAAAGGCTGGAGTCGCGAGTGTGAAAATCGGGAATGAAGTTTGTGTGAAGAAAGAAAAGACTGATCGGATGTGAAGGGACTTTGGACCTTTGTCCTAATGAGGGTTTTTTTTTATATATGTTATGCAAGTTATTTTTTTTCTCCAAACCCCACCGCCTTGGCATCCACGGCAAAGCGCTTTCTCCGTTGGATCTCCAGAGGATATATTTGGGTGAGTGATTCCGGCAGCCAATGCGCCGAGTTTAACCTTTATTATTGAACGTGCTTTATAACATGTATGTAAATCCTCCCTCATAAAAGAAAGGAAATATATGCATTTTTTAAGTTCCCATACTGCGCAAGATCGCAAATGAAAATTTTGGCGAATGTAACAAAGAGAAACTCGGATAATAATTAATATAACCTAAAATCCAATCAGCCCAATCCGTTTCTTTCACACACCATTATAATCTCGATTTCATTCGCATTCTTCTTTGCACCCTGTACTGAAGACGAAAACGTTTTCCGTCATCTCGATTAGCAAACATTTAGAATCTGCATGTTAAGATACACAATCAAGTATATTCTTTTAATCATGGCTAGTGTCCAACGACTGTTCTTAGTTTGTAGCGAATAAAAATTTATAATGTTTTGAGTGTATCCTAATTCTTGCCTTCAGTTAGTAGGAACCATGTAGACCATATAAAGGGGCCATTCCCAAAAATAATGTTCGAGGAGAAGCATCAAATGGCCATTGGAAGGGTGGGGACGCATTAGCCTCAATTACATCTGAGGTTAGAAGACTCTCGCTGTCTGTTTTGGTGAGCATATGATAGCCCGGTCTCAAGAGTTTGTGTAATGTAATGGTCAATATCATATTGCTTGTCGTAGCACGCATATTTTTGATTCTAATAATAAGAAAAGGCACCTCTAAGGGGAACAGTCCGAACACCACCACCGTTAGCCGACGAGCAGATAGCCGGAACAAATTGCGTGCGCTCGTTCCCTTTAGCTAACACCAGGCCTGAAGAAATTCGTTACAGGTCGGAGACACGTTTCTTCTGCCTGTTACATACTTTTCAACGAATCTAGTATACCCTTTTACTCTACGAGTAACGGGTCTAAAAATAGCTTTAGGTATCATTATAAGAACTTATGGACGGATTTGTAGTACCGATTTTCGTACACTAAGGACAAACCGTTCTATATTTTACGAATAATTGGTCTTATCTTAAAACCAATATGGTCGCAATTATAACCATTTGGTCTCATATACTTAAAAACAAATTTGACTCTATTTAAGAAGAAAAAGACACTTTTATTATATTTAATTTTATTAAACAGTCTAAAATCTAAAATAAATCCAAACTATCCGTGTGTCTTTTATCCATCTGACGCACCTGGCATGTTTTCTTCTATTTTAGGATGACGTTAGTCCAGCTTTCGTCAAAATCTCGTTTGAGGCAGCTTTTGTAGGCAACCATTACAGTACAGTCGTATTCCGCTTCCTTGAATCTTTGTACTTGTATTTATGGAAGAGTTTTCCTCCTGCGTTTGCTCTACCCTTGCGTGAAAAATAATAATAATCCTGTGAAAAAAATGAAAAATGCGACACTTATCAAATAAAAAACAAGAAATGCGTTATAATAATATAATATTATATTATAAATATTTAAATATATATAATTTTTGTACTGAAAGCTTAACATGACAAGTCCATTTTAATGATTTTAATTATTTAATATGATTTTGTGACTATAACTTTTCATTATAAATAGCTATTTCCCGCTAACACTCTGCCAGCACTAGGCTCTGGTGTTTTCTTTGCCGCCTTTTAGAGCCAATAAGTAAAAGTGAGATAGCAATATTTATCAGTTATGTACATATATGCATATGTGAAGCCAAGGCGGAAAAGAGAATCACAGACCGCTGTTGTGGCCACGCGTCTTTTTAAAGATTTCATTTTTAAAATTATTATTGTAAATGACATACGTATGTGCATATGGATGTAGCTATTTTGCCGTGCCCTTGAAAGAGCAAGCTCACCACATTGACATGCTTACAATAAAAACAATGTTGGTTATTTATTTCATTCTGATGAGCAAATTAACGGTATGGACCATGAAATGAATATTTGGTATGAGAATAAAACGGTAACTTTGGTTATTGAAAAAACCGACTGTTCTTGAATCAATACCGAATGGTATCGGAGTGAGAACTTGGTCCTACAAATAAGTAAGAACAAAACGGTATTCCAAATGTAAATAGGTCTTAACTTGTCTTCGTGATTTTATTTCTGGATGTACTTTATTACATTTATGTTATTCTTGTAAAACTTTCTTGATTTGTCAAAAATCTTTTTTGGAACGCCCATTCTAACACCCACAAACTGCAAAAAATTGTTAGTGTTAAAATGTCTGCTTCGCACTTCTACCAGCTGAATAACGGGTATCAAATAGTCGACTATAACATTCTCTCTGGTTAAGATATTATTACCAAAGAGAAATTTTAGAATATGTTTATTAAGATAAAAATCAAGTGACTAGCACTTCAACAGACAAAATTTAAACTTTTCTGAGTAGAAATTATTTTACATACTATCGAATAAATAAATGCATTAAGTAAAGTGCATTTTGAACACACATTGAAATCAGAAGACTCAATTATTTGTGCAGAACCTACACAAAATTCAATCAGTTTAATTACAGCAGGCCATTAAGACCTCAGGAGAGCCCTTTGTCAACAAAATTATTTACATACAGGGTAAGGCGCTTATCTGTTCCTAATTATTAGAAACGTTTGTTTTGACATATTGCAAACACTTGAACTTATAGTGTTGCAATTTAAATATAAAGATATATTAAATGTCTTACGTAAAATGACTTAGGAAATTAAAGAAGCAGGTACGCTAAGGCAACCACCATTGCCACTGGATTCGGTTTCCGATCCATTCTTTGGACCCCGGGGCAACAAGTAGTCGACATAATCGTGGACTATTTCATTGTTTTGTGGGGTTCGAAAGTGATTCAATTGCTCGCGAAATGTGTGACGTGACTTTATTTAATTGCGTTTTACGTTTCACGTTGCGTATGCGAATTATCCCGCATTATCAGATTCCAATAGGTCTGATACAACAGGAATGTAAGATGGCCTAAGGGCCAGTAGTTATTACGCATTCGCAATGTATTGCAGTTGAAGAGGTAAGTACTTGGAAATGAGTCAGTTTGTATTTACGGTAATCTTCAAGATTTATATATTTTCGATAGATTTCTATTATTTTTGACCATATTTACAAGATTATAATATTTAGCTTATAGATGGCTTTTTCTATTAGCTATTTTATATTTTCTTTTGTGATATTTATTGGTAAATACTACTACTTTTAAAGGATCTTTTCTTTCATATGAGTACAATCTCATGTTATTTTTTTCTTTGTAAGTTTCAAACCTACGACATTATACCAACATTCGGAATTTGTTATTTGACACAATTTTTATAAAAGACTTTACTCGCAGTCGCTGGGAATGTGGTACATGTTATTTCCAACAGATCAAGAAACAGTCATTTAACCAAGTTTTTATCTAAATGCCAATATTTTTGCCACAAGATGTGCGGAGGTTTTTGAGAGCGCGAAAGAGTATGTAATTATGTAATGTGCAACTTACCCAAAAGCTTGCTTTAATTATAATCGTTACTCGTAGAGTAACAGGGTATACTGATTCGTTTATAAGTATTTAACAGGCGGAAGGAAGTGTTTCCGACCATATATAGTATATATGTATATTCTTGATCAGGGTCAATAGCCGAGTCGATCTAGCCATGTCCGACAGTTCGTCTGTCCATATGAAGGTCGAGAACTATAAAAGCTAGAAAGTTGAGATTAAGCATACAGACTCCAGAGACATAGACGCAGCGCAAGTCTGTTGCCCATGTCGCCTCGCCCTCTCTAACGCCCTCAAACCGACCAAAGCTGCCACGCCCACACTTTTTAAATGGTTTTGATTTTTTTTTACATTTTTGTTAGTGTAAATCTCTCTTGTTTTGTCCCGCCCACTTCTACGACCACAAACCGCCAAAAACTGTCAGTGTTGATGTCTCTTTTTCGCACTTCCAATTACTCAGCTAGTGAAAGTGCGAAGGAGGCTCTTCACAAATAACAGTTTTTGGCGGTTTGTGGGCGTGGCAAAAAGGTTTTTGGTAAGTCGATAGAAATTTACAAGACTAATACAAAAATGAAAAAAAAATCAAAACATTTTTCAAAAGTGTTGGCGTGTCAGCTTTGGGCGGTTTGTGGGCGTTAGAGTGGGCGTGGCAAATAGTTTGGCAAATCGATAGAAATTTACAAGGCCAATACAAAAATAAAAAAAATCAAAACATTTTTCAAAAGTGTGGGCGTGGCAGTTTTAGGCGGTTGGCAAAAAGTTTTTTGTCAAGTCGATAGAAATTTGGGCAGCTTTGAGCGGCTTGTGGGCGTTAGAGTAGGCGTGGCAACATCAATCGACAAACTTGCGCTGCGTCTATGTCTCTGGAGTCTGTATGCGTAATCTCAACTTCTGGCTTTTGTAGTTCCTGAGATATTGACTTTCATACGGACGGACAGACGGACATGGCCATATCGACTCGGCTATTAATATATGTATGTATACTGGTTCTTCTGCCTGTTACATACTTTTCAATGAATTTTCAAACGAGTAACGGGTATAAAAAAGCTGATTCCACCATATAAAATTATTTATGTTTCGATTCTACGTAAACGCTCTTCGGCTATTATTAGCTGGAAGCACCTAACTACCTAAACTACCTAAACAATTTGTGAAAGAACCCAGTACAGTACATAAGAGACGAAAAATGTCCGGAAAAGAAATCTCAAATAAGAAGGAACTTCTTTTATTTTAAATGTCCAATTTTTTAAGCCAGATTGCAAATGTGTACTGTGTATAAATAAAACAAGAGAGAACGCTATAGTCGAGTTCCCCGACTATCTGATACCCGTTACTCAGCTAGTGGAAGGGAGAAGGAGAGTCTTAAACACAGTTTTTGGCGGTTTGTAGGCGTTATAGTGGGCGTGGCAAAAAGTTTTTTGGCAAATCGATAGAAATTTACAAGACTAATACAAAAATGAAAAAATATCAAAACATTTTTCAAAAGTGTGGGCGTAGCAGCTTTGGGCGGTTTGTGGGCGTTAGAGTGGGCGTGGCAAAAAGTTTTTTGGCAAATCAATAGAAATTTACAAGACCAATACAAAAATGAAAAAATATCAAAACATTTTCAAAAGTGTGGGCGTGGCAGTTTTGGGCGGTTTGTGGGCGTTAGAGTGGGCGTGGCAACATGATTCGACAAACTTGCGCTGCGTCTATGTCTCTGGAGTCTGTATGCTTAATCTCAACTTTCTAGCTTTTGTAGTTCCTGAGATCACAGCGTTCATACGGACGGACAGACAGACGGACAGACGGACAGACGGACATGGTCATATCGACTCGGCTATTGGTCCTGATCAAGAATATATATACTTTATATGGTCGGAAACCCTTCCTTCTGCCTGTTACATACTTTTCAACGAATCTAGTATACCCTTTTACTCTACGAGTAACGGGTATAACGATTAAATTCGACTGGAAATTTACACAGGCATCTTTAAGCAAGTACAATATAATTATATTGTGTATGTGTGTATTTGTGTGCAAGTTAAAAGTGAAGTAAAGTAAATGAAAATACGTATAATTTCGGTGCTTCGGGATAGATACTTTTATATTTTTTAAATTAAAGAACATTTTGTTGACAAAATCAAATTTTGTAAAGTGTTAAAAGGGTATTTCCTCGGAAAATATTTTATGCGCGAAATGTTTATTTATACGTATGTATGTATAACGCACATGGAACTTTTTTCATACGAAAATGTACTCCCAAAGTTTGAAAAAATGAGTTTGTCAATAAAAGCGAATTTAATTTAGAAAATATAAAAAATGGTGCTTTGATGCGTCGACGTTTTTTTTATACCTAATCAAATCGGCACATTTTATTTCAGAATTTTGGCGCCAAATATCGTATGTGCGTTTGTAAAAATGAATGGCTACATCAATATATATTGGAAATGGATGATATATATATTGATGTAGCCATTCATTTTTACATACGCACATTCAATATATGGCCTACATTTTGTCACAAATTTAAATGTTATGAAGTTTTAAAAATATTTTATTCTATTAATACTTGTTTGTAGAGGGTGCATCCAAACAGCTATGCGTTATATGAAGCTATGAAATCAAGTGGCCAAAAAAGAAGAGAGTAAATCATCAGAGCCTAAGGAACCAAATTTGTTCTGTTTTTACTCCTATAATATAGGAGAAGATACTATAACAGTTTTTGTAAGTTTAAATATGATTTGATATTTTTATTTTAAAAAGTACCGAATAAAAAATTTAAAAATTTGTTAACCTTTTACCTTACCTAGGTACTTATTTTTGTAACTACCTTGTACCTTACCTAGGTAAAAATATAGCGTACCTGTCCTAACACTGATGATATCATGATTGTGTCGTCTACTATAGAGTTGGGTTTCGAAAGATTAAAAATTGTGTTAGATGTTTTCACTGCAGCCGCATTCTCATGTTACCAAATGTGGGTTTCTTAAGACTACGGTACAATATCTGGATTATGAGGTGCGAGCTAGAGAAATAAGACCCGATTCGCGGAAAATAGTTGCGTTGAAATCCTTACCGACGCCACAAACATTGACAAGCCTAAGACAATTTGTTGGATTGGCGTCTTATTTTCGAAAATTTGTTCCTCGATTCTCTCAGATCAATAAACCAATATATTCACTAACTTCGAGCAAAAACACTTTTAACTGGACTGATGATTTAGAGGAGATTAGGAAAAATGTTATCACTATTCTGACAAGTGAGACAGTACTTGTTTTTTTTTGACCCATAACATCCGATAGAATTGCATACTGATGCGAGCTCTTGTGATTATGGAGCAATGCTAATTCATCGGATCAAGGGGGATCCTTATGTGGTGGAGTATTATAGTAAAACCACCTGCCCTGCTGAGTCTAAATACCATTCGTATGAATTGGAAACATTGGCTGTTGTTGAATCAGTTAAACATTTTCGGCATTATTTGCTCGGACGAGAGTTTGTTGTATTTAGGGATTGCCAATTGCTAAAAGCATCGCGAAAAAATTTAACTAACTGCTAGGGTGCATCGCTGGTGGTACTTGCAATCTAATGATTTTAAAATAGAGTATAGGAGGGAAAGCGCATTGCGCATTTGGACTTGTTATCCAGGAATCACGTGCTTGATGCAACACCAGTTCAAAAGACTAAAATCCTAGCAAAACGTGTAAACTTAGCAGAAATCTCAAATGATTGGCTCGCAGCTGAGCAACGTGAGGATTCTGAAATTTCTGATATTGTTAATAAACTGAAAACAAAATATTTCACATATGATATTGCCCAGGCTTAGAGAGGGGGTCTTGCTTCGTAGAATACAGAGGAATGGAAGGACTCGTTGTCTGCCAGTAGTGACGCATGCATTTTGATGGTCGGTAATCAATCAAGTTCATGAGTCCGTTATGCATTTAGGTTGGAAAAAGACTCTCGATAAGACTTATCAATATTATTGGTTTGCCAAAATGAATAAATACGTTCGAAAGTTTGTCGACAGTTGCGTAACGTGTAAAACTGTAAAGGGGTCATCTGGAAAGATACAAGCAGAGTTACATCCAATCCCAAAAGTAAATGTCCCATGGCATACAGTGCATATCGATATAACGGGTAAACTAAGTGGGAAGAATGATATTAAGGAATATGTCATAGTTCAAATTGATGCTCTAACCAAATTCGTTTATTTGGGTGTTCCGAACCAAATAATAGTCGATCAGGGTAGATGTTTTACCAGCGCATAGTTTGCAGAGTTTTGTGGATCTCAGAAGATAAAGCTGCATCTAAGAGGTACAGGAGGAAGTTGAACAAACGGGCAAGTTCACCGCGTTATGGGAACGCTCAAGAATCTCTTGACTGCGGTGGAATCAAGGAACAGGTCATGGCAGGTTGCTCTTGGCGAGGTACAACTTGCATTGAATTGCACAGTTATTAGTGCAACCAAAGCAAGCCCTCTAGTTGTAAGACATAAAATTGGAGATTTTGTTTTATTAAAAAATGAAGGATGTCATCAAACTAAATTAGATCCGATGTTTAAGGGACCATTTAGGATCAGTGAAGTTTTAGATGGAGATCGGTACACATTGAAGTCATTGCATAATAATCAGTCATATAAATATTACCATAAGAATTTGCGGGAGATGCTAGATGGTTATGTTCCGTATGAGTTGGAAATCCCGCTTGATTCTTGTTAAGATTGTGGCAAAATATCTGTGTGATATGCTGTGTCAGGTTGAGAATAGCGGAAGAACACAGGAGGTGTTGTTTGCGAGTTGAAGTGGAAGTTACCTTGCTGATGCAAAGCGTCTAAATTGTTTTTTATTTGGCGATATGGTTTTAAGACTTACGATAGCTGCGTCATTGAGCAAGCAAGTGGACAATTATGGTTGTCACATGGCGTGTGGGGCTCTTGACGGAACTATGCTTAAAGCAAAAGGAAACCATAGGGATACAAATGAATGTTAAATTTTGAATTTAAGAAATATCATGAAACTAAAATGCAAAGGTTTAATGTAACTATAGTTTAAGAAGAATGCTATATGGGCAGGTGCATCAAATTAGCTGAAGATCAAGGTTAAACCGCAAAGAAAATTCGTTGAAATAGACGGAAGAGCAGCTTGATAGCTTGTATACTGTAGTGAAACAGTAGTCGATGGTTAATTAGTAGTACCTGGCCCTAAAGCTGACTATGAAAAAGAAAAAGAACATGAGGTTGAACATTATGAAAAATTGTTAATAACTGAAGAAGATATGTAACCAGCATACTAAAAATTGTGAAAATTCGATACATCTTTAGAAATTAGTTTGTAATGTTAGGACATTGAATCAAATAAAAATTAAATTGTAACTATGTCACACGAGGACGTGTAATTTGTCAGAATGGCCGTGTCGGAGATTAAATGCTTTATTTGAAATACCCGCACAATCGTTAGTAGGGTTGTTGTTAATAGGTAGAGTTGCCTATGGGGTAAAAGTTACAGTTCTAGAATTTACGATTGTCGTGCGTGTATTCGTGCGCACTGCGAGAAAGTGAAAGGAAAGCCGAATGCCTGTCAAACGCCTATTGGTGAGGTTCCTGCGCTGCTCATCGATGTCCTTTTCGTCTTGTGGACTGATTTGCGAACAAAGCGTGCGGACAGCTTTGAGAAGAAGCCCACTCGCGACGTGCGTTTTGTGTCGTCGGCGGATGGAGGAGTCTTGAAGTTGGATGGCAATTTAAGCACCTTCAGGGGAGTGCTTGTCGCGTCCAACTTTTCGAAATGAGTCGGGGGTGGGAGTCTTCTGGTGGGTCCTGGAGCTTGTCTTGGGGTCTGCGGACCGGGTTTCCGAATGTGGTGTGAGGTGCTGGTCAGCTTTTGGTTTACAGCCAACCTTCGTGGGTCACTCAGTAGAGTTGGCTTCACATCTACTGAGGCACCGACTTCTTTCTTGGGAAGGGCGGGTTGTGGGAAAGTGGACGGCTCGGAACGTCTTGGATTGGCGGCCTTGGTGGCAGTGCGGCAGATGAATTTTGAAGGCGGTTCCGAGGGTGGCGGAGTGAGGGCATTGGTCAAACGTGGAGCCATGGGACGGATGGAAGCGGCGCCAGGCTTATTCGGTGTGTGTTTGTCCGGTGCAAAGGTCACTTGGCTTACGTTAACATTGGGGGAAGGTACAGAGACAGGAATCCGACTTCTGACTGGGTTAAGTGTGGGAGCATCTCCAAAGGAAGCTGCCGATTTATCGCTGGAGGTTGTAGAGCGCGGTTTAGCAATGTCAAGGAGCATATAGGTGCAATAGATGTCGTCGAACTGCTGGTTCTTCAGCGACTGCTCTACATCACGCAGTTTGTGACCCATGTTGGACAGCAAATCCAACCGATATATGTCCTGTAGATCCATAGGTTTCTCCTGAAAGGGCCTCAATCTATTCCCTTCCTCGTAACCCATGTTAATCCACCAATTCGCCATGACTGCCGATAAGGTAGTACGTTTCGTAGGACTTAGAACGAGAATCTCCCTAATCAGATTCTCGCACTCAATGGAGACGTAGTAGGGAACACGGTACTTGCCCCGAAGAACTCAATTGGGTAGCTCCTTCAGATTAATCTCATCGAAGGGTAGGGAACCACTCACCAAGGTGTAGAGCACCACTCCCAGTGACCACGAGTCCACTCCCGGTCCAGAGTATTTCTTGCCTCTGAAGAGTTCAGGAGCGGCAAACGTGAATATTCGCCATCTACAATCATAGAGGTCTTTCAACGATAGTACTTAAAATTGAGAAAATAATGGACAATAACGAAAACGACAACGTTAACCCGACATATATGTATGTATGTGGTCGGACACCCTTTTTTATACCTCTTACATACTTTTCAACAAATCTAGTATACCCTTTAACTCTGCTAGTGACTAATATGATAAAAAAAGTAATAGTTGTATGTACTTGTGTGTTTGAACAGCTGAAATTCTTCATGTTGTCCCAGTAATTAGGTCTGAAACTAAGTAATTCGTAATTCAAATGTAGTTTAAGAAATAAAATAACAGCAACTATTAGGCTATTATAATAAGCCGCATTATATTCAAATAGAGCTTTGGGAACCAAGGCAGTAGATCGATCTTATTATAATACTACAGTTTCAATTTTGGAGAAATTTTCGGTACAGTAATTTTAAAGTTGTAATCATTATCGTTAAGAATCAACACGGCAAAATTCATTTTTACATATTAGGAGACACATTGTCTGCTCCCAAGGTGGTGCAAATATGAGAATACAAAAAAGGTGAAAAAGATGGTGCGGGTAAATTTGCCAACTCAATTTAATCAGGTGCTCAGCGTTCAGTAAAGTAACAGGAGCTCTAAGATATCGTTAAGCGCAGTAAGACGCTCTTTGAGATATTTTTTAAAATGGCTTTTTTATTAATGAAAAAGTAGATAATTATTTTTGCGTAAAATATGGAGGTGCTACAGTAATCGGTAGCCTCACCTCCGGAGTACTACAGTGAACTAAGTCATTTACTGATAAAAAAAACAAGAGAGAACGCTATAGTCGAGTTCCCCGACTATCTGATACCCGTTACTCAGCTAGTGGAAGGGAGAAGGAGAGTCTTAAACACAGTTTTTGGCGGTTTGTAGGCGTTATAGTGGGCGTGGCAGAACGTTTTTTGGCAAATCGATAGAAATTTACAAGACTAATACAAAAATGAAAAAATATCGAAACATTTTTCAAAAGTGTGGGCGTAGCAGCTTTGGGCGGTTTGTGGGCGTTAGAGTGGGCGTGGCAAAAAGTTTTTTTGCAAATCGATAGAAATTTACAAGACCAATACAAAAATGAAAAAATATCAAAACATTTTTCAAAAGTGTGGGCGGAGCAGCTTTCGGCGGTTTGTGGGCGTTAGAGTGGGCGTGGCAACATGAATCGACAAACTTGCGCTGCGTCTATGTCTCTGGAGTCTGTATGCTTAATCTCAACTTTCTAGCTTTTGTAGTTCCTGAGATCTCGACGTTCATACGGACAGACGGACAGACAGACGGACGGACAGACGGACATGGCCAGATCGACTCGGCTACTGATCCTGATCAAGAATATATATACTTTATATGGTCGGAAACGCTTCCTTCTGCCTGTTACATACTTTTCAACGAATCTAGTATACCCTTTTACTCTACGAGTAACGGGTATAAAAATCTGGAAAAATGTTTCTTACCCTACAATAGGCAACAGCATTTCCACGACAAATTTCCTAAACAGAGGCACAAAATCCCATTTTATCTTACACGAAACCGTTTCACATCACGGAGCGTAAGAATAAGGGAGAGAACTATAAATTGACGACTGCTGCTCTATTCCTTGGGCTTTTCTGAGTCAATCAGTTTGTTTTGAAATTTCACCGCGAAACGTTCGCTTCTAAGCGTTTTCTTCACTAGAAAATAAATAAATTAAAACAAACTGAAAAACTGACTTCGGAATGGCAGTTGACAAGTGCCTTTACATTGGTAGTTTGAGGGGTAGTGTGTAATTATGCAGCCAGCGGTGACTTCGGGTGGGTGTCGTCTTTGTTCCTCCAGTGGTGAGGTCGAGTGGGTGTGTTCTGCAAAGGCGTCTGACTATTCGACTGTTGTCCAGTAGGTTGATCGCCAGGTGGTTAGGGAGGTTTTCCAGCCTGCTTGCGTACCTTGCTCTGAGCCTTGTGGGAGTCGAGCCAAAATGCCAACCTTATATGTGCTATCGCACTAATTTGGTAACGAACCATTATGGCCAAGTTCAAATCCTGGCAAAATTGAATACTGCCCTATAAAATACCACAAAAAGCCCGAGTAGGATTGTGGCAAGCTGCGGTCACACTTGATTTTAATACTTCCGTTCTCTTTCCTGGAAGGCGTGATCGAAGGCAGTTTAACTTTGTGCAGTCCCTGATTATAAATCCACGAGCATCGTGTAGACCGGTTAATAGTTTATTTTTCAAGACAAATACTGCCAAGTGATAGTGACAATTCGTGAGCTAATTTGAACTGGTAAGATTTCGAGTGCGTTCGATCTCCAGTATCTAAAAATTGATTTCCCAAATAGCGTCTGCTGCCTGTCCCACATTTGGAGTCAGAAGTCTTATTGGCCGCGTCGCCAAGGCGGCTTGCATTGTTTTTCGTCCTCAACTTTTGACCACGTGTGAAATTTACTGTGGCTTCACCGATCGCAGAAATATTCACAACTGCTTGCATCAGGAGCACCCGCCGCGTGCAGCGGAAAGCTGGGCTTGTCCCTTTCTGCTGCCAATCAAGTGCAGATCGCAGGACACCCCGAGTTGGCGTTCTTTTTCTACTCTTCATCGCCGCAAGCGAGGAGCAAATCGCCGTGGACCCATTTTATGCACACATCGGCTTGGTGTGCATCTTTTCTTCGTTTTCATCGCACACATTGAATTGCGGTGCCGTCCTTGTCGCACACATCGGATCAGTGTCTCTTCTTCTTCTTCCGTGCGCATTCCGAGAATTTGCGCACAACACGAGCCCCAGGCTGCTGGTTTTGCCGCTGCGTATGCTGCGAACCACGACACGAATGATCGTGTCCAATCTTGAGTATCTTTAGAATAGTTTTTCATATATGTGTTAATTTTGCCTAAAAATATTTACTTATAAACCTCTACGATTCTAATTTAGCTTAACTTGTGGGAGATCTGACAAATATATATATATGTGATTTTTCCAATTTATATTAATACATACAGCAAATCATCAACAGTCATCAGGCCTCCTGACATCGATGGAAAGTGCGTAAGTACGGCATAGCCGTGAACAAACAAAAATAATAAAAACACACATGCATATATAAAGACAGATATTCCTAAATAATGTGCTAAAAATACCTTGCCTTAATCGTATATCTAGATCACTTAATTTAAAGAAGTTTAAAGTTTAAATATCAATTAATTATACATAATTCTAATGTGAAGAAAGCCAAACAAACAAAAGTATTAATGTAAACTTAAATACCAATATTTGCATTCCTATCTTAATTATTTTTACTTTCTTTTCTCGAAAATAAGCAAAATTACTCAATAAGAGATTTCATTAACGTAAATAACGTAATTTTTAGTTTAAGGATTAGTTTAAGAAAATGTATCGAAATATTATCTGTATCTTCAATTATATGGGGTCGAAAATGAACTAATCTGATGTCTTGTTGGGCACCAAAGGGTATGTAAAGCAGCGGTTGTAAAAGGGTGGAGTCCGAATGGATTTCACAGGTAGGGTGGGTATAGAATGAGGCCAATAACATCTGGGCCTCATCTTTAATAGGTACACTTTCTTGTCTGGTTCTTAACCGTTTGGTTATCGTTTTGCATCTATCGTATCTCTGTCTACAGTATTATAGCTGTGACACTCTTGTTCATCTTAACACAAAACCCACGCCCATTTTCCCTGAGCATGCCGGTCAAAATAGTAGACAGAGTGTGTTGAGGTGGACAACGCTTTATGAGTGTGTTCGTTACAGCCTTTTAATATCGTACTGGTGGGATGCCTAGTTTGATGTGAGTAGTGACATTCTTGTGGTACTGGTGTGCGTCAGAGGCAATTCTCAAGCATTTGTTCTGGAACCATTGTATTTTTAGGGGGTTTGAAACACATGCCGTACCCCCCAGCCGTAGATCCGATCCAGATCGTCTTGAGTATTGGATTGTTAACCAGAAGTCGTGTTTTGCTTATGCTTTGACCTGTCTCAGGCGCAAATCAGCCTGGTTGCCATTTGGGTACTGGTATGGTGTCTCCGTTTAGAGCAATGTACTGACGCCTATAATTAACTTGTTTGCTGGTTGACTTTGAGCAATTGCTGAAAGATTCTTATACCAAACAGCATTTAAAAACTCCCGCCCTCTAATCTCCATATCATTTAATTTGCCTCTGTTCAAATTGCTTACGAGTAATAAAGTATCAGCAATGAATAAATATTATTCCTTTAGAGCGACCACTTAGCAACATCTCAGGATGTGTCATCCGCATTAAGCTCAATTGGCATATTCATTTCCCAATGCGATTTTCGGGCTTCCGCTTGGCCATCTCAAATTATTTATTTTGTTTAAGATATTTTTAGTGTGTTGAATCCGAGCTAAATGCAATATTATTAACAGTATCAATCAATGTTATTTGAGATCAAGTCTAAGGGGAAACTGAAATGGACATGGGCACGTGCCTGAAACTGCAACCTTATATGATTACTTAAGTTACATTTTCTCTTTTTTGTAACTGAAAGCTACAAAGCACATCACAGAACATGTGTAAAAGTAAACAACGCCGCTGAGGTAGGAAATACGTTACAAAAAATGTATTATTATTTTGCAATTAATGATTTGGTTAAAATAATTTGTTTGTAAATGTTTGAATATGTTTAATGTCTTCTTAATAAACTTTTCTTTTCAGGATACAAGACCATTTATAATTTTCGTTTCCCTATAAAGTACATATGATTCACTAGCCGAGCCAATCTGGCTGTATTCGAGTACTTGAGGTATTCGTTCTCTGTTCTTTTAAATATTCGGCTGCCACGACTGTTGTTGATACCACCGAGCCGCCTACTTTGGGAAAACATATCCAGGGATCTATGTAAATGGTGTTCTAATTGAAATCTTTCAATGTTAGTAAAATAGAATTCAAAACAAGTTCCCCGACTATCTGATACCCGTTACTCAGCTAGTGGAAGTGCGAAGAAGAGTCTTCAGCACTGACAGTCTTTGGCGGCTTGTGGGCGTTAGAGTGGGCGTAGCAACATGAATCAACAAACTGCTCTGCGTCTATGTCCCTGGAGTCTGTATTCTTAATCTCAACGGTCTAGCTTTTGTAGTTTTTGAGATCTCAGCGTTCATACGGACGGACAGACAGACAGACGGACAGACAGACGGATAGACGGACGGACAGATTGACATGGCCAAATCCTGATCCTGATCAGGAATATATATACTTTATATGGTCGGAAAAGCTTTATTCTGCCTGTTACATTTTGTTCAACGAATCTAGTATACCCTTTTACTCTACGAGTAACGGGTATAATAAAGACTGTTCCAAGCATCGTTCTACGGTTAGCTAAGGAGGGTAAGTTAATTAACATTAGTCTACTTGAATAAGGAGGTAACCTAAGGTTTGCATCCAAATTAAGGCGCCGTAAATCAAGTAAGTAAGAAGTTCTTTTGAACCGATTTAATTCGGTCCGAGTAAGCTTCATATTGTGGACTCCAAACAGGTGATCCATACTCAAGGATGGGACGGACTAGAGATGTAAATAAGGTTTTGGTCATGTAAGGATAAACAAATTCCTTTGACCACCGTTATATAAAACCAAGCACACCCCTGGCCTTATTGACAATAGACGAAATATGGTCTGAAAATTTTATTTTAGGGTCCAGAAAAACACCAAGATCATCAACATGTTTTATTCTGTCCAAAGAGCACCCACTTAAAGTGTAAGTCGCGTGCATTAAGTTGGTCATAACTTTACACTTAGAGCCATTTAAGTTTAATACGTTCTCACGGCACCAGGTTGGAAAGCTATCTAGATTGGATTGTAAGTCCAAATGGCGAGAAATGTCCTTATACTGTACACATAATCTTACATCGTCAGCGTACATAAGTACACGCGAATGCTTTATTATTAAGAGAAATAAGGTAAAAAGGAGCGGACCTAGGTGGCTCCCTTGTGGGACGCCGGATGTGACTCCGAGAATACAAGAAAGAGAATTTTTAAAGGAAACCCGTTGCGTCCTGCCATTCAGATAATATAGAATCCAATTTAGGAGATCAACAGGGAAACCTAATAAATCAAGTTTTTTTAATAAAAGTGAATGATTAACAGAGTCGAATGCTTTACAAAAATCTGTACAGATGACATCCGTTTGAAGATTATTTCTAAAGCCCTGAACTCCGAAGGAGGTTAGCTTCAGAAGGTTAGTAGTTGTTGATCCGCGTTTCATAAACCCATGCTGACATGGTGATATAATTGACCTACAAAGGTGCTGCAAATGAGGAGTGATAACGTTTTCAAAAAGCTTAGGGATAGCAGACAATTTGGAGATTCCTCTGTAATTGCTTGCATCCGATTTGCTACCTTTTTTATGGAAAGGAATCACAAAGGACTCCTTCCATATTTGGGGGAACTGTGTAGATTCCAGAGATAAGTTAAACAGTTTTAGTAGAGGCTTGCACAAGGCTTTCGCACAGAATCTAAGCACACAGCCAGGAGTTCCGTCGGGACCTGGCGAATAGACAGACTTAACTCGCTGAAGGTCATAAAGCAATAAGCTTGGACAGAATATTAAATTCGACTTTGATACCGCGTAAGAGTAAGGCCGTTCGGAATGAGGTAACGTAGAATATGTGGTTTGAAAAAACTTGGTCAAATAGATCCGCTAAAGCCTGACCTAATGTTACCGTAGTATTTTCAAAAAATAGCTAGAAAGGGTAAATGGTTGTTTTGCGCTTAGTGTTAACGAAATTATAAAACTTTTTGGGATCCTGTGCGAACTGGAACTTACAACGGTTTAAATAATTCTTATAACACTGAGCATTAAGCACGGTAAAATTAAACCGAGCACTAACATATTTAGAAAATATAGATTGAGAACCGGTATTTATACCCGTTACTCGTAGAGTAAAAGGGTATACTAGATTCGTTGAAAAGTATGTAACAGGCAGAAGGAAGCGTTTCCGACCATATAAAGTATATATATTCTTGATCAGGATCAATAGCCGAGTCGATCTGGCCATGTCCGTCTGTCCGTCCGTATGAACGTCGAGATCTCAGGAACTACAAAAGCTAGAAAGTTGAGATTAAGCATACAGACTCCCAAGACATAGAAGCAGCGCAAGTTTGTCGATTCATGTTGCCACGCCGACTCTAACGCCCTCAAACCGCCCAAAGCTGCTACCCCCACACTTTTGAAAAATGTTTTGATATTTTTTCATTTTTGTATTGATCTTTTATATTTCTATCGATTTGCCAAAAAACTTTTTGCCACGCCCACTCTAACGCCCACAAATGTTTTCATATTTGTATTGGTCTTGTAAATTTCTATCGATTTGCCGAAAAGCTTTCTGCCACGCCCACTATAATGCCTATATCCCGCCAAAAACTGTGTTTAAGACTCTCCTTCTCCCTTCTACTAGCTGAGTAACGGGTATCAGATAGTCGGGGAACTCGACTATAGCGTTCTCTCTTGTTTTTTTTTCGATTCTTGGAAATTTAGAATTCTTGTGAAATTGCATTGAGTTTAGTTCCTCGTGTGTCTACCCATACTTATACAACTGTGTGTATGTGCACGCAAGCATGGACAAGGCAAAACGAAATATAAAGCCGTTCGATGGCGAGAAGTACACGATTTGGAAATTTAGAATTAGGGCTTTTTCGACCGAACTGGATGTGCTTAGGATCATCGATACATACCTGACGAATTGGATAAACAGTGGATGAAAGCCGAGCGTTGTGCAAAAAGTACTCTAATAGAGTACCTAAGCGATTCATTTTTGAACTTTGCGACAAGCGATATAACGGCGCGTGAAATTCTTAGAAATTTGGACGCGATATATGAACGAAAAAGTCTGGCGTCGCAGTTGGCAATTCGCAAACGCTTGCTCTCTCTAAAACTATCAGGCGAGATGTCTCTATTGTCCCATTTTACTATTTTTGATGATTTGACAAATGAGTCTTTGGCCGCAGGTAGCAAAAATAGAAGAGTTGGATAAAGTTTCTCATTTGTTGATAACATTGCCTCCGGCTTACGAGGCAATAAAAGCATTATAAGAGGATAATTTAACATTGGGATTCGTTAAGAATTGATTACTAGATCAGAAAATTAAAATTAAAAACAAGAGAGAACGCTATAGTAGAGTTCCCCGACTATCTGATACCCGTTACTCAGCTAGTGGAAGTGCAAAGGAGAGTCTTAAACACTGACAGTTTTTGGCAATTTGTTTTCGTTAGGGTGGGCGTGGAAAAAAGTTTTTTTGCAAATCGACAGAAATTTACAAGACTAATACAAAAATGAAAAAATATCAAAACATTTTTCAAAAGTGTGGGCGTGGCAGCTTTGGGCGGTTTGAGTGGGCGTGGCAAAAAGTTTTTTGACAAATCGATAGAAATTTACAAGACCAATACAAAAATAAAAAAATATTAAAACATTTTTCAAAAGTGTGGGCGTGGCAGTTTTGGGCGGTTTTTGGGCGTTAGAGTGGGCGTGCCAACATGAATCGACAAACTTGCGCTGCTTCTGCTGTCTTGGGAGTCTGTATGCTTAATCTTAACTTTCTAGCTTTTGTAGTTCCTAAGATCTCGATGTTCATACGGACGGACAGACGGTCGGACAGACGGACATGGCCAGATCGACTCGGCTATTGATCCTGATCAAGAATATATATACTTTACATGGTCGGAAACGCTTCCTTCTGCCTGTTACATACTTTTCAACGAATCTAGTATACCCTTTTACTCTACGAGTAACGGGTATAATGATCATAATGACACCAGCAGGAAAGTGCTAAATAAGATTGTGCTAAATAAAAACTACAGCTATAAAAACAATTCATTTAAAAATCGCGTAACTAAACAAAAGAAAACATTTAAGGGAAATTCTAAGAATAGGGTTAGATGTCACCACTGTGACAAAGAGGGACACTGTAAAATTGTTACCACTATAAAACAATACAAAATGAAAGAAATAAAGATAATACAAATTACAATAAACAAGCTTAAACCGCAACTTCACACGGCATTGCATTCATAGTGAAAGAAGTGAAAGAAAACGCGGTAGATAAGTGTGGATTTATTCTCGATTCCGGTGCAAGTGATCATCTCATAAATGATAAGTCGCTGTACGTTGATTCTGTGAAATTGGTGCCGCCGCTGAAGCATATAATATTATATATATGTATATACGAAATGTATATAATGTATATACGAAAAATAAAAATAGTTTTCGATTATGGCATGAGAGGCTTGGTCATATAAGCAATGGCAAGTTATTAGAGATACAACGAAATAAAATTTTGAGTGATAACAGTCTTTTAAATAATTTAGAGTTATCCAATGAAATTTGAGAATCATGTTTAAACGGTAAACAATCAATTTTACCTTTTAAACAATTTAGAGATAAAACCCTTATTGAAAGATCCCTATTTGTTGTGCACTTAGATGTTTGTGATCCAATTTCTCCAGTTACTTAAAATGACAAAAATTACTTTGTGATCTTTGTTGGTCAGTTTACACACTATTGTGTAACTTATTTAATAAAACATAAATCTGACGTATTTAATATGTTTGAAGACTTTGTAGCAAAATGTGAAGCTCATTTTAATTTAAAAATTGTTCATTTGAACATTGACAATGGGAGGGAATATCTCTCAAATGATATGCGTCAATTTTGCGTTAAGAAAGGTATTACTTATCACTTAACAGTGCCACATACACCACATGGTGTTTCTGAAGAAGGATTAGAACCATCACAGAAAAAGCTCGTGCCATTGTAAGTGGTGCACAACTTGAAAAAAGTTTTTGGGGTGAAGCAGTTTTAACTGCAAATTATTTAATTAACAGAATTCCAAGTAGAGCAATTATTAATAGCATGATGACCCCTTATGAGAAGTGGCACAATAAAAAGCCTGATTTAAAACACTTTAGAGTGTTTGGTGCAACTGTGTATGTGCACAATAAAGTAAAAAAGGGATAGTTTGATAACAAATCATATAAAGCTATTTTAGTGGGCTACGAAGCAAATGGGTTTAAGCTCTGGGATGCTGTTAATGTAAAATTTCTCGTTGCAAGAGATGAGGTTGTCGATGAAACCAATATGGTTAATTCTAGAGCTGTTAAATTTGAAACAGCATTCCTGAAAGATAGTAAGGAAAGTTTAAATAAAAATTTCCCGAATGATAGTAAGGAAGATGAGGAAACAAAATTCTCGAATGATAGTAAGGAAATTGAGGAAACAAAATTCCCGAATGAAAGTAAGGAATGCGACAACACACAAATCCTGAATGAAAGTAAGGAGTTAAACAAACCCTGCTCCTGTAGCTAGAATATCCAGTTTTCGATTTATATTATCATTGGACGTACAATATAACTTGAAAGTCAAATGGATGTAAAAACAGCTTTCTTAAATGGCACGTTAAAAGAGGAAATATATATGAGACTTTCTCAAGGTAAAAAGGCAAAAAAGGCCGCTATATGCTGGTTTGCAGTTATTTGAGCAAGCATTGAAAGACGTAAACTCTTCTGTAGATCGCTGCATATATTTCCTTGATAAAGGTGATATTATGGAGAATATTTATGTGCTGTTATATGTATGATAATGTAGTCATAGCTACAGGGAATATGATAACAATGAATAAATTCAAAAACAAGAGAGAACGCTATAGTCGAGTTCCCGACTATCTGATACCCGTTACTCAGCTGGTGGAAGTGCGAAGGAGAGTCTTGAACACTGACATTTGTGGGCGTTAGGGTGGGCGTGGCAAAAAGTTTTTTTGCAAATCGATAGAAATTTACAAGACTAATACAAAAATGAAAAAATATCAAAACATTTTTTAAAAGTGTGGGCGTGGCAGTTTTGGGCGGTTTGTGGGCGTTAGAGTGGGCGTGGCAACATGAATCGACAAACTTGCGCTGCTTCTATGTCTTGGGAGTCTGTATGCTTAATCTCAACTTTCTAGCTTTTGTAGTTCCTGAGATCTCGACGTTCATACGGACGGACAGACGGACAGACGGACGGACAGACGAACATGGCCAGATCGACTCGGCTATTGATCCTGATCAAGAATATATATACTTTATATGGTCGGAAACGCTTCCTTCTGCCTGTTACATACTTTTCAACGAATCTAGTATACCCTTTTACTCTACGAGTAACGGGTATAATGAAAAAATATCAAAACATTTTTCAAAAGTGTTGGCGTATCAGCTTTGGGCGGTTTGAGGGCGTTAGAGTGGGCGTGGCAAAAAGTTTTTTGGTAAATCGATAGAAAATTACAAGACTAATACAAAAGTGAAAAAATTTCAAAACATTTTTCAAAAGTGTGGGCGTGGCAGTTTTGGGCGGTTTGTGGGCGTTAGAGTGGGCGTGGCAAAAAGTTTTCTTGCAAATCGATAGAAATTTACCATGCCAATACAAAAATGAAAAAATATCAAAACATTTTTCAAAAGTGTGGGCGTCGCAGTTTTGGGCGGTTTGTGGGCGTTAGAGTGGGCGTGGCAACATGAATCGACAAACTTGCGCTGCTTCTATGTCCCTGGAGTTTGTATGCTTAATCTCAACTTTCTAGCTTTAGTAGTTCCTGAGATCTCGACGTTCATACGGACGGACAGACGGACAGACGGACGGACAGACGAACATGGCCAGATCGACTCGGCTATTGATCCTGATCAAGAATATATATACTTTATATGGTCGGAAACGCTTCCTTCTGCCTGTTACATACTTTTCAACGAATTGATATTCGTTGAAATTGATCCTGATCAAGAATATATATACTTTATATGGTCGGAAACGCTTCCTTCTGCCTGTTACATACTATACCCTTTTACTCTACGAGTAACGGGTATAAATATGAATTCTTTTAAAAGGCGGGTGTGTTTTCCTTCGATTTACAGTATGGAAAAGCTAAAGACGGAAAAAGAATAGGATGATCGCTGCTGTTTTGGTCCTGCGTCACTTTAATTTTGATTTTTGTACGCGTTAAAAGAATTTTTTAGTGAGCAATCAATTAGTGCTGGTGTGCTGAAGTATTTACTCGGTAAGTAGAATTTTAAATATTCAAAATTTATTTTAATGTAACTAAAAACGTTAAAGTGCGTGTAGTAAAAAAAAACATAGGTATACATAAAAAACCCAGTTATGTATGTACAGCTGCAGTCAAAACAATAGTAGTGCCCACAGAGGTTTTCTAACCATCAAAAAGAACACGTTTCAATGAAACCTAACTCATAGTAGGTGATTATATTGAAAATTGACTTTGAAAACGGACCTAAATTTGATCGGTGAAAATAATAGTAGTGCATTTTTTCAAACTGCATTGTAGCCAAATAAAACATTTTAAGTTTTAATGATTAAGTCTATGTAACAGCCCTATATTTAATGTTTTGTTTTAGTTGAATAGTCTTTGTTTGCAATAGGCATATTTTTACATATAAATAACGATATATGATGTTTCTGACCCAATAAAATGGTCCAACACCATAATACGAAAAACTCGCCCAAATCATAATCGATGAACCACCGTGCTTAACCGTTTTTAATGTATATTTCGAGGAAAAAGCAGATAAGGGTGGTTGTCTAACAAACTGCCGAGAGCCATGGCCTTCAAACAAAATATACCTCCACTCCTTCAAGGGATCTCTTGCAATCTTCAAACGTTTGGATGCATGTCGAGTCGAGTTCCCCGACTATCTGATACCCGTTACTCAGCTAGTGGAAGGGAGAAGGAGGGTCTTAAACACAGTTTTTGGCGGTTTGTAGGCGTAATAGTGGGCGTGGCAGAAAGTTTTTTGGCAAATCGATAGAAATTTACAACACCAATTCAAAAATGAAAAAATATCAAAACATTTTTCAAAAGTGTGGGCGTAGCAGCTTTGGGCGGTTTGTGGGCGTTAGAGTGGGCGTGGCAAAAAGTTTTTTGGCAAATCGATAGAAATTTACAAGACCAATTCAAAAATAAAAAAAATATCAAAACATTTTTCAAAAGTGTGGGCGTGGCAGTTTTGGGCGGTTTGTGGGCGTAAGAGTGGGCGTGGCAACGTGAATCGACAAACTTGCGCTGCGTCTATGTCTCTGGAGTCTGTATGCCTAATCTCAACTTTCTAGCTTTTGTAGTTCCTGAGATCACAGCGTTCATACGGACGGACAGACAGACGGACAGACGGACGGACGGTCAGACGGACAGACGGACATGGTCATATCGACTCGGCTATTGATCCTGATCAAGAATATATATACTTTATATGGTCGGAATCAATTCTTTCTGCCTGTTACATACTTTTCAACGAATCTAGTATACCCTTTTACTCTACGAGTAACGGGTATAATTATTTAATGGAAAAGTGTTGGATGTTAGATCTTATTGGTATTAGAATAGAAATGTATAATGATAGAATTTACTTGAGCCAAGCTGCATATGCAATCTTAGATAAATTTAAAATGGATAATTGCAATGCAGTGAGTAGCAAAACAAACTAAATTATGAGTTACTTAACTCAGATGAAAACTGCAATGCACCATGTCGTAATCTCATAGGATGTTTAATGTACATAAAGCTGTGTACACGTACAGACTTAACTACTGCAGTAAATATCTTGAGTAGATATAGTAGCAAAAATAATTCCCAGTTATGGTAGTGCTTAAAAAGGGTCCTAGGTATTAAAAGGGAACTACTGAAATGAAACTTATTTTTAAATGAAATGCATGTTTTAAAAATACATTAATTGGATATGTAGACTCTGATTGGAGAGGAAACGAGATTAATAGAAAATGTTTAATTTAAATTTTATTTCATGGAACACAAAGAGGCAGCACTCAGTAGCACCATCATCAACTGAAGCTGAGTACATGGCTTCATTTGAAGCTGTTAGGGAAGCGTTGTGGCTAAAATCTCTTCTTACTAGTGTTAATATCAACTTCGAAAATCCAAATAAAATTTATGAAGATAACCAAGGCTGTATCAATATAGCAAATAACCCCTCATGTCATAAACGAGCCAAACATATTGATATAAAATATCATTTTGCCACGGAATAAACTCATTTATTGTTTTCTTTATATTTAGGATAGTCCAATTAGATAAAAAAAAGCCGATTTTTACTTTTATATGCAACACAGGCTTATCGCCCACCTCTCAAAACAGCTGATTGTCGATAATATGCGTAAGTCAAAATTGGCGGAAGATCATTTTGTATGGCAAACCACTTCAAAAGTATTTTAACGGCCAGTTATTAACAAACATGTGTATATATCATACAACTAGTTTTATATGCTCCCTTTTGTTCCTTTTTGAAAAAATCACGTTTTTGTAGTTGAAAATTTGTTTGATAGACATTTGGAGCAACAATAGTCGCTCTGAGGATGCAGTTAGGCAGCATATATTTAAAACAATTCGTCAGAATAATTTAAATAAATATTGTATATCATTGGTAAATAATTAAATATAGATAAACCAAACCAAATTTGGTGAGGATAGGTCAACATTTCGAATTTCGGCCAAAAAAAAAGGAAACAAGAGAGAACGCTATAGTCGAGTTCCCCGACTATATGATACCCGTTACTCAGCTTGTGGAAGTGCGAAGGAGGTCTTCAACACTGACAGTTTTTGGCGGTTTGTGGGCGTTGAGTGGGCGTGGCAAAAAGTTTTTTGGCAAATCGATAGAAATTTACAACACCAATACAGAAATGAAAAAATATTAAAACATTTTTCAAAAGTGTGGGCGTGGCAGCTTTGGGCGGTTTGTGGGCGTTAGAGTGGGCGTGGCAAAAAGTTTTTTGACAAGTCGATACAAATTTACAACACCAATACAGAAATGAAAAAATATTAAAACATTTTTCAAAAGTGTGGGCGTGGCAGCTTTGGGCGGTTTGTGGGCGTTAGAGTGGGCGTGGCAAAAAGTTTTTTGACAAATCGATACAAATTTACAACACCAATACAGAAATGAAAAAATATTAAAACATTTTTCAAAAGTGTGGGCGTGGCAGCTTTGGGCGGTTTGTGGGCGTTAGAGTGGGCGTGGCAAAAAGTTTTTTGACAAATCGATACAAATTTACAACACCAATACAGAAATGAAAAAATATTAAAACATTTTTCAAAAGTGTGGGCGTGGCAGTTTTGGGCGGTTTGTGGGCGTTAGAGTGGGCGTGGCAGCATGATTCGACAAACTTGCGCTGCGTCTATGTCCCTGGAGTCTGTATGCTTAGTGTCAACTTTCTAGCTTTTGTAGTTCCTGAGATCTCGACGTTCATACGGACAGACGGACAGACGGACAGACGGACAGACGGACAGACGGACGGACAGACGGACATGGCCAAATCGACTCGGCTATTGATCCTGATCAAGAATATATATACTTTATATGGTCGGAAACGCTTCCTTCTGCCTGTTACATACTTTTCAACGAATCTAGTATACCCTTTTACTCTACGAGTAACGGGTATAAAAACATAACAGCAAAAGTTACAGATGCTATACAAAAATCAAATTTTTTATGACAACGGATCGTTGTATGGGATATCGCATTCGACAGGTAATAGTTTAAAAGGGTTGAATCCAAAAAATGATTCAAATCGGTAGTATTTTAGAAGTTAGACGTGTTTAAAGTTCCCCAGGCAAAAGATACTTTTAACTCAGCGTAAAAAACGCGCGGCTTAGTGAAAATTCTGCTACAAGTGCAGACGCTGCGCAGTACGAAATTGCATGGCGTTCATACATTTTTTCCTGTATTGGCGGGTTGTTTTTCAGTCCCTGGCTTTGTAATGAATTTCAATGAATGTATAATTATAAATTATTCTTCAAAAATATTAAATTAAATAAAATTAAAGTATTATTTTTAATTATTTGTAAAAAAAAAGTTAAGAATAGATAAAAAATTGACAAAATAAAAAAAAATACAAAATTTTTCTTTAAAATTCATTTATTTTTTGTTTTTAAAACATTAAATATGTACCATATTAGCATTTTCAGATAAAAAAATGAAAAGTATTTGTCGAAATTGGATAAAAATTGTGAAAACTGCCTCCAAAAACATTAATTTTCGATTATAAAATCTACTAATTATCACACCATATTGTATGACCACTTAATCGAAAGGTACTAAAATTACCTTTAATTTAAAAAAAAAATAAATAATGAAAATATTTAAACTGGTTCAAGAGTTATGATTTTTGTAACCGAAAAGTATCTAAGGCCCCTCTGTGAGTCGATACTCGGCGCAGTTCTGTAAGACGGCGAATCAGCGAGAATCGAGCTGTGGAGCAGGTCCAAAACACTGCTCAGCATAAGGAAAGACGCTTGGATTCCGCATTTCGATCGGGTGAACAAGCCCCCGATACTCGACATCGTTCAGAAAGGCGACAAAACAGTGAGAATCGGACTATCGGGTCTTAAAAAAATGCGGGGACAATCTATTTGTCGCTTCGGTATTCCATACCCTCCGATGCCCCAGACGGGAATATTAAATCCTCTGCCCCAAGCAACTTAAAATTCTCTTCATCACGAAAACTTTAAAAAAATTCAAGATTTTCTACTTCGCAATCATGGAGATGACATGATTAGCCATTTATGCATATTTGGAAATTTTATTTTTCATAACCATGTGAGCCTCAGTTACGAGGACTACATTTTTGCTATTAGGTCTAGTTTTGAAAAAACCATCGATTATTCTAAAGAGAACATTTGCAGAAATTTAAATTAATGCTTAGAATAAACAAATTTTTTCTATGCAAAGGGCAAAAATGGATATACAGTTAATTTTGGACCCTTTTGCTTGCTGTAGCATTATTAATTATATTAACAAATCTCAACGGGGTATTTCGAAGTTCAGAGGCAATTCAAGCATTCGTCAAAAGCTACAGTATCATGGTCTGCTCAGGAAACCGTATATTGTTGTCTGGGAATGGCGTTGTCAGTAGCAAGCAATAAGTGCGTTCATATAGACACCTTCCCTCCAGAACAACGAGTTCGTTTGCTTAGACCTACACGCGACTTTCAAAATATGCCTCAGAATTCAACTGACATATTTCTAAAAGGATTCCTGGATAGATACGAACAAAGACCAGATTTCCACCAACGCCTGTGTTTAGCCGATTTTTCAGCCATTTGTGAGTTTTCTAAGTGCCGTAGAAGTACTCGTCAGAGGGCAAATAATGACGATGACACTGAAGAAGGCAATGACGTTTTAGGAGATGTATATTTTCCGCTCCGAGATGGAAGCGGCTTTATAAGGGAAAGAAATAAGGCTAGTATTATTAGGTACAGGCCATTTAATATTAATACATTAATCCGTGGAGAAACGAACGGTAGATTTGATTTAAAGAAATTGCATAAAAGCCAACTTTGAAAAGTGTAATGACATAGATAGTTTAGAAGACGCGCTTAGAAGGGCCATGGAAGCAGATAATATAGAAGAAAATGAAGAAGAGGAGGTTGAACCTAATGAGGAGTTAATGCCCTAAACTATTCCTGAAATATATTCTCAAATTAATGTTTTAAACTTGAACAACAATTTGTTAGTTGTTAATCCGGATAGCAATATCCGGGTAATAAAGCTTCCGCCACTTATATCCCCTTTGAACTTAGCAAATTTACTTATATCTCTAAATTTGGAGCAAAAACTTTTCTTGCACATGTCTTGCATAATGCAAGGTCAAATTGAACCTTTTATGAGTTCGTAGGTAGCGGAGCAGGTGCCGGCAAAAGAAGACTAATATCAACCCTATTTCAGTCCCTATCCAAGGAGTATAATGGTAGAGTAGGATGCGACCCAACTTCTGTAAAAATTTTACTTTGTGCTCCCACAGGCAAAGCGGAGGATCCACTCTTCATTCCATGTTCTCTCTCCCTTAGGAAGATAGGCTTCAGTACGTCCAACACTCCAGATCTTCTTTGGACACAATTTTTAGATAAAATCATAGGAGTAAATGCGCGTTCCAAGCGCAGGCATTGTGAGGAGGCTTCATTGACGCCGATTTCGAAAATCATAAAAAGTTCAAATTAATTCTAATCAGGCAACTTCAATTAACCGAAAGCAGTTCCCAGTGGTTCCTGCAGAAGCAATAACTATTCTAAAAGTCAAGAAGCTTCGTACAGTAAATTCCATCATGCAGAGAGCTGCGCTGTATGTAGCCTGTAGTAGAGCCACAAGTGCGGCAGGTCTTTTGTCCCCCCAAGATCCGCTCAGGATTCAGCTTCAGAAGCAGAGCTCCGAGAATTGCGTTCCACTAAGCTACTGAATACCCATTTCGATTGCTTAATCAATAGTCCGAACCTTCATATTTTTTTCCATAATACGGAAAGTTTACGCTGCCACATTAGCGATGTTTGTTCCGATCGTCTAATGCTTAGGTCTTCTATTTTGGGCTTTGTTGAAGCATCAACATACTCAAATGAGGTTTATGAAATTCCTAGCTTTACCACAGCAGTGTGATTAGATTGCCAGTCAGTAGCTAGCGAAGCCCGACCAAAAAGAGGCATTCTCGTTTTCATTCGAAACGAAATATTTGAGAATGTTAGTCTTTGCTCAAGTGGTCGATTTTTTTCAAATCTTTCAAATTTAGCCTCTCCAGTGTTTGAGTTTGCTATCTTTAGGTACCGATCTTTAGGGATTCTTGTTTTATATAAAAGTTCGACCTATCCTTTTAGGAACTTTGAAACTTAGTCTAAGAAGTTATTTTAGCAGAACACATTTTTAACTTGTGCCTTCACTCCATCTCTGGCTGCTGCAAACAAATTTTTGATTTTTTAGATTTAGATTTTTAGTTCTTTGCTAGATTTTAATTCGTCTACAACCAATAGCAATACGAATATTGATTGGTCATTTTCAAATAGTTTCGATAATCGGGCCACTGCGCGCACATTTGAGACCACGTATAGTTACCACAGAGGTACATTAGTTAGAGTGAGGGAGGCAAAGTAGGTAGTGTAGGTTTTAATTAAATATAAACTAAATAGGTATATATTTTTAAATTTTTTTAGTTATTAGATGTTTTTATTATTAAAATTAAAAAAAAAAACCAAAAAAAAAGAAAAACAAAAAAACCTAAAAAATAATTAATATTTTTAAATATGTCTGATAATTTAATGTAATAAAAAAAAAACCAGAAAACCCACAAAAAAGTAAATTAAAACAAAAAAAAAATGTAATAAATGTGTAATAAAAAAAAAACCAGAAAACCCACAAAAAAGTAAATTAAAACAAAAAAAATTAATTAAAATTTTTAAATAAGTGTGATAATTTCATTTAATAATTCATTTTTAATTATTTTATTTAATTATAACAATATCTATGCCTATGTATGCTACGGACAATCATGGAGGTTTATAAATTTTTCAAAATTTCACAACTCAAGTTGACTCATAGGTCCCCAAAATTAATTTTGGTTTAACTCAACAACCTCGACGTTGTGTTCCATGGGTACCGATTTCAAACTTTTAATCGGAAGCTAATTCGAGCGGCGAAAAGTTACGTACATATATGAAGGCATATTTATTGTTTTTGAAATTTAGCTGCTGAGAAACGGGTATCTAATAGTCGGGGAACTCGACTATAGCGTTCTCTCTTGTTACTATTTTTAGCTGTCTACAAACTTCGAAAATGTCCATACCATAACCGAGTCGTTTAAGAGTGCTGTGACGTTTAAAGGCAAGTGTGCTTAAAACCTGTGTGTTATTTAAAAATAAAAACGTATCTTTACTTTAATTATAGATGATGGTAATAAGAACAAAGAAATTACTTACGCAATCGTTTTTATGATTGCCAAAGATAACATGCCAGTGCGGTTTGTAGAGAAGGGCTCCTGCATGGGAAAGTAATCCAAGTGAGGTATGGAAAGGCCACAAGGTACATGATCACTCCGGGTAGCTCAGTTCCTTCAGAGCGGTTGTCGTCCGCTATAAAATGTGTAGTCTGTGATGCACGAAGCCGAATGACAGACACACGTATAACACAACGAGTCTTTCTAAAATCACCTTATTATAAGAACATTAATATTTGAAATTTATAAAAGCACAACGTATTATTATCTGTATTAGAAATGGAATATCCATGAATTTAAATAAGAAAAATTAAGTTAATAAGAAACTTTTATATTTTTATTGTGTGGGAAAAAATTTGGAAAAATATCAAATATATCAACATTATCATCATTTTGTCTTAATAAAAAATCAAGAGAGTTTCCCGACTATTTGATACCCGTTACTCAGCTAGTGGAAGTGCGAAGGAGAGTCTTCAACACTGACAGTTTTTGGCTGTTTGTGGGCGTTAGAGTGGACGTGGCAAAAAGTTTTTTGGCAAATCGATAGAAATTTACAAGTCCAATACAAAAATGAAAAAATATCAAAACATTTTTCAAAAGTGTGGGCGTGGCAGCTCTGGGCGGTTTGTGTACAGTTGCTGTCATTGGTAGCCAAGGATATTTATCAATAATTAACTCGGCCGGCCGTGTTATTAAAAAAGGTTTAAAATTTTCGAATAGCTATTGGAAGCTGACACGAGAGGCGTATTAAAATAGTTTACAAGACATGAGGATCAAAAAAGGCACGTCGAGCTGTGTTTCCATCGTTTGTACTTTCAAATCCTCCAACTTTCGGTTGATGGACTTTCAAGGCAAGGTGTTCCCAAAACAAATCCTGAATTTCTTTTTTTCGTTGACGAACCTCTCCCTTATCGTTTTCATCTGAAATACTCCAGTTTTTCACCTTGTGGTGTGGCTCCGCAAATTGGACAAGCTTGAGACGAGTTGGTACCCATTTAAAACCTTTCCGTTTATTACTGTTAAAGTGACGTACACAAATTTTCCTCTGTCTAAGTCAATTTTACATGGAACCAAGTTGAAAATTTGCTGCTTCACATATTGTTCATTCTTTGTAGCGCTTCCATAAAATCCATAATTTATAATAAGTTCCGCGGATAAAAACTGCGTCCGCTGGTCTTGCATAATATATTCAGCGAAGTCAGCTTGCAATTGGACGATGGGAGTTGCAGTATTGGTTAAAAGACTGAACACAGCACATGAAAGTGAAAAGTGAGGTTACCAACTAAAAATTTAAATTTCTCCCAAAATCGGAAAAAGTGTATCTTTAAATTACAATAATCTGAACAAGAATTAAATAAGCAACAACATGAGATAAATTTCATTGATGGAATCTGCTGTAATCACATTAAATCTCTATTCAAAGTTAGGCATTATAAAAAAAATACTTTTGTAAGCAACTTACATTTTTACTAAATAAGTGGTACAACAACACTGAATAAAACTCATTTTGCAGAATGAAAAAAAACGCTTTGGTTCAAAAGATATTAAAATACTTGTATCAAACTTATCGTTGCAGATAATTATTTATTGCACACACAACAGCTGTTTTTAAAAGCTGATTTCTTTGTTTTGGCGCCATCTATAAGAATATCTAGCATACAGCACTAAATATTGGTCAATTCAGAATGCGTACACTAAAAATTATTTTAATATTCCGACTTTCAGAAAATGGGTTTTGGCCAGAAAAAGGTAAAATTTCCCATAGTTCAGCAGCTCTCTTGTACGCATACAGCGACCACTGTATTGTATTGCACATGCATTGTAAAAATGACAAAATGTGCCCTTAATTTTAAAAGTTCTTAGACTTTAAATCTATATTATTTTGTATAAACTGCCACCTAGTTTTGCATTATTATAATGTCATTGGTACAATGCAGGCAACTGGTTTTGTGTCGGTTCTATTTGTTGTTGTGGTTCTTGATTATTATACCCGTTACTCTTAGAGAAAAAGGGTATACTAGATTCGTTGAAAAGTATGTAACAGGCAGAAAGAATTGATTCCGACCATATAAAGTATATATATTCTTGATCAGGATCAATAGCCGAGTCGATCTGGCCATGTCCGTCTGTCCGTCCGTATGAACGTCGAGATCTCAGGAACTACAAAAGCTAGAAAGTTGAGATTAAGCATACAGACTCCAGGGACATAGAAGCAGCGCAAGTTTGTCGATTCATGTTGCCACGCCCAATCTAACGCCCACAAACCGCCCAAAACTGCCACGCCCACACTTTTGAAAAATGTTTTGAAATTTTTTCTTTTTTGTATTAGTCTTGTAATTATACCCGTTACTCGTAGAGTAAAAGGGTATACTAGATTCGTTGAAAAGTATGTAACAGGCAGAAGGAAGCGTTTCCGACCATATAAAGTATATATATTCTTGATCAGGATCAATAGCCGAGTCGATTTGGCCATGTCCGTCTGTCCGTCTGTCTGTCCGTATGAACGTCGAGATCTCAGGAACTACAAAAGCTAGAAAGTTGAGATTAAGTATACGGACTCCAGGAACATAGACGCAGCGCAAGTTTGTCGATTCATGTTGCCACGCCCAATCTAACGCCCACAAACCGCCCAAAACTGCGACGCCCACACTTTTGAAAAATGTTTTAATATTTTTTCATTTTTGTATTGGTCTTGTAAATTTCTATCGATTTGCAAAAAAACTTTTTGCCACGCCCACTCTAACGCCCACAAACCGCCCAAAACTATCACGCCCACACTTTTGAAAAATGTTTTAATATTTCTTCATTTTTGTATTGGTCTTGAAAATTTCTATCGATTTGCAAAAAAACTTTTTGCCACGCCCACTCTAACGCCCACAAACCGCCCAAAGCTGCCACGCCCACACTTTTGAAAAATGTTTTGATATTTTTTCATTTTTGTATTAGTCTTGTAAATTTCTATCTATTTGCCAAAAAACTTTTGGCCACGCCCACTCTAACTCCCACAAACCGCCAAAAACTGTCCTTCGCACTTACACTAGCTGAGTAACGGGTATCAGATAGTCGGGAAACTCGACTATAGCGTTCTCTCTTGTTCTTATTAGCAATGTTTTGTCTCAAATCATTTTTGTGTAATGACAGAATAAATAAAAAAAATTTATGTTGAAATACGTTATTTTTTGTTTGTTTTATGTTTAACTTTCTTAGAAAGAAAAATAATTTTTTTTTTGTTTTGCTTTTTTTTCTTGTGGTTGATTAGACCTTTTCTTAAGTGAAATGAAACGTTTCATTGATTATATATTTTAAGTCTATCCTTATGTACTTTTTGTTTCTTTTGCTTTGTATCTCTAATTACTATGTTATCTCTCTCTTCTATGGTTTCTACAGTATAAGGACCTAACTATACTGGATGTAACTCATGACCCGTTTCGTTCCTTAGTATAACTTTAACTCCTATCTTTAATTGAAAATCTGAAGTTTTCTTATCATAAAGTTGTTTTCTATAAGACTTCGCTTTTTCTAACATAAGTCTAGCTCTTTTATATGCAATTTCTAATCTAAATTTTATTTCCTTAGAGTATCTATTCTATCTGTTTTATTAAAATTTGCGAACTGCCTTGGTAATCTTCCAAAGACTAGTTCATATGGACAGTAATCATGCATGACTGATGGTGTTGTGTTGAAACAATATGTAAAATATTGTATCCAAAAGTCCCAATCAGTTTTATCTGCAGAGATGTATGAACGAATGTATTCATTGAATGTTCTATGACTTCGTTCTATTGTCCCTAAAGTTTGGTGATGATAGGTAGATAATAGGTTTTCTATCTTCATGTATTTGCACATATCTAAAATTACTTTATTATAGTATAAAATTTTCGAATATAGCTCTTGCGACAGTATTTGCGCTTTTGTTTGCAACCGGTATGGTTACTAGATACTTCGTTAAATCACATATAAGTGTGACGATGTATTCGTTGCCATATTCTGATTTCGGTAGTGGACCTACTGTGTCCACTATCACTATATTAAAAGCATTTGTTGGGCTTTCTGTGTGAGTCATTGGGGTCTTTGTATGTGTCGTTGTTTTCGACATTTGGCATTTATGACAACTACGTATGTACTCTTTTATATGACGAGTCATATTTTCCCAATAATAGTGTCTTTTTATTTTCGCTAGCGTTCTTGTAATGCCTGCAAGACCTCCTTGAATTGGATCGTCATGATATGTAGACAGTATTGATTGTATCTCTTTTTCAGTTTTTATAATGGTCACCGGCTGGAGTAGCGCTACTCTTAATGATTTTAATTTTATATTGCCCGTATTTTTGAAATTACCTATTGAAATGGTTTCAAAGATTTTTTCACTCGGTAACAATTTGAGTTGGCTGATTTTTAGTATACCGGCTTGCATTTCAAGCCTTTGGAAGAACTGACCTAAATCAAAAATTCCATTGGTATATAAATCGTCAATTCATCAATTCTTGCAATAACTTTATTTCCTCGTTTTAGTAAACAAATAGATTCAGTTATTCGCAAGGTCACTACTTTTCGTACTTCATCATTTGTTATGACTTCGTGTACGTTGGGCTTAGATACATTTTGGATACTTTACCTAGGCAATAGTTCCTTATTTGTTACTGTACAGTTTTTATCTTGTCTACTTTGTTGCCTGGTAGTGACTTTAAGGACTTTATGTTGCATGTCTTTGAGTTCTGTTATATTTGCGTCTTATCTTTCCCCTTTAGGTATTCTACAGTGAAGTCGTATTCTTCAAGCTCTAACCGCATGCGAGTTAATTTAGAACTGGGATTAGTCATAGAAATAGGTACGTTAAAGGTCTGTGGTCCGTTTTAATGGTGAAATGTTTGCCATAAATATATGGTCTAAAATGGGTAATTGCCCAATGAATTGCCGCTAGTTCTTGTTCCGTGGGGTGCATAATATTTTTTTTAAGGTATTCGAATGCGTTCTGGCATTTGCTTGACCATTCGAAAGAGACATTCTTTTTACATATTCTAGTTATGTGCCGTGAATAGTCGGCGAAGATCCTTATAAATCGACGATAAAAGTTGCAGAACGCTACAAATCGTCTTGCGCTGTTCGCATCATGAGGGACAGGATAATTTTTGATGACGTCATATTTCTTGTCATTTGGCAATACTTCTTTGTCTGTGCATTTGTGACCTAGGAATGTCACTTCGTGCATGAAAAATTAACATTTTTCTGGATGCAACTTTAGGTTATATTTCTTACATACATTAAAAACGTCAGTTAAGTTTTTAATCATGTGTTTTTCTGAACTTCCTATCACCATTACGTCATCCATATAAAGGAATGCCTGAGAGGGTTCTAAACCCGAGAATGATATAGTCATCATCCTCTGAAATGAATTATGTGCTATTTTAAGACCAAATGGTAATCGCGTGAAGCGATATGAGCCATTGCTCGTTGAAAAAGATGTTATATTCCTTGAGTTTTCCTCAAGTTCTATTTGGTGGAAACCTGACATCAAGTCAATGCATGAAAAGTATTTAGCTCGACCTAGTTGATCTAAAATGTCATCAATTCTAGGGAGTGGAAATTTGTCAGAAAGTAGTTTTTTATTTATTTGACGATAGTCAATTACTAATCGCCATTTCTTTTCTTGTGAATTTGGTAATGATTTTTTCGGAACTAACAAGAGTGGGCTGTTATACTCGGATACAGACGGTTCGACGATTTTGTCGCTAATTAATTTTCCTACTTGTTTTTGAATTTCTTCAATATGGCTATGCGGGCTTCTGTAGTTTTTTATATAAATGGGTTCATCATCTTTAAGTCTTAATGTTTGTTTATTAAAGTTGTTTGTTGATATTGGTTCGGTTTCCAGTCCGAACACATCACTATACTGTGTGCATAATTCAGTTAATTGATTTTTGAATTGGTCTGGAAAATTTTTCTTTAGTTTTGAAAGTACTTGTTCGCTTCTATTTTTATACCCGTTACTCGTAGAGTAAAAGGGTATACTAGATTCGTTGAAAAGTATGTAACAGGCAGAAGGAAGCGTTTCCGACCATATAAAGTATATATATTCTTGATCAGGATCTATAGCCAAGTCGATCTGGCCATGTCCGTCTGTCCGTCCGTCTGTCCGTCCGTCCGTCTGTCCGTCCGTCTGTCTGTCCGTCTGTCCGTATGAACGTCGAGATCTCAGGAACTACAAAAGCTAGAAAGTTGAGATTGAGTATACAGACTCCAGTGCCATAGACGCAGCGCAAGTTTGTCGATTCATGTTGCCACGCCCACTCTAACGCCCACAAACCGCCCAAAACTTCCACGCCCACATTTTTGAAAAATGTTTTAATATTTTTTAATTTTTGTATTGGTCTTCTAAATTTCTATCGATGTGCCAAAAAACTTTTTGCCACGCCCACTCTAACGCCCACAAACCGCCCAAAGCTGCCACGCCCACACTTTTGAAAAATGTTTTGATATATTTTCATTTTTATATTGGTCTTTTAAATTTCTATCGATTTGCCAAAAAACTTTTTGCCACGCCCACTCTAACGCCCACAAACCGCCCAAAGCTGCCACGCCCACACTTTTAAAAAATGTTTTGATATTTTTTCATTTTTGTATTAGTTTTGTAAATTTCTATCGATTTGCAAAAAAACTTTCTGTCACGCCCACCCTAACGCCCACAAATTGCCAAAACTGTCAGTGTTTAAGACTCTACTTCGCACTTCCACCAGCTGAGTAACGGGTATCAGATAGTCGGGGAACTCGACTATAGCGTTCTCTCTTGTTTTCTATCGATTTACCAACAAACTTTTTGCCACGCCCACTCTAACGCCCTCAAACCGCCCAAAGCTGCTACGCCCACACTTTTGAAAAATGTTTTGATATTTTGTCATTTTTGTATTGGTCTTGTAAATTTCTATCGATTTGCCAAAAAACTTTCTGCCACGCCCACTGTAACGCCTACAAACCGCCAAAAACTGCGTTTAAGACTCTCCTTCTCTCTTCCACTAGCTGAGTAACGGGTATCAGATAGTCGGGGAACTCGACTATAGCGTTCTCTCTTGTTTTAGATGCCAGCGTGACGTTTAAGTCTCTTCAGTACTTAACAGGGTCTCAAATTGAGGAAGCGATACATAAGGAATTCGATCGTGCCGAATTGGCTAAACGCAACCAGGGACATTTGCCTTTCCCCAACGACATCTTCAAACACCAGCAAAGTTTTTAATAGGGTAAAAACTATTTTTTATTAATTATTGTGAAATTGTATCGACGAAAGCATTTCTTGTTTTTTATTTGATAGGCGTCTCATTTTTTTCACAGTATTTTTATAAGATTTCACAAAAGCTTTGCTGGCGTAAACCAAAAATAGAAAACATGCCAGGTGCGTCAGATGGATAGGAGAGACACGGAAAGATTGGATATAAATACATTTAATAAGCATTTTTTTTCCAATAATCCTAATTACACTATTCAATTAAATAAAATAAAATAAAACGTGTCTTTTTCTCAATTCATAATAATACCATTTGCTCTTAATTGGAGACAAAATTGTTTTTACCTATATGAGACCAAATCGTTATCAAGGGCGACCGCTATGGTCCGGGGAAAAGACCGTTGTTAAAGCAAGACCAAAAAAAGCTAAGCCACGCGTTCCATAAATAATACCATTTGGTCTTAACTTAAGATAATTTGTTATTACGTACGTACATATATGAGACTAAATGGTTTTTAAAATGCAACCAATGCGTCTTGAGATGAGACCGATTGTTCTTAAAATACAAGACCGGTTTGTTCTCAGTGTAAGAACAAATCCGTTCTTAAAATGATACCATAAGTTCTTATAATGATACCAAACGGTCTAAAGCTGTTGCTAAGACTCAAATTGACACGTTTTCAGACACATTTAGACACATTAATGAACCAATTAAAGAACCAAATCCCAAAATCCTTCGATGCCGGCCACAACTTTAAAGTAATCTATAATCTTTTAAAGTAATATATAAAAAAGGGCCTCAAAACGTAATTGCCGATGCACTTAGTCGATCAGACTTTGACGATCTGTCAGTGCTCGGATGGCTCAAGGATGGCCAGGAGTCGTCTCAGATATTTATTTGATTCAGGGGGGGTTGCTGGAAGAGAATCCGACCCGGGTCCCAGAGGAGAAGACGAGAGAATTATACAATAATTGGGTCTTTATTCGTGAATAAAACAAAGTATTCACCGTCGCTTCAGATGGGCTGCAGTCCTCGTGACGAGATCGGCGGCTGGTTGGCTCGGGCGCGTCTGGTCTCGTCCCTGGAGGGATACAGCTCTGCGATAGATACGTGTGGGTGCCGGACTCCCGAGATGGCCGCTTACACGGTCGTCGAGTCACGTCGCCGATAGTTTCCCCACTGCCTGTGAACGAGAGATAGTTGGAAGAGACCGCTCCGGTCTGTCAGTTAACAGTTTAGAGGCCGGTTAGGTCTGCCAACGGTGAGAACAGTTTGAGACCCATTGGGTCTGCTAATGGTGAGAATGGTTTAGAGGCCGATCAGGTCTGCTATTGATGAGAACAGTTAAGAGGCCGATTAGGTCTGCTATTTGTGAGAACAGTTTAGAGGCCGATTAGGTCTGCTAAGTATGAAAAGAGTTGTAGAAGCCGATTAGGTCTGCTAAGTATGAGACGAGTTGTAGAGGCCGATTAGATCTGCTAGGTATGAGAAGAGTTGTAGAGCCCGATTAGGTCTGCTAAGTATGAGAAGAGTTGTAGAGGCCGATAAGGTCTGCTAAGGATGAGGAGAGTTTAGAGGCCGATGAGGTCTGCCAAGAATGGGAACAGTTTAGAGGCCGATGAGGTCTGCTTATATGAGTAGAGTTTAGAGTTAAAAAAAAAATAGTTAAAAAATATCATAACATTGTGACATGCATGACAGCTTTGGGCGGTTTGTGGGCGTGGCAACATGGGCAACAAACTTGAGCTGGGTCTATGTCTCTGGAGTCTGCATGCCTAGTCTCAGCTTCCTAGCTTTTATAGTTCCTTAGATCTCGATGTTCATACGGACAAGGATAGATTGACTCGGTTATTCATCCTGATCAAGAATATCGTCGGAAGCGATTACTTCTGCCTGTTACATATTTTTCAACCAGTAACGGTTACTCTACCAGTAACGGGTATAAAAATAACTTTTCAGCGGCGAGTTTCAGCCTTGTTTTTGATGCACAAAGACAAGAGCCCTCAGAGCGACGCGTCGCTGAGTTTTTAGAGGTGGCAAGAACTTTCTCGAAGACTGTGGTAGATATGTACATATGTATGTATGCAAGGCTTGTGATTTGCAACGCCAACACTTTTGAAAAATGTTTTCATTTTTTTTTCTAGTTTTATTAGTCTTGCAAATTTCTATCGATTTGCCAAAAATGTTTTTGCCACGCCCACTAACGCCCACAAACCGTCAAAACTGTCAGTGTTAAAGAGTCCTTTGCACTTTCACTAGCTGAGTAACGGGTATCAGATAGTCGGGGATCTCGACTATAGCGTTTTTTCTTGTTTTGAACTTGGAACTGTTGGAAAAATACGTGGCAAAAGCTCTTTAAAAGATCGTCTGCAAATACGGCGATTATTTCGTTGAAATCAAACGATGGTTTAAGGTATTTCTTTCTGATCTTATGTTTGAATGAAGATACTGTTGTAAAACTTGTCTGAGCGTCCAATTTAAAAATGAGCTGAATTTTAAAATCGTTAAGAGGTTTTTTGGATGTTGGGCATTTAAAATTAGTTTCTGGAATCGATTCGTTATGATTGAAGCTAGCGTTTTGTGACGCGCCAAAACGCGCACATAGTATTATAAGAGAAAAACCTGAAGTGAACATATTTAGTTAGAACATATATTATATTTGAACGGAAAAACATGAAGTAAATATATTTAGTTAAAACATATAAACATGGAATCAATAAATGAAGTAAAACGCACAACCCGCATTCGAATTCAAGCCAAACCGCTATATAAGGCGCACCCCAGCCCTCTAGAAGGCATTCAGTTCGGCCGGCGATCGGCGGCAAGACCTCCAGGAGGAGGCGCTACCAGGAGCAGGTTCAGCGGTAGGGAATCGACAGAGCCACAGGTGGCGGCCAAGGAGGTGGTAACTAACTAACCATAGTATTACGTCTCATTCTCCGGCTCGGTTCACCGACCCGCGTGTACCATTAGCAGAACTTATCGGCCTCTAAACTCTTCTCATACATAGCAGACCTTATCGGCAGTTTCTATAGATCTGCAGAAAAACTTTTTGCCACGCCCACTCTAATACCTACATACCGCCGAAAGCTGCCACGCCCACACTTTTGAAAAATGTTTGGACATTTTTCACATTTTTGTTAGTGTTTTTAATTTCTCTCGATTTTCAAAATTTTGTTTGCCACGCCCTCTCTAACGCCCACAAACTGCCGTAAACTGTCAGTGTTGAAATTTCTCCTTCGCAATTCCACTAGCTGAATAACAGGTATCAGATAGTCGGAGAACTCGACTATAGCGTTCTCTCTTGTTTCTGTTGCATTCAGTATGACTCAACGAGATAGTTGTACCAAAGATAATTATAATTTTTATAATAAATATAATGCTATAATCCTTTCCCCTGCTTTAGATTCTGACTGGTTTTATGTGTGAATCCTTAAATTCCCATGATCTTACAAAAAAGGTGTACGTGACAATACAGAAGGAAGCGTTTCCGACCATATAAACAATATATATTCTTCATCAGGATTCATAGCCGATTCGAACTGGCCATGTCCGTCTGTTTGAGTTTAGATTAAGCATACAAATTTCTGAGATGCAGCGCAGTTCGTTGACCAATGAAGCCACGCCCGCTCTAACGCCCACAAACCGCCAAAAAAAATGCAGGTTTTACATTTAATGTTAAGAAGTGCGCGGTTCTTCAAACTGGTATTCAGTATCTTGGATTTTACGTAAAAGATGGCAAAACTAAACCGAATCCTAGTAAGATTAGGGTTCTTTCTGTTTTGCCATCACCAACATCTGTGACCCAGGTTTGGCATCTTATTTCAGACAGTTTGTCCCACGGTTCTCAGGCAGATGAAACCGCTCTAGACTTAAAATATTTGCTTGGAGAGTGGAGCATGAGAAAATTTGACAGAAAATTTTTAAACTTTTGACGAATGATCTTGTGCAAATAATCGAACTGAATAATTGAATAATTTAATGATAGCTTAGTGGACGAGCGCAACGTCTATCGAGGTTAAGAGAGCCTAGAGAATTCACAGAACGACCCCATGCTCGTGTGAGATACCCTATCCTGGAATCCTTCGAGCTGCGACAAAGTTTTAAGCCTTGCCGCATTATAAAGGATTAAATACTGGCTTAAAACATGGAGTAAATATCGGAACATATAACCTAACTAAACATTTAGGATATTATTAGTAAAATGGAATAAAATTGGACATGACTTAACTAATATTTAACAGTATTCTACCACCTGGCGGCGCCTTTAAAATTTAATGAAATAATTATGTGAAAAGTAAATATTGACTTAAACATAAGATTTTGGTGTGACGTAAAGAAATGGTAAAATTATCTCAGCTCATTTGCGTAAAAAGTTGCAACGCGAACCCGCTCGACATAATTTATTTAATCCTTCCCTTTTTTTGACTATTTCTTCAACTTTTTTAGGGTCAAACATATCATTTCCACGAGAATCATAACTTGATGTGCACTCACCGCTTGTGTGAAACGCATTCGAAGCAAGCGCTTTCGCCGAGGTTTTGTATTTTAGCTAAAGCGCGTGTTTCACGATAAACAATTTAAGAAACATTCTTTTCATACACAATTAAACACTGCAACTAATCACTTTTCACTCATGGTTGAACTTAAAATAAAATAAATTAAAAATAATAAAGAAAACAATGAACAAAATAATATACAATAGCTTTTCCTATTATTTGTTTTGCCCTTTTTTTGTTTTTCTTTTCTTTTATCCGCCTCTCGACCGATAGACAAAACAAAAAACGAACTTCAAAATACTTGGCTATATGGTGGCTATTATTTGAATTTGAGCTTTTACTGATAAATTTCGACTTCGCTTCTTGAGCTGGTCCGCGACGGTCATCCGATGCGCTAGTTACCTCTCGAAATAAAAGCACGTCCAATCTGTTCAGCTTTACAATGTAAAAGTTTACAGACGCGAATCATACAAAAATACCAACAAAAAAGCAAAGAGGCGCCGGTATTCCGGCAGCGTTAAGGCTGCAGCTGGGTTGTACGGTATTTTGTCCAGATATATGTATATATCCAGTTCGTGGCGATTTTGAGGGTTGATGTTGTTTTTGAATAGATAACGGCAGCAGGTTTCTGCCGTCGCAGAAGATACTTTTGCGTTACAAAAATCATAACTCTTGAACCAGTTGAGATATTTTCATAAATTTTTTTTAAATGAAAGGTAATTTTAATACTTTTCGATTAAGTGGTCACAATATGGTGTGATAAATACTCGAAAATTAATGTTTTTGGAGGCAGTTTTCTCAATTTGTATCCAATTTCGACAAATACTTTTCATTTGTTTTCTCTGAAAATGCTAATATGGTACATATTTATTATTTTAAAAACAAAAAATAAATAAATTTTAAAGAAAAAAAAATTATGTTTTTTTGTTATTTTGTATTTGGTTAATTTTTCATCCATTTTTACCTATTTTTTCCAAATAATTAAAAATAATCATTAAATTTTTTTTTTTAATTTAATATTTTTGAAGAATAGGTAATCATTATACATTTATTTAAAATGATTGATTCGGGTGCGCAGGCACCAGGGTGTTTGCAGACACCCGAATATTTTGAGCGGGTGTTTTTATGTACCCGCGAAGACCGGTGTGAGTTGCACCCGCACTCAAAATTTTTGAGTGTGATCAGTTTGGCAAAAAATGCCACTCTTGCAGTTCTGTGATACATACACCAAAACGCAAAAACATGTGCCCGACCTTTTTCTTGGGTGTTCATTCACCCTTAATATTTTGGACCGTGTCTCGCTTCCACCCATACAATTTTTATAAATACAGAAAAGTATCTGCGGCCGATCCTTGCTTGCGCGTCACTCACCCTAAACTTCTTTGCACAGCAGACACCCGGGTGTTTATGTGCAAGTACAAAAAAACACCCTGGTGGCAAAACACCCGGGCGTTTGTCATTGCTAAAAATAGGGTGTCTCCAAACACCCTGGTGCGGAGACTCCCGGTGTCTAGCGGGTACACTTAGGGTGCCGTTGGCTTGCTGCAGTTCTCTGATCGGTACCCGCGACGTAGGGTGCCGCATTGATTCGGGTGCGCAGGCACCAGGGTGTTTGCAGACACCCGAATATTTTGAGCGGGTGTTTGTATGTACCCGCGATGACCGGTGTGAGTGGCACCCGCACTCAAAATTCTTGAGTGTGATCAGGGTGGCAAAAAATGCCACTCCTGCAGTTCTCTGGTCTGGATTATAAGAGGCAACAACGGCACTCGCGAATATTTTCCTAAGATCACAAACGACTCCGGAAGTCTTCTTTTTAAAAACATCTGGATACTAGGCCCAATAGGCTCATTTAGCTACCATCCACCTCACCACCGAATACATCTTGTGGCCTTTAGTTCAGCAGGTTCACTTGAGAAACGATATAAAGTCATAAGAGACCAAAGTAATTCTTCAATAGTTCCTCGCTTTCATTCTTTTTTGACTAGGTCGAACTTCTACAAGTAGATGATTGGCGGGAAGACTTTTCTTTGAATTTTATTGGACGTCACCAAATTATCTTACCGAAGAATTACCCAGTGATCTAGTGTTTTTTATTTTGTTTGCTCCGAACCTTCACTTTCCTCGCATCTATCCCTAGATGTGTAGCTATAGCCGCGGAAAGCTCCTGCGTCTTGACCAGCGCGTCAAGACCACAGACTTCGAAGACCGACACATTGGAGTCCTCTGTCTTGGCGCGAACCTCGGCAATGCTGCCGAACGCCTAGGCAATACTCTCCCTCATTGTGTAAGCGCTCTTTGCACTTCCCTTGGCCACCTTCAGGAAAAGGCTACCGTTTGAAGTACACATAACGTTGCTAACGCAGCTCCCCAGATCTGCGAGCAAGATCTTTCATTCCTTCTGGTGACCATGGTAATATTCCGATCATGTGCAAGCTTTCTCCGGATTGAGTCGGTTTGCGTTGCGTGCTACTTTTTTTCATACCCTCGGGGTTTGCTGCTCCTTATCGGCGGTGCTCCCGAAGTGTGCACCTTTGGCTGTTTGGGCTGGTCTCGGGGGTATGGGTGTCCCCGTACTCCTGGTTCCTATGTGGCTTCGAGGTGCAACCAGGGTTAAGGATAGGTGACCTTGTGGCTTGTCGCTGTCTCTCAATGCGGAGGCTGCATTTTATGCCTTCTGTCAGGTTGGTAGTACTGCCGACCAAAAAAAAAACCGGATACTCGTAGAAATAAGTATTAATACATTCGTTCTAAAATTTACTCATTCGGCACGCCTTATGAAAGTATTTATATTCTCACTCAAACATTGCATTTTCTCGATACTGGGTATACATACTAGATTAGTTTAAAAAAATGTAACAGGCAAGGAGCGTTTCCGACTGTATAAAGTATACATATTCTTGATCAGGATCAATAGCCAAGTCCTAACGCCCACAATCTGTCCAAAACTGCCACGCATACATTTTTAAAAAAGGTTTTGATATTTTTTCACATGTTTGTAAGTCTGGTAAATTTCTATCAATTTGCCAAAAATCTCTTTGCCACGCCTACTCGAACGCCCACAAGCCGCTAAAAATTGTCAGTGTTAAAATTTCTGCCTCGCACTTTTACCGGGTAACGTGTATCAGAAAGTCGGGGAACTCGACTATGGCATTCTCTATTGTTTTTTCCCAAATTTCTACCGATATTGCAAAAATTGTTAAGATTTCTAGTTCACGCTTTCACTAGCTGACTAACGGGTATATGTTATTCGGGTAACTCGACTATAGCGCAAAAGCATAGGCTCAAAGACTTATTATCATGTAAGGTAGGCATTTTGGGTCATCATCCTAAAGTATAAAGGTTTTACACTGTTCCAATGAAGGCTCAGTTCCTGACTTAACGACAAGTCACGTAGCGAATGCTCAAGTGGGAAAACCTTGCACCCAACAAGAAACACAAACCTTCCCACACCAAAAAAATAAAATGTAGGGGGAAAACAGAAGCTTTTCCATGACGAATTTTAAAAACAAAGGCAGGAAAATTTCCCACTATTTTGCACACGAGAGCATCTTACAACTCGTAGCGTGAAACTCAGAGAGAACTGTGTGATGCCGACTACGAAGTAGCTGCTGTTGTTTTCCACTTACTTCTCTGACTGAATGGACCAGTTTGGAAAATGCCCCAATCAGTATGTTTTGAACATTCGCCGCGATGGGTTCGCTTTCGACAGTCTTACAAAAAAATAAAACACGATAAATACTCTAAAATATAATAAATTCGGAAAATGGAATCGACATTAATAAATTAAATATATAACCTTAAACCACAAACGGACGCAAAAAGTACTCGTTAAATAATGTTAAACACGCAAGAACAGTTGTCAGGTGCATTAAAAGTGTAAAGCACCAAACAAAAAAGTGAAAAATATACATACATATATATGTATGTGCCGTTACGAAACGAATGCAAAATACGGGCTTAGCATAAAATTTTTAGAAAGACAGTGAAATTGCATATTTACGCAGTTAAAACTCATTATAATTTCAAATCGCTTATTAATAAAAAACAAAACAAAGAAACGAAAAATAAGAAAGGAAGCCAATTACGCTTTGTACAAACAGTAAGTAACACAAGCCACTGACTAAGTTTTACCCAAACCTTGTTGGATTAAATAAAAAAGCGCGCATTTAACATATTTAGGAAAAAAAGTATTAGAAAACATTTTTAAAGTTCTATAGTTCCACGTAGAATTAAAAGTAAAGGCTAAGGGTCAAATACATATACATATATATTTATGTATGTACATATATGAATTCGAATACTAAAAATGTAAAATGTACAAGTGTGCTCCCGTTGCATTTGTTAAAGAGACCCGTCGGGAAAAATCAAACGGAAACCAAAGAAATGGAAAACTGTAAGAAACTGAAAATTAATTGCACAATTGTAATGTTTGGTTCTTTGTATACCCCTTACTCGTAGAGTAAAAGGGTATAATTCGCTGAAAAGTATTTAACATGCTAAAGGAAGCCTTTCCGACCATATAAATTATATATATTCAGGATCAGTATCCGAGTCGATCTGGCCATGTCCGTCTGTCTCGGGATCTCAGGAACTATAAGTGCCGAACTAAAAAAAAAATTGGAATAAGCATGCAGATGTTTTGATTTTTTTCAGTTTTGTATTGGTGTTATAAATTTCTATTATGCCAAAAGTTTAGTTGCCACGCCCACTCTAACGACAAACCGCCTAAAACATCCACACCCACGCATTCGAAACATTTTTAAATTTTTGTTTCCCTATTTCTATCAATATGCCAGAAAAATATCTTGTTCTCACTCACTCTTGTTACATTTAGTTGTTGGATTTCCTTTTATATTATAATTTTATAATTTTGGTATTTAAACAGAATTAAAATTGATTCCGACTGCTGTCTTAATCTATGGAATCTAGGTAGCAGTGAGTGAATAAACTAACTTGAAATCAGAACTACCTATATTTTCCTGTTTCTCGCTTTTGAAGTTGGGAACATACAAACCCCCTTATTATTACTCACATTTCAGCAGAATAGGTAACCTTTAGGACTTATGGGCATTGCTTTAAAAGAGTAAGGTATGTTGACTAAGCAGAAATCGGAAAACACTTTTGTCGCACAAGCTATAGTCCATATTAGTATGTACATAGGTTATTTATTTGAAGTTTATTTTAAATAAAGTTTATAGAATCTTGTTCGTTGAAAAAACAGAAACATCTGTAAAGCCTTTAATATCAATGGATTTCTCTGAATATAGCAATTGATCAGCATCTATATACATTAAAGTACTCAATCATCACAATCTATATCTTGTTCGTGCACCAAATGGATTTTATATTTTAACCTCTTGATCATTGTCTTAGTGTGCGGCAAGTTATAAAAAATCAACAGATTTATGTGCTCTTCAAGGTTTATAGAAAATTCTTCATGCTCACAACAATTTTAAATTTATGAATTCAATTAGCTTGAATTTTCTTCGGCTTTCGTTTACTTTGCAGAATACGTTGTTACTGCAGAATACGTTGTTAACCAGTTCATCTATACATTTCAATCTAGAGATTCAAATATTACTCTAACGAAAGTATACTGAATAAGGAAAGATATAACTAATAAATATGGCATGAAGGTGGTAACAAAGCTACGCATCTTTAAGTAAAAAAGAGCCAAGATATCGAATACGCGAAAAGCTCTTAACCTGGCCCCCTTTAAAACTGTCACATCTTAAAAATGGTTCAAAGTAAGTATTTTGTTTAGGCAGCGATTCCGAAAACAATAACTTTACTGGGCCTCATTCATCTATTCAATCGATGTGCTGACGCCTGCAATTAATTTGTTTGCTCGTTGACATTGAGCAATTGCTGAAACATTCTTATGCCAAACAGCATTTGAAAACTCCCTCCCTCCAATCTCCATATCATTTAATTGGCCGCTGAGTAATCAAGTAACGAGTAATCAAGTGTCAGCAATCAATAAATATTATTCCGTTATTGCGACCTCTTAGCAACTTCGCATAATGTGTCATCCGCATTAAGCACAATTTGCTTATTCATTTCCCAATACGATTTTCCGTGCATCCGCTTGGCCACCTCAAATTATTTATTTTATTTTATTTAAAATATTTTTAGTGTGTTGAATCCGGGCAAAATACAAAATAATTAATAGTAGCAATCAATGTTAAAGTCGAAGGGGAAACTGGAATGGGCACGTGCCTGTAGCTGCAGCCTTACATATGTATATGATTGCTAAAGTAACATAAAGCACCGGGCAGATTTAGTAAATAAAAGGTGTTGTTTAGAAAGTATTTATTAAATATTTCAACACGCCTAACTACCTTTTTAAACAATTTCTAATTCCCATTTCACGTAGCGTAAAAGGAAAAAGGTATTTCCGTATCTATAAGGTGCACGTATTCTTCATCAGTTTCACTGTTGAAGTTGATTTAGCCGTGACCGTCTTTCTGTCCGCACTAACGTTGAGAGTTTAGAAATATAGAGATGCAAGCCCCATGAAGTGTTATCCATGTACACATCCAGATTCGATGGCCAAGTCCTTTGCGGCCGAGAAGTAGAAATTCTGAAAATGCAACAGTCTCAATAAGTATTCCGGAATTGGAAGTTCTTGAAGTAATAAGTTATTAAAACTAGCAAACCAGAAAGTATACATAAATTAGGTGGCCGAAATTTTGTTTTTTTTTATTTACTGTGTGGCTATTTATTTTATATTTTCTTATAATGTGAGAACTAATTATAAGTTTTAAAATCTTAATACATGTTTATTTTGTCAACAGTTTATGTTAAACTCTCCATCGTTGAGACGTCCCAAATTGGTTTCAGTACAGTCGTAGAGTAGTTACTTGTGATCCAGGAATCGAGGGGAATATGCGTTGATCAGCCAGTGCAGGGTGTGGGCTTTGAGTTTTGAGTGGGTTTTTTGGTTTTTTTGGCTTCAATGTGCTTGCGCCAAGTAAGACGTCTTGCGATGTTCGCGAAACATGTGTTTGCCTTTTTTTGCTATTTTACTAGAACCGTGCACGTTCTCAACATTCTCGATGTTTGTTCACGGATAAATAAGTCTCTGCCCAACGTGACTTATGTTTCTCGCAGTCTTACACATTTGCCTGGCCTGCCTTCTATTATGAAGGCACGCAGGTAATAATACTTAGCCAGGTGGTTTTGGGCTTGTAAATCTGTAAGGGTTGAGAAAACCAACACAACACTTACAAGGTTTCACGACTGCATTAGACTACTTCGCACCGCAATGCATCAGTGCGCGACCGAAAATGTCGCGATTAAGATAAAATGAACATTTTAGGTGTTAAAGGTGTTAGGTGTTAGTCGAGTTCCCCGATTATCTGATACCCGTTACTCAGCTGGTGGAAGTGCAAAGGAGGGACTTTAACACTGATAAATTTCGGCGGTTCGTGGACGTTAGAGTGGGCATGGCAAAAAGATTTGGCTAGTGGTCCTAAAAAAATAATATACTATAGGGTGGCACGCTTCCTTCTGCCTGTCACATACTTTTCAAAGAATCGTGTATACTCTTTTCCCTACGAGTAAAAATTGAATTTATATACAAGTGATAATTATAGTTGGACGATTAAAATGCCGTTTATCTGATGGAAGAATTTTAAAATTTTTATGTTTTATCAAACTAAACATATTATTAATCTAGAATTAACATTGGTATTTGTAGTGATAAAACTTGTTTTCAACAGTGCTGCTCTTAAAAATAATATTCAAGGATCTCATTGTGCGGGGTATAAGGTTATCTATTATAAACACAAAGTTTAATTGAAACTTACATGACACGGTTGCATGAAAATTCCAGGCCAAGTTTGAGAACAACTGGTGTAATACGCATCACATGTTGGCAAATTGCCAGAGGTATGGAAACTCGCTAAATAAATCGCATCGCTTATAATCAATTGTACAATGAACCGCAAATTAAGCCACACTCGAGTGAAGATAGCAGCAACCACATAATCTGACACTGGAGAAATGAAAACATTGTTAGCACAGTTGGTTAGTTAAGAGAAATAAATAAGACAGATAGATAAGTCGCTGGTTACAGATCAATTGAAAAAGTTGCATTTCACTTTGATTGTACTCGCTCGACTGATGGGACTCATAAGCCAAGTATTAAGTTTCATAGAAATAATATATTTCCTGCTTTGTCTCTCGTGTTTCTTATATGCAAATTTACCCAATAAAAGTAGATGTTTGAAACTTTACGCAAGCATTACTACAAAAATAAATGAAAACTTTAGCGCTTCCGATTTAGTATTATTCTAAAATTATATTTAACAAACTCGAGTTAAAAACATGAAAGAAGGCTCTCATGGTCGAATTTTTGCATTCAAGCTTTAAATCCTTTCCAAACCAGCAAAACTTTCTTGCCTACAGTTTTGACAAATTTGTTGATTTGATTTTATTATTTGTCTTGCCATTTCATGGATATGCAAAAACATGTTGATCACCACGCTCTAATAACTACAAATTACAAAACTGTGCTCCACAAGTAGTAAATTTATAATAAATAAAGATTTAAAAGCGTACCAATACTATTGGCAGAGACGTTACTAATAAATGTAACTCGCTCTGAATAAATGTATATCCTTTAGCCTTCCATAGCCCTCACATCAAAACAAAGGCGTTGTGAATGATTCAAGTGAGTCCCCTTTAGGCCTTGACATTAAATTGCAGCCGCATCAAGCCTCTCGCTTCGAGGACATACATATGTACATACATATGTGGATTTTGTATCCACGTCGCCACTCAAATTAAGTTAGCAAAGTGCACTGTCAACGCGCTTATCATATGCATAAGGGGGCCCATCACCTTGCCGTGTTTGTTATAGTCCAAGTCCTGTGTAACCGCACATCCTGCTTCTGGAAACTATGGAGGTTTGCTCTACCCAGGCAACCTACATTTTAGGTCGCACACTTTATTCCAGCTTTAGAATACAAAATTTAAAAAAAATTTCAAAACTCAAACTTGCCAAGCCTTTAATCTGTTTATACCCGTTACTCGTAGAGTAGAAGGGTATACGTGATTCGTTGAAAGGTATGTATCAGGTAGAAGTATATATATTCTTTATCAAGATTAATGGCCGAGTTGATCTGGCAATATCCGTCTGTCCGATCGCAGGAACTAAAAGAGCTAGAAGATTGAGATTAGGCATACAGATTCTAGAACATAAACGCAGCGTAAGTTTGTCCACGCCTACTCTAAAGCCCAAAAACCGCCCACGCCCAAACTTTGGAAAAATGTTTTGATATTTTTTTATATTTTTGTTAGTCTTGTACATTCTTTCTGGATTTTTCAAAAATCTTTTTGACACGCCCACTCTAACGCCCACAAACCTTTAAAACCTGTCAGTCTACAAATTTCTCCTCCTTTCTTTATATTTGATCCCCTATCTGTTTTGAGTATAATATTGGCAATATCCTCAACATCAAATTGTGCAAAAACAGTTTTCAGTTTGCTAAGAATATTTTCCCCTGTCGGTTTTTCGAAGTCTATCGATTTTAAACCCAAAATAATATCATTCATTTTAAAGCCTTTTAAATAATGCAGAGTGACACCCAAAAAATATGAAAAATAATATCCGGTTAAAAAAAATATTCAGAACCCTCGACAAAAGAATCTTGGAAGTGTACAGACTTGTGACACATAATGGGCAGTACAAATTTACTGATGTGCCATTTGGTATCTTAAATTTTCCTGCTGTATTTTGTTGAAATGCAAACGATCGTAGTCTATATAAACGAATAATCGTGCCAAGTAAGAAGGGACATGCGTTGGAGAAAGAATTGATCGTTGTTTCGAAGGAGTGCTTATGAATTAAGTGGCTAACTAAAAAAGAACCATGGCACCAACCAACGAGAAGATTAAATCCGTCGACAATTTTTTCACTTCCTCAAAGCAGACAAGCTTTACAGCGATATGCTTTATTAGCAAAACCTTTGAGCAAAACCTACGAAAGAAATGCAACAGAATGGATGAACGAAATCTGAAGGGGACTGTAGAAGAAAGTATTTCGTCAAACTATTTGATCTGCTAGCAACAACGATAACGTCAACTGGATAGAGGCTTAGGACCAAGTTGGACCTCTCACGGATACGATGAAACGATATAGCACCATTTTGGCTTTTGTGGAAGGATTTTTCAAATTTGTTTGGCTTCGACAGAAACCGAAGATTGCGTGGAAAAGCTCGAAAGTAGCAGTATTTGGCAACTCTTACCGCATCGTTATTAATAGAGAAAACGATTTTACATCAGGACTTTCAAAAGAAAACTCTGCTCGCGAAGGAGTTCAGCATCTGCATTTCACTACATGCGTTTCTAGAGGCAATGGTCAAGTGTAACGAATCAAACCGATTATTATTTTGAAAATTCGACCGAAAGCTTTTGATTGGTGTATTACTTCTTCTAATCTGGCACCCACAGCATATTTTTATTTCATCGTGTACATTGTGTCGCCTTCGCACTTAACACTTTCTTGGTGCACTTCGTTACTATGCGATACATATTGCTTGCTGCGGATTTATTAATTTCGGCACGTTGGTAACGTTTTTAAACTAATTTTGGACGATAGGTTTGTTTACGTAGGGAAACTCTATGCTGCATACAAAAGCAAATTTCCGTCTGGGTCTTGGTATAACTCAAAGTGAGTATATGCTTTCGAGTTTTGAAGATCTTTGCAGACGCGTGGCCGTTGATATATCAAAAAATTTAATTCATAAAGTTTAGCTTTTTCTTTTAAGGTAATAACAGGTATCGATAAGGACATAGATCTTCAGGGGCTTGTTCCCGATTTAAAGACACGATCCGGTTGCAAAAAAGATATACTGATTTTGCTTATGTGATGCAAAATGTGATGCGATTTTACAAAATTAAGTATTGTTTGGTAATCCCTGAAGAATTGCAAAAATTTGTTTGGGAATGCGTTGATTGACTCTTTAACCCTTAATCACAGGAATCATTTTAATGGGTGGTAAATAAAAACTAAATGTTTGTTTTCTTTTCAGCAAGCTACATTGTACTGCTCTGTTCAACGGACACTTATGCGAGAAGAAAGCCCCACAGCTTTATAATGAAATGGAGATGCAAAGCTACTCTGGTCATGGACCATCGACAGGCACATCAGAAACAGCAACAGCAGCATTTGCATGTGCATCAGACGCAGCAGCAACATTCACACAGCGACACTTCAATTGTCGGCTGGAAGAGGCTGATTGGCCTGGGGTTTTCCAGCCGTTTATTGACTGCAAAAGCAGCCACACCAACAGAACATCCTACGCCTCCAGCAGCAGCAAAAACCACTTCCTGCCCACCAGCAACATCCTCATTGACGGACGCAACAACACATTCCAGTGCGCACGGCAAGCTTTCGATGAAGCGGAGCACAGCGCATTCTATAGCTGCAGTGCGGAAAGACCATTGTTTGAAAACTCCACATTAAGGATGAAGGCGCGACTGTTGCGATGGCCGCACGAGGCGTATGAGCACTTTCGACTGGCAATCAACGGGGCCCTTCGTGATTATGCGAGTGATACATTTAGTGATAGCGATGAGGGATGCATGGTATTGCAATGTGAGCTAGGCGAAGCCAAGAAACTATTGCTTTGTCATGTGCAACGCGAGAGGGAACCACATCAGGTGCTGGAAAGCATGGAGGAGGGCTTTTCAAACGACCTGGGCCCAGAACGCGATGGATTCTGGTCCTTCCTTAACCTAAGTGAACTAATGAAGCCAGACTACGACTGTCTGGGCATCATAAATGTCACCAGCACCAGCACCAGCTTAGACATGATTTTGCCGAACTTTACAGCCCTGAACACGACCACGGTCTCGACTGCAGAGACGGATGCCGACCTCGCGGTAACAAAGAGCCTTCTGGACCTAAGTCCCCATGCCTACGACTGGCTATTCCTGTTCGTGGTGTTTTTTATCTTTGCGGGTGGCCTGGGTAATATGCTCGTATGCGTGGCCGTGGCCTTGGACCGGAAACTGCAGAATGTCACTAACTATTTCCTGTTTTCCCTGGCTATAGCCGATCTCCTGGTTAGTTTGTTTGTGATGCCCATGGGTGCGATACCAGCATTTTTGGGTAAGTGTTCAAATAGTAAGTGTTAAATACAAGATAGCAACTTAAATTTGTAGTTCCTAAAACATTTAAAAATCTATTAAAGCAAACTTCCTTCACAATTGTTAATAAATTATTCCGTCGCCACTTTCCCTATGCGTGATCGCCTAACCCATTATCATGGGTAACCTTGTTAGCCTTCGTGGTTAAATGCAACGGAGTTTCTCCAAGAAAAATATACTTAAGCATAAATTATATTAGTAAAAGAAAAGGTGTTCGTATAATTTTTATATTCCATAATATTCAATAATAATTCTTTTGTGTGAATTTCTGCAACCCTGCAGAGTGTAATGGTTGACTTAAGCATGAGAAGCCGAGGGGTATAATAGTAACCAAACACTGGTGATTCGTGCTCTCACTCTTCTACTCGATTATGAATAATGGCGGGCGGAATCCTCTGGTGCCTTAGCTCTTTCGGCGATGGGGTGGGTCGGATTGCCTTTCATTACGGTCCACACATACTTTAATTGTTAGGATTCCTACGGAAACTATAAGTTACTAGGCTTGTACATGCCATACTAAAAGGAGAAAACTAAAATTAAAAAAAACGGAACTCGCCAAGTGAAAAAAAAGAAAAATGTTACAGACGACAGCAAGACTAAACGGTAGGATAATTACAGGTTTAGCAATTCATGATTTTTTTTAAGTTCATAAAATAAATTTATTTACAAAAGAGGCTGGATGGCCGAACGAATAAGATAATAGTATTCATTTATGCAACTTCATTGAGCGCCTCCTCAAAACAAATTAAGAAAACTAAAAAAAATCTCCTTCATTTACTTAAATTACTATCGAAATTTTCATTCATTACACTTCCTAAGATTTAAAAGTATTTCATTTAATTCATTTTGTAATGTCTTATCTTGATATTTATGGTTAAATGTTGGGGTTTCTATCAAACGAACTATGCATAAGGTTAGAAATATTTTTGAATAAGAATGCTAGCCCATATGGGGTCGCGTTATGGAAAAATAAAAATATAAAAAATGTCCTTTCGTAACGGGCTCTCTAGTATTTCAATTTCGTTTAATTTCAAGGTTTAGATATATATGTTTTTGTTTTCTTTTCAGTCACCTTCAGTCATTTCAATTTCGTTTAATTTCAAGGTTTAGATATATATGTTTTTGTTTTCTTTTCAGTCACCCCCTAATCTTTATATTCATATGAAATGTTCTTGTAAGAATGTAGGTATGGCATACGCTACGACAATACGAAATACGAACTCACATGTGTCCAGTTCCAGCGTTGAAAGGCCTTCCAGCGGTGAAATGATGGATGCTACGGAGATTAATTGAAGTATAAAAACAAGAGAGAACGCTATAGTCGAGTTCCCCGACTATCTGATACCCGATACTCAGCTAGTGGAAGGGAGAAGTATAGTCTTAAACACAGTTTTTGGCGGTTTGTAGGCGTTATAGTGGGCGTGGCAGAAAGCTTTTTGGCAAATCGATAGAAAATTACAAGACCTATACAAAAATGAAAAAATATCAAAACATTTTTCAAAAGTGTGGGCGTAGCAGCTTTGGGCGGCTTGTGGGCGTTAGAGTGGGCGTGGCAAAAAGTTTTTTGGCAAATCGATAGAAATTTACAAGACCAATACAAAAATGAAAAAATATCAGACCAAGAAAATGTAGCCATTTTTTGGCCAGCAAAGTCTATTCTTGCGAAGAATCCCCAAAACAGTTCAAATATGATCTTCGTGTTCCTCGGGTGTGTCTGACATATTAAGGATTACAGTGAACGAAATTGATGCCGCGGTTGATGTTGTCAATAAACCTTTGGAATGTCTGCGTGGCATTTTTCAGAGCGGAATGTAGAGGAACCCAATGAGGTCAAATGGTGTGAAAACAGCGTAGAAAATATTGTAGGAACTGCTTTGAAAAATAGTGAATATGGGTAATTTGGTAATGGTCGGGAATAGGTTTTGCGTTGAGTTTGACATAGTCTTTGCATGTGCAGTGGACTTGCCCGTTGGGTTTTTGAAGAACGAGAAATGTCCTGTTGGCGCAGGCGACAGCAAAATGCCATGCACATCTGCCACGCGCAGACAGTCAGTGTATTCCTAACAACAAGCAACAGTACAGGAAGAACAACTAAATGGCACATTGACTCCAGCTATGTATAATACATATGTACGACGGCAGAGTATCCGCCATGTGCGCAGAAAGTCTGCACAGGGCATGTCGTGGGAATGCCAACGACATAGGATACCGTCAGCAGCGGCTCGGACGACAACAACGACAGTTCCTTGAAATTAATCAAATAAATCAGGCATTTTTTTTAAAGAAGAGCTAAATGATCTTTTAAATGGTTCCCGAACACGGACCAAAAAATAGAGCCTTCGAAAAAAAAGGATCACGCGTAACATTAAAGTAGCCAAAGTAGCTACCACTTTGTGGCCCAAAGTAGCCACAAATGTTATTAATCGCGTAAGCTAAAAACAAAATAAAAAAGAAGAGAAAAATAATTTTCTTACCAAAGTAAACACAAAGAAATTATAAGAAATACACGATAGGATTTAAAAGCAAAAGCTTAAAATAACGACAAAGTTAAAATAAATATGTAAGAAGTCGATAAACAAAAAACACGTAATAAATACTAATGTATGAGTATAATGCAGTACAAGTATAAGCTAAGTTAAAGAAAAGAACAAGTAAAAAAAACCGACAACCCAAATCATCTATTAGGTCAATTCAAAAGAAAAAAGAAACAATTATATTCCCGTCTTGTCCGAGATAAATGCAAGTGCATTGGCTGCACTCAACTTCTGTACCGGCGGGGGTCAAAAATCAAAGGGAATAAATGCAAATACTTCCACATGCCAACTTATACTGGTAATCGTCAAAGAGACATTCGGCAAAGAGCAGTTCGTTAAAGAATTCTTAAATAGGCGTGTAAAGTCAGACATGTTTACGGATGTCCCTTACTTGGCCTACAACCCGGTAAAACAGAAAAGTTACCTTACATGAAAAAATAACATATCTAACATTTTGTATGAGAAGAGGGAAAGTACCAATTTATATTATTTAATCACATTACTGATTAGGAATAAAACCAGTGGTGTGGCCGATGCCGCGATAGAATCCTATAAAACCCTTCTAAACTGAAAAAAAAACCTTAAAACTAAAGAAGATGTTCTATTTAAAAAAAAAATTTGCCAATAAGGCAGGTCAACGCACATTAAAGCAAGGATACCATAAATGCAGTATTATTATAATTTTTCTTAATTAAGTTCAGCTTTGTTTGCCGTTTTCGTCGAACTTTCAAAAATTTTCTTTGTGCACTAATAGTTGTGACGACATGGACATGGAGGATCTTATGAACGAAATGGGAGAGAGTTAGAAACCTAAGATTTCGTTTAATGGATCTAATAGCACTTAAGAAAATGTGCTAAAAAGATTTTTGAGATTGTGGGTCTCAACCCTAATTTTTGTGTTTTTTTTTGTTTATGTTTATTGTCATTAGGAATAAGTTTACAAATATAACTATAGCTCCAAAAGAAGTTGCCGTGTAAAATGTGAATTTTTCGGTAAGGTGGTTAGTGAAAGTTTCCGGTTGTGTTTTTTAATGGGGCTGATTGTTTTGGCTTTGTCTTCAGTTTTTTGGTGAAAGACCAAATGGAGTAGTTGGCGTCTTTGATGTAGTCCATTTTGGATAGCAAGTGTTCAAATTGAACTTTCCGTAACTCAACTAGAGCCTCGCGCAACTTACTCGCACTCCTGAGCCATTGCGCCTTATTGAGAAGATGGAGGCTTTGAAGACACCGCCGACGAAGTGTACGTTTGGTTGCCATTAGTCCCAACATCACTGGAGGTGGACGGTTATGACAGCGCTGCGACATACTACCTGTCGTTGGCCATTGTTGCAGCCTCGCGTACTTTTTCGTTAAACATGCTCACTGCTTCGTCTATTTCCGCTGCTGGGTTAATAGATATATTCAGCTCGATGAATATACTCAGGGCTTCCTTGAAACAGGCAATGTTTGCGTGCTTGTCCAATAGATGACACCGCCAACACTGGACTAGATCGTTCGATTTTCTTGCCGTTTCAACTCGAACCTGCTGATGACATAACGAGCGGATTTCAAGGATCTCTTTGTTGTTGTCTTTCGCTTCTAAGTTGATGAAGAAGAGGTTCATCCACTCTCCAGTCTTCCTACTTATTTGGCTGTGTATTGAAGCTTAGCAGTGACCCAAGCTTAGCAGTTCTTCAGAGCCGTGAGTGGGGATTTGCGAATTGTGCAAACCCTTCACTACGATTCTGAATGGTTTGTCTTCTTTGAGCTGCTACTCGATCTTCAAGTTGTCGAACTATTTTTCTGTAGGAGTCTGAATCGCTTGCATAAATCCTAACAGTCTCCCCGATAGAGGATTTTATGTGCACATTGTTAAGGATACAGACTTCTTCTATGCATGAGATCGGCTCATTCATCTTAGTGATGTCTCTCAGTACAATGGGTGTAAACAGCTTTGGCTGAGCCTTCTGGGTGTAAACTGGGAGCGATGACTTTGCTGTAGCCGCTCGATGCAAGTTGGGATTAGCAGGATTGGCTTGTCTTTTCTGTTTAATATCTCTGGCCGCTATGCGAAGACGAGCAGGAGCTGCTGCGGCGTTGGTGGACGGGCCTTGAAGGTCGTTAGGAGAGCTGTGGGCCAGTGCTATGTTTCTGGTTTTATCGTTGTCCATATCTTTTTCGGTATCGGATAGTATGGCAAATCTATTTTCATGGTTGTCTTCGTCATGCTTTTCTGCGGATTCGGGTGTGTGGATCCGTTTGCTGGAAGAGTTGGGGGCGAAAGCCACCTTCCTTTTGTTACTCTGGAATTTCATCCATCTGTTGGGGTTCTGGTTTGTGCCAGGGAGTTCGGGTGAGAATGACCTCAGACTCCTATTAGGCGACGGAGTTGTAGATCAGACGCTGCGGCAGAATTCCGTAGACGGCGCTGCCGTGGTAGCAGCATACATAGCCGTGGTCGCCGTGGTAATAGAGCAAGAGACACTGGTTGCACTGCTTGTGGTTACAACAATGCGCTATGAGGCCAACGACCACCTTATGTGAAAAAAATCCCATTTTTTAAAAGTCGTAATAAAATTTTTTTTTATAAATTTAAATGTATTCAAACAACATCAATCTATCATGTTACGTACTTGAAATTTTAACAGAGGGCGACACTGTTCAGTAAACAGCTGTCTAGTCAGCTGCTACCACACCGATAACCGAATTTTTGTTAATCGCTAAAAAATCTTGCAAGCTTAAGGGACAAAAAGTGTATAAACATATATTACAAGTGTTACTTTTAACATGCAGTCCAATCATTGTGGTTTGTAATATGTGTTTGTGATCGTAGATTGTTGAAATTAACTGTGGTGTACCAATAATCTTCGATAAGTTCTAACCCTAATAAAACACAACTTTTGTATTGTATTCTATTTTTAAATAGAGCAACAAAGTGAGTCCGGCACTCTCCGTTTCTAAAACGGATGTTGTAGAATTATCAATTCTTAGTATATGCTATTAGTATAAATACACACTTTTGCAAATTTTCTCCAAAATTTAACTTTTAAGGGTCTAACCTCAAAGTGAAAAACAGCAAATTTGTTGGAAAAATGGAAAACAGAGACGACGAGTAATGCACAAAATAATTTTAAATTGTTTTAAAGCTTTGGGAAACATTAGTTTTACAACCATATTTATGCTATTTTCTAAGAAAAAAGCTGTGTAGCAAGAAGTAAAACTTCGATAATTTTTAAAAACAAGATAAGCAACCTCCATTTACTTTATCGGTTTATTTTAAGGTTATTTTTTTAATTTTTTGTGTTTTTTTTTTTTTTTTTAGAAGGCAGGACCACGCCCATTTTTCTCAAATATATTACTATTTTTATCATGAACATAAATCAAAAAACAGATCTTAAATATGTTGCTTCGTTCTCGAGTTATTAATTAATTCCACAAAAAGTGGTCGCTTTGCACCGGATTTACCTTCTGTTATTGCCTTCATAGCAGCTCTTTTCTCCATCAGTAATAAATTATGCGCTTATAGAACTTAAGAAAATATGCTAAAAAGATTTTTGAGATTGGGGCCTTTATTCCCCATTTTTTGGGCAACAACATTTTCTTCCGCCCGTAGAAGTATGCAGCATTTTTTTAAATCAAATATAACATAACCATACATAATAGAAGACTGATAAAATCATAACCAATGCACTAAGGGAAATTTGACCCCTTTTTCTGGCCAAACCCCATTTTCTGAAATTCGGAATATTAAAATAATTTTTAGTGTACGCATTCTGAATTGACCAATATTTAGTGCTGTATACTAGACATTTTTATAGATGGCGCGACAACAAGGTTAGGTTTTACCGGCCGACGGTTATCCGACGCACTTAGACCATTAGAGGTCTGTTGTGATACCGTGAATGTTTTCCCCTTTAGCCCGCAGAGGTTCGTGTGAAGTTAGCAGTTTCCCCAGCCAGAGGCGCTGGGGATGTGGATCGGTGTCGGACAGGTCGGACGTGTCTATCAGGAATCTGCTTTCTAATTGAGCAAGTCTTTTCGTTTGCAGTGCTTGACAGTGGCATAGTAGATGCTCTACTGTTTCTTCCATTTCTTCGTCCCTACAGTTACGGCAGAAATCATTATACGGGGCATTTAGTCTTCTGGCATGGGTGCCTATCAACCAATGCCCTGTGATGACTCTCATTGCAGTGCTGAGGTTTGTTCTGGTCAATCTTAAAAGTTTTGACGTTCTCTTTGAGCTTATTTTTGGCAATATTTTTCGTGTTAGGCGACAGTGTGCGGTGTCTTCCCATATTGTCTGTTTGTTACGGTTTAGGTTTTCCGTAAGTAGTAGTTCACAAGTGGCTAAAGGCACATTCATGCCCCCCATCTTTTGTATGAGTGGCGCGGTAGTGCCCTCTCGAGCTAGTTCATCTGCGATGCAGTTGCCTTCTATGTCCCTGTGTCTTGGTACCCATATAAGACTGATTACGAATTCTTTTGTCATCTCGTGTAAAGATGATCGGCAATTCGATACTGTTTTCGAGTGACTAGAGATTGAGCCAATCGATTTGATTGCTGCTTGGCTGTCACTTAAAATGTTTACATGTGAGCCTTCCGGCTTTAGTGTTTTAGGGCCTCCCTTATTGCTGCCACTTCAGCCTGGAAGACGCTGCAATGATCGGGGAGTCTGAACGAGGTGCGTAGGCCTAGCTGTTCGAAGTAAACTCCTCCTCCTACTCTGTTCTGTAGTTTTGACCCATCCGTATAGAAGCATATAGCATTCTGGGGGGCAGGTATTTGTGAGTTCCAATCGTCCCTCTCCGCATAGGTTATTATCCGGCAGCCCCCCCTTTCATGTCGCGTAGAATCGAGTTGACTGCTATGTTCCATAGAAGTGGGGAGAGGACGCCTCCTTGCGGAGTTCCTCTGCTGACGTGTCTAGTGAGGGTTGACGCGCCTAGCAGTTTGTTTATAATTCCCACCAAGTGGCGGTCCACCCCAAGGTCTTTCAGGGCTCCGGTAACCGCCGTTGGGATGACGTTGTTAAAAGCTCCTTCAATGTCCAGGAAAGCTACCAGTGCATATTCCTTTTGGGACATTGATTTTTCTATCTTGGAGACGAGAGAGTGTAGTGCTGTCTCTGTCGATTTCCCTTTCTTGTAGGCGTGTTGCGTGTCTGTGATGAGACTAGGGTTGAGAGTTGATCCCAGATGCAGGCCGATGATTCTTTCAAGGGTCTTTAGCAGGAAGGATGACAGACTGATTGGTCTGAAATCCTTGGGGGTCGTGTGTGATGGTTTCCCAGCTTTGGGGATGAAGACTATACGGAACTCTAGCCACGATTGTGGTAGGTGTCCCAGAAGTAGGGACCGTTTAAAAATGTCAAATAGCCAGTTTATGGCTATATTTCCCGCATGCTGGATTTGTGCGGGTATGATTTTGTCTGTACCTGCAGATTTATATGGTTTAAAGCTGTGTATGGCCCAATGGAGGACCTTTGGGTCTATGCACAGTTCGATACTTGCCAGTGTGGCGTTTGTTTTTTGGGGGGTGAGAGCGTTTTGGCTGTTTCCTGGGAAGTGAGTGTCTAGAAGTATCTCCAGAGATTCCTCACTCGTGCTGGTCCAGGAGCCATCTGCTCTTTTACGGTAGCCTAGGGTTGTGGCCAATTTGGATAGTATTTTTCTAACTCTGACTGTTTCAGTTGTGTTTTCAATTTCTGAGCAGAAGGAATGCCACGAGGATCGCTTTGCTTTCCTGATGGCTTTTTTGTATTTTGCAAGGGCTCATTTGTAGGCGGTCCACAGGGCCTCCTCATTTCCTGCCTTGGCCCTGTTAAAAAGGGTTCTGCAGTCTATTCGGAGGGGGGACAGTTCTGCTGACCACCAGGGAGGTTTTCTTTTTCTTTTGGGCCTGCTGTTGGGGCAGGCCTTTTTTAGTGCATAGTTGCCGGTTTTTGTGAAGATTGAAACTAGTTCGTTTAGACTAGAGATTGTTTTGGGGGTATGGAGGGGGATCCGTTGGGATTTTTTCCCTTAAAATATTTTTGTATTTTTGCCAGTCTGTTTTCCTTGGGTTTGTGAAAACTGGTGGTTTTGAGGGATTGATTGTAAGGGTCGTTTCTATGTACCTGTGGTCCCAGAAAGAGTGCTTATCTAGCACCCTCTAGTGAGTTACTATCTCTAATAGTGGTTTAGAGACGAGAGTTAGGTCTATTACCTCTTTTCGGTTCTTAATGATAAAGGTGGGGTGATTACCTTTATTACATATGAAGAGATTTGTACTAAAGATAAAGTTAAAAAGAGACTCACCGCGGTCGTTTGTGTCTGTACTTTCCCATTGTGTATGGTGGGCGTTAGCATCACAGCCTATTAGTAGACCTATGTTTTGCTTTTCGCTGTCTTCTACCAGTCTCCTAAGCAATTCATCCGGCGGTTCTTGCCTTTCGTAGGCCATGTATGATGACAGCACTCGGAACGGAGATGGCTGACTCTCCACGGTGGCTGCCGCGTTGTCTGCATTGCTGTAATTATGGAGCAGAAAAATGCTAAGATGCTTTTTGGCTAGAATGGAGGCTCTTATTTTACCTTGGCTGGGAGCTGTTAGAAGCTTATATTCCTTAGTACCTAATCCTGAAACGTTTCCTTCCACTATCCAAGGTTCCTGGATTAGGACTATGTCGACTCCATCTTCAGCCAGATGGAGTTGAAGAGCAGCGGAAGCTGCCTTACTGTGGTGGAGGTTTATCTGCAGAAGCCTCACGGACATCTGCTGTGGGCCTCTCCACCACGGTTGTATCGGCTCCTTCCTCGTCCGATGTGTCCAGGTCAGTCAATTGACCCATGTTCGCAAGGCTGCGGAGGATTGAGGCATCGGTAGAGTAGCCGTCCTCGGTTTCCGATGCCTCGATCTCGGAGGCGATCTCCTCGACCACTCCTCCACTGCCTTCCTGATCCTCCTTGGAGGAGTCCGATTTGTAGACCTTTATGGTCACTGAGCTAAACCCAAAGTTTAGCTTTCCGTGAGCGGCCTCAATGGGAGCTAAGGACTCATTGTTTAGAATGAGGATGGCCTGGTTTGTTGGTCTCTCCATTTCGTCGACCTTCACCACTCGCCAGTCCGAGGTGGGAAGGTGCGGGTTGCTGCGCTGCAGCATGGTGAGGATCTGGTCCGGCGCCTTGATGGATGGGATCGGCAAGGTACGTCGGACCAGCTCAGCGCAACAAGTCCGGCGCCCTCATACACCTCCCCCAACTCTTTTACTGCGGCTTTGTATAGCTCCGCAGAGCGTTCATCGTCACAGGCGATTACCTTGACGCCGCCTTGGAACCATCCCACGTCTTTGCAGACTGGAGGGGGGCCAGGTTCCTTGGCCAGAATCTCAAAGCATTTTATGGCTAGGGCTGCCTCTAACCACTTCCACTTATTACGTGGAATTCTGCCACTCGGGTCGTTTTTGTCGACCACGCCCAGGAGAATGCGGTTTTTCGCGATCTCCGCAAAGGAGAGGTGTCGGAGGGGACGTCCCGGGAGCGCTCCCTCTTAGGTGGAGGTCGCTTTTTGACCTCTGTGGGCTTGGGTGGTTTGGGGGCTTCCTTGCCGAAGTTTGGCAAAACGGATTTAGCCCATTCCACCTTCTTCATCCACTCAGCCGAAGGAGCCGTTTTTGATCTCTCCTGGCTGCGTAGGATTTGACCTGCAGATCGTTTCTCTGCGTAGGTATGTTTGCCTTTACCGGTTGCCACTGGTTGCTTGCCGTCCTTCGCTGAGCCTAAAGGGGGCATCATGGCACTAGGGCCTGGAGATGTTTCCATGGCGACGGCTTTGGGCGGCTTGCACTCAGTCGCCTCAGATTTGAGGCGGGGTTCACCCGAACCCAATCCTGCGGTGTTGGCCAGGCAGGTGGGCTCACTCGCCAACTTCTCTGCCTTGAAGTTTGTACGGCCAGACTCAGTCGTCACCGCCGTTTGGGTAGGTTTTTTGAGAGATCCTGACTCCTTTTTATTTATTTTTGTTGACTCCATGTGATTCCCACGAGTTGCGGAGAAAAGGAGGGTCCACCCGGGCGGAGATCCACGACGCCCGGGTAAGGCTTCTTAGAACAGGGGGTCGCCAGGTACCCTAAGCTCTGCGTTTGAGACTGAGCTATTTTGTGACCCGGGCCCTCAGTCAGGCTGACTCTCGGCACGGGTCGAACACCTTAGTCAAGCCCGGGACGCCCGACTACCATTTGCCAGCATCCTCTGGCAGGGACATAACCTTGCCAGGGGACCTGTTTCCAGCCGCCGTCGCGTGGAGAGTATAGTCGCACTTCCGGCTGTATGGACAATTACGGCGCGTTCTTTGAGCAAGCTTGAAACTACACGTTATTCCCCTTGTTCATCACCCGACTGGCGCCACAACAAAGAAATCAACTAAATACAGCTGTTGTGCGTGCAATAAATAATTATCTGCAACGATAAGTTTTTCCTCTCATACAATTTCTTTTCATATATATTTCAATATCTTTTCAACCAAGTGGATTTTTTTCATTCTGCAAAATGAGTTTTATTCAATGGGGTTTGTATTATGTGTTTCTGTCAGTAGAAGACAAGAAGACTTGTTTTACCAGTGAATAGAGATTTAAAGTGATTGCAGCAGTTTGCATCAATGAAATGTACGTCATGTTGTAGCTTTTTTAATTCTTTTTCAGATTATAGTAATTTAAAGATACATTTTTTCCGATTTTGGGAGAAATTTAAATTTTTAGGTGGTAACCTCACTTTTCAAAATGTACATGTGTTCAGCATATGGCTAGAAGTCATATTTATCCACTCTACCAGTAAGTTACTGAATGTAAAAAAATGTGCCGACGTAATGATTTTTCCGTGTGCGATAAAAAAGCTGAAGTAACGCTACAAAGTCTTTTAACCCATACTGCAACTCGCATCGTCCAATTGCAAGCTGGCGTCGCTGAATATATTATGCAAGACCAGGGGACGCAGTTTTTATCGGCGGAACTTATTTTAAGTTATGGATTTGATGTAAGCTCTGACCAATCCCATTACAATCAAAAGAATTCGTTAGGATTTCTTGAACTAAATTCCAGTATATCTGCTACTACAGTAACGCCTTTACGACTTCTAGATGCGTCAAGCAATGTTTTATGGAACATCCGCACGCCGCAACCCGTTAGATTTTGTAGGCCGTTAAAGTTGGAATTTGTCAAAAAAAACTAAGGGCTGCATTACAAAGGAAGACGAATATGTGAAGCAGCAAATATTCAACTTGGTTATATGCAAAATTGTCTTAGACAGCGAAAAGTTTGTGTACGTCACTTTTAGCCTGTATTTAACAGTAATATACGGAAAGGTTTTAAATGCGCTAACGGGTAAAAACTCGTCTCAATTTGCGGAGCCACACCCTCTGGCTTTCTTGGGAACAAGGACTTCAAGTGCACAAAGTTTTTACAATTGGTCAGTCACTTAAAATACGGTCTGAGCCCTCTGCACAGAGAGATTCGTATTTTTGAATTTATTTTACATGCGGCTATAAATGTATGGTGAAAAATTGAATTTCATATGAAATAAGAGAGAGGTTCGTCAACGAAAAAAAGAAATTCAGAATTTGTTTTGCGAACACCTTGCCTTGAAAGTCGATCAACCAAAAGTTGGAGGGGTTGGAAGTACAAACGATGGAAACACAGCTCGACGTGCCTTTTCTGATCCTCATGTCTTATCCAACATCACAGGAATTGATGAGCAACTCATTGCAAACGTGCAAACTATTTCAATATGCTTCTCGTGTCAGCTACCAATAGCTATTCGAAAATTTCAAACCTTTTGTTATAACACGGCAGAGGTAATTATTGATAAATATCCTTGGCTACCAATGACAGCAACTGTACACAAAATTTAATTCACTCAAGTGAAATTATTGAAAACACCGTTCTTCCTATTGGGTATTTTGGAGAGGAGGAAGCCGAATCTCGAAACAAATATTATAAATCTTATCGTTCGCATCACGCCAGAAAATGTGGAAAAATACAAAACCTGACAGACGTGTTTTACAGAGCAATCGATACTGCAGATCCTAAAATATCATCAGTAAATTTGGATAAGGGAACGACAAAAAAAAATGTTTCTTCCTTCAGACGTATTGGAGCTTTTAGAGAGTCCCTTCAACTTGGATAATTCAATAGAGGATGAAAAAGAACTAGAATCTGAATTTCAGTACAATATTAAATTGGAAAACGAAGAGCATGAGTTTGAATAAAAGGTGTGTGAAGAAGAATTACACAATTTTTACAAAATATTTTATATGTTGTTTGTTGTTTACAGGGCAGCAAGATTAATATACTTGGTTTTTATACCCGTTACTCGTAAAATAAAAGGGTATACTAGATTCGTTGAAAAGTATGTAACATTTTAGCACACAATATATGTAAAGATAATGCAGATTACACATACAAACATATATTTTTCTGAAAGATAATATTATTCTCTATATGATGGAAAAAAAATTTGTTGTTATTTAACGTACAACAACAACAGCATTTATTTACATACACTATTCTTATTATTGTTTACAAAAGTTACAAACGCTCTGACTTTACAGCTGTTAATTATACCCGTTACTCGTAGAGTAAAAGGGTATACTAGATTCGTTGAAAAGTATGTAACAGGCAGAAGGAAGCGTTTCCGACCATGTAAAGTATATATATTCTTGATCAGGATCAATACCCGAGTCGATATGACCATGTCCGTCTGTCCGTCCGTCCGTCTGTCCGTCTGTCTGTCCGTCCGTATGAATGCTGAGATCTCAGGAACTAAAAAAGCTAGAAAGCTGAGATTCGGCATTCATACACCAGAGACATAGACGCCGCGCAAGTTTGTCGATTCATGTTGCCACGCCAACTCTAACGCCCACAAACCGCCAAAAACTGCCACGCCCACATTTTTGAAAAATGTTTAAATATTTTTTCATTTCTGTATTGGTCTTGTAAATTTCTATCGATTTGTTAAAAAGCTTTTTGCCACGAACACTCTTACGCCCACAAACCGCCAAAAACTGTCAGTGTTGAAGACTCTCCTTCGCACTTCCTCTAGCTGAGTAACGGGTATCAGATAGTCGGGGAACTCGACTATAGCGTTCTCTCTTGTTTTAACATTGTACTGTTAATTTTACATTTGCGTTACATAATATAAATCTTTGATCAATTCTTAATCTGTTAAAAATAAAATTTTTTAAATTTGCAAAATCTTTTAAAATACATTTATGCCAAAAAAACAGGTCAAATTCCCCATAGTGCGTGGGTACCCTTCTTTGTGCACCATAAATCAAAGATATATTGGTGTGGAAACACACAAAGCGCCGAATCGTCTTTTAAAAGCGAAATTAAAATTAAAGAAATCAATATAATTACTTTTTTTAATATAATTCAACTTAAATTAACATGGAAGATTATACACAAACACAAAAGACAAAACGACACAAACGCGAAACACAAAAACAAAGGCACAAAGGGACTTCACTGGGCAAACCTAACCCAAAATAACAAATATGGGCGTTTAGTAGAGTCAAGAATAAAAGCACGTCCGCAAAATTCCGCAGCTGCGCTCACCACTCTCAACACACTATTATAAACAAGAGAGAACGCTATAGTCGAGTTCCCCGACTATTAGATACCCCTTACTTAGCCGATAAATTAAAAAAACAACAAGAGAGAACGCTATAGTCGAGATCCCCGACTATTAGATACCCGTTGCTCAGCAGATAAATTTAAAAAACAATAAATATGCCTTCATACATACATATATGTACGTATGTAACTTTTCGCCGCTCGAATTAGCTTCCGATTCAACTTTAGAAATCGGTACCCAGGGAACACCACGTGTAGGCCGTTGAGTTACAACGGGGTCGTTTAAACCAAAATCAATTTTGGGGACCTACGAGTCGACTTGAATTTTTAAACTTTGGAAAATTTATAAAACCCCTTGCGTCGGCACTTTTCACCCGGATGCCCCTTCCAGTGCTTCGGTTGGATTCTTGGGAATCCTGACTCTGCTGATCCAGTGTGGGTTGATGACTTCGCTGCGGTGTGTGTCCGGGTTGAGTGTCTCATAAGTAGCTCGCTGCCCGTGGGGATTTCGGGGGAGGTGAAGGCTTGCTTGTGCCGTCACCGATAACTCCTCCCCCCTCAAGACGGAACGAGGGCCATAGCGAAGGTATGGCCGGAGTTCCGGTAGGAAGGACATGCGTGGTGGTGTACGTCGTTTTGTTCTTCCTTAACGTCCAGGCGGCGGCGGCCAATGCCGGGGAGCCGGCAATCAGGATGTAGATGACTGTAAGGTGGGTTGTTGCGTTGTCGTAAATTGCTGCGATGTCCTCTTCGGTTTTCAGTATATTTATTTGTAGTTTCCGCAGGCTGAGTGGTTCTCCTGCGGGTATGGTTTTTACCTCCTCGGCTTTGATCAAGTTAATCTGTAGTTTTTCTGTGATCGTGGTGATGGTGTCGGCATATCTCGTTCCATTTGCCAGGATAGAGCAGTTGTCGTATCTTACGATAAACGAGCCGTTTACTATTCTTTCCGGTGCGCAGTTTGTTGTTATGTTGAGGTTTACTGCGTTGGTGATGATGAGTATTCCTTCTATTGGGCTGTAGATTTGCTGGTTCCTTGCGGTTTCCACCGTGTCGCATGTCGCTGGTTTGTTGTTGAGTAGGTTGTGGAGGCAGGGCTGGTTACCGGGGGTGGTGGGGGTTTCGCATACAAATTCGGAGTTTACTTTGATACATGGGTCTTGTACAATATTTAAGTCTTCGTTATTTCTTAGTATGTAGTTGGGTAGGTTTACTATCTGCGTACCGTTGAACGGTATTGCTATAATTTGGTACAATTTATAATTTGTAATAGACAAAATTGGGATCTTGATTTCGAATGTTAGGGTTTTATTACTGGTGCTAGTATGAAGTGATAATAATTCTTAGATCTCGTGGTCTGCGTTGATTTGTATTCCCTGTGTCGTTAGAGAGTTTCTGATTTTAACTACTTCGGGATTGGTTAGGATGTGTTTGGGGATTATTTTTAATTTTGCGAATAAAAGGCTTTCCGCTACGCTAGTCAGATGAGCGAAGAGGAGGTCTAAGTTGATATTTAACCTGTGGATAAGACGGTCTAGCTCTAGGTCCCTTTGTCCTGTGTTTAGTTCTTTAAAAATTTTATTTTGATTTGAGTTAATGATATCAGTCATTACCTCCTGTTCTCTATTAATGTGTGTTGCTATTTCCCTGAATCTAATTATTGTTTCATTTTTGAATCTATTCATTCTCTCCTCGTTGTTATTTAGGTTTGTTAGTTGTTTGTTTATTCTGTCTTCGTCGTTGGCGTCCATATTACCGCTTACTATCTTCACTATTGTCCCTAGACCGCTGATCAAGCCTCTTCTAATTCTACCGCTATTGGTGTTGGGTAGCAGAGAGGCTAGCCTATGGTTGATGAGGTCAAGTTTCGCGAGTAGTAGGGCTTTAAGGCTAGTGGCCTCCGATTTGTATGGGAGATCCCCTATGAGCTTGTGCAACTCTTTGGCTGCGATCTCGTACTCGTTCAGGTGTATTATATGTTGTATCGTTGTGAATGCCGATACCATTCTGGCTTTTCCTAGTTGGACTTTTATTATTGCTGGGTCGTTGGTCAATGGTTCGAATGTCAGTGTCTTGGCGTTGGTCATCGTCAATCTGTAATGGAAGTCAGTTAAGTGTTTCTAGTTAGTCGTCGGTGGTGTAGTATGCGCCGCCAATAAGCTTAGGCTGGTAGCTCCTAATGTAAGATTCTGATAAAGGTCTCAACGCAACGAAATCCCTGGTCAAAAGGTTGGTAATAGAAGTTGGCCAAAAATATTACGTGGGGTGCCGGACTAGTCGTCCTCGATCCCCCGGAATCCATAACTATGATTTCTTCCTCCCTTATCTCCGGTAAACTGCTGCTACTTCTAAGGGCTAGCCTAAATTTTGTCTTATCCACGATTGTGGAAGCGTATTCTTTTCTCTTTCCCTTTTCTTAAATTCTTGTGGGTATTTTTCTTAATTACGTGTATCTTGTTTGCTTGTACTTATCGATAGAGGGGTGCGTTGTCGATCCTAACGAATACGTTGGGATCTGTAATTTGATATTGTTAGTGTATGTCTATTAATGGAGAATTAAATTCCCAAAGCCCCCGGCCAAGTGGTTTCAGTGCAGTGTTTCTTCTTTTCTTTTTTTTTTAAGTGTTTTCTTGATACATTGTGCAGTGCAGTCGTAAAATTTGATTATGTGTATATTTTCATTTTAGCATCCGATGCGCAAATCCGACTCCGCGGCGATCGTTTTGTCGATTTAACTGAGAACAGTTTATGTTGTTATGCGACACCGTCTACATGGTAGCAGCCGGACGCTGCGGCGTGCATGCAAGTATGTGTGCCCACATAAACAGCTCAAGTGGTCGACTATCATGTGCGGTTGCCGAGGCATGGAGGGAGCTCCCTACGAACTGCTGTCGGTGCCGGTTTCCCCATTCTTGCCCGGCACACAGAATGAAATGATCGGCCGCGCTTATATTCACACATGCATTAATTTAGGTGGCGGAGCACTAGCATTTGTTAAGTTGTGGCACATAGGTTTTGTTATGCTTTCCCCTTTTTTTCAGTGTGGCTATATTCACATATTTATGCGCGATGCATGAGCGGGTACTAAATATTATTGATTGCCGCCTAAATATGTTTGTATAGTTTTTCTTTGTGTAATATGGGAAATTATTTATTTTTTATTGCGGCACATATTAGACACATATTACATATTTTAATGCGCGATGCATTATGTAGCGGCAATCAGCGATTGATTGTTGCTAAAAATATGTTTCCATAAATTTTTTTTTGTGTAATATGCAAAATAATTTATTTTTTTATTGCGGCACATATTAGGCGTTTACATATTTTAATGCGCCATGCATTATATAGCGGCAATCAGCGATTGATCGTTGCTTAAAATATGTATCCAACAAATTTTTTTTGTGTAATATGCAAAGTTATTTATTTTATTTTTTTTGTGGTACATATTAGGCGTGTACATATTTTAATGCGCGATGCATTTTGTAGCAGCAATCAGCGATTGATCGTTGATAAAAATATGTTTAGCTCGGTAGTACGAAATTAAAATTGTGAATTTTTGGGGTTTAATAGTATATTTGTTTTATTGCATATTTAGTGTTCACATTTTTTAATGCTCGATGCATTACAGTCATTAGCGATTGATGGTCGTTTTAATATATATTTGTTAATATGCCTTTAGATTTGCGTGTGTAATGCACAATTGTTAATGCCGTTTATTTTTCTTCCGCACACCGTGATTTGCTGATTTTGCATATTTGTTCTTGTGTATAAAGGTATTTGTGTATGTTTGGAGTCGGTTCTTTTTCTTTTAAGCGCACGGAATTTACAATTCGTTTGGGTGCACTGCATTATTATACCCGTTACTCGTAGAGTAAAAGGGTATACTAGATTCGTTGAAAAGTATGTAACAGGGAGAAGGAAGCGTTTCCGACCATATAAAGTATATATATTCTTGATCAGGATCAATAGCCGAGTCGATTTGGCCATGTCCGTCTGTCCGTCCGTCTGTCCGTCTGTCCGTCTGTCTGTCCGTATGAACGTCGAGATCTCAGAAACTACAAAAGCTAGAAAGTTGAGATTAGGCATACAGACTCCAGGGACATAGACGCAGCGCAAGTTTGTCGAATCATGCTGCCACGCCCACTCTAACGCCCACAAACCGCCCAAAACTGCAACGACCACACTTTTGAAAAATGTTTTAATATTTTTTCATTTTTGTATTGGTCTTGAAAATTTCTATCGATTTGCAGAAAAAACTTTTTGCCACGCCCACTCTAACGCCCACAAACCGCCAAAAGCTGCCACGCCCACACTTTTGAAAAATGTTTTGATATTTTTTCATTTTTGTATTAGTCTTGTAAATTTCTATCTATTCGCCAAAAAACTTTTGGCCACGCCCACTCTAACGCCCACAAACCGCCAAAAACTGTCCTTCGCACTTACACTAGCTGAGTAACGGGTATCAGATAGTCGGGGAACTCGACTATAGCGTTCTCTCTTGTTTTTAATTTCGTTTCTTTTTTATTTTATATCTGCACTCACTTATTGAAGTCACTTGGCCTCGGTCACTTGGCTGCTTACCTGCATTACAGTATAATATTTAATAATATCCCGGTCATCTTCATATCTTTCTTCTTTTGGATGCTCTGGATCTCCTTTAGGTTCCTTTTTCGGCTGCGCCAGTTAAGTCGTTGTCGAGGATCTGTTCTGTTTTTATATTAGAGCCAAGGAGGATTTGTGGTATTGAAGTGAGTCGCTCGAAGTTCGGTGACAGAATAATTTGTATTTTTAGAATAATTTTCCTCTTAGCCTAGCGTACAATTCTTTTGTCCTGCGAAACCCCTTGCGTCGGTACTTTTCCCCGGCAGCCCATTCCAGTGCTTCGGTTGGATTCTTGAAAATCCTGACTCTGCTGATCCAGTGCTTTCTCTGCTCTAAGCTTACTTGAACGGACTTAACTGAGCCTAAAGCTTCCGAGAGAAATTGAGCAGTGGGTATCAAGTTAAGCTTCTCCCTATTGTACCGATCTGTGTCCTGATTACTTGTAAAAAGGTGAATTAAGTCATTTGGAATTTGACTTTCATCGGAAATTCTAGATCTTAGCAAGCTAACATCATCAGACGTCATTTGGCCGGATGCCATGTTATTAAGTGCAAGTGCAAACGGTTGGTCATCTCGCTGTCGCATTATCTCTGTGAGTTCAAAAAACCTAAAAGGACTCCACAGATATGATCCAAATATAGCACTGTATGGATCATGCGACGGGGCCTGAAAAATCCAGCCGCAATTGTCTAAGATCGCCGAACACGATAACCGAAATACCACCGAACTGAGTTTCAACATTAGAAAATATTTGCTTTAGGCGAGAGTCTAAATGAGAAAACATTGTTGCACCGACAATAGAAATTCCGTCTATTATAAGAATTTTAAGATCAATAAATCTCAGTGCCTGAAATAAACTTGTGACCAAGATACTGTAGCTTTTGTCGAATGCTTGAATTGCCTCTTCTAATGTCATTAGCAGCTTCTCGCATTAACTTCGAAATACCCCGTTGGGATTTTTTAATATAATTAATAATGTAGCTACAGCAAGCGAAAGGGTCCAAAATTAAATGGATATCCATATTTGCCCTTTGCATAGAAAAAATGTGTTTATTATAAACATTTACTTGAATTTCTGCAAATGTTCTCTTCAGAAAAATCTGTGGTTTTTCAAACTAGACCTAATAGCATAAATGTAGTCCTCGTAACTGAGGCTCACATGGTTGTGAGAAAGAAAATTTTCAAATATGCTTAAATGGCTAATCATGTCATCTGCGAAGAAGAAAATCTCGATTTTTTTTTAAGTTTTCGTTATGAAGAGAATTTTGAGTTTCTTCGTGAAGTGGATTTAAAATTTCCGTCCGGGGCATTGGAGGGTATGGAATACCGAAACGACAAATAGGTTGTCCCCGCACTTTTTTAAGACACGAATGCTCGTGCCTATGCTTTTGGTATTCAATATACGGAGCTAAATCTGGGTTTGTAACATCCACAGTTACAAACTGATCAATGAAGGCTAGTACAGTATGCCTTCTTCATTGTTTAAATCCACTTTTGGGGCATCTTTCAGCCAAAACATTCCGTGAATATGAGGCGAACCTCTCTGTTGAAACTCAACTCGCCAGTAATAGGTAGTAACGAAATTACTTCCAAAGACACCCCCAGGCAGCCGAAATTGGCGAATCATGGCCATGACCTTTTTCTTCTCATCTTCCCACTGAGCAGGAAACGTGCGAATATCCCTAAGGATCCTATATCCCTCATCATGACAAATAAGGTTGCCCATAAAATCTTCATTAAGTACGTTAGCAGCTGTGATGGCACTGGAGGCGCTCCTCTTACGTAAGCAAGTTAAAATATTATTTCGAAATTTTATTAATTCCAACTTCTTATAATTGAAGAATAACTTATCAGTTCGACAACCTCGTCTATCTACATTCCTAAGTTCAGATCTAACTATGGTTGTGTAGCTTTCTGAAGATGGTCTTTTTATGCCAGCATATAGGCTAGGGAATGCCAGTTCTTCAGAATCAGCATCGCGAATTACGTCGAGAGGCTTTTGGCCCTCACCTGGAGCTTTTGTAATTCTCGTCATTATGTGTCTGGTTATTCTCAAGCAAAGTTCCTTGTCCTCAAGGATTTAGTTCTTCGGCTTCTGTATTTTGATCAAAATTACGCGCCTCCGAGTTTTCATCCTCCTGCTGGAAGGCTTTAATATTGCTGTGACAAGTTTTGCAAAACTTGAAAAGATTACCAGCGAAAGCAAGATGTCTTGCATTTTGATATATCTCTTCCGTGAACTCGCAATGTTTTTCCAAATAAGACCTAGAAAGCTTACTTATTTGTTTGGGGAACCACAATCCTTTGCAACAAAAGCAAATCTGATCTGGACCAAGCTCAACATTCCTATTGAATGTAGCTATGTGAGCTTCTATTTCAATAGGTCTGATTCCAATAGTCCTATTTTCCTGAGCTATATCAAGTCTAATGTCCTGACTTCGAAGTGCATTCCGAAGATTTTCTGATTCCATATTAGCACTAAGGCTTTTATACTGACTAACTCTTTGACTTATATTTCTAATTGCATCGATCGTTGCTTGTCGAGCAGCTAATCGTCCGCTTCGTTGAGCAAGTGAATTTCTCGCCTGCTCGACTGCCCTACGATCCCTACCGTCCCTAGCCCTAGCTCTGTTAGCCCTATCGCGCTCTCTTTCTAAAAAGCGTTCCCGTGTATCTCTTGCCAGTGCTCGACGCAGGGTATTTGCTACTTGCTCACCCGCGCGATACACGGTATCCAAGCGCCTTCTTCTACGGTTGGCAGTGTTTTGTTCCTGCTCCATAACCCTAATCTCGCTATTTTGTCGCCTTTCAGAACGACGTCGAGAATCGGCTGCTTGCTCAATTGCGCGAAGAGCGGGATTAAAACGTCTTATAGAACGGCGCCGAGTATTGGCTGCTTGTTCAGCTGCGCGAAGAGCAGGATCCAAGCGCCTTTCCTATGGTCAGCAGTATTTTGAACCTGCTCCACAGCTCGATTCTCGCTATTTTGACGCCTTGCAGAACGACGTCGAGTTTCGGCTGCTTGCTCAACTACGCGAAGAGCAGGATCCAAGCGCCTTTCCCTATGGTCAGCAGTATTTTGAACCTGCTCCACAGCTCGATTCTCGCTATTTTGACGCCTTCAGAACGACGTCGAGTATCGGCTGCTTGCTCAACTACGCGAAGAGCAGTATCTAAGCGCCTTTTCCTATGGTCAGCAGTATTTTGGACCTGCTCTACAGCTCGATTCTCGCTGATTCGCCGTCTTATAGAACGGCGCCGAGTATCGGCTGCTTGCTCAACTGCGCGAATCGCAGGAACTAGTCGCCTTTGAGAACGAAACTGAGTGTCAGCCGCTTGCTCAATCGCACGAACAGGACGATTCAAACGTCTCAACCTTCGCGACACTGTATTGACGCCCTGCTCTGCATCCCTGACTAAGGAATCTTCTGAATCTTCACCTCTGCGTACTCTTCGTTTTCCCTATTTATCCTATTTCTCAACAATTGCGTTCTTGCTCGTTGAGAAGCAGTCGGTCTATTAAGACGAGGCATTTCTAAATATGATGAACTACTACTATTTAAAAGATATTATTTATTGATCTCAAAGTAATACTTAATGGAAATTATAATATAAATAAGTAATAAGTCAAAAAATATTAACCAATATTAATAAATAAATCAATATTATTAAAAGGTCTTTACAAAAAAATTCGCCTCTATAACTATTAAAATTATATGCAAATATGTACATATATTAATGAAAATATAAAAATTATTTTTTTTAATAAGTATAATTCTTATATTTATATTAATGAGAAAATTTATAGAATAGATTAAGATTAAATGTGAAAAAAAAAATAATAGGATAATTAAGAAAAAGTCTTTAAAAAGACTTAAGACTTAAATTATAATTATTTGAATAAAGTATAATTATATAGTAAAGTAGTATCAATAGTATTATTAGTGCAAGTCTTTAAAAAGACTTCAACTTTTAGCACTATTAATTTTATATACGCTAAATACGTATATGGATAAAAACATAAGAGTATGTCTGTAAAAACGATTATATTATATTATAATGGAAAAATGTATAGAAAATATTAGAATAAACGTGAAAAAATAATAATAAGTTAAGAATAGTCTTTAAAAAGACTTAAGACTTAAATTATTATTATTTTTATATAGTGTAACTATAAAGTATATATAGTATCAATAGTATTATAAGTGCAAGTCTTTAAAAAGACTTAAACTTTTAGTACTATTAAGTTTATATACGCGGAGTACGTATATGGATAAAAATATAAGAGTAAGCCTTTAAAAAGGCTCAGTTCTTATATTAATATAGGTAAAAAACCGTGGGCGATATTAGGATAAAGAAAAATCAACTACAAATTTGATACTTAGCAATGAGCGCGGCAACGAGACAGCAGCGGGCCAAACGGCAGCGACGTCAATCGAAGCAGCAACAGCACTCACGTTGTAATTTAAAAATTTAATTTTACGTTAATTAATGCAACTTTTTATTAAAAAATTTAATCTTTACGTTAAACAATGAGGTTAACACTTATTGGTTGGCAAGAAAACGTTAGGTAGTTGAAAAATCAATTAAAAATCGCACTCGGCTCTAAAAAGATGTTGTAATACCAAAATTTAGTCTTCGACTGACTCCCTTCTTCTTTCTTTTCTTTTACTATTTACTTTTTCAAGAAAAGCGCGGGAAAGCACCGTAAGCTAAGAGCTAGTTGTTCCAAAACATTCCGTGAATATGAGGCGAACCTCTCTGTTGAAACTCAACTCGCCAGTAATAGGTAGTAACGAAATTACTTCCAAAGACACCCCCAGGCAGCCGAAATTGGCGAATCATGGCCATGACCTTTTTCTTCTCATCTTCCCACTGAGCAGGAAACGTGCGAATATCCCTAAGGATCCTATATCCCTCATCATGACAAATAAGGTTGCCCATAAAATCTTCATTAAGTACGTTAGCAGCTGTGATGGCACTGGAGGCGCTCCTCTTACGTAAGCAAGTTAAAATATTATTTCGAAATTTTATTAATTCCAACTTCTTATAATTGAAGAATAACTTATCAGTTCGACAACCTCGTCTATCTACATTCCTAAGTTCAGATCTAACTATGGTTGTGTAGCTTTCTGAAGATGGTCTTTTTATGCCAGCATATAGGCTAGGGAATGCCAGTTCTTCAGAATCAGCATCGCGAATTACGTCGAGAGGCTTTTGGCCCTCACCTGGAGCTTTTGTAATTCTCGTCATTATGTGTCTGGTTATTCTCAAGCAAAGTTCCTTGTCCTCAAGGATTTAGTTCTTCGGCTTCTGTATTTTGATCAAAATTACGCGCCTCCGAGTTTTCATCCTCCTGCTGGAAGGCTTTAATATTGCTGTGACAAGTTTTGCAAAACTTGAAAAGATTACCAGCGAAAGCAAGATGTCTTGCATTTTGATATATCTCTTCCGTGAACTCGCAATGTTTTTCCAAATAAGACCTAGAAAGCTTACTTATTTGTTTGGGGAACCACAATCCTTTGCAACAAAAGCAAATCTGATCTGGACCAAGCTCAACATTCCTATTGAATGTAGCTATGTGAGCTTCTATTTCAATAGGTCTGATTCCAATAGTCCTATTTTCCTGAGCTATATCAAGTCTAATGTCCTGACTTCGAAGTGCATTCCGAAGATTTTCTGATTCCATATTAGCACTAAGGCTTTTATACTGACTAACTCCTTGACTTATATTTCTAATTGCATCGATCGTTGCTTGTCGAGCAGCTAATCGTCCGCTTCGTTGAGCAAGTGAATTTCTCGCCTGCTCGACTGCCCTACGATCCCTACCGTCCCTAGCCCTAGCTCTGTTAGCCCTATCGCGCTCTCTTTCTAAAAAGCGTTCCCGTGTATCTCTTGCCAGTGCTCGACGCAGGGTATTTGCTACTTGCTCACCCGCGCGATACACGGTATCCAAGCGCCTTCTTCTACGGTTGGCAGTGTTTTGTTCCTGCTCCATAACCCTAATCTCGCTATTTTGTCGCCTTTCAGAACGACGTCGAGAATCGGCTGCTTGCTCAATTGCGCGAAGAGCGGGATTAAAACGTCTTATAGAACGGCGCCGAGTATTGGCTGCTTGTTCAGCTGCGCGAAGAGCAGGATCCAAGCGCCTTTCCTATGGTCAGCAGTATTTTGAACCTGCTCCACAGCTCGATTCTCGCTATTTTGACGCCTTGCAGAACGACGTCGAGTTTCGGCTGCTTGCTCAACTACGCGAAGAGCAGGATCCAAGCGCCTTTCCCTATGGTCAGCAGTATTTTGAACCTGCTCCACAGCTCGATTCTCGCTATTTTGACGCCTTCAGAACGACGTCGAGTATCGGCTGCTTGCTCAACTACGCGAAGAGCAGTATCTAAGCGCCTTTTCCTATGGTCAGCAGTATTTTGGACCTGCTCTACAGCTCGATTCTCGCTGATTCGCCGTCTTATAGAACGGCGCCGAGTATCGGCTGCTTGCTCAACTGCGCGAATCGCAGGAACTAGTCGCCTTTGAGAACGAAACTGAGTGTCAGCCGCTTGCTCAATCGCACGAACAGGACGATTCAAACGTCTCAACCTTCGCGACACTGTATTGACGCCCTGCTCTGCATCCCTGACTAAGGAATCTTCTGAATCTTCACCTCTGCGTACTCTTCGTTTTCCCTATTTATCCTATTTCTCAACAATTGCGTTCTTGCTCGTTGAGAAGCAGTCGGTCTATTAAGACGAGGCATTTCTAAATATGATGAACTACTACTATTTAAAAGATATTATTTATTGATCTCAAAGTAATACTTAATGGAAATTATAATATAAATAAGTAATAAGTCAAAAAATATTAACCAATATTAATAAATAAATCAATATTATTAAAAGGTCTTTACAAAAAAATTCGCCTCTATAACTATTAAAATTATATGCAAATATGTACATATATTAATGAAAATATAAAAATTATTTTTTTAATAAGTATAATTCTTATATTTATATTAATGAGAAAATTTATAGAATAGATTAAGATTAAATGTGAAAAAAAAATAATAGGATAATTAAGAAAAAGTCTTTAAAAAGACTTAAGACTTAAATTATAATTATTTGAATAAAGTATAATTATATAGTAAAGTAGTATCAATAGTATTATTAGTGCAAGTCTTTAAAAAGACTTCAACTTTTAGCACTATTAATTTTATATACGCTAAATACGTATATGGATAAAAACATAAGAGTATGTCTGTAAAAACGATTATATTATATTATAATGGAAAAATGTATAGAAAATATTGGAATAAACGTGAAAAAATAATAATAAGTTAAGAATAGTCTTTAAAAAGACTTAAGACTTAAATTATTATTATTTTTATATAGTGTAACTATAAAGTATATATAGTATCAATAGTATTATAAGTGCAAGTCTTTAAAAAGACTTAAACTTTTAGTACTATTAAGTTTATATACGCGGAGTACGTATATGGATAAAAATATAAGAGTAAGCCTTTAAAAAGGCTCAGTTCTTATATTAATATAGGTAAAAAACCGTGGGCGATATTAGGATAAAGAAAAATCAACTACAAATTTGATACTTAGCAATGAGCGCGGCAACGAGACAGCAGCGGGCCAAACGGCAGCGACGTCAATCGAAGCAGCAACAGCACTCACGTTGTAATTTAAAAATTTAATTTTACGTTAATTAATGCAACTTTTTATTAAAAAATTTAATCTTTACGTTAAACAATGAGGTTAACACTTATTGGTTGGCAAGAAAACGTTAGGTAGTTGAAAAATCAATTAAAAATCGCACTCGGCTCTAAAAAGATGTTGTAATACCAAAATTTAGTCTTCGACTGACTCCCTTCTTCTTTCTTTTCTTTTACTATTTACTTTTTCAAGAAAAGCGCGGGAAAGCACCGTAAGCTAAGAGCTAGTTGTTCCATTTAGATTTAACATTTTCGAAGAGTAATGCTTTTATTAAAATTACATTCTATTCAACACTAGATCAATATCTATTGAACTATTAAAGAGTACGTGAGAAAAGTCAAATAACCATAACAAATGATTAAAGGCTTAATGATTGTAGCGTCTGCCACCTGATAATAAAAACAAACTTCAAGGGTTTAGAATTTTACGTTTATCTTACCAGAAGAGAAAGTGTTTAAACATCAATTGTACTATAGTAAGGGAAGATAAATAAAAGTCAGAAAGGAAAAATGGCACATATTGATAATATTGTTTGTTCAAAAACCGAGTTTCTCTCTTTATAAAGAGTGCGCATCGATTTCTATTTTCAAAGTGTCAACAGAGACCCCCCTCTCTTTCTAACATTCACCTGCCACGCACTTCAACAGAGACGTCCCTCTCTCTCTAACATTACCCTGCCACGCAGTTGTAAATAACGTGGAAAAGCGCCCTAAAAGAGAAAAGCTAAGAGCGAGATTTAACACTATAATCCTTTTCAACACTAGATCAATATGTATTGAATTATTGAGAACAGGGAAAGAAAAGCAAAACAACATATGATTTTATTTATTTATCATCATATATCAGCTACTCAGATAAAGCATTGCTTCGATCAAAATTATATATGTAATAAGATAATATTGAAACATATTGATATTGGGCTTATTTCGTGGGGGCAGAATAATACTATTTCAAAAGGTGTATTTAATAATACGAATATTTTATTTGTGCACAATTATAACGCTTGAAGCGTTTTTGCAGTTTTAAATATTGTTAGCCAAAAAGGCGCTGCACCCATCTATTACGTCATCGGCTAGCTGTCTGTGACGTACTAGTACATAATAATAGTAATAGTACTTGAAATCCTACATTCTTGAAGATTTGTGGGCGTTAGAGTGGGCGTGACAAAAAGTTTTTTGGCAAATCAATAAAAATTTACAAGACCAATACAAAAATAAAAAATATCAAAACATTTTTCAAAAGTGTGGGCGTGGCAGCTTTGGGCGGTTTGTGGGCGTTAGAGTGGGCGTGGCAACAAGTTTTTTGGCAAATCGATAGAAATTTACAAGACCAATACAAAAATTACAAAATTTCAGAACATTTTTCAAAAGTGTGGGCGTGGCAGCTTTGGGCGGTTTTTGGGCGTTAGAGTGGGCGTGGCAACATGAATCGACAAACTTGCCCTGCTTCTATGTCTCTGGAGCCTGTATGCTTAATCTCAACTTTCTAGCTTTTGTAGTTCCTGAGATCTCGACGTTCATACGGACAGACAGACAGACAGACGGATAGACGGACGGACAGACGGACATGGCCAGATCGACTCGGCTATTGATCCTGATCAAGAATATATATACTTTATATGGTCGGAAACGCTTCCTTCTGCCTGTTACATACTTTTCAACGAATCTAGTGTACCCTTTTACTCTACGAGTTGCGGGCACTAGCTTTTGCTAAGAAGAAAGAGCATTTCTTGAAAAACAACTCTGCGGCCAAAAGACAAAGTGCCCACACATCCATAAAAAACGCCATTTCTGCAATAAAATGGGTCACAAAGCAAAGCTGCAAGAGGGATCCAACCCAAATTCTGAACGTCCATTTGACGCAAGGACCAAAACAATTACTTGCTACGACCACTATTAATTCGAACAGCATGTGTTTTTGCAGTTTGCAATGTTTAAGGATCCTCAATCCTACTACAGATAACGTATGCCAATGAATTTTGTCCAACAAAAATTTGTTCTCTTTATGATGACACAAAAATGTCACTTGGGCACTCTGAATGCCTAAACTTTTTATTTCAGTTCTGATACTTTTTTTTACCATTAAAGTTTTTTATTCTTTGTTTCGTTTAACTTGATTATGAAGAGCGAGATCAAAAAGAAATTAATTAAATTACTTTTAGATGGCGAATCGGTTCGCTAGTTATTTGTTTGTTATTTGACTTCCAGCTTTGATGGGAAGGTGTTTGAGCGTCCTGTTATCTAGGAGGTCCTTACCAGGCGAGTTTTTAGGTTTGAGCCTTTTGATCTGCGTTAGTATCCCTTCCAAAGAAACAGGATTTGTGGGGAGGGCCATTTGAAAAGGTGGGTCCAACAGTGTTTGCACCCTGTTTTTCGGTTTTCTGCCGGAGTAAGATTCAACGGTTAAATCTGTCCTCTAAGTTGTTTGCAAAGATATCGGCCTTCTCCTGACTGGAGCCGCACCAACGACCAGCCGCATTTCTGATGGGAGCCTTTGAAATAACTTATTATTCCACAGCGAGTATCAGGACTGGCATTTTCCGGCATTTGGTCAAAGTGGTCTTGTTTGTTTTTCGCCAGTACTTTGTTAAGACGATTTGATAAACTTTGGTAAATGGTGTGGGCGCGTGCGTTGCGAAAATTCTTGTCAAGCTCTTCGTTTGAGTTGTATGAGTATACTGCGTCTACTCTGGATAGGAGAATTTCTGCTTCCTGGTGTAGCAAGGGTCGCAGCCACGTGAATTTTGTCCATGAAGATCACTATAGCATCTTCGATGTCTTCTGGATAATTTATGTCAATGTTTAGGTTAATGCTTCTGTCCAGGACTGTGTTTCCACAGAGGAGCCAGGAGCTAGCAAGGATTTCTCTCTGGATTTATATTTGGGAGTGTGGCTTTATGTTGCTACTACCGGTAGGTGTTTCAATTGAAAGTTTATTTATTGGCACCCCATTTACGACAAAAAAATCCAAAGCTTTTGGCGTCAGTCTAGTGTTAGATGAGTAAAAGATAGGTTCACCTGTAGCTAAAACTTGGCTAAAACTAGTTGTGATGACCTCTTATAGTCGTTTTCCTTGACTGCATCCCCTTAGGATGCCCCACCATTTGTGCTTATCATTGTAATCCCCTCCTGCTATACACTTGGGGCTTAATGTGATCAGTAGCTGATCGAAGTACTTTTTAAGTCCAGGGCTTATTTGGAGGAATGTACAGAGAAGCTATTTTGATAATACCACCACTCTATGGTACATCGAGACTGGTGACCTGTAAATCGGTGCGCATTGTTGATTTATTTTGACTACGGTGAATATTGGTGTCCAAGTTACGGGATTTGGACTGTCACCCGCTTTCCGCTCCCTCTTACGCTCTCCCGCTCTTCACCACAGAGTCTCCAAGGAGTCTCCGCTGCGCTTGGAAGAGCCTAACTAATTAGAATAAGCTCCAGTGTAAAAACTATTACGAACGATTAAACAAACGCCCGGACGCGCCCGCGCAATTACGAAAAGTCTAGTGTTCGTTTTTCTTCGAGTGTTTCTATTTCAGCATATTTGGAAAATTCCAGGACAGCACCCCCCAACAACCCATAATTTTTTGGTCCTTCGAGCCGGATCAACTGGATTTTCAAGTTTGCCCACCAGCGAACAAATTATAAGATAAGCACGTAATTTCCATTCCTTTTAATTGCCGGTCTGCAGCAAAAGGTTCGAAAATCCAATTTCGTTCAATTTGCTGTAAGATTGATTGTCAAATCTAACGGATTTCTCCGTCAAAATGCCATTCCAGTTGGTTCAGCCCAAGTCTCAGGCTTAAACCAAACAGTAGCTGCTCAGTCCAAGAAGCTCTGCAGTTTCACCATCCGATCAGGTGGACCTAATTACCAAAAATCACAGGTCATTTATACAATTCGCTGTTCACTCCGAGTCACCGGTCCAATTAGTCGAAACTACGGCGTTTCCACTTCGTAAATTTTACACCACTTTCTCACCCTATACAGTCTTTTCCGTTGCTTTATACCGTTCACGACGGCAAGTTTAACTTTTTTAAGTACAGTCTGAGGAATCTGTCTTTTTTTTTTTTTTTTTTTAAATCTTCTTATTTATTGAATCTTCCCTTTTCCCTGGCCTAACAAATTTAACGCTGGGCTGGTTGATCGTTGCGGTGCAGTCGACTTTGGCTGCATACTCGAAGAAGTTTTCTTGCAAGGGGATTTGGATGTGAGCCTAGTTTTTCCTTGTATTTTACTTTTCTCTCTGTTATTGTCTCAATGACAAGTTTTATTTCTAGGTCTTTGTCTACATTCTCGTTCCGAAGATACCATGGAGCTCCAGCTATGATTCTTTAAATCGATGTTGCTTCTCGATGCATTGCCCCATAGCTCGGAGCCATAGGTCCATATGGGTTTAAGAACGGAGTTATACAAAAGGACTTTGTACTCCAGGCTTAGGGGAGACCGAACGTTTATAAGCCAGTGTAGATCCTTTGCTTTTAGTCTCAGGTGCGTCGTCTTGGCTTCTATGTGTTTCCGCCAGGTGAGCCGCTTGTCCAGATGAATACCTAAGTATGTTACGTCATCGGCTTGTGGGATGCGCGTGTGGTTCATAACCAAGGGCGGGCAGCTTTGTTTGTTAAGGGGAAACGTAACTTGTTTGCATTTTTGTTCGTTTACTCGTATGCGCCAATTTGCAAGCCAATTCTCTACACATGTTAAATAGCGTGCTAGTTGCATCGTAACTTTTACTGGGCATCTGGATCGACTCAGTATTGCAGTGTCATCAGCGAATGTGGATATTGTTAACTGGTAGTCTGTTGGGATGTCCGCTGTGTATAGGGTGTATAGAATTGGACCTAATACACTTCCTTGGGGCACTCCAGCTTCTATAGTACAATCGCTTGAAGTGCTTGAAATACATCTAACCGCGAACACTCTTTTGTATAAGTAAGACTTTAGAAGCTTATGTAAGTTTTGAGGCAGCAGTTTGGTTATTTTAAACATAAGTCCATCCAACCATACTCTATCGAATGCTTGTGCAACGTCTAAGAATAAAGCTGTACAATATTCCCGATGCTCAAAAGCAGTGCGAATTTCCGTTGTGATGCGGTTAACCTGCTCAATAGTTCGATGTTTTGCCCGAAAACCAAATTGGTGCGATGGGAGTGTGTCGTGTGTTTTAAGGTGGGGACTGATTCGTAGCAGCAGTACTTTTTCAAATAACTTGGAGAGACAAGTAATTAGGCTCATTGGCCTGTATGATGATGGCCGTGTTTTGTCTTTCCCAGGCTTAGGGATCATAACTATAACTGATTTCTTCCACTTTTGAGGAAAGTATCCAATTTTGGTAATAGCGTTGAAGAGTAGGCAGATTTGTAGAACTGCACACATTGGAAGCTCGATGATCATTTTCGGTGTTATTAAATCGAAGCCAGGCGATTTTCCAGTCTTCAGTTGCTCTCTAATGACTTTCGTTATCTCGCTTGGCCGGAATTCTATGGGATCTTGTGGTGCTAAGTCAGATGCAGTTAAGGGTGGGAGAGTAAATGAGTTAGTGGCTGGAATGGGTGGGAATACCTTTTTGAGATGATCAGCGAAGACTCTTGCTCTGTCCATGTCACTACGAGAAGGAGTTCGGTATCTCGACTTGTCATGTTGAACTTTTTACTGCATCCGTGGGTATCTTGTGGAGTTGACGCTTTTGCTGCTGCAACTAGTGTTGATTCTTGGCTACCAGCAAACTGATCGATGTCTTGCTCGGTTTTCAATGAGCTAGAGAAGTCGGTATGTGAACAAACATACTTTTTGTACCTCTCCCAGTTGGTCCTGTTGCTTGTGAGTCTATACGGCCGCTCGATGTGTTGCAGTTGGTACAAAAGATTAAAGAGCACCGGGCAGTGATCAGATGAAAGTTCTGAAAGTGCCTCAGCTGTAATCATTGATTGGGATATCCTTTTGGTGATGGCAAAGACGACCAAGTCTGGAAGCTTTTTAGGATCTGCTGGCCAGTATGTAGGCGTACCCGGTGTAACATAATTAAGCTTGTTTTGCGGTTTAATAATTGCGTTGTATAGCTGTTTTCCTTTAGGGGTCGCTATCCAAGATCCCCAGTACATGTGCTTGGCATTCCAATCACCAGCTGCAACAAACCTTTCACCGAGCGAGACAAAGAGTGTTGTGAATTTGTCCTCTGATATTGTGAATCGGGGTGGGCAATAGACAGCAGCCAGAGTGAGAGCACCGTTATAGCATTGGAGGCTTATAGAGGTAGATTGTAGGCAGTCTTCTTGCCAATAACTAATAAAGTGATGTTTGATTCGCGATCGTATTAGTATGCCAGTACTTTCAAGGGCCTTGCCATCCGGGTGATTCGTAAAGTAAAATTTGTATCCTGGTATTTGAAAATTGTACTTTTCAGTAAGGTGAGTCTCTGAGAGTAGCATAACATCAATGTTTCTGTCGGCTAAGAACTGAGCAAGTTCTAGCTTGTGCCGCGAAACGCCATTAGCGTTCCAGGTTGCTATTATTAGGGGAGTCATTATACTGTTTTAGAAGAAACGAGCATTTGAATATGGATGTTTTGGTTCCTCATAAGCTCTTGCATAGTTGTTTGCTTGAAGGCCATGAAGTCTTTCATGATTTGCTGCATCGAAAGCATAATCGCTTTAACGCCAATTGGCTGCTGTTGCATGTTATCGTGAGTGTTTGTTTGATGAATGGGGGTGTCCGCTGCTGGTTTTTGGATCCCTGATTTTAGTGCACTTGCAAAGGAATCTGTCTACATTTTCAAAAATGTGACCGGGCTCCAAAACCGCTTCCCTTCCATTTCGTATTTCTTCGATTATGCCCATCGGGGACGATAAGAAGAAATTGTCCGCTGACAAACCCAGGTCTATTTTTTCACCACAAGGGCCCAAGAGTCCAAGAATCCCAAGCATTTCGGTGAAAACGCCTGCGCAGATTTCCGACGACTGTGCTACTCCATCCAAAGCCACAGTACAGCGCACAGCTAAAAATAGGGCTGCTTCCGATCTAGCGCTAGCCAAATTCATTTCGGTTTCTGACCGCTTAAGCGAATTTGAGGCTCAGATCAACACTCCGGACTCCGCAGCTCCAACCGTCACGATGCTTAGCGTTCGTCGCGACCAAGTCCGAACCCTATGGGACAAGGTTGAAAAGGAATTCGACATCTGCTCAGAGTGCCTTGTGTCAGCAGGCAAAGCGGCAGCAGGCAACATGCCTATTCTCAGGGCTAAAAACAGTTATTGCTATTCAGTCTATGAAAGGTGTGTTGCCCAGCTCGTTGATAAAATCGAGCAGGGCACGTCTCAGTCCATCCCAGCCGCGAACTCTGCGCCCCAGGCCTACATTTCCTCTGGCTGTCGGTTGCCTCCATGCGATACAGAAGTTTTCGCAGGCGACTATCTTCGCTGGCCGACTTTCCGGGATCTTTTCACAGCCATTTATATCAATAATCCGCGGCTGACTCCGGTTGAAAAGTTATTCCATTTAAATGCCAAAACAAGTGGCGACGCGCATGCCATCGTTTCGATTTCGCCTCTCACCAACGAGGGTTTCCGCTCTGCGTGGGAAAACCTAATAGAGCGTTTCGAAAATAAACGATTGTTGGTAAGCAGTCAATTGAAAATACTGTTTAATGTGCAGTCGATACCACAGGAATCTGGGGCGGCCTTGAAGGTACTGCAAAGTACTTTTCAAGGTTGCTTGACTCCCTTGACACCGTCAGGCATCAACACTGAGAACTGGGACTGCCTGCTGGTATATCTGTGTTCATACAAGCTCCCGAAGATAACTCTCTCCTTATGGGAGCAGTCGCTACATAAGAAAGTCGACATCCCGACATGGGCAGAGCTGAACACCTTCATCACAGAACGTCATCGAACCCTATAGCCATCGATGATGTGAGACCGTCCGTACCAAGTCAGTCGCACTCCAAAGCGATGAACTCAAGTGGGCCCTCTAGAAAACTAAATTCCTATGAGACGAAAGTGGCTCCAAAATCGAAAAGTTGCGACTTGTGCAACAAGGAAAACCATCCTGTCCGTGTATGTCCGCGTTTTCTCCAAATGTCGGTTGACGACCGGACAGCCTACATTAAACGGAGCCCTTCAAATCCTGCAAGGCAAATTTCCGCTAATCAGGCCAATTTCGTTCCAAATGAGCAAGCCGGTGTTCAAAATTATTTCGCCATGGGCTTAAGAGCCATCCTTCTTGGCACTGCCATAATCAATATTTCCCATCTTGGCACTAACTTTAAGGCACGCGCCCTGATCGACTCCGGATCAGAGGCAACATTCATAGCCGAGCGACTGTTCAATCTAATTAGATTGCCATTCCAGGTGGTTCAAGCCCAAGTCTCAGGCTTAAACCAAACAGTAGCTGCTCAGTCCAAGAAGCTCTGCAGTTTCACCATCCGATCTCCGACTAGGACCGCGTTGCAGTTGGAGACGACGGCCTATGTCCTCCCTCAACTAGCCGGAAATCTGCCTTCCTACCCAATTCCGCAAAATTTCCTTTGGGACCGCCACTGGCGGATCCAAAATTCTATGAGAGCGCACAAATAGATGTCCTTATCGGAGCCGACATTCTGCCTTCGGTGCTTCTGAGTGGAGCAAAAACCAACATCTGTGGCTCTCTCTTGGGGCAAGAGACCATTTTCGGCTGGGTACTAACTGGGCCAGTGTCAGCCTCAGCCCAAAGTAGAATTTCCTCCTTTTCGACACAGATCTCCCACGCGTACGATAATTCACTGGACAAACTACTCACAAAATTTTGGGAGGTGGAGAATATACCATCAAAGTGTATTAGTCTTGTAAATTTCTATCTATTCGCCAAAAAACTTTTGGCCACGCCCACTCTAACGCCCACAAACCGCCAAAAACTGTCCTTCACACTTACACTAGCTGAGTAACGGGTATCAGATAGTCGGGGAACTCGACTATAGCGTTCTCTCTTGTTTTTTTATATAAAACCTATTCTCTCTATATATATATAAATACCACGTTATCTAACCCACATCACCATTCTTACTATATTTCCCACCATGTTAACAAGTAACAAAACTTATTTAAAAAAAAGGATTTAGGTTAGGACACTAAAGTTGGTCAAATTAAATAGGGAATTATGATGGAAATTTACTATTATAAATAAAATGTATGAATTAAAGATGAATTGCTGAACTATTGCCGTGGGGTCATGCTGAACAGAAATATATTAGGGTATTGAAAAGCGAGCTTGGACTTAGGGACCATTTGAAATAATTTTTATTTGTACGGTCAAAGTAGGGAGGGCTACCACTTGTTGCTATAACAACAGCAATGACAACAATTTTTAAGAAAAAGTTTCCTCTGTCGACCGTCCCAATATTTTCTTTTGGATTTGAGTGCGCTTTTTAGAAATTTCCTATAGCATGCAAATTTTAATAATATTTGTGCATACGACGCCAAAAATTCGAGTGGTACACTTAAAGAAACCCACCGATACTGTGCAGTGCCGGAAGCAACGCGTGCTGTATTACCTCGTACGCCCATCAGCTGGTCCTAACCGATACCCTAGTATTATTCACCCGTGATATGCTACATAGGGCCAAATATTTTCAAGTAGAAATGGACTCCAAAGATATTAACAAAACAGGAGTTGGAATTCAAGAGAATTGTAAAAATAGCGATCACCCTTGCAGGCGGGCATACTGAGGTGCTGGTGGGTGCCAGATTATGCGTGCAAACGATTGTGGTTGTGCGTACATAGGAAGGAAAACAGTACAAGTTTTCGGAGTGGAGCGATCATTTTTGGAGGAAATGGTCAAGATAGCTGAGCTCAAGGCGGACCAGGTGCGGTATCTGCCAAAAGAGAGGAATTTTGGATTTGCAAGCTCCAAAACAGAATTATTGCAGAGACTAGTGGACACGAGAATTCTGAAGAGGTGGATTTGCCACAAGCAGTTGGAATTATGACGAGGAATCATTTGCATCAGGGATGATAAACATACATATGTACATGAGTTTTTCAACCGTAACCGTGGAGATCAAGCGGTGATCAGCTATAGTAGACAAGCGTCGGTTAAGGAAATTGCGAATACCTTACCAGACTATGGCCCTGCAGATAAGAATTCGATCTCCGTTCATCGATCGTGACAACAAAGTAATTAATACCTATCAATCATGGCCGTCGGTTTCCATACAAGGTGTATGAAGCGGTCCCCACCCGAATTTCAGGCGGGTGGGGAATTCCCCATGCCAGAAATTACGAAAGAATCGGTCATTAATCATGGTGTTATATGTTATATATGTCGAATCGCGATCACTTTCGTGTTCTGCATCGCTTTCCACCGCGTCAGCGTAACGTTTTCTGGCCGCGCGTTTAATTCGGGAGCGAGGCATGTCTAACTTCTTCGGCGATCAAAAACTTAATGTGAAGAACAAATGTTGCAATAATGCGTAGAACCCGAGTCTACACGCAATACCAACACACTTTGGAGACTTACTTCACTCCACATACATTAATACCAACACACATACTGGCAATTTTGTCTATTCCTTGCTCGTCCCGTTATTAGCGGGAATATATCTCTCTCCCTCTCGCTCACGCCCGCGACCAGACTACGTTCGGCAGAAACAGTTATTTGCCACGCTGTTGCGAAGTAGAAAATGCATGTTCTTAGAACATGCAAAACGAAAGAGGCGAACACAAAGTAGCAGAAAACGGTCGTTATATTTGAAATTAAAAGTAAATCTGCGACACGGCCTTCCTGACCTCACACACGTCCTCGTGGGTTAATAATTCATAACGCATTTTCCTTTCTCAATTCATTTACATCATTATTATTTTCTGTTTATTCTTTAAGCAACTTAACACATTTCTTCCAAGTTTCATTTCTTAGTTTTATCATTTAATTTTAAGCCATGAGATCCGGATTACCACCAACTTTTATTCAGAACATACCATATTCATAGTGCTTCTCTGAGAGCGTTTACATTCTTAGTTCATTACATTACTTTCTTCCACTAGCGCACGGTTCATCAAACCGGCCAGTCTATACTCTTATTAGCCTAGAGCACAGCTTACAACTCGACAAACCGGCCAACATACATGGCACACGGTTGACGCAGTCTATAGGCCAGCCAAATAACCAGCACCAACAATCGTTTCCGGGATTCGAACTAATCTGCAATCAAATGGCGAACCACATTAACTCGGGCACCCATCTGAAGAGAAAGTCGTCTCCCGAATCGATCCGAAGGTTTACAAAATCTTAATCAATTTCAAGGTCCCAGCCCTCACTGGCTTGATCCTCATCACAGCCCTCACTGGCTTGATTCACAGCGTCTTTTTCTGCGCCTTCATCTTCAAATTCTGTGGTAATCCCCTTCTCAGGCATACTTCGCAAAAATTCGTGAGAATATTTATAAGTTCTATTATTGTTTAATGCTTTGAGCTTATATCTATCTCCTGGTAGTACCTCGGACACCAAAAATGGGCCTCTAAACTTAGGATCTAGTTTGGTCTGGTGCCGCTCTTCATTTTTGAGTAGGACATGGTCACCAACCTTGTGTCTCACAACAGTAGCTTTATTCTTGTCAAATCTTTCTTTATCAATTTTGGCATTTTTTTCCATGTTACGTTTTGCTATTTCTCTAACTTTTTCCACATCGACAGTATTTTCATTATTTATGATAGGTGTTAGACCAAACGGCCTTGCTTCTTTGCCAATGAGTATTTCTAACGGGCTAACTTTGGTCACTCTATTGGGCGTGCTATTAAGAGCCAGTTGAACTTCACATAAAGAATCCTGCCAAGATCCCTGGCCAGTTTCAACCGCAGTTAGCATGGATTTGAGAGTACTCATAACTCGTTCTACTTGGCCATTGGCACGACTAGCACCTGTGGCGATTAAGTGCAACTCTATTTTCTGAGCAGAGCAGAAATCACGAAACCCTGAACTAGCAAAACTACGTCCTTGATCAGCGATCAATCGAGAAGGGACACCAAATAACGATATTAAAGACCTTACTGCCTTAATGCAACTTATAGTATCTAGCTTTATGGTATGGGATAAGAAGACGAATTTGGTAAATGCGTCTATTAGCACAATTATATATTCCTTCTGATCATTTTTGCCGCTAAGTTTCCCGGTAATATCGACATGAACTGTATGCCATGGGATGTCAATCTTAGGAATGGGATGCAGTTCGGCTTGTATTTTGCCAGACGGGGGCTTTGACAACCTGCAAGTAATGCAATTGTCCACAAATTTGCGAACGTATTTGGACATTTTATCAAACCAATAAAACTCGTACATTTTCTCGAGAGTTTTCTCCCAACCAAGGTGCATGATTGACTCGTGGACATTGTTGACAGCAGACCACCTAAATGGCTTTGGGATTATAGGCAAACAACGAGACTTTCCGTTTCTTTGGATTTTCCTATACAGAGTCCCAGACCGTAGTTCGTAGCTTTTAGCCAAATCTCCGGGCAATTCATCATTACGTAATTTAGACACAATAAGAGCGGTTTCTTCGTCTCTTTGCTGTTCGGCCAACAACCAACCATCAGATATTTCTGTCAGATTGATATGCTTTTCCACTATACCTGCTGAATTCCTAACACTTTCTGGAACTGGATTCCGGGACAGAAAGTCAACATGGGCCATACGCTGTCCAGGTCTATACTCTATATCAAAATCAAAACATTGCATGTACGACCACCACCTATGAACCCTGGGAGTTAACTCTATCTTTGTACGAGAGGCCTTAAGCGAATTGCAGTCGGTGAACACAACAAAATAACGGCCATGCAAGTAATGACGGAAGTGTTTTATGGAGTTGTATACGGCAAGAGTCTCCAGTTCGTATGAATGGTAACGCGATTCTGCTGATGACGTCATCTTGCTAAAATATTCGATAACTCGAGGCTTCTTTTCAATTCGGTGCAACAAAATAGCGCCATAGCCATCGGCACTAGCATCCGTGTGAAGCTCGATATCAAATTGTGGGTCAAATATAGTGAGAACAGGTTCATTAGTTAAAATAGATATTACTTGTTGCCGGATTTGCTCATGCTCCAATTCCCACACAAATGGTTTGCTCTTTGAAGTTAAAGCGTAAAGAGGTTTGAGCAGTTGTGAAAACTTTGGTACAAATTGGCGAAAATACGAGGCGAGTCCGATAAATTGTCTCAACTGAGTGATGGACCGCGGAAGTGGCAGATTAACAAGGGCTTGAATTTTTCTAGGGTTTGGTCGAATCTCACCTTCTCTAACTTCAAAACCCAAATACTCTACACAAGACTTAAGAAACGAGCATTTTTCAATATTAAAAGAAAATCCTGCTTGAGTGAGTGTTTGCAATACTACTCGTAGCCTATCAAGCGCCTCTTCCTTTGTATGTGCAACTATCATTACGTCATCCATGTAGACAATTGCGTATGAGTGGGTAAGATCACCTAAGGCACGATTAATGGCTCTTTGGAACACAGCAGGGGCATTTTTGAGTCCGAATGGCATAGTTAAATATTCGAATTGGCCTTCTGGGGTAACGAACGCCGTCCGCTCAATTGAATTCGGGTGAATTGGGATCTGGTGAAACCCGCTTGCCATGTCTATACAACTGAAAAACCTGGCACCACTCAGCCTAGCGATCTGATCTGAAATAAGCGGCAATGGATATTTCTCCGAGACTGTATTTGCATTAAGCTCCCTATAATCCACACAGAGGCGGTCTGTACCATTTTTCTTTCGAACAAGCAACATAGGGCTCGCAAAGGGGGAATAACTAGGTCTTATAATGTTTGATTCTAACAGCTGTTGAATTAGATGCCGAACTTTTGCCTTTTCGTCTACACTCAACCTATACGGGCGTCTTTGAACCGTCTTATTTTGGTCGATCAAGCGAATTTCTAGCTGTCCTGTAGACACACGGCTTTGTGGAATTCCACTAATAAATGAACCCGAATATTCTTGCAAAATTGATAACAATTGGTCTCTATCAGATCCATGCACGTCGGTGTCAACAGTAGCCAAATCAGGATTGCATTCAGAAACTTCAATGGGTAATATAGATTTTTCGTTAAACATAGTAAGGGCCTTTGATGTAATTGTCACGCCGATTCCCTGGCTCAGAATATCTCGACCAATCAGAGCGTCATACTTGATGTAATCATTTAACACTACATGAAACAATATTTCAAATGAACGTTCACTAATCATAACATTTGCCAGTATCTGTAAAGTGCTACAAACAGTATTACTACCAATACCCTTTAAAATGACTACGCTGCTTATTCTAGTTCCGGATAGTCTCTGCGAGGCGGCTTCTTTGATGAGTGAGCATTCAGCTCCGGAATCGAAGCAGAATTGGAACGACTCACCAGATTGCGATACAGTTCCAACGGGCTCAAGGACAGTACAGATGTTGACTTCTTTTACGATATGGGTTTTGTTAGATGACGAACGCTCCTGACGATCAGGACACACAGTAGAAACGTGTCCATCTTTTCCGCACTTGTAGCAGGTCACAGAAGACCGATCTCTTCCTCCCATGTAACCAGGGCGTTGTTGGCCGGGTTGCTGGGTATAATCTGCCACTGGTTTTGAGCGACACTCCGCCTTTTTGTGGCCGGTTTTTCCGCAATTATGACACTTGATGTGAGAATAGAGCTTAGCTCGTTTTCCTGGCGGCGCTGATGTATTGTTGGAATGCTGGCTCGGTCTAGCATCAAACGAATAGGCTTTAAGTTCTTGTTGTAATTCGTTCCGAGTGTCGATATTGGTGGTAAAAACTAAACGCCTCAAACGCCTGTCAATTCCAGCTGCATGTGCCAGCGCAACGGAGACTGCAATTTGTTCCACACTCAGCGACTTCCACCTGGCCATAAGCGAAGTAACCATTCGGCTTCCGTATAATGACAGGCACTCTCCTTCCGTAGGGCATCCTTGTAGCAGATTCATAACCGCTGCAGCTAATGTGTCTGTTCCCGCAAAATGTTGCAAAAATAATTCTCGGAACTGAGTCCATGTTATGCCAGGGAAGCACGTCTGAGATAGCCAATGGGACGCGCTCCCTTCCAGCGACTTGCTGAGGGTCATCACAAGAGCGCTGCCGTCCAGTTGATTTTCGGAAAATATATAATCCACCGTTGAGCACCAGGATTGAGCGTCTGAGCCTGAGCGTTCGGGATTAAACTTTGGCAATACGACAGCATTTGAGTTTTTTGGGTCTCTTTGTGAGTTTTGCACTTGTTTTAACAGTTCAGAAAAATGGCGACTTTGCGACTCCAAAATTGTCAGTAAATTATTTTCACTATTGGAAGTAGGAGTAGGCAATCCCACTTCTGATGTCGAATCGCGATCACTTTCGTGTTCTGCATCGCTTTCCACCGCGTCAGCGTAACGTTTTCTGGCCGCGCGTTTAATTCGGGAGCGAGGCATGTCTAACTTCTTCGGCGATCAAAAACTTAATGTGAAGAACAAATGTTGCAATAATGCGTAGAACCCGAGTCTACACGCAATACCAACACACTTTGGAGACTTACTTCACTCCACATACATTAATACCAACACACATACTGGCAATTTTGTCTATTCCTTGCTCGTCCCGTTATTAGCGGGAATATATCTCTCTCCCTCTCGCTCACGCCCGCGACCAGACTACGTTCGGCAGAAACAGTTATTTGCCACGCTGTTGCGAAGTAGAAAATGCGTGTTCTAAGAACATGCAAAACGAAAGAGGCGAACACAAAGTAGCAGAAAACGGTCGTTATATTTGAAATTAAAAGTAAATCTGCGACATATACATAGGTGAAACTGTTTTCTCGTATCTCAAATGTATTCGTACATATGTATGTATGGATATATGTAGGTATATATATCTAGGCGAAATGTTCCTTAATCTGGCAAAGCGGAGTGGGAAGAAAATTTTATGTCTCAAAGATGCTGTTAATTTCTTGCGAGAAGAGAAATAGTGCAAAAGTCTTGTTCCAGATTACGAAAAATTTGTTTGTCCATTAATGACGATTCCGGGATCATCATCAACGAAAGAAGTTTCTCGACCCTTCGACGTTTAAAAAATTTCCTTCGTACAACTATGTCTCAAAATCGTTTGAATAACGTCGCTATGGTACATTTATATTCAGAGAAAACAGATGCTCTTGATTTAGGAAAAATGATGGACGAGTTTATTGTAAAAAATGAGAAACGAACAAGTGTATTTGCCCTGTCTTACAAATTAAAAGTTGCTTAAATTGAGTTTTTTTTTTTTTCATTGTATATTTTCGAAAAATTGGGCAAATCCATTCCCGACCCCAAATGAAACTGAGACAAAAAATTTGTGCGTCTTGCTATATAAATTATGTTTTTGGTGTAGCCCTAGGTTATCCCGCGCCGCGGTCCAAGGGGAAAGGGGTTGAGTACTTCAGCGCCGATGCGATCGGCTGCTCTGCTAGGGCTGTATGTGCTGGAGATCTTCTCCTCCGGGGATGACGTAATCGTCAACGTAGTCGTCTCCTCAGCTAGGTGGGGGTGGTTCGCTGGCCTTTGCTCAGCGCCGTTCCTGATTGTGATCAGTTTACGATGGGAGAACTATCTCCGTTATTACCTGCCCTTAAGGCTAGATAACCAATTCAATAAATGCAGCTTTAGCTGGAGTAGGATTTATGAGCAACTGCTCTTTATTGTTATACAAATCAAACTGAAAACTTATTCTATTTTACAGAAGCTATTCGCGGTCGGCAAGCCGACCGCTCGTCCAGCAAAGTGCTGACACTAGCAAAAACAGCATATCTCCCCAGAGTTTATGCTGAATTTGCATATAAAATATAGGGTAACAGCCCCGAACTTATATCGACTTAAATCTACTCATTAACAGTGTTAACTACTCCCCCCTCAGGAATATGCCCGTCCTCGGTCATCTGAAACTTGGCAACGACTTGTTGTATTTCAATCGCATCTCGTCTCCTCCTCAGCACCAGAGTGAGCAGGATAGAGCAGCAAATGAAGACGCTGATTCCCACGCCGACCGCAAACCAAATGTCTGTAGTTCCAGCCGATTCCACCTCCTCCTTAAGGCCTTGGATAACCTCCAAGTTTTCGTTGTTGATCCTTTGGAGAAGCGGTATGCTTAGCCTGGGATCGTGGCCGATGATGTTTAGCAATGGGGATGCAGCCATGCCCGGTACTTTCCTTATGGCTTCACGTCGGTTGGCATATTTGGTGCCGTTGATGAAAGCCACTCGCTCGAACATAATTAGATGTGAGCCGTTGGTATCTATTTCGGGGCCATCGTCGGTGCTGACTTTAGCTATGCACTCGTTGGTTATTATTACGCCGTCATCTACCAATGTGATTAGACTAAGATTGCTGGGCTGCGTTTTGCATAATGCAGTGCTCCCCGCATGCAGACCTCGAGCGCAGGTATCATGGGTAGCCAGCTTGCAGTACGATGCGTAAGTTGTTGGTACGCATTCGGTGACTGCCAGGACGTCGTTGTTGCATTCCGCTACTATGTTGTCCGTTAGTTGCAAAATGGTGTGTTGGTGGGATACCGGGAAAATGGTGACCTTTTTACAAGTGGCTTTAATGATGGGGTATGTAATTATCACATGGATAACACTGTCGGACTGAAGGACTTTAATGTTAGATGCCTCTATTAGGCTTATTACGGGGATTTCTGTAGGGTGATCAATTAATACAGACTTCAAATCGTTATGGTTAAGAATGGCCGGGTTTATGATATTGGCTTTAGCCAGTGTGACGGTAAGCATTACATTTTGGATTTCGGTAATTAATATTCTGTTTCTTGCCAAGAGTACCTCGTACAAGTGAGGAGTGTCAACCATATTATTTTTTTTCGCTAGAATGATTTTATTAACTGCTTCTGTTTGTTCGTTAATTTTTTCCTGGGTCTGTGTATTAATGACCACCTGTCTATTGTTTGATTCTATTAATCGAGATTCGGACATTTTTAACATTTCAAAATCGGCGGCATCTGGGGTGCCCGCTATTACTTTCAGTGCTATGCCTAGAAAGTTTAGGCTTCTGGCAATCCTATGATGTACTTTCAATACGGCCAGTAAACTTCTGAGATGGTCGGTATCTAGTAATTTTGCATATGCGACTCTGGTAATAGCTCGGACAACCTACTAGTCTCTTCTATCATCATTTCGAATTCGGACAGGTTAGTAGAATGCCTAAGCCAGTTTCTCTTCTCCCACACCAGTGCAACACCATCTGTTATGGGGATGTAATTAGCATGAGAGTAATTGGTAATCCTAGCGTTAACTATAGTTAACGTAATTAATATGATTCCGGCGATCCTGTAAGAAAGCGGAAGATTGAATCGAATGTGCATCTAATAAAAGGATAAGTACGCTTAAATACAAGGTGCATGAATAAAGGTATAAAAATTGTGGAAGATGTAAATTCGAGAGGGATTTTTATCTAAGGTTGTCCTTATGGACCACCCTCCCTCTAATGAGGACAGACGTTCCCATGTCTGCTTCTACACGCTCTTCTGTGTAGAGTGCGGTTAGCTTATTCCCTAGCCTTTTGTTGTTTTTGAGGTAAACCTTTTCACCTACCTCAAAAATTCGGTTTTGCCTAGTAGGGTTATACCTATCTAGGTTAGCCTGTTGCGCTCTTATGATACTGGTTTTTATTGCCAGTCTCTGAGCGTCGTTGGCAGAATGCAAGGCGTCTTTAGGCTGCAACTTTGTGACTGAGTGTAACGTTTTGTTATACTCTACCGTGGCTCTCATGATGAGCTCGACCGTCTCGTCAACTTTTTTGTCAATTTTAATGCACCTAGCTATTTCCGTTAGGGTGCTGTGGAATCGCTCCACTTGCCCGTTGGAGCTGCTATGTAAAGGGGGTGCATTAACGATGTCAATGTCATATTGGTTTTTCAGAAGCCTCGTTATCGCAGTATATTGTTTTGGTATTTGGGAAAAAATTTACCAATTGTAGTATGGGGCTGCGTACGTCGATAATGGCCCTAGAGGCTAATGGCTGTACTATGGCGAACTTTGAGAACTTATCCACACAGGTTAACAAAATTTTTTTAACCGTGGAATAGATGTCCATATGTAGCTTTCACCCGCATATGAGGGAATTGGGGTGACACCCAATTCTTGCTCCTTGGGGTGCCTGTTGTACTTAGCCTTGGTGCATGTTCTACAATTTATAACCACCTCATTGGCAAGTTTTTACATATTTGGAAAACAGTAGTCCTGAAGGACTTGCTTAACATTTTCGATCGTGTAGGTCAGTGACAGTTCACTGTGTACTGTGGCTGCGTCAGAGTGGGGTTCACTTTCCAAAGCATTAACTTTCTGACGGGACAAAGCGTCGGCCACAAAACTTTCCTTTCCAGGTTTATAGAACACTTTGGCGATGTGTTCTTCGATGAATGCTTTCCATCGTTTTATTTTAGCGTTTGTATTCCGCTCGGACACGGCGAATGTGAGAGGCTGATGGGCCGTAAAAATTCGGATCTCTCTAGTACCATATAGGTAATTTTGCAATTTCCCAATAGCCCATACAATTGCTAGTAGCTCCCTTTCGTTTGTTGCGTAATTAACCTCGCAGTCTTTTAATGTGCGAGATATCATTGTTATTGGTCTGCCCTTTTGGGATAGTACCGCACCGATACCGTTTGCTGAGGCATCGGTAGTCAAATCGAAAGGGATTTTAAAGTCTGGGTATGTAAGTATAACATCTTCCGATGACAGAATGTCTCGAAGGCGCTCAAACGCTCTGCGTTGGGTATCATCAAATTCAATAGCGACCTTTTTAGACATGTGTTTACTGACAGTGCCATTCTCTCCCTTGAGTATGGAGGTAAGTGGTCTAGCTATAGAAGCGAAGTCTTTGTCGAAACTTCTGTAGTAGCTGTCCAACCCAAGAAAAGACCTGAGGCTGAACAAAGTTTTTGGTTCGGTGTACTCTTGTATGGTTTTCACATTTTCCGGATCTGTTTTTGCTCCGTTTGCTGTGACGATAAAACCTAAAAATTCAACACTTTCTTTGAAGAATTTGGTTTTTTTGGGGCCACTCCCATGTTGGCTTGACACAGGCATTTAAGAACTGTGTCAATGTGTATGACGTGGTCTGCCTCAATTTCGGAGAAGATTATCACATCGTCTACATAGACGTAACAGATTTTCCCGATTTTTTCGCGGAGCACGTCGTCAATCGCCCTTTGGAAGATGCTTCCTGCATTCTTTAGTCCAAAGGGTAGACGGCAAAATTCATACTTTCCTCCATTTATGGAGAAGGCAGTTTTTTCGCGGTCCTTTTCAGCCAGATAAATCTGGTGGTACCCCGATTTTAAGTCTAGGGTAGTAAAAAATTTGGCCTTTCCTAAGTTCGCTAGAATCATAGGAATACTTGGCATAGGGTACCGGTCGGCAATGGTTCGTTCATTCAGTTTCCTGAAATCGATCACCAGCCGTTTTTTTTTGTTGCCGTCGGCATCGGTCCCTTTTTTGTCAACAACCCATGTTGGGCTGTTGAATGGCGACCTAGAAGGCCGAATAATGCCATCCTTTAACAGCTGTTTGATTTCGGTGTTAACAAAATCCGCTGCTCCCATGGGATAAGGATATAGCTTGGAGTATACGGGTTCGTTAGTCTCCGTACGAATTGTAGCAATGATCGAGGTGTTAAATGGAAGCGCCTCGTTAGAGTGCGAAAACACTTGTTTCCTCTTAAGGATCATTTTTTTAAATTCAGTTTTCACTGAATTTGGGACTTCAATGTCATCGATGTTTGTGAAGTTCACAGTTTCACAGTTGTGGAACTGTAGCTTTTCAGATACGTTTCCGTACCTTATTGCGCCGTTGCGTAAGTCTAATGCCGCTCCGGCCTGCGTTAGCAAGTCGAAACCTATTATGGCATCAAATGTACCAATGGTATCAAGCAAAAAGAATGGGGCCGTTAGGGCAAATATGTGCATTAGGCAGTTTTTTTTCACTTTACTGGAGCCATGAATGGAACTCTCAGTGAATGGGGAGTCGACAAGTGTTGTGTTTTTCAGCTCCTTTAGGGGCTTTACATAACTTTTTGCCGCTCCAATATCTATGAGTATTCTTAAAACTCTCCCCGACAGCCTTCTTTCAATGAAAGGCAAGCGGGACCTTCCTCTAAAAAATTAATGAGGTCATTGGACTCCAATGAGTCCACTTTCGCTCTTGCATTAAAAGCGGCTGCAGCCGCGTTTTCATAATCCTCATCTTCCCCCGCGTTAGCGTCTTGTTCAATCTTGAAAACCCTCTGGCGCCCTTGACCAGACATTCTCTCAGAAGAGTTTTGTCCTTTAGGGGCATGGTTATCGCTTCCCTTTCTAAAGTTAGTGGAATGCCTAATCTTTGAAGACGATAGATCTATGTCCATTGGCTCTGGGGATTGAATCTGTTTGGGTAGATCGGATACCCAGTTCTCTTGCTTGCGCCATGAATCGGTATTTTGATTCTTGCTTGGCTTTTTAAAAAAATGAGGGTTTTTTTCTGGGCCGCGGTCGGCACCAAAATTTTTGCCTTATTTTTCAGGCGCGCGGTGTTGGCTCTTGTGGAAGTCAGTATTTTGAGTTCTCTGCTCCAACGCCTTGGCGTATGTGGCCGCGAACATACTTCGTTCGATACTGGCCTCTGCTTCTCTTGCTAATGCCAGTGCTGCTGGCAGGTCTTTGGGCTGTGCTGGAAATACAACAGCCCTAAGGGATTTTTTTAGACCCGATATAAATACGAGTAGGGCATCAGCCCTTACCTCTGTATTAAGCAAGGTGGCTCTTTCATCGTCATATGTCATGACAATTTTGTTAGTGACGAGGGTCAATTTTCGTTCGACCTCATCGTAGTACTGCATTAGGGTTTGGTCACCCTGACGGACCGACTCAAGACCCTGTCGTAAAAGTCGCAAGGATGTCTTGTCTGCATAGGAGCAGTCCAGTCTAGCCAAAATGGCGTTAAAATTAAGCACTGTGTTATATGAAACTAGCAGCGCGCGCGCTGGCCCTTTAATTTTGTTTCTAATAATCTTTGAACAATTCAAAAGCATCGGTGGCCGATTGCCTCCATGCCACGTATTCATCCTGTATACCAGTAAAATCTGGAATTGACTTCACAATGTGTAAAGGTGTATCACACGGTGTTGCTCCCGGTTTTACAGCTACCCTCTGGTAGGTTTCTACCTCCGGCGCTTCTACACGCAAATTTTTTAGCTGTTGATTAACGGCATTTAATTGCTCTGTAAATTCGGCTTTAAGCCTATGTTCTTGATTATACAACGCGGCCTGAACTAACGCTTCAACTTGGGACGCGTTCATGGTGTATGTGTTTTTCTCTGCCTGTGCTAGTTGCAATCTGCGGGTCTCTCGGACAAGCTCTTCTTCGCTATCACTTTCTAATTCGCGTTTATTTTCCCTATATGGGCCTGGAAAACTCATCAAGCCATTAACTGGTTAACACTAAACACAAGTTGTATAGAGGCCGAATATTCTAATTCGACAGAAATTAATTTGGATATGGTATATTTATATTAATAACCGGGTGCTTGGTGTCTGAAAATGTGCATTTAGAGACGGCTGATATAAATTTGCCTTTATTTGTGAGTCACATTTACAGTCACACTTTATCAAAATTCAAACATTAAAATCAAATATTAAAATTTTTGGTAAATAATTTGTAGGGATTTTTGTTTATTTTTTCCCTGTGTACTTGAAGCTGTATTAAATATGATCAGCCCACTTAAATTTTTGGGGGTCGTGAATTCTTATTCAGTTGGGTGCCAATTATGTTTGTGGTGTAGCCCTAGGTTATCCCGCGCCGCGGTCCAAGGGGAAAGGGGTTGAGTACTTCAGCGCCAATGCGATCGGCTGCTCTGCTAGGGCTGTATGTGCTGGAGATCTTCTCCTCCGGGGATGACGTAATCGTCAACGTAGTCGTCTCCTCAGCTAGGTGGGGGTGGTTTGCTGGCCTTTGCTCAGCGCCGTTCCTGATTGATTTACGATGGGAGAACTTTCTCCGTTATTACCTGCCCTTAAGGCTAGATAATCAATTCAATAAATGCAGCTTTAGCTGGAGTAGGATTTATGAGCAACTGCTCTTTATTGTTATACAAATCAAACTGAAAACTTATTCTATTTTACAAAAGCTATTCGCGGTCGGCAAGCCGACCGCTCGTCCAGCAAAGTGCTGACACTAGCAAAAACAGCATATCTCCCCATACCGGGAAGACCAATGACAACCAGACACGGCCCCTACAGAGTTTATGCTGAATTTGCATATAAAATATAGGGTAACAGCCCCGAACTTATATCGACTTAAATGTACTCATTAACAGTGTTAACTGTCACTGAAGGGTGGCTCCATTCTTGGCAGAATAGTTATGCAGCAGCAATCCGAGAGGAATTCGGATCAGAGCCGGACGAAGTAGAAATTCATTTCAACATGGCAAATGTCACAAATCGATAAGCTGTTCAAGCTGGATAATCTACATAACGCTTGAAAGCTTTAACGCTTTCATTAATACTGGAAGCCAAGTCAGTATAATTCGCAAATCAATTGCAGAAGAGAGCGACAGGAGTGTTTTATTGTGGGCATATTTGGATGCTCACCTATCCCTACCCTATCCCTGGGACAAGATGTAATACATGCGATGAATTTTAATGAAAATTCGAGCCAAGCGAGATAAAAGTCATGAGAGCATTTCATCAGCCGGTAACAGCCTTTCATAGCATTAGCCGGATTGGAAGGCATAGGCAAGACAAAAGTCGTCCAGGCACAAATTGCTGTTGAGAGTGGCCAAGCAGTTTCTCAAGTGCCATATATAGTCTCCGAGACGAAAAAGGAAGTTGTTGCCAAGATGGTCGACGAACTATTAGATCGAGACATTATACTCCATCCACATCAGAGTACGCCAGCCCTGTGGTGCTTATCAAGAAGCCGAACGGTAGTGGTAGCAGAAGCCGATAGTTTGTAATCGATAGCTAAGCGATAGAGATCGAAAAGGCACGAGTAAAAAAGCGTACGCGAAGTTTTGTGAAAGCGATTATTAATTTAGTTCAGTTTCATAATGTTAGCCAACAATAAACACTCCACCAATCGAGAAGCTAACCATCCTTTCATTTGACAAAACCCAGAAAGTATTAACTAAATTAAACATAATATCTAAATTCATTGTGTCAGAAAAATAAATTCAATCCATAAACAAATTTATACCGAACCAAAATGACCACTAAAATCCGAAAAACATTGCTAGCTTTAGAAACTTTTATTAATGATTTCTATATAACATTCCACGTCAAAATACCTATATTTTACAATGGGTCAGCAATTTTCGACAATTGTACGCACCAAATTAAAGGCTTGACATCAACGATTCTATGTTGGATTTCGAACAAAAACTGAGCTCTCCATAAAATCTTTCAAACATTTGAGCATAAAGATTATCTTCAGTCGTTATCGATCCAAGACGACATAATTGACACGAAGACTTCAGCGACTAACTTTATATACTATTTGTGTTATTGACAATATGCACGGCATATGTCTTTGTATATATTTAGCTTAACTTAACTTTAACAAATAAAGTTGTGTTTAGTTCGTTTTGAGAACAACCAAAGAACAGTCGTATTTTATTTAAAAGATCAAAAGGCCGAGGACCCAAGATAAAGGAATTTAAAACTCAATCAACCAAGGTCCACTCACAAAAACCCAAGTGCGAAGCCTAACACTGAAAACTCGCGTGCCATTCAGAAGAGGAATCCGTTAATCCATTTCGTTTTCTTATTTTTATTTCGCTTTCGTTCGTCTTCGTCCCTTTTACCAACATAAGCGTAGAAATAAAAGGGTGATAAATTTGTTTGAAATATCATCGCTACTTCCTCCATTGTTTCAACTCCCTGCAGGAATCTATTCGAGTTTTTAGTGGTTTTAAGAGCAAGCGCTCGATGGGATGGCACCGTCTATTGATGTCGAGGTTAAAGGGTCTGTCTGTTGTAAGCAATTAGCCATCACAACCAAAATCAATCGGAGTTAATGTGACGTATCGTACTTATGATAGATTAAAAAACGGCCTCAATATAAAATTTGCGGTGTTTCAGGCATATAACTTGGAGTCTCACCAAATAGGATTAACTTTTATTGAGAGGTACATAAATAATTCAAAACAAGAGAGAACGCTATAATCAAAAGTGTGGTTACATACTTTTTAACGAATCTAGTATTCCCTCTTAATCTACGATTATCGGGTATAATTAGCGTATAAATTTTCAAATAAACTGGCCTTACCCTGAACTCTCATTGCCATATTGTTGTGGGACGTATTTGTATTTTAATATAAAAATCATATTATTTATTTAAAAATAAAATTTTTTTTTACTTTTCAGGTTATTGGCCACTTGGCTTCACCTGGTGCAACATTTATGTGACGTGTGATGTACTGGCCTGCTCATCCAGCATATTGCACATGTGCTTCATTAGTTTGGGACGCTATATGGGAATAAGAAATCCATTGGGCACAAGGCATCGATCTACAAAACGATTGACTGGTATAAAGATAGCCATTGTCTGGGTGATGGCCATGATGGTATCCAGCTCAATAACAATGCTTGGTAAGATAAAGATAGGAGAGATTAAAACGTACGTACAAAAGTATATTTTTTGTGCATTTAGGTCTCGTCAATGAGAAGAACATAATGCCGAAGCCTAATATATGCGTGATCAATAATCGCGCCTTTTTCGTGTTTGGATCTCTGGTAGCTTTTTACATTCCCATGCTGATGATGATTACCACATACGCTCTAACTATTCCCCTCCTCCGGAAGAAAGCGCGATTTGCCGCCGAACACCCGGAAAGTGAAATTATTCGCAGGTATGTAGATATATAATGTCATCACGGTTCGTATACCCGTTGCTCGTAAAGTTAAAGGAAATACTAAATTCGTTGAAAATACTGTACAGCGGAAGCGTTTCCAACTATGACCGTCCGTCTGTCTGTCCGTATGAACGTCGATCTCTTAGGAAATATCAAAGCTAGAAAGTTGAGATTAAGCATGCTCCAAAGACTCCAAAGACTCCAAAGACATGGACAAAGCGCAAGTTTGTTGACCCATGCTGCCACGCCCGCCATCGTTCTGCGGATGGCTACTAAGCTTCCAGTTACGACTTCGGCTCCTTAATTATCTTTCGCAGCCTCTTAAATATAGCAATTTGTATCATTGATCTAAATCTAACAATCTAAACACTAAAGAAAGTCACTAAAAGAGTCCATAGCTTAGCAAATATTTTTTTCGAAAATAAAATATTATTTTCTGACTGCATCCTTCATGCTTACACATTCATGTTTTCCAGGTTGGGTGGACGCTTTACCCTAAGGCCACAGCAGAGCCAGCAGATGTTCAGATGTTCAGCGGGTTCTGGCGGCAAGTACAAATTCCTAACATTGGGCGACAGCCATCGCAGCTTCCACACTACAGGAGAGGTTGAGGGTAGAACTCCTACCAGAGGGAGATGCGTAGAGCCAGTGAAACGACCTTTGATGCTACATCGATCGGCGAGTAGCGGAAGCATGGGCGCGGTTAGTTGTCGTAAAGTCATCAACGGGAGTAGCGGAGCTGGAGGAAGTAGGCACAGGCCGACAGGCACTAGCTTTCAGTTCTCTGGCGACGGCATCCTGCGGCACTCATCGTCTTCCGCCTCGAACTGCCAGTCCACATGCATGTGGCGCAAGCACGGCGGCTATCCGAACCTAATGGCCAGGTAATTGGAAAACCCTTGAAAACATAATGATGTAGTTGCGACTTACTGCAAATTTGTATTGGAATATTCTTAAGGGGATAGTGCATGGTGGCACTGATTGTTGCCATAATACTGTCAACACATCAAAGCTAAAAGATCCTTAGACTTTTGCAATATCTATACCAACGGTAAATTACAATTCTAAATGGAATTTATTAATAAAGCGAGCAGCTTGAAATCGAATTATGAATTCTAAAATATGGTCGGAAACTCTTCCTTAAACTACATACTTTTCAACAAATCTAATATACCCTTTCACTCTACGAGTATCGGGTATAATTTCTCGACCTTAGAAAAGGACGCTTTCTTTACATTTTTGTGTAAGTCGGATTCCCCGACTGTTAGTCGTTACTCAGGTAGTGGGAGTGCGAACAAGAAAGTTTATTTCTCTTGCATATCGATAGAAATTGGAAAAAACAATATTAAAATGGAAAAAAATAAAATTATTAGAACTTTCAAAAGTGTGGGGGTGGGAGTTGTCAGTGCTAAAATGTCTCCTTCACACTTCCACCAGCTGAGTAACGGGTATCGGATAGTCGCGGAACTCGACTTAAGCGTTCTCTCTTGTTATACCCGTTACTCGTAGAGTAAAAGGGTATACTAGATTCGTTGAAAAGGATGAAACAGGCAGAAGGAAGCGTTTCCAACCATATAAAGTATATATATTCTTGATCAGGATCAATAGCCGAGTCGATTTGGCCATGTCCGTCTGTCCGTTCGTCTGTCTGTCCGTATGAACGTCGAGACCTCAGGAACTACAAAAGCTAGAAAGTTGAGACTAAGCATACAGATTCCAGGGACATAGACGCAGCGCAAGTTTGTCGAATCATGCTGCCACGCCCACTCTAACGCCCACAAACCGCCCAAAACTGCCACGCCCACACTTTTGAAAAATGTTTTGATATTTTTTCATTTTTGTATAAGTCTTGTAAATTTCTATCGATTTGCCAAAAAACTGTTTGCCACGCCCACTCTAACGCCCAAAAACCGCCAAAAACTGTCAGTGTTGAAGACCTCCTTCGCACTTCCACTAGCTGAGTAACGGGTATCAGATAGTCGGGGAACTCGATCATAGCGTTCTCTCTTGTTTTTATAGTCGAAAGTGTATTAGTGACTACTGGCCAGATATTTAAATGTTAATTCGAAAATAGGTCTGTCTGAGTGTAGTAAATTACAATATCAATACCATGCATACTGCCTATATATTGAGGACTTTTTTTGGTATCACCCAACAGCCAATCAAATCGACAGGCCTCTGTGCGTGTCACCATCTCCCAACCAAAATTGGGTCGCCCAACAAATATAGGTGAAAATGGGAGTGGAGCTGTTAGAGCGATGGAGGTGGGGGGTGGTGGCAATGGCTCATCACTTGGCAGAACGAGCAACTCATGTCCAGGAGGCACGGGTTTAATAGAAAACGCAGCCAACCAGGGATCGACTCTGAACCTAAGTCAGGCAGCTGGAGGCAATCAGTTGAAGACGAAGGCTTTAACAAAATGCTGCAACAAAATGCGGCCCTTTAAATTTTCCTTAAACCGCGTTTCCACGCCCAACCTAAACTTACGGTAAGTAATGATCGCGACTACATTTTACTTCATAATAGGTTTTTAGTCTAACCGTAACTAAAGTTGAACCGTAAACTAACTTAGTGGTTAATCATAGTAGTTCTAAGCAACGGTTGAAATTGTTTCCGTCGACATGATTGAAAAAGGGTATACTAGATTCGTTGAAAAGTATGTAACAGGCAGAAGGAAGCGCTTCCGTCCAGATAAAGTATATGTATATATTATTGATCAGGATTACTAACCAAGACGATCTAGCCATGTCTGTCTGTCGAGATTTAAGCCAATATAAGGGCTAGAAAGTTGGATTCGACATGCAGATTACAGAGACAAAGACGCAGAGAAAGTTGCGTTACAGACTCATCCGCCAAAAACTGTCAGTGTTGAAATTAACGGGTAACGGGTATCAGATAGTAGAAGAACTCGACTTGTCTAATTCTTAATTGTTGCTAAATTATCAGGAATTATCTTTCACAACGTCGCTTAGCATAGGCAGTCTATAAATAAGTTTGTATATTTACAACTTTTCTTATGATGGAAAAAATCAATGCATTATGATACTAATCTATTACTATAATCTAATGGTGTGGAGTGGGCGTGGCAGAAAGTTTTTTGGCAAATCGATAGATATTTACAAGACTAATACAAAAATGAAAAAATATCAAAACATTTTTCAAAAGTGTGGGCGTAGCAGCTTTGTGCGGTTTGTGGGCGTGGCAGAAAGTTTTTTGGCAAATCGATAGAATTATACAAGACTAATACAAAAATGAAAAAATATCAAAACAATTTTCATAAAAGTGGGCGTGGCAGTTTTGGGCGGTTTGTGGGCGTTAGAGTGGGCGTGGCAACATGAATCGACAAACTTGCGCTGCGTTTATGTCTCTGGTGTCTGTATGCCGAATCTCAACTTTCTAGCTTTTTTAGTTCCTGAGATCTCAGCGTTCATACGGACGGACAGACAGACGGACGGACATGGCCAGATCGACTCGGCTATTGATCCTGATTAAGAATATATATAGTTTATATGGTCGGAAACGCTTCCTTCTGCCTGTTACATACTTTTCAAAACTGTCAGTGTTGAAGACCTCCTTCGCACTTTCACTAGCTGAGTAACGGGTATCAGATAGTCGGGGAACTCGACTATAGCGTTCTCTCTTGTTTACAATGCATATTCTAGGATATGCCAAACGAATTTAGGTATTTCTTTTTCGCACACGCACTAGTTGACAAAAAGGGTATCTGATATTTGTTGAACTCAACTTGTTGTTTTTAGACACTTTTTATATGATTTGGTTATTGGTTTCTATGTATTTGGTACTATATTCGATGTTTTCCGCTAGGTAAATATTTAGTGTGGACAAGAGATAAAAAGACAACCTGTGAAAGGAGGATCTCTTCGCACTGATTTAATTTTTTTTGTTAATACGACCAATATTCTTTTTTCTTACAGTTTTTTAAACAATCGCAGTAAACGAAACAGCTTGTCGGCAAATGCCGTTGCCACGGAGCAGAAGGCCACCAAGGTGCTCGGATTGGTGTTCTTTACCTTCGTTCTGTGCTGGTCCCCTTTTTTTATCTTGAACATTATATTTGCCATCTGCCCTGAGTGCCGAGTGCCGGAGCGCGTAGTGAATACCTGTCTTTGGCTTGGTTATGTCTCCTCGACGATCAATCCAATCATCTACACCATATTCAATCGAACGTTTCGGGCGGCCTTTATCCGCCTGCTTAAGTGCAACTGCGAACGGTGAGTAGAACACGCAAGTTTCGGAAAGTCATTGAAGCCCAACGCGGATCCAGTGGGGTTAAATCAGAGAAAACCTGCCGCAGTATGAAATTTCCCACCGAAAAAAGACACATTTGAAATTTGAGGAAGCAGTGATAAATGGGCACAATGCATTTTTCTGGAAATTAATGTGGTAGTGATTTGTCTTACCAGAGGAGTCTAGACAAGAAGGGAGCAGCGATAAGAAATCTAACGCTCTAAAAATATATTTCAGGACAATGGCTGAGGATAAGTTAAAAAGTTCGAAACTTAAAATTTTAATTCGCGAATAAATAGAAAACGTTGTAAAATTACTTTTATCTATTTAAAAGACTTGGAAATGTTCCCAGACCGTGTAATGCAGCAACTTCGTAGACCTTAAATTAAACTTTGCTATATGCCAAAGTTATTTAAAACAATCTGTGTCCGAACTAAAAAGTATTCACAACCGGACATTTACCATGACGAGAGTAGTTTTCTGCCACTGACTTCTAACTGAAATCTAATTACCATGAAATTGCTTAATATAGCACAGCCAATAACGTAGTAATTGCCATCCAATTGCAGTTCCGGTCGCCCGTTGCGCTTTCGTTCAGTGACAGAAGGACGAGGCGCTCTCAGCCTGTGCGCCCCTTCGGCCTTGCCCCTGGCCATATCCTTCCAGGGGGGGCCACTCATGACACCATCCACGGCAAATGCGACGCCGTTGAGCGAGTTCCGCGGCAGCTGCTGCACGGTCACAGACGACTAGTGCTGAGCCATGAGGAGCACCATCATGTTCATAGCTGGGAGAAAATATACGAATTTATACCGACGTAACGGCAAAGACCAAGCGGAGTCTACTGTAATTAGCAGCTTTCCCTACATAACTTCAGGCCCTATCTTTTAAATCACAATCAATTTAAGGAATTTTGTAGTTTCTGTATAGAAAATAGTAAACTTTGTAGTCATCCATATCATTAAGGGAGAAACAGAAATGATTTTATTAGGGCAAAATAAAATAACAAAAAGTAAGTAAGAGTATTCGTTACCATATCCACTCTCTTCGCCTTTTTATTATATATACGTAATATATGTATATAAGTAAGCGTCTGTTCAATAATATATAAACAAATATGTATAATTTCTTCTTTGGCTGGCATAGAGTCGATCTGGCCAACTTCTATTTTCAAACACGTGTCGATGGTATTTCAAATTGTAGTCAAAGCTTTCAACGCAGTGAAAGGGGTCACTTGCGACCATCTAAAATATAAATATTCTTCATCAGTAAAAAAAGGCAGGTTGATATATGTCCATCTGTTCTTTCTTTTGCAAATAAGTTCGCATTTGAAGTTAAGTTCGAAATGTGCGGAATCCGACGAGTATATAATATAGCTGCAATTGAAATGAATAAAAATTAAATAAAAAGGAAATGTATCTTTGTAGTTTTTAATAATAGTGTTGTTGTCGACAATATATAATTACACCCGTTACTCGTAGACTAAAAGGGTATACTAGATTCGTTGAAAAGTATGTAACAGGCAGAAGAAGGCGTTTCCGACCATATAAAGTATATATATTCTTAATCAGGATCAATAGCCGAATCGATCTGGCCATGTCCGTCTGTATGAACGTCGAGATCTCAGGAACTACAAAAGCTAGAAAGTTCAGATTAAGGATACTGACTCCAGAGACATAGACGCAGCGCAGGTTTGTCAATTCATGTTTCCACGCCCACAAACCACCCAAAACTGCCACGCCCACACTTTTGAAAAATGGTTTGATATTTTTTCATTTTTGTATTGGTCTTGTAAATTTCTAACGATTTGACAAAAACCCTTTTTGCTACGCCCACTGTAACGCCCACATACCGCCCAAAGCTGCCACGCCCACACTTTTGAAAAATGTTTTGATATTTTTTTTTTTGTATTGGTCTTGTAAATTTCTATCGATTTGCCAAAAAAATTTTTGCCACGCCCACTCTAACGCCCAAAAACCGCCAAAAACTGTCAGTGTTGAAGATTCTTCTTCGCACTTCCACTAGCTGAGTAACGGGTATCAGATAGTCGGGGAACTCGACTATAGCGTTCTCTCTTGTTTTTTAGTAAGCTGGGAAAATACGAGATATGGGAATATGTTTTAAGCAGAGCGTCGGAATTTATCCAATGTTATTTTTACCGTATTTTTACCAAGAATTTTATTATATATATTCTAAGTAATGTTCCCCCCAATAGCACCAATTCGGCAACAAATATGCGCTGTGTCTGTCTCTGAAATCAGAATGCCTAATATCAATTTTCTAACTTTTAAAGGCATTTTTCAACGAATCTAGTATACCATTTTACTCTACAATCAACAGCTATGAGAATAAAATAGATCTGTTAAAACTGCTAGTAAAATTAAAATATAACTTCAAAAATAACTTATCTGTTTCCCATTTTTTCAGTTTAGACACGGTTACAGACTAAATAATTTTTGCACAGATTTGCAAACAAATTGATCAAAAATCTTTGATTCTTTGATTAACCCATCTACTTTTACATGCACTGATAGTTAATTGTAACGAAATCTATGTAATTGTCTAGCATGACATCGTGCATTTAAAATTCAGACAAAAGAAAATGTTTCTCGTATTTTTATACCCGTTACTCGTTGAGTAAAAGGGTATACTAGATTCGTTGAAAAGTATGTAACAGGCAGAAGGAAGCGTTTCCGACCATATAAAGTATATATATTCTTGATCAGGATCAATAGCCGAGTCGATCTGGCCATGTCCGTCCGTCTGCCTGTCCGTCCGTATGAACGCTGAGATCTCAGGAACTAAAAAATCTAGAAAGTTCAGATTCGGCATACAGACACCAGAGACATAGACGCAGCGCAAATTTGTCGATTCATGTTGCCACGCCAACTCTAACGCACACACACCGCCCAAAACTGCCAGGCCCACACTTTTGAAAAATGTTTTGATATTTTTTCATTTTTGTATTAGTCTTGTAAATTTCAATCGATTTGCCAAAAAACTTTTGCCACGCCCACTCTAACGCCCAAAGCTGCCACGCCCGCACTTTTGAAAAATGTTCTGAAATTTTTTCATTTTTGTATTGGTATTGTAAGTTTCTATCGATTTACCAAAAAACTTGTTGCCACGCCCACTATAACGCCCACAAACCGCCAAAAACTGTCAGTGTTGAAGACTCTCCTTCGCTGAGTAACGGGTATCAGATAGTCGGGAACTCGACTTTAGCGTTCTCTCTTGTTTTTTAAATTTTTTATGTCAAATTATTTATTTAAATAATTTATAACTGATACATCATTGACGCGTAATTTAAATTTGATTGAGATTACAAACAAAACCATTTGAAAATGTTATGATTGTATCAAGGGCTTGTGTGTTTAGATTGTTTTCAAGTAAAAACGCAGTAAGGTAGTTTTCAATTTGCGTATGCAATCTAGGGAATGAAGGTAAATACTAAAAGCGCAAAACAAGTCATTTAACTTTTTTTATTTGTATTCTTTTTTTTGTCCAACTAAAATCTATATTTATGTTTGATTCGTTTTATTTCTCTCCGGTTGTCGCAGCACGCAATTTTTAAAATAGGATGATAATGTTTGGGGCAATCGAGTTGCGACAATCAACCCACAACTATAGTCAAGAAGCCCACTAAGGTTGTTCGTTACAGGTTTGCTAAGGATCAAGTTAGCAAATGATGGGGCTTATATTATATTATTATTATTTCATATATTCTTTTAATTCACCAGCTTCGAACTAGTGCCCAGCACTACATTGTAAGCTTGCATTTTGGAGCTTTCGTTGTTCTGGTTCATTGATTTATATGTTACCTTATTGTTGTTAACTATTATTGTTTGTTGTTACTAACTATTTGCGTGCAAATTAAACTCAGCTTATTAACTTTCTGTTTCCAATGGTGGTACTGTTTTCTTAATATTCAAGATATTTCCGTTAAGATACACGTTTAAATTGTCTTTTTTACATCTTTTCCAACCATCAATTTTCCCCGCTGGACCATCACAGCGTACTTTACATTCGCACGCCCCTGGTGTTTCGTCACTACGTGAACTTCAGTATGCATCTTTGTCACTACATCTATTAAAAAAAAGTAATTCTTTGAGTTGAGCAATGAATAGTTTGTATTTCGGTAATGCGATTAACAATATCATTCATGAACTATACAAAATTTCGACCATATTTACTTATATTTTGAAAACTTGCTATATATACACGAAAACATCCCTATGCCTAAGCGCATTTTGTGGACGCCTTTAACATAGTTTAAATCTTAAAAATATTTGAAAACTATACGGTAATTTAGTGCAACAAGAGAAACATATCTGCCTATAGCCGGTGGTAGTTTAATTTTATTCTCTTCAATTGTTCTTATTAAGTAGTTTGTGGTCCAATCTACTTGTGTTTACTTCAACAAGTAGTCCATCTCTGACTTTGTGGTGGACATGTACTGATCCAGTTCGATGTCCAGATCCTCACGTTTCACCTCGGGGCGCTGTAATTTGCCTATTAAAGAGATACAGTATTATAATAAGGAGAAGAAAGTAGAGACATAAACATGTATGTTTTGAGTTTCAAGTGCCTATACAGATCCAGTCCGGTTTGTCCCCTGGCCACTTGTCTCGCTTTTACCTGTAGGCTTACGACTACGAGTGCGTCCCCGGCGAGCCTGTTGCTGCGGGTTCTTTTTTCCACCATTTGTCGCCTTGTCGTTTTTACCATTTCTGTTGTTGTTGCCCTTGGCAGCGCCTGCACTGCGTCCACGTCGCTGGCGAGTATTAGCCCGGCCCTGAGCAGAAGCGGTGATGGCAGCAGCAGCGACGACGGCAGCACGATTGCGCGAGCGTGAGCGACGAGCAAAAGCAGGATTGTTACCTGCCCCACCGCTAGAAGCAGTGTTTCTAACAGCAGATCTGTAATAAAAAGAATAGATAATGACTATCCTTAAAATCATAATTTTTTTAGTATTAATGTATACATTTAATTTATGTAAAATAAAATAATTATATTTACTTAGAAATCTCTGTTAGATTTTAACATCTTGTAAGGCACAAATTTGCCATATAATAGCACACTAAACATACCTTCGTCCCCGACGTCTGGAAAGTGAAGAGGAAACTCCCTTTATTTGGGAAATCTGAGAACTACGACGCTTCTCAACCCGTCCGCCTGCTACACCTCGAGGTTGGCTTGGTGTCCGGCGCTGTCGTGGGATCTTCGCTTGATTGTTTCCCTGGCCAGTTCGCACTCCAAGGCGATGCTTGACTGAAAGCCGTTGTTTCACTGGAACACGGCCTTGGGCGGAGCGATCGCGATTGCGGCTCTGGGAACGCCCAATGCTGCGTCCACGGCTTTGAGAACACGATCTGTCTACGCGATCTGGTTGCGGACGTCGCGAACGGGATCGAGAGCGGGATCCTCTTCGTGGGGCTTGCTGCTGCTGTCGCTGACGACGCTCAACGCGCTCGGCGGCACCGCCCACAGAAGGGCGGCGCTGTCCTAGCCGCTGCCGAAGTCCACCTCCGTTTGTGGCGGGGATAGTGCGAATGCTGCTGCCGCTGCGGCGACTGCGTGCGGCGTTGCCGCTGGCCACTAGATCGGCACGCATCCTGAGCGATTAACGAAGAAGTACAGAGATGTTGCAGTGGATTCATAGTTGAGCACGATTATAGGCGAGATGCTTACGTTGCTACCCGGGTCACGTTGTTTGACCGTATCGGCTTCCCGTTGGGCGCCAGTCGCAGCGACTTGACGCCGACGACGCGTATTCCGCGTCCGCTGACGCCGGTGGCCCGTAAGCTTCTCTGTAAGGAGGCATAAGGTTGTGTGGAAGTTTTGGTGTCAGTACGCTGCTTCAGTCTTGGAGTTTAAGATCAAGGGATAGAGAGAGTCTGAGAATCTGTTGGGTTTTTGGGTACCACGCAGAAGGCGCTCGACAGCATAGCCCGACTCCTCTCTTCCGGGTAATCCAAGCCACTGCTGTCAGACATAAACCCGTCCTACGAACCAGGTCGGTTTCCACTGTCTGATTGCAATATTCGGTTTTTGGGAAACACGTACGCGCTTCAGTTTGAGGGCCGTCTGAACGGTGTGGCGCCGCTTAAATTCCTGCAGCAGCCGCGAGTTGGCCGCGGAGACTCCTGGATTCGCAGCACCGCTGCCCACGATGCGGCGACTCCTGCTTCTAGAGCGGCTGCGACCGCGTGCCTGTGGAGGCAACTTTGACTGCATTTGCGTGAAGCGCTCGTTTAAGGAGATTCCAGTGTTCATGATTGCTCCGCCTTGCTTTTATAAATTGATGTATGCTTTTACTGTTTTCTGCTTGACTCTTGGACTGTCGAGTGGGTGTGTTTCTGCTCCGAAAACCGGTTTGCAACTGTAATGGTAAGGAAAAATGCAATGAGTTTTGTAGGCATTCAGGTACACAAGGACAAAATGGTTGCCCACGGACAGGTAGTGTCAGCTGGCACTTCTAAGCGCTAAGCTACCGAATTGTTTAAAATCCTTGAATAAATCTGCAGCTGTTCATATTAGTTTGCAGGCGTCTGTGGAAATACCCACCGTTGGCCCTATCCCACCCCCAAAATACAGCAGTGGTCATATAACTATGACAGCACCAACAACGCTATGATAATTTAACACTGAATATTTTAAATTTTCCCATTTCAGAACATTGATTCATTTTACGTGCATGTAACGACTGATGGTTAGAAGTGTAAGAAATACTAGAGAGATGGCTTAGTCGAGTGTCGCGACTATAAGATCATTATCAAGGATATATGTATATACATTATACATATATATAATTCCAGCGGAAACGCTTTCTTCTACCTGTTGCATACCTTTCAACGGTACATCTCTAGTACACCTTTTACTCTACGAGGGTATAAATAAAAGGAAAGAACTGTTTTGGGTAGACCATTACCCAATACCAGCTATTTATCCTGAGTTTAGCGGAACAAATTAGTAAAGCAAACTACGTAAAGCCAAAGCGGACGCAAAAGAGACTTACATTCTTAGATACAATAAAATAATACAGCAGCCTATCAATAAACCATCTTAGGTTCTATTTGGAGGGCAGATGTGCTGTATAGATATGTACAGTTGCGAAAAAAATAATAGCACCATACCTTTTTTTGTTATCGATCAAATAAATTAAGGTTGAGGTACCGATAGAACCAAATACTGATTTTTCGCATAATGCTAGATATTTTTCCCATCCAAAAATGATAAAAAAAATTTGAATTGTTCATACCTTCATTTTTTATAATTTTTTTTGGGCGGCAAGGTCTAAAATGAGGCGAAAACAAAACAAGAGAGAACGCTATAGTCGAGTTCCCCGACTATCTGATACCCGTTACTCAGCTAGTGTAAGTGCGAAGGACAGTTTTTGTGGGCGTTAGAGTGGGCGTGGCAAAAAGTTTTTTGGCGAATAGATAGAAATTTACAAGACTAATACAAAAATGAAAAAATATCAAAACATTTTTCAAAAGTGTGGGCGTGACAGCTTTGGGCGGTTTGTGGGCGTAAGAGTGGGCGTGGCAAAAAGATTTTTTGCAAGTCGATAGAAATTTTCAAGACCAATACAAAAATGAAAAAATATTAAAACATTTTTCAAAAGTGTGGGCGTGGCAGTTTTGGGCGGTTTGTGGGCGTTAGAGTGGGCGTGGCAAAAAGTTTTTTTGCAAATCGATAGAAATTTACCATACCAATACAAAAATGAAAAAATATTAAAACATTTTTTAAAAGTGTGGGCGTCGCAGTTTTGGGCGGTTTGTGGGCGTTAGAGTGGGCGTGGCAACATGAATCGACAAACTTGCGCTGCGTCTATGTCTCTGGAGTCTGTGTGCTTAGTCTCAACTTTCTAGCTTTTGTAGTTCCTGAGATCTCGACGTTCATACGGACAGACAGACGGACGGACATGGCCAAATCGACTCGGCTATTGATCCTGATCAAGAATATATATACTTTATACGGTCGGAAACGCTTCCTTCTGCCTGTTACATACTTTTCAACGAATCTAGTATACCCTTTTACTCTACGAGTAACGGGTATAAAAATACGAGAAACATTTTCTTTTGTCTGAATTTTAAATGCACGATGTCATGCTAGACAATTACATAGATTTCGTTACAATTAACTATCAGTGCATGTAAAAGTAGATGGGTTAATCAAAGAATCAAAGATTTTTGATCAATTTGTTTGCAAATCTGTGCAAAAATTATTTAGTCTGTAACCGTGTCTAAACTGAAAAAATGGGAAACAGATAAGTTATTTTTGAAGTTATATTTTAATTTTACTAGCAGTTTTAACAGATCTATTTTATTCTCATAGCTGTTGATTGTAGAGTAAAATGGTATACTAGATTCGTTGAAAAATGCCTTTAAAAGTTAGAAAATTGATATTAGGCATTCTGATTTCAGAGACAGACACAGCGCATATTTGTTGCCGAATTGGTGCTATTGGGGGGAACATTACTTAGAATATATATAATAAAATTCTTGGTAAAAATACGGTAAAAATAACATTGGATAAATTCCGACGCTCTGCTTAAAACATATTCCCATATCTCGTATTTTCCCAGCTTACTAAAAAACAAGAGAGAACGCTATAGTCGAGTTCCCCGACTATCTGATACCCGTTACTCAGCTAGTGTAAGTGCGAAGGACAGTTTTTGTGGGCGTTAGAGTGGGCGTGGCAAAAAGTTTTTTGGCGAATAGATAGAAATTTACAAGACTAATACAAAAATGAAAAAATATCAAAACATTTTTCAAAAGTGTGGGCCTGGCAGTTTTGGGCGGTGTGTGTGCGTTAGAGTTGGCGTGGCAACATGAATCGACAAATTTGCGCTGCGTCTATGTCTCTGGTGTCTGTATGCCGAATCTGAACTTTCTAGATTTTTTAGTTCCTGAGATCTCAGCGTTCATACGGACGGACAGGCAGACGGACGGACATGGCCAAATCGACTCGGCTATTGATCCTGATCAAGAATATATATACTTTATATGGTCGGAAACGCTTCCTTCTGCCTGTTACATACTTTTCAACGAATCTAGTATACCCTTTTACTCTACGAGTAACGGGTATAAATAGCACCACTATCGATTTTTTCAAATAATCAATAATAATCGAAGGGTTACTTTGGTAAAAAAGCATGTGGTTATGAAACTTGACACTTGTTCTATTATTTCGAAAACGATTTTTAAAAAATTTCCTTTAAAAAATCATTAAAATGGGACGTGGAAAGAACTGCACTGAAGAAAAACGTGACTTGATCAAAAAACTCATTTCTGAAGGAAAATCTTTTAGAAATATTGGCCAAATCCTTCAATGCTCAAACAAAATTATAGGAAATGTAATCACCTACAACAAGAATCCCGAAAAACGTGGGAAAAAACAATCATTGGGCACCCATCTCTTCAAAAGGCTAGTGCCCGAGAGCAAGAAGGATCCATTTAAAGCTCCTACCGAACTAAAAAAGGGCATATCCGCAACAGTGCAAACAGTTCACACATGTCTAAGGGAACATGGTTTAAAAGGCTGTAGTCCAAGGAAAGGTCCTTTTTTTAAATGGGAGACACATACCAAAGCGCATTAAGTTCGTCAAGGAACATTTAAATTGGCCATGCGAAAGATGGACGAACTTTTTATTGTCAGATGAGAGCAAGTGGTTCTTTTTGGTGGCAATGGATCTTGATCGAATGTAAGGCGCCCTAGGAACACCGCATATAAGCCAAACGACACAGTAGAAGCAATTAAACAAGGCGAATCCAGTGTAATGGTATGGGCATGTTTTTCTTACTATGGAGTTGGACCAATTCATTGGATAAAAACCATAATGGATCAGCATGTGTACCCATTGCTGAATATGATATGCCGCTAAAATGGGTCTTCCAACAAGACAATGACCCCAAGCATACCAGCAGGAAAGCCAAGGAATGGTTCCAAAATAAATCTGTTTATGTTCTGGAGTGGCCTGCGCAGTCGCCAGACCTCAATCCCATCGAAAACCTTTGGTCGGATATTAAAAAGGCAGTTGCAGCTTTTAAGCCAACTAATAACGAAAGCCTATGGACCGTGATCAAGGAGTCCTGGAGCAATATAACCCCAAAACGGTGCCAGGACCTGGTTGACTCCATGCCAAAGCGTTGCGCAGCTGTTATTGCTAATAAAGGATACACTACCAAATACTAAATTAATGGGATCGCCGTAGTTTTAATATACAATCAATTGTTATTAATGAATTTGTTACTGTTAAGTTTATAATTTATGTTTAAAGCATTTTTTATGAAGTGGTGCTATTATTTTTTTCGCCTTATTTTGTCATTTTTCATAAAGTTCCTTAAATAAGTTAAGAATTCATAGAATTTTGATTTTTTTTTTATTTTCTAAAAAGTGAATTGTTTGACCTTTCTAAAAAGGTATTTCAGATCCTTTTAAACCCAAAACTGTAGGTAGAAGACTTATTCAAAGTTTTACTGGGCAAGTGTTGCTATTTTTTTTTCCCAGCTGTACATATGCATGTGTGTACGTATGTGTCCATCTTTATATATACATTTTGGGGTTGTATTCAAGCTGAACACACTGTAATCTAATAATAGTTTCTTCGCCACCATAATTTTTTGTGGATAATTATTAACACGTCATTATAACTATAATTATTAGCTCGGCCGTAGTTGCATGTAGTATTTTTCATATGTAATTAAATTACATAAACAAAGGAATTTTGTTAATACTTACATTTATGACGACTTTTGCGTCGCTGTTTCGCTTGTACCAAGGCCTTGAAATAGATGCGGGAAAATTTCTGTCCTTCAACAGAAATTGGTTTCACTCGTTAATAGCTCCGTCACCACTAACTATGTTTTTTTTCAGTGGTTTGGTTCCAATCCTATATATGTTTTTCAGACCGAAGTTCAGTATTTTCCTCGCTGCTTTTCAGGCTGACAAGGAAATAATGTATTGAGCGATTGTTTTCCACAGCCTTTGTCGTAAAGTTGTATAAATATCGATTACACATTGGATTAGGGGTAGTAAAATAAATACTTCAAGTTAAATTGCCAAAACTCCAAAATAACCAATTTCCACAGAGCTGCATTCCTAATAATAAGAAAATATTGGTCTAAATTTAAAAGTATTTTTAATTTATGTAATATTAATCAGGTATGCTCCGGTAATAGTAATCTCTTTTCAAATTCGGTTTGGGCCAAATATTTGGATTTCCTTTTTAGGTGCTCTGGTTTTCGGAAAATTTGTGCTATCGAAATGTTTTGTTTCTCATCGCTTATTGGTGCTCAAACCGCTGTTTTGTTTTATTTGTCAAAATCAAAATCTAGAACTGCTACCTTTTTCACAGTTTTAATTCCGATGTTTGCAATTACTTTTTACTGCACTTTGACCATTTAAGTAATTAAATTAAATAACACATATTTAAAAACAACACTTTTGGCCCTCCGTTAAACTAATTAATAATTTATTTTTAATTGTATAGGTATATTTACCTGCCTGTTTCGTTTCACAACAATTAATCGTTTCACTTCAGCCAGACAAAAGTGCCCGTTTTACAAATCGAAAAATTCTTACGAATTCAACAACAGGAGTCCAAATATTCGATTTAAAATCAAAATCGTAAAATTCGAACGAATGAAATTGCCAAGGCATGCCTGAATATGATTATTTTCAGAGAAAAATATTACCGTCAGCTCGATATAAAGCTCTTTAATTATTTGACCATCGATAGAGGTACTTCGCTCTAATACAATACGTTAGTACATAAACTTAGATTTGATAAAACATGTCCTGGTGTACATTTTTTTATTTTGTTCTAATAAGTATTTGATGCTACTTCTAAAGAATTATAATTTTTAACATCGGAAACATTTCCAAGAATATCCTTAGCACACACAAGTAGAATATACTAAAAAACAGTATTTTTACAAAAAAAAATCGCCATCTGTTGAGCTTGCAGCCCTGGCGGTCGCAGAAGTAGGGCTGTCGCCGGTCATCAACAATCCAAATGAGCTCCTACGGTTTGTAAACAATATTAAAAACTGAATTTAACTGCCTTCCCATAAGAAATACCAAACACAAGGGAGCGACAACCCACCGCCTGCGCCCAGAAAACTGGCCGAATGTTTTTCCGATTTATCTTTTAGCCCACAACTTGCGTTTTCCCTGTGCAGTCAACGCCGCGCCATACATTTTATTTTAATAGCAGCGCATATTATTATTTCTTTACTTGTGTGTTTTGTTTACCGCGACCTTTCGTTTCGAATTCGATGGTGCACCAGTATACACAGCTAAAAACATCCACATAGCACACTGAAAGAAACCAAGAACCCAACCCGATACCGAAACTGAATAGACGCAAGTACCGACCCAACGTGACCCTTTCCGAAACCAAAGTCCAGTACAAAATGGCCAAAATGTACGGAAAGGGTAAGAGTAAGTACACACCAATCCACATCCACTTTCGCATTGTAACCTAATACCTACTGACACCGCTTGGCATGCCGAATACTCAGAGATCTACAGAAAGTTGTGCTGATTTCACCGGATCTAATGCTCTCCCAATTTATTCCGTAGCTGCTATCGAGTCGGAGGAGCTGCAGAAGCGACGCTGGCAGATCGAGCTGGAGTTTGTGCAGTGCCTGTCGAACCCCAACTATCTAAACTGTAAGAATAACATTACTTCTATCGGCCTATCACTAATTAACCATCTCCCGCAAAAATACGATCCAGAACCTGCAAGAACAAATCTTCCGCATGTCATTTTTCGTTTTAAAATCGAATTTTTGATTATACGAGCCCTGACCACTATTAATTCGCACGGCTGGTGCTTTTACGCATATGCAATGTTTAGCACACAATATATGTGAAGATAATACAGATAACACATACAAACATATATTTTTCTGAAAGATAATTTTATTCTCTATTTGATTGTTGTTGTTGTTTAGCGTACAACAACAACAGCATTTATTAACATACACTATTCTTATTATTGTTTACAAACGCTTGACCACTATTATTTCTATAATTTCTATAAAATAGAGAATAAAATTATCTTTCAGAAAAATATATGTTTGTATGTGTTATCTGCATTATCTTCACATATATTGTGTGCTAAACATTGCATATGCGTAAGAACACCAGCCGTGCGAAATAATAGTGGTCAGGGCTCGTAGCATTCTAATTTGGTATAGAACAGCTTTTCTACAATATATAATAAGGTGTTATCATATATGTATGTAGCTGACATTTCAAGACTCAAAACAGTACTAGCTTATTAAAGGACATTAAACCGTTGTTTTTGAGCATAAATCGTTTAGTATACAGTTTAAAGTATTTTTGAAAAATATACAATTTCTATTAAAATTCGCTGCCGTAGGAACGATAGAAAAAAATGAGAAATAATAGAAATATTATATTTTGCCGGGAAACTCATAGTCAACCCCAATCCATCCTTATATATTTATCTGAGCTACACGTACGTCATATTCATTCGATTAAAACAATTGCAACCCCTTCTGGCAGTCCTTGCACAGCGTGGATTTTTCAAAGACCAGTCGTTCATCAACTACCTGAAGTATCTGCAGTACTGGAAGGAGCCGGACTATGCGAAATACCTCATGTACCCAATGTGCCTCTACTTCCTCGATCTGCTGCAGTACGAGCACTTCCGCCGGGAGATTGTCAACTCGCAGTGCTGCAAGTTCATAGATGACCAGGCCATTCTACAGTGGCAGCACTACACTCGCAAGCGCATCAAACTTATCGAAAACGTAACGGCCGCCCAGCAACAACAACAGCAGCAGCAGGCGAACGGCGTGCAGGCATCGACGGGGGGCGAATTAGCAGCACCTACACCCAACGTGAACGGAACAGCTTCCACGACGGATGGCCAACAGACGTCTTCTGCACTACAGCCTGCCCAGGCACAGCAGGGAAATCCCCAGCAGCAGCTTCAAATCAATGGCCTGGCATCGGGGGCCAACATAAAAATAGAGTTAAACTAGCGCTGGCAACTAAAAGTTTACCAATAAAATAGCCTAAGAACCTGGAACAAGTAATCTTGCATTCCATTTACTATTTTCTAATCCGGATGAGAAATAGCAAAAGTTTTACCCCTGCGTTGCAAATATATAAAATTCTTCATTTTATACCTCTTTCAGCAAAACTTAAGTTCCAAAATAATTTAGTTATCCTTTTTTTATTTTTAATCTTGAAAACATCATATAATTGGATCGGTTAAAGTGTCGCCTCCTTTTGTTGTTGGTTGCAGACTCAAAATAAATGTGGCATTAATCCATATGTTGGTGAATTCACAGACGCACAGGATACAGCTTCTGAGCAGGAGGAAACCGTCGCGCTGAAAGGCCACTTTTACGGCGTCTATTTGTTAGCCAGTCAGAGCTTGGATCCTCGTTACCGAGGAAAGTGCTATGTTGGCTTCACCGTGAACCCGAAACGGCGGATACGCCAACACAATCTTGGTTATGACTTCGGCGGCGCAAGGAAAACAAGCAGCAAAGGGCCGTGGCTAATGATAATGATCGTGCACGGATTTCCGAATAATACAGTGGCACTCCAGTTTGAATGGGCTTGGCAACAGCCCTCGCTTTCTACCAGACTAAAAATGTTCCCTGAATTAAAACGAAAGTTGCCCAGGGAGACGTTTTTTGACTACAACTTTAGAATCCTCGGTTATATGCTGGATGTTAGCCCTTGGAATAGATTACCACTCTCCGTTCGCTGGCTAGAAGCAGATTATGAAAGACCATTTAACATGCCATTTCCTAACCACATGGAGATTGTAAGTGGAAAGGTTTCCATAAGCGCCTCGCAACGTATGAGATCTTATGATGCAGTAGCTCCTCCACTTGTGGCGTGGGCTTCCGAGTGTCACCTTTGTATGCAGCAAATCGTGCATCCGGAGAGATCACGCCTGGGATGCACAAATCCAATGTGTCGACTTACATGCCATATGATGTGCCTGGCCAATTACCTTCTGGGCGACGAGCCAGGTCATTACATCCCAGTTGGAGGAGAGTGTCCGCTTTGTGAGAACCGTCTCAGCTGGGCAGCCCTTCTGCAGCGTAAACGTCTTCTCATGGGCGTACCTGAGGAACGGCAGGATCATGACGAGGATCGGATCGACGATGTTGGTGTGCACTGTAATATTGAAGAAGCCCCGGAGTTCTGCGATTAATTGAAGATCCGAATGCATTAATTCACAAATGCTAATATACGCTATACGTAAGCTAAAACGTTTGTTAAAGTATCTAGGAAAACACCGTTTTAATGCGCTCTTCGAAGTAAACATTTCAAATAAAAACTAAAATAATGTTTCCGATTTGGAATACTGAGTTTATTTATTATAAGTTTGATACTTTTGCAGAGATTGCTTTAAGGTTTAGTATACGCGATTCTTACCATTTACCACGTCACTACTAAGAGGAACAAAAACAAGGAACCATTTTATAAATGGATAAATTTAATTTATACATATCAGTTTTTTATTCTTTAAGTATGTTAAAATAAATAAATAAAACAATTCGTCAGGTGCTTATTGCATAAAATATGTTCAGTAAATTGATAGAAAATCTATTACATTAAAAAATTCATAGGTCCAGGTGTGACACGTGTGCCTTAATGGTTTTTAAAACATTTCTGTAGTCTTGTAAAAGTTCAGCCATTTTCCGTTTTTCCTGCAAATAATACTCCATAGACATTTGTACATACTCTTGGCCCTTGAAGTTAAATACGGAAACTTCAGAAGTATCAACATTGTCTTGATCTTCTACTCTTAATCGTTCTGCATTCGTATTTGGTTCCGTTTTCGCAGTTTCTCTTAGAGCAATGACAATGGACGACTCCTTCGGGCGCTTGACCGGTGGTATGTCAGCGACTATGTCAACTAAAAATAAAGTTGAATGAATAAGCATTAATTTGCAATACGAATGTGATGACCCAACCCATACAATATTGAAGCCTAAGTGGATTTATAGTACTTACGATCTTTCTTAAGAGTTGTGGTAATTGAGGTTGTGTCCACGTTGTTGATGCTAAGTTCATCGTCGCTCAGATTTATGTAGTAGCTCTCATGCGACGTGGAAGCCACTTGTTGGGGCTCCTCCTCCGGCTTCGGACTGCTTTCCTTATATGGATACGGTACAGCCTCACCCACGAGAAGCGTTCGGTTCTTGGAGGAGGATATGAACTTACGGTCAAAATGAAGGGAGCACATAAAAAGCTGGCTTAGGGGAATCTTTGGATGCACTTGACCGTTCTCGTGCCAGATTCTCGCCCTTTGCGGTTGCTTGGGAAAGGCAAACAGGGTTCTTCCCTTGGCCAACGCGTTGTCGTGGCCAACATAATAATATTCGCAGTCCTTGTACGCGCAAGACCTCGTCGTCATGTTTATAAATATAATATTAAATGAATTAATTAATTAAATGAACGGTACAAATCGAGTACAATGTTATTGTGTTCGATTACATATCGAGGCGACTTGATAGGGATGATACCCTCATTTCACTAACTTATTAGTTATTTTATACTCGTTTCCACTTTTTTGCGTTTTGGAAAAGTAATTATTTTTTGTAATGTATTTTTAATTTCCAATTACAAATAAATTCGTCATTTGTAAATTTGTCAACAGATACAATAAATAAAGTCGTAGCAAGAACTCACAAATACTTGGTTTCCGATATTTTGATCGATATTAAATCCGAATGCAAATCTTTCGGAAGTAAATATTAAAACAAGATTGGAAAATTCCAATCCATGTGTCTGTTTGGAAAATGGAAATTGTAAAAGTTCTTATTAATATGCGACGTTCTTATGAATTAAGTTTGTTCACAATTATTAAAAACTACAGATAGCGATAATTGCATAAGCCTTGAGTCTATAAAATTAAGCGAAAGTATACGCTTTCTGACGATTAAGATTATTAATTATAAATTATAATTTAATTAAAATGTGCTTTTTTAAACCCCTTTCTATTTATTGTTTTGCACACCATTAATTTGGGATCTAGACGTATTAAGTAAAAATACATACATTTTAATAAATACTTTTTATATAAATGTTTAGCAAAAGCAAATTAATTTTTATGTGGACTATCAAAAAAAATAATAAGGAAACCTTTATAAAATCAAATTATGTTTAATGTGCGTACATTGATTTTTTTTTCTTGAAAAGTTCAACGTTTGCAGCTTAAGTTATTAGATTAATGGGTATTTTTATTCTGTAGGAAAAAAAAAATCTCGCCCGACACGTATTCAAACTTTTTTTTTGCAAGTTTCCTCCGTACTTGAGCACGTACTCTTTGAATAAGTATGTAATTCTAAATCCCATCAATCTGGCATGTCTGCCAATAAACGGGAAAAATTCACACTGGGTTTTTTTCACGTTTTTTTTTGTCTTTGGTCCACAGTGATTATCTGTAGCTATGTTTGTTCGCGTCAAGAAAGGAATAGACACCATGACCATATCGGATTTTGAACTTGACAGCAGCAAGGGCATTGACCTGACATACAGAAAGAAAAAGAAAGCGGGTTCCGTCGCCTGCGAAGGAATAATCACCACGTACCATGAATACTGCAGAAACACCTCCATACATGGAGTCCAATATCTAGGCGAGCGCGAGCGACCCTTCCGCGAGCGGATCTTTTGGTTGTTTGTGTTCCTGATCTCGATCTACGGCTGTTCCACGTTGATTCAAAGTGCCTACACCAAGTGGACCGAAACGGTGGGAGTCCCTTGTAGAACCTACGTAGCATCAGTATAAGCTCTCTGGCACAATAGCGTTGAAAGTACAGATCGTTCAAAACCTAACATGTTCAAATATATTATCCGCCTTAATTGTAATCATTTAACGTAAAGTTTTCAGAGCATAAACCTTTTTTTTCCATACATTATATTTAATTCAAAATACCCAGAAACTACAGTACTTTCTGTAAAATGCTTTTAGCCGACAGAGAAAATAATATTACATATATTTTCAAAGCCTGTAATCGTTAGCTTTGCGGAAAAATCGACTCCCGTCTGGAGCATTCCCTTTCCGGCGGTCACAGTCTGCTCGGAAACAAAAAGGGTGTTAAAGCAGAAAGGTTTGGTATTTGAGAAGGCTCTAGTTGTACACACTTTGAAAATTAAAATGTAATCTTTGCTTGACAGGGAAGGAGACCACATATGCTGATCTTTATAGCCAGTTCAGCGAGGATATGCGAGTTTCACGCGTCTTTAGGCCCGAAAACGTTAGTGCCCTTGAGATGGAGGAGTTCCGCACCCTGCTGCACGTATGCAATACCCAGATCATGGATGAGTACATTCCCTTGATAGCTGGCGACGACTTGGACTACTTCGATGTTCTGCAGAGGATGCTGCCGCAGTTTGATCGGTATTTCTTTTATTGCCGCTGGCTAAGTCGCTTCGGCGAGTGCGAGACCTTTTTCCGGAAGACTCTTACGGAGGAGGGCATCTGTTATACTTTTAATGGGCTGAGGGCCACTAAGATATACCGGGACGACACCTATCAGTACCAACACAGCGGGGAACCCCTTGAAATGGAAAATATTAGCTCGCAGCACACGCCCTGGACTCTGGAAACGGGTTATGCGCTTGATAGCGAAGTGGAGACCTTTCCGGCGCGGGTTTTGAGTGCCGGGGCGCGATCTGGCATTTTTCTAGCCCTTCAAAGCTTTAAGCAGGAGGTGGACTACGCGTGCCGAGGACCTGTGCAGGGATTTAAGGTGGGAACAGATGAAAACATGGCTATTTTCACATTTTTATACCCGTTACTCGTTTTCCATTCAAAAGTAGCTTAAAAAAAGTTTACTTTTCGTATGATTAATACGTATGTATAAAGGTGAACAAAACAGTTGCTTAATATGTGCTTTGCTTAATGTACAGGTACTGCTCCATGCCCCCGATGATGTTCCGCAGGTTTCCAAACAGTTTGTTCGCATTCCCATGGGCAAGGAGGTGGTGATCGCAGTGAAGCCCAACATGATCACCATGTCATCGGGCATAGCAGAGTACCATCCGATTCGGAGGCAGTGCTTCCTTAGCCACGAGCGGTCGCTGCGATTTTTTAAGGTGTACACCGAATCGAATTGCCAACTGGAATGCTTGGCCAACTTCACGCTGATAAAGTGCGGATGCGTTAAGTTCTCAATGCCCAGAACCATAGACATGCCCGTATGCGGAGAGGACAAGATCCACTGCTACGATCGGGCGGAAAGGGAGTTGTTAATCAGGGAATTCAAAAGAGTAAGAGCGCTGAACGCTGCCCGCGACGATTCGAGGGGCGTGGAATCCGCCTGTAATTGCATGCCGGCATGCACATCCCTCATCTACAATACGGAGATTTCCCAAGCCAACTTCGATTTGGAAGAAATGCTAATGGCTGAGGGTGACACTGAGTTCCTGAAGGAGTATCCCGGTTCCCAGATGTCTCGTTTATCCATTTACTTCAAGCAAAGTCAGTTCATCACTTCGAAGCGGTCGGAGCTTTACGGAATGACCGAGTTTCTGGCGAATTGTGGTGGCATTTTCGGTTTGTTTATGGGGTTTTCTATCTTAAGTCTGGTGGAGATGATCTACCACTTCACGTTACGGTTTTTTACCAATCTAAAGCGTCTGGTTAAAGGATAAGCCATTAGAAGTATTTACTAAATTCAACGAAATTAATTTTTTAACTAGTTATTTGCAATCGAAGATCCGGTAGCTTATTATATTAGATATGCATATTTATACTTATGTAATGTATACTAATCTATCAAAAATTTGTCAATATATACAATTGATCCATTTCGAGCCCTTCTCCAGTGACTACGATGCTATAAGTTTGGTTTAAATTTGGCACCTCTACTAGATAACTCCCACTCAGCTGAATTTGTTGATCCCAATTTGTCCCATGTCTTCCGTAAGAACTAGCTTTTAGTCCTTTTTGATAAAAAACAATTCTACTTGATACTTTATTTTGCCGTGGGCGTTTGAGCTTGCTAGCCAAAAAACATGCAGTTTAAGGATCCGTTCTAGGATAGAATACGCTTCGATTATTTAAACCCCCCATTGCCACATGAATAGCATTTGTCATTTATCAGTCTTCTTCATACATGCTCGTTGGAGGATCCCGCCTTCTTCGGACTTTTGTCTCATTTCAGGCTACTGCGTTTATTTAACTCCTTTTCTGCAACAGTCGCTTGAGCTGGGTGCTTAAGCTTAAGCTTATGTTCAATAAGTACTTGTAAATGGATTATATTATAGATTTACGACTTATGTTAAACTAAACAAATACAGAAGTAAACAATAAAGTAAATTAATACACAGCACATGTATGTATATATATTTTCAGTTTGATGCTAATTATGCTTGTTTTAGAGGTTTCAATGCTAATAAAAAAATTATTATTCGATTTCAGCGGGTTTAAAAGTGTTTTGAGGAAAAATCGGCTCAGGCCAATCCTCTGGAGGTTGTTGTTGCACTCTTGCTCCTGTTATTAAATTAAGGGACTTAAGCCAAAAATTTCAAGAATATATAATTCAATTAGTTTGTAAAATAGTACAAGATAAGGACAATTTTTCTCTAGGTTGCCAAGACTTTTAATTTAAAAAACAAACAATTGTCAGACGGTCTTCAGCAAAAAATAGTACATTTTAAAAATATGTTTTATTGTTTTTGATTCGCAATTTGTTACAATTCATAGAAGTCGATAGTTGACCATTAGCAGAAGATGGTATTTAATTTTAAAATCTAGCTAGAGCTACAGCCGATTTTACAAACGACGTAGCTATCGGCCATCACTAGTGCGGGCGGTCGCTTGCGCGCCAAAAGCAGTTGTGTGTTATCGATAACGGGGGCCAGTGTTGCCTTGGTGCTTTAGCGAGATTTCAGCGTGACTGTGCCTTAAAAATTGTGTAAAAAGATTAGTAAAAGAAAGGTGGATAAGTCGCACAGCAGCTGATTCGCCACCCAGCAAAAAACTGGCATCTTTCGATTCACGGTGACCGCGAAGAGCGACCTAAAGTGCAGTGTGCGAATGTGCGACCCTTGGCAACCCAGCCAGTTGTTCCGTTCTGCTCTTTTCTAGGCGGCAGCCGTCGCGTGAAGACTGAAGTGAAAATCGTGTTTTCCACGAGTTCTTGTGTTTCAATTCATTTAAACCAGACAGACTAAGATGGCAGCCGATCAGGCCCAGTTCCAGCAGCTCCTGGTGTCCCTTTTGTCCACGGACAACGATGTGCGCCAGCAGGCGGAGGTGAGTCCCAATATTCTCGTTTACGGCGTGGCTGGGGATCTCGAAAAGCGTATTGCCGTCGCCTCGAATTTTCGATGCGCAATTTGCGATTTGTGGGTTGCAGATGATGAAGAAATATACGGCGGAGCAGCTGGCATCTATAAGATCTTCTCCCGGCACATGTGTACGTACGTCGGTGTGCGAATCGAACGGCCGAAATTTCAGTTGAATCTGATTCATCACACAAAACGTGTTTTCGCCTCCGCTTTGCCCCGAAATTCGCATGTGTGTGAGGGAGAGGGCGACGGATGACAGACGGTGCGAAGCAGGCAAACAAATCAAAATGAAAGCGAATTGTGCAATTTGCAAGCCGCCACATGATTTTCTATTGGAATTCGCAGTAGGTAATTCGGAACACCAAGTGCCGCCGAAAACGGAAACAAAGAGCAGGTGCAAAATCCATGACACACGGTCCCAGTGGTGCAATCTGTCAGTTGATAAGGCTCTCGGATTTCGAAGTCTCGCTCTGGCGCCACATGGCACCGCCACGCCCACGCCACACCAACCACCAAACCCCACCCACTCTGATGACCTTGGGTAGCATGGTACCGCTTCCACCTAAAGTTCCACCTGGGTTGCCAAAAATACCTATTTAGTTTCCGTTCCAGCTTCACTTATTTAATTGTGATTTTCACCTAAAAATATAAATAACTAAGATCCGCTTTAAATTGTATCAAAGCCCTATTTTGTCAAGGTGGTATTTTGTTTACATATACAGAATAATATTTAAATTACTATTCTTAAATGTATATTACAAAACCATAAATTCAATACAAATTCCAGACACCTAAATAATGTTTGTTTTGATTTCTAATTCCAGGACGCATACAACAACCTTGCAAGAGAACTGAAGGTGACGCATCTCCTGGGCAATATCCAAAATGGCCAGCAGTCGGAGGAGGCTCGACAGATGGCGGCCGTGTTGCTGCGCCGTCTGTTTACCACCGAGTTTATGGAGTTCTACAAAGGGGTAGGCAGAAAAGCGGACAGAGAATCCCCGTCAGAACATCATTCTGATATTATCTTACTCTCAGATTCCAGCTGAATCGCAGAACCAATTGCTTCAGCAGATTCTTTTGGCCGTGCAGCAGGAGGTGACACCGCAGTTGCGTCGCAAGATTTGCGAGGTAGTTGCCGAGGTGGCACGGAATCTGATCGACGAGGACTGCAACAACCAGTGGCCCGACATCTTGCAGTTTCTCTTCCAGTGCGCCAACTCGGCTACGCCCCAGCTGCAGGAATCGGCACTGCGGATCTTCTCCAGTGTGCCTTCGATATTTGGAAACCAGGAAGCTCAGTACATTGATCTGATCAAACAGATGTTGGCCAAGAGCATGGACGCTGGATCCGATCCGGAGGTCCGAGTACAGGCCGTGCGAGCAGTCGGAGCATTCATCCTCTATCACGACAAGGAGAACGAGACGGCCATCTACAAGCACTTTGCGGATATGCTGCCCCGCATGATCCACATTACTGGCGAGACAATCGAGGCCCAGGATGACCAGAGTCTGCTAAAGCTCCTAATTGAGATGACCGAGAACTGCCCGAAGTTCCTGCGTCCCCAGCTGGAGTTTATTTTTGAGGTCTGCATGAAGGTATTCAGCTCACAGGACTTTGAGGACAGCTGGCGTCACCTAGTCCTGGAAGTTATGGTGTCGCTGGCCGAGAACGCCCCGGCGATGGTACGCAAGCGAGCGGACAAGTACATCGTGGCTCTGATTCCGCTGATTCTGCATATGATGACGGATTTGGATGATGACGAAAATTGGTCCACCGCCGATGTGGTCGATGATGACGATCACAGCGACAACAACGTAATCGCCGAGTCTTCGCTGGATCGCCTTGCCTGTGGCTTGGGGGGAAAAGTTGTGCTGCCGCACGTCATGAACGCTCTACCGGCTATGTTAGGTCATGCCGATTGGAAACATCGCTTCGCAGCCCTCATGGCCATCTCGGCCATTGGTGAGGGTTGTCACAAGCAGATGGAGGCCATTCTCGATGAGGTAATGACCGGAGTCCTGAACTTCCTAAGGGATCCTCATCCTCGCGTTCGATACGCCGCTTGCAACGCCATTGGCCAAATGTCCACCGACTTTGCACCGATCTTCGAGAAGAAGTTCCACAGCCAGGTAAGTCTTGTCTCAATAAGGCCAAAATTTTTCTTTGTAAAGACCTTTTAAACTGCGCATTACATCATTAAATTTTTTGCAAAAAAAAGTAAAGAAAAGGCATTATTTACTGTCGAATTGGTTTTAACTGCACTTAATAGTTTTTATAGAGTTACATCTAATCTAGTTCAGATTCTGATTATCGACTCTTCCTATTATTTTAGTATTATTTAAATGTTTAAAAATGTTCTCTTGTTTCTTCAGGTGATTCCCGGTCTCTTGTCTCTTTTGGATGATGTGGAAAATCCCCGAGTACAAGCACATGCCGGTGCCGCTCTGGTGAACTTCAGCGAGGACTGCCCGAAGAATATATTGACACGCTATCTGGACGGGATCATGGCCAAGCTGGAGACCATTCTGAACTCGAAGTTCAAGGAGCTGGTGGAGAAGGGAAACAAGCTGGTTCTGGAGCAGGTAGTGACCACAATTGCATCGGTTGCGGATACCTGCGAAGCGGAATTTGTGGCCTACTATGATCGTCTTATGCCATGTCTGAAGTTCATCATCCAGAATGCAAACTCGGATGATCTCCGCATGCTTCGCGGCAAGACAATTGAGTGCGTGAGCTTGATAGGATTGGCGGTGGGCCGGGAGAAGTTTATTGGCGATGCCGGAGAGATCATGGATATGCTGCTGGTTAATCATACCGAAGGAGGTGAGCTATCTGATGATGATCCGCAGACCTCCTATCTGATCACTGCCTGGGCACGTATGTGCAAGATCCTTGGCAAGCAATTTGAGCAATATCTACCCGTCGTCATGGGACCCGTGATGCGAACGGCCACCATGAAGCCTGAAGTGGCGATGCTGGACAACGACGAGGTGGAGGACATCGAGGGTGATGTGGACTGGTCTTTTATTAATCTTGGCGAGCAGCAGAACTTCGCCATTCGCACTGCTGGCATGGACGACAAGGCTTCGGCCTGTGAGATGCTGGTTTGTTATGCTAGGGAACTAAAGGAAGGATTTGCCGAATACGCTGAGGACGTCGTGCGTCAAATGCTGCCCATGCTTAAGTTTTACTTTCATGACGGTGTCCGCACAGCTGCTGCTGAGTCACTGCCTTACCTTCTCGACTGCGCAAAGATAAAGGGCCCACAATATCTAGAGGGCATGTGGTTGTTCATTTGTCCTGAGCTGCTCAAGGTAATCGTCACGGAACCGGAGCCAGAAGTGCAGTCGGAGCTTCTAAATTCGTTGGCCAAATGCATTGAAACCTTGGGACCTAATTGTCTTAATGAGGATGCAATGAAACAGGTTCTAGAGATTATTAACAAGTATGTGCTGGAGCATTTCGAGCGCGCTGATAAACGTTTGGCGGCCCGCAACGAGGAGGACTACGACGACGGTGTGGAGGAGGAGCTGGCCGAGCAGGACGATACAGATGTTTACATCCTTTCCAAAATCGTTGACATCACACACGCCCTTTTCCAGACCAACAAGACTCAGTTCTTACCCGCCTTTGAACAGGTGGCCCCGCACTTTGTCAAGCTACTGGAGCCCAGCCGACCTCTTGCTGATCGCCAGTGGGGCTTATGCGTGTTCGATGATCTTATTGGTGAGTTTTCTTCACTGAATTGTGCATTTCAATAGATCCGATACCTTAAAAATAATTTTAAAAGAATACTTGATTCGTTTTCATAATTTGTGCCACCATTAAACTAACGACTTTTCTAAACCCTCATTTTACTTACAGAATTTTGCGGTCCCGCCTGTGCTCCATACCAGCAAATCTTTACGCCAGCCCTGCTACAGTACGTGTGCGATAAATCCCCAGAAGTGCGCCAGGCGGCTGCCTACGGATGCGGAGTGCTCGGTCAGTTCGGTGGTGAGCAGTTTGCGGTCACATGCGCCCAGATCATTCCATTGCTGGTGCAGGTCATCAACGATCCCATAGCCCGCGACATCGAGAACATTAATGCGACAGAGAATGCGATCTCGGCGTTTGCTAAGATCCTGAAGTACAATAAGTCGGCGCTGACCAATGTGGACGAGCTTATCGCGGCTTGGTTCTCTTGGCTGCCGGTGTCTGAGGATCCAGAAGAAGCCGCTCACATTTATGGCTACCTATGCGATTTAATTGAAGGCAACCATCCGGTAATTCTTGGGGCCAACAACTGCAATCTGCCGCGCATTGTCTCCATCATCGCTGAAGCCTTCTGCACCAAGGTGCTAGAGGCGCAGAACGCCACCGGCACACGTATGCTCACCATCGTCAAGCAGGTGGAATCGAATCCAGAAGTAATGGCCGCTTGCGCCAGCACCTTGAGCCCAGAACAGCAGCAGGCGCTGCAGGATGCCTACCGGGAGCTGGCGAGCGGTGCTTCCGCCTAGGGAATGGCACCTCCTTCTCCCCAGACCCAATCCAATCCAGGCGAACTTGCCAAGGAGGGTAGGGTGGTGGCTTCAGCTACTCGTTATCATTATTTTTATGTGACCGAAATCGTCGTCGGAAGTATATGAAGTATATGTTCAACAAATAGATACACGCATCATACATTTATGTGTACCATAGAGTTATCTGGGTACATAATTCTATACATATTGTGATTTTAATCAAAACTCTTCTCCCGAAGACAAAAGTCTGCCTCGTTAGAATTTGACATGTTGTATGGATGAGATCCAAATGTCATCCCAATCACACACAAATTCCAATAGATTATTTTCGTTACTCAATTTTTCATATGTTTATACATATGTGTGTATATACGGCCCGAACGGCCGCCTCTTTCTGCAAAAAGCAGGATGTAAAAGTTGTCCGAATCAATCGAAATATAATTTTGTGCATTCAAATCGACAAATATATTCAAAGGAATAACATTTATTGTATTTTAAACATGATAAAAACGAAATAAATAACACTTAAATCAATATTTTAATTGCCATGAGCTTATGTTTTACAATTGCTTTCGCGCGTGCTTGAACATCGCTGCAAGCTCATCATGTTATGTAAGTTTGTTTGACTTGATTTTTGTTATTAACCTGCCCTGAAAGGCATATCTCATGAATTATTCAGGGCAGAGAAATAAGGAGCTATGGCATTTCAATAATAATTCTCTAAAGATTAATTTAAAAATCGTGGTGGCAACGTGGTGGCAGTAAACGTGCAAAGGCCTCCTAAGCAGCTGATCCGATTCGAAATGAAAATTAAGCGAATCAAAACAAAGATGGAAAAAATCGAAACATTCCACAGCTCGAATAGAAAACAATCATTCTGACATAGTATATTTTACGAATTTAAGTTATATTTGGCAAACACGAATTTTAGTTTAAAGACAACCGGGTGCACGAATAAAAAGGGGTAGAAAATTCGCGTAGTAAAACTTATGAAGAAATCGCAAAAGTGAGCGGTCCAGCGGTTCTTTCTGGAACACTAGGTGACTAGAAGTGCAGACCAATCGCTCCAGCTTCCCAGCGAATCAGACCAAAGGCTAAAGGTGAGTGCAACAGGTAGATGGACATTAGAAGGGCAGAATTAGAGCAGCTGACCTTATTATTTTGTAGCAATAATAAGAATAAAAAGCGTCCCATGCCCAATTTGGTGACGCATATTGGTTACTCTTTTATTTGTAGTTTGTTGCCCCCCACGTCAGCATAAATCTCTGGCATCAAGTGCGTTGGAAAGCAGCTTGTGTAATCTCTGTTTGTTTGTTAAGTTATACGACTATCAACAAAAAAGTAATATGCTGTTACGTCGGCGGAGTACCCGTGTCCTAGATAAGGACTAGGGCCGAGGGGGAGGAATCTGATGTTCAGGCACCAGGTTGCCAGCGTAAGCTCGTCGTATTTGGATCGTGAAATCTGGATTAGCCTCTCACCTCTCTAACATAACGAGAATAAATATTAGAAGTGTCAGTAAAAATAATTACATTCGTACCGTTCGTCAGTCAGCAGTCCTCACTGCCCCACAAGCTAAGCTGACGCTTGATCGTTAAGCGATCGGGCAATTTTTTGGTAACATTCTCTCCCCTTTACGCGTGCGCTTGCCAGATCGATCGTCTATTTATACCAATATTACACATTTAATTTCTATCAATGAAATGCATTGCCTGGAAGAGGTGTGGTATGGAGGTATGGTGTTTGGTGATAGTCACGACCCCGCTGCACTGATCGCTTGTAGGTCTGCTGTATGCCTAGGATCTCGTCTTTGTATTGTCGGAGGCCTTCGACTCCTTGCCACCCATCTTAAGACTTCTTGAATATTTCTTAGGATTGTAGGTCTTTCTTCACGAGGCGCACTCTTGACTTCCTGTCTGTTGGCTTAGAAGAGTGGGTCTTTCGTTACCAGGTGTCCTTTTGCCTTCCATTGATCTTTTCAGTCCAGGACTCTGGAATCCTGCGTAACAGTGCACTTACAAAATATGCTAAAGGAGAAACATGAATATAAAGACAGTAGGATTTCCTACAGATTTAATCTTCCTAAACCATAAAATAACCATAAATATTTAAAATCCAGACTTAAATTTACTGAGCCTGCTTACGGTTTCTAATGTTTGTGAGTTGTTCCTAAGATAATCGAGACTGTGATGGCGGAGGAGAGAAGCGAATTCCTGGAAGCGTATGCTGGCATCAAAACAGCCTACAAAACGGCCATGACTCAGGTGGACCAGGCCGTAAGTCACGAGGAGCAGGATTCCCCAGCCCAAGCCATTGAGGCCTACGAGCTGGCCCTGCGTATGATAGAGAACACCTTCGGAATTCCAGTTGGTCTTCCCGATAAGATCGACAACGTGCAGGTGGAGTGGAACGATGCCTGTGCGCTGATCCAAAAGCTCAAAAGCGCTGAGTCGGAATTGAGATACCGTCTTAAGGTACTGCGATCCCAGAACCAGTCCATTGATGATAAAACCATGGAGGCTAGGGAGGAAAATCGAACTGAGTTGGGAGCAAAGAGCGCGTTGCTGTCGAAAAATCCCTCCACGCATTATGATATAGCCAATGCTAGTGGAACACCAAAAACCTACAGGGAGCTGGCTGCCGGGTTGCGGGAGCTCTTAGCTGTACGGAACTCCCATGTCTTGCTGGATGAGCTCTTCCGTGCGCAGGTAAAATTGTACCGGATCGAAGCCAGTGGAACTGTTACCTCCATGAGTGGTTCGTCCACTATGTCATTGGTAATGTGTACTGTGGGTGGCAAATGGAAGTACCTCAGTGGAATCTACTACATACAGTGCTCCGTGTCAACTGAAGGGGCTGCAGGGATTTGGCTCTACCCACTGGTTCCCTCGATTACAAAATGCTACCGAACAGAGTACGGAGCCTTTATTTTTCCGGATATGGAGTGCCAGCAGCCGGAAAATGCGTTTGGTTTGATGCTAACGAAAGAGGGACAGACCATGCACTCGGAGATGAAACTAGAGGACCTTCAGCAGTTCTTCCTTGACTTATTGGAGGCCGTACTCGCTGGCACGGTGGAGCAGTTAAAATCTCCGACCTCCCAACGTGCTGACCTCGCTTCAGATACCGTTTCCGGATCGGAGCGGGTGTCTAGACACATTGTGAGTGTGGCTGATTTTATTGCTAGTAATCTGGTAAGGGGAGCCGAGAATACGGGAGGGTTTATGCTTACGAGCACTCCGTATCTAATTTCCAAGATGACGCCAGCCTCCGTAGATGCTCAGGTGCCCAGCTCTGTCCAAACTTCAGGTGAGTAAGAACCAATAAGATAGTTTTATTTATACAATGGAGCGCTGAAAAAACCCATTTATACCCGTTACTCTTAGAGTAAAAGGGTATACTAGATTCGTTGAAAAGTATGTAACAAGCAGAAGGAAGCGTTTCCGACCATATTAAATATATATATTCTCGATGCGAATCAATAGCCGAGTCGATCCATGTCCGTCTGTCCGTCCGTATGAACGTCGAGATCTCAGGAACTACAAAAGCTAGAAAGTTGAGATTAAGCATACAGACTCCAGAGACATAGACGCAGCGCAAGTTTGTCGATTCATGTTGCCAGGCCCACTCTAACGCCCACAAACCGCCTAAAACTGCCATGCCCACAATTTTGAAAAATGTTTTGATATTTTTTCATTATTGCATTTAGTCTTGTAAATTTCTATCGATTTGCCAAAAAACTTTTTTCCACTCCCACTCTAACGCCCACAAACCGCCAAAAACTGTCAGTGTTGAAGACTCTCCTTCGCGAATCTTGTTTTATTATAAGCATATTACATCATTTTTTGGCAAAAGTGACGCATAGCAGATAACTATTTGTTTCAAAATACTTTAATTGAAATATAGCTTCCGTACATTAAACAGTGTACCTAATGATGATATTGATTTTTTTGTGTTTTGAAGGTGCGATCGCCACTACACTTGCACCTCTATAAGAGGTGGGAACATTTCATTCTTAACTTAACTTAACTTAATTAAAGTTTAGTGTTTTTTAGATTGCACTTTTCTATTAATAATAAGTTCTGAATGGTGTATGTATCTAGTACTACCCTTGTTTTCCTTATAGTTGAGGTGGCCCAAAAAGTGACGCACGCCGCAGCCGGAATGACAGGATGGATAGCTGGAAAGGTTGGCACTGCCTCAATGGCAGTCGGTCGCTACCTGGCTCCTCATATTCAGGAACAGGGCTCTAAATTGCTGCAGAAGGGATTTGGCTACGACAACAGCAAGGCTAATAGCACCATGGAGGGCGCCATGACCATCGCGGCAGGAGCCGTGGAAGGAGTCAGTACCGTATTCGATGGCCTCGAGACTTCAGCCAAGATCCTGGGTTGCAGTCTTAGTGAAAACTCCGTCAAGATAATCGAACACAAGTGGGTTGAATATCTTAATTATACCCGTTACTTGTAGAATAATTGTAGAATATGGGCGTTGGAGTGGGCGTGGCAAAAAGTTTTTTGGATAATCGATAGAAATTTACAAGACCAATACAAAAATGGAAAAATATCAAAACATTTTGGGCAAAACAGTGGGCGACATGATCGACAAACTTGCGCTGCGTCTATGTCTCTGGCGTTCTCGACGTTCATACGGACGGACAGACGGCTATTAACCCTGATCAAGAATATATTTACTTTATATGGTTGGAAACGCTTTCTTCTGCCTGTTACATACTTTTCAACGAATCTAGTATACCCTTTTACTCTACGAGTAACGGGTATAACGGTTATGCATTTTTGTAAAAGATTTTGTTACGAAATTTTGTCCGAATTAAAACAAATCACATACGTTGAACACGTTTTTCCTTATTTGAAATGATCCGAAGATCATTTGTCACTTGTGAATAGCTTACGAGTTACTCTTATAAAATGCACCATTTCTAAAATGTGGGCGATGTGTTATCAAATTATCTAGGATTACGAAATATTACTCTATCTTAAACTGAATATCATATAAATAATACAAATACCAATCCGTTCATATATGTTTAAAATGTCAAGGAAAAGTAGATGAAATTGGTAGTCAATTGATCAATCAGTTACAAATATGTAATATTACTTAATTCGAAGTCTAGCTATACAAAAATATCAATATGCAGGCTTATTTTATATTTTATATAATTACATAAATGTGTATCTACAATTTCAGATATGGTCAGCAGACGGGAAATCTGGCTAGTGGCACCTTCGACACGGTGGGCAACGTTTTTGTGGTCAGTCAGAACGTAAACTACATTACTCCGAAGGGCATTGCCAAGAAAATGGTCAAACGAACCGGTGAAGCTGCGGTTAGCGACTATAAACGAGACTTAAGAAAATCGAAATCTCATTTTATTGATGCCGGAGCCCTTTATCCGGATCTCCGGACTTTAAAAGAATAGCGCGAATAGCAAATGAACAAACTATATATTATAATCGTTGATATTAAACTATTGATACTATTGAGAAAAAATTTTAATGTAAAAAAACGGATGAGAGATGTATGTTACTAACTTCTGAACCACAGAAGGCAATGACTTAATTGACGAAATACAGCAGATTAAAAAATAGTGCAAAGACAAACATCTAATAAGAACAGTATAATTTTTTCTTAAGTTTTATTTTCCAAAAAACAACTAAATCAATTTAAACCGCAGATTGAATGCATATACTAGATTCGATGGATTCAGGATGACACGCTCAATCTTTAGTACATTTTTTGTGCAATTTATGCAATTTCTTTTTGTCTTTCCAAATTATAAATAGTTTTCTAGCACCCCAACAGCTGAGTAACAGCTAAATTATAATGTACTAACTTTTATTATATTATTTTATTATGCAAAAAAGGCACGTTTTAGAATTATTAGCTATCTTCACTTATTTAGAACCAATAACTCTATTTTAGCAAAGAATTTCATATGACCGCATTTAAACGCTATTTTAGAGCGTTAGAACGTAAATGGCCATGTAAATTATGAAACAAGTGATGTATGTAAGTCACTTTAGTTTTACGGTTCGATGAAAATCGACCAGAAAACCGCACGGGAAAACTACTATAATAAAAGTTTTATGTTGAGTCTTATGTTGGTAAAAAGGAACTTAAATATATGACTTTTTTCTCAAACTGCAACACTGTCTGTAGTGTACTTATTCGTCACCAATCAACACCTCGATCTCCTATTTGACTCGTCTGAAGACGCCGTGTTTCTTTTTCTTAGTACTATTTCTTTTAAGATACTAAGGTTGGTACACCATGACTTACGAACTGAGCTCAAGAATATAGAACCAGCAACCAGCTCATTAATAAATAGAACGAGCTATAAAAGATCTTCATATGAAGACTACTTACAATATGTATACTATATATGTACATATACACGAAGTGTGTTAAAACTTCTTGCATTAGCTTGTTTCCCAGATACATATTCTAAATGTCCTCAGTGTAATATAATAAGGAGCCCCAGTGATCCAAATTTCGTAATGGTTCAGCTCTCGTGTGAGTCCTATGGTGAATATAGGAATGGGTGTAGCATACTTTTGGGAAACGCAAACAAAAATTATTTTGAAATCGGTTTAGTTTTAAGCTCTGTGGCTCAACCCTTCATCGGGACCTGAATCTGCATACGGTGGAAGAGCAGATCGCAAGGCACACACACACACAAGGCAGATATATTGATAGGCTTAAAAGACACCACAGCATGCTGGCAAGACGCTTACTCCCAGGCAGGCCTCTAAGAAGGCTTAAAAGAAAGGGCTTTGCCAAAACAATTGGACAGCTTTAAAGACCTTCTCGATGTATGAGATTTTGTTGTAAGTCCTCCTATTAATTTATTCTAAAGCTTTGAAGAGCTCCATCGGCATCTCGTTACGTAAACGTAGCCGAATATTCGGATTAATTGGCATCAACTAGCTTTATAAAAACAATGCAGTGGTCAAATTAAAATTGTTCTTCATTAAAGGATTTATTATCCACTGCGTTCGATGTCTTAATTGAAACCGATAAAGTTCTTATTAATTTTGAAGACTTTCCGAACAACGTAACGAAAAACGTAAGAGCGAAGCAGAGAGACCTTCTCTGCCGACAGATAAAAATACCGCAGGTTGCGAGAGTACGGAATTATTCTTATTCAACTCATCGCAGTTGGCCACACTCCGCCCCATTTTCAAGCCCTGAAATGCCTTCGGTCTGCAGTACATTTTCGACTCGGCTAAAAACAGGAGGCTAAGAGTGAAGTTCGGCCACGCAACTACCCCGCTCTGACGTGATATCGCCCCTTGGTAAATGAATACATGTGTACATATGTGCACACGGTAAATAAGGCAGGAAAAGCCCAAAGCCACGGAGTTCGGATCCGATTGTCTTCCGTTTTGTTTTGCGTAGCACTGCACCTGTGCAGTGAAAAATCCGTGAATTCCGTCGCGGTGCAACAGTGGCGCTTGTGTGGGAGAATGGCGAGGGGAAGGTGTATGGGGAAGTGTGTGTGGGTAGTGTGTTTCTATTTCCGATTTTGATGGAGAGTATCCAGCAATCTGAGTCATTGCAATTACAACGCGGCGAAAAATAGTTTCTTTCGCTCACAAATACCTGTATAAACAAATACCAATGCAACAACAACGACTGTTGTAAACGTCTAACAGCAAAAGCTGCAACAACAACAGTTCTAACCACAGACACAGGCAAACACGTTTTCCGTTTTATTTTCTGGCCCGCATTTGCTGGTGTGTGTGTGGGTGCGCCGATGTGTGCGTGTGTACGTGTTGCCCGCTCGAGTATAGAAATTTCTAATGATTTTTGGCCTGTTCTCGAAAAGCAGCTCCAAACAACAACAACAAAAATTGAACTCTGCAATGGCTTCAATAGATTTTCCTTTCGTTTAAATGGTTTTATAATTGGATGCCGAAAAACAGCTGTAGCCGCGGTCATAACACAACTGAAAAAAACTTCTGTAACTACAACGACCAGAGCATCGAATTTTGTTGGTGAGTGTTTTCAGTTTCTGCATAATAAATGAAATGAATTGGTAGTCTATTTTTTTTGTGAAGTACTTTTGTATTTATGCACATTTGTAACTATATGGTTGATTTTTACATATTTAAGTAAAGACTACATTACACTGGTAGGCACAATTATTTTGACAAAACGTTCTTTCGTGTTCCTCAGTACTCTTTTATCAGCAGCGTTCAAAGAGTGAGCAAAAGTTCATAAATAGCATATTAATAATAGCATATAAAAAAAGTAGCAAGAATTTTAGTTCAAGCTCAAGATCAAAGAGTACTGAGAAACACGAAAGAACATTTTGTCAAAATAATTGTGCCTACCAGTGTAGTTGGTTGGGGTTGAAACCGAAGAAAGTTATTTTGTGATTCAGAATAAATAACTTTATTGGCAGTATTTGTTCAATTTCTAATATTTATTCATTTAATTCTATTGGGAATATTACTTTGTAAACAAAATCAATAAGTTTGATGACACGTTCTGAGTGTGCTTCAAACATCGGAAACTGAAGTGGGTTTGATACCACTTTTCTGGGAGATTTTACTCATTGAACGTATAGTCGCCATTGCGGATCGTTGGGATCTATTTATCTGACGCAACAGTAGCAGCAAAATACCGTTGTAATGACTAGGACTAGTGATATGACCTCAAGAAGCATTCTGGGACCTGGATCTTGTTGCTCAGGCGGAGCTTGTAAGTGAAAGCTTGTGTTTTGTAGTGAGGTTTCTGAGCTTGAGTTGTACATTGCCGAGATCCAATTATCGATGTGGTCGCTTTCGCATCTCTAGTTCCCAGCTTTGATGTTTGACAATTGTATTTCCAAAACATTTCCACACCCTCGACATGCGTTTCTGTGTTGGCTTTGATAGGTTTTTTTTTCAAAACATTTTCACTTTGCATGCCAATTTTCTCACTGCTCAGACTTGCAGCACTCGGGCGCCTAGTCATTTATTTGATATCATCATTATCGTCGTCGCCCGAGCAACAGGTTTTTAGCTAATAAGGTAATGGCTAAAAGACGGGGAACCGACTAAATTATAATCGCAAGAAAAAATCCATCATTGGAAAGTTGGTTTGATTGCATTTGCGGAATGTAGCTGCCAGTGTTGCCTAGTTGTGCGACAGGGCGACGCATTTTTCGCCAGCCGTGCACTTGGCTATTATTTCAGGCTTCATGCTTCATTTGGTTTCCAGCGGCTCAAGTCGAATTTTGGAGCAATCGCGCCAGCAAGGGCGTTGGATTAGATTGTGTCGGGTGGATTTAATGGGACCACACCACACTGGTGAGGAGCTGAAGGTGAAGGGATAGAAGGAGGCCTTTTAAAGAGATCCTTCACTCCTACCCACAAGAGGAGTAATAAATTCCTCGGTGTGACAGTGGTTGGCAATTTTTTGCCGCCATTGGCAGGGCGAATGCGAGAAGTGCGGGTCGTTACGCGTTACACAATTTCCGGAGAATTTCCCCAAGCAAATGTGATTTTTCTGTACTCTCAAATGAAAATCAAATCAAAACAGCGCCACCAACTCTCATACTTTTCCATATCTAAACGTATTTTTTAAAATCTAATTATACCCGTTACTCGTAGAGTAAAAGGGTATACTAGATTCGTTGAAAAGTATGTAACAGGCAGAAGGAAGCGTTTCCGACCATATAAAGTATATATATTCTTGATCAGGATCAATAGCCGAGTCGATTTGGCCATGTCCGTCTGTCCGTCCGTCTGTCCGTCTGTCCGTCCGTATGAACGTCGAGATCTCAGGAACTACAAAAGCTAGAAAGTTGAGATTAGGCATACAGACTCCAGGGACATAGACGCAGCGCAAGTCATGGTGCCACGCCCACTCTAACGCCCACAAACCGCCCAAAACTGCCACGCCCACACTTTTGAAAAATGTTTTAATATTTTTTCATTTTTGTATTGGTCTTGTAAATTTCTATCGATTTGCAAAAAAACTTTTTGCCACGCCTACTCTAACGCCCACAAACCGCCCAAAACTGCCACGCCCACACTTTTGAAAAATGTTTTAATATTTTTTAATTTTTGTATTGGTCTTGTAAATTTCTATCGATTTGCAAAAAAACTTTTTGCCACGCCCACTCTAACGCCCACAAATCGCCAAAAACTGGCCTTCGCACTTACACTAGCTGAGTAACGGGTATCAGATAGTCGGGGAACTCGAATATTTGATGTTGTTTTTTGTTTTTACAAAAAGGAAAAACCGATAAAATTTTTTTGTTTTAAGTGTACTTTCAATTTTTTCCAACGCGTATTTTCTTCATCGTCTTTTTTTCGACAAACTTTTCAGCCGCTGCTGCTTTGTTTATAATTTTCCTATCTTATTGTTTTTGTGCGCCTCGTGCGTCAGCTTATGTGACTTCAGTTTGCCTGAAGCGGAAGCGGTCTTAATTGTACAAATAAGAGTAGCTGTGGCTGCAACTAGAAAACTGAGGAAAAAGGGTGTCCCGGCAGCTTGTTCATTTTCCCCCGCCACTCCTGAAAACTCGCCGTGGAAATTGGCGCCGCTGCTGCCAAAATGCCGCGCTGCTCAATACTTGTTTGCCGCATAATTTCCAAATTGCAATTTTTATTTTATGGCTATTTCTCTTCGAGTTGCTTTGTCTGCCCATTGAGGCACATTTAAAAACCGGTTTTGTTTTTTTGACTGGATTATTTTGTTTGGTAATCAGAATTACATGAAGAATTTCATTTCATTTTCATTTGCTAATTAGTAAGTCTCTTTTACAGACTGCTTTTTGATCGGTTTACTGAAACCCTGACCAACGGCGAATTTGCTCTTTGTTAGTTCGTAATTTTATCAAATAAACTAAGTATTTTTCAATATGAAAGAAATTATTCAAATATGTGTCATGTAATTTCTTGATACCTATAAAGGCATAACCCTATAAATCATACAGTAGCTTATTTAAATCAGAATTATATATTAAAAGGCCTCTTGAGACTGACACCGAGGCTCTTTCGGCTCTTTCGTTTCTGGGAGGTCTCTTTTTATAATAATAACCAAAAACACTTCGCCGTGCCCCCTATATGGGCTCAGTTTGGGCTCGACGCTTACCTGTTTCACCGAGAAATACAAGTGACACTTGTGCAATTATTGTACAAAATGTTATTGTCCACTCCTAGAAGGGAGAGTGTGTGAGTAGTAGAACCCTTGAGCTCTCGGACAGCTTGTTCACAAAAACGAAAACGAAACGGAAATCTAAAACAATGAAGGTATTTAGGAAAAACACTCAGAACGCATTGGCGTGCACAACCAGCTTATTAACATACCTGTTAAATTAATGTGTATGTATATGTATTATCTCACGCACGTAGTTCTGGATAATGGGGACTGCAATTACCTGTGTCTGTCCCGCTCCTGGTTTCCTCAATGAGCAGAAATACCGCGGCGGGTGATTTCAGGCGCACTGTAGGCAATTCTCAGCTAATGTTTGAATAGTTTCTGTTGGGCTAATAACCTTTTTCATTAGCTATTTTTGCGAAAATAAAAAGACAATGGTTCTTAGCGAATTCAAATGATTTGGTTTATTTTCCTTTGCGAAGTTTGGCTGCGATCCGTGCATGCAAAGAGTACGAAAGCGAGAGTTGAATTCATTGCAGAGCGACTTAATTGCAGAGAGAACAGTAGAACTATAAGTCAAAGGTGTAGTTGCAAGAGTAATAGAAAGAAACAGAGTGCACTTATTTAAAACTTGCATAACCATCGGTGCCCCAATTCCCCGGTGATGAAAACGAAATGGGCGGCTTAAGTTCCAGCAGCCACCTAATCAAAGAATACTTTCCCATAATATATATACATATCTGTGCGACAGCCTATATAAACATTTTGGTTCCAGTTTATATGGAGTACAAATTGTTGACCTAGCCCCATTAGCACTAGCAGAATTTATTGCCGCAGGCATTTGTATTAAGTATATTATATCTTTTAACTTATATATTTTGTAAAGCTCTGAATAATTGCAACCTATCCCAACCCCACTTCTGTTAGCCCCTAACAGCTGCTGTTAACTGTGCGATTGGGGTGGTATATAGCAGCTGTTTGCTTCTTTGGGGTCGTCGCTCCCGAACCCAAAAACGAGTGCAATGGAGTCGACAGCTTGTGACCTATATAAAATAGGATTCGTTTGGTATCGCCGTGCATATATGTGTTTTTATGTAAACCCACAACTATGACACTTTTGGAATCAATGAAAATTGTTTTAAATGTTCCTGTTCTAGTGTGCCAAAATTCAGGTCGGAATAGAGTTGTTATCAGTTGTGAATACCTTCTGATCCGGAATGGCTTAGTTTCTTTTGTGGACTTAGCGCGTCGAGTTAGACTCAGGAATAAGTGTTGATTCTGTTCGAATAATGACGGAAAACGTTTGCAAAAATATGTGTGGTTAAAAATCATCATAAATTGCGTCTTAATTTTAACTCGTACGTTCTCAGCCTTGTCCAGCGACCCATTTATGCAAGTATAAAGCTCTGATTGCATCTAGAACTGCGACGCAATCGGATTATATTTGTATAAGCCACGAAAGAGGGCCTTGATTAGAGTCAACAGAGGTGGAGTATAGGCACTAGTCCATATGAGTCCATATATGTATAATGCGGCGTCAACGTTTATCAGCGATTAAAAGAGAAATTTCAAGTTGTCTATTTATATAGCCCCCCTCTCAGGTACAATAAAAAGAACTCTGTTTACATTCATAAACCAATTAGGTCCCTATTTATTTTTATACCCGTTACTCGTCAAGTAACTAGGTATACTAGGTTCGTTGAAAAGTATGTAACAAGCAGAAGGAAGCGTTACCATATGAGATATATATTCTTAAACGGGATCAATATCTGAGTCGATCTGGCCATGTCCGTCCGTCCGGCCGTCTGTCCGTTTGTATGAACGTCGAGATCTCAAGAACTACAAATGCTAAAACGTTGAGATAAAGCATAAAGACTTCAGAGACATAGACGCCCCGCAAGTTTGTTGACCCATGTGGCCACGCTCACGTCGGGGAACTCGACTTTAGCGTTCTGTCTTGTTTGGTATAGGTATTCACAAGCTGTAGACTTGTATAGTATTAAACACAGGACCTCTTTAACGAGGTGAGAGTAGATTGACGATGGCAGCTTTAGGTTTAAGTATTGTACTTATGGCACTTATTTTTGATGACTGTATTTTTTAAAGTTTTAAAAATGTACAGTCTTTGCTCTGTTGTTTTCGGTTTGAAATCGTTTAGTAATCTGACTTTATGATAAATTTGGGAGATTCTTGACTAAATCAAATAAATACGTATTTTTTAGATCTACAAATAATTGTTTTATCCGAAGTCCGTATAGGAATCTTGAACGACACAGCTTAACTAAATGAAATGTTATGTTAATTTGCTTAAGCATAATTCAAATCAGTATGTTTGTAAGCATTGTTGCATTTTAGCATTTATGTAGAGAGGGTTTTATTTTAGTTTATAGTAAAACATTTGTATATATAAAATGCTGGCACTGAAATTTATCTTGACAGCACCAACGATAAGGTAACGCGATTCGTTTACCTATCTACATACATATATACATAAGAAGCTGGGCTCAGTGAAATCGAATCTTTGAATTTTGAAAGCTGGAATTAGTTTATTTTGCCCACGTTCAGTTTTTAAGATACAAAATGTTGAAAATTTTCGAAAATCAAAGAGTTGACGTTTTTTTTAAATAACATTAACAATAACATAGTTTGCTCGCCATTTAGAGTTAAAAAAAATGGTTTAATTTAGAAAATATAACCGATAAAATAATTAAGTGAAACGAAATCTTATCAATTAAACATTATAAACGTTTGCCCACCATTTAAAAATAGTTGTTATCGTTTACCACCCTTAAAAATAATTAATTTTGTTTGCCCACTTCTTAAATATATATATTTCCATTAAATAACGTTTGCCTGCTCTTTAAAAATAGTTTTTATCGTTTTTTTCGATTTTCAATTATTTTTACGTTACCCTTTAACATGTTTTTTCGGTTGCCCACCTCTTAAAAATCCATATTTTCATTAAATAACGTTTGCCACCCTTTAAAAATAGTTTAAATCGTTTACCCACTCTTAAAAATAATTAAAAAAAAGTAATTTGTTTTGTTTGCCCACATCTTTAAAATAAATATTTTCAATACAAAACGTTTGCTCACGTTTGCTGTAGTTCGGACGCCAACTATAAAAAACATTTTTAACGGATGGGCAAACGTTTTTTATTAATAATATTTTAACCTTTTTTCCAAATACTAAACGGTGGGCAAACAATGTTATTACGATAAACAAAGTCTTTTAAAGAATAATTTTTTTAATTTTTGAAAGTTTTTGAAATTTTGTATCTTTGAAACTGGAAGTGGGCATAAAAAACTAATTGGTGGGCAATCTTTCAAATTTCAAAAATTTGATTTTACAGTTCCCAGCTCGTTGAGCTTGGCCGCAATATTATAACTTCAGGTTTAGGTATTTTTTGGCTGTTGTGATTGTCAAACTGGGGCGTGGCCTTGGGAGCCTCATGTTAATGATTCGGGGGAACCGTTAACCGGGGAGGTGTATACCCCCAGCATATCTTTTTGTACTAAATTTTTGTTTTACTTGGGTTCATAATTTTTGATAAATTACGAATTACTCGAATTACTTAACTGTTTTGACGAACAGCGACCGATCTGGAAGGTTCGGATTATTAACATGGTATAGTTATTAATTATTTATCTATGTTCTTCCGAGCGCAAATGAACACTTTCCTACTTATCTGAGCATTATTTCGCTTGAATGCAAAAATTTCTCTTACTGGAAAAGGTTTCACTTTTATTTCTATAGTTTTCGTTTACTGTTAACTGTTGCAGTTGTTTTTGCCTTAGCTATTGCACGAATAGCCGAGTTACTCCAATAAGAAAAAATTAAGGGAAGTTGTATTGTCTGCCACTGATGTGCATGCTGAAGTTTATAAAAGCAAAATGATCCGATAGGAAAGATTTTCTGATTGTTAAAATCAATTTAAATTATAAATGTTTACAAAGGTGGTTCTTTAAAGGTTTATTTGTTTTAGCTAAAATCGCTGATTCTGTAATTCATATGAGGACAATATAGATTGAATGTCATGACTAGTTGGTACTCTTTGTGCCACAGGGAGCTATGCAAGCGGAAAGCAAAAAATACCTGTTTTGGCACGTATGTATTTGAGTGTTCTAGTAACGTGACAATGTTTTAAAACAATCTTCTACCTTCTACACATTCTTCAGCGATTATAGTATATCTTTTTACTCTACGAGTAAGAGGAATAATTATTCAAATGATTTGCAATTATTTCTTTCACTTCACTTGCAAACTGCGCCATTCATACCACAAGCTACGCAAATGCATTTCCTTCTTCCACGTGAAGGTGAAGCCCCCAAAGGGCAACGAAAATAAGTTGGAGGAAAATTAAATGAAATCGTATTTAAGCGGAAAATGCACTTGGAGCTAAGTGGAGTCAAGGGCGATTGGGCAGAGGGGTGATAAAGTGTTGAGAATGGGCATTATTGCAAATTCGTTATGGCCAAGAGCGCTCTTGGCTTTCGGCTCTTTGCTAAAATTTCATTGCTGTGATAATGGTGACTTGGCTTTAAAGAGTCCAAAGTGAGGGGCTCGGTTCGAGTTTTCAGCGACCTTCACCTCGCTGGAGGACTGTGGTGCAAGCGACAACTGCTCCAATGTGACGACAGATGTGCTCTTTGGTGGCTGCCAGGGAACTCGCGCAATTTGCTGCGGCTAAATCAGCAGGCGCAGCAGCAGCATTAACCGTCAACTGGGAGTGACTTAAGCGAATGCTCTGCAACGAGTTTTGTGGCAGTCGAAAATCGAAGCCTCCAATTTAAACAAACTTGTCTTGAACTCCTTCTGGAAGTATTTCAATAGTTTTCCAGCTTACGTTTCGTATCAGTAGCTCCCGTGTTTCCAAACAAGGTCAGATATTAAGAGGGCGACATACATACATAGGTCGATAATCTTGTAGTGTATTTTATTATACCCGTTACTTGTAAAGTCCGACTGTCCGTTTGTTTGCCTGGGGATCTTAAAGAACTTGACTATAGCGTTACCTTTTATTTTTTAAGATTAGTATTGAAAAGGTTATCTTACCTCAAATACTGCATACAATTGGTTTTATTTTAATTCTATTAAAAATATTAAATGAACGAAAATGGCGCTTCTAAGACTGAGCGTTGTGTCGGCATGAGTTTAACAATTTTAGACTTCTTAAAAAATATTGATATTTATATGTTTCATTTTCCCAGTTGTTTTATACCCGTTAATGGTATAGTGTATACTAGATACATACATTAAAAAGTTTGTAACAGGCAGAAGAAAGTCTTTCCGAACATATAAAGTATATATATTCTTGATTAGGATTATTAGCCGAGTCGAACTGTCCGTACGTCCGTAACGAGACCTCGATCTCAGGAAGTATAAAAGCTAGAATGTTGAGATTGAGCCTGCAGCTTTTGGAGACATAGACGCAGCGCACTCTTGTTTGCCCCGCCCAATACTACGCCTAAAAGTCTTGTCTATAGATAGTCTTGTTCTAACATCCAAAACTGTCATGTCCACACTTTTGAAACATTTTTAAATTTTTTTTAATAATGCTTTTTTTTTTTCCAATTCTTACCGATATTCCAGAAAATCTTGAAATTTCTTGTTCCCACTTCCTAAGTAACGGTTATCTGCTGGTCGGGAAACAACTTTAGCAACCTCTCTTGTGCTTTTTGTACTTACACATTATAATACGTAGAATTCGAGTGGGTTTTCACTGTACATCTATCTGTGTTCGCGCCTCGCTGCGAAAGCCGGTTGTTTGTTATTAGTTGCCCCCAGACAATCTTGGCCATGTGTGCGGGTCTTGGTATGCGTGCGTTTGTTGGCCTTTTGACGTCTCTCTTGCCTGCTGCTCTCTCCAATTCTCGCTCATCCTGCTGCCATAGTTGCAAGTTCAGTGACTGCAGCTGGCAGTCGCTGAGGTCTTCACAAAGCTAGCAGCTTTTGATCACAATCATTTTACGCTTTGCTTGCAAAATGGAATGACCAGCCATTGATCATAATCGGCGTTCAAGAGCAAATGAAATGGGGAAAGAGGAAAACACTCCCCAGCTTGCATTGGCCAACACTGTCAAAGGTCTTTGAGTCACGTTAATTTCCACTAGTGCCCATCCATAAAGTCAACACTCACGGTTTATGGTTAGACCCTTAGGTGAAAGGGGAGGCGCCGTAGAGTAGTTTTTGTGGTACTAAGTATTACTAATTGGTTGTCTTAGCTGGTCACGAGTGCTTGTAATGGTTGCTGTTGTTGACGAATTTTAAAAAGCCACTAAGTATTGTATCTAAAACGCAGATATAGTGGTTGTTGTTTTTCTAAATGAATGATTAGTTCAATTTTTATAGCACAAATACATAGGTACTAGGAGGGGCTATAAATAGGACATATTGTCAGAATCTGTCGAAATTCCTCTTTCAATTTGGTTAAAAAAGTTCGCAAATAAGATATATATTTTTTGGGGTTTGCTACAGGTATCATAAAAATCAAGTAAGAAGCATGTTACTCACGTAGGCTCCTAAATACTGAAAGGTCAGGAAAATTTCTATCAGCAGAGTAACTTTTAAATCAACTAATAATGGTGAAATGCAATAGTATAGCTGTAAATTATATTATGGAAAGCTAAATCAGAGCATAGAAAACATTTCCCATCAAGTCAAGTCTGTTCTTGCAGCTTTTGTCTTGATGTGCTTGAATTGTCTTAAATTTGTTTTGTTATACCCGTTACTCGTAGAGTAAAAGGGTATACTAGATTCGTTGAAAAGTATGTAACAGGCAGAAGGAAGCGTTTCCGACCATATAAAGTATATATATTCTTGATCAGGATCAATAGCCGAGTCGATCTGGCCATGTCCGTCTGTCCGTCCGTCTGTCCGTCCGTCTGTCCGTCCGTCCGTCTGTCCGTCCGTATGAACGTCGAGATCTCAGGAACTACTAAAGCTAGAAAGTTGAGATTAAGCATACAAACTCCAGGGACAAGGAAGCAGCGCAAGTTTGTCGATTCATGTTGCCACGCCCACTCTAACGCCCTCAAACCGCCCAAAACTGCCACGCCCACACCTTTGAAAAATGTTTTGAAATTTTTTCACTTTTTTATTAGTCTTGTAATTTTCTATCGATTTACCAAAATACTTTTTGCCACGCCCACTCTAACGCCCTCAAACTGCCCAAAACTGCCACGCCCACACCTTTGAAAAATGTTTTGAAATTTTTTTCACTTTTTTATTAGTCTTGTAATTTTCTATCGATTTACCAAAAAACTTTTTGCCACGCCCACTCTAACGCCCTCAAACTGCCCAAAGCTGATACGCCCACACTTTTGAAAAATGGTTTGATATTTTTTCATTTTTATATTGGTCTTGTAAATTTCTATCGATTTCCCAAGAAACGTTCTGCCACGCCCACTATAACGCCTACAAACCGCCAAAAACTGTGTTTAAGACTCTCCTTTTCCCTTCCACTAGCTGAGTAACGGGTATCAGATAGTCGGGGAACTCGACTATAGCGTTCTCTCTTGTTTATTTATAGGTCTGTTAAGAAAATGCCACATAAACAACTTTCTTTTGAACATTGGTCTCCGTCGTCTAACTCACAAATAATTATCATTTTTGTAACGATGTTTTTTCCCTGCTTTGTTGTAATTGCATTATTATAAAGACTACTAAAATGTATTTATGTCTACCTTGGCACACGTTTTATTAGCTATTAATAAAGCATAGAGTATAACACGTATTGGTTCGTTCTGCTGTCATTTTTTTGGTGAAAATGTTTGGCTTTATAAACGAAAAAAGTCTTTGGACGTCTGACCATATTGGTCAGGTTCCCCTAGCACGTACGTGCTATTGAATTGTGGCTTAACTGGGTTTTTTGGTTAAAGAAAGTTCGCTTTTCATTCTGTCAATTAACGAGGGTATATACAAATATCTCCTTAACAATTGGCCCTTCTAATGCCCGTTATTCGTAGAGTATAAGGTTATACAAGGTTTCTTGAAAAATATGTAACAGGTAGATGGAAGCGTTAAGTTATATATATAAAGTAGGCGAGTCGATCTGGCTCTGTCCGTCCATATAAATGTCGAGATCTCAGGAACTATAAAAGCTAGAATGTTGAGATTAAGCATGCAGATTCCAGAGACATAGACGCAACGCAAGTTTGTCGAATCATGTTGCCACGCCCACAAACCGCCTAAAACTGCCATGCCCACAATTTTGAAAAATGTTTTGATATTTTTTCATTTTTGTATTGGTCTTGTAAATTTCTATCGATTTACAAAAACCTTTTTGCCACGCCCACAAGCTTGTTAAAAAGGAGTCTCTCCCATTTCTATAACAAAAATAATTGGACCTGCAAACCGCCCAATACTGTCACACCCAAACTTTTGAAATGTTGTTTAATATTTTTACGTGTTATTATTTTTTCCCATTTTCTAGCAAAATGAAAAATGCACTTTCACTAGCTGAGTAACGTATCAAATAGTCGGGGAACTCGACTAAAGCATTCTCGATTGTTTTTTTTTAATGCGCTATGGGGGTAATAAACATGTTTATTTTTGCACCCCGAAATGACGACGAGTTCCTTTTCATTCATCTTAAATGAAAAGGCTTGGGAGACTTGAAATTGGATGGCGTGCGGCCCCAACATTCCAACGGAAATCGAAACCGCGAAAAACTATTTACTTGCTGTATAACTTTGAAGACTTGTCAAGAATATCACTATGACTATGCTTGGTCTGCGACATTCTCTATCTTGTGGATCGTCGCCAAATTTAATTGCTTGAGAAGGAACCAAAGAACGCATCGAATGATTATTGATTCGCCGATAGATAACCATCCCGCCGTTTCTTAGGTGTTATGCCTGCATAATTTTTTGTAATTTTTTAGTCGAGCTGTCAAATTAAAAAAAAATAACAAAAATAGGAACTATTTCTGTGTCTTTTCGCCCTGCCTAGCTGATCTTCAGGAATTTTGAGTTTTTGGCTACGCAGAAATTAAAATATCGGCTTCCTAGCTGTCGAGGGTGCTACGCATTTTTGGTTGTGCCAATTATTCAGTTTGTAATAAAATTTTTAAAATAATAATTAGTATAAAAAATGATATTATATATACGAGCATATTTATTTTATCGTTTGATAATTGTTTCTTTTTCCATAAATAACTGTGGTCGTGTCAGTTTTGGGCGTTTTGTGGGCGTAAGAACGGGCAACATGGGTCAACAAACTTGCCCTGCGTCTATGTCTCTAGAATCTGTATGCCTAGTCTTAACCTTCTAGATTTTATAGTTCCTGAAATCTTGACGATCATACGGACATGGCCAGATCGACTAGGCTATTGATACTGATAAAGAATATACATATATAAATACTTTATGTGGTCGGAAACGCTTCCTTCTGCCTGTTACATACTTTTCAACGAATCTAGAATACCCTTTTACGAGTAACAATATACCCAGAAAAAAAAGCAGGGTAAATAAAAAGCATATAAAACACGAAAACAGAAAATAAGCCGAATAGATATAAGACAAAAATGAAAATGCAATGAAAATTTAGTTAGAGAAAGAAGAATACGGCGACAAAAACAGCGCTAAAAATGCGCCTCACAAAAATAGAGCAATGCGTGTGTCTGAAAATGAAAGAAATTATATAAATACGATCCATATAATTTTCTATACGTATTTGCAGCTATATATAAGCACAGGCATATCCGAGATATTTGTAGAAAGCTCCCTGTCTCAGTCAAACAGAAATTTATTCCGTTTCTTCTGATTTTCAGTTTGAAAACGCATCTTTATTCTGTTTTTGTATTTCCTTTTTGCTGCTGACGCAAATGTTATGAGACAACCAAATTTTTAGATCTTGCTAAAAAGCAAACTTCCCATTTTCAATTAAGAATTTCAGAACTAGGATAAATATTGACTGGAGTACAAAGCTATTCGCCCGGTATGGCCAGTATGCCGGCGCAAGCCTTTTCAATGGCCTCCACGTCTGCATAACGATTTCCTATTATCGGAAAATGCGGTTTTCCGAAAAGATAGAAGTCTACGAACTTGCATCTACGCGATATTCCGGACGGACTCGTCGAATACGGCGCACCATACGCTTTAGAACTCCAAGTAGAGTACCGCATTAACAGTTTGGCCGGGTGGAACAAATTCTTTGTGGACAATACACTTGGAATCATAAAAACAAATCTGCATTGTCTTCACTTTTAGCTTCTCCATGCTTAATTTTTTAGGTTTCGGCTCGCCGGGCACCTTCTATTCAGCACTCTGACGTTTCGTTTGGGGATCATATTTAAAATAGCACGTTTCGTCACCATTCACAATCTTGTAAAGAAAGTTCGGGTCTTTTGTTGCTCATTAATTATGTCCTTCGAATGTGGAACTCTGAGCAATTTTTGGTCGTCAGTCAATTTGTAAGAAACTCACCTTTTGCAAGCCCAAATTTTCGTTCAAAGTGCGATAAATCGATGCTTTGGAGATATTCAGTTCTATTTCGATGAATTTTGTTACAAAATGGTTTTTCTCAATTTCTATAGATATGCCAGAAAAAGGTTAAAATTTCTTGCTTGCACCTCCTCTTGCTGAGTAATGGGTATCTGATAGTCGGGGAACTCGACTATAGCTCTTTCTTGTTTATTCTCGGTTTATACATCCCTCTTGGTCGATGTGTCTTTTAAGTCGATTCCTACTACGTCTTTCTAACACAGTAAAACGATCAGCAAGTCCACAATTTCCTGGATTCAATCTCTTCGATCAAGCAAACTAAAAATATTTACTTTCTATTAATTTACGAGTTGAGCATTTAAATGTTTTTAAATTATTCATAAAATAACCGACAAGTTCACAGGTCTACTCTTTTGTTTCTTGGATGAATAATATGATACGCATAATAATAATTTTTAGATTTTGGTGACGCGTGTTTTGAAAGTCAAATCGAAATTAGGTATTCAAAAAGTTTGATGGACATGAGGAAGATTTGAGAGAGCAACAAATGTATTGTTATCCGTTTGTGTTTATATCTTAGATGTTTGAATAAACGCTCATCACAATCATTTAAAAATTCTTTTATACCGTTACTAAAAAGGGTATACTAGATTCGTTGAAAAGTATGTAACAGGCAGAAGGAAGCGTTTCCGACCATATAAAGTATATATATTCTTGATCAGGATCAATAGCCGAGTCGATATGACCATGTCCGTCTGTCCGTCCGTCCGTCTGTCCGTCTGTCTGTCCGTCCGTATGAACGCTGAGATCTCAGAAACTACAAATGCTAGAAAGTTGAGACTAAGCATACAAACTCCAGAGACATAGACGCAGTGCAAGTTTATCGATTCATGTTGCCACGCCCACTCTAACGCCAACAAACCGCCAAAAACTGCCACGCCCACACATTTGAAAAATGTTTTTATATTTTTTAATTTTTGTATTAGTCTTGTAAATTTCTATCGGTTTGCAAAAACACTTTTTGCAACGCCCACTCTCACGACCACAAACCGTCCAAAGCTGCTACGCCCACACTTTTAAAAAATGTTTTAATATTTTTTCATTTTTGTATTAGTCTTGTAAATTTCTATCGATTTGCCAAAAAACTTTCTGCCACGTCCACTCTAACGCCTACAAACCGCCAAAAACTGTCAGTGTTTAAGACTCTCCTTCTCCCTTCCACTAGCTGAGTAACGGATATTAGATAGTCGGGGAACTCGACTATAGCGTTCTCTCTTTTTTATTCTTTAAAACAGCTCATGTTTGCCCACCAATTAGTTTTTTTTGCCCACGTCCAGGTTTTAAGATATGATATTTCAAAAAATTTCGAACTTCAAAAAGTTGAGTTTTTTGAACTTTTTTTTTTTTAAATCGCAATAACTTCGTTTGCCCACGTTTGCCCACCCTTTAGAATTTTGAAAAAACTTTTAGTTTAGAAAATATAAGCACTTAAAGAATTAAGCATTTTCTATACCCCAAAACTAAAAATGTTCAAACAAAATCGTTTGCCCACCCTCTAAAAATGCTTTTTATCGTTTGCCCACCCTTTAAAAATAATTTTTTTCGTTTGCCCACCCTTAAAAAAAAATAAAAACGTTTGCCCACCTCTTAAACCTAAATATTTTTTAAAAAAAAATCGTTTGCCCACCCCCTAAAAATGCTATTTATCGTTTGCCCACCCTTTAAAAAATATATTTTCGTTTGCCCACCTCTTAAAACTAAATATTTTAAAACAAAATCGTTTGCCCACCCTCTAAAAATGCTTTTTATCGTTTGCCCACCCTTTAAAAATTATTTTTTTCGTTTGCCCACCCTTAAAAAAACCTTTACCCACCCTGGGTTTTTTAGGGGGTGGGCAAACGATTTTGTTTGAACATTTTTAGTTTTAGGGTATGGAAAATGCTTAATTCTTTAAGTGCTTATCTTTTCTAAACTAAAAGTTTTTTGAAATTTCTAAAGGGTGGGCATACGTGGGCAAACGAAGTTATTGCGATTTAAAAAAAAAAGTTCAAAAAACTCAACTTTTTAAAGTTCGAAAATTTTCGAAATTTCATATCTTGAAAACTGGACGTGGGCAAAAAAAACTAATTGGTGTGCAAACATGGGCAAACGATGGGCAAACGTTTCCAACTTTCAAATTTCAAAAATTCGATTTTTGCGGACCCAGCTTCTTTGAGCTCGCATATTTCTTAGCGTGGTTGTAATAAAAATTATAGTATTTTTATACCCGTTACTCTTAGAGTAAAAGGGTATACTAGATTCGTTGAAAAGTATGTAACAGGCAGAAGGAAGCGTTTCCGATCATATAAAGTATATATATTCTTGATCAGGATCAATAGCCGAGTCGATCTGGCCATGTCCGTCTGTCCGTTCGTATGAACGTCGAGATCTCAGGTACTATAAAAGCAAGAAAGTTGACATGCTGAATGCCAGAGACTCCAGACTCGATTCATGTTGCCACGCCCACTCTAACGTCCATAAACCGCTAAAAGCTGCCACGCCCACACTTTTGATGTTTTGATATTTTTTCACTTTTGTATTAGTCTTGTAATTTTCCATCAATTTGCCAAAAAACTTTTTGCCACGCCCACTCTAACGCCCACAAACCGCAAAAGGTTGCCACGCCCACACTTTTAAAAAATGTTTTGATATTTTTTCATTTTTGTATTGGTCTTCTAAATTTCTATCGATTTGCAAACAAACTTTTTGCCATGCCCGCTCTAACGCCCACAAACCGCCCAAAACTGCCACGCCCACACTTTTGAAAAATGTGTACTCTACGAGTAACGGGTATAAAAAGGGTATTATTTAAGATTTTGCCGGAAAATCAAATGCGTTATCTTGAAGATTGGGAAAATGCTAGCCGATAAATATCTGTGTGGGTTTCGGCGTTGTGATTCAGCCGATTCCAACGAAAGTTTACCCTCCCTACTACCGTCGCAGTTTTTGGTAGCATCAAGCCATTTAAATTAAACCCCGTCGAATTGGGTATTTTAAACCACCATTCTTGCTGTACTAAAGTCTGCTGGCGTTTTGACTTTGCTTGAAAAGGTGACCAGACGCTGGTTTTCAAGAAACTTTTATTCGGACAACGATGAAAGATGATCAAATGAAATCAGTTCACACTCAAAATCTTCCGAGATCTGGAAGCTGAAGGATGGATGGTCATGGTAAAATCGACTCGAAACCTTGATACCTTTCAACAAATCTAGTACACATACGAGTAAAGGGTGTAAACATATGTATGTCCAATAGCGGTACAATTTTATAAATTTGTAAATGCAAATTAACAGCGAATGAACTGAGCATTCAAAGAATATGGAAATGGACGTGCATATTTCTGCCATTGCATTCCTGGACTCTTCTGGCTCGTTGGCGTTTTTATTAAATTATTTATATCGCATTGCTAAGTCTGTGTCCGTATCACGATGATGAAAGTGAGAATGATGTGTCGTTCTTATGCGGTTGACGGCGACTGTAGTCTCCGCTTTTGAGGACTTACAAAGAATTTCTTGTTTTGATATAGTATAGTTTTCATTGCGACAACCACGAAATTCTTTTCCCTTTGGTCCAATTGTGTCCATCAAAGTGATGCTAGGTCGTCTCCCTTGTGCGCCAGTTCCACATGCAAAGATCTTAACGGCTATAATTTGAGCAGACTGGTCGGATGAGTCACAAATCATGATCAACATGCCTGACAAAACCAGTCTTTTTTGTATATCCTTTACTCGTAGAGTAAAAGTGTATACTTGATTCGTTGGAAAGTATGTAACTGGCAGAATCAAGCGTTTCCGACCATATAAAGTATATATATATTCTTGATCAGGATCAATAGCTCGATCTGGTAGACTCGTCCGTCAGGTAGAAAGCATGCGAACACGAAGCGCAAGTTGGTTGACCCATGTTGCCGCTCCCACTCTAATGCCCAAATCTGCCACGCCCACGCTTTTCAAAAATGTTTTGATATGTTTTCATTTTCTTATTAGTCTTGTAAATTTTTATCCATTTGCAAAAATAAACTTTTCGCCACGCCCACCCTAAAGCCCACAGACCGCCCAAATTTGCCACGCCAACACTTTTGATAAATGTTTTAATATTTTTTCACCTGGCCCACACACCACCGAATACTGTAAGTGTTGAAATATCTCCTTCGCACTTCTACTAGCTGAGTAATGTGTATGAGATAGTTGGGGTACTCGATTATAGCGTTTTCTCTTGTTTTTTTTTTTTTTAGATTCTACTGATTAAAATGTATTTTCAAGGTCATTGCGGCTAAAAGCCCTTACTTCTTTTAGACATGCGAATTAATGAATGACATAATAATTGCCAATCGAAAAAAGAGAAAGAGGAGAACATCGCACGGGCCTATTTGCTAATCACAACATGTTGCTTTAGTTGTTCAGAAGAAAAAAAATTATAAAATAAATGTTTTTTTTTTTAGCACATTTTTGTCTTATCTGTGATAGGCTGTCAACATTTTATTGAATATTATAGACGATTGGAAAAGTATATATTTGAATGTATATTATACATATTTAGTTTATTTGTAAATATTATTATTATAAAAAAGTACTGAATCATTTTGAATAAGAACATTTAATGATCTAAAAGTCGAAAACTCTTATTTCTCCTCTATGGTCTACAGTCTCATTTACTGCGTTGTGAACTTTTATCTGAAATCAATATACCCACTGAAAGCGTATACAAATATAATTTAATTGTTTGAAATTGTCTTTTATTGCGTTGCAAGCGTTTGCAACACATTCTAGGCATGAACATACATATATGTACATATGTATAAAGAACATTTTTTGTGGTCAAAATACAATTTCGTTATATTCCTCAGAAATTAGACTATTTTTGCTTTCTGTGTGGTTCGTGGAAACATGGGTCTTGGACAACCGGGAAACTTGAGGTCTGACTTTGGCTCCGGACTCGATTGGATGTTAATGGCATGAGAGTGAACGGCTTCAAATGCATTTGTGGAACAGCTGCGCATAGAAAATGCTTTTCCAGAAACGACACTTTTCTGTCATCATCAATAATACCGCCATATAGACACTTCTTGTCGCTTGCCAGTCGTCGCTTTGTGGTTACCTTCGCTGCCGCGAGAAATGCAACAAACAAATTGGCATATGCCAATTTCTCCTTCATATGCGTGTTATGTTGCAAAGACCGGGGCTTGGTCGTTGCTACCAACAATACCCCAGGAAAGTAAAGTAACCGCTGCAGCTTCAGCAGCTGACACATCTTGCGGCCGAAACAGCATCCAGCGTTCAACGTTCAATGTTCAACTCTCTTTTTTGCAGCTTTTGCCGCAAAACGCTTTGTATAACCTATCGAAATAAATTTTCGATCTGGAGAGAATCGATCCCCGCGCTCTGGTTGCACTTTTTACCAGCTTTACTTTCAATGGGATGTCAGTGTTGACCAAAATAATTTTTATACCCGTTACTCGTAGAGTAAAATGGTATACTAGATTCGTTGAAAAGTATGTAACAAGCAGAAGGAAGCGTTTCCGACCATATAAAGTATATATATTCTTGATCAGGATCAGTAGCCGAGTCGATCTGGCCATGTCCGTCTGTCCGTCTGTCCGTATGAACGTCGAGATCTCAGGAACTACAAAAGCTAGAAAGTTGAGATTAAGCATACAGATTTCCAAGACATAGAAACAGCGCAAGTTTGTCGATTCATGTTGCCACGCCCACTCTTACTCATTATTGAAAAATGTTTTAATATTTTTTCATTTTTGTATTAGTATTGTAAATTTCTATCGATTTGCAAAAAAACTTTTTGCCACGCCCACCCTAACGCCCACAAATCGCCAAAAACTGTGTTTAAGACTCTCCTTCTCCCTTCCACTAGCTGAGTAACGGGTATCAGATAGTCGGGGAACTCGACTATAGCGTTCTCTCTTGTTATTTCTTACAAGTAGTAAGTAATTAGTATGTTTCGCTAATATTTGTGTAAGTTAAAATAGGACGATATGTATAAATATGTGTTACTATAGGGTAAAAGGAGTTCGTTGTGTTTTAAATTTATGACAATTTTTTGAAGACTGAACATTAATTAAACGGTTACCGGCGACTCCGTATAATAGGCGATGCCGCATTTATTGATTTTTGGGCGAAATAAAACGTGTGCTGCCGGGCCATTTTGAGATTTCTTAAATTCCCCACAGGATTGAAGAATGGTTAGCCTGGTGACCTGGGTAGTTACAGTTCTTTCTACCTTTTACCTAAAATACGTGTACGAGTGTAGCACTTTATTTTAGGTCAAGCTTCTGTCTTTTGTGGGTTTAATTAACGGTCAACGGAAACTTATGCGCTTTTGTCTACTATACGTCTGCTTTCGCTTTGCGTTGTCTAAGGTTACCGTCCAATCAAGTTCCGCTTTTGTGCGAAGAAAGGGTAAAAGGGGAGAAAAAGGCGTTTTTTTAAATGTGTGGTTTTTGCATATCGATATGCCTTTCCTTTTTGGCTCCTCTTCCTTTTCCAAACACATTTTTTCGCTGTGGCACACTGCGATCTTACTCGATATGTCAATGTTCTATATGGCTGACTGATTTCACTGAGCCAATCTATATATAAAAAAGAAAATTTCTGATTTTGTGTATGCCATGGCTACACAAACGAACTGTCAATTTAAGTAAACTTCCGGTTTTAGATTGTGGGTTCTGCTCGGTTCGTTAGTTCGGGGCACTTATACTTTTTTAGGTCTCTCCCAATTTTTTTTACGTAAACAAAAACTAAATAAAATATTTTTTGTTGAGTTAGTTGAATACGGATTCTATAAAAATTAACTTATAAAAAAGAAATATAGCGAGTCTATTAGTTTAGGATAATATTAAATTTTAAGGTACTCGAACAAAAATTTATATCCGTTACTGGTAGACAGAAAAGGTATACTATATAAAGTATATATATAAAGTTTGATGGAGGCAGATGGAAGCGTACTCGACTCTATACAGAAATCCACTGGGCTGTCCGTATGACTTTCGAAAACTATGAAAGCTAGAACACTAAGATAAAGCATGTATATAGAGCTATTTCTATGGTTTTTGTATGTAATTTAATTATCAGTATGACTTGTAACCAACACCAAATGCGACCAGGATGAACGCGAGCTAACAATGGAAAGCATTAAGCCCCGACATAGGCTAACGTTTCCCATCTGCTCCTCCTCTACCCATTCCTCTATCCGCTCTCAGTGATCATCTCGACTTTAAACAATCACTTTTAGGAAAGGGTTCAATGCACCCGTCAGCATAATACACTCTCATAATACACTATTTCGGCGGAGGTTCGTGCAGCCACCGAGCTGATGGAATGATGGTGCTGATGGTCATAGCATAGCAGTCAAAACAACCGAAAAAGCAATGATGGCAGAAAATAAACAACCGACCATAATGACTGCGACTACAGAAAAGACAATAACAATAACATCATCACAACAGCAACAATGTTGCAGCATTCGACTTATCGGACCTGTTGCAAGTTGCAAAGTCATCGAAGAGAGGAGAGCCGTAAACACGGTTTACTATGGTGACACTGACCATATATGTATTTGCCTATTAGCTGATAGGCCCACACTCGAGTCTGAGCCACACTCAGAACTGAGCTGATATTTTCCACTGGGAGTGGTAAAATTCAAACTTCTGGTTTATTTATACATTAACACCATTAATAATTTCTTCATTATTTCGGCCAAAGAAAACAAAAACAAAAATTTAAATTATTCCAATATTTCGCTAAATACGCAATAAATAAAACTTACTCAAAGCAGAGATTACGAATTTCAATAAATGGCTGGATTACTGAATGCAGGAAATTACAAAAACAAGAGAGATCGCTATAGTCGAGTTCCCCGACCATCTGATACTCGTTTCAAAGCTAGTGAAAGTGCGAAGGGAAATTTCAACACTGACCGTTTTTGGCAGTTAAAGTGGGCGTTGAAGTGGGCGTGTAAAAAGATTTTTGGTAAATATAGTTAAATTTACAAGACGAACAAAAACGTGAAAAAAACTCAGAACATTTTTTAAAAGTGTGGGCGTGGCAGTTTTGGGCGGTTTGTGGGCGTTAGATAGGGCGTTGCAACTTGACAAACTTGCGTTGCGTCTATGTCGCTTAATCTCAACTCTCTAGCTTTTATAGTTTCTGAGATCTCGACGTTCATATGGACGGACAGACAGGCCGACAAACGGACAGACGGACATGACCAGATCGACTCGGCTATTGATCCTGATCAAAAATATATATGTATACTTTATATGGTCGGAAACGCTTCCTTCTGCCTGTTACATACTTTTTAACGAATCTAGTATACTCTTTTACTCTACGAGTAACAGGTATAAAATTAAAAAAGTGTAATTAAGGGAAAATTAACAGCAAACAAAGCTAAAAATGCGCATAACCTGTGCGTGCGATTCGAGTGTTGCAATTGCAAACAACAATTGTGCCTTGCCTCCAATTATCATTTTTGCCGTGTGTGCGCGCTTTTCAATTGTTTTGCATTTTGCAATATAATGCAGAAAATACATCAATAACGAAACAAGAATAATGTTGCCTTCTTCTTTTAGTGCCAAGGCCACAAAAGCAACAAGACAGCGGCAAAGGCAGAGAACTAGAAAAATACAAAAATAAAGGGTTGCCACATCGTGATTTCTTTTTAATCAAAAATCACCATTTAAAAAGCTCGCTTATGTCATCGCCGTATTGTTCCTGCCTGCAAATTGTGCCTTCTAGCTAAAATTAAATAAACCATTGAAATGCTTAGAAGATGACAAAATACCGCAAAAACTTTTGCTCATAATACGCTGCCGCTGTGTACTGTCAACCAAAACAATCCGCATTCATTGATTGCTAAGCCAATAAAACAAGCAGTCTGATTCATGTCGCACGAGAACATTGCGGAATTGCTATGGCTTTTACAGCGTATAATTTGCATAGGATTTGGTCTTTTATTATGCAATAAAGTTAATGTGCCTGAGTCGGTACCTCAGCATAACCAGTTATTTCCAGTCGAACAAATCTGAGCCCCCTGCGAAATTTAATAAAAAATGCTAATTGTGATCAGTATTCGGGTGAATATAAAAAGTAGACTGGAGAATTACTATCCTGAATAGACCTTGCCTGGCTTATTATGCATGTTCATAAATTATCAAAACACCTAAATTATTTGGCCAAGTGAATGAATGACAAGTAGTTAGCCTTTGAATTTGGTAAAATAAGTCTGAGTTTAAACGGGTTGCAGAAATGACTGACTTTTACGCGGATTTATATTTTACCCGAATAATTTTGTTACATTTTTATACCCTTTACTTGTAGAGTAAAAGGGTATACTAGATTCGTTGACAAGTATGTAACAGGCAGAAGGAAGCGTTTTCGACCATATAAAGTATATATATTCTTGATCAGGATCCATAGCCGAGTCGATCTGGCCATGTCCGCCTGTCCGTCCGTCTGTCTGTCCGTATGAACGTCGAGATCTCAGGAACTACAAAAGCTAGAAAGTTGAGATTAAGCATACAGATTTCCAAGACATAGAAACAGCGCAAGTTTGTCGATTCATGTTGCCACGCCCACTCTTACTCATTATTGAAAAATGTTTTAATATTTTTTCATTTTTGTATTAGTATTGTAAATTTCTATCGATTTGCAAAAAAACTTTTTGCCACGCCCACCCTAACGCCCACAAATGGCCAAAAACTCTCAGTGTTTAAGACTCTCCATCGCACTTCCACCAGCTGAGTAACGGGTATCAGATAGTCGGGGAACTCGACTATAGCGTTCTCTTTTGTTTTTTTCTTGAAAAGTAAACATTGGCTCCCCGTTTTCAATTGGATTAAATGTGCAATGTGCCTTACTGTGGCGTGTATGAAAAGACTTATTAAGAATTGCGCCTCAGCATTTCAGTGCCGTAAACAATTCATGCGTAGGGGAAAACATAAACAAAATGTATTAATTAAACTCAAATAGAAACGAAAAGTTCGAAACGGTTTACTCAGACCAGAGAATGGAGAAGAAAGAAGCCACGCCGAGTCTGGCCGAGGCTGGCCTATACGAGAAGAACCATATATATATTTTGGCAAATGAATGAAATATATTTTTCCGTGCCTCTCTTATTGCGTGGCGTTTAGTTCAATGCCAAGGGGGCGTATGAGTAATAAAAACAAAAATAATCCGATAATGTGACACAAATCTGCCAAATATAAAAATCATTCAAACAAAAACTCCTTTTGACGAGGTACTATTGAAAATCCGACGGACGGACGGACATATATTTGAATAAAGCGTACCAAATAAGTAAATTTAACTTACTGTATTTAATTTGTCAAATTTGAAATCATTTTTTAAATCGCCACAAAAGCTATATAAGAGAAATATATAGAAATATATGTCCGTCCGTCTGTCTGTCCGTCCGTATGAGCGTGGAGATCGCAGGAACTATAAAAGCTACAAGGTCGAGATTCAGCATGTAGACTCCAGAGGCATAGACGCAGCGCAATTTGGTTAACCCAATTAGTCACGTCCACTCTAACGCCCACAAATCGCCCAAAGCTGCCACGTCCACACTTTTGAACAAGAGAGAACGCTATAGTCGTGTTTCCCGACTATCAGATACCCGTTACTCAACTAGTGTGATTGCGAAAAAGAAATTTTAATTAATAAAGAAATAAAAACTTGTTAAGACTTGTCCAGTTAAGATTTGGTTTGTAAACAAATATTTTCTTTGTAAAGGGTTTAAAATTATTATTTGAAGTTTTGGACGATCATTGTTTAATGAGCAACCCATTAAAAACATTTTATGACCCTCATAAAAATTCTGATTACTTCCATTAGCAAGTAAAATTCTACTTACACCCCATCTCTGAATCTTTATAACTTCAAAATAATGTTTTCTATAATGTATACTTATATAATTGTTTTTCTAGATACCAACGAGTAAATTATCGACCAATATCTCACACAGAAAGGGAATTTTAAAGGGTAAGCTTCCCCACATATGTACATATTGATGTATATTTATAGGTACATACATATATAACAAAACAAGAGCGAACGATATAGTCGAGTTCCTCGACTCTCAGGTACCCCTTACTCAGCTGGTGGAAGTGCTAACGAGAAAATTTAACAATCTCTTTTACTTATTAATAGAATTAATAATTAATAGAAAAAAAAAAGAAAAAAATATTAATAACAAATAAAAAAAAATTTCAAAAGTTTAGTGTATGGATAGCTTGTGGGCGCTAGAGGCATGGCCAAAATGTTTTGTAGCAAAGGTTTATGCCTCCGAAAGCTGCATGCCTAATTTCTTTCTATATTTAATAGTTCCTGAGACTTCGACGTTTATACGGACGGAGGGACGGACGGATAGACGGACATGGCCGGATCGACTCCGCTATTGATCCTGATTAATAATATATATTTTTCATATAGTCTAAAGCGCTTCCTTTTACGTGTTACATACTTTTCAACGAATCTAGTATACCCTTTAATTCTACGGGGTATAAACAGTAACGGACATCTTCTCAATCGCACACAAATGTTAGCCAAGCGTCGCTTATTAAAAGACATAAACATAAACGGGGGAGTTTGCTCTCTTACCCGGCGGATCACTAACCTGACTAACGTTAAATCAACTGATATGCTGCTGTGAACTATGCGGGAGCTGGGTTACCTACCAAATACAGATAGTAATAGATCAGCAGTGAAATCGGTGAATATAGTAAAACAAATTTGACATGCAAGCTGTGCTAAGTCACTGGCTGAACTAAACTCGAGACTTGTCTGCTTTCGACAAAACTGTATAGTTACATGTGTAAAGATAGGCGCACACTGTAGGCAGCGGAATTTATCAGCTAGAAAGTACAAAACACACCAACTGCAACTAGATAAAAGACAGGCGAGATCAAAATGACAGTCATCCCATTTGGAGAGAAACTTATAAAGGGACAAAAATATAGAGTGCTAGCTGCCAGAGCCAATCGCGAAGAGATTCAAACGCATTGCTAGATACACTAGCTTCTGGCTTTGGTACAGTTCAGTGTGTGAGTTTCATTTAAAAATAACTCTGTAGCTACCGGCTCCCCCTTTTCCCAGACGAGCTCCTGTTTCTACACATTCCCTACACAGCAAAAATATAATTATGAAATAACATTACCATGCAAACTTCTGGCAATTAATATTGCCAATTTATTGGTACTATTTATATATACTTTTGTGATTTCTATGATTTGTATGTGTAAATGAAATCAGTTCTTTACAAGTATGAGCTTTAAATAATAAATAATAAACGAAAACCGAAAGATTGTACTTATTGTATCTTAATTTTTTATCCGTTACTCGTAGAATAAAAGGGTATACTAGATTTCTTGAAAAATAATAATAAATAAAATAAAATAAAATAAAATAAATAAATATTAATAATAACAATAAAATAATAAAAATTAAACGAAAACGAAAGATTGTACTTCTTTTATCTTAATTAGGAAGCGTTTCCCACCAAATAAAGAATATTCAATAATCTTATTGAGGATCACTAGCCGAGTCGATGAGGCCATGTGCTCCTTTCCTTCCCTCCATATAAACATCGAGATTTTAGGTACTATAAAAGCTAGAAGGTTGAGATTAAGTAGGCAGATTCCAGAGACGCAGTGCAAGTTTGTTTCCAACTTTAGCCTCGCCTACTCTAACGCCCACAAACCGTCTATAAACTGCCACTCCAGTTTCAATTTTCGAAAAGAGCTATCCAATTCCAACAATTTATTAAGTGTAAGATTTCTTCACTTAATAAATAATAAACAAAAAAATTTAGTGTAGAATTTAGGAGGAACTACCACCCAAACGCTGACCGAACCTACGACCAAGTTCAAGTGCGTCCCACACTAGGAGGTTTGGCAGCCATGACAACTTGGACAAGTTCTAGCGGGTCAGCAATCAAGCTCAGGGCGCGGTCACATTAAAATTATGCCGGCCGGCCGAGAAGGGAGAATCAGAAATCGACTACGCTTAGTCATCGAACTTGGCGTAATGCAAAACACAGGCAGTTGGCTGCCGACTTGGAGATGACTCAACCCGGGACTGGCAAACAAACAAAACACAATGAAAGAAGGAAATGTGCTACCAGTTTAGTACACAGAGTCGAGCCGAAGATCGCACGCTGAACTCGCCAATGTTGTCCTACTCCACTTCTTCATGGATCCGAGATTTCAATGTGTAGTTGCTTGTTGGTAGCTAGTTGTTATACCTAGTCATGGTTCTCAACTCTGCAACGAAAGCCCGCCCTCATCATCATCATCGGGCTATTATGTACATTTTTTTACTGGTATAAGGGATACTAGGACATATTAAAAAATATAAATAATTTTAAATTATAAATTATTAATAATAAAATATTAATAATTTTAAATTATAAATTATTAATAATAAATTAAAATATTATAGTATGCAATAAATAATTTTCTTCGAAAATCGGCACCACTCCATTAGATTAGATTAACGATTTTGAATTCAGATTCCAACAGTCAGTTTGAATTCACAAACATGAATTTACCATACCAACATAAGCCATGACTTTCTCAGAGTGCATGGAAAGCTTTTCGCCTCGAATACTTTTCGTGCATGTTGCAATGCAAGCTCTCAATTAGTTTCAATATAACGTGCTGAGCAAAAACGTAAGAAATGTAAAATGATGACAAAATCCGTCCCAATCCGTTAGTTGATGAAGCCCGCATCCAGCCGCACTGGCCACTTATGTTTGTGAGGGAAGCTCATCATCAACCTTGCCATCATCCGCAACAGTGTTTGCCTGTCTGGGCTTTGACAAAACTTTGTATGTCATGTTGTCATTATGGTTCCTTATCCTTTTTCCTGGCATCGGAGGTCTCGGTCCCCTAGGCTGGCTTTGTTTTTCTACTACTTTGGGCTGTGGTTCCTCTTCGTCCCTGCCTCCTGCCGGATATTAATAGACACTTATCATCGGTTGACGCTTTACGCCTATTGTCTTATCCCCGGCCAAGATTGCCTGTCCCCCTTTTCGCACGCTATTCCTTTCGAGATCCGTCTCTGATTATTCCAGCATACTAATGTTCTCAAAAGCCTCCCTTCTATGCATTTCAAAGTGTAACACAAAGTTTTCGGAGGCCATAACCTTTTGGTTTATTTTACAGCATCAACAACCAAGACTTCATATAAAGCAACTTCTATATTCGATTAGTTAATTAATTTTTAAGGTATTATCTTAGACGTGTTCTTAATGCAAACAAAGCTAATAATACTCGACGTCATTGGAAGCATTGCAGTATTATGTCTATTTCAAAGACTTACGAATATTTGGGTCACCGGCAATCCTCGAGGTCGATACTAAGAGGTCTGACATTGTGCCAAATCACTGATATAGATGGGACTGAGAGAGCAATAAAACTTCATAAACCGCAAACTTTGCCAAAGTAGAAACTTCTTTGTTTATAGTCGGGTCGTTAGCTCTCCTGCAACCCTCCATTAAAAATAAAAACAGTACGATACTGTTTATACTCCAATAAACATTAACAAAAATCGTTATTGATTTCAGCCTGCACTAATTTGTTTTTCTGTTGATAATGTCAAAAGGCGGTAAAAACTGCTTGGGTAATCGTGGAACCCACAACACCTTGCAATATTTGACTACAACCAAACGTGTAATGTAGTAATAACTCGGCAATCAAGAGAACACAAAAATCATTTATTATACCCGTTACTCGTAGAGTAAAAGGGTATACTACATTCGTTGAAAAGTATGTAACAGGCAGAAGGAAGCGTTTCCGACCATATAAAGTATATATATTCTTGATCAGGATCAATAGCCGAGTCGATTTGGCCATGTCCGTCTGTCCGTATGAACGTCGAGATCTCAGGAACTACAAAAGCTAGAGATTAGGCATACAGACTCCAGGGACATAGAAGCAGCGCAAGTTTGTCGAATCATGCTGCCACGCCCACTCTAACGCCCACAAACCGCCCAAAACTGCCACGCCCACCCTTTTGAAAAATGTTTTAATATTTTTTCATTTTTGTATTGGTCTTGTAAATTTCTATCGATTTGCAAAAAAACTTTTTGCCACGCCTACTCTAACGCCCACAAACCAAAACTGCCACGCCCACCCTTTTGAAAAATGTTTTAATATTTTTTCATTTTTGTATTGGTCTTGTAAATTTCTATCGATTTGCAAAAAAACTTTTTGCCACGCCCACTCTAACGCCCACAAACCGCCTAAAACTGGCCTTCGCACTTACACCAGCTGAGTAACGGGTATCAGATAGTCGGGGAACTCGACTATAGCGTTCTCTCTTGTTTTAAAATCAGATTGGCATTAAACTTTGGCATTTCCAAGCGTATTTATATGTATACTTGAATTTGATATGTGTGGGCGAATTGGTTATGAAACGGTTTTGGCCAGTGCACACCCAAAAAGATCAAGTGTATTACTACACGACGATTGCGCTCAGAAGAACCACCGTCGAAGATTGCCTGCCTTGCCTAACTAGCGGAAAGTAAATACATAACAGTAAAGTAAATAAAGTAAAGCCACACACCAAAAGCAGCCACACCAGATGCGGTCCGAATGCAATGCGGGCAAAATGAAAAACCGGACAGAGTCGGGTCTAAAACGAGAGTAAATGTTGGTCCAGACCCCAGAGAGTCAGAGAATGGAGAATACGAAAATCTGACACATAGCAAAAGTGGCTGACCTCGAGAACTCCCGCTTACGCTAGAGGCCAAAGAGATCACTCAAATGTAGCTGTATCTATGTTATTTTGTAAGCGGGCGCTCGTCGGACTCTTGTTCCTTTTGCCATCACTTTTGGCTCCATATTTCTAAAATGGGTAGCTGGCTTACGAGTTGGCTCTTTTTCTTTGGGCCACGCAGTTCCTTTTGATTCTTGTGGCTGGTCTCATGGTTGCAGGGTCTCCTCTGTAGTATTAATCATTCAACTTATTATAGTTTTTTTTTAAACCTTAAAGTGACAACTAAATTAAAACCATTCCATAAGTTCCTTTTTTGAACCAATCTCGAAATGTTTCTAGTACTATCGACTTACCTAAAATCAAGGGTTTCGCAATTTCGTGTGCACTTTTTATAATTAAAATAACACGGATTATCTTATGTTAAAGCATAACCGTACTGTGAAACACTACTATTTATACCCGTTATTCGTAAAGTTAAAGGGTATACTAGATTCGTTGAAGAGTATGTAACAGGCAGAAGGAAGCGTTTCCGACCATATAAAGTATATATATTATATTATATTCAATAGCCGAGTCGATCTGGCCATGTCCGTCTGCCCGTCCATATGAATGTCGAGATCTCAGGAACTACAAAAGCTAGAAAGTTGAGATTAAGCATACAGACTCCAGAGACACTAAATTACATGGATAACAAATTGAAAATTTATTGGAAGACTATTTATAAGATGACAAGTTCTCTTCAAAAGCAAAGTATATGCCTGTCGATAGGAAAAGTACCTTACCAATATACCACTTTATCTGTATTAAGTATTCCCCAGTTGGGAGTGGCACCGGAATCTGTTCTCCCATAAGATGGAATCCCATTATATGTACTGGACCCTGTAATATAAAATCGTAATTAATTTTTCTGATATGCATTGTTAAAAAGTGAGCATTTTACCATATAGGGACATGTGAAATTGAAATTAGAAAATGATTTGAACAGATTAAAAACAAGTACGACTGGCGCTTCATAGGGTTTTCGCAAAAATCGACAACCATCAAAGGTGATGTTGTAAAGCCACGGCTTAAAGCCATTAGCCCGCTTGAAAATTTGAGCATGGACTCGAAGCTTAGAGACTGTCTTTAGGACAGTTCCATTAAAACTCAATGTCGTTGTGTCCCTTCGAATTGCCTTTAAACGACACTGATGCACGGAGAGCCAAGATTCATTCACTGAATCGCAAATAAAGTTGGTAAACTTAAATCTGGAAGCATTCTTAAGAAAACAAATTTGTTGGTATTCAAACTATGTATTATTTTTATTTACCTACGATAGAACCAATTTCGAGGGCAATACGGAAATATAGGACTAAATATAATACGTTTGAAACGGTGCCCATCTTGTCGACTACTAGACAAGTCTCAACCACTGTTTTTGCCAATGACTCAATTTGTATACCGCAATTTGTAGTCGCAGAGTTAAGAGGTATACTAAATTTGATGAAACGTATTTAACAGGTAGAAAGAAGCCTTTCCGACCCTATGAAGTATGTATCTTCTTGACCAGGATCATTGAAAAAGCTAAAAAGTTAAAAATAAGCATGTAGAGTACATTGCTCATTTTTTATGAAGAGGCAACCATTTTATATCCTCTTTCCAAAATTATTTGATTTTTGTATTATTTTTTAAACAAAATTTGAAATTCGATCTTGCACTGCCACTAGCTGACTATCGGGTATCCAGTAGTCGAGAAACTCCATTATAACATTTTATCTTGATTTAATACTTGAATAATTATAACAATTATTCATAGATTCATTTTGAAATTACCTTATACAGTTTGGAAAATGGTATAATAAGTGCTTTTTAATTTGGTATGCTTAAAACAAAAAGGCTACATTTATTTTGCAGTGCTAAATGAATACATGAATATATTTTGCTGATAATTTATTAGAAAATTTTACTAGACCAAAGAAAAGTAAAATGAAAACCTCATCTGTTTTAATGTAATAGCATGAAAGGAGGACTGGGAACTATTCATACATTCATTAGACCCCAAAATAATTTTTTTTCCAGCAGTATAAATCATGCTCCAAAACCGTTGGGTTTTGTTGTATGACATAAAAATGAAAACAAGAGAGAACGCTATAGTCGAGTTCCCCGACTATCTGATACCCGTTACTCAGCTAGTGGAAGTGCGAAGAAGAGTCTTCAACACTGACAGTTTTTGGCGGTTTGTGGGCGTTAGCGTGGGCGTGGCAAAAAGTTTTTTTTGCAAATCGATAGAAATTTACAAGACCAATTCAAAAATGAAAAAATATCAAAACATTTTTCAAAAGTGTGGGCGTGGCAGTTTTTGGCGGCTTGTGGGCGATAGAGTGGGCGTGGCAACATGAATCGAAAAACTGTGTCTATGTCTCTACTAAATATTTCTACTTGTATGTTCCGGGTGAAACCTACTGACAAAGCGTTAGTTTAGCCTTAAATTAAATAAATTAACAGATTGAGTAAAAGAAAGCTTTTTAATTAGGTAAGCGGCTGTTGTTAAGATTGGATACTGGCGTTACCGGTCGGTCGGTAGTTACATTTGTTGCTCACGACCGTGGCACCCTTCGTCCCTACGTAAACTGCTGACTGCGTAAATTAAGCATTCTGTCACGCCCTGGTACAAACTCAATTCATAGAGCTGCTATCCATGTATGAAATTTTAACATTAGCCAAAAAACGTTCTTGGCAACTTTTTTGTTCTGGGGCGGGTCCCATGGCTGTGGAGCTCCGCCTTTTTTTAATGAAACAAAATAAAATTACTGTGGAAGTGAAACGCGAAATGGATCCAGCCAAAAAGAAAAGTGACCGCGTTTAGTCGAAACCGCATATCAACGAAGATATGATTCTTCCAGAAACTGGAACCGTTCCAAATCGAAGTACAAAGATTGATTACTGTCTGCTTAAAATTTACGCCAAAGAAATAAAGTACATATTTTAATCACAGATATAATTACATCACAACACAATTTACATGTTATTTTAAGCGGCAAACGGCAGCTGGCCTAAAATTTAACGTATCTAAAGGATGTACATACATGTGTATGTTTTGATTTTCCTTTCATTTGCCTATTTCTCCCAGTTTCCCTAATGATGTTCCAATTTTCAGCCACGAGAGAAGGACAGCCATATTTGTCGGTGACAGACGGAATCCAACAAATCACAGTCGAATAGAAACAAATTGAAACTGACTTATCGATATAAAAATGTTAATGACCTGAACATTTTGCGTGTCGAATTGTCACACAGTTCGCGCTGGGAGTGCTTTTAAAATCTACGCTCAGATCACCGCAGCGTGATAATTGCCCAGCTTTGTTCGATGTACTTGTATTCCGATATTGTCCTTACTATGATTGAAAAGCAACAACAAAAACCCATTCGAGACGTCACACGTGTTACCACTCTTGAATATTATTTCAATAAATTTAATCGAAAAACACGTCTAACAGATACCCTTTACTCAGATAATAGGCAGGATCGACTTGGCTAGTGATACTGCTCAAAAAACAAGAGAGAACGCTATGGTCGAGTTCCCCGACTATCTGATACCCGTTACTCAGCTAGTGGACTCGATTAAACGTCATTTAACCACGCCCACTCTACTGCTCACAATGTACAAAAACGTTTTGATTTGAAAAAAATTTCAAAATAAATCCCTAGCTGAACATCGGGTATCTGAGTTTCTCGACTATAGCGATCTCTTTTCTTTTTACGGCTTCTTTTCACGCAACAATTGGAATGTCATTAGGGTTAGTGGAAAGCGATTTTCGTACGTTTAAGCTACTTTATAAATCAACTCTACGAGCTCTATATTTGGCTTTGTTATCGAATCGCGATACTCAAAAGTGTCTTGGGCTCCATTTAAATGTGATTTTTTTGTTAAGCATATCAAAGATTGCATTTGTAGCTTCCACTATGAAGAATACCACAGTTATTATTTGTTTTCCCAGAGATAAACACAAGCCTTTTCATTGTTTTAAGACAAATTGCTGCGAAATCTTGATTTTACCGCCTGATAAAGCATGCCCGTCTCTAGATCGAAATCTCTAATAAATATTTAATTAGATATTTTGCTGTTGAAATGTTCCGGTTATTGGTTGCTTGTTGTATTTTAAGAGAAAACAAGAGAGAACGCTATAGTCGAGTTCCCCGACTATCTGATACCCGTTACTCAGCTAGTGGAAGTGCGAAGAAGAGTCTTCAACACTGACAGTTTTTGGCGGTTTGTGGGCGTTAGCGTGGGCGTGGCAAAATGTTTTTTTGGCAAATCGATAGAAATTTACAAGACCAATACAAAAATGAAAAAATATCAAAACATTTTTTAAAAGTGTGGACGTGGCAGCTTTGGACGGTTTGTAGGCGTTATAGTGGGCGTGGCAGAAAGTTTTTTGGCAAATCGATAGAAACTTACAAGACAAATACAAAAATGAAAAAATATTAAAACATTTTTCAAAAGTGTGGGCGTTAGAGTGGGCGTGGCAACATGATCGACAAACTTGCGCTGCTTCTATATCTCTGGTCGGTCTGTATGCTTAATCTCAACTTTCTAGCTTTTGTAGTTCCTGAGATCTCGACGTTCATACGGACAGACAGACGGACATGGCCAGATCGACTCGGCTATTGATCCTGATCAAGAATATATATACTTTATATGGTCGGAAACGCTTCCTTCTGCCTGTTACATACTCTTCAACGAATCTAGTATACCCTTTTACTCTACGTGTAACGGGTATAAATAGAAAATGATCGCCTCACAGCTCAGTTTGTTTTTGCATTAGTTGTTGGTAAACAATAAGCAAAAGGATGGTCGCCATGATTGAGTGCCTGGGATTTTGGTGATTCCGAATAATCTCAAGGGAGGAGGTTATGCTTCTAAACAGAGTTAACGAATTACGTAAACTATTTGATATTGAACGGGAAAAAACATCATATTTTAATTCTCTCTTTGTTATATTAAATATTACTACTTATACTGGTTTCATCTATTAGGATTCGTTCTAATTAGAACTGAACCGCTCCGAATCGGAGTAGCTAATCATTTTTAGCAAAATAAATATATCAGTACCTTTTTTTTGTCATGAAAAATACTTATTGGTGTTTTTTAATGCTTAAACACAAATATTCCCTCCCTATAAACACCCACTCTTTCACTTGACGCCATTGATAATTTATTCTTTCACTTTTAATCAATTGGCGAAAAAAAGGGCCGCCTTGTGCCTCAGTTGGCGTCACTATGATGCGATTTAATGCTGATTTTTTTGTAACCATATTTATCTAATTGCCATTTTGTTGACCTAATAAGTATTGTTTATTCGTCGACACTGGCAAGCAAAGCAGCAATCGCAAAAGTTGGCATGTTTCTTCTGGTAAATTTAAATTATTATACACGTTACTCGTAGAGTAAAAGGGTATACTAAATTCGGTAAAAAGTATGTAACAGGCAGAAAGTTCTTTCCGACCATATAAAGTATATATATTCTTGATCAGGACCAGTCAATCTGGCCATGTCCGTCTGTCCGTCCGTCCGTATGAACGTCGAGATCTAAGGAACTGGAAAGTTTAGATTAAGCATGCAGACTCCATAGACATGCACGCAGCGCAAGTATTTTGACCCATGTTGCCACGCCCACTCTAACGCCCACAAACCGCCAAAAACTGTCCGAGTTGAAGTCTTTCCTTCGCACTTCCACTAGCTGAGTAACGGGTATCAGATAGTCGGGGAACTCGACTATAGCGTTTTCTCTTGTTTAGTTTACAGTATAATTCTTTTGCAAAAGGTTTTTATTATACCCGTTACTCGTAGAGTAAAAGGGTATACTAGATTCGTTGGAAAGTATGTAACAGGCAGAAGGAAGCGTTTCCGACCATATAAAGTATATATATTCTTGATCAGGATCAATAGCCGAGTCGATCTGGCCATGTCCGTCTGTCCGTCCGTCTGTCCGTCCGTATGAACGTCGAGATCTCAGGAACTACAAAAGCTAGAAAGTTGAGATTAAGCATACAGACTCCAGGGTCATAGAAGCAGCGCAAGTTTGTCGATTCATGTTGCCACGCCCACTCTAACGCCCTCAAACCGCCCAAAGCTGCTACGCCCACACTTTTGAAAAATGTTTTGATATTTTGTCATTTTTGTATTGGTCTTGTAAATTTCTATCGATTTGCCAAAAAACTTTCTGCCACGCCCACTATAACGCCTACAAACCGCCAAAAACTGCGTTTAAGACTCTCCTTCTCTCTTCCACTAGCTGAGTAACGGGTATCAGATAGTCGGGGAACTCGACTATAGCGTTCTCTCTTGTTCTGTCCTGTGTTTAATGTTGCAGTTGCTTTTGGTTAATACCAACCCACCGCCAATTGCGAAAATGGTTTAGTTTTGCTTTAAGTTATGTTCGTCTTTGTAGCACTTGCACTTAATCATTATATGATTATTTTAAGATTATATGATTGTATAGCCTCGTGCCGTTGGCGTGTGTTTTCTTCTTGACTATTATGTGAGCCGTGTCTTGTGTGAAGTCTTCTAAGTTGAATGCTCCACCTCAAGTGTCTGTCTGCAAGTCCGGGGTGCTGAAGTAGGCATATTGTACTTGCTGAACATTTTTAATATGCAAATGAAAGCTTTCATCATATATGTACATACAATTCCAGATGATGGAAAATATTTTTAACATATTTGACTAATGGGGCATTATTTAATTATCGGCGTCAGCTTTGATTTGTTTGCTCTCCACAAAACTGTAAACCTTGAGTGTACGCAATATGTTTTGCTCATAAGCAATACATATACAGACCCAGTAACTGTTCTCGATGACAAAAGACCGATCTTTTCGAACCTTTTGAAGAAACATTTTAAGAAAACTCAAGAAATACTAGGCTGCATTTATAAACAAGTTCGTTTACATGGCGCGAAAATTAAGAAAACTAATAGTTAATAATTAGTAGGACGGAATGAAAAGCGTAGCAAAAAGTTTTTCAAATACCGGGTCTTTTGGAGTTAATAGAGGGTAGAACTATGCGGATGACTACTGGGCTGGTGTATGTGAGATATAAGCTGGGGCACGATGATTGCTGTGATAAAAGTTCTAAGATTGGCCCGCATACCAACGTGTGGGTCCGAGGCCAGAGCGTCATCCATTTAGACAGAGGGGCGGTCGGGGAATCAATTGCACTTTGATGACTGTTAATTAAAATTCGCACTGTACTTTTCGAGCATTTTTAAGTTATCTTGCTGCGTCGTTTGAGGAAATGCTTGTAAGTTTTTGTGCAGATCCACCAAGGAATGAGCTCAGCTAATGGTGACACCTGCCAACTTTAAATGCCCGTACCGGGGTAATGGTTCATAGATGACGCCTCCAATTTCAGACAGCAATCTTGCTTTTATCTTGTTTTTATACACAATATGTTCCATTTTTCTTTCAGCTAATAAATTTGGCCACATCCGAAAATCTCTCCCGATGTGCGTGGATGGCATTTAAATCGAATTCGGGGACATGGTGAGCCATTGATCAGAGTCCAATAAACCCGCGTAGTAGTTCGCTGTCATATGAGCAGAGATTAGTCACCAAAGACAACGACAGATATCCGCAGACACGATACATCATCAAGGACCTCCAAATGGAGGCTACTGATCAGGAGGTCGTGCTGGAGGGCAGGGAAGAACTCATGTCTACATCGGCCACATCGTCCACAAATGGTGGGGACGCAAATGGTTTCGGAAAAAAATTGGTAAGTTTTTTCTTGAACGTAAACCTGCCCACCATATGGGTTGTGGATGAATTCCATTTCCCTTTTAAACATTTTTCTTTCTTATAACTAAATAATTAAGAGTGAATAAGATCGCTCCAAAAATAGTTCAATTCTCAAACTTTTTTGTATATTAGTGTAAAAAGCAGTCGGAAATAAAAAAGAAGAAACACATAAAGAATTTATTGGGTTCGTTAGAACAAAACTAAAAGCAAAGAATAGAAGAATCTCGAAATTTTTCCCGATATAAGCATATAACATATGCTGAATGCTTTATGCAACTAAATACTGAAAAATGGTCAAGGAAGACAGCTTAATAAGCAATTCAATGAAATTTAAGATCAAAAACTATAGCCATAAAGCCTACTGCCTTAATGAAAACAGTTTCAATGACACCTCACCCTGGACATCTGTCCGCAGACATGCCCCCTTAATCACGCACAATTGAACCAACTCGTGCTTATTATAAATAATATTGCATTTACTGCACTTGTTGTTAAATATAGTCCGTAACCTCGCCGGATCCCACACCGTACGTCACCAAGCAGAGAGTGACGCGGCCTACGCCTCCCGCTCCTTCGAAGAATCCGATGCAGTTCGTCCAGATTAAGCCCTGCAATCTTTATCAGACCGCGCAGGAGCAGCTGAAGAAGGCAGAGGAGGTCAAGAAGCTTAAGGAGGTGAAGAAGGAGGAGCCAGAGGAGTGGCAGAACGTAAGTCCATATCACATATACAAACAATAGCCGAGTTACCCGACTATCAGATACCCGTTACTTAGCTAGTAAAAGTGGGAATAAGAAATTTCAACATTTTTCTGGCATATTGATGGAAATTGAAATAATAGAATAATGAAAAAGAAAGTGAACGCTTTAGTCGAGTTCCCCGACTATCTAGTACCCGTTACTCAGCTAGTGGAAGGCGAAGGAGAAATTTTAGCACTGACAGTCTTTTTGTGGGCGTTAGAGTGGGCGTAGCTAATAATAATGCTAATAAACAAAGCAAAACAAAATTTTCAAGACTAACAAAAAAATGTGGGCGTGTCAGTTGTGGGCGTTACAGTGGTCATGACAATATATGGAAACAGATTCTCTGGAAACTTCACACGCTGATATAGTTCATGAGATCGAGTTGTGCATCGGGCGGACAGACGGACATGGACAGATCGTCCCGGCTTTTGATACTGGTCAAGAATATTTATGCTTTATATGGACGGAAACGCTTCATTTTACCTGTTACATATTTTTCAACAAATCTAGCAAAGTACGGCTACCGGATGAAAGAGTCGTGAATTTAAGCACTGATGATTTGAAAAAAGGCTAGACTACAACTGTTTAGACCTTTTATATTCCAGCGACATTATTAGAGAGGGTATTAGTATTATGTAAACTGTTAGTACAGTATTTTTTTAGGAAATTCCTCTATAAAACTCATCAGGTCGTCTAAAATTATTTATCTTACCTAATCTACAAAATTAATCTAAAACCGAATTCAAGAATCGGCTTCCAAACTTGTCTTTCTCTTTTTTTGTTTTGTTGTTGGTGCTTTGTGGCTGGCTGTTGGAAACCTATCGCCCCGGTAAACTAAAGCAAAATCACTTGGGCTGGTATATTGCACACGGCTCGTTATGGTCGCTCCAGTTTTCAATGTACGTCGCCCGTTAGCGGACAAAAAAATATAGCATTGCATAATCACTATTACATTTTGTTGATAGTTTTTTCTCGTCACCTGCGCTTGTCCACTTCTATTTTCTTTGCCCAATGTTGTGTGTTACATGCAAATTTGTTGCTGACATAACCCCGGCAAAGAGTTGTCTTTTGACGTGACTGTACTTAACTAATAAGCCATTTAAAGTGCCTTAAAATGCCTTTTGGCGGTTGATCAATGATCCATGGGCATAAGGTTTTCCGAAATTTTATAGGTTCCCAGACGAGACTTTGGGTTACGGATGTGCGCCAAATAAAAAAGAGAAGAAATCCATTAAAATGCGTACGGTGTTTTCGAACTGGGCGACCAACACAGCTTGGAAAGAAAGATCAAATACCGCTTAGTGGCATTCATGTATAAATTGCTCTATAATCGTCTGTAGCGAAAATCTTTTAAATTTAAATTTAGTAATCAGAACTGCAGATCTATCGAGACCATCGCAATTGACCGGAAGCTTTAAACTGTTAGTCAATCTAGGAAACAAAAGAACGGATTTTTGCTTAATGACCTGATAATATAATATGAAGATTATTTGCCAAACAGATCAAGTTTTTTAGGCGTAGAGTAAGAAATCTGCGTAATCTGAACAGCGACACATCTCTCTGATTCATAAAAAAACCATAATCATAATGGAACATAAATTCTTTACTGCGGTAGCGACTTCCATGAAACTGACCGAAGTTACTCTCGGCTTGGAAACATTTCACCTTTGTCACGTAGTTCCGCAGCCGCGTCAAAACTTTTTAATTGCCATCAAAAGATACTTACTCCAGCTCGTTCATTTCCACAGTGCGAATAACACAATGACATTTTACACTTACACGTCTGCGCATTTCGTTTTCTTTACAAACTTTCCCTACCTTTCTGCTCAAAACAAAACATGGCCAACAAAACAACCCGGTGACAAACTACTAATAACAAATGGAAAATACACAAACAGAACCTTGACAATTGGAAATCGTCAAGACGAAAACGTGTCGAACACATCATCGATCGAGCGGTGGAAACAAAGAAACTCGAACTGGAGGAGCATGATCGCTTGCGCCGAAAATCGAAAACATTCACCGAAATGTTGGAGGAGAGGCAAGTACAAGTCCCAGTACCGAACAGTTCCCCACAAAATTCCTACCACGTTTCCAAGTGATATAGACATTGCAGTGTTTCTTAGACCAATCAAAAATTTTGTTTTGAAAATTGCACATTTTTTGTTAAAACGTAATCTTTTAGTTTATTGAAATAACTATTTACAAAGTTGCCTTAAACCATACAAATTAACTTTCAAGACCTGTGACATACGTCCTGAACATATAACTCTATTAAAAAATAAATATCCTCACAGGGCTGGAAGAGGCGGATCTCGAGGACGTGCAAAGCTGGCTTCTCTGGCCGTATACAACGAGAATGAAACAAACGACCTGAGTGATCTGGGGATCGGGACCAGCAGTGCTAGCGGAAAGAGCAGCCTGTCCGAGGACTATGATAATAACAGTGTTATGGTGAGTTGCAACCAACGATGCACATCGGGGTGTTTCCCCCCGTATTCCCTGTCGCCTGGCCTGATTATAGTAACAATTATATCTCATTTGTATTTTGCCTGCAACTGAAGCTCTAGCTTTCAGTGTTTCTAGTGGCAAAAGTGTGGCCAGCGAAGTGATGTGACATGGGCTAAAAACACAAATAGAATACAATTCGAATTAATTATCAATTAAATCGACAGCTTTAGAAGGGACAAGATTACGAACGATGGAGCTTGTACAAAACATTTTCAAAACCTCAGCATATAACATAGGATATTCCTTAAGCAATTAGTAACTGGTTGACACATAAACTGTTGTCTGTGCTTGGGATATTAAAAGAGTGCCTTGAATATCAGATAACCGAGGAAGATGGATTAAAGCGGGTAGGATAGCGAATGTTACATTTATTGCCCACGACTGTGTAGGCTGTAAAGCTTTAAGAAAGTCTAGTGCAACTAGTCGTCAGGTGGAAAAAATAAACTTCCATTATAAACCTTCCTATATTTTCTGTACAAATTCTAAATGTTTTACCTCCACAGAGCGACCATGCGGCGGAGCTGGATATTGCGATTGGAGCATCTAGCTCTGGAGTTGCTGGAGAAACTGTCCAAAACGTGGACGAGCAGCTGAATCACATAAACCGCAACGGCAGCAATGGGAACCACAGGAACAGAGTGGCTGTTGGCCAGCCGGGTTCCTCCAAATCAGCGGGGCGGGAATACATCTCCTCGTCAGGATACGACACGTCCGCCAGTACTGCGCGAGCTAGTTCTCCGGATCTCTGTGAATACACCTACGAGGGAGCCATCCAGGACTACAAGCAAAGAGTTCATCTGGCCAACAGCAATGACAATGAAAATGCCAACGGCAAGAGGATTGGAGAACCCGTTGCTTATCCCACAAGGCGAGGCTCTAAAATTGAGGATCGATTAAGTGGTTTTGAGGTGACATCGCCAAGTGACACGCAGGAGGGTGTAGAGAAGCAAAAGGTGGACGTGCCCAAGGTGGACATATCCAAACGCAAGGAGATCTTCGAGCAGGCCAAGGCGGAAGTCTCTAACGGAGGTGCTCCTGCTGCCTCAAATCTTCTTCGAGATGGTTTTACCAATGGAAATGCAGCTCCCACTGCATCGGAGGTGAGGCGTCTTTCTGGTGACATCTCCAGTATTCGAGATCGCATGCAGAGTTTGGAACAGCAGCGAAAGGCGTTCAGTTCCAGCAAGAGTGTGGATGTGCCGGTGCCGCCTCTTAAGCTGCGTTTGAATAGCCTACAGAAGTCCGTTGTCAAAGAGGAGCAGAAGAAGCCACCGTTGGTTGCCCTAATCGATGCCAGACAACTGGAGATCATGAGGGGAGAAGAGGAGCGTATGCGCCAGCAGCAGCAACTGAAAAATAAGCATACTCCACAAAGCCAAACCACTTTTTGTGCATCTTCGTCAGCTCCTCCTGCCCTAATTATAGAGGAACCGCCGGTGGCAGACACCAATAATGATAGCGGCATTCAGGAGGACACAACTGATGAACTGCACCAGCAACAGCAACTCAACGCAGCCATCGTCGCCTTGGCCCTCGAGGAGCGCCAGTTAGAGGAGGCAGCCAATGCGGTCAACCAAATTGAAGCGGAGTTCGATGAGCTAACTGATCTGTATCCCTCGCCATTGCCACCATCTCCAGCTCTTCCGTCGGTCCAACAAAGAATCCAACAACCGACAGCCGCTCAGGTTCCAGCACAGGCGGTCAATCTAGCGGCTGCTCCTCCATTGCGGGATATGGAATTTAGTGTAAGTTATACTAACAATTTTATCGATCCCGCTAAGATAAGTCCTTGTGATGTTGATGTAGTAGCTGCTTCAGCGGTGTCGGTGTCCAAATCTGGCCCCACTCTCAATCCCACATCCTCTCCAAATTCGGTATCCTCTTTTCCCAATTGTAACTTGCGTAGAAAGCCCTCCAATGAAATGGTCCATCATCGCAATTTGCTTAAAATGTTCAAGGAAACCTTTCAAAACGACGACGATCTGAAAGAGGTCTGTGAGTTGGTTACCCCGTCAGGTCAGCTTACGCAGATTATTGACTTTACCAAGCAACCAAGTAATTCTCCCATACCAATACCTACACCAGTACCGTCTACTTCGATTTCCACCCAGGTACCGCGGCCACTAGGCAAGCCCCCCATGTCGCCCAAGGCATTGAGGTTAGCGTTCAACCCTAAGGGACAAATAAATCCTCAAAGTTTGCCCCCCAACTCTGGGCTTTTACCCCCCCATTTTAGTATCAATGGGCGTGTGGAGATTTTTAATTCACGGCAACTGGATAAGCCGCCCACGCCACCAGCTGTCCCGAAGAAAACTGTAAGGACTGAGCATCCTTTTAAAGAAGCGATTCCTTCGCCAAAAGTGGTAATGTGCAGTCCTCCTATGACCATCGTTGAACCCGACGAGCTGCCTAAACCAAATACTGTGAAAGCCCTTACTAATTGCTTTAGCCAGATCGATTGCAATTCGATTACATCATCCATTTCGTCGCAGAAACCTTTGCCTACCGATCGCATTACCCAGATCACATCATCCTCTTCTCCAATGCAGCCGAAACGAGTTCAGCTTGACGAGGTTGATCGCAGCTCCGGGGATTATGCCCCAGTTGTTGGTCAAACCAAGGCAATTGTACACACGCCCCCTAGCAAAATAGGCGCCCAGGCAAACGAAAGTCTTGATCCCCTAGCACCCAACGACTCACTGTACATGCAAACATCTTCGCCCAGCGAAATGCCTTCCTTGAAAGCCTGTTTTCCAAATGAATCCAGCTTGTTCAAGCTAGCTTCGTCACGACCCACCTCGCCTTTGGTGGATGTGGCTTTGTGTCAGCAATTCCTGGATAGAAAAGCACCAACGAATATCCAACTGGCAGAAGAAGACCGTAGAAGAATAGAGCAGTTTGCTGTAAAGGAGATGCACTGTGATAAGATCGATTTGACCAAATCACCCCGGCCGAATATTGGTGTCCAGATTGTGACCAAGGATCTGGTGAACAAATGTGATGGCATAGATAATTCCGAAGCACTAAAGGAGCTAGACGGCTTACCCACCCAGGAAGACATTGCCCTGTGTACAGGCCTACTAGACTGCTTGGCACCAGCTGAGGAGCCTATATGCGAAAGCATTGATGAGAGGAAGGGTCCAGTACCGGCCACTGGCTTCCAGGACATCAGTGAGGAGGAGGTGAAAAAGTGTGATAGATACACAAACAGACCAAGCTCACCCATTAGCAATGTCAGGGCAGCTCACTCGAAGGCTTTGATTAAAACTTGCGAGCAGATCATTGCAGAGGAGCGTAAAGCTAGCAGTCAGATGATGAAGACTTCGATGCCGGAGTCGGTGGAGAAACCGTCGACGCCTCTCCTAGGTCGCAGATCGAAGATTCCCATACCCAAACCTTGCTGTATTACGGCATCTGGAACTGATTCAATAAGTAGAGCGGGTTATGCACCAACTACACCCTCACACCTCTCGGAAAGTGTTCAGCAGCCGGTAATAGCGCGCACTCATGTGGTGGAAACAAAGATTAAGGTCATGGAGATTTCCCCACCCAGTTCCCCCAAGACAGAGGAACAGACTCAGCAACATGCATCACCAGCTAAGGAGAAGAAAGCCAAGAACATATTTGATTTCCTGCGTAGAAACTTTGGGCACCAGGAAGACCAGCAGCATCATCCCACCCTGAATGAGACCCTTGAGAAAAAAGTGGTGCTCACCAGCACCAAAAGTGGCGTAGATGTGGTCAATGCGGATGAGTTTATTCGGGTAGACAATTCAAAATTTTATTTGACAAATGAGCTGGAGGTCGAGCTAGTGCCACCTCCTCTGCCCAAGTCACCTGCTCCTGTCAACATTGAGATTCGCAAAAAGATCACTACAAATGAGATTTTAGAGGAAAATACCACAGAACAGGCGCTGACCCAGGAAATAAGCGATTTGCTAGACGACGAAATCTTGAAACTCGAGATTTAACACTGGTGTCAAAGTCACCAACATCGCCAGACCTACAAGATTGGGTGTTTAGAATTCCCCAGATATCGGAGTGGTACGTGATCTCTCCAGTGCTTTTGCGACATTAGAGAAGCTTAGAAAATAGCCAAGCTATTCATTGACATAAATGGCTCTCTCAGATTAACATAGGTTTATCGAATTAGTACTTGAACATTTTACAATCAAAATAATAATCAACGAATGATAATTTTAATCGAATTTATTTTTACTACGGTTTCCGTTCTTTTTGACATTATTCAGTTCTTATTTACTTTTAGTTATGGGCTCAAGCTACGTAAGTTACATTTTTTCTTTATTTAATTACATACTATACTAAACCCAAAAATTAAATATGAATAGAAAATTTGATTTTATATAAACAGTTGTCAAACATATGTTTTATGGTTATATATTTTATACACAAACGTACACACCAAAATAAAAGGAAGATCGTATACTTTTCGCGCTAATACACAAAGAGGATTTAAACCGCAAAAGCATACCCAATAAATTAAATAACTATAAAAATTAATAATACAATCGAAATATAATTGATGTTCTATTTTATTAATAAATTTTAACTAAAATCTATATCAAGCCGATAAAACTGCAGTATTGCGAACTTAAATTCATTTTTCTACACGCCGCTTTTAATTATATGTACGTGTTGCTAGAAATTCAACTGCTTTCACTGCTTGGCAGGTTAGTTCAGTTGCGGTGTAGAATATCATTATGTAGATGCAAACAGTGTATCAAATAGGCGTAGAAATTAAATGTTTATTTTGTGTAAAGTTGATTTTAGATGTTATGCGTATGTTATTAACGTCGGCTCCGTGAAGTGACTTTAAATTTGCTAGCAAAGTTCAAACTACAGAGAAAGAGAAAATGATTTAAAAAAATAGCAATCAATAGATGTGGGCAAAGCAATGGATCCTGATATTCCACATGTCTACATAATGCCGTTTCCCGATCCCCTGGATTTCCCATCCTTATACCATAGGTTGAGGGTTTTTGTTTAAGGCTTGATTGTACATGCTATCTTATTCACCTTTTGTCATAATTCGTGTATATATTTCTCTTACATGCCTTGCCCTCTTTTCTCGGCTAAAAACTTTTAAATATGACTTATCTTTTAATGCAGTTGCATAGCTTACATGCTTACTGCCAGCAAAAGTTGTTGCAAGTATACAATTTCCGAGGTAAGCGGTCTCTCAATATCATTTCCCCCTAGTTTGTGCCTTTTGTGTTATGCTGTTTGTACTCTTCTTTTCAATGTTCTCCCTTTATTTCTGTTTGTTTTGTTGTCTCGCCTGTATTCGTTCTAAGTTGCATTGCATGTTGCGTTTTACCCACTTAGTGCTTGTATAAAATGACCAAAGTCACTCATCCGTCTAGTGGGGTTTCAGTTCAGCTTCAGTTCGGCGCTGCATACTTTGGGGGGTCGTGCAGTTGCATCCAACCCCCGTCTGTACGCCCTGGTTTGGTATTGGTACCCCTTGGTATCTAAACAAATTGCCAATTTGACGCTGCAGCGCCTACGTTTAGTATACTTAAAGCTTTCCACGGAATTGGTTCTGGCGGGGTAGTTCCGTATATTATTGATCCCACACTTGCGTCTGTGTGTTATCTTTACGGCACACCGTAATAATACAATCGCGAGTTATTCGCATTGGACAGTACCTAAACTACATCCCACAGATACCAACTAAAGTGATTGCAGCGCTCCAATTCGTTGAATCGTATCGATCATACACCAGGGGTAAGCGTATGGTTTCGGTTCTTGGAATCTCGTGCGAGTTTATAGGGATCGGAAAAAGGTGATAAAATGGCATGCACACATATTATTTGAAGGGACAAAAGCACTTCTTTTGTCGGTTACGTTACGAACACTTCAGTCGACCAACGAAGGCGACATATTTTTGAATTAACTGACTTCTTACTTACTGACTTCTTACTCTTTTAAATAAAAAACCCTACCAATTTTATTCGACCAATTATAATCCGAGTAGAAGCACATAGTTATATGACTTTGCTCCAGTTCCAGATAATCTAGTTGGTAATCAGCCTATATATTGGGTGTATTGTCGTGCTGATTCCGGGAAGTGCATTGTTCTGTTTCCCCTTTAGCTATGGGTTATACAATATGCGGCGTAAATTTTAATTTAATTTCTTTATGTTAATTTGTTTTTGTTTAATTAGCCAAACAGCATCTGTTTGAACCTACTAAAACTCATGCGATCCATGCGCATTTTTCTCTCTTTCTGTCATGCACGCTTTTGATGCTTTCTCGCTCGCTCGCCATGTCACGCCCACTTCATCCCACCCTACAGATCAACGAAGCTCTTGAATTGGCACTGCAAGCTATTGATCGCGAAGCGAGAACCAAGCCAATGGACAAGGCACAACATCCACAGAAGCAGGAAGAGAAGGAGGAGTTGAGAGATCAGCCGGAGGAGCAGGTGGCAAATGGCGAAGAGCGGCACGATGAGGAGTCCATTAAACAAGGGGAATTACATAACGAGGATGGGGAAATGCCAAATAAAACGGATAAGCAGATGCAGGGGGGACGAGAGCCCATCTATGAGAATGTCAGCTCGACTATATCTATGCATGAAGTAGATAATGAACAGATAGCAACGATGACGATAAACACACAGATCCAAGCGACGCTAAGAAGTCATAGAAGAAGCATTCCAAACAACCAAATCATCAAAAATAACGAAAATAATCAAAGCCCTAATCAAACCAACAACAGCAGGAATCAAAAAGAGAGCAGCACAGCAGCAACATCGGCAGCGACCCCTGTGCCACCAACAACTCCTGGGGAACAACCAGAGCCGTACTACCAAGTGCCGAAGACCACGGAGCCCTATTACGATGCCCCTAAGCATTTAAGGCCGGTGCCTGTCTACGAAAATGTCGAGATCTTGTACTCTGCCCTGGAGATTAGTCAGGGATCAGTGGGAGCGCCAGTAGGGCTGATGGAGCCACCCAAGGAGAAGCCACCGCCACCGCCCACCGAGAGTCCGATTCCGTTGGACGAGGGCCATATAGACGACCTGGATGGACTGGCCAGCAGTCTTGGCCACAACACAGACACCTGGTCATCGGACAACACCTACGAGACCATATCGAACGGCACTCGCCGGCACCTTGAGGGACAACCTGCCCAGCCCTCTCCGCCTATCAAGCGGATAAACTCGACCAAACGGATCAAGAAGGAGTTGCGCAACAAGCGCTCCAGCTTTCTGGGCATCGAAACCGACGGCGATATCGACGACATGGAAACCTATCTCGAGCTCACGGTGGCCCCGCCGCCGGATATGGCGCAGCTCTTGCAGGAGGAGCGGCGACTGGAGAAGCAGCTGTACATCAAGGCGGGACTCTGCGACAGTTCTGATACAGGTGAGTCGATATAGGTTTTTGTATAGCTGCAAAAGCTTTGATGTGTGTGAAAGAAAGCCGATAACAAAAGCCAACAGGGCATAAACGAGAGAAGATAGCAATAAGCAAATCACAAGCTGGAAGGGTGTCGACTGGCCCCATTTGCCCCGCGAGGTTAAGTATACAAAAGCCGTTTAGTGTGCGTCTCTCATGGAGCTGACAAAGCTTTCACTGAGATGCTTTCTCAATTTTGTTTTGAAGGAACTAATTATCTGTTCCAAAGGGTTAGACCTTTCCTTTGCTCTTAGATATAAGTACATAGTTGACTTTTGCTGCTGATATCATAATAAAAATTTAATCCAATATAAACCTCATAATTTGCTTATTACTGTCGAAGGCGAAAGTCGCGATTCTGGAGTTTCTGAAAACCATTCGCGTCAGAGCAGTGAACACTACACAAACTCCTCTGAGGAGAACGATACACAGTCAGAGGCCACGCCCCCGCCCTTGCCTCCACCACCGTCGACCGCCCAAGTGGGTGAAGTTATATACCAAAATGAGAGCATCCTTGCTGCCCAGACGCCGCTTCTCCAGACGGTCAGGGGAAACTCGGCCGAGTCCTGGACAGAATCAGCGACGGCCGCAGCTGCGGCCACCCAATCTTTGAGCGAAGCTACAGCAACGGCCAATGCCAAGATGCAGTCCATTGAGGATAAGATCCGGGAGCAGGGAGAGATGTTGCGGGTGGAACGCGAGCTACTTCACTTTTCGGTAAGTTTGGGCACAAAAAAAGTATGCTTAGCAAAGAACACTGCGTCTAACTCTACTCTTTCACAGCAGGAGGAACTAAAACGGCAACGTGAGAATCTTGTGCTCCGAGAAAATATTGCTCGACGAGAGTTGCATCACGGAGCCAAGATGCTGATGTCGAACAACCGGCGCTCGTTGCAGGATCTGCACCACGGCCTAGGAATCGGAAACGGAATGCTAAGTGCCTTCCAACCATCGCAACACCACCAGGTTTCAATGCCACCACCGCATTCGCAGCAGATTTACGCCAATGTTCCGCAGCAGCAGCAACAATTGGGTCTGCATGCATATCAGCAGATGGACACGGACTACCGCAAGTCCATGTCAGATCTAAACGAGTTCTCCAACTGTCTGATGTTGCCGCCAACGCCACCAACAAAGCCTTTGAGGGCTATGCAATTGAATGCAACTGGCCATGGCCTAGAGCCAGATTATGCGGTTAGCACGAGGCAGCGGCAAAAACCAGCTCCGTACGGTGGCTCTCTGGTAAAGATCGCTGAAACACCAATGTCGCCACGGCTCCCCGGTCAAGGGTATTCCATCCAAGCGCCGGTAGCGACAGCTTACCATCACCAGTCGGCACAAAACTTGAGCAATATGTCCAGAAACACACTGCTCGCTCTAAGTGCCACCCCCAAACCAAAATACGCGGACGGGTGGGTGCAGGTGCAGCAGCGGAGAAGTTATGACAGCCAACAGACCAGCGATGTGGCATGGTTGTCGTCCCACCAGCAAAAGCGCAAATCCATGCCGGACTACGGCGGAGCCCTCTACAATAACAACCACTGGCTACTCCAGGAGGCAGAGCAACGACGCATTGAGCAACTTAATGGGCGACCTATACCGGCGGGCAAGTCAATGGGCAAACCGTTGCCCGATTCCATTATACAAACTTTGACGGAGCGGGTGCAGAGCAAAGGAATCGGCGATCGAAAGCGGTGAGTAGAACAATCTAGGTGGCAAAGCAAATTCTACTTCCCTATAAACTAAAGCTTCGATCAATAATTGCTAAAGGACATTATTTAGATATAATGTGATAGCTTACCATTTAGGTAAAAATTATGTTTTTTTATACTCTTTATAATAATTATATTTTTATTTACCAATAGCTTCGATAGCAACGGACACTATAGCCAGGTAAATGGCAACAATGTCTACCAGCAGCAGCAGGAGCTGAAGAATGTGAAGAATGTCACGAATGGCAGCAGCATCAATGGCAACAGCAGTCAAGGGCAGGAGAAGGTACTAAGCGTCAGTGGCAAAAAGAAGTGCTCCCATTGTGGCGACGAATTAGGTAAACTTTGCTACTACGTTGGTTGTGAGTGTTATAGTTTTTCTTTTAAACCCCGTACCCCTCTTATTCATCGTCCATTTTTTGAGAACATTTTTTAGGCTTGTTGTCAAGAGAGCATCTTATATATGTCTCATGGTTGTGTCTCATGGTTGTGTTCGGTCGATCATTTAATGCTTTCTCCTTCCATGGTTATAAACTCTTTATCAATAAGTTTTCAATCTCACTTACATGTCTGTGCCAGATCTGGGCTGCACTCACGACAATTGTCGGCAGGTGCACAAAGCGCTGAAATATATTGTATGGGTGTAATTTTAAAAAGACTAGAAAAACAATTTGAAATATTTTAGGTATATTAAATAATATGTATGCCGTGGTGTTAGCTACAGCCTTTATTTTGTCTTATTTTTGTATTCTACGGTAACGCGGCTTACAATCACTTAACTTTTGTTACAATTGTGCACAGATTATACAAAATAGAACAAGCTTTTAATTATAAATTTGCTTAACTCTAGATGTTTGCCAATCCTGCAACTATGCTAAATGTTCCTTTCAAAAATTCCACAGGCCGCGGCGCTGCCATGATCATCGAGTCGCTTTTGCTGTTCTACCACATCAACTGCTTCAAGTGTTGCGTCTGCCACGTCCAGCTGGGAGATGGCCTCAATGGAACCGATGTCCGTGTGCGAAACCACAAGCTGCATTGCCAAAACTGCTACTCCAGTGACGACGGAATTAAGTTCAGCTGCGTCTAACTGAGTCCTTGCCAAGGAAACGGAAGTTGATTATAAAATAAAATTGGTGTTGTTGTTGCTCTGTTGCTTTTGCGACATTGATTGTTGTTGTTGTACTAGTAATACATAGATATTAAATAGAGATGATCATTCGTATGTTCACATATATACCCACATATGTTGAGAGGAAAGTCGAATCCAAAATGTTTTAGATTAATATTAATCACTTCTATATGCATCCGTACGAAATGATTTAATGTTTTTAGCTAGATTTTAACATTTTATACAACATATTCTACATGTTTAAAAGTCAAGCTCTCTATAATCAAAGTAAGATTTACAGTTCAATTAAAATGTGTGTTGAAAATAAAAAAAAGACAAAAACAAAAAAAAGATAAACTTTAAAGTGTTAAAATTTTATAATTGTACCATTCTACCAATTTCTTTTCGTGCCGAGAATTCGCTTGTTTCTAAATTTAACTTATTGTACACGCTACTGCCCACTTAAAATACCTAACGACGTATCCAATGTACCTAAAACTATATACAAACACCCATCCACATAAGGTTATATATTATATACATACATACATACCTTTAAACTTCATTAGAGGAGCAAATAACGTGAAAGATTTAATTTCTAATATCAGTTATTTTTATTTATTGTAATTACGCATACATTTGTATATTCTATACACATCTTGGATTGTATAATTAACTTTAAAAAATATGAATAATTTTTCTGTAGAAGAAGAAGATATATTAATTTCTTGTACTTTTTTATTAAACTATTTCAATGAAAAAAGTGTTTTTTTAACATGATCAATATCTGCGGGGGGCCGAAAATAATAAAAATATAGTAAATCTAAGATATTTTTGGGGTAATACTGCAAGGACTCGGAGATATATTTCTTTAAAGTTGGAAAAAGCCGTAAGCCATTTCTAAAAATTTAATCAAGTGCAACCTTTTAGCATTCTATTGCTCCATTAAAAAAAAAATTGTCCCTTTCTACCTGTCATCCTGTCGCATTACTCTCAACAAAAGTCCCACTTCACAAGACGATAATAAAACGTACATGGACCTTTTTCAGTCAAGTTTGGGGAACGGCATCCAGGCTGAGAAATGTTCAAACACGAGCTGCTCAGCGTGCGTTCAGGCTTCCTTTGTATGTCTCCATTTACGCTATTCTAAGTGATCTCCGGATAACTCTGATGGGTGATTAGATCAACCTTCACAGCAGCCGATTCCCAGACAGACAAACTCATTGGCGAGTGGTCTCGCCAGTCCTCTTCCCCTCCGACGTCTGAAGAGGACACACCCCGCTGATCTTCTCAACTGTATTATTTCCTAGGCGTTATAATTATTCCTAAATAACTTCTTAGAGTAATCTAGTTAATGCTCTTTGTACTATACTCTCAATTTTCTTCGCCCGCTATCTTCATTCCGGCGCAAATAGATTTAAATGAAAAATAAGCCTTTGTACCTGCGCATTCTGAGAACTAAATTGCGGAAAAACTATGCACATATATTTAAATAGGTAATAGGCATGTAAATTGCACAGACAGACGCAGCGCATGTTTGTTTCCTTGTGATGCCCCGCCTATTTTATTCCTTTTTTTTTTCTATTTTCAACATTATTTTTAAACATACCTTAAAAAATGTATTAAAATGGGACGGGGAAAGCTTTGCATTTCGGATAAACGTGATGTGACGCTGCTACCGAACTGAAAAAGGATCTTAACATATCCGCTACAGTTCTCACATGTCTAAGGGAACATGGTGTAAAAGGTTGTAGTCCACGAAAAGTCCCTCGTTTAAATGGGAGAGATATACCCAAGCGCATGAAGTTCGTCAAGGAACATTTAAATTGGACATGCGAAAAATAGATGATCTTTTTAGGGTCAGATGAGAGCCTTGGTCGGATATGAATAAAAATAACAATTGTAGTTATTTGTCATTTCCCAATAAGTGAATTGTTTAACCTTTCTAAAAAGGTGTTTCAGCTCTTTTTAAATCCTAAATTAAAGGTAGGAGACTTATTCAAAGTTTTACTGGGCATGTGGTGCTATTTTATTTTTCGCAGCTGTGCCACTGTGTGTACCATTTTCACAATAAACACAGGACCGAAGCGACTCCCTAAAAACCCTATAGAACGGTAGAGTCCACACAAACATTTGTACGAATGTACGAGCCCATGACATTTGTACGAAAGTAATGTCAAACCGAAGAATCTAAAAACATCTTGTGTTACGCGCAGTTTGTTGCTTCATTTTATTTTTTTTTGTTGTGTTAGAGACTTTCGTATAATTAAATGCTCCTATAAACGCCACATATTCATTGATCGTCGGGGTGTCACTTGCTTGCTGATTTTGCCTTTGAATTATACGTTTGTCTAGTATGAATGCATTCTGACCAGATTAATCGATACAAGTTTTTTTTTTTTTGCCCACTCGAGCACTTTATTACGTAGACCCATGAATAAAAAAGAGTCCATTTACAATTGCGCCCTTAGTAGATATCACCAATTCAACAACAGCCCTCGTTCTAGGCGGCGGGCAGGAAGGTGAGCTTTTCGTTGAGCTGCAGCTGAGTTTTGATGAGCTGGGAGAGCGTGATGACCAGCAGGAGGTTGCGCACGTTGGCGTTGAACATTTGGGTGAACTGCTCGTGGGTCATATGCGGCACGGAGTGGATAAGGTCTAACAACTGTCGGCCGACGGCGTTGTCGGGCGTCACCTTGTGGGCGATCACGTCGTCAACGTACTTGAGAATGAGGTCCAGCAGGGACTGAAGTTTTGTGGAGGCCTCCGAGATTTGAGCCAGGTCTAGCATAGGCGGCACGGTCTTGGGACGGTGGGCGGGCGAAACGCCGACGGTCTTCTGGAGCAGCTTGAGTCCAAATGTCTCCGGCTCGTAGCTGGTCAGCTCGACAGGAATGGGTGTGAACATGCAGCCGCTCTTGCCGCCGGGCACTCCCAATTGAATGCAGACGTAGGCGCGCAGGCCCATCCTTCCGCCCTGGAGCGAGGTGTCCACGGTGAGATGCACCGGGTTGTTGCATTCGCGGGCGTAGTACTCGTGGATTACCGAGCTGTGGTTGGTCACGTCGTTACCGGTTGCCCACCAGCCCACCACGCTCTCGTTGGAGTTCACCTTGCGGTTGAGGTCGTACATGTCCAAGGCGTAGCTCAGTTCTGCCTCCACCTGATCGTCGTGTTCCTTGTGCGGCACACAAAAACAGTTGGTAACCTCCACCACACCTTTGTCCACAGAACCGAGCAGGGTGCCGATGACACGGTGCGAGTCCGCGTTCCGCCGCTCGAAGGCGTCCACCACCTGGAAGAGCACCACCGGGTGCACGCGCACGGTCAGATTGAGGGCCGACATGGTAATTTCTGCTGGCGTAGATTTGCAAGAGGAATTTCCGTCAAAATTTCTATTTAGCCACGCTGAGCGTATGTTTTAGGGATGCAAGAAAAAGACCTATCGATAGTGCGGGTGTCGGGGGATGGCCTTTGGAGCTATCGCGGCTGTCGTGGGTTGCTTATCGATATCGGCAATACGATGTATCGATGAAATTCGGTGGCAAGCGTTAGTTCATTGAACATTTTATTTAAATTTGAATTTAATCATTAACTACCTGTTAAACCTGCCTTACACTGTCATAAACAAAACTGCCCTGTGTGGTTTTCACACAACGCTTCTAACAAGAAATGTTTGTTTATTTAAAAATTGGCAAAAGAGGACTGCAAAATAAAATATTTTTTAATGTGACTTTTATTCTGTTTGTGGGTGTTAAAGTGGGCGTGGTAATGTTCTGCGTCCGCTTCACAAGAATTTGCATGCTTAATTTCAACTTCCTAGCTTTAATAGTTACCAAGATCACAGCGACAGATCGATTCTGAAGTGATTCTGATTAAGAAAATATAATTAAACACGAAAGAACTGCATAGTCGAGTTTCCCGTCCATCTGATACCCCTTACTCAGCAAGTGGAAGTGCAAAAAGAAATGTCAACACCCTTTTACTGCGAGTAATGGAAGTAAACATTAAAATGAGAATGTAGATAATATAAGTAGATGTACAGTTGATAAGCTAATAAATAATAACATAATTTGTTATTGAATTAAAAAATGTAACAAGACAAGAAACAAAGCAACAATTTAATTTTAATAACCTAACAAAATTTCCTAAAGTATCTGGGCTGCCAGGTCGCCATAAACGAATCCATTGTTCAGTTTCCTGGTGACCGGAAGGAATATTCGAAAGGCCAATTTGGGTGATCTGCTCTGTTATTATACGGAGTTCCACGGGGTCTGTTTGGGTAATGGGTATGCCCAATGTTTTGTGCCGCTCCAAGATACTTAAATGAAAATATCTCATCGCCTAAGTCTGCTAACATTATTATAGGGAGATACAAAAATACATTTTTAGGAGAACGCAGCAGATATATTAGACGAATAGATAGAGAGATTCCGCTAGAATGAAGGTATTCGAAAATGTGTTTTTAGTAAATATTTATCAATCTTGAATTAAAACTTGCTATCAGCATACTTACCATAGATATGGTCTTATAAATCAAATTTATCTTTAAATCTTGATTTCGATATTGTCGAAACGCGAACAATCATCAATTGTTGTTTCTATTATGACAAAAATAACCAAGGAATGTTTTTATGTCCGAAAGCGAAGTGAAAATAAAATGAGAAAAATTATTACAGAAAGCGGTAAATATTGTCAAAATTCTTACAAATAAACACATTTTTTATTAAATACGATTTTTACATATGTAATGCGCACTTAGCATAAATACGCTTGGTATTGTATGTGTATTCCTACTTGCGATTAGCAAATAGTGTCGCGGCGGATACAATACCATGTAGTCACTGCCGGAGCAGGTCCTACCAAACTTCGCACTTTTGGACCGGATTCATGGGTGAGCCCTCCGGACACTGGAAGTCCTTGGCGAAGTCCTTCATGTTGCTGAGTGACCCAAGGACTCGGAACTCGGATGGCGAATGCACTCCGGTAGTAATACGCATCTTGAGAGATTCTAAAAGAATAAATACAGATTTGATCAACATGGATTATGATCTACATAAAAACCAATGATAGGTGGTGCCTTGTGTTAAATACCCTGAGTACGTATTACGATTGCTTGGCATGTTCTTACCTTTGCGGTATTTAGCGCACCAAGTCTGTCCGGCTGCCACCCAAAACATCTGCTCCGGGGTGTAGTCCAATCCGGGCAGCTTTGCCTCCGGTCCGTGCTTCTCAGCCCATCTGCGGTAGGCAATGTAAGACTCCTTGACGCCACCATTGTCGGCGATATTCTCCCCCTGGGTGTTGATGCCATTCAGCTGCCGGAAAAGGATCGTTAGAACCTGGATTGCCCTCCGGAGCGGAATCACTTACGTTCAGTCCCGTGGCCGTTTCGGTGTAGTTGCCGTACTGCTCGATGATGCACTTCGCCTTGGCCAGATAGGCCTTCTGGGTGTCCGGGTGCCACCAGTCCCGTAGGTTGCCCTTCACGTCGAACTGGCGACCCTGGTCGTCGAAACCGTGGGTGATCTCGTGACCAATGACGTAACCAATTGCGCCAAAGTTCATGTACTTCGGACGTTGGGCGTTGAAGAAGTGTCCCTGCAGGATTCCGGCCGGGAATTCTAAAAAAAAATATAACTATTAGTAGTAGCGAAATTGCTGGTCGCTGGTTGCTGGTTTGTTGTTAAGACTACAGAAACAAATTTAAAAAGCTTTACCACCGTATCAAAGCTGGAGGCACACAAATTGAAGATTTAAATTTTATGAGATTTTCAAGAGTTTACACCGGTCCAAAAAAACGACACATTTAAAAACGCTCTGTAAAAGCGAATAAAGACGGTAGCTAGGCCAAACTAATTTGTTTCTTTAAAATTCAGAAAATCCTTCACCGAATTTATTTTTGAGTTGGACTTACGAATACTGTTCTCCAAGGAGGAGTAGAATGCGTTCACGATCGCCGGGCGGGCGTGGCGAACCCAGTCCGTCTTGTTGACCGGTAAACGGAGCTTGTTGAAGGAGTAATCCGTGCCGAATATGTTCATGCCCAGGAACGACTCGAAGTACTTGTCGGGATCGATGTCGAGCTTGGCGTAGTAGGCGGCCAGCTTCTCGTTGTCAAGCATCTCGTCTGGATAACCGATGTGGGTGGCCATGCTGTGCAGCTTTAGCTTGGCCTCCTCCTTTGTCTTGGAGTCCATCCAATTGACCTCGTCGAGGATGTCGTTGAACACGTTGCGGATTTCGTTGACCATCTCCAGGGCGTTGGCCTTGGAGTCCTTGTGGAAGTGCTTGCCCACATAAAGCGATCCCACGGAAATGCCGAGACTGGGATTCGACGTGATAACCGATTGATTAGATGGCGCGTGGTGGCGTTTCGATTCAGTGTGATGTCGGATGTTGGAGATTGTTGAATGAAGTGTGCAGTTATTAAAATGGTGGATGTACACAACGCAAATAACAATATTGGGACGGGAGATTGGGCTCTGGTTGGAATAGGTCGCAATGATGCGAGCACAATGAGCTTTTGAACAATGTTAGGACCTTGAGGGCACTTGCACCCAATGTGCGTGAAACAAAAAGTGCTCATTATTATTACGATGCTCTACAGACTCCTGACTCCTTTATATTACACATGAACATCAACATTTTCGGCTTATTTGCTTAATGACTCTAGAAAACGCCAACAAAGAAACAGGTAACCCAATAAGGAAAGTCGACACTTCGACATATACAATGTGAAATCTTCTTTTTTTGTGGTTTTCGGCTTTCGGGTTTGGCGTATCACCAGAAATTGGAAAAACAAATAATAACACGAATGAACTCAACACTGAAAATTGTGGGACAGTTTTAGGCGGTTGTGGGCGTTTATCATTATTTTTGATTAGTTTTCCTACTATTGCAGTTTAAAACCGAAATTATGAGTTCTTAAACAACTTTCGTATACCGAATTATACAAATGAAGAGTAAATAATCGGTTTGAGCAGGCGGGTTCGGTTTGGAGTGTTCTTTGACAATGCATGATATGTGTGTAAATTGGTCATTTTGAAGAAAACAGTTCTGTTTGAGGAAAACAGTTCTGTTTGAAGAAAACAGTTCTCTAAATAAGTACCTATAGAAATCTTCTTCGCATATTTCATCCATGCTGCAAATCACAAAGAAATCAAAAAAAAAATACAGAAACAGGGCAGAGATTCGAGACACGAAATAGAAGCCCCCCTATGACATTAATCCTGGGAAGGGGTTGTAAGGATCCCCCACTAACCTGCTCGTGGCGATGTCGACGCACTCCTTCCACCTAGCCTCCTGTTCCTGGCGCCCGGACAGGGCAGTGGCGTACTCCAGCTGCCGCTTGCGGAACTCCTCACTCAGAAATCCCACAGAGAAGCCGTGGATGCGCCAGAACATATAGTTGGCGATGACACGCTTTGGCGTCCTGCCCAGCAGCTTTCCAAGCTCCTCGAAGAAGCTGGGCACCGACAGGTTGATCATCTCGTCTTCAGCCACGTTCAGCCCCTCCGGCAGCAGGGCGTTCATGTAGTCCACCCACTGCACGTAGGGGTATGCGGCCTGAAGCTGCGCGGTGGTCCTTAGATTGTACAGCTCAGAGGAGTTGCGACGCTTCTCGTTGGGCCAGGAGATCTACGGAAAAAAGGTGCTGATGCTCCTAAATTCAATCTTTGTCAGATACTTACATTGGCAAGGGCGATCTCGAACTCCAACGAACTCAGCAACTCCGTCTTGGCCAAATCCCTATTGGCCCCGAAAAGGACCGCGATGTCTACCATATACTCGTAGTAGGCCGTTACCAGGGTCTCATTGAATCCCTTCACGAGGTACTCGCGACTCAAGGCCAGAGAAGACTGATCCAGCTTAAAAATAAGGAGATATCCTATTAAAACATCTATCCTATTAAAATTCTTATTACATTATTTATTCTGAAAATACAAATAAATTAATGTTAAACATTTCTGAAGCTTATTGTGCACGATATCTTGACGTTCATACAAAATAACAAAGGAACGGGGAAATATACATATAAATATTACTTGGATCTAACTAAAAGCGAACGTTTTATTACTAGGGGAAGGTCGTTAATAAATAAGGTAAAAAAAGCGGTCCCTTGTGGAACCCCGGATATGACTCGGAGAATACAAGAAAGAAAATTTTTTAAAAGAGCCCGTTAAATAAAATTTAGAAGATCAACAGGGAAACCTGATTAACCAAGTTTCCATACCAGAAGAGAATGATAAACAGAGTCAAATGTTTTACTAAAGTCAGTGTAAATGGCATCTGTTTGAAGTTAGCTCCAGAATTTTAGTGGTTGTTGATCTGCGTTTCATAAAACCATGTTGACATGGTGATATAATTGACCTAATAAAGTGATGCAAAAGAAGAGTGATAACATATTCAGCTAAGAGATAAGGTAAATAATTTTAGTAGAGGCTTGCACAAGACTTTGATCGCAAAGGAGTGAGCCTTCGCTTAGAGTGGGGCAAAAGTAAAATAATATTGGAATATTGTTTGGAAAAACTGGTCAAATAGATCTAATGATCCGATGTTACCGTAGTATTTTAAAAAAGTAGAGAGGAAGGGTAAGAAGTGTATTTGAGCAAAATGTACGTTAAAATTTAACTGAGCACTTAAATATATAAAAAACATAGATATAATATATGATATATGGATCTTCAGCTTGAGTAAAATGTGCTACTTTTGACAAAAACCCTCTTTTAGGACTTGTTACAAATAGGTTGAGTAATTAAACGTGAGAATTTTGAATACGATTAACTTGCGACAACGAAATGTAGTGTTTTAGAAAAAGGGATATTTAATTATTTGTCTGAGGGCCACCAATTGGTTTTTATCGGACAGCTTTCTTTACATATTCTGCGATTTCAGAAGACGTCGGAATGTACAAGCAGTTAATATAAACAACCCCATCGGGTTTCAATATTTGTAGCTAGTTAAATGCTTATATATAATCCCCACTTGATCCCAAATACTTTTGGATTTGCAATGTCTTGTCATTTCTACCTTTCCCGTTAAGATGTGTTTTTGTAATCATATTATATACTGTGTACTGTAAGACATTGCAAATTAACATACTTCAAATTACAAACTCACATCTATAAGCCGCTTAGTGCTGTTCTGCAAATCCACTCCTATCGAAAAGTCGATGATGTAGTCCATGCTGAATCCGGCGGTGCGGAACTTCTTGACCTGTTCCTGCCAGGTCCAGCTGTCGTCCGCGTTCCAAGATTCTCCCTTGATTAGCGGCCAGCCGCCCAGCTTCTCGGCCATTCGAGCTATGGGCTCAGGGCCCAGCGTCTCGATTAGAGCTGCGTAATATTTAAATATAGTATCGCAATAGCAGATAATTAGAATGATCTATTAAGTGGCTCACTTTTGTTCATGCAGGCCCTGTAAAGCAGGTTGGGCAGTCGGAAGTGCTTCGGCTCCGTTTTCGGACGCTCCGCGGTGATGATGTCCTTCAACTGCTCCTGCAGTTTGTCAGAGATCACGGAGAAGGTGCTGATGGAGACCTTGTCGTCGGGGATGTTCTCCTCCTCGAGGTATGTGCCGCAGGCGAACTCGTAGAAGTTGTCGCACGGCTCCACCTCCGGCTTCATCTTACGCAAAACGGTGGAAGCCGTGTGGATGCACTCCTGGGTGAGACACACGTTGCCAGAGGCGCCCGCCTTGTCCTTTGAGGCGGTGACCGTAGGCACCTTGTTTATAGTGGTGCTGTCACCGAGGAGGGCAGTGGCCTGTGGATTCGGCGGGAGACTGCTCGTCCTCAGAGCATCGCTAATCCAGAGCCCGAACCCGGTGGCAATCACTGCGAACATGATGCCGAGCGCGACCAGCAGACCTCTTTCCAACTTGTTGCGACGACGCCACCAGTTGGGGTTCCTGTGCATTTCACAAATTTGATTCGGTTAATCAGAGCTAAGCACGAACGTAAAATTAAATAGTAATCTCGGTAGGTTTAATTATTATGAGTAATGAACCCACAGCTTTAAATGCTCTTTGAACTTATTTCAATTTAGACTTGTCTTTGGCATAATTTTCTAGATTTAAAGTTTATTTAAAAAAAAAAAGAGGATAAAGGATAGTGAGTTCACTTGAACCCGTTTTTGTTTTAAGCATTAACATTCAGGATGAAAATTACTACGAGCCCTTGGTCAGAACTCACTTAAATTTGAAAGAGCGATCCTCCATATACATATGATCGATTGGATTCTTAGACCCAAAAATTGCTACCAGCTGCATGTAATTGTTGACCAACTTCCGATTCCCCCGGACCCACCAGCCCAAATGGTAGTTGATTTGGAAATATGTAGCTTTATTGTTGTTATTTCGCCGTTTAACTGGTTTAATGTTAATACTATAATATGATCCCACACAAGTTTGAAAAATCATTTTGGCCGTCCAACTCGTTACCACATTTGAGCGTTTGTGTTTAATGTGATTCGAGAGTGTTTCGCACACACGAAGCCTCGGGCAAAATAATTTCAAAAGCCCACCCATTTCCGTGGTCAAAGAGCTAGTAGCTGGGGGAAATCAGTGGCGAAGCGAAAAAAATACACACATAGCGATGAGTTTTTGCACGCTTCAATTATTGTGAAAAGTTGTAACGTAATAAAGCTAAAACCGAGTACTTCGGGTCAGGGCGAAGATGCGTTAAACAAGCGATTAAGGCACAGGCCGTGTATAAATTTAATCCGCCTAATATACATATACATACATACTCGTAGGTTTATAGATATTTGGAAGTGGCGGGTCTGGGGGGAGGAATTCCACAACCAAACGGGCTGGGAGGACCCAGCGGAGTATGTCATAGCTGAGTATTTAACCAAAAAATACGCTATAGTCACCGACATTAAATCAATCATTCAGTTTAATGTAGCTGAACGTCCCCTAAAGCTAATGGCACAGAATTGCAAGCACCAAAAATATTAATGACTGGACAGTTCGTGATTAATATGTGTGTTCTAGGTACTCCTCACAGAATTCCCATTCCCATTTGTGGCCACTTGCACTTTACCAAGCGGATGCGACCCATCTTCAATGAGCACTTGATAAAAAAGGCTAAATAAAAGTTGTATATTTTGACCCGGAGTGTATGAACGATGTCAGCGCCATCTAATATATACATACATACATGTGTACATGCCGGATAAAACTCGAACGAATTTCGATATTTCGCAAATTAAAGCGAAGTCAATCGCAAACCAGTCCCATATATGTTCAACCATTTTGGCCAGCGATTAATTGCTCGTAATGCTTTGGAGTTAACAGAGTTGAACGACACGAGAGACTGACCTCAGTGCACTGTTCTGGATTACCTACCACGATGCGAACATTGCAATATTTTCTAATTGTTACGGGTAGCAATATAGAGGTAATGATGTAGCGGGCAAATTACGAATTTAGAAACAATTATGTAAGATTGTTTCCAGTAACATCAAATAACGCGCTTATCCAGTGCTCCCGGAAATAGAGTTTAAAACTAAGACACATGACATTCTTTTGTAAGTGTTTATCCAAAGACATAATTATGGTGCTTTACAGCTAGGCTCAACTTAACTGCTGCCAAATTTAATTAATATAATTGATGAAAAATCTACATATATGGGAGAAAGAAACTACATTTGCTTCTTCTTGTTCTGGGAATAAACACGAATTGAATGCGGCTTACTAATTAGTAAGCTTGTAAGTTTTCACTCCGTTGTATAACCCACTCGCAATCTCTGAGCTGCCAAATATGAGATATGACTACTGATCGTTGCTCAGCACAATCCTCCTGGTCAATTAAGTGAGCGCATGGAGGCATTTTAGCCGGAGATCACGATCGCCGGATCACCGGAATCCCGGGGACGCAGATTGGAGGTATGTAGCTCCGCTCGGTTGACGCAATGTCGCACCATAGTCATATTCCGGTTACCTCTGTTCCGTTTCGAAATCGGATTCCGATGGTCGTGCTCGACCCGTGCTGTATTGGCTGCCGCGGGGCACTTGCTTTCTCGGCTGTGGGTGCACAAGTGTCGCCAACGTTATGTAATGGCCAAGTTGGCGGTGGGCGAAAGGCGTGGAGGAGGGAGCGGGTGGTACTGGGGACCGTGTCAACAGGGCGCCCAGTTTGAAGCCTTGCCTTTGTCTATGTTGCCCAATAAATGTGTCAAGTGCAGGTGGCGTTCCTCCGCCATTGCCCTCCTGGCCATCTACCTATAAGTCACCCCCTCCTCGGAAAAATGAATGAATAACATGAGAGGATTTTGACTCCGGCAGACCGAAGCCCACGTACCCTTGCAGTTAATAATAAAAGAAAAAGAAAACTTGTATACCAAATAACTTTATGATAACGAAACACAAAAAAGCTATGATTTTATTTCTATTCTTATCATTTAATATTTCGACTACATAATATGGTCGGTCGTCCGAAATTGGAATATTAAATAAATTTTATATTTTCAAAGAAAACGAATTATAACATTATAATCTTTGCCTGTACTTATCGATTATCTCTTTTGCTGCTGTAAGATGTAGTTATACGATCCAGACCTTTCCGAAAAATGTACTACCTGTCTCCTTTAACGCGTTGCAATCTTCCGACGAAACCAATATACCCTCTGCAAAGGTATACAAATAAAACGTATACATAGGCGAACTATGCACACATGAAAACGCACATGTGCGCCGCAGTTAATACCTGTGGTGTGAATGACGTTTGGCAATTTTTAGACTTCGGGTTTTATTGTTTTCACTGTTTTTAATTTTATTTGGGTGTCCCTTGCCGTTGTATTCATTAAAATGCCAAGCCCTGATCGACAGCCACCAATTTATAGTATCATCATCTTCCTTCTTGGCACAAAAAGGGGTATACTCTCCCTTGAGCCTATTCTCCAATCGACGAGCATTCACCTTGCCATGTATTTTGCCTAATTGTCGATGATAGGTGGCCTACACCCCTCTGTCAAACTGGTTGAAGAATTTGGCATGGATCAGGATCAGGATCAGGCACCTAGTGGGGTGAACTACATTTGAAATGAAATTACTGCTCACAGCCCATTTTTTTTCCCAAAGAAAGAATAAGCCAGAAATGACCACCTTAAATCAGTGGCAATAGGGAAAGTAACCATCTAATGGCCATTTTGAACCAATCACTCAGGAAAACTGCTTTTCAAAGTGACTCAGTTCAATGTAATGTAATGTTCTGAGTAAACCCTATTCGACCAATTAGGAGGTTCCTTACACAGTGCAACTGGGTGGTTCGTAGTCACTATTTTTGCGGCTGTTGGGCTTTTCGTAATGCCCAAGCAAAGTGCTACGACAAATTGCCTTTCATGTGTTAATTTGTGCCACAGACACAATTACCTAATACATTTTAATTTGAGCGAGTCATACGGTTGCGATGGCGGTGGCGACTAAGTTTCAGGCGTTCTTTCCCGAATTGTTGATAAGCGCTTTTAATTGCCCAAAGAAAATTAAAAACTTCCACATACGCGATTTCACTTATCTGAGCCTTACTGTCCTCTCCTCTGTGCGTTTGTGTGGTCAATAAGAGGTCACTGAGATATATTTAGTAAGTGGATCGACCTAATGCTGTCAAGAACACTTGTCCCCTCATTTTAAAGTCCAAAATGATATGAAAACACAACAAATCGCACTTTCCTTCTATAGAATATTTTTACTCAATCAAAAATCCCAAAAATCTTGATTTTCTTAGTCGTCATAGGCCGTCTTGCAGTGGCAGGGCTCCAATAAATTTCAATAATCGCATTATCTCGTGGGCTTGAACTTGGCTAGCTAAGTGGATTTGTTGCGGCACGGAGATGGATCTTGGCCAAGTGGGCGACGGTGAGTCCCGGAATGGAGCAACAGCTGCAGCCTGCGACGACAAACCGTTGAAACCCACTTATTAGCAGGAAGAGGGCAATTTACAGCAGGCAGAAAAAGCAGCGACAATGCAATTTACCCAGTGCCATGCCATTTAATTTTCTACCTTCAAAGGGCTTGCGGGCAGGAAGGAAAGCGGAAGAACGGAAAAGCGGAGCGCGGAAAAGCGGGAAACGCAAGGCGCCACAGCCAAAGCCAGGGCAAACCGCAAACCGCAGGACGCTTATTGAGAGGACTGCGAGGAGCGATGGGGTCACACTGGAGGGCGGGTGCTTCAATTGGCCGTGTGCATACACTGACAAGGCCGAATGCAGTAGTTTTCTGCTGTCGCAAGGCAGTTACTACAAACGGTGCCGTGCATGTCAAACCAAATTAAAATTTTCCTAAGTCAGCATTGAATTGGCCCAAGTTTACTTATTTTATATGCGTCAACCGTTACGGCCGCCGGCGAAATTTTCAACTCGCGATTTGACCTTAGGTATTGACTTATCAATAACAAAATTGAACACTTTTTAATGCAAATATGTACGCAAATAAATAAAGAAACGAATTTTAATTGTGCTTATTAACTGCATAACAATTACGTTCAATTTCGTGAAGAACTGAACTCAAAGTTATTTAGAGTCCCGGAGTTGCGACGATCAATCATCGGTATGACAAGTACAAAAATTATACTACATAATTTTATTATGCGCTAAATGACTAATAAGCCGCAGACAGCATCAACAACAATAAAAGCCAGAAGAACGAGGACGCCCAAGTGAAGAAAGCCGAATAAAATACCTTACCATTACGTGAGCTACACGCTCCAAAGTCTTCCCGAATTACGGAGAACCTTTGCCTGAATTAAGAGTGTCGCTGACCTGATTTTTAACGAACAACGTACGTCTCATAAGGAAGCCAGAAGAATTACCCAGTACGAGCCAGACCCTCCCACTGGAGCAATAAATTACTGGCTATATTGCTAACAAACAACTGCTAACGAAGAGTACTCGTACAACTGCGAAAGGCATAAGGATGTTTTGATTAGCAAAACGTGCGAACACTATAAAGCGTGTTAAGGCTTTTTATTAAGAACAAGTCAGGAAAACAGTTGCCAACAGGTTTTCTAAAACAGGTGCTATCTTTTAATCTTATAGTCGTGCTACCTTTAAATCCTATTTAAAATCCTAATCCAAAAATCATGCTTTTGTAAAGAAGATTACACAGCAATCACAACCACGATCGATAAAAATAAAACCTATAGGTCTATATGTCTCCGCAATTACACTCTCGCCAAATGAATTCCGCTTTCTCCGAAAGATTATAATGGGTGTCGTATTAAAAATCAAAGCAGAGAGAAAGTGCCAACCAACTGTGTTTAGAATCAACTTGATGCGATTTCAAACCCATTCGGCGATCTTGTGTCCAGAAAAGCTCAGCGTTTGCGTAACCTACGACTTTATTTGGCTGTTAAAGGGGGAAAAGCCAGTAAATGCCAAAGGGGAATGGAGTATCTGTTAACCGCAGAAGTCACCTTCAGCGGGGCAAACCAACAAAACGCAACCACAAGGCCAGGAAAACTGTGCTGACCATAATTGGAGTTGCGCTAAGGTCTGCGTGCAATTAATTATGCAATTTGAGCAAATAGCTGCCGAGCTGTAAAAACATAGGCCCAAGTCCAACAAGAGAGTCAGCAATTCTCGGCTCTTTTTTGCTTCATCCCCCAAAAACACAAAAACCCAAGAACAAAAGTAAGACATTCTGTATTAGTCAAATAATGGTAGAACCGGATAGGCCATTCTATCAAAGGTATGACTTTGTTTGGTTTTTCTTTGTTTTACGGGCATTGCCTTTGCAACGCATTTCATTGAAGTTTGGTCCAATATTAAATCCGCATGACTTATACCGATAGAAACTCATATACGGCGGGTCAGGCCATGAACCATTAAGGAAAGGGCAGCAGCTTAAGTTACGCAAAGCTAACATAGAAAGATTTGCATAAACAAAGTGTATTCATTTTCGACTGCACCTACTGGAATATAAATACATAATAATAGAAAGCAATACATTTTTGTTTACACTCGAAATAAACATAAGTAAAAAACCTGGTCGGTCAAGATGTTAACAGCTGATATGTTGAATCGGTGTGTTTATGCGGATTCGATTATCCAAAGTTTTGGCACAGAGCAGACGTTTTAATGAACTTGTAAACAATGCTTGGTTAAGTCAATCCCGAAATTGGCTGGCATTTCTTATCTGTAGCAAATATTTTGTGTTTGCTTCTTAAACACAGTCATTGAACATGCTCAGTGCAATTAACAATACAATAGCAAGTTTTTGCCCAAAGTTTTCTACTGCAGAGAACAATGAGATGTGGGCAGTGGGAACCGGTAGTACGTACATATGTACCTAAAACGATTCCGGTTACACGTCCCTGCGCTAAAATACTAATAACAGGTAATTCACAAAAATAATAAAATAGGAAACAAATCGATTACATTTTAATGACCGTACTATTTAGTCAACTGCAGAAACACGCAAAATCCATTACCCTAAGTTTAACATTGCTTATCAAAGTAATCGGACTCTAAAACCACTAGATAATCTCTTGGGCTCGTATGTGAAGCTTTCCAAAGACATGTTTGACTGAACTCGATTCACCCAAAAGTGAACAGTTAACCCCGGCCAACAGAAACTCGTTTTTAAATGTCCATCCAGGCATCCAAAGCCAAATGAATCATTGTCGGGAGCTGGACTTCGTTTTATAATTGTCATAGCCAAACTACATTAAATAGCCAAAAAAAAGATAGTTTTGGGCCTGCGTATACTGGAACTCTGTCTGTAGAATATTTTGGGAGCCACAGACTCTGACTCTGCCCATTTATATTTAGTGTAGCATTTTCTCTCTGTGCTTTGGATTTGGTTTGCCCAGTTCCAATGATAAGCCAAGGTCTCACTGAAAGCCTCCCAAAACAAGTTTTTAATAATCATGCGCAGCTTTCTTTTTACACACAACCTCCTCGGATATGTGGTTGAATGCCAAGTGGATAGGATGGATAGTGAAACCGCCTGTGCGACACTACTTTGGATTCGTATTGAGATTGGGAGTTCAGGGAAAACAGGAATCGAATTTTGGGCGAGGTGCCCATACTTACTGGATAACCGTCTGCATGTTGGCCAATTCGGTTTAGCTTCTGCCTGGTCTAGTAATATATATTTTATTTTACGTGGTTTAATTAAGGTTAAGAAGAATTAATTGCCCTCAGCCAGCACTCAATGCAAACTCAACGTTCGTTACACGATTGCAAGTGTCTTCAATTCGAAACCTAATGGTTTATTGACTTAGGTTTGCCCATCTATTTAGCGATTTATTTATTTACACAGCGCTCCATCTCCAGCAGCACGGAATTCGAAACAAACTGCCACACACCGATGCCTGCTCCGCAGATCAGAGGTGGAATCGCGGTGAACTTAACTCGGCAACGAACGAAGACCGACTGGCGCTTCGCCGCTCCATCGCAATCCCTTATAAAAACAAAAGAGATAAGCTCGCCGCCGCATGGCTGAAACTTGGATACTCTGCAGCGAGGTATTTTACACACTGAATCTTTTCGTTTAGAACATTGCTTATATACAGAGGAACTGAGTTCAAGTTATATCGATTATAGCATACCAGAAATTAGCGCACTACGGAATCCATTTAGGATGTATTTTGCAAAATTATGTTTGTGGTACGCCAAAGCAGAAGTCATCAAGTCATATAAAAAAGAAACGCGTTAGCATCGATAACCAGATACCCGTGGATCCGCTAAGAGGAGCAAAAAAAAATAATAACATACTATAAATGTTCATCATAAAGCCCATACTTTCCCGGTTTTGGCTCGTCAGAAAATGGTGCGGACCCCTAGTCTTATCCAAAAACAGCGGAGATCGCTATAGTCAGGCACCACGACTATTAGATACCCGTAGCGAATGCTAAAGAGCTGCGGGTAAAGTGACGATATGTCTGCAGTAAGAATGCAAGAACTCTACCGCTTTGCCAATCTTTTGCCGGAGAGACTTTTACTTTACTTTAAATTTGAAACACCGTGGACATGGATAGACATACATAGAGTAAGTATACATATAACAACATTTTCCTTACTTTTTAGAAATAAACCTTCCTTTTGGTCCAAAATAAAACAGTGTGCCTCGAGCAAAAGAGTTGATTTTTACTTAGTTTTAAAGCCTCAAGGCAAGTAGTCACATTTTGCCCCGCTGTAGTCTTTAATGGATGGAGGTTACTTGTACAAGAATTTATTGCATGTCGAAACCAGAAACTACAAATACATGTTTTTAATTATTTGTAAATATACACAAACCAGATGTTGGGCAGCGCTGTTAAGTTTCCGAAGGGTATTGATACGGTTGAATTAGCTGACCGGCTCGACTTTATAAAAAATTGTCCCTTAGGTTTATGTTTTTTCAATGAGTATCAGGAACTTTTAGGTTTGTACTGTATTTTTGTGCTTTCGCCTGATGGAGTAGGCCTAATGATTTTCCTTCAGTTTTTCCTGTTTTTCTAACCGATATTTTATGCATCAGTTCGAGACGAATTTAGGCAGATATTTTTGCGGTACTGAACAATTTTGTAGCACGTCCTTAGCGCTGCAAATTAAAAGTTATTTAAGTCGAGAACTAAAGTCCCTAATCAACGTATTTCTCTTCGTCAATTTGAATAAATGATCTATTTTAAAAAACTATGTATTTACATAAATTTATTTATATTAATTGGACTTGAATAGTTTAAACATTTATTTGCCCACCATGGCAACTTAGAACAGGAACTCAAACAAATGAAAAGGTAAACATTTAATGAATTCTGAGTTGCCTAAAAGTGAATACGGACAAATGTCTGATAATAAAACAATGTAGTACAAAATGTATTATTATTTGAATAAATTTTAGAATAATAAATTCTAAATATTAATATCATACGATTTTTATATACCTAAAGTATAGCATTTGTATGAAATCTCAGATGCCATTTGGGGGATTAAAAAAACTGAAAAATACTTTTACTGTTGCTAAGGAGTTCTTAGTTTAAATTGTATCTCTTTTGCAGTTTTCAAAATACACATGAAAGCAACCCAATAAAAAGATGTTTTGTTTGTTAGCCCAAAAAAGTATGTATAAATATGTATAGGGCAAACATTTTAGGCCCTACAAAGATAAATATAAAGGTATTTTTTCGAAGTTGGATGGAGTTTTATCGGATTAACTTTGTCGATGATAAAGGCTTTGCAAGCCGATTATGTCAACAATATAATCTAATTTTTAATTTTACAATACCAAACACGCAGCGTTTTCTTGGCAAAGACCACAAATTTTCATCCCCAAAATCTTGCTACGTCAAACACCTTTGGCACTGTATGTTTTCTTAGTACCATGCAAAACTTAAACGGCTTTAAATAAAGCAAACTCCACTGTACTTCGGTTTTAATGCAATTAAATATTTTATTCACTGAATGCATCTCAATCAATCACCTCTACGTACATCACATGCTTGCTTAGCACATCGGAGGTTCATATGTGCTGGCATGTTGTAATACTACGAGTATTTGTGTTTTTACAGCGCATTAATATATAACTCATTCTTTTTCAAATGTCAAACTACAACAGTTATTCCGGTTCTGTTCTCGAAAACTTTCCCTAAAAGCACAAGTGTTTCATCCGTGGTTCCTACTTTAGAAAAATATATGTATGATGTTAATATGAAGTAGCGTTTATCAGATTACATGGACTGGGTACAAATTTGTATACAATTCTAGTTCGTTTTTTTTCACTTTCCACTTGGTGATAAACAAGTTAATGTTTTTTCTTAGATTACAATAATTTTCTTACTTGGAAGTTCAATTTATTAAAACTTCTGTACGAGTTCACTGGCGTTGTGATGGGTTGTGTTCTTACTATCGATGTTTAAATCGATTTTTGTCTTTTCCAATATTGTTGATAAATTAAACATTGTGAAATTTTTTTTACCGTTGTGTAGATTACAAACTTTCATAGAATGTAAACTTTAGAAGAAGAGATTTGCTTGAAACATCTAAAGGAGCTCAACTTATAAAATGTGGGGTCATATCGGTTCGGTCTCACTACCTGTTTTTTTGTAAGGCAACTTCTTCGTCAAACTAAGAATTTCATGTTGAACAAAGCAAACCAATGTGTTGTATTATGCATAAATAAATTTTTTCGTATATTTAAAATGTTCTCTTTAAGTTTTTTACGCTTTCTTGTTTTAGTACTAGTATGTATTACGGAGATATTTTTAGTACAACTATTACAAATTTTTCATTTAATAAACTAAGTGTACTTTTAAACATATTATAAAAGCGCGCCTCAAGCGAACGCAGTTCCTTACAATTTTCATTTGCCTGTTTATTTAGCTGCCGCTGCACACTAGCATTCTGCTTCTCTGCCCAATTGCTAAACACCAGTTTTCCGGCACAGTTCACCGCCAAGTAATATCATAGAACGTAAATCAGGAGGCAGGTTCGATACGATACAGAAATAGCAACATATGCCGGGCAACTAGACCCGTAAGACGAGCGGAACTCAAATGGAACAATTGCCTGCGATTTGTGTGAGTGTTTTCGGGTCAACTAAAAATCTAGAAAACATATAATATGCGACGAAACGTTAGGTGTAAATCTTGAAATTCAACATAAATAGAGTTGGCAAATTATACAATTGTGCATATGCATTTTCTAAATCAGTGAAGACTACGCAACCTAGTGGAGATGACGACGATTGTGGTGCAGTAACTGATTTACGGACATGCTGCTAGCGAGAAAGCCAAGGGGAGCCAAATGAGTGTTGTGATGAGGGTGCGTTCGATTTTACCACATATAAATTACATTCCGGGCAATCCGCGAGTTGGGTTTAACTACTACCACCTTGTCCCTTGCCATAGATAAGCTCTTCGCAGATCTTGAGCAGATCGGCGTTTTCGCGTGATTTTTGTTGCAGCTGCTCCGTCATCGAAACCCGAGAAATCTCCTCCTTCTTAAGTAAAGCTTTAAGTTTTTTCGTTTCGTCGGCATGCTCCCTCGCGTAGGTGTCCAGCTTTTTGTTTGCACTACGTCGGGGAAAATAATTGTCAGTAGGATACTTTTAATAAGAATATAATCGCTCACATTTCCAGCTGCTGCATGGCATGGTTTTTCATCTTGTCGTAGCGCTGTTCCTGCAACCGCAGATTGTCCATCATCTGCTTCCGCTCCGCCAGAAGCGATTCTTCGTTGCTTTTAAGCTGCGAGGTCATCTCTTTGCTTTTTTCATATTTTCTGCAATACCACCACAGTAAGTTCAATGCCAAACTAGTTTTACTAAGTCTGATCAGATATTGCTTACACATGCAGATCGGAAAATGTCGTCTCCAGTGACGTTAAGTGATGGTAATTGGCGTCCCGGTCAGCCTGGACTTCTTGCAACTGCCGCTCGTGGAGCTGCGCCTGCTGCTCCTTCTCACTAATGAGCTCCGCAATTGCCTTCTCATATGCCTCGATGACACCGCTGAAAAATATAAATATAAATAAATAAAAAAAATGCTGCTGGGTAGTTAAAATTTACAAACCCCTGCTGTTTGTATGCAAAAATTGAGATAAAAATAAATAATTAACATGCCCTTATGAAAACAATAAGTTTGATTCATTTAAAAAATTATAAACAGAAAGAACGCCATAGTCAAGTGACTAGACTACCGAATGCCAATTCCTGATTTGACATTTGAAAAAACTATTGATGATTGTTTACACAAAATAAATGATATCGTCTTTTCTTATTATACCTGTTCAAATAGTAATCCGTTTAAATCTTTTTGTGGTATTGGCAAATAAAAAAAAAAAAAACTTAAAAATGAAATGCCACGGTTTTTTTCTACCTATTATAAGGCGTACAAGATAACCCTTTAAGATCTATGATACGGGGTTTCCTTTGCTAATAGAACCGGTCGCGTCAGCGCTCAACTAGTGGTGTTGATCCAGGTTACAGGTTACAGAAACTAAAAAATCACCTTCGTCATAAAACAAATAGCAAGGAGGCTTACTTTAGTTTTGCATTTGTTTTGTCCTTTTCTGTAATACGCTTGATCAGTGCTTCCTCGCGCTGCTCTCCCTCTTTGAGCTTCTTTTCAATGTCTTCGGACCTCGTTCTAAATCGTAACACAAAATTAGTTGGCATCTATTGTAAATAAGGTCTACTTACACTTCATTTTTGATTTTCTTCTCCAGTTCATCCATGTTGTTGTAGTTGTGCGTTTTGTCCTCCGTATTAGCGCTAAATGTAAAGAAAGCATTAGTAGTAACATTGCACACACAAACTGATTCACCTATTACTTACTTGAAATTATCGAAGGTTTTGTTGCAATCGTTATCAATGACGTCTACACTCATTTTAACATGCTTCTGTGAAAATAAATCGTAAATATTAGTCGTAATAATAAAATGACATTAAATAATAATACTATTTTAACTTTGTGCATGGAGAATTCTGTTATAGTTTACTCGCAAACAGAAGGTGTATAGCTTACTTTTGACGTATCCACAGGTGGCTTACAATCCCATTTCACTGATATATCTTTGCAACTCGATATTAATCCAAAAGACTGGTTCCCGTCACTTGTTTCGTGCTCCTCCAATGTTGGGCTCAGAACACGGTTTTGATACTGGTTCGAACCAAGAATATTCTGCAGCGCCTGCTCCTGCTGATTCGGATGATTAACGGGAACAGGGGCTCCAAGGAGGGGATCAAACTTCAGCAGCAGCGAACTGCGGTCGATAGGCGCATTATTGCTGCCTTTCGTGTACAAATAATCAAAATCTGATGATTTCAGTATTACTGTTGGTTTATATGGTTATGTTTACATGAGTACATGCGCGTGCATTTTTGTGTTTTGTGAGAAAAGAAGAAAAAAAAGACATTTAGTAGTTAGTCCCAAGCGCCGGCTGTTTTTAAGATTATATTTAAATTAATGTCAACGTCAAGGGGTTTCCCCTTGACCTTTCCCTATATTCGAAATTCTACCATTTAAGCAAAGATTATGCCACATAAAACCAAATCAAAAGCGGGAAGGTAATACGCCCCCTAAATCCCAATCTGGAAATTGAGCTATATGATACAACGGATTGGGTATACGTTTATTGTATCATGCTCGTAAATTCATCTTTATATTTTTTTAATGCAATATCTCCAATTTACAGCTGAAACTAGTGTCATTCCTATTTCTTCAATGGACTAATTATACTACCATTAATACAATTCATATGATATGACACATGCTTGGCTTAAATCAATATTAGTTTTGCTCAAAGATATATATAACTATAATAAGCTTTTTTAAATGAAATAATCAAGTATAAGCATAATTCAGGAGATATGTAAATGTTAATTTTTTAAAGAAATCTATGCATAATTATTTTTTTTGTTTATCCCAAATAATTCTACTCCTTCCCTTTACCGGCTTGATTTAAACTGTTTTAAAAACAATTTCGTTCTGTTTGACTCGTTGAAAAAATAAAATAAGATATGGTATGTATGACTCAAGACCCTCCTTATTCAGCCCCCTGAACACCAAACCCAGGCACGAAATTGAGGTGTGTCTGTTTTGCATAGAAGCAGCATGGTTACTTTTACAGAACACACGAAGGAATTTGAGAAATTTTTAGGGAAAGCGATCTGTTTAAGCGTTAGGCTTTCTTGGAGCCAACAATCCCAGCAAACTTAAGAATGAAAGGATTTAATTTGAAATCATTGAAATCTTAAGAACTCAAATAAAACGGGTACAAACCAAGAAGAAACCCCTTTTTCTCAGTGCATTTGGAAATAAAAGGGGGAACACATAAACAAATGCTAAGCCCAGCGGTAGTGACAACCCCAGGCAGACCCAGATATTATGTTTAGGTCACCATTAAGGCCGCTCACTAGCTCGGGTTTTGTGCATATCTAAGTTTACAAAACACCGAACCAAAACAAAACAAAGGCCAACGACGACTTCTGAGTCATTTTATGCAATCGACAATGGTTTCCGAAAGTGGGTTGAGTGAAGGAGAACAGAAGCGTATACTTAAAGAGCGAAGAAGCGAAAGAGAGAAAGAGCGGCCATTCACTGCGCTGCATTTTCATTGCCTGTCTTGCAAGGTTTGCACTTTTAAGATTCTCACATAATAACGGTGACCACAAGGCACCCGAATAACACCCACACGTACATATGTACATATATGTATAACCGCACAATGAAGTTTCACGCTCTCACTCTCACATACTATTTTTCCTAAGCGATTCAGAGACCTGTCTTCTGGCATTATTTATGCCTATTTGTTGTTTTTCTGTAGCACAGCTGCTAGTTACATTTTCTTTTTCTAGTCCTTCTTGCGGGTCTATTTTAAAAGAGAACCTCGTGAGCCTTAGTAAACAAACAAAAAATGCTAGTTTTGCATTTTTAAAAGTTACATTTTCCTATTTAGCAGCCTGGCAAAACCAAGATTTAACAGCAGGACGGTACCGATGGATAAAGCGACGTCAGATGTAGGAAACTAACTGAAATGGAATTTCTTGTTGCTTACATTTCTCTCTATGAGTCCAATAAGAAACTCAGCGCACGCACGCGAGCGAACGAACGAGTCTGAATTCTGACTGGAGTGTGAGACAGCGGAACCGTATTCAGCAGTCAGCAAATGCGCAAAGAGAGTAGGTGGGAGACAGGGAGCGCTAGCGCTGTGTACACGTTGTCTGTTTGGAGTTATGCCCACCCCCTCTATCCATTACCATCGAATCGAACTGCCACCACAGACTGTCTCTTTCGCTCTACTTCAACGTTTTCGGGACGGGGACTATGAAACACGGAGAGTTCTCAGCTAAATACCATGCTCTCGAGTGTGTGTGAACAGTTGGAGACGGCAGATAACAGTAAGACGTTGATACTAGAAACTTATTAACTGACTAATAGCAATAATGCACTGTAATGTTTAATTTCCTACGAATTGTTTCTTAAAAAATATACATTTTAAAAATTAAAAATTTTATTGTAGTATTGTAAACTTAAGTCGATTTGACAAAAACAGCCTTTGAAAAAAATATTTATATTTTTATCGTTTTATATGTTTATCTTTTAAACACAAAGATTTTTTAGCGACTCAACACTGTGCTCTGCTGCAATTTCTGTCAATTAAGAGAGCAAAAAAAGGAAGTCTCTCATCTAAGCTGTTGCTCCAATGTAGGGTTGTTTTAGCTTTAGAGATAGTGTTCCAAGTCAGCGATAACGATACTTTTAGGCGCCACTGTTTTGCCTATTTAAAATTTTATACTGATCAAAAAATATTTTGCGAAAAGAAGTTAATAAACGATAATAAACTGACAGTGTTTCTTCAATTAAACAAAGTGACTTCACAATTATAGAAGTTCTTCTTCTTACATTTCGCTCTTGCAGATTAGGGCGTCAGAAGAGACACAGATAGCTGTGGAATTAAGAGAGATGTCAGAGAGAAATGAAAGTACCAATTAAGGAGAGCGGCAAAATAAAAACAACGAGCCGTACGTTTCATCAGAAAACAGCATAAGAGCATGCAAACAAAACAAGGAAAAAATCAGTTTCGGAACTCGACAAAGCCATTAAAAATAAAACAAGAGAGAACGCTATAGTCGAGTTCCCCGACTATCTGATACCCGTTACTCAGCTAGTGTAAGTGCGAAGGACAGTTTTTGGCGGTTTGTGGGCGTTAGAGAGGGCGTGGCCAAAAGTTTTTTGGCAAATAGATAGAAGTTTACAAGACTAATACAAAAATGAAAAAATATCAAAACATTTTTCAAAAGTGTGGGCGTGGCAGCTTTGGGCGGTTTGTGGGCGTTAGAGTGGGCGTGGCAAAAAGTTTTTTTGCAAATCGATAGAAATTTACAAGACCAATGCAAAAATGAGTATATATATTCTTGATCAGGATCAGTAGCCGAGTCGATCTGGCCATGTCCGTCTGTCCGTCCGTCTGTCCGTCCGTATGAACGTCGAGCTCTCAGGAACTACAAAAGCTAGAAAGTTGAGATTAAGCATACAGACTCCAAAGACATAGAAACAGCGCAAGTTTGTCGATTCATGTTGCCACGCCCACTCTAACGCTCACAAACCGACAAAAACTGCCACGCCCACACTTTTGAAAAATAATTTGATAATTTTTTCATTTTTGTATTGGTTTTGTAAATTTCTATCGATTTTCAAAAAAAACTTTTTGCCACGCCTACTCTAACGCCCACAAACCGCCCAAAGCTGCCACGCCCACACTTTTGAAAAATGTTTTGATATATTTTAATTTTTTATTAGACTTGTAAATTTCTATCGATATGCCAAAAAACTTTTTGCCACGCCCACTCTAACGCCCACAAACCGCCAAAAACTGTCAGTGCTGAAGTTTCTCCTTCGCACTTCCACCAGCAGAGTAACGGGTATCAGATAGTCGGGGAACTCGACTATAGCGTTCTCTTTTTTCCCTTTTACTCTACGAGTAAAAATATAATATTACCAAATAATAACAATTTTTGATAATGAGCATACACTGGTAGGCACAATTATTTTGACGAAATGTTCTTTCGTGTTCCTCAGTACTCTTTGATCAGCAGCGTTCAAATAGTGCGCAAAAGTTGATAAATAGCATATAAATAAAATAGCAAGAATTTTAGTTCAAGCTGATCAAAGAGTACTGAGAAACACGAAACAACATTTTGTCAAAATAATTGTGCCTACCAGTGTATGTATGTTTCATCCGAAAAGCTTTGAAAATATGGTATTTAGTCGTGAGATTTAAATGATATTAATACTCATACATAATTAAAAAAAAATTGTAAGTGCCACTGCAAAGGGTATATACATACGTGTATATTTCATAACTGCCTATAGAATCAACACCAAAGTACTGTACAACTTTGGAAGGGAAAGGGTGTTCAAACTTGCGGTAACATTGACAAAATATATACATGAATATATGAATGAAAACAGCTAACAGCAGTTAAAAAAGTTTGACATGTAATGGCATATTCCTTACAAACAATAAAAGCGGTCATCGACTTACGGTTTTGGTTGCTGGCGCCGTCGTGGAATTCGGCATCAATGATCGCCTCCAGCTCGCCAGGTGCACCACCCCTCTGTTTGCTCAACGCAGGAGCGGGTTTTCCTTCGATTTCCCTATTAGCATTGACCCTAATCTTTTCTTGATTGTTGGAACCACTTATGGTCTTGAACATGTCATCCGAAACTGGCGAAATGGCGCCAAAGTGTTCTAAGAAAACATCGTCCTTCTCATCACTGGCGCTTAGCGTGGCTTGCTCTTTGGCGGAAAGAGCCTGCTCCTCCAACGCAACGGTACCATTACGCAAGGGTGACACCGGGGAATTCGTCTCATGGATAGGGGGTCTCTTTAAATGTTGGTGGGAAGGAATAGGCGGTGAATTTGAAATTGGTGCTTGAGGTTCCTTCCAAGTTTGCTGAGGCGACTTCAATACGGCTACATCATATGCCCTCATGGAGACATCTACATCCATAACGTCATCAGCCCCGGTATCTTCGGTGGCCCCCACTGCTGGAGAAGCCTTATGCTGAATGCAGAAGGTGTGGCGTGGGTTCTCCTTTTCCATGCAGAAAATCCTACGCGATTTGGACTCCTCCTCTTCCGTCGGAGACTGAATCACCGAGAAAGTACGGCGCTGTTTATTATCGACCGATCCCACACTTACGGCGAATGTGTCTGTATCGTTTTGTGGCTTGTTCTCCGAAATGTTTTCGCTGTCAAATGCCATATTTGAGGAAGTGGGAGACATCTCACTCATGGGTAAGGTTTCGTTGAGGTTCTGCTTCTGTGGACTCGGTTGTGTCAACTGAAAGACAATTGCGGACTTTTCGATGACACCAGCTCCGAAGACGCTTTGGTTGCGATCTGAAGAAGGTTCTACCACAGCTTCTTCCAAATAGGGCATGTCTTTTTGCTCGAGCGGAGCACGGGGTGAGCGTGGAAAATGGGATTGTGTTTCAGCGGGTCCTCTGATAGGGAAACTAGGCGAAGTGGGTTCTGGAGAGATTGCAGAGGTTGTTTTTCCATCTAGATCCAAAGAATTATGTGTCGTGGATCGCAGCTGCGTTGGTGTGACTGCCACAAAGGGCGCGCGGCCGTGTGAAATCTGCTTTACTCCCACCTTCCCTCCCGACGGAACATCATCAGGCAAGGGCAACTCCCTCAGAGTCCGGAACTCTAGTTCTTCCGCTGCCTTTGGGCGATGTGTAGGTATGGGCGGAGAAAAGGGCAGTTCCTTGCTTCTGGTTTGAAGTGTCGGTATGGGCGTCGATATCTGTGCTGCTGGTAGCTCTATTTCAGTCATCTTCAATTGACTTTCCAGGCCTGCAGTTTTATGATCCATTTTATTATCTTGAAAGTCCATATCATTTTTCCCGCAGAGGTTTAAACAAGATTTTCTTGAAACGGGTGAATGAGCATTAACCTGCTCCTGCCGAGATGAGGTAAGCACTATAGCCTCACTCACTCTCATAAAGTCATCCACTTCCATGTGCTCAAGCTCCGTCACAGTCCTGTCTTCAGTTGCCTCCATAGCTGGGGACGCATTTTGCTCATGGCTGATGGGAGTGAATGTTTTTTCCATTGATTCTACTGCCACTGCAAATGGCATATCTTGATTAAGACATTTTGGAGTTTTTGCTGGATATGTGGAGGGTTCTGTAGCCTCATTGAGATTTAAGGGCTCCTCAGAATTTGCGTTCTCCATCTGCGCACTACAAATCGGTTGGTGGTCCTCTTTCTGAGGTTCATCTTTTGTATCCTTTTGGTTTTCATCACGATGCTTAGCTAGCTCTTTCGTGTAGTCTAAGGCAGTTAAGTTAAGATTCGGTTCAAGTAATGGTGTAACAGGCTGATCAGGGAATACTGATTCTAATAATGATGGCTTCGTTGCATCACTATTCGATTCCGGGTATTTAGCTAACTGGTCTTGTTCTATTCTCTTTTGCTCCTGATTTTGATTATACTGCACCGAAATAGTCTCCGTTTTAGGCTGCGATACGCTGAGAATATGCGTTTGCATAAGCTGATGGTCTTCCGGGTCCAAAACGTCCTTTAACATTTCCATAGTTTCGTTTATGTCATCCACATCCATGGCTTCATAGCTGACGTTGTTGTGCTGGCTAACCGCCAAAGGATCTTTAAAATCAGCTTCCAGTGTAGAAGCTGAGGTCATAGACAGCTGCTGCTCCAAAACATCATTAAGGGCACTTGAATAGGCCTCTAGCTCCGATCGATCTCCTGTATAGCGCTCGCTATGAAGCGATAAACACTCGACAAAAACATCAGAATCCGAATGGTTGCATTTCAATTGAGCTAAGTGCGGAATAAGGACGACAAATTAATTAATTAATTTTTAAAAAATTATTCGGTACTTAAGTATATTAAAATTATTTATAAAATACATTTGACAAATCATAACAAGACCGACTCTGAAATCTATCTATAAACCTGGAAATGTTTTCTTTTCCCAAGCTATGACCTTTCCTATGAATAAATGCTGGTATTCAAATGGTAGAAAACATTGCGCTCTTTCGTATGGAATTCTTACGTACATTATATAATATATTATTTCCACCTGAAGAGATTTCTGTGTTACACAAACTAGTTTTACTCACTGTCTATATCGGTACTTAAAGGAGCCAGTTCCGGTATTTGCATTTCATCGAACTCGGGAAGACCTCCAAATTTTGGAACCTTAACTGCGTCTAGCTGAAGGCTACCGGCTACTGCCGCCTGATGTCCCAGAGCTGCAGCCATTGCCTTCTGTTGCTCCATGCTCGTCGGCTTGGGACTGGGCTTCACCGCCAGTGGACTCAGCTACCAAACGAGAGATGCGAAATGTAAGAACATAATTTACAAGGTGGGCATCACGATTATAATTTAAATAGTTTTAAAGAAATAATTTCTTCGAGAAAAATAGGCATAATCCAAACAACTGCCAGATGAATAACGTAAACAACCGATGATGGGGTTGGGTTTTAAAGATGACACATTATACAAACGACGCTGTTAATAGAAAGCGCATTTCGGCAGAACGTGGGAAATCTTTGCCAAGACTTTATCGAAAGAAATAGGTCCGGCATAATGCCTCTAATAGTTAGAGGAATACATTTTTATGAAATTATGATCTGAGTTTCATCTGTAGATCGAATGGATACTTTCCATTCTCTCAAAAAAAATCATATTTTTGAAAGGTCAGTCGGCAAGCAAATGTCATTAATTAAAAAGTCAAACGAGACGTACATAAATCGGGTATATGGGAAGAGGCAAGGAAACGGATTGAGAAGCAAAAGGTGGGGAGATGCACGTGGAACCGGGTCGATGTTAGCTTTTGTGCAGTGAGAAATACCCATGCTGCGGAATTAATGCGGTCGGCGGTCATGTTTTATGTCTATTTATGTTTGGGAGCATCGTTCTAGACGCGGAATTTAATTAGCGCACATTATAGTAAAATCGGTGCTGCAAGGCCAACGTCATCGGAGAACAAAGGGCCGGAAAATGGACGGGACACTAAAAAATGGGATAAAAATTTACAAGACTAATACAAAAATGAAAAAGTATTTTTCAAAAGTGTGGGCGTGGCAGTTTTTGTCGGTTTATGGGCGTTAGAGTGCGCGTGGCAACATGAATCGACAAACTTGCGCTGTTTCTATGTTCTCTGGAGTCTGTATGCTTAATCTCAACTTTCTAGATTTTGAAGTTCCTGAGATCTCGACGTTCATACGGACGGACAGGCGGACATGGCCAGATCGACTCGGCTATTGATCCTGATCAAGAATATGTATACTTTATATGGTCGGAAACGCTTTCTTCTGCCTGTTACATACTTTTCAACGAATCTAGTATACCCTTTTACTCTACAAGTAACGGGTATAAAAAGGCCACGTTTTCCGCGGTTGGCAATTCGTAAATACATTAAGTAGACAATTAAAATGTCTTAATTTTTTGGCAATGCGCACATTTCTAGTGAAATATTAACCCAAAAACAAATGGCTAGATACAACGCCATCTTAAATAATAAAAATTTTGTCTGCGACGTAATAAGTTTACGAAACCAAATGGGACTGCATAATGCATCTTATTTATGCAGTTTGTATAATACCAGAATACCCCATGCAGGGATGCACATTAAAACATATGTATACTACTATACCTAAAGATAATCCTAGTTTTCTTGAGACATACCTCGCCGCTCATGGCTTGCAAGTGCTCCATTTCGTTATCACTAACTTGGTTCAGATTGAAGTTTATTTCGCTTAAAAATGTCTGTATTGTTTCTCTACTACAACTGATGTCCTCGGGGGCTGGGAGTGGGTTCGAGATAGGTTCCTTAATTAGATTACAGTGCGGTTCCTTCAGTTGCGGACTCTCAGAGGCGGACTGTACTAACGTGTCCAGGTCCTGGGATACAAGTGAAAGTCCTTCTTTATCCCTTGGTGTAGAGTAATTATCAGCGGGACCATCAGCTTTTAAGGCTTCCATTGTCATTGGTTGGTTGGTGGTGATGCCAGTGGTAGCGATGCTTTTTGGCCTTTTGATGATACTTGCGAGGAAGTCCATGCCTCTCTACACACGATTAACTCCTGAGACGGGATACGGTACACTTGGTTTCATGAATTAATGGATCTATAGAATTTCTTGGTTGATCTTTAATGTTTTTTTTCTTTCGGGTTTTCCGTTGTGACACAGATTGGACTCGCCTACTCGGTAAAATTGTTACAGTGATTTCATTATATTGGGTAATACCGCCGGGTTTCACACGACCCGCTGTTGTGCGCGTTTTTCACTGCCTCCCGATCATGTCTGCCTTTAAAATCAATTTAAAAATATTTTCTTTTTCAATTTGCTTTGCTCTGCTCAGCGTCACACATACACTAATATTTTGAACACGGCGAGAGTGCGGGGGATCGACACACCGAATGAGAGAAGGAATAGTTTGAATGGCATCCACATAACGATCCGGATGTATTTGTTCTCTATATGTTTGGATCATTTTAGCTCTCACGGCGTTCTCCTCTTATCAGCACGGTCATCTCTTCCTTATATAATACTGTCAAATACTTTTCAGATGTTAGACGACGGCTACAGTCACTAATTATTTAAAAGAATAATTCTTTTTTATATGATTCGTGTAACTGAGTTGCCAAAATAGAACAATTCTTTTAAAAACATCCATAGGCTTGATTTTGTTTTGATAAGCTACTCTGAATTTGTAGGCAGCAATATTTCTAACAACAATTAAATATAAACATTACATTTGTATTTGATTGGAATAGGTACCCTTTTACTCGAGTAAATAGAATGGGCTTTAAAAAGACAATGGGTAGACCACAGTTGTGTCTGCAATATATGAAAAACATTTTGGGAACGAACGAGGTCGTGGACAACCTTTTTGACTGAACTGCAGTGGAAAACTAAGACACGACACAGACGCAATTCAGACTGAAAGACAGCAGTGAAAATGCAAGACACCGCAAATAAGGCGAAGCACTTAAAGAAGGGGACAGAAAACTGGGAATACGTAAATAGGGCAACCGCCGACTGTTAATCGAAAGTCAGCTGGAGTAACTCGGTGCACATACAAAGTTCTGTATTTAGCATTATTTTCCAATTTTTCATGATTTTCGCAGAAGTATTATTTGCAAAATGCAAATACCATTAGTGTCAGTGTAATATATACATATGTTGGTTATGTTCATTACATTGTTTCCAGTGTACTCCTGGTTGGTGCGAAATGACATGCAATCCCACATCCATTGTTGCGCATCATGGCGCACTTTCTGCCAGTCGAGACAATTCGAACCGTAGAAGTGCTCCACATTGCCCAACGGCTGACTTTGCATGTTTGGCGAGAAAATGTAAGCATTGAAACGGAATCCCACACGATGGGGCATGACGAGGTTGCAATAGTTAGATGTTGGCTCTAGCCTTAGCTAGGCAGCGCGCGACAGGTGACAAGATATCACACGGCGCCCGGATCAGTGAGAATTCAAAAACAATGTATGTGTTGAACCATTGAGTGGGACCCCAAATCTGAGACTGGTCACAAAGGAGTAAAACATAATAGATACATAAGTCCCAGAAACTTCACTAATATGTTTTGAATAAGTCTGTAGATTTGCTAGAAAAACAGTACTTCGACATTTGTTGGCACAAATGAGTAAGTTTACAGTGCAATTGTTGTTTAATATTATGCGAGGGGCCAGCTGTTCCTAGAATTAAAGATGTGTAATAGTAACCTTATACGGCAACTAAAACTCAGGAAAATAAAAAGAATCAAACCTTGAGGAAAAGCGAACTACAAAATAAACTAAAAATAGGCGACAAATGTGGAAAATGGTGGAAACCATCTGTAGATGCTCTATAACGAGCAGCGTTGTTGGCAAAAGGGAGATGGAGTTGAATGACAATAAGTCAAACTCAAAATCCTTCCATGGCTGGTTATCGCACTCTAAACTACATTAGGCATCATCAGATTTATCGCCGATTTATAGCGATTCACATTAACATTTTTGTTTTGAAATGCAACATCTGGAAAGCGTAAACGCCAAGAATAAGTAAATTTTCATTTTTCCTTTGGCATACCAGATTCCCTCGTCCGCCGTTCACCTCTATGGGAATTTTGTCGGATGAGGCTCCCGATTTCCTTGTCTTGCCCGGCTTATTACCCATTTTCGTGATAGCTATGGCAGAGCGGGCAATCTGAACACCTGAAATGGACAATGTCCGGCGGACGACGATCGACTGAAGAACTCTCGCCCGCGACAGCTGCCACAAAGCTAATAACAGCTAATAATGGCAAATCTTATGAACATATATACGATGAACAATTGCGAATAAAGAAAATAGCAGAACAGCCTGCGATCGCAGCATGCCCACACGTATGTACATACATATGTACAAAGTACATAACCACACACACACATATGTAAGTGCATGAGCTGCATTATGCCAGTGCCTGTCTGTAGATGCCGAAAGTGTATTGCACATTGTTACATCGCACAAGATCGGTAGGCGGGGCACGCCCTATGTCCAGCTATTAGCTTACCTTAATGCCGCCATCGTTTTTGTTGATCTCCCGCAGAACGCCGCGACCGCCAAATTCCATTCCCAGGCCGTTCTCTGCGCCGTCGAATTCCATGGCTTATGTATATCCCGGCAGGGAGCACTCTTCTACAAGCTATATGTTTCGGGAAATATTCTTATTTATCGCAGATAAGCGACGCAAATAATCTACGTTCCTTTGTCGAAAATGCCGCTACAATTTGAAGAAGCATAATTGGCAGTGTGGCTGCACTGCTGACAAGGAAAAATACCACTAGGCCAAAATAATATACCAAAAAAACTTTAATTATACCCGTTACTCGTAGAGTAACGGGGTATACTAGATTCGTTAAAAAGTATGTAACAGGCAGAAGGAAGCGTTTCCGACCATATAAAGTATATATATTCTTGATCAGGATCAATAGTCGAGTCGATTTGGCAATGTCCGTCTGTCCGTCCGTCTGTCTGTCCGTCTGTCCGTATGAACGTCGAGATCTTAGGAACTATAAAAGCTAGAAAGTTGAGATTAGGCATACAGACTCCAGAGACATAGACGCAGCGCAAGTGTTACCACGCCCACTCTAACGCCCACAAACCGCCCAAAACTGCCACGCCTACACTTTTGAAAAATAATTTAATATATTTTCATTTTTGAATTGGTCTTGTAAATTTATATCGATTTGCAAAAAAACTTTTTGCCCACAAACCGCCTAAAGCTGCCACGCCCAAACTTTTGAAAACTGTTTTGATATTTTTTCTTTTTTGTATTGGTCTTGTAATATTCTATCGATTTGCAAAAAAACTTTCTACCACGCCCACTCTAACGCCCACAAACCGCGCAAAGCTGCCACGCCCACACTTTTGAAAAATGTTTTGATATTTTTTCATTTTTGAATTGGTCTTGTAAATTTCTATCGGTTTGCCAAAAAACTTTTTGCCACGCCCACTCTCACGCCCACAAACTGCCAAAAACTGTCAGTGTTGAAGACTCTCCTTCACACTTTCACTAGCTGAGTAACGGGTATCAGATAGTCGGGGAACTCGACTATAGCGTTCTCTCTTGTTTTATACATGCAATTGCGTGTAACTACTAACATATCATTGCAGTTTACCACGTTTCGACTACGAAACAGAAGAGAACGCTATAGTCGAGTTCCTTGACTATCTGATACCCGTTACTCAGCTAGTGGTAGTCCTAAAAAGAGAGAAGAAGAGAACATTTATCAAAAGTGTTGCCGGCTTGTGGGCGTAAGAGAGGGCGTGGTCGTGGTTGCGTGTATGTCTCTGGAGTCTGTATGCTGAATCTCAACTTTCTAGCTCTTATAAATCCTGAGATCTCGACGTTCATACGGACGGACAGACCAAAGACATTAGAATAATATTATTATAATGTCTTTGGACAGACGGACGGACAGACGGGCATGGCTATATATATATGTACATACATATATACTTTATTTGGTCGGAAACGCTTCCTTCTGCCTGTTACATACTTTTCGACGAATAATATTGTATATCTTTTACACAAATATACAGTAGAATCGATGATTTTACGTCGTTTTACCCGGAAGACGCACTAACAGAAAGGTGGAAAAAAATATTTTTTTTGTTTATTTTATGGTTGCCATGTTCGTAATATGTTTTAACGTAAAACAAATGAATTTTTTATTCAACGAAAAAATGTAATAAATTTTAAAAATTAACATGGTTTTAAAAAAGCAAAAAGCAGAAAAAATTAGAAATATATCGGGACTTCTCATGGAATATAGGCATGAGGTATTATTTTGCTGTATTTTTTGTTAGGCACGTTACTATATCCGGTTGAATTATGAAAAATCTCGTCGGTATAAGCGGTTTGCCGCTAAAAGCGGGGACGTACTAACCGGAGGTCCTTTCCTATTACTTCGTATGGGAACCAATCAAGCCATCGAGTTTCCGTCGCAATATCCGGACTGACGCTATAAGCGGAGTCGTTATAACCGGATTCCACTGTATTTACATTGACACACTTAAAAGTAAAATGATTAAAAGTGTAAACATTCAAAAGTTATCATTACATTTTTTTGACAACAAATTATTTTCTATTGGATTGAATAAATAGGCTCTCGTAAATTTCTCTCCTTTTGACACGCTCACCCCAGCGCTCACAAACCACCAAACTGTCAGTGTTTGAATTTCTGCTTCGCACTTCCACTAGCTGAGTAACGGGTATCAGATGTTCGAGGAACTCGACTATAGCGTTTTCTCTTGTTACACTTTCGCCGATTGTTCTCCTGAGCCAATCCTTTTAGTTTTAGCGTTACCTTTCAGTATCACTAGCCGGTCGATCTGCCATGTCTGTCTTTTTGCCCGCCTGTCCGTAAAAACGCTGTGATCTCGGGATTAAGCATGGCAATTTTGGTTACTCCAACGCAGTGCAAGTCTTTTTCAGATAACTGGAACGCCCACTCTAAGACACACAAGTCGACTAAAACTGTCAAACTTTAAAAAATTTGTTTACCCCTATTTTAATTTTAATTATTTGTCGCCCAAAACTGTCGCGACATTTTAAATTTTATTTTTTTTATTATCTTATCACTAGCTATGTAACAGCTATCTAAAAGACGAGCGTTCTCGCTTGTTCACTTTTAAAATCGACCAAGCCATGATAAAAGATAAATCAATTCGTTTTTATGGTGATACTTTATTAGAAAAATATTGCTCTTTTCCCATGTATAACATTACCATTCATGTAGTAACCAATATCAGAAAACATTCAACAAGTTGCTAAGCGTATTTACTAGATGATAGAGCCTGAAAACTACTAATTGATTTATATTAAATTAGCTTGGTAATTGATAAATATAATACCTAACCGAAGTAAATTATTTAAGGGGTAGGCTAATATTATATACGTAATACGTAACCGAAGTAAATTATTTAAGGGGTAGGCTAATATTACTAATATACTTTTTTTGCTAATCAATTAGTAATAATCAATAAGGTTAAGGTAAATATTGTGTAACTACTCTTATGTCTTTTCATGTAATTCTCTCCAGGTGTTTACAACACAATCACTTAATGTGGAACCACAGGCCTTTAAAAGGATTTGCTTTAATAAAGACTGCATAATACTGGACTTTTCCCATTTTCCCAAGGTGTGCTCCACATCTGACTTACTTGCTTTAAAGACTACTAATTATGGCTGCTCTGAAGCTTACCTCAGACTCAAATAAACTAGGCCATAAAATTTAAGGTGCAATGAAATATATATATATGGGTTTTGGGTTTTGTTGGCGAGCGTAAATATCCATTTAAAATAGTTTGCTCGAATATTCTATTCCATAGCATAAAGCTTAAGGGTTGCCTACTTAGTAAGATACTTTTGTTTTCAAAAGCGCAAGGCTTTCTCTTTTTTGAGCACTCCAATAAAGTACTAACATGTGCGAAAATTCTATTACTATCTTGATTCTTCCCCTTAAAAACCGTAGCCTTACAGTAAACCTTAACTCTTAACTTAAGCAGGCTAAAGGTATATTTTATAGACTATAGTTTAGAAGTCACTGCACCACCAAAGTGAACCAACGCTGCTCTATCTTAACTTTGAACATCTGCTTCTTCACCTTAACATCTAGTTTATTATCATAAAGACTTCAATCCTGGGTTATAGAAATGCTTCTATATCTCAAGTCCAATCACACGGCTAATTTTTTAATGCACACTTTCTGAAAGCTGTTCACATAGGTGGGCCATCTTCGATTATCTTGGTCGTCCAAATGCCGGGCATTAGTTGAGGAGGTAGATTCGATTGCGGCGTGTTAAGTTTTAAAATGGTGCTGTTCGAGTGGATGGTCTTCGAGGTGGGCGTGTAGGCCTTGTTGTCCATGCTGTGAACTGTGAACTGTGAGGTCATGTTCTGGGTTCCCTGTGCAGCAGGCGAGGAAGGCCTTAAGATGGGATGTGTCCTTGGACTGCTGATCAGAGACGTGCACAGGCCACCGAGAATGGCCAGAGAGGCAAAGGCCGTCTGGGGAATGAGCTGGCCGAAGACCACTGTGGATCCAATAAAGGGCGCTCCCAGCAGCCAGAAGCGGGCCCAGCAAATTGTGGAGAAGGAAGTGATCTTTTTTTTGTCATCTGAAACCAGCTCCACCGTGCAGGTTGTCAGTATACTGAGCGTAGTGGAAATGGCCATCTTGGAGACCATGGCCGAGCACATCAGCAGGGCTACATTCGGATCCAGTCCAATTACGCTGGGCTTCGGAACCAGCCAGCCGCAATAGGCAATGCAGCCTGCCACGATGTTGAAGAGTCCTGTCCACAGCCACTTGCGGGTGGTCTTAAGAATCAGGAAGAGCCCGAAAAAAGTGCCTATCATCTCGCTAAAGCCCGCGAAGAAGGTGTTTATGTAAAGGTGGTCGCGACTGAAGGAGCGGATATTGAGCAGCATGCCGTAGTAGACCACAATGTATAGCGACCAGGCCAGGTGCACACACACAATGTGTCTCACCGCTCGTTCTCCTTTCCAAATGGACCACCACCCACTCGGCGGAGGAGCGTCCATGGCGGTCTGTGCCTGCAGGTCCAGCTGCTGGTCTATGTCGTGCGGCAGGTTGTAGCCCGTCCCATTTACCTCCACGCACTCCAGCAAGATCTTCTTGGCGTCCTGAGTGCGTCCGCGGGCGATCAGCCATCGCGGCGAGTCGGGAATCCACCTGCAAAAAGGATCCAAGATGAAGGTGTCAGTACGGGCCACAATATGTTGAGTGTACATACTACATGTACACTGATGTACATGATGAATGGAACTGCCATGTGTTCCACTTATTGTCTTTTTTTTGCTGCCAACAAGCCGCATAAAGCATAAAGCTCACACTTTTAAAAAAAGTTTTGATATCTTTTAATTTTTATTAGTCTTAAAAATGTATATCGATACATCGACATATTGCCAAAAACTGCCATTTGGAAAATGTTTTAATATTTTCCCACATTTTAAATAGTCTTGTAAATTTCTCTCGATTTGGTAAAAATTTTTTTTTGTTACGCCCACTCTAACGCCCACAAGCCGCCAAATACTGTTAGCGTGGAAATTTCTCCTTTAACTTCCACAGGTGAGTAACAGGTATCATATAGTCGGGGAACTCGACTATAGCATTCTATCTTGTTTCTATTTATTTTTAGTCTTTCTCGACGTTCACACGGACGGTAAGGCGGAAATGGTCAGATCGACTCGACTATTGATCCTGATTAGGAATATATGTTATATGGTCGTAAACGCTTCCTTCTGCTTTTTACATACTTTTCAACGAATCTAGTATACCCTTTTACTGTACGAGTAACGGGTATATATACACATACAAAACATTTCTTTTGGCACATGGAAAAATTGAATATGTACCAAAATAACAGAATTGTGGGCGTAAAAGTGGACGGGACCATCTATGGCATTACGGCTATGGTCAGATCGACTCGGCTAGTAGTCCTACCTTCATGGCAGAAGGTAATACGTTACTTATACGTTTGATTACTTACTGCCACAGATAAATTAGTATCACAGTTGGCCACGAGATGGCCATGTAGAGGTGGGACCAGCTGGACCAAAAGCTGGCTACTCCGGGCAACATCATTACCCCTATAGACCAGAACTGCTCAAACAGCGTGGAGACGCACGTTCGGTACTTTCCCCCTGTTATGTCGGCCACTGTAAAGAGAAAACAATTTAAAATCCATTAGACTTACCACTTATAGGTAAACCAAGTCATGCCACTTACTGATTTGGCCTCCGGCCGTGTACATCTGGGCACAGCATACGGCGGAGAGACACCGGAAGAACACATGTAGCTCGTAGGAGGCCACGTGCCCCGTGAGGTTACCACAAAATATCTGTGTGATCATGCCGAAGAGCATCACATTTCGGGGGCTAAAACTAAATGTGGAAAAGAGAAATATTGAAACACAAATTTTGATTTTAATTATTACGAGTATCTTTTTATATAATTTTTGTAGTTTATATAATATAAAGCCTTTTAGTTCGAAATGCTCTCCATCAGAGAGGAGGTCTTCCCGTAATCAAGTAATAAATAGTATTAATATCCGTCACTAGTAAAGAAAAGGGTGGACTATGTTCATTAAAGAGGTAAAGGTTGATATTATCTTTTTGCAACACTGGTTTAAACAGCTCACGCACGATACGCTTGCAAATTATTGAATTTTATTATCAAAATGCGTGCCAAAGATCCAATTTTTTTAATCGAAAAATATAATTTTTGGCTCAATTGGTTCGTAAATAAGCATAAGTTTCGACTTTGGAGTCAAAATGAGCCATTAATCGTAACGTAACTGTGAATGGTTAGCGCTTCCGTGTGAGGATCCAACTTTATATTGCCCAAAATGCAACAGCTTGACTTGCATGACTTCTTGTTGCAACAAGACAGTGTCAGCCACACAGCACGCGTAACAATGGACTTATTGAGAGGAGATTTCGGTAAACCTTTTATTTCAAGTTCGGGATTGGTCAATTGGCCGCCAAGATCGTTTGACTTAACGCTTTATGACTATTTTTCGTAGGGCTATGCTAATGCTCATGTCTTTACAGACAAACCCAGTACATTTATACTGCCGAAAATTTGGAAAGAGTATGTCAAAAATTGTACTAAGCGGACGGACCATCTGAGGCGCAGTCACGGTCAAAATTCGCTTAAAATAATCTTCAAAAATTTATTAATATGGATCCTACTATCGATTCAAATAAAGATTTCATGCATTTTTCTGAATTTTAAGTTTTTTTTTTTTGATAATATTTCCTATACTATCTATCACCTATTAGAATGACTAACACTAACAGTTTTAATGCTTACTACTGTCGCATTCGACATTAGGTAATTGAACCCTTACTTACTATTTCAGCAGCTGATTAGCAAGAATGCCGCCGGTGAGCACGCCAAAGAGGTGGAAGAACTGGGTGACGGAAACGAGAATGTCCCGGGAGCAGACCAAGTCGTACTGCGTGACCACCGAGTGGTAGTCTGACTCGTGCTGGAACTCCGTACAGGGAATTACGTTGGAGTTGCGATTCAGGGGCTTCTCCCACACGCGCGGCTCCTGGTCACTGTTCTCGTAGTTGTAATAGTGATGGGCGTGCTCCTGGGCGTCCTGGTAAACGTTACAGAAGTCAATGCTGAACTCCTGGTCGTCGCTCTCCTCCTTTTGCGGATGCGAGACCTTGATCCACTGCGTTTGATTCTGGGCTTCAATTGTGTTGGGGGGCTTGCAGAAGAACTCGCCATGTCTCGGTGCTGGGGCCGTGAAAATGATGCAGGCCATGAACCAGGAGGATGGAATCTTGCACAAGAAGATCAGTAGCACCGTGCGCAGCTGCCACTTTCCCCACGGACCTGTGATCCGCCCCACCGCATCCACCTTGGTCTGCATCTTGGTGTTTGGCTTCGGGGACTTTCCCTCCAGTCGAGCGAAGGTGTCGTTGGGATAGAGCTGATACTCGTGCTGGCGCCTATGGGTACCCTCGCGATTGTGGTTGCTGCTGGTGCTGTTGTTGTTGTTCGTCTCTCCTTTGGGACCCTTGGCTTCGCACTTGGCTTTCTCGTTGGACGGGGAAGTGGGTGGTAGTGGGAGGTACTTTGGTTCAAGGTCCCCAGCTAGGGCGCCGAAGTGGGGCGACCTACTGGCTGATATGTACGAGGAACTGTGGACTTGAGGGGGCAATGGCGCGCCGTCGCTTAGGGGCAGTAAAGGGTATTCCGCCTGCGTAGGAAAATATAATAGGATATAGATATTAATTCGAATTTTTTTGGCTAAGACCAACTAACAATGACTAAGTTGCGTTGAAATTAGAATACCCAAAACAGTTTTTTTAAATAAATTTTGCTATTCATTTTCAAATTCAAATTATAATGGTTTAAAATTATGTTTCAAATTATTATGGTTTCCAAGTATAAGTTGGTTTAATAAATGCATTCCGAATGTGTTCTCGTTGTGTCGCCATTTCATTAATATTCTTTTGCATCATATGCCAGACTTAAGTAATTTAAGTTCAGCATTTGCTGGGCCTATGTTTTTGGCTCCCACAAAATGCCCACACACATTTTTCCACTGGACTGCAGTTGGGAATTTAATGAACATAATTGCAGCGGGATTGCTATGGAATTATATATCGGAGTGCTCTTCTTGTTCTTTAGATGGATCTAATTAAATTCCATTGTTTATATTTATTTAGTTCCTTCCTACAGGCATTTTTCAATTAGTTGCATACCGTTCTATGGTACGATTTCTTGTTCATTTCAAATTTAACCAAAATATAAAAAATAGAGAATAGAGAACAATAGAGAACGCTATAGTCTAGTTCCCCGACTATCAGTTACCCGTCACTCAGCTTGAGAAAGTGCGAACAAGAAATTACACATTTTTCTCGGCTATTGATCCTGATCAAGAATATGTAGAACTTTTATACTCCGTCGGGGAACTCTGGTCGGAATCGCCTAATTCTGCCTGTTACATGTACTTTTCAACGAATCTAGTATACGGGTATGAAAAGTCTTAAGGAACAACAAGGACCGTTTTTAACGGAAGCTGAACTTAGCTTTTAAATTATCCAACAAGATATTTTATTTATTTTATTTTATTTTAATTTTTAGAGCAAATTTATTTAAAGCCGTTGGCATAATATATTTTTAACCATTATTCTTTTAAATTAGTCTTCCCTTATTAAATGCCATCATGTATCGTATTTTGCCAGGCCAGAAAAAAAAACAGACCAAAGGAAAGTACATTCTCTCTAACCATTTTACTTTTCAATTAGTGTTGAGTTTTTTGGATGACAAATATCATCCAGACCATAAAAATGTTCTCAACGAATCCCACCTAAACAACCCAACTGGGTATGTTATTCAAATGGTCTTTCTCAACAATTGCAAAATGTTCATTCTCAACTATTGCAAACAATACGTGGGTTTTTTGGTTTGTCGCCCATCTTTTTACCGTCCGTGTTTGTCGTCATATAGTTTTGTTTTCGCGAGTTGTCATCCTTAAAAAAACCTTTTATATTCATGGACCGTACCAAAGAAAGTTTAAATATCGAAAGACAGAAGGGTCCTCAAGCGTTCATTAAAAACTGTGATCTTCAGATGGAAAAGCCGAGGCAGGCAAGGAAAGGATTATGCATAATGCATATACATTCGAGTTTACAAAACAACAGCCTTCGACAGCCGTTCCTAAAAATCTGAAGAATTCGATGGACTCCACACCGACGTATGTCTAGTTTTATGCGACAATTAAATGAATTAATTTTGTATCTTTATTTTTTTTCTCTTTCGGTTAATTTTTGTTTTTTGACTGCCAGCAGCTGGGCAAATACCGCTAAGGTCAATGCCGATTGTTTAAGGCTCATATTTTTATCAGTATTGGCAAACTCAATTTTAAGCGTCACGTGACTAATGGTTCATTAAAGTCGCTTCCAAGGTAATTGCTAAAATTTTTAAGCTTTTCAGCGCATTATTGGATAGAATTGGTCAGCGATTGCATATCATTAACATCGTTTTGAAAGAGCCCTTAGTTTTACACAGTACGCAATAAAAACATCATTCATATTCAGAGACCGGTGTCATAAAATCGATTTATAAATAAGAAAGAAAATCCAGCGATAATTTCTTCACAAGCCCCCACCGCTGTGCACAGAAAGAATTTCCGCCTGGTCCTTGCAAGATGACTGATGGAACGCACAAAGTTCTCCCAAATTGCCCTATCAGACATAATTAAGGATATTTCCCGCAGCCACCAGAAATCTGCTTCGTACTGCACAATTTGTTGCCCACAACGTATCCCAATTTTCTACTAGATGAGGAGCACTTAGGTGCCCAACTAGTCGGCAAATTGTTTTTTTTTCAGTCCAATCTTATTTTATCTCCTGGAGGGATTACCACCTCCTGAATATTATAATAGCTTATTTATTGCAATTCCCCATTAAATTGAAAACGCTGCCCGCCAAAATGGGTATTCTGGCGTATAAATATACTTGTATGAAATACATATGAGAGTGGTGAGGGGATACATATTTTCTTTGCCAGAAAGGACATTTTGTAATTAAAACAAAAACGAGGGCTCGTTTGGCTTTGATTCTGGAAAGATGAGTTTCCTTTTCTCGGAAATATAAGTTAAGTTAACTTATAATTAGTTAAGTTTTCTGGTTATTGCGATAACAAGTTGGTAGAGCATTTCAACGTGAATCGAGATATGATAAGGATTGTTAAGTTACAAAGGCATCAAGTGAAGCTTTCTTTACCATTAGTTGCTTCCCTTGACCAATAATTACTAAATTGCCTGCCCTAAGAATTTTCAGGAAACAGATGTCATAATGACACCAAGTCTTCCGAGAAAGGATTATAACCTAATCAATCCGTTTTCCGAATTTTTGCTAAGCGAAAAATACTGAACTCACATAATTAGTTCTAAGCCAAAAGGTTGACAGCTCAAAATTTGTTACATAAATGTTATGAAAACGCAGCTCTCCGCCGTAAAAAATGTGTAACTTAATGTCCCGAAAATAGATGCTCAATTAATAGAAATGGCTAGTCCCATTATCTTCAGGCATGAAGACATGCAAAGGAGCTTCAGGGTTGTGAACTGTCAAACTTGTTGCGGCTATTGGGGCTATTGAAGCCTATATGACCTTTTCGAGTTAGCGGTGTCACAACATTGTGACCAGACGCAGACCCAGACAAAAACTGGAATAAATATTTGACGAGTTTTGCTGGCCCCGCAGACTGCGCCAGTATCCAGAATGGGCCAAAACCTATAGAATACAGAACCCAGGCCACGGCATCCCTATCTTTCCCCTGCAAGGTACGCCTTCCATGGCGAACTATCGAAACCATTTGGCGCAGCGTGGCGTATGCGTTATGTATTGCATATTGTTTTTATGCCAACATCCCAGGCGTGGGCATTTTTTCTAATGGCATATTGAAGGATTAAAGGAGCTCCTAAAGCCACTAGCCAACTGGGGGAGTGTGTATCCAACAAAGTTTTATCACCCACCCTTTGATAATCGGCTTAATTGCTTCGTTTATTGCTGGTCCATAAACTGTTGTAATGTTATTTAAGTTAGCGTCGCCTTCTGTTTAATCAAGTGCTTTCTAACTTCATTCATTGCCGAACAATAGTAAGTCCAAAAGGTTTAAAGTGAGTCAATAATAGACGATAACTTCAAGGAGACAAATATGACACTATAATTTTTTGGGAAATATAAAACTCCAAGAATCTAAAAGTAAATAAAATTCTTCCTGCTCAAGACCTTGATCCTGTTTCCAGCTCACCAATTTCTGGCCACGATTTATGACTTGCTTCCTTTTCACTTTTGTCTCCGTTTTATGGGTACCAGCAATTGAATTTGACAACTCTTCCACTGAATGCATGTGGGCCGGGTCGTCTTCCTTTGAAATTCTGTCTTCCTTGGCTGTGGGATAAATGACGAATCCCATACACAAGATCCCTGGAATTGTAGGCTTTTGCCCCTGATTCACTGGAATTTGTCACATTCTTGGAATGCTTAGATGAAGGATACGAATACATGTTGTGAGGGGTTGATTCCATTTTCTACTTCCTCCTCCATTCCATCAATATTTCTATTGCTATGAAAGCTTTCCATTGTTTTACGACGCATCTCAGTTCAGATTTGTGTGGATGACTTGGTGACAGGGAAAAGTAGAATATGACAGACGAATAAACAGCATTCAGCGTTTAAAGTGTTCTTTCGGATGGACTTTCATACGAATGAAAAATTGGTGTGTTAAATTATTCACAATGGTACTGTGTTTTGTTTGAACATTTTTTGATTGGATACAAAACTCATAAAGTGAGGGGCAATATTGCAAGGCAGGGCAACCTTAAACTTAAAATCGAAAACGGGAATGAGGCGTAGGTGGCTATAGAAAAGACGAAAACTGCTTGGCCACTTAAGATTAAGATTAAGATTAAATTTTCACCTTGCATGACAAAATGCATTCACAATTAAAGTTTAGCGATAGCCAAACGAGCGGAATAATAAGCCTATATTATACCCCGTTTTTGAGGTATATTTTGCAGAACTCCAATATTATCTATTACTATCTAGTAGAAATGTATGCTACATAATGTAAAAACATATATATATGTATATGTATACGTTTTCTTTTCATTTTTAGCACTTGAACAAAATTCCATCCAACTGAGAATTAGTATTCTTTTCACACTCGTTAGAGCCCCACTCATCAGGACAGCCCCCATCAAACCCGCCCCGTGAGTGATGCTATTTCCTTAGTGTATTTACGCAACTGTCTATTGTTTTGGGTACTCATCTGGTTTCCGTTGCTGTGTTTTCCCCATATTGGGAGTAATTGCGTTGAGTACTGTTCTGCAATTACACAAACAACACACAGGAAATCGTACAGAAAAGTAAAGGACTCTGAATTTTTAGGTGGTCTCAAACAATCCAGACAAAGAAAAATATATGCAAAAGGTGGGATAATACCTATGAGCCCTCGAAATAATGATGCGACCTACAATACTACTGATTATTGAGAATTTCGAATAACAAAAAAAACTTAGAAAAATGAACCAAGTGCCGGAAGAATTGTGCGACTAAAAGTAAATGTTTTGGAGATGAAAGTGAAAATCAATTATTTCATCCCTGGGCGCCTGAAAAGTTTATGAGCAGCCCTTGTCTTATGACACTTTTCGGCCAGCTGCCCCTTGTTTTAAGGCGTTCAGTGCCCTTGCACTGAATCTAAGAACCTTAGCTTTCCAAACTCACCTCAGGCCCATTTATTGGGTTCGCCATGGAAATGAGGCGAACTTCATAGGTCCTCGACTGTCGACAAATCTTCACCTTAATTTTACGATTACTCTGGCATGCTGTGTCTCTACATCAGGAGTTTTATTCGGACAACGAGGACACTGGTGAATTTATTTTTATTATTTTTTGTCTTATTTTATCAGCAGACAAAACCAGTTGCATGTATGTAAAATTACATTTCTAATTGATATGTAGAAAGTTCATTAGCTAGGAGATCAGAGAGATAAAATGCAAATAAGGTATCTCTCAGCTCGATGGAAATTGGTTTGCTTACATGCGGGATTTCAAACGATTGAGCAAGTTAAGCCAAACGCATCTGGGATGGGAAAATGTGTCTAATTGAGACATGCGCCTTTGTATTCGACCTTATAAAACGAATTGAAAATTCTGCTGATTGCCGCAGCTAAACTCGCGTGTCTGCCTGGAAGAAATAACCTGGCTAATAACCTGAAATAAGTATGGCTAATTGGAAAGGTTTAGAACTCAAGTTGGGCGTGGGGTCACATAAAAATTATTCAAACAAACAACAGCACCAGTCTGGTTGAATAAAGAGGCTCCAGCTTGCTAACGGACAGATTATGATATGACAAAGTTTTCTTTCCTTAAGAAAATAAAAAACAGTTTGATTTCATGATTCAAATCAACCACAATGTAGCATGCTAAGGCGAAATAAATAAATTTATCAACTACACTCCTGTAATAATATCTTGGTATTATTTTTCTGACACGAGTAGCGTATTGTATGGAAAGTAAAATAAGAAGTACAAAATGTACATAATCTGGGCAGAATGTGAAATACACGTCTCTGACTTTCAGGTTTATCGGCATTCACATGCTAAACAGTGCCGTATTCAGCTTCTTCTTCTTCTTTCCCAAAGTCAGCACGCACGTGTGGCAGACTCACTAATGAGTAGAGTCCCCGGCGAAAGCCACTTGGAGGCCCACGAGAACGTTAAGATTGAAAACTTAACTTCCACAAGCCAGACTGCCTTGAGTCGCCGGTGGCTGATTTTAATTAAAGTCCTGCCACTGAAATCGCCAGGGGAGCAGCTCCCATAAATGTGAAATATCTGCTGATGACGACAAAAAGATGTCTTTTTCAGCAAAAACAAAGCGCCTCGAAGGCAAACATTCGCAGGAAATTTATTTTCTTAAGAAAGACCATCCAAAATGGCCATTTGCCTCATTTTCTTGGTGGCTTTGTATATTTTTTCCTTCACTCGCATACCCTAATACCCTTATACCCTAATATGCATATTCGCACTCAAAGGAATCGTCAGTGTTTTTTTATCGGAGTGCTCCGATAATTAAATGAACTTCGCCTACAGTTTTAGTCCAGGCAGACAAATTAGACAGGATGTGTGGGTTTTGAAGTTTGGGTTTCAAACTATCGAAAGAAGGTTAAGTCTAGAGGCATATGTATATTATTTAATACGCAGACTTAAGTGTTTCAAATACATGACGTTATCAAATTGTGACCTTAATAAAAAGGAACTAAAAGTTTTTGAGATTATAGTTGTATATCACCCAAAAAAAAGAAAACCTATTTTACGAGCTAGCGAGTTTTAAAGTTCAAGAATGAAAAAGCTACTATAGTAGAAGAATATCCATGAAGAAGTCCCATGGTGCTTTTTTCCGTCCGCTACAAATTATCCTACCCTAACTAAAGGCCCGGCCCCTCGCTGTCACACGCATAATTTGCTCTAGGATATCTGGTTGCGGCAGAGGGTTAATTATAAGCATAAAATTACGCATGCATATGCTGCCAGAACGCCTAGCAAAGCCCACTCGACTGCTTGGGAGCATGTACCGTAGTTTCATCCTCATCATCGTCCTCATCTTCATCTTCATCGTCTTCGTCTTCGTCGTCGTCGTCGCCATCCTCATAGGCATCTCCTTTGGCACTGCTCGTCTTTTGGGCATTGGCCTCATCGCTGCCCGTTGCCAACTTCTTACTGCTCGCACTGCTGATTCCGCTGGAGGAGTCGTTCGAGTAAAGTCCGCTAACTAGGACATGACCATAGCCACTATTGTGGCCACTGGTGGACTTTCCATTACCCGTTATTGCACTGCTGCCAATGTTTGTGAGCATAATGGGCCTGAAACCGGTGAAATGTGCGAGGGGTTGCTCGCGTTGTTTTGACAAATCTTAGATCATTGAATCCAATTTGTTCACTTCTTTACACACTTTATTGGTTAGATCCGCTTTAAGTTTGTATTATTCGGTTAATTTATACCGATTTTTTATCAAATAGGATTCAGCTTATTTATAAGTTGGTACTATAAGTAGGTATTTATAAGTAGGTACATGATAAGTGGGTTTTCATTTTAGTCGAATGATACGATTTTAGTAATTAATTTAAAATCTATTTTGATTGTTTGATAAACTTAATAAAATCCAAAGTAATAGCTCTAACAAGTCTCGGCCCGCTCGAGAAATGCAAATATGCGAATATTGTTTGTACGAATATAAAAAACTGTGTCCGCGATACAAATTGAGGCGATTGGTGCTGGCGTTCGCCCAACGCGCAACTGATTTGCTGAAATGCGGTGGAAAGCTCCTCCGACTGGAGTTCGTTTTTCCCAGCCACGAAGTGAAAGTGAAAACGAAAGCAGAAGCAGAAGCTTTCTCTGATGCCTTCTCGTTCCCGAGCAGGAATTTAGTGGAATCGGTCACGTGTTGCCCAATTTTACTTTCGTTGTCCTTGGGCCACAGGCCACAGGCACAATGGATCCGGACGAAACTGGAGCCAGAGCTTTGGCTACAGGGTGCCACTGAGCCGATTTAGCCAAGAAGCTGCCGCTAAAGGACTCTCCTCTCGTGAACAGGGCTCTCCGGAAGGCGAAGCCGAATGTGCCTCTTATATATATACATACATTTTGGTTAGCGCAATTGGAAGGCAATAAACGCTCGGAAAATTAAATATAAATATTCCACCAATTGACTTTATTAATTGGAGTCCTGACAATAATAGGATAAGCAAAAGTGCTGACGCACGTGACACTGCGTGCTTTTCACTATCCCCACTGTTTTTTCCATAAAAATTGTAATAAAAGCATAAAATAAAATAAAATATAAAATAAACTTGTTAAATGGGGATAAATTAAACATACCCGTTACTCGTAGAGTAAAAGGGTATACTAGATTCGTTGAAAAGTATGTAACAGACAGAAGGAAGCGTTTCCGACCATATGAAGAATATATATTCTTGATCAGGATCAATAGCCGAGTCGATCTGGCCATGTCCGTCTGTCTGTCCGTCCGTATAAACGCTGAGATCTCAGAAACTACTAAAGCTAGAAGGTTGAGATTAAGCACACAGACTCCAGAGACATAGACGCAGCGCAAGTTTGTCGATTCATCTTGCCACGCCCACTCTAACGCCCACACTTTTGAAAAATGTTTTAATATTTTTTCATTTTTGTATTGGTCTTGTAGATTTCTATCGATTTGCAAAAAAACTTTTTGCCACGCCCACTCTAACGCCCACAAACCGTCAAACCGTCCACTAGCTGAGTAACGGGTATCTCTTGTTTCTAATTTAAAACTGTTATGATAACCGTATAACTATATTTTCCCATCCTATTAGTATTTTCTATTAGTAAGCTGTTGCTAGCCAAGTACAGAGCTGTGAAATCGTTTACAGCTCTTACAATGGGACATGAAGAGGCTGCGATTGGTAGCAGTAGCATAAATAGTTGGTGTAATACACAAGTGAGCTAAATGTTGGCTTGTTTGCTTACAAAAAAATTTGGCATAAACAATGGATTGTTGGAAGGGGATTCTTGGAGGCAGGGGATGCACTCAGCACGCGTGTACCTTCATTTTAAGAAAGCATGCGATTGGCACGAGCAGCAAACAAATTAGCCAGAAAGTTCCCTTTTGTCGCGGGGATATTGCGTTTATTTCGCCTACGCCGTGTGGCACGAAGAACATTGGCAATTCGAAAAGTTTTGGGGAGATAAGGTATAAATATAATGAGCATGCTGCGGTTTTCTGACTATTATCTTGCCAGCGGCATATGCTTCAAAAATATAATGATAATATACATATTACTATAATAAATTGTATATTATTATTATATTAACATATTATTATAACAATTGAAAATTATAGGCGAGTTTTCTGTACGTTCATTAGTATGTTTATATTTATATACTTTCAATAGGAATTCTCAGAAACTTAAAAAAAAAAATAGATAAACAAATTATTATTCAGTTAAGATATTAAAATAAGGTATTAAGTGATATTACAAAAATTTAAATTTAAATTTAATGGTATTGAATTTGTTGAAACCTTGCCTACATTTCATGTCTTACGGCCACTTGAATTTAGTTGTTCAAACCACATATATACAATGATTAGTTTAGATTAGGTGTACTTCTCATAAATCACCTGAACGTTAAGCATAACGATTTTTATCTCAAGCCGATCAGTGAGAGGACTTTTGCGAGTGCCATCCTCCGATTTCGATACAGATCCCTCCATGGAACTGGATGTGTTCCCATTGGACCCCATTAAACTAGCATCGGGATGGATAAAGCTCATTTTAGCATTTTTATGGCATCTGGTAATTTAAAATGAACTATTCAGCTGCGATCTCATGCTTCTACGTCGATTTAGTTGTGCAATTCTTTTTTATATAATCACGGCACCGACGAACAATGGCTCTTAATAAATCAAATCGACCAAGTTCTCGACTTTTTTGGCGGGCAAACAATTGGGAATTGGAAAATCCCAAGTGCTGATTTTAATGGACTTTTATCCAAGTGGATAAAACGGTAAAACCCAACGGGTCGACTACGATGCGACCCGATTCAATAGATCAGACCGAGAAGAGCTCTCGCAGTTGCAGAATGTGTAGGTGGCAAGGGCCAGGTTGGAACTACGAAAGAATTCGCAGCGCAGAATCTGCTGGGTTAGCTCGGATTCCGCTCAAACAGGAAGAAGAGGAGCGCCGCGAGGGTATCTATTAATAGTCGGTGTGGTGTTCAAGTGGCAGTACTCGCGTCGATTCTCTGGCAACTGCACTGGGTGTCCCCAACCTGTGAGATATGTTTCCTGGCTCTCACCAAAGTCAAGTTCAAGTTTATCAGGGCGCCGAGAGTGGCGACAAAATGAGTTCACTGCTACATACACATCGTGCTACGCACGAAATCTTGTACCATTGTACACTTGCCAATGAGCGAGGCGGCCAAAAGTCTTCGTTCTACGCGTCACGAAGCAATTCATTTTGCTTTCGCCTTCGCTTGCAGGTGTATTTGCTTAAGTGTTATTTTTTATTTCCTTTCCATATCATTGTCATATTATTTGCTTAATTGTTGTCTTACTTATTTTTATACCCGTTACTCGTAGAGTAAAAGGGTATACTAGATTCGTTGAAAAGTATGTAACAGGCAGAAGGAAGCGTTTCCGACCATATAAAGTATATATATTCTTGATCAGGATCAATAGCCGAGTCGATCTGGCCATGTCCGTCTGTCCGTCCGTCTGTCCGTCCGTCCGTCCTGTCCGATTGCAAAAAACTTTTGCCACCCACTAACGCCCACCCGCCCAAGCTCACGCCCACTTTTGAAATGTTTTTTTTTTTTTTTTTTTTTTTTTTTTTTTTTTAATTGTATTTTTTTTTTTTTTTTTTTTTTTTTTTTTTTTATCTATTGCATTTGGCCACGACTCAAGAGAAACGCTGTTATCGTGTCGACCGATATAGCCCGTACTTAGATAAAATACTAGATTGATATGTAACAGAAAAGCGTTCCGACATATAAATATATATCTTGATCAGGATGTCTGTCCGTCCGTATGAACGTCGAGATCTCAGGAACTACTAAAGCTAGAGAGTTGAGATTAAGCACACAAACTCCAGGGACATAGAAGCAGCGCAAGTTTGTTGATTCATGTTGACCACTCTGACACCCACAAACCGCCCAAAGCTGCCACGCCCACACTTTTGAAAAATGTTTTGAAATTTTTTCACTTTTGTATTGGTCTTGTGAATTTCTATCGATTTGCCAAGAAAAGTTCTGCCACGCCCACTATAACGCCTACAAACCGCCAAAAACTGTGTTTAAGACTCTCCTTTTCCCTTCCACTAGCTGAGTAACGGGTATCAGATAGTCGGGGAACTCGACTATAGCGTTCTCTCTTGTTGTTTTTAGCAACCGAAACAGAAGTCCGGACACGGGGGCTATCAAGCTGTAAGCTGATCTGACAAGGATATACTTAGGGTTCAATATAAATTTTACGAGTAAAGAATACTTCAAGAATACTACGTGGCGGGCCGTAAACAAGCGAAATTGGCTTTCTCATGTATACTATCGTAAAACCATACCCTATATATTCAATATACATACATATGTAAGTGTGGCACTTTTCTTGCATGTCCATGTCCATTTTCTTGTTTCTCCATGTCCGCACAATTTTCTCACGAAAACCTTCGCAACCTGTTGGAATTCTTATTTGCATAGAAAAAAAGCCACATAGTCTGTGCGCATCCCATCTATAAATTTTCCCACACATCGAAGTGAAATGAATTGTAAGTTCCTCTGTATAGAACAACTTGGTATTAATTGATTTCCATTTTAAATGGAGTGCAAATTTGTTGTAGTTCAATGGGAATGCCTGACTCAGTGCCTGGTAGAAAAAGTCATAATTCCAGTGACGTTGCGGGTTATTCTCATCTGTAATTCTATGTAATTTCAGTGCGATTTAACAAGAATGTGCCATTAAGTACAAAGCATTTGCTGCAGGCAATATTTGTATTTTCTATTTTGGCTACTTTGGAGAAGAAATAATTTCAATACGAGTTTCATAGCTATTACTTGAGCAATCCTTAAATAGTAATATTGGGCTGTTTTACGACGATTAACCCCTAAGAGGTAATACTTTTCCAACAACTAGGTATTCTGAAATACCTACTATATTTAGGCAGTAGTCCACTGACCCCATGCATATTTACTTCAAGTTGCATTATGAATACTAAACAAAAATTTCAAGTCGGGATACGTAATTCCGTAATTTCCAACAGCCCTCTCACAATTTTAATTACACGTGCCTTCTGTCTAAGCAGCGTTAAATCCAGAATTTATGATGTCGAAAATAAAAGTAGCGATTTAAATCCGATTTCCGACGGCGCGCACTAATCTTTAATGACGTTTAGTTTTACGGAGCACTCAATTATTTTTAGAAACTACTCGATCTAAGTTAGAAGTGGTGTTTTAATATCATTTATTGATTAAAATAGCGTTCTTCTAAAATGATATTACTTATTCGTCGTTGTTAACAAGAAAACATTTTTCTTTTCTAACAGTCTTTAACGATACTTTGAAATGGACTGCTTCCAATATCTTTGTGTTATAATAACAATCTGATTCTATGACTTATAAAATTGACCTTACTTAAATCCCTTTAATTTTCGTTGAGCGCGATATGGGGATATTAAATCAATATTTTCTTTGGCCAACTCACGATGTTATCTTTTTAGCAGGACTGTAAAATATTTGCTGAGATAAAACTTTATGTTCAGCCTTTACAAGCTTTGGCCCGCACTTAATTTTTTTTACAATTGCACTAATATATTGATGGAAAAATGCTCTGCATCTTGTAGCAGATCCGGACTCACCTATTTGAGATACACGTCCTGACAAAAGGGCTTTCCTATTCTGGTAATCATAATTCTCAAATGAAATTTTTCACTGGATAATGAAATCTGGGGATCTCCTGGTCGTTGTGGCTCCTACTCGCTGTGAATATTGAACGGATACTGATCTGAAGGCAGATCCATTGCTCTTTTCACACTTCACTTAAAGTGCCAAAAACTCTAGTAGTTCAGACTCACACTCGCACAGACACATGTCACCAACTGGCAAACAGAAATATTATATATATTAAGCAAATATGTGTGCTAATAAACAATGTATCAAAAGAGCGGCAAGCTGCTATCTGAGATCTGCGAACGGCGAACTGGGTGAACCTGCGAATGAAGCCCGAGCTGTTTGCCCAACCAATTTAGCGCTTGTTGCAAAATGAAAGCCGTTTTTCAAACTGAAGTCGCGCGCCCGCTCGCTCCGGATTGAGATATATGTACTACTCGGATCCCGATTCTCGCATATCACAAAGCTCAGATACAGTAGTAACGAGCACGGAAATTTTTATATCGGCACGCTGCGCATGCTCAATTGATTTGCAGCTTTTTTGCTAGCTTTGGCCAAATTGATTTACCGGCTGTTCTGCCGAGCTAATTTCACATCATAACTTTTGGCTTAACTGGTTCGGCATCGGTTTAGCAGTTAGCTTTCCTCGCCATCATGTGATGGATTAATTAAACAATAATTACTAATTGTCAGTAATCAATAATTGCCGAACAAACAAAAGGCCAAAAGCGTGACACGTTTTTTTGGCCAACTCCTCGAAAACTGATTGTTTGATGACGTAGGCAACAGTTCCCATGCCTTTTAAAAAGATACCTACGACATTCGATATTTAGATTGTTTTTTTTTTTTTTATATTAATATTAACAATACTGAAAACGTACAAAAGTATATCGATCGATATGAAAGACCATATCTCTATAAGTTCTTATATTATTCTAGAAAACTTGTGGTTTTAAATGTTTTCACAGTCCCGATTTGAATTTTCCAAACTCAAAGCACTGCACCAGTTTGAAATATTGCAAAGACTTTCTTCAATCATAAACAATTTTTATTTAAGATGCATATTCCATTGATAAGACGTTTAAATGAAATGTATTCATCGTTTCTTTAAGGGTACATTAAGTAGCTATATGTAAGCTAGCACATGGTAATGACAACAACGATTCAGTTAAGCAATTTAATGTAAACTTTTTAAAAGGGTACAAAATTTAGCAATTCTAGAAACAACCTTTTCTTCTTTAACTCATCGGTAACTTTCTGAATACCCCAAAATCTATGCTCACGATGGCCAATATCCTCATAATTTTCTTTCCATGCTATGCTATCAATCAACAAATGTATGCTAATTTTATTTGACGGATTTGTTGCAAAGCCGTCTCAGCGTTGATTCCCGATGTAAATAAACTTACGAAAATCGCAAATATCTATCACTTCGTCCCCAGTGGGCCGCGCTTAACCTTGTTATTGAACTCCCGCCCGGATTGTCGCAGCTTCCATCTAAGTGATACCTATTAAACAAACGCCACAACAAAACAGGTGACAATCATATTTTTCCACAAAAAAAGAGAGAGATAATATTTGCCGCTAATTCAATTTATTGTGCTTTGTGTTTATTTGCATTGGGAATCCGAGGAGCTGAAGTTGTTTACATTGGCAATTTCACAGTCATTATGGTCTCCCTTATATGGGGTATAATGTAAAGTGCAAACAAGAAAATTTCACAGATTCCACTGGTTATATGTTCAGGCTGACGGTTGTTTCCTCTCCAAATCCCGGATGAGGCGGTGGAAGATCCTTAAACCGTTTCCATACCAATTCATTTCTAAAGACCTTATCAAAGAATTTGTTAGCCCTCACATAGTTTGGATTCCGTATGAATCTCTTCTGCCGACCTCGCTCCTTTTTCCATTTCTCGAGGCCTTTGGTATAGCTAGTTGATTCAAAGCTTATATCTTTCTGATCCTTATTCGTGCTGTTAGGTGATTCACCTCCTTGCTTGACCGGGGTTTCAGTTTCAGAAGACTCTGAGTGTGTTTCGGTGATTCCTGTAGATGAAGAAACCAGATTGGCAGTCATAAGCAACAATAAAATGAAAATTGCCAACAATGAACTAGACATGTTTGGTTAGCGACAGATCGGACAGTTTTGAACAATTTAAAATAAACGGCTATAATGATCTATGACTTATTGAAAATTAATTAGGTTACGGCTAATGGGGCGATAATTCAAAACACTGAGCACATTTTTATATTGATCGATGCGCAGATTGTGATAGAATTATTCACACAAATCGTTCTAATCTATTGTAGCCGTTCGATATAGTCGCTATATCACTATTCGCTATAATCGATTTTCCCGTCTATTAGGTTCCCGTTAGTCAGCGAGAAGATATAAAAAATCAAAATTGTAAATTCAAACAAGAGATAACGCTATAGTCGAGTTCCCCGACTATCTGATACCCGTTACTCAGCTAGTGAAAGTGCGAAGGAGAGTCTTCAACAGTGACAGTTTTTGGCGGTTTGTGGGCGTAAAAGTGGGCGTGGCAAAAAGTTTTTTGGCAAATAAATAGAAATTTACAAAACTAATACAAAAATGAAAAAATATCAAAACATTTTTCAAAAGTGTGGGCGTCGCAGCTTTGGGCGGTTTGTGGCATCGACAAACTTGCGCTGCGTCTATGTCTCTGGAGTCTGTGTGGCTTAGTCTCAACTTTCTAGCTTTAGTTGTTCCTGAGATCTCAGCGTTCATACAAACGGATTGCCAAATCGACTCGTCTATTGATCCTGATCAAGAATATATATACTTTATATGGTCGGAAACCCTTCCTTCTGCCTGTTACATACTTTTCAACGAATCAAGTACTCTTTTACTCTATAAGTAACGGGTATAAAAACCACGAACTTTCCTAATTCTACATTGTAGAGCGTGACAGTATTCTGCAGCTTGGGGGCGTTATGGTCGGCAGGGATGAAATCGATGAAAATTAGCAAGAAAAAAAGAGTGTAGTCCCCGCTAAGTAATGCCCAAAAACTGCCACGCCCACAATTTTGACAAATAGTTTAATTTTTTGTTTTTTTTTTTAGGCTTGTAATTTTTTTATCGAATTGCCATAAAACTTTTTGTTACGCCTACTCCAACGCGCGCAAACTGCCCAAAACTATCACGCCCATACTTTTTAAAAATATTTCAGTTTTTTGTCATAAATTTATTAGTCATATTTATATTAGTCTTGTAAATTATTATCGACGATAACACGCCCATACTTTTGAAAAAGGTTTTAATTTTTTTTCATTTTAATCGATTTGCCAAAAATCTTTTTGCCACGCCCACAAACCGCCCAGAGCTGCCACGCCCACACTTTTGGGAAATGTTTTAATAGTTTTTCATATTTTTATTAGTATTTAAAATTTCTATTGATCTGCAAACAAACTTTTTGTTACGCCCACCCTAACGCCCACAAACCGCCAAAGACTGCCAGTGCTAACATTTCTGGGTAACAGGGTATCAGATAGTCGGGAAACACGACTACAGCGTTGTCTCTTGTTTTAGTTGTGGAATCGTAATTAAAATAGATTTTGTGTCATAACTGCAGAATGTTGGGTATGATGTTACTGTTTTTAAGTCCTCGGAAATCTAGTACTTTTTTAACGAAAGGTCTAATTTTACCGGTCAAGTACGGTCACACTACCAAGCGCAATTGTGAGGATTTTTAGATTTGGTCAGTAAATGGACTAAACACACACAAAATATAGAGGACTGAAGCAGAATTACTTGTTGGAAGTCACAATGCCACCTACGATTAACAATTCGGCGGTAAGCAGTGCCGCCGAAAAGCGAACCCAGCGGCAAACGGAGCGCAAGTAAGTGGACAGATCCCTAAGCAGACACGAGACCTACGATTACCTTGCAGATCCGAGATAATTTGCCGCGTGAAGTATGGAAACAACCTGCCGGATATACCCTTCGATCTGAAGTTCCTGCAGTACCCTTTCGACAGTCACCGCTTCGTGCAGTACAATCCAACGTCGCTAGAGCGTAACTTCAAGTACGACGTTCTTACGGAGCACGATTTGGGTGTCACGGTGGACCTGATTAACCGGGAGCTCTATCAGGCCGACTCCATGACGATGCTGGACCCCGCCGATGAAAAACTGCTGGAGGAGGAGACCTTGACTCCCACAGACTCTGTGCGTTCGCGTCAGCATTCGAGGACCGTGTCATGGTTGCGCAAATCCGAGTACATCTCCACCGAGCAGACGCGCTTCCAGCCCCAGAACCTGGAGAACATTGAGGCCAAGGTCGGTTACAACGTCAAGAAGTCGCTTAGGGAGGAGACTCTCTACCTGGACCGCGACGCCCAGATCAAAGCCATCGAAAAAACCTTCAGTGACACCAAGAGCGAAATTACCAAGCACTATTCCAAGCCCAATGTGGTACCAGTGGAGGTACTGCCTATCTTCCCCGACTTCACTAATTGGAAGTACCCGTGCGCCCAGGTCATTTTTGACAGTGATCCGGCTCCTGTCGGAAAGAACGTGCCTGCCCAGCTAGAGGAAATGTCGCAGGCCATGATTCGGGGTGTGATGGACGAGAGCGGCGAACAGTTTGTCGCCTACTTCCTGCCCACAGAGCAGACTCTGGAGAAACGCCGCACCGACTTCATCGCTGGCGAGCTTTACAAAGACGAGGAGGAGTACGAGTACAAGATCGCTCGAGAGTACAACTGGAACGTAAAGACTAAAGCTTCCAAGGGTTATGAAGAAAACTACTTTTTCGTAATGCGGCAAGACGGCATCTACTACAACGAACTGGAAACCCGTGTGCGCCTTAACAAGCGTCGCGTTAAGGTTGGGCAGCAACCCAACAATACCAAGCTGGTAAGTATATTTCCTATATTGCTATTTTTCTGAACCCATAGCCGAAACTTTCACTACGTTCTATAAAAATGTTAATTTATTATTTTTTGTATTATTAATGTTGAAACCGAACTATATCGTCCAATAAGGTACAATTTTAGTACATATAGTGTAAAATTGTGTACGAGTTGCCTTTTATATTTCGGGAATATTTTAGAATTGTTTTTTTACCAAGTGTCAAAGCACTTTTGCCACTCTGATTGAGATATCTCCAAATGCAACACCTGAACGCATCAACCGCGTCTTCAGGTGTCGAAAAACGTTGACCTCTCATTTTATTTTTTACGTGTGGGAATCAAAAAAAGTCGGGAAGAAGAAGTTCGGTGCCAAGTCAGGACTATACGGTGAATGATGTTTTAAGTGCTCACAATTGCAGTGGTTTAAGCCAATGTGTGGGACTGTGTCGTATTGGTGAATTGTGATCCGGCTTTGGCGATTGGTTTTTTATGATTTCTCTGATTAGTGCGTTGTTTATGTAAAGTTTTCCCGAAAAAACAGGAATGTACGATAGATTTTTTAGTCGACTGATTAAAACCCTAGGGTTGTCCATTCCCGAAATAAAAAAAGTAACCCTCGTACTAGGTTCGGTACTAGATAGGTGAAAGGAACTGATCAGAATCACTTGCCTAGTCGATCTGTTTGCGGGTCTGTCCTTCTATAAAATGAAAAGTGGCTATTTAACCTGTTTTCTTCCAGGTTGTCAAGCATCGCCCGTTAGACAGCATGGAACATCGTATGCAGCGCTATCGCGAGCGCCAGCTAGAAGTTCCCGGCGAGGAAGAGGAGGAGATCGAGGATGAAGTTTTGGAAGACGAGGAGCAGACTCAAATTATTGGCGAGACAGAGAAGAAGATCGAGGATACCGCCGGTGTTGCACAGGTAGCATCTGGAGAAAACTCACCCGCCCAAGTAACCCGCGATCGACAGTCACGTTCTCGGACACGAAGTCGCAGTGGGTCCAGTTCAGGTTCAGGATCTGGCTCCGGTTCGCGGGCCAGCAGTCTTTCAAAGTCTGGTTCTCGGTCTGGTAGCGGCTCCAGATCTCGCACAAATTCTCCGGCAGGATCCCAGAAGTCCGGATCGAAATCGCGATCACGTTCGCGATCCCGTTCGAAGTCCGGCTCTCGGTCGCGTTCTCGATCTAGATCCAAGTCCGGTTCCCGATCCCGTTCGGGCTCCAGATCTGGCTCGCATTCGCCCAGCCGATCACGGAGTGGCTCGCCTTCTGGTTCAGGATCCAGTTCTGGAAGCGGTTCAGAAGTATAAATAATAACAAAAAATGCCGTTCCAGATAAATAAGTCTACACTTGAAAATTTAATAAACTTGATTTAATATAATATTCGCCTCAATTCGGAGGTTAGGATTGTTGTGGTTTTAAATAAAATCGGCAGTTAAACATAATTCCAAGTTAAATGTTTATACCCGTTACTCGTAGAGTAAAAGGGTATACTAGATTCGTTGAAAAGTATGTAACAGGCAGAAGGAAGCGTTTCCGACCATATAAAGTATATATATTCTTGATCAGGATCAGTAGCCGAGTCGATCTGGCCATGTCCGTCTGTCCGTCCGTCTGTCTGTCCGTATGAACGTCGAGATCTCAGGAACTACAAAAGCTAGAAAGTTGAGATTAAGTATACAGACTCCAGGGACATAGACGCAGCGCAAGTTTGTCGATTCAGGTTGCCACGCCCACTCTAACGCCCACAAACCGCCCAAAACTGCCACGCCCACATTTTTGAAAAATGTTTTAATATTTTTTCATTTTTGTATTGGTCTTGTAAATTTCTATCGATTTGCCAACAAACTTTTTGCCACGCCCACTCTAACGCCCACAAACCGCCCAAAGCTGCTACGCCCACACTTTTGAAAAATGTTTTGATATTTTTTCATTTTTGTATTGGTCTTGTAAACTTCTATCGATTTGCCAAAAAACTTTCTGCCACGCCCACTATAACGCCTACAAACCAGCAAAAACTGTGTTTAGGACTCTCCTTCTCCCTTCCACTAGCTGAGTAACGGGTATCAGATAGTCGGGGAACTCGACTATAGCGTTCTCTCTTGTTTTGTAATGAAACCAAGTCGGGTCCTTGGCGATTTACACTTGGCCTTACCATCTCAACACTATACTGTCTGGGATAAAGCAAATAATATCCACACAAAAATAGTAATTAATTAATTAAAATAATATTAATTAATTATTAATTAATAATAACAGGAAATTGATTAGATCGCCTATAGGCGAACAATGTAGAATGTTTTACAAACATTGTAATCAATATCCTTTTCAATTATTCCTATGTTATTGTTAGAAACAGTTATTTGCGGTATGCGGGCGTATCCAAATGATAGAAAGGGTATTAATGTACATATATCTTCGTTCCACCTACGTGGCGTCCATCAAAAAGCGTTGAAAAACTTCGCCATCGGAACTGGGTAGCTCCGTTTGTTGCGGCGAGTAGATTCTCAAGTTTTGGAGTTGCTGCAGTGGAGAGCCGTTCCCGCTAAATTGTACAACCGCAACCGGCTGTAGGGGTATGAGCTGCCCCTCCTTCCTTGTCTCCACACCACAGATGCCCAGCTTCTGGCACTGCTCCACTACAATGTCGTCGATTGACTGCGAGAGCAGTGCCTCCTGTTCCGGATCTGCAATCGAGCTCCTGTTGATGGCAGTTATTTCGGCGCTAGCTGGGGAGGGCTGAGTGGGGGAGTCGTTGACCTCGAGGAACGCCTCTATCAGCTGCTCCGGTGTCTGGGCCTCCTCAGTGGGACATCGATGGGTCCTTTGACTGACCTTGTACCTGAACGTCTTCTGGCAAAGCTCGCACTTGTAGGGCATCACTCCTGTGTGGATGCGCGTGTGGACAAGGAAGGACACTCGCTGCCGGAAACTCTTGCCTGTGGATGAGTCCGACATACAGAAAAGTGACCGGGTAAAGAAAGTGCACTTGGCATAGGTGTATGTTTATTTTGAAGTTGGTTAACCAAATAACAGATATAAAAAGAATGTTTTCTTTTTTTCATCGCAATAGGTAAGTGTAGCTGCATAATTAAAGAGTATGATCAATACTTACCGCAGACTTCGCATTTGAAGGGCTTTTCGCCACTGTGAATCCTCTGGTGGTTATGGAGAGTAGACAGTTCCTTAAAGGCGCGTCCACAAACCCCGCAGACATGAGGCTTTACCTCGCTGTGGTAGAGCAAATGCTTGTGGTACGACTGCTGGAAAGTGAAGGTCCTTGCGCAGATTTCGCACGTGTACGGCATTTCGCCGGTGTGAAGCCGCTTGTGCTTCTTTAGAAAGTATTTGGTGGTGAAGGACTTGCTGCACACGTCGCACTCCCACAGCTTCGGGGTGAGCGTACCCGACTCCGGCGAGCTGGGGGACTGCTGGAGCATGCTCAGCGCCCCACTCAGAGCATATGGCTGGGATGTGGTGCACATGGAGTTGGAGCCAAGGGCTCCAGGCTCTGTGTGTCGAATGCGATCACAAATGCTCAGCTTTGGCGAAACTGCAATGGTGGTGGGCGCGGGACTGGGATTGGAGAAGGGCACTCCCATCATGTGCACTACCTTTAGATGAATTCGAAGGGAGCCCTTCATACGAAACGTCTTGGAGCAGAGATGACATTTGTAGGGCTCCTGGTCCTGTATGAAAGAAAAATCGGAATTTCGCTTATAACTACTCATTTATCAATAGGAATAGGATAAAGCCCATTAAATTAAAAAAAAATGCACTTTATTTTCGCGTAAACTTAATTAAATGTCACACGTTTATTAAAATCGATGTACGACAATCACAATGTTTCATTTTCGTAACTATCAAAGATGTCACTTTTTGCTTTATGACTAATTTTATTATAACCTTACAATTTAAAAGTTATCAAAATCGGACGACTATAGCTGTCATAGGAACCGTAGTAAAATTAATTGAAAGTAATGGAACATATACATATGTTGTTCTTAAAGTAGATAATTACTGCAAGCGTATAAAAGATTTTGGTATAGATGTAATGCCAGTGGGCATTAAAGCCAGCGCTAAATCAAATGTATAGAATGACTATAGAATATATGAGTGAGATATGAGAAAACGCGTAATCCAACAGCTTTACGAAATTTCTCTTTGGATAATAGCAGTAAATATTAAAACATTGGTAATACTTACCAGCTCCTTCTGTTGGGGCTCCTTTTGTTTCGGCACTCCCTCTGCGTTTTCGTGGACTAAGCGGATGTGCATGTCCCTTAGCTCGCTATTCCGGAAACCGAATTCGCAAATGTCACAGTGGGCGGGAAGAGTGGGAGGAACAGGCTGTGGGGGTGGGACGACGGGCTTGGACTTTGTTCGCTTAGCCCTCCGTTTGGGAGCAGCTGCGGCAACGAAGGCGCAGGGGGAAGCTGGTTGGCCATTCGCTGGACTCCCGTTTTTCTCCTGAGCCATCAGGCTGGTGTGCGAGAACAGGTGGATGGTGAGCTTGTCCAGTCCCAGAAAGAGCTCCTTGCAGTTGGTAAAGGGACAGGCAAGTGGACCGTTCGCCGCCTTGATCAGCCTCTGCTGCAGCGCATCAATACTGCCAAAACTGGGCACCGCGCACAGCGGACACAGCAACGAGGTGGAACACATTCCCGCCAGCGCACTCAATCGAATCTAATGCAAATTCTTTACCTCTTATTGGGATAATCCTCCTGTTCAGTCAGTGATCATATATTCAGGAGTCCATTGCCAGACTGTACAGTCTTTCTGCATTCACAGTTTTCTAAAAATATCAGCAAGTGAAGATTTTTAAAAACTTTTGGGCCCAGCAATCTGTGTTTTCGACACCGATGCCAGCTAACGAAATAATGAAAAAGAATGAAATGCCCGGCGCGGATCGTCGATTGGCCAAGAAGACTTTCGGAAACACTCACAGCACCGAAAACTCACCTCTCGAAAAAGGCAGTCTCTTTTCTCCGTATCTCTGGGTAGCTCATTTCGAAATATAGCTCTGAGCACGGGTATATACTATATGTAGAAATATTCTTAGCCGATATATGTTGCAGTGGCGGCCATATAGCCTACGTTCTAGCCTTTGTAACGCACGACGACTAGGGGCCAATCCGCCTAATATGTATGAAGACTTTTCTAGCGATCCATCATTATGGCCAGGCTAATTGGCTTTCAGCCAATATCTAATTGGAATATTCGTTTTTTTTGTAGTAACTACTGTTGTTGAAGATTTCTCCGTTTGATTATAGTTACTGTTAACATACTTACTCAAGACAAGATAATTTTCTTTTTCTAACCTTTTTATTCAATGATTGCCCTGTTTAAAATGAGAAAGCTGACAAAAGAACTGCGAAAATATTGTAATTTTATCATTTTATTAGGAAAACACGAAGCTTAAAAATATTTCAGCGAAAAAGCCCCGAAGCGAAGGTGATAGCTATATTGTGGTGCATTATTGTAGAGTATTTGTTATTCAACGATCTGAACTAACGGTCCGCTAGACACACACTCGTTGGTGTATGTACACCGTGCTGTACCCCCACGGAATCGTTGTGAGCTATTTTTATTGCCGCAATGCTCTCTTGTTTTGACCCGCTTTGGCAACGCATTTTATTCGCTGCATCGTTTAGATGGTCAATTTGTAAACACTGCGATGGCCAGCACGTGAAGATACAGCCATACGGGTTGAAATAATCGGATATCCAACGGAATAAAAAATAAATATATTACAATAAATTATTTTTTCTTCGGCAAGGGCAACTCAAGCGATATGATGCTCAGGCTGGAATGGGAGGCTGTGGAAGAGGTGTCGTCCTTCAACGAGCTCATGTCGGAGACGGAGGACCGAGCACTAGCCTCCTCGCAGGGAAACTTTTTGCCCTTAACGCGAAGATAGGAGGCGGTGTCCTTGCCTTGCGAGGACTTGGCCGAGGAGCTGCTGTTCCATGACACACGGCTGCACGTGCGCTTGAGGTGCATCGGCAACTTGATTCCCTTTCGCAACAGGATTCCAATTATATCCGTCCCGGCCTCGTCGCTGTTCGCCAGATCGGTGATCATGTTCAGCGCCTTGGTGTTTCGCGCCTCTAGCTCTTGCAGATTTAGATCGCGCTCGAACTGCGCCAAATACTCCTCGCTAAAGGGGCGAGCCTTGATCTCCCTCAATTGCGTCCGGATCTCTCGATTCGCCCTATCCAGCTTCAGTCGTTGGTCGTCCAGTTCGCGCTCAATCTTCTCCAGAACTGACGAGTGCTCCGCCCGACTGGTCTTCGCCTTTTCTATTTTAATAATCAGGTCCTCCTCCTCCGCTCGCTGCTCAGCGTGCCTTTGCTGGTAGTGCTGCGCCTTACATCTTAGAACCTTTAGTTTTTCAAGCTCGCGGCAGTAGGCCGCCTCAAGCTCCTTCAGCTCCAACTCGGCCCGCTCGCGATCTAGAATTTAAAAGAATAGAACAAAATCTATCACCCAATATCCAATGGCGTACCACGATTCTAGGCCACCCGGCTTGTAGGCATTAGAGTGGGCGTACCCACGTTCTGAAAAAACTTCCAAAGCGTATGCGTCACTAGAATATGAATGCTTAATTTCAGTTGTCTAGTTCTTACAGTTTCCGAGATTTTGTCGCTTAAACGTCATTTCATTGACGGGCGAACATGATCAGATCGACTCGTATAGTGATCTTAAACGAGAATATCTACATATATCAAATAACTCCTATTCGGAACATCTTCTTTCTACCTATTAAATATTTAACTTTACGAGAAACGGTATATAATAGAAAAAGAAAAACAAAATAGTTCTTATTGGGTATACTTTAGTTTTTTCTAAAGAAAAACAACAGAGAATGATATAGTTGAGCTTCCCGACCATCTGACACCCATTACTCAGCTAGAAGGAGATATTTCAACACTAACAGACACTAACAACACTAACGGACGGATAGACGGACATGGCCAGATCGACTCGGCTATTGATCCTGAAACGGAAGCGATTCCTTCTGCCTAATACATACTTTACAACAAGTCTAGTATACCCTCTTACTCTAAGAGTAACGGGTATAAAAAGATCCACAAAGTGAGCGAAGAAGTTTTAGCGTGCATAAGTATTCCATTGAGTATTTCATTTTGTTTTTGTGCTAACAAAAAAATAAAATTACTCACCCTTCGAGTTTTCGTCCACAGATCGGAATGTTTTGCGGTAGTTGTCGTTCGATTTGTCGAACTGGCGCAGTGTATTCTCCAGGGCGACCACTTCCTTCTCAGCCTTGAGAACCTTCTTGTTGAGGGCGTCGCCTTCATCGGCCAACATCTGTCGCTCCTGGGCGCTGACCACCTTCAACTGCGTACTGGTCATGATAGAGCCGTCCTCGTTTTTGCCGAGCAATTGGGCGGTAAGTTCAAAGCGCGCCTTCATCGCCTCAATCTGCTTTTTCCGCTCTCCGAGGTCGGCTCGCAAGGTGCTGAGCTCCTCGTTAAGATGCTTCTTCTTGAGGAGGAGCACATCCTCTTGGCTGCGAAGCTCTACGTTGCGATCTTTGATGGCGCGACGGAAGGCAAGGCGGTGCTGCTCCAGGTCGTAGGTGCCCTGTTCGCAGCCCCCGATCCCAACCTCGAGGTCACTGCAGCGCATCTTGACCATGTTGAGGTCGACTATAAGCTCGGAATTCTCGTAACGAATCTGGCGCAGTCTCTTGACGGTGCCCTCGCAGTAGACCTGAGCCTCCTTAATCTTAAACCTGACCATTTCAAGCTCTTTCTCGTCGGCGTTGTACTGGACGACCAGGTTGTTCATGTTGTAGTTTAGCTTCTTGTTCTGCGCTTCTGTGGTGGCTATAAGGCGTTGCAACTTTTCATACTCCTGCTCCAGGGCGTTAAGCCGGGCCATGTTAGTAGCCTCCACCTCGGGGTCATCCGCCAGACCCTTGATCTCGGCGAGACGCCGCTCCGCCTCCAAGCACTTAAAGGACAGGCTGTAGTGGATCTCCGTCTGCCGATTCAGTTCGTTATTGACCTGCTGCTGATTGCGCTTGATGGCTGCCAGATTGGAGTTAAGCGAGTCGTTCTGCACCTTCAGGACCTTTTCCTCGTCCTGCAGCTCGATAACCTGCCTCTGGGTGCGGTACAGCATCTCGTTGACTTTCTCCTGCTCCTTGTCCAGGTTTCGCAGAGCCATCTCCTCCGCCTGCATCATCTCCTCCAGAATATGCAGCCGCTGTTCCGCATTGAGGGCCTTGTTCTGTACAGACTTCAGTCGAGCGTTAACCTTCTCCATTACCGAGGCGAAGTTTTCCAACTCCTTGGCTTTCTCATCGCGCTTTTTCATTTGACTGCGGTTGTCCATGCGCTGCAGGTGTACCCGGTTCGAGAGGTTCTCCAGTTCCCGACGCAGGCCATCGACCTCGCGCTCTTTTAACAATGTGGCATCAATCAGGACTTGGATCTGGTTTTTCATGTCGGAGCTTTCCTCGTTCAGGGCCTCGATCGCAAGCTCCACCTGGCGGTTGTTCTCAATCACTTCGTTAAGCTGGTTGTCTTGCTCCTTGTAGGTTTGCGCCGTCTGCTGTGCTTTCTGGGCCAGCTCCGCATACTCCACCTCGCTGCGCTGAATGTCGTGCTCCCGCTGGGTCATCTGGTTCACGGCGCTCTTCCACGTCTCCACCATCTGGCGGCGTTCCGCGTGGGCAGACCTGTAGAGACAAGCAGTCCGCTCCAGATTCTTTTCCAACGTCATTTGTTCGTCATAAAGGAGCACCACCTGCTTGCGCCGCTTGTCGATGTCCGCCTGCAAAAGCTGCCGCTTGGTGTTCAGCTCCCGGGCCTTCTGCTGGTCATCCAGGTAGTACTTTTCGATTAGCTGGTAGCCCTTGTTTCCGTCTTCCATGGCCTCTGTCCACTCTACCAAGGTAGTCTTGGCCGACTTGATGCGGGAAGTCAGCTCATCAATCTCGCGCTTGCTCTGGCAAATCTTACCTGATATCATAAGAAACCAACAGTAATTTACAGGTTTTTTTACTCGCATATATCGCATAGTCATTATGACTACCTTCAGTATATGATATAAATATATCATTGAATGTTATACAACAGCTAGAGACTTGGTCTTAGGTACGGCTACTTAACTCTAGTGTACTAATTAAATCGCCAAGCCCACTGCAACGCCCCAATTTTTGCAAATATTTAAAACATTATAATTAATGAAATGGAGCTATAAGTATCAGAGAGCTCATTAGCAGCAAATTGGTTTAGTTCCAACAGATGGCTGTAATTTGGCGCATTCTACGTGTCCCATTTTGGTTCACAGCGTAAATTTTACTTACGCTCAGTGACTTTGACGTATTCAGTGTACTCCTCCAGCTCCTTGTTATTCTTCCGCAGATCCTCCTTGATCTTGTTGCGCTCCAGTATTACAAGCTGGACATTGTGCGCCTCCTTGATAACATCATCCTTCAGTGAGCTGTACAGTGTCTATGGTGGTACGAAATAAAGACAAGCAGCAGAGCGAACGTATAGCAAGTTAAGGCTTACCAGGTTCTGCTGAATAGTGCCCTCAATGTTGCGGGTATGCCGTTCCACTGCCATCTCGCGCTCGTCCAGCGAATTCATGTGCTGCTGTAGCTCCAGCTTTAACGCCCTCAGAGCAGTCAGTTCCTTCAGGATGGCCAAGTTCTCGGCACTCGCCATGGGAATGTCCGAGTCTACCGCCCAGCCCACGGAAGCCATGGCTTCCAGCTTGTAGTCGTTTAGCGAGGCACTCTTCATGTCGTCGGTGCGATTCATCGTGTTATGAGATTAGCCTGTCAGCTGGGCCGAATTAAATTGGATATCTCGACTATGGCTTCTGATGTTGAAATGTGAAAACAACTCAGAGCACCCTAAGCACCTTTCCGTCTCAATGACAACCAGGACAGACAACCAGCTACCCATAGCAACTTCTATTGAACAAAGTAACAACTCTGAAAATATCAATATTTTCGAGCTTCTATAGGACAAATATTTTGGTATAAATCTTAACAACCAGTTTTTTATGAAAATCATGAAAATAGACTTACTTCATAGACTTACTAATTTCTTTAAAAAATAAAATTAAGCAAGTTAGAGTCCAATGTAATGAGAACCAAATGCCGTTACATGGGAAAGCCGGTTAAAAAAATGGTCGGAAAGAACTTTTTTAAGAATTTACAAGATAGCTTGCTATTGTCGAGCTCTTGGGTTATCAGATACCCGTTTCTCAGTTATTAGTATTGCGAGGGGATATACATATATACAGACATTTTAATTTACTAAACAATTTTTGGAGCATCGCTTGACGTTACCTGAATAAATCGTTTTAAGCGTTTCATTTACAACAGCCAATTTTGCAACGAAAGGCAAATGTTCAAAACACTTTAAATTTTTTATAGACCATCCAGCCTCCAGATCCATTTCCCAGAAGAAACACCTCTCAAAACAATTAATAAAAAGAGCTTAGTAAATTGGGCCGAAAATTATTATCTGCGTCAAAAACTTTATGAGAAATATAATGTTATCTGCGAATCCTGGTAACCATCTCTTCTATAACTCCCTCCTAAAATGTGATGTTCCTAAGACTTTCCTTATATTATACCTTACTATTTTCCAGCATTATCTTTATCTCCAAAAAAAATGTAGTTTTTGAATTGAATTTCATTTATTTTTATTTGCAACAAAATCACATGGCCAGACTAAAACCCGATTTCTTAATGCTGTTAGGCATTAAGCAACCCTCCCCCCTTAATTACAAGGCCAACTCTACCTCATCTTAATTAAAGTTACCGATACCACCCAGAACATCCTCTACACTAATGGTTACAGTTCCGTAGTTCCAGTTTTGGAATGTAATTTGTAACTGGCTTATAGCATTACATAACCCCGACTATCGGATACCCTTTACTCAGCTAGTGGAAGTGCAAACGGAACAATGGGTAAAAAATAACAAAATTTAAAGCTTAGGGTTGTGGGCGTTAGAAGGGACGTGACAAACCGTTTTTTGGCAAGTCGATAGTAATTTAGGAGACTAATAAAAAAATAAATATTAACATATTTTAAATATTTTAAAATTTTACATATTTATAGAGTGTGGGCGAGGCAGTTTTTGGCGGTTTGTGTGTTTAACAAATAAATTCAAATTTAAAAAATTCCAAATTTTAAAAGCGATTTAGCGAGTTGTGGGATGGCCTGACAGCCTGATATAGAATTGCGGGAGAAATCCAAAATTATAGCTTTCTTTCTTTTTATAAAATTACAGAAAAAAAGCGGCAGACATCGCAAAACTATAGCCACCTTTTTTAAAAACTAGGAAACTTATGGAAAAAACGATAAATGTGGCAAAGACCATGTTGTTACCGCGGCAGATCTTAGGTCTATACTTCGATAGCTTCCAATTCTTACGACTCCTCCGCCAAAATTCAAGAATTTCTGAAATTCGCGTGTAAGCGCGATCAAACCGAGATTCAAAGGGTGACTAAGAAAGCTGAGCATTTAACATCTTAACAAGAGAGAACGCTATAGTCGAGTTCCCCGACTATCTGATACCCGTTACTCAACTAGTGGATGTGCGAAGAAGAAATTTCAACACTGACAGTTTTTGGAGGTTTGTGGGCGTTAGAGTGGGCGTGGCAAAAAGTGTTTTGGAAAATCGATAAAAATTTACAAGACTAATACAAAAATGAAAAAATATCAAAACCTTTTTCAAAAGTGTGGGCGTGGCAGCTTTGGGCGGTTTGTGGGCGTTAGAGTGGGCGTGGCAACATGAATCGACAAACTTGCGCTGCTTCTATGTCTCTGGAGTCTGTATGCTTAATCTCAACTTTCTAGCTTTTGTAGTTCCTGAGATCTCAGCGTTCATACGGACAGACAGACGGACAGACGGACGGACAGACGGACATGGCCAGATCGACTCGGCTATTGATCCTGATCAAGAATATATATACTTTATATGGTCGAAAACGTTTCCTTCTGCCTGTTACATACTTTTCAACGAATCTAGTATACCCTTTTACTCTACGAGTAACGTGTATAAAAAGTATTTAAGTCGTATTTACGGACGAGAAGAAATTTAATCTGGAGGCTATATTAATTACTATCATGATTTGCGTAAAGCACATTTTGGATCGCTTACACAGTCGGGTTGGAGGTGTGATGGTATGGAGCGCAGTATCCTATTATGGCCCCTGGGAATTGCAGTATTTAACAATAAAAATAAACGCGAAAGATTATAATTGTGTATTAAGAACATTTCCTTACTTTAAAAAGGAATTCCTTACTTTGGAATTCTAGAAGGCATTTCAACTCGGCACTTTCGGTAAAACAGGGATTCAAAGCGATAATGTAAAAGTTTTGGAATGGCCACTATACTTCGCAGACCTTAATATAATAGAAAACGTGTGGGGATGGTTGGCTAGGAAGGTATACGAGGGTAGTAAACAATATGACCCTAAAGAAGAATTGATCACCGGAATAAATCTCACTTGGTCTACAATTACTTTGGATTACCTACCAACTTCCCAGATGCATGTGTGAAGTCATTGAAAACAAAGGAGGATCAACTTATTATTAATTTCCTTAAAATATATTCTAATTTAAATTTTTAAGTGTTAATCATCAGATTTATTTTTAAATGAATCGAACAAACTTAAACTATCGTAAGGGGCGCTGTCCTGATGATCCCATTTTGATTTACCCATTTATATGGATTGTTTTCAGTTTTATATAAATAAAACTCTATAAAAACAAACTGCATCTTATATAAACTTTTCATTTATAGAAATATTTAACTTTTCAGTAAAAAATTTTCCAAAACTCTAGCTTAAAGGGAGAATTGCCTAGGCGTTATAAGAACTTTCTAGTTTTTAAACAAAATATATTATTCGCGGTATCTCGATGTTGATACGGACAGTCGGACATGTCTAGATCTTTTTGGCGATTATGATGATCAATGATCAATGGATAAACGAAGACGCTTAGTCGACCTAATACCTACTTTTTAATGTATGTAATTTACCTTTTACTCCACCAACGATAACAAAAAGTGCTACCATAAACTTAATATAATTTTTTTTTATTTGCTTGCTTCTTAATTGTCTTACTTTTTTGTTGTTTTTGTAGAGCAAATTTATTTATTGATGTAACTACATGGTTATTACTTTTATTTCATAATTTAATTCTAACGTTTTATGTTTTAACTTGACCATCTCGCCATAAGCCAATGATTTCAGTTAAATATAATTATATTTATATATATATGAATTTAAAGTTATATTTATATATATATATGAATTTAAAGTTATATTTATGTATATATGAATTTAAAGTTATATTTATATATACCACATCTCTGTAATCAGTTTTTCAGTACTGCAAATATTTGTTTCTAGTTTTAATGTTAGATCGATTTCTCTTTTCAGTTTAGATGTTAAACAATTTTTATTTGATTTATTTACTAGCATTCTGTTCATTTTCGTATGCATCAAGTACAATAAAAGTTATGTAATGTTACAGTTGAAATATATTATTATATTATACATATATATATATATAATAAAGATATATATATTTATATATATACATTACATAACTTTTATTATATATATTATTATATAATTTTATATTAATAGCATAGAATATGTAAATGGGATGTGTACTAAACACAAACTTCGTTTTATATGCTTTCCGATAATTTATTTCTCATCCTTTAATTAAACACACACCCAATGATGGCATTTGTTTCTTTATGTAACACAGCTTGCTAAATAAGCATTTAATTTTCTTTTAGACATGCAAGATAGATAATTACGTGATATAAATATATTAAATCTTTATATGTAACTTTTAAGGGTGGGCGTTTTAATTTATTTAGATCATTTATTTCGGGAGCTATTTGTAAAACATGAATTATTCCTCCAATGTTTCATCATCACTGTAGTTTCATTCACGTTTCTTTCTAATAAGCGTTTATGCACATTTTATGCTTACAAATTAATTAAACTCATAGTTAAACGCCAGGGAAATATGATCAACATAACAAATAAAAAACGTAATAAAATATTTGTTTGATTATATTAGAAATTAGAATTAACTTGAGAATAATAAGAATGGGAAAAGCAAACTAAAACAAATTTAACTAGAACGAATGCAAAGCTTTAATCGACAATTAACCGCTTTGTGCGTTGTTGGGTGGACAAATGGTCATTTATTGAATAATCGATGTTTACTATTCAATTTATTTAAGGTAACATTTTGAGGGAGAGGTCCATCATTAGTTTCTTTCTCGATGTTATCCGTTTCTGTTTTTTTTTTTGCAAAACTTGGTAATAAAAAATATATTATAATTATATATTCATATTGAAATTTAGCATGACACGCGCTTGCCAAAAATAAAAATTTGAGGGGCTTAGGGAAACGGGCGCGACGAAAGTAACATTCGAAAGAAAAAAATGCAAATAGGACCAATCCAATTAATACATGCTGCAGAAGCTGTGTAGTGCTCGGAATATATCCGTATTAATATATTCCATGTTTATTTTTTGGAGTTTCCGTTGTGGCTGGCTTTTGGTCCGATACTTCCTTATGAGAGGTGGAAGGACATGCTGCCCTCGTTTGCGGCCACTTTCAGCTTCTGGCGCATCACCTCACGACTGGAGTAGTCTGGCAACTTTAGATAGTTGACACAGGTCATCACAGACGGTAAATAATCGTTTGGGTTTTGGTTCTCATCCAACGTCTTGCGCACGATTGTCAGTGGCGGTGTGAGGGCCTTGAATCCTCCAGTCGGAAGGCGTGGTGATCCAGTCACAAACTGTAAGAAGGCACGCTGTTCGTCGCGGTTGTAAGAGGCCAGGATCTCATACAGATATTGGATAGCTTCCGATTCCTGGTGGAATCCATGATCTGTGCGGCAGCTCTCCTGCAGCATTTTCGTTTCCCATTGCGACTGCTGTTGCTCGCTGCCCGATCCGCAGAAGACGCACTCCAACTCCTCCGGATAGAACATTCGCAACCGTTGGATTGGAAAAACGGAATCAAAACCTGCAGGTAAAAGTACACATTTTGTCAGTAATTTTCCAGATGCAAACAGAAAAAGCCACAAAATACAAGCTGCAAATTTGGTCAATAAGCTAGTGTGTTGAACTTCGACTTACCTTCACGTAAAGCCTCAAACTGTTTTTGGACACCCTCGATAAGGAACCAGTATGTGACCAGGGAGATGTATTGGTGAAGGTTGTGGACAGTAACAGGTGTGTCACGACCTCCTCGACACAACTCTATATTGGCATGTCCGGGCAATACGAAGTCCAAGCCTAGGTCTGCGATTGGGCAGCCATCCAAGTCTAGCTGTTCAATCTTAAAAAAAAAATAAAAATAGATATATAAATTTACGCAATTTACGGACTAAAATTAACTTAAATGTATTTTTTATTTGGTACAAAAGTAACTTACCTTTTCAGTCTTTTCCATGGCATCGATGTTTGGATCGGATAGAATGAACTCCCGCTGGCGAACCAAGTCTTGGAGTCGCACTAGAGTGTTTTGGACCTCTGGGGCCACACGCATAAGATCGGCCAAGCCAATTGAATGCTCTTCGCTGACTAACCAGCGATAGAATGGCAAAGAAAAAGGCAAGTCCAACTAAAACATTATAAAAATGTCAATCAAACTGAATTAATTTTTTTTTTGCAAAATTATCATACCATGCGACTGTCCATCACTGCCTTTGCCATGAACTTTCCCAGAAATTTGAATTTGGCCTTGGCCTTGGTCATTTGTGGAAGCTTCGAAGATTTACCGAGAGGCAAAGGGAACAGGCCATGCACCGCATGCACATAACTCGTCGTGGTTGTAGCCGTGGTAATGCTAGAGTTATTTGTATTGGTGTTCTGTTCTACAACCGTTGATGCGATAGTGGTGCTGATAGGATTTTCCATTGCTACTGGGTTAGGAGAATTAATATCACTAAATTGCTGTGCTATAATCATATTTAAAGCATTCTCATTAGCGCCGGGGCTAGAGGAGCTGTGCTCCACCAACTGTTGGCCTGCTCCGCTACGTAAGACGTGCGAACGGCTACTAGCGCGGGTGGGTGGATGCTGGTGTTGGTGTGCGGTGGTTGTGGTTGTAGTAGTGGTGCTGCTCACAAGCGACGCTCCTGATGCTGGGGGGTTCTGGTCCATGGTGGTTGCCTCAAGAGCATCCTCGATGTGTAGCACAGTGCTGTTGGACTTGACTACGTCTACAATTGTTACAGAGTTCTGTTTGTAGCTATCACTGCCATTCCACAGCCCAAGATCAGTACGTTGCAGCTCCGCAGAAACCAATGCGTAGAATTCCAGTGTAGGTCCCAGACCAGTTCCCACCTCATTCTCGTACTGAATTTCTAGCAATGCCTTCGAGTGCCCAAAGTCCTGTAAGATGTGCTCTGCCTGCTTAAGTATCTCTGTCCTGGAAATTGCTCGCTTGCGGCGATCAAGGCGAGGAGCTACTCTTTCTGAAGACTCCGCTGCATTAAGATCCGGCGTAGTGTCCAACAGACGCTGAAGAGCGCGATCACGATCAAAGCTGGTGGCGTAGAAAAGCAGGTGACGAGTCTCGAAGGGAAAAAGGAATGGACAGGCCATGCCTATCTGGGGAAGCCACTGTGGTAGATTGCCTGTCATGATGACAAGCGGATCCTGCAGCTGTCGATTCGCCTTGGCCATGATTTTAGGATGTATAAACTCCGCCTGGGAGATAATGTTTTGGCGCACCACACAACCGTAGAGATGCTCCCAGTGACGATTTAGAGCATGGATAACTCGCAGCATACACAATGCATCCAATGAGGCGTCTTGTACCGTCACCACATCAGCTGGAAGAGAGTTGCTAAGGAAAGGCTTTAGAGCTGAAATTACTCCAGGAGCTATTCCTTCGTGCCATAGTTCAGTCTTCTTGCGCATGAACTTGCTGCTAGATTTATGAGCCTTCCTTGTAGACCCGCCACCGCTTGTAACTCCTGAAGATGAGGAGCACGAGGAGGTAGCATTTCCACAGCTGGAAGCGGAGCTTGAAGTACTTTGTTGCTTTTGCACGCCACTGCTACCCAAACCGCTGCTGGATGCTGCTCCCGCAGCTGTTCCCGAAGACATATCCTCCTCCACAGGACGATAGTAAATAGTATGTTGCTGAACCCATATAGTGGCGTTTCCTAAAAGAGTCTCGGACTCGTTGTCGGTCTCAGGCTGTTCACTGACCAGCGGCGAGAACTGCTTGACCGCCTGATAGACCGTCATGTTATACGGCAACACGTGATCCCCGATCGTAAACTGCAGCTTGTGTCTGAAGCCCGCCTGGGTCATCACCACTGCTGCCACATTGTCATCCATATCCTCTTCACTGTCGTCATCGGAGTCTGCACGGATGCCGCCATAGCCGCGCACCACCAAGTAACGCTCGATGGCCTGGACCATAGCTAAGGGGTCGATCTTTACAGTGCCGCCTTTCCACTGACGTAGATTACTGCACTGCGGATGACGTTGCAGGTTGCACTAAGGAAAAAATTATTTTGTTTAGAAATCATACATTTGTTTTAGTTTTACATTTACAACTACCAATGTCATTGCAAATATAAATGTAATTAGTATAAATTGTCCCATACTAACCTTTAGCTGATGGGTGTTAAAGAAACGCAAAGCACTCTGATTGGACCTTCCTCCAGGGCCGGCAGGAAAGTCGTGTACCTTAACGGGGAACTGTTCCAGTTGCGTGACACAACCATTTAACTTGGCCACAAAAGCTCCGAACGCTATCGGCTCAATATTTGGCATCTGACCGACGTTCTGAAGCAAAGGCTCTAATGGAAGGCCAGCAAATACGTGCATAAAGCTGCGTAGGCGTGCATCGCGATCAACCAATCCAGTCTCGCTAGTCATATAGTTAAGCATGGCTTTTATCAGGCCCGAATGATTTACCTCGAATGGAGAGATGTCACTCTCCAATAGGATAGTCTTCAATTCGAGGAGAGCATCTAAACAGTCGTGGTAGCTTCCGTTAAGCTTAAACAGAATGCTGGACAAACGCTCCAGGACATTGGTACTGCCCGCTGTGGACAATAGAGTATTGCCCGTCGACGATAATCCCACTCCACTAGTCTCGCTCTGAATGGTGCCACTCTCTAAAGCAGCCTTGCTCCTTCTGGCCTCCTGCTCAGTGTAACGCTTTACAAAATCTACAGCCTGTTCGCGGACCCACTGACGCGCCCTTTCCCTGTTGGCCGCCGCTAGGAGGTTGGCGTGGGATATACTCTTGCTGATACTCGCCGCAACGGCTGCGGCGTTCAGCCCTCCGGCTCCAGTACCAGCGCCAGGTTGGCTCACCGTGTAAGCCAAACCAGCTCCGGAGCCGGAACCAGTTGAGTTAGAGTGGCCGGAATCTTTAGAAAGTCCGTGGTGCTGCTGCTGAGACTGCTGGTGATGATGATGATGGGTAGTCTGACGGCCCCAGCGAGCTGGATTGAGCGAAGCCAGGAACGAAGACTTGCTCGATCCTGCATTGGACGAGTTTCCGGCGTTAAAGCGGGACTTGGAGCTTCCAGAACCACCTCCCGAACTGGGCGTACTCCTGCCCCCGTTGCCGCTACCAAGACCTGGAATAGCAAGAGGATTGGGTAGACCAGAGGATAAATATTTATAAAACCCTAGTTGTCTATCCTACCCGGTTAGACGAATAGAAAATATACTTACTTGTAGCACGGCTGAGAAGTTCATGCATAGCTGAACTGGCTGACGAAGGAGAGGCTCCCCCTGCTCCAGATCCCGCCGGTGCGACTGCTGCATCTTCTTGTCTAGACTTTGCCCTGCCACTGCTTTGCGATTTGCGCTTCGGAGGAGCTTTTCGCTTTAGCATGTCCGTCATCTTGTGCTGCAGCGCAGAAGCCGAGGACGAGGAGGACGAAGACGAGGACGCCGAGGCAGCGGCACTGCTGGTGGAGGCCAGTGCTAATTGTGCAGGCTGTTGATGCTGTGGCTGATAGATCACCTGAGGCACCTGCTGCGCTTGTTGCTGAACTCCAGTTGGTAACAAATCCAACTGCGGTGGTGGTGGAGGAACTGCCGGTTGCTGAAAGTGCACGTACTGGCGTGGATCCCCCTGCTGGGCCACAAAGAAGGCAGGTGGTGCTCCGGTGGAAGACGACGGTGCCGAGCTGCTGTAATTATAACCACCACCTGTGGTAGATGAGCTTGTGGCGTCTAACGCTCCAGTAGGAGTACTTTTGGCGCTGGCGGTAAGGGCGTTCATGGCATGCGAGAAGCTCTTCACGCTGTACGATTGATGCTTGCTACTGCTGGGAGTCGTGGAAGCACTCGACACACCCGGACCGCTATCCATGAAAAATGGATTTACTTGCAGGCTGTTGGCGGAGGCAGGAGCCGATTGTGATCCGCTTGCAACTGAGGTGGACGTAGCGGTTGTGCTAAGCGGTTTCGGCGAGGAAGTCGCGCATATCGGATTGTTTGGATCAGTCAGCTGAGTAAACTGGTAGATAACTCCCTCACGACGAAAGTGCGTGCCGAAGACATCAGGAAGTTGGCGCATTAAGATTTCAGCCATTTGAAGAGCTCCTACCACTATGCGCAAATCATTGCTACCCAACATGCCAGCAATGTGGCTAGAGACCAACTGATACTTGAGCACCTGACGTAGCAACTCTGGCGTGGCATAGTATACCATCCGAAGAAGGGCGCGTAGGCACTTGTAACGCACATTTGGTCCGGCAGAAGAGCTGTAGACTTCGTACAGAACGTTAAAGATGTGTTTGATAAAGTCCGCAGCCAGACCCCGCTCCTCCTAAAAAAACCCATAAGATAAAATCGTTAGAATAAACTCAATATAGTTCCATATGAATAATTCCTTACCTTAAGACATGCAATTCTAGCATCCAGAGATGGACGGCGCTTTACTTGATTGAGGTTGACACTATTGCCTAGTGGATTATTATTGTTGTTGTTAGAGGACGCTGCTGCAGCTGCAGCGGACGTGGAAGCTCCTCCCGAGGACACTGTTGTAGTCAAGTCCTGGCCCGCAGACATGGGAGCAACGTAGTTATGGTTAAGACGACGCTGAACGGGTCGTGTTGTGCCCGTGTCCTCATTAATCTGCTGCATTGCATGAAAATCAACAGTGTAGGTGCGTCCAAAGGTGCTCAGGCTTATCTCGTCCTCGCTGCTCTGGTTGGCGGCCTCAATAAGGCGCGAATCAATTGTAGAATAGTTATGCCAGGAGCCGCGATCATCGCGCCACTGCCAATGCACCTGATCCTGGGTATTAAGCGTGGGTCTGTCCAGCAGTGAGTCCACAGAGAAGATTCCATCCAAGGGTAGGCGCGGCATTAACTCCCCAATGAGGCAGGTAAGTTCGTACAGCTCTGAAGGCGAGCGTGAGATCAGCTCCACGTGGGTAGCACTGGCAGCAGCCGGCTCTGCATTTCCGGTGAGCAAATAAAGCAGGGTGGCCGCTATATCGTTCCTTAGCAAAGAAATTGCCAAGTCTGGACAGCTGCAACACATCAGGCTTAGCATCCGAACCACGGCTGTGAAGGTTCCTGTATTCAGGATGGCTGGTGTTACCAGCAGTAATTGCTGACAGTTTTTCAACAAGTCCGGAGTAGCGATTTGCTGTAAGCGCTGACTGTCGTGCTGGAAACTCTCCACTAGACGACAGAATGCGGAGCAAACGCTTTCAACACATTTCTTATCCTGCTGTGAAAGCAAGCGCGCTAGTAAAGGCAAACTTTCCGCTACAAAGTGGAATTCCTCCGGATGCATGTTAAGACAGCAATTAGCTGCAATCGCCAGAGCTGCCCGCTGGGCCACAATCGAAAAGAAGTCCAAATAGGTGAGGCAGGCCGAAATTCCATTTGCCTGCAGGATGGCCTTGTTGTGACGCCGTGACAGAATCTCCAAAGCTGATAAACTTTGTTCAGCCACATCCATGCATTGGATAACCTGAAGTTTCTCTAGAAAGACTGGAACCGCTTCCACCACGGTGCCTGAGGAGCGGGGCAAAGCTTCTAGCATATATGCCAATGCCCTACAAGCATTGTTCATGATATCAAAATTGTGCTCCATACGAAGGAGTTGTATTAGAGCAGGTACCACCTGCTTGATTGGAAACCCGGCAAGGGTGTCCTCATTGCCCATCACCAGCATCTGACACATTTCAATGGCAGCCTGCAGCTGCTGGGATTCGTCGTGCGATTGTAAGCCTTGCAGAAGTTGATTGGCCTTGGAACTGCTGCTGTTACCAATGGTTCGGTGGAGAATGTGTGTCATCCTTGGGCCAAGGGCCCCGAATAAATGAGGCGGCAGTCCGCGAGCTTCGAGCAAAGCCTGTAATCGACCAACCTCGCTGTCATCGCTCTCCGAATCGACGGCCGCAGCTCCCCCTGATCCACTGCCATGACTAGTCGTACCGATATTTGAGGGTCCTCCGCCAGGAGCCGACCCCGATCCAGTTGCAGTCACATTGTTGCTGTTGCTGGCTGCTTGGCCGGCACTGTTGTTGCTGCTGCTCGACGCGCCCACGGCGCTGGTGTTTCCTACTGATGAAGCCGATGCTCCAGTAGCTGGTGTTACGCCTCCCGCTGATCCTCCTCCGCCGGTTCCTCCACCGACGTCACGAGCGGCACTCAGAGCGGCCGCTACAATGCTTAGATTTGCAGAGTTTGCACCTAGAGCAGCATCACGAAGAATGTCACAAAACCCATCATCAATATTATAATTCGGCATAGCTTTTCAAGACAATTAATTCAGCGATTGAATGATTAAGTAAACACATAGAAACAGTCAAAAAGAAAAGCAGACTTGACAATAAAAGCTAAGACGAAATACATTTTCAGGTACACATGTAACAAAAAACTAAATCAAAATATTAGCAAATCTAAAGTAGAAGGTCACGGATGGAAAAAGGTCAAGTATTGGGTAAAAGAACAAAAAATATGTGCTGCCACCTGAAGTGCCTTTGGGTGGTTGACGCGGGTTAAAATAAAATCATTGCAAGGCTAAATGTGTATGTGGATAGATTGGAATTGGTGCGAGTGTGATCGATTGAGTTTTACGTTTACCTGGCGTGATTTGCTGTCCACCTGCATGCGGCGGTCCACTTGGCGGTTGTTGTGCCATCAAACTATATGTTAAAGCATCCGAAGCTGCTAATCAGACAACGAGACGGAGGCCAAGACGAATGCAGAGAGCGGGTGGTAGAGAGAAAACAGAGCAAAACAAAGTTAAGTTTTCTATTATTTTGGTTCAGTTCAGTTATGGCAATTATTCGGCAGACACCGCGAGCAAAGCAACGCAGGAATGAGCGAGCGAGGGACGAAGAAAGATGAATGGGAGGTGGAGTATTTTTAGGTGTGTAGTTTGTTTTTTCTAGTGCAGTATGGGTTATATTAACACCTAAACTACGACCAGCACCAATAATAAAGAGAATAACCAATGGCCGACAATTTGTAGAGTACTCACGTTCAGGGTCGTTTTGATTTCCATATAAAAATACTTCTTGTTATTACTATACTTATACTACTGTTTGTAAAATCCCTATAGAAAGTCTTCTCTGGACAGTGACAATCATAAAAGACCTCTGTCTTAAGCGGACCACAATTAACCTTAATCCTATAGAGCGTGTGTGTGCTAACATTTCCTTTTGAGACGAAAGCGCCCAACTATCTCCTCCCGTATTCTGTTTTTTTAATGGTTCTGTTGCCTGCACACCCGTTTAAAGTTCTCTTTTGCTTCAAACCCTATTATGAATAATGTTTAAGGCCCCTGGATTTTGATTTGCTTGCGGTCTCTTGTCCTTTCATCCTTATTTTGCTCTTCCTCTTCCTTCATCTTCTTACCACTGCTATGCGGCACTTTGGGGCCCTGGTTTAGTTGCTGCGCTGGTTGTTGTTGTGGGTGATTGCTGCGATAGCTGAACAAGAATCCGGGCTGCACGAGCGTGGCTCGCTGCTGTTGCTGGTGATGTAAAGCCAATTGCTGCTGTTGCTGCTGTTGCTGATGACGCACGGCAACTACAACGGTATTGCCGCCCACCTGTTGATATTGGTAGGTACCAGGCGGTGGCAGCAATTGCGCCTGTACAGCAGCAGCAGCGGTGCTATGTTGCTGCTGGTGGTGCTGCTGCTGTGCTGCCGCTGCCGAACTCACACAAGAACCCGTCTTGCTACGTGAACTGCGTCGCAGTGAGGAGTGTTGCTGCTGGTTGTAGACAACCTGTTGCTGCTGCGGGGGCACAAACGTAGCCGCTGATGTAGCTGTTGTTGGCGTGTAGCGGGTAAGTTGCGGGGGTGGCTGCTGCTGAAAGAGTGCTGGCGGTGGTCCTGCTCCTGTGGAGGTAAAATGGTGCGGTGGAGGTTGATGCAACACAGCCACTGAACTATGGTAATAGTGCGTCTGCGGTGGCTGAGCCTGCTGCACGTGTTGCTGATGTTGATGCTGATGGTGTTGCTGCTGTGCAAAATAAGCGGCAGCAGCAGAAGCTGGGGGATAGTGGGCCGCTGCTGCTGCTGCTGCCGCTGCTGTCGGAGTCACAAAGGACGACAAGTGTGCAAACTGATGTGTGGGCAGCAATTGAGGTGGCTGTTGTTGGTGTACTTGTTGTTGTTGCTGATGCGACGGAGGTTGTTGTTGGTGCTGCGGTGTCAGGGCATATGATGTGGTTGTTGTGGCCGATGTGAGGTGCGGCATAATGCTGTAGTCAACAACGTTGTTGCTGGAGCTGCAGTTGCTGCTGCGTGTGGCACGCGGCCCGCCCCCTCCAGCTCCTGTCCCCGCCCCCTGTCCATGGGGGGCGGCACGTTGCTGATAGCCGGACGACGTTGTTGCTGTTGTTGTCTCCTTAATAGTGTTTGCTAGCGCCGATGTGTTGTTCTTGAATTTTTTCAGGTTGCTGGTGGCACGATGGGGTTGTTGCTCTCCTTCAGGAGTCAAGTGTGAGTGAGGTTTGTGTTTAGATAGAATATGTTCGGGGGTTGGAAGAGAGAGAGGGAGAGGGAGAGAGAGAGAGAGTATGGGGAGACAACAGTTAACAGCTTTATTTTTGATATTTTTTAATCTTTATGAGACTTGTTATTTTCTTGCAGCTACACTACTTGAGTTAGTTAACTGGTTCTTTTTCATTGTTTAATGTAATGTGTAAGATATTATTTTGAGCGCAGTGTGTGTTTGGCGTTCTAAGGGCAAAGGCAAGGGAAATCAGGAGAGGAGACTGAACGACCTTCTGTCGCTGACAATGATGATGTTGCTGCTGTCGCCTCTGATGTTGCAGATACTGCTGATCCCTCACACTAATCTAAGCACACGCACACACACGCACCCGTCCGTGTTCTCGTAGTTCTTGATTTCTCATTTCCTGTTGAATTAATTAATTCCCCTTTCATTATTGTTTATGCTGCACTTTGTGGTTGCTGTTGCTGCCGCTGGCTTACTCTCCTCTTAACTCCCTCTCTCTCTTTTCTGCGCCTTTGCTGACACCACAATCCTTTTGCATTTTCACATCGGTTTATTGTTTTTACACAAAAACAACAACATCATCATCATCAACAACATAAGCATCAGCAATTTAGGTATGCTTTTACTCAAAAAGCATATAGGAAGAAGTTTTATATTTAATCACATTACATTCGATTAAAACGATCAATTTTGTGACTAATTAAATTCAAAGAAAATACATTTGCAACAAAGACGTGCAAAATAAATATTTTTTTCGTGAAGGTTAAAGGGGTTGTATTTCTGTGGCCGATGTAAATAAATAAGCAGTAGAAAAAAACTGTTTGTTCCTTGCATAAATAACAACTGAGGCCAATCGTAGCACATTTACAAAATAATTCACATATCAGTTAAAATAATGTGGACGTTTCATTACGTTCAGATATATAAGCGTAAATTATATTAAACAAATTAAATGAATGACTCTCTGTGATGGGTAAAAGGCAGGGCTAAATGAATATGGTAATGGTGTTGATGGCAAGGTGGCCACAGGCGACAGCACAGCCGTAGTTCTAAACACTTTCCCTGAATTAAAGCTTTCTTTGGACCTTAAGTTAGAAAGTTATAGATATACATGCAATGCAGGGAAAGCAGCTGATAGTAGGGTACTCAAATAAATGAAATTTTTTTTAATCAGCGCATTTTGCCACACATACACTGTATACATACATACGGTATACATGTACGAGTATATTTCTGTTCCACACGGCACAGTATACGAATTTTAACTGCCGGGTCGATCATTTGCCTGGCATATTTGAGTGCGTTGGCATTTCGAACAGCTCGCCTTTTATCAAAATCACAAAAACACTTTAGTAAGCATTGAGAAATAACGACAAGGCGATGGCTCTTCGTAAAATGAATGCTTCGTTAATGTATATAAGTAATGCGTATTCTCGCTACTGATAACAAATCCGCAGCAAGACAATAAAAATCACATTTTGTCGAAAGCTTTATGAGAAAGTGCAATTCACTTTGGCTACTCAAAAATATATATCATTAGACCTAGAAGGTGTCTACCAGTTTTTATAGGCGTACTTATTCAAATTAAGCTTACAAACGCTCTAATCAGGACTTTGAAGATTCAGTTTAAATAGAAGAACTATTGGCCTTTATAACCTTTCGCGTTGAAATAAATATAAATGTACGTAAATTCACCTATGTTAGTGGAAAGCATACCCAATATTGGGAATTAATAAATGTTAATATATAAACTGTATACTCATTATGGTGATATTTTTACAAGTGGTTATAAAGAAAAAAGCTACACCACATTCAATATACAACAAACTTAACGTCAATTTATAACGTAATAAAGGACATTACACAAAATACGAATAAATTAAAAAGGGATGTTATTCGCTAAATAAGAAATCCAAAGAAACTCACCACCAAGTTCCCCAATCAGTTGCTGGGCGAATTCGCTCTCCGAGAGGTCTTCTTCCTCGATGTCGTCGTCTTCCTCGTCGTCAACGTCCTCCTCCGTTGTGATCTCGTCTTCCTCGGCAACGATTTGTGGGTCTTCCTCGTATGAAGAGCCCGCAGAGTTTACAATCCCGTAGAAGCCCACCTCCTCTTCCTCCCCTTCTTCCTCTTCCTCGACGTCCTCCTCGTCGTCTTCGCCCAACTCCAAGGGCTGGCGCTCCGCCTCTAATTGACTCTGTTTGTGGATTCCTGATACCTCTGATTGATTAAGACCAGCTTCAAGGGTCGAAAGATGGTCGTTAACGTCTAGATTTCCGTGCTCCAAATGCTGCTGTTGACCTTCACTTTCAGCACCAGCCCGACCTACTTTTGCACCCTCTGTGTCCAGCAGATACTGTTGTGAGTGACGCAGGTTCTTCCTGTACTTGTGTATCACACCTGACTTGCTACTGGATCCGGATCCGACTGATTCTATCCTGTTGGCCGTCGTGTTCTCAGATTGTATTGCCTGCTTTTCTGACTTATGGGAGGAGCGCGTGTGGCTAGCCTTGCGCGTTTTTCGGTAGTAGTTCAGCAGGTTACCGCTCCGTCCGGCGCGAGGAGCTGCTGTTCCTCTGTGCGGAGTGGTCTCGACCACAGCTAAGGATCCTCCAATACTGTTCTTTTCTTTGTTTCTATGGCTGCCCAGAAAGTTGGTAGAACTGGCACTTGCTCGAATTTGGTGATGGCGTGCTGCCGCAGCACTGCTTGTGCTTGGCAACTCCTCCGGGGAAACGGTCTTAGATCGAGTGCGCTGTGCAACACAGTCTCCGGATGCCTGACGAGGAGTCTGGTCAAAGCTTGATGCAGCTAAGCTAATTTCTGCCGCTTCTTCGCCGATTCCGGATCTCAACGTCTGCTGCAAGCGGCGTTTTTTAAGGGGCGAGCAAAGCTCCACCAGTTGATCTCCACCGGGCGCCACTGAAAAAGGCATTGAAGATGACTTTCGGATTAGCACTTCAATTCGATCGAAGGGTTAATAAATATTTGTTTTATTCTGAAGCTTTTTAACCGATAGAGAAAAGGGAAGCAAATGCCTGTTTTTAAAATTTAGACAAATAAACAAATACACTTTGATAAATTTAGAAAAGAAAAAAAGTTTATACGAAAATTGTTTTTTATGTCCTTGCTAGTCAAAAACCGTACGTTGTAGCATTAAATGTCAAATGTTTTTAATATATATATGAAAATGGTAGAACTACTTTGAATTAATATGCTATTGATCCTTTATTATACCCATTACTCGTAGAGTAAAAGGGTATACTAGATTCGTTGAAAAGTATGTAACAGGCAGAAGGAAGGGTTTCCGACCATATAAAATATATTCTTGATCAGGACCAATAGCCGAGTCGATATGACCATGTCCGTCTGTCTGTCCGTCCGTATGAACGCTGTGATCTCAGGAACTACAAAAGCTAGAAAGTTGAGATTAAGCATACGGACTCCAGAGACATAGACGCAGCGCAAGTTTGTCGATTTATGTTACCACGCCCACTCTAACGCCCGCAAACCGCCCAAAACTGCCACGCCCACACTTTTGAAAAATGTTTTGTAATTTTTTCATTTTTGTATTGGTCTTGTAAATTTCTATCGATTTGCTACAAAACTTTTTGCCACGCCCACTCTAACGCCACCAAACCGCCCAAAGCTGCTACGCCCACACTTTTGAAAAATGTTTTGATATTTTTTCATTTTTGTATTGGTCTTGTAAATTTCTATCGATTTGCCAAAAAAATTTCTGCCACACCCACTATAACGCCTACAAACCGTCAAAAACTGTGTTTAAGACTCTCCTTCGCCCTTCCACTAGCTGAGTAACGGGTATCAGATAGTCGGGGAACTCGAATATAGCGTTCTCTCTTGTTTATTTGATTTATTTATGGATATAGCAAGAACTAATAAAACGAACTTGCCGCTAAATCTCTCGGCTGATAAGAAAAGTTTATACAACTCACATTGGTGGCTACTGATGCTAGCTTTGTTGCTGCCGCAGTTGTGCTGGTTAAGCTGGCGCTTACGACTGCCGGGAGATAGCAATGGATCACTCACGACCGGGGTGGAGTTGAATGCTGGCGAAGATGGGGAACGGATTGCCCCCAACGAGCGCTTGGAGCTTTGTGAATCCTTGCTGCTGCGGGCTGCTGCGGAGTGGCGGCCTTGACTACGGGATCGACGGCTGGATGTTGCAGATGCAGTCGAGGAGGCGGCTACCACGTCGAGGGAGGAGCTAACAGCAGGGCCTGATAATGCAGCCGGTGTGTTGCGTCTCTTGTTTTTGTGGTGGCTCTTGTTGCTGTTGCTGCTTGTGTGGTTGTTGCGTCGCCTGTGGGACGAGTGATTGGTTGAACTTGTGGTGTTGGTCCCACTGGTTTTATCAGCCAATGTCACTGATGTTGGTGTTGAACCACCGTCGTCGTGCTGCCCCTCCGTCAATGCAGAGAGCGATTGACTTTTAACGGATTCGGCCATAGACGACACTTAACCGCACCGGCATCGAACACACTTAACATGCCAACACAACCAATAATGGAATATTGATCTCGAAATGTTTGCTCGTAATCGGTCCGTTAACTAAAGGATGGTAATAGTCTCTAAACAGCTTTAAATTTAATTCGCTGTCGTTTTCTCATTAACAACACTATTGAATAAGCACAGATTTTTCCTCTTTCAATTCACTACAGTTTTCCTTGCTGCTTTCCTTTCGCGAGCTTCGTTTAACAGATTGGTGGTGCTGCAATAAAGAAGGTAAAATGCAAAGAGGTGATAACAAGAAAAAGAAAATAGCAAAATCCAACGCACTTCACGGTCACGTTGCACTGAAAAAACAGAAATGCAAAGTGCTAGGATAATAAAAATCGAACCCAACACAAAATCTCGGTCGAAAATAATTTGTTTTTGCAATGAAAAATGTAAACTAGTTAACAGATGAATCCATTATACATTAGACCGATCTGGACTGACTAATAACACAAAATGGCTGGGAATCAGAAGACGTGGCTTTTAAAAAGGAGCCACAGAGGAGACACGGAAGCAGCTAATGCCTTATCCCAGACTAGTTGGTAACCGCGGAGTAGACAGGAAATTCTAAAACTTCTGACAATTCATGAGATATGTGGGAAATGCCCGAATAGGGAAGAGGGATCGAGAAGTAGCAGTACCAAAAACGCACAAGGGATAAGAGGAATACGAAACATGGCACTTGGAGGCCTAAAGTGATTTGGCAAAACCGGGTTGACTTAAATCAGGAGTAAAAATAGAGAGAAACGAGAGAGCGAACGGACATTGCTGAAAGTCAGATGAACAAAGGCCCTGCGTTTCAGGACAGGTAGTAGCAGAAGCAGACAATACAAAAATGCCACAGCTTGAGTGGTGCTAAATATGGCTTTAGCAAGTTAAAAAATACCAATTTAACTACAACTTATACATACTTCTATACTGCGACCAGCAGGATATATTAAATGTCGCTGAGGTGTATATTTCAGTCAATCTTTTCGAAAACTTTACATTTTACTCAACAAGCTAGAGGTGATTGTTAAAGATTTTTGTGAGGTTGAAACAAGGGGGTATATTTAGGTAATACTGTTTGTACATTACAATAACATATACGTTTTCGAAAATGTTTAATTGTACGTAAGTCTTGTATAAAAGCAAGTATATACAATACTTCTGCACTCCTAAGATAACACAAAGAACAATTTTTCTTTAGGTATTTTTTGTTTCAGTCTTATATTTAACCAAAAATAAAAAATAAAATACTCATTTATTGACTAGTTTAGAATATGTTGCACAGAAGGGCAATAGAAACTACGCACCAAAAGTGAACAATGGAGAATTTACCACCACCTTTGAAAAGATACATACAACTCGGAAACACTCTTGAGCATTTGTCCGCATATAAAAACAGTAAATAAGTTAACAGCTGTTTGTTAGCAGCCCCCAACACGTGCACGCGAGCGAGGCAGAAAGTAAAAAGAGAGACCGAGAGCAGACGGAGAGGGAATGTTATGAGTGGAAAGATGAACGCTGGCGCACTCACTCGAGCACAGCTGTATTAATCAGCTGTTCTCGGCCGTTTTGTTTATGTTCTGTCTTTCGTAATGTCAAGCATGTCCGTGCATGTGTGAGTTGGCTATCTGCCTCTTCTTCCTATGTGTGTGCGAGCGAGAAACAAGTTCTGCGAGCATGTGTGCGTGAGTTGCCATGCTCGTTTCGAAGAATATGGAATGGAAGCAATCGAGCAAAGCACAAACTTTCTGCTTCTACCTCAACCAACAAAAAAATATGAAATTTGAGATTCGTCCCTTCTGCGCTCTTTTTGAGCACATAATGGTACTCGGCAACTGCGTTTACAGACCGCTTTTGCACACAAAATAGTGCGTAGTTTCAAGACTATTGCCCTTTTACTATATGCTTTCTCTTACAACTTGCATATTGACGGCTCTGCTCAAATTGGACAAGCAAACACGATAAAGTAACGAATTATTCAAACGAATCGTCAATCATTTGCCATAGTGACAAAGGCATAGTGCAGGCAAACAAATTTTTGTTTAAATACAAATACAACAAATTCAGTTCAAGGCCATCGACAACATCGGCGGTTTGAGTTTGATAAAAAAAAAAAAAAAAAAAATTAGACGTATTCGACATTTCAAATGTAGAAACAAAATTTCATTTCAATAGACAAAATTTGTCTATTTAAGTTACATATACTGTGATTAATTTATAGCAAACTGGGACCTTATATTTCTGTTCACGAATTTACTTCTCAGATTCCATTTTCATATCTTTTCTTTTTAGATCAGTGAATTTTAGAAAAACCACAGGCTGAAATCGTTTAGTATCGTTAGTCTTGCATCTACATGCCTATGTACGTATAAATCGTACGAAATCGGCAAATGCCTACGTGTGTCACACGGACTATAGGGCGTCTGTGTGTTCGTTCCAAACACCCAACCCAGAAAATACAATCTATCTACATTTATTAGTATCTATTCGTATCCCCGACCCACAAGTTTTTCACACCGAAAAGAGCAGACGAGAAAAATAATAAGCGAGGCCACAAATGGCAGCGCCTTCATGCACAAGTGTGGATGTGTGAGTGTTCTGTGCCTGTGTGTGTCAAGCGCTTTGCTTTGCATGTGGCAGCTTCAGCATATGACGATTGCTATGTGGTTGCTGCCATCGGTTGTTTTTGCTTTTTTATAAGAAGTTAAAAACGTGAAACGGTGAGGGAGCAGAGCAGACTCAACTACCTTTATGCATTGAAAATTACTTTAAGCATCCCCATTATTCACGAGTATTAACACATTTAAATACAATTTCTATAAATATTTAACACACTTATCTTCTAAAATACACATATGTATATGTATGTACATAGTTTGTGTAAAACTTTAGTTTCCTAATGCAAAAGGCGCCATTGCTAAATCCAAACACCTTCCTCCAAAATCTAGTCTATTAAATTATACTTATGTAAGCATGTTCCATCTAGGTATCGAAGTAAAAATAAACTTAAATTTGTAACAAAGTTGGGACAGCATAGACGCATTCTTATGTCAGCTACACGACATTTTGACAACCCTGGCTCGAACATAATTGATAACAACCTATGTGCTTATGTGCCTGCGTTAGCAGTGCTCTCCCTCCTCCCTTTTGACCCTTCTTAATTTCCCCTGTTCGTTATGCATTGTTCGTGCTGTGATGTTGGCATTGTTTGTAACTTTATTTAAATATCGCTAAAAAGAAGCAGTTGGGGGCATTTTTAAGCTGGTCCCAATAGTGTTGCCCTAGCAAGTTTTCTGTATTCCCCATTTTCCGTTTCCGCGTCAGGTCGACATTTATTTTTGTCTCTTTCTAATTGGCCAACGAAAGTAATCAGAAGTTGAATCAAATTTTGTTGGGCCTTATAGATATATGTAGATAAAGACTAATTTTACGCACTGTCTTACCCCGTTCTCCGTTGAATCCAACAATGTAACAATTACGTATTATAACGAATAAACGGATACAAGAACGCAATAGCACGCCGCCTGGCAACCCTATCGAGTGGGTGTTGGGTGGAACTAGACATGCAACATTTTAATGTTGAAGGTTTGTTAGCACATAGAAAAACTTAAGTTTTTAGAGGCAAGGTCAGCAAAAAGCATTGTTGCCAGAAGGGGGGAAACTTTAGATCGAGTAAATTATTACACATTGTCAGACTTTACACAACGCCTTACATACATATGTGCACATGTTCACGGCTTCAATATACAGTTATACATACCACTTCGAAGCACTTTCCACGGCGAAAATCGCAAGTGAAAAATGATTCGGTTAACTGTATATTCTTTATTTTATTCGACTCAATTTCGTGGGCTATGAGAGATTTGAAACCGACTAAAAAATGAAAAGTCGATTGAGGATTGAGGAATAGGACAAAAAGAAAAGAAACACACAAAAGGGAGCACGCTGCGCTGTATGTGCGCGAAAGAGAGAGAACGACGGCAAGCGCATGACGACGTACACACATACAAAAGCTTACGAAGAAAGACGGAGGTGAAGAACAAATGAGTCTTAGTATGTACAACAATATAACAAAATCAAAGCGATGAGCAATACTTAATGCATTCACAATTTGGGCGATTTGCATGCCCTGACCACAGAGAAATTCGATTTCTTTCAATTTTGGTTCAACGCAGCAAGAAAATATTCGGAATTATATAAACAGCGGCACCTTTTCAGTTTTGTATGTACCAATGGCCCCGAGTATATAGAAAATACAGCCGTTTCGTTGTACCTTTCAGCTGTGCACGCACTCAAATCCAACACACGAATGGAACACAAACAGCAACGTCCGAAAGTCAGCGTTCGGCGAAAAATGGCGACTGAGACCGAATGAGTGAAAGAGTTGCTTGAGTGTAAGAGCACAAGTGCTCTCAAGCCAATATTAATATTGTTAGTGCCTAGAAAAAGGGTTTTTGTGAAACATAAAGAAGCCATAATGCAGTTGTGATAAACAATTAAATTCAAACCACCTGGTTTGACCGCACTGGGAACAAATCACTCAAATTCCTCAAAAACAGGTCACTCAACCATCAAGAATGAGGTCAACAAACCGCTCTCCCTCTCTTACTGGCTTTGTTTTAGCCCAACACCTTGCATGTGTGTGATTATGCTATCCTAATTCATGTAAACACAAGAATAAACAAGTACATTTAAATTCGTTATTTGCTTCTACTCAAAATGGCCGAGTGCCTATGTTAAATTGAGTGATGCTCATTGCTTTTATGAACCTTTATTCCTCTCCCTAAATGCGATCAGCTGATTGTGCGCTTGAGAGCGGCGAGGGGAGAAAATAGTTACAATTACAACTCTAATAGGGTAGCTCGCTTTACCTAAAGCACTCAGCTGACCTCCTCGATCCATATATATATGTACATACATATGCACATACGTCATCTACGTACGAAAAACGAAGCAAAGAGGAAAACCACAAAAGCGAACAAAAGAAGACCATATATGCGGATTTCTTGTTCGATAATATAATGCAAAATATATTTTGGAATTTAAATACACATGAAAAATAAAACTATTTGTGAGGATCAAATCGTTTTTAAGGTAAAAGTGGAAAATCGACAATTTTTATTACCATCTCGTTACTCAAAATAACATGTATATGTTTACTTTTTTACAAGTGAACCATATGGAGTGGAATCACAATTAGGTCCAATGCAATTGTTTGCATGTGCAACTTTTTAAAATAATAAAATTAAAAACCAGTAACGAAAAATAATAAATACACATAAATACACACGCTCTCTCGGCCATATACACACACACCCATGCAAGTGCAGTACTAATGCAGCTGAGCAAGTAAAACTGAGAGCATCGGAGAGAAGACGTGTAATGAGGCCACGGCTGCTGACGAATTTGGGACAGGCAGTGGAAAGCAAAGACAAAAAGAGCCGCCCCAACTTTCGTTCACCGATAAGACCTGATATCGTTTAGGCAAACATTGAACACAAAAATATACAGCTGTGTTTACTGAAATAGCAGCGCTTATGACCTGCGATTCAAATTTTTAGTGGACAAATTCCTTTTTAATATCATTAGGCATTAAATTTCAGAGTAAAAGGATATACTAGATCCGTTGAAAAGTATTTTACAGGCAGAATGAAGAGATTCCGACCATATAAAGTATATACAGTGGCTCACAGCTTATTTCAACCAGCGTCTATCTGAAACTTCAACGATCATTAAAAGCTGAACTAAAATTTTTTTAAAAAAATTAAACCGCAAAATATTACTTGTATGTTTCAAACTAACTTGTTTTTTTAAAATTTCTTTGGTAGTATTTTTTAAAGAAATAATAATGAAAATTTAACTTATAACAATGCAATTTTGTGTGACCTCCCTTGTTGTCAACAACCATTAAATAAATTTTTGATCAAGATCAACAGCCGAGTCGATCTGGCTATGTCCGTCTGTATGAACGTCGAGATCTCAAGAACTAAAAAAGCTGGAAAATTGAGATTAGCATGCAGACTCCCACACTTTTGAAAAATGTTTTGATATTTTTTCATTTTTGTATTAGTCATGTACATTTCTAGCAATTTGCCGAAAAGCTTTTTGCCACGCCCACAAATCGCCCAAAGCTTCAACGCTCTTTGAAAAAGGTTTGGTTTCTTTTTAATTTTTTTTATTTGTCTTTTACATTTATATTGATTTGTAAAAATCTTTTTGACGCGCCCACTCTAACGCCCACAAACCGCCAAAAACTGTCAGTGCGGAAATTTCTCTTTCGCACTTCCACTAGCTTATTAGCGGGTATTAGATAGTCGGGGAACTCGACTATAGCCTTCTCTCTTGTTTCGATTACCATCGACGATTTCTTCTGGGAACGAATTTTGTATTGAAGAAATTTTATTACACGGCAATACATCAAGTCGCATTTATTAAATCTTAGCTAACCAGCACTTTTTATATACAAACAGCTGGCAGAACAGAGTGCAAAACAACATCTTGTCGAACATCGATTTGCAAATGAATGGAGTGCTCACGGTCAATCCCAATGGTTAGTTCCTCGTGAGGGAGTTGCAGTGCTCCGAAGAAGGCTGAGGCTTTTCTTGAATCCACGGAGCAGGACGCTTCCCGCTCGTATCCAGCCACAGTTCGAATTAGTAATTTCTGAAATCGGCTAGTCACAGTGGACATTTCAGAGGTAGCTATGACATTGAGCTCTCCGTCCAAGTTGGCCTGAAACTCGAGGCTGGGTGATATATTCTTTAGCTTGTCAATAAGACTTTTAAGCAATCTTAGGCTTGGTAGCCCTAAGGCCAACTGCGAATTCGGAACACTTGGTAACACGTAGGCAGACCAATCGCTGCCCGGGATTATAGTCACTGGAACATCGTGCACCACTTCACGGGCTTCTGTTGAAGACGATGTAAGCACCGAAGCAATTACCGAAATGCACGGAAACTGAATCCTTTGCAGCTTTAATTTGCAGCTGTTAACGCCTCCGCCGCGAAGCACAGATAAAGCTCTTCCGAGATTCGCCGAAGACATGTCTAGAACTATGTACTCCTGATCCGGGTGAGCAGACTCCATGCGATACTCCGGAAAATACTCCTTGGCTGCAATTCCTGCCCAAACCAAGGGCGATGCAGAGGAGCTCTGATCCTCGTTCACGATAAAATGCATCTGTCGAGAGCCCAGAATCATCACGCAATCTTTCGCCAACTTGGTCAAAGTGGCCACAATAGCCTGGAACTCTTTCATGTACAGCGGATCTTGCATCAGTGCGCGGAACTTCATCTTGTTAGCAAAGAACTGTTCAAGATCGTAAGGATCGGGAAATAAAGCGAGAAAAGAGAACAAAAATGGTCAGGACGGGCTACCAAAAACTAATAACGCACCAAAATCTATGTAACGATTCCTTAGGGTTGCCATTGGCTAAATATAAGACACACAAATTGGTTTTCAATATCAAAATATCCACAGCTTTGAGACCAAAATCTGGGTTATCCACTGACTGTAGAAGAATTCCTAAATCGTTAAAAATGTAATAATGCAAAGTGCTCATTGCAACGTTTTGTTTTATTAAAAAATCGATTTGTGATGAGGAGCTTACCCAAGCTGACTATTTCAGCTATTCAACCATTTATTAGCAATAGTAAATCCTATTTGAGACAACACAATCAGAAGAACTTAAACATTGCTTTACCGATAAAATGTTAAAGGGTGCATTATGTATTTCCATGATCCAAATCATTTTTCGTTCTACTCTCCTAACATTTTAGGTCAGCTTGAGATTGACGAAATCAAACTTATTGAAGTGTTCTGGGACGAGATTCAGACGACGAATGCGAGATTTCGGACCCATTATCCGGGAGGTTAATTGTGTGGACCAGGGCACAAGAGGGACCGAGTGGGTCCCACTCGTTCTCAGTCCTTTCTTTCGTTCTCGAGTTCGAATTTTTGAGTTCAATGTACAAAGGCGCACAAGCATGCGGACGCCAGCAAACCCACACACACACAGCACACTCCACCGCACATACAGAAGTGAGTAAAAAGCCGAGTGACGAAAACGGGGAATAGGAAAGAGAAAGAAGAGCCAGGAAAACAAAGAGCAGAGTGAGTTCAGAATTGTGTTTTGGCTCTTCTTTTCATTTATTTATTTGTATTTTTGTTGGTGGGCAAAGAGCAGGCAAAATGAAACGGAGCTCGACAAAATAAAGCACGCTGCCAGATACAAAAACTGCCTCGTTCTCCTTGCACACAAAGTCATCAAACTGCAAGCGACGATTCGTACGCCTTAAGTGTAGGGGCGGCTCCAGGGGTGGCTCACGGGGTTCCGGCAGCGGAAATCAAATTATAGCCCGTCTAGGCAGTCAAAATATATCCCTTTGCAGTTTAATTAACCTTCAAGGTTGGCCTAGAACCCGCTTCATTGCAGTTGATAATAAAAACAAGCTCAAACTTTTATGCATGGCAGTATGCTCAGTGAAGAACAAGAATTTTGCCAGCATCGCAGCGGGTAGAGCGCTTAGCCTCTACATTTTCCTTCTGCTTTTTAGAACTCTTCAAGAAATTATCTGGTACTATTTTTAATTTTTTTACAATAAACTTTGGTTGAATTAGTTGCTTTATTAGTTGTCAAAGTTGGTATACATACTTTTTAATATTAAGCATCCCTAAAATATAGAAAAGTTACGTAACTGAGTTCTCCCGGTTTATTTCTTTTTTTTTTTATTACTATACAAAGGCATATTTAATGACCTGACAACTCTAGCTCGCATGACAGGGGTGCCCATTTGGCAAACAGCTGTTTATTTCTGTTCTGTAAAATTTACCTATTTCACAAAGAAGAGTAAGAATAAAGGCTACATATCTAGAAGTTTGCTTCCATTACACGATGTTAATGGATTGCTGAAACCTTTCCGCCATTAAAATGTGCACATGCATACATTCATATCTTTGTATATACAATTAAATATTTAAAATTAAAACAAATGCTGGAAGAGGGAGGAAAGAACATAAAGCGCTGAAGAGAGGCTAACAATTAATCAGAAAATAAAAATGCTGAGAATAAGAAACGTGATTGCTTTGCAGTCTCACTTATTAACTCAGGCACACACACGCTAGCATGTAGATGGAGAATACCCCGCTGAAGCTTGCAGCATAAATAAAAGAGAAAGTAAAACTTAGCAAGATGTGCTCTTCCCCCGCCCTCCTCTTAACGATTAAAAAAAAAATGGCATTTCGAATAGAATAGACACACACGCGCACTCATCAGTGGATATAATACATAAAAAGCAATGATACTTGATTTGGGCAACCATTCTCTGATTATGTTTATCAACTATTTGGAAAACCATTCAAGTTCAATTATTATAACCTATGCACTCAGCGGATATAAGCTTTTCTGTGCATTTTCCGTAAAAATTAATGACACTACTCGGCAGCCATTGTAAAAATCAATATCGCGAGACTGCCCTCAGAACTCAGGGAACTTAAACCCAGCTGTCACTCAATTGGAAACTTCTAATAGTTAAAACACAACTTAACCACGCTTTTCCGAGAATTTATCAAAGCAGATCGGTGAAAAAAGTAATACAGGAAAATGCAAACGGTCGACATTTTGTTTTCCGTCTCGCTGGTGCTTATTTGAAACGTAAGTGTGTGTATGTGTGCGTATGTGTATCTCGCCTGAGCTCGGAGCCCCAAAAAAAGTGGTCAAATAACTTCTTCGAATCGCTCTAGCCCCGCCATTGCAAAGCTTCTTATTTTCATTGTAGTTCACAGCAGTCGCACTTACCTTTCAACCAATTGCAGAAGTTTTCAATAAATCTGCAGTTTTTACACACTCGGCAGTTTTCACACGCGACGGAAAACAATGCACACCAGTGTGACCGCGGCTTGCAATGTTAACTTCTAAGGCGTTATCGAATCGACTATCGACATCGAGCATTGGTACCGATGAGGAACGCTTATCGTGTGAAGCGATTAGTTTATTTAATTGTGATCTATGCATTTGGGGTTTTCCGTTATCTCCGCCACAGTGCGCCGATGGCTTGCAAGCGATATCTAAAGGTGATTATGCAAATTAATAAACCAAATATAATGGAATTTGTTATGTTGGTATAGTTACATTAATTGACTTTGAACTAACTTTTACCAAATAGTATTACAGACTAGTTAAGTACATTTAAACATGCTGAATTTCAACTGTAAATTTTAGGAATTCTTTGTGTTAGAAAGTCAGGGAATACCCAAAACGGTTATTGGGTTGACCGGGTTTTATTAAAAATCGTTTTGCTCCTTTCAATACATTGTGTTATTCTCACACATTTACTTTAAAACAAAATTAGTAGACCTTTTTAAGATTACACAATTTGACAACAAACAAAACCTCTTTAACAAATTATACTGTTATTATGAAGTTTATTTAATTAGGCAAAAATTGGTTGGTGGATTTCGCCTATTACCACAACTTCAACTGAGACGTTTGTAATCATCACCTTCTTTCGATAGTGTCATCCCTACTTTGCCAGCTCGGTTTTTATTTACTTTTCTATGCGGCGAGTTAACTTAAAAAACAAGTAATCATAAGAAAAAGAAACAACCTTAATGTTCATTGATCAGTTCAATTATCCTAAGCCTTGTAAAACGACCACTTAGAGCTGTCAAAATTTCATATTGGAGTTCGGGTATAGGAAAGTGCATCCAACCATTGGCACAAAGGTTCTTATCACAAGAAAAGACACAAAAAAAAAAAAAAACAACAACAAATAAATAGATAGCGCAACAAAGTGAGTAAACTGAAACTTAAGATAACCAACTGAGTTACTCACTCGCCTTCGTCGATTGCAGTTGTTGGTCCGCCGAATAGGAATCTCGTTGCGCAGAGAAGTCTTGAGAGCTTTGAGGTCTGACGTGTCGCTTGCTTTCTGACGATAGAAACCGGAGAACGGTACGGAAGTGGAGGAGTGATGTGTGGAAATCCATCTGTGGGAAACGGGACGAGGGCCTTAATTCTTGTCGGTGGTTATGGGACCCGTCTTCGACCCCTGACCCTCAGCACACCTAAGCCACTGGTGGAGTTTGCCAATAAGCCGATTCTTCTACACCAACTGGAGGCACTCGTCGATGCGGGATGTCGTCAGGTAAACCCAGTTTATAAATTAATGTTGCTTAAAGCAGAGTCCAAAACCGCCGCATTGCTTATGACAAATCTTACCATATATATACCGGTTATTTATAGTACATATAGTATATTTGTTTAAAAAAGGTTGATCTTGTTCCATATTGTTTTCCTGTCCCAAAATTGGGAAAGACGGTTACGTAATACGATTAGAACAACTTAATTTCGGTTTTTTATTGTTTTTCGAAATCCTAGATTGTATATGCCCAAAATAATGCATACTTTTTCCTTGCAGGTTATTTTAGCCGTCAGTTATCGAGCCGAGCAAATGGAAAAGGAGCTAAAAGTCGAAGCAAAGAAACTGGGCGTGGAATTGATCTTTTCCCACGAGACGGAACCCTTGGGCACAGCTGGACCTCTAGCCCTAGCTAAAACTATTTTAGCAGCCAGTTCAGAGCCATTTTTCGTGCTCAATTCTGACGTTATCTGCGATTTTCCTTTTAAGCAACTAGTGCAATTTCATCGTAATCACGGAAAAGAAGGCACAATTGTTGTCACAAAAGTCGAAGAACCATCAAAATACGGAGTTGTGCTGTACGATGAGAACGGCTGCATTAGAAACTTTATTGAAAAGCCACAGGAGTTTGTTAGCAATAAGATAAATGCTGGCATTTACATATTTAATCCCTCCGTGCTTGACCGGATCGAAGTTAGGCCCACATCAATAGAGAAAGAGGTATTCCCTGCGATGGCGCAGCAACAGGAGTTGTATGCAATGGATTTAACTGGATTCTGGATGGACATCGGACAACCAAAAGACTTTCTAACCGGTACGACTGACTCAATCATTCGCTCGCTCAATCTTGATTGCCTAATTGGTCTTATCGCTTTGAAAGCAAACGTGGATGTCGTTGTTAATTGTGCTTTGCCTTTTTTACCTACCCGGCTTTTGCCTTTATCTATTGTTCAGTTTCCTGGAACTATAGCAAATTGCTTGACAGAGCGATTTCTGTTTAAAGAAAAGGAGGGTCATTAGGCTGATAGTGGGCGCTAGGAGAAACCGAGTAGAAGGGTGAATTGTTTGATGGGTTCGATGAATACATGTACGAAGATAAAATATTTTCCGCCAAAATATAATGCTGTCGCAATCATATTTCTTGTTGTTGTAATTAGTTCGTTAAGATCTAAGTAACTGAAACGAAATAGGTGAATTATCTTAGCACTAGTCTGCTTCTTAAATGTTTATTTCACTTAACAATGGAGTGTTGAAAATGAAAGCCATTGAATGGGAGTGAAAACCCCGACTTAGTCTCTTTACTTATTGCGCCATTCTATTTCATTTCAGGAATGTGTCTCTATCTAAGCTCGCTGCGCCAGAAGCAATCTCCCAAGCTGTACACAGGGCCTGGAGTGGTGGGCAACGTGTTAGTGGATCCCACGGCCAAGATTGGCGAGGGTTGTCGCATAGGGCCTAATGTAACTATTGGACCGGACGTGGTTATCGAGGATGGCGTTTGCATTAAGCGCTCGACCATCCTCAAAGGCGCCATCGTTCACTCACATTCGTGGCTGGACTCCTGCATCGTCGGTTGGCGTTCTACGGTTGGCCGTTGGGTTCGCATCGAAGGCATCACCGTGCTAGGCGAGGATGTAATCGTGAAAGATGAGCTATACATTAATGGGGGTCAAGTCTTGCCCCATAAAAGCATTGCGGCCAGTGTACCAGAACCGCAGATCATTATGTGAGTCGGTGACCCAAATCATTAAGTGTAAATACAATCAATTTATGTTCACTTCTGCTGTTTTGGTATTTTATAAAGGTGCCTTTTGCTTTTATGCTCTTACTACGATTTGCAATATTAACACTATAAAAAAAAGATAAACATTTCCAGCAGTTAGCGTTGCTAACTATTTATAAGCTATAGCTCTTTGTCCTTCTCTAGCGAAGGTAAAAAATCGGACTTATAGTCTAAGCATAAACGCATCAGTAGAACGTTTTTGTACTTTAATAAACGAAGCATTAGTTATACTCCTAAATTCTAAGTTAGTGAAATATACTACATATGTATTTAAAAAATTAAAAAATTGTGCTTTCATAAAAAACAGGAAGCAAACGGCAACTAATGATATTAGTTGGATTTATTCTATGGTAATTTTCCCAGGAGCGGTTACCTAAACTATTAAAATAAACTATTAAAATAAAGGCTTGGCAATTTCAATTCTGGCATGCCCTTACTCTTCGATGGGTACTTAGATTTTCGATTAGCTGTTTTACTATTGGCTTAGGCATCATCGGCTTGGGAATTTGGTGCGTTTTTTAGGCTGTCATTTTTGGAATTGCCTCCTGGACTAAAGGTCGCCTAGCAACCGTTTAGAAAGTGGTAGTAAAACCCAAACAAAGCCGTTAGTGGTCTAGAGAAAATGTTTAAGTCGATAGCTCCGATCGAAGGAATCCGACAGCCCCTGGTGCAGTGGCTCTGGGAGGACAAGGAGGTCAAATTTGATGTACCCCTACTGTACGTAAACGCATATACAATTGGTTTTTGGATCCCCAATTGGAGAAATTCGTTTCAGACACAAAAACCTACGGAGCGGAGAACGAGTACTCGATTACATTTACCACATCGAAGACAGCAAAGGAAATCTGGGGGACACGGGTCGTCTGATGGTAACCAATTTGCGGATTATATGGCACTCGCTGGTCCACAAGAAATACAATCTATGTAAGTGCTCACAGTTCTCGTTTTCCTGCAATGCACTTGAAATTGAATTTCCTTAAGAAGCCATTGGGTATGCTCGGATTGGTAACACCAACACTCGGATAGTTCATATGCACTCCAAAGCAAGGATAGCCAGTCAGGCCTTATACATCCTGGCAATAAGCAATGAGACCCGCTTTGAGTTTCTTTTCACCGACGTATCTGGGGAAACGTCGCGTCGGGATCAGCCGATCTTCGCTAGCGTGTTTGATGTCTATTAGTGAGTAAAATCTAGATCATTATAATACAAAAATGCTTTTAAAATTGATGTGTTACTCAGCCTATATCAACGTACTTATCTCTACCGCGACCTGAAGCTGCGCGGAGCCATCGTTCAAGCGGGTCAATTGGTTATTCTACCAGATGAACAGGTCTTTAGCCATGTGCAGGGTGTGTGGAATTTGTCCAGCGACCAGGGAAACCTGGGCAGCTTCGTGGTAACCAATATTCGACTGGTGTGGTTTGCAGACGCCAACGAAACCTTCAACATAAGTTTGCCATATTTACAAATTGAAAGTGTAATCTACATATATACATTACGTTTTAAATATCCATTATAAACTCACAAGCAACTTCCCATTACAGCTTCGCGTTCGGGAGTCCAAGTACGGACCTGCTTTGGTAATCCAAACAGCAGAAACGGGAGGAGGATATGTACTCGGATTCCGCGTCGATCCTGCCGAGCGTCTTAACGAGTTGTTCAATGAGCTCTGCTCGCTGCACACGATTTATGGCGAGCAGCCCAACTTTGGCATCCAATACAATGCCCACGACGCCCGTCGGCGGTTGGAAGCGGCCGAAGAGGAATTGGCACAAGCCTCCCAGTTCAAGGTGGACACCTTTGAGGAGCTGGACGAGCGGCAGGAGCGGGAGATCAACACTAAGCTCAACAGCTACCTCGCAGAGGGCTGTTTGGGCAAGGTTTCCAGTCAGGGTGAGAGAGATCCGCTTTACTGCAAGGAGCTGGGCTTTGCAATGGAGCCCATTAGGGATGGCTACAAATTACGAGACCTGTGGAACATTATGCCCACCAAAATGGAAACGATGGAATAAATATGTTATACCCGAAAAAAGTTTATTCGTTGTCATTGCAATAAAGTATGAAATTATGTGTCAAACGAATAAAACTAGGGTTAGTTTCATGGCGATAGTAATTCAGTAAGAGCAAATTGAATTATTTTATTAAGTTAGAGTAGGCATATGAATTTTGACGAACTTGGAAAACTGATGATGAGTGGACAGATGTATCTGTTAGCCGATGGCGTACGTTTAGTTCCATAAAATCCTTTAAATAATAAATTACCAATTTAATTAATTTTTAGTTATTTTTATTGACGCATACAACTCGCTGTGTGTTTAAGTAATTTTGCTTTTGTTTGGAATCGCTTGTAATTGTCCTTAGCCTAGGGAAAATTTTTAAACATTTTCGAGATTGCAAATTTAAATTTTCCAACTTCTACTTCTTAATGACATAAAGGGTTTAAATTGTGTTTGGGTTTTTCGGTGTTGTCTGACTCAAGCAACAAAATTTAATGGGGTTCTGCTTGTCTTTTCTATGGTTTCATAAATTAGTTCATATCACAACACACAGTTGATTTGCCTGGCATGTTTTATATATATAGTTTTCTATACTTTTATGTCATTGCTGTTCTTACAGATAGATCGTATGTTTAGATAAAGTTAGAAGTACATGCATGTATTTATACTAGTATGTGTGTGTACTTTGTCTCTGAGCCATAAATTGTAACAAACTTAACTAAAGTAGGAAAAGAAATTGTAGTTGTGGCGCTTTTTCATCATCTTGTTCTTTCCATACATCTTTACTAACTCGCCTTAAAGGCAAGCACATAAATTAAGCGAACCGAAAACGTTGTTTGTACATTAAAAGAAAAGGGTAATAATTAACATATCAATATGTTGACAAACCGTTTTGGCTAAAACATTATTATCAGGAATGACTTAAATGAACTAGTTTATACATACACTACTTTATACATTTAATACTTTTTGCTTAATGAGGGTTAGACAAAGGTTGCTAAAATTTGTTTCGCAAATATCTTTTTGAATCATATTTTATTCGTAGCAGATGCTTTTTGTTTTATCAGTCTTAAAGACCAAGCCAGAATTTTGTAAAACGTGTACGCAAACAAATTATAGTTGCTTGATGAAACTCAAGTACTCATACTTTCTCACGAATACAAAACGAGTTGAACTACGTGTACTTTACATGATTACTGACTTATCTTACATGTCTTCCTATTTCAAGGAAAAGATGTAGTACGTACACACAAACAGTAACTAGAACAAAAAGACTTAGAACATAGCGAGTCTCATACCCGACTCTTTTCTATTGTTGTTTCGTTTTTCTAGCTTTTGCCATATTGGCTTACATTCCAATGAGTGAACATCCAAGTTTTTTTGACCTTATTTGCTGGCGGAGATCTGCTGACGGGCCCTCTGACGTGTCATTGGCGGGGAAGGACGCGCAGACAAGGCTGTGGAACCTCGACTGCGCTTGACGGCTTTTTTATTAGCTGCCTTACGCTTTGTTGCGGTTTTACGGATTGAATCTGCTGAGGAGGCGGATGTCGCTGTGAGAACAGTGACATTCTGCAGAGAAGCTATACGACTACGTTTTATAGCTTCACATCTAGAGAATGATTTGCTCTTGGTCGAAGCATTTTTCGCTACTGAAGATTTAATTGGATCCGCTGGCGTAGGAGACGTGATCGGTTCTTCATGACTGCGCTTGGAGTTTCCACGCGCTGCCGTCGCTTTGCGCTTGGCAGGAGTTTTGTCTTCAATTCCTCTCTTTGCTGCAGTTTTTAATTCCGCATCCAGCGCCTTGCGGCGTCTCTTGGGCGTGAGCATGGGAGCGCGACGACGACGCTTTGGCTTGGTAATGCCCTCTGCAGAGTCTGAGGTGTGTGCGTTGTGGGAGCGGGATCTGCTCCTGCTGGTGGTGTTAGTAGTTGCGTTAATGGCGGTGTTTGTGGTTGCTGTATAGGACATCGGAACGAAGGCCGAACCCTCAACTGTTGGCAAAGACAAATTGCTATGCGAAGACATACATTAGATATTAGGAGTTTTTGAATGTTAAACTAGAAAATTACCTGAGCTTTGGCTTGTGGACCGCATTCTCTTCGTCGTCGTCCTCATCTTCTTCGCTGTCTGCATTTGCAGCTAGTACAAATTTTGGTTTTTTCATTTCAAAGCCGCGTAACTTGTGGCTATCAACGATAAGCATTTATATATACATATTATATTTGTGGGTTTCTTATAATGATTTGGCTCTACCTCTGTATGGCAAAGGTTAGTTTAAAACTCAAATATAAATTAAAAAGTATGGACGCATGGGGATCATACGGAGTGATAGTGCCAAGTTTTTTGGCATTCCAGACTAATTTTTTGTTAACTTTTGTATGGCCAAGTGTACATTTTTATACTACAAAACTTCTTGGTTTTTAAAAAATAAAAGTATTAATTTCTCAAATAGAATCGGTTTCGAATATCGAAGAGTACTCACATTTTTATTGGTGTTATGGGCATAGGACGAATGGGCTTAAAGAGGCACAGGTCCATAAGCAGGCTGTCGGTGCTGGGATTCCGTTTGCGAGCGGCGGTAGATCGGTGGAGTGCTGTGGGAGCTACTGTGTAGGTGCGCAGAAAGGCGGCTGTGGGCACTTGACTGGGCAAAGGAAGCACCTGTGACGAAGACACCTGATTGGTTGGGGCATAGTGGTAACTCCTCGAGCTGCCGGGGATAGATGAGGTAGTGCTGCTAATGCTGCTGCAGCCCATCAGCCCGCCAGCGCCGCTTAGCTTCCGCTTTAGGCTGTGGTCCACGATCTTGGAAGCAGGAGCTGTAGCTGGGGCCACCGGCGTAGGTGCGGACATGACCAGGGCCTTCTGAACAGTGTCCTTAATAAACTCGGTGCCTCGATGCAGACGCACAGACAGGGTCTTCATCAGGGCACTAGCGGCACTAGGACGCGAGGCGGACGCTGTGGGCGTACCCACTCCGCCGGAGCCCACGCTGCTGGAGCCGGATCCGGCATTGCTAGCCAGCTTTCCGGCGTCGTAGGCCGGCAGACCGGCTGCGGCCAGCAGCATTACGGAAACGGAATAGGGATGTGGCCTTATTTCTGCCCCGCTAGCCTAGTGTCTGACAGCTTCTTCGGTTGGGTACACTGCCTCCAGCACCGTTCATCAGCTATCGCACCTCACATCTACGCACTCATCCCTGCCGGGTTTCCAGCCGAAGTCTTGAGCAAAAACTAGATTTCTTTTTGTTTTCCCCGTCGCCTCAACACTCGTCGTACTACTACTACACGCACTCGCCCACTACTACATCCACGCACACACACGCCCGCACACACACACTACAGTAGCTCCATTGTGTGCCGGTGGGAAGGACGAGCGACTCGTTTTGTACTGGCAGGCTTTGCTTGGGCCTCCTTGCCTCTTCGCTCCCCGCTTTTATATTGGTTTACAGGCCTGTGATTCGCCGGGCGAGCGGCAATGGTTTTTCGCGAATTTGTTTTACGATTCGATTTTACGCTTTTTTCATTCACAAGCAGCTGTGGCCAATCGATGTTTCGATACGTGGGGACAGTCGCGTTATCGATAGGCGTGCTTGTATTTTTAGTGATACCAGAGGGCGCTCGGAAAATAATCTTATGACTGTTTACCGGTATTTTAGGCGACAGATGTATGCTTTCGATTACTTTTATGGAAGCTTTTGCCCGCAAATAAAATGTTCAATTAAAAATATGCCGAATTTGCCGAATTGCAGAATCGAATCGACTCAATTTCCAGTCTGTTCAAGTTTTCAATACACAGAAGAAATCGGATAGTTGATTTTACATAGTAAAAACAAGATCACAACGGTGCGTTGTTATGGGCGGAGTTAGTATCATTTAAGACACATTCCTTCACTATGATGACTTCTGTTCTCTTACGTGAAAGTGGAATGAATTTAGATGTGTTCTGAAAAAGTTATTTCGCATAGCGTAATTGGTAAAGCCCGAAATATTCTATTCGATTGTCTTCGGTAATAGTGTATTTAAGTAATAAGTAGTAACTGGGCAACTGTGAAACTCTTTCGTGGAATGCATCTGGATGGGTTTTAATAAAAGTATTCCGGAACAGGACTACAGCTGTGATCACTGAAATAGCAGTACTTGTGACCTGCAAGTTTAGTCTATAATTTACACATTTAATGGAAAAAATGTATGTACAATATCATTAGGTATTCAATTTTAAACCATTCAACAAATGTTTCAATTTTCTTTCATCCTGCACAACTTGCTAAAGCTGAGCTTTAGAAGTCGGGGGGTTCTTCGTTTTCGATCGGTTTTAGGTCGGGAGATTGTGCTGGGCAGGGCATGACGTCTATTTTATTATGGATGAATTTTTAACCGCTTAGCTCGTGCAGGAATGTCCATTTTAAGGACCTATTCAATTCCGTATAAGACAGCAAAAAATTTTTAAGCATATTTACAAAAACGTTTTGGTCCATAATAACATCAATCATACGTTTCGGACTCATACCATTGTGGGAAAAACAAGCCCATACCAGGATATCAGGATATGCTTAACAATCCTGAAGGAGTGGTCGACTAACATACTGTTAGGAACCATTTTCACCAAATATCATTATTTTCGAGTCATCAATCCAGAGGATATTTCGCCATTTAGAGACTGGCCAGGCTAAACGGGTTTTGGCTAAGTCTAACCTTGCCATAATATGCCTTTGACTAAGTAAGAGCCACAAAAGGTGCCCCTGACACTTAATATTTCATTCAGTAGCCGTCGTCGAATAGTAACGTCGCTGATTTCGAAGTTTAACTCGAAGTTTATGTCTCCAGAGGATGCAAAAGGATTAACCTTACTGAAACAATCCTTTCGTCGATCCTCTGTATCTTTGGTTTTACGTGAGGCAGCGCAATTTTCGGACTTCAAATCATATTTAATGGCACTGGATACAATTTCTACAGAACATTGAAGGATTTTTTAAATTTCCCTGGAGGCAGTTCTGTCTTTTACTCACTGAAATATATTTGTTATGTATTTTTTTTTTTAATTTATCGCCCTTATAAATATACTAATCAACTTTTGCAAACTCACTTGTTACAAAATATTGACCATTTCCGGACTTTTTGTTGTACAAAGCCAGACATTGCTATTTTAATGAACAGCCCAAACTTTATGAATTTGCTTAAGAATGTAAAGATAATAAGGATTACTTCAAAAACTAACGGGACTTCCTTTTTATACCCGTTACTCGTAGAGTAAAAGGGTATACTAGATTCGTTGAAAAGTATGTAACAGGCAGAAGGAAGCGTTATCGACCATATAAAGTATATATATTCTTGATCAGAATCAATAGCCGAGTCGATCTGGCCATGTCCGTCTGTCCGTCCGTCTGTCCGTCCGTCTGTCTGTCCGTCCGTATGAACGCTGAGATCTCAGGAACTACAAAAGCTAGAAGGTTAAGATTAAGCACACAGACTCCAGAGACATAGACGCAAGTTTGTCGATTCATGTTGCCACGCCCACAAACCGCCCAAAACTGCCACGCCGACACTTTTGAAAAATGTTTTAATATTTTTTTCATTTTTGTATTGGTCTTGTAAATTTCTATCTATTTGCCAAAAAACTTTTGGCCACGCCCACTCTAACGCCCACAAACCGCCAAAAACTGTCAGTGTTAAAGACTCTCCTTAGCACTTACACTAGCTGAGTAACGGGTATCAGATAGTCGGGGAACTCGACTATAGCGTTCTCTCTTGTTTTTTTTTTAAATAAAAGATTAAATATTATAGCTAACGCTCGGAGAAAGGAATATGTACATATTTTTAGATTAGTATCCGTTGACGTATGTAAATAAATACGTTTGTGATAAACAAAATCATTAAATATTATTGCTAAAGCTCGGAGAAAGACATACGCATAGAAAACATTAAACTTACTTAATTAGCACAAACTATAAGAAGCAAAGCCGCTTTAATCGCTGCCACTGCCTTATAGTGCACATTAAAGACTGTACTAAAATTGAAATTAAATAGCCGAATAGGTTTTCAGCTACTGTGCGCCACTTGCGGTAGCAATCGAAGATACGAACATCACCGTATTGGGTTTATGGCAACAAAATAATTGCCGCGGCGCAAGCAGCGCTGAGTTTTTCGAACCAAGAAAACCAAACCGACGTCTCTGTTAAAAGAAGGGGGAGTGACACATGCTTCGCAAAACCTTAAATGCTAAAAAAAATGTTTTCTTGTCTGGAAAAATCCTTTATTTATGTATTATTTGTAGACTTCGATTTTTAAGAAACAACTAGTAATTTTGAAGACAGTTAATGTTCTTGCAATTAAATTACATATTTATTTAAAACCTATTTTTATACCCGTTACTCGTAGAGTAAAAGGGTATACTAGATTCGTTAAAAAGTATGTAACAGGCAGAAGGAAGCGTTTTCGACCATATAAAGTATATATATTCTTGATCAGGATCAATAGCCGAGTCGATCTGGCCATGTCCGTCTGTCCGTCCGTCCGTATGAACGCTGAGATCTCAGGAACTACAAAAGCTAAAAAGTTAGAAAGCTAGAAAGATTAAGCATACAGACTCCAGGGACACAGACGCAGCGCAAGTTTGTCGATTCATGTTGCCACGCCCACTCTAACGCCCACAAACCACCCGAAGCTGCCACGCCCACACTTTTGAAAACTGTTTTGATATTTTTTTATTTTTGTATTGGTCTTGTAAATTTCTATCGATTTGCAGAAAAACTTTTTGCCACGCCCACTCTAACGCCCACAAACCGCCAAAAGCTGCTACGCCCACACTATTGAAAATTTTTTTGATAGTTTTTCATTTTTGTATTAGTCTTATAAATTTCTTTCGATTTGCCAAAATACTTTTTGCCACGCTTACTCTAACGCCCACAAACCGCAAAAAACTGTCAGTTTTGAAGAGCCTCCTTCGCACTTTCACTAGCTGAGTAACGGGTATCAGATAGTCGAGGAACTCGACTATAGCGTTATCTCTTGTTAAATTTCTACGCTATGCTCCAAGAAAACCTGGCATGAATTTAAAATTTCGCAATTTCCAATAATTATTTGCAGTGCGGGTGGAGGGGTTGGGGCAAGGCACGCTTTTGTGGTCGCCCCACCTCCTACAGACTGGATGCGATTCTCTCCAGTGGCCACTGCTGCTGTGACAGAAGTGTTTTTTGGCATGTCAAATGCCCGTTGGTGCCCACTTCCTTTTTGCTCTGTTCTTTCGCTTAAAAGAACGCTATAGTCGTGTTCCCCGACTATCTGATACCCGTTACTCAGCTAGTGGAAGGGCGAAGTTGAAACTTCAACACTAACAGTTTTTATCGGTTTGTGGGCGTTAGAGTGGGCGTGGCAAAAAGTTATTTGGTAAATCGAGAAATATTTGCAGGAATAAGAAAAAAGTGAAAAAATATCAAAATATTTTTGGCGGTGTGTGGGTGTTAGAGTGGTCGTTTTATGGTCGGAAACGCTTGCTTATACGTGTTACATACTTATCAACGAATGTAGTATACCCGTATACTCTTCAATTGTTTTTACAGTTCTTTATGAGACAAAGAAGTTGTTGATGCTGACATTTATTTAAAATATATTTTTAATAAGTAAATACAAATAATTATACAAATTGTTTTTACAGTTCTTTATGAGACAAAGAAGTTGTTGATGCTGACATTTATTTAAAATATATTTTTAATAAGTAAATACAAATAATTATACAAATGGTCCCTTTTGTGGGTATAACGACTCTTTGAATGATTCTGATCAGGAACGATATATGATCATATTACGATATTCAGCAATCTCTTACGTCATTCGTTCGTTGTAATTGAGTTTCACCAATGGTCTCATGTAAATAGAACAAACGCCGCTCGAATTAGTCGGACATATTGCTAGCAAGTAAAAATCGAGCCCAGTGCCCCAAATGCATCAGAGTATTCAGGGCTTCGGCTCTGTAACCCAAGGCCTCCTCTCCAGCTGTTGTATGTGCTGCCTAGCAGCCTGCCTGCCAGTTTTGAGTCAGGTCCTTGCCGTAATGACTCGGCTGGAGGTCACCTCTTCGTCGGCGTCGTCGAGAATGATCGCCCCCCATGGCGCCTCAGCATGCGCCGAACCACGCGCTTTTGGAGTTCTGCGCAGCCGCAGCCAGGCTTTTAGACCAAACAAAGGTCAGGAGCAGAGGAGCATTCGGCATTCGGAATTCGGTGGTATGGATTTGCGATGTGGCAGGCGTCGCACTCGAGGCTCAAAGCTATAATTTTCCAATATGCAGATGTGATGGTGCCTCAAAATGGCGCCGCAAACCACTCCTTAGAGAGAGGCAGAGTGTAGTGGCGTGGCAAGCCACCGCTATTAACAATAATGCAATTTTGCAGCACGGCTAACAAATTATTTTCACTAAATTAAATTTTAACTCGTGCTGGGCGCACTTCTCGAGAATCGAACCGCACTGCGAAAACCACCGGATCCGCCCAAAAGCACCACACAATCCGGTGACTTCAAGTGAGCCTGTGGTTTGACGTGCGGCAGGACGATGGTACGCTCTGGAGATGAGACCTCGTCCTTGGAGAAACACAGCTGCCACTAAGAGGGGTTCCATGTGGAGAGCAAGTGGAAGGACACAAAAGTTAGAAACACAAAGATGTCGGGTTTATGCGAAACTAATTGATTTATCGGAAGTCATTACAGCTACAGCGGCATAAGCTTTGTGTTCAACTCGTTCCGTTCCTCACCGCTGGCAGTTTAATTTCTTACTCACTGGGTTCTGATAATTAGAGTTACGAGGAGTTTGGGTAAATAGATATCTTGTAGTATATATATAATCCTTCGTGGCGTAAACCATTTCAGATCTATCTTAATATCGTATTTTCTACAATATACGCATCTACGAAAGGAATCTCATGTCTGCTCATTTCGGCAATGACGAAAATTTATGATCTCAACACGCTGGTGTTTATAATCGAGGCGATCGATAAGATAAATGATTATTGAAATGCGCAACGCAAATGAATAGAGCGGCTAAGGCATTACCAAAATTTGTAAGCAACAAATTTCTAGCATTGTGTTCGGCAATTTCTTCTAGTGCCGATTGCCCGGCTGTCTCTCGGGAAAAATTGAAAATCGATTTAGATGCTTAGAAAATATGTATGTACATGCATGCCAGACTCTTGCTGGCGATTCCAAATGATTTCAATTACATTTAATTTGGCCTCAACATATTTTTCACAGGTGTGAAGAGTTTTTTCGGTAATGAAAAGGCCATAAATCATGTCACAAATGAAGTTGAACTCAATGTTTTCGTGGCCCTTCGCGTTTTGTTTCCCTGCTTTTTATTGTTGGAAAGTGTAACATTGATTAAGCATTATTAGCGTTTATTGTTGTTGTGGCTCACTCGATTCTATGCTATGTAGCCCTTTGTATTTGAGTCTTCTTTATATCTTCTCCCCGATGTTTTTTTGTATTCTATCTCCCATTTCGGTCGCTGTTTTGTAGCGGCACAGTGGGACACTTTCCATCATCACCACTCTGCTGGCTGATGGGTTGTTGGGTGATGGAACGTTTCGTTTTCCAGCCTTGCCATCAGCCCCCAAAGGAGATTCTTCTTCGAGGGCTCTTCCGGGTAAGTGGGGCAATCCAGGGGATGGCCGCTATGGGGGCGATCGTATTGATATATGCTCTGTCCGACTGTTGGTTCTCGGAGTAAATAAAAATTGATTTGCCGAGTAAGCCGCTTTGGGAAATGAAGTTTATAATGAACTGTGGAATGCTGTAGTCTAGTTTTCAGGCAAGATACCCGTTCCTCAGCTTGTGGAGGTGCGAACGAGAAATTTCATAATTTTCTGAAATATCAATAGAAATTGAGAAAAACAAAAATGAAATCAAACAAATTAAACACTACTACAGCAAGAAATCTCCACATTTTTCTGGCACATTGATGTAAATGGCAAAAAGATGTAAATTGTTTCAAAAGTGTGGGCGTGACAGATTTGGGCGGCTTGTGGGCGTGGCAAGAAGTTGTTTCGCAAATCGGACATGCAGAAGACAAGACAAACAAAAAACTAAAAAAAATTACTAAAACATTTTTCAACGGTGTAGGCGTGGCAGCATTGGACCGTTTATGGGCGTTAGAGTGGGCGTGACAACATGGGTCAGCAAGCGTCTATGTGTCCGGTCGTTTTTGTCTGCATACTTAATCTCAACTTTCCAGGTTGTATAGTTACTAAAATCTCGAGAAACATGGCCAGATCGACAGGGTTATTGATTCTGATATATTTTATATGGTCGGACGTACGTACTTTTCGACGAATCTAGTATACCCTTTTACTCTACCGGGTATAAAACCTTTTACCCAAAAAAATAATTTCGATTAACACGATTTGCCTGGTGGCTTTAATTATATCCTTGCAGAGGGTTTATTGATTTAAGTCAGGAGAATCTGAAATAGGGTAATGACAGTATTATTTATAGGTATAATAGAAAATAAATAACCTTTTTGTTGTTGCTAGGCCCAAATGGTTCTTATGCGGTTGTAATATATGAGTACCGCAAGGGTAAGCTTTCTTTATCTTCAAAAGGAGTTGGCAATGCAGCTGTCCGGTGGGGGAAAGTAGTAGAAATGCTTTTAAGCCGAACTATAATATTTACCTATACACCCTAAACCAGACTCAGTCAAGAAAGCCACTGGCAAGTCCACCAACACAGAGCCAAAGCAAAGAAAAAACAAAATTTCAAGGGGAGTCTGTTTCAAAAACGAAACCGGCCAGAACGGCATAAAATGCGGGGGGAAAGGAGATCCGCCAGAGCGGCGGCGGCCATTACTTGGTCTCCTGCCTTGGCCAATAAATTGAGCATCAGCGCAGCTGTGGAATTGTGGGACTGGCCCTGAACAAGACCCAATCGTGCTTTGGGGCGCCTCCTGAAAGTCCAAAACAAAAGCAAAAACAAAATAAAGTTGGGGTCGAAATTGATTTTGCGGTAGCTCAGTCAATAAATGCCGTCCAGCTCAACTTATAAATAGGAGATGAATAATAGAAGAGGGCTATAGACAGGCGAGGAGGGCGAGGTTTTGTGCACAGAGAAATAATATATACTAATAGATAATATATATTGCGATATACCTATCATACTAGTAATATACAAGAGAGGCGGGGCATACAGAAATAAATAGTAACCAAGTAACCAACTTGGATCGTACCGGATTACACTCTTTTCTCTCACTGTTGAAATGCAATTTAGTTGCGGCCTTGCGCAGTGCACAAAAGGTTTGACAAAGTGAGAAATATGCATGGCAAGCAAGGAGCACTAGCATGCCACCATCCCTGCGGCCCCTCCACCCTGCGGCACTCCCCTTCCGTCCGTTTAACTGCAACGAGAAAATATGATGACATATCGCGTCATAGTTCAAACGGCGGGGACTCCACTGATCAATTTTGTACGCAGCACGGCGCCATCTTTTTGGCTCTTGCATGGGAGCAGGACCTTCCTTTTTTCGAGGATTTACTGTGATACTATGCATTGCGATGCGAGGCGAGAAGGTGGGGAGGAGGGAGTTCTTGGCCTGGTCAGTGGCACTGCGCACTGTGTATTTAGTTTTTGGTTGCTTTCGTTTTGAGTGAGCCAAATCGCAGGCTATAATTTTTTATTATGCCGGGCCAGGGCCAGGGAAACGAGAGGGCCAAGACGTCGGCTGGTGGCTTCCGTTGGTGGAGTTGGCTCTCGGCCCGGAGTAGCCATAAAAATAATTAATTAGCTTTTATGTGGCAGGAGCCGTTGAAATTTCGCTTGTTATCCAACTCTTTCCGCTCCCTTCACCTGGGCAGTGCAATTACCTTGCCTGGCAGTGCAATTTCTGAATTACATTTGGCTGTTTAATTAGCCGTATTAATTATCTCCATAATCAGCATCTGTTCTGTGGTCACACACACACATTCACACGAGGGCAAAGCTCATTTCCGCTCCAGCAGACGGCCATTTTGTTTTTATCCGTGTCTGATTTGGCGTTGTAATTAGTTTTTGCGGTTTTCTATTGGCTATTTGACCGCAAATACAATTGTTATTTCGTTCGCTTTCTCTCTGGAAAATTAGGGTAAAACTTTAATGCTTTTATATTTGTTTTTTGAAAGAGATGGTCCAGTTATGCTTGCAGCTCATATCGATTATAACACAATTGATATGTGCGTTTTTATTGGGTTTCATATGTTCCATACTAATTGATCAAATTTTAGGTATATCTTTTTTTAAAATTGGTGTTACGTTTTTATGCCATTACCCAATTGGGTGATAAAAATATTAAATACTACTTATTTGATGTGAATGGCACTAAAAAACCCACTACAAAAAGAACACACATCATACAGCATACAGCTTAATACTAGTAGAAACGTTTTTGTAGATTTTTAACCTCTGACAAGAATTTGACAAAATGCCAGCGCACATAAAACTGAACCAGAAAATCGCCTTTTGTCTATACATTTATTTGATTTTCCTTTCATTTTTACTACCTTGTATTAATTAGCCAACGAACTTTTTCTTTTGGCCTTTGCACACGATTTCCATTATGTTTTCTCCTATTCCCACTATTGCCATGCCACTTACTTAATGTTGTGTCACACATTTCCTAACCCTTTCTTTCAGATAGCTTTATGCCGTATGAAACCATCATCATTAACAATATTCTATTCAAATAATTTATGCAGAAAACTGTAGAAAAGTATGAAGCATTTTATTCCTGCATTATATACTTGCTGCTAGAAAAATATTATCCGTTTCATAAATAAACCAAAATTATTCGAAACTAGAATGTTGTTGAAAATAGCGAGGTGAATGGGAACACACATTATTGGCGTTTGTCTTGGAGAAGTTCGCTGACACTATGGTAAATCGCACATGAGAGAAATTGATGTATTAAAGTACGGTAGCGCATTCTAAATTTCGTTTTGTAACGAAACATAGAAAATACGTTCCAAGTTTCCTAGACTTTGGCGTTTAAAAGAAAGCTAAAAGGGTGATTTTAGGCGTAAGAAATATAAGTGTAGCAGTGTAGAACGTTGCTTGGCAACTAAAAGACCTTAAAACAGAAATAAATGACGATAGAAGGAAATAATGACTAAAATGCGCAATTCGCTTTGGGCAGAAGAAAACGCCCCTTATAAATAATTTCGATTTTTTTCGCGCCAAAAAGAAAACAAAGGATTTGACTAAAAAGCCACCAAGAACACACAATAAAGCTGATCTGTAAAGCCAGATTTGCGCGCAATGAGGCGGAAATGCAAATAAAGAGTATGTATAACTGCACACAAATATCCACGGGCCTTGAGTAGGGCAAGGCCAATTGTTCACTTACCCGTCCCCTGATGACGATTACGGAAGACTTTAAAACTTTAACGACGGAGATGAAGATGACTGCTATGCATAGTTTCCGTGTAGTTTAATCCATTGTTCTACGGGGCTGACATTTCCCCGGGTGAAGTCAATCAAAAGCAAATGGCTAAAGCTAAGGATTCTGGGACGCTGCGCTTTTGTTTTTTCAGAGTATACGTCGCGACTTCGCCCTCCAAGCACAAGGATAATAGGATAACAACAAACAATATACAATAAAGGCCTACTGACATAACCGAAAATCGATTGGAAGAACGAATGCGGTTTGGTATCGCAGTTGATTGCTGACCAATAAAATCAATTGTTGTTATACCCGTTACTCGTAGAGGAAAAGGGTATACTAGATTCGTTGAAAAGTATGTAACAGGCAGAAGGAAGCGTTTCCGACCATATAAAGTATATATATTCTTGATCAGGATCAGTAGCCGAGTCGATCTGGCCATGTCCGTCTGTCCGTCCGTATGAACGTCGAGATCTCAGGAACTACAAAAGTTAGAAAGTTGAGATTAAGTATATAGACTCCAGGGACATAGACGCAGCGCAAGTTTGTCGATTCAGGTTGCCACGCCCACTCTAACGCCCACAAACCGCCCAAAACTGCCACGCCCACATTTTTGAAAAATGTTTTAATATTTTTCCATTTTGCATTGGTCTTGTAAATTTCTATCGATTTGCAAAAAAACTTTTTGCCACGCCCACTCTAACGCCCACAAACCGCCAAAAACTGTCCTTCGCACTTACACAAAATTACAATTAATTACAAAAATTAACGCTTTTAGATATCAAATCAAGAACGAACCGCATCAAAAGTACGGTAAACTCGATTTTTTTTGATTCAAGGACAAAAATTTAAATTCAAGAACGAATAATTTGAGACCGATATTATGAATTTGAGAACGAACGTTTTGGATCCAAGTACGATAATTGTACTGCTTTAAGTATGCGAAATACTTAAAATAAATATTAAATATACTTGACCCAAACTCGTCAAATTTTAATATGTGCATTAGAAATTCACGGTTCAAGATGTACAAATTTAAAACTGAAGTATGAATATTTTTATTTTCAGAGCAAACACTTTTGTTTTAAGAACGAATCATATTTATTGTTTATTTACACGAATTTAATAGTTTTGTTATTTTTATTTTATATATAGTAAATGTATACATAAAAACATCCTTAACTTTTTTCTTAAAAATTAAATTATTACACTTTTCTTAAAGTTCTTACAGCTAAACATATTTAACGAAACGCGGTGTCAAGCAAAATAACAAATAGAGTCCTGGGCATCTATCAAAAACGAAGAAAGACAAATATAAAAATAAGTAAATAGAAATTTTGTATATAACCTTAATTTATTGCCGACTGTGCTTCGGTAAGCTGTTGCCTGCTGAGATCGTTTTTAATCTTCCTATCGTAAAGGCTTCAGGTCGTCCTATTTCAAAACCAATGCATGCTCTTTCTCTGGGTATATTTCGCAGAAGTCGATTTTTAACTGTAAATATTACTTATTAATTTAAAGATTTATTTCATTTAGAAGTAACATGCATACGCAATGCATGTGCGTGAATGCAAACACGTGCAGAAGCCACCGACTTATTATCTATGTATATACATATATACTTTATTTTAAGATTTGTACTCTCACATTATTCTTCAATTATTTCACTTAATTCACTTTCTACTTGTTACCCCGGGAACTTTTTGACACTAAATGAGCGCCGTGTTGCAATCGATTATCGAAAAAACAGTTCTTTAACAACCCAGAAACGTAATCGATATTAACAAGTGTAAGAAGTCGAATGGCTGGAGATTTTTCGATCGCATACATTTTTAAAAAAACTTCTTTTTTTTATATTCTTTTAAAATTGGTCGTATAAAGTGATCAAGGAATAATATACATAAATGAGAAAAGATAAACCTTTGTTTTCCATAAGTATCAATAATATCGCTTTTGAAATGTGTAATTCGAGTACAACTAGTACTTATTCCAAGAACGGTTGTCTTAAAAATTTTAAGTACGACACAGTACATTTTTAAGAACGTTTGTTCTTAAATTATTCGTTCTTCAGTTTTCTGAGTGTACACTAGCTGAGTAACGGGTATCAGATAGTCGGGGAACTCGACTATAGCGTTCTCTCTTGTTTTTTTGGTTCAATCTTTGTCTGTAATTGAATCGCAAAACGATGTCATTTAACCATTTACTTGAATACATCCAAACCTTATGTTTGATCATATGTACTTTCATTTCAGTGCAAAATGTACAAAAACTAATTGAATACAAAATACAAATACAAATTGAATACAAAATAAATTGAATATAATGACCATATTGGTAATAGCATATAACCCACATTCAATAAGAAAGTATTCAGCATTCTAACCGTGTTTATTGGCGCATCAAAATTCGTTGCACTTCGATTTCTTTTTGGTATATTTACAATTGCTTGGTTGGGCAATTTTGGTTTTTCTTTGATAAGCATGTTGGATAGTATGTGTTTTACTGGTTTTTGGGCTGGCTCTCCAATAGCTTGCGGTTCTGCTCCTCACGCCTCCGCTTGGCCATCTCGAAGGCCGTGATCTGTTTCCGTGGACGAGGTCCGGGCTTGCTCCGGAATCGCTGAAGGCGCACAAAGAGGGGTCTACGCTGGTTGAGCCACCAGCTGAAGTCCGACGGAATCCTGCCGAACTTGCTGACCATGTTGCGGTGCCTCTGGATCTCCTCGCGCCTCTCCAGCCACTTCCTCCCGTACTCCCAGCCGAGCAGCCAGCCCATTACCGGCCTTTCCTCGCACAGCTCCGGAATGGGTTCCGGCCGATCTGCCGGCGGAAGGATCGCTGACCCGTGATCTCTGGCCGGAATCAGCGGCGAACGGCTCCAGGTCTTGATCTTTGAAATCATCCTTGAGTGGAATTGTTGTCGTGTCGGTGCTGTGTGATTTTTGACGGAGTCTGTCTGGGACTGAAGCTTTGTGTGTGATGAGTCAGAAGCTACTGGGTTATGAAAAATATTCGAATACTGTTGGTTGTGTTTCAGCACAACATTTGTACATTTTATTAATAACTTAGAAATGGGTTGTGCAAGCACAATCGGTCCTTTAAGTAAATTGTCCGATTTAGACTTATCATAAGCACCCCAGAAGCCATCAGTTTTCGCTGCCCTCCAAGAGATGCCGCACCTCACAGATATGTATATTAGCTTTCAAAATTTTCCATTTGGCTTACGTCTGAAATTAAATGTAGCAAGCGAAGTAAAACGGTCCGCCACTTTTAATTCACTGTTATCAATTAAATACCAATATGCGCTATCTAAAAAACAATTTTGACCGGATTGCTTTCTTAATCATTCTACCGAATCGTGTTTAAAATTCGTGTTACCGAATTGTGTTTAAAAGCGATACATTACTTACTATTGTTCTATTTTATTATTTTTACTCATTTAGATACAAATTTTATAAGGGAAGTCAGAATATGGTGACAATTAATAATTTTTGCAAAAGTTCATATTCAAAAACTGGACAACTTAATGAACATAAATTAAACATCAAGATCTGAGCAGCTGCTGCCTAGTCTTTTTAAGCCTTCGTCTTTCAAGCCAACTAGTATAATTGGGTGGAATGAAGTTGGCCTCCTTCTTCACCTTCTTCTCGGTCTCCATCTGGTGGGTATCACGTTCCTCCAGCCACTGACGACCATAGTGCCAGGATAGGATCAGTTCCATTTGGGGCTTTACCTGCTCGTATGACGGCGTGAAAGTCATGTGCCTGATATTTCTTTTCGCCATCTCGCTTTCTGCGTAGAAAGCCCGTGCGGGCGTCCAGTAATTCTTTTGCACCATTTTTTTATATTTTCTGTTGATATCTTTCTTCCTTACAAAATATAGCTTTACTACATAATAATATCAGTTAGATTTCGGTGAAACCGATTGAAACTGAAGGGAATATCAAGTATGGAATGATTTACATTACCAAAGTATCGGGTAACGGGTAACGGGTAACGGGTAACGGGTAACGGGTATCAGATAGTCGGGGAACTTGGCTAATGCGTGTTCTTTTTTTTTCTTATGGGCTTTGTAAATTTTTATAGATTTGTGTGTTATTTTTAATAGTTCTAGTACTTACTAGCGTTTGGAATTAATTCGTAGCGTTTTACGAAAGATTACGCTAGCCAACTATTCACAGTCAGTTGCAAGTGTGACAATGAATAGTTGGCTATTGAAATCTTTCCAACACCTAATAGAACTTTAATAATTTGGTTGCATGTGATTATTGAAGTATTCCTTCCTTATGATGTGGAAACTATTTATGAAAGTGCCAACTGCTAATTAAACAAAACCCCCGCAAGAATGCTGCTAATGGACATAACACAAATGGCACAGACAACAGGCAAAAAACCGCCCATCGACAAGGGTCGCAAATTGGGAGGAAAATACAAACAGATGTAAATCTGAGCGAAAAACACGAGTAACCCAAAGTGGAAAAACTGGAAATGTGAAAAGCGCGGCATGCGGGCCAAGTCAGCGGGGGCGACTTATAGGTCAAGTACGAGTACGAACTGCATTGGCTCGTTGTATTTGTAGCGGCTCCGGAAGTGAAACAGTTGGATGGAGCTCAAATCAAAGGAGCAAAAGAACAACGCGTGCCAAAAGGTGCAAAGAGGCCTTAGGCGGATTTCGAAAGACAGCTGGTTTTTATTCACAATTTCACAATACGCAATTATGCAATAAAAGCTGGCGAGTTTAACGCAACCTGGTATTCTAAACATAATACAGTCAAAACCATGACCACGTGGGCGCAGCGTGGGCCAAATGTCGACCGAAATTCATCGCCTCTCCTTTTTAACAGTAACAGAGAATAGATTGCAGTATCCACTGACCAAATTCAACAAAATATATTATGAAGATACATGTAAGTCGCCTTCCCGCTCACACACCGCTTACACACCGCTCGGCCGCCTCTGTCCCTGTCTGGCATTCACCGCTGTGCTTCTCCACCCGCCCGCCTGTCGTCATTTCTCATCGTCGTCCGTCCGTCCGGTTGTTTCCTTGTAATTTGTCACCGCTGGAGCCCATTTCTGCGGCGTAATTTGTTTGCGACTCACTTCGGGATTCATTTCCATGGCTGAGCTGTCTCTTTGTTTGCTTGCCTTTTGTTTTGGTCAAATGCCTTGGTCTCGGTGCATTTAATTAAAATTATTATTGCTTGTAATTGGGGAGTGGAGGCGGTTTGAAAGGGGTTATTCATAGAAAGGAGGGTACAATAACTTGGCCCCACTTGCATTACAATGTTGTACGGAATGAAATGCCAATCAAACCGAGGAAACGAACACTCTCTCTTAGAGTCGCATTTTTCCAAGAGATATTTGCTAGAGATTGTTAACAGACCATCAAGGGATAAGAATTCTTCGTTTCATTTATCTTTTTGGTTTCAGCATAGAAGAAGCTTGACGCAGCTACAAGAACGCATTCAGTTTCTTAGATCGTCCTAATACATTGAGATTTTTAAATCGACCAATACTTATCCAGTGAGGCCAAAAGACTTTGTAGAAAGTACTATTAAAAGTACAGCTAGATCTGTGGCCATTTAGATAAGGAGCCATTTTGAAAATCTTTTAATTTCATTCACCTTTGCTTCTCTGACTTTAGGCCCCCCACAACCTTAACTCTTTCCGAATATCTTTCCACTCACTTCATTACCAACTGAGGCATATCAATTTGGGCTATCCATACGATGAAACAACAGCCACTTCAGAAAACTAATTTTTGAGCATTAGAAAGGTCTGGGCATATAAGTATGTAAGTCCATACATACATATGTACATACATACATATATTAATGTGGTTCACCGGCTATTATGATCCAGCATGACTTTGCTTTCAAAACATATTTGCAACGGCGAAAAGCCGACAACAATAGAGTAACACTCCCGGCATACAGGAAAAATATAAAAAATTCTCAAGTACACGCACATTTGAACGCAATTACGCTGAACTTTGCCTCATGGCATGGGGCAGGGGCATGGAGCAGGGTGCAGGAGGTAGGGGGAATACAATTGTTGAAGAGAACTTTACATTATGTGTATGTAAGTAGAATGCTTCTTTACGCAGGCATCGATGTAGGGATTTTCTTGCCTAGGGGCGATACTTGAATCTGATTCGCACTCTATTGACCTCTGCGCCGCTCTCGCCACTTACTGCTGTTGCATTGAATTCTCTTCACCCGTTTTCGGAGGCTCGCATACCCTGTAAATATGAATAAGGTAAATGAGTATTATTAGTGCATATATTGCAATTCGTATTGATTAATCTATCCAATTATCACATAAGGATGTGCTATTTAAGTAGCTATTCGGGCGAGTTAACTAGAAAATATTCATGCAAATACTCATTTAAGTATTGAAGATACCCTTATGTGTGGGTACTAATATGTGCACTATGTTTTGCTATTTCCGTTTCCTATCAAACGAATGAAACAACGACAACGACGACAGCTGGAATGCATCGCCATCAACACATCGTCACAGCTTACGAAACTATCGCCATCTCGCTTTTCCACCGCCATTGGGGGTTTGGCTGTGGCATTGCGCCTATGCGTGCGTCCCGCTCGCTCTCCCGCCTGCATCCGCACCCTAGAGGCCTCGCTGTTTCTCTCCCTCCCCCTCCCCCTCCCCAGGTCCTACCTAACCGGAGACCCTTTTCGAGGGGATTTGGCTTTATTAGTTTGTCTAATTGCTTTTTGCAACAATTATTACGGCATTTTCCGTTGTTGTAGCCGGTGTGTTGTTGGTTGCCAAAGCAAAAAAGTATCACAGATGTGTTAGCTCCCCGCGGACCGCCCGTGGATTTTCTGGGCTTTGATTTGACTCCTCGAATGTTTTGTTGTTATTGTAAATAGCGCTCATATTCGCTTTTCAATTTTGGGTGTGCTTTGGTTACCATGTTCTGGACTACTACTTTTGTAATACTTTTTTAATAAATTCTGTTAAAGAAGGCGTGAAACACTTCACTGTTTCAGAATTTCCGTTTCTAGGTACCACCCGCTGCGTGCATGGGGAGGTGTAAAGGGTCAAGAGGGGGTGACGGCCAGGGAAAAAGTGTCTTTCATTAAATTTTAAATTCTACATTATTTAATTCTGCTTGCTGTCACATTAGAGGGCTGGGCTGAGAGAACAGATGGCTCAAATAAAATGAAATGAAAAAAATTTTTTGCATGCCATGGGCGTGTGTTTTAGAAGTTGAACAATGGGATTTGTCAATTTCGACTTCTTTGCTGTATTTAATATTTTGATAGTTATTTTTAAATATATCTAAACCTACAAAATTTGTATGTAAACTAATTTCTAATTTCAAAACATAAAAAAATCATTTTTACAACTATAAGGAGTAATGTAAAAACATTATAGAGTGCTATAGCCGAGTTCTACGACTATCAGATACCCATTATTCAGCTAGTCGAAGTGCGAACGAAAAATTGAAACATTTTTTTGAATATCGGTAAAACTTGGGGCAAAATTTAAACAAGTTCACAAAAGTGTGAGGGTGACAGTTTATGGCGGATTGTTGGCGTTAGAATGGGCATGGCAACATAAATTAACAAACTTTGGAATCTGCATGCCTAATCTCAAGTTTTTGGCTTTTATACTTCCTGATTTCTCCTCCCTTCGTGTACGACTTGAGGAAGGCGAAGTGGGAAATGGAAAGGTGGGACTCGAAAAGGAGTCCATGGTGCCAGACTTCCACTTATTCGGGAAATACCCTAGCTGGAGGTAGCTGCTGAAGATGTTGGCCTAAAGAAGCCGAAAGGTACAGTCATGTAATCGCGATGTACAACAAAGAATCTTTTAAAGCATACGAATTACTAGAATTTGCTTGTGTAGTCCCAATTTTAAACCAAAAGCTAGAAAACAATGATGAACATGCGGACGAGAAGACAGACCGAGCTAGATGGACTCGGCTGCTGTTACCGATCAATCCTGATGCATCCTTTTTCATATATTCTAAGGAATGTTATAGATCCAGTGGCGGACTGAGGACACTTGAGGCCCGGGGCGGGTTTAAGTCGGGGGCCCCCTCAGCTTTTCATAAATTCGTTATAAAATCATTTTTTCAAATAATTAAGGGCCCCTGGCGGGGCCCCCTTGATCGCGGGGCTCGGGGCGGCCCCCCCTCCCCCCCCCCCCCCTTAGTCCGCTACTGTATAAATCCTTTCCGTAAAATTGTAACAGTTTACGCTAATATAATCCAAAAAGTCATTTAAAAAAATTGTTTTCAAATTTATAGAACCCTCAACGGTAGTTCATATACATAGTTCTAGACAACGTCTATATACCATAAATATTCCTCCTCAACCTATCCCAAGAATTTCCGTTAATTCCCATTCGAACTCAGCCAGTCTGTGGCACAGCAGTTGAGTCCCAAAACTTCGGAAAGAACCCCATTGGCAATATCTCTGGGGTTTTTATACCTTTCTTTGATTTGAGTTGTGTTATTTATCATTCTGCCTTGCAATTTTTCATTCGTCGAAATTTCAGTGCCACACGCACCAGAAGACCAATTTCACAGGGCAAGAAAATATTTTGCTTTTTGACATTTATTTCTCTCAGAAAGGGACACAAAGAAAGCGGGAGGGCACAACAATAAACAATAAAAACTTTATCAAAAAAAACCCCTAAAGTGCGATATTACTAATTTTGTTTTTTTGTAACGTAGCATCCATCGAATCCATGGCATATTCCAGATATATGTATACCCTTGTGTACATATGCCATATGGGGGCAGGTGAAGGAGGAGCAGTTTTGGCCACCTTTGCGTGTCCATTGGCAATAACTCAAGCTGCACTGGAAGAATGGCAGACCAGTGAACGTTGAAATAAATATAAATGTCAAAACTGAGTGGAGTATTTCACGGCGAGCTCATATATCAGCAAGTATATATTAACGGTTGTGAGTGTGTATATATGTATATATGTACATGTCTTAGGTGAAATCGTTGCACTTTGGGTTGTTTACAAATGAATCAACATGAGGCTTGAGATGCGTGAGAAATCACAAAATATTCGGAAGTGAGTTATTGTAGTTTCTTTAAGCAAAATTAAAAAAAATAAAATATATCAGAACGCTTTTCTTGTACATTAATAATGTTCACATAACTGTGTTAATATTTCAATTTAGTTTTGTAAAAGCATCAGTAGATGTTTTACTTTTTGGATAAACGTAGCTTAAATTATGCAATCGTGGAGAATATATAAAACAGTAACATTGGCTATCCTCGCATAACTCTTCTCTTCTCTGAACGCAATTAATCATTGATCATTACATGAGATCATTTATGGCTTGCTTTGAAGTCTTTGACTTTTAAGTGTTACTTTCTACAAGAGGAGAGTAATTCTTCCCAAAATCACAAGAAAATAACTCATTTCACGGAGTCAAAGGGCGCTATGTAGCTCCGACAATCATAAATAATGAAAACACCCAGTCAGAACAGACAAAAATAAATTCGAATGTTGAATTTAATTAATGACAAAAAGGTAGACTTTGCCTACCCTTGCAGAGGGCATATTTATTTCAGTTTGAAGGAGACTTGCGATTTTATGAAGTACATGTATTCTTGATCTGTCCGTCTCTCTGTCCGTATGAACGGCGAGATCTGGGGAACTGTAAATGCTAGTGACTTGATTCTAGTGTATTCTTCTTTTTCCGAGTAACGTGTATTTAAAAGCCAATGAACTTGATTTCTCGTTTAGACATACACATAATTACTGCAAGGGTATATAAGCGTCGGCTTGTCGAAGCTAGCATTATTTTTATTTAAGTTGCATTAAAAGGGTTATATCCAAAAAAAGAGTAATTCATTCATAAGATGAGAAGTTGATCAAAGCACTTGACTGCTGACTTGGTTGACCGGGAGGGAGCTAAGCTTCAAACAGCGATTTTTATCGTTTTGTCTCCATGGAGATGTTGAAAATTTTAAGCGCCATCATTTATCATGAAGAACTCGTTATTGTTGGTGCATTTGTGCACAAATTTATGTGATTTTTATGCGTAGACATAATTATAAAAGTCGCTTATGCTGGAGGATCCCAACAAGCTACAACGGAAAAAACGAAAAGAAACCCAAACCAACCGAACGATCTTCAGACTTTATTTACTGGCCACTTTTTAGTTCGGATTCAGAGGTTGCGGATGGAGTTCGAGTTCGAGTTTGGGTTGGAGATGGAGATCAAGTGGAGTCGGCGCTCCAGCTACACCTCATATTGTCATAAATTATAAAATTTTATGTGTAAATTAATGACCACATTTTCTCTTTGCTCATCGTTCGTTCGTAGGAATGTTTTTCTCATATTTTGGAGATGCAGAGCATATTATTATACCCGTTACTCGTAGAGTAAAAGGGTATACTAGATTCGCTGAAAAGTATGTAACAGGCAGAAGGAAGCGTTTCCGACCATATAAAGTATATATATTCCTGATCAGGATCAATAGCCGAGTCGATCTGGCCATGTCCGTCCGTCCGTCTGTTCGTCCGTCTGTCCGTCCGTCTGTCCGTCCGTATGAACGCTGAGATCTCAGGAACTACTAAAGCTAGAAAGTTGAGATTAAGCACACAGACTCCAGAGACATAGACGCAGCGCAAGTTTGTCGATTCATGCCACGCCCACTCTAACGCCCACTCTAACGCCCACTCTAACGCCCACAAACCGCCCAAAACTGCCACGCCCACACTTTTGAAAAATGTTTTGATATTTTTTCATTTTTGTATTGGTCTTGTAAATTTCTATCAATTTGCCAAAAAACTTTTTCCCACGTCCACTCTAACGCCCACAAACCGCCAAAAACTGTCAGTTTTGAAGACTCTCCTTCGCACTTCCACTAGCTGAGTAACAGGTATCAGATAGTCAGGGAACTCGACTATAGCGTTTTCTCTTGTTTTTTTTATTTTATAGTTAGACATAGCCTTAATAATAAATCACACAAGAATCTTAGGACTCAGTTCTATATACATTACTGAGTTTCATCACTTTAACATTAAAATGCTTCATAAAATAATTTAGTTTGAGATGCGGTTGTTCCTTGAAGTACCAGGAACAAATCAATAGATATCCTTATAACCGTTACTCGCTGAGAAAATGGATATACTAGATTTCTTGAAAAGAATCTTACAGATAAAAGCAAGTGTTTCCGAATCTATAAAGAAAAATATTTTTAAGCAGCACAACTCCTGTTATCAATCCATTTCAGTCTGTAAAAGCGTCTAGATCTCGGATAAGGTTATTAATAGGAATTTATTATTTTAAAAGCGTTCATGTCTAATTGGTGCCCGCACGCTTATAAATATTGTAATAGCAACAAATTTCTCCGTTTCTCCATCTTCGTCGAAGGGAGTTCCGGTAACAGGTATCTGATAGTCCGGGCTTTGACTGTATTGCTCTCTCTTTTCGTAGTTAAATAATAGATTGTTTTATTCAAGACTTGAAAAAAGCACTAACAAGCCAGAGTAATATTACGAAGATAAACAATGCATGTAATCACTGAATTCAACAATTGCTTTTGATTAAACAAATGAACAGCCTATCTGCCTTTCCATTTCTCCAGCTGGTTCAGAAACCAAATCAAATAAATTAGTCAAAATGAGGGTGGCCTGATTGTTCCATGGTTACCGGGGTTATGAGGGATAACCGCAAAGTGCGCAAAAAGTTCACTGGCATTGATCTGAGCATGTTAGCTGGGATATGGAATTCGCTACTCGGTGGTTGGAAGGTTATCTGGAAATCCATTATAAAGAATAATTTATAGAAGCAAATAAGAGCGGTGGATTTAAAAAATAAACTCAACTAATTAATATAACTGAATGATATATAAATAATATATTTAATTTGAAATTTTCGAATACAATTTGTGGATTTAAAAAATAAACTCAACTAATTAATATAACTGAATGATATATAAATAATATATTTAATTTGAAATTTTCGAATACAATTTGTTTTGAGACTATAATTTCATTGTAAACAAGTGAAATATATATAAATGCATAGTTACACTATAAAATCTATAACCTACAATTTGTCAGGGTATCTCTTGGGTTATACTCGCATAAATTCGATCAAAGCCCTTCCAAATGCAGTGCCCTATCATTTCAAGTACACTCCGCCCGAATCCCCCAAAAGAAAGGGGACTGGTCAAGTGGTCTGTGCGTCCAATTAGGAGAAACGCAAAAGAGTGAGGAGCCACTAGACATTGAGCGCGCTACTCAGTCTCAATTAGTCATCTGCTTTGGGCTTTGGTCACTCAATCTTCCGGGGCAGCAAAAAAGAAGAGATTCAAAATTGGCCAAGCTCTAAAAGTCTTCTCGGGGACCACTGCTGTATTAACAAAAGTTGGGAAAGGGGAGGACATCATACGGCTTTTTTCAGACACGGGGCAAATGGTCCGACTGGAGAGGAGAGCTCGCATGACGTCTTGTCATACGTCAATAACGGCGGGGATGACTAATAGATGGTTTATTTGTACTTCGTTTTTTCGTTATGATGAATTAAGCACTTGGCCGTGTAGGACGCATACCAAATAAATAGGTTCCTCTATAAAGTTCTCTCGGTTGAAAGTTGGTTCAAAAACTAGGGGCCATACATTTTCACACGAAGGTGTCGCATTACAATTGAGTCTAAGTCAGAGATCCCAAACTGGAAATGGAACCGGAACCTCCCTCTCCGTACCGCCGCTTCCATCTCGAATAATCCCTATTGTCCCGACATGCCTAGGTAATTTGTAGCCTTATCTTGTCAACAATTTTTTTTCGAAAGTGTCGCGGAAGTGAGTGTGCTGTACATGTGGGTAGCAATTAAGCGATAACTGAGTTGTAATTGGATAAAAGCATCTACGAAATGACTTTCAGGGTGGGATAGAATTATCTGCGGTTTTAAAATACATTCAACGGGTTGAACTAGGTGATAGATATGAGGAGGTCAACAAGCAAATTCCCCCTATTTGTATCTCAATGAGGAAGTAAAAAAATTAGCTCCACTAATATCAGATACCTGTTACTACCCACATGATTTTGTAATTTGTGAGAGTTCGAGTGAGCTCGCTTTGAAAATTGTTGAGAAAAATACTTGTTTCATACATACAAATATGGTATACCCTTTTACAATTAAATAATGGGTATAAGGAATAAAAGGCGAAAATTGGACTTCTTAATTTTAGAAAGAAAGAATAAATTAACTTCTTGTTAATAAATTTATTGTTAATGATTTTATGACAGTGAGTAATAGTAGGCAAACGTAATTTGTCGCTCAGTGTAAAAGGTGCTTCTTGGCAACACTTCTTGATTCCACTCTGGGGTTTAATAAAGCCACTAAGTGCAGGGCGAACTGTCCACCTCCGTTTAGCGCTTTCAGCCTCCTTTTTAATCTCGTAACATTTATCAAGCACTGAGAGGTAGGGGCGTGGCCCAGGGCTTAGCTTGATTAATTGGGTTTAAAATATGGTCCATCATTTAAAAACGCATACAAAACGCACTCGGCGATTTGACGATTCCCTCCCTCGACGATCCCACTTCTGGCCAGCCTTGCTCCTTTTGGGCAAATTAATTAGCAGACATCATTCTGGTCTCACAGGCGAGAAGGCTCTTCGAGTGACTGACTGCCACTCGGACCGCGTTTTGAAAAATGTTTGTTTTCGCTGTCCGAACATTTTCTTCTATGGGCCAACATTTATCAGGAATTGTGTGAGGCTATACAAGCCAACACCTGTTCTGTTCACCATAAAATTTATTGTGCTAGGGTGTCGGAGGCGGTTCGTCATCGGGGTTTGTTTGTATAATGGTTTTTTGGCACTCGAGGCAGATACATTTTTGAGGTCAATTTAACTTCATATGTGTAATCAGACGCAATTCATTCGAATTTTTTCTTTATAGCGAGATCATTATTCAAATAACGTTATTTTACTTCATAAGCTCAAAGATCTATGCAATTTATCCTACATTAGTAGTATAAGTGCAAAGTTCCAGCTATCTCAAATTGTTCTATTAACTCGAAAGCAGTTAGAGCTTTCTAGACTTTTTCAACCTTTTCAGTACTCAAATATTATCAGCTCTTCAGTCAATTGATTTAAGTGAGGACAACTCAAATCGTATTCCATTTATACTACGTGTATGTCTATTTATTACTGATGAAAACTTCTTTTAAAGGCTATTCAATATAAGACTATTCATACCCGTTACTCGTAGAGTAAAAGGGTATACTAGATTCGTTGAAGGAAGCGTTTCCGACCATATAAAGTATATATATTCTTGATCAGGATCAATAGCCGAGTCGATCTGGCCATGTCCGTCTGTCCGTCCGTCTGTCCGTCCGTCAGTCCGTCCGTCTGTCCGTCCGTATGAACGTCCGTCTGTCCGTCCGTATGAACGTCCGTCTGTCCGTCCGTATGAACGTCGAGATCTCAGGAACTACAAAAGCTAGAAAGTTGAGATTAAGCATACAGACTCCAGAGACATAGACGCAGCGCAAGTTTGTCGATTCATGTTGCCACGCCCACTCTAACGCCCACAAACCGCCCAAAGCTGCTACTCCCACACTTTTGAAAAATGTTTTGATATTTTTTCATTTTTGTATTAGTCTTGTAAATGTCTATCGATTTGCCAAAAAACTTTCTGCCACGCCCACTATAACGCCTACAAACCGCTAAAAACTGTGTTTAAGACTCTCCTTCTCCCTTCCACTAGCTGAGTAACGGGTATCAAATAGTCGGGGAACTCGACTATAGCGTTCTATCGGTCTTTGGTCTTGTATATTTCTATCGATTTGCAAAAGAAACTTTTTGCCACGCCCATTCTAACGCCCACAAACCGCCAAAAGCTGCCACGCCCACACTTTTGAAAAATATTTTGATTTTTATTCATATTTGTATTCTTTAAAATTTCTATCGATTTGCCAAAAAAACTCTTTGCCACGCCCACTCTAACGCCCACAAGCCGACAGAAACTGTCAGTGTTGAAGACTCTCCTTCGCCTTTTTTCTAGCTGAGTAACGGGTATCGGATAGTCGAGGAACTCGACTATAGCGTTCTCTCTTGTTATACCCGTTACTCGTAGAGTAAAAGGGTATACTAGATTCGTTGAAAAGTATGTAACAGGCAGAAGGAAGCGTTTCCGACCATATAAAGTATATATATTCTTGATCAGGATCAGTAGCCGAGTCGATCTGGCCATGTCCGTCTGTCCGTCCGTCTGTCCGTCTGTCCGTCCGTATGAACGTCGAGATCTCAGGAACTACAAAAGCTAGAAAGTTGAGATTAAGTATACAGACTCCAGGGACATAGACGCAGCGCAAGTTTGTCGATTCAGGTTGCCAGGCCCACTCTAACGCCCACAAACCGCCCAAAACTGCCACGCCCACATTTTTGAAAAATGTTTTAATATTTTTTCATTTTTGCATTGGTCTTGTAAATTTCTATCGATTTGCAAAAAAAACTTTTTGCCACGCCCACTCTAACGCCCACAAACCGCCCAAAGCTGCCACGCTCACACTTTTGAAAAATGTTTTGATATTTTTTCATTTTTGTATTAGTCTTGTAAATTTCTATCTATTTGCCAAAAAACTTTTGGCCACGCCCACTCTAACGCCCACAAACCGCTAAAAACTGTCTTTGCACTTACACTAGCTGAGTAACGGGTATCAGATAGTCGGGGAACTCGACTATAGCGTTCTCTCTTGTTTTTTTGTGAACTCAAGCTAATGCCTTATGAACGAATCGTTATTTGTGTTTCTAGTTTAGTTATTGTATGTTATGAGTCACTTCATTTATTTAGTGACTTATTTAGTGACAATTACCCATATAAATATTACGTTACACATGCCCTCCCCATCAGCCTCATAAATTAATAATAAAACCGCATAATCATATTGTGTCATATGTGTAATCGTTATAGCATCGGCCCCACGATTTAATTACCCCGACCACCGGAATAGCACATATATGTGCCACAGCTATTAGCAGGATCTAGATGGGCAGGGGCAGGGAGCGAGGGTGGCTGAGCATATGGCACTCGGATGATTTTTATTGTCCCAGCGTCGAAAACAAGGATACGCCGAACAAACCCCAAAATTGCCCTTTTTGGCGTTGATGGCGTTGATGGAGACTCAAGAGATCGGGACAGGGACAGGGCAGCACTTAAGAGCAAAAGAACAACACTTTGTGTTCGCCAGAGGGTGCAAATCCACCCTCTTGATTGGGGATAGCAGGCTAAAATGGCAATGAATCGAAATTGATACACCCCCAAATTTTAACGCCGCATTGAGAGACCCCGCGGGGAGCAGGAGCTGCGAACGCATCGCACATCCTGTCGGATGTCGGCGACTGCCGAGCACCAGGACGAAGCAAATACGAAACGCGCACGCGGCCGGCAATTGGTTGGCTCAGGCTCGCAGGAATCGATGGGGCGAGGACTCTGGGGCCAGAACCCCAACCGGGAACCCCAACTTAGCGTAAACATCATCATTGGCGATGTTTAAGAAAGCACATCCCTGCACAGGAAGAAAGGATTGGTCGTGTTCTTCTTGAAAGCAGGCAATGCTTCTTGTTGGGAATTTCAGAAGAGGTTAGACTTAAAATAAGTAAGTAGGTTTTAGAAAGTTTCTCTCCTGGAAGAGATGAAATAATTTTCCATTGAATATAAACGGTTTTCTGAAGTTGCTCGCCAAATAGTTTTCCAATTACTTTTCGGTTTTCTCTGTGCAGCTCTTACCATGTCCTTAATTCAATCAAATCCATTTGGTGTCCCCCTCTCGGCGAAGTGCGTCATCGCCATCACCATCGCCTTGATCAATTCGGCTCCACGGGAAATTTAATTACCCACGTCCATGGTTGTTTTCGATATCGTTGGCGTGACGACAGAAGCGTAGTCCTTTTTAAAATCCAATAAAGTGCCGCACAATTAAGTGACACGGATATCCTGCCGAGCCCGGTTCAACCGGATTGGGAATTCGCTTCTCTCGGATTCCTGACTGTGTTTAAGTTCCGGCTTTGTCCTTCCCTTTGAGTAAGCGCCCTCTCTTCTAATATGTTTGTTTTTCGGCTTCTGTCGCATTACTGCAACTCAATTAGTCGGATAGTTTTTATAAACAGCTAAAGGGAGTGTTCAATACAGCTTTAATCTTCTCCATCAACGGCGGATGTACATTTATAAGTTTTACTACATTTCTTCGCTTGTTCTGTTAACAGTATTGGCTCCCTAAAAGTACGATTGGAGCAACTGGATATACGAGTTTTAATTACGGTTATTCGTTGAGTAAAAGGGTATAATAGAAAAGTATGTAACAAGCAAAGGAAAGCGTTTCCGAGCATATAAGGTATATACATTCATGAGATCTCAGGTAGTTCCTGTTTTGATATTTTTTAATTTTTTTTGTTAGTTTTTTAAATATCTATCGATTTTCAGAAAAACTTTTTGCCACGCCTACCTTAACGCCCAAAAATCGAACAAACTGCCACGCTCACACTTTTAAAAAATGTTCTGATATTTTTGACACATTTTTGTTAGTCTTGTAAATATCTCTCGATTTCCCAAAAAACTATTTGTCACGCCCACTCTAACGCCCAAAAGCTGAGTAACGGCTATCAGATAGTGGGGGAATAGGTTAATAGGTTACATTTAAAGTATGTTAGCTTTAAGTGGCAACTGATAACTTGGTTAATCAGTTATAAGAACTTAGTTTGTTTATTTTATTTATTGCTGAGCAATTACAAATAAGTAAGGATTTTATTTATTGCTGAGCAATTACAAATAAGTAAGGATTTTATTTATTGCTGAGCAATTACAAATAAGTAAGGATACCGTTGGCAGACAAAATGTAACCTTGCCCTTTAACTTCAGAACACTTATTTCGGCTGCATTGGCTTCAGTTTCAGGCGGATCTCAAGGGACTCTTGAATCCACTATAAACAATCAAAGTACTTGACGATTGTAATTCCTTTAATTTCCATCGGTCAAAGACCAACACTTGATCGAAAAGTGTTGAAGGCAGGAGCCAAACGGTTGTCAGTGAGCCAAAAGAGCGAGTAGAAGAGCCCAACGACTTCCACTTGAACACTTTTCAATGAAAATCCACCATAAGAAATGTGCAATCGAATGCGCATTTGCAACTGAGCGAAACCCAGAGCTGCCAAAAAGCATAGTTCGTTTTTTTTCGTGTAATTACTAACTCCAGGACTCCAGAACCCGACTACTTCCGGAAGTTGTCAAATGGACCGTGAGAAAGTTTTTGGCGCGCTTTTCGGGAAGGCTGGATGTAAGGATTGGAAGTCAAAACGGCAATGCAAAAGCCGAATAAAATTGCACACCTTCCCATTTTCTGTAGAAGTAGGAGTGCCAAGACCTCGACTAAGGGGATAACTTAGAGGTCGACCCCCATTACGATTGTCCAACTTCCGGGCGTATCAGATTACCAGATTCCGCGCATTTAAAGTCAAGTAAATGTCAGCGTCCTTGTGACCCGACCCCGAACTTCTTTGGACTTGCCTTTAGCCTCCAGTCACCGCCAGCAATTATTTCGCCGACTCGATCTGGAACCGACCCTCCCAACGCTCACAACCCTCCCAACCGATCTACCGCATCCCCGAGCCCACATTCCCTCATCATTCCCGCACCTTTGCTTTTCTAATTGCTCAGTCAGTCGACACGCCCCTCCAAGAGGGCGTGTATGGGAGTGCTAGAGTCCTTTGTTCCGCTTTCTTTGGCCAACTGGGTCCTTGTTCTTTTGCTCAGCTCTTGCACTAATGAGGGTCCTTGGCAGCTCCTTATTCCGCCATTGACACATTGCCGTTCGCTCCGTTTCCTTTGTGTTTCCTCAAATATTTGCTAACGGCTTCAGGCCTTCCAAGACGTCGAGCGTTTTTAAAAGCGCATAAATATTTATGCAATGAAGCAAAAACTTCACAAAGTTCAGAGGGTAGATCGATCCCATTGCATGGCTATAAGTTGCTAGCATTTTGTAGGTGGCTGGGCATGGAAGCCTAGGCAGAATTGCTCGAGGGAGATGGTTAATATATTCAGAAGAAAAGCTGCAAGTTTCTTTTTGACATAGCTACTCTTTTAAATCCCTACTATTAAATACACTAAAGACCAACATGAAAACATAAACATCTTTCTCCCAAACTTCGAATTACGCCTTTTTCTTCCACTTAACATTTCTTCGGACAGCTAAGGTGCCCTTAACGTGGACAATTTCATGGAACATTTCAACATCTTCAAGGAGCATCTGTCAATGATACCTTAGTCCATTGTTACTGATGGCTGGAAAGTGCTGACCTCATCACACCTACGGCTTGATCCAGGTAGTTTGTGATGCGGCTCGTCGAGTAGCGAGAAATCAATTTAATCCTATTTTAAAATCAAACAAGGAACTGCCATTTGCAGACGTCCTTTTGCACACGCCCCCTGGAGTCCTTTGGGCAAAGAACGAAATTGTGAGGTCGACTGAGGCCCAAAACAGGTCGAATGCGAGCAAGTGCCGTTAAAACTTAATTAGCTGTTTTTAGGTTTTCGAGAGGAAGAGGGTCAGTGGGTTTCAGCCTCCTACTGCGTGTGCCGCAGGACAATCGTCCCGAGGGACGATGTTCTTCCAGGGTTCCTGTGGCCCGGTTTTCCCGTTTTGTTTACACTTGCTGATTGTGGTCGATGTCTTGCGTTCTGTTTGTCTGTTTTGGTTTCGATTCAATTGGATTGTATTTGGATACTGTTGATACTGTCGATGCGACTCGCATGCCGCTATATGAAAGGGCTGATCCCCTGGCGTCGCCTTGGGACCAGCTTAATTTATTTTATTGATAACAAATTATGTCTTGCGGCACTGCAGCGAAGCTGCATCAATATCAATGTCAGATTACCAGTCTAACAATTTTATTAGCCAAGAATCGTCGCTGACTCGGATCATTGTCGCTAGCTGGGATACCCTTTTTTTTGTGGTACTATAACATATGTATAAAGGTCACACAGAACATTAGGTTCATTATTTGAATATTACAACTATTTCACTAACAGAAAAATAATAGTAGTTCGATTTAAAAATAGTAATTGTGAATAATTTTCCATGTTCTATTAAATAATGTTGATATTCAGGCAAATTTGTGTAATTGTTATGCTAATATATAATGGAAAATTACTTATTATTACCCTTTTTCAAGGCCAAATGCAGAAATAGATGCCGCGTAAGGGTATCCACGAGTAGCAGGAGTCCACGCCTGCTCATTTATTTGGATAGCCCGATTAATTATACGTTTTGTGGCGGACTGGTCTTGCTCCAGTCTCGCCTGGGATCCGCATCGTCTGGGTTAGTTAACAATTATTAATTGGCCGTAACATTTATCATAACTCTTTTGGGGCTCATTCTCTGGAGGAATATATGCAAATGACCTCTTGACATTCGTTTGTGATCTGGTAGAACATTTTCCAAACTCCATTTAATAGATGAAACGAGATAACTTTGACGGTCCGATCTCCGCTCAGATAACTTGATATGGGAGATGAAAAATCGAAGATAGCTTAGCGTTGGGACGACTGCTGAACTGAGCGGCGGAAATGAAAGTGGAAAATGTCAGAGCATTATTCAAACAAATCATTATGTTGATGGGGAGCTTAGTTGATTCTGGCCTTTTGCGCCGGCTGTCGGCGAGGACAATGGGCTTCGATGTCCTGGCCAGTTTTAAGATGAAATGAGCTTGACAATTTGTGAACCATTGCATTCGGGCCCGTGTCAAAGGACCTTTTCACCGGTTTTTCCTGACCATCCTCCCGCTGCGAGGATGCAATTTGCCTTCGGCCAAGCCAGCTGGAGGTCCTCAATTTTGGAACGAGCCTGTTCCGGCAGAACTCCTCCGTCTTCTTGTTGGTGCTCACGCCAAATTAGTGGCTTGTGCTATCAAATAGTTCTGCCCTGTCATTGAGGCAGCTGCACTCCGCTTCCAGTTGCGATCTCATTTGGCCAACTCAGCTCCATCTCAATCTCCATCTTCATCTCCAGCTCCAGCTCCTGCTCCTTTCTCCTCCACCTCTTTGGGCCGCTCATTAGTTATGATTTAGTGTGCGCATAAACAAAGTTATTAAATTTCCATCCACGCTCCGCCAAACTACTAAATTGTCTACCCCGAAGTTGTGTAGTCATAAAAATTAAAACCATAAATTAAATGAATATTTATTTACTGCGCTCCGGCATTGCCCCGCTCACTCCTGTTTCGACCAGGCCAAAAGATGCTTGCCAGGAATGCCAAAAGGCAAACAGAAATTTAATTAACGCTTCTGTGTACATGTAACTACGCTCAGCGGGGTGAAGGAGGTGGCGTCGGCGTAACTGGCGTTGCGCATCCCAGGAGTAAAAGGGGTGGTGGGTGTGAGTTTGAGTTTGGCGGTGAATTGGGGCGTGGCACAACTCTCCGTTCGCAAGAGCGCTCATTTCTATGAGCCATAATTAACGATTAATTAAAAGTACCGACTGAGCAACCCACAAGCAGCGAGAATAAAAAGAGTTTGTTGCAATCACAACCTTGTACGCCCATAAATTTTAATGTTGGGTTCCAAATTGGAACATTCTCCGAAAGAGAAAACTTTGAGGTCTTTTTTCGCCTATTAACGAATTTAATATATTCCTAGAAACATGGCAGCAAGAAAAGCCTCAAAGTGGTAAAAAAATTGTCATATTTCACAATTTTTAGAAGCATTTTATAGAAAATAATTAAACATTTCTGCTAAGTTTGACAATTTTCGAAAATAGGGAGTACCCATATACCTATTAAATATGTTTAATGCCAGTAAATAAATTTGGAACTGAATGTTGAGGCACTAAGCTTTACCGTTCGATCCTGTTAATAATTATTATTGATTTCTGAGATAAAGCAAGTACGTTTTTGGCAATACAAATAATATATGTGTTGGTATCATATGTATGTAATGTATAGTATGCTAAGAAATAGTTTAGATACAAATTAGCTTGATCAAATATTTTAAATAGGAATGATGGGCTTTTTGTGTGCATTGTGTTTTTATTATCCTGCATCTAAACGAAAACAGCAATTAGTCTTGCTTCCCTCAATTTGGAGGACATGTCGGGCAAAAAAATGCAGCTCACCCCGAAAAACTGTTTTCCAAAACATGTCAATCCTTTTTGTTTTTTACAACAAAGTCAGGACATGACCCGTAATGAAAATTAAACTATTTAACCAGAAGTGGTCACCGTAATTGGCTCAAAAGAGTTAAGGCTTGGCCAACTGTAACGCCTACCTAAATCTGAGAGAGATACCCATACGGATTACAAGCTGAACCAAGCCCGGATCCTAGACAGGTAAGACGAGGTGCTCGGGCAGGACCAACGCCCACCATAACAACTTGACTCGGACAACGGCATAATTTATGCCTGCCAAAAGTGGCTGATGGCCGAGGAAACTTCGGACAAACGGGGACATTCGCAGCCACAATTCAAATGAAAATCCCTACCGGGATGGCTCGTAAATCGCAGATTCCGGCCGGAAAATTGACTGACTGCTTGACTTGGCAGTGGGCCTACCTGCGAATGCAAACTGCGAGCTGGAACTGATCATAAATTCCGTCCAAGGTCTCATGGTTTCCGATCCCGATCGCATTTGTTTTTTGCAGTTCAATGGAAAACGCATTGCGGAAAAAGGATGTGAGCCTGGATAGCGAGAAGGTCAGACCCTCACCTTGGTGTTTATGGCATGTAAATATTTATAGCTGACATGACCTTGTCAGGCGTGTCCTCCGTTCCGCACTTCTCCCGACACGTACCTTTTTTATGATTCATCCGAAACCTAAGTGCCGTGTCCGCTCGCCGCCGAAATATTTATAGGGCATATAATTTTTCATGATTTTCATTTTCCTTCCTTCGTTCTGGAGATTCTCGAAGCGATTTGTGGGCTGGATGTGGATGTGCTGCCTTGTTCCGGTGTCTTCATGACGTGGTCGTAAAAAAATTGACTTTTCTAAGCTGTCTCAGTTCTCTTATCCCTGTACTACCTTCCTAGGCATCGACAGTGTATCACGCCCAGGATTACGGACTCTGATGTCCTCCCCTTTTTTGAGATTCGCAAGTTTCCTTTTCGGAATTGGCCAAGGTCTTCCTACCTGTCTGTTTTATTGGGTGTGCAACGGGAAGTGGGCAGTGGGTGGTTGAGGTTGCGGGTGGAGCGTGCTCTCCACGTGCTGGAATGAGAAGGAGGACCTCGTCGACTTTCCATAGTTTTGCAAACTATTTCAAAATTATAACCAGAGACGTTATCCTTAGATTCAATGGTATACTCACTTAATCGGATATGAACTGAGGCCCAAGTGGTAATAGACATTTCTTGAAACTAATAACTGAAGTGTGTTACAAGGTAATTATGTTTTCATTACACAAATAATTCTTAGATATAGGCTTCATTCAATTTTTAGCATTTATTTTCTGCGGATTTGACAAGAGTAATTAATTTTTATATATTCCTGAATACTATTTACTTCTATTGGTTAAAGCAACTTTATCGGCACAGAAATAATAAAGGGAAATCACGAGGAAAACCAGTTGGACAGGAAACTCCCACGCTCCCACTTCACTCCTTTGACACCACTCCCTGGGCATTCACTCTGAGTTTCCGGCACGGAACTGGAACTGGAATCTTGAGTCTCGACTCTTGAGACCCTGGATGTCTGATGCGAAACCCATGCGAAAGACCAGTACAGTGCTCACCCCTGTGATCGCTGCATGTGCCGAAGGCGTCCACGCCAGGTTACGGTTTTATTTTGATTTCGGCTTCGACTCTGATGATTCCGTGTCCGTTCCCATGACACGAGGCCGTTTCCCCAGGTCAACGCCCACCGGTTGGTTGCCCACTTGGTTGTGGCCAAGCGGATTAGGCGCAGCCGAGGGTTGAGTTCGCTGCTTTTGGGGGTGAAATCTACACGAATATGAATATTAACACGACGAATGGCAAATACCTAAATAAATAACAAGCTATTTGGTATATGCACCTATTTTGACAATGATGGCAGAACATATTTACAATATTTAAAGTCTTTCTGCATTGGAAAGTGGATTTTTGGCCTAATCCAAAATGAAGCACTTGAATAGCCGACAACAGAAGCCGCAGCCTGCTGGGCAAGCTTGCATTGTGTTTATCTAGGTATTTTAAATTTTTAATTTTCGGTTGCTATCCCCCGAGATTGTTTTTCTTTCCGCCACTCCGTTTTTTGGTATTAAGAAGTTTATTCCATTTTCAAGTGGCTCACAAAGCATTATTTATGTGAGTGGAGTGGTTATATGGCGTGCAATAGAAGTCCACTTCAGCCGACTTCTGACTTCTCCATTTGCAGCCCATCACCTGCTCCTCTGCTCCACCACTGCGACTCCGTCCCCATCTTCCACATCCATCCTCGATGTGGAGCAATGGCTTCATTTCGAGTGACACTTTTCGCTGCAGCTCTGCGGGACTGGGAGCCCCTGGTCTTGCCCTCGTCCCCAAAAGGCATTGGGGTCGGCATGACACTCGGACGACTGTGGACTGTCGATTGCCGTTTGCTGTTTGCTGATTGCCGCCGAGTTGTTTTGACAATTTAATAGTCGAACCTCTTGGTGGAGACTCTTTATGTCACAATTTGCACCAATACAATATGCGACGTTTTAATTATAAATGAGATTAACTTGACCAAAACAAGGTATTTAGCAAGGAATGACATTAAAACCTTATGTTTAAATTAAAAAAATTCCGAATAAGACTTGGTTTAACCCTGGGTACGTAATGGCACTATTTCCATAAAATTAGAAATTTTTACTCTAGAATCCTTTTACTCTACAAGTAACGGGTATAATAATTGGCAAAAATGAACTATGTTTTAATTGCAATATATTCGGTATCAGTATAAGCATTGATTCTAATTTATTAATTAGAAATTCATGCTTTAATAAATATGTTATAAAATAATTAATATTAATAAAAATGAATTTTTTTTATATCTATCCTAATTCAATTTCATATTTTATTATTAGTGTATTGAGAGCTAAAGAGATTGGTACTTTTCTGCCCACAATTAAATTAAGTTATCTACAGATGAGAATTACGGAATTTCTATAATTTTTGGTAATTGGAACTGCTTTTTTTGCGTCGCACAGTTTTTGAGTTGTATATAGGAAAACTTAAAATATCACAAATCAAATTATTTTGTATACAAATAAATTAAGAGATTTTCGCCTCATCTAGTCGAAATATCACTTTACAGTCTGCCGCTTTTTGGGGCTTTTAACACTCAGCGGAATCCAATCAAGTCAATCAAGATTATGTATTGACTCGACTACTGCTTATTGAAAATTCCATAAATTAGCAAATGAAAAACAGGCGCTAATGAAATCTCGAACGTCTTTATGGCGCAATCTAAACAAAGCGGCTATACATTTCTGATGTCGGAGCGTGGAATGTGCTTAATATCATTAAAATCAATAAAATAAACAACTAATTTGATAAGCTGACAGCTGGGCGATACGAAGTGGCGGGTCATTCGTCTGCCGTGACAATGAGGAGCGGGCTGGAAAATGCATACCCGCAAGCTTTCAATTGGCTACCCGTCGGTCCAATCAGCTTTTGGGACCCCTGCACAGGCGCATGTAGCGCGCAGTCGACCCACCACCCACTGGCCAACCGCAGTGGGTGTTAATTTCCCGAAACCAGTTTGAAGAGCAAGAGGGCGCTATGCTCGGGTGGGCTCCAATTGGACTGAGTGCGGAGGGCGCAGACTGTGTACTCTTCTAACCGATTCTCGAGCATGCGAGGAGGCGGCCATTTTCTTGGAGTTTTCTCGCTCGCACCAACAACCCTGGCCTATCCGATAGAGTGGTGGCTTGTGCGAAACACACCATGGTAAGCGCAATTCACCACACGCACGGCATACGGCTGGCCTGCTCGCACTCGTGCTATCCTCAACCTCTAGTCATTTTGCATCGTCAATAGGTCGTTCCCACTCGCACACACGCGATCGGCGCCAGATATTTTCACGAGGCAACAGCAGCGAGTTAGAATTTCAGGAGCATTTCAGTCCTGCTGCGCATCTTGAAACGTCAAGTCTTGGCATTCGGTTAGCGTCAAGTCTTGCTGCGATTCGAACGCCCCCAGAAACGCATCGCGCGCGAGTGCATTACGTAAATAAGTATTAAGTCGCATGCGAAATATTTAAGAGCGAAACAAGCGCACAGTATATACAGCTAAGTGAGGTGACCTCAGTGCGTGATGGGCTCGTATGCCTAGCAAATCACCAGTGCGAATCGAAAACTTGTAGTACAGTTCTTCTTAACTAAATTATAACTAAAAACATAAAAACTAGCACCAAACACTGTAAACATGATGATGAACGCCTTCATTGAGCCGGCTCAGCATCACCTAGCTAGCTACGGGCTGCGAATGTCGCCCAACACCACCGCTAGCAACAGCAACACCAACGCGCAGCAACAACAGCAGCAACAGCTCGAGATGACCCAACAGCAGCAGCAGCAGCAACAGCAACAGCATCAGGATCAGGAATCCGCAGCTGCCACGGCTGCAGCCTACCAGAACTCCGGATACGGACACTTTAACAGCTACGCCTCCCGGGACTTTCTGCTGGGCAGGAGAGAGGGCGATTACGGAGTGGCTGGATCCGCCGGACAGGCATCCGCTGCAGCGGACTCCATGCTCTTCTCCGGCTTTCCCGCCCAAGCGGCGGAGCTGGGCTCAGGATTCGGACAGCACCCCTTCCACAACCACCACCACCACCACCACCAGATGCGAATGGGCATGGCGGATGCCTACGCCGCCGGCCACCCGTACAACCATCACGGCAACTTCCCGACGGCGGCTGTGCACCACCCAGTCGTGCACCACCCCTCTCACCACGCCATGTCTGCGATGCACCCGGCCGGAGCCGGGGCCTTCCTGCGTTACATGCGCCATCAGCCGGCCTCATCCGCCTCTAGCGTGAAGCAGGAGATGCAGTGCCTCTGGATAGACCCCGACCAGCCGGGCCTGGTGCCCCCGGGCGGCAGAAAGACGTGCAACAAGGTCTTCCACTCGATGCACGAAATTGTGACCCACCTAACCGTTGAGCACGTGGGCGGACCCGAGTGCACCACCCACGCCTGCTTCTGGGTGGGCTGCTCCCGCAACGGACGCCCTTTCAAGGCCAAGTACAAGCTGGTCAACCACATCCGCGTCCACACCGGCGAGAAACCATTCGCATGCCCGCACCCAGGGTGCGGCAAGGTCTTCGCCCGGAGCGAAAACCTCAAGATCCACAAGCGAACGCATACGGGTAAGTACGGCGGATTCCGGCATTCCGCTCTCTATTCAATCTAGACAATCTACGGGGTACAAAACCTAGTGAAATGTAAGCTGCGGTGGAGATGGATTAAATCAACTTATTCACTGCTGTGACTTTCTAGAAAGACTTTAAGTCTTTAGGTGGGAAGTCTTTAAGTCAGATTTAGTGTTTCTATTTGTATTTATTATTTCCATTTTGATAAGTACTTAATACTAATAGAAAGTCTAATCTTTATGCGGATTCTAACCATTTATTATCAGATTAGCACATGGTAGGGCTGGAAATTCATGATACTCTCCTTGTGTAGGTATGGGCATAACCCTTGCTTGACTGGGCAAATCCCGCACGTTGTCGAGGTGGGCGTGTTGCCGCCGGCAAAAGTCGGTGCAACGCCCACTACCTGGCTTAACCCGGTCGGTCGGGCCATCTTTTATGACACCTGTATAACCTGCACAACCTGCGTCTAAAGCCTTTCCTCGCCCAGAAAGTCCCTCAAGGGTGTTGTCCTTACGGCAAGGATTACTCTTCGGCTTTAGATTGACTTCGACTTTAGCTCTTAGTATTTCCCTAAGCCTGCGAACAGCTCTTGACTTTGCATTTTGCTGCAAATGTAGTTTAATAGAAAAATGTAGTTCAGGAACTCCTTGATTTTTAGACTTTAATTCTTTACTGTGTCTTCAGATGTTTGCATTTCGATGAAAAAAAATGCTTGAAATTTTCAATCCCGCTAGCTAAGTAACAGGTATCTGATAGTTGAGGAACCGATAAGCACTACATTTTTATTAGGCTTTTCATTATTTTTTATGCAAATTCTTACTACATTTTTTTTCTTATATCCATCATTAATCATGCATTTTCTCTTTTAAATGTCTCATAGCCTCAACTCTTTTTAAAAACATAATCAGAAACAAGTGGTCGTGCTTTAATGCTTTTTGTCAGAGGTTTAAAAATACAATTTCTGCGGTATAGTCGTGATCTATGAGAAATCGAACTGTAAAGCCAGAAACGAAGCTTAACTCAAATTAATGACTTTGATTCCAGTGGCTGGTGAGCTTGTTCCATTGAAATTTATGGCTGAGCATGTAGGGCTCATTAGAAGCGGCAAAACACAGCCATTAAAATCAATTAACAAGGGGAAGTTGGGAAATCGGACACGAAAACATAGAACAAAGTTTCGCATAATTGGTGAAAACTGCGCCACTCAATTCAATAAACCTTACAGTAAACATCGATTGGTCCTGGATTATCCTTGACTGGGGTCGGCCTTCGCTTAATAAACTGAAAATTGAAGAAGAGAAAACCATATTCCAAAATATCCAGAAAATGTATATTTTGTTGCTTTAATGTTCGGGCATTTTTTGGTTGCTTTTTCATTTTTATTATTTTGTTTTGAGTGGGCTTTAACAGCTTTTTCTGGATATTAGTTGGCTGCATAATTTTAAATTGAATTTAAATAAGACGTAGGTACCCCTTTTTGCATCATATTCATAAATCACAAAAATAGCCGCACAAAAAAGCTATTTCTGTAAATCTGTTCGGACAACAGTATTTTCTTTTGCACACTCATCATAAAGTGATTAAAATGTTTCGATTTGATTTTGAGACGCCGCCATATTGTTTTCAATTTCGGAACAATCATGTGGCATTATAATGATCTAAGGGCCGCTGTGAGTCGGTGGCTGGCTGTATGATGATATTTTTGACTAATTTCATATTTCTTTTCTCCGCCGTGATGCAGCAGAAAAGACCGTTTCAGGGCCCCTGACTGATTTGTGTGTTGTTGTGTGTCTATGATTGGTTGACCTGACTACAAATTGCCGCAGATAGACAGCATATTGATTAGCTTTCAAGTGGCCGGCGCACAACTTCATTACGAATCGGGATCGGGCTGGGATCAGGGCCTTTAACCTTTCCGTGGGACTCTCAGACACTTGAAGTACTATTCGCTGCGCTGCACTGCATAAATCAAAAATTCAATCAGCATCGCTGGCTGAACTAAATGTCCCTTGGCACTGGTACTGGTGTTTGTTTTTATTGCATTGACATCGACACCAGGGAAAACAAACAAACACACAATCTCTAGCACTGTGTTGACACGTGTCAAAACTTCCGTTTGAAATGGCTCGGAAATGCTTCCGAGGCACTTGGCACTTCGTGCTGGCCCTCTCAAAAAAGCCATCAGCCATCGAAGCCCGAAATTGGGGTAACTCTCGCCGGATTACTGGACGCATTCGCACACATTCCACTCCACTCCTCTAGCTTTATTTTATTTGCGCTGCGATTGTTTCTGCGCTGTTCTCTTTGGGTTCTTCGCCATGCTACATTAAGCTTTTGATTTAGATTATGCAAAGGTTATTTACGACCTGGGTCGTAAAGGGTCGAGCTTAGTTGGATAAGTGGGGGAGTAAAACGGAGCAGGGCAGTCAAGTATGTGTTTATGAATCCGATATCAACAGCCGATATAGATCTGCCCCAAGTGTTGCCACTAAAGCAGCTCGAACTGATCGAAGGGGTCAATACACCGCGGCAGAAGTTGTGAAATAACTCTCAGGCAAATGGTAAAATTGTTAGTGCTGGTGCATATTCGTGAAGTTAGTGGTAGTTAGGTAGGTAGTCAATGTAATTAAAATTTCATAATGTAAGGATTATACAATTAAATATTGTAACATCTGATAATTGATATTAACCTATTATATGTACTTTTTTATATCTCTTATTGTCAAATTATTTTAAACAGAGATTATATTACTGTGTTTTACTACTAGTTACTAAGTTTTAAAACACATTCGAATCAAACGATATATGAGTAATGTAGCTCGCCAACATAAAACCATTTGCTTTATCCTGTGGGAAAATTCCTTTTAGAATCTAGATCCCAATCTGATAAAAACCTCCAGCGACTATGTCTCTTTTTTTGTCTTTTTTTTTTCGTTTTTTTTGTTTCTTTTCCATCGTTTCTTCCAGTGACTGCGTTGTGTTAACTTTTGCACTTGTCACCGTCACCATCTGTAATTTTGTCCAGCCTCCTGTCCATCCTGTATCGCCCCGTCCAGCACCAGACTCCGGAACTCTGGAACTCGGAAAAAAAACCGGCAAACAATCAAGGTTTGTCTGCTCTGTAGCCGTTTTTGTTGTTTGCGGCTCTGTTGACCGGCCCGAGGACCGAGAGTCTGTGTGTCTGGATAGATGGCGTTTATCACGCTGTGCGGTTTGCACACATATAGCCATCTTTTACACGATTCTTTCAACTCCACTCCGCTCCGCTCCGCCCGGCGGACCACAAACAACTTTATTCATTAACACCTACAACGGCCACAGGATCCGACTGCCACAAGAGCATTCAACAACTTTGTGGTTAGTTTTTATTCGTAGCCCCTCGATCCACTCTTTTCAAGCTCATTAAGCTGCTGCCGACCACCTCCAAGCTAACCCATCCAACCTCCCACCGCTCATAGCACACACCTCTGGCTTTCCACGTTTTGCCTCGCTTTTCAAGTGCAACCTCTCACTTCCGCTTCGCCAGTCGCCTTGTTGTTGTGCAATTATGCCGTGGGCAAAGTTTAGCATTCAACATTGTCCTGGTAGCTGGGACCCTTGTTTGATTAGCTCCCCCTCTCGCCAGGACACCCCTTTCGGCCCCAACTCGGCTCCATTTAATTGAGTGCAAGGGTTTTTATTAATGAGTCTTTTATGGACTTGATTTGCTCTGAACGATGAAGTGAATTATGCAATTATATACACTTTTACAGAGCTTTGGGGTAACTGTAACTGAGTTTGGAATGATAGTTAATTTACACGTAGAAACTAGTAGTAACTACATGTTATGCGAGTTGTCTGTTTGGTTTTATATAAATCGAGGTATTCTTCAGGACCAACACCTAGATGCATAAAGAACTCCCAAATAATTGGCACTGTTCACTTCTAAATGCATATTTCGCCCGCACGGCGTGGCGCCAATTCAATAATTTTTCAAAACACAAAATTCAACAAAACCAAAGCGCTGGCAAATGTCAATGATTGATGACTTTATTGCGGGTTCAATGGTTTTTACAAAAACACACAACACACCAAACAGCCTCAGATACAGATACATATACAGCACAGATACATCGAAGAAAGAGGCAAAATCAGTTTTTATTTTGCGGATAAACTGGGTGTTTTGGCTTCTCGGAATTCGACTGTTGGCAGAACAATGGCCAGCAGGCGAGGAAGAGTCAGCGGGAGGAGATGGTGAAACAAACCTGCGATGAGCTCGAGCTGATTACCTTAGCATCAGTACCTGGTCGCAGTTTTGGGCCAAACGCCTCCCTCCCGCTGGCCTAGCAACTGACGACTGAAAATCAATTAGCTACGCTCTCTAGGAGCAACTCTCTGGTCTGCTCACCTAATGACGAATGCATTTGAGGCCAGCGAACGTCCAGCGAGGGAAATTCGTCATTTAATTAGCACCACTCCCGCTGGAGACCCTTGTCCCTATCCCTAACAACTGAAACCATCTACAAGGACACCATGTTTGCATTCGTTTCGCTCAATTTGAAGTGTCAAATACCAAACGAGACACACGATCGCAATCTGCTAAAAGTTTGACAAGCTGAAAAGTTCACTCCTTGCCTTTTGGAAAATTTTGGTGCCAGAAACAAAAGTGTATAAATTTTTGGTGTGGTCTAAGCTTTTGACAGCTGAATGTTGGCAAAGTTGGTCAATAAATCGACTGGACAGAGAGATAGACACTAGACCGAAACTTTCTGGTGCTAACTAAATTTATGAGCATCTTTAGTTTAGAATGACTTTTGAACTGTGAACATGTAGCCTATGCTTGTTTCGAATGCTTTTGCTAGGTACTTGGACCGATTTATTGAGTTATAATGCTTCAGAACTGGAAACAAGTAAGTGTTTCAAGGATCCTTATGTGATCTATATTGCAGCTCGCTCATGCATATTACACATCACATCAATGGTAGCTGAGCATACGCACCAGTACCCGTTCTAATTAGCGACAACCCCCGATTCGGAATCCCTTTGTGGCATGGCACCCTAACAAGGAACTAACAATGCTAGTTGTTCCACATCCACCCGTCACGCTCCTGAGCAGGAGGGGTTGCTTTGCATCCTCTCTATTTTCCATGCATTTTCCAAATGTCAAAACAGTTTTGTATGCGTACGAGTATGTATAAATGTATATACTCTCGTGGATAGGTGTGTGTCCTCCTGTCCTTAACCCCTGCCTGCCCGCCCAAGAGCCGGAATTATAATTTCATTTTCCAAAATGCGAGAGACGTAAAAAACGGGCGCATTAGCGCGGCAGGGGTTGTCCTGTGCTCCCAACCCTTTGGCAGTGTCATTGTTTCGCTCTTGCATTCCAATCTATTAGTTATATTTGTTAAGTAGCCATTTTGCTGGGCTGTTGCGTAATAACTGGGTAGCACAGCTAGCCCTCGGATCCAACCATGGCTGGTGGATGGTCGGACGTAAGCTGCTTACCCCGTCTAGTTAATAAATGAGGCTTACCAATGATAAATTCCTTCTCCCAATTTTCTTTCTTTAATTTTGGCAAGTTTTCGTTTCAATTCCTTAGCCCTGGTCACGCCCACCGTGTCATTAGAAGTCGCGCTCAAATTAATTAAATTCCTCACCCGAAAGGAGCCAAAAGTAGCCACGTACCAGACTCCATTCGCATTCCAGCGGGTCCCCGAAAGAGAGGCCCTCAGATCCCAGATAGAGACGGAGACCGACTCGAAGTAAGAATACAATTTCAACGCATAAAGAACTGATCAGCAGCAGACAAACCATAAAATTAAACTGTCATCTTGCATATTTTTTATATCTGCACACGTTTGGGTTGAGCTACAGGTAGGAGATGGAGCCCTGGATTTGAACTGGGTCTCGATCTGGGACTGGCACACGGGACCCGGGACCCGAGATACGAGACCCGAAACCCAGTACTCCGTATTCTGTTTCTGTTTCTGCGTCTGTTTTTTTTGATTCTGACTTTCGAGAATTATGGAAAAGTAAAGCCTGACTAATCCTCTAAATCGCGCCAAAGGCCCCGCGCGCTTGCCCCACTTGTATACATTAGCTGATGGGAAAAACGAAACGAAATCATTATTCATGGGGGCAAAAATGTTAAACAGCCCAGAGAGCAGAGACAGCGAGGCAACTGGCAGCACAACCAGGATTTTTGTGCGGACCTGGGTATTTTGGGTTTTGCCGAAACTGTGCGCTTATGGTTATGACTTGGTTTGGCTGTTTGTAGTCTTAATGAAATCGCAAGAAATATAGACTCCAAGTATTTCAACAACTGCGCAATTTACAAGCAATCCACCTAATCCACCAGCCAGCGTATGTACTCTTTGTGATCAGAGTATAGCACCCAAATATAAGTCTCATTATTTACGCTTAGAAAAAAACAATGTACCAAAAATTACGATCGCTGAACAAACTGCTATAAGCGCGCTTGTCAAATCAGCTTAGGTCCACATATCTGCATATTGTTGCCTTTGGGACATTTTCGGATCGTTTGTCGCAGCCGTTCAGCCGAATTTGTACCACTCGAACGCCTCCAAGTTGCCAAGGCGCACAGAATGTGATTGTTTAACCCAAAAAGCCGCAGGCAGAGTAACAGCCTCGCCGGGCACGCAATTTATTGTAAAAACATTGTCAGTTGTAATTAGAGGCAGCATTTACACAAAGTTTGTGTGACAACCGCCTGTCAGCCGGAACGACAGCGCCCTGAGTTCTTGGCTAATATTACAACCGCCAACACCAAAAATATCTAATGGCATAATGGAGCCATGGACTCAGTGACGCTTTGCCGACGGCTACAGTAAAAATAGGTGTATTGCGGACTACTGTGCCGACTCCCGATACTCGGATTTGCGTTCCCGTTCTCAGCATGATCGAATTTCCTTGCAGCCTTGCAGGACTCAGCCGAGTGTAAGCCACCGGGATCTGGGCCACTGCGATGTGATACTTTCCCCTCGACTTCAAGTATTCGGATCAATGCGAATTCATTGCCATTTGCCCCGAAATATGGATGTGCTTTGTTACTCGAGTGTTGCGAACACAAATGCAATTTTAGTTGATGTTTTGATGTGTTCATTAGGTAGTATCGATAAGATATACGGCGGTGGTAAAGTGCGAAGGGTCTTGAAGAACGTGCGATTGAGACGTTTATGACGTGGGGTGAACGTTTTTCAGGATAATTCAGGTTAACTTACTCCCTGTGTTATATGGGGGCTTAACTTATTATCTAATGCATTGGCAAAGTAGTCTATCGTAAAAACTTGGCTCACGCCACTGACTCCAAATCGGCAAGAACGTCTCCCAACCTAATTTCAATCACTTGATTGGCTTTATCAGCACACGAATCTTGTTAGAATTGACAACATTTAAACTTGAACAAGCCATTTGAGATAAGGAACACGAATTCGAAACCGAAACCACACCGAAGGCTCATCCTCTTCCACAGTTGTCACATCGCATATCCCAGCGATGACAATCTCGATGACATTTTAATTTCTGACAAGCAACCAAAGAGATTTTCTACTTGATGAAACCTGAAAAAACAAACAAACAGAAGGGGATCAGGGTACGAGGAGAAGGGTGAGTGGGTTGAGAAGATTAAGATCTTAAAGAGCGCTAAACAGCAAAAATCAGGCTGAGGAGATACGAAACAGATATAGACACCGATCCGTGACCGAGTCGAGACAAAGCGACACCTCTCATCCTTGAGAGCGTCGGCCATGCCGCCCTTTCTTCAGGATTTGGGACTTCCACTTCTGCTTCAGTAGGGGCACTTCCTCTGCTTCCTTTTTGCAGCATTTTCACCGCGTAAGCACTTCATTCATCAGCAGTTCGCTTGGCAGGCACATCAGCTGCTCCTTGGACTAATCCCAGCCCGATGCTTCTTTGTCAACTGGTGCGACTAGAGTTACCATTTTCTCCAAGGCACTCATTTGCGCTCTTCATTTCAGCTATGCAGTTTCGCCCTTGTTTGTAAGCAGTTTGGGTTCAGACAATGGGCTTATTGCTACTTTTGCTTATTGTTTCGATTCGCTTCGTTTCTCATTCGAGTGTTGTTTGAGCCCATGAATCCAAAAAGATACTTGGCTAAATAGAAACCGAACCAGTCAATTATGTGTATGCTATGTCCTAGCTGGTTAGTCTTGCCCTGCGCCACGAGAACTTTACTTCTCATTTGAACAGTATCAAATTGGTTAGCAGTTTCCCAAATTCGGTCATTTACCAGTTGAACTAGCATTGCAAATGCTGCAACTGCTTAACTACACTTATTCCAAACTTTACTTTACTACACCCCCTTAGCTTTTGCTCAAATGGGCGAGCAAAAAACACCCCCCGGCATGAATTTAATCCGCAGATAGACAACTAGAAAGCTATTACTAAAACAATGACAGAAACAGCCTTGCTGAACACGAGTACAAGACCAAACACGGCCAGCTCGTCTGGCTCTGGCGCAGGCTTTGGTTTCTCCTTCTGCGGGCTATGTTTTTTTCTGGCCCCAGCCAATGGAGCAAATTTTCGACAAGTTTGCCATGCAACTAACGCCTCTAACGTTTTCGAGGTGTGTGTGCGCACCGAGATGTATGCAAATGCCAGATTTTGAGTGTGTATTCCTATTCCTACCCACATGGGAGTGCGGCTTGCATCTAATGCATTCAAGCTGCACATTCGACTGGAGCAGCCGGAAAAACTTTTCCAGACCTAGCTGACTCAGACGTGTGTGCGTCTGGCGTCTGCATGTGGCAGCCTTGTGTAATAACAAAAATTTGTTCACAAAACACAATTTTCGAGTCGAGCACTGAACATAAGGTTTTATGTTCAAGGGGGAACGTTTTTCATGCTCTTGATTCATTGAAAATTTGTAGGACTAATGTAGGACTAAAAAACTAAGCTAAGGATACGGAAGGCAAGCCAGTTGTGGTTATAGTGTGTGACGGCTAAGCCTCTTTTGCATTTCCCTGTACGCCTGCCTTCTCTTCCTCACTAATATCCAATGCTATATCCTCTCATTTTCTCATTAAGCACAGGCCGCCAACGAAGTGAAAAATTCGGTGTGTTTTTGTTTTGAAACATTCTCCTAAAGAATCAGGGGAAGTGACTAGAAAAACCGCAGGATAACCCAGAGGCTTCGATAACCCAGTCCAGCAACTGACCCCAGTGTCAATTATTAACGTATCACTTGACAGCAAACGGCAAAGTAGCAAAGCTGCCAGCAAATAGAGAAAATTATGTGAGGCTGCTTAGCCCAGCTCGGAGTTGGGGTATTCATAGGCATTGGTGTCGTCGGGGAGGGACGCAGAAATCATAAATCATGACCATTCACTCAACGATGGTTTTTGTCAAACAAACAATGGACCGACTGTTTGGTAGACCAGACCCATAGGTAACTTCTCTGTCCGAGGGGTGCACATCCTCATCCGCATTCACGACAATGATAATGATAATACTCGCCCCGATGATGAGCCTGCGCCTGAGGATTTTGCATTTGGCCGTTGACAAGCGGCATTCATTGCACTTAAATTATGATTTTATTATTATTATTATGGAATGGAGCGGAATTGTTGGCCATTAATTTGGTCATCAAATGCAGGCAACTATTATAAATATTCAAAGTAAGCGGCGTGTGGGAAAATACTGGGATGCTTTGGATGCCTGGGATTGATGATTAGGCGACAGGGAAATGTGGATGCCCAGATAACTAGTGAAATAATCAATTCTGGCGACCACGAGCTACTGTCAAAGGCCACCTGCTTATGAAGAACCTCTATACTATCAGTATCGTTGAATCCAAGCAATATTCTCATCCATATTCGCTGCCCCCTAGTAACCCCCTAGTAAAAAGTGAGACCAAAGGGGGATCAATGGACAATTGCCCATTGAAATGTAAACCGCCAGGAAATCGGGGTTTGGCTTTTCCGGCTTTAGCCGTAGAAACAAAAGGAGCATAGCGGTGAAAAAAAAAAGCGACAGCAGCGGAAAAAATGTGCTGCAAATAAACAAACAGATACAGATACAACCCAAACACAAACACTGATATAAATACAGATACAGATACACAATGAGCTCAGGATTTCAAATCCGAGGAGTGTCAACAACCCAGGCGAAGGGGGGAGAAAAGGACGACGACGGCGACGGAGAGCGGCAGGCAAAAAGTAGCAGTTTTGTTATTGTATTGTTAGATAATAATAATCATATCGCATTGCATGCTGTTGACACATGAACGATGATGATGCTCATCCCTCGGCTTCACTGGCCCTAGCTCCCTCCCTTTCTGGCGCACTCGTTGTTACGTAAAAGAGGGCGATGGTAAGGGTGTCGGCCAGGATCCCTCTACCACTATTGTTCCCTTGGAGGACTGAGGAGTGCTGAGAGGTCCTTAAGCAGGCAATAAATATTTACCAGGGCAATTATTTAGCAGCAATTAAGACAGAGGTGCGCAATTGAAGAGCTCTGGAATCACTCTGTTTAGCGTTTTTTGCGCATCGCTTTTAATAAATTCCATTTCGAAATGCCTTTAATAAGCGACTGTCACTTTGACGTGCAAAAAATATGTTTTATTTGAGCTGTGTGTATTTTTAATTTCATCTGTTGTTTGTTGCTGTAAATTAAAAACCTGATTCACTCCAATTAATCAACGACTGTCAATGATGCGTAATTTGCATCGCCTGGTTAGCAGCGATCACGTCCAGAAGCAGGGTATTGTTCGAGTATATGCACATATGTATGTATGTTGCTTCCTCATGACAAGTCTGGGTATTTCTGGTCCTTGTTGTACTTACGAAATTTGCTGTTGTGGAATGGTTATTTCGAAGGAAATTACGTCCTTAAGACGTATCTAATGCATATTATACGGCCTGTTAACTTTTCGAGCTATTTGTTGTTGTCATTACCATCCATACACATTTTAATAAAATCCAAGCAAATCTTCGAGCCTAAATGGAATCAGTTTGGCAAAACTCATTTCAGTTTTTCCTCTTCTGCGCTTACTACGGTCCAAAACATCAGAGAGCCCCATTAAGCGTCCAAAAAGAAACAACGCCCCATAATAGCACCAACAACAACAACAACCATTTCAGACGGAAATGGGGTTGGGCGCGTAAAAGAGCGGGGGAAAATGGGGGAGGAAAGGCCGTCGGCTCGGCACTCGTCTGCAAATGACAGCCAGCTTTGCAGCAGTTACATAAAGCCAAAACATGTGACATATACACCGACAAACAATGCGGTACATATATTATATATATACACATATATTTGTCCATATACAACTTTCCTGGCTTAACCCACGCACACACAGCCACGAGCGCACACTCACTTACACACACACATCTTCAGGGAGGAGATTACAAAGCAACCCCAAAAATATAAGAACCACCCCAAAAAACAGCCAAACAACTTTGCAGCTGTACACAAAACGCCATGACAGGCAGTCTGTGCCGATTCCAATCGTTCCGACCGCGCCACATTTTTTCCTTTTTTCCCGTTTTAAAGGAAATTAACCATTTTGGGGCTTTCCGCGGAAAAGAAAAGGAGAGCAGCAGCAGCAGCTCCCGCTAAATATGCAAATCACAAGGCAGCCGGCCTATTTTGCCGCTACGCCTACATTATGCCCGGAGACTTTGCCATCGGATTTACTTTATTGAAATATTTAAATAAGATTGTCGATTCGCACAGCCTAACTGGGATTTGCCGGCGGAAGGAGGGTCTTTCGGGAGGGGGCCAACTGTACTTATGGCGCCTTGCCAGGACCGAAAAGGGTGTGCCAATGATGTCTTTCATGTCGCCCCGTCGGAAGGGGAAGTCGGGAAACGTCGTCTGAAATTGACATTTTATAAGTGGGCGACGATATTTCGGTTATTTTGCCGTGGACCGAGCCATCGCAAACGGACGGAGAAACTTAAAGCAATAAAACATATTTAAATTCCACTTTTAATGCCCGCCAGTTCGCAGTGAAATGTGAAAATTATGCGTATCCTGCGCTGCACTTAGCCGGGATCCAAACCCTTTAATGTCCTTGGCCGCAGCGTGTGCCGCATTCAGCCGTCTCCCCCGCTGAGTTTAGACCGCAGCGCTCCAGGAGATGGATATGTGGATATGAGGACTTGTTCTGCTTTCTGCTTTCCGCGCTCCCCGTTCCGTGTTCTATCGGGATATGGGATATGGCCTCAGTCGGGCACCGATGCGCCGCTGGGTTCCCCGAAAATAAGGTGATAAGACTGATAACACGAATAGGAGCCCAGCGGGTTGGCGGAACCGAGTCAGCTGCCTGTCCCATTTATGACTAATTAGCGTTCGTAGATAACGTTTCCCACCGCCACCTGATAGTCGCGTGTGTTGTGTTGATTGCGGAGAGAAAAAGTGTAACGCGTTTAAAGGGTACATTAAGCGAGCTCTTTTCAGTTTGATAAGATTTTACGCTCTTGTGAGTATCTTCAGGATCATATTAACCATATCTAAATAACTTTTGGATATTATGCTTTAAGACTTCAAAATAGTAATTTTCTTGATGTAACCGGCGCATACAAATTTTTCTGGCGCCACATTCCGTTTGAACTCAATCAAAAAGCACATCGAAATGCATTCGTCTCGCCTGTTCTGCCTTTGAGCCCTTGGGACATGTCAAAATAACAGAGTTCCCAATGGCAGTTTCGTAATGCTTATTTATGAGTTTTACATTTTGACAAATTAATAGAAAAGACAATAACAATCACAACATCACACAGCATTCAAATCGAAGAGCGTTTGTCCGATTTCTGTTTATTTTCACACAAGTGTGTATCTCTGACGTATTACGAGCCCCAAAATAAAAAGCATATTCAAATGCGGATAATAAAGCACATAAATTAGTATTAAATTACACAAAACGAAATACGAATGCGAGAAAAGAGCTGAAACTTGTTGAGCCCGAGCTGGCTGCGAAGTCGCCGCTGGATGTCTTTTGAAAGGCGGGCTCACAAAACCCTACCCCGAAACCCCACCTGGAGCCCAGCTGGCAGTTTTTCTTTACCCCTCTACTGCCCCTGCCCCCAGTCCACGGCGATTGTTCGCTTTAAGCTCGAGGTGTGAAAATGTTCGATTATTGTCATCGTGAGCGGATCCGCGTGGGTTTATTTGCGGGCGATGGGGAACGAGGGTCTCAGCCGCTTAGCTTCAATTGTCATAAAGCTTGTGGTGCATGTAATGACCGCTTATCTGCGACATAAATGTCATATGCTAAGTGGACTTATCCGGAGATACGTATACGTACACGTACGTATACGTATTGTTTTGTACGTATTTCACCCGTCTTGTTTATGGGCTTCAAATGGCGCTTAATGTGGCAAGTGATTAAAGTTTATAGGGGAGGCAGAGAATTACAGGCAGAAAATTACCGAAAGACTTTAAGACTATGTATGTATATTTAGATTTGAAATAGAGGCTCCATTGGTAATTTCCCTGAGTTCTCTGCCAAATTTTAAGTTAATGCGTATTGTTTATGTTCAGTCCAGATTTAATCTCTATTCCTCGCCGTCAAGATTTCGGCTATCCCACCTCCACCTCCGTCAAAAATAATTTTCTAATAAGCCATAAAATATCACTTCGGGCCAAAGGGGGAATTTTCTTGTCTTTTCGATTGTAAAGGTGTTGCGCATAGCAATCAACTAATAACGATAACCTGGTGACCTTCCTCTTCCTCTTACCCTTGCCGCTTTGTTCTTGTGCATCACAAGGAAGAGACGCACGCAGGGGCAGGGTCACATAACAAAAAGGACAATCGGCATCGACACAGGTGAAATTCGTGGACGGGTCGCAGGGTCGAGATGCCTCGAACAATGGGCCCCTTGATCCCGCATAATTTATATGATTTTTCCCCAGTTGTATATCTTGTGTTTTGCTATTGTTTTCTCTGTAAATATGTTGGACTTTCGGCTTTTCCCACCTTTATTAAATTGTGTGTGTGCAGGACAGTTCATAAAAATTGTGAGCCCATAAATGGTCATCGTCTTTTCGATGCTGTGCTCTCCCTGCTGCTATTAATTATTTTATGCGTGTCACATAAATAATATTCTTTATTGCTACAGAACAACAAGTATATGTATATAGTTTAAGAACCGTATTTTTTTTTTTTTCCACTCAAACTGATTGAAACGTCTGTTTTTCCTGCCTACTTTTAGGCGAGAAGCCCTTCAAGTGCGAGCACGAGGGCTGTGATCGCCGCTTCGCCAACTCCTCGGACCGCAAGAAGCACTCCCACGTCCACACATCAGACAAGCCCTACAATTGCCGGATCAATGGCTGTGATAAGTCCTATACGCATCCCTCTTCGCTGCGGAAGCACATGAAGGTAAGTTGAGCTCGTCTGAATCACTCTTCAGGACTCCTAGGTTTCAAGATCATATTCAATATCTTCAGTATCGAATTTGGTCTCTAAACAATGCGAAAATGTTCTTTTTGATGAAATGTAATGAGCATAATTAAATGAATAAGCTCTTATCTTAACCTATCTAGAAAAATGTTGAACTAGATTAGTGAGATTTAGATTATTATACAAAAACAACTAAAGCTTTTTAGACACTTTTTGACGCCAACTAACTCCCGCTTATTTCATCATTTCCCGCCAGGTGCATGGCAACGTGGATGAGAAGAGTCCATCCCACGGCTACGACAGCGAGGGCGAGGAGAGCTCCAGCTCGAGCATCATCACTGGTGGAGCCCAGACGCCACCCTCGACCCGCATGGATGGAAGTGCAGGAAGCAGCAGCGGGGTGAGCAGTCTGAGTGGCGGAAGCGGCATCAAATCCTCTCCGCACTCGATCAAGTCGGAGCCCAATCCGATGCACAGCGTCCACCTGGGCGCCTCGAGCAGTGGTAGCAGCAGCACCGCCAGCAGCAGTGCCTCCCACTTGCTGCAGCAGCAGCAACAGCAGCAGCAACAGCAGCAGCACCAGCAGCAGTCACAGCAGCAGCAGCTGCTCACCCATCCCAGCGACCCGAAGTCCTCGCCCGCCCTCCAACTGATGGCCGCTTCCGCCTCCGCCTACCTGCCACCACCGCTGGGACCTCCGCCGTCGCACCACCACCCCCATCACCACCAGGCGGCGCCATCTCCGGGTGGAGCGACCGCCTCCGCATCCATGCTGCACCACAACCACCACCTACTGTATCACCCGGCGGCCCAGCACCACCCACCCAGCGACTGGTACCACACGACGGCGCCGAGCGGCAGTGCGGAGGCCATGAACCCGCTGAACCACTTCGGGCACCACCACCACCACCACCACCTGATGCACCCCGGCGCAGCGACGGCGTATTGAGAGTGGGAGAACTGGTGGCCCGAGGAGCCGCCACCACCGCCGCCCGCCCAACCGGTGGCCACGCCCACCACCATTGCTGGGGCAACTGGACCAGCCCAAGGAAGTCTGGAGGAGTCGGCCTCCTCGCTAGACTGGATCTGCTGCCAGCGACTGCAGAACCTGGCCCTTGTGGCGCAATGTGAAAACCAAATATTTCTGAAAGTTGAAGAGAGCTCTTTGAACTTTTTACCTGATAATTGAAAATTTGCTGTTAAACCGAAAGTCGAATGCTCTCTCTTTGATTTGTCTCTGAGCATGACTATTATGTATTTTAAATATTACCATTCAAAATAAGATGTTCGATCGATATATTGACTAATTTCTTGCTATTTAACTGTTATGTAAACTTAAACATAGTTTTCCAGTTGCAGAACAAAACAATTTACAAATAACGATCTTCGACTTAATCTTACTGTAAATGTATAAACTATGGGTAATTATCGCATACATGTAAAAACGCACTCGTAACCTTAACTTTAAACCAAGTTACTTAAGCATATTGATTACCTAGCCGTTAAGACTTAGCTAATTTTTTGCCAAATTAGCTTTCATTCTCATCATCCCCTCCCATCCACCAGCTTTCTAGTACAAAAATCGCTAACCAACTGTAAAACATTGAAGGGATTGAAAGCTTCGTCGCATATACGTACATACATTTTTGGCCTTAGATTTTCTCAAGCTTAAGTACGCAGAATACATTTAAAAGTTATCACAGAAACCAACAACAAAAACAAACATGCAAAATAAACTGAAAAAAACCCTATAAACAAGTATGTTGTAATTATTTTTGGAAGGTCGTGGTGACCTCAGAGATCATTTTTAGGATTCCACTGTTATATATTTCTGCATTGACTGAATATTTTAAGGAGTTTTAGAGTTGTGAGAGAAATCTCTAGGCTACCAGTCCTCCACAAATACTATATCGACAGTCCTATACCGACAACTTTGTTCTCTGTTTATCTAAAAACTCGCATTGAATTATACAAATAGAATTATTTTCCAAGTTCAAACGTCTAAACTCCAACTCATCGATGCCATCGAATGCATAGTTTGGCCAACACTTCAGTTAAATAAATTCGATTTTCTGCTCCGACTGGAAACAAATTTCGAAACCTTGGACTGATTTCCGCCTCAATTGATATGGTTTCCACACGCTGGCCGCTTCACTCCGTTTGTCTAAAGTGCATTTAGTTAGTTAGACGCATTTTTCACGGACCTACCAGCCGATTGGGATTGTATCAGATACTTTGTCATTCGTTTTGATTGGTTCAGCGGAGGCTGGCAAACGAAATTTAAGTGTGTGATGAGCCGATCAAGTTTTCAGGGGCTGAAAGTCATCAAAACACCTTAATAGCCAACAATTTTCTTGGCTAAGCTATTAAATTTGCATAATAAAAACAGAGGGCTTTTAAAATAAATTATGGGCAGTGGGCAGGAAAAAGTGGCTAAATTGAAATTATTTCTGGAGAGAAGAACGTGATTTATTTCCAAAACTTTAACGCGGGAAACTTTGACTGATTTCATTTGATGAAAGGGCCGTCAAATACTCGCCACGGTTATTTAGCCGCCGAGGGGGGCAAAGAATAAAACGATTTATGTTTTTTTAATTAACCCAACAATTTGTTACGTGCCTCAAACGAACTCGGTCGCGCATACACACATCTGCAGAGTGTCTAGGAGAGCGGAGTGGTCGGAGCCGTAACGAAATCATATTTTGATTTATTGAATAGAAATCGATTGGATTAATCGAAAGAAATTATATTGCAGCGGCCGACTGTCGGCGAAATTTGCTCTGCCTGTTGCGGCTTTCTACGGTCTCCATAGGTATACCGACCTCTGCTGTCAGCAAAAGCCTCTAAGGTTTAACTGTGGGAAATTGACATTAAAGGATGAAATCGGCCTGAACAAGAGATAACGCAGTAGTCGAGCTCCCCGACTATCTGATACCCGTTACTCTTCTACACTAGAGTGAGTGTAAATTTACAAGACTAATGAAAAAATATCGAAACCTTTTTCAAAAGTGTGGTGTCTCTATGTCTCTGGAGTCTGCATGCTTTTACTCTACGAGTAACGGGTATAAAAATGTTGTGGCCTGCAATTAAAATTTCACCTGGGTTCCGCCGTTGGATGATGGCCATGAACGAGTTTGGTTTGCTTTGATTTCGGCTGGATTGCCGCAAGAACATGCGGGCACCATACTAGCTTTTGATTGGGAGATATAGCCAAGGAAATGGCAGCCAGAGTTAATTGGCAGTGCCAGGAGTCTCAACAGTTTTCATTTTACACAAATATGTTTTTTAAATCGCAATTAGAAGAGGGCGTTGAGGTATATGAAGTTTTACAAATTATGAAAGACTCAAGGCAAATATAAACTCTGCTTCTGGCTGTCAGCGATAGGAAACAAGAAATTAGGTATCAAAAATACCAACATACTTGTATGATGCGCGACTGGTATTGTGATCTTCCCCTTCTGGCAAATCTTATTTGGAAAACACATCGAAACATTGGCAAACTCCGTTCCCATGACCGAGGAGAATGAGCCGAACGATGCCCAGAATCAGAAACCTTTAAACAAATCAAGCCACGACCACACGGTCGGTCACCAAGCAATGCCAGCATCTGACACAAAACAACGGCCGAAAGTACAAAAATGGCCAAAAGCGAGACAGAGACAGAGAGAGAGGACAAAACTTGTTGACACGGCCCAAACCAAAACCATGGCCATGCCATCCGGTCTCTTTCTGGCTAACTGCGCCCCTCTCCCTCGCACAAACGGTGCGCTTACTTTCTGTGTCGGTACAATTTAAGTTTCAATAGGCGACTATTTGTTGCAATTTAAGCTGAACGCGTTTATAAATTGAAGGAGGAAACTGCCGTCGACTGCGACTCATAGACAGCCGCGTGGAAACCCCAGGCGGGAAAAGGGGCTTGCAGGGGGAGTTAAGGTTGGATACTACAACCAACTGGGAAATAGGCAGGTAGAGGCCCAACGAGTGACAGGGCCCCCGGACGTTTAAATTGGACCAGCGAACGTACACATGCCGCTCACAGTTCAAAATGCAAAGTCTAATTTTCGGTTTTTGCGCAACTGTGATTCGGCCTGACACTTAAATTACTTAAATTAATTTATACTAGCCATGGGTCCTATACTGATTTGTCCGCTCTTTTTGTTTGTTTTCCTTCGCGGTACAGTGTTATTATTTTGTGGCTAACTAATGTTTGCGGTTGTCTTTTTAATTGAATTATTTTCACAGTGTCTGGCAAACTGTTGCGGTCGATAATGAGAGTAAAAGTCGACTGAACAGCATTTTTGACGTAAGCCTGCAAAAAAAACAAATGAATCATATTTAAAGAGCCGTAAATAAATAGGAGCGAAATAGAGGATTTTTGTTTTGACAGTATTTTGTATATTTTAAATGTTCAATAATGGCACTTTCAACGGCCATTAAGTTTTACTAAGCTTGGGATTGAATAGTTGGCCAGATCGACTCCGCCATTGATCCTGATTAAGAGTATATATATATACTTTATATGGTCGGAATAGCTTCCTTCTGCCTGTTACATACTTTTCAACGAATCTAGTATACCCTTTCCCGCTACGAGTAACGGGTATAAATATTGAAACAGCTTGGACACGGCGCAGACGCATTGGCACCACCCAAAAGACGCACATTAAAGACAATTTGTACACTTGGCTAATAGTTTTTTAATCAAAATTTAACGCCACACTCGACTTACAATAGTTTTTGAGGCAGCACACCCATGCCGCATTCTCCAGCCTTCCTTACCGACCACACGCGAGCTGGGAGAAACCTTAATTAGTTTTCGAAGTGCAACCAAAGATGATAAATTGTTGGGCTGGGAAAGCCAGGCAGATCCCAGACTGGCTGTCTGGAGCGATCGGGACTGGACGGGCTTATTGAGTTACGATGTCAGTGGATGATCATTAAAATTACAGACAGTACCGGCCAGAAACTGGGTTCCCAAGAAATTCATGGAGGAACAACTGGATCCTCGCCAGTAAAATCCCCTCCCCACTCGCTAAAAAAAGTTTGTAATATTTCAATATTCGCACACAAAACGAAATTAGCTCGTCGGAGCATTGGGATCCGAGCTTGGATTGACATTGGGATTGGAAAGGGATCGAGATCGGGATGGGGATCGGGGCGGAATCGGTATCGCAGTCCGCATGCAAATTCACTGGAACAAATAAAAAGCAAAAGACGGGGCAAATACAAATACAAATAATAAAAAGGCTTATGCCGAGCTGAGAAGTCGTTGTGGCTATGTGACTTATGGCTGAGTTCCTTTTATGCCCTGGACACTGTTGCTTTCGTCTCGCTGCTGCACTGAGAGAAAGGAGTCAAACTAGCGATTCTATCGACATAGCCAATTGCTAATGCCCAATTACATTGGGCATTACACTCAAATACCGAGTGTTGGTTCAGCGAACCAAAAATTGATTAATGGCCATTAATCTGCTGACAATGAATATCAATTAGTATGGTTAGTATTTCGATAAATTCAACTAGGTTTTCAAACTCCTTATTTGGTGGCCTCAAAACCCATATTCCGCATTCCCATATTCCTTTCTCCCGATAAAGTTTCACCTTTGTGGTGTGCGGTGTACTTCGTTTCGTTCGAGGCATGTGCAGACAGTTGTGAAATTATATTTGCGCACCGTCATGGCCATTGTGTTGCTGCAGGAGGATTGGACTGAATTCGAGGACTAGGCACTAGAGCCAGAGACCCAGTCCCAGCCCGCCTCAACTCTCGATTTGTCAGGGCAGACGAATAGCTTAACTGTTGGCCAGTTAAGGTGCAGGTTGTTGCTGCGCCGATCGCAGATGGAGGAGTTGGGCCGGGACATGGGAGCTGCCGCGCATCACCGTCTTCGTGCTATTCAAACAAATTATATACAAAATGTTAAATGAATTATGAATTTTGCATATGCGAATTCGCCGTATCGTGCAATTTTTCATATCCAATAGGCAAGGACGCTGTGAGCCAGGCCAGCCAGCCAGTCAGCCATCCAGCCGGTCGAAGAGAACCTGTGTTGCTTGGCCAATCTTTCCATGGTGTTGGCTTTAATAAATTGGCGTGGGGTGCGCCTCGAGCAGTCCATCCTCCATCTCACCATCACCATCGCCATCGCCGTCATCCAATCCTCTGGGCGTTGTTGTCGCAGGCTTGTTTGGGCCATGTCCGTGTCCAAGTCAATGTCATGGATTTGTGCGGCATGTGTCGAGTTCAGCAAACACAGCCGTTCGACAGCCACTAGCAAAAAGGAAGGCAAATATAATCAAGTCATATAAATTGAGTGCATTTTTCACAATAAATTGTCTAAATTGTCTAAATTATGCCGTGAGCGCTCACCTGATGACCAGGAAAGTCATGTGGGCCCATCGTTTCCGAGAGCAGTGCGTGTGGGAAATTAGCTGGGACTCGGTTGGATTGGATAACCGGGGGATTAAATTTGATTAGCTGAGAATCAGAAATAACTACTGCTTGACTACATTATTACCGAATATTCTTTGGACCAGGCAAAATTAATTTAAATTGTTGAATAGCTGGTTTGATGCATATATGTAGTAATATGTAGTACTAATTTTTTCTTTAACAGAATAAGAACATTTAGCATATTTGGCGCATATTGGAGATTGGAAGAAAGTAAGAATTATTTATTATCAGAATCGCAATAAAGGCAAGTTTTGAAAGAGGTAATCTCATCGGTCAAAATTGTTGAAAGAGTTTCGTCACGCAGTTCGCCGTGCCTTTCACTCTACAACCACAAACAAGCTATGCACAGTATCGTAAATTATAAACATATCCAGCGCACCTCATTATTAAGGAAAATTAGGGAATGAACACAGAAGCACTTTCCCAAAATACACCCACCCGATTCATCCCAATCCATCCAGCAGTTCGGGGATCAGACAATCAAACATTAGCAGGTGAAATACGTTGATGTGCCTTAAAACAATATTTGCGGGCCTGCAGTTGTGTTTGGTTAGCAATTAGGTGCATCCCGAGCTTGCAGGCGAGCATAAGCCAGTGATGGAGATCCGATCCCTGATCGATCATGTAAACAATTCCAGCATATTTAGTACGTGCCAGGAAAATGAACGGCCAGCCCGAGGGTCGGCGAGGAGGCGGGGCAGCGAGGCGGTGTGGCAAGTGGCAAGTGCGCGACTAGACTAACAGTAGCCACGGGCTAATTATGCTCGGGAAAAACGGAAAAGCGGAGCAAGAACCACTCGATGGCTGCGCCCTTTAGCGAGAGCAGCACTTGGCCAGCATTGAACTTGATTTATGCACCTCGGCATAGGACCAGAGACAGCCGAAGAATACCAAACCAGACCAAACCAGACTACCAGGCGGCCACGCCAGCCCGCTGAAAGTTTCAAGTACTTTCCACAACCAGGCCTCAGACTCGATTTCGAGCTATTTGATCCAGGGAAATGGTTGCACAGGAACAATTATTAACTGTGGTTGTCAAAAGATATAATTTGATTGAACAAAATGGAAACCTTCAAAAAAGAAAGTAAAATACTTACATTCAAAAAGTAAATCTGCGGTGAAAGAATTTCGCTATGTATTTTATGACACGCAGTTGCTAATAGAAAATATAAGCTCCAAGAAAACTCACTGAAAGCTCTCTACAATAACTTTAAGCTGACGATGCAGTTTCCTGTTGAATTCCTCGGACAGCAGCTGACGGTCCACTAGAAGTGGAGTATCGCCTCCCTCTTTGGTGACTCCTTTTCCGCCTGTAGAGCACACCTCCTGTGTCGAGGGCTTCCATCCAGAATCATCATAGGCAGATTCGCTAAAGCTCTTCAGAAATTTCTCTGCGAGCAGGGCTACGCGATCATTCGGACGGGGAGCATAGTTATCTGTGAGGACCTCCGATCGACGAGTGAAGATAACACTGGGCTTGTAACTCAAACTACTCGGCTCTATGGACGGACGGGTCTTAAGACTGCTATTAAGGCTGATGGAGGAGGTACTCTTTCTTGTAGTGAGTGCTGCTGCCATTAACTTAGCCCGAATCTTCTCTTCGTCGTCGGTCAGTGTGATGTCCAGAAAGTCGGCGTCATCATTCAGAACTATTGCAGGACCCTCGAAATCATGTGGAATTTCCATCAGGGCTTTGTCAGCATCGTATATCTTAAGGCTAAGAAAGCTTTTCGACTTGGTTACCTCACTTGATGATACGTCTGGTCCACCCTCGTGCATCAAGTCTTGTTCACCTATAACATAGTGCTGAAGAGCATATTAAAAAAAATCGGAAAGGAAGCTAGCTGCGGAAAGCCGAAGATTATATACTCTTACAGTAATAAATTTTTTAAACAACGGATGTATACCGAATAAGAACACCTTATGATAAAAAAAATCAAAACTTTGATTACTTTTCCATTATTTCCAATTAATATTTTCCTATGACAGCTATATGTTCAATTTTAATCAAATTATAACCGAAATTGTATATTGTCAAAACCAGATGTAATGTGTTATGATAAAAAACAACGAATGTACATACTTCGTTCCCAACTATTTTTCGATTATTTCTATGTCAGATATTATGATTAATATGATTCGATCTAATAAAAACAATGTAGACAGTTTCCAAACTGAGACAATACTTTTCGTAGGAACAGTTGGACGGACAGACGAACATACGCACATGACTTCATAAACTCGCCTGTTGAGGCTGATCATGAATATACATAGATATTTTATATGGTCGCATTACCCGCTGTAAGGGTATACAATGCGTTAAGATTTTTGTGAAAAGGTCTTACTTGATCAAGTAGATACCCTTCCTCACTTGAGACCTTAGGGTCGGATTTATCGGAAACATATTTGTTATTATCGCTCACCTCGGCTTCGTAGCAATACTGACTATAATTATATTCACTTTTGTCGAGAGCAACGGAATTACTTAGCTGACTATCGATCATATTTTGACCTAGATCTTTGTAGCAATGAGATGCATCCGCGGTGATGACACTAGGATGCTTCCCAAATGTAAATGCTCCAGAAGAATAAAGTATGTCGACACCCCTAGCAATTGTATCCCTTTGCATTATTGGGCTTTCATCGTACACGCTTTGCTTGGTATGAATAGCCCGTCTTTTTTTTTTTGAGCTCAACCAACCGTCTTGATGACTTTTGTTCTGTGGGTCACAATGCTCCGTATCTAGAGTCCAATCCGTCCAATCCGCGGTCTCATCTCGACTGGGACATTGCACCCCAATGGAGGCACCTGATCTTCCAAGCTGAGCCGCCTTAACTTTCTCGGTGCCAAATTCGGAGTGAGGTTCCTGGTAGTGCACTTTGCTCCTCGTCTTGATGTTAATGGGACTATTGCCACGATCTTGATACGTCTTTGGCACACTCCTCTGGCGATGATAATGAGGATGACGACGATGGCATGTGCTGCAGCTCGAAAGATAATTTTTTTTTGAGCGAGATTGCGATGTCGCAGTTGTTGGAATGTAACTTTTGCAATTTACAGGGTAATTGGGTCCATCAGTCTCCTCTGCGTCGTAGCCCTCGAAATGGTACTTTCCTGATCTGAAGTGGGCAGTGCAAACACTACAAGCGTAAGACTCTTGTGCGCAGACACATGATCTTGCTCTGTGCCTGGTATTTAAAGCACCATTGCAAAACCCACTTTCCAATGGACAGGAATACGAGTGGGTTGCTTCTTGATTTTTTTGGCAACAGTGCCTTTCTGTTAGTTCTGTTTTATATGACTCTCTTTTGAAATGATTTGGTCTAATCCCCTTATCTCTATTTGATACTGGGTTAAGAAGTTCTTCCAAGCAACTGAAGGATCCACGATTTCTTAGAACTTGTTCTCGTGAAGGGTCTGTCGAAGAACTGTCGTACTCCTTGTAGCCTCCTTCGAGTTTACCAGAATACTCTGAGCCTATGCTGCTTCCATAACTCCCGCTTCCCGGACCCCTGGGAAACGATAGTTGATCGGACCCACGAAGTTTAGATCTGTTAATATGGTAGACCTGAAAAGCGCGCTCCGCTTTCTCTTGTCGTTCCTTAGACTCTTCCAAAATTTCGCTGTATATCTGACTATAGCTCTTGGAACGATCAGAGGATAGCAGGCTTTGTTGAGACCAAGACTGCGTGTCATCGTGATCACTTGAAATATAATCTGTGTCCTTTGGTATACCTCCCAACTCTTTTTCCAAAAGAAGGTTTTCGTTCGAGCAGTTCAACATTGCCTTTCCCCCGTAACATGGACAATCCTGAACGTGCCGTCCGTTGTAAATCTTCTTAGAAACTAAGTCTCGGTCGTTACTGTTTCGATCTCCACCCGTTTCAGGGTCGTTCTGGTCCTTTGTCGACACGCTCCTGGCGCTGACGTAGTGCTGATCATGACGGGACTAATGGTGGGTTTGCAATAGTGGGACCAAGGAAACTGGGCAGCCTACTTACCATTTCTAATCGAAGATCTTCTTGGGTGTAGCTGCGTGGGGAATGGGGGCCCAAACTGAATACCTGGCATTTGTTGCCGGGCAACCCCGATCTCTAGAGCTTCCAGGTTTCCCCACTAAAAAAGGGCTTGCTTTCAGCAGGCCCATTAATTACCGGGCCAACTCAACTTGGCAGCCACAAGGGAGCCAAGTGGCCATATGCACCGCTGGCCCGAAAAACAGAACTCAATTAGCTAAACCAACGAAAACTCACTCACCATCTCGAGAACTTCACATTGCCCACACACAACGAGCCGACGAAAAATGGAAGTGCATCAAGTTCTGGAGAGGCATACGAAGAGGGGCTGGAAAGAGGCGGACTTTCGAGGCATACAATTGCGGCCCATTAGTGTCACTTAGCAGCTAATTATGCTGCGCCCGAGAATTACTTTTTAATTTGTTGCTCTGCGCCTCGTACCAAAATAAATACCGTGCGCGCCAAGAACTTCAAATAAATTTTAGGCAGGAGGAGCAGAGGGCAGCCACCGAAACTCAAGGGACGAATTTTTCCACAGTAGTTTTGGCAGCCAGCTTGGCTGCTTTGGTTTCTGTTCTCGGCTTTCCGTTCTCCCCACTCCGACATGGACATTTGGCTCCCGGTCCCGGTCCCGGTCCCGATTCCGCTCCCTATCCCTTTCCCTATCCGTATCCCAATCCCATTCCTACTGTTTCTGCCGACGCGTGCTGTGGGCGTTCACCTTAATTTGCTCACTGCCCAAGGGCTCGCATCCTCGGAACTCTCGAGTCTTGGACGCTGTAGAATTCTGGTGGCAAAATGGGCGTTACCGGTACAGAAATTATGATGTTCGACCAAGGGCCATGGCTAGCTTTCGAACTTTAAATTGCCAAAGGGTAACGTTTTGCAAACTTTAGCAAGTAATATATTTGGCAATGCTTCTCTAAAGAAGTCCACGGATCCTTAAGCGAAGTTAGTTTAATGGAGAAGTTAAGACTGAATATTGAACAAAAGCTATAACCACCACATCCCAAAGGCATTGACGGCACTTAATATACTCAAAATATTGCTACGATCCGTGAAGCATGTTTACCTTTGATCTTCGCGCCTTTGGTGGCACACGACTCCAGTCGCTTCAAGCGACTCCAAGTGTTAATTAGACAAAAACTGATTAAACATTTTGCGCACACACGCTCCAAATGAGAAGAAGAAGTTGCATTGGTCAGCCGTAAACGGCGCCACATCGCCAGGCCCAAAGTCGCCTCGATCGGTAAGGAAAGGAGCAGAAGGGAACTGGGTCCAAAAGCGGGCAACACACATTTATTAAAGTCGATCGGGGCATAAATCGTTGAGTGACATGCGACAAACGTCCGAGTTACATTATGTGCGGTGCGATTGATACGACAATCGAGCGATGGATGCTTCGGGTGGATACTTCGGATGGATGATGATGATGATGGGTAATTAAAAATTGATCACGTTTAACAAACTGCTACCGAAACAATATATCACAAATGATTCGCCGAGCAGAAGGAGGACTTGACAAAGTCGCAAAACTTGAGCGGTTTCGGTCGTGCGGCTGTATGGACATATCGATCGCGTTGAGATGCCACATTAAGTCAAAGCTCTGGTTACATTTCATCTCTCGGCGCAGATCCACATGCGTTTTTGTGTGCGTTTTCCCCTGTTCTTTCGACAACTGGCCCATCAATAATTCATTTCGCCTGAGTGATCTATTCACTGAAGGATCCAATTCATCGATCGATCGTTTGTTCGCCGATCGGACTGATCGAACCGATCGCGAGAAAAAAGAGATATTCCGCTTGTCAGTCGGGGCCAGGGCACAAGTGTTTCCTTTGTTCCCTCCCTTTGAGGGCTACAATGTGCCATAAATATATTGAATACATATTTGGAGGCGCGGAGGGTCCCAGAACAATGGAACCGCTAAGGTTCCGCTCATTATTTGCCAGGAATTGAAGTACCCTTCAGCCGGAGTGTTGGTTTTTGTGCAAACGCTGGCGACTTTTGATGGAACACCGCCGCAAACGGTTATTGATTAACGACGCCCTGCAATGCTGTAGGCCAATGGATCACCGATCCAATGCCGTAATGATCCCACTTCTACCACTTCGCCCACCTGAATCTAAATTCGTATACTGCCCTCCATACGCAAACTTTAACCCCTGGAAAAAGTGCGCGAAGGTGTTGGATAAAACATAAAGTTCGTGTGAATGCCGACACGTTGTGACAATTGTTTGACAACAACGGCCGCAAACGGCTTTTGAGCACAAAAGACATGGAGAACTATGAAAAGGTCGTCAAGCGACTGGGCCGCATGACTCGCCCACACAATCATACAATCATCGATAAAGTTTTTCGCGTTTGTCGCGTTTTCCCCGCGGTTTTCTGCAAAACGTGCCACGAGTCGCTCGCGAACATTCAAAAGATGCAAATGCCACAAGGAATAAACAAACGGCGCAAGCATTCACAAACAAATACTGGCTGCGACTTGGAATTCGTCCAGCCCAATCCTATCGCCTCATCTGGAATCGGTCGACTGTGGGTCTGCTCGTGGCATAGATTCCCGCCTTTCTTTGTTCCGCGAAATATTGTTAAATTTATAGGCACATACGATGTGTAATCTGTCCAACGATAGTGACAGGCGAGACAGATTCTGACAAACTTTGGGCCGCATTTTTTTCCAAATAGGTAGCCTTCTTGGGTAGCATTTTCGGATTAGAAAATATCTCATAATTCAGTTATACAAAGATCATATTTACGTATAGTGTTTACTTGATTGCGCATATTGTAAAATCTTTTAAAAATAAGTGTATGCAACCCTGACAAGTCTTTGCTGCATTTTAATACAAATGGAACTGAAATATATATGTATATCGTATACGTATAGTGTTTACTTGATTGCGCATATTGTAAAATCTTTTAAAAATAAGTGTATGCAACCCTGACAAGTCTTTGCTGCATTTTAATACAAATTGAACTGAAATATATATGTATATCGATATCTGTATATATTGAGAAATGCGAGACTGAGATTCCGCCACCTAATCAAATACAAAAGAGGTTGATAGGCATTAGCAGAAAGCATACAGTTGAATATAGAAATATATCCCCCACCTTACCACCAAACCCATAGATACCACCACCTGCCCCTGTGGACATTGGGTTGCTCGTCGCGCGTGGTTCTTGCTTCTCGGCCTGTAACAACACCAGAGCTTATTGATATCGTGCTCATTGATCTTGTATGGCGATAAGTCAGCGCTCAAATACTTATATATATGAATATTTTCATCGTCGGGCTTGGGCTCCCACTTCCAGCGAAGTGGATCGCATAAAAGCGGAGAGGCCAGAAACAAAGACTCCAGCTTTGCGAAGGCATTAGAGGCGATCTTCGGACTTGGTAGTGCTTGGATTGGGATTGGGGATTCGGTTAAAAGTGTTTTTTGCAGGTCCGCTTTTGCAGTTGAACCCGGGGTTGCGGTCGAGATCAGGACGATGCTTTGGAGGAGGTTGCGGATGAAGATGAGGACTGGGGCACATGTGGCCCAAACATTCTCACACGACCAGCTGTGGAATGGCGAGGAAAACCTCTGGCTCGACCTGAACTAAAACTGGGACTCGCCGATTGGGGTCTTTTCTCCTAGACCGCAACTATAAATTACATAAACAGCTTTGCCGTTCCGCGAATTAATATTCGTGTGATATTTTATCGTTATTTGATTTCGACCAAATTTACTGACCGTCCGAAGCGAAGTTGCAGTCGAAATAGTCGTGCAATTGCAGGTGCGAAAGCTATCGATTCCCTTTAAGACCAACGATGGTCAGGTGGGGTACAAGGTGTAACGTTATTTAAAATATTAAAATAATAAATAAAATTAAATTTGAAATATTGATATGTGCGTGATCGATCGCTTTATGGCTTTATTGTTAGGACAAAAATTGAAATAAATATATCCTATATGTGCTTATAGGAGAGTTCTAGAAAGTTATGCCCTAAAACTCCTCTCCTCATTAACTTTATGAAGATGCCCGCAAACATGTGTCAACCCATTGCCATAAATGTCCGAACAATTAACAAGCGCCCCAAGTGGCAAGGCTTCATATGCCCATTCGCCCAAGTGGCCCCAGGATAGTCATTAAGCGACTGAGCCTCAACTTTAACCTTTTTAATGGCAGGCCGCATCATAAAAACCCTCAGCAGCCCATCGCCCCCCTTGAAATACCTGGCAAATTAGCCAGAGTCATAAACTGTGGAAGAGCTGGGTGTAATTATGCATAACATACAGCCTTTAGCGATACGGACAGATGGATTGGGCATCAAGGGGCGTTTGCAGAAATTAAATTATTAATTCTGCAAGTCGGAATTTCAATTTCAATTTTCCCGATTCGTGGATCGATTTCGCCTGCCCTTTTTATGGGCTGCAAAGTTTCAGTTATTAATTTCATTCGCGAACCAAGCCAAACACACTCGGCGTATGCGGAGTGTTTCAGCGCCTAATGAGCAGGACGAGTGAGGGGCGATGGATTGGGCGGGGACGCGGTGGCGGTACAGGGGACACGGGTGATCGCAAACAGCAGCTCGTAATTTAATATTTCATGGCGCCAGCAGCACTATAAAAACGCAGCAGCTTGGAGTCCAGCTCCAAGCTCCAAAATGAAATGACTTTAGCTGTACCATTCATTATGGCAACACGACGTTGGCCGAGGACGCCGAAGATGTACTGAGAGAAACGGGTCAATCCACACTTGTGATAAGTTTGACATAAGTCAGCTTTCAAAGTATCAAACAAAATTTTGTTGGAAAATTTTTAGGCCTAGATACCAAGTTTGTAAGTTTGCTTCCTAAGTTCCCTGCAACGTTTTAATTAAATTATGATCAAAAATATCCGCTAGCGCTAAAACGGTTAATATGTCGATATGAAATATTGAGCACACAGTACACTGCAAAGGGACATTTTTCCACGTGTGGCCGAGAACCTGGCGCAAACCCAGCAGACAGTCGCGGGCGGGGGGTCACACATTCCCAGAGCTTTTTCCAGATTTGCTGCTGCTTCATCTTCATCATCTTTTGGTTATCCTTGCGGGTCCCTCCTCGGCACAGTAAAAAAAAAATGTCTACGCCAAACACAAAATTTGCGTCGAGATTGCGATCATTTCGCTGATATGCCCCGCTCCTGCGAGCAGCTCCTGTCCCTCCGCCCACAAAGGTTCCGTATTTCGCATTCAGGCGTGTGCGCAGCCACAGTCCGCGAATCGTTTACCCCTGCCTTCCCCTCCCCATCTCCCTCCCCCTAGCGATCCAAGTCCCTGCACCGCACCAATAAGCAGCTAAACAACAAAAACCAAGGTGGAACAACGCGTGACGCGAAAATACCAAACACATAACATTTGACTGTTGCCTGTTGTCTGATGTTCTGGTTACCCTTTATGCCTCTGGCGTACACTGAGCGGAAAAGGTTCGCTTGCGGCTGAGGAATAGTGTTCGAAGTTCGAACCAACATTGACAGAAAGAAGTTTATTTTCGCTTCCAAAAACACTTGGTCAACAAAAATCTGGGCAAATGACAGGAGGATATTTATTTATTTATTATTATTTATGAACAATCTTATAAAAGGTGGGAAGATGCGCCATTAGAAGTTTGGCTAAGTAGCTACAAAGATAGTCTGGGAATTTAAATATATTTAAAGTATATAGTCGAGTGCTGCGATTACTATTAACCCGTTTTTCAACTTCAGGACATGACCAGATATACCACGAATTATAGATCATGGCGCCGAGCGTGTAATATATCAAATCAATTGACAATTTGCACATTTTAAGATGAACATTTTTAGGAACCTATATTTCTAGATTCCGTTCAATATAGTTTAAACTCTTAAGATCTTTAATTTAAGGAGTTATGATTTTGCAAGCCATGTCGTTGTCCATGGCTTATCTTGTTTGCTCGAGTAAGCGAAATGGCAGTAAGCGAAATTTTTTAAAGTTGCCCTAACCCTGATTGCAATTAAATGAGCATTCCATACCTCGCCGAACGAGCATGGGACAGACGATGAAATCGCATTATGTCGAATTCTGAATGAATGATATTTTATGCCTTACTTGCAAATCTGTGGGTTTCTCGATGATTGTTTTTGTTTGTTGATTTTATATATTTTTGTACGCTTCTTTACCTCGCTTTGCCCAATGCCCATAAACGTAATTGTGAAATTGTGAACATGTGGGAACTTTTTCGCTTTTCAGTTTCGGTTTGGGTTTGGGTTTGGGTTTCGAGATTGCTTTTATTTTGAGTTCGTTCATATGCTGGTTGGCTGTTTGCCCGCCAGTTTGGTTGCTTAGCTGGCTGCATGGGACAACTTCGATCACTGCGATTGCGTCTGCCACTCTGGTCCTCCCCCACATCACCAAGTTCCAGATCCCCAACCATCGCCACCACCACCACAACCACAACCACCATCTCCAACTCCAAACTCCATTAGAGTTTGGTCGCAGCTTTTTGGTGTTGTTATGTCGTACTCATTTCGCTTTTGATTTATGCAGCATACCCTTTCTAAATAATAAATAAAATATGAAATATGTCGTACTTCTCTTCGGCTTCCCTTCCCATCCCGCGCAGGAAGAGAAGATCTTCGGTTGCGGGAACCCCACCTGAAGGTTTTCGAGGGGCGGGCCCGGGCTGTCCAGGGCACCAGTTGGTGTCGGTTTGTTTAGTGTCCATCAAAATCAGTTTTGTGTCTCCACAACTCTCAAAATGTATACATCAAATGTCCTGCTCTGCTTCTTTTTTCGGTTAGCTCATAAATTATATTTCTGCCAGTCATGGCCCGTTGGTGGAATATTTTTTTGGGTGTGTTTTCGGCTTATGTTCGACCAAAGAAATTGAAAGTTCGACTTTGCCTGAGACTGTCAAGTGATCTTGGCTTGGGGCTTTGCGATCCTGCTGTCCGTCATTTTCCAAACAACCATTTATTTGTAGAGGGTCCGGCGCTAGTTGCTTGTCAATTTAGTTTGGTTTCACGGTGACCGATCCGCTGGGTGACCCAAGTCCCATGTGTTTGGCTTGTATGTGCGGCCGTTAGAAAGGACAGTCAGAAAGAAATATATTTTTTACTTGGGTACATTCTTGATTGCTTCTCGCAGAGACTTAGGGAACGAGGGCAAATCGAAATAGAAATCTGTCAGTTAATTTCTTCGGCCCGCTTCACTTCCCTTCAAACGTACAAATTCATTTACATTTCAAATCATTTTTGTTTTCCAAAAGCCCCATGCACTCCCCCTCCCCCGCTGCCAATAACGGTTAGATAAATCAAATGAATTTACATCGCTTCTTTTTATTGGATATTCTTTTTTGCGCAGAAATGAAAGTGTGCACCTTCCGGATAAGTATAAAAATAGGCATTAAAATAAATAGACTCAGCCGGATTTGCAACAAGCCGAGTTCTGTGCTTAGCCGCCCACGCACACGACGACTTACACCTCCGTATCCGCATCGGCATCCGCAGCCGCATCCGCTTCTATGACGCATTTCCTTTGGCCCACAGCAACAATGGGCTGCCAGTGAAGTTCCCCGTTTGAAGACCCACCATTATCCTTTCACATGCAGTCCTTATTTTCGGAGGAAAGCGAGCGCTTTCGGAAAAAGTCAATTAAAAAAGTTAAATAAATCATAAACTTGGCAGATGATTTGATTGCGGCGCAGGATTCGTAGCGCAGCCATTGGACCGCAGTGCGTCTGTATATTCTCACTTTTCTCACTAGGGGTGACTTTTGCACAGGAAATGTTTTTTCAGTTTTCTGAAAAAATGGGTAATAATATTAAAGGAATTTGGTAAAATACATTTTTTGCCATGAAGATAGCCGTATAATTTGATACTGTTTTATACTATTACTATCCTTTTTTCGTTTGTTTTTCAAAGAGCAATCAGATTTTAGAATTCATATTCAAAAAGCCCCTCAGACGTCGCAGATTTTTTCTCTGTGTAACTGCGGCTGCTTGAATGGTTCAGAGGCTTACATCCGTCTAAGGGAAGCTCTCTTCCTTCGGCCTCCGTGTGTTTACTTTGTTGCGGTTTTCTTTTTTGAGGCTTAGCTCCGGACGGGCGGATGGGCGGACATCCGACGGGCGGGTCATCCCCCAGTTGACTTTCGGGCAATCATAACTGTAACTGTAAATGCTCGGGAGCCGCCGGCGAAGGAAAATTTATGAAGTGTGGCGTGTGCAAGCACACGTGTGCCGAGTCCTGCATTTGAGTTCTGGGCGTGCTCTGGGGATTTCCATTATTAAACATTTGGGGCGCTCTTCGGCCACTGCAAGTGATTTGCTTTGATTTTCTTGTCTGGCATTTATCATTCTCCCTCCTCCTCCTTACCTCTTGGCTGTAAATGAATTTTAATCAAATATGTTTTGCATAATTTATGATATTCATGGTATTTGTCGCATCGCTCAAAGTACTTTGCATTTCAATACATGTATACATATATTTTGGCAGGCGTTTCTAGCTTGTCCGCACCCGCATCCGTTTCCGCGACCCAAACAAGGATAGAATGTATAAACGCGGTCTATGATTTTTCACAGAAAATATTGCCCTATTCACAGGATGGATGCTGGTCAAAAGTTAAATTGGTATTAAAAAAATTCGGAAATATTTCGAATATAACATGAAAATTGACGAAATATTAGAATATTATTCCATTGGCAAATACTGAACATTGCTTTACATTCTATATTTAAAAATTCACAGATCCATCAGTAATTTTTACAACACAAATCTTCAGGAGTCGACCATGGAGTTCCCCCAACATATTTTCCGAACTTCCTTTACTGTCTGGCAGCCATTGCGAACTTCACTGCGCCAATACGTTTCCGTTTTCCTGTCTGCCTGACACTTGCAGTATGTAGCCTGTCATTATCCTTGGCTCCTTTCTGCTTCCGCGCTTCGTGCTTATATTTTCTTTTTTTGCGTGTATTTTCGGGGGCAAAGCGAAATGATTTAATGACAGCGAATGAAAAATTTATTGTGCGTGAAGTTTCTTCTCACTGAAGGGTGGCCGGATAAATTGGCAACGACATTTTAACGCTAGCCAGCAGAGGCCTTCTTTTCGCAACCCTCGCTTAAGTATATAAAAATTATTTTGGAGGGGGGAAGGAGGCGGACAGAGATGGGTTGGACAGATAGCAGGTCCTGTCAATGTCATAACTAAGTGGGCGTGCCCCATTTGCCGTTGTGCGGGGATCCTTAATTATGTTGTCAAGTGCAAAACTGCAAAACGCCCTAGTTTTCCAGCACAGTCCAAGCTGATGCGGGCTTGAGTGAAGTTACTGGAAACTACATGACGAATTTGCCATTGTGCTGAGGCCTATACTAGGTTAAGATAAGATATAAGATATAGTAATTTAGTCGTCGTTCTCCATGTAATTCGACACGATGCAGATAGGAAGGAATTGATATGAATAAAATATTAGTATGCCCACACATGTATTATAATTTTTCTTTTTAACCCTTTTTTAAGCACATTGCGTGGCAAAAGCTACTGCCCTTAAAATAAATAAAGGCTTCGTTGTTCTTAACAAATAAATAAATAACTTTTTTATTCAAATTTCTTAGTAAATACAATTGAAAACGGAAATGTTGGGAATTTTAATAGAAGGACAAACATATCATTTCAGAGTTCCATATTCTGCGTAATTAAATACTTCTTATTCAGAAACGCCAGCGTCATCAGAATTATTACCGTTAGTTACTAAACAACTTAAGCTACATAGCTTTCGTAATAAAAATTATTTTGAGCGCCTAATCCAGTTTTCCCTCGTAAGTAGGCAAATAGTAATGGAATATTTTTCTTAACGTATTCGTAAGGCATTACTTCTCCAAATGGCTAGGAAACCTTGCAGACCTGGCTTGAACAAATGTTCATTCACGCCTGCTACAGACGTCGTTCTTAAAGGTTTTTCTGCCTCTGTCGAGCTTCGCCAGCTCGAAAGCCATTGAAAGCGTCAACTGGGCGACTGGCCCGGACCATTAAAATTTCAATAGCTTTCCCCGCGGACGCGGAGTTCTTTTTTCTTGCGCCCGACCAATCGTTTGCCGTCTTGTCTCTTGTCAATATCGGACAATTCATGCGCATTGCGTAAACATCCGTTAAAACTTTATTTTATGGCCGCCATTTTACGAACGTTTTGGTGTAAATATACTTCCGATGTGCGACATCGGACGTTGGACGTTGGACATAGGATATCGGACGAAGGGACCGAGGGACGGAAGGACAGCGGAGCAGTAGCCAGAAATCAGAAATCGGGGGACAGATTCTGGCTCGCGAAACGAAAAATATGGCAAGGGGACCGGGAGTACGAGGACCAGGCATAAATTATGCACTGCAAAATAAACGACAAGACACATAATAAAAATCGGTAAAAAATTTTGTACGCAATCAAAAAGATGAAATGGCAACGAGAATGCCTAGAAGGAACAGGTAGTTGAAATAAAAACTCCCTTTAACTTTATTTAAATGAAGGCTTTACTACCTGTTTTCTCATATATAATTACGAAATCTTACACAATTTTTAAACTTGTTAGATATCAGCTGAATTTTTAATTTAATTAACAAATCATACATTTCATTTCAAACATACACCCAACTCTAATGTATTCGTAGAGTATATAATAAGCCATATATGTATGAGGCATTCGAGAAAAATTGTTTTTGCTGCCACACAAGAAAGCAATTTAGAGAATCCATGGGGCAGAGGCCGACAAAAATAAAAGAAAACCTGACAATTTTAATGAAAAATCTTGAGGATTAGGAAAAGAAAAAGGGAGCGCGGGTGGTACGAGGAGTATTTTTGTGACAAGCATGTGACCCAATTATGTGCAATCATGGCAACAAGATAGAGAAATCATAACAACATTTCGCATTCAGTGGGAATCTGGATCTGGAGCACAAAAGGCGAAGTGTCACCGGCACAAGACACGAGCCGGGTCTCCCCTGCTCCCCTACACCCCCTTTTCCCTCGCCTTGCAACAATTTCAATTTCAATGCGCCTGACAGCGCCAGTCCGTCATCAGCTACTTCACTGCGACCCACTCCCCTATGATTTTATCGCCCGAAAATCCCCGGCTCCAAGCAGAGCAACACAAATCAGAAGAAGACAACGTGGATGATGGCGATGTAAGGATGGATGATGACGACAATCAGCGCCAAACAAACAAGTTAATGTTCATGGAGGGGGTGTACACTCGGCAAAAGAGTTGAGTACTATGTGGCAACGCGTATCTAACGAAGGAAATTACCAAACCATCCATATTGCATGTTGTTTATTGAAATATGTGAACTCAAAGAGTTTCTGTAAACTTTCAACGCATGGACTTTGTACAAATGTTGTCTGTGTTTCTCTCCAAAGAATTCGCGTACGAAGTCGAAATACTTTTATTAGATATATATTTAAGTGCAGGGAAATTTGCTGTCCATTATGTCCTAGAAGCCAAGGGACTTTTGTCCTAGCAAGTGGCCACAATTGAATAAATGAATGCACAAACGAGTGGGCCGATGACAATGGGCGTCTAAGCGACAATGGACCGCAGGGCGTCTGAGCTGCACAGTGGGCATGTTTCAGGTAAATGTGGCTCTCATTACGCTTTTCAACGCTTTTTGGATTGCAGGACCTAACTACCCCAAGCCCCACTTCTAGCTTCGCTCTTTGTATGTTTGCTGCAATTTGCGCTCTTTGTCTGCCGATTTCGGGGCTATGCAAATAATTGCTTTATGTCCTTGTTCAGTGCGGTCGTTATAAGCCGTCCCCCTTCACCTCGATCAGCCTGGGGGCTGATGGAAGGACGACTCCTGATGCAACTTAATGAGCGTTCACTCCATTGGCGAGCGCTTTCACCGCAAACTAAGTAAGGTGGAGATCTGCGGCTTGCCTAAAACATAATAGAACACCATAATTGCGCCATTTGTTTGCTGGCCGAGAGAATGGAGATGCGTTTAATAGGGTTTTCTATGACTTGCAATAAGTGTGTTTATTACCACATTGCCGGATTATAGTGTCGTTTATTTTCGGAACAACTGCCCAAGAACTTAAGTGCAATTAGCGCTTTTTTTGAGAATTTGGATTGAGTTTTAATAAGATTTAATAGTATTAGGGCCATATTTCCCTGCACATACCCTCACCCAGTATGGAACTCGATAAGCGGAAAATCTCCCACGTTCCACTAAGGAACCAAACTAAACCAAATCAGCAATTACACAGCAAATAAAGTTAAGTCAACTCGAATCTAGAAACATTGAACTCTTCTCCCCGCTGCCTTATTAGTCATTCAAGAAGCGTCGGACAAAGCCATTGATAAGCCATACCCCGAATCTAGGGTAAGAGCGGTACGCGAAGGGCGGACCGTCTCTAAACAAAACAATTTACGTATAAATTAATTTACTTTCATTAATTAGATGGGCTATTAGGCGAAGGAGACACCTCGCTGGGGTGACAGAGAGGAATACTCAAAGGTAAAAGTTTTCATTTCGCTTTTTGCTCTTCGGTTTGTTCATTTTGGGAAGTGGAAATTTGCATAGCAATTCAGTAATCATCCCATACTTTCGTTTGGAAAAGGGAGATTGTTTTCTAACAAAAAAACGAACAAAAAATATAACCAGTTTGCACTAATGGGGTCAACGAAAAGCTCTATCACTTATAGAAAGTTTTTAAATATAATACGAAATGTAAATATTACTTGGCTGTGCAATTTTGCATTAGTTTACAACGTTGAAAACTTCCTGAAAGGAAATCTGAACCTAAGCTGCTGGGTTTTGATGCATCTGCTAAGTGAATAAGAGGAGTAAAATATAATATTAACAGCACTGGCGATGAAAACACTTTGCAAGTAATACGTATTGGTGATTTGGAAAATTAAGTATTTGGGAAGGTTGAATTCCATTTCAATAATTTTTGACCAACTTAATATACCGCCTTTGATGATAAGGGGATCGAAATCAGAGACACACCTCCCAACAAGATCTGTCAGTGGCTTGAGATGAGCAACGTCAACTAAGCTATAAAAATGCTGATGTGTGTAAACTATAAAAATGTGATTTGCAGCCAAAGGCTTGGAAAACTATTGGGCTTTAAGAACCAAAGCGCATGCGCCACAGAAACCGAATAAAAAGCATTTAAAATGCACATAAATTAAATCGAAATTGAATTGGAAATAAAGGAAAGGCTGCGAGAGGATAACTAAAAAAGTAATGCACTAAAAATCTGTAGGTGTTGCCATTGTCACAGTCTGTTTTCCATTGGAGGTAGACAAACTGAACGAATCCAACATTAGAAGACCAATAAAAGTCAGCCAGACATGCTATCAAATTTATAATTTCATTTAAAATGGCGCCAGTATCGAAAAATTTTTAATCCCCGACTATCTGATACCCTTTACTGAACTAGTGGAAGGGAAAGTGTTTTATTTTTTTTAAAAATAATGATGATAATAATTTTTTTTTTTTTTTTTATAATAATAATAATAATAATAATAATAATAATAATAATAATAATAATAATAATAATAATAATAATAATAATAATAATAATAATAATAATAATAATAATAATAATAATAATAATAATAATAATAATAATAATAATAATAATAATAATAATAATAATAATAATAATAATAATAATAATAATAATAATAATAATAATAATAATAATAATAATAATAATAATAATAATAATAATAATAATAATAATAATAATAATTTATATTTTTTATAATTCATGAGATCTCGACATTCATTCGGACAGACAGACGGACATGGCCAGATCGACTCGACTATGAATCCTGATCAAGAATATATATATGGAAATGTGTAACCTTTTAACGAGTACACCCTTTTAGTACGAGTAACGGGTAAAATAATAAATAACGCATGGCATTATTAGTGGTAATATCTGTGCCATAAAATTGCGTATATACATATAAAAACATTATTAAAAATACATACATATATAAACATTATTAACAATTGCGGACATACCAATACAAATTTCCGTTGTAAGATGTTTCTCTCTTACGCTTCCTATGAAAGTAATATATTTTTATACGATCCCATTTATGGCTATTTAATGGTAAGACATCAAAATATTTGCGGAGCCATGAAGAAGTGGTTTTAAGGAAATTACCAGTTTATCGTTTACCAGTTTATACCAGCTTTACGAATTAGCTTCCCTGCTACGAATGTTTCTTAACCTCAACAAGAAGAACCAATCTGAAGACCGATTTCAGTGCCACAAAGAAATTACATTTATAATCAGCAGCTGAGACTGGAACGGAGTCCGATAGGCACGGAAAGTTGTTTAAGAGATATGAAAATTTGAAAACCTATAAAAACTTAAATTGATCGTTTAATTAATCTTCTGAAAACTTGACAAGAACAGGGCAAGTGGGTTTGTTTTTACTCTTTCTTTCAGGAGCAATCTGAACTACATGTTAGTTTAAATATTTTATAATGATAAATATAGTTTAACATTACAATTATTTTCCAGGGCAGATTTTCTAAGATGCTGACCAATTTTGTAAAACTTCCCAGCTATAAAGCAATATCCGCTGCACAATGCACGCATTCAGAATGCCGCCAAGAACAAATTACAAGTTACACAAAACCAGTTACATAAAGGAACCCGAAACAGGGAAGAATCAGAAAAGGGCCCATAAAGAAAAAACCCCTGGCCCCTCTCGCACAGACAATGCAATAATATTTTTCATAATTTTTCCCAGTCTCTTCGTCCACTTTTTCGTTGGTTGTTAACCTACAGTCAATTAATGTCCCATAATTTTCGACTTCGTATGCGAACGATCGCAGGATGGAGCGGCCACGGCTCTCCGAACTTGTCATAAGGTTTTTTGACTTTTAATTGCTAATAGGTATTTTGATCGGTGACCGTTCTGGCCGCGCGAGGTTTCAGTTGTTTAATCATTGTGGAAATGCCGCCTCGGCAGAGCGCGTCGAAAGTGGCTAGTGACGATGATCCTTGTCGTTGCCAGATCTGCCAGATTTGTGCTCCGCCAATCGACAGCTAATTTCCATGTCTGTGTTTAGCTCCATCTTTGTCGGACGCTTTTCGGGCCTCTTATACTGCTGCCTCCGCTGCGCCTTCATTAGCATTTTGAGATTTAATCATCAAACATGGCGCAGTCGCCGGTCTTCAGAGCAGCTCAGTTTGGACCGCGATTGGGCGGTGGTAACGATGGCATGTTCTGTCCTTTGTTTGGCTGCTTGTCATACATGCGCTTTTATCGGCATTTAAAATAATCTAGGAGTAGAGCCATTGCCAGATGGTGGGAAATTCCATCAACCTGGGGCGCCATTCGGCAAATCGGCTTCGAACAGTTCGGTGGCAAGTTGGTAATCGAATACATCCTGACCGTAAATGACTCGAAGATCGCGGTATTTTATAAAAAGCAAGGGGTGGTGCTTATGAAAGTTGGAGCCTTAGGAGAAAGGAAGGGAAAGGGGTGTACTTCCAAGCACTTGTATGATTTACAGGTCTGTATTCGATAAATGGTGCAAAGAATACTTATACTAATTTTTATGCATTTTTTTCATACTAAACTTTATGTAGTTCCACCAATTATCAGTTCCTTAGAACTGCTTTTAGTCTTACGCACTGTTGATAAAATTATAAAAATACTTTAATAAAGCAACTATCTTCTGATAACGTCACCAACCCCCATTGACCATTTCCATAGTTAAAGCCAGTTGGACGCAACGTTTCCTGCTTTTTTGTAACCCTCGATAAGCCCTGCCCAAGGAATACAGTATTTTCATTGATTTCAATTTGCCTGCGTTGCGACGCCATATTTCAATTTCTGACCGACACAAGCCGTAGCATGTGTCTCCAACTCTGGGGCCCCAGACATTCATGCGCCCATCTCCCTCTCTTTCTCACTGTGCTGGCTGACTGGGCGGGAATGGGGAATGGGGCGAGCAAAGGACGAAGGGCGGAGGGCGCAGGGTGGAGGACTTTGGACAGACAGCTTAATTGATGAAGAAAGGCGTTCGGGCCAAAAGTTTTGCGTTTGTTTAAGAGAGAGCCCAGCGATGTCTGGGGCCTGGACAGTCTTTTTGCCGAGCTCGAAGTCGAGGACTTGCAGAAGTCGTACAAAATATTTAACACCCGCTGAGCGTATTTATGGGAGAATGAACCTGAGTGTCCTACTCTGTCCTTCTCTTCTCGCCATCGCAGCCATCCCGTTCCCATTTCCATTCCCAGTCCTCCACCTCCTTCTCCGCCTTAATCCCAACCTTCCCAAGCTTCGTCCGTCATCGTCCATGACTTAGCTCCACCATTTTGTCTTAGACGGACCAGTATGTATGCACAGGAGCGCTAAGAGAGAGATCGGATTTATTCCGGGAATTATTCGGACAGTGAAATTTATAAACTGAAGAGACATCACTTAGAGGTATCACTTAATCGCTTCGAAAATGTAAAGGTGTGCATTTAGACATTTGCTGGCTACCCCTCGCCCTTTAGATCCGCTACTGATCTTCAGAATCCTAGTGGAAGCGCCTTCGCGTTCATGTGCCTCCTGCTTACCCACATAGACATGTGTGCCTTTCTCGCTTCCACTCCTGCAAGATTTGCAATTCCAATTGGCGCGACGTCTGCTTTTGCTGCTGATGATTAGTTGTTGGCTCTGGGACCGCCATGCTCCATTGCGCCCTCTCGCTCTGCGGACATACTCGTAAGGCCCTCTCTTTCTAGTCGCCAGTGTTGCTTTCTATGGTGCGTCCGCGTTTAACCTTCTTTTTATTGCGCACACGATGCAATTATTTGTTTTATTAACTGTTGAACATGTTTTCTCCTCACACATTGCGCCGTGTTTTCCCACTGATATACTGTATAAGATTTCCAAATTGTAAATTGCAAATTTTATTAATTTCTGCCCATGGGAAACTCGTTCTCCAGCGACCGCGCTCCGTGTGGGGTTCTGCTCGGCTCGGATTGGGCTTGGCTCGATGCTTCCGAGATGATGGACAGTTTCCAGTATCGAGTGCTATGGGATTGTCCCCAACCTAATAGGGTTTCTGTGTTTGGAAAGAAGGTAATGGTAATTATCAAACATGTCGTGTTGGAGTTATACGCCAGAGTAACTACAAATGTTGCTGTGATTATTGCTAAATCACTTTTTTACTGGATGTATTTCGTTCCCCTCAAAAAAGTGCCACTTTCAGGCTAAGGAAGTGGTCATTTTTTGTTGGGTAAGCCTGAAAGAGGTTGATTTGCATAAAAAGCCAAACCAAAAACCGAAGGGCCGAAGTGAAACAACGACCTCAACATGAACTTTGCCAAAAGATTAATCAGCTAAGCAAGCATAATAAAAGGCTAAGCGGTATTTTGCGACATTTTGATAAATATCGAATCAGAATAATGCGTTGATACAATTAATCATGATTAAGGGTGGTCAAAGGCGTAGGTGGGGGAATTAATCAGTGTTAATGATCAATAAATGAGGCAGCAGGGCGGAGCTGGAGAACAAGTGCTCGCCATCACACGCGATTCTCAAATTAGTGGCTAGCAAAAAGAAAGAGTAACGACCCTGCCCTTCCTCCGCCCCCAACACGGGATAAAATCTCTTGCCAAAAAAACCAAATAACGTCACATAATCGCAGAATTCACTTCATGCGAATGCAAATGTATTATATCCGTGCGAACGGGGGTGACTGGGGTGACGGGGTGCGCCACCCCCCATGTATATTTATTTACTGGCTACGCATACGTTAAGCTTCTGCCAAAGTCAATTTATATTCAGGGCCTTCCCTCAGCTCCCATGTATGGGAACTTTACCATGCGGTCCGGCATCAGTCAGGATCAGTTAGTTGGGTGGAAAAATCGAACCCCTTTCCACGGTTTCCCCTCCGCTCCGGCGACTTTCAACTTGTTGTGAGCAAGATGCTTTGCGCAACCAGCTCAAAGATAACAAAAAACATATCTTTGATCATTTTACATGTTCTCTTTGACGTTGGCGGAATGAATGCAAATAAATATATGAGAGTCCTTAAAAATTCAAAGAATTTGGTTTGCTTTTAACCCCCGTCCGCAGAACTGATTGTTTATGTGAAATTTAATCAAAATCGGTGTTAACCCGTGTTTATTTACATAGGTCCCAAGGGTGACATTCGGTGGCGTTTAGCACGTGCAACCGCCGCAAGCAAGGCCGTTCGGTGGGAGGCGGTGGAGTGGGTGGTTCGGCCACAACCCTTAATTGCGCGTGTAATCAGTTGAATAAGGGGGTTGCCCACCGCCGAGGAACGGAAAATCGGGTAAACCGAAGGAGGCGGACTAATGCCCTGTAAATGCAACTAAACAGCTTGTGCGAAACATTAGGGAAAAGAGTGCCGGGGGATTTGACTTCGGGGCGATGTAAAGTGGCGTTGATTATGTGATTCCGATTTGATTTGATAAGATTTCCTTGCATTAGCGAAAGATTGATGGGGCATATGTCAAATAACATGTAAAATGAAAAAGCATGTGGGCAGATTAGTTGCATTCTTTGCTTTAAAAATTGATTGCTAAATACAATTTGCTTCTTCGGACTAACAAGGTTTGCATTTCATTACCATGGTTACGTGGGAGTTTCTGTTTATCTTGTGGCTATTTTGATTATTGTCTTAAAACTGACACGAACTATATAAATTATTTTGATGAAATGTGGTATGTATAACAGAGATAGGCTATTCTAAACTCAGCTCCTTAAGCTAATATAACTCACGAGATCTTGACTTCAAACCGAACGTATATATGGAGAACTTCTCAAACAATCTAGTACACCCATTTACTCTGCAAGTAAAGGGTATACAATTTAACTTTCCTTTATTTATTATTTGTTTCCAGCCGGACGTCGACCCTCTACTTATGTATAAATGTATATACCTATATATGTATATATTGTACAGCGCATTGTCTTAGAGATAATAGATGTTAAAGAGAGAATGCTACAGCCGAGTTCCACGACTATCAGATATCCGTTACTCAGCTAGTGGAATTGCAAATGAGAAATTTTAACATTTTCTGGAATATCGGTGGAAATTTGACAAAATTAATAATATGAAAATAAATAAAAACCGTGAACGTGTAAGTTTTTGGCGGTTCGTGGGCGTTAGAATGGGCGTGGAAAAACGTTTATTTTTACTTATAAAATGAGTGCAGCTTTTGAAATTAAACTGCAACACTTGATTTCTAGCAAAGACATTAACCTTATACATTATACAAATTAATATATGTATATGTAAAATTTATATATAGATTGGGGATGTCTCAGCTAATCGGGAAGGTGCTTTCGCTAAGCACACCAAAAATCGCATGCGATATGGCTCTGGCCATTGAGCGGTTTATTTTCATTTTTTCGCATTTCTTGTGTCAATAATAATAAAATATGTAAATTCAAGAAATTTAATTAAATCTACTTTATAATATTTAGTTTACCCCATTAGAACACCAAAGGACAAAACATTATAGAATGGTTAACGGAGTCAAAAAAAATCCGAACATTTTCAAAAGTGTTTTCGTGACAGCTGTTTAAGGCTTTAGACCTAAAATGTTCAATCGAAATTGAAATCGGAATAATAACGAATAAAATATATCAAACAAATTGCGTTTTGCGGTTCCCGGGATAACAACGTTCATATGGACGCAGTTAGACACAGACATGACTAGATCGACTCGTCTATAGAATATATATACCTTAAAGGATCAAAAACGCTTCTCTCTGCCTGGAACATACACCCTTTTTAAAGATTCTAGTTTTGGCTTTTATAACAAAACTGCATTCAGGACACAAGACGGGCGTCGAAAACAAAAGACTTCATATAGAAAGGCGCCACGAAATTTTTTGGTGGCAAATCTTGGACAGGCGCCTTTAAGCGACTACAAAAATTCTAAATACCGTCCAAGAAATATATAAATATAAATATATTGAACACTCTCGATAGAACCGACGTTTCGATTACATTTAATTAAATCCAAAAATGAGTTTTGATCATTTATGACCAATGCTGCAGCAACATCAGCTAAAATAGCATAAGTAAACATTTGTTTTTTAATTACAATGTCCAAGTTCACATTTGAGTGCTTAATAGGTATGTATTTTGGTTTAGCTTGTCAGGTCGTATCTTGGCCTCCAAGAAATACATGGCTGAAAGTATATTACTTATACGCCAGTTTCTGTTTGCCTAGTGTTCAGACAACCTTATTATACCCGTTACTCGTAGAGTAAAAGGATATACTAGATTCGTTGAAAAGTATGTAACAGGCAGAAGCGTTTCCGACCATATAAAGTATATATATTCTTGATCAGGATCAATAGCCGAGTCGATCTGGCCATGTCCGTCTGTCCGTCCGTCTGTCTGTCCGTCTGTCCGTCTGTCTGTCCGTATGAACGCTGAGATCTCAGTAACTACTAAAGCTAGAAGGTTGAGATTAAGCACACAGACTCCAGAGACATAGACGCAGCGCCAGCGCAGCGGTTCATGTTACCACGCCCACTCTAACGCACACAAACCGCCCACACTTTTGAAAAATGTTTTGATATTTTTTCATTTTTGTATTAGTCTTGTAAATTTCTATCTATTTGCCAAAAAACTTTTGGTCACGCCTACTCTAACGCCCACAAAACGCCAAAAACTGTCAGTGTTGAAGACTCTCCTTCGCACTTCCAATAGCTGAGTAACGGGTATCAGATAGTCGGGGAACTCGACTATAGCGTTCTCTCTATTTTTTTTTGTGCCGTGGTACACATTTACTGACCTATCGATAACATTCCAGTATTTATGGTTGTGTCAAATACTAATTATTTTGAATCACCAGCGACGCGGTGACACAAGGGGTTTGTGATCTGGTAACACTGTTCTGTACCCTGAAACTCGCAACATTACTTTTAAATTAATCCATTCCTGCCGTAATGCAACGCGTAAGTGTTGTGGAGTCAGTCACGTTCAACGTGAAAGCTTCAAGTTAACAAAATCATTTATTCCAGGGCATTGACAGCTTCTTCAAACGACTGCCGGCCAAGCCGAAAAGTGCCGAGGACAAAAATGAAGAGACGCCGTCTAAGGCGCCAAAACGCAGGAAAGCCTTGATCATTTCCAGTGACGAGGATGATAAGGTTAGTCCGCCAGAGACTAAGAAACGTAAGGCTTCGAAGGCAGCATCCTGCGAGTATGAAGTGGTGTCCGCCACACCAGAACCGGATGCAAAGAAGGCCAGAAACGGCATAAAACCAGCGCTGTCCAAGCTTAAAAGGCACGTGGATCCTGCTGAGCTTTTCGGTGGGGAAACCAAGCGGGTGATTCTACCCAAGCCGAAGACCAAAGCAGTTCTCGAGTTCGAAAACGAGGACATTGACCAGAGTTTAATGGAAGTTGATCTGAACGAGAGTACCAAAAACACTGCCCCGTCCAAGGTACAGTCGCATACAAGGTGCACTCCCTCCCCCAAAAGAGCAAAGAAAAGCAGCCCGGAACCGCCACAACCCAAGTCAACCAATTCCAAAGCCTCCACTCCGCGTGTAAAGAAGGAGAAGCCTGCTGCAGATCTGGAATCCAGTGTCCTCACAGACGAAGAACGCTATGAGCGTAAACGTGCTTCAGCCGTGCTCTACCAAAAGTACAAAAATCGCAGTTCGTGCCTGAACCCAGGCAGCAAGGAAATCCCAAAGGGATCCACAGATTGTCTAAGTGGCTTAACCTTTGTCGTAACCGGAGTGCTTGAGTCCATGGAACGGGAGGAAGCGGAGTCCGTGATCAAGGAGTATGGCGGAAGGGTTATGACCGTGGTCGGAAAAAAACTTAAGTATCTGGTCATAGGAGAGGAAGCTGGGCCAAAGAAATTGGCTGTGGCTGAGGAACTCAATATACCCATTCTCAGCGAGGACGGGCTCTTCGATCTAATTAGGGAGAAATCGGGAATGGCAAAGCAGGTAAAGGAAGAGAAGAAGAGTCCCAAGAAGGAGCAAAGCTCCGAGGAGACAGAGAAGGTCAAGACTTCTAGAAGGTCCCATGATAAAAAGGAGAAGGAAAAGGAGGTCACTAAACATAGAATTGGTGAGATGCATGATATTGCCAAACATAAAGTCAAGAAAGAACACATTTCCTCCAAGGAGATGAAGGAGAAGCTCAATGATGTGCCAGCTGTTACCTTGAAAGTAAAAAAGGAGCCCAGCTCCCAGACAGAAAACGCTCCGACACCAAGAACTGCCGAACCGAAAACTCGGGACGTGGTCGGGATGGCCTGGGTGGACAAGCACAAGCCTACGAGCATAAGAGAAATCGTTGGCCAGGCAGGTGCCGCCAGCAACGTGACCAAGTACGTAAATGTATAAATAACTAAAATATTTTATATTTAAAGGCGGGTTATCAGTTTCAAAGATATAATTTTGATGTATGTATTGTACAGAGCTACTATTGACAACAAAACACGAAACAGTCACATGTTGAGACTGAAAGCTTAGGGCTTAATAATAATTAACATATTTGCAATTCTATATTTATTAATTATGCAGGATTAAATGTGTACTTTAATTACATGTTTCTAGGCTGACGAACTGGCTGTCCAAGTGGTATGTAAACCATGATGGAAACAAGAAATCCCAACGACCCAATCCTTGGGCCAAGAACGACGATGGCAGCTTTTACAAGGCGGCACTGCTGTCAGGACCCCCTGGAATAGGAAAGACCACGACGGCGACTCTAGTAGTAAAGGAGCTTGGCTTCGATGCGGTGGAGTTTAACGCCTCCGACACCCGCAGCAAACGCTTGCTCAAGGATGAAGTATCCACGCTGCTAAGCAACAAATCCCTTTCCGGTTACTTTACAGGGAACGGCCAAGCGGTCTCCCGAAAGCACGTGCTCATTATGGACGAAGTTGATGGCATGGCCGGTAACGAGGACCGTGGTGGTATGCAGGAACTGATCGCCTTGATCAAAGATAGCTCTATTCCGATTATTTGCATGTGTAATGATCGAAACCATCCGAAAATTCGGTCCCTGGTAAACTACTGCTTCGATCTACGATTCCAGAGACCTCGTCTAGAGCAAATCAAAGGAAAAATAATGAGCATCTGCTTCAAGGAGAAAGTAAAGATATCACCCGCAAAAGTGGAAGAAATCATTGCGGCCACTAACAACGATATTCGGCAATCCATTAACCACATTGCCCTTCTGAGCGCCAAGGAAGACACTTCCCAAAAATCAGGGCAACAGGTTGCCACAAAGGATTTGAAGCTGGGACCCTGGGAGGTGGTGCGAAAGGTCTTTACAGCAGACGAGCACAAACATATGACCCTCGCCGACAAGAGCGACCTTTTCTTTCACGACTACAGCCTGGCCCCGCTCTTTGTGCAGCAGAACTTTCTCCAGGTCCTACCGCAGGGGAACAAGTAAGTCTAGTTTACCCAAGGGTGAACTCATTTACCAACTTCGCTCTTTACAGAAAGGATCTCCTGGCCAAGGTGGCAACTACGGCAGATGCCCTAAGCTTGGGTGACCTCGTAGATAAGCGAATTCGAGCGAATTCAGCTTGGAGTCTTTTGCCCACTCAGGCCTTTTTTAGCTCGGTCCTTCCTGGCGAGCACATGTGTGGTCACTTCACTGGACAGATTAACTTTCCTGGGTGGCTGGGAAAGAATTCCAAGGCTGGAAAACGTGCACGGCTTGCCCAGGAACTGCACGATCACACTAGGGTCTGCACCTCGGGTTCAAGACTATCTGTGAGGCTGGATTACGCCCCCTTTCTTCTCGATAATATTGTGCGACCTCTGGCAAAGAATGGTCAGGTGGGAGTGTCCGATGCTTTAGAGGTTATGAAGGATTACCATCTACTCCGCGAGGATCTGGACTCGCTGGTCGAGCTTACCTCCTGGCCGGGCAAGAAATCCCCCCTAGATGCAGTTGATGGGAGGGTTAAAGCTGCTTTAACGCGATCCTACAACAAGGAGGTTATGGCATACTCCTATTCCGCTCAAGCTGGTATCAAAAAGAAAAAATCAGAGGCTTGTCGCGCGGATGATGATTACTTAGGCGAAGAGAGCGGAGCTGGATGCCAAATATCTTCAGAGGAAGACGAAGAAGAGGACAACATCGAGCTGGATGGTTTAATCAAAGCTAAAAAAAAAACAACTGCCTCGAAAAAGGCATCATCTTCCACGGCTCCAAAACCTAAGGCCAAGGCCAAAAAGTAAATGGACTAAAGATTTTGTATATTATATGATGTTCTTGGCCATAAAATTTCTCATTTATTAGTAACCAGTAACCCATTTATTATTAACCAGCACCGGCTGTCCATTGTTTATAATGTTAAAAATATATGTGTACCAATAAATACGTGCTTCAATTATTAAGCTTTCTCTAAGAACATGTGCTCATTTACTATAACAGTGAGTGCCATAAGAATCATAATATTTTTAACTGGATAGTGCTGAAAATTGAAAACGAGAACAAGAAACATGTATATTCATATGTGTCAGTCGTCTTTTATTTTGAGTAATGTGTTTTGGTATACTCCTCTTTAAACTGAAGAGGAAGAAATTGGTAATAAAAACAATAGTCTATAATACTGCGAAATGATTGTAAAAACAAGAGAGAACGCTATAGTCGAGTTCCCCGACATTCTGATACCCGTTACACAGATAGTGAAAGTGCGAAGGAGAGTGTTCAACACTGTAAGTTTTTGCCGGTTTGTGGGCGTTAGAGTGGGCGTGGCAAAAAGTTTTTTGGCAAATCGATAGAAATTTACAAGACTAATACAAAAATGAAAAAATATCAAAACATTTTTCAAAAGTGTGGGCGTGGCAGCGTTGGGCGGTTTGTGGGCGTTAGAGTAGGCGTGGCAACATGATTCGACAAACTTGCGCTGCGTCTATGTCCCTGGAGTCTGTATGCCTAATCTCAACTTTCTAGCTTTTGTAGTTCCTGAGATCTCGACAGATCTCGACGTTCATACGGACAGCAAGACGGACGGACAGACGGACATGGCCAAATCGACTCGGCTATTGATCCTGATCAAGAATATATATACTTTATATGGTCGGAAACGCTTCCCTCTGCCTGTTACATACTTTTCAACGAATCTAGTATACTCTTTTACTCTACGAGTAACGGGTATAATAATCATTTAATTCGCCTTATTAGCCTGATCAAGACAGAGATAAAAAATTCGATAAATATTTTGCAACATTTTTTTTTAAATTTAACTTAATTGTTTTTAATAGTGTATGCGTATTTTTACCATTTGGTAATTCATCTTGTGTTCCATTTAATTAGAAAATATGTTCTAAGATGGTTAAATTTTAAATAAATGAGTTAAAAATAGTTGACTGTCATAAGACTTCCTTTTTATTACAACGTTTTGGCCTGAGAAAAATCGATGGTGCCACAAAGCCGATATTTCCGTAATCGATGTTTCGACAGCCCTGCTATCTTGTAGTAGCGCCAAAGACTATCGTATCTGAGTTTTCTTCCCGATGTCAACGCGAACGGATGCACGTACTGGGCAGCGGAAAAAGCTGTGAAAATTGCCAGAAAAGTCAGAGGACAGCATGTGCGGGAACATCCAACCGAAGCGTTTGATAAACTGCGATAGTGCGCGATCCACTTGATTTTCCGGGATTACCTGCCACGTTCGACGGTTTTCGTGTTCTATTCTCGCCTTGAAAAATTCTCGGCTTACGCGCGCCTGTTAGTGTGAGTGTGTATCTGTATCCGTGTAAAGGGTGCAGCTCGGCGAAAAACAACACCCACAAATGAGTGATTCCAGCCTGGCTTTTAATCAAATTGAAATTAATTGCAGTTCAAAGCATCGGACTCGTTTGCTTTTCTTTGTCTTTTGCGCAACTCGCTGTGCTGAAAATTCAATAAGCACGTAAATTCCAGCACACACACATGCGACCTCAACCGCGCACGCACACAGATACAACGCTGCTGAACTGGGCGAGCGAAAGCAAGAGCGAGCGCGCAATAGAGCAGGCAAGTGCAGACTGCTCCCCTCCCAAACCCCATTTCAGTTGTTGTTGGGCCAGGCACAAGGACACTCTCTGCCTCCCAGCTCACGCAGCTTACACCCGAGAGCCAGGGTCTTACGGTCTCCTCTTCTTCTCGGTAAACAGGTGCCGCGCCTTGTGCCGTTACTTTGCCTGCATTCAGAGGGGCTTCGTTCTCCGTGTTTTGGAAACACATGTTTGCCTTCTAGCACTCACCTAAACGCCATTAAAGTAAGGGTGAAGTGGGGTGAAGGGGGGTGTTGTGAATGAGAGATTCGGATAAGCTAATTTTCCAGCTCATAGCTAGTGCCAATAGTCCTTTCACCAAGCATGCACAGTGATTAAGTATTAACATAAGTACTCATAATGCATTTTTTGTCTAAACCGAACAACTTCCGTTCTCGTAAAAAGAGTACAGAGTATGAATATGGTTTTTTAATAAATACATTAGCGTTTATTTTTGTTTGATTCTGGGTATCTTTGACGCTTTTTAAAACGGAAAAGACTTACATTTGTTTATTATACTTACTTAAAGTTCAAATCGCAGAATGCGATTTCCTTGCTTTTTGCTTTTCCTCTTACGCGCATCCTCATCCTTCCTCATTTTGTATCGCGCTTTTCATTTCTTTATATTTCTCTGCACACAGCGCTCCAAATTCAGGTCATTGCATTTGTTCGGTGTGCCACCCATCCAAACGCCCACTTTCCCACTTTTCGCCCAAACCAGTCCCGCCTTATGGGACTCCTCACTTTTATCGCCTCATACGGTCAGCGCATTTTTCTGTGCCATGCGTCGTATCTCTATTTGCATAGTGACGAAACTCTTCAGTAATCAGGCTCCGCAAAAAGACCGAAACTGATATCAGAGACCTTCCGATAAATGCTTTGTGATAAGGTAGAACAAGGAACACAATTACAGCTGGGAACACCTAACGGGTTTAGTATTTTTATCTAGACTGCAAAAATAACACCCAGAAATCAAATAGATAATCCATGGGAGAACGACAACAAGACGGCCTTTGCGCATCTGTATGCACATATTTGGATTAAATTAGAGATATTTCGTTTGTAAAAATATGGTATAGTTCGCTCTAAAGTAGTTTTTACTGTACGCCATACTTATGCACTCTGGTTACACGCACTCTTATCAGCAAAACGCGGTGTGGGTTGGGGCGCGGGAGGGCCCGCGATAAGCCAGCGACGACAATACCACTTGACAGAAGCGAGCAGAGCAAAGAGCCTCAAAAATACCCGTTTGTAAGCAAGCCGATCGTTGAGTTTTTGGCAAGTCAGCAGCCCTTCTGACATCATTATTGGATCTCTTTTAAGGTGGATCAAAGTCCCAGCCGAAATGTTTTCCATATATGTAGAAGACTAGGTGTTTTCATCATGTTCAGTTTGTTAGTACGTAGGTATAATATGTATATTTATTTCTAATATTGTCAACAGAAATATCAATTATTACTTATAACCAAAGCTTTTCCATTGAACTATGCATGCTTGGAATATCTTTTCCTCTTATGGCAATGTCGAAACCATTACACGGATGCAATGGAAAAATAGAGGCCGAATCAGGAACAACTTAACTTGGCTTGTTGTCCAAAAGAGAACGAGTTATTCGTACAAACGAAATGGGCTGACAGTGGACTCTGAAGATACTATCTGTCGTTGAATCCTAGAGATAGACAGATACAACACACAACACATAGTCGTCAATAGCATTGACCCGTATAAATTAAGTTGCAAGCCCACTTTTAGGCCATATAGCGATGCTCGCAGCCTATGCCTAAGTAAATATTTAATTTGCGATCTCAATTCGCTTTGTTAGCTTTCTGTGTATTTTCCGTTTCATCCAAGTCAGCAAAAGCGGGGAACAAATAATAAAATGGGGGTGGTCGTTGGTGTGCGTTCCACACTTTTCTTTGTTTTTCGGTGGTTAATTTAAAAATTGTCGTTACTCTAGTGATTTACACTTGTTAGCAGGTTTTCTGACTTTGGTCTAAGCTTAAAACCATTACCATTTCCGTTTTCAGCTCCCAGAATATCGAAATGTATCTGCTGTCACGGCCCCTTAGTCATGTGCTGAATATAAATCAAGCACAATCAATTTGGTTGATCCCGGTACAGTGGACTTAGATAAACCAATAACAGTGCTTTGCAATAACTAATCACTAATCTAGTATTAATACCCGTTATTCGTAGAGTTAAAGGGCCAGAAGGACCATATAAAGTATATATATGCTTGATCAGGATCAATAGCCGAGTTGATCTAGCCATGACCGTCTGTCCGTCCGTATGAACGTCGAGATCTCAGGAACTATACAAGCTAGAAAGTTGAGATTCAGCAGACTCCATAGATATAGACGCAGCGCAAGCTTGTTGATCCATATTGCCACGCCCACTCTAACGCCCACATACCGCCCAAAACTGGAAGTTTGTACTCCACTAGCTGAGTAACGGGTATCAGATAGTCGGGGAACTCGACTATAGCTTTCTCTCTTGTTTTTAATTTTCTTCAAAAAAGTTTGTTAAAGACAAAAAATTAGCCTAAATGTGTTCTGTCCTACAAAAAAAATATTTTCTTCTAGTGCTAGAAAGAAATTAATTCTTTGAAGAAGATTATTCATTATCGTTTGTAGGGCGTCGTACTCAATTGTCTCTCCGTCTGTCCGTCCGTATGAACGTCAAGATCTCAGGAACTATACAAGCTAGAAAGTTGAGATTCAGCAGACTCCATAGATATAGACGCAGCGCAAGCTTGTTGATCCATATTGCCACGCCCACTCTAACGCCCACATACCGCCCAAAACTGGAAGTTTGTACTCCACTAGCTGAGTAACGGGTATCAGATAGTCGGGGAACTCGACTATAGCTTTCTCTCTTGTTTTTAATTTTCTTCAAAAAAGTTTGTTAAAGACAAAAAATTAGCCTAAATGTGTTCTGTCCTACAAAAAAAATATTTTCTTCTAGTGCTAGAAAGAAATTAATTCTTTGAAGAAGATTATTCATTATCGTTTGTAGGGCGTCGTACTCAATTGTCTCAGAGACGCCTGTGTCAAGATAACTCAAGTCTTTCAAGAACTTTTATAATTTCATCATGTGCATTTCGCAACCTTTAGGAGGGTTTTATCGTGCATTGTTCGACAAATTGTCGACAAAAGTCTTGTCCAGCTGTCACTTCGTACAGAGCAGGAGTCTTGTTCACATACAACTATATCTGTGGATATCGGGGTATCTGCGAGCTACCCGAGACAATACTAATTGATTTCCACACAGACACAGTCCCGTTCGAGTTTTCTTCTGCAGTGTATTGTGGTTGCTCATAGGTTTATTCTTCTTTATTATATTATTGCTGGCTTCGTGGTGTGTTGCAAACTAGCAAAAAATTCGTTAAAGGCGATACGTACCTTGGGAAAATAGGTTTTGCGGCTTATGGCATAGCAAAAGAAAACCCTTTATATCTTTATAAATATAACAAGATTGAAAGGCGCAGTGGATCGAACAACAGTTTTGGCTCATGGAGCACAGATAGCAATTAAGCGATTGTGGCTATTATTAGGAACATCACATGCTGACTAGTAGAAACTCAGACGAAGGGCTGGCTCAGGCAAAAATTTGCCACACACATGTCCCTCTGCACATATATTATTTTGATGCTGAACTGCTATGCCTCCAAGTGTGTGCCATAAGGAAAGGCTGTATACCGCGAAGTAAACAAAGCGCCGAGTCATATAAAAGAGCAACTGGCTATGGTTGTAGGGTATGGTGTGGGTATGCATGGGCGGGGGACTTTAAATAAATATTTTACTGAACTGCACTAAAGGCTGTGCCGACGCCTAAAAAGAGTTGACTGTGAAACGCACTGACTGGCTGCCAATAGCAACAACTAAAAGAAAGTCCGCCTGGCTGTCAGACAAGCGAAGTACATCCTTTTATACTCACATACTCGCACATTAATTCTGTGTGTGCACTTTATTTTTAGCCCACTGTAGAACGTGGAAGAAATGCAAGAGGTGCCGGGAAATTGAGGGAGTCCATATCTACCACTGCAGTGGGATGATTTTTTCGTTGAAGTTTTCATTTTTCTTTATTTGCCTCTCTGCAAGCACCCAGCTGCAATTGTTGCTCTTCCAGCTTCGACTTCTTCCCAAGCAAACTGCCTCATTTTTCGAAGAAATCTCTTAATGATTCATCTCTTTCAGGCGGACAAGTCGTGCGGGAATTATTAAAGATGCTAAAGATACATTTTAATTGAGATGCACACCGAATAGATAAATAAAAATGAGTTCAAGATTGCGCAGGCTTAAATTGAAAATTGACATGATTTATATATTTGAGGAGATTGGGGAGTAAGGCGCAAATTAAGGGAACATTTTTTTTTAAGTCGCTAAGTGAAACTGTCAATAGATGCAGCATAAACGTATAATAAAAGTAGCTTGTGGCGATTCTTATGTTGTTAGTTAGTTTAGAGTGCAACTCGAAGAACAACGGTACTCTGCTATCAATTTGTGACGTAAACTTTTCCCTGAAATATTAAATAAGAAACCAGCCCATAACCGATCTCCCAGCCACCTAGAATGGCGAACAAAATTTATTTAATAAACTATTAATTTATGTCACTCGACAGCATATAAAGGTCATACAAGTTGAATGGGTTGCCAGCTCGCCTAACTTTGTAGGTCACACACTTTCGCACAATGCTTTATAAAGGTATAGATACGAAGAAACGGGAAAGATGCATGGACTGGTGGCAGACTCTTCCATCTGCTATACTTAGAAACTTGTTAAACTTTACTTGACAAACCAGTGATTAAGTCGGACAGATTTGCAGCATTGTGGCACATCATGCGCCAATCTGGGTCAGGAATGCGGAGCGGTATGCAGCCAATAAGGCCTAGCATTTGAGGAATAAATAGGCGGTTACTTAGAGAAGCGGATTTGGTCAGAGCCAAGTTGTCTCACCTAGCTGTACTTTAACCCCATTCTGTGACTGGCTTGTACTTTGTAGAGGTCACCCAGGATAACTCCTTAATTTTTTGAAATCCGCAGATCATTAATGTTGTGCAATTGTGCAAGTGATGAACTCTTTTTTTGATTAGGAGTCACATAGGAGAGAATTATTATTTTCTAAGCACAAGTTGTTTATGAGCATATGCTAATCATTTGCAATATTTATGGTAAAACGTGACTTATGCGAACTGAGACTCCAAACTAAGTAGCACATCTGCTACTTTATATATGAGAAAGAGTTCCTTGACTCCCTTCAGATAGTGCTTCGTTATCGCAGCAACTACTTCTCATGAATGGTTGTCCGAAAACCGTGCGGTTCATTAAACGCCATGGGGTTTGGTAACCATGACAACACATGCTTTATACTCGTAGTGGCTTCTTCAACCTGACTCTGCTTAAATGTACAAGAAACTCGAATCGAATCGTAAATTCACACATTTCACGCCCTATTTAACCTTGTGCATGGGTCTGGCATCCTGTATCTAGCAAATTGACAGCCACGTTCGCATTCAAATTTACGATATATGAGTTAAGGCATAAATAAATGCTTCTTGGAGAACGGCGGTTCCTTATAATTTTTCCAGTTATTATTTTATTGTGGCTATGACTTGCCCACACCATAAACTTTTTTTTCTGGTCCAACAAAAAATTTCTATGTAGGCTGGCGATGGCTTCGAGCTTTGTACTCCCCTTATGCTTTTTCTTTTTGGAACGTTGGTTGTCCACGTGGGTAGGCTTTTCGGGGCCCGTCAAACTCGGCTGGTCTAGACAGGCGGTAAAAGGAAAAAGCAGATGGAGAAAACGAAGTTCCATTCTATTTTGTCAGTGGGTGATAAGCTTATATATATATTTACAGGTGGCCCAATAATTTCCTACTATCATTTCAAAATTTAGACTCCTTTCGGTCATAGATTGTGATTATTCATTTATGTGGTTTATGGTTGGCTCTTCTGATTTTAATTTTTCAATGAGAGTTTGTCGTCAAATTTCAGAATGGGTTCGACAATCCTGTATGTGAATTTCGTAGTCGATTACACAGATTGCCAATAAAATATTTATATTCAGATATAAGCAACGCTTGTTTTTAAACCTATAAAACGTTATAACGTTATTTCGCTCAATATTATAGCAATTTCTTAAGATAATGTCTAACACAATGTTATATTTTCGAACTTTGTAGGAACCCGATGCCAAGTCTGAGGAACTACAATGAGGAAATCCAGTGCCACACATGCGTGTTGTAAATGTTAATTCGCCTAACAAAACTTAAGAAATACGACCCAGTTCCACTTACTCATGATATAATATGCCAGAAGCGTTTTTAATCGGACCCAAGAAATTGATGCAAATGTGAAACATATGTGCGAGCGTGCGTGAGTGGAGTTGCAGCATTATATTTTTGGTTACTGTTCTCTTCTGGCCTCGAACTAAAATTGAATTACCAACTCGCAGAGGAAATACGGGGAACAATCTATGCCAGCTGAGCCAAACAATTTAGAAGACAAACGAAACGAATCCTGTACCATTCCACGCTAAAGCATTTAGTCCAAGCCTCCTCGAAGACAAAGGACCCACAAGACGGGAACTGGAAACTAATCCTGCTCGTTCTATGCCAAATCTTCAGTAGTAGTCTCGCCAGCGGTAAGCAAGATTCTCGTCTACAAAATGTCCCTGGCCGACATGGGCACAACCTCTCGATCCGCCGGTAGCGGAGGAGGCGGTCGACACTATGATCTAGCCACAGGCGGAGGTGGAGCTCATCCGGTGAGCGGTGGGCTACCCGGAGGCCGCATGACGCACTCCCTCAGCACTCCTTCTGGAGTGGATGGCACGCCCTCCACTCCCCGACATCGTGGCGGAAAAAAGTTGACTGTTCGCATCCAGATGCTGGACGACTCGATCACTATGTTCCAAGTACAGGTAAGTTTAGGCTACACTTTCGAAATTCCAATTTGGTCATTAAACAATCTTCACATACATAGTTGCCAAATACCTCCTACTCAGGATGCACCTGTTGAAACGAAAGTAATCCATCAAGTGAAAATTGTATAAGTGCATCTCCAGTTGTGCACAGCTTTTCTTGAATGTAAATCACTGCCACAAAACAAAAGACTAGACGTGGAAGTCGGTACAATATCAGAGAAGCTACTTGTAATTAAATGTGAACTCGAAAAAGTAAGGAAGGGAGAGGCTGGTATCATTGCGACAAAGACCCTCAGGTTTCTGTGGGCGTGGCACCCAGTTCAGTTGTCACAGAGCCAGATAATAGAAAATTCTTTTCGCTGTGTTTTATTGGCGAACAGGCTGAAGTCAACAGGAAAAGTAGGTGGGGCTGCTGTAGATGCAGAACATCCGTATCCGATCAGAATCTGTAATGATCAGAAGATAATTGCTTCACCAAAACAGTGCTCAAGGCTAGAATAAAAGCCGGCAATAGTATAGGTATCAAATATTATCTGTTAGGGCTCCTTTATGCAACTCAATCTCCCCAGAAATACTTTCAGGGTGCCTATTTTTCCCTCTCCTAGGCCAAGCAAGAGCATAAGAACTCACATGCGGCCTGTTGTCAGGCACTTCTGGCTGGTTAATGGATTCTGCCGTACTTGGTGGTGCTTGCTCATTCTGTCGGTGTTTTTTCCGCCACTTCCTGTCCTTACAAGCCTGGCTTAGTAAAAGGCTTAGAACTTTTTGTTTCGCAGTTCAAGAGGCCTCGCCCAAATGTGTATGTACACTCAAAAAATTATTGAAACGAAAACGTAGTTTTTACTCATTGTAAAAAACAGATATCTAATAGTTGTGCAAATTATAAAAAAGGACGATTATATTCATTTTTACTTTTTTAAAATTCATAAAATTTGCTGTCTCAGTGAAGCGCCCAGTTTCCCCTAAAACTAAAGAAACATTCCGAAATTCCTAAAGGTTCAACAGACGAGTCGGACCGCCAGCGAGAAGTGGTTTTCATGTTTCATGCCAACATTTAACTGGTTGCCAATGCTTGGGTAGTTTTCGCTGGGACCAGTGAAGTGGTTGGGGCTGTGTGGGGGATTGACTACCCCGTCGTCCTCGTTGGGCTTCTGGCCTAACCTTTTCTTGAAAAAGTGGCACTCGTGGCGATGCCCCAGCTCTGTAAACGCTGCGCGAGTATCAGACAACCTCTATCTGCATTCTTCTGCTGACATTTTTCCATTTGCCTGTGCAAACAATTTATACAAAAGAGGAAATTGTAGAGTCGACGGTTTTCTTGCCGTTTAAGGTCAAGGATTATAGATCTATCATTTCACTTTTTTTTTAATTGACAAGAAAAAGATTAAAATTAACAAATCAAAACATCTAAAACTTATCTAGTGTTTCTCTTATTTTACGAGTAACGCGTATAACATTACTTTAACACTCACAATACTTTAGGTATTAAACGATTTTGTATATATATATATCATTGTTTTTTCAACATAATATATAAGAAGGCAACTAAAACACTATTAAATTTCTATTTACAAATCCTTTTAACTTTTTCAACGCTATATTAAATGACTACATCAGCTGAAATCCTATTTCTTGTCCCATTAGGAATTCAATCATGTTGCAATTTTACAGTCCACAAAAATCCATGTAAACATCTCGTAAATGTAACATACCGTATTATTGACATGGTTCCATTTTTTTAAAACCCAAGGCTCGAGTGGGCCGGTGCCACCAAGCCCTTTTATTTTTGTTATACCAACTGCTTTTTTACCGACTGCTTTTTGTCAGTTTAAGCTTGTCTTTCGTCCCTTAACTAGAAATGCATATTGTTACCTGGTCCGTCGGTTGCATTATTAATAAAGGCTTCTAATGGATTTTGTGGCTTGTAAATGGTTATATGGTTTTGAATACGAATGATGAGGATTTGGTCAAATAGTGGCTACCCTGACCCACTGAATACATTTTCAAGTCAAAGTATCAACATTACCTGCAGACCAACTCAATTCTCGCAGTTCCACTTATTCTTATTCGAATTGTAACGAAAAGCAGTTTGTGGATGTTTTATTTACCATGATTTAATTAAATGCATTTGTATTAGTTTTTTCCGACTTGGTCTTCCTACGAATTCTTTTTATTTTGCTACCAAAAGTGTTTCTGCTGCCAAATTGTGTGCTTTGCCTGCAAACATTTTTAAAAAGCTTATCCCAATGAGCGTTTGTAATTTAAATCCATTTCAAAATTTATACATCTATCTATAGCTATCTTCGCAAACTATTAATCTAGAGCTATCTTCGCAAACTATTGTTTCCGAAGGTAGAGCATTTAGGTTGAGCATTTACTTTTACGAACTTATTTTGATCCTGTGCCCTCAACAAATTCTTCTTTAGATGCATTCTTCTTCTATTAAGCTTTGTCTCGAAAAGGTGTTTTTAGGAAATTGAGATATCAAATTTTCCTTACGGGAATTGTCAACTTTTCTAGGAGAAGCTTGCCATTAGTTAGTTGACATTCCCAGCTCAATGGGAGGAGGACATTCGATAGGCACGGACAATACAAGTGGAACGAGATGAGAGGTTATGTCCTTCCCGGCCTCTCTTTTTTGATTCCCATAGTCTCACGTGCACTGACAAAATATATGTATATGTTTTTTGATGCCTACAAATGGAACAACCTATTAAAGAGAACCAACTTATCGCATCTGCATGGAGTATATAAGCAGGGGGATGTATTGGAACAGGTGAAAAGGTTGGTTGCATTGAAAAGCTTCCTGTCGTTTTGCCATTTCCGTTTGCAGTGCCTTCAGAAGTCTCCAAAATTAATTGGTTTGTTGCGTAGTTGGAGAAGATCCTAAAAACACAAAAGGCTTTGCGGCACCGAGCCGTTCCCAATGAATGGCGCCCAGATATATGCCCGTATACCTGGTCCAGAAAAATGTCAGAGCTTGGGCGTGGCAGGAGTTTGGTGGTGACTTTTGGAGGACTTTTGACACACACTCACCCCACTGTTGTGTGCCAACTTAAGTTAATAACTAGACTCGTTTTTGAAAACTACTTATCGGCCTCCCTAATTTTACCATAGAGAGAAGTTCTTATAATCATTTGTGAATGATAATATACCTGGCACAAGGGCTCAAATTAAATTAAAATACTGATTAATGTTCAGTTCCGTCACTCGTCGAGTAAATGGATATACTAGACTCGTTGAAAATTAAGTAACAAGTAGAAGGTCGGTACTCTTGATCGGGATCATAAGCCGAGTCAATGTGCCCATGTCCGTATGTCAGTCCGTCCGTATGAACGATAAGATCTCAGGAACCATAAAAGCTTTTGAGTTAAGATCAGACATGCAGAAATTTACATTATAAATTGACAAAAAATTAAAACATTTTCAAAAGTGTGGGCGTGGCGGTCTTAGGATGTTTCTGGGCGTTATGGTGGGTGTGGCAGATAGTTTTTTGCAAATCGATACAAACTTACAAAACTATCAAAACAATTTTAAAAAAAAACAAAACAATTTTCTAAAATGTGAGCGTGACCGTATTGGGCGGTCTGTGGGCGTTAAAGTGGGCATGGCAACATTTGGAAACAAACTTTCGCTGCGTCTATGTTTCTGGAAGCTACATGTCAACATTCTAGCTTTTATAGTTCCTCAGATCGAGACGTTCATACGGACAGACGGAAATGGCCAGTTCGGCTCTGCTATTGACACTGATCAGAAGTATATATATTCTTTAAATGGTCGGTCCATCTGCCTGTTACATACCTTTCTACGAATCTTGTAACGGGTATAAGTTATTGTATGTAACATACTATTATTCTCACATAAATTACGTTATTATTGTTTATTTATTTACGTATTGATATACACCAAATTTAAAGAATACATGTACTTACCAAAAAATATGTTAACTTATATGTATATATCCATGTCGTCACAACAGTTAATCACAAACACAAAACAGTCGTATCCGTCGATTTAGAAAAGTGTTAGGATCAAATACATGGCAATTCGTCCTTGATTCTAAAATCAAGGTTCAAACGCAAAAAGCGGCCGAAATTTTAGAAAATATAACTTAAATTAAGATATACAACAATTTTATGGCGTATTGTGTGGCATTTATGGTTCGTAGCCTTGCTTTTAGGGTGCGGATAGTTGTACAATTCTGCTATAACGTTTTTTCTTCTTTATATATAATACGCTGACCAGTTACTACCAACTTCTTTAAACCTATGCGTTGAAAAACAACAGCTATTTTGATGTCAGCCAACGAATTTTATGAGCCCTATATCAGGGCTTACATATATTTTGGACAGGGGCAGTTTAATACCATATTGGCACGACTCTCTAAACATTTCACACTCTGATAAATTTTTGCCCTCTTTTAGGCACTAACACAGCACTCTGCCTGATTGGTTGCAAAGGGGCTAGGCAACCCCCCTTACTTGCCAAAGGCCGCTACAGTTGCCAAGTTTTGTTTCCTGATAAATAAATGTATTCCGAATAAATGTATTCCTTATGTCGAAGCTGCAAATTGGATCGGGGTTTCTGTTAGGTGCTATGCAAAGAATATGTGTGCGGAAGCGAATTGGTGTTTCGACTGTAGCCCGTTATTATTCGAAGCTAATTTGTTTATTGTTGAAGGCAATTAGTTATAAGCTCATAGGAATTGGGAGTGCTTTTAAATGCTAATGATTTCATTATAGAGGTGGACTTCCCATTCGAATAATACTAAAGGATTGCTTCTTTGTTGCAAAATACAATTTTAGTTGAAAGCACTCATATGTATATAAAGGCTAGGCCTATTTTCGCTCTAAGTTACCGCAACGAGGTCTGCTCATATTGCCGTCGCCACTGATGCTGTATTTAACTTAATTGCTGCCGTCGACCCAATTGAAATTTATTTCAATGCAAACAGGCGCAACGCCCACAAAGCATTTGGCGTGTAGATATTCACGAGCTCAACGAATTAGGACATTTGTTCCACGCCCGAAGCTTTCTTATAGAACCTCCTAGCTTTGTTATCAACCACATATCTCCCTTTAAAGATTTCTTCATGCTACCTTCATCGAATCATCTTATGTTTTTAGGTATAATCGAAGTTTGATTTAACGTAGTGCCATTTCTCTACTTTTTAAAGGCTAAAGCTCTGGGGCGCGTTCTATTTGAACAAGTATGCCGTCAGCTGAACTTACTTGAGGCCGACTACTTTGGCTTGGAATACCAGGAAGTTTCCACACATACCAAATACTGGCTGGATCTGGAGAAGCCAATGAATCGCCAGGTGGGCCTCTCACTTATCGATCCAGTGCTGCGCTTCTGCATAAAGTTCTATACACCTGATCCAGCGCAATTGGAAGAAGAGTATACCAGGTAAGATAAGAAGAAAGGTCTAACCAAGGCTCGAGAACCAACCCTATATTGTGGTAGTCTCAATGCAAAACATATGCAGAGACTAGGTTTTAATAGCTAACCTTTTTTTCTTAAAAATACTACCCAAATACTTCAAAAGTGAATACCTAAAGGGTCTCTTGTAATTTTTCAGGTACTTGTTCTGCTTGCAAATCAAACGCGACTTGGCCACAGGCAGTCTGCAGTGCAACGACAACACGGCATCCTTGATGGCCAGCTACATTGTTCAGGCGTCATGCGGCGACTTCGTTCCTGAGGACTATCCCGACCATACCTATCTGTCCTCCTACCGTTTTGTGCCCCACCAGGATGCCACCATGCAGCGAAAGATTATGGAGAACCACAAAAAGCATGTGTATGTCAATTATTACTATGCCAAACAGTTCAGAGTTTAATTGTTTGGTTTTTTAATCAGCGGTCAATCCCCGGCGGAGGCGGATCTTAACCTCTTGGAGACGGCTCGAAGGTGTGAACTGTATGGCATGAAAATGCATCCGGCTAAGGATGTGGAAGGAGTGCCACTTAATTTAGCTGTGGCCCACATGGGAATCACAGTCTTCCAGAACATCACGAGAATCAACACCTTTTCGTGGGCTAAAATACGCAAGATTTCTTTCAAGCGCAAGCGATTTCTGGTCAAACTTCACCCCGAGGGATATGTAAGCAGTTGCTTTAATGAGTTTTTAGTCCAAAATAATAATTGGTGTACTACTTTAGGGATATTACAAGGACACCGTGGAGTTCTTCTTCGAGGGTCGCAACGAGTGCAAAAACTTCTGGAAAAAATGCGTCGAAAATCACGGATTCTTCCGATGCACTGCCGTTCAAAATACGCCCAGGCGGAAAACTCGCGTTCTCTCACGGGGTAGCTCATTCCGGTATGTCTTTCTTAGCATTGAAATAAAGGTATTGAATGTGACTGTTGTATTAACATTGCATTGCAGCTATAGCGGAAAAACCCAGAAACAGATTATCGAATTTGTTCGAGAAAATTATGTGAAGCGGCAAAACTTTCAAAGGTATACAAAAAATTTACGCTAAGCATTACTTTCTAATTTCAGATTAGACCTTTAAAGGCTTTAAGCAAAACTCATAATGATTTTAAGTGTAACCGACTTAAAATAATGCTGACAAATTGGGTTGCGAAAGATATTTATTTATTCCTACATTTATTGTTAAATAATAAATATATTAAGCTTTGCCTATGCAGCTATATTTCCAGAGCAAAACCAATTTGGCAGCAACAAACTTCTTAACCAGTTTTGAACGAGCATTTAATATAAATAATCTCCATATTCATATACAATTATGTTTTTAATCATATGCAAATAGTATAGCCATCAGCCTACATACTATAGCCTAATCATCTTGACTTTGTTCTCATTTAACTCGACTCGTATGTTCGTTATTTCTTACACTCTTTATTACACTCCTTATATGTGGTTTTTGTTTATTATTTTCAAGCAAATTTCCTCCCACCCATTCAACTAATACAAAAAATTCCAATGGAAACAACATGAAAAAAAAAACTATCAATGTCATAATTGCGCCTTAGAAAAGAAAAGAGGATTTTAAGAACCAATTGGTACAACAGTAACTGAAACTAATAAAAATAGCACTTAAACTTAAAATAGTTCAATTAATAATTTAAGAAAACCCCCAAAACAAAACTCCAAATCCAGTTAAATGTACAAGAAACAACGACAAGCATTTAAATTACTATCGTTATTGATTTGACATTTATTTTCCTTATAAACATTTAAGTATTAATTTTTGATTTACTTCACTTTCCAATATGGAGCTGCTCAACCAAATGTATGTGTAATTCTGTTTAATTTTAAAACAAATGTAGATGTAGATAGAGTTTGATTTTGTGATATGATATATATATCATATCATTATATGATACTGCAAAGCATTCAGTTTTTTTTTCATCCACCCTATCCAGCTTCTTTCCCGTTCAAAGCCTAAATAATATTTAACCCACTGCAAATAACCGATTGTAGGAAAACCTCATACTTGCCCCATAGCTTGCCTTTCAACTAAAATAATCATTATTATGAACTCCCCAAAATCTCCTATTGTCGTACGTTTTTGTGTGTTGTTTAGACTGTACCACAAGCATAACGTTGATGGTAAGCCAGTTAAACACGTTAATTACCCATTTCCATTGCTCCCCCTAAGTGTGCAGTAAGTTAGTCGGTTGCTTCTACTATAAATATCCCCAAAACCTAAAACAATAAATGAAACAAACACTTTCGTGGTAAACACGTAATGCCAATTTAACTAATTTGTTTGTACATATTTAGAAAAGAAGATTTTAAAACCCATATTTTAAAGTTAATTTAAGTTATCCGAAATGCCTTTCGTTAGTAGAATGAATTAATATGGGCCTCTGTAGTAACACAGGATATTGAATATGTATTGCGTTACATTCTCTTCTTTATAGTTCCATACTAACTAGTTGTTTTAACTTTTTCGTTACCATTTTCATTATTTATAATTTTTACTGAAATGACTTGGTTTATTTAAGCAAAGCTTAATTCTAAACAAATCTAAAGACTTCTAATCAATTGGTCGTAAAAACAAAAAAAATCTAAATTAAATATTTCCTTGCGAAAACGCTCAACTAATACATTAGAGAAAATGTTAAACCTAAAACGAATAACTAATTACGAAACCGAATTTCCTGAGCATGTGAAAATATAAAACGTGGTATCCTCTTGTCTTTTCTTTTGCTGCAGGTCTCAGTCATTCCGGCAAGGGCCACTGAATGCTAGTAGCCGAAGTCAATCGCATACGTATGTGAATACCAGCATTTCAGCCAATCCCCTTCTCCCAATTGACACTGGTTTGTATTTATTTCGTTACTAGTTCTGATTAATATATGTATTTGATTTGATATCATTTTATTCGCCTTGATTTCACTTTTGAGTTCGGGCTTAAGTTGCTAGCTGATAATGAATAAATAATGTATAGTCGAGTCGAGTTATTGTGTTTTGATAGTGTATGCTCTATGATTTTAATGTTTTTGGTTTTAATTCTTCATTGCCTTTTAATTGCACGCTGCAGCGGCATGGGACTATCGCAATCAATGCAGCGACTCGATGACCCCTTCTCTGACGAAGAAGGCAGCGGATACCTTGGATCGCCGACGCGACAATCCTATCGACCACATGCGTTCTCAAGTAAGTTCCTTAGGCGGACCATTCTGCATCTCAGCCAATAACCGTCCAAGCTACCGTCACAGGTCACAGCAGCCCAGGTGGAGATCTATCAGACGACGAACTTTGCAGCGGACTCGCCAACCTCCCTGGAGGAAGCGGAATGCTCGGCGGCGGTGGCGGAACGGCAACACCACTCGGCAGTGGATATGGACCAACTGAATTCGAACCGCTCACTTTCGCCCCAGGGACCGCAGTCGTGGACTTCGCCCAGTCACAGCAGCCACCTCCAACATCGCGGTCCCGATCAGGCTCGTGTGCATCTAGGCGATCACAATACAGGTGAGTGCCCGTCCAGTTTAAGAAGCCTATGAAAATGGCGTTAGTATTTAACATATTATTTAAGTTCAATTCGTTTATAAAAATCTGTAATTGAAGGTAGTGTTTCCCTTGATTTAAGTTTTAAATAAAATATAATTTAATAAAATATGTTAATTTAAGTGACTTATATTTCAAATGATATATATTTAATATATTTTTATATTTTAAATATTTCAAATCAAGGGTGCCTATGATTATCTCCCTCTCAATATTTTAGTTACTCTTACCCTTTAGCAATAGCTTAATAGTTTTCTAATAGTTTTCTCCCACTACTCGTGGGGTTTTGTAACCTTAATGATTTCTTTTCCAGTGTTTAGAGTTTGTTTTGCAGTTTGATCAATTGAAATGGATTTTGTTTTGGTATAGTTTTGTTTCCATACCTGATTCGCGTTCATTTCCTAATTATTGGAATTGTTGTTTCATCCGGCGCGTTAAGGTCTGAGCCACTTGTCCCACTTGTACAGCAGCAGCACCCCTCGTCGAGTCTCAGTGGGATCCCAAGCGTTTGTCCCTGCGTCGCCGCAGCTCATCCGCATCAACACGCACAGCAGCAGCACCAAGCACAACACTATGCACAACAACCGCACGGTAGTTCGTTCGGTGGATCTCAACAGCTCTATGGAGTTGGAGGAGGAGGCGGAGGATCCGGGAACTGCGGACACGGAGGAGGAGGGGGAGCCTATGGGGGAGGAGGAATCAGTCGGGGAGGAAGCGGACTCGGACTTGACGGCATCTACCATCAATCGGGAGACTATGGGGGCAGCCTCAGCGGCGGCAGCATCGGCCTCGGCCTTGGCATCGGGATCGGCCCGAGATGCCCATCATCCGCAGCTTCAGTCACAGGAGTCCCAGTCGCTAACTGCCACGCCAGTCCATTATAGCAGTACGAATTATTCGATGTCTAAGCAGTGCATGCTCAACAACGCCAATGCCAACTCGACCGAAACTGAAACGGACAACATAATCTACACTGATATCAACGACATGGGCCACTTCAAGTATCCGGACTTTCACAGCTCTGCACACCAGGAGCACAAGATCTCGAATAGCGAGCACCTTAATCTTAATGAACGCAACGACATATATGCCACTGTAAATCGCAAAGCCAAGTCAAAGATTCGAGAAAAGCATTTTAGTGATGAGTTTATCGATCAGTCTATACTTCAGTACACGAGGGCCAAGCAAATGGGAGTAGGTCAAGTTCCTGTTCTCCTGCAACAGCCAAGCACCTCTGCATATGCGCTTGCCCTTCAAGAAAGAAATTACAACAGCGAAAGTTACCAGTATCATAACGATCTTAACCACCCCTCAGAGTCCTCATCCTCCTCCTACTTTGGGACTGGATTCGGTACTAAGCGGTATGCTCAGAGCGGGCGAACCAAGCTTGCTCAATCTGAAAATTACCTGACGCCTTCTCTGGACTCGCAAAGTTCCCGGCACACCCATTCACTTCCCCGGAACTCGGAGCTGTCTGGAGTGGATTCAGTAGATTCGTACGACAGCCACTACATCACCCATCATTCAGTAGGAATTCTTCCCTCTGGTCGCCTTTCTTCTTCGTCAGAGAAACTTGATTACAAGTTGCCTTCTGGCAATCTTTACTCAACGGTTCAGTTTGTGAAACCCGAAGATGCTTCCGCGCACTACATAGAAGATGAAGAGGAAGAAGGGGAAGACGAGGGCGGAAATATTTACGACCAGGTGGAGCGCGATTCGTGGCTGAAAAGTAGCTCCTGCAAAGATCTCTTCGAGCGCTACAATAGCACCTACTATGATCGGGAGCTTTCTAAGCCAATGACTGCATTTGACAAGGAGTTTCTTTCCTCCAATCGTATTGACTCACCAGTGACACGATACGACGACTCCCGTCACTCCTTGTATGTGACCAAGAACCACTCGATCGATGCACATCAAGATTTCTCTCCATTGCCGCAGAGCAAGGTGTACTCCTCCAGTTATCCAGGCAGTACTTACAATACCCAGGAGCACAAGCGCCAGCATGGACAGCATATGGACTATTCAGGTTCACAAGACGATATCTCGCAGGACAGCTACGAACTTCTGGAGAAGTACGATATTGACTTCTTTGGAGGGCGTGGCCGCTCCGAGGACCACATGCGCTCCTGTTCGCTTGATTCGGGCAACTACATACCAAGCGACGACGAGTCGTTATCCGAGGGGCATCAGCAGCACAAATACCGCTCGGAAATAGACGTCAAATCAAAGTCCGCAGCGGATATTATGAATGAAATTTGGGATGCTGAGGATCCGCGCTATCTGCCGCGCGAGAAGCTATCTGTTAAGTCAGATGGGAACTTCTACAAGATGATTCAGGAGGCTCTGATCCGCACATCAAGCCTGGAGAGCCAGAGCGAAATGTTCGAAACGAAGATTTCACGCAGTTCAGACTCCAGCAAAAAGTCGAGAGATAGTCTCTACCATACGGACAGTAAAAAGTCGCGGGAGACAACCAAAAGCAAAACGTCTGTGGCTTCTAGTCAGGACTCAAAAGAATCCTTGGTGGGTGACTGCTTTGGTCGGAACTACGAGATGCCAACCACCACCGGGAAGAAAGTGAAGCAGTTTACCAAGAAAGAGATCTACGACAAATTTGCCCAATCCAGCCAGGAGTCTAAAAGTGATTATTATGATGCCGTTGAAACCGGCTTAGAGCAAGCACCCGAGGGGCTATACTCCAGGCCAAAAGTTAAAAGTCACGATTGCTTGCTTTCTGACACGCATAGCTCCACTGCAAACAGTTCGTTCTATGACAGTCGTGACACTTATTCTACGTTTCCCAGCAATAAAACACACAAGACCTCTAAGGTGCACTCTATAAGTCTGCAAAATGTAGAGATCGAACGCAACGCCAAGTCCTTTGGCAGCAAGTCACCGGAATCCGTATCGACTCCGGCCTCGGGAAAACGATGTCGAGAAAAAGATATACAGACAGGAGACTCTCTTGACCAAATGGCTCCTATCAAAAGGGGTAACTCACAATCGTGTAAGATTTCTGCTTTCCGTAGACGATCTGATAGTGAAAATATCTTCAGTTTCGACCAGGATCGCATAGAGTGCCTTCAGAAGTACACCAAGCAATGGGAGGGTCAGCAGCACAAGGATGAAAAGAGCAAGCAGAGTCCGGAGTATCCACTCACTCCCGAACTTGTGTCGGAGTTTGAGAAGCAGCAGGCTCGCATTATGGCTCACCAAAAGATAACACGTAAGGAGGAGCTTATTGCCAAAACACACTTTGAGGAGTATAACCCCATTATGGTGCCACTAAATTACTCCTCTCATGCTACTGTGGAGCGCACCAAAAGCGATCCTAACTCGCTGGCCAATCGTGCTCGTTTAGGAAGTAATTCTCGCCGACATGTGCTTATGCATCAAAAGTCTATTGATCTTACCCCAGCGGACTCGAACTCCAGCGATGAAGATTACATCTACAAGCAGATACCGAGCGCTCCCCCCCTTTGTAAAACACACGGCAATTTCGAAATTCCCAAGTGCTATGATGGAAGTGCTGCAGCGCAAATGGCTCAAGAACTGCCAAATACAGGCTTTGAACTTCCAAAGAGTTTTTTCAGAGATTACGAGAGGCGTTTTACAAAAGTTCTAAAAGAGGATATTCCTTATGTGCTCCACAAGCGCCACATCATGAATGGAACAGCTCCCTCGCCAAGCGAAAAGAAACACATTAAGCCCAAGTCGCCAAAATCCCCAAAGTCCCCGAAGTCGCCAAAATCTCCCAAATCGCCCAAATCACCAAAGGCTAGTTCCGGAGTTCCGGGAAAATCTACAGATTTTCTGCCTGATATTCTCGACAGTCTCTTGCCTCCAGACACCAAAGAATTTCTTTTCACCCAAAACATTGACCTTTCGAAGATGGACCCAATCACTTTGGAGATCGATAAGACCATACCAACAATTCATTTGTCCTCACCGAAACGGGACATCACAAAACAGATGGACGCCTCAACGCTGGAGAAACTGAATAAAAAACTCAGTCAGATTGAAAGCGATTCAGCCACCAGTTCGCGAACGGAGAGCATGCAACAGCAGAAGTTGGAGCAAAAGCAGATGGAGCTCATTCAGAGTCTTCGAAAAGAGCTGCAGGCCAACGCTCGAAAAGCTAATAAGCCAAGGGTTATTCCGAAGACCAAGTCAGCTGGGAAATCAAAGAAAGGTAAGACTCGTATTACCTCCTTTTCCTCCGATGACGAAAGCTTGGACTCGGATGACGTATTTGGTTCAGCGGAGGCCATTCCCGATCGGTTGGAGTTCTCGCCGCCGCAGTCCCGCAAGGAAATCGAGTCTATTCTCCGCATTGAACAAAGCAGGCTTATATCGGCGGCGTGGGGTCGTGGACAAACAATGAGCTCCACAGAGATTGAGGGGTCTCCTCCTCAGTGTAGGCGCCTTGCTGACCTGGAGAGTCGGTACCAAACCCAAAAACTTGACCCTCAGTATGCCAATGCTTCTGAATTACGGCGAATCTCAGAGCGATCTATTTCTATACCTTCGTCAGAGGATGAACCTCATATGCCAATGCGCGGACGTATTGACGAGTGCACGAATGACTATCAGAGGAACGAAAACATTCCTTCGCCTATATTGGAACATGCCGAGTTTTTCCGCAGTAACGACGATATATATGAAACTTGCCACGAAGAACGAATTACTGCCTCCGACATTGATTATACATTAAAAAAACAGACAGCCAGCGGGGCCAAGTCCAAAGTTAAGTTAATCGAGGAGATTATAGATTCTTCGATTGTAATGCGTTCCAAAGGCCATGCTCCCATTTTGTTCGCTCATGCACGTCTGAATCTCTCTGAGGGATCAGTGTCCCTGCAACGCCAGAAGGCCACACAGCAGCAATCTCCAACAACAGAGAGACGAACCAAGAGTCTAGACACTCCAGTTATTTCGCTTCATCGCCTCCCTCCCATGAACGCGTTTTCTTCAAAAGACGATACCGTGGGCTTTGAGGAGGAGGCGGAGATTCTCGAAGAGAAGTCATTGGAACGAGAGAATCAAACGGCCGCGCAGGATGAAGATACCGCCGACAGCGTTCACTCTTGTGCAGGTTCCATACCCACGCAAAGTAGTTATCAAACAAATGGTAAAGACTCTCTGCTAAGTGCAGTATCAATCGACAGCGAGGAGGCCGAACTGCTTAACCAACTGCGGTACATAGAAAAAATTGCCTTACAGGGAGTCAAAATCAAGGATAAGAAGAAGTCAAAGATGAAGCTTAGAAGCGGTGATCATCTCATCCTAAATATACCAAAATACCGATTCACTGACTGGTCACCCTACAGTTCAGCTAATAGTTCCCGAAAGACCTCACCTGGGGTCTCCAGAGCCAGTAGCATTGAAAGTACTGGAAAAGGTAAACTAAAAACTACTGAACCATATAAGGGTAAGCCAGTGTCCAGAAGCCGACCTGAATCTCGGCGGACCAGTGCCGATGATATAAAAGCACGAGATGGGAGGGGTAGTAAAAAATCCAGTCCGAAAGAGCGCCCACGCGCCATTGAGATGCGTCGCCTGAGCAAGGACAAGAGCAAATCCCAAGAAGAAACAGAGGCAGATATTGCCAAGCGCAAGGAGCGCCAACAGAAGCTTTACGAATCAGCCATGAAACAAACCATAACTATGCTGAGTCCAGTGAAAGACACGTTGCCGGCTTTCCCCGCTCCCGGAGATAAAATTCTCGTAAAGACTGATGGGGATAAGATAATCATTGAAACAGAGTTTAAATCTAAAGCGGAGGATCACGTTCTGATAGCCAAGAGCCCCAGAAAACTTGACAATTCGCTCGTAAAATTTAGCCGCAGCTTTGACGAAGGACGCAGCCCCGACAAGTTGGATAAAGCAAATCGCAGCTTTGAGGATCGCAATAAGTCTTTTGAGGACTCCGAGAAGTCAGACGCTCCGGAAGACATGCTCATAAAATCGCCAAAGAAAATTGCCAAGGCACAGGAACTTAAGCAGAAGATAGAGGGCAGTGTCGTACACAAAAAGATAGATGGAAAGTCGAGTAGCCTGGAGAGACCAGCTGAACATCATCACCTAGGTCTCGATGTCAAGGCCCGTAGTCTCGATGACAAAAGACAGGCCACCGAGGCAGCAAAAAAGAATGAGGAGAAGCCGGCGCCAGTGGTTAGGAGTGCAATCGGGGATCGTCGAATGTTTGCCCACCAATATCAAGTTCAAGAGGTAAGCAACATTTTATTTCATTTGATTTTTGATTAGCGTTGCCTTGACTCAATAAGGGAAAATTAAAGTAAAAGTAAAATTGAATTTGACTTATTACTAGGGCAACGATTAAACATCAAAGATTGAATATGGGTATCCGCTAAGTGACATAATTGGTTTAATAATAAAATATTATTGTTTCAGCCCCATCAGGAAGATATCGACATGCAAGCGGTGATATCAGAGCGTAGGTCTTTGGAGATCCTCAAACGTTCCTTACCTTCGGAAGATGCGCGCGACAGTGAGGGCGTCATTAGTCGTAAGCCATCCACAGCTGAAAGCCTTGACTCATTTGTCTCCGCTGACGACAGCCACTCACCCGCAAGCAAGTCTCCAATTCCAGGGGCAAAGGGCGGAACCGAGATGTACCCACACCGAGTGCCCACAATAGAATGCGAAGAACCGTCCATCGAAGAGGATGACAATTCTTCTGAAAGACATCTAAAAGTTGGTAGGCAAGATACAAATAGGCTGAGTCTGGATCGCAGTCGAAGCGACGAAACTGGTTCCTGGATGACAGTTGAATGTGATGAGTTCATAGGATCGGATACTTCTGACAATGAACCACGCACCTTGGAACCAGATCGTAATGTTCTTGAAACGCAAGCAACATTAGAAGATGCTAATCCGCTTGAATACTCGAACTGCGCCACTCCTACATCAGATTTAAATATTCTTTTAACGCCACCCAACGCAAGTCCCCAAATCGAGAAGTCAGTCCTAGAGACCTTTGAGAAGTACACCTGCTCTTCGGAAACCAGCAAGAAAAAAAACATCCTGGAGAAGCAAAGCGAACGTTCCAAGAGCTCAGACTCGTGGACAAGCGGAGAAAAGGACACAAGTCCGCAGAGACAACAAGATGGGAGTCTGTCAGTGGATAAGGAAAAAAGTTCAGTTGAAGAGGAGTCCAGTGTCAGCTGCTCCATTGCCCGCCCTCTTGGAATATCACAGGATTTTGGAAAGGAAGAAACGCGCAAGTGCCAAGAACTTAAGCAGCGCATGCTCCAACTGGAAGTCCGTAAGGATGAGATCACACCTACACGATCCAACGAACAGACGCCTACCAACGAGCCGAAAGTCTTGGTGAGCAAAAAACCGAGCACACCGACCCTAGAAAAGCAGAGCCCGATAGACTTGGGCACTAGCACAGAGTCCTATCTGGAACCCATTGAGGAGCGCATTGCTAAGATATTAGATCGGGGATGTGCGCGCACTGAGGACAGTGAATCCAGTTCAGGTGGATCTCGCAAACCGCCACGGATTGAGAAGCCGGCGAGGGCTAACGCGGGAAAAAAATTATCGGTAACTCGTGCGGATGCGGGAAAATCGGGTAGCGATCGCAGTTCCCAGGAGTCAAAATCAAGCTTCGACTCCAAAGGTTCTCTAAGCGTAGAGTCGCGCGGTTCCTTTGAAACTGAAAGCAGTTCTGGTTCTCTGGGGGCCGCGCAAAGGAGAGGGGAACTGGCCCTAAAAGAGCAGCAAAGCACCTGGCGCCCATTTCCCATCGAGAGCTCAAATAGCTCTAGTACAGATGATCCTTGGCATCATGTAGAAACCGACGGTGGTTATGAACGGTATGATGCACACAATCCATTGCGCGATTCCTCTGACAGCGACGTAAAGGAGGTATCGCCAGATGATCAGAAGGACGCAAGCGATGTTAGCTATCAAGACGAGCTGAACGACTTTCCGGCTACGTTCGGCTATCCAGCCATGACCAGTAATTTAGGTGGAATCGGTGTCAACCCCACTGATATCATTGGATACAGTACTGGGTTCACCTTGGGAAGGACTCTCTCAAGAATCTCGGAACGTAGCACTGCTTCGGAAAAGTCAAGTATGGAGGATGATGTTAGCAAAGCCTCGACGCATTCCGTTAGCATGCGGGATGAATCAGTGGGGTCAACAGATCACCAGCCCAGTCTAAGCTCCGATTCGAGGAGCAATACAAATCTTGCTTATATCTCAGATGCTGACCGACGAACTTCGGCAGAGATGCCAGAAATTCCCTGCGACTCTGCTACTGGGGATCGCCTCTCCAGTTTGGGTAGTCTCAATGAACCCAAATCGCCAACTCTGGTCACGGGACGTTTTTCTGTGACCCATGTCGACGAACTACAAGGAGACGACGTAGAGCGGCACACACTTATGTGCCTTTCCAATGCGGGCAGTCAGGACTCGGAGGACTGGCCTCTTCCGGAGATTCCCTTTGATCATGTCCCGGTAAAGCCGGCTGACTCGCTGTATGCCATGCCGGATTTGGACAAACCGGTGCCTAAGTCTTTCTGCTGGAAGGCAAGCTTGTCGTTCCAGCATTCTCAGGATTCGCTTGACTGGCCGTCGCCTCCATCAAGTGCCATCGGGGCTCCCATAATTGTCGAAAACATTGAAACATACTATGCAAGCGAAGCCCAATGTGCTGATAAAGTGATTTTGGACGAGGAAATGACAGTCGGACCTCCCGATGTAGCTAAAATACTACCATACGAGGACACCGCCTATCTTATGTCGGCAGCCTTTGATGATAATGATTTCGGCAATGAGCAATTACAACCAGATACGGTAAGCTGTCTTAGCTCTACGCTAAGTGCAGCCTCTTGCCTTTCGTCCTCGCTAAATGTGAGCTGTACTACTTCCTCAACCCAAGCTACAGCAAGAATTCAGCTGAAAAACTCCAGCCCTGAGGTAATTGTCGCTCAACCGACAAAATCGCCAGCTCCTCGAAGCCCTCTCTCAGAGGAAGAGCTGTTTTCCAGTGATGATGTCTTCATGCCGGGCACTATTAAAGTGCAGCTTTCACCAGATGCCCAATTAAGGAAGCTTTCCAAAGGCTCAAACAACTCAGACACTTCTATTGACGACATTCTATCTGGCAGTACCACATATTTAGAGGATCAGACCACAGTGCGGAAAAACTACGAGCCTCGCTTGAGCAGCGGTGGAGGGGGAACAAGCTGCAATAAATGCAGTCATTCCAGCCACTCTGAGGAGGAAACAAGTTCCCTTGGTACAGATCTTGATGGGACGGTCAGAATGGGTGGATGGCAGCAGAAGAAGTGCACACACAGCTCTCACTCGGAGGACACCTCAATTGGACTAAGCATCTCGGAATGGTCCACGGGAACCAACACAGTGCGCCAGTATGCCAATCTATCCGGATCGGACAGCCTTTCCGCCGTGTCCACACACTCTTGTGCTAAGAGCGAGAAATCTAATCAGACTAAATCGAGTATAAGTTCGATAAATAAATCAGCGGAAAGCCTAAATGAGCAGAGTGGTGGAAGTAGCTTCTCGCACAAGTTTAGCGGGGATAATGGTTCATCCGAAGGCCTGCGATATGATATGCTCTCCAATTCCGAGACTGATAAGCTAAGTGAGGCCACCTCAGCCACTCGGAGTGATGACACTACATTGACTCTTACCGAAATGGCTCACACTATCAGTGAGTGGTCAACTTCTAGTAGCCGGACACTTGTTGGCGTGGCACCTGGAGAGTATCTTCCTCTCAAACAGGTGCTGTCGGGAAATAAAACTAGTTTAAGCTCTCCCAGTGAAGAAAAGCGCTGCGCGCTCCCGCAAGTTCATCGAAGAAGTGGTAGCAATGGCAATCAGGTGAGAGTTCCCCAGGAGCATGCTGATACTCCAACTGGTCCGGAGACAAGTGCAGCTGCCCGGAAACGTCGGTCGCTGGAAATGATGTCCAAATTGTATCAGAGCCAGGAAATATGCTCTGAGTCAGAGTCACCGTTTGTCGAGCGTTTGTATGCGCACAGCGAGAAGTTAACAGAGCGCTATCAGAGCCAGGAATTTGTACCGCTCCATGGTGGATCTCCAGCATCCCACGTCCCTTCATCGACCACTAGTCAGATTCAAACCCAGCAACCCCAACAGGTCCGCCAAAAACCAAGGGCTCCTCAACCACCTACGAAACCAAAACCTGCAGTCACTCGCCCTATTATGCAGGCTTTGCTTAACAAAATGAAGCAACCTGGGCTGGCGGAGCAAGCAGCCGAAGCTGCTAGGGTAGAGGAAAATAAAGCAATGATTTCTGTTTCTGGTGTAGCGGCGAAGCCCCCACCACCGCCAGTACCCACTGTGCCACCCATTGTGACGCCCAGCGATTTACCTGGCGACGCTGTGGCTCCCCCACCCAAACCGCTGGCGAAGCATCACAGCTATGATGACAGAACCCTTTCTAAGACCCAAATCCGTGAGTTCAAGACCACTAGCAAGCAGTTGCGTCAGTCAAGCTCCTTCCATGAGCACATGCTCAGCAAATCCCAGCAGTCGTCCCAAGAGCTGCCCATAAGAATCGACGAAGAGAGGGATCCGCACTCCACGTCTTCAGCCACCAATACCACCACCACCACCAACACTCTGAACAGCGAGAGTACAGAACCGAATTCTCCACAAATGCCTCAGCGAGCAGACAAGTTGGTCCGCTGTTCACCGTACTATTCCAGCAGCTTAAGCTCGGAATCACCGCCGAATCAGTTGCTGCAGAAGCCCCCTAGGAAAGTGACCAACCAGCTGAGCGCTGGAGTCGTAGCGGCTTCCTTGAAAAGTCCCCCCAGTGGCAACGATACGGACAGCTCACTGGACGTACGAGGTCAGGAGGCAAAAATGAGAAGCAGAGGATACCGCAAGAAACGTCAGTTACCCGCAAAAAGAATAAGAGCCAATTTAGCAGCTGCAGCTCTGTTGGAGCAGGCGGAGAGTTCAGAGTGCTCCGAGGGTTACGTACCGGAAGTTGATTCAGGGAGCTCTGAGTATTCGTCCTGCCAGCGGGATGACCAATACCTTGAGTTCGACGAGGAACTGGAGCGGGATCAAGAGCAAACAGACGACTATGAGGACTTTCCCCAATATAGTGGCAAATTTGAAAGTCTGGATATGAGCGACAATGTGGACGAGATGGGTTTTCCCCGCTATGATCGCTTGGGCCACATCACCAAGCCCATGTATCACCAGGCCCTTGTATTGGAACGCCCTAATCCGGTGCAGCTTCCAGCCCCCTCTAACCATCCAATGCCACCGACCTCGGGACAGCCGGTGAAACCAGCACGGACCAAGAAAAGGCAGTATAAGCGGGAGGATTCCACTGTGGCAGGAACATCAGGACATTCGACAGTAGCACCTCAGGCTCGATCCTATCATGGGCGCAGTTACTGCAACCCAGAGGAAAGCGAGTACGAAACCAGAGGTGGCGGATTGTCCGATGAATTGGCTAACTCTAGCGAAGATAGCTGTAGTGGATTCGGGGGTGACGCGGGAGCATCAGGATCGGGTACTATACGGAGGGGTCCGACCAAAGGAGCTGGACAGGCTCAGCAACAAGGTACTGGAGCCCAGGTTCGACATGTGCCGAAACCCGATTTTTTGACTGACTACGAGTCCGAACCCATTGAATATGAGCGATATGCATGCGGTCTGGACATACGTGTGGATCCCCCACCCAAATTTCATGATTCTGATGAGCTAAGTGACCAGTGAATTAAGTTTACCAAAGAAATCAAGAAACGAGAAGCAAAGAAACACGAATCTCTATTGCGTGTGCTTAACGAATGCAGCCTTTTCATTTGTTTCGTTGCCTTTAAACTTTTAGAACGCTTTTTGACACACACGATCCAAATACTTACATATAACCAACTTATTTGTAACTGAGACTGATTTACGACTAACAAACAAAAGAAGAAATGAAAACCAAAGAAAACCCAAGCTGCTTAACGACTTAAAACAATTATAACTCTTCTTGAAGCATTAGAAATACAAATCAATTTCAAGTAAAAGCCATTTTTATCAAACATTACCAAACGTAAAAAATCAAACAAAAAGAGATGATGGCAAATGCCCGTAGGTCGGTGTAGAATGAGTTGCCTTTGAGCGGTATCTAAATATAATAATATTATAGATCAATTTAACATTACAATAGATATGGGTATATTGCGCAAAAACGTTAAACCAGTTGAAAAAATTTTAAAGCACTGTTTAATCATCGAATAATGGAATACAAAAATACAAATGTTTTATTGTTATTTAGAAAAATCCGAAAAAAGACACATACTTAAGGTTAAAGATATAATGCATATTGAATTATACGATTAAAAAAGTTGCCACAAACTATGTGCAGTTACGGTATTTTGTCAGTAATGGTAGCGTAGGTTGCCCTTCCATCTGACTTCCAATCCAAGTGCCAAAGCCCGGCATACATAAATCGGAATATCCGGAATCAAACTTCTATGCTAGTTACGTACACTATAATCTAATTTAGTAATCTCACATGATGAAGTGACAAATCAACCAACTGCTTTGAATTACTTATCATAGGGAAATTATTGAGAACGATTTTAACAATTCTCAACAGAGTTAATATAATTAATGATCAAACGTTTCTTTTGCCTGAACACACGGTATAATAAGAGCATATACTCCGCGCTATTATGCGGTTTTGGAGTCACATATATTTTATAAAGCTATTATTATATATACGATTTTAATTTTACTTCTAACGTTTTTAGACTATTACCTAAAACTGTCATAAGTGAAATAACGTTGTTTTAGAAATTAGTTGCTTAGTACATATATGTGCCAAACCAGAAAACCCAAGAGTAGAGATCCATATAAAAGACCGCAGAATACGTTGAGACCCTGTTAAGTTTTATACCCATTTGAAACTCATATACCCATAAGTATAAGTAACTAATGTATGTTTTCTCTTTATGTTTACAAAAGATGGAAAAAGATATTTTATAGTTGTTAAAATGATTGTACCTTGATTGGTACTAGATAATGTAAGGGACATACAATAATTTTACTAATTTAATCCAGATCAAAAGTATTTAAATCAAAATATCTATTTGTGTTTAGAATTAACGTAAAATGGAATGCGCTCTAAAATTAGTTATTTCGAAAAAGTAAGCATCTTCGTTAGTTGAATAAGTCTTATATCAAATAACATGCAATCAAATGATCTTTAGTAAGGAAACAATTTAGTTTTATCTAGCGTTCATTTTTATTTGCGACATATATAGTATATATGTATACTAGATCAATACCAAATGCCCAGGCGATATAGCCACGTGCATATGTCCGTCCGACCGTTGCTACGAAAACCAGTCTCTCGGCTTAAACTTACCTGCATGAAATATTCATCCTATGCAGGTATGTAACGGGCCGGACAGGACCTCTATATCATTAAAAATATAAAAATAAATTTCTTTCTTTGTTTTTGATCGTAACGTCGGTATTCAACAATTATTTGACAAATAAAAATAATAATAATAATTTCGACTTTAATTTTAGCAAAATTAAGACGAGTATATTATTTATGCTTATCTTGTAAATTTCTATCAGTATATCTTATAAAACTGTCAGTATTCTCTCTTGTTTTTTTACAATAGTCTTAAACTTCAGCATGCCAGCTAGCTTCCTTTCTAGTTTTCAATCAAAACTTTAATGGTAAATGTCTAGAATAATGAAACCTACAAAAAATCATTGCTTAATTTTAAGAAATGAGAAAAAAAACTTAATCCAAAGTAAAAACTGATTGCGACTTAAGTTAAATTTAAATCGTTTTCTCACATAAAAGAAGATCACAAAAACAAACAGAAAAAATGTTAAAAGTAAATATAGTAATGAAAGCCAATGAAACGTACACGAGCAATCTATTTACCAAGCATTAAATTAAAATTATATAGAAACAAACGTAATAAATAAAACTTCATTAATCAATAAAAATTATCAAAGACTTTCAATACGTTTATATATATATTATTTTAAATAATTCCTAATAAGTTTTTCTTTAATTGTAACATTAATAAATACATATTTTTTATTTCATTTTTTGTTATTATTTATGTAATGATAATTTCTTATATACTTAGCCACTTAATTTCTTAAATACTTAGCTTATTAAGTAATGAGTTAAAGATAAAACAGTCTGTAAACTGTAAAAATTTGGAATATCTTCGTGCTATAGGAAAAAAAAATTTAAGCCTAAAATCATTGAATTTTTATGATTAAATTATTTTGATATTTCTTTTTTGTTTCATTATTAGATGGGTACTATGGCATAAATGGAAATATGTCGTTGGACAGGCGTGGTGAAATTACCACTCCACCAACGCGGTACGACCTCACCTTAGGATCGGATAAGTCCTCGTCACTATCCCGATCCGAGGCTGGAACATATGACGTAATCCAGGCAGAAATCCAGCACGCCAAGCGACAGGAGTTAGCCACTGGCGTTGCCACCGCCTCGCACCAGAATGGGAACGGAAATGTGCATCCCCTGAGCACACAACACGATATTGAGGCAGAAGTGAAAAAGCGGAAATGGCCCACAGAGCCCAGCTACTTTTTGGCCAAAGAGCTGTTGATGACAGAACGTACGTACAAAAAGGATCTGGATGTGCTGAACACAACCTTCCGACAGGTCCTCAGTCTCGGGGATGTGGAGCAACTGCAGCCGCTGTTCGAGCTGCTCGACTCCCTGGCGCAACACCACAATCTCTTCCTGCGCGACATTGAACATCGCATGGTGCAGTGGGAGGGACGAGGAGGTCACGAAGCCCACCGAATCGGAGACGTAATGATGAAGCACATGGCGGCTCTGCCCATCTACGATGAGTACGTGCAGACGCACCTAGACATCCTGCACTGTATGAACGACATGTACGAAGGGGATGAACGCTTCCGTCACGTGTACAAGGAGCTTGAGCAGCAAAAGGTGTGCTATCTACCTATCGGTGAGCTTCTACTGAAGCCTCTCAATCGCCTGTTGCACTACCAACTAATCTTAGAGCGTCTATGCGATTACTATGGGGAAGAGCATATCGACTATGCCGATACTATGGCGGTGCACCACTTGCTTGTTCGCAGCACCAAGGGGATTAGGTCCCAGCTTCCCGACTCTGCCAACTTTGTGGAGCTGTGTGAGCTACAACGCGACATCAACTTCGAGCAGCTGGTTCAGCCCCATCGCCGGCTCATCCGCCAGGGATGCCTTCTAAAGCACTCAAAACGCGGTCTGCAGCAGAGAATGTTCTTCCTGTTCTCAGACCTGCTGCTCTACGGGTCTAAGTCCCCGCTGGACCAAAGCTTTCGCATTTTAGGCCACGTTCCTGTGCGATCACTACTCACCGAGAACGCCGAGCACAACACCTTCTCCATCTTTGGCGGACAGTGTGCCATCACAGTGAGTGCGGGCACCACCGCAGAAAAGACCCTCTGGCTGGCCGAGCTCTCCAAAGCGGCAGCGGATATTAAAAACAGACCGCCCAACATGCAACTCCAGCTAACGACGCTTAAGAACTGCAGTGAGTATATATGTAGAAATGTAATTGGGCGGGTTTTGGTTATAATGGAGATTTGCACATACGTATGTTTATACAAAAATTGTTTTCTACATAAATTCCCAATTATTGCACAGTTTTCAAATTGGATAATTGGTGTCAGTTTATTATTATACGTTACTCGTAGAGTGAAAGGGTATACTAGATTCGTCGAAAAGTATGTAACAGGCAGAAGGAAGCGTTTCCGACCATATAAAGTATATATATTCTTGATCAGAAGATCAAGTCGATCTGGCCATGTCCGTCTGTCCGTATGAACGTCGAGATCTCAGGAACTACAAAAGCTAGAAAGTTGAGCAGCGCAAGTTTGTCGATTCATGTTGCCACGCCCACAAACCGCCCAAAGCTGCCACGCCCAAACTTTTAAAAAAAGTTTTGATATTTTTTCATTTTTGTAATAGTCTTGTAAATTTCTATCGATTTACCAAAAAACTTTTTTGCCACGGCCACTCTAACGCCCACAAACCGCCAAAAACTGTCAGTGTTGAAGACTCTTCGCACTTCCACTAGCTGAGTAACGGGTATCAGATAGTCGGGGAACTCGACTATAGCGTTCTCTCTTGTTTTAAAATGATATTTGCGTTCCTTATTACCGCTTTACTTGCAATGTAAAACGGTAGACGAGATTCATTGATAAGTAAAAGGTAACAGGTAAAAGGAAGCGTTACCGATCTCGATCTCGCTATGTATCCCTGTACTTACTTCTGTCTGTCCGCATGAATATCGAGATCTCGGGGATTTTAGAAGCATGAAAGTTAAGCTTAAGCATGTAGATTGTAGTAAAGCCTACAAAATAATTTTTTCTTAATTACGGTAATTTAAAAGTGGTTTCAGAGGTAGTGTTTCCAAAGCTATCTTTAACATTACGTTTTTTTAATCTTTTCCCTTTTTTTTCCTCCTGTTTTTTTGTCTGGCAAGAAAAGCACGCTGCATGGCTTCGTAAGCAAGAAGATACACCCCAAACCCAAAGTACTTCGCCTACAAAGCACCCAGTAATGTATTTTCCAATTTATTTTTAGGCTCCTCGGAGGAGGGTCTGGACCTGTTCGGTCTAAGCAACGGCAACAACAGCAGCCTCAACAGCAGTGTGAACGGCGGCGGCCCGCTAACTCCGCAGCAGCAAAAGTTGCAGCTGCAACAACAGCAGCAAAACCGGACGCAACCATCTCGAAGCAATACCGCTCTGCACGTATGCTGGCATCGTGGCGCCACCGTAGGACTGGGCGATCACCTGATAGCCGCCGAGCACCAGTTGTCCGGCTATCTGCTGCGCAAGTTCAAGAATAGCTCCGGCTGGCAGAAGCTCTGGGTGGTGTTTACGTCCTTTTGTCTGTACTTTTACAAGAGCTACCAGGACGAGTTCGCCCTGGCTAGTCTGCCATTATTGGGTTACACGGTGGGTCCTCCTGGCCACCAAGATGCCGTTCAGAGGGAGTTCGTATTCAAGCTTTCTTTTAAGAACCACGTGTACTTCTTCCGCGCGGAGAGTGCCCACACGTACAACAGGTAAGGCTAGGACGGCTGAGATGCTAGGAAAGGGCAGATATTAAAATTCCGAAACCATTTTAAATATACGAAATTAAAAGTAAAAGGTATTTGAAGTAAACAATATTAATTAATTAAAATACCTTTTTTTTATACATACATAGTATACATGTATAGTATAAATAGGTTATAATTAATGTTAGTCCGACGAGTTGTTTTAATGAAGGCTTTCCGACGCAGCATTCGCGTTGTTCATTCCCCCACATTTTGTTTTAATAAAATTGTTTTAATTCATAGTCATAGTTCCTAAAAAATATTTTTCTTTCAAATCAAAACAAACGCAAATTCAAACAATTACATGAAGGTACGCAAAATGTTTAAGGAATTAAAACTCTTGAAACTTGATGAAACGTACTTATTCCGCATTTTCGCTATTAAATGCATATAATAATAACTTTTTATTAATAACTTAATAATTTTGTTTTCATAGGTGGCTGGAGGTACTGCGCAGCACGACTCAAACCCAGGACTTCAAGAACGTACACAGCCATGCTGTGTTAGGCAACTAACAGAACTCAGTGTTCCAGAATAGGCGCGCACATAATTGTGCAATTCCATAAAGGAGACACTCAAAAAATCAGACGCATAAACACGCCTTCAAGTATTCTATCTTAAACACCGTATACACCACAGCCCATATTTCCATTTTCTGTATGTCTACTTTATTATGACCGGTTTATAGTAAATGTGTATATAATGTCTTTGTCGGTGTGTTTTGTTTTTTGTTTCTTTGAGCAAATATTTTATATTTTCCTGCAATTGTACCAATTTGTGCTCATAGCTGGATTTAAGTGTTTTAGATTTCCAAACAATGTTACCAGTCGTATACATTTTTCAAGCAAGTTATTTTGTGGAGAAATGTATAATAGAAAATTGATTCCAAAATCAAAAAAAAAAATTTTAAAAAGGCCTTATAAAAAAATAGTATTTTCTAAAGTAACTTATACAATTTATAATCATAAGCTTAAGTCATTACTTATAATAAAATTCAAAATTAATACACACGAAACAACAGACTTTTTGTGCATTACAATCAACAATATAATAATGTCTTTTTTATTCGTAATGGGTTGTATGATCAGTTAATTTAATATAAATGAAACAAACCAAGATAGTCGAGCTGTAGTCGAGTTTCCCGACTATCAGATTCCTGTTACTCAGGTAGTGGAAGCGCAATCGATACATTGTGGGCGTGGCAAAAAGTTTTTCTGCCGAACGATAGAAATTTAAAATACGAATAAAGATATGAAAAAATATAAAAATACTGCTTGGCAGTGATAGGCGGTTTTGGGCGTTAGAGTGTTCGTGGCAACATGGGTCAACAATATGCGTCTATGTCTCTGGAGTCTGCATGCTTAATCTCAACTTTCTAGCTTTTGTAGTTCCTGAGATCTCAGCGTTCATACGGACGGACAGACGGACATGGCCATATCGACTCGGCTGTTGATCCTGATCAAGAATATATATACTTTATATGGTTGGAAACGCTTCCTTCTGCCTGTTACATACTATTCAACGAATCTAAAATATAAAGTCAACTTATAAAGAACATTTAAATGTTAACTATGTAATCGTATACATATGAAATTTGATGTTTATCTCTTCAAGAGGTTTTTTATTTATTTATTTATTTGTTTAAGGGAAGTAATTAAGGGGAAGTAATTACAAATTGCAGGCTATTTTTATACCCGTTACTCGTAGAGTAAAAGAGTATACTAGATTCGTTGAAAAGTATGTAACAGGCAGAAGGAAACGTTTTCGACCATATAAAGTATATATATTCTTGATCAGGATCAATAGCCGAGTCGATTTGGCCATGTCCGTCTGTCCGTCCGTCTGTCCGTCTGTCCGTCCGTCCGTCTGTCCGTCTGTCCGTCTGTCTGTCCGTATGAACGCTGAGATCTCAGGAACTACAAAAGCTAGAAAGTTGAGATTAAGCATACAGACTCCAGAGGCATAGAAGCAGCGCAAGTTTGTCGATTCATGTTGCCACGCCCACTCTAACGCCCACAAACCGCCCAAAACTGCCACGCCCACACTTTTGAAAAATGTTTTGATATTTTTTCATTTTTGTATTAGTCTTGTAAATTTCTATCACTTTTCCAAAAAACTTTTTGCCACGCCCACTCTAACGCCCACAACCCGCCAAAAACTGTCAGTGTTGAAATTTCTTCTTCGCACATCCACTAGCTGAGTAACGGGTATCAGATAGTCGGGGAACTCGACTATAGCGTTCTCTCTTGTTTTGATATATGATACATTCAATTCTAATTTGAAGCAGTGTTCAGGTACGTTATAAAAATAATATATTTAAAAAGGTAATTACTTCGCACAGCACGAAATAAAGCACTGCTGCCCGCTATCACACTTCTTGTGGCCCTACAGCGCATCCTGATTTCTCACAGGCGTAGTCCCATTATAATTCCCAATTAGTTCTAGGCGCATCCTCATGGATACTCCCTTGCCTAGTTGAGCAAGGCATACTTACCTGGCGTAGAGGTTAACCGTGATCACGAAGGCGGTTCCTCCGGAGTGAGGCTTGGCCATTGCACCTCGGCTGAGTTGACCTCTGCGATTATTCCTAATGTGAATAACTCGTGCGTGTAATTTTTGGTAGCCGGGAATGGCGTTCGCGCCGTCCCGACATTGGTAAATAAATGGCAAATGTACACTAAATCGTAATTTTCCTAGAAATATAAATTATCAAGCAACGATTTATATTCAATAATTAGATTGGTTTAAATATAAATGCAAAAAAAAAATGTTTCCAGCTGTTTTGCACTATTATTACAACTACTAATTTATAGTAATGTAGAGATAAGATCCTATTGACGCCTACGCTGTACATACATATTTGTTTTAGAACGCAGTAACTAAACCATTTGCAAAATATTTCAATGTATTGATAGTATGGTGTGGATTTTCTTTACATGATATTGCTATTCTTTGGAAATAATTTTTTTTACATTTCTCATTTACCTACGAACTATTTAGACCGTTGTAAGTTTCAGTTCGCGCAGGATCCGAAACAGTTTTATAATTTCATTAACACTTATTTTAAGTTACCTCATTTCGAACACCCTTACTCCTACACTGTATTATAGTCGATTTCACTATTTTGTCCCAGGCCCCGACGGAATTTCTGGCTGTGTGCCTAGATTCTGTGTGGAAGCCCTGTGCAAGCCTCTACTTAAATAGTTTTACCTTATCTCCGAAATCTTCGCAGTTTCCCAATATATGGAGGGAGTCCTTTGTGATCCGTATCCATTAAAAAGGGAAATTGGATGCATGCAATTACAGAGAAATCTCTAAATTGTCGTCTATCCCTAAGCTTTTTGAAAATGTTATCACTCCTTATTTGCAGCACCTTTATAGGTCAATTATATCAGCATGCCAGCATGGTTTCTTGAAACGCAGACCAACAAAAATTTTAATCAAAAATTTATTTAAATAACATGGTTTTTCATAAGAAAATAGCAGAAAAAAACTAGAAATATAACGGGACATCTCATTGAATATAGCATGAGGTCTGCACACGCACGCTGTAAACATTTTTGTGACGTCGGTCAAACATATTTACATTCATTTCTAACAGAGTCGTTTGATGCTTAAATTTGTTGGCATTATTTTGCTGTATTTATACCCGATACTTGTAGAGTAAAAGGGTATACAAGATTCGTTGAAAAGTATGTAACAGGCAGAAGGAAGCGTTTCCGGCCATATAAAGTATATATTATTTTTATAACGTACTTGAAGACTGCTTCAAATAAGAATTGAATGTATCATATATCAAAAAAAAAAAATAACCTGCAATTTGTTAGCCTTAAACAAATAAATAAATAAATAAATAAAAGCCTCTTGAAAAGATAAACATCAAATTACATATGTATATGATTATAACATTAAAATGTTCTTTATAAGTTACTTTATAAAGAATTGTTTTTAACGTGCCGGTAGAGTAACTTTTGTTTTAAACATATTTATAGTCAACATTAAAGGCTGCACAGCTATAAATATAAAAACAAGAGAGAACGCTATAGTTGAGATCCCCGGCTATCTGATACCCGTTACTCAGCTAGTGGAAGTGCAAAAGAGGAATTTCCACACTGATAGTTTTTGGCGCTTCTTGACAAATCTATAGAAATTTACAAAACTAATAAAGATATTAGAAAATATGAAACCTTTTTCAAAGGCGTGTGCGTGGCAGCTTTGGGAGGTTTGTGGGCGTTAGAGGGAGCGTGACAAAAACATTTCACATTTTTGTTCGTCTTTTAAATTTCTATCGATTTCCCAAAAAGTTTTTGCCACGCCCACAAACCGCCCAGAGCTGCCACGCCCACACTTTTAAGAAATGTTTTGATATTTTTTCATTTTTGTATTAGTCTTGTAATATTTATCGATTTGCCAAAAAGCGTTTTGCCACGCCCACTCTAACGCCCACAAACCGTCAGTGTTGAAGACTCTCCTTCTCACTTTCAGTAACGGGTATCAGATAGTCGGGGAACTCGACTAAAGCGTTCTCTCTTGTTTTTATATGAAACGTCGCAATATCCGGTTCGCTTAAAGCGGAGACGTACAAACCGGAGGTCCTTTCATAAAATTTTGTATGGGGACCGACCAAGCCATCGAGTTTCCGTCGCAATAATCGGACTGACGCTAGCGGAGTCATTATAACCGGAATCTACTGTACTTAGAAACTAACTTATATAAACTTATAAATTATATAACTTAAACTAACTTATTGTAGATCTAACTTTGAGTTGCATGACCCCTACAGAGTATTTTGTTCTGACTAAAATAGACTTTATTCATTTTCTAATCTCGACTCTCTGCCGCACTTAAAGCAATCAATTCTTACTAATATTTATACTTTTCCTCGTTTCAGTACTCTTTTCTATATCGCTTCTATACTCTCGCGAATCGAGCCGTACGATACTTAGTAAGACTCGCGCATTAAAAGAAAAAATAATATCGATAGAAATTGGAAAGACAAATAATAAAATGAAAAAATTATAAAACTGTGGCTTAGCAGTTTTGGGTTTTATAGCGGGCGTGAAATATAAAAATTTCTATAAAATATAGAAATATAAAAACCAAATAAGAAAATGACAAAAATTTAACACATTTTTCAATAATGTGGGCGTGGCAGTTTTGGGTGGTTTGTAGGCGTTAGAGTGGGCGTGGTAACATGGTCTGCGTCTATGTATTTTAAAACTGCATGCTCTTAATCTCAACTTTCTAGCTTTTATAGTTGCTTCTACTTGTAACGGGTATAAATACAAATTATCATAAATAATCCATATCACATTTTTAAAACCTTTAGATGGTTTTAATTAGGTACGTATTTATTTACCATTGTCGGGACGGCGCGAACGCCATTCCCGGCTACCAAAAATTACACGCACGAGTTATTCACATTAGGAATAATCGCAGAGGTCAACTCAGCCGAGGTGCAATGGCCAAGCCTCACTCCGGAGGAACCGCCTTCGTGATCACGGTTAACCTCTACGCCAGGTAAGTATGCCTTGCTCAACTAGGCAAGGGAGTATCCATGAGGACGAACCTAAAACAAGTTGGGAATTATTTTGCTGAATATAAGCAAAAACTCACCCCTGGACTGAATTACACTGGAGTCGGAAAAGCGATTCCTGTACTTTTCTTAACTGTATTTATACCCGTTACTCGTAGAGTAAAAGGGTATTCTAGATTCGTTGAAAAGTATGTAACAGGCAGAAGAACGCATTTCGGACCATATAAAGTATATATATTCTTGATAATGATCAGTAGCCAAGTCAAACTGGAACAGGATGCAGACTCATCCATATACGCAGCGCAAGTTGGTCGATTAATGTTGCCACGCCCACTCTAACGCCCACGAACCGTCCATATTTATTAATTTTTGTTTTAGTCTTGTAAATTTCGATCGATTTGCAGAACAACTTTTTGTCACGCCCACAGACCGCCAAAACTGTCAGTGTAGGAATTTCTCCTTCGACTACAGCGTTCTCACTTGTTTTAATTTGTGTTTTTTTTTGTTTTTTGATTTTTAAACTATGTATGTTTTTTTTTACCAAAAATAATAATCAGTTATCAAATTTGTTATTAAGTTTAATGTGGTTATAAACATTAATTTTTACAGAGTATTCGTTTAAATACGTTTTTTTTTATTATAAAAAGTTTATACTTTGAGAAGATGTTTAGTCATGGTTCCAATTTCTTATGCAGAAGTCGGAGGAAAATAAAAAAATGTAAGGTGTTAATAACAATCTCACCACACTGATTTTAGTGACACCTACGCAGCGCAAGTTTGTTGTAGAACTTATCCACGCTCAATAAATTCCACGCCAATTTTGAAATTTTTAGTTTGTTGCTAATTTATATCAAAATACTAAAGCCACGTTGGACACGCCACAATACGAGCCCAACTTTTACGCCTTTACTTTTAAGAAATGTTTTAATTGTTTTTGATTTGCAATTATACTACCAGAGTGACGGTTCCCGGATATTCGACGAACTCGACCCTAGCGTTCTCTCTAGCATTATCTTTAAGTTAAAACGAATTCATGAGCACACTATGGTTGAAATTTTTTATCATCACTGACACTTTCGTCCTAATTACAATTGAACTAACATTTGTAGCAACCATACCCGCTCTAACTCCAGATGTGGTAAGGAGTATAATAGATTACCCTTAAAATTTGGTTAGACAAGGTGTATTCGTGTTACTTTCATTTATTAATATTTGAAATCTTAATCTTTATAAATAATGTTAATTACAGTAAGGTAATTTGAAATTCCACATTGTATGAATGGATGCTAGTCCTCATCCTTTGATTTACTATTACTGTGAGTTATATTGGGTTTACTGGCTTCCTCTGCTTTAGTTGGTTCATAGTTAATAAAACCATATGATACGGTATATATATGTATATATGGTACGTTTATCATCAATAAGATTAACATGATGCTCAGAGCATCATCATCTCCGAAATCCATCCAACACAAAGTGCCAAAAAGTGAAGGGTTCACAGCAAACGGAACAGCAATTCGCATTCAACAGAAAACAAGATTAAGAGTGGATTGTAAACGCTTAAGAACTAACTAAATCAATTGCCGCAGCCAAGACACTGTGGAACCTAAAGAGTACATAGCGTGGCAAATGGCAGTTGTGAGGTGTTTTCATCCAACTATACACTGAAAAAAGATTCCGCTCATCTCTTCCTGGGCCATCATAACAGGCCAAATCAGGGTAAATGTAATGCATGGGTACGCCACCGAAACAATAGTGCAAAACACATAGCGCATTGGTCTCTGGATGCTAGATAGGTATACATACATAGTTATTTCCGTTCCCATCCCGGTGAGGTTTGCTTTACATTGCTTACAACTAACATTTAATTCTCAATTTATAGTGATTTCACAATTTGTAGCCACTGGACATTGTCTACTAGGTATCAAGCAAAGTCTAAATTTAAATTTTCTGTTGCTGTTTGCTGAGACACGAACTACTAGATATTTTAATTTCTGTTTAGGCTTATAGGACAGGATTTGCGCGTATCTAAAATGAAACTATTTGACTTTGAAATTGCTTGAAATGGTTTTTATAATCTTTTTTATTATTATTAATTATTATTGCCGCTGCTATTTAAATTATAACATTTGAGTTGTTAGCTTATGAGAGTCTTATTTCTGGCTGCAGGCGGTACTATCGGATGCAGCCATAAAGGACTTGCTGATTTCTTAAGTGAACTGCGTCGAATTTCGGAATCGGGTTATCAAGCTAGGGACAAGGTAGAACTATTGGCCAAACAAATTTAACTCAAAACTTCCCAGTATTTCTGGCTTGCGAATGATGTGCGCAGGGCGTATATGTGCTGCAGTGCCGTGCCGTTGGCGGGGTTACAATTTCATAGCATTACAATTATCATAAATATTTTTGTTATTATTTAATTTAAACTTCTTTATGGTATTGCATATTTCTGTTACTGTAGTTTGCTGATGCTTTAAGCTGCGGCCGCTTTCAAATTTGCTGCTGCTCGTGTTGTGGTTCCTGCTTCTGATGCTGCTGCTGTACCAAGAGTGGGCGCATGGCTAATCGATAAAACTCTGCTCCACGCAGGCTTTCACACGCTTCTCGTACTCGCGCCGATTTTCTTTATAAAGCTGGGCGGCGGTGGAGTTAGCCGGTGAGTTGGGATTGGGATCGCTTAGCAGTGACTAGGAATGAAAAACAAACCAAGATTGAGATTTGACTACTGGCTCCAGAAGTGAAGTGCAACTAACCTGTATGGATGTTAATATGGCTGACACATCGTATGTGGGACTCCAGCGGTTCTGCAATATGTCCAAGCATATTCCACCATCTGCGTACACATTGGGATGAAATACTTTCGATACAAATCGAACTGTTGGCGGTTTGTTTGGATACTCTTCCGTAAATTCTATGGTTAACTTAAAGGTTCCGTCCTCGAAAGGTGTATCGTGTGGACCAAAAATCACAGCATTCCATATCATAATATTATTATCTGTTGGCGCGCCCGAGACACCCGTGGGTGGATCTTCCTGAAGTCTGCAGATAAGTAATACATTTAAAAGGGGAATATTTATACCCGTTACTCGTAGAGTAAAAGGGTATACTAGATTCGTTGAAAAGTATGTAACAGGCAGAAGGAAGCGTTTCCGACCATATAAAGTATATATATTCTTGATCAGGATCAATAGCCGAGTCGATCTGGCCATGTCCGTCTGTCCGTCCGTCTGTCTGTCCATATGAACTTCGAGATCTCAGGAACTACTAAAGCTAGAAAGTTGAGATGAAGCATAGAGACTCCCAAGACATAGAAGCAGCGCAAGTTTGTCGATTCATGTTGCCACGCCCACTCTAACGCCCACAAACCGCCAAAAACTGTCAGTGTTGAAAACTCTCTCCCGCACTTCCACTAGCTGAGTAATGGGTATCAGATAGTCGGGGAACTCGACTAGAGCGTTCTTTCTTGTGTTGGTATGCTTTTGTAAATAAATAAGAGTTTGCAAATGTAAGAAAAGCAAAACTTGTTTTGCCAGAATATAAATTCCACTTGAGGCGAAAATAAAAATTTCTACCTCAAATGAAATAATCATTTTCTTTACAGCAATGTAATTATAATATTCATTTTTTTCTGATTATATTGTAATGGTCTTTAGTCGGCACAATAGTTAGACTATCGTCACTTTTATCGCAGCTCGTAAGTCGTTCTAGTTATACCCGTTACTCGTAGAGTAAAAGGGTATACTAGATTCGTTGAAAAGTATGTAACAGGCAGAAGGAAGCGTTTCCGACCATATAAAGTATATATATTCTTGATCAGGATCAATAGCCGAGTCGATTTGGCCATGTCCGTCTGTCCGTCCGTCTGTCCGTCCGTATGAACGTCGAGATCTCAGGAACTACAAAAGCTAAAAAGTTGAGATTAGGAATACAGACTCCAGGGACATAGACGCAGCGCAAGTTTGTCGAATCATGCTGCCACGCCCACTCTAACGCCCATAAACCGCCCAAAACTGCTACGCCCACACTTTTGAAAAATGTTTTAATATTTTTTCATTTTTGTATTGGTCTTGTAAATTTCTATCGATTTGCAAAAAAACTTTTTGCCACGCCCACTCTAACGGCCACAAACCGCCCAAAGCTGCCACGCCCACACTTTTGAACAATTTTTTGATATTTTTTCATTTTTGTATTAGTCTTGTAAATTTCTATCGATTTGCCAAACAATTTTTTGCCACGCCCACTCTAACGCCCACAAACCGCCAAAAACTGCACTTACACTAGCTGAGTAACGGGTATCAGATAGTCGGGGAACTCGACTATAGCGTTCTCTCTTGTTTGATAATAAAAAGGTTCAGTGAACACCATATATTTGTTTACACATTGCGCAATAGAGACAACGTCTAGATATTTGCTTAAAAAAAACAAATCTAAGACTTGACTTAACGGAATTGTCTGCGATTTAGGTCAACAAGCGGGCGGAGTAACCCATTTAACCGCGCCCTTTAAATCGGCTTAAATCGATACTCGGGGAAAAGAAAATCATCGATTAAACAAGCAAAGAAAGGCGAAAGTGCACATGGAAATGAGATGTGCAATATCCAAGTCTTAAGCAAATTTAGATATGCATGAACTTAAAAGGTCAATTTTAAGCAATAACATGATAAAATAATAAAAATAAATTACACATGATAAATTTCGTTAGAAATTAAATCAAAGAATTAAATTAAAGAATTAAATCTCTTCAAAAACTAACATATTACAAATGGGAAATTTCTAATGAAATTTGTGCCTAACTTCCTTCAAAAACTAAACTTAAAATTGTGTCAGTTTCGATTTGCATTAAGTTGAAAAGTGTATAAAAGGGTAAAGGGAAATGGTTCCAACCCTATATATATATATTTTCTTGATCAGGAGCTGTTATTTTTTTATTTTGATTGCCAAGTTATATCTAAGTTATATATATGTGTCAAAAAATTGTGAAATTTCTACTTCGCACTTCCACTAGCTGATTAACGGCTAGAGCGTTCTCTCTTGTTTTTCACTGTGTATGTTAGATATGCTTCTGTGCAGTTGCTTTTGCCTTTTCGTGGTGGTACTTCCCCGTCAAGCGTAGGGCAGGACCCCGCGCCCACGCAAACAGCCTTGACATTTGGTTTCGTATTCCCCAACTGCAATCTGCACTGTCGTGCCAACGTTTCGGAGATGATGAAAATTTCGAAGTCGAATGAAATTCCAATAGGAGTGCTTCGTCTCTTTCGCGTGAGTCAACAAGGTTAAGTGCGGGCGAAAGGGGGCTAGCGCGTTGGATGCAGCTGCCTATTCAGGCGGATACAAAAACGACAATTGTTGTTTTAATGCTTCGTTGCGACGCAATTTCGGCAAGCGGCGGAAGAAGAATTTTGTTTGGTTTTCCGATTTTCCCCTTTCTTTCGTTGCTTTTCTTCGTACCGCACACACACAGATCAAAGTCAAGTGTCAAAGACAAGCGAATTGTTTTTTTCGCAAGAGCAAAGCAGCAAAAATAATCAACCACTCACACACACACACACAAGAGCACGGGAACGTGCACACGTACTTATTTTGGCTGCGCAAACTTTTCCACTACATACAGACGTGGAGCTCAAATGTATGCCCGAGTGTTTGCTTATATGTATTGGGCAGCCCCTAGGTTTCTTTTCTCCAACATTTTTTGGCACAGCAAAACACAAATCTGCAAAATGCGACTATTGTGTGTACTTTGCGCTTCGCTTCTCGTTTTCCTGCTCTCCTTTGCTTTTGCCCAGCTCCGCTTTGCTTATTTTCGAATCACTTCCACTCCTTAGTTTCTTCTCACCTTTTAAAATCTCTCATAAGACGTCTGCGTGCGGGTGTTGACATGTTTCACAACGATACTACCACTCGTGTTGTGTTGGTTGGGAACTCGGAAGCCTTGGAGATGCGCTGCGTTTAGCAAACGGAAACAATGAAATTTTGTAATTTATTTTTAATTGAGGACAAACTCGGGCAGCAGTGGTATAGAGCTGGAACAAAAATCGATGTTTTTCCGATACTATTGTGTAGAGGTGGAGCAGAAATCGATGCCTGCTCGATACCATCGCCTAGAGCTGCCATCTAGCGAGCACTCGAGCGAAAATAAGAGTCAGGGGTTGCCAGACCATTGCGACGGCAAATAGCAAAAACGGATCGAAGTAAACCAATTTGAATTCAAACTGAAGACAAGCGTGGTTACTTTGCAAATAAAATTGAGTGACTTGGCGAAAATAAAATTAGGTGAATTTCATGAGATTAGTTTTAATATAAGTAAAACCAATTAAATATTAGTTCCCAACAATTCAAATGAACGCCTTGACCAATCATGTAAAGGCCCAAAATCTTAATAAACTAAACTATTTTAAAGCATTGGAGATTTTGGCCGAACAAATACATACTACCTAGATAAAATTTCTCGGGCTCTGTGATTATTGGGCGATTGAGTGCGCGTCATACGGATACAAATAAATAATCAAAAAGTTCTTCAAAATCGTCAAAATTTTGGGCGGCTTGTGCACGGGACTTTTAAAAACCGCCACAACCGTTTGGCTGCGTTCCTTTTTGTCGAGAAACGGGTATCTGATACTCGAGACACTCTCTCATGTATCTTCGCTAGTGGATGGTTTTCTTTGATCCATTCAATGTCAAATCTGTCAGCGTCAATTTCTAAAGTTTATTGAATATTTAAGGACTAATTAAAACAAAACGAGTGTATCACAAGCTTAAATTTACGATAATTACAGTTGCTCTTGGCTACAGTATTAAACGGGGAAAAGCTCGCTGTAGGTGAAGTTCTCTAGGATTTTGGTCGTGATGACCAGAAATTTGGCCTCCAGAGCGCGGGCAATCGGTGCAATCAAGTCGTTGGTGAAGAGCTCGAAGTTTTGGTTGATCGTGTCATTAATGACATCGCCCAGAACTTTATCTCCGTTGAAGAGGTTCTCCAGCTTTATGTTTCCCTTGCCAGTGCGGATTTTTAAGGCGAATTCCTTGACATGCAGGTATTCCAGATCATTAACGTTCTTAATGTCGTATTGGACACGCACATAAGCCACAAAGTTGGTGAAGTTTCCAGTGAATGGTCCATTGCCCTTAATCGGCAGTGCCAGAATGTTGCCGTTGATCTCGTAGAGACCATCTCCATGGAGATGAGGGAGAATCAACTCAAAATCAAAGCGGCGGTTTTGGGTGGAAGCCCGCAGCTTGGTTATTTCAAAGTTGGAGGCGCCCAGGATGTTCAGCTTTTTGGCCTTCACCGTGAGTCCAGCGGAGCCATCTAGAATGCTAAGATCTCCAATGTAGAGGGGTTCTAGCGGTGGCACGTTCAATTCCTTAATGCCCTTGGCCAGATAGGGTCGCAAGTTGTGAACACTGCTCTTCAGGCACTTGGACAGTTCGGGTTCGTTGCGATGGCACACCTGGATGTAGTCGGCTAGGGAACAAGTTTGATAAGTATTACTATTACTGGAAGTACAAGTAAAAGGCCGTCTTTACTTACGCATATTGCCAGCTGAGATGCATGCTACAAAACATATCAAGAGGGGGGCTACGAAGAGTTGAACCTGCATTTTGCTCCTTAAGTTTCAATTGATTTCTGTAAGAAATGTTTACTATTAAGCTGATAAATACATTTTATTGACGTCAAAGTTCGTCAGCAGGGGTTCATTAACCACCAGGTCCACCCTCAAAAATGATCCACCACCCATATCTATTATCATCTGAAGTGGTTGATTGTAGGCACTACGCAGCTGCGACTTAGTCTAATGAATGGGAGGATCTCCAGACTGCTCAATTACTGTCATTTGCTACCTGTTTTGTCGTCAAGACTGTAATTGATTTTGATTGGGGCTTAATGGTCTTTGTGATTGAGCGTAGGGTTATAAATAATGCAAGGAAGTATGTACTTTAGGTATTGAACTGGAATGCATTTGGTAAAGGCCATTAATACAATATAGTGGGTCCATTTGCTCTAATAAAAACAGTTTTGATTGCTGGGTCTGGTTTCCTTGAATAAATTGTATCCTATATGAATAGTATTATTCATAATAAAGACGGGGACGATATAATAACCAAAGGAAAAAAAATGTGTATCGTAGAGACTAGCATTATTTTTCTCGTCCATGAAATACTCTGAATTAAAATCAAACGTTTACTTAAAAACTTAAAAAAAATGTATTCAAATTAATTTGATTTGTATTAGACTGCTTATATTTTATCGCTTTTATTTATGGATACTGGCACTATACTTGTAAGCTGTTCTCTAAATCCTAAATGGATTTTCTAATTGGTTTACCCAATTTGGATTTAAGGATGATTTCGCGTTTCCGAGATATAGAGGATTGATCAAAACTAACCAGGCAACGTTAAACTTACACAATTCAAAAGTGAGTTCAATTGGATTCGCAATTATTTGTTTTGGCACTGATTTGCTATTTTTTTAAAGCAGTCGAAGGCTTTTTAACGTTCTCGAGCTGTCGAAGTCAGGTGTTGTTTTAGTAACCGTCAACGGATCGTACTGAATGCTAAATTGTTGAGACCGGCGTGTTTTATAGAAAAAATTACGCTACGATTTACATGAGAGCTTGGGCAAGCTGTGGACTCGAAAACACACGACGTAGAACTCGCAGGCCCCTGCCACTCACCTCGTCGACGACCACCCCACTCCCCCCCCAAAATCGCAAGCTAAGCTCAAGCAACTAGAAAGAGAGGACCAAATGTTTGCGGCGGGAAAGAGCAACAGAGAGAAACGAGAGGGCTAGCAAGAGGCTAAGCGCTAAGCAGCTGCTGCTTAATAATTATAATAAAGGTTGTGGGATCCATTAATGCTTTTCGGCGACCAGCGCAAACGCAAGCGCTGACGGAGACAGCCGAGCGGGAAAATTGCCAGTTGGCCGGGAAAATGCAGACCGCAGTTCAAGCCGGAATTAGATACCAGTACACCGACTGTGGGTAGACATATCGTCATGTCGTAATAGCCAAATTCCCACATTTCTCCTGGTTTGTCAAAAGGACTCATTTAAATACTTCATTTTCTTAAATGCAAATTTGGCTTGCACTAGATTGTCCTTACAGAGCGGAGCATACACTTGTGTTAAACGCAGCATATGGGCCCAACTAAATAATTTAGAGGGGTTTTCTTCCGAGTGTGGGGTTGGCAGTTAGCGGGGGTCAGAATGTAGAGTGTGTGGTTGTTAAGCTCCCTACCAAAACCAAGGGCAGGGGCCAGGAAGATCGTACTAGTCGCTAACGTGCCCGGCGTAATTACGCCACGCGAGCATTTTAGATGCTTAGATGGGGGGTCGTGTGTTGACAACCGGTTAACTCTAAAAATTGTGCTGGCGGATTGAATAATGGCAATCCCCTGGCGAAAAGCTTTCCCTGTCTTCAGTTCTGTAAGGAAAGCATCGGCTGGTTGCCTATGACACGGTTCGATGAGGATGCTGATTGCGGTGGAAAATTGTGGAGGAGCACGCAACTCAAAGATCATCTCCCAGCCTCATCCCTCATCCCAGTGATAGATGCGTTAGATAAGTGGGGAGTGCTGAGATGTTTGTTGCTCATTCATAGTTTATTATTCAATCGGATGAGGAAAGCCTCGCGTTGGGCATGGAGATTTGTACTGCCAGGCATTTGGGCATTTGCTGAATGCAAGCACGTGTAGGCGTATTGATGGATAACCAGCTTGCATAACACTTATATCTAATGGGAAGAACTAAGACTACATTCGTGGTTAGTCTGAGGGCACGAATGCATTAGCCATCGGCTAAAGGTATTTATTAAGATTACAGTTCTAATTGCATTGACTTGATTACCTTGACCATCAGTTGCTCGGTTTTCTTGCCAAAGGGATTGTGGCAAGTTTCTTTAATTAGTTACATTATTCCTTTTAAACTATAAGAAAATAGTCCGATTCGATCCATTCGGCATGTATATAAATATGATTTAGCAAAACCATATCAAATTCACGCTTTTACCACATTTTCCTGCCAACCCTTTACCCAGATTTTTTATTTATTCATTCAAAGACCTTGAATTAGCGTGACAAAACTTAGCAAGAGAGGCCAATTAAGTGTGACTTGTGTTGCGCATGAGCCATTCAAAGTAAGAGCTATAATCGATTTACTTTGTATATTTCGCGGAATCTAGTGCAATAAATTAGAACTTAGACTAGAGAAACTATATTCTAATTAAGGTTGATCCACTCGTCCAGTGGAATCTTGGCGAAAATGCGATCCATGAAGTTGCGGATGACCAGTGTGAGTTTGGTCCTGAGCGCCGGCTTCATTTCCTTCAGCAGCTCCTGGGAGTTGGAGTTGATAAAGAGGTTGAGAGCAGCCTCTGTGGAAGCAAGTATTTTATGTTGATAATAATGTTAATTCATATTTCGACTTCTACTACGTACGGATAACCGAATTGCCATTGGCGATGTTGTCCACTCCCATTTGGATCTCCTTCACGTTGAAGTCCATCTTGACGGAGTCGGTCGTCAGGTAGGTGCGACCGTCGGGACCCTCATTGGCCACCGCCTTGAAGTAGATCTTCGCCTTCACTCCCTCTGCGTGATCGAGAGTCATTAGCAGTGCGTCATCCCAACCCAGAAGACCGGTACCCACCGTACTCCCCCCAGTAGTCCCCGGCTCCAGAGGCCTTCACCAAGATCAGAACACCTGTGGACCGGTACTGCGCCTTGACGCGAATGCGGGGTATCTCGCACGTCAGCTGGAACTGCAGCGAGTCCAAGTCGGAGCTGCAAAAAGACAAGATAAGATATTAATGAACGCCTCTAATGGCAATGACAGTGACAATCTGCGAAGTAATGAGCTTAGCGAAAAACTGCCTTTTCATTGGTTTCATGCGAAGATGAGCCGACTATTTTGTCGTACTTCTCAGCCTTAAAGTTCTCTTAAGTCTTTGCAGCTATTGATACCAGAGAGATCTAAGTGAATTAGCCAGATCAGTAGAGCTACGTGGTATTTTTCGATAATCGAATTCAAAACGAAAACCAACCCTTCTTTCTACTCTGCGGCTATAATTTGTCCAGACTTAGAAACTTAAAAATCCTAAAAACACAATAATGAAATGTATTACAGTACAAAACATAATTGCAAAATATTTGAAGACTTTAAATGGAGTCTCAAGCAGACTTCAGGAGTCTATTTGAGAACCCTAAGTCAGGGTAAGTGAGCATAGAAAACGAAACTGATACTGGACCGGCCAAGCAATGCTCTCCACTTAGAGAATCTAGCGTTGGCACACTTTTCTGTCTCGTTTCTTGGTCAACGATCTGTGGGCCAGTCGTCTGTGCCTGTGCTGTGCTGTGTTTATGTCTCTGCCACTCGGATTCTTATATTTTCGCCAATTGAGTGTCTATAGCCAGATTGATAGTCGCCGGCTTAACTACTGTAGCTGTAGTTGCTATTGTTGGCGGAGCTGGCGTTCCAAATACCGGAAAGCATAGCCAACAGTGTTCTTGGCTTTGGGTGTTGCATAATGCGGGGCACTTAAAAAATCAGAGGCCACTGAGGAGAGTGGGTCAACTTGTTAGAGAGTAGCTCCTCTTATGGGAAAACGCTTGAAAGGTTTAAATAGAGACATAACCAGTTTGTAAGATATCATTAATAAACATTTTAGTTTTTAATTGCTGTTGGCATTTATTTAATTGTGGTTCTTATGAAACCGAGAAACTTATGGTGGATCAAAGAGTATTTGCATAGGTAATATGCTTAAAATATCAGAGATGCACTTTTATTAGTCGGCACGAATCAAATTTTCTGACCCAAAACGTATAGTATGCGATTTACCTTATCTTGTCGGTAGCGAAGATAATGTGTTCTGTATTAATTTCCCGACTCCATAAAACTCTTATTAAACTGTATAAGTAGTCAATTACCATTGAAAACGAATTTCCAGCGAACCATTTCAATCGAATAACACATCTCACTTTTTCCAGATAAACCACGAGCCTTAGTTCTCTGATTTCCCATTTAAGCCCGGAATAAGTGGAACCAGCCACCAGAATGGGCAAACACCTTGTCGCGAATAATTACGCGTTTAAAATATACTTTAATAAAAAAAACCCGCACAAATGCAAATTTGTCTGGCAAACATAAAACGTTCCAGCAAGTTAAGGAACCACTGAAATGCAAATCGGTTATTGCTCAATCGATTTCCCATCGTGCGCCAAACGTTTGGTCCATAAATCAAGACCATGAGCTACGAGGTATTCACGAGGCTTTGGCAAAGCCCGTCAAATCATTGGAAACTGCGCTCATTCAAATGAGCTCCCACAATGTTGACAAAATGCTAAGTGCGGATCGCGTGCTGGGGACGCTGTTTGATTGGCCAACTGACTGATTGACTCACTGACCGATGGACTGGGCAGTTAGGCTAATGAGCAGCAAATTAAATTATAATTACAGGGAATCGAAGTTACGGTTGACTTACAAATTAAGCAGACTATTAATGAAATTAAATAAAATGATTTGATGTGTATAGCAAAGCAAACAGTGTATTTCATAGTAGCATTGCACACTTATTATTCAAAACGCTATATCGCACCCAATTAAAGACCATCTGGTATGGATTTCAAAATTTGAAAACCTTTCATTACTCTTAGCTCTAAGGATGTGCATAACTTACCGGATGTTGGTCACCGTAATATTGCTCACACCGTAGGCTTGAATGTTCCGGAAAAGTGCGCGGTAGCCATCCGGACCACTGCCCAAAACAATGCCGATTTCATCAATCATCACGGGTTCGATCTGTTGGGGCAAATAACTTACTGGGCGATTTGAATAAACATGAATACCCGAAGAACTCGAGTTATGTGTTTTTGTAGATCTAAACTATCAGATTTTTGGGGAAAAGATCAAACTATCTCAAGCAGTTACTTCTATTTGCCCTTCCTAATATCATATTGGAGTGTTTAAAGTAGAGTGTTCAGCTCACCTCATAGATGTCCAACTCAGGAACTCCCTTCTGCAAATAGCTCACCAACTTGTTGCCACTATCCCGAAGGCATTCGTTGATCTGGGCCTCGTCCCGCGGGCATTGTTGCAGGTAGTAGGCTGGAAAGGTCAAAGGTCGAGAGGTAATGCGTATAGGGCAAGGAGTGCATACGAATGCAGTGTAGATGCAGTCTGTAGATGTCATGTTTTGCCTGTTCGTGGATGTCATTGTCTCTCCATCGCCACTAAATTAATCACCAGGGCTCACTATGAAAATGAAGATTCCCTTTCCTTTTGTAATTGCGATTCCCAGGCGAATGCGTCAGTTGACGTGGGTTCAAGTGCACAATTACCTCGCCGACGATTGTTGCGAACATGTTCGGGCTGAACTATGAATTGCTTGGATAGGTGGGACAAAACTGGCGATATGTTTATTGCCGAGTTGATTATCGTAGTTGTGTCGGGGAGGGGATGTGTGAAAACTAATAACACTTACGGGTTTCGGAAAAGGTTTTCCAAACTTTGATGTAATTTTACCCTGAAAGTGGGGTCGAAAACTTTTGTGATTGGTAGACAACGTTTCTCGGAAATTGTGGTAAAACCGGAGGACTCGGACCTACATTTTTAAGAGGCTAGCCGACAAAGTACTTAGGTAAGGTGAGTCCAATCAAGTGGAATCTTTATGGAACTGGGCAAGTGACTGCCAAGCCAGAACTATTAACCGAGGTTATCGTGGCCATCAATTGCCATTCTGGAACCTACTCGACCAGATCCGACGCAAGTCGACTTTCTTTGTTGCCGCAGCACGTCTTTGGGGGTGGGCAATTAGCCAGTGCCAAAAGCATGGGCCAAGTTGGTCGGCGGACGTGTCTAAGGACCGGCTGGAAAGTCAAAGTCGGCGATGCGACTCATACGAGTATAACTTAGAAAGCGCGGTCAACTAGCTATCTATCGGTCTATTTGATCACTACTTACGCTGCTCCTGGGCAAAAGTGGAGCCCAACACGGCGACGAGCACAATGAAGCCAATCTTTCTGCACATTTTTCGGTTTGCCTGCGTGAAAGTACAAGTAAACGGAACTTGGCTTTAGATGGGCGCTGTTTCACTTTTCTAGGTTTTCGATTGATTAGCACGTTCAAACTGCTCTCTGCAGCTGGATATGGATATGCATATGTTAATTTCGCCTAGATGACGTAGTCCGCACTCTGTACGAGCGAAAGTGAAAAAGTCGGGATAGAATTTAAAGCGTCGCAGTGCAAGCTCCGATTGGTTTCACTTTGGAGCCGAAATTCTCTTTTTTGGCTTCGTGCTTGAAGTGGGTCAAACAGCCAGTTCCCAACCAGTTCACTGTTTGTTCTTAAATAAAGAAGAAGAGTCCGACTGCTGTATTCAGCTTTCTTCGCCTCAACGCTTACTTTGCGTCCAACTTTCACGCGACTCGGCTGAGGAATGAGCTCGGCCTGAGTTGGTCCAAGCCATTTTAACCAGCAAGAAGCTCGAAAGCGCCGAAAGGCGAAAATGCAGCGAAAGAGCTGGCGAAGGGGAACCGAACAAAAGGCCTTCTTGCCACATCCCAAAAATTGACGGGTGCCGCCAGTCAGCCGGAGTTATCATCGATGTACGCTACAAAATCTTGGGAACTTGGACATTACGTCTCATATAAAATAAGTATAAGCCATCAGAGTCTGGACTTAAGACTGCAAGATATTCCCTCAAATGTAAGGTATCTAAAGATGAGGTCTACTTCAAAGGACTGGATTTTGTAGATCACTTATCAACATTCTGGATCACTAAAACTAAGCACTTGTAAAGTTGCAGAATGATGTGTTGGCATTATTTCAAATGGGGAGCCTATGTAATGAAATGGGGTAACACTGCTCATACCATACTCCATTACTTAAACTACCTCCGGATCAACAACATTTTTCTCTGTGTACATTTGCGGGTAGTAATTTTGACGGAGGCCCGAAGGTTAAGTGTAAGGGGTCTCTGACTCGGAGCCCAACCTCCCACAGTCGCGATTGCAGCCTGGTAATGAGGCTGTCATGAATCATAGGAGCGACTTGCCATCATTAGCGATTCTCCAAGCCGGGATTAGCCCAGTATTGCTGCCTTCCATCCCTTTTGTGGGCCGCTGTTCCACTTGTGGCGAAAAGGGCAAGCCGTGCGATTAGAACCACGAGCTTTCCAAGAGCCGAGTGGAAAGGCGGTAATGGGCACTCATCATCCATCCATTCAGCCTGCAGATAACAAAACACGCACTGAGCCAGTCAGAGAGTGTGTTAACCCTAAAAATGCAGAAACGTGTCTTTGCTCAGCGCGTCGAGGTATTGATGGAAAAGAGACATGCGTCAAAACAAAATGCAATTGTCTTTCAAAATCTTTCGGGGATCTTAATGAACTGTTGGGGACAATTCCGATTACTGACCAATGTCTGTTTCGCATTTAAATTGTAAACTGGAGGTGGAAGTTTCTCGTGATGCGTGAGGGCGTGATCCAAGTTGCGGCAAAAAATTATAAGTTTAATAGTACGAAATAAACTTGGTTTTTTTGTATCGATTTATATATTTTTAGTATCAATTATATTTTTAATTTCAAAGATGTATTACGATTTTAATTTTATGTGCTGAACGTTTTATAAAAAATCTTTTTCTAAAATGTGCGTTCTACTAACTTACATGTTGGTAATTTTTTACTCTAAGAGTAATTGACACGATACAGTTGTATTGTTTTTGTAATGTATAATAATAATAATATATAATAACATACATAATTTATTATAATAATATTATAATTTAAACGTTTATTGCCAAACATCAGCGCCGTAACGTTGACATTCATTACGTTGGCACAATGATTTTAAAATGTCTTTTATTTCTTTAACCTTCAAAGGCAAACTTACAAATTTCGTAAAATATTAAAAAAATTTTAAAAACATTTATTTTTGATCAAAGAAAATGAAACGCAGAAAAAATACTTATAAAACGTTGTCTTAATAGGACGTGTTAAGACTTAAAGGCACTTTAATTTTCTTATTAACTAAAACATAATAAAGATATAATTTTTTTAACTAAATGTAATTACATAGGTAAGCAAGCCATCTGTAAGCAAATACTACGAATGTAGATATTATAATCAGGCATGTGAGTCAAACACAGAAATGTTCGTGAAAGTGTACAGTGGTGGTAATATACCAACTTCGTTTGCCTTCACTGTGGGTATGGCGCCTGAAAGTATGCTGTGCGAAATGAGTTGTTTGAAAGAATATGAATTGCTCTTACACTTAACATTTTACACTAGGTGGTTGTATATTGAAAAGTTAGGCCGCTTAAATTTTATATTTTAAAATTATTGTGATTTTAACTGAATAACAAGGCAATAATATCCTAGATTACTGTCCAATATAGAGGCCTCACCGTTAAAGCAAAACTGGTCTCGTTCCTTATTTATTTAAAATATAAAATAGCATTGTTTATTTTGTTTAGCGCAAAGTGATAGAATGTGTCATACGAATCTTGTTACTAAAATTGTCAATAACATTGCGCATTTCTGCTGCAGTTTTAGTAAAATATAAAAATATAATAGCGAATCAGTTTATAAAAATGGCCAAAATGTGCTCAAGAAAGCAGAGTAGATCCAGAACAGCAGACCCCACCACTTTGCCCAGCTCCACTGGTTTGCGTGTGGAGACTCGGCCTCAAGGTCAAGGTGGAGTGGTGACTGGGTCAACGTCAAGCTGAAATCACTGGACTGTGAATATAGTCGCAAGAGTCGTCCTTCTGCTCTGGTCGGTTGAATGACACGTTTCTGGGCCACAAGGAAGATGAAGCCCAGGCGCATTTAATCAAGTGCGAATTGAAAGCGGTTTTGAGTCGAGTCTGAAAGTGTCTGGGATAACTGGTTTGCTAATGGATTGCGTCGATTTAAATTCCCGAAAAGAGTATAGATTTTTTTTATAGATGATCTTGATTGTATATTTTGCCATAGATTTTGGTGACATCTTCTGTGCTCACTCTTGCACTTTGCCATATATGTAGGTAGGTTAAGTCACTTGGATAATTACGGCAAACATATAAGCAAGCGAAATAATTAGTGACGTGGGAATCGTGAGAGAAACAATACGAAAATACAAAAAAGAAAAATGAGACTTCCTCCTTTTCGCATTTCACTAAGCATTGTCATTACTCTCCGCCGTCTTTTGTGAAGCACACACATTTACACATTGAGATGTATTTATAACCACATCCACCCGCATTCAGGGCTACATAGACGTGACAACGGGCTTTAGAATCGGCGTAGAAGCCTTTGTATGACAAATAAGACTTCCCATCGAGTTCCCTCATACTTCCGCTTCTCCATTACTCTATTTGTTTGTGTTCAGGGCTATTGTAAGCAGTTTAAGAGTTCAGTATGTTCCGATCACAGTGCAAAGTATGGTGCCATAGTTCTCCGTAAAACTAAGTAACTGGCACACAGAGAAAAAAATGTGGATTTGTGAGTTTGTGTTTGGAAATCACACACCCTACACCAAACTTGTACTGATGAGTAAGCTTGTTAATTGATCCAAGTTGGTAGCTCTTCCTGGTTAAATTTTGATTGGCAGTTACAAAACCCCACCCAGAGTGGTACATCAAGAACTCAGTTGTTGCTGGAACCCGTTTAGTTGAATAGTTCATTAATAATTCATATTCTACGCGAGGAAAGTGTTCCGATGAATAACAGGTAAAATTATTTGTAGTTCTCCATTTGAACTATGCATTTAATTCCAAACATGTTTAAGATCCAGGTAATCAGTGCTTCAGTGAGTCAGTGGGCTGTTGGCTGGCAGGTAAACGTAAACGACCAATCACTTTTCTTGTGAGTTAAATTGGCAACCATCGTCTAACTCTGGCTGAAATAAGCCCATTATTATGAAGTTTTACATTATTTTTACGCGACATGAATTCTCAAATTATTCCCCTAATATAGATTAAAGTTTGGGGTATTACACGGAACAGGGTATTTCAAAAGTCTGGGCTATCTGATTTCTGTTCTCACCGTATAAGCACACAGCTATTATCTCACTCGAATGGACAATCAGCGCGCCACACACATTTTTAATTAGAGGCGGAGACATTTTTACGAAAACAAGTAACGATCACTTGCCCAGCTCGCCTCGTTACGGTTTTAAGAAGACTCGAATTCGATTTATCCCAAGGTTTTTGGAATAAAAGGAAGCGGCTCGCTTGACGTGTTTTATGCTTTATGCGTTAATTCAAACTGCTGTCTCTAAAAGAAAAATAAGTTTGTTCCGCGGCAATTTAGTTGTTCACTTGGAAGAGCATATTTCGAATGCGTTCTGCTCACGAGCAAGTAGCACTTATCAATTTTGTTCGCTAACCGCAATCAGGGTTCCTGTGTGGTGGACCTCATGTGCAGTTTATCAGACGATGCCTCATCGATCGTTTCTGAGATCTGCACCTCTGCAGGCGGGGGATTACGAATATAGAGTTGCCTAATTGCTTTTCTGCCACTCGACAAGTGGGCAAACAAACCAAAATCTTGCACAGAAGTCAAGAAGTCAGTCACCCATGCAGATTCCAGCTATATATAGGTATACCCAGATCTGCCGACGTCGACGACGGAATCGGAGATCGGCTTGGTTTGCATCTCGTTTCTGCGATCTGTGATCTGCAGCTTTGGGGCTTTAAAATCGGCTATTGACCGGCGAGCAGCTAGCAGTTTAAGTTCTCAGCTTCGCGTTGACGGACGTTCGAGCAAGTGGATATCTTTAGTTTCCGACTCCGTTGCGTGTTGATCCGTTGCAGATTGAGATTCATATTCCGGATATTCTTGCCTGTTCTTGAGTGAAATGAATAAAGCGGTGTGCCTAGTATTTGTGATCCAAGCGCTGATGATAGTGCAGGCTGAGAGCCGTAAGTTGTCTATATTCTCTATTTCTTAGGGATAGAAAAAGATTTCCTGAAAAATAGTTTGAGTTCGTTTAGCAACGAAAGGAAAGGCAACTTTGACTTATTATTATTAGTTTAAAAATGAATGACCAAGTTTTATCTAACGAAGTGTAGTAAATATTTCGAAATAATTACAAATTATTTAAGGCGAATATTTAAAAATGCAAGTTGTAAGGTTAACTGAAAAACGCTATTCGAAGTAGTTTGTTTTCAGCTTTTTATATAATTCGATAATTTCCCTTAGCTTTATGACCAGTCGGTGACCCTTGTCTCTTGAAAAAATCACCATGGTTAACGTAACAAAAATTTGAAAATACTTTTTCCTCAAATTATCTGGTTAAATTTATGTGCCTACCTAATTACCTACCAACTTTATTGCTTGTGTTATAGCGTATTGAACTCAGCTCCAAGATTTTTGTCGAACTAATATATGGCTAAGAGGGCTAAGTTGTCGGTTTGGCAGTCAGCGCATTCAATACCGCGGAATTAGCACTTTCGTTGTCTTTTCACACTTGCTGTGGTGTGTCTGCGAAATGCAATCACATCTTCTGGAATATGTCAAATGTCAAGTTTACCGCCATTCCCACTAATCAAGACACTCAACGCTAATTGTGTGAGGCGACACTGTTTTGTGGTTTTGTTAGGCAAATGCAAGAAACAAAACGCAGAAAAACCAAAGGGGGACTACAGCCCGGCAGTTCGGCGGATGAGTGTCAAACAATCTTTGCTTCCGCATCGCACTCGAAATGCTGAATACACAAATGTAAGCACTCAAAATGCGGACTGTGAACCAAATCCATACTTAATTAACGGCTCGCTGTTGGCTGTTGGACAGCCTTCAACTTGAAATCTTAATCGCTCTCGCTGCAGTTCGCCTTGCCATCGAATGGCGCTAATGAAACTGCTCAGGTATAAAGTCAGCGTTAATGATAAACCAGCTACAGATAATAGCCGCTGTGGCCACGAATGTGTGTCATGTGCCACAGAATTGCTGCCCCAACAGGTTCTAGACGTGCACTTCTTGGCAGCCTTGCTATCAAAACTGAGCCGAGTCGAGATCTTGATCTTGATTTAGATCTCAATCGTATTTGGAGGCCACTGTGGCACCGCGTTTGCGCTGAGCCCGTCTGCAAAGTCGATGAACTTTACAGGTATTAAATCGGCAAATGGTGTTGATCTTTAGTTTTGTTGGCACTTCTGAGTGCTGTCTTCCGACTGAAACATAAAACATTAACAAATTTATCAATATTTGCTGTTTTAATTTGTTTTCTATCTTTCATTTGAAAATGTAGTAAACGCTACATACATCCGTAAGAAATTTACATGTGAGTTTTCTGGGGATTTATCAAAAAATAACAATTAGGGGTGACTTAAACCCCATAGATAGAATAAATACACCAGCCGGCTGGCAATTTAAAAATGTTCTCTTTATTTTTTCAGCACCCTACATCAAAAAATGTCAAAGGAACGACCCCAAATTGGTGGACTGCTTCATTGGAGCTATTGAACACCTTAAGCCATATTTGGCCAGTGGCATTCCTGATATTCAGGTGAGCTGGAGCTAATGATTGAAAACGTGTTTTAAGTTGCATAAGAGCATAGAGCAACTTGAATGAAAGTCACTGTGACTTTCGCACTTGCATAATGAGTGTTATCGCGGGAGAACGCGACGGAAGGGTTTACTTTCTGCACAGTGGCGCAATGAACACAAAATTTACTATGAAGGTCATTCGACACATTCATATTCGCATATATATTTATTTTAATATTGTATGGGAAGCTTAAAAACTTATACGAGAATAGAAAGCTTACGACAGTAAGGGTGAATCATACCGAAAGTAATGACCGAATCACAATTCACGTACTGCATAATAATCAAAATTAATGATAAATGCACAAACTAGTCAAAAAGACACACAAATCACAACATTTCCGTAACCATTAGCATTAGAAATAATACTTTTTTGTTACCCCTTATTAGCTGCCCTCTGTGGAGCCCTTCAAGATGGACACCCTGGCCTTGCAGTTAACAGAGGGTCCCCAGGGCTATAAAATCACGTTAAAGAACATGGAGGCCTTCGGGGCGAGCAACTTCAAGGTGACATCCCTAAAACTGAGCGAAGGAAGTGAGCCCTTCAAGGCGAAAATCGTAATGCCCAAGCTAAAGATTGAGGCTAAATACACGAGCTCCGGAGTCCTTCTGATCCTGCCAGCCTCCGGAGGGGGAGACTTCCACGCTGACTTCGAAGGTGTAAGTGCCGATCTCACAGGAAAGACGTCCATTCACGCTTCCAAGGGCGCAAACTACCTCCACATCGATGCACTTAGTTTGGTTCTGGATGTAAAGGATGTGAAAATGAGCATCTCGGGTGCCTTCAACAACAACCGAATTCTGTGTAGGTGTCCACTTATTGCCCACCTGCCAAAATATAAGATTACAAATTCGCTTCTTATTTCACAGTGGAGGCCACCAATCTGTTTCTACGGGAAAACTCTCAAGTCGTTTTGGAGGCTATGCAGGCTCAATTGCAAAAAAAATTGGCTAGCGAGTTTGGCAAGCTCGCCAACCAGCTCCTGAAAAACGTTCCTGTAGAGCAATTTTACGTGGATTAAGCCTTAATCCTTTAGATGGTAGTTCGTTAGTCTTAGGAATTTTGTATTTAATTCTAAATTACACTCCAATGCTAGACCAAGTATTAAATTGTATATGGTGTAAACTGTGCGCATTTGTATGGGGTAGTAAGGACTTAGAATACATGTATGTAGAATTATTAAAGCGAGAATGCTTTTTACACACAAAATATCGATTGGAGATACTTCAATACTTCCAGAAGTCGTATTGAAAATAAGTCATAGTTGCGTATTTTTTGATCAGAGTATACAATGACGAATACGAATACGCAATTCGTTAGTGATTACCAGATAAAAAGCTATAATTTTAATAAAAATACAAACTTAATTTTTAAGAATCCTTTACCCTTTAAGGTGATAAAAGTGTATTACTTTTTTATATAATGTTATATCTTATTATTAATAAATAATTAATTTAATGAAGCAAATATAAAACAATGGTGCAATATTAGGAAAAAAATCCAATAATTTTCACTCATTTGTCAAAGAAGTCAGAAGCAAGAAGTTAAAAAACCAATACTAGCCGTGCTTTTTGAATTCCTCCTGTTTTTCCAAACATAGGTGGCGCTGTTCTCAACCACAGCTAGCTGCGGACTAAAACTTGTCTAAGAATGTGAAAGGTTGTGAGATATTATTTTCAGGCATGCTCGAGTAACGGAATTTGTAAGAATTTTACAATTTCGATTTGAAATCGAAAAATAGGTGCTTCAGTTTACGGTTGGCGTTCAAAAAAAGCACAAATTTGTGTTTCTAACTTTGAGGTCTTTTTGCTCCAAAGGTATTGTTTTCGTGAGATGTGTAATGTTTTACTACTTCAGTCTTAAGTCAGCAAATACATATTTTTTGTTAATAAATTGTCTTGTTTATTAAACTGAACTTCCAATGCCTTTCAAGTTAAAATAAGGTGAATTAAACTTTTTAAGAGAATTAGGGTATGCTATTCTTTTTCGACAATTTCATTTTTTGAATAGAAAGCAGTTCAAAAACTGGGATTAAAACTAATATAGGTAGAGGGTTATTTTTAATTCCATAATTTTTCTAATTATAATATTTTGTATCAATGCGGTTCAAGTACTGGGATTAAAACTCGGTAGAAAAATAATGTCATTTTTGTTTCTAACATTTTCAAAAACTGTCGCGCGTGTTATATTTTAATAGGCGTGAGATAGATGGCGTCAAATACAACAATAATCAGGGATGCATCAACGAAATACGCCATAGATGGCGTTGAATCGGGCCTGGATATTTATAACTTTTTGTACTTGGAATAATACTGGTTGAGCGTGACAAACGGTTTGGTATTGATTTCGGGTAAAGACTCGGGTTAACTGGATTGATAACCATAGATGGCGTGAAGCAAAAAACATATTATGACTGCAATGTAATTGACATTGTCATTGAAATTTATTTTACATAAATTTTGAACGATCCTGACCGTAAAATTAACTGAAGGAATACACGCCGTTCGATTCCTGTAGACATTACGACCAGGCTTTGCAGGATAATTTTGGTTTTCAGATTTATTTGCCAGCCGACAGGATGTGGCCATGAAACTTAGAGCTTACGCTCTAGACTGCAATTGCTGTAGCTAGCACCTCTGAATTTCACCATTGAGCTGAAAGGGGATAAATCCGCTACGCTTAACACTTCCTTATTGTTGATAAATTTTATGAAAATAACAGTGAACGAAACCAAGAGATGAAATAACTCATGTAAGGTACTTATTTTCATAGCATACTTGTCTGCTATTTCGGCAAATGTTTTGAATTTCCCTTGTATATTCATTGCGCCTAAACGAGTACTTCTCCCCACTTTTTTTAAAGATAGTCGCATTATTCAATCAATACGGGTTTTTCGATTTTATATTTGTGTTTAAACTTTACGTATACTCAGGTTTGATTAAATCGATCGAATAAGCCTTTATTTATCTTTGAATACGAGAAAATCGATGATTTCATCCTAATAAAAGGTGATGTGGGAAGCTACGAAGGCATTCGCCTTAAATTGAACTTGGATCTTAATGTCCTTTTCAAAAGCTCGCGGTGAATTATATTATATTTCCTTTTTGAGAAGAAGAGTGTCCATTACAGGAGATCTTTCGTTTGAAGTCTTTAGCTTACACACTTCTTATAGACACTATTTTTTGGAAACACAAGTGCAATTGCAATTTGACAAAACGGGGTCCCGACACCTTTTAGACATTCCCGCAGCAACCCGAGCCTTTTCTGACAGCTTTTAACGGGGCGCCAAGAAATCAGTGCGAGATGGAAACCAGCTCCTAATGTCCGCTTGCATCTGCCGCTAAAGGGAAAACTGTCTGGCGACCGAAGGAAGCACAGATCTAAGTGAATTTTCGTGTTGACACTTTCAAACACTGAGCGCTGAGCAAAAGTTAATATGCTCGTGTACGGCACTCAAGTATTTAAACATTTGCCTGCTAGTAATTCGAGCCGCATGCAAGTGCAGATACGCGCATCTGAGAAAATGCCTTTGAATCTCCGTATCTGGGCGATGTACAACGTCCTGGGAGATGGCATGTTCGGCATGCGTGCTTGTTTGTATCTTTAAGATACTTTTGCTGTTCGTCCGCAGACGCTGCGCTCCGCACACACTTTATTTATTGTATATACCATTTCGTGACTTTGTTGTTTATTTTTCCTCGCATTTTGATGCACCACTCGTTCGACACACATAATGGATGTCTGCGCCAGTCAGCCGTTAGTTACACAGAAAAATAAAGTCTAGATAAAATATTTATAGCATATTGAAATATCATTGTATACCTGCAATGCCACGATTAGACACAAATTAGAATTTAGCGGAGGTACTTGTATTATACTAGTTTACAGAAATTTTGTAAGAAGGCCAGGAAAATATGCAAGAAACTTCAGTTTCCAGCACTTTGTGCCCGGACTGCCTACTACTAATTTGTTTTAGGCACTTGGTTGTATCTCTTTTTGAAGTCTTCGCGCTGTTCATGATAGAGCCAGCCTAAAAAAACACTGAACGCATCTTCGGCTTGTGTAAATACTCCGGTGCAGCAAAAGCCGAAAACTGAGGACCGAGGACCGGGGACCGAACCCCTGGAAAGGCAAAAATAAACAAGAATGATCGCTATTGCTGATTGCCTCGACTATCAGATACCCGTCACCTATCTAGCGGGTGTGCGAGAGAGACATTTTAATTTTTTTTTGGCATATCGATTGAAATGGGTAAAAGTTCGATAAAAATGTGCAGAAACAAAACGAAACATTTTTCAACAGGGGTTATCACATTTTTCGGCAGGAAACAAATTCAAAACCTTTTTAAAAGTTATGGTTGTCACAGTTTTTGGCGGCTTGTGTGCGTTCGAGTTGGCGTGTCTAGCTTCTGATACAAAATTGTTCGCTATGACAGACGGACGGACATTTCGATATGGCAAGACCTACTTCATGGGTTAGGAAACGATTCCCCCTACTTTTCAACTACATTTTATCGAATCAAGTATACCTGTGTACTCTACGACTAAAGGGTATAAAAAAGAGCGCGCAATGATGCTCGATTGTTTTCTTTATAAACAGAAAACTTAATGATGTTGATTTAGTAGAACAGACAACCCCGATCGCCTCTCTGTCGCCTGGTATTTTTATAATATGTATGGCACAATATGATTGGGTGTTTGTGCTCTGCGCTCAACACTTTACAAATTTTGCCCGGCCAAAGTAAACTTCAGCGGCACCGAGCTTGGTCTCCAATCCCCAGCACCAATCCCCAGCTCCCCACACCCCATCACGATGTTCTTCTTCAGTCAACATGATTTGCAAGATACACAAATCCATTCAGCGCCGACGAAAGCCTAAGCCGAAGCCGAAGCCAAAGCCAATGCCAAGCCGGCGACGAAGACCACGACTTCGTTCTGGCCCGCTTGTCTGCTTCATTAACACGTCTTTAGAGTCAGGCTGCGATTCTCGGATCTCTGTACATGTACATATGTATACCCTGTCTTATCGGTGCTTGCAAAGAATATGCACGACCCTCTTAGAGTTTGTGACAAGCCATTTGGGCTACGTTAAACGAATCTCAATTGGTTCTCTGTGAGAATGCTAGTAATTTCTAACCAGTTTTATGAAGTTCGTCATGATATCCCCATTTTCAGAAAAAGCATTTGGGATTTTAATCAGATCTAGTTATTTCTCTTTTTAGTTTGGCAACTTCTTAGTTTTATGTAATATATATGACCCACGATACAACACGGTATGTGTAAGACGTTCTCCAAGTTTCTGCAATACCTTGTAGATTTCAGATGTAGATTTCAGGTGTAAATTGTTTTCCCCCTCTCCCGCCAGCATCCTTAACCGCACCATTGTTGTCGAGTGACTCTGTATGCGTAGGTATGAGTATCTGTGTCCCTGCTCTTCTTTGGGAGGGTGCACTTGGGGCTCTGCGTGTCCCAACACAAGGGAGAAGCGAGAATTTCGTGCTGCGACCGCAATTAGATGAACCGCACTAAAAAATGATTAGTACGCACTCGTCCACCTCCTCCTATTAATTCCTACCTCAGATGTCGACATTTTTTGCAAGCAAAGGCTCGGCAACAATAATGCCCACGTAGACAGATCGCGACTTGAAAAATGCCGTAAAGCCCTTGGAAAAATGACACTGTGCTAACGACGAAAAGTAGAAAACAGGAACGGGTTTGATGAAAAGGAAAACCCGTTTTTTGCGTTATTGTCGCTTCGAAAATGGTTATTTTGTTTACAAAAAATTAAATATATTAATATTAAATATGAAATAACAACTGTCATCCGAAGCGTAATTCCTTGTTCATAAATTAAAGTTTTACAGTAAATAATAAATTTATTCTTTTCTATTAAATTATATTTATTTCGTATATATTTCCCATCAAAAATATTCTGGTTATCGTAAAGACAATTATACTTTATATGTACCGAAGGATTATTAATTAAGGGAACCTTTTTTTTTATATATATTTCACTGCAAGCATGCAGACTCAAGACTGAAAACTTCTTGAAAACAATGGCTCGTCCTGTGGCGATCGTTCTCACCCAGCCACGTCAGGGGCTCGGAAATGATTTCGCACACCCGGGAAGGCCGACAAATTCCAGCACTTGCATTTGCCTGAATTTGCCTGAAAAGCCAGTCTTTATGCCAGGAAGTTTGCCTTAGCCACCTTTTGTTGGCAGCCAGAGGCCGCCTGCGAGTGACATTAGTCGTGCAATAAGCAGACAGGCCCCAGTGACACATGTTTCCCAGCCGAGGTCCGTGACTGCTCCTGCTTCTGCCTCTCTTCCTTTTCTTTTCTTTTCTTTTCTTTTCCTGTTCCTTTTCTAGATTGTTTGAGTTTCCCTTACTTTGTGGAAAGCTGCAAGTTTCCCAGCTTGGCATGCCAGACACGTTGACAAAAGACGACAACGTTGCCAGCGACGACATAGACGAACTTATGCTAATCAGCTTCGATGCCCTGGAAGTCAGTCCTTCTGGATTTTGGCCAAGAGGGTTGCTGGGCCAGTGGTAAACTGGGGCATGAAAAATTAATTTGATTGTCGGGCCTGGCAAGATTATTTGACATTAAATTCCGGTTCCGGTACAGCGCAATTACCAATATAGGAGTCCATCATGAAGGCAACAAATTAACGGTTTATAAACTTGCAATTAAATAGCGAAACGTTCTGTCATTTTACTACATAGTTGTGGGACAGGTAAAGGGATATTTTCAGATTTTACTTCTATAATTTATAATATTATTGAACGTGAATTTCTGATAAACTTGATCAAATTTCTTTTATACCTGTTACTCGTAGAGTAGAAGATGTTGCCACGCGGTTTGCATCGCCCAAAACGACCACGCCCACAATTGGTAATTTTTTTTCCTTTTAATTATTTTTCTTGTCAGTTTCTATCAGTACGCACACTCCAACGCCCTCAAGTCTAAATCTGACACTTTTGCACTTTTGAAAAATGTATACTAGATTTGTTTAAAAGTTTGTAACAGGCAGAAAGAACCGCTTCGGACCATATAATGTATATACATATATTCTTGATCAGGATCAATGGGCGAGCCGATCTGTCCGTATGAACGTCGAGATCTCAGAAACTAGAAATTTGAAATTATGCAAACAGACTCCAAAAACAGGTTGATTCATGTTGCACAGCCCACTCGAACGACCACAAACTGCCGATAACTTGCTTTTGAAAAATGTTTTGATATTATTAAATATGCCAAGCTTTAATATTAGTCGGCGGCTTATTATATTAAATCGTTACAAGATGGTAAGGAAATATACTACGCTGCTTACTCGACTGACACTGCTGTGTGCTTACAGATGTTACATTATGTCAACAAATTGACAACACTCCCTAACATCCTGATGGGTCGTATATTTCCGGACGTCGTCTACTACGCTGAGATCTACGTAGCGCGGTACTGTCTCCGAAGCAGCTGGAGAATATGGCTGGTAAGGATCAGGTTCTTCGATGGCTTCGGAAATCGGATCAGCTGGCTCATTGTCGTGGTCCTCGATTATGTTCGTATTGTCACTGCACTGTAATGCCGTCTTTCGGCTGCGAAGTTGGTCATGATGGCGTTTGATTATGCAATGGTCGAGCAAACAAACATTGTATGAAATGGCTCGCGACCCATCCTTCGATCCACTTGGGACCTGTAGCATAGTTTCTAATCCACACTGGGCTGCCTGCAATATAAATCTTATCATTAACACCGTCTCTGATTTGTGCATATGTTATTTCGGTGGGTTGGATCTTGTCCAAATAGGTTTTTAGTTCTCGATTTAGCAGTAATTCAGACGGTGAATGGTTGGTGGTCGCGTGCGGCGTTTTATGCTGATAGAACAAGTATCTGGCTGAGTTCAGGTTGATGTCTGCACTACGGTCAAACTTCTTTAGAAAGTTTTTGGTGCTCTGGTCCATTTCTTCCGCTTGACAGTTTGTAGTCAGGTCAGGTCTAGTCAGGTTGTTCTCCATGAACAATTTGAATTCCTCCGATGTGAACGACGTGCCATTATCGGAAACAAGTTCGTCGGTAAGCCGTGTGTGTCAAATAGTTGGCGAAGAACCTTAATTGCGCCGTGCGCAGATGTTGAGGGGACTACTGTAACCTCGAGCCATTTGGAGTATGAGTCGACGACCGAAAAGAAATTTCTACCTTGAAAGGGTCCATCAAAGTCCACGTGTAAACGCGACCAGGGACGATTCCCAATGATTCCCAATATTGCCGCCTGTGGTGGCTGATTCCTGTTTTCCTGACATGCTATAAAGTTCTTTACAGATGACGCGGTTATAGCATCGATGTTGGGCCACCAAAATTACAATCCCGTGCCAATGTGCGCAGTGCGTAATTGTAATTGTTTGCGTGCTAGAGCCTTAATTTTTCTTAATTCTTGGGTGAGCTGAATGTAGCGCTTCTAAGATGGATGACCTCGCTCTTGGAGATATAACTGCTGTGTACTCTTTTGTTGGTATATAGTCTTTTACCAAGCTCCTGTTCAGATTTTCCCATGATCATGATATCATCGAAAAACAGAAATACGCCAGGTATTCCCAGCAGTATGTTTCTCAATGCAGCTTTGAAAAATTCCTGGTGCTGATGCAATACCCAATTGTAGCCTGTTTACCTTAAATGCCCCCATGTGTGTGATGATCGTTTGAAGATTTGCTGAGTGCTCGTCTACAACAACCTGCTGGTTTGCTAGCAATGTATTGACAGCTGGAATTTGGTGGCAATGTGGCTTAATTGCTTTGTATAGTGTTGATTTGTAATCCCCGCAAATGCGGACAAAACCATCCTTTTGGATAACTAGGACAATTGGTGTTGCCCATTCCGAATACTCAACTCAACACCCTATCAAGTTTGAGCCGCCACCTGTGACAATAACCAGAGTCAGATTTCCGATATGTTTTTGATTGTAGCAAATAGAAACATCGATGACTCCCTTCACTGGAATTGGATTCTTCTGGAAATCGTTCAAATCCAAATCGCGTCTATTAGGGTCTGCGTTTCAACACGCCAAGTCAAAAGTTTCGAAACATTCAAGTCCAGCATTTTTGTGTTTTTGATTTCAGCTTACCGTTTTCCCATGTGACAATTGCTCAGAATTTTGAGCGTCTATATTAAATATGCCATGCTTTAATATTAGTCGGTGGTTTATTATATTAAATCGTTACAAAAACTGCCCACTCTAACGCCCACAAACCGTCAGTGTTGAAGACTCTCCTTCTCACTTTCACTAGCTGAGTAACGGGTATCAGATAGTCGGGGAACTCGACTAAAGCGTTCTCTCTTGTTTTTATATGAAACGTCGCAATATCCGGTTCGCTTAAAGCGGAGACGTACAAACCGGAGGTCCTTTCATAAAATTTTGTATGGGGACCGACCAAGCCATCGAGTTTCCGTCGCAATAATCGGACTAACGCTAGCGGAGTCGTTATAACCGGAATCTACTGTACTTAGAAACTAACTTATATAAACTTATAAATTATATAACTTAAACTAACTTATTGTAGATCTAACTTTGAGTTGCATGACCCCTACAGAGTATTTTGTTCTGACTAAAATAGACTTTATTCATTTTCTAATCTCGACTCTCTGCCGCACTTAAAGCAATCAATTCTTACTAATATTTATACTTTTCCTCGTTTCAGTACTCTTTTCTATATCGCTTCTATACTCTCGCGAATCGAGCCGTACGATACTTAGTAAGACTCGCGCATTAAAAGAAAAAATAATATCGATAGAAATTGGAAAGACAAATAATAAAATGAAAAAATTATAAAACTGTGGCTTAGCAGTTTTGGGTTTTATAGCGGGCGTGAAATATAAAAATTTCTATAAAATATAGAAATATAAAAACCAAATAAGAAAATGACAAAAATTTAACACATTTTTCAATAATGTGGGCGTGGCAGTTTTGGGTGGTTTGTAGGCGTTAGAGTGGGCGTGGTAACATGGTCTGCGTCTATGTATTTTAAAACTGCATGCTCTTAATCTCAACTTTCTAGCTTTTATAGTTGCTTCTACTTGTAACGGGTATAAATACAAATTATCATAAATAATCCATATCACATTTTTAAAACCTTTAGATGGTTTTAATTAGGTACGTATTTATTTACCATTGTCGGGACGGCGCGAACGCCATTCCCGGCTACCAAAAATTACACGCACGAGTTATTCACATTAGGAATAATCGCAGAGGTCAACTCAGCCGAGGTGCAATGGCCAAGCCTCACTCCGGAGGAACCGCCTTCGTGATCACGGTTAACCTCTACGCCAGGTAAGTATGCCTTGCTCAACTAGGCAAGGGAGTATCCATGAGGACGAACCTAAAACAAGTTGGGAATTATTTTGCTGAATATAAGCAAAAACTCACCCCTGGACTGAATTACACTGGAGTCGGAAAAGCGATTCCTGTACTTTTCTTAACTGTATTTATACCCGTTACTCGTAGAGTAAAAGGGTATTCTAGATTCGTTGAAAAGTATGTAACAGGCAGAAGAACGCATTTCGGACCATATAAAGTATATATATTCTTGATAATGATCAGTAGCCAAGTCAAACTGGAACAGCATGCAGACTCATTCATATACGCAGCGCAAGTTGGTCGATTAATGTTGCCACGCCCACTCTAACGCCCACGAACCGTCCATATTTATTAATTTTTGTTTTAGTCTTGTAAATTTCGATCGATTTGCAGAACAACTTTTTGTCACGCCCACAGACCGCCAAAACTGTCAGTGTAGGAATTTCTCCTTCGCACTTACAATAGCTGAGGAACGGGTATCAGATTGTCGGTGAACTCGACTATAGCGTTGAAACATCTAGGAGCAGCATTATACCAAATTGGTATGCGTTAACAACTCTTCCCGTGCTATATCTTAGACACCCTCGACGCCTGTCCCATGTGATGGCCGCATTTGCCTGTTGACTGGCAAATTATAATGAGGGCTGGTGGGTGGATTAGCGGCCGGGGGCGCAGCGGATGGGAGTACAGTAACGGCAGGAGACAAATTTGCAGCCCTACTACAATAGTTGCCTGGCAACTCGGCCGTCAAATCCACTCCGAGCACACTTCACGCACCAATTAAGTTCAATTTTCGATAGAATAACAAAGCGCACTCTGCATTCCCTGATCCATCGCATCGGATTCCATCTGGGAATTTTGCTGCCCTTGGTGCGCATGGAAATTGACTTCATTTGCTGTTAAAATATGTCGAGGGTGCTGCGCTCGCTATTACGTGTGTGCCTATCCGATTCGCATTGGAGTTGGGGTCGGGATCCGGATGGGCGGGCATGGGGTAATCCCGGCAGTGAGGACTGTTTATGACGAAGAGCCAGCGGGCGGCATTATAAGCACATTAAATTCTGAAGGCGCAGTTGGGGCATGTCTGAAATGTTGACGACTCCCGGGCGGCGGGTCGCAAGTGGTTTTTATGCGCATGTATTAATATTGAATACCATTAGGGGCACTCGAACGCACTCGCCACCCTTATCCGTATTCCTGCGAACGTGAGGTTCTGCCCTTGGGTCGATTCCCGAACTGTCAGCCAGCTCAAAGTCAAATCAATCCGGGAGGGGTGGGCAAACTTGAAAGTCTGCGTCTGGACTCAATGCGGCCGCGTTTGGACTGCGTTTAGTGGCATAATTTTTATTTTTATGGTGGCAGTCCTTCCAAATGCCCCATACTAGCCCACACTGAGGAAAATTTTAGTGCACGTTAAGGGGTATGTATTATTTAAGATATGTAGTTGCACAATCGTAGCCGATCGAGAAAATGTTTTTATTATACCCGTTACCCGTAGAGTAATAGGGTACACTAGATTCGTTGAAGAGTATGTAAGACACACAAACCGCCGAAAGCTGCAACGCCCACACTTTTGAAAAATGTTTTGATATGTGTTAACTTTTTTGTTAGTTTTGTAAACTTTTATCGATTTGCCAAAATACTTTTTGCCACGCCCTCCGTAACGCCCACGAACCGCCATAAACTGCCAGTGTTGAAATTTCTCCCTTTCACTTCCACTAGCTGAGTAACGAGTATCAGGTTATATCTGAACAGGATTTTATTTTGCCACATTAAATTTGGAATACTTGGATTGAACGAAATTTGTTGCCTAAATATATACGTAAAAAAATCTCTAACTAACTAAATCACGTTTGCGGTAAAAGTATAAAATCTAAAAAGTTTGCATTACGCATGCCGTTCCCGGAGATGTAGCGGCAGTAAAAGTTTGTTTCACAACGTTGCCACGCCCATTATTGGTTGCACCCCAAAATGTTGAAATTTTTATGATTGGTTTTTAATTTATGTATTTTTTGCCTTTAGAATTAGAATTGGTTTAGATGGATTTGCGTTTACCTGCAACACATTAAATTACATTTCATATCAAAGTTTTGTCTGATCATTGCTAGTTTCTCTCAGTGAAGGTGTAAGGCGAGCGGGTATGGTAAGAAGTTGCCTTTCGAGTGCGGCCCTGCACAATGTGTTTTTTATGGGCTTCAGGGGCCCCGTTTTATGTTTCATCTTTTCAGGGCACCTCTTAAGCAGCCCGTCCTCATGCGCCGAGTACTTTTCTGGCCTTTGTCATTAATGCCAGTTTTTCCCGTCGCGCCCCATAACTGCTACATTTTGTGTGCTGTTTCTGCTCGGGCTCATTAGTCGGAACTGAAATCTACTGAGTCGAGCCGAACTGAGCTGAGTTGCGATGAAGTCTCAAGGATACGAATGCGAGAGAGTCTGATTTGGGGCTGAATAGATTTGTGTGCGGATTTCATATTCATAAGGCGCATTTGTTCATCGGACTAATTAAACTTTTGCCGCCGTTTCTGGGAACCATCCAACTGTTTAAACATTCCCCAGGCAGACAGACCACACTTCATGAATGGCTAATTAGTTGCTGAGAGACAAAACCGACTCCAGCATCGCATCGGGAAATTGCCTAATCATGATTTTGGCATAATTTTTAAAAGCTTCTCCGCTCGCCAAACGTAGTTGAAAGGCTTTCAACCCTTGTAGGCCTCGAAATGGAAATGGTTTCCGTCCGAGGAAATTCTTTGTCTGCCCATCAAAGTCGTGTGGCATTATTATTATTAATCAGAATCCCTGTTTCGAGCCCAGCTTAAGCCGATTCCGATCCGTAACCGAATCAGACAGGCTGCTGAATTTACAAAAATTAATTTATGACACGCCGCGGCACATTTTCCATTTTTTGAGCGCATACAAAACGTGCCATGATTTTTATCTGCACCCAAACTGCTTATCCGTCCTCCCCTCGTACATATTATTTTTAATCCATTAAACAAATGCCACGTTACGAGGCCGTCGCTTCGTTTTCGTTATCGGCAAGGAAATGGAAAATGGGAAACAGGCAGAAGGGCCTATGATTTTCTCGCCCGTGTCATGGGCTTTCCTGCGAGGGTAGATACACTCGTATCTGTCTGAAGCAACGCCTTCGCTTCGCGTCATGCAATCGGAGATTGTTTCTAGTTTTTTCTGTATTCCTCTCTTTCCTCACTTCACGCTGATACAAAGGTACGAACGGCCTAATGGCATTTGCGGCAAATCATTAATATCAATTGGGACAGATACTCGCACAGAATCGATCCATCTGCCCACATGTAGGATTGTCCAGATGCACTTATGATATTAGCACAATCCAGGAATGCGGGTCTCTTTTTTCTGCCACCAGTGAAGTAAAGGTATTTACGTACAATGATCTAATCGAATTAGGTTTTATCGGCAATCTGACAATTAGGCCATTGCATGAAGGCATAGACCATGTCGTCTATGTTGGACTATTTTTCATTTATTACACATCATTCAACTTTTCACTTTATATGCATTATCATATAATTTTAGGGTAGAGAGCAGCAAAGGGATTGAATAGATTACCAAAGCGCGTATAAGATATTCTGAGTTTTCCCCTCTGACATCAACACATTTTCCTCGGATTTAAAGCTTATAACGATTTACAGCTCAGGAGCACAAAGCTAGTCTGCGGCACTTCCTTCCCTTTGCCTGCTCCCCCGCCCCAGTAGACGTCAACCCACCCTCCCCGGAGCGAGAAAATTCAGGCGAACAAAGCAATTTTGTGGAATTACAAGAGCGTCTCTAATTGTTAAGTAAGCATAATGTGTGCAACATATGGCCGAGAGACTTGCCGGACTTTTACAGGGCCCCCGACTCCCTCCTCCCTTTCGGTTCTCGGGATGGGATGTGCCTGGGAAATTAAGGCAGCCACAGCCTGCAGGGCACCAAAAAACAGATATCCAAACTGAAACGAACTAATAATGTGGCAAAGCGGTCGCAAAAAAGGTCTCTGCGCTTGTGTGTATTAAGTCACATGTCAGCCGTAAAAATTGCAAAAATATTTTATTGAGCATGTGGCACGTCAAGATGTGGCAGTTCAGATGGCGTTTTTGCGCCCTCCTCGCCAACTGGAACTCATTAAAGCCAAATAAAAGCATTGAACTGTGCAAACTTCCACAGAATCAAGACAAGTGTCTTTAACAAGTTCTTTAACAAGATTTAGAGCAGAACAAGCTAGTATAATTGGGTACGTCATCAGGCCGCACCTTTAGATACCTACATATATCTCTGTTTAAACTCCGTTAACATTTCGATTTTATTGGAACGTAATTTGATACCTCTAGCAGTGATTTTAGTTGTGTCTGCTGAAATACTTTGAATATGAATATTATAAATAATCTTATGAATAATCAGTGGATTATTTGTCCACAGTTTCTTGCAGGGGGCCTGCTTTCTCGAAAGCAATGGAAATGTGCTGAATTCTCGGTGTCGTATGCATATCTATAACTGTATATTGTACACGTCGGTGAATAAAATATTTCTACGGAAGTTCCTCGTACAGCTCACAGCTCTCGTACACGTTGCAATTTCTTGCCGGAAGTGGTAAGGGATAATCGCTGGAGGGCGGAACAGAAGGAGCCCTATCCCTGGGTGGGCTAATATACTTGTTCGACTCCGTGGGGCGGTGATTCGCTTGCTCCAGGTAACGGTGATAGGCAGTGACATATTCGTTATTGTCGATAGTCGCAATCGGACCTCTGGGGAAGAGGGAAAGATGAGTGGTTTTAAAATCAGTTTTATTTAGTAGAGAGGAGCTATTTTTAAAAGACGTATATATGTGCTGCCACTTATGGGCTCTATTGAATACCTACTCCACTTGCTCATACGGGTCCTTTTCGAATCTTCGTTGAATCAGCCCCATCGTGTTCGACTCACGCTGCTTACTGCCGCGCAACCAGGATGGCTTCAGTCGCAGGGTCCCGAAGACAATGAGCATTCCGAGGAAACTGCCGATGAAGAGAAGACCAACTCCTAATCCAATGACCAGTCCGCTGTGGTCCTCGAACCAGGAGACCTGTGCGGAGATCACACATCTCATTCTCTGGTAAGAACAACAGTTTGATTGGGAGGTAAAATTCTCGCCTAATATCACACAGAAAAATGTGGGTGTGGAGCAATCCGATTCGCAGATCTCCACCAGTAAGCCGTCCTGGCACGACGAACTTTCTGGATCTGCAGTTGCAACCGAATCGGTGGATATTCTTGAGCATACCAGATCCTGGCAAAATTCCTCTTCGCAATTTGACGATGGTGTTGTTGATACCGTTGACTCTGCAGTATATAATTCCTCCGTGGATGTAGTTGGTGATGTTGATGTGGATGATGGTGGTAAAATTTCTATGGATGTATGTATAGTTTCTGTTGTGGTGGTGCCTACTACTTCTGGAGCCATTGCCGCTTTATCCAGGTTAGTATATATATCCACAGCGTTTTTCGTTGTCTCAGGATCGTCCAATTGATATTCATAGTTGTCTGTCTTCCGAGTTACGCCCAAGTCCAAGTGATGCAAAAATGTATGTGTTGGTTTCAGGATTTCCCACTCGATGTGGTCCAACCCACAGTTCTTTAGAATAAGTTGCTCTAAGGCAGGAAGATTGTTAAAATACTCTTTAATAAGGCTTTTGTCTAAGTGTGTCCCACTCAGATCTAAATATTTCAACTGGGTGAAGTTCCGGGATCCCAAAAAGTCGCACACCGAATACGTTATTTTTGCGCCTAATGACTGGTGTATTTCCGCACTGATTAACGATTCAGCCACAGCTGAGAGGAATCTAAGTGGCCTAAAGTTATTATTTTTATTGACTAGAGTAAAGTTCTGAAGCTTTTGAAGACCTTGGAGGGCAGATTCAGTTAAATTTTCCAATTGCACATTTATGAGCTGTAGGCTTGATATGTTTACAGTGCTTTCCTGGTCAAAAGCACCATCGTTGATATGAACTATAGTGGAGTTTTCGATGGAAAGGCTTTGCAATGCAAATCTTCCATAGAAAAAGCTCTGGTAAAGTGTGTTATTTTCGAATCCATAGTTAGATATAAATAGCGATGTGTCACATCCATTTCCCAGATGTTTCGAATCCTCATCGTTATCGGAGAAGTCCACATTAACCAGGATCAGCAGAAGCGCAAAGGAGAAAACGGCCGGCAGGATGATATATTTTAGCCATCGCATCCGACGAGGCTGGTATAGCCGTTCCGGTTTCTTTGTCTTTTCCTCAATGACCAAATCAAAGGACTTGGACTTGAACATACTATTGGTGTATATTTTCAGAGGTGTGGAATGCTCGCACCTGCCGTGCCGAAATCAAACTGACTGCCATTTGCATAATTTCATTAGGCGAATTAGTTCCGCCTATTATCTGATAATGCTTTATTCCTCAGTGATAAGATTGTCATTGATATAAACTAAAGTCGGATAAGCGCTATGTGCACCGTTTTCCAAACATAGTCATAGATGTGGCTGGCTGCCATAATTCTAGTTGCTAATTAAATCGAATAATTATACATTAAAGTTCCCATAAACGCATTAAATTAAGAAACATAATAATATAATGTTTGATATCGTAATTCTAGATAGTTGAGTTCCACTAATTAAATCAAAAATAATACATTCTAGTTCAACTATCTGTGTCAATAATAAGACATTAAATTGACATTGACTGAATATTGCCATTATAAAAGGGTTGAACGAAAAGTTACACATTTGAAGATTTTTCTGTTCCTTCTAAATATGGGTTTAATCAGTTCACATGTACTTTTATTTCGAGTGTGAAGCCCATCAAGCCCATCATCTTGACGGCATATTCAGCGACTTGTATTCAAATGTATCCGATGGACTTGAATTGGGAACCCTTCCGTTTGAAGCATTTCGTATTCGGCATTTAACTTGTCGTTAGGGTAAATTTATAAGCATCAGAAACGCTAGCGTAAGCAGCTGTCTAATTTTCCCCTCATTCCCCGTCAACTCCCATTCCCAGATCCACCCCCATACCAATCTCGGTTTCCCTGTTCCGGCATCGACATCACCATCGTAGTCGACGGAGGACAGGGGACGGAGGGCGGCAGGGTCTGGTTTGGCCACGCTGTATTGTCTCCCCTCGACGGCGTTTGTTGGGCGGCGACGCCGACTGCATTTCATTGAGCGTAATTCCGTTGCTAATGATTTTTGGCACACGTAGCGCTACTTTCGAAATTAATGCGCTATAAAACAGCAGCGTAAGACCGACCAAGACACAAGACTGGCCTGCCAGAATTTAATGAAACTCTTGTTTCAATTGCTTTTGCACAGTTGGGGTACAGGGAAAACAATGAGTTTAAGACAAAGGAACTTTTTAACATTGTTCTGAACAAACTTTTTAGATATACCGGCCAATGGTATACTTAAGTATTGCCATATAATTGTACTGTAAAAATATAAGTTATGGAGTGACGTAAAATCTTCCCTGATACAGTTGAAATGCAACATTATTAGGTCAAGTTACCCGTTTCTCGTAGAATAAAAATATCAGGAAAAATAGTATCAGGTTTCTTTAAAAAACAGTGATCAGGTGGAAGAAAGCGTTTCCAACCCTTTAAAATCTGTATGTGTATTCTTGATCAGGATCATTGTCATCATCAGTCAATGTATCCGTCTGTCCGCCCGTTTAATTTATCTGAATAAAATACCAAATTAGAGATGTATGTGGTTATATTTTTTCTGTGCATCACTAACATCCCTTTTCACCAGGAACTTTGCCACGTTTTCCCTTACTGATAACGGAACTTACTATACATGCGCACAGATTTCGTGGGTTGAGTTTGGTGCTCTGCGTTCACTTTCGCGGTTTTGTTTTGCGCTGCATATATTTCCATATTATTTTCCCTGATGATGGCATCGACGCACACACTTCGACGATGATGTTTCTGTTTGAGAATAATCTAAATCGGCATTCAGTTATGTATTAAGTTCTAGCTTTCATCCCAACCGATCCATAATACATATATTCGTGCATATAATATGCACAAAATTTTAACCACAATTCCCTCGGCCAAAACGTGCCTCAGATAAAAGATATTAATTTTAAATTCTGATGCAGATCAACTAATGTCAAAGACTTTTTTGTAGTAGTTTTCTGTAAATTTGATTACAATTAATATTTCAAAATTTTGAATGTGAAATAATTGATTCGCTTGTTTTGCGAGATCTCTCTAACTCCTAAGAGTCCTCCACCAGGTTTTACTTCTAAACGCCTAAATTCAATTCAGTTCTGGGAAGAACACCAACTACGAATTTATGAAAACTTTAATTTCAAAGAAAAATAATTAAAAGTAACTAATAAAACTAAAGAAATGACATGTCATTAACTCGGTGCGGGTCCGACCCAGAATCACATCTCCAGGAAGTGGATGTCCAGGGCGTGGTGGTCCACATCCACGGGAGGATGCAGCTGCAGGAACTTGACGTAGGCCAGGAAGGTGGTCCAGCACATGCTGAAGAAAGAGGTAAACACGACCTGGTTTCTTGCCGGCACGAAAGCGAAGTTCACCGTCTGTACGCAGGGCCAATAAATAACGCCCACCTTGTAGGCGTCCAGGAATTTATCGGCGACCTGGAAACAGAGGAGACATCGGGGTGAGTGAGTGAAGTGACATAATGCCCCCGGCAGCGGTCGGAAAATGGAAAATGCCAGCGCGGAATATTGTAATTAAGTGCCGCCGGCTAGGAGACGTTTAAAATTTTATTTATGGCTCAATCCCCCTTCACTTTTGGGAGGCGCTACGCTGGGGCGAGGTATTCCGTTAATGTTGTTCATTTAAAGGCAACGCCCGGCTCGAAATATTATAATCCAGGCTCAAATTGTATTTAAGTTTGCACACGATATCGAATCTAACAAATACCTCTTTTGGCATATTTTTCACTGGCATGGAAAGTGTGAAAAAGCTTTCCCAATGGTTTTAGTTTTTGTTTTCAGTTGTTTTACTTTAAATAAACTAATTTAATTTATCTATCCTTCTACATAACAGTCATCAAAGTTGCATATCCAATTATTTATTTCTTTAAGGCGTGAATAAATGATAAATATGAAAGAACTTCGAAATGGATGGAAGCAAAGTTTTCTTTTTCTAGCTAACAGAAACTTAAAGTACTTTTAAGAGATGTAGAATTTGAAGTTTTGGTACTAACTAATGATTGCGTTTTCAAAGACGATCAATGGCTATATTAAGAACTGTTTTTGGATCTACAGGAAGTCGAATCATACTTCATTCCTAACACATAGTTGGTCTCAAACCGATCTTGTCACTGGTTCTGCTTTTCACTCGCTCCCAATTTGAAACTATTTGGCTGAGGGTCGGGATACTAACGACTTTATCGGCCATGCACACAACTCTTTTACGGCCTAAGCCTGAAATCTATGGCGTATCTCAACCAAATCGCTCAGAATATTCGAGCCATATATCTTTGAAGAACGCATGCAAAACAAATGAGACAACGCACTCCTGACACAAATATACGGTAAAACATTTACATTTATCAAGATAAATGGTTTCTAATGATATGGAAGTTTGCCATCGAACCGAGCTTGGCCCTGGAGCACAGTATCCGAAAGTATCTTGCAGTATGGCCGCAGAGCCAACAAATCAATGTTGACAGCTCAAAACGGAGGACCAGACGCAAAAATTGGGAACGGATGGAGGTGAGCGACAGACAGGTGATATTTATGCATGCTTACATTGCAGCCTCTGTCTCCGCCACAGATGCAGATTCATAGGTACAGATACAAAGGTGGGGAAACTGGCCCGGCGACTGTCTGAATGTGTCGTGAGAAAATGGATTCCAAATCAAAAACAACGGACCGAGACCCGAGAGATTTCCAAATAAATAGCAATGCATACAGGGCACACATGTCGTACTAAGCACAACTGGGAGATGAAAGTTATTTACATGGCTGCCGCATGACCAAATAACAGTCAATATCTAGTCTATATTTAAAAGTAAAGTTAAAGGAAATCGTTAAAAGTTGATAAAGGATTTGGGGTAGCTTTGCCAATATATCACTACTAGTGTGATTGGGCATGAAAATGAGAGTATAAAAAAGTTATAGTTCCGCTTTTTAGATCTCGCTAGCCTTTCAAAATAAAGATCTTTGAAATGAAAGACAGGAATTCGTTGGGCCTAGGACTGGGATGGGAATGGGAAGCCACTGTACCTCCCGCTTGGCCTCCGCGTGCGAGTTGCCCTCCATCAAGGTCATGAAGAAGAGAAACGAGCTGATGGCCATCGGATCGTAAGCGGTCTGCTCGGTGATCGCCTTGCAAAGCGATGACTTGATGTCGGTGCGCGGCCACATAACGCCCGCCAGTCTGATCCACACATATATGGTCGGCCCCATGAAAAAGAAGCCGAATAGACTGAACCTGTAATGGAATTAGCCAAACCATATCGCGGCCAATTAGCATTCGAATCGGGCCAAGATGCGCGGCACATCGGTCATCACCTGAGACACTTCATCCAGTCGTACGTTTGGAATGTCTTCTTCTCGATCATGGTCTGTTCGATGAGGGAGCCGCAGGGCCAGAGGGTGCCATACGAAATCATACCGCGGAGGACTTTGTATTTGCTTGTAATATTTACGAAGTTACGGAACATTTTCGACGCTCTCGTGTGATAATCTTCCCGAAAGCCAGTGCTATAAACACGCTGAAAGAGAAATGGTTTTAGATCAATACGGTGTGCTCTGCATGGCTGAGAAAAGAGAACTTGGGTAAGTTTTCCTTATTCGAACTACAAAGTTATCGAATAGTGATTATCTTTGGCAAACTTTTCAAACTCCAACTCATTATTCGACCCTCGACAGAGCTACGTCCTCTTGCAAATTCAAGAATTCAAGCTCAAGACAATTGCAAATAATTGTCAGCCATGCACAGCTGGCACTTTTGGACGATCCTCTGAACTGATGGATGGCTGGATGAGTAAAAGGTGGGTTGGTCGGGAAATGGAGAGGGGGTGGTGACCGCCGCCAGTAACACATGTCAAGTATTATTATCGAGCAACTACAAACGAAATACAAACATACATTTAATTGCCAAGAATGTTTCTACCCAAACAAATGTCGAAATAATGCCGGCCACGGCCGAAGATTTATCATATTCACTCGACTGTCATAAAAAGCAATTAGGCCCAGGCGCAAGATACACGACCGGCAGTCCCGAAATGTAATGAAAAATAACACAATACACCGAAGGGGCAGAGAAAGAAAAAAGAAACGATGTGTGATTTGATGTTGTGTCTGGTTTTCGGTTTCGCTTAATGAGTTTGCCGCACAAAAAGTCGCTCGAGGAAAGCGATTAAAGATCCACTTCCAGCGCGGTACGTCGGGGTTGCTTGCTTTTGTAGCTGATGGCCTTGCACCCGAAAAAATAATTTCATTCTATGCTATCATAAAAAAGTGCAGGGGAGTGGTCCAGTGCCTCCAGATACCTGCTTTTACAACACGTTTTGGATATTGAGCACAACTTCTCAGTTAATTCATGTCAAAGAGTTTTCACAGCTGCTATTGGTTTCCTCCCTTTTGATGATGACTATTTTGAACGACAGAATTATATATTACAACTGAAACTACTATTGACAAAGTATAATTCAATTCTTGACCACATATTATCGAGACCTAATTGCTTCGAAAATAACTCATTTTCATCTTCTTTTAATGATAATTGAAAGCACCATTTCGTTCCATTAATATCACATCATTTATTATTTGGTCGACTTTTAAGATGTTCTAAACGAAAAGTTTGGCTAAATTTGTAATAATCATGAGGGAATAAAAAATATAAAAGGTAAGTGAAATAATTTCTTTGAGTGCAACTTAGCCCTTGTAATTAGTATGCCCGCACACACGCCATGCCCTCTAAATTTGAAACGGAAGCGGAGATCCCGGCGAACAGTTGGCCCGTTTGGACGGAGAAAGGCAGGTTCAGTTTGAAGGCACTCGTCAACAGAAACTAAAGGAGGAGAGGGGCGATACAATCCACGTTCCGATCAAAAAACAAGCGACCTGCCGATTCGGGTTAGTGTGAAAAGTCCGCCCATGGCAACTGGCCTTGTTGTTGCCGTCTGTTGCATATTTTCACAAGTAATTAACATGTACCCGACCGACGTTGTCCTTGTCCGTAGCCAGGGATCCGGTGAGCCTTTCCAGCCTTTTCCAGCGGGGTAACAAAGCGCTGCCTTCATTTAACTTTTTAGCGAGTGCAGCCTGCTGAAGATGCACTCTGCCAGTGAAGAAACACGTGGGGCAGGTAGAGCAGGTAGAACTGAAGTGCCATCACTAATTAAGGCACGGCATTGAAGGTTTCATTTCGGATGGTTTTTATCTGGAGCTACCGGTATTAGTATTATATATACATAGGTTATTATTGACCAGACGCCACCTCAGCATTGGATCCCATATCACAATTACAATCACAATTTTAAGCTTTCAGCTCTGAGAATAAAACGGGTGCACTGGTGTGTAGCAAATGAAAGCAACGATTATTAAAGGACCATTTAATAGAAAATTCCTAAAACCAGAGAACCTTTCTATTTCCATAATAATAGTTTTTTTAAACTTAGAATACGTTTATAGTTTTAAATTCGTTTTGGCTTACATTAAGATCATTACATTTCGATCGCTTTTCATTGTTTTTTTAAGGTTTTCGATAACCGAAAAAGTTCTGGGCTTAAGTACACAATATAGTTCTCCCATTCTTAATGGGTGATGTGCCCGGTTTCATAAATGTACATAGTTCATGGGCGAAAAAGGTAATTGCTGCTGATGATGCTGCCAACATTTGGCCCATTTAGTTCGAAGTTCAATTCTGCAATGTTTCCCCGGGCGAGTGTGCACCAAAATCCACACAATTACAAGTCTCGCAACATAAATTCAGGCGCAAAATGTTTATTTACGCTAAGGCCCGTAGGAGGGAAATCGGATAAAAGAGGCAAACTCGCCGGCGGTTTTTTGCGCAACATTTGCATTTGGACGCCGCTTTACACATGATGTGAGGAGCCCCGGCAACTTGGCTTATCAGCCCTGAAAAATCAAACGGCCCAGCAGTCGGAGAAGATAGTGTAGTTGGACGTCCGATGCATCAGCATCTTGCAACATTTTGTTTTAATTTCGCACTCTTTTGAAAAGTGGCAGCCGCCACTCGGACGGCTTTAAAAGTTGGCCAATTTAAGTGCTCCGGAGCCACATATGTATTTCCAAAACAGGGAATAAAGCCAGTCGCTGGTCGATTTCACATAGGGAATGTCAACCCATCGTTTCCCTCCCCCTTTTGCTGCAACGCCACTTTCAAATATTGTAATACTGTAACTACGCTCTCAGGTAAAAAGAAATCACAAATCCCTGTCTAAGTAAAATCGGAATCTTTATGAAACGACTAGTCAATACTTAACTTCATTTCTTCCCGTTCCAACTTATTTAATTTAATTTAAAACCCTTTTTTAAATATATAACATTTATATTATATATTAATTATGAATTTGGAATTGTCGCGCAGTTTTGCTTTTCTATTTATACCCGTTACTCGTAGAGTAAAAGGGTATACTAGATTCGTTGAAAAGTATGTAACAGGCAGAAGGAAGCGTTTCCGACCATATAAAGTATATATATTCTTGATCAGGATCAATAGCCGAGTCGATTTGGCCATGTCCGTCTGTCCGTCCGTCTGTCCGTCTGTCCGTCTGTCTGTCCGTATGAACGTCGAGATCTCAGGAACTACAAAAGCTAGAAAGTTGAGACTAAGCACACAGACTCCAGAGACATAGACGCAGCGCAAGTTTGTCGATTCATGTTGCCACGCCCACTCTAACGCCCACAAACCGCCCAAAACTGCGACGCCCACACTTTTGAAAAATGTTTTGATATTTTTTCATTTTTGTATTGGTATGGTAAATTTCTATCGATTTGCAAAAAAAAGTTTTTGCCACGCCCACTCTAACGCCCACAAACCGCCCAAAACTGCCACGCCCACACTTTTGAAAAATGTTTTAATATTTTTTCATTTTTGTATTGGTCTTGAAAATTTCTATCGACTTGCAAAAAATCTTTTTGCCACGCCCACTCTTACGCCCACAAACCGCCCAAAGCTGCCACGCCCACACTTTTGAAAAATGTTTTGATATTTTTTCATTTTTGTATTAGTCTTGTAAATTTCTATCGTTTTGCCAAAAAACTTTTTGCCACGCCCAATCTAACGCCCACAAAACGCCAAAAACCGTCAGTGTTGAAGACTCTCCTTCGCACTTTTACTAGCTGAGTAACGGGTATCAGATAGTCGGGGAACTCGAGTATAGCGTTCTCTCTTGTTTTGAACTGAATTCATGTTTGAGTCCCATACCCCTTGCATCAAAATACTTCACACTCGGCTGTTTTTTCAGTTTATTAATATCAAGGGGCTACATCAAAGGGCATTGCCCAAGAAAAGAAGCCATTTGTTTCTGTATCCCAGTCCCTGCCTATACGTATCTGTATCTGTAGTGTATCAATGGCCGTATCGGAAGGTGCAATTTCTGATTGCGTTCGCTCTGACAAGCAGGCGGACAGAGGGGCGCTTTATTTGATTTCAAGTTATGTAGTTTTCAGTGAGTTCCTCTGGCACTCCCTTCACCTTTTTTGGTTTGTGTATGTTGAACTTTGGCTGACTAATTTTCAAGGGAGTGGAGTGGGGCAGTGTTTCGAACACATCGGAACACGTGTATTTGTTACCGCCTGATGCGGGCTTTTTATACCCGTTACTCGTAGAGTAAAAGGGTATACTAGATTCGTTGAAAAGTATGTAACAGGCAGAAGGAAGCGTTTCCGACCATATAAAGTATATATATTCTTGATCAGGATCAATAGCGGAGTCGATTTGGCCATGTCCGTCTGTCCGTCCGTCTGTCCGTCTGTCCGTCCGTCCGTCTGTCCGTCTGTCCGTCTGTCTGTCCGTATGAACGTCGAGATCTCAGGAACTACAAAAGCTAGAAAGTTGAGATTAGGCATACAGACTCCAGAGACATAGACGCAGCGCAAGTTTGTCGATTCATGTTGCCACGCCCACTCTAACGCCCACAAACCGCCCAAAACTGCGACGCCCACATTTTTGAAAAATGTTTTGAAATTTTTTCATTTTTGTATTAGTCTTGTAATTTTCTTTCTATTTACCAAAAAACTTTTTGCCACGCCCACTCTAACGCCCACAAACCGCCCAAAACTGCCACGTCCACACTTTTGAAAAATGTTTTGAAATTTTTTCATTTTTGTATTAGTCTTGTAATTTTCTATCGATTTACCAAAAAACTTTTTGCCACGCCCCCTCTAACGCCCTAAAACCGCCCAAAGCTGATACGCCCACACTTTTGAAAAATGTTTTGATATTTTTTCATTTTTATATTGGTCTTGTAAATTTCTATCGATATGCCAAAAAACTTTTTGCCACGCCCACTCTAACGCCCACAAACCGCCCAAAGCTGCTACGCCCACACTTTTGAAAAATGTTTTGATATTTTTTCATTTTTGTTTTAGTCTTGTAAATTTCTATCTATTCGCCAAAAAACTTTTGGCCACGCCCACTCTAACGCCCACAAACCGCCAAAAACTGTCCTTCGCACTTACACTAGCTGAGTAACGGGTATCAGATAGTCGGGAAACTCGACTATAGCGTTCTCTCTTGTTTGTTCTCGGCGCCCTGCACCGTGATTTGATTTATTTGTACACAGTTTTATGATACACTTCTGCAACTGAAGGCTGAAGGATCGTCAAGGGCAAGAGCAGAAGCAGCAAATGCAATATTTTCAATCTTGCAGATTTTCGGAGCGGAAAGGCTGGAAAATGCTTGTTCGTCATGTGATTGGAAAGTCAAATATAATAGCTTGTAGTTGCATTCCTTACAAAAAGTATAGATAATTATGGGATAAAGATATTTCAACTTAAGTTTGATTTGGCGCTTTTTAAGTTTGTGCCTTATGTTAAAGCTTCAAAGTAATAGTGCAGTAATTTATAACTTTAGTTTGTATCAGGCTGGTGATTACGCTTCATGTGCCTGATAATTACAAAAGTTACTGAAGGCGATAATAGGAGGCAGTTCCAAGCTGCTTTGTTATTATTTTGTAAAAGGTTCTGCGCCGGACAACTTCCTCTCGATCGAACGTTTTTCAAGCGATTCAAAAACTCCCGTAATTACGCCTCATTTGAGTTGGGCGCCATAAGCCTGACCGACCCCAATTCCAGTCCCGACTCGGATCGGATCCCAGACCCAATTCCAACCGACTCCAAACCCAATCCAGTGCAGTCATTGAGGAAGCCCTCCTCCCGTCCAATGCTTATCTAACGTTGCTCATCGGCAGTTCCTCGGGGGCTGAACTCTGGCCATTATCAATTCATGTCCCGTCATAATTAATAAGGCTCGGGTGGAAATTGGAGGGGAAACCAACACGCAAGACGGCAATCAGTTGGCATTGTGTTTGGTCTTCGGATATGGGATACGGAATATGGAAGTGCAATATGGGATACGGGACCTCAGCCTGATGTCTGAAGTCTGGGTGCGACCTTATCGCGCAACAGCTGCCGTTCCTCCAATAAAGCAGCTATTCCCCTCCGAAGCCGGTTACTTTGGCGATGTTTGCTCAAGCGCTCCTGGCCAATTACAGCTTCCTGTTGTGCGAACTTCCTTCGTTCCCCATTTCCCATTCCTTTTTTGTACACTTAGATAAGCATGCAAGAAGTATGCGAGAAGTGTGCTGCCTTCTAAAATAATCTCTTATTTGTTCCGTGTTGGACTTTCATATTCCGGCAAAGTGGCGCTTTTTATCCACCTACGCGACCCCTTCCCTTTGGCAAGAATGATAACATAACGCACGCTCATTTTGGAGTATCTAAATGTCCGATAGCTGAAATAATAGAATGGAAATGGGTGCGCATCTCTTTCTTTCGGGTTTTAGCCATCCCTGGGGGCCCAACGGTAACTTAAGTCTCAGAATAAACAACGCCCGCAAACAATTTATGAAATCATTTTCGCATTAAAAACGCAAGGTCGGGCAAATAAAAGCTGAAACACATAAAATACAATACCGGACAGCGGCACACATGCGGCCGAGGAGCGAACACAATTGCCATTGGCAGATTTCTTTTCTGATTTTCTTTTTTCGTGTACTGTATTGTTTTTCTTTGGGCAGCAGGAGGGTGAATTTTGAGCCCACCAGAGCGTGCCGTGCAACAAGAGAATCCAATTCCGTAGAATTTGATTGTCAACTGAAATGACGAGGAAGCCCATGAAAGTGATTCAGGACCATCAGTGTTGCGAGTTTGGCTCTTTTTTAAGGTATCTTCAGACATACAGCATAGACGATTAAAGGGGTCGAGGCGAGAAGGGAAAAGTTCTAAATTTTTGGATATGAAGAAGTCTTTCAGAATATCTAGCATTAGGCAACAAAACTGAGAAGCAAAGATTCTATTCAGGATATCCTTTTGAGCCCCTCCATTTCGAATCCCTATTTCTCGCTTTGTTTTCATGCCGACATGTGCACTGTGTATACAAAGGAGACAGGCGGTCAGAAAGGGCGACAGATTGCCATTAAGAGACAGAGGCCATTGAAATTAGAGGCAGCGCATCCGAGTTCAGCGGATTCATAAATACTTGTATTGCCATCCGACGCACAAGTGTCAATTGCAGCTGACACGACAACGGCTCTGGGTTATTAGTTGGTCATCAAACGTGCATGACACTTTAGTGGGCTTCCGCTCTTGCTTCTCCCTCTATATGTGCCCCCTGTCTCTTTCCTCCCCAGCTACGCATCTCTTTCTAGGCAGTTCGCCCAGCAGTTGTGCCAAATTGACGTTTAGCCACAAATTGTTCTCAGCCACCAGGGAGCAAAGTGAATTGAATACGGGTGGGCAGAATGTGCAACCGTAGTTTCGAAAAAATATTGAAAAATGTAATGCTATGAAATCTAAAAGAAAGAACGAAGTATTTTAGTGCTCAGGTAGTGAGATTCGGTTCACCGACAGCGTGTTATATATACATATATGTATGCATACGTATATGTTTGCCCCTATAATTTTGTACCAAACAAGAGAGAACGCTATAGTCGAGTTCCCCGACTATCTGATACCCGTTACTCAGCTAGTGGAAGGGAGGAGAGTCTTAAACACATTTTTTGGCGGTTTGTAGGCGTTATAGTGGGCGTGGCAGAAAGTTTTTTGGCAAATCGATAGAAATTTACAAGACTAATACAAAAATGAAAAAATATCAAAACATTTTTCAAAAGTGTGGGCGTGGCAGCTTTGGGCGGTTTGTGGGCGTTAGAGTGGGCGTGGCAAAAAGTTTTTTAACAAATCGATAGAAATTTAGAAGACCAATACAAAAATGAAAAAATATTAAAACATTTTTCAAAAGTGTGGGCGTGGCAGTTTTAGCCGGTTTGTGGGCGTTAGAGTGGGCGTGGCAACATGAATCGACAAACTTGCGCTGCTTCTATGTTTCTGGAGTCTGTATGCTTAATCTCACCTTTCTAGCTTTTGCAGTTCCTGAGATCTCGACGTTCATACGGACGGACAGACGGACATGGCCAAATCGACTCGGCTATTGATCCTGATCAAGAATATATATACGTAATATGGTCGGAAACGCTTCCTTCTGCTTGTTACATACTTTTCAACGAATCTAGTATACCCTTTTACTCTACGAGTAACGGGTATAAAAACAAAACAGATCAGAAACACTACGGTTTTTTATTAAAGGGTTTTCTTTTTTTTTTTAGAACAGGCTGTACCTCTTAGTATTGGAAGTTCGTGGTAGGTATGTAGATAGCTAAATGAGTTATGTGACCGCTGTCTTTGTGATAAGAAATATATGTATATACCTTGAATAATGTGGTCCGTTAAGATCTGTGTCAAGTTCATTTAATGTTGCAAGTCCCGGAGGCTTTTCAACAGATTGCTTAAACAGTTTCAATTACTCTCCATTCCCATTCCCCGATCCATTCAGGTTCAGGGCGCCCACTTATGTAGCTATCCTTCACAGGCAAATCACCCCGCAACTCCGAGGAACCGAAGAACCACCATGAATTCACGGCAATCTGGTAACCGGCACCATCGGATGGGTGGGAGACCGTGGGGTTTCGTTGAACCCAGTAAAACAGTAAAAACGCTGTGCCCATATTTAGCGACTGGTTCACTGCACTTGGTCTGTGTGTGTGTGTGTGTTTGCGTTTGTGTTCGCCTAGAAAGAATGAAAATAAATAAATGCCGGCACAACTGTCAATTATGGTCGTGGTTCTCGTGGGATCGACTCCGGCTGAGGTCATACATACACGACCAACGGCAACAATAGATGCGAGTATGTAGATATTTTATATAAACAGCAGCAGTTCAATTTGTTGATTCGCCACCCGCTTGGCGGCCGCTTGACTTTCGATTGATGGCAACGTAGGACGCGGACAGGGACAGGGACACAGACCCGAATCGGACACCCATTGAAAGAGCCATGTGCTGCACCCAACTAAGTCCATACACTTGGAGAAAGTGATGAACCGATTCGAGCCGTAACTCTCATGGAGGTTATCTTAATCATTGAAATATTAAAAGAGGATAGCGTGAAACCCAGCGATTTTTGCATGGGGCGATATCGAAAAAACCCTTTGGATACTAATGTATGTTCTGATCCGATACCTGGGTATAGGATCAAAATCACTTCTTGAGGAATTTTTTAATCATTTGAAAACAAAACAACAATTAAATTGGCGATGTGTACACTAATAGTTAGTGGACACTTTTAAGAAGCCTCAAAAAAGGCAGAATGAGACTATTTGTTCTCTATTGTCATACTACATGGTATTATGTTACAAGACTAGTTATACCCGTTACTCGTAGAGTAAAAGGGTATACTAGATTCGTTGAAAAGTATGTAACAGGCAGAAGGAAGCGTTTCCGACCATATAAAGTATATATATTCTTGATCAGGATCAATAGCCGAGTCGATTTGGCCATGTCCGTCTGTCCGTCCGTCTGTCCGTCTGTCCGTCCGTCCGTCTGTCCGTCTGTCCGTCTGTCTGTCCGTATGAACGTCGAGATCTCAGGAACTACAAAAGCTAGAAAGTTGAGATTAAGTATACAGACTCCAGGGACATAGACGCAGCGCAAGTTTGTCGAATCATGCTGCCACGCCCACTCTAACGCCCACAAACCGCCCAAAACTGCGACGCCCACACTTTTGAAAAATGTTTTAATATTTTTTCATTTTTGTATTGGTCTTGAAAATTTCTAACGATTTGCAAAAAAACTTTTTGCCACGCCCACTCTAACGTCCACAAACCGCCCAAAACTGCCACGCCCACACTTTTGAAAAATGTTTTGATATTTTTTCATTTTTGTATTAGTCTTGTAAATTTCTATCTATTTGTCAAAAAACTTTTGGCCACGCCCACTCTAACGCCCACAAACCGCCAAAAACTGTCCTTCGCACTTACACTAGCTGAGTAACGGGTATCAGATAGTCGGGGAACTCGACTACAGCGTTCTCTCTTGTTTTTTTTGACTTCTTAGTTTTCGGGAGTGTATGTAGATACGAAAATGTGGAATGCAATGGCGAAGTCATTTGTCACGCGCCGGGAACAACAACAACCACGGGCGGTTCATTGACGAGCGAACAATGAACCGGGCGGGCAAACAAACCGCCCCTCCGCCCGAGCAAGTCCCTTAACCGCCGCCGGATCCCCTGGCACCTTTTCAGGGCATCGAGAAATAAAAACCATCGAACCGCACAGATATAAAAACCGAGAACTAAATCAACAATTACCAGATAAGCGAACGGCCGGCGGCGAGCCCAATTCACCACGAGTATCAGAAGTTCGAACACATCTGCGATTTAAATGTCAGGCTCAACACACTTCCGCATTTATTTACAATGTCCCATGAAGTGCAGTGTTCTATGCCTCATTTCAGATCGTCACCAAACTAGCGCGGCTCTTGAAATTAGTGGAACAAATGGAAGAGCAACGGGTGCAGCCAGTTTTGAGCACCGAGGCTCGACACGAAAGACCCTGCACCCAGAAAATCCCAACCAGGAACGTACTGCGTTTATTTGAGAGGGGTTTTAGAAATTTGGTGTTTAAGAATCTAATAAGTGAAAACATAAGTAAAAACGTCAAATAAAATAAGGTTGCGGTACCGATGTACGAAATACTGATTTTTCGCATAATGCTAGATATTCTCCCCGCCCAAATGGCTCCTTTACTAAGTTGCAACCTATGATTAAAATTAGTCTGCACACTGCAAGGGCATACAAATACATACCAACATATCAAAGGTTTATTTACACAAGAGAATAGTTAACAATTATTAGAACCGGATGCATATGAATAATGTTAAACTATATTGGGCTAAAGTGTAATATTAAACAATAGTTATTTCTTTTTATCAGCTTATATAAGAGTTTGTTTTAAGATCAGCTTCAGTTTCCCCTTTTCAAATACATATTCGTACGCCCCTGATCCCAACGAAACAAGGGCCATGCAGCTTGTAATTTCATGCACTTAAACTCGCTTTTTGTTCCTCCCTCCCAGATATTTTTTCCTTCGTTTTGTTAATTCGGTTGTTTGTCCGATTTTCTTTTTTTCATTTGGGGTAATGGTTTTTTCAGCTACGAGTCGTTTTCGGTACGTCATCGTTTCCTTGTTTCGTTTTGATATCTCGCTGGAAAAAACCTCGGGCTTATATTTATATTTTTGAACCCCTGTGCAATTTGAGGTGTAGTGATTACCAGGGAACTGGGCAAAGGGGTGTGATTGGCCGACTGCGTGCCGTTTTCGTAATTACATTGATGGTGCGCAGGGTTGCCCTTGTCGGCTGGGTCTCAAAAATTACAAGTATGATCATTTGGTGCATTTACTGGCGCAGTTACCCTATTCCCGAAACCAGTTTTCCTGTTTTAGTTACTGGACTGCGTTTAGAATTTAGGCGCGGCTATAATATACATAGCCAAGTATAGTCATTAAAAGCTTTTGAAGCGACATCGGGGTATAACTTCTTATGGGGCAGCGGTGTCCGTAAAATATACTACAGACAAGTTGGCATAGATAACTAATTCTCCAAAATTCTTAACTCGCTTTTTGCAGATCCACTGTGATGTCTTCCCGTGCGCACATTTTTCCCGTCCGTCCACATTTTCCGCTACACTGATACTCGTATATCTGTTTGAGGTGACCCATTTTGCTTGCACAGTGCCTGCTATTTAGCATTCACCATTGGCCATTCAGCATTGTGCCAGCGTAACCTTATTTCGAAGGCAAATACTAAAGAATTACATTAAACACACAGAGGCATGCCGAAATGGAAACGAAAAATCAAAGGAAAGAAAATTAACATGAAGGGAATCTGAAAAAGGGGCAGACGGAAACGGACTAACGAACGGCCGGTAAAAATGCCGGGGGCGGTGGGAAATTTTGGCAAAGAGTCAGGCACGTGTTTATAGCGCAGAAATTTGTAAACTTTAGTGTTTCCTCAGAGACCCAAAGAGACAGCTGGACGACATGGTCGTGACAGACCCAGACCGGAAAATGAACAGACGGACTGACAAACGGACGGACGGAACGGCGGACGGTCGACGTAATGATGAGGCAATTTCTTCTGGGCACGACTTGCAACTGCATTTTGTAGTCAGCAGTTTCTTGTCCTGCTTCGCCGAGCCATCTCAACATCAAGCTTACCTTCTGAATTAACCCCGAGCTGGATTGGGACAGCTGATTGGGAGTGTTTTTCTACCGGAGATGCTCCAACCCACTTAAGCTGCAAGAATACCAATTTTTTCCTGTCCTTTTTTGGCCAATAAATCTTGTGGCACATTGTGTACCCTCTTTTCCTTTCTTTAAGATTCTTTTGTTTGCCCTCAGTTCCGAGTCGTTGGTTCACATATGCAACTAAAAAAAAAACAAGCGTTCTCTCTCTCTCTCTATAGTCGAGTTCCCGACTATCTGATACCCGTTACTCAGCAAGTGGTAGTGCGAACGAGAAGTTTCAACTTTCTTTTTGACATGTCGATAGAAATGGGAACCAATAAAAATTTAAAATGTTTTAAAGAGTTTGTGTATGACATTTTTTGGCCAGTTGTGAGCGTTAAAGTGGGCGTGGCAACATTCTTGCGCTGCGTCTATGTCTCTGGAATCTGCATGCTTAATCTCTCTAATTCTTTTTTCACTTATATATTTCCTTATTTCTCTCACAAGCCGTCTAAAACTGCCTCGCCCATTCTGAAACCCTCAAACAACACAATACTGTTAACTTCCATTACTTTTTTCCTTCTTCCAGTGATATTTCAGAAAATGTTGATGCTGAATAACGGGAATCTGATAGTCGGGGAAATCGACTATATCGTATTGTTTTCTTTTTTTAGTTTCCAAATTCTAAATCGCAAGTATGTAATATGAAAATGTATTTGTATTGATAACCTAATTAGTTATTAATAATTAATTGTAATTTAGCATAAATTAAAAGCAGAACTTTCCGTGTCAATTACCTTATATAACATTACCAGCCTAGTAATAACCTATTTCCATATTTTAGGAAAAGAGTTAAAGTGAGCCATGGGAAAAAAGAGTTTAGTGCGGGGTGACCCCTTTTTCTTTCCGTGCACTTAGCGAACCCCCATGTGAAGTGTAGATTCATTCAATTTATTACTTGGCATATTTTTTGCCGCTGCTTTATTTTTGCTGCTGCCTGAAATAAATAACGCCTGGAGCTGTGCAAGCGGTTCGATAAATATAAATCAACGCGTGACGGTGTCGTCAGAGGGAAGTTGAGAGGGAAGGTTGGAGCTTTGGCTGTGAAAGGGGAAAGGGAATGGGAAGTGGGTGACCTGTCCGCTGACTTTTCCTTTGTGACTTTAATGAAAGTAATTTATTAAGTAATTTCTAAGCTTTTAGTCGTGACGCTGGCTGTTGAGAGTTTAATTAATTGGCTTTCATATTAAACGACACGACCAGGCCTCAATGAATTATGTATAAGAAGGTAAGTAGCAATCGATATTGTGATTCCGTAGCCTCGGTCGCCAAAATCCTTATTGCCCTGCCCTTTATGGTCGGTACACGGAAACACCGCGAAATGTATCTAATGGATTAATAAACATTCCGCACTGATGAATTCCGACTACTAGTTGAGCCTCCAATATTCTATATATATGATTCGGGAAATGGCTTTATTAATTTAGTAATATGGTCACATATTACACTTGACACAAGCAATACATAAGAAATGAATAAATCGGACCCAAAGCTATTATTTATAAATGCCTAAAGTCAGCATACTTCTATCCTCTGTGGGTTAGATACATTTGTAACTTCAAGAGCAACGACTGCAACCGCATCCAAAACTACCAACAAATGGCCATCTGAGCGCGGCGGATGTGCGAGCACTAAACGTGCTTTCCGAATGGCCAAATGGCGAAATTGCCAAAACCCAGCAAACCCGGCAAGACGGGCAGACAATGAAAACTACAGTCAAGAAAATAGATGGGGACAAAAGCGCAGGCAGAAAAACTGCAACCGAAAATAAATAAAAATGTTTCAGAGAAAACTGTCAAGATTTGCATTTATCGTTGTTGGCGTCCTGGGCCAAGAAAATGCACATGCGATAAAAATGGTTGCGATGGCTTTGCTATTGCAACGTCTGGTTTTTGGCTTCTGGTATCTTGTAGTCGCTATTCGCAATTCGCAATTTGGTATCTGGTCTCTTGTGTCTTGTGCATACGGGTATCTGTATCTGCACTTGACCATAGATAGCTTAGTTGGCATTTGCTTAATTTGCATATTGCACGGGAGCGGCGTCTTAGCAGAAAAAATGTCTGAATTTGCAGTTTTATTGCACCTAAATCATTAATTGGCTCTGCAGATACGGACTGATTGGTCCGGGTCGCCTGCACTCATTATGCATTTGTTTCCTATTAATTTATTTAGTTGGGATTTTGCGGTTGCTCAATCCGCTCGGCATTTCTAGTTTCCCTCTTCTTTAAAGGCCCTATCACAGCTCAATAAGTTTAATGACGTGATTAATAGAAATGTTTAATTTTCCTTGGCTTTGGAACAAATATGGTCTTAATTTTGTGTTTGTGTTTCCGCCTGCTTTGTGTGGGATATTCCATCTGCTAAGTGAATTTCAATTTTATTTAGGTTGACGGACTTGATGTGGTCACAATAAATACAAGTCCAGCATTGACAACTCGCATTCAGCACACACAACTCAAATAAAATGGCAATTGTCTTTTATCGCAAAAGTTGATCTCTAATGTGGTTGTGGTTCAAAAAAATTTTTAACGAACACTAGGAAAAGCGTAGTTAATTAACTGAAATTTGTCAGCCATGCTCACTTTTGAGAAAAAGCCTGAAGTTAGGCATTCAGGAAGGTTGTGTAAAAGCTGATAACTTCCTTAATATATATATGAAAAATTATACAGACAGTAGCCCGCAGAAAGAGTTGTATGCCATTTGCGTTCAATTGTAATCGTGAATATCTGGCCAATTCAAATGCGCAGAAACCTCCTCCCGTCGCCACTCCGAAAACCCCTCAATTTATTCGGCTTACAATTGAATTTAAATGTAATTATCGTTTTACACTCTTGGCATAAATTGACGAAATCATGTTTGCGACACGTGATTGGCGACCCAAACAGAAAGGCATAGCCCCTGTGGGGTTAAGAGGAGCCGGAAAAGTGGGCACAGGATTGCACTCCGATTGCACACAGCGAGCACACGAAATCATTATGTCCATGAACTCACTAAGTTCAATTGCCAGATTCTTTAATGACTGCTGCATATCATTTAAAACCTAAAACATCATAGGTTTAAGGAAGTGGATGGTTGACTGTTTTAGTTTTTTAGTAAATTCAGAAATCTGAATGACGAATTATGCATAAGCAAAAAATGAAGGTACGAATAATAAAAGCGCAACGTGGCGTATGCGCGATATTTCACTGCCCTCACACTCTTGCATTTCAGCGACTTGTACTTAAAATCCAAAGTGCACCTTTGTTGTTGCGCATGAAAGCAACAACTTTGTGTAATATTTGTTTTATAATTCAGTAATGGTGGAATGCCTTTGACAGTTTGTCCTTTTTCTTCGTTAACCGGCTGTTTGGCCAATAAGACAAGCTGCAAAAAAGCCACACCGTCAATGAATGACGGTCTGCGTCAATTCTTTTTTTGTACGATTGTTTTTATACCCGTTACTCGTAGAGTAAAAGGGTATACTAGATTCGTTGAAAAGTATGTAACAGGCAGAAGGAAGTGTTTCCGACCATATAATGTATATATATTCTTAATCAGGATCAATAGCCGAGTCGATCTGGCCATGTCCGTCCGTCCGTCCGTCTGTCCGTCCGTCCGTCCGTCTGTCCGTCCGTATGAACGTCGAGATCTCAGAAACTATAAAAGCTAGAAAGTTAAGATTAAGTTAAGTTAAAAGCATGCAGATTCCAGAGACATAGACGCAGCGCTAGTTTATCGATTCATGTTGCCACGCCCGCTATAACGCCCACAAACCGAAAAAACCGCCACGCCCACACTTTTGGAAAATGTTTTGATATTTTTTTATAGTTTTATTAGTCTTGCAAATCGATTTGCCAAAAAAAAATTTTGCCACGCCCACTCTAACGCCCACAAACAGCAAAAAACTGCCACGCCCACACTTTTAAAAAATGTTTTGATATTTTTTCATTTTTGTATTGGTCTTGTAAATTTCTATCGATTCTCTAATCGGTCACTATCGATCACTCTAACGCCCACAAACCGCCAAAAACTGACCTTCGCACTTACACTAGCTGAGTAACGGGTATCAGATAGTCGGGAAACTCGACTATAGCGTTCTCTCTTCTTTTTTTTTTAATTTGCCATCACAAAATCAGCAAATTGCATTTCGATTGTGATTCGGGTTTGACGAATAGCCAGAAACGTCTGTCGCAAATCGAAACCGAGGAGGGGTCAATTATTTTGAGCGGCTCGATTGAATTTCTAATGACTCAAAGGGGTATTAAATGCGCATTAAGCAAAGACACATCGCCGCTTGCCCATGGGGCACACTCACTTATCGATGTTCAACTAACCACATTAGCCTAATGATTTCGCCGAGTTGCCCATTCCCACTCCCAGTCCCATTCCCAGTTCCATTCCCAGTGCGAGGCCAACTCGAAGTCCCCATCATCATCATCATTGTCAGCACTTAAATGCAGGCTTCATTTGGTTAATTGCATGCCAAATGTTGCCGTGATTAATGTGACAGGGATTGGGAATGGACGGGAAGACTGGCACAAAAGCTTGTACCTACGCACTGACTCCAAACACTCCAAAGACTCTCAGAAAGCAGCAAAAGATGAAAAAGGAAGGCAGGCAATCAGCATAAACCTGTTAATTATCAGTTGCCTTTTGCATGAACTCGGCTGGAAAACTAAAAAGACGTAGCTCGAAGCATGGAACTAAATTTATACCAAGATCTACTCTTTACACCGAAAATAAATGCGACAGCCTGCACGGAATATGTTAAATTTATATGAATTTCTCTACGAAGAGCTCTGGATTCCTAAAGTGTTTACTAACGTAAGGGGAATTGTTTAATTGCTTAAAAGGGCTTACTGCCATTGATTATTGGATATCTCAATGACCTAGGTATTAGCCACGGGCAGACCGCCAGCTACATATGCATCATTCATGACCGGTGTGCCCTGCATTTTATGTATACATACATACATATATATGTAGGTATGTACATATATATATAAATACATTCGCTTGTCGCAGTTTGCCTCGAGATTAGCGGAAGCGAGAATAGTCAGTGGACAATGTGGAGCAAGGCTTCTCTGCGGCGATGACGATATGACCCACTTGTGTGGAGCATGACAGTCGCAGATGCATGAAGGATAGGAGTAGGGAGTCTGTGAACCAGAAACCCATCGGTGGAGAGGGGTATCTAAAGCCTCAACTCGCTCTCGGCGAGCGAGAAGCAGGTGCTATTTATAGAAGGGCTAAATGGACAAAATACAAATTACTTCCGACGAATGGCAAATGTGAACTTTATGCACGCGTTTCAATATTTCACTGGCAACTAGCTGCCTGCAGTTGCAATTTGTACTCTCGAGGTTTGGGAGAGTGGAAAACTTGCTAGGGACTTATGCAAGCTGCCATCGTTTGTCATACCCTATGCTGTCCTCGGAAATTCTTCGCACTCCGATCCTGAGCAGAAATTTATTCGAAAATGCTCGCGACGATTCGCGATGCGTTTGCTTCAGCCAAGAAATAAAAACTAATTGCAAAGATTGCAAATAGCCAGATTTCAATGTCAATGGCGGCCAAAAGAGAGTAAATAGTGGCCGGTGGCCAGGCGGCGTCATCATCATTAGTGAGTGCCGAACGATTCTGCATTTGTGTATCTTCGTATCTTTGTATCTTTAGGTTTCTAGGCGGAATGCATCTCTGCGGTTGCCAATCAATAATTTGCCTGGTGAATGCCTCCGCCGGTTGTAATTGTGATCTGGCCTCTGCCTTTGTTTTTGTGCAATTTTCATTCATTGCACTTGGCAAGAAACTGCCAATAAGTTGCTTCTACAGAGAAAGAAATGCGGATGTATTAAGTAGGAAACTAAAACAATGAAATATTTATTTTTATTTCCATCGATTGCCGAAATCAATGTATACATAGGTATAATTTTAGTTCATGATTGTTTCTTTGAATTTTTCCTAATTAATTGACAGCTATTCAAAAAGTAATTCTCTGTGTACGGACTATGGCTTATAGCAGCGGCAGCAATAGAAGCTATACAGCATTTAATTGCACGTTTTGGCCAGCAAAACAGCCATGACAGCGGCAACATCGCAGCAGCAACATCCGCCGCAATGACAATGCCAGACACAAAATAACCAAAGGCAAGTTTTTGTGGTTTCTGCCAGGTCGCAATTCAGCTGGCTTGGTTTTGTCTCCTCATCGGTTCTTCAACTTGGCCAAGTAGGGGCCGTAGAAAATGTCTATATTATGCGGAATATTCGTCTGTCATTAAAGCGGAAAGAGGAGGAGTAGTGGCTGCAATGGGGCGGGGCCGGAGAGAATGGGCCGTAATGAGTTTGTGGTTAGACTGAATCTGCCGCAGAGCATAATGTATAAGCCCTCATATTTATATTTGTTCTCGTGCAATTTGTAGCCATACAATGTTGGCTGCTTTCCACTCGGTGAATGCTTTGCGTCACCAGACGTTCATAATCACCATTTATATATGTCACTGACACAAATGTCAGCTGCGATTTAAATGCGGGACATGAAGTTGTGTACTGCATGGCCAAAATAAATATAAAAACTATTTAGTTGTTCATTTAAGCCTTTTTTGAACCAGCTTGCTCGTATAGGTGGTTTTTCCCACCTTCCTGACTCTCTTGCTCTTGTTGCTGCAACTAATGTGTGTTCTTGGTCAGCCTCTGAATGGTCCGCTTCACTAAGCACATCTTGGCCAAACATTCTAATTAGTTCGAGACGGGTTTCCGTTGCCACACGGCTTTGCGTCCATCCCATTGAAACGTACAACCCGACTGCGGGGCGCCCCAATCAGCTCCCATATTGCTGCGTTTGCTTTTGTCGTGGCGACAACATTTCTTTTCACTGCCACTTTTCGTAACACAAAGGCCCAGTTACTCCGAGGGTCAAGAAAGCATAGAGTTACTGATGTAAGAGCTTACTACACATGTACGTAGGTAACATGTGACTGCGACTGTAAGCATGCACACTTAAGTTTCTTGCCATGCCACGCATTTGCATCTGCCATATTTATTGCATCCACGTCGCGAAGTTCAATCGAACCCTCTGCTTGAGGGGTGAATTGATATCTATAATATTTTCAAAATGAAATGACAGTACAATATCACATTTTCGTCGGAATACAGGGTTTTCTGTTTATATCCGCTAGACCTTTTTTCTATCGTCGCTCTGGCACATTAAAAGTATTTATCTAATCAAAATATAGAAATCATAGTGCTAATCGAGTAATCTTTAAAAGGTGATAAGTGGGGTTTATCTATTTTCCACCCCCTTGCATACTCTGCACAAGTGGTATCTGCACTCGGCGGAACGATTCTCCACTTCGCTCCCAAGGCGCATGTGCATTTGCATGTCACCGATTGAGGTTTATGAATATAAATTGTTTGTTAATTAAGACCAACAACAATAAGGGCCAGCAGGATCAACAACACAACCACACAACTGTGGGACGGTTGTCGGATTGTATGGCTGGCTGGTCACTTGTTTTGGCTAGACTTTAATACCGGAAATTGATTAAAAGCCCATTTCATTGCCTGTTGTTGCCACTGCAACTGCAGTTGCGATTGTTTTACACCCCTCTCCGCTGTCGTAATTTGCCGTTTGAAATGATTATGGGAGATACACAGTCGGTTATTGCAACTGGCAATGATGCAGATGTTTGTAGTTATACCAGAAGACATATCCATGCACAATACGCGACATGCTTAGCTGCGCGACAGTTGTTGTCTAGCTAATTAATCCACGGACTGGCTTCATATGTACAATCAATATGTTCAAAGCTTCAGTTGGCCACGAAGATTATTGGCTCAGTGGTGTTGTGTGGCACCTGTAGCAAGTAGGCTGTCTTATATAGACCAAGCTTTACCTAACTTTTCATGTGCTACTTTTAGGAGCCTAAGTCTTGCTGATATTTATGACAAGTGTCAGTTGTCCACTTTAAGTGGAGCGAGAACTACTAAACTATAATTCAAAGTGGTGCTTTAAGGAATAGGAATGCCTTAGTCGCTTGTTGTTTGAAATGATTAGTTGATAGAAAGGTGCTGCCTAATTGGAGGATTAGAAAACGCTTTCATATCTGCCTCTTTGCCGGCTCGTTGAACTTGCGTATTCCGCTCGGGTTGCTTGGAAAAGTTATCTCATTTATTTTATCGGCCGAGGACGGTCTGTAGGACAACAACCCCTGAAAACACATTTATGGCAACGGAGAATTATTTATTTTCCAAAACATTTGCCCAGAATATGGCCATGTAATGTCTAACTTAAACTTTAATGGCTTTCCACTCCCCTAAGAGGTCCATCCACTTCTTTGTCGCTCTTGCCATAACTTTTCTGCCCGTTTCAGCAGCTGGGAAAGTTGGCCGAGTCTCGCACTTACACGTATTTACGTTGCGATTTTATTTCCTGCAATTTTACGATATTACTTACTTTTATGCAGCTCACAGCAGATCGGGAATACTTATGTGGCCATACTTATGGGCGGAGAGGTCGGGGTCAGCATTTAGCTTTCATTTTGAATTTTATGCCATTTTTATTGCCTGTTGTGCGCCATGTTGCTGTCGACGTAGCCGCTCTTGCTATTCCTGTTGATGTTGCGGATGGCAGCCGCATTATTGGTTTTTGAAACTCGAGCTGGGGCAGGACAGAAATTAAAATAAAATGCGAAGGGGAGTGGCGCCCCGGAGCAGAGTACCAGATGCGGAGAATGGCTAGAACAAAGGAATCCACGGCCAGATCCACGGAAAGCCACTCAAAAACCGAGACACGGCAGCAACTCGTTTCCAAACTCCCAACAGCAACATTAGTCAATGGAGGGGATTGGATTTGGAATGCGACAGCGGCTCATATTTGCCTGTGTTCGCCTTTGTGGCATTATGTATTGTTTTTACAGTTGCTCGCCTTTTTCACTTCTAGCATTTGTTATTATTTTATTTAAATATTTATGCAGCGTGTCTGGCGTGACTATGGCGCATTATAATTACCGCAACAACAGGCCGATAAGCGTCGAACCCGTATACTCGTACATGGTCTCGTTTTCGAGGTTTCGTTGTAATCCAAATGTTCGGCTGGCTGCCCGCCGCATTATATGGCTAATGACTACGTGCCGCTATGGGCCCGACCTCGTTAAGTGGCTTGTGCTCCGATCCGCCGATCCACCGATCCACCGATTCACCGATCCACTGATCCACAACCCACCAGCCATGGCTGTAGCTACATCTGAACCCATGTGGGCAAGCGGTGTAAGCATTAGCATTACGCCGCATTGTCTTTCGCGGTGTCCCAATCCCAGTGCAATTGGCCAATTATCGGGTATTTCATGCTGCAATTGATCGCAGACTTTCGCAGCCATCCTGAGTACACTTTTTAAGGTTGCGCCCATAGTGAGGTAAATTTCAGATTAAAATGTGTGCAACTCATATTGTGTAATCAATAAGGCAACTGCGAGGTGTAGACATTTTCTCTCTAAATGGGCTTACTGTGCTTTAAGGAATTTTAAGCAGCCAAAAAATATAGCTTTAAGTCCGTAAGCTAGAAGTTGTGTCTCACAAAATTAAAATAAACAACAAGAGGCATTTTTCTTTTCATGCTTATGTTGAAAACCACCACTGTGCAGTTGCATTCAGTATTCGGTACTTATCCTAATTTATATTTTCCATGTGCTGAAAAAACTGTAGCCTACTGCATACAAACAATACAAATCAAATTAAGGCTTGATTTGTGCAAAATCAAAGTTTGTTTTAGCCTCTTACGTCAGTTTTAGGCTTTCCTCGTATTTAAGCACAAAAAACGGCAATATGGTATATTCTCTACTTGTCTCTACTATTCATTTGTAGACACTTACAAACCCCCGGATCCCTCGCACCGGACGTGGTGTGTCTGCAATTAAATACACATCGAGACCTTTGTAAGCCCGATAATCATCTGGATGTCTGCCGTGCCACATGCGTTGTTTGTTAACGTCTGCGCCATTATTTGTTTTATATTTTCCATATAAACACTCGCCTGCTCGTGTTCCTGCTGCCGCCAACGCCGCTTATTCATGTTTGTCCAACTCGCTATCATTCAAACACCAAACCAGTTGGTCACTCGACCATTTCCAGCTTACTCAGCACTCGTCAGTGGCCATCGATCAGGCGATGGTTTACGTTTTTCCAATTTATTTCCATCCTTAACTTGTCCTTAACTTGTCCGTCCAGAGACTTGGCTGTTAGTTTCAGTTTGAGCCCCGTTTTCGTGTAATTACATTGAGCTATTTGCGTTTTGTCTGGTCAAAGTTCTTGCCTCTCTCTGTCACTTTGCGGACTATTTACACGCAGAAAAATTAGCATAATGTACATAGTGATCTACACAATTAGTTTTGGGCATGCATAACATTGCAGCAATTACTAACCTCCGGTGATTCAATGATATTTATTTGCATGAGCTCACAACTTTTCAAGATAGAGTTTAATTTTGGAAGGATTTACATAGCCGCCTTGACAGTCGTCCTAAGTATGCAGCCATTTTGCTAGAGGAGATTGTATTTTGGAACAACGGGAACTACGAGTATATAAACATTCTTTAATTTTCGAATATCTTGGTTCATTTGTACCCAGCAGTCCATTGAGTCTGTCCGCGCGCCTGTTTGTGCTTTAAATTGAATTGGCCTTTGTGCGGACACTCAGGCGGCACTCACGTATGGCATACATGTGCCCATTCGTCCGCACAATAAAATCCAAACAGAGCGACGCTCATTGAATAAATAATCGAATAAAATATACTGCTGCTGCTGTGCGACTTCTTCGCATGCTCTCTTTTTTGTTGCAAATATCCAATTTCCAATTTCAAATTCCAATTATATTGCTCTACGCTTTTTATTATTATTATTGCTGTTGTAGTTGTTGTTGCCGCTGCTGCTGTCGCTGACAAGAGCAATGAAAAATCAATATTGACATGAAGGTTGACTGGAGCCGGAGGAATCTGAATTCTGCCACTCACACAGTCGCCCACTTAGGCGAACAGCTCAATGAGGACATGGCTGCCAGGACGAAAGGGGAGTCGAAGTGGAGCTGGAAGTGGAAGTGGCAGCCACGCCAAAGTTACAGCCAAGACTTGGGTCTTGGCAAACAAACCCATGTCGTCATCATGGGAGTGGCCATAAGAAATTCCCACAAGCGAACACATCCTGACATTTTCCATGTGCAGTCGTGTGAGGCCTGCAAATGCAGCTTCTACCAAGATGAGGAGGAAAAGTTACGCAGCTTGGATATTTGGTGTCTTGGCTGGACAGGATGTTTCCAGATAAATATCAAATAAATTTATGCTCTGGAGTGGGCGTGGGATACAAACTTTGGGCATACCGATAGAAATTTACAAGGCAATTACATTATCATGCCACTACTTCTACTACGAGTATTTAGCATCGATATTCATTCCCCTGCAAGAAATTGCGCATACGCCCTGTTCACAAGTAGCCCGAGTTCTGTTCTGCTCCCTAATTGCCATGTGACAGAGTCAAAATGGTCACATCCGCTGCACAGCTATTCCCTTCTGCTTCGAGTCGCCCTGCTCTGCGATCAATCGAAAATATTTTCAGTCTTTTTTCCCTCCACTCGCGCTTAGTGAAGCCGGAAATGTTGGTCGTCCACAGCAAGCGGCGGAAAATAAATTGCTTAATTACAAATATTGGAGGCAGCCATAGCACCCGAGTTGAAAGGAAGTGGTCCCCAGAACTTTGCAGGCGCTGTGAGAGAAAAATATGCGCCAGCGACTTTCATGCAAATTAGCAAGAAAAATTGCATGCCAATTGCTGTTTGGTTGTTTGTGTAGTCACAGCCAAGTCAAATGTCTATAATTTAAGCAGAAAACAAGCGACAGATACATGCAGCAGCGCAACTTTAACTGCAGGCAAATCTCTTGGAGTTTCTTTCATTTGCTGCTGTTGCGAAATTTATACGCGCGGCTGCCGCAGCAAAAAATAAAAGTAAAATAAAGTTAAAAGGAGAAAAACCTCATTCGCTGTTGCTGGCTAATTTGCCGCAGCAGGCAATGGAAATTGTGGATGTGCAAACGTTGTACAATGTTGTCGTGTAAATGGCATAAATTAGTTTGTGTCAGCAGACACAGCGGAGCGAAATTAAAAATTGCATTTTATTTATATATGTACTTCTTATTTTTATTCTATGCTTTCGGCTTTTTCTCCTGTTTCTGCGATGTTCATTTCTATGCTACTTTTCCCCCCGACTCAATTGAATTTATCACGTTGGCTTGGTCTTGCCCACGGGCTTGGGATTCGGTTTGACTTTTCCCGGATAGTTTGGCCGGTTTTTGCAGACTGCATATTCGGCATTGGCGTACACAAAATTATCGGCCATATTTTTTGGCGCTTATGGTCGCACAAGCTGTGAAGGTCGTGTGGGTGTTTCCGTGTGGGGTGGGTAAATCAGATATGCACCACAGCCAAAATCAGTGGGGCCAACACACTCGGTTGTGAAAGCCAGAGATTGAAAATTTTGATAAATGCCTTTTTAAAATGGTTTGTAATGCGAGTATGACAATAAAACTAAAATAAAATTGAATTATTTAAACTCGATGCCTATGGAAGTCGCTGCTGGCGCCAGATGCGGTTCTCTGGCATGGCCATCATTAATCTCTTTGGCTCTTTATGTTACATCCGCCGTTTTAAAATCAGCTTATAAGTGCAATCGAATTATTTTATACATCTGAGTGTGCTTCTCATCTCAAATTTTATATATATTCCTCTCAGATTACCTCTACTTTAATTTGTTATTTATTTAGGAAACGTAATTCGTTCTGTTCGACCTAAACCATTTATTCGTTTGGATCATCTGCTATAGCTACAACACGATTTTGAGTGTAATAATTGCATAAATAAAAATGAAATGGTGCTACACTTTGTAATTCTGCCAATAAATGGCATTAATTCTGCCGTGGGTGCACAGCACTCCTCCAGAAGCCATTGTGATCCATTCTTTACTTTCTTGGCAAGTTGTCAATTTGTCAAGATTTCCGTTGCGTCATAGAGTCATCAACTTTTCTGCTCGGCTCACTCGAGCGCATCGCATTCATTCATATATAAGGTTTACTTATATATGTTCGAATATATATCCCAGTCGCTTTTTGGAGGGTGCTGGCAATTGAACAAATTGCCAAGCGTAGAGTACCCCACGCTTTGCGAGCTCGAGCTCATAAATAAAACGCCAGAAATCCTAATTGTAAAAGTTTTCATTTTTATGACAAAATTATACCAATATATTACGGGCGGAGATTCAGCGTCGACGCGAACCACCACTCACCCACAACATAGCTCTTTGGTAGCTCGTTAGGCCAATAAAAAAGACGGAAAAAAACTGAAATAAAATCATTGGCAGGGCAATTCCCATACAGCAGCGACACAAAGAGCTACGAGGAATTTTGAGCACAATGAAAACCTAGAAGAGTAGAGGAAGTCCCACAATTCACGAACAACAATGGCAAATAAATTAAATTAATCACAAGCATATTTTAAAATTGTGCATACATAAAAACAGGCTCATCCACAATCTATATAAAGTGTGCCCTCTATTTTCGCAGGGACCAAGGATGCAGGCCAGAAAATAAAACAAGGAGAACTCGGAGCGAGAGACGTTTTTATATATCATTTTATGTATGCCGTGGTAACACTAGGTTACATAAAGCTCGTTTATGGCCAAAAAGGGTTCGGTCCGAAAATGTTACGTTAACCAGCTCGCAAGAGCTGCAACTAACTATCTATATACCTGTCTATATAGCCGGCACCCTGTAGTTCAGTCAAATTGCCTCGTAAACGAGGGGCATACACATAAAAGCAGGTTTCCTTATTCCCGTTTTCTTTCTTTTATTTTCAGGACGCGCCTTTAAAGGACTCCTCTACAGGGACCAACTCCTCAGATACACATACACATACACATACAGATACAGTTACAGATACAACCTCATGGATACTTATAGAGCACCCACACATGCAGACACTTAACTGAACCTAACGACATAATAAAACCGGCATTTTTATGCATGTCTGAGTAACTTCATGATCCAGACCAGACCGTCAACCCCCGCTCACCTACCTTCCGGCCACGCCGCCCATAGCCACGCCTTGGCGGAGTTTTCCTGATTTTCATTCCAGTGCAGACAGTCGGCTTTTCTGTTTCAGGTTCACTGGAAGCCATCGACTGCTCCCGTGGGTTCGCCTCTCCCCGCAGAAGTCTCGCTATGGCTGTAGGGACCGATTCTGCGCGTTTTCTTCCCATTTTTCCTGATTTCCCGATTTTCTCTCGGCTCTCTGCTGAATGGCGAGCGCCTGCGCAGTAGAAAGGCGTGTCACAGGAGCAGCCGGAAAACAAAGGAAGCCGATGCAGCAACAGCAACAATCGCCGCATTTTGGGAAGGTCGTTTGCCAACCGTTGTAAAACGGCCCAAGCCGCACAGCTGGACAGTCGGGCCGAAAGAGACGGGGCTAATCCGACGAAAGAGACAAAAGCTCGCCCGCAGAAGAGGGTCACACATTTATGCAACGAGGCGTCGACCGGCGTGTAATTAACTTAAGCCGAGCCATCCCGATGACATCGGTGAGAGGGGGTGGGGTTTCGGCTGTAGGTGTGGGTGTAGGTGTAGGTGTGGGTGCCATGGGTTGAGTGCGGTGGGTGGGCTGTGGCATTGTGCGGATAGTTTGAACCTCGTTATGCGAATACCGAGACTCTGGCTGAAACACCCAGGGACAAAGACGAAAAATCGGCGAGTCTGGGTAGTAGAATGTATGTACGTATGTATGTATGTATGTACAGCTCAAAGTCGTCTGCCGGCACTTGCTCAACAAAATGAGGCAGTGCTACCACCCAAGGTATGAGTATATACCCATAGCAATGTACATATGTACAACCGTCGGGGCCTACATAAAATTCAAAAAGCAGGAGTGAGAATGGTGGCTAGTTCTGCTGGAATTATAAAAGTATATGCTCCATTAATATTAGTTTTAAATTCCTGCATACGCAACTCCTTAACTGTCATATCGACTTGCTCCAACTAAAATGACAATTTTAGAGTCCTGCTCATGGTTTCACAAACTGTTTTTGGCCAATATATGTATGTACATATGAAGGATTTTAAATTTGCATGCGTGCCCCTACGTAATAATGGCTTACTGTGGAATGTATTATTTTTGCCACATCTGTGTGAGTTTCCGTACAGAATAAAAAGTGCCAGGCACATTCGCCCTTTGTTGCCGCTGTTTTAGCTGCTTTATTGTTGTAAAATATGCTGCATACGTCGCGCGGATGATTGTGCTTGCACAAAGCGGGGAGTATGAAACACTTGCGACAACAATGTTGGCCAGGAAACAAGGGCCCGGGAAGTTTTCTTGGCCCTGGGCACTGCCTTCCTGTTATTCATCGCATCGCCACATGTGTGTACATAGCTCGGGAAACTTTGCAAGCCTTTTTCGACGCGGACAATGTGATGGAGTATCGGGAGCATGAAAATGATGATGAAACTAAGGAGGAATTCCATTAGCCTTCAACATGACGAAATTTAGACATTGAGGCAAATTAATGGGGTTTCTTCAATATGAAATAAACGAAATAGCTGGCGCACAACTTAAACTTATAACAAGAGAGGTTTATTCATGTTTCCCGACTATTAGATACCCGTTACTCAGGTTGTGGAAGTGCGAACAATTTTCTCATTTGTCTGCCATACTGATAGAAATGGAGAAAACAAGAATTAAATTTTAAAACAAGACCCGACTATTAGATACCCGTTACTCAGCTAGTGGGATTGCGAATCAGAAATTTCAACATTGACAGTTTTTTGGCGGTTTGCGGGCGTTAGAGTGGACGTGGCAACATGAATCAACAAAATTAATATATGTCTCTGGAAACTGTATGATTAATCTTAACTCTCTAGCTTCTATATTTCCTGAGATCTCGACGTTCATACGGACGCTCAAATAAAAGCCACACATTCTCTCCCTACGATTTTGGCATTTGGAGGGCCTTAATTGAAAATTTGTGTCATGAAAAATACTCGTAAACCACGTTTCTAAGAAGAAGCTCAGACAATCGAATGTATTGTGTGTGTACAATATAAATTTCACATACATTGTACAATATGCATAACAATGACGAGTTCCACTTTCAATACACCGAGCCTCATCAAAGTCTGGGCACTACAGTGAACACAAGTTTTCCGGTTGAGACCAACTCGACAGAAGCCCAACTGATCCAAACTCAGCAGAACTGACCCGTTCTGAAATTATGGCTATTGAAAAAAAACTATTGTCTGGGCCAGGGCATACAAATAGTTCAGCATGCATAAGTCATAGCCTATAAGCATTTTTGAGCCAAAGATGAGCTGAGTATCAGCTGCCTCTGTGTTTGCACTGAAGAAAAAACCAGAGAGAGATGCGTAGATCAATGAAAAAACAAGAGAGAACGCTATAGTCGAGTTCCCCGACTATCTGATACCCGTTACTCAGCTAGTGTAAGTGGGAAGGACAGTTTGTAGTTCCTGAGATCTCGACGTTCATACGGACAGACAGACGGACAGACGGACGGACAGACGGACAGACGGACGGACGGACAGACGGACAGACGGACAGACGGACGGACAGACGGACATGGCCAAATCGACTCGGCTATTGATCCTGATCAAGAATATATATACTTTATATGGTCGGAAACGCTTCCTTCTGCCTATTACATACTTTTCAACGAATATAGTATACCCTTTTACTCTACGAGTAACGGGTATAATAACCAAGAAATCCGCATTTTTCAGGTATATCACTTATGTATATAGGTGTTCATTGGTAAAGGCGATGTAACTGATTGTTTTCCGTGTATATGGTGTCCGAGGAGGAATGTTAGAGTACCGAAAGGCACTTCAACCAGTTCTCCGGGTCGAGGACTCGCAGTCCGGCTCAAACGCACACTCGAGCGTATTCGAGTAAGACAAACAATATAAACTTCAAAACGCTTCGTTGCATATCAAATTAATTACAGAGCGAGGCCCCCAAAGGAGGGAGAGCGGAGCATACCCGACCAGCCTGTCTGCCGGTCTGTCAGAAAACCCTTGAAGATTGTTTTCTTCCGCAGGCCCGAAAACTTTTTGCACAAAAGCGAGTTAAGCTTTTGTGACTGCACAGGGGGGTAACTATCCTTGGTGAAAGGATGAAGAGGGGACAAGGGGACAAGGCGACAGCTGACAGCCAACAGCTCATGCACAGTGAAAACTGAAGGCATAATTTATGCCTTCAAAGTGGATTGTTCAAAGAAAACTTGGAACATTTTTCCCCTGAACAACAACATCACCAGCAGCCAGAGCAACTAAAGCACGTCCTGTCGTCATCCTCAACCTACTATTCATCCACATTCCCCTTCTCGTCCCCGTTCTCGTTCTTGTCCTCTGTACGTTCTTGTGAACATTGAAAACAATAAAGTCGAAAACAAGATGAATAGCTGCTCACAGGGATGTCATCGAATTGGATATGCTCTTTATTGATTTCCCCCTCGATCAGGCGGTGATCCGCCGAGAATGACAGGAAATCATGTTCTTTGATCGAACCAGAAATAATTCGAGACAACATCTAAGGTAGGTACTTTGGTCTGTTTTTGATTATTAGAAATATCCCGGCGTGTCTAGAAAGTTTATTTCGTTTATAACATTTTAGATAAATGGCATGAGATCCTGCTGGCCAATCATAAATGGTGCTTGAAAATTTATAATAACACAAAAGAAAACGCTATAGTCAAAGACTATCAGATACCCGTTACTTAGCTTCTGGAGGTGAAAACAAGAAGTTTTTACATTTTTCTGGCATAATGATAGAAATAGGAGAACAAGAATTAAATCAAAACAAGAGAGAACGCTATAGTCGAGTTCCCCGACTATCTGATACCCGTTACTCAGCTAGTGTAAGTGCGAAGGACAGTTTTTGGCGGTTTGTGGGCGTTAGAGTGGGCGTGGCCAAAAGTTTTTTGGCGAATAGGTAGAAATTTACAAGACTAATACAAAAATGAAAAAATATCAAAACATTTTTCAAAAGTGTGGGCGTGGCAGCTTTGGGCGTGGCAAAAAGTTTTTTTGCAAATCGATAGAAATTTACAAGACTAATACAAAAATGAAAAAATATCAAAACATTTTTCAAAAGTGTGGGCGTCGCAGTTTTGGGCGGTTTGTGGGCGTTAGAGTGGGCGTGGCAGCATGATTCGACAAACTTGCGCTGCGTCTATGTCCCTGGAGTCTGTATGCCTAATCTCAACTTTCTAGCTTTTGTAGTTCCTGAGATCTCGACGTTCATACGGACAGACAGACGGACGGACGGACGGACAGACGGACAGACGGACATGGCCAGATCGACTCGGCTATTGATCCTGATCAAGAATATATATGGTCGGAAACGCTTCCTTCTGCCTGTTACATACTTTTCAACGAATCTAGTATACCCTTTTACTCTACGAGTAACGGGTATAACAAGAGAGAACGCTATAGTCGAGTTCTCCGACTATCTGATAACCGTTACTCAGCTAGTGGAAGTGCGACAGTTCAACACTGTCAGTTTTTAAATAAATACTTTATATGAACCAAAATATATAAGTATATATAAATATATATATACACTACGAGTAACGGATATAAATATAAATAGTAAGAGTGAATGAATGAGTTATATTTTAGATAAGCGCACATCATGATTTATTTGGAAAGAGCAATACAAGTCCCTAAAAACTCTTTCCAGATACGTACGGTTTTTCTGTGTTTTTCAGTCATATCAAAACAAAACAAGATCTAAAGAAAACGTAACTAAAACTAAAAGTTTGAAACAAAGAGATATAGAGATAGAGATATGCGGCGACAGAAGCAACCCTAACCCTGGACGACAAATAGCGAAAACCCAAAGTAGACCCGAAACTCATTCATTCCCCAGTCGAATCGTCCGGGAAGCCAGAAGATTCTCGGAATGCGCCGAAAAGGGAACAATTTTGGGCTGGGGCCTTGGGACTCAAAGTGAATGGGCTGAGCTCACGCACTGCCACGCCGCCGGCCCAAAAATGTTATTTTACCTACATTTCGGCCTTTTATGGCACTGCTCCCCGCGAGCCCTTGGCAAAAATTGAACATTTATTAATACATAATCATTTTTGTTGTCGAGCAGCGGGAACATGAGAACCGGCCACATGGAGATTGCAGATTGGAGATTGAGGCCCTCGAAGGTCCCAACGGACAACCCTTGTGTTCCGTGCTCGAGTTCCCCTGTGTGTTCTCGCCCATTAAAAAACGAAGCATTCTTGCTTCAATCGTAATAGATATAAGAGCTCCTATCTCGAGCCTGCGGTCTACTGTCCATGTTGTTCGGATGATGTTGTACGTGTTGTTCGGATCGAGTTCTGGGAAATCCAGCCTAGTAGTAAACTCGAGTTGACCGTCCCGAATATGTGTTTTTTGATATTTTTCCTCGGCTTTGTTTTTACTTGCGTGTTTGCTTTTGCTTGAGCTGCTTGCTTAGTTGTGCAGAAAGGCGAATCACTCGAATAAGTGTAATTTGTTAACGTTGTAGGGGATGTCGTTGCCTCTAGTTGAGTACCGTTTCCCCGAAATATGTTGTATTTACGAACTGCCTGCCGGGTATCGTATGAGCATGCCTGATAAATATTTTCTTTCGAAAGCCATAATCGGGGAATTCGTTATGGAACAAGCTGACACCAGGGGGTGGATCATCTTTTCAAACTTGTCTTGAATATGCAGTCAAATTCATAAATATCTTCCATAATCTCAGGGTCGCTCAGATCGCACAATCAAATCGGAGACCTTCGGAAAGTATTCATTATTGCTAACCTTAATATAGCGAATCAATAGACAGGGTATAGTCTTCGGTACTCGAAGTCTGATATTTCATATATTTTTCTAATTGATTTCTAACATCTTTTTTTAGCACGCTTTTCTCAAAAGGTTCATGTTACAGAAAAAAGTCTTAGTAGCAGTTTGTACCCTTAAAATCAATTCAGCAGCGGAAGTTTCATTACAATCCTATGGCGTTGTGAGTAAGTTCCATTTATGTTAATTACCCATGGGAGAATGCACTTCACGTTCGGACATCTGGAAGCACCTCACTACTAGCCGGCCACCAAAATATATCCAGTCTCGAAGGTAGACTCGAAGATATGGTACACCAATCTCGGCAGCACATCTGATTCGATCCGATCCCATTAGCTAAAGCTAGGGACGAGACAAGCGGCCAAAATCTGTCGCCCAAAATTAGCAAAAAAAATCAGTTCAGTGGCCCAAAAAAGAAATGCTAATGAGCGGCAAACAAACGAGTTGAAACTAAAACTGGACGACAGTTGAGTGACTAGTAACTGAAGCGAGGGCACTGAGAGGAAAAGTACTGAATGCCAACTTCTGTCTTTGCAAAAAAGAAAATATTAAGTGCACCAAACAGTTAGTAGGTGCTTTAAGTATTTTATTCAAGTCCAAGCCATGTCCTAAACGGGTGCTTCATCCACTCTTTTTTTTTTTGTTCAGTGTTGCTGACTGCCAACTGAATGCCTGAAAGCCTGGATGACCGACTGAATGAATGAATGAAAGAAGGAGAGCACTTCGCTCCATGGAGCGACGCACAATTCAATTGAAACTGTTGCCCGGAATGGGACTTTGGACTTCAAAGTGGGTTTGGAAGTGGATGTGGAACTGGAAGAACTGCCGGCTTACCTTACATTTCAAATTGATGAACAAAGACTGAAGGGACAAAAGAAAACCTGGCATAGAAAAGCGTCTTTCAAAGTTTCTAACGCGACAATGTGAGTGCATTTTATACACATCTTTCCTTTTTTTGCGAAATTAATGAACTATTCAAATGTCAAAGAATCCGAGGGCAAGAAACGCCGAACAGTTGGTAACAACAAAACGGGGCACAATACAAATGTGTCCAGCCAAGTGAAAGCCATAAAACGATTTTTCCCGTTTTATGAGTCTGTCGCCGCTACCGTCTTCCCTTTCATCTATTTTCTTTCCCAGTGTGAGTTTGCGCTTTTACGAAATTCGAAAGGCAATTTACCAAGGCATCGTGAAAGGCAATACACGAAGTTTGGCCATCGGGCCAAAGGACGAGGAGAAGTTCGAAGCGTCAAAACTCAGATGCGGATGAGGACGAGCTCTCAGGGACTCAGACAAAAGCGAGGTCTTCAGCGCACACATATACTCGTAGTACGTAAATGAGTCGTCCATGCTTGGTTTTTATTGTCATCGTGTTTTATAGACAATTTTACGAGCTAACGAAAGTGGTTTTGCTGCGGGGCGAAGTAGAGGCTCCGTTTCGATGCCGGCATATTTGGGGTTTTACGATCCCGCCGCCTTCGCTGTCAGCGTGCATTGCAATGTACGAGTATTGGGAAAACTGTAAATCACACTTGCCCATAGACACACGGACCCCAGACAGATATACGGCCAACGGACAGCCATCTGCTCCACATTGGAGCAGAGACCCGATAAAACGTTGTACATGAGATCTGTATTAGCGTGTCAGTTAAATTATTTTTAGTTTCCGACGCGTCGTCAAATGAGCAATTGTTGAAAGGATGGGGAAAGGCCGTTGGCCCGCGAGTTCGGGGTAACTGGGGGTGCTCGGGTATTGAAGCTCTCTAAACGTTGCTACTTACGCGGGCGTGTGCGAACTCATTCGCTCCCGATGTTCCATTGCATCCACACACACCGACTCCGCGGATGGGGTGCCAAATGGAGGGGTATCTGGGCGGTCGGTGGAAAACGCTGCAAGTTGTGGGGTGAACTTATTGTGAATGGCCATTCATCGCAGCAGTAGAGTTTGAAGCTCTTAAGAGCTTCGTATTCAGTAATTTACAATGTGCAAAGTTCCTTATTTGTGAATTTCAGAGAGCGGTAAGGTGAGAACTAATATTCTTCAAGATTGCTGAAGAAACAAAGTAACAATGGAACAGCTGTTCCTACAGGCACAATCAAAACCTAATGCCAACGTTAGCTCTACCTAAAATGGAACAGGTTTATTCTGGGGGAATTATAATTATCGAATCACTGTTGCAACAACTCATAAGAATTTGAAAGATTAATATGCGAACGAAAAAGTTTTCAATATATATATATATAATTTTAGATATATGTGTATATACAAATATAAAGTATAATTTAAATAAATATTTATATAATTGAAGTATGTATGTATATATATATTCTTGATCAGGATAAATAGGGGAGTCTATCTGGCCATGTCTGTCTGTCCGTCCGTAGGAACATCGAGATCTTAGAAACCACAAAAGCTCGAAAGTTGAGATCAAGCATGGCACGCCCACTCTGACGCCCAATACGCCCACGACCACAGTTTTCGAATTAATCTTTCAAATTTATATCGGTATGCCAACCATTTTTTTTTGCAACGCCCACAAATCGCCGGTAACCCCCACGCCCACACTTTTAAATTTTTTCTATCGATAAATTTCTTTCGATATGGCAGGAAAATGTTGAAATTCCTCGTTCGTACTAGCTAAGTAACAGGTATTTAGTCGGGGTACTCGACTATTGAGTTCTATCTTCTTTTTAACTGGCAGATGGCAACACTAGTTGAAGTGTAAATTAAATCCAGAAATTAAAGAGATTCTGACTTACGCACTAAACTTGTATCTCCCCATTCTGATCATAATACCCGAAATTGAAGTTCTGATAAAATTTCCTTCGATAAAGGATTGCCGGACTTAAGGTCTGACAACACCCTGTTGCAAAAGTACCCTTTCTGTTTCCTGTATTGTATCGCACTTCCAATAACTCCTTACATGTCAATGTAACTCCAACTCCGCCAGCAGTTTACTTCCCTCGTGCAGTTGGCGATTTGCGAGCCTCGAGGGTGAGTTTGAAATGTTTTGTCTTTTAATTGTGTCGCATGCATTATTAATGTCAGTTTTCACACCCGTTACTTGTAGAGTTGAAAAGTATGTAACAGGCAGAAGGAAGCGTTTCCGACCATATAAAGTATATAAGTTCTTAATCAGGATAAAGCGAGTCGATCTGGCCATGTCCGTCTGTTCGTCCGTATGTCCGTCGAGATCTCAGGAACTACAAAAGCTTTGCATAAAGATTAAACATACAGACTCCAGAGACATAGAAGCAGCGCAAGTTTGTCGATTCATGTTGTCACGCCCACTCTAACGCCCACTAACCGCCCAAAACTGCCACGCCCACACTTTTGAAAAATGTTTTAATATTTTTTCATTTTTGTATTGGTCTTGTAAATTTCTATGGATTTGCCAAAAAAAAATTTTGCTACGCCCACTCTAACGCCCTAAACTGTCACGCCCACACTTTTGAAAAATATTTTTTCACAGTTTTGTTAGTGTTGTAAATTTCGGTGAATTTGCCAAACACTTTTTGCCACGCCCTCTCTAACGCCCACAAACCGCAAAAACTGTTAGCTGAGTAACGCGTATCAGATAGTCGGGGAACTCGACTTTACCTTTCTCTTCTGTTTTTGTATTAGTATTGTAAATTGCTATCGATATAATTGCACTCTTACGCCCACAAACCGCCAAAAACTGTCATTGTTGAAGACTTTCCTTCGCACTTCCACTAGCTGAGTAACGGGTATCAGATAGTCGGGGAACTCGACTGTGGCTTTCTCTCTTGTTTCTATTTAAAATGGGGAAGTCAGCATCTTCTACGTTATCAACAAGTTTTAACCTCATCAATGCGACAAAAAATAATTGCTGACTCACGCCACTTGCACCGTCGGGATCTCCTTTTATCTAGCTCTTGAAGACACTCGACACGTTGGCAAAATAAATATTAAACTCATTACGATAATTTGCAGGGGAAATGGAAAACAGAGGCACAGCGATGAGGTCGCAATAATTCAAAGGAAATGCCCCAAAGGCGCTTCATACACAATCCTATTTGCCGTTAGGCTACTCGAAGCCTTGCAGAAAATCTAATTGGATTTTCCTTCGAATTATGAATTTATAATTCTTTGGAGTTGCCTCCGTAGCTGAGGTGGAACGATTTAAAGGAATCGGGTTGTGTACATCACTTTAGCGGCTTTAAGCGAATCAGGTTTGCAAATATCTTTCGCATGAACGACACATAGATATTCTCCATCGACGACCTTCCCCGCCGATTACATGAGACCTTTTCATTTCGCTTTGCATAATTTACAATTTATTATTTGGCGTAATTTATTATACGTGCCGCAATTTATGCACAAATACAACGCTTCATTAATCAGAGTCCGAGCTTTCCCACAGCTCCAGACTACATTGAACGCAATGTGTGAACGAAAACCATTCAAATCAATGAAATAAATATGATTCGGGGATATGTCTGGGTAATATTGATCTAAAATTAATATTGATATAAAATTAGTAATGTAAATATAATAAATTGTGCACCAGATTGTTAACCTTTTGTTGTTCCTGTGTATAAATAATATTTTCTCCTCCAGTCAACTCTCTGAAAGACTAATTAAGCTTAATGTAATGCACATATGCGATAAGTCGGCGGGGTTAGCCTTTCCAAGATTATAACGACTGTGGACTGCGACTGACCTCCCTGGCAGCTCAATATATTTATATTGTATTTAGGTGGCTTGTCAGCCGGTGATTGATGGGGCTGCTGGCTGCCGGCTTTGGATTTTCTGCCATATTCGGCGAACAAAGCGTGCTTCTAATGTGATCCGAGACTCCGGCGGTGATAAATTGTTGCACAAACAATGCGTATGACTTTTGAAAATAAATTCATTAGCTCGTAGTTTGAAAACGGTTCCTGCTGTAGTGAGCTCATTGACTGGGCTGGGTATCCTATCGTATCGGACGTGGAAGATAACTACCAGGCAAGAAGACTTTGGAAATCAATGTGGGCTTGGCGTCAGTGAGGAGACTAAATTCGTGCGTGCACTTGAAACGTGTATTACTTACTTCTTCTAGTCCAAAACTACTTTTGACCTAACGATTTATTTAGGAAGTGATTCATGTCATGTTTCTATTACAAAATGTTTCTAAAATGGGGCGCTTTAGCAGAAATTGGCTTGAAATTGACATTTAAATGTATTATTCAAATTTATATTAATTCAATATTTAACGCATTATATATATTGAAATACCTTTTAAAGTCGTAAGAACTGGATGCCAAATATTCCCATCACAGTTCTAGCAAATATCTAGCATCATGTATAATAAATATTTATAAGACTAATTCGAGGACAATTTTGATTGCAGATCCCTAAACTGCTTAGAGATTTTAAATGTGTCACGGAGGGATTATTGATTTTAAATGAGCGCACAATGGGCCATCTTTTAATTGAACTCGAAAGCATCTCACAAATGGCCTGTATATTATTTGGATTTCTCTTCATTTGCCAGCATGCCACGACTTTTCTTAGCGACCCTCATCATCCGAGTCTTGGTTTATTGTGCTCTCCTCATTGTTTGTTTGTTTCCAAAAAATTAAATCCAAACAGCGAGCTCGCAGACAACTTCGTGTAGCAGGAGCCCCATATGCGATGCGATTGAATGTCAAGAAGTTGTACTCCTCTGGTTTCTGGATTGGGTTTGGTTTCCGAACAAAAAATGGACTGCATTGAAAGTCTTCAGAGCTCTTAGAGATTTCAGAACGCCAGTCAAAGGCGCACTGAGCCAAACTGCAGGCCCCTAGACGAACCCAGCGCGTAATTCAATTAGAGGCAGAACATTGTAAGAGCTTTTGGGCCGAGCCGAGAACGAGAACAAGAACCCAACCGATTTCCGTTGGTCGGATAGGAGGGCGCCCAAAGAATCTCTCCGTTCGGGGCCCACAAAAGCGAGCTGACTTTCATCTATTAAAATATACAAATTGCTTTAGCTGCGTGTGGGTGGGTTGCTTTTGGTGGCTTGGGGGTGTCGCCCTTGTCACTTCAAACGGTCTGTTGCTCTGGGTGAGGGGTGGTTAGAAGGGGATTGGGGCTGGGGCTGCTGTCCCATGCGCGTTCGTCTTTGACATTTTAAAATTGATTTTTTCGCCGCTGGCTCCGTCGACAAAAGCCACATCAGCTCAGGTGTATCCGTTCACACACTATTTAATTAGTTTTGCTGGCAGGTACAGTAGTGGGGAAGCGGACCTTATGCGGGCCTCTGGCCTTCAGCGAGAATGGTTAAATTGGCTCAACCATCGGTCATTTTTCATTTTCAAAATAATTGCGTCTAATTCGAGACGCATGCAATTAACCAGCAAAGGATTTTTTCATTGATCGATTCGACTCATATGCAATTACCTGCTTACTTAAATTTTCGAAGAATTTAATCTTAATAGTTCATCCACAGTCGGATAGAAATAAGTTTTAAAGTGGGCAACTCAATGCGATTTAAGTTGGATTGAAGGCACTGTGGACTGGGTGTGACCGACCATCGGTAGGGCGCAGTCTACAAATTGCAAATTGATTTTTATCGATTTTCCATAATCAGAATTATTATGGAGAACGCGAAATATCACTCGACTCGTTATTGCTCACGTCTCGGGTTACGGCAAGTCTCTTGTCTCGAATTGAAAGTAGATTTTACAATTTGATAAGCGTGCGCAAATTACACGAGAGACCTGCCCCGGGCTTCGAAGTTCGAACCCACACTCCCTGTACTCCCCGTACCTCGGACACTGATGTGTTGGCATACGCCTATAAATTTGTTGATTATCGGCCTTTTTTAATGAATTTAGAGGGCCGCGCCCGTGCTAGTTGTTACATACCGAATGGTTTTTGCCTCCTGCCCGCGTGTATTCACATATTCACATGTACTCCCATATGCAACAATGTCGGCGCTGCGTGGTAGTGATATATCTTTTCTGATGGCCCCAGACACGCACGCGAAGAGCTAAACACCACTCGTAGGAGATGGAAAAGGCGGCCTGGGCGGGGCTTTATGTGCAGTTTGCTTGTGAAGACCGCGTGGGGATGGCGATGTCCAGGGGGAGCGAAGGGGATGGTGTTGTAGCAGCCGCGAGGAAAGATATAGTCATATAGAAATCAGCCCAGCATCGGGTGGAGTTTTTAGAAGGTCGTGGCATTTAGCTAAAAGCCTCAGCTCTTTAGAATGTTGGATATAAAGTATGGATTGATGTTGATTTCATTTGTACCGAAGTTGATACCATATTTTTCAAATAGAACTGGAATCTGCACTCTATGTTCTTCAAACTAGAAGAGGGCAGGTAGCCTTAGGTGCCAGCTCAATTATCAACGCTGCTCCCAGGGAATCCATCTTTTCAAGTGCGAATTAAGTGAGTTCACTTGGCATAGTAGTTATCATTAGCAGACTAAGTTGTTGAGCCTGTGAACAGACTTTCCTACTTATTCTGAGAAGGATCACGTTTTACCATAGGTCGTTAGCCCACTTCGAGGCTTTGGCCGCTTCTGCGACTGCCCTCCAATGCCAGAGGCTTTGTCCTTTGTTCACTTGATTTCTTTGATAGTACCGTGGGTACGGAATCGGGGATCGGTGTTCGGGGTTGGAGGTACCATCGACGGTAGTCCGGCTTACTTCCTCTTCGGTGCACAGGAGGACCTCTGCGGATGGCCTTTTTTTCGCCTTCATGGCATGAGTGACAACCTTTGCCATGAGTTCGAGTCCCTTCTAATTGCTTGCGTAACCTGAGGCAAAGCGAGGGACGAGCGGCTGGAAAGCGTTCATATTTCAAAATCGTGCTCAATAAATATTTTCCCTGGTCCCGAGCAAATACCCGCTTAAGTACAAAGGAGAGAAAAACAAACGTGCCGAGGCCTCAGACATTTGGCGAAAGATTTACACTGAAACAAGCAATTCCTGTGCGAATCGAATGGGACTTTAGTCATGTTTCGTGCCCAGAAATGAATGCATGCCACTTATGGGCACAGTTTGTCGCCATTCATTTCACTTCAGCAGCGGCACAGTCAGTAGAGTAGTTATGGCAAGAAAAGTACAAAATGAAATTGAAGCAAAAGGGGCAAATTTACCAAAACTGTCACGCACACACATTTTAATTTTTTAATTATAAAAGCTAGAAAGTTGAGATTGGGCATTCAGATTCAAGAGACATGGACACACCGCACTAATGTTACCACGCCCGCTCTAACGCCCACAAGCCTCCCAAAACTGTCACGCCCACTTTTAAAAAAAATGTAAATTGTTTTAATTTTTCAGCCGATATTTCAGAAAATTTTAAGATATCTCGTTCGCACTGCGACTAGCTTCCACTATAGCATTCCCTCTTGCTTAAATTCTGATGTGGTATAGCTCTCGTTAGGGAAGCTCTACTGTGCAGTGTGTGCGCTTCTGTTTGCAATTCTCAGTGGTGCCCATGAATGGCTTCGTTTATTTTGAGCACATTACTCAAACAATGTTCGTGGTTTATTTAAATTTCTTTCTTATGGCGAGCAACAAGGAAAGCCATGCAAATGCCGACCGCTTGTATAAGTTTGCCGTCCCTTGCGCCCATGCCCGATCCACCCAATGCTCCCCCTTGAACGTTGAGGAAGCCCGCGTCGGGTAAATATTTGAATTTTACATTAAAGGCGGCGAAAAACATTCGCATTTTTTGCCATTTTCCCTCTCATTATTTAAACAAAACGGCGTCACACACTGTGACAGAGCAAACAATTCGCCAGTGGCCCCCACAAGCCAGTGTTTGCTTTTTAAAGCGCCAATGCCGCCGAGGGGTCAGGATGATTCGGAGAGGAGGTGGAGGCGGAGGCGGAGGCGGTAGAGTATTCACATCCAACAGATAAAGATAAAACAAGAGAGAACGCTATAGTCGAGTTCCCCGACTATCTGATACCCGTTACTCAGCTAGTGGAAGTGCAAAGGAGAGTCTTCAACACTGACAGTTTTTGGCGGTTTGTGGGCGTTAGAGTGGGCGTGGCAAAAAGTTAGAAAGTTAGATAGAAATTTACAGAATTTAATTTATACAAAAATGAAATAATATCAAAACATTTTTCAAAAGTGTGGGCGTAGCAGCTTTGGGTGGTTTATGGGCGTGGCTGAAAGCTTTTTGGTAAATCGATAGAAAATTACAAGACAAATAAAATAATGAAAAAATATTAAAACATTTTTCAAAAGTTTGGGCGTGGCAGTTTTGGGCGGTTTGTGGGCGTTAGAGTGGGCGTGGCAACCTGAATCGACCAACTTGCGCTGCTTTTATGTCTCTGGAGTCTGTATGCTTAATCTCAACTTTCTAGCTTTTGTAGTTCCTGAGATCTCGACGTTCATACGGTCGGTCAGATGGACAGACGGACGGACAGACGGACATGGTCAGATCGACTCGGCTATTGATCCTGATCAAGAATATATATACTTTATATGGTCGGAAACGCTTCCTTCTGCCTGTTACATACTTTTCAACGAATCTAGTATACCCTTTTACTCTATGAGTAACGGGTATAAAAATGCAGTGAGCCAGCTGTTTTGGTTTTCGGCTTTTGGATGCGGATTCCGATTCCGATTGGGGTTCGGATAGGGATTAAGATTGGGATTTGGGTTCTCAACGGGGTCACATTTTGTGGCAAATGCAAGCAAAAGTTCGATTTTTAAAACTTTTTGCGTGTGTGCGGTTTGGCAAACAGGAACTTCAACTTTGCCGTTATTTTAGAGGGGCGCAATGGAATGAAATTTTATTTGCCGACGGTATCGGGCAAACAAAGGGGAAGCAGAAGGCTCCAGCCCTTTTCTTGTCTTTTGTCAGAGGAACATTTGACAAACAGTCGCCGAGCGGAACTTGGATAGAGTTTCCCAGCCAGGTTCAATTGGGTTGACTTCGACGGCAGCCGATTCCGATTTGTATCTAATTGTATGCAAACAAAAAAAAAATCAAATATGCGGGCGTTTTGTTCGCTTCGCCTTTCAATTTTATGCATGATGTTGATGGATTACTGATGAATGCCTCCTGGGATTTGTTGCGTGCTTAATGGTGAACCCAGGCGGAAGACCAGCAGATTGTAGGGGATAAGCATAATGACTACAGGGAATTTGTTTCCCGATACTGGATCTGAAATTCGGCTTTAGTAAACCCTTATGGCCGTTGATCGCTTAACATCCAAGTCCAATTATATTTATCTCCTGTAAAAACTATTGTAAATTCTCAGTGTTAAGTTGAAAATCGTCACAAGGGGTTAAAAAATATAAAAAACCAATGTCAAGGATGCAAACCATATACAGTATAGATGGCATGGCTCTAAGTTTCAACAAGACTTCATCAAGACGTTTCCAAGAACATCGGAGTAATGCTGCCCCACTATGAACAATCGTAACCAGTTAAGAGTTTTATTAATACATATTTATTATCGACTTCGTACCCATATATAAGTCATTTAATCCAACGATTTTATGACTTTTGAGAACGTCACACTTAATTAAACAAATAGATCCACAAAGACCCTCATTTATTAATACAAACACTTGAATAAACGAAAGAAAGTTTCATACCGGACCTGAAAGCATTGTAATGGAGACTTCTGGCCTGCTGCAATTGCCCACTTTATAGCAACTAGCAGTAGTACCACCTCCCGACCACCGATCACCCATCGCCAATGATCGGAAAATAACTATAAGGCTGAATGTGCGGTGGCTTAGTCACAGGTAATCAGGCCAATTATTGCCCAAGCTCCTCTATATATGTATATAATTACAGCAGCGGAGCCTCTAAATTGTAAGCCCATTGTGCCTATTCCTCCCCCACGCGGCCATTTTTGCATTATTCATCAGGTCGAGCGGCTGACTTTTATATTTGCCATAATTTGCACCATCACGAAGTAACTTTCGTTAACGCTCTGCTCGGCCGAGTATAAAAGTTAAATGAGTTCCTATTTAAACGGGCGCATGAAAATTACAGGGGCCGCCAGGCGGTGTAATTAAGCGCTGTTCTGTCCACGACACGTCAATCTGCCAGTTATATTCTCTATCGGGGGTGAGCTGGAAGGACGAAGGGCGAGGGAGGAACGGCCGCCGTTCCGATTTCCAGGCTCTAAACGCTCGGATTAGCGTTTACGTGGCCATTTGACCGAGACCAGGAGCACAATTTCGAAACGAGGTCATTAAGCAATTTAATATTTTAAGAAACTGATAATATCGACCCGCACCCCTGCGAAGTGGACCCGGCTCAGGTAGGCCGATGTCAGCTTTTGGCCTTACTTTTTAGTATTAGCCGAGCACTCCGCCTGTGCTTGAAAAGCTTTGCAATCAGGCCTGCACTGAAAAAATGTATCACTTGTATCCATGTACATGTTTGTACAGATTGGGGTCACAATAATCAATTATAGGAGATATACTTACTAATCTATTTAAAAACGCATCTCGACGATACTGTTCTTTTATTCACTTTTATTTACACTATAATTATTATTCTTATATTAAATTATATTATCGCAGTTTTATATACTTTGATTGTACAATTCTTACTATTCAACGCAACATTTTGGTCAAAACCAGTGCACCTTTAATTTCTTGATCGTGTACAACGACTCACGACCCACTGAAAATTTTTGGAACAGTCATGGGTTAAGTAAACCGACCCAATTACAAAATGTTGTTTTTTAAATTAAGCCGCATTTAAAGTTCCCACTAGCAGAAATTAAGTTTTGAGTCCGAAGGTTTACTTACAGTGTATTCAACATCTCGGGATTGGGTTACGTCCTCACTCGCGCTCCGAGTTAAAGTGAATGTTGTATGGCACTTGCACGAAATATTAAGGTGTAATGGGAATTAAGCTGCGAACTCGGCGAGGAAAGCTGACAACGCTACTAACCCCAACTAGATGGAGAAATACAAACGGACAAACGTAGAAGTACGACATTGTGACACGTCTTCGACTATCCCAGGGACTTAAAGGGGCACTTGGGGGAAAGTGGTATCAGCGCGGAGAAGTGTAATCTTACACGCACCAAATAGCAAAGTCATATACATTTGCCAGCATTTGCCCAGTCGTATAACCATTTCCAGCCCCAGACCTCGAAAATGGCAGGCGATGGCTTTTGGTATGGGTTTCTTGCAGTCATCAAGCGCAGCTCTTATTTGGGGTAACGGTCTATTCGGATAGATTACTTCGATAATAAACTTATTAGTTGAAGAATTCGAAATATTGCAGATACCCATAGACTTCATTGATGGATTTTTAATATTGGGACTTAAAACTTTAGCCGCAAAAAGTTAGATCCTTCTATCATTAAAGGAAAGTCCCTTATGCACACTCATGAAAGATTGTCCTTCTTTACAATCCATAAGTTTCCTACTTTTGAAAATCTAAAATAAGAACCTTTGACAACTAAAAAGTTTATTTTGGGCATAGGACTTCAAAAATTGACCGCTTGCAGAACTATGCAGATCTATCAGTTTTCAGCGTTGTCAGACATTTTCGAAGGTGTTCTCGCGTTATTTTGGGATATCTCACCTTTCGCAGCCCGGTTCTCGGGAACAAAAAGATCAAACCCCAATCAGCTCATTAGGCACTGGCTCATGTCGCACTTTCCGCCGCGCAATCTACGTATTCCGATCTCGGCGAAGGCCTTTACGGGGTCGCTGGTATTGGGATTTCCACGGGATTTCGATATATTTGTTTCCCTCCTCGAACGTTTCCCATTTCCATTTCTTATTTCCATGATAATCCCGCTTCGTGACCTTAAAATGTTTGTCACTCGCAATACCCCGAAAACCCTGACGGACAGCCCAATCGGACAAAGCCGAAGACAACCAGACGGTCGGACGGACGGACGGACGGACGGGCGGACGGACACACGGACCGCGGACACAAAAATTAATGGCAACACAGAATGTGTGTGCTGGCGGCAGAGGGCCATGCAAGTGGCCGTACCTGTGGCCCAGTGAGTTCGTGGTGGTAATTAAACGCAACAAAAACATTAACAGCCGGCACAGTCAACCTGTAATTTCATTTTTATGCGCCAAGACTAAAGCCGGGCCGGGACTCACCCAGTCGAACACATACACAATTGTATGTATCTCCCTTGATACACTTTCTCCTTGGACCTAATTACACGGATTAAATATTATATGGCTTTAATGCCCTTGGCAGTAGGTAACCACAGCCAAGCCCAAAGCACTAGAACCTACGACTGTCTCTATTTCCTTTGCACCTTTACAGGGAAAAGCGAGCGCGAGGAGCAGTGAACATTTCCAGAGAATGTATACAGATTGTTTCTCTAAATTGGTTGTACTAATTAACTAATTACGCATTAATTTTACATGAATATTCCTCAGTGCATGATTGACTGCGTTAAGGATTTCTGTCAGCCACAACTCCCGCATGATGACCAGTTTAGTGACGACTAAGTAAGCATTTCTAGCATTTTCTCGTTTAACCGGACTAATAGTGTATTTTCATAGCACATTTAAATATGGTCATTGGTTTGTATTTTTTTTCGGTGTGTATCATGAAACCTCCGTCCACAACATCTGCCTAAAATAGCCTTAGGCGTAAGTTGCAAGTTATAATGATCCGAAAAAGTCCAAAATCGGCAAAACAAAATTTAGCTGCAGTAGTAATAGATTTCGTTGTAGGGGCTTTTAGATACGCCTCTTAGTATGTTGGTTATTACTAATCGCATTGTAAGGAAACTAACACTTCATGTTGTGTTCGCCTAGCCAAAAGCGTCATTCGGATAATTGTGTCTTGATTTGTCCGTGGAGTTGAGGTGAAAATAGTCTGGTTGGCGAAGAGCATTAGTCCGTTTATATGGCATGTTGCTCATAAAACAACCGCGTCGCATCGCCGCCCAAATGTCGTGTTTGCCTTCAGATAAGGCGCCAAATTCGAATAATTAGAGGCGTCATGTGTTATCGCAAATTGCAATCGCAGTGGTTCAAGAAATGATTTGTGATCAAGTCTGGTCGACTTGAAGTACCCTACAAATATAAAATCTAAAATGTATGACGCGTACTATAAATAAACCTTTTAAATCGTATTACTATGTTGAGCTGTATTAATTATACAATGTTACTTGCGAACTTGCACTTCACTTACACGAAATATAGGATTATTTTGAGTCTACGGAGTACTCAGCAGTTCAGCATGGCGGTAAGAAACCCTGGAGGTCGCAATTAATGCCAGTGCACATACCCAGACGTGATTACATTTGGGCATCATTAAACTATCATTTACATAACGAGCTTCAGTCATATCTAACCGAGAAACCCACTCGACCAGCCCACTCCGGAGCTCGTCATGAATATGGAAGATAAAGGGCCCCATCAGCGTATTTTTGGCATTTAATTGGAGTTAATTAATTAAAATTAAGGATTGGTCGCAGAATGCAGAATCGTTGAACATTTCTAATGATTCAAGGGGGGAGCATGCCATGACGATACACGCCGTTCATCCACTGTCAATAATAGTTTTTCGCGTTTGTTTTGCGACTGTTTTACGGTTTTTCCGCTGACTCGCTCTCTGGCTTTTCCACGTTGGTCTTATCGCTTTATAACAATTATAAGCTGCGAGCCTTATTTATGCCCATATTATGGCAACTTCTCTGACCTCCTCGCTATTTATACCCGTTACTCGTAGAGTAAAAGGGTATACTAGATTCGTTGAAAAGTATGTAACAGGCAGAAGGAAGCGTTTCCGACCATATAAAGTATATATATTCTTGATCAGGATCAATAGCCGAGTCGATCTGACCATGTCCGTCTGTCCGTCCGTCTGTCCATCTGACCGACCGTATGAACGTCGAGATCTCAGGAACTACAAAAGCTAGAAAGTTGAGATTAAGCATACAGACTCCAGAGACATAAAAGCAGCGCAAGTTGGTCGATTCAGGTTGCCACGCCCACTCTAACGCCCACAAACCGCCCAAAACTGCCACGCCCAAACTTTTGAAAAATGTTTTAATATTTTTTCATTATTTTATTTGTCTTGTAATTTTCTATCGATTTACCAAAAAGCTTTCAGCCACGCCCATAAACCACCCAAAGCTGCTACGCCCACACTTTTGAAAAATGTTTTGATATTATTTCATTTTTGTATAAATTAAATTCTGTAAATTTCTATCTAACTTTCTAACTTTTTGCCACGCCCACTCTAACGCCCACAAACCGCCAAAAACTGTCCTTCGCACTTACACTAGCTGAGTAACGGGTATCAGATAGTCGGGGAACTCGACTATAGCGTTCTCTCTTGTTTTTATTATAAGTTTTTAAATGTTTCTGATTGGAGGGCAAGGTGAGTGAGTTTTTAGATCTCAATAGGATACTAGACTTGAGTGAGTGGCTGTATACTAATTAATGCACTCTTCATACACTTTCTTACTTTGGAAAAGTCACTCAAAATGGAAGACAGCACATTTTCATCAAAATATTCTTTAATGTCAATCTTGCTTGCATAATAAACACACTCTTGCTTGACGTTTCCCTTAAGAGTTTTATCAACGGTAAAACCCACTCCGCCAACTCCCCTTTCTCCTACATGACAGTCAAGTCCCAGTCTTCTATCTTCTGTTCCCAATGGGCGTTTACCCGCCTACTGTCCATTAATGTTCGGGAGGAAGGAGAAAGGTGGGGGTCGTGAAAGGCACTTTTGGGGTAGAACGACCTCCAACTGCGAGAACGTTCAATGCACTCGCTGATTATCAGTCTGGTGTAATCACAGTCGCAGAACGACATTATTGCCACCACTCTGTAGTATTTGCCCCTCGACTCGGCTTGAAGTTCTTGGAAACATGTTTTTGCACTTACATACAAAATTCATCTGCTCCACCGAAACTGAGCGTTTGGTAAATAAAATTAGCTGCATTCACGTTGCATAGACAAGGACATCAGCCATTGCCTTCCTATTTTTTTTTCGTTTGCCAGGGACGTCGGTTCTCGTTTCTGAGTCAGCTAACTATTCGAAACAATTTCCTATCATCGTCGGCAGGAATATTGGCATCCGCAGCACGTGTCAATGTGGAGGCGTCCTAGTCTGGGGACACTTTTGTCGACGTTGAGACAAAATTAATTGCAAATAAATGCGAAAAACCCCGGCCGCAAACTGCTAAGCGAAACCTACAAGGCAACTTCGGATACTCTTTCGCATACTCAAGATGCCAGCGGCTAGATAAAATTGCGCTTAGCATGGGAAGTAGAAGCATCAAGCGTCGAACCATAAATAGAGATGGATCCGAGTATGAACACACATAAAGCGATTACTTTGCTAAGGCACGGGCACAGAAGACTGGCGAACATTTATTTGAAGCGTCAAACTCGTTTGTCTTATCAGATTATATACCCACTGTCAGATGTTACTTTTTTGGATACCCTATCGGCAGATGGTGTGCGGTGATTCTTTCAGCTCTAAGTGAGCCGATAAATTCGAATAGTTTAAATTATATATACAATCTAAATTTAAAGTACGATAGTATAACATTGGGAATTATGTACAGCATAATATGCAGAAAATTCAGGCAGTACACTTATTTGTTTTATTTATTACATTGTGGAGTTTTTTTATTAAGCCAAAGAAATTCTTTTGTTAAAGTATTTCCCAGAGTATTCTAACTTCGCCTCAGCGACCACCTGATTTTTCCTTGAGTTTTTATACCCCTTGCTCGTAGAGTAATACGGTATACTAAATTCGTTAAAAAGTATGTAACAGGCAGAAGGAAGCGATTCCGGCCATATAAAGTATATACATATATTCTTGATCCGGATCAATAGTTGAGACGATTTGGCCATGTCCGTTCGTCTGTGCGACCTTATGAACGTCAAGATCTCTGGAACTATAAACTATAATGTTGTTGTCCCATGTTGCCACGCCCACAAACCGCCACACCCACACTTTTAAAAAATTTGTTGATTCATTTAATTCTTGTTTTTCCCTATTTGTTTCATTATGCCAGAAAAATTTGTTAATTTATCTTTCCCACTTTCACTAGCTGACGGGTATCTGATAGTCGGGGAACTCTACTATAGCATTCTTTCTTTTTTTTTCAGTTTCACGACAACATCGTCGTCATGCGCCTAACTTGGCCAAATCGCTGGCCCGAACAGAGAGGGCTTCGAGGAGGAAGCAGACCAGACCGGCCATTCATTGCAGCCAGTCCCCACAATAAATACTTGTGGGCCCCGGCTGATCCCCCCGGGATGGCCCACAAACCCATTCATACAGGTAGCTACATCGTCTCCGTCGTTGTGCTTTTGTTGGAGTCATTATCATTTTGTTGTCATCAGCGACGTCAGCGCAAATGAATCACAAAACAGGAGAAAAAGCTATAGTCAAGCTCCCCGACTATCTGATACCCGTTACTCAGCTAGTGGAAGTGTGAACGAAAAATTTTAACATTTTCTAAAATATCGGTAGAAATTAAGAAAGAAAATAAAATTTAAAAAAATATGGGCGTGTATCATAACATTTTTCAAATGAGTGGGCGTGACAGATTTGCGCCGCTTGTGTGCATTGGAGTGGGAGTGGCCTAAAGCTTTTGTAAAATATAAAAGAATATCAAAAGCTTTTCCAAAAGTTTCGGCGTCAAGAAAAGATTTTTTGCAAATAGATACTTGCGCTGCGTCTATGTTCCTGAAAGCTGCAAGCTTAAGATTAACATTTTAGATAGTTCCTGAGATCTCGACGTTCATACGGACGGACATGGCCAGATTGACTCGGCTAATGATCCTGATCAAGAATATTTATACTGTGGGAATGGGTCTGGCATCATTGTTCAGCCGAACACACCATAGATGAGTTGTGACGACGAAAGGAGATTGACGAGGAGGTGAAAAGCGAGGAGTTGAAATCGAGAGACGACGCTGAGAAGACGTAAAAAACTACGACGAAAAAACCACGACGAAGAATATCAAATGATGTTAAATTCTGTTCAAACTTACATTATATTCTAAAGTATCTTAACCAAGCTATACTTAGCACTATTTTCAGTAATAAAACTATTAAAAATCACATAAAATAAGAAAACAGTGGGACTTGTCATTAAAAACCAAAACCAATCCCACAATACTTTATATGGTCGGAAAAGCTTCCTTCTGCCTGTTACATACTGTAACGGGTATAATGAAAAGCTCCTTAATAGCTGGCCGGTCGTTCGGCCTTATGCCTAATGCGTATCTTTCGAATACAGATACGGAGCCAAAGATACTTTTGTAAGAGCACCACAGCCAGAGCCGTAACCGTAATCGTAATCGTATCTGTTTGCTTTTTAGCACAAGATATTTATTTCTTATTTGCCTCTCCTTCTCGTTTCGGATTTAATTTCTGTTAGCACTGCGCCAAAAGACAGAGCGAAACCGCAACTGGCAAGTGCGCTAACGTAATCTTCTCTAGCTACAGATATGACCCATAAGTCCATAGGTTGCGGTGTTTGTATCTGTGCCAGTATCTGTGGCTGTATCCGTATCCGTATCTAAAGCTGTATCTGGCTGCGTGACATTTGTAGCAGTTTTTTTCGGTGCTTGCACAGCAGAGAGTGCGAGTATCTGTCAAATGCAGCTGACTGCGACTAATCCCAGGCACAATGTGTGGTTTTTGCCTTACATTCCACCACTTCATATTTGAATTAAAACGAACCGCGTATTATTTAAGCCTGGCGTTATAATTTAATTAATAAGCCTTAATTAAAACTTAATTAGGTTTTAATTGTATTGTAATGCATATGGCAAAGACAATCAGTCCGTCTGAAAATATGTTGCGTTACAGCGGTCTTGGCCCGGCTCTTTGTATTTAATTACGAAGTCTCCACCCCGTGTCGTTGACATTCGGGGGTGGCTTCGAGGACTGGCATTGATAATAAATTCTATTATTGGATTTGCTTGTTGCCTTTGTGCCGCAACGATGCGATACACGCAGTCTAGACCCACAGGGCCGACCCTTTGGTCACTGGGGGTGTTTTACCCTCTTTTGCCATCCCCGCGGTGAATAGCACTGCCAATCAGACGACCATAAGTGCTGTTTGCTGTCCACACACTAATTGATTAATATTGGCGGCATAAATTAAACATTGATGCTGTCTGGTGGGTAAGAGGACGCTTTTGCGAGTGAAAGCCATCGTTCCATTGTGGTGAATCATTTTATGGTTGGATTAAAGCCGTTTAATCGGATTATTTGAATCAACAACTGGCCTGGAAACAAATGTCGTTTAATGCGATCTAACTGACAACAATGTTTTAAGTAAAGTAACTATTTTTTAAATCATTCGGATCGAACTTTACATTCAATAACTGTTAACGATGTTGAACAATGGAGTTCTAGTTACCAGATGAACTTTTCCGAAATGTATCTATAAATAGAGCCACTCGAATTGACCTCTTTCTGTCTGAATGGCTGATACCTAAATGAATCCATTTTTTGGATCATTATTTTCCACTGCTCCTAAGAGGGCCGACATAAGTATATTTTTATGGGATTACTCTGGTCTAACGGAAGAGCTTAACTTAGCGGCTGCTTCTCTTCAGTCTTCCATCGCATTGGTCCAGATTCTATCACTCTTTAAAAACCAGCGCATCGCAAAATATGGAGCGAATAACTGAGGAGAATCGATTAAAAAGCCGACAGATTGTGCAGCTTATGGAGCAGTTATGAACTGCAATAATTAGCCGAGGCCCGGCTCCGAAAGCAATTTTCGAGCGTAATACAACTTCATGTGGCTCTCATTGCCTTCGGCCCGATGTGGCGACCCAAACAATGTAATTCCATCATTTATACCAATTTTTCCCATTTATTCGCGAGCAGTCTGCAAAAACGAAGCGGCTGCAGCTGCAACAATAGACACAGTTTGATCTCGGAAATCGCCCCTGTCTGCCTCTGGTTGTAGATGCGGCTGGCTGTGCCACTAATTTGGCGATTTTTTGTCAACGTACAATCATTTATTATTATTAAAAGAAATACAATGAAGGGATGCATGTATGAAGTCAAACGTTGAGTCGAAAGTTCTAAGTTCTACAGAGTTGGGTTTTCTTGGGTCTCAGTACGACCTCTATTAGTAAGGAGTTTCAAAAGATTAATTTATGGAAACGATAAAATTTATAAAATTATTGTTACACTTCAGGTGAAGTAAAGAAAAGAATGATTAAGGTTTTGAAAATATTTAAAATAGGCTTCTCCTCTTATTACCCTTTATCATATCCAATGTGGATTGTCATGTGCATCGGAATGGGTATTGGTATGGGTATGGGTATGGGTATGGGTATGGGTATGGGTATTGGTCTTCAGCCGGGTATGGAATCCAATGTGTGCAGCTTGTTTCCGCTGCCAGTCCCGCAATTGCTGTTCCTTTTGTGTTGCGTTTTCTTTTTATGCGAACGTGCGTTACGTTCTGCTTACAAAACGGATTAAAAGGTTACACAAGAGCGTGCAGCAGCCGTCAATTCCACCAGCCCATGTATATCGGTATATGAGTCTGCGTCTGAGTTGAAGTTGGAGCTGGAGTCTGACTCTGGGTTCGAGTCGGGAACGAAAGCCATATCCATGCCATAGATGCAGCCATAGTAAGACCATGACCAAACGCTTTGGGGAGAGAGGTGCACTGGAAACTGAAATAGTTACTCTCAATGGGGTTTGCTTAAAATGGGTTTCAACTGTATTTAATTTGTAGTCATATTAAAAAGGCCAAAAGACATTATATTTAATATTTAAATATTTAATGATAATATTTATCCAATAAGTTTGCGATAGTGAAAAACTGGACAAGAGTTTTAATGCTCAAACTGCAGGGATACCAACCATAATATAACAAGAGAAAACGCTATAGTCGAGTTCCCCGACTATCTGATACCCGTTTCTCAGCTATTGGAAGTGCGAAGGAGAGTCTTCAACACTGATAGTTTTTTGCGGTTTGTGGGCGCTGGAGTGGACGTGGCAAAACAGTTTTTTGGCAATCGATAGAAATGTACAAGACTAATACAAAAATTAAAAAATATCAACACATTTTTTAAAATTGTGTGTTACTTTGGGCGGTTTATGGGCGTGGCAAAAAGTTTTTAGCAAATCGATACAAATTAACAAGACCAATACAAAAATGAAAAAATATCAAATTATTTTTCAAAAGTGTGGGCGTGCCAGTTTTGGGCGGTTTGTGGGGAGTCTGGAGTCTGGAGTCTGATGGCTTAATCTCAACTTTCTAGCTTTTGTAGTTCCTGAGATCTCGACGTTCATACGGACGGACAGACGGACATGGCCAGATCGACTCGGCTATTGATCCTGATTAAGAATATATATACTTTATATGGTCGGAAACGCTTTCTTCTGCCTGTTACATACTTTTCAAGGAATATAGTATACCCTTTTACTCTACGAGTAACGGGTATAACAATCTGAAATTATTAAAGAATATTCCAGCTAGAAACAATTTCTTAAGATAGCTCGGATTACAAAAAAACAAAATTCTTTTCAGTGAATCCGTAGTCCCGTAGTCATGGCCTGCCACATACATGGGTAGACACAAATGCAGTCACTTTATTTGCAGGCAGCCTGCGACTGGAGCTCTCCGATTCTTTGCCACGCACATGTTGGTCACGTTATCCACATGAATGGCACCATTGCACCAAGGGGTTAAGGGCTTTTTGTAGGGAACTAGGGGCATAGGAGGCACGGGCAGGAGGCTGCGGACGGAGAATGGGACGACCAGAGACGACACTTCAGTTGTGGCTTGCGGTTTCTTATCTGTCACGAAATTGCCCCAGTTGCCAGATGCCGCAGTCGACGTTAACAATTTCTTTATGACACTCTACTCCCCTCTACAATGCTCCCCGGTGCCGGTGCCATTGGACCCTAAGAAACAATCATAATAAAAACAGTGCATTAAAAACACGCAATGGCCACGTGAAACCCATTTGGACCGTCTACAGTCGGTGCATCTCCGGCTGTATAATTAATTCACCTCACTGTATTCCTCAGCCATCTCCGGCTGCAGCACCATCTATTAAGCCAGGCCAGAGGTCAATTAAGTGTTTTGTGCGGCAATTACTCCGCACCCAGCTCTCAAAGTTCCTCGAGTGCTCTCCTCATCCGCGATGGCTTTCCTTTCTCGTCCCTTTTTATTTACTTTTATTTCCGAGCAATTACGTGTATTGACATTGCACTCGGCGCTTGTCTCTGGCTGCCACATTTAATTGATAATTCCTGTACGTTTCTACGTTCCTACGTTTCTGTGCCGATGCAGATAAAGAAAATGGGCTCGCCACCCAGAGCATGCCCCTTCCAAAGCCCACCTCCTCCATCGCTTGTGTTGTTTATTTATAGTTTATGACCGCGGCTCTAGGCGTTCTCTGATAGATTTGGCAACAAAACACTTCAAATCGTTCGTTCTTATCGCTCACGACATATGTTTCCAAGTAAAGAGGATTATGGGTTCAAATGACTCCGCACGAAGAGCCATTTCTAGGTCCCATTGACCTGGTCATCTTTGGTTCGACTCTTTACATTAGTCATTTTGAATTGAAACTATCTTTTTAACGACCCTTAGAACTACGAAGGTGCACTTTATCCATCTTATCAATTGCATCTATCGCTGGCTTGCCGTTTTCCGTATCATGTTACACTTAGACTGGATTCTCTTTAAGGTGGCCTAAATGAGGAGATATTTTATGCATATGCATGTCGGCTCAAATCACACGATTGAAATCAGTTCGTGTTCTATCCGCAGAGCCAAGGTGTAAATTTCCTTGCTGTTTTGAGCCACTTCTCAGTGGACTGACACTAAGCTCCATAGCAACACGAGACTTGGATTCCTCTGGCTAGGCGGTTTAATTTTCACTCGTTGCAGGCTTTAAGACGGTACTTGTGACCTCCGCCTCCAGGTTGCCACTTTCTGGCCATGAAAGACCACACAATGGGGTATCGCTTAAGCAGCGTCATGCACAAATTTTTTATGTGCTACTTAATTTTGATGAAATAATTTCTATAGATATAACAACACTTAATTTCGCACATTAAATGTGCCATAACAGAGGGCCAGGGGTGGCGGTGATCCCCCTCAATGTCATGTCATTGCGCAGGCAAAAAAATGAGTCGAAAAAATGTAACAAAATGGGGAAAAAACAAAAACGAAACAAAAGAAATAACAGAAATCACATTGAATTTAATGGTTTATGGGAAGAGCTCATTGCACACTGGGCGGTTTAAAAATTTCCATATATACATATGTATACACGGGGAAACAGCCACGACCGAACCTATACAATGATATTTTCATAGTATATCCGCATATCTATTAAAAAAACTTAATATAAAAACTAAAGTTGTAATCGAATTAATAATCCCTGGTTATTGTTCATATCGTCAATAAAAATTTTTACTACTGCAGTATTTCATTCACTTAAAACATTGAATCCTTTTTTCATATTATTTTTCCATTACCTATCAGGAACATACGAATTAACCAAATAAAACATTTTGCAAAGTCAATTTTAACAAACCCACAATAAATGTTTTTCAATTTTGGATCCCCTTGTACCGAAATAAAACCATATAGAAATACAAATTTGTAATAGCGCTGCACCTTTACTTTGTACAGTAAGAAAACCACTTTTCAACTGGGTGAATTTCCCTGAGCCACGATAGTTTCATTTCACAATCTAAATTTTGTCAATTGGTCCTCTATAATCCCGGGAATTCATTTCAATGGAGCCGAGTGTTCCGCAGGCAACTCGAGACAACAACTCGTCGGATGCTCGGCTATTATAATAAATGTGAATCCAAGATAATTATGAGTGTAACTAAAATGTGGCATGCAGGCAGCCAGAGACGCAGATACGAAGATCCGAATTTCAGCTGCTTCAAGTTTTAAATATCTTCATTGTATGCGCATAGAGAATGAGTCGGGCCTGATTTGAAGTCCGGAGCTTGTGGACCAGACTGAACAGAATGAAGGCCTGGGAAAGGCCCAGTAGACTGGTGGTCTAGAGCTGAGGGTTCGGGCATTCCAAGTGGAAATAAAGTAATTTTAATATGATGGCAGCACAAAGGGGCCGCAGCTTTGAATAACAGCAATTGCTGACAAGGACTCTTGCACAATGGCCGCAATTGTCGAGGAGTCGTCGAGAAACATGCGGACGGGTCACGGCTTATTGAATGCGGAATGCCGAGTATCGGGTGCTCCTGCTGTTGCGAGTGCTCAGGGTGTTCCAGTGAGCCGGAAAATCAGGTACTTTTCACGCGAAGCGCAGTTTTTCGAGCAGCAGTCCAGGTAGCGAAAAAGAGAGTGTCGCGCGTATCTGTCGGATGCAGATAAATGGACGACATGGACGCAAAAAGATAAGCAGATGCGATAGCGGCTTTGTCTCGAGCTTATGCTGCATTATCAATCACCTGTGTGTTCGCCAGGTAGCTGCAGCCTGCAGCTGAAAATAAAAACCGAACCGAAACCAAAACTGAAGCGATGCCTGGCACTCGTGCATTCTTTTGGCCTCGGAACGAAACCTTTGTGGTAAATCTGTAGCGACTGCTGTTTTTTTCGTCCGAGGGTTTGGATGGCTTTGTCTATGGCATTTGTATGGCTTTTGAAAATTACTCATGAAAAACTTTAGACCAAACACACAGGAATAAAACAACTGCCAAGACTGTTTTTCATGGCAAGCCAGCGACGGCGAACTATTTAAGTATCTTGCAGATATCCGTTCGTACGGCATGCAGACGTGAGATAAATACAGCCAAGTAGTTGGCTTACATCAAACAACGCCAGGACACTGAAAGGAAGGCGTCAAAGAAGCTGCGGGACAAAGTGCCTTCCAGATACAACAGGCAGCAGACAAGCGAAAACTTAAATGACAAAAGATGAATGACTCTGGCTCCCTGGCGCTGCCGTCCCCTAACGCTTGCTCTTTGGAGTCGGAGGCCAAAGGCAGAGGCTAATGACAAATTAAGCGAAGTGCAATTAAAATAGTCGTAACCAAAGAAGCCACTCACCTTGCAGTTGGCCGTCTTCTAAAAATCTATCTGCATCTGCATTTGCACATAGAGCAAAATATGTTTTAAGAAAGCGGTCCTGAGGTCATCATGATATATGAAACTTAAAAGCTGAACTTAGAGTTATGACTCATAACTTATAACTGTAAGTCAGATATAAATAATAGAAACTATCCATCCAAGATATGTGATTAGTGTAATTTATTCACACATCATTTACAAACTGTCAAAACCAATCTTATAAAAGTTCAAACACTTTCAAATTATTTTCACATTTTTTCCGTCAGTATTTTTTCTTTAGGGTGTGTCCGCGCCGACTATCCAAGTATTGGGGGAATTTATTTTCGCACGCATTTGTCGCAGATGGGGCTCCCATAGACAATGACTGACAAGCGGACAAACGGACGGACAGAACGCAGCCCACGTTTCTGTCTCGTCGAATACGCGGCTACTTGGTTATCAGCAGCGAAGATGAAATGAAATTGTGCTTGAATATAACGAGATCTGCCCGTGTGGGTCGCCGTTTTCGGCCAGGCTAGATACCGCTGATATGTACATATGTGACCGTAGCGCCCACACGCTGCCTGCTTTTTTTGTCCGGCATTTCCATAATTGCTCCTTGGCTCTTTGGCCCCCGGCAGTCGCAACATTTCGGGCAGGCAGCACCATTCGCCGCCGCTACAAATCATTTTCAAGTGCCAAAAGACAGAATCGTGGAAAAAAACAAAGCACGACAAGAGGAAAACAGCAAAACGTTCCAAAACCAAACCCTCCCTAGAGAGCATTAGAATGGTCAAGACTAGGCTGCAAGGGACACGCAATATTCTGACGGATAAGGAATATCTGCAGATTGTATAACGAATTGCTCAAATTATGACTGGCAATGGCACATGAAACCCATTTTGGAAATCAATATGTGCCAGAGATGGCGAAGAATCCCTCTCAAAATAAGTTTTAGTCAGGTGGCTTTACGAAATACTTTCAAAATATTTGCATTTATGCATACATATCGTAAAACAAATAGTATAATTTTATATTTAAATGCGCTTAAGCGTGCTTTTAATGAAATGTAAGCTTTTGATTGAGGCTCGAGTTTAGTGCTGAGCTGGGGCTTGGGGTGGGATCGTATCGGATTCCGATTCGGGTTCGGAATTCGGTTTCACCTTCGCCATGCGTGCGAGACCTCCAAAAATAAGGCAAGTCGAAAATCGAACGTAAATGATTTATAATTAAATAAATATTTTGAGATTATTAAGAAAGAAACGAAGAAATTCAAAACCGCCAAGCTATTAGCAGAAAATATACGAAACAAAATCGCATTAAGCGACGTTGAAGAAAATATATGCTCAGCATAAAATTAATAACTTGCCTTTTTTGCGCCTTGTTTTTCGGTTTCGTTTCTGATTTTATTTTTGCACCTCAATTATAAAACATTTTCATCGTATAATTAAGACCTTTGTGCCGCGTACCTAATAAAACTTATCAACACAGTGCAGCACGCTTGTTTATTTCATTTAGCGCACACTAAAAGTATATGTATATATTTTTTGAAAAAAAAATCCCGACTTAAAAGCATGCCCATCGAATAATGAACGTTAAGAGAGATTCCTCCCCAAAATATGTCACAAGTCTGAAAATAATTAAACACGTCGGGTTAAGAAAATAATTCCAGTTCAGGCGCGTTCGTTTTATTAGTTTTCCACCGTTGTTACCTTCGTGCCGCACACAACTGAAAAAGAAGAGGCCGTTTAGATACTACAACAAGAGAGAACGCTATAGTCGAGTTCCCCGACTATCTGATACCCGTTACTCAGCTAGTGTAAGTGCGAAGGAAAGTTTTTGGCGGTTTGTGGGCGTTAGAGTGGGCGTGGCCAAAAGTTTTTTGGCAAATAGATAGAAATTTACAAGACTAATACAAAAAAGAAAAAATATCAAAACATTTTTCAAAAGTGTGGGCTTGGCAGCTTTGGGCGGTTTGTGGGCGTTAGAGTGGGCGTGGCAAAAAGTTTTTTGCAAATCGATAGAAATTTACAAGACCAATACAGAAATGAAAAAAATCTCAAAACATTTTTCAAAAGTGTGGGCGTGGCAGTTTTGGGCGGTTTGTGGGCGTTAGAGTGGCCGTGGCAACCTGAATCGACAAACTTGCGCTGCGTCTATGTCTCTGGAGTCTGTATACTTAATCTCAACTTTCTAGCTTTTGTAGTTCATACGGACAGACAGACGGACGGACAGACGGACATGGCCAGATCGACTCGGCTACTGATCCTGATCAAGAATATATATACTTTATATGGTCGGAAACGCTTCCTTCTGCCTGTTACATACTTTTCAACGAATCTAGTATACCCTTTTACTCTACGAATAACGGGTATAAAAATACGATTGCTTTCGGAAAGCGAAGTTTTGGTAACGCAAGCTTCATAAGTTTAAATAAATACTTAAACGGGAAAGACTAAATATAATGGGAAATAATTTATTTGGAGCAATTAAAATTCGGATATGAATATAGAAAACTCAGACTCTGGGTTAAAAGTGATTGGGGCCACTGGCAGTGGACCTATACAATGACTACCTGGAAAAAGTTTTTTCCGCCCCGGTATTTGTGTGTTGATTTTGAAATTTGTATTCGAGCGTTAATTGGCTTTGCTCATTAGCGGGTTTTCTTTAATGCTATTAACTTTATTTGTTGTTTATTTTATTAGTAATGCGGCATTGTGTTTCCTGCGCCCTAAGGTCGCCAAGCGACTAATACGATTGTTATGCCCGATGTGTGTAGATACATGTATATCGCATGATTGATAAGTACGACTGTCCAAATGTCCAAAGGCGAGTTGACTGCCCAAAGACCACAGCCCAAGTGTCCAGAATTTCAAGTAGAGGCGTCCGCCATTAGTCACAGGCTAAAAGAATCGAATTGTGTCAACAGCACTGCTCTTCGAGTCATCACTCGAAAAGGCGAATTCAGAGTGAGCTACATTCCATTTCGTGGACTTCTGCCCCATAAAAATACACTGCATTTCGTTACCACAGCAATCATTGACAGCAGCCGAACAACCTTCGGCCGCCTTCAATTGCCGCTTTCAATTATAATCAAGCAGATGTCAAATGCAGCTCTTAGGGTGAATGTGCCTGCTGGCCAGACCTCATTGACTCACTTCAATACTTCAAACTAACTTTATTTGAAAGTACTAGTAAGATTCGGTTCCTAGATACTTTTTTACTGGATTTATACAAAGCGTACTCATATAAAGAAGCTTTTATTCCAAGAAAATCGATCATTATAATTTATATAGAAGAGAACTAATTCCTAAAAATTTAAATTCCTTCCATTCCCAGAACATTTACTTGTATTCTAAAGGGGAAATTTGCCGCTTAAGAGACTCTCAAGATTGAGTAAGTGGGGAATATTTGTCCGTAAATCGTTAACATTAGAATTAATTAACATTTTTATGAAAACTTGATGTTTTGTATAATCAATCGAAGCACAATGTGGGGTAAACTGGTATCCATATAATAGATACACACAGAAATATTTTTCTGTGTGTGAAAAACAACTCAATGACAAATTATCTGTGTGGCCCCAGAAAATGATCTGAGGATTGTTCACTCGGACAGGCGGCATCTATAGGATGCAAAGCGGCTCTTCCTGTCCAGAATTGCGTGATGCGAGATGTGCGATGTGAGTTAGAAAACCGAGGCACAAGTCGTTCTTTCTGTTGCAGTTGCATGTCGAAAGTTATAATTTTATATATGGCACGACAAACACACTTATCGACGACATGCGTGCTTGCCTGCCCTCCCCCTGACTCGCTTCACCGCCGCCCTGCAATGAGCGGATGTTCGCGTGTGTGTGTCTGTGTTCCTTTTGAAGTGCACAGCATGTTAAATTCGTAAAATTCATTAAGATTCCGTTGCCGATGCCAACCAGTGACTGGCAACAACAACGACAACGACAACGGCAACGTTGCCGATGTCGAAAAGTGCCAAGAGCAGAGCCAACAAGCGGCAACCGAAACGACCCACACGACCAGAGATGCCAGCAGCAACAGCCATATCACCAGCAGCAGATGTACACTGGGAGAAACAAGTGATAGAGTTCACACATTGTGTCAACCTGCCTCGGTACTATTAAAAAATCGAAAAATCGTATATGTATATCTGCATTCTTATATCCTAATACATACATTAGAAGAAAACAGATGTTGTTACGCAGTTACTGAGACTGAATAGTTTAAAATAGTTTAGAATATTTAGATGAAACTCATTAAAGGAACGACTAGAAGCATTCTAGAACCATCAGACTCGAAGAAATGTTTTCCAAGGAAAACGTAAGTTTCTCGATTTTTATTTTGTAGTGTACATAAAACAGCCAACTTACAAATGTCCAGCTTTGGTAAATGGGTTTTCAGTGAGTATTTGCGCTTGCTGGTTGTGCTTCGTAGAAAGCATTTGAAACAAACTCAATTATTCCCGCTGCAGAGCACAAAACCAGCAACCGACACCCAGCATCCAGTGACGGAGGAGTCCTCCGCGAGAAGCCTCCTTCCCACCAACCACTTCCAATTCCACTTCGGTCTCATATTGCACTCGGCTCGTCTCGGAAGTCTCCGAATTAAATGTAACGTCTGCCTGCCCGAGTTAGACTGTGACTAAAATGCGGTCAAATTGTTTGTTTACTTCAGATGTTTGAGCTTTAGTGCTTACCCGATATTTGGATATTGATAGAAAATATTATTAGCATAATGTAGATATGTTAATATAATATATGGGTTCAACATTGTGAAAAAAGCCAAAAAAAAATAGTCTTCTAAATGTGCGATCTAATGTTATTGTATCGAAATAGTTAATACAGCTTACTTACAATAGAAACAAAAACGTAATGGTGTAAGTAATGTTGTATTTACGAATAAATGAAGGTAAGGGTACAAACTCTAAGTCCGTCCCAATACCTTGCAGCTGCTATTACCTCATCTAATCCGAGTGCAAATCATACCAACCAGATGCTAGATGCTGGTATTTACAACCGCTGTGCTGGAGACCCGGTTTCCCAAGCAGTTCCATAGTCCAGGCTTCAACTGCCTACTCAGTAATTCCGTTTGACATTCAATTTTACCTGCTAACAAACATTTCCCGGCCTCATCTGAAAAGGGGGATGGTGGTCCCCGGTGAATGATGCATCGCATAAATTCCCATTTCTTTGATTTATAAAAATGACCACCGCCCCAAGAAAAGAGGGGCTGCCTAATAAATATTCATGTCCGCTTCGGCATGGATTCCGGAAAACTATTGATTAAAAACCAAATTAAAAAGAAGATCCGATGCCTATTTCCACCCGGCTGCCTTGCTGACTTTCGGGCCAGAATGCAGTGGAAAGGAAATGTACTGGTGAGCTGGGCCCATTGAGTCACTGGAGCGGCGAACGGAGACCGCTCTGCCATAAATTAAAGGTAATTACAATATTTAAAGGCTCGCAGTCGGGCTTCGCTTTACGACCTTAAACAAACATTGCCAAATATCCGACTCCCCCGTGGGTAACTATAAACCCCTTATCAGCCCCTTGGGAAAATTTGTCATAAAAACCAAACAACAAAAATATAAAACAGGCGACTTAACCCGCTGCCTGATAAGCGCAGCGCCGAGGCGCAGTTTGAATGAAATCTTAATGCAAACAGCTGAAGGGGTCAGTGGAGCGGGTAGGGTATAGCCGGGAGCTTGAAGCTGTGCATAAATAAATAGGCCTCCAATTCGGGTCCCAAGCAGAGCTGTCGCCGGGCGGAAACTTTTATTTATGGAGCCGCGACCTTCGGGGGCCAGGCGCTTGGGGCGCAGGGTGTAGGGGGGTTATACGAAGGGTGCATAAGCCCGAAACTAAGCCGCATTAATTTTCATTAAGAGGGCTTAAATGTCGCGCCAGAGTTACTAGCTTGTTTTATTTTTTAATTAGCAGTCAGCGAAGGAAATTATGATTTATGGAAGGCACCAAAACGTAAGCAACAACTGCAGCCCAGCGCCAGAGCCACAACCATAGAAATAGCGAGTTAAGCACTTTAATTAATAAAACACTTAACACAAAACAAATTGACTACTTGACTGGCAGCAACACAGAAATAAACCAAAGAAGCGGGCCCTAAAATGAAAAAAAGGCGCAGACCTCAAGACGAAGGTACAATGGCTCTCCACAGTCTGAAGTGGACTTTTGCAATCTTTACGATGCCCACCAAATGATATTGACAAAAGTGCTCGAGTGTTAAAAAAAACGAAAAACACCAACAATTATAGCTCCTCAAGTGCCTGGTACAATCATCAGTCATGGCGCGAAATAAGACAGACGAAAAAGCATTTATAGATTTCCCCAAACGCGATGCGTAATCATCAGGATAGGGTTGGGATCGTTTCTTTCCCGTTCATGTGGCTGTTATTTTATAAACTATGGTAGCTGGCAAATAATCAGGTCCAACTGGCATCTGTGAGACAGTCAACCATTACTTTTATGGCCATGAGACTGCGGAGTGTCAAACTTCTCCCGAATAATTTTGTTGGAGTCACACACTTGATCCCCACGCATAACGTACATATATGGCCTTTAAAAGTTATAAATTAGACGGTTGTTGGGCAGTTCCCCGGGGAAGTGTTGAGAGTGAACCTCTCCAAGTCGAGGAGCCCTCTAAGTTATCGCAAATTTATTTGGAATTTTGTAACTCCGATTCCGGTCTAGAAGTAATCTAAACGGGGAAGGAAGCTTGCTTGGGAAAGTCAAGCTTATATACCCTTGCAGTATATATTTATTTAAATGTGTATGTTAACAAAAAATTTCCAATTTATACGATTTTCTTAGTAATTTTTCCATTTTTTTCTAATTAATTTTTCCATTGTACCGATTGAAGAAGCAAGTATTGGAAGAGTTTTATAAAACGGAGAGACTACATTCCGTAAGAACGAGTGGACGGACAGACAACAATACGGACAGCCGGACATGGCCATACCGAATTGACTTTTGCTACTGACTAAGAACATAATTACTATTTATGGTCACAATCACCTTCTTTGATGCGCTACATGATTCCGATGAAAATCGAAAAATGCAAGGGTAAAGAAAAGTAATAAAACTCTTCTGGATCAAAACCCTGTTTTTATTTCAGACCTCATACTTAATTCGGTAAATATTAATAAATCGCTAAAACGGGGTTTAAGAAGTACACGATATCAACTGAAAATAGATTGGGAGCAGAGAAAAACATATTTTAAAATATTTGATCAAAATTAAATTTTCTAACCTTTGAACTAAATGGGTCCTCAAATGGAATTTTTGAAGTTCTTTTCCAAAAAAGATGTGAACTTTATCAAAAGACAATTTTAAGGCAAAAGTTCCTTCGATGCACATTTTTGGCAAAACAATTGGAATCTATTACTGTATTATTGCTGGAGACCATGTGGGAATTCAGCTTTCATAAGCGGCATTGCACTTTACCGCGGATTTCCCCACCATCGATGGCCCCGCCCTCCAATCAATTCAAGCTGTGACAAGTAAAATTGAATTTAAAGTTGAGGCTCCAGTTACCATACAGCCCAGGGAAGGGGAAAGGGGAAGGGGTACGGGTTTGGAACACTTGACCAGTTATCAGCGTCATAAATCCCTAAACAATCCACTTGATATTGAAATGCCGCAAACGAACGCGACCAAATCGAAACCGAAATGCTGTCGCTGGTAAGTAAAATAAATGAGTTAAAAAGCCCACAAAACGAAAATAGCGATAAGACTCTGGAAATACTTCGGGCTTACTAGGCCCAGTTATAAATGAGCTGGGAGGGACGGGGCTGCGCAAGTTCCTTTGCTTAATCACACTTGAGCGCAATTGCGGCTTTTGACCAATATTACGAACCACCCAACTAAGTCGCCATTCACGTAGACTTCTGCGTCAGCAGGTCGAGATAGTGTCAGTTTCCGACTCCCATGGGGAACCAATCAACTTGCATTTATTTTGAGTTTAATGCTTAATCAATTCGTGAAAAACTTTTTTTATAGTTGTGTTCTGTTTGATAAACTTGAGAAACGTTGCTGCTATATACAATATTCTAAGCTCCCAAGGGTGTTTAACCAGTCGAAACCGTAAAAGTGTCATTCAATTGTGGGTCTCGTTTCCGTTTCCGCTTCCTCTGTAATCAGTTATTAATTAAGATACTTTTCATTTGATAATTTCGACAGGCAGGCGAGCCGATTTAAAAATTACGTTACACGGATGGGAGGCTGAGTCGGTGGGTGGCGAATGGGGGGCGTGGTCGGTTGCCTAGATTTATGGGCCAGCTCATGATGAGATTGTAAACTCAGCTATCATAAAGCTATGCACACGCTTTTGGGAAAGAGTCTGGTGCTCGCGCACTCAAAATTTCTCGCCTAATTTATGGACTCCATGTTCCTCCATTGCTTTTAATTAGTCGGGAATAAATATAATCGCCAGCAGAGCGAGACTTTAGTCTCTCCTGCTGCAACAAAGTCGCCTGCACCAAGCAGCGATCACGTCGAAGATATTGCTATCGAATTCAGCGCTCGGGGCCCCCAGTCCGTACCCAAATCGGGAATCAGGCGGTCAGGTGAAGGGAGGAACGGGGAGCCTTTGTGCTTAATCACCCAGCGGACGGTGGACCTTTGAAGTGGCCTTTGGGGCCGCCGTGGGTTAATTGCGAGCCGCTCATTGGGTGGCAAATCAATTAAAGAACAGCAACAAACAGCGGCGATCGCAATAACACAGCTTTGTTGGCATGATAATGCCGGAAGCAGAGTGGAACCTATTCCTGGAGATTCCCATGTCCCGGCGGTGGGGGTCAAGTGCACGGGCGACCCTCCATTTGCGACCAAACCCCTAATCCCCCCGAATGGAAGTAGGGCCCTGTGGAAACTCGTTTCAATGCGAAATAGCAGAAAAGCAGTTAGTATTGACATGACTTAAATACCAACTTTATATAATATATTGTTAAAAGGCTGTTTTAGGGTTAGCAATTTGGACGTAGCATAGTAAGCTCGTCACTGGATAATATTGATAGAAATGGAAATATGGAATACTTAGATCGCTTACATCCGAACAAATTGCACTATTAAACCAAATGTTTCACAAATTCACAACTCAAACATGCGCCCTTAAAACGAACCAAGTAAAACTATATCCTCCAAGGCGACTTCATTACGCAGTCGTTATAGCCAACCCAAAAGTGAGCAAATCGAAAAGTCCCGACTTCACAAAAGACCACATTAAATGATTTTTATTAATGATTATGATTTTGCATACATTAAACCCTCTGGCCGCAGTGGCTTTGGACCCAGGCCCAAAGCGGCCCAGTGCCCCACAATGTGAAACTGGCGCGCGCATAATGATTAGTCCAAGAGCAGAGGGGAGAAACAATACCGGAATAAATGACGAAAACTTATTTTTGAAATTCAAATCGAAGCGCAGTCGAGGCCCTTTGGGTCTGCGGGTCTTCGAGTCTGGGCCCAAGTGGATTTCTTTGTATGCCTGGGCACGCCGGCGACAACTGGGAAACTCAATTAAAACAAACGTTTGCGGGCCAAATTAGCATATCAAAAGACCCAACTCAGCCAAGTCAGTCAAGTCATCCACTCACTCAGGAAAGGTGGCTCAGACTCCTGATGTTTTTACGATTTTACGCCGCGTTTTTGGTCCCGGGACTTACATTATATATACGTTTATTTTCGCCCGGCATGCGTAAGTTGATGCACCGGCCTTCTTTGAGGCAGGGCGAAACTCCAATTAATCGTTAGGAAAATGCCATAAATTAGATTACCAAGCGAAATACGACGCAAGCTTTGCGGCGATTATCGCCAGCTCGAGTATATAAGAAAATACAAGCTGCAGCACAAATAAATGTAATCAGGGGTTTGTATAACTGGAGGCGAACAATGAGGCCATAATTTAAGGCATAATGGCCCAATTCCGACTGGGCCTGGACCGCACCGATCAAATCCGAAAACGTTTTTGTAATTTAATAAATTTTTTATGCACTCGATTCATTTGCCGGCCTGGCTGGCCTCAGTTCAACGTATCATTTTTATTTTTATGATTATATTATATTGTTTTCCCCGTACCCAGATAATGCAATGCCTACAAATATTTATTGTTCGTGTATTTTCTTATTCGTTTGCATTCATTAGAGCTCGATTGTTGTGTGTGCGTATGAGTATAGATGGGATTCATTCACTTTGGAATTAAGTCTAAAAGTTGTGTGTTTTCGCAGTTGCCCAAACCAGTTTTGTTGGGAGGAGGGCAGGGTCGGATCCGCTCAAGAACACAGCAAACAAAGCCCCTTATTTATGCGAGTCGCGCTATAAAGGCGAACAATAAACTTGCCATATAAAGCATTCATAATTTAATTATATAGACCCCACATACACAAAGGGGCTAATTCTTTAGAAAGTATCAGTTTAAATTTGGTGTAATAGGTTTCGAATGGAATATGTATCCGGCCTAGCAAAGTTGCTTCTATGAAGCAGGTGAAACAATGACTCCGAGAGCTTCATTTTAGGGTACGGTTAGTCGGAACAATGGGCTACTTGTTAGGCTCAAATTGCCATATTGAGTTTCAAAAGCTCGACTGCGATTGCCCTGTCGACTGTGGGCCTGATATATTCAGTTAATTCCATTAGCTTTAAAGAAAATGTCGTAAGGATCAAACAACTACATGTAGAAATTGCTTTTTTAGACTATTACTATGATGTTAAGGGAATCTAAATTAATCTGGTCTTGTTCCTTTGTTTCACTTGGAGGTTTATAAGTAAGAGAAAGGTAGGAATTCTAGAATATGTTTAGTTCTTAGCTTGGGCTATAACTATTAAAAATTTGTCAAACAATGTTGGTACTGCAAGTCGTAAGTCGAAGCTGTAAGCACGTCAATTTGAATACTAACTCGTGACTGGCCAGACACTGTATCTGGTGTCTGTAGCTGGTGTTTCGGAGAACAAATGGGTCTGCAATCGTGTCACAAGGTTCGCTATCGCGGAATTCTTTGGCACCCATCTTTGCATGTGGTCAGCAGCTCGTTCCCACCCACCGCCGACCATAAGTCACGTCAATGGCCAGAATAGTGTCGATAATAACTCACGAGCTCCGGCCAGCGGCTAGCGGGCAGATAAGCTTAGTCCAGCTATCCAGCGGATAGCTTCTTGCAGTGCAGGTAAATATTGTTTATGAATTCATTCACTGCCCCAGCGTTTTTCGATTTTCGTGCGCGGAGCAGTGTGACGTGTGTGCTAATGCCGAGTTATTTATTAGTTTTCGGGGTGCCAAGTGTTGGCCAAACTCATTAGTCTGGGCTCCAATATTTCGGGGAGTGCTGATCGAGCGTCACGCGATTATATTAACGCACAGGCGATACCAACTGATCCAGAGACTTGAGCCACTTCGCTAGTTTCGTGAAAAGCGTCGCAAGACGATAAAACTTATCGAACAGCGCTGTAAATAATTAAGTAAGCGTATTAATTGGCCCTAAGTAAAACAGTGAAACAGCGAAACATTTGCATATTTCTAAAGAAATTCCATTTGAGCTGCGCAAAACGATATAAGCGAATGCGAATAACATCAATACCAGTTGTCTGGGTGGGGAATGGAGCAATATTTGTTCATTGCAAAATCAATTAACGATTTCAGGCAAATTGATATTAACGAGTTCTCGAAATAACAACTCAAATAAAACCCGAGCGTCTTGCGGCCGCTATATGGATATGGCAAACTGGAAAATCACGAGACGGGACGGAATATCAAAATCAGAGCCTGGGGGGAGCCGAGTCACGCAAGTCCACAGCCATAAGCAAATACACATGCCAGGAAATAATGGATACAAAAACAAACGGCGTTAATAATAGCTAAAATGTTTTTAATTAAGTGCAAATGCCAGATTAACGATTACAAGAAAAACACGTTCCATTAAAGCCAACGCAAACAATCTCGGATAATGACACATGGCCAGATTTGACACGAAATTGGCTTGAGCTCCGGACTGGAAGTGTGAGTTTTGCATTCAAGCAAATCGAACCGCAGCCCGGCAATCGTGACAAGATGATGTTAATCCGATAGCAATCGGAATCGCTCCCCGAATCGTGTTGTAATTGTTGACGCCGCCGAACTTGATTTGATGAAAATGTTGTACTTCTCCAACGCTCCGTTTGCATTCGAAGAAACCGACCCGGTCAGTTCTTTTTACTGGAATAGCAGGTTAAACAAGAGAGAACGCTATAGTCGAGTTCCCCGACTATCTGATACCCGTTACTCAGCTAGTGGAAGTGCGAAGGAGAGTCTTCAATACTGACAGTTTTTGGCGGTTTGGGGGCGTTAGAGTGGACGTGACAAAAAGTTTTTTGGCATATTGATAGAAATTTACAAGACTAATACAAAAATGAAAAAAGATCAAAACATTTTTTAAAAGTGTGGGCGTGGCAGTTTTGGGCGGTTTGTGGGCGTTAGATTGGGCGTGGCACAATGAATCGACAAACTTGCGCTGCTTCTATGTCTCTGGAGTCTGTATGCTTAAGCTCAACTTTCTAGCTTTTGTAGTTCCTGAGATCTCGACGTTCATACGGACAGACAGACGGATGGACAGACGGACATGGCCAGATCGACTCGGCTATAGATCGTGATCAAAAATATATATACTTTATATGGTCGGAAACGCTTCCTTCTGCCTGTTACATACTTTTCAACGAATCTAGTATACCGTTACTCTTCTTTCCACTTTCCACTAATAAAACATACTTACTGGGATAGACAGCTCGTTTCGAAGGCGGCAACAAAAAGCAGCAGTCTATAAATAAGAATTGCCCTAAAATAGCTTGACATGAAATTTCTAGGATCCGATTTTATGTGCGGGCATGGAGAATACCCATAAATCAAGCTATTATTGCTGTCTTAGATAAAATAAAATCATTAAATGCGGATTATCAGCTCGCGATGGGAATGTTTCTGGAAGCGAAGCACAAGAAATCGGATTTCGATTTTGGATCATTTGTTGGGCTTGAAATACTCTACACCTAAGCACCATTTGAAGGCCATTGTCCAGTCAATCAGCAATCGATTCAGCGGAGCTGCTTCGTTCCTTAATTACCAAAATCCGGCGCCGTGAAGCGTTACGCTCGTCAGAAGCATCCGAATAAAAGAAATCTTAATTAACGCATAAACAATTAGCAATTATGTTCTGTTGCGGCAATCTATCTAACTTCTGTCAGTCTCTCAAGACATTAAGAATGCCTTGTTTTTTTCAATATATTATATTTGTTTTTTGGGTCGGGAAACCATAATAATAAATGATTTACGTTGCCGAAGTGCAATTAACGTTGCAAACTGGTCCCAGTCCTGAGGAGGCAGAGGAAGAAGGCCTGCGCCCGGATCCCACAGATACTTTTCATATTTCCCCGTTGTCGCTTTATCAGCCGATAATCAATAACAACACAACAAAAACTGAGACTTCATGCGGCCATTAAAGACATATAATAAGTATAATAACAATACTTGTGCCCACATGGTACGCTGGTTGTGCGGACTACTACTCGTGCACTACTCGTACTCGAATTTGGCCATATACAAATTTTTGTGACGCGCGGTAATTACGCTGAAAAACTCATTTGACAGGTCGCCCATTCAGTCGCCGAGTAATAAATCTCTCGATGTGTATAATTCGGTCGTAGATACAAGCGATAGCTGGGTGCACTTTTTGGTGTTCACATAGAGAAAAATCCGGAGAGTGTTGTTTGGAAGTTTGGAAGAACAAACCACACCAAACTACAAAAATTTCACATTATAATTTCCATATACATATGTAAAGTCAACTTAGGCCTAAATAAACGTAATAACCATTCAAAGAAAACAAAGCACAAACATGTGTATTAATTATCTTGACCAGTATCTTGTAGTAACTTGACCAAAGTCTTCGCGTGGTTGGGTTTAAGCGTTATGCACAGTTTTCACTGCGAGTTTTTTGTCGTGTATTCCTGGCACAACAGGCGACTCAGCAATAAAGATGACATGGGCATGGGGCGGAGTATTTGGGATGCGGATTGGATCGGTGCGGCTCAGTTGGGATCTGCTGGGTTCCAGGCAGGCCTCTAAGCTGCCCGCAGGCAGTCGGAAAAGGGAGAGGGCCGGCCATTAAGCGGAATGCCTAGCCTGCAATCATTACTCATCTGAGCCTCTAGGGTTTCCTCGCATTCGACTATTGTCAATGGCAAAACAATGAACAGGCGGCCGGCATACAAATGCAGCCCAGCTAGCGGGGGGCAAACGACATGTGAGAGATAGCAGATACAGCCGAGATACAGATATGGCACAGCCATCAGATACAGACACACATGCAAACTATAGGCTACAAACTATATGTAAACACACAAGTGGGAAAGTATCCTAAGTATATGCCACAATTTATGGCTTCCTACACAGACACACTGTGGCCCCAAAAAGCAAATATGTATATGACAAGTCATAAATGCCTCAACCTCGCGGACGCAGTTACAGCCAAAGCAACAGAAACACATACTTTTGTTGTTGCGCAGGCCATAAAAAGACACAAAAATCGACTGACACATCGCTCAATAAACATAAATTATAATTTATTTAACTTTTGCACTTTGTTTCATTTAATTCTCAATGCTCGTTTCAATTCGAATGGGATTCGGGATTCGTTTGTTTATTATTTGTCTGCTTTGGTTTCGTCGGACTCGAAAGAAATTTCGGCGGAAATTCAATGAAAAATTCAAGGAAAGGCATTTTTAGCTGGCTGGCTCATTAAAAGACTCGGCACGCACAACTATTTGAAATATTTTAATTATTTTCCACTCGCACGCACATGTGCCTTGGCTATTTGCGATTTCGTGGGAGTAGAAGGTTATTTCGAATTATTTTTTAAAGCGATTTTAATTGCCTCGCCTGAGACCAATTGAAGTCTTTTTTTGCGAATGGGTCTTATTTTCCGGGGGCTTTTCGGGCGCCGCAACTTGCCCCATCATCTGGTCCCGGATGATTGTGAAAAGCACTTCACTGCATTATCGAACTCAGGCCGCCTCGCTTGAATTATGATCTCTGTAAATCCATAGTTAAAACATGCGCTCCATGAGTGCTGATAGTGTGGCAAAAATAGGCGGAGGTGGGGAAAAGGCGGGCCGAAGGCCTCGTAACAATGGCAAATACGTGAGGTGATATTTCATGCCATCTCCATGGAGGGAAGTACCTGGGTGAAGTCCCTGCTCGAAATTAAAAACCCTCATGCCAGCAAAACGCACTTGAATTTATTCAAGTTGCTCAAATTAATATTCAATTAATTTGCATTTTTATTGTGTTCGGTTCAGTTGTTCTTTGGGGTTTGCTTACGCATGCAGCCCAGTATTATAATTCCTTTATATCCATAATATGCTACAAATTTATTGCTCTTCTACTGCTTTATATATTTCTAATTTATTATATTTCTAAGTTGTTTTTTTGGGTTTTCCATTTGTAAGGGGATTTAAATAATTTACATGAAAGTTGTTTGGCTCAATCTGAACTGAAATGTTAATATCTATTAAAGGCTATGTGAGTTGTTTGGATTCCTAAAAAATATCTTAAATAATGCAAATTTTAAGCTAGCGATGTGTGTATTGTGCAACAAAAGTGGCTAGTCATCTTGTATGTAGTTTGATTTTGAACATCGTTCAAAGTACGATGCGCAATATTTATGAATAAAACTACTATCACATTGAAACACACATATGTATGACACCTGCCGGGAAATAGAAACAATAATGGTTGCTAATTAAATATCTACACACTCAAGGCGAAAACTGAGACAATTTATATCCGATCATAATGCAGTGAAATTGTTCTGTAACTAAACAAACTCCGGACAGCATTTCAGCAGGTTTGCCTGGCCTGGAAAGTCGATGTCTTGGCAGTTTGGCCAGATTATATTCTATGCTAACCATACTTTGCGGCATTTAAAAGCAGCGGAAATGCTGAGCAGATAGTGCGGACTTCCAGTGAATAAAGTGGCAATAGTTGTGTTCACAGCAGAATAAATATAGATCTATATCTGGATGGTTTCATTTTCGATTTTCACGCTCGAAATCATAAAATGTTAAATCAGCACCCAACTGCTGAAAACTGTTTTCGCTTCACATTCAGATGTAATCAGATTTTGCAGCTACGGCTAGCCATCCCCACCAAATATCGGATGGATTGCATATTTATTTCGAAACATATTTAATTTTCTGATGACCTAGATAGTGGTTACGTAACGGCACTGGCGAATATGGTATGCTATATAGTATGTATATCTTTGTATCAATATGTTTAGCTGGCCAATTTCTCGTTGGCTTTTTGTTTTGGATTTGTTTTGTTTTAAGTCACAATACGGTTGGCTAATGCAAGCTTATGTACTTAGTGTAGTTAAATATATAATGGAATTCGTACGTGTGCGATGGTAGTTCATTCACCATTTATTGAGGTCTGTTCGTGTCTCGTCTGAGACCCAGTTTCGAGTGAAGTTTAACTACCCAGACACGTTGAATGGCTTCTTGGTCCGAACCCCTCTCCCTATATGTACAATCTCAATCTGCGCCAACGACGCTTGCCATCTAATTCATAGTTTCAACTGTTACGTTGTTTTTCGAGTTGGTTTTACCTAATAGTTTTCCTTATGTACCGCTCAAATCAAGGCGGAGCTGTGCGTTTTAAAATGAAAAGAAAACGTATAATTTAATTACAGAGTATATAATATAAAGTATGTATTGTGAGGCCGATTGCTGTGTGTGTTTTACATTAAACTCCGAGAAATTGCCGGCCAGTAAAACTCCCCTACAGCCTCGAAACGCACTGTACCGATTTGGCGCTGCTCTAAGGCTACTCGTATAAGCGTTAATGATTTTAATTGTTTTCTGTGTGTGAGTGCTTTTTAGTTGTTTATTATTAGATATTTTGCGCTAGCTAACTAGTCTTACACGTTGTCATGTTTGTTTGTCGCTTGGCCAAGTCTAAAGTTTGTAGTTCAAGGTGGCTTTCGTGTTTCGTAGGCCTTTTGAAAGCCATTTGACCTTCCTCTCCGTTGCCAACTGCCTCGTTCTACTCTCTTGGTAAGTTCCAAGGCGGTCAAGTGTTTTGGCTGCGGCTCGCAATGAGTTTTTAGCCGCTTCTGGGCCACCCAAAAGCTTTTACAATGGCGCTAAAGTGGCGGTTTAAGCGGGATTATGTGAGCCATAGGCCAAATCCCTCTATAATATGGAATTAGAGAATTAGAAATCAATGACAAATCGCTTTTGACATCATCCAGTCCGATGACTCAGCGCAATAGAGCTAAAATCTACTAGCTAAGCGGCGATGGAAAAAATTCGAAATTCCCATTTTGTGAGCTTAATTATTTATACTTTAACAGGGTGTTTTTGGGTTTGGCATTTGCATTTTTCCGCGCATTTTGGCTTGTAGTCGTCCTCACACAGGGTGAAGTGAGTGAAGTGGAGAGAGAGGGTTCAATTAAGTGCCATTAATGTGCCTTTTTAATTAATCATTCATTTTTTAATTTATTTAAAGTCGCTGCTCAAATCCCGTCGTCTATCTCACTCCGTGTTGCGCATTCATACATACAAATTATGATAATTAGTTAGTTACAGCTACCGCCTGACAATTTAATACATATATTTGCATTAGTTTTATTTTCATCTGCTATATTTTTTAATTAAATCTTATTAATACGATCGCTGGCGGTCCACCCCAGGTCGTATCCTACGCCCAATATAGCCCCATTTGGCATATATATGTATTTACTTTTACACTTAAAACTATGGCTGTAGCTATTACCGCCCTGGCAAGCAAGCATGATAATTACGAAAAGCCTAGAAAATTTTTAAATGCCTTTGCTCTGTATTTTTCTGCTCTTTCTGCGTTTGTCCGCAAAAATGTTTTAATTATATCAGAAATGATGTAGCGCGCTTGGCAGCAGATTGAGTTTAAACCAAAAAAAAATCGAGCAAAACGACGAGACATAAAACTACGCGATGACGACAAAACCGGTTGCCTGGGCTTGAAATCGGAGTCGGGGTCTCCGAAGCGAAGCATCCGATGTCTGAAGTCTGGGAGTGGAGTCTCCTCCATTCTATCAGCTTTATGACCAGCCTTAACGAGAATGTCCTCCGCTCACATTTTTACATTTTCTGTTTTTTTTGTGGCCACTAAGCCCCCTGCCACGCTCGTCACGCCCACCAAGGCCCCCGCCCACAGACAATGTCTGGTTAGACAGCTTCCGACGCTGTGTTTCTGCCTCAAATTATTTTATATTTATTTTCGGCGCTTCAGAACCGTCGACGCCGCTTCCACTTGGTATTTGGTTACCCTGTTTATGCCCGGCGTGGACTTCGTTTGATGCGCTTTGCGTCATTTCAGTTCTAGCAGTACGAGTGGAATTTAAAAATAAACCACTCTTGCAACTGGGTGATTTTGGTTTTTATGCCTTTGCCTTTTATTTGCATGTTTTTCCTCGACCGCTTTGGTTTATGTATTACCCTGCTTTTTGTTTGCATTGTCGGTCCTTATTGGGCTTATTTATCCGTTAATGACTTTTAAATGGCGCTCGACTGCAAAAAACACTTCCAAATAAAGTCAATTAGAGTGAAAAACCTTTTAGTTAAGCTACCACTTCTGCATTCAGTCTGCATTCAGTTAGACTAAGCTGCTAATCGAATATGGACATCGGAAATCACGTTTGACAGCGACGAAACAATTGAGTCACAGCGACCTGCTAACTTCTAGGTGGAATTCATTTGGATTTTTTTTTATAACACTGCATTTGCGAGTCCAAGTGTCCCTATATAATTATTGCATGCAAGGGCAATACATAAAGGCCGTATTACCAATTTGAATAGACACATATGAATTATGCCCATTTATAAGCTTGTTATAGGTGTCGTCCGTCTTTGTTGAAAACAAAGGGAAATCTAAGCGATTGGCGGGTACCACAATTCCTATAGTAAGATAATCCACAAAAAAACCAACCCTCGAAGTAACCACTTGATAAGTAAGCTTATTTTCATTTCAGGGGAAATGTGTCGAGTAACGAAAGCACTCAAGTCTGGCACTCAAGGAACCGGCCATTATCTGCGATGCCCACACATGGAACAGTAATTAAATCAGATGCGAGTGCGAAAGTGCAGCTTAGTAATGCCAGACGAGACGAGAAAAGACGAGACGAGCAGAGCGGTACCTGGCCAACGCGGCAACGGGGCGAATTGGTGACGACAATGGCGATGACCTCGCATTCGAATTGGGTCGGTGGGGTGGAGAGGTTAGAGCGGCCATCACTCTCCCGCATCACAGCCACATGCAAATGGCCCCAGCAGCTGATAGTTGATTGCTCAAACGAAATGAAAACAAACAACCGACGCTGTCAGCTGGAGAAGCGGTCTCTAATATATTTTAATTACACTTGTGTGAATGCCGCCGGTGGCAATTAAAATATTTTCCGTCTCTAATCTACGACCAATTTAATATGAATTGAATAAACGAATAGATGAATCACGCGGAGAGTGCGGTGCCATTCAGGAAGCGATGCCTTGTTCAGATTACGCGTGCAAACGAGATTACTTTCTACGGAAAGTGCTGATAGACGGGTGATGTCTAAGGTTTCTTGTAACAGATGCTGTTGGATGGGCTACGAAGAAGGATGGAGAAATTGAAATGTGAGTATTTCTAATTGGTAGATGTGCTCAAAATCCGGATTCAGTTATAATTTCAGCAGATAACTACAAAGTGGTGCGCCCCTATAAAATAAAAAAAATGGTCCTAGAAAACCAAAGGAAATGGCTCGTAACTTGGGCGAGGTATGAATTAACATGTGGTCTGGCTATTTATCCAATGGTTTCGTCGTGCTCCGTCTCTCTATGTTGAATCTCGAGTGGATTGCAACCGCATGGTCGTGGAGTAGAGTAAGACATGTTTGGATGTAGGGCAGCCAAAAGCGGTAAGATGAGTCAGTGCTGGTCCCCCGGCAGATGAACCAAGAACCGGAACCAAGAAACGGAGTGCAATCAATATAGAAATTAAGGTAAAACCAATTCAGCTAATAGCATCTCGCGTTTCCTGGCAACTCGAACCCATTAGAGTTTTTTGGTTTTCTTTGCGTTTTTACCTCGCAACAAAGACAAAACGTGGAGCCGTAAGCACTGATTTGTGGGGGGAAAGGCGGGGAAATTTAACCAGAGCCACAGCAAAGGCAGTTTGATTATACCGCTGTAATAAATGAATCTGGAGAATGGTGGTGGCTGAAACAAAGTACTGTGGATTTTAAAGGCTCTGCTGATGGCGAAAACAAGAATTTCCCAGCTCATACCGTAGCCTCCTATTGAAGACAAAGGCGATCAAGCGCAATAAACCGGCGTCGTGGAATAACTATAAAGTGGAAAAGATCATTTTCGATTGCGAATCGTGTTGCCAGATTTTGTCCTTCGGCAGCTGCCTTAAATACATTAATATATTGAAAGTTATCACACATATCTCTATTTTGATCAAAGTTCAAGTATTTTTTAAGGGTGGTGAGTACAGCGTTGCGTCCGAATCCCATTATTACCCACATACACAGACACAGCAATGTCTGCTGATAGATTTCAAAATTCGTCTCAACCGAACGGCTTCCCCTTAGCAAGGGACCCCTGTGCGCCGAGGTCACCCCAACCCGGTGACTGGTCCTCCATCAATGACAATAATCAATCACGCCTCACAGCAGAGGAGGAAGCCATGAGGTGGAGCAGAATGAAGGAACAGCGAAGCTGAAAATCAAATCAAGGCGAACACAGAAAAGGAGTCGATGGTGGGAAGTGTGAAAAGTTGGCTACAAAAGCCGACGGCAAGAAGAGTTTTCTTCGCCGCAGCCAAATCACTTGAACTATGCTTATCTCGCTCTCTACTTTAATTGAAAACACAATTTTCTTAATTTTTGCATATCTCGCTTCAAATTACGTTGCATAATTTTGAATAATTTTTATTCGTATTTTTTCTGTTCCTTTTTTCTGCTTTACTCTCCTCTCTTTATTGTTCGGTAATAATTTTTGCTTTTATATTTTCGTATTCTTTTGGTAAATGGTTGTTATAACATTTTGTTGATTTTTAATTAAATATGCGTATGTTTAACTTTTAGCAATTGTTTGGTTGTATGTTTTTGCCGTTTTTGTTGTTGTTGCAGTTGTTATTGTTTATGTTGTTGGTTTACACAGAGCGGTTGCTGTTGTTTCTTGTTGGTTGTTTAATTTAAATTAAATTAATTACTAAAATTATTTTATAACAAATATCACTACAATAGTTTGCATTTTTTTGTTGTTTGTTTTTGTATCGTTTATCAATTACTACCATTACTAAAAGAAAAAAAGATCGCTCATTTCCTCTTTTCTTACCGTCGGACAACAATTTCTCATAGCAGCTAGACAGAATTTAGTTTCATCTCTTAATATTTTTAGAGTTAATTACTTTTGATTCTAAAAGCTTTGAGGGATGTGTATATATAGTACTGTTTAGGGGAGGATCTATTGGTTATTCCTTGAGGCGGCTATTTCATCGACGCGTACTTGGTAGGCGCCTGTCTCATGTGTTGCAATTGGCTTGTTGCTGTTGCTTTTGCTGTTGCTGCTGCTGATGTTGCATTGTCCTGGTTGCTGCTGCTGGTGCTGCATCACACATTGTAGCAGGAGATCTGCGGCAGGTGCTGGAATGTGGGCGTGGCCGCCACCGCCGTGGCCGCCGAGTTGAACGGCACAAACGAGGTCTGTCCGGCGGCAGCGGCGGCGGCTGCCAAGTTGAGCGAGGCGGCCGCCGCGTACGGGTGCATCCGCTGAGACCGTAAGTACTGGCGGTACTTTCCGCTCAACTTGTCGGTGGCCGTGTTCACTGCTCCCGTCGCTCCCGCACCGCTCACCGCTCCGCCTCCGCCCCCGCCCACCGACGCCGACCCCACCGAGGCCGCTCCGGAGGTGGGCGTGGCCGAGTAGAGGCGCATGGGGTTGGTGTCAGGGCCGGCCTGATAATTGCTAGGAACTGTGGCCATCGGCGAGCGGTCCATCAGCATGGACGTCGCGTCCCATGGCGGCGGAGGTAAGCAGTGTTGCTGTTGCTGCTGCACCTGCGACTGCTGCAGCTTCCCCGAGGCGACCGCCGTCTGTCCGTAGCTGCCGGAGATCATGGCGTCCCGCTTGCCGCCCCCTGCACCGCCACCACTGCCCTTGGCTGCGTACTGGCTGTGGGGGTGCAGCATGTGGTGGGGCGTGAGGGCGGTGCGGGCGGCCAGCGCAGCCGCCAGCTGATCCCACTGGCCGGCGGCTGCGGCGGCTATCGAGGCCTGGGCCGCAGCAGCCGCCGCTGAGTTGGCTGCATGGCTCTGGCTCTGACTCTGGCTCTGGCTCTGACTTTGGCTTTGGCGTTGGCTTTGGTTGCTGCTGGCACGTTGCTGCTGTTGTTGCTGCTGCTGGTGGTGCTGCTGTTGCTGGCGGACCAGACTAGACTGTTGCTGCGGATAGTGGGCCTGCTGCGACATCTGCGACATCTGCTGGTGCTGCTGTCGCAGTTGCTGCTGTTGCTGTTGGTATCGTTGCTGCTGTTGCTGCTGCTGGGCGCTTGTGGCCGCCCGGGCTCCACGTCGCGCGGCACTACTGCTGGGCGCCGTGGCTACCGCGGTACCGCTTCCGCCTCCGCCCAGGGCCGCTCCGCTGCTCAACGAGCTGCTGCTCACCGCCCGCGCGGTCGCATGCATGTTGTTCACGAACGGACTGCGCCGCTGCGACTCCATCTTGCGGAAGTAGCACGGGTGGATCATCAGCAGAGGCTCCACCCTCTGGCCCGCCGGCGGCTTGGGCTGGTTGGGCAGCTCGTACTCCACGCTACAGTCTACGTGAAGCGGGATGCTGTAGTCCTTCTGCGATGATGGAGCGGGCGCAGCGTTGGTGTTGCTGCTTGCAGTCTGCTGCTGCTGCTGCTGCTGGTGTTGCTGTTGTTGTTGTCTACTGTTGGCAACGGCGGCGGCGACCTGCGTTTGGGTCGCCGCCGCATGGCTGTGGCGCGAGTTGCTGCTGGTGTTGGTGTTGGCGGGCTGGTGGTGATGGCGGTGGTGTTGCTGCTGCTGCTGCTGCAGCAACTGCTGCTGGTGGGCAGCTACGGCGGCGTGGTACATATGTTGCTGCTGCTGCTGGTGATGATGCTGTTGCTGCGTCTGGCTGTGCTGCTGTGGTTGCTGCTGCTGCTGTTGGTGCTGCAGGGCGGACAGGGCCGACATGCCGTGCGACAGGGACGACATGTCGTAGTTGGCATAACAGGCGGCCATCGTCATTGCTGTTTTCAGGAGCTCTTTTAGCTTATGCTCTCGTTTCGGTAACACAGAATTCGCTTTTGGTTTGCTTATTTACTTTGATTTAGATTTTTAGCATTTTGCGTGCGTTTTTCGCTTTCTTCACTTTCGAAAAAATTCACTTTTGTGGTTTTATTGGCACTGGTAATCCAAAAAGAGCGGCTAACGGTAAATTGCCGCAGCAGGTAATCCGTGAGTTGGTTGTTGTTTTTGTTTTTTTTTTGTTTTGAGATAGGAGGAACCTTAATCCATATGTGTGTTTGCTTTGCTTTGGAATTCGCTTTAACCCGTATAATATTAGCTGCTGTTCGCGTGTTTAACTTTGTATCGTTACGTTTATTGTATATTTATTAGCGTTTTAATCAGTCTTTGTTTGGTTTTACATAAATGCAGCGAACAGTTGGAGCTGCTGGGTGAGTGTGAGTGCGAGTGGGTGCGCGTGTCGGGGTGAGTGAACAATCCACGTGTGATTTCAGTCTTTTTGCCCGTTGTCGCTGGCTAACTTAACCGTTGGTTCTTTGCTACTCCTTGTCTTTTCATTCGGTTATGTTCTGTTCTTTTTGTTCTCGCGGGGGGTGAGTTCGCGGAGTAGGTAATTTGTTAGCAATAGAACTGCCGAACGAACGTCTCATCCACTCCGAAGAAAAACGCGATCTGAACTGAATGTGAGTTTTGCTGCTCCCGCTGCCCAGTCTCTGACTTTGTCTCTGCCGACGTTTGTAAGCGCTGAGAGTTTGCTGAATACGGAGAGCGCTGGAAAAACAGCTGTTGGCCAGACGCCTACGCCCGTGTGTAGGCTTTGCTTTCCTTGTCTTTGTTGTTGATGATTAGTTGTTCTATTACAATTTGCCACCGTTGGGTTTGTTTTTGGACTTTTAACTGCGTGTTCACCTTCGACGTCGACGCGACGTTATTTCTTTTTGACTCTCCTCTTGGTTAATTACGTGCTACAGACCACTCTATACCTCTGCCGATGTCCGCACGATTCGAGCTCTTTAAAGCGACTGACTCGAAACGTTCGGCACAGCTGATGTTCCGTCACGTATTCAGCAATCAGACTGTTTCAGAAGCGAGCCCAAGAGCATGGTTTTTGTTGCTTTCCCATATAAATTGCATTCAATGGCCGCTCTCTCTGTGGCTGCTCTCACTGTGAGTGCGTGTGTGTGTGATACACATTCAGCCATGTTACTACACGGCGGCCATCTTTACAACTGCCATGGGCGAGATAAAGCGAGACAGAGGGGCGAGAAAAAGAGCGAGAGCGCACATTATTTTGTAATACGATTTCTTTAACAGTTTTAGTGCTTTAATTTTTTACGGCAAACATTTTTGGGAGCAGCTTTATGGGCTCGTAAAAGCAGATGGGGTCTAAGGTGGTTAACGGCGAGTTGAGAGCTAATTGAGACTAAAAACGAGGAGTTGAATAAATCTATCAGCGGCACCTGGCTGAAATGGGAATGGTTTCTTTAACTTCTTTTCTAACTTTTTGGTTTCAGAACTGACCAAATAAAATAAACAAAAGCAGTGAACGTATGATCTCTACACAATTGCCACAAAATTCTCTGCAACGCACCTTCGAACACACCTAGTTCCTAAATACAACGATACAACAAATACCCCAAGAACCTCTCTGGTTTTGGAATACGATAAGCATAACTGCGCACTGAGAGACTTTCTGCAACCAAAAACTCAAACAGACAGCGATATTAAACATTTCTGCACTAAAAAATAAGCAATTTAAGTCAGGAAAGAAACCTGTCTCGCTCGCACACACACACTGCCCGACTGAGAGAGAGTGAGAAAGCGGCAGGGAATTACACACATTGTAATAAATAAGGAAGGTCGTTGCCATAGCAGCCGCCGTTGGCGTCGTTTTGTCCCCTAATATTGTTGTTGCTGCGAGAGAGTTTCTCGCTCTGTGGAGCTCATTCAGCAACTGCTGAAACAAATCAGCTGTTTTGTTGTTTGGGGAGGTGTGTCCGTTTGCAAGTGTGTTGGTGAGTCTGGCTGCCTCTCTTGGTACATATTTTTTGTTTTTTTTCCGCAAAGCATATGTTGGTTAGAATAGCTGTTGCAGCTGTTGTTGTTGTGGGTCTGGAAGTTGTTGCTGTCAAGTAGCCATTGCATTTGAGTGTTGTTGCTATGCAATGTGGAAGCAAAGTGGAAACTCATGTGGCGGTTTTAATCTTCAATCATCTTTTAATTTAAAAAATTAAACTAATACTTTTAAATTTCAACTTTAAAAATGCAATACATCTATGACCTCGATTTCGTAGATTCATTTGGTGGAAAGTTAACAGTGTATGAGTCGTGGAGACAAGTAAACACATACATGTATCTATATACTATTGTTGAAGAGCATGCATGTTTTGCAGCTTTCCTAATTTCGTTGCAATGGTTCTGCTTATGAATAGTGTTCCATGCATCTGGAATTGCGGATGCTCTCGGTATTCTGGTTGTGTGCCACACTAGTGTTGTTGCTTTCTTGCCAGTTTTATGAAACTGTTGCTGCTTTTAAGCCTTTTTTTATTGGTGCCTTCCACCGTTTTATTTGTATGGCTTTTGGGTCTGATGTTACTGCTGTCGCTGGTTTTTGCTGTTGCTACCAGCTTTGGTAGCACTCGTGTCTCTCTTTGTCTGCTTATGTTTGCTCTAGGGTATCCTGTGCTGCATTTTTGCTGCCTTTAGTTGCTGCCGTGGTTGTGCTGCTTGCGTGCTTAATGACGAGTCGGCCGTATTACAGTTTGATTACGGGCCGCCAATTTGGAAATGACCGAAATGCTCGAATTAGCGGGCATGCTTGCTCTGCTGTTGAGCCCATGGCTCAACCGCAACCCAGGCGAACAGCAAGAACGAACAAATACGGGTAGCAGAAACAACAAATTGGCCAAGAGGGTCACCAGACAAAACACTAACTGCAAACTGCCACGACGAAGACAATTCCAGAAGTGGCATAGAAAACTACGACATTAGAAATTCCAGACATAATTTAGATAATGATTTACTCAAGTCGGTTTGGTTGAATTGCAGATTGAAAAAGTCGTTTAATCAACTCTCAAAACTGCTCAGAATACTTTTAATTTCTGCTACATTTCAGAAGTCAACTTGCAACTTGTATGTATAATACTTCTTAGACATGAGTATGAACGCAAGTCAGTTGTAGTGATGGGTTGTAGTTATTATAGTAATCACAGTTCCTTACTGTGAACCATAGACAAAGTAAATTGGTGTTTACGATCGAGTGTCGCAATCGGCAGAAGTAAAATGTATTATTTTGTACTATTTTAGGACAGCTCTATGATCAAATTCAGCATGCTTGTTTGTCCCTAGGTTTTTCTTTTGATTGCCAGTTTTGGGATCTGGCATTCATTTATTAAATCGGTCCAGCAAACATTTATTGTTCCTCTAGTCTCTGGCATCCTCTCTTTTTCTTGATGCCTGGTGCTATCGCCCTGCTCTTCGGACTACCTCCTGTTCTTCCCTTCTGGCATATCGAAGCCGTAACTCAACCGCCTTTCTCCTGCTGAAGCCGAAGTCACGGTCCTCCGGATCCGTTCTCCCTGGCCCAGTCGGCCGACCTGTATGGTGAAACCTGTTTGCATTATTAAGTAACCGCTAGGTGGCAACTGATCCCAAGTGCGACCGGTTGCGCTGCATGGCTTCTTCCTAAGAAAAGATTGTGTACTGTGTTTCGTCGTTTCTATTCCCCGACGTCTGCACGAAACTTTCGTTTTTTATACCCGGTACACGGTGGGGGTACGGGTATATGCTATTCTAAATATTACACACCCTCGACCATTTTTTTTAGTTTTTTCCACCGGACCATGAACTTTCTTGGAACTGTGCATTATACAGATGGTTTTTCTAAAAAGTATTCACAAAAATATAAATTTGTCATTAAAATCCTAGTTTAGGTGCACTTTTCGGAAAAAATCTGTGATGTTGCCCTAATTCTATATTATGTATGTAAAAGGTGAGATGGTTTTGTCATTATATCACTTTATTCACTATTTACTCAATGCTCCTATATAAATGTGGAGTAAAACAAGTGTTGCACATTAATAAATTACTGAGAGAAAAAGGGCATGGAAAGGGGATTACTTATAACGTGGTAGTGGGTCTGATAAAATCCTTTCAAAGACACAATGATGAGGCTTTTTAAGGCGACTGTGTGTAGGGTATCTGTTGATCGAGCGAAGCGATTAGGCAGCCCATTTTTGTGCGCCGCTGCAGTTGGCTGTCCGTTTGTCTGGCCCGCTTGTTAATTCGAAATAAAAACAGGAAAATTTACTTTACAATCTGTGCTAAAATCGTAAAATTGTACCCGGCCCAGGGGAGCGGCAGTTGCTGTGACGTGGCTGTTCCACGTTCAGTTCCGCAGGTAAGACGAGGCTGCCGACGAGGCAGGCTAAAAGGCACGGTGCAGCCCGGCAAGGCTAATCCGCTTGGGCATGACAACGCTGACTATTTGTTCTGGGGCCGGATCTCTTGCCTTCTGCCTCCTGCCTCCTGCCCCTGCTCTCCTTCTGACCCGCCGTCCATCCTGTTCTGTTTGCGGTTCCACGTACTCTCGTACTCTTGAATTCTCGGGCCGTGCCTAGTTGTTATCTCTTCTTATTTAATTTTGGTTGCCATTGCCGGAGTTGCTGTGCTGTCGCCGTCTAATCTCCCCGACTGTATCATCACGAACTTTGTATACCCGGCTCACCAGTTCATCAGGTTCTCGGTGCGAGAGCAAGCCCGTTGATTGATGCGTTTCCCATTCGGAATTTATGCCCTGGACCATTTGGGACAAGCGTTGAGCAATTCATTTTTTTTTTCTGGCCAACGGTCCTTGCTGGCCTTCTCTGCTTATGCACCTCAATCCGTTTAGAGATGTCCACTCGGCCACTTTACCGCTAAAAAAACTAGTTGTTGAAGGACATCGCATTTCAATGGTTGCAAACATTTGTCAATAGGATTAATGTGGTCAAGTGGCAGCCGCTAGTTTTAACCATATAGTATATCTATTGGATTTTAAAAAATAATATTTGAGAAATAATGGCACGAGGTATGATTTGATACTTGATGGCAGGTAGTTTCAGATGGCAATTGAACTGTATTGTATACTTTGGTGGAACATTTGCTTCATATGTTGTTCTTAGATCTATCTTCTTTTGAGCTTATTACCTGATTCAATGTATCTTCTGTAGAGCTTTCATCAAAATCTGCTGAGATAACAATAATCAAACTATATACCTAGAGCTGACAGCCGCAACTCCTTTTCGCTTCATGGTTCGAATCGTATTAATAGATGTCAGTGGCCATCACTGATCAGATCCCCTCCAGCTGTAATCAGCTTGATCAGAAGAGGGATACTCTGCCCGAAACATCAACCGCAGCAACATCCACTGCGCAACAGCAGCAGCACCATCAGAAGCGTCTTGAGACATAGACTTCGGCTGCCTTGGCGATGGCGATGCGGACGGCGTGCACGTCGGAGGGAATCTAAATTGCTAAATACCTTTTTATGGTTGCTGGCAGTCCCACTGTAGCGGTGCTCCTGCTGCGGAGCTTCGGTTTAACATTTTAAAATGTATCTTGGTATCGCCGGCTTTCGCAGCAGCGATCCATAGTTGCTTTATAATGTATTGTATGCATTTTGATTTTCCCTGAAAGCGAACTGCTCATTCCTGTGATTCATCATGGGGCTATTGCCGTTTTTGGAAGTTACTCCTTTGGCATGTTTTTAATAGCCCTGAGGGATTTATTCATTTCCATTGTCCTCTGCCGTCCAATTTCGATTGCCATCCAGTTATAAACAATTTCAATTATTTTTTCCGTCTCCTTTTCCATCGCTCGAAATTATGCAACTAATTGCCGGGAATGCGGAGCATGTCACTCCCGAAACGATGTGTTCCCTTTCTCATCTCCAGTTGGTAGTCAGCTGGCAAATGCATAATTAACCTGACCTTTGTTCGCCGAAAATAATGGCCAAGAAAGGAACTAAAAGAGGGTTGGCCCAGGGGTATTTTAGGTCTAGGTATATTATTTTTTATTTTCTGCGAGGATGGATTTCACCACCATTTAGTTCTCGCATCATGTTTTTATTGGAAAAGCTATTAAACGGATTCCGCTGCAATACTTTTGATGAACTGGACCCCGGAATGTCGTTCAAGCTTGGGATCTCAAGAACAAAGCAAAATACTGTGAGGCAAAAACCTAAGGCGTCGACTTGGGCAAGCAAGTATAGTTAAGTCCCTTGGCATTTCAGGAACTTCACGTATAGATACCATATATTCAATCCATTTGCCTTTTGTGCCAGCCATGATCTTTAAATTGGCGGTTTTGGTTTCGATAATGGGTTTCAGTATTTTACGAATCATTTTATGTTTTTAATGTTTAAGTTTAAGTCTTATCAAGAAGTCAAGAAACTGAATTAGAGCCCTTTTGTGGTAAAAACAACTAAGCTGGTTTCCATTTTTCAGTCTCAAATTCCTGAATCGCCCCTTTGATGTCTGTCCCAAATAAATTCACGATACCAATGGTTTATGTTAGTCGTGATAAGACTACAAAGCCCTTTTATCCTAGCCACTCCCCAAATTAATAGAAGTGCAACGATTTCGGAGCCCGAAGCGCTGTTCTAAGTTAGGGCCACTTTAGAGCATATATCTTAATTAACTCGAAAATAATAACAGATCCACTTGAAAGACTCCCCAGTCTGTTGCCCTTACTCACATAATATAGCCAGCATTTTTCAACAATTATGATATTCTTACGTCGAGGCGATAAAAATATATTAAAAAAACAAGAGAGAACTCAGCTAGTGGAAGTGCGAAGGAGAGTCAAAAAGTTTTTTGGCATATCAATAGGAATTTACAAGACCAATACAAAAATGAAAAAATAGCAAAGTATTTTTCAAAAGTGTGGGCGTGACAGCTTCAGGCGGCTTGTGGGCGTTACAGTGGGCGTGGCAAAAAGTTTTTTGGCAAATCGATAGAATTTTATAAGACCAATACAAAAATGAAAAAATATCAAATTATTTTTCAAAAGTGGGGGCGTGGCAGTTTTGGGCTGTTTGTGGGCGTTAGAGTGGGCGTGGCAACATGAGTCTATGTCTCTGGAGTCTGTATGCTTAATCTCAACTTTCTAGTTTTTGCAGTTCCTGAGATCTCGACATTCATACGGACGGACAGACGGACATGGCCAGATCGTCTCTGCTATTGATGCTGATCAAGAATATATATATGTACTTTATATGGTCTGAAACGCTTCCTTCTGCCTGTTACATACTTTTCAACGAATCTAGTATACCCTTTTACTCTACGAGTAACGGGTATAACTACTGAACTTTACTTTAATTATCTAGCACTTATTTTAAAGAGACTAAAGATTTAAAAAACAAACATTTACCACGCATTTTTTTGTAAAAATCACAAATTTTGATTTTCGGAGTCTGTTTATTCGGCCTCTAAAGGTAGTTCCCCTCTTAAGTTCTGTAAGAGCATTCCCTTTTCCCCTATGCATTTTTCCCGTTTTTGAGCCTTGTTATTGTTTCCACTTGGAAAACACATTTTTAAGACATTTAATTAGCTGCGACCCAAAATTTCCCCGTTGAGCTGCATTTGGCCAATTCGATTGGAGTCTCGAATTCCAGTTATTGAATACTCGCGGGCGGAAGTGGAAGGGGTTGGAAAGCGGGTGGTGGGCTCAGGTAACCCTGCATCCCGGTTGACATATGGGGGTTGTTTGGCAGCCCTTGCCCTCGTGTCCTTATCCATATTTAGTTGCCGATGCGGGCGTAATATACTTAAACAAATTGTTATACCCGTTACTCGTAGAGTAATAGGGTATACTAGATTCGTTCCTAGAAGCGTTTCAGACCATACAAAGTATTTATATTCTTGATCAGGATCTGGTCTGGCCATGTCCGTCTGTCCGTCCGTATAAACGATGAGATCTCAGGAACTATAAAAGCTATAAAGATCAGATTTTGAATGTAAGCTCCAGAGATATAGACCCATGGTGCCACTTTAACGCCACCCAACAAACCGCCAAAAACTGTCAGTGTTGAAGTCTCTCCTTCGCACTTCCAATAGCTGAGTAACAGGTATCAGATAGTCGGGGAACTCGACTATAGCCTTTTCTCTTGTTTTCGTTCTTGATTTGCTTGGATATCGTTATGAGGGTAGCACCTGTCGATCAAACCACACTCGCAAAAACTAGTAACATGCTTATGTCTAATTTCAGGAACATATAACATTTGGGCTCGTGCACTACGAACCAAACGCTTAGTGAACATTCAAAACTGATTTTACTATGACAATTATTTTAAGTTGTACGGGCATATTTAGTGTGCGTATAAATTTTTGTTTTGCCTTTTCTTATGGCCCACACAGTGCCAGTTTAAAATGTACTATAACTTATCTGTACGAGGCCCTTGGGTAATTATTCTCCGTACTAGATTTACAATTTCTTTGCGTGCACCACCAATGCAAACGTACAAAATGTTCTTTACAGATGGTGCGCTCGTTGGGTATCCAAGGGATACAGGCTGTGGATGAAATGTATTTGGCAGCGCCTGCGTCTCGCATGGCACGCTATAATTTAGCATAAATTGTCCATGCTGTCGAGATTAATGTATCTAATGACCTGATTTGCTGACTTACAGTAATTTCCAGCTTACGGCGCGCCGGAGAATCGCCGACACAAACAAACTGAGTGGTTTTTACATGTTCGTTCCTAACGTACCCTAGCTACCTGCAGTTAAATTTTGTTCGCGACCGGTTTCCAGGAAGTGTACGCCAGATACAAGAAAGAGGATACATATCTCTGCGAAAATACAAGTATCCCTTAGCTTGGCCTCTCCTACGGAAATGAATTTCCAGCCATTAATCATGCGTCCAATAGAAGTTTTTCTGGCTAGCTCCTCCGATAGCCAAGCACTTTTTCAGGCTTTTTTGGCCAAATTATGGGTTTGCTAATGTAATGAGCACCAGGTCTCTGAATCTGTATGATGGAAAGGTGGGGATTTCAGATTATGTGGTTGCTAACCCACTTTTAGTGCGCGTTTTTCACTAAGATTTTATTTGAAAACAGTTGGGATTGTTAAAATAGCGAAATTATCTTGAGGAGTCCTAGCTTAATCTGCTTGAGTTACTAAAAATTGATTAAATCAAAATCAAATATTCGATGATTACCAATGTATATTTTAAACATATTGTGCGCGAACAATGTAGATAAATTTAGAAATTTACCCTCAATTTATTCCCAATCTTTACTTGAGACGAATACCTTTCAGGGAAAGGGAGTGTTGGGTAAAAAAGCATACTCTTAATGAGCAGTATATGAAGAAAGAGGTATGATTTCAACGTAATTGTGGCATATCGAACTGGATAAGTGGATTTCTTTAACCATTTCTAAGGCTTTGCCAACGCATCAACCACAATTTGGCGCTCAATCATTTGGCTTCATTCGCATTCCCGCTGCACATTCAAGCGGCATAAGGGGAAAAGGGGGCAGTACGAGGCTAGATCTCCGCTTACAGAGACCCCAATCCCAAGTGAACCAAATCGAATCGAATCGCATTGAGTGGAAACGAAGCGAATGGAAATCAAATGAAAACGGGAATAAAACTCATTGCACGGCCACTTGAGACGCCTTTGACGGCTGTTGGTCGACAGCTCAGCTCGAAATAATGCACTAAAAATTACTCTTGGGAATGAATCGGATTGGATTTGAGTTTAAATTTCAATTACATGAAAGTTTTTTTCTTCTTAGTTTGGTTAGTTGTTTATTCATTTCTTTCAATTGAAAATGTTAAGCTTATGGTTTAAGCAGACGCTATAGAGCCGCTTATTTCAACGGTTGCAAAGCACGGAAAGAATTCGCAGTGTAACAATCAGAATTTAATTTTATCTTTTGCACACCCCTACTCCCCATCACTTCCTGTTGTGATCCAATAACAAATCGATGGCGGCGATAATTTCCACACGCAGCTGCTGCCGCTGAGCTGCATCTATTTATCTTGCTACCCTTTCCTTACCCAGGTCCGGATTCCCCTGTATGCGAACATGTTTCTCCCTTTTCTTGCCATTTATGTATTAAGCCCTTGAGTGCGATATTGCAGCTCAAGTGCGACGGCGGGGAAGGTTGAGCTTTTCATTTTGCGAGCGGAAATAAAACATAAACATAAAAGTATCTCTTGGATATTTAATGATAAAGTTTGCCGCTCTTTCCATTATTAACCCCCCCCACCATGCCCGCAGTCGAGTGTGTGGTTGGCATTGTTCATCGCTGTCACGCCCCTAGCACTGCCGCCCTCGAGCCCGGGATTGTGCGTTTTGAACGCTCAGCGAAAAAACAGGAATGAACAACAAAGAAAATAAGGAGCGAAAGACAAAACGGGAATGGTTGATAGGAAAAACGCATTAATTACGCTTTTTCAGCATAAAAAGCAGAAATCGAATCGAACGGATGTGCCCGGGGTGGTTTGGGCCGGGTATTACTTTTATTGCCTCTACTGTTCCCAAAGGATACTCCCAGGACACCCAGTACCAACCCATTCGGCCTGGTTTACCGCTTGATTATGCGCACTCCATGGATAATTTCTGGGCGGTTCCAGAAACTATCTCAGAAACTTTGGCCAACTGTCATGCTCCGTTAGCTGTTGTGTATAGGCACGGTGACGAGGGAGGGGAAGGACGGACCGGAAGTAAGTAAATGAAAGTCGACAGTTTTCAAATTAACCGATGCAATGACAAACGCCAGGGCAACAAAACTCAACAAACTATCCAGCTCAAGCCGTCGTAAAAGAAATGGAAACAAAGCGAATGCAAGAAACCCAGGCCGGGCAGCCCGACAACCGTAAATACTCGAAAAGGACGACGTGGTAAGGTAAAATTGTTACCGCCACACCTGCTACATAGTGCCGAATATAATTATAGTTCCTGAGATCTCGACGTTCATACGGACAGATAGACAGACGGACATGACCAGATCGACTCGGCTATGGATCCTGATCAAGAATATATATACTTTATATTGTCGGAAACGCTTCTTTCTGCATGTTAAATACTCTTTAACGAATCTAGTATACCCTTTTACTCTACGAGTAACGGGACTAAAAGGTCATCATATCAAACAGTCTAGTATTTTCGCGTAAGCTTGCTAGCTATGTTTAGTACTAATATTAATATTTTGGCGGTAGCTGTCGCAAAGTACTGCCGCTGCAACTGTTGCGAAGGGGTCGACTGTGGGGAGGGGTGGGTTAAGTAATGTTGGCAGGAAGTTGTTGAAAATCAAGCACATCAAAGTGACTTGGACGCTGTTGTCGTCCCACCCCTCACGCCGTTGCAATATCTCCGACTTCAGACCGCAGGCCATCGGCAAAAGGTGAGATAGGGGTGGGAAGCGGGGTGCTCAAACAGTTGCCCCGGGCGGCGGGTGGAGTTGCAAGACTCATTAGCATTTTTTGCTAGCGGTTGGCTTTATTATGTGCATGTTTTCCCCGGCCTCTGTTTTTTATTGATTATTTATGCAGTCTCACTTGCGGGCTGTAAATCGTTTGATAACACGCAAAACTGGCTAACTGAAAGTCCCAAAAAATGTGCCTAGAAGGTAAACATGGCGACGTACACGTATAGTGACTATCGTAATGGAATTTGTTTTTGGCCCAAAATTCGAGTTTTAGTTTTACGATGGGTCTCGGATGTTACATAATGGGTATACTAAATTCGTTGATAGTTCGTAAGACGCAGAAGAAAGCGTTTTCGACCATATAAAGTCTATAAATTCTTAATCAATAGCCGAGTAGATGCCTAAACTTACAATTTTAATTCAACCTCCGTCACCGGAAATTCTCAGATTTCAATTATGAAATTTACAGTTAAACTGCTTTTATTGTCAAGAAGGGCTTTAATAGTCTGAATTAAAATCAACAATGCGAGATAACTAGAAGTGTCACTCGAATGACCTATATCTAAATCGTGCACCTCTTTTTATACCCGTTACTCGTAGAGTAAAAGGGTATACTAGATTCGTTGAAAAGTATGTAACAGGCAGAAGGAAGGGTTTCCGACCATATAAAGTATATATATTCTTGATCAGGACCAATAGCCGAGTCGATATGACCATGTCCGTCTGTCCGTCTGTCTGTCCGTCCGTATAAACGCTGTGATCTCAGGAACTACAAAAGCTAGAAAGTTGAGATTAAGCATACAGACTCCAGAGACATAGACGCAGCGCATGTTGCCACGCCCACTCTAACGCCCACAAACCGCCCAAAACTGCCACGCCCACACTTTTGAAAAATGTTTTGATATTTTTGTATTTTTGTATTGGTCTTGTAAATTTCTATCGATTTGCCAAAAAACTTTTTGCCACGCCCACTCTAACGCCCACAAACCGCTCAAAGCTGCTACTCCCACACTTTTAAAAAATTTTTTGATATATTTTCATTTTTTTATTAGTCTTGTAAAATTCTATCGATTTGCCAAAAAACTTTCTGCCACGCCCACTATAACGCCTACAAACCGCCAAAAACTGTGTTTAAGACTCTCCTTCTCCCTTCCACTAGCTGAGTAACGGGTATCAGATAGTCGGGGAACTCGACTATAGCGTTCTCTCTTGTTTATCTTCCTGCCTTTAAGTTCTTAAAAGAAGTCTGTCAAATTTTTCATGGTGCATAGTGAGTATCTACCAAATACCGAGGGAAGCTATCTGTACAACTCCCGAGCAGAGATCCATCCCATTATTCTTAAGTTTATCACCTTGTTTTCCTTGAACTCGATTCGATCATATCGTTTTCTTTTCCCACCATTTGGCAAACTGCGTTTGCCATTGTGAGTTTCTGTCTTTAATGTTATTGGTCTCGTGTATTGTATTTCCATATCTATTAAGTTCTATTGTGCGCTGCCTTGGTCACATGTTGGTCTATCCCCTCTTGCAATCTTTCCCTACACGCAAAGTAGAACTGACTTTAAAACCAATAATTTTTTGTCGACCTTTAATAAGGGGTACGACACAGACAATGGATTTCATAAACTAAAATTTATATTATTAATTAATGTTAATATTATACCTCTTGGATATTGCTGCGTACATCAGCATTTTAATTCATTCTCATTTATTTTGAAATAACATATCACATCCTTGAATCCCTGCCCCACTTTCTTGGCCCCTTTGAGCCCGTTTGAACGGGGCAGAATAGACAGAGCCTTGGCTCAAACAGTATACGGGGAATAAAGAGCCGCTGTAACAGAAGCCTAAGAAATTGCGAAACATGTCACTGGCAAACAGCAAAGTCTGTCACCAAGGGACCCTAAGGGATACATTTGAGATAAATAGAGGCTGAAAAAAAGTGAGTCTGGGGCGCTGCGAACAAACAAAAGTGAAAAGTTGCTGGGCTGAGCGCAACTAAGTGAAATACATCACACAGTGCCCCCATTTCCACTTTGTTCTTCGGTTTTACATGGATTTCATGTATCTCTGTGAAGTTAGGGAACTGCAATACAATTGCAGTAAAGAGCGCATAGTTGAATCGGGAAGTGAATTGGTAAATATGATTCGTAAGATCTTATTGCATTTGCACCATCTATGGCAAGAACCAGAGAAGTTCCGTGTATTTGACGGTTGAGAAAAGATGAGGGCGTACTCAAACAAATGGACGAAATGATGGAAGCAGTGGGGAAAGTATTCCCGCCCACCTATTACTTAGGCCAGAGCTAGTTGCTCATTAAAGTCCTGGCCAACGCCCCTTGGGGCGGACTTGGATGGCAACTGGCACGTGCCATAAATTCGGGTGTAAATGGAGCATGCCCAGAACGGTATCCTGTATCCAAGCGGCATTTGGCGTTATCCCACAATAAATTGCTGTCTTAATTTTGTGGACAAAACCACCCTTCAGCGAGCTTTTGGGCTTCCCTGACCTGCTGAAAAATTATATTAATTTGGAGCGCGTATTGTTATATTGCACGGCAGCAGCGGCGAAGGAAACGAAACTTTGACATGGCCTCCTGACATCTTATTAAATATGCACGAAGCTAAATAAAAGTTTTTAGTGAGCGCTGAAGGGAGTGAACATGAATGGCCTGACATCAAATAAACTTTGAATGCATCCCCTCGGCTTGGTGGGGTTTTTGGCCCTGACTCCGCCTCTTGGTAATAAAAAGTAATTACATTTCTGGCTTTGCCTCTCTGTTGCCATTGGCAATATGCATTTCCATTGCTGCAGTTTCGGGACTTACATAAAACGGAAGACAACCCGGGAAGAGGAGGCAACTTTTAAAAGCAATAAGGTTTCTAAACTCAACGCTGTTTCTACGCAACGCCATTTATAGTTACGGGATAAATGATCTACGGGCTTTTCGGTCCACTGTATATTAATAATATAAATACATGGTTTAAGTTTTAGAAGAGTTAATAAAATAAATAAGCCCAAATGCAAGCAAAATTTATTTGGTAAATAAATAATTAATCAACATGTTTTGGTATTACTATTTTGATTGGGTAATTTTAAACGTTCTATCGAACGGTAAATAAAAGTTTTTAAATAATTTCATAATTGGATTTCACCATACGAAATCCTTAAGGTATCCAAACTTAATTAAGACCTGTCTACGAAATCAGATTTGTACATTAATGACCATGGCTGGCAGTCTTGCCTCGCCCTTTCCTTCCCAATCAAAGTACTTTGAGATTGAGCAAACCCCTCTGACGGCACGGACAGGAAATTGAAAATATTTGATTTTCGAAAAATCCCCTTAAGAATTTCAGTCAAAACACAAAAATAAAAACCACATTATTTATGCTACAGAAAATAGAGCCATATAGTGGCTTTAAATAAATAAGTAGATTAACTTTTTCAAACGTTTTTAAAGAGTTTTTAAAAAGTTTAAAATGTACTATTTAAAGACCGATAGGCTCTATTTTTGCCAGTGTAATATTGTGATATCATGGTGCCTTGCTTAGTGCTCTTGTGGCTAATTGCCATGGCATTTTGGGCGCAGCCTGAGCATCGGGATCTATACTTTTAAGGTTCGGCTACTGGAGCCAAGAAGGGCCGAATTACGAATTTTGCCTCAAGGCAATGCTCCGACAAGGTGTTTACACCAAGGGAACGGCGGTCCAATCAGCTCATCCAGAACCCGATACAAACTACACTCGCAACTGAAACCGAACGAGAATGGCAATTACGTGAGCGAAAGATGGCTTAGGTCCCACCCCTCCCCTCCTGCGGAGCCCAGTCATTGGCAGGCGTTTAAAATATTTGAACAGACGGCAGACAATCGAACATGGCCCGGACAACGAGGGACATACGGACAAGCGGAAAGGACAAGATTCCGGAAGGACGGGAAGCGGCGGGGCAGGTGCAACACACTTGGCACATCTAACACTATGGCCAGCGTGGCAGCACATAAAAATTTATACAATATTTACGTGTGGCAGCAGTCTTTTACCCATGTCTTTCAGCCATGCCTCGACTCCTGGTTGGCCACTTCTTGGGAGTTTCAGTCAGGGAGTGCCAGGCACTCGAGTTTTCAAAACAGGGATCCACTTAAAATGAAAATGCTCGAGCGGTAACTATTGGACACAGGACTTGTGAGACTAACTACTACTAATAAATAAATATGACTTTAACATTTTTTACCGGTACACTAAATATAGCAATTTATTAAAAAAAATGTATTTACCGAGAAGCTATGCAAATTTCAGTTAGAGCTCAGATTTGCAACCTTGCAACAAGCAAGTGAGAATGTATCGATTTCCCTGCTCCCGTTGCAAATTTAATTTAAAACAAGAGAGAACGCTATTGTCGAGCTTCCCGACTATCTGATACCCGTTACTCAGCTAGTGGAAGGGAGAAGGAGAGTCTTAAACACTGACAGTTTTGGGCTGTTTGCAGGCGGTTTGTGGGCGTTAGAGTGGGCGTGTCAAAAAGTTTTTTGGCAAATCGATAGAAATTTACAAGACTAATACAAAAATGAAAAAATATCAAAATATTTTTCAAAAGTGTGGGCGCGGCAGTTTTAGGCGGTTTGTGGGCGTTAGAGTGGGCGTGGCAACATGAGTCTATGTCTCTGGAGTCTGTATGCTTAATCTCAACTTTGTAGCTTTTGTAGTTCCTGAGATCTTAGCGTTCATACGGACGGACAGACAGACGGGCGGACATGGCCAGATCGACTAGGCTATTGATCCTGATCAAGAATATTTATACTTTATATGGTTGGAAACGCTTCCTTCTGCCTGTTACATACTTTTCAATGAATCTAGTATACCCTTTTAATCTACAAGTAACGGGTATAACTAGTTCGCAGCTGTCTCCTTACATCTATCAAGCATGTGCACAACTCCGCCCGGAAACGCTGCCTCTAATTAAGGGAATTCACTTCGGCAAGTCAGCCGAAACTTTATGCAGAGGTACCAAGAACCGCTGCCGTTCAGAAACCCTCAAAGATCGAGCAGCAATCAACCAACCCACCACGGGGAGGCAAGTAAACGGGAAAATCAGAACGGGCTGACAGCAGGTGGCTGGTTGACGAGCTGACTGACTGGAGACTTCTCCCGGGGCCGAACTCATCCGGAATTGAAGTTATCTGTCTGTCCTCCGTTCGTCTGAGTGGCTAAATTCATTTGGCAGGCAAATGCAAATTATTACAACTTACGCTTCCTTTTTATTTTCTTCGGGTGAGGACTGGCTCTGGAAATTATTTATTCAAATGGAGAATGGAGGCGGATATTCCGGCAGTCAGGCAGAAGCCGGAGTTCCACCGCCGTCCGAAGGGGTGCTCGCAAGTTTTGGACCCAAATTTTGACGTGCAAGGAAAAAAAGGGCTCAGCCACTTCGTCTTCCGTATGTAGTCGCTTATGATTTGCCTTTAGCAGACCTGGATATAGAGATATCGGTCTGCTTCCTGTGCTTCGAGCAGACCCGCCTTATAAATCATGCAAAGGGGTTTTCCCTGGCGATAAGGAATCTCCCCACCTCGAATTTGAGTCCCGTGAGCATTTTCTCATGCCCTCGGCCCCGCAATTGTCATGTAAATCAATGCAACTCGCGCGCATCGCCTCCCAAAACCATTTCCATTTCTTGGCGCTCAGAGGAGCTGAGAATGTTTCCAGCTTGTCCGGAGGCCTGCTTTTTGCGCTTAAATAAAACCAATTGAAGCGTAAATCTTTCATGTCGTTCCTGTAGCCGGTAACGGATCGAATAAAGAGTGGGAACGATTGGTGGCGGAAAGTGGGAAAACGATTTGAAAACAGCACTGTTCAACTGGATTTGGGTGAATGAGAATATTCTTAGATGACTGAAGTATAGGTGTGGACTTAGCAAAGTAACATGGTGGGATATTCGTATTGCAGGAAAAATAAAGGTGATATAATTTAACACCAACTAAAGCGAGAATTATTATGGCGGCATAACACTCCAAAACAAAACACATGACTCACAAGATGTTTTTATTTATCAGCCCATTTTTAACCGTCGTTTTTCTTGATATTTACGGAATTTCCACAATCCAGAGATCCATCTGGTGGTGTAAATCGAAGCCAGCAGAAAAGGGACTACCACAAAGCCTGCCTTTCCCCAGCCAGCTTAAGCTGCAATTCCAGTGATACCAGGGGATCGACTAAAGTCCGCGCCGAAAGAGCATCGTAGACGTCGTATTAATTTCCATGTGGTCGCCGTCTAGTCTTACGGCTTAGGTGTGAAGCGAAAAAGGCGCCCTGACCCCTTGGTTTTTACTGTGCGTCTGACCAGCTTGTATTTCAATTTAATCACCTCAGAAAACGAAAACAACGAAACTTGAAACGCGGCGCACTTTATTGATATGCCTGCATGGGGTAACGTGCCAGACGAGTGCAATTGATAAGCGACTAGAGTGCGGACCTGAATTGCAGATCGGATCGGGCTGACGTATAAATGAAGCTCTGTTTCGATGTTCGCCCAGCCTTTTTTCCCGGGTTTCCCATTAAGAAGTCAGCCACTGTAGCTAATTAAAGCGACGTCTGAGCAGAACTCGAATCAAATTCGGCGTATATCAAATTATGAACACAGCTGGCAGCAATTGCCGTCGGAGCCACAACCTGACGCATATGGATTGGCCACTACCCATCACATTGGTCACATCGACTCGGCTATTGATCCTGATCAAGAATATATATACTTTATATGGTCGGAAACGCTTCCTTCTGCCTGTTACATACTTTTCAACGAATCTAGTATACCCTCTTACTCTACGAGTAACGGGTATAAATACAAATAATTTCGATACATTTGGCACTGAAATTGATAAACATTCGCTGTATATAAAATTATATACCAAGATTCCACATTCTAGTACTCACGAATGAAAGTGGTTTTTGCCAATGGAAAAATGAGTTGTTGCAAAAATTAGTAACGTCGAGGGAATAATCAGCAGGACGTTTCACTGAAAATTCTTCATTTTTCGTACTGTTGCATTGTGTGATTTCCGCTCTTTGCCTAATTTCCAAGCACTTCCGCTTAATTAGAAACCCGCCTAAGAATCTTTATAAACTATCCTATCGACCACTTTACTTGCCCGAATCTAATACATTTCCATACGCCCGTATTTGCTCCGAAAAATTCTGTTTCCCAACGAAAAAAATGTATCCCCTCTCCCTGATTTCCAGCCCACTTAAGTGGACTTCGTTTGCTCTTGGCGATGTTTGTCTAGTCTATGTGCCGCGTTTGTGTTGTATTTTATCTTTGTTCTCGTGTTTTGTTTGTCTGCAACACGTAGGGCCAAAAGAGGAAAAACAATAGAGCAGAAGGACCTCAAGCTGAGCTCAGAAAACCAAGTGCCACATGACCACGACTCAAATTTCCTTCGACAATCACAGTGGTGCAAGACCCATAAAGTCGAGCACAAAAGAAATGGCATACCGAAAGAGATATGATAACTGTAATCCGAGAGAGGAATGGTGTACTTAAAGCCTCGGTGTTTGATTGCAGCTTAAATCGAAACGCAAATGGAACTAAGAAGGTATGTGAGACAGCTGCGTGTCGCTAAACTGGTAGGGGATTTCAGGGTTAATAATTCCCTGCCTTATGTAAAGCTCGAGCATACGTAAGTACTACTTTTACTACTGCTCTATACATAATCGTCTGTTACTTTATCAACTCCATGTAATACGAAAAGAACTGAAAAGATGGATCGCCCGAACTCTAATTCTTAGGGTCCAGAGTTCGCGTTGGCCAGAAACATTCCTGGAACATTTTTTTTAATGGTCACTAAAGCAAGCCAAAACTGTGCAGCCAACTAAATGTGGTGAGCACCATTACGGATATTATCTGCTGGCCCTTAGAAAAAACATGAAACATTCCCGAGTGCTCTTATCGTGCTTCTTGACTCCGCAACTTTGGCCATTCCACTGTGCGGCAAATGAAAAGTTTTTGGGGTGGAAGGGGTCGGAAAAGCCGGGAAGGAGGCAGGAAAACTTCCAGCAAAGCCTAATAGACATTAGCCCAATACCTCATTGCTTGTGCCGCTCTGTTTTTGAACTTTGCCTTTATACTCAACTTTTATAATTTGTCTGTTAGTGTCTGTATCTATATTTATCTCAATAACATATGAAATGTATCGACTAATTCAGGTTACAAACATGCTTTTTGAGAAATATACAACTTGCATAACATTATTAATGATTCAATATAAAACTGGCATAGGTAAACAAAAACCTTTTGAACCTGTGCCTTTGTAATATACCTAAACTTGTAACTATATATACCCTATATATACCCTTAGTATATAGCCGCGACATCAGACTAAAACCTTACTCCCTCGACTTAACATCGGTGTTCCTTAAGTTGCATTACAAGTGTAAATTTTCGGTTTTGCAGCAATTTGGTTTAATTTCTTTTCGACTGCCGCACGCCTGGAACATAACGAGCGTGGTTAATTGTAGCAATATACAAGGGGTCGGGCTTGGAGTCAGAGTCATTATCCTGACAAGAGGGAGACACGCAGAGTCTGCCCCTGGGCATGCGAGCTGCGACCTTCCCGCCCCTCAACCCCTCCAATCCACCCCCTCTCAGTGTTGTTGCTGTGGTGGCAGGCCGCGTTTTGTTCCAGACTGTGGCAAATGTGTCATTAGGCATGTTTCATGACCCTATGTCATGCACAAAAATTATAATTTAATACACTTGCGGCAGGTCGTACAACGTAGAGAGATGAGTTTGCACAGGCGGTTAGTTGAGATTTCAAGAAAGCATTTCTCCCGCACACCCTTTAAGCAATATTAATATCCGGTTTTCAACGGTAAGAAAGGGGCATTATTCAAATGAATTATAATAGCAATAATCACCAAAGGAATTAGTCTATACTCCAACAAAAACTGGATATTCATCCGTGGCTTTTAAATTTTAACGAAACTATAAGGTTTTTAAATTTCAAGTTCCTGTTCCAAGTCCCATAATTTGTTTGAAATACTTTATTCTGTGAATAGTATGAAACCCCTGATTATGGAAATGCTGATGAAGCAAAAGCTTGTACTACCACTAGCTGAGTACTAGGTATCTGATAGTCAAGGAAATCGACTGGTGTTCTCCCCTGCGTTTACTTTAGATTTAACAGCTACCTCCCGCGGAACTGGTTAATGCAAATATACAGTGAACAGATTTGATTCGATAATTCAGCCGTATACTCGTAGCTGGGAGGAGCCGAATCAGTGACACTCAGGTCATCAAAGAAATTTTCCTCATCTCCTTAATTGCAGAACTCCCGAGTATTACCCCAGCATCTCGATACTGTCGCAGTAAGTTCTTTACTTTGTGCCACATAGTTGCCACAGTTTGCTGAAGTTGCCAGTCGCTACGCCTGCCAATTACGAAGGCGCAGGATGTGTTTTAGTATCCCTGCCCCCTGAAAAGTGGAGCTTTCATTTTAGCCACTCTTGTCGCATCTAATTTGCACAGCTCGCGGCTAAATATGAAAAGTTTGTCGTGGCTAATTTGCTTTATGGCATTTTAATTGTATTTGCCCAGCCTGGGAAATTGCCAGCTGCCGACTACTGATTGCAGTCTGGCTGCTGAAAAGTTAGTGAGCTTATGAATTTCAGATGGGGGTTGCCCACCCATGTATCTCAGTGGAGCAGGAAACTCGGAAGATACTCCTTGGGAGATAGTTCCGCGCCTTTGTTGCTGATAACCGCATTAGGCAATTATCGATAATTTATGAAAGTAATTGAACGCCACATCGCATGTGCGGATGTCTGGCCCCGACGAGGCTTGTATCTGTATCTATATCTGTGTTTGCCGGCTGAAAAAACAAATGAGCACAGCAGGGCCCATCGAGTGCAGATACTATTCTTATAAATAGACAACAACAGCGACCCTTGTCGACAGTTGGCAATCATCATCGTCAACCAACTAGGCAAACACATGCAGGGGCTAGCAAAGGCCAACTAAGTTGCCGAAGTTACCCATACCCTGGGGTTTTCTCGGCAAAGTCGAGTTAATGGTGTCATTATAAGCAAAATATGTATAGTAGATAGATAGATAGATAGATAGATAGATAAATAGATAGATATATAGATAGATAGATAGATAGATAGATAGATAGATAGATAGATAGATAGATAGATAGATAGATAGATAGATAGATAGATAGATAGATAGATAGATAGATAGATAGATAGATAGATAGATAGATAGATAGATAGATAGATAGATAGATAGATAGATAGATAGATAGATAGATAGATAGATAGATAGATAGATAGATAGATAGATAGATAGATAGATAGATAGATAGATAGATAGATAGATAGATAGATAGATAGATAGATAGATAGATAGATAGATAGATAGATAGATAGATAGATAGATAGATAGATAGATAGATAGATAGATAGATAGATAGATAGATAGATAGATAGATAGATAGATAGATAGATAGATAGATAGATAGATAGATAGATAGATAGATAGATAGATAGATAGATAGATAGATAGATAGATAGATAGATAGATAGATAGATTCATAGATATATAGAGTTTAAACAAGACATTCAGGAGACTCGTAGTGGTTCGGGCTTACAGTAATTCATATGTCTGTTATTTATTTAGTTTAAAAGCGCTGGTTTAATACATCATCAAGATGTCTTCCTTCGTTCAGATCATTAAATTGTGTTTCACGCAGTGTTCTGTTTTTATAGTAATATTTTAATGGACTTTTGATTTGAGGTCTAAGCTACTACTACTAAACTGATGGAGGAGCCTAAAGGCTTGAGCTGCAATATAATTTGGATACATTACATAACGTATTGCCAACGGCAAATAATGTGCATCACTTTAATATTCTAATGTTTAAAGTAATATCTTATTTCCTTCAAATTATTTTCTTTGCGACCTTTCGACCTCATCTGTACCTATAACATTCCAACTGAAACAGGGAAAGACAAAGCATTGTCATTAACGAAACCAAATAAAAACATTAAATGCTAGCTGGCATGGCAGAAAAGTACACACGAAATACACAAAACTGTGTTCAGAATTTTGTGTATTTGTGGACACACGCCGTCGTACTATTTATTGTGTGGGTCTGTGTTTGCTGGAAAAGTTGTTTAACAAATAAATAAGCGCTTCGAAATGAAAACATTCGCTCCATTGCCCATAAATATTTGTTACCGTTTATGTTGATTCAAATGGTTCGGATTGTCAACTGATAAATTGTTACGATGGGTGGATGAGAAGAGCTGGAGTAATTGGAGCAGGATTTGGTTTTATAGGTTCTTTAAATTGTTACCTGAACGACATAATTATAATAAATGTAATGAAGAACAGACACTACTACAGTTAACTTTGGTTCGTAGTATTAGTGGTATTATATTTTAATATCCAAATCCAAATGGTTTTCAAATATATTAGACGTACACTACATATACAAATTCTTGTTAATTCAGTGAACAACGGATTCATTAAATACACCGGATATAACACCGAAAATGGTAACTCACCAATATGAACTCCCTATTCATTTTTCTTTTGTACAACTCATCTAGTGTTTTTGTTCATAATAACATTTGTTTATTGCCAATGTTTTATAAACAAATATGGTTCAACCTGCTGTCAAGGTCAAAGCGCTTACTCCGATTCCTTTTATTGAGAATGTTTTGTTTTAAGCCACCATCAGCACTAGGGAAATGCCACTTTTGCCTTGTACGAGTAGGAGTAGTATGCTGTATTCTTTGGGTCCGATTTTGTGGGAGAGCACCAATCATCCTCCAATCGGTGCAGGAAACTTTTCTCGAACCCCTCCCTCGAGCTCTGTATCTTCCCTCAGTATCTTCAATCACCGATTCCTGTCTAAACGCTGATCTATCTGGGTGATTAATCTCTAGCTGGTATCCACTGCCGCTGGATGGTGTAACTTTTGAGTAACTCAAGCTCAGCACAAGAATTCACTAGGAAGAGTCACTCCATAAAGAATAATTTATGTTGACCTTCAAGGTTACCAGAGATACTAGTCCGAAAGACCTGGTGTTGTACCAATTGATACCGACTTGCAACTGTTCGTAAAGTGCCCAAGAGCTCTGAATATTCGAAAAATGAAGCTGCCCAATACAAGTTTAAATGCAAAACAAAATTCTGATAATCAGATTTTAGATAAAAAGTTGTATAACTACCCAATAACCAGCAATCCAGGAAGGCGGCTCAAATCTTTTATTACACTTGCGATTTTGTATTACTCATGCATATTATTTTTCAAGTTTGGTCGCTAATACCATAATGATTTGTTTGCAGTCTTGACCTGAAAATGTTCTTTTTTTTCGCAAGAAATATACTTTAAGCAATAGCTTTACGACTTTGTCGAATGTATCCCAAACGACAGATTCTCCGTGCGCCTCGAAATACATCTTATTAATTGCTGCGACAACCCGAAAGTGTTGAGTGTCGGGAGAGGCTTTAGTTTTTATTGGAGATTGATTAAATTGAGTTCCGCGAACGGTCTCTTTGATATCTCGAGTTCGGATCGGAGCCCTTCTACCTTGTGGAAGTCTGGCACACACAGTCACCTGTTCGATGTCTGTTTTCCCCTTTTAGCGGCATGTGTCTGCCCATCAGTTACCACCTCAATTTTCCGAAAACCGAAAGCATCTAATAAATAGGCGCACAATTAACAAGTTCCCAGTGATTTATGCCGACGTCGCCGCTCGCTTGGGCTGGTTTTGTTTCTGGTTCTGAGTTGTTAGTTGGAATGGGAATGGGAATCAGTGTCCGCCGCCGTTCTGTACTGGGACTGCGTTTTATGGGCACCCCGACCGATCGGCGGAACAATGCAGGAGATCATTTTTTACGAGCCACTCGCTGGGCTGCGATGTGCCCGCACGCCATATGTTCGGGACGGGAACTGGACAGGGAGAGGGCATATTCAGGTAGAGCTGAATATGTGGTCCGAGATCCAGGGCCCTTTCACGGACCGCGTGTGCAATTAAACAGTTTCGGGAAGGGCGTTGGGCATGCGCTCAGCCTTGACAAAGTCAATTAAAGGGCTCGCAGATCACCGGATTCCGAGGGACGGGTTGTCTTCGGGGCAAATTTAATTGATTTTAGTTGAGAAAGTGGCCGTGCGCCCAAATCGATTGTATGATTGTATGATAATTCCATTTCTGGAACTCGGAGGAAATATATAATGAATGATTTTGTAACGAGTTTAATAATCAAGTGATGGTGAACGTACGTCGTAGTACAAAATCATCTTTAAAAGTGTCTTCAGTTATGAGATTTTTTGTTGATTTCAGAGCAGAAAACTATAGTCACGGTAAATCGTAAAGCTATATTGCTCATAATATATTTTATTATTTTCTATATATTTTAAGGATTTGAGAACTCTCGTAATTCGACATTTAAGTGGTGTGTTCTTTAATATCCTTTTCCACAACGAATAATTTCCGTGTGCAATCGAGAACTTCCCTCAAGTCATCTGAGACAGTTGTCCAGGGAAAACTTTTGTAATTGCTCCGCCTGCAAGTTTTGCCACATAATTTCCAAGCTGCGGCGTCGATTGAACAAAGCAATATTTGCGCAAGTAATTTTCGGTCCAAAAAACTTCCTCTTCCACGTTCCTCATCCAAAGTCGAGCTGAGATGGCAGAAATGCCGCGCCAGAAATGATTTCCAAGCCACGTACTGCTGGACGTTGCCAACTTTAATCTCTCGAACGAGCTTATTCCATTCCACTCGGCTCCAACCGCCCCCACTAATTTTCGTTTAAAAGCGGAATTTATGTGAGCTCAGCAGTTTTGCTCCTAATACGAAATCAAATAGAACTTTTCAAGCGAGGCTGGCCCAGCTGAATATATGTATTTTCGCGCGGAGCGGCGAAAGGAAGGCATGAAAATCGTTTTGTTTGTCGGGCTCATCTTGATTTATGGTCAGGGGAAGTTCGCACATTGGAGATGCCATTATTTTGCGTATTTATACAAATGCCTTTCCTCACACATGCACATACGCATGTAGTGTAGCTACGTGCCTCGTCATAAATCAATAAATGAAATTTACACGCAAAGTTCGTGTTACGTGCTGGGTGGAAATTCACTAGATAAAGCTCCCTCGGATAGTAGCGGAAGACTTTCCCCGTTCGAAACTTGAATCCGTCGAATCATCGGTGCAATTCATTTTTCTTCATTAGACGATATCTGGGGTTTCAACGGGTTATCCTCTCGGAGCGGGAGCAGAAAAACCAGTTAAATGCCGCCCAGCTTCCCCTCTTTACTGTATACATCTGTCCAATTAAACGCATTTGATCATCTCGCAGCAATGGAAACCTTAGCAATGCGGCTGCTTCTCGGAATGGATAAACGAGACTCAGACTGCGATGAAGGGGTAATAAATACTCATAGATATAGACTCCGCCGTTGGGGAGACCCAACAGCAGTAAGTCACTACAACACTCCACGTATTTAGTTGCAATAATTATTCCATAAAATAAAGGTAACTTCCAAAGCGCTGATATCGTCATACGAAAGCACTATAACTATTGTAGCTAAAATTAAAACAAGTTCTTCTGGGTTTGTATGGGATGATTAGACTGTTACATTAAACTTCCCATATGCCATATACCCTTTGCATAAAACACCGCGTGCAGGAAATTTAGCCATGCCCCAAGACAGAATGGCGAGATACACGAGGAGGGAGCGAGAGATGTATTCCGCAGCCCCAGAATGCCCATAAAAATGGTTTGCATTGTTGCTGCCACTGCGGCTGAGGAAAGCAAAAACAAGGACGGCAGCAGCGAAAAAAGAAGCATATATACAACAGTGTCATCAACATAATAGTATGTCAAGTGAGTGGCAGCAAGAAGCGTTCAAATCAGGACATGGGCGGATAGCAGAATTTAATGTGGGGATCGAGTGATTATACGGGTATTCGATTTTAGCAGGCAAAGCCACACTAAGAGCCATATCCACAAGACACAGCCCTTTTAATTGGGAGTCCGATCTGCCGGGAGAATTCTGTATTAAACTGCCCCAAAATAATCCAATGGACCAAGGGCAGGTGCTTGCGGTAGGGTACTGCAGGGCTTCCTGAGGGCTATAAAAAAAAAAGGGTGAGAGGAAGGCAACGCCAGTAACCACTCGAACCCGAGATCATGACGAGACAATGCAATCAAAGGAGCCACCAGCGTACGTTGAATAGCGGAGTATCTTCCTAATAGTCGGGGCAATGAATAAGTGACAAGTCGTGCATATGCAATATTAAGCCATCGCACAACAATAGATGCGGGACTGCAGAAGGGCGGAATGGTTCTGCCCTGGCTGATGCCCTTGCTGCTACAGCCTAGATGTATTTTAAAATACGTTCTGCAGTGGAAGGACATACAGTATTCGTTGTGACTCAGGAACACAACCCCTCGTGGGGATGTCTCCTCAGAATGCGGCTTATATCGGCTCATATATCATATGTACGACGAGCGGCTTAGGCGATGCGGGTCGTCCGACGACAAAAACACGGATTAGCTGCCGCTGCACCTAGCATTCAGTAATTCTCCATTCACGTCAGCGGCATCCTCAGGCAGAGCCCTGTCATTGTCGCCTCCAATGTGTCCCCTTCCTCGCCTTCCTCCCACCAGCCACCGAGCAACCCAGCCGCCCATTGAACCCACTCTTCCTTCCCCCTACGTCATCGTCATCGTCATCGTCGTTGTCGTCGTCATCAGCAGCAGAGGCGGTCGTCGTTGTCGGTTTGTGTGTCATTGAAATGAAACGCCGGGCGACGCCTCTTGAGCGGAATTATTATTACCACTTATGTAGTCGCCATCGCCAGCAGAAGCAGCGCAAACTGGCATTGTTTTCCCACTGTGAGGCTTGGTTTGGTTTGGTTTGTTTTTTCTCGCATCTGTGCACAGAGAAAAATTAGTAAAATTGGTGTATTCTTCGGCATATTTGCTACTTCACTATACTTGAAATCTTACTAAATTGAGCAGTTTTAAACTCAGCTCTACCATGTTTGTCCAAGTGCAGAGACATAATATTCCATAACATACTTTTACAATTTAACATTTATTTTTGAACCAAACAATTTTTTCCCTCTGCACATGCAACTTTGTGAGCTGGCTACACTCATTTCCACATGAATGCATCAGCAGCAAGAGGAGTCGGGGAAGGGGATGCCATGTGTGGTATGGATGCATACCACACGAAGCTGTAGACCCATACCCATGCCTATTCCCAAACCAAGAGCAGCCAAAACGACCCGACCCGCCATAAACCGCAAGTCGTTAAAAAATGTTTGAAAATTGTAGCAGCAGCAAATACATACTTGTAAATAGATGATGATGATGACGATTGCGCAACGGATACGGATACAGATGCAGATGCCGAGGAAGATAGACACCCGTACTCCAGATATAATTTCGCATAGAACATAAAGCATATGAACTTCTGAGTGTCCCCTAAGTGTCAATCGGATATTGCCATTTTGATGTTTAAATTCCAGTGATTCCAGTTAAGAAACAAGAGAGAACGCTATAGTGGAGTTCCCCGACTATCTGATACCCGTTACTCAGCTAGTGGGAGTGCGAAGGAGAGTCTTCAACACTGACAGTTTTTGGTGGTTTGTGGGCAATAGAGTGGGCGTGGCAAACAGTTTTTTGGCAGATCGATAGAAATTTACAAGACCAATACAAAAATAAAAAAATATCACAACATTTTTCAAAAGTGTGGGCGTGGCAGTTTTGGGCGCTTTGTGGGCGTTAGAGTGGGCGTGGCAACATGAATCGACAAACTTGCGCTGCGTCTATTACTCTGAAGTCTGTATGCTTAATCTCAACTTTCTAGCTTTTGTAGTTCTGAGATCTTAGATACAGGAGACTAAGATAAAGCTATTATTTTGAAACGTTTACTGACTGATTGGAGATTCTATTCTTGGGTAATACGTTGACAATTGTTACTGGGTTTTTAACCAAACATTTATGAATTTCAGTTCGTCACGTACAAAAGTCGGCACTCAACGCAGTAAAGATTCCACACTGGCCACGCTTTCCACCAAGAAAAAACCCATTTTGCGAAACAAACATCTTATGTACATTTGCGGAGAGTCCAACACACATCCGTCAAAAGCAATTGCTTTTTTTAGCACAGAGTTCTCTGCGATTTCTCCTCGATTGCCACTCGAGGAGAATGGCAATGGCAAGTGGCTGTCAATAGCTGCTCTATATAAGGCACATATGCCTACATAGCATCCGCAGAATTCCCCTAATGTCCACTTACCAGCAGCCCAGTGGAGTACACGCCGTGCACGCGAAAATGACAGTCGACGTATCCGTAAACTTGCGGACATAAGAAGCGGATGCTTAGACAAAAGCCGCACATCAATAGTTCGAGTTCAACCTCGAGTTCGAGACTTGGTAGGGGACTTTGATAGGGGAAGAATTGCAAAGTGCACCCAGAGAAAAGGTGTTGGAAGTGCCCAAAGAGACATTGAAATATGTTATAAAATAACGTATGCTTTTGGCTGGGCTGCTGTTATATTCACTCATTTAAATCAATGATCCAGTTATCTGCCTACTGAAACATTTCGATCCATGCTCACTTGATCCATCTGTTTCATATTTAATTATCATTTCAACTAAACGCTTCGCGGAGAGCAATTATAATCAAGTTAGTGCTATATAATTGGGGAGTTCAATAAATTGGCCGCATACGAATAGAAAATCAATACTTGCCAATACTTCTTTCCGTGTGCGTAGCACTCATTAAATGCCAAGAACATGTGAATGCGGGTTGGGGTTGATAGGTCGATGTCTTTGGGTCCGTAAACACCCTGGCGGATTGGGGGTATAGACGCACCTGGTCATGCGAACTTTAATTACACAACTGCGCAGTGGCCAACTGGCGACATCGGTTACCCCATGTCCACCATGCGTGGACCTCTTTTTCCAATACGATCAACCTAGAGATGACCAATAATTTATTATTAATTTATTATTAATTTATTATTAATTTATTATTTATTTATTATTTATTTATTATTCATTTATTATTCATTTATTATTCATTTATTATTCATTTATTATTCATTTATTATTCATTTATTATTCATTTATTATTCATTTATTATTCATTTATAATTATTATAAAATAGAATTACAAAGCGCGGTTATCTGCCAACGATCTGCTCACACTAAAGATTGCAGTCGTTCTTAATGGAAGAGCAATACGATACGTCGAATATTAAGTATACATATTAACGAGGTGTATTTTTGATTCTCAAAAGTAAAGGAAAATTCAACGATAATTTCATTATTTTTTTAGTATATTATATTAATAAACACATTATTTTTATATTCTTATGTTTAAGTCAAATATGTATTCATAATTTCTGAATTCAAAATTTTGTATGGCTAACAGATAGCTTAAAGTACATACTGCAAATAATTTGCCAAATTCAAACACTGACGTAGATTGCACATATTACATATTTTATAGTTCGAGAATCTGGTATTGTCTGACTTACTTAGCAACCACCCATACTATTTGCCATCCCTCAATCCTATGGTAGTTTTCTCCCCCTCCGCCGATTCTTTTATATTATGACCATCTGGACTCGTCGGCTGACTAAATGTTGCTCATTAAGTAAATTACAATTGCTGCTTCGGCGTTTTTCTTGTCTTCGTTTGCATGTCGCATGTGGGCGTGGCACGTACTTTTCCGGCCGGGAAAGGGGCACGTGGTGCGGGGAGCGGGCGGACTGGCACTGGTTATGTGTAATTAATTTTGATTAACGGTTTCTGCTCCAGCGAAAACTTTTAACTTAACTGGATAGCAAGTTACAAGAGCGTTTCGGTGCGTTACATTTTCCTTTTTGTCCGTTTGAAGTTTCTGTGTGGAAGCTCGGGCGAAGGGGTAGTGAATAGTCGGCTGCTGGGACTTGGTGGTTAATGTTAAATGAAAGGTTACCTGCAAGGGTTGTCAGCCATGACGACGGGGGAGGAGCTGCTAAGTTGCCACTGGCTGAAATCCAAGAATCTTAAGCCGAATGGGGAAGGAAGCCAAGATGAAAAGTTTTCAGCTCGACGACATAGCTGGGGATCAAAGGTTGTTTTCTTGAGTAACATATTGGAACAGGTCCATAAGAACAGGTCACAGGAAGCGAAGAATTGTGTTTACATAAACTGAAACAGTTTCTAACGTAATTCAGTGGCAAGTCTCTTAAGGAGCAAGGCTCTTAAAGTTTTATCTTGAAAGATAAGGTAAGTGAAAAAAGTTACACATAGGATTTCTTTCTATCGTTAACCCTTTAATATTAAATGACAAAGAAAGTATCTTACTGGGACTTTATAAATACACTTCCACAACTTTCCATAAATAAGTCCACAACTGATAAGCTCATGATTGGACCCCGCAACCATGTCTCGAATAATTATTACGCCCACAATGCATATTGTACTGCCGTCCCATCCGGTGAAATATGGCACAGCTGGGTAAGCCACGGAAAGCCCCGACTACCGATACCCCGTACCGCTCCTGATTTCAGCTTGTGCAGTAGGCGAATGGGAAAAGACGTATAGAAAAAATGATGCCCTACTCGGGAGTCATAAATTAAAGCCAAACAAAATAAATCAATAATGATTAAATCTTACGCGAGGCAAACACAATTTGAAGTGCTCGTAGCTGGGAGGCTTAATCCAGCTTGCTATGTCCGCTCGTATCTGATTATCTGAGTATCCGAGTATCTGACTATCTATATCTGTCTGCTGGCATCTGCATCCGACTTCGAATACGAATCTGTATCTGGGGCCTCCTCCGCCGAAGAAAACGTGTGTCTGCATATGAAAGCGTCGCCTTGTGTCGCCCTGTGTGTCTCTGTGTGTCTTTGGCAGCACTCGGAAACTACTTAAGTATTTAGGTCTCTGCGCAGTTGCCTCGCATTTTGAATACTGAATAGGTATTTAAATTTCATACAAATGCCCATAGAAAGTCTGAAGAGGTTCTGTGGGGTCTTTTGTGGGCCTGAAGAAAGGAAAGGGCGGTTCAGCTCTGCAAAAGGCCATTCGATTCAGTCAGACGGAAAGAAGCTTGAAGTCCCCTACATCGCTCGACATCCGCCGACTGTTTTTTAGGCTCCAGAAGAAGGAACAACAAAATCGTCAGATACATCCACACATTTTAGTAAGAAGTGCTTGCGCTTTAATAACGCGCAAAATAAAATTGCAGGTAATAAAAAAGATGCCATGCGGCATCAACAATGCAAATGAAACAATCAACTTTGGACAACACAATGGAGGTTTTAGAAAAAGCGGGAGTCTCTTTTCGTTCAGCAATGGGTTAAGGCGAACAGAGGAATGGACCTTTAACTCTGCTAGTAAACAGGTCCATGATTATGAGGCGATATCAATGGGTGGTTTGTTACGGGTGAACTCCCGTATAAATGGATGAGATGGTTACGGCTGTGGTTCATCAGTCATCCGCACAGAGTTACGGGTTGACAACGGACCCATTGAATAGGAACTTTTCGGATAAGATGTTCGCTAACCAGGGGCGAATTATAATATATCTTAGGTAATGAAATGTTAATACCACTTATACAATTCCTCGGTATATATATACAAGTAATACAAAAATATTAGGAATACTGGTCTGTATCATTTATATAACGCAGTGCTCAGTTTTTATCCACTTACCCATTCGTTTTCAAAGATAAATTTGTGTTGGGTTGGGTTGGGTTGTGCTGGGTTTCGCTGTACAAAGCCCACAAAAAATATAATTCATACCCGCCCGCGTACCCAAGTTCTAGATAACGTTCTTTTATATATTTTTTAATTTACAACCACCGATCGATCCTTTGCCCAGTCATTATCGCCGTGACCAGCAGTCCGGCAATCCACGGGCTTCACTCAGCTACGACTGAGCAGATAAACAATAAATGAAACGGTACCCGAACACTTTTTATTAATAAGTGCACATTTATGTTTGCTTGATTAAGCGCTCAATCAAATGAAATTCTATACGCATGATATCCCGAACAAAAAAGTGGAGGATTATGCGGAAAGGAGAGGACTCAACAATGCACAATGGGCGAGGAAGAGTGTTTCGAGGCCCAGTCGCCGTCCTTGAAAATGGAACAATCCTCACTAATTCTGATGCCTCATTTCCAGTGAATATAACTTATATCATGCGACGCTCGACTGTTCTGTTCGTGTACTTCAACTTCGATTTTCGTGCGCCTGATGTTCTGGTTTCGTTTTCCCTTCGCGCCCATCAATCATAATAACATTTCAGAGTTCTCATTTCAGAGGAGGTATTTTGCGTTTTATTTTCAGCACTTGAACGTCCGTATATATGTATATCTTCTACTGCTGTAGATGAGCGTAGCTCTTACTTTTGATACCCATCACCAAAGTAGAGTTTGCAATATTGAGACTTGACTGCGGATAAGAAGTTGTCATTCAACTATTACTTTTACAAACTCCATAAAACTTTATTTGGGTTTAAGGTTTTGGCTATAAATATTTCAATCATCCAAAAATGTAAGCTCTACGTTCTGGTCAGATACATGATCAGCATCTCAAGCTCCAACCTGCACCATACTGGACAATACCAGCGTGTGTAAGAGGGGCTTGAAATACTTTTTCCTTGTAACTGAAACACGTCTCCCTGGATTTTCTGCGGAAGTGCCACTGCAACGAGGAGATCCAAGCTGCGCCTTGCTGCGATGTCCGCCCTTCAGTCGTCGTAGTCATCGTCGTCACTTTAATTGTTTGCACAGCAGCCGAGTTCATTGGGATCTGGTTTTTATCTGGCCCGACACACATTTACCGTTCTGCAGGCCGGCATTGTTCGTCCACAAGGACTCTTGCTCGGCACCGTGTGAATTTCTCAGGAGCCCGAGAAGAGGGTTTCTCCTCCGTTTATTTGCAATTTTTTGCATTCAGGCGGGAGTGCAGGATGTTTGCACCTTTTCACAGTTAGGATGAACGGACGTATGGGTGGATGGATGGATGGATGGATGGATGAATGGATGGATGGATGGATGGTAGCATCCCTGTGCGCAGTATATGGCAATAAGTACAAGGTATCTGGTTGCTTAATGACAGGTTGAATCACCCGACCTTCCTCGAATTCATTATTGCGCCATACGAAGCAATTTAATATATATGCACATCGTTCTGGAGGAACAACCCCTAATGGAAGGGCGGGGAACGAGGAAGGCCATTAGAAAATTGCTCACAGTCGAGTGTCTCCAAAAATGCAAATACAGCGGGAACAAAAATATCTCAAGTATTAAGCATTTCACGACTTAAGTACGAGTTGAATTTTAATGCGGCGATCTCAAGAGGCGCACACAAAACTGAAAACCTAAAAGAAGAAAGAAACTCAAGTGCCCAAGGGATCGGAATCTGAATTAAAAAACGTTTAACAACAAGCAATATATAAAGCAATTGCTATAAATCAAATAAATCATGGGAAGCTCAGCCGTAGAGTAGAGCGTATTTGCACATGCTGGGAATGATTCGAGACGACTCGAGAGCCAAGATCCCAGGTAACTATACTCCACACTCGACCCGGTTCGATATCAGCTGGCTTTTGAACCCGCTCGAGAACCGAATCACCGAAGCACACTTCCATAGAGTGCGGCTCGCCAGGATGGCATAAATTCAGAGATCACATCAATAAAATTAAATCGAGTGATGGGGATTAACAAACATGTTTAATTCTTATTTATCTGCCAGACCCGACCACCCGATTTATGGAACCCACTTGCAATACCTGCATACTAATTAGTTCGATTACAAATTGTCTTAAAACGATTCAGAGCATCTCGCAAAATGCTAATTACGACTGCGCCTGCTGCTGATGTTAAATGAGCTCCATAATCAATAAGCCCCTGTGATGTCAAACAAACGAATGTAACGTAACTACTAAGGGATTAAATAATTGATTATATACATATAAAAACTATAATAAGATTGCTCACAAAATATAATTATTACTTTTATTTGCTACTATTTAAAATTTAAAGAAGCTATTGTCGTGTAATTTTGCTTTACTGCCATTGAATTAGTAAAAGTATATTAATATTAAGAATAAGAACGTCCTCTGCGCCTTCCAAATAATCACATCTACCATTAAATGCAATCAAACTACCTATCTAAGCGACTGAAATGTATTAAAACTAGTTTTCAAAAGCAATCTTTTACTAATTCTATTAGGAATTTTCTCATGCGGCCAGTCATTTGTGAGTTTAAACGGAGATTAAAATCGATAAACATAATTTGAATATTCGAATGAAAACTCATGTGCGCCCGTGAAGCGATGAATAAAAGAAATTGTTGAAAGTCCAGAGAAGTATTTAGTATACTAGGAAGGCTCCCTTCCCTTTAATTCAAAAGAAATGCAAATTTGGCTTTCTGTGTTATTCAATTTGAGAAGTAAAAAGCAGGCAGTCAAGAAGCAGCCCTGCATTTAATGAATTATCCAGAAAATGCAAATGCCAAGTGGACCGCCACCGTCTGAGCCTGAAATGGAAGATGACTGTGAGGATTTGCAGGCCGCGTCTGGATCTGGATGCCTGCCAGGCGGATTTCGAATCACCGAATCAGTATCTGAAGCTGAAGCTGTACACTGCAGTTGAATGCTGAATGTAGAATGAATGCTGAATGCTGCCAGCCATTGTTTGTGTTTACTTAGCGCTCGCTCCGCTCCTTGTACCCTTTTCAATGTTGCACGTTTAGGTCCGACGGGGCCTTGGTCCGGGTTTTGTGCCTTTGACTGGGCCAGCAATGAATTCTTGATTTGTCTGGCTCTGGCTTTGGCTCTGGCTCTGAATGTGGTTCCTGCCTAGACGAGTTCGAGGCCTGCGACTTCAGCAGAGGGTCGAGAGCAGCGCAGCGCACTTAATCATATTCGATACAGATAAGCTTCACTGCCGGTACGTGCATAGAATTTTAGCATACATAATAATCATCGACATGCCCAAGGGAAAGACGTCTAGTTGCGTGGCCAGGGGCACGGAGCTTACCCATATTATGTACACTGGAAGAAAGAAGGGTGGGGAGGTAGACAAAGAGCCAAAAGGCTGATTCATTTAGAAACATGTTATGTAAAATATAAGTGAGTAAGCTTTTAGTTACTAGTTAGAACGTTTTTTTACCCGAATTAAACAAATATGTGAATTAAGGACCTCGTTTTTCATACTTAAGACTTAAACTAATTCGTAAGTCAATAAATTAAATCACAGTTTCAAATTTAAATTCTATATTAACCCACAATTTGTTTATGGCAAAGAACTAATTAGAATTCCAATACTATTATTTTTTCATATTCTTTAAGATGCTCCCCTGTTGGAGTACTAAGTAAATTTACCAGAAACAAAGTATTAGTACAAGGGGAGTGGGGGAGAACCAATAGTTCTGCTAAACGAAGTCCTATTTCCATGAGACCCAGCTAAATGCTGAGATCCTGTATACCCATAATTTTCCTCAGTGTAAATTCGGTGAGCCCCCGGATTGTAGCTAGAAGAGCCCTATCATAAAGCAGAGAAAAGAAAGAAAGACGCCGGAGATTGAGAAACCAAACGCTGGATAGTAACCAGGGATAGTTTCTGGAACATGATCAATAGACTGCATATCAAACCATTTATAATTTCGTACTAATATTATTCTTTACGAAAGACTGCCGCGTCCATCCCTCCAACCAGTTGTTAGGCAGCTTTTAAGGCTGGCTGGCTGAAACGCAGGTGCGACCCCTGGCTGCGGTTAGTTGCCCGGTTGGCGCAAACAATTTGGGTATCCCATCCAGCTGGAGTCGAAATTGAGGCCCAGCCCAATCCGCAAAACCGCAGTCTAAAAGTATCTTTATATCTGCAAGATTCGCAGCATTTGATCTTTGAACGCCGGCAGGCCATCTCTTGTTTCTACCTCAGTTTCGCCTTTGTACATCTTCTTATTTCCATATTTTTCATAGGACGGCTGACTTGGCTTAGCCCTTATCTCGGGTTTCCAGCATATGCTGTCCAGTTGATGCAGATGCGCTAAGTCGCTCAAGAGTTTAATCAGTGATTGGATGCGGCAGTGAGTCGGTGGCGAAATAAAGAGGGGAATTAAGTAGCACTGGCTCCAGACTGCGAATAAGTCAGAGCCCATATCAATTAACAAGGCCCTACAGCCGATCTTCGTGTTTTGGTATGGGTTGGCGAAAGGGCTACCAAGGGCTATCCGAGGTTCTCTTAGGTTTACTTAGCTTAGGTTTACGAGACTGAAGGCACTTGCTGAGAGCCTGTTCCACAAAAACGCCCTGAAACTAAACCAGTCACAATTGCTAAATATTTAAAAGGACTATGAACGCTTTACTTGAGTTTTTAGACTTCATGTGTGATGGGTTCCCACAGATTTATTTATTTAGGCTCAAAGACATTTGTTATTTACCAGAAATCATTTAGCGTATAATTTTTCAGATTAATGGTGTTCGTTTTATATTTAATAGCTAATTAAGTAATTAACAAAGAATTATTAAGTTTATTCGTTTTTCTTGTTCCTTTATGCACGACATTCTCCCGGTTACATACCTTTGCACTAATCCAATATGCCATTTAACCTTAGAAGTACTCGGTATACAAGTCCCACCGACCCAATTACCAATCACCGGCATAAATCCAATTAACTAGAACTACTTACGAGGCCAACGGAAGTGCGGGGCGCTGGGACTCATTACATCGCACACAAATCTCAGAAGTTGGGCAAACTCAAAACAGTAATCCAGCAAGAACCAAAATGTTTAAAATAAAATCAATGCGCAGCGAAATATCAAAGACGGGGTGTAAATACCAGAGGGTGACATTGGGGTCTGGAGGGGCGGGAAAAGGGTGTTTAACAAACGCTTAATTGGCATTAAGCACGGTAAGACGAGCGGGAAGAGGGGAACCCCCGAACCTGTGGGGTGGTAAGTGCTGTCAGAGCCAGCCAAGCGTTGGCAGTTGTAATTGGGACAACGGCGCGCGGGGAATTTAAATCCATGCGGCTGAGTTCAGACTCAGGCCCGAGTGAGCTGCTATTCTTTCTATCTCCTGGTGTCCTGGCTATTTACTTAGGCACGTGGTTCTGAATCGAGTCCTGAATCGGGGTCTTCGGGCCTCGGGCATTGGGCCGTGCGGCAGGAAAGCCTTTAATGCCCTTGGTAAACTACGGAGCGATTTGCGCACACAACTGCTGGCCGTAACTCGCCCATCCCACTGCACTGCGAGAAAGTCAAAGTGAATGTAAGTAAACACCATAACCTATTGGCATAAACGAATAAAACGGAAGTCCAACTCATTCATGTTATTGGCGAAAAGATATGCAGCGTCCTTACTTGTAAAGAATTTAGGAAATACTGTCCTGGCCACACACACTGCCCCTGTCACACGTAAGCTTCACGCAAAAGTGGCAAGTGGCAAATGGCGACGGGAGGGAAGCCAGAGCATGGAAATAAAAACAAATTCATTTCTGGCGCTTGGCAATGCGCTCGTTTCCTGTCCCGTCGTCAGCAGATTTGCATAACTTTTTCCAATTTCAAAGCCCAAGCTGTGGCCAGGGCATACGTATGCTATATATTTATACCCGTTACTCGTAGAGTAAAAGGGTATACTAGATTCGTTGAAAAGTATGTAACAGGCAGAAGGAAGGGTTTCCGACCATATAAAGTATATATATTCTTGATCAGGACCAATAGCCGAGTCGATATGACCATGTCCGTCTGTCCGTCTGTCTGTCCGTCCGTATGAACGCTGTAATCTCAGGAACTACAAAAGCTACAAAGTTGAGATTAAGCATACAGACTCCAGAGACATAGACGCAGCGCAAGTTTGTCGATTCATGTTGCCACGCCCACTCTAACGCCCACAAACCGCCCAAAACTGCCACGCCCACACTTTTGAAAAATGTTTTGATATTTTTTCATTTTTGTATTGGTGTAGTAAATTTCTATCGATTTGCCAAAAAACTTTTTGCCACGCCCACTCTAACGCCCACAAACCGCCCAAAGCTGCTACGCCCTCACTTTTGAAAAATGTTTTGAAATTTTTTCATTTTTGTATTGGTCTTGTAAATTTCTATTGATTTGCCAAAAAACTTTTTGCCACGCCCACTCTAACGCCCATAAACCGCCAAAAACTGTGTTTAAGACTCTCCTTCTCCCTTCCACTAACTGAGTAACGGGTATCAGATAGTCGGGAAACTCGACTATAGCGTTCTCTCTGGTTTAAACCTACAAATATGTATTCGCCCTCATCCTCATCCTCGTCCTTATCCTGCGGCCATCTCCGGTTACAGGCGTCGTCATCGTGGCGCTGACGCTCCCCAGACTGCTTCTTATTTACGTCAATTGCTTGCGCATTCGCTTGTCCCTTATTCAGATACACTGAGCGGATATAGGCGTATGTAGTTCCTTTTGGTGCAGATTTCAGTGAAATCTAATCACACGCCACCCTTTTTGGTGGAATCGTAGACCTAAGTATTTCGACCGTTCAGTAATAATCTGATTCTTCTATTTTTTCTATCTGAAAGTCCTTTTAAAGTTCTGGATTCTTTGCGGTGTACAGACTGTAAAGAGTTTCTTATTGTGTCAGGCAACACGGATAAAGGATAAGGGGCTAGGGAGTGGGAGTGAAAAGCCACCAAGAGGACAGCGGAAGTTTTCCTCCTGCGTGGGCATTAGGTGTCAATATTCAGCGTGGCCGCGAAATGCCCGAGAAATCGCTGAAATTTACATGGCAGCCAACTCGATGGACTAAATAAAAGCGAAGGGGAGGGGTTTTGGGTAAGGTGCTAGGCCATGGAGAAACCACAGTATTTCGCAGGACTCTACTTGGATTACCAAGTGGGTGGCAACTCTTGAAGTTCGGCACCACGTGGAAATTAAAGTTTACAAGTTAATTTCATTTCAGGCAAATTATTCTGGAATAATTTCAAAAAGATTGTCTATCGTATTCAATATTGTGTTCGAGGCTAATTACATTCAGATATTATTATTATATTAATAAGCAATTAAACACTCCATTCGCAGTCGCCCACGCGACCAGAGCAGAGCATCGAAACCTCTACGGAACTGCCCAATGCCGAGCAGTGGCTGGGCCATGTGGTGCGCAGTACGTCTCCGGCTGCACCGAAGCGACCCACTTATCTGGCCAATGTTGGCCGAGCTCAGACACTGGCCAGTGGCACTGGTGCAGCAGTTGGAGGCGGTGGCCCAGACGATCCATTCGACGCCGAGTGGGTGGCCAATGTGGCAGCGGCTAAGCAACTGTCGCCGGATTTGCCGATCCCGAGCACTGCGCGCTCACCTCTGGCCAGGCATAGCACCAATCCGTTCATCTCACCGCCCAAGGCGCCGGCGCAGTCATTCCAGGTGCAGCTCTAGGCAGCGAATCCCGGGGTCATCAGGGGGACAAAGTGTGGTTCGCTTGAAAAAAACGTAACTTAGTTTAAAGTTCAGGGGCAGGATCGGGCCAAACAGAAAGTCGAACACAGATGGATAGATGGATGGCTGGATCGGATGGAGGTTATCAGAGATACTTAACGCAAACATAACTAATGTTGAATTATGCATATAGAAAACATAAAATACAGCTACTCACACGCAAAACGCATCAAGCACAGTAAATAAATCCATCAATGGCGCTTAGCACTAGGCCAAAACTTAAATTGCTTCGAGTAAACTATATCATTGTATCGTAAGAGATCTTATACCGAATATCAGTCTTATTAGCGGTCCTGAGTATGAAAATAGGGGTTAATGTTGTATGACATGTAATTTGTAAAAGACTTGAGTAATACTGCGATCATTCTTCCCATACCAAGAGACCGTTTTTATAGACTAGACTGATACAGGTGTAGATCCCTTAGTCACTCAACAATTGACCAAGCTACCAAGTTACCCACGAAAGCCACCCTTTAAGCTTAAATGCAAACTATGTATTATACTTTGGTAATGCCCTTCCACTACTTGTTGATTGATCCCACTAAGAATAATGATTAAATACAGATATATGTATGTTGATATGTAGGATGCTCTATGTTATAGAGAAAATTATTATTTTATCAGTGTCAGTCGTGCGGTACACCGTTTTTATATCAAATCTTTTATTATTTAATTTAATTTTTAAATCTGTACAAAATGTATTATACTTAAATTATAAATATAATTTAAAAATAAAGGACAGTTAATAACGAACATTTTTTCTTTGGATACATTATACTTAAATCTGTTTCGGAATATTCATATTTTATTCAAATTAATTAAAGCCATCTATAATGCGTACTGTACCATTCATTCCCTAATTCAATGCCGCATTCGATTCATTCAAGATCATTTTATAAGCAAATTCAACAACTGACTGCTTTCCTACTAAAAAACCGTCTCACATCACGGATATCACATCAATCCGATATCAATTTGATTTTAACGGCAATGCCTTGTGAATTCCCGGCTCAGACTCGACTGGCATTGATAAAGTATAATTTAAAGTGCAGCCGGCATTACTCAACTTTGCTTGCTATCTCCACCGAAGAATCATCCCCTGCTAGACGCCCCGGGGTAATCTCCCATTCGTGACCAATCAATAGTTCAATCCCAATCACGAAGAGCCAGCGGAAACTTCATCAGGCAAGTCATAAAATTTAATTAGAAAAGCATTTCTCCATAGAGAGTGACTCGAAGTGGGAACTCAAACAAAAAACGTCCTTTATTGTTTTATGGCTGTGCGAAGAAGAGCAGAGCAAATTAAAATGAACGACGGCTGGGCCTTCGGAGGGATATCCTGCAAATGGGCAAGGTCCTCTGGTTCCAGGGACAGGCAGGAGTCGTTCCAGCTCGGGAAATGGTTTGGCTGGCAGCAGGTGCAACTGAAAAGGACTCTGCTAAGGACCACGGACTTCTTGGAGTGGGAAAATCAATCGAGCAGCTTAATCAAAGAAGTTGTACTCCGCCGCCCCCAATAAGACGATGTGCACGGCTCTGCAGATTTGTGGAGTTTTGGTCTGAAATAGAATGATTGAATTTTGCTTTAATTACGATGCCATCAACCTTTTCACTGTTCTTACTCGAAGCTACATATATTTAAAGCCTTTTTCCAGGAACGAATAAACATACTAATCGTTTTTAAGATTTTTTAAAACATTTCCCCAGCGTGTTCCTACAAAATAAGTTTTCTTATTTTTCTCTCCTTTCCGAGCTGCTTTTTTATACAACACCAAATTTGCGCAACGCACTGAAACGTGGGCGTGTCGTGGCCCCCTGCCAAAAACGCGTTTATCAAAGTCAGTTCCCGAGGGTGGATTCGCAACCAAGAAGGTGGAGGAGGAGTCGTGGCAGGTCCTGGCATTGTTACCGTTAGACTGCGGATCCCGCTGTCGCTTCTAATGTGATACGCATCAATTTATGAATTTGAAATATTATGACTGATTTCGGGCGGCTCAAATGCGGCTTGTGTGTGCGACTCCGGTTCGGATCGGCTTTCGTCCTAATCTGGCCAACAGGTCAGAATGAGCCCTGCACAGGGGTTGTCGACAGAACAAGCAGCTGAGGTTCAAGCCTGACAACACCCTCGGAATATCACTCGCACGTCTCGCCAAGTAAATTGGAGTAGAGCACAGCACAGAGTCCCTCAATAAAGAGAGATTTCGATTCTTACTGCAAAATCAAACAAAGGCGGCGATTTAAAGCAAAGAACAACCAGGGTTTAATGGATCCATCTCGTGAGCGATATCCGAAGCACTAATCAGGGAACCAAGGCGTCAGTTCGCGAACAAAGGACACCGAACACTTTTCAAATAGAGCAATGACCACCTATAAAAGCACGTTTGAATAATTAATAAATTGTAGAATTTCCTTTTACTTGAATCTCGAATTCAGCATTCTTACATTCCACCACTGCAACTGGCACAAGTGACCGACATTTGCACATATCTTGGCTTCTGGGTCCGTTTTTCTGTAGTTTTACCAAGAAATTAGATTCAATCGAATAAGTATAGATATAATTTTAAAAAAAATTGCGCAGCCGCAATGTCTCTGGAATCGCACGTCTTATCTCAACTTTCTAGCTTTTATGGTTCCTGAGATCTCGACATTTATGAGGACGAATAAAGGGACGTACAAACTGACATGGCCAAATTCAATCGGCTATTCATCCTGATCAAGAATTTATATACGTCATATGGTCGGAAACTCTTCATTCTACCTATTACATAATTTTCATGCCTTTATTATACGAGTATCGGTTTTAATAAATAATAATCAATAATCGGAACACAAATACGCCACCTTTTACTGTTATTTGAGAACAAGTAAAACGCCGCAGTGGCCACCCCAAGCACTATTTCTTACTGTTGTCATCAAGTTAAGCGCCACCATCTGAATGTTTAGAGGTCTTGATACAGTGAACTTTTGTCAGTTTGAAGCAGTCCAGTCAATGTCTGAGTGCTACGATAATTTGATTAAATTGGAAATATGAATGCTACAAGCTATGTAATATGTATCAAAATCTCAAATAAGTGTATATAAGATAAGTACATAAAATAAGTAAATAACAATGAAGTCAAAATCTATTTTTCCCTGTAGACTATAAGCCCATATCATGACTTTAAATCTGGGGCAGGATATGTTATCTTAATTAAAATCCGATTTAACATTTGGTTCTTAACAAGTTAAGTGGTGCTACTATTTTGTTCTTATCTTCTTATTTCCAACATCGAAATTCAAAAATAAAGTACTTTCGCATTTATAAGGCATTTCCCAAGCTGTAAAAATACTGAAAAGTACCGGAATTGAAGTACGAATTCTGAAAATGTGATGTGAAATGGGTTCCAAAAGTATAGAAGAAACCCTTTTAAAATAAATATTTGAATTTGTTTAATTTCATATAGGATTGTATATGTTTTGGGTAAATTGTCCAGTTGTATTCCTTCAATTTTGCTCCCTGATATATATATTTTGAGCAAAAGGATGATATAGTTGGAAAATTTCAGCTATTGGGCTTATTTTTAAATGGTTGAACGAATTTTTTGATGTAATTTTTTGATAAAAAGATGGGCATTCAAATGTGTGTATTTTAGCAGAGGCAGCAAAATTATTTTCCTATTTGAATGGTATTTATTTTTGTGCCGTTTGGTATTTTCATCGTTTCCAGCGCGGCCACACTGATGACTAATTATTTTCGTGTTTTGTAAATATTGGACTTTTATACAATTCAAGGCAATGCACGGACGCGTAAAAGTCAGGACCACAGAGGAGGAACGCGAGCGGAAGAAGAAGGAGCAGGCTCTGAAAGTCCGGTCCTACCGTGCAGCTATGGGAAGGATTCAGAAAAAGAGGGAAGCAGGGGAGCTGGACAACGAAATGCTCAGCCTAACGGTTCAGATCTTGCTGCGAAATCCGGATGTGAGTACCCTGTGGAATATCCGCAGGGAGTGCGTCCTGGAGAAGCTGTCCAAGCTGAAGGAAGAGGAGGCCACATACGAGACGCCCACCGACGAGAAGCTAGAAGAGGAAAAACAAACCGGTGAAGAGAAGGATAAGGCGAGTGAAAAGAAGACCCTTCCAGAGGACAAGGCCCATTCCTATTTCACATGCGAACTGGATCTCACCGAACAGTGCCTAATGGTCAACCCGAAGTCCTACAACGCGTGGCACCACCGCAGCTGGATCCTGGAAAAGAATCCTCGAGCGGACTGGCAGCGGGAGGTGCACCTGTGCAACAAGTACCTCAAGTTTGACGAGCGCAACTTCCACACCTGGGACTACAGACGCTATGTGACCGAAAAAGCCATGGTGCCAGCTGCCCAGGAGCTGGACTTCTGCACCGATAAGATCAAGGTAAACTTCTCGAACTACTCAAGCTGGCACCACCGTAGTCTCCTGCTTCCGGGGCTATATCCAAACCAGCAAAGAGACCGGCCTATGAGTGAGGAAAAGTTGCAAAAGGAACTTGAAATGGTGCTGACAGCTGCTTTCACGGATCCCAACGACAGCAGTGCTTGGTTCTACCAGCGGTGGTTGCTGGGCAGCGGCGCCCAGTTAGATCGGGCTCCGAGGATAGCTGCTTTTCGACTGGAGTCACACGGAGCAGTCCTCGCCCTAGATAAGCCATACCCAGATATCAAACAATTGAGGACTGAGCTAGTTGGTGGAGAGAAGACAGTTTTACTGAACTCTTGGCTACCATTGGACAAGCTCGGAACCAGCTGGAAGTGCCAGCAAAACTTCGATTACCAAAGAAACTCATCTTACTCTCTGTGGCTTTCCGACCAAATCGTGAACCTTTCGCCTATGTCAGGCTCGGAAAACGGAGCCCATTACTTTGCGCCACCACATGGCACCACGACTTGCAGTAAGGATCTTCTGGCGGAGTTGCAAACGCAGCTGCAATCCTGCCTAGATCTTCTGGAGTTTGAGCCGGACAGCAAGTGGACCCTACTAACAAGTGCCCTTTTAATGCGTGCTATCGATTTTTCAGCCAATCACGAAACGAGTTTGACGAACTTGGCCAAGCTAGAAAAGGTGGATTCCTTAAGGCAGGGTTACTACAAGGACCTCGCTGCCAGGTGGACCTTGGAGTCGGAGCTGGCGAGGTGGCCTCAATCTGCCGGATTTCCCAAGACTTTCGACATCGCGGATAAAGTACTGCTGGAATCGCTTCCTTATGGTCAATACTTGGTCATCGCTGATGAAATAACCCTACCCAGCAAACTAAGAGAGAAATTGGGGGATTCACTGCCCAAAACGTTTGCAGACTTGAAGAGGCTGTCGTAGACTATCGGTGAATTCCATAATTCCATAAATAACCAATATTCAAAATTTGGTACTGAACCGTGTTTGGCGATTGGGTGCTCTAAAACTAAAAAGGATACAACCAATAGTTAAATTCAACTTTCAATTTTTCCTATTTATTCTTTAGTATGAGAATAAATGTTATGTATAAACATTATGATACCTAATTTTACGCTTTTTGTATATTGCTATGAAATAATACAAATAGTAAAAATGTGCATGTTTATTTTTCCAGTAAATTGTTACAATAAGGAAATAACCAAATCGGGATAGAAGTCCGCATACACCTACAAGCTTATTATTTCTAAATCTCATATAAAAAAAAATGAATATGAATTTTAGAAAAAAATGTTAAAGAGGTCGAAATTCACAGAACACATGTTTGCATATGTTCGCGGGGAGTGGCAAGTGAAATCGCTGACATCCGCGGCCATCCATTATCGAATGTTTCACGAGTTAAATGGGAAAACCACCAATACTGCTGCATGGAACCGCTGGGTACTTTAAGCGGTCCCAGAATCTGCCACAATGCTGGGGGTTTCTGCCGCGACGCTGCACTTGCTGCAGTTGCTGCTGCTTCTGTTGTTGCTCCTGCTGCCACTGATGTCGCGAGCTTTGCGAGGAGCTGCGAGATTTGCGGTTTTTTGGCGGCTCTCGTGGTTGTATAAATTATGCAAGACCCTCGAGATGGAGATACACTGCGACGGAATGGCGATGCGAGGAGCTCAATGTGCGTCCACAACATTGGCAGCCGCATGTTATTACGTGCCGCAGCTGCACGACGGAGACTCACTAACAGAAAAATCGGCCATTTTGGGAGTCTCGAGGAATTTTTATACAAAGTAAAATGAATCCAATACTTTATATAGACCGTAAATGTATTAAATTTATTCACAATTGTTCAGAACGTTTTGAATGATCGTGCAAACAGAGGGATCATTTGCTAACTATTCGCTACGCTAAATTTGTTTCAGATTCATCAAAACCGGGTGAAATCTGCCAGTTTTGTTAGGTGCATCGGGCAGCAAAGTGGGCGAGGAGGGGACTTTCAAGGCGGAAAGGCGTTTGACAGGCATGGGACAGGCTGCCAGACGTGCCTGGAGCTAAGCTCCTAGGAGGCGTCATACTCTCTTGCAGGTGCCCGGACAGGTGGGAGGGACTGAAGGTGCAGCTGTCAGCTGGCAGGCCACACTAGCACACATGTCGTATGCGCAATGTTTGGGCATGAGAATTTAATGGAGCCAGTCGAGTGGATGGTTATATCCTGCTATCATATTAACATTAGCAGACGCCTTGGCATTCAAATTTCCGCCTCACCCAGTCGACACCACATCCGATGTTGCACCACTCGACTGCAGCCCGTATGCAGACATAATCTTAATTATGCCAATGCCATTTCTTGCAAATATTTTGCGACGACTGCGGAAAACGTGACGCTGCCAAGATGCTGCTCATTAAAATGTCCGGGGCCAATTACTAAGCCAATGGCATGGCTACAGGCGTAGGGGTGGCACGTGGGAGGGGTGCCGCTGCAGTTTTCATTTAAATGCACAGAGTCGCAAACTAAATTAATGGGACAAGTCAATGAGAAAGGTCAGGAAACATGGCGGGGGAAAAGAAGCTAACAGATAGATACCCGTCAAGATGCAATCTCGGTGGTGGCCTAATAAATGACTTTGCGAGCCGAAACTCGCAGTTCACAGGTCACTATACGGGCACTGTCATAGTACATTAACAAGAGAGAACGCTATAGTCGAGTTCCCCGACTATCTGATACCCGTTACTCAGCTAGTGGAAGGGAGAAGGAGAGTCTTAAACACAGTTTTTGGTGGTTTGTAGGCGTTATAGTGGGCGTGGCAGAAAGTTTTTTGGCAAATCGATAGAAACTAATACAAAAATGAAAAAATATCAAAACATTTTTCAAAAGTGTGGGCGTGGCAGTTTTGGGCGGTTTGTGGGCGTTAGAGTGGGCGTGGCAACATGAATCGACAAACTTGCGCTGCTTCTATGTCCCTGGAGTCTGTATGCTTAATCTCAACTTTCTAGCTTTTGTAGTTCCTGAGATCTCGACGTTCATACGGACGGACAGACGAACGGACAGACGGACATGGCCAGATCGACTCGGCTATTGATCCTGATCAAGAATATATATACTTCATATGGTCGGAAACGCTTCCTTCTGCCTGTTACATACTTTTCAACGAATCTAGTATACCCTTTTACTCTACGAGTAACGGGTATAATAACATCATCAGAATAACATCAGATAGTACGAAAATGTTTAGTTGTTGAATAACCCACATATCAGGCTCCCTGTATTATGGCGTTTCAATGTAATATATTAAAAGGCAAAAAGATTCAACAACAATAAAAGAGTATGATGAGTTTTCAAAAACATAAATATTATAAAAAAGTCACAAGAGTCTACAATTAATCGAATTCATTCATCTTCAGATGATGCCAATCGACAACATTTTTTTGAGCGTGTCAAACTTTTGACACAAACTTGGACTGCGTCCAGTTCAATAGAATCTTCACATCCTACGTTTTACATGTAATTCCCGAGATCACAGCGTTCATACGGACAGACATCGGCTCTGCTATTGATCCTGATCAAGAATATATATTCTTGATAGGTAGTAAACGCTCCTCTAACCTCTTACGGGCTTTTCAACGAACCTAGTATGCGCTTCTACTCCACGAGTGTAAAGGTATACAAATATCTTTTGATCTCACTGAATCAATTCTACCCACACATTCCTCTCTTAAACTTAATGACAAGAGCAGAACGTGATTCCGATCTTTGGAAATGTACATATTTTGGCATAAAATAAATATGAATATAAATTGATGACGTCAATAACAGGTACTCACCAGCACTTGTGGCGAATTTGGGTTTCGCATGATTGCAGCGTCTTTCAGGCTTCTGCGACCGTAACTACACGCGCTCGTCCTACTAAAATTGACTTGAAATTTGTATTTGTTTACCAAGTTTGGACACTTGCCCCACGTAACTGGATCTGGCAAACTGTGCCACATACATATCTTCAACCAAGTCAAGTCATGTCGCCTCAGCTCTTATAATTTATTCGCCTACCATAGCAACTAGTGAAGTCTTCCTCCCCTGTTTTGCTCCTAAATTATGTTTATATATTGCCCGAGTACCCTGCTCTTCCCCCCGCCCCATCGAATAGACACTGGCAATGGCCTTAAGTCCAGACAGTGCACACAATCCACATGTTCCACTAGTAGACAGTTTTTAGACGTGATAATGCAAGTGGAAAATCAGAAAAATATCACGTGACTGCCTTGCCAGTCACCAGCAGTAGACATCGCAGAATGGAAAACAAAGGAGACCCTCCAATGCAAGGAAAAGAGTGCCACATGTACTATAAATACACCTGCAACAATTACGCTACACGAGAATGGAAAAGTGTATCCAAATTAGCTACTGACTGAAAAAGCTGATCATACATATTTTTACAAAATATTTCTAAAAAAAAAATGAAAATTTTGATATCAAAAATGACACATCTTGGTATTTAGCGCATTTATTTAACGTATTATTTGTTTTTTTAATGTGTTTAGTGTGGTGGTTCTTGGGTTTTTGGCCATCCCGTAAGCATATGCAGCATGGTTTCGTCCGCGCCGTTCGCTTCATTGGGACGGATGGGATGGATGTGTCGGATGGGATGGATATGTCGGATAGGATGGATGGCACATAGAAGGGCTCGAAATGATTTCTGTCTGCAGCTGTCACATAATGTTAACTTGGGGCTCTGTCTCGGCGGCCCGGCGCATGCATGAAAAACTCATTACGAGCAGCTGCAGCTGTGGTCACCCGAGCTTTTCATCCGATTTTCCCAAACCGGTTGATCCTTAAATAAGTTGCGGCAAATTGGCCTGCCGGTGGCCAATTGAATATCCGCATCGATTGGGCTTAGGGCCGCTTGCACTTTTAATTGCATAACACATAGTTTCACGCTTCTTGCTTACACTTCACTCCACTGCCGGCAACTTGGCAGCTCAAAAGTTCGCTTTTACAAGTGAACAACTTTCAATGGGCAATTAAAAGGGCACACAAACCGGGGACAACAAGAGTTCTGTGCTGTGGTGTGGTGTGGTGTTGTGTTGCGGAAGAGGTGGTCTCCAGCGCGAAGTCACCGGAAACGTTAACAAAATGCATAGCAGCACAGATTCTGCTAAAGTTTTCGGCCCGAAAGGCAATTAAAGTTTTGGCACCGACACAACAGAAAAGCAAGTTGTGCACTGGCCAAAATAATTTTGCCGTTTTACGTTATTATGCTGCAAATAAAACTTTTGAATATGTTCCATTGAGCTGCTGGTGGGTTCGAGTTATAATTAAAATAATCGAAATTTTCAAATATCTAGTACTGGTTTATCCCAAAGTTTCCTACGATTGGTTGCTGTGGAGAAGGTCGGGCAGGATAGCAGAATTTGAGATCCTTGACTGCTGACCGCCAGTTGCCGCACCTAAGGCTATAAATTTTGGTGCCGAAGCGCAGCAAGATCTGGCGATTGAGGATCTGCGATTGAGGATCTGCGATTGAGGATCTGCGATTGAGGATCTGCGATTGCTCTTCATTGATACACAGCAGATGCCCCAAATTACATGAAACGGTATTGTTCTGTGCTCTCCACCCATATAACTTATTAATATTTACGCTCAATTCAACCAGAACATGGCGCCACAAAGTCTGAGTCCGGTGACGTCACCACACACACACACGCACACGGATGGCAGGAGGAGCGGAGCTTATAAATTGCATATTTATGCACTATAAACATTAATTTACTTGCCATTTAGCTAGACGCATAGTTAATTGAAAACAACAATACCAAAGCAACGCAGCAAAGGCAGTGGCCACCACACACGCCCCCATTCCGCCTCTTTTGGGCATAATGCAAAAGCGGCAGCAGAGCAAACAACTTTAAATTATGCAAGGAATAGGAAAATTCAGGGTACAAAAATTGCAGCCATCGTTGCACAGGCGGAGGGAAACGGAATGCAAGGGGTTTTGGGAGAGGGCGGGAGAGTAATGCCAAATTTAATTTCAATTAATGCGCAGTAAAGCGGAAGTGCCGTAGAAACAGGGCACTTCCGGGTGGCGCCACGTTGGAGCCGGGTGGTTTGAAGTGGCAAGTCGAGTGGTGGCAAGTCCGATTCATAATAAGGAATGCTCTGTTCTTCAGCAACAGAGGTTATACAAATTGGGTAATGAGCACAGTGTGTGCTTTCCAGCAGGTGTTTAATCATCTTCCTTTTTTTTTATTGACCTAATTGTTTTTCGAACAAAATAAAGACCCATTTCAACCTTAAAACAGGAAGAATGGAAAGCGTAAGTCCTATTTCCGGACCAATAGGAGTAGAAGTACGTGAGAAGGTCGATGTTCTTCAAAACATAATGATTGTCATTAATCAGTTATTAAAAATTATATTTTTTCTTAACTTGTGAATACTGCAAAATATACATAATAATACAAATATATGTAGTAACTGACTTATCTTACAACATAACAGCGAATGTATAAAGTATTAAAATCTATAGTTTTTATCAAAAGGCCACAGTTAAATAAAATAACTGGAAATGAGCATCCAAAGCATCAACGCTCCAAAGATGAAGTAACCTATACAAACATAGAATGAGAGAAAGGGATGCACAAAGTAAAAAACCAAGTTTAAAGTGTCCTGCCATTTTGCAACATCGGGCCGACCGCGTGACAACCGATAGAGGGGATAGAGGGGCAAGTCCGAGTTACATGCTACCTGGTTTCATTTACCTGGCGCCGTCGTGAAATTCAATTACTCGTGCACCATAAACCGATTAACTTATATAAATATTTATATCGCTGAAATGCAGTCGGTCGCCAATGGCTTTATGGTTCGCGCCGCCCGTTTAAAGGGCGCTTCCGGTAGCCAGTGGAGGGGGCGGGGTACCGGGGGCGTGGCATATCTGTGGGCGTGCGCCTGCATATGCAAACAGTTCCAGCGCGATGTCGGGACTGTTGGTCGGCCATTCAGAGAACTGAAGCTGCGGCGGCAATAATTTCATTTGCATTTGCATTTGTTGCCGTTTATGGTCTACTCAAGTGATGTCAGTTGACCGGATCGCCCACTCGCACACCACTGCGGTCCACTTTCCGAGTGATAATGATAACACCCTAGGTGTCATCCACAGGCAAGGACCCTCGAGGCCACGACATAACTGAATTGAACTTAACTGAACAGAACTGTGAAGAACAAAAGCAGCAGCCCAGAAGGCATATCATTACAAAGCGACGATTGTGGCTGTTGCAGTTGCAGTTCCTTTGTACTGGAAAAAACCACTCATGGAGTAATCATTTATTACGAAACAGACATATGCCATAGGTATTCCATTTCATTTTAGGGTGGGATCTCTCGCTATCAATCCCAGATTCTCTCAGTGCACTGTAAAGCATGTAGGTGGCAAGTGACAACTAATTGTCTCCATAAATAGTTGCTAAACAGCAATGGGCCCGTGTAAGTGGCTGATGAGACGAGGAGCAAGAGGGTTCCATCCCCCATCATGCCGCACATGATTGGAAGGGACAGGACGAGGACGGGCCAGTCAATTAACCCTTGACTTAAGTTAAGTGATGCACTCGACCTCCGCTGGTGTCTGGTTAATTGAGTTACGCATTGTAAGGCGAGCTATGATTGCCATTACCCCAGAGCTTTGGTCTATTTGTTGTCGAGCTATGAGGACTATGCCGCGCACAGTGCACAGAGTGGTGTGAGTTAGTTGCATGACTTATGCACGCACTTAGGCACAAGTTTGTTCAACAATTATGATTGTGTGGACCACAAATCTGACCTTCCCGTTTGGCTGGGTCTTTGAAATATTGTGAAATATATATATTAAATCGTATATTGAGAAAATACTAGTGTGTAACGAATTGTTCGATTATTCATATGGCAGGAATATGATATAGTAGTCCGAGCAGCGCCGTTCCGCTTTAATACTAGCAAAAATAAAACGAAAACTTGTGGGAAAGTCATGCAGATGGCTTTAAAACAAAGAGACTGATTTGCGTTAGAAACGAATAGATGGATATGGCTATATCGACTTGGCTGTTGATACTGATCAAGAATATATATACCTTAAATTTTCGCAAACGTCTTCTTTACTGCGTCGTTAACTTAAATCAATATAACCTCTGCAAGGGTATAATATTTATACAAAGGAATAAATAAAGGACCTTCATTACGGTAGTTATGTACACGCTAAAATCTTTATAAGCCCATTCTTCAGTCAATTTCGTTGAAGGGTCTTACGTTTAACCAAAGTTTTAAAATTTAATATTGTTTTATAATGAATCTTGCTACAGTAACCTTTTAAAACCCTAATAACATTCGCGTCGTACAATTTGAGATCATCATGCCATCATTTTGATTCCTTTGTCATTAAGGATCCTCTGTACTTTAGAGCGTTCTTCACATCATCCTAAAGTGTTGGCACCCGAATTCCGAGCTCCATTATCCTTTGATTCCCCTACAGTGCCCACTGGCGTCCGTATTTCACCTGCAAATTCAGCAGGAGTCGCTGCAACCGCTCCTTTCCCTCGTAGAGGCTTCTTTGCCTGTCCAACCGAAGAGTCACCAGGCGGCGATGTAGGTGAGTCAACTGCTCCCGGATCCACACATGGTTCGCCTGCAGGCGCCGAACCATCGCTACCAAATACTCAGGCTGACTCACTTTCCCCAATACTCCGTGCTCATCCATATCCTCGCCGAAATCCAGTTCCATATCTATTATGGCGACGGCTGTGGAATGCGCGCCCATTTTGCAACCGATGGGTGCTACACAGTAAAGGTAAATTAGTATACAAAATAATAAATGAACACTTGTAAATAATTAAAATGAAAATATTTGATAAAATTTGAAAGACATGAATGTAATCGGGTGTTGGAAGCTAAGCAAATTCCTATACATTTTGCTGCGCGGGTTTCATTTTTTTCAGTGTGCAAAGCTGCTGGCGACAGAAGCGGAAACTTGGAATAATTTATGCGTGCCAACTGGGTGTAAACTTCCATCTAATCGCTTGATTCCGCGTTGTAAGAACTTTGGGCCCATAATCCAGCATTCCATGACGGAAACCTATACGCAAAGTAGTGACGCAACGAGTGAGTGCAACTTTTTTCTAGTTGATTGACTTAGAAATTCTACATTTGTTTCGTGTTTGGGTAAAACGTTTTATATTTTTTGCCCAGCTAATGCCCTCGATTGGTTGTGTGCCTTGGTAAAATTTGCAAATCGTTTGGGCTGGCCCTCGTCGGGAAGGGTAGAAAAGCGGCTGCTACTTGAGGTGGCTCAGAGCGAAATTGCTTTTCCGCTCCCTGGGTCGACCAAGCAGAAAAATGCCTGCCCCGCTCACGTTGCCCTCGGAGTTCGATTTCGCACTATCGATTCGTTTGGTATTCATTGGCCTTGCTCGCTTCCCACAGCTTTAAGCGCACATGTCGCCGCAACTTAGTGCCTTTGGTTCCTTTGTACGAGTACGAGTTGCATTGCACCGGCCGATCTAGTGGCATCGTTTGGGGTTTCTTTTCGGGAACGCAGCGCCCTCTGAATCGTAAACTGAAAGCACATTCCACACGGCAAAAATATTTGGATGCAGGCATCCACTAACGAAATTAAAGTAAAGTTCAAAAGAAACTTCTAAAACATAATGGTTTCCTAAGATACCTGAAGGTATTTAAGCACGTATTAAAATTTGCTTAAGTATATGTGGCACACAATATAAATTTAAACGAGAATTACGAAATCATGAATTGATTTCACCGAGTGCGCACTGCATTGCATAGCAATTTGCTGCGACTTCGCCACGGCTTTGATGCTAATGATGGGGCATCTCATCAAGAGACAAGGCCAGCGGCTTTTGTCAAAAGAATGTCAACAGGGAGGAAAGCTGGTGAAAACTGCAGCAGTTTTCACTTTTCTTTTACTCGGCTCACCAGACTACAAAGCGGGCTAACAGAAGCGACATTTAATGCACAGAAAAGACCTCAGTTGCGGTGTTGTGGCTGCCAGCCGTGCGTATGCGTAATATATGTACGAGGAATGTTTCGCATTTCCTTCTAACCGAAAAGTTCGACAAGCTGTCTATTTCCGAGGGAGTGGGTGTATAGGCGTGATTACTGTTTGTTTTCTATTTGTGGTGAAGGAACTTGGGGATATTTCTGGATATTTCTCAGCCGAGACGTCGTCAAGGCGACAGACAAAGGCTGATTTCTCACCCTTGACGTTTAACAATTTTCCAAACGGCGTTTTAAATGAATTTTAAAAACCGAGCACAGTAAAAACAACGCCTGCTGCTGATCCTGACAATTGCTGTCTAATTGAAAAGGTTTGAATCTAAGTGCATGCCTGCAACCCCTGTTCATTACCAACTACATATCTATTATATCTTGGCTGTCTCTGGATCGCTGTTGATAGTCTGCCTGCCGAGATTGGCAACTTAATTATTTCAGCGGCACGTCGCCGGCAACTGGCGCTTAAGCCAAACCCCTCGACGGCTGCAATAGCGAAAAACTGGCGGGACATAGAAAACGAATAAGAAAAGCTGCGAATAAACAGCGCTTTCAGAATGAACGTCAGTGAAGGAGATGAAGAACAACAGCTGCTTCTGAGAATCCGCGCCGAAAGATAAAGTTGCCAGCCAAAGGATTTAGCTGCACAACTGGCCAAAGAAACAGCACAAGAAAAACTCAGCGAACGATTGTATGTGTATATGTATGTGCGTGTGTGCGACTCCCCATTAGCACCAACCGACTTCTGCCACGCGCACTTACTTCCGGCCCACCGCACATTGCCATGCCACAGCAAAAGTAGAAAAAAGACCCACTTGCGGCTTTATTCATGGACTTGATTCATTAAGAGACATTCACATGCGAGCATTCCTATTTACGAACAGTGAAGCTTCCGTGAAAACCTATTTCAAATTGTGGGAGGAAAGGTTTAATGTATGTATGTGGTTTAATGCAAATATGACATTTAGATATCAATACTTAGGTTCTGCAGCAGGTTTTAAGAATAAAAGGTAAAATGTTTTATAATCGGGAGCAGGCTATTGTTTTATTTAATTCAACATGTTTTTTATTTACGGGTTAATGACAAAAAACATTTAAGAATGCTGTATCATAAACCGGAAATTAACCCCTCTTCAAAGATCAACCACTTTTTATGATAGCTGACAAATTGATTTCCGGAACACACCCACTCGTAGTTGACGAGTTTTTCATATTTGTCGCGTAATATCTGCGCTCCCGCTTTTCCAATGACTGAGGGAACTAGGACGGTGCAAAAGTAATTAATTTTCGGCAGCTAACTCAAAAAGGCACCAGGCGCTCGAAAAAAATCTGAAAAAAGCCAATACAGGCGGCACAATTAACGCCTGCAACTTTAATTGCGTTTTAATGTGCATCAGGCCGCAGAAAACCCGCCTGTTTGGATGGTTTCTCGATGGCTATATGGGCGGGGCGGCGGGTGGCTAAGTGCACGACTCGAACCCCAAACGGAATGGGTGGTTCAACGTGCTCTGTCAACCGCAGGCGGTGGCTCAAAAGCGTAACAGGCATTTGCCGCGCCTCAGCAACATGCCCGTCGTCCTGCACTCACACTCACACACTTTCACACGCTCTTGTTCCCAAAGAGATGACACAAACGCGCACGTGAATTCGTCCTGTGACTATGGGCTCTGACTATGTGAGTACGGGACTCGGGATGCTCCTGTGTGTGGTCGGGCCTGTACCTGAGTGCCTGCCTCAAAAGCGGCTTAGCAAACTCACACCGACCAACATGCAGCCACAAAGCAGCGCGCACTCGAAGGAAAAGAGACGATGGTCGTTAGTCATATTTTGGTCAAAACTTCATTTATAAAATACCTTTGAAATATTTAGACACTTAATGGATAGTATTTTGTGAAGCCTGATCAGAGCTATAAACTCCATTGTTAGGTGCTTGTTCTAATATAGTTTTGCTTGAAGTTTTATTTGCGGAGGGGAATTGCCTTAATAAAAGGATACGGAACTTAAATGTCTAAGACTAAACTGCCCATCTAGTTAAAAACGTACAAAAACACAACACAGCAGTATATTATGCTTTTTAGGCAGGTGTAACGTTGGTGTACTAATAAATGTTACAAGCGACTTTCTTATTTTTTGTTTGCCCCACTTATAATGAGGCCAAAAATCCGCCGTTTTCCTAAGTGCACGGCCTCGATTCCGCATCCGGAAATGGGGCAAAACCGTGCGCCTCTGTCTGAGCAGACTATTTACATGGAACCCATAAAGTCCGGACTTGTAGATGCTTCTTTGTGATGTCGCCAGCCTGGTTCCCCTTCCAATCGCCCGTTCTAATGACGTGATTTAAATTTGTATGCCGTTTTGAAATCTTGCTCCGCTTATCGCTGCGTGGATGCAGCCGTCTTTCCCCGTCTGGGTGTCCGTGGCTCCTGTACCGATGTGCTTCCGGCGGGCACGGGACAAATCACGTAATCTGGCCTTAGCGGGTCAAGCAGCTGAAGCGGCAGTAAACTGTGAACCATAGCCGTAGTGTAGCAGCCGCGCGGAGAGATACAAAGATACTTGGCTGTAGAAGTAAATAGATGTAAAGATACACGACATGAAAACCACTATCAACATGGAGTCAGATGCTGGTATTGTCAAGTGTGGACATGCGGACTAGCCCAATTCCCGAGCACATCCAGCAAATCGAGAGTGCTTCCATTCAAGGGTATTCGACCTAAAAATACTCTCTAACATAAAACGGATTTGATGGTCGCCGCAGTAACCAGATGTGCACAAGTAAAACAGCGAAAGTTTTATTGACCTACATCTTTTGGATAGAATTGAATAATAATATTAAAATATTAATAAAGAAAAGTTCAAAATGATATTGTTGCAAGGATTATTATTATTATTTATTAACCCAATTTAAAACCTCCCACACTATTACATTTACTCATTTGCAACATATTAGTTTTTAGACCGCATCGAATTACTTATTTTAATTCCCCTTATATTCATTGTGACATTCCGAGCATAGAAATTATTTCTTTGTAAGAAATTATTTCTTCTCTGAAAAGACCCCGCCTGTTCAATAGAAACTATTCCCCTTGGTTGTCATCCCTTTACGTTGTTATGTTTCTGAAGAAATCATCTTTGAAAAGAAAGTGATTTTCCTGCGTAATTGCTTTATGCGATGTTTTTTGGCTTTCCACGGTCTTTGAAGTGCGTACTTTACCAGCAAATAGTTGTGAATTAATCCGATTACTAACATGTCATTTGTTGTCAATTGAACCTCAATTAAAGAGTGACTTTGGAAAGAAACGTGCAGCGGGTTTAAACCGCGAATAGTTATAGTTAATATTATATACAGTAGGCAGCACTGATAGACAGACATGTCTAGACAGTTTATACCTGCTTAGTTTCAGCTTAAGTGTCCCAATGATTACTTACTGGGTCCCTAGGCATCCGTTTACCGCGCAGTTACTTACATTGAGTTCCTATTACAAGATTAATCTCTTCGGTTTCCGGCAGGACAAACATCATCATCGCCCCGAGTATCAGTAACTGTCGTCACGTCCGCTTGAAGCCCCGAGCAAAGTGACATACCAACAAACCAACAAACCAGCAAACCAGGAAACCAACAAACCAGGTGAGAGCAAACACCAACGAGGGCCGCCTGTTCTCGAGGGCCACTGGGCGAGGGCAGACAGGTGCAAAGTGCAAAGGACGACTGATTGAACTGCGCTGACAATGCCTCTTCAGTCGATTATCTACTAGCCACCTCGCCAGTTCGCGCCAAGGACGCGTTTTGGGCTGCGACTTTAAGCTGAAGTGTTTAAAATTGTTGGCCATTAGCAGCGGCTGTCAATAAGCGCATTAAAACATTTTTGCATGTCGCAGACACGCGGCTGTCAGGCAGCCGAGGAAACTGGAAAGCGTAAAGTGCAAGCGCAGAGCTGCTGCACTAACGAGTCCCATTGATTTTCCCTCGCCGGAAGGGCGGCGGCACGCGAGAGGGATGGGAAATGTGCGCACGCTGCGTATGAGTAATGGGAAAATTCTTAATGGGCGAAGAAAATTGGTTGGGCATAAACAATGAGATTCCTGCGAGCGGGGAGGATAATGAGTTCGCCGAGCAGGGACCACCGGAAAGTGTGCGATGGAGTTCGTGTGCCAAACGCACCAAATATTCTATTATAGACTTTTCAATCTTATTCAATATTCAACGCATCGGGAAGAATTTTCCTTTTTCTTAAGAGCCTTATTTGAGAAAACACTGGTGGCTGCGAGATATTAAAAAAAAAGCACCTACTTGCTTAATTTACATTTATGAAACCAAAGAATTGTTTATATTGTGTCTGTGTCAGTCAAGTATTGTACATATAACACGCTATCATATTAGATACGATTTTAATTGACCACCAGTCCCTCCACAGAGTTTTGTATGTTAATTCGTCAGATGCATGCTCTTTTGAGTCGCACCAGAGTCTCTTTAATGCGTTGGTATCTTTACGCAATCAAAAAATTATGATTCATATTAATGCCGCATCGAAGCACTTATTGCAGCTCTCTGTCCTCTGCGTCGCATACTCACCGTTGTAATCCTTTATTGATGCTATATTTAATCAGCATTTTCCAGGGAGCTCGACCGTCCTTCTTCTCCGCCTTCTTTATTTAATTGTTTAAATTTCTTTCAAAGTCCCAGCAGTCCCGCATATTTATCGGCCCCTTGTTGACCCAACGATTATCGAAGCCGTTTCCACGAAAAATTGTGCGTTATTCGAATAAATTCACGCAGGACTAAGTGGCGCAGAACCTGATTTCCATAACAAATAAAAGATAATAGGGCGATTCGCCGAAGGACTTATCAGCCAATGTGGACGTGGGACATTCAAAGTAATTACGTGAACTGCTAATTGTACACGAAGTAAGAGGTTTATAAAACTCAGGAGAACTAACTCAGGAAACTAAGGAGTAAGAAAACAAGAGAGAATGCTATAGTCGAGTTTTCCCTACTATCAGGTACCAGTTACTCAGATAGTGGAAAAGGAAATAAGAAATTTTCACATTAGGGAAAGAAAAGAAATTAAATGAAAAAAAAATTAAAATGTTGCGTCTATGTCTCTGGAATCTGCATTCTTAATCTTAACTTTTTAGCTTTTATAGTTATCTCAGGAACTCGACGTTCATACGAAGGGAGAGACGGATATGACCGCATTCGCTCCTCAATTGATCCTGATCATGAATATGTATATTTTACTTTTCCTGAACGAGTAACGGTTATAATTAGCATTGGCATTTTTGATTTTATTTTTTTAAAAAAAAGTTCATTTGTGAGAAGTCTGTAAACGCTTAAAAAACACAAAACTGCGAAAAACACAGCGACACCTGGAAACAAAATTGCGCAAAAGATAAGAGATTATTCATTAAAATTAGTTAAAAAGTCTTTTGCAACATTATGACGCTTCTAAAGAACTTCAAATAAACAATATGAACACTTGATTTTATTTCTAATGTTTTAGAGTTGAAAGGTTTTATACAAAGCACGGCCACATTACCTTTACTCGCGCCAGAAGTGTATCCCACTATGTGCCACCTACTATCACCCGGAATTTATGCTGAACAGTGTAATATTTTATTTAAATGCGCTGCTGATGTTTGTCCTGCCTATTTGTCCTCTTCGCCAATATATCATTTGGGGAGCTGCCGAAAAAAGACACTGACAGACGACAAATTTGTACGCTATTTATGCGACGGCAAGCAGGAGGACATCGACCATCCGCCATCGGGGCCTCGACCCATCGGATCCCAAGTAGGTAAACATATTTAACATACACATGGGCTACATGTGTTTATAAAAACATATATGCAAATTGTCATGGCTTGCCTTTGTCCCTCTGCGCTTCGCACGGACAATTCGCATTATTTATAATGGACAATTCTCGTGTTGTTGTTTATAATTTATTTATGCAAATTTTTATATGGACAAGCCACCGCACTGCAGCTAGAATCCAGAAAGAGGAGAGGGGAATGGCTGTATAAATAGTTATAACCAGCGAAATCAAAACTAAAGCAATTCCAAATATAATTAATTGCAATTGACCCGATTTGATATTTATTTATTTAATCCGCGCATATACTCCAGGGAGCAAATAAAAAATGCATTAATATTAATTTACATGTGCGCAAGGCGCAGCATTTTATTCCTATTTTCCAAACTAGTTCTCCTCTAACAGCACCTTTGGGAACTAAACAGGGCAAATTAAACATTTTCCTTGGCAAGGAGGGATTCCCACCATATTGCTCTTCCAGCTCCATTGACGGGGATATAATTAGTGTCAACTATTCAAGTGAGACATTTAAACAGGCACATTGAAAGCCTTTAAATTCTGACTTTTCGTGGGGCATTCAGACGGATTCCCCTGAATTTGGGGATTCATACGCATGCCAAGAGATGAAGTCCCCGAAAATATGAGAGAGTCGCAATTGATAATTAATACAAAAGACCTTGCAAGGGTCTAAGGCCTAAACAAGGCTTTAAGCACGAGCAGTAACAACACAGCTTCTTGTACATTGTATTATATGTTTAAATGTGTTATGGTTGCACCTACTGGCTACACATGTTACATTTAACTGACTGTTCGTTCATATGCGGTATGTATGATTTAGCAGCTCGACGTTCGCCACTTGGCCACAACTCACTAAGTGCCTGGTCCTGCCACAAATGGCCATAATATTCCAGCATCACCAGGCAGGAGCAGAGGCAGGAAGGAATGGGGATCAGCAGCGGATGGGATGGAGTGCCAGAGGTGGCTCAAGCGAATTTATTGCAGCCCCATCCCAGAAGTCGGGCAAAGCCAACTCGGTGTCTGGTCTCGAAGGGCTTTTGTATTGAAACAAACCTGACACAGACCAAGGCAATCAGAAGACTTTAAGAGTTGGCCACAATTTCCGCAACATTTGATTGGCCCTTGCACCGGAACAAAAATCGTTTAAAATGGGCTGCGGCTAGAAGGAAACCCAACATAAAAAACATAATTTTGAAAATCATAAATATTCAAAAAAGTCTGTTAACGAATTTTCGAATATTTTAGCAATAGCATGCATATTTAACCCATATAAATACACAAAATACATTAAGGAAAATCGTCACCAATAGCTTGTTCTCCCAAGAACTTTGTTTTTCCACTCATTACTTTTTTAAGACTCAAACAATGAATTGCTGGAGTGGGGTGCCTATCATTTTGCTATTTTAAACTCTGCATCAAACATCTCAACTTTAATTAATTTTCGGGTCCACTCTGTGAGGCTGCTTAAAGCAAAGCACCCTCGAATTCAAATACATTCGGCAGCAGGAACTGACTGGGGTCTGGTCAAAGGGGAACAAGGATCGGGAACTGGAAATCTGGCTACCCGCAACACTCTGGAGTGTGTCATAAAATGCCAAAACAAATATACATTTTCACACAATTCAATTTATATGCCCGAAGCACAGCTCGAGCTCAAGCACCGAGAAAGGATTCCGGATTCGGGATACGGGATACGGTTTCAAGAGCCCGGCTGTATCGACAGCTCCGAAGTAGTCCCAAGTCGGTTGGGGGATCCTCCCATCGACTATCGCTACTTCTGCTCCTGTCAGCTCCTTTTGCCGGCTTTCGCCAGCCATTTACTACTCATTTTACCACTTGATTGTGTTTGCACAACATTTCAGCAAGCGTCGCGGCATGGGCATTTTGCACTGCAGCAAGCCAGCAACCCAAAAATGAAACAACAAACCACAGAAATTTGAATCGCAAAGGCGTCACGGGGAGCCAACATTTGAAGATGTGAATTGGAGAATAATATAAATTTTCGGTAATGTATCGGTAATATCTAAAACTGTATATTTACATTTTTGCTGATGGCAAGATGAATATGTACCAATTTTCTGATGACCCGTTTCACAGTCATTACCTTTTTTTATACTTACGCAATAAGTTGTTTTAAATTATAACTTTAAGCAACACATTATGTTATTATGTACATAGTAGGTTATTATGTTAAAATAAAAAACTATAATCCCATTCACTCATTCAATTGCAATCAGTTAAAAAAAGTTAATTTGCGTTTAGTTACCTTTCCCTATTTTGCTTACGTTTATTGCTCATCAAACATAGACATCGAAATTTAACCAGGAAAATTAGTGTTAAAAGATTTGCCTTGACCAATATCTCGACACGCACCATTCATCACCATTCACTTACGTGTGTATAAATACAAACTTAAACACATGTCTTAATGACGGAAAACGAAAACAAAATTCAATCAGAACTCGAGCTCTGTCGGTAAATCAAATAAAATCCAAAAACATAGCAAAACCAGCCGGTAAAAGCGTAAAGTCGCAGACCAAAGTTTGAATCAACCGCTAGTCCACAAGATGAATCAAAATAGATTTGTTTGTTAGCTGAAAGCCAGCATATAAAAATAAAACAAGAGAGAATGCTATAGTCAAGTTACACGACTATCTGATACCCGTGACTCAGCTTGTGGTAGTGCGACGGAGAAATTTCAACACTACAGGTTTTGGCAGTTTGTGGGCGTTAGAGTTGGCGTGGCAGTTTGTCTAACAAAAATGTGAAAAAATATCAAAACATTTTTCAAAAGTCTGGGCGTGGCAGTTTTGGCGTTAGAGTGGGGGTGGTAACACGAATCGACAAACTTGCGCTGCGTCTGTGTCTCTAAAGTCTGCATATTTAATCTCAACTTTCTAGCATTTAAAGTTCCTGAGATCTCAACGTTCATACGACAGACGGACATGGTCAGATCAAATCTTTTATTAATCCCGATCAAGAATATATATACTTTATATGGTCGGAACCGCTTCTTTCTGCCTGTTACATACTTTTTAACGAATGTTACTCTACAAGTAACGTGTATGATAACGGCCAGGCCTACTTCAATCATTTTGTAGGGAGTACAAAACTCTGAGTTTTTGAAATGTTTGCCATTTTTAATAAATAATTTTTATTATTACCTGAAAAAATACATTTCGTATGATTATTTGCCTCCAGTTCTTAAAGTAAAAGCAGCATTCGCATTGCGCATTCTTTGTTTTGTCAAGCAATCATCAATAGGCATTTTTAAGTAAATATGGAAATTACGATGTTTCCCCAAACTTTGACCTTGTGGTGATAATAAACTAGGAGCAAAGTCAGGAGTTTTAATTAAATTTGCATGCCAATTTATGCAGTAGTATCATCAAAAGTTATGGCAATTGCACGGCTCCAATTGTTAAATTGAACGGAAATGCACTGCCATTTGGCCTTCTTAAATGGACAGGTGCGACAGGTGCGGGGGGATCGAATAGCTCATATGGTTTGGCTCATCATAAAATGCAATGGCTCAGGACATTGCGTATACGCAGCGTGCGACGCGACCTATTTAAAATGCTTTTAATGACGGCGCGGGTAGTTTCAATGTGAGTCACTGACTGGGTGTAAGCTGCCGACAATCAAACAGAACATGATCCAGACATATAGTGCATATATCATCAGAGATTGTAGGAAGAAGCTGCTCCTTTCCATTTCCCCCCACTTGGTGTTTTTATACCCGTTACTAGTAGAGCATAAAGGTATACTGGATATTTTGAAAAGTATGTAACATGCAGAAGGAAGCGTTTCCGATCATATAAAGTATATATATTCTTAATCAGGATCAATAGCCGAGTCGATCTGGACCTGTCCGTCTATCCGTCTGTATGTCTGTCCGGACGGACAGTTTACATGATGTGCTCGATAGGGATTCAAAAAACGACTAACCAAAGGACGTACTTACTGGATTGACAATACCCTTTGTAAAGGTATGCAAAACCTCTTTGGTGGCTTAAGTTTCAGCGACTGCCATTTCAGCTTTTGTTTTGTGATGCCAATAAAACATGCATTTCCCTTTCAAACCAACCGTTGGCAAACAATGGCGAACGGTGGGAACCCAGGGGCGGGCCAGGACGTATCACAAAAATATTCTTACCATTGCAAAGCGTGGATCCTTTGTAAAGCGCGCACTCAATTATTTGGTCGTTACTTGTTTCTTATTACCTTTTGCCTACCGACACTACGAAACATAATAACTGCGTCCCAAAAGAATGAAGAGATGGCTTTGTTTGTTCGGGCCGGCAATGCAATTGAGTTGCGGAATTGCGGAAATAAATGCGAATTTAATATGCAAAGGAATTGGAAGGAGCCAGCACGAGTTTACTCAACGAATATGAGTTTAAGTTTACTCTACAAAACGATTTTGCCACGCATAGAGGCGAATATTAAAAGAAAACAATTTTTAAACAAGAGAGAACGCTATAGTCGAGTTCCCCGACTATCTGATACCCGTTACTCAGCTAGTGGAAGGGAGAAGAAGAGTCTTAAACACAGTTTTTGGCGGTTTGTAGGCGTTATAGTGGGCGTGGCAGAAAGTTTTTTGGCAAATCGATAGAAATTTACAAGACCAATATAAAAATAAAAAAATTTCAAAACATTTTTAAAATGTGTGGGCGTGGCAGTTTTGGGCGGTTTGTGGGCGTAGCAATATGAATCGACAAACTTGCGCTGCTTCTATGTCTCTGGAGTCTGTATGCTTAATCTCAACTTTCTAGCTTTTGTAGTTCCTGAGATCTCGACGTTCATACGGACGGACAGACAGACGGACATGGTCATTTCGACTCGGCTATTGGTCCTGATCAAGAATATATATACTTCAATGGTCGGAAACGCTTCCTTCTGCCCTGTTACATACTTTTCAACGAATCTAGTATACCCTTTTACTCTACCAGTAACGGGTATAATTACATAATTACGCATCAATTTATTTCTAATAGAAATAATGATTAATACTTAAAAAAAGAAGAAAATACTTTGCTATCACTCTAATGACAAATACTGCGGTTCTCTGAACAAGGAAGAACGCTATAGATAGAGATTTGAAAAAAAAATTTAAGTTACAGCACATTTTACAAAACTGTGGGCGTAGCATTTTTGTGGGCGTGGCAATATGGGTCAATGCGTTTATGTCTCTGGAATCTGCATGCTAACCTAAACTTTCTAGCTTTTAAAGTTCTTAAGATCTCGTTCATAGGGACGGACAAACGAACAGAAATGCGGACGGATAGACGGATTTGGCCATATTGACTACGCTAGTGATCCTGATCAAGAAGGTAAGATAAGATAAGATTAGATTTTTAGGGTCGAAAACGCTTGCTTATATCTGTAACAAAAGTTTCTAGGGTCTCCCACATTCAAAAAACCATTTACGCTTTGAGTTCAATCAATTCAGATCCACTGATGTAAAGTAGTGTGGTCGCCATTTTCAAAAACCGTTTTTAAGATGTAATACTTTATCCATTGTTTAAATGATATGTATAATATCTATCCAGCTTTTTAGCTGTAGTATATGTACCGTTTTTATCAACTAATAGAATTTACACAGATTCAGTTCCCCCAGTACTTCTATGCAAAACGAAACAAATTCAATAAACTTATTAAGGATCAAAATCATAATTGGTCAAGACTTCTTTTATATATTGTTAACGTAAGAAATAAAGAAATTAAAAACCTAAAAACACTATAAAGCTACCCGTTAATCAGCTAGTAGAAGTGCGAACGAGAAATTTCATCATCATCAGTTTTTGGCGGCTTGTGGGCGTTAGGGTGGGCGTGGTAACGTGAATCGACAAACTTGCGCAAACTTGTGCATAGACGCAGCCTCTGTCTCTGGAGTCTGCATGCTGAATCTCAACTTACTTGCTGCTTTTTCAGTTCCTGAAATCTCGACGTTCATACGGACAAACAGACAGACGGATAGACGAACGGACATAGCCACACCGACTCGAATTTAGTATTTATTTAGTTTATTAAACCTTACCTTACCTTATACATTAAACGCATTAATATTTACTTGAGAAACTGTACAAGAGGAACAAATCATTTCGTTTCTGTGATGCACATGTGGTTGTCCAGATTGCACGGCCAATGAAATTAAACTTCTTAATGAATTAAGAAGAAAAATGGAAATTGCAACCTGTAAGTTTTTCATTAAACATTGGGTTGATACATTTCTTTGAGTTCGTTTTTACAAGATATTATTAAAAATTTTATCATCAAGCCTCCGTTTATAAGTAAAAGTCAGAAAATACTGGTTTTAACTGCCTGTTGATTCGAAACGGTTAACAGATTTCCTTAACAGCAGACTGAGAACAGCGACCAGACTTACTGTCCTTCGTCCCTGCCACATCGTTATTCGTGGCGCTCCCCTGCCGAAAACGAGAAGATGGAACACATCGAAGACATGCGGGAACAGGACCACAGGGGAAGTCCTCTGTTCCGATTCCCACATCTTCCTGCAGGACGGTGCAGAACGTCCGGGCCTGCAAAACTTGAAGTAAGCAATAGGAGACATGTGGGAAGAGGTCCACAGGGGAAGATGGGAACACTGAAAATCGGAACTATGAGGGACGGAACGAACGAATCGCGAAGGACGAAACGTTCCGAATCAGGAGGAGCATAATCATCCCAGTTGAAATGGACTATTTGGCACAGGCACACTTCGAATCGCGAAATAGTCCGCATTCAGTTTTAAATTTGCATGCCGTAGTGGCGAACGTAGAGCGGGAAAAAGCGCATAGTTCGGAAATCTTTTAAAAGAAGGCATAAGTTTGGATCACTTCGCGTTCGCGTGATTGTGATTGCGGGCTCCGAGAGTGAATGCACTTTTCCCGTATTCAAAACCTGATTCTAATGTATCGGTGGCCGGTATTTGTTTGTGCGTATCTGTGCCAACCAGAATGTGGGCGTGTCCGCCCCCGTCGCGCTATAAAGTAAAAGTGTCGCGAAGTGAAGTGCGAGAATGTCCGCCCCCCGATTTCCGAAAGGGCGCTGTAAAATCCTGTGAGCTACGATTGTGAGTGCAATGTGTCTTTTGTAAATCAAGGAAAATCACATTTTAAATTGCTGCGCATTAGAACGAATACAGATACAAAGACAGGGCCACAAGGAGGCAGCCAGGCAAGATCGAAAGTCAAACGCCGTCAAGCATTGATTGCGTTGTCGTCTATCCACGAAACGTGGGGAATAAAAAAAATAACGAATGAGGATGTGAACCATTTGACTGATGTGAATGGAGTGAAAGATGTGACCTGGCCAAGGTTCCACCTCTTCCCTTGCATGGTGGCACGTGCTATTGTCTGCCCCCATTTATTTCAATTTGATTATATTGAAGAGCATATGATGTAATATATGGAAATTTAATCTGATTAGAGGCTGGCTAAGCTAAGCCTCACCTTGGAATCGTGCTCCTCCATGGATTTAAAAACTCATTAATGCACAAAAACATTAGTCCTCCCATCTTTGGTATCATTACTCAGGCAGAAGGTCGCAAACCAAAGGAAGGTTGGAGTTAGCAACGCTGCCAGCAAAGCAATAAGGTGTTGAAACAGGTGCCGTTATTGGCCCCGATATTGGATATTGGAAAACGCAAAATGGATTTGATGCTTGCCAGCGCAAAGAAATTCGGGAAAAGTATCAAATATCACAAGGTTGAATTTCAAGAACTCTTAAGTATTTCTTTAGAAATTCAGCTAGAAAAGAACACTTTGCCTGATAGAACGACAGTTTCAGTACAGTTTAAATGTCAATAGTGAAGGAGTGGGCGGTCAAGGTTCCTCAGTATTTCGGAAAGTCGATATTGATGATTCGGGAACATTTTAAAATTAAAAGGCAATCAAGTTACGAATTGTTTAAGGCAGGATTTTAAACAACATTTTAAGGCATTGAAACGATATTTTTGAAACTTTTGCTTTGTTGAGTAAAGCGTATAGCCAGTAATGTATTACAAAAACTTTAAATTTGCATTGTTGTGTTTATATTTAATATTTCATATTTGTATTCATTGAGTAAATAATCGTCTTAAGATCCTAGATTCGTTGAGGTCAAAAAAAGCGGCTTAAAATACATGTTTAGAGTTCGTCGACCAGAGTAGTCTGTGTACCTCCCTAAGAAATGTTTTTTATTTGTTGAGTTTTGCGGCTTAGCTACCCTAATTACACAATGGTCAGCATCGCCTGACATCCTTCTAATCGTCCCGTGTTATGGAGTGCAATAATGCATAAGGATTTTGTAATTTTTTGCCATTTAGGGACTTTGATTTGGATGCTCGGGTGACTCTGAGCTGGATAAATGGGGATCTGGCATTCATTTAGAGAAGTCGACACAGATTTGTGAGCAAAACGACTATTTGGCCAACAAAAAATAACGAGCAAGCCATTAAAAATTTGCCAAACTCAGCAGAAGTGGAGAAACTAGAACTCATGGAAGGTGCAAGGGAAGAGAATTGGGGCCATGCAATTCATTAATTTATTGACTTTTAATCAAGCCAGCCCGAAACTTACGCCCAGAGCCATAAGCGGATAAATATCCATTTATCACATAAATAGAATGCCAAGAGTAGTGAATCCTGCTAGTTTCCTCTTTTCTGCTCTTTGTGCTTCTCGAACCAAACTTATTCTTTTGCGTTTCTAGTCTGGCTGCTGCGGTTGGCCTGCCAAATAAAGCAAGAAATAAGTTAAAACATACGTTCTGTGCGGTCTGACTCGGTGGAATAAAACAAATCCTGGCCAACTGGCGGAGCAGCCCCAGTCACGTCCGCACTACCACAACTACTGCTCCGCCGGCACAGTGCGGTATGCAAATTCAACCGACAAGACTTCATAAAAGCAAGGCAAATAATTAAATAACAGCCCGGCAGCAAACAGCACGCAGCAGCATGACATTCTACTTGAGCCGAAGAAACTTGCATTAACTAGCTGCGCGAAATAAATACGAAATACCAAGTACCAAGTGCCAAATACGAAATCCGAACGTTAATCTCAAACCAATCCCAGCTCCGTTTTGCCCAGGTGCGACATCCGACAGATGCCCACTCCCAGCGGAATGTCCTGGCGGCAGAAGGAGCGCAGCGCGGGAGGAGCAATTGCACAAGGGGCAGGCATCCTGGACGGGACCGGGAGGAGCTCGGGATATGCCAGCATACTGCTGGCGTTTCTGGCAGCTGCCAGCTTTCGTGGCATGCGAGCGCGTAAGTGTAAACTTCTTTTACTTGAGGTGATGCTGATACGACATTCCGGGATACACATCTACGAACGGATTTCGCGAAAAGTGGTGGCCGAATTATATTCTAAAAAAAACATATATTGAGTTTATAGAAGTAACTAGATAAATACTACATTTTATCTGTTTTACAATAATACCATTGATACCATTGATAATGGTTTGCTGAACTTCTTTGTATTTACTAGGAGCACTTAATCTAATATTGGACCATATAAATCATGCGGTTTTGAATTAAGAAGCAAACTTTTTATGATCTCACGTTAGTTTTTCAAGAAACCAATTATAATCGCATGCGATCATAGGGCGCAAATCGATGTTATGAAACACCTGATTTCCCACCGTTCGCACAAGGAACTAGCCGGTATAGGTTGATCCCTTTGGCATTCAAGTCATTCAAGTCCGCGGGAAAATCGCTTCCAGGAAGGCCCCAGAGAACTGGTGTTTACCATGGGAGTCCGTCCCAAGTCCCATATACTAAACACTGAACACCGAACACAGAATCCCTGCACCCTTGTCCAACTTTTGGCTACGTGCTCGGCTCCTTTCCGAACTGCTGAGTTGAGTTGAGTTTCATGTTTCATGGCTTTGCTGTTCTGTGTGGCGCTAAGCTTTTGTTTTTGCATGCATAGTTAATTCAATTTCGCACATTTTTGTGCAAGTGTCGAGTGAAGCGTTTGCCAAATTTAATTTACATGATGAGATTTGCTTGGCTGCATTGTCGTTGGCAACTCGTTGGCACGATTTTTATAAGCTTGTCGAGTTAATTTAATCGTGCAGTGCAAATTTTCATTTAGAAGAGCTCACACACGCGCTCCTATGAATGTCAGACACCTGTCACGCGAGAGGAAATCTTGCTTTCGGTGCCAGGAACTCATTACGCATACGCAGCGTGTAGAGATTTTGATTTTTGCTTAGTTTATGAAAATGCCTGGCATATTTCTAGGCCATCCTAAACGGAAGGGGTCGGCTAACCCGTCCCTGTTTCTGAGTCTCCAGTTGATTAAATTTCATGCGTGCATGGGGGGAGCGGGGTGTCCGTTCAACATGTCGGATGCGTCAAGGAACTCCTCTCCCTTGTAAAATTACAACTGGTCCTGGCCGACTGTGCAAATAGCTTTCATAAAATTGTCGAATTCATGCTTTGGTTTTACCTTGATTCTCGATTTTTCCCGAGGTTTTGATACAATAAATTATAAGAGTTTTCTTTTTCAGCCTGAAAGAAGGCTTGCCTCGGATTGTTTCCCCTTCCGAGAAAACCCTTTAATATTGCAGCCTCACATATTTATTACTTATTCACTAACAACTCCAAACAGTACACTTAAGGCGACAGCAAGCTTTAAGTTCCTGGGGTTGTGTAATTGTTTAATAGTATTTATTATATTTTTTTGTGCTGCCACATCTAATCAATCTCAGTTGAACTGCTGGCAATGCGAAGGCAATATCATTAACAACACATGACCCAGTCCCCGCATCCGGGCTCATATGTTATATAATTAAATTGGGCACCAGCAAAAACGCACAGGACCACCCACACACTCACACACACTCAAGTAGACCGAGAGAGGGTGAAATTTGTGGGAGACAGTGGGACAACGCGAGAACAGAAATAAGTAGACACTCAAATAACACTTAAGCCATCAATCAGCGCACTAGCCAAGGTCAAAAGCCCAGCCACGCCCATGTCCATCTCCGTTAATTATGCCACGACCATACCGCATACAAAACAACAGCGGGCGAATCAACTGTTTTATATAAGAGATACAAGCAATTTCCATAGGACGCTGCTTCCAAGACAAATGGCGGTCAAATGTCACGTTTAATTTATTTATGGCCAAAACACATAACCGTTGGAAGGACCGCAGTAAAAATAGGCACTCGCCCAATGGGCAGTCGAGGGAGGAAGATGGGCGTGGCACAAGGACCGAGCTTTAATTAAATAACTGCGCTAAGTGGAGCCAAAGAGTTGGCGTTGCTAATACAGCCATTAGCTAAATTCGCTGAGAGCCCATAAATTTCACGGTGCAACTCAGGAATCACAAAATAATTCCCGTGCCCTGTACTCCCTTGAATAAATTCTGGCTTACCCAATGCGGAGCTTGGCGATACTTCAGATAAATAAATAGCTCCTGGCAGTAATTAATGAAGTCCGGATTGTTGTCCTGCCTCAGTTTTTATATGCAAGCCATATGTTTTGCTCTAAAGGTGGCCTCACCGACATTTTCGCCTGGAGCATTGGTTTTAAGTAAGCTTATAAATCATAATAGAATATATATACGAAAACCGTTTATTATCCAGCATTGGCAGAATTCACTGAAGTAAATTTGTAAAAAAAAAAGGTTTCCGAGTAACTATACACTCATTGGCATTTCCGGCAGCATATATAAAAATTGTTATATAATTGTTATATTCATTTCGAGTTTCTATAATAGCAGTGCAAGGCTAAACTACATTATATGTTGAATGCTACTCCAATTAAAGAGGATCCACAGGATTCTTTTCCTCGTTTTGATAGTAATACACCCTTTAACACCTCCACTTATTTCGAATATTTACTGAGGCACTAAATTCGGTTCCGGACAAGTGGACTATACATAGTTGTACTTAATCGGCCCACACGAGAATGTTTGGGCCGCGTTTCGCATGAAGTCAGTAATGAGCACCCGGCCTAACTCGATTGTTTCGCGTTGAATAGTTCCTGTGTGCAAATTATGAGCAATATCAATGCGATAGAAACAATCGTCAATCAGGAGACGCGGTGGCGAAGTGCTGTGAAAATTCGGGGAAAAAAGCTGTACAGCATGTCGAGTTTTAAATGGGCGGGCCCTGCCACGCCCCACCGCTCAACGCCCCGCCCCCATACTCTCCATTTAAGCCCTGTAATTGCTGTGTACGAGAACTGAATACCGCAAAATGGCGAGGCGGCCAATGTCGGCAAGTAAGCGATACGACGTGTTACCATTTGGCTAAAACAAAAAATGAAACGTACTCTTAAGGTAGCGATGTATGAAACAAGGATTGCGATGGGACACTCACATTCACTGTCTTCAGAATTCATTAGGATCTGAAGAACTTAGTTAATACTTTCATAATTTCCATGTAACCAAGAATAAGAAATATTAATAGACCTCTAGACTTTTACTGACGTACTGATCGCCGTCGACTATACATCAGAACCTGTACCCTTGTCAGAAATCAGCTGTTATCGGGACTACATGGCCAAGATGCCGAGGTGGCCAGTCGCAGTAAAAGGGTAACCGCAAGAAAACGTGCCACCGTTGATAAAATGTGCGACGGCTGCTGATGTAGGTCGGATCCGGACATATTGTGCCGGATTGGAGTGGCGTTGAGCGCGGCACGGGTAGGTGATGTAGGACATGGCCTATCCCAATGCAGGACCTGGAATTTATGATTCCATTTTTACGTCTCTGCTCGTTCTTGCAAAGAGCCTTCAACCATGTGAAGAGTTTCTTTGGGAATGCGGGCGGTAAAACTGTGTGGGGAATGCAAATGGTTGTGGCTTGTGAATTTCTCTCGCAACAATGAGCAATGCTTCCCCGTGGCCGGAACCCAATCCAATCCAACTGCGCCCATGCTAACTGTCCCCATACACATGGAATCAGATGGTTTCATAAAAATTAAATGGTTTTAAATGATGACCGCCTTTATTGAATGAAGTTAAGAAGAATTAAAGTAAAGTCGACTTATTAAATAGTTTAAATAATGTGCAAGTGAAAAATAATCATTATCCACCTCCATATATGGGCTAGAATAATTGGTTAGATACCTCCATTGTCAAACACATTGGAACATAACATGTTTCTTATTATACACGTTACTCGTAGAGTAAACGGGTATACTAGATTCGTTGAAAAGTATGTAACAGGCAGAAGGAAGCGTTTCCGACCATATAAAGTATATATATTCTTGATCAGGATCAAGCCGAGTCGATTTGGCCATGTCCGTCTGTCCGTCCGTCTGTCTGTCCGTATGAACGTCGAGATCTCAGGAACTACAAAACTAGAAAGTTGAGATTAAGCATACAGACTCCAGGGACATAGACGCAGCGACAGTTGTCGAATCATGCTGCCATCCCACTCTAACGCCTACAAACCGCCCAAAACTGCCACGTCCACACTTTTAAATAATGTTTTGATATTTTTTCATTTTTGTATTAGTCTTGTAAATTTCTATCGATTTGCCAAATAACTTTTTGCCACGCCCACTCTAACGCCCACAAACCGCCAAAAACTGTCAGTGTTGAAGACCTCCTTCGCACTTTCACTAGCTGAGTAACGGGTATCAGATAGTCGGGGAACTCGACTATAGCGTTCTCTCTTGTTTTGAATTAATTTTCGTAGCATACTTGCCTCTTTTTCTCTGCGTGCGTGTGACAGCCATTTGAATAGATCGATTGTGCATGTTTTGAGTCTGGAGCGACATAAGAGGATTAAGGAGTTGCTAATATTTGCTGAATGCTGCGAACCAATAAATGACATGTTATGCCCTCTAATTAATGCGCCTCGACATGCGACACGCGTGTGCGGCTTCTGACCAAATGATTCTGACTAGTCCCTTCTGGGTCTTGACCCAGCCTGCACATCCCAAAACAGGCGCTGTCGGCTTAATTTATGCACATACATAAATACCAATGAGCCACACCTCGAAGGCGCCATCGCAAGAAACCGGGTGAGAAGCCAATTCTTGTGGCCCCATCCTGGCCGGTCCGGCGTTTCATTTTTCAACTGTCGCCTACCACAAAGCCAGTGACACCTTCGACTCCCCGCCTGAAGATGGTGCAGAAGGGGTTATCTGGAGGCACTTCGGGCGTGAATACATACATGGAAATTAAAATGTTGTTAGGTCAGGCGATGGTTCCATTATTTTTTTCAGATTTAATTCTATGAAAGTAACTGTGGAAATTTATCTTTAACGGACACTAGCTCCAGGCAAGGAGAGGTACGGATTCCTAACAGTTTATAATAAATCAAAAGCGATACAAATCTGAACAAATGGCACACGAAGTCAAATAAGTGAGGTCCAACATTCGACAGCAACTTAAGTCACTGTATATTCTCAAAACTTCTACCCAGGCAATCAAAGTAAAATATGGCGTCAGATTTGAACTCCAATTCCAATGTATATGCAGTGTTAAAATGGAGATTTTAACTTTGTTGTAAGCCAACACGTATCATAATCCTGTAAAATGCTTAACCTACCTTCTACAGATTGTCATATATTTAATATATTACACAATTTCATTTTCAGCGTATTGCTTTTGTATTTTTAAAAGACTAAACAGTCACAGGCTTAAAGAAACAAACTTTGTTCCTAATACTAAAACACTGTGAATCAAAAACAGTTAAAAAATACAGCCATGAGTTCCGATCAAAGTTATTGCCCTAATTGGTTCCGAATCGGATCTAGTTCGTTAGACCTGACACCTATTTTGTTTACACAAACCCGACTGGTGTGGCTTAAGAATGTTAATGTTAATATTAACTGTTAAGAATTGATAATAAATTAAAATAGTAATTAATCGATATTAAGAACCAACATTCACACTCATTTCATCTTGACAACCCTAAAGAGCTGGATAATTACTAGGAGTTTAACAAGCGCTATTACAGGTATTATGTTTGAGATTATTGGATAAAAGCCGAATGCAAATTATTTACTCTTATCGTGGGTACTTCAGGCTGGACTTGCTTTTAAATTAAACAGACTGATTTGGATTAGCAAACGGGTAAACAGTCATAAACATTTTAGCTTAGTGATTCCTGGAAACAGCTGATCTAAGAAAGTTCGAGAACGCAACCGCTCAGAATGGCCGATAAACTTAGTGCGCAGAGGAATGATTCCCGGTTAAGGACGCAGTGCCGCATTCTCCATTCAAAGCAGACGGACCTGCTCAGTCAACTGCTGCCCAACACCCAAGTGCTGCGAAAACTGCGTTCCCTCTCCATCGGGAGCATTTCCCAAGCAGCTCTGGAGGAGATCTTTGCTAACTGCAGTCAGCTGGAGAGCCTACTTCTGTGCGACAGGACGGGTTCCGGAGTCCTTTATGATATTCGGAGCATAGGGCTCTGCTGGATGTTGAAGGTGCTGCTACTGCCGCTGAATGTAGGGACGCCACTGGCCATCTGCTCTCTGGTGAACCTCACCCATCTAACCCTTCAGCGCCAGAAACTTAGTCAGGAAACGGACTGGATGCCTACCGTCCTGGCCATCATCCATGCCAAGCGATTCAATCTTCAAGGACTCAGCTTTGATGGCTCCTGGCTGATCGCTCCTCTGAATCTGTCCCACCTTCAGCTGGCTCAATGTACAGCCCTCACCGATCTGAAACTGAGCAACTGCAAACTGGGTGAGGCAGACAGCCCCCCATTGCCCTTCTCCTGCCAAAGGATCAGCTTCCGGCGATGCTCCATGGGCAAACCCCTTTGTTACATAGGGACCCATCCGCTATTAAAGAAACTGGAGCTGTTTGACTGCCGGATTTTGTCTGAAATTCCCATTCTAAGTCGCATCTTAAACGTAAGGAGGCACCAGCCTGTCGACGGACCACTCCTGCTCACTTTTAGCCAGTCCATAAGACTACATTCTGAGCTCACGAAGTGGACCCATGAGGATGTGAGTGCCCACAGCAAGTGGCTGCAAGTAAAGGAACTGGAGCCCCACCAGGCAGATACATGGCACCAACCAGTCGGCACAGTTTCCATGAAGTTTGCCCGTTCCATAAATTATCTGCCCAATCTCAAGCTCCCAGAGGAGAGTATCCCAAATGCGGCTGATGTTGTCAGGAAGCTGGATCCTTTATAAGGAGTTAAATCCGAGTAGTAATTACAAAAATATATAAAAGGGTAATGGCTGAACATCTTAAAAACTTGGTATGGTGAAAATGTAGGTATTAGCATTAGCAACCTCCAGCTGTGCATCACTGAAAAAGTATTTTTATCAAGTTGTAATCAAAATGGAATGCAGTACAACTTTCATAATGGAATTTTCCAATTTAATTGTGGAATTTTTGAGGAAAGCACCTATAACCCCTGCTCTCTTCAAATAACAAATTTCTTTACTCCCACAATTTAATGCATGCAAATCCCACGTGAAATACCTTCAGTCGACATATGCCCCCAATCCCTTCAAGTGGCACACAACATATTAAATTTATCAAATATAAACTCGAAAGGCTTCGCCATGTTAGCCCCATATTAGCATTAGGATTGCCATTATTCCAGTCGGATGAGTTTTGTTTATCATCGAGCACATAAATTACAAAAAGTTGCCAAAAACAAGGACTAAAGTGAAATTTATGTGTACCGCATGTAATTAATAATAAAAGAAATCGCGCAAACGAATTAAATGGTTCTGTGTGTGTTTAACTTGCTTGTTAGCCCGTCCAGAACGGCGCTTAATTAGACCAAGTCCCCGCTGCCCCAGTCCTCCCATCACTAACTTTATGTTTGAGCCAACTTAATTGGGTCCGAGCAGCAGTGCACCAGCTAATAAGGTTAACCAATTCCAGCAGCAATGGGTACTTGGGCGAAGGAAATTGAATCGTACAGGTGGAGATGGAGGATAGATGGTGGTACAAAGCAAAGATCGTAAATGGTATTGATGGGCTGCGGAGTTCGTTGAGATTGATTCGCTGTCTTCCTTCCGTTTCCAAATGCCAATGATTTAATTCTTAAATTAATTGTCGTAAGCTATAAGAAAAGTCAAAACTGATTTTTAAATAAAAGGAAGATCATTTTAATTCGAAATAGATTAACTTAAACAAAACATAAGTTAGAATATGTCTAGAACTTACTCACAGTAATGTGAAATGCAAAAAAAGCAAACTTTTAAATACTATTTAAGTCATTTAATAACCGCAAATATCGTTCTCAGTAAAGAATTTCGGAATTACCTAACTATTAAAGGTGATTTAAAAGTTTTAATACTTTATTAATTAATAACAAGAATAGGAGAAGTCGTTAAACGTTCCGACGTAATCCCTAAAATTTTAATTTCTGCAGAATTGAAATGGTTGTTTAGTTTCCAAACGATATAATCCATGCATCATCTCATGGCAGCAGTCCGATTAGACATGAACCCCTGACTGGGTTTTTCCTTTTTCAACTTTGCACTCGAATGAATACGAAATTCACGCGAAATTCCCTGACAGAAACCACGACAATGATAAAGTTACCCCAGCAGCCCCACGCCTAAAAGCTCCCACTTGAATTATTATGTTATAGCCATTGGGTGGAGGTCTCCATACTCTACATACTATACTCGGTTTTCTGAGCTCTGAGTTCTGAGCTTAGGGTCCTGTGTTCCGAAGCCGAAAAGTTTGCACCAATCATTGCTCAACCATTTGAGCACAAATTTTAAATTTATTGCCCAAACAATGCGACAGCAAACAATAACATTAACAAACTAATAATTCAAGACCCTTTAAATGGTTTCAATTATGTGCCCAAAGTGTGTGACGAGTGCCGGAAAAAGGAAAGGGATGGAATGGATGGGGAGGTAGTCAGCCCCATGGCAGAAACCAAAAACCTAAATCAGTTTATTTGATTTACTGAACAGTTAAACTAATTACCGCACAACAAAACTGCGGCTCTCACTTACCGGTGTTGTTCTTTCACTTGTGCTGCTGGTTGTTGTCGACTACTGTCTATATAAAGCCTTGTGTGCAAATAGTTATACCCGTTACTCGTAGAGTAAAAGGGTATACTAGATTCGTTGAAAAGTATGTAACAGGCAGAAGGAAGCGTTTCCGACCATATAAAGTATATATATTCTTGATCAGGATCAATAGCGGAGTCGATTTGGCCATGTCCGTCTGTCCGTCCGTCTGTCCGTCTGTCCGTCCGTCCGTCTGTCCGTCTGTCTGTCCGTATGAACGTCGAGATCTCAGGAACTACAAAAGCTAGAAAGTTGAGATTAAGCATACAGACTCCAGAGACATAGACGCAGCGCAAGTTTGTCGATTCATGTTGCCACGCCCACTCTAACGCCCACAAACCGCCCAAAACTGCCACGCCCACACTTTTGAAAAATGTTTTGATATTTTTTCATTTTTGTATTGGTCTTGTAAATTTCTATCGATTTGTCAAAAAAATTTTTGCCACGCCCACTCTAACGCCCACAAACCGCCCAAAGCTGCCACGCCCACACTTTTGAAAAATGTTTTGAAATTTTTTCATTTTTTTATTAGTCTTGTAAAATTCTATCGATTTGCCAAAATACTTTCTGCCACGCCCAATACAACGCCCACAAACCGCCCAAAGCTGCTACGCCCACACTTTTGAAAAATGTTTTGAAATTTTTTCATTTTTGTATTGGTCTTGTAAATTTCTATCGATTTGCCAAAAAACTTTTTGCCACGCCCACTCTAACGCCCACAAACGGCGAAAAACTGTGTTTAAGACTCTCCTTCTCCCTTCCACTAACTGAGTAACGGGTATCAGATAGTCGGGGAACTCGACTATAGCGTTCTCTCTTGTTTTTAATTTTTGTACTGGTCTTGTAAATTTCTATCGATTTGCCAAAAAACTTTTTGCCACGCCCACTCTAACGCCCACAAACCGCCCAAAGCTGCCACGCCCACATTTTTGATAAATGTTTCGATATTTATACCCGTTACTCGTAGAGTAAAAGGGTATACTAGATTCGTTGAAAAGTATGTAACAGGCAGAAGGAAGCGTTTCCGACCATATAAAGTATATATATTCTTGATCAGGATCAATAGCCGAGTCGATTTGGCCATGTCCGTCTGTCCGTCTGTCCGTCTGTCTGTCCGTATGAACGTCGAGATCTCAGGAACTACAAAAGCTAGAAAGTTGAGACTAAGCACACAGACTCCAGAGACATAGACGCAGTGCAAGTTTGTCGATTCATGTTGCCACGCCCACTCTAACGCCCACAAACCGCCCAAAACTGCGACGCCCACACTTTTGAAAAATGTTTTAATATTTTTTCATTTTTGTATTGGTATGGTAAATTTCTATCGATTTGCAAAAAAACTTTTTGCCACGCCCACTCTAACGCCCACAAATTGCCAAAAACTGTCAGTGTTTAAGACTCTCCTTCGCACTTCCACCAGCTGAGTAACGGGTATCAGATAGTCGGGGAACTCGACTATAGCGTTCTCTCTTGTTTTTTATTTGAAAGCTCCATCTAACGAGGAAAAAAGTTTAAAGCTGTTGAACTCGTTTGCCCAGTGACCGATTGGCCCAGACTACATTTAGTTCAAAGCTTGTCTCCTTGAAGGTGTAGGTAAATGAAAGGTGTAACTGCCTTTCTATCCAGAATAAATAGTATTGACTACCTTAATTGGAGAAGTATCCTTTTGTTTAATAAAAACATATTTAGATTTACGACACGCAAGCAGGCAGAAGGAAGCGTTTCCGACCATATAAAGTATATATATTCTTGATCGAAATCAATAGAGAAGTCGATCCGGTAATGTTCGTCAGTTCGTCCGTTCGTAGATCTTAGGAACTATAAAAGCTAGAATGTTGAGATTAAGCATGCAGATTTGAGAGACATAGACACAGCGCAAGTTTCCACGCCCACTCTAACCCTCACAAACCGCCCGAAACGTCCACGTACGCACTTTTAAAAAATGTTTCGATATCTTCTTACTTTTGTATTAAATGGTTTTAAGGGCGCTTGACCTTTGAAATGAAAAATGATACCCGTTACTCAGCTAGTGAAAGTGCGAGTGTCTTCAACTCTGACAGTTTTTGGCGGTTTGTGCGCGTTGGAGTGGGTGTGGCAAATTTTTTTTTGGCAAACACCTATAGCAGAGATATATGCGAAATTTTTATACCCGTTACTCGTAGAGTAAAATGGTATACTAGATTCGTTGAAAAGTATGTAACAGGCAGAAGGAAGCGTTTCCGACCATATAGAGTATATATATTCTTGATCATATATATATTCTTGATCTGTCCGTCTGTCCGTCTGTCTGTCCGTCCGTATGAACGCTGTGATCTCAGGAACTACAAAAGCTACAAAGTTGAGATTAAGCATACAGACTCCAGAGACATAGACGCAGCGCAAGTTTGTCGATTCATGTTGCCACGCCCACTCTAACGCCCATACACCGCCCAAAACTGCCACGCCCACACTTTTGAAAAATGTTTTGATATTTTTTCATTTTTATATTGGTCTTGTAAATTTCTATCGATTTGCCAAAAAACTTTTTGCCACGCCCACTCTAACGCCCACAAACCGCCCAAAGCTGCTACGCCCACACTTTTGAAAAATGTTTTGAAATTTTTTCATTTTTGTATTGGTCTTGTAAATTTCTATCGATTTGCCAAAAAACTTTTTGCCACGCCCACTCTAACGCCCACAAACCGCGAAAAACTGTGTTTAAGACTCTCCTTCTCCCTTCCACTAACTGAGTAACGGGTATCAGATAGTCGGGGAACTCGACTATAGCGTTCTCTCTTGTTTTTCATTTTTTTATTAGTCTTGTAAATTTCTATCGATTTGCCAAATAACTTTTTGCCACGCCCACTCTAACGCCCACAAACCGCCCAAAGCTGCCACGCCCACATTTTTGATAAATGTTTCGATATTTATACCCGTTACTCGTAGAGTAAAAGGGTATACTAGATTCGTTGAAAAGTATGTAACAGGCAGAAGGAAGCGTTTCCGACCATATAAAGTATATATATTCTTGATCAGGATCAATAGCCGAGTCGATTTGGCCATGTCCGTCTGTCCGTCTGTCCGTCTGTCTGTCCGTATGAACGTCGAGATCTCAGGAACTACAAAAGCTAGAAAGTTGAGACTAAGCACACAGACTCCAGAGACATAGACGCAGTGCAAGTTTGTCGATTCATGTTGCCACGCCCACTCTAACGCCCACAAACCGCCCAAAACTGCGACGCCCACACTTTTGAAAAATGTTTTCATATTTTTTCATTTTTGTATTGGTATGGTAAATTTCTATCGATTTGCAAAAAAACTTTTTGCCACGCCCACTCTAACGCCCACAAATTGCCAAAAACTGTCAGTGTTTAAGACTCTCCTTCGCACTTCCACCAGCTGAGTAACGGGTATCAGATAGTCGGGGAACTCGACTATAGCGTTCTCTCTTGTTTTTTATTTGAAAGCTCCATCTACCCCATTTTGAATGGAATATGAAATCATTCAAATGGCCACGTCTTCGGTTGGTGGCGCGCACACGAAAGGTCCTTCTTTTGATGACTCTGTCAAACAAATCGGGCTGTATTTGATCGATGGCGTGGGGTATGTTAACTTTGAGGGCATCGGTGGTTTGCAGCTTGTTGGCATAGACCTGTGCCTTAAGAAAACCCCACAAGAAAAAGTCCAACGGGATCAAATCGCACGATCTCGGTGACCAGTTCAAGAGCGAGATGACCATGGCCGGAAATGGCTCGTGCAGAATATCCATCGTAGCGTGTGCTGTGTGGCACGTAATGCCTGTTGAAACCACATGTTGTCCAGATCCATATTCTCGATTTCAGGCCAAATAAAAGTTGGTTATCATCAACAGGTATCGCTCACCATTGGTACCGGCCACACCATTATCGTTTATGAAAAAATACGGACCAATCCGCACCAGACAGTCCCTTTTTAAAAATGCATTGCCACTTGGTGATCCACGTGTGGATTGGTCTCGTCCCGAATACGGAAATTTTGCTTGTGGACATAGCCATTCATCCAAAATTGCCGCTGAAGGTGATTTTTTTTTGCCAATCGGTGTCAAATTCCAACTGCTGTAATGCCTAGTCAGCGATCACACGGCGCTGTCTATGGTCATTTACCTTAAGCTCCTGGGTCAGCTGGATCCTGTACGGGTGCAGGCCCAAGTCCCGACGCAAAATTCGCCAAGTTGTCGTCTGCGAACTGAAGACCCATTTTCATAAACAATGTGCACGTGCTGCTCGACACTGTAACCTGCCATGTTGGCTCGGGAGGACGGAATGAATATAACCCACTGCATTTGACATACATATGTCACACAACATGGCCGCGATGAGCAAGCGTTCCTATTGGATAACCCTTTAGTTATGTCAATTTTTATCGATTTGCCAAACAACTGTTTGCCACGCCCACTCTCACGCCTACAAACTGGCCAAGCTTCCACTCTCACAGTTTCTAAAAAATGTGTTAATCGTGACTATAGAATTCTCAATTGTTTTTAAATTAGACTGCTTAGGCGCATATACATATCTGAGAAACATTAACATATTTCGACCTGATCGTAGGGGTGAGGCACACCCTGGAACTAATCGATTTAGAACTTACGGCAACAACTTTGCACAAAATTATGTTACTTAAAGCCACCTGCAGCGGCTACTAAGGCGGAGCAAATGCATGCAGCTGTGCAGCTCGCAAGTGGAAAAAGGAAACTATTTCTGCAAATTGTTCTCGAGCGAATCGTTTAATAAAAATGTAAGCTTGAGTGGAACTTCTCTGCAGTCTCCGCTCACTTTATGTTCGCATTTGGCATACTATTATTTACGCCCGAGGCGCAACCGTGGAACGGGGGGCGACGTCCGATGGTAGGCAAGCCACTGATGGGGATGGAAGGTGGATCTTTGGAGGATGGGTGCGTGGATAGGTGGTTGGGTGACCCCAGTCCCCACCGAGAGTACAATGTGGAGGGCATGACTCCGTATTTCAAGGCCCATCTGCGGCATAAGCTCTAATAAAATCGCAATGTGGCCGCGAGCTTAATTGGATCAGGAAAGGGACCAGGGACAGTGACCAGTCCGCCATTGTTTCATTGAGATTTCCAGAAGAGTCGAGTACAGTAAATACCCCAAAGAATAAATTCTTATTGACGACAATCTGTGCTGCAGAAAGCTTAAATCAATGCTTATTAAATGGTCCCTTCTTGCTATTCATTCTATAAACCATAAAAAGATCCTGAGAGTTTTAGAGCCTTTAATATAGTTTAATTGAATCAATCATAATTGATTGATGGACGCATTTCACACAGTGAGAACTAATTAAAGGCACAAGGTAGCCAATCGGGTGCGATAGCCCATTACGACGAAGGACATAAGGAATAGGCCAAAGGAGTTCAGGACAATCGCAGAAACGCTGAAAACCAGCTGAAACAAAGTCAGATACATAGGGAACTGGAAGATCCGTCCGTCGAACTTCATCAGTTGCTCCTGCTCCGAAGATGCGGCAGGCCTAAGCCTCCTTGTCCTCCACATGCAGGAGCAGAAGGAGCCAAGGAGCGATAGTTTTAGCTGCAGTGTCACTTCGTATCTGTTAGCCTGTGTAATACTAAATTTAATGGGGCAGGCTGAGCTCACGACTCCAAACTTAACTGAAGCAGAACTACGAGTATACCGGCCTGTAGGAGTAGGACCAGACCGCTGACCCAACATATTGAGCAGGACTACTGCCGCCGGTGGAGCACTGGATCTGGTCCTGCAGAAAGACCAGCTGTTCCACCCACTGGACCACATGCGCAGCGCGCCTTCGAAGAAGGTGGCCACCAGGCAGAGATGAAACACCATGAGCGGGGAGACGGCCCCGCCGGTTGACTTGCCCCATATCCACCGCCCTTTCTAGAATGGGGTCCCAGCCTGCGTCAGGAGCATGCTCTCAGATTCCGACTCCAAGCCGCAAGTTCACTTTAAGCTATGAGTATGACAGTCGTGGCAGTGATAACAAACGGCCCACGCCAGGCTGAGTAATCGGTACGGTCTGCCTCTAGTTTGTGGCACATCCTGAAAAGATTGCTGCGTTACGAGCCGTCCTAAGTAGTCCTTTTCCGGGCACAGCTGTCGTTTCGGGAATTTCACTTCGTAATGCGTTCCTGCCCTATTAACACACATATTTTATCATAGAAAAAATGGGTTATTAGTATTGTATTTAAACGAACATTTTTTAATATGAAATTTAAATTGTGTACTAGACTTTCTTGGACAACCATCATAACATAAAAAACGAAAATACAACTTTTAAACCCCTATACACTTGACCTCAATGCAATTGACCAGATGCTCAGAGTAAAAAAATTTGCATTTTCCATGATATATTGCAATATGCTGCTGGAAAATGTATATTTTCTATAATATCTTGCAATTTTACAATTAAAATACAAAAAGCTTTCCTAATGCGCACAATTTATGGAAGGTGACAAACAAACAGTTTCGGTGGGCTATATGCAAAATAACTTTACCCTTTGCATTGACCTATTAAATATTATACTAAAAATGCTTTATATTACATTTAAGACTTTAACAAGTATGTATGCGTTCGAACATGCAACATGTAGGAAGGCGAGTTTTCGACTTTATTCAGTATATATTTATATAATTATCCCCTTTATAGTTCCTAGTTTTTCCAACTGAAACAGCTTTACTGTTGTAGCAATCAGTTGAAAAAAACTGCTGAGGCTCATTAGACTTTACAAATGAAACTTTAAGGTAAATTGTATTGTCAGGTAAAAATTATCCATTTGATAAATTGTAATTATCCATTTGATAAGTGTAAGCCGACATATTGTAATTGTATAATTGTATGTACATATAAATGAATACATCAGAGGCAAAAGGTAGTTCCGAAAAAACTTCCTATTTAACTCAATTGACAGCTGCATATCGATTGTCAGTTTGTCTAAACTAAAAGCGTAAAACAATTATTTGTCCAGCAAAAACTTCGATAGGGTCCGCCAGCTCATGTGCCCATCATTCTTGACCTATTTTGCAGCACTGGCAGCCACGGCCACTCCGATGGAGAACACCTCCCTAATTTCCTCGCCTGCCAGGGGCACAACCACTATGGAATCGGCAGGATCTCCTGTCCTGATGCTGGGCAATGACCAACAGCAGCAGGAGGACGACACAACGGTGGTCGATCCCTGGAGCGACAGGCCCGACACTGCGACGCTGACAAGGGGTTTCTCGATTCCCACGTACTTGCCGCCCTTTCCGGAATTCATGCCAGCCGATTTGCCGCACATGCTGCGGAATGCCTCCTCTAAAGCAGCTCACCCCGCGGACATCAGCCCGTCTGGCGGTCCGATGCCATCTAAACCCAACGAGCAGTCCCGTCTCTACGCCTACGACAGCGAACAAAAGGCCCAGCAGCTGCGGCGCGAAAAGGAGCTGGCCAAGGAGCGGGAGCTCCTGCCCCGGCGCCAGCTTAGCCTACTCCCGCTGAACGCCACCGTCCAAGCTGGCCAACATGCCTATTTGCCGTGCAAGGTGAGTGAAGGACTGGGATTGGGGTTTTTTCAGAGTGGGTTCAACATCCAGTTGACTGGATTGAAAGTTATTGAAAGCTCCTAGTGGGAAATCGGTTTCTAAATCACATAATTTTAATTCTTGTTTGTGACACGAAATGCAGCAATAATGAATACATATCAAACAATATACAAATAATATCCATGACAATTTGCCCCTTGCAGCTCAACCAGCACTCCGGAAAACCGCTCTCATGGGTTCGGTTGCGGGATGAACATATCATTGCTGTGGATCACACAACCTTCATCAACGATGCTCGGTTCGCCTCGCTGCTCCAGTCTTCCACATCGACAACACTTGTATCCGGAGGGTTCCTTTCCACCACTGCGACGGCCCCGGCTGTCCTGGAAAACTCCTCCCACGCTATTCCTGGGGGTCACGAGAGGGGCAATAGCAGCAGCCTCAGCTGGACGCTGCAAATCAAGTATGTAAAGCTGGAGGACGCCGGCTGGTACGAGTGTCAGCTGGCAACGGAGCCCAAAATGAGCGCCAAGGTGCAGCTGTTTGTGATAAGTAAGTGAAACCACTGCTAACCTACAAATCCTCATACACCACAAGAAAAAATTAAGTAAAAAGATAATAGTTTAGATCAGAGCCGTATAACATGCATCCAACATAATGAATACCATATTCATACTAAAATATTGAGTTTTAAAATTAATAGGTAAGATAAGTTTTTCTGTCTGGTTAAATCTATTATATATTTCCAAATACGAAAGCTAGTTTCAAACGTAACCCTCAACCAAATGTAACTTCTGTGAACATCTAACAATCAGAAACCTACAATGCTGCACATTTCAACTCAAGCTCAATAGAAAGTGGGTTGACTTTTGGTTGAATTAATTTCCTGCGCAAGCCGCGATAATCTCTTTTATTTAATAAAATGAAACACCCATATACTACTCCTATCCCAAACCACAGCACCCCGAACCGAGCTAATCGGCGATCGGCAGCGCTTCGTGAAGGCCGGCAGCAGGGTGGAACTGCACTGCATCGTGCGTGGCACCCTGGAGGCCCCAAAGTATATATTCTGGTACCGCGGCGACCAACAAGTGACTGCCGAAAACGAGGCCAGCGGCGCCCAGAGCGGATGGTACACGCAAATCGACCGGAATATCTTCGGCAGCACCGAGCACAATCGGAACACAGTGAGCAGATTATGCAGATCCAAAATTCTTAAGCGGATTTCTCACGATATAAATTTTGCAGATTGGTTCCCTGATCATTCCTCTTGTGCGCAAGATTCACTCCGGCAACTATACGTGTGAGCCGGAAAACAGTGCGGCCGCTTCTATGCAACTGCACGTCCTGAGCGGTAGGTGACGAAAATTTTTGCAGGTCAGCTCTCCAGCCGATGTTACTACTATGGGTTCAGAATGGGTTTATGGAAGAGTTATTTTGTTCAAAACCGAAAGAGCTTATCAAAAATGAGACAGGACATACAGTTACCTTCAATACCAGTTACTTACCATACAGTTCCAGTAAACAGACGGACATAGCCAAATCGACTTTGCTGGTGATCGTTGCCTTTTCCATACATTCAACTAAATCGTCTACTAGCTCGATTCATCTGAAGTAATTAATTATTTATATCTTATTTCAGGGGAGTACTCCGCCTCCGCCATAAAATCGACTGCTACTGGGCGACATAGACTGGGCCACGGATACACCAGTCTACACCAGTGGCTAATCTTTCTTTTGGTGGCCCTAAACAAGACATGAGTAATCCTGGGAGAAGTCCTGCCATGCAGAGCGCTGGAATTATATGATCGGGTGTTTTGTCTAAGACATTAGTTCTATCTCTAGATAAAATGCACTTACACTCAAGCGATTACATTGTTTATTAAGCTTACTTCTTAAAGTCTAAGCCGAACTTAGGAAAAAAAAACTTTTTTATACAAATTCTAGACTTAACAATGTTTCCTTTCCTCTGGTAATAGGCCTTCATCACTAAGTATTAAAATAAGCATAAAATTCTGAATACTATTTATTTGTTATTTGCGTTAATAAATCCAAAGGCATATTATTTTCAAATTTTTGAGGATTTAATTTCTTTGCAGGTTTTCATAATATATATTCATTTGTATTGTGTTTATTAAGAAATCCTATAAATCATAAATAACATTCAATCATATATAAAATTGGACTCAAAAAGGCAGCACTTTCTACATAATACTTAATTTTCCCCATTTGTAAAAATAACAAAACTTAAAGAACTTAGCAAGAACTTATTTTATGGATGTAAAGCAACTGATACTTATTAAAAAACTAATTGTTAAAATATATATTTTTTAAATTTTTTTCCTTTTTTAAATAAAAGAATTTTTACCATTTCTGCATAACCTTTTTTTTTGTTGAGTCTCTCAGATTGGTTTACATTTTACATGGGCCCACTAATGCTAATTTGTAGACATTTAAACTGCGCCTCTAAGTTCCTGCCATATTCTCTTACCCCTTTCAAAGTAAGTTTCTTACCCTAATCCTCACTTATTTTTCATCCCATGAAGGCCTAACCCTCTCTTAAATTCCAGAAAACAATATTTTGAAATGCAAATACGAGTACTTGTCATAACTCATAGGAAGATGAATAAGTGTGAAGGCGTTTACTTAGCCACACGTAAATAAAAACCAAGAAAAGGGGAACATTTTCTTGGCCATTGTTTTATGGCCTGGCCAACTATAATTTTTTGCGATATTTCTGATTGCTCGCGGACTTTACGCTGCTCATTTATCTAGCCGCTAGTGAATAGAAAATGGAGCCTCAGTAACCATGGCCAAGATGCGGCGAAAGTTTTGTGGCCAAGTTTGAATCCTCCGGCCAAAGCTGGCCCACATTTCAAGTTCGCACACCTTGGTCTCCTGCCCTCACCCTGCTGCATCGGCAACTCAACAGACAATTTACAACTGGACGGATGGCGTGAGAAAGCCAGGAGTGGCTGTGAAGGTGGGAAAAGGATAGGCGGAAGAGGAGACTGGGCTAATCACTTTTTGATTTATTCGCCATGGCCGCCGCTGCCTAAAACTTTTCCCCACAGTTCATATTTTTCTTTTCACTCTGTGGCTGTTCCGCATTTTTCCTGCAGTTTTCCCCGTTGCTTCTGCGGTGTGGCCACTGTCAGCTGGGGGATATTGACAGCGGCGGATCGGAAGTCTGCAGGGGATTAGCTCTCGCCAATATTAAAAAATTCCGCGGCTGGCTATCCGAATGCCTCGCAGCAAACTGTCAACAATTTCTTAAAGTTCATTCCGCCCAGCCAACTGATTATGACCCAATCCCCAGGGGTTGTGCTGTATCAAAGAGATTGGCGCATTTTAATAATTCACATGGCACACTGCTGAAATATAAATTTCGGCCGCGCACGCAACGCCGAGAGGGATGCGTTTTAAAGACACCCACGCTTTTACATCGGCAATTCACCTTACCGTAAGCACAGACTTCGCATTTCGGGTCCTCGCCCGGTTAGTTATTCTTGTTTGAGCAAGTGGTTTAAGTTTGACAGCTGATTTTTAAATTATATTGTAGTAGGCCTGTGAAACCATCTATAACATACTTGTCGAAGCGGCCTTAAGCCTAATATTACTGAAGTAAAATGTTTCTAACCAATGCTGAGGTAGTAATACTTGATGCTAGTTCTAATGCACTGAGCCAGCGTAATTCAAATAATACAATTTTTCACAAATAATTTGTTTATTTTATTATAATACTAAGACTTACCGTGTAGTTTTTCTTTTCTAAAGTTTAGATAAGTCACGTTTTAGCTATAGGGATTAAACAAATATTGTGTATTATTTAAACAAATTCTTAAACACTAAAGCTAATAATTCAATCACAAAAAATGTAACTTTTTCTTTTCTATTTGAAAGTTTTGGCATGAATCCTGTTACCTGGACACTGGAAGTAATGTAAGAAGTTTTTCCTTAGTGTTGATTTTAAATTTGAGTAATTTTTTGGAAAATCAAACCAAGAGTATTTAGGAAGGTTGATGGCCGGGAACGGCTGAGTAGGTGCGTAGTGCGCAGGACTCTAAAAATTGAAATTTTTCTGGGCGCGAAACTAAAACTGTTCCCATGAAACAGCTGGTTATACAATTTTGTCACACAAATAAAAATTATAATAAACGGATTATTGCCCCATTTAAGTTGGTTTCGTTGCTCTGCAACATTGGTCCAAAAACTTTTGTGCAAATATGTAAACACCAAAACTTAATATTTAACTTTCTAACAACAAAATAGATTTGCGTTTAAAACTTCGTGGTAACTCAGAGTGTTTAATGTTGATGTAATTAACGTTTATTTCTCATAAATATGCACAATCGCGTTACAGAACTAATTTGGGTTTTGATATACATATGTAACTGTATTATGTAACCCTAAATGCGTTTACCATAAAACTAAACGCATTTCTTTTTACAGCATTTTTTCGAAGATCGATTACATTTTGTTTTACTTTTATATTAAATTAAAAAAATATTTTTGATTTTTTTTAAATAAATCTCGTTTTATGAATTAAAGTTTAGTCTCGATTTAAAATACTTGGAATGCACAAAAATATTTTGTCACCTGTGCGGTCGGTTTTTAAATACATTTTAATTTTTTATAGCCTTTCAATGTTTTTTCCTGAACATTTAGTAAATATATTTTTCTTGTAGTTTCCTAAGTTTTTTGACCAAATGGAAGCAAATAGTGTACCATATTCGACCTACTCGGTTGCAGGAAAATGGTCCTAAGTTTTGGACATATCGGACTCCTACATCATAAATTGATCTGATTTGTTGCAAGGATATATACTCCTCGGCCTGCCGATGATACACTTTTATTATAATTTTAAAGCCATTAGGGTATCGTGTAATGAAATCCTATTTAGTTTGAATTGGCTACTCTCTATTCGTATTCGAACCTTACTCGCTCTTGGTTTTGCCATTGTCGCATTCAAAAGATGTTTAAAATGGTTGCAGCAATTAAAAATATATACGTGTGCTCTAAATTTGTTATTACTTGTTAGTTCTTGGTTTGTAAATATAATTTTAATAATTGAATAATTGGACCATTTGTTTTACCATTGTTGTAGCTTTTAGTTTTCTAATGGATACAGTTTATATATATCTATATAACGTTTCTTGTTCCGCGCGGTTCCCAGGTAAGTATATGAATATCTAAACTAACTTTGCTCATTTACATTGCCGTTTAATCATAAATTTTATGTTGTCTGATGTAACAAATTGTTAATCGTAGGGTTAAGTTTAAAGTTACTTGTTTCAAACGCTTTACAAATGTGGCTCGCTTTGCTTTTGTTGCCCTGTCTAGGCTCGTTAAAGTTTTGTATATATAAACATAGTTTATATAGACTTATGAATATAAACTGACATTTCTTAATAATTGAAATCAGTTACCATTTTGTGTATCGTAATTAACTCTGAAATGCGATAACCATGGTATTGCCTTGTTTGTTTCTAAAGTTTTTCGACATATGTAACATTACCTATATGTGTGTCTATATGTGTGTTGTGTTATGTAGAGCTAACGTAACAACTTGGACCCCAATATATTGAAGTGTAAGCTTTGTGGGTTCGGATATGTATATACATAGCAATAGGCAACCATCTCTTTTGCTTAGTGCACCGCGTCTATATCTCGTTGGGCTCGCGATATTTTCAGTTTGTCCTTGGGCGTGTTATCTTCCCCCGACTCCAGGGCAAACATTTTCATCTTCTCCTTGAACGATAGCTTCTCGGGCACCGCATCTCCAGCACGTTGTTGCTGTTGCTGCTGCTGTTTCTCCGCCAGTCGACGCGTACGAGGATCTCTGCGTAAACGGATAAAATCCATCAGTGAAACCCTTATGGACCTCGAAGTTGAAAAATATCATACCTATACACTTCTTGAGCTCCAATGACGCCTGGAGTGGATTGCACTGAGGTGTTCCAGAGGGCAGCATCTGGAGTGGCTGGCATTGATGGCAGTATGGAGGCATCGAGATTGTGTTGCAGATACTACATAATAAAAAATTTTAATTGGTTTAATTCATTTCAGAACACATACTATGACGGCTTCTAAGGAACCAATTTACTTACACCTGGATCTTCTCTGATGGTGTCCAAATCGTGATGCTCTATACCATAACTTTCGATGATATATTGCTGCTGCAGCTGTTGTTGCTGGCTATTCCCGCTCATAAAATTATTATCTTCATCATGGAAGCTCACTCGTTTGTTGTCCCTTTGCATCAACGGGGGCGGAGGAGGTGGTGTCCCCACTCCTCCAATTGTTCCTGTTCCCGTGGCCGAAACATAGGCTGCATTTAGTTCCATGGCGCTGAGTGGTGATCCCTGTATGTTGTTGTTGTTGTTTAAGCTGCCACTCAAATTATTGTTTTTATTGGTTTGATTGTTCAGAAGAGATGTCTTAATCTCCACGGTAGTTGCGGCCTGATTGCTAGTGGCTGTTTTCTGTAGGCTCATGGACGAGATTGCGCTTCCAGTGCTACCCCGCAGTTTCTGCTGTGACATGATTAAATAAGAGCTGTTCCTTTCTGGTGGAGGAGGTGGAGGCACAACAGCATCCAGAGTCTCGTTGTTATTATCTTTATCAAGCAATGTGAGCTGATTGAGCTCTTTTGCCAGATTGGATACCGAATGCTCAGTGTGCAGGTGTCGTTCGTCCGCAAAACTTGCGGATTTCTGTGACTTCGATGGCGACGAGGGTGCCCCACTGGGACCAACCCCGCCTTCGGAATACCGATTATGCTTAAGTATGCTCTTCGGCTGCTGGGTGTTGCTGCTCAGCGACTGAGCAGTTGGTGCTGGTGGTTGTGGTGGCACTGAGTCCAACATACTGTTGCTGTCCGTCATCTCCGCCAGTTTTATATCCGTTTGTCGGTAACTAGTAATGGGTGTTTGTATGGCACTCACCTGACCGCCACCAGACAGTCTGATCAACTCTTGGACGTTTTCCTTGTCGTACTGCTGTTCTTGATCCTGTTCCTCTTGCTCTTGTAGTTCTTGTGCTCTTCGTTCAAAATCGCGCTCGAGGATCAGGGTTTTTAGTTGTTCCTCTTGCATAGCGGAACGGGGTAAAATTTGGGAAAGCTCTGATATCTGCTGCTCCCGCCACTGGCGAATGTGTTCGCGCCGCATCTCTAGATCCTTTTCACGTTCCTCTCTTTCCCATGGATTGCTACCGCTGTGAAGAGGACGGTTGCTCGCTTGATTAGACGCCACATAGCTGCCCTTTGGCGGATCCAATGTACTGGCTACGTAATTTATTCCCGGACCAATCTGCTGCGTAGCTTTAAATAGCGGATGTGTTGCGTTGGGCGGTAGAGGAGGTTTGTCCTCTGCCTGCAGGGATTGTCCTAGATATCGCTGTTGTTGCTGCTGCGGTTTTGGTGCTGTACTTGGTGGAACATTTGTTTTATTGGGAGACTGTAAGCTACCCAATGGTTTCGGCGGCAGGGCTATAAAATTCGGTGATGCCTGTTGCTGCTGAATTTCGTAGAGCGTGGATGGATCATGAAGCTGACTGCGCCTGTACTCCAGACTGCCATTCTGATAGCCACCCGTGAAATCGTTGACATTCTGCATGCTCTGACTGCTGCTCATTAGAGGTTGCTGCTGTTGCTGCAGTGGCAGCGGTTGCTGTTGTTGCTGCTGGTGATGGTACATGTTGCTAATGTTGGGCATGGATGGAGCCATCATCTGCTGCATGCGAAGAGTGTGCTGGAAATTCTGCTGGCTCTTGGTGCGGTTGTTCAAGGTAAGCTGGTGCTGTTGCTGCTGGCCATTGAGATTGCTGCTGCTGAGTGCGAACTGCTGCTGCTGCAGGGAGTGTTGTTGTTGTTGTGTCTGCTGTTGCTGCAGCTGCTGCTGCGTTGACTGCTGACTGTGGTAATAAGCTGAGACGGGTCGCGTGGGCGGGAGGTTAGCATTGGCTTGCACGTTTTGCTGCTGCTGGTACGGCGATTGCTGTGGCGGCAGCGGTGCAAGCGGGGAATTGCCATTGTAGGCGTTCATGGCGGCATGTGCGGCGATCGGGGGTCTAAAAAAAAGGAAATTAAAATAAATGAAAGCAAAGTATTTGGAGTAATTTATAGTTGCTTTAACTCCCAATCGTTTACACTTATTAACATAAACGTGTCGAGTGCTGCAAAAACAATTGCTTACGCTCTGTCCTCCTCCTGTGCAATTAGTTTGTGTTTATTGCAAAGGTGGGTGCTCTGTACACCAGCAACATTTAATAGGGAAGGACAAGAGTTAATTACTCACGTACTTTGGACATTTCTACAATTTCATATTGTTTTTTAATGGGTATAAAGCCATAAAGTAATTTCTTTAAACGCAATGTCATCCTTACACACACGAGAGCTAGTAAAATTGGAAGCCAGCTATATTTCTACATTTTTGTGGTCACACATAAACACCTAGCCTCAAGCCACATCTCCAAAATACATACTTAAAATTGTTTTAAATTATTAATATGACCCTTTGCTTGATGCCTCCTTAAAGTTTGTGGTTGCGATATTACACACCTGAACTTACTGCTACCCAAAATAAGCTTTTTTAAAGTTTGATAAAATAAATTGAAAAATTAATTAATAATTACATAGAGTAATTGTAGATTGTAGTTAGTTACTACAAACTATTTTTGAATTTCTTTCCTCTTTCTTTTTAAATTTAATTTTAATTTAATTTAAGAGCGATAGAAACTTACAGGACCAACACAAAAATGAAAAAATATCAAAACATTTTTCAAAAAGACTTAGTATACATTTTTACTCTACGAGTAACGGGTATAATTACAATTTTAAGTCATTATATATGTATGTGCATTAACAAAATAAACCACAGTACCGGTCGAATCAGTAGAAAAAAAAGGTTGTAGTAGATATAGTTTGACAGGATTTGAACAAACGTGGTAAAAAACGCATTAATAATGCATCCTTAATATAATCGGTTGACTTCTAGCGTTCCGAAACTCATCCACATATGTACATATGTACTTATATGTATGGGACTGATAGTCTTACCTCTCGTTTAAAATCGCTTGGCTCTGATTTTGCGCCCGATACACGCTGAGATTCTGGTAGAACCCCTGCTCGTTGCCGTTGCCATTTCCATTTGCGTTGTTGTGGCTGCCATTCGGCTGTCCCAGCATTCCTCCTGCTGCTGCTCCGCCGATTCCGACCATGCCAGATGAATTGTTATGCAAACTGTGCGTGCTGCGTGACTTGGAATTGGCCAGAGCTATTTGGAAAACGAGATGGATGCGGGTTGAACAAAGTGAATTAGTCTCGGGCTTACAAATCGATTGGATTGTGCTTCGATTACAAGGATAGGAGGCAATGATAAGGGGTGTGCAATTCACTTACATATGGTACCCGATCCCGTGTGGTGATGCAGAGCCGGCACCGATTTACTGTTGGGCAGGTGTGCAGCTAGGGGATTGATAATGCTACTATTGTTGCTATTGCCTAAGGTATTGTTGTGGCTGTTGTTCAGATGTTGGCTAAGACTAAGGCTATGATTCGGATGACTGTTGGCTATCAGTGGACCCAGAGATTTGGTCGATTCGGCACCGCCCATACGCGTCAAATCACGTTCGGACATGCGGCGATTACCTGCGGTTTCCATATTCCCAGCAACAAATCATTATCAACGTCAGCGAATTGAGTGCATAATTCGGGGTTTGGTGGTGGAGTTTAGTTCGATTGGTGCGCATAGGGAGAGAGAAAAGTTGTTAGATAGGCATATTGACATTTTAATTTTCTTTCGATTTGAACATTTTAAATGTGGGCAGTATCTAATTAAAAGACTACAACAAATTTAAAACGAAGATATAAAACCAGGGGATACAGCTATTCAATTGTATTTACACACATAAATATGCACAAAACCAATAAACATTGCTCGTGCTCTTTACAAACTTGTATTTCATCGAAAATAAGAGAAAAGGGTAAACAATTGAGTTTGGCAACGCCGCTGCAAAATAAAATTAAATAGCACATACATACACCAAATACGTAAAAAATAAATACAAGTATGCAGTTGAACAACTAACTAAATATGAGTATTTTTACAGGTTTGGTTTTCCTATGACTGCATAATCTAATACGGTTTTATAAAATGATTATATCTTTAATATTAAAAATGCTAATAATAATGTTAGGAAGAGGAGAATGTATTTATATAAAAGTGCAGAAACACAAATATAATACACAATCGAAAAACTTTAAGTAAGTTACCCTAATAATAAATAAAACCTGAACAAAAAACAGATCGACGCAATGTTTCAACTAACTAGCCAAAATAAATATAAATTGCGGGAAAACTGAATGCCTAATATGTACATCTACGAAGAGAACAACATGAACCTCGGTGCATCTTGGTTGGGTTGTCATCTGTGTGTCGGAAACACTGTTGTAGATGTGGTTCCCGTTGAACCGGGCAATGGTCTTTTGACGCAGTGCCCCGTGCTGCCGTCATTGCCACCACCACCCTCATAGTCATCATTATCATCACTCAGAGAATGTCCACGAATTTCCAGATCTTCGCAATGAGCAACACAACAGGTGGAGGGGGAATCACAAGACTCGACTTTGCTGCAGCTGCAGGAGTGGCAATCATCAAGGGCATCTCCCCATTTTAAATAGCTCCGTGAATTCCGCACGTTGGCGCTGCATTTGGTTTTGTCCGTGGCTGGCACCCGAGAACGTGGCTGCTTATGACAGTGATGATGATGATGGCGAGATTGTGAGCTTGGCTTAGGTCTGAGTTGCACATGCTTTTGCTGTTTGTTGCGCTTCAGTTGCCGCACACTGTGAGATTGGCGATTGCTGCACATGACACTTTGTCGGTAGGATGCATATCGGTATAATTCCGGCTCCTGTTTGGTCGTCTCTGCCTCATCGTCCTGGCAACTGTCGTAGCATTTAAAGGTAGCAACTACCTGGTGTTGCTCCTGTTTCCCATGCTGTTGCTCTCGCTTGCCACGACAATGAGCGCAGCATGGGCACTCGCAACTGACTTTATCGCCGACTTTTTCCGCTTCATCAAAGTCCTTTCCCGCACTGCCATTCAGACTCCACTCCTTCAGCTGCATAAGGATCCGCCCCTGTTCCGCCATTGAAAGCTTGGCACACGGCTTGCTACCTGTTTCATCCAATTCCGAGGTGGATCGTGATTTATTAATTTTAGGCGGGAAATTCTTGTTCGCATTAAAGTACTCTGCCATCTCTCGGACTTTTCCCTGACCCAGTGGCAACAAAAAGCGGGGACTGAGATTGACCTGGCTCGAGGCCCTTCGACTGTTAGTTTCTGTAGTAGTGCTGGGGTTGGTTTTGGTTTGGAAGGTGGTGCTGGCACAATATTGATTACTTTTATTTACAGTAGGAGAACGGGTGGAGGAACTTTCGATTTCACACACACTAGGAACTTGGATGCTGACAATTGGGGCACTTGTACCGACTCCTGACCTTTTGTGTGAACGCTGGGTGTTCAATTGCCGCTGAAAAGGTGAATGATTCTGCCGGAGCAGCGGCATGCGTTCGATGGATTCGCTGGATGAACGCTGGCTATTGGATCCCGATCCTCCTGAACTAAAACCATCAGCTGAGCAATTTGTTGCTCTCTTGCTATTTAACTCCCTACGTATTTTTTGTATCAAAGGAATCTTTTCGGATTGCTCTGTCATCAGAGATTCCGTCGAGGAGGCACTGGCTGCGAAATGGCTGATGGCTTCATGGGTATGGTACTTTCTCTCTATTCCAATGGCATCTGGTTCGCCGTCTTCTGCTTGTTCCAGGTCAAAACTTACTGTTTTTCTATATCTATATGCAGGATTTCTTTTCCCGGTGGAGGAACAACTAGATGCGGACATGCACGGTCGCTGCATGCACTGTTTCTCCTCCTCTTCGTCATCTATAAAAGGAATCTCATCTGATAGCGCCATGGACGCTATACCTTCTTCATTCAGCGGCTGATGGGCATCACTATACGAGGCAAAGTTTCCAAACGACTCCTGTGAATCCTTGGCCGGCTCTTCCTGGTACTCCTCAATATAGATGGAAGGTGGTGGAGTTTTCCTCAACGGTCTCATGGAACTAAAGTGGGTGACAGAGGGTGCTATCGGAGGCGGATAGTACCCACCCTGATCGTTACCCAAATACAAACTGCTGGCAGATCGAGCAATGGGTCTCGTATCCCGATACCTAGGGTCAATGTGCAATTGGTGACCCAGTGCACATAGTTCCTCCTGCAGACATGAGGCACTTAAACGTCTAACCGGCGGCGAGGAAGATCGCATGCAGGCAAAAGATTCACGACGACTGCGATTGAGACTATCGTCCGAGATTGAGTTGTTGTAGTACCGAGCCTGCTGTTGGAACGAGGAGTGACGACGCTGCTGGCCAGTATTTAGAGGCTGCAGAAAGTTGCTGGGGGAGGCTTCTAGCGATTCGAGCGGAGCAGCATGGGGGATGGGTTTGTTACTTGGTTAGCTTACACAACGTGAGTACGGTAGAGTAGAGTAGTGGGTAAATATCTTGGTTGTTTGAGTGAGTTGAGTGTTTCTAGCGTCCTACCCAGCACCTGGAGTCGCTCTAATATGTGTGTTTTGTTTTGATATGTGTGTCTCTACGTATGGGCTCCTTTGGGAGCTACTCACCACGCTGAATGACCGGACTAGGTTGCTGCAGTAGCGTAGCCAGCCCATGATAGATGGCTCCCTGTTTCGCCACTTCCAAGCTGACTACAGGACCTGTTCGCACCAGGTAGTCCGCAGCCCTAAATCAAGAAGTGAGGGAATAAACCATGATCTCCCTTAAAGTTCACTAATATACATACCTCTCTTGGGTGATGCCAATCAAACTCTGTCCATCCACGCGCAGCAGCTGATCACCAGCTTGCAGACGTCCATCTGCATCTGCCGCTCCGCCAGGCACCACACTCTTGATGTAAATACCCAGCTTCTCTTGACCAGCTCCCTTGGCAGCGACGATGGATAAGCCCATGCCGTTGCTGTTCTTGTGCAGTTTAATGAGCTGCAATTCCGGTTGCGAAAGTTTGTTAGACATGGCACTGGAACTGCGAGCCTGCAATAGTTAAATAATTAATATCATCTACCATAAATTAATAAATGATCCATGAGTAACTCACATTAAACTGATGCATATAGACCGTCCAAAGGCCAATGGAGGTGGGCTGGGCCGCCAGACGGCACATGCCCTGCTGCTGGAGAGGGTTGAGGAAGTCGACGAGACCGGTGGGAATGCCTCGCACTACATCACAGCTGAATCCATCGTCGGGAAGCAGAAGCGCCAAATGAAGCTCTGGTGATTCTTCCAACCGAACCTCTCGTCCATCGGCACGGGTTAGTTCGTCAGCCACCGATTCCGCCATCCTAATAGCTGTATCAACAAGGTTGCGGGGAAGCTTTTCCTGCTGCAGAAGCGCAGACATTTGAAGAGAGTTTAAACGAAAGCAGGAGCAGGCTAACTGCTGGATCTCCTCCACAGAGGATTTCGGTGCTTGCAAAAACTGAGCACACTGATTAATCTTGGCCAAATGGCAATCTGCCGCCAATTCCAATCCTTGCCGTTCTGCCCACAGCTCCAGCAACTGAAGCCGCTCTGTCATTACCTTGCCCCAGTCAGCTGTGCACATTTGAGAGTTTGACACAATCTGGGAAAGCGGGAACAACGAAATAAGTGGATTTGGACGTGAAAGTTGTAAAACAGTGGTGCCAATAGATATTTCACGAAAGAGGTATATTATATTTTTTAGAAAAACAACTGCTATTAATTAAATTAAGAATCAACTTGAGTAGCGATTTCATAGAAATGGATATGAAACGTTCTTATGAACAACAAAACAGAACCCTATAGTCGAGTTAACCGACTATCAGATACCGGTTTCTCAGCTAGTGGAAGTGTGAAAGAGAAATTATAAAATAAAAATATTCAAGTTAATTACAAACTACTTTCTTCTTAAATGCTTTCGAATTTTTAAGAATAATAATTTTTCGAAAATGGCTAACATTATTCTTACATATTTTACTTTATACACTTTTCTTAGAACAGCCTTATTTGCTCACATCAAAATACTTTAATCTATTTTAAAAGCTATATTGGCACCGCTGTATGCACATAGCCTGGCCATTTTAGGCCGCTCACCGTATTGAAACATATGACATTGATGTAGTGGAACAGCTGCGAAAACAACTGGATCGTTAAGGCTGCATTTACACGGCATCGTCTGAGAAGGGCCATTGCCGATCCCAGGACGGTCAGTACGAGACCCGCCGCGGAGTCGTGATCAATGTTCTCGGAAAGAAACTGGTTGAGGGTTTGCGAGAGTTCCAATCGGAAGCAGTTGACCACGTTTCGAAACGCAGTCTGCACAGCCTCGGCTAAAACCTCTTGAGCCTGAACGCTAAATGCGCTTATGTGGCGATCTGATTTAAGGAAGTGCAGGAACTCGGAGCTGTTGGCCATCCAAAAGGCTAGGATTCGGGGATCTGTGTACTGCTCCTGGACTACGCTGTAGACCAGATTAGCCACATGGTGCAGGAACATGGTCAGCTTGTGAGCACGCTCCGTGGGCTGTAACTCCGGGCGGTAGTGTGTGGAAGCTCGATATCTGAGAAAAAATATGTTATTATATGCTTAATCAGTCGCTATCAAAGAGCCCTGTAGCCCCACTTGATTGTATCTATTGATTTTCAAACGCGCCAAATGTCAAAGCTCCCTTTTCCCCAAAAGATTTGCCAACTTCCTGCTCCAGTTGTTTCTGCTAGGCCAATTCCTGTTACTCCACATCCCGCTGTCAGAATACATTAATATTAATAGCTTACTAATTGGGTCAGCAGCCAAGATAAATCATCATAATTGATAATGAATTGTTGATACTGGCTGCGGCTCTTCAAGGTTGTGTTTGAGGGCAAAAGGATTTGGAACTACAGCTCTCAAGTACATGTCTTTCCACTCTATATCTGGACATTTGTCAGCTAGTGTAAGCTGGTTGCAATTTATCAGTAATTTGCCATGTCCGGGGGGTCTTGCTAAATGAAGCCCTGACTGGAATTAAAATATATAGGATGCCAGAGTGCTTATGCAATGTGGCACAAGTTACATATCAGCATCGGGTGATGTAGGTGAAATACACATCAATTTCAAATAATATTATAATAAATAATGTGAAATGTCTATAAATTAACTCAAACCCTACCTCAATGACTACCATGTTGTGGCTTTTAAATAACTGAAAGCTAAATATAATTTACTTATTCGATTACCAAAGGTCCTAAAACAAGTATATTTAGTTCTTTATTTGTTGTAGGTTATTGGCGGTGGTCTGGTCTGGTGGTCCAAAAACTTTCGGTATTTGAACAACGCATTATATGGTGAGCGATAACAAATTTCAGTATTCAACACCCAAACATTCAAACAAATAAAGCCAAACAAACGCAGTCGCGGCTGCATTCATGCTGCTCCCCACATCAATGGCCCCATAACAAATTACCCACCTAGCACACAGGTAGAGCGAGTAGACGGGTGCCAGCTTAAAGTGCGGAACGTTTACGTCCAGTTCGCTGATAATGTGACGCAGGAAAAGTTCCTGGTGAGTTTCGGGGAACTCTAGGACAGCCGGCAGGATGGGCTCCTGTCCCTGGGTTTCTCCAGAGCCGCTGCCACCTCCGGCTAAAATGCCAGAGCCGGTCATTTTGGGCGACCTATATAACGAAGAGGGTTAATCGATTAGTAGCACTGTACAACAGAAGATCAGATAATTTAGGAGTTAGAAAAGCAGTTGAGACAGTGCATGGGGAAAGTATACTATGGCATAACTTTAAAGCGCACACGAACACTAAACAAAATTAAAATTAATTAGACAGTGATGCAAATGCAAATATGCGTATGCTTGATAGTTAAGTGTAGGGAAGTTGTGTTGGCTTTCCTGTTTTGTTTGAAGACAGAATTTAAAATTTTTAAGTTAGATCGATTGACTCCGAATCTTACCGATCTTGACTGTTGGAACCACCTGATTTCAAGCTGGAAATCGACTTGGTTTCGTTTTCCAGGTTACCCTCCAGGCTTTGACCGTCGTAGTTGCCAGAATTGGCGCCCTGGTCCTGTCCTGCCTTGTCCACCACGTCCCGCTGCGTGCTGCTGAGGGGATCACTGGAGTTATTATTATTGTGGTAGGCGCTGGAATGGTTCGCTTGCTGGTGGTGGTCGTAGTCGCCTTTGTGAGTCTACGAATATGCTACCTATTTTAGTACAAATAGAAAACGTTTTAATAAAGTACCCACCGAACTCAAGCCTCCTCCATCCTCGTCGTTCCAAGATCCCGGGGAAGTGGGCGAGCGGCTGTCATTGTTTAAGAGCCATTTGCATCGTTCAGTCGGTGGATGGTGTTGTTCAGGTGAGTGTGTGGGTTTGTGCAATTTTTTTTGCATATTTGTTGGGTAATTTTTTCGGTTTGGTGAGTGCATGAGATTAATGTATTACACAAACAATAAAAACAACCAACACGTAACGAGACATTAATAAACAGCACAATAAGTCGTGTAAATAAAAACAAAAAAAAACATGAATATACATAAATAGCACGATATTAAGAGAATTATCCTCGAATGAATTTAAAGTTCTTTGAATGACCCACATAACGTGAATTAATATGTTTGAAATTTACAACCTAAGTATGCAAATTCTAAAGTCATATATTAGGACACTCATTTTAATAATGAGTTCCCGAAACATTTCCCACTAAGCAGATGTGAAATGTTCGAAGTCATTTTACACTTGTAACCTACTTTAAAAAATGTTGTCAAAATAAAATCTATCTACTTTTAATAGCAAGAAAACTTAAATAAATATATAAATAATATTACTCAACATTTGCTGACAAAGCATTGGCGATATAAGCACTGGCTTAGCATAAATGCTTGCTCTTAAATCAGGAAATTTTTTATATTAGCCGGATTACTCACCTTTCATATAGACATGCCGAGTCCAGCTGGGATTGCGACAGGGCCAGGTTGTAGCGCCCATCGGTGGGAGAATCGAGGAATCGGTACGAGGCCACCCGTCCAAACATTACAACCGATCCGTTCTGCAGATGGAAAACGCGAAACATATATAAATGAATTATATTTGCATGGTTAAAGTGTTAAGGTGACTCATTACTAATTTTAATTGAGATCTGCTATTACTTAAATATTTTTACTGCGAGAGAAGAGTGAAGCACACCGACTGACGGATTCTGGGGCACTAAGTCAGCGATGGGAAATATTTTGGGGCGTTTTGAAATCAAAACAGGCCAACAGAGACGCCCCTCTCTGGGGGAAAATTCGAGTGGAGGACAGTATTAATTATACCCGTGACTCGTAGAGTAAAAGGGTATACTAGATTTGTTGAAAATTACAGGCAGAAAGAAGCCTTTCCGACCATATAAAGTATTAGTATTATTGATCAGTATCAATACCCGAGTCGATCTGGCCATGTCCGTCTGTCTGTCCGTCCGTACGAACGTTGAGATCTTAGGAACCATAAAAGCTAGAAAGTTAAGACTCAGCATGCAGACTCTAGGTACATAAAAGCAGCGCAAGTCTGTTGATTAATGTTCACAAACCGCCAAAAACTGTCAGTGAGGAAATTTCTGCTTCTAGCTGGGTAAAGGGTATCAGATAGTCGGGATTCTCAACGATATTCCCTCTTGTTTTTTTATGTTTTTGTTACTGCCTATCTCTTTCAGGGTTTGTTTACGTTTTTCTCTAATGCTGATTAGCTCGGTAAACAAATCTTTGACACACAAGAGAAAACTCGATTTGCATTATTTTTGTTCAGGTTCATCGGACCGCAGCCAACCCTAGTTTCCCAATTTGAAAACTAAAACTAACACAGCCGAAGTCAAAAATGAAAAAGTAAATTTCCGTTCTTTAATTTGAGCAAGAGACATCTTTGTTTTCTTTTTTTCCAAATATTCTCCAGAGACTCTTTGAGGGTAGTGCCGTTATGAGAGCTCAACTTTGCTTTGGTCTTTAGCAGAATATTTGAGGAACTGTTCATTTCGCATCGATTTCATCAAGCGGAAAACCAAATACAACAGAGGACAGAATACATAACCCTGCGAAATTTCAGATTTTGATTTGGTGGCGTTTGCTTTGACTTTTTCGTTAATGCGTGAGAGTTCAGAGCCCCAATTGGATTCAGCTGCTGTACTTGTCGCTAGCTTTTTGTTTGTGTTTCCGTTGTGTGTCGAAAAGTTGTCAAAACAAAAGATAAATCCCCGGCGATTTAAAGCCTGTGGGACGTGCACACACACCCGTCACATTGGTATCTGCGGATTTATTGCCTTTCGAACTAAAAATTCAAAGGTGGTTATGAACTTGAAGTGCAGATGAATGGGAATTGAAAAGCGGAGCTTGCTATAGATTGCAAACGTCCCATGGCGATATTTACACTCAGAAAAAACATTTTTAAATATATGCAGCTAGATAGATGTTCTATATATAATTAAACTTTAAATGTGGTTTCACTTTCAGACCCATTTCCCTCAATCCCGATGTTCATTTATCTTTCAGTTGACTCTAAGCCAGTGCGATTATTGGCTTGGGCCTGCTCTGACAGTTGGAGCCACAAAATCCGCAAGGGCAAGGAAGACAAAAACAGGCGGTGCAAATAGGCAGCTTTTAAACCCTTTAAACTTTAGCCGGGTCAAGGTCGATGGTAAAACTTTTCCTTGCCACACAGCCAGCCGCTGTCAAATTAAGCACAAGCGTCGGTGATGGGCACAAAAATTCAACTAATTAAAACGAATTATTTGCAATTAGGCAATGAGGGGGTACATTAAAGGTCACCCTCAGAACAGCACACTTTTATGTAGTGCAGGGAAGCTGCAAATATCTGCTTGAAACTCAACATTTTACATATTTTAAACAAGAGAGAACGCTATAGTCGAGTTCCCCGACTATCTGATACCCGTTACTCAGCTAGTGTAAGTGCGAAGGACAGTTTTTGGCGGTTTGTGGGCGTTAGAGTGGGCGTGGCCAAAAGTTTTTTGGCGAATAGATAGAAATTTACAAGACTAATACAAAAATGAAAAAATATCAAAACATTTTTCAAAAGTGTGGGCGTGGCAGCTTTTGGCGGTTTGTGGGCGTTAGAGTGGGCGTGGCAAAAAGTTTTTTTTGCAAATCGATAGAAATTTTCAAGACCAATACAAAAATGAAAAAATATTAAAACATTTTTCAAAAGTGTGGGCGTGGCAGTTTTGGGCGGTTTGTGGGCGTTAGAGTGGGCGTGGCAAAAAGTTTTTTTTGCAAATCGGTAGAAAATTACAAGACCAATACAAAAATGAAAAAATATTAAAACATTTTTCAAAAGTGTGGGCGTCGCAGTTTTGGGCGGTTTGTGGGCGTTAGAGTGGGCGTGGCAGCATGATTCGACAAACTTGCGCTGCGTCTATGTCCCTGGAGTCTGTATGCCTAATCTCAACTTTCTAGCTTTTGTAGTTTCTGAGATCTCGACGTTCATACGGACAGACAGACGGACAGACGGACGGACAGACGGACATGGCCAAATCGACTCGGCTATTGATCCTGATCAAGAATATATATACTTTATATGGTCGGAAACGCTTCCTTCTCCCTGTTACATACTTTTCAACGAATCTAGTATACCCTTTTACTCTACGAGTAACGGGTATAAAAATAAGCCAATATGCGCGAATAAAGCCTATCGGAAACTAGAACAATCAGACTTTCGGAGTAGGAGCTAAATGTGTATTATCCCTAGACACATTTCATATATACATATGTACATATAGACCTAGACGCACTTCATATCGTGTGCCTTAAATAGCAGTAGAATCTTAGCAGGATAAATTCTCTAGTTCGATGATTTCGGGATGCGCAGATTTCGACAGAATGTACAATTTTAAATTAGACTATATTTTGAACCGCTTTTTAAACTTACATGCAAAATGGTCGGTTGACTAATGTGGTGGCCGTTGACAAAGGTCAGGGCATCGGTGTGCAGCGGGGTCACGGTGCAAACCCCCTCCAGCAGCGAAATGAGACAGTGCCTCGGCTGGATTGAGGGTCCGAAAAGCTGCAGGCAGTTAGTGTTGGCCGACCCCACCTCCACCGGGTCGCTGCCCAACTTAATCCGCCGACCGCCGTCGCCGCTATGAGTCACTTCTACTAGGACAGGTCCCTCACGATCTCCGGATATGTGGTTGGCACCATTGGCTGCCCCCAGTGGTTTTTTCTTTCGTCTCCGGGGCTGTGAGTCCGCCGGACGCCTCCGTACATGGAACATAATGGAGCCTGAAAATATAATAAAATATAAGTTAACAAAACAATGAATATTGGCTAGGACTTAATTTTAGTTAGAGGTATATTTACTCGTTACATTCATAGTTCGGTAAATGGTATTCGAATACGTAAACAACGATAGAAAACAAAAATTATGCAACCGCAGTTTTTTAGCCGCCTTTTGTATTTTGTGTCTCGCTGGGAAATGCAGTTTAGGCTGAATGAGGCAAAATTGTAAATCTCTGTCGTGCAAAGGAATGATGACTGACAATGGCAAAAATCAATGACGTGCGCTTATTAAAATACTTATTTCAATATACTTGTAACTTTTCTTGCTTAATATTATGTAATTCAAATTGAAATAGTTTCTATAAATCTTCCAAGGAAACTATATGGTACAATATGGTATAAAGTTCTGCCCACTAGTGTTGGAACCTCGAAAACGCTCTGTGCAATCGCAACCCATCTGTTCGCGTCGGAAGTATGTAACTCAGAAAACGAAATCCACTTCGGACTGCATCATCAATCTCATTTCGATATTAGATGTTCATATTAGATGTGAGCCAACGAAAAACAATATATATTCCAGGCGGGGGTTACTTGGGGAATATATGTACAATATACCCAAATAGCATTCCTGAACCCAGACTGAACCGACTGACTAGTTGCCAGCTGCCTGAATATCTGGGCGATGTCAGACGACAGCCCAGTGGAAAAACGTCGCTTGCTGGTTCTTTGATAAAAAAAATGTATATACATTTCGTAACTTTTCATAGACGACAACTGCAACACCAATCACAGCAGGCACACACACAATTTTTTACTCTGAAACGTATTACCATGAAGTGGGTTACTACTTGAGTTAGCTACAAATGGTCCTGTTAGAGGGTCTAACAATTTTAAAATTACAAACATTGGTATCTATTATTTTGTTAGTGATTTAAATATAATATAATAAATTATTATCGAGATTTCATCGAATCCAATAAATCGAACTATACTCCTCGGTCTCCCTTCGTACCCTAATCTCGGATGCTGCTGCTGGAGCTGTTGTTTATTGTACAGAATGCTTAACGAAGCATGCAAAATGCGATGGCAGCTACTGCAGCACATCTCCCCCTGGTGCGACATAACCCACTTTTGTCCCATGGTTTTGGGGCAAATTGCAGCAGATGATGGCGAAATGCAAGACCAGACTTGGCATGTGCCAAAGGCATTTGAGCAATGCAGGCTAAATAACCCATGGCAGGGCGTGGTATGTGCAACATATTGGAAGGCAAGGGGGAACCCTAGGGAAAGTTAGTCTCCTTTTCAACTAGAAAAAAAGGGAGGTGAGAAAGAACAATTTGTTAAAGAACAACGTATAGCCAATTGAACTATGTTTTCGTTTCATAATACCTTTCTGCGATCCCAATAAACCCCAGCTGCATTTCTGGCGTTGTTGATACACACGTGTAATTATTTCATGGCTGACACAATGAATTTAAAGTGCGAACTTCGTTTTGATGGCGTTGGGCAAAACTTTTTTCAGAATAATCTATTCCAGAATGTGTGCTGCCACCAATCGAAAAGCAAACAATAAAGCAGCCTAAGCTCAAGGAAAAAATAAGAATGTACACGCTTCGTATACTTGGTATAGAGAAAGCCTTGAGTGGGATGACTGAATAATTTCCTTGTTTGAATTGTAGCTTGATTAGAGTTGAGTTTAGAGTTAGTTGAAGGCTAAGAATTTGATCACAGATAAAAAGGGGTTGAATTTTTGGGCTGAAATTACGCTTCGGAATTTGCCTTCAAACTAACTTGCTGCACGGAATTTATTTTAATAACTTAGAATAAAAATCATTTCCATGAATCCATATAGTAGCTATATCAATTATGTTTTGCATTTGAAACGAAGCGATTTAAATTGCCATTCAAATAAAGGAGATGTTATTTCCCAACTCTTTTTTAACCCTAAACTTTCTTTTTCAACTGCAGATGACAGTTCCCATAACCGTCTTCACCAAACCATGTAATTTATAACCGAACCATGCACAACATACAATTGTTAATCAATCAGTATATGGACAAGTTCGACATTTAAAGACAGCTCAGCAACGAGACTGGCAATCAAAGTATGCATATGGACACATGCACAAAAAATATTAATCTTAACCTTTGCTTGTGAACATATTTAAAAAATTTTTGTTCCAATCAATAAAATTATTATCGTACATAAATAATAAATAGGCTTAAATAATAAACAAAACATATTAATTTCAAACATTATAAAACTTTTTTCAGTGCACTTGCGACTTTATTTCTAGCAAGGGAACGAAAGCCAACAACGTTTCGTCCTTGGCAGTTGACATTTGGAAAGCAGAAAGGAGGGTCACATTGATAAAGTGCAGTGCCAAACGGATGCCAGAAAAATCGTTTTAATTGTTCCTACTTGGTCAACAGCTTGACCGTTCCAAAGGTAGCACCACCAACCCATCCTCTCGCCTACGCACCACCAGTACCATTGTTGACATAAGAAAACGGGCAAATTGCAAAAACCATCAAAAACAGGTGGTGAGGAAACGACAGGTGACCAGGTGGAGGTGTAGTTAGGTGGATGGGTTTGGGTGGGAGGATGGTTCGGGCGTAGACGAACGAGCCATGAAATTGATTCGGCCAACAACGTGCCAGGATCATGTGTGTAGCCTCCGACTGTCCTTGTGTGCGGCTGTATTGACGTGGCTGTATGCACGTGCATAAGTGCGAATAAATTGGCAACAGAACACAAGGGATGGGAGGTGGTGGCACATTTTACAGACTGAAAAACAATGCAGGGAAATTGCATAACGAGTTGAGTGACTGAATCTGTACCAGGACAGGAATGACCACCCATCGCCGCCCGTTGGGTAATCCACAAAATGCGGAATCTGGGGTCAACAAGCGCTGGGCGCATTCATTTTTATTAGCTCAGCTTGTGCTCTAATGGTCAAAGCGATTAGAAAGAGAAAAGTGGGTTGCCAAAGTGTCCCATTCGGGTTGGTTAGAAAGGCATTTTGCACGCATAGGCAATAGAAACTATCTTGACAATCATAACCTATACGCAGTGATGGCTTTATTGAGCTGTTCCTAACTAATATATTTCTACTAAATATTTAAAACACACCCTTTTTGGGAAAGTCCATTCCTTTCTAAGACCGATATTTTGTTTTATAGAGCTGTTTTCAATTAGCCCTCAAACTTCGCATCAGACCATGCAAAATAGCGAACAGAACACAAACATGCATTTAATTAAAAGTGTAGTATGTAAAAAAGATACTTTAGAAAAACAAACTTTTCACAGTTTTTTTGAACTACATTCTCAAACGCAGGGCCCTTGCTCAAATTAGCCAAATTAGTCGTAAAACGTGGCGGCTTTGATTGTAAAAACCTAAGGAACCTATGCAACCACATCTCCGCCAATGCACGTCCACATAGAGAACTCCAGCTACATAACCGCTCTCTTTACAGACCAACCTCCATTTTCCTGTTCCACAAAGGGCGAGATTGTGCAGAAGGCAGCTTTTAACGTTGTGCAAATTAAAACAATGAAAATTTAATGAACAAAGTTTTCCTCTTGTGCAAGAAGTTTCCTCCTTTGACCAGAATCCGACGCCTGCAATAAACAGGCGGTACCGAGAATAGTTTTATCCTCGTGTAAGCCTCAACGCAGATTGTGTAAACACCCCTTTATCGGACGGCCATTTTGCCATACAAATTTTTTATAGATGTCACTTCTGCGCTGGACTAAAACAAGGTGGAGACTTAAAGTCTAAATGGGATGAACAGCTTGGCAAATCAAAACATAGTATTTAACTTAAACAAACACAGATACGGATCTAAATCACTAAATGCTTTTTAAGTGATTATTCTGGATTATTCCCATTCAGTTATTCTATTTACGTTTATTTTTCTACTACCTCAAATGCAATTCAGCTATGGACAAATATGTTTTTCAATATTTGTCCCACAATGTGAACCCCTGTCAGCGGCCCAAACTAGATATTCATAAGGAAGTTCTAATCGTAATCGATGCACAAAATCAAATTATTCTGCGGCTTCTCATTGTGCCCAAAAACAACTCCTTTCAAGCTGGGCGTCAGCCAACATTCAAGTCAAGTGCTGCCCAAGGTGGCTATCAGCATTTTTTGCTAGACAATTTGGCAACAATAAAGATATAATTGCCACATTAAATGTTAAGCAAGAGAGAACGCTATAGTTGAGTTCCCCGACTATCTGATAGACGTTACTCAGCTAGTGTAAGTGCAACACTGATAGTTTTGGCGTTTTGTGTGCGTTAGAGTGGGCGTGGCAACATGAAAAGACTAATTTGCGCTGCGTCTATGTCTCTGGAGTCTGCATGCTGAAACTTAACTTTCTCGCGTTTATTGTTCCTAAGATTTCGAAGTTCATACGAACGGACGGACAGACACACTTGGCCAGATCGACTAGGCTATTGATCCTGATCAAGAATATATATGGTCGGAAATCACAGCAGCTGAGAGCGGGAAATCGCGGGCTGTGAAAAGTCGAGAATGGAAGTGGAAAGTGAGACCAGCTGATGGCTTGATTGGATTTTCCATGTTATCCGTGACTGCGAGTGAGTCCTTCTACTTCAAGTACTATTCCTTAAGGAGCGTTTAAAAAGAAATAAAATGAATATTAAACTGGATGAGATGATTGGGGTATATTTAAAGACATTATAATAATAATTATAATTATAATGTCTTTGGTATATCGGTGTATGAAGTAAGACCTACAAACTAAAACATATTTAATGCGTAGTAAATACACTGACAATTTATGAGCTCCACTTTGTTGTAATCGCAGAATACTAATGGGTACACCAAATGCTTGGGTTGTACTTCGTACGTTTCGGTTTGACTGATTTTACTTTAATCATTATTTAATATGTTGTGCACCATTGGTGACGACAGACAAGGCAGGACATCGTGTCCTTTTATACCTTGCAGCAGCGTCCTTGTCATGCCCATTGAAATTAAAGCCCATAATGGCCAACACACACATGGGACCACGAGAAAAAACGTTTAGCTTTTGTAAATAACTCCTGAAATTTATCGATTTTTGTCTGTTTGTTTTGGCAGGGTCCTCAGGAACTGAGCAATCGCCGTTGAGACCGACATTTTTCCTTTGGATGTACATACATATATGTACATATAAGTACACAATTATATTATATTGATGTAAGGGTTTTCTAAAAAATTATGTGTTTTATGGTTGGCTCTCATTCCTCGAAAAAAGGACAGAACCAAAACGAAAAAGCCAGCTACGTGTGAAAGTTCAATTTGCGCACTTGGTAATGCAGCAAGAAAGTACAAATCGAAATCAAAGTACGGCAGACTGCGTAAATAATGAAATCAAATAAATTGCCATCAAATTGAAAGGCAGAACGCACGGACACACACCACACTCCGGAATAACCGCAAACGCGTCGACCGATGAAAATCGTCCCAAAAAGGCACAGTTTAAATTCATTTTTTTCAATAATATTGTAACTAACTAACCGTATGGAGACCGAGGAAGTCAGGTCTGGGCCGCAGCTGCCAGGCGCCGGGTGCCCACAACAATGCTTTGACAACGCGCAAGGATAACTGAGAGCACACTGAGCGTATGAGCAATGCCACAAACGCGAGTCCTTCGCCGACTAGCTCACTGTCGGACTGGGTGCGTGAATGAATGAATAAGACACGAAAAATCCAATAAGAACACTGAGCTAAGGTCTTTCAACTAACAAATACCCTGGAAATTTTGATTTTGTTGTTGCTTTAAAGAGAAAAAAATCACTAAAAGGATCGCATGTTAAAAAAGTATAACGTGACATAAAATGTGTAATTTATAACAATATAATCTTATGTCTATACAATATATACAATGACAAATATACAAAATATACAATTACAAAATATTGTGTGTCTGTTCCCTATTTTAATTTTCAATAAGGTACGTGTACACTTTTTTCTTTTTCGATATCAACCTTTTTCGTTTTATTTTTCAAGTCCAATATATTCTCTTTTTTTGCGTAAAACTGCACAAGCACGCCCTAAAGCACCCATAAAGCAAGCAGAGTAAATTATGACTGTGTTGGTGAGTGAGTGGTGTATAAAACAACATTTAGTTTACAATGTTTTCAACGGGCGTATGCTGTGTGTTCGCCTGCAAGTGTTTGAGCTCGGCGCTGGTATTAGTGCTGGTGTGTCTAACTGCGTTTGCTCTTTGGTCCTTGCATGACACACCAGCACCATTACCATTACGCCCCCAGTGGCATTGGCAACTTAGGCATACAGGATACAAAACGGGGAAGGAACTGGCACACATCCTTTCGATTGCCATCCAGCAGCGACATGCGACCAGCCCAACCAAATGGATGCACTGACGTCCTGCCGAAAAGCCTGCTCGAAACCCGGACATGGTCGTGGTTCGCTGTCCGATTTAGTGGGGTGCGATAAGCGGAGCTTAAGGTGCTGTGTAACTATGCACTGAGTCATTTAAAATATATTTACGTTTAATTACAATTTAAAAAGAATCCGCTAACTGCATACAGTGCACAAACTGTATGGATTTCGGAAGAATCGCGGTATGAAGGACTTTTTATTGACCTTTTGTTTAGTTTCAAACCAATAATTGCAACGAAAATTGAAATACAGCCACATTTTAAGGATAAATAATTCAAAGTACTGCATTCCGAAAAAAAAGGATACAAACAATAAAGAAAAATCAAAAACTACTTAATATTTCAGTACGTGAAGCAACATTCTAAACTTTTAAATAAGCTGAATTGTATATGGTATGGCCAAGTATTGAACACAAGTTAATAGTAATAGAATGCTAAACCGAAAACTAGTCAAAGATGAAGATGGGACCGTCTCCAAAATACCTATCGAATTACGAAAGCAAAACAGAAATAATGGGCTTTTACCGGGTAAACCACAAACGCCCGACAATCATTTTTCTCACATTTCCACTTTTATTTCCATACGCATTACCGCACAAATCCACTCCATCAATCGGGCCCCAAACATTATCTCCTCCCCCACTTTTTCTCTTATTGAGGCAATCAATACGCCCAACCGACTCACACCGGCAGCAAAAAGAGCACAAGTGTAAGACAAAGGATATGTGTGTTCTGTGAACACATAAAAACATAAGATATACTTGAAGCTACTTTTCAGCTAACGAGCATCGCACAGTCAACGTCTTTATTGTTGCCCAACTTGCGATTTTTTGCCTTCACTTTCCTGAGTTTGAGGTTCTCGCGGGTTGCCTTTGGTCTGAATGGATGCCTGGGAAATGAAAAAAGAAGCCATTTAACCGAAACGCAAGCTTAAGTCTGCAACATCAGCGGGAGCAGGATTTTTACCATAGCTTACATAGCTCACGAGTATCCATAAAATACAGCCTTTACGTTTATGTATTTTATACCAAATCCTAGGCATTCCATTCCATGATCAGTCCACGAAAATAACTACTTTCAACATCTAGTTTTATATGCATTAAAGAGGCGGCTCCCTGTAAAGTAAGGAAGCCTAGTCCAAAAATTCCGAACTCCAATCGCGAACGATCGACGAGCGGGGGTAATATCATTGGTGTCAGCAACAATGTCCTCACTAGACGTTCATTGAACATTTCTGCTCCCCAAGACAAGGAAGGTGGAGTGCTGGAATGCGCCTTCACGTCAACCAAGTGTGGCCAGTACTAGTTGGGAATTATAGGAGCACCAACTTAAAATCTGCAAAAGCAAATCTTGCGATCGCAAAAGCGAGCTTAAAGGGTTTCAAACCGGTTTTCTGCAACGTCCGTTTTTTCGCGGAAGTGGGGTAATTTCAAGAGCAACCCTTATCTGAAAGATTTATGACGACTAGTTCAGGAATGCACGACTTATTCAGCTGTGATGCCTGACTGGCGACTCGTGGTAATATGATTAATTTCCGTTTTGGCATCTTTTTGGATCCTAATCGAATTAGACATATAAATAAATGGGAAATTTCCTTTTAGTAAGAAACCTCAAGGACGCTCGGAGGGAGTTAAGTAAAATCACGAAGCTGAATAATTCACTTGAAGAATGGAATGCAGAATACGGCATACACATTCATCCTGGCAAGGAGCCAGCTTCCCCCTACCAAAGCACTGTGACATGTGTGTCTGCTCCTAAGTGCTGCCTTTGTCTCTAATATTTAGGAGCCCTGAGAGGAGAGCTCACTTGCATTTTCCGTTCGCACTGGCTGACTATCTGCCAACTTGTGAGGCAAATGGCTGGGGAAAGTAAAAAGTTGGGTGAGGCAATCGAGAGGCGGTATCATGTAAGTAACGATGATTACTGCTTCGGGCTGTGGATGACTGTGGATTCTGATGTGATTCGGCTGTGGCGCTACGTTGCCAATTGAAAATGTCAACAGAAATAGGAAATATCAAACTGGAAATGAAAATCGCTTTTCAGATTTGTCTTTTGTTTGCAAGTAAAATATTGCATGCACTAAAACATCGTTTGTAAATAAAGTGTAATAAACAATGTTCAGTCGAACTTTTGAATGGTTAATATCCTATAACGAAAATATAGTGTAAGCATATGGCAACCTTGCCTGTCAAGTACGGTGGTAGCCCGGGAGAACAGATGGCCACGCTAATGTGTGTTCGCTCAGTCGTCGTCGAAGAGCAAGCCGTCGCGGAGCGTCTGTACGCGTGATTATATTTAATTAATTTAATATTTCATATATCTAATTTCATTTAATAAACTTATATTTGCTCAATCTCATTGCCTCACCACTCCTAAAGCCATTCCTCCATACAATAGCAAATATTATAAATGTAGCTTTCTAGTGGCTATTTAAAGTATTTTTCCAGTGATACATACCCGAAAAGACATGAAAATTAAATACCTAAAACTATAGCTTTAAAGATCCATATATATAGAAGCTTCTAGCTTGCTGAAAATTCACATAATAACTTCTAGCTCTCATTTTATACATAACCGAATTCCCTAATGAAAAGAGTAGGGCCAGCAATAAAACAAAAAGCGAACAAATTGCCAACCCAATTTTGAATGACGTTTCCCACCCTCATGTGGGATGGAAAGGACAACAACCATGACCAGGGATGACCTTCAGGCTTTCAGTATCTGACGGCGACGCTTGCCTCGAAATAAACTGCACTTCTCGGGCTTCGGTTGGAGCCGTTAAGACCGTGGCGTGAAATAAAGTCGACAGCTCCCAAGTTCCGAAAAAGATTCAGGCAGCAAATTATGCTCTGCAGTTTGCAAACTTTATGAAGAACTTATCTCACAGAGAGGTGGAAAAAGAAGGGCAATATAGTGAATGTCGTGTCGGCGGGCGGGGCACAATTATTTATGAGCAGCCATGGACCAAAGTCTACCAAGCAGGCGTTTGAGCTTCATTAGGTTTGACCTTTTCTGACCGAAATGATTATTGTTCCTGTCGACAGTTTCCTTATATTTTTTATTGGAAAAACAAATGTAGCGTTAATTCCGTGCCGTTCGAAAGGTAAATGTCATCGAGACAATCATCAGGACAATGTTCCGCTCGGTATCCGGGAATAATATAAACATTCGTTCAAGGAACGAAACACGATAGCCAAAATTATTAGGTATTTCCCAAAATGTATATTTACAGGAGGATATCTCGTCACAAACTTAGTAGTTCCTATTTACGATTCCGATCAATTGTGATTAGCCCATAATACTTTCAAGCACTACAATAATAACTTAACCCGTACATTGAATAATTTCTTATCTTTTACCTTAAAATATTCGTTTTTACGAATGTTTTTATTGCGATACCTACATGTAGCAAAACGGTATTGAATGTAACATACATACATATATGTCATATATTGTATACAGAAAAAGGCACTTCACATTTATGCACGATTAATAATTAATTACTGGGTTGTGATAGGTGTAATGCTTTTTTAAGTTTTTAGGTCTGGGCTGTGAGAGAAATTATTTGTTTAAATATAGAAATGCGACATAGGGGTAAAATTAAATGTAGTTACTGTAATTCATTGCTTTTATTAGGTAATTTAAATCTATCTGTGAAGAAAATCGATCGAATTTTATTACCATAGTTCCAAATCGAATTAATAACACGTTTAAAATGTTCCTTTAAAACATCGAGGACACAAGGAATGGAGCCCCTTCTGTATGAGTGTTTATAATGCACTCCAAGCGACACTCTCCCCATTAAAAACATCGTTTTGACGGTCTCAAGCTTTTAATGCCAAGCCCAATCAATCTGGCAATCAATGAATGCTGCTGAGAGCCGGAAAATTGCCAGCTAAGTTTACACGATAAAATTCCAAATACGCAACCGCTTAATAACTCACAGTGACCAAACACGAAAATCGAAAAAGTTGTGACAAAAGTATTTGCAAAATATTGCCAACGAAGTTCAAGGGGAAGCTTTCTATGACGGATTCCGTGGCATACTTTTTAGGTCGCTCTGGGAATACTTGATTGTCCCACCACTCATTGCCGGTGGTGGAAATATAAATAAATAGGTAGATCCCTCTGGAAAAATAACTTACGTCGTATGCCCCAATCCATCATCTTGCAGGCTTCCCGCAGTAATTTCTTCTTTGATTATTGTTACTACTACTTTTTCTAATTGGACCACATAGATTGCCCTTGTCGGGACAAAATCACTTGCTTGTACACAGCAAATTGAATTGAACGACTCTTATTTTGACAATTTTCTGTATGTATGGTGGGCGGTGGAGGACGAAGCGCGGCGGCACCCAACGATGGGCGCCCAGCCATTACCCGACCATCGTTTTATCTTTGTGAAAAACTGCTGTCGCCGTAGCTGGTTCAACGTTTTCTCAAATACAACGGCGACGTGTCGCGGGTTTCCCGATAGCGCAGCGTCGTGCTTTCCCGAGCAGCATTATTTCATGACTGAATCTAGCGCTGGGTGTGAACCCATTGCCTTCGCTGTGGGCCCAAACACAATGCGGAAAATACTGAATTCGGCTTCTCGTCGGAAAACTCTGTCGGCCAATGGAATCGGCACCACAGTTTGAGAGTGTCCAGAGAGAATAAAATTTGGGACTGAAAGCCGCCACAACAATAGACTATTAGAAAAACCCCAAACAGGGTTGCTCAGCTTCAACGACAGTTTCCTTCTCAAAAACTCTTGTCAAAAACAAAACAATATGTTTTTATAGCATAAATGTCACTAAACTTCTTTTCGAGTGCAAGTGCGCGTGTCTGTGTGACTCCTGTGACATGCGACGTTGAAGTGCACGGCGTAGACAATGAACAATGGGATATGTGTTGATGGGGAATCCCCATTACGCCACCTTTGCCTCTTCTACCGGCAGTAGGTCGACATTGCAAAGGACTCTGACAGCGGGTGGAAAACAACTATAACAGGAATCAGTAGAATCCAACCACAACCAACAACATTAGTCAATCTTATCAGGCTAAAAACCATTTCACTTAATTTCCTTTGATGCAGAAATCTGTTTTTTAATTATTTGATTAAAATCTCTTACAAAAAAAAATAAAATTAAAAGATTTGCATGGTAACCCCATTAACTTTAGTCGATCCCGAAATTCCTGATATCGACGCTGCACCGTACATCGAACTTATAATCACATTCGCTTCTACCATTGGTAAACGGTGAGTGCCCAAGACTGTGGGATTTCTGTTGCCGACCCACCAAAAGTATGCAATTATCCTTGACAGGACGTACACAGGGAAATAAACGGACGCCAGAGACACCAAAAGAAACCGAAAAGGCTGGACTGGGTGACTGGTAAAGTCACCCTGCAGGGAGCTCCACACAGACACGCATAGTTTGAAGTTTATATTCTATTAAAAATGAGAAATACAATTTAAAAAAGCGCGCGTTCATGAGAATAAGCACATCCAAAGAATCTTCATAATAGTATAAATAAAATATATTCCCTACTATCACCTTTAAGTAGTATACTCTGCGTGCATAGATTAAATAATTAGTAATTAATTAATTGAGTTACAAGTTAAGATGAAAACAAAAAATGTATAAGTTTGCTCCTAAATATGTAATTAGAATTCATTTCTAAATATTATTGTCATGACTGGTGTTGAGTTATTGCCAAATTATAATTTGTATTATTATTATCATCCACTGTGCAGTAGAAGCACTGACAAACAAACATAAATATAATTGAATCGAGGGCGAAACTCAAAACGATAAAACCGAGACACAAAAGATACGAGCGGAATAGACTCCACAACAGAGAGTCAAAATTTCCAATTTCTCTTTTAGCTATAGATATTGAAAGTGAATTAAGAGAGCGTAATGGCCCACTTTCCGCACAAGAGAAATACTGTATCAAATCGACAAAGGCATCAAACTTAGGCTGATATTAAAAGGAAATAAAGTTATGGACAGCGAAGGACTTTCTTTATCCAATAATTAAAAAAAAAGGTGCATTGCGAAACGTTAAAACCTGACCTGGGGCCTTTACATCTCATTTAGTGACAAGAAAATTAACGAAATAGCTCACACGTTCTTGGTTCTCGTTGTATGGTAACCCACATTGATTGTCCACAGAAAAGTACAGATAAACCATAACCTACGGCGGTAAACATTCGCTAGGTTACACTAACACGCAGAACGAGGTAGCGGGGAAAATCGACCAACAATTAGCAGTTTCAAAAGGCAAAGTCAAGTAAAGTAAAGTGCGGTTGTTATTTACATTTTACACCTCTCGAATGGCCAGTGGACCAGGCATAGAAAGAGAAAAAGGCAGAACGAGGAGCACACTCATGTAGCTACCAAGGTCTGGAAGCTCGCATCCCAACACTTAAGCCATGCAACAGGGGGAAAAAAAAGAAAAGAAACCCCTGCCAATGCCGTCATCATAAGCGATGTGAGGATGTCGCATATACACCGACAAAAAAAATATTTTTGGCAAATCTAAAATAATTTAAAATTAAATAAGAAGTAAAAAAAAATTAAAAATATGAAAACATTTTTCTAAAGTATGGGCGTGGCAGCTTTGGCCGATTTATGGGTGTGGCCAAAAGTTTTACTGCAAATCGATGTAAATTTACAAGACATAAAAAAATTAAAAAATATCAAAACATTTTTCTAAAGTATGGGCGTGGCAGATTTGGGTGTTTTGTGGGCGTTACAGTGGTCGTGGCTAAAAGATTTTTGTTAAGTCAAGAGAAATTTACAAGACTAGCAAAACTGTGAAAAAATATCAAAACATTTTTCAAAAGTGCCTATGTTTCTGGAGTCGTCATGCTTAATATCAAACTTTCTAGCTCTTATAGTTTCTGAGATCTCGACGTTCATACGGACAGACAGACGGGCAGACGGACATGGCCGGATCCCCTATTGATCCTGATCAAGAATATATATACTTTATAGGGTCGGAAACGCTTCCTTCTGTCATTACATTCTTTTCAACGAATCTAATATACCCTTTTAATCTACGAGTAACGGGTATAAACACATTTTTAAGTTTTAGCAAATGCATGGTTTAGAATGTTTTTATAACAGCTATGAAATATATACTTTCCGGTTTGATCTGTTTTTAAGAGAAGAGTCCGTTTACTAAGGCACATAGCTAAGTTCTAAGCGTCGGATCGTCTTGCCTAGTTGTGCTGTTCAAAATATTAAAACAAAACTTCTGTTTACATTTGCAGAGATTCAATATCCTAAATTACACAATCCACCTTTGAATATTGTCCTTGCTAACGTGGTTTATGAATGCACTAAATGCTTTGTCCCACGAATGAAGGAAAGTTTGCGGCAGTATGAGTATAAGTCTAATAAGCTATATTCCGAGGCAGGTTGACTAGAGTCCGCAAGAACATGGAGAGTTTTGTAAACTTAATAAGAAAGCTTTATTCTTGAAAAAACCGAAAGTTTGACTTAATTAAAAGTATGTTAGTTGTATATAGTTTCTAGTTTTCCATTCGTAAATGAATTGCATTGATGTTTCCTTTTTTCCAAACCTGAAAATTGCTTTTACGCAGTTTAGTTAAGGTTTAAACGGCTCGTTAACGCAAAGATTTGATTTTTAATTGAATTTCGGAATTTTCGGTTTCCGTAAACTTATCATAAATATGTTTAAATTATTATAAATTTCTTTGATTTGTGCACTTGTGCACAACTAAAGGTAAATATATATTATGCACTTACTTAGTTTTTCACAAAAATTGTCTTTCATCTTAAATATAGTTAAAAGATTCTTAAACACTTAAGAAACCACTTGTATTCTCTATATGCATTTATATACTTTTCTATTGAAAAAATACAGTTTTTTCCAATAACAGATCAAATTTTTCAAGTGAAAAAATACTTAGCCCCAAAAAAAATTCCGTCGCGACGATAAGAATTGCCAACCGATACAGAGCCACACAGAATTTATGAAATAACAAAATATCAACAGTGAATGTGCTTTTTTATTGCCTTTCTTGTTGTTGTCAGTTTGTTGAACAGTGAGGTAGCATAGTTATTGATAAAACAAGTCTTTACCTAGACAATTGCGTGAATATTTATAGAAGAAGTGGCAATTCCTCACAAAAGAAAATTGATTTTAAATAGTTATATCAAACAGCACTTACCTCGCGACGTAGGATGGTTCATTAGTATCGATAGCGGGCACTCGTCGTCGTCGAGTATATATTCTGTTCCGTCGCTGTTGACCTGCATTTCGTAAAAAAAAAATTAAACTGACTTCCAACGATACATAACTAAATGGTTGCGATGCTACACATTACAGCTAGGGGTTATATAGGGATTATTATTATTTGAGTTCTGACGGATGTCTGATAAGTAAACCATATTGGCAAATTCCCAATAATAGTTAATAAACTTTACAAGATAGAACAGCATGTGATAATTAATTCAATCAAAGATTACAAATATCTTCAGGAAAAAAACCAAAAAAACCTATACTCCGTCAGTATACTATATACAGCTGCGAAAAAAAAAATAGCACCACTTGCCCAGTAAAACTTTGAATAAGTCTCCTACCTACAATTTTGGGTTTAAAAAGATCTGAAATACCTTTTTAGAAAGGTTAAACAATTCACTTTTTAGGAAATAAAAAAAAATCACAATTGTTCTATGAATTCTTAACTTATTTAAGGAACTTTATGAAAAATGACAAAAAAGGGCGAAAAAAATAATAGCACCACTTCATAAAAAATGCTTTAAACATAAAATATAAACTTAACAGTAACAAATTCATTAATAACAAGTGATTGTATATTAAAACTACGCCGATCCCATTAATTTAGTGTTTGGTAGTGTATCCTTTATTAGCAATAACACCTGCGCAACGCTTTGGCATGGAGTCAACCAGGTGCTGGCACCGTTTTGGGGTTATATTGTTCCAGGACTCCTTAATCACGGTCCATAGGCTTTCGTTATTAGTTGGCTTAAAAGCTGCAACTGCCTTTTTAATATTCGACCAAAGGTTTTCGATGGGATTGAGGTCTGGCGACTGCGCAGGCCACTCCAGAACATGAACTGATCTATTTTGGAACCATTCCTTGGCTTTCCTGCTGGTATGCTTGGGATCTTTGTCTTGTTGGAAGACCTATTTTAGCGGCATATCATATTCAGCAAAGGGTAGCATAACCGTTTCCAAAATATCCACATACACATGCTGATCCATTATGGTTTTATCCAATGTATTGTCCCAACTCCATAGTAAGAAAAACATGCCCATACCATTACACTGGATCCGCCGTGTTTTATTGCTTCTACTGTGTCGTTTGGCTTATATTCGGTGTTCCTAGGGCGCCTTACATTCGATCAAGATCCATTGCCACCAAAAAAAACCACCTTGCTCTCATCTGACAATAAAAAGTTCGTCCATCTTTCGCATGGCCAATTTAAAGGTTCCTTGACGAACTTAATGCGCTTGGGTATGTGTCTCCCATTTAAAAAAAGGACCTTACCTTGGACTACAGCCTTTTAAACTATGTTCCCTTAGACATGTGTGAACTGTTTGCACTGTTGCGGATATGTTCAGATCCTTTTTCAGTTCGGTAGGAGCTTTAAATGGATCCTTCTTGCTCTCGGGCACTAGCCTTTTGAAGAGATGGGTGCCCAATGATTGTTTTTTCCCACGTTTTTCGGGATTCTCGTTGTAGGTGATTACATTTCCTATAATTTTGTTTGAGCATTGAAGGATTTGGCCAATATTTCTAAAAGATTTTCCTTCAGAAATGAGTTTTTTGATCAAGTCACGTTTTTCTTCAGTGCAGTGCTTTCCACGTCCCATTTTAATGATTTTTTAAAGGAAATTGTTTAAAAATCATTTTCGAAATAATAGATTAAGTGTCAAGTTTAATAACCACATGCTTTTTACCAAAGCAATCCTTCGATAATTATTGATTATTTGAAAAAATCGATAGTGGTGCTATTTTTTTTTTCGCCTCATTTTAGACCTTGCCGCGCAAAAAAAATTATAAAAAATTAAGGTATAAACAATTCAAATTTTTTTTTTCATTTTTGGATGGGAAAAATATCTAGCATTATGCGAAAAATCAGTATTTGGTTCTATCGGTACCTCAACCTTAATTTATTTGATCAAAAACAAAAAAAGGTGTGGTGGTGCTATTATTTTTTTCGCAACTGTATATAATTTACTCATCCCACCTGAACCAGGCAATAGTGCAGAGGATCGGCCCTTTCTAGACCGTATTTTGCAAGCATTTCTCGAACAACAGCCTGCGCACAGTCCCGGATGGAAAGCAACAGCGTTTTGTAGGGCACGTCCTGGCAGAGGCTTTCGCCGTAAATCTTCAACGTGCCCCCGGTATCCGGACCACCATCCCTGGAACGGAACTGCTGCAGCTTCTTTTCGAGCTTCTGCTGTCGACGGCGCCGCATCACGGCCTCCGGGTTTGAGATCGATCGGGTGAACGAGGTTTCTGGCAGTTCCGTGTACAGTTTTCCTGCCACGGCATCGCTGCCGTCGCCGCCGCTTTCACCGGCGTTGCCATTCATGTGAGCAGATCCCGAGGAGGCTCCAACACCATTTCCCAAGCCCAGTTGACTGGCACTGGAGTTTGGCGGATCGGAGCTCAGCTTTGACATCTTCTCTTTTTTTTTCTGTTCTTTTTTTTCTCGCTTCGAAAGTTTTCTCTTAAAGTTTAGATCTGTCTGCTCGATGGGCTGTGGATGGTGGCATTATTATATAAGTTTTAGTAATAAATAAATCTTAATGTAAATAATATTAATTTACTTACAGTGGTCTTCTGGTCTATGTTCTTGAGCAGAAATCGACCTTCCCGATCGTCAATATGCCAATTCAGCTGCACTAGCAGTGGCTTCTCATCGGCATTAAGCCGACGCTCCTCACCATTAGCATGAACTTCGTAAAGAGCGTAGTTAGGCACGGATAGCATCCGCATATCGGGACGGAATTTTTCAATGAGTGTGTCTAAGGAAGAGAAATTGATTTAGATATTTAAAAAGGTGTGAAATGTATTTGTAAAACTTTTTAAATCTTTATTTAAATTAAAATACTAGCAATTACAACAATAAACTATTATTATATATTATTATTATATCCGTTACTCGTATACGAGGTCGAGATCTCAGGAACTATAAAAGCTGGAATGTTGAGATTCAGCATACAGACTCCAGGGACATAAACGCATCGCAAGTTTGTTGACCGATGGTGCCACGCCCACTCTAACGCCCAAAAACCGCCCAAAACTATCCCGTCCACACTTTTGAAAAATGTTTGAATATTTTTTTGATAGTATTGTACATTTCTATCGATTTGACAAAATGTATTTGCCACGCCCACCTTAACGCCCACACTTTTCAAAAATGTTTAGATATTTTTTCACCGTTTTGTTGGTCTTGTAAATTTCTATTGACTTGAAAATAACATTTTTGCCACGCATACAAACCTCGTTCGCACTTCCGCTAGCTAAGTAACGGGTATCACATATTCGGGGAAGAAGACGATAGCGTTCTCTATTGTTTTATATTAAAAGAAGCTTAAACTCTTTAAAATATGTTTTCAAGGAATTTCAAGTTTTTAAATTAAATTTTCCTTATATTTAAAAATATTGAATAATTTAAAGTTGCTCAAAAAATCAATACCTATGACATCTGTGACGGTGGCGTCCGAAGCCACGCGAATGCATTTGGTGGCCACTTTCTGGCCAGCATCTTGGAAGTAGAAGCGCATGACGCCATGGAAGAGCAGGTTCTGCAGTTAGAACAATTAAAATGATAATTAAATAAACTTATTTATTTATTCATAACATAACTCACCTCGTCTGGCTCGGAGAGCGCAAAAAGATCCAAACGATTGGCGTTCCATTGCTGTATCACTGAACGTACTGCCTCGCGATCCAACATCTTCTTATCATGTGACATACTGTACAGGTTATATTCAAGGTGGGGGAAGTCACGTCTCAGTTCCGGGAAAATAGATCGTGTTGTGACTCCAGTGTGACGTCGTTAAGGTTTCGTTAGAGCTATGAACTATCTGTAAACAATAAAGCATACATTTTTGATAAAATTAGATTCTGGGTTTACAGCTTCCATGAAAGCATCGTAAACGAAGACGGAATCAGAAGCGAAAAGTAAAAACTAGACGCAGATGTGGCAAACATTAACTTTTCGTTGCCAAATATAAACACCGATGCATCAAGGGGTCACAATACTAAGAGACAATGTAAATGTTCGTCTGTTTACCTACAAACTTTAACGAGAAAATAACAAATATTTTCTACATTTCACAAAAGAAATTTGAGTGCATAATATGTATGGTACTGATAGAAATATTTGTACCTTATTATAAGCACACACACCCAAATAATTCAAAATAAAATAAATATGCTTAATTGTATGATCAACATCACAGGCTAAGTAAACCTAAGATTTTTTATTTCCTAACACAACTTTTAATGATATCAAGTGAAAGGGACAGTTTTGATTACTGGTCGGGACAACTTTTCCGAAGAGTTGGCCGCTTGCCATCTACACATACATATGTATATGACAGTATCCTGTTCCTCTTCTAACCAATAGAAAGTTCCATTACATGATCATATCCACCAGAATTTCCCTCAGCGACCCTAAACAAATAACTTCATCAAAGCAGAAAATTTCAGACGTTATTTAGGGCGTGTTCTCTGTTGGCTTGTGACGAGTGGAAAGAAACGATTAGAGTTCAGCAAAGTTATTTCGAAGAGAAGTGATGTCAAAGAGCGGAACTATGCCTGAACTAAACTATTCCAACCCTATTTTCTTTTTCAGTTCTTTAATAGTTCAGTTCTTTTGGCATTATATTCCCCCACTACGGTGCACTGTACTGTTTCTGTTTCTATGTTCTTGTTTCGTCTTATATAGGCAGTTTAATAATTTTCAGAGGTTCCGCCTGGGAAAACACGTCGTTTGAGTACTAAAACTTGTCGATATACAGGCTACTCGCTCCTTATAGAGGTCTACAGAATGGTAACCATATAAGTAAAGCTATTTCAACAATTTCCGCGAGGGCGTGCGTAGTCAGCTGAAATTGCATTTCGCAATGTTTAAGTATTGTGCTTCTAGAGTTTACATTGAATGTGTGTGTAGAAAGGTCCTCGGTGCATTCAGGCATAACCAAAAAAGGGTTCTGGTAAAGCGCTCGGGTATTTTTCGCTGTCTGTTTTAAAAATTGCATTTTAATGGTTGCAATGGGCATTTTTGTTTTTAGGGTTGATTCGGCAATAAGGAGAAAGGTTGTATCGATATGGGAATTTACTGTTCTAGAGGGAAGTTGAAATGATTTCAAACTATATTCGAAAACATGAGTATAATTTCTACAAAGAAGTTTGAGTTAACAATTTATATTTTTTGTTAATTTAAGAGATAAACTTTTTCAGTTAGAGAAGAAGAAACTTAACTATATAATCGCTGCACACCATATTAAAAAGACATAAAGGTGATTTTTCAAGAAGATTAAATTTCTGTGCAACTGATTTGGGAGGAACAATGCCGTCAAAAAGATCGCAAGGGGAAAGAAAATAAAAAACAACAAAAAAAAGAACGCTCTAGTCGAGTTTCCCGACTATCTGATACCCGTTACTCAGCTAGTGGAAGTGCGAAGAGAAATTTTAACACTGACAGTTATTGGTGGTTCGTGGGCGGTTTGTGGGCGTGGCAACATCGTCAAACTTGCGCTGCGTGTATGTCCACTGTCTGTATAAATATTCGAAAAACAGCAGGGAAATAGAAGTGTGTTTTGATGGCTAAAATGAGACGAAGAGTGAGAAGCCCAAAAGGGAAGTACCGTAATACAACGCGAATGAACAAAACAAAGCCCATTAACCGAAGAAGAGGTGAATGTACGAAGACAGCAAACTGCAAGACCCAGATACTTTATCATGCTCAGATACAGAAACAGCTGAGCTTAAGATAGCGACAGACCAGTATGTATTAAATAATATTATGAAGCATTACGCGATTTTTCTTATTGTTAACAACTGAAAACGCTTGTATTATCGTCCATATTAAAAGCACACATTACAAAATCAAAGCATAGGATGTTTTATATCAAATATAATTTTTAACAAGTAGTATCTTTTAAATAAGTATAATTCAACCACATCTGCGAGTTTTCGGATACAGATGCAAAGTTTCTGAGAAGCTCCAAACCTCACGAAGTGGGTCTGGGACATGTAAAATTGTTGCTGGCCTAGGCATAACTACAAGTTTTTTCTCTTGCAGCTTTTTGTTTCTTGTGCAGCTGTCGTTTTGGCACCTGCACCTCACATGACTTGCTCCTCCCCTTTGACACCCCTTCTTTTTCCACGGTGCATGTTTGCAAAACTTGTAGCCGGTTGCAGTTTTTGTTTGGAGTGTGTTTGTGTTCTCGTGTTTCTTTGTGTTTCAATTAATTTCGGGGTCGATGGGTTTGTGAAACAACCGGAAACAGCCGGAGGATGGACAATTTTTAATACTCACGATGTGGGGAAATTGCTAATCTGCAGTTCCCCAAGCAAAACTTCCGAAACAGTATCTGCCCAGAAAAAGGAAGTCATCTAAGAGCTGAGAACTTATCTTACTATCTGAAACTAAAGCGATTCATTTTAGAAAATACCGTGCAACCGAAGACGAGATAGTTATGTGGACTAGGTAGATTTCAACTAATTATACCTGTTATTTGAAGGGTACACGACCCAATAAAGTATAAATACTAATAGTCAGGATCACTATCTGAATAGATCAGGCTAAGACAATCTGTCCCTCTTTCTTTTTATACACGTTACTCGTAGAGTAAAAGGGTACACTAGATTCGTTGAGAAGTATGTAGTATGCTGAAGAAAGCTTTTCCGACCGTATAAAGTATATATATTCTTGATCATGTCCGTTCGTGTGTCCGTCTGTCTGTCTATGAACGTCGAGATCTTAGGAACTATAAAAGCTACAGAGTTGTTGAGAGTTTCCAGAGGCAAAGCTGCAGCGCAAGTTTGTTGACCCATGCTTCCACGCCCACTCTAACGCCCACAAACCGCACAAAACTGCCACACCCACATTTTAAACAAATTTTGAATTACTTTTTCTAATTTTTGTAAGTCTTGTAAATTTCTTTCGATTTGCAAAAAATCTTTTTGCCCACCGCCAGAAACTGTCAACTTTTAAGTCGGGAAATCCAACTACGCAGTTCCTTCCCGTCTTGTTTGTCTTTCGGTCGATTGCTTTTGCTAGCCCTTTTTTCCTGGTCACTTTGAGCTGCCCTTTTGGGGTTTCCTACATTTTGGTTATGACTTGGTTTTGCCTCTTAAGACGGCGATTCCTTTACCATACACAAATTACGAAAAGTATTCAAATTAATTCCTTTTAGGGCTTAAAAAAAGTATTAAAATTGACAGGAGTTTTAGAAAAGTATATGAGTCGAGCTTATTTATTTAATGCCTGAAATACGTTCATATGTGACGGATAAAACTAATTGTCATATTTATAATTGTACATACATATATCTTAAAGACATTACTAAAAATCGTTATTAGAGAATTTCAAATTGTACCGCTTTTAGTGCGGGGACTTTCTAGCTTTTAATAAGAAGTGCTTAGAAATTTTTTAAATCTTTTGGCAAAAATACAAAAACAGTTTTCCCCGAGAGAGGGAAAGAAAACAATAACTTGACAAACGGCGTCAATAGGCATACCAACGTGGTTAGTGACTCATATTTTCTATTTGTTGCTGATTCTGTTATTGTTATTATTTGCTTAACGCTTTTGCGTTTGGCTCGGGCTTGTTAACCACTGAACTGAGCAGGAAGCGAGTGATGAGACCCAAGAGGCACACAAAAGTCCAAACACAGCCACTATAAGTCAAGTTGGTGGTCATTGTTGTGGCTGAATTTTCTCCGCTATTGGGCCACGCTTAATTGCTCGGTGAATTTGGGTTGAACGCAATTTTTAATGATCTCCGAATAGCTGCTAGACGAAGTGTGGCGAGGGATTGGCCGCCTGAGCCAGCGTAGGTGTACAAGAGCACACAGAAATATATCAAATAAATCAGAACCATTCCAGAGGAAGCTATGGCGAAGACACTGATGGCATGATAAACTCTTAGGAGTTGGAAATCAAGTAAAGGCAATTAGTCATGCCACTTAATAAATAAAATGTATCACAATTAGAAAAACTATCTTTACCAGATAATCAGTTTGACTTGAATCATGGGGTTAGAATCCGATTGCCAATGAAAACTTCAATCAAGTGCCGCAGCAATAAAGATAAACACAAATATAAGCCAGATCACGATAAGACCACAGTCCGTAGTATCAGTCAATAACCTATTGCCTTATTAACAAAGCCGTTAGCGATGGAGAAAATTGTGGTCAAAGCATATTTAATATTTGGCCCAGTGTGGGCAAACTCCACTAATTAACACACAAACAGGGCTAAGGCCCTAAAATGTCGTATGATTCAAAGGCATAATCACGTTATCATTTCTAAATCATAGCTGCACCAACAGCATCAATAGAATGGGAAAAGAAGCTACAAATAAACTACAAGTGAAAGTTTACTAATAGTTTCCGCTTTGGTGAAGTGGTTTCTTTATCAAAATATCAATGATTTTTTGTCTCACATTTTCTGTTTCAACAAAAAAACTATAAATTTTTTTCTCGTAATTAGCACAACGAGCACTCGACTCAAAAATCGAATGAGTAAGGGGAAAAGAAAAGAGGGCTCTCTCCCCAGTTATTCATTGTTTAAAATGTATGGATATTTGTGCTTGTAATTTCTCTTATTTATACGGTGCGTGTTGGCAAAATGTAGGTCATGGTTATAACCAAAAATATACCCTTTAATATAACGTAAGTGTTGAAGAAACTTAACAAACGACATTTTTGGGATATGCTGATGCTAAAACTATTACGACCATATGAAACACTTGACTGAGGATTTGATCTAGGCATTACGTTTAAGTACCTCCGTGTGAACAATTGCATGTTATCACGAACGAAACCGGCACACCCGGACACCTAAGCAGAAATGTAAGAAAAATTAACTAATTAAGTATGCATGGATCATCGTGAGGGGCGCGGCATTAAGGGTATACTATGGATGATCTGGCATACATAATATTGACTTGCTGTTACTGGCGAATGCAGAGAATCTTGGGGATCTCAAAAATGGTTACCATATCCACACCGCCCAAGGATTGGATAAGCACGCTTAAGCTTAACTTCTGTAATTCATATTGTAAGATAAAAGATAACGATTTATAGAAAATGCTTTTTTTTTAACTTAATATAAGGACGGTAAGTTACTATAAGATTTTGTTCATACAACAAAATGAATTATCTTGACCGCGTTTGAAATAAAAGATTTCTCCGCATAAACCGATTACGATTTTATGAATATTCCAAAAGGTTTGCTCAGGTGAAAACGAACAAAAGAAAAGAGCTTTCATCTTTCTCTGCGTAATGTGACCGAATGAATGAAAAGTTTTTCTTCCCGCTGGTCAAATGGGGTCCAAGCCGTCCGGTTTTGGCCACCATTCGGGCTATTAACTAGCCTCGAGTGTGGTTATATATCATGTTGCCATTTTGCATACCATTGAGTTTGTTGTGACTGTCGGTTTTCTAATTAGGCCAGGAAGCAATTAACCGGTTAACAGAGGCGACTGCCAACGCTTTGTTTAATGCATCCGATGTGCAGAGTGGCCTACAGTGAGCGAGAGAAGTGAAGACCACGTATCTTAAAAATCGGATGCAAGAGATTTTATTTAAAATTACTATTACGTTCATATACATTACAAAAGTATAAGTCTTTAGAAATGGGTAATTCCAAGAAAAGACACTCACCAAAACTGTAAGCAAACATAGTCTGAAGGTTTTAAGGTGTACAGACTCATTCTCTGCGTAAAGTAAGTCAGCTTAGAGTACATATTTAATGTGGAAAAAAAATTCCGGGGCAGAACTTGATCCTCCCTGATTGTCCTAATCCAAGAAATAGGTAATGTAGCAACAATTGCGGTTGCTAAATGATCGTGTACTTGCTTCTAATGGCAAGAACGACTCAGAGGCATATTTCAGGGCGTACTTCTTGGAATTTAGAGCTTTCACTCGACCGAATATCGCCCATAAAAGCAACACACGATACAAACTACGAAGAGTACTAATTAAAGATGACGATAAAGACGACATCGGCAATCGCATTACAATTTGCAATATAATTCCAATTATCGGGAAAACGTTGTGTTTAGAAAGGAAATAAAAACCATAAAAGTTAAAAGGGAAATTGTTTTACAATATATAAATGCTTTTCGCCCACTTTCTAAGATGGAATTCGAATTCAGAAATTCATGAAGGGAAATGACTATATGAAAAATCATTTTAACATATATATATATGTATACATATCGTTTTAAGCCAAATGAAAGCAAACTCAAATATTTCATTCAAAATATTTTTCAATAATAAATCTATTACAACCATCCATGTTTCTCGAATTCGGTCCTAAATCTAGTTTCTGCCTTTAACAAATTCCATCGATAAAGTGGCAGCTTTAAATATTACAATCCAGCCGCATACTGAATATCCCAACAGTCCCACAGTCGCAAGCAGCTTTGCTTGGGAAACTTAATTAAATGTCATAAACAATTTGTAAGCCGGTCGCTTGACCAATCACCAAACAGACGCAAGCCGCCATGTCACAGCTCAAAGAAGCTGAGTCCGCAAAAATCGAATTTTTGAAATTTGAAAGTTGGAATCGTTTGCCCATTGTTTGCCCACCAATTAGTTTTTTTTGCCCACGTCCAGTTTTCAAGATATGAAATTTCGAAAATTTTCGAAAATTTTCGAACTTTAAAAAGTTGAGTTTTTTGAACTTTTTTTTTTTTAAATCGCAATAACTTCGTTTGCCCACGTTTGCCCACCCTTTAGAATTTTGAAAAAACTTTTAGTTTAGAAAATATAAGCACTTAAAGAATTAAGCATTTTCCATACCCCAAAACTAAAAATTTTCAAACAAAATCGTTTGCCCACCCTCTAAAAATGCTTTTTATCGTTTGCCCACCCTTTAAAAATTGTTTTTTTTCGTTTGCCCACCTCTTAAAACTAAATATTTTTAAACAAAATCGTTTGCCCACCCTCTAAAAATGCTTTTTATCGTTTGCCCACCCTTTAAAAATTGTTTTTTTCGTTTGCCCACCCTTAAAAAAAAATATTTTCGTTTGCCCACCTCTTAAAACTAAATATTTTTAAACAAAATCGTTTGCCCACCCTCTAAAAATGCTTTTTATCGTTTGCCCATTTGCTTGCCCGATTTTGTTTGAAAATTTTTAGTTTTGGGGTATGGAAAATGCTTAATTCTTTAAGTGCTTATATTTTCTAAACTAAAAGTTTTTTCAAAATTCTAAAGGGTGGGCAAACAAAGTTATTGCGATTTAAAAAAAAAAAAAGTTCAAAAAACTCAACTTTTTGAAGTTCGAAAATTTTCGAAATTTCATATCTTGAAAACTGGACGTGGGCAAAAAAAACTAATTGGTGGGCAAACATGGGCAAACGATTCCAACTTTCAAATTTCAAAAATTCGATTTTTGCGGAGCTCCATGTCACTCATAAATGCAGATATATTGTGGGAGAAAATCGGGAAACACGGTGCAAGATGCACAGTGCACGAGTTAGCAGTGCGGAATGCCACATGGATTCGACGATTGGCATGTCTATTTTTTAATCGTGCTGCGTTGTTCATTGCGCAGGCGCAGCTGTCAACTGCCAGCGATGGCAATTCAATTATGTGAGTTTGGGCAATTTATGTAGTTTGGGTCATTTGGAGGTGTTCTCTCACAAGACACTCCCCTTTCTAACATTTTACAAATGCTTCTGACCGCATTGACCTGCGCTTGGTTGATGGAAATTACCTAGCTCAGCAGTTAACATTTAATTAACAATTGTAAACCTTCACTTCCCTTCACTGTTAACATTTTTTAAGGCTTTCCCTACTTAAGCACATACATACATATGTAGGTATTGGGAACTCAAAAGTTTTGGATGTCTGAAGTGAATAAGTACAATTATTTAATAATTACGAATTACCAATTACATTTGGTAATGTTAAAAAAACAAATTCAATTTTGTTTCAAAAAATTTTATGTCTCAAAAAAATTGAGCTCTAATTTTAAGGTTTTTACCACTATTAAACTTTTTGCATTTAATGAATAATTTCATGATTTTATCAGAAGTATTTAAATAAAATTCAATATGGCTGGAACATTGCGAAATTATGCAAGCAAGACGGCCCGAAAAACAGCTACTGTTTAAAATAAATCTCATAAAATCTTCGACAACATCTCACAACATCTTTGTAATTACGGGCACAAGCAACCAAAAAAAACAGCAACCGATGTAGAAAGGCGTTAAATTAGCAGCCGTTAAAATAGGACACAGACATGGCCAAAAGACCGCCGCCATGTGAAAACCAAAACAAATAGCTGGTAATCAGCTGTCGCGGCTCACAGATTCAAAGACGACAAATAACTAGTTTCAATGTTGCGGTACTTAAAAAAGGTATAGAAGCAATTTCTTTCAAACTCTTAGATATTCAGGCAGACAGACGTAATGACAGGCCGTCGTAGACACATTAAAACTCCATTATACATTCATTTGTGTGACAGTCGGAGAAGTCTGAGTGCCTGCGAATCCCATCCTGCTCAAATAATAAAAACAATTCGAAAATCCACCAAACAAAAGGCGCCAAGACAAAACTGAAACATTACCGAATTCCGCATAATCTTCGTGCCACAAAAAATCATCTGAAGTCACTCGACTTTGATGTGCCACTGTAGGCACATTTCTTATTTTCTTGCTTTCATAAATGTATGGTTTAATTATCTTAGTTATTACTTCCATAGCTGAAAATAAATCTACTGAAATAGTGATAGTTTTTTAACTTTTATGTTTAACAATACAATCCCATAAATCTTCTAATCATATTCCCGAATAATCCGCCCAAATCACCCTCAAATAACTATCCCTTGAACCGGGTACTGGCTTGTTGCCAAGCGCATTCTAATGGTATTTCTCGGTATGCTTACGCCAGGGGTGGAATTGTGTTGCACCAACACCCCTTATATGTATGTACATACGTACGACAACGGATTCGAGAGCATTCCCAATTCCCATACTCCTATATAGACAAAGGGGCTAACAGTCCAAACCAGGTAACAAAATCAAGATCATGCAAAGCAGGTAGCTAGCTAAGGGCAACACACGCACAGGACAGCTTGGGCTCATGGGTGCACTGCAAAAAACAATGCTGATCTATAGAATAAATTTAATTTAATGTAAACATGTTTTGAATCTTGAGACAGTATGCTGACTTTAAAATAAGCAACTTTTGATTTAAAAACAAGAGAGAACGCTATAGTCGAGTTCCCCGACTATCTGATGCCCGTTACTCAGCTAGTGAAAGTGCGAAATGAATTTTCAACACAGACCGTTTTTGGCGTTTTGTGGGCGTTAGAGTGGGCATGGCATGTCTTTACAAGACTAATATCAAGAAAACTAATATCTATCAAAAGTTAGAATGGGCGTAGCAAATTGATAGAAATTTACAATACGGCCCCCTCAGTTCGTTAATTTGTTCAAATGGAACTTAATGTTTTCAATGTATGCCCCGGGGCACAGAGTTGTGCACTGGCCCAGAACGCGGTTGAAAAACAGTTTTCCCTTACGAACTACGCCAATTGACAAATTCCATCTCAAACTCCTGGCTCACGGTTCAATAAAACCGCGAGAGAAATTTAGAAAATGTACAGTCAGCTCGCGGAGGACTGCCCTTTGTTGCACCTCTATGTTACTAGTATGTAAGGCATTTCTGAACATCGATTGCAAGGGTAGCTTGTCAATAAGCGTCGAAAAGGACAAAGGCCAAAAAAATGGATCTTCTTGATCTAGAGAGGAAAAGTCAAAGAGTTCAGGATTGTGGGCAAATGAATCTTCTTTGTTTTGCGCGCAGGTTTCCATGTCGGGTTATTATGCGATAGGAATGCATAAGCGGTTGGTTTGTCGGGTTGATGTAGCGATCACAAAATGCAGATTAACACGGGTAGGCGTTTCCATTGCACTATGGGAAATTTGACCACTTTTTCTGGCCTAAATTAATAACTCCAGAACGGGGAGAGATATTCAATTGGTGTTTTTTGTATGGGGTTACACTAGTCCATATCTTTTATGGTACCAAAAATTGTGGGCGTGGCACCGCCCTTTCTATTATTTGTAATTTATAACTCCAGAACGAATAAAGATATTTCATTTTTTTTTTTTGCAATAATTTGCACTAGACCATATTTAAACGTACCCCAAAAACTGGGGGCGTGGCACAGTCCCTTATATTTATATTATTAATTTTCGAAGAGGCTTTCTTTCTTTTTGTATGCTTTTTCTAATCTCAGCAAAAACAACTGATTTCGTGATAGAGTTTATATACTTAATTATTTCACAGAAGTTAACAACAATAGTACTAATAAAAATAACGAAACAATTCAGCAACCGCCTTGTTTAACTCCCGTTTAGCATGAGATTACTCTGAATTTGGAAAAGTAGGGTTAAGTCTAAAATCTATAAATTCTCCCAGAATCGGTAAAAGTGGTTTTTAAAATTACAATAATCTGAACAAGAATTAAATAAGCTACAATATGAGGTATATTTTATTGATGCAATCTGCTGCAATCACTTTAAATCTCTATTCAAAGTTAGGCATTATAAAAAAAAATACTTTTGTAAAGCAACTAAGATTTTTTACCAAATTACTGGGACAACACTAGTTTTTTTTTCTATTGAATGTTGCAAACGCCTAATAGAAGGCCCACTGATTAAAATACTTTTTACAGAATGAAAATTAACGCTTTGGTTCCAAAGATATTAGAGCTTTTGTAACGAAAGAAAAACTTAATGTTGCAGATTGTTGTTTTGCGTACGCGCAACAGCTGTTTTAAACAGCTGATTTCTTTGTTGTGGCGCCATCTATTAAAATTTCTGGTATGCACCACTAAAGATTGGTCAATTATGAATGCGTACACTAAATATTATTGTAATATTCCGACTTTCAGAAAATGGGTTTTGGCCAGAAAAAGGGGTCAAATTTCCCATAGTGCATTGGCCCAAGTGTCAGATAATAATAACATCATGATTGAGGAATTCCTGCATTGCACCGCGATTTGGAAAAAAAACTGCAGCGGCGCTTTTATAGATGATGTGGACGGATTGGCATGCCTTTAAAGGTTATTTTGAGATAGCGACAAAGCAGAGCCAAATATTCAGATAAATCTTCCTAAACTTTTATTGATCAGGCAACATGCGATCTGGCCGATTCTTCTGATGGTTCTCGATAGATTCACTATGAAAGCCAAGTACGTTTTTCTCCCTACATTTTATGGTTTAGCTAGAGTTGACCGCGTGCAAATGTACGGGAAGGCGCACGAAACCGGCAGCTAATGTGGGAAGTTTCTGCAGGCAGTACGAGTATACAGGCGTGGGCCAGCGGGAAATTCGAACTCCAACTGGACTACAAACTTTCTCACATTAATTGCAAACAAAGTGGAACATACTCTTCTCGGCACACACACACACCAGCACTCATGTTTGATTGCTCTACAATAACAATAACTCACTCGCAAAAATAACAAAAGCACAAAACACAAACATAAACAGAAAAAGAGCACGCTGCAGAAACGGCAGCAAAAAGCACACAAAACCAAAATAGAATCACGGTCAGGCGGAGAAGAAAACGAGTTTCTTGGCCTATCGAGCGAGTGAGCCATAGGCCACTACTCGGCAATAGTGAGTGGCTGGCGCGGTATTCGATTTGCAAAACGGGTTTCCGCACGTTTAACACTGGCAAGGGGCGGTATTAAACGCGGCCCAAAGATGGGCGTGCCAGACCGCACCCTATGGATCAGCGGGAAACCCCGTCTAGTCCCAGTCTTATTTGAGAATCATATTTGTAATTTGGGAATAACAATTAGCTATTGCAAGCTTGATCTTGATTCCCGGTCTTGAGCAACTAATAATGTGATTTTAAATTGTGCTTCAGATGCATATCAAGCTTATTGACTACCTAATCTAAAATGTCCCAAAACAGCATTTTCAAAGTTCAAAACATGAAAATTATACACATTGTTCGAAGATTATGGGTACAGGAAATCAAATTTTTGACATTTGCCCATAAATTTTCAGTTTTAAAGTTTTTTGATTTCTTCTTCTTCGTTAAAAGATAACATAATTTTAACTATGATTTTATTTTGCTCCGATTATAATTAAACTATAGCTTGTTCACATGTATAATCCAACGCCTTCTCCGATTAAAAAACTAATATTTATGATACCCTAGAAGTACTATTAGCACATCAATTGGAACACATGCTTTAATTACGCATAATATCCGAGCATCAAGAAAACAACTCCAAAACAGCTGCACGGACAAAAGCTCGGGTTTCCAGTTAAAACTAGAAATGTGCGCAAAGCGAATGCGCCGGGGCAGAACCCCGAAAGAATCGCTGAAACGCTGAAAAGAAAAGTAAACAAAAGGAGGAACAGGGGGCGGCGAACGTGCGAACACAAAGCCACAGCCAAAAATATACATTTAGGATTTGGAAACACAGAATCGCAAAAGGAGTTCAATTACGCTCCAAGCGGCAAATGGGGAATTGCCGAATAGGCGCAAATAAAAGATCGGACGGTAATTTAAGTGGGGGACTGGGGGATTATGGGGTTGTTTGGACGCTACATTGCAGCAGCGCCAGCGGACTGCGAATGCAGATTAGCCAATACAGAACCCTAGCTAATTCGAACTTACCACTTCCCACACAGAAATATAATACCAGAGACATTTTTAAACAGTTTTAAAAACTCTCATTTCAAGAACTGCCTAAACGGAGAACTAATGTAAGATTTTTAAAGTATGTATTAACTATGTATGTGGAGCTGATGACGTTTTATTTCTAATTAATGGGTCAAGTATGGCTCTTCCTAGTACCGGATACACATTATAAAGTTTGTACCAATAGTAAGGATTGCGACCTTAAATCTTCACTAAATAATGCCCTATATTTATAAGAAATTGTTTGATCTTCTATTTATTTATAAATTTGATTTTGGAAGTACATAGTTTAATTTTCATTATAACGGATCCTAAAAATGCCTGTTTTTGAGGAAAAACATTTAAAGAACGAACCCCATTATAAACCGACGCCCTGATCTACGTTAATTTTAGGGCCGCTGTTATCGGGGGCCCAATATTCCACTTGCTGTTTGGATTGCGGCTCCTTTGCCGTGGCGTAATTAGAATTTCTTGCACCTGTGCTCGCGGCCCAGTTTCCCCATCTCTTTCGCTCTGCATGGGCGGTTGGGGATCGACGTCCCACATTCAGTTTCTCTCCGCACTGGTTTTTGGTTTTGGTACTTGTTTGCCTTGTTTGCTTGGCCCTTGGTATTGCTTTAGTGCATTTTTTGAGGAGTGGTAATTTGTTGGCTGCTCTCATTTGGCCCTTATCAGCCGATGTCAATGCAACTGCATTGTACCATTACAATTTTGGTTTATCTCGCTCGGCTGTTTGTGGAGCAAGAGAGCCAGCGATAAGTTCATTGGAATGTGGAGCGTGCCCATTGATAACACTGGCATCAGGTAACTCTGTTTACACCCAAAAATCTAGCTCATTCAAACTCGGGTAACACGAACCAAAATAAAGAAGGAGCATGAGTCATGTGAGACAAAAAGTGCAATTCAGCTGCACAAATTTTCAGTCGCATGCTTGAGGTGTCCGAATAAGGCGATAATGGAGCTGACGCGAACGAAAAACAGAGAAAAAGAGAAACAAGCTTCAATAAGTCAACTTAATTAATTGTAAACAGTGATGTCTACTTATCACTATATCAAAGTCAAAAAAATACCGTATACAAATTTCAAACCCGAAAAATAAGATTTTTTTAAACAACACTTTTATGACAAACAACAAATATTCAATTATCAATTAGTACACTTGAAAGGCGAAATCACACCTGAAAGACAAATCAAAATTATAGGTTCTTGTATGGACTGCCCCACTGTACATCGCTATCCGTGTTTCTCCAATTGTTTTTGTTCTCTTGAAGGGCGGGCAAGACAACAACAGTACAATGACCGAAAGTAGCCATGCAAAAACTGAGAGAGGGAGTGGAAAAACAGAATTGTTGGCCACGACAAAAAGTCGTATTAGAAAAGTAAGCACTACTACTAAAACCTGTTAGTCGGAGCAGAGCTCTAAAAATTCCGATCTTCCAGTAGCGCTCTCCACTGGAGATTTTTCTGTTGCTTGGTTTTATCACCCTCTCTCTCTCTCGCGCACGCTCTTTGTGAAAACAGGTATAACTGTTTGGCTCGAGGGAGCACGAAACTCCCTCCAGTGGAGACTTCTTCTCGGCAGCGAAACAAACGATCAAAGTAAACACTCTGATAACGTGTGAAGGTGAGCAACAAAATAAAGTATAAGAAAAGTAAAGTATACCGTCACAAAAACAACAACAATAGAACTGTCGACGCACCCTTTTTTTTCTCAGAGAGCCAGGGAATGGACAAGAAGCGCAAAACCACATCCCGCAGCAAGCGTCCCTTTCCACCGCTGGAACGAAAGGCAGCTTGAAGAGGAGCGGGTGGCTTCGAGTATATGGAAAACAAAGTAGACGACGCTGGAATGCCGTCGTTGTTTTTGTTGTTGTTAAGCCGGACATGGCAATTTTTGCTTATGTTTTCAAGAGGGGTGGCGAAACTCATAAAGATCAAGAGGTCTTTGTGTGCCGTACCTTTAATTCCTTGTCGCCCGGTTTAATCCAATTTATCCAGCTTTGAATTCCAGGTGGGAGCGCAGAATGAGCAGCGTTTTCCTTCTTTTACCTTTTCCGTTTTTTTGCACTGCACTGTGGGGCTGCTAATTAAATTATGCCCGCAATTAAATATTTGTTAGCTTTGCCGATGTGTTGCTGCTATGTAGTTGCTGTTTAACTTGTTGCACATTTCGCGTCGCGGCAGCTGCGCAGTCGACGGCGGCGTCGAAGAAATCCAAGAGCGCAGGGGAAATGAAAGGTTGCGCAGAAGTCGCGCGGCTGACCAAATCAAATCGGAAAACAAATTTCACTTTTCACAGACTATTATTTCAATGCGGGCGATGCACAAAGAATATCCAAGATCACCGCACTTGTTGCAAATTCGTTTTCGTTTGAAATCAGAATTCAACAAACGCGAGCGACGCCCGCCTTCGACGTTTTTCCGCGGTGTGACCACAGATAGGCTTGCGTAGAATGCAGGCAGTATGACCGCACTGCCATTTGTGATAAATGTCAAATGTTTGCATGTCCTAAATTTGCCACTAAGGGATAGCCCTCAACTACTCAGCAAAGACTACAACCCACCGATCTAAGCCGCTAGCAACACTATAAAAGTTTGAAGATTTCCACAAGATTTCTATTATCTATTTTTGTATAACACAGTATTCATTCACGTTAAACAAGAGAGAACGCTGCAGTCGAGTTCCCCAACTATCTGATACACATTACTCAGTTGGAAGTGCGAAGGATTAATTTCTACGTTGACCGTTTTTGGCTGTTTGTGGTCGTGAAAAAATTAACAATACTAATAATAAAATGAAAAAATATGAAAGCATTTTTTAAAAGCCTTTTATTTCGTTGATAGCTTGTATCTTTATTGCCTTTATTGATGGTGATTTTTTGAACGAATTTGCTCTTTTATAAATTTATACTCTTAAACTTGGAAGTACTCCACTGTCCAATCCCTCTACGTACAAATCTCCTTTCGAAAATTCAGCTTTTCCTCCTCGAAAACAAAAAATGTATAATTAGCACAAAATTTGTTGGTACTTCATCAAAATGTTTAAGGCTTCAAGTACAGATATTTTTCGTTTTCCTATCGCAACAACCGGATTGCTTAAGTCCCTATATAGTTCAGACGCAATTTCAAGGTCTGAAAGTTCAAAATCACATCCTTAGCCCAATGAAACTCATGCAAATCAGAATCCTCATCAAGGACATTTTCTGTCTTTAACTCCCTTCCTCCCTCCCTTCCCCTTTCCACCTTTTGGCCCCAGGGGGAGACAGACTGGGCGGTCTGCGCCGGGCCTCCTCCTCTCTGGAGGCTCTGCCACTCCCTGGCACTGGACACTGACTGCCTCCTGGCTTAGGCCCAGCTGGGGCGCCTTGCCACGGAACCACCTGGTGCACGATAGTGGACAGGACGGTGGTGCAGCCCGGCTTGATTGTCATGCGGTTGGTCCGACTAGGGGAGTCCTTGAGGGGGAAGTGCTCCTCCCATTGCACAGAGAAGTCGCGGCGCACGATGCAGAGGTTGACCATTCCGCCAGAGTTTAGGTCGTTCTTCATGCCCACGGCCACGGCGTCGCACGCCAGAGCACAGGCGGACTTCTCGGAAAGATCCTCCGACCACCGCGACTCCAGTATGGACATGGCCGACAGGTTGCCGGAGCCAAGTGACGTGAAGGGCGCTGGGTCAGTGGTGCCATCGAACCGGGTGCAGAATAGGTGAGCTCCGCTTGCGTCAACGCCGCCTATGATCACGTTGGCCTGCATATTCCCGTTGAAGCGGAACAGCAGCTGCCTCATCATCTGGTTGGCACAGCGCACAGGCACCCTCCGGAAACCAGTGTTCATCCGATGTAGCGCAAGCTGCGCACGCGTCAGTTCCATCAGGGCGTTCGTGTCCCGAGCGACTCCAGCACCACTCGCACTGAGGGGTTTATAGTAAGCCCAATTAAAAAAAAAAAAAAAAAAAAAAAAAAATGGATAAAAGGAAATTAAAGGAATGCTCAAGTGGATAGCTGAATTCTTACAAAATGTTGGTCTGCAGCTCGCAAACTTTGCGGCTTTTCTTCGAGGGTATTATGTTGCCGTTGGTTGCCCTGGATTCGGCGCCAATAATGACGCCGCCATCGAAGACGATGCCAACTAAAGTGGTGCCAGTGTTAATGCGATTCGGCTCCGAAAGGCCATTCTCTATCAGTCTTTTGTTGCTGTGGGCAAGGAATTAGTTCCTTCGTGGTAGCATATAATCAAAAAAAGCTGCTAAAGCCGGTGCCTGGACTATAAGATACCCAGCATTGCGCACGAACTACACCTAGCGGTGGTCACACTAACTGCAAATACAGCGATTCCAACACGTACATACATAGGTACATATTGATTGGCAAAAATAAATGCGATTTACTTTACGTCTTCAACCAAATGAGTGTCAGATGAATTTAAGGGGAGTCAAAAGCATTTCTCGAGGAAAAAAGGATCGATTTAAAATCAAATCATTCGGCAATGTTTTGAAACAAACGTGCTGTGAAAGCGCCACTAGAATTTGCGTGCCTAGTTGTTGTAAGTAATGTTTTCCGTCGCAAGTTTCTTGGTTATCTTGGACGAGGAGGTTCAGTTTGTGTATGGTTCTGTATGGAATGTGGATGTGTAAAGTAAGTTTGTCTTCCAATTGATTTTAAAGCGCTGTAGGTACAAACACAATCAACTCACCGCAAACAATTGTCGAAACTAAAACCGCTTGGACCGCACAGATAGGGCGAACGTGCAGGGTATTGCATCAGGGTTGGTATTCCGTTGAACATTATCGGTGGAGTATATAAAATATAGAAGTATATAATTAGGATCGAATGACAATGTTTAGATTTTATACCCAAGGCCTATTTGGCATTCGTTTAAAGTAAAAATAAATTTGAATAAAACCCAAGTCCCATCAGAGATGGGACATTTAAAAATGGTTGGCGAATGCGACCTGGCTGCTATCGCTATCGGCGGGAATATCGAACTGTGCCTACGCGACATTCCGACTTATTCCACAAACGGTCACTTTGCGGGTGTCCCGACAAAATAAACGTAAATAAATGATTGAAATTAAGGCGAAACTGCTGCGGGCGGACTCGGCCATTTACGCTACTGGCGAAAAAGTCGAGTGTCTGATCGAGTTCACCAACAAAGTCTTCTGCGACGAGCAAACCGCGTCTCAGGCCCGCGATGCCAACGAAGCAAAGTGAGCCGATCTCTTGACTTGTTTACTCCCCTTGATTCACCATATAAATCCGATCAGCAGCCGGGAAAACCTGGCATGGGCCTCGGCACAGCTGCACTGCTACCGGAAAACCAGCTACTCCACTTCCGCTTCCGACAAAGCCGCGGAGCTCACGGAGATGATCGGCAGGACGGCCTTAGATGCAGTGACCCAGGCGCCGGGAGATGTGATTGTGGCCACTAAGCCCAAGATCCTCTTCTGCGACCTCCGCCTACTCCCCGGAGAGACCAAGATGTGTGAGTAAGCCAAAGATGAGTGATCGGCTTGCCCTTCTTTAAATGCGTTTAAGAACCCATCTGCGGACCCAAAATCTGTGCTTACGTTTAGTCATTTAGTTCTATTCACGAGTACGAACCCTTGCAGATTTTTTTAATGAATTCGTTCCACGCGATGGCCCACCCACATACAGAGGTCACAACATCAGGTACTTCTACAAGATCACCATTGCTACCCAACGTGTCAAGTCCAAGGTGCAAACTTTGACCGTTCCCATCCGGGTGTTGCCCATTCCCATAATTTCCCGGCCCGATGAGCTTCCCGTAACCGTAGAGACTAACGAGGAGCTGGCGCCCACTAATCCATTCCTGGAGAAGCGCGAGATTAGCGAACTGGAGATATCTTGGCACCACCTTAAGGTTAGAAAATCATTAATATTTAGTGTTGATAGCCTTTCCCGTTTTATATGTGTTTTTCAGAACGTAACCGCTCGGCGGGCACCGAAGTTCTATCGCATCTCGAACAAGCATGGCTTTGTTGGTCGCTTTTGTTTGTTTAAGCCTGCCTATAAACTTGGCGAGGACATTGTAGGTAGCCTGGACTTTGCTCCTGGCGTAAACCCCCAAAAGGTTAGTGGTATATTTCGGCTTTCTTTTTTATTACCCTTATTATTATTTATATTGTTTTTATTATTTATTTCGCTCTTTAACGTCTTATTGCATATTACCAGGTGCGCTGCGTCCAGTTCTCGGTAAAGCTGCAGCAGCAGGAACTTTCTATCCGACCGCAGTCAGTGCATAATCACCAGCTACAATCCCAATCCTCGACGGGCGATGATGGCTCCTCGATTAACTCCTTTGATATGGCCAGCATAGCTAGCGGAGTGGTTGCCGATAACCTCCAGAAGTCGGCCACATCGGCGAGCTCACGGGATAAGGAGGCGCCTGAGCCAACAGGGAAACTTTCGACCATTTCCACCTCCCACCAAGTGTGCTACGCCACAATCCAGACCCAAGTCGTGGTACCTATTCCGCTGCATGTAACACCCACATTCTGCACTGACCTCGTCGACGTCCGGTGGCGACTGCATTTTGAGTTTGTGACCACCACTTTGATGGACTTTGGCATTCCAAATCCGGAGTTTGGAGAGCTAAAAGCACCGGCCGAAATACCCGTGGAAACGATGGTATGGAATCTGCCCGTGACCGTCTACGCTGCGAATCCTCTCCAGATTAATGCTCCAAACCAGACATTTAACCTGCTTATAAAATGAAAGCAAGGCACTGTTACGATACAGAATTGGTTGGGCTAAATTTATGTAAAACTTTTTCCTTTCTTTACGTAACTAAATAGTAAGAAGTATGGTTTAAAAATATAAGAGAATTAATTAAAATGTTATTTCAAGCAGTGGGTACATTACTTTTACCGAAGTTTTTTTTTAAAGTCTTCTTAAACCGCGTCCATCCGCGTCTTTTTTAAATACAATAATCGTTATTAAATAAAATCAGCTGCCGCTACACAGTTAGTAGAAATGCGTGAATACTGTACAGCCGTATTCTTAGACGTTTCCCAAGCACTCGACTTAGTCTGGCTTGGCGGCTTAATGTTTAAACCTAAAACAGCTTTACCCGAAAGCACACATAAACGTCTAGGGTCATACCTCCATGACAGAAAGATTGCAGTTAAAATTGATGGTGGAGTACGCCAAGGCAGCGCTCTTGGTCCTACTTTGTAACTCATCCCGACATCCCTACAAAGGTCCGTTCATGGTCCACAATCGAAGCTACAGTACATCTGGCACTGCACCTCATAGACATTGAGAAGTCGCTCTCTGACTGGCGAATTGAAGTAAACGAGGAAAAATGCAAGCACGTGAAACAGACAAGATTGCCCACCACTCTTTTAAACAACATACCACTCCCAAAAGCAGACGAGGTAACGTACCTAGGTGTACACCTTGACAGAAGACTCACATGGCGCAGGCACATTGAAACCAAAAAAATGCCTCTTAAACTTAAAGCCAACAACTTACACCGGCTCATCATCGCTGACTCTCCGCCTACAGGGGTTACTCTATAATTCTGTATTGAAACCCATCTGGACCTATGGCTCACAGCTAAAGTGCAACGCCAGCAACAGCAATATAGACATCATACAGCGAGCACAATCAAAGGTTCGGAATGAAAATATCCAAAGAGACTTAAATATTCCACCAGTCATCAATGCAATTACCGAACTTAAGGAAAACTAGAGAGAACGCTATAGTCGATTTCCCCGACTATCTGATACCCGTTACTCAGCTAGTGGAAGTGCGAAGAAGAGACTTCAACACTAACAGTTTTTGGCGGTTTGTGGGGGTTAGAGTGGGCGTGTCAAACAGTTTTTTTTAACAATTCGATTTGCTAAATTTGCATAAATAAAAAATGAAAAATATCAAAACCATTTTTAAAAGTGTGGGCGTGACACCTTTGGGCGGTTGGTGGGAGTTAGAGTGATCAACAAACTTGCGCTGTAACGCCAAACGCTTCGGTAACCAGAATCAAACAGTCATGTCCATATTGACTATCGTCTGACTATGTTAACCATGATAATATTTACCTTGTACGGTCAGAAAATTTGTTTCCCGCATCTCAATTTATAATAAGGTGCAAAATTCACTGAAAATTATCTAACCTGTTTCTTCTGAACTTTGAAATCGGCAATTATTTTAGAGGTACACAACCGCAGCGGATGTGTGGGTAAATTTAATAAGTGCTTAATTACAGTTCAAACCGCCATTGTGTGAAGGTGGATTCTGGGTTTCACTTGTTCGCTAGAATCTCAAACTTGATACCGTGGTCATGCTTCTCCAACTCGCTAATTAGGCCGGTCTTAGAAAAGGCAGCAGCTGGAGTCAGCACTCCGCCTGTGCTAGGCATCTTGTCTGACTCACGAAGAATGGTCAGTGCCGTGGAGAGCAAAGCAACGCAGGTGGCACCATATCCAGGATTCATGCCCGACACACGGACCATTAGCGTCTTGGTCGGGTATTCCGTGTATTGGTCTGAGCACTCGGCCAGACGATCGCTTTTGGGCCAGCCGGTGGCCTTGAAAGTCATCTTAAAATAGGTGCGACTCATCGACTCCTCGCTTGGGCCGGAACGAGAGGCCAGTCCTCCGGAAAATAGGCCGGGGTAATTAAGCAGCAGCGTACGCCCCAGCCGGAACTTTGATAGCAGACCAAAGATGCTGGCAAAGAGGATCACAACGCCAGCGACCACCCAAGAAGGAAAGCCCACGTAAGTGTGCATCTGGACCGGCCTCTTCTTGTCCTGCTCGTAGAGAAAACGCTGGGACCTCATCACCACCGAGCGGTCAGAGCCGGGGAAAGGTAAACACACTTTGTCAACCTCAGTGGAGCGAAAGACCAGCGGTCGTGGCTGGAGGACGGGAAAAAATTTGGGCAGTCTCTGGGAATAGAGCTGCGTCCGGATGCCGCGCAGCTCGTCAGAGTGAGCCAGCCCATAGACGGCGCTCTCCCAGGTTCCGTAGTTAAGTCCGGCAGTGCCTCCGCCACTGTCGCCCTCTTTGATTCCGCTCTCCAAGAAGATTTCCACAGAGTTAACCACGCCGTCGAAGTTCTTTTCCACAAAAATGACCCCCATGTCGGCGGGGATGGAGTCAAAACCACAGGCGCTGACCACGTAAACGCCTTTTTCCTTTGCCCGCTGGTCGTACTTCAGCTGCATGGTCTCCATGTACTGGGGCTCTCCGCTAACGTCCACATGGTGCGTGCCCGATTCTATGCAGCACTTCACGACGTTTTCGCCGTGAAACCGATATGGTCCTGCTGTGTTTACCACAATACGACACTTTCTGGCCATCTCCAGCAGGGAAGTCTCGTCGTTGACGTCCGCGATAAAGATGGGCACCTGTGAGAGGTCCTTCTTGGCCTTGGCGCCCATCTCCTTTAAAACCGCCTCCAGCTTCTCACGGTTTCTGCCCGCGATTCCCCATCGCAACCCTCGCAGCACGGTGACCGCCTCGAAAACCGTATACTTGCCGGTGAAGCCACTAGCCCCAAAGATAATCACATCCAGACGATCACCAGACATTTCGCAGAAAGTAGCTTCCAAAGATTCGTTATCAGATTGCGCGATATTGCGCCCTAGAAATGCAGGTGTGATTTAACGCGCTGTATAGAATAGACTTGCTCACCTGAATCGCTGAATACTTGTTCCGCCTACTGAACTGTAAATCGGCGTTTTATTCAATATGTACATATGTAAGTTTTATTCAAATACATATGCGTATACATACATAGATGAAAAACCCAACCGGCCAAAGTCGAAGCTATGTATGTTGTATTGAGTTAGGGGTATTCCTGGAAGAGCTTTATAGTCCAACTTCACTAATTCTAAGGTTTGAATGCGTGTCTCCACCGCGTGGGATTTTTCGGAGTCGGAATGTGAATGCTTAATTCGATTTAATTTTTACTCTTCTGTAAATTCTATGACTCAAATATATAAATCAGTTAGAAATAGGGTATAAAGATGAAAGCAATGTGTTTCATCTGCAGGTGTGTGAACAAAGCCAGTGCTTTTATTTAATGAAATAAAGGCGGCAGATTAACTTTTCAAAATTTCGAACTTACAATTGAAGCGACTCCATTCTACTGCAGGAACTAAGAATCACATATGTAGGCGGTCCCCTGCGATGCCTTTGATTTAAAATACTTGCATATATAAGGACATACATATATTGGATATCCTTCTGTGAGTTGTCCAACATATGTAGGTATGTCGCCATCCAAGTACTCCTCCCGGGACTTTGCGTTCGACAGGTTCCTGTGTTTGTACATCAATTAGATGACATTTCGTTAGCAAATTACTGAAGTATGAGGTCTGGCCATTAACATTACGTATGCCAAATCCAGTATCGACTGCGTAACCGGTTGAGCGGATATGAGCAGATGTAATTAAGAATTGCAGATCAATCACCCCATGCTTGCGGAAAGAAGGGGACTTCCGAAAATTCCTGGATAAGTATAAAATGTGGAGTTACAAGTCAGACATAAGCATTCTGCTGCATCAACTCAAAATGAGGCTACAAATTATACTACTGGTCGGGCTCCTGGCGCTGATTATGGTTCAATCCCAAGTACTCCTCCCGGGACTTCGCGTTCAACAGGTTCCTGTGCTTGAAAATGCCAAGATTCGAGTAGTGCAGTACCTGGACGCGGCGTCCACAGTCACACCTGACTTGGTAAAGAATCAATTCAGTAGGCGATTCACTACGCTGGCCAAACCTTTAGTTAGTGGTGCTGCACCCCAAACTCGCCTCCCAAATTTGTAATTTATTAAAAGTCATCCTGTGATAACTTTTGGTAAGCGATTATATAAACAATATAGGTATCTTTAAACATGCATCTTCATGTCATTAACTCTAGTTCCTAAGCTCCTTGTAACCTACTTTAAATTTACTCCATTTATTACGAAAAAACTGAAAAGTCGTGTTAAATTATCAGAAACTTACAAAAAAATAAGTGTTTATCTCGTGTTCAAGCACAGTGGGTGGTATGCATAAACATTTGAATGGCGGATATAAACGCGTTTTTAAATGAAGATAAAATGATTGGAAGACTACAGGTGTGTGCTAATCCAGGATTAGTAAGCTCTCTGAAATGCGAAGGTAAGACTTAATAACGATGCAAGTTGAAATATCTGATACTCGCCGTAAAGCGATTAGGTTCATTCTATCATCTGCTAAGTAAAGAGATGAAATGTATCTTCTTTGGGATCAAACGCAGCCGTTCTTATCGGAAAACGTAATTCAAGTTTACCGAATAAGGCACGGTGATAATGCATCTCGGTACCATAATCAGCGGTCATGTAAAATTCAGAATATTCAGTTGGCAAGAGCACAGAAACGGCAACGAAACAGCACTACAAGCTCTGTGGTGGAAGAAAAATGCAATTTGAGCAATTGCAACACATCTGCCCAAATTATGCAAGCTAGAACACCTGCAAAAACGACTGGCCAAACTGAAGAGCTCAGTGGTCAAAGTAATGTATTTCTATACGGCATCATAAACTGCATAAGCAAAAGCACCTATACTGGTTTTTTGTTTTATGTTCGCCGTGGGCGATACCACATTGAAAGCCAGTGTTTTAGTTGATTTTAAACGTATTTTTAACACGTATAAATTAACACTGGAGGTATACCCCAAGCGTTTAAATTTTAAAACCATATTTGAATGTGCGCTCGGAACTGAATTATTTAGTGATAACTTGGTGGAAAAATTGGAGCATCTGGTCACACTGCTTAGTAATAGTCATTGAATTGAGTGAAAATAAAGTCGCACTCTTGTCGAGAAGTTACAGAGTCAGCGAAGATGTACCAGGAATACCTCAACCAATTGCAGGCCTCTATCGCTCCAATGGGCTCCGAGGAGCTAAAGGAATTGCTGAACAACGATGACAAGCTGGACGAGAAGGTTGACGAAGTTCTCCAGGGGCTCCGAACACAGAAGACTAGTGTTTTCGAGGACAACAGGAGTCGGGCGGAACGCAACATCGAGCGGGAGCCCCAGATCATCGAGCTGCGGAGCCGGCTGGCGGAACTCTCGGAGGAGGGACGCTCCAAGTGCTCCTCTGTCCAGGAAAAACTTTCCCAGCTTAAGGAGAAGTCGGGCGCAGTGGGTCCGGATACGGCACTGGCCCTGCTGCAGACAGCTGCCTCCGAGAGCGAGGAGCAGACCGAGGAGATGGTCAAGAAGTTCAACGACAGCGATATTGGGGTGGAGACCTTTCTGGAAGAGTTCCTCGCCAGACGGCGGACCATGCACCTTCGTCGCCTCAAGGCCGAGAAAATGCAGGAATTGATGCGGAAACAGCGACAGGGTCCGTCAAATACTTCATTGCCAGCCTACGGAAACGTGCCCTCCGGCGGATTTTATCCCGTGGCGGGGGGCTCTGCCCCTTACCCAATGATGGGTCCCCTGATGCCCATGCCACCGCCATCCAGACCCTACTGAGATCTCGGCCAAATTAGATCTCTCAAATTAACTGTCATGGCGCATCAATCTGCAGCAGGCAAGTTTTTGCAGTTGATAAACTGTGCACAAAGGGTGCTTTTATCAGAAAAATGTTTTTGGATATCATAATAAAGTGTTTTTCCTTTTTTTTTTGTTAACGTAACTATTTTTTCGCGTTTACTAGACAAGATTGAAAATTGCTGTGTCATACCAATGTATATTATGGTATCTTATTTCTCTTTGACCACTGGAATCCATATAACTGGCATCAAACGATTTTATTGTAACTTCACTCAACCATTTTTGATTATCACCACCATTTGTATGAGATCTGTATGATTTATTTTTGCAGATAGCATCCAAATAAGTCACAAAACTTATGCCTTATAGTTAAAAACTGCTTTATTGTTTAAAATTTCAGAATCCCCACTTTAAGTACACATTGCTTCAGTTTCATCTTCTGATTACAGGGGGTGAATTGCAGATCAGAGGAAGCTCTCCGGTGCACACATCTGCCTGCACTAAACTATGATATATATATATATGTATAAATTAAGCGAAAATTAACATTTCTATTAGACAGTGGACATTTCTTGTTAAAATATAAACTTTTTGGATAAAAAATTAAACGGATTGGATTGGAGTGTGCTTATATTGGAAGTATGAGGCCAAGGCTAGGCGGCGATTAAAGCGATTCCTTATGCATAGTATGATTGTGGGTTAACGATTAGTTGGAAGGATTGTGCTCATGGAGTGTGTGGGTGTTTGTTATGTATACATAAACGTATTGCCTATCTCTCGATTTCGATTCAATTTTAGTTTTGCATTTGTGTTTCCTCTTTGAGAACGGTTAGTCTTTTTTATTTCCAGCGGCCTCCGATTCAATATATATATGTAAATATATAGATTGTATTGTGTTTGCAAAATGTTATATATAAAATATGTTCAATTCTTCCATTCGGCTTGGGTCGGTTCGGTTCTCACTTAAAAAGCTTTATGACTTAAGCAAGTGTTTAAGGCTATTCAAAAATATATTTCTACAATCGCAAGCCATTCTCGTGGGCAACACCATCATGATGATCCAAACTCCTTCATCCACTTTTCGTATTTGTCCAAGTCCGCCCGGGACACGCTTTTGTTGCAGCGACTCATGGCCTCGTTAAAATCCTTGTTGGAGACGGGCAAATCCACCTCTTCCGTAGCCAGCTGCCGAATCTGCTCTGGTGTGAGTCCCGCAATCTTTCTCCGCATCGACATCATGCTGGCCTCCCTGGAAAAATAAGAAAACACATTACATTAATTTTTAATGATATATGTACATAAGATTTGCTAGAAACCTGAATTTGATTAAGCCAGTTTAAATAAGACCACGCTGAACTCACCTGCACACGTTTGTGATGTCAGCTCCGGAATAGCCTTTCAGCTCATTGGCTACGTAGGTAAGATCAACGCTATCATCCACCTTAACCTCGCGGAGATTAATCTTAAGCAGCGCCTCGCGACCTTCATCCGATGGCAGTGGTATGTAAATTCGTTTTTCCAAACGACGCCTAAGAGCTTCATCGATGTCCCAGGGAAAGTTGGTGGCGGCCAGCACCATCACAACCTTGGCCTGTTCCTCTCCGCCACCCACGCCGTCCATTTGGACCAGCAGCTCCGACTTCACTCGTCGCGAGGCCTCGTGCTCTGATTCCGATCCTCTGCGAGAGCACAGGGAGTCGATCTCGTCGATAAAAATTGTGCTGGGCGCATAGAACCTAGCCATCTCAAACAGAAGCCGCACCATCTTTTCTGACTCACCGCGGTACTTGGATGTTAGCGTGGCCGAGCTCACGTTGAAGAAGGTTGTTCCGCATTCGGTTGCCACCGCCTTGGCGAGCATTGTCTTGCCTGTACCTGGAGGTCCCACCATTAACACACCCTTCCAAGGTCGCCGGATACCCTGTTTTTAGAATAGAAAAAGTAATCATTTAATATTGCTAGAAATGATTTGCCAATAACGAGAATAAATTTTTATTACACATTCCTATTGCTTTGATCTGCACCACTTTTTAAGGCTACCATCCATGTTCAATGGTTTTGCTATGGTTCAGTAGGTTCAGGTTTTACATGGGAAATTAGTTGAATATATGGTACAAAGTAGTCAGCATAGAAGTCGAGTGCAGACTCAGGTGTTTGGATCAGTGAATTTTAATGGTGTTTGATGGCGTTAGAAACATATGGTCAGCAAACCAATTTGAAATTACCTTCACTTTGGATGAAATAAACAAAATATTCTTTTGAGCACACTACATAGTTTGATAAGATAGCATACATAGAAGTACATTATAATCAACATCATTTTATCAATGGAAACTTTCAAACTGTCTCAAATAATAATAGAATGGGCTGACAAGTGCCCACCACCTAGTTAAGAGGGATACAAATGCAATCCTATCAGACGCAGCACTTCGAAATATAGCCCGTTTGTTGACCCATCGCCGGACGAGATAAACATTTGACAAAATGTGATTCACATCTGCAAGCAAACAGCGAAGTGACGCACCTTGAAGTAGTCCGGCATGAGCATTGGCAGCACGACAGCCTCCTCCAGCAAACGCTTGGCGTCGTGCAGGTCAGCAATGTCGCTCCAGCGCACTTTGGGATCCTTTTGAAGAATATCACGTTCTGAAAAAAGAATGTTGGCCTGTATAAACTTTGAACTTTTTTAAGTGATCTTTATTACTACAGAAATCGCCACAAATTTTAATGAAACCTTGCGGCAACGATTTCGTTATAAATACATAGGGCACGTACCAAGAATGTCGACTAGCTCTGCTTCGATGTGGTTATTGGGCTGAAACTTGCGCTCGTCCTCCTGGGCAGCCTGCGGTTCGCCGTTTTCTCCGTCGCCGGCCGCTCCACCATTGATGCCTGCAGCGGTGGAGTCGTCGTCCCTGGCCTCGTTGGTGTTCGATGTGGACAACTTGCGACCGCCAGCTCTTCCGTTGGTCGTGCGTGCTCCGCTGTTCGATGCTGCGGCGGACGTTGAGATGCGGGAGTTGCGTGTAGAGGACGGCCCGTTTCTGGCAGTGCTCTGTGTGATTGTACTGTTTGGGCGACTGTTTTGAGTTGCCGGAGTGGTGCGGCGGTTGTTCGGTGCAGCTCGACGGCCAACAACCTGTGTGGGGAGTGCTGGTTTCGGCGGACCCCACACATCTGGGTCCTTGGGCGGAGGCGTCCAAATGTCGGGGTCCGGTTTGAACCAGGCGGAAGGATCTTTACGGGTGGTGCTTTCTTCGCTGAGCTGGTGTCGCAGCTTGTGAGCAAATTTGGTTGACTGCAGGTCCAGCGAGATGTCTTGTAAGCTTTTCTGAAGGGCCTTGATTTTGGCGTGTTCCTGGCTAATCTGCTGGTTGATCTGCAAATCGATAGTTAGTTAAAGGTATCATTGGAATCGTTGAGGTCGAATGCTATGCAACCTTTTGAAACTTATTGTTACAAAAGTTCAGTATGGCATGAATATATATTATTATGCTATAAAAAATGGGCTGTCTTAAAATATTAACAATAAATAATAACTGGAGGGCAATGTGATGATGAATATATAAAATTTTACTGTGATTCGTTGAACTCTAATAAATTTTGGTTTTAGACTAATAATTTAACACCTTTTTTTCACATATAATAGAGCTTTAGCTGGTGTAGTACAAGTAATGTGCTTCCTGCCCAAGATCTATTTTAATCATTCGGTAAGATTTGGAGTTCTTATGCAGCGTTGTCATTTAGGTATTAATGCAATGGGTATATAAAACGATGCCATAACTAGGTCCTTTGTTCTAACAGTCATTACACGCTCTATTAAGAGGGTAGTTCGCAGTACTCGTTAAAGGTGGTGATAGGAATGTCTTACCATGGTCCACTTGCCCTTGCGCAGCGGATCCGCGGTGGCCTTTAGTTGGCGAGCAAGCAGCCCCTGAAGGCCCTCGTAGTAGATGCAGGCCGAGTCGTAGTTGCCCGTCAGAGCCATATCCCGTGCTAATTTGGCATTCTCGCATATTTCTTCGAACGTAGTTTTGGCCATTACGGTCATTCCTACGCAAGTGGATGTCTTTTGCTTGCCACCTCGCAGTAACTGGCGATCGGAACAGGTTGTCGTCATTGTGGCCAAAAACGAGAGACAGAGAATAGTTCCAATTAAAGCGTTAAAGTGCGTGAGTTTCTCCAAGTGTTTCTGGGTGGAAAGGGGAACAATAGAACGGAAGCGACTTCGTTGGCTCGCCTTGCAGGTAAAAATGGAAAGTGCGCCTCCGAGCAAGAAAAGTATAAAGTGGAAAACCAGGCGACAGTTGCGAATAATAGAAGATACCAGTGGCAACGACCCAAGTGCGCTGCTAAATATAAATTATCAAGCGCACAGCCGCCGAGTTGTCACCAAATCTAAGCGCAACGCGCTCCCATTTTAAATTCCGCCTTCAAGGCGGGACGTGGGCCAAATGCCGATTGGAAAATGTTTGAGTAGTTATGAGCCTAATAAGGCGCTCGACCTTGTTGGCGTTCAATAATTCTTTCAACTCAAATCGTCGTATGCAAAAAACAAAAGCCAAAACCAACAAAATTATCGCTCGCACACGCACACGCAGCTCAGGTTTCAGCGGCACACAAAACGCTCGCACACAAGCACACGAGCGCACAATGAGGAGAATTAATGCGATCTAAATAGATTTTGGGTTAACTTCAAGCCTTTGGTGACCGCAAACTGCACGTTGCATCGGCACTTCGTCACATTTCTTATTTTTCCTATTTTAATTCCAGCTACGTGGGGGCGTCTGCAGCTGCAGCAACAAAATCAGCGCTATCTTCTCGCCGCCGCACAACTACAATTGCAGCTGAGCGATTCGCGGACGACTTACGGTTATGGACATTAGTGTTCTGGCTTTGTTACGCGGCGTTCCGAGCGCAAAACGAATGCGTAAACTATTTACTTAAGAGTTTAAGGCGCTGCGGTATCTAAAACAAACTGCTGTCTGACTGTTTTTGTAATACTAGCGATGTGACTGCTCTGGTGATGCGCGGCTTATTGATTCATCGGTCCAGACACTTGACCACCCTGTTGCGTCAGGGTAGTGCAACAGTCGGCGGTTATCGATAGTTTCCAGGAGGGGCCGAAAATAATGAATATTATTATAATTATTATTAATCTATAAATATTTTGTAAGTCATTGATCCGTTTTTTTAGGGGTGGAAAATAAAAATCAATTACGCTTTCCGCAGTGGACTTCATTAGATTTCATTAAAATAAAATGTATTTTAAGCAAGCAGTAACCATGTAACAAAACCATTAATTAAACGATTGAAAATTTGTTGTTAGTGTCCGCTTCGTTCTACTGGTGTGTTCCTAGAAATATTTGTATTATTATTTATTTAGGCAATGGATCTTTTTTGTCTTACCATAATAATTGGAAGAATGAAAAGAATAAAAACAGGGGAAACAAAACTATTCGTGTGAGAATGATTGGAAATCAAGACCTTTAAACGCACTTGTATCATTGGGACCCTCATCTAGTTTACATATATGTAGGTACATTTTTTTTACCAAATCTCAGGCATTACATTTAAGATAAGAATTGAGTAGAAATAAATACAAAAACATATATGTATGCATATTTTTCAATAATTCAGTTGTCATGTTTTGCACATAAATAATCCATGAGGACGTTGCCATCTCTAAGCGACTCTTTCAATAAATAGGTATAAATTTTGCAATACGTTAACAGCAGTCTGGCATCGCTGCAATATAGATAAGGCTAGTACGGCAATTCATCGGTTATCGGTTCTTAACATTTCGGCTTAACGTGCTTAAACTCATTTAAATTTAGACTCCACGCCAGCGACGGTGCCTGCAATGACAACGCCCACGCGTGATACCCTGGAGAAAGCTCTGAAGAGCGACCAGAAGCTTGCGAAGGCAGCCACACAGATAGCCAAGGGCAGGTTTATACCGGTATCCGAACCGAGACTACCCTTCTCACATAGATTCCTTTGTTTCCTCCAGATCTGACTTCCAAGGCGTACGACATATCTGATCTGGCCCTCGCACTGGGCTTCGCCTTGTCCTCTCCGGACATGGAGGAGCGAGTTGCCGGAACCAACCTGCTATCCGCCGTATTGATAGTAATACCGCAGGATCTGCTTCAGGAGCGGCAGCTGGAGTTCCTAATCTCATTTTACATGGACCGACTTCGCGACCATCACAACGTAATGCCAGCAATCATCGATGGAATCGACGCCCTAGTCCATATGAAAGCTATACCGCACGCCCAGATTTCCCTGATTCTGGAGTCATTCTTCGAGCACACCACCTGCCAGTCGCAGACGCGGGGCGACCGCACCAAGCTGTTCCATATTTTTCGGTACCTGACGACAAACTTTAAGGACGGTGAGCCCTTATTTTCCCTAGTAGGAATGATAGTTTGTTTGAAACCACATGATTTGCTTTTATCTGATTTTAGCAATGAGTGCATTCATTTTAGTTTGCAATAAAATAGTTAAAAGTTGATTGAAACTCATAAAAGAGATACTTACGACAATGTTACGTAAACATGATGGAGCTTAAAATTTGTATTGATATCTGAAGATTTTTACTGTCACCCACTTAGTCCGTGCGTTGCTGTATTTAAAGTATATAAACAATAATTTATTTTAATTTCGCTGAATATGAATATGTAAAAGATCACAAAATTAGAAACTCAAAGTAATGGTTGTTTCCCTACGAATTAGCAAAAAGGACATAATATTATAAAATAATAAAATCCATTTTCTTCTCTATACAGAGCTTCAGGCGATGGCCGGTGACTTCGTTTACGGCCTGATCAATTCCATTGACGGCGAGCGTGATCCCCGCAACCTCGATATAATTTTCAGTTTCATGCCCGAGTTCTTGTCTACGTATCCGCTGCTGCATTTGGCCGAAGAGATGTTTGAGATCTTTGCGTGTTACTTTCCAATTGACTTTAACCCCAGCAAGCAGGATCCGGCGGCCATAACCCGCGATGAATTAGCAATGAAGTTAACCAACTGCCTGGTAGCAAACAACGAATTTGCAGAGGGCACAGTGGTACTGGCCATAGAAAAGCTGGAGAGTGAGCTGCTGGTTGCCAAACTGGACTCCATAGAACTGCTGGCAAGAAAATATAACATTTTAAACATTATTAGTCTTTTGTTATAATTGCTATTTGTTGTTACAGCACCAAGCTGCCTTGAAGTTTCCGCCTTCCGTTCTGGAGCCGCACTTCGACCAGATCTGGCAGGCTATAAAAACAGAGACATTTCCGGGAAATGACAATGAGGAGATATTAAAGTCCTCCCTTAAGGCTTTGTCTGCGCTCCTGGAGAGAGCTTCTCACATACCCGATATAAGCCACAACTACCAGAGCTCTATTCTTGGCGTAATCCTGCCGCACCTTAGCGATGTCAATCAGCGGCTCTTTCATCCTGCCACCGGCATTGCCTTAGTTTGCGTATCGGGAGATGCGCCCTATGCAGCGGACAAAATCCTCAACAGCTTTTTGCTCAAGCTTCAGGCCGCAGATGCCAGCTCTGAACAACGAATCAAGATCTATTACATAGTTAGCCAAGTCTATAAGCTGTCTGCGCTGCGTGGCTCTCTGCAGAAATTGAACACCACGATACGTGAGTCTGTGCAGGACGATGTAATCGCCTCCTTGCGCCTAATCGAACAGGAAGAGTTTGATGCCGAAAAGGAGGACTTGGAGTTGCAGAAGGCAGCCCTTTCTGTGCTAAATGAAAGTGCTCCCGTTCTCAGTGAAAAACAACGCGCTTTGATTTACAAAGCTCTGGTTCAGCTTATCACCCATCCGTCAATTGACATTGATTTCACCACACTGACAATCAGTCTTGGAGCCCTGCAACCGGTGGAAGTGCAGTCAAATTTCATTGATGTTTGTGTGCGGAATTTCGAGATTTTCTCCACATTTGTCAAACGAAAGATATACACCAATTTGTTGCCGCTCATGCCTCAAATAGCGTTTACTCAGCGCATTCTAGATCTGGTTATCACACAGACGTTTAACGATAATACTGCAGAGCCCGTGCGTTTATTGGCCCTGGAAGCTTTAAACAAACTGCTTCTTCTACAGGACCAGCGCTTTATCGTGGACCTGCAGCAGGAATCCAATCTTCTTCACAAGCTTATCGAACTGGGCCAGAGGACCGAGGGTCTGTCTCTGCAGTCGCTAGAACAGATTGCGGGTGCTTTGAGCCGTATCACCCAGCAGCTCCCGCTCTCCGAACAGAGCGCTATAGTAAGCGAGTACCTTCCTGGACTCAACCTGAGTCAATCCGCTGATTTGTACATTACCAAGGGGCTCCTTGGCTACCTTCATAAAGACATAACCCTTGATGATCACTTTGAGCGGCTTTTGACCGATTTGACACAGCTTTCTCTTAATACGGATAACGAACAGTCGCGTGTAATTGCTCACCATCTGCTTTGTAGCATGGTCAACAAGATGGAGTATAACCCAGCTAACCTAAGCAAGGTAAAAAAAATCACGGATCAGCTGAAAGTGGCAATTAAAAAGGGCGATGTGCGAGCTGTGGAGATCCTTGCCTGGGTGGGGAAGGGATTAGTAGTCGCAGGATTTGATGAGGCTGCCGATATTGTTGGCGATGTATGTACCACTATAAACTTCTTGATTCTCCAGATTATATACGTGAATTAACATTGCCTCATTAAAGCTCTCGGATCTACTGAAACATCCCAGCTTGAGCACTGCCGCTGCTTTAGGATTTGACATCATTGCCGCCGAGTACCCGGAACTCGATTTGCCCGTCGTTAAATTCCTCTACAAGCAGAAGCTTTTCCACACTATCATGGGAAAAATGGGCAGCAAACTGGCCAACTACTGTGTGCACCATTTAAAGGCTTTTGTCTACGTACTAAAAGCCACGCCACAGGCGGTTATTAAACTAAACATTGAGCAGCTCGGGCCGCTGCTTTTTAAGAGCTTAGAGGAGCACAACGAGGCGCATTCGCTGTGCATTGCACTGGGCATCTGTGAAAAGTTTGTGGCGCAGCAGGATACGTACTTCCAAGGGCACTTGGCCCACCTCATACCCAGCTGCCTGGAGCTATCAAAATACAAGGCTCAACATACAATGGTAAGTTCAATATATATGTAAAAGGGATCGCAACGATTGCTCTTAAGACTCGATGCTTATTGAAGAGTTTCTTAACTTTTCAAACTCAATATTAAAAAACAACACTAAAGTTCATCTTTCTTATAGCAAGTTCGAATTGCGGCACTGCAGTTGCTTTACGATGTTACCAAGTATCCTACCTTCGTCCTGTTGCCCCACAAAGTGGATGTTACTCTGGCCCTGGCCGCCGCCTTGGATGATCCCAAGCGACTGGTGCGGAACACTGCGGTTAAGGCCAGGAATGCTTGGTACCTGGTCGGTGCGCCTAGTACAAATTAGTAAAATAACAATCCCATTCTTGTTAATACTTGAAATCCAAAAAGCGAACGCACAAATTCTTCATAATTTCCTTGTTGTTTTTATTAGGGTTCGTTGAAGAACATTGGAGGAGCATTGAATGGTGCTAAATGATCAAGGTCTATCAAAATGACAGTAAACGCGAAATTCTATGCGTTGTATATTTCTTAAATACACTTACAAATGTATTGACTCAAATCTATTTAAGATTAAAAAGTTAGGAAAGAAATGCTAAGGCGAACAAATTCCCATTGGAAAATGGTATACATTTTTAAATACTCGTGCTTTTTTTAAAGCTAGAGCAAAACTTATTCCTTTTGTAAGACTTGAGACTCATGTGTCGGTTGCTTAAATTTGTATTTTTAAACTCTTTATACAGATGAGTGAGCCTATTTAATTTTCTTTCGCTATATTTAAGTGTTCGATTAAATCTACAAGAATTTTGTATAGATTATTTATGTGTGTTCATGAATTCCAACTGGTAATTACTCTGAACTCTGTTCAGTAGGGGTGTTCGCATTGGGAACGGGCCATAAGAGCGCACTTTTGAGCACGCTGCACCACCTCGGGACATCGACGTCGTCTCATAAAGCGACAGTCTTGAAAGAATCCCTCGTTTCTGGGGAAGCCGTGCGTAAAGTCTTGGAACGTCAGCAATCCCAGGCCCCAAATCTTGCCGCCTCGAAACTCACCCTCGTACTTCATTCCATCAGCTCTCCAGAAGATCCCATTACCATGGAACCAGCCCTGATAAAACTCTCCTTCGTATCTGCATTAAAAATGTGCAAGAAGAATCGTAATATACAATTTTTTTGATTTGAAGCAAGCCATAGTAAAATTATAGGTAACACATTTGTTTGCAAAAAGACAATTAAGAATAAAGAATATAGAGATACGTTATGGTTCCAGTTATCCCGACGTACATACGGAATGGTTAGATCGATTCGAGAAGTGGTTTCGATCAAGAATATGTGCACTAGCATACCCTATTACTCTACGAATAATGGCTAAATATTTGCAGCGTTAAGGTTTGCATCATTATTATAAAAACTGACTTTGCTCCATCCGCGAACCAGAGGCAGCCCACTCCTTGAGTAAGACCTTCCTGAAACTGGCCATCGTAGCGGGTGCCATCGGCAAACTGCAGATGCCCGACGCCGTGTTTTTGGCCACGCTGGTTCCACTCGCCGATGTAGCGACTGGCGTCCTCGTATCGCCATCCTCCCACTTTTACTGCCCCTGCGCTGTACTGGCTTTGAGCCTGGCCCAGTTGGTGGTGTACATGCTGACCCTGCTGGTGATGGTGTGGCTGATGTTGATTTTCGATTCGGGCCGTGGTCACGCCCACGCTGCTCACTGGGTAATATTTTAAAGCAGTTTTCTATCTGCATCCTTTTGTCCTTCGTTCACTTACTGTCATCATCATAGTCGTCCATGGCCATTGCTCCGCTACCGCACGCGATGCGCTTCAAGCTGCTACTGAGCTTGCTTATTCTGCACCAGAATCCAACACTTTGTATGGCTTCCAACGGTGCGACGGCCCTGTTCTAAATCTAATTAACATATTTCACTTTTGCACAGTGAGAAAGGGTTTACAAATGATTTACCAAAAACACCGGCCCAATTGTACCAATAATTGGGAAAATTATAATTATTTCGTAACTTTCAATCATACAGTAAGCCTTAAAACCGAATAGTTTTAACACTACTGTATAAATACTTACTTTATACACATTTTAAATACTGTTTGATCCAATTTTCTATGACTAACTGTTGCTGCGGCCAAGGCTGCCTTTGATTCAACCTCTTTTGTGCCAAAAAAAAACCCCTTTCAAGTTTAAGTTCTTTTACAATTTGTTATTTCAATTTAAAGCGGAATATTTGGATGTAGATTTTTTCGTGAGATTACAGATGCCAGAAATGATTATACTATATAGGCGAAGCCTTAAAATTTACCGACTCCCTCATCGTGTCGGTTAAAGAACAATAAAACGGAATTGCACACAAAGATAATGACTGAATTGAATATATTAACCTAGATGTAGTCGTATGTATGTATATAATTGGACTCAAATCAAGTCTAGGCAAGCACAGCCGAAGTGGCCATTTCACTGACCCCGCAAGTGTTGTCACCACGATAGACGCGATAATAGCCCTGCTCTCCCCAGCGCGGACCCCACGAGTTTTTCACAATCCAGTAGGGCAGGGTTTTATGGAAGTTCGGATATTCGGAGACGCCATACCCCACAACCAAAACTCCGTGGTCTAGGTTTTTCTTAGAACACAGGGCTTTCCACGGATGGGACACACCGCCGCGATAGAACTGCATAGCATTCGCATTAATGCCTAGAAATATCAACTGTTTTAGTGGGCTTCAGAGCTTATCTTTGTCATCGATTTACCGATCGAAATGGGACCATTGGTGAGCAGCCACTCCTGCATGGCGGTCTCATTTCCCTTGGGCAGATCCACAAAACCAGCAACCTGAACGTGAGACAAAGTCCTGTTGAAGTGGCACTGATTCTTTTTGGCCTTGTATGGATACTCAGCTTCGTATTCTAGGCCGCCAATATCCTTAATGGCTCTGTAAAAAAGTATTGCATAAGTAGTACATTATAACGTCCATTTGCGCATAACTTACTTGTAAGCATTATCCATGAGGCCGCCGTTGCAGGCACTATCAGTGGTATCACAGTCAAGCAGCTCCTGCTCGGAGAACTCTTTTAAATCGCCTGTTTTCACGGCGTGCAGACCTTCAATGTTTCCCGTCACACTAAACGCCCAGCATGAACCGCAGGATCCCTGGTTTTTTACCTGGGTGACAGCATTCTTCTGCCGCCAGTCAAATTCCTTTGGCAGTTCACCATGGTAAGCCGGTACGACAGCCACTGATCCGCCAGTGGCCTTTGCTTCATTGCGCTGCCAGAGTCCCGTGCGTTCCTTATATTCCGAGCTGGTCATGTCAGCAAACTCCGTGATGCCGTACTTGGCGCTGCCCATCTCGTTGACGTTTAGCTGCTCGATAGTCTTTAGGTTCTGACGGAAAATGCGCAGGCGCATCTGGCGCTCGGCGGTGCTCACGTAGCGACGGCCAAACCGCACCTGAAACTTATGAAAGAGGTGGTCCGCCTTGTCAAGAGCACGATGGCTGTGCTTCTTGTGGGTTTTTTTTTCGGCCCACTCCGCGGATCGCGTGTGTCGGGCCTGGACCACCGGTTGGTTGCGGCACTTAAAGGTGATTTCGTGTTCATCCTTTCTCACCCAGACCTGTGTCCAGATATCCACGACGCATCGGTGCTGCTCTTCCGAGCCATCGATTAGATCCGCATCGATACGAGTCAAGATGCCCGAAGCCACTTGTCGCGAAGCTGAGTATACTTTAACGATTCTAAAATACACAAAATGGGCGAATCAATTATAATCGTAAATTATAATGAAGCAAATATAAAAGCATTCTATAAAATTTTAAAAATAAATCTAAACATTTTTAAAATGTTTGGACGCGTTATATAGTCAGCTCAAAGAAGCTGGGTACGCAAAAATCGAATTTTTGAAATTTGAAAGGTGGAATCGTTTGACCATGTTTGACCACCAATTACTTTTTTTTGACCACGTCCAGTTTTGAAGATATGGAATTTCGAAAATTTTCGAACTTAAAAAAGTTGACTTTTTTGAACTTTTTTTTTTTAAATCGCAATAACTTCGTTTGACCACCCTTTAGAATTTTTAAAAACAAAATCGTTTGACCATCCTTTAAAAATGCTTTTTATCGTTTGACCACCCTTTAATATTTTTTTTTTATTTGCTTACCCTTAAAAAAAATATTTTTGTTTGCCCAACTCTTGAAACTAAATATTTTCAAAAAAAAAATCGTTTGACCATCCTTTAAAATTGCATTCTATCGTTTGACCACCCTTCAAAAATTATTTTTTTCGTTTGCTTACCATTAAAAAAAACATTTTCAAACAAAATTTAAATCTCATAATTTAGGCAAAATACTCTCTCTTTCTCTTTCTTTCCCCAAGAAACGAATAAGGACCGGAGGTGTATTTGCATAGAACCAACACATGCATATAAATAAAACCCAAATACACGTTTTCGGTTCTGCACTGAAAAAATCAAATTGAATAAAAAATGAAATGCTTATGAAAACTCCAAATTATGTTGGATAACAATATGGTAAAGCAAACACAATTGTTTTTTTTCTGGTTCATATAAAATTACTTTCAGTAAGCTGTGGCGCCAATTCACACGCACACGTGGTACTTGCCGCTTTGACAATGCATACATACGTACATATGTATGTATTACAAAAACATTATTGTGTATTCTGCTTATTCTTCACTAGTTCCTTATGCTGAGCAACAACAATTTCATATGAAACAATAAAATTAATAATAAAAACAATTTGTAGAAGTGGGCAAACGATAAAAAGCAATTTTAAAGGATGGTCGAACGATTTTTTTTTGAAAATATTTAGTTTTAAGAGGTGGAAAATCGTTTTAATTTTTTTTAAGGGTAAGCAAACAAAAAAAATAATTTTTGAAGGGTGGTCAAGCGATAGAATGCAATTTTAAAGGATGGTCAAACGATTTTTTTTGAAAATATTTAGTTTTAAGAGGTGGGAAATCGTTTTTATTTTTTTTAAAGGGTAAGCAAACGAAAAAAATAATTTTTGAAGGGTGGTCAAATCATAGAATGGAATTTTAAAGAATGGTCAAACGATTTTTTTTGAAAATATTTAGTTTTAAGAGGTGGGAAATTGTTTCTATTTTTTTTAATGGTAAGCAAACGAAAAAAATAATTTTTGAAGGGTGGTCAAACGATAGAATGCAATTTTAAAGGATGGTCAAACGATTTTTTTTTGAAAATATTTAGTTTCAAGAGTTGGGCAAACAAAAATATTTTTTTTTAAGGGTAAGCAAATAAAAAAAAAATATTAAAGGGTGGTCAAACGATAAAAAGCATTTTTAAAGGATGGTCAAACGATTTTGTTTGAAAATATTTAGTTTTGAGGTATGAAAAATGCCTAATTGCTTAAGTGCTTATATTTTCTAAACTAAAAGTTTTTTTTTTAATTCTAAAGGGTGGTTAAACGAAGTAATTGCGATTAAAAAAAAAAAGTTCAAAAAAGTCAACTTTTTTAAGTTCGAAAATTTTTGAAATTCCATATCTTCAAAACTGGACGTGGTCAAAAAAAAGTAATTGGTGGTCAAACATGGTCAAACGATTCCACCTTTCAAATTTCAAAAATTCGATTTTTGCGGACCCAGCTTCTTTGAGCTTATATAGTCATATGGTCGGGAACGCTTTCTTTTACGCTGTTTGTAAGAAATCTAGCATACCCTTTTACTCTACAGAATACATTAATACAAACATTTAGGATGGTGACTTACTTGTAATGGGGACCCTCACCCGCGGTCAGTTTGTCAAGAGATTTTTGCAGCTGCGCCTTCGCCGCCTCTTCATCGTAAGCCTTATGCCCACCAAAGATATCGTTTGCGCTACGTCTACTGCGATGGACCTGGAAAAAAAATGTATACATAAAAAACTGGGATAATGGGCTCAGACTGTAAACATATTATTCTAGCTTATTTATATAAGCAGTAACAGCATCGTCGTATATCACTTTCAATTTATAAAACATAATTTGGTTACAGCGATATAACATTTAGAGATTCTATTATTTTCCGACTATTTCTAGTATAACTTTATATTATATGAGCAAATGCTTGAACTTTTTTGGTTTATGTTTTATAGAGTTACTTGATAGTAATCACTATCACAGTATACAGTATCACTAGTCGATTCGATCTGAATATGTCCGTCAGCAGGTCCATCCGTCCGTATGTCCGTAAGAACGTCGAAATCTTCGGAACAAAAAGCTAGAATGTTTAGTTTGGGCATCCACATTCCATTGACGTAGCACAAGCTTATTACCTCCATTACACATTACAATTACAATAAATGTAAACGCCACCAGGTTCATATTTTCTAGGTCAATTGATAAGTCCCCGGACTACCACAGTAAAACGTATTTTATAAAATCAATCCATATGATTTTTACTGAACCCCAAACTTTAAAAAGCATGTTTATGAATTTGTCAGCTGTGGGTTCATTAGTATGTGAGATATAGCATTTTGAGTGCTATTGTGAAGAAAATGGATAAAAAAGAATTTCGAGTTCCCCGACTATCTGATACCCGTTACTCAGCTAGTGGAAGTGCGAAGGAGAGTCTTCTTGGGGTTTTTGGTCATGAGAGTGGGCGTAGCAAAAAGTTTTTTGGCAAATCGATAGAAATTTACAAGACTAATACAAAAATGAAAAAATATCAAAACCTTTTTCAAAAGTGTGGGCGTGGCAGCTTTGGGCGGTTTGTGGGCGTTAGAGTGGGCGTGGCAAAAAGTTTTTTTGCAAATCGATAGAATATTACAAGACCAATACAAAAATGAAAAAATATCGACTCGGCTGTTGATCCTGATCAAGAATATATATACTTTATATGGTCGGAAAAGCTTCCTTCTGCCTGTTACATACTTTTCAACGAATTTAGTATACCCTTTTACTCTACGAGTACCGGGTATAAAAATACTTTTTTTGAAGGGAAAAAATACAGCTGATACAAAAACTTGGCTTGATAATGAGTTTTGAGGCACTGCCCTAGAAAAATTAACCATTTGGTATTGGTATACTAAGTTTTGACGTGGTAAAATGAGTCAGTCATCCGAGTGGACTGCACACGATGAACCCTTTCCAAAGCGAGATGGGAAGACATTTTCATTGAATAACAAGAGAGAACGCTATAGTCGAGTTCCCCGACTATCTGATACCCGTTACTCAGCTAGTGGAAGGGAGAAGGAGAGTCTTAAACACAGTTTTTGGCGGTTTGTAGGCGTTATAGTGGGCGTGGCAGAAAGTTTTTTGGCAAATCGATAGAAGTTTACAAGACCAATACAAAAATGAAAAAATATCAAAACATTTTTCAAAAGTGTGGGCGTAGCAGCTTTGGGCGGTTTGTGGGCGTGGCAAAAAGTTTTTTGGCAAATCGATAGATATTTACAAGACCAATACAAAAATGAAAAAATATCAAAACATTTTTCAAAAGTGTGGGCGTGGCAGTTTTAGGCGGTTTGTGGGCGTTAGAGTGGGCGTGGCAACATGAATCGACAAACTTGCGCTGCGTCTATGTCCCTGGAGTCTGTATACTCAATCTCAACTTTCTAGCTTTTGTAGTTCCTGAGATCTCGACGTTCATACGGACAGACGGACAGACAGACGGACGGACAGACGGACATGGCCAGATCGACTCGGCTACTGATCCTGATCAAGAATATATATACTTTATATGGTCGGAATCGCTTCCTTCTGCCTGTTACATACTTTTCAACGAATCTAGTATACCCTTTTACTCTACGAGTAACGGGTATAAAAAGATGATTACCAAAACTGAGGTCTATTTTGAAGCAAAGGACAAATCGTACTACAAAAATGGTATCGAAAAATGGGAGGGTCGCTATATTCAGTGTATCACTCTTGAAGGGAACTGTTTTGAATAAAAAAACAATTTTGCCAAAAATATATTTTTTCCTATGGTAGGCCGGGTACATCATGGTTGCACTTCCACTAGATGAGTGGAATGGAATCTAATAAACGAGGGCTTTGAAGGCGTTTTTAATTGTCATTAGTTTAAATGGTTAAAAATTTAGTTCATACTGACAGACACATGCCATTTAATTCTGGGCTAATTCCAAATTTGAAAATGGAATAGCAGAACTATTTTAATCACAACTGAGAAACTATTATTGTTTAATTTTGAATTCGCTAACGCGAACTTATTTTGAAAATATAAACTGTACATTAACAAGGACTGATATTTTTTTGACTATTTTTTCGATTAAAATTTATGTTATGTTATGTAAATTTGGAAAAATGGTTTTACGAATCAGACCATCGAACTAATTCGAATGCGTAATTAACTAACTACGCTCTAGCGCACAACCAGATCGGTGAACAGGAGTTGCAGATCAAGAATCAAACACCACATTCAAAGGGCAGGATGTAGTCGTCTAGCAGCCGCACACGCCGTAGTCTTCCTTGCGAGTCGACACCCACGTCGCCGCCACTGGGTGCAGCCTGCTGTCCGACTTCGAGCTCCTCCTTCTGCTCCGTCAGTTCGACCTGATGTCGCTGCACCACCAACATGCCTGCTGCTATTGCCGCCTCCTGGCGCAGCCATCCGGACATGATCCAGATGCGACGAATGCAGGTTGTCAGTGCGTATTGCTTCATCATGGAAGGAATTTCTGCACAAACCGTATTTATAAAAATAAATTTATCAATCTATACAAATTTAAGAAAATAGATATCTTACCCACCTTATAAAATAATAGAAAAAGTATTGTCTAGTGGCTTCGGATTGAGTTTACCGAGTAATGTGGACTGAATTTGGACTGGGACGCAAACGACACTGACAACTGCTTTCGCCCTACTTTGACCTTTATTTTCGAAATATTTTGCTATATGGAAATGAGGGGGTCCTTATATCTAATTTTTTTTTAATATTGGAAAAGAAACAGTTTAGTGAAGATTTCGATAAGCCTTAGAATATTATCCACACAGGCATTTTGCGGATCAAGGCAAAAGACAGGCCGAATCAACCCTTTGCTTGCTGTCTAAAAGTTCGTTGATCTTTTCCTAATTACGGAACACGGAAACAAACAGTAACACAGCTGTCACCACATCTGAGCATCGACACCAAGGGGAGTGGGGTTATGAAGGAAACATAAACAAGAGAGAACGATTTACTCGAGTTTCTTGACTATCAGATACCCATTACTCAGCTAGAGGGAGTGCGAACGAGAAAGCTCATCAATATTTTTGACATGTTGATAGAAATTGGCAAAAGACAAGTAATAATTAAAAAATAAATCAAAAAAATTCAACACATTTTTCAAAACTGTGGGCGTGGCAGTTTTGGGCAGTTTGTGGGCATTAGAGTGGGCGTGGCAAACAGTTTTTTCTGCAATTGTGGTATCGTGGGTCAACATATAACAACAAACGTCAATTTGAATGCTTAATTATAGCATGCTTAATTAATGCATTCAAGCTTTTATAGTTTGTGAGACCCCGACGTTCATACGGACGGACAGACGGACATAGCCAGACCGACGTCGCTATTGATCCTGATCAAGAATATATGTACATATATACTTTATATGGTCGGAAGCGTTTCCATTTACCTGTTACATACTTATCAACGAGTATAGTATACCCTTTTAACTTACTCTACTGTATAATTATATACGAATGTAGATGAAACAAGGACATGTCTGAATTTACATTACTGAATCTGACAAAACGACCCATCGTTCTAGTACACGTGGCTGGAAGAGTTGGGGCGAGGAACATGACGGTCCAAAGACATCCCCCAAAATTGTGATATACGGCAACAGAAACATCGACAGACACATGTGACCCATAAACCATTCAATGCGGAACACAAAACCAATTAAACCAAACATTTTGGCTGGATATTCGTTCGCCGATTTGTGTCTCTGACACATCCACAGCCAGGAGCCAAATGTCTGCTCCTGCTGACGCATCCGATCAACGGGAATGGCGAATGCGAATGAGGACTGCAGATAGAATGACACTAAAAACATGGCCTACAAGGGCTAGAAAAACATATATGTTGGGGAAAAGGTAGAATTATAATTTTTACATTATAATATTTTGAAAAATGTTTTACAATTTTTTTATACTTGTAAATTTTTCTCGATTTGCCAAAATCCTGTTTGCCACTAGCTGAGTAACGGGTATCAGATATCCGGGGAACTCGACTATAGCGTTCTCCCTTGGTTTTAATGTATTTGCGACTTTGTATACTTTCTAACGGAAATGCAGTGGAAGAATTTTTGGAGTACAGGTCTCCTAGCTGCGACAACAACACCGAATGGAATGTAATGGCCATGACGTGTGTATAATTAACAAGAGAGAACGCTATAGTCGAGTTCCCCGACTATCTGATACCCGTTACTCAGTTAGTGGAAGGGAGAAGGAGAGTCTTAAACACAGTTTTTGGAGGTTTGTGGGCGTTAGAGTGGGCGTGGAAAAAAGTTTTTTGGCAAATCGATAGAAATTTACAAGACCAATACAAAAATGAAAAAATTTCAAAACATTTTTCAAAAGTGTGGGCGTAGCAGCTTTGGGCGGTTTGTGGGCGTTAGAGTGGGCGTGGCAAAAAGTTTTTTGACAAATCGATAGAAATTTACAAGACCAATACAAAAATGAAAAAATATCAAAACATTTTTCAAAAGTGTGGGCGTGGCAGTTTTGGGCGGTTTGTGGGCGTTAGAGTGGGCGTGGCAACATGAATCGACAAACTTGCGCTGCGTCTATGTCCCTGGAGTCTGTATACTTAATCTTAACTTTCTCGCTTTTGTAGTTCCTGAGATCTCGACGTTCATACGGACGGACAGACGGACAGACGGACATGGTCATATCGACTCGGCTATTGGTCCTGATCAAGAATATATATACTTTATATGGTCGGAAACCCTTCCTTCTGCCTGTTACATACTTTTCAACGAATCTAGTATACCCTTTTACTCTACGAGTAACGGCTATAAAAATACAGGAACACAAGTCCCTGCGAGTCACTGTGCCCGACCATGAATTCATTAAGCTGCCTGTTCACCACTCCCTTTTCCAGCCTCAATTCAACTGGCCTGGCCTACTACTCGTATTCAACCCGTTCCAGCCCATCACATCCCAGCGCTGCTGATATCCCAGCATCGACACGAGAACTGTTAGTTCAAATCTGTATTTTAATTAGAATTATATCGTAAATGATGTTTCCTCGGTCCTGGGGCCACAGGGGATAGACTAGGTGGCTCCTGTGGTTGGGAGCAGTGTGCAATGATCCGTAAAATTTATTTGGATGTATAGACAGTTAAGTGCTATACTTCCTGACATTTGCCATAAATCCAATTGAATGGTTCTCGTTTTCAAAGCACTTTATTAATTTATTTCGCGATGACTTTTCCAAGAGCTCATTAGGCACTCATATGGGTTGGAAATAATGTGGCTAAAGGAATTTCCGATTGTTGAACATGTCCAACACAGATTAAAACGAGTTACCGCGTTCAGATATAATTTATATTTATATATAATTTAGGTATGTGAATTTAAACAAAGTAATTAAATGATGTTAAAGTTTCAGTGATTAAGTATTAAATTACTAAATCTGGTCATGACCAAATGCCCTTTTAGTTTGAATTCAATATGCTGCAATGTAAATACTTTTGCTCACATTTTTGCAATCTATTGATTGCGATGAAATGGCTCACACATAGAAAACCCATGCGCTAGAGTAGTGTCGTTACTATTAAATTTTCAGATTGGGTCATTAATTTTTTAACCCCTTATGCTCTCACCGTTAAGTCGGGTGGAAAGTAGCCACCGCCGGGGACAAATCGCCCAGACCCACTGTGCGTGGCATCACAGAGTCAACCGCTGAAAAAGTAGAGCACGAGGATAATGAGAACACTTGCCTCGCACTCGGTGTATTTCTGCTTCTGTCGACACCGTGGGCACTACACGACGAGCAGGAGGGGAATCCTGAGCCTCCAAACGCTTAACTTTTCATACATAGCGACACTTGAAATCCCTCTCCCTAGCCAACACATATAGACAGGTGCAGATGGCCCCTACACAGGTGCCACGAATACAGCTAAGATACGGCGGGTTAAACAGATTGCGGCCGTAATTTGAGAGCAAAAACTCATTTGATTATTAAGGTGAAATAAGTGTTCTGCGGGGAGCTAAAACGCGCAATGCCGACGAACACAACCCTCATCATCGTCATCAGGTGAAAAGGCAAGCTTAAATAAATTCAATTAAATAACATTTTCCTTTTTTATTGTTCGCTTTAAGGTGAGTATGTATAAAATATGGGTATTTACGTGTAAAAGACAGATACTTTGCACAATGGGACTGTGTGTGTTTGGGATGATAATGAGGATATTTATGATAATGCTGTTGGTATGGTAGTAGCCTCCACATCATGGTCCTTCTGCTCCCGGGAGGTCTCCTCCTGTTGCTGCCCCTTCTCTTGGCTTTTCTCAAAATTATACGCACCGACCGATAGGAAATCGTCGAGCCAACGCTTCTCATTTTCTTTTAGCTCCATGGCGGTTGCGGTGGTGGCTACGACATTCTCCGCCTCATATCTCTTTTCTTCCACATCACCATTGCTAATTGCCGTGGCCATCTTATTATTGTCATCAGGTGGACTAAGCTTTGTGACTGTTATGGTTGCGGTTAGGGCAACAGGACCTGCGGAATTCAGAGAGTCAACCTCACCAGGAGAAGGAGCAGCAGGAAAAGGCACAGGAACAGGAGCCGTTGGAGCAGATTTGATAGGACTGACCTTCCGCTTCATAGATCCCAGGTTAGTGAGAATCTGTGACTCCAGATTGGTCATCTCTGCGTCGTTTAGTTCTTTCCTCTGACCGCCATTAAAGATGCTATTACTCACGTATTTCTCGTTAAGCAGTCGTGCCTTCTCTGCTGGATCTGCGGCCACCGAGTTCTCCGCCGTGTCGGTGCAATTGGAGGTGACCAGTTCGCGGTGCTTGTCTCCCCATTGGGTGTGCAGCCAAGGCTTTTCCAGGATGACCAGGCGGCAGATTATGTCCGCATCCGTCGGCTGCATAGTCTTTGTGTTTACCGCATTTAGCAGGATCTCATAGCGCACTCCGGCGGTGATTTCCCGAAAGGCATCGATGATATTCACAAAGTTCATCGACAGGGGCAGGAAGGTCATAGCAATGTTCTGGACACCAATCAGGTTGGGCGACAAATACTCCCGCTCGCCGGGATTCAGAACATGGACCAGCGTAATCGGGGGCTCACTGACCGTCTGATCCGTTGTCGTTTCAGAAGTTTCCGTGCTCTATTTATTCGGGTTTCGATGATTTGAACGGATTGTGGAGTTTGCGTATTGGTGTGTGGTGTAGGAAAGGACGAAACAAAAGGCAAAACTCATTTGAGGATACACACATAGAGAATTCGGTTGGAATTGTAGCGTTGGTGTCCAGATGCCAAATTGGAGTTAGTGCGTCTTTGTAAAGGTGTGGGTGATGTTTTAATGGTGTAAGCCAAACCGTGTGGTGATTGTACTATACAGTGTGGCTAACCAGCTTAAGCCAGTTTTCCAACACGGTTAATCGAAAGATTCCAAGTTATTATACCAGTCAAACCAAATTAGTTCGCAATTCAAGCAAGGAATAAAACAGGCATGGTTTTTGTTAAATTAAACACTTGATTATCATTATGATTTCTAATGCAAAATAAATAACATACAGATTTCTTATTGATAGGAATGGTATTCTGGTGGGACTAAAGTGACTAAAACTGATTAATGCGCGTTACACCTTATAAGCATCCAAATGCGAGAAAATCCCCTTAATTTCTAATTCAGGAGAGAATTACGCCACATGGGGGTTTTAGGTTAGTTTTAGATGAAACCACATGACTACCTCCCCCAAAAGCCCGTTAATCGATGTACACCTGCTCGGTCAGCCGGTCCTAAAGCCTAATGAACTCCGCATGATTGCAACTGCAATTGCGGTCAAGCTGCAGCAATAGATCGGGACATCCGACGACCAATCAGGTCAATCACTGGCCAACGCTTGACTGGGCTTTTCAGGTCACAAAAACTAATTAACCGCCGTAACGAAACTTAAATTAAGTGTGCCACACCAAACCCGTTGGGTAGCATTGCAGCACAATCCATCGATAAATGATGAGACACAAATGCAGAAAGCCTTTGACAGACAGTTAGTCAATAATTTTTAAAAGTGGAAATCACAATAAGGCAGCCAACTATCTTTTAGTGTTGCTTCGGTTGGACCACTTAAAAAATTAAATATCTTAAAGTATAGTGACAGTACGGCTTAATGGCTGATGTGAAAACCCCTAATTATACCCTTTACTCGTAGAGTAAAAGGGTATACTAGATTCGTTGAAAAGTATGTAACAGGCAGAAGGAAGCGTTTCCATATATTCTTGATCAGGATCAATAGCCGAGTCGATCTGGCCATGTCCGTCTGTCCGTCCGTATGAACGTCTAGATCTCAGGAACTACAAAAGCTAGAAAGTTGAGATTAAGCCATCCAGAGACATAGAAGCAGCGCAAGTTTGTCGATTCATGTTGCCACGCCCACACTTACGCCCAATAACCGCCCAAAGATGCCACGCCCACACTTTTGAAAAATGTTTTGATATTTTTTCATTTTTGTTTTAGTCTTGTAAATTTCTATCTATTTGCCAAAAAACTTTTTGCCACGCGCACTCCAACACCCACAAACCGCCAAAAACTGTCAGTGTTGAAAACTTTCCATCGCACTTTCACTAGCTGAGTAGCGGGTATCAGATAGTCGGGGAACTCGACTATAGCCTTCTCTCTTGTTTTCTGAGTGTATTTCTGTTATTGCTGCTGAAACAGTGCAGTTGACAGCAGCCGGCAGGGTATGAGGATAAGATGTGGGACGGGGTCATCGGGTGGTTCGGGGGACTGGAAAACTAGGCGTCTTGTTGACATTTTGGTCGTTCATCCTCATTGCCGCTGACGTCGTGACAAAAACCGAAAAATGCATAAAAACTTTTGACAGCGGTTGCGTCACTGCAAGCGACGTTGATGCCTGCCTGATGCTGATTATGTTGAGTCGGTGAATTGAGGGACCGGGGATAAAAACAATAGGACGATAGAGGGATGGAGCAATGGAAGGTTTGTGTTATGTACTGTTCTGCCGGAGTTTGTTTTTCAATTAAACTTTATGGTATTTTAAAGAACATCACAAGCCATTCAAAAACATTATAATAGGTTTTTAAGTTCTGCGCAGCGCCCACTGGTCACTTTGATCCGTTTGTTGTCCTGGCAACTCCTTGGTATAAGAGCAACCAATTTATGCAATACTCAGTTGGGCGTAAGCCTGTTGCCATCTTGTAGCACACTCGTCTGCACTGAGCGCATCTAGGGATTATAGATAGTGGTGACTGTCACCCGACCATTCTGGTTGATGCCAGAAAGTGTTCCAAGTACTCATTCGGTAATGGTACAATGGATAAAAAGGTTAGGGCTCGATGCTTAGACGCAGTGCATTTCGTGTTGCCGACCAGTGTAAAAAAGTGTCTTCTTAAAAACTGAAAGTTTTATTTCATTTCACTCAGTTATTCAGTAACTCAAATATAATGCAATAAATCAATAAATATAGTGCAATAGTGCAAACCTAAATTATGCAAAATTGATTTAACTGAGAAGCGCTTTTAAAGTCCCCACCCGCCATAAGCCGTATATGTACTTAATGCGTGAGTTTTGGTGCGCTTTCCGAAACACTTTCCATCAATCAGCCCATTGAATTCCCTGATCTGGGCAACACATCGTGCCAACACCATAAGCTCCTGTCCAGTCAGAGGCTTACTGAACTCGCGTGTAAACACAAAATCTGCCGGAGGAAACGGTTCCGGGTAAGCATTAAACGAAATGCCCTCGGAACGAGGGGACTTGGTATTAACCCAGTGTTGAAAAACTTTAATTGAATCATTGCAAACATTAGCGAACAAACACTAGTAGCGGCGCAGTCGCTGAGTTGCTTTTAATTAAAGTTTAATTAAAGCGATTGGCCCGCTCGGCGTGCAAATAAATGCAGCGCTGCATCATCATTGCGGCGATATTCTGTCATCGGCGACATAATTTTTTCACGCAACCCACTAAAAATTTTGAAATCCACTTGCGCACGACCGGCTCTGTGATTCCCATCTCCACCCCACATATTCACAAGTCGAGAAACCGGTATGAGAATAACATTTTCGGGGGGTTTGGTTAGCTTACTAAATCCGTATCTGAGTAGGAGTCTGAGTATATGCGTTGTGCAACACACTTGAGCCCAAGGTGAAGACGCTACGCTTTTGGGCTTTGATGAGATGCGCACGGTGTGGGAGTGTTTTAGTGTTAGTAAAGACATTAACCATGAAAGGAGGTCTCTTCCGTAACCTGCTGTGAATCTGAATTTACATAATACTGTGCTGTTTTTTTAATAAAATCTAGGTTTTTGCTGCTTGTGCTGGGCTCTGAATACATTTTGGATGCAGTGGATCCTTATAGAGTAGTTTTCATTTTCTTTTGCCTAACTCATTTGCTTAACTCATTCATGTTTGTTAGGGATAAGAAAACAAAATGCTAAATATAAGAGAGTTTTTTTCATTGCCGTTTTTGTACACGTAAGCAACCATAGCTGTTCAATTCAACTCAGTTACTTCTCAGCTGATACATACTATACATAGATGTCTGGAAATATACGATATATACATCGATTCCGGACTAATACATTTTACTTTTTGACCATAAATCAATCCCTTCGAAAATCTTATTTTCTCCAGGCAACTCCGCCAGAAATAACACATTTTATGTACTGATTTGGGAAATTCTATACGTTGCACCAACTAATAACAGATAATGAAATTTTAAATTCCGTCCACGCCTCACTCAACCATCTATGGAATGATATTGGCATAATTGGCTGCTCTCAGGCATCAGGAGCCCTGCAGATTCATACCTGCATACCTGCCACCCCATGATAGCATAATGGCATGAGGGCACGGCAACCCAACCCTCAGTCAATAGACTCCGACTCCTCCACTCATAGTTTTAAGCTTATGCATTAACCATTGCAATCCGAGTAGCTCCACCACGGCACAATGGCACAGTGCTGGCAGAAATTAAGAGGTGGATATAGCAAAACTTTTTTAGTAACCCAACAATTAAATTTACATATATAAGAAGATATAAGCAATAGGAGTCTTTCAGATAAACAAATCTAAACTTTGTTAAGATTCTATATATTCAATTATATAGCTTATGTAACAGCACAAGGGATGCCTGCTTAAATTTCCAATCAATTAATGGAGACACAAGCGCACACATGCCGCACTCCCCTTCATTTAACCAAAGATGGACCCCCCTGGCCAAGCTCATTATAAACTTTGCCTTAACAGTTCCACTGGGTAGTAATTTGCGCCCTCTGTATAGGGGCGGCGTTGCTATAATGAGAGGGATTGGGGCTCGTTATCTTGGGTTGACCAAATCATTTAGTGAGTCCAGTGCCGTAATTTTCTTTGACATTTCTATTAGGCGACAAATCATGCTCAAAATTATACGAAGGATGTCCAGAAAATGGATGGATCAATGGATGGTCCTCGACGAGCGGATTCAGCACTTCCAGGGCTGATTTGAATAAGGCCAAACGACAGAAAGAAGAAGCCCAATTGACAACCGCCGACAATTTGCTGGCAGAGCCGTCGATAGATCCACCGCATCTTTTTTTTTTTTTTAATTGTTTTTGTGGTTTGTGAATCATCCAATTTGATTTTTTAAATGACAGCACCCAACCACTCCAGTCCGCTGGCAGAGTTTGATAGACAATAGTGGCCCGTAAGTAAGTAAACATGTTTTGTGCGAATCTTGCCGCTAATTTGACTGAATGAATATGTATATTATGTACGCATATTAAACTCGTGTGTACCCATAAGTATTTGCGCAAATGTGTTATATGTGCCTCTTTATACGCGTATATAGTTCCGCAATAATATTCATTTATGCAAATTTTTCCATGCATTCTTTCTAGTCTCCGTGCTTGCTTTATCGTGCATACCATTTGAATTCAGCACACGGGGAATCTTGAACGAGTGCCAAAACCATAATATATATTTAATTCTAGTCCTAAAAATGTAACGTAGTCAACATACAAGTCAAGGCAATGCGGTAGAAAGAATATCTAGACAGCATAATTATTTATTGTTCTTTTAGGAAACTTGTTATGTTTGTAAATGGTCTTTTTCATACATTTTTTGGATTGACATAGTTTCTAGCATGAGAATATAGTTGAGCGATGGGTAATACTCTGTTGACTCCAACACCGCTAGCTCTCAAACTCCGTTTATTTAAACTTATTTTGGCTATCATTGAGGCATGCGTCAAATTAAAATTCAACATTTTAAATGCAACGCTTGAAATTAATACAAGTGTCCGAACTATTGCAACCCCTCACACCAACAATGCTGTGGCTTTAATTCGTTGAACCATTTTTACGTTATATTTAATTATTTGCATATACAAATATTTTGCTTGTCGGAGTATGATGAATGCTATTTTTATTTTGTTTTTTGGTTTTCGTTCTCGCCCTGCTGGATACCGGCAATTTAATTGATATTGATGACGATGCTCCAAATGGCATAACCCCAAAGCCCGGCCAGTTTTCCTTCGATGGTAAGGGGCACCATGCGGTGCTCTCTCTTAGTCATTAATCTGGCCCATTACTTGGTGGCACAGGGGCGGGGAAACGGTCATTTTTAAGTATCACAAACCGAAAGTTTAATTTATTTAAATTGAAATCTGTGCCCCATCTGAATCATGGATCGGTTAATTACAGTTCCAAATCTGTTCAGGTTTTCGCAATAGTGTGCCGATAAGTTTGGACAAATTTCTCGAATTATTTATTTTAGTTGATATCATAACTTCGGTCATATTTACTACCTTATTAGCAGTCAATTGGCTGCCGTTCAGACTGCCTAATAAAGGTTACCCCTCTATTTAAATTTCTACGAAAAATAAATTTATACTTTAAAATGAAATAATACTAAAGTTCAAATGTTACAGACAGAGAAGATTAGCCAAAGGAATTCTTTTAGATTTATACAAAACATAAGTTGCATATCATATAAAAAAGTTAAAAATATTATTTATCCACAAAAATCTAAGTGTTTTCTATTATTTATTTATTTCATTTCCGCTTAAGTTTAAAATTAGCTGCAAAATTTATGTTCAGCCTGTATTATCATTGTATTTATTAATGCAAACAAGAAACACTAATAGTAGGTGACGGTTGCGAAACTAAAAAAAAGCCTATTGTTTGGTGAGATACTCATGGCTTTCTAAATACATTTGTTTACGTAACAATTTACTGTAGAAGCTCCGGACTTTAAACAAAGATATATTAAATACGCTCATTCAGCTAAAAAAAACTTTAAAATAATCAGTTGAATCGGTGAGTATGCTAAAGAATTGCTAACCTTATATACATACATACATATATTGAGGTAGCAATTAAGACAATAAATATATATAGATTGTTCGATTTTAAATTCCTTTTTCGTTTGTGGGAAAGTGCACTTACAGGCAGACATTAAAACGCAATTCCGGGGACACAAAGCAATTTGAAAATACCTCGATAAGAAGCAGTTGCAAAAACAACGCAGTCTGGGGATCATTAGGTTTTTGTCGGTAAAAAATAAGCAAACAGCTGATATGTCGCAAAATAAACAAAGGCATAGATAAGCGGAACAATAAAAGCACTGAATAGAAAAAAAAAAAAAAATAGAGCCCATCAGAGAAATACAGTTAAAAGAATGGAATATTCTTAAAACAAGCAATTAAACATTTTTTTTTAATTTTATCGCAGATTTTAAAACGTGAAAATCATTGTTCAAATGAAACTTCAGACACTGAGGCTGGACAGTTGACGTTTTTTTTGTCCGTGTAAACGAGGAAAAAAACAAGGGACATCAGCCAATATGGCGAATTTGTGTGAGTATGGGTGTGTTCGGTGTGGGTGAGCAGGTAAACTTATGTGTATGTGATTTTCAGCAAGCGGGTGAGAGCAAATGAGAGTTAACTGTAAAATTGCATATTTTCCGCCTAATGTCGAACCGTTATCCCGTCTCCCAAATCTTAGTCATTTTGAGGGGATTACGTTACTTCTTTTTCCTCACAAAAGCTGAATCATAACAAAACAACACACGCACACTCACCTCCGCATCGCCCTGTGCCTGTCCCGCTCGCTCCTCCGCGAGCTCCTCGCCAGCTGCTTGGCACAGAAGCAATACAAGCGCAACTGTTGCTGCCGCAAACAGCCTCATTTTAGCGTGTGAGTGGCTGCGATGGGGCTTCAAAAATATCCGTCAGAAAATTCGCCGATTTTCGGTGCGCTCGTTTCAGAATGACGTTAGCACAAATCACGCGCACAGGTGAAGTCGATTGTTTCACGTTCCGCTTACGAAATACGCCGCCTTTGCTGTTTAGTGGTTTTTGACCTTTGTTTTCAGCGAGTCAGGGGTGGACCGATGATGATTGTTACTCAAATTATCGATTTCTTGAGCATCGATGTATTCTCTAAAGTATCGATTGCGTCGGATTTTAGGATATTTTTAGATCTATTTAGCTATCGATATTTCTAGCGTCCTTTTTTGATTTGATAGTGTTTTTTATATTCTTGATCAAGATCAATAGTCGAGTCGATTTGCCCACGTCCGGCCGTGCGTATGAACGTCGAGATCTCAGGAACTATAACAGTTGGAAAGTTGAGATTAAGCATGCAGACTCCAGAGATATAGATGCAGCGCAAGTGTGTTGACACGCCTATAAACCGCCCTAAACTGCCACGACCACACTTTTGAAAATTGTTTTGATATTTTTTAATTTTTGTATTGGTTTGGTAAATTCCTATCGATTTGCAAAATATTCTTGGCCACGCCCACACTTGAAAAATGTTTTGATATTTTTTCACATTTTAACTAGTCTTGTAAATATCTCTCGATTTGTCAAAAAACTTTTTGTCACGCCCACTCTAACGCCCAATAGAGTAAGTAACGGGTATCAGATAGTCGGGGAACTTGACTATAAGCGTTCTCTCTTGTTATACCCGTTACTCGTAGAGTAAAAGGGTATACTAGATTCGTTGAAAAGTATGTAACAGGCAGAAGGAAGGGTCTCCGACCATATAAAGTATATATATTCTTGATCAGGACCAATAGCCGAGTCGTTATGACCATGTCCGTCTGTCCGTCTGTCTGTCCGTCCGTATGAACGCTGTGATCTCAGGAACTACAAAAGCTAGAAAGTTGAGATTAAGCATACAGACTCCAGAGACATAGACGCAGCGCAAGTTTGTCGATTCATGTTGCCACGCCCACTCTAACGCCCACAAACCGCCCAAAACTGCCACGCCCACACTTTTGAAAAATGTTTTGATATTTTTTCATTTTTGTATTGGTCTTGTGAATTTCTAGCGATTTGCCAAAAAACTTTTTGCCACGCCCACTCTAACGCCCACAAACCGCCCAAAGCTGCTACGCCCACACTTTTGAAAAATGTTTTGAAATTGTTTCATTTTTGTATTGGCCTTGTAAATTTCTATCGATTTGCCATAAAACTTTCTGCCACGCCCACTATAGCGCCTACAAACCGCCAAAAACTGTGTTTAAGACTCTCCTTCTCCCTTCAACTAGCTGAGTAACGGGTATCAGATAGTCGGGGAACTCGACTATAGCGTTCTCTCTTGTTTTTATTTCTGAACCATATAATTTCGTAAAGACTTGGTAAGCTTAGATTTTACGCTACTCCACGACGATTGGTGTATAACTATTTAGCGCCATAACAGATTTTCGTTTTTTCGTGTATATATAGTAGAATCCTTGTAGAATCCTTTCTGTACAACTAGGTCTGCTTTCCAGATGGATAGCCCGTGAAACATTTAAAAACATTATTATATCGATCAATGAATATATTCTAGGGAAGGGTATATAACTTTCTGGGACCTTAACTAAGGTTTTCCCAGCCCTTGCGACTGCGCAGACGAAGTGCATTCGAAACCAGGACAGCAATGTGGTGCGTGACCTGGCGAATGGTGTGCCCAAAACGGAAGTGCACAAAAACAAACAGTGCAGGGTTACCGCTGGCAACAACTGTATATTGTGGCTGATATTGATAAAGCGGGTTGAAGCAATTCCAGTGGTAACTCTTTGGCTTCTCGCAGCATGAACTCGCACATTCTGAATTCCTGTGTGAAAGTGCCCATCGATCCGTGCAATAACTGTCCGGCGCCGGTATACAATCGCCCCAAGCTTTGCTCCTTTGGTGGAAGGAAGCCGTCTGATAAGGCTCCCACTTCACAGGCGGATGCAGAGACTCCTGCTTGGAGAAGCCATATGGGGGTCAGGTCCCTAGCTAAATTTTACGACAGTATACCTGGTGAGTTCGACTTATTTTTTTGAAATTGTTTTGTCAAAAAGAATGTTGAACTTTCTCGTTCGCAGTCCCATTAGCTTAGGGTATTTGATAGTTGAGCAACTCCGCTTGTTTTAAATCATAACTATAGATAATTAGAAAGTTCACAATTCTCACATTTTTTTTGGTTTTTCTAGACTACTGTGATGTTAAGCACCTGCACCAAGCTGAGTTCTACTCAACTCTGGAGAGCCTGCGAAGCACCAGCCGAGAATTGCGATCTCAGTCAGCAACTGCTCCAATTTTAGAGCAAAGTGCTAGTGTCAGCAGCAGTTCTGTCTGTCATGGAAAGTCTAAAAAGCGGCCTTCCAAGGTGAAAAAGATAAGAAAACGTCCTTTGGTGCTGGATTCTGCTCCTTCGCCAGAAATTTTAGTGATCCCCAATCAACAGGATAGATGCGTTACGCATCCAGTTGTGCATACTCCCAGTTGTCTAAGCGATGAGTACGACAAGTGCCTTAGGGACTTGAGTCGCCTAAAAAGCTTTAAAGAGGATTTTGCTGTGGAGGTTGCAGATTTCAAGAGGTCCCTTAAGAACTTTGAAGCGGAGTTCCGCAGGCCAAAGTCCACAAGCAGCAATGGGACTCAAACACAACCCAACAAGCAGAGTCAGACACAAAACCGCTGTCAGAAGACTGCCAATCCTCCCCAGAACACGGCAGAACGGGCGAAGTGCCGGAGGGAAATGCTACGCAGGTGCTTCAGTGTCAACGATCTTCAAGGAATTAGCTCAGAGGTTCATTCGAAGCCTTCCAAACTAGTTCAGCCTGCGCGAAGCAACTACTTTCCGCCCAGTAAGCAGGAGGAAGTTCCCAAGATTCAATCGCCCTCCTCAACGAAGCGAAGTAGTAGTGCTTCCACCGCAGCAAGAGGTCGAGAAAGACGCGGCAGAATAAGGAAACCAAAGCCAGCGCCTAACGCAAGGGATGAGAAACCACTACCTCCGCTGTACATCTATGAGTTGCCAGAGGGATCGGTCCAGAGGAGAACGCCCAGTGTGTCACCGCTGCACCCAGTATCTCGTCCTAATCTAGCGGCAACTTTGAGAGCTGAAGTCTCTAGGAAAAAGGTTAAGGAGCTGAAAAACAACTGCACTTATCATGATCCTCGTCCGCAATTCGATTGGGAGGTGAGAAAAACTCCTGCTTGGAAATCGCTGTCCTTGAAGTAAGTAGTTCGGAAATATTAAGTTTCCCACAATTTCATTGTTTTATTCTTTAGCGAATCTCACAAAGCTTTGTTATCCATCCGACTGGCCACCCGGAGGGCAGAGCAGGCTTTTCAGGAGCGCCAGTACGAACTACATATGGAAATGATGCGCCAACGGGTAAAATCCGCTCCGCTTCTTCTTGAAGGTCCCACATTCTGGGGCCCGGAAGTGGGCAAGCTCACCCACACCTGCCGGAGTGAGGAATTGCGTCATTCCTGTGAGGAAAGCCGGCAACGTAGAAAGAAAAAGTCCGACTGTCCAGTTCCAGATGCGGATACTAAGCTGCAGCAGCTGCGCAAGATCTATGGTTCTGAAAAGTCTTGTTCGAGGCAGTCTCAAAGAAGCAAGCGGTCCGGACGACGACCGCAAGGGCTGACGACTGACACGCCCATCCATGATAGCGGTGACGACCTGTGCAGCGTAGATCGAGCTTTCCTCTAGAGATTCACATAATTTCCAAGCACATAGTCACAATATATATATACTCTTTTGAAATGACCTAAGCCTGGTATTTATTGATCGGCAGTTTCAGATTTTGAAGTGATTTAAAGTCCGGCATCAATTCAAAACTAGCTTTTTGATCGTCCGCTAAGGCGGCGTTTCCAGGACGCTGCAGAATGACGGCTTGCAATCCCGCAGATCGAGCGGCAGCCGCTTCTGAAATATAATTTAATGTAAATATTGTTATGGGGAGTCCGCGTCGATCAGCCACAAACCTCCTGGAATATCCGTGAGAAATAGAATCTGCTTCGGGTCCTCCTTTAATAGGTTGGCAATGTTTTCATAAGATTTTTGATCCTGTTTGTGGCCCACATGGGTATCGAAATAAGCACTCAAGTGCGGCTGCAGGTTCCCCACTAAACTATGTCCGAATATCAGCTTTTGGGCAGCCACACTGCCACTGGAGTAGACGGCAATCTGAAGACCAGCAGCACGCCAGGCCTCAAAAGCTGCGGGAACATCTTCGTATACACTATAATACAAATTATAGATAATTAATTAAAAACGAGTAGATATTTATTATTAATAATATGTCGATGTCAATATTAAGTACAAATATGTGTGTTATAATTTAATTAGGGTTTAATTATTTTTGGTGAACTTGGAAAGACTGAAGTTATTTTTAAGTAAGAATTTTTTGATAACCATTGAGAGATCGGATTGTTAAGCTTATATGGCCATGATAGGAACATATTGAATGGTTTTAGTAAACTTACTGGCCCTTCAACTCTCCATTAGTGTAGCCCTGCTCCCAAATTAGGCCCTGAAGCGTTTTCATTGGCGTGACCTTCAGGTCCTGATCAATTAGATAGCGCACAAAGCCTGCAATCAGTTCAACATCCACTTCCGCTGGTGGAGCTCTTAACAGGACCTTGTATTCCTCAAACTGGGGCAGTTGCTGCATATCCTGGACAATGCGCTGTATATCATCTACCTTCCAGGAATCCCTCAGGAACTTTTCCACATTCTGCTTGGCGTAGGGAAACAGGACTTCGTGCACAAAGCTAATCGAAGTGGTGGTGCCCTCGATGTCCACCAGTACCACTTTGGCCACTCGTTCACTGGACGTCATTGCTCTTATCAGTGGGATTACGTTACCCGGAACCAGTTGATTTTCCAGCACAGCATCTGTTTGTGTGTCTGATAATAAAGATGGTAAATCGCGTGATCAACTATCGACAAGAAAAGGAATCGGTCACTGAAATAAATACATGGAAACAAACGATAAGGGTATTTGCAAGACATAAAGTACCTTCTCAACTGTATTGAAGAACTTCATTCTTCATTCTCTTTGAGTTAATTGAATTTCTAGATAACTTTTTTGTTTTCTAAGGCTTGTGTAATCAAATATTTAAGCTAGTAAATGAAAATGTGCGTCAAATTAGCGTCGATGAGTTAGCGGCGATGGCGGAACGGTGGAATTTGGAATATGGGGATTTTTATTTATTTATTTTTTTGTTATTTAGATATGAATTCCAAAGAATAAAAATGTAAAAATGTAAAGAAAAGAAAGATCTAACTATCTATGTGCGACTTAAGTTTATAAAAGTTCATAAAAGTATACAAAATATGCAATTAAAAAATTTGCTCCCCACTAAGTAAGGAATATCTCCACTCGCAGAGCGTGTTCCATAATGCACGCCAGACCACCGTAAATGACATTGCCTTCAGGAAAATTTCATAAAAAAATGATCCCCAGTTTTTGAGACATGCCATACATAAATATGACCTTAAATTTCATTTCATATTGTGGCTGTTTACAGAGCGTGTCCCAGAATGCCGTGCTTATAGGCTTATGTAGGCCTAATTAAGTAATGATTCTGGAAATCCCCACTTTTGCAGAAAATCGCGTAACAGTGGGAGGAGTTTTAAGGCATTTGCCGCCTTCTATCATGAACCGCTTTATTAACAATGCGCAAACTCATCGCGCTAATTTGACGTACATTCAATGGGTATAATAATGAAATAATAAACTTTGATATCCGTTCCCAGAAATGGGTGGTATTTAAGTGTCGGTATAAAATTATCACCACTAGCGTTATCGAAACCGATTGCCAGCCAGTAACAGTGCTGTACAACGATTACATTTAAATGGTTCCACTATGGTTATCGGTTGACGCCCATCGCTAGAAAATATAAATTTTATTGCTGAGCTAAGAATTCTCCCTTTTCTGCACAGTGCGCTTTCTTTTTTATCAATTGTAGTCCAAGACAAAGCATTAAACAGTATTTAGGGTGAAAAGGTCCAACCTAAAAACGGCTTGCAAATTTGCATATTCGCAGGCAAAACCAACAACACCGCACTTATAGCTGCGTCTGTGTGTGTGCGTTGTGTGTTTTTTTTGTTTATTTCGCTAATTCGGTGGCCTACGTGATTAAAATAAGCGCAAGCGGACCTAACTGAAATGTTGGCTAAAACGTCCAAGTGCAGTAAATCGCATTGATAACAATTAGTTATAATCTGAGAGCGCGTGTGTGTGATTACCTCAGTGTCAGAAGGCGAGGAGGGGTAAACAAGCTGGGAGAGCTTACAAGGTTAAAATCGGTCGTCGCCTTTGGCTCTCCTCTTCCACAAAATGCTATGAGCAGGGGTCGCGGAAAGGACAGGGATTCAGTTAACCATTCCGGATCCAAATCGGCAATGGACCCGCCGCGCTGTTCCATTTGCAGCACTCAACAGCAGCTGCTGCGCTGCGCCAAGTGCAAGGCTGTCTATTACTGCTCCCCCGCCCACCAGCTCCTCCATTGGCCCGATCACCGCACCGAGTGTCGCCTCCTGACCCGCCAAAAACTCAACAGTAGCAACAACAACAAGCAGCAGCAACTCCAGCCACTGCCACAAGTGGTGGCATCTGCTAATCTGGAGGGCAGCGGCGCCGGCGCCAACTGCTCCACCGCCCAGATGATGACGCCTGCCCACCAGGCGCAGAGTTGGCCCGCCGAAGTAGACAATCTGCTGAATCTCCTCGGACAGCCGGGCATCCAGGAGAAGGCGGCCGCAGCAGAAACGGAAGCTGGTCAAAGGCAGCAGCAGCAACACCATCATGGCGAAAAGAGCTCCAGCTATCAAATCGGACTTGCGGATGCCAGCTTCATGGGATCAGGAAGGTACATATGTTAGATGTTTTAGTATAATATCAGACTGACACAAATACTTATCGGATAGTTCATATTTTCAGAGTTTACCATATTTTTAGCACAGCAAGTCCCGAGCACGGCAAAATTTAAATCCAAGTGTCTCGCCATTGTCTCTAATCCGTAAATGAGAACATGTTTCTTTTCCCTCTTTGCTATCATCTTCTCTTTCTCTTGCGCGACCAGGCCTCACTCGACGATTATGGCTCTCCATTTTAGAGCTGGCAACACCGTAACGTAACTTTGTTACCTTCTAGGAATTGCGATGCAGCAGCGTTACTTAGCTACTCACCGCCAAATAATTCAACGGTTCTCAGAATTTTAAAAATGCAAGGAGTGCATTGGCTTCTTCAGTTGACCCAGTTCCTTATTCTCAACTGCATACATACATACCGCATGTACTGCAGCGTCTTGATCTCGACCCTGTATGCCCGACATTTATCCAGCACCCAGTTCGATTCTGAGTCAAGGGAGTAGCTGACTTTTTCGAACTCATTACGGATGTCTCCCACTGGGATCTCTGCATTTGCTGGTCATCAATGATTAATTAGCGATTCCTCCGGTTTGGCTCCTCTATCCGATGCATCCGATGCTCCTCCAGCTTCTTCAAGCATGTCCAAAATAAGGCAGCACTGTTGGCCATGGCCCGATTTCCTTGAGATACTCGGACAACGATCCTCCCAAGGTGCCAATCATCTAAGCGCAGCCGCAAACCTCTACAATCCTTACAGGACACGGATGGCGTTCGTACTCCAAGTTCGGGTTACCGATCCAAAGACTCCGTGTATGTAATGAAATTAATGTAGAATGTAATTACAATGTTACAATGTAATGTTACAATAGTATGAACATTTCAAGCAAAAAACAAGAGAGAACGCTATAGTCGAGTTCCCCGACTATCTGATACCCGTTACTCAGCTAGTGGAAGGAGAAGGAGAGTCTTAAACACAGTTTTTGGCGGTTTGTAGGCGTTATAGTGGGCGTGGCAAAAAGTTTTTTGGCAAATCGATAGAAATTTACAAGACTAATACAAAAATGAAAAAATATCAAAACATTTTTCAAAAGTGTGGGCGTAGCAGCTTTGGGCGGTTTGTGGGCGTTAGAGTGGGCGTGGCAAAAAGTTTTTTGGCAAATCAATAGAAATTTACAAGACCAATACAAAAATGAAAAAATATCAAAACATTTTTCAAAAGTGTGGGCGTGGCAGTTTTGGGCGGTTTGTGGGCGTTAGAGTGGGCGTGGCAACATGATTCGACAAACTTGCGCTGCGTCTATGTCTCTGGAGTCTGTATGCTTAATCTCAACTTTCTAGCTTTTGTATTTCCTGAGATCACAGCGTTCATACGGACGGACAGACAGACGGACAGACGGACATGGTCATATCGACTCGTCTATTGGTCCTGATCAAGAATATATATACTTTATATGGTCGGAAACCCTTCCTTCTGCCTGTTACATACTTTTCAACGAATCTAGTATACCCTTTTACTCTACGAGTAACGGGTATAAAAATAGCAAAATGTTAATCAGATATTGATGTCTTATGTTCAAAATCAGTTGGGGCATCATTTTTTGCATACTTGAAAACACTTAAACGACAAAGCTGGCTCCGGTAAAATCGAATTTTTGAAATTTGATATCTGGAATCGTTTGCCTATCTTACTCCTATACTTGCAACCAATTAGTTCTTCATAAATCAAAACGTTGACTTTTTAAAATATTGTTTTATTCGAACGTTGAACGTGCTTATTTTGTATTCAATCACCTATTATTTTAAATAATAACTAACCAACTAAAACAAACGCCTCGATTAGAAAGCCGACCGTTTACTTAGAAGTTGCGTTTGCAATCAATTAACGATAAGCATTTACGTGCCCACTTCAGAAAAACCACTCGAATCAAAAGCAAAACATCACAAAGATGGTGGCGGCATATCGCTCATATGTGGTTGCAGTTTATGGCTTTTGTGATCCTTAAGCTTCTTAGCACCTAATTTCTTTGTTGTTGACATTCAGCGTGTACCTTCTAAAAAGGTTATATAATGCAAAGCAGAAGTTTGGAAACACTCATTGAACATAACTATCTGATGTTACCACGTTTGCGTGCTTACTCAAATAGTTTTAAAACTCTCACAATCGGCTTTGATTGTCTGGGTAGACTAGTATAACAGTAAAGGTTATTTTTTTCTTTTCGAATAGTGAAAATATTAGTATTCTCTCGTTTTCGGAACTGCTGTAGAAAGACATACAGATCATTATTGTGCTATGGGTGTTCAATACAATTGGGAACTTGGAAAGCACTCATTAGAAGACAAAGACTAATATCAATATCTAAAATAAATTAATATCAGAACAATTCACCAATCTGTCCCGAGATGGCAGCTCTCAAGTCGAGTATTAACCTTTGGCATTACGTGCCCAGCCGCATAGTGCATATGGCGCCCATGCCCGATCTAAAAGCACCTGTAATCGCAGTCGGAGACGCATTCTTCCGGGCGGAGGGTGCTGACTTTGTAATTATTCTGTTGCGCAGTTTGTTGCGTCTAAAGTTTCGATACTCGCTTATTTATTTTTGCTTTGCACCGGCATTAACAAATATAACAAAAATGAACTGAAAATGATGAAAAATAAGTGAAACATTTATGAATCTAAGATTAGGTAAATTTCCCCTCCAACAGTTTCGATATTTTTTTTCTACTGGTATCCTTCATAATTTTGGTTTACTGTCCTAAATCGGTTTCGTCAGGTGCAGTGTAGCCGCATTGTTTTCTACCTTCTTATCGCCAGAAGTGGGTGGTCCGTTCCGCAGGGAGGTCTGGAGCGTTTTGCCTACGTGCCGGGTATACGCAAGCGGATCGTTTAAATCGTGTTATCAAAGTTAAGCGCTTAACTTAGCTCATGGATTTCAATCTGCGGCGGGATTTGTTGTTCTTTATCAAACAATTAGTGCAGTCACCCCGACGTATTCTCATTTTGAGGGGCTTGCAAAATTCCGGCATTGTTTATAAATTTGCTGGTCTGCCTGTCAAGCAACTCTCTGGGGAAAAACAAACAATACTGTTGCGCATTTAATCCATTCTCAGGTGGTTATATTTGCTCTAGGACTTTATAATTATACCCGTTACTCGTAGAGTAAAAGGGTATACTAGATTCGTTGAAAAGTATGTAACAGGCAGAAGGAAGAATAAAGTATATATATTCTTGATCAGGATCAATAGCCGAGTCGATCTGGCCATGTCCGTCTGTCCGTCCGTCTGTCCGTCTGTCTGTCCGTATGAACGTCGAGATCTCAGGAACTACAAAAGCTAGAAAGTTGAGATTAGGCATACAGACTCCAGGGAAATAGACGCAGCGCAAGTTTGTCGAATCATGCTGCCACGCCCACTCTAACGCCCACAAACCGCCCAAAACGGCCACGCCCACACTTTTGACAAATGTTTTAATATTTTTTCATTTTTGTATTTGTCTTGAAAATTTCTATCGATTTGCAAAAAAAACTTTTTGCCACGCCCACTCTAACGCCCACAAACCACCCAAAGCTGCCACGCCCACACTTTTGAAAAATGTTTTGATATTTTTTCATTTTTGTATTAGTCTTGTAAATTTCTACCTATTTGCCAAAAAACTTTTGGCCACGCCCACTCTAACGCCCACAAACCGCCAAAAACTGTCCTTCGCACTTACACTAGCTGAGTAACGGGTATCAGATAGTCGGGGATAGTTGTTCAACTTAAAGCTTAGTCGCGTATTTTTCAGTCTTTTTTGAACTTTCTTGGATGTTTAATGTAGTTTTTAATGAAGGTGAAAGTATTTTCCAGTATAAATCTAATCAAGTTTACTCAGATCAAAATAAATTCTGTCGATTATCCATTTATCCAAGAAAGAACCTTTTTGTTGCAATTTCTTTTATCTATGTACATGCATACATCTGTATGTAATCCAGTTCCAATTGCGTGGAAAGTATTGCCTTTAGTCTCCCGAAGCGAGCCAGAGCGAGCTATATACATACGTAGGCAGACGCACGTCACCAAGGTCGCCCAGCTGGTTCTCCGCCCACTAAAAGGGCTGCGAGCTGGTGTGGTACACGTGCCCGAGTCGACGTTGTCGCACGTAATACATTACAGACGAAACGGGCGCCAATCGATCATTACAATGTACACGGAAATATGTATGTATGCATGCCCTTAAAGAAATCAGTTTAGTGGCCATAGTGCTTGTGGTCTTATGGTTGTTGCGATGCTAAGGGTAGAACCAAAAAATAAAGTATAGAAAGAACTGAAAATAGAAGGGTCTTTATTCCATAACATACTTCTGATCTTAACTTTTATCGTCACCAATTGCATAACTGATTTAAGACGTCTTTGTCGACTTTATATTGGCTTTAGCAAGTTGGCAGATTTCAGAGAAGTTTATTTATTTCATGGTGAATTGAAAGGTCTCCCCATTTTCTCCGTGTGCACTTTGTTTGGCATCGACTTTGAACTGGGCCGTTGACCCAATTGTGTGGTTTTTGTACATTCGCCAAGCTTCCGCCGTTCTGTAGCTCTTCTTTCTTAGTGTGTCTTTAAATCATTTTTAGCAAATATTTGTATCAACCTATTTAAATATCTATAGTATCTCTGACCTCCTCGCACTCCCTTAGCTGGCGACCTTCTCTTTCTGACTCACTTGGCTATCGCATTAACGCTTGTGCGTGTGGCTTCTTTGCGTTTGTGTGTGTCGCTCGCATGTGCGTGTGCCAATTGCGCATTGGTGTGTGTGCTGGGCTACGTGACGATTGTTGCGCTTGTCTTTCTGCCTTATTGTTTGCTTTTCCGCTTGCATTTGCTTTGCATTGGCAGAGAGTGTTTGAACTCTCTTGAAGGGCAAGCGGGACGAGTAGCTTCCCTCGCTTCCTGGAACCTTGCGAGTATCGGATCCTTAAATTTGCTCATAAAGCATGGCATTTAGCTATCTGCAGCTGCCTTTTATCTATGTACGTACATACGAATTTTCCTTATTTTTCGTTATTTGCTCACACCTTGAAGGTGCTGCTTATCGCATCAAGCGACTGCTTCTCCTCCAATTTTTTAGCTGCTTCCCAGGCTCTGGGAGGCGGTTAGAGAATAGCTAAAGCAAATTAACTTAAATTAAAGCTTTTTCTACGGGTCTGGATGTTATCATATTAAATGATCGTATTCTAAAATCCTAAGATTTACAATATATGGGCGGAATGGGGACATAAAATTAAAAAAGGGTGACAAGTATTAAGATTGTACATATATTCCATTTGAAACCAATATACTAACTAACAAATACTGGCTTAGTTTTAAGCTATTAATAAAAATTTAATATACAGTTACCTTTCCCAATTCTCAACCGTCTTTTTAAAACATCGAGGGGTATTGCTTGCACATACATATGTATTAATTCAATTTATGGAACGTTAACTACAAACAAAAGTGAAATCGAGCACTTGTATACTATTTTTGGCCATAAAATAGCTAAATTCATTTCACCAGCTCTCAAAACTCTCTGGCTCTTTCTTTTGTTACAAACGATATCGGGCGAGAGCAACCTGCGGTGCTACCGCATTCGGAAAACGAACGGCGACGAGTGCGGTTCGTTTTAGCTGCTTCAAATTTTCACTTATGTATATTAGTTAACCGAAGCTGACCGATAAACAAACGTGACTAACTGTGCATAAACCAAGGCAAATCAAAACAAACATATGCTAGTGAAACAAAGCAAAAATTAAAATACGCATATAGGCAGCTGGCCCCAACAAATGCAAACTGCAATTATTTGTACCTGCCCACCAACACGACTGCACCAATATACGATATAGCCGCCGGTATCCCTCTAACTTGTTCTCTTTCACTCTTGTAATCGAGACTCCCGTTTGCATAAAAGTCGCGGGTAATTTCAGTTTCTTCATTTGTGCGTGAACTTCTTGAAAACCCCTTTGTAGAAAAGCCACCAATTCGGAGTATCGAAAAGGGATTATGGAACAATTTAAATGCTAGAAATTTAATTCACTACCCTTTTTCTGCTCAACAACGACCGAGACCTCTGTGAAGATACAAAAATATTCTTCAGACTTAAGAAATTCTTGTGATAACAGTGAAAAGCAAGCTGACTAATCAGGACAAAATGATAACCTCCACGACCACGGACTATAAAAACTTTTTTAAACACTCTGCACATCCTGCCAATGCTGAGCAGTACTTTCGGGAACTTCTGGACAAGCGGTAATGATCTTTGAAATATTGAAATAAAGTTTCTAAGCAACAAATGTATAATGAGGCTAGAATTTATGGGAGCAACTAGCGAAAGAAATAATAGTTGCCACATGATAGTTAAGGATATTAATATTTATTTTCCTTAGGTAATCAAATTTAAATTAGTTAAGTTTAAATTTGAATAATACTTTTAGAGTTATAGGGCTAATAAAAACGGTTTTTGTAAAAAAAAATTTTCAATACTCATTGTATAACATTTTAAAATCCCTACCAACATGCTTATAAATGCACATCATATTTGTTAATGGTTGTGTTTGTCTTGGCTGAAGTCGCCGCACATGCTTGATACATTTAAATCTAAGGTCACAAACTTTTATAAGAATAACTGCTTATAGCGCTGAGTATCAATTATTTTCTCTTCTGGATTATACACCTCTTATAAACTGTTAATTATTATTTGCATTAGCCTGGACACTGCGAATGTCAATAAAACCGGTTAAGATCTTTGTGATCTTCAATGTCGTCTTTCGTGTATCTTAAGCTTTAGACATATATTGATTTGGAATTCGTATATTAATACATTGGTGAGACCGAATTTGATTTCTTGCGTTGGGTGCTTAAAGTTCTTTCCTTTCCCATTCCGGGATTCTTAAAAATATTTGTGTTTTTGCAACAACGATTTGACTTTATGCTTTAATTTAGCCTGTGTGTTTATTTCGAAATGTGTAGTTTTGCTTTGCTTATCCAGAATTTTGTGATAGTCTGGGACAATCGGCGGGGTGGGTCAGTTTACTTTTGGATGGCCTACGTGACTGGGACCCACCGACATGTATGAAAATATTGGTTTTATGGGCGCATCATAAAAGGGTTGTAAAATTGTATGCATTGTAGTACCAGTTTCTCAAATGCGTGTAAAAAAGCTTAAGCGCTATTGAACTTTTGTGCTAAAAATAGCGAAGAAAAGCGTCTAGATTAATTAGATGCAGGGGTTTCCCCTTACTCACATCGGCATCTCTAATTCTTTTACAGATTATCGGCCTTGAATAGTTAATATACTTTTTTCACTTCGTCTCTCTACTAAAAGGGAACGTTATTGAAATGCTTGGACTGACTTAATATCTATTTTTCCTTCCGATTTTTTACAGTGAGCGCCGCTATGAGGATCTGTGCCGCAACATCATCAGCGACATGAACCAGTATGGCCTGTCCGTTGTGGACGACTTCTTGGGCATGGAGACGGGTCTGAAGATCCTCAACGAGGTTCGAAGCATGTATAACGCAGGAGCCTTCCAAGATGGACAAGTGGTGACCAACCAGACGCCCGATGTTCCCGCGGTGCGCGGTGACAAGATCCGAGGCGATAAGATCAAGTGGGTTGGTGGCAATGAGCCGGGCTGCAGCAATGTTTGGTATTTGACCAATCAGGTGAGCAACGAAAAAAAATACTACTTACTCGTGCTTACTTAAGTCAGAAAGCAGCTACAAGAGCTGATTTTTTTTTATTATTAACTCTGAATGCCGAAATATGTTTAATCTAATTTTTCTTTTCAGATTGACTCTGTGGTGTACCGTGTAAACACGATGAAGGATAATGGCATTTTGGGCAACTACCACATCAGGGAGCGCACGAGGGTAAGCGTAAGCGAAGGAAATACAATTGGGAAAAAGCTGATATATGATTCCTTAATCTTAGGCAATGGTCGCCTGTTATCCAGGATCTGGAACTCACTACGTCATGCATGTAGACAATCCTCAAAAGGATGGTCGCGTTATAACGGCCATATACTACCTGAATATAAACTGGGATGCGCGGGAAAGTGGCGGCATTCTGCGGTAGGATTAATCAACTTATCTGTGCCTTGAACATCAACCTAACTCTTATCTATGAACAGAATTCGACCAACACCTGGAACCACAGTGGCGGATATTGAGCCCAAGTTTGATCGCCTGATATTCTTCTGGTCCGACATTCGAAATCCCCACGAAGTGCAGCCCGCTCACCGTACCCGCTATGCCATCACCGTTTGGTATTTCGATGCCAAGGAGCGCGAGGAGGCCCTAATTAGGGCCAAGCTGGAAAACAGCAAGACGAACAATCTGGTAGCTCAAGTCCAAGCCCAACGGACTGAACCAGACTCCACCACCACACCACCTGCAGCCATAGCTTCATCCTCACCCAGTCTACCGGCTAGCATGTCCACGGGAACAGGAGCGCTGAACGCGAATGTGTCGAGTAATTCCTGCGCCACCAGCAACGAAATATGCACGTAACCCAAGCCAGCAGCTCAGCTATAGGGCAACCAAGAAGTGTAAATTATTTCCAACCAAACACACATGTATATAAAGCTAGTTAAAAACTATTTATAGCGCCGTACAGGTCGCAGCGCCAAGCCCGCATTGCGAAAGTTATTCAAAGCTCCTTTAATCGTAAAGCCTCCTAGCTTAGTCTCTAAGTCGTTCCCTTAGTCATTCTCGCATTAACCATTAGCTTACTGCCATGTCAGCGTCCGAGTTGGTTGTTTATTAATTTTACGTTGTTGCATCTTTGTCAGGACCTGCCAAAGTATTATACCTAAAAAGAAGTTAACTAGATGCAATCACATATGCAACTGCTTCGACGCTCATTGCATCTTATCTCAAAATTATTTAAAAAGCTAGTAAATCGTGTGGAAATTCGGTTACTGGCTACCTCTAAGTCTTTAGACTCTTATGCATCTTGTTAGGCATATTCTTGATATCGTTTACAAATAATAACACACCGAAATAAATGTTACTCCGTAACATGTTCTCTTGTTATTTGTAAATCATGAAATAAGTATATCTATGTCATATACATATTGTATGTGTATTTTTTATATTAAACAAAAGCTTGAGCTAATAAATCACGTGTGGCCTACCTTTTTTGTATATGGTTGGAGAGGTTTAGATTTTAAAAGAGGTTTAATTTGGTGCACGTCTTAAAGTTAAACGTCGAGTCTTAAATTCAACATCTTTAAAACTGGCCCACTCTTATTTTCGCACATATACATTTTTTTTGTATTATAGTTTCTTTAATGAAATGTACATACATATGTATATACATACACCGCCAAAAAGACGTCTTTTGAAAATTTTGTTCTAAGCAAAAGCTTGAATGTAAAAAACTTTAAAAAACTTTTACATACTTACTTTTTTGATTAGTCATGTAAATTTATAACGATTTCTCCCCCCTTTTCTTACACCGACAAACTGCCCAAAACCTAACCTAACCTATACCCGTAGAGCAAAAGGGTATACTAGATTTGTTAAAAAATATGTAACAGGCAAAAGGAAGTGTTCCGACCATATAATCAATAGGGTAAATTGCCGAGTCGATCTGGCCATGTCCATCTGTATGAACGACGATTTAGAATTAGAAAGATAAGATTCAGTAAGCAGACTCCAGAGACATACACGCCGCGCATGTTGACCCATTTTGCCTAACGCACTATGGGAAATTAAACCACTTTTTCTGGTGTAAATAAATAACTACAGAACGGTTGGTTTTTATACCCGTTACTCGTAGAGTAAAAGGGTATACTAGATTCGTTGAAAAGTATGTAACAGGCAGAAGGAAGCGTTTCCGACCATATAAAGTATATATATTCTTGATCAGGATCAATAGCCGAGTCGATTTGGCCATGTCCGTCTGTCCGTCCGTCTGTCCGTCCGTCCGTCTGTCCGTCTGTCTGTCCGTATGAACGTCGAGATCTCAGGAACTACAAAAGCTAGAAAGTTGAGATTAGGCATACAGACTCCAGGGACATAGACGCAGCGCAAGTTTGTCGATTCATGTTGCCACGCCCACTCTAACGCCCACAAACCGCCCAAAACTGCGACGCCCACATTTTTGAAAAATGTTTTAATATTTTTTCATTTTTGTATTGGTCTTGTAAATTTCTATTGATTTGCCAAAAAACTTTTTGCCACGCCCACTCTAACGCCCACAAACCGCCCAAAACTGCCACGCCCACACTTTTGAAAAATGTCTTGATATTTTTTCATTTTTGTATTAGTCTTGTAAATTTCTATCTAGTGTTGAAGACTCTCCTTCTCCTTCCACTAGCTGAGTAACGGGTATCAGATAGTCGGGGAACTCGACTATAGCGTTCTCTCTTGTTTTTGTATGGGGTTAAACTAGTCCATATCTTTAATGGTACCAAAAATTGTGTGTGCCCGCAAACCGTCCAAAACTGCCGCGCCCACACTTTTGAAAAATGTTTCGGCTTTTATACCCGTTACTCGTAGAGTAAAAGGGTATACTAGATTCGTTGAAAAGTATGTAACAGGCAGAAGGAAGCGTTTCCGACCATATAAAGTATATATATTCTTGATCAGGATCAATAGCCGAATCGATCTGGCCATGTCCGCCTGTCCGTCCGTCTGTCCGTTCGTCTGTCTGTCCGTATGAACGTCGAGATCTCAGGAACTATAAAAGCTAGAATGTTGAGATTGGGCATACAGACTCCAGAGACATAGACGCAGCGCAAGTTTGTTGATTCATGTTGCCACACCCACAATTTTTTTGCCACGCCCACTCTAACAAACCGCCAAAAACTGTCAGTATGGAAATTTCTCCTTTGCACTTCCACTAGCTAAGTAACTGTTATCAGAAACTCGACTATAGCGTTTTCACTCGTTTTAACATTGCATTAAGGACATACATTAAATTACTACCATAACGTATAATTAAGCGGAAATTTTTCCTATGAAATCTGTTTCCGCCACCATGCAAACGATCTTCATTAACTTAATTTTGTTTTGAATTACATTAACCTTGGGAGTGCCAAAGAGAAATACACATCATTTGTGATTTCTGGTAAATAATAATACACAAATCCCTGATAAATTAAACCCCTGCTAACCGACATTTTCTCAGTCATTAATTCATTATTATCTATTTATTTCTAATGCTCTAATGAAACCGACATATATACTTGTCTGTTAACCCGAACCCTTTTTATTAGGATATATGACGATTACTGCAGCTTCGGAGCTGATGTAAGTTGGAATCCGAACTGGTGAGCTTCGACCGAGGAATTCGACGCTGTGGCTGGGTACTTAAAAATCAAGAGAGATCATAGGGCATAGGGCATCTGGAAATGGTCTGAGGAAATAAGGCACTCACACTTGATTTATAGATGCTACACCTATTAAGAGATCAAAACATTGAAGTCACTTATAGGTATTTGGCGTCAGTTGGAATAAGAGATGGTTATTAAAATATTTAAGCCCTTATATACTTACCAAATTACTTCAATAGTTATACCCGTTACTCGTAGAGTAAATATATATAGTATATATGGCAACAAACTTGCGTTGCGTCTTTGTCTCAGGAATCTGCATGGCTAATCTCAACTTTCTAATATTTATAGTTTCCGAGATCAAGCGGAGGGACAGGCGTTCATACGGACAGACAGACGGACATGGCCAGATCGACTAGGCTAGTGATCCTGATATACAGTTGTATACTTTATATGGTCGGAAACGCTTCATTCCACCTGTAACATACTTCTCTTCGAATCCAGTATACCCTTTTACTCTACAACTAACGGGTATAGTGAGAATTGTAATACTGAAAGTGCACACTAAGTTGATATTTGAATATACAATTTATTTTTCAGAAAAGTTCATTTTTTTAATGATTTTACATTTACATATAGGATATATTTATATATATTCTCTTGCGTTCTGCTAATTTGTTTTTCTTTCTTATTCAGTTTGCTTTTGTTGGAATGCAATATAATAGATACGATACAAGTTGCACACATGAATTAATCCGATATCTGTAAAATGTGTTAAGTATAAGTGAAAACAACAAATGCATTCCATTCAAACGAAACAACCAAGGCAAACTTTCCAATTCTCTTATTATTTTAAACATTTACTCTGATCACTATCCATTGCAAATATGCATACTTAGTACTTGGCCGCGGCCTGAATACAGCTAGCCGATATCATCGAGACACACTAGATTCGCTTTCCAAAAATATATATATATATGTATGCATTTAGGTAGATATATGCCTCTCGTATATATACCACGATTAAGGTAATGGCTGCTGTTCGTGTAGTAATCAACTGTGTTCTCAATTGCTTGCAATCTGTCGGTAGAAAAATAAACCACCTGCTGCACTAACATCTTTCTCTGTCAATATCGTTTGTAAAATCCTCCCTTTCGTCAAGTCATAGCTATGTGGCATGGACCTTTAGTTATGGCCTGGGTAGAGTGGTGGTCTCTAGTAAGTGGAGTTTATACAATCGCGCGGTTCTACAATCAGCATTCTATTAGGTGGAATCGCAAATCTATCTCTAAGATGGTGTATATGGTAATGCCAGCATCTTCCTTGAATTGTGCGAATTATATTGTGTTTAATTTTCGGTGCACAACAACTAGAAACGTTTGCAATCTACTCAACATTGTAATGGGCAAGAGCACTATAAATGCGGACACTAAGTGCAAAAATCATTCGCAAGGGCTTGGATAATTCCACACCAATTAACTAACCATGAGGTTTGATATACATCTGGGTACTTATTTATGAATTACACATTACACCAATACTAAGCACTTATTGAACTCACAACAAAACTGAAGGGAGCAAAACTATCGTCATCAATAAATCATGCATTGATGGCTTAAACAAGTGCCTGCTGCAACAACTATATATGCGGCATATGTGACGCTTGGTATATGCACCAGTCTACAATTTAATTGACAGAAGTTACAATATAAAATTATCTCCATTCATTTCTTCTCCATATGGTTTGCATATTCACTTTATTACTGCTTAACGCACAACAAAATACATAGCTATGAATTCATCAACAAAGTTTCATAGTCTAAGGAAATAAACACTTCTTGACTTCATATGTATATTCCATAAAGCTTTTAGGTCGCGTATGTGAGTTTTGTTTGGGACATAATTGACTGGTAGTCAACAAACTATTATGCTCGACCCAGTACGAAAGTGTTAGCGGGTAGTTCGACAACATGCTATATTTTGTAGTGAACGTATTTTGGTCTCAAGTTTTTAAATGAAGTTTGCCTATAGTAAAAGATGATCGATCTGTCGATTTCAGGTTATCGTAACTTTCGATCAGTAAACAAGCCTTTACATTGCTTGGTTTGCATTCTGTCTAGAGTCCTCAAAAGAAAGTGATTTGGTTTAATGCGTGCTGAGAGTTTTATATCCCACTCTTAGAGAGATTAATGTTTGTAGGTGTGTGCGCATGCAAACTACACAAAAATTGTTGGCCAATGTCATTTAAATAACATCTAAAACATCTTCACGGGCGTGTGTTGCATGGTTCACCATTTTCTTAATTTTCATATGTATATTTCCATTTTTAGGGTAGAGGTGCGTGCAAATTTTCAGCTAAAAATTTCTCTAAAGTGTTGCATGCTTAGATGATTCTCTGGGTTTCGGTTTGGGATTATCTTTACATTTAATATTTTCAATCTCTTAGTAATTTCACAATTTTCTTGGCTTGTGTGCGTTGATTTGTGACTTTGTTTCACTTTTAAACCAGTAAAAACTTGAACTCCGATGAAAAGTTTTTAATACCTTACTTTTTGTTAGTTTCGAACTCTGTTCTGTGTAAAATATCAGCAATATTGTTTCGTTTGTTCTTTGAAATGTACCTCCCAGCGTCTCGTGTGTATTTGAATATTTAGAATATGTTTCTGAGTCGGCTGTGGTGGCCGTAAGGTTTTTGGGAGGTCACAATACAATCGATTGGAGGAGCTGGGGCTTGGGGAGACCGGGGTTTTGAATTGGGTCGCAAATACACTACAAAAATTACACTTACATATACCTATGTTTGTTTCTACCATTGTACACTTATATATTAGCGTATTTATGTATATACATATATGTATATAATTTATTTATATATAATTATACTGAAATTGTATCTCAAAAGGGATATAAAGCCATTTAAGTTTGTTGGTTTGATTTCCCCAAAACCTATTACACCAGCATCGAGCCAACGTTCCTGATTCTGATTTTGCTGTGGAAATATCTGCGTATATGTATGTGACCCATATTTGCAAAGAAAAGTTACGACTACAAAACAAATGTGCGCCTGCTTGGGACCCTCATATCATATCAAAATAGGTGGTGGGGCGATCAAATTATTTTGAAGAGATCTATTGGGAGCTAAATTTCTGGGTCTCGGAGGAAGTAAAACCTCTGTTTGGCCAGTTTGGTTGTATAATAATGTGTATTTCATTCTGGTGTTGTTTCTGTTTTAGTTTTAGTATAATTGCGTAGAAGTCAACATCATTAGCATAAAAATAATCATAATTAAATATATGTATATCGTGTAAAACTAAAAAATAAAACGCTCGCTCTCATCTTCTTTTTTACATATACATAAGTGTCAAATTGTTTAAAGTTATCTTTGCTTTAGTTTTACTTGCAATCAGCATTTTTGCACTAAAAATATATCGACATTCTTTTTATTTTTCTCATCTCCTTGGCTTGCTCTTTCACAATGTTCTCAATAACTTTAGCAAGTAATCGGTCGAAACTAAATTCAAACTGAAATCAAACAAGAGAAATTTACACGATAAATGATAAAAACCTGCTTTTTGCTATAAGTTTCTTCTCAAAATTTGTTGTTTATAATTTTCGTTAATAAGAACTAAACTTAATGTGTTTGTGTGAGCGTATGTGGGTGTAAGCGTGTGCCATATTATTCATGGAGATGTGTGATGACCTCTAATTTTATCCTCAACTGTTTTCGCTAGTCTGCCTTTTCGGTTTTTTCATGTTTTGTTTTGTTTAAGTCTAACACATAATTTAGTTGCTTTTGTTTAATAATATATGATATAAAAACTAAATAATTAATACGTTCCAACGCATAGCTAACTCGCATTTGCTTCCGAGAAGCGAATTTTCAGAAGCATTTTTCTTTAAAGCAGATCCTTTTTTGATGTGGTGTTGGTGTATTCAAGTGATTTAGGGTTCGGGCTGTGTGGACCGCTCCGACGGATTCTTGGACGCACACCAGCTTTTGACATCTTTCTCAGGTTGTTGGTTTTTAGTACAAGTACATATAATTATTTAGATAGATAGGTCGACAGGAGGCCCTCGCTCCCATCCTTAAATATGTTTGTTGACGACAACAGAAATTCACTTAAACAAATGCCCAGCATTCGAGTGTTTTGATAACAAAGTCTTCTTGTGGCGCCAGAGGTTCATTGCCGTATGTGCTGCATTGCTGCGATCGTCCCTGGTTCAGGTCCCCATCCAGCCAAAGGCCAAAACGACCGCTGAAAATAGATTCAACAACAAATTAGCACTTGCCAGGAGTGCATCAAGTGCATCAAACTCACTCTCCAGCGCCAATCGAAAGGCTTTCCATGTTGCCTTTGATGAAGTACATATTCTCACCAGTCCAATGGAACACCTTGAAGCTCGGGTTAAACTTGTAGAGCAGGGACTCACCGGTGCCGTAAAAGTGGTCCGACACATGCAGTGAGCAGGAGGTCAAGGCACCAAATACCTAAATTAGAAAAAAGAATTTGTGAAATCGATATGACTTGCTTTTATAAAACAATTTGTGTAACATTTCTTAACTGCTCTCATCTTTACTACACTAAGCTTGAGTTCGATTAATTACCACTTCAGACTGAATAATCAATCAAAGCCATTTTGTAATTTATTAAAAAAAGAAACTAACTAATGGCGAGAAAATTATTCATATTCTATATTTAAAAGAGCGCTGATTTATGATCTAATACACTTTCAACTGTGGAACTTGACTAACATGTAATAGTTGTTCTTTTAAACAGGACAGTAAACTTCCTGACCTTTTAAAATGTCATTCTACTATGAGGTTGGGATTGAACTTACGTTGTGCTCCGTATCCTCAATGACAATCAGAACTGGACTCTCCAGACGAGCCATTTTGCGGTACAGGGAGTTCAGTGCGAAACCATGTTGTGAGGTGCTGAAGATCAGGGACCAGGAGTATCCCTCGGCTCTAGCCGGCAGATGTGAGCAGAGCTTCTCGCTGTAGAGCAGCATTAGTTAAGAATCAAAAGGGTTTAATAAAGGCATTTGAAAGTCAACAAAACGTGAAAAAATCTAACCAAGTGACAACTTACCGATGTTCCTCTGTAAGAATTTCTGTCTTGCCGATCAGGTCTGGTATGGGGAAGTCCAAGTCGAAGGATCCTGTGGCAAAGAGTGAGGTCTTGCGATATTCATCTGTGCTCATTGACAGCACCTAAAGAACGATTTATGAAAAACGCAGATATTAGCAAAACAAGCAAGACATGAATGTACAACTATTAAACATTATCTAGTAAGTAAAGTAATCAAATCCAAATCAAAATAAAAATACATATTTAAGAGGTATTTAAATAAGTTTCTGCTGTTTTTTGGAAAGGGTTTTTGGGATTTAGCATTTTAAGATTGGTGCTTTGATTTGGTTGTTGGATTTTCAATTGAATGTAATATACTTTTATACTTGGAGTGCAGTGCCAGTTTTTTGAGTCTGCCGTCTTTGTGGGTGTCTCTTGTTGTGATTTAAAACTTAACTACAAATTAAAACGGCTCGACGATGCCAAGGCACTAGCGGAGTGAAGAAAAGTAAAAGATAACACAAGTCCACGAGAAAATGGTTATTTTACAATGCTGAAAGATGTTTCGGATAATTTAACCCGATTTTCTAAAAGACAGGGTTCAGAAGAAGCCTGTACAGAAAAGATTGGTTCGAAACAACGAAACTCAATCTAGAGACGACGTTGCGATAATTGAAAACTTTCTTGACAGAGCAGAAATTAAAGGTTGTCCTTACAGTAATTTACGCAACAGTAATCAATTTTATTTAAATTACTTAAGGTTTGCGGGGGATATACTACACTTGGCGGACAAGATTTCCAGGCCTCAATTTGGTTGACTTTTATGGATTTTGATACCGAATTTGAATTTCCAAATGGCTAGGCGGCTATCTATTGTGGACGATGGTCGAAATTAAAGTGAACTTTCAGAAGTGCTGAGGTCGTGCCACAACTGCTTAGTAGCTGTTGAAGGCGCGGCTGTTGTGTTTGGAAGAAGCACTTCCCAGGCGTTGGACGGCCGACTCCTTTTTGTAACCCGGCGGCATCGCGATTTCGTTGTCCTCCACGGCAGGTTCAGTGGCCGCCGACTTTTTGGGGCCCCGCTTCTCGCCCATGACATTCCGACAACGCGACCTGTTCTCCGTTTGTAGGCGAGAATCGCTTCGAGAGGATATCGGGAGCACTGAGTTACTGGGCGACGGCCAATTGGACTCCCTGAAATCCTCTTTATCGACATCATCTTTCGCAGCTGGTTGGCTGTCACCCCCAACAAACCGAGGTGCAGCCTGTCGTTCGATGCCCTGTTTCGCAGTTCCGCGTCTTCTTCGCGTATCCCGGGGCTCCGACATGGCTCTTTGATGAGGCTTGAGCTGCGGTGTCGGATTCACCGACTCTATAATTTGCTTCTGATTGCCCCTTGCCGACATGCGGAAGCCGGCGAACTTTTGGTTAATCACCTGCTGGGAGGCACTAATCTGGGCCGTATTGTCGGCCGCCTCGTAATGGGGTTCGTCCAACTGGGGTTGTCCCAACTTCCGGCGACTCCTGGCTCCGCCGAGGAAGTTCTGCTTTAAGAATTCTCGCTCTGCTTTGGGCTGCTCGTACCACGAATCCGTTTCGGCGGGTGCGTCCTCCCCGGACTTCCAGAGACCCCTGGCCACTGTGATATCTGGGCGTTCTGCTCGGACCATAGACACGTCCATAAGCCGATCCTCGGGATTGTCCTCGGCGACTGGCTTTGGGCTGTGCCAACTTGTCTGCGGACGCAGTTCGCTGCGCTGCTCCGAGAACATCTCCTTAGCATTGGAGGTATGCATCTCGAACCTGGGTCCGGAAGTGTGCTGAAGCGGGAGATGGGATAGGACATCGAAATTGCGAGTGGCATGACCCATGATCATCTGGCGGCGACGGGGCCTCACTTGCCGTTGGGCTTCCTCCTCGGGTTGGACTGCCGGGCTACTGGTACTTCTCTCGGCCGGGAGATTGGAGAGATACTTGAGGTTCTTTGGATGCTTCCAACCCTGCATGGGGTCGACAGAGTTTTTTGACCGCTGGGTCATCTGGTCGTGGTAGTCGCGCAGCGCCTTGCGACTGGGATCGCAGTTAAGCATGTCGCGCGTGTCGGCGTCCACAACCATTAGTTCCTCCTGAATGGACTGGCTGATGTCTTTGGCCGTTTGCATGGCTATGCCCTTGCCGAATCCTGCCGCCTGACTGTACCGCCGCTGGGTGGCGGACAAAGAGGCCGTGGTGTGCGGGGGCTGGGAAACCCGGCCCGAGTACTCCTCCTCGTCCTCCTCTTGCTCTAGCTGCTCTTGCTGCAAGCGACTTTTAAGGCTGCTTGAGGAGGAGAACAGCCGCGACTTGCCGTAGAGCTTGTAGGGCGCCACCTTGTCATGTCCCAGGCTGGGGCCCATGCCCTGCATCTGGTTGGACATCGTCTTCCTCACCCCGGCGATCTTTCGCACCCGGCTTCGCTCAAAGTTGCAGGGCTGCGCCGCTGGCTTCGAACGTTGGCCTAGCTGACCCATGCTCTGGGCCACATATGGCCTACTCCGTGTGTGGTATAGACTCCGCATCGTAGCGGCCAAAGGAGTGATCTGCAGGCTGGCACCTCGGCGGGCCAGCTTACCCAGGCTGCACTGATGGGTACTCATAATTGGAACCAATAAATACACGCACAATTTAGCAAAAACCTGCGAAAACGAAGCACGCTTCTTCACGGACTAAAGAACTCACTTTCACGAATTCGCAAGACCAACAAAACACGGATTAAACCCCAGAGTTGGGAAAATAAATTCGAATTTTCTACTTTAGAGAGCTCTGTACGAAACGAAATAAAACAACAACTGGCAACGAAATGAAACTGCTCAACGAACCCCCAGATAAAAACCGATGAAGGCAAGGGCAACGCCTGCTTGATAGCAAACCATACATAATACCTGTTTTCAGCTAGAGGCTTACCACAGCTACCACAGAGTTTTGGGAATTTTGTATTATTTTGCGTATATGTATGTTGCATGCAAATGCTTCTTCAGAACCCCAAAATGTAAAATTTAAAATAGAACCACATTCTTCGTTTCCAATAGGTATTTAATTAATTACATCGCCTATTATTAGGCATGATCATAAAATATGGAATTTTCAAAATGATAGCAATTGGAGATAACTATCTAGATCCCCTAAGCTCACTCTAAAATTCGCTGGCAGGAACCTCTGTGATGATGGTGAAACTTTCGTAGCTTTTCGTGCAATCCCATGATGGACAACCGATTAATGGGGGCTGTTTTATTGAACTGAGCCATATCACTGCAAAACTGGGTGCTAGTGTCCCTTATTTAATTTCAATGAAATCTTATCCGCAAGGAATCTTAGTGATAGGGCGACGCTGCTTATGCTGCCACCGATTAATAGCAGCAAAACTACGCCATCATGTGAAATTGATTTCATTTGGGCCCATTGATCCACGGCTAATTTTGCGTGCGGACTTTTTTTTTACCTGTTACATTTACCAGTACATTGTGCTTTGAATTGCTTCTGGGTGTGACAATGTCGTCTTTCCCAGCGTGTGAACATTTTGCTTGTGACGTCAATGATTGTGCTAATTGTATTCGTGGTGATCGAGTATGAATTACCAAAACAAGCTCTCCCTTATTTCAGACATTTGCATGTTTTGCACACAAGTAGCATTACTAATAGTTAGGAGGTAGATAGGAGTTATCAGACAGCACCCACACTTTAGTTACCAACCCACACCTGCTGCTATTCAGATGTGAGATCATTCGCATTGCTAAAATCATCCAAATTCAAGGCAGTGCCTCGCATGTCTCTCGGTCTTTAAAGGCCGTGATTCAACCATTAGCAAGTCTCGATAAGGCCCAAAAACAAAACCAGCTCGAAAAATACTACACCGTTTATATCAGAGCAGCAGTTGTAGTCATATGTATATGTAATTCGGCGTCGCAGCTGGTGGTTTGATTAAATCTTGATAATCTCCGGATGATTGATTACCTTTTTGCCAACACTCGAGTTGAAGAGCCCCTGAGTGGCGCTCTGCGAGTATTGCGCCATGACTTTGATTCGCCATCGAGTGTCGAAATACTAGGGTTCAATATAAATTTAATTAGAAATGAATTCGCGAGCAATCTCAACAACGATACACGGCCTTGCTGGCAATTAGTCTGATTTAAAATCTGCTTTAAAATCGTTCGTCGAAGATACCTAATCCGTATGAAAGGTCGAGAGATCTGTGAGCTTTCAGATCAATTTGGGTCAGTGAAACAGATCGCCAACTCATTTTGATCACCAGACTGCGCCAATTTTACAGATGTATGCGCGGTTTTTTGCGACAACTCAATGGGAACAAGAGTCTGGTAATTGAAGCGTGACTGCAATTTTCAGAGGACCCCTAAAAATGAAAATACAGAACGCAATTTCACAGACTCCGCAATAAAATAAAAAGCAATTTTTAACGCACTTCAACGAGGGTCCTCGCTCAATCGCAGATCGGAGCGGGTTTTTTGAAGAGGATAGCCAAAGTCAAACGTCAATGACAGTAAGGCTGGTACATTGCATATAGCTTTATATATTTGCACAGCACTTAAAAACACGATCTCAGTTAAGCTTAAGTTGAGCTTAACTGATGAGCGAAAAGTAACCGCTTTCGAAACTAATGAAAAACAAGAGAGAACGTTATAGTCGAGTTCCCCGACTATCTGATACCCGTTACTCAGCTAGTGGAAGTGCGAAGGAGTCTTCAACACTGACAGTTTTGGCGGTTTGTGGGCGTTATAGTGGGCGTGGCAAAAAGTTTTTTGGCAAATCGATAGAAATTTACAAGACCAATACAAAAATAAAAAAATATCAAAACATTTTTCAAAAGTGTGGGTGTGGCAGTTTTAGGCTGTTTGTGGACGTTAGAGTGGGCGTGGCAACATGAATCGACAAACTTGCGCTGCGTCTATGCCTCTGGAGTCTGTATGCTTAGTCTCAGCTTTCTAGCTTGTGTAGTTCCTGAGATCTCGACGTTCATACGGACAGACGGACAGACAGACAGACGGGCGGACAGACGGACATGGCCAAATCGACTCGGCTATTGATCCTGATCAAGAATATATATACTTTATATGGCCTGTTACATACTTTTCAACGAATCTAGTATACCCTTTTACTCTACGAGTAACGGGTATAACCAGAACAGCTGGAAAATCACATGAATCATGTGTTCGTGCCTGCAATAATGATGTTTATACCTCGCGGTCGAGTCCATGACTGACCATTAATTCGCACATCTTCATTTAGTTTGGCACTGAGTTTGTTGTCACTTTCAATTGATCTTTTCACACACACGACGGCGCATATAGTTATGCTCAAAATCAAGGCACTTATTAAGCCACTTGGGCACGTTCTCGGCACAATTGTTAACCTGAATCTGAATCAGAATCAGTATCAGAATTAGTATCGTTCGTTGCTCTGAATGAACAGAGATGCTGGGGAGATTAACTCAGCCGACTTGGCGTAGCGCGTTCAAAAGCCAACTGCGAACGGGTTCAGTCCAACCGTTTTTTTGGCCGTCAGCGAAAATATATTTATTTGCCGCTCGCTCAATTTGCTCAGCTCAAGTCGTGAGTTTGCTCGGCGAAAGAGAGAGCCAGGCATATTATATTATTTATAATATATGCAGAGAGGGCTAATATCGGGTTTGTGCTTTTCGAGATCGCATCCCTCCGATCTAAAATAGAATATATTACAAAGAGTAGACAGTGACGAACTGTCACGCTTGATTCTTTCACTTCAAACGCAGTTCTTTCGTGTAGTTCTTAGTTTTTAATCAGTTTCTTTACAAATTTTGTTAAATATATTTACAGTTGTGACATTAAACTTCTGCGACTGCTGTTCAACTTCAATTAACCCCACTCTGTCTTCCTTAAATAAGAAGTTAACCCCGGAATCACCGCACAATCTGCACTGCGATGAAATTAGAAATAATTGGTTTAGTTAGTGATAATATTCAGTGTCATTTTGTTACTGGGCAAACTTTGACATTTAGCCATCATTGGCCTGATAAGTCCGTTCAAACATCTTTACAATGTTTGCTGGAAATCATTGCATCCATGAAACGGTAGCACTCCGGAAAAGTTCATATGGTACTCATATACAAGGGACTAATGTTTTCGACCTCTTGTTTAGTCGAGAGTAGTAAACACAGTCGGCCAGGGAAAAAAATAATTCCCAAGGGAGTTTCCCTCGGCCATTCAGTCACGACACGAAGGTTTGAGATTCATTTGAACAGAATTATATGCATAACAAAATTTGCAATTTGTTTTCGCTTTCTCCACGGTTAAGATAAGATAGTTGCATTACCAGCTAACTGTTTTTAGTAATTAGTTAAGAGCTTGGTAAAGCAAAAGTCGAGTCCCTCGACTACAAACTGTTGGAAAATGTTTTTTTAAATTTTTTTTTAGTTTTGTATTCTTCTGTAAGATTCTATCGATATGCCAAAAATTTGATACGCCCACAAATCGCCCAAAGCTGCCACGTCTACACCTTTCAAAAATGTTTTGTTATTTGTTATTGATATGTGACAGTCGTGGAACTCGACTTTCTCTCTTGTTGTTTTTGTTTGTTAGATCGATTAACTTATTTAAAGCCCTTTTCGAACATATAGAATTATAAAGACAGCGTACTTCAGCTGGGGGACCGGCGGCGAACATATTCCGCAACGGCTATGCGTCAACTGGTTTCTTTGCGCCCAAACAATTTTAAAGTGTTTGGCAGACAGTCAAATCCACAGAACCGGCCTCAATACAAAAAGAGGTAAAAACAGCAAAACATACAAAGGGCGAAGAGCAGCTACAGAAAAGAGCTTACTGGCCAAACGGGTATTGAAACCTGATACGCGCGAAGGAGCCAGCAAAACAAAAAGCAGAAAGTTAGTAGGTAAGCAAAAGAATAAACACGTAAGAAATTCTTAGCTTAAATGTGAAGGGCTGAAGGGGTAGTTAAATCTGCGGTGGGATTGGGTGGTAATTAAGGTGTGTAAGAGGCTTGGCACAGGTGCGAATGAAAGGCAGGGTAAAAAATCGCCTCGTTTGTGCCTGGTTTGCCAAAATGAGCAAAATAAGAAATTTGAATGGAAACCTTTCATAGCTCTACCTAAACAGTTTGTATTATTTATACACCTATTCAATTAATTTTTCTAAAGCTATACGTTTACTATCATTTTCTCTGACCAATAAATTTTCCATTCCATGTGTAAAGCTCCAGAGAATTAGCTAACTCCATGGGCAGTATTGAAGTTTGATAACCTAATTATAACCAGAGCTAATATCGTTTTTATTTTTCCGTTTTTTTTCCGCATTCCTTATCAGTTCATGTTACTTCAACCACGCTATTTAAATATATTCGTTTTTGTGACTTTAAGGCTTTTTATATATTTTCTAATTATTTCGCCTGAATGCATAAAAACAGCAAAAAAAGAATTTTTGCGCAATTTATCATTTTGAAGGTTTGTTTAGATATTGCATGTCCATTTTTGCGGTGTGCTTTTTAATTTGTATGTCTAAGCAAATATTTCGTTGCTCGCACAGAATAACTTAGGTTAGTTATCATGTGTTGTGATGCCACATTGCTCAACTAAAACAAGAGACGTGTTTGCCAATGTTAAATAGCAACTAGCAAATCTTTGAGGGGAGCCGCGACTTTGGGAAGTGTCAACCCATTACTTGTAATGCTTGGGATTGAGATTCCTCCGAAAAGATCGTTAACCCGAGGCAAGCACCAAAGTTCAAAAACCTGACAGATAGATAAATGACGTTCGCTCGAGATGATCCGACTCTTAGCCACATTTGTATCTTATAATGTTGTTAAAGTTGCAAATCGGTTCGAGCAATTAATAGTAGTTTGGAATAGGAGAAACGTGTGCGATAATGGGTCAATAATAGACGTAACCCTAATATTCTTGACACTAATTACTAACCGCACTATACTACAAAGCTTAGCCTCAGAAACGGGGAATTTAATTTATAAAAATGGGGTGCCAAAAAAGTTAAAAAAATGATTCTTATTTCGATATACATATGTATAATTATTTAACCTTCTTATGGAAATAGTTTTTGAAAAATAAAAAAAAAAACCCTGCCTTATAAATTGGTACATTCACACTGATCTCCTTTGGATACTTTGCCAGATCCGATCCTGATCGGCACTCACCGTTTCGTGCATTTCGCCGCTCTCGTCGAGGAGAGCCTCCAGGCTCTGGTCGTCCTTGGTGGGCGAGAGGGGGGGCGTGGGGGCGCGGTTCTTGGCCGAGAGGAGGGAGCGCGGCAGCAGGTGGCGGCCGTAGTGCAGGTAGAGGTAGCGACCCCACCTGCGGCCGGCCAGCCCGCAAACGGCCAAAATGGCGAACACAGAAATTGCGAACCACATGTTGCTGATGGCTAACAGTGGCGGTAGCAGCTGCAAAAGCTTTCGTGTGGGGATGTCCCACTTTTTGGGCTAGCACTGTGAGAAAGCTTTGGCGCTCCACATATCGCTTCTCTGTCTCTCTTTTGTCTCTCTTTCGCTTTTCTGAATGGTCTTGTGACCCACGATATTTGCTTCAACTTTTTCTCCGATTATTTGCGTTTCTGTTGTCGCCACCGCTTTTATCACGCTATACGTTTTCCGCTCTCCGCCTTGCAGTACTGCTTTTGGCCTTTCTTTGTTACACGTAAACACTTTGTTCCTAGTTGGAACATTCAAATTTGTTTACTTTTCATCGTGTTCTCTGCAGATGTTTTATTATATCTTACATCTTTTCTTTCACATTAAAAGCTACTTTTGGGGGCGGCTGTGTGTGTTTTCAAACAAGTTGCTCGACCGACTAAAACTTATTGGACTCTCTTTGGAGCCTCGAAAAAACGGGCCGCTGCTAACACGCAACCTACAGTGAGTCACGTCACACTTTGGCCAGCCCACAGCCACACACTTTATAGCCTATAAAACCAGAACTGAACTAATCAGTCCTAATAAAGCGCTCTCCTTTTTGTTCTGTGGAGTTTGCGAAAATTACATGAAAAATTTTCGACCTATGTGGTTCTGCTTATTACTTTGAATAAAAATATTTCTTTACCATTTTGGAAGTGAAAAGTTTCCATCATGAATTAAGTAAGGCAAGTACTACATTATTATATTAAATAGTCTTGGCACACAATAAATAGTAATAACTGTGACACCACATAAGTTTGTAAATCTCTTTAGTCAAGTTTTTACAAACTAGACAGTGCAGGTCGATATATTATGATTGCCACTGTTGGTACATTATGTTAGCAACGCTGTTAATCGTGTTTAACAGTCTAGTGTTGAGAAACTTTGTTTCTGCAACATGTTGCTAGGATTATTCCAACTAGAAGTTGCGTATGCGTAATATTTACTTTTGTGCTTTATTTTTCTTCGAGGTTTTATGTATTGCCCACTACGTCTGCATCTGCGGTTTAAACAAGGTATTTACCTTTTTTTGGGTTGAGTGCGTAATTTTACTAACGGGTTTTGCATGTCTGCAGCTCGGATGAAGAGAAACTGGATGAGTTTTATTTAAAAACAAGAGAGAACACTATAGTCGAATAGAAGAATATATAAACTTTATATGGTCGGAAACGCTTCCATCTGCCTGTTACATACTTCTCAACGAATCTAGTATACCCTATTTGCTCTACGAGTAACGAGTATAAGAATACAGATGAACTTAATAAATATCAAATATGTTGCTACAAACTTTTTATACAATGCGCATTTTGAAGTTATTGGTTTTATTTTCGGAAGTTTGACTGTAGTAAACGCTTTGTACAAGTCGGAGGAAGAAGAGGACAAGGGGCCATACTTAAACGGATTAGTGGGCGTGTTAAACGCGGCGACAACGGCAGCAGGCGAACAAAATACCAAGACGAAAACAGCATGAGTTAAACTACTCCCCATGTAGTTCGTATTCTAATTAGTTACGCAGCAAACCGGCTAAAGTATGTTTTTCAAATCGCGTAAGCAAGCCCCTCAAATCGTTGGTGTAGAGGGTACATAAAAAATACTGAAACCGGAATCGCTTTTCCCAACGTTGCTCTACTCTGGAATGTATGTGATATTTTAAAGAGACCAATCAACTGTGAACCGGTTAAAAACAGATAACTTTTTAAATTGCTCTTGCTTCAGAGTCCACAGATGCTTTTGATCACATGATCGTACCAAAGATTAAGTTTGCATCACCCACAGCTGTTTGAAATATGGCTTATAATTCCGATCCTGGGTCAGCCTACTTGCAATTGGTCCTCTCCGGTTAATATTTGCGTCTGGTTAAAAACACCGCAGATAACAGCAATCGGTAGGTAATTCAAATCTTAGATTCCCTTAAATTTCTTGATTGGCTTAACCTTTATCCAATTAATTTTAATAAACAAATTTTTGAGATGTCCATTTGTGTCCAACCAAAACATAGTTACCAAGTTGTCTAACGCCTTTTCTGCTCCTCAATTTGTATACTACAACAAAATTACTACACGCAATTACTTTTTGGCGACCTAAATGATGAAACAATCACGTGTCTGCGAGTATCTTTATATCGCAGCCGTCGATGTGTGCGATTTGATTTGTTTGTTAAAGTGGGCTCGATGTGTGGCCACTTGTCGCATGTTTGTTGTTACGGGAGTACGTAAAACGCCCTCTCGACAATGGCCTGGTAGTCGGTATTGTGTTACCAAAACAACCATGCTCATAATGAGGCAATAGTTGTAGCTAGATGCTCGTAATCCAATATCCCGAATAGGGGGACAGAAATAGGAACTTAAAAGTCTGTGAAAGCATTCACTCAGCGCTGAAGTTCCACTACATAATATGTATAATATATGGTTATTAACAAAGAAGTATTACGATTTGGGAAAAGTAAAGTTACTAACTAAACTTATCATTTTGATCTCTCGTAATCCATTACAGAGCATCTCCTGTTTTTGATTCGTTTCTTAGCTGCTAGTTAGCCAGATCTCAACTAAATTAAATACAAAACAGACTGTATAGTTCCAGTCAACCATTTGAAACCCAAGTGGGAAAGCAAAGTCTACATGGTTATATATATGGCTCTTCACAACTGGCTGATTTCTTTCCCCCAAACAGAGCCCGTTGTCGCATTGAATTTCGATTCGAGCAAACACAAAAAGTGTTTATATACTTAGTACATTTTTTTTTTTCAATGAAAAGACCTATTAAAAAGTGGGGCCGACCTGGGCAATGCATTTTGAATTAAACCTAACTACAGACAAAGGTGGGTAATTAAAGAAAGGTGACCCCGACCCCTAAAACAATGCCGAAAGGTGAAAGTAATGTCAAATGTGCCGCGATATTGTGGCCGAAATAAAATCTAGCTTGTAATGCAAATTAAAATGAAACCGAAAATATTTCGGTGTTTTTTAGACCGAAAGAAAATTAGGAATTCCTAGACAATCGTAAAATGTCATGAAATAGGTGCTTAGCAGCTGAGAAAAGGGGTAGCCCAGGCTAACAATAGTTCCACTTGGTTGTCGTTTTTTCCCATCATCATTTAAATTTCTTCGAAATATAAAATTCATTTAAACGGTTCCGCGCACAATCAAAACCCTCGGATCAATCGAGGGTGGGAGATAAGAGTTACAAGTGCGTCTGATAACCGTGTTGTATGTGTCGAAGAAGTCGAGGAACTCCATATGTTTCTTAAGGCTCCTTCGGCAAGAAAACCGTATTCTGAGCTTGGATGGTTCAGACTTTGCAATCACTGAATTCCGAGTGGAAAAGTTTTTCGCTTAACTGAGCTCAGATTCGAATCACTGTCTTTTACAGAAATCCTCGTACAGAATGAGTTTATATGAACAACTGCTTGGCGGACATCAATTTGCCGGGCAATTTGACCAATTTTACTAACAATTCACATTTATTTCTCAGATAATTTACGAGCACACACAAGGATTGCCCAGATCATCTGGTATGCAATATAGTGGCTACTGTGGCATCGATTCACATTCCACCTTCGTGGCAGCGGCATTTACATGATCATTATTGTCGGGGCTGGATTTTTTCGGTAGAATCGGACCCTTTGGGCGGCAATTGGGAACTTTTTCGATCGATATGGCCATCGTTTATGGCCGTGGCATTGAATACGTTTGGTTTTTGGTTTTGGACGCGCGCGGATTACAAATCTAACTGCACTTTGGTTTTTTATGCGATTTCGCTTTCGGTTTCACATTTTTTCTGTCTTCTGCAAACACTTTCACCCCGGGCAGAAGTGTCTTACGTCCCGCAGAAGACTAATATTTTGCTGGCCTTTGTTGATTCATTAATATTTACCCTTTTCTTGATGTATTTTGCTATTTTTGAGATTTTTATTGTTTTGGCGCTCATTTTGGCAACGTTTTCAGATTGCGGCCGCAGAAGAATCGCAGAATCGTGGACAGCTGAAGATAGAGAGAAGAGTGAGTCGCTTCTCTCGCACTCTTTCTTCTTCTATTTTTCGCCGTATCTAATTTTGAACACTCTTCTCTGCGCGGAAAAACCCGAATGCTGTTTGCCCGACTGCAGTTATATTTCTATATTTTTTTGTTTAAAATAGAGTCACATTTTCGGTAGACTTCTAGACTTCTATCATCTGGATCGAATTCGAATTTTAAATATTCAGAATGGGACTCGACGGCGACTGTCCGGCTTGGAAGTGTTGCGAAAACTAAAAAATCAGCCATAGCTGGCTCAGTCGACACGGTCGCAGTCGTAGCAGGCGCCGCAGCCGCAGCAGCAGCAGCAACAAATAAAACAACATTGCCAGTAGAAACAATAACAATAACAACAAAACGGGGCTCAGCTGCTCGCGGGCTCGACGTTGCTGCTGCTTTTCAGCTGATATATGGAGCTGTGGCTGTGGTCCGTAGACTATGACGATCCGAGGGACGCGACTGTAGGTGGCCCGGATGATCTTACATTTGAAATGCATGGAAATCGTGGGGTTCCAGTGCCATAGGGGCCACACTGGAGCTTTCCGACGACTTTCGACTCTTTTGTGGATACACTTTGTTATTACAATCAAACAACACAGGGAGGCCTTTTCGTTTTCTGTCTTGGTTTGTTCTATGGTTTAGTCTAGTCTTCAGCTCGGCTTCCTGCCATCATATGTTTTAAGGCTAAAGCACTTGCGATTTTCCGGGCAGGCAGTCGTATTGATTATTGATCATTAGCATGATAATTCTCTGTACAAGTAGTTCTTTGAATAATACAAGTTTGATCGAATAAGATGAATTACGATTAAATCATAGAAATCACAATCTGTGATTTAAAACTATAGATCGATTGTAGCGTTCAAAAGTTTATCTATTTCGTTATAGAGTCGGTCTTTTGAGAGTGGCCCTGCCCGCTTTCCCCCGGCGCGGTAATTGCTTTTCAGGTGTTTGCTGCGCTTTGCTTTACAGCTATGCAAACATATTAACTGTCATGCTAATCAATCGATTGCACACCGCCTATATGAGTGTATTTGTTGCCTGCCGAGCGATTTGTTTGCCGCATTTTAGCGGCTTGCCAAGTGTGCGCGTACACCTTTTGTATGCATTCCCTGTAAGGCAATCAAAACGGCTGCACAAATTTCCCGCATGCAGCTGCTAAGGACTTACGACACACCTTGTACCAAAGGGAAAATTCTAGATCGAATCGCAGAAACAACGTGTATGTGGATCAGTCACTTGCAAATAATCAGGATCAAGACAATCAAGATCGAGACAGGTTAAAGATGCTTTTTGTGTTTTAGTTATTATTTACTTATTATTTATAGATGAGATTAAGGTCGTTGCAATCTAATAAAACCTCTGATTTAAGCAAGTACTACTTTTTAAGCAAACGAGTTATCATCGACTTTATTCCGGTTCCAATTAATTAAATTTCTTTTTGTGAGTTAGAGATCATAAAAAGTACATGAAGCTCCCTCAGTTTATTTTTATTAAACGTTTCTATTGGAAGAGCATAAATAAATTTATATTTAGGATTATTACCTATTAATTCGGGTTATTATTTGTTTGAATTGAATCAATACCGCATATATCTTATTTAAATCAGTAATTTGAATGGGACATTTTGATTACTATCCTAAGTACTGGCGTCCATCACAAAAATCCATTTTAGCATCTCCTTAATAAATGTTCCACGGTAAAAATAAACTTTCAAACAATATCAGTGCGGCAACTTAGCAGATTTTATGTATTGAAAGCCGCACCCACGATTCATAACTTATATGAGAGAGAAATTAAATTGTCCAGCAGGAATACTAAACACCCTTTACCACTCCCACTTCACCGCCACCCCACAAAAGTTAAGTAAGTGTTTATGGAACCGCAGTAATAAAGTGCGCAATTTAATACAAGAGTGCACTTACGGTGAACCGTTTTTTGATAACCCGAGAGATAGAGGGAAGATGCTGAGCGAGGGAAATGCAAGTTGGAAGAATATTACGATGGGGTTGGAGGTGGACTTGCGAGGAGGCCTCTGAGCAATACAATTTCAATTGTCCTCCCAGCTCGTTCGTAAAAATTCATTGAAGCCAATTGATGGTACAAGTACTCTACCAGGCCTACCAAGCCTACAGACATACATACGTACAAACATATGTACGAAAAAGCATGAGGCGTCAAGCAATTGGAGACGATGTTCATTTGGCTGGCGTCACCGGCCCCTGAGAATTGGGGGCGGGGCTAGAGAGCTCCACCGTTTAGGATTTGGCATCTTGTCCGCTAATTGAGCGTTAAAGCAAGGCGCATCGCGCTTTATTTTTCACATGGTTTTATTCTGATATTTGAATTCACCCGAGCCGGATTTAGATGATGAGACCCACCAATCAACTCGCTGAGCAAACAAAATAAAACAGAAATCTCAAACCGGCTAAATGGCAATCGCTGTGGAGCGCTTTAAGTACGTATTTAATTAGAATATACTTGTAGTTAAATGTAGTTGGCAGTCAGCCGTTGCTCCACCTGATGCGACATATGTTTAAACTGTGTTTATATTAATTGATTTATAATTGAAACATCTAACGCGAGGCACGCGCTCAGCGGTTTGCAATCTAAGCTAATCCAACCGGTTAGGGATAGTGACAAACTGATTTGTGTAAAAGGGTAGCATAGTTATGTATGTGTGCAAATGAATCATGTCAATTACTTTTCTAATTTAAGGCAATAATTTGCTTATAGTTTTAGGTGCAGTAAAATGTCAGACGAAATATATTATACGAAATTTTTATATCCTTAGAAAGATAATCCACAATGAGGACTTCTTTGCTCATTATGAGCTCATCCATCAAAAATGCTGCAAGATACTTTTAAGTATTACGCAATTGATATGCATTATCTCCGAGCGGTCATTTTCGATTAACCCAAATATGACACAAAACACTCAGCGCATTTAACCATTTCTGACTGAACTTTAGGCACATCTATCGCTTGAGGTAGTTCCGGCCCAGCGGAAGTTTTTATAAGCCAAGTTTGCATCGGTACCGATTTGGTCACTCAAGGCCACCATGGGTTTTTGTTTACGAGAGATAACCTTTGAGTGGCAAGATCTATTGATAGCTTTCTGCTGTGGGTCTCTGTTTTTACGATTATTGATGTTTTGATGCGGCGCTAATGAGGAAACAATTTGCCGGTGCACTGCTACACTGGCGGCTGATAAGACAGTAAAAGTAACCATTCCGGCGATAAAGGAAAATTCAATTCGGACTTGGACAGTGTCTACTGAAAGTCGAGTGCCAGGCCCTCAAGTCACTGGAGTTACTCATCCATCGTGATCCCAAAACTGCACTTGGCACGCTTTCAGAAATGTGAAAACGTGCCCATAAATATTGAGCAAACAAATAACAAACAAAAAAGCGCTAATCGCTGTAAAATGCCGATGAATTAAAATGTGTCTACATATAGCAGGTGGCTTTTAAAATTGTAAGTATTGCGAAATAGACCCCCATCGAATCAGTCTAATTAGCATATCAATTCGGAGGTTCGAATACAGACCAGGAGAATGTGGTTAGTTCACAAGGGGCAGAATATCAAGGGGCCGGCTCTAGATTGGCTCATTGGTTTGTAATACTTGTCGATCGCAGGCAAGGTTGGACTTAGCTGTGGTCGTATATAATATATTACGCATGTAAATTGGTTACTTCGGCTGTTGGGCTAGGTAAGGTAATACGACCATGCATCTGCAATGATAAGGTATTCGTTGTGGTTGCTCTGCATTTGCTAGCTTTGTATTCAAAGCTTATTTGTAAATATACAATAGGTTCAAAAGTCCTTTGTATTGGTAGCTATGTTAATCCTTTCAATCTTTTTCAATCCTTTAAATATTCGTTTTTTAATCTTATTTTTTGTTTTAGGGTATGAATTTTCGTTGGTCGTTCTCTGTCCTTTTTTTATATTTTCAATATGAATTCGATTGAAATTTCGATGCAAAGAAAATGTTTGAATTTAAGATGCTCACTGAAAAAATATGAATATTTAAATTTTCCAATCTAGAAAAGATAATTTGTTGACTTTTTAGCAAATGTCGATATTAAATGCTCGCTTGATATCGAAATGAGCCAATGCAATTTATATTAAGATCCCGATGGATAATATATCAATGATGGGCGATTATAAACGAGTGCAGCAAACCAGTGCTTAAATAGGTGCAAAGATTTTTCGTGGAAAATGGTTGGTGATTAAAACACAACTAAATAAAGAAAAGTGCAACAGTACTTAGTTTTCAAAACTACACAAACATAAGGACCAGCGAGCACAAACTATTGAAATCAAAGATAACCAAATAGAAATATAAGTTTTCAAAAATTCAACATTTTCACACAATTTTGGTTTTAAGTTGTTTTTTTATATTTAGTTTGGTGCGGACAACACAGTTAGGTTTAGGTGAAGAATTCTTATAAAAGGGTTTTTGGTCCTAACCTCGCCGCCCAGCATTTCCAGGTCATGCGATGCGGCATGCGATGCCGTTTTAATGATCTTGTAGGTCTTGGCGAACGGTGCCTTTATAAGCTGTTGTAGTCATAGGAGGTTAAATATTATACGGTACAGATTTGCGTTAGGGCGAATGGAAGACTCATTTCGATGGATATTGTTTGTAGGTTTGGTTTTCAGTATCGATTCGATTTCGTTTGATATTATTTCAGTTGGAAAGTAAATGCAAATCAAATTTCAATACAAGAAAGGAAGAAGAAAAACAAGAAAAGGAGGAGAAGAAAGCGCATGTACAAAACACGAGGGGAAAAAATGTAAACAAGATTTACGATTATATAAGTATGTATAGAAAAAATTTTGCATATAAATTTCCTTATTTAGTAATCATTAAATCGATTTCTGAGGCATAACCTAAAGAAGCAGATGTATTATCGATTCGGTTCGTAATTCAAAAATATCGTGGAAAGGCTCGAGAGAATCTAAAAAAAATATATGTAGAACAAGTCGAGGAAAAAACTCAGAGCAAAGAGTTAAACGATATGAAATGGTGGATAAAGACATAGACGCGCATGGGGAGCCTCGGGTCAGGCCGGCAGTGAATCGATATGGACTCACCTCCCAGGACTCGCGGGTCAGATCGCTTATCTCCTCGCCATCCTGGCTGCCGCTTCCCATGCCGGCTTTGGTAGTGCCGCTTTTAGTCCACTCGGTGTCCTCTTGAATCAGCTCAAAACCACGCGCCTTGATCTGCTCTTCGTCCAGCTCACCGTACAAGTGTTTAACCCAGGTGTTTATGAAGCGATAGAGCTCATCAACGCTGCAATTGAAAAATATAATATTATATACACTGTTGGACAAGTTCCAGGGTTTCCCCGCTATTTAAACTAGAGGCGTTAAAAAAGTTTTCACAGGCTATGAAATCATCCGAATACTTTTTGTGTTGGGCATAGCTATTATTAACTAGATTAAGTCAGTATTCAAGTTTTGGTTGCCCAGTAATTTGGTTTATTAAACCGATATACTTATGACCTTTCTGATCGTGGAAATCGGTGTACTAGTGCCACGAGATTAGAGGCCACCGCTGCATCGTTTATAATAAGCTCTCCATAAATACGGAAATGCGTTCTTAGTTTGAAGATAACTCCTAACTCACCGATTCTTTGGCACACTGAACCAGTACTCAGCGCGCAACTTGTTCTTCCCGTAGGACATGACAGAGGTTGGCAGCGGAATGGCCTTGCCAATGGGCTTGCCCATGCGCAGGCGTAGATACAATGGTGGGTCAAGGCAGGCTCGAGCCGGTCGTGGGATGAGTTCTGTGTAGGATACAACATTAGTAGGCGTCTCATAACTTGGAAATCATATCCATCTTACTGTCCACACTAATAAAGAGTTCCGGTTTGTCGTCCATGGAGACCATGGAGCGGTAGTCCAGTTTGGGCGCCTGCTTGGCCTCCTTCAGCTTAGTGCTGGACGAAGTGCCCTCTGAAGAGTGAGGACGAATAAAGGTACCGATTGAGGAACGTCTGGGGAAGTACAACATAAATGTATTAGCATAGATCATAACAACATGGATCTAAATGTACGACTTGTGAACGATTATTGGAATTTACACTCAGAACTAAGGAATGAAGCTGACGAATCAATTTAAACCAAAAATGCGTAAAAGTGCTCGGGTGACTTCGTACTTCTTTGCGATTCAACACTACAACATCTATATCACTAGCAATGAAAAGAGCAACAACAACGGAAACGAATGGTGGAACACATCAAGAAAGTGGTGACAGCTGATCAGAGATCCGTCCTTACCCATAGGTCATGTGACCCTCGGAATGAGTCGAATGCGGAGTCAATGGCGGCACAGGTGAGCCACCAGAGTCCTCGGACGGTGTTTTCGAAAAAAGATTCCCGCCCAGCTCTGAAACCAGAGTAATGGGCGAGCTAAATGGTACGTAAGTGTTTTAAGTATATGTAGGCGGGATATCGGGTGTTGTATGTCGTGTTATGTTATGCCGTGTGGTGTAGTTGATGTTGTGGGATTTGGGGTGTGGAGTCATAAGCGAGAACAAGTGGGGTGTATATATTTAGCAAAGCAGCCGATCCGCATAAAACGAAGGTAAGCATTTGCGTTTTCGTTTTTTTATGTTTCGAAACGAAATAAACAAAATTTGGTACCAATTATAGTAAGAGATTGCTAAATGTGTACTCGTTGAGTTCGGGCTCTACTCACCTTGAGAATACTTTCGAAAATACACTTTGGTTGGAGTCACCCGTGTTGGGTGCCGAGTCTGTGTCTCCTGACTTGTTCAGGCTTCCAATACCCACGCCCCCGGGCGGCACGGCTCCACCCTCCCCAGTCAAGCCCTCCACCCATGTCAGGGGGTATGAGAGACGTTTTAGCATCTGAAGAGCAAGGAATGTATTAGTCAAGTGGTTGCGAAAGTATTCAATATTTCGATTCTCTACGTAAAATTCAATAATTTGTTTAACGTATATTGCCTTTAATTGTTACCTTTCTTGGAGTATAAATACAGTATTTTTAAACAAGCTGCATATCGAATAAATAAACACTTTACCTTGCTCTTTTTCTCCGCCTGCTTGTCAGTGACAGCCAGTGCAGCCGCCTGGGCCTGAGCCTGTTGAGCGGCCTCGTCGTCGACGCTAAAGCTCACGCTTGAGGTCTTTTTACGGACGCCTCCTGTGCCGGCGTCGAGACTCTGCCCGAGAACGGTGCTGCGAGGCGGGGACTCGCTGAAGTGCGTCGGCACAATGGTTTTCGGTGGTACCCAGTCGGAGCTGAGAACAATGTCCGCATCGCTGTAGACGGCTTTCTTTGGTATCGGGTGTACGTTCGGAACGGGCTCGCGGATATCGATGCCCGAGTCGTAGCACGACTGCTTGGATAGCTGCTCTAAATGCTCCAGGTCGATGCCCGAGGGAGGCAGAGGAGCAACGGCGGGTCCAACCGCTGCGTCAGCTGCAACAGCAGCCACAGGGGGTTGGCTAAGCGGTACTCCGCTGACCGAGCTATTGGCCGAGTGCAGATCCTTGACTCTTGCACCGCTGTCCACGGTTACGTTAGACTCGTTGTCGCCCTCATCTTCCGAGGATCTTCGGAAATTAGACAAACAATAGCTGAGTAATATTTTCGTGCGCGGCACACACAGATTTATGTACAAGTGGTTGGGGGTGTAATGCGATAGGTGTTTGGTGTAAAGCGGTTGGTTTATTAACACAAATTGCAATTATAGGTATGGTTTTTGGCGTAGCGTAGTCAAAATATGAAAATAAAACGCAAAAAAAGAACAAACAGCAAGTTATTAAAACAATTACAAATGGTCTTTGGCCAGCCAAAGTCTTATCTAAATGATTTTCATTGATTGAATAGTTCACCTAGTTGTCTTCCAAGTACTTAACTTTATGAAAACTACTTAAGATAATAGTTTCATGAAAGGAAGCTTTTTATTGTATTGAAAAAAATGCGTTTATAGTCCTAAGACAACAAATTAATTAGATTTATGGTAGCCATGAAAAACAGTTCAGATTTAAATCGCATTTTAATCAAAAGGTATTAATAGAAACTAAAGTGTTCTATCTTGTTACGCGTTACTCAGTTGAATAAAGTAGTAAAATTATGTAGATGAATAGATTCTGACTACTTTAAAATCGAATATTTATATAGATTCATAAAAAATTAAAAAAATGTGTAGCAACTGTACAATACCACACAAAATGTACATTATAAATGGATCAACAAAAAAAATTTCTGGATAATGTGTGAACACAAGCGTAAGGCAGCTGGGCAAACACTAACCGGTCTTTGCTCGGAATGGCCCAGTGGTGATCCAACAAACTCTTGCGCCGCTCCTCAAGGGTGGAGCGGGTGCTGGAAAGGCCGAGACCGGCCTTCTTGTCTTCATCGTCTAGACCGTCAGTCTTAGAGCTATCTTTGGCTTCCGTAGAAGAGTCCTGCAGAAAATCAATGGGGAATAAGTTGGGACACAGGAACAATATGATTAAAGTGCCTTACCTCTACACGTTCGCGGTCGAAGGCTTTGGGAAACGCGTCGCCATCGCGTCCAGTGCTGGAGCAAAGCGACTCTTGGTCGTCAGCGATCTCCAGCGACCCTATGTCTGCAGTTGTTAGATAAGAAAAAAAGCATTAGTACGCCAATCTCTTCTAAAGGGAAATTTTGTTAACGCTTTCTATACTTCTGTTTCCGATTGATCTTAGACAAGTTAAGCAGTTTATCATCTTACATGGATTTGTATTGAAACTTGATTATAGAAATGACCCGAACTTACCATCCAAGCGTTTATTACCGTCTTCGCCCAGCTCCTTGGAGTCTTCTTCGATTAATACTGGTTTGGGAAAGTAAATCTCCGGCTTCTCCGCGTCACCCGAGCCGGAGTTCAGGCTCTGACCTGCTCCTCCGGCCACTCTCATGTGTGCAATATCATGGAAAATGGCGGCGTTGACCACCAGCTCCATTGGCGCAATGACGCCGTAACTCTCCGGGCCGTGCTCGATGACCAGCGGATCGCTGACGTTGGGATCGAACATAACGGCGTTGGGCGTGACCAGAAGGACGCCGCCCACAACGCCTTGTCCGTCCGTGATGTGGCGCACATTGATCTTCAGGAAGCGCTGGGTGATCACCGGGTCGTCGCTTTTGTTGGCCTCCTCCTCCGCCTGCTGCTGGCTACTGCCGCCCACGCGCTCAATGTGTCCAGGTTTTGGGGATCCGGGGCGCAGGCCCTCGAGTATGTCTGCAAGGAGAGGCATTTAGTTAATATATTTGCTGGTTAGGTGCAAAAACGGCATTTGGTTATTATATTATATTGGGCGCTAGTGGTTTTAAGGTGCTTCTGCTGGGCTGTGATTTTATCAACTACACCCGTGGCCGCGATAAGATTGTGAAAGCAAAATTGATATATGAGATATTTTAAACTAAATCTACGCCTTGTGACCTCCCTTCGTTGTTTTAGGTGTTACGACCAGTAAATGGGAACGGCATATAAGGCTTTTCCAAACTAGTTCGGTTTGTGAGGGGATGTCGTAAAACGATTTCCTAAAGGGTGCAGCTTTTTCGCAGCGCCATGGGATTGGAAGAACGATTTTAGAAAAAAGGGTTTTAAATAAATAAGTCTAACTAAGTATATAACTTTTTAACGTTTATAGTGTAGTAACAAAAACTTGCATAGCTGGTTCTAGTTCTAACTAGTTTCGATCAACCTCGTGTACTAGGTGCTTAGAATCTTTTAGTTGTATGGGTCGTCACCCGCCCAGTTTTCTGGTGCAACTGCTGCATCTCCCATATCGAAGATGCGGTTTCCAGGGATTGAGAATGGTCAACGCGACCCTTGATTAACCAAAGGTTATATCGTAAAACGCCTTGACCTTCAATGCCAAAATTTTGTCAACCGTAATTAGCACTTATTCGAAGATCGGAGCGACAACAAAGGTAGGAAAAACAAACAATAACCTCCATTGCGCCAGAAGACAGCAGTGTGCATGCTGAAAGTTAGGATCTTGAGTACGTTCCGGCGCACTCTACGTCGTGGAATATCCGGTTCTCAGTACGTGGCTTTCCGCACTTGACCGATTCGATTTTATCGCCTTTTTAAAGTGAAAAACAGCGGAAAACACGTTCTATGAATAAGAAAACATTAGCCAGAAGTGTGGCCGCAGCTCGGTTCTTCATATATACCTCACGTTAACGGAATATACTGAAATATTCCCGTCAGCAATATGGGTATTCCTGAAACTGCAAAGCTCTACTTTTGGAGAAAGTAGAGTCAAATTTCGTGAAGTTATTACAGAATGGGGTCAAACATTAATTTCCCATATAAAAATACACATTTTTTTAACTGCTTTAAATAACTGAATATGGTTCCCTTATTTTAGAATTAACATATTGTAGCATTCTATTCTAAACATTTTTGAGATCTTCGAGTGTGTGTCTTTTAAGTGGTTTTTAAAGTATTTTAAAATGTAATGCAATAAACAAGAATGTACGAGTAATATTTTTTCCAAAATAATAAGGAGCATATAACTTCAATTTAGTAAATTTTCCCAAACACTTCAATTGCATTAAAACATTATTAGTAAAACGACGAAATTTAAATAAATAAAATCAAATAAGCAAAATGTTATCAATCGCGCGTCTAGTTATGTATGTATGTATGTACATAAAAGTATAAGAGTTTGGACTTTTAATTCTGAATATAGGAACACGCATGTTAAACTCGTGCAACAAAAAACTCAAGCAGCGATGATGGCAAACGCTTCACTATCGACGCACCAATTGCACCATTTCCACGGAGCAGCGCCTGGGTTAGCTTCCGTTCTTACCTTTCTCGCGGCTCTCGTCGGCGGACAGCTTGCGCTCGACCGGACTTGATTTTCCGGACAGACTGGCCCCGTCCGCGTCGTTGGTGGAGCTGCTGAAGGCGTCGTCCTTGGCGCTCTTGTCCGGCACCAGCAGCTGCTGGCCCGGGTAGATGAAAGAGCTGTTCAGCCGGTTCAGATGGGTCAGCTCCGAGGGCGTGGTGTCGAACCGGGCGGCCACGGAGGTCAGGGTGTCGCGATTGCCCACGGTGTAGGAAATGGTGGGTATGGTGGGCAATGAAGACTTTTGCCCTGCGGAACGAAAAGAAATAATAATTAATAAGGGTATAGCTGGAGGCACGTGCTCGCAGTTCTGTACTCGCAGGATCGGGCTCTTTTGGGGCACGCTGCTGGAAGACCTCGAAATAGTTGCCATCGGGTCGCAGTTGGGAGTAAATCACACTTGTGGGCGAAACTTGTTGCCGGCAGAGATAGATAACAGAAAACTCGTTGGTTGGCAGGTGCCAGTATATCTCAATCGCTTCCACCATTTCTGGCCTGGCATCACAAGATATCTTCTATCCTTCAAAGTGCTGCCTCATCTCTTTTTTCGAACTGTCACAACAATCAGCGCTGTTAGTTTGGGCGCGCATTTTCAAACCCTAACATTCTGCAACCGTGCCGTGCGAGTTTCAAAGCTCACTAGCTCGGCAAAAAGACAATCGCAGCCAAAACACTGTGTTATCAAGTTAACTATTCACTATTGATACGGAAAGGAGCGATAAGAATTTAGTTTATAGGTACCCCCACCTGCACTTAGATAACGATCGATAACAGGAAAGGTCGAATATTGATGTTGCCACTTAACCCTTACGTTTGTATGCTTTGACGCAGTAAGTAAAAATTATTATATAAAAAAATAATTATTGAATTAAATAAAACTATTTAATAATTTGATGAGAAATGCAAATGTGATTTTGTAAAATAATTAAAAATGTTTCATTACATTTGCAATTTACACCTATTTTACATAGAAAGTGAGCCTCAGCGGCACCTGGCGGCAGAATATCCTACCCGATTCGTCTTTACCTCTAGTGTAAGGTTGAAAAATCTACACACATTTTACATTCTGTCTTATTGGATAAGTTTAAAGCGAACTATTTTAAATTGAAAATTGTGGATACGAGGGGATTAAGCTGGGCAAGGTTCCTACCAGAAATAAGTATCAGTTTTCAGAAATACAAAGAAAATATTGTACAATTCGGAAAGGTCGCCTTGCATTACTCTACATACGTCTGCTGCTGCCCCAACCTAATTTATTCCTACCGAGCCTCATCGGTTTATTTATGTTAGTTTGTTAGTTGACGCGTGAAACACTTACTTGATAGTTTGTCGACGCTCTCGAAGCGCTGCTCCACTTTGGAGCGGAGCGAGTCCAAGTCGAATGGAGCCGCCAGGCCGTGATCCACGCTTCGCGATTTGCTCCTGGAAAAGTCAGAAATCGGTTTTAAAATCGAGAGGAACGGAATATTTGATCTTGTGGCGATCGGAGCGCAGTCTATTGCGATCGTTATCACTTACAAATTTCCAGCTCGAATTGTGACCATAACCGGTTAAAAACAATTTATTTATTGGCGGCCTGTTTGCCTTTTTAATTCAGCCTTTTTGTTGTGAATTTGCTATCGTTTTGTAAAGATTATCTAGACGATCAGCGTGTGTCCAAATAGGGCAAAACGACGCATTAAATATGTTCTTTTTAAACGATTTTTTTGATTAGCATTTATGGTTTAGCGAGAATTATAGAATAAGATTTTTCATGTGACTTGTCCTTAAGTGATTGATAGAATTAACTCAGAAAAGCATACAAAAATTTGTTGTGAAGGAAAATACGTTTATAAACATACATACTTGTCGAGTGTTTCTAATTTCTGATCTCATCTCAAAATGTTCGACAGAAAAAAATTAATTGCCTAATAAGTTTCTATTGGCCTTACATTTGGTAGTGAAAGTCTGAATTTATGCATTATTAAATATGCTTTGACTTGGCAATCTATACAGCTGGCTAGTTGGTGTCTGTCACCCTATCAATTTTATCCTGAATCCTATAATCAACTGACATGGCGGAGTACAGTCGGGAGCCTTGTCCCTTTCGCATAGTAGAGGATTGTGGTGGAGCCTTCGGAATGGGTGCCCTGGGCGGAGGAGTCTTCCAGGCGATCAAGGGTTTCCGGAACGCTCCCTCCGGCCTGAAATACCGGTTAAGCGGAGGATTGGCGGCGGTACGAGCTCGATCCGGCTTGGTGGGAGGTAACTTTGCGGTATGGGGCGCAACCTTTAGCGCCATCGACTGTTCACTGGTTCACTTCCGGAAGAAGGAGGATCCGTGGAACGCTATAATTAGTGGTGCGACCACCGGGGGCATTCTCGCTGCTCGAACTGGTGAGTTTTTTACATTTCATTAGCATTGAGTAATAAAGACTGGGTTTTGAAAATGATTTTAGTATCAGTGTTTTTTCTTAGATACCTTTTTGTCTTGTTTTTCTTTCTGATGTATTATTATTGCTATAAATTGTTTTTAAATCGGCATTATAATAAACAAATAATTGCTTTCTTGCTCATCTCTAGAGGAAGTTATTAATAGTTTTCTATGTTATGGCATTTGGAAATAGATAGTTGAGATATATTGAGATATATATGATCTCTTCCGCAGGACTAACCTCTATGCTAAGTAGTGCTTTGGTGGGCGGAGCGCTTCTGGCCCTTATAGAGGGCGTGGGCATTGCGGCGTCCCGTTATTCGGCGTATTCCTACCGCCAGGTGTCGCCCGTAGAGCGACAGGACTTGCATAAGCAGGAGTTTTTACGGCAGCATAGTGGCGATTCTTCTTTTGTAGCGAATTATGGACCGGTAAGTGAAATCTCCTGCTCAGTAATAGCCCTTTTTCCACCACTCGCACTCTTTTATTTATAGATTGATTCTTCGGCATTGTAGAATTCTTCGCTGCGTCATCGCCTAGTCGTCGTTATCCATCCGCGAACGTGGATCGACGATTGCATACCAATTTATAAAAGATTGCTTTGATTGTTGAAATCTGATACTGGCGGCATTCCCATTTCAATTTAAATTCAATTGTCGTACAGTGCAAGTTTTAGAATCATTAATATATTTTTTTCTTCGTTTATTGTTAGGTTCGGCACATTTATATCCACAGTCTGAAGTCCAGCCGAAGTATTGTGGCTTTTTGAGAGGCGCGTGTGCTTCAAAGCTCCATAATTGAAATTCCATATTTATTCAGGGCTTCCTCCTCCAAAGTTCCTTGGATCAAGCCTGAAGTTGGCCAGCAAGAATAATTTCAGTACCGCCTTGATAAATGATCAGATTGGCTCCTTTATGGATGAGCAAGGCTTTCGCACCTAAGCATTAATATATCTGGATATTCTACTTTATAATCCAAACTGAAGTTTTCATACCCGTTACTCGTAGTGTGGTTAAGGGCCTTACTAGATAACAGATAAAAGAAAGCGTTTCCGTTTTTTCATTTTTTATTTGCTCCCTACAATCGATATGCGAACATTTTGAAATTTTTACCTCGCACTCCCACTAGTTAAGTCACGATAAGTAAGGTAGTTGAAAAATTCGACTATAGAGTTCTCTCTTGTTGTTATCTAATGTTATGCCGAAAAGAAACCTGGTAAATTGTATAATATTACATTCTAATAAATTGAAAATTGAATCGTTCCTGTTTTAAAATGTTGCAATTTATTTTATCTTAATTACATCGATTTAGCACTACTTTCTTTTTTCTGCCTTTTTCTATATTATTGCGTTCTCGTTTGATTGGCAAAACTAATTTCCGTTAGAATTTCGGGCGGGTTTTCCGTTGCCAAGATAGTTTAGTTTGCTTTACAGCAAAGTGAATGACAACCAAATGCCCGAATCGACATATTCATAATAAATATTCATATTGATAAATATGAGTTTAAGAAACCTTCCTTCTGCCGATCACGGGTCTCCTCTTTTCCTTTCCACTGAGAGTAAAAAAAGTTTATTTGTGCGTGTCTCTTCACTGTGTCGCCAATTAGCGCAATTGGCGATAACCATAATTGAATATCAATGATAAAAAATAAATACGCGAGCGCGTAGAATAATTGTGGACTGAAGTTTTCAACTGGCAGCAGGCGCATGCAAAGTGCCTTTGTTCGCAGATAAACAACGGCGGCAAATACTAAATAATTATTTAACGCATATTTGTCGCCACTCGATATTTGCCTTCCACATTTTTAATTCCTAGCCATATTTACCCACGTTCGCCAATGAGAATTTTCCATGGAATGTCGTTAAGTAGCTGCGCAGCTGAAAAAACCTTTCTAGGCTTCGTTCTAGCACCGAGAATAGGCCTTTTCGCGTGGAAAACCATTGCAAAAACACGAGTCTGGTTGGAACAACTGTGTTTGATTTTAACTATTGAGTTCTACTGAGGCTTTGGAATCTATTTGCACAGTTGGCTTTCGCGCTCAAATGGCATGTATAGATATTTCGCTTTTGCTCGGCAAGTAAACATGAATAATTATTAAATAATTGTAAATGACACACATATTATTTTCAGAGGTCGAATCATTTTTTGCATTCTTCTATTTTTCTGACGAGGAGGTCAGCAAAAGATAGGTTGCGCAGGCTTCTATAAGAACAAAAATGCGTTTTCTTAACCATAATAAGGAATATTTATAAGGTAAGACATCTTTTTCTGCGACCTCTGCATGCCGTGTCACTGGGCAATTCCCAACATCTACCATCTACCTTTACTAATCACTGTAACCAATTGCCAACGAGTAGTTAAAGTGCTACAGACACGCTTCCGCATAAAGCAGTTGGACACACAAAATGGATGATATGGTAAAACAACCTATGGGTGCTTTGAGTAATCCCCTTATGTTTTCCATATTTCCCATAAGCCTCAATACAAAGTATGTGCACTTATACGAGTTGCACACGAAATACGAGTATCAGCAATGCGACGAGTCATATTTGGCCAGGGGGTCTTGAACAAGTCTGCCGAGTGGAAGTCAATCAGGGCTCGATCGCTGGGCCATACATATGTACATAGTACATGTATCTTATCGCTCTTGAGTATTGTTTACCTTCGGGAATGTGGCCCTGGGCGGCGATCAGTGGCATGAGCACCGAAAAAACAGAAGTGGCAGTAGCATTTTACTGGCACAATTCCACCGGGCCAAGTGTCAACAACCCACGGGGGTGTTACCTAGAGTGTTTACTTTACTTATATTTTCCCCACGCATCGAGTGACTCAGTTTCGCTACGTATACGTAATGTGCGACGAACAAAAACATGAATTATTTGCGATTATTGCAGTTGTGAAATGGTAAATAAAGCGAGTGCGCTCAATATTTATGTCTTCTTGTTCGGCATGAGTCATCAAAAGTTGCGGCCTCTTCTTGTGAGTAGGCCGAGAGAATATTCCCATCCTGGCAATTCTATTTATTATCAAAATGGAATACGTACTCTCATGTGTTTCCAAAACTTCCTTATCTGACACCCTTCAAACTGCTGATTTTATCTGTCGATATCACTTGAACATCAGCCATTTATTTACGCTTATACGCGACTAATAAATTATCAAATTTCGTTAATAAGACGCTGGCCGCCCTCCTTATAAATTATAAATATTTGCGGCCTGCCGATTTCGATTTAGTTTGTTGGCCCTCCTTACTTACAGACCGCAAAATAAATTTACTGTGGCAATCGGTTTTTTGAATGTTCATAAATTGGGCTGCTCAGTTATGGTTACAATTCGCTGAAATTCAGATAAATCGTTATTTCTTAAATCTACTTACAAATGGGTTATCAAATGTGTGTTAAATTCAGTCGGGCCATTCAACATTCAACATAGATACATAGATTCACAAAACATAAGGAGGCGGTAAGCGCTATAGTTATGTCATGCAGGTGCGTCAAAGGCTCTTTCTACATACATACATGCTATGTACTGATGCGGCTCTGGCTCATTTGCATTTGTATGGATGGGTGTTTTGAGTGGGGAGAGGTGGACTTAGGTGGAATCGTTAGGTGTTAGTTGCAACTTACCTGCGCACGGGAATCGCCAAATTGTCAACGCTGCGTGACAAACTGGAAACATCTTGACTAGCCCTACGTGACCTGGCACGTTTGAAAATCATAAGGAGCACATCGGGGCAGGCGAACAAAACCAATTAAATGGAAAATTGTGCCAAAACAAAACGGGAGGTCCAAAGAAATAAATGGAGAAACAATAAGGTAAATAAATATGTAATTACGAAATGGTAAATTTAAAATACACCCACACTGCAGCAAAAGAGTCTATCTGGCCTGTTCGCGCTGTTTAACAAACGCCGATTCACGGAATGTACACGTAGTATTGGGAACTCAATAATCCCAACCCCAAGCCCTCCTGTCAATTAGCTTTCTGCCGCTGGATATGTTTATGGATACATGTACTCGACATGAGCTTATTGCTTCGGAATCGTCACGTTCAGAAAACAGTCGGGTAAGGTCGTAGAAATAGGTAGGAAGGAATTAAGGGACACTTGGCTTATCTATTTTAATTTATATATGTATATATTTAACAACATCTTACATGATTGACTAGTTTGTATTTTCCCTGGAAAATGAATTTTCGGAAATGCTAAGAACCAGTACTCAGAAAAATGCTCTTGAGAATTACCATTTGTACGCAATCAGTTGATACTATCAGTTTGGTTCTACGCACTCGAAATCTTGTTGAAAACAAGAGAGAACGCTATAGTCGAGTTCCCCGACTATCTGATACCCGTTATTCAGCTAGTGTACACTGGTAGGCACAATTGTTTTGACGAAATGATCTTTCGTGTTTCTCAGTACTCTTTGATCAGCTTGAACTAAAACTCTTGCTACTTTTTTTTATATGCTATTAATAATATGCTATTTATGAACTTTTGTGCACTATTTGAAAGCTGCTGATCAAAGAGTACTGAGGAACACGATAGAACATTTCGTCAAAATAATTGTGCCTACCAGTGTAAGTGCGAAGGACAGTTTTTGGCGGTTTGTGGGCGTTAGAGTGGGCGTGGCCAAAAGTTTTTTGGCGAATAGATAGAAATTTACAAGACCAATACAAAAATGAAAAAATATTAAAACATTTTTCAAAAGTGTGGGCGTCGCAGTTTTGGGCGGTTTGTGGGCGTTAGAGTGGGCGTGGCAGCATGATTCGACAAACTTGCGCTGCGTCTATGTCCCTGGAGTCTGTATGCCTAATCTCAACTTTCTAGCTTTTGTAGTTCCTGAGATCTCGACGTTCATACGGACAGACAGACGGACAGACGGACAGACGGACGGACAGACGGACATGGCCAGATCGACTCGGCTACTGATCCTGATCAAGAATATATATACTTTATATGGTCGGAAACGCTTCCTTCTGCCTGTTACATACTTTTCAACGAATCTAGTATACCCTTTTACTCTACGAGTAACGGGTATAACAATGTCCAACTCGACGTGCAAATATACTTTAGCTTGTCAAGGGTATTCAATTTATATACCGATATGATATGAGTGCAAATAAAATTCCCACAATTCGCGACTATTTCAGTTGAGATTGTCAGAACTGAAGGTTTTGCATAAGTATGTTACAATCCGAAGCGCCTAAAAGTCTATGATATAGGCCACGGTCAAACCGTTTGGCATAGACAGTTTATCTAAATTTGGGGCAATTATGAGCAGCGAAAATAAATAGGAACTCTTCACGAAAGGCATTGTTAAATGGGACAATGAAATGGCCGGCACTTCAATCAACCGAAAACAGAAATATATATACAGCCGATTTATAGGTTGGACTTGTAATTGTTTGTAATGAAAAACAAGAGGAATTGCTATAGTCGAGTTTCCCGACTATTTGAAACCCGTTACTAGCTAGTGAAAGTTCAAAGGAGAACATTCAACACTGACAGTTTTTGGCGTTTTGTGGGCGTGGCAAACGGGTTTCTTTTTTTGGCAAATTGAGAGAAATTTACATGAGTAACAAAAAAATTAAAAAATATCAACGTATTTTTCAAATGTGTGTGGGTAGCATTTGGGCGGCTTGTGGGCGTTAGAGTGGGCGTGGCAATCGACAAACTTGCGCTGCGTCTATGTCACTGGAGTCTAAATCTAAACTTTCTAACTTTTATAGTTCCTGAGATCTCGGCGTTCATACGGACGGACAGACAGACGGGCATGGCCAAATCGACTCGGCTATCGATCCTGATCGAGAATATATATACTTTATATGGTCGGAAACGCTTCCTTCTGCCTGTTACATACTTTTCATCGAATCTAGTACTACTCTACTCTAGTTTTACTCTACGAGTAACGGGTATAATAATCAGCCAGTCTATTCAATGAATCCAAAATTTACAAAACTTGTAGGATTGGCCTAGCATTGACCCACAATGCCAAAAAGGGGAAACTCAATAAGCAAAAAAAGGGGATTCCATGATGGCCTAGTGGGGAATATGTGTACGTACTTAAGATCATGTTTATACTGCGTAATTATAATGGTCTCTGGTTTTTAACCACAGGAAGTTGGCTCAACATATTTACTTTTATCGTAAGACATACTTTTGGATTTACTTTTATCGTAAGACATACTTTCTGGTTTGTTTCTAGATCTTACGATATAGTGTAATGGTCCCCGAATTAAAGACTAGTTAAATTTTGTAGTCCGCATTTATAGATGACCTCACGCACCTAGCAAACAATTTGTCAAACTTGGCTGAACAAAATGTTTGCCATCTTATCAAAGGATCGGGATCTTATCGAATCAGTCATCATAAAGATACGAATTCAGAGCAAAGGCTGCCAATCAATTCGCGATTTTTAGTCATACGATTTTTGAATTAAAACCCCTTAAAGATCTTTAATGGAACTGTTTGATAAACGCATGTGGGCTTACCAATAATATTGCGATGTAAGTATAACGTTTTGCATTGTGTATTCAAATGACTTTAGGTATTCGCACTGAGTTCATTACTTTGTTTACACTAAAGTAGAGACCGTATCAACCCAAACTAAATGCAATTTCTGTAGACTAGGGCTAAAATAATTACAGGAAATTGATGTATGTTTTGTGAAAATATCGGATACCGATTAACTAGGCGATCAATCATAGCCCCGCCATTTGACAGATGAGTTAGAGAAAAGGGGTGGGTGACTAGAACAAGCAAAAGATAAATTCACTTGACACTGTTGACTTTTAATGATTCAATTTGGCTGTCACCGCTATGGGAGGTGGAAAATATTGATGACAAAATTAATTAGCTTGTCGAAGGAGCCGTAGAGCAAGGAAATACAAATATAAAACCCCAAAGTCGGCCCTTATCAGCAACCAAACACAGCTGACATCAACTGCAGCGGCTGTCTTCTAAACAGTGTCACGTGAATTAATTTCGTCTTTGATTTTGATATTACTCTATATTACGCTTTGCCTACAGCCCAACTTTTGATTGTCATATTTAAATTGCCTCTTTGGGCTCCACCCCCCTCTCACCATCCGCCTTATAATTAGAATTTTTATGCCGCATTGTTATCTCTGTTTGCCTTGGCTTTCGGCTGCTCTGGAAAAATAAAACGAGTGAAATGTTGTTTGTATTTGCCCGTCCGTTGCTACCAACTCAACGGCAAAGAAAAAGGTTAATTGGATTTGCTGACACTTTTTGCTTTTGTCTTGCTATTCTTTTTGCATCAGAAAATGTGTCATATTCAAGGGCAAGTCAGCACGTGAGGATTGCGTAATGGAAGTAGTTTGACTCAGAGTGGTTTTGCTAAAAAGTTAGAGAGCATGATGGTATTGTGCGAAAACATCCATGAATTTAAAGAATATCTAGTGGCGATGATATCCAAAAACCTAATTTAATCTGCTCTTGAAATAAATCCTCCTCCGAAAAATCAACATGAATCACATGGATGTGGGTTAAGGTTGGCCTTCACCCGCTGCCAGGGAGAAAGAAAGTTAAAAAGTCAACGACGAGGCCTCTTATTTGGATATAAACTTTTTTTTTTGCAAATATTTAAATTAGCGGGCGGGTTCTTAGTCATGTGCAGATGAGGAAACAGTCGTCGCACTTTTATATTGCAAGGCAGCGCTTTTGGACTGGCCTTAATTGAAACGATTAATTGCATTTTATATCACTTTTGTAATACCCACGGGTGTGAGCACGACTGATTGTGGTCAGTTGCCTTTAAATTCTCGGCGCCAGCGGCGTCGTATATAAAAACATCAGCAACTCGTTTGATACTTTTTTGTATCTGAGTATACGCGTATATCAGTCCACCCGATCGGTATTCAAATAAGTTTAGTTTGGATGTGTCGTGTTTGCCAGCTATTTAGCATGGAAGCCATAATTTTGCTTTACAATTTGTTAGAATCGTCAGCCCGTCTTCATTAGCGGCTCATTCAGGCAATTGCTATGGACACCTGGCCAAAGAGTTCGGGATTTGGATGGACAGACGAGCCCCTTGATGTAGCAATTCAAAAAAAGAGAGTCTACGCACTAGAAGCTGTTTGAGCTGCTGTTTCGACTGACTTAACTGACCTTCACTTTGTAAATTCCACGAGCAAAATACAGAATTAGAAGCGCACACACTAATTTCAATAAACCAGTTTGGGCAAAACTCAAAATATTTACACAAACTGACGCGGCAACAACACGGCTGAGAACTGTTATCTTTCATTTGAATTGAAACTTGCTTTACGTAAATTAAGATAAGAGCCGCGTTATCATGAGGAAAAACACGAGCAGCCAATAAACAAGGCATCGAACAAAGCGGGAATCTAATTGAAGCGAATGCAAAGCCCGATCCGAATGGGACAAATTTTCCTCAATCAACAATGAATTCTAATTTGAACGAGTACATCGAGTAAATGATTTTCACTTGAGGCTTCCATCTTGAGCGAGAGGCTCTAAGAAATTGCATTTGATTGGTTTTAAAGAGCGTCGTTAAATGTAATGAATATTTATTCATTGCTTTGCACATCTTGCAATAAATACATAGCAATTTGTATTGTATATAAATTATGAGTTATAATTAAGTCAGTTAAACACTTTGCCACTTAGCATTTGCATAAAATTACGATTTTTCGATATTTCGGGAGCGCTTCGATATAGCCGCGAATTCTGGAGAGATCGGTTCAAATGTCTCACGTCGCGAGTTTCATTTCCAACTGACAGACGCAAAATAAAAATCATCCCATGGGTCTGGGGCTCTGTCATTGTTAATGCCATGAGCTCTGGATGTTATCATTCTGGATGGAGACTAATGTGCTCCACTGCCCTCTTGTTCCGACATTTTACATACATACATATGTATACGTACCTATACCCATTCATTTATCAAATCAGCAGCCAGCGGAGCGCAATAAAGGCCTCTCCGTCCGCGGACTTTGTGCACTCACGCACGTAATCATTCAGACTGGAATTTAAGTTGGGAAAAATTCGAATACCCCGCCGATATACATACTAAATATCTATAAATAGATATCTATAAATCATAGGTCTTAATTGACCGCAGCTCAAAGATACATCGTTTATTTCAATCTCAATTTTGTTTTAGTTATTATGCTTAATAGGAAATGACAATAATCTAAGTAGTCTATCTGATCAAAAGAACAGTTTCTGACTTATGTTAGTGAATGACTTTCATGTTGATATTGCGGCAGTTTCGCAAAAATATGAGGTTACGTTTTCCTTAATTGTTACCATATGTTTAATATAAGCAAACATTTGCTAAAATAATTTAGAACCCCCGTTTTGTTGCCCAACTAACGTGAGAAGGGAATTTCGTTTTATAATGTCAAATAGCGATATGAACTAGGATGTTTAAGTAACTTTAGTTAGTTTACAGTGGAATAGCTTGACTATTCGGTTTTAATAAGTTGCCAAGTAACTTCCTGGTGAAAGGTTAGAATAATAGTTCTTAGGTCACAGCGACTTAGTTTCAATATGTCCCCTCACTTAAATAACACTTAACTCGATTGTAATTTTTCGGGTTAATTGCCGCATTTCTGGAAAATTAGCATATACGTCAAAAACCCAAGCGGTTCTTTCTGATCAATTATCCCATTACACCTGATCATCACTGGAGACCCGCCTGACAACGTCGAGCTGTCTGGGCCCTCATTCGAACTTAAGTGTATTACCTAGTTGCAATATTAATTATCTGGAAGAATTTCTCCGCTTGGGAGTTGGGTAATTAATATCCCAGAGATCATCGATTAGCACTAAAGCAAATCAGCTTATTGGATAACATTAACTTGTTTAGACTCTTATATACTCGTATGTATGGGAGAAGGCTTAAAATTCCCAGTGTAAACAAATGACGAATACGTATAGTATGTACATGTGGTGGGGGCAGGGTCGGGCTCAGGTGCTGGTCTAAAAATGAATTACGATTTAATTGGGTTTATATTGGGCGTCTATAAAGAGAAAAATGCTGATACCAAAATGTCAGGCCAGCCGAACCCGAGCCCCCATAAATCGTTTGATTATAAACAATATAATAAAGTGTACTTTATTAGGCATCGTGTTTGCCAAGTACCTGTCACAAAATTTGAGTTAACTTTTTCGTTCGACTCTACTGTTTTCCCTTGCATTTACTTTTGTTTGTGTTCTTCTATAAAACCCTCGACGTGTTTAAAATGGGCGTTACGAGTAGTGGATTTATATATACGAACTTGTAACCGAACATTGTGCTAAAGGGTTCCCGTGTTGGTTTTATTGCCGGTTGTTTTTGTGCTAGTTTGCTAAGCTAAAGTACTTTCGGGTTGAGAATGCGTTGGCTTTCTCAAATCTGATACTGAGACACTTTCAAGAGTGGAGTTGACGGGCTCTTTCCACCAACAAACGTTTCTTGATCTATGTATGTACCTTATAGAGAAATGAGTCAGGACATCTTATGCGTGAGGTCTTAGTTTGGAGAGTGAATCAGACCAAAGGTAGAATCCCAAGTTTAAACAATCTACTTATAATGTAAGTAACAGGTGTTAATGCTCATGACAAGGTGTTAAATGTTTAGCGCACGGTTATAATAAAGGGTTCTGCAAAGTGCTGTTTAAGTTATTTATTTTTATGGCTTAATTTTTTGGTACTTGATTTGATTTATTACTTAATTTGTAAGCAGAAAACTAACATGTTTTACTGTGACAACTTTATAGTTTAAAAAGGGCAGGGCGAATTGTTGTGTAGTTAAGCTGTATGTCACACCAAACGGTCACTTGCAGAAAAAAACACAAACCCCTTTATTCAGTGAAGTACTGCACCTTTGCACTACAGCTCTACGGTTGTTATTATGCAGTCGATTTGATTTTATTGCTTTGTTTTCTAAAACACCGTGCACAATAGAGGTAAAGTCAGAAGAACCTCTACATATCTATATCACACGATCTATGTAGTTTTCACACAGTCGCACAAGCATATAAACCGATCAAATATTTGCTGATAGTTTTGTGATAGTTAACTGTGTACTGTGAGGGCATTATCCAGGCTTGAGCTCGGAAAGACTGAGTCCAAGTCTAGACATCATATGGGACGATTGCCCGTGAGTGATAGCCCGACTGATGGAACTCGTATTTGTATAAACAGCGGGCTGAAACAGAAGCCAAGTTGGCACCACAAAGACACTCAGTCTCCAAGCTAAGCAAATATTCACGTGATCCGAATTCTGCCTTGTGACTGGAAGCTGTTGGATTCGTTGGGACCAGGCCTTAATTAACAATTTCGAGTGGGCAGCTTGTGGGAGCTTGTCGGTATTTTCAACGGATGCTGATGAAAAAAGTCGACAAAAGTACCAGTACTGTCGATTGGCATGATTGGATATTTTTCAAGCTTAGCTTCTAAAGTTGGTCATATACCAACTTATATTTTTGAAGTGCGGTTGCTTATATTAGTCTATTGAAAAAAATATGAAAAAATTTATAATTTTATCTAACCTCAAAAGCCTGATAACCAATAGATCATAGAATTCGAAAAGCTGGTGCCATTGGGCCTTTGCTTAAATTGAACGCCTTTTCAAGTGTAAACTATATATCAATCAGATCTATATCGCGTGCAATAAAAACGTGCTGCCATGGCAGTTAAAAATCGAGCTACTATATATATATACAAGTATTTGTACCGACGTGATGTGGGAAAAGGGGCGACCAATGCGGCAAATATGGCCAATTAATGTTATTGCCTTTGCTTACATTCCGTTGGACTGTTCGCTAAATTTTTGCGCTTCGTTAATTCTCTTTACAAGTTTTATTGACATTGCGAATTGTAAAACGCTGCTTTTTATTTATTCCCGAGTGCTTACGTAAAACAGAGAAATATACAAAAGACATAAGCCCTATCTGATTTGTAACTAATTTGCATTACTGGGTGGCAAGGTTTCCATTTATAGGAATAAGTAATATCCAACATTTGCTCTTTGCTAATTTGGCAACAAAGAAAAATGCTTGCAATCGTTTCGTATCGTTTGCTCATCAATTTTTTTTACCGAAAAGGTTTGTTTACCATGCCTTTCGGGCAATAATTGTCATTGTATCTGGTTTTTAATTAAAGAAAATGAAAACAAAACAATCACAAATAATCAAAAATAATTAAAATGCAACCAAGGCAGTTGCACAGGCTGAAGCACAGGCAAAGTCTCAAATTGAATTCGAGATGTGAGCAAAGTATGACAAGGAACGGAAAAACAATATGCTGGGTAATTAAAAGTAAGATATGGCGAGAACAACCGAAAAATTGTGTGCTTTCAAGGAAGCACAAATTGCTCCAAAAATACCAATTTCGATGTGCAATATTTATAATCTGATGCTCACAATTCCAGCGCTGATCATCAGCCAATTTAGATCAGGAGATTCCGGCTCTAATTGCCTTGCCGGCGGCCAAGACTCGAGCACCATTAAAATAATAATTATACTAATAATGTTCATAATGACGCTCATATTCCGATCCGTCCGTCAAAGAACCCGTTGGGCGTCTGAGCAACGGCAATGACTTGACCTAGTCGGCGGGTCGCAGTTAGTAAATGAACCCTACAGAGCCCCAGTGAAGGTCTCCAAGAGAAGGTATTTTTAAAGGGGAAGAGGAGAAGGTGCTAGGAGTTGCCTATATCACCGAAGCAACAATTCTCCTTTCTTTCTATTTTTGTTTGCGAACTAGGAAGTCGAATCGATTGTACTATATAGTTGAACAATTGTAATGGAATATAGTGGAATATTAATTTAGAGTCAGGATTGGATTTGGTGATTTTTAAACTATTAGGAAACTTGTTAATTGTTTATACCCATTTTTTCGCGTTTGTTAATTTAAATACTTTTACAAAGGATAGATTCAATCGAATGGTTAACGTGAATTGACTTGGCGATTGGTTCGTTGGTCAGTTGCGAGCTGTTGTGGCTATAAGCCATCGAAACCCGTTCAAAAAGTACGAATCGGAAATTTTTAATTAGAACCCTCGACGGTGATGAATGACTTTCGGAGAGTGAGTGAATCGTTATATTCAATTCCCAAATCAAGAGTTTCTGCCGGCAATGATCCGGCTGCGAGGAAGAGCTCCCCTGAGGAAATGTCTCCCCTTCCGACGCCTCGCATTAATTAAAGTTAGGCCCAGGGGCAGGGGCACCGGAAATGTAACTGAAAGAGTGAGTTTCGGGGGTAGGAGTGTTTCAAGCCGGCAATTAATCACACTTTCGACGGGTGTTAGTTCATTCGCAGCGAGAGCAGATTGGGTGGGTGGGTTGGTTGGTTGGTTGGTTGGTTTGGGGCAGTCATACGCAATCGATGCATTTTAGTCACTTGGCAAGGCGCTTGTTAAACACTCAGACGGTTTGGTTAAAATCAAACGAACGGAGAGGGCGCACCTGTTTTTAAAATTGTCGGGCACAAAGATGTTCCACCAGGAGTGGCGCTTCTCGCGTGGAAAGTACTCCCCGTGGCTGGGATCGATGATGTCGTCCTCGTCGTCGTTTCCGTTTCCGTTAGCAAAGCTGCCGGACGCCTCGGCCAAGCTTTCGTTGGTCAGGTCGCTCTGGGACTCGCTGCACATCATGCCGGAGTCCAGGCTCCTCTGGTTGATGTACTCCATCTTCTTGCGGCGATGCCGGTCCAGCTTGGTCTGCAGAGAGCTGCGCCTGCGCCTCTGGCGGTCATTTTGAGGTCCCTCGTACGAGGTGTTCAGCCCCTGGAGCACTGGACGCGGCGATTGGCTGCCGTCCTCAAAGAAGGTCTGCTTGCCCGGATCGTTTGGGGAGCTGGCCCGGATATTTTCCTCGGAGCTGTACACGATCTCCGGGCTGGTGGGTGTGCCGGAGCCATCGGACTTCTCGCTGCGCACAGCCGATTCATACGAGTCTTTGGTGGAGTTCTGCAAGGGATGAAGGAATGGGTTAGTTGATATGCATCTTTTTGGTGGAGCCAAGGCGAGTATAGGGAATAAAAAATCTAAATTATATAAAATTTGTTCCTTAACAGCTTAGATTACAAATTTACAAAAAAATCACATCGGAAACTTATTGAATATTTTTTAATATATATGTATGTATTTGTTCTTTAAATCGACTTTATCAAGGATTGCCGATTTGTGCGTGACTCTCAAAAATGTAGTTTCATGTGCTATATAATAATACTATTAATATTACTATAAGAGCATCCTACTCACCTTACTACTATCCCGCCGCAGGAAGGAGACGGCTATGGAGCTGCGGCGCTTTTGGTTCTTGTCAGATTTGCTGGAAAACAGTCCGAGGGCCAGGGAGCTGCGCCGCGGGGGCTTCTGTGGAGGCAGAGGGGCCGTGGCATTGAGGCTGACCTCCGTGTCCCCGGAGTCGCCGTCGTGCTCGTCGATGTTCACCAAGGACGGGATGGAGGCGCTGGCCCAGTCCTTGCGCAAGCGGTACTTTCCGCTGTCGATGATGCTCATGGCGGGGCGCTAAGTTCTCGATTCGGATGCAATCGGAGGGCAATTATCGGGCGGATAAATTGGTAACTGGGTACTAACTGCTAACTTAGACCGTTAGCCGTTAGGCGCTGCAAGTACTCCAACCGATTAATTATCGTCGAAAACATGGCTATGGCATTTTGGCTGTTAATTGCCGCGCTCCAATTACTTCCAAGCGTTGCCCCGTCTCTTTCTATCTCTCTCTTTCCCATTTTCCCTGCGCTTGCAAAACTTTTACTTTCAGTGAACTCTATTGAACCGGCATCAGCGTGGTAATTAACAGGTCGTTGTCGGTCGAGCGGAACGCTGTCGTCGTCGTCACTCAGCCAGCAACCGCTATGGAAAACAGGCAATAACAAACCTGCGCTGGAATTATTGTCTGTTTTTTATTGCATTGGGTAAAGGCTGTACAAAGCTGTATCCAACTACCGGGACGACTTGGGATTGTCATGGGAAGAATATTTAGAGGCCGATTCATTTCGGGTAGAACAGGGCGAGATCAACATTTGACAAATGTATTACATCGTAAAACGTTAAATGTTGGACCATTTTAACTCGTGCGAAAAAAATTTTTGGAAATCGATTGATAATAACTAGAAATCATTAATAGACGCACTAAATATTTCCTTTTATATTGAGCAAGTATATCTCGTCTACCACTAATCGCCACTTAGCTGCTTATCACTTTCAGCCCGCTTGGCTGCCCATTCCACAATAGTACTCGTACTTACATCGCGGCAGCAACCAGCAAAGCAGTTAATTATGCAAATTAACTCACAACTTCATGACATCATGGCGAGTAACAATGGGCAACAACCTACGACAACAAAACAGCAGGCCATACAGCACGGGTTATTACAGAAACCAGCACAAAAATCCAATGATGACGTTCGCTGTGATGATGATGATAATGTCGGCGATGACTGACTTGAATCAGGCGATGGGATACAGGGACTGCGGTACCTAAGGGGGCAGATACGCCACTTGATTGTGAAATTGAAAGTATCACACAATTTAAGGGGCGGGCGACCCCGGCATATGTTTTTGTAAACAGAAAAACTTTACAATTTAACGCCAGATCAAGTCGTGTGAGGCTGTTTAGACATCCAATTCTCACCCGTTCGGACCAATTATAGTTAATGCTTGGGGGAACAGGGGTAGCTAATTGAAATGAGTTATAATGACCCCACACGATTGTAAATCGTGCTAGGCCTGGCACCTAGAAATACGTTTTGTCAAATGGGACAGCCTGAAGCGCAAGGAATTTAATACATAGTGTCTAGAAGGATAGTACATTCAAAGGATGACATTGTCTTAATAATTGAGTTCTTATGACACTTCAACACAGTCAAGTGTCCTTAGTCACGATAGCTTCTTCCCACTTTGAAAGCAGGGGGTCAGAAGTGCTCCCAATTCCAGGTGATTAGATCACTGAAGTGGGCCAGACTGCTTACATGTGTCCCTGTCCTTATCTCTGAAGGAGCTGTTGGCCGGGAGTCTGTGTGTTTGTGCAGAAAAACTTGCCAGAGCGCAAGTACGCGCCGTCTTATCGGGCCGAATATATAGGAAGAGAGTAATTTGAATATACTGGTGGCTTACGGTGGAAAAAACGCCAACCTTGTCCGCTTGACAAGTGAGCGGAGCGGGAACTCAAACTGAGCGCAACCGGTCGAGCTCAAGGCGCTTACATGTAAGTCCAAGCCGACTTCAGTCGAGTCGAATCAAGTGCAGGTTCCGCTGGATCAGAGTGGACTGGAGTTCACTCTTCACGGCCGGGCACGTACACAAGTCACGGGTCTAGGTCTAGGTCTCGGTTTCGGCTTCGATTTCGGTTTCGGTCTGGATCGGGGCTGGGGCTTATGATTGGGTCTAGGTCTAGGTCTCCAGTGAGCCGCGAAGGTGGGATCCACTCCGCAATTTATGGCTCACATTAATAACCCATTGGGGATTCTATTATTCATTTGGTTGTCGCCTGATCAATTGTGCAATGCTCGCATAAATAAATAAACACAAACCTGCAGCCAAAGTCCGAATTCAAAGTCTTACTGTGTCAATGTCATGGCTAGTCAAGCGAAAAAACTGGTTGCCGGTAGCGGATCCCTAATAAATTTAAATAAATAGAAAATTAAGGGACTTACAAGAAATTAAAAACTAGTTGTTTGCTCCATAAAATATATACCTTTTTCTTTAGCCTTTCGGAACCCCCATTTGACCACTTTAGCCTACTTTTTAGAATTTTGGAGAATACCTTTAAAATTTTTTGGCATTTTCAAACATATGAAATGGGATTTTTTCAATACTTGTTCTTGTAGGAATAAAATTATCAAAGTAGCCAAAATTTTACTTCAAAATTTGGAAAATTAAAAAAGGTTTTCCCAAAGTATACATTTTTCTAAATTTTTAACAGTGGGCAAAGGTGCAGAAATTGTAAATTAAATTTTTATCGACCCATAAGATAGAATACTTGATCTCTAGATAACTATATGTTGATATCGAAAGCATGGAAATCGATGCACTTCAACAAATTTTCAATGCTTTTTCTTATTATTGTCTTATTCAGTTTTTCTGCAAAGTGCAATCTGTGTGAAACGAAACTTTCCATGCAAAACGCAGAAGAACGGAAAACTACAGCACGTGATAAGCGGGAGCTGCGCCTGATAAGGCGGCAAACCTCCTCGCACGAGAGCATAGACCTAAAAATACCCCGATGGGGTATCGGATTGGTTCTGGTTCAGACAAGAGCCCATAAAGCACACGATGACGAGGCCAACTGTCACATGGCAGAGGCTGCAGCTGCAATTTGCAGTGCATGGCGAGGTCCAGTGAAAACGTTGATAAACTTTGATGTGCACAAGTGTGAAAATTTTCCATAGTCTATGCTAGAACGCAATGGTAAATAAAATCAGCTCTGAGAATAGATTATAGCATCACAGGAAGTTTGAGGGAGCAAAGTGTGGGAAACACTTTTGGCTTAAAGCGAAACTTTGGACGGTTAAACTGTTCACCAATTTTGATTTATGGCCCACTTGATGTTACTAATCTTGAGGATTTGGCTTTACGATTGGGAAATCATAGGAATAATAACAGCGATAAAACGAAATTGATGATATGCCCACCCTAGATTTTGCTTTCAAGTGCAAGTCTGAAATATAATTTATTTATAGGTGCAATAGGACTATCTCTATCCGTAGGCTTTTCCCAGGGACGATCGTTGAACTACACTTACAAGATTTTTTACGTAGGTGCCATTTCATAAAACCTATATATTATTGACAATAATTTGTGAACTCATTATAACGCGACTTGAAAACATTACAAAATTCTTTCCTTAGGAAATAAAAAGGAAAACTGTCCTCTTTTGGATTTTATTCATTGTAGAATCGAGAAATCGTATTTAATATTTCTTGTTTATATTACTAGGAACGCAACCGATTTCAGGAATATTGAGTATATACACTGTGTAAGCTCCAAGAACAATAACCTTGTTGGCAATGCATTTCCATTGGGCTGCGAGGACGTAAAACTGCACTTTCGATTTCGATAGATACCGACCGGCAGCAAATGTATCTCGTAGATACACACGTTGGTTGTGCAGACACGTTATGGGGCCAAACGAAATGAAATGCGAAAAGGTAGAAGAGGCAACATACAACCGAACAGAAACTGAAACAGAATCGAAACAAGAGCCACACGATATAAATAAACCACTCAGACGTCGCAACAATGGTCACTGTGAGAAACAAATGTATCTACACACGACGCGATGTATCCGCCACATCGCGTGTGCATGGCATGTAAACGATATGTCTGCCGTTGTGTTCGGCAATTTGCTACAGTAAAGCCGATGTGCAGTAAAGTAGATGAAAGGGAAAACGAGCAGAAATTACAGTTTTAAAAAATGTATCGGAAATGCACAAGGCTTGAAACTAAGCAGGATTTCATTTCTTTTAAGTGATGATGATCTGCGAAGGCTTTAGAACTCTGCCCTTCTATTCTATTAGCAAGCCGGTCACCAAATAATCGTACTAAGTTCATAAACTTATACGTCAAGAAAATTCCAAGCCATTTGTCAAGCGCCCTTCATCACTAGTGCATGGGGTGTAGGCTGTCGCGAGCTCGAGTCAATAAATCACAAGCTGAAATAATTAATTCCTGTTACTGTTGTCTTTTTCGAAACGAAAACGAAACTGGTCGCCGGGAGTCGTTGAACTGACGAGTGGTGACACATGTATCTACGTGTGCGGCAAAGATACAAATGTATCTGCGTGTGCCACCGTTTCAGCAAGCATTGTCACTAGCGAAAGTGTCAAGTGGTCAACGTTTCTGCAAGATATTACTGCGTATACGTTCTGTTCACCCAATATCTCGGATTTTCTTTTCTGAATAGCCCGTTTTTTTTTAAGCCCAGTTTCACATGACAAGACGGCTGCGGCTTTATTAATAGACTCTGCTCGCATTGCTCATACGTGTTTGCTCACTGGCGAATTCCTGCCTGTCCATTGGATCATTAACAAACCAGTTTACACCTGGCCGACTTGCACACCTAATGCAGATTGTTGGGTGGGGTCGATCTACATCAATATGACGGTATTGCAGGCGAGGGCGTGTTCAGCGGCTCTGTGTTGCTATCAATGAGTGCTGGATAATGTATTAGTATACCTTCCCATGTACCTTCCCACATACATTTCCATATACCGTTGCATATACCATCCCATAATAACTTCTTGTTTGTTTTTTCTTTAGTCTTTTAAAGACACTCCTTTAAAAGACAGTTCGTTGTGCAAGTAGCGCTCTTGTGCACGATATATTATTTTATACTGACTATTATTATGTAAAATGTATGTACATGTTATGTAAAATAATATTAGAAGCACAATTTTTTCGATCAGTATTCATTGCTAGAATACATTTGACTCATTAATTGATTAACAGACTAGATATTTCCTCAATGGGAGCAAGTTCCCTTTTCCGGTGCAAGTTATTAGATAAATATATTTTTCTCCCCTAAAACTGTGGCTCAGATAAGCGTTTCCAGAAATACAAGTTAGGATACCTCCGCTCCCATCAGTAATTCAATATGTACACAACAAACATCTAAAAAAAAACAACGAAAATACTGATGTTTGCAAACAAAATAGATACCCAGTTCGATGACATAAGAAAATAATCTTTCGGAATGTTTAGAATAAAACCCAGCCACTTGGCTAAACAGACCACGTATGCCATATAAAATATAAAAATTCCAGAAAGGATTACGTAATCACAAACAATGTATACCCCGCGATAAGCTAAAATACTTAGACTCATCTCGAATTCAACGATTTTATACCAAAGTAGCTGATAATTGAGTATTATGTAAAGAGTAAACAACATATCTTCAGTTTTTTTCTAAGATTCCAACCACACCAGTCTCCCTGCTTAGCCTGCTTATCGTTTGACAAACAACCGATCAAACGACCAAACGACGTTAAAAGTCCGGCTTAGAATCAGCAAGCTAAATATACACAAATATCGGGTAATGTAACCAGAGAGCAGACAGATGTGGCGACATGAAGTGACATAATATAATCCGTAACCGTGACAGCTGAGCCCATATTTGTGTGAACCGCAGATGGACGGCAGACATGGTCTGGACATCCGAGTCCGGCTCTTGCCCGATATTAGTGCCTCAGCAATCAAAGTGTTCTGACGAATGTGGTTTGATTTGTCTGGTGCCTCGGCTCGATAATTACTTGCCGCACTGGAAACAAAACAAAGTGTCTTTCCATGGCGGAAGTAGCGCCGCCTTTGTGGGGAAACCAGTTCCACTGTCTACCCGCTCAATCAAACCCAATCAATCGTCAACTTTGTTTTCCGCAAAATGTGAACAGCTTAGAAAACAAATTACAAGTGCTCCGATCAAACCAAGACGGAACCGAATCACATGGGTGGGCCTAACGCCCCGAATCGCCGAGCCTGGAAAGACTATAAAAATATAGTCACCTGCCTGCGCTGATCAATATGCAAATCGGAATCGGCCGGCCATAAAAACGCAAAAAGCGTTGATTTGATGGGTTATGAGTGCGGTATATTGATTAATGATCGGCGGGGACCAGAGTCTGAATTCTACCTAGATAGGTGGGCGCGACGCACAGGAAGTGGAAGTGAGATTTTGAAACTATGTATTTAAAACTAGAACGTTCTAATTTATGTATTAATAGCGGATCTAAGCCGTGTGAATAATAATGAACAGTATAGTAAATTTTTAAATCAGTTAAGTAAAGCACATTTCATAATGTAACAATTTCCTACAATATTCAAAAACTTAGGTACATTTGTTCAATGCCCAAGCATGTGTTTACTGGTCAAATTCTAAGGCGTATTATATTTAATTGGTTTATCTGTCCAAGTCTTAAATATATACATTAAGAATTTATTGGGCATATTGCCGGAAAAGTTTCTTGGCAGCAGCTTTTGACAATTTGGCACACTTTGGGCGACCGAATCGTAAATGTGTAATAAACATTTTATAGACACTTCTTCTTAGTACATAAACTGGGAATTTATTAAATCATCGATTGTAGGCAACAACTTAAAATATAGTATTTGATATTCGAGAGTACTTTTTTGGTCTCGAATATCTGAATAAGATTTTACTGACATCTCGAGTGTCTTTGTTTGAATTTCGGCGCACCGACAGGTATGTGTATGTACCTATAAATATCTATAGATTTATATTTATTTGTTTAATTATGACACTGTTTTCACGCCGACTTGAGCAAACAAATAGCAGTAAGGCTCTTTGTCCGGGCCAACGAAGTAATGTACAGTGGGCAGGGCGAACAAAAGACCATAAGTAAATCACATGAAAAGACAACACTGCAAAAAGTACCTTATAAAAGTACGCATATATTTAATTATTGAGCCGGCAGATTTAAATATTCTGTCCTGTGACAAGCCTCCTTTAGGCAGCCATAATTATGTACCATAATACAAAGGCCACGTGACTCAGAGACTTCCTCGTTCAACCGCGTGGATGTGGACGTATCATTTAAAATCAATAAAAGTTATAACCAGATGCGGCTATGCGTAGATACCCAATGGGAATTTGCATTTCCGTGTTGATTTTTTTAAATTATTAGGTAATTGCGCATGCGTTTCGTTTCCAATATTCCTTTCTTCTCGTTGAATTTTCCAATTCTATTTTCTCTTCAACGCTTCCTGACAGTTTTAATTGATTTGCATAGTCAATCGCACTTTTACAAGAGCCACCCCGCCTTTTTTTAGATATTACTAACTAAATAGGTATAGAACTTTCTATTCGTTTGGTTTCACTATCTATACTGATGTCGGGCGACATCACGGGGACCCAAATTTATGCACACCTGACATCGTGACAAATGGCTTTGTCAATAAATATTATACGAACGCTTTGTGCTGAGTTGCGTCGAAATAGAAGCTGAAAAGTTAATCCGTTTAAATTATGCTATCAAGTGTTGATGAAGCTGGGATATGCCATAGATATAGTATTCATTTTGCGATGCATTTAATTGAAAATGCTTTACATTGTCTGATCCAAACCACACGATTTGACTTGAACGAGATATATTCTTGCATGCCCAGTTGTATTACCTATTTCTATTACATATGTAAACTTAAGCTTAAAATTTATTCTAATTATACTTTGTTTTTGCCTACTCTTTTTTATCGATTTTTGAGCTATTTATAAAAAAACATAAACTAGCGCACAAGTAAGACAAACCAAAGACATCGATTATTCTTCACCATTTTTCTCGTCGGAAAACCAAAGCATCTGGCGCTGTTGCCTTTCAGTCTGCGGGATTTTCAGCACTGGTTCGGATCTGCATAGATTTGCATTCATAGTTGGGACTTTGGAAATTTCTCTTAGTATGTGGATTCCAATAATTTTAATTATTTATTTAAGTTTTGGGCTACTTGTCTGCTAGTATACGAAATTTCACACCTCCCTCTTTACGTTTTGTAATAGAACTCATCAAATAGAAAATGGCGGTTTTGAAAATTGCAGCCGCAATTAAATGGTTAAATTCTAGAATAATATACATAGGTATAGGCTGTACCATCAACGCTGATTACAGTCCCAAAATGTTTCGTTGGTTTTCTAGGTTTCCTTTCCTTTCCAATTATTTGCGAGTATGGCAACTTTTTGCTGATCGAGGCGAGGAGGCTTTTAGGAGGGGAGCTGATCGAGCTTTTAGGAGGGGAGCAACAGTTCTTTGGATGTACAAGCATATATACATTAATGAGTGTGTGTGCGATCGTTACTTTTTATGCCATCGCCTGTTAATTCTCCACTCAAATGGCATGGAAGGGCCGTGTAGACAAATTCAGAAAACCCGAGGAAAAAAAATTCAGAGAAACTTGTTGTTGTCATAAGCACTAAATGCTGCTTCTTCCTCTGTCTATTGTAATTGTTGTTGTTTTACTGTGCTGATGACCTTAAATTAGGCGTAGGTCTTCGCTTCTTGTGTTCGCCTTATTCGTCATTGTTGGCCAAGTTTTTTCGTTTGTTTCTTTTGACGTGGTCAACTGCTTTTTATATGTTTTTTCAACTGCTGCAGTCGTTGATATAAGCGATATAAAGAAGTTATTACTCGAATGTCATGACCTGCAGCTAATGCTAAATAAATCTGAGATTATGCCGATTGAAATGGTTTTCTAAACCCAAGCGACTTTAGTAATACCGTTCGCTTCACCAAGAATCCGAAAAAAAACCGCAAGCAGCGCCTAATACAATCGCAAAACAGAATGGCAAAAGAGAGAAGCAGAGAGTCGAAATAAAGTCGAGCTTGTCCAAAAAACTAAATTGCAAGCGTAGCCATTAATTATTGCATCACATAGTGGCAAATATTTCTCTACCTTTTTTAATTTGTTGTCTTTCAACGAGGTTTGGCACAATAGATTTCCTTTGGTTTTTTAGTCACATTTCTCATTGGTATTGATTTCACAGTATTGACACTTGTTTGCTCTCAGAACAGCACCCGCGTACAATTATATTTTTTATTTTATTTGTATATTCTGTGGACATTTTTCGGTTAAAGACAATATATATACATTATCTTTTTTAACTACTTTTATGCACTCGGATTTATAGGCAGTCCAGAACTCAACGAAAATTTAGTCAGTTGTTCAAAAAATGGCTTTCAAAATGTATGCTTTGAATTAATTTATTGGTGAAAGGGTCTTTATGAACTCAAATGACTTTAATGTTAAACTTAATTTTGACAAGGCGTTAGATTTAAGCCTTTAAAAATGGTGTGCATTGTTATTTACAGTTGCAGCAAGATTTTTCGTAGAGACATTTCTGTCTCATTTTAAAAACTCGAAATTTATTCGCAGTACGGATGGTAATTTAAACAACTTAATATATTTCTTTTGCCAGAAAAACGGACACCAATAGCCGAATTGCAACAGACAATCGCGAAATGAGTGCAGAAAAATAATTAGCGTACTACATTGTTCGTCGTCGCACACGAGTCGAACATATTTTTAAAAATTATTTTACAATATTTATCGCCGATGCTCCACATACATATGTAGTATATGGTATATCTTATTATCAAGCACTGACTTTGAGCGCGCGTTGCTTTCGGTGCAAATGAAAAACTTAAACTGATCGAATCGAACGAAATTTTTACGTTTGCGTCTCACAATACAAATGCTTGGCAATGTTTAGACACATGTTGCCAGCGAGAGAATATGTTGCGAGGCAACATGAAAGATACTCTAACTTTATCACAGTTGAAGCGGACGGAGTACAAATGTTACAAATAATACGTTCATATGTCGTGGCTCGCGGGGCAGCAACCACAACCACATTCCCTCCCAACCACATCATGTGCTGCAACAAACTCGTTTTTGTTTTGTTGCAGGCTAAAAACCTGAACCTGCTTGGGCTGAGCTTATTTCCGTTTATTTCCACTTTGTGTGTGTTTCTGCTTGGGGATGTTTAGATACATGTTGCCAGCGAAACCTACGACTGCCTCTTGAAGTTGAAGTTTGGGTCGCTAATTTAATACCCTTTCGAGGAGGAGGGATTTGACACTGTGGTCAGTTTGCAGAGAAGCTTAAAAACACTTTATCTTATCTTATATATGTGTTACAAATAAAAACTTATATACAAATTATAATCTTTCAAATAGGATTAGTTTGATCCTTTGTTAATTTTATCAGTGCAAGTTGCCACAAATAGTTATGGTCTACTCCAATCCAAAAAGTGTATCAAAGTTTTGTTAAGTTTCCCATTGGATTTGTTGCTTCTAATGTTGGTGCGCATGTGCAATGAACTTGTTTTGAATTGCAATTGCAATACACTTATTGCTATTATTTTTTGGAGGTTAGTCAGTTGCGGCGACTTTGCAATTTCATTTAAATTACTCATACGCAATGTGACGCCGCTGTAATTATTTGATTTTACTCAAAGCTCCTCGGCCGCAAATGCATTTCCTTAACATTAATGTAGGTCACTGTTGAGGGGGTGAAAGTGCTGCAATTATCTGGACAACTCTCAGCCACCTGTGTTTTTCACCTGACAGGGAAATTACCGCCAAGGCCAGCAATTGCGCAGAGAGTTCGCCATAAGGTGAACTGCATTTCAGCACGGAGAAACAGAAAAAATGAAATTTCCAATCCGACCTTGAGAATTTCTTCCATTTAGTTGGCAACCTCTGACTTTTTCCTCTTTCTTTGGCTCATAAAAGACGCATGACTGGGCTCGAATTGCAAATTATGCAAATTTCAAAGTACGCAACTCGTCGAAATCAGAAAAGTGCAACATCATTTCGCTGCCGTTCGTTCTCCGTCCCGTTCGCACCCTCCATCTTCCCTCCCCGTCTGACTATTTACAGTTTTTCGGACTCGGACGCTTATAATTTTCAGCCTTCAATATTATTACACAATCATAAATTGTCTGAACTAAAATGTAAATGTTTCGAATGCGCCTTGGGGGCCACTAAAAACACTTTTGCATTTATAGCCAGCGCTTTGACTATAGTTATGAACGTGGATAAATCTAGGGCTATGGCTATGGGTAGTCTTATGAGGGTCTCTAATCAATCCACTCCCAGGCGGGATAATAATCATAAAACACCACTTACGAAAAATGCAAGAGCAATTCTAATGTTCATATTTTTACTGAATAAAGTTTGAGATATTACGAACTGAATTATCGAAGTAACAAATGTTAATCTGTAATTAGGCATTGGTGCTATTGAATTATAATAAGCCAGCTAATGTCACTCTACATTTATTAAGACTGTATGACACTATGCGTTTTGTTAAAACCCTTTAAACTTTTTTATTTTTCTCCTCGGTGTGCAAATAACTAATAATATTATTTAAATACATCCTCGATTAGCATTCAGCGGTTATGTTTCCGCCGAGTGATTTCCATAAAAAAATAAATAAAAGGAGCAACAATATTCTCTTTTAAGCAGCTTCATTTATATAACGAATGACAATTTCGCCGCTCAGCTTTGCGAACTGATGGAATCTTCAACCACTGCCTCCATCTAGCAGGCGAAATGCTAAGTCCATTGCCGCTAAGCTGTTGAATAGGTGAAAAAAAAAGTTCTTCATTTTCGATGAGATTTCCACTTCCCAGTTTGTGGCTGGATCCCCGGAAAATGACGGAAGGTACAGCCAAATCCGAATGGCAAAGTATCTGTCCACAATGTTTTGCGGGTTGTCGTTGCAGCTGCTAAAAATAGCCAGGTTGCAAGTGGTTTGGCTTGCCAAATGGCAACAGCATGTGTGTGCTGGTGTGGTCCAATAATCAAAAGTCGGCGGCAAAGCAAAAAAAAGGCTGGAAAACCGGCTTGACAGGAAAATGCTAATTTTGTTTAAATAAGGAAAAATTCAAACGATTTCGTTGTCGCCGTCGGCAGTTGAAAAACTCAAATTTTTGGGCCTCAGATCCCCTCTTTCGAAGTATCTCCATCGTCGTCCCCACCTACTAACCCGAAAAGTGTGGTTGGAGTCCATGCTAACCGGTTCGTTTCCCTGCTAAATTAGTATTATAAATTAGTATAATTAGTAGTATAAATTAGTATTTTCCTCCATTAACTTTTTATTTTGCCGCTTAATTGATCGCATGTATTAAAATTGAATTTATATGGATGCACTAACGGCTATTCTGCTGCTTTAATCAAATTTTTTATTTGTTTACTCCATTCTATTCTCTGCTGGCTGTACTTGTTGATTTGGCTTTTTCAATTAAACAAGTCGCTTGGGACTTGCCATTTGATTTTTCATAATAATAAAGGTACCTACAAATTCGCAAAGCAATTGCAAAACGTGCTGGAATTTGCCTGGATTCTTAAATGCCCTGTATATATATTGTATGTATGTCATATTGTGGAAAATTTAAAAAAAAAAACAATCAAATGAGAGAACTATTGGTGTTTAAATTGCAATGGGACTCGAGTTCCGCAACTAACTTCAAACTGCAAAATAACTTCGGTAAATATTATGTTGATTTTGGTTTTAATACATCGCGTTACAATTTCCAGGTCATTTTGTTTATTTATCAGCTTGAACATAAGTTTCGAACCTTTTTATTAAAACGTATTTAATATATTTATTGGCCTAACAAAATTTAAATTGTTCTTATTAAAATCTTGCGGCTGTTAGTAAGCTCGTTACTCAAGTAAAATAGTGCTCCATTTTCCATCAAATTTTGTAATAACAAAACCAGATTGTAATTAATAAATTTGTTCCATTCAAAAACAATGTCAGAGGCTGCCTTCTGAGTCATAAATTTTAAACTTAAACCGATACTGAATTCGAGTTGCCAAAGGAGTGACACCCCGATTGACATTTGCCGTTGGGGAGGATGGGGGAATGGAAGGCGATAGTGCTAAAACATTTGTCATAGAAGATTTAAATATTCATCCATTATTGTCCGGTTGGTGGAAAACTCAATTTCAATTCCAATTATTCAATTGGAATTGCACAGAAAGTTTGCTCGCCAAAAACGCATACAAAACAAGAGAGAACGCTATAGTCGAGTTCCCCGACTATCTGATACCCGTTACTCAGCTAGTGGAAGTGCGAAAGAAAGTCTTCAACGCTGGCAGTTTTTGGCGGCTTGTGGGCGTGGCAAAAAGTTTTTTCGCAAATCGATAGAAACTCACAAGACTAATACAAAAATGAAAAAATATCAAAACATTTTTCAAAAGTGTGGGCGTGGCAGCTTAAGGCGGTTTGTGGGCGTTAGAGTGAGCGTGGCAAAAAGTTTTTTGGCAAATCGATTTAAATTTATAAGACCAATACAAAAATGGAAAAATATCAAAACATTTTTCAAAAGAGTGGGCGTGGCAGCTTCGGGCGGTGTTTGGGCGTTAGAGTGGGCGTGGCAAAAAGTTTTTTGGCAAATCGATAGAAATTTACAAGACCAATACAAAAATGAAATGATCAAAACATTTTTCATAAGTGTGGGCGTGGCAGTTTTGGGCGGTTTGTGGGCGTTAGAGTGGGCGTGGCAGCATGATTCGACAAACTTGCGCTGCGTCTATGTCCCTGGAGTCTGTATGCTTAATCTCAACTTTCTAGCTTTTGTAGTTCCTGAGATCTCGACGTTCATACGGACAGACAGACGGACGGACAGACGGACATGGTCAAATCGACTCGGCTATTGATCCTGATCAAGAATATATATACTTTATATGGTCGGAAACGCTTCCTTCTGCCTGTTACATACTTTTCAACGAATCTAGTATATCCTTTTACTCTACGAGTAACGGGTATAAAAACCAACATGTTTTTTCCCCCTGGGGGGCATATGAATAATAAGTTATTTACATGGTAAATAAAAATCGTAGGAATGGTTGTTATTGTGCTATCAATATTTTTCGTATTTTTCCAACGGTTTTGCCTACATGAGGCAACGTAATTGGGGTCAATGTCAGGCGCGGTACACTCTTTCTTGCTTATTTAGTCTAGCCTGCTTTTGTGTTTATATGACAGGCTGAAGACTAGATAAACATTTGGTTTTTAATAAAATATTGTATTTTTATTTACGAGTCGAAACAAAAGATCGATAAGAGAACAACAAGATTCAACAATAAATTAATAATGTATCACCTTAATGACCGAATAGAAAAGTCTAGGAGAAAGAAAATAGTGGGCTAAAGTGACGAGATAAGGTAGTCATACCCGTTACTCGTAGAGTAAAAGGGTACACTAGATTCGTTGAAAAGTATATAACAGGCAGAAGGAAGCTATTCCGACTATATAAAGTATATATATTCTTGTCGATCTGGCAATGTCCGTCCGTCTGTGCGTATAAACGCCAAGATCTCAGGAACAATAAAAGATAGAAAGTTGAAGTTTAGCATGCAGACTTCAGAGACATAGACGCAGCGCATGTAGACCCATGTTACCACGCCCACTCTAACTTTTGAAAATTACCACGCCCACCCTAACGCCCAAAAACCACCCAAAACTGATACGCCCACACTTTTGAAAAATGTTTTGATATTTTTTCGAGTTGGCGTTCTATCTTGTTTTAAGTTTAAATGGTTATTTGAGCACAACTTATAGCACGGAGATATAACTACGATATTATCGAGTTGCGTTAAGCGCTTTTTAAAAACTTCTAGGAAACTTTAAAAGTAAAAGATTAACAATAACGTTAACGTTATTAAAACTTACCTTTGAAGTCCACCTTATAGAAATTATTTGGTAATAGTAGCAACTTATTTATGAGAAGACATTTTGGATTCAATTGCAACAGTGTTCTTTTTGGACTTTCTGCAAAATTTTGTGTACTGCATCAACTCATTTGAAAACTTTGTCTCTCAAGTCTAGTAATTATACCCGTTACTCGTAGAGTAAAAGGGTATACTAGATTTGTTGAAAAGTATGTAACAGGCAGAAGGAAGCGTTTCCGACCATATAAAGTATATATATTCTTGATCAGGATCAATAGCCGAGTCGATTTGACCATGTCCGTCTGTCCGTCCGTCCGTTCGTCTGTCCGTCCGTCTGTCTGTCCGTATGAACGTCGAGATCTCAGGAACTACAAAAGCTCCAGGGACATAGACGCAGCGCAAGTTTGTCGAATCATGCTGCCACGCCCACTCTAACGCCCACAAACCGCCCAAAACTGCCACGCCCACACTTTTGAAAAATGTTTTGATATTTTTTAATTTTTGTATTGGTGTTGTAAATTTCTATCGATTTGTCAAAAAACTTTTTGTCACGCCCACTCTAACGCCCACAAACCGCCCAAAACTGCAATGTTTTGATATTTTTTCATTTTTGTATTAGTCTTGTAAATTTCTATCGATTTGCCAAAAAACTTTTTGCACACGCTCACTCTAACGCCCACAAACCGCCAAAAACTGTCAGTGTTGAAGACCTCCTTCGCACTTTCACTAGCTGAGTAACGGGTATCAGACAGTCGGGGAACTCGACTATAGCGTTCTCTCTTGTTTTCCATTACTGACTCGCGAATGAAATATTTAAAAGTGTGCAAGCACTGAAAACAAGGAAACATCTTCTACTTAACTATCTTCACTGTATTCAAGAAAAGGTCAGCCTAGCTAGAACAAACGATTTTATGAGCTATGTAATTAGTGTCTTGGTTGGAATTTTCCCCGTAATTACAATGGAGATTCCGCGGAGAGTGAGGAGAGTTGGGTTTCTTATCGGCGGCCTTCTTTGCTTTGAATGGGTGGCTCATTATAAATACTGGCGAATATCAGGTAGCCAACGCGATAAGCAGCCCATGGATTTATAATTGAATAAAGTCAAGTGAGACAACGTAGGAGAAGATTAATAAACACCGATCCAAAAATCAGTACACAATCTTTCCGCAATACAAACGGAAAGCAAATAATGTTTTCAAATAGGATTTGTTTTGAGGTCGCATGTCAATAAATTATGCTGTCGTGCCGTGCTTAATTTCACATGTTTAGGCCGATTTCCAAAGCAAATCACAATGCGGATTTCGATTAGCAAGGACGACAGAACGAACAACAACCTGAACACAGATCCGAGAAAATCGATAACATAATTTGCTCGGTTTAACAATAATGACAGATAATTATTGATATATATGAGCAATTTCGTAGATTGAATGCCAAATTGATTGGTGGGGCAACTCATATGGCATGTGGCATTGAAATGGCCAGTGGAAAGGGTGTGAAAATCGATTATACAGTTTCAAACACATGCAGAATTCATCCCTGCGAGACTGCTGGAAAATTAATGCCCTTTCCTTTAAGGTATATTACTTTTAATTGCCATTTATTGTTTTTGATTAAGCCTACAAAGCCTTCATAAGTTAGTTAATCATTCACTGATTTCCCATTTGCGAAAATTACTCATGAGGCAAAGATAATTCCACCGAATTTACCACCGCATAAAAGTCCCAAAAAGCCATTTAGAAATGTTCTCGCCGTTATTAAAAATTAATAGGGACAATTTGCCTAAGTGCATTTGCCTAAGTGCATTCGCCTTCGTTTGGCGCGCACTAGTACGTATACATTTGCATGTCTTGTGCTTGGATAACAAATTTAATTCGTCGCAATTCATGAAAAGAATACGAAAATTGTTTGTTTACAAAGTATAAGCAAATGTCGGTACCAACAATGCGAGCAGACTTAGTGGCTTACACACTATAAACAGATACTGTATCGGAACGTCATATTTATGCATAAGTGCATGCTAGAACTTTCCGTAGAATATGTGATGCTTCTTGAGAGCCAAAGGCCAGACAAGTCTTTCGGTAATTGGGCTTATAAATACCAAAATTCCGAGAAAAGCGAATGCAGAGAAATTGAAATTGCGAAATTGCTGCTTAGTTTTCCGGCTTTAGGTGTTCCATTATTTTAAGCCATAGGTTGCAGTTGTAATATGTCTACTAAAAATAAAATACCTCTCCCCCAACATATCGGCTAATTTAGCACGATTTGCACGATGGCAATTAATATAAGCAATTATGGCATATTAAAAAGCCACGATAAAAAGACGCCTCGTCAAACAGGGGGTAGCTGGGCTTCTGTTTGACTTGACTGCCACTAATTTAATGAGGCGTAATTTCATAATCATTATGAAGAACCCAGTACCCATAACTGGTAGCCAAGCTACGGCAACGCCCACGTCGAATCTGCCGTTGAGAATGAGCAGTCCGAGGACGAGAAGCAGGAGCAGGACCCAGCGAAGACAAGACCACAGTAACAACCCCAAACGCGTAATGGAAATGCTCATCGGATTAGGGCTTTTATCGGCGGGCACTGTGGTGCAGGACGCAAATTTTGTGGATTAGATTTAATATCTGCCAAGGTCGAACGCGTGTAAGTAGGCCCAACACATTCATTTTTACATTACAGAATGAAATTGAGGACTGATGATGGTCTCTAAATAAGTTGGTTCCACAATTTACCTCTCGTATCGAAGCAAATTTTTTTAGAGAATACAAGGACCTGGATACTTTTTTTTGTATGTTCTTTCTTTTTTTTTATTATATACATCCTTGAAGTTTTCTATAAAATTATCTGGTGTTTTCCAAATATTTTTAAAATTATTTTTCACCTAAAGGTCTGTGAGTTCGAATCGACATAAGCAACTAATTACTATTTTGACAAACTCTTGAAAATTGCATTAAAGCACACTATAATTTTACAGCCTTTAACCTCAAACTTTCGACTACTGTGCGAGCAGGAGGGCAGAGGGGTGGAAAGGGGTGCACAAGGGGCGGAGATTCTCTTGTGCACCATTTCAGGGTCAACAGTTGTTTGCAGTCAATGCCAGCACAAGGTACACCAAAAAAAGGATTGTTCCCATTTTAAATATTACTTAGAGCTGGCAAATTGATACGACTAATTGTGATATCCCACAAACACAGATTGTGCATAAAATGAAGAAGCAAAGAGGCACAATTAAGTGCCTATGGCCTAAGTCGATTTTGCGAGTGAATCGAAATCAGGAGAGTACGCTTTGGTTGATTTTTTCGACAGATACCCATTACTCAACTAGTGGAAGTGCGAACGATAAAAATCATCTTCTATATATCGAATGAACTTGGCTACGGACAGAAGGACATGGCCGGATTCACTCGATTAGTTATCGTGATAAAAATTCCTGTTTTTTTTTTTTTTAATTTGATGCAAGGATTGGTGGCTTATGTGGATTGGCCTTTAAGTTCTATCTTTTGCACCATGCAACTAGAGTAGTAAGATACTTTTGGAGGCCACGTGCTGCCTCAGTGCCAGAACTGGAGCTGTACAACAGTGCAATATCGTCAGCGTATGTAGCGAGTAGGGCCATCCAGGGAGCTTCCATATAATACATATTTGGGCGAGGCAAATCTACAGTATAAATTGTGTAGAGCAGCGGTCCAAGGACGCTGCCCTGCGGAACTCCAACTTTCATGTAGCAAGGGGTCGAGTAGGTGTTTTTAACCCTGACCATGAACTTCCTTTCTTCCAAGTAAGACTTCAGGACACCATAGTATGACGCGGGAGCAATAATTTAATTTAGCAAAGAAGGCCGATATGCCAGACTCTGTCAAATGCTTACTGCATATCAATGAATCCAGCGTTACCTTATTCCAAATCCTCAAAGGCCAGTACTATGTGTTTAGTCACGATTCTGGATCCTCTTAAGGTTTCCCAGGTTCATGTATCACTAAAATTGCTGCCATTTTCCAATGCTTTGGGAAGGACTGCACCCTAAATATGGCGTTAAGTATTAGATAAGGGTATCTCGAGGCTCTAAGGCGTCTCTCGATGCTGCTCCATTGTAGCGAATTTGTAATGGGTGAGCCTAGTCTTCAAATGATTTTCCTCATTTTTAGCAAGTTTGCCTCCCGGACATCTAATGGGAACCTGTCTAAATGGTTGTCTTTTAAGCGAGTCGGTGGACTTCCAGAGCGAATATACTCCAAAGAAGCCAGCTTCTGCTCAAAAAAGTTACTTCCAAGTTCTCTTAATACAATTCAAAGTTGTTTTGCAGTACGGTTCCATAAAATACGGTCCAGGGGTCTTGAGATCGGATTGCTCGCCTTCTGAGCCTCTCTTGTTAGGGAAAGAATACCTGTAACATACTTTTCAAAGAATCTAGAATAACCTTTTATTTTACGAATAATTATTATATTACTGTGGTTTTAGTAATGAGTATATGACCAAAATTAAATATATCAAAATATTTTATATTAACTATATCTGCCTCAAAAACTATTTTATTTAAGTTATGCTATACTTAAAATCTAACAAATTTCTTGAACTCATAAGGTCATAAGCCTATACAAATAATTTAATAAAACTGCCAGAAATGCAGTCAGTCAACAGCTTTTGGGGAAAACGCCCACACATCCATTACCAATCATTCATTTTGGCCATTATCGTAATTATCAGCCACCAACACTGCGCTCCGGAACGTGCCCGGCATCGCCATAGTTTCTAATGCGAAATCCGAAAGTTAGCTGAGCCGCATGCCGTTTTGGCCCGACTTTATGGACGATCTTCGGAGCCCGTCGAAAGTATTTGCTCAGGCTTTTGCCTTTTGTGCGACTGTCTCGATTCTTTATGATTTTATTGGCATTGTTCTCTTTTCTCACTTGGGCTTGTGGCGGAATAAAAGACACAAGCTCCTGAAATTTCAATTAGCAGTTGAGTGAATCGATCGTATGTGGGCGTGAATTCAAGACCAGAACGAATTTTTTTCGGTTTCAGACAGTCATGCAAACTCAAAGACCAGGTCAAGGTCGAGTTAATATACGGATATTTATACCCGTTACTCGTAGAGTAAAAGGGCGTACTAGATTCGTTGAAATATATGTAACAAGCAGAAGGAAGCGTTTCCCACCATGTAAAGTATATATATTCTTGATCAGGTTAAATAGACACGTCGATCTGGCCATGTCCGTCCGTCTGTCTGTCCGTCCGTATGAAAGTCGAGATGTCAGAAACTATAAAAACTAGATTTCAGTTAGGTTGAGATTCAGCATACAAATTCTAGAGACAAAGACGCAGTGCAAATTTGTTGACCCATGCTGCAACGCCTACTCTATTTGCTTAACGCCACGCATCAGGTTCTGCACAAACACCTTGGTATCCCCACGTATGGCACGCATCCAGTTTTTTTTAATTTCTTCCATGTTTTCGGAGAGACTACAATTCTTCTTCAAATTAACAATAGCTTAATATCTCTCAATTGGACGAAGTTCTGGACAATTTTGTGGATTCTTCTGACACAAAATTGATGTTTTTTGTATGTAGTAAGGCCAAAGAGGAATGAGCATAGTGAGCTGTCGCAACAGCTGGCCTAAAATTGTTGAGACATTGCGATTTTCATAAAATTGAATCAAACGATTGTTAAACACTCCCTCATGTAAAGATCTGGGTTTATTGTGTCTTTCTGTACAAATTTTTATACCCGTTACTCGTAGAGTAAAAGGGTATACTAGATTCGTTGAAAAGTATGTAACTGGCAGAAGAAAGCGTTTCCGACCATATAAAGTATATATATTCTTGATCAGGATCGATAGCCACGTTCGTCTGTCCGTCCGTCTGTCCGTCCGTCTGTCCGTCTGTCCGTCTGTCTGTCCGTATGAACGTCGAGATCTCAGGAACTACAAAAGCTAGAAAGTTGAGATTAGGCATACAGACTCCAGGGACATAGACACAGCGCAAGTTTGTCGAATCATGCTGCCACGCCCACTCTAACGCCCACAAACCGCCCAAAGCTGCCACGCCCACACTTTTGAACAATTTTTTTATATTTTTCCATTTTTGTATAAGTTTTGTAAATTTCTATCGATTTGCCAAAAAACTTTTTGCCACGCCCACAAACCGCCAAAAACTGTGTGTTGAAGACTCTTCTTCGCACTTTCACTAGCTGAGTAACGGGTATCAGATAGTCGGTGAACTCGACTATAGCGTTACCTCTTGTTCTACTTCAATTTTAGACACGGACTCGGCAACGGTTTTTTAGTTTTGGTATAAAATTAAGGGCCGGGTAAAGTTCTCGAGTCCAATTTTACATAAGTTTTATCGTCCATAATAACGCATTGAACTTTATCAGAGAGCAATCGATCATAGAGCTTTCGCAAATCTCGTACTGACATCGACCTGTTTTTGGTGATCAAGACTTAAATATTTGTATCAATATCTTTATCCTTGGGACCAGTTATTCTTCCTCTTTTTGGCTTATCTTTCAAAAAATATGTGTCTTCAAACTACATTATTATGTTTTTAACACTATTGACACAAACTTTGTACCGTTTAGCCAATTCTGCATTGTTGAGAGTGAACAGCGAATAGTCAAAAGAGAATATGATAATTACGCAGAATTTATTAAGCTTTCTAACCTTGCACTGCGAGAAATTAGCAATTAAAAGTGTGCAGTTTATTTTAGGGACACTCCTTAGTTACCACAGTGGTATATTATTTTGCGTAAGGGAGGCAGAGTAGGTAGTGTAGTTATTTAATTAAATATAAACAAATTAGGTATATGTTAATATTTTTAAATAAGTGTGATAATCTAATTTAACAATTCATTCTTAGTTATTTAATTTAAAAATAACAATATCTATAGAAAAAGCTAGTTTGAGCGGCTAAGTGTTTTGTACATATGTATGTATATGAGGCATATATATTGTTTTTTTAATTTAGCTGCTGAGTAACGGGTATCTAATAGTCGCGGAACTCGACTATAGCGTAATCTATTGTTTTTATAAGTATTGTCAATTTCTACAAATTTGCCAAAAAGTTTTTGCCACGCCCACCCCAACTTTTGAAAAATGTTTGGATATTTTTCACAGGTCTTGTAAATTTCTCTTTCTCCCACGCCCACTCTAACGCCCACAAGCCGCCAAAACAGTCAGTGTTGAAATTTTCCTTCTTACTTCCACTAGTAACGGGTATCAGATAGTCGGGGACTCGACTATATTGTATTTGTTAAATTTGAGAGGAAATGCCACTCAGACCGAATTTTAAAACATAAACTTATATTCAAAATGGCATCGAACCACCAATAATAACAAATGCGAGAAACATACAGATCTAACCTGAAGTAACTCTGAACATATAATAGCGATACGTCGCACTGAACTTTGGATTTCGGTATGAGAGCAGTTTTTACTTCTAGGGTGTTTCCTTGTTAGTTTATTTGCAATCTTTCCAAAAAGTGTCCATTTATACTCGTTACGCGTGGAGTAAGAGGGTATACTAGATTCGTCGAACAGTATGTAACAGGCAGAAGAAAGCGTTTCCGACCATATAACGTATACATATTCTTGTTCAGGTTCAATAGCCGAGTCGAACTGGCCATGTCCATCCCTGTGTCCGACTATCCGCCGTAGCAATTTTATACTAAAAAGTTTCTACTTATTTTCCAAAAAGTATATATAAGTACAGACGGAGGAATACTACTGATGCTGTTCATAAGTATATGGGCATACCTCTTACTTAAAAATACGATGCATGAAATGTCGCCAAAAACAGCCTCAAATCAACAAGGGTTGATGTCTTTACCTGACATAAAAGAAGGAGTTGGAAGAGGAAGCCACAGGGCAGCAGGTAAACCAAAAAGCAAGGCCAGCTGAAAAGGGTTTCAAGGTTGTAAATAACCAGCTCAAAGTGGTTAAAGGAACTGCTCAGATCCAATCTGAAATCGCAGCTGTCTGCGCGAAGAACGAGTTTGAGGAGTATCAGATACAAGATACAAGTGTGTATTGGGTATAACCACTATGCAGGCTGTGGATGAAGTGAAAGTGCACATTGCTGGCAAAACTTTGAAGGTCAAATTGCTCAGGCGCTATTGCCGACGATAACTACTCTAGGGTCTACATAAAAATGTTATATTATGAAAATAAAAAAATTTTGTAGCATTTTTTTGGACAACGGAAAAATTGGCAACCAACTTTCCTTAACCCGGCAAATGAAATGGACAAGTTTGCCAAATCATTATTGTTAGCCCAACTGACTTTATAACAACTTTTTGCTTTAATTGTTTTGTAAATAAATTGCAGGTTTCCCTTTGTTCTCCGCTGTTTCGACTTATGGAAATATTTTGAAAAACTTACTAATGGGGGAAAAGTTCTCCAAAGGCAGAAGGTATTTATTGAAGGTATTCATTCTTTCTCTGAGAGGCAGAAGCTTTTAAGACTAAAACAAGAGAGAACGCTATAGTCGAGTTCCCCGACTATATGATACCCGTTACTCAGCTAGTGGAAGTGCGAAGGAGGTCTTCAACACTGACAGTTTTTGGCGGTTTGTGGGCGTTAGAGTGGGCGTTGCAAAAAGTTTTTTCGCAAATCGATAGAAACTCACAAGACTAATAAAAAATGAAAAAATATCAAAACATTTTTCAAAAGTGTGGGCGTGGCAGCTTAAGGTGGTTTGTGGGCGTTAGAGTGAGCGTGGCAAAAAGTTTTTTGGCAAATCGATATAAATTTATAAGACCAATACAAAAATGAAAAAATATCAAAACATTTTTCAAAAGTGTGGGCGTGGCAGCTTTGGGCGGTTTGTGGGCGTGGCAAAAAGTTTTTTGACAAATCGATACAAATTTTCAACACCAATACAAAAATGAAAAAATATTAAAACATTTTTCAAAAGTGTGGGCGTGGCAGTTTTGGGCGGTTTGTGGGCGTTAGAGTGGGCGTGGCAGCATGATTCGATAAACTTGCGCTGCGTCTATGTCCCTGGAGTCTGTATGCTTAATCTCAACTTTCTAGCTTTTATAGTTCCTGAGATCTCGACGTTCATACGGACGGACAGACGGACATGGCCAAATCGACTCGGCTATTGATCCTGATCAAGAATATATATACTTCATATGGTCGGAAACGTTTCCTTCTGCCTGTTACATACTTTTCAACGAATCTAGTATACCCTTTTTTAAAAAAATAGTGAAGATAAAAAGGATTCATATTTAACACATGTTTAAATCATAAATCGTTTTGCCATTACCACATTTGAACGGAACCTAAGATTATAAATTTAATTGTGCAGATTTCATACAACACCAAGTATTTTAATCATTTAGGATATATGTTTTAAGTGAATCCACTTGTATTTCCTGTTTGTAATTTTGCTTTTCCATGTTCTCTTTTGCTTATTTTCCCACCTCAATTGGGAAGTGAATTGCAATGATATTGAATATGTCACCCTTCCATCCCTCAATGAGCAACCTCCTCTTGATTTCTCGCCTTCTCTGACCGCTGCCTTCCTTAGTATACCATATTGTATTTATTTTTAAATTAATTATGCAATTTTTTGATCCTCTTTGGGTGATCGTGTACGCTTTAGTTCCCTTTGGTACGATGGAGAAGCTTGCGAAATTAAATTTGTCAAATTTAATTGATTTATGACCTGTGATTCATTATGTCAGTAAAAAGTTCACACGTGCTTTGTTTTTGCTAAAGATAATTTTTGTAATGTCAGGAATATTGTGTTTCAGCTTTCGCTTTTAAAGTTTTTGTATGTCTATCATCAGAAAAAACGGAATTAATCTGGAAGTAATCGTACAAAAAAATGGATTTGATATCTTACTGGGTTGCAGTTTAATGATGACTAAGTAACTGCTGTAATAATAAAAGGAAACTGAAGAAACGAAGAAGCATTAAAAAAACCATTATATAAATGTATAAGGAAACAAATTAAAAATTAAGTCCCAAAAGTATTTTTTTCCAATGCAGTACAAATTTTACCGAATAAAATATTAATACAACTATAATACTTTTTTTAACTATTGAACTTAAAGTAACACCTTTTTATACCCGATAAGCGAATTGCACTTCGTACAGAATATATATGCTTGATCCAAGTCCGTCCGTCTGTTTGGGATTTCAGCTGATGATTTTATACAAAAGGTGTTGTGCAGTCTAATTAGTAAATCCTTCACTCTGGCAAGAGATCATTTTGGATTTTAATTGCTTACTTATACGTTGTGCATTTATAAATCGTGTGGGTACTAACTAAATCGAATTCAAGTCTTGAAAGAAAGTTTTAACATACATTGGGGATTAGGCTACTAAAAAATAGGTCTACGGAAAAGAAAGAATTTCAATATTGGGAGCGTTAAATAAGAGTGGTAATAAATTTCACACATAAGTGGTACGAAAGAAGCATCAAAACTTCGATCTTGGCGTGACTTACTGCCAGGAAAAGCTACCGGTGATGCCGTCCTTGAGCCGATCCCTCAGAGATCTTTGGCGACTGGGTCCAGATCCTGTCAAGGGCGGCAGCTGCTGATCCTCCAGCACGGTGGCTATGTTCGAGGCGGACGTGGAGATCTGCGCGCCGGCGTGCTCCATGATCGGCGGCTGGTGGTGGTGGTAGTGCTGGTTGGACTGCTGGTGATGTGACGATCCCGCTCCCGATCCGGAGCCCGGCGTCCCTGCCGACGGATCTCTGCTATTGAGAGTGCGGCGGAAGGAGCCGTGACGAGGGGAGTTTTCGCGAGACATTACGGATCGATTTCAATTTGAATTGTGCGGTTTGGTTTGGCGGTTAGTTATCGATAGAAATTTCGCATAAAACAATTAGAAGCATAAAACAATTAGTTCAATTGGAGCCAATTATCTGAAGCTTGCTCTTTTTTGCTTTCGGTTAGGTATTAGATGAAGAAAACGAGCGAGCGAGTTGAACTTGCTTTGATACCTTGGTTTTAGTTTAATTTTGTTGCTTAGGTGGTGCGTTTATTGAGATTTTAATTGCACATAGAGCCAAAAAGTATTAACGGTGTGTAAAAGTTGGCTATTCGAGGGGTAGACATGTACCAAAGTAAAATATTAAAAAGAGCACAGTTAAAACAGTAGAGAAAAACGATTCTTAAAATATTGACTTTGCATACGCGACACTTAGAGATAAACATTCGTTGGGATATTCTTTTATGGATAGGGAGATAGTGCTGAGGCAATAATATTTATTAGCATTAATGTTCTTTGGTGTAGGATAGTAATAGTTTGTTATGGAATTCAAAGCAAATTGTATAGTAGGAGGATAACAGAGTTGGAAATATAACATTTAGAGGTTGTAAGAAATATTAAAAGGTATAAGGAATGTGTTGGTATTAAATATCTGTATATTGTGTAAAACTAAACTAAATAAATATTCTAAGGTGAGTAGTTTACGCACTTGTATGTTCAAAGCCCAAAGGAATAAAATAGGAAAGTATTTAAACTTGATATATATGTTATGCTTTCTTTAAGATGTAGAGTAGACTTTTATCTGGCTTTACAAGGTTAATATATGAACGGATTATAAAGTGTTATTAGAGCCGAATAAGAACCATAAGCGATCGCAAGCAGCATGCCTTTTATAGCTATAGTATAGTATAATTCTTGGGGGAGGAAAATATTTTGGAGAAATGTGGGAGACTGAAAGTTGATACAGGTGGTGGAAAATACTTCAAGTTTTGAAGGAAGGAAAAACGCACATTTCAGCTCTTGTGTCGTCGCCTTTCGCGGGAGTTCAGGATTCTGGGCTCGGAATGTGTGAGTGTATCGGTATCGGGAAATCCAATGGCTGAGAACTCAAGAACTGAAAATTGATCTATGATCTGATCTGTTCGGGTAGGTGTAGTCTGTATTTACATGTGGCTGCCTGGTCGAGTAGCTGCAGTCGGGTTAGCTATAGGTGGCATAGAAGATGTTAGGCATAGCGTGCTCGGCCGATGCAGAAGCTGCATTTACTGCACATTCGAAGGCACACAGATAGCAGGATTGGATGTTCATTACTTTCAATACGGGTTAAAACAATCAACATCTAGGTAGACATTTATACGGGGAGCAAGGCAATCTAGTTTGATATTGGTAATTCGGTTTTAACATCTATGTTCTCCTCCCGTGTTTGCTAAGTATGTTCTGTTTAGTGTTGTGGGCTTGCTGCTTAAAGTGGCGGTATACTGCAAGTTTATCTATGTTATTTAGCTGGGGCGAACGAGTTTTGGAAGGTAGGACTGGATATACGCTAGCCATGTGTGTGTCTGTTGTATTGTTGCTTAATTAGCTTTATCTATTTGTAATTTAATTAGCAATATGCACATTTGTTCTATTTGATATTTGTTCAGTGTGGATCTGTATTTGTGTTCTTATTCTAATTTGATAGTGCCGCAATTGGTTTTTGTTTTGAGGTCTGGGTTCGGTGTTGTCTCTGTAGCATGTTCGAGTTGGGTTCTGGTTATTTGTGTGCGTTATTTTGTCTTATTAGAAGCATCATCGTAAATTCATATTCTTATCAATTTATATCAATATTATATTATTATTTATTATTAGATATTGGGTATCTGATGGGAGACGAACCTGTAAAAAAAAACAATGAAAGAAAGTTATTGTTAGGTTTTTCGATAGAAATTTCAACATTATCTCAAAGAAAACAAGAGAGAACGCTGTAGTCGAGTCCCCGACTATCTGATACCCGTTACTCAGCTAGTGAAAGTGCGAAGGAGGTCTTCAACACTGACAGTTTTTGGCGGTTTGTGGGCGTTTTTTTGGCAAATCGATAGATATTTACAAGACTAATAAAAAAATGAAAAAATATCAAAACATTTTTCAAAAGTGGGGGCGTGGCAGTTTTGGGCGGTTTCTGGGCGTTAGAGTGGGCGTGGAAAAAAGTTTTTTGACAAATCGATAGAAATTTACAACACCAATACAAAAATGAAAAAATATCAAAGCATTTTTCAAAAGTGTGGGCGTGGCAGTTTTGGGCGGTTTGTGGGCGTGGCAGCATGATTCGACAAACTTGCACTGCGTCTATGTCCCTGGAGTCTGTATGCTTAATCTCAACTTTCTAGCTTTTGTAGTTCCTGAGATCTCGACGTTCATACGGACAGACAGACGGACGGACGGACAGACGGACGGACAGACGGACGTGGCTATTGATCCTGATCAAGAATATATATACTTTATATGGTCGGAAACGCTTCCTTCTGCCTGTTACATACTTTTCAACGAATCTAGTATACCCTTTTACTCTACGAGTAACGGGTATAACAAGAGAGAACGCTATAGTCGAGTTCCCCGACTATCTGATACCCGTTACTCAGCTAGTGAAAGTGCGAAGGAGGCCTTCGACACTGACAGTTTTTGGCGGTTTGTGGTCGTTAGAGTAAGCGTGGCAAAAAGTTTTTTGGCAAATCGATAGAAATTTACAAGACTAATACAAAAATGAAAATATATAAAACATTGCCGTTTTGGGCGGTTTGTGGGCGTTAGAGTGGGCGTGGCAAAAAGTTTTTTGACAAATCGATAGAAATTTACAACACCAATACAAAAATTAAAAAATATAAAAATAAAAACATTTTTGAAAAGTGTGGACGTGGCAGTTTTGGGCGGTTTGTGGGCGTTAGAGTGGGCGTGGCAGCATGATTCGAAAAACTTGCGCTGAGTCTATGTCTCTGGAGTCTGTATGCTTAATCTCAACTTTCTAGCTTTTGTAGTTCCTGAGATCTCGACGGACAGACGGACGGACAGACGGACATGGCCAGATCGACTCGGCTATTGATCCTGATCAAGAATATATATACTTTATATGGTCGAAACGCTTCCTTCTGCGTTACATACTTTTCAACGAATCTAGTATACCCTTTTACTCTACGAGTAACGGGTATAAATATAAATATAATCGTTTTAGAAAGATGCAGTGGGACTCCATTTGTGCTACAGTAAACAAATTAAGAGTTCATTTTTGTAGTCGAATTAATCTCGTTCATTAATAACCTGAATATGTTGAAAATTACTCAATGTCATGGCTCTGCTGCCGGGAAAAATACGCCTTTTAGTCTGGTGTCCTTTGGTTGAAATTACGCCCACATCAACGTCACTGCGTACGCCCCAGAAATGAGCTTTGTCTTGAACGCAGATACACGGCCAAGAGAGAAGGAGGAGCGGAACTGGCAGTCCTTCCCAAAGCATTTCATCTGTCTGCACTCGCACACTCCATTATGATTATTATGTGTGTTCTGAAATGTTGCATTCTGATGGATGCCGTTTCAAAAACCGGTGAGCATGGAAGGGGAGGTGGGGAAAGGTGCGGGAGTGATGGTGACAGTGCCATAATATGAGCATCGAGCCAAAAATTTAATAGTAATACTGAAAGTTGATGAGAATGGTAAGTAGATATATAAAAGAAATATGCTTCGACGCATTATAACACCATTTCGCTTGAGGGGTACTGACTGATTTTTACAATCCTATCAAATCCAAATCCAAAAACTGGAACCATTACTGATTGCCCATGTGACTGTGTTTTGAAATTACCAAAACCACTCTACAAGAATTTCCCTACAAGTATTTTCTTCCCGTATGCACTGTGCTGTCCTACGAGTTCTGTGAATTTCGTAGTCCTTTGCGCTTGCATGCATGTATCCGTTAGCAGCAGGAAAACGTGCACACTCACAGCCCTCGCAGGGCACAAAGGTAAATATGTGTGCATATCTTCAGCGGGACTCTGCACATGTGTGAGCGTGTGGGGGTGGATGCGGAATGAATAATGACTGCCTTCACCCAACGCGTTTCAGCAGTTGAACATTTCAGCATTGGCAGGGCGCTCCAATGTCCTTACACAGACAGTCGTCCGCTTGCTCTGAAGGCCATGCACTCAGGCGAGGTCATAAATATGCGGCGCAGGGGAATGGAGGTGCCAGAACGAAAGGGAGAGTACTAAAACGTTATGTAAAGTGTGTTAGCCAGCTTTAAGCCTTTAATAACCTCTAATTATTTAATATTCTAAAACCTCTCACATAACCTGTAACTATTTATAAAAACTTAAAATACAGGGTTTTTTTCCGAGTGCCATCAGAAAAAGGACATTTGTATGGCGACCGCGTGCCACTTCCGCAAACTCATTCGCTTGTGGCTGGCTAGCTTTCTCTTTTGGGGTTTCGCTAGCTTGGCATTCATTCATAATTGCAGGATGCAGTTTTGAGCACCACCCAAACAGTCCTTCCTCTGCAGATATCCTTGAGTTGGCCCTAAAAAAATATTTGCACTCTCCCAGCTGTTTTATTTCCTCGAGCTTCTCCAGCTATGCTTTGCCACTTGTCGTCCTTTCACGTAATTCCAACGCACAAATGCCAACTATTTGGCACAATTAAGCCCGCGGACAGAAAGTGTGCGACGCTTAATTTAGTTACTCTTGGCCCAGACTGCGCTGTGCCAGTGTCCACTATCGTGCGAATGCAAATTGCGTTAACATATTTTAAGCGCCCAAAGGGCCAACCGGGCTTGGCGTATACGTAATGAAATTGACAGCGCAGAAAATCGGAAACTCTAGTTCTGCTGCACAAATTGAACTGACGACCCAGTGGCTAGATGTGCCTGTAATTTATGCCTCATATGGTGCTCTGTCTCCGCGATGCGGCCTTTGTTTCCCCTTGCAGGAAAGAAGGAGACAAGTGACACATAGATAGGGACGATCAGCCAGCTTATGCTCTGAAATTGACTCCATTGAGCCGCGAATTAAAGTGGCTTCCGAGTGACTTTCAGTGATCACCCCGTAGTCATTGGATACAGCTAAAAAGTTATCATAAATAGTGTTGACTTTACCCAAGCACTAAAAAAATGTCCAATAAATTATCTTATCTATTTTTCATAAAAAATCCAAATGGTATAAAGAGGAATAATATATATATATATTACTTGTGCAGTTATTGAAAGTCCCATTGGAAGTATTCATACTGTAATATTTATCATACCAAGGGATATGCCGATTGTACACATAAAACAGCGATCCCCTTATATTTCAAAGGCTTCCAGTTAAATAAGTTTGTAAAAAATGATTGTTTAAAGAGGCAGCTTGTTGGTAAATAACTTGCAGTCGAGTATAAGTATAAGTATAAATTGCCCAGTAGCTAAGTAGAAAGAACGGAATTCAGCCAAATTAAGGTGTCGGGAACACAGCGTAATTAAAATGTTTGTTAGATAACAAGGCCAATACATTAGATGATTCGTGTCCGAAGGATCGGCAAGAAAGTTACGCAGCTGCAGAGCTCAACGCATTATACTGTACTGAGGCAGGACCCTCAATTTTCTTGGCAGGAGGATTCAAGAGACTAAAGGAAGGCAAACAATCGGCTGCAGGATAATGGAGCACTCCGCTCGCCCACTGGCTTAATCTCTTGCATTAATGCCAGCCTTGACACAATCCGAACAATGAAATAAAGCAGTCACATTACCAGACTTAGCCAACGTTGTCATGACTCTTCCTGGATTTTCATTTTCAATTCTTTCTGCATATGCATACTGGGTCTTGTCAACTATTCCCAGAGTCTGAAGCTGCGCTTTGTAAGTAGAATAGAGAAGGCGGGGAAATAAAGAAATAAAATGAATAAGAAATAGCAAGAGCGCATTACAAGTGTATTTAATTGGAGACTTAGTTTGTCGCACTGCGCACTGTTTGCCCAGCGACAGTGGCTCCACCTGAGGGCGAGTGTTTGTCTGTCAGGCAACGGGTGAGCCAACTAGTTAGTTCGTTATGCATTTGAAGGTGATAATATTATTTGCTATCAGCACAGTCTTAACAAGGTAGTCTTTCAAGGTAGGGCAGCCCAGGCCACAGCAAGAACTGAGTTGCATTACATACTCTTACGTATGTGGAAAATAGCAGGAGAAAGTGGTTGACTAACATTGATTTGTTCTAGTCAACTTGGTTGATATATGTGGATTGAATACGTGACTTCGTTTCTATGCAAGATAATTGGGATATGATCGGAAATCATTTGATATGATTTAGTCAAGGTCTGCTTTCGAGATCAGTTAGTTTTATTTTTTTCTTCAGTCATCCTTCACTTCATAGGTAATCATTCGCTGTTCTGCAAACACGTACACTTTGCACCCTGAGTGCCTGTTAATGCGACAATTAATCAACGTATTAATAAACATGCCTGGCTAGTACTAAAAACAAATTTTAAGCGGAAATTGCTTTAGAATGCGAATGGGCCTTAGAATTTTACTATCCCACAAAGGGTCACGTGCCGTGTAATTAAAGGTGCGATCTGTGAGTAGATACAAGAATGGGTCATTGCATTACGACTTTGGCTTTTGGGTACAAATAATTGACTATAATTTTCGAAGCCCCAAAAAAAGCGAAGGAAGATGGACCTCACACGGAAACACACATACAAACCATTCACCAGAAGCGTTTTCGCCTAGGAAAAGGTCAGCTTCCTCTCCTTTTTTTCTGAATGAAAATGGCGTAACCAGCGAAAAGCTGTGTTCTCTACCACGGCTTTCATTTCCTTCTCTATCTATCGCCATCTCCGTACTCAGCTCTCTGGAGAGCTGTCTCGTTTCTCCCCACCCAGGAAAATATGAAAAATGCTGAAAAACAAAACCTTGTCAAGGACAAAGCACTCAACACGGCCAGCAAACAGCTGAGCTGCATTTTGTTGCTGTGTGCGTGCTTTCTTTCCCGCTCTCTCTCGCTCCTCCTTTTTTGTACTAAAATGAAATGTAGGGCCTGCGCATGTTAACTTAAAAGGTTTTCCCTAGGCTGTAAACTGCTCTGTGGTTTTCGCTGCTGTTGCTGCTAGCCTGCTCATTTCCACGTATCTATTGATTTTCGGCATTCGCCATCGGGCCAATACTGTGAGGCCTGACTACAAGGTCCGGAATCCAAAACGTAGATATAGAGAGTATATTTATTTTCTATGAGATGCTTGCTGTCTAACATAGTTTCGCCCGTTATTTCTAAATTTAAAGAGTATAACTTCCGATTGTACCAACCCCATATCTAAAATCTATACATGTTAAAGAAAACAACAGAGAACTTTATAGTCGAGTTGACCGACTATCTGATACCCGTTACTCAGGTAGTGGAAGTACGAAGCTTGTGGGCGTAGCAAATAAATTTTTGGCGAATAGAGAGATATAAGTTAACACAAGCCAACGAACTAGAACAGTTGGCTCAGTGTGCGAAATATAATATCAAAATGTAAAAGTGCTGACCCAGCATTGGGCCGGAAACCCGTGCGCAGCCGGCAAACACAGCATATTTGCGTGGCCGCTGCGAGTCTTTGTTAGCTTTAAGTTTCAGTTTGTTTTTGACATTAATAAAGAGCGGCTGCTCGTCAATCCTATTACTCCGACTGAACGTCGTAAAATATATTTGTTTTAATTACTCTGCCAGACCACAAGGCTGGCAGTTAAAAGAGGAAAGTTCCTCTCAACATAAAATCCGTGACTGCAGCGAGGATCCCCCAGCCACACTTACGTTAATTGGCGCTCAACTAGTGGTAAAAACCACCACCCACCACCACCACCATCACCAACACCGCCCACACAGCTTCTAAATTTGCGGCAAAGCAAAAGACAGCGGCGCGGGAAAAGTGAAGGGAATTAGTGATAAAATAACACACACACCGAAAAAAATCATGTGAGTGGGAACCGATGCTAAACGCATTTTAAGTCTGTTAATATTTTTATGTACCACAAACCGCTGCACAGAAGCGTTTTTTTTAATAAAGCAATTGTTAATCAACGCCAATGTTACAGTAAAAAAAAATTATTTTCAGCAGAAATTATTTCAAACAAAAAATTATTTCCAACAAAAGTTAATAAAAAGAAATTATTTTCAACAGAAATTATTTTGAACAAAAAATTATTTTCAACAGAAAATAATTTAAACAAAAAAATATATTTTCAGCAAAAATTATTATGAACAAAAACAAATTATTAATCCAGCAGATACACTAAAACGTGGTCTCATATCAGTGTGAATAAGAACAAAAATCATGTAATTATTTTTTACAACAGCGCATACGTTAGCTTTTCATTTTTTATTGTTGTTTTATGTTTCCATTCGATTCAAGCGTGACACTTGACGCTGCAGCCTTTGTCTTTATTTATTGTTTGTTTGTCTGTGGTCAACTGCTACCCACACAGGCAGTCTCTGCATGCCTAGGCGAATTAAAACGCTCATGCAGCCCGGGTTCTCACAATATAGGAATAAAAAACCATACTCCAGCGACTCAGAGTCCGACAGCGAAAATCTAGCTTCTTCTCTAAGACGTGTAACCGCGAATCCCCCCGAAATGTCGATAGATCCAGAACAACTCAAAGCTATAATACAGGCAATTGTGACCAACGCTTTAGCGGACGAGGCCGCCAAAAACCAACTCGTACAAAATGAACTGCGTCAGACAATTCAGGGACTGGCCAGCCAGTTGGCAGCAACACATGTCGCGCCCACCTCAGCTGTGGCCCCCGTAATTAAAGCCTACGAGCCCATAGACATAACTAATAATTCTCAATGTGGCGTGACTTTAGACGCCGTTAAATATTTGCCTGAATTCTCGGGGTCACAGGAATCATATGTTTCGTGGCGACAAGCGGCGATTGCTGCGTATCGCATATTTAAAAATTTCAACGGCACCTCTCGCCATTATGAGGCAGTGACAATTATTAGAAACAAAGTTAGGGGCGCGGCCGATAACGTTTTATCCTCGTTTGGCACTGTACTGAATTTCGATGCTATTATAAATCGGCTCGATTTCACTTACAGTGACAAGCGTCCAATGCATGTCATTGAACAGGACATGAGCACTTTAAGACAGGGACACAACATGACCCTGCTACAGTATTATGATGAGGTCGAGAAAAAACTCACCTTACTCACAAATAAAGCTCATATGTCTCACGAGCCATCGACGGCAAAAATATTGTGCGAAAAATTCCGAGAGGACGCCTTGCGTATTTTCATCTCGGGACTTAAACGCAGCCTCACTGATGTGCTTTTCGCGGCAAAGCCGAAAGACATGCCGTCAGCTCTGGCCTTAGCGCAAGAAGTGGAATCTAACCACGAGAGATATGTTTTTGCAGCCAGTTTTGCAAGAAGTCAAGAAGATAAAGATCGCAAACCTACTGCAAAAGCGCAGGGTCGTCAACTTGACAAGCACGACCACCATGACCCACAACCTAATAATACCAAAAACCCATATTTCAATAGGCAGCATAAGGCACAGGTTCACGCCGAACCGCAAAGTACCAAAAATTACAAGAACAACGGCACACCAGAACCTATGGAGGTCGATCCCTCATTTTCTAGAGTGCTGCAGCCGACCCAGGCAAACGCCTACCAGAACAGAAGACCAGCCACCTCTGAGCGCACAGGCGCCGTGAGGAAACAACAACAAATTAACTTCATTACGCGGAATACGGAAGAAAAGACAGGAGCGTATGCCGCCGCCGCCTCCAAAGCGGAATCAAAAATAGACGACGATGCCATCGCCGAGTATGATTCTGACTACGTCAATTTTTTAGGGGAAAATCCCTGTTACCCGTCATCAGACGAAGAGTAGCAGGGGTACCAATGAATTTCCTTTTAGACACCGGCGCGTCAAAAAATTTCATCCGACCTCGCAAAGAGCTAAAGGGTATCCGCCCGGTGGACTCTCCTTTCGAAATTCACTCAATTCACGGCACCACCACTGTTACAAAAAAATGCTTCGTCTCGATTTTTAATCTGAAAGCGACTTTTTTCATTTTACCAGATTTTACAACATTCGACGGGATAATCGGGGCCGATCTGTTAACACAGGCCGGCACATCACTTTGCCTCGCTTCCGCCCAGCTCAAATGGGGTAACGAAGTTGAGAAGATTTCATTCCATAAATGCACTGACGTCAACTTCACTAACGTGGAGTGCGCAGATGCACCACCTTTGGTGAAGAAGGCATTTCTGGGAATGATAAAGAGCCGAAAAAACGCCTTCGCAGATCCCAACGAGGCCCTGCCATATAACACATCGGTAGTGGCCACGATTAGGACGACTAGCGAAGAGCCCATTTACGCCAAATTATATCCATACCCCATGGGGGCAGCAGATTTCGTCAACAACGAAATCCAAGACCTGCTTAAAAATGGTATAATTCAAAGGTCGGTGTCTCCTTATAACAACCCAATATGGGTGGTTGATAAAAAAGGAACCGACGAGGCCGGCAATCAAAATAGACGATTAGTCATAGACTTTCGTAAGCTAAACGAAAGAACTATCCCAGACAAATACCCGATGCCAGATATCTCCATGATACTGGGCAACTTGGGCAAGGCCAAATTCTTTACGACATTGGACCTCAAGTCCGGGTATCACCAGATCGTCTTAGCGGAAAATGACCGCGAAAAAACTTCCTTCTCCGTAAGCGGAGGGAAGTACGAATTCAAGAGGCTTCCCTTTGGCTTGAGAAATGCTGCCAGCATCTTCCAGAGAGCCATTGATGACATTCTCAGAGAGCAAATCGGCAAGACTTGCTATGTCTACGTCGATGATGTAATAATCTTCTCAGAAAATGAGAATGCTCATGTCAAGCACGTGGATTGGGTTTTAAAAACCATAAGCGATGCAAATATGAGGGTCTCAGTAAAAAAGTCAAGTTTTTTTAAAAAAAGCGTAAACTTTCTTGGCTTTATAGTCACCAGTGATGGCACTACCACCGATCCAGAAAAGGTCAGGGCCATAAAAGAGTTCCCCGAACCAAAAACAATATTTGAGGTTAGATCATTCCTAGGTCTCGCGAGCTATTACAGATGCTTTATTAGGGACTTTGCAGCCATAGCAAGGCCTATTTCGGACATCTTAAAGGGCGAAAATGGAAGTGTAAGCAGACATAGATCGCGACACATCCAAGTACAATTCAATGAGGCGCAAAAAAATTCTTTCGAAAAACTGCGCAACATTTTGGCATCCGAAGATGTTATGCTCAGATACCCGGATTACAAGAAGCCATTCCATCTAACGACGGATGCTTCAGCCTACGGTATTGGAGCAGTGCTTTCACAAGAGAATCGTCCTATTACAATGATCTCGAGGACATTAAAAGATAGGGAAATAAACTACGCCACAAATGAAAGGGAATTATTAGCCATCGTTTGGGCGTTGGCCAAGCTGCGACACTATTTATATGCGGTGAAAGATATAACTATCTTCACTGACCATCAGCCATTGTCATTCTCGGTATCAGATTCTAACCCTAACGCGAAAATCAAAAGGTGGAAGGGTCGCATCGAGGAAACGGGTGCGAAGGTAGTCTATAAACCGGGAAAAGAAAATTTGGTTGCTGATGCCCTGTCTAGGCAGCAAATTAACGCCATAGAAGAACAGGATGCAGAATCATGCGTTGCGACCATTCACAGTGAGATTTCCCTCACTCACACCATAGAAACAACGGATAAGCCCCTAAATTGCTTCCAGAACCAACTAATTCTAGAAGAGGCCCGCTTTCCGCTAAAACGCTCTTTCGTTCTCTTTAAAAATAAGAAACGACATTCGATCAACTTCACCGACAAGAAGTCATTACTCGATGACCTTGCGGATGCAATAGTCCCCAAGGGCGTAAACGCCCTCCATTGCGATTTGCACACGCTAGCAACGGTGCAGGACGACTTAGTCCGGAGATTCCCGACTACAAAATTCTGGCACTGCAAAAACCGTGTTACAGACATTTTTGGGGTCGAAGAAAGAAGGGAAGTCATATTAGCAGAACACAATAGGGCCCACCGGTCGGCCCAAGAAAATGTGAAGCAGGTTCTCACAGAGTACTACTTCCCAAAAATGGCCAAACTGGCCAATGAAATTGTCCAAAACTGCAAAACGTGCGCGAAAGCTAAATATGATAGGCATCCGAAGAAACAAGAGATTGGCGAGTCACCGATTCCCTCTCATGTAGGAGAAATGCTACACATAGACATTTTCTCAACGGATAAAAAGTATTTCCTCACTTGCATCGACAAGTTTTCGAAATTCGCCGTCGTACAGCATGTGCCGTCAAGAACAATCGAGGATTTGAAACCAGCCTTATTACAGGTCATGAATTTCTTCCCAAAGGCCAAAGTGATTTACTGCGACAACGAGCCATCGCTAAATTCGCACACGATCACGGCCATGCTAGACAACCATTTTGGCGTCAGCATCACGAATGCGCCACCCCTTCACAGTGTCTCAAACGGGCAAGTGGAACGTTTTCACAGCACTCTACTAGAGCTCGCCAGGTGCCTAAAAATCGACAAGGGCATAAGTGATACTGTGGAAGTAATCTTGTTAGCCACTACCAGATATAACAAGTCAATCCATTCGGTCATCGATAAGAGGCCAGTCGACGCAATACAAGAATGCACGGACGACACACAAGAACGGATTGCTGACAAAATTAAGAATGCCCAAGACGCGCTAAGGTCTCGAGAGAATGCTTCTCGACAAAACAGAGTCTTCGAAGTGGGCGAAAAGGTTTTGGTCAAAACTAATAGAAGGCTCGGCAATAAACTCACTCCCTTGTGTGAGGAAAAAGCCATACAGGCAGACCTGGGGACCACGGTCCTCATTGAAGGGAGGGTGGTCCACAAGGACAACTTAAAATGACTCTCTCGCTTAATTTTAAATTTTTTATTATTACTACCTATCATCAGCCGTTTGGCAAACTTCCATTTAGTAGACATTAAGTCCGTTGCCAAAGGCACGATGTTTTAGTTTATTATAAAATTAATTGGTGATGGGATAAACCTCAGCGAACAAGAAAAAGCGACTAAAAGAATACATTTCCACAGGTGCAGAATTTTCATCCTCCTTTCACTGTCATTGGTGTCAGCGCACATCACTAACTATTCACAAGCAAGGTATATCCCCATCATAGATGGAGAGATCCTGGTGTGGGAGGAGCTCGCGTATGTGACCCACTCGGCAAATCTTTCGGAATACATGCGCGTAATAGAAGAAACAAGCAGCATGAACGAGATGTTTCCACAGTCTCATATGAGGAAATTGCTAGAAGTGGATACCTCGCACCTTCGGGACACGCTGGATTCGTTAAAAGTCCACCACAGAATCGCAAGGAGTTTAGATTTTCTGGGCTCAATGCTAAAGGTAGTAGCGGGGACGCCGGATGCCGGCGATCTAGAAAGAATAAGATTCACAGAGTGGCAGTTGACACAGTCAAACAATAGGCAAATCAAAATTAATACTAGAATACAAAGTCGAATCAACCAATTAACAACAACTGTAAATCAAATCTTGCAAACACATAAAAATACACAAATTGACACCGGCCATTTATATGAGACACTGCTGGCTAGGAATAGAATACTAATGATGGAGTTACAGAATTTAATGTTGGCTGTAACACTGGCGAAAAACAATATTGTCAGTCCAAATATCCTAGATCATGCAGACTTAAAATCAGTTTGGTTGAAAGAACCCACAGATACCCCCATAGGGGATCTTATGTCCGCATCGTCTGTAAAAATACTACAATCCTCTAACATGATACACTTTATTATCAAATTTCCCAAAATAAAATTGTCTTGTAAGAAGGTCACTATTTTCCCAGTAGCTTGCAAAGGAGTTATGCTGCGGATAACCGACAACATGGTAGCAAAGTGTGGAGAAGAAGTCCATAAAATCAAAAACTGCACCCCAACACCGGGGGCTACCTTTTGCCAACTATCAACGGAAAGCTCATGCGCCAGGGAACTACACACAGGCGTCATAGCGCATTGCGAGTCGCAACCAAGCGACCTACACCCGCTTACCCGCGTGGACGAGGGAATCATCATCATCAATGACCGGCCAGCCAGGGTCACGGTGGACAACGGAACAGAAGTCTACCTACGTGGCACTCATCTCATCACCTTCAATGATCGCGTCGTGATAAATGACACCACCTTTATAAATCACGACAAGGCCCAAATACGAGCTCCAGGGGTAGCGAGTTCCCCATCATTGAATATCACCGCCAACAGAGATATTCTGAGTCTCCCCTATCTTCACCAGCTGAGTGAACGTAACTTGGAGTTCATCAAAGAGTTCGGGAGAGAAATTGATACTAATCATTCACATCGCATAATATTTATCGCAGCAGCGATTTGTTGTGCATTGATTTGCATTGGTATCACCTGTCTACGGTTCCTCGGAGCGCGGAGATCTGCAATCCAATTAAACGGGATGATCGCCGAATTAGGACCAGCCGAGGACGGCCGTAATCTTGAAGGGGGAGTAGTTAACACAAGCCAACGAACTAGAACAGTTGGCTCAGTGTGCGAAATATAATATCAAAATGTAAAAGTGCTGACCCAGCATTGGGCCGGAAACCCGTGCGCAGCCGGCAAACACAGCATATTTGCGTGGCCGCTGCGAGTCTTTGTTAGCTTTAAGTTTCAGTTTGTTTTTGACATTAATAAAGAGCGGCTGCTCGTCAATCCTATTACTCCGACTGAACGTCGTAAAATATATTTGTTTTAATTACTCTGCCAGACCACAAGGCTGGCAGTTAAAAGAGGAAAGTTCCTCTCAACATAAAATCCGTGACTGCAGCGAGGATCCCCCCAGCCACACTTACGTTAATTTATATACAAGGCTAATCAAAATTAGAAAATATATCAAATCAATTTTCAAAAGTGTGGGCGTGGCAGTTTTGGGCGGGTTGTGGGCGTTAGGGTGGGCGTTGCAAATTTTTTTTTGGCAAATCGATCGAACTTACAATACTAATAAAAAATTAACAAACATCAAAACTTTTTTTAAAACTTTGCGTGAGTGGGCGTGGCAATTAGATTTTTGGCAAATCGATAGAAATTTGCAAGTTTAAAATAAAATTAAAACGATTTCAAACCAATTTTAAAAATTGTGCGTGTAGCAGTTTTGGCTGGTTTGTGGTCGTTTGAGTGGGCGTGACAACATGGCAACTATGTCTCTGAAGTCTGCCACTTAATCTCAACTTTCTAGCTTATATGTAGTTCCTGAGATCGCGACGTTCATACGGACAGACAAGGGGACGGACTGACGGATTAATTCAAAGATTTAAATAGGTTTAATTTGACTTTTTTATTTGGCAGTTTTGCTTAATAATTTCAGTCGATAAGCCAACGACCATAGCGTGCTCTTGCTTTATATTGTACATAATTTAAAGATTTTGTTTCATTTGTTTAATATATAAATTACATTTCTTTTTAATCTTAATAAGAGAACTGACTTTTTTTATTTACGTTACAGTTATTAAATTAAAATGTAGTTCTTAAAATAATATCTCTGCTACTTTACACCTTTAAAAAACAACAAAGAAGCCATTGGTAAATCGATCTATCTATAGAATTGGGTCTTACTCTTCACCCATTCCTTACATTGACGGATGATAATCATTGGCCCGGGTGAGGAGCCTTAGGAGCCCCCCTCAAATCAATCAAACTCCTTTGGGATACAATTTTCTTCTCTACAACAAGATATTCAATATGGTGCTTCGACAAGAAGATTTTGGCCCATTCGGGTCACAAAGATTACAAGAAGCGGAACTAGAGATACCGAGAGTAAAGTGGGAGTGGCAAGCAAATAGCAAAAATACGGCAGAAATATATAAAAAGACGAGAAGAAACGAGCAGCTGCGTGCGTGGCGCTCAAGGAAAAGAGCAAAAAACGGTGCAGCCGAAAAGGCCAAAACGAAATTAACAAAGTTGGGACACAAAACAAAACGCAAAACGCCAAGTGTGCGGCTATTAAATTTTGCAAGCAATTGACTTGACCAAAAGCAAATTGGAGGTGGCGTTTGGTAGTTGGTAGGTGGGTGGGCGCCGATAATCGATAAATGTTGTGAAAATTGTAGCGCTGGGAAATTCCTACACATATTGCAGCTGATGACAGAAATTTACAAAAAGTGAAAAAACGATGCGGTTCAAGTTTCAATGGCAGTCGATTGGTCGAGGTCAGGCCCATAAACGGATGGATTTCTATATCATGCGGTGGTGGTTACCTAGTAAAAGGAAAAGTAGGCATTAACCCAGTGATGAAGTGGGGCAATGAGAACTTTTAGAACTTATTTTACTTTCGATATTTCTGTGTATTAGAGGAAATAAACATGATTCTACATTTTATTTGGCTTACATTGCTTCGACTGGCTGCTTGGCTGATTTCTAAGTGGTTGTTTCTCAGTACTCTTTTGAGTAGTAACTTTCTCGTAATTGACACCGAAACAGCTACTGGGCTCGTACCCAATTGACTAAGCATAAAGAATATACCGAAATCGGGAAGTTGCTCTTCTATAATTTTTAGGAAATTTTTATATTTTAGCTGCGGTTGCTGTGAGTCGCACACACACACACATGAGCACTCTCTCGCACACTAACACAATCACTGAGATTTATGTAACACACAGCTGGGGAACCGAAAAAACTTTGCGAACTCAAGAATGAAACCCCGTGTTCTTTACTAAGCGTGTTTTGAGGTTATTGAGCTGGCATTTTGATTTTTTTTCTTGCAAAAATCTTGAGCGCTATTTCTTTGCTCTTTTTCTATGTTTTGATTTATATTTGTTAGCCTTTCTGATATAATCGGCAGGCGTTTCTGGTTGCTCAAACATCCACGCTCAAAGGTCCACGATGTACTGTCCTAACGGTATTTACGTCGCTTCAGCCAGCAGGGCCCAAATACATGGCTAAAAGAGAGAGCGAGAGAACTCTCTCTTCCTCGCTCTTTCGTGACCATCACTTTTTTTAGTCTAGCTCATTTAACAGAGCTTCTGCTCTGCTTCTTTTTAAAAATGATTTAATGATTTTTGTAATATTTGCTTCACAAATTTATGAGCGATCGGTAATTGTTACGGAAAGTACCTTGAGATTTGTGAAGGCAAATGGCAATTATAAGCCCTTTTCTTTCATTTTGCTTAATTCACCTAAAGATGTTAAGGCACGAAATGTCAATTATTGTACAATACTTATTCTTTATTTATTCTTTAGTTTACATTTTTAATCGATGTTCTGCAACTTTATTAAAATATATTTATTTTAAATGGGGAATTTTATTTAAATCATATCACATTCAAACACCGATGAACAACAAAAATATAATTGCTGTTCAAAACGTGTTCCCCACTTCTTCGCCATTATCAAGTGTCTGTAAAAGAGTATTGCATACTGCTAGGGCGCCTGTCGTGTCTAAAAGATCTACTGTAAACTTCAAAACTTATGGACGATTGTTGTTGCCATAAAACTTTCACTATCACGATTCTATAGGTATGCGCCATAAATTTAAGGCCCTCTTTCTCGCCTTGCCCCGTGAGCTTGCACAGTGCGCGCGCGCAGAGAGAGATAGCTTTTATTCTTCTTTTTGGCGGATGGCATGCCTTTGTGGCCACTTGGGGGCTTGTTTTCGGTTTTCAATGTTAAGTGCGTAGGAGGCGCTTCGAGTGAGAGTAACAGAATGGTAGGCAGGGGGGTGGCGGGACCAGGGACAACGGAGAGAATGCGCAACACCAGCGATAACGGCCATCGGAGGCGATAACAGAGACCCAGACAGGCGAAAAGGGGAAAAGTGATGGCAGAGGATAAAAAGGCGTGTGGCAAAGCTGAGCGGGCTCACCAGCCGAATTTCAAGTCGACAATTCTTGGTTTTTGCCATATCCTATAGTTGCAATCAAGGCAAATATGTTTTATATGATTTTTGAATTGTTGCCGAGAATCGTGTTTCTGCGATTATAAATATGAGTATTTGGTAAATGGTTTTTAGTTTCTAGCCAACGTCCTTTTCCGAATATTAAAACCTCTCAAAAGTTTTCTAATCGTTCTGCAAGTTTCTTAATGATATTTGACCACGTTGGTTATAGAGTTTTAAGCTTTCCAGTCGCTCGTGCGTATACACAACGTACTTTTCGTTCAAAATGTTGCTGAAAAAGTAAAAGGCGACCCACTCGCAAACAAACAAAAATTGGAGTATTCAAACATTTCGTTTCAATCTTTTAGTCACTTAAGTATCGAGTCTGTTCCCAGTTTAAAGCGCATTAAACTTTGGCCGCTGTTGATTAAAATGAATCGATAAGGGCTAACGGACGCAAAACTATATACTCGTATGTACATATATTTCTTATTTGTGTTATCGAACGATTACTAAACACATACACATCAATGCATGGAGAAAAGGAGATTTTCCTTTAAAAAAAAACAATATAATTCATTTTTAGATTTATTTGCAGTAATACCCAACTGTATTAAATGCCGCTTGGCTGGCAATTTCTTGCCAGATTACAGAATTCTGCTTGGTTGTCCTAGAATATTTTCCTGTACCTAGGCGGATTTATATATGTACATAGATCTCTAAAAAAGCGTAATGGGTATTATTAATAGTGTAAATGTAAATCGTTGGTCACAAAGGAAGCGCAATACAAAAGGATACGATGAATACACGGATGAGCCACCGCTTAGCAATGGAATTCGGGAGGGAAAGACCTTCGAGCAGCGACACTTCCATATATGTATGGGTATTTGTTATGCGCGGAGAGAGTTTGGCGTTAACGCTTTAAGGGTAAATCAATAAACGCACAGAGCGGAAATAATCAACACCTGTAAGGGATAATTGATATGATATTATGTTGACACAGCAGGTGCAGTGCAGGTAAGACGTTCGTTGTAAAACAATATAACCAATAAGACTAACCTCTAGATAAACATTTGGTTCTTTATCAAAACTTCAGGTATTTTTTCTCAATTGCTAATTAAGAATTACAGTGTTGTACTCTGTGATACGTCCTTTTGCAAGAAAACTATGTTGTGCCAATATGACATCGTGAACAGTGTGCTATTCATATTCAATATGCATTTTATTTACATAGACGGGTCTTAAAAGATTGCTGTACAAATAAGTACTAAATTTTCAATTAGGAACAGTTGACACAAGCCAAAATTAAAGTGCATCGAATCAAAACTGGGTTGTTCCAGTATTTGTATCGTAAATGACATGAAATGACTAAATCGACTCTTCTCTTCAGATGGTGTATCTTTTCAGTGATTTCATGCTGGCGCAACATTGCTCATCAGAAGAACGAGTATCCTTGTTTCCATTTCTTATTTGTGCAAAATGGTTACAAGGACAAACCGATTACGAGAATCTATAAACGACTTTACGCTGGGTAGGGTCTTGCTAACACTTTGACCTTACGGGGCTCACAATCAGTTTGGGTTACGGGGATGGGAAGAAGGCGGTTGATGAGGACAAGGCCCGGAGGATGAGCAGACAAAGCGTTGACAATGTCCCAAACAAAAGAAACACAAAACAGACTAGCAGATAATGGACTTGACGATATTGTGCCAGCAAGGGAGCGGAAACCGCGAGCAATGGCAATTTGTATTTACATAGCTTGTATGGTCGGGATAAGCTCCTTTGTTTTATGCATGCAAACAAAAACAAGAGAGGACGCTTTAGTCGAGTTTCCCGACTATCTGATACCCGTTACTCAGCTAGTGCAAGTACGAAGGAGAGTCTTCCACACTGACAGTTTTTGGTGGTTTGTGGGCGTTAGAGTGGGCGTGGCAAAAAGTTTTTTGGCAAATCGATAGAAATTTACAAGACTAATACAATAATGAAAAAATATAAAAACATTTTTTAAAAGTGTGGGCGTGGCAGCTTTGGGCGGTTTCTGGGCGTCGGAGTGGGCGTGGCAAAAGTTTTTTGGCAAATCGATAGAAATTTATAAGACTAATGAAAAATGAAAAAATATCAACACATTGTGGGCGTGGCAAAAAGTTTTTTGGCAGATCGATAAAAATTTATAAGACTAATAAAAAAATGAAAAAATATCAAAACATTTTTCAAAATTGTGGGCAATGCAGTTTTTGGCTGTTTGTGGGCGTTAGAGTGGGCGTGGCAACATGAATCAACAAACTTGCGCTGCGTCTATGTCTCTGGAGACTGTATGCCTAATATCAACTTTCTAGCTTTTATAGTTCCTGAGATCTCGACGTCCATACGGACAGACAGACGGACATGGCCAGATCGACTCGGCTATTGATCCTGATCAAAAATATATATACTTTCAATGGTCGGAAACGCTCCCTCCTGCCTGTTACATACTTTTTAACGAATCTAGTATACCCTTTTACTCTACGAGTAACGGGTATAACAATCGGAAGGACTGGGAAGCACCTTTCGTGTAATGCGAGTGACGCTCTACGGCTGCATCTGCAAGGATACTTTCTTACTGCCAAACTTGCATGGGTTACCTTCTTTTGGATGGCAGTTCAAAGATATCGGCCTTCTACGCTCAGGCTAAATGCATTTTTCAAATTACAATCAATCTTAACCAGTTTATTTCTTAGAAGAAAAGTAACAAGAGCACTCTATGAGCTCTTAGGAGCGATAGAAACCTACACATGCCTTTCACCTCAGTATTTGTTAAGATCTACATTAAATAGATACATCACCCCTTCTATTGGACTTACCGGGATCGGAATACACCTTAAAAATATAAATACAAAAAAAATGTTTGAAGGCATTTGTGTGCGTTTTTAGGTTGGTTGAAATCTGCAAAATACTGCAATTAAGAAAAGTTAGATTGCTAGGTTAATAGTTAGGTTGGTCTGAACTAAGACGGCTTTATATACGCCCCCCATATTGCTCCTTTGCTGCACTGCATTAAACCTGACTGCTCCTTTGCTGCACTGCATTAAACCTGACTAGTCTATGCGGAATGAAAGCCATTCCCAGTGGTACTTAATATGAAAGCTTAGAAGTACCCTGAGTTTAAATAATTTTAATTTGATGGTTTGCTGTTTGGGTCTTCAATAAGAATTCAACTTAGTTATAAATTACTATAATTATTATAATTATTACTATTAGTTCAGTAGTACGAAGCTGCAGCAGTCAAGACCCGTAAGCACACTACAGCTCCGAGTGGGCGTACTCCTCGTGCGTTGAGCTTTTTTCCTTGGTCACGATGAAGAGTCCCTCCGCAGTGGTCCAGCGTGTCCCGTGCTGCGGTTTGTGGACGCCAACGATTTCCATTTGGCCGGAGATGGGTCTGCCGTAAGAGCGGCCGGACATGCCTAGGTACATGCCGGTGTCAATGTGGCGCAGTCTCACGTGGGCGCTCCGCATCCAGTTCTCGTTGGAGCAGACCACCTCCCAATGGTCGCCGGTGTCCCCGAGTCCATCCGTTCCGTAGGCGGACACCTCCTGCTCACCAGAAAGCGGTGAAGAAAAGTGGTGCGAGTGCAGGTTCTTCTTAGTGGAAAGGTGCTCCAGTCGGACGGTGGATCCGCAGGTGATGGGCTCGCCCCTTTCGCACATCTCGCCGGTTTGCGCCTTTATCACCCAGTGGCTGTTCACGTCCTCCTTCTGCTCCACGCCCGTCACCGATTGCTGCCCGGATCCGGATCCGTACTTGACGTCGTGGGAGTGCAGGCGGAAGGAGTAGTCCGAGTTAAGTAGCTTCAGGATGGAGCCACAGGTGACCACGTTGGATTCCGTGGCTGTTTTCAGCAGGGACAAGATGGAGTACGAAGATAAACATTACTGATAGCCACGAAAGGCTCAGAAAGAGGGGCGGCCAATCACAGAAGACCACATAGACGCGACCTTTCTTGAAGTCGAAACTTACCGGCACCGCTGGGAATTCTGACCACCAACAAAAGTCCTGCGAGAAGTATTGCGTGATGCATAGTGTCCCGTTCTAGTTATCCTATCCTAACCCTTGGACTTAAGTCAGCCAATATGTGCCGGTTGTGTGCAATTACGGTTGAAATCCGTGTTGAACACGCAAACAATTGGTTCTTTGACAGTACAGGTGTGACCAGACGGCAGTAAAATCTGTTTTATGGATTCACCACATACTAATAATACTGTATACATGGCGCTGAAAGTATTTACATAAACGCTTTAAACTTTTAGTATCTAATAAATGTTGGGAAGAGGAAAAATATTGGTAGTCAACAGTTCACGAATTTAAAATCTCTGTTTTGATCCTATTTTGAGAGACTGGAATCTATTTCTTGATTAATTCAAAATTTATTCATGTTTTATCGTAAAGCGAATAAATCTTTATTAAATATGTTTTTTAAAAGTTCTTTTAAAACTATATGTATCAAAATAAACTAGTTCAGAAAAAGAATGTTCGTTAGTATTTTCTATACACTAGTCAAGTGCGGTCACTCTGCGAAATTGCAAAGTAATTTTATACAATAAAAGGCAAGAAAACTGAGGAAAATTAAATTTAAAGAAAAATTAATGGCACACAAGCGCCTCTTCGTCTACGCTGTGCTACTGGCGATATGTTATTTGGTTGGCGTGACATGGGTAAGATGATTGGCCACATCCCGTGACTGCCCCACTAATCCGGTTGCATTCCCTCCTTCACCCCCTGCGCAAAAAAAAACAATCAACAAAGGCTGAGACTGCGGCGCAGACACTGCCAGTGATCGGCACAAACAGCAATAGTAATGTCAGCCAGATAGGCGCTTCACCTGTTCCAGTGGCTGCAACTGCAGCTCCAGCGGTCGCAGTAACACCAGCCCAGCAAGATCCAGCACCCACTGCGGGCTCTCCGCCTAAAATCATCGGCCAGCCTGAGCGCACTGCTCTTGGCCAGAGTTCTTCCAATTCAAGCAGCACAACCGATTGGTAAGTGCTGGTGCACCATCAAAAATCGCAATCTAGAAACTTACAGCCAGGTCCATTGTAATATTTATTATGATCACAATACAAAATGTAGTTTTAATCGTGCAATCTCTTTTATCAAAGTTGATTTTTCTACTTTGCAATACGATTAGTATTTAAAAAATTAATAATTTAAGGTGTGCTTTAATTTACGTGGCTTGCCAAAAATTACATATTTCAAAATTTTACCTTACAATTAAAACTTTAAAAATTACCTAACATTGATAAGTAGCCATGATTCGTAACACTAAACATTGTTCTACTATTAATATGGAGTTCATTTTTCTTAATCATCTGCTAAACATGACCATTTTAGCGTCTGTGCCGGTGCCCTGTTGCCACGCTTGGATGCCAATGGCAAGGAACTACCCATCTGTGCCGAGTGCAAGTGCTCCCATGTGGCGAGAAATACAACGCTGATAAAGGTTGGCCATTCGAATGTGCAAATCCATCCGTAATTAACTAGCGCTCTCCTCTATCCAGGTCGTGGTCATTATTGTGATTTGGATCATCTCCCTTTTAGTGATATACATGCTCTTCCTGATGTGCCTGGACCCGTTGCTGAACAAGCGAGTGAAGGCAAACTACCAGGAGCACACCAACGAAGATGTACATAACAAGAATTATAGATACAAGGGCATTCAGTATAGCCTCCTAGTTACAGCCCAAGGCGAAGATGATGAAGATAACGATGTTGATGCCGATGCGGCTCAACTAGTTGGCAATAAAGAAGCACCACTCTTTTAAATAGATTTTAATTTCCACAACCCCCTTTGTTTCATTTTATGTTTTAGATTTCATTAACTTCTTAACCAACACCGTCAATTCATTAAGACACTAACCACATAGCCAGATCTTGGACCACCTTGACTAATTCCAAATTTCTCCACCCCTTTCTAACCAGGACGAACCAGCCCCGCCTTTGCCCTCCGTTAACAACCAGGAGCTCAGTGCCAGAGCCAATGTCCTTAATCGTGTGGGCCATCAGCAGGACAAGTGGAAACGGCAGGTGCGCGAGCAGAGACGCCACATCTACGACAGGCACACTATGCTTAATTAACAAGGGGGTCAGTTTGCAGCTGGAAGAGATTGGAAGGAGCATGGGCGACTTAAGACACGTATTCCAAGCAGTTATCCTTAGCAAAATTCGCCTTTGTATCAAATTGATTATCTGTATATTTAGCCAGATTTTATGTTAATTAAATTATGTAACCAGAATATGATTAACAAGTTAGTTGTGGGAGGAATGAGCCAACAAATGAAATTAAATGTTCTTCAATATTTTCCGAATAAAATCTTTAAATGATAATAATAGATGTGTTTAATTTGGGTTGAGGAACCTTCATTTTAATCTGCATTGTTAAAACATAGATAGCTTTTATTTAAGGACTAAAATTTCGAACGTTAAGACGTACGACTCTAAGTTACAGGAAGAATCTGTCCTAGAACTGAAGTTTTGAACCCGTTTGCTGTTCCCAATGGTAAGTCCAAGGTAGATTTGGAATTACGGCCTAAACTAGGAGGCAACTGATTATTTCTATCAGCACAGTTTAACGCAGCTCCAAAACGATAGAAATAGTTTCTATCACATCAAATAATTAACATATTAAATATATATATAATTTTCAGCCGCATTTATTTTTAATCAATCATGTACTTAGAGAAGTGTGTTTTTATCCAAAACCGCCGGGCTAGACATAAACTAAGTTTATTCAGAATCTAGTATCCCTTTATGGTTTCGGCAAACGTCCAGTTTTCGTTAACCTGGAAGGGCCCCTCCACGCCGCATCCGTTGAGGCTGCATACGCCCACAGTGTATTGGGAAATGTTACGAGTATCGCGGTAGTATAGCACCTCCATGCATGTGCGAATCTAAAATAGAAAGAAAATGGTTAATGAAATCCATTTATGATTACTAATTATAAATCAAACGCAGACACATTTTGTAGAAACGCATGGAATCCCTAAACTATGTTTCGGAGTTCGGAATTACTTACCAGTTCAGCAGCTTCTACAACGGTAAAGTCTCTATCCTTGGGCTTCTTCTCACGAACCAGCGGAATGGCCAGATGGCGAGCAAAACCAGTGGCCACCACGTAGTCTTCGTGGGAGCGTCCACGAAGATCCACGTTGGCCAGGTACGGAGTTCCCTCGTTGTCCACGCCACCGACCACCACGTCAATGTAGAGGGGGTTCATGCGGGATCGACGGTTGTAGAGGACACGAGTCATCCAACTGGCCAAGGACTTGGGCTTCATCTCAATGTTGTCGTCGCAGCACTGGTCCTCGATCATCTTCTGGTCGATGTTGCGCTTGATTGACTGGATGTCAGCGAAGTCGCCGCTACCGCCGAGCAGTATGTTCTTGTTGATCTTGAAGACGCGCTCAATGTTTTGGTAGCGGGCCAGGGATCCGTAGGACACCAGGGTGTCGGCGGCGAGCATCACGCCTTCATCGTAGCGAATGCCCAAAACAGAGGAACCCGTGGTGATGGCAGCACTGCGGAATAAGTAAAGGGGTATAAACAAGTGGTACCACTAGAACTTATCCTCAGTCCCTACGTGCTGTGCTTGGTTCCATAGGGTCCCACTGTGGTCAGTTCCCGCGGCAGCTGCTGGACCGGCATCTGTCCGCCAGTAAACTTGTAGAACTCGCCGGGAGCGGGTCCGTTTTGCCACAGAGGCTGCGCCAGGCTGTTGTAGTTGTTCAACATGGTAATTTATTTTAGGACTGGTTTAATGCAAAAGTTTTAAATGTTTGTCGCTGCCGGAGAATGACGGGCACAAATAAAATACAGAGTCAGCGCAGTGTGGACAGACTTCGTGCAGCCGGCAATACCACTGTCGGCAAACCGTACCTAAAAATACCGGACATACGAATGCTGGATCTAATGCTAGCTTGGTCACATCCTTTTAAATTTATTTCAGTTATTATACCCGTTACTCCTAGAATAATAAGGCATATTAGATTCGTTAAAAAGTGTGTAACAGGTGGGACGAAGCGTTTCCAACCTATGAAGTATATATATTCTTGATCAGGATAATAGCGGAGTCGATCATACGATTTCCGTCTGTCCGTCCGCATGAACGTCAATTCTTAGCAATTGACAGTAAACGTGGCAGCATCAGTTAACAAACTTGCGCTGCGTATATGTCTCCGGAATCTGCTTGCAAAATCCCAACTTTCTAGCTTTTATAGTTCCTGAGATCAGGAACGGACAGACTTGGCCAGATCTTCCCTGCTATTGATCCTAATCAAGAATATATACGGAAAGGAGGAAACGCTTCCTTCTGTCTTTTACATACTTTTCAACGTACTACTCTGCGAGTAACGGGTATATTAATGGGCTGTCTGTAATCGGTATTTTTTAAAATTAAACGATTCATGCAGACCCCTTACAATTTGGTATTTTCTACTCCTTAAAACATATGTACATATGTTGGTCAAAATTTAATGAAACATAAAATAGCTGTTATTTGTTTTTGGGGCGTTCCATGGTCAATGGAGTCAGAGAAAGCAATAAATGTAAACGCCACTTGGTAGTGTTCCTGGTCAATCTAGGAAATAAATACCTCCATTGTAAAGCATAGCATAGCGACTTCCCATAGTTTTTATTGATAATATAATATACTTATCTTACTGATACTTCATATACCAATTAATATCTATATTAATTCATATTGGTGGGAACCCAAAGAAAAGGGTTTTATCATTATTTATTAATTAATAATAAGTAATTATGAATTTGAATACATAAAAACACATCTTTATTGCCAATATACCAGTACACAATTTGTAAATATATACATAGGTGTGTGAATAATGCTTCTGAGGGGAATGCTTAGGTTGCTGCCGCATCTTTTAGATGCCATAATACAGTCGATTATATCAGTTGCTTTATTGAGCTATGCTACAAACAATGACAGGGAGACCCGCTCTTTAATATGGTACATATACGAATAAGGATACCCTACGCAAAACTAAGAGCTACATGTCACGGCCAATGCTTGATGCTAATTCTATGGGGTTAAAGCTTTTAGTCTTTGCAGCAGCAGTAAACATTATCGCTAGAGCTAGCTGGAGTTGCCGGCATGGTGCCGCCCTTGAGGGGCTTGCTGTAGAAATTGGGACCCCGCATGAAGACCTCGATGAGCTGACAATGTGATCTGCAAATTATGGAACTGTTAGAAAGCGATTTATTGGATATAAATGTGCAAATAACTCACCTCATTGTTATGTTCAGGTCAGTAACCACCTCTCCATCACAGTTCCAGCTCGAAAACTCCGTCGAGGAGGAGTTGGTGGCCATTTCTTCAGGTGGAGTTATCGGCTGGCAAGAGCCTGCCAAGCTGTAGTCTTCCTCGCTAGCAGAAAACGTTCTGAACTGGAATTCCCTTGTGCGATATACCTCTACAAACGGCAAATTGCGCTGGAATTGAAAGATATTATTAGTATTTTTTGTTTTTGTTTTTTTTTTTTTTTTAATTTCAATTGGGTTCTTTCAATTTGTATTTATATATTTTACAGAAATGATAAAATCAGTATTAAATAGGTACAATATTAAATTGTTCAAACTGATCAATCACTAGGATCGTGTAACAGGTTGTTGTAACAGGTTGTTTTGATGATGACTAGTAGCTCAACGTAAAATAATTTATCATTCACAGGCTACCCTCGCTGGTTGCTGTATATAAGTTTGTTGTTTAAAAAGTACCACCACAATCTTTTGTATTTATTTTGCTCAAGTGTTTTTGCTATACACGAATTAAGTGAAGTTAGTCTACGAGTATAAGATTTGGGTTCGGTTAGGGGTTATTATACGTGCTATTCGAAGAGTAAAAGGGTATACTAGATTTATTTTTCACATTTTTGTTAGTCTTGTAAATATTTCTTTATAAATTAAATATCTTGAGTTGTGGGATTGTTGGTGGTGTTTTCTTGCATGCAGTGAGATATGCGGCCTAGTTCTGGGGTGTAGGGCAGATAAGAATTCTTTAAAGGAAATGTTGTTTACAAAGATGGTTGAAAAGATGTGACTATCTTTAGCTTCCTTGACCATATTCTTTCAAAAGTGTTGCATATTTCTGTTGGGCCTTTAATTATACCCGTTACTCGTAGAGTATAATGAACACTAGATTCGTTTAAAAGTATGTAACAGAGAAAAGAAAGGCGTTTCCGACAATATAAAGTATACAAATTCTTGATCAGGATCAGTTTTATTTTATTTTTATAATTTTATTTTTTATATATATATAGTTTAGCCAATTTTTATCGGTATACGAAGACCACTTCGGCCACACCCCGCCCACAAACTGCCCAAAACTGTTTAATTTGTTTCCATTTTATTATTGTTTGTCCCCATTTCTAGCAATGTCCGAGAAACATGTTGAAACTTCTCGTTTCTCATTAGCGTTTTAATCGTAATTGGAAGGTTTTTGTTTTACTAAGGACCTACACAAGGGCGAGTAAAGATAGTGATTTGGGTATGGGTAAATACGTGCTTTGGATTATGAAATCCATTCTTTTTGGCAGCTTCTTTATTTGCGTTATTGCTGGGGTGGCAATAGTGTTGATATCATTGATTATTTTGTTGTAAAGTTGGCAGCTTACTTCAAACAATTTAAAGAATTGCTTGAGTGTAAAAGTTGGAGGGTTTGCATGCCCATTTTAAAATAGTACTCACTATATCACCGCTCCTGCCCGCTGTGTTGAGCAGGAAACGCACGTTGTTGAGCAACGAGGTCTTTTTCACCAGAATCAGGTCCAGGCAACCATCACCCAGGTGACTGTAGCGGGAGATGCCATTGGGACTCCTGGCGCAGGCGCAGGTGATGTTTGCTCCGCAGATCATAAAGAAATTGCCGCGAACAACCTTCCACTGATCGTTGCCGAGGTTCTTCATTGATGAAATGGAGCCAGTGGGCAATCGAAGACGAGGCCTCAGCAATGCAGCTTCACTAGCGGTTAGATGAGAGTCCTCTGTTTCCTCTTGCGGGTTGCGCTCCGCCTCTCTGTACTCCTCTTGTATGAGAAATGAAGATCGCTGCTCCTGTATGCTGCTAGCGAAGCTGCAGCGCTGGCAATTCGCATAGCAGACGGAGGGCACTGACTCTCCCAGCGAACACACGCTGTCCGGACTCTGTGGAACGTCCTCCAGCGGCGTGGTCAGAAGGAGATCGGGCTCTTCCAACATTCTCAGTTCGGCGTCATAGCCACGATTATTCAGAAAGGCCTTGACGCCACTGTACTCGTACCGGCGCGGTCCCATCCAGCGGTAGTTCTCGCTTTGGGCTGCCACATCGCCCAGGTACCCGTAGCTCAAAACACTTGCACAGAATCTGAGCAGGGACTGGCCATTGGACACACTGCACACATCTAGGCCTCGATGCTGGCCCAGAATCACATGGATGGCCGCAGTCCTCACATCCGCCGTACCGTGCATACTATAAGCTATGGTGTCGGTGCTGCCAGCGGGGATTACGCCCACTGGCAGTGCCGGTCTTGGAATGTAAGGTGGCCGCTGTTCGTCCAGTCCCAACTCCCTCATTTGCCGGAAAATCAATCCGTTGATGACCTCTGCCACGGTGCCATCCCCTCCGACACAGCAAACCGCATCGTATACTCCCAGATCATGGCTCAGAAGTATGTCTTTCACTTGGTTTGCCCTCTGAGTGGTGATGCATGTGGCGTCCACGCCAGCAAGCTGGAAAATAGGTCTTACGTGGCGCTCATAGGTCTGAGCTCCCGCCTTGCGACCTCCATAGGGGTTTATAAAAACCAAAAGGCGACGCACTCGCATCCGTGTGGGGGAGGAACTTTGCAGACGGATTTGCAGCTCCTGGTCCCACTGCCTCACTATGTACGGATCCGAGTTAAAGAGAGTGAGTCTCTTTAGCTCCCACCGATTGCAATCCGTTTGGGACTTGCTCAGCCTCATGGCATAGTTAATGGTCAGGTACTGACTGGTTGGCTTCCCTGGCACAAGATCGCCACTGCATCCAGAACTGCGCTCCGAGCCTGGTGGCGAAGGCGGTTTAAGGGAACTCGCCTTGGTATCCGCGCTCCTTATGCTAACCACATCGTCTAGGTGGAGCACCTTGCTTTGTGGCCCATAAGAGTATATTCCGCTAGGTTGAGAAGGCGAGTCCGGTGGTAACGGTGCCTTGGTCTCGTTTCCTTGGGGCGGCTGATTTATCTTCTGCAGACGCTCCCACACCAACTGCTGGCCATGTAGCAGTACTTTGTAGCTCTTTTTCTTTAGCTGGAAGTTGTTCAGCAGAACATCGTGGGCGGAGGCGGAGCCGTGTGAGAACTTGGATGCACTCGTGGAGCTAACAGGGGCCACAAAATCCCCGGTCGAGGTGGACGACCGCCCTGCTGGCTGCTTGGTCATCTTGACTGGCCCTCGTCTCCGTGTCCCGCTATGGCGTCGGCTTTGTCGGTACTAAAAGAAGAAAACAGGTTTCCGTTAAAAATACAGTGAAACATCCTCAGGTCAACCTTAAGAAATTAAAAAAAAAAACTAAAAACTGTCAAAATTAAAAAAAAAATTTTTAATTTAGTTAAAGACTCTTTCATATTTGGGCACACAGGATCAAAGATAACGTTTTATTAAATGAATGTCCGATAATTGTGTTTATTTAGTTGAAGTTAAGGTGGAGGAAGCAGTGGAGTTGGGGGTTGGTAGTTACTCCTCAAAATAAATCTGAGCTGCGACGCTCCATTCTCTTTCCGTTCAATGTTCGGCCTTTGTGACTTTTGCAGTTCACGTAGAGGTGGGATTTTAAGCTCTTAGTTACTTACTGAGAGGTGTCGACTATGGAAATAGGACGGAAAACGCAGAGGGGACTGAGGGACAGGCGGGGGAAGCGGAAAGACTCAATCAACTCCACGGAGTCATATTCAAAACTCTGCCACGGTCCCCCGCACCTGATGTTTTTTTCATTAGGATAGACTCGTTAATATTTCTAAGAGATTTGAATTTTTTTTTGAGATAATGATGAGTAATTGATTAGGCCATTAGTAATAGTATAGTTGCAGACACAAATATGGCCCAATATCGCAACAAACTGATTGCGCAAATATTCTTTTAGTCTGAACATAGCTTAAAGTATTTTAAATGCTTATGATTCATAAACCGATAAAAATAATCGCTAGGAATTTAAAATGCTAGTAATTACGATAACGCTCCAATGCAATCATAAAGTAATTTAACGACAAATATTTTAAGGATTGTTTTCGTCAATAATAGATCTTCTATGAACCTCTATTAAATCGGGGCTTTGTGCCCATTCTTCTTGCAAAATACTTTTCGAAATACTGTTCAAAGGGTTCTTTGTTAATGGGTTTTCAATAGCAGATACATAAGTGCACATGTTCAAAAACGTATGCCTAGATTTATAGGTACCTTGGTACCTTCATATATGTACAAATATTGCGCGATTCGTGTTCATAGTCAAGTGCAAAAAATGGTTTGAAGTGTATGCCACTCAATGAGAAGGGAAAACAAAAAGTACAATACAGTAGGTACCAGTTTAAATGAGTTAAATGAACTCTTGATTGCAGTTTTCGAGGCTTTGGGCAGAGAAAAAGCTTTCGAGAGGTATAAATAAACAAAGATCGAGATAAACGTGTCAGAAGCCAAAGTTATAAAATACTTTAAAGTTGCAGTGTGAATCATAGCCCACTTAACCAGAACCAAACAGGTTTTAATCTCAATTCAATTCTTCGTAAACTTTACGGCACCTCTTTTACTGACACTGAACAATTGTTTTGAACTTGCCAAAGAGAATGAAAGCCACCATGCTCCTTAAAATTCAATATTCTCATCATATAGCAATAGACAAATCCTCTCCGACCAGTGTTCTTTATCAAAGAACGTCTATATTTCTCAACCGCGGAGAACAGTCCCCGCACCTTCAAACATGACTTATGTATGCAAATTAGTCTTTAGTTAGCTGACTAGCAAGGCAGACTGTGTTGTTGCTAATTATTGTCGCACACAAAAAGCAGAACTCGCGCAAACAAAGCCCGTCTCACGCGGCGAATGAGCAACGAATTGTCTCAAGGTCAACGACGATCGAAGGCACCCAAAACACGCGAAATCGGTTGTAGAATTGGAGTCAAAAATGCTGACCGGGGAAGCTGTGGCCGATTCCGAGGCACTTGGAAAACAGGTTCTGCCCGGTAGAGTTGCGTGCAGCCGGCGTGCGACCTTCGCCTTGAATCACTCAAGTGATCTTGGCCAGACTGCAATAACCGGCTGTTTGTTAAAATCTGGCATTAAAACCACCTCGTACCTTGCCCACCTTGCACCCGAGCTGCAGGCTGGTCAACGTCGCACTTCCTACCTTTACATCTTGACATTGGCGAAGGAGAACCGCTTTTGAGTTTGCTAATGGCTGGAAAATTGTTTACTTAATTAAAGTTGAGTAGGTTATTAAAACCTTTAAAACTTGAATTTTATATAACTAAAACATAAAGATGTCTCATGAATTTGGCTTATTTTCAACCCAAAGGTAATTCTTCATACCATTTATAGAACTCGCTTAGCGGCATACTTTTCCCTGTTCGATGCCAAAATTGAATTAACTTTTAGTTTTACACACTCGATAGAATTTATAAATATAAATTAAAATAATCATCAAAATACCAACATATGTACGTATGTACATATATGAATTAAACAAATATTCATCTCCCACTTCTGAGAGCAAATCATTTATAAAACAAATGAAATTAACACAAATTCCACTCACCCGAAAACAGGAAAGCAGACAAAAAACATAAGGCATTAATTTATAAATTTAATAAAATTATAGTACTAAACTTAAGACGATAAAAATTTTGCTATAACGAATCGTAACCAAGGAATTGAAGCGTTTTTCCTGGGTTGCAACGGTCTTGCTGTGCACAACACTGTAAGTTGTAAGACATTGAACTCGAGTGTGGGTTATAAATGTTAACAGTATAACAATTATAATACAGACCCTTTTGTTTTACTGATTCATTATAATTACCGTCAACTACTTGCGTGCCGCTAATGGCCTACACGAAAGTTTGCTGTTAGTTATAAGTATCATCCTAAATTGTGCTAAGTGGAAACGATTTGTATTTTGTACTTATTTCCTGAAACCCATTAGTTTTTCGCCCTATTATCTACACTGGCTTATCAGAAATTCAAACAATAACAATTGAGTGCTTTAGTACCCTATGTATAGACTGGGCTATCTTGCAAAATAGTACCGGCATCATGACACGTTGAGTTAAACTGGACAGCACTACAGGTACGAACACTTTTTAGTATATGCTATATAAGGATCGATAAGATTGATGACATCACGTCTTGGTTAACTTGAAACGTGGGAGTTATAAAGCCGTATTTTATATCAGAGCTTTGAAGTCCTAATCAATATTTTCATTTATCTATAGACCGATTTAAATGCCTGTACAATAGGACCTTTGCCATAAACAAAACTCAAAGAGCGGTGTCTAAATTCATATAACTTTGAGCTCGTTGACGCACTATAATATTTGAGCGAATGACAGCAGAAATATGTTAACAAAGCGAAAAAGTATAATACATGTACATATGTAGGTCCAACTCGGGTAATCCATGTGGAGAAATAAAAAACAGCTACATAGCAAAAATGTGAACTACATTCAGCGTGTAAATTGATAACCAGACAGAAAATTCGGTTGGAATGGAAGGGGACTATTGTCGGAATAAATATCAGTATGAAATACGAACAAACAAATACGTCAACCGTAAATTCAAGAAGTACTGTTGTTATTAAGCTTCTAGCATCGCCAGTCCCACTCCTTGAACCTATTTTTACCCTTTTGGGCGTTATCCAATCTTGGCCCGCTTTGTCGGCTATATCAACCCACGTCTGACCTTTTCACCGAAAAACCGCAAAAGCAGGTCTTCAATATATTATAAATAACGTGTGGTGAGTTACCTTTGACACGTGAAGGGTCATTAATCAAAATAAGACGTAAACAAAGTGGCTTTCTGCCAATAGGCATGCATATTATAATTTCCAGCAAGAAAATTCTTTCGAGTGCAATGGATTTGCAAAAGGAAAAAAATGCTAGAGTAGGTACTCTACTAAGGAAAATTTTATATTTTTGTTTAAGTATATCAAAATGAACTATTATTGTATGAGAAAAAATTAAATACAGGTAAATACTTCATAAACTAACGTACAGTTAAATTAAAAATTTATGCATAAAATCTTGTGCTCACAAGTGTGGACCTAGTAAACTTTTTTGCCCTGAGCTTCATGAAATCCAATTTAACCCATGAAAATTTATGGCACCTATTCATGGGTGGCAACACCCCCCAAAAAACCACCAAAACAATAACAATGCACCTATACACCGAAAAGTCCGGTTCTCTTGCTCTACCCGCAGTGCGTCAGAAGAAAATCACAGTCACAAGGGACATACTTTGAGTGCCGTTATCAGAACGCAATACAGCTGTGGAGCAGCAACCACTCAGCTGTTGACAAGAATATGAGTGTATGCAAGCGTGTGTGCGTGAGTGCGGGGGTATAAGCGTCTGGCTTGAGTTTCTGCGTTTAATTCCAACTTAGGTACTGGTGCACTGAAGCCCTATTTTCGTTCTTCCAATTGCCGTTCCGGTCTGAACTGTTCGTTCTGGTTGGAATACTTACCAGGTAGACAGGTAGATCCGTTTATCCATACAATTGCAGCACCTTTTTCGGATCAGTTGCACTGTTTTTCCTCCTTTTTATGGGGAAATCAAGAAAACTCGATACGGATGGGCATTGCAGTATCACACACTTGCACTTTTTCGATTGCACAGAAACACATACACACAATTGAAAAATCGGCGACCTGTAATGGGAGCTAATGGCGTTTCGGAAGAGAATTTCCCGCTCTTCAGCCAAAGTTTCAATCCCCTTTCCGCTGGAGCACAAAGAATTTACAAGAGCTCCAGAAATCCACTTTCGCGGCCGTTACAAAAAACACAAGTGTACTAATCGAAGCGAAGTGTACGTCCGCTCGCCAGTGTGACCGCACTGATAACTGTAGGAAATACAGTTATCACACATTTGGGTGTCCGGTATTCTCAAATCCACTAAACTAGGGCTGCAATAAAAATCATGGCAACTTAACTCACTTTACGCGATACTTTTTTTTAAAAGTTTGGATAAATATTTACTATTGTTGACTGTAGAAAATAACTAGGAATGAGAATTTTTGTAATTTTAGATTTTCGCTTTGGCTGAAGAGCGGGAAATTCTCCTCCGAAACGCCATTAGCTCCCATTACAGGTCGCCGATTTTCCAATTGTGTGTATGTGTTTCTGTGCAATCGAAAAAGTGCAATTGTGTGATACTGCAATGCACATCCATACTGAGTTTTCATGAATTCCCCATAAAAAGAATGTAGAGATGCAATTACATCATTTTAAGCAACCGTTAAATTCCAAAAAAATAATTGCTGACAGATTTGTTCGTCCCCAGCAGTTTACTATGTATGTCCAGATCAAATGCGCTCGGTCACACATTGTGGCTCCATGTTCATAAGTTACGCCGTGCGTGTTTCTCCCCAGGATGAAGTTAGTCTTCCTAGCATCAACAACATCCCTGGACCCCACTGCAGAGAGATTCCCCGGTGCCCAGATCCTGCCGCTTTTTGATTAAGTCCACTCTTCAATGTTATCAGTTTCGCAGTGAAAGTTAGGAACAACCTTAGTCTATTAGAAAAAAAAATAATAATCGTTACACATACATTGTACATTAATTCCCGAGGACTTTCTCTGCATTTATTTTTTATATTCCTCAAGGAATATAAAATTTCTCGAGAAAAAATCCTTGTTTTTTTCGATATTTCCCAGGACTACCCCTCTTCCAGAGGACTTCTTCGACAACTTCGAATTCTTCTCCACGAACATTCCTTGCCTTTTTGAATGGAAAGTACCCTAGGAATTCTGGAAGATTTCTGTGGATTCCTTAAGGAGTTCTTGGGGAATCCATAGGGATTGGTACTGAAGGGAAAAATTACAGTTTTTGAGATAAATTTTAAGATACATAAAGTATATTCAATCTATTAAATCTGTAATTTTAAAAGCTCGTTCGGACAATATTGTCCATTACTTTTGTAATTGTTTATTGTAGATTCACTACATCTTACCGTCCCAAACGCCTGTAGATTTTAAATACGTCATGGTGTTTCTGTAGTTCAGTATCACCACGAGGTTGAGAGTGATCGGGAAATCCCAAAGGCGGAAATCAGAAGGCCGACGGTGTCAGCCGCAAATAGCGCGCCCCTCCATGTCGGCGAGTCTAGAATCGTGGTGTCTGAAAAGCCGTAAGATTTTATCAATGCATTGAAGGACAGAACCAGGCACCACTTCTCCATCTACAAGTTTGGAATTCAGCTAATCTGTTTTTGGTATATTGTAAGCCTAATTATGTAGTAAGCTATTTAAACAGTAAATGGCCTTGACTTAAGACGTGGATAGGGAGCATATCTGCATGTATGTATATGTAATTAATTGGTCTGATCGAATGCTGTTAAAATTTAAACATGATTACCAATTTTCAGAAGTTAAATACAGTGGTTTATTTGTATTGCTATAGATATAAGGTACAAGGTATAAACTTAGGAAAGGTAAGTAAAACAGTAAAACCCGATTAGAGATCTCGACCCGGAATTGTCAGTTTAGATTTACCAGCTTGTAGGAAAGCCTGTGTCCCCCCAATTACATCTAAACCTTTACTATCAGAAAATGTGTGAGTATCAAATGGACTGTAGATGGCCATCCACAGAACGCTAATCCTTCCGCCGGCAGCGTCTCCGTGTGGCAAGTGCAACAACTGTCCTTGCGGCACAAGCGGCGGAGCCCCGTCCCCACAGCAGCCGCCCCACCGCCCACCCCCCTCTTACGCTCACCAGCCACAGCAGCAGCCAGATAGCTGTCCCTATCCGGGTCCCCAGGGTCAAGGAGCAGGCGGTTGCCAGGTTAACTTGCCCCAGCCGCAAGGAGAACCCGCAGCATGCAGCCTTTATCAAAGCCGAGGAGCCCCCACCGTGGAGTGCACGTGCACCCAGAACCGCAACCGGCCCCCTCCGCCCTCCATCCAGGCGGACCACATCACGTGCAGCCGGGGTCCGCGGGAACAGCCGCCTGTCCTGGAGACCCGCTGCAACTGTCGCGAGAAGCCCGCCAAAATGGAGTGCCACTGCTCCCCGCCGGTTGCCCCGCCCCCCAATCAACAGCAGCAGCAGGCGATGGCCCAGCCCACCTACGCCAACGTGACCTGTGGCCAGAGCCTGCCCAGAGGTCCGCAACCCTATCGCCCGCATCATGGCCACCACAGCCAGAACCAGAACTCCTGCGGTCACTGCCAATCGCAAAAGAAGCACAAGAAGCAGAAGAAGTGCGTCATTCAGTGATGTTAAGGTCGAGCCACGGGAGAACGTTGAGATCCCAGCAGGCACAACGGAGCAGGCTACACAGATTACTACACCACTCACAACATGACAGAACTCCAAAATTTCGGGATAGCCAAATTACCAGTTTTGCCCTGATTTCCGGGTCAATAAAGCCAATGTGACCGCTAATGGGCAAGTTAAGCAGGTAGCCGTGTGTCCGTTTAATACATCAGTATCTCCTTCCGGATAGGGAACAGTCCGAGCGCCGGTCAAGTGGGTCGAAGGCCATCGCAACCCTGCTGCGAGGAGGGCATTTTCCACGGAAGCCATCGGAATGCGGAGCGGAATCGCAGTCGCCACTGCTTCGTGATTCGCTCACAAAGGCCTCCTAAGAACGTGGCTATCCTTGGTGCAGAAACTCGGTGCTGCTGTTCTCCACCAACGACGATATGCCCATGCTCATCTGCGCCTGCTAAGCCCCGCCAGCGATGCTGCTGTTCCTCAGCTACGGAGCCTGGAAGGCAACGCGTTTGCTGCTCCTCCGGGAACAAGCCGCAGAGATGCATTAGCAACTGCCCTGGCAACGGACATGGCGGACCAGCGGCGCGGAGGATACAGATGTGCCATCCGGATGCATACCCCGTGCCTGAGCCTCTGAAGACGAAGCCGATGTGCTTTCATCCCATTGGTGCTAGATGCAATGGTGAGAATCAGAAAGCGGAGCAGCCCAGGCCGGCAGTGGCTTCGGAGGAGCTAATTCTCCTACAGCCAGACCCACAGTCTGAGATTCCAAACAGCGACTCCATACGATCCTTTCAGCCCGCTGTTCACGCGATAAATGAAAACTGCCAGGATCCCCATGATCCCTACTATCCATATCCCCCTAGAAGCAGGCGTCTGCAGGAAGTGGATCCTCTAGTCAACTTTGATCTGAATCGCTTCGATAGGGATGCTACCCGTCGAGGTCCCGCAGGCAGGAGAAGAAACGTCTCCATACGCACCTGCGTAGACTACGATTACGAACCGGGATATCCAGCTCGAGAGAACATATATTTAGTTCCAAATAGTCCACCCGGAAATCGTCATCCACAAACTTATTCCGGTCATGCTCGTCCTCAGGCTCCCTCCAAATATTCACCATTAAGATCACGACCCCCTCCGGCATACCAACCTTTATATGAATCGAACCCCCCTAGTTGTTCATCCCCTCCCGCTGCATGTCCACCCAGAACCCGACCACCCGCAAAAATGCAGCGTCAATATCATCCCAGAACTCTACCGGGATCATATGGTTTGTATTTTCCATATTATCCGAGCGCAGGCGATTGATTTTTCCATTCTCCATTAAGAAAATTCTGGGATCGACTACGTTAAGTGTCCGTATAGATGACAGGCCAAAATAGGACAAACTAATAAGTAAGTGTTTTAATTGTGGCATAAGGTTTTTATTACATTTTATTAACTAAAGAATCTAAAATTGGTTGGATATTGTGTATTCAGATTTTAATGTTCTACGCTTTACAATAATCGTTCCAATATCAAATATTCGCGGCACAGACAATTATTCGATATATATTCACTTTTACATTTGGTAAAAATGCAGCCCTGAAAGTTTGAGAAGTACTGGTAGGGCTGCGCACTGTGCTTAGTGTTGGAAACCGCAAGTCACAGTGCGGAAGAAGAAGACCTCGCGTGCAAAACACGCCGCAATATATTATTTTATTTCAATTATAATAAAATAAAGCCAGTCATGGATGATGCAGACTACGATAACGACGAGTTAGTGCAGGCGTTACATATGATTACCGTACCCTTTACTTACATACTCCACCAATTGCAGTGTTGGCGGGGATGACTTTGACGATGTCGACGAGGACGTGGACGAGGACATTAACCAGGAGGAGGAGGCGGACAACATCGAAATCATAGCCCCCGGCGGAGCGGGTGGCGGAGGTGTGCCCAAGTCCAAGCGAATCACCACCAAGTACATGACGAAATACGAGCGCGCAAGAGTCCTGGGCACACGAGCGCTCCAGATCGCCATGTGTGCACCTATCATGGTGGAGCTGGACGGGGAAACAGATCCCTTGCAGATAGCCATGAAGGAGCTCAAGCAAAAGAAAATCCCCATCATCATCCGCCGATACCTGCCGGATCACTCCTACGAGGACTGGAGCATAGACGAGCTTATCATGGTGGACAATTAGCTAGTACTCAACCCCTTTATCCATAATAAAACAAATCGACTAAGTACAATCTACATATGTGGTTGTTGAATTCCCCGTAATGACGAATGTCAATGGACAACATACTCCGTTTTTCCTGCATGCAATCCCTAATATGTACACTATAGTCTGCTTAATGGCCCATCTTTAATGAAATTTGTTCGCTTTAAACCTATTTTATACTAGTATATGAATATGGTGTGGACCAATGACTGGATAATATTGCTGCCATGCGTTTAGTACCAAGCAATAAGACCACGCTACTGTAGTACAATATTTTATTTCACGTAACAAATGTATAGATTTAGTAAACAGCTGCTTTTGAACACAAACCCATATTTGAGGAACTCTTGGTTTCTAGCTCCAAGCATATCCCTCATCCCTTTGATAGCAAACGCGCTCCAGAAGACCGACGGCATGCTTGCCAGTGCGGCAAATCGACCCCACTACTCCTGGCAGTAGACCACACTCCGAAAGATTCTGTTCGCCAAAGACCTGCCCGGCGGCATCTTCTCCTTCTGTATCTGACTGGGGCGTCTCCGAGCTCTCGAGCAGCTTTTGTGTGGCCTTGCTAAAGGCCAACGTATTGGTGTTACTGGCCAGCGTAGCGCTAAACATCTGACGCGTCTCGGACAGCAGCTCAGCCACGCTGGGTAGGAATGTAGGTAGCATCAGGCCCTTCATATCTATGCTGAAGTAGTCGACGCCGTCTAGGCGCACTTTCTTGGACCGCGGAACCAAGTGCTGCATGGTGGCCTTGGGAAAGGCCACTGGCGACAGCAGAGTGGGAGGCACTCCGGCCAGACGGCCCACTGTGCTGATGGCACTCTTGGCATTAAGGAGATAGCTAAAAAAGCCTTGGCACTCCACGCCGTCGACCAGCAGTAGAGAGTTGTCGCTAAAGTCCTCTCGCATTTCGGCAGCTTGTTGCTTCCTGGCATGAGAGGACTGAATACGTCGCAGCTCGCGCTCATCTACGCCCAAGCTCTCCAGCCAGTCCTCATCATCGTCCTCGTCTATCTGGGCCGGTGGAAGAGCATCTTCCCCCGCATCTAAGCCCAAGGTGGTCTCCTCGGTAAAACTGTTGTCGTGAACGTTTCCACTGGTCTCGCTTTTAAGAGGCATGCTGAACTCGATCCCCTCCTGTCGGAGAGCTTGCCGCATTCCCCGAGTCGAGGGCGTGACCAAGGCGTGGCTCTCCGCCCGACCCCCCACTCCTGCAGCTCGGAACAAGACCGTAAAGGTGTTGGCACATAGGTAGAAGTACGGGCACTGGCGGGCACGAAGCAGCTGGAATAGTCCCCGGAAGCTGTAGTCCCACTCCTCCGCCAAAGCCTTGCGCTCCCGCTCGCCCACCACCACGCCCACGTTCTCCTTGGAGGTGCGTGGAAAGAGAGTCAACCATGGCAGGTGCGGATGCTGCCAGTAGTAGTTACATTGATTAAACCGCGTGGCGTCCGAGATATCCAGCGTGCTTTCCGTCCGCTGCGGGTCCATGCAGCGCACGAAGCTGGTAAGTCCGCTGGCCAACTGCGAGGTTTTCAGTTGGATGGCCGGCAGCTCCGTAGGACAAAAAAAACGGGTCCTCGTCTTCAGGGACCAGTCCACAGGTAGGTGGGCGGTGTGCTTCTGCCGGGCGGCCAACTCCGCGTCATCTTCGTCCTCAGCGTTGATTTGGGGCTGCTGAAAGAGCTTGGCAAAGGCCTGGGGGTCGTATTTCTGCAGCACAAACTTGGTGGGCGGCGGGCGCGTGGGCGTTTCCCGCACAAAGCAGGAGGAGGCAGTGGCCACCGGTTCGAGGCCCGGCCGGTGCGGATCAACGCAGAATTTCTTGGCATCATCTGTGGATCTGGGGAAAGGATTGAATAATTGGGTTTTCGGGAGAGAGAGAGAAACTGACTTCGCGAACGGATTCTTTCGCTTCTGGGCGAGCTTAGCCTCTAGTAGTGTGCTCTTATCCGTCTCATCCAATTTATATCCTGGCCGCCTATTGTTGTTGTTGCTCACGCGGGCGGCCAATTTGTTCTTCTTCTGCTTAAGCCGCTGCAGTTTGATGAACTGGAAAACGAAACAGTAACATCAGTGGCGGGCATTTGCTCCTCCGGGTCCATACCTACGTCATCTGGCCGCGTCCATTTGGAAGCTACACTCGCTTCGCTGGACATGCTCAATGGCTTAGTTGCCCGCACTGGACCTTTACGGATTCTTAAAGTACTTTGCGGACTCGAAGTCTTCGAAGCCTTTGCAAATATCACAAAAATTAAGGCGCGCAATTAGGGATGTGAGATCTTTCGATTGATTAGCTCGTTATTCGCTATTTTCGCCAATGTTCAACCCTCGAAAATATCGTTAGTCGACAACTGAAACGAACCCCAAAATTTTACTGTGCGGGCTATGAATTTAATTGGAACATTTTTAAGGCTCTGTTACTTGGCCACTTAAAATATATAATTATCTCAAGCAGAAAATGTAATTAACAGACTGGTAAAAATAACAGAAAAATGAAAATTTCAAATATTTTTTTAAGCAATAAATTTTTTTAAATGCAAAGGAATAACCCTATTTTACAGTAACAGAATTTTTTTTAATTTTTAAATTATTAAATTGCATTTAAAGAAATTTAAATATTAAAAAAGCTTTAAGTCTTCATTGCTTTCTTTTGCATTTATTAATCCTTCGAAAAATGTAAAGTTGTTACGTTTAACCCTTAATACCGTTAAGTCTGAGTCCTTAGATGATGGGTTAGATATACTTTTTTTTAAGAAATAATAATAAAATCATGTCAATAAATAAAAATATTTTGCGCTATAAAAAATGTACTTGATTATGAAATCGCTTTTCTATGCATATGGGGAGGGGTGGTCGAATACATGATTTGTAAAAGCTGTTGCAGCATCTGGTAACACTGGCCGTCGCTACGTTTTATGTGATACGTAAACAAATCAATTTGATAAACAATGAGCCTCACCGATGTCTGTCGCATTTGTGCCAACAAAATCAAGGGCCACAAGCGTGATCGCAACATATTCAAGTACATGCGCGGAAGGTTGCTGGAGCAACTGAAGCTAATCACGGGAGTGGAGGTAAGTGGTTTGGAATCAGCTTCTGGCTTTGAAACCATTTGTTATAAACTTGGTTTTCTCCAGTTAACAAGGAACCAGGGACTGCCGGAGTTCGTTTGCGAACGCTGTTTCTCCGAGCTGGACCTGGCCATAAAGTTCCGCGAGCGGTGCATCTTCTCGCAAAAGTACCTGCTGGAGATCAGGAAGAAATCCAGGGTTCAGAGCATTGTTCACATAGACCTGAGTCCCGAACCACTGGACGAGCAAATGATCGATGCGGATCAGTTGAAGACGGACGACGACGAAGAGTTCGTGTGTTATCAAGGCACGGAAGAAGAAGACCCCCAAGATCTAGAGGAATTCCAGCCGGTTGACGACCCCGCCCCGGCCTCGGTGATCGCAGCAGCAGAGGCAGCGCACCAAATGGATCAACAGGAGCAGCATATGGAACGGGCCGCCAAGAGGCGCAGAAACTTCTTTATCTGCGACGAGTGTGGGACCCTGTTCCACGATGAGTACCTGTACAACGAGCATCTGAATGGTCACCAAGATCGGCGGGAGATGAACCAGTTCTTCCCCTGCTCGGAGTGCCCAGAGACATTCAAAAAGAAGGCACTGCTGAAGCTTCATCGTGCCCAGTGTCACTCATCCCAGCGCAAGTTCAAGTGCGCCATCTGCAACGAGGTTTTCTCGGCTCTGGGGGCCAAGCTGCGGCACGACAAGTAAGGATGCTGGGAGTTAATTGCTAAGTGGAGCCCTCTCTGCAACTTCTAATTAATTTCAGAGCCCATGAGAACGAAAGACCTTATCCATGCCTAGAATGCGGAATGATTTTCAGCAGCGTTTCCGAATTGCAGAACCACTGCTTGACCCACTCAGAGGAAAACCGGAAGTTCAGGTAATCCCACAACTTGCACAGCTTTACATATATCTTCATTTCGTGTCTTTTAAGGTGTGAACCTTGCAACAAGAATTTTATAACTCGCAGGGATCTGGTGGCCCATACAAAAACAGCACCGCACAAGCGTTTCGCTAAATATATGCAGGATGAATTCGATTTAAGCGAATTGTTAACCTACTCCTAATTATTACCACCCGTTTTTATAAATAAATTTTAAGGTCAGAATTAATAAATAAATTATAATTACAATGGCCTAGTTTACTTATTCGTAAGGTCCATATTCAATGATGGAGAACAACCTGCATATTATTTTTTATAAGTGTTCAAAATTGTAGTTTTAATTTATTTAACATAAAATTACTTCTGTTGTACTTTCAAGTAAGATACATTTTCTTAAATATTGATTCTTTTAAATGAAGGAGGGAATGCAATTGTAAAAGGGCGGTATTTTAAATGAATTACGGTGTAGGATGATTGGAACAATTTTCCGTAAACCGCTCTGTAAATTTCAATTTAAAAAAATAATATTTCCCTTAGCGATTAAATTTTCTTTATTTTGTTTCAGCATTTTGGACTAATATTGTTCAAAGAGGTCAGAAAAACTCAACTCCAGCAGCTTGGCGCTAATCTAATTCTCGGCCTCTAAAGAACCGGTCCAACTTAAAAGAGCTTTCGAATACGGCGCATGCGTCCTTTCAGCTGAAGCTGCCTTATATAGAGGTCTTCGATTGGGTTTCTGTATATACCGCGAATTCAACTGGTAGCTGCCGCACGAACCACAGAGTCCTACGTCACATTGGTATACACACGGAATCGGAGCATCTGCCGCCGAAAAATCAATATCTTACAAAACACCTACGTGTACGGTTGAAATCGGGCAATATGTTGTTCTGTTCGCAAAGTAAGTCTATTAAAATAATATTTATGGGAGGATCAGGTGGACAGTCTATGTTTTTCAAGATGTGTACATGATGGTTGCGATGCTTGTGGTCGCCTTAAGTGGCTACCAGGTTCAGTCCTATGGCTCCAAGGATATTTTGGCCGATGCCCTGCTGACGGATCTGCTCAATCGCATGGACAACGACATGCAGGTAGGCTACTACGATGTTGGCAACGAGGCAGCTGCTGGCTCCAAGGACAATGTGGACCTGGTCTCCCGATCGGAATACGCGAGGCTGTGTGATGGGGGAAGCGACTGCATCTTGCAATCGGGATCGGGAGCAGCCTCCCATCCTTCGTTGAGGGACCACGAGTTCCTGCAGCACAGCTCCCTGTGGGGTCACCAGTTCATCTCCGGCGGAATGGGAGAGGGTCCCAATAGGTATCCTACCATAGCGAAGAATGACGCCGGTCTGCCTGCATACTGCAACCCTCCAAACCCTTGCCCCGAGGGCTATGACATGGAGACCCAAGGTGGCAGCTGCATCGTGGACTTCGAAAACACGGCCATCTTCAGCCGGGAGTTCCAGGCTGCACAGGACTGCACCTGCGATAACGAACATATGTTCGACTGCTCGGAACAAGATAGTGCCGATACCGGCTCCGAGAAGGGTGACCTGAACTCCGCCGTGGAGCAGTACATCCTGCAGATGGGCCAGGAGAACAGCCTGAACAACGTGAACAGCCTGGTTAAGAAGGGCGGGTACCCAGTGATGCCCGATCCTCGTCTGGATGACGCGGTTATGAACCCGTTTCTCCAGGGCGATCGCTTGCCCATAGCCGCCAAAAAGGGCAACCTTCTATTCCACTAAGCTGGCTCGATGATTCTTTGAGCATACACGACCATACCTACATTGTTTTCCATATGGGTGTCTAATACTATTACCTATCATAGCAGGTTATTAATGTTGTCCCGCAAGCGAAGTCTAGTAATGTTTCTACCCGTTCCCCGCAAATAAAGTTATTATTACCGAATTTGCCTTCGGATTTAGCTTATCTTTTGCATATTCGTAGCCTAAGATTGGTGGCCCGAAAGAACCCGTCTTTGATAAATATTGAACTTATTGACACAATGTCTTCTGTATCTATTTCTATTTATTTATTGTATCAAAATATTCACATTTCATCAAATCATCAATCATCATTTATTTAAAAATAACTATTCTCGATAAGTCGAGTGCATAAATAGATCATTAACTCTCTGCTGCACTCAGCTGCGAATTAGCTCCACTTTGAGTATTTTGAGTCAGCATGCACTGGCCGCGTGTCCCTAAGGATACACGCGGGAATTGACTTAAACATAACCTAAGAAATGATAGTTATAGTACATCGTATGAATGTTGCTGCCACAATGGGCGATTACCCACGCACACGCATACATCGTTACTGGCAGTGTGATTAGCTAATTATTATGTTCGTTGTGTCGCCAGGATGCCTCCTGAACCCCAGTATATCTTGGATCTCTCTCGCGTCCCTATGTATACTTTACAACACAATCCCTTCTGACTACAACTCTATGTATTGGCTTAGTCTTAAGAGTAGGCAGTTTCTAAAAAGAGGCGGAATTCGTTAACAAGGTCTAACTTAGCACTACGTCTAGGATGTACGGGTATTTTATAGGTGGCCTGTGCCGTTGCCGCCGCCATTGGTATTCTGGCTCCAGGAGACCTGGTGATGCGGGTGGGGATGGGGGTTCCTGGTGGTCAACCGCAGGGAGTTGCCGTCGCCGTCCTCGTCAATCACGTGCTCATAACCCTGGTTGATCGTGCCGCCCCCATTCGAGCCGTAAATTTGCTGCAAGAGTAAGCGGACTCGTTAAATTTGGAATACGATAATCACAAAAAATAAATATTAGGAGTTATGATCATTTCATGAATAGATTTTTATATAAATTGGCTTTTACCTCTGCTGCGCCGCCGTTTACATTAAATACATCCTTGATGCTGATTCCCGCATTTGAAACTCGGGCGCTTCGCTGATTCGGCAGAGCTCCATTGTTGTTAGTCTATATACATTAGGAATTTATATCAATTTTTCTCAAATTTCTCCAAACGCTTTTGTAATCTCACCGGCGCCCCAGTCGTAATCCCGTACTCGTTCTTCGCTCCCAGAGTTTGCATCGCGGACTTCCGCCTTTCGGCCATCACCGAATTCTTGCGCACTTCCAGTGCCCGGATAGTCTCCGCCCGCATTGTCAGGCGGCGGGTGAGAATGGGCGTGGCTGGATTGTTCTCCGCGTCGGCAGTGAGTTTCAGGAAGCGCTTTTTGAAAGCCACATCCAGGGTGCCGATTTGGCGACGCGGCTGTCGCGCCTTCTCCAGATTTTGAATGGTCTTCCGTCTGGCTATGCGGTCTGGCCCGGAACCGGAGTCATTGTCGTAGTCCCCATCGATTCCCTGTAGCCTCTGCAAGTTTTTGACGATCTCCACAGCATGCTAAATAATAGAACATTGAATACATGTATTTTTTTAAATGTATATATCATATTATATAATTTGTTTATTATTCGTATTATTTCTAATGCATAAGGCTTTGTCAATTGCAAGCTACCTACTTTATCTATTAGTTGATCCTGTGTTAGATCCTCGGACTTCTTCTTGCAGAAGTTAAGTTCAGTTGAGGCCAAGATGTGCGAAATGGTTCCAAATCGATGGAACAGCATGGCCGTAAACTGAATTATCAAAATAAGAGCAAAGAAGAACACGAATACCAGTCCAATGGGCTCTAGCTGAAGGTACTCCTTTGAGATGTGCACCTATAGGATAAGTAATACGATTAGTGTGGCTCTGGAGGACTTGGGTTTGGGTTAGTGACACTGAACGATTTGGTTGGTTTGGGCTTTGATAATGGCTGATCTTGATACCAGTTGTCGGTGATTGTGGCATGTTGAGGTTTAGGTGTGATACCATTTGGGAGGTATGTTATATGTCGGGCTGGTTTATATTTATATATTTATTGAACATATTGATGTCGGAGGAACAATGAACATGCTTGCCGAAACAGTGTACAGAACAGTGATTACTCAGAAGGGGACTTATGTATGTGGCTTACAGTTTACCGTGTTTTCATTTTAGGGCTAACTATTAGACCCGCGAAAATTCCAAGATGTTGTTCTGTTGTTTTTACATGATGTATTTGTATGATACAGCCTGAACCATTAGAATGGGGCTAACAAAATAAACGGGAGTACCGCGAACATAGAACATCATTGGTGATGCGACATGTTGGACGGGAAGGGTATCAAACATTTAGAGTGAAACAGAGGACAGGTAGGAAGTTAGAGGACCCCACCGGAGGTTTTAGGATAAGACAAACACTGACACTGACAGTTGTGGTAGTTGTGGTATAACATCAAATAAAGCTTGTTTATAAACCTCAGATGTCTCTTCGATATAGGTAATGTTGGTTTTGACGCCCAACGGCCAAATAATGTGTAGCTTGTCCTTGTTTAGTTGCAACAAGAAGACAATCAGCACGAACAATGCGTTGGCCATGAAAAAAGCAAAGACCGACTTGTTTCGCAGCTCAATCAGGTCAGAGGCAATGCGGGCCTTCGTTTCGTTTCAGTTCATATTCATATCGTGGTGCCAAAGAAAGAAAAAGACCAAAATAGTTGTGTTAGTTTGGCTTGAAACCAGCAATTACCTCCTGGGTGGACTCGTCGTAGGTGATGTTCGTCCGCACTCCAAATGGCCACTTTACGTGAATGTTGTCCTTGTTCAGCTGCAGCAGGAACACGATCAGCACGAACAGCGCGTTGATCATAAAGAACGCGAACACTGACGAGTCGCGCAGCTCCTTCAGATCCTTAGCTATGCGGGCCTACAAGAGCGTTATCCGATCCGGCGATGGGGTTAAGATATGTTTGGTTCTCTTAAAATGATGGCTTTTCCGGAGAAAATACTCACAGCGAACAACGAGGCTGGCTTCGGCGGGCCGAAGTTGAAATACTCTTCATACTCTATAAATATACTTATGTTATATTATATAAATAATATATAAAAATACTCTATTCGAATTCCTGTATGGCTACCTATACATATCTTTATATATGTATTATTTAATATCGTTCAAGGACCTTTATTATGCAGAAATAGACCCATCCTCTCTAAAAGTAAATATCTACTTATCTTATTCGATGAACTTCCTAACTGCTTTTAAAACATTAATTCATTTCTCTTAATTTGCAATAAAATATCTAGCCTTTGTTTTGCAAATTCAAGTCGTATTTACTCAAGTTGTTTATGGTCTCTAAATCTACGGCGCCAATAGTGCTTAATCTCAACTCTCTAGCTTTTACAGCTCCAGAGATCTCGACGTTCATACAGACAGACGGACGTACAGAGGGACACGGCCAGATGGACTAGGCTATTTATCCTGATCAAGAATATATACACTTTAAATGGTCGCAAACGCTTCCTTCTGCCTGTTACATACTTTTCAACGAGCCTAGTATACCCTTTTACTCTACGAGTAACGGGATATATGTGCTATCTATGACGTTACTGAACGACGTAGGAAACTGACCACAGCTTAAAATATAAGATTACATATTACATACATACATATTACATAACAACAAAGAATGTTTAGTTTAAAATTAATAAGATGTAGGGGTATCTTACCTGTTCCACGGGATCGTTGTCGATAGGGTAGAGATACTGGTCGATGAGATCCTTCCAGAACTGGATTTCGGTGCTGGAAAGGAAGTCCACCTCGCCCTTACGCACATCTGGATCCTCGATCCAGTAGGGGTTGGTAAGAAAATCTCGCTCCTGCTTTGGTTCCGCCGAAGTGTCTGAGTCTGACTCGTCCGATTCATCTCCTGACTTCTCCGCCACCGAGGTCAGCAAGTGGTGATCCTTGGAGCCACTGGATGTGGTTCTCCTCCTTCCATGTCTGGAGGCATGGTGACCATGGGGATCCACAGCACTCTCGATGGTGTCCATTCGATTTTTGATCGTGTCCAGCGATTCCGCGATGGAAGTCAGCTGCTGTTTCTCATCGGAGGTTTTTCCGTGGGTGCAGAATATGCAGCGAAAGAGCCCAGCCAGGGAGAACTCCACGGAGCCCTCCTCGTCGCCATTATCCCCGATTCCACTCTGAAGAAAGCTCAGCATGCTCTTCTGCTTCACTCTCTTCTTAGCCTCCTCGGCGGCCTTCTTCTCCGCCTCGAGTTCTTTCTTGGTTTTCTTGGCAACCACTTCGCGGGTTCCCCAGGAGACGACGTTCAGGTTGATGATCGAGTACAAAATGAGCAGCAGGTACATGGACGGAATGGATAGCAAATAGATTAGGCCGCATGTAATGCACCAGAACTCTTGTGGATGCAAACATGCGGCTATGAAGAATGAGCCCACCATGGATATCAGGAAAATGGCCGAAGGGGAGCCTATTCCATCCTCTCCCAACTGCAAGGCCGTACCCACAATCACCGCCATCATGATCAAGGCATATGCCGTCGAAAGGACTTGGGCCACGAACAACTGGATATTCGATTTACAGGTGAAGCAGATGACCATGAAAGCCAGGATAGGCACGATGTTGTAGTGAAAGGAGGTCCAGTTATCGATGCGGAAGGCTGCGACGAAGGCACCCACCAACATAAGGAAAATGGTTCCGGGTCCCAGGATAGTGCCCCCCATCAACATCATCTGGTAGAAGATGTACAGCAGGGAAATGTTATCATTGATCTTGATCGTGCGCTTCGCATCCGCCAACAGATCCATGATGTTAGCAATGGTCGAGGGCACCCATCTGCGCCGCTGGTTGTAGAACTCATTAAATCCCTCAGGACAGTGGGTGTACGCATCACTGGCAGCCGAATACTCCACTCGGTATCCCCTCTGGAGGAGCAATGTGCACAACCATCGATCTTCGCCCTGATCGTACTGCACATAGTGACGAGCCTCATCCGACCGCGTAGTGTATTTCTTCATTACATTGTCATCCATGAGGGCCTTGCCCCTGAACAGGGAAAAGCATCCAGGTGAACAGAGCACGCAGCCAATCATGTGCTCCGTGGCCTTTTGTAGCCAATGACCTATTGCGTACTCGAAGAGCTGGTACCAAACCATGGGTCCAGATCCCACCGGATGAATGCGACCACAGGCGGCACCTAGGTTCTTGTTCTTCTTCATTAGATCCACCAAAAGAGTCACCGCATTCGGCTTGAAGTCAATGTCTCCGTCCAGGGTCAGGAGGTAAGTGTTTTCCGCAATCGCATCCTTGCGATCCACCGAAATGGGCAGCTCCATGAGGCGATGTCCTAGCAGGTAGTACATGTACATCACCTGAGACCAACGCTTTCTGTGACGAATGCGGTCCTTGTCCTTTAAGTGCGTAATGAACTTGGTCTTTCCCGGAAGGGTCCACACCAGGCGGCCTCCGTAGGGAGTCGGATACTTCTTTGGCGGACGCAGTCTGATCGTGGTCTGATGGATCTCGGAGGCAGCCTCGTCCATGGTGGCTATTAAAAGCTTGACGAAGCGATTGCATTGGATATCGTCGTCGCTGTGATCGGAGATTTCGAAGGCGTCATCGAAGAAGATGTGGGCTGCAACGTAGTTGTGGTTGTTGAATCTCTAACTGAATTAGCAATCTTACTCACTCTCAAATTCGTAGTAATCCGGATCGAGAACCCTCAGATACTTTTGAGCCACACGACGAGCACACTGGTCCTCGTCCATTCGCATGATGCTCTTCAAGAACTCTATCATCTCGTCTTTCGTCTCATGCCACATAGTCGCGCAGGAGTAGATTCTTGTGATGTTATCGGAGGACTTAATCGATGGCTTGTTGGGTGCCGAAGAACGATCAGTGTGCACAGAAATAGTCTCGTAGTACTCATCGCCTTTTTCCTTTTCGATCTCTGAAAGATCCTGTAAAAGAGGAATTAGGTATTTTTTTGGATTAAACGAGATTCTCTGTAGAAAAGTTACCTCTGTTTTCACATCTGCCTGGTCATCGCGCCTTCGGTTGAGGGCCATCGACTGATCGATCAGCAGAGAGGAGTACATGGGTTGGACAAACAGCTTTTCGGTGGTGGCCAGGCGCTCGCACTTTGGTGTCCAGATGTGCAGTGCTATCCAGGTCTGACTCAGGAGCCAAAGGATCCAGGCCCACGCCATTTGCTCGGTGACAAAGTTGTTGAAACGGAAGTTTGAGGGGCTCGTAAAAAACAGGTAGTCTGGAATGGTGTCATGGAAGAAGCAGGGATCGTCGATTCGTATTCCACAGGCTGCGATCAGGAATGTGACAGAGAGCGGAACAGTTAGACTGACGGGAAACGCGTAGCTGAATCCCTGGATAAGGATCTTGCAGGCGAACTTTCCGAAGATGTAGCACAAGTAGGCGCCGAAAATCTGTAGAAGCAGAACATACACCACTGTATTGTAGGCGGCATCCACATCCACAGTGTCAATGTTGGCCGATTCCAGGGTATCTGGAAGCACACCGCCCAGTCCCGCTGGCAGTTCGTAGACTATGATCTTGTGAGGTCCAAAAGCGTCCCCGTACATGGCAAACAGATTGCCGGGTTCCTCGCCTTCCGCCCAGTAGATACACAGTGTGACGGTGAAGAAAAGTAGGATCTTCCAAATGGAAAGAAATATGTGGCAGAAGTAGCGAGTGTACTTCATCTCCTCCTTTATGCGACCCAGAGCACGAACCAGGCCGAGTGGGGACTGTGGCGATACGTAATTCTCCCACCAGCCGCACGAGATCATGACACAGGCCACTGGGATGACCCACAGCTCCCGGCGGTTCTCCAGTAGCGGCCAGATCACCAGACCAGTAACCTGGGCGGTCACCGCCGCCAGGTCGATGATCACCTTCACAAACCGCTTGCCCTCCTTGGAGGTGCGAGACAGGAGGCCGAAGATGCCCGGCACCACGCACAGGCAATTGGTCAGCATGGCGCCTTGGATAGCGTCGATCTGGGGCAGAACCACGAACATCAGCAGTGCCATGCCCACGGCACTTAAACTCTCCATCAGCCAGACGAACAGGAAGTGCCCTGTCTTCGGCACCTTAAAGGTCTTGAAGAAGCAGATGCGGACGGATCGGATCAGGGCTCCGATCTCGGGAAGGGCGTAGGCTATCAGCAGCGCCCAGATCCAGGCCACTCGCTCCTCTTCTGGCAGCCGCACCACAAAGCTTTTGTCCCGACCCTTATGGAAAACACAAAAAGGTCGGTCAAAATTGTATGAGGTTCATAATGTTCTTGATGTTTGGGTGTATTTTCGAAAGATAGGTTTAATCATCTTACCAAGTCTTTGTTGCAGTACTCCATCTTCTTATCCTTGCGCACCTGCGAGGTCATGAAGAGCATTGTGCCCTTGGCGATGACGCCACCGGTTAAAACTATGATAAACGTAATCACATAGGCGAAGATCTTTAAGATCTTTACGGTTAATTCTAAGCACTCTTGGTTTGCCGTCGACCCGGTCTCAATCTTGATCGGCGGATCCCGGAAAACATCCCAACCCTTCGTCTCTTGTATGGTTCGTTGGCTGAAAGTTGAATGAGGGTGAATTAAATTGTGCCGGAGGGATTTGTAGAAACAGCGGGCATACAGTTATTATGTAGCATATGATCTAGAATGTGTCTCCTACAAAACGATATATTCTATAACAAGTTGCTTAAAGTGACACTAAAAAATAAAAAAGTATAAATAAATAATTAATGTTATTCAAATAAAAGAGTAAGTGTATGGCAGTGTAAGTCGTTTGCACTTAAGTAACATTGGCATTGCTCACTCGACTAGATGGTCTCGACTTCCGGCACTTTATAAACCCGACTCCGCCCTAATCGAACCGCTCCGAAAGTGATTGTGAAGCAATGGCGGTCGGAGCTCGTTTAATTACAGCTTTTTTGCTGATACGCTCTCGTTTTGGTTGTCGTTCGCGGTAGTTGGCCACCACAATACACTTGGAAGACACTTTTGTCCCGAAATACCTGGTCGAAGACCGGAGTAGAAACCTACCTGCCGCCATAGATGTCATGTGTGAGGGGCGAGCTCTCGTCGTCGGTAAAGTTGTTGTCATCGCTGTCGCCGTGCTCTCCGGCGGCTCCCGTTCCGGATCCTTGGCCCGGAGGGGCCATCGGGCGATGCCGCATCGCAGACATCTCCCACGGTTGGTGCTAGTCCCAATCTTGGATTGGGTGGCCAAAGTTCGGCTGCAAAGATTCGGGGGAGAGAAGAGAGGTAAGATTAACTATAATTGACTCCAGGCTGCGGATGTTCGATAAGCAAGATTTAATGGACAAGCAATTTATGGCCATGGAACTAGGCTCTCAAGGACAGGCGTCCTTTGACTCCGTCACTAGACCGGTTTAGGTTTATGTATTCAAGTCCCTCTTGGGACCTTGAACGCCTCTGTTACATGAACGCATTTCCTAAATACGATTGTTTCGATGTGACTTGCTTTATGTATTTGCAAGAAATGTATGGATTCTGAAATATTACAAGCCGGATAGCGTTAATTTAAAAATGGATCAGTTATATATTTCTTTTTAGTGTAAACTGATTTAGTGACTCATGGCTTGTGCATCTAGGCGATTAAATTTACATGTTTACATGGCTTCGTGCGCTTCTGGATTTTTCTCATCATCTTTTCACTTTCACTTTTGTAACTTTCGGCGTGAAGTTATTTAGGAAATGGCTGGAGCTTCGCAAGTAGCTTACTACACCCGAGTCTCGGATTCGCCTCACTTGTTCCACATGTTGCATGGAACTGAGACTGATCTTGCCTGGGTCTTTTATGGTAATTATGTACGATTACTTTAAATTGCCGTCGCAGTTTGCAGCACTTCTCGTATTGTTCTGCCAATGAAGGCCTTGTACCAGATTCTCGTCCGATCGCAATATTTATGGTTAGAGGCAAATCGCAGACGTTTCTGGCGGTTTGTGGGCGTTAGAGAGGGCGTGGCAAAAAGTTTTTTGGGAAATCTATTGAAATTTACAATACTAATACAAAAATAAAAAAAATATCAAATAACATGGGCGTGGCACCATCAATCGACAAACTTGCTCTGCGTCTATGTGTCTGGAGTCTGCATGCTTAATCTCAACTTTCTAGCTTTTGTAGTTCCTGGGATCTCAGCGTTCATACGGACGGACAGACGGACGTACAGACGGACATGGCCAGATCGACTCCGCTATTGATCCTGATCAAGAATATATATATTCTTTATATGGTCGAGACGCTTCCTTCTGCCTGTTACATACTTTTCAACGAATTTTCAATTCTACGAGTAAAAGGTATATCAAGAGAGAACGATATAGTCGAGTTCCCCGACTATCAGATACCCGTTACTCAGCTGGGGAGTGCGAACAAGAAATTTTTAATTTTTTTGGCATATTGATAGAAAGAGGGACAAAAAGAATTAAATGAAAAAAAAGGGTTTTGGCAATTATAAAACTAATAATATTAGGAAAAAAAGGCAACAAATTTTTTCGCTTTGGGCGTTAGAGTGGACGTGGCACACAACTTTTTGGCAACATTTTCCAAAAGTGTTGGTGTGGTAGTTTTTGGCGTTAGATTGGGTGGCAACATGGGTCAACAAACAGACAGAGCGCACCTGTCTATGTCTCTGAAGTCAGGCAGTGGAGGGGCCAAATGATCTTGGCATATCGATGGAAATAAATAACTTGTAATCCGAAAAGGCAGTATATTATTTCATGTCTAAAAAATAACTATATCTGGAAAATCGTAAAATACGTCAGAAGAACTCGGCGACACTTGAGCCGATAGATCGTTGTTGACACACCCCAATAAATTTTGATTGGTCGGAAAATATTCTTTAACTTGGGGACGTTCAAAGTACGATATAAAGGTTTCCTGCAACTTGTAGAGCTTCTCCATGAGTCGCGGGTTCAGATTTCCAGGCGTTACGACATGTTTGCACACTTTGGGCAGGGATCCTCCACTTTGTCGCTGCCTTGTTCGTATGTCATGCTCGTTCTTGCGACTCGTGGATTTTTGTATAGCTTTGTTGTCCTTTGAAGGAGTCTCGAGAGGATTGCTCTTTCGTGATGTTTTGGACTTGCTTGGCTGGGCGTCCCCAAGGTGCGCAGCATAAGGTACACACAGATTGAAACGGCTGTCCAGACTGAGCTTCACCACCAAGGCGGATCGCTCCGTCTCGTAGTTCCGACGCAGGGCCTCCAGGTGCCGGATGAGCTTCAACTCACCCGGATTAGCGGGGCGCTTCGAGGTTACCTTCCGTAGCCGCTTAGTGATCTCCACCTCCGACATGAAGCACTTGACCAGCCGCCTTATCTGCGCGTTAAATTGTTGATGGCCGAGGGGATGACGATCGGCCAGGACTACCCTGAATGTGGCGTTCTCTACCTGATCCGGACGGATCTGACCCTTCATCATCAGCGGCGGCAACTGAACGCCCCGATTGGTGGACAGTTTGAAGCAGCTCAGCTGGGTGACCTCGAAAGTGGGTCCTACTGCTTGTGTCCTCTTCACAGTAACCCCAACCATGGCTTTATTGAACAGAGTGACGGAATTGGCGGTTTGTATAATAATCTTACGGACTTATAAGAACAAGACAGGGAATTTGGATCCTCTTATTGCATTGCAATGCTACACGGAATCTGTACAGTTGACTTGACAAATTTTACAAAGTTGAAAGTTAAGGGGCAGAAACCAAGAAGAAGACTAACGCAAAGATATCCTCTGTGATTTCTATTTTTATGAGGGAGCTATGTATTGTAATCGTAACATTGTGTTTAACCTACTGCTGGTGGTAGTTAAGGCTTATAAAAGTAAACAATAAGGAGGTAGCATACTTAAAAATGAAATTTTATATAAAACCCAATGGACAATTATCGCTAGTATGTTTGCAAGGCAGTGAAACCAATTAAGACCAAATTGTAGAAAGATAGTGGTTCTAAATTGATATTAAAAAACATAAGAGGACAACTTGGAAATAGATTGATGACAACATGGAAATGGATTGAGAACAACTTGAAAATGGATTGATTTTGATATTTAGTAATGTTATTTTCCAAATCTCAACCAGCTGAAGTGCTTGCACCGAGTTGGGATGCTGTGGACTGCATCTGTTCCGTTGTGGAGGATTCTGCGCACAACGCGACCATGGCGTCATAGGATGAACTACCCCAAAGGACAGGGACCTTCCACTCCCACGCAAAAAAAGGAACGCACAATTTAAGCTTATGCCGGCAAGGGTGGTTTTTACTGACACATCCTCGGAGGTGGAGTATATCCTCGTAGTGCTCATTTTGTGCTTTATTAGGCAGGGACAAACGTTTAGTGTCAGCCGGACCGTGTGGCCTAAAGGATAAGGCGTCGGACTTCGAATCCGAAGATTGCAGGTTCGAGTCCTGTCACGGTCGATTATAACTGCTAAGTGCATTTTTTGCAATAAGTGGACCGTTCTAACTTTTTTAGCTACTACTTTTACATTGTTTAAGTACTCAAAAATCATCTTGTGTATTTTGAAATACAATAAAAACCAGTTTCTTTGGACTTTGACTTTTGAAAAAAAGGCAATTAAGCAACCATCGGACAATTCAGAAAAAAACAATTGGACCACAACTTTCAATGAATATCCAAAAGAAATCTCGTCTTCCCCTATTCTTCCAAATATCAAATATCCACTAGAAATGATTCTTTGAGACAGTTGAACTTGTCAATTCTTTGAGACAGTTGAACTTGTCAATTACCTCAAAAACGTGTCATTCAATCTGTAAGCTAAGTTAATTGGTTGAAGCTGAATAACACGGTAGCTTAAATGTTATTTAAACGTAACAGCTTAGATATATTCGTATCTATAAATATATATACATATGTTTTAACATATTGTGGATTGGATAAAAGATCGTACCAATAATCTAACAATTATTTTGTTTGACAGTGTGTTTTTTGCGTTCTGAAAACTTAATACCAATATGTTTTATTCGAGAAAAGCAAATTAAAACAAGAGAGAACGCTATAGTCGAGTTCCCCGACTATCTGATACCCGTTACTCAGCTAGTGGAAGGGAGAAGGAGAGTCTTAAACACAGTTTTTGGCGGTTTGTAGGCGTTATAGTGGGCGTGGCAGAAAGTTTTTTGGCAAATCGATAGAAATTTACAAGACTAATACAAAAATAAAAAATATCAAAACATTTTTCAAAAGTGTGGGCGTAGCAGCTTTGGGCGGTTTGTGGGCGTTAGAGTGGGCGTGGCAACATGAATCGACAAACTTGCGTTGCGTCTATGTCTCTGGAGCCTGTATGCTTAATCTCAACTTTCTAGCTTTGGTAGTTTCTGAAATCACAGCGTTCATACGGACGGACAGACAGACGGACAAGGTCATATCGACTCGGCTATTGGTCCTGATATATATACTTTATATGATCGGAAACGCTTCCTTCTGCCTGTTACATACTTTTCAACGAATCTAGTATACCCTTTTACTCTACGAGTAACGGTTATAATAACCAAAAACAACCCAGCCTTATTTCATGATTGAAGGTTTCTAAAGAGCTCGTTAGTCAAAAAGAGCATAGCTTAAATTTAAAAAAGCATGTAAGTCGCCGAAAAACATGAACCTAGTTGACCCTAACAAACCTCAACATTAGAGTACTTTTACCCACACACGAAACGTGCTCACCATACCAAATATGACCCAAGTAAAAAAAACAACAATTACTAATTCCATTAGGAATTCAAGTCCACGCGTTGAATCAACGCACAGGGCCAGAGACTGAGCGCAAAAGGATTATTGAGTTTCAGAGACGAAGAAAATTACACATTCGTGTATATTCTCGTTGGCTGCCACAGATCATCGATAGCCAACCGGTCGGACATGACAGAAATCCGGAGCGGGCCAACTGTAGGTCTTTCCCGTCGAAGTAGACAATGGGACACAGCTGCAGGCGTTGGGCGATTTAATAGCGAAGTGAATGCCTATTAGCGAAGTGAATGCCTATTAGACCAAATATCAAAGGCGCTAGCTGCGGAAGAATACATTCAAACGGGTAATGCTGAAATACACTGATAAAGAAAATTCCAAGATTTCAAATTCAACAACAAAATTTTTACTTAGATTTTGTTATGTCTAAAAAGCTTGGACTTTAAGACTTAAACATTGTATAAAGTAAGGACTTTTCTATAAGGTTATGCTTGTATCCATAAAGCAAAACAGAATTGTCTGGAAGGAACTGTCCCAAGCTCCGCAACTGAAAAACAAGAGAGAACGCTATAGTCGAGTTCCCCGACTATCTGATACCCGTTACTCAGCTAGTGTAAGTGCGAAGGACAGTTTTTGGCGGTTTGTGGGCGTTAGAGTGGGCGTGGCCAAAAGTTTTTTGGCAAATAGATAGAAATTTACAAGACTAATACAAAAATGAAAAAATATCAAAACATTTTTCAAAAGTGTGGGCGTGGCAGCTTTCGGCGGTTTGTGGGCGTTAGAGTGGGCGTGGCAAAAAGTTTTTTTTGCAAATCGATAGAAATTTACAAGACCAATGCAAAAATGAAAAAATATTAAAACATTTTTCAAAAATGTGGGCGTGGCAGTTTTGGGCGGTTTGTGGGCGTTAGAGTGGGCGTGGCAACCTGAATCGACAAACTTGCGCTGCGTCTATGTCCCTGGAGTCTGTATACTTAATCTCAACTTTCTAGCTTTTGTAGTTCCTGAGATCTCGACGTTCATACGGACGGACAGACGGACAGACGGACGGACAGACGGACATGGCCAGATCGACTCGGCTACTGATCCTGATCAAGAATATATATACTTTATATGGTCGGAAACGCTTCCTTCTGCCTGTTACATACTTTTCAACGAATCTAGTATACCCTTTTACTCTACGAGTAACGGGTATAATAATCTTCCCCTTTGATTTAAAGGTATGTAAACAATATATTGCATAAACTGATTTTTCTGTGCACCCATAAAGGTAAGTATCCGTCCGAATATTTTGGTTTTGCTGTCCAGCATAATCAGAAGCCAAGGAAGGCAAACAATTAAAACTTGCTCTGCGCGGATTGCCAGCCAGACACACCGAAAAAAGTGAAAGTCAGAAACTTGTAAAAATGTTATAGTAATAAGCGAACCAAGTCTATGCGATACCGGGGCTCAGATACCGAAGTGGTTCAGATACAAACTCGAGTTGTTGCTGCTTGGAGTGGCGCACAAACTGATTGCTACACTTAAGCCATCTAGTTAAAACGGCGGCCCCGCCAACCAGCTGCCTACTACTCTTGCCGATCGCCGATTGCCGGACAACCAGTTTTCGGCGGACAACAGGAAAGCCAGCGAGGTACGGCCAAGAAATATGCGCCAATATGACTGAAAAAGCAGGCATTATGAGAAAAATTGCAGGCGAACCAAGCCGGAACGAACGGCGAGTGAATTGGTGACATGGCCAAGTCGGGACAAGTTTTGGAGTGGAGATCCGGGGAGGGACATCCATGGGTGTGGGTTCGAAGCGTAGTGGTTAGCTTGCTGGGATTGGCTATTGATTCCTTAAGCCATTGATTTCTGCTTGCCACAACGGAGAGCCATAATTGCTTGAAGGTTACCTGCAATCCGATTGCAGGAATACCAGCTGCTATCGACCCGGATGATTCATGGCTACGGATACCAGACAATCCATCTTGGAGCCGCGCATAGCACCCAGCTCGAAAGATCGCTTATGAAGCTATCAAAAGAGCTTACACTCTGCTTTAAGCAAAGTTTTAGTTATCACATTTTCTTGCCTAACAATTTGAAATTAACATACACCGATAATAGGTGGTGAGTTAGAGTGTCTGGACTGAATCTTTAAAATACTTCTTTTAAAAAACCTTTTACAAAAACTTAAAAACAAAATATTTTCCTAACCTTTACTAAAAAGATGAAACATTGGAAATTATTTAAAATGTGAAGTTTTTAATATTTTTTATCAAACATTCTATATTTTTTTATAAGATAAATTAAATCATCACATTCCAGCTCATTTTATTTAATTTTCAGTTCATACACCTTTTGGTATCCTGTTTGACTGTTAACTGTTCTACTGTAATACACTCTTGCAATATAGATTAAATTCAGGTACATATTTTGATTATGTGAAATGAGTCACAGTAGTGCTTAATATTTGGATTTTACGTAATGACTGAGTTGAATCGGACTGGCACTTTATTTTTGGGTTTTTTTGGTTTCTTTTCAGACCGGTGAATGATTTGTCTTTTGTTTGGGCTTTAATTTGAGCGCCCATTGATGGGTTTATTTTTGGTTTTGGAAGAATTATCCATTGACCGATGAGTTGTCATGTTCAATGACACACTTTTTTTGGGCACATTTTATGCATTGGATTTTAAATCTGAAGTTGGATATGTACAAGTAATGCCAAAAAAGATTTTTAAATATTTTGGACTTGTTTTAAATTTGAATAAACCACGTTAGCATTGAATTTGAAATTTATTCTTAAACTGGCGATTAAACTCTTCGATTAATAACTCCAAGCAACAGTTACCTGCTATATGGAGAAACAAATTAACATTGACTATTTGCAGAGGCCTTATTCGGCGCGCCAATCAAAAATGTGAGCGAAATTTAAATGAGCAAGAAGTGGGAGAAGAATCGAGAGAAGAGACCTCGACTTTTGAGGACAGAATCTTGCAGACTGAGCGCGCATCTCGCTGGAAATGCCAAGCGGATGAGCGGACGTACTCGTAGGTAATGAGCTGAGCCAGGTGAAAACCGTCGTCAGGTGACCTTTTCCGCTGGTAATTCCATGTGAAAGCCTTCGAAAACAACTGAGCTGCAAAGAAATCTTAACGCTGATTCTCCTCTGCTGACTAATTTAATCATAATTTATTGAACAAGTTGCTGGATTTTGGGTGTGTGACTTTATTTCGGTGAACGGGTTGTGTGATCCGCAAACAACGCAAATTGTTTCCAGCTCCGAAATGCTAAGTAGCCAGATTGGATGCAGACAGTAAAAAGCAAAAGTGTTGCTAACAAAACCCGTTAGCAGCAAGAGCAGCCGCAGAAGAAAAAAATGAAAAGCGAAAGGCTGGCAGTGGAATAGAAAGAGATCCATAACTTTCACATACAGATATGTCTGTATTTTTCTGGTATGAGAATTATACCGTTGTTTTCTTGCGATCGGCTGACGGCGATGAACTGGCACAATGAAAAAGCCAACCAAATGGGAATTGTCTTCCGTAGATAGCGAGAGTAAGCCACTTGGCCAGGCGAAGGTATCTACGATTTGTTGGCTATAAGAAAAGTCAAATTCCAAGCGGACGCATTTGTTACACGCGGATTAGGGACTTGGCCAACTTCCTTTCTCTTCCTTTTCTGGTAGCGGAATCGCCTGCGTGGCTCACTGATTTAAAACTTCATTTCGTATTTGATTTCTTTTCATTAACTTTTTCTCTTTGTCCGTGGGTTGGTAATTGTTGCTGTTGCTGCACTAAACTTTTGGCCCAAACACACACACACTCGCATTTGGACACACACAGAAACACGCATGCGCGCACGTACCGTTTTGTAAGACTCTCTCTCTTTTTTGCCGTCGTCCGCGCAGCTCTATTCGGGTTCGTTGTCTTTGCCAAACTGAAATGAAGTCTTTCGTTTTAGCCACTGGAAGCGTCCGCTGGCGGAGTCGCAGTCGCCGCGGTGCCGCTGGAAGTGAATTTTTTATGAGCGCTTAAGCTTGTTATTCTTGTTCTGTCACTACCGCCGCCTGTTTTCTCCAGTTTCGGTAGCATGTCCTCGAAATAATTGCGCATTTGCTATTCCATATTCTTTGTTGTTAAAAGAAGAGAAAGTTTATCTACTTTATCTAAATTGCTCTCGAATGTTCACCACCTTTTTCGGCAGTTTCCCACTCCATCCCACACTGCATGTGTGCTGGATTTAGTTTGCATGCCATTTTTTTTTTTGGTTTTTGTGACAACTTTGTTCGAGGTCGTCTTGTTTTGTTTACATCTTGGTCGCTTTCTGCAGGCGTTTTATATTAAAGCTCATCTAATATTGCAATCAAAGAGAGCAATGATCTTAAAAGCTTAGAGAGAGCGCTGCAGTTGGAAGCACTTAACGATTGCACTGAATTGCATATACCGTTTAAAGCATGCGCAACATCGGAGGACTTTAAAACTGTGATAATTGGCTAAAACGACTTGCTTTTGGTTAGGAGAACATATTCTTCTGATGTCTTGTATTTCATTTTCAAGGCCAATTTTTTAACATATATTTAAAAAATTCATGTCATGATTTATAATACGATTAAATGCAACTTTTTTAAAACTCCAAAACATCGATTGATCGAATAACACAATTATTGAAAAAATACTATTTGAAATACTAGACCCCAACCATTGTATTTTTTATTAATAAAAAAATTATTAAGATTCAAATGAAAAATTTTAAATGCCATTAAAGCGGAACTATATCGATATAACAATATAAGATGTTTTTCCCGGTTCCATCGAAAATATCTATATTCCAAATGAGGCCAAATACTAAAAACTTATTATATCCGGTGAAGTATTTTAGTGCCATTGGCCGGCGGTCCAAGGTATTTTGTCGTTTTGGCTGCGGTCACACTGCTCGTGTGCATAAAATAAAAAGCAGAGGGCACTTTAGGCAACAATAATAATAATAAACAGCCGATCGACCGATAACTGAGTCCCAAAATAAGGCGCACATAGTATAGACGAGCAGACGAACAAGGCGGCTGTGCGGGACGGAGTATCGGTGAGTATCGGATATTGTCAGGTTCCGAGAATCCCAGATTCTTACCTTCCGGAACTGGCGTACGAACATGTCCCTCTGATGAGTGCATGTACACTATGTGTCATGTATATATGTCGTATATCCGTAGATCCTTTTTACCGGAGCGGAGTGGATTGGAGTACAGTGCAGTGTCGCTAAGCGTGACAATGGGCGCCTGTGTGTGTCGCATGAACCCCGACAACGAGACGATGAGCGTCTCCTCGGCGAGCATCTCGCGTCCCACCAGCGCAGGTGAGTGGCCTTCGATATATGCGTTGACACCTTCTATATAATAGCGTCAATTCAGGCATTGCCATGGGTGCGGCCCGCAAGAACCGACCGCTCTGCCACGAGACCATCCGGTGGCGATCTGACGTGCCACTGACCGAGGGACAGCTGCGGTCCAAACGGGATGAATTCTGGGATACCGCGCCGGCCTTCGACGGTCGAAAGGAGATCTGGGATGCGCTGCGGGCGGCCACTACCGCAGCCGAGGGACTTGACTTCCAGATGGCCCAGGCCATTCTGGACGGGGCTAACGTATCGGTCCCGAATGGGTGAGTTGCTCTTAACAAATCTGACCACTGGACAACTATATGTATCTTTTCTTGGCAAGAAAACTTAACATCATGTAGTAAATTATAGTCTGAGAAACTCTTACTAACGTTATCTTACTAACAATTTGTACTACAAAAGTGAAAAGTTTCTAATGCTAATTACCATCGACCAGAAAATCAATAATATATACAGTGATTTTACCATGCCATAACTCCATTAATGCATGACAGCGATTTGCAAGTGTCCTTTGCTGGACACCACAGGGGTATCGTAAATAAGTGATGAGCCAGGAAAATAAGAAACTTAACTGAAATACGAAGTACGCACTATTCAAATGAATGTTATATACATGTATATCAAAATGGATGTTACATTGTTTTATTAACAGAACGGTTTTGCCGGAAATTATTTATTTAGCCTGCTTTCGTTACCAAATCCACGTTTTTTCCACGTTCCTGCCTAGAGTATTTGCACCCCCTTCACTTTTCTACTGAACTTCTTCGCGCTAACGTGTTTATTATACATCGATTTTTGACTGACATTCCGACACTCGCCTCGGACTGTTGACCACATTTATTTAAATGCAGCGCTGACCTTTCCACCACTTTCGGCATGGCATGCATCAGTGTCCTTGAAGGGAGCTCCCTACGTAATTCCGCTATTATCTACGCCCTTATCCGACTTGGCCCACTTGGCATTAAATCATTAGCATTAGGCCATATTGAGTGAATCATTTTTGGGCTAGATGGGGGTTTACGATAAGATAATGATAGTAGGGCCGCCCGGTTACTGATCACTGTTGTGCTTTTCCACAGCTACCTTACAGAATGCTACGATGAGCTGGGCACCCAGTACAAAGTGCCCATTTACTGTCTGTCATATCCCATAAATATTGTAAAGGAGGAGAATGGGCGCGACTCGCCTGCCGAATACTCTGAGCCCGTGGATGGTGGCACCGACATCTTTTTGAAGCTGCGCATATCATCCACCATGACTGATGTTAAACTACCGGTTTACTCTAAGGACACCGTAGGGCAGTGCAAGAAAAAGCTTCAGGTGAGTCCAGCAGTCAACCACTTATTGAATATCACTAAATGTTCTGTAAATGTAACAAAAAAATCGAAGCGGTAACAACGAAAGAATTTTTTTTAAATTTAACTTTAGAAGTGTACATAATCTGGCACGATAAAAATATAATTTTTTTAAATCGTTGTTACTGTGTATTAAAAAGCAGCATTATTAATACATATTTAGTTAACCGCTTAAAATGATTGAAGTTCTAACCTTTACTTAAACTCAAACTTTTCAGGCCGCCGAGGCTGTCAACGCCTGCTGTCAGCGATGGTTCTACAGCGGCAAGCTGCTGGGCGACAAGGTGCCAATCGACGAGTGCAGTATACACCAGGGATATGTGGTGCAGGTGATTGTCAACACGGAGCACTACAACCACGACAATAGCACAAGTACATCGCACGCCAGCTAGCGGCGCAGTCTACGCACACTAGTCTACAGCAACAGCATCTGCAAGGAGCCACGGCAGCAGCCGCAGGATCTGCAGCAGCAGCAACTTTTGGCCAAAGCGGGCAACGTTATCTTGAGGAGGGGGATTTTCATATACTCAGTTCATGGCTCAAGAAACCATACGGGAAATGTACAGAAAACAACAGCATCAACAGGCACAACAGCAACCGCATACTCATAGCATTTATCGAAACAAGCAACAATTGCAAATTGTTGCCCTGTCTGCCTTGTTGCTGTTGCTTTTGTTGTGGCTGCTCGCCTTGTTACGCTTTGTTTAATATGTCTATATATAAATTGTAAAACAAAAGATGGAAACTAAGTCGCTGAGAAAGGGAAATCAGAATGAGATACATAAATCATAAACTTAAATATATTTTTTTGATGGTAATTACATTATAAAAAAACTGATTTATTCAGTTCACAAACCATATACTGTCAACTGTATATGAAAGGAACTATATAGAGAACAGTAACTATGATCTTGGCCACTTGTCTATTGAAAACTAAAAATGTGTACAATTTTATAAAAACCAACATAGAAGGCCTCTATTAACTAATTGTAAGCAAGTGTTTGAGCATTTGCCCGATGTATATGTAATGTAAAAATAAACGAGAATTGTAGTATTTGGCCGCAATAGAAAGCATGCAACAAAGCATTTTTGATACTGTACAAAATGCCAAGCACAACACTGAGAATGATCATAATTGTGAGAAAACACAAAGAGCACACAGATTGTTAACCAAATAATTTGCTCAAATGTAGTTAACAAGAATGAAGGAAACACATCGTGTGTAGTTAATGCGGGGTAGGGAGTTGGAGAGTTAACCCAAGTACCTTATTAATGTATATGATTTAATTTGCGTTTAGGGTCAATAATTTATCTCTAAAGCACACAAATTACTTGTATAATTTTTTAAATAAATGAGGATCGTCAAATGACCGTTTTAAGTGCGCATACAGCATACAGCATTTACTCCAGCGGTATATAAAATGTGTGTTCCACATTAATAATTATAATAATACGAGCAATGGAAAAGTTAAGGCTAAGGTGTTTTCTTTTAGAAGCTTTCTTTTTTCATGACTTTTATATATTTAATTTTAAATTGTTATATTAAATTAGCCATCTATTATGTATTCCGATTCAATAATTTTGTTCTTTTGCATTATAAAGGCGTTATTTAAATAATAGCGTACTTTTAAAATGTCGATGCTATGAAGACGTCCACTATTTAAACTATTACTGTAACACACTGCTCGAACGTGTAATGCCAAAGTTGAAATAAATCTTGATGGGGGCAAATAACAAACAATTGAATACATAGATCGTTAAATCGTTTTGAATGACTTCATTCAAATGCATCATTATTTCATAATCATGGAAAACAAGTTTTTTATTCTCGTGAATCCATTTTTTGCAGCAAGGTGAGAAACGAGAAGGCAGTAGTGATAGTCTTAAATAAAATAAAGAAAATAAACATATTTTTAGTTTAGTTGTAATTAAACTCTATGTAAGGATACCGACCCCTCTGAACCGATCCACGTTTAGATTGGTTATTTTTCCGGCAGTTAGTTGGAACTGCCTGCGGGAATTCAACATAAAAAATATGTAATCGCTGCGAACCTCCTTCAAATGTCGCTGCCATGGACTTCTCCACAGGGCTTCACCACACCGTTGACTGTTCTGGAAAACGATGTCCGCGAAATAGCAGATGATAAAGAGCTCGTAGAGAACTAGGAGTAGGTACTGTCCCAAAGAGACCATCCGCATTAAAGAATTGGCCGACGTGCTCTTCGTAGAGACGAATGCCACCAGACACATGAGGAAAGTGACTTCACCAATCTTCACAAACCAGATGGGACTGTAGAAACGCTCAATTTTTTTCAGGGCCGCCACTATGTATCTGTGGTGCTGAATGCACCGTACAAAAGACAGCCCGAATGCTGAGGAGAAGTCCATTGAGCTTCCCACTTCTAGAAGTTCTCGCAGAGGGGTCTCCTCTTCCATAGAGTACGTATATTGACCTAGCTCGGCATCAGCTGCAGATTGCTCAGCCTGCAATTGACTGCAAGCATGACAGATTTTAGTAATTTAACGAATTCTAATATATAGTAATAAAGTCTTTATCATCATATACTCAATAAAATTACTTCAGTTCCGTCATATTGGCTCCCATTAGTACATAGCTGCTGGCCAATACATTCTTGAGACTGCAAAAGAGGACATCGTATTGCCCAGATATCAGGACACAAAATACCATATGCAGACCACTGGAGGAGGCGAACGATGCGGCCACTTGGATCTGTCCCATCGCCTGAAGAAGGAACACTAGCTCATAGACAATAGGTTGCTGGAGATGGCCCCTTAACTCAGTATTTCTTGTTTATATGCATATCATAAACTCACCGTGTAGTCAAAGGGATACCAGCAGGCGAGAGGAAGGCTCCCATCCCTGTAAGCAATGGGAAGAGCCAGCCAAAAAATGGTGCCGATGTAGCAACAGTACACATAGGTTTTTATCCATAGCCTGGATATCCGATAAGACCCCCCCATTGTGACGAAACTGAATCCTACAGCGGAACGTGGCTCGTACTTATCATTAATGTTGGACAAAATTTCATTCAGTAATGCAGGTCTGAACCTTCGAAAATAAAGCTTCATCGCTATGGTCCACAAATAAATAATAGTTTGTATCAAACAGTTTACGAAGAAGTCCAAGTCGCCCTGTCCGTAGTTGATGTAGATGGTGCAGATGTACAGGCCAGCTATATGCACCGATACGAAGTAGTTGAGGAGTTCGTAGGCCAAGTCACAGACTCGGACCAGATCTGCCAGGACTCCAGAGCCCTTCACATAATATCCGAAAGGATACATGGCCGCTACACACATGGTTTGCCTTACAAATACGAACAGGTCGCGACGCTTGGAGTCGGCTTTAATCCTTTCTTCCTTGGATGTGCTCTTCATTATGACCAAACTTAGAATTTAAATCCAGGGCTTTTGTCTAACCCTTTTATAGGTTTGTTGCTTCATGCCTGAATTTCTATGAACTTTTCAAATATGTTTTCCCAGCTAAATAAACTTTAAATTACAAGTTGCAGCCAACACCAAAGAATTAATGTTCATTCTTAATGTTCATATGAATAAGTGATAAGCTAAATGATAAGCTTGGTTTGAAAAACTTTGGTTTAAATAGATACATTTTAAAGGAATTATTAATATTTTAAAGGGCCAAGGCCATGCTTCAAAATATTTATTTAGTGCCCAATATTTGACCAGATATACTGACCTTTATTTTACATGTAAACTATATAAACATAGAAATGAAAGTACCTAGTTGTAATAAGATTTTCCATTACTTTTCACTAACAAAACATGAATGAGTATCAACCGAATTGCTTAGTACCAAATAGTGGATTTTTGCCAAGAGAAGTTTACTCAGTTGGCCAAACGAAATGTGATGTAAGTATGGCACTGTTTATACCCGTTACTCGTAGAGTAAAAGGGTATACTAGATTCGTTGAAAAGTATGTAAAAGGCAGAAGGAAGCGTTTCCGACCATATAAAGTATATATATTCTTGATCAGGATCAATAGCCGAGTCGATCTGGCCATGTCCGTCTGTCCGTCCGTCTGTCTGTCCGTATGAACGTCGAGATCTCAAAAACTACAAAAGCTAGAAAGTTGAGATTAAGTATACAGACTCCAGGGACTTAGACGCAGCGCAAGTTTGTCGATCCAGGTTGCCACGCCCACTCTAACGCCCACAAACCGCCCAAAACTGCCACGCCCACATTTTTGAAAAATGTTTTAATATTTTTCATTTTTGTATTGGTCTTATAAATTTCTATCGATTTGCAAAACAAATTTTTGCCACGCCCACTCTAACGCCCACAAACCGCCCAAAGCTGCCACGCCCACACTTTTGAAAAATGTTTTGATATTTTTTCATTTTTGTATTAGTCTTGTAAATTTCTATCTATTTGCCAAAAAAATTTTGGCCACGCCCACTCTAACGCCCACAAATCACCAAAAACTGTCCTTCGCACTTACACTAGCTGAGTAACGGGTATCATTTAGTCGGGGAACTCGGCTATAGCGTTCTCTCTTGTTGGCAACTGAGTTTTACAAGTCATAACGCCACTTACCTACCCAACCAGATGGGTTCTTGGCAATTCCCTAGCCGGACGGGCCATCAATTCCAAATAAACCCTGCCATCGAGGAAGAAAAGCGCTTCCCTTTGAAGCCCAGTTGACCATGTCCGAGGAGTCGTGACTGCGATATGTTCGCAGCACTTGATTTCGTACGCCGAAGTGCGCACCAACAATGAACGGAACTAATATGTCGGAGAAATAAGTCAGTCGGGAGGAATCTGTCATGGGCTCCCTCTGAATGCGACATACTTTCCTTTCCGCTGAAAATGTGCATGTTGCACAAAGTGGGGACATGCGACGAGTAAAATATATGGCTGGCATTGTGCACGGTGGCACACGCAATCAGACATCGGCAGCGGGTCCTGGTCTGTGCTCTCATTCCTTGCTCGTTCATTATTTTAATGGGGCGTTCCTGGAGAAACGCTTTCCTCCTTTGACATCCATTCCTCCCTGATTAGTTTATTCCTTAATTTAATGCATTCTCATTTCCTATGCATTTTAAGCGGCGTTTGAAATATCTTATATCTATAAAAGAAGATATAAAGGACATCTTTCTCTTTCTTGAAATATTTGCGGGAAAATTCTATATAATAAATAAGGAATTACATTGTCTCCAATGCTAACAAATTGTGCTATCAGTAGTTGTGAGCCTTTTTTACCTGAGATGTGGATAACCCATTGTAGATCAATAAAGCCGCAATTTCAAATAATTTATTCATTCCTTAAAATGCTGGTTCTTTATTATTGTAATTACTGCAATGTACTGATGATATTAGATAGATAAACAATGGATTGTGGCGAAAGAATGAAGCAACTAAGCAAGGGTCATGCACACGAGCTTGGACTAATCAAATGAGCGGCTGATATAAACGGTTAGACAAGCTAGGTTAAGGTCGCAGGACCTGGATTGTGAATCTTGAAGGATCCTTGGGCCCTAGTCGATGTTCAACTGACGGAAGGTGCCTTCCATGCCGAAGAGGTCGTCGCTCGTCTTGGGTGCGCCGGGGCGCAGGGACTCGTTGGCCTTCTTGTCCTCCTGGTCCTTGAACCACTGGGTGTTGTCGACCAGTTTCTGCTTCCACCACTGGTTAAGCTCTACGACGCCGCCGGCCTTGCCACCGTACTCGTTGGGCAGGAGGTCGCGGGGTACCACCTTGTAGAGGCTCTCCACGTCGTTGTGGAAGGTGATGCGGCTACGGATCTTCTCCTTCACGAAAGGCTTCACAAAGTTAAAGATGGTATCCACCAGCGGTGAGATGTTGATCACGTGCACCTCCTTCACCTTCACCGGATACGCCTCTTGCACGGCGATCAGGAACTTCTTCACCACGGTGGGCGAGAACTTGGCGAAGTGGGCGGCGCTGGCCACCGACGCGTCCAGGATAAAGATGTCGCCGGCGATGCCAACGCTCTCCTCCGCCAGGCGCACATCCCCGATCATCAGGGCCACCTTCATGGCGTCCAGAATGTGGTGGGGCTGGAAGTCGCAATCGATGCCCCGGATGAATGTGATGCGGCGTCCATTAGGCGTAATCCCTGGTAGAGTGGGGCAGTGCCTGTTAGGAGATAAAGAATATTAGAGAGCCATAGAATTAGCTTTCTTACGTTTCCGTTATTGACTTTAGCTAAAGTTATAATACTTGTTTTCTGTAGAATACTTACACATAGTCCAGTACAATGTTTAGTTCTTCCCGATTGATGTCCCGGTTAGAGAAGAACTCTGGCACCGCATTGCGCATGGTGTAGTACATGTCCAGCTTCTTCTTCACCTTCTCCAGGCTGAACTTGCAGCCGCGCAGAAAGGTCGTGAGGCGCATGTCGTCCATGTCCTTGGGCAGGTGGGGCTGCGTCTCCAGCCACTCGCGGATCAGCTTAATGTCGCGCTCAATGTCTGCGGGATCCTCCGGCTCACGGAGCTCCTCGCGGATGCTTACGCGCTGGTCGGGTGTGGGGTGTAGCATCATCATCTGGAGGGAGGTAAGGTGTTAAGTGATTCATTTTAATATTTACTATGTATTTTTGAATTGAATACTATTGATATGTACAACTATCGATACAAATTTATCTAAAATAATTAATCATCAAAAAATTATTTCAATGCAAAACTGATTCATTAATAGCTAAATTAGTCGTAAATTTCGTAAATGTCGTCGTAAATTTTAAAGTTAAAGCAATTCCAAACGTTACGATCTTCAACTACAAAGCCTTATTGCGTATGTATTGGAAAAAAAAAGTTTCTTTCTATTAGGTCATGCCCACTGATTTAAGATAAAGATAAAATGGGGGAACACTCTGGTAAAGACAATAAAATTGCAAGCCACCTTCTTCTCTGGCCATTTCGACACAATTTTTAATAAGCCATTCGCAGTAAGCAGATATTTTTGACATTTTAATTGCGCGCTTTCAAAACGATGGACTTTCGTGGGTCTCGCGGTTACACGTCAGTGCCCGGATTCATTAGCATGGGCTGTGGACAAATATGTATCCAAAGTAAGTACGTATCCCGCCCCTGAAATCAAAATAGACATATAGTACTTGGCTAACTTAGAGAGTTTGCGTAATGTCCAAAGCAAAATCAGCTGACATCGACCTCGAAAATTCGAGGGCCCATCTGCTTTAAATTTTGGCCATCTGCCTGGCCTTTTGTGGTGACATGTATATTGGTGAATGCAGCGGGGAATAAGTAATGGAAATGTAAGTGTATGCTAATAGAGAAAAGTGACTCCAAGGTAGTTATAAAGTATATTTTGGCCCAAATCTCGCTGTTATGTTTGTGTCCATTGAGGCATACTTTTTGCTCAGCTTGATTGTTTACTATTTGATTTTCTACCTTTTCAACCTTTCTTAGTGATGCGTGAACGTGAGGTAACTGACATTTAGAGTGTGTACGAATGGTTATATTAGGCAACTTTGGGAATTGCACAGAATATTTCACTGCAATCAATGGGCTATTTATACCCGTTACTCGTAGAGTAAAAGGGTATACTAGATTCGTTGAAAAGTATGTAACAGGCGGAAGGAAGCGTTTCCGACCATATAAAGTATATATATTCTTGATCAGGATCAATAGCCGAGTCGATTTGGCCATGTCCGTCTGTCCGTCCGTCTGTCCGTCTGTCCGTCTGTCCGTCTGTCCGTCTGTCCGTCCGTCCGTCTGTCCGTCTGTCTGTCCGTATGAACGTCGAGATCTCAGGAACTACAAAAGCTAGAAAGTTGAGACTAAGCATACAGACTCCAGGGACATAGACGGAGCGCAAGTTTGTCGAATCATGCTGCCACGCCCACTCTAACGCCCACAAACCGCCCAAAACTGCCACGCCCACACTTTTGAAAAATGTTTTAATATTTTTTCATTTTTGTATTGGTGTTGTAAATTTGTATCGATTTGTCAAAAAACTTTTTGCCACGCCCACTCTAACGCCCACAAACCGCCGAAAGCTGCCACGCCCACACTTTTGAAAAATGTTTTGATATTTTTTCATTTTTGTTATAGTCTTGTAAATTTCTATCGATTTGCCAAAACACTTTTTGCCACGCCCACTCTAACGCCCACAAACCGCCAAAAACTGTCAGTGTTGAAGACCTCCTTCGCACTTCCACTAGCTGAGTAACGGGTATCAGATAGTCGGGGAACTCGACTATAGCGTTCTCTCTTGTTTAAGAATATAAACTTGCAACATCGCACACCGCACACCGCACACAGAGCTCATTGGGGTCAATTGCAGCTGGTGGAAGAAAAGCTCTTGAAAAGCTGAAGGGGATTTGATTTGACGCCCGTGTGTTGCACATGCCGCAACCAGCTGGAAATGCAACCGCTGCAGTTGCAACCTGCAACCTGTTAGCATTGTAATCACCAGCGGCGTATTGGACGAGGCTCGACCACACTCAAATTGCTGTGTGTGCACACTCGTATGGTTTTCCTCTGTTTTTTCCATTTTTTGTTGCGCTAATGGCCGCTGCGACTATTGCAAATTTTTCTTTTAGCCTGCACCTCTATTGCAGATATTGCGAAAAGCTTCGGAAAAACAAAACATCGCGAAATAGAGTGATTCGAAAAAAAGCGACCAAGTCGCGAAAAATATTAACAAAAACTGGTTTTAAAATGGTTGTTTTTCTTTTTTTTGGTCGTTTGGCGCCAGTTAAAGTGCTTTCGGTTTTATCTTCTTTCGGCCTTTGTCTTCTGGTCCTCATCTCGTTCTAAAGTCTGCCATTAAAATAATTTTGTTTGCCTATTTGTTTAACAATGTGTTTTTTTTTTTCAGAACACCATTGCGGGCATAAGTGGTTTGGGAAATGGTTTGTAAGCAAACGGCTTACAGGAAAAAAAAATGAGCTTTACGTGCTCAAAACAATTTAGATATAATAATTATATAATGCATTTAAAATATGTATATATGTTTGTTTGTGCCAATTAAATAAGATAACCAGGTATCATAGGTCGATTTTGTGACAAAAAACTATGGGTTCGATTTCGTTGATTTCTTCGTATCTCCTTTATCATCTAATAAGTTTGGGTATAATTAAGGGGTGTTGTTCTTATATCACTTCTATCACTTTAGTGTCATTCTTTACACTTTAATATATTCTAAGCATGCCGCTTTTATTATTTTTAATTACTCTCCGATCAATGAACTCTTTTTCGTGAGGATTCTTCCCTGAAATGATTTTATTCAAGCATTCTTGGGCCATATAAGCACGGCCTTCTTCATTATTCGCTGCCATTGAGTTATTCGCACAATTTCAAGTGAAGTTATTGTCTCCTCAACATCTTTTGTATTTCGGGAATGCAACACATGATTTGCACACTTTATCGTGAATATTTCGGCGCACTAATTTAAATTCCGGGCGTTGTCCCACGAATTGTAAGCTCAACATCAGAGCAGAGGTGCATATCTGATAGGAATGCTCACCTTGGCTAGAACGAGATGATTAGTTGGTCAGAGGTAATCCTTTAGAGAGTGTATCCAACGGACAACGCGGCGTATGATAAAAAAGGCACACAACCGAATCGCTCAAGACGATAACAGAAACTGAATGTCTGCAAACACGTTTCGAGCCACTTAAATACCCGCCGATTCCGAAAACGAAAAGATCCGAAGAGCGCGGATCGCACTTCGGGGAACGCGATGAAAGAAAACCGAAAGCCGTAAAACAGATCATGCCATGAAAATCGGTCAAAAAGAAAAATGCACGCGCCGGCTCCTCGGAAGGGGGGAGCGGGGGAGGAAGTCTGTTTGCCATTTGCGCAAGATGGGTTCAATGAGCGGCGCGGTCGATCCACGCTACACGCTCCACTACCAAACGGCCAGATAGGCATAACCAGAAATAAGTCCCAAAGAAGTCTCCAGTCCCAAACACCTGACCCCTAATCAGCTGATAGGTTAGTTGTTGTCCTCAGACTTTAGCTGTGCCCATTCAATCACTCGCAAATCTATCCACCACTTAAGCTCGTGTCCTAAGTCTTTTGCCTGCCACCCACCAATCCATCCAAATCTGGTGTTCGTGCCTTCAGTCTTTTGTCTGCTGCAGCTGGGTGAAAAGCTGGTTGTGCCTCGCCCCCTGAACGCCATCGTAGTGCGTGCAACAAGTTAGTTGTTAACTTTCGAACGCGTGTGTGGCCCAATCTATTGGCTGGGAATTGCATTAGTCGCTGCTTTGCTGAAATAATTTTGGCTTTAATTGTTTCTTTATACTTTTTCGACATTTCGTAATTAAGCAATTTAGAGCACATGAAATTGGCGCTGGATTCGCAGCGATGCCTCTTACTAAGCAGCCGCGAGTCGTTGAACTTGTCTGCCGTTTCCTCATTTTCATTTAAATGAAAATGAACATTTTCCATAACTTTGTCTTGGCTTGCATTGCGTTTTGCTCGTGTTGCTTTAATATTCCTTGTGCCTTTTTTTTCGATTTTTATTGTTCCAGCTAGCTGATTACTAGCAATTATCGTCGCCCGACGCGCGGGAAGGGGCTGCCGGAGGGGGCGGGGGATTCCGACTTTGACTTTGCATGCATTAAACTTGGCTTGCCCTTTTTCTAAACCAAACAATGCGAGACGCGGCCAATGTGGCAATAAATATCGACCGAATGCGAAAAAAGTTACCAACTAACCAAAGCTGACGACTTCTATAGCAAAAAAAATTAAAACACTGATTCTAGCGGTTCCCCTTAAGACGGTTATGATAAATCGTACAGTAGATGATTTGTAAATAGTTTAATATTGTTCACTTCAAACAGAATCGTTTTTATACCTTGAATCTCCCATTGGATGAATTATATTTAAGACATTTCACTAGCAGGCTTATGTTCAGAATCACTAGTATTTTACCAAATAGTGGAGATCTCTTTTGACATCCATGTAAGTGAACAAACTTAATATTAAATTGTGGTTTGTCTTGCACTTCCTCTTTTCATCCAAATGCGTCCGTGCTGAAATTAAAATAAAATTTCTACACTACTCATTGACACCGAGCTACTGCGATTGCCGAAAATGGGAAGAGTTATGTAAGCTAAAAAGTTAACTAGCTTAGGACATAAATAAAAATGTCATAAACAGAGTGTCTTATTCAAACTGAGTGGTACGATGGCATGTTAATGACTCTATTCGTGTAGCGTTATATTAAAAATCCAAAAAGAAATCGTACTGGCAACTGGAAAACAGCAAATGAGGCTAAAAAATTCGCATAAATTACCGAAAAGTGCAGACAAGAACAGGAAGATGTACCTCCGTGGCCCCCAGATACAAAACAAGCTTGAAAGAAAGAAAACTAATTAAACCATAGACTTATAAATTAAGTAGTTTCAGTAGCCGCTGTTGTTGCATTCCCAAAGCCAAAGCCAAAGTCAAGAAACTTTCATTGGCAGACGAAAGTGTGCGCAATAAAGAAATTAACAGTAAGAAGCAGTTGGTTGGTAAGGGGTACCTGGGGGTAGAAGGCAGATACAGATACTACGCTCCACCTCGTCTTACCCCATCTGGCGCACACTCTTGGCGCAATTTTAGTTATAGTCACTTTTCGTTCGTTTTTGTTTTATGAAAGCTTCAAGAAATAAAAACTCCGTCGAATGTACAGAGCGTGGCCGCATTAAAATTTTGCGCTGTGGAGCGAGCGTTTTCTTGTTGTTGCTTAAGTTTTAACCCGCTGCGGAGTCAGACAGCCCAGTTGGGCAATTTGGAAAATCATAAAGTGCGCTTTCAAAACGGCACAGATATAGGAGAGGTAAATGGAGCTAAGTGTGTGGAGATTCACGTTCGAGAGTGTGATTCGGAATTACACTTTTGCCACTTTTAATTGCTCGCTGCAACTGTGGATGATGGTTGGCCGTTTCGACTGTTTCTGCTGCCAAAGAAGTGCTGCCCAAAAGACTTTGATTATAGTACAATTTAAATCCAAAACTTAGTTCGTTTTGCACATAGCCTGAAAAAATAGCGGCATGCAAGCAAGCCAGTGATGCGTTACACACGGCGTCTAGCCCATTAAATTCCACGCTTATCATGTGAGCAGCCTTTTACTCTACGAGTAACGGGTATAATTACATATTAGCAAAGAACTGCCACTATTTCTCCCATTACCTCTCCCATTAGACTCTCTAGTTTCACTACACATTTATTTAGTTTGCATCTTGGGTTGACATTGAAAGCTCTACACGTGTACAAAATCGATAAGTATTTGCATTTGCAGGCTTCTATGTGCCCAGAATGTCTTCATGATGCTCCACGAGGCTCGCTCGTCGCTGGTATAAAATATATAATTTGCGTTATAATTGCTCTGTGATATTGCTGGTTGCAAAGTGCAGAGGGCGGTGTGGGTTGGGGTTCGTCTGGCACGGTGGCTCCTTGGCATTCGCTTTCCTGGTACAAAAATCCGCCGGTTCCTCGACAGCCTACTTGAGCTGCACCAGCACCATGAAGTAGGTGACAACAGCACCAAGAACCTGCGAATCGGAAAAGTTCGAGCGGACTTAGATTCAGATTTCCCGCCTTCATAAACTCAAATGAAACGCACCGAGGCAAACAGATCCAGGGAGACGGTAAAAAACTTCGCGCCCGATATGCTCATTGCCTTCTGGCACTGCTGGCACACGATCTGGACGAAGGTCTTGGCTTCCTCGGAGCCATCGTACCAGTGGCACGAGTAGGCCGCCTCCATGACAGATGAACTCTGCGAAGTGAAAATACTATTTAGGATACGCCAGATAACTTAGTTCATTTAGTCGAACAACGTGCCTATAATTATCGTTAAAAATTAATGAAATAAAGTGGTAGACACTTACACTATTGATATAAGCAAAGAGCATAGCACATTGCACTTTCAGCTGAAGATGATTAAGACTAAACATTTATAATAAATACATATCTTGCAAAGAACCTTTTGGTGAATGCAAATCTTGAATGCGTTCACATCTTTAACACATCGGCTGGGAATGATTTTCAATGTATAAAGTCTTGATTCAATTTAACCTTATTTGATCGTAGAAATGGTAAAAATGTCTGACGTACTTATAAATTTATCTGTGCCCAACACGTAATTTGCCAATTTAATACCTCTGCACAAGCTCACCTCTTCAATTAAGCGATTGCCAAATATGCAAAAGTGGAACACCTGAGCCAGGGCATATCCTAGGTATCCGACGACTGTGAAGGCGTAGACATTCACTCCGTTGATCTTGGTGGCCTGGTACGCCAAAAGGGTCAGCTTGATGGTCGAGGTCAACATGTGAAGCAGGAGGGCTGCTCCGTAAGTATCGCCGATGGCAGCTACCAGCCTGCCGGAAAAGGGCAACGGTGAAAAGGATGAAGGATTGCCGGCAGGACTCGAGTCAATATTGGGATCAACAACTGCACACAACATTGCGAGGCCAACTGTCGGACAGGACAAACGAGGACATCACTCTAGGACCCCAAACAATGATTGCAATTGAGGAAGTAGTCAAGTAAATCAAACAAGCTGCAGGGATAGGGATCTGTTAAGCTTCTAATAAATGAGAACACATGTTTCGAAAAATGCTATTGAAGTGTTAAAAATGTAAGGGAAAGTGTGTTCATTTTGGTGCTCTGTTCAAGGTAAGAATTTAATCAACTGAAATAAAGTGTAAAGATTTTGTGCAATTAGGGGACTTTTCTAGCCGCACCAAATGCCCAAATGCAATCATCAGAGGTCGTAGCCCTCTTGAAATGGCTTGCCAAATTTGGCCAGGATTTGAACTCACCGCACCACGTGCTTGTGCCGCTCGACCCAGTACTTGATGGCACTGCGCACCATCATCTCCTGCTTTTTGGTCAGCCCGTTGGGATTAGCCCCGTTCACCATCCCATTGCCTCCGCCTCCGTTCCCGCCGAAAGATTGCAGCGTCGAGGGTGCTCGAAACTGGGCGCCCCAATCCGCTTTCGAGCTGTAGATGCCCGACATGTCCATGTCGGTGGCGGGATCCTTTTCTGTAATAATGGTACAGCTTACAATGGCACTTTTCGATTCAGTGATCATTTCGTTGATGTAAAATATTTTCCGATTTTTAGATGAATAATAAGAAGAATGGTTTTACTGAATAACTGGTTAAAAGTGTTAAAGGCATGTTGCAACTTTAAGTGCTACTTTGTTTTCCAATTATCTGACATTAAATTGAAAAACTGCAAATATGTTTTATAGTTCGAATTTGTAGTAAAGCATACATTTTTGGCGACTGTTAGACTCAGTATTAGTTAACTAAATATTTGACTTAAAGCAACAATCGTTATATTATATGAGTGTTTGTATTTCGTCACACTATACTTATCAAATCACCTTCATTATGAATTAGCTCCGACTTTGAGTTGGCCGACAGGGACCTGAAGAGGGCCGCCGAGTTCGGCCTGTAGGTGTCCAGTGAGGCGGACAGCTCCATCAGCGGCTTCATGATCCCCTTCAGGTGCTGCAGCTGCTCGCAGGCGAAGATCAGCCAGGAGCAGAACATCACGTCGCAGAGGTTGGAGTGGATCATCGAGAAGAGCACGTAGTAGATTTGAAAGACGAAGCTGATCATGTAGAACATGCCGTGGCTGGCGTTCCACGGGTAGAAGGACTTGATCGGCAGCCGGGGTATCTCCACCGGAATGCTGGAGTTCGTCTCATGGTCCACCACCATCTTTACACTGTCCCCGAAGAAGGTGATCGTGGTCCAAGCGGTGGCTGAGGCGACTGTGGTCAGCATCACCAGAAAGAACAGCTTCCTCATCTTCGCCAATGCAATCGAATGGTACCGAGCATCCGACTCGGCAAACAAGGGATGCGTGTTCACCTGGTTCCATATATTCAACGTTCTGTAAATACAACATAAATATGTAATTAATATTTTATTCGCGTTGTGCGCGTAAACTCAGTGCGATTTTTTCCACTATCGTGACTTTCTGCTCACCTGTAGAAATTCTTCTGGTTGACAGCTAGGTAGATGAACTTCGTAATGCAGTGGGTGAAGAACAAGGTCGTGATCGTGTTGCCCGACAGCTCGTTGACCTCCTCGGCATTCAGGGCCATGTTGACCAGGATGAAGGTAAACTGCATGAGGAGGAACACCAGGTGCGCGGAGGAGTACACCTTCTTCATGAAGGCACTGCCGCCCGTGAAGTTGTGCATAAACAGGCCGGAGTACTTCATCGCCCGGATGTTAGGCATCAGGTCAGCGACCAGGCCCGTATACTTGCTCGGCTGCATCGAGGTTGTCATCCTATGGAGCGGCGAAAATTTCACCACAAAATTAATAGGTTTCGCCAATATAATCAGCTACTATTGCCGAGGTATCTGTTTAATATTCCGTGTGTGTGATTAGTCCATGGTTTGCTTGCAGTGCAAAAAAGGAATTTTGCTCCCCAAAATGAATCGATTTGGCATGTTTAATTCATAGAAGGATAATGTATTATGCGAAGTTTATCCCCGCTTACCATTAGGACAATATTGAATATTCTGATTGTCTGCCCTCAAATAAATATTAAACCAGCTATTTATTGATCGTAAAATATACAGTTCGGAATTTGGAATTGTAATTTAGGTGACCAAATATTGTACTAAATGAGCCCAAGCACAATAACAATATGATTATTTAGTATTTTTATGTAATTATATTAAATAACCAGGTGATTACCTTGCTGTTGAACTTTAGAAATACAAATGTAATTGTTGTCTGGTACACTTGGGTTTATTGAGTCCCAATTAAGGCACTCCTAGGCAATCATTTCACTCTAAAAGGATATACCAGGATATTTTAAGTTACAAAACAGGAACCTGGCCGCAGTTAACCTGCCAGCAGCGCGTTGTCTACGGTAATGAAATGTGAAATCCGGAAGGTTAACAAGCTCCGTCGACAAGTGCCTGCTCCTTCTGTCGGCTAGGTACTTGCTCCGCTGTACATAAGGACGTGTACTTTGAGGACGAGTTCCCACGGCTGCAACAAGGCCACATTGAATCCCAGCCCGTAACTTTCCCTCCGACCCACACATGTTAATGAAAATGAAAATATACATATGGGTCTCGGGCGCCTTGAAGCGATTAAAAATTCAGCTCTCCAGCCACGTCCATCCATGTGAAGGGTGCGTGGCAGACACCGAATTCCCACAATTAAATCGAACGCCCCCGAACTTGTCCACCGCGACTGCTGCCGTCTCCAGGTCTAGGACTCCGGTTTTGGGCCATGGCCCAATCCTGTGCCAACCCCGCGGCGTGTGCGCACTGGAAGATTGGGATTGGAGATGGGCTAATTCCCTGGCATCCCCTTGCGTGGCATCTGCGGTATCCAAACTTATGCAAATTTTAAAAGCATCGATTATTTTATTATGCCTGCTTGTATTTGTTGGCCCTAATGCCGCTGAGCAACGGGGATAGGCCATTCCTCAGACAACCCATTTGGCGCGGATCCCTCTGCGAATCGCTGACCCACAAAAATAACCCCATTTCCTTTTGCATGAAAATGTGTGAGAGGCCGGCCTGATGGATAGTTGGTCCTTAATCGTGCTAAGTTCATGAGCACTGGAGTTCGATAGACGCCTCAACAACAGTCTTAAATTTTGTTTTGGCAAATCCTCAATATCACACTCTTTGGCAATAGTAATAACATGAGAAAAGTCGAACTCGACGTTAAAATAATCAGTCGTCTTTTGCGTGAAATTGTTATCAGCTAATATATGAAAGAAAATGGAATAAAACAATTATCGAAATGAAAATTTAATTTGTAATAAACATAAAATTCGAATGGTGCTGAGCAGCGGATTGAATGCTTGTCGAATAAAAAGCTCGTTGAACAGCCTCTACCATTACTTATTAAGCAACATTAAACAAATCTGGCTTTAATACTACCATTCCGTTTTGATCAAAGTAATGAGCAACTTTGATCAATTCTGCTATAAAATGAAATGATACAAAGAAGACAAATGGATTAATGGAGTAAATGAATGTATACTCAAACTATACACATGTACTATGTCATGGATTATTTAAATGCGGGACACTCACGAACACCTATTAGTTGCAGAACACTCGGCTGTGTGGATTTGTTTTTTTGATGCAAGGATTTAACAATATTAATTTAACTTTTAATCGTCCTGAACTCATTCATGCTAACCAAGTCCCCTTCTGAAACTGCCCCTTTCTGCCCTTTCAGCTGTGGTTGATTTATTTTATGGGCTTGTGGCTGAAAGTTTAATTACGCGGATGCGTTTGGTTCAATTAGCTAACCGCGGACATCGTGAGCCCTGCAGCCTTTTACCATTAATTATTAGGCACCATTAAAGTGGAAAGTGGAACTTGCTTTATTTAATTTACAATTTAAATAAATAAGCAAATCAGGTTTTATTATTACCATTTCGTTTTTGTGCCCATTACTTTGATCAATTCTGATGCCAAATTAAATGATTGAAATGGCACAAATGGGTCTATGGAGTTACATAACAATTAGAATTTATATAGCCCACAGAAAATACGTTTTGTTAACTTAAGCGCTTTCTATTAGGATAATTTACTTCATTTTAACCATTTGCTAAATGATTTGCATTAGGGCTTCCAAAGGATCTCCACATAAAATACCACAAATTCCAACCAAAGCACCACAAGCTGTAAAACAATAAAAACTCTAAAATAAACATAAAAATTTATTCGAGCAATCCATCAATTCGCTCATAAATTACGAAATCAATGCATACACACACATAATAAAAATCGCTTTCGGGCGCACTCACACAGGCACACGGCGCAAAGGCTTTTTATAAAGCCAGCGAAGGAAAAATTCGAAATCAATACCCAGCAAGGACACAAAAATCTGTTAAGTGACAAACAAAAACGGCCAGCACAACAATTGGCAACTGTGTGTGTGCGAGGTCCTTTCTCTCCCACCCTTACGCTTGGGTGTGTGCGTTATTGCCAGCATCATGAACAATTCCATTATTTTCGGACCGCCGTAGTCCTCGACCTACAGAAGCTTTTACCAGAATTTATGGCTATGCATAACCGAATCGGAAAAACTACAAGAGATCGAAAACACATTTATGTAGGTGCGTGGGGTGTGTGCCAGTTTGTTAGTGTGCGAGTGGTCTGTGTGTGTGCTTTCTTCAGGCCATTAGGGAAGAAAAAGAAGTGTTGAAATGTTGTCATAAGAATGGCAGAGAATGCGGGAAATTCGGAAAATGCGAACTGCAGCGGACTGCCGCGAAATGCGCAAGAATTATTATTATTTATTCCCGAGTTGTAAAAGATTTTGGTAGAGGTGCTGGGCGCTCATAAATTCAACCAACCAAACAGTTTCATTTTACGAGACAACTGAAAATATTATTTTAATAAACAGAAAGAAAAAATGTTTTATAAGTATGCTCATATTTTATCACTCATATTTAAAATTGTCAATATTTCTCAGCTCTAGTTATTTCACCGAATTAATACAATTGTTCCATCGTGACCAAAACAATTTCTCTTAGTGCACTTGTGCCTGTCTGTGTGCCAGTGTCACTTCTTCTGTTGCCGCTGACAGGGCGACAGATTTCAACCGGAAGGCGAGGGTGGCGGAGGGAAATGCCTTCGTGGCTCCTTGCCGAGACAGTGTCAAAAGTTTAACTTTAGATTTATTTGCCATTTAATGCCGTTGGTCCCATTCCCCGATCTGCAGTACTCCCATGAGTTATATTGGAGTATAGAGAATTTCTCAGCTGTCTAAGCAGGTCAATGCTCAGGCCACATCCCCACCAGGACACTAAATTTGCCTTCCACAGTGCAGTTGCAGCTGGGTCCCCGCCCCACAACGGTCCACATTATGCACATTCAGAACAAGTGTGAGGTTTGTTTGTTTGCCGCCTGCCACAAAGTTGTCAACGCGGCAACTAAACGAGTTTTGGTCTTGTGGTGCTCTATATTAGTATGAAGAGTGTTCTTTTTGTTGGAAGGCTTTCTTTGTTATCCTTCTGTGAATTCAAAGAACCAGATTGTTGTTTATCTTATTGTAAGTGTAAGTGTAAAATGTATTAAGTTAAAATCACATTGACACAATGATTAATAATATAGCATAATAATATAGCATAAATATTTATAATATAATTATTATGTAATCAATGAGAAAAACAATAAGAGATAACTGAAATGCAGAGAGTTCACAGACCCAGATTATTGTTAATCTTTTTGTAATTGTAATTGTAAGTGTAAAATGTATAAAATTAAAATCACATTGACACAATGACCAATAATGTAGCATAATTTATTTATAATATAATGATTATATAATCAATGAGAATAACAATACAAATACTTCTCAAATTCAAGAGCAAGTGAACGGCATTTTAAAATCCGCGCCACCATCTTTTAATTTGCCGGTTCGGTGATAGGGAGTTTGCTCTGAGAGAAAACTCTCTTTCCATCAAAAAAAAAAATGGGAATATTGGAAAAGAGAGAGAAAATGGAATATGGGAAATATTGGAAAAGAGAAAAAACAAGACTGCAGAGAGTAACATTTGAAAGAGAGGGGGAGTGAAACAGTGTTTTAAAATATAAGAGATGTGGCAAAACCGTTGACGTTGCCACTATATTGGGAATTATGTAAATACATATTCCGTATGAAAAAAAAAACAGTTTCTTTAACTAGGAAGGAATAAATTTCCAAATTTTGTTGGAAAAAAAAGATGTAAAATTAAAAACAATTATATTAAAATTAAATACTTCAAGAAATCCAAACGTATTTAAATTTGTGGGCGTCGACGATTCTAGAGCTTGCATGCCTTATAAGTTTTTAGCTTGATTTTGACGTTCCTACAGCCAGACGGACATGACCAGAGTCGGTTAGTGTCTTTATAAAATAATTGCCTTAATCTAAAATTGATTACTCATTAAAATGTGAAAAGATTTTCTGATCAATGACAAATTAACCCTAGATCAGCTTTCGATTTCCGAAATTTTTCCAAACATAAATATATATTGTTGCATGTCTGGCTAATTATATAAAAAAAATATATATAAATTAAATATACGATGTATTTTAATTTTTAACGACATTTGACATTTTATCTTTTAAGGTAAGCACCACAATCTGAAAACATCTGGTAGTCCCAGTAACTCACGTGCATTATATTTGACTCGTGGAGCCTGTGAAATGCAACTGAATGCCATCTAAATGCTCTCTCTCTCTCTCGAAATCCTCGCTCTTTGCAGGGATTCGTATAAGAAGTGAGCAGAGCAGGGCAGCAGAGGAGAGCAACACAGCAGCAGAGCAACACAGCAGCAACCACAGACACTGTTACGGGATCTGCGTTTGGCCAGGACGAAACGAGTGTGGCCAGGACGAAAGGCAGCCAATGGCTTCGATTGGGAGCCAGTCAAACATGGTCCATCGACGTGAGATGAACAGCACCGAGATCCGCATCCGCCAGCAGATTCGCAAGTCAGTTGAGCCAAAACCCAAGGCAAAGCCAACCGAACCGGGCCAATTCTAAGAAAACGCGAGTGTGGTAGTGAAGTGAAACAACCGTGGATGTGAGTGTGAGGGATGGTGCCAGTGTGTGGTCTCCCTCCCCCAACTCCCTCCGCCAACTTGAAGTCAGACATCGACAAAGGCCCACTCCTTTGGTTTTAGTTCTTTTGCTGCTGGCTTGTTAGTGTTAAGGGCACGCAGCAGCTCGTGCGCCAAAAGAATTACCACGGCTGCAGACACAAACTGCCCCACATACACACTTGAACAGCAAGGATATGTCTGGGGCGAGTGAAAAACGCAAAAAGCTTCAATTTGAGTAGTTAAGGAGCAGCCAGGACATGAGTAAATCACAAAACACAAGCATTAGGTTGGCCTCTGCCCGAATTGCGCGTGTGTGTGTTTCCTGGCTTTATGCAGCACTAGTTACATAAGCCATCATACTTATCATCGGCAGCAGCTTCTGAAGACGGCCAAAGGCTTCGGTATCGTTAGCGCCAGCCAGCTGCCATCAGAATGCTATGAATTTCGCTCTCATGATGGCGAGAAATAGGGTAGGCAGTATTGCTCTTCGCAAGAGGAGAGGGTAGGGGTGAATCCGCTGATACAGCAATGCTGATACCAGCAATGAAAATCGCATTAGCATTAGGATGTGATAAGATAACAGCTAGGCGCCCATCAGCTGGGAAGGACAACAGCACTCGCTCTCTCTCCCCCGCAATTACCACGAACACAACTGTTGTTCAAATTTTGGAGAACGCATACGCACAGATGCACCCGAGTTTGGGGAGAGGGAGGGAAGAGGCTTTTTCAAAAGGCTCGGCCCAATGATTCTTATTAGGTGCCAAGGGTTATCCCAGAAATGCAGAGCGCCACATTGTCCAATTAGCCATTGAGAGACAGTTTCGGCGGGGGACTGTTTTTATTGGGTAATACAGACAAAGGAAGGCGATTAGTAACTACTACATTTATTTTTAGTTTGGTGAAACTTTTTACGGAGCTGCATTATGTCCTGTAAGAGTACGGACTCTGCTTAAGTATGAAAGAATTTGGGCAATTGTTGGATTACAGACTAAATTTAAATAAACATATATTTGCAACCCGAAGGTAAAATAATAATTAACGAAGTACCTTTTTAAATTAAGTGAAAGTGTGATAGAAATTAATAAATATTGAAATAAAATAAGTATTTTGCACCTATTAAAATTTGTATCATTATGTGCATTGCATAATCTGCCCCTACACTTATTGCACATGTGTAGCAATGAACTGCACCAAAGAAAGGAATAAAGTGAACGCAATCAGATATTTTTTACTAGCTGTAGTAGTGCAGAAATTAATCTCCCATTCAGAAATGGAACTTATACTTATATGAATTTCTTTACCAATTGGATCCCTACTTAAGACGGGCAGTTCTTTAAGGACATGACTAATTTCCGCAGGTGGCTACTTGCCAGGCCTGCTGCTCTAAGCAGCGTCATTTGGAGTCGGAAGTTGCATGGCTTTCCCATTTTAGCCACAAGCAGAAGGGAGCTCATTGAAGATAACAGCAACAGCTGAACGTTTTCCTCCAGAAGGAAAGCGGCCTCGCGGGGAAAGTGGGCGGAAAAGTGAAGCAAATGTGGATAGTCCAGCTCAGCGGGTGGTTGTGTGTGCGTGCTGGGCGTGGCAAATCGGGGCAGCAGAAACATGATAAGGTCTCAGAATAAAACATACATTCGGAAGTACAGAACATTTGCTTTGCGGTCGAGGAGTTGGGAGGAATACCGCAATTAAATTTGCATTAGACAATAAAGACAGAGCGGAGTGCCCACTTGTTGTTGTACTCAGTGTAGTCCCAGCAACTAATTACGAGAATTTCGCAGCAGTCGAGCAGAGCGGGATGGCAAAAACACAATAGATAAGCCAGGACTGTAAATGCTTTTTTAAAAGTGCCAGCCGGAGCAGAACATTAAGGATATTATGTTGCTGCCAACATGAACCAACATAAGCCAACAGCACACCCCGAAAAGTGAACTGAAAAAGTGTTTTCATCTACAAAGCACAACTAAAAGCGGAGCCAAAATAAGAAAATCATAATGATGATAAATTAACAGATCCCAGTAGTTGTTTATGTTGTGCGAGTGAGATAGCGAAAGCGTGGGAGGAGCACCGGAAGTGCTAGCAGCAGCAGCAGCAGCATTTGCACCGCAGCCACATTGCAGCAGCAGCAACGGCGAAGTCGAAATAAGGTTAGTAAAGTCTAGTTCTGGCCAACTTTTCCCGTTTTCTTTTTCTTGTGGTTGTTTACCGTTTCTTCCGACATAGTGGCCCACTCAGCGACCAAAGTTTGTGTAAATCTTAATTTATGCATTACTAAGTAAAATATACACACATAAAAAAATTAGCAGAAACTGCTACCGTCGGCGAGTGGGAGAGGTCATTCATCTTAAACAGCTTACACGGAGAAATTATGACCGAAATCGGGTACGTGGCCAAAAACTGGTGGAGTGGGATCCGAGTGGAAGGTATCCTCTTCTGCCTTCATTTAATTGAAAGTTGGTGAGCTGATAAGGCTGCTTGCCACTCGCAGAATCCCTTGTCGGAAATTTATAGGGGAAATCACGGCAGAAATAGAAATTCCTGCGAGGAATTACAAATGGAAATTGGTTCAAAATTTGCTTGTCCAAATCCATCTGAAATTAAATGAAGCTATGCCAAATCAAATCAGTCTCGCCTCGTTACCCCACAAACTCTTCTGGGAATTCCAAAGTCCTCATTGCCCCAGGCTCGAAACATTATGATTTGGCCAACTAATGAATTGTAATTTTGATACGTTGCAGAATAATGCACCAGTTCCAGTTCACTTACTCAACATGTAAATGCTGAAGAGCAGTAAGTAATTGGTAAACACTGGAAGTATATATTCAGCATACATGTACGAAGCTGGCAAGGAATAGTTATTTTATTTGATTATAACCCAAAGTAAATGTAACTTCGATGAATTTCTTAAGGTCGCTGTGATCTTCGATCTTTGCGAACTATATTTTAGTGCAATTTATTTCATGTCCATTTCATTTTAATCTCAATATTTCGCCAAGCTCGAGTTCTGAGCCACATCCTCCACCCCGCATCCTGGTCTTGAAAGCTCTAGAGCAGACTGTTCTCGCTGCAGGACACCAAAAAGTTTTCCTGAAAGAAGAAACTTGTCCAACTACTCTAGACACTTATTTGCGAATGTTTCGTTTTCTGCACTTTCTAAGCTAAAGTTGCTCAACCCCAGATGAAATCGAATAGAGTAGAATAAAATGTGTGATAAAAACACGCTGTGAGTTTGCTTTTTTGATCAGCAATCAAACACGAAGCCCACACATGCGACTGCAGTTTCAGTTCGAGCCAGAACTTTTCCACTAGAGAGGTGTGTGGTATCCTTACAGCCAGATGTATTGTATTATTTCAAGCATTTATCTTCAAGCTATGCCCACCACTATAAAAGTGCTTAAACTTAAGTGATTACGGTCTGTCTTGCAAATTACAGCTTTTATCAGACTCTTTTGTTTCTCACTCTGAAAAATTAATATAGACAAGCGAAGTGGTACCCCAGCTTAGACAGCTTGTTATAACTTTTGAGGCCGCATCCTTGCAGCCATCTGTATTTGCATTTGAAACTATACTGTCGCACTGTTTGCCATAGCCAGGTGAAGCTTTTAATGTTATTAATTCCCAAAAAGGCAGACTGCTTGTCCAAATTCGGTTTGGAGCTCGGCCAAATGTGATGCAAGCCAAAAAGTACATCTGCATATGTAGCACTGGAGGTCCCCCTGGAAGTGCATAAATTAGGTGAATAACGACTCTCTTCAAACATTCATGCTCTCTAAAGCCGAAAAGATAGTATGTAGTCCTGAACACATCTCTTCTATATGCACAGCCCCAACCGTACAAAATTCAACCGAACTGAGCGAAATTATTAGAATCCAAACGCCTTTGTATGCCAAACCAAAGCCTCTTAGCAACTTTGGATGGTAGAACATTTTAAGCTGATTCAATGCGTTCAATTTCAATGCAATTGACCCGAGTTCGGGTTTGGCTAGGAAGCTCATTATTCGGATTACGCAAGCGGATAATGTCTTTTATCAACTAAATCCTATTCTGAGCTCATTGTGACAGTGCAAATGAGAAGTGCAATGCAGCTTGCCAAAACGGGTGTGTATTAATGAAGAGACAGGGCTCCTCTGAATAATGGTGTATTGTTCAAAACTACTTAGTTCATTTAAAACTGCTTGAATCGTTATTTCCATCTTGCATTGAATCATGTAAAGTTCTGGGCCATAATAAAGTTACTACAAATCAGCTAAGTACAAGCGCACCTATGAATTTTATAAATCAATACTGAAGGCATTGGGAACCAACAACAGCTGTCGAAGCCATATCCTTTCCAAAAATCGACATAGAATTATTGGTTTAAGATGTCGCTATGTTGGCAATCAGAGGCAATTAATAGGACTAAGGACCCAAAACCGCCAAGGAAATGACAGGGTTCTAGATCCTTCCACTCACACCTATCCTGTTATTATGCTTTCCCCTAAAACTTAACTAATTTGAGCTTTGCGTCCCTCTTTGTAGAATACAGTGAAACTTCCTAAATGTTTGAGCAATTAAAAAGGGTCATCCCCTGCAAAAGAAAATGAAGCCCTTAAATATTTTTTGTTGTGGAAAACTGAAAAAGAACCCAGCCAACGGTACAAAAAATTAGATTAAATGGACATCTATATACCCTTCAATATATACATATGTACATCCATTCAAAGAGTAACAATTATTTTAGGTTTAAATAAAATTGAGTGATGTTTTCAAAACTTGTTTTTTACTTTCGTAGTTAAGTATTGAAATATGATTTATGTAAATTATGTATTTATTTCAAGACATTATATTCGTTTAACTTGTTAAAATGTTTATGGAAAAGCAAAGAAGTTGAAAATATCATTTTGGATTTCCAACTACAAAGTTGCATAAACCTTTTAAGGTTATTTTTTGGAGTTCCCCGGATACCCATATCTGCGAAGCTAAGCAAACATTCAGTTTTTGCTTCGGCCGCTTCCAGCCTTTTCTACGCTTTTCCTTTTGTCCACTCTTTGTTGGCCTGAAAATTGGTTTAATGGCCAAGCGCTTAGCAAACACACACACATATTTGGACTATTCCGTGGGAAAAGCGGGATGTGGCAGTCCTCTGTCAAAGAGCAAATGTGCGGTGGCACTGAGTAAAATAATAAATAAAACGAAACAAGCTCAACAACAACATGAAAACTTTACACAAACTTTTTCCCTGTTGTTGCACTTGTCGTTAGCTGTTGCCCGATGAGCCTGATAGATGTGTCAATAAAATCAATATTAGCCTTGCCTTTGCGACTGTTCAATTAGCGCATCAATCAAAGACGCTTGAGCGAATAAAATGGGTGCTCGCTGCGTATTTTGGACTTAGACTGGTCTTATGTGATGATTTAGTAGTGAATATTTATTGTGCTATTAGAGCGCAAATATTTGACTAATTAGCTTATAAGTTATGACCACAAAAAACTTTGCCCATTGAGTTCAGCTCGCTTTGATTAAAACACGCTGGTTCTAGAAAAGCAGAGTTTGTGAGAGTTTGTTTTTTTTTTTGCGCTGTCTACCTTCTTTCGAAATTATAAGTTCCCCGACTATCGGATACTCTTTTACTCTACGAGTAACGGGTATATTATTCAATTTCAAATTTCCCATTTAAGGCAATTCTTAGGTTGAGCGAGCAATCCAAAATCCTATTTAATTATATTCCTGGTTAAGAATTTTGTACATGTATTAGTTTCCGTGTGTGACTTATTTAATATATTATTTTCGTTGTTTATAGAAAACCAAAATCCATTTAGACATGCAGTTGCACCACTTAATAACGTGGTCATATAATCATATAAATGGGTTGATCAATGCCTTGGCCTCAACTCGATTGGTCAATTCGCTGTGATGCCCATTGCACGTAATGCGATTTTAGATGCATAAACAGGACAAGCGAAATGGCAATCATTTATGTTCACTTAAGAGCGTTAAGCGCGCACCAGACGCATTAATCATACGCCCCGTGTCCCCTGCCGTGGCGTCTGCTTATCGACATGGCTCGCCTTATGGCATGCGTAATCATTTGCCTTGCTGACTGAATTGCTGGACACTCCCTGGACATCTGCTGCAAACCACACAGAATCACTTTCGCTACGACAGCGCTCAAAATTATAAATCTATACAGTAAAAAGGCTCTTATAACCAGCAATAAAGAAGTTTGAGTCCTTTACCTCTTCTATGATCATGGTCAACCTTCCAAATAATAATTACAACTCTATAACATTAACTCTAAATGACCAATCTAAAAAATATGTTGTTGACCACTGTGCTCTCCAAAGCAATGCCACAAAGTCACACAAAATTATGCAATGAAACTTGCCAACTGAGTGCGAGTGGTCGTGTGTGCCCGTGGTTTCTGTATTTGTGTATATTTGTGAGGGAAGGCAAATTTATGGCTAAATGTATGTGGGCGAAACCCCTCAGAGGTTATCAATGGGGCCGTTGGGTGTTCGACCTTATATGGTACACTCTGCTGTTCGAAAAAATATCCTTGTACACTGAAAAGGGTCTGTGGCGTAAATAATTCACTGTGAATTTTTAACATATTTTCAATTGAATAATTTATGGGCACCAGAACAGCCTTCAGCTGTATAGGTAGGTATATTAGCCAGTTAATTTGGTAAATGTAACAAGAGAGAATGATATAGTCTGTTTTTGGGTGTTAGAGACAGAAGTCGAGAGAAATTTATAAGACTAAAAAAAAATTTGAAAAAATATGAAAACAGTGTATGCGTGGTGGTCTTGGGCAAATCGATAAGAAATTTCTCTGGAAACTGTATACTTAACCTAAACCTCCTAGCTTCTATAGTTCCTGAGATCTTGACGTTCATACGGACGGACAGGGACATGGCCATCGACTTTATATGGTCAGAAAAGCTTCCTTCTGCCTGTTACATCCTTTTTATTAAATCTAGTATTCCCATTTTACTCTTTGAGTAACAGGAATACAATTTTTAGTCTTTACTGTTTGCATATCTTTGTAATGAGAAGATATGTAGTTATTAATGGCAATCGTTTGTTACTAATTTAATTAACCAAACTTACTTAAACTTTACTAACGATTTGCATATCCTTAAAATGAGAAGATATGTAGTTATGAATGGCATTCTTTTGTGAGTAATTCATTGAACCAAACTTACTTAAAATTAATTGCAAGACATAATTGATTTAAAGTGAGCATGCAAGGTAATTTCTTTTTATAAAGGGAAACATTTTAGGCCTATACGACATTCGGATGGAGCGAAAACTTAGTCATTATACCCGTTACTCGTACACTAAAAAGGTATATTTAGAATTACTGAAGGAGGTCTCGTTCTAGCCACAGAAATGAAGGAATCAAACACACACCACCATAAAGTTACAATATTGCTTATACGCAACGTTGCCACAGTCTTAGTTATCCCCATTGGACAATCATAAGTAAGATGGCCCGACCGGACCTACTCACATGTCCACTCGCATCCACTTGATATTCGGATTACCATCGCCACTTGCCATTGACCCACAAATTGCACAATTTTGTTAACTGCCCAATTTGAATGTCACTGAAGTTCATCGAGGACCCATCAGTGTAGAATGACCGAGTTCACTGCCTTCTGTAATGTGTCTGCTCGCTCGGCTAGTGTCACTTATAAATAAAACACAGATTTGTAGCCATTTTGTTCAACGAAAAAAATTAACTTCATTTGAAATGCGGCGAACGAAAGAGAATGGTGAATGGAGAAAGCCGAAGCCATAGCCAAAGCCAAAGCTTGCAAAAATTTTTACGCTTCAGCACGTTCTGTTCGTGTACGGAAAAGCGTATGAGTGCGTAGGCTTGGTTTTCATGAGTATGCGTGAGCTGTGTGTGTGGGTATGCTCCTCTGTGGTGTAGGGATTTCGACATTAGGCATGCATTCAACTTCTTAGGAAAGTTACCCAGAGTATTTCGTAGGTGGAATTCCCAACGACCGAAACTGCCTCATATCGCAGAGCTGGGGAGGTTATATGAGCGTGGCAGAGTCTGCGCTACGTACACGGGAAATCCCGTCTGCAGGAAGAAAAGTAGACTATTTTTAGAGAAGCACTTATCAAAAGCTGCAAAGAAGGTGGCTTACAGCTAAAATGTAATTGAAGGATATATATATATTATACCCATTACTCGTAGAGTAAAAGAAAATACATTATTCTAATGTCTTGGTAAAAGGGTATACTCGGTTCCTTGAAAAGTATGTAACAGGTAGAAGGAGGCGTTTCCGAAACTATAAATGTCCGTCCGTATAAACGTTGAGATCTCATGAACTATATAAAGACATAGACGCATGATCCATGCTTCCACGCCCACCCTAACGCCCACACTATTGAAAAATGTTTTAATATTTTTCCACTTTTTTATTAGTCTTGTAAATTTCTCCCAATTGGCCAAAAAAACTTGTTAAGCCAAAGACTGTCGGCGTTAAAATTTCTCCTTCGCACTTCCACAAGCTGATTAACGGGTATCAGACAGTCGGGGAACTCGACTATAGCGTTTTCTCTTGTTTAATTTTATATATGTCTTGTGCCTTTTTGCCACGCCCACTGCCACGGCACTTTTGAAAATTTTTGTATTTTGTCATTTTGTTTTAAGTCTTGCTAGCTTTTATCGAAATGCCAGAAAAATGCTAAATTTCGTTCGCACTTTAAATAACGGATTAACGGGTATCTGATAGTCAGGGTACCCGACTATAGCGTTTTCACTTGTTTATACTGAAAAGTTTTCATACGCATAGAATTCTGCAGCTTAAAGAAAAAGATGGAGACTTACCAAAAAATTTTAGAAGTTCGATTTGGCCATGTCCGTCTGTCCGTCTGTCCGTCCGTCTGTCCGTCCGTCTGTCCGTATGAACGCTGAGATCTCAGGAACTACAAAAGCTAGAAAGTTGAGATTAAGCATACAGACTCCAGGGACATAGACGCAGCGTTTGTCGATTCATGTTGCCACGCCCACTCTAACGCCCACAAACCGCCTAAAACTGTCAGTGCTGAAGACTCACTTTCGCACTTCCACTAGCTGAGTAACGGGTATCAGATAGTCGGAGAACTCGACTGTAGCGTTCTCTCTTGTTATTTTATACATTTTTTAAATTTAAATTTATATTATACGAATAATTCCAATTAAAACAATACATTCACTTTCACAGCATTTTGTTTAGTTTTAGTTGTTGGCTGCTAAGCCAATGAAAAATTGATCTCGTTTTTTGTTCATCATTTATTATTATTCTTCCTTTTTCGCTCAGTGTAAGCCTCGGCGAGGCGAGCTATTTATAGATTTATGCACGCTCACACCCATACAAAAGTCATCATTGCCGCCGGTTTGGGGGTTTGGGCCACAGCGCTGTCGGCCAGAAAAAAATAGGTCTGCGTATTCTTTTGGACTACTTGGATATCTTGGACCCGTAAGTCCGCATTATTGCTGCGCCACTGAGCAAACTACTTTACCTTAGCTGCGATGACCCTATTGCTTATAAACCACTAGGGGAGTCCTCTGGTCTTAGCCTTCTCCTACCGCACCGGGGACACATCCTGAAGTCGCGTCATGAATTTCGTAAGGCGTTCTGGCTGGGCCAATATTTAACCCCTTTTTTAATATCCAGGCTTTCGAATGTGTGTGTTGCTCTTTCCGAGAAACTTTTAAATTTTTTACTGCAAAAGGTGCCAGCAACGGAAAAGCTAAAAAAGGGGTCCTAGAGTTAGTAATAACCCTGAAGCAAACAGTAAAACAAACTAAATTTAATCTAACATACCTTTCCAACGGAAGAAGACAAAGACCCGTTACTCGTAGAGTATCAACAAATGCTGAAAAGTATGTATAGCGTTCTCTCTTGCTTTTATATTGTTTTCATCTTTTAAAACAATTTTATTTTACAAACTACTACTACTTAATAATGAAACTAGCTATTAATTTTTTTTAGAACTATCCATCATCTTTATATCCCTCGATTTGCCACGGTATCGATTTCACCGTGTGGGACGCCCCGCAGAGTTGGCTCCCATTGTTGGCTAAGCTGCCAGTTGACTTCTGTGGGCGCCCAAAAGCTTTCCCAATTACCCAAGACGTTAATTTGGCGAACAAAGGATCTGAGCTGGGGAAATATAGTTGCTAAATATAGTTGCTCGGCAGTTAATTAGCGCGCGAGACATTTACAAGCAGCGTAATATCAAAGGCAGGGCGGCATTTGATGGGACTCCCGCTGCGCATGCTCCTCCGGAAAGATCCTTCGCTCGGTCATCAGAGGCATCCTCTGATCTCGATCCTGGGGACGCTTCGTCTGGAGGTGGTAACTGCAAGAGCAGGCCTTGGCATTCTTGTTCCGGGGCTTATCTCCAATTGGGTCTTCCCCATTAATACTTTTATTTTCCTCGACCTCGAGCAGATTTTCCCCATTTTTTTTTCGATACCTCTGCGTATGACAATCCCTACCCTTATCCTTATTTAGGTGTCTCTCCTTCTGCACCACCCCACTTCTTTTTCCTCCTCTGTCTCTTTCCGTACCCTTTTGCTTCGCCTGTTGTGTCTCAGATCCCCTCTTCAGAACGAACCAGTCGAAGAGAAAGTCACACAACTTGTACTGGTTCCGGAAGAGCACCTTGAACAGCTGCTGTAAATACACGTAGTCCGGCTTCTCGGCGAAGTGCAGCTTCCGGCAGTACTTCAGGTACATGAAGAACTCAATGGGCAATCCGGAACAGAGTTGCTGAAGTGGGATGTTAGACTTGTACTCAGCTATCTTCTCGTACTTCTGGGCCTGCGACTGCGCCCGAATTCCCTGCCAGGGAAGACGTCCCCGCTGGAAATAGAGGAGTAAGTAGCCCACGGACTCCAGATCATCCCGACGACTCTGCTCTGCATAATGGGCCCGCACACTGGCGTACCGGGCCGTACCTACTAGATCCCGGTTCTCCGTGTAGCCAATGTGCTTCTTGGAACGCAGGCTGTAAAACTTCTTGGCTAGTCCGAAGTCAATCATATACACCTGGGTTTGGTGGCGGTTCAGGCCCATCAGGAAGTTGTCCGGCTTGATGTCTCGGTGGATGAAGCACTTGCGGTGGAGGAGCTCTACGCGGGCCAGTATCTGGTCGGCCAGCATCAGGGTGGTCTTCATGCTGAAAGAGCGTGAGCAGAGGTTCAGCAGATCCTCCAGAGTGGGCCCCAGGAGGTCCATCACCATGACATTGTACGCTCCCTCAGTGGCATAGTGCCGCACATGCGGGATTCCCAATCCGCCCTGCAGAATTCCATAGATCCTGGCCTCGCGGGGCAGCAATGGGTACTTGACCGTGGAGCTCTCAAGTTTTATGGCTACCTTCTCGTGGTACTTGAGGCTCTCGGCCTGAAACAGTTCTCCGAAGGAACCGTTTCCAATGCGCTTCAGTAAGCGGTACTTTCCCGCCACTATAATTTCCGGTAGAGCTTGCTCCAACTCAGAGGAGCTCCGAGTTTCCATTAAACGACGATCTTGTCGCTGGTCTTTCTTATGAGGATGATTGGCCTGTGGTGAAAGTCGCCGCTCCTTTCGGATCTGAGGCTTGGATTGGTGAACATGGGGACGGCTTTGCCAAAGGCTGTCGTCCTTGGCACGCCCCTTTTCCGGTTCCGCCATGCGATTTTGTGTTTGCCAAACTTCTACTCAGGCAGAAAATAATGTTTATGGCGATCTATTTTTGCCACCTTCGATAAGTATGATGTGGAGTATGACTGAATTTTCTAAGTTCTGCGATCATAATTCGTACAACAATAGAAAAAACAAGAGAGAACGCTATTGTTGAGTTCCCCGGCTATCTGATACCCGTTACTCAGCTAGTGGAACTGTGTGCGTGTCAAACGAGGTTTGTGGGCGTTAGACTGGCTGTGGCAACTTGCGTTGCGTCCATTTCTCTGAAGCCTGTCATTACGTAACTCGGCTGGCTCCATCATCTTTACATCCACCTTATATCAGTCACTCGACTTTCTAGACTATACAGTTTCAAGTTCGACCGGGAATAGCTGCCAGTTGGGCTCTGCAAATTGTTCCTTCCATGGCATGCTATTTCGTTCCCAACTTTATCCTTTATCGTAGCTCTTGTCACATTTTGCCGATCCGATAATGTTTCGCTTACGGACAAACCGATTATACATATTCATAATTAAAATGCCTGTGCTCAGATCGTGCTGGATAAGTTTATTTGTACTGAACGTAATTAGACCAGGTTCAGCTGAGGATCGACATAATTTTATTTTAATTCCTATGCATATTGTAACATCCAATAAATTCATTTGCTAGGAGGAGCACATGTGTTTCCTTTAGCTGATGGTCTGTTTGGTAGTGTTTTTATATACACATATTACCTGGATAGTGTTATCCTGTTATCTAGGTACCTAGAGTAGATGGAATCACAAATAAAGTCACAAATCTTATGAACTGCCATTAAATAAATTAACTGAACTCAGTGAACAGTTGTACGGTTTTTGCGAACGTCCTTTTGGGACTTGAAGCAGTGACAATCCCGAGAACTAAATGCGCGGATCCATCCATAATCCCTTATTTATACAAGGCGAATGAACAGAACGAGGGGATGGAATATTGCTCGCAAAGCCGAGTAATTCCGGACTAGATGAGATGGGGATCCCACCCTCGCGGAACAGTTACAGCTAAGCACCCACATGGACCTTCCACACCCGTGCAATAATACTACTTTGCTCGCCAAGAGGCTCTAGGACAAAGAAGTGGCATTTATTTAAAGCTTATGTCGCAATAATTTTAATTAAAACACTATTTTAGCTAGCAGCAATAAAACTCTGTAGTAAACTATACAATCCACTTCACTTCACCCTTTCTCCCATTCCTCATGAAGCTGGGAATGAATAGCCATTTAAGGTGACTGCGTACTTTTTGCTATTTATCACACCTTGTTGTTTACTACAGAGTGTCCCATCAATGTCTCGGGCCACGCCCCACAATCCTTTTTGATGGCTTGTCAGAGGTTATGGTCAAATTGTCTGCACATGTTTCGCAAATTCCTCAGTTTTCCCTTGTTTGTTGCCAAATTTTTCAGCTGCGTTCGGTTCAAGCCTTAAAACTTTTCGGAAAGCTAAATCATTTACATACATGCTCGATTGCCGCACAGCTAGAAATTGTGGTTCGGCTGTTGTCTTGATTTATGTACATATGTACGCGTAGGCGTAATTTTAAATGTCTTGTCTAGTCTCTAGATCGATTTGTCAAGGAACGTTGTCCGCAATCCCAAATGAATATATAAATGTCTAAAATAAGAATAATTTCCTTTCTTGGCGTAGACTTATGGCATTCGGAAGCCACATTTGTATCCTTAACTATGTAAAATAATGATGGTTTCTCTTCCTATTTTCAAAATTAAAGAGTTAAATGTACGGCTTTTTGCTATATATCTTCATCTCCGATGAAGTTTACTTTTCGCGCTAGCTGCCTCTCGCTTGGAATGCAATATGACTTGCTTGGCGCCACTTACTCATCTCATACTAAATTGTCTTAATGGAAATTATATTCATGGTGACAATGCGTCATTGCCACGACCACGACCACGACCTTCGAAGGATGTTCGCCTGATTATCAGGGGTGGTGACAATTTCGCCGACATTGTTGCCAGCAAGTTCCAGCCGGAATTCAAGGGAACGAAAATTCTTGCACAAGAACTCATTAAAAGTGACAGAGAGATGAACAGGAATTGTTAGGCAGAGCCCTCCTTTGGAATTTATACACATACATCAAACACATGACAAAGGCAAACGAAGTGATGCCAAATTTTTAGGATCCACTTTTTTTCCACCTCTCTGCAGCCGCAAAATAAAGATATAGATGCCAAATTATAGATTAAACAATGACGCGTTTCCGATAGCCGCCTACAACCAACATTAAAGCTTAAATATATATTCAATTTGCTGGCCGCCTTCGGGACACGTACATACAACATTAACATAATTTCGCCGCGTTTCGGCAATTTGAACACGTTCAAAAACCGCATCCAAGCGTCCTTCAGCCTCTAGCCTCATCCTCCCACCCATTTCTCAACCCGAAAGCCATAGCATCCACCCATTCCCCGATTTTTTGCTATTTTTAAATTCCAGGGGCGTAACTAGAATTTAATTTCTCAACTGCCTAGTCGTGGCTTTGCGATGACTGGGCCTTTTGGTGGAGCACGTACACTGGCTTGTTCCCCAAGTTCTGTGGAACTAGTAGACCGGAATGGGATGAGATGTCATGGCAGTGCGGGTCCTTTAAGTTAAACACATCTCAGAACGTAGCGAAGCCCAAAAACATACATTTATCGCATCATTGTAAAGTCTGTTCGATATCCCTTTATTAAAATGTCCAAGTGCCACCATTAATAATGCAGGACGGAGGGACTTTATTAAATTTATTTTAATTATTTAATTTTTATGCATCCTGGCTTATCAAAAATTGTTACTTTCTTCTGGCTACGTATAACTTAAATGTCTATCCTGCCTTCTCCTGCTTGCTACTTTTATGTCAACCAGGTCAAAACATGACCCCAGCCATTATCGAGGGCATCTTTTCCCAGCTGCCCCAAACTCCTGCTCGAAGCGAAAACGTTTTAAATTTTTTGCTGTCCTGTATGATTTTTCCCGCTTTTTTATCCCATCTGCTGTGAAATTCCGATGAAATATCTACTTAGGCACAAGCACGCATGTGTGTGTTTAGGGACATTGGGCGTGTTTGTGTATGGGTGCTGTTTGCATTGGCATGTGTGACTTGGCATCAACTCGTGCGCAAAACAGTTTAAGAAAATTTCATCTGCCTCGCATTTTAATGATTTAATTTTGCATAAGCTTATATCGTCGCATATCAGGACAAGGATGTGCTTAAGGATATCGGCTTGCCTCGACTTTTCCTGATTGAGTGACACGTCATTTGATGATATTAGCCAAAGCCTGCTTGGGTCTAACCGACATGGGTAAGACTAATCCGGAGGAATATATGTGTGAGTCTGAGTCCTGGTACTGGCCCAATTAAGTGTGTGCAATGGCCAAATCAGGTTACACTTTCCTACTACGCACCAAAGTTTGCCATTCTGGTGTACACAACGAACAATCTTCAAGTGTTGATATAGTTTGGCGCAAACTTTGCAAGCAGTTCATAACTTCGTTTTCCGCAACAATTTATCAAAGGATATGCGTAATTTCCGACTCAAGTGACATCTGCCGTGTTCCTGCTAATGATGTCCTCCATGTCAACTGTACGTTTCGGATTGCTTCCTGTCGTCTTCCATTTTGCGGCCGGACACCAAAGTTCAGCCACCCACGACCCACAATTCGCACCTTCCGTTGACTTTGGCACGCAACCGAAATGAATCCGGCTCATCAACGTGGAAATTCTCTGCTGATTTCTACCGACCACCCCACACTTCTGAATCACCTCCCCCGTTCACCTGAAACCTTTCCATTGATTTTTTCGGTGCGTGTCCAAGGCGAGAATTGGGCCTTTCATTTGGGTCTCACGTCCACATGTGCCCACTTTTCAACACCCTTTTCGACCATCCAAAGTTTGGGGTCCACGTGTTTGGTGCCTGGTTTTATGATCCACAAATGTTGTTCCTGCATCCTTATGGTTACTCCATCGTGAAATGCCATCATGTCGTTTGAGAGATCATATCCGTTGGGATGGGTTAATAATACTCAGTTTCTAGGGTAAAGTCGCGTAACAAACTTATGCTTAATTGGATCATAGAAGTTACTTTTTGCTTATTGACGATGTTTACTTTTTATGTGGAAATCCCTTTTATAAAAATCAAACAAAAGTAACCTCCCTTTAGCTACTTAAGCTAAATAAGGAAACCTCATATTTAAACGAACAGTAATAAGAGGAGATATTTTTCGTAGCCCCGCCATAAAATGCCGAATCGGAATGCTTCCACTCAAAATCCTCGCCATCGCCTCTTCACGGTTAACTCGTGCGGTTAAAGCTGCTTCCTTCCACTCAATTATATAAAGCTGCAGCTGGCAAGGTGGAGGACTTCAATAAAACACGGAATCCCTTGAAATGTTGATAAAGTTTTGCCCGCACCAAGATCAAGTGGAGCAGGTGGTATAGTAAACCAAATACGAATCCATTTGGCGATGCACTTCGAACGGAAGTTAAGTCCAAATCGGACAGTGCTCAGATACCTCGCCCAGCCAACTGAAAGCTACCCAATGGGGCAAGGAAGTAGGATGAATCCGAGAGGAGCTTAAGATGGGTGTGGCAATGTGGGGTAGAGGTGGATACTTTTCCACTGCGGTAAGCCCTGCTAAGCACTCGCATATTTGCTGAACACTCAAAACGCGCCCTTACTTCGACAGGAGCCACCTTACAAGGACGCCAGTATAAATGTATGCAAAGGCAGCCAAACGGCGGAAAACTTTAGCTGCCACACCACCAGACTAAATGGCATATATGGAGATTTGAATGCGAAGAGCTCTTATTACACGCGCAGCCGAAATCAGCAAAATCCAAACACATTGACACTGCTTGAGTGTTTAACTAAGGTAACGAAAAAAAAGAATTCAGAATGAGATACAGAAAATGCACACCAGGTTTACGCCATTAATGACAATAAGCAAGAAATCAGGGAAAAAGGTAAGGGACCTGACCTTTCTCCTGCTATTCAAAGACATTTAGTTAATGTTTAGTAGGTACATACACGCTGATTACGAAACATCCGCAAAAAAGGGGTAAATGCTATTAAATAGAAAAGTATACATTACATGTTTAAAGAGGGAAGACTTTACAGAACTCAGCTATAGCGTTATCTCATGTTTTTTTGTATTTACAGGAAAAAGTTAGTGTTTTAAGGACGATTTTGGGTGGGCATTCATCCAAATCAATACTTAAACCTTAAAAATCTTAAATTAACTTACCGGTACGGATAGTTAACGATCATCAATCAACGACTTTCAAAAAACAAAAATAAAAAGGACAGGTCAGCAAATGTATTATAAACTGTTTATGCTTTGAAATGATAATCCTGCATCCTCAAAAACACCGTCCTCCTAAGTTCATGGGTCATGTAGAACATCCTTATAAACATCCAGATGAGGTTTACTGATGGAAAAGATGCCAGTAAATAATTGGTGTTATCACAAAAGAAGATGTGCTCAAACAAGCTATCCTACACACTACGCTATCACAGTAAAGGGCTATTGCTATTCTGTAAGCTATAACAGCAGTAAGAAACGCAAGGAAGCTTACATATACATACATTGGACCCATATCCACATTAAAAGCGATACAATTCATGAATCATTCACTCACTAAATATCTGAGATCCGGGGCTTGCTCATCAAACCAAACCTCATTACCAAACCAAACCTCAATCGCAGCGATATCAACAAATATTTTAAAACGAAGATTCTTTTTGTAAATAAGATCCTAGTATAGAATACATCTTTCTGATACAAAAGTGTAAAACCTTTCTTTCGAATATCATCAGACTTTGGTGGATCACACGAATATGGGTTCTCTCAACCAATGAACATCCAATGCACAGCCAACGACATATCGACTCCACTCATATTTTAAAACTGGATCGCGCTTCAAGTACTTAAATCTAGTAACACATATCTGACCAATCTCCTAATTAACCATATGTTTGAAAATCTCCAGGATATTAAAAAATAGAAATTTACTAAATTTTCGTTAAAATATTCGTATTTATATAATAATATGGTTAATTGGTAAATTATTAAATATACGTAAAGGTACATTAGGTTACTATTTTGTTTAATTACATTTAAACAAAGTTTCCCCAACCATTAGATCAAAGGAGTATTTTTGACCTCAACTAATAAAAAACCGAAAAGACAAAAACCTTTCCTAGCTAAAAACAGTGGGTACCTCAATAATCATATACAGACTATATTAATCTGTAGATCATGATTTAACCGATTCATATGGAGCTATTCTTTTTAGTTTCAACTAGACCTGGTTGTTGTACGACACGATCTCATTAGAATTCTCGTCGGGAAATCCCTGTTAACCCATGTGGACACACTTAACAAAGGAGAAATCCGAGTCCAGAGGCGCCATGAACTTCCGCTGCGCTGTGCGCTGTTGGCGTTGGTGGTGATGGCGCTGCCATCGCTTCCGGTGCTCTAGCTTAGATGATGGCCCAGCTAAGCAGTCGGCACAGCACGTGACGGGGGACCAAGGATGTGGATGGGGACGAGGATGGAACCTATATGCTGAGTCTCCGAGCATAGATTCCTTGGCACCCCTTATTGCAGATCCACGGGCGATGGCTTTTATTAGGCGCATATAATCATAAGAAAATTAGCTAGCATGAAAAACGCACTTAAACTTGCGTTTAGCTGGCAGCATGGAACGGGGGTTAGGAGTGCTGTACTTAAAATGTAAATAAGGGACTCAAGTCACCCATCCTCTGCGTCCTTTCCTTTCCAGGAAATTTACTTGAACGTTTTGATTAAACGCCCTGTTTTGCTTTATTCTCGTCATAATTTGAAATATTGTCGGAGCTTAGGGCGCAAATTGCTTTGTTTAGCTAGTTTTGAATGGATTAGTTATCCACTAGCAGGAGGGACGCCAGTGCTTGTAATTAAAAACGGGTTGGAAATCCATTAGGATGGCAGACTGTAGCCTCAATTGGAGGTACAGCCTTATTTGAAATAATGAAATGCTTGGGAATGGTAAATAAAAGGACGCCCTTAGAGTGTTGATACTAAGCCTTGCAAATTTACTTTTACGGATAGGTTTGTCAGCTGAAATGAATGAAAATGTTGCCAGTTCTTGGCACAGTGCGCGAACACACACCAAAATCAATATCCGCCTAGAGCTGTCATTCGCTACCTGAATTTCATTTCCGACTGTCGACAAGACATATCCTCATATGCAGATTTACGCGTGCTATGTGGCCCATTTTCTGTAGCCTCAGTTCTTTAGTCGCCGAATGCTGCAGGATGTTGCCCCAAATAGTTTGAGTAAAGGGATCCAAGGGTAGTTCCTTTCGCAGTTCCTTTTCTGGTCCTTCTGTCCCTAATTTTATTATTATTTACCCAACTGAGGGAATCTCTCAGAGAAACTGTGACTACAGGCCGTTATTAAATTGGCTAGAATTTGTAATTGATTGTCTGCCGTTAACGCTTGATTCAGTACATATAAGGGGAAACAGCAAAACTGGTCGAGAAACAGCTGTAGAAAGTAGCTCTACAAACAATAAATAAAAACAATGGCACGTCGCATAAAAAGCTATGAGCACAGAAGACGAGCTGGGGCTTAAAACAAAAGATGAGGAAACCCCATCAAATGCTCGAAAATCGAACTCGGACTCTTACTCGGAAAAGTGGGAAAACTCTGAGCGAACATGTTGTATGAAATTGTCGAGTGCGGATGAGGGTTAAAAGCATTACATTACACACAGCTCAAATATATAAACACAAAAACTGGACTACAATTGTCTGGTATCGCAACCGCGGCGAGGAAAAGCACAGGGATAAGGATGTGGCCAGAGCCTTGGAGTGTTGCCAAAAGTGGAAAGTTTTCAATTGCCAGGATTTCTGTCTCCGGGCCACACCACGCCCACTCACCTCGGCCTACACATCCACATCCACCTCAGCCCCAGACACTTGTACATTACGTACTTAGACGCTCGCCGAGAGCGTATCAATCAACTGGGTCTTGAGATCGGAAACAAAAGGCACCTTACTCCGCTCAAAGTACCATAACATGTCCGACCAAATGTGTTGTTTTTCAAATTAAATTTACTCCGGCCTTCAGAATTTAATCAAAGTGCTAGCCTGCAGGGCTGCCATCATGAATTTACGAGGTAGATGCAAATATACAACTAGTTCAGGGAATCTCTATTTCGTGTGGCCCTTCAAAGGCCACCTAATATCATCGAAAGTGCACTTTAAAAAATTTGAGTCACTAACTCTGATCTCAGAAGTGGCACACGTGATGCACACTATAGGGTATAAGTTATTCGACCCTGAGCGTTCACCCACGAAAACGCTTCCAAGCGACGGTTTCCTTGTGTGGGCGCTGCTTAAGACGCTCTCACTCATATCTGATCAAATCAAATCAGCCGACTCGCCATCTGTGCTCCTGGCATCCTCACAATAAACCCCACTACGGCTCCATTTAGTTGTGGGTGTCGCCTTGATGACGCATGATTCGACGAAGGAAGTGGGCCATAGGCCATGGGCGAATGCGGAGGCTGATTTTTAAGGAGATGTGGGCTATAAATACGCCAAAGATGTGTGGCGATGTGCGAAGGTTACGGCTGGCTGGCATTTTTAGCACCCTGGTACCACACTCATCGCCGCGGGCATATTTGTGGCTATTAAATTTAGTCAATTTTCCTGCTCTGAGTGATGATAGATGAAGCTGTAGTCAGATGTCTAACTAATTATAAGTAGGCGCAAACTTTTGTGGGTGATTAAAAGCACAAAACGCCTTTTCTGCAATTTAAATTGACTTTCAAAACGCATTCAAAACGCAAAAGCGGCGTTCATCGAAGTTTTTCAAAACTTTTCTAATTATAAATTTCTTCTCGTGTTATTTATAAGCGTTCCACCTGAAACCAAAAATAGTGCAGACAGAGATCTGAATTGCAAAACACTTTTCACGCCCCACTTGCTGTTATGCTCGATTTAAAAAAATAGGCAGTACAACTTTGCGCCCTTGGCAAAAGGGAGGCCCTTAAATCAACTTCCCTTGCGCAGCGGAAGTGAAATGTGAAATTTAAAATTTATTATTGGCAATGAAAAGAGACCCCAAAGAGAAACACACAAAAAAATCCAGAAGGCGATAGAGGGGCCCAAACAATATTTATGTTATTAAACTGAAATCAATGTGCAATATTCGCTGCCGACTTTATAAATTTAGTCAGCCGAATGCGATTTTTCCGTCACTTTTGCAATTTATTTAATTTTAGATTACTTGAAAACGGCACTTAATCCATAATTTTAAAATTATGTCCTGCTGCTTTTTAATTGATGTCCTGCTGACATTTCCACACCGGGAAATAGCTATGCTAGAGATAAGAGTGAAATTAATAATACTCGATCTCAGTTTATAGATACCAATCCATTTTATATATGTTCTGTTTTTCTCTTTCAGTAAATAAACAAACGAACCATCTAGCATTATCACAAAACGGCAAGTCTCATTTTTAACCCGGCTGCCTGGCTTCACTTTCGCCTTCTTCACCCAACTCGTCCTCCATCCCAACCGATCCCCAAAAGCTGGCAAGCTGGCGTCGTTCAAGCAGATGAATATCAATAGCACCATAAGCAATTACAACAACAATATAATGTGGAGTAGTACTATATCGCCAACAAACTCTAAGAAACTGTTGATCGGAAGCACACGAAGCGTTGATTATGTCGGTGATAGTACGAGGACAGCAGCAGGCAATATCAAAACAGGAGCAGCAGCAGCCGCAGGAGCCAAAGGATCAAAAGCCAAAGCCACCGCCATCGCAGCCACAACCCCCACAACCAAGATCTCAATTGAAATGGAGCTCCACATACAAAATAAGTGCATCTCGGCATAGCGCATCACTCTGGAGGGTGGTGCGGAGCCGCCATGGCTGCAGGGCCCCCTTAAGGCCGCGTTTTTGGGGGCTACTGGGGTCGGCAAAACAAGCATACTACAGGTGAGTCCAAATTTACCATGGTTCACCTATGTATAACTAAGAAGCACAATACTGAAATTCATAAAGTTTCGGGGGATACCTCCCAAATCGGTTTCTTTATGAGTGTACAAGTTCCATGAGGTAAACATAATCCAAAATAATTGATTTTAACTGATCGATTAAGTGTTTCCACTTAACACGTCTCAAGGCCTCGCTGGCGCAATATTTAATACGGAATTGCCAATGATAATTTAAATGTTTGCTAAGTGAGATTGAGTGCCAAAGGAATTAAAACGTTAGTCCGATCCGATGCAATCAACGTCGCATAGAAGGGGTCCTTGTTGACCGCTCGCATTAATCAGTTGCTCAATAATAAATTGCATTTTCAATTAACACAGTTCCCGATTAAAGTTTCCCCATTGCACACAAAACGTTAAATGGCGAGGGGTTGCAACAGAGAGAAGGATGCGAACGCTGTACATTTGATGCCCCAACTTAGCTTTAAATTATTAATGGGCCACGGGCGACCCCGTGGAAAGCTGAAAGCTGGAAAGTTTAGGGCAAACTTTTTAATAGACCATCCCACGACAGTTGGCCCTCACCATCTACCTCCTCACCTCCTTCCCCACCCGATCCTCTCATTGCGTTTGTGTGCGTGTGAGAGCCCCGTTAATTTGATTTGCGCAGTGCATGGTATCGTATCTTTTGTGGCTTATCTTTTGTAATTAGACAATGGCAGGGCACAGAGCTTGAAAGGCTCACATGTGTTTACCGTGGCTGCCTGCTACTGTGGGGAGTCCATCAGCAATTGTGGTCACTGTAGCACCAAACATGAGGAGTTCTTAAGATTGTATCAAAAGGAAAGTCAAAACCAACAAAAAGTGTAATCAAGTACTGTCCATTTCACAATCTTATTTAGTATTTATTAGCTGTACTGTCAATATGAAAAGGTCCTAAGTAAAAGCAACTTTCGTTACCATATGCGGAAAAACATTTATTTAGTTTCTTTTAAAACTATTTTATTTTCCCAGTATTAGACAAGCGAGAAGGCTTTTGTAGGTGCATGACTAGTAGATATACGTTACTCAGCTAATGAAAGTGCAAGAAAGGGGGAAAGCAAGTGGAGTAGCAAGCTGAAATGGAATACTTTGCCTTACAGTAAGGAGACGGCTTTTAATAGCTTTTAATAACTTTAGACAAAATACCATTCACTCATTAGCTTAATACTTTAAGCGTGAGAGTGGACCGTCTTTAGCTTAGTGGTATTTGCAATTCATTTGCCCCAATTTAAGCTTCTATTAAACGTACACAGTTCCCACAGAATCAAAACACATTCTATCTGATATACCATTTTAGTCTACGAGTAAGGGGTATAAATAATTTTATATACATAGTTGGGCTACCAAACAAAGAAATATAACAAGAGGCGTAAACGCCCTGGCAATTTTAATTAAACTTTCAAAACAATAAAGTGTAGGTTTATTTGGAAAAATTTAAGTTTTATTAAGCTGCAACGGTAAACAACAACAAGTTTTCCAATTTATCTCAGACAACGAAAAATGAATTCGATTTTGTTTACCTTTCGCTAAGTGACAGCCTCTATGATTACCCTTCCTTAATACCCTTTGTTTTCATAAATATCTAGGAATTTATCGAATTCCCCACTTAAGTGCCTGTGAACGAATACTGGAAAAATATTTATAAGGGTTATAACTGAATATTTCAAAATATCGAAAATATTATTTGTATAAATTGCAATCTTTTTCCTCAAGGGGGAAAAGAGTATTAGCCTCGTTGCGAAACACGTCCCATTTTCCATTCACTACCGACCTACACGCCCCGGCTTCTCACCTCTCGCTTGGCAAATTCAATTACCTGCGGTTGCGAGTTGGCCGCTATGCCATTTGCTTTCCGCTTTTCCCGCTGCACGGTCCATTATTTTCCATGCATTCGTTTGTGTGTGCTATACATAGCTGCGTTTAATTTCAACGAATGCTATTGAGAGCGTGTATGCATCAGCTTTTAGGATCGCTTTTCCAGGAAACCTCAACCGTTTTCCGAAGTCAGCGGTCCAACAGCTTTCTCAATTCCCGGTGGGTGCCTTTTATTGCTTGTAATGCGAGATTTGTGCATTTTTATGGCATTTTAAGCACTGCAAAATCAATTACGTCCTGTTAAATGGCTGTTTGTGGTCAAGCTGGTGAAGGAAATCCTTTTTGGAGTGAAAAGACGTTAGTCTCGCACACCACGCATCCAAAAACGTTTATAGAAGGCAATCTTACACAAGAACAACGTAAATCGAGATACGGAAAGGATTTTTCCATAAAAAAACTTTTAAACTGTAATACATTTTCTAGGGCTTTTAAATATAATTACCTGCAAAAGAAATTTTAAAAGTAAGCCCTTTTTTAAAAATGCATGGATCGTTGCTGTTTATAAAATATAAATTTAGATATAGATATATTTTATAAAAAACAAGAACTTTACATATTTTTCGCTGGGTTATATTTTTACAGGGTCTCCCCTGTAAAACGCAGTACATCATATCAGTAAAGCGTGCGTCATGAATATCTATTAGGGTACACATAGAAAAGCAGCTCGGACCCACGGCGAGCTGATTTATATGGCAGATTATGTACTGCTTTTTATGAGGCAGCAAGAAGCATAAAGAGGCGCAAAGCTACGAAGCCCTAACCTTAGCATCTTGGAGCAAGGTGCACGAAGCTCAAAACTAGGATATGGAAACGGGACCTGGATACAACGGAGCCAACATCAATGTCATTTCTTATTCAATTACCAGTTCAATGAAAATAAAAGTCAATGATATGCGGCGTTAACACATAAAAGCGACGCAATGCGAATCGCTGTCATGAATCGATGTCTGACCCCTTTGCCACTCCACACGTCCCCGTGCTCAGAAGGGGAATTGCCCGTCGGTGCAGCGAATGATTTGAAAAAAAGTTATAGGCCATCCAGCGGTGGCATCTTCGCTCTTTTTCTCCTAACGCGGCCACTTCCGCTTCCGGTGCCCTTGCTGCCTTGCTGCTTCCTTTTTGGTGCCCGTAATTGAATAAAGTGCGCATAAATTGCATCTGATTTCATTGCAGCGAAAACAATGGGTGTGGTGATTGGAAGGGAATGCAGAAGGGAATTTGAATTTTTATTAAACGAGCTGGGATCGCTCACTTTTTCTAGACTTTCTTATTAGCAACGCCTTGAGCAGGATCATGAGTTGAACATTTAATGGTTTTTTAGAAATCTATAAATTTCCATTCTACAAAACATTCACATTCAAATTTGTGTAAATTGTAGGTCAGAAATCTGAATGGGAGACTTTTTTTACACAGGAAAATCGCAATGTACCCATTTATTTCATGGCTTCTTGAAGCACAAAAGCATCACTATAAGTGCAATCAGGCGTTAAATATCCTTTGAGCCTATAACTTACTCTACTCAATGCCAGTACGGCATCCCCATCCAACCGGCCTCAGTCCCAAGCACCCCAATGCCCATATCCCCATTGTGTCATTTTTTCCGCATTCATTACCAAAAGTCTTTTTACAAACTGAGTTTTGTGTGTCCGATGGCCTTGGCTTTATTTGTTAAGACTCTGCTATTCCCCTTTGCAACTCCGGATCCCAGATTAGCCCCAATAAGAGAGTAAGTAAAAAGAGGATACGGGTTAAGAGGGTCATTACGACAACCGCGCCATGTGAAATCCAAATAAGTCTCGCGTGTGCGTTATGAGCTTTGGATTAGAGTTATGGTCCTCTTAAGATACTTAGAAGAGTGGGTATTAGGGATGTCGTGATATTAAAAAAATATCGTATCGATGATATTTTTTTTATCAAAACAAAATGATGATAATATTTAAAATATCACAAAAAAATATCGATATATATGATATTTCTGATATTTTTTTTTTTCAAATAAAATTTTATTTCCCCTCAATAAAAATATAAAAGTTTCTTATTAACTTAATTTTCATATTTAATTTCATATTTTCATTTAATCTTAATATATCCTAACTTAAATTAATGTATTTCTAATAAATTCTCAGTGAAATTTTGAGCTTCTGAAATTTGAACATACGCACACATACATACACCTTATGACATACCTTCTTTTTCTCACATTTTACGAAAACATCTTTATGTTTATTTTTAAGGTGCGAGGACATGTTTGAAGTGTTTCCACAGGTTTTTATTATTCTTTCGAACAATTTGCATTTTGCAGTCCCGTTTTTTATATTTCTATATAATTTGATTTGATATTTATTTTATCACGTGCTCGTATGGTTGGTATCGCGTCGAAATCAAAGTGAGCAAAGAGAAAATATCAAAAAATATCCAAAAAAAATATTGCAATACCGATATTTGGACAAATAAAATATCACGATATAAATATATCATTTTCAGAAAAAATATCGATATATTGATATTTTGATATATTATCAACAACCCTAGTGGGTACGAGTATTAACAAATTAAAGCGGAAGTTAAAGCTCGTTTGGAATTTATAGAAAAAAAGAGAGAATGTTATAGTCGAGTTCCCCGACTATCCAATACCCGTTACTCAGCAAGTGGAAGTGCGAAGGAGAAATTTCAACTCTGACAGTTTTTGGCGGTTTCTGGGCGATAGAGTGGCTGGGTTCTTTTTGGAAATTCCATGTCTTCGAAACTGGACTTGGGGAAAAAAAAATAGTTTTCAATGTTATTAAATGAATTTATTTATTTTAAACGGGGTAAATATCAGTTATGAAGAGTATATGTTGTTCAACAAAATCTGATAAAACCTTAAAAAAATGTAGAATCTTTTTGTAGCCTATAGTAAATTTGCAACAATTGTTTGTTGTACAAAATTTAATTACTTCCATTTATATTAAAATAATGTTTTTAGCTGTCCCGATCTAATGCCTTCTTTAATTGCATTTCCCTAAGCTCAGTCCTACGCCTCGATGGACACACAGCTTATACAACCATTACCAAGCACTCGCGTGCAGTTTATTTCCCAGTAATTTTTATGATTACATGGGGAAACGTAAAATCCAAAGCATACATTTAAGCGCTTACAATTTTAATAAGCTAAAAATGTCCATGAAAAATATGTGGCTGCTTTTGTGGGTTTTACCGGCCAAAGGACCTCATGCAAAAGCTCGGAGCGCATATTTAAAATGTTTGCTTGGCATAGAGAACAGAAAAGCGAAAATTGTGTACAGTGCAAAGGAAACTGGAAAAATTATAGCTCGGTTTCTAATTCTCAAGGCTTTTATGGAGTAAAACCATTTTCATTTTTAATTAAATTTCCTAATAATATAGTTCTAAATACTTAATGCTATATATATTTTACTTTCATAATAAACTGACTTGGCTCTTTCATGCTTATTTACAGCAATTTTTCTACCATGACTTTCCCAGAACACATCAGACGACAACGCATCGAAAGATTTACAAAAACTGTTTGGTCTGCGACACCTGCATACGTGAGCTGATGGTACTGGACGTTCCTCCCCAGGTGAGTTAGCTCCTGCCACCTGGAAGCCCCAAATCTGCCATAATTCCATCCCCGCCACACCCTTGCCATAATATCCAACTTTCCATTATTCAGTTAAAAGTTTCTGTCTGTCACAGCGTGTTGAGGAATTTTCTAAAAATATGTACAAACTAGTTTTATGCAATTTTCCGGTAAATTTCATGCTGCTGATATATAAGAAAATACTCCCCTTGGCCATAATAAATTGCTAATCTAAATTGCCCCAGAGACACACACCAGTTGCAATCTTCCGCCTTTCCTCGTCTAGTGGAAATATTAACCCGAGGATAATTTAAGTCCTCCCACGATGTTTTCGTGGTACTGGCACCTTCAGCACTTTCGTTACTTTTATAAAGCTTCTGTGAGATTTCGTAGATGGAAAGAGACATATCGAAAAAGATGTGATAAGTGATATGATGCTAAGGAAGTCGTGACATTAGCTGTTACGTAAAAATATTGTGTATTATATGAACTTTTTGGTAAAATTAGCTCTAAAAAACAATATTACCAAATTATGGCTGGCCATAAAGACCAATCTATGTCAATATTTATATCAGATTATCTGGCAACTCCAGTTTCCATGTAAAATGCCCAAAGGTTGCCCCATATCTCTATCTATACTTGCAACTTTCTTTCAATTGGTTCCATGAGTTGGCTAAGGACTTTGGCAATTAGGGATTAGCTTTGCCGTGCCACAAATCGCAAACTGACAACGAAAATGGGTAAAATGACTTTACACCAATGCCGAGCACTGTCTTACATATCACTAGCAGGACATCCCCGTCCCACCAGTTTTTGTCTTTCTGTTTGCCTCGTTTAACTCTTATAAAATATTTATGGAACACACTCTAAACAAGGCCAGTTGCTGTTTGACCTTCCGCCGGGCATTCTGGGATCTGCAAAGCACGAGCTGACAAGTAAAAATAGGATTTATTTGGAATTACTAAAGAGTTTCGTACCCTCGGAAACCAGAGAAAGCATACAAAGATCAGTTATCAAGCACGTAAATTTTTAAATATGATTCTGCAATTGCGAAGAAACCCAATGTTGAATATCAGGGTAATCTTTTACCTAGCATTTTATATTATTCAGGTTATTACCTATACTTAAATGTACTTAACGCCTGTGGAATGGAACTATACATTTGATACCGATCGAGTTAATAGTGCCCGTTCTTTGCATATGTACCTACATCAGTTTAAGCATCACTTCTCTTTATTCCACGGATGAATACATTTGGGGCAGTCGTTGATCTAGGAAATTGTGAACTGGGCCAAGTGTGTGCTGGGCTGACAAAGTCGCCAAAAGATATGGGTTGGGGAGGATTCTGTGGAACGCCATGGATACTCATCCCCTTGAATTACCCCAGATTCGCGAATAAAGGGGACGAAACGGTAAGCGGAGCAAAAGAGTTGACAAGCAAACGTCGGGCAGCCAGCCAACCGCATCTATTGTCATATTAACTACGTGCCGAGCGACCCCTTTTCGACAGTTCGCCAGTTCGCCAGCGCCGCCCATACCGCCTCTCGATGCTTTTCAACTTATTCATGTCCATTTTGGCGTGAATTTGTTTTCGAGCAGAGCTTTTTTTGCACCCTTTTGTTGTTCATCCATTGTTGTTGTTGTTCATCCATTGTGCTGACCAAATGGCTGACTGCTGTCTAAAAGCGGACCAACAGGGTTTGTGCTGACCAGGATTGGGGTAGGATCGAGGAGAAGCCCGCAGGTGGGGAGACTTCACTTCGCCGTAGCCTGTTTATTGTGCAGCATTTTTCATCGTCAAGCGCACTGCCTGGTAGTCATAACTCAAAGTCCACCTTAATGGTTCCAATTGTACAAACAGGATTTTCGCTCATATTCACCAGCTCCAGGGGAGAACAGGTGTTTTTGTGGGTCTGTGTGGCTGTGCGAAGTAGAGACCATTTGGTTGGCCATTGTTTCCTTTGCTTCTTAAAGCCACTTGAAATGACAATCTAAAGAAGAGGGTTATCAAACAAGCCCATGGGGATTAGTAGGCACAAACCTCACAGAAAATAAATCACCTTTAACAAATTATAGTTCATGATATTATAGTTAATATCGAGTCCATGACATAATGGGACTGTAGTGAACTTATTAGGAAAAGTTGGTCGTTATATCGTTATTTTTCTATTTCCAACTAAAGAGTCCCAAGAAGTACATAGAAACAAGAGAAAATGATATAGTCAAGTTACCCGACACAGGTAGTGAATTGCGAACAAGAATTTTTAACAATTTCTGGAATATTGGCAGAAGTTGGAAAAAAAATAGTAAAATTAAAAATTTGTTTGTGGGCGTTGGAGTGGGGCGAAAATATTGGCGAAAAACATTTTTGACAAATCAAAAGAAATTTACAACACAGTTAGAGTGGGTGGGCAGCATTTGGAAACAAACCTGCGCTGCGTCTATGCCACTAGAAGCTGCATGCTAAATCTCAACATTCTAGCTTTTATAGTTCCTGGGATCGAGACGTTCATACGGACAGACAGACAACGGGCGGACAGACGGACATGACCACTTCGACTCGGCTTTTGATCCTAATCAATAATATATATACCTTATGTGGTCGGAAACGCTTTCTTCTGCCTTTTACATAAAAGGTCGATAACAATCCTCAGAAAAAACAAAACAACTTAAAGAACTTGGCTGGAAAAGAAAAAAAAATCCAATCATACATCATACATATACGTGTGTGTATACATCATGTATGGATTACTCGAGGAGTCCTGGGAACTCCGTAGGAATTCCTTAGGGAATCCTTAGAGACTGGTACTGAAGGGTACATACATATATGTACATATGTACTTTATAAAATCTCACACACTTTTGAAAAAACTTCACAGGTTTAATGAAGAGAAGTAGCCCATGCCTAAATTGCTAAAGAGAGGTTATAAAAGGCATAAATGTGTTACTTTGTTCATGTCTACATTCCAGTGAAATCTATTAAACTACCTTTTCGTCATAAAGTTAAAGTACAGTCACTATGGTCGTGACTGTACTTTAACAAAGATCTGTGAAAACATCGGTGTCACTATTAACCCCTACTCTCGTTTGTTCAGTTATTACAATAATACATAGCTGACACATTTAACATATCTCTTATGCGATTGTACGATATGCTTAATTTAAAGGTATAAAATCGGTTGCAAGTCTCGACTATTAAGTTATCGAACCCATACCTAGGTAGTCCTCTACTGAACCACAGAATACCTAACTAAAAATAATCGATCGATAACAGTAAGGCAATCAGGTCGCCAGCCAGACGGGAGCTCAGCTTATTAGCTTGGTATCCACCAAGTCCCTCATGTGTCCCATCCATCGTGAATCGGATCCAAGAGGGCAACCGTACGGCAATTACAGACGTCGAGAATGGAGCTGCTCGCATTTCAAGCCAGCTAGCAACGCACCCTGTTAATTAACAAAGCTACAATTATCACAATAGACCGAAGAAGCGGAGAAAGCGTAAATTAAATTAAATTTAATCAAAAACGTAAATCTAGCTATGTAAGTTACTGTCCGACGCGAGTGGCGTCGACTGTCTGCCAACCGGAGTGACACAGCACCCGTGCCCAGAAGGTCGCGAAGGGGATGAACCTAGAAGCTGAGAGCTAGAAAGCTGACAAGCCAAAGAACCAGACGCAAAGGCGCCAAGGAATGCGAACCCCAAAGCCGTCCATCCGTGCATGCGGTCGAAAATCGGAATATGGAATCTATGGGGTGGCATTGGAGGTGTCACTGATGTGCCTTAAAAATAAGCTAGACCGTGTGTGTTGACTGTATTCATGTATTTTGATGCACATGGCAGAACTTTTTAAATTCGAGCCCAATGAGGATTTATCAAACAGATAGAAATTTACAAGACTAATTAAAATTTGAAAAATGAAAAAAAAATATTTTTGAAAAGTGTGGGCGTGAAAGGCTTGTGCTGCTTGTGGGCGTTATAGTGGGCGTGTCAAAAAGTTTTTTTGGAAAATCGATAGAAATTTACAAGACTTATTAAAATATAAAAACGTTTTCAAAAGTGTGTTCGTAACAGTATTGGTCGTTTTGTATGCGTGGCTAGATGAAACAATAAACTTGCGCTGCGTCTGTCTCTAGAATCTGTATGCTTAATTTACAACACAGTGTAGCTAGGCAGTCAGCACTAGATTTTTGTGATTGTTCTTCCGAAAAGTCTCGCCTCGTGTTCTTGTCTAGGCCGCTTTTGACTTTTTTTGTGAAAAACGATGAGACGTAAATTTAATTATAACGTTTACTTACTGTCTTTCCACCTACCAAATCCTGGTCATTAGTGCCCTGAGTGGAAAATGTGGCCACCTGCCTGCGGTGGAACATTGTCTGCTGATTTGCGAATCGACGCTTCCGGGCTCTTAAGGATCAGGCGTATGCCAGGTAGTAGCCAAATAAAAAAAACGTTTTTTTTTAAATTATGTTTCTGTGCACCTAAACATGTGGAAAGTATATTAAGTTTATAATGGAATACTCAATAATAGATGCATATACGTATACATTGCGTATTACGTATATTTTTTAATCAGAAAAGCTAACATATAACTCGATTTAAAAAATTGTACGAATCAAAGGGTCCGAGTTATAATACATTGAACCCAATCACCTCAATCCTTAAGTGCAATTCTATAGTTAACGACTAATAACCAACATCGCTGTTGACCAGGCATCACATTTTAATGCACTAATTGGACAACAATTATTTACTGGCACGCAGGAAAGTATCAACTGCTGTCCATTAACGTGAAGTGTAACCTCTTTAGCTTTGCGCCATTGCAGACCAGAATTCGGTTTTTTAGCATAAAGTCAAAAATGTTGTTACATGGTTCAACCTTGACACATTTCACTGTAATTGCATAAATATTTTGTGAAACAAAGTCTAGGCCAGAGCGACCACGCTCACGATTGTCGTCCCTGCAAACTGTTTGATAGTGGATTAAAAACAAGAGAGAACACTATAGTCGAGTTCCCCGACTATCTGATACCCGCTACTCACCTAGTGTAAGTGCGAAGGACAGTTTTTGGCGGTTTGTGGGCGTTAGAGTGGGCGTGGCCAAAAGATTTTTGGCAAATAGATAGAAATTTACAAGACTAAGACAAAAATGAAAAAATATCAAAACATTTTTCAAAAGTGTGGGCGTGGCAGCTTTGGGCGGTTTGTGGGCGTTTGAGTGGGCGTGGCAAAAAGTTTTTTTGCAAATCGATAGAAATTTACAAGACCAATACAAAAATTAAAAAATATTAAAACATTTTTCAAAAGTGTGGGCGTGGCAGTTTTGGGCGGTTTGTGGGCGTTAGAGTGGGCGTGGCAGCATGATTCGACAAACTTGCGCTGCGTCTATGTCCCTGGAGTCTGCATTCCTAATCTCAACTTTCTAGCTTTCGTAGTTTCTGAGATCTCGACGTTCATACGGACAGACAGACGGACCGACAGACGGACATGGCCAAATCGACTCGGCTATTGATCCTGATCAAGAATATATATACTTTATATGGTCGGAAACGCTTCCTTCTGCCTGTTACATACTTTTCAACGAATCTAGTATACCCTTTTACTCTACGAGTAACGGGTATAATAAAGACTGTTCCAAGCATCGTTCTACGGTTAGCTAAGAAGGGTAAGTTAATTAACATTAATCTACTTGAATAGGGAGGTAATCTAAGGTTTGCATCCCAATTAAGGCGCCGTAAGGCAAAAAGTAAAAAGTTCTTTTGAACTGATTCGATGCGGTCCGAGTAAACTTTATATTGTGGACTCCAAACAGGTGATCCATACTCGAATAAGGTTTTGGTCATGTAAGGATCATCAAATTCCTTTGACCACCGTTTTATAAAACCAAGCACACCTCTGGCCTTATTGACAATAGACGAAATATGGTCTGAAAATTTAAGTTTAGGGTCCAGAAGTGTAAGTTGCGTGCATTTAGTTGGCACGATAAATAGTCATAACTTTACACTTAGAGCCATTTAAGTTTAATACGTTATCACGGCACCAGGTTTGAAAGCGATCTAGATCGGATTGTAAGTCCAAATGGCGAGAAAAGTCCTTATATTGCAAGCATAATTTTACATCATCAGCGTACATTAGTACACGCGAATGATTTATTATTAAGGGAAGGTCGTTAATAAATAAGGTAAAAAGGAGCGGACCTAGGTGGCTCCCTTGTGGGACGCCGGATGTGACTCGGAGAATACAAGAAAGAGAATTTTTAAAGAGGACCCGTTGCGTCCTGCCATTCAGATAACTTAGAATCCAATTTAGGAGATCAACAGGGAAACCTAATAAATCAAGTTTTTGTATTAAAAGTGGATGATTAACAGAGTCGAATGCTTTACTAAAATCCGTATAAATGACATCTGTTTCAAGATTATTTTTGAACCCCTGTATTACGAAGGAGGTTAGCTCCAGAAGGTTAGTAGTTGTTGATCTGCGTTTCATGAACCCAAGCTGACATGGTGATATAATTGACCTACAAAGGTGCTGCAAATGAGGAGTGATAACGTTTTTAAAAAGCTTAGGGATAGCAGACAATTTGGAGATTCCTCTGTAATTGCTTGCGTCCGATTTTCTACCTTTTTTATGGAGAGGGATCACAAAGGACTCCTTCCATATTTGGGGGAACTGTGTAGATTCCAGAGATAAGTTAAACAGTTTTAGTAGAGGCTTGCACAAGGCTTCCGCACAGAATCTAAGGACACAGCCAGGAATTCCGTCGGGACCTGGCGAATAGACAGGCTCAACTCGCTGAAGATCATAAAGCAGTGAGCTCTCGTTTAAAGTGGGACAGAATATTAAATTTGACTTTGATACCGCGTAAGAGTAAGGCCGTTCAGAATGAGGTAACGTAGAATATGTGGTTTGAAAAAACTTGGCAAATAGATCGGCTATTGCCTGATCCGATGTTACCGAAGTATTTTCAAAAAATAGCGAGGAAGGGTAACTGGTTGTTTTGCGCTTAGTGTTAACGAAATAATAAAACTGTTTGGGATCCTGTGCGAACTGGAACTTACAACGGTTTAAATAATTCTTATAACACTGAGCGTTAAGCACGGTAAAATTTAACCGAGCTCTTACATATTTAGAAAATATAGAGTGAGAACCGGTATATTTAAATTTTTATGGTCGAAAACGCTCTCTTCTGCCTGTTGCATACTTTTCAACGAATCTAGTATACCCTTTTACTCTACGAGTAACGGGTATAATAAATATACATTAATTCCTGTTATATTGAATTATTTATTTATTTAAAATTTTTTGTTCTTCTTCATTTCATTCAATATTAAAACAAGAGAGAACGCTATAGTCGAGTTCCCCGACTATCTGATACCCGTTACTCAGCTGGTGGAAGTGCAAAGGAGAAATTTACATACTGACAGTTTTTGGCGGTTTGTGAGTGTTATTCATTGTTGTGGCTATTCTTTAGTGCATACCAGGAAGAATTAACGCGTTTAGCACAACAGAAAGCAATTTAATATTTTGGCGCATATCAGCTGATCGCTAGCTCACTTTTAAAAGCTGTCAAAAATCTTCGGTGGCGCTTTTAATGTAATTAATTTATTTATTATTATTTATTTATTAACTTTTAGATTAGGATATGAAAACAACGCTATATTAACATGGAAAAATCGACTTTATACCAACAAAATCGAACCGCTTTGTGCTTTGTCCTCTCATATTCATATTGAATAAATTTGAAAGGGAAGATTGCTAAAGCTCCAAGTGTAAATAATAAATAAATAAGTTCTAAAAATAATAAGCGACAAAAAATGTGTGTTCAGTGCACTTTGCCCCAGCGAATTTTTTTGGAGTGCAACCAAAGTGGATGAATTAATGGCTGAACTTTGTCAAATTTTGAAACTGAATTTTCTAAAACTTCTTGTACTAAGTACTATAAAGAGTGAATTTAATGAGGTATCTAAACATTACTGTAACATAATAAAGGTTCCATTAGGCCCCCGACTGATTGAATGCAATCAAACCCAAAACCAACAAACTGCTTTTGTCCTGCTGGAAAACAGCAAATAATACCCTGTAGTCGGTAGATTGGCATTTCGAAATAAGGTACAGCATCCATCCATTTCCATCCATATTCATGCCATATTTCTGCCAGTTGTGAGCCCGATGAAACCTATAAACCTTTGTCCCAATTCCATATTTTTTTTTTACACGCGTGCAAAAATAATGCGAAACGGAAACACAACTCAACCGTGTGGACACATGTGACTGTTTGTTTGTTTATCCGTTTGCTTGCGGAAATATGCTGTAAAAAAACAAACACCCGCCTAATTGGCACGGCAATCGTAATCGCCATCCGCCAGAAGCGATTTCCGGCTGACAACTTCGCTGAGTGGAACAACGGACATCCGCTGGGGCTGCGAACGGTGCACGCCTATGTCTTGGTCTACGACATGGGCAACTTGGAGACCTTTCAAGTGAGACCCACACTTCGATATACCTTATCGACATCCCTTACGATCCCACACTTGTTCCCATTCCAGTACTGCCGCTCGATGAGAGATCAGATCTTGGACAGTTTCAGTCATCGTGATTTTAGCATAATTGTGGTCGGCAATAAATTTGACAATGTGACTGTGGCGCAGGCCAACTCGCAGGTGAGTGGAATTGAGGTTATTTCTCTACTCGGCAGCCATCAAATCACTTAAATTCATCGAACTTCTTTAGGACATACATATAAATACAAGTATAAATAGGTACTACGTTAGAAAGATGGTAGGTCTGGTAATCGCTTTACTTTAATATAAACCAGAAAGTATACAGGTATACTTCCGTAGTACAGGTTAAAAGTAACATAATAATTTTATAAATATATTATTTTGAAATTGATTACTTTTAAAAGATATCAAACCTGAGAGTTTTCCAAGTCGAAACCAATTAACATTTTGTGGGCGTTAGAGTGGGCGTGGCAAAAAAAATTTGGCATATCGATAGAAATTTATAAGACAAATACAAAACTAGAACAAGATGATGAACGCTATACAGTCGAGTTCCCCGACTATCTGATACCGTTACTCAGTAGGTATGTCGGGTAGGGTTTTGGACGGTTTGTGGACGTTAGAGTGGGCGTGGCAACGTGCGTCAACAAACTAGCGCTTCGTCTTTGTCTCTGGAGTCTTTTCTAGCATTTCTAGGAGGCATTTCTAGCTTTTATTCTTCCTAAGATCTCGACGTTCATACGGGCAGACAGACGGACAGACAGACATAACCAGATCGAATCCGCTTTTTATCCTGATAAAGTATATATATACTTTATGTGGTCGAACCTTCTGCATGTTACTTACTTTTCAACAACTCTAGTATACCCTTTTACTCTACGAGTAAAGGATATTAAAATATTGATACGTCCCAAGATAGACAATTTGTTTCATCGTCAAAGTCGATTTCCCGTAAAGGACGAAGGAATCGGCTATTTACGGTTGGGAGCTATTGGTTTTCTACAGACTTTCACTCAATATCGAATCCTTTCCATTATCGCACACCCACATATCCTTTCGATGGACTGGCAGGAGCTCAAGGATATTTCCACTCTGGTGCGCAAACATTGGCGTTGCGGCTACATCGAGTGCTCGGCGCAGTGAGTAATCAATAACCTCTTTGCCATCAGAAATGTGGGCTAACCGGGGCTTCTCTTCTTCGGGGTCTTCCGCAGATATAACTACAAAATCGGAGACGTTTTCCGTGAGCTGATGGGCTGCACCAGCGCGGGAGGAGGAGGCGGCGCCGGCGGAGGCATGGCCGGGGTCGGTGGCCTGGTTGGCACTGAGTACTCACAATCAACTAGGAATAAAGGACGCTGTACAATACTGTAGCAAAAGTTGCATAAGTTTTATAAGCAAACGCGCTGATCTGGCGCATTAGATCCAAGTTAATTCGTTGCGAGCTACCGCAGCTGGGACACGGTGGCGTATACGCAATCTACAGGGAGGAAGCACAAAGACGAAACTGTTGCCCGTTGCCAACGCTTGCTGATGCATATTTTACCATATATTTTTAGTGTCCACACTCCGCACAGCTTCTGCTTTGTTTGCTATTATTACAACATTTTTGTGGCTGTTTCCATGAGGACACGGTTGGCCAGCACCCAAATCCCGATCCTGGCGACAGCTTTTGTGACTCCGCATTTGCAATTCAATGCCGTTAGGTTGCAGGAAGTGCAGTGGTCATGAATATGCAGCGATATCCGCAAAGTGCACCCACAATTGCCTGCAAAATTTTATTCCTTTGCGTTTCCTATTATCGTTGGCGGTATTATTTCTGTCGTGGATCGTAAGTAGGTAATTAATCCCACCATAATTTACAATACGTTTCATGAAAAACGAATAACCTTGTTATAAAATGAACTAAAGACGTATAGGAACTAAAGTAGTTGACCTAAGCTATACACATATACTTAAACATATATGTATACATTAACGTTGTGATCATTTCAAGAATTAGTTCTTAAGGCACACCGACCCAGAACGTCTACTTATGTCAAGTAAAATCAAGTATTCGAAACGGGATAACCAGAAATATTTAGCTATAGGACTACATACGAGTAAGAGCAATTTAATAAAAAGCCCTAAGTGATTGAAAAGCGATTGAAGGCGGTAAAATCAAACAGTTATAATCATCCCATAAAAAACCTTAACAGGCCTTCTCTATAATCCATAAATATAATTTGCGCACAAGAGCAATTGGACGTCCTTCGAAAAGTACTTGAAATTATTTACAATTATAATTTGTCTATGTTTCGACATCGAGGAACCGTGATCCAGAAGCCAGAAGCAAAGACTTCATAGAACAACACCTTAGAGTAAAGTAAGATTACAACTCGATTGAAGCGCACAAAAACCGAGGATTCTGATACCATCGCATTCTCGAAGCTGTCACACCCCAGATTAATGATCGAAAGCAACATTTGGGTAGAGTAGTATCAATATGGCCGATCTATTAGAAAGGTATTGAGACACCCTACCGTACTATCCACAGTCAAGTTAGTTAGGTTCTGTGCTGATCTACGAAACACGTACATACAATTCTGATCTCTTTCTTTACCTCAAGAAAACAAATTACTCAAAAGAAAAGCAATCAAGGCTGACTTTGTACATAGGGATTTCAATGAAAGAACTTGGCGAAAAGCTATGGAAACCGACTTTTACAGCAATATAAGTAAGCTCTAACTGATGCAAGGTATTTAAGTGGGCGCACTGCCAAGATTGGTTACACTCTTAGTTGAGTGCTCGGCTTATATTCTAGGAATAGCTGAGGTAACAAGTATCTTAAAACAATTTTACGGCATTACTATACTTCAAGGTTAAGCAATGGAAAGTTAATAATAATACAAGGGGACTAGCCCATTATTGTTATATACACTATTATTATACATTTGGCGGCATTAAGTTGGAGGGGGTAAGATTTCAAAGATGCTTCGTTTTAGGATGTCATTAGGAAAATTTGTAATGTGCTTATTTTATGTATTAACAACGTACAAAATAAGGTACACATAACCAGTTGTCTACTCCTCCTACATAAATAATGTGTCTTGCGTCAAATATAAATTATATCTCGTTTAATGAGAAATAAAATTTCCTTTGTAATATTTTTTATATTTAAATTTTTGTATATTTTTTGTGGCACTTGAAAGTCAAAATGTCAAATATCTTAAATATTTTAATTTTTTTTTAATATAAAATTTTACTTTTTTACAACATGGATGATTCTGGTGCAAGGATGTTCACCGACTTCAGAAATAATACAAAAGCGCGGTCATCCTTGTAAAAACTTTGCTGCTGGAGTTTGCTTAAACTGCTGTAGCTTTGTTAATTTTACACAATATTCTTGAAAAATAAATAAAATTAAAAAACATTACCATCTCCGTAATAAAGGATGAGGTGTCTAATGATATAAGCAGCCTAAAAACCGGGAATTTTCATACTGTACCCATTACCGAACTGAAACCAACTTGAGAAATGTGTTTATGATATGCCTCTATCCAAACTGAAACCCCATTCCAAACTTGCATTACTCTTCGCATGTAAGCAACAAAAAGTCCGAAGTAGACATACTTATATAAGATACCTATATATACACATATTTAAATGTAACGATAATTGTACTAGTTTGGTTCAGGTTTTACTTTGATTTCCAACTTTACGGATTCGTCAAAATGGCTGTTAATTTTTGAGAAATAAAATGCTAACGCAAAACAGTTGAGAGTTAAAAAATGGTTAAGCAAGGACAATTGTTGAATTATTTACATTCAAGCAACGCGAAGCCCGCGACAATTTAAAAACAGGAGAATGTAGTGTAGCAAATATAATAAAATATATACTACGAATCAAATGCTTCAACTGCTTGTTGTTTGTTCATACCATTCAAACGTAAATAAATTTAAGTGAAGCCGCTAGGTTTAGATAAATATTACCAACGGCGTAAGGCGGTCATGATCTCTATTATTTTTTTTATAATAAAAGGCATGACGCTAATGCAAGTAGACAAACATTGTTAATTGGACAGAGTAGCAAGAGAAACGCACCGAACAAAATGTTAAGCAATCGTTTATAAAATGCCGCCGGAAACGGAAGCTGACAAGTTGTACTTAGTGTAGAACGCACAACGATGGCGTATGTTCGACGACAACCGTTAGCAAAGTAGATAATGTTTTTGGAAAATGCGCTCCGGCGCTGATAATAAAAGAAGTGATATATAAAAAATAAAATCGCTGACAATTGTATTACTTGGGCAGGGGACACATCTTATCATTGCGATCAATACAGAGATCTGAAACTTTAGTTTGTAAAAGCACTAAGTCAAAGCACTAGACATCATGCCCATGGAAAGTTTCCTGTTTTTTGCTAGTTAGTTTGTCCGCGTTAGAGTGAGCTCGGCAAAAACATTTTTGGCAAGTCGAAAGAAAAATCAAAAAAGAAAAAACTAAGAAAAATTTGAAAAAATATCAAAACGTATTTTAAAACTGTGGGCGTGGCAGTTTTGGGCGGTTTGTGGCCGTTAACGTAAGGGTTGCAACATGAGACAACAAGCTTGCGCTGAGTCTATGTCTCTGGAGTCTGCATGCTTAATCTCAACGTCCTAGCTTTAATAGTTCCTGATTGAGGCGTTTAAACGGACAAACGGACACACGGACATGGCCAGTTCGTCTCGACTATTAATCCGTCGGAAACGCTTCCTTCTTCCTGTTACATACTTTTCAACGAATCTACTATAGCTTTTTTCGTTACGAATAACAAGTACGAATACGATTAATTGGTGGATCTTTACTAATTTTATTTATGCAAGATATTTCAGCGTAATTTTATTACCCTTTCATTGCTGTATACAGCGATTACATTAAGAAAAGCCAAGAATTAGTCCCAACCATTATCTCATTTTGGCAATTAGAAAACAATTTCATTTCTTATTTAGACATTTTTATTTTTCTCTTATCAAACTACGACTAAAAACAAACTCTCGCATTGGTTGGGCGGCTACAAGGGTAGAAACAAACTAACACAAACAATTTAGTATCGTAGGTCATCAACTTAGGCTAACGACTGTTTAGGAGTACATCTTTAGTGTATAATTCCTAGGGTTAAGTCTTAAAAACAAAAGGACATTTTGTTGGTAATTTGCGACGCGCAAGAGTAAAGGTAGACGTAATACAAAACTTATTGAATCTAGAGTTGCCCGTTAATGAATCTTCGACTTTTACGGGTCGAGGTCACCAAATAAGGAATAGCCAGATGAGGAATAAGCGAAGGCGTTTAGGGATGATTTACACGCGAAATGCTAGTGATTGAGTTTGGCGTTGACAAACTGTATATCAGAGCTCATGATCTATGTGGTCTGGTCTATCATTGATATGGCTCGCTGGAGTTGCTGAAGGTGCGGCTGCGACTTAGGCGCCTTGCCCGCTCCGCCAGTTCCGCCTGCTCGCTGCGTCCTTCCGAAAGAAGATGAGGTAGCTGAAGGATGTTGCGCAGCTGGCTTTTCAGCTGCTTGGTCTGCGGGCGTTGCTCTGGTGTGGCGGATAGCATTTGTTGGAGTAAGTTGTACTGCTCCGGGTGATTGACAGCGAAATCCTTGGGATATTGGCCGTCCCGAAGACTGCGCAGCGTCTTGATTCGCTCCATTTCAGTGCTGAAGTACACGTGTAACTCGAAGAAAATCAGTCCCAATGAATAGATGTCCACCTTGTAGTCGTAGTGCTGGCCCAAAAGCTGCTCCGGCGACATGTATAAGTGGGTGCCCACCTGCTGGGTGTGGCGGGCACATGAAGGCAGGCCATTCTGATCCCCACACTTAGCAACTAGGTTGGGAATATCGGCCATGTCAGTGACGAGCCCGAAGTCTCCAATCTTTATCTGCCCATCTTGCGAAAAGAATATATTGCTTGGTTTCAGGTCCCGATGAATCAGTCCCTTTAAATGTACATAGTCAACGGCATCAACAATCTGATGAAAAATGTCAGCAATGTGGGCAGCCCTAGCTTCCGAACGGTTGTCCCTGAGCCAGTCGCGTAGACTCTCCTTACGGCATAGCTGCATTTGGATGTAGAGATACACCTTGCTGGGCTTAACCACCGTTCCGTTTAGAATCGTTGCACTGGAGGGCGTCGGATGGCTTCCGTTCTGGTTGTTATTGTGTTTCTGGGCCAGTGCCAAGGTAAGGGGCTTCCTTCTAGCTTTATTATCGTCATTCGCATCATCACTTCCACTGCTCTTGGGGCGCACAGATTCAATTTGAAACGAGTTGGAGACCAGTTGGTGCTGTGAGTAGTTTATGTTCTTTAGGTCAAACGAGGCCGAATGGATGTCAATGGACACGGAGCTGCGATGGCATCTCTCATGGTCGCCCTCCTTGTCGTCCTCTTCATCGTCATCATCGGTATCATCCTTTTGTTCTGCCCGTAAAGCGGCTGACTGGGACTCGCTGCGGAATTCAATGAGCGAGTCCTCTTCCTCATCTTCGTCATACTCCTCTTTTATATTCCTGAGTGATGATTCGCTGGGTAAATGAAAGTCATGACTGCAAGCCGTGCTATTGGCTGCATCCGAAACCCAAGACAAGAGCTGTTGGTGGCGTTTCTCCTGTAACTGCTCCGCCAATGAAGGCATAGTACTATCGTCCGGGGTCTCTATCTGGATAGAGGTGGACAGCTCGTGGGCGAGCAGCTTGCGATCCTCTTCTTCCTGCCAACCGGTCGGCGGAGTCTCGGTCCAAGACTGGAAGGTTAACAATAACGAGTTTTATAATTAGATATTATTTAAAAACTAAATTTCAACTTTTAACTTAATATAAAGACTTACATGGAAGTATCGCACGATGTTGTGGTGCTCACAACTGGCCAAAGTTCGGGCCTCCCGAAGGACCCGCTGTCTTGAAGCTTCCTTATTGGGTAGCGTTATGCGCTTAATCGCGTACCGGTTCTCATCCAGCTTGTTCTTAGCCTCGAATACCACTCCAAAACCTCCGCGACCAAGGCATTGCATCAACTCGAAGTCGGACTGAAAGCGGGAAGTGTAATGCTCGCCTGAATGAGTTGTAGACTCCGAAATTGTGCGCTGATTTCTATGTCCAGGTGGGAAGCTAAAACGATTTCCAGGTCGGTGCATCGGAGCCACGGGACCAAGTAAAGCCTGTGTGGATGCTTCGGTGGCCTCGATGGCCGTCTGAACGGGCACATGGCGTTCAATAACCAGATACTCCCGCTCCACGCGTTGGTTTCGTTGTCCCATAAAAATATTAAGGATTACAGCCGAAGTAAATGCTATGACCACGATTTCTTTCCACCAGAACCACAACGACAATATCACAACCTTTACAGGTGCATCGATGTCGTCCAAACTAAAGCCCAAATCGTCATTTATGCTATAGTTGCCATTGGGTTCCTTTCCTTTAGATGTAGGATTGGTAGGCGATTTTGGAGGTGTGATTGCTGGGCGTTCAATTGGAGTATTCTGCGTACCGCACTCTTGCGGGTCCTCCAGTTCGCCAGTGGTGTAGAAGTAAAAACCATTGCCATTAACAAACTCCGATGCATTTAATACGGACTGCGCTGCTACAGCGAAGTTTTGATCATCATATGGCATTAGTTCTCCTTCTTGTGCATCAGTTCCCTCAGCAATCATTTCAGGGTTCTCCTGATCTTTCCGGAAGATGACCAGCGAGTTGCTAGTGGCGGCTATCGGCTTCCAGGGAATCTTGGGCATCAGACTGGTGTCTCCTGTAAGCTGCTGATAGACCTTTGTTTGGTCCATAATCTCCTGGCGTAGACGGATTGACTCCTGAATATATAACTGCTTATCGTACATACCCAAGTAGATGGATGGCGGGCTGTGTGGCGCATTGGGCAACTCATTGTCGTTTTGGTCCTGGTCCCAAATCCACTGGGCCGAGCTAAACAAATCAATAGTGTTCAATTCGTCGGCGGCATTCGTGTTCCATGCACTGACAATTGGGTGATCGAACTAAAAAGAAGACAGAAAGAATTAGCTATTAATTTAATATTAAAGGCATTACCATTTACCTTGTACTTCCACAGCATAGTCTGTGGCTCACTTTTGCTAAAGGCGCAGATTATTCCCTCGGGCACTAACACCTTGATATCCACATCCAAAACTCCTAGCTCCAGCTCATCGCGCGGACGTAGTTGGCACTCAGAAGGTCTCACCAGATCCAACTCATGCTGACCTACGCTAAAGTTCCAACGCTCCATTCCGGTCCGGGATTCCACGGCCCGAACCGTCTGCGTCTGGCGGCGAATGACTATAACGTCGTCAAGAAGGGGATCATGGCGCACTATGTAGCCGGCCTTGTCCTTTAACTGTTCCCTGTCCTCCAGCTGATCCTCGTCATCAGGCTCCCTAATGGTGTCGTCGATTGCAAGTCCTTCCTCCGTAGAGTTTACACATCCGTTTAGAGAACATTCATACAACAGCTGGCCAGTGCGAACGGAAACGCCGTAGGATCGTGTCTCCTTGCCTCCGGATATCACCAGATCGTCGCTGAATTTGGCACTCGAGCTGAGTAGGTGCTCCGCCGTAATTGGAATGGGATCGATAGAGTCGCCATCGAACTTGTAGATGCCGCCACTCAAAGACGGAATCATGCGTACGAACTGCCCATTGTTGGTCAGCTCCAATCGATGGATGCTGGACGAGATTAGAGGCCCTGGTCCGGTGGGCACACTCCAGCGCAGTTTCCCGGACTTGGCAATGTCCAGAGCGCTTAGTCGTCCATCAAGTGTGGAAATGTATAGGAGTCTGTGGATAAAATAAATACCAAAACAATTACAAGTTTGACTTCTTCCATATCCTTTTTCAGGGGTGGTGGTGGTGGTGTTTCTCCCCGGGCCCGTATTCCCTGTCGCCGGGCCTGAGTGTGTCTGTATTGAATTTTGTAACTTGTAGGATTTAGAGTGGTCGTGGCCAACATGTTTTCGGCACATTGAATAATGGCGAAAAAGTAATGAAGATAATAGTCAATTGTCATGGACGAATTCCAATGATTGTTTGGGACTCGAATCATTTTAAAATTTTTGTTTAAATATATAAAATAAATATATACATATATAATATGAATATAGATTTAAAAAAAAAAACCTAACACAGCATACATTAACATTAAAAATGTTAGGCCTTTTTTTGTTTGTACACTTAAGTACACTGAAAATTCTTTATTTTATGTAATAAAGTATTTTTTTATAATGTAAGTATCCTGGATAACCGGCATAAAATATTTAAATTCAGAACATTAAATCCTAATACAGTAGAATCCGGTTATAGCGACTTTGAAGGGACCGACGATTTTACGTCGTTATACCCGGAAGATGCACTAACAGAAAGGTGGAAAAAAATATTTTTTTTGTTTATTTTATGGCTGCCATTTTCGTAATATGTTTTAACATAAAATAAATGAACAACTTTATCACTAGGTGCATGGGGAAAAAATAAAGTCATCCAGGAAAAGGGTCACACTGGCAAGGTTAATTGACAACGGAGAAAGGGAGAAGGGTGGTAAACTTGCCAAGAAGAAAAACTTAAGAAACAACAAGTGCCAGTTTCCCCCTTCATTTCCCCTATCACCATCTCTGCCTTGCCCACCGAAAAGGGCGAATAGAGCAAACGGGAGGAAAATGGTGAAATTCGATGAAAACCTTATACAAAGCAATCGAAGAAACCAGTCCAGATTGGCATGCATGCCAAACAACATATCTATGCGTCTGCCTCAAACATAAATTGAGTTAAGATCTTGCAAATGACTCACCGCATGCTTGATAAGAGCGTCCACTGATTACTGTTTTTGTAGTTGGCCAAGGTGCAAACATGTGGGTTCATATTATCAGATCGCTTCCAATCTTCGAGTTGAACAGAAGCTTTCCAAATAGTCCCAGGATTAACTACTTAAAGTAAAAGGTCCAATCCAAATGGGAGCAAGTTTTCGGATCCGCCGAGAATTTCGAGCTGTATTTACTAGGCCCTTATCGTACCACTGTCCTCTTTGTCCCCGTTTTAGCTGATTTCTTCACTTTTCGAGAAGTTAAATCAAAGCTCAAAAATGTGTTTTTTTAATATTTGCCTAGGTGCTGGCTACTGGTTTTCCCACTTGCGCTGCGTTTTAGCGAATGTTCGAGAACATATAAACACAACACACATAACGCACTCTTCTTCTTCGATCCATCCGATACCACGGCATCTCTCTTTTGATACTTTGAATAGGGTACCTACCTTCTTCCAATGCGGCGCTCCACCTGATCTACGCAGTGCACAAGGCCAGGGGGGTGGGGGGATCCGGCAGTCTGTAGCTCCCAATCTGTAGTTGGGTGATCCGCTCGCACCTGGGCGGAATCAATGGCCACCAGGCCGGCCATGGTGAGCGCCACGATCTGCAGAACGCTCAGGTTCCGACGAAGATGCCTCACGATGCCATCCAGGTCGTGCTGCATGCCCATCGTGCGCGCATATAACGTAATCCTGGTCGATAGCGATCGCACGCGGAGAAGGGTGCGGAAATGCAAGTCTCTAATTGGCGGTGACGTGTTGACCTCACTTCAGGGGGTCGGTTGGTGGAACAGCGGCGGCAGTGGCTCCCGGCAAAATCGGCGCACATCTCCGCATCACTCTTCGTAGTTCCTGTAGCAATCTATAGCAAATTCGCTATATAATTCCACTAAAACTGGAAAGTTTGTGTTTTTGTTCCGATTGGGCCGCAAAACGCGCAGTGCGACCGAATTTGGAGTACGGTTAAATAACAGTGATTATACCGCATTTTAGTATATTTCGTGATAACGTAAAAATACCAAGAAAATACAGCTTTCTCAGGCGGGTACAGTAAGCACTAGGTGGGAATAGTTTTGCCAAACTATTACGATTAAAAATGTTTCCAATTATTAATTTGAAATACGTATCCGGTCCTTGTTTTTACAGGCATAAGCACAATTAAACAATAATGATTAAAATATTTTAAATTATAGTATTATTTTCATAATAATATAATATATAAAAAACTTAAAAATAAATTTTTTACGGAAAACACTTTCTGACACGATAAGTGCTGTAACATTCCATAGAGCTTTAATTTGAATATCATCTACTTCCTACAAAAATGTTGGTGTTGTAATATAGAAACGATTAGAAACCAGATTATTCATCAAAAAAAATTTTAATTCCTACGATTATTCTAATATTTTATTGGGTGGACTGATCTAAAGGGACAAATCGTGTTTATTAAATTTTAATTAAATTTTGCGATGTTTTGAACTGCAAGGCTACGCATAAACCTGCATAAATCACCGCGAACATATTCCTCACAGTATTCGTTCACTGTGGCAGTATAAAAACTAGGTTTACAGTTTTCAAAATTATTTGAAACCGTATTTTCGACCATGTCATGTTTGAACTCATGAATCGGAATTAGCCAAGATCCTCAAAAAATAAAAATTTTCTGAATTCGTATGAGTATTTTGAACTATCAGCTACTTAAGATCCGATTTTAGGACGATGTGGTTGGTGCAGCCTATAGCAAATTTGTTGCAGTGTGGAGAGTTATGGCTGCTCACATCAATAGATTTTATAGCTAAACAGCCTACCGTCACCTTCATTTACACGTAATTTTACCTTAATGAAAAGCCAAGAGGGGGTTTAATTAAATTTAAAGTGTTTCATTTAATATAAAACGGATTTTTTTCCTCCTGCAGATCAGTAATTTAAGTCGGCTATTAACTTAAATCCTTGATGGGTACAGCATCTGTAAAAAGAATAAGGGCATGTTAATGTTACGTAATTGTTGGCTGGAGAAAAGTTAGAACTAACGATGCGAATGCGGTGACCCATGGCATGACCGGGCAGGTTCCTGTTGAAACGGGCACGCACAGCGCCGGTGTTTCCATGAATGCGAGTGACCTTGCCCCAGACAGCGCGGACGCGGGTCTTGCGCTCGGGATGCTGTGGGACGCACTTCTTGGTCTCGGCCTTGTAGACATAGACACAACGCTTTCCAACGTAAAAGGATCCGTGTTCCTTGCGGCGGGCGCCCTCAATCTGCAATGGAAAAAGTATCGGATAAATGTTGGTCAAACAATTATTACAAAAATTTTTTTACATTGTTGATTGACCGGCTGACTTAATTTACAGAACTGGAATACAGTCCTCTATTAATTGTACTTTGAAGAACTTAGTGAGGTGTGGACTCATCATATTGATGTAGAGACTTACCTTGAGGATGGCCTGGTTCTCGTGCTGGTTCCTCAGACCACGCTTGTAGCCGGTGAAGACGGCCTTGGCGAAGAGGCGTCCGTGGCGCTTGTACTTCTTGGCCGAAACTTTAGCCTCAGAGGCGGTGGGCTTCTCTGCCTTGGGGGCTTTGGCGGCCTTAGGAGTCTTCTGGGCCTTGGCGGCCTTGGGCAGAGCAGCGGATTTGGTTTGTGTGTCGGCCATGGCTTACCTGTGATGAGAAAAAATAATCGTTTAATCGTGGGCATTCATTATAGCTATTCATACGTTTTGGGTGTGGGGGTTTCGTTCAGTTCCATACTTTTGATTGATTGAACGAAAAGTACTTTAAACACTTGATATTGAGATGCATAGCTATTTTGGACAACGGTACCAGGCACTAAAAACATAATTTTATAGATAACAATGCTAGGAACACATTGAACGGAGTCTATTAAGGCTTCATAAAGTAGAAGCTTTGAGGAAGCGATCATATGAAAGAGGCGATTAAAGTTTGCGCCCAATCGTCCTGAGGCAACATTTACTACAACGCGGAACACTTTATGATTTGCCACAAAACATTATTGAAGTCTTGTTAAAAAATAAAGAAAAACAGAAGACACTACTGAACGCTGGTAGAAACACAACGCTGAACGCTAGGATTTTGCAAACTTCTAATGTGCCGTGTGTGAAGTACGAAAATTGCGGCAGCCAGCTGCCATCACGAATTTGGTAGTGCCTTTAGGATTGTCCTTTCATGGATTGGCGCAAAGAAACTATTTAGACACAAACAATCACATATCAACTACGCCAGCCGACTTTGGGCACGTGGGCTGGCGATTTCAGGTTATTCCACGACTTTTTACTGTTTTCCCGATTCTGAGTGTTCAATTTTGGTCTCTGCGGAAACCCACCTTGTTGTTCGATGAATGAATTAACACCGCTAAAAATGAAAACAGAATATTTTTAAAAGGAAATCCATCTAAAAAATTTATTTTACTTACTTCGCCGGAAACGAAAGCGAAAAGAAGGAAATAGTGTGGCTAAAGCCAGACGCCTCAAAAACGCGATATGTTAAAAGTAACAGAGTGCCGTTACCTAAAAGAGTGCTGTTAGAGCAAAATATAGGTAATTAGTGTTATTAAAAATAAGATATGTATAACATTCTTTAATGTTTTATACTCAAGAACGAACATATTGAAAAAATCTTGTTGAATAAATCATGTTATTTTCTTGGCAATGTACCCTAAGTAAAAAAGGATTTTTAGTCATTATGTATTCAATTTTTAATGTATGTAACTTACTAAACTGAAATATAAGTGTTTTCTTAGCGTTTACTTCGGTAAGGATTTTACCAACCTCATAACCATTTTTTAATGCCTTACATTTATTATAAAAACCAAAAAATTTGTCATTTATTTCTTTCATTATCCTTTAATTTAATTTTAAAATGATTTAGGTAAGAAATAAAATTATCTTTTAAAATAGGCTATTTATTGCGCTGAATGGCTAGCTTAGTCGTGGAGTAAAAGGGTATACTAGATTCGTTGAAAAGTTGACCCCATAAAGGTATGTACATACATATATTTTTAATTTCTTTATCACCAGCATTAGTGCGCTCTTGTTTTATATCTAGACTTTATAACTACATATTTTCAAATTGAAATATCCATTCCGAGATTTGCTTGTAAACGGTTATCGATAATTGAATGTGATTATCGGCGACTCGGCGCAATCGCGTAGTGTTTTTTTTCAGTGCCGAAAACAACATCAAAATTTTCATAACAATGTTGGGATTTTAGAGACGGCTACAAAATTAAGAAGCACATGTGCCCTGTAAGAGCGAACCGAAGCTGAGAATCGATCGCTAGAAGAAGCCGCAGATTGTTGCATAAACCGCGCATCTACCGCGCCGAAATCGAAGAGGTGCTCCCCGGAATTCCAAGCGAACTTTGGATGCGCCGTAATGAGCCTGCTGGTGCAAGTGTTCAAGTGGGACCAAGGATGTCGCCTGCACCACCGGGTGGGTATCCTGCTGTGGCGTGGCGTCAAGAAGCAGGCGGTGTATCCGACTAAGTGAGTGGGGTCCTGAATCTTCCTGAAAATTGCATAACACGTCATATGTACAGACTTGCTGAGGTGGGTCGTCTAGTGGAGGCACGCGACGACCGGTACGAGACGGGCCAACTGTTCCTGCACCGCATCTTCGGCTACCGCGGCGTTATACTATTCCCCTGGACAGCGCGCGTTTACGACCGGGATCTGCACAATCCCGGCAAGATCAGCGCGACCACGACTGCGAGCGCCAGTTCGACGCAGCAGCACCGCACCAAAGAGGATTCGCTTCGCGTGAAGGCCAACACTTCCGCTCCCCCGACGGCTGCTACCGCCCAAAGCAACGATGCCCCCACCTCGGCCGCCTTCCAGACAAACGCCGCCGAAGGCACCACCAACGTGGGAACTGCCTCCCAAGTGGATCCAAAGGAGGTCAAGGGCAAGGTGCAAACCTTTTATCAGGTGCTCATAGACACCCGCGACTGTCCGTACATTGTAAGATGAACCGAGCCTTGCTTCCTTCGTTTACTAAGTAGGCATTTTGTATTTTGCAGCGCGCCCAGACCGAGGCGGTCACCTTTCTGGGCAACCAGGACTCCAATCGCAGCCTGTACGCTATCCCCGGGTTGGACTACGTGGCCCACGAGGACATTATGCCTTATAGCTCCAGCGAGAAGAGTCCGCTGCAGCACGAACTGTTCGACAAGTTCCTTACATACGTTCCGGAAGCGGACCCGCCATTCGTGGCCCAGGACACGCTGAAGGCTTGGCAGGAGAAGAACCATCCCTGGCTGGACATGAGCGATGTGCACAAGGAGACCACGGAGAACGTCCGTATTACCGTGATTCCCTTTTACATGGGTTGCCGCGAGACACCGGCTAGCTCGGTCTACTGGGTGCGTTATTAAGTAAAGCCTTTGTTTATTATAACGTAATAAAATACCTTTCCAGTGGCGCTACTGCATCCGGTTGGAAAACCTGGGCGAGATGAGCGTGCAGCTGCGCGAGCGACACTGGCGCATTTTCTCATTGTCCGGAACCCTGGAGACGGTGCGTGGAAGGGGCGTGGTGGGCCAGGAGCCCATTCTGAGCCCCCGGCTGCCCGCCTTCCAGTACAGCAGCCATGTGAGCCTGCAGGCGCCCAGCGGCCATATGTGGGGCACCTTCCGGCTGGAGCGCGAGGATGGCTACTCCTTCGATTGCAAGATTCCGCCCTTCTCACTGGAGAGCAAACCGGACGACCTGGGTCCGCCCACACCGGCCACGCCCAGTGCCCACGATAAGAAGCGCGGTGATAGCGATTAAGAGGCAATTGTTGACCCGTAGTTAAATGATTTCAAAACGCAATCTTTTCTGACAATGCATGCGTACATGTGTTTAGTGCAAATTACAATATTCAACAAGGACGCAGGGTCCATTTCGTTTTTCAGTCAAGTCGCACGCTCTTGGGTTTTAGATGAATTGAAAAGTCAAAGGGTCTTCGGTTGTCGCGGGTGTCAAAGAAGCTCTGTAGAGCGTCGATTGCCGCAGTCTCTGTGGCTGTTTTTAGATCCTCGCCGAATCCCTTTCCCAGCAGCTGGCGATTGGCGTAAATGCCTACTTGGTAGGCTCCTAGAACCGTGTTCTTTCCGCAGTCTGCAAGCAGGCGGGGCTCCGCTTCGCCCAGCTTTCGCTCCTGACAGATGTTTTCCAGCAGCTGGATTGGATCCTGGGGAGTCCACACCTCCAAAAGGTCCCTTTGATTCAGCTGCGTGCAGATAAAATCACGTACAAAAAGAAAAGCCTTCTCAATTCCACTGGAACTCGCTAGAGCGCCAATAACTGCATATAAAGATTTGGCCAGACTTTCGGCCGAGGGTGGGTATACCGTGGACTGAATCAGATCCTTAGTGCCCAGGTGAGAGGAGACGTGGGCAAGAGTTTCGGTGCTAAGTAGAAAACTGGTGATCGCGTGGTGTCCGTCATTAGGGACCTTCGGGAGCTGGTGCTGCAGGAAGGCCTCGACGTAGGCATGGGCAATGTGCTGGCCCTTCTCGACCAGATCGCTATTGTGAGGCATCTGGAGGTCAGACTCTTCAATGCCTAGCTGACGACGACGATCCTCCTCCCGCTGAGCAAACGATTTCTCTGTAAAGGCACGCTGCAGCTGCGATACCTTAAAGGATTCGCCCAAACGCTGGCTGAAGGCAAAAAGTTCCGAGCGCTGGTTCCACTCTACGAACCCTGCACGCCGTTCTGGTTTTTGTGGTCCTAGTTTCTTCTGCCGGTGGGCGAGTTCACGTAACGTTGGCGAAACCCATCGCTTGATGTTGCGCCTTGTTTGCTCTGCCCAAAATAACGATTACTGACTGGTATTAAGTGAATTCAGATTGCTCACCAGTGGTGGAGCCCTCCAAGAGCTTGACACGAGCCAGAAGACCAGCGGCAGAGCATAAAAATGACATCTTTGAAGCGATCTTAAAAATAATTAACGAATATGTTTTCACGTTTGGGTGCCAGTGTTGAAGGTTATACGGATTTTTGTAGCAGTGATGGCAAGCTATATAACTATGTAAATATGTAATATATATATATGTAATAATATATGAACCTATTTATTTCAATGGATGGAATTAACCGTTTATCATTTTATCCACAACAATAGTAGTATGAATGTGCAGTATGAATCCAGCTTCGCAAATCCAGATATGAGCACTTAATAATACATTACTTGTATCTTTAAACATGAATTTATTATTTAATCAATTAATTTTAATGCAAAATGATTCCGGTTGCCCCTCTAACTTTTTGTAGCTAGAAGGCGGCAGCACTGGATTGCGTTGGTGGCACCCGCTCGTTTTCCAACACTTACGCGATAGACGCCATTTATGTATATGGCTGTGTTTGTGTGTGCGGCAAGAAAAATTAAGCTGTCGAATATTAACAAAGAATCCCGCTGATAAGCCGCGTATTGAGAGCCCAAGAAAGAAAACATACCCAACATGGCCCTACAGACGTACGGGGACAAGCCAGTGGCCTTCCAGCTGGAGGAGGGCGGCGAGTACTACTACGTGGGCTCAGAAGTGGGTAACTACATGCGCCACTTCCGAGGCATTTTGTACAAGAAGTACCCGGGCATGACCCGCATCGTCCTATCCAACGAGGAGCGGAAGCGGCTGGCCGAGTCCGGCCTAAGTTCCCACATCCTAGCCAGCTCTGTCTCGCTGCTCCGCGCTGTGGAGGTGGACGATATTATGGCCGGCAACGATGAAAAGTAAAAGTCTTACCTAAGTAATATCCCAAATAACTAAGTAGAAAATTTTCGTTGAATACCATTTAACTTTATACCCGTCCTTAATTTCTTAATGTTGATGCACATTTTGAAAATGTTACTTTTAATCCTCTTTAAGTTTTAAACGCTTTAAATGCATATGTAACTACAATACATGCATACCATAGAAAACACCTAAGACTGAGTGGACTGCAGTAGCATTTAGTGGCAATAGTAACAATTGAATCCTTTCATAATATCTACATAATTCGCTGCAGATTTTTTTTTTTTTTTAATATTCCTAATAAGAGTTAACGTACTTGTAAAACCACCTAAAATTCTAAAGTGGAGACACTCCTCAATTTTTTTAAATATTGAAAAATGTCATTGTGACATTCAGGCAATTAGCCATTATTAGCAAAGATTCAACTAATTCGTATGATTGACAACAATTTTTAAATAAGCATGGTTTGTATGCTTGTCAGATACCAGGTCCCTTTCCCTGTCTGTAGTGCCAATCAGCCAATTTGCTTATAGTTGTTTTAACTAACCATGAAACTCCGGCCCAGATATCGCGCTGTCTCCGTGAACACCTCCGATACGCCTGTGCCGCGGGAGAGCAAGTCGAAGAAGCAGCCACAGTATGTGCCTACGATGCCCAACTCCAGTCACCTAGACGCAGTACCCCAAGCCACGCCAATCAACCGAAACCGAGTGCACACTAAGAAGGTTCGCACATTCCCGATGTGTTTCGACGACACGGATCCCACGGCCAGCCTGGAGAATGCGGCGCAGAAGGAATGCCTGGTGCCCATTCGACTGGACATGGAGCTGGAGGGCCAAAAGCTGCGCGACACCTTCACATGGAACAAGAACGAGAGTATGATTACTCCGGAGCAGTTCGCTGAGGTTCTGTGCGACGATCTGGACCTCAATCCCCTGCCCTTTGTGCCGGCTATTGCACAGGCCATTCGACAGCAGATCGAGGCCTTTCCCAACGATCCCCCTATCCTCGAAGAGAGCTGTGACCAGCGGGTGATTGTCAAACTGAACATTCATGTGGGCAACACCTCGCTCGTCGACCAGGTCGAGTGGGACATGTCCGAGAAGAACAACAACCCAGAGGAGTTTGCCATAAAACTCTGTGCAGAACTGGGACTGGGAGGAGAGTTTGTCACAGCCATTGCCTACAGCATTAGGGGTCAACTATCATGGCACTGTCGAACATACGCCTTCAGCGAGGCCCCTCTGTCAACGATTGATGTGCCCTTCCGGAACCCCAGCGACGCTGACGCGTGGGCCCCATTTCTAGAGACGCTTACCGACGCCGAAATGGAGAAGAAAATCCGCGACCAGGACCGAAATACCCGCAGAATGCGGCGGCTGGCCAATACAACAACTGGTTGGTGATCTTCCGCCGATCCAGCAATATGTCACTAAAGTAATCCTATTAAGACCATTATAAATCTTAAATAAACGTGCGTCTGTCGATTTTAAAAGGAATAGTCTTCTATGTTAATCCCAGAAAATATTTTCGTCTTTTGTGATTAAAAAAAAAAGTCCGCCCAACAATGTAGTTTCCAACAATGTTATAAAATAACATGCTGCCCTTTACTGCTTACACAAAACTCCAATTCTTATTCTACAGTACTAACTCTCTGCCGAATCGGCCTTGTCCTGGTCTTGATCGCCGTCGTAGAACTCGTTCTTGGTGTCAACCATCTTGTCTTCATCGGCCACGGACATTCGAACGTCGGGATCACTCGCCTCTTCCCTGCTATTGCGCAGCTCCTCCAAGTCCACATCAGGCGGGGTCTGCACCATTTGGACGCTGGGCGAGTGCTGGCACATCTTAAGGTTTTCATATACATGCTTTACGATTAGTTCCAGATACTGCTTTGAGTTTGCATTATCTTGGCGTGAGTTAATCTCTGGATGGAGTGTAAAGTCGGGGGCGAAGAAGTCGTAATACTCTGTGGCAGGCAGATCATTTTCAATGTCTTGGTCCACCAGCAGTGAGGTCTCGTGCGTCCAGCAGCGGGCTACGTTCCGTAATGTGTAGCCACCGCCTCCAACCACCAATGTGGGTACGTTTAGTTCTTTCACAAACTTGACACACTCTCCATGTCCCTTGGTGCTCAAGGAGAAGCAACCCAGTCGATCTCCTGCTAAAGAATCCGCGCCACACTGCAAAACGATGGCAGTGGGCCGGTAGAAGTCCATAATGGCCGATATGATTGGTTTAAACACCTGGAAATAGCTCTGGTCATCAATGCCCTCCTTTAGCGGGACATTCACGCTGTAGTATCGTCCCGATTCGGCGCCTATTTCGTACATGTCTCCCGTGCCAGGGAAAAAGTAGTTTCCATATTTGTGAAACGAGGCTGTCATTACTCGGTCCGTAAGGTAGAAGGCCTCCTGCACCCCGTCGCCATGATGAACATCGATGTCGATGTAAAGCACCCGGGGATGGTACTTCAGCAGCTCCAGAATGCCGATGACAATGTCATTTACGTAGCAGAACCCGCTTGCCTCGAACTTCTTGGCGTGATGCAGTCCACCTGACCAGTTTATGCATATGTCGCTGTGGTTGTGGTTTAGCTTTTGGGCTCCCTCCAGCGAGGCACCTGTGTACATTGCACAGAAGTCGAAAAGGCCATCGAACACGGGACAGTCCTCGCCTACGCTGAAGTGCGCCAGGTACTTGGTGTAGGCCACCGCTGAAGGAGAGAAAATAACCCGGGTATTGTACATATAATTGTATGTTGCGTTCCAATGAGGCGTGTGTCTCTTCTACTTACAATTGCACTGGATGTTTTGTGGAGTCACTTGCTGTAGGTAGGCGATGTACTCGTCGCTGTGGAAGCGGAGCATGTCCTGCGCACTGGCTCTGCAAAGGATTATGAATTAGGATATATTAAAGAATACACCTCTCTGACAAACCTACTTGTACGGCCTGTAGATCTTCATTTTCTTGTGCAGTCCGTAGTTCATCACTAGGCTGTGAGTGACCGCCAGGCGCTGCGGCTTCATTGGATGCCCCGCTCCATAGTGGAAGTTGCCCACGTCCGCGTTGTAGAAGTATGAAACCCTCCGGTCCGTCATCGCGCTAACCTTTTTAAATAGGGTAGGATCCTGTAGGGACACCGTAATCCCCTAGTTGTAGACCAAATCCTCGCCGGGCAGCAAGTACGTCTTCGCATACAGGACTATCAGCAGAACGGCCACAATGAAAAGGAGTCGCCGGGTTGTGTCGTATTCGCCCAACAGCATGCCGCCTTTGTGGTCACTGGACCCACATAAAATCCACTTATTATACCTTTATTTAAGCGCGGGAAATCAATTTGCAAACTTATTGCTAATTGAAGACAGCTTGAATAGGCGTTTGTCGATAATTTACTAAAAATACCCACAGTTAGTGATGTCAAAACGGGCATAAACAACGCACACTCACGACACGAAAGCATCCCTAGCTTGGTAAGTAAAATATCGAAACCCACAAAATATTTAGTCTCCCAACTAATTTGTTTTGTTTCATGGTTTCGTCGATGCAAATATACCTTTACCAAAGGAATAGTGTGTGCAATTTGATAATCAGAGTTATAAATTAACATTTTAATTGCTTGCATTTAACCCTACCATTGTAAAATATACTACGGGTATTATTGTCTTTTAGTATTACATGTTACGCTTAAATTTCATTTCCAAATTTTAAGTGATAAATGGAATGAATACAAGAACTCAACCCAACCAGAAAAACCCGCTAGACGTGACCGAAAACCGCCTGGCCGGCAGCACTGTGGCCGCCTGTCGCGCTCTTCTTATCGGAAACATTAGTGGATAAGCTTCATCCAGTTGGAGTGGAATGCAGTAATCAACAATAAAAGCCAGTGTGTAAAGGAATAAAGAAACTGTGTCAACTGGCTGAAAACGGCGAAACAGGAAGCGCTTCTTTGGGCCTTAGCAACCGATAAATCCGCCAGGCGAGCAAAATCGAAGCAAATTACGAAACCGCCATTGATTTTGGTTCCAATCAAAATGACACTTGTGCCCTGGCGCAAATAGTCTTCAAAAAACTTTAAGTCCACGGAGAAAGCTGAACCCTTAAGAAATCTGCGATGTTGACACTGTATTACGTGAGTGCTACCGTCCTGCAGTCCTGGCGCATTCAGAAGGCCTGCTCCAAGATCGCCGAGCACCTCGCGCATCCCTCGAGCATCGCCTTCTATACCCTCCAAGCGGGCAGCGATGACGGGTTCGGTAAGTGGCGGTGTCACTTGAAGGCGGTCGCCCTTATATATAAAGGGGGGCCCTTCTTCCGCAGATCCCGCCCTGGCCAGCTCCGAGCTGTGCGGCAACCGGAACGCGGCCAAGGTCACGGACATCCTATGGCTGCACGCCAACCAGCGGGGCTGCTGCCTGCGTCCGCGGCAAACGCTGCACATCACGCCTTGGATCAGCTTCCCGCCGGCACCCAGTCTGCTGCCCTTTTCCTATGCCCCCGACACCATTACGCCCGTGTCCACGCCCACGGAGGCGGACGTCCCACGCAGGCAACGGGTCTCGCTTTCTGCGCCAGACGACGGACGGATGCAGCTGCTTCTTGAGGCCCACATAGAGCCACTACAACGGCCCAGCTCCGAGGACACAACAGCAATACGGGTAAGTACTTACTTTACTTAACCCTATTACTGTCACTTTGTGATATATTTGTAGGATTTAAACTTTTTAAGGACATAATTTTCGACATGAGTTCAAATTATATTGTACTGATTCTTAGAATCAACATTTTTGACCATCCTTTTACGGTAATCTTGTTACGTTAGACAACTAAAGTAAAGTACGAATTCGGTACATTCCCAATTCAATCAATAGAAGCAGTCCGTCTTGAGCAAATTTAAGTTATAAATATTTTGTTGGCCACTGGATGTATTGCTTTTGATTCATATACATTTAGGGGTAGCTTTTTAATGCATTTTTAACTAATTTGTAACTCATCAATAAAGGGGGATTTTGAATAACAAAAAACTCGAAAGTATTTTAAGAATGCTACTAAGAGGTTTTCGTAATTTAAGTTAACCCACTCCGTAACACCATAAAAGGACCAGATAGTGTTTTATACCCGTTACTCGTAGAGTAAAAGGGTATACTAGATTCGTTGAAAAGTATGTAACAGGCAGAAGGAAGCGTTTCCGACCATATAAAGTATATATATTCTTGATCAGGATCAATAGCCGAGTCGATTTGGCCATGTCCGTCCGTCTGTCTGTCCGTCCGTAAGAACGCTGTGATCTCAGGAACTACAAAAGCTAGAAAGTTGAGATTAAGCATACAGACTCCAGAGACATAGACGCAGCGCAAGTTTGTCGAATCATGTTGCCACACCCACTCTAACGCCCACAAACCGACCAAATCTGCTACGCCCACACTTTTGAAAAATGTTTTGATATTTTTTCATTTTTGTATTAGTCTTGTAAATTTCTATCGATTTGCCAAAAAACTTTCTGCCAAGCCCACTATAACGCCTACAAACCTCCAAAAACTGTGTTTAAGACTCTCCTTCTCCCTTCCACTAGCTGAGTAACGGGTATCAGATAGTCGGGGAACTCGACTATAGCGTTCTCTCTTGTTTTACATTTCAACTTAAGGGCAATCAAATTTTCTGTGACGCCGCAGTGCGGACGTTGGTGCGTGCGGTAATCTTATTAGGATGTACATATTTGAATCGATAGGGCGCTGGCGCCATACATATGTCTGCTAACCAAGGGTATCCTTTCGTGTGTCCTTTCTTCTTCTTGCATGTTGGGGACTCATAAATTAGCTGGAAGATTACGGTAAGCTAATTGCATGGAAAATAGACTCCCACCTGGCGGTGCTCATCGAGACAGACGTCGAGCACTTCACACAGCTTTTGATAACGACTTTCTTGCGAAATAACTTATGCATTAACGATCAGCTGCCACTTTTGCGGATTGAGTGTAAGCTGCACCTGGAATTGTTTTAAGGATTTGACTTCACCTGAAATCACACTGATTTATTGTTTCTCCCTTCTAGCGGTGCAAAGGGAAGGAGATCCGCAGCCCTTTGAGTTGCTGGCCAAGCATCTAAAGCGGCAGTCTCGCATAAGCGTCGGTCTGGACAAGGATGGCTGGAAGAAGCACATGGAGGACTTGCGAGCCGTAGGTGTGCTGGCGCACCAGGCCACCGAGTTCGAGTACCAAAGGAATCGCTCTGAGGGAAGAACGAAATCGGATCCCATAACACATGTTCATCACCCGACTTCGGAGGTCGTGGCCAAGGCTGTGGCTGTGGTGGAGCCCACCCACAAGGCATATCTGTCTCCGGCAAGGATGGCAGAAGCTTGCCTTAAACCTGAGGCCAAGGGACCGCCTACAAAACCTCCTCCTACTAAAGGCGATGACAAACCCACTCCTGTTAAGAGCGGGGAAAAGCCAATCACAGGCAAGGACGACTCGAGATTAACGCCAACTAAGGGTGAATCGAAGCCAAGTGATCTACAGAAGCTAGCGGCAGCACAGCAGCAAAAGATAGAGGGCGTGCAGGTTTCGCCCGTTAAGCCTCCAACCTCAACTAAGCCACCTATACTAAGTAAATTTGATGAGCCTGCTAAGATATCAGATCAGCCAACAAAACCCAGGAAATCTTTTGAGGCGGTAAAGACCTTAAATTCTCCTCTGTCATCTAGAGCCTCTCCTTTGCGTCCTGTGCTGCAACGCAACAAGGATAGCCTGCAGGATGCCAAGCCACTGAATGTTTTGGTTTACTCGGACAGTGCAAGTTCCCGGGAATCTACATTGGCCACTATTCAGCAGCTACTGGAGCGCAATGTGTACACCATCTATCCTCTGATGCCTCAGCAAGCGGCTCAAAAATATTGGATGGAACAAACTGCATTGCTGGTCGTATGCGGATCAGTGGCACCCGGAATCGGGCAGATATTGGTGGACTACTTTCTGCAGGGTGGCAAGCTGTTAAGCCTGTGTTCGGATATTCTGCACTTTGTACTTCCCAACTATCGCACAGCGGAGGTAGAACTCTTTTCTGTTCAAAAGTGCGAAAACTTTTTTTTATAATTTTCCGCAGGTACGAGAGCACGAATTGGTCCAGTTTTCCTATGACAAATGGCAACGGGTCAAGATGATGCACCACATCTTTTGCTACCAGCCTTCGCCGGTCAAGAAACACTTCTCGACGGACAGCGAGGAGTCAACCAAGTCCCACTCCCGCAAACCGTGAGTAACTATTGCTGCTTACACTGAGATGCAGCATACTGACAGTGTCCAAGAAATATTACAAAGTTTGCCGACCTATTAAATAATGCAAAACCCAATAACTGAGAATCAGTGCACTTGAGACCGAAATATTGCATGTTATATACAACCGAAAGACCAAATCAAGTAGCTTATTGCACATGCGGCGGGTAAAATTATTAGACGCTACTTTTTATAACCCTTGCAGTTGATTTATACATTCCAGTCAGAAGCTGGCAGCGCAGTAGATAATGAATTTGCGACCATATAAATTATATATATTCTTGAACAATTCCAACAATCGGGTACGTTTAGCCAAGTCCCTCTGACCGCCTTTCCGGTTCTATGCAAACTAACCTCTCAGTTCAATAGCTGACTGCCTGAAACTTTCCTGAAACAATTATTTCTATCTCAGGTAGTTCTTATATAATGTAGAAATGGACGGACCTCTATATTACATGACTGGAATAATATAAAAATAAATCTGTATTATTGGAAGCTAATTATAATAAATAATATTCCTTTGAGTATATTCGTATTATAAATACTATGAAGCTGCCATAGGAACAGTCGGAATTATTAGGAGTTCTCATTCGATATTAATCAGTTGTTTTTCTGAACATATAACTACTGCAAGGGTTTATGAGTTTCGGCTTGCCGAAGTTAGCTTCCCTTCTTGTTTGAGTTATACTCGTTATATTAATTTTCCTAAATGGCGCTTGTAAGCCAAAAAAGGCAAGGCAGAACATTAGTGTGATCCAACATTTTCTAATTATTCGTACTTGTACTACACCGTTTCTAACCAATTCTCATTTTATTTCTCAATTGTTTCATGCTAAAACTGCTCCTATTTACTCTAAATATGGCATAATTTCTTATGATTCGGTGTGCACTATAATTCATCCGAACTCCGTATTTAATACGCATAACCAACTATCCGATCTATGTTTTCTGTAATCTCTCTTGCCTTCTCTTTTAAATGGTTGAATGTACCATTCATGTAAAATTATATTTTATGTAACTTAATTGATCAAATGTGATATATACATTTGTCATTTCAAACTTTTTCATCTTCCTACTAAGTTTCCTTTGCGGTCTGCGTGATCGATTATTTTCCTGCCTGTCTATATCCATAAATTACTGCGTGTGCTTCTATATGTGTGTGCTATCACTATTATAATCCTACCTACCATTAACCAAAATAAAAACAAACAAAATCGATAAAAAAAAAACACAAAATCAAACCACGAAACGCTGCTCAGAGCTCTAGTATGTCCAAGGTCCATGGAACTGAAGGATCTGGCCGGTCACAACCACAATTTGGATGTCCAGGTGCTGGGAACCGAGGAAACCTGGAATACGCCTAGCTTGATATTGGCCAAGAACCTGCAGAGCGGCGGACAAGCCGTCTTCTCCCAAGTAAGTGTAAATAAGTATGTAAGTACTTAAATTAAAACACGCCGTTCCTTTGCAATAAATAGGTTCATTTGGAAATGAATCCCAGCGAATTTGAATCAGATGAGACTATGCACTTCATTCTGAAGCAAAACGACCGAACTCGCCTCGAGATATTTGCGGATCTCTTGGGAAAGTATTTGGATGTGCAGGTTCGCGGTGGAGAGGGTGCCGACCAGCCGCAGTCTGGAGTGGTCTACAAGCACGCATATTTTCTAGGTCGGTACGAGGTTAGTTCGTCTTTTTACTTGTTTTGTTATCGGAATCGAACACCCTTTCTATTGCTTTATTTTTCAGGCTAAGTTTGAGCTTCTGGAAAAGCTGCGTCTGCGCTGCAGCGGATCTGACAACGTAATAGCAACACCAAATCTGACGATGAAATTCTGTGGCAAGGACGATAAGCCTCCAATTGCCAACGACAATGTACTGCCCATACTTATACATTCCTGTCCTGAGGACTTCTCCACCGTGGATTACTTTGATGTGCGCGCAATATAGTCAATTGAAGAATTCAATCTAATAAAGTTCTCTCATTTTAAAGAAACTCAAAACGGAACAAATTGGACGACTGGTCATCTATGCACCGGTAGTAAGCAGCTCCATGCATCTCATAAACAACCTGGAGCTCATTAACGGTCTGGCTGTGCTTCCCGTGCAACAGACCTCTGGGGTGGGTCGTAGAAATAATCAAGTAAATATTCTAGAAGTCGCCAGACTTCAGTTCTTGTTGATATGATCCCTTTGCGCTTTTCAGTGGCTTAGTCCCCCGGGCTGCGCCATGTTCTCGCTGCAGCTGCACCTGGCCATGGACTCCGCGTTAGGTTCTCGTATGCCGCTGTTGCAACACCTAATCGGAACTGCGATTGTCAACTCCCTCCGGGGTCATGAACAGTACGGGGTGAGTAAAGATTGTAAATTTGTAATTTTAAATGAAGCATAAAGCTGAGCGGGTTGTTTCGATTATCCGTATGTGGATAATAAAGCCCAATGAGACAAGCCTCAGATCTGTAAATCTTCCAACAAAGTGCACAAGGATTGTTAAGTTTTATAATTTTATTTGACATTTTCTTGATTTCGCATTTAAAGTTCATTTACTATATACACTTGACCATACATAATTCACAATATATTTTTAGTTAAACACTAATCCGTCATATACATTGATGTATATACATGTACATATATATAGAGCTTCACTTACACATAATTAACAATTTACAAATTGCTCACCTGATTAACATTTACATTTGTTTATAGTGGCATATATGGCTTGTTTGTTTGTATATATATGTCCATGCCTTCTCAGTTTGGCTTTGCTCTTAAACACTTAAAAGTTTTGTCTTTTTCGATTTATCATTTGATTTTCCTTTGTTTTCTTTGCTAACAACTGCAACTGAAGTGCTCCCTATACTACATAAGTAGTTTTAAAATCGATTGCTATAATTTGTTAATTAAGTTTAGGTATTTACAATCTTCGCTCGGTTTCGTAGAACTTCGCTTGGGAGAGTTTGTGAAGAGTGGGAACAAAGCGAGTTAACTTAGTTGGTAGGTCAAAATTGTACTAGACAGTGAATGTGACCAGGCTGCAGCTCCCTCAGAACACAGACTCGGCGGATCGGGAAAGGTTGACTGGGTGGGAGGGACTGCGCGCCAGACGCTTCTTGGGAAGATGCTCCAGCAACGACAGCAGACGTGCGAATTGTGGTCGGTGCTCCTTCTCGTACGTCCAGCACAGCATCAGCAAGTCTTTGACATCCCGTCCAGACTGCAGGTTGGCCAGCGACTGCTTCATCCCACGGCCCACCTGCCAGATGATCGATTCCGCCGGCTGATCCTTGAACGTAAACTCGCCGCAGATCAGCTCGTACCAAACTGTTCCAAAAGAGTATACATCGGAGTATGGGGTAAACTCCAAACACTCTCCACGCGGCTTTTCCGGCTGCAATGCTCGGATAAGCTCCGGCGCCAGGTAGCACAACCAGTTGTGTGGCACCCCTAGTCCCATATCACAGTAGAGCAGCTTGGTTGAGCTGAACAGCCCAAAGTCCGTGATAATTACCTTGCCGTTCTCGATAAAGATATTCTTGGTGCGTAAATCCTTGTGAATGATCTCCCTCGCGTGCAGGTAGCCCATACCCTGGGCGATTTGCTGAGCAATGAGGAGAGTTCGGTTCATGGCAAACTTCTCCCGGCGCTGGTGAATATAAGTATACAAGGTGTTGCCCTTGCACAAGGAAGTCACAATGGCCAAATATGGTGGGTTCATGCAGGCTCCCATGAACAGCACCAGATTCTCGTGTCGAGTGTTTTTGAAGTTGGCTACTTCGCTGCGAAAGGTCTCTAGCATGTGTTCGTCTTGCAGATAGTCCTCGTTGAGCAGCTTTACCGCGACATCTCCGTGCCACAGGGCTCGATGCACGGTTCCAAAGCGTCCTTGCCCTATCCGCTCGAGCAGAAGCAGATCACCATACGGGATGTCCCATTCCTTGAGTGAGATAGAGTTCTGACGCCAGTGTCCCGAGTCACCGTCTTCTGTTGAATCCACCCGAACGGGTGTCCGGTCCGAATCCGTGCTCGCACTTCCAGACAAGGAGACTGTTTTGTCGCTGTCATTTGACTTGTGCGTGTCCGTGTACTCGCTGGTGAAAGGCGTCCTCTTATCCACACCGGCTGTGCTTAATTTCCGCGGAAAGAAACTGCTGGTGCTGGTTGTGGTTGTGCTATTCACCAGACTGCCCGTCAAGGTGCCAGCACTAGAAGCGGTTGAAGTTTGGCTACCGATGAGGGAGCTCATGTGCCCATTAGAGCTGCTTACCAGACTATCCAGCCCTCCATTGGCTGTTACAGGCGCCGTGGGAAATTGGTCTGCCACTGGTTCATTCGAGATGAGCGACACACCACCGCCTCCGCCACTTCTTGTCACCGTCACGTTTGGAAAGTTGAATTGACTTGGCTGGTGCTTGCCAAGCGAAGGTGTAGGTAACAAATTGGCGCTAGAGCTGCTGCCAGCCTGATCCAGTTCGCGCTCCCTTTGCTGGAACAGCGCCGGACTGCTTGGGGTGGAACTCGTGCAGCTGGAACTCGGCGAACTGCTGTCACCGTGCTGTTGATGCAATGGCTTACCCAAAGTGCTCTTCTTTACCAAAGGTGATCCTTTCGCGTGCACATGCGGCAGACTGGCGTATCCGCCCTGTTCTTTTATGTGCCGAAACTCGTCTACATATTCTCGTGGAAGTCCACAAGAAGGCGGCACGTGTGGGGCGCATGACTTGTGGCAGATGTACTTGCAGTCGGTGCACTTCATCCAGCGGTGGAACACCTGCTTCTGGCATAGTGTGCAACTGGCCATGAAGCCCAAAGCCTTGGTGAAACGATGCTTAATGGCATGACCCATGCCCACGTGACCCACGCCCGGGGAGCACGGCACCATTAGCACGTTTGAGGAACTTCCTCCGGAGGTGGCATTAGTATTTGCGTCCACAAAGATGTCCGAGCTGGTTGAGCTGTGACTATCGGGGCTGGGATCAGTAGGCAAACGGTTGCGGGTTAATTGCTCCCCGTCCACTTGCACGTGGCTCTGGCTCAGCAAGGTCTGGTGCTTTCTTGCTGGTGGCGGGGTACCACGACCCCTCTGCGGTGTTCCGTTAAGACTGCTGCTTAGCCCACTGGAAGGCGTGAAGGGCGAGTTAGGGGGCGAGGGCGTGAGGGTTAAGGTCAGCTGGGAACCCTGTGTGCTGTTCAGCTCTTCCATCGCTAAGGGCGAGTGTCGGCCACTTTTGGAGGTAGTGGAGTTGGCCAGAGTGGAATTCTTTCCCTTAATACCATGCTGGCGATGATGGGTTCTCGGGGAGGCGGTTGAATTGTGACCCAGTCCAATGTTTCCCACACTGCCGCGGTGAATGTGGATGGACCTGTCCCAGGAGTCCCAGTGCCACTGCTCTGGATCGTTGTTGGTGGCCGCAGTACCGCTCTCCAGCGACTCCATGCACTTCCTTAAGTTCTGCATGGCCCTGGTCAGACGTCGCAGTTCCTCCTCCTCTCGCTGGCTGGGGCTGCCGGCCAGAATCTGACGGATTTCATCGTCGCTGAGACGCAGGCTTTGCTCCAGAGTGTTTAGGCGAGCAAGACAGGCGGTAAGGGTCTCCTGGCTAAGGCCCACTACGCGGAGCCATTGCCTCAGTTCGTTGCCCGTTGCGTGGGGCACAAGCCCATTGGCTGGGATGCGCTCGTTTAGCCGCATCTTCGCCAGCAGCAGCTCGGAGAAGTAACGAACTAGCTTAGACTCCAGGCAACGAATCTCCTGCTGCGTCAGCGTGGAGCTGATCGCACACTGAGTTCGCAGGCCCTCCAGATGGTTAGCCGAGAGTTCAATCATGTCCTGAATGATGACCAGATTGCTGTCCACGGACAGCGAACCAGAGATGGTATCGTTGGCGTTGGTGGATCCGGTGTCTGGGGCTGATGCGGGGGCATTGTTGTTGCTGCTCATCCTGCTCATTCGCGGCAGAGTGGAGCCCGATTGATTTTTTCAGACGTCCCCTCGGGGACTCGACGATACGATGGAAACAGTTGCTGGGACTCCGCCCCGCATTGTTGCCCCCTTCAAGCGACCTTGACGTTTCTTGCTCCGGCTTTCGCACACTTACGCCCGCAACTCGAGACGGCTTAGAAAATGCGAAAAGAGGACAATTTTTACAATTTCCTCGACTGTTGTTGAAATTTCTCTACACCCAAGTAGCGCATGAAGATAAGTGTAACCGTACCCTGGAGAACTTCTTAGCTCGGCGCATTAAAATGTACTAAAAACACTTTTCCGAGAAAATACGTTAGGGGCACTCCACAGTATTAAAGAAATATATATATAAAAGAATATATCATAGAATATAATTATGGTTTCATTTTAATTATAGTATGTCTTCGTGTGTATATAGTTATATATATATGTATATTCGATTTGTAAAATGTTCAAACTAGCCAGATATTTTTGTAACATTTTTATTTTATTAGTCGAAGTAAGAAATTAAATTAAAATTTGTATTTTATTCGTAGATCTCTACGAAGGTATATGATACTACTAAGAACTGCGAGTAAAATTTGATTTTTTTAAACTACCTTCAGGTGCTGGATATTTCTTTAAAGTGGCCGAATGACATATATGCAAATGGAAATCAGAAAATAGGCGGTCTCGTCATTAATACCACACTTCAAGGATCCCAGGCCATCGTCAATATCGGAAGTGGAATTAATTTGGACAATTCAAAACCAACAGTTTGCATCAATGACTTAATAAGAGAATATAATGCCCGCGTCCCAAACAAAAAGTTACCTATACTTAAGTATGAGATACTTATTGCCATGATATTCAATGAAATCGAAAGACTTCTGTTAGAAGTACAAAACGGAGACTTTGATAGTTTTTATGACTTATACTATTCGCTCTGGTTACACAGGTAGAACAAGCTTTATTTAATAATAGTTTATTCGCATTTTATATTAATGAAATTATTTTTATATACAGCGGACAATCCATAAGAATTAACCTAAAAAACGATAAAGAAAAAGAAGCTGAAATTGTGGGAATTGATGACTTTGGATTTTTGAAGGTGAAATTACCAGCTGGTACCATAGAAATTGTGCAGCCCGATGGAAACAGTTTTGACATGTTGAAGGGATTAATTATACCCAAGTACCAATAGTGAAATGAACCAGATATGAAAACATATATTTTTCCCCGAATCCACTAGTGTAATTGACCCTTCAGCAACTTGTACATTCTTATTATACTGTACTTAGTGCTCTTGCTTGAATTGAGGAAAACTTTAAAAATAATATGTATTCCACTAAATTTAATACTGCCAAAGAGAATTATATGTTAATGGAAGTCTTCAATTATTAATAATTATAGATACATATGTTTGCTCCCTATTGCACAGTGTTTTGAAATTGCTTCGTAAACTAATCGTTCGTTACCATTGTATCGATTCCTCTGCATGTGGGTGTTTTTGAAATTTGTATTTAATAAATATGTATTCGATCATTGCGGACCTTAGAGCACTGGACTTTAACATTTTGTTCATATTTTCGAATGAAATATATAAATGTTTATAATCAACGTAATCCTAGTTTTAAAATGAGATTTTATTTTTATTTAGAAAACAACCTACGATTTAAATATCCACGTTTTATTATTTTTGAACTGAGAGCTCGTCAGTGTACTTTCCTGTGAAATTGCTAACACTAGTGATTCTTAGACTTGGTGTTATTCCACTTATGTAAGCTGGTAACACTGTTGCTTCGTTGGAAAAGAAAATTGTGGAATAAATCGGAGTCTGCGGCATTCGAAATTATGTCACAGCGAAATCACAGAGTGGACCGCTTCGCCCAGATGACGAAGCAGGAGGAAATCATTGCCAAGAAGCGCCAGGAGATCCTCGAGAAGCAGAAGACGGCACAGCTGGCGAAGGCGGTAGCCGCGGCGCAGAACTTGGCAGCGCAGTTGAAAACCGAGACGCCTGCAGGAAAGCCAATTTGCAACGAGGTGGAGGTAGAGGAGGAGGATGCCCGATACCTGGACACCGCCACCCAGGAAACCTCTCTAACCGTAGGCGAGGAGGGTAATAGCCTAGAGGATGTTCACAATGAGACCATGGGGAGCAAGGGAAAGTCTGATGAAGCGGTGGCCACAAAGACGCTGAATAGCTTCACCGGCAAAACGGGCAAAATCACATCTGGCCTGAAGCGTCAGCATCTGCCTCAGCCCAGTGTGGAGCAGCCACCACCAAAGGTTAAGAATACTTTCTGCAACGATGGTTCCTTTTTAGAGAATTTCAAGAAAATTCTCGAAAAACACGAAAAGCCTCCACAGCCCTTGATTGTTCCGCCTGTTCCTGTGTCCAGGTGAGTGTGCTATGAAAAAATATATGTATATTTATTTGTCCGTAATTATAGCGCCGAGGAGAATAATGCCGTGGAGACGGAAATATCAGAGCAGAACAACAGTCCCCATCTAGAGGCGGCCATTGCCATCAGCTCGGCAGCATCTATGGCTAACTCCATTACGGTGACCAGCTCGGCGCCAACTCACTTAGCCTTTGGATTACCCGTGCAAGCAGTACAGCCACCACCGCCGCCGCCGTTTGCCTTCAATACTACGCTTCTGCAACAGGGACCACCGCAGATGCAGCTCCCAGCTGCCTTCTTTCACGGCCATTTGCCTTTGCACCTTCATCCGGCAGTAGCTCCTCCCCCACCTCCACCGCCTCCACAGCTGCCGATCGCTCTGGCTAACATGGGACCGATTTACATGCAGCTTGGACCGTCTCCAGTTGAAGCTATGCAACTAAATGCCATACCGGCGCCCAAAGAATTTGACTTGAATGCCATACCTAAGCCGCAAATAAATCTGGAGGCTATCCAAATGCCCACCATCGGGGGTCACTCGGCGGAGCAGCTTGGCCTCCTGCCGGACCGCATGCCAGTTAATCCACACCCACCGCCTCCGCCGCCACCTGTAGTGGAGGAGATGGAGCAACAGCACCAGCAAGTGGCATCTCCAAATTCAACTCAGTCAACAGCTGTCCCGCCACAAGGTGTGTAACACTTGCAAAACAGTCATCTTTGCCTGTTTTGTTTTGCCATCGCCATGCCCTTTCCATTTCCAACATCTATCCTCGCCCTCATTCTATCCACTTCCAACGTCCCACTCATTCAATTTGTATAGAACTTTAATCGTTGAGCACGATTTTAAAGCAATTTATGTAGTTTTTTCAGAAACATGCATACAATTGCCAACGTGCTTAGAAAACCTAATCGCACTGGTCGTGGAAAATGGTGAAGATTATGAAGATAAAATACGTTTGCATAGAAGCGAGTTGCATCCGGCCTTGTGGTAAATGACCTAAACATGTTATAACTGGGCCTAGTACTGGTTAGGAATACAGTACAGTTTAGGGATTTGGTTTAGTATTTTATAAGGAATCAGTTATTATAAGAGTCTAGGCAATTTTTCACATTAATTTATTATTTTTACGATTGTGCCAGCTCTATAGGATAGTAATTCTAAAAATCAGTCCGACTTATGTTTTAGTTTTTTTTTTTCAATTATCATTACACCTATAGTTACATGACATTACACATGGCATAGTAGTTGGCCGCGCAAATTTCGTTTCGCTTACTTAATTATAAATTTAAAATCACAAATGGACAATACAAGTCTATAGGATAGTAATTCTAAAAATCAGTCCGACTTATGTTTTAGTTTTTTTTTTCAATTATCATTACACCTATAGTTACATGACATTACACATGGCATAGTAGTTGGCCGCGCAAATTTCGTTTCGCTTACTTAATTATAAATTTAAAATCACAAATGGACAATACAAGTGTGTACATATTTTCCTTTGATGCGTTTTAAGATATTTGTCTGATGAATACTACCATATGCTAATCCAAGAGAATGTTGTTCGCTTCAAAGTATTTGTATTTAGTTTCCTTTTTTTTTTGCATTATATTTAAATATATAACCAAACGAAGCAGCTTGGTGGGGGTGTAGTGTAGGAGGATAAGCCAGACCAGTCTCGTGGACTCATCGAGCGCGCAGTGTTCCGTCGTTCCTCGATCCTCATTTAAAGTCTGGAGGAGCCAGCCGGCGGATGCCAACTAAAAATCTCTGAATAAGCCGCTATTGGGGCGCCTCAAACAGTTTTTCATATAATGTATTTGTACACGTGACAAACGTCGAGCACTTTTCATTGTACGTTTTACTTCTTTTGAATTTTGGTAATAGGTTTCTTTATGATAAGAGCTGCGAGCAGTATCGAAGCTATCACTCCCAACTCCTCGACTACAAACGTCAGCGCGCTGAGCGACAGCGGCTAAGCCGGGACCAGCAGCCCCAGTCAAAGGAACCGGAAGCACAACAGCACCGCGAGGAGCAGCACAGCAACTCGGCGGCTGACAAGTACGACCCAGAGTCGGCCATTAGTGCGGACTTCGACTCGGATGACGAGTACATGCGAGGCATGATGGATCGTAACCGAGACAACATCAAGCGCCGCATAGAGTGCCGCAACGAGCTAAGCGACGAGGAGAGGCGCGAACGGGAGGAGGCTGTAGCCGGCGAGCTTGCGGATGGCGATGACCAGGATGATGAAGACGACAAGGAGTCGCAGAGACAGCGACGGAGGCGCGAGCGCAAGAGCCGATGGGGCGAGAAAGAGCAGCAACTGCCATCCTCAAGTAAGTTTCTGTGCCATAAAAGTGTACAGTAGATTCGTTGAAAAGGAAAGAGGCGGTGAAACAGGTAGAAGGAGGCGCTTCTGACCCTCTACTGTATGTATCAATAGCCGTTAATGTGTTAATGTCTGTCTGTCCGTCCGTATGAACTATGTGATATCGGAGACAATAAAAACTTAAAGACGTAAAAGATGGCCACTACCACAAATAATATGTACACCTAAGACGATATTGACAATCAATCCTTACTATTTACAGGCACTTCAGGTAACTTTGGTAACCAAAATAAACCCATCCTAAGCAGCATCACGCGAACAGATCCCGCGCTGTTGCAGTATGCTCGGCTCAACTACGGATCGACTCAGTTGAGCGAGGATCAGTGGAAGCAGTGCGAGGAGCACTACAAAGTAAACCTACTGTATCAGGACATGATGCGCAAGCGTCAGGAGATCGATCGGCTGGCCCGTGGCGGTAAATTTAAGTACGAATATGACTCGGACGAGGACATCGAGGGCGGAACGTGGGAACACAAGTTACGAACAGCCGAAATGGAGGCCACATCGCTGTGGGCCAACGCCCTGACCAAGCAAAGCGAGGGCAAGCATCACATTGGCGACTTCTTGCCCCCTGAGGAGCTCAAAAAGTTCATGGAGCAGTACGAGGCGAAGAAGAACAATAGACAGCCGGATCTTAGCGACTACAAGGAGTACAAACTAAAGGAGGATAACATAGGTTTCCAAATGCTGCAAAAACTCGGGTGGAAAGAGGGACAAGGCTTAGGACAAGACGGAGCTGGAATCGTGGACCCCGTCAACAAGTAGGTTATTGCTATTGTTTAACACATCTCACTGTATAATGTGGCAACAGGGCACCGCAACGCGATGGAAACCAAGGACTAGGGGTCAGCAGCACTGCCCAGCCAGAGGAATGCGACAATGAATATGACGCCTACAGGAAGCGAATGATGTTGGCCTATCGTTTTCGTCCAAATCCTTTGGTAAGTAATCTCTGGAAACTTCAAAGAGAAAACGGACCAAGCAGATGGTTTTGTTATATCTATCTCTATCTATGACTTTTTATTTTTTTGCAGAACAACCCACGCCGCGCCTACTACTAGCACTACCTAAACTGATTACTACCCCCATTATACCAATATCCTAGGTCCGCTTATTCAACTGCAAATTAGCTGAATAAAATTTCCTTGTTTAAATTAAATAGCAAGTGTCACTTTATTTAAGGGGCTCGTTTATTGAATAAGTAGTTCGTAATTAACTTAAATCTATTGCATGTGAAACAGGTCTTGATATCGATCTGGATCCGTTTTGAAAACGAGTAAGAACTATTTTACACAAATCTTTACTAGGGACTACCATCAAGCGTTTAGGAGTTCGATCGTACAAAAGAGCAAGTAGTCTCTTAGAACGAGAGTCTGAGCTCTGGAATTCCATTTCAATTGGGCTGCTCATTGCAGAACTCCTATTCTAGGGACTGTCTCGATCCCATCGGGAACTGGTCGGAACACCTAAACGCTAATAATACTAAGTTGTACTCGAACTGGAAGCAAGGCCTAGTCTAGGAGTAAAGCGTTAGCACAGGCGTCTGGTTGCCGCGCGCCAATGCCACCGGACACTTCATGTCCGACGTGAGCATCTCCAGCCAAGACATGTACAGCGGTGCCGAGATCGCCTCCTGTGAATAGGGATATGTTAGTGGTCAACTACGTTCCATTACTAGGTAGCATTATCAAATGGTTCACCTTGCGCGGCATGGGCAGGGACATGACCACCAGGGAAGCGTTCAATGAGTGCTTGACAACCAGCTCATGGATACGCAGCTGTCGGTTCGTCTTCTCTGACATGCTCTGCAGCTCATCGTCCGTGATACCGAACTCGTTGCGTGCTCCGCGGCGGAAGGGCTCGATCAGGCGCTTGTGCTTCAGCAGAGTATCCGGCCGCGGCTGCTCGGAGACGCCCTTCAGCATAATGAGCTCCGAGTACTTGATGCGGAACTTGGTGAGCAAGCTGGCCATGCTGTGGGTTAAAATATGCCATAGATACTTAACTTATTTACTTCTTTTGTTTTTGAGTGTGTTTTAAATTATTTCTAATATGTGTTTACAGATTAAACAAGAGGAAATGTCATACTCGATTTCCTCGACTATCAGATAGCCGTTACTCAGCTCGTGGAACATTTCACTACATGGACTGTCGTCCAGAAAGACATTAATTTATTGGAATGACAATCTTTTTTGGCTTCCTTTGGCGTCGTAAACGCTTTCTTTTACCTGTTTCGTGCTGTCTTAAAGTCTTACCTCTTCTCTTCCTGCTCTTCGTCCTTTCCGTGGCACATTGCGAACACCCTTAGTTTGCAGTTCTGCCAGTGGGAGCGCATGGAGATTATGTAGGGCAAAAGAATAGTCAGACCTATATTCCCAGAGATTAGTTTATTAGTTGCAAAGAGGCAGTTCAAAACCAAGTACCCACCTCCATCGTCGTACAGCCAAAAGACATCAATTGTGCCCTTGGGCTGTTTGCGAGTGAATATGGTCATGGCGTCTAGAAGGTTTTGGGGTATGTCCGATCCGCCCTTGGTGTGGTAGGTGACGGCGGGCTCATCCGAGCTGGTCACCTTGTAACTGCGGGCGTTGCGCTGCATGTTGGGCATCGGTGCCGGTTGGGGCATTGTGAACGAGGAGTTGGGACTGTCCATGCTGGCTAGGTTCAGGTTGGAGTCAATGTGCAGTAGCTCAGAGGCGGCATTGGCCGCCGGCATCAGTTCGTTGGTGAATCCGTGGGCATTGGCGGTGTGCATGTGACCCATTCCGTTGGCCGGCAGGGTGACCTCGGAACTCAACTCCGAGAAATCCAATCCGTTGGGCAGGCGGAGCAAGGCTACGCCCATGCGCTGAGAAAAGGCATTGCTACGGAAGACGTCGAGTTGGTCAGGCATCCAATAACATTATGGAGGGAAATCACTTACTACAAAATGGAAAAGTAACTCTCCACCTCCTCTTTGCGACAGCGATTCCAGTCCGGCTTGTAACCCACCAGCACAATGTTCGGAGACATCTTGCCGAATCCCGTTGACTTTGTCAAAGCATTTATTCCGTCCTCCAGGCTGAACCCATCAATCACATTGTAGAATCCTTTGATTTTGCGTGCATCCAAGTACTTTTGTCCATCCTTCACCAGGTGCTGCCGGTTCTTGTAGCCCACTCGTACCTGGAAGGAAAGAACGTTACGGCGATAAAGTATGTCCTAAAAAGGGGTATATACTATGTAGGAGACATTTGTCAACAACTAAATGTTTAAGGAAGCATGTTTTCTTTTGAAACCTGTATTATGAAACCTATTTCTTTCTCTAAATGAGTTTTACCTAATACGGAAATCTATTGACTTACCGGTATTATATTTGCCACGAACATGAGGGAGTTGTTCTTGGTCAATAGGTAGCCGAAGTCCACGAGTGGCGGTCTGGTCTTAGGATCGCCGGAGAGCACCAGCACCTGAGGATGGTAGTTCTTCACGTGGTCCGAGACGTTCTGTAGACGGTGAACGGCCATAAGAGCAGCCTTGTACTGCTGTGCCTGCGTGGTGGATCCCCAGTTGGCGTCCGGCTTGCGGTACATTACCACCAGATAGAGGGCGAAGATGATACCAAAGGTTATAATGGCGGCCACGTAGTTGATCAGGAACATGATGGCCACGCACATAGCGAACCCGAAGAGGCTGAGCCAGGCGTTGTAGTACTTAAAGGTGGGTCGCCATCCCAATGGCTTTACGAAGGCCGCGTGGAATGTGCAAAAGTTGATGAGAGCGTATGAGGCCAGGTAGAAGGTTGAGATCAGAGGAGCGATCAGGTTGAGCTCTCCGATCAGCAGAAAGCCAGTGGTAATGAAGAAGGTGAGTACGTAGCCGCGGTACGGTTCCCCGTGTTTGCCGTACGGCTTCGAGAAGAAAATTAGGCCTGGGTAGATCTGGTCAATGCCCAGGGCCTGGACCAATCTGGGAACGGAGAGCAGGTTGGTCAGGGCCGTACTCAACGTGGCCGCAAAGCATCCAGCGTAGATCAGTGGTCCCCACAGCGACATCTCCTGCATCATCTCGTACGAGTTGAAGAGACCCCAGGTGCAGTTGCCAGTGGCCAGGCACGGCAGCTCCGAGGAGACAATAGTGCCGTTGATAAGGTCGGCCGGTATGCCGGAAGCATCCCTTACAGCAGCGCCGCCGGCGAAGAGGACAAAGAGAGCGTAGGAGGACATCGAGATGAGCAGGGACCAGAAGGTGCCCTTCGGGATTGCTGCTCCGGCATCCTTGAGGTCGCCACAAATATTCGCTCCTGCCTGAATGCCGGTCACGCTGGGGAAGAAGATGGCGAACACGCTGAAGAAATCGTGGTTTACGCCCTCCGCATACCGATAGTCAGCGCCAAAGTTCTCCTTCAAAGTAGCCCCTAAAGATAAAGATAACCAGTCATGAGGCAATTACTCTCTTAAACTTATTTGAACTCACATGAAAAGCCCACAAAACCCCTCGAAATGTGTTCCTCATTGCCCTGAGGTCCAATGGCAGCTCCAATCAGGAAATTAAAGATGGCCAGGACAATCGTGACGATCAGGAAGTTTTGGGCCTTCGTCTCCCACTCCATACCCACGCAGCAGATCAGGATCAGCACCAGTACGGTCACCGATCCAACGATCCGGATGTCATTGATCCCATTGTCGACAATCTTCAGGTCATTGTTCTCTGGAAATGAGTTGTTGGAAAATAAAAAAGAATGGATTAATCCGGAACTAAGTTTAGGATATCCTTATTCTGTTATGCCAAGTTTGGATCCATGAACTCTTTTACTACGGAAAATAAGTATAGGCAATTTACTAGTCGTTTATGAATATACTCATATAATATATAATTATACCCTAGTTATTGATTATATTTGGAATTTGGAACTATTATTATTAATTTAATTGTAAAAAGTGAATATAGCGAAAGTCGTATCTATTTCGACCTTTAATTTTATATCCCATGTCGAATTTAAAGCTGTCCCAATCCCAATAATCAATTAGCCCCTGGGTGCACAAGTAGATTGATACTCACTCAGTAAAACATTTAGCGATTCGCAGAAGCCGATGGTGTTCATCGATGCCGAAACGGCGTTGGCAAAGGCGAAAACCACGCCCACTGACGCTCCAAACTCGGGGCCGAGCGAACGGGATATGATGAAGTAGACCCCGCCTCCCTTGACCTCGCCGTTGGTGCTAATGGCTGACAGCGAGAGCGTCGTGATGACGCAGACCACCGCGGAGATCGTTATTATAATCAGCGACTGCAGGATGCCCGACTCGGCCACCACCCAGCTGAGGCGCAGGAAGAGCATGACGCCCCAGATGTTCAGGAGGCAAGGTATCAGCACGCCGACGATCCATCCTAGCTTGATGTGTCCGCCAGTGGCTTCCGGTTCGGGTTCGGGAATAGTGATGCTCTGCAATGGAGAAACGAACTTATCATAATCAAGTCCTGCGGATTACTTACAACATAAATGTATGTCGGTTGTCCTAATACCTTTCATAAGTAAGCCACATATCATTAACTTTTCACAAATGTAGGTCATGTTCAATCTAATCCGTTAATGCTTTAGCCATACAGGGACATGCTAAAGGCAGCTATTATTATTTGTCTGATAATGGGATCTTGAAATCAGTAGCATTCAATCGAGTGTGTGCTAAGTGTTTGATTGAATTGACTTCGGAAGTTTTGTAAACTGCGTTCGACTTCTACAGCTGTTTGGGTGAGAATTTATCCGGAATTACTCATACGTCATGTGTGCAATTTAGTACTCGAGTTCAATTAACGACCCGTCGACGCCAGCCGAAATACAAAAGCAACAGCAACCAAAGGCACGGCAACAACCAGATTATGAGCAGCTTCATACTGCTTTCCATTCCAATTAAATTTCATTACAGCCGCACTAAGACTCGAAACATTATGGAAATGTTCACATAAAAGTTGAAACCGAATGAGATGCCATCAAGCTAACTACTTATCGTAGGGTTTACTTTGTTCGGTTCGGATATAGTTCGTCCTATTGGGTATCAAATGGGTAGCAAATGTAGAAACAAATACCACATCTAAAAATAATACTTAAATTACTTGTTATTTTATGAAGCCTCTGAAAGCCCAAAAATAGATTTTTATTTAGCTTGTTGATCTTCGATTTTCTGTAAATTAAATTGAAAGGCAGGTGGTGGTCCTTTAAGAACACGTGCTTTTGCAAGACTTTACGGGGCACAATCCTAAACCAATAGCCGGAATTCAATCAGATTCAAAATAGTCTTTTAATTTAACGGCTCTGAATCGATTTTAATTGAATTCAATCAATAATTTTAGTAAACAGCAAACAATGTTTCCGTATGTATATATTTATTTATCACATGCTGTAATATACGGGCCCAAAAACTTCCACTGGCACTGATCAGCACAACTTCTTGTGATTGTGATAATTTAATAGATTTACCAAGAAATTGCTCCCATGCCCTTGCTCGGTTTTTGTTTTGCATTGCCGCACCGGTGGAATGGGGCTTATTTACTTTATTGTTTGCCCACATAATTGAGTGTTTTTTAAAGCTCCGCCATTTGGACACGTCTCACGTGGCATGTGGCATGTGGCGGTGGAGATGGTGAGTCCAGTGGCAGGGTTGGGCAGGACGACATCGATTCGGAGAGCACACAACCCCCAGCCAGCCGCAGACCGCCCCGTTCGCACACGCTGCGTATACGCAATGCTGGTTAGTTAGGCTTGCTAGGTAGGTGGTTAATGTTGATTGCATACACATTTTTGGCGGTTTCGAGCGGACGGCAGCTCAGTCAGACGCAAACAAAGGCATTTGTACACTTCAATAAAATGAGCCAATGTTGACGGGTGAACTTAAAGTATTTTACTCACTCATTTAGGCACAAACATAACAACAAGATAATTCAGTACTTTAAGAAGGATGCCCTATTTAGTTATAATAAATATAATTACAAACATTGAAATATATTCTCCAAGTGTATCAGCCCACTCAAGGGTTTCCAGAGCGGAGGACCAAGGGGGTTTTGCGGTCTCACTAGTTAGATCCTCTGGCGCTTCCTTGCTTTTCCATTTCATTTAATTTAGCGGAATACGCATTTGGCTCTGCGTTTGTTTTCCCCGTTCGAGTTGTCTTTGTTATTGTGCTCGATATGCGTGGAAAATTTTCGCACCCGAAATTGGAATTGGTATTTGTGCTTTACGACAAGGGAAAGTGGGAGATAAGCCACTTTCTCGGATGGCTCGTGCCACTGATTTAAGCTTAGAAATAGACAAAGAGGAGACAAATTATGGATACGAAAATAAGGATGCTGCGGCCAAAGAGTATGTTCTCAAGTTCATAAATAGATGGAAATGAATTCAGCCGGCAGAAATTTATTATTAGCTTCAATTAAGCAAAGTCTCTGGATAATTATGGCGACTTGTTACGAGGGACATCTTGGAGTCCTACAGTCCTTAAACAAATCTTTAGACCGCTGGATATATTCATTGATTCATAGTGAACTCGAATGGTCTCGAACTATAGCACAATAAGGCAAATGCGCATAAGATCAAAAGGCCAAATGAGTTATCCAATAAATTTAAGAAAATGGAATTTTTCTCATTAAGAAGAGAGATTTTCCACAAGTTTTCTGCCCCCTTGCCCATTCAAGCAATATCGGGAAAGTATCAGAAATGCAATACAAATGGGGTAAACATATTGTTAAATGCGCCGATAACTTAATGGCTTGTCCGGGGCAATGGCAATGCGGTAAACAAAGATTTTGCAGTAAGACCTTCTCATTAGGAAATCAATAAATGTTACGAAAATAGCAGCCAGCTCTTTGGCTACGAATTGTAAATTAGAATTGATATTACAAGTGCAATACAAAAGTAATCTAAAATGGCAAATACGCCACAGGCTGCCCCTTGATGATGCAAACAGTGCGCGGCAAAACGCTCATACGCCGTGTTGAACGACGAAAGATTTCGATAGTGCCGTTCGGTTTGACAAATTACTTTATTTGAGAGGTTCGATTTTAAAACTGCCAAGAACTGGAAATGGTTTTTGGGTGTCCGATTAATCTTGAGTGGGTTTTTTGTCAGCTTAATTGATTGAAAGTAAAGAATAATCCATTGCTTGGCCGACGTTTATAAAAATTACGTCTTGTCAGCACTTTTGACAGGTTCAAGACTCGCGCACTTGTGCACCCGGCGTTTCTGGAGGGGATTCAAGCCTCCTCTATGATAAGAAAGGGACGTCAATGGCAACAGCCACATCTGCACGGCGTTGCTGTCAATTTTAATGACACGACACACTTGGTCTGCATTATCGCTACCCTCTGCTCATCCACATCCCCATCCCCATCTATTCTGTGACACATATGTTACGGTGTTGACTATAGACGCCACATAGTGAGCTGTTTACCCACGCTTGGAAGGTTCCGCTGGTCCGCCCTTCGCTTCTTAAAACATTGTCCATGTGGCCTGGCCCATGCCAGATGCATGGCTGCATCAAAGACATTACAATAATATATTATATAATATATTATATATAATATTACATATAATAATAATTATTCTAATGTCTTTGGCTGCATCTTGTTGACAATTAATTTGGCTTTACCGCTGTTATCGATATCGCCATGTGCCTCATAAGCCATGGATGGATGCAGAAAAATCGACTTATCGTGTTGATTGTGTCTATTCCCAAGAAGAAAAGTTGAGCAAAAGCAAAAGGAAAACCAGGTTTTGATCTCCTGAGCGCGTTAGCGTAGTTTGTACTTACAACTAAAGCCGAAATCGATGTAAAAAAGTTATATACTCCTGCACGGATAATAGTTTAAAAACATTGAAAACGGTTTGTTAGAAGTGAGGACCATTTCATGAGGTTGGTATGGTTTTGGCAAGGCAAAAGGTTTTAAAGCATAACAAGTTTTCAAAAGAATAGTTTCGTATATTTATCAAAACCAATATATTTTTCCGTGTTCCAACACAAATAATTGTCGATTGCATATTTGCAAATTTTGATGAATAATTTTTAAGATTATAGGAACCCGTTAGATAAGTATTGATATCCATCTTTAAGGAGTCGTCATGCTATTGGAAATCCCCCTAACGAGCCAAAGCTCGCTTGTAATGCAATTTTGACGATATCTGTCACGCCGTGGTGGCCCGCGGAAGACACGTAAAGTGAATTAATTAAACAATACACAAAACTATATTAGGAGGAGGGATGTTCGCGGAAAACTGCTTGGCCACCGGCCATGAGCTCGCTATAGACGCATCAAGTTTATTACTTCGACGATAAACATAAAGAGCGTAACACGGGGAGCTATTTTAGGGCTCCTCCTCCCCCTTTAATTCCACCTAAGCGATAAGCCAAGATGGACTGAGAACTGAGGGCGGTGGGTGGTGTTTGCTTGGAAGGTCGGTTTCGGAAAGTGGTCAACATCGAGAGATGTGTGTTGCTGCTTATCTTGAGTGGCCACATCATCGCGATAGAAGCGCTCAAGTCTGTTGGCACAATACATCAATACATGGGATGCCTGGAAGACGTCATGGAAAACTCACAATTTGCACGTCGGAAATGTGAAAATTGCCCAAGTAAATAAATCAGGCCGCATATTAATGAATTTCAGATATAGAAATATTGTGCACGCATGTAGATGGGCATGTTTCTGAGTTTTTTGTAGGCCAAAGTACGCGCACAAATTGGAAGCAGACGAGAAAACGTTTCGATTTCTGGCTGGATCCATATTTTTGATTTTGGTTCTGGTTCGCTTCATGCTACCCAAGGTATTTTCGCTGTGCTTTGTTTATTTGCCGGGTACTTGAGATGTTTTCAGAACTGAGTAGACTACGATTAAAGTGCGCTGCAAGGATTCTGCCATGGCCAACAGAAAGCAGATTCCTGAGTGCGACACTGTAGCAGATTGAGATACTCCACGATCACCAACGTCACTTTGGCCTATCACTAAACACGACAAAAAACCCATTTCAAGTGCGTTCCATGCCTCATCGAAGACCGATTGTTGGGCAAGGTCGAATGTTCATTAGCACAAGGCCATTAAGCGATTAACCGATTAGCCACCAAAACTTAAGGCTTCTACGGACTTGTAATATGAAAATAATGTATAATATTTTATAAGATAACGTTTCCTTTATGAAACTCATAGTTTTAAATCCTATTTCTCCGCACATAGTAAGTTACCTTTTTAGACATTTGGTTTCACTTGCAATAACGTTTTAATACCCATTTTATGTGCACTTTATTTCGATGCTATGTAAATCGACTGTATAATCCCCAATTGCCATTCACGGATTATGCAAACTGCTTGGCACTTGGATTCGCTTACGTCATGGATTCCAAGTAGGGGGTTCAGAACTCACCTGATCGACCGCCTCTCCTTGAAGTTCGCCAATGGAAGGACGCTTCAGGTTGCGCATGGAAATGCGGTAGTTGTCCAAGCGGGGCAGACTCTCCCTGCAATCACATGGAACAGAAGGTATCTGATTAGAGAAAGTCACTTTAACCCAGCGGTTAGTGTCCGTACTGGTGGAACGGAAGCAGCACTATCACCGCCTCGGGCAGCATGACCGTCGCCTGCAGCGTTCCGAACAGAAATACCCACTACGCCGGATTCCAAGTGTAAGAACCAAGTTATTTGTGTATACACATTAATAATAAGACAATAAAATCGGGCAGTCGAGTGGTAAAGGTATCCGGGCAGAAGGTCAGGGGCTATACGCCGAAATCGAGAAAAATCAAGTTTTATCGGAACATTCTTTTGGTAGGGGAGAGAGTATGCTATGATGTATATTTACTGATCGCCAACGAAAACAGAAGCGAAAGCAACAAGATTACCAGCAGCAGAAACAGCTAAAGCCAAAGCAATGCCAAAATATAATTTAAAATCTTAAAAAGGAAAAAGCGGAATGAGGAAGGCAATAATCACTGAGCACAGTACGGCGCCACGAGCACACAGAGGCGCCGATTCAAAGGGATTTAAAGGGGAGAGGTGCACGGTGCACGTTGCTGGAGTGACAGCCGATTGGAGGACGCACAGGGGGAAAACTGAATGAAAGGCGTTCTACAAAACGACCGCATTACTCATTCGCAAAAATTTTACAATTTAAATGTACATACGTGTGTCGGCTTATTTTTAAAAAATTAATAAATAAGGCAGGCCCAAGAAATTGACCCCAAATTTTGTTCGATATTGCGAGAAACTTACGGAAAATTGTATTCTTCATTTTCTGTACCTTAATATAAAAAAATATGTTTCTGAAACACCAAAACTCGCTTAACAATTTCGGAAAACTCATGAGTTTAAAGTGACAAAATGTAATCGGTAAATTTGCTGAAATACGAATTTCTTTGTAAGTTCATTCGCAACTTTCTGATGGTCCACTAGCCCAGTTCCATACAAACCTCGATCCCTTCGCAAATCCTGATTATGGTCGACAGCCATTAATATTCCCTGTGCTCGTTCTTAGTACTGTGCTCGTTCTTAGTACACCCCTTTTCTTCTGACTTTTAGCGCAGCTGATAAGTCCAAGTAAAGTGCAATCCCCACTCTGTAATTCGATGTATTTGATCCCCATCGCTTTTAAGTCGCCGCTCGGCTCGGGAACATTTTATGAGTATTTATTAATTATAGACAGAATCTCTGGAGGGCGTTTTTCATTGTGCTACTAAATAAATTGCAAGCATTCAGCGAGCCGAATCGGACGTCTTGTGGCTTTTCCTCCGATTCCATTTTCACTTCCAATTTATTTGCCAGGCGGCGTAGATGGGGCATGCTAAGATACAGATACATTCTGCGAATATATGTTTATGTACAGCATGTAAACACGGACCCGCACGCTCGTTCATGGCGTATATGGAGTCCAGTCCATTGAGAGGCATTGATTGCTGGCCGGTTTCGTTGGGAATCAGCTGGTACGAGTTAGTTCAACAATTGGAGCCGAGCAGAGTTCGATCAATTGAACTCATTTGCGCACGCACTCCCCAAACGACAAGCCGTAAATTTATTTGTTGACTCGCGCATCCTCTAGAGAAACCCCGAGCTTACGGCTCCGGAACTCGCATAGTGCAAGTGATCACAATCTCCGATGACGATCCTTCTGCCAAAAACGGCTGACCGCGAGCTGATCCCACTAATCAGCAATTCCATCATTGATTTCATTATTATTTGGCGAGCGATGGCCAATGTAAGTTGCTTGCCGTGTGAAAAATATCAGAGAAAACAAATCATCGGCTGTCTTTAGTCCGGAGGTCAGAGTTCGGACAGATCTTTGGCAGCCTTTAATTAAATTTAATTCCAGCACGTGATTGCCAATTATCGAGAGTGTAACCATTGCAAAATTTAATTCGGAGGCTCTGACGGGGTGTGTGTCAAAATCGTTAATTTAGCCAACTGTCATGTGGCAAATTTGAATAATATGAATTTAAATATGAACAAGAGAGAACGCTATAGTCGAGTTCCCCGACTATCTGATACCAGTTACTCAGCTAGTGGAAGTGCGAAGGAGAGTCTTCAACACTGACAGTTTTTGGCGGTTTGTGGGCGTTAGACTGGGCGTGCCAAAAGGGTTTTTGGCAAATCGATAGAAACTTACAAGACTAATACAAAAATGAAAAAATATGAAAACATTTTTCAAAAGGGTGGGCGTGGCAGCTTTGGGCGGTTTGTGGGCGTTAGAGTGGGCGTGGCAACTTGTGCTGCGTCTATTCTCTGGAGTCTGTATGCCTACTCTGAACTTTCTAGCTTGTGTAGTTCCTGAGATCTCGACGTTCATACGGACGGACAGACGGACAGACGGACGGACAGACGGACAGACGGACATGGCCAGATCGACTCAGCTATTGATCCTGATCAAGAATATATATACTTTATATGGTCGGAAACGCTTCCTTCTGCCTGTTACTTTTCAACGAATCTAGTATACCCTTTTTCACTACGAGTAACGGGTATAAAAATTCGAATTATTGCAGATTCTGGTTAAATTGTACTTACATAGGTACTTAAAATTTTTCACATGATCTGTATATACATATATACCTATATTTATATTGGCAGTACCTTTTAATCACACAATTACATTTTAATAACAAGTGAATCCAATTAAGCGAACCTACCCTAATTTTTTTAAAATTTGGTGATAGTTAAACACCAATCTTTAGGCGGTATTTATATTTACATATGTACATATAAGCTGCGATTCGACCTAGTGAAAGTGGAGTGTAACAATCGGCATCAAGTGCATCCAGTGACGCTTTGCTCCAATTTTGGATGATGTTGCTCTTGATAAGCCTTTCGATCTGCTGTCATTTTGGGTTAATGTGCCAAACGTGATTACAATAAATTGACATAATGTGGCCTTCGTTGCGGTTATACAAACGGAATATTTTTTTTTCACTTTTCATGTATCAGAAATTTTGACGTGTTTTATTTTCTGTTTTAAGGCATTTGTTTATCGTGCACCGCAAACAAAAGCTGGCTAAGTTTAAACATGTGTTCGCACCTCAATTGAAACTCATTACGGAAAGTAAAATTAATGATTAATTTGCCTTGGGAAAACTGTAGTTAATTGCTGTATTATTCCTAAATTGTTTTAGATGCCTGTGAAGACCTCACGTGGATGAATATAATGTATCGCAGGCACCTGGAAGTCATGAGTTGAATCGCAAAAACTATTATCTTGCCAGTAAATCCCCCCAATCGAAGCAATTATCAAAAATTCAACAGCTTGTAAAATGGAACGTAGGAAGGAAAATTTGGACACGCTAATCGCTGAGAAAACAGCAGAGAATGTGTCTTTAATTTTTTCGTAATATACATCTTAAGATCTCCAGAGTTTATACACATTAAGGTTTTTTCATTAAGACTCTATGAGTACTTCAGATTAAAACAATGATGATGATGATTAAAATACAAATTAATTGAGTTATAACTTTAATATGTTAGTTGCAAAACCTTTACATCATGTTACTTAAATTTTTTTTACAGATTCTCCCAATAATAATTATAATTACTTTTGTAACTCTTTCTCGTAATCAAAAACGCTGATACATTTTAAATTATTCAAATAAATGGTATATGTATAAGAATATGTTTATACTGATAACAACAATCAACAACGAAGTACCATTAGTTTTAAACGACGTTCAGGGTTTCCCCCTGTATCGAAACACTTTAAAAGCAAATCGCTCGCATTTTCGACGGGAATGCGTTAAATTCCAATTAAACTTACTTTGTTAGCTGGGCGAGACTAAACTTGCGCTCGGCATCCGATTTCCGCAGGAAGTTTCCGAATCCGCGAAAGGAGAGCCGGGAGCTGCGGCGGTTCTCGGACGCTTCTCCCGGAGCCTTGGGGTGCAGGTGTTGCTCGTTGCTGGTCGGCGGATGGGGATGCGCTGAATCCGTCAGGTCGGATGGAGATGATCCAGTTTCCCCATCGTAGCCAGCATTCGCGGTGCCGTTCACCTTTGAGATCTGGAAGCGATCGGTCATTGTGTGGCTCTGGGGAGTCCTTGCACTAGGTTGCTAACTGGACCCTGGACACGGATGTTATCGATTGCACTAGCACCTTGTCGCAAGCTAACGAGCTGAGGACATTTGCATTTTACACACTTGGCAGGATGAGTGCTCCCTAGTGGGAGTGGATGATTTCACAGGGACCGCGAATCGAAGAACCCGAGTTGGCACGTCCGACTGCGCTTCACCCTTAACTGCGATTGTGCGGATATTCAAAACTCATCGACCACGTCGGGTTGTGTTAGGTGTTTCGGGTTTGGTTTCGGGTTTGTCTATATATGTTTCCGATTCTCGCGGAGAACACATCGATTGTTTCTCCGTGGCGGCAGAGCAATTGCAACTTATCGCGCCGACTGTCACACGGGGTTTGAGCTTTGTCAAGTGTTTACCGCCCGGATATTATGGCTTTTTGCGCCAGTCAGCTGTTCCTCCGCTCCACTGCTCTGCTGCTTCCGCTGTGCTGCGGATTTGGCAGCGGCTGCTTCAGTTCAAACCAACTTGACGCCCGCGTGGTGAGTTTCCAACAAGTGTTCGTGGCGAACCCAATACAAGAGCTCTCTCTCTGCGGAGCAACAAAAAAACTGCGCGATTCGGGGAAGAACCATTGGACGGGTCCGATGGCGGGATACCCGCTCTTTAAAGCGTCTAGCGGGCGTATTAGTAATTTTGCAACGAGGTAAGTAATTTTGCATATGCAGAAAGTAGTTCGCTGTTAGATTACAGAAACAAAAAATATTGTTTTATGGGCATAATATTTATTCCGTTTACAATTCCATGTAAATTGGTCACAATTGTACGTGATATACATTTGGGCAAAGGTTTTGTTTTAATGAAATGGGTAAAAGTTCGAAATTTGGAAATATTTATTAACTTAAATCAAAAGGCAACTATATAAAAAACCAACTGTATAGAATTTTTTTTAAATTTATTTTTTACATACTTTACTTTTACTTTTTTACTTTTTACTTATCGGAATATTTCAAAATCTTAACAGCTTGCAAATTTATGTGTGTTCTTGGTAAGAAAAAAAAACCACTATTGTCAACGTTGTCACCAACGCAAACGAGATTAGCGAATCCAATCTTATTATTATCGTTCCATTTCAGACAGGCATTTAAACCAAAGTCTAAACGCCTTTTAATAAAATGAAAATTTTTATTGTTTATTTTTTTTATTCAAACGCAAATACTCATTTATTAATAAAATATTTCATATTCGTTTATCTTAGAACTGCATAATAAAGCAAGGAGTGCTTTTTGGGTCACCGATGAAGGCGAAAAGCCTCGAAAGTCCTTCGTTTCTGTGGTGCTAACTATAATTTTGCTACTAATATAAACACAATTTTCTCGATTTGACTCGGGAAAGAGTTTAGCACATTGGCACGTTCGTGGTTACGATTCGTTTGCGATTGCGGCTATTAGCTCGTTTCGTTTGTTTACCCAATTCATACAATACTCGCGACTCTCCACACTCATTCACAATCGTTCGCACACTAAAACTTAGACACTCGTAACATCTTCACTATCAGCCAAGTCAAGTTGTTTAGCCAGGCAGCAACAACAATCGGGTAAGAGCATGCGAATAACCCCCTTAATCGAATTAAATTCGGTTTTATCTGGTTTGATTGGCCGGCTGGCTTGATGGTTGGATAGCTGGTTGACTGGTTGGTCGGGCTGCTTTTTCCTCTGCACCACAGAGGGGGGTTTCATAAAGAGCCGATCTCGGCGAAAAAAGTTATTTTTACTGAACCAAGTGAAGGTTCCCTCCTCCGAATCATTAACCAGTACCGAGAAACGAGAGAATCAACCCAATGACTTTATCTTGTTCCCTCCAGTGTTAAGTCTCACATTGGTATATTTTACTTCTTGTCATGAATGAATTTTTGACACTTTTCGATATTGCTGAAAATGAATAGATTGCCTATTAACCTTTCAAAGTTAAATAAACAAAATATTCATGAACATTATTAATATCATATTAACAGCTGGCTGGTATCGATAATTCAGAACATGTAATCATCCAATTAAAATCCCAATTTTGTGACTCATGGTTTTTCCATTCTACTGGGAAACGTATATTTACTCGAATAATTTCAAGATTAACAAGAGGGAATGCTAAAGTCGAGTTCCCGACTATCAGATACTCGTTACTCAGCTACTGGAAGTACAATTTTTCCAATTTTTACTGGCATATTGATAGAAAAACGATATAACAAGAATAAATTGAAAACAAATTAAAAAATTTTTCAAAACTGTTGGCGGGAGAGTTTTGGGCGGTTTGTGGAAGCGTGCTAAAAAGGTTTTTAGCAAATCGATAAAAATAGAAAAAATTTCAACACATTTTTTAAAACTGTGGGAGTGACAATATTGGGCGGTTTGCGGACGTGGCAAACAAATTTTTGGAAACGCTTTCTTCTGCCTGTTACGTACTTTTTACCGAATCTTTTAGACCCTTTTGCTCTACGAGTAACGGGTATAAAAATTCAGTACCCTCGAACGCAATTAACACGGTAATACCGAACCCTTTGTTCACCACAATAGCGAAGCACGAGCAAATTAGTTGATTACCCTTTATAACTGTTTTGATATCAGTTTTTTTATTGCTAATAATACTCAAGTGGTTTACGATTCCTTATTTATCAAAATTTGTTTAACGTCTTCCAAATTTGTTTGTTGCGTTTATTAAAGTAAATTATTCGGATTGTTGGTACTTTGCGGTAGAGAATTGGTTTACCGCTTCCAATGATATAAATTAATTTTGTATGCAAAGATTCTGAAACGAATAAATACGAAGGTGTCACCAGAATTTGTGATCTTCCTTCCTCTTATAATTTTTCAGATAACAACGTTCTAATGGAAATTTTTTTCAAGAAATGTAATATACCTTTTTACTCTACAGTAGAAAAATGATGTGATTCACGAATCCAGAAACATCATACCATGACTTAACATTTTGAAAACAGCATCTGGTACTGGACTATTTTTAATGCTGGCAATCAAGGACCTGTATTCGTCGTTCAGTAACTACGATTAATTCCTTTCTTACTTAAAAATTTTCACAGAAAACTTACTTTTATCAAGACTGAGACTATGGCCATGTGTACCATCTACCCTTAAGCAGTTACAAGCGGTTTTGGTTAACCCTCAACTGCACTCATTAACACCTCGCAATAGCGCTTGTATTTGGACTACGGACGAATTCTGTCTAATTGAACGAATAAACATCGCGAAGCTCAGACAAATTGATTGTTTTACAGCTAAAATTAAATATTTAAGACTTGACAAGCGTGTTGTATAACAATAGTTCACTGCTAATTAATTCCAACCTAATGGGTGCCATATATATCCGATTACATAGGGAGACGATATCGTCACCCCAATGACAATCAAACTAGTCTTGGGCTCTTATTATGGGGAAGACTCAAAACAAGACGAACATGTGCTATCGCAGTGGCCAGTGACATTATTTGACACTCGATTAGTAATTGAATTAACTGCTTCATACCACTTTAAAAAGGTTTCGATCGGACCGCGTGAAGGAAGTTTCGCAAAAAGCGGCAAAATTCTAGATTTGATCGCCAGTTACTGGGTTTTCGAATACCTGTCCTTGGCGTCAATTGTGGTTGATCGCCTTAGACTACTTAACTTTGAGTTTTAATTAAGCGACTCGTGTCACGGTGTTAAGTGTGTGAATCAGTGAATATTATATATCAGTCCACATAATGTTACTATTTTCAAATCTTAACCACATCCTTATTATAAACAAACTGAGCACTGGATCCCAGATCATATAGACATGTCCGTTTACGTCTTTGCTTTTTGTCCCTTAAAAATGGTCTTCTTATTACGGCCAGCGTTAATCGCTGTGACGAAGCGCACGTAAAACATGATAGGTGTAGTTTAAAAATTTAAAATTGCAAAAAATATAGATTCACTTTTCTTAAAATTTTTAAAAATATGAATGCTATTCAAATTATAGTGAAATAAAACTAGAGAGTTACGATCTCACATCCAGTTCACGAATTGAATTGGTATTAAAGTCTACCGAAAATATAAATAAGGGCTGTCAATTGCGACGAATGCTCACTGTTACAGAGGTCTCTCCCCGATGTTAGCCGGTTACTACTCTTTGGTGCCTCTATATATTTTACAAGATGCAGTTATGCCGTCGATTTGGGGGGTTTCACTCAATCTCCCATTGCTGGAGCGTCGTCATCATCACCAAACATTCGGCTCCGTCATGCCAAGGCAATATTAAGAGGCAGAACAGAACCGCTTCGTGGCAGTAACAACTTGTTCAGCGCCAGCCAGTCTCATTGACTATCCATTCGCCTGGAGTCTCAGAGATCGAGCCAAATTTTGCGATCGGGGTGCCGCCTTAAGTGCGACAATTGATTATAGGCAGACAGATACACATCCGCACTTGGAAATTCATTTGCAATCAAAATTTTAGTTGTAGTAATTGTAGGAATTTATTCATTTGGCTCGGTATTAAGCAAGAGTCCATTGATTGTGCAATATCGATTTATCATTTCGTAAGGCGGTCACTTTCCAAAGTACCAGGAAGTCGCTGCCCTAAATTCGCTTTGTTCTTTTATTCGCTCTTCAATTCAGGTAAATAAAATCATGCGAATAAGGGTCATCTCTATAACGAATATCAGCGTGATTACTAAATTATTATTCAAGCTGGCGTCATAAAAGTCAATATTTGTACACTCTTAAAAAAAAGTTCTGTATTTTAAAAAATCGCCCTAAAAAGAAATACAGCCTTAAAACTAAGAACAATTTTATATTTCCAAGTTTGCCATCAATTTAGGATAACGCAACCTAAAAACAAGGCTACGCGCAATGAACATTTTTATACCCGTTACTCGTAGAGTAAAAGGGTATACTAGATTCGTTGAAAAGTATGTAACAGGCAGAAGGAAACGTTTCCGACCATATAAAGTATATATATTCTTGATCAGGATCAATAGCCGAGTCGATCTGGCCATGTCCGTCTGTCCGTCTGTCTGTCCGTATGAACGCTGAAATCTCAGGAACTAAAAAAGCTAGAAAGTTGAGAATAAGCATACAGACTCCAGAGACATAGAAGCAGCGCAAGTTTGTCGATTCATTTTGCCACGCCCACTCTAACGCCCACAAACCGCCCAAAACTGCCACGCCCACACTTTTGAAAAAGGTTTTGATATTTTTTCATTTTTGTATTAGTCTTGTATATTTTTATCGATTTGCCAAAAAACTTTTTGCCACGCCCACTCTAACGCCCACAAACCGCCCAAAGCTGCCACGCCCATACTTTTGAAAAAGGTTTTGAAATTTTTTCATTTTTGTATTAGTCTTGTAAATTTCTATCAATTTTCCAAAAAACTTTTTGCCTCGCCCACTCTAACGCCCACAAACCGCCAAAAACTGTCAGTGTTGAAATTTCTTCTTCGCACATCCACTAGTTGAGTAACGGGTATCAGATAGTCGGGGAACTCGACTATAGCGTTCTCCCTTGTTTATTTCTTAATTTAAGTTCGATTTTCTTCAAATACGGGCGATTTTTTTTGTTGGCACCCTAAAATTACCCCAAAACAAGAGAGAACGCTATAGTCGAGTTCCCCGACTATCTGATACCCGTTACTCAGCTAGTGGAAGCGAAAAGGAGAGTCTTAAACACAGTTTTTGGCGGTTTGTAGGCGTTATAGTGGGCGTGGCAGAACGTTTCTTGGCAAATCGATAGAAATTCACAAGACCAATATAAAAATGAAAAAATATCAAAACATTTTTCAAAAGTGTGGGCGTATCAGCTTTGGGCGGTTTGAGGGCGTTAGAGTGGGCGTGGCAAAAAGTTTTTTGGTAAATCGATAGAAAATTACAAGACTAATACAAAAGTGAAAATTTCAAAACATTTTTCAAAAGTGTGGGCGTGGCAGTTTTGGGCGATTTGTGGGCGTTAGAGTGGGCGTGGCAACATGAATCGACAAACTTGCGCTGCTTCTATGTCCCTGGAGTTTGTATGCTTAATCTCAACTTTCTAGCTTTTTAGTTCCTGAGATCTCGACGTTCATACGGACGGACAGACGGACATGGCCAGATCGACTCGGCTATTGATCCTGATCAAGAATATATATACTTTATATGGTCGGAAACGCTTCCTTCTGCCTGTTACATACTTTTCAACGAATCTAGTATACCCTTTTACTCTACGAGTAACGGGTATAATAAAGGTCGCATTCCCTTAATCCCAAAACAAAGGATATTCGACCATAAAGAATAGCAAAAACAAAATGAAAGAGAGAGAAGTCTCTCTTGTTCCTGATTTGCGCTTCACTTTATTCTCAAAAAGCACAAAGAGAGAATAATAGATGTTCTCCCTTTTCGTCAAGCTTCCAGGAATATTTTTTGTGCATTAGTTGTTGTGATAACAAGAACATTACAGCAGACATGGAGGGTGGAAATGGGAGGATAATCGGCGATTATTTTTATTTTTAGGGCGATTTTAAAAGGGCATTTTTATGAGTGTACTGATTGCACGGCAAGAATGTGAATGTGAATGTTAATAAACCAAATCTACAATAAATTGTAAAAAAAATTGATAACTCAGTAGTACCTTGCATGCCCGTAAGCGGTGTTTAGTTTTCTTAACCATCTTAGTTAAATTATAAAGAAAGGTATGAACGTATTTGGACTTTAATGTATGAATTTCGCAAATACGAAGAATATGGCCAGAAAGCCGAATAAAACCAGTAAAATTGGGTTTCGATTGGAACTGGTTTGCTTACAACAACGGGGTTGGACAAGTTTATTAATTTATTATATCTTTATCAATGTAAGAGGTTTATGTAAACAGGGTGGACGATTAATCATTGAAAAATAAGTTCATAAAGCGAATGAAGTTATTTTAGGCTTCATGTGAGTTGATAATTTGTTATTTCCAAGATAAAATGGGTAATTGAAATGCTAATCTAGCCAATTGAAAATTATCTTATTAGCCAACTAAATCTTACATTTACTGTGTGTACCTGGTAATTACACAATCTAAAGAAACTATAAACGATCTAAGGAGTGTTTTCATGTACACTATTGTTATTGCATTAGAAAAGGGTATTATAACAAGGGGAACCAATGCATGGACCTTTCTTATTGTTACCAGCACAGCTCAGCCATTCTTTAAGTTTTAATCCATTCCATTAATTCATTCTGTTAGTTCTAATCTCAAATGCTATTGATCACACATCAACGTGACTGATTCGTGACTACGCCAATGGACGGCCACCTTGACATCTCGAGAAGGATCGTTTAATGGGGCACTTGTAGTGCGATCTTATTGGAAAGATGAAGAAAAGAAGAAGAAAAGCTCATAAAATATTACGTTTGTGAAATGAAGTAATGCAATAAATAAATAAAAGCTTGTTATTGATTGGTCGGCTGCAACACTTATTTACGGATTATTGTGTCACATAAAAATAGTTTTTAGAAGGTATTATTACCATAAATATAAATTAAGTGCATAACATCCAGATCCGAAACAAATATACATGAAAGGATCGATTACAATAACAATTTTTAATTGAACTACTAGTTTGTTTTAAATATTTATTTTAGTTGCATAAACGGTTTACACATGCAAAACATTTTAAGTCCAAATTTCACTATTTATTATTGTTTGTTCTTGAATTTGTTTTTATGCTACACATTTATGCTGTTAACTTTCACACTGAATCTTATTAATAAAATAAGTATAAATATATGTATATTTATAATCTTGTTTAAAAATTTTGTTTAAGCTTCCTTCAGTTTAATTTTTTTTGTCTAGTGAATTGCTTTTCTTGTGATTGCCTTCTTGGTTTCCTGGATCCACTATTGTAATCAATGAAATTTATGTTGTTTAAGCTTTCTTTTCAAGACAAATATAAGTTGTATAGTTGTACAGGCTATCGGAGCTTTCAATTGAGGCAAAGGTATGCCCAGATCCAAAATCGGGTTTGAGATTTCTTTGATTGAGAATAGACTTTGGTAAACGGCTTGCAACAATGGGTGGGTTTTGTGGTGAATTGTGTGTTGTTGAAAGTTTCTTGTAATGCATTTATCGATTTACGTTCCATGTATCTATGTATCTTTTCCTTTCCACGAAGTTATATAAAAAGCTGAGGAAAGCTAAAGCGGAGATTTAGTAGGTAGGAGTAGTTAAGAATATGCACACTAAAAGCAAAACCTAAGATTGAAATTAACATCCAATAAATCCGGCGAAAATACAAAAACTTAATAGACCCCGACCCTGATATAACAGACAATCGCAAAGGACCAACGTACGAATATTGCAAAAATTACAGAAATGTTGTGTAAGATTTAACTAATCGAATTGCTAATTGTCCTTTTGGTCCTGTCCATTTCTTTCAGCGATAACAATCAATTTGCTATAAATAAATTCTCCTTATCTGGCAATCGCCATAAGGTAAGCTATGATAACTCTTGATTTCCAAGTTCTAGCTGCTTTGCCAAAATGTTAACTTAAACAACCAGATGCGATACATCGCTGGTGTATCCGGGCGAGTAGCGAGGGGGCAGGACACTCTGCTGGGGCCGTGTCTTGCCCAGCATGGGCATGGGCATTCCCGGCTGGTTGGTGGCAATCACCTTCGGACTCTGGCCAGGCTTGCCCAGTTCGTAGGGCCGACGGATGCGAAGCACGTCGGCCGCGTCTCCTGGCCAGGCTCTCTCCGGTCCCAATCGCTGACCGAGGCGAGGATAGCGGCGCTTGTCCACTGCCAGACTGATGGTGCCCGGGGCATGGGTGGAGTTCAAGCCCACGTTGTACTGTCGTTGCATCGCAAGGGAGGCACGAATAGTCTTTCGTTTCTGGGAAGATAAGTAATGGCCTATTGCTCTTGTTAAGAATGTGTTGAGTACCTACCTCTATGGTGCCCCGCCACTTGTCCGCCGCATGTCGGGCAATGTCCAGGCGCTTCTGCTTCTTGACCTGGTGCTTCTTGTAGATGACCTCGATGATGATGAGGCCCACGCCGCCGGCAATGCCCACACCCACCAGTATGAACACTCCCGCCATGTTTTTAAGACCCAGAGTGTTGGGCGTCTTCTCAAAAAGCTCGCAGTTTTGCTGGACGTGCCCGTGAAATATCCACTGTTTGTCCAGTTTTTCCATAAACCCGCCTGAAAAAAGTCATAAGATGCCTTTCAATGATACAATGTATGTGTAACTCATACTTTCGTGGAATTCCAAGATAGCTAGCGTGACCGCATCCGTCCAGGGAGAACCCTTTTGGAGTCCAATCCCGTAACCACTTCGTCCGAACAGCTCTCCGGCAGTAACCAGTTCACAATCCTTCGAGGCTTCGTACTCCAGGCGAGATGAGTCCCAGATGAAGGCCATAAGCTTGCTGTGGACGTAATCGAACGTTATTGTTATTGCTTGTACTGTATGGATCGGGATGGGGTTCAACATGTAGAAAGAAATGTTTAAGAAACTAGAAAGATAGGGTAGCTTCGTTGGCCGAAACTTCAAAGATGCTTCAAAGGATACTATCCCTATCAAAACTATACAAAAATAGCTTTTACTAATTCGTTACAGATGGCTTTTGTGCACACTTTTACATAGCGATCGGCTTATAGCTATTTTCCCGAGTATGTTCCCAAAATCCCAAAGTTCATGCGGACGGACAGACAGACAGATCGAATCGCCTATTACCTATCAGTTATTTTTCAACCAATCTAGTACAACGGGTTAATACAACTACAGATATATAATATGTAACTAATTAAGTTAAACAAAATAATAAAAAATCAGTTGTATTGTAACACTTGGCAATTATTAGGTATTTTTTGAAAAGACCAATAAAAATTCGATATTAATATACCCCACTTTCAAAACGATCTGCGAGGACTTCAGACATAAAGATGCTACGATATGGAAATTCAATATCGTATAAGTGCGGATAATAAGGAGGCAAAACCAACACAAACACTAACGATTACAAATCATATATCATATCTAATAGATCGAAACAGAGAGTGAGAGAGCAAGAGAGATAGAGAGACAGACAAAGATAGAGACAGTGGCGTTAGGTGGACTAAATCGAACTGAAGGTGGCATATTGGAGAGTGAGTAAAAGTAGTTGTATAGTTGTAGTCTGGTTCTGGAAGGTGGTGCCATGACATGCGATGCTACGCTCAGCTACGATAAGGATCGGCGGCCTGATGCAATCGTTACCCCTTCTTCACATCCTGAATAGCCTGCTCGGCGGTGGCGTAGTTATTGGCCTCCATGGTGCGGTACATGTTGGAGAGCTCCACTTGGCGACGGAAGTACATGTCCACGGAGGAGCCCTTGACGGTGGCGCAGGTTAGGTTTTCCATAGTGTTTCGCAGCCGGGCGTCATTGATGCCGCTTAGCTTGGTCTTGGGACGCTCCAGCACGAGGAAGGCGGCGAGGTTGGCGGTGTACGAGGCAACGATGATCATGGCAAATCCGGCCCATACCATACCCAGCACCCGGGCGGAGAAGCTGCGGGGCGTGCCCTCGCCTATCCCGCTGTTTAGCAGGACTCCCCAGGCAAACCACACCGCGGAGCTGAGGTTAAGGGCTTTCTCCTCGTTGCTGTCTGAGTGCGAGAGCTTGAAGCGTCCGAACGGCGAGAATCTGAGTTCGAAAATTTGGAATTGGAAACGTGTGGTTAATAGGATCCGGATCTCCAGTCCAGGCGAGGTTTAGCTGCCATTCAACCGTCCAATGCAGCAGCCCTCTACTTTGCTTCACTTTAGCTTGGGTGGGTGTTTGGGAGATGGGTTTACCCTAGGATTCACTCACCTGTCCAGCAGGTAGAGCACGAGCGCCACAACATGGACCGACACCATTACCAAGATCCATAGCGTGTTACTAAACGGCTGCAAGAAAGACACGAGAGTACTCGATCGTGACGGTTTCTTCTCGAGTATTGTAATGCCTTGGTATTTGAATGGCTTCGAGAATTCAATGTACTCGGCACGCTCCGGATTGATGGTTAGTGGTGCCACGATCATGCTAAATGGAAGTCCTATTAGTAGAAGTCGCATGCTGGCAAATCCCGCATGAGCTTACTCGGCACGTTCGTTGACCAGCTCCCCGATGAGGCCTGTCCACTCCTTGCGCAGCGTCATCGCTCCCGTGCTGTTCCGCAGGATGTAGTGCCCGAACTGCCCATCCGGCGAAAGGGCTAGGTCGTAGGTGAAGTTGATCCGCTTGGACAGCTCGATAAGCAGGTCAATGCAATAGCCGCGGCAGCAAAACTCGTTGGCTGTCGGCGGAAAGGGTAAGTTTATATAAATTAACTTATGCAACTGATATTTAATAAACAAACAATTAAGAAGTATACATTTTTTCTTGTAGACCTGTTTAATGAGTTTAATGAGGAGTTGAAGCACCCACCTGTGGCATCCGAATTGTTGAACAGCGGACATGGACGCTCATCCGGCTCACACCGAAACTCATCGTCGCCCATGCGCCGCACGTAGACAAAGGGCTTTTCCTCGATGGTCAGCAGCTTTAAATGGGTGGGAATCATGATGCCCTCTGGCTTCCGGCGCTGCTTCCCCGGCCAAATGATCTCGCTGTCGTTTATCCTCATCCTCATCTTGGCCCGCATCTGTTAGTTATTTTAAAGGGATCACGTCTTGATAACTTAGAAAATACAAGAAGTAACCTACACTGTCGTAGCTGAACTTTCCAACCACGTGCTTTTTCTGCTGCTCCCGAATGTTGATCACATCATAGCCGGCGTAGATCCGATCACCATTGTCATCGAAGGCAACCTGACCCGTTTCGCCGGTGATATTACGGCTCTTGAGGTACTGAAACAGCCGCTTGCCTGTCAGATGTTAGGGATGATATAAACTTTAAAACACCATGACCACATCAAAGTACCATAAAGATTACGAACCCGATTCCCAGTTCACAGCCGAATCGCCGCAATCCTTGGGAGCCTCAGCAATGGTCTCGTTGGAAATCATCTCCTTGATGGCCGACGCCAATACGTAAACGCTGTCCTGTTGGTTACCAAAAATAGCACTTAGCACTTACTAAGAATCTTAGGAGCAGAAGGAGCTCTTACCCTGATGTGTCCCTTGTCACTGTGGGCGTGCTCCAGCTGGAGACCCAGCACTCCGTCCGGAGTGTTGTTGGAGAACAGCGCCTGCTCCGTCACAATCCACACATGACCCTCTCCAGTCATATTGTATTCCCCGGCATCGCGGAAGATTACCTGGGCATCCTCCGTGCTGCGGATGAATGTGAAATACACAAAAAAACCATGGAAATTATAATGTCGGAATTCCATACATGATTTGTATAGACTTGCTGGATTTGTATCGTACACTAAAGTATTCCAAAAATTCGTTCACACGATACGTATTTGAACATTAAATTTTAACCAATAGAAATCACAAGCTGTGCTAATTAACCAGCGAACCTTTTTTTTTTTTTGATTTGCAAATAGTTATTGTTATATCCATAGATAGACCTTAGCAAACTCTGTTTATCATTTGCTAACCAAGAAAACATCCCACGCATAATATTCATTTAATAATAGTAATAATAAAAATACGTAAACGGATAGAACATCGTTGCCTCCTTTTGATAAAAAGCAGAAACGACCAGTTGCTTAGTCAAAGGCACTCGCATGCTGGAATTTGATCTTAGTAATCTTGTGTACGCCGCTTTTCCATTGACAATAATTTACGGAGCACAACAAAAAAACTTTATTGTGAATTGACAATTGACTGATGGGCTTCAAAATAAAACAAGACAGAACGCTACAGTCGAGTTCCCCGACTATCTGAAATTTACAAGACTAACAAAAATGTGAAAAAATATGACAATTTTTTTCATAAGTGTGGGCGTGACAACTTTTGTGCGGCTTGTGGGCGTTAGACTGGGCGTAGCAACATGAATCGACAAACTTGCGCTGCGTCTATTTCACTGAAGTCTACATGTGAGTCTCAACTTTTTAGCTTTTACAGTTCCTGAGATCTCGACGTTCATACGGACGGACAGACAGACGGACAAACGGACGGACAGACGGACATGGCCTGATCGACTCGCTTAGTTGTGCCTGTTACATACTTTTAAGCCAATCTAACCAATCCCTTTTACTCTACGATTAACGGGTAGTATTAAACAGTTATCCGAAGTAGGTAATGCGTCTGCAATGCAGCTGCAATAGTTAACTGGCATGTCTTACATATAATTTCCATCCGACATTAAACCTTTAAGGCATTAAATCATTTAGGACTCTTAGGATTCGAAAGCTTGTACACAAGCTTATGAATTTAATTAAGTATCGTTTCTTGGTAAAGAAAAACTATGTTCGGTGAACGGCAACAAAATCGAACGAGATTTCTGACTCGAGTTAGAGGAACTCACCTGGCGTACATCAGGTAGACCCTGGACTGGGCGGTCTTCATGTCGATGAGGTGTTCGGTGAAGCTCTCCAGCTTGGGCTCGAACTCGACAATCAGCTCCACGGTGGCACGCACATCCACGTCGTCGTAGTAGGTCTGGGAAGTGGTCTGAAAACGACCCAGGATGGCCCGACCATCCGTGTCGGAGCTGTGGATAATGATAACCTGTCGCCAGTGGAGCAGATAACGGAATAACTTAATAAGTCAATAATTCAAATTTGGGAGCAGCCTTTCAGGTGGCAGATGCCAACTCGGAGACCCTGGAACCTACCTTCGTGTACGCAAAGTGGCTGAGCATCTCCAGCCAGACATCCGCTTGGTGGTAGTAAGGGGGCACCGTCCGCAGGAAGGAGACGTGGATGTTCTTGTCGGAGAAGGCCGCGTCCCGCGAGGAGATGCCAATGACGGGAATTGAATAGAATCCGCTTGTATAACTCACGGCCGCCGGCGACAAATCACCTGAGGTTTGCTCATGCGAAACGACTACGGCGTACACCTGCGGATGGAAAAGAAAAGGGTGCCGGGAAGTGGAAGAAGGGGACGGGGACGGGGACGGGGACGGGGACGGGTGACGGAGTACAAAATCAGTGGAAATAAGCAATGAAGGGAGGATGCCAAAGGGAAGGACTACTGGCAATGGGTCGATGTGGGCGGAAGTGTAAATGGCGCCGAGATGTAAATGAAGGTGTGAATTGTGAATCCGCATAAACAGACATTAGTTGACTTCAAACAAATCTCTAATACATGTAAATGAATTTCCGAATCCTACAGTTTCGAAACGCACTTTTCACATCTTCCATTCCATGAAGTCAATGGCAGTTCATTTGTTTATCTGGGTAATAAAAGGTTGGCAGTGGACGCGCATTTTGGGTACTGACATGATAAATTCATCCTTACATTTATGATGACAAACGATGACACCCCGAAACAGATATTGATTTGGACCTGGTCCAGTGGGCGTGAATGGTCTGCTTAGGATGGCCACCCCAATAAACAGACGCTCATGAGAAATGTGGTATAAGATTTGAAATGTGATGGATGGAATCCTAAGATAACCAATATGGCTTGCCAACCAGTTTGCCGGAAATTGGCTGAAAAAAGTGTTTCAGCTTTCAGTGACGCAGTTTTGAACTGATGGGTGCATTGCACTTTAAGAGCTAAAATGCTTTTTGTCATTCGGATTTTTCGGACACTCTTTGTGCATGACAGCGATAATTTATTGCACGAGAATCCAGTTTGTGAGAAGGCCTGTATGTTGAGTTGATTGATTGCACAGTGCGTTACGATTAAAAACCACATTTCATTTGAATAGATCTTTAAGTTTTTAACCAGAAGTTTGTAATCGAATAAACTAAATAATTGATATTATTTAAAAGAAGTGACCAGTGACTACTGTCTACATTCAAACTTGACAGCATTAATATTAAAAAACATTATAAAGCACTAAGCTTAAACAGACCATGAATAATACATTTTTGACAGCTTTTTTCTCTTTGGAAATGTTCAAATAAATCTCAGCTTGCTAATAGCTCGAACTTGCTAACCTGTTACATAAGAACTAAAAGTAAAGTGTCATATTTATATTTCAATTTGCACACTTAAGCATTCTTTCGCTCTAAGAGTTCCAGTTGATTAGCTTATGGATATTGAAATCTGCTGGCGTATTACCGTTCGTCATTATCCTGTTTCCGAGTCTTTTCTCCTTGAATCATGGAAACGAATCGGATCAGGTCGGGTTAAATATCTACACACAGATTTTGTGTAATTAAAGCGATGGTGAGGTCGGAAATGAACAGGCAATTGCATTTGGACACCGACTTACCCGATTCTCGATTAGCTTGTCGCACACATTAAAGACGGTCTTGATAGGATTCTTATCCATGCGGATGGTCTTATCATAGTAGGTGACCTTCCGCGGCACATACTGCTGATCGAAGTTGAGGTGCTGTAGTTTGATTGGAAACAGTGATTATCGCATTTAGATATTTGGAGAATCTAGTTAGTCAATGGGCTTGCCTTTATAGTGGTGCTAAAGTGCTCCTCGCTGTCGGAATTGCTCAGTACGCCGCCGATGTTGTACGTCGAGGGATTATCCGAGGCAGTGTGCCTCTGGGCGGCATCAATTGGCGCCACCAGAAGAACAATGGTGAGCCCCAACAATGGCCAACAAAAAACAAACCCAGCGACAGCCATTTTGCGAAATTCTATAGTTTTTGGGGGAGGATAAACGAGGTGTATTGTGCGACGATTTCAATGGATTCTCAAGCAAACATCCAGCATTTTCTGCAGGTAAAAAAGTTGAAATACCAATATTAATGTCATTATCCTTTTTCCCATACAGCAAGGCTATTTCTAAAATACCAGATTTCTTAAAGTTACCCCAATTCAAATTTTTGTATCCGCATTGCTTAAAGGGCTTGACTTTAAAAGCGCGGCATGTTATGAAGACTTCGAAGCTGCCAGATCGCGGAAAATTGAATATAAAGATCGTTGGGGTGACCATTTCATCATATAAAACCAAATATTTGTTGGAAGCCCCTGTCGCTTTATTAAAATGTCAGTAAGTAAAATTGATCAAATGTATTTCAAGCTGCAGATGCGGGTAGGCTTGTCAACATTTAATAAGTAATATTTACTTCGTTTCAAAAAGATATCTTGTTGCTGCTATGCTAACATTACGATGTTGGTATATATAGTTTTGTATGTAAGCAATTTTCCGTGCTCTCCCAGCTAATGTATTATCCGAATTTTAGGCACATATTGATACCCTTTCTTATCTATGGTAGATGCAATTGACTAGCTCAAAACAATAATTCTATATATCTGTAATAAAAGAGTTCAAATCCAAATTATTTACGGTAGTACTTTTCGCGCGGTCACACTAATTGATCATATGGTGAGGCGGCTATCAAGCACTTGTTGCTCGACCGCGCTTTCAGTCGGACGTGTTTTTTCTGTGGTTTGTTCGCGTCGGTCCGTCTTATCTGCGCTGCGCTGGCACTTCGTTGGAGTGAGGGAGACGGAGGAGCTGAGCGGTACGGTACACGACGTCGCGCATGACGCGGCGCCCTGGAAAATTGCATTTTCGTACGCTTCGAGAGGGTAATTTGCCCGAAATGCTGGCCAATTTGTTGGCCTGAACGCCACGGGCGTGTGTGAGAAAAGTGCGTAGAAATCGTTTTGTTTGCTTGTGCTGCTGCTGCGCTGCGACTTCGCTGCTAGAGTGTGTTCCAATTGTTGACGTTTCGCATGCTGTATCTCTTTCTCATAACCGGAATTGTTTGCCGCTGCTTTTGCCGACGTCGCGACGTCGCTGCCACGGCATTGTTATTGTTATTGTGTGCTGATTTTGCCGCTCTTCTTATTCTTCCTCGCTGTATTCCCACTTATTCTTATTCTCTCTCTTTTCCTCGGCTGAGTGCGCGCACTCAAGGTGAAAATATATACAGTTCTTTCGAGTGCCCGCGAGTGTTTACATTTTTATAAAATAAATATAAAGTCAAATTCGATTTATGATCGTCGTCTATTGTCGGATGATTCAATACCAATCTCAATACATTGCCGCATTTCTACAAGGGATATTTTCACATTCTGCGGTGAGTATTCCACGACAACGATAACCTGTTGCCAATCGAGCACAGTTACTGGTTTTTCTGGTTCCCAAAGGGCTTGCCGCCCATTTAAGTAGGTCATAAGGCAGTAAGCCTATCGAGAACACACCGATAGGCTAATTACCGCGATAGCTATTATCTAGCAGTCACGGCCTCGCTTTTCGGTTTGATTTGATTTTGATTTCGCTCTTGCCTCCGCTTTCGCAGAATAATTGAAAGTATATCAAAGCGAAAGGGCAAGAAATCCGCTGAGATTCAATTACGTTGCAGTGGCAGTTGCAAGACGAGGCCGCAACCACTTCTTTCTTACTCAAAAAGAAAAATAAAGGAAAAAATATAAATCCAACTGATTTATCAGGGGATAGAGGCGGCCCTGCACTGTGCTCTAAAAGTCGGGAGATAAATATCATATTAAATATACTATCAATAGATCAATCTTTAGTGTTTCATACCAGAAATAAACAACATATACATACCAGAAGAACCATAAACTAAATATTTTTCACTTTATAACTCCAGTCATAAACTACAAAAAATATGGGGGGCAGTGCCTAGCCTTTTTGGAATTATAATAGAGGGTGGCTAACGTAACCCAATACAAAAAAGTCAAACCAAATATCTTTCTACGTTCTATATTTATTCATTTTCGGCCGAAAAAGTGGTAAATTTTCCCACAGTGCACTGGATATGGTTTTCAAAGTAGCATACTTACAGAACTGTATTTTGGGATTCACATTTGTATATGTTACTTAGCCAAGCTAAATAAATCCTTAACTAAATCGGTCATAACTACCAAAATTCTAATGTTGATTTCAACTAAAACATTTCTATATACCTAATGCTTAAAAAATTGTTTTGTGGTGATTAGGGTTGCTTGTTGTTATACGAAAACTGTTTAAATGAATTTATTTAAGAAATATATAATAAATATATAAATATAATTAAGAAATGACTAAGCAATATAGTCATACTTTTAATTTGCATTTGTTCATAGTAATATCACTGTTTTATACCCGTCACTCGGTGGTAAGGAAAAGGGGTATACCGGAGTCGTTGCAAAATATGTAACAGGCAGAAGGAAACGTTTTATATGGGGTTTTTAAGGTTTTTTTTCAATAATGACATCTGTCGAGTGCTTTATGTTTAGTTTGGTTTGGCAATTCACGATGAATAGGTTAACAGCTGAGCAGCGATACCAAATAGTTGAATTTTTATTCGAAAATCAGAAGTAGTCTGTGAAAGTTCACCGCTTGCTTCGCTCGTTTTGTGGTGCTCCTGATCGGCCATCAATTCAGACTGTGCGCAATACTATCGTGTAGTTTCGCACCCAATTCACTATTTTGGACCTCCGGCCACCGACTAGACTTCGCAGAGTGCGCACTAAAAAAAATATTGCGGCGGTTGAGGCCAGTGTAACAGAAGTCCCAAAAGCACCAATTCGTCACCGTGCGCAGAAGTTACAGTTCTGCCCATCGACATAGTGAAAAATCATTCGCAAATATTTGGGTCTCAAGCCATACAAAATTCAGCTTGATGCTTGAAAAAGTGGTCGAAAAACTCACGTGGCGGTCGTTTGCCTGAAGTTATATTCAAACATTAATGCCATCGAATTATCTTTGTAACAAAAAAATCTGCTCTCTACCGTACCGTAACCTGTGAATTTTTTTTTTCAATTTTAAAACATAAAGCTCCGAAAAAAAAGAGAAAATGCGACTAGAGCATTACGCTATGAGTAACGGGTATAAACACACTGTATATTCTTGATCAAGCCGTTACCGTGTTCGTACCTCTGGACGTCCATATGAATGTCAAGGTTTCAGGAACTATAAAAGCTAGAAAGTTAAGATTCTAGTGACTGATTATGATGTGCGTGTTTGATTTACAAACACTTAGATTTTAGATTTTTTTTAAATTAATCAATTTTTATACCCGCAGATTAAAAGGGTATACTAGATTCGTTGACAGGTATGTAACAGATAGAAAGAAGCGTTTCCGACCATATAATATATTCTTGATTTCTTGAAATTCTTGATTCTTGAAATTTTTTGATATTTTTCATTTTTTGCGACGCATACTCTAACGCCCATAAACCGCCAAAAACTGTAAGGGCTGAATTCTCTCCTACGCACTTCCATTAGCTTAGTAACGGGTATCAGATAGTCGGGGGTCCCAAGTGGAGGGTCAACAAATTGGACATGTTGAGCCTGCTGCATAGGTTGATTTTCATTTAACTGCCTGGGTTAAAAATATTGCCTTTTATGGCAAAAGTGCTCTTTGGCCTCATTTTTTTTTTTTTTGAATTGGCACTTGGGTTCTTCTGGGTTTTCATTTAATCATGATTGGGTTAATGGTTAAATTATTTTCACAATATAATATATGCATTGTCCAACAAATTACTTTCTTATAAAAGTGGAGGGACAAATAGATAGTAAGTTTCGTTTATTAAAGATAACTAGTCAATTAAGAAGTAATTTGCAAGTTGTTTGATCAACAGGCTAGAAAATTTACATATTCCTATTTTGAAACGCTAGTGCGCAACAGTATTTAATTGTAGTTTTATTTTTTTGGGCAGTTATTAAATAAGAAAGTTGGCACTTAACAGCTATATCCTTTTTAATAACAAGCACCTAAAATGAAATCAATCATTATTTGAAAACCTAAAAAATGTGCAGAATGATTTTGTTATTCATATGAAGTTGAAACCCCTGTTTTAACTCAATTTATACAAAATGTGCAAAGCCCACTTGGCTGCAATTAAAGAGAGTGTTTGTGTTCGGATGCAGAGGTCGGGTGTTATCAATGAAGCGGACTGAATGAGGAGCCGAGTGCTGTCATCAGCGCCAGTCGAGTGTCAGTGTGTGCCTGTGTATCTGTGTGCTGCAGGTTTTTTTCTGCCCAGGTGAGCCGAGGTCTCTTAGCTTTTCAATAGCTTTGAGCCACCAGACAGGGCCCAGACCTTTATTGAAAGGCCGAATTGCTGAAAAGGACGTTCAGCACGTGTGCCCTGCTCCTCATTACTCATGATAAATGATTCTTAAAGGATTCTTACTTTACCCGCACTTCCCCGTTCTGCTGCTCTCATATTCTATTAATCCCCATAAATAGTTGATTAGACCTCCACAGTTTAAAAGCTTCCAGCATACATATGGCTGAACAGCGCACAAAATTTCCCCAAGGAAATGTGCTACTTTCTTTTTTGTTGAAGCTAACACAATTCCCAAATTAAACATTTAATATATACTGTCAGCTATGTGTAAAATAAATCGTATATATCTCATTAGACACGGGTTATACTTTCGACAAGGTTTCTTATGAATTTCACACTTCGATTTGCTCGCCATTCGAATTTTTGCACGTCCATTGATACAGCAGGTATTAGGGTATTCGCGATGTAACGTCGCCATTTTAAATGTAATTGAATTTAATATTTGCTTTATAAATTAACGATTAGAATTAAAACATTAGTTGTAACATATACAAGGGACGTGAAATCTATCGAAAGGTTTTGAACTTATGTAAATCGAAAATATTTAGCAATATAAACAGGCAGATTACTGGTTCTGTGAGATTTATAGGCTAAGTATTGCATGTTTATTGCATTTACATGCAGAAACTATAACACCTTACGATTTGAAAGGGCATTCTAACTTCTGCAGAGCCTCAGTGAGGATTTCCCTCGTGAAAATTTTCCTTGTGAGATTTTCCCTCGTTTGTTCAACTATTTAACATAGCGAACGTGCTACGTCCGGCATTTTATTTAATTTTCGTGTTGGTGCAGAGTGTGCGGGGATTGCAGATTGCTGGTGTGGTGCTGGTGCATAGGGATTTGTGTGACGAGGAGGACGGAGCAGTTGGGGGAACCGGGGGCGGGGGCGGTGGTTTCACCAGCTCCAGTGTAATTCGAACTGGCAAGCTCGGCGGCGGCTCGCATTTGATCATGCCTCGTTAAAATACTTGCAGCGGTTTTCGAACTTGGGATCCAGCGACACGCAGGTAGCGGTTCCAAACAGCAAAAGTTGCCAATGAACATGCAACCACAATAGGGGTTCAGATTGTTTGACTCCGCCGTAAATCGGTTAGAGCTCAATTGGGACTATATTGATCGGTTCGCCGAGCGAATGGCCGAGTAATTTCTCCCGCTGGCCAATTCAAGATAATTTAATTTGCCCTCCGTAGACGGGAATTGTTTTATGTGCGATCCGACAGGCAGAAAAACTCTCCAAGGACTCGACCGCAGACAAAAGCTTCGATAAAAAGGTCCAAAACTTTGAGCCAAACACTGTCGCCCTTAGCCCTTCGCCCGCCTCGTTCGCATTCACGCCCTGTTTCTATGACCTTTATCCCTTTAGCTTCTGCCCATGCCAATTCAGTCCTGCCACTTTTCCATTTAACGGGAAACCCATCTGAGCCAATAAGCAAGTCGAAGAAGTCCCTTCTCCGCCTGGCAGCTCCGACATTCGTGGCCCATTGTGTGCGATTCCCATTTTATATTTTGTGTACTTTGCAGCATCTCTTCGTAGGCAATTTTCGGGGGCATTTTTCACACACGAATTGCCAAACAGATGTACGAAAGCGTGTTGGATCTTTCAATGCACGATTTTAAGCATTGCACATTGATGTTGCTCACTACCCCGAATTTCCCATTCGGGTAATCGTTGGTAAGGTGCCTAATGCCCAACAATTCGATGGGCTTGAAAAACTATTTGGATTTAGGACAAAGGAAAGGATTCAAGAAATATTCTTATTTGCTCAACGGACTTTCGAGTTCTTTGGGAGTATTTATATCTCGCTTCTGAGGATGAGGTTTAGATGTAAGATGTTTCCTATCAAATACCCCTTATATTAACAATTTTTCAAATAACTGTGTTAAATATACATTTACCGTATATATTATATTAGATTATCTTATGGTAACGAATTACCATACTGACCATAACTCATTTATGCTCAAATAACTTAGTTATGCTTAAATATTAGGTAGGTGTCAATTAAAAGTCAAAAAGTCAACTAATTGACAAAAATAGGATAATTCTAATGAGTACAAAGTCAATTATTAGAGTGAATATCTTGAAATCTTTAATCAAAAATTAAACAAGTATAGGGAAAGTTTTCCCTCCAGCTCAACTATAGTCGTAATCGTAAATGGGGTCCCTCTCTGTGGTGGTCACATTAGTCTCTATAAGACGGAGCTGCACCTTATCCATAAGGGGGGCAAAGGCATACACACTTAGGATGAATATGAGGAACCCCGTGATGATGAGCAGGACGCAAACGACGACGGAACACACGATACACTGGGCTGTCTGGACGGAATCCATGACAAAATGGCGCGACCACGCCTCAACTGGCAGTGCCGCCACACTAAAAACTACTTGGGGTCGTATGTGGACTTTAGGTCTTGTCCTAATACACATTGCTTTAATTTACCACCGTGGATGTTCATCCCGCATATCCATTTCTTCAGTCCTTGCCTTTGTTGAGATTTCGGGGCATTTAACCAAGTAGTGGTTGGCTATGGCGAGTTAAGTTATGCAAACACTTTGTGTGCCACTCCTTCGGGATGCTTTGCTTTCTCTATTCTTTTTGCGCGCACACACACTCACACACTCACACAAAGAGGAAACTTTTATCCCACGCACACGGTACGAACTTTTATCCCTTTGTTTCACTGGCAATTTTCGGTTGTTTTAAACTGGGTAGAACTAGCGTTAATTCCGTTATTTCTGTTAATTTCGATTCTCTGACATATTTCGCCCAGGCTTAGCTTTCCGTATCGGATTTCACTGGCCCTGCATCAAATTTCGCGTACGTACCGTGGCACCAGACAGCAAGAGCTGTGTTGCCTACTTTTCGACGCTCGCTCAACGCGTCGCCTGGCTTTTTCGCTTTTCCTTCCTAGCTTTTCCGGGGCTGCAAAGGACAACGTGGTGCTTTGCGCGCTGCTCGACTACTGAAAAGGCTCCTAGGCTCCCCTAAAAATCCCTAACTTTTGGGCTTTAAGCTCCCCGAGTGAGCTTTCCAAGCTGGTGCAAAGCTAAGCCACGCCTGCGCAGTCTCATGTAAACAAACGCTCTGCCAGGAGAGCGGCTCTCTGCCTCTGTCTCCCTCTGTCTCGCAGCTGTTTGGCGGCGCACGCGATTGCGGTCAGCTGACTGCCACCGCCCGCTGCGTCGCTGCTACAAAACCAGCAACGACATCGACGTCTGCATCTGTTTGCATGCCAACCACTTGTGGCTGTTTGCTGCGTTGTTTGGCTTTTCCCACGCATGTGACTGAGCCCAAGCTTTTCCTATTTGTTTGACCGTTAGACGCTGATTTACGCACCGGTTAGTCGGTTAACTGATGGCTTTTAGAGCCGTTTGCAATCGTCTGACTGGCTTATATCGCCCAAATTGACAGGCCGATAGCGAACAATCCTCATCCTCATAAGACAATAAATTTGATTACGAAAGTGAGCTAGGTCAGTCCGTTGGCAATAAAATTATAATGGGCAAACTGAAAAAAAACAACGTTAGGGCGTTAGAGTGGGCGTGGCAGCATGGGTCAACAAACTTGCACTGCGTCTATGTCTCTTGAAACTGTAAACTTAAGCTCAACTCTCTAGTTTCCATAGTTCCTGAGAACACGACGTTCACAGACGGACAGACGGACATGAAAAAATGTCAAAACATTTTTCAAAAGTGTGGGCGTTAGAGTGGGCGTGGCAACATGAATCGACAAACTTGCGCTGCTTCTATGTTTCTGGAGTCTGTATGCTAAATCTCAACTTTCTAGCTTTTTGTAGTTCCTTAGATCTCGACGTTCATACGGACGTACAGACGGACGGACAGACGAACATGGCCAGATCGACTCGGCTTTTGATTCTGATCAGGAATATATATACTTTATATGGTCGGAAACGCTTCCTTCGGCCTGTTACATACTTTTCAACAAATTAAGTATACCATTTGATTCTACGAGTAACGGGTATAACTTTTAAATGTATTATCAGTTAATGAAGGCTAACATAAAATTAAGAAACCGGTTATAAGTCTAAAAAAATTAATGTTATTACATGAGGTGTAAGGATAAGTTATTTTTACGCAGCAGCTTAGACTTATAGATAATACACGATATTTGGTCGGGAATTATACTCGTAAACTTGTGTGGTCATAAGTGGTATTTATTCTGAAGAAAACATAATAACCTGAAACTAACATAGCAGGCTAACTTTTATTTTGTGTTAATAACCAACGCATTAGCTTTGGCAGACCGAATCCCTTTACTGCCAGGCCACACTCATCTAAATAAAACAAATTTTAAGAAATGCTCGCAATAGCTACCCAAACGGTGTATTGTTGGAGCCCAGTTTTCGTTGGAGCTGAAAGCGAAAGCCGCACCGACGACCTTGACCTGGTGGAGAATTCGCAATAATGCGCTTTTGCAAAAAGGGAAATCCAAAGCCAAATATGCACAACCCATGTTAAGCAAATGCATTCAAGTGGAGGCACAAAGAAGGGTTTATCAAATGTCCCACTACTAACCCAGCTAATTCGCAGCGCTGATGCGTAAAGCATGTCAAAGGGGCGCGGAAAGGGTTGGCCTAAGGAGAAGCCATAGCCATGAATGAAAAGAAAAGTTGAGCGAAAGTGGACCGGATTCCACTCGAAATGAGAGCGGAAAAGAGGAAAAGCGGAAAAGCTTCTGCAAGCTCAGGGCCAGCTTTTTGGTCTGATTGCGGCGAACTTGGGCCAACATTTTCGCTCCAGCGCTCGGTGTTCGCAGACCGTTTTCGTTTCTCAAAGAATCGCCCCCAGAATCCCCAAAATTAATCATCCCAGCTTGCTTTTTATTAAAGCTCCACGTTTTCTTTTGTTTACGAGATGTCCAAATATTAAAAAGAGAGTGTATGTGCTTGTGGGCCACTTGGTGATTGGTGAGGATGAAAATGTGCACCTGGAAAAACAAAACCCACGGAAACCTGGCTGTCCCAGCTTCCGCATATATAAAAAAAAAAACGAAAAATAGGCAAAATACCTCACACATACTGAGGGCCCTGTGTGTGTATCCACATTTTGAGTGTGATTTTGATTAAAGCGCTTGTTGTCCTATAAGTTTTGAGTAAATTCGATTTAATTGCCGAGCACCCGTGGTCAATGGCGGGCCACGGATTTGGTTTATTGTGATTAAAACGTAATTGCTTTGTTGGCAAACAGATTATGGCGTCATCTGTAGAATGTGAAAATCCTCCGCGCCCCAAGAATCAATTCATTGAAATGGCTGACGAGGTGGCACAGCCGCCTCCCTTTCATCCGAATTCCATGGTCCTTGTCGTAAAAGGTGGAGGTTCTTGTTTCCTGCCTTCGCTCAGCTGCTTCCTTCCATCACTACTAACGAGATGATCATATATGAGCAGATGGGTGTGCCACGCTGGTCTGACAGCCGGATAACGTTGAAGTTATAAATTTCTCATTTCCTCAGGATAAGTAGTGTTTTTGGCAGAATTCTCGAGGTTGTAATCCCTGTGTTAACTGAAGCTTGGGACGGAATTTCGGTAATTGTTATGTCAATCAATCAATAACCTGGGACCACACAGCAATCAAATGGGTTCTTCCCTCAAGCATGTGTTCTGCTTATTAGTATGCTCATAAAGTTTCCACATAAACCGATCTAATCACCAGAGACCAATATATTGAAACAATAACAAATGAGGAATAAATAAGTCGTTGCAATATTCCAGAAAGAAGATAGCCGGCCCAGAAATAAACAAATAAGTAAACTTCAATCGGCATTTAAATCATCAAAATAAAATAAACAGTATAACAATTTTTATTTAACATATATATGTCATATATTTGACGAGTTTGACTATTGGTCCTGATTAATAATAGCATATAGCTGTATATAGTCGAATACGGTTCCTTCTGTCTGTTACAAACTTTTCAACAAATCTAGTATACCCTTTTACTCTACGAGTAACGGGTATAAATATCTTAATTGCTCAAACGTTTTCTAAGCTCAAAGTTATATGCTTTGCTTCCATGTAACTTGTCAAACAATGAAAGCATTTTTTTTCATTTAATATTCAAAAGTACATTCGTATTTGTTGCTGCCATTCGCGGTACAACCATTATAGGAAGACAGCAAAGAGGAAATAATAAATAAAATCGTCAAATGTGACAAATTTCGTGGGTACACCCAGAACCTTCAGGAGTAATGTTTATTAGAAGTATTAGGCAGTCGACTTGATATCTCGGCCAGTGGAAATATTGCCCATACGGCAGGGTGTCCCACGATATACAGTAATATCAAGTGATTTACCGACTTTTCATACATATTCCCTATAAACTATTAGTTCCTGTAACTTTGTTTCACATTTTATATTTTCATTTTCCCTTCACTTCTTTCATTTTAAATTCAAAGTAGTTAAAAATAAGCGGTGTGGCTAGTAATTGGTCTAATTAATGAACTACTGGAATTGGATTATTTTTGAAAATACTTATGAGCTCTACTTGGATTCCTCTCTGACAGTACGGTGCGTGTCGTCAGTACGTAAACCAATAGGCATCGCTTTCTAATTCCCATATACACCGTAAATGACAAATTGGCAAATAAATTACCTAATCTAATTTTATAAACCATAACTATTTTTACATTACATATATTTTATCTTTAGAGCGCTCTTTATTTTCTCCCTAAATGAAAACGAACTCACGTTGATTTTTTCCTTTGCCAAACCCCGCAGGACCTAACGAGGTCGACAAATCATTGCAATTAACTCGCGTAACCGACTACGCCCCCAAACAATAAAAACGGCTCCGAGCTCATAAACAGGTACACCAGTAGAAACAGCAACAGGCGCAGGCACGTGGAGAGCATCGGGTTGAGGCCCTTTGTTGCGCCACCTGACGAGAGCTACTGTACACACTTGGATCCAATTCCCTTCTCGAGCCCCAACCCACAGAGGGCTTCCGCCATGGGCGACAATATAATTGGCTCGGCGAGTTTCCTGCACTTGGGGGACATTGTGTCCCTGTATGCGGAGGGCAGCGTTTGCGGTTTCTTGAGCACACTCGGGTAAGAACCATTGAAGGATCTCTTGGGGACACCTGTTGTCGAGTCCTGCACTAAACATCTGATTTCTTTTACCAGCCTAGTCGATGATCGCACAGTGGTGTGTCCCGAGGCCGGAGACCTCAGCTGTCCACCTAAAAAGTTCAGGGGTAAGTTGCAATATTTAATACTCGTAGTTGATATTCACTATCTTTGTGATACATTTTTAGACTGCCTCATTAAAATATGTCCCATGAACCGCTATTCTGCCCAAAAACAATTTTGGAAAGCAGCTAAACAATCGGCCAGCTCCAATACGGATCCCAATCTCCTCAAGCGGTTGCATGTAAGCTCGAGAATATATATAAGATAGTTAACATTTAATTTGTATATAATATATATGGTATTTCACAGCACGCGGCGGAGATCGAGAAGAAACAAAACGAGACGGAGAACAAGAAGCTACTGGGGACCTCAATTCAATATGGCCGGGCTGTGGTGCAGCTACTGCATCTGAAATCAAACAAATATTTGACAGTAAACAAGCGTCTGCCGTCGCTGCTGGAGAAGAATGCTATGCGCGTTTATCTGGACGCCAATGGGAACGAGGGCTCGTGGTTCTACATAAAGCCCTTCTATAAGCTTCGCTCCATCGGCGACTACGTGGTGGTGGGTGACAAGGTAATTTTAAGTCCGGTGAACGCCGATCAGCAGAACCTCCATGTGGCAGCCAATTACGAACTGCCCGACAATCCCGGATGTAAGGAGGTCAACGTCTTGAACTCATCGACCTCCTGGAAGATCTCACTATTCATGGAGCACAAGGAGAATCAGGAGCACATCCTCAAGGGCGGCGACGTTGTGCGTCTATTCCACGCCGAGCAAGAGAAGTTCCTCACCATGGACGAATACAAAAAGCAGTACCACGTATTTCTGCGCACCACGGGACGCACCAGCGCCACGGCTGCCACCAGCAGCAAGGCGCTCTGGGAGATCGAGGTGGTCCAACACGACTCCTGCCGTGGCGGCGCCGGCGACTGGAATTCTCTCTACCGTTTCAAGCACCTAGCTACAGGACACTATCTGGCGGCCGAAGCGGAAATCGATGCTTCGGCGATTTCCGCCGCTTCGACATCAGGTCACGAGCTGCATTTGGGGGATTGTAGCAAAGACTCTGGCCTTAGCTGCTCCACCATGAACTCCACCATTAATGGTATGTGGTATTGAACTTTATTAACATGTTACTTTTACTATTAATTATAAATCCAATTTAGACAAGCCCAAGGGAAAGCAATACCGCCTCGTGTCCGTTCCGTATTCTGCGGATATTGCCTCGGTGTTTGTTCTGGACGCCACTACAATGGCTCGCCCCGACAGCCTGGTCCCACAGTCCAGTTATGTGCGCCTACAGCACATTTGCTCCAACACGTGGGTCCATGCCACTTCGGTACCCATCGATGCCGACGACGACAAACCGGTGATGTCGATGGTCTGCTGCTCACCCATCAAGGAGGACAAGGAGGCCTTTGCGCTGATTCCTGTCTCCCCGGTGGAAGTTCGCGACCTGGACTTTGCTAATGACGCCTGTAAAGTGCTGGCCACGGTTACCAGCAAGCTGGATAATGGCAGCATCTCCATTAACGAGCGACGGGCACTGATCTCGCTGCTGCAGGACATAGTGTATTTTATAGCCGGAATGGAGAATGAGCAGAACAAGACAAAGGCTCTAGAATTCACCATAAAGAATCCTATCAGGGATCGGCAGAAACTGCTGCGCGAACAGTACATCCTTAAGCAGCTGTTCAAGATCTTACAGGGTCCTTTTCAGGAGCACACAGCCGGAGACGGTCCATTTCTACGGTTGGATGAGCTCAGTGATCCGAAGAACAGTCCTTACAAGAACATCTTTCGTCTGTGCTACCGTATCCTGAGGTTGTCGCAACAGGATTACCGGAAGAATCAGGAGTATATAGCCAAGCACTTTGGCCTAATGCAAAAGCAGATTGGATACGATATTCTGGCAGAGGACACCATCACGGCCTTGTTGCACAACAATCGAAAGCTACTGGAGAAACACATAACAGCCGCAGAAATTGAAACATTCGTCGGTCTGGTGCGTAAGAACATGCACAACTGGGACTCGCGGTTTCTCGACTACCTCTCAGACTTGTGCGTGTCCAATCGCAAAGCTATCGCGGTCACCCAGGAGTTGATTTGCAAGAGCGTGTTGAGCGACAAGAACAAGGACATACTGATCGAGACACAAGTAAAGGCACTGCGGAGCGGATCCGGACCAGCGCGCTGCTACAAAGGCACCTCCGAAGACGTGTGCCTGGCCACGCTCACCGAGGACGCTGGCGACGATGATGATCGCTCTGATGTGCAGTCCACGTCCACCACGACCACCTGGGACAGTGTCAGCCTAAACGAGGACTGTGGCAGCCCATCTACGGGGGATAAATACGAAATCCACCTCAAGTGGACGGGACAACCGGTGGGTACTTTTACATGTTTCTTATCAGTTGATTTAAGTGTGTGATTTGTAAGATGAAAACCGAAGAAGATATTCTAATATATAGTATAGAAATAATTATAAAAATCGTTGACTTGCAGACATCCCGGTCTATGGCTGATTTGGCCAGTTGCGATGGCGGCGAGCTGGAGGCGGCTATTCTGAACTACTATCGCCACCAGTTGAATCTGTTCTCGAACATGTGCCTCAACCGTCAGTACTTGGCTCTAAATGAGCTTTCACCTCGCCTCGATATTGATTTAATCCTGAAGTAAGTCTGGGAACAGGTGAAGCGACTGAAATTACTAACCATATCCTTTTTGCAGATGCATGTCGGATGAAACCATGCCATACGAGCTTAGAGCTTCTTTCTGCCGATTGATGTTGCACCTTCACGTGGATCGCGATCCCCAGGAACCAGTGACACCTGTGAAGTATGCCCGCCTTTGGAGCGAGATACCCTCAAAGATGTCCATAATGGAGTAAGTCAAAATGAAAGTTCGCTTGATTAGAGGTGCTATCTACTTCCTCATCCAGCTACGATGGCAAAAACCAGCAGCCAAATCAAAACAAGCAAGCCTGTCGGGCTAAGTTCAACACAACCATTGCCTTCGTGGAGAACTATTTATGCAATGTGGCCACCAAGGTGTGGCTCTTTACAGATCAAGAACAAAACAAACTCACCTTCGAGGTAAGTCTGCCCTTAGGCGAGAAGTATTAATTAGAACTGTTCATTAAAGTGAACTTTCAGGTTGTTAAACTGGCAAGGGATCTGATCTATTTCGGGTTCTACAGCTTTAGCGATCTTCTACGACTCACAAAGACGCTTCTGTCAATTCTGGACTGCGTATCCGATAATTCATCAGGTGCTTTCGCCAGCACGGATACTGATTGTAAGTCCTGTATATTCTTAAACAGATGATATCTTTAGAGTTTTAAGCTCCATCGTTTTCTCTTAACAAGCTATCGAAGAAAAGACTAACACGGAGGGTAAGAAGTTTTTATAGTATGAAATTTTTTAAAAAATGGTAAATTCTTTATATTTAAAGAATTTTACGAAACATTGAAAATATTCTTGCTTAGGATAAGCGCAGTTTTAAAGTGTCAGCCATCTGTATTTATGACTTGCTTATGAAGATTAACTTTATAGATAATGTAATTAAAACATACTCTTATTTGTATTATTTCCACTTTGATTACTTATACTTACACACTTGTTAAATTCCATAACTTGCAGCCGAAGGTGGAGTTCTACGCTCGATTGGGGATATAAACACAGTTATGACATCTTTGGCCCTGGGATCAGTTGGCCAGGCCATAGCTGCGCCCACTATCTCCCTGCAGCAGCGGAAGTCCGTCTCCCAGTTAATGAAGGAGTATCCATTGGTGATGGACACCAAACTAAAGATAATCGAAATACTGCAGTTTATTTTGGACGTTCGTCTGGACTACCGGATCAGCTGCCTGCTCTCCATATTCAAGCGGGAGTTTGACGAGTCCGAGGTGGCCGCTTCGGCTGGTAACAATGAGGCGAGTCAGCAGCAAACCCAACAACAGGCCCCGCTGACGCCTGGCAGTGCCAATGAAACTGACCCCCTTGATAATTCCGAGTCCGTGGCAGCCGGCGCTGCGGCAGCCGCCGCTACTGCAGCCCGCCAGAAGAACATCGATCTGGAGTCCATCGGCGTGCAGGCGGAAGGAATCTTCGACTGCGAGCGGAGCGACGCAGCTAATCTGGATTTGGATGGCCAGGGCGGACGTACTTTTCTGCGTGTCCTACTCCACCTGATTATGCACGACTACGCGCCCTTGGTCTCGGGTGCCCTGCACCTTCTCTTCCGGCACTTCAGTCAGCGCCAGGAGGTCCTCCAGGCTTTTCGACAGGTACGTTGAATGTGATAGGAAGCAGAGTTGTTATATTCATATAATTATATCATGAAATATTTGCGGTTCTGGTTAGATTATTATCTGACTTATCTTTAAGTTATAATAATCAAAAAGTAATTCTAGGTATATACTTAATTACTTATATAACTGACATTTATTCAAATATTCATTGAAGCTCGCTTTATTTAATTATTTAGATTAGTTATACCCTTTACACGTAGGTCTCACAAAAAAATTTCTTCCTCAAAATATTTATTACTAAAATAAGTAGAATAATTTGCTACTAACTCACTGATTGATCTAATGCTCATCTTCTCTCTTGTGTTTGCATGCGCTAACTCTCTATCTCTTTTTTAAATCGAGACTCGACCTTACTAATTCGATACCATATAATCGTATAATTACGCAATTGAACTCATGATCTAGTTTAAAAAAACACAACTAATAAAGTGGACTTACACCGCATACCGTACCGACCGATCTTTTGATTTTGTATGTACCCATGATTTTGAAAAGCTTCGATTAACCAGGCAGTTCCAGATTAACCAAGATATATCCTCTGCCTCCGCTTTCAGGTGCAACTACTGGTTTCGGACAGTGACGTGGAGTCCTATAAGCAAATCAAGTCCGATCTGGACATCCTTCGCCAGAGCGTGGAAAAGTCGGAGCTGTGGGTGTACAAGGCAAAGGCCACGGATGAATTAGGGGCCACCGACGCCGGGGGAGATGCTGTCAGCCTGGAGTACAATGCCGCCCTGTCCCAGGAGCAGAGAAACGAGTACCGCAAGGTCAAGGATATTCTCATCCGCATGAACAAATTTTGCGTAACTGCCTCCGGTCCAGGCTCTGTAGTCAAGCCACGCAAGCATGAGCAACGACTGCTCCGCAATGTTGGTGTCCACACCGTCGTTCTCGATCTTCTCCAGAATCCGTACGACGAGAAGGACGACGAGTTGATGAAGGAGCTCATGTGTCTGGCCCATGAGTTCCTGCAGAACTTCTGTCTGGGCAATCAGCAGAACCAGGTCTTGCTGCACAACCACCTCGATCTGTTCCTGAATCCGGGCGTAAGTTTCCTAATAATTCCCAAATATAACAAACTCGCAAAGATTTATGTATACTTGATTTGATAAAAAATATGTTACACGCAGAAGGAAGTGTTTCCGAACATATAAAGTATATATATTCTTGATCAGGATCACTAGCCGTGTCGATCTGGCCATGTCCGTTTGTCTATCCGTCTGTATGAATGTCGAAATCTCAGGAACTATAAAATTAAACCCGTTCTGGCAAGATCTTCAGGGAATAAATTCCTGCACTAGAAACTGCCATTCTGGATATTAACGCTACAAAATGTTTAAATTAACTGAGGAGACTGTAGAGTCTAATGAAGCATTTTGATAAGTGGTCCAGTTTCTTTTATCTCGGATTCTAATACAATCATAAAAATCGGATTGTGGAACGCTCGGCGACTAGCGAGAAACTCTGATGAGATACGAGTCTTCCTAAATGTGCGTAATATATGTAGATATCATGCTTGTAACCAACGGTTACGTCATAAGTAGGTTCACTATCCGAACGCTTTATGAGCTCTCGTCGCATTTACTTTTAACATAATTGAATCCAGGCTAGTATACCCTTTTAGTCTACGAATAACGGGTATGTTAAAAACCGTTCACTGGTTCTTTTAATATTAATATATATAATATAAATATTAATATATAATTATTGGCACTTGTAAATTGATCCTTTGTGGATCTTTTAGAATATTATAAGCATTTAATAATTGAAAATACAAGTGCCAATGTACCTATGCCCTCATCTAAATTCCTCGTGCTTTCTTTTATTGATGTCCAAAAAATACTTATTGGTCTTACAGATACTGGAGGCGAAGACTGTGTGCGCTATCTTCAAGGACAACTTGGCACTGTGCAACGAGGTGACAGACAAAGTGGTACAGCACTTCGTACACTGCATTGAGATTCATGGCCGTCACGTAGCCTACTTGCAATTCCTGCAGACCATAGTGCGGGCGGAGAACCAGTTCATCCGACGCTGCCAGGACATGGTGATGCAGGAGCTCATTAACTCCGGCGAGGATGTGCTGGTCTTCTACAATGACAAGGGTTCTTTCAACCACTTTGTTCAAATGATGCAGCAGCAAATGCTGCGCATGGAAAAGCTCAGCGACGACAGCGCCTTGAAATACCACGTCGAGCTGGTGAAGCTCCTGGCTTGTTGCACCATGGGCAAGAACGTCTACACGGAGATTAAGTGCAACAACCTGCTCTCTCTGGACGACATAGTGACAATCATCTGCCACCCCCTGTGCATGCCGGAGGTTAAAGAAGCCTACGTGGACTTTCTCAACCACTGCTACATCGATACGGAGGTCGAAATGAAGGAGATCTACTCCTCCGGGCATATGTGGAGCCTATTTGAGAAGAGTTTCTTGGTGGACATCAACCAGCTCATTACGAACCCCGCCGCCGCCAGCAACAAGACGCTCCAGGCGTACGTCCTAAATGGGGTAACCAATCTTTTGGGCAGCTTCTTCGCCAGTCCGTTCTCGGATCAGAGTGCTATAGTGCTGTCCCGTCAGTTAATCTTTGTACAGCTACTACAGGCTGCACACAGAATCACCCAGTGCCGTTGGCTGTCGCTAGGAGATCGTTTCAACGTGGAAAACTGCATTCGCACGCTCACAGAGTCGGCCAAAATGCGTAGCATTGCCCTCCCCCCCGAGCTGGAGCAGCAGGTGGCAACAATGTCCAGCAAGACGGCTATGCTGACCCGACAGACTACAAAATGGCTGCTCGCATCCAAACAGCCCAAGTACGAGGCTCAGCAAGCAGCTAGTCTGATGCGCTGGGATCGCTCAATCATCGAGGGCTTACAGGACATAGTGTCCCTCTTAGAGGATCAACTGAAGCCGGTGGTGGAGGCGGAACTATCGCTTCTAGTGGATATTCTGTACCGCTCAGAGCTGCTCTTTCCCGCCGGAACAGAGGCTCGGAAGCGCTGCGAAAGCGGTGGTTTCATCCGAAAGCTGATAAAGCACACCGAAAAGCTGCTAGAGGAGAAGGAGGAGCGCATGTGTGTAAAGGTTCTTCGTACGCTGCGTGAAATGATGGCCATTGATGTGAACTACGGCGAGAAGGGCGATGCACTGCGACATACACTTTTGCTGCGCTACTTCCATAGCAAAAACACGTCAAGGGTACCGGACGATGAGGTTCCTCTGTTGGCCGCTCCTTTGATGGATCCTACAAAGCAAAACCACCTAGTGACCCACGGACCTGGGGCTAAGTACCTGCAGCGAGCGGGCAAAACGCTTCACGAGATGCAGAATCACTTGGACAAAGAAGGTGCCTCAGATCTTGTGGTCGAGCTGGTTATCAAGTCCGTACATTCCCCAAATATTTTTGTTGAAGCTGTGGAGTTGGGCATTGCACTTCTTGAAGGCGGCAACCCCATTATACAGAAGGGTATGTTTCAGAAGTTCCTCAGCGACGACCTGAACCAGGCCTTCTTTAAAGTCTTCTTTGAGAAGATGAAGGATGCACAGCAGGAGATCAAGTCTACCGTCACTGTAAACACCACCGACATTGCGGCTAAAGCCCACGAGCACAAACAGGATACCAATCTGGAACTAGACAAGATCGCTCGCAAGCATGGCCTCAAGAGCAACGGAGTGGTAATCACAGAAGAACTAAAGCGGGAACTGCACAATGCCGGACTGGCAACTGCCCGTGCCTACGGGAATGCCCGAAACATCCACTCCGGCGAGGAAAGCTCCGCTATCAGTGTTAACAGTCCGCTTGAGGATATACTGGCCGAAAAGCTGGAAAAGCACAAGGACAGTCGCGATCAGCGCAACCAATTGTCCAACAAGGTGCTGGTCATGCAACCTATATTACGGTTCCTTCAGCTGCTCTGCGAAAACCACAATCCGGACATGCAGAACCTGCTGAGGAACCAGAACAACAAGACGAACAACAACCTGGTATCGGAGACGCTTATGTTCCTGGACTGCATTTGTGGATCTACTACAGGCGGTTTGGGATTACTAGGCCTGTACATAAACGAGCACAATGTGGCCTTGATCAATCAGACGTTGGAGGCCCTCACAGAATACTGCCAAGGACCGTGTCACGAGAACCAGAATTGCATAGCCACCCACGAATCAAATGGGTTAGACATCATCACGGCGCTTATTCTGAACAATATCAATCCGCTTGGCGAGAACCGCATGGATCTGGTCTTGGAGCTGAAGAACAATGCCTCCAAGCTGCTCCTGGCCATTATGGAGAGTAGGGGGGACAGCGAAAACGCGGAACGCATTCTGTACAACATGAATCCCAAGCAACTGGTAGAGGTGGCCTGTAAGGCATACCACCAGGAAGAGCTGATTGACGAGCAGGATGATGGGGATGAGCCGGACGCAGGGTCGGACGATGATGATGCCACTGTGAGTCCGCGGGAGGTGGGCCACAACATATACATACTGTGCCACCAGCTGGCTCAGCACAATAAGGAGTTGGCCAGCCTGCTGAAAGCCTCCGAGGATCCACAGTCCGCCAGCTTCGACGCCAAAACAAGTCAGGCCTTGATGTACTACGCCACGCACACTGCCCAGATAGAGGTGAGATACGGCATGTAATAATCCCTATATCCTACGTATAAGTCCAATATGTATTCAGATTGTTAGAAACGATCGCACTCTGGAGCAGATAGTCTTTCCCATTCCCGAGATCTGTGAATACCTGACCACGGACACCAAAACTAAAATCCTAAACACCGCAGAACGCGACGACCAAGGATCTAAAGTGGCGGACTTCTTCGATAAAGCAGAGGAAATGTTTAACGAGATGAAATGGCAAAAGAAGCTAAGAAGTATGAAACCTTTATATTGACGGAACTAATAAGTAAAATAATTCTTTATTTTTTTTTTAAATGCATAGGTCAACCTTTACTATTTTGGATAAGCAGTTACATGTCTCTTTGGAGCAATATCCTCTTTAACTGTGTGGTTGTTATCAATATGATTGTTGCCTTCTTCTATCCCTTTGATAATAGTGTGCCAGGTGAGACTATTGGAAAGACATCAAAACCATTTTATAACAATCTTTGTCATATGTTTCAGAGCTCAGTTCACATATCTCCTTGTTGTTCTGGATTATAACGATATTCTCACTTGTCATTGTGTTAACGCTACCCCGCGAGTCTGGAATTAGAACCTTTATAGGCTCCGTCATTCTTCGATTTATATTTTTACTGGGGCCGGAGTCTACCCTCTGCTTACTGGGAGTCGTAACGGTATTTAAAATTTACTATATATGCCTAGGAATCTCGTTTATTTTTATACTTTCAAAATAGGTGACCCTCAAAAGCGTTCACATAGTGAGCATTATGGGCAACAAAGGCACTCTTGAAAAGCAGCTAATTAAAATTATAACTGACTTTCAGTTACTTTACCATTGCATTTATATAGCATTTTGCTTTTGCGGTCTGATATTTCATCCCTTTTTCTACTCTTTGCTGGTAAGGTGGATCTATTTTATACAGAAGGAACATTTTTTTATTTTTTTGTTTTGTTCACAGCTCTTTGATGTGGTCTATCGGGAGGAGACCCTGGTCAATGTTATTCGATCCGTAACCCGCAATGGTCGCTCTATCGTGTTGACAGCTGTCCTGGCTCTGATTCTGGTCTACCTGTTCTCGATCATTGGGTACATGTTCTTCAAGGATGACTTTCTGGTCAGCGTGGACTTTGAGGAGCAAGACAATGGGACTCCTCCGTCAGTTCCTTTGACTCTATCTATGCCGGTATTAGGAGAGACCTGTTCTGCTTCAGATAATGTGGAAAACTGCCAGGCAGCCAAGGATGTGACACCACCGATTGTAGGGGGCGGTGAATTGAAAGAGCGTTCGTGCGACTCGCTGGTCATGTGCATAGTAACCACTCTTAACCAGGGCTTGCGAAATGGCGGCGGCATTGGTGACATACTCAGGGCACCTTCAAGCAAGGTAAATTTCATCCGTAGATCTCAAAAAGTTTTACTAATTGTATATTTTTAGGAGGGCTTGTTTGTGGCACGTGTAATTTACGACTTGCTTTTTTTCTTCATTGTGATTATTATTGTCTTAAACCTGATATTTGGTGTCATCATCGATACATTCGCCGACCTGAGATCGGAAAAGCAGCAAAAAGAGGCCATCCTGAAGACAACCTGTTTTATCTGCTCACTCAATAGATCCGCCTTCGATAATAAAACCGTAAGCTTTGAAGAGCATATCAAGAGCGAGCACAACATGTGGCACTATCTGTACTTCATCGTCCTTGTAAAAGTGAAGGACCCCACTGAGTTCACTGGTCCCGAAAGCTATGTATATGCGATGGTCAAGGCCGGAATCTTGGAGTGGTTCCCTCGCCTTCGCGCCATGTCTCTAGCGGCTGTGGATGCCGATGGAGAACAAATCGAGTTGCGCAGCATGCAGGCACAGCTTTTGGACACCCAGCTTCTCATTAAGAACCTGTCCACCCAATTACACGAACTAAAGGACCATATGACGGAGCAGCGAAAGCAGAAGCAGCGGTTGGGGTTGCTCAACACAACGGCTAACAGCCTCCTGCCGTTTCAGTGAGTCTGTAAGAAATAGAACTGCATACCAGTTTCGGTACATCATTTTGATAAACATTCTTTGTGCACGCGCATAAATGTGAACCCAAAAGTATTGGCTTCCCTCATTACATGTATCCCATTCGAAACTCATTCTCAATATATGCAATGAGAAATGAACAAGATTGTAGGTATTCAAAAATGAAATCTCCAAGAATAGTTGAATACCACAAATAAATACCAAAAATCATTTTGTTTTAAATTGGAATTCCAAAACCCACACTTATATTTTCTCAAATATCCTGATCGATAGAATTCTACATTTTGAAAGGAGTACATTATTATGTAGGAAACTCACTCAGAGAATCTAGGGCTGTTAACATGTTAATAACGCATTTTTCAAAACCTTAAAATCTTAACCTTAACTCTCCTCGATGACTTCATAATACCTGAAACTAGAACCTCGACCTATGTCATTAACTTAAAAAGGTTCGCAGAGCGACCTCAATTTTAAAGCATGTTCTATCTTGTATTAAATTAAGTATATTATTTAATTGTCAATACTGTATGAATAAAATTTCATAATATAAGCATACTTGAAAAATCTAAATATTGTGATTACCTTATAATATTCCGTTTTTAATTTCTGAATGATTTACTTATTCGATACGAGTTGTGTTGGTTAAATTAGTTTTAAGCTAACCGTTAGAGTATACATCTTAAGCGCAACTATACTATTGTCAAGTGAATATTAATATCTTTACATGTAAAATGGTATATATGTATGTTTAAAATAAATACTATCAAAATAACTTTTTGTACTTACATTTATCTTGATTCTTTGATTTTCGTATATGAGTAATCATCCAAATAAATAAAAACAGTAAGCACATAATTTTTAGCCAACATTTTTATTATTACATATTATACTATTATCGTGCTTGCAACTCTATAAATGTCGCTAGAACACTTTTTGTATTCGAAATTCCCGCATCTAAACATTGCTTATAAAGTTGCGAGCACACATTCATTCATAATTTATTGATACATTTTTCATTAATATTAAGAAACATTTTACATAAAATTGTTGAATGCATTTTCATGAGATTTACCGTTTTTGGGGTTTCCATCGTTTAATTTGTATAACTACATATGTATGTAAATGTTTGTATATTTGTATGTAGAGATTCATTCCATTGCTGGTGTTTGCATTTTGACATTTAAATTATATAAAGATTACAAAATCAGTTGAATGGCTTGAACATAACACTGGAAGCGACCGAAGACATAAAATGCTGAACTGATTGTGAGTAGTGCGTGGATTAAAGAAGTAATACCTGGATTTGTGGCAGTTGAACAAATTTTTTTCATAATTCTGTATGTGAAATACTTGGAGGGCATGTTGCTCTGGGGATGGAGTCAATTTGGTATTTAGAATGTTACGCCAGGTTAGAAAATGTTCAATACAAATGCATTAATAGTTTTATTTTACGATTATGTGATCTAAATACATGTATGTATAAATGTAAAAATGTTTTATACATGGTCTATTATATTTTTGTAAAAGTTCTTTACGCTGAAATTTTTGAATTCTGTTATCTATGCTTTCGATTGATGTGTTCTTGCAACACTGCAATTCTACGCATTTTTATTAATATTTTGCGTTTCGTCTTTTGGAAGAATAAGTATTGGAGACGATAAATTAGTATTCTTTTAGGTTGCGTTTATATAAATAAATTAGTTATTAATCAACAATATTTGTTTAACTGCTCGTGGTACAAATCGTGGCCTTAAGTGTGTTGTTGGTTAGGTACAAAGAAAAATCTCATGGCTTATGTTGTATACCTAATTAATAAGTATTTTTCTGTATTTTCTTTTATAACGATTATCGCAATAAACTAAACTCGGGTGGAAAATGGTCATGAAGCTTCGATTAGTATATGCCCATAGTTGCATAAGAAAACGAATTAGATTGCTGCATAAAATTTGCTTGCGACTAGATTGAATTTTTTGCTTTTCGACTTGCCATTCGGTGTAGATTACCGAATTAAATATGTATATCTTAAACCGTAAATATACTTAGATAAATTTGTTCTTATTACACTTTAGCTAGCGCGGCTACCCTGGATTTTATATTGAGAAGAGGATAACATTTTAAGTATTTACGATTGTTCCCTGGAATTTGTTCACAAGTGCTTAAGTTCGAACTCCTTTTGTGAACAATCGGATCCCTTTTTAAAACATCGCATACTAAGACCATATTCGAAATTTCATTCGATAAAACGTATTAACAGCGAGCAGCCACGCAAAATCGACATGGTTTATATATTCTTGTGTGCCCAAACAAATGAAGTCTCTTAGACAGTTGTGCCGTACGCGTTATTAAAAACGGCACGGGAACTATCCGTATCCAAGGATATATCTTCGGGACTGGCCAAGTCCACGCGCACATTCGAGTTGGTTCGGCGTCGTGCCGTTTGCGCAGCGCCCCAATTGCTTAGAGTCCAATGGAAACCAGAAGAGCTTGCAGCTGGTTCGGTATCTACCTTAACCTGGGTGCAGACCTGCGGATTCAGTAAATACAAACCAAATAATTAATCTTTGAAGAAATATTTCGTCCACATATGCAATAAGGTTTTAAATCAAAACTACCTCACGGTTGCCGCATGGTAAAGTTTCTGTGCCGTTGCCCAACGCAGAGCCCGAAACTGAACCTGAGCCAGAGTCGCGAGTACTGCCAATGCTGCTGCTGCTATCCAGGGAATCATTGCTCGATTCAATGATCGCTCCTCGATACCGCGCCCCAACCTGGACAGCCTGAAAAGAATAAAGAAAAGAATGTATGAATCATAATCATTTTGCCAGTAAACAAAAACATACCATGGCATCGCCGCCTTGGCAGTCTTCTATGGATTTTAGGATTTCCCAAACCAACTCCGAGTCCAAGGGGATAGGCTGTTCGGTGTCGCGATTGTAAATGGCAATAGCAATGTGAACGGGATGGGGGACTGGCAACGGAATGAGCAGCTTTTCCGTAACGCTATTCTCCCCGCATTGCTGCTTCCACGGTCGCCATGACTTCTGAGCATCTTGTAAAGTCTTCGGCACATGCTGGGCACGGTGGGCACGCACCCTCGGGGTGGTCAATCCCACAGACATATCCCTGTTAAGAATTTCACTATCATCAGTTAATCTAACAAGTATATATATGTTTTACCTTTTTTCGGGCTTGCGGAAAGTGAGCGTTATGCGGGAGCGTGGATTGAATGCAGTCACTTCTAGGAAGGGCAGATGCACCTGTACATTGCCACGCGGCGCATATACATTGCCGAGCAGATCTAGGCCCTTCGAACCAATTACATCGTTTGCATTCTTCACCATCTCAGTATATCGCATCAGGTCGAGCGAGGCATGTGGTTCTAGTTTAAAATGTGTATCATGTTCAGTCAATGGCGTTAAAAAATCTAGACTAAATATATCGGTGTATATAAGACCAGCTAGTCCCGGCCAGTCGTTTACCGTGAGACCCTGGAAATTAGTAATCGAATTTATCAGTGTAGTTCAATAATTTTGTTAACATCTCCATACTTTATTATCCCAGAATTCCTCTTCGCTAATGGACAGTCTGCCGATGACATGAGACGGATAATATTTCTCTAAAATATGGGCGGCCAGTTGTATAGCAATCTTAAGAAAAACAAATTCATTAAATGTAAAAAACAAATTCTTAGCACAAACCTTCAATTCTTTGGTATTTAACTTTATGCGCGATTTGACTTGGGTAGTCAATGCGGTCTGCAACTCTCTTCGTCGCTTCTCTAATTTCTCGTGTAGCGTACTCATCAGATCTTGCGCTTCGCGATCCAGCGATAAGTACGGACCAGTTTTACTGATCTGCGCTGAAAAAGGCCCAAAGCAAGCCTCAACAAACTGGAGGAAATCCTGTTGTGGCTGCAGAACCACTCGCTCCGTGGCATGCTGGTAGGCCTGCAACTCGTCCAGTTCCATTTTAGCCTCCAGTGCAGCCAAAGCCTGCTCTGGTCTGATTATAAAATAATAGTCTAATGCCAGTCCAGGTCCAGCAATTCGTTTTACAGCAATGCTATCTGAGGCCGGTACACGTCCACACTTCTTGATAAACAGATGGTAGGTAAGAGAGTCCCACACCAATCGTAGGGAATATCGAATGACTCCAACTAAGTGATTTTGAAAGCGTTTAGACATTTAAAATTCTATATGAAAAGGCTACGCACCTATTAAAACGACTCCTGCTGCCAATGGACAGATCACCGTGGCCATTAGAACCGCCGCCACCGGCTGCAGCAACCCCTGTATCAGAAGATTCCAAACTATGGCTTCCAATAGGATGCAGTATCGATTCTTCATATTATCAGGCGCATCTAAATCATATATTAGGATCATGTAGATGTGGAGTAGTAGTACAAACAGCGGAATCCATAGAGGCGCAGTCACAGCCAGAATAATGCTCAGCAAACTTGCGGCCAAACATAGAAGGGGAAAGGCGAATAAAATGACCATCGTTCCCAAGAATCCTTTTACAAAATAGTTCCAAGTTCGATTCAGATTTCTTGTCAGTCCCTTTCCAATAAAGCCTTTAAAGAGTTATATAACATCAAGTTTTATGAAGTATGATCTAAGAAAGTGAAACCTTACCCGTATCAGGTTCTGTCTCGAAGTGCGTTCGTGATTTTGATATATGACGCCACAATTCGATTAGACGTGACGCCAGAGTCTGAGTTATGCTCGTCTTCCTTGGGAACAGTGTGCCGTTGATCTGCGATAGCTCAAGGTCGGGCATAAAAGGTTTCACACAGCACAGGGCGCGCAATCCGAGTGGACTGCACCACGGAACTAGTATGCCAAGCAGGAACATCATATTCCAAGACCAGCACCATATACGCTGTATCATGTTTAGCAGGCGCCAGAAAGGCCAGCGTGTGCTCGTTGTGCGCAGTATCTCCTTTTCCACCAGAAACACCGGCTGGCTAGGATCCGAGCGGGGAGTAACAATGCTTGTGGCATATTGGCTAATCACAGTGGGAATCACGTCAGACTGGCCCTGGAAGTTGCGACGGATGATCCACGACTGCGGCGACCAAATGCGACACGCCCATTGAAAGCTGCGTGTAGGAGTCTTAGCGTTCTTCAGCTCTTTAAGGAGTACTGGCTCGCGTTCCTTCATGAAGATTAGGTCACGGGACAGGAAGTATGCTGTTTGGTGCAGGTTATGTTGGGTGCACATTTTCAGCGCTTCCTCGTGGGCTGACCAGGCGCTCTTGTGGAGCCGATTCTCTTCAGCGTGGCGTAGCTTGGAGCGCAACCAAGGGGCAACCCGCGACAGCACGGAATGGTCATTGGCCAGACACTTCTTATGGTCCTCACGAATACGCTTGATATTCTGTTCCACCTTGTCTACAGCCTTGTACATAATTACCACCGACTGGGCCTGTTGCACGAGAAGTTCCGGCACTCCGTCGCCCAGCTCCGCCAGCTTTGCATTGGAGACGATGGAGCTATAGACGCGTTGTAGATACTCCTTCATAACAGCTTCGTTCACCTCTTCTTCGATCTCCTTGTCGTTTAACTTCTTGGCACGCAGCTCGGCAATCAAACGCTCGCGGAAATGCAGGAACCAGCCTCGCGTCTCTCTCTCCAGAATGCCAATAAGAATTGGAAGTGCCTTGCGCATAATGTCGCGGCAGAAAAGGCGCAAGTCGATCTCCTGTCCTTTGGGCGTAAGGAATAGGTACGGCACAGGTTGGCTGACCTCGCAGCTGTTAAAGTCGAATTTTTCCATCGTAGCGCGACGCAGCATCTTCCGGACATAGGAGCACAGACCGTGTAAGCAGTCCTCGTACTCGGGCTAAAAATCAATAATTCGAGAGTTTACATATTTATATTTTAATATTAAGCAAACATAAAGGATAAACGAATTCGAGAATTTCAGTGCTGTCAGTAAAATTTGTAAAAATTCCCAGGATCTTACTACAGTAAAATATCAAAACCAGTTAAAAATTTCTTACCCGACAAACCAACTCGGCTATGAGAAATCGGCAGCGCTCCTCCTTAATCTTATAGTCCAGGTTGTGGGCCAAAAGAGCCGGTACACCAATGAACATGTCTGCAAGTCTGGTGAACGCTTCCAACAAGCCGTGCATCGCCTGTTCTACCGAAAAGAAGTGGGAGAGGATGCGAGCTCGGGCAGTTACCACCACGAACCGGGCAGCCAGGGCTAGATCGCTCAGAAAGGAGTCTTGTGCCCGCAACTTGCCCTTTTGAAGTAGTTGGGAAAGACGCCACTTGTGCACCTGACCAGGAAAATGAAGACTGGGCACATCGAACTCGCTGTGGAGGAGCAGGAAAACGAATTAGCTATTGATACTCGCCACAAATGGAAGATCACAGCGACATAAAACACTTAAATGATATAGATTTTAGATTAATGACAAATTGTCGGCATGCACAAGCGTGTACCAGATTCAGAATTATGGTTTGCCCGATTCTAGGTGAATATGTTTAAATGTTTGCGTGCGAAAATGAGAATGCGTTGGGGCAAGGATGATTGTTTTGCAAAGAACTTGTTTTGAAGAATAGTTATAGTTATCAGCACTTTGGAGAATTTTAAGATTTTTATACCCGTTACTCGTAGAGTAAAAGGGTATACTAGATTCGTTGAAAAGTATGTAACAGGCAGAAGGAAGCGTTTGCGACCATATAAAGTATATATATTCTTGATCAGGATCAATAGTCGAGTCGATCTGGCTGTCTGTCCGTCCGTCCGTATGAACGCTGAGATCTCAGGAACTACAAAAGCTAGAAAGTTGAGATTAGGCATACAAACTCCAGAGACATAGACGCAGCGCAAGTTTGTCGATTTATGTTGCCACGCCTACTCTAAAGCCCACAAACCGCCAAAAACTTTCAGTGTTGAAGACTCTCCTTCGCACTTCTACTAGCTGAGTAACGGGTATCAGATAGTCGGGGAACTCGACTATAGCGTTCTCTCTTGTTTTTTTTTAGAAAATCCGTCGCAAATGTGCAACAATTATACTTTTCTCGGATTGTGTTCATTTCCCCTAAATATTTTGTGTATTTCTGAACATGCAGACTCGCTTATGGGCTTAGGTTTCAGTTTAACGAGCATGCTAATTTATCAGAGCGTCTTTATAATAATGATAAGATAATGGTTTAACATCTAGACAATCAACATCGATTATAAAAGAAAATGTATGTACAAATAGAAAAACACCGACTAAACAAATTTGAATGCAATGGCATGCTATTTTCTATGCCTTCTTGACAGTGTTTATTTACCCATTTTTACGTATGGTTTCCAATTGTTCCAAAGTTAATTTCTTCGGCTTTCCATATTTATCCTTTTGCAAGCTTTACAAAAATATGTCACACAAATTTTTGTTTACCGTTTCATGTTTCATTGGCAAGTAATACACCGAAATAAAAACAATTGTAGTGGGACATGCGTTTAGTTTGGTTAGGAAACAAATAAACAGACCACGATAGCTATCGTATTAATTTTGAGATAGATTTGGAGCATGCCTTAATTTGATTTTTGCGTTTGCTGTGTGCTAAGTGTCGCGGAATGATTGGCAATAGTTATGGAATTGAAAAAAACGAAAGAAATCACTATCAGGTGTGGTTATGTGACCAAAGCGCGGTTAATCAGCAAGTTGTTAATTGCTAGCTGCACAATTGACCTTTTTGCATATTTAGCTAGCAATTTCACATCTCTCAATCCAACATCAGTCATCCATCAATCTATCCATCATCGAAATGAACGGCGCTGTCTCGTGACTGGAAACTCACCCAGTTTCCCGCAGAGTCTTCAGCTGGGCGCTCGTCAGCCGGCGGGGCTCTCCACTCCCGTCAGAAGCCACGGCGTCCAGCTCGTCAAAGGGAGGCGCTATAAAGAGGTCGCGCAAATTAAAGGGACGCGTATTGCGACTGCTCACGCTATTAGTCGCGTTCTTCGCCGTCAAATTCAGACTACTGCTTGCCAGCGCCTGAGGCAAAACTGAAATAGAGTTCGGTTAGTATAGTTCATCACCGCAACATTTAAGGAAACTCACCAATGGGAAAGCTCTTCCAGTGGTAGAGGAACTGCTCGGCCACGCTCTTGATCTGTTCCACCAGCTGCTCCACTTCGGGAGGAGCTCCCACCAGGTTGATGTTAAACTCGATAGGCTCCCGCTCGGGGCCAGCCAGAGTCTGAGGACGCAGCATCTGAGTGTCGGATGCACTGACCGACAAAGTGGCAGGCACAGCAGCCGTGGGTGGAACCGAGGAGGCTTGCAGTGACATGGGCATGGTAGTCGAAATCCGCCTTTCACTCTAGTATTGCTTCCATTTTTGATACTAATGAAAATAGTCTACAAAGCGGACTGGTATTGCGAAATATATAGTTAAAATGTGATCACTAATGTACGATTTACTAATATATAATATTTGGTTACTACAATTTTGGATATATAGATGTAGGGATACACATTTATTAGCTTTCAGCACAAAACAAGCCCTTCTAAGAGACTTTTGTGTTCAAAAGAATTTTATATCCCATTTGTTACACAATATTTCAATAGTTAAGATGTATTAAGAATTTCAATTAAAATAAAAAAAAGACTAGATGTTTAAATTCAATATCAATCCATTTATATAAGAAATATAATTCTTTTTTTTTTGAGATTATTCAATTATTCATTTCTTACTTTTAATTGCACCCGTTTGACAAAGTACTACTCCCAAGTCTGGTGTTAGTTTTCTTAACGCTGATTCTTTAGGCTGATAAACTTTCATTCTTTTAAAGAAAAAAAAGTATTGCTAGAATCAGCTAGTACCAAGTGCGGATACTTTGATGGCTGACCAAGCTAATTGAAATCACACAAGCGCGCGCAATATTAAAATTAATGATCTAATTGAAAGTTCACTGGCGCATGTGTAATAGTGAGAATAGTTTAGATTCCAAACAACTCGGAGAGGGCGGTCCAGATATAAACAAAAGTACACTGCTTGGAATTCCGCAGCTCCACGCACTTAGCATCTGCCCATACATACAACAACGAACTTTTCGAGTTACCAATTACCAATTAGCTACAGCTGCAGAGGGTCGAAACGAGTTCCGCCTGGAATCTCGAGTTTCACCTGCAGGAGAGGAACCTGCCCACCTCAGCCACCTACCACGACCTGCGCCCAGTTGGGCGCTTCGCTTGCGTTGATGGGGTCTCCAAGTGTGCGTTTCCACGCCCATCAGTAGACACTGTACTGGAGTGTCCCTGTCAGTTAGCCAGCCCCATGCCGCTGTCCCAAAGATTCTTATTGTTTAATTGCCGCACACACACACTAGCACGAGCGACGAGACGCACACGCACACCTACAAGCATTGCGCACTCAAGGCGTTCTGTGTTGTCGGTTTTGAGTTACAACTGCCTTTTACCTCGCTACTGATATCAAATTCCTGGAGCCTCGCACTCTGTATGCATCGTAGAAGCGGTTCGCTGGATCGCAGAGTGTTTTTCCGTTCCTCGACTTTATTGAGCGACCAGACAAACAATACACATACGCTCTTTTCAATGCACCCCTGGGGCGCACTTTTCTGAGGATGAGAAGGCAGGATATCGATGTCTCGTGACTATCGATGGCTCGTCAGTAGTACCATCGATACTGACAAGCCATCGATTGACCAGGGCTAAAATCGCAAGTGTATTAAAATTAATATATACACCTTTTGTAAGAGATACGATTGTTGTAACCTATATATGTCATTAAGTTAGGAGGCAAAAACAAATAAACGGGTATCTGATAGTCGGGGAACTTAACTCTAAAATGTCTTTAAATCGAATTCACATTCCTAGCTTAACTGGCTACTCGCTTTTCGGAAACTATTCAAGAAATGTTTAAATCATTAGGTGAAGCCGATTGGGTGCTTGACTTGTCGCTATAGTTTAATTGGCACATTGACCAGTTTAATTGATTAGTTTAATTTCAAGATTAAATTAATAGAATATTCCCCAATATACAGCATCCTCACCATTTTAAAATAATCAAGTAAAATTTGTTGATAACATTTGTTATTACTTGCAATAAAGAAAGGTGTAAAAAAGATTAGAAATGGATTAAGAAGGATGTAGATATATGTTTGGTCAATTGCTTATGAGTACTGTTTCCTAATAGGGCTTTTGGCTGCGATGGCTATTCAGGTAAGCTTTTCCATGGTCAGCTGCACCGGCATTTGGGCGACCATTAGCGCCAGCAGACGGACGAAGAACAGCTCCACCATGAGTACGAGATCCCGCCACTCCCACTGCGGCAACTCGACGGGATCCTCCAACAGAACCAGAGAGGGATCCATGCCCAGAGATGGGACGTTGGGGCTGTGAAGCAGCGGAATGGCCGCGGGTTATTCCACCAGCCGGAGCTCCAGATGAAATAACTCCAGAGTGATGCACTCCCACTCCAGTTTCCGGATTCACCGACGACAAATACGATCCTTGGGCGAGGACGAGCAGTACACTGATCACCAAAATATAATAGAGTGCCATTTTGATATTGGTGCTTGATTGTAGAATGGGAAACATCTGATGCTTAGCTTTCAAAAAGTGAATCCTTTTATAGCAGAAACCTGGGTAGTTAAATGAATATATTTTATAAAAAAAATAAAATAATTATATGACAATTTTGATTACGATGTAATGGAGGAAGGTTAGATTTTATCATCGAAGTAAACTCCGATGATCCAGTTTTGTTATTCCGGTTATTAACTGATGATAAATTAGAATGATGAAGTTCAACAACCAGTCTGCTATTATTCATATAAAAACAAGAGAGAACGCTATAGTCGAGTTCCCCGACTATCTGATACCCGTTACTCAGCTAGTGTAAGTGCGAAGGACAGTTTTTGGCGGTTTGTGGGCGTTGTAGTGGGCGTGGCAAAAAGTTTTTTGGCATATCGATAGAAATTTACAAGACCAATATAAAAATGAAAAAATATCAAAACATTTTTCAAAAGTGTGGGCGTGGCAGCTTTGGGCGGTTTGTGGGCGTTAGAGTGGGCGTGGCAAAAAGTTTTTTTGCAAATCGATAGAAATTTACAAGACCAATGCAAAAATAAAAAAATATTAAAACATTTTTCAAAAATGTGGGCGTGGCAGTTTTGGGCGGTTTGTGGGCGTCAGAGTGGGCGTGGCAACCTGAATCGACAAACTTGCGCTGCGTCTATGTCCCTGGAATCTGTATACTTAATCTCAACTTTCTAGCTTTTGTAGTTCCTGAGATCTCGACGTTCATACGGACGGACAGACGGACGGACAGACGGACAGACGGACGGACAGACGGACATGGCCAGATCGACTAGGCTACTGATCCTGATCAAGAATATATATACTTTATATGGTCGGAAACGCTTCCTTCTGCCTGTTACATACTTTTCAACGAATCTAGTATACCCTTTTACTCTACGAGTAACGGGTATAAATATGAATTAGTAAATATGAATTTAAGTTAGAACATACGTTAGCAAGCGTTGATAAATGTAACTCAACACAGAAATTCAAAGAAATAACCAAAGATTTATCCTACATGTGCGTGCACATGTACATGTTCAACTCCTAAAGCAATTTATGCATAAAAAATGACTAGCACGACTCAGAAGGCTATTTTTCACAAAATTATGGACTAACTAACATTACTAGCAGCTATCGATTTAATTGGCATATAGAAGACTTGATTAAGCCGTCCATTTGGTAAGCCAAAAAAGAAAAACCCATCATTGCGGTTGCCAGAAAGTCAGGAATTTGGAAAAATAATTTTGAAAATTAGGCTCAAGTGCTAGAGACCCAAAATAATGGTTAACCTTGCCATATATAGCTCAGGGTCTGCTTAATATCCATAACAATGAAAGCAAATTAGGCTTACGATTGTCTAAGAAATGGCAAACCCAATTGAGGTTTGATAGGTGGGCAATAATAATGAAAAAATGGTAAAAAATTAAATGTCATGGTGGCAACATTAAATGAAGTTACGTAAAAATCATTTTGCAATTTAGAAAGTAAACCATTTTTGTGTGTATCGCTCATATGTACAAGTATACTTTCAATAACAAATATATATTTATGATTATTCGGTAAATCAGTTTATTAGGTTTTATTAGTTTCTAACATTGGGCACTTAATTTGCAACTAATGCAAACTCTACTCCAGTGCAACATGAGTCATTCGCACCGTTGTCACACCAGCTGTGCGATCTAGGTGTTAACAATTTTTATTTACCTATTTTTCGTTTGTCAATCTGACATGCAAGCGTTGGGGGTTTCCAGTTCTCGTTTTAATTTTAATTACATTTTTCGTATACAATTAGCCAACAAATCAATGGGAAACCGTTAGACAAAAAGAACAGACAGAATATATCAACAATTGCTCAATCGATCCGATCAAATAACAAATAACTTTGTGCCGAATATTGACATTTCGTAAGCATTTGAAAAGTGAACGCGACAACAACAAACCTAAATACAGTGCGTTGGTAAAAATCTTGAACACGTTAAGAATGTTGGCAAGGTTGTCTGCCACGGCAGCTGCTACTTTGTGATTTTGTAGGCCTCCATCTGAGTCTCGATCCTCCGACTGCGTCTCAATCCGAGAGTCCAACTTAATTAAATTGGATTTTATGTGCCGGATTGGATCGGCCATTTGGGGCCCCGACGACGATGACGAGGTGAGGCTAATCAAATGGCCAAATTGTAGGCGCGTTTGCCATGCAGCCACCAGTCGCCAAAGTAATGAGCTTTTTGTCGGCTACACGACTCTATTATGATGAACATAGCAATCGTCCAGCGATAAATATCACAATTAAGTCAAATGGCTCAAAGGCAGCAGCAAAATTAGTAAACTAATACTGCCGAGATGCTAATGTTTTGCTCTACATTGAGGCTGTGCGTAAACAAAAATGTCACACGCCATTAAAAATTAATAGCATGTTTAAATAGCAAAAAGCCAGGTAAAAAAACAAAACATATAGTATTAAATAGAGAAAAAGCTGTCAGCCGGACTCGAGGCAGTCAAACCGGGCCGGTAATACAAAATTTCGGCATTAAATGCTCATACAACAACGTCAACCCCAAGCAAAAATTGAGTTAAATAAAAGAAAAAATCGTGGCACGAACAACTTTTCTAAAAATGCGTGGTACATTGTTAATACTGATCATGTTTTTTGCTGCTGCTCTGGTCCAAAAATGTTGCACAATATTCGTGCGTTCATGCAAAGCAATTGTCAAACCCAACACAGCCCAAAGCCAAAGGCCAACCAAATCGATACGGACTCTACTGTTTGGCACAGCCAAAATTTATCACAGGAAAACTTCATTCGACGGTGTTTTTGGTGAAATTAATATCAATTGCCCCCCGTTCTGACGTTTTCTGGTCGACGCTCATTATTTTCAGCCTCCTTTGCATTGCTTTATTGTACTGTGCTCCCTCCGAGTTCTGACTTTTGATGAAGGCTCGTAAGATTTTTATATGCGGTTTGACAAATTAAATTAATTGGCTCCTACTGATTTGACGAGGCTCGAAAAAGTTTGTCTGTCGAAGGTGCAGCTCGGTTTAGCAAATTGAATAGGTACGTGTAAGAAAAAGAAACGACTGCAAATTGAGATTTTATTTTTACATGGGCATTGAAGATCACAGATATCGGAGAAGGAGTTGTGGGGCTTTGTGGGGCTCAGCTGTTACTAAATAATTACCGAGTGGTTAGCTGTTAAAGGTGAAATGTGTTTTATTGTGGGGGCGTATATGGTTTCACACACTTTAATAGCTTAAGATTAAGATATCACTAAATTAACCAATTTCGTATTAGTTAATTTAACTGTTATTATACCCGTTACTCGTAGAGTAAAAGGGTATACTAGATTCGTTGAAAAGTATGTAACAGGCAGAAGGAAGCGTTTCCGACCATATTAAGTATATATATTCTTTATCAGGACCAATAGCCGAGTCGATATGACCATGTCCGTCTGTCCGTCTGTCCGTCTGTCTGTCCGTCCGTATGAACGCTGTGATCTCAGGAACTACAAAAGCTTGAAAGTTGAGATTAAGCATACAGACTCCAGAGACATAGACGCAGCGCAAGTTTGTCGATTCATGTTGCCACGCCCACTCTAACGCCCACAAACCGCCCAAAACTGCCACGCCCACACTTTTGAAAAATGTTTTAATATTTTTTTTTTTTGTATTAGTCTTGTAATTTTCTATCGATTTACCAAAAATCTTTTTGCCACGCCCACTCTAACGCCCACAAACCGTCCAATGCTGCTACGCCCACACTTTTGAAAAATGTTTTGATATTTTTTTATTTTCGTATTGGTCTTGTAAATTTCTATCGATTTGCCAAAAAACTTTCTGCCACGCCCACTATAACGCCTACAAACCGCCAGAAACTGTGTTTAAGACTCTCCTCCCTTCCACTAGCTGAGTAACGGGTATCAGATAGTCGGGCAACTGGACTATAGCTTTCTCTCTTGTCTTTTTTTGTAAATTCATGTACTATTTGTTTTATCACGACTCTATTTCGTAAAAAGTAATTATTAAGAAAATATACGAATGTCTATCGATTTACCAAAAATCTTTTTGCCACGCCCACTCTAACGCCCACAAACCGTCCAATGCTGCTACGCCCACACTTTTGAAAAATGTTTTGATATTTTTTTATTTTCGTATTGGTCTTGTAAATTTCTATCGATTTGCCAAAAAACTTTCTGCCACGCCCACTATAACGCCTACAAACCGCCAGAAACTGTGTTTAAGACTCTCCTCCCTTCCACTAGCTGAGTAACGGGTATCAGATAGTCGGGCAACTGGACTATAGCGTTCTCTCTTGCCGTTTTTTTGTAAATTCATGTACTATTTGTTTTATCACGACTCTATTTCGTAAAAAGTAATTATTAAGAAAATATACAAATGTAGATTACTTATAAGCGCAACTGCATTTTTTTGAAAAGTTGTTAGGCCTTATAAATAAATTGTATTCTAATGCAATGTAATATGATACAAGCCTTGAACTTTTTGCAAAATATTGCCGTCAGCCATAAATTGTATTTTGCTTATTTTATTGCTTTTTAAGGTACTTAAATAATAATTTATTTTCCTACCAATAGCAATTTTAAATGCCATTCAATAGACTCCGGTTCAATTTTTTAAAGGCAACAAAAATATTTCGTGTATATTAATGTGCTCATTAATGATATATTCAGATTAATATTGTGATGAGTTTTTTAATATAAGGTTTTTATCACCGCTTAAGATTTTAAAATGTCTATACTATACACAATATACCTTAGTTGTATTAAAAATAAAATTTCATAAAATTACTTATTTTTATAAACTGGAATTTAAATTTTCTAATATTTTTGTCATTAAAAACCTTGTTTATCTAACGCTAAAATCGAAAGACTTAAGACACAAACTACGCGCCATAAAACCCTCCACTGAAATATTCACCTCACAACAAAGCACACGCAGCCAAACTTGACTCCACTCAAACTGTCACTCAAAAACGAGTCGCGTTCGGGGCGTCTGAATATATTTTGCTTTTTGCCGCTGCAGCCGCCGGCACTTGGCAGCTGATAACCAAAGTTGTTGACTGCTATCCCTGCTCCGCTGACGCCAACGTCGACGGCGGGCCGGCTGCTTTTGCTAGCTTCTTTTTGGCTTTTCTGTGGCAGCATCGGCTGGCTAAGCTCAGTTGATTGTTGGACACACTCCGTGGTGGTTGTGCAGGCGGAAAAAAGAAAAAGAAATCGGGGCCCTTTCGTGTGAGTGAGTGAGCGGGCAGGAAACAAAGTGCATTGGAAAAGAAGTTGAAGTTAGTGACAAAAGGGTGAAATTCAATAGTAAAAGTTACCCGCAGCCGCGACAAGTGTTCGTTACTTGGTAAATTCTGGCACCAAACAAAAGACACAGGCAACGAACTCTTTCGTGAACTCCCCGCGCCTCGTCCGTTATTAATTGAGGCCAACTAAGCGTGGGTCATCGTCTGCTATAATTGGATTAATTCACAGCTTTAAGTATTCGCTAACCAAACGTAAGCCACTACCCACCCATATACCCAACGCATTTTGAGACTTCATTAACAACGGCGGCTAACGGCCAAGTGGGAACGTGCAACGTCAACAAAATGATCTTAAGGTATGTACGCTGGCTATTTTTTAATGAGCCGCATTTTCAGATTAGGAACACATTTTTCCAGTTGATTTCCTGTGTGTGGCAAGTGAGCGTTTGGGCGTCTCGGAAATGTCTGGACCAAGTCGTTGACTGGTTCTAGCCATGTTTCTGCTCATTTTTATGTAATTTTTACGTGCCTGCTGCTGGTTCTTGACAACTTTCTGTAAACATTTCTCCGGCATTCTCGTTCTGTTTTGTCTTTTTCATTCTTCCCGTGTATGTGTCAGCTGGAAAGTTCTGAGTCGTTGGCACAAAAAGCTTTCGTTCAGCTTGTGCGGGGAATTCTTGTGATTTTTGATGAGTGATTAAATGGCATTGCGCCATATATGTGTTTTGATTATTTCATTTATATTCAGGCCAACAGCTTCAGCGAGTTAACCGACTCAGTTTTTGCTTGTCTAACAACTGCCCATGCTAATGGCTTCCTGCCACTTTCTATCTGACCATCCACGAGCCATTCCTCGTAAGCCAGCTTGTAATGATGAACAAATCAGCGCCTGGAGCAACGGAATTAATGAGCGTATAGGTCACGCTCTTGGCCATTTCAGCTTCCGCCGAAAACCTCCAAGTCACACCTCCAATGCGGGCTTAAAATAGAGCTTAGCGGGAGATTTCGGTTTCAATTTAAAAAGCAATTATGTTTGGGGCAAAATATAAGGCTTTAAGCGCCAGGCAATTTTCGAATGCAACACACAACTGTTTATTTATAGATCATTATAAATAGTTTAAAATAATTAAAAAGAAACATATGCTCGGCGATATCTTTGCAGTTTAAATGAAATTTTCTGATCGCTTTCTTGTAAGGGTACGAAGAGCTGTCCTTTCAGATAATGATAAAAACAATATTAATGATAAAAACAATTATTTATTGAACGAATTGAAGCACTTCATGTTTTTTTTTTGGCAACAAAATAAATATTTCTAACTGTTGCTCATTAATTTCTATTTACAAAGCAAGTGTGAGATTATACGTTTTATTCTCCTAACTTAAACTATTGTAAATAATGAATGAAAGTAAACACAAAATCGACCACCTTAGTTTTATATATTAGTCTCGATTTATTTTGAAAATGTATTGAACTCGTATACAGATAGTTAATTAATTAGGTTACATCATGTATCTATTTGTCTCACTTGGTTACTAAATTTTGGAGGATTCAACGTATTATTAAAAATTCGTAAGTAGGCTTACGAGTACGTAGCATATTTGCTTTTCTATACTTAGTACAAGGCGATCGAGCCGTAGTTTATCCGCTTTAAACCAAGGCTAAGCCGAAGCTGACCCTCGTTTTAATCGGCCTTAGTCGAGACGGGTGTGTCCAGCTGATTTGTCATGTACCTGGGAACATGGTTAAAAACTCCCGGCGAGTTCTATTGGCTAACGGTAGTTGGCCGGCAGCTGCTCACACCTCGATTACCTGGCCAACGTGGCACACTGCAATGAACATAAAATCCGGCTGGGTGGAACTTAGCGAGTGCCTGCTAATTGTCCGTTGTGTGCTGGGTCGCCTCGTTCGCTGATTTGTTTTTCCGAGTCCCCATAAAACATAGTTATGACCAAGAACCGAACAGCTTACCTCTTTTTTCCGTTTTGGTCTTTTGCTGTTAGCTGTTGGCCAAACGGGGTCATTAACATTTGATGCGAAGTTCAAAGCGAGTTGCACAATGCCTCTGGATGGATGTCGAACTTCACGTCCAACCAGCTGAAATCGATCAGGCAGCGATTTACTTTCTCCTTTAATGTAGAAGACCAGAAACGGATCAACCTGTTGATTTCCTGGCTTTCCCGCCTCGCAGGCCACATCTGCCTCGTGACTTGCCACCAATCCGGTCCTGAGCTCTGAGCAAACTGTTATAAAATTAAGACATAATTGCGGCACAGGAGAGGTAAGAGGTGGACAACAGGGGGCGGACGGCGTTAATTTGCGCTCTCCTGGGTAAATTTGTGTCAAGGCTGCCGGCACCTTTTGACTCGACTAAATGCACTCCAGCCATTCCATTTGCATGCTCGCATATAAATCAGACAATCGTGGCAGGGCGTTGGTGCCAATTGAGAAAGCGGCATGCGAAGTGCATTCAAAGATCCCAATCGAAATCGAACTCAAATCGAACGAAGTCGAGATCGGGACCGAACGATAAGGAGTCGCATTAATGAGGGCCAAAGTCAAAATCCGTCACAGTCAAGCTTTCCTAAGTTGAACGGCACTCAAAGTTCAATACTAAGTATAGGACAAAAATGTAGCTCATGTGCCTAACGGGGAGTTGGAACTCTATGGTAAGAGACATTGTAAGGAGCTGGACATAAAGGCATATGTCTTATTTTCATTTAGGCCATTAAAAATATTTTAACTAGTTCGAGATGCCAGAAATGCAGCGTGGGGTGTTCACTTTATAGAAATTTTACCGTGCTCATATCGCTCAGTGTTTTTGGGCCTTTGCTCGTGGCAATATCTTTGGCGCTGGATTTGTTACATAAACCGCCTTACAAGGTTCACAAGACAAGAGGCAGCAAAAGCCATGACTTGTGGCAGCATATTGCCGTTGTTTTCCCCATATTTGGGCAAAATGTCTGTCTGATGTGTTTGCCACAATTACTCGCACAGCTCATGCAATCCCTTGCCCCAGAGAAGAGCGGTGGCAGCATTGAAACAAATCATTTGGAGGCCTTACAATGATGGATATACATATGTACATATGTGTGTATCGGTGGGTACACAATATTTTGCAACTGCTCGATTTCTTAGAGTGAGCGCTGGTCAACATTCACTTTTGACTCGAAGACCTCCTTCTTTTCGGATGCTGCTGATGATGCGCCATTAATGCGCTACATTAACGGAAATTACTCAAAATCATTTCACTTTCAAACTACGAAATCACGTTATGCCTGCCCGCAACGATCACCTCTTGAATGGGTTTTCTATCTTCGGTATATTTTTGTAAATTAGACATTTTTGCGCCCTGCACGTTGATGTTGCTTTGATTTCGCGAACATTGCTGATTGATGTTATAACAAAAGAAAGTCGAACGAGCAGGGATCATGGATCATGAAGAGGACGGTGGCGATGGTTTGATTGAGTGGACAAGTGCTCAAACGTGCTGCTCTTTATGAATGGACGCCTCCGGTGGGCCGCCAACTTACGATGATTTGAAGATACAACTACGTGCCTCATCGCGATCTTTAAGCCCCTGAAAAGTGATCGAGTTCGGTCTGCTGCTCGGGTGAAAAAAGTTTATTTATTTATTTATGTGCCGACTCACAGGTCGAGAAAGTGTAGCGAATGGGTACGACAAAATGGTACATTGTGGGACAACGAAGCTTTCTAAAAGGTATGTTCTGTGTCTAAATGGAAAGGTTTCTTATTATTTTAAGGAATTTGTAGTATATTTTATGACAAGGGAAAACTACAAGAGGTTAATAAGCACAAATAAAAATGTGTAAATAAAATAAAATAATTAATATTTCTTATAAAAGTTAGCTATGATTCGAAAAGGCGTTCAAAGAGACGCATACATTTTTCTCAGTGCTCCTTTTAATTAACCCGCCCACCAGCGTGGGAACCGAAAGTGAACAGCTGCGATCGGGGCGGCGCTGTCCGCTTATCAGAGAACCCACCACAGATTGCTAATTGAAATGCAGGGGCTGTCGACGCAATTCGCAGCAGATCTCTGGTTGGATCTTGAATGGGATCGTGAGAGCCCTGGTAACCCAAATCGCGTGATGCCTTTGATTTGTATGTGCACTCGTCAGAAATTATGTGGCAACTGGCGGCAAAGCTGCGATGCAGCGGTGCAAATTAAACAGTAACAGATGCAACCGCCAGTTACATATTTTGTGTCTGAGCACATAGATATTTTTTGGAAAACTATTTAAATAAAGCACAAGTATGCTGCATGTCGGTATGCTGGGCAACGCAACATTCAAATACAAACCGAATCCGAATATTCACTTGGCTCATTTTTAGGCAGGCCAAGTGGAGTGCTCATGGGTTTCCATGTTTTTTGGCTTCCTATTTTTGTATATATTCTGAGCTTGCAACATTCGCACTCAAATTGATGATGATGACGATGATCAAGCTGATGTGCCAATTGGCAAGCAATGCCGAGCTATTGAATGCCTTCGCCGGCCGCACTAAAACGAAGTATGAGCACAACATTTGGTAATTGTTGCAGCTATTTCGGGCAACCTGGTGGTGGACCCAGGTAGGTGAAAGGCGTCTGCTCACGTGGCCCACTCGCAATTCCCTGTCATTTGCTTTTGAGGATGCTCAGACGCCGCGGTGAAGTGCACTTCAGACTCGGCTAAGAAAGTCAAGGCGGACGGGTTGTCGCCGAAAGCCAACGCACACAGAAGAGTTTACTGAGAAAAAATTATCTACATAAAAGTGGGAGATTTATAAACAAATAATAGAAAGAAATAATGCTCCTTATCAAGAATAATTAGGTTATATGATTTGGTTGCACAAAATATATAGTTTGACTTCATATGGTTATTTCAATGTCAAATTAACTAGAAGTCAAACAGCACTTTGATCTTAATTATGTCAAATTTTTCTCTGCGTGCAAAATTAATGTCAGACGCAAAAGTTGTTTTCGTTTGATTTATGTACAATCAATGGCAGGCTGCAGCCACTTTTGCATCGAGCGTTTTCGTTTTCGGTCAATAAGCATTGGCATTGAATTTGCCGCTGACTTTGTCTAGCTGATGTGACTTAGCCACTGCAATTTGTTTGCAATTAGCCGCAAGTTGGCCAGGTATAAATCTGCAAGGGGCGGCCGCCCAATTAATAAGCTGTTAAAAGCGTCAGATTGCCGGCTTCGGATATCAGTCACTTGATGTGGAGATCAAAGCCGACTTTATTTGGTTTTTCGACTCGCTGGCCAGCTGTAGGTCGTTTACATTCTATTCTAATCTATTCATGCAGTCCATAAACTGCACGTTTGCCGTGTCCGATGCTATCGCGATTGCGTGCCGTTTGGGTGATATATCAAAACCCTTCACATGCCAAAAATGCTGCACAGAAAATATGTAAATTGTAGGTCTAATAATTCCAAAACTATGCCTTGCGATACATATACGTCTTATATTACTTTATATTACATATATTGGTTAAGCATATTGTTAGGCAATTAAAGCAGTGTCTAGTAAAACTATTACCCCAGATCTTTGGAATAGTTTTCAAGTAGGTTTGTAACTTATTATTAATTATTATTTTTCCCGTGTAGCTTCGCGAACCCAAATAAATTTTCTCGCAGCGATAGGATCGCAAACGTTTTGTGGGTCAGAGAGCGAATTAAGGCAGCTATGGCCCGCTTATCGTGTACTGTGTGCCATCTAATCTGCATTGCCAATTTATGGTACAATGAAATATCGGAGGCGACACTAATGCCACATAAATGTGCGTCATGTTGCAATTGCTCTGCCGTTAATCAAGTATGCGCGATGTGTGCTCCATCGTTTCGATATGTTTCGCACAGTTTTATCCCAGCTGCCTGCGAAATGCCAGGCGGATATGAAGACATTGGACATTAACGCTACCTGTCCGGCCAGAATCAATTAAGCAATTGGCCAGAGCTCTGAGTTGAGCAAAGGCAAGTGCAACAATTAAAGCAGCATGCTCTGGCATTAGCAATCTGGCCCAGAAACGAGATCCACTCAGCATGGGCTAAGAGAGTGACTAGAAGTGCAATAGTACACAAACGCGATATTTGCACAACGTCAATTATCGGCACTCGGGCTCGTGGCGGTCGAGTGACTTTTACTTGAATATATTTGAATGCGATTGATTTATAGGTTCTAGTAAGTCAAATGATAAATGATCTCTAATGAGCGGATTGGAATTGGAGACTGGCGCTCTTAAAAATAACAAAAGTGAAGTTGAGGCAAGCAGAAATATATATTTAGATAGGACAATATTCTGGAGAATAATATATTCAATGTATAAGAAGTCTTTGACTGCCATGTCTTTCTAGCTGTTTTTAAACAAATATTAATATATCATAATTCCCGCATTTAATTCCACTCAGTTATCGCAATGTCATACATAACATCTGAGTTAAAGCAGAGACCTTCCCACAAACCTTTATTGGCATGTTAAAAACTCTATCAACACACTTTTGAAAAATGTATAAGCCGCAGTATGCTAACTTTCCTATTTCCACCTAAATACACATAATCACCATCAACGTCACATATTAAAACAAGAGAGAACGCTATAGTCGAGTTCCCCGACTATCTGATACCCGTTACTCAGCTAGTGGAAGGGAGAAGGAGAGTCTTAAACACAGTTTTTGGCGGTTTGTAGGCGTTATAGTGGGCGTGGCAGAAAGTTTTTTGGCAAATCGATAGAAATTTACCAGACTAATACAAAAATGAAAAAATAGCAAAATATTTTTCAAAAGTGTGGGCGTAGCAGCTTTGGGCGGTTTGTGGGCGTTGGAGTGGGCGTGGCAAAAAGTTTTTTGGCAAATCGATAGAAATTTACAAGACCAATACAAAAATAAAAAAATATCAAAACATTTTTCAAAAGTGTGAGCGTGGCAGTTTTGGGCGGTTTGTGGGCGTGGCAACGTGAATCGACAAACTTGCGCTGCGTCTATGTCTCTGGAGTCTGTATGCTTAATCTTAACTTTCTAGCTTTTGTAGTTCCTGAGATCTCGACGTTCATACGGACAGACGGACAGACGGACAGACAGACGGACGGACAGACGGACATGGCCAGATCGACTCGGCTACTGATCCTGATCAATAATATATATACTTTATATGGTCGGAAACGCTTCCTTCTGCCTGTTACATACTTTTCAACGAATCTAGAATACCCTTTTACTCTACGAGTAACGGGTATAACAAGTAGACAACTTTAAGATAAGCTTTAGAGATCTTTTCGGACTGCTGTCATAATTTCTTTTCACAATACTTTATAATTTTCAACGAAAACGCAGCAAAGATAAATTATAAATTTCTCTGTGCATTACAAAAGTCATTTCCACACATTTTCATGACATTAAATACTAAGTAAGAAGTAAGACGGGGCAATTTACATACGAGCCAGACCTCAACAATATGAGTGATGTGGCAAGCTGCAAACAAAGAAAGATTTGAACAAAGAGTCCTATGCTCTTGGCACGCCCCTTTTCGGGGGCTCAGAGGTGGGCCCTGCTTCCAGCTTCAAGATGACATAAGTGGCATCAGATACCAGATACCATTGGCAGAGCTATCCACATACAAAGTCAAACAATGCACCGGGCCATTAACGTGGCGCTGCCTGTGGAAAAACATATTTTTAGCAAATGTCAACTATTGGATGCGCTTTAAAATATGCACAGATATGGCAGGGATCGCCCTATATGGCGACTATAATTGGCAACTGCGCCCTTGCTTTGTTAGCGCTGTACACACTTTTCGTGTGTATTTTTATTTATGTTTTTATGAATAAATATGTGTAATATTTTCGTGTTCTACATTCTTGCATAATTTTGATTCAATGTATGTGGACTTGCATCCCCGTTAAGCGGTCAAATTTCCCGGCATTCGAGTATGTGTGTCATCCGAAAAAAACGTGGTGGTGTGGCCAAGTGCCTTAGATAAGCCAGTGGTGCGATTTATGTAAAAGTGGTTTGGCCAGCCATCGACGAACCGAAATTAATTGACTCTTGCGGGCAGGTGTAAAGATTGCATATGCATATATGCAGTGTGCATAAAGTGCAGATACGTACATATACCTGTTGTGTGGATATTGCCAGGTTGCCAGGTTGGCCAGAAGGACGTTGCGTGCTGGCCTTTCACAAAAGCTGTCGCCCCAAAGGCGAGCAACAATTAATTGACTTTACGCAGTGGCCTGCAACTCTGATCTGCATCTGGGGTCCGGCAATTAAATCTGCAAAAAGCCCACTGCCCCTTGTGGCACGCGTGTTTGTTCGGGCGTGGCACGATGTCGGCCCGATAAAAAACGCCATCTGTGTGGGCGAGTGCGTTTTGTTTGCATTCTAATTGCCCTGTCATTATGGCTAATGAACTAGGCACTCCGAAAGCGATCATAAACACGAAATACTTTAGGGCAGCCTTGAACCAAATTCACTCTTGTGCAAAAACCGAAATGAAAGCAACTAGCTGGTAACCAGATTTAATATTCATTTAACTCAGTTAAAGCGAGGAGCGTAAAGAGTTGCAAATCGTGTTAGCCGTAAACCCAAAATTATGAATGCACATTGGCCAAGAGTCAGCAAGTCTTCTGTTGACTTATTGAGCCAGTGATTAATCAAAGTCGAATGTTATATGAGCGGATAAAGTTAAGGGTTATTCCATGTGAAAATGTCTTTAAGGCATTTCAATGTTAAGCCAATTCACGCAACCTATCACAGTTTTGACGTAAAAAAGGGACTCTTCTCTCTTAACTGATGACAATCCACTCTATTTAGCTTACTTCGATATCTTCGCCATTATGTTCGGCTACATACTTTCAAAAGTACTGCATTTCAAAAAACAAGAAGCACCAGGCGATAAAAAAATTCTTTTAGGTAAGCTCAGGATTAATCTTTATTGTATGAACAGATGTTTTCAAGAGATTTACTGGGACGCTTTTCGCAGCTCATCGCAATCCGTAGTTTCACTCCTGCATTTACTTCTCTCGTCGACGACAACCCATTCTATTGTTAAATGTTGTATAGTTCGTTTGTTATATAATATTAAACTATAGAAAGAAATAACACTTACTTCTATTGGTTCTGCATATTTGGTTGCTAAGAACGCATTTAGTGGGGAAAGTGCACCGACTGATTATGGGACGTACTATGCCCCTACGCCATTCGGCGCACACTGGACTATATTCCCTTGTGCAAACCTGAGGACACCTCACCAAATCTGAATCGGCCTCAGCCAAGGCCAGAAAGCTCAAGGAAACGATCAATATTGCAGACGCAATCTTCATGTTGTACAATATTAGGTTCTGGGATTTCGAATGATTTTAGAACGTACAGAGTAACCTTTTTATAAGCGAGAACGAAACTTTAGAGCTATTATCTAAAAAACATATGTTTATTTCACTACAATAAAAATGGAAGCAGGTGAGCTGAGTTCAATAAACCTTTGTAATGGGATACACTTAAAAGGTATCTCACTTGACTTGGTCAGCGAAAAGAAAACCAAACTGTCAAACGAAAAGTGAAAGGACTTAAGTGCGTTATTGTTTCCCCTGGCGATTGTATAAGCAACTGTGCCCTTCATTATAATGAAACCCTTGATAGGAAGCGGATAGCAAAATACTTTCACCATTGACTGCTGAGTATAAAGTCATAATTTTGCCACGTTATTGAGCCTATCTCATTGAAGAAAACTTTAATTTAAAAAAATATCCAAATAATTTAAACCATACATTCTAAGCATTTTTGGAACAATCGCCACTAAAAAACATTGGGTTTAACCGCCAATAATTCGCATTAAATATATGTATACATTTGCTTTGGGAGTATCATTTTCGACTTACATAAAAACTTTCTCAATCGAGCATCACATAATTAATTCTGGGCTGTGTGGTTGAACGAGTTAGTCAGATATGTGCAATAAACAAAGTAATTAATTGTTTTCAAAATTTTCAATTAATTCCAGTTCGATGCCAATGTGTTAAAGGGTATTTGAGCTGAACCTTGTTTTTGATTACATAAGAAAAGGGGCATGGCACACCTATACTTTACTTTCACAGTTAGCCGGAGGCGGCAACAACAATGGCAATCAATATCAATACTTATCAAAAGCCGTTAACAATTGCCCGAAAATATGGGGTTTTTTGTTTTTGGCCTTCGCTTTGTGTGCGGCGACTAAAGCTAACAAGCGATAAACACGCGCTGCAAGTCATAAATCAGATCGCATTAAAGCCGCGAAATAAAAGCAAGGTTGCCAGTTGTCAGATGTCGAATTCCCCAACCGCCCCAACAGCAAAAGCTGACAGAAATAGAAACGCCCGAAACAATGGGGAGCCAAAAGGGTTACATGCAACTGGGGATATGGCATGCGGCATGCGGCATATGGGCTCCGTCGACTGCCGATCGACCGACAGCTGCCACTTACAGTTGGAATCAAAGGAGTTGTATTTGCGTATAGAAAAGTGCATATATAGAATTTGACTTTATTGCGCTAGTCACTATTACTCTGGATTGGCATTAGATCCTTAAGTTCTACAATACCTCCACTATAATATTAAAATAAAATAATATATTTTCCAACTGTTACATGCCTGACTTTTTTCTCAGTGCCTTACTATCTTACTATTCATAGTAGCTGACTGACTGATTAATGCCTTCGGCCGCAGGCGTGTTGCCATTTGTCAAAGGGGCGTGACTGATTCCCGCATGTTTGCCTGCATAACGTGTTAATTTACCTACTTTTGCCTGCTTTTCTTTGCAGAATACTTCTACTGTCTCTGGCGGCGGTGGCGCATGCGCAGTACCATCAGTTTGGGGAGCAACTCCAGACGGCCCACGGATCCGACTGTGCACTTCTGTTGGCCGGACCAGGTCGCTCCTCCGTTTACGACTACAATGTGAATCTATTCCGCGGCACCTTGTGAGTACAAATAGAAACTAAGTGCCTTGTCTGCTGTGGCTGAAAAAGTGGCTTGGTGGCATTCTGGGTTATGTTTGATGCTCAAATATTTGAACGTTGACACCGAAACGTTGTGCAGAGAATAAAAAACTGAAGTCATAATTACAGACCAGCTGATACAATCCTAATAAACTTACTACACAACATGTAAGTGATTATATGTAAAGCTAAAAATGAATAGCGAAGGCCTGAAAAGTTGCATTGCATCTTGTAATTCTGTATTACTCCACCATTTTGTTTGCAGTTGTTCGCATTTTGTTCGCAGTGTAGGACTGCCCGAGTGACACCCATAAATCTTGGTTTCTGCTGTTTCAGCTTGTTTGAGCGGTGGAAACATGGCTCTACACCTACGACAACACGGCACACGAGCTTTGAGCCAATCATTAGTAGCACGAACAGCAGTGGAAATCATTCGGCAACCAGCTTTTGACGTTGACGTCTGCAAGTTGCAATGCCTAGGGATAGATATTCCCATACTATCCTAACAAATATATATATTTCTTGTTCGGAAGCCCGCTGAGCGAACTGATTGCATCTGTTGCCGCTCACGGGTAACTGAGTTAGTGGTAGCTCTTGACAGTCAATATCATCATTAAATGCAAATTTCTAACTATAAATATTTCTTAGTTTTTAGAAACGGATTCTTTTTTTTTTTTTTTTTCTAAACAGATCCTTGTTCTTCATCCGTTTCTAATTCCCCTTGTCTGCTGCTTCAGCGCTGCAATAATTGGCAGACTTACCACCGATTCGAAAGCACAAACTTTTTTAATTTCTATGTCCTCCTTAGTTGAACTCCAATCAGTGGTAGAATTACCAGAGATCTGCACTTCAATATGAGTTCCGGCAATTTTCCGCGTTATATACTTCACTGAGGGTGTCAAAAAACATACTAGTGGAAAAACATATGCCTCGGAAAAAAGGTTCTCAAGTGTGATGATGGCTTCTTATGTTTCACTCGCTGTCACGGCGGCTCGTTAATGGCGATCAGCAAATGGTTTTTGGCCTCGAATCGACGACGACAGCCTTTTGGCTTTTCAGAGTCATGCGATGCAGACGAACGCATCATGAAGTCACCTGACAGACCGGCGCGATATTAGTAAAAGAAAAAAATCAAAACCGCACGACAAAAAGCCGCAAATAAAAATAGCAAGGCAACAGCGGCAACCCAAAACAAATGGCATTGCAACACTTGCAGATGCCAAAGGAAAAATAAACGAAAAATAAAATAAAAACACCTGAGCTGCCGTGGGTCTGCAGCAGCCATTGATGGCAAAGTGACTTTGAAACGCTGGCAACTCATGGAGCCTCCCGAACTGAACTTCAGTCTGCACAGGAAAAAAGAAATAAACTGTGACCACGTTGCTATAATTTCTGAAGAATAATGTTATTACAACATTTTTTCGGCTCAACCTATTTTTTCCGCTTATTGAAGATCCTCCAAATACAAAATGGTCCAGATTTTTTGCCGTGCAGCACTTATGACATCATATAGAGAAACATACATATTTTAAATGTCACACGATCCAGATTGAGATTGCAAATTGTTCAATTGCCGATTGTCTTTGAGTGCTGGGGGTCACAGTGAAGTGAAGCTAATTTTTGGGGTCAGTCGGGCCAAGTCGTTATCGCTGACTTTGGCCTGGCTATTGAACCTGGCTGACCAGAGTCAGTTGAGAAAAATGCAAGCAAGAGCAACAAAATTGTTCGCTGCAACCTACTTAAAAGTTAAATACAGGTTTTGACTGGGGCCACTTTCGTTGTGGCCTCTGCTCTGTCTGCTAAAAGTCTGCAATAGTATCTGTATCTGCATCTACATCTGAATCTGTTTTCTGCATCACTGTCTGCGTAAGCGAAGTAGCTCCCCATAGTCTCTAGAGAAATATAACCGAAAAAAGATTGTAAAAGGCCGCATAGATAAATGATATTTGAATATTTCACTGCGAGTTTACGACACGCTTTTGCAATTATTCACAATATTACGCATACGCCGCGTGTACCAGACCGCTGCAACTCAATACCGATCAGGAAGTGTTGGCGTTTCGGGGCTCGCAACGCACCTGCGATCCCCAGCCCGGGACTCATAACATTACGTTTTACTTTACAATCAGGATAACAAGTACAAGTCCGTGTCTGGGGCGGGACGAGCCGCATCGAAAGGAGTGGACTGGACCCAAAGTGGCTTGCAGCAAGAGACGCAGTGCGTGCCGCATGCAAGCCACTTTCTAGTTGGCATAAAACTCTGGCTATGCGCACATTGAACTTAACCGGGTCTCGTAAATTTTGTGCGAGAGTGCCTCGACTGGCTTTTTGGTACAAAATTAACGGGCGCACCAGTTAAGTGCCAGACATTGCCATTTTCGATTTCAATTTGACAAATTTGCCCAAGAAATATGCACGAAATTTGCTACTTAGGCTAGGCGATAGCTAAATGCCCTGCTTAAACAAAAATAAAATAAAATCGTAATATATTTAACGGAATACATCAGTTAGGAACAAACTTTAGTGCTTAGATATCTGTTCAGATAAGTTGACACAAAAACCTTAAAAGGGAACTGAAAGGCGGAGGAAAATTACCCAGTGAAAGGGTAAAATGACTGCAAGTTCGTGAAAAATGTTGCTTTTAGCCGAAATGGTTTTGGGTTGCGTGAGTTCGCAATGCTGCTGCAGATTTTGTGGACAGATTTTCGGAATATGCTGCTGCTGCGGCTGCTGCTGCAGTTGCTGCAGCTGTTGTTGTAATTACTTAATACTTACGCATTGTTAACACGCATCGTTGTCGCCTGACACGCGTTTTACATGTCGCACCATTCGAGGAAGTGACAGTGGCCCCCCAATTTGGTTAGATTTTCCCGGGCTGCTAAGTCGCAGCTGCTCGACATAAGAAATTTGCGTGTTTTTGGAGTTTAATTAAAACCGGCTGGCAAAAGCAGAGTAATATGGCAATGTTAAAGTTAAGTTTGTTACTGTAACAGTAACAGTTGGCCATATTTTCGTCCGACTCCAAATGGAGATGTTTGGAGCAGCCGTTTCCCGTCACGAGGAAAAACCGCATGCAGCCGGTTAACTCTAGTCGTACTCAGCTCCAATCGTCAGACTGATGGCTCCCGGCTGCACAAAGGTCTGGTGGTACCATTTGTTCGTGTCCAACACAACTGGGAAATATGGTTATAAGTAGAGGGTGCACTTTAAGTACAATTCGAGTGGCTTCTTACTTATGTCGCCCTGCTGGACCACCACGTCAAATCTCCGGCACTGCAGGTAGCACTCGGGAGGTGGAACTAGTAGCCACCGCTTGCTGCCCGCCAGCTGAGCCTGCCACGATGGCAATCTCACGTTGTCTATCTGCAAACCACATTTGACATACATCAAAACGAAAACGATATTACACTTCTACATTTATGTAAAATAACATTGTAAGTGGCGTTTCGAAATAAAAGTGTCAGAAAATACACTCAAATCTGTAGGGTATGTGATGTGGCCTAAAGGAAAATAAATTTATTTGATTGTTATTCGACTGCAGTTAAAATTTTTACGTGAATTTAAGCACGGATAACAAATTGACAGTTGTAAAATGGTGGAAAGATTTAAAAAGTTGCGTTCGCTATCCAGAAAGGAAAATATGGGGATAATAAAAATAAACCCTAATAACGGAATACGTCTCACTAAACATCCCATATTCATTTCATCTATTTCATTGTATAAAATGTCACCTGACGGTAATATTCGGAACTCACATGCATTTGAGCCCCCAAGCCGGATGAGCCAATGAAAAACCAATCGACTGCATTGTTTTCCGAGCCTTCGGGCAGAAAATATGGTCTCCCATAGTGCCTACGGAACTCTTCGGCGGTTTCCGCATGACAGTTGCTCCAGCCGAAGTACCAGGGCTGTTCGTCTGGTTTAAGCTTCACCCGATCCTCGGGCATATCCAAGGCGTCAAAGATATCAAAAAATCCGGTTTTATATGGCAGGAACTGGCATTCCCTGATGTGCTGCTTTTGCTTGGCCTTGGTATAAACATCGCGAAAATACCAGTAGTTAAATAACTGCAATATACATATACCATTAATTGAAGGTGGTTTTATAAGACTCCATGGATAGTTACCGAAACTGCTGTCCAATTTTTGGTGGCATCACTTATTATAACTGGCGCTGCACTGTAGGCGAAACTTTTCTCAAACTCCTGGGGGCTAATATTTTGAAGACGCGGCACATTTTTAATATTCGCACAGAAATTACAATTTTCTGGCGGTCGGAAGGCGTAACGCAAGTTGCGTGGCAAAGACAGAGCGCAATTCTAACAAACGCAATGAAATTGAAAATGACCGAATTATTAGGTTGTCTTTAACACATTATATTTAGGTCAAATAATATCATTACGACTTTCATACCTTTCCCTGAACTTCCTCATAGTAGTATTTCACTACTAACGAAATAAGAGTGCCCATTAAAACTATTTTGAACCACTTAGCAAATTTATCGCTTAACAGGGAACTTTTACAGCAAATGGGCAAATGCTCTTGAAAAGTACAATCCAGATAGTTTGGACTGTGGATATTAAGTATTTGCTCTAGTTTTCTGCGCGTCTGTTCCACTTTTCCCTGCTTCATTCTGACGATGTTACTTTGACCAAGTTATATGGTATACTGAATAAAGAACTTGGCTGTTTCCTTCCGACGCGGCTTTTTAACCCACTGGCCTGGCAATAATTTCATTATCTGTCAGTGCGCAGGCACAGTCCCAGAAGGACTGAATGGGGTTGGTGTGGTTAGCATGTGATAAGCGACAAATTGCCCGTTATTGCCAATCTAAATCGCTTTCTCTTCAATTTACTTGCAGAAACCCGTACCACAATGGACCGGGCACTTGCATCACCTATGATGCCATCAACGCGGCCTACTTGGATGCACGCAAGCGTATACGTGAGTGAATCCTAAATTCAATACAGTACTTTCTTAGGAGAACAAATTTAAAATATATTTTTTGAAAATTTAAGCCGTGTTTAAAATATATAAAAAATAATTAAAGCTAATAGAAAATAATTACCTACTTGATTAATATAATATACCATTGTTTTTGAATTGAAACATAGGACGATTTATTTTGGAACTACAAATTGCGGCTTTAAGCCAAACTTACCTAAGACTCTACTCATGGAGATTCCATGGTAGACTTAAATTACCGACTATAACGCACTTTGCACTTCATTGCAGATGTGGCCCAGCCAAAGTCAGACTGGAAGCCGGAGGAACTGGCCACCGTGGGCGAACTGCTGCTCGACATTTCCATTCAATTGGCCCGAACGTAAGTAATCAGCGCTAAACGCATTTGAAAGTTGCCCTGGCACGCCCACGATCTCCATCTCCCTCGGCGCTAATAACGATTGCCAAATCACGCATGACAAGGCAGTTAAGTCGTGCACCACCGCACTAGCGCACCACGGCAGCACCGCACTACTGCACCACTGCTCTACCAATAATTGCACCACTGAACCACAGAAACGACCCCCTGCAGTCGTCAAATATTCATGAGTCTTTTCTTGCCTCCAAGGTTCTATGCTCGCCACGAATCGGAACCTAAACTCGAATTCGTCAGCACAGAAACAAAATAGTACAATTTGTTGGTAAAGCATTTGGTGAACCAAAAACTATTTTCAAAGCAAATGAAAATATTTTAATTTAAAATGTCTTCAATTAGTTTTATTACTCGCTGAATGTTAAATAAAAATTTCAATGGCTTTAAATGTATTCATGAGTGAAATTTCCTGCCACAAATTTTTAATCACAAGTCCCCACTCGTTTACATAAATATTTTCACCAAATGGCAAAAAGTCTTCCATATTAAACGATTTTTTCACTTAATCCGATGCTTTTTTCTGTGTGTGCGACAGTTCTTTTTGAAAGTTCGCCACATGCAAATGCTAATTGTCTGGCGTTTTTGACTGATGGCCAGTGGCTGACAGCCGAAGAAGTGCATTCGAGAGCCCGTCGAAGCCTTCTTCCCAACTGGCGCAACCGCATTTTTGCCAAACAAAAAGTATCTGCAGCTATTTGCGCAGCTCGCATCGCAGATGTAAACAAACGGAGATTATGCAATGGACCGCTTAGCAAACAGCCAGTGAGCAGTAGTGAGTTGTGAGTAGTGAGCCAGTAAGCCAGTGAGAGTCCGCGTGACTGTCTTGCCCCTCGAAAAGAAGCTGCGGAAGATGCCGCACTGCATTTCCAGTTTGGTTTTTCCTTTGCTGCCATGCGATCGGTTGGGCAACTATTGGCCCCTGCTGCGGATTCGACCGCTGCACAGGGGGAAATATATACAAACAAATTATATTTTTTGAACTTAATCCAGACATTTAAGGAAATACAGCTATTTGACCCAAAAGTTCGGCTGAGTATGGTATTGAAATAATTGCTAATTATATTAACAATGTAATATATAATATGTAAATATCATATAAATATTAGACTCTGCAGTCAGTTAATAAGAGCACATGGTAGTGTTACAAGTTTATTATTATTATTATTACAAGTCTCAATAAGATTTAAAAAAATATTTTTCATTTCCTCAAGTACCACTACTAAAAAAACATTCCCTTGTTTTGAAAAATAAAATACATATCATGCTTTATTTTAATACAAAGTATTCAAATAGTATCTTACGATTAAATGCATTTTATTGGCAATTTAGTTTTTTTTTTTGGTTTGCTTTTCGGGGAGTGGAATCTGGGTATGCGGGTTGGCGAGTCAGTTGGCCACAAATTGGGAGTCTCGTCGAGTCTGTGTGTCCTAAAGCTCAGCATCATCACCTCCCCATGTGCGACTTTCACTCAGCCCGACGTCTATGCTGATTTTCGGACTAGGGGGGGACAGCTTCTTCATCTGTTGCACCTGCAGCATCTGAATTGCCGTTGTATAATCTTTTGATTATGGCTAATAACATGTTGTAAACGGCCAGTCTGGCAGCCGCCTGGCTTTATGACAATGATACGACTTAAATCAGCAAATCACTCATGTAAATCAATGATGGACGACTGAAAGATATCGCATTTCAAGATCTCCCTTCTTCACTTTTCTGGTACTTTCACGTGCTGCAACCCTGCAACCTCGGCGAGTAAATTGCCGACCCAATTGACTGTGAAGCCTCACAGTTTTCCACTTCCCATCTTCACACAATGGCCAGCCGGACGCAGTTTCCCTTTGGCTTTCCTCGCTTTTCGCGCTTTCTCATGCATCGGGGAAGAGTTAATTTCGGTCCCTTTGGCGATTTATGTGCCGGCACACACAACTTCCTCTGACAGCAAATACCAGTTTGTCAGCACTGAAGTCTTAGACCGAAATACAAAATTGTATTGGAAACCAATTGAAAGTATATGAGACTGTCAACGCCAGACAACATAAATATCTGCGAACTTAGACGCGTTAATTGCGGTACTAACTAGGCTAATACGATAATTTTGCAATTTTCCAATAAAAATCTTACGAGCACACTGACAAAAAAGCAAGACCTTAGATAATTAGATTCGGATTAATTGCAGTACTTGGCACTTTGATTATGATTTTTATTAAAAACTTAAATACATAATAATTTGTATATATTTAATAAACTCAATTTCCACTAAATCTGAACTGGGTTGTGTTGTGATTACTTTGTGTTTTTATATTTATTGCCTAGTTATTTTTACTACTGTTAGTTTAACTGGGGTGTTAATTTTTTATGTGTAAATGACTTGTTTGATTGCCCGAAAAGTTGGCGGCAGGAAATAGCCCAGCTTAGCGATAATCGCGGTTGCTATTAGATGAAGTGTCGGCTAAATTCCATTCGTAATTATGTTTTCAGATATGGCTTATCGTATGAAGAAATCGAAAAAGGACTGCCTACGATCGACACCTCGAAGACCCTGATCCGTGAGGTGTGTCCACCCTTCTTCGCCGGAGTTGAGTGTCGTCCTGGAAAATACCGGCGATTCGATGGCCTCTGCAACAACATCGAGCACCCGACTTGGGGGGCAGCTAATGCTCCATTCCAGCGCCTGATCGGTCCCCTTTACTCGGACGGAATCAACGCTCCCAGAATTTCGGTGACTGGTCGGGATTTGCCCTTCTCTAGAGTGGTTTCACGCACCATGCATCCCGACGACGGTTTCCACGATCACGCAGGCACCGTTATGGTCATCGCCTGGGGTCAGTTCATGGATCACGACTTCACGTTGACGGGAACACCGTTGGGTAGGTTAAATAATAATACACAGTAATTGGCAAGACAAATTTGATTACAAAATGTTTCAAAATTGTTCCTGCATTTCTTAAGTAAGAAGTACAATAAGTTTTTCTTAGAAATTCTAATAAAATCATTTAATATAACTTGATTTCAGATCCCATTAACCGAAACGATCCCGAGGAGTGCTGCAAACGACCATTGCATCTGAAGCATCCGTACTGCAATGAGATTCGCATTCCCGATGACGATTACTTCTACCGCCTGTTTAATGTCAAGTGCATCGATTTCGTGCGTGGATTCCCCTCCCCTCGTCCAGGATGCAAATTAGGTAAGTAAATGTGTATTTAAAATAAAAAAAAATTTTTTAAAAAAAACGGTTTTCCTTTTAGTAATATATATTTAATGGTTCTTAAATGCTTTTATCTCTCTTACTTAGGATCCCGTCAGCAGTTCAACACCTTGACTGGCGTCATCGATGCTAATACCGTTTACGGAGTAAAGGAATCATTCGCCCGCAAACTGAGAACCGGCTACGGAGGCCTGATGCGCATGAATCCCGTGTTCCAGGAGTACGGTCTGAAGGATCTGCTGCCCCTGAAGCTGGATATCCCCGATGAGGGATGCACGCGTCCCAACAAGAGCATGTACTGCTTCGAGGGTGGCGAGATTCGCGTTAATGAGCAGCTGGTGCTCACCTGCATGCACACCTTGATGGCGCGGGAACACAATCGATTGGCCACTGGGTTGGCGCAGATCAATAAGCACTGGGATGATGAGACCCTGTTCCAGGAGGCCAGACGCATCAATATCGCCATAGTTCAGCACGTCACCTTCAACGAATTTCTACCCATTTTACTGGGCAAGGAAGTGATGGAGAAGTTCGGCTTGGTTCTCCAGAAAGATGGCTACTGGGATGGCTACGATTCAACAGTGAATCCCGGCATCATTGACTCATTTGCGGGAGCTGCCTTCCGATTTGGCCACTCCCTGCTGCCAACTGCCGTGGAACGTTGGTCTAAGGCCCACAAGTTCATTGCCTCAAAACGTCTGTCGGATTTGATCAGGAGACCCTATGATCTGTACCGGGCTGGAGTGCTGGATGAGTACTTCATGGGTCTGATGAACCAAGTGGCCCAGGCAATGGACGACTCAATAACCCAGGAGGTCACCAATCATCTGTTCAAGAAGGAGGGCGCCCGGTTTGGAATGGATCTGGTGTCCTTTAACATGCAGCGCGGTCGGGAGTTTGGTATTCCCGGTTACATGGAGTTCCGGAAATTCTGTGGTCTGCCCACCTCAAACACTTGGGATGAGATGTATGGATCCATGCCCAACGAGACTGTTTTGCGATATGGCAGCATATTCGAGTACGTTTCAGGAGGGGATCCTTTGACTTATTATATTAATCAAATATTTTTTAGGCACCCTGCTGATATTGATCTTTGGTCTGGAGGAGTTTCTGAAAAATCACTTCCTGGTTCCATGTTGGGACCGACTTTTGCCTGTGTAATCGCCACCCAGATGAGTTACTTGCGTCGTGGAGATCGCTTTTGGTATGAATTGCCCAACCAGCCGTCATCATTTTCTCCCGAGCAACTGCAGGAGATTCGCAAGGCGAAGCTATCCCGATTGATCTGCGACAACACCGACTTGATTGATACTGTGCAGATTTACCCCATGGTCTTGCCGGATCATGAAATGTAAGTATACGCCGCCTCAAAAGCCTTTATAAATATTTTATAATAATTTCTAATATTATTAGCAACCCTCGAGTACCCTGCAAGAGCGGTATCATACCATCAATTGATCTGACTAAATGGGCGGACTTTGGCGGTCATGGCGTAGATCCTTCCCTCTATGTAAGTAAACCATTGTGGGATTAATATAATAATATCTTAAAATAAGTATTAACGCATCTTATGATTTTTAGAACTACATCAATGAAATACCCGACACGCTGCTGAACTTTAGGAAGTAAATGCCATTTGTGTTTCTCACGATTTGTTTAACAATCTCGATTCATTTTGTTTGACTCCATACCTTCTGTCTTCTATAGTTCAAAATCTATTCCCTTCTCACTGCTTAGTCCCTCAACTAGTCTTTGCTCACCATCCGCATTTCTATAGTGAGTCAGTAGTTTTGACACTGCCATTTCTTCAGAGCTCTTTCCAGCATTTCCGTGCATGAACCATACATTCTGTATATATTAATATTAAATAGCAGAAATAGAGCCTTTAAGTTAAAGCATATCGAAGCAATCAATCCAGAAAACATAAATAATTTTAAAAATATATCTCGATGTAAGTTTTTGTATATGCAAGTATTTTTTAAATAAATCTAAAATCAATATTAGTTTATTTTTATGGATGATTAAGGTGAGTATTATATAAAAATATAATGCTGTACACATGGTGAACAAAAAGAAACACAGATCAATAAAGTTTGCAAGAGCTAAATGATTTAACAACCCCCTCGATGCATAAAACTCCCTTTAGTAACACAACAACAAACATTTTTCTAAAGTATTTGTTTATTCACTACACAATTACAAGTTAATAGGAACTCTTTGGTTTCGCGCTGGAAAGTCAGTTGTTTAGCAAAAGTCATGTCATCATCGTTGTGGTCGACATCTGCAGCCAAGATCGCCAAGACTTGATCATCGTGTTGAGCATCACATTGACCCAAATCCACACCTGAGTCACAGGCCGTAAAAGCACACACCACCACACACACCGCACACCGCACAAGAGGCGCCTCTTATCGCTTTATTCGAGCGCATTCAGAAACGGGGCTATGGAGGCTATATCCTCGCAATCCGGGATGGCTTTGCCCTTGAACTTGAGGCAGGAAAGGGCACAGGTCTGTCCCTGGAAGTAGTCTCCCAGCATGGTCTTGCACTGGACGCAGTTGTTGAGGCACACCTGTGTGAAAAATATATGTGTTTTACACTATTGTCAAAATAATAGAAGAGTTTTTAAGGATAATCTCAGGAGCAAATGATTGAATGTCAATTTAAAAGACACCTTACTTTTAAAAGGCAAAGTTCCTTTCTACGTGATTTTAAAAAAATTCAAGAGATAGTAGCTTAATATTTATTATTTAAAATCAATAAAGCTTATATTGCCAACCCACCTGAACGAAATCAATGCCACCCATGGAGTCTGCAAGAAATTAAAAAATATAAATGCTATTTTAGTACATTGGCACATATGACGGAAGGGAATTTATATAGCTTACCAAATCGCTTGTGCGTATAATGGCTGATTGCGGGCAATGCATTTCCAAAATGCACCAGGCACATTGCAACTGCCACAAAGGTGCACAAAATCAAGGGCTTGCAGTTCATGGTGATGGTTTTGGTACTTTGATTCCAATCGATTTGTTTGGGGAGCTGACTAGCTAGCGACCGTTGTCTGTCTAGAGCGGATTGGAAATAATTATTATCGCTCGTTTGTCTTCTTATTTTATATACATATGCTCTCGGCCCAAACGCAGATGCGAAAGCTTAACAGAGTAAAGAAGCCCGATACGGCAGCAAAAAATAAAAAAGCAACTATTGAAGCCGGTCGCAGATGCGAGACAAGTCGACACGACAAGGCAGCCCCAGTGGCGCTAAAATACGTCAGATCTTTGAGTCAATTGAAATCGATACGAACCCAATCAAATATCCATTTTATTTTGTAAGCGTATGCAAAATAGCGGGCGCTACGAAAATTTACGCGCGTTTAATGTGTTTCTCCTTACAAAAAGTTTGTTCCATTTTGCATAATTATCTGAACAGATTTTATTACACTTTTAAATGGGCGATGAATAGATGATATTTATTAAATGGAATTATTGGAATGTCAAAAGATGAGCTTCATTAAAGTACTAAAAAAAAATTTGTTAATTAATTTTTAGAAAAAAATATAGATTACCTCTTAGATTTTTTTGTTAGTCATAAGGGCAAATAAAGTGCTCATACATATTCCAAAATAAAATTTAAAATAAAACGTAAAGCCTTAAAATAAATACCAAAAGTCCAGAATGGCAAATCCCTAAGACACATTACTTCGAAAAAATTTCCCCGACTTTCAAGAGCACATTAAAAAAGTCACCGGACTTCGTAAAGAAAGTAGCTATGGCGAAAAGCTCTTTTGAAAAACTGCTATAGTATCAGGAAGTGTCAAGCGAACGGACACAGCCGAATCGAACTGAAATCGTAATGAATGCAAATCGTATGCGACTGGCGAGCCCATTAATTAATGGCGCTGTAAATGCAGTAAAAATATGGTTAAAATGTAAAGCGTAGAACGGATCCAAGACCAAATGCCGCCCCAGTAAAATGTAAATAAAATAAGAATTCTTTTGTCCTGCCTCCAACCGGACACGCTGCCAACTGGTTTTTATATATGTATAATTATATTCCAGCGAATCTCACAAATTAAAACATGAAAAAAAAAACAAACAAAAAAATCAACTTTATCGTGGGAAATTTTGTAGTTATGTTAATTTTATGCGGCACAAATTGCATGTTTCCTAACTAATTGGCAACACGCGCCACATATGAGTAATGAGTTAAGCCAAGTGGCGTATACGTCATATAAACGGAAATTTGTGGGCGTGACACATTCGAGACAGACTAAAGATTTTTTGGCCAGTGACGTAGGAGCTCGAAACTTACCGGTAGTTGATTGTTTGGCAGCAAAGGTGCGGGCGTTTTGGATTACTCGCCAAGTACTTGGCAACACGTTTGTTTGCTGGAAACTGGTTCTAGATTGCAGAGTTCTTGTTGTATTTATACGTTGGATCTCGTGCGATTGTTTGATTTGCACAAGCAAATTAATCAATTTATCTTGCCAGCAAGTCCAGCTAATTGAATATGTGCAAAATGGCAAAATGTCACTTCCGCTGGCTGGCTGGCTGGCTTTCTTGAGTGCCGTTCACAGCGGTGTTCTGAGTAGAGTGGATGTTACTTAGCCAGTTTAATTGCTTTTCTTTGGGCTCTGGTTTCGGGCTGGTCAGCAGGTTGTAGCCCAAAACAGGAAATGATACTGCCGAAAGGAGTTGTTCTTCCTACAGCACGCCTTGTGGGGTTAGATTTACTTCTCAGTTGCTAGCATTAACAAACTAATAAATACGTTTTAGCCAGCACAGTAAGTAAATCAGGAAATCGTGAAAGGGTGGGAAAAACGAACATTTGTTTTGGAATAACTTTAAAAAAGGCTGTTCATTTATTTTTATATGTTAAAGACGTAGGAAGCATTGGACTTAATTAAATTATTTTAAAAGCAACATAAGTCAATATTAACACCTGATGTGGAAGGATTATTATTATTTATCCTATGGCATGTCAACGAAAATTAATTTAGTTTTTATATTATATTATTATCAATTTATAAAAACTCCTTTTTTACATGTACTTTCGTTTAAACGAAAGCCATAAACTTGTTATTTTGGATCCTTACGTTAAAGCAGTGCATATCGACGTAAAGCAGTTCATTTATTTTACCGCCTTAAATTTATATGTAGAGAAACGGTGTAAAATATGTTGTCTGTGAGCCAACGGCAGGTGGCGACACATGCAGAAGATGTCAAAATTAAAATTTAGGTTTATAAATTACTTAGCAGATAAGAGCTTATGTAAGTTAAAATATTCGTTTTTCTATGAATTACACGTATTTCCAAACTTAGAAAGGAATTTACATTTATTAAAAGTTTCCTCTGCGCGAAACATTTCGTTTTAACATTGCGAACTTGAAAGATATTGCGAGCGTTTCAGGAGCTCTTCGCATTTCCGCCCCTAGTCTTTAGGTTTATGATGACACTAAAAGAGTTGGCTCTAGGAGAACATGATCAACGAGATGTTTATTGGTTTATTTATTGACTCCCTTGAAGGCAATCAATTTTGTTCAATATAAATCTCATTATTAAAGTGCAGGGCGGATTGTGCCCCCTGGACGTGCGTTGAAATTGCTGAAAAGCCACAACAGCAAACATTTCAACCGATGGCTAGGAAGCGAGAGTGTGTTGGCGGGCGTGGCACACCACCGAACGCGCCGTCGAAGAGCAAAAACTTTTATTAGTTGCAGCGTTTTCCCTTCCCAGTTCCCACATTTCCCCTGTTTACCACTGAACAGCAGAGCGAGTAAATCAGTAAGCGATTTTCTTTATAGCGCTGCATTTTCGAAAGCAATTTCTCCACTCTTTTCCGGCGACGGCAAGAAACTTTTATTTTAAACCAAGCCAAAAGTCGAGATTTTTGGACGCTTTATTTATGAACTCTGCCCGCAGAGTCGATGCGCCTCACATACGAGTATCCCTTTCATACATTGCAATCGCATCCTTTGTGCCTCGGTAGATATTTCAGGCACGTAAGCATTAAATTTTTTAGCCACACAATATGCTCATTGTGCCACTGATTTTAGCTCCAAGATATTCGACTATATATGTTGCCAGCTTCTGCGGGCATGACAAAAGAGCAATGAAGCCTATTTTGTAGCTGCAAAGTTTGCCAGGTCGAACAAAAAACTTTATTTAAATATATACCTACAGTGGTGATGGAAATAATAGCAATGATGGATCTGGCGGTTTTCCTTCAGCCAACAATTTGATAAAATCGGCTTATTAATAAGTATTACTATTGCCTATGTTTCTTAAATATAAAAACTTAATTGATTTAATGTTAAGGAATGCTATTGTAAGTAGTGAAGTTGTGTAGCTTGTTTTACTGGCTGAATCTGTTCTGTCGAAAGTCCTGCTTAATAGAGGCCATCAGCATTTAATATACTCTCACTTGTTAATAATAAACTTTAAAGTATTTTTAGCCATGTCCCCGAAAATAAAGGCTAGCCATGAGTATAATTAGTGTAGTAAGCCTTTTCACACGGCTCGCTGCACACGGGGACAAACTAAAGAACTAAAGGCTTCCCCGCCCGGCATCGTGTCGTATGCGTAATGGAGCTTGGGTTCCTGAAGTTCCCGTTGCTCCCTCCTTTTCGCCACCGGCATGTGAAAAACGTGTTAATCCACGAACTAATTTGATGTTAATGTGCAGGGCTGGTGGGTCGACAGGTCGGTGGATTGTGGGACTGGGCTTCCGTGGGTGGGCTTCTGAGCTGACTTAATTGTTTTTCAGCTCACTTTACACTCAACCGTCGTTTTTGTGGGGCTTTAAGAGCCATTCCAAGTGGCCGGGTCATTAGAGCGTAAACAAATTATTGTTGTACAGAGACAAATATAAAGACGTTGGTTTCACTGTTGGAATAGTAAATACTATAAAAATCAGTTGCGAATTTTTCATACAGAAGATTGTATTTATATAGATAGCACGCACTAAGACCATCAGAAATTGTTAGCTATGAATCTGAATTTAAACAATATTTTACTAATGCAACATGCTTAACAATTGAAAAGCAAAACAAAACTTAAATTCTACTACAGAATATTTAGAAATTATTTTAGTCATACATTCATATATTTATATTACTGTTTCTTACAAGTAACACTTTAATTGGTTTCATTTGGAAGTCTGATAAATTTCTTTATCTCGAAAAATGTACGTAATTCTCGCAGTGTGTCGCCAAGACAACAGCCTGGACAGAATTATCCGAGCTGCGAATTAGTTGCGTCCCAAGATCCTCCGTTCTGCATATACAGCAGGTTCGAATTGCGTCGGGATTACGGAGTGACTTTCTCCAGAGTTTCTTATTTTTCCGGCCGGCAAGGCGACCGCCCGTCGCGCTCGATGTGCTCGAAATGAAATCAGTGAAATGGTAGAAATTAAAAAATAACGAGATAATTAAAAGCTACCCCCGCAGTTATTTGCGTGTGTGTCTCTTGGCTCACGTAGCGCTGCTTAAGTGGCGGCATTGAGACTGGATCCTCGGTGGGTGGTTCGGTGGCTCCTTGGCTGGGAAGTGTTCATGGAAACCCACATGAGCACATAAATATACATCCACACACGACAGGGGACAGAATGAGCCGTTTTAATCCTGCATTTACTTTGTGCCACAATGCTCGTTCATGTTTAATGTCCTTTCATTTTGTGTTTGACTCGAAGCTGCTTTTGTTTTTTCGATTTCCTGCTTTCGTTTTCGTTCGGAATTGTGTGTCCTGCTGTGCTTTGCTTTATTTGATAATTGCTTGTTGAGGTTTTTGTCAAGTTTGTTGGAAGATCTTCTGAAATACAAACTAATTAGGTGCAAGATAAGATTTTAAAATAAAATTTTAAACAATATTGGAACATATCTCACTTTGGTTTTAAGCCAAGTAGAATTGCCTAATTTCAGTTCGACTCCTAATCCACATAGATTAATAGGTTACTGCTTTAGTATCTAAACACGCGAATTAGTACTGAATTTCGATTTCACAAATTTAACAGCAAACTGATTAATTAGAGCAAATATATATAATATTAATTAAATAAATTAGTGCTGATAAGGACTCACCAACATCACACTCAAAAAAACCGTCATAAACGAAATAAGACTCAAAGTTAGGCAAAAGCATAAAGTAAATTTAGTGACTTCTACGTAGATGACTTAATAGATTATCACATTTTTAAAAAATTATCTTAGAAAACAATATATAAATAGGAGTATACTACCACTTCTACCTTACCTAATGAGCAATAATTAATTTGTATAATTATAAAATAATGCAATAATAGAGTGTAATTTAGTTTTACACTTATCCAGCTTGATATCAGGAGAGGGAAACGACAGCCCGGTAATTTACAACCAGTAGTTATTGCACTAAAAGTGCGTAATTCATATTGATGTGAATTGAAACGCTTTAACTTGTATGATTTTTTGCTGGGAGCTTCCGGCAGAAAACTGCATTTCCACGGCTAAAACGATGATATAATTTTAAAATAATTAAACTCCCTTCATTGTGTTATTCAACTACTGCCGCTCAAAGGCTTGTAATAAATTTTGAAATTTAAATCAGCTCGCATTACTACAAAGCGGCAATAACCTGCGGGCTCACAAAGAATAACCTTCTACAGCCATGAAATCAACGAGCTGCGGCATTATTAAATGTAATCATTTTTAAACTTTTTGCGCACACTTTACTAAACAATTTCTTATATGAACAGTACCTAATGTAAACTGTTTAAATAGAGCATTTTACCGCTGCTGATGAAGTGGACTATCCGTGTCACTTCATTACGTCGCGGTGTAATTAGTCAGTTTGGACCACAAAAAACCGCCACTGGCCGGCAATGAGACCAAGCGTTTGTTAATTAGCAAACGCAAATATACAAGTGCGTTTGCCAGGATGTGTGACATAAATCGAACTGACGGATGGCTCAACTGGGCCGTGAAAAGTGGGCGGACGACGAGGTGGGCGTGGCTACGTTGGAAGCCCAGCCCTGACATGCACATGGCCAAAATGCACAGCTCGACAAAATGTCAGCTAGCCAAGCATCCTTCTCCCCTCCCCTGCCCTTCCCCCTCCCCAGCTCATCCTTTCTCTAGGTACGGAAATGTGTTGAACTCTGCCGTGTTGCGATACGAGGAAAATTGGGTCGCATTTCAAAAATTTTTCGACTCCTGCTGTCCGCTGAAATGCAGGTCGACAGTGCTGAACGCAGGTTGGCAAAAAAGCCCATTAGGTCGGCAAAAACAAGGTTTAAAAAGAATACGAAAATAAGAGTGGGTCAAAGTATCGTTTGAATTTGCTAAACTTATTTTTCTTGTACTGGATATTAAAGGTGTATTTTTAAATACCAAATAAAATGTTAATTTGAAAGTGTAGATCCTCTTTCTCCTATTTAATATACTTCAGACGGCGGATTTATTCTACAAAGTCGCATTTTCAAGGCTCCCCTTATTTTCCACGTTAATAAAAACCGCGATTTTCTAAAAATATTTTCTTTTATTTTAGGCCGAAATATCGCTGTGATGTCCAAAAAAATGACAACACAATCACGGTAGTCGAAAAAGTGCACAATTCGCATATTGCTCGATGAATGTGTGTGTCAGAGAAGGTGTATCTGTGTGACTTTGCGTTGACATTTCAACTTTGCTCCGAACAGGCTAATGCAATGAAAACTTCCAGTTTGCCATAGTTTTTAGCTCTTTTCCGTTGCTCTTTGGGATTTTTCCCGGTGCCTTTAAGTCGAGACAAGCCAGATGAAGCCGAAATTGCAATTAGACGTACAGAGTTTCATAATCGGAGCTCGACAAACTGTGGTCCAGCAAATCGACCAAACGGATGGCTATAAATGTCAAGCTGCCGGCCATTTGCAATCAAAATTTATGCTGACTTCAAAGAGCTGATGTCGCAAAAATAAATCCTTGCATAGCCTAAGGCGCAACGTTAATGCTTCAAAGGCCCACAAAAAACGGCGGCAAATGCCCCCATTATATTGCAGAAATCCTTCTTATTTTTCGCTCAAAATAAAACGTGTATGCGGTAGCTAAAAAAGCGTTTAGCAGTTCACAAGATCCGTTTTAGTGATAAATCATTTTAAAAACCTTGTTTAATTCTTTTGGCAGCTGATTAGTCGATTTACTGTGCGGAAATTACCTTTAAGATCTGCAAACCGTTGATTCACTGAATCTGAGAAACCTTGAAGTTTTCCGATGCCCAAAAATAGCCCGACCTCGAGTTCCTTTTGCATTGTAAAAGTTTGCTCCTTTTTTTGGGTAGCCCTGCCATTTTTATTTGAGTTTTCACTTACCTGGCCCTTAAGTGTTTCTTCTACCAGGCCATTTGCCATTTGTTTCGTCGATGTGAAAAGTTTTTGCGAGAGACTTGTGTGCGGGCTACTTTTATGATTATTGCCAGCCTCCTGCTAGCTCAGCCTTGGCGAGAAAGTATCCGTTCTGTGAAGTATCTCGTATCGCGTGCCTCGTATCTGTGCGCAGTGGCTCGACGGCATACTTAAGCCTTAATGTTAATTTAAAGCAGCTTGCCCATAAGCTTTTGATTTAAGGCAGCCACAACGACGCCTATACTCGCTTTTTTTCTCGATTGAGCTCCAGATTCCTTGGCGTGCTGCCATACCACAAAGTACACGCCCGACATGGACATGGACTTGGACATGACAGAACAGTTGCCATTGCCATTGCCACTGCAGCTGGAATTGCAATTGCAATTGCACCCCCAATTCCAGTCCCGATCTCCATCCCTATCCCTAACCACCAGCCCATGTGCAGCTGCTGTCCGTGTGGAAGTGCACTTCACTTTGTCTAATTGTAAAATAAATAAATGAGATAAAAACGCAAAGTGGCAGGGGCGCGTAAAAAATGCAGAGGGAAATGAAAAACTGCGCTCTGGTTGCGTTCTTTCCAGAAACTGGATTCACTGAGAGAAAAATAAGCTTCATATGTTGATGTTTTAAATTTTATCAACAACAAATTTGGAAATTTTTTGCAACTTATAAAAATCATTAAAAAAAACGTGCGATTTTATTTAAAAAAAAATCGTAAGTTTTTTTTTGCTTATGTTTTGTTTATGTTTGTATACGAATCCAAATAGTAAATAAAAATGTACACAGCATGAACAAGAAATTTTGAACGGGAAATTATAAATTTTAATGATTTTTAAAAAATAAACTTTTTTGTTGCTGCTTAGACTCACAAGTCCTGTAAGCTGAGTTCCGTGGGGAGGGCTGTCGAAAATAATAAATCAAAGTGACACATTGAGAATGCAAAGGGCCGGGCCCAGGCCCCCCATTATATTCCATCTTCGCCCCACCTGGCCAAAAGATAAAGCGAGCGGAGCTTTCAATTTCAACGCTCCACAACGCCAAGACTGACGTTTGACAGACACAAGACGTTGCAGCAACAAGGAGTGCACCTTTGGAAAAAATGTAAAAAGAATGGAAAAGGGGAAAATTATGTGGACTGGGTGCAGACACTTTACTTTGCGGGTAGGGCTGGCATTCACATCAACCCTTTCGTCATTGTCAGACGAAGGCGGGCGAAGTTGTTCAAGTACTTTGCGGATAGAATAGCTTGCTGTCGCAATTTAGATAAATTTTAATTTTAATAAAGTGTTTGCTCTGCTCTTCTCGGCCACTAGAGCGGATACTCTCGGCATTATGAATTAATTATGGCAACAGTCATTCCCTGTCTTTGGTTGCGCTGTTTAGCATTTCCGACGTCTGGCTGTCGTACGAGGCGCTTTTGGTGGTTTTGGCGGTATCTCGTAGAAGAGTCCACCAACTTGGCGAATGGTCTTGCAGGCCATGGCCTCCTCGAGGGCCTCTGTGATAACCTTAAAGCAGACTTCGCCCGGAAATCCCGTCTTGCGCGTCACAAAGGTGGACAGATCGCGCAGGGAGGTACCTGTGCTGGAGTCCTTCAATCCCGCCAGGATGAGCTCCTCCGGTGAGTTAATCGTGCGATCAAAGTAAATGAGAGGCATGTTTGACTAGGGGGAAACGTAAATTTTGAGCTCTCTCTAAATACAGTTACTTGTCAAGACTCCAAATATAATATCTAAAATTCTGAAACAATTATTCCCAAAATAGAAAAGCAAACTGTTAATTTAAAAAAGGTATTATTTTAACAAGCTGTGCGTATAAAGTTTAAGTGAGCTGTATACGTTTTTAACTTAACTCTGGTATAAATACCTTGTTAGGTATATTCAAATGTACCGCAAATGAGCTTTTAATTATCTTTCCTAGTGACTCGAAGCTATAATATCTCCCTGCCGTTTTCCAATTTCAGCGAATTGAATCGCAGGCTTGGCACATGATGCGTTATGTTGCTAACGCTATTCTTTTTTTTGGCCAACGGCGACAACTCTTAACCCCTTGACGCCCGCACTTTCGCTATTTTTCCACACATGCCTCTGCACCCAGACGTTGCCTGTCAAATTAACGCCGCATTTTATGCGCCCCGTGGCGCTCCGACTTAACTTTTTCGGTTTTCGCCTTTCGTTTATTTCACTGCCTTCAGTGAAATTGAAATTAAAGCAGCAGGCTATAGTTCGGCTTAACTGGCTACAAGCCTGGCGATTTACAGACTCAATAATACAACAGTGGCGAGTGCCAAAAGGTTCAAAAGGCGACCAAAACTTTTGCACTTCTTTCTCTACTTCCCTCGGCGAACAATTTGAATGAAGCGCGCAAATTGAATAAAAGGCCATTGCCACAGTTCAAGCTGAAAAACTGCTGGCTGTGATAAAATCATCAGTTTTCATCCTGGCTCCCCGTCTTCATTTTTTCACTGCTGAAGTTTTTTACGGTTCAGTCTAGGTGGAATGAGCCGGATTGGGTATGCTGGTAATAAATTTTTATTGCCTGAACGAAATCAATGAAACGAGCCAAGGAGGAAGAATTGAGCTAGAGATTAAATTGCCCGGGCTTTTGTGCTTCTTAATTAAATAATTTTTTTGCCTTGTATGGATTTGAAATATGTATTCTTTGATAGAGGCATTGCAAATTTAGAAATTTCACAGCCAGTGCATTCTAGGCCCTCATGGATATTCACTTATTGTAGAAATTTTTAATTTTAAAGGCAACCCACTCTATACGCTTAAGCTTTTTAATTAAAATATATAGATGTTTTCGTCTAGATGGACCATGTGCTCCTCATTATTGCCGCTTGATTCAAGCTTATAGCAGAAATAGCCGAATTAAAAACCAATATTTCCATTTCCAAATTAAAAGTTGAAACGCTTTTATTGAAGCTGGCATATTTTTATCAATTTGTCGACACATTAGTAAAACATTCGTACAGCTTAGAAAAGCGCTTTGCCGTTGATTACCGACAATTATCCAATCAGGCACGTCTGAGTTTGATTTGCATAACCCGATCTCACCGAGGCATTCATATCGATATGCAGCCAGTATTAAATGCCATTTATGCAAATTTCTGCCATCATTTGCTCTAAGCTAAAAATAGTCACTGCATTGGAAGGGGATTGGCCGCGTTGGGAATTACATTAAATCAAAATTGAATGCATTCGGAAAACTTAAAAAGGATGGGCGAGTGTGTCTATGTGAATTGAATTTAATTTTATGCATTTGCCGTATCAACGCATAAATTATGATATAAGGCATAAAATATGCGCGCTGGGGTTTGAGTGAACCAGAACGGAAGTCCGAGTAAATTATGCTGATGGCGGAGAGCGGAAATGCGAGAAATAGAATTGAATAAAAGCTATCTGTGGGATAGCCTTCCCTCATTCCCAATTTTTTCCATAGTACGTACATATGTATGCAGCGCCATGTCAAAGATCCGCTCGACACAGATGCTCACTGAACTAGCCAGCGCAAATATTTATGACCATCCCAAAGGCAGTAATGGCACGAACACTTTACGTAAATGTTTGCCAGCCACCTGTTCGCAGTTGTCAGCGCCCCTAAAATGCAGCAAAAAGGTGAAAAAACAGAGCAGTTGCAGATTGTAGCAAAAAGCAGCTAATCCGACTGAGCGCCAATTTGGGGCACATGTAGACGGTTTGTGCAGTTGGCAGTTGCTAGTTGCCAGTTGCTGGCATTCCACTCCCCGTTTACCTTTGAAACTCATTTGGCGCAAAGCTGACAAGTCCTGGAAGGATTGGATAGTCCGACGCTCGTCGTTCAATTAGCAGACGGTCGCAGGACATTCCCATGGTCGTCTGTCTTTTATTAATATGTCCCGGGCCTTTTTGCCCTCTGAACAAATAAAAGCGGAAGTAACCAAGCATACAGACCATTAGATACCGTGTCCATTCTAGTAGTAAACCCCAAACAAACCTATAATAGAGACTGTGTGGCCTCTCCATAATAAAATTATATGCATAAGTTTAACTCTGTAGAAAACTGTAGCTCTCTTTACATTTGTATTGCTATGTTGATTTTCCAACTACTTAATAAGACACGAACCTCTTTGCATACAATTTTATTCAACCTTTTTACCGTCAAATACCGGGCATAAAAAGAAGACCGCTGCAAGAAACCAAGAAGTGAAGGAAACGACAAGCGAAATGCAAACTAATTGAAAACACTTCAAAGGACATCAATATCAAAAGCATAGACGTTGACAGAGGGCAGACAAGAGATAGTCAACCCGTTCTTCAGTCATCCGGCAAATGTCAGCTGAACAAAGCGAAAAATTGTGTCCAGCCCGCAGAATGTACAAAAAAATGGACAGGACATTTTCAGGACGAACAGCAAGACTCGCCTCGACCAGACACAATCAAATCAGAGCTATGCCAAAATTAAAAATATTTCCACACAGGAGATCAGTGATTCATGCAACCTTCGGACCGCCTTTCTTCGACCCAAATTTGTAATGTAATATATAAGCAGCTGAAGTCATAAAGATATCAGCTTCTCTTGTAAATTAAAAGTATAATGGCTAAGTTGTTAAGCATGGATAACTGAGACTCTTATTAGAATTTTTAGTAAAGTTACAACATATTATGAAAACAAGTGAAATAACGTCATTCCTATTCCCCAATCATACGACTGCGACCACAGCTGTACTCACGAAGTTGGGCAAACGAACTTGTGTAGTTTTAATTTCACGTGGTGGCCAGGCACGACCCCTGGCAACAATAAGTGGATAAAATCCTTTTCATTTTCCCTCAGTGTGTCCGGCTTTGCTACAAAATCAATTTACAACGGAAGCTTACTTACATAACCCCCCGAGACACATAATCCTGTTTATACGAGTGTGCCTGTGTGTCTAGATGGTAACCGCCCACCCAATCTCCAATCTCCAATCGCCCAATGGCCAATGCATATTGGGGCTGTCTCGGTTTGGTCCTGTGTTTTCCTTTGGAATTTCACAAAATATCACAGGTAACTGTCTCTGGACAATGTCAGCACATCCTTTCGTTCAACTTTGCCGCTGCTGTGGTCGGAACTTTTGCATATCGGTCACATTGTCCTCGGGGCGGCACGTGTCCTGCCCTCTCTGCGAATCGTATTTTCCCTGAGTTCTGTAACATCTCTTCATTCTCGCCCATCACCCTTTGTATGTATGCGTAAGGGATTCGATTGCAGTTCATAATACGGCTGTGCCTGCAAGCATTTATTTGCCTTAGTTAGATTTTGTTTGTTGTGAAAATTCCATAAATATTTACGTGCTGTCAGCTGCAGTTTCACTTATTGTTTATGGCCCCTTTAATACCTAACTGAATAAAAATCCCATTCGTGTGTGACGTGTGCAAATGTGCGCTGAAAGTAGATTTCACTGTGCATTAGGGCACTTAATTACAACTCCCTGCTGGGGCAACATTGCGTATACGCAGTATATACAATCATCTCGTCATGTGACTTGCGTGATATTGAGGCCAAAAGGATTAATAATTATCGACAGATGTCCGAAGGGAACTATTTTCATTTCGAATAAAGCTGCTTAAAAGCGTCTTTCATTTATTTATATTTCGAAATACAATTTGTTTAACTTTGTGCACTTACTTAAGCTGCAAATGAAAATGGCAAGGTTTGCTTTTCCCATCTTGATTATTATACCCGTTACTCGTAGAGAGATTCGTTGAAAAGTATGTAACAGGCAGAAGGAAGCGTTTCCGACCATGTAAAGTATATATGTTCTTGATCAGGATCAATAGCCGAGTCGATTTGGCCATGTCCATGGACAGACGTCCGTCCGTCTGTCTGTCCGTCTGTCCGTCCGTATGAACGCTGAGATCTCAGGAACTACAAAAGCTAGAAAGTTTAGATTAGGCATACAGACTCCAGCGATATAGACGCAGCGCAAGTTTGTCGATTCATGTTGCCACGCCCACTGTAACGCCCACAAACCGCCCAAAACTGCCACGCCCACACTTTTAAAAAATGTTTTGATATTTTTTCATTTTTGTATTGGTCTTGTAAATTTCTATCTATTTGCCAAAAAACGTTTTGCCACGCCCTTTCTGACGCCCACAAACCGCCCGAAGCTGCCACGCCCACATTTCTGAAAAATGTTTAAATTTTATTTTATTTTTGTATTAGTCTTGTAAATTTCTATCTATTTGACAAAAAACTTTTTCCCACGCCCACTCTAACGCCCACAAACCCCCGAAAACTGTCAGTGTTGAAGACTCTCCTTCGCACTTCCACTAGCTGAGTAACGGGTATCAGATAGTCCTTTAATAGTTCTTTAATAAACAAATATTTTTAGTCAGCCTGGTGAAAAATTACTTAGTCCTTTATCCTAATGTTCCAAGTTATTTTGTTTAACTAAACGCATCTATTGCTTTGTTTAAACTTATCTTTTGTTTTAAAAGTACAGTTTTTAGTTACTGCAATCCTAATTACTTCTCAATAAATTGAAAATAAATTTTTAATTTGGGTTTTAGATGTCAGCAGATGAGACTAAAAGCTTGATACAAATTGGGGATTAGATACAGAAAAGAACACTGCGAATGTGCTCTTAGAAGGTAAAAGCATATTACGAATTTGGCAACTTAGAGTAGGCTTCTGGGTTAGCAAATTCAAACCTTTCAAAAGCCAAAAAGACTGCCTAACTTTTATGGCTTAACGAAACTTAAGTGCTGGCCAAAAGGGGGAAAATCAAATTGTTAAATCAAATGAGAGCCAGCAAAATGCATTTCAAATGCAAATAGAACATCGAGCAACTTTGATTTGAGTTTCAATGTAAACCAAGGCCCAAAAGTTCCCGCCCGTTGAATATGCCGAATGATTATGTCTGTCTGCCTGAACTGAAGTAAATTAAAGTCACCCAAAAGCCACTCAAAGCCAACTGGAGGGCTTGGGCGAGCTGAGTGAGTGAATAAAGTCGGATGGGCACTAGAAAAGTTTTTAAAGTTTGTGCGCAACAATGAGATCCTTGTGCTGCAGCTGCTTTGCTCCTTTTCCTGCTGCTGCACCTTTTATCCTGATTTTGCAGTCAAAGTTGCTTGGCAACATTGCGCCAATTCAATTGATTTGCTCTTCGAGCGCAGTGCGTTTTTAAGCGCAGTGCAAATAAAACTAATGCAATGTGGGCACTGAATAGTTGAATGGTTACAGAGTAATCCAGGCCTTAATTAAACTGATTGGATCTTGGTTTTGCCGTGGCCGGGTTTTTCATTAGACTAATAGTTGGGTTTTGCACCAAATTTAATCCAGACTTAGTATTTTATAAATCATTTTTGAATACACTAAATGTCAGTTTAAGAATACAAAATGTTTTCGACTAAAAACCAAATACCTATTGATTTATCTGGAAAATTTTATAAGATGAAAACAAAGTTATCTCCGTCTTAAATCGCATTTTTTCTCTTTTTCTTGGACAAGTGTAATCCTCCTTGAAATCGGCGTGGGTGTAGGTCAATAATTTATTAGCCTCTGTTTTTCGCAACGCATTTTTTATTGCCATTTTCAGTTTGCGTAACAAGTTTGGCTAATTTATTACACCCGACGACTCGTAAATTGTGCGGAGAAGTCTCTCGATTCCCCATCCACTATTTCCGCTGCCAAACTCCATGATACTCGTATTTCTGGATTGTGTCCGGCAGCCATTCGCTGAGCAATGAGCCTGTTAATGCTGGAATTTACGCTCGGCAAACAACTCACGAATTTCATTTATTTTCGAGCAGAGCGTTTTCAACAAGCCGGCTGCATAATCCCGCTTAATTAGCTTCAATTGTCGCTGTCATAAAGCGCATCCTCCCAGGATACTTAAGTGCCCAATTTGCAAATAAGTCAGTCTGTTTCGCAGGTGTCCTGGTCCGTCTTGCCTCCTTGGGATAACCTAAAGATCATTGGCAAATTAATTAGCTGTCAATTTGCTGGAAAGTTTACTTCGGTTCCCTCGCTTGGCCCAAGTTTAATTGCTTTTTTGTGCTTGAAGTGTTGGGACCTGGGCGCCTCATTATGACCAACTTTGAGGAGTTTTATTTGCACTGACAGCGAGAGCGGAATGCGAATTCTCCCATCAAACAGACGCCACATGAATCAAACCATTAAACTAACAAGACCCGAAAAACACACGCAACCCACGACATTTGCTAACGAGAAACCAGGGAAACCTTCGGTGGCAGCGGGGCATTTGGGTTTATTGAAGCGTTATGAAATCTTGAAAGGCGGAAAATGTTATTTGTCTTCCAGGATGAGCTACAACAAGGGCAACAACCACGATTACAAGCGACATGCTCCTTGCGTGAAGGTGTCGGATTTTACAAATCGGTGCGATATGGGATATGGGAATAGGCATCTGTTTTCATGCGGGTTACAAGGATATACACCACTGGGAGTGGAGAAGTAACCCAGGGACTTGAACATCAATAAAACCAAATTTATGCTGAAATGTTCCCACACAGTTTGTACTTTTATTTTTAAAAAGACCCCTAGGGTCTCGAAGCAAAGTTTGTGAAATAGTATCAGTATCAACCACTATAGTTAAAAAGAAAGAAAAATATGTATTTCACATGGTAAATGTTAACTCAACAAAATTTAGAGTATCGAAACAGCTCCACTTTAAATGTTTCGATAAAATAAAAATAAGGTAATACCTAAATACTCGCCATGGGAGAACTTCCTTTGATCAGAGTAAATGTTTGCTTAATAAGGACTCAATCGAATCCTTTCGGAGCACAAACTTTTACCATCAGTTGCTCTACGTGCATTTGAACGACGTTTTTCAATTAAACTTTGGCCCAGAACGTGTCACATATTCGCCTGGAAACTGAACCGATTTAAGTGCTGTGGCACACATAAATATGCACATACTAATGGTCGTTTTTGTTTGGTATATAAACGTATTTACGACACGTGCTAACTTTGATTGTCTTTGCAGCAAACACTCGTACTTCTGTATAGATTCTGTCAATGCCGAGTGGCAAGTATCTCACGTTTTGTTAGTAGACGATAAATCAGACGTCCTTGCAGTCCGACTTTCCTGCCGTTTTCTTCTAGTCAACTTAAGTAACGCAATCAGCGTGAGTGCTTTTTCCAATTTTCCTCGGGTGCCTTTGGGTGCCACTTGGTCCTTAGTAGGTCCTCTCCAGCTCGCTCTGCAGTATTGCATTTAAATAAAATACAAATCCAATTCTTTGACCAGCTCTAAAAGCACATTGAGTTATTTAATTTGCTTGGCAATTACTAAACTGACTTCACCGAACAATGGTCTGCAATTTGTTGCGTTGCACAGCGCTTTTATTCCATTGTAACAATAATTCATATCCACCATTGTTGCAGCTAATGCGATTTTGTTCATTAGGATGAGGGCAATGATGAGAAAAAATGTATCTACGACTGATGTCTTTTGTAGGCATTTTTAAAGAGTGCACTTAAATGTTATTTAAGCAGTAAGTTATGCACAATTTAATGCTGATTGCTGTTGTTAGTTCACTTTTTTAAATATTTACAAAAAGCTCTTTATAGACCAGAATGGCCTTTACTCCCCAAATCCGCTATAAATAGACGAAAGTTAGATGGGCCAAATGCCCCGCTGCACAATTCGCGTTGCATAAATAATGGCAACGAATTTCGCCGACTCCCAGCCACTTCCATTGCCTCTGACACACCCACATCCACATCCACTTCCGCTGCTCCAGCGACAGCTTCCGCTGCAGAATCGCAAGTGTGCATTTCCGTTTGTTGCTTATTGCTAAAAGCATATCACTCCTCGATTGACAATAAGAAATGAAATTTGCTGACAGCACACTGGCACACAAGCTCCGGCACAAAGCTCCATTTGCAATGCCATCAAAAATGTATGAATTTGTTGATTTGACGGAAGCAAATATTTGGCAAGCGGATGTGTGTCGTGCTGGATCGTCCTGCTCCTTTTGGCCAGGAGCATCTGGAAAATGTATTTCATTTAGCCCGGCAAGACGCAAGCATTCCTGATGCATAAAGCAATCGACTGCCAACCCTTTGGCTCTTATTGATCGTCGGCCAAATGCCCATTTATCCAACCTCGCATGCAATTAGTTTGCACTGCCAGCCAAATGCATTGGCCTCACTAAGCCCTGTATACATATGTGTAAATCTATTTTTCGTAAATATATCTAAGCGTTATCGCCGCCGGCGGTCGTGGCCATAAAATATTCCAACGCATATGCATAGTTGGATGATTTTGCCATCCTCAACGAAATGCAATTTGCGGCGCGGCGCGTGCCCAATCTTTAATGTGGCATATTCCAATCGAACATTCAACCCATATGCTCGCTGAGAGCTGACAAAACGAAAACTCTAAATAAAACACTAAAAGGATCGAAACGAGCGGAAGAGTCGTTACATTGAGAGACTGTGTCCTTGTAGTTTCATGCGATGGTGACCCCGATGCATTCCTCTAATGAGGCTAATGTAGCGTCGTGTTTGTGCGTTTCTTAGAAATGGGTAGCCTTGGGGATATGTGTATAAAGATTTGCAACGAGTCCCTTTTTATGTTCTCAAAAAATGTATAAAACTCGGATCGGATGCTACTAGGAACTCTTTTTAATGTTGTATCATGATCATAAATTTTATAGAATTTATTTAATTACTTAAAATTTGCAATATCTCGGATTCTATTATAAGTCTGGGTATCTGTTCGTCGTGTTGCCCTCCACCAACTCCACCGTGCGACTCGCACGCACACACTCTAAAAATGGCTGCTGCACACTGCTCAACTAAGCATATCGACGTCAATAAATCATCCAATAATGCGCTGATGCTGATGCAGTGCATGGCGCAAATGGCGCTGGAAACTCTCTGCTGTCTGCGGGATAGAAAAATGGGTGACATGCAGTAGGGAGTTGTCGGTTACGAGGTTGGGCAAGGGCACCCAGATGCCGATCCCGATGCTGAATGCTGGGACTATGTCTTTGGCCATTTCCGTAGTAGTTACATACGAGATGCTCCTGCCCGCGTTGAGTGCTTTTTAACTTCATGGTACAACTGATGCTGATGCTGGTGCTGCTGCTGATGCTAAGGCTGAAGCGACTGGCTGGCTGTGCTGCACTTATGTTTGCAGATTGTCAGCAGAAAATGCGAGAGCGCAGAGCATTCCACAGATTGAATTTTATTCGGTTGCGGTTATTGCAGCCATTACGACTGCTCCCTACGCACAGAGAAAAACTACGACATCTTAGAGACAAGCTTAGAGAATCTGTATATAATTCAATTCTTTGAAGTCATTTAAAAATAATGCTATGTTTTGTTTTCAGTACACAAAGAACATTAAGCACTATAAATAAAAACTTGTTATCTTATTAATATTAATTGGGGAATACAATGTGTGAGAGAAGTCTACTTTTTTGCTGGTACGTGCGAGTATGTGAAATTCATCGTTATTTTTATAGAACCTCAGATATGTTGTCAATTTGGTTTACTTTACTCGCAGTATTCTTATTTTTTTATGTTGATCCTTACTTAGAGTGTACGCGTGCTCTATGCTTTCGAAACTCGCTGGTGGGTCGAGTTCTTGCATCAATTTACTGGATGGAGCTTATGTGCTGCTACTGCAAAGTGCCTGCCATTTGTTCGGATGAATTTCGCTGGCGTCAATTTTGTTTAGCCAGCAGCCACAACCCAGCCACTCAGCCCCAAACCCAACCCAACCCTAACACCACCCCAACCGAACAACCGCCCACCCTCCGCCAAAGTTCATTAAGTTTCATTTGTTTTTTTCTGTGCAAACGCCCAGCTACTTAGCAACTTGTCTTCTCCAACGACCCACACTGATGGCTGCGAAGGGGTGGTTGGCTGGGTGTTTAGGTGGTTGGGTGGCTGGGGAATTCGCTGGTTAAGTGGTCGGGTGGTGCTGTGGTGCGGTGAGGTGCTGCGGCAGCTAATCATTTTATCGTTAACGTCCCACTGCATCGAATTGGCCCCATTGGGTTAGTCGCGTGAAAAATAGTTGCGTTATGGTAGACTGACTGACAATCTTCACAGATTTGCTGGCGCCATTAATGCGATTTTAATGCTGCGATTTGATTGAGGCCAATTGACAGTTTGTTCCTTGCATCCTGATTCCTAGTAGGGAAATCCAATGGAATAAATAAGTGGCAATCGTAAGCTGTCTTAAAGCAGTTTGCTATATATGATTAGCTCAGGTAGGCACACCTCAAAATGGGTCATTAGCTTTAAGTTATTAGCTTGAGCTGAAAGGGTGCTGAAAATTGTGGAATTTTAACTAGAATTAAAAGAATGCGGACAAAGCCTTGCCTAACTATTCTTTATAATTTAGAGAAGTACAAACAAGTATAAAATATAAAGTATATAAAAATCTACCTACGAACATTGCTCATTGTTGAAGAACGGAGTAAATTGTAAATGCATAACAGTATGCTTATGGCCTGCACAAATGGATTTGAAGCATTGACCGACTCCTGCTGCATCCTCAATTTAGACGTACACCCAATATTTTCCAGTTGCATGCGCATTCCGCACAGCTTTGCACCTTCGGCCGTGCACTTGCTGACCGCAGCATCTCGACCAGGTGGGTCGAACGTTTAATTAGACTAATTAAGGCCCGGCAGGGGAAGCTGCATTAATCAGCTGCACTCTGCAGCTGAACCGGCCAACCGCATTGACCTGCAAATCTCCGCTCGACGGAGCCAGGACGGTTATGCAAATCAAGACAACGTCTCTGGATCAGAATGACAGTGTGTGGCAGTGACTGTGACTGTGGCCAGCGCCTTTCGGTTGCAGCCAGAAATTGTCAATTTGAGATGCGCAATACAGGGAGAGCTTTGGCAATTAACGGAATAATTGTCCTCCGGCTTTTGCATCCCACTTAAGCGTTTTTGTACAGCCCGACTTGGCATGCGAATAATGCTTGAGTAATTGCATGCATATTTCATGCATATTATTAGCATGTAATGAAATGAGGGCTCTTCAGAACGTTGGGGATAATCGGAGCCTGCAGAAGGCGCAGTCCCTTGAAGAACATTTTATACAAAGGCCTTCTGCATTTAGCTTTTTCAGCTTTTAAAAACATTGCGACTCGTTCTCAATTTCTTGGAATTTGCATTTCTGCCTTTGACAACACTTTTTTTTCACTTTTGTCTCCGTTGTATTTCTTTGGCAGTCGCTATCTATTGACATGGGACTTTGTCCCTCCATCGCTATTTCAATCCGTCCGTCCATCTGAGCGACCGACCTTCCCTAGGTCCACTCGTCCGGCGGAGTAAGTAGCCAGAGTCCTGGGCCCGGCTGTGAACTTCCGTTTCCGGTCGCCAGCGACACGCTTTGCAACAGCACTCAAGCGCAAAAAGTGCCTTTCAAGTTATTTTCCTGTTTCCACTGCGCCATCTTTATTCGATGGTCTTCTTTGGGGATCTCCTCTTTTCCCTCGGAGTGAGTAAGTGTCCCTTTGTTTCGCATTTTTTTCTGATTAGATTTTTATTCCCATGAATTTTCATTTCCGTTCGTGAATTTTTTATACGGACATACGTCCATCGTTTTATCTGCTTTTGGTAAATTCGTTCACAGCAAAAAACAGCGACTATCTTATTGATTTTTGATTTGTGAACTATATATTAGCAGGAAAGCATCATCATCTATGTTACATTAGGAACAGCGTAATTAAATTCTAGTATTCAAATTGTAATCTCATATAAATGTTTAGTTAAACGACAAAGGATTAAAAACGAAGGAAAAGTTTTTCTGAGTGCCTGAATTGCTGTTGATAAAAACAAGATGTGCTAGGTCAAGAAAATAAATAAAAAAAGTTTGCTGGAATGTGTATCTGGCGGATATACTTCTTATCGATAACTGACTACGTATTTGTATCTGTTACTGCGTGTGTATCTGTATCTTTAGCTGCATTCAGTCGCTTCGTTTGCTTTATTCCCTGGCGTCCGACTTAATGCACATTTCAAATTACCGGGCAGTTGTTGACCTGATTACAAAGCCGTTCCCTCCGGCGCCACTTACTTCTTACATTTTGCTGCTGCTGCTGCTGCAACCGTCTATTAATTTAGTGCCCCTTTCACTAAAAAGGTTCAATTTTTTTCTATAATGATTTTGTGGGCAATATTATAATAACATTGATTGCAAAAGCGCCGCAGGATAAGGTCGATATGGAAGGGGCAAGCTAGCGTTTACAAAACATTCCACCCATTGTGCACCTTGTTTATCGAACCGAAATTAATTAGGGATTTTAAAGGCCAAGGTAAAAGCATAGTTCGCCAGACCGTTCATGAAATTTAAGTTAATGGAGCGGATAGGAGGATAAAAGGGCCCCGCATGGGACTCTTCACAAGAGTTCTTATTTTTGGAATCTCTCTTTAAACGTTTAATTAAATTTACCTAAAGTAATCTAAGCCTTTTTTCCTTTTCTAGTAAACTTGGAGTATTGTGAACAATTCTTGGGGATAACTAAACCCATAGTCATTCATGAAGCGTTTTTAAGCTGCTGTCCATATTTTTTCAAGTTGAATTAGCCGCTGTACAGTCAATTGGCTTAACTCCCAGTTGAATCGATTTCCATGCGCCACAGGCAATCGAGACTACTACCAGATGCGGTATCATCGGTGACAACTACACACAAGACGAACCCACATTGAACTGGAAACTTGGAACCGATCAACGTTCAAATGAGCAAGAACAATAGTCTCAGTAGAGGGGTGAAGTGCAGGATATCAAGGAAAAAGTTCAGGGACGTAAAAAATCTGGAACAAATTACCAATTCTAAGTTTGACAATAGTGTTCCATCTCATGATATTTGGTCATGATGTACGCACAACTTTGATGCACTCCAAACACAGTTTCTCTCCGAACGCCTGGATCGCATCCCCATTTTTTCTGCGCCATTTGCAACAGTTTAATTCCATTGAATGTTTAAACGAGGACCAAACCAGTGCGACAAAGGCTTTTGTGTTAAATAGTTGAACGGTGCCAGAAATTATAATGAATCCAACACCACACATGTTGCTCGCTGTGGGTGGATAAACCTGTGATAATTTAAATAATCAGGGAGCGGCAGCATCCGGCATTCCCATTCGCATTCGCTTTTGCCTCGCATTCGTATCCGCATCCGCATCCCGACAGCCAGTCAGCCAGTCAGGCAGGCAATGCAAAAGCACTTTATTTAAGTGAGTCCCACATGAATTGCACTTGGCTGTGCGTCCCTCTAACCGCCGTCTGTATGTTTGTCTGGCCGTCTGGCTCCCCTGACTGTTTGTATTTGTAACACTTCTTTGCATTTTTTATGCCCTGTCTTTGTAAAGGATGCACACAGGCAGTCAACTCTTTGGTTCGTGGTGCTCCATCTCCAGCTCCACCAGCAGCACCATTGCCATTCCATATCCCCAGAATGCACCATCAAGTGCCTTTGGCAGCAGCTGTTTGGCATTTCTGTGGCGGCGGTTGTGGCGGTCTCTGTGGCGGGATCTTCTGATTCTGATTCTGAATCCGAATCCGGCTCTGATTCTCATTTCGCACCATGTCCCGATCCCACGGTCCACGCCAGCTCATTACGTTGGCTTAGCTTTGGTTCGACTGGGCGCTGCTTGTTGCCTTAAAAGGGGCTCACTTGCTGCCCAGCGAATTGAAATGCATTCAACAATGGTTCAGCAACAAAGTTAACAGTAACAATAATAACAGATTTAAGGGTCCAAAATTAACTTATACAACTCCAGCAAATGCTACCATTCAAATCGCTAGGGAATTCGTACTACTACGGTGTTACAAATGCAATTAAAAAAACAATATGTGGCCCTTTCAGATTACTACTTTCAAATAGTTTTTTGCACTAAACATGCTTGAATTCATTATGCAATTACAATGGAATGCGTTTGAATGCATGCATTTGCTCTGAGTGAATTCCATTTCGAGGGCTGGGGGCACATTGAATATGCTCGAAGCTCGAATAATATTTATGCTTAGTCAGCAGACAGTCAGTGCTGTCGTACGGCTACCTATTTTGCAATTTCTTTCGGGCATAAATCAACAGGATGTCGTCGGCCAGCCACATGCTACGAAATGCCCTGTCATTTCGTATTTAAACAGTTGCAGCAATTTATGACAAGACGTGCACTAGGTTTACCTTTAGTAATTTGAGAATTTTAATTAAAGGCACTGGTCAACAGCAGGCTGCATTTCAATCTACGCACTCAATGGGGTGGGGGGATTAAAGGAGCGATGGTGGGGATCACACAGTTGGGCGTCATGTGCAAATGCATCAAAGGACATTTGCATTTGCCCGGCATTTGTAGATAATGCCCTGCGTCCAGAAAAGACAGCCGAACTGGACTATCTCGGGCATACACACAACAAAAAAGCACACCTACTATGTGTGCACTTATGTGCATTTATGAAAACTGCTAATGAGCTTCATTTTTAAAGTATTCAAGTAGATTTTCAATTTATATTACTTCGATTATCGAAAATCCTGTTCAAAAAAATACTCCCGTGTTCTCTGAGTGCCAAAGACCGAAGGCCGGTCTATCGAGGTCATTATTAAATGCAAGTGCATCAGGAGTACGGTTGCCTAGCATCCTGATTTTGTGTGCCCTGCATGGGTCCTGTACACTGAACAAAACCAGAAGATGATTTGAATGCGCTGAAAAAAGCAGTTCAAAAGTTTTAGATACACAAAACTAATAACTGCAGGAGATCTAAGTCTTTTTAAAGTCGGAAATAATGTTTTAAGTTAATTCGTTGTGGATTGGTAATGGAAATGTTTCTCCAAGTGCATGTCTATCCTGCGAGTGTGTTGCAGTGTGGTGGCTTCCTGTGTGCATTACATCTACATGGGAGCAAGTGGGCCGCTTGTACTACTAACCTCTTGCAATTTTCGGTTTTGAATTTGCTTAAATTGCATTATTGTCCTTGTTGTTGCTGCTACTGGTGTATCTGCTCTGTGTGCTATCGTTGTTGTTGTGGTTTTGTGGGTTGATGATGGTGGCGCCCCCACAATCTGATTGCCTTCCATTGTGTTTGCTGCTCAAATTTATCCCCTTGCAATTTTGTGCTTATTTGTTGTAGACTTGCCAGGCTTGCAGCTTTAACTAATTGAAATCGATTTTGGCCATGTCCTTAGCCAGCGACGCATAAGGACACGGCCAGAAGGTTTCCGAGATCGCTCGACGGGAATCGAGAATCATGTCAGCGTTAAGCCTAAATACGACAAACGCAAAGTGACTCTCAGGATTGCGGTTGCCAAATCGATTTTTGGGGATTTTCGCATTCGGTTGCAAATGAAGCAAGAGCGTAATAAAACTTGCATGTGCCTTAAGTGCACTTCAACTTTCAACTACTAGAGTGGAGTGCCGCTCTACACGTAGAATAAAATCAAGCTCGATTTTAATAAAGTACTGCATTTAATAGAAAACATTAGGTTATGGAAAAGGTTCCTAAATTAAAAATTTCCTAACTAGGAACGTTGAATAATTGTCCACAATGCAACTTCTAGTGATTGCACAAGAATATGGATTTTTAGAAATATTATAGTCTTTAGAATATTTAAAAGTTTTAAAAATGTGCGTTTTTTTTATTGCACTTTCTTATGCTGTAATCAAATTTAAAATGTCAAACATCCTATTTATACTGTAAGTATAAACTAGAATATTCTAGATTGCACTTGGAGTGTACTCTTTATTGCAGAGCCGTGTGTTTTCATGCGTAATTAGATGGCAATCGAAGCCACAGAGCGTAGGGCCTTGCCATAATTAATAGCAACAGAGCAGGAAAGCAGGATTGCACAATGGCCAAACATGCACTCCATTTCTGCTTTGATTACGAAAGTTCTTGTAAGGCATGGGGAGCTCCGAAAACTTTGCCTATCCAAATACACACGCCTCCAAAATGTGTGGACTCTATAACCAGTTCGATACGTGAACTGTAAGCTTTGTGATTGGCCGTATGCTAATTAGCATAAGTTTTGCGCTTGGCTTAGAGTTAACAATCTAGGCATCGAGTTAATTGGTTGGATTTCGTTGGCGAACAAATATCACTGGCATGAATCGAACCGTTCCTATTAAACTTAGTTTTCCGATATCTTCAAAAATGTTGCATTTGCCTGGCAACACATTCTTGAATGCTATTAAAGCTTATTTGTCAAATTATTCAGTTTGCATTGTTTCTTAAGCTGAATTAATTAATTGCCTTAATACATTTCACAGATTTTAAATTTGTACTGCTATATAAGAGGAGTGTTATATTTCAGGTAAACCGATACATAGCTAAGCCCAGAGCTTTCCCTAATTCAATTTAAATGGCGTGCGCCTGCAAGTCTGGTTTTCATTGTTAAGTGGTCACCTATGCGTATACGAAACATCCGATGCAAGCATTGATGTTTCACCTCTGTATCATGTGCCCCGAACTATCTCGAATTTCCATGTCATACACACACACATCTTGGATGTTACCTTACTGACATGACTTCAAAAAAGTTTAAAAACATTTGTGAAAATTGACAAAGTTTCAAGTCGGCAACAAACAGATGGTAAACAGTGCAGCAGCCTGCCATGCATGTTTAATATCTCTCTGAGTGAGTTTGTGCACTGTAAAAAATGAGCCAGACCTCTTGTCGATTATTAGTTTTAAAAGTTTAGATATTATTGTATCATATATATTCTTAACTTTAAAAAATCGAAATCTATCTTTCGTACTTACTTTATTTCGGAAACAGCAATAGACAGTTTTCATTACCAGCGCACTTTTCTTATGGTTTTCTTTTGTTTATGATGTAAGAACAGCTTAATTGATTATCTTTTATTCGTGCGTTTTTCAGTGTATCTGTGTGCGCGGTGTTCGGTATTGGTGTCTGTGTGTGTCTGTGTGTCAAAGGCATCTTGTGGTTGAGTTTACCTAGTGAAATTGAAGCCACATTGCGGCGGCCAGCGCCAACTCCAACTTCCACTGATTGCCTAAATGGCGTGCGTTCTCCCTTGCCAGCCGTGTATATTGCATCTCCCAGTGGGGCTTGGGGCGGGGTGGAATAGAATGGAATAGAATGGAATGGATTGGAATGGCGGAGTTTGTCTGGATGGCGACCACTGGCTTGTGGTTGGACTGCACTGTATTTGATTGATTTGGTTGGCTCTCATTTGCTTGCATAAATATTTGCACAGCTCTGAACCAGGGAGAGGAAATAGAATACTGACCAGATAAGTGGAACATTTTTGCCCAACAGCCGGCTGGCACTGGGCAAATTTGGTTTTTAATGAAATTACCACAGTTTGATTTTGTTTATTTTTACACTTCTTTTATTTAATTAATTTGCGTATTGGTTTTCGCTCTCTGCCGCACTTCATCTCAGCATGTATATTAATTTAGGTGTATTTCGTATGTATATATTTTACCTATGGTAGCAATACAATTTAATTGTTGATTATCTACTTTTAATTAAATTCCATAATTATTACTTTTCCAATAAATGCAGTATTAGATTTGTGTACAAATGAATGAAAAGGTCTCTCGAAAAAACCAAACGACATCGATTAAATAGCCGGCATTTATGAGTGCTGCGAAACTGTAAATCAAGTTATGCAGTTCATTAACCTCACATGTTTTTTGCATCAACGCGTACTTCAGAACAATTTAATTTATCACAACAAATTGAATTAAATATATGCGTGTGTATATATGTATATTGGTACTTTTACTAGCTAGCAGATACAGTTCAACTCGTCTCGCAACGATTATCAGTTTTAATATCAATAGAAATCGCTGGCAACATCAGTTGGGAGCATCAGTAATCAATAGTCAGTTAGATCTCTATAGATATAGTCTCTAGATATAGTCTTTAATTTGCTCGATCGAGTGTGCGAGAACTTGGATGCCATCTTACAGACTAAGTTATTCTATTTATACACCACGTTTATGCGCTTGACCTTTTTGCATGAAATTGATTTACTCATGCGTTCTCAATTATAGACACGATTTTGTGTGCCTATAAATTAGTTGTGATTTTTTGTATGGCAATTCTAATTTGGCAACAAATCATCAAATCATAAATATATATAAAACTTGCTGGTATTTAAAGAACAATAAAGTGGGTCAAACCTACTGGTTAAAACGCTTTGTTTTTCTAATCATCCCTAACTATTTACAGTTTTATAACAGCCTCATAAACGTGGTAATAGTGTACACTTATTGAACAAGGCTTAAGATCTGAGCTAAATGCATTTAAATGCCACATTTCGTATGTCATCGTGTGTGTATTTTTCTGAGTGGCACTGCCATGTACAGTGAGAACTATTATACGTGTATCGTGTATTCTTGGCGCTCCTGCTCCTTCTTCTCGTGATACCTAGAGGTTCGCAGTACTGGTTAGTATTGGCTCAAGATCAAGAACAAGTTCAAGTTCAAGTTCGGGGAAGGTAGACGCTACAGGCATGCAACACAAGCTACGGTCAAGCACTTTTGGGTGGCATTGTAAATTCAAAGCGCCTATACGTTACCTTGCCAACAGTGAGGTCAACTCCTCGCGGTCCATCTTGGCCAGCTGAGCGTCCCCGGTGCTCTCCATCACGCGCTGCACCTCCAAGTCCAGCGCCCGCTGTTCCCGCTCGCAATCGCTGTGGTCGCCTGGCTCCCGGCCATCGTGGAATCCTGCGGGCGGGCGAAATCCACCGGAAAGGTCGGCCCCCGCCCCCGACCCCGCCATCGCGGCTATGGAGGCTGCCAAAGAGGCGGCGGTCTCCGCATCGACCTCACTGTCTAAACTACAGATGGTCGAAGAATGTGGGTTTTTTAAGTCTAGGATCGAGTGAGCTTCTTGTTTGCTATTCTAATCTTCAGCAGACAAGACATTTACTTGAAACCCAATCATGATTGTAAATATAAATTTAATATGGAGCGAAGAGAATTTTGCAACCACAATGCTTGGCTGGAATAATTTAATTACAAAAAAAAATTTTATTGCATTTATTGGATGCCCAAGTAAATATCATTTATTGGATGCCCAAGTAAATATCTTGCCTTACTTAACAACTAAACATTTCGATTGTTTTTCGTGTCGCTAGTTTAATTTGGATTGGTTAGGGTTTAGGTACCTGAACTACCTGTTGCTACTACCAGGGCACTTTCTTCGCTCCAACGTTTGGTTGCTGGGCTGTTGTGCGCCGCTTCCGTGCTTCCGGCTGCGCTGTCCGGCACTCCGCTTCTCGGCCGGACCGCTGCCTCCACCAACGCCCCCTCCACCTCCACCTCCACCACCACCCAACCCCAAGGCCATGCCCATCCCAAGGACGTGGCGCGGGGTGTTGTGGCGACGCTCGGGCGCCGGCGAACCCTGGTCATTGTTGGACTCGGTGCTGGAATCGGGTCGGAACATATCTACAAAGTTATAGGAAAAATATAAAATATATAAAAATACTGTATTAACTATGATAAGCATCATAGCTGTTTAATTGGTCAAATAATGGTAGTGGTGAATACGTATGTACATATGTTCAAAATTACGTATACGCACCCACGACCGCTCGTCCGTCACTGCTGCGCGATGACTTGCAGGGCACTCGGTAGGTGGGCATGTTGGAGAACTCGGTGCTGGGACTGATGCTGGTGTCCGACTCCGATCCGGCCACCACGCCGCTGCAGGCAGCGCTGCTCTTGGCGCTCCGTCCTCCGTTGGATTTCTTTGAGTGTCCTGCCTGCGAACCGGCCACTATGGTCATCGATTTGCTCAGCGTAGACTCATCTTAAATTTAGAAGAAAGCGCAACAATGTTTATGCATTGACTACATTACTAGTTAAAGGGCTTCCTACAGCTGATCCTACTTGGTAGTGATGTCGTGTAGTCAATTAAGGTGGTAGAAATCAAATGATTTCAGTTTTCCGATTTTACTCACCTTCCGTGTTGTAATAGCGCTGTTTGTGCCAGCTGGACTTGCTCTTCACGTGGCCGAATCCCGAGCTGGGCAAAAGCGGGTAGGCGGTGGCGTTCAAGTTCTCCCCCTCCGGGTGCCCGAAGGTTTTGAATTGCATGGTGTAATCGAGGGGCGTTTGGGCCGCGACGGCACGTGTGGGCGTCTTGGCAGGAGCTCCTGTCCGTCCGCCATTCACGCTGAACGTGGCGTAGGGTGAAATCTCGTACATTTCTAGGTGAGACACGCAAGCAAATACGAGTTTATAGTGCACTCAGAGAAGATGGATTACTTTGAAAACATACAATTATTTACTGCCTTAAAAGACGATTTCGCATTTTAGTTTATTTTTATAGCAGGTTAATGTGTAGCAGGTGGTTTAATTGCCATCTTTAAATACAAAACCCGTTTCGCACCTGTAGATAGGTTTCCTTACTCAATCGACTTACCCGACTCGTTTCCCTTGTCTACGGTTTTAACAGGCGAGGCACTGTACACCTGCTGATTCCGCCGATTTTCGTGGTCCTCCTTGTAGTCGCCAGGCAAAGTCCTGGATTCGTAGCCCTCGGCGATGGGTCCGCAAAGAGTGCGTCGATGTTTGATGGTCAGAGCTCTGGAAGGAGTAAGAAAGAGGAATTTGACTCCATTGCGACTCTAATTGAAAGATGGGGATTCCCTTCTCTTATCCGGTTTCGCTGCTTATAACTCAGAATAAATTGGTTAACTAAATGATAAAATCGTAGATTTATTTGAAACCTATTGAACTAGTTTTATACTTTAGAGACTAACTATAAGCTGCGCGAGTATCCATTAAAATCCTTTTGTGAAAATTCCGGATTCAATTCATAAGGGGATTAAGGGGCAGCGCTTTATAATGCCTGGAGAGCTCACGCTCGTTACTCTTTCATTCGCCTGCCAGAGAGTTAATAAATCCTTAATTAACATTCGCAAGCCATTACGACAAACGACTTCGTCCTGGACAGGCCTGAATTCCCAATTCAATTCTCTCTCTCTCCTCGAAAAATTCCTGGATCCAGACCCACCCAGCCCAACCTCCCCCATTAGTTCAAGGGCCGGACGCACTTACATCGTTATGATGGAAACCGTGATGATGACGACGACAATTAGCGTTGCGAACCAATCACCGCTGGTCGGATTTGTTGAGTTTATCAGATTGTTCATCAAATCGTTTTCCGAGGGGAAAACCGATGGCGGCGGAATGGTGATGCCATCGATGTTCGTCGTGCTGAAATGATAATGCTCCGTCGTTTTTCCCGCATCGTTGGTGGCAGAGATACGCAGCTGATACCACTTGGCTGGCAGAAAGTCGCAGAAGATTAAATTTTCACGGTTTTCCTCGGCATTCGAAATATCCGAAGTGACAACTGTCCACCGTATGTCGCCTAGGGGCAATGTCCGTTGGAAAACACACGCAAAGTACACGCGAACACGTTCCGGAAAAAGAGAGATGGAAAAAAGGAAATTATGCATCATACGCCACGTTGCACGCGGCGCGGGCTACGGAATAAATTTGATAAATATTTATAAATACAAATGGCTGTAGATTGGTCAGTTAATTGAAAACAAAAATAATTATATTAACTGTATTTAATTTAAAGCCAATTAAACGTCAGCTAATAAGCGACACAAGGCCATTTGGATACTCTTAATTAGGCAAATGAAAATTTTAATTAAAAGCTTGTCGCAGCCGCATTTCTTGGAAAATAGGTGTTGTAAAATAGGTGTAAAAGATTAATGAAAGTTACTTTCATGAGGCAATGTCAAGTTTTGCAAATAATATAAAATTTTAATAATCAAAATACCACCGTTTTTATTCCCCTTGATTAGTATAATATTTTTTTAGAATATCTCATGACATTTTAAATGAAATATCAAATTCCTTTTCGAAAATTGGTAAAGAGTTTGGTTATGTCTGTCCATCTTACGTATTGGCTTTATGCTTATGGTTTATGGTTATGAAAATGTTGCTGTCTGCGTCTTCGGTAATAATATTCGTGGCTTGTGCATCAGTTTTGAAGAACTTGGGGTGCCCACTTCAGAAATGGCCACCCATGCATTCAATGCTAATTTGGACTCACCCAGCGGTCTGTGCTCGATGGAGAAATGATGAATGCTGCAGCCACCATTTTGCCATGATGACAGCTTCAAATTCACGCACGTCGCATTTGTGGCAATTAGTTCGTTGGCGTTTGGAGCTTGAGAGGCTGTGAATGGGAATCGATCATTTTAATGGAATGAATGAAGTAAAATGCCCATGTTGGAAGTACTACCATAGTCAGAATATTCAAGCTATAATAAAATAAAGGCAATTATAATAATAATAATGTCTCTGACTTGAGTTTTTTGGATCTCTTGATAAAATAATTTAATGCTTAATAAATATTCTCTAATATATTCCAACAAAGATTTCCGAACTGTTTGTTTATTTTGCCCATTTCCACTGATGCCCCCTAACACATTGCCATTTGCGGCCACCAGACGAAATTTGAATTCAGGACAGGACAACTGGGGATTGCCATCCAGTTCCGACTCACCTTTACCCTTGGTCCAGACGTTAATTTCCTCACTGGCCACCCCGGAGCCCACCATGTTGTGTGCGGACATTTTTATAATGTACTGATTTCCGCACTTCAATCCCGAGATCGTAAAGGCATTATTCTCGGGCAGCAGCTCCGTGATGGACCAGCTCTCTCCGGCCGTGTGGTACGATATGGTGTATCCCTGCAGCGGAGCCCCACCATCGTCGGGGGCATCCCAGCTGATGCGAATGCTGTCGGCGGAAGCGTACTGCACGATGATTTGCGGTGCGCTCGGTGGCTTCATCGCAATCACCTGGTACTGGATCTCATCACTGCCGAACAGATTGTTCGCCGTGCATGTATAATTTCCGGAGAGGCTGCCTTCGACGCCTGCAAAGGGTAACGAGGAAATGGAAAAATCAGTGGCACATGTTCAGAACGGAAAAAACAACCTGTTTCAACTTTTAGTAAAACTAATTTAAGCAGATTTGAATAAACTTTGTCTTAACACTTTAACTTATAATTCGAAAACGTATTATTGTGGCCATATAAATGTTACCAACATTTGAAATTTCAAGATATAGCATATTGAATTGCAAATTTCGTTATCAAGTACCAGAAAACGTTTTGAAAATGTTTCAAAATATTTGCATAATAACTTGCGGTATCACTTACGGTGAATCTTCAGGTTGCCCTCGTTGGTCACCTCGTAAAAAGGACTGAAGGTGACGGGACGATCGCGGGTTAACCATCGGGCGCGGGGCGTGGGATTGCCCACCGCCAGGCACTCCAACACCAGTCCAGTGCCCACAGCCTTGCGCACCACCTGACCAAAGGAGGCGATTCTGGCGGGAGCTGAAACAGGGAAAACGCCGAGGAAAAACACAAAATGAACAACAGAAAGGCAGGACATTTAGTTAGGTGAGCGAAATTAAAATGTTGCGGCCGATGCGGCTTTCCGCCAGCACGATGAATAAATGTCAATTTTTAATTAAAGCGACATTTACCGGCTCATTTATTTACGTACACTCGGAAAAACTGTTTATTTGTTTTGCTAATAGTTTGCTTGAACATATAAAAATAATATTTTATGCACATGGTTCCATTGAAATCGAACTTGTCCGGTTCTCCGTTCTCCGAGTGCATGCGTGCAAATATTTGTACGTATATAGTATTTATCTGGCTGCAACCTACCTCGTGTATTGGTGGCCTGGGCAATCACAGATGTGGGCTCCCCTTCGCCCACGGATGTCGACGCCGAAACCCAGAATTCGTACATTTGATTCTCGGCCAGGCTGCGTGACTCGAATGTCACCGGATACCCGTTCTCGTCGACACGCACCATGTGAGCTGGACCGGGCGAAAAAATTAAATGACCGTATGCATTTCAGCGCCCCGCGTTGGGCGCCATTTCTTTGAAACTTACTCTTAGCCTGGCCTTTGCGACCCGCCTCCCTGGAATAAACCGTGTAGTGCGAAATGATCCCATTGCGATTTTTCGGCGTGAGCCAGGAAATCAAAATCGAATCTGCCGTCAGGGCTGCTGCCTTAATGGCCGCCGGTGCATCGGGCACGTCGTCATCCGTCTGGCAGAAGAGCGGATGACTGGCCAGGCCATCGCCAGTGGCCGTGTAGGCTAGGACTCGGATCGAGTAGTTGCTGGCCTTGTGTAGGGTATGCAGGTACGTCTCCAGGTTCGATGTGCGCTTGATCTCCAGCTTGGCGGGAAAATCAACTGGCAGAATATAATAACAATTTAAGACAAAATGTTGCATTAAAGGTACTGTATCTAACGATTTTCTTGAATAAATTTAGTATGCTAGCCAAATTCTATAGTCAAAAGTACTTTGTTTAAGCACTATATCATCTAATCCTCTGCATATCAGAACTGTCTCTCCAACTTTCCTAATTTCAACGCACACTCCAATGCCATGCATCGCCAGTTGGCGTTATTGATTTGATGAGATTTGAAAAATCAGTGCCAAAATCAACAACTTGCAGTGTCATTAATGGGCCCCAGCGCCAACCCATTGAACCCTACGCCAAAACCAATAAAGTTGAGCAACTCTCTTCACCCTTTCGCCTCCCTCGACCACTTCATCCTGGCACATCTTGCTGCCTGGATATCGTATCATATCTATAGCTGTTTGCACAGCGCTCTCAGGCTCTGGCAATATCAACAAAATCAGCGTCATAAAGTGCCAACTGCAAACTGACGCAGCTGTAGTAAGTGGAGGTATACAGCAGTGGCTGAAATAGTAGCAGCCAGAACTAAAATTGGAATTTTTCCCTTGGCTATTTCTATAAATTTTTTACACGACTTCGTAAGGTTGTCTGTCTCTTTCGGAAGATTTAAATATAGTGATTTGATAGTGTAAGCCTATAATTATGACCACAGTTGTGCTTGCCACATATACTCACTTTGATGCACAATCGGGCGATATAAAATTTTATAGCCCTGTATAATGCCGCCGTGGAACTGCAGCGGTGGCTCCAGCCACGAAATCTTCAGACTCTGCGATGACAGGGCGGTGCAGTTGACGTTCTGTGGCGCTGCCTCGGGAACTAGAAAGAGATTGAGATACACATGCCGCGTTTTGCAATACATGTATGCATAGTGTCTGCGCATCGCTCTCATTAGCTACTCAACCCACCTCCCTCTGCCGTCGTTCCGAAGATGGCTGCACTCCAAGGACCGGAACCAAAACTGTTCATCGCTCGAATGGTGACCGCATAGCGGGTGTACTTCCGGAGACCCCTCAAAGTCGCCTTAGTTGTTGCCCATCCGCTGACAATCGTAGACTTCAGCGAGCTGTTCACCACGCTGATGAAGTTGATGTTCTGCTTTTCTTCGCTGCAATTCACTGTGTAGCCGATGAGCTCGCCGTTCCAGGATTCCCGCGGTGGGATCTGCAATTATAACACCCAGATACAGATACAAATTACAATAGGAGATAATGGTATAAGTAAGCTTATGGTAGCTAACACATTACGTTTCTAGATACAAATCCTCGATTCCAAATCGACCTTTTCCCACAAGTACATCAATGCACACGACACTCACCTGCCAGGTGACAATCAGCTCGCTCTCCCCACCCGTCTGCACCTGCACATTGGAGGGGGCCTCGGTGGGCGCCTCCTCCTGGGTCTTGAGGACAATGGCCTCGGTGTAAGCGCTCCGCTCGATCTCGTTGATGGCCTGCATGCGAATCAGAAAGGTGGTCGCTGGGGTCAGACCTGCCACAATAGCGCTCTCCCGCAGGTCGCTGTCATAGCTGTCCCAAAGGGCAAACAAAAGGGCAATGCAAAGAAAAACGTCAGCGTAAGTGCCATAATATTTCTCTTTTATTTTTTGTGAAAATGTTTTCGATAAAATACGAGTATGTGTCAACATCTAATAATTAACTTAAACGGACGACTATTGACTTTCACTTATTGTGATTGTCGAACGAAGTCAAAATCATAAACATTTTTATTAAATGATATGATTTTATTAAATAATAGTTTAGTAATAAGGGCGAGAAGCGAACATAACAATGAAATAATTTTCATTGGCAATATGGTGCCTATTTTTTAAGTGTAGGAAACTGTGATGCCAAAAATATTTCTAGCGTGAACACATACCTGCGACTAATGCTCGTCGACGGCAGACTGACGTTGATGACGTTCTGCCCATTCCAATCCCCTCCTGCGGCGGCCAGGGAACCATGTGACTGTAGGTACTTCAGAGCCTGGTACTGCACTAGATAGCTGAGCACAGGGGAGTTTCCATCGAAGGGTCGACGCCAGCTAAGCTTCAGTGTACGCGAACCAACTTCGAAGATCTCCAGATGGGAGGGCACATCTGGTCGCTCCTGAACGGCGAGGAAGATAATCTGCTCCGCCCTTCCGTAGGGATTCTCCGCTATGCATCGATAGACTCCGGAGTCGTGGCGATCTGAGTGACCAATGGTCAGCTGAGAGTCCACGCCCTTTTCCGTTTTCATCTCCGCTATGCTAAACCGGAAGTTATTCAGGTCGATGCGTCCATTATTCTGCGTCCAGCCAATTGTGATAGGTTCGTCGCCCTTGGCACGACAGTCCAAGGTCACGGGATCGTTGCGACGAGAGCTTATATTCCGAGCAGATTGCTCGAATCGAGCGGGTTCTACATGGACGGATTTAATTATTAAGCTATTACTGCTCGCACTGAAATTTTTTATCTTTCATTACCATTCACATTTATTCGAATGGTCTTTTTAAGACCAGCTCCGATTTCATTGGTGGCCTGACACATATAGTAACCCTCATCATTGTCCGTCGCCAGATTTAATAGCAGTGAGTGATTACGCATACTCAGTGGCTTAAAGTCCTTTGACCCTTTGCCTACACAGATGAAAATGTTGTTTCGTATTTAATTACAAGCTGAATGAAATAATAAATAGTTCATAATTGTACAAAAAATTATTAAACTATTTTATGTGAATAAGTATTTACTCATTGCCAAAATGAGAAAATAATTATTTAACATTTTTTGGAATGTCCGAATGACATTTTAGACGCATGAATTAAATAATTGATTTTTGATTAGCTAACGCGTTACAAATCCTTTAAATTCTTTCTTTTCGTATACATCTGTCAGCAAGTCTCGAAATTTTAATTGATTGGACCGAGTGGGCGGTTTCTGGAGGAAAGCATCCACTTGGCCTCCTTGAACCCATTTAATAAACTGTATATCGAAGTCCCAAGCCAGCTGGGACTGCGATTGGCAAACTTACCCTGCCCTTTGAACCAGGTAATAGTCGGAATCGGATATCCCTCCGCCTCACAATTGATCGATATTGTGTTGCCCAGCATAATGGCCGTGTCCATAGGCTCGTAGCTCCAGCGAGGCGCCACTGAAACGTGACCGGGCCACAGGGCGAATGCGTAACGAAGGGAATGGAATGGAATAGAGAACAACAAAAACGGCAACAAAATTAACAACTCTCGACCCGTGTGCATGTGTATCTTTGTTTTGGTGGCCCAAAAAAGGGGCAAACTTCGCAGCCAACGGCGCACAAATCCTGTGTGATTTATTTAGAAACAGCAGCGCATCGCTTCAATGGACCCAGGCACACACACATCCAGCATCGCATTCCAACCCATCTGAAATCCGGAATCCCAAGTCCTGAATCCTGAATCCTCTCCAGGCTCCCCGCCCACTCACCTCGCACCTGCAGCTCAGCCGTATAGTTCACCTTGGCAGCAGCGTTGCTGGCATAGCAGGTGTACTTGCCACTGTGCCTCGCACTGATATCCTTGAAGACCAGCAGCGAGTAGAACTCCTCCTTCTTCTCGGTAATCTTGTAAATTGAAAGAAACACAAGTAAGTTGGGCGCTTTGGAGCTTACAGACTATGGGATACCCAGTTGTTAAAGAGTTCATAAGAAATACATTTAAAATATATAGCTTTATAAAAATAAGTTCAATACGTTACCAATTTAAGGCCATTGAATCAAAAAAGGATATTAAAATAAAAACTAACTGCTAAGCTAAGTTTTCAAAAAGTTTAACAGCAGAAAATAAAACCAAATAACCAAAAAGATAAAACCTAAATGAAAACAGAAAAGCAGAAGCTAATGAAAAGTGGCATTCAAATGCTGCAATCGTAGATATTTCCGGAGAAGCAAGGACAAAAATATACAGGAAACTTTTTCGTTGCACTTCGGAGTGACAGGCTTACCTGCAAACTGCTCGGGATGGAGCTGTCGTCCTTCTTCCAGCTGAAGTAGATGGGCATGTCGCCGGAGGAGACCGCACAGGTGATTTGGGCCCGTCCACCCTCCTGCAGATTCTTGGGGAACTTGAAGGCCTCGATGACGGGCGGACCTTGATGAGCGATTAGCCGCCAGACATTAATGTCGCTCGAAAGGAGCAAAATAAAAGGGACATCGCCAAGGAGCTGACAGTCCCCTCTACTTACTGTTCACATTCAGCTGCATGTCCCGGCGCGCCTCCTCTCCCGCCCGACTCCTTACGATGCACGTGTATATGCCCTGATCCCGACCCGGCTCCACATTCTTGATGACCAGCTGCCCTCCGTCGGCTACCGAAGCCAGTTCGTAGTGGTTGCCTGGTTGTGCGGTTGGACAATAATGTGTTAGACCCTCAGGACTCTGCACTCTCCCCTTGCCATTTGTCTTACTCGTTGTCAATTCCTGGTGCACCTTCTCCCATCTAATTTGCTCCACGGGATAACCAGCAAACGGACAGTGCACAATTATATCCTCGCCCGCAACGGCTTTAATCGGTCCAATGGCTCTCACATACGGAGGTCCTGCAAGTATGCAGTGGAAAAATTTGATTATGCACTTGTTCAAGTCAATTTCAATAAAACTATATAAATGAATACATATTTAATTTAAAATGTGTATTAATATCGTTAGTATCGACTTATTTTTAGCTAATTTATTATCCATCCAAAGATTCCGATAGCCAGATAAGTAATATGCTATTACTTTGTTCCTTAATTAAAATAAATTATTATATTGGTTCCTCTACTCTTAATTGGTGTATATTGCAGATAGTTTGTAGTCATCTAGTTTGATTATTATTTTAGGTGTGTGTGCTGATTTAGGGGCATTATGAAATTTATTAAATTAGTTACAAAATGCAATTAGGCAGGAATACGCTACGAATGCTGAATAATTCCAATTATATTCGTTTGCCGCACATGCGACGTTAGTACATAAAGTGCAGATGCGGCGCACGATGTGTGTGCGTGTGCGTGTGTGTGAGCCTGTGCATTTTTAGTGCTGCTAATGCAACTCGTTGCATGGGTGAATGCGTTGCATAAATTGCAATATTCATAATTAAACAGGCGAGCCGAAGCCTGTGGCTTCATCAATCCTCAACAGGCCGAAGTGAGTGTGAGAGTGAGCTGGGCGTTGTGGGCTGTGGGCGTGGAAGGAGTGTATCAGCTTGTGGCTTGAATGTTCATAATCGAAATCATTTTATTATTTCGGCAAAAATCGCGTATAGAAGGATGAGTTAAGCCACCAGCGCCAAAAGTACTATTGAGTGTCCACTATAGAGGATTAAATTTCAATATTTCTATACAACCCATTGACCGTCTTATGTACTCAATCACATATTCATCACCATCTTCAACCCCTTGCCGTAGGTACCTAATTTGATTTTCAATTTGATTCTGGTGAAATCTCCTGGCTGCAGGCCAGCATTCAAAACATCATCATTTATCATCAATACGCACGCCCACTTAAATATCAAGAATACGCACACTGAGACTCAAGCTGCCTTTGCTGCATCATCAGTCATTCGGCATATAGGGCGTATGATTTATATCTGTCCCACATCCACTTCCTTGTCCATTATTAACACATTAAGATTACGCTCTCCGAACTGCTTACAATACGCAGAAGCTCAGCATTTATGTGACGTTAAATCTTTCAGACGTCGAGGCAAACGTGGAGGGCACTCTTATCGCCTGATATTCGTATATTTGTGAAGTTTATACACCGATGCGACAGTGATTATCCTGCGAGATACTCAGGCATTCGCCAGGCAATTCGCACTCCTAAACTTGCAAGCAATGCCTTCAGTTCACTCAGAGAATTGGCAAAATTGGATTTTAGGTTGGTATTAATATCAAATTCTTTTTAAATGGCCATACAAGCCAAAATATCTGATGCAGGGAAAGTAATTTTGATTAAAAGTGTCGCTTACTTGACATAAAAGTTACGACAAGAATAGCAATTTAAATTTAGGGATTTTTCTTGGTGTACCCATGTGCTCCATATCTTGCGAATTGATTGGACTGAAAGCAACATCGTCATCGGGGTTCTTGTTGCTTTTGCCAATGTCTCTGCCCCAGGAGATTTTCTTTGAGGCGCAGCCAAGCATTTTCCCCATGAATAGCGGAGTTATTTTCCCCATATCCTGCACTCCTTTTCCGCGATGTTTTTGTTTCGTTGCCTTGGCATTATTTCCAATCAGCTGCCGTTTCGATTGCCGATTTTGTAGCTTCTTGAATGGCAAAGTTCGCGTCCCAGAGACTCGTCGTCTTTTGTGATTTGCATTGTTTGGCCAGCGCACAAAAGACGCCTTTCGGCGGCTTTTGCGATAACAAAATGGACGCAGAAACCCATTTTAGGGGCCACAATTAAGGCGGCCCGGTGTGGGTAATTGATTTTCCGAGCCAATTTATCAACTCACCGTAAACATTCAACCTGGCCGAGTGCTGTACGCTGCCCATCGAGTTGCTGGCCACGCACTTGTATAGACCCCCGTCGTCGGGTCGCACGTGCGAGATATTTAAATGGCTTATCACATCGCCAGACATATCGACAAATTGCCCGATCGCGAACCGATGATGCAGCGATACGTCCATGATGGGCTGCGAGTCCAGCAGCCATGCGAACTGCAATTATATGGAGGTGGAGATGGTTATGGACACCGCAAAAATCAATAGCAGCACGAAGAGATGCTCCTGCTGGAGGGCAATAATTTTCGGGCTTACCCAGGGTATCAGTTTATGTAAGCAGCCGGAAAAATACATACTCAAATAAATAAATAAAAAAAAAAAACAAGAGAGAACGCTATAGTCGAGTTCCCCGACTATCTGATACCCGTTACTCAGCTAGTGGAAGTGCGAAGGAGAGTCTTCAACACTGACAGTTTTTGGCGGTTTGTGGGCGTTAGAGTGGGCGTGGCAACATGAATCGACAAACTTGCGCTGCGTCTATGTCTCTGGAGTCTGTATGCCTAATATAAACTTTCTAGCTTTTGTAGTTCCTGAGATCTCGACGTTCATACGGACAGACAGACGGACGGACAGACGGACATGGCCAAATCGACTCGACTATTGATAAGAATATATATACTTTATATGGTCGGAAACGCTTCCTTCTGCCTGTTACATACTTTTCAACGAATCTAGTATACCCTTTTACTCTACGAGTAACGGGTATAATAACATATAGAACAAATGTGATTCTTTGGCTCACAGAATTTCTTCGTAATATCTTTTTCATATTCTCTTTATAAAACAAATAAAGTTCCAAACAACAATTGCAGTATCATATTATGAATGCATTTCTCTCAGTGCTTGCTTGTGCGTTACAATGATGCATAATAAGGCCAATAAAGCATTCGAGAGTGTGCTCTACTCACTTGCGGTGGCGGCGAGCCGCTGGCGGAGCACTTAAGCGATATTAATGGCCCGGGACGAACGTTCTGCTCAATGAAGGTGTAAATCAATTCCGGCACAGTGTCTGCGAAATAACGTGAAAAAGAGAGGGGCGGAGGGTGAAACGAAGCCTTGATAAATGCCAAAACTCCGACTCATAAACTATGCACTCCCTTGTCAACTTACCGCCCAACTTTAGCTCAGCCATCGCCTGGGCACTGGCACGTTGGTTTTCCACGAGGCACTGATAGACACCGCGGTCCCTTCGTCCGACATTTTGCACCAGGAGCGAGCTCTTCGACAGGAAGCGTATGCTGCCAGCGACAACATGGGTTAGGGTTAGCACAGGGGTTAAGGGGTCGCAGGAGTAAGAGTGTTAAAAATGCCGACTGCTGAACTGCTGAAAACTGACAACGTTGCAAAATGGACAGCGGGCTCCACAATTTGCCATAAACTCACTCCAAAAAGGCACAGGAGTGCACTGACAGAAAAACATGGCAGGATACTGTACCCCCTCCTAAAAAAGCTTTAATTTCTGTGAGTTTGTTAAAGCTAGTTTACTTGAAAGGATAGAATACCCATCAATCTAAACCCAAAACATCTCTATTGACGTTAATTTGCTGCCCATGACGAATTAATATCCTTGGTTTTCTTTGAGTGCAAAGCATGCTTGTGTGCTTTTGTGTTGGATCGTTCAGGCGAAATTTGTTATTTATTTTATTAGCATAAGCATAAAAATTTCTGCTTGATTTGTAATGCTGATTCGCTCGGTCGCATGCTTATCCTTTGGGCGGTTTTCCTTGGCCAACAGCTGGGCAAGCTGATATATTTACATATGTAGATATGGCTATATATACGATGTTAGGTACGCATGTATATAGAGATGTACATATGTACATGCGAATGGAGCATGCGATGTTTGTTTTTGCTGGCCGAATTGTTTGCCAGCTGCTGCTGTACAAATTTTGCGTGCGAATTTAGTTTGCCTTCGGTTTTGCTTTGGCCCAGGCCCCTGCCATCGTATTATGCTGATTTCATGTAATTTGCATTAAATTATCAAGATGTGTCCAGGCCATTCGGGCGAAAATATGCACAAAGCAAAGGATTTCCCAGAGGCCTAGGTAAGCAATGCCAGGATTTGCATAAATTAGTCAGAAAGGGTGAATGTAAGGGGGCGGAAAGCTTGATTAAAAATAATATAATATGTATCTCCACAGCTTTGAGGTATGCTGCAAACTAATTGCAAACCAATCGACGCAAAACTGTGCACAAATATTTTAAATAATATTACCAGCGCCAGCAATCAAAATCTTTTGAGCACTGACCTCATACAGACTTTTTGTATGTTCTCGGTTTCCCAACCAAACAGCGCAAAGCTTTTAAACAATAAACTGAGCTGAACTGTTCAGTACAGAGCTGAACTGAACTGGACTGAGCTGAACTGAAATCTGAACTGCTGTTAAGGGGGTGCAGTAAAAATACAGAGCTCCACGCTCGCCGCCTCCCACGCTCATCAATAGTAATAATAATAACAGTAACAATAAAACATTTTCGCCCGTCGAATGCCCTAACAACGGAGGAGTGTAATCTATGGATTTTTCCACGCTCCTGTTTGATTTCCATTTTTTATTTCATATTTTCGGTAGGGTCGGAAGGCTTTTCGCAACTGGCGAAAAACTGATATAAATCGAAATAGGCAATACAGCGTGGCATGTCCGTCCGTTTTTCTGAAAGTCTGACTGTCTGCCCACCCCGTTGTTCCTATTTCACACAATCCCCAGCGGAGCTCGTCCGTAAAAGCCCCAATACCCAATTCCAGATGTATGTATATTTTCGGGCTCCGGCTATACTTACTTATCCCTGCCGGTGGTGAGTGCATTATTCGCCTGCAGCGGCTTGCCGTTGTGCAGCCAGTCGATGGCATCGATCGCTGAACCCGTTGTCGTACAATTGAAATTCGCCGTTCCCCCCGAATTGACAATTTGAACTTGCGGCAATATATGCACCGACACATATGAATTGACACTGAGTCGGATCTCGATGCGCTGCTCCCCAAACTGATTGGAGGCCTGGCAAATCTGCAAAGGGGCGCGGGTATTTAGATGCATATATGAGAAAGTCCCGGGAAAGTAGGGGGAATACAGTCGCACCTCTAAGTCAAGTAATATCTAGGGATGTGGCAGTTGCTTCTTTTTTATATTTACGGAAATAACACATTTAAAAGTGCATATATAGTAATATTTAGAGAATAACTAAAATAGAACTTTAAATTCGCCGGAATAGGTGTGTCCAATTGAAGACATCTCAGATTACAATGTTTCTACTTTTGACACATACATAACACACTAAATGAAATACTATAGAAATAGGAATTCCAAGGAATTATCAGTTGCACTTCTCAAAAATGAATATAAACTGTGTGGATGGGAAATCAGTATGCCTAATCTGTAGGCTTAAACATTTAAAGAACTTGCTTTTTAGTATTAAGGCAAATGCTAGCCATTCGGCTTAGCGAGGCTCGACTGTATTCAGCACCCCGAGTTGAGGATTGTCAGCGGTTGACAGTTGGACGGTTACTTACCCACTTGCCCGCATCGCGCTCGTCAGCATTTTTGATGAGCAGCAGTGTGCGCGAAAGTATCACTCGCTGTGACGAGGGTATGGGATAGAGGGCTGCCGAGTCGGAAACGCGATACCAGCTATAAATCAGAGTGAGTATATATATGTATATGCAAAGCTGTCTGGAAAAGCCTCTACGAAGGCACAAGCGCTTTATTGATTTAAGTTCGGGCTTGCTGCTCGTCGAGCGCTATCTGCAAACAGTATCTGTCTCAAATGCTCGCTAGCTTAAATCAGTACACTTGATTTTATTTGCTAGAAGCACTGCACTTCAATACTTTCCTCAGGTATGCTTACACTAACGTGGCCTAATTGTAGACAGATACTAACAAAATTCGAATTGAAAATAATAAACATTTTGATTCAATTTTACGAATGCAGTGTTATAAAAACCTATCTAATAGGGAATCCAATCCAAACGTTAAATATGTTTCTGATTACCTAAGGAGAAAGATTAACTGCATTTTGGCTTGCTAAATGAATGTACTATTTTGGACAGAAACTCTTTATTTGCTCGAAACTCCGTTTCTCTACGGCAAACACAGGCTGGAAACTCAATCAGTTACAGAATCACACACGAAATCAATAAAACCAAGGGGCCTAGTTTGTTATTCCAGCCACTCCTGAACTTATGCCGAAAACAAAATTATCGCCCTTATTCTGCGATTATAGTAATCAGCTGGGAATTTCCTCCCCTTTTCCCTTGGGAAGTATTTCAGCCACTTTTCCCGTCTGGCTCAGCATTTATGTGTTATGTGCTCGCTTGTTTGTCTTGGGTATTTTGATTTTCGAGCTGTCTGCGTCCTTGCTGCAAAAATGTCCTTACATCCCACACATACATACGAGTATGTATGCACTTACTTACATATATTCGTGAGGGGCTCATCAAGTGTTTAGAACTGCGTGAAATTTTAATAAGCCTCGCTAAGTGAAACAGACTGTTAAGTTATGCTACCCTATTAAGGTCCGTGCAAACTCTTTTATTTTGCTAATTATCTGTGAAGAGTTCTCAAGTCAGGGGTTACTTGATGTGTTATTGGCCCACCATCTGTGGACCGAAATAGCTTTTTATTGTTCGGCCAACAAAGTGTTGTCCTTTAAGTTGGTTCCTCTAAGTCAATCCATTGTGAATGGGTAAAAGTTAGTGTCCGGATTGGCTTTCCAGTCTGTTCCGTTATTAGTTTGTTAATTTTTTGCCCGCTATAAGCACATGAAGTCACCTAATTAGCACTAAAACATCAGTCCCTAATATGCAATAAAACCAGCATCCCCAGGCAAGCATTCAAATGCACTTAAGGGCTGTCTATAATCTCCAAGCCGGAACCTCGTGATGTTATTTTATTGTCAGCTGCGTAGATACTCGGATACAGATACTTCCACCCCACAGAAAGCACAAGAGCCCATTTTGGCCTGGAAATCAGTTGACTTACGTAAATATGGGAAATGGGTTGCCCTGGATGTTGCACGGCAGATGAACGTCGTTTCCACGCTCCACGTGAATCTCCATCACCGGTTTCTGGGTGGTCCGGGGAGCCAGATTCTTGCTTAGCTCTGTGGAATGTTACGGCATGAATAAGGCAAATAATTATCACTTACGATTCGGCTCGAAAAGATGTTGTTACTTCTAACAAGTATACAATTATTGCTGAAGTATTATATAATTTGATTTTATTCATCATCGTAGTGTTAAAAAAATTTAATTTTACTGTCCAAAAAGTGTAATTAAACAGGCCATATATACAGGCCAGGATCCTTTTTAAGCTCATGAGCAAATACTTTTTGAAACTCACCTTTGACCTGCAGCATCACCGCATCGCTGCGCTGTCGCTCGCCGTTCAGTGTATTTGTCACCAGACAGCTGAACTTCATCAGTCCGTCCTCCGAACGCACGGAGCGCACATAGAGATCCCCAGAGGCGGCCAGGACCACATAGCGACCCGCTGTTCGGAAATCATACACTCAGGTCACATAGATGACAATAGCAAGGAGAAATCAAAGCTCGCCGCCCGGCACCCGCTGCGTATACGCAACATTCGCCAATAAATGTCATCCGCCCCTTTGCCGCCACCCGCCACCTACCAGCCGTGAATGCTGCAGCAAAAAGTGCAGTTTCATTGCTGGCGAGCAACAAGACCGAATCGTTGGCACATAAATTTCAGCTGCCGATAAACTCCCCCGCCCGTTAAAATGTGGCAACACTCACCGACATCCGACAGATCCGGCAGGAGTATCTCCTCGCCGCGATGCCAACTGGCCACGCGCACATAGGGCCGCACATACTCCGGAATGGCGCACTTAATCAACGCCGAATTTCCCAAATAGACTTCAGTGTTTTCCACGTGCACATGGAATTGACGACGCACCACTGGAAGAGCGAAGCAAAAAGAAATCGCAACAGTTACAGGAGTAGTAACAGAAATCAGAAAAGGACTTGACGGGACTGCAGTTGTCGAAATAGAGATATCTTTCGTTTCATTTTTGAAAAGAATAATACTCAATTAATTAACTTGACATAATTTCATGAGCATTTAATTTAAAGAATATGCTCCAAGTTTCCGAAATTATTGAAAGCTGTAAATATTCGTTAAATCGTTTTATTTGGTTAACTCTGAAGGCCTTCAATATCTAATCTGATTATTATTTCGCTGCTATTCTGTTGACCACAGCTGTGCGTGCTGGATTGGGAAACTAAAGTCAACAAACGGCAGGACTGCTGTCTGCTCTCCGGCGCAAACTGCGCATACAGATGAGCGCATAAAACGCTTTCGGGCAGCAGAATCCATGGCTGGCAGCCCCGATGGAACTGGGCCCAATAAACGGGAAACAATGCAGAATGGCTGCCGTTTAAATGAATGAAATTGCTTGAAATTACATGCAAAGCGGAAGTTGAAGAGCAGCCAAAATACTCGAAGGAAAAGCGACGGGACTGGCAGAGTGAAAAGCGGAGCGACACAGATGATACACATGGAAAATGTAAAGTGTAAATATTGAATGAGATTTTAAGCGACTATCATGCAGCGTTGGTTTTTTCTGTGGGCCCGCGGGGTATTGGGCTGGATTGCCGGGACGGGAATTGTGTTTACTTAAGGCCAGGCTGCGCAAATTCGACCGACGTGCTGCGTTTTCGAGGTCAAGCATTAAGAGGCAGCGCAAACAGCGAGTGCATAAAATAATTAAGTTAATTTTCAGAGCCTCGAGAAAGTTGCAGCTGGCCAAGTTTGTCGCATCGATCACTGCTCAGGAGCTGGCAGGACTCTCACAGGATATTAATGTTACATGAAGTGGGAGGGGAGGGAAGGGTGGAGAAAAATGGCGCACAGGTGACATCCCAAGGGCTGCCAGTAAGCAGAGCCGTAAAGAATGAGTAGTTTTAAAATGTTGTCAACACAATGCACACTATCTAACTGTCATTTAGTTTTGTCAATTTGGCTGTTTTCCAGCCTGAACGTGTTCATTATAATTATAAAACTAAAATCTACACCACTTTCAGCAGCTGAACGTGTATTTAACAAAATATAATATGATGAAACAAATAAAAGGAAATCTTAATAAGAATTGTTCTCTTTTTCCCCAGATGTTTCCAGAGGCGTTTAATAAAATGTCGACCTGGCATGTGGCCGGTACCCAAAACCGAAAAAGTGGTTTGGACTTTAATGCAATGTGTATTTGGGTATATATGTATTTAACTGTTGTTTGGCTACTTCTTTTTATAATCCATAGCTGGAAGCACGGCTCTCCTCAGCTCGATGCTCCGATGTGAATAATGTAACTGATGGCAGCGCATTCCGCACTCCACGCCAATGGGCGTTTAGCCACTTGGCGCTCCGCCCGCTCCCAAGCCAGGATCCATTCCATGGCTCCACTAAAGTACATTACACTCACCTGCATGCACCTGAACATTTCGACTGAGGACGGTGCCCGCCTCGTTGCTCGCCCGGCATCTGTAGGTGGCCTCGTGAACATCCGTGCGATAATATTGGGCCAGGAATGGGGGGAAGTGCAGTGTGCCGTTGCCTGATATTTTCCTGCAAGTACAAAAGCATCGCCGGCGAACGGCGAAATGCAATATTTTAGTGGGCACATTCTTTCGAGGTTTTCTTCTACATATTTATTTATTTATTTGCATTTGGGAATGGCGAACGTGGCGCACAAATTTGCTCCACAAAAGCGACAGCAAAGTGGCTGCCATTTGCTTTCTTGAATTTTTATAGCAAAAAGTACGAGGGGCGCAAAGTGGGAATTTACATAAAAATGCAATAAGCTTAATGCTGGATGTGTGCATGTTGATCTCCAATGATGCGAAACGGCCTAAGCTTCTAAGCATTGCACCTGCATTCCTGGAAATCCCTTCATAGTTCAAATAGTTTTTTAATGTAGAAGAAGTTGCTAAACAAAACTTGTAGTGCCAACTAAAATTAAAAGGCTCTTACTTGCTGTTAAAAGAAAATAATTAACAATGCTATACGAAATTTCCACATTACCTAAAACTAACGTCAAGAAATTGTTGCTAAAATCTGTTTAAGTTGCTTGCAAATTATATTCCGTCAGAAATTTCTGACATAACTCGGTTGCTGTGCTGTCATCTAGTTGCCAGTGCATTGCGGCTTGCTTCTGACTCCGAATGCTGCCTAACATCATTTTCGAAATCAAACTTTAAGTCCCCGCAGGGGTTAAATGCATTTGATTAGCTCTCTGGCTTTGGATCAGCCCAAAACACATCAACCTCCCATCACACAGGTCAAGAAAGTCGCCGCAGAAACTACTCATTCCTACACTGCTCTGTACTCCGAATGCAGATGCAGTCTCAGTACCGCTAATCATCTCAACTGAAGTTGCATACGGGCTAACAAGCTATGACAACGATGAGTGCACATAAAGAAACTCCATTGCAAATTCCTTCAAATTAATATTACCTATATTACCCATGTAAATTAGCATTCCTAAAAGTATGCAACAGCTTATTTTAATCCAAGTAGGGCAAAGTAGAAGATCTGTTTCGCTGCATAATTTTTCGCACCTTTGTTGTCATCTGTTTCTTTTCTATATTTTTCATGATTCCAAATATTTAAAACCAAAATTTATTGCAGTGAATACGAATAATGTTTACACCGTTCAGCATAGATCATCATAAACTAACACAATTTTTCCTGGTGCAGCTGGATGGGATTCTGGCTGCGCTTGTCCTGGTGTGGCATACTGAATGCTGACGCGAAGGACAACGAGCAAACCAACATCAACCGAAAAAGGGAAAACTTCATCAAGCGCTGTTTTCAAACATGTTTAAGTGCCAGCAATTTGTTTACGTCTATTGCGTTTGCATGGAGCACACTGAAAAAAGAGCCAGATAACTCCGAGCTCTATGCTCTATACTCCGGCTCCATGTTTCCTGTGCTGTCCGCTTTCCATTTTCCGGAGCCAGTCCATCCATCCAACCGTCGGTGCAGTAGATAAGTACACGTCCTATATTCTCGTCACTTGAACTCAGCCATGCTCTTTAGTAGCTTAAAATAAATTTTGTTTCATTTCTATGCACTGCCATCACAACTCAGTTTTGTCTACTTTTTGGCTTTTTCGGGTTTGCCAGACTGACAGTTGTTGTCGACTATATAAATATACATATATATCGTATGGCTGTGTGGAATCCCCGGCTTTCGGACGCGGGTATGTGTGCGAGATCACGTATTTGAAATGACATTTCATTTTGCGAAACATACAAATTCTTTTAGTACATTTATTGCCATATGCGAGCGGTGAGTTTATACATTTTTATCTTCGTATTTATTTTTGGTTCGTGCGCTATTTTTACGATTTATCTGCTTTATGTGTTTGTCTGTTATTTTCACATATTTGATTATTATTTTCTCTCGTTGTGCAATAATCTGTTTAAGAGCCCGTTCAATGGATCAGCGCCAATTTGTTAAAAGAGCTCTAAACAAAACAAATAGTTCCCATATATTCATTTGAGCAAAAACCCGTAGTCCACGGGCAAAATGCGTTAATTTTTTTGCCTCGACTAATGGATTTCAACAAAATAACCAAATTAAGGTCTTACTTGTGTGAGAAACTAATGTACTAATGCTAAACGCGTGTGTACTTTCCCATTCAACTTGTCATCTGCGAACGTCTGCGTTTTTAATATTTTAAATGCTAGCGCACATGTCACAAGCAGACGCAGTATATAGAAAAAGTCACAAGAGGGATAAACACCCAAGGACAAAATAATAGCTCTCATAAATAGACCTCATATATCTATTATCCTTCAACTATGGTATTAGTAACTACTTTATGAAAAATATTTGTATATGCGTAAACAATAAAGATACAAAGTAAATATTTTCAATGAGTAAAACTACGTCAAACTTTACCTAATACAAGATAATTTGCAAAACAAATATTGAGTGCTAATTATTTAGCCCCGCCTGTGTGTACATGAGTATTGCTCTGTCGGCAACTTGCTTGCATTACTTTTGTGTATTTCCTTGGCTTTTTCAGGCAGCAAAACCAAAAGTGCATCTTTTGTCTGGTACCCCGCAGTGCTGTTCTTGTTTCCTTTTAAGCATTTTTATTGAAAATGTTCCCACCAAATGGGATGAGGTCCGTGGAGGAGAAGCAGGAGGAGACGAATGTCTGTTAACATTGATTTTCACAGCTTTTCGCGACGGCGTCTTTGCGCAATGTCAATTAAAACGAAGCAATTCGGAAAATACAAAATTAAGACAACCCGCAAAACTGAAGCCGCAGGAGTGTGACTTTCAAAACCGCCGTCAGGAAGCCAAACGACACATACTTGTACAAACTCGCAGCCATATCGGGTACACACAAAGAAATTACTTAAATATGTTCGGAAAGTTGCTAAGATGCAGGCAAATATTATTCGTTAATAATAAATAAAAAGCCCTTAAACAAAAATTGTAGTCCTAAGTTGGTAAAGAACTCAATAGATACTTTAAACTATTTTCTATATATGTACATTGTATATTGTATTTTAACTTTGATCTGAAATTCTAAAGAAACTTTTTGTTAATTCAGTACACTATAATTGCTGGTTTTAAGTGCTAATTTTGTTACACCAAAGCGACTATTAAAATGGAGAGCCACACGTTTTCCCTCAGTGGAGGCTCGCATCCGCTTATTACTTGACAAGTGCACTGTTGGGGAGACCGCAGGAACTTACCTGAGGCCCGGCACCTGGGTGGCCAGCGATCCGTCGCGGAGGACCCACGTGACGAGGGGCGGCGGGCTGCCGTGGGCGGTGCAGGTTACCTGGGCGCCCGTGTCGTTGCCGAAGAGCAGCCGGGGTGCGGGCTCCAGCAGGAATGTGGGCACCCGTAAGCCGCTTGTGGCCAGAAGTGGTGTGGCAAGGACGGCCAGCAGCAACGCTCCCAAAAGCAGCGCTAGAAAGAGTGAAACGGGGTGGGGCAGGTTAATTACCAACATTGTGGCTGCATAGCTTGTTTAAAACTTTAATGTCGCCGCAGCTGCCGGCACTCCAGCACATGTACATATATTTATGTATATATTGTGTGTGTGCGTGTGTTGTAGTGCAGCTCGAGTGCATCTCATAAATGCGGTTAATTTGGATTCGGTTTCATTTACCCGCCGCCAGCGAGCCCTTGATTCAGATTCGGATTCAGACTCACATTTGGGCGCCACTTGACTGCTAAGCCGAGCCACTTGGAAAGCGGTTTAGCGGCTGCAACCTGCAGCAAAGTTTTTGATAAACACACGCAGTCTCTGCTGTTTGCTCTTATGGCTGGTTGGAGATGCAGCTGGAGCAGAAACAATAATAATGACGCTGTAATGTGGGACACAAAGAGCATATTCGGCTAATAGTCAACCACTGCTTTCATTAATAGCTCTTAAGTTTGTTTCTCACATTTAACATAGCTTTGTTTATCCTTCTCATACATCAAGAGGATGTATGCAGTTAGGATATATGTTTTTATTTTGCTAATGAACTCACACATTTTCTTTAGGTATTTAAAGGTACAGTGTAACCATGCATATTACTTTTGTTGGCATAAGTGACCTCAGTGTGAGGTGTGCTTGCTTTGAAACTTACCCTTTTCCAGGACTAGACAAGGAGGCTCTAATAAACCCATTTCGTTGCATGAAAATTCAATGTGTGGGTGGTAGAAAATTAAATTTAGTTTCGTTTCGTTCAGTTTAGTTTTGCAGCAGCTTCTTCTTGTTTCCCGGCTTGTTTGTTTATCCAATATGAACGTACACTGCTCTTTCTACGTGGCTTTGCCTATATTTGGCCTTTGTTTAAGCCCTTGCTGCTGTTATTATTATTTCTGTTTCTATTTGGAAATTTTCAGTTCAGCTTCTGATGTTGTTCAGCCACCTGAAATACATGGAAGATGAAAGCCAACAGTTTAATTTACATATGCATTATGAAAATGTTATCCTTTTCATTGATTGGCTGCCGAAAATGTAAAAGCTTGCATTTTTAAAGCAAAGTAAGTTAGTTTAGAAATTAAATGTTGCATAAGTCTGGATGGACTTCCAACTTGGAGTCAAATTAAAATAAATACGCTCAAAAGGATTTCGTTGCGTCGATTTTCGTTACGTGTGTGTTGAAGTTGTTAGGAACTTTCAACAATAAAAGATTATGTCTACAATAGAATACAATTAATTGTATAATTAATTGCACATTGGAATCCAGATCGCAGTTCGCAATTCAAATTACAAATTTAAGGCCGTCAGACATTGCCAAATTCTAATTTACATTTTCATGTCAAGTTCAAATGATTTTCGCTGCAGAGGTTCGCCCTTCAGCGATTCCCCACTAAAGCTTCGTAAACAATGCAAAGGACAATTACAACAATTCGACATACAGCATACACAAAGTGCTATATAAATATGTCGAAAGTGGAAAACACATGACGACAGAGGCGAGAAATCAACATGAGTCCTGTGAATTGGGGAGCTCCTATCCTTGTAATGCCCCCAACAGAGTCAACCTTCGCATACAGAAAACATACACAAATCCGAAATACACATACATGGAGGGAAATCCTACGTTTGCATTGCTGTAGAGCTCTTGGCAAATACATTTAACGTGTATTTATGAGCGAGCATACGAAATGAATGACTTTGCCATCATTCAATTTTATTTCGAATGGCACGGCCCAAGTTTTCCCCTCGCAGGAGCTGCCGACTACAATGAAGAAGACATAAACATGTTTTGAGGTCGAGAAGCAGGGGTTCAACAGCCGAGCGAATAGCGCCCAGCAGAATCCTTTGCCGCCCATCTCGATTTTCCTGTTTCCTTAGCCAGTCGGGCACTTAGCCCAGCGACTAAATAAACATCATCATGACACCCATTACACACAATCGACAGGCATTGGGTTTTACAGTGCGAGAAATTTATGTAATAGGATAGGATTTAAGTTCATTTTCGGGTTAAACAAATGTGTCTATAGAGCTTGACTATAAGAATTCAGTTTACAAAGTAATGCTTGGCCACTAATACGTTAGTCTAGATTCAATGATCTGTTGGTCCTATTAACAAAAATCAAGTGCAGTACCCGAAATTTATGGATTTATGTAAAATTAATGAGCTAAGTAATGGCAATCCGTATTTTTCTGTGCATTGGATGGAGCGCGTCTGGGACAGCGGGGCGGGAAAGTAGGCGTGAGGGTCATACTGAAGAGTTCTTTGAATGTTTGCAACTTGACACCTTTTTAGCCGGCACATATGGGTGGAGGCAGTTCTGTTTGCATTTAATTGAGAATTTGAAATGATTTGTTTATTCTGGCAGCGTCTTTTGTTGAGCGATTTGCCACGAGCAATTCGTTTCTTTGCTCAGCACTTGGACGGCATCCTTCTCCGAGTCCTTCCAAAGCACACACACACAGAACGGGGAAAAGACTGTGTGTGCTGGTGTTAGCTCTTTATTTTTAATGAGTTTTTATTTTCCACGCCTTTGTGCCGTCCAACTGTCTGACTTCGCGATCCTTTTGCCGGCGGAGGTGGACCACCTTCAGATGACAGGATACAAGCCGCATCCGCCCGACATCCTGCATCCTTCGTCCTACGTCCTTCATCCAGAGCCCTCGCAAAGCGATTACTTTGGCTTGTGTGTCGGGTGTCATAACTGCTAACTGTCAGCAAATTTGACACTAAATATGTGGACGGCGCTTTAGTTGTGTCACTCTGGATTATATAAGCTTTTTGTAACTGGGTGTTGCCGTTTGGCGCAGTTGAACTCTTGTTTATTTTACTTCGGTGTGATGTGTGGCATTATTATAAACCTGTTTATTTGTTTTGATAATCCAGTTATGGGAATTCAGCGGTTGTGCAGTTGCGTGCTGGTTGCTACCAACATTTGGCTAATTGGCAATGAATAAAAATTTTAAATCTAACTTTAAAGCTTATCAGTTTCCCTGTTTCCCGATTTTTCGGCCAACATAAAACTGCTAAAAAATAAATTGCTTAAAATTAAATGATTTAATTAAATGTTCCCGTTTCAGAAACATAATACGTGAAGCTTAGTTACTAATACAAGAAGTTAAAGTACATAGAAACTGAATGTAAGCACATATATTTAAAAGTGCGTCGTATTTGTCATATTTTAACCTAATAATAATAAAGTGCCCAAATAGGATTTCTCTCCGAAAGGTGCAGACATTTTCCCTTACCCTCCCCAATTACGTTATTCCCCTCGCATTGAACTTATCCATTAGGAACATTAGGTTCATCTCCGCAGCAGGCAATCAATCCTTCACAATGGAATCCCCGAAAACAGGGCACTTCCCATTGCTGCAGCTCGCCAATGCAACGGATACTCCTTGGGAGTCCTTTGCTCAGCATGCACCTTGAGCTCACGAGTGGATGTTTTCATTTTTACTTCACACCTCCAGTTTTCCACTCCAGGATTTGTGTGGCGTGAAAGGCTTTAAGTGCGGAACGCCACAACAAACAACAAAAGCAATAGCAATAGCAATAGCGACGGCAACAATTGAATCGCACCATGGCCATGTCTTCATGTGTTGCCGAGGCAGTCGAGCGAAAATCACCCCCTGATACCAAAAACACTGAAGGAAATCAGTGCACATATGGGCAGAGTATTTAATTCAAATCTGAACTGTAACCGGGCTTCTATATTTCTTAATTTAGGTCCGATGGACCAAGGTATGTAATCTTGTATCTATCAACTACATTGAATTTTTTTCAGTGAAGCATGTCCTGGCTGAGGTTAAACGTTGTTTCATCCGCCACTGCCACGCCCTTATCCGGTAAGAGGAGTGGGAGTTGGTCCTTGCAACTGGAAAGTGGGGGAAAGTGGTGGGCCGATGGGTGCCGGTGGTGCAGGCGTTAAGCAATATAATTTTTCTTGCTTTGAGACGGAGCTGTTGAATCGTTTTAATGCTCGTCACCTGCAGTGTTTGCTTTCTTTTTGTTCTTGCATGCAAAAGGTGTTGCATATACGGTCATGTATAAGTAGAGTACATATTCGCAGCACTTTGGGGCGGATGTGTTTGCATTTAGCGCTGGTTGACAGCTTGGCAATTTATATGCCCGACTTCCTGCCAGCCGGGAATTAAAGGTGACTTAAAGCCGTGCCCCTCCTTGCTGCGCCTGCAATTTCCTGCTGCCAGCACCCACGGCTGGATCCCCGTGCTCCGGTCTAATGCGAAATGCCCGGAACAATAGATCCATTTGCACTCGCCGAGACTGAAGTGCAACTCTTTGGTTATAGCCAACAAAGGCTCTTGGCCGCAAGTCAAAGAGCATCCGTCGCGGACCACGGCACTAGTAAATGGCCGGGCTATAGCTCCTAGTACGGCTGCGAAACAAAACGGACTCTGAAACAACGTGCTCCCAACCTGGACAATAGTTCAGGATGAACTGAAACGAGGCTAAGACTACACTTGAAGCAAAATAGCAGACTGATACGAGCTATCCCACTGACTGATTTGAAATCTTCAATTCAAAATGGATAGGACACAGAATGGAATTCAATGAAAAACTTACATATTATATAGATTGTGTACAGCACTTTTTATTAAGCTTATTCAATTATCAGCTATGGTAAATTTTAATATAATAAAGAAGTGCCAGCAAACCAGTGAGCAAATGTAAATTGAATAACAAACAGTTCTTATATACGTATACACAAAAAATAACTTTTAATTAGCTTCTGAGAATATTTAATTGCATTGATAAACAACAAGAAAATACAATTTAGAACCCCGTTTTTTTACTATTTAATTAAAATTTTTTTCTATGTGCTTTCGGAGGGGCCACCGGAAATGCAAAGGCGACGAGCCACCTAATAACATTGCGCCCTGCCCGGCCCATTGAAAACGCCCCCGCTTCGTCCCCCTTCCGTCCATGTAGGACGCGTGCCCCTACAAATGTTTGGCCACCTTTTATATAACATCAATTCGGGCACAACAGCGGTTGTCTAGAAGGCCAACAAGAAAAATGAGGCACGGCAACAAAATGTAATGGGCGCGCATATTTTTCCTGCCATGGCAACTTTCTATTGTTCGCCGTCTGGCGCTGCAACCGTCCCCTTGGGATCCGGATTCTACAGATACCCGTACGTATATCTGCGATGCGATGGTTCCAACGGCTCCAGCGGTTCGGCGATGCTGCATTGTCACATTGACAAACCCCCGAGCTTTCTGGGCTGTGTCCCTCTATCTTTGTTCTTGGCCCTCTGGCGTTTTCGAGTGCCTTTGTTTAGTCGCTGTTGGATGCACAGTACAAATTCAGGCATTCTTGACAACATTGAGATTTGCATACGACAAGCCTCTTTAACATTTAAGTGTAAAGCATTAGAAAGAAAAAAAACATTTCCTGGTCCGCTATTAGTTCTAGTAAAATTAAATTGTTAAGAGTTTTGGTTGCAACTCTTTTTTTTCAGTGCACTCGGGCTACTGTCGTGCAGCACGGGGTACTTGTTGTTATTATGAATAAAGTTGACTTGAGTGTATTGCGAGGACGTTGGCCATGGCGGTGACATCGTTGGCTCGTCTGACAAATAAATTTAATTGGTACAAGCGCTGCCAGCGAACTCTGCTCACAACTCTTTAAAATTTTCCGCTTAATAGCAGGTGGAGGTGTCAAATGAGGAAGTAATTTAGCGTGAATGTGGAAGACATAAAGACGTAATGAGACCGCTAAATGCAGCTTTAATGACAGCGACGATTATGTCTTCTAGGAAGTTCAGTGGACTGGATGAAAAGTGAAAATGTCACTCCTCTGAATCCTCGGAGCCATGCCTTTCCAAAATATGCAAATATGTATCCGCTTTCAGCACTGCAGTCTTTAATAAATGCTAGAAACCCAACTGGCATCAAACAGAATTGCAGAATGCAGTAGTACTCGGGAGAATGGGAAAAAGGTGTGGTTTTTTTGTGAAACTCAACCGAATCGAATAGAATTTCCAATAAAATGTAAATTTTTTCCTTGACCACATTCCTTTTCCTTTGTGCACCCGCTATTCCAGATAACTCTTCAAGATTGGCTACACAGTCGCACCCGCTGCATACAAATGTTTTCCGAGATTAAAATTTAATGGACACCCCACCGACAAAGCCACAGCCGCAGCCAAGGTCTCCGATGGCCGGTCGAACTAAAATTGGCAGCCTTGTGCAACATTTCCAGCTTATCTCCGGGCAATGCATAATTCAACAGCTTGCGGATCCCAGAAGCAAAAAGCAAAAACCAAAACCCAAAAACCGGAAAATGCGAGAAAGCATGGCCGAAAAAGCAAACCAATTTTTGTTGTCCAAGCGAGCAGCTCAATTTGCTTAGACTAAGCAACAAAACACAAACGGCGAATACTGCGAATCATTCAGTGAAATTACCTCGTTATCTTGCAGTTCTGAAATTCTTCGTCCTGGCTACAGTACGGCAGGATCCCTCGCTCATATGAAGTCGTCTGACATAGGATGGTGATTTTATTATTTTTGGCAGCTTGCCCGGAACACTAACACATATGTCTGGCAGCTTACACATGCTAGACGGCGGAAAAAAACATCATGGCAGATTTTGCGGCTGCATTCAACAATTGCCAAAAGGTGGTCCTCAAAAAAAAGGAAGGCATTCGCTGGAGAAAGGAGAACGAATCGCGGCCATAAATTATGCGCAGTGCATAGACGGTAAATTTTTATGGACTTGTGACTGGGTAGCGATTCTGGACCCGTTTCTCTATTTCCCTTCCCATTTCGAGCGTTTTTCCGCCTCTCCTTTCTGCCATTGTTGCCGCACTTTTATCACACTTTGATAATCGCAAGGCACATGCTTCACGGCACGTCATCGCTGACAGCTCAGTGGCCATTCGATTCAATTTGCCGCTTCATAAATTTCCTCAAAAAGTCACCGCCACATTTGCATTTTTCCCGACGAAAATACTCGCCGGTGTTTTCCCGGTCTTCTTTTTCGCTTGCTTTTTATCGGAGTTTACTTGGCCAACCTTTTTCACACTTTTCCATTAGCCAGCATTCGGCCTGCTTAGCGCTCAAATTATTTCACCTTTTATTCAATTTACTTTATCCACTTGCTCGGGGGTCCTTTTCGGGTTCGGGCTTGAGTGTAAGTGTATGCACCAGCAGCTTCCGTTTCCGGTTCCGGCTGGGATGTTAGAAGTCCGCGTGCACACAAAAGCGTAAGCGTTTCAGCCGGCCCAGTGAAAATCCACTTTTGTTACATTTTTTATGAACACATTCGTGCGGACAAATAACCCGTGAAGTCAGTAAAATCTACGATAAAACCAAACAACACTCACACCAACACACGCACGTATAGAAGCAAACAAACAAAATGTCAGCTTCAAAATTGCGCTGCACAGTTTTAGGCAGCGCCACACATACACATCAAAATCTCTAGTTGCCGAAGCATTGACGTATGCACTGAGAGAATGTGTAGGGTATAAATAATCCATTTGCGCGTTGGTCACCATAAATTTGCCAAATTAGATTATGTGGAAAATGGAATTTAAGTGCCCGTATTTGACTGATTCCCTTTTATAACGATATATTTTATATTACTTATTTATTTGAATTCTGAAAACAGTATCTTTCACTGGTTTAAATGCGGTTTTTATTTTGCATGAATTTTTTAAAGTCATGTTTGCTTGACTTCAAATCTTTAAACTGATTTAAAGATTTTACTCAATGCTTTCTTTCTGTGTACTTATCCCTTTATGCCCACACATACTCGCCCCCACACACTCGTGCACTGGCCACTATCACCGTTGGCACTATAGTCATTCCCCGAGGCAGCATCCATTAATGCTTTTTCCATTAAATCCCCAAATAGTGCCTAACACACACGCACACCCGCTGGATAGGTTATCCTGGTGTTAGTGACTGTGTGTGTGAGCCGATGCTTAACCAATACTAAAACACTACCGCTGGCTACTATTGGCAATTTCCCGATTTCATCCGCTTGACACGTCCAAACTGTTCGAATCGCCGGCAATGACTGAATCCTGAAATCGTCCTTCGCTGACGACGTCGCTGCGGCGTCGCAGCGCTGCCCTCATCCTGTCGCTTGGGCTTATCTCTGTCAGCGTAATCGCTTCACACACACACTGCCCCCCCCCCCCCTTTATTGCACGAGCAGCCACCCAACCTCCCAGCGCCTCCCACTTTTGGGGCCGTTACTGCAACTGTTGCCACTCTTGGCCCACAATCGAACGACGCCGACTGCGACGCCGGCTGAGCAGTCGACACTGCGTCGGCGTCAGCGCATCCTTCGGCATTTCTCTTCTCTCGCAGGACTTCCATTCTCTTTGCTATCTGTCTGGCTACGTCCCTCGAGAAAATAAAAAGAGAGAAACAAAGTAAAAGGTCCTCAAAGAGAAATGGAACAGAGCAAGGGGGTGGTGGGTGGCTTTCACTTGTTGTTGCTCATTCGGTTGTTGACATTCCTGCAAATGACCAATAACCAGGGATATCCATGTATTTTTTTTAAGTTCTGCTACAGCATCAGGAATTCCCATTCAAAATGAAAATAAGGATAATAAATTAACCATTATATATGGTTATTGAAAAATGTACAAAGATGAATAACTCATTTGTATTTTTGCACCTTTTATTTATTCGTAAGAAACATAATATTTAAATTATGTTTTTTCCACATATTTAACCTTTGGAAAATAAGTCGTAGTTACATATCTAAGCATATGATAAAACTGTCTTTCATATGTATAAAACAAGAATTTAAAGGTAAATAGATATCAATTGAATAATTTACAAAGTTTATACTTAGACTGCGCCAACTCTGAAATATTGAGCTGGGAAGTATCATAAATATGTAAGCGAAATATATGATTTCACACTTTGACAACAGTGAATACAAAATAAAATTTTATTTAAAACTTTTCATCCAGGCACTGGTGGTAATATAAAATAAACACAGCATATAAATCGTATATCTTGCATCAGTCTTCAATTCTGTTGTATCTCGCTGAATTCCCATTGAATGCTAAATCCGCTTTTACTGCATTCCGACTGCATTGGGCACTTCATCACCTCTGCGGCGACATGTGACATAATAAATCACGCCGTATGTCCGCTGCACGAATGCCACTTGGGCGCCAAAAGTTATGCTACGTAAAGCATGATGCACATGCCAACGAAATGGAACCACTGCACCACCCATTAAAAAGACCCACCACCACGGCACATTTTTTTTTTACATATTTTACTACGCGACTTTTAGCGTAAACTGTCATTCAGTTTTGCGCTCACACACTCAGTTCTTGTTTATTTATTTGTTTACCCTTCATTTTTCCCACCTAAACACTCGTAAAATATTGGCAGGCACGTGTTGCTTCCCTGCGATTTTCTCTGCTGTCAACAAAACCCTTGCGCATGCGCGCTCTTTTGACGTCGGCGACGGCAGAGAGTTCAGCTGGCGGCTATTCAAAAGTTTTCAAAAAATACTTGACCTAGGGCAAGCGGAAAGCGAACGAACCATCGCGCTGCATGCCACCTATTTACACACAAATGCGTCCGATTGAGAGGCTCTCGAGGGATACGGCTGTCAAAGCGCATTATGATTTTCATATATCATGTCGAATGTATAACCCCCCCGATTTTCCCGCTACATCGTAATAGCCGAAAGGTGAAAGGCATTACTATATGCCCTGCTCACCATGGCCAAAATGATGAATCAACTCGATTTCCATTATTGCTGCAGGCCAGGAGGCTCTGAACTCAACGAAAAGCCTGTTACCCATTCATATTATTAATAAATGGCAGTACATTTAAATCAGCTTGAAGCCCATTTTCAAATATAAAGTCTATCTATACATATGTATATTTATAAATTTACATAACCTTTTTTACTTATATATTTTTCAAGCTTATAAGTAAGTACGTTTTCAAAAGCTATGCTCTATGTGTTTTGCAATTTGCTCATAAAATAATAAATTAAATAAAATTAACCACTGGATTAAGCATTTCTTTCGTAACTTATCTGTTAAATTTATTTTCAAGAGCTAAATGTAACTTGAAATCTGTGTCATGAATGTGAAATGAAGCTTCCTCTTTTTTGTGCATTAAATTGAACAAGGAATGTATAAACATTTATTAAGATTGATAATGTAATAAAAAAACATCCCCAGAGTAATGTTTTTCCCAGTACACTATTTGGCCGATAAATCATCGCCGTGCGGCAAATGAAGTTGCATAACTCGATAGCCTGGCAAACATATTTGCCGTGTCATTAATATTTCTGCCAAGTACTCGCAAGGCTATGTTCCTCGTATGTTCTTTGCTGCTTAGCAGGGATATTAAATATACGCCCCAGTGCCGTGTGGGTAAAATGCTTTGTAATTAAATTTAAAAGCATTTCTTGCAATAGAGCTTAAGTGAATTATTAGCTGACATCCATAAACAAGAGTCAGAACACCAGTTAGCTTATCCCATAATGAATGTATGTGTGTGCAGGTTTAAACAAATGACTTTGGCCATTTATGAGCCGCTCTCGGATAAATGGCTAAATTGTTATAATTTGGCGGCGCTGCACATTGGCAACAGCCCCAGAGATTCCGTCGCACAATAGAGCTCTTGGAGCTGTTTTTGCCGCATTCCTGTTGCTTTTTGCCAACTTCTAATATAACGTTTTGTGGCGTGGTGCGTGGCTTTTTGCGCCTTTACGGCTCGGAAATTGTTTGGTGCGAACCCAGGTCTTAGCAAATGGCATAATTTACGTAGTCTGCTTATCTGGGCATTTAATTTTAGATTTACGAGCCTTATGGCTCCTTTGCAAAGAGGTCTTGTTGCCTTTAAATAAGTACAACTCAAGTCGGCATACGTGAGTTCTATGGCTAGCAAACGAATTATTTATCATCCGCTGGCAGACGTCCTTATAAACGAGTTTAGCATAAGGTTTAGTTCTAGAGAAATTGTGTAGTATGTTCGTTTTATGGATGGGAGTAAATTAAAGTTGCCCAAAATGAAAATCTTTGACTTTATAAGAATAGGAATATATGTGTACCTCGAAAATAAAATGATTAAATCGCCTTTAAATAGATTGGAGTCCTTGCAGTAAACATAGTATTGCATTTAAACATTTTATTACTCTCTGCATTCACCCCCAAATTTTGCTTAGGTTTCACACCAGAAAAGTTGCGGAGTCAAAAACAATTATCTCCAAATAGCTGCCACCGCTTTCGAGTTTCAGAAGTTTTTCCAACTCATTTAAAGTTGATCAACGCACACACTTTGTCCCTGGAGCTGTCATAATTTGCTCTTAAAGTGTCATTAAGACATAATTATACCACAACAATAAAGGAGACCAAAAAATAAGCAAATTATTCAAGTTGCCATTGCAGGCAAGCACAATGCTAATACCAACCACACCCACTTGGATGCTTATCCTTTTGACTTTTCACGGCCCCGCAAATTTTCCCCAGCAATGGATACCCTGAACTTTTCCCGGTCGCCACAAATGCAACAAGAATAACAACAGCAGTCAGGGGTTGTGTAGGGAAAAAGTGTTTGCCAGTACACGAAAACTTTTTCCAGAGGGTTGGGACTGGGCTGTGGATGATGCGGTACTGAGTGTGGGTGCGGATGTGGGTGTAAGGTCTGCTTTCCTTGTTGAGTGGTGCAGACCCCAACTGATGGGCTGTGGTGCCGATGATGATGGCATTGCCGTTTCCCGGTGCCAGTGCTCTTGCCCGTGCCCGTGCCAACAAAAAGCCATAACAAAACCGCATCATTATCATGAAGCCAAGAAATAGAGCAGCATTTGCCATCCAGCACCCGGGAGCCGGCATCCCAGTATGCCAGTTCCCAGTATTCGAGTATCCGAGAGCCAGGAGTAAGAGTAAGGAACCAACTGCCAGATGGAGGACGAATCGGAAGCGTGGCGCTGCGGCGACCCAGGGCAGCAATTTTGTGGGCTGTGCTTGCTCAGCTTGTTATAACAGCGGCAAAATTTAATAAGCGTTTTATTATATTACAGCAGGAACAACAACCACAGGAGCAGCAACAGTCCAGGAAAATCACACACACTCGGAGAATTCTCGGTCCTCTGGTTATTAGTTTATGCACTGAGTGGTCATTCTAAACACTTGAGCATTTTATTAAGGATAGGATTTCTCTTGGGATAGATTGTGTCATTACTTGCGAGTGTTATTTTCTTGTTATTTTCTTAATAATTGCTAGGACTTTAGATCTATTATTTCTGCCAGTGCTCTTGGGCAGAGAGTCAGCGGGCAAAGTTCGTTGCCGAAACCAAAGGAGCAACACTTGTTGCTGCCGCCAACGTTGGCAAGTCAAATGTGTTAATTGTGAAAGTTTCAAAGGGTTAGCAGCTTACCGATTAAAAAGTCACAAACGGTCGATATAGTTTGCGATAACTTTCCTGCGTAGGTCAGATGATAGCTGATGCTTACCTCCCTCCTCGGCGAAATTAATCGTTTTTGGCAGACTTTCTGGGCCCGTTCAACTGGTAAATTTTGACTCGCTTCGGCAAAAACTATGCGAACAATTTGGTCCTGTGAAATCGAGGCAGCCAGACTTAATTTAGCACACTTCATTGACTTTTATTGGGACTCTAGAAATATAGTGGCCAGTCATTTCCCTTACCTGTGCCCATTGATAGGTGGCAAATTGGTTAAACCATAAATCATTAAGCCTACATTTAATATGAGTACTTGGGCATGGGATTAATTAAGAGTAGAGAGTTAAGCTGAGGCCATTTGCCGGCATAGAGCGCTGCCAGAATGTTTGTTAATGAAACTGCAATAATTTATCGGCATACTGCGATTTTAATGCATTTTTGTGGCTTTTAAATTGCCCGACCACAGCATGAATGCAGCTCGGTTACGCATACGACACGTTGGCTGGGTGGAGTTGGTGGTGGATGGCGGTGCGCGGAGCGCGAGTAGCGAACGGATGACGGGTCGAGATTGGAGGAGGAGCATCGGGCGAAGGACATCGACTGCCAGGCAATTATTGACATCGACTTGTTGGCGCCGCACAATTTCCGTTGATGCGTGGCAATGCAATTATGAAAATTATGCGACAGTCAACTCTACGGCGTCGATTATTCTCTTGTTTTATGTTCTTTACGAGGAATTATAATGTTGTCGTTAAAAAGAAGCCCTACTTAAAAGTACATTGTCTACCCTATAAACGGAGTGCAGTTCTAGCCGCATCTATTGCATTAATTTTTAAAGGGACCTTTCTATACCATTGCCAGCAGGCGTACAAGTGATTCTTTAAATTAAATTCTATATATAAGAAAATCTACGTAATGAAATTATTTTTGAACTTATAGGCCTCATTCGAAGTAAGCTAGGCAACTGTAAGGACAACAAGTTTAAGCTGAACCTATGGATCAGCACACCAAGGATTATTCAGGGTATTAACGGCTTCGCTTTCTCAAGCTACCTCGTCTTTGTGGTACTCCTCTCCAATCGCTGGCAAATTACTCAGGCCCACAGATAATGTCAATCTTCCTCAGCCCAGGCTCAGCCAGGGAAAAAGCTAGAACATTTTGCCGCACACACAGCGAGTTTTATAAAGGCAAGACGGGCTTTGGGGCTGTTCTGTCAGCGTCTGCTGACATGGCTTTTGTGTAGTTGACTTAAGTTAACCCCCTTGCCAGGGGGCTGCACATGCATACGTATAGTTGAGTGGGGGCTGGTTGTGTTGCGCCAGCATTACTTGTCAAGTGAGCTTCAATTTCAATGACATTTAAGTGTGCCGTCTACTTCTCGGTATGGTTCCGTCTCCCTGTGAATCCTACGAGTCCTGCCGCAGCCACTGCTGTGTTGCATTTGACACATAAGTGGCCTTTAATGATATCAAACTTCATGTTCCTGCTTTCACTGCCATCCACATCCCGGTCCTTAGTTTGCATGCCAAACTTTTTCATTGAGTTGTCATTGCGAGCCTTTCATTTGTCGAGTTCTGCGTCAGATAAGGATGCTTCAGGACGCTAAGCGGGACAGATGGGGTTAAGGGAGCGGCCAGCTTGCGGTGTCAGTGTCGTGGGCGTGGGAGTGGAAGTGGAAGTGGGTCGTTCGCAACTCAGGAATCATTGTGACGAATTTTAAGTCAAACGATGATCTCGAAAGGTCACGATAAGTCGAAATCTAATAACTAAATCTATAAAAACGAAGTGCTTTATGTGACCGGAATCGGCAGTGCCCCTCCGAAATTTGCAGGTGCAAAATTGATTTGCAGGCATAACTACATTCAAATCGATTTACATTCAAATTTTTGTGGATTCCTGGCCTCGATATCATTACACTACAACAAAAGTATAACTTCATACTAAATATTACTGTGAATGGTTTTTATATTAAGAAAGAATAATTTTCACACCAAAAGTCGCAAGAAAGAAAATTAAATGTACCGCTCAACAAGTATAATATTTTAAATCTTTACACAATTTCTTACAAAGCTTGTTTTGACTTACTCAGCATTATTGTTTTACCATAAGCACTTACAGCAGAGGTCTATCTACCAGATTCTTTTATCATTAGCTCTTGACCAGAAGTTTCAATAGCCTTGGAGTCGTCAGTTTGTTGCAATTATAATGATAAAACTTTTCAGCTCAGCCGCCGGGTTCCCTCTCGGCCATAAAATCAAAATGTTTAGGCCATTGAAATCAAAATAAAGTTCTATGTGGCTAAACTCTTAACTACCCTGGATTAAAATGTAAGGGAATAAAGATATATAACTGTTTTGTTTGATATTTTTACACACGAACTGACATTATTCCTGCATCTGTAGCAGTTTTACAAATATGGGGGAATTTTTATAATTGTGCAAATCAGTAATATACATATATCCGAAAATTTAAAATTTTGTGTTTAGCGCCGTTCCTAAGAATAAACAAACATTTTCGGTTGTGAAGAAATTAATTTAATTGGGATTTATTAGTAAATAAGTTAATACACACAAGCTCTAAAGTCAGCTTTTACAATGGACTCTATTATAAAACAATTGTTGCCTTAGATAGTAAGTATTTCCCAACGCCCGTTATACCCTAGTAAGCTGCTGATAAGAGGTACAAAGGGAGGTGAGACGAAAGCCTCTTCGCGGTTTCTGGCCTGTGGCCTTTGGTCTCCGGACTACGAAAAACGGACAGTGGGCCTCCGGAGTCCGGAAAGCATCTGCCGTCGTCGTTTGTGGGCGACCCTTGTGAATTTGAAAAGTGCTTAGCCGTGACAAAACCTTTTTTCCACTTAGACAGCGGCGGCGTGGGCGGATGCTAGTGTGTCCAGACCAAACTGGACCGGACTGGCCCGGATCTGAAGAAGGCGGAAGGCGACGGAAAGAGCGGACCGGAATCAGGCAAAGCGTGGCAGTTCGCGCCCCAAACGCATTATTCCAAAGGAGCCAACCCGGCAGATACTTTCCATGGCCCTTTAATGCGCTAGCCCCAACTTTTTCCTTTCCCGCCTTTTTAATAATGGAGGAAAAATAGTACGAGCCCTGAATTTCCAAATGATAGACGGCGGAGGACTAGAGCCGCAGACAGATTTATATATACATTTTTATATATATACATACATAAAAACGGGGGCGGTCTAAGCAGCCAAAAGCTAAGTGGCAAAAGCTAAGTTTGAAAAGTGGACGTCGAAGTGGAAAAGGCAAATTAAATTATTTCTCATGAAAATGCAAGACGCGCCGGGCAGAAATTGAAAAGAGCGCAAACGGAAATAAAACTAAAATGCGTTGCGCGTGTTGGAAAATTACAATTAAATTGACTTTGCCGGCGAAGCGATAAAAGAAAATTAGCATAATTCAAAGTCGTCCGTCCGCCAATCGAATCGAAAGCGTAGCGAAAAGTAAAAAAAATTTAGTAGAGTGAAGAGACAGATAGCGCATACTTTCAGGTGCTTATCCCGTATCTCTGAGATGGCTTTTGTTATTAATGCCACTTGACAGCTTTTCGCCCTGTCCACTTCAAGGAACTCAAGTGGCCGGGTCACCTGCATTTCCCCCAACTCCCACTCCTTGCCGCGTCCTTTCTTCTCGCACTTTTGCAATCCAAAGATGGCATCATATCTTGTAGCTGTGATGGTACTTTAGCCATTTTGAAGCTTATTCCTATAAAACGAAATTTAGTAATTGGGCTTTGCATATGTAATTTGTTAACAGAATATTAGGAACACAGATATCCAGTAATTTGATACCTTATATTCGTTGTCAGTGTCTTGGTAATTTATAAGACTTAGTATTCGTCAATATATTTATCTTAATTTCAATATATGATTAAGTGGCTTTTAAACTTATTAAACTTATAAATGTACTTATTATCTCAAAGGCATATCTGAATCTTCAGTTTTCTGTATAGCACTGACATAGAATTTGGAAAACCAGTTAAGTTATACATTTAAATATTTCGGTTCATTGGGTGTATCTTAACTTTGGAGGGATCCTTGAAGGGACTGAAAAAATACCTATTTATTACGACTGATTGTGCTACTACCGAAAGTTCAGCCGCTTTAATAAAGTGCAGCAGCAGCAGTGGCAGACATTCGCCGATGGTTTCGGGCGAACAACAGAGCGCAAACGGTGAATAGACTGAAGAACTGTGCAACTGTCGCCGGGGGCGACTGAGTGGGCGTAAGAAGTGGGCGTTGGGCAGTGGGTGGGGCGAGGAGGTGTGCCGGGCATGCAAAAAACAAAAGGCAGCAAGCGTGTCCTGACTGGGTAATTGAAAGCAACTTTGCGACGTTGCCCGCATGGAATTGGCTACAGTATTTTTTTTGTTTCAGACTCCCACTGCTACTGCTAGTGCTCCTGTTTCTCTGCTTTGTTGTGAGTTCTCGGGGTGCATGCGGAAATTGAAATGTCAAGTGTGCAGTGGCATGTGTGCTGAGGCACTCCCACTCCACTCTCCTGTTTTTCCCATGCCTTTCCCTTGGCTTTCCTCTGGCTTTCCCAGGATTTCCCTACCCCACCACGTGACGTGGCATTCAAACTGGGCTTAATGGTCTCGGACTGGCTTAAGCGCATCAGCTGATACTGCCATTGATGGGTTTAATTGTTGGAAATAAACGAAGATCCAGGGACGTGGCAACAGGATCTGATTCATTTAAAGCCTGAGACTATCCGCTCGGCGCCCATTTGCAACTACTTTTTGAAAGGAAGAGCTGCTAGCCATTTCGAATTGCTTTGCACAAAAACTAAAAACGACAGTTATGTAAGCTTCTGCAATATTTTTATAGGATGCGACACTATAATTTGCAAGTTATGTTGTTTATAATTTTTTTCCAATTTATATTTCGTTTATTTTTTTGGATTTTTTTACTATGCCTCAGTCGAAATTTACTTTAAAATATTGTTTTTATCCTTATTCATTTACTTTTTTTGACGTTATCCCAAACCGTATGTTTGCAGCTAAGGCTTCTCGGCCCTTAAGCAACGACTATACACTTTTCATATAAGTTCTTGGAACGATGGCTTTATTAGTAATGTATAAATGCACTTCAATTCGCCCATTGTCAAGCTGGCCTCCATGCAAAACTCGTCTGAATTCGAATCAGGAACGTGGCAGTGTACTACCTTGTGCCCATAATGTGCTTGTGGCTATCTGACTGCTATCGGCTGGCCGCCATTTGCTGTTTGCTTAATGGAAAATACGTGCTTGGGCATAATTGGATTTTTGCTATTTTTGTTGCCATTCGAACGGCGGTGATCGCAAACCATACATATACTAGCATGGTTTAAAACATATTGCGTGGGCAGCGCTAATGGGGTTCAATAGCAATTATACTCTATTTGTGTTAAAATGCGAACTAAATAAATCGATGCTGAATGCTTACAAGCGACTAACTTTCCCTAGGAGAAAGTTCACCGATATCACGTATCTGGTTATAATTAAATTTAATCGTTCTGATAGCAAATTAATTCAATTTTATCTCCGCATCCATCCCTCAAAGCAGGGAGGGCACTTAAATCTATGTAATCCAGCGACACCTACAAAGATACAAATGAAAAAACGTGCAAACAGTCAAGCAGCCAAAATAAATGTCGTCTCGGCAAAAATGATAAACGAGAGCTGAGAAGAAAGTTTTTATTTTTCGCAAAGGGAAGGAAATTGCGAGGATTAATATTATACATAAAGAGATGCTCAGCTCCTTAAACGAAAATTGTAACGCCATAAAAATAGTGAAATCTCCATTAAAAATGTTTTCTTTTATATTTATTTTCCGTTAAATAGCTCATATTATGTATACTTATTTAGTTATGTATGTTTTGGACTTTTACTCAAATCTACAGGATTGGCTAACAAATTTTTTTTTTAAATACATTTATAACTTACTTTTTATGAATCTCAGTTTATATTTGTAAGCATCGCTAATCACTCCTCATTCCAAAGAGTCAACTTTGAAAATAGAACAAACACTACCTTGATTTTTGCACGCAAATAAATGCCACAAATTGATGGGACTACTCTCTTGCTTTCACTCTTATTTGGTATTGGCGTGAAAAATAAACCACTTTCTTCTTTCGCACTCATTTTAACTCGGCGCAGCGCTTATTGCAATTTACTGACTTCGCACGTGAGGAACGAGCCGCACGTGTCGCTCATTCCACACATACGCACCGTTGGCCGCCTGGCTTATTTATTGCCTAAAGAACCAAAATTCTTGCTGGCAGTGTAAGCACAGACATTCATTTGAGGCTTGTGGCAAGTTGCTCCGTCGGTCATATTGCAAATTGATATTATCCTACGCATTAATTAAAACCATGAAACCAGAATTGGAGACAGAAATTCTGAAGCCAGCGGTGTGGGGAGATAAATCACAATGGAAAATTACTTAGAGTGTCAGGCGTATTTGTTAGTTGGCATAGAGACAAGGATACTCGTACACAAAAAAAAATGGCTTATGTCGCATTTAGAAGAAAGACAAAATCCATACAACTTTTCACTCATAATATTTATGAGTATGGTATTAATTTTTTTTTAAGAGAAAGGTTCTTTTTTTATGCTAAGTAGTAATTTTGTGCATCGTCCTTAGTAAAGAATTTTTCTGTGTGCACCTTTTTGACTGATCACTAAATTCAGTTTGGCCGGCCTGTAGAAGACGCCCGAAGATGCAGGCATGCATCAGCATCTTTGGTTTAGTTGGCGTATAATATGATACATATGGCAGCTTGTTTGTTGACCAGCTCTCATTTCTGTTTATCTTGGCATCATCGATGCTTCGGAATCATTAATTTGCGTTACGGATTTCAGCTGCAGAATGCTAACTACGTGCCCGGGGCCATACAGAACAGCTCAGAGACGCATTAAAGGCGTTAAATATCGCACTAATAGTCACGTTGCCTCGGCACCGAAAACCAATGACAACAAAGCATCCAAATAAAAATGTTGCCGTATCCCGGTGTTAGCCCGAGGAAAAGCCAGAAATTGGCCCCAGCATTCCGGCCGAAACGTGTGAATCGCCAGACGCGAAAAGTCACGGAGCACCAAGCTGAAACGGAAGGCGAAGACGGAATGGAAAGGGATCCGGCGGTACAAGGCGACGTGTCTGCGAAATATATTACCAAGGCTGAAATGGAGGCGAAACAAGGAGAAATTTGCGGAGCAGAACTAGCTCACACCAAGATGAAACTGAAAAAAGGAAGTTATCCAGATGAGATTGACAACCAAATTGAAAACAGCCCACGGACGTTAAGACACGGATTAGCATGGGTGAAATAATGGCTCTAAAGCATGCATTGCTTATTTTGAGCATTACACTTACCCTTATTATCACTGAATATGTATAAAATGGGACTTCCATTGAGCAAACTTATATTTAAAAGTTTTTGTAAAAAGTGATCCGGAATTTTCGAGAAAGTAGGCTATCGATCGGAGCGTATCTTATTGAAACTCACATAGGATCGGCTCAGCAGTTTACACCACAGTGCACAGAATCAGTCGTGGTGTCCTTTAGCACTGGCTCACCTATAATTGATCGTAAAGAGAGTTTGCATGTGAAAATTGAGGTCTGGTAATGGCAATATAGTAGTTATGGAGAAAAATCTATCACGTTGTCTAGTCGCCGAAAACACCTCCAGGTGTTTGTAGCTCTACTAGAGTTCGAGGTATTCATACGATTTTATTATAACCGATTTTAGTTACAAATTAAACCATTAGTTCAACGCAAAAAGTAAGCATAATACAAAATTTATTAGTTTTAGAAAAAAAAATTTTAATTAAAAGGAGTAGGTCCCTTAACTATGATAGTACCTAATATATTTTCAAGCTCAGTTGTTCTAATCTTAAATTTTAAAGATACTTTAGTTCACGATCACCTAAAGTATATATCTTCCACAGAAAGTGTCAGCAGCAATCTTTAATACCGCCTGCCTTACCTTAAGCACCATAGTACGGCTTTAATGCAATAATGCTGTGCGCCACCACATAGTCGCCGCTTCGCATTTTAGGAATCGCTGAATATGCAGGAGAAAAAACGTGCCCCATAAAAGCAGCACCGGAAAAGGGGAAACAGTGTGCTAGTTGGTGCTGGCCATGTCTTCAATCAACGGAGCAGCTGGAGGAGGTGGTGTGGGGTATGGCAGTGGGGGGCGGAGTGATGGAGGGGGTGGCAAGGACGTTTTGCACTAAATTGAAATACTTTTTACGACTTCCGGTGTTTTGCTGAGCTGCAAACATTTCTTTGTATGGCTCGGCACAGTGTGTGTGAATAAGGTATTTTGAGAGTTTTCTACACGACAAATAACTGCTTATGTGTGTCTTTCCCACCTCTCACACACGCACGCACACACACACCCACTTGCAAAAGTCTAACCATTCGCACACACACAGATACGCTGATTCGTTGCTTTTGGGGCCGCAGCAACAATGTGTCTTCGTTTCCGTCATGGCTGCCATTTCCGGCTAGCGAATTTCAGCAGCGCTACACCACCAAACCTTTATTAAAAAAAGTTGAATCCAGCCTGCACAGGAAAAGAAATGGCAGCAATACAAGTTCCTTAACGCCAATCTTAGCTTGTTATATTGTTGAAAAGCATAACACAGCACAAACTACAATAAATTCCAATTTATTTAAAATTTATTTATATATAAATACCATTTGCAATTTAGAAAGTGCGAATAGATGATAAGATTTTAATTGCGTAATTTCCCGCAGTGCACCTACCGCCATGCATATATGGAACCATCCGTCTGTAGCTGCTCATGTGAGTGTGTTCGGGTAAATTGATTGAAATGACCAGCGGCGGATGTGCCCGGAGCGGAGCTTTCGCCCAGCGGAAGGGCATCAACTGCTGTTCGTTCATTTCGTCTTTCGACCGCCTTTGCCGCCTTGGAGGATGTAGCTTGTATCTCATAGGATGCTGCTCTTATTTTGTATCTTTTCTACTCTTCGGCTCGTTGCTGGTCAGGCTTTTATTTTCATTTGTCAGGCAGTTTATTGCCTGCTTGGCTCTGTTGATTTTTTGTTCTCTTTGACGGCCCTTTCCTTAGGCCCTAAAAACGTATGTATATATGTTTTCCTGGTTTTCTTTTTTCCGTTTAACACCCACCCACCCAGCCCACTCTTCACTTCTTCCTCTATTTCTTCTTTGTTGTGGGCCCCAACTTAGCTGTCCAATTTCCATGATTGCCATTGATGTGTGGGGGCTGGTTGGTTGTTTTGCTGATGTTTTTCGTGTTTCCGGTTGCAGGGTAAATACCATCATTACCATCTACTGGACACCAGCTGAGACTTGGATTAGGGACCAAGCTGCGACTGCTTAATTTGTTCCGAATTTATGAGCTTTGATTGTTTGCAGGCTCTACAACAAAAGGATTTGTCCGCAAATTAATTAACATTCGCTGCTATTCTTGTTTCAGTTTCGTTGTCAATTTAAGCTAACAACCCCAAATGTTAAGCTCAATTAGGGAACTTGTTCGCAGAAATTCGGTGAATGGTATTCAGTGCAATTTAATTGTTTAAATTTTTCTTCGAAATAGTAAAGTGAACAGCTTGGACGATAACGAATCAATGCACCTAATTGCGCAATACTCAAAACCCCTGGTAAAAACTTGCCATACGCCCTGGATGCTGCTGAATTTTATGGATCAACAAGAAAATAAACAAAAATAATACCAAAACTTTATCATGGCCTTACTCTGCAGAGGCGGAAAACTCAATTGAAAAGTTTGCTGTTCATTTCCGGTTGCGAGTGCGGAAGCCAAGGGGCGGGAAACAGAGGAAAGGTGGGGGTGCAAAATAGGAGAGAACCCGGCAGAACCGGAAACGGGAGGTGTCGACCAACAGGGAAATGCATTTGAATCTAATATGGCGTTCAGTTTTCCGTTTCCACGGTTCGGCGACAGTTTCAACTATTCCGTTTCGTCCTGTCCCTTTTCGTGCTACATCCTTGTTTGTATCTAGTTGTGCATAAATTACTTTGTCGCTTTTTATTCCCCGTTTTAATTCACTTCTTGTGCGGACATCGTCGACGTCATTTAGCTCGTTGTTGGCGCTTTGTTAATTCAAAAAGTTTTAATAATTTTACTTTTCAACAACTCGTGCTCATGCTGCAAAAACGGAGCAACAAGTTGGCAATCATATCTATGCGCATGTTTTGCTTTTGACCCAACTTCCGGTTGCTTGTTTTTGCATACTCTAGAGGGCAAATTTTTTTTACGCGTTTCTCTCTTTGATGAGTTCTAAAACCGGAAATGTCCTTAAATGTCGCGTGACGAGAAGGAAACTTTTCGACTGGGTGAACAGCAATTGAAATGATAAGAGTCAACATGCTAAACTTAGCTTAGGGTGGGAATTAGGAGAAGAGTTTTCGCACAAAACAAAATACATAGTTTTTGCCCCTAAAATAACTATTCAATTAAATTAGGCAGTTGTTTTGAAGTGCGTATTCTAGATTTAAAATTTAAACTAACGGAAATGAAAATTAAAATTGTGCAATTCGGATTATCTACCAAACTATTTCCTTAACGAAAAAGTAGTTCAAATTTTGTGCACTGTCCCTCTGCAATAACTACCAGCTTCCAGTTGTTTGAAACTTTAGTAGAACTTGCTCAGCCAGCTTGATCCATCAGTAAATGAAAGCACTTGACAAATGTGCTACCTCTGACAGGCTGATCCATAAATGCCATCCACTGACCACACGAACGCCCCAGTTCGCCCTCCACTCAAGTTAATTCAATGCGAAAGTCTCACACATGGCCATAAAAACAACAAGTAAGCACCAGCACTCGAGGCTCGAGCCTCAAAGTCCCCGCGCAGCAGAAGTAGGAACAGGAACTGGAACAGCAGAAGAAGCTGGAACTGCCCTATAGTAACTAGGACTGGAAGTGGTTGTGGATATGGATGTGGATGTGGAGCATCTGCTGGCCGGAAGTGGCTGCCACTTGTGTAAGTGTCGCGTGCTGCATCTGTTGTTGCCGCTCATGTAGTCGCACTCGTTCTTGTTCCTCTTGCCACTTTTATTGTGCTCATAATTTGTTGGAGTTAGGACAGCAGCAACTCGACACTGCACACAGCGAGAAATTATTATAGATTTGGAATGGGGGGGATTTTGTGCATGGAAAGCAGCAGAAAATAACTTTTTTCTATTAATATATAAATTTAAATGTATTTTTTTTTTATTTTAACTAACATTTAAAGAAATGTTCCAGTTTTGAAGAACAGTTCCAAAACTGTAAGCTAATTGTCCTAAAGCACTTTTAGGTAAAATACATTTTAAAACATAATTAAATAAAATATATGTATTTCATATTACTTTTAATATCAATATCGCTGAACATCCCTTTCTTCGATTACGCCACGACTCAATCTCTTATTTAAGGCACGATAACTGAATCCCATAGACTCCTATGACTCCAATCAATGTGCACACCAGAGAACTGCAAGAGTGGCATTTTTTGCCACCCTGATCATACTCAACAATTTTGAGTGCGGGTGCCACTCACACCGGTTTTCGAGGGTACATACAAACACCCGGTCAAAATATTCGGGTGTCTGCAAACACCCTGGTGCCTGCGCACCCGAATCAATGCGGCACCCTACGTCGCGGGTACCGATCACACTCGCCACTCATAACGAAGGGTAGAGAAGGCAAACATGCAGAAAAAGGCAAGTGCCTTTTTCTCGGAAACACCCGGGTGTCTTGGTAAACACCCGGGTGTTTTGGTGAACACCCGGGTGTCTGGTAGACATTTGAGTGCCTGTGGTAGGTATTACCTACTAGGTAACATACGAAAAAGAAAAGTACAGTAAGTACTGAAAAACGAAATATATTATGCAGAAAATCTGTAGAATTATGCATTCTATTTACAGAAATTTAACCAACACGAAATAGACATTTCTTTTTTATATCTTATATTATTTGCTTTGTTCAAATTTTTAATATTTAATTACCATATTTAACTTTGTATGTATAATTTTTCTTTTTAAAATGATAAAAAAAAAACAATAGAAATAGAATTGTGTTAATTAAGTATAAATACTATTTAGTAATAATTATGTATATTACTTATTTAATAATACATAAGTTGATTTTTTGTTAAGACATTAGATACATCAAAACGCAAAAACACGTGCACGACCTTTTTCTTGGGTGTTTCCATTCACCCTAAATTTTTTAGACCGTGTCTCGCTTCCACCCATACAATTTTTATGCATACAGAAAAGTACCTGCGGCCGATCGTTGCTTGCGCGTCACTCACCCTAAACTTCTTTGCATAGCAGACACCCGGGTGTTTTTGTGCAAGTACAAATACACCCTGGTGGCAAAACACCCGGGTGTTTGTCATTGCTAAATTTAGGGTGTCTCCAAACACCCGGGTGCGGAGACTCCCGGTGTTTAGCGGGTACACTTAGGGTGCCGGTGGCTTGCTGCAGTTCTCTGGTTCACATAATACACAAAAAAGGTATAATCCATCAAAAATGTACCAAATATGATAAATCAATTTAATGAATTTTACAATAAGAATTTATTAAAGTAAGTTAAGTTAAAAGACTATCAATCGCACGTTTGACCACTTTGAAATTAACTTTTGTTGAGACGAAAAGCAATCAAAACTCCGCTGTGCTGCAAAAATGAACAGTTGTTCTCACTTTACACTATATTTTTAGTCGAAAGTCGAAACGGTTTTGCCATACACATATTTAGACATTTTTAAGACAATCTTGTTACTCTTCGTAAATATTTGGAAACATTTTTTTTTTCATTTTTGGCCAATGTTGTTTGCGCCTACTGTGCTGTGGTAACATTAGTATTGAAAAACGAAACCAAAATCTGTAGATGTATGCATTCTTTTTACAGAAATTTACTTAACACGAAATAGACATTTCGTTTTTATATCTTATATTATTTGCTTTGTTAGAATTTGTAATATTTAATTAACTTTGAAAATTATAATTTTTCTTTTTAAAATGATAAAAAAAATACAAGCAAAAATAACAATAGAAATATAACTGTGTTAATTAAGTATAAACACTATTTAATAAAATATATAATATATTATTTAATAATACATAAGTTTGTTTGTGCAAAATGTGCACGACCTTTTTCCTTGGGTGTTTCCATTCACCCTTCATTTTTTGAACCGTCTCGCTTCCACCCATACAATTTGTATGCATACATACAATTACCTGCGGCCGATCCACTATAGGAAATTTGACCACTTTTTCTGGCCTAAATTAATAACTCCAGAACGGTGAGAGATATTCAATTGGTGTTTTTTGTATGGGGTTACACTAGTCCATATCTTTTATGGTACCAAAAATTGTGGGCGTGTCACCGCCCTTTCTATTTTTTGTAATTTATAACTCCAGAACAAATAAAGATATTTAATTTTTTTTTTAGCTGGTGCACTTAGGGTGCCGGTGGCTTGCTGCAGTTCTCTGGTGCACACCGGCACCCTAAGTGTACCCGCTAAACACCGGGAGTCTCCGCACCCGGGTGTTTGGAGACACCCTAAATTTAGCAATGACAAACACCCGGGTGTTTTGCCACCAGGGTGTATTTGTACTTGCACAAAAACACCCGGGTGTCTGCTATGCAAAGAAGTTTAGGGTGAGTGACGCGCAAGCAACGATCGGCCGCAGGTACTTTTCTGTATGCATAAAAATTGTATGGGTGGAAGCGAGACACGGTCTAAAAAATTTAGGGTGAATGGAAACACCCAAGAAAAAGGTCGTGCACGTGTTTTTGCGTTTTGATGTATCTAATGTCTTAACAAAAAATCAACTTATGTATTATTAAATAAGTAATATACATAATTATTACTAAATAGTATTTATACTTAATTAACACAATTCTATTTCTATTGTTTTTTTTTTATCATTTTAAAAAGAAAAATTATACATACAAAGTTAAATATGGTAATTAAATATTAAAAATTTGAACAAAGCAAATAATATAAGATATAAAAAAGAAATGTCTATTTCGTGTTGGTTAAATTTCTGTAAATAGAATGCATAATTCTACAGATTTTCTGCATAATATATTTCGTTTTTCAGTACTTACTGTACTTTTCTTTTTCGTATGTTACCTAGTAGGTAATACCTACCACAGGCACTCAAATGTCTACCAGACACCCGGGTGTTTACCAAAACACCCGGGTGTTTACCAAGACACCCGGGTGTTTCCGAGAAAAAGGCACTTGCCTTTTTCTGCATGTTTGCCTTCTCTACCCTTCGTTATGAGTGGCGAGTGTGATCGGTACCCGCGACGTAGGGTGCCGCATTGATTCGGGTGCGCAGGCACCAGGGTGTTTGCAGACACCCGAATATTTTGACCGGGTGTTTGTATGTACCCGCGAAAACCGGTGTGAGTGGCACCCGCACTCAAAATTGTTGAGTGTGATCAGGGTGGCAAAAAATGCCACTCTTGCAGTTCTCTGATGTGAACGTAATTTTCCCAGTTTAAGTAAACTTTTAGATATATTGCCCCCCGATACCCCTTAATAAGTGCTATCGCTGTATTTGTCAATGTTTTAAGGAAATAAAAATCGTAAGTCTAGCTGCAAATATTTGCAAACATACGTGTAAACAATAATAAGCTCAAGCTGTCTTGCATTCTTCAAGGTAAAGTTTTTGCCGTATTTTGCTTGTCCTATGTTACGCGTTAAAAATAAAGTGTTTTTAAAATGGAATCATTTAATATTACAAATAAAGGTATTTACTGAAACTTTTTGCAGTTTTAGAGTTTCTGACGTGTTGTTTTAGTTTATTAAGTGATTGTGAAACCTGAGTATTAAATGTTAAGTGAACTCATTTTTTACTTAGATTTTCAAAAGTGATAGGCACCTGATAGCACGATGAAATTAATTTTAAAATATTGGTGCATGTTTTTAGATAATGTTTCAAAAAAGATAATGTTTCAGCTGCAGAACTTTGCAGATGGCTGAGTTATCTTACACAAAAGAATATACACGGGCCTGCCATAATTGAAAATGCTCTCATATTGATCGGCGAGTTGTCAGAGGAAGCTGCTGAATCCAGAAATAAGGATACAAAAAAATTTCGACTACAAACACCGATTTATTTTACCGTCTATTAATAACTTCAGATCCTTTAGTAACGGGTCAGCGAAAATTGCCACCCAAACACAAATCAATTCAAAAACAAGAGAGAACGCTATAGTCGAGTTCCCCGACTATCTGATACCCGTTACTCAGCTAGTGTAAGTGCGAAGGACAGTTTTTGGCGGTTTGTGGGCGTTAGAGTGGGCGTGGCCAAAAGTTTTTTGGCGAATAGATAGGAATTTACAAGACTAATACAAAAATGAAAAAATATCAAAACATTTTTCAAAAGTGTGGGCGTGGCAGCTTTGGGCGGCTTGTGGGCGTTAAAGTGGGCGTGGCAAAAAGTTTTTTGCAAATCGATAGAAATTTACAAGACCAATACAAAAATGAAAAAATATTAAAACATTTTTCAAAAGTGTGGGCGTCGCAGTTTTGGGCGGTTTGTGGGCGTTAGAGTGGGCGTGGCAGCATGATTCGACAAACTTGCGCTGCGTCTATGTCCCTGGAGTCTGTATGCCTAATCTCAACTTTCTAGCTTTTGTAGTTCCTGAGATCTCGACGTTCATACGGACAGACAGACGGACAGACGGACAGACGGACGGACAGACGGACATGGCCAGATCGACTCGGCTATTGATCCTGATCAAGAATATATATACTTTATATGGTCGGAAACGCTTCCTTCTGCCTGTTACATACTTTTCAACGAATCTAGTATACCCTTTTACTCTACGAGTAACGGGTATAAAAATCTGTTTTCTTTTTGTTATTGTAACATTATTATATACGTCTTTATTAAAACTTTTGCTTAAATGCGAAATCGATGTTCCTTAGTATCTCTAAGTATTTTTTGTATTTCTTGATATGGTATATACATATATTATCCTTTTGTTGGATTTTTTCTTTATAAAATTAAAAAATTTACAATTATAATTTATAATTATAATTTAATAATTTATTACACAAAGGGGCTCCAAGATTTCCCCGTATGCCTTAATAAATAAAATTATTAAAAAAATTATAAAAAAATTATAATCTTTATTAACAAAATTGAAGCATACTTTTAGGTGTATTTTTTGGTTTTTGCTTTTTGGTGGGCGTAAAACTAACGACCACACCCATTTTTTAGATTTTTTTCAATTTTTCAATTTTTTTAAAGAACTTACAGTAAAAAAACGCTATGTTAGCTAGAAGTATTTTTGGCCGCTCTCCCCATATAGGCGCAACCACTGTGCACAGGCACTCGAATGTCTACCAGACACCCGGGTGCTTACCGAAACCCTTCGTTATGAGTGGCGAGTGTGATCGGCAACCGCGACGTAGGGTGCCGCATTGATTTGGGTGCGCGGACACCCAAATTTTTTGAGCGGGTGTTTGTACGTACCCGCGATGACCGGTGTGAGTGGCACCCGTACTCAAATTTGTTCAGTGTAATTAGGGTGGCAAAAAATGCCACTCTTGCAGTTCTCTGGTGCACACACCCTTGACTTGCAAATTTTGGCAGTTTGCCGCTTGTTCTCCAGAACTTCAGCCAACAGAATGACCTAATTGCCTCTCGTCCCCGTCAATAATTAGACATTGATTGGTAGATCCACTAAACTGGCAAAAGACCAATGCCAAACCCAATCCAGTCCCAAGCGCAACTCAATCAGCAATTAGTCAGTTGGCCAAATCCCGAGTTCATAATTCAAAATTGGCACATGCAAATGCCCAAGTGCATCCGCACTAATTGAAATTTGTGGTGCATCGGTTGAGTGGTGAGTAAACTTTTTCCACAGGCCTCTACGCATCAGGTCGCATTAGAATCGTCCTGCGAATTCCGCAATTACAATTTGCAGCACAATGCGCCCCAGCAATGATACTCGACCTGATGATGATGGAGCAGGACACATCCAGTCCATAAAGCTCATCGAGGGGCCATAGATTAGCGACCAAGTGCACTCCTCCCGACAGTTAACGAGTTGCAGACCGTTGACAGGATGAATTAACACTTGTCCAGCCCTCCAATTGACCATCCCTACCACTGCTCATCCTTTCGTGGCACATGAGTACACATGTGACCACTTGGAATGCCCATAATCATTTATCGATTTATGCAAATATAAGGCAGAATAATCAAGCAGGATATATTCTTTAATAGCTGATTGAACTGTACGTCTAGATATGAACGTATGTTTGAAGATTGGCAAAAGCTCTAAAAATATTTCAATAATATGATTATGGCTAACGATTACCTAAATAATTTCAATTTTTTATAACCCCAACTGTAACCCATAAAATGTAATTATGGAAATCAAGCTCTTATGAATTGGTTTTTCCATTGTACTAACAGATTTGTATTTAATATAAACAAATGCTTAGTTAGTAAAATTAGTCAATAATTAATAATAATAATAGTATATAGAAAGGTACTACAGCTGAAGAAGATTGTTACACAGACTTCATCCAAATTCAGCTTAATTATACCCGTTACTCGTAGAGTAAAAGGGTATACTAGATTCGTTGAAAAGTATGTAACAGGCAGAAGGAAGCGTTTCCGACCATATAAAGTATATATATTCTTGATCAGGATCAATAGCGGAGTCGATCTGGCCATGTCCGTCTGTCCGTCCGTCTGTCCGCCCGTCTGTCCGTCCGTCTGTCCGTCTGTCCGTCCGTCTGTCCGTCCGTCTGTCCGTCCGTATGAACGTCGAGATCTCAGGAACTACAAAAGCTAGAAAGGTGAGATTAAGCATACAGACTCCAGAGACATAGAAGCAGCGCAAGTTTGTCGATTCAGGCTGCCACGCCCACTCTAACGCCCACAAACCGCCCAAAACTGCCACGCCCACACTTTTGAAAAATGTTTTAATATTTTTTCATTTTTGTATTGGTCTTGTAAATTTCTATCGATTGGCCAAAAAACTTTTTGCCACGCCCACTCTAACGCCCACAAACCGCCCAAAGCTGCCACGCCCACACTTTTGAAAAATGTTTTGATATTTTTTCATTTTTGTATTAGTCTTGTAAATTTCTATCGATTTGCCAAAAAACTTTTTGCCACGCCCACTCTAACGCCCACAAACCGCCCAAAGCTGCTACGCCCACACTTTTGAAAAATGTTTTGATATTTTTTCATTTTTGTATTAGTCTTGTATATTTCTATTGATTTGCCAAAAAACTTTCTGCCAGGCCCTCTATAACCCCTACAAACCGCCAAAAACTGTGTTTAAGACTCTTCTCCCTTCCACTAGCTGAGTAACGGGTATCAGATAGTCGGGGAACTCGACTATAGCATTCTCTCTTGTTTTCTCTCTACTTATGTATACTGACACCATTTTTTTAAAATTTCGACAGGCTTATGAGGTCCTTTCTCCGGCTAGTCCCACTTACCCTTTCAGCCAGCCAATCCTACCATAACTCGCAGCTGATGTCCATTTGTTTATGCATAGATAAAGAGAATTCTCATATGCCTGCGCACACCCACACACTGACACACGCGAAAGGGAAAACATAGCATACATTTCGGCTGTTGCTATTTTCGCGTGGCCTTTGCATATTAAGTTTATGCTTTATCGTTTATTGCGCACACTGACACAGGCATAAACGTATATTGCCCACATAATTTAACAAACATTTCATTTATATGCGGATCTTCCTGCGTTTGTGTGGGTTTTCTGTATGCGGATGTGTAACATTTACGACCCCTGGGTGGTCAAGTCATATCACACTGAGCAGAATAATTAACAACTTAGTAAGATAGTATACATTAATAATTTAATTTTTTAACCTATGAACTTTTTATACTCCAGAGTTTAATGCTTTCGTATTTTTTAGAGCAAGAATCTAATATAACTTTTTTCCATACATGTTTTAATTAACTTAAATTGACAAAATCTTAACTAATATACCACATTACACTTTTCAAGGACTACAAATCTACATTTTAATTTATTTAAATACATGTTGAACATGAACAGTTTGCTTTAGTAAATATTATTATTAAATATTATTTAAATACAATTTTGTTTAGAGTTATGTATTTATACCATCTCGTAGGGTTTGCCTATATATATTTGCGTTTATATATTTTTTCTTTGGTGCAAAAGCGAACGCATAAAGGCAGTTCCAGATGGTCAGGAAACTTCGGGGCACATGTCCGCCATGAGGCGTACTTAATGATTATGGCATTTGTTGTTTTTATTTATTTACATTTACTTATCTGGCCGGCCGTCTTGGCCGTGGGCACTCGCCTTTGTTTTGGCCATTATTTTTATAGCCCAGTGGTCCGACTTCCCCTTGTGGCCATCGCATCGAATAGCCGTTGACCGCTCCATTTATGTTTTGTTTTCGGAAGCTTACCCGCGCATATTTATATTTGCTGTGGATAAGCCGCTTAGCCCGGGAGCATCGACATTCATTGCCGTCACCTAATGTCCTGCAGTTATTTGTTGGACATTTAAGCCTGGAACATTTTTGGGGATTTGAGCTCGGCGGCGAACAATGAACTCCTTGGAGCTCCGACGCCAGTGACCTCTTTTCTAGCTGCTGAAGCTTATAAATGCCAAGAACAAATGAGCAAAAATTCCACATCCGCCCGAGCATCAAAAGGATAATGCGGAAGTGCAGGAGACAGTTTGGACTTGGACTCCAGTCGCCATCCTGGTGGGTACAAGCACAAGCGATTTCGAAATCCCCGCCCATCGGCACCCCGCATAAAAATACTCGATGACAGGACCAGAAATGTCTCGGTTATGGGGTCTGTGTGTCTTGGATTCCCTGGCCATCCGGGATATCACTTAATGTTGTGTGTCTTCTGGTGGTTTTCTCCCTCTGTGCTGCCGAAATTGGCTTAAACTGTTGCAAGTTCATAAAACAAACAAGCGAATTTGAAAAGTTGCGAGTGCCAGCCGCAGTCGAAAACTTTGCCGTGCTGCCTGAACTTGAAATTTACGTTAGTTAAATTATCAACTTCAGCGTCTGACCAAAAAAACTTTTTGTGCAAAACAAAGTCGTCGTCGTGTCATTTTATTTTAAAGGAGTTTGCGCGGCTGCTGAATAATCGGATTTTCTTTTCATGAAGTTTCTTCAAATTAACTTTATACTCTAAAAATTTCTTATTGTTCGGAAATAAAAGATGCATTTTTATTTGAATCCACAAAAAAAAATTACAAAACGGATACATCCTATAAAAATAAAACTTGGAAGTCCGATTTTTATTTTCTTTTAAATAGAGGTATTATTTCTCTCTGTAGTTTTTACTTTCAGGACATAGATTGTTGTAACAATAATTCACTGAAACCAACGAACACTACCACCACTAATAAGCGTCATGTGTGTAATTTCGGCTTAAGATGGCCAACAATGTAAGCGGTTTAAGTGTGAAACATTGTTGGCCACACAGGCATCAGTTTATTGGATTTGACCATACTCACCAAGTGTGAGGAAAAATTATAGCCGACTGCCAGCGGACTTTGCTTTACACTTAAGCCGCTTAGCCAGCGAAAAGCCAACTACAAATACAACTTATTATACGAGTGGAATTAACACCAGGCAATTTGTGGCGGCTGAAAATTAAGATCCATTTTAAAAGCAGGAAACGCACATATAAGTTGGCTAATTTGTACACGAGCTCAAATTTTTCTGTTCTTCTTTATTCATTTACAAACATATTTCTGGCTTTATTCACGTTGCATTAAACTAGGCGTTAATAGTATTGAATACATAACAAAACAATTTATAAATTTCACAAATCGAGCTCAGAAATGTGTGTTCTTGTATTTCTAATATTTGCTGCTGATAATTTCAAACTAAGTCAGCAATCGTGGGAATCGTGGGAATGGATGCCAGGGGTCTGGGCGGTAGTTTTTGGATCAAGCGGCGTCTGTAAATACTTCTCTTGCGGTATAGAATCCACGAAGACTATTTAAGAGTAAACTAGATTAAATATGCACACGCATACGGATGTGTAACTATATTTGTATATAAATATAGAGGCTGTGTCGGTAATTCTATTCCTGATTTAGGTTCTTGATCACGTAATTAACAATGAGGGCAAAAATTGCAAAGCAGATAATGATCACCAGGTTTGAATAGACGGATTGCCAGTTTAGATAGGAGTTCCGTGCACTATTCTGCAGCGCCGCTCCCCCGCCGCTGGACAAATCCGCCTGACCCGCCGCCCCGCCATCGATTGCGTCCGCTGCATTCTGTGGATTGGCCGAACCTCCCGCCGCCAGATTGCCATCCGCAGATGCCAGGATCGCTCCGTTGGCTAATCCATTGGAACGCTTCACTCCGTTTGCAGCGGTTCCGCCTAAAGCAGCTGCCGCCTGTGTTCCCTGCAGCCGTTGTTTGATCTCGTCGACGATCTCCGGAAACAGCTCGCAGAAATTGGTGTTGCGCAGGTTAAATGCTAGCGATTTTTGAGCAAACATTTGCTTGTCATAGTTCGATGATTCGATGGATCCGAGTGTGGGCGTGCTCTCCAGCTGTGGAGTATTTAAGATTGGTTTACTGAAACACATGATCATGTATACGCAACAACTTACCATGAAACTCAGCAGACCAGTGAGAATGGTTCCCACGCACCAAGTGGGGTTCCAAGTGTCGGGATGAAAATCTGAAAGGCAAAATAGTGAAAATAAGTTTTTTATAATTTTCATAATTTCTTGGCAATAAATGTAATGTTAAATGGACCATTTGGCATTCTTAAAAACTTTTACAAATTTTGTCACTCGATTTATTTTTAAAATATAAAGTTAAACCATTTGAAATTATTAAAAAAAAAAGAAAGAGAGATTCACCCGTTTGCGGTTCGGAGTATACTGCATGCAGCTATAAAGTGCCTCATTGCCCAGCTCAACCTTTCCGCCTACATAAAAATATGTTTGTCTAAGCATCGGCTTAGTTGAACAAACCGAACTGTAGCTACATTTAAAGTGAGATTACCCTTACCAGTCTGCTTTATTTCTAGCTGTGGTTATTTCTAGTTTTCTTAAAACGAATTCAGTTTCCTACTGAAATGGAACATTCGAGACTCTCCACATACCTGATATGCTCAAGCACAGTCTGGTGTTGGTCTTGAAGCGTCCGTTCGGCGTCAGCATGTAGATGGATGGTGGTTTGAAGGGGAACTCGCGCGGAAAGAGCAAGGTGCCGTGGTAGTAGCCGCCGTAGTAAGGCGAGTCCTCCGGTCCCTTGACGCAGTAGTGCCACTCGAGGATGTTGTTGGGCAGCGGCTCGGCGGTGATGTACGGCAGGGGATCCCGCTTGAGGCGCATATAGTCCTGCTTCATGCGCGACACGGCAGTGGGCTGCTTCCGGCCGCCGGACGCCGACGACGAGGACATGGTGTTGTTTTGGTTTGGTTAATTTTTAACGAACTAAAGTACTACCGCCCGAGATGGAAAATCGAAACGAGGAGTCTGAGCTTCGGGCGACGATCGAATGGCACTGGCCTACTGGCTTTTCTCTCAGTGTAGCAGATAAGATAGCGACGTGGCCCTGTGGAATAATTTGCAAATCAATTAGGCTCGTATCTGGCCGTATAAATATCAAAACGTACCGTCCTTCCCTAGAATTTCGTAGCTGTCGAAGGTTCTTGTTCGGTTTGTTTATCATGCGATGGATTCCAGTTTCGCCAGCTCGAATGTTTACTGTTTGCTTTTCTAGTACAGGCATCAACCTCGGTAACAAGTGCGTTTCCTAATTGTTGTTGCTGCTGTTTCTGCGCTTTTGTTGGTTTTTTTAAATTGCAGTGAATTGTGTGAAAAAACAACGCACACACACAGGCGCACACGACCCGACACCCGCACACACACACGTGCGGTGGACAACTAAGGCTGGACTTTGGTGTATTTAATATTGCCACGGGCTTACTCCGTTGCAGTGGAAGCCCCTAATCCGTATTAATCACTTGTGAGCTTACTTATTCGGATTCTGGTGCTGGAAATATCTCAAATTACTCTTGTATTTTGGCATGAAGAAGTTAGTGGTACCATATGTTGAAACTAGTTTTATCCCCAATTCAGCGTTACCTCTCTGGTATGTTGTCTTTCTCACCACGTGGTGTAGGACGGAAACTTAGCTACAGTAGGTGAAAAATTAGATAGCCGTGGTGGATGCATCCGCTAAATAACAACTTTTCAAATTTATACATTTCTTTGAAAAAGGAAAATGTTTTAGATCTCGAGTCCCATAGACCGGATACCGCCCCTGGATCACGGACTCTGGGATGCGGTGTCACTGCAGCCACAGAAATTGAAGAACATGAGAAAACGCTATAGTCCAGTTCCCCGACTATCTGGTACCCTTTACTCAGCTAGTGCCAGTGCGAGGGAGATAAAATGAAATGATAAAATAAAACAAAAAAGCATGCAGCTTTAGGCGGTATGTGGGAGTGGCAGACTTTTGAAACCTGTTACATACTTTTAAAGAATCTAGTATACCCTTTCACTCTATAAGAATAGGGTATATCTGAACATTCTTATGACAATATTTTGTAAAGTCAAAAGTTACTAGCTTGGTTATCAGATTAAATAGAAGCTACAATAATTTGTGGTGTAATTTTAATTCTCTATTGTAGCCCTTTACAAATAAACATTTTCGCCTCTGCTGTTATCACACTCACATTGATAACGTCGTTATCTTTTAAAGTGCGGAATATTTTTAAAACTTGGTAAGCAAGCATTGCCAAACAGTAACGCTTGTTTTTATGGGAATGGAAACCAAAATACGAAAGTGGATTAACGGACGATTACTGAAATTACAGGGCATCGGCATCTCGCAATCGGCAATTTGGACTTCGTCACGCCGATTAATAGGTGAATGAGTTGTAAATGACAGTTGTTCTAACTGATAAGAGCATACAACGGCGGCTAAAAAATTAGCAATAGCGGCACTTAAACTATATTTAAATATACATAATAAATTGTCTTTTATATGAACTCGGGTGAAAGTTCGTGCCTAATGTGAACTAAGGTTACTATTTTCTTTCCAATATAATTCGGTTGTAAAGCACCACTTTTAATAGCGTAATGGTTTTTATATTAACAATGTGTTAAAAGTTCTCAGTATTTATTATTATTCTGACCTGCTTTCGATTGCTAAACCCACACAAAGGGACCTCCCTGATAAGCCCAAATAGCTGGGTTTGTTGTTCGCACATCGCTGGCAAATCGGAGGGGGGTTGGCCGAGCCAGATTTCTTATCAATCCTCCCGTCTGTTTTTGGTCATCGAAGGCGGCGCGCACTCAGTTGCCGTTCCACCAGCAGAAAGTGCAGTACTCACAGTCCACGTAATTAGTAATTACCCCATTAAATAATGTCGGTAATCGGAAAGATCGGGTTCCTGGGAGGCGGGAATATGGCCAAGGCATTGGCTAAGGGTTTCCTAGCCGCAGGTGAGAAAGTTTAAAAATCCACAAATACCTTTGCAGTCGTGATACATTTTCTGCAAGACAAAAGATAAGACACCTTTGGATGTACAAACATAATCTTAGAATGTAATATAAATGGATAAGACGATTCCTGATTGAATCGGCACATTTCCCTTTTTTAATTCCTAGGCCTGGCCAAACCCAACACCCTGATTGCCAGCGTGCATCCGGCAGATAAGCTCTCGCTGCAGTCCTTCCAATCCCTAGGAGTGAATACAGTGGTCAAAAATGCACCCGTTGTGCAGCAATCGGATGTGGTCTTCGTGTCCGTGAAACCCCAAGTGGTTCCCTCGGTTTTGTCGGAGATCCAGCCACTAAGCTCAGGCAAACTATTCCTCTCCGTGGCCATGGGCATCACTTTGTCCACCATCGAATCCAGTTTATCTCCACAGGCTCGTGTGATCCGTGTGATGCCGAATCTGCCAGCTGTGATGTGTTCCGGTTGTTCAGTATTTGTTCGTGGAGTCAATGCCACCGATAGAGATGCGGAGATCACCCAGAAACTGCTGCAGTCCGTGGGCACTTGTGAGCCGGTGGATGAGTCTCAGTTGGATGTGGTTACTGCTTTGAGCGGAAGTGGACCGGCCTATGTGTTCGTGATGATTGAGGCCTTGGCGGATGGAGCCGTTCACATGGGATTGCCCAGGGATCTGGCCTATCGTCTGGCATCACAAACAGTCCTGGGCGCAGGTCACATGGTGCGGGATAGTGGCATGCATCCCGGACAACTCAAGGATGAGGTCACAAGCCCGGCGGGATCGACAGCAGCGGCGCTTAGACAACTGGAGCTGTCAGGTAAGCTGCGATGATGACGCCGATGACGCACTCGCTTATCGCCGCCAATTCAACCTTTGGTGTCGATTGCAGGTTTTCGGGCAGCTGTGTCTGGAGCGGTGGAACAGGCGACGCTGCGATGCCGGCAAATTTCGGGAAAGACGACTTAGGCACATAGGATTTCATATAAATATACGTACGTTGGGGTGGGCCAATTTTGTTAATAAACCAATAGCTATAGGTCTCTAAATGAAAATATATTTTCTTTAGGAAGCCTGTTTAAATCTTGGTAATGTATTTTTTCTGATCCTTTCAAAGTACAAGGATACATCCTAACATGATGTAAAATACTACAAATTATGAAATATTTCATTTCAATCGACTCACCCTTGTGCATAATGCGGGTTAGTAGATTTGCATTACTATAAAAATTGTGAAGGTTGATTATGTGATACCTAAATATAGGCAACACTGCTATATTTTTTACGCTCAGCTTTGTTTATAATCTAGCTAAAAATAACCAATTCAAAGTCAAGCCTAAAACTTCTTCTTCTTTTTGGCCCGCGCCAGCTCATTAAGCTCGCCCTGTTGCACGGAGGCCTCCTGATAAATACGCTTAACCTTCTCGTGGCGCTCCTTGTCGCTGTAAAAATAAGAACAATAGATTAGAAAAGTGCGGATGTCCACCAAATGAAACACAAACCTTTTCAGGGTCTGTTTGAGCTTAAGCTCCTGGACGAAGGCGGTATCTCTGCGGATTTCTCGAATGGCTCCCTTCTTTTCGCGCTTGATCTTATGCAGCAGCTTGGCCCGCTCCTCCTTGGCCTTGGACATCTTGGGACGCCGTTTGTCATCATACACCGGCTCGAATCGAGGTTCCAGCAGCCTAAGAGCTTTAGGCTTCTTTGCCGCCGGAGCCAGAAGTTTCATTTTCTGCGCAGCCAGCTTCTCCACCAGTTCGGTGGCTTCCTTGTGGTGCAGATGCACATGCTCAGGGTAGGACTCCAGTGGAAGGCGGGAGAGTAATCTCAGGAAGGGTTTGGCCAGGTAGCAGGCGCCAACATGCTCTTCCACCAGCTGAAGAGCTTCCTTGATTAGCAGGAGGGATGTATCCAGTGCTCGCACTTTGAAATCTGGAGTGATCGTCTGGGTGACCAAGTCCGAAGGCTGGAGCTGCTGGGGCTTCAACTTCGTGCATTCCTGGTTAGCTGGGAGTGCCAGGAGCTTGCTCAATGGACCATCGCGCTCAAAGGGCGGCGTGATCTCCAACTGTTCCACATCCCTTTTGGGTATGGACATGTGTACAATACCCTGCAGGAAATTGAATACGGCTGGAACCAGTCTCTTGGATTGGGACACAAACTCCAAGATTACGGTAACCAGGAACAGGCCCATGGATATTTCCTGTCGCGTACGCACTCGTGATCTGGACAAGACGTGTTGCATGAAAATAAAGCAAGGAGTGACCACCGGGTGGCGGAAATCGGAAGTCGAATACAAGTTGGCCACTAGTTTGAAGTACACCAAAGTCTCTAGTGAAGCATACATCTTGTGATTTTTTCTAAACTCTCCGTTCTTCTCTTTAATCACCTCTAGTAATGTATTGGACATGCGTTCGGGATTCAGTTGCGTTAATTCATAAAAGTGGGGCATAAGCTTTGAGAGCAATTGAAAGTGTTCGCGAATTTCTTGCTCGTTGGCATCCTCAAACGAATCCTTCAGATATTGCAGCAGAAATGAGTACAACTTAACTACATTATCACGATTAACACCTTCCAGTTTGGGATGATTGCATTTTATGATTCTTTCGATAATGGTCGCCTTCTGTGCCGTAGCATGCTTGGAGAGGAGCTCTGTGAAGTCGTCGTAGGTCTTGGGCATCTTGATGGTAAACGGTATGCTGGTGTCCAAGGAGGCGGGAATTGTATTCTCTGACTTTTTCGCTTTCTTTTTACTAGCCTTGGGAGCTTCTTCTTGCTCGGATTCACTATCAGACTCCTTGAGATCGCTCAGATTGTCGACCTCTGAATCGCTCTCCTGATCCGAGTCCTCATTTTCCTCCTCTTCCCCTTCCTCATCATTGTCCTCATTTTCGTTTCCTTCCGCCTTCAGTTCCTTCTTTCCATTAAGGTGTGTTCCAAGATTGCCGTCCAAGTCGTAAGCGAGTGTATCATCTCCCTCGTCATCTTCGACAGCCAAGAAATAGCCATCGTCCAGGTCATCGGCTGATCGATGCTTGGGTTTGGCAATGGAGGCCTCCTCATCCTCCTCGCCATCGGCTCGCATTCGACGGAGCCGCTCGTTCTCGAGCTTCTCCAGACGAGCGGCCTCCTGTTTGACCAGCTCGTCGGGATTGATTAGTTTATCCGCAACACTGCCTCTCGGCTCGAAGATCATTTCTTTGAGCAGTTTATCGTACGCATCTGGCGGTGGCTTGGGGTCCTGCTCATCCTTCGTGGCTTTGGCCACTAGCGGAAGCAGATGCTTATAGTTGGCATCAAGTTTCTCGGTGAGATCATACACTTCGTCCTTCTCTTTGGCGATCTCGTTCTTTCGGCGTTTTTGCTCAACGATCATCTCATCAATGGCCGCTTGGCGGTCTTGAGCAGAGTCTCCCTCTCCGCCGAAATGAGCAGCAGCAGTAAAGTCCGCTGAAAGGATATGTTAGTTAGTTGAGGGTTTTAAGGTAAAAACATTGGCGTATACCGTCCAATGCCTCGTCGTCTAGTTCCTCGTCGTCGGACCGCTCATCTCTGTACTGTTCGATCTCTTCCAGAGTTTGTCCTCTGTGCGTCAGTAGTTCGTCGTCATTGAGGTTGAACTTCTCCGCTTTCTGGTTGGATCGCACCTGGGACATCTTTTCGGCCAGGTAGCGGGCATTCATCACTGACTCAGTTAGCTGATCGCCACTCAAGTGCTTGCCGATTCGGTTATCCTTGAAGCGATTGGTTTTGTGCTTCACGGCGAACTGTTGACCTAATGTCTGGGCTCTTTTTTGGAGGGCCTTGGCCCGCGACACTCCTGGCATTCCCCTGTCATGCTTGCAGATCCTCCCCAGAATCTTGAACTTCTCCTTGTTCACGTGCACATCGAAGGGATTGCCTCGCTTGCTCGACTGTGCCGTTGAGTTGTCGAAGGGATTGGCCGACTTGATCGTCTTTTTGGCGTAAACAGCATCGGCGCTGGCCTTCTTTCCCTTGGCCACCATTGTTTTATATCGCGTTTTACGCATAAATTAAACCGAGTTCATGGAGCAAAACAAAACACCTAACACGTGCAACCCAATAACGTACTAGCGCGTTCACGAAATGCCGAAATTAGTGTTGACTAATCCTGGGAACAGTCACGACTAATGGTAATGGGATCAGATTTAAGTTGTGCTGTAAATACAAATAAACATTATTTTCTGAATAAGAATATAACTAAAATAACATTTAATTGAACATAATATAAAACTATATTAGAACAAAACGTTTTATGCAAACACAGATAGATACGTGTCGTTTGATATTGATATCAATGTTTGTTATATATTACACCAATCATATTTTCCAACAATTTAAAGAGTATTTCAAAGAAACGATGCTTTAATGTTCTAATGTGGTAATCAAGGCAATTAAATTACGTATGATAAACATTAAACATATACATTATATACGTACATTAAAAATTTACATTTTATATATCACGCAACCCTTTGATACCGTTTGCCGTGAGATATAACAGTTACCGCCGATCATCACTAATGGCATGCCCTGTTCAACACTGAACCACGTCGCCATTTTCGTTTCGTTCCTTGCCACAAAAATTTTCACACGCAACGCCGCACTGAAAAATCAGTTTTTACTTTTTAAAGCGTGTTTGAAACTATTAAAGTTCGCGTGGCTTCAGTCTGTAAGTTGTTAGTGTGCAGGTGGTGAAGAAAGCATGAGCGCCACGCCGCCGGACCTACTTTCCTTGGCGGCGTCCCGAGAAGTCTCGGCCGCAGTCGCAGTCGCTGCCTCTGCCAACGGAGGCAGCGGCAAAAGCGCTGATAAGGATCGATCCCGTTCCAGGGATCGTGGGAGGGACAAGGACAGAGACAAGGAAAAGGATCGGGACAAAGACAGGAAAAAAAGGTGCGTGCGTTGCAAGGATAACTATTTTGATACTTAGCTTATATTACTTAGCTTTTACCCATTTCACCCCCTCATCCGGTGTACACATTTTTATAGTTTGTTCTTTTATTAAACAAATTGGATTTCAGAATCAAAGCAAGGCTGCTATTATTGCTTTATGTCTTTGGTTTTATCTACCTGCATCATAGAAATGTTATCTGTGGCATATAATAACCTCCTCTGAACTTTGCAGGGATAAAGACAGCAGGGACCGCGACAGTCGCCGTCGGGACGATCGTGGCGACCGTGACCGAGAACGCGACCGCGACCGGGATTCCCGCTCGCACCGCAGCAAGTCCCGCAATTACGACGACGGAGACAGACGAAGGAAGCGATCGCGCAGCAGGGATCGTGATCGTGACCGCAAGCGGGACAGAGATCGTGACTCCCGCTCCAGGCGCAGTAGCTCGCGGGGTGGACGCGATGATTATGACCGGAGTCGTCGACGCCGCTCACGCAGTCGCAGCTATGAGCGCCGGCGCAATGATCGAGGCGGGCAGAGAGATCAACGAGACCAGCCTTTGCAAAGGAGCAGCCGGGAACGCACGCACGTCAACCCCTTCGACACATCCAACAGTCGAAACCCGCTAAATCAGGATCATGATCAACCCAGAATCCCATCACTCTTCGACCGACAGCAAGGATTGGAAACCATCAGGGAGGAGGGACGTGAGCAGCGGTTTGACCTAACCCAGACCATCCAGGAGCTAATGGGCAATGCCGGAGGCAACAAAGGATTCGCTTCGTTCTTCAACAACCAGAACAGCAACGACTCCACCAGCAATGGGGCATTCGATAACTCAGGTTGGTACTAAAATAGAGTTAAAATAAATTCTTCGGTTTAAATATTATTTTTATTTATTAATTGATATTACTTTTTTAGCGGACAGCGCTGCCGAGCGGAAGAGGAAGCGCAAGTCTCGCTGGGGTGGCAGTGAAAACGACAAAACCTTTATTCCTGGAATGCCCACAATTCTGCCCTCCACCCTGGACCCAGCTCAGCAGGAGGCCTACCTAGGTAATACCATGCACCAAATTTCTGTTGATCGCAGCTGATCCCGCAACTAAGTTAGCTTTTAAGAACTACAATTAGTTCTAAGTTTAATGACCAACTATTAAGGATGAATACACAGAGAAAGCCACACTTCAGAGTCAGACGCTGGGGACGTGCACCTGCCGCAGATATCGTAAACCAAACATAAATCTGAAATCGACAACAAACGGCATTGAGCATCATATAATAACATCTCGTTCTCTTTTTGAAGGGATTCCGGCGTGGCACACAAACGTTACGATACGATACGACATGAGTTGCATTCCAAATCCAATTCGTATACAGAGCATTTATATGGCTGTTAAGCTTTTATTTATTTTTGCAGCGGTTTAAGCGCATTGAAACTAATCAAATTAAACCCCTACTTAATTAATTAATTAATTACCTCAATTGTAACGCTCACAGCATTTTCAGTTAGTTTAGGAGCGGACACACTAAGCGATTCAAGTCTCAATAGCCACAATATCACTTGACCCCCCATTTAATTGATATCTCTTCAATTCTCTAGAAAAACAACATGTGACGTTTACTAATGTCGAGGTTGCGCTCGATTTTCTTCCTTCTTTTCTAACGCCTTCTAATTGCAGTTCAATTTCAAATCGAGGAGATTAGCCGCAAGCTGCGAACCGGCGACCTGGGCATCACGCAGAATCAGGAAGAAAGGTTTGATACAGTTCTCTCTCCCCCACTGAGTCTCTCAATCAAAGGTCTCGTCCGTGTGAGGCCAGCAACGCACTGCAGCAATATCTACACCCTAAATGACGGATTCCGGTCCGGAAGGATGAGCCCATGAGTCCAACAGGTTTCATTGTGGCATGCCATTGACTCCGGTTTCACATGTATCTCTTTACCAATTAAGATCCGTTGAGTGTTGTATCACTATCCATTCTGTTGTTGGTACAGTGAAAGTCGGTTAATACCTCCTCCAAATGCAATTAATTATACGTTTTTGTCAAAGTAAATATGGTCTATATAGTAGCTTCCCAATGAATATTACGTAATAACCGATATTTACTGTATTGAACACTATGAATTTAGTCCTAACTAGTTAAACCGAAGTTAAACTTCTGATTGGAGTCGAAAAGAGGGGAAAAGGCTGTCTGGAAAGTAACCGTATGAGCTGGGTTTCGTAGTTAATTTGTTTATAAAAATAATTATTTTAACTAATAATACTCTTCAAGGGTTTCTAGAGACAGCGATCAAATCAGTGATCGATTGAATGATACCATCCAAAGGGGCCACAAATAAGTAAGAGCCTGAAGATAACCGGACTAGATTCTACATCTTCATTAATGTGAACTCTTCTTTTCTTCCACTAAGCGTCCCGGTAGTTCGGGTTTCTCGCAAAGAAACTCAGGGTGCAACAGAAACAGAAACGAAATAGATACAGCTACTGAATCGAACGAATTAATCAAAATTCTTCTTTTCTTAATTCCCCAGCAAATAATTCTTTTCTGCTAACGCTAATGAATGAACTTGATTAATGAATTTGATTTGCAACTTACAGCATATTCGATTAAAGTTACTAGTTAGTACGTACGTTAAGATCAATAAGTCTAGCGCCAATAGCATCCTGCCGCCTATAAGCTCAAGATCAGTCTCACCAAAGTCGCCCCTTCCCTCTATTCTCGTCCACAGATCTCCCTCGCCGGAGCCCATTTATAGCTCTGATGGCAAGCGGTTGAACACCCGTGAGTTCCGCTACAGAAAGCGACTGGAAGAACAGCGTCATCAACTGATCGTCAAAATGCAGACGGTCAACCCCGAGTTTAAGCCACCAGCGGATTACAAGTAAGTGTTGGTTATAGTTCGCTAGATCGCTATGTTGCGGGCAATCTCTAATTGAATTTTTGTGTTTTTTAGACCGCCGGTCACTCGCGTAAGCGACAAAGTGCTGATTCCACAAGAGCAGCACCCTGACATCAATTTTGTGGGCCTGCTCATCGGTCCGCGAGGCAACACGCTCAAGGCTATGGAGAAGGATACGGGCGCTAAGATCATAATTCGCGGCAAGGGATCGGTGAAGGAGGGCAAAGTGGGGCGAAAGGATGGCCAACCATTGCCGGGCGAGGATGAGCCGCTGCATGCCTTTATTACCGCGCCCAATCCAGAGGCGGTGCGCAAAGCAGTGGACAAAATCAAAGATGTAATTCGTCAGGGTATTGAAGTGCCCGAGGGCCACAACGATCTCCGCAGAATGCAGTTGCGAGAACTGGCTCAACTGAATGGAACTCTTCGAGAGAACGATATCCAACGCTGTACGTGCGGTTCAACGGACCACAAGTCCTGGCAATGTCCGGATAAGCCGATCATCACGAATACTATAGTGTGCACCTCATGTGGCGGTACCGGTCATTTGACGAAGGATTGCCGCAACAAGCGCCCAGGATCCGGAGCCCCTGGCATGGCCTGTGAGGATTCCCAGGCTAAGATTGACGAGGAGTATATGAGTTTGATGGCCGAATTGGGAGAAGGACCCCCGCCGCCATCCGCTTCTGCTAAGCCCGATCCACCGGCCAGTAATGGACCCCAGTTGCACCGGGCCAGCTACAGCATTTTTGACAAGAAACCCTCCCAGATGCAGGCCATCCAGTCGCCACCGAGCTCCTCGTCGCGAGATCACCAGCGCGACCTGGGCGGATGGGGAGCGGCGGCGCACGATCACGGCATGGGCATGGAGCACGGTATGGGTTTGGACCAGCATGGTCACGGTTTGGCAGCGATGGATCACGGCATGAGTCTTGGCATGGAGCACGCAATGGCGACCTATGTACCGGCACCGCCGGGCGCACAAGCACCGCCTCCGATGCCACCGCCGCTGATGCCGTGGATGAGCGCACCGCAACCTCCGCCGCCGGCTACAGAACCGCTGAATCCACCTATACCGGGCACGTTGCCACCGCTGATCCCGCCGCCTCCCGGAACCAGTGCCCCGCCCATGCCGCCGTGGGGTGGAGGCGCTTACAGTGGCTGGGGCGGCGGCTATGCACCGCCTCCACCTCCGCCCTGCGCCCCGCCGCCACCAGCCTTGAGCCTGTCGCAGCCGCCGCCACCTCCACCGCCAACCGCTTGAGCTTTCGCTCCTACGATAGTGCTCGACCCTGTGAGACTGTCCCTGCAATCAATTATGAACGTAATTTGAATCCCCGACCATAATATTCGCTTTCACCATTAATGATAATCGAGACAAACCTACAAAACTAATTTGTATTTACTATGCTTCAAATAAAGGACGGAATTAAATATTTATTAATTCAACAATCGGCATTTTTACATTCCCAATGCAGTCCCCAATATGTGTGAAATATAAAAATGAGATAGATTTATTAGATCCTTGATAGACATCTAACAAATTAGTGCGCTGCCTATGGTTTTATGCTTATAAATTATAATGCCGGAAATTCAAATCTGTATCCTCTTTATTCTTCGAGTCTTTTGGTGTAGTGAATGTTTTGGGTGCTTAAGAAAAAATCAAATGATCTTCTAGCCGTGCTTGCTGAAGTACTTTTTCGACTCCTCTACATCGGGTTTAATGGTAGCCGGATTCGACTTAGGGTTCCAGTTCGCCGGGCAGACTTCTCCGTGCTGCTCGACGAACTGGAAGGCTTTTATCAGGCGCAGAACCTCGTCGACGGATCGGCCCACAGGCAGATCATTGATCGAGTACTGGCGCAGGATGCCGTTAGGATCGATGATGAAGGTGCCGCGCAGCGAGATGCCCTCCTTGTCCAGCAACACATCGTAGTCGGCAGAGATCTTCTTGGTCAAATCTGAGAGGAGCGGGTACTTCAGTTGTCCTACTCCGCCGTTCTTGCGGTCAACATTGCACCAGGTGAGATGGCTGAAGTGGGAGTCCACGGAAACGCCCAGAACCTCGGTATTGATGTCATGGAACTCCTTGATCCTCTCGCTAAATGCAACGATTTCAGTGGGGCAAACGAATGTGCTGCAAATGGGATCGCAGATAAGGGAATACTGTCCGATGGTAAGTTCAGTGTACTCACAAATCCAGTGGGTAAAAGAACAGTACCAGGTATTTTCCCCTGTAGTCTTCTAGCTTCACCTCCTGAAAGCTGTTGTCCACCACAGCCAGACCCTTAAAATCGGGAGCGGGATGCTGGACGCGGACTGTAGCCAGAGGAGCGGCTGAAAAGGTATTAATGGGTTAATCTAAGGAATATGTTTAACGTAAATGTTATACAAAACAGTGAAATTGTCTGTCTGTTTATAGGGCTTAAATGTTGGGGATCTCAACTCACTTTGATGCAGGAGGCGGGCGGCAATCTGTTTCTGCTGACTCAGGAAAGCCTTGCCCATCAGCGGTACCTGAAATGCATGATATATTAGATTCTGCATTGCAACGCGGGTTCAGCCAATTACGTAATCGCTGTGGCATGTTTTCGAAAAACTCTCGGTCGTTCAGACAACTTACATTGCGAATCAGTGAGCGTCCTACGAAAGACATTTTGTTCTAGTAGATCACGTTTTTATAAGGCTTATGTTAGGTCAGAATTCGACGAGGAGCCGGCCGAACTTTTCCTAAAGAAAGTAAAAACAAACTTGACAGCAGGGTGTTACCAACTTCATTTAAAGCTCAAAATACGCAAAAAACTTGTCAGACATTCATCGATTAGGCCTATCGATAATTCTGTGGCGCGATATTCAAATCATTTTTATCAGTTTAAAAGTCCTTTATATAGGATCGAAGATGTATAAACATCAAAAATTCGATTATTAAAATCTTTATATTCTATTCTTTCCTCTCTTTATTGGTTTTGCATTTCGCCATCTAGCTGCATATAATCCTTGCTGAAAAACTGCCTTGAAGATCAGAGATAAACAGAAATACGTCTTCTGATCATCACATGTGCTGCTCTGATTGTAATAGAAACCACCGCTCCATATCCCTCAGAAGCCGCATACCCCTCAGAAGTCCATCTTGTTTTTCTGCCGTGTCCTTTGTGCATTGTCCAGGGTGGAATAAGGCCGGCCATGGATAATGGAAAGTGTAGCAAAATATTTACCGCGTACTGCACACGCCACACAATGGTAATGAGCCTCTTACCCGTCGAACCAACCAACTATTTGCACTACATGCGTTTTGTTCGCCGCTCGTTAATCCACTAAATGCCTGAAAGCGGCTCAGTTGCCCAGGCTTTGGATTCTCTCCCTCCTCGAGGAGGGTTTGGTTTTGTCTTTTCCCGGCTACAACGCCCGATCTAGATACTTTTGTATCCAGCTAGATGCCGCCGCGTTCGCAAAGGATATCGAAACAATAAAGCGAGATACATGCGTGTGCTCAAATATTTTTGCATATCTTGCCTGAAGTTGGGAAAACATCTGACGGATGCCAAAACGCCCACACACCTAGTTCCCTGTCCGTTTCCATTCCCAAATACAAGTCCATTACCAAATCCATATCCACCAATGGCGCTCGACTCTCTTGCTTTCCCGCAATTAGTCAATTCCCATGTTTGCAATTACGCTCGCCTCCCCCATTTCGCATCCCCTGGCAGGGGTGGCGCCCTGCTCCCAATTCTCCACCTCGCTTTCCCGCTTTTTACAATTTTCGCTGCTTTTCATCTGTAATTTGGCGCAAATTACGCGCTCCAAGTGGCTACCACTCATCCTCTTTTACCATTCCCCAAAAACGCGCGGGGAAAATGTGTATTAATTAAATTTTTTTTTGGTGATATATTTATATATTGTTATTTTATAAAACTAGTCTGGGTAGTCTAGATAATAGCAATAAAATTTTACATAAAACATATTCTATATCAGACGCACACAATAAATTTAAAAAATTTGTTTGTGAGGAACAAACAGAAGTTTTTTGGAAAGATTGCTATATAAATTATATTTCTGCATTCGAAATATAAGGTTCAATGTTATAGATAGATTTGAACTTATTCCTCGGTTTCTTTCAGTGTACTTGGTCGTTAACTTGTTTATGAGTTGGGGCCTCGGCAAAGGCGTCGTGGGCTCCGTTAAAAGGCAGCACTAAGTAATTACGGGCAGATTGGCAAGGGGTTCCGAAAAGTGTGTGTATAGTAGGGATTTCCAGGAACTCCCCGAGCACGCTTAGCAAATCCATAGCCGTGCACAAATTCCCAGACAGTTGGACTACTTTTACCAATTAAAAGTGCACGTCGCTTTGTCTGCGAGGGTCCAGACCGTTTTGGATCCGGGATTCGTATCGCTACTTGTTCGATGGTAGCCCGCCCGCAGGATTTGCGCAGATTTGCATAATTTAAACAAACACTTGAGCACTTGAGGCCGTATCGCCAGGATACGGAGATTCGGGGGATTCTCTGAAGGCGTTGCCGACATTCACACGCACCTCGCCGTCCCTTTTCATTTGCTTTAGGGAATATGTCTTATCTTGTCCCTCGCACTCTCATTGTCAAACAGATGCCGTCATATTAGCACAAATCTGCTTAGGTCTTTGTAACCATCTCGAGTGCTGCTGGCCCAGATTGGCAGGATCTTGATTTGTGACAATTGTCACAATGCCGGGGCTTAGGATGCGACGAAGTGCCTAGATGCCGAGGTGCCGAGTGCTCCTGTTCGGGGCAACGCGTAATCCTGATGCAAATCTGGATAATGTGATTCATATCAGTCGCATCACCACTCCATATCCTTCGCCATCTTCATCGCCTTGCAATTCCCCGCCTTGTGCTGATGTTCTTTTTTAACACTTTTGTGATTTTGGAAATTCGAGATGTTCGCTAGCTAATTAAGAAAGTGGCAGGGACAAAAAATCACACAAAGGTGTGAGAACTCGGTTCCGTTGGCAGAATCATCATCATCATCACACCTGCCCATTCCATAAAAAGAATAATAGTTATACCCGTACTCGTAGAGTAAAAGGGTATACTAAAATCGTTGAAAAGTATGTAACAGGCAGAAGGAAGCGTTTCCGACCATATGAAGTATATATATTCTTGATCAGGATCAATAGCCGAGTCGATCTGGCCATGTCCGTCTGTCCGTCCGTCTGTCCGTCCGTATGAACGTCGAGATCTCACGAACTACAAAAGCTAGAAAGTTGAGATTAAGCATACGGACCCCAGAGACATAGAAGCAGCACAAGTTTGTTCAGGTTGCCACGCCCACTCTAACGCCCACAAGCCGCTTTTGCTTTTCTACATTTGATATTTAATTGATCACATAATAATCAGCGGTTGTAATAATAAGGATAATACATACAAACTATTATAAATACTGGTATTTACCATTTTAACTCCCATTTAACTCCTTGTTAGTCGGTCTATCTTAATCCGGAATTTGCATAATAACTTCTATATCCTTTATCCTTCTTTATCCATTAAAATGGCATTCAAATTACTGCCATTGACTTTTGCCATTACAGCTATTCTCTTATTATTGCGCCAATTTGAACACATTTATAAAAATATCTGGCTCGACCATTAATAATAATTGCTGTGGTTTAAATTTTAATGGCAATTGTTGGTAAACAAACAGAAAAGTGGGCTGCACTCCGCTGCCAATAAAGCTTCTCTCGACTCGGTTAATTTGTATTTATTGCAATGGAGAGTTATGTGCAATCGAAGTGTCGGTTGCAAACAGCTAAAATGCATTTGCCACTTAAGTCGGGCGGTAATTGCAAAAATATGTTAAACACGACAAATAAATGAGACAAGGATTTGAACAGCATCAAATGAAAAGAATATAAAGCTTAATAACAAGAGATATTGCTATATATATGTATGTATATGTATATCCAAAAAATTTGTCGTGGCCAAAATGTTTTTTGCTTATCTATAGAAATTTTGAAAATAAATAATAAATTTTAAAAATGTAAAACATTTTTCTCAAGTGTGGGCTTAACGGTGAGTGTGGCAACAATTTAAAACTTACACGGCGTAGGCCCCACTAGAATGTGCATGCTAAATCTTAACTTTCTAGATTTTTATAGTTCCAGAGATTTCGACGATCATACGGACGGACAAACGATTGAGTCAACTATTGATCCTGATATTTATATACCTTAAAGGGTTCCGTTTACCTCTTATATAATTTCAACGATAATTACATCAAAACAAACTTTTTTAATATTTAACAATTGCCAGAAAAAAACAGTTGCTTATCTTTAAGGTCTTTAAAATAGTGGTTAATTTACATGTGAAAATTGTTTGACCCTCTCGTCGCAAGTAATCGTCCCATCCCCTTGACGCCTTTTTTTGATTTTCAAAGCAATAGCAACAATTCAATCACTTTGATGTTTGATGTTTTTAGCTCACAAAACGAGCGCCTGCCCAGCCACGCCCACCTCCCACCGCCCCCACAGAGAAGCGACCGTATGTAAACGCCCATTTCCAGACATTTAAGCGCCATAGTCGTCGCTTTTTAAACATCAATGCGATTGCATTTACCTCCCAGCCCTGCGCTCCAGCGGCACATCCTTCTGCTTCGATCGCAACACCCTCGGCACTCATCCATCCAACCATCCATCCTGCGGACAGGAGCTGCCGGCAACAACATGTAATTTCTTTAATGGTTTTTCCCTCAACCCCGTTACCCTTACCCCCGTTCCCTCAACGGGCCACAATTCAAACGAGTGTGTCCGAAAATAAATGAAATCAAGTTTCAAAAGCATTAAGGTGTAAAAAAGAATAACACACAGGAAAACAATTGGAAAACTCACAGGAAAAAAGGACAAAGTTCACAAAAGTTAGTACCAGTGAGCTAGTAGTTTTGGAAAATCTTACAAAATGATAAACAAATAAAAACTCTTTATTTAAATTACATTTCCTTGCCTCTTAAGTGTCCTTAATGTCATAAATAAAGATTATAAGTTAAATTTAATTGATCTGTTTATTATTATTATTTTATCTGCATACTTTAATCATTGTAGTCTACCTGTGTTTATTGAATTAATGCTATGTGCTGAACTTTTCTCTGTATTTAAAGTGTATATTGGAAAGTATTTGATTAAGTAATTATATTTATCTGAAAATAAAACGATATAAAATTCATCACCCCTCCCGTGGAAAAAATCGGCTATTATAATTGAGGCATATCAAGCTGTAAAATGTTTACAATTTAATTACACCTCGGTTATTTCAGTCACTCGCTGTGTTCCTGCTCCTGTGTCTGTGTTTGTATCCTATGTTTCTGTGCCTAAACGCATTAAAACACTTCATTATGCCTAATCCTGTGTGACGTAACAAAAGCAAGACACGCACGCACTCTCAAGCTTCGCCCAAAAACCCTTCGACTTCCCGCCCGAGCATATGCCACTCGACTACACTTCAGCAACTTTATTAACGCGCCAGGATGAGGAGGACTCGAGGACTCGAGGAGCAGGACCAGGTCGAGGACAAGGACAAATACGGTCCTGGCAAGGGTTGAACGTGAGCCCACTGAAACTAGCTTCCGGATCGGGGTGCTCGTTTTAATGGCAGCACAGCTAGCATACATGTGACTATTTGCATGTGAGGCGAATAGCTGGAATCACGGCCTGTCAGAAACCATAAAGTGAGTAAATGCCTTATTACAACTATTTATTTACCCTGGCTGCACCGAAATCAATTCTGTAAAATAGCGAATGTATTAATCTTCAAAATTGTATTACGATGTTTAGTTTGACAGTGTCCGACTTACTTCAGAATTTTACAGAATTATATCATCACAACTATATCATTTTGGACTTTTAAAAAAAATAGGCTTGTTGATTAAGAGTAACTTGCTCATGTGGTTTTTATCAAAAGGAAATGTACGAATTTATTAAAAATTATTTTGCTAATTCTTTCAAGTTGTTTTTATCATTCTGCGGGTATACGTTATTTCTTTAAGTGTGTCCTGTATCCTTTGCATTCGCAGTGCGCGCACGTGACGTGAGGCTTTCAACCACTTTGATTTGCTCCTTTTTGCCCTTAATTTTACGCCTGATTACAAGTCGTGGAGGACGGTAGATGATTGATAAAAATCTCACGGGTCGGGGCTACTTGTTTCGGAGTATTTGGCCTGCCACATCGAATTTAAATAAACATATTCATTTGATTTCATTTTCTCGATCCTCGGAGCCCTCAAGTGAACAGCATTTGTTTGGCCAACAGGCAGCACGCCCCTAATTGTACTTTTCGCAGGGAAGACCGACTATTTGCGCCTATCTCCGACTATATCTGGCAATATCTGACTATATCTGGCTATATCCATCTGCAGCTAACTAAAGTTCAGCACATAATTGCTGGAATCTGGGCGAATTGGGCTCAGACTGGCGCCAGGCGACTCAAGAACATGAAGTCACGTCCCATTTCTTGACCATTTTAATTGCAGTAATAATTCTTTTGTGTAAGTGCCTGCGATGCAAATGTGGTTGGGCCAGGGGAGAGTAGGAAACTCCGGGAAGCCCAGGGAAAATCGGGACGGGAAAAGCGAAAAGGGTGCAACGGCAGTAGCAATCGCGCATATCTTAAGCCGATCTAACACCGTTATCCCAGGTATATCACCGCTACTGTTTTTCGTTTGGCTGCCCGTTGCGTTGGCAACAAATTGGATTACAATTAAATTGCATTTACATGCAGAGCACCGCCTTTGTTTGGACCGATCCGATCTCAATTAAAACCTTGCCATATTTTCTATATTTGATATGGAAACCCAGACCTCCAGCTGAGCCTGGGTCGAGATTCGCCAGATAATTGGTGCAGGGTGGCCATCGGGATTTGGTGGAACTGTATTTATATGGGAAACAGTATCATTAGGGCCTTGGCGTACTCAACAATAAATTCGCAATAAGGAGTCGATGTAAATATTGGGTGTTTAGAAGTGTTAGGGGTTGAATTGGTTATCATGTCTTGTGATAGTTATTTAATGGATTACAAAAAATGATACCGGTTTTTGTAGAGATCATATTATTAATCATAACATTTATTTACGTTACAGAATTTAACATTTTAAATTTATAGTTAGAGATTCGCTTGTTTTTTATTTAACTGCTAACTTTTTATACCCGTTACTCATAGAGTTAAAGGGTAAACTAGATTAATTTTACTGTTTGTCTTGTCAAACTCTATAGGTATGCCGACAAATATTTTATTCTAGCGCCCACAAGCCACCAATAACTGCCACGACCACTCTATTATTTTGGCCAATTTCTATCGGTACTCAAACCCACTCTAACGCCCACAAACTGCTGAATACTGCCACGACCTCACTTTTACAATTTTGTGAAAAAACCGCCGAAAAACCGCCCGAAAACCGCCCGAATAATGTTTAGGTATTTTTTCATTTTTATATTAGTCTTGTAAATTTCTATCGATTTGCAAAAAACTTTTCGCCACGCCCACTCTAACGCCCACAAACAGCCAAAAACTGTCAGTGTTGAAGACTCTTCTTCGCACTCCCACTAGGTGAGTAACGGGTATCAGATAGTCGGGGAACTCAACTATAGCGTTCTCTCTTGTTTTTAAAAAATATTGTTGCATGATTGTCATTAAAATAAACGATTTTGAATCATTTGTTTTTTGAAGTCTTCTAGTATTCGTTTTCACTGGTAAATTTTATGCGTCTGTTTGGTATCTATAAATTTGTTTAGTTAAGTTATTTTATCTTCCAATGTGTAGATATTTTAGGGCATTGAGCTTATTACCGGTTAGTAAAGATATATGTCAATTATTTAAAAAAAAAGATTATCAAACTAATGTAGCTGTACATAATTAATAAAGAATGGTCCAAAATAATATACGCTATAAGTCTTTCCAATTGAACCTGTATTTCGGTATTAAATTAGTTTACATCCGCGATTGAACCGAAAGTTCAGCTGGATTCCTTGGGGGAACTAGATTTCGCCTGAAATTGAATTCTAGTTTAGTGGTCTCTTGCCTATCAGCTGTATTATTATAAGCCTGCTTGACTAGATAGATCAATGGGCTGGAAAGCTGGTAACCAGCTTTTTGGCTTCGAGAGTGGCATTGTGGCAATAACCCGGCACAAATCCAGCCATAATGCATCATCATTAGCCAAGACGGAGCACTGTTTGAACCACCGCCCTTTGTGCCGCGATTGCGATGGCTTTTAACATCGCCCCGAAAATAATTGAATTGTTCTTCGTTATTTATTTTTTTTATTTTGCTTGTCTCTCATTATTGTTCAGCCCACTTTGGCCAACCATACGCGCACAAAGCCACCGACATCACTATCATCCTCGGCCAGCTCCACCAGCCATTGTTTCTGCTTCGAATGAGAGGGTAGCAAGGAGCGGGGTTCGGGGGGGATGTGGATGTGGACTTGGCCATGGAGGTGGCTTTAGATGGGTAGCACTTTTGCGCCATCAAAACTGCGCGTCATAAAATACGCGAATTGCATTTGCCATTTACGATGTGATTCTCGTTTTATCTTTGTTCTTTTTTTGTGTGTGCTGCTGCCGTCTTGTGTTTGCTCTTCTTTGTTGTTTTGCTCCTTGGTTGGGGCTTTGTCTGATGCACTGAGAGAAACTGTGAAAAAATTAGCATTCACATATTGTGGTAGTAGTAAAAATATTACGAATTGTTTCTAAAAAACCTAGTACCTAGTCAGTATCTTGTATTCGTCAAATGCATTTAAATTGTTTTCACAGATATGTTATCAGCTTGCAAGTACTTTTTGAAATACGAATTTAAGTGCTCCTTTCCTTCAGTGCACCAGGACTCCATGCTGATTCCTTTGGGGATTTTGCGCACAAAGCAGTGCGAAATTGAATGTGGGATTTGGCAGAGAGATAGACATCCCCGGCATCCCCTGCGTTGTGGTGCTTTTGCGTGGGGGAGGTAATTTTATTGCACTGCTTTTTATGATGTGGCGACAAATTGATATTTCGCTTTGACCAGCGACCACAGCTGGAGTGAGTGGCAGAGGATTCGCTGTGGTTGTGTGCGGAGTGGGGGCCCGCCTTTGCGGGCCAATTGAGCTGCAAGGCGGAAACCGCAGAGGGGGTGGGGACTGCTTGTTTTAGCCAGGACATGTGGAATCGCACACTCTGGGCGGTCCGCCGCCCGCTGAGTTGGCCGCGTCTTATAAAATAATTAAGACTCAGCCTCCATTTGTCCCTTTTGTCCGTCGGCGGTTTGTCTGCTGTTTGAGTGTCTGTTGTGCGTGCGCATCCTACCGAAATTAAGGACTTTAGCGCGATTTCCAGGTATGTTTGCCGACGCCTTTGTGATGGCCGCCGACACAGGCAGGCTAACGTTAAACGCGAAACTTTTACTTTTCATTCACGATCTGCCCATTCACAGGGTTTGGCATTATTCTGTTTGTTCTTGCGCTGAAATCTACTGTAAGTTAATCGCATTAATCCGCGATCGTCTTTCAAGTGGATCGGGGTCCTCTGCGATCCTTTTGGCGGCAAATTATTCAGTTGGGCAATCAGAAAGGGTGCTGATCGCTAGAAATAGGGGTTCCTCCATTCACAGCGATCACCTACTGTCAGAATCTGATAGGGTGAGCTGTCAAGCCATCTTGTTTTTATGCTAATTTAAGGGGAGTACGTTGCGTATGCGTTATATTTCAAGGGGAGGTGGTCATTTCATACCTTTTCCATAGTTTTCAATAACCCGTTTAGGAAATACTCATATCACGATTTCATTGCACTGTCCTGTTTGATTCCTCAAAATACCTCTGCTGTATTTCGGAAGTACTGCCTTTGTTCTTTTATTGCCCCCCTCACGCTGAACAAATTAAACCAATAATTAAGCTGTCAAATTTACAACGCTGCGCTGGCCACATAGACGTATCAAATTCACGGGCTAAAACCGCTCCTTGGCCATTGATTTCAGGGGATTGAGAATAGAGCCGGCGAAGGGACTCAGTTTACCCGACAATCGTAGCTGGCTCGTTGTATCCTTCCCTCGGCCACTCCAACTGTATCTTCCTCATCCACATACACATCCACATTAATTTTTGGCCCTCACTTCACATCTGTGGGGATGCTAACTGCAAATTCCCCCGCTCCCATCCCTTCGATCCGATTGCTGCTGCAAATTGGTAATTTTATACGGTTGGCGGTGCCTGTGTGCGCTCTGTTCGTCTCTCTCGATGAAGTTTGCTTGATTGTGAATAATACAAAATAATTGTTTAAAATTAAAACGTAAATGCTTTCAGCCATTGTGGACCGCACTTGCCGGTTTAATTAGTAATTTGAGGCAGAGCCAGCGGGAAATTTTGTAATACATTTTCATTTTATGTGGTACTTAGTTTCATATTAACTGGATAGCTAATAAAATAAATTGAGAACATTATTATAAACTGATTCTAGCATTTTCCGTAGCCAAAAATAAAGTAATTGAAGGAGTTAAATGCTTTTATGACAAGCTATTTGATATTGTTGGCAATACATTTATAAATAAGTATTGCGCTGGTTTTTTGACGAGTACATTTATTTTGTTAAGCCGACAAATTTAATGTGAATTCCTATATTTATATTTATATTACATTCCTATATTTATACTCTCCAGAAAGGCACTCAATCTGCAGGGCCAAAAAGGATATATAGAATGGGAGGAGGAAGTGGGAAGTTTGGTGGCAAACATAAGTAACGCACAAGAAATCGGAACATAAGCGGAAACGAAAACTGAAACTGTTCAACTGTTGAAATCATAAAATATTAGCTTTTGCTATACAATTTATTTAAATCAAAGTCTAAAGCGTTATTTACGAGCACTGTGGGGTTGGATGGGTTGCTTTTCAGCGCGAATCGGGAGTGCGAGAGTGGATCTAGTGGGTGGGTTAGTTTTGCGGGTTTGCGTGTGGTTCTTTATACATTCATTCCCGCCATTGTTTGCATTCTGAAAGAAGACAAAAGCCAAGCCCCCAAAAGCGAAGGAAAGCGCGTCACACAAATTTGGCTGACTAATAGCCGCAAATAGCCGAAACGATGATAATGATGTGGTGGGTGGTCAGGTCTGGTCAGCCCATCTTTGCTATGCCATGATACGAACATATATATGCCGGGAACTACAACTCCATTTGCTTTTAACCATTCCATTTCACGTTCTGCACGTTTATTGTTTTGCCATGCTTTCTGCCTATTATACAAAATGCAGCAACAGACAGATGGACGGACGGACAAAAGCCTTCTTCATTTGCCTAATGTGTTTGTGTGTGAGTTGGGAAATAGAAATTCGGAAAATTCCGAATTTGAAATGGAGTGTGTCTCGGAAATTTAGCAGGAATAATGTTAGTTTTTGTTCGACTACCTTCAATTGCCAAATTAATTGCAGTTAAGTCGAGCAAGCTAAGCCCAGCTTGCTTTCCCTCTCTTTCACTGTCCCTATTCCCCACTCTTTCTCGTTTCAAACTTAGCTGAGTGTCTGTCTGTGTCTGTGCCTGTGTGTGTGTGTGCATCCTAAAGTGGAGTCAATGAAAATTGCAACTCCCACTTTGCTCGTACGTCAATTAGACCTCCTTCTCCTTTCACTCACACACACAGACACACACAGGAAGTATGTGGCAGAGTCTCCTGTGTTTCTCCTTCTCTTTATCTCTCTTTCTCTCGGTCCACCCATCTCTTTCCATTGCAGCTTTAGCTCTTTTATTGCAGTGCAATTTGTTGTAGAAATCGTTTTGTCCGACAGTTGAACAGTTTGTTATTTCTTTTAAATGTTCCCAAGCAAAGGAGCTTTTCCGAATTTTTGTAGCTTTCCTTGGCCAGCGGTCAGGCATTGAGATTAATGGGAGTTTGCTGCACAGGCAAAAGGACTTCCTACGAGAGTTTCCTATTTGAGTTCTGTAGATACCTTTTACATATATAATTTGTTGTTGATGTGCAATAATTCTATTTTTCATTTATATCTAATATCCCAAGTGTCACTTTATTTTTCTACAAATTCTATGTAATGTACAACAGACTAAAAAAAAATAAAAAAAATTCTTATGTAAGCTTTAAAATCCTTTAAAATATATAACTTTATTTTTCAGTGTAGTGTTTAAGTTAACTTCTTTGACGGCATTTCCCATTTCCCCAAATGAGTGCAATCAAATCCGAGTTGAAATTTCTCGACAACAGAGCGAAACACAAATGAAATCATCTGGAGGTGCTGAGTGAACGCAATTTCCATTTGCGAATTGAGATTGAAATGGAAATGGGCCAGCGCCTAAGTGTCACTATTTCTGAAACCGTCGAGGTGGTTGGAATTCTTCCAATTCCCCACTCCATTATTCCCCCCAAAAGCCCCAACCTCCCTTGGACTTTTTTTATTATACCGTCTTACACGAAAACGAATCAAAAACAAGCAATGCACAGAGGGAAATTACGGAAAATTGTGTTACGGACGCAGGTGATGGCTCCGCCAACACACCCACACCCACACACACATGCACAGCTCCTCCAAGGGAGAATGCGGGTGGTGGGTGGCAAATGGGGGTGCTGGGCAGAGGGTGGTGCCTTGCCCTCAGCACGTGGAGACGCACTTTGGTAAAAGCAATCTTCTAAACAGGATAAATGTAATTGCGCATGAATTTCTACGCATATTTCGGCGTCGCTGTCTGAGCTGCAAATGTTTGTTACCCATTTGTTGGGTTGTGTTTTTTATGCTCGTTTTCCCCGTCGCTGAAAAGCGTTCTCTGGCGTTTCGAGGTGCTGTCACCCCATTGGCCCTCTGCTGGCCACGCCCCCAAAAAGAGAGTGCTCTCTCCGGTCGCGCCATCTCTCTCTTTCGACGGGTAATTGACTCGCATAATGTTTGTTTTGTTTTGAGCAAATCGTTTGCAACACTCTTTGAATGCCTCGTGGTTGTCTCATAAAAAGCGAAAGCATTTAAAAATTCAATTTGCCCTCTCTCTCTCTCTCTCCCTCTCTCTTGCGCTCACCTGCTCTTTTTCTGCACAGTTTGCAGAGCTCCTTCGCAAAAATGGCCGACCATACGCTTTTTGGGGGAGGTTTTCTCTTTGGGGACGAACGCCGTGGAATGGAACACGCTATAAGGTATAAAGCTCTGAGAATTCAAAAAAAAGGAGAAGTGGGAATGTATTTTAGTGCCAAGAAAGGATACTCAAACTTAATCACATGGGAAGATACTTATTTATTTATAACTATTAAAATAAAATAACATTACCACATAAAAATGTTGGAATTTACTGTTTAGGGATACGGCATTTCCATGTATTTTTAATGGATAATGCATCTTGTTTTCGAAAAACGTCGTTAGACAACATTTCGACCACAAGCATAATTCTTACATTTGATATTTTCTACGCTTGATAACACCCACCAAACTCCTTTTACTTTTACCTTTGCATAATTTATAAGCTGGCATCAATATTTTAGGCAATATTTTAGCAATTCAATGAATTCTTCTTCTCACCGAACCCAATTAGCTGGACCTTTCACCGCTCAATCTAACCGCAAAGTTGCAATTGACTGATACATTTTCGGCAACACTTTTCTGGTCGAAAAAGTTTGCATCTGGCTGGCTGGGAAATTTCAATGGCGCCACAGAGCAACACTTGACCCCTGTTAGGTGGCAATTGATTGATTTTATATCGGCATTTCAATAGACACTAGCCGAGCGAAGCGATTCCAGTCGAGTCGAGTGCGCCCCCACTTTAGACGCGTTCCAAATGCCAAGTGTTTCCCATTCGGGGGGAAGAAAACCACCCCACCAGCACCACAGAGAAAAAATAGTAAAAAAGAAAATGCGAAAAGTGTCTGTCGATGCGGTTGCAGTGCAATTGTCGAAATAAACGAAAAGAAATTCCAAACTGCAAATGGAATGGAAAAGAGCGGCCAAAGGAGTGGGCCACCGGGCGGCGAAAGAGAGGGACAGCGAGACCGATAGAGAGAGAGTGGGACACACCCTCCCAGGAGGGGTAGCAAATACGCAAGTGTGTGTGTGAGTGCGGAAAACCATTTAGCGCAAAGACCAAAAGAATTTGCAGGGCTGCCAGCCAACCACCTCAGTCTCAGTTTCAGTGCCACGCTCTCCGGACACAAGACCGGGGGTTAAAAATCGAGAGACTGAAACAATAAAAACACTAAACGATCGCTTTGCCACACACACACACACAGAGACACACACAAACACTCGCATACATACAGAGACAGAAAGGACGAAGGACTCAGAACTCAGGACTCAGGACTTGTGCGTCTGTTAACAGCCGCATTTAAATTCAAATGCGAAACGTTGATCAAACGGTGCAGACGTGTTTCTCCCAACGGTAGCGCTCGGCGTTTTCCCTTAACGAGTTTTTCGTGCCACGAGTAAAGTGTATAAGTTCGGAAAACTTTCTATTTTACCAACAAATATATAAAAGAGAAAAACACACACAAGTGCAAGTTAAGAACAAAAGTGCTTAAATAATCATTTGAACTGCAAAACTAAGCAAAGCCAAAGCCATGTCTTCCTCCGAGGCCGAAGTTGACATCAGTGTGGTCTCCAGTCCGGAGCCGAGTCCTTTGGGCGCCGCCGTTCGCGACAGTCCACTGCTGGCCCGCTCGCCTGCCCGCTCCGCCGACGGCAGTTCGCCCCCAGCCACCCCGACCCATCGCTCCAATACGCCCAACACTGCCGCCGGCACGCCCACAACGTCCGCCTCGGGCGGCAATCACTTCCACCATAGTCCCAGCGGAGGCGCTGTACCGCCGGCGGTGTTGCACCACCATCTGCAGCACCATCTCAGCAGTCTCGGCGGCCACCCGGTGGCGCTCCATCACGCGCTCCACACCTTTGGCCACTTGCATCCCGCCCACGGGGCCACACACCCCGCCCTGCTGCAGCACGCCCTCACGCCCACCAGCCAGCAGCAGCATCAACAGTTGCAGGTGCACCAGCAGCAGCAGTCGCATGTCGAGCGCCTTAGTCCGCCGATGAAGAGTCCGGAGCGGAACGGCGGCGATGAGGTGCAGGCACACAGCCTCAACAACAACAACAGCAAGGCCCTCAATCACAACAACACTTGCGCCTCGGCGGCCGCAGCGGCGGCTGCAGCAGCGGTGGCAGCGGCCAACCTGAGCAACAATAGCAACGACAGCAACGGGAGCAGCGGGGGTGGCGGCGGCAAGGGCACCACCGGCTCCAACGGATTCACCAGCTTCTCCATCTCCAGCATCCTGAGTCGCAGCGAGCCGGCCAAGAAGAACGGTGCCGCCGGACTCATCACTCCGATCCCGCAGCTGCCACAGCCAGGAGCCGGCGGTCCACAGGATGCAGCCATGCTGTCCAGGTAATCAAAATACTCCTTTGCTTTTGGGAAGAGTAATTGTGCTCTAATCAAGACTGAGGGTTACTCCATTTAAAATCAATTTAATATTTCATATTTAAAATCGCCAATTTAGTTGTGTCTAAAATTCTTTACATAATCAACCAAAATGTTAATAGCTAAAATTAAACCAAATATTTATTCACCCACCTAACGTTGGTTTTCCAACTCAGTTTAACACTTTAATCTGCAAAAACGTAGTCTATCTCTCGTATAACTAATAACATAACATAACACATAACTTGTGGCCATTTTAAGCTATTCCGCCAACATTTTGGTCTACAAAAAATTTGAAATTTCCAAGTTCCAAATTTTTTTTACGGAAAATATAACTTTATAAGAACCTTGTTGATAATTTTACACAAACTTTAATCCCATAAGCATTCAAATGTAATAAACATCAAATTTCATGGCATTTTGATGCTCGAGGCTCTCCTATTACCATCCTTTTTTGTAACAATAAAATTTTTGCTCAGTGTAGGCGACCTAGATTAGGACGTTCGCCGGCGAACTGAAACCAAAAAGTCAAGCCTTCCCTCAATGAGTGAAGCCCAAAGAGGCTGCCATTCCACTTGTTCGCCCTCGGGTTTGGCCAATTTTGTATAATCGTCCTAGGGGAAGACGAGGCAAGGTGACACAAATCTCTTCGCAGGAAGTGCACAAAAAGGAGAAATGGGACGGAGATAGACTCAGTAGCCGGGAGATGGTCGATAAGACCGAAAATTGTTGGGCAAACGTTACACGAGACATTAAGTGGGTGAAGATGCAAATGGCTAAAGTACCAAACCATTGTGCTTAGAAGGATCTAACAATTGCAGACTCCAGATGCCAGACAGATTAGGCAAATCAAATGGAACAGTTTTCAGTTGCACTGGGCACTAGCTGACCTCGAGTGTATGCAGAAAAAGGCCCAAATCGTCGGGCTGAACCATTTTTGCCCTGCAATTTAGCCAGGCATCGAGTTACATAACATTTGTCAGATGAAATTTAATGCACCGCTTCGGGAGTGAATGTAACCGACTGTCCGGCTGATTGACGGACTGACAATGCTTCAGTATCGTATGCAAAACGTGGTTCTTTTGAATGAATGAACCCTCAGTCCCTCCAAACTGACTTATAAAAACTGGTACGTTTTTACAGCTGTTTGTTGTGCGAATGCAACTTATTGATACACGATATGCACTGGAAAATAAATAAGACTGTGGTAATATTATCAGAATTGTATAGCGAAAGTTTATTGGTAAAAATATATAGTGGATTACATAGGTTAGTCTGGCTAAGTCTGTATAGAAGACAGAGGATGCATATAAAGATGATAAATTATTAAAGTATTTGCTCGTTTCTTTTGGCACACATTTCATCGAATCAATTAGATTTGTCTCAGTGCACATGCGTTTTTTATTAATTTTATTCATATCATAAGCGCTGGCATATTAACCCCACTTAGCCGGCTTTTCAAGTGAGCGATCGAATTTCCAGGCAGCTCGATTAACGCATGTGTTGAATTTGAAAACAACCAAGAGAATTTAAAAGTTGCACTTTTGTTTTACGAGAGGGGACTCCCCCAGACGACTTAGTGCCCCGGACTTTTTTAATAATGATCATTTTCATTTCATTTACGCGTGCCCGCGTCACTGATCGCCTCGATAAGAGAAGTCGGGATGGTCAGGTTCTGCGGCCGAGGGTCGCTACTGTCCCAGTCCACTGGACTGTGGCCCGTGCGTGGTTACCCCAATTAAGGACTTCGTCCTGGACGAAGTGTCGCCTCCTGCTGCTTGGCGCTTGACCAGCTGACGTGTGGCTGCCTATGTGACTGGCTTATCAGTTGATCATCAGCCGGAATGATTAATGCCGGGGGATATACTCATAATACGAGTATGAGCAGCAATTTTGCTGAGTGATCGTTTAATAGTTTGAGTCGACTTTCTCCCCGAGCCCGGCTTATTTTGACAGTTGCGCTTACGTTTTTAATTAGTTGCTGGGCTTTCTCTGCAGTCTGTACTTAATTACGACGATTCAGTCGGACGCGGGGATTCGAAAAAGTTGCAGAGGCAAAAAGCAGGAAAAACCATTCACGAGGTGTAACCCGATATGCTTGTGAGTGGATTGGAAACAATGGGCAACGGCAAACGGAAAGGGTGATCCTGCATTGTCCTTTTCTCCCAGGATGACGCAAAAAGCAGACGATGACATTATAATTACATACACACAGTGAGGTATATATGGAGTAATTACAATCCAATTGCAATCGCATTCGCAATTGAGGTCCTAACCAATCCCATAATATATCTTTTCATCTGCAACTGATTTTCGGCGCTGAGGGGATTAGTGTTTAGTGGTGAAATGCCTTTGATTCCTTATCGCGATGGTGCGGTTGGAATTTTTATGGTCGCAATTTAATCAAAACATAGTCCGCAGACCATCAGATGCATCCAATCTGAGTCTGCGGCTTGACTTTCCCCCTCCGCTCTGATTCGCCGGTCACGTGTCATTTGGCGGGGCTTCCCATGGTGGCAAATCGTCAAAAGATGAAATAAAAGCGAAAAACTAATATAATGCTCTTCACAAATGTCACCATTTTCGGTTACTTTGTTAAGCAGTCTCGGATCAGTGGGATGTATGCTAAGCCGCTCCCCAGGCACTAGACTACTGCTAATAATCCCGTTTAATGACAAAAGCAAAGTTCGCTGTCCATTCGAGAGTTTAATATCTTGCCTACTTTTGCGGCCAGGTCGAGAATCCCTCGAAAACCCCTCGAAAACCGCTTGAGAGCCCGCACCGTTAAGTGTCAACAACGTAGCATAAACTTCTGCTATCGGGAGGGGAGTACGGAATTTGGAAGGGGGAGATCCCGCACGGGATGGACCAATTAGCGTGTGCAAATCTTTCATGCATGAGCGATTCCTAAGCGGTTTTAGGGCTCACAGATCGGTTGGCCGCGCATTTACATAAATAGATTTATTTAAATCAGTTCCGCTAATTCGGCAATCGCATGAAAAGTGCGGGTAATAACATTTGAATTGCTTAATACTCGAGTCATTGCTGCTTAACTTAACCCCAGCCACTCGGTTCACATCACTTTGAACTTTGCTTGGATCTCGACACAAAGAAAGCCCCACAGATAGCTCGGGGACATCAAAGCAGAAACTCATAGCCAACCAGAAACCGATGTACGACGCCATGTTAAACAACTCAATTGCACAGCTCATTCTGTGGCAAGGACAAAGGGATCCCAAGACGCGGAATTATGATGAGTGAGATGGGGCCGAAAGGAGCCCAAAGCGAGAAACGCAAACAATTCATTAAAAGCTAAATAACAAATGCATCCACCCCCGAATTTCACCCGAATTCCCCCACATTTGACAGCCCGGGGCTGATTGGAGGTCTACGAGGGTCCAAAATAGAGCAGGAGTGACCCGGACCACCGCACTCACTTTCAGAACATGGCCGTCCGCTTCCGCCGCAGCATGACACCAATGCAAATGGTCGTGGTCGTCGAAATGAATACCCAGCTGTCCGCGGTTTGCCGTGGGCGAATTTATTCAGTACTTATTTCATTACCCGCTCGTCGAGCTCTTGATTTGGGTAATTAGTCGAGCAAATAGCTACAAGCTTTTGTTTTGATTCTTCATGGCGACCGACATCGCGCAAATTAGCCCCAGTAATTGAGGTAATTTCGTTTGTCCTTTTTTTGTGTCTTTGGGTTTTCTTGTCCGAGAAAATGGGATAAGAATAGGGCATTCCCTAGATTACCGTGTACTATAATATTAACAACCGATTTTAGAAAAGTCCAGCATCCTAATGCTGAAACAATTCTCTTCATACAACCTGATAATTTCCCATTCATCTTTGCATCAATTATTTTAATGTTTAGCATGTTACTTTTAAAATCGCAGATTTTAAGCCCAATTAGGTGTGTTTTCTGTACTGCACTTAGTATATATCATCTTATACATATTGGCCTCTGGTTTTTGGTTGTACTTAAACCAGATTTTTCCCGACGTGCTCGTAACTTGAGAGGACTTCCTCCTATTTTCGCTTTCTGCCTCTGTTTGGGGTCTGGCTTCTGGGTGGGTCGAAGCTAGCCGAAAGCCAAAGCGGCTTTCTCTCAATTGCCGCTGTAAACATGAAGCCCATTAGAAGTGATTTGAGCTGGCGACTTGGGGAAGCCCCTGAAGGGTTCTCCTCATAATTCCGGGCTAAAAGTAAACTTAATTGAAAATCATTACTGCTGCCTGGCAAGTGAAAATGGAAGTGGGCATCACTGCAAAAAGAGCGACTGTGGCTATCGCCCACCTGGCTATTGATTTCCACACCTGATGCACCCTTGGCCGCAGCGAAAGAGGTCAACTGAATGTTAATGTCACACACTCACAAACACAAACACATTCTGCTTTTTCTGTCTGAGGTGGGTTGCAGTTGCACCCTCGAAAAAAGAAATCACAGTCCGAGCACGGGTCACCTGCCCAAAGGGTCAAAGTTTGTGGGGGGAAAGCTTAGTCCAACCGCCCGGTAAAAGCGAAATGCGAAAGAAAAACGAGCTCAAGGGGTAGGCACTATAGAATACCATACCATGCGCCTCACCATATGCTGCAAATTGGCATTTTAGAACGGTGAGAATGCATTTCGTGCGGCTTACATTTACACCAAAGTTCAGTGAGTGCGTGGGAAGTTTAAGAGTCCGTAAATAAAATCAATCAATCACAATCGGTGTACATGAGCAACTTTGGCCAATTCCATTCGCCCTGATTTCACCAGTCGCAAAAGAGAGCTGGAAAATCCCACCCGCATAACGCTACCAAATGCGAATATAGAACACATTATAAGGAAAAGTGTTTCGTCTTGGCAGCATAAATAAATAAAATGTATTTATAAAGATGCTTTTAAGCCAGTAAGTTAAGAAGGTTACATACACAGCTGCACAGAGAGAAAACACAAGTGCATGTGGCTCGTTAAAAATGTGTAAATAGGAAAGTATACAAATCTAAAGAACATACTTAATATATACATTTACAGAAAATACATTTAAGAATCTTCTGAAATGTAAGGTATATATTTTTGCAGTGTGTATCCATATATATACACCACGGGCAGGGTTGAGTGGGCCAAATTCCTAACAGCTGTTGTCAGTTATGGGGTTGTTAAGGGTCGCCAGCCTCCTTGATTTTACCTCGCTTTCCCTTCGGCAAACTTTGATGCTTCAACTTTCTTAGGCTGAACGAACAACTTTTGGCCGTCGGCTAAATTGGTAAATGGTAACTGGTAAATGCCTAATGGCCTTTTAAGTTCGCCCCGCATTACGGAAGGGGCCTTTTCACGTCTTGATTTTTGGGCAATCATCAGAATGCATAATTGATGGCGTTATTAACCAATTTTTTCGCTTCTCCTCCTTGCAGATTGGGTTTCATTTCGCAGTGGGGAGCGTTGGCCGGTCGCTACGCAGCCCTGTGTCCGCCCGGATGGCCCTGGGCCCCCCAGCGACTGCCCTTCCACAGTCCCACTCATGGTAAGTTGATTAAAATCGGCCAGCGGAGTTACCGCCTTTTCCCATCGCAAATTAAGACAACTGAATCGAACAGAACAGAACCAACTGCACGGGGCAAATGCCACAGCGGCTTAGCACCCGGTGCATCCGCCTTCTTATTTCGCCAGGAATGTGATGTGTCAGGCATTCCTCGCAGTACACTTTAAAACGAAATTGGGGCATTTTATGGGTTTTTCCAGAGAGAGTTAGCAAGAAATGCAATACAATTATTTTTTTTATTTATTTTGCTATTATTTTATATACAGATGAACCAATTTAGTTCTTGATACCCCTAGGTATTTCCCAGAATATTAGCTCGCTTTAAAGAGATTTCTGTGAGTGCTGTGGAATGCCGATGCATTCGACTTAAAGTTAAGTTGTTTAGTTTCGCTGGCAGCGCCTAATGCCTCAAAGAATTTCGCCCAGAAGCAGACTATGCAAATGTCGTAAGCTCACCCACACACGAAATGGCTTGACATGGAAGCCAAGCGAGACGACTGCCTTAATCGTCACTTGCAATTAATTGCAATTTGTAATCGAGTATCGAGTTACGGACAAAGCGTTTGACATGTTTCGCAGCAAACTCCAGAGCAGCAGAGTGTAATTGCAACTGCAACTGAAAGTGCAACTGCAACTTCAGTGGCAATTTCAGTGGTAACATCAGCGAGCGCTGCTTAAGCACATTTAATTGGCCCCTTTGGCATTAAGAGTCGTTGCAATTGCATTTGTTCATGTAAATTGGCCTTAAGTTCATCACCTTGTGCGGCCACTCCGACGAACCATCCATCCATCCATACAGCTATCAGCTATCCGACTTTCCTCATGGCTAGTTGAGTTTTCCGGGCTAAACTTGGCTGGCGGCGTGCTATTAAGAGATTTAATTTTTTCTTCTGCTCGAAATCCATTCAAGGCAAATTACGGCAATTTAAACTTTTCAAATGAGATCAAAACTAAAAGCTTCGATAAAAAGAAAATCGGCCAAGCTGACTGACAGCCATTTTAAATGGTAATTTAATGCGCAGACAGAGCAGGGATTGCTATGCTATGCTATATTATACCACCATCAGTTCGAGCATAGGTATACCATATATACACACATTCATATAGATATAATTGCACATACATATACATATATCTTGGCGTCTGCGCTTTAGGAACCCACAGCAATCACGAATGACACAAGAAATAAAAACGCTGGGGCGACAAGTGTGAGGTTAAGTGTTGCAGCTTAAATCTCTGCACACAGATACACAGATACGTTATCTTGGAGTAGCAGCAACCCTTAGGAGGAACCACCCCAAAACCACCCGACACGCCACCACCCACTGCGACTGACAAATCAACTAACACAATTTGAGCCGCTCTCCGCCACGCTCGCTCTCTTCTAACGCTCTTCCTCTCACGCTTCTTACTCACACTTTCTCTCGCTCTCTCTCTCTCTCTATACTTGCAGACAGCTCCTCGACGAACACGACCGAGAATCCGCCATCGCCCACTTCCATGAGCCCGAACAACAACAATAACACATGCAACACCACTGCTAGTTCGAACCAGGCCAGCAAGTCGCCCTCGCACCACCCACTCCACCCCCTGTACCACCCACTCGGCTCGCAACAGCAGCAGCAGCAGCAACAGCATCCACAGCAGCAACAGCATCCACAGCAGCAGCAACAGCAGCAGCATCCTCACCAGCCCACCACGCCCACCAGCAGCAGCAGCAGCGGAGGCGGCAGCAGTCTGGCCCACCATCCACATCCGCATCCGCACCTGACCGGCTCACATGGCGGATACTTGCTGCCCAGCAGCTCCAACGAATCCGACGAGGAGGGCGAGGAGATCATCGAGGAGGATGACGGTACCGATGGACCCTCCGACAGCTCCTCGCCCCATGGCGATGGCAACTCGAAGAGGAAGAAGAAAACCAGGACTGTGTTCTCGCGTGCCCAGGTCTTCCAGCTGGAGTCCACCTTCGATCTGAAGCGCTACCTCAGCTCCTCGGAGCGAGCGGGCCTAGCCGCATCCCTGCGCCTGACCGAGACGCAGGTGAAGATCTGGTTCCAGAACCGCCGCAATAAGTGGAAGCGCCAGCTGGCCGCCGAACTGGAGGCGGCCAATATGGCCAACATGGCGCATGCGGCACAGAGATTGGTGCGGGTGCCGGTGCTCTACCACGATGGCACCACGGCTGGATTTGTGCCGCCGCCACCGCCGCACCACCACCCCATGCAGTACTATGCAGCGGCACGCAACACCAGCCCCCCGCGACCCCCGCTCTCGTCGCTGGTATAGGGAGTGGGGTGCCTGGCGACGGCGCCCATGTCGCTGCTGAAGCCGCCCAATTCCATGGCCCATCCGCAACCACCGCCTCCACCGCCGCTCCACATGCAACAACGCCCCTTCCTGGGCTGCGAGCCGCTGGCGGAGGCGGACTTGGACTCCGACTCGGAGCATGAGCGCAGCCACATGATGGACGACGAGGATGCCGCCATCGATGTGGAGGCGGACGAGGAGCAGGAGTCCGGGTCGCCAGTCCCATCTTCCAAGCCCCCCAAAAGCAGCCTTTGCCTGGAAAGCAAGGAGAGTGCGGGCCAGCACAAGGAGCTCGCTGCTCCGGCTGTGGACAAGTCTGGCGACCAAGAGGCGTACTGAGCACCTTTCAGCCAAGTGGATGCACGGAGATGGAGGCGTTCTGAAGCTTCATATACTTGTATATTTCAGTTTTTACATATTGAAAAGAAGCTGAATATATGTTGAGATATATCGATTGAGGTCATGTAAAGGAAACTTCGTTCCATTGAATTCCATTATTACATACTTATGCATCAGCATTCCAGGATCAAGGAACTACCAGTACCAGGCCAGAAGTCCCTTTTAGATAGTGTTGCTCCACTCCGTGCCGGACCACGCCAATTGGTTTCAAGTTTTTACGATAATTTGTTCCTAAATCCCCTGTAAATACGACAACCCAAGCTCCTTGTACATGTAAATGTCTCTTGCTCAATAAGTTTAGGCTTTAAAAAGTAAACCCCACTCTATGTGTATATATGTACCGATCACAAGCGGATTGTGTGGGGCGCTTGGTTCATCGTATCGTTTTTGTTTTGGCTTTTGAATCTTAAATTGCTGGTCAAGTGTAGGCTAAGTTCGATATGCTAAGCCGATTTGCTCTCCGTTGGGGGATTCGGGAAATAATTGTTAGTCTATTGCTATTCGTAAGTGTCAAGCAATTACCAAATAATTAGTTAAATTATTTATACTTTAAATCGAATGCTAACGTAAACCAAACTTCATCTGAAACCAAACCAAACTCATTAACGTGCACACACATTCGCATGACATGGAATGCGTATAAATATACAAATAACAAGCTATATATAAACATATTAATAAATTATATAAACATATAACGCCTAAATGCATTTTTATTGCTTTAATGCTGACTTTTTTTTGAAAAAAGATGGATATATTAAAAAGCAGACTCGATGGGTATCCTTTAGTTTGCTATCATAGACAGTATCTGAATATGTTGGGTGTATATATAAAATTTTTTTGGAACTAGAAGCTTATACACTCATCTGCTCCCTGTTCTAAACTGATCACAATCCGTTTGTGCAGTCGACCTTTGCGCGCATCTGTACAAATTTATTGTCCTTGCTCAAATCTTGTGCCCAGGACTCGTTCTCGTATCTATGCGATGTGTGGCAATTTGCTGACTGTTGATACAAATGTTTTTTCATGGATTTATCCCACCCACTTTTGCCTGAAAGCGACGGCAAGCGCTTATTTGCGTTTAATTGCCAACTCAAATAAACCCGTATATATACAACATACGGTTCAGACACACTCATGTAGATACTCGTACGTGCGTTTGTAAATCCGGCTACAACAATCCCGGAAAACAGAGGCGAACAGCTTTTGCCACAATTGCTGCAATGCATGTAGGCGCTTTTTGTTTGTTTTTGCTCGCATTGCAGGCGTTTTAAGTTGCCATTTATTGTGCAGTTTGTTGCAATTTAGTCGCGTCGAGCCCCCATTTCCTGGCCCTGTGGGTCCTTTCGGCCGTTTTCAGTTTCCAGTTACCAGATACCAGCTTTCAGCTACCAGCTACCAGTTACCAGTTTCGTTCGCTTTCGCATCGCGTGTTAAATTGCAAAAATAAATTGCGAATTGTGCGCCGCAAATAAATGGCAATAAAAATGCATAAAATGCCTTTTTTCGCTATGCCTAACAAACGGCGGCGGCGAGTTTGAATTACCAAACGCCGCCATAACTATGATTCAGTAGTATTTTGTATATGTAGCACATACAACTATATTGTATCTGTATATCTGGATGCATAATTATAGGCGATTGTGTGGAGTGTTGCATTTCACACGACTGCGCATAAATGGAGGGCGTTAAAATGTTTTTATTGTACGAGTAAATGTACGTATGACTGTTTGATGCGCTTAATTTGCTGCCAATCGTTTGTTTATTGGCTTGTATTTTATCCGGTCGGTAAACCGCTGAAGGCCGTATTTCGGATTTCTCATTTCTGATTTCGGATTTGGCCAGCACTTTAAGGATTGACTATGCTCTGTCATTTTCCAGAATTGTGTAATCAAAGGTTGCGGGCAATCCGAGATCGTATAAAGCTGCTCTCGGGGATTAGGCTTTCCATTTTCGTCCTCAAAATGAATTTCGCCACAATGGGACCATCGTGGCATTGTCCATTTGGCTTTCAGTTAAAAGCCCGAAAAAGGGGTTCTGCCTTGCTATTTCAATTGGGTTTTTTTTTCTCTGTGCAAGCCAACTGAACAAATTAGGCAACCTTTTATTCGGCAAAACTCCTGCCATCGGATGCTACTTGCAAAATTTTTGTATGGATGCAGTCAAGTGCTTGAGCATTTTATTTAAGCGCATGAATGGATTTGGCTTTCCTTGGCTGAATGCGAAATGTGCCCCGAAAAAGGAGTAGAGCGGAGAAAAAATATTTCAATTCATCTCATAAAATGCCTCGAAATTGTAGCGAAATTATAAAAATGGTCTGCCCCCAGACAACAGCACTTTGGTTGGCTGATTTTTGGCTGCTCTCCATGAATGCAGCTTGGCTTTTCCTCCTTTTTCGTCCTTTTTGAACACGTTTGCTCATATGTAAAGTGAATTGTTTGGGCGGATTTGGGAGTGGCTGGCTGGCTGGATTATGAGATCGCTTTTTTGCAGGGTAGTGAAATGAGCATATGTCATGATGGTTAAACCTCTAAGATGGATATCACATCCAGATGTATGAGATCTATTTACTTTGTTTAAAATGGAAAATATATAATTTACAAAATAGTTCTTTCACAGCTTTTAGTATGCACCTAATATTATAATATTTCCTTTAATATTGCTGTCCTATTCCACTTATTTGCTCTTTCTCGACGTAAAACCAAGTGAATTATCTGTCATGACTTATATATCATTATTGCAGGCTAAGTGAAATTCGATTCATTTTATACTTCAGCTTTTTATGGGATTTTTGTAAATTTTATTTTTCGTTCTCATATGTGAAGTGATTTTTTGCAAATAGCAGCCGCCCAAAAACGAGAATGGAGGCCAATTTCGAGGGCGGGTACTGGCGCTTTTGGCAGACGCTTTTTGCCTGCATTAATTTCTTAATTAGCTTGCGAACACAATGTGCTTATATACCATATAGTATGGTCTTTGTGTATATATATTTCACAGTATTTGGGTCCTGGGCGTGGATGTGGATGTTGGAAAGGGTATGGATGTGATTGTGGTGGGGCGCCATTTGCCAAAGCCAAGCGGCCGGGTACTTATTTTAATTGCAGCCTTTTGGGACAAGAAGTGGCGCAAGTTGGCGCAGAGCTTCCACGCTATCCGATTTGGTTCATATATATGTATATATATATATATATATTTAAGTAAGGACATATAGGGATAACAAATATATGAAAGTATATGTTAGAGAAGTATGACTAACATATAAAAATATTTTTATGGATTTGGTTTTAAATTACACGTTTTTAAAAATTAGCTTAAAGTAAAAAAACCGAAGTATAAATATAACCTTTCTATCCTTTAATTCGTAGCCGTCTAATGGCTGTTTCGTGTTCAAATTTTGTTAATATTTCTGGTACTTTAGTATATTCCGTTTATTATTGGATTGTCCGGGAATTGGTAGCACGATGTTGTGACAGCTCCAAGGACTCGCATAAATGGAATTGGCCAATGGGTTTGCCTCGACATGTTTTCTGCCTCACTAGCCATTATGTTTATCTATTTTTGTTGACAGTTCAATTAAGTACAATGGCCACAACAGTTAAATTACGCTTAAAAAAAGGACTCGCACACACAAGGATGTCCTTTTTGTGGCTCGCTTTTTGCCGTTTGCTGCGGAGTGTCAGTTTGGACATTATGCCTGTCGCTCTTTGTATTTTATTATCCATTTAGCACATTTATTTTTATTTCCCATTCGGCGCCTGCTGTTGTGGTTGTTGTCAGTGTCCTCGCATTATCCTTGTTCCCTTGTTCCCTATATCCTGTTCCTGTTTATGTTTCTGTCGTTACGGCCGCTGGTCAGCCCGCAAATGTGGGCAATTTTTGTTCATCGCGAAGTACCTTTTTCATGGACTTTATTTTTTACCAGTTGTGAGTGCGTAGTTTTCGAGGGGGTGACGCAACTTCCCTGCCTCCAATTCCTGTCACCATAATAGGCTCATCAGAGTTGCGTCTTTTTTATTGTAGTGCCGCTTTTATTTGCGATTGAGGTGATTTAATCAACCGACAGTTGTGTAGCTGCGAATGTTTTATGGCCCTAAGTGCCAGGCGGGATACTAAAACTAACAACAGCAGTTGCAAGTTGCCATTACTATGTTTGTACATCAGTGTTTCACGGTTAAATGTCGATCAATATGCAGCAATTCTTCAAACAGAAACTATTTATCAATTCCAATGCTACTAACTAAATTATTAAAATAAAATATTTTAATAATATTAATATCAAGTATTTTATCCTGTATAAATTGAGGAATTATTGAATTGACATTAATTATTAACATTAAATATTAATTTACTAATGGTGTTTTGCTTATTTACAAAACTAATTAATATTTCTGATTGCGAAAATCATCACGTATTTTCTATGCTCGGCTGGCGTATTCCGCCTAAAAGAACGAAGCGATTTCTCGTAGTGCAGCAACCGACAAAATTTCCCAGCACCTCCGGAAAATTCAGCGGTGCAAGATGAGCCTAAGCCGTTTAACTAGTAATTACGGCGCACAGGCACTTACGGCCCTGCGAATGGCATTAGTTTCCAATTGCAGCGCCGCCGAATCGCACTCACAATGGCATAATCAAATTCCATCTCATTACGCGACATATTGTTGTAAATTAATGCAATAACACAAACAATGTCTCGCATGGCGGCGTCCCGGTCTCTCGCTCGGATTTCAACCGACTCCCGGCCAAATCGAGTAGAAAAGTGCAAACGGGGCAAGTCGCTGGCTAATTACGTGCACTTTGCCGCTCGGATTACATACGGCTCCTATCCACGGAGCCACTGCGATCCGCACCGGAAGCGTCCTGTTTTTGTGAGGCGTCAACTGTCACACACTGGCAAACACTCGTTCGCACTCACAGGACATAGCGCTCTCAGCCAAATTCGAATCCAATTGAATAACAATAAAAATTTGTACTCCACTGTTTGGTTATTCGATGCCCCGGCATTGTGAATGCGTTTTGCTGCTGAATGCAGAGTGTACCTACAAATTATGTAGGCCGTGACGATTGCGAGTCCTGCGTTGCGTAACAGGAAGTCAACAATGACGTAGCAGGGGAAAGCGGGAGCGGTAGCTGTGCATCCTGGATACAGAGTGTAAAATGGTTGTAAAACGCTTTTCAAATCTCACCTCCTGACCCGCTGATTTTGCCCCTGCTGTTGTTATTGTCGCCGGATCGACGTGCTATTTAACGCCATTTAGCCTGCGGCCAAATCAGCGCTCAGCAGATACCGCCCCAACCCAATCCACTGCACTGTAAAAAGTGTATGTAAAATGTATATTATAAGGATTTCTTGGAAAACCATATGGACACTTTAGTTGCTTAGTTATTTTATTCGCAAACTATGCAGATCCCACATAAAGCTTACAAAATAGCTAACTACCATATTATATATATGGCATTTATTTCATTTTATTTTATTTTATTTTCTCAATTAAAATAATAGTTTTCAAGATTGAACTTATCGTTTAACAAGCTAACAGCACAAGTTTCGTTTCTATAATTTGTCCATCTCATAAGTTGTTAAGTCCTTAAATCTCTGTTTGGTTCTGCAGCTCCACAGAACACATTTGTTACTACACACCCTTTCTTCATACGCAATCTCTCTTTTGCTGAAACATTTTAATTGCAAAAAATTGAACAAAGTTTTGCGTTGGCTCGTTTGGTCCGCGTGTTGCAACTGTTTGTTGACGCTTCTGGTTGACGGCAAGTGGGTATCATGGCAGTACGTCTGTAATGGCTACCCCAGAGCGATCCCCTGCCCCGGAAATCGGGTATAGAATTATATATTTATTCAAAACCGCCGCAAGCACACGTTCGGACACCGCCCATTGCCGTCGAGCATTGAATAAACCGAATTGCAAAATTGTAAATGAATAAATGACATCAAAAGCGTATGGAAAGTGAAGAGAAGAGGGGGAAAACGGTGTGAAAATTACTGGTTACGCGACATGTTTAACAATTTCGGTGAATTGACTTTGGCAAGGGTTGAGGGGCGGTCCGGCAAATGGGTTGCATGCGGAGTGTAATTACACAACAACAGACTCACACCACTGCCTTTTTAGTTCGGTTCAGGATACATGTTCCGATAAACGCTTCAAATGTCCTTGAAGAATAACTCCATCAGTTTTCTTGGCATCACCAAAAATCGTCCCTATTGTGGGTAACACACGCACTAAGAAATGTTCATGAGTAAGGGAACCAGTCTCAAAAATCAGATAATAGATATATGTATATTCAGTTCTACAATATATTGTTTCGCTGCCTGATTAATAAGTTTGTGGTGATGCTTTCAAATTTTCCATATTTTTTTAAAGACAAATGCTCTATACTCAGTTTACACCTTTGAAATAAACATTTTTAGGCGGTATTACGTTGATTGAATTACACATATTTCACATAGACTCACATTTTTTATAAATATCAGTGGATTTCTTACAGGAAAATTCTAAACCATACATGAATGGATAATTTCGAGCTGTACGCGTCCAAGTGCGAAATTGAAGATTGCCGTTGCCAAATCAATTCTATCTGCTTAGCTGTTTTCATTTTTTCTGCCTTGTCTGACATGCAAATTATAAAAAGGTACCGTCTAAGTCTCTGGGGATACTGACAACTTAATGTAATTTATTATCGGAAATGCAAAACACTTGATCTGTGCCATGAATAATTCCAACACTCTGCTCCTTATCGGACCGTTGGAATCTTTGCGGTTTTAAATTACCAATTTTCAAGCGCATAAATTGGCATTTAACCAATTGTACTCGAGCCGAAAACTAAATCAGAACCCAAAACCCAAAATTCGAACCTGAGTCTGAATGCTAACCCAAAACCAGGCCGATTCCCCAAGCGAAGGAATATTCCCTGGAATACTCGAGCCCAAGACAAGCAACCCACTTATCATATTAAACTATGGACAGAAGCCAGGAACCATTTAGCAAATCTTCACGTCCAATCCAGCAAGCAACCCCCGGCACCTGCAAATGGTTCGGAATAGGTCGGAACGGATTTGGATCTGATGGAAAAGGTTGTCTTGGCTTGGCTTGGAGGGGATTGTCTGGGGTGGCTCGGCATGGGCATGGGTATACAACCCAATTAGAAGTACCCGAAAAAGCAGCAGCAGCAGCAACCGAGTCAGTCAAAACAAAATCAAGATAAAAGCGAAATTCAATCTGTCAAAAATAGATTACAGACCAATTATGTGCTCTTTAAGAGTGCTTTCCCCACAGTATCCATATAACAGCAGGGAGTGCTTTCAACCCAACCACCCCACCACCCATCCATCTATGTACGGCCATCAGGCAGGATTTTTATATGGCAAGTTGTGTTTTTAGGGTCTGCGGCGTGTAATTGTGACTGCTGCTCGGCAGGGATGCGATGTATAGTGAGTTGTGAGCTCATGAATTGCAGAGGAGGCCAGAAGGGAGTTCTTTGTTTTTATTTGGAGTTGTCGTGGTGGGTTGAGTTCATTTAATCGACACCAGACGAGTGAGTAATTTGCCATTTAATGGCTTGATAAAAGTTTGTCCTATCTGAATAAATGCAGGATGACAAGGCTGATCATCCATGGAAAGCCACTAAAGCAGGGTCCCAACTAGGTCTTAACTTACTAACCGGGGTCTAATTGCCATTGAAACTACATTTCGAAAAATCGAAAAAGTTTTACATCATAGAAAATAGTTCGTGTACTTCCAAACTACATAAACAGATTTATTTCCGAAATGGAAACACCTCCTTAATTCAGATTAGTATTTTTAAGGCATAACCCTTAAATTGAATGACAAATAGGTGCACATTTATCTGCAATCCAAGCAGAGCTCTGAATTTTCATTACAATAAGCCATTTTCTGCACCCGTTTTCCTAATTCCCCGCTTATTGCCTGACCAACTCATCACCGCTCCCCGAAATGGGAATGGGAAATCACGGCGAAAAGTTAAACAAACATCGCATACTAATCCCGGGGATATACACACTCGACTTGAGGACCCAAACCAATGTTTTCATATGATATCAGCAGGACTATAAAAGCAAACTCACACACAAACACACACACACTCGCACGCCCCTCTCTCCTTGGTCTCGACTACTTTGTTTCCAGTGCAGGACCAATCTCTCCGATTCCGATTTCAAGTCCTGCAGTTCCAAGCAGTTCAACTGATTTGAGACTCCGGAGGGAAGGACAAACGGGCACCGGTTCAATTCTATTCAATGCCTGGCATTCTTTGTGTGTGTAAAGTACCATTTAAGGGTGATAATCGTTCGCCATTTGAGGGTGCAAAATGGAAAAATCATTGAAAGCGAACATCAGTTGGTAAAGGATGAAGGACGCAGGACGAAGGGGGCGGCCAAGATTAAAAGTGCATTTAATAATAGAGCAGCGGGTAGTGCGGGGGCAGGTGGCCTTGGGGAAAACGCGGCCAACGTGCAACGGCCAATGGGTTTTACACTGGAAAAAAATCGACACACGCCCAATTTAAATTGAATATAAAAGTGAAACTATTAATCCTAATATAAGGAAGGAAATTGGATATCGAACTTTTTATTATGATCTAAGTAAAGCTTTTAGCTAAAAGGATAAGTTAGTAAGTCGCTAAATACCAGATCCAATTTTTTTCCTCTGTAATTCCTCGAGTAAGCCCCGAGTGGATTATAATGAACATCCAGTTGGGCTAAATGTCTCAATAGAGAACGTCTGCCACCCCTTCGTTCGTAAAAAACCTAATGATTCAGAATTATTTGATTGCGTGGGCGGTCTGTTGGTGGTTGGAGATTGGGTGTGCCCGGATGACTGATGGTGATGGGTGATGGGCGATGGGTGAAGGGTGATGGGTAATTCCTGAAGGATCAGGATCGGGATGCGCCACCCCAATCGGCAGTTAGCGACATATGTTGCCACATCCGCCGGCTGACTTATGTCACTATAACGTGTAAAGTTGGTATAATTCCTGTGGTTGCCAATGTCCCTGGGTTCCTCTTCCCTCTTTCAGTTGCACCGGTAGTATGTCGTTCAAGGTGCACTGCTCCTGTCTTATCCTGCATGTCCTGCTCCCCACTTTACTACTGAGGGTAGGGTGCTTTCAATTAATTTGCTCTTTGATAAATCCGAGACACTTCCTGCTCGGCTTTCCACTCTAAAATGGAAAGTAATTAACTTGTATTTGTCAATGATTGTCTCTCAATGATTAATAGCCACACTAGCGAGCGGAGGTGGGAGTGCTTTCGGCTAAAACTGGCTAATTAGATGCATTTTGAGTAGTGGCGTGGATACCACATTCAATTTTCGTGACTGCTAGAACTTTAATGTAATGACATTAAAATAGAACAACTGATTGATTTTTAATGCCCAAAAGTATGATATACTCATAGCTTTATTTAAACACTGACGTCAGCTGCTACTAGACCATTTCGAAATACGAATTCTGTCAAAGGAATCTAAATCCGAATCCGTATCCCCCTCCTTGGCATTTTGATTTTGCGCACTTTTTGATTGATGACTGGCAGTGCCACGCCCATCTTCCATGCCCCGCCCTCGCATAGTCATAAATGAAAGCTATCAAAAGTGTGCGTCTTTTTTTCCATTGAATGGGCAAAGAAATCAAAAGATATTTGCGCGCCTTTTGGCGCACGGCTTAGACAAAAGGACAATGGCACGAGAGCAAAAGAGAACAGCTGGGCTAGGACATACATTTTTCTTGTTTTTTTCTGGCCGTAGCCGTTCAATTGTTCGCGCTTCAATGGCGCTGGCAAATGCAAATTTCACTGAAAAGGCAAATCCCTTAAACAAAAGCTCGGCACACTCACACTCTCGCACGCATCGGGCGTTTTAGTCTAATGAAACTACGAGTTCTTTCAATGGGCGCAAGGCCAGCGACGCAGGACGAACGATGTGCACAGCGATAAAATACCGCAAGGATCCTGGGAGTATCCAAAGTAATTTTGAGCTTCTTCTTGTGTGTCATCTACCATTTTCGTTAGAAAGCTCAAATTTCAGTCAAAGATCACTGTGTTCTTATAAACACTATAAATAACTGCCTTGTCATTCGAATTTATTAACTGATTTTAATGAGTAATTTCTTTATAAAATAATCCACAAATCAAATGACATTGTGTGAGTGTTATAAATAAATTTCATGAGTATTTGTATGTATTTGAGAAATACATACTTAACACTAGTAAGCTTATGTGTACGTATTTGATAGAAGCAAACAGTTTCTGGGAAATGTGTCTCGATTTCGAATAATTTTGTTTAGTGCAATTTGGATAGTGCAGAATGTGCTCTGCGGGTAGAATGACAAATCCGCGGAGCACTTGCTGTTTGGCGCTGAGGCGTATGGGAATCTCAAGGCGTCACCGGCTGCCACTTTTCGCTGTCATTAAGTAAATAGAATGAGACGCCTAGATAGGGCCAATGTAGGCGTTTTGGCCTAAGTGATTAAAACGCCGCACAAGTGCAATTTGTCAAAGGATCCGCTGAAATAAGCCGGTGGCAGCCCCAGCCACCCCCGCAGCCCTCAATTGTTCGCCTTTTTTCACGCTAAAGCAACTGAAAAACCACTTTGGCCAAATTGACAACAGGGGTTGTAGGCGGAAGTCCTGCCTGCGAACAGCATTTCGCCCAACAAATAACAGCCTTGACAGACGAGGAGCATGCGTTTAAGACCGCGAGTGCGAATTCTTCACTTCAATGCGCCATGTTCTGACTTTTTGTTTGCCCTGAAATCCATTAAAAAATGCACAAAGTCGGGTAGTCAGGTAGCCCGGAGGCTGTCTCTATAAACAATGCAGTTGCCGCATAATGCCGCGCAACAAGCCGCGCAAAAAGCACCGGCACAAAATGTGAAAAAAATACTTGGAAATACAGGAAAAGAACAGCCCCATTGCCTTTGGCTCTGGATCCACTTTTGTTGTCATTTCTTGCCCTGCGCTCTAGTAATTCATTTCACGGACGCCATGTGACTGCGGTTTAGGCAATTGTTTTATGGTTGTTATGGCTGCACTACCTCAGAGCATTACGCTAACGCTATTCAACAATATAGATCAGATCGACAGGAGACAAGATTAAACTAACAATACGAATTCTTGTAGTCCCACTTCCCTTGGTCCTACGGCTTAGTGGTAACCCACCCACCGTTTAAGCTAGCCTTACTTTTGGTATATGATTTATTATTATTTTGCGTTAGTTTAAGATTAGGCAACTTTGATTATAATTATTAAATAATTTTTTAAACCCCCTGAACAAAGTGTATCTCATCATCTTCATTTTCCTATAGATCGCCTTCGAGGCCTTGACTATTTAAAATAATGGTTCTTCGTGTCCATTCTGTTAACAGTACGGTATTATTATTGCTTGCTTTACCAGAAACATTACGCATATGCCGCTTGTATTAGCTTTAATTAGCACACGGCTCGGAGGTAGTTTCCCCGCATATTACCCATGTTCCGAATGACTTCAATGGGTTTCTCGTGGACCAGCTGGCTTTTGAATGTCATCTGGCTGGGAGGCACATTCCCCAATTAATCAGCAGAAGGCACCCAGTAAAGATGCGAGCGGCGGAAAAACACGGCTAACACAGCTTTTCACTTTGGGATATTGTGAGGTGACACGCCCCAACCAGTTGGTTAATGTTCCCCCTTTTTTTTAGCCGGTATAACTCGTATCTGATTTGTGCTCTTTTTTCCACCGGCCTTGCCTTGCTTAGATTTCGGCGGTGCACTGCAATGCGTCATGGTTGGGCTTCCATGTTCGGTCCTTTTTTATGCGGAACAAGCAGGCAGCTTACTTTCATCAATGGTATATTGCCATTTTTCAGCATTTTCGCTGACAGCTTGGCCCACAAAAAAGGGAAAAGGAAATCGCAGAACAGACGTTGGAGGGAGGTGGAAAAATGGCGGCCATGGCAAAAGAATTGGCCAAAACTGGTGCTCTGGAAATGGATTTGATTTATGTAGCTGCCGGATCAGGAGGCGCCGGGTCTGGGCGTGGTTCTGGGGACAGACGCCAGGTGAATGCTTTTTTGATAGACCCGAAATGGATACACGTTACAAGATGATAAAGCAGCAGCTCCAGGTACGGATGAAGCCTCTCCACCTGCCCTCCACCTCATCACCGCCCCCCATCCGAATATAGCCATCCGAGTGCGCCCACAAATTATTTAGGAAATCTGCCACTCATACAGAGCATTCCATATTCATTTGGCTGCTGGTTCGTTGACATGCCTGGCCAGATAAAAACATTTTTTCCACAGTATTTTTTATCCGGTTTCCCCCAGTCACGCCCCAAAAAAAAATGTGGCTCTGTCCATGGAGATATCTGGTTGGACGTTCTCAAATTTGAAACATTTTTTGTATGCTTGACGAACCAATAATAATTTGTATCGCACGGCTTTTAGTCATTTCTATGCCAACAGTTCGATCGCAACGGTATCACTTGGAAAAATTAATTTTACAGCTTTAGTAAATATAGTTTGGCTTATAAAATATATTTTGCACCTCAGCTTTAAATATATTATAATTAATACTTTTTTTAAAAACACTCGAGGCTAAGGTTGGTTACTTGTAATTTTTGTGAAACGTTTAACTATAACGAATTAAAGTCTTTTGATACAGATTGAATTCTGTTTTTAAGATTCATCGGTGTAATTTTTATCCGTGCAGGACGAATGTCCTGGCGCATGGGCTTATGTCATGCAATTTTAATGGCATTTTCCGGATGCCACACTTTGTTTTTTCTGTGGTTTTTGATTACCAATTTCGTTTGTTGTGTTTTAGTTTCTGGTCTATTTTAATTAACGAGGACATCCCGAAACTAATCCGCGGGCTTTCCATACCAATGATTTGATGCACCATCTCCTAATATTTTCCCACTAATTACGCTTAGTGTGCTAATCCAATCGGACAGTCTGCCCTCGAAAGACACGCCAATTGGATGAAAGGATGCGCTCAGCCATCAGCCATCAGACATCAGGCATCAGGCAAACCTCCGCTAGTTGGTTACCTTAACCATCAAGTGGCCATTATGAGCTTAAAACCCGACAAGGGCGGACATAACCATTAGAAGCCAGCAGGTCCGCTGCTACGGCTTTTTGACGCTTCAGACGCGTGGCAATGTTGTTGCCATTACCGATGTTGTTTGCTGTCATCGGGCTTTGCGGACACGCCCACTTATTATATTGAAACAATCCAGAATTTGTAGGGCTGCCGAGAGTTGCGGAGCGGAAAAACTCAAGTGGAAAATACCCAATCCGTACCGCCCCCTCTCAATTTCCCCTCAAACACGCGCCCACGAGCGTGCGATAATTATGTTGTCATGCATTTGCGGCACGTGTTAGGCTGGGAACCAAAAGTATATTACGAGTATATATAGAGGGTTCGGTGCTACGGCCACAAGTATCCATATCCGTATCGACTTCCGCTTGCATAATTGCTACAAATATTTACCCAGATTTGGCTGCAACAAGAGGGTAAATATGCTTTTTGCCGCTTCAAGTGCCACTCGAATGCGGTGCACTGGAATAAAATTGAGCTGATACAAGTGAAACTCACCCCGTAAATAAACGCCTTAGGTTTATCTTTTGGGTGATATTTTTCTCAGTGCACGCGCCGTGAGAGCGCTCGAGTCCCTGGGAGTCCAAGAGCTCGCAGCCTCTTTCAGGTGAATAATCGAGACCTTTTCGGTCCTTTTGGCTCTTGTTGCCACTAATTGCACTAATGTGTGTAATTTATATGGAAGTGAGTGGCGTGCGAAAAGTTTTCGCCCTACTCCTGGATCTGGGATATTTATGGATCGGGCGCAAACATTTGGCCAGGCAATAATGCCGAAAGTGCCAAGCAGAGACTCGTAAATAGCGCCTCCCACAAGTCCCAATCCCCAGCCAAGATAACCCCCATCTCAGTAGCCGAGTCCCCTCCCCAAAATGTCGGATTTCGGATAAGGACCATCCGCCATGCCACCCCGAGTCCCGCCTAATAGCAGGCAATGCCGCATTGGCCCCCGGGGAGCACACAATTTCAATAAATATTTCACTGCATTAGCAGCGTTCTGAGGACTTGGCCAAATCCGGGCAGCGCGCAGCCTCAAATTGCTTTTTTGGTTCGGCAATAACGTGCATTAAATGTTTTGTCCATTATCATTTCTGGCCAACATCTCCATTAGCGAAGGACAGCAGGGCCTCCTATGTGCTCACTCAGTCTGTAAGGCAAATGGTTATAAGATCGAATTTGAATTTGTCAGGAATCTTCTTACATTTTGTTTGATTGGAACAGAAAAAAAGTGTAAGTAAAGTATGTATTTATCGTTTATGAAAATAAAAATAAAGAAAAACGGTCTATAACTATGACTACTATTTGATAACATTGAAAAATAAGTTTCTAGCAGTGATTTTGAAGAAAAGAAGCAATTAAACGGTTTGAAGGCCATACAAACGTTAGACCATAATTTAGACCATATACAATATTACAATAGTTTTAAGAAATTAAAAATGTTAATTGTTCTCATATGGTCTACTCAACTGCTTGATATATTTTTATGACTTCCGCAATAAGTTAAAAAATAAAACAATAAAATAATATTGAAGCATAGAAAATAGGCATTAAATTCTCTTAAAAAGAATCCTTTTTTTTGTGTAGGTGCAAGTTGCTATAAGCCGTCTGAGCCGCAAGTTTGGACCATTCGAGAAACAATGGCAGTGGGCGATAGACAACTGCAATTGTGGCACTCTTGTGTTTTTGTTTTTTTTTTTTGTTTCTGCAGCCTGGTAAGAAGACGCACTGCGAATAGTTGCCTTTTGGCCAACAAAGAGCACCTTGATTGCCAACGAACACTACTCAACTGGGCTCAACTGAAACGAAGCTATGCGAACTTGGGGGAGAGCTTTCTTTCATTTACCGACAATAAATTTTCATTTTCTTGGTAAATCGTTCCGTAGTTGATTCCTATGTCCTGGATGCTGAGTCCCGAGTCCTGAATCCCTGAATTGTGGTGCTGCAATATCCTTCCCTTGGTCCTCGATTGCCTCTGCCCACCTCACATATGCCGCATTTTTGCACCACAACAATTCGGTTGGCACAGCTCATTGTCTTCTTCGGGTGTTCCCTGGTACACCAGTATGTACATGGCCATGTCTATATGGTATGCTCCTGGCTCCGGCGGCAATTGCAATTGCTCACAAGTTATCCCAAGTGGAAATTGCTCGCTTTGCCAGCCGTTGTTGTTGGTGTCTGGCCTGGCAAATCGCAATAAAACAAAAGTGATTGTCAAGTGAATGCGTTTGTACTCCCACAGCACATATACAGACCTATATAGCTATGGATATTGCGGTTGGTATCCTCTCCTGGCCGTAATATGCAATTCATCATGTGCGCTCGGCTGCGTAATTCGGAGTGATTAAAATGGTTATTCATATGCACTTGATTGATGGATGCGAGGGTGTTATTATTGTAATCGACAGATTTGCGCTCGGATCGGATCGGATCGGCGGGCATGGTAATTGAAATGTGCTGATATTTCTGGGACTGCCTTTCGCCGGAGACACGCTTCTTTTTAAATGCTTCACAAACATAACTACGTTCCGTTTAAGCAGTTCCTTCCGCCGCAAAGCCACACGCAATTTTCGACCAACACGCAGGTAGTTAATTAAGGGTGTGAACTGGTTGAGTTATGCGTGGACTTCCAGAACCCCCATATTTCCCCCGACTGGCGGAGGACAGCCGAATGGGCAGTAAATAATTCATTAGCGGCTTTTAACAATACATTTTTGCTGGCCACGCTAAATGACCTTTCCGGCCAGCTCCTCTTCTATGCACGGAGAAAAATTATGAGATAAAATTATTTAAATGAGGTACTTTTAAGATAATACGGTATATTTTAAATCAACTAGCTGCACGCATTATTACTCCAAAATTCTCAGTGGATTCTAACGCCATGTATTTTTTTTAGTTGGACACTTATTTTAATGAAGCGGCAGCTAATTAGCTGCATCGGCTGTGACCTCTGAACCGCTGCCTTCATTAGAGCAGGAATTCGGCGCATTGTATTTTCTCGCATGGCCGCGATAAGAAATGCCGATAAGAGATTGCCTTACCACCTGCGCATTACAGCAAACAGTGCTATTTTATTCTTGTACTTTTTAAACATTTCGCAGCGGTTGGCAAATTAAAACGAAATAACTCTTCATCAGGGTCCGCGGCAGGTCCCCTCGCCAAAAAAAGCATATACACTCACGTAAACCGAGGGCAGGAAATGTGCTATAATTGAAAAATGTGGTAACAAGACGCTCCACCACCGCACCACCGCACCACCGCACCACCGCACCACCTGAGCCACCACCGTGTCAGGCCTAATGAATGCCTCACTTTTTCCGTGTCTTTTGGCTTTTGCCCTGTTTTTGCATAACACGCAAGGAGTGTGTCAGGTTTTTGGTGGCACGGATGGATATTTGCTCGGCGGGGTGATAAATGCTCATCAGCTTTAAGGCTGCGCTGGCAATTAACTTTTACAATGTTGTTGAAACGTAATCAAGTTGTCAGCGGCAAAAAGCCGACTTGGCTCGCAAATTATACTCCTAATTACGCGAAAGTTTTCTTAGCGCGGAAATTCCCTGGGCCACAAGCTGTCAGCAGTCTAAAGACAATACCGAAAAGCGGCCAAAAGTGGCGAAAAGCGGGTGGCTTCGACGGGGAAAATCCACTCTCATTGGCTAATCCTGTGGGATCCATTCGACTAATGCCCTGCCGCAGTTTCCCCCTCCAAGTGCTCGATTCAAATGTCTCTCAGTTGTCATAACAAACTTGGGGACTTCAATCAGGCCCTTCGCTATGGAGTTGTACAGAGAGAAACAAGTCCAGGAATCGTTTTTGATTTATGAATATTGACTAGACATTAGGGAAATCTGAAGAAAACTATTTTAAAATATGGGATAGGTGATAAAGTTTATTTATAATAGCCTAAAATTCTATAATGATACAAAAAAAAAATTCACACATAAATATGTTGAAATGACCTACAGATAATGATTAAGTATGTTTAAGCTAGGATAACATTGGTGGCTAATTAATTTGCCAAACATTTCAGATTGAAAAATATTTTTTCCTATGTAGTTTTTACATTTTTGCCATTTTATTCCTTTGAACAAAGCTGAAAGGCATTAGCTCCCCCTAAAGTCTTGAATTACTGTTGCCGAGAATTGACAATAAGCGGCATAAATTTGAAATTTTATTTTTATCGCATTGCAATTTTCATCCGGGCCGCTTTTCATTTCCTCTCAAGGTTTTCCTCTTCGTTTGGTAGCTCTTGTGCGTTTTAAGCCACATTTAAGATACTTGGCTGGTATTATTGACTTTTGAGTTGATAAAGTGCCATAAATGTCACCCCATCAAAAGCGGGGAGCAGTCGAGGCAAAGGTAAAAGGTAAAGGTAACTCAAAGGTAAAAATACGCGACGCTTCTGGGGGTTGTTGTTGTTGTCCTGGTTGACCTGGAAAAGGGAAGGAGATAAATGCGGTTGCTTGCCAGGATAATGCGCCTCAACTCAATTGGGAATTTCAAAAGTAAAGTTGAATTTCATGTTCGGCTGCGGCAATTGTCACAGATGGTTTAATTGAAGTAATTACATACGAGACCCGTCAGGATTTGCCCCTCCACTGACACTTTTCACTTATTATTTTATTATATTATATATGTATGTATGTATATGTATATATGTGTTAGTACTAAGCAGCATCATCATAATCCAGCCATTTGGGGTTTGGGCGGAAAAGGGTTAATTGAGTTGTTTGCCATTGTTTTATCTGCTTTTCCGCCACTTTGCCTTTACGACTCCTCTAATGAGCTAATGACAACAGTGTGTAAATATGAACCAAAAGAAAACCGGAAGGGTGGACACGTATTTATACCAAAACATTTTAAGTGGGTTTTTGTTGGTTTTTTCGGCTATTTTTTAGGAGGCTGCCGCTTAGGGGTTTGAAAGCGGGTTAAACTGGTTACTGACCTATTAGGGATCATTAAAGAAAGCTGTCATGCTGGCTAAATTTAGTTCTCCCAACGAATTGAACAGAATTTTCCTACGTATTGAATAAATATTTTATCGTCATATTGTTTACGCGCCTATCAATAAATTCGTACCCAACATACATCTGGGCAAACAGTGGAACTTCTTCTTTTGAGCAGTATAAAAAGCTGCACAGCAGCCACAGCCTCAAGCACTCTTAGTAATTGCACCATTAATCCTCTAAGATGATCCATACTATCCTTGTGGCAGCAATCCTAGTGGGCGTGGCCCAAGGCACATTCATCCTTAAGCCCCAAAATCCGGTGGAGCAGACCACCAAGTGCCAGATCTACTGGCGGGAACACGCCTGGGCGCTCGAAGATTGTGTGTGCCGGGTCTTCCAGAACGGCTGTCTTCTGGCCGAGGAGAGTAATCGGCGGGAAAATGATGGAAAGACACGTAAGATATTTAGATATTTATTCACTTATATTTAGTTCAAGCTTACTTTTGGTGGGCGATTTTTATTGTTCAGCGCTGATTCCGGTCACTAAAGATGTGTGCCAGAAGTTCATCAAGCGAAAGTGCCTCCTTGGATGGCCTGTGGTGGCCAAGTTCCCCAATTCGTCTCCATGCGACTGCAATGGCAAGGAAGGCAGTCTGGAGATCAAGAAGTTTAAAAGTCTGTGCGAATTGCAGAAGTACGCAGCTGAATGCAACAAACGTAAGTTGATGTTTATTTGAGAATAAAAGAAGTCATAACCATTTTCCAATCGATGTATTATAGCCTACATCAGCTACTCAAGGTGTTAAAAGATGACTGGCAAATGACATCTGAAGAATCTTACTACCTCAAACGACTCTTGTTAAAGCAAATAAATAAACATTTAAACGCACCACACTTTTTTGATATTTTAGTCTAAAGAGTCGATTGACTTAGCTCCTAAAACATTGCATTCTTTCTTTATTTTATAAGGAGTCATTACTTAAGTTTTTTAGAGTCTGTTTTTAGGAACCTGCGTGATTAAGCTTTATTTTGAGTGGAAAATTTCCGGCTGTTTATTTTGGTTATGTCAAGGTTATTCGCGTAGAGATAAAAGACCACGTTCTGCAAACACTTTACTTTCAGATGCATTATGTCAATAAAGTACTTTTCCACAACTGCTAAAACAGTGGAGTGTATTTAATATAAATAGGCTAATGAATTGTTAAGAGCCAGTTATATTCTTAGTACCTTTCAAGACATGTTCAATTTTAAATTGCTTCTTTTGTTGTTGGCCGTTTCGAGGTTTCACCCTGGACTAGCTGTTCAGGATGTTAAAACCGAAGAAGAAACAGTAGCAGAATCTGAAACTAAAACTGAAGCTGAAACTGAAACTGAAGTTAAAACTGAAACTGAAGCTGAAGCTGAACCTACACTACAGCTTGAAGCTGAGTCCAAATCCAAAGTAAAGCGTAACTCCACATGCGCGTCAAGGAATTGCAATATTTACTACAGGAACTACCAATGGGCTCTTCAAGATTGTGTGTGCCGTTGTTTCCAAAACGAATGTCTCATGGAAATCGAGAACGAACAGCGCCGAAGAGATTGCAAAACCCGTACGTAAATTAACCAGTTAAGAAAATCATATTTTATTTATGCATTGTATATGCAGCCCTTGTGCCTGTTTCGGAGGATCTCTGCCGCTCGTTCATCAGCAAAAAGTGTAGCGTGGGCTTCCCCGTGGTTGCTGAGTTCCCCATTCCAGCTCCTTGTGGATGCAACCGAAAGCCAGGATCCATTGCCACCGAGCGATTTTACAGCCTGTGCCACCTGCTGAAATTCTCATCCGAGAACTCAAAGCGTAAGTTCCAAGGGTTAGTTGATAATCCTGAGTAATATTTACATTTTGTATCCTTACAGCATTCCTCGCTTATTCTTATTGTTGGCCGTTCTAATTGAAAGGGATTCAGCTGGATTACGTTTCGAACTTCTTTGTTTCTTTTATTGTTTTGTTATTTATTCATTTAAAGGGCGATGGTATATGCTAAATAAGGCAGTTATTATTGTTATTTCCTAATAAAAATATTTTTAAAGGCAACAAGTGTTTTAATATAATTATGTTGACAATTGTGTAATACATCTTTTAAATACAAAATTACCATTTTCTGACCATATAAGTTTTTGGGCAGATCGAAAGATATTTACAATACTAAAAAAAGAAAAAATATAAAATCATTTTACAAAAGTATGGGCGTGGCAGATTTGAGCGATTTGTGGGCGTAGGAGTGGGCGTGGCAGCATGTGTCAACAAGCTTGCGCTGCGTCTATGTCTCTGGAGTCTTCATGCTTAATCTGAATGTCTAGCTTTTGTAGTTCCCTAAATCTCGACGTTCATACGGACGGACAGACAGGCATGGCCAGATCGACTTGGCTATTGATCCTAATCAAGAATATATATAAGTTATATGGTCGGAAACGCTTCCTTCTGCCCGTTACGTACTTTTTAACCTTTTACTCTACGAGTAACGGATATAATTACTTGCTTCTTAGGGACGGTGCACCATATTTTCAACACTTTAATTTATTTATATATTTCTGTTTTGGTTTCGAACTTCAAGTTAAGGAAAGCAGTTCATATTTTACTCTATATAAGCAGTTAAAATTATATTTTATATTTGAACAAGTTACAAATAAATACTTAAAAGAAATAAATAGCAGTACAAAGTGTTATCCACCATATCGCCTATAAATTTAAAGCAAACATATATTATTGGTAAAAAAAAAACATGGTGCAGAACCACTGTTTACTTAATCAGCAGTGATAGCCCAAAATAGATCAACAGATCAACTGTTCAAATAATGCAATACCCCTAGGACCTATAAAGAGTAGATCATTCTTTTACCTTGGCACAGTTTCAAGTTGACTACAATTTCTCCAGCCGTTTGCAATGTTCAATATAAAGTTAATCATCCTGGTTGCCCTGACCATCTCCATGGTGCAGAGCTGTTTCATTGAGGAGCCCGAAGAGGTGCAGTGTGGAAGTGGCAAGCCCCAGTGCGTCTCCTGCGGATCCAGGTCCAGCGGATCCAGGTCCTGCGGATGTGAATGCAATCCCTGTCGATGTGCTTCCTCTTGTGGGTGTGGCTGCAAGGATTAATCCAGAACTCCAGGTAGGTCTAACACGAAAGAGGTGTAGCATATTTCATTAATATACCCGAATTCCAGGATTCTTTGCTCCAATCTTCCACGGGACTTTGCCCTCAGAAAACTTTTGTTTTTAAAATTGTTTGCTTTTCCTTATCATTAAAGTACTGGTACATTTTGCAAACTTTCATCTTTTCGCACTTTGTGCGCTCAATTGTAAAGGGAGCGGTACAATGAGCAGACAATCATTTTCATTGCATTGATCACTTTTTTATTCATATTCGTTCACTCGTTGGCAAAGTAATTCCTTTGTTTTTCCACCTCGCTTTCCTGATTTCCCCAGTTCCGAAAATGGAAAACAAAAGGAAAAGTAATCATATCGGGACCTCTTCTCCGCCATTTCCCTCGTGTACATCTCGTTTGCACTTTTCTACGTGAATTGCTTCCTTTGTCCTTCTAGTTGGAGACCTGCAGTATTTAATTTCAGTTGAAGCTCTGTCTTCAAAAAGAAGAATTACAGAGAGAGAGCGGTTTTATTTAACCTTGGTACAATATTTATTATATATAGCACACCCATTGGTTCAAATTGGCGTACCTGTCCATGCTCCTCCTAGTATCCTTCATATAGGGATACAGATGGTGAGCGGCAGGATGCCTTCGCCTAATAGCCGTAAAAGCCTTATCGAGTCATTTAGAATGAAAACAAGCAATTAAAATGATGAATATGCAATAAACGTGAATTGTGTATACAGACAGACTCGCTGGCGACAACTCATACATTTTATATGCTAATGAGCGGCACACAAAAATAAAGGAGTCGAATTTTTGGGGAGTAAAATGAAAGGAATAAGTCGAACATACATTTGCTTAATGAAAATAGCGCCATTAAAATGTGAAAAACAACTTTAGATACCGAAATTGGAAACACGGCGACGTCTGGCAATTAAAAGGATACGAATGGAACAAGCTCCTATTAACTACCCGCTGTGATGTTGAATATTTATGCGTTGTGTCTATATAAATATATATATATACATTTGTATATATCCACATGATCACCTAGCAAATTAGAGATTAACACGCATGTGTCGTCCTTTTTGGGCCGTCCTTTTGTCATTTGGTTCATTGACCGCCGCAGTGGCAATAAAAGTAAATGGATCTGAAAACTTGGCGGCCGGTTTTATAACTTAACGAATTAGAGCAATTTGAGAAGAACTATAAAAACGTCCGGAAAACCGCAGAGGTATGTTAAAAATTTTTGGAGAAAATTTCCAGCGGCGCGTGCCGTTTCACTCGGGCAAGGTGGGCCGCAGCGAAAGAACCAAGGGGTGTGTTTAATAGGCCACGACGGACATTAGAACGCGAAAGGGAGGATCCATATCAGTGGAAAATTAAGTGCAGTTCGAGGACTTAAAAATTGGAAAATTGGAATTGGGGGGAATGGCAGGACACACCCGTGCCAGTTCATAATTGCTGCGTCTTGTGCAATGCAAACATGTTAATTAATTTGAGGCCTACGCGCCTGTCAGTTGTCAGTTGCTTGTTGTTTGGGCAGCGCATCTTGGCCTAAACCGATGCAGCGCGGGTCAACTCGGGTCGGGTCAACAACTTAATTATAGTGCTTAGTGTGTATTTTGCATTTCAGCGTCCAATTTATTATTTGTTTCTCCAATTGCTTGACCCGCCACGCCCCGCACTAATTTGATAATTGCAATTGCGTGTGTGTGCATTGGCGGTCGGCGGCTCATAAGCCCGTCTGATGGGTTAATTGGCCTTTAATTTGTTGCAAATTTACCGCGGGGTCAGTAATGGCCGCCCAATATATGTAGTGTCCAACACAATGTTCGAATTACATTTACAGCTGTACTGGATCTCCATGAAATATTGTGGTTTAGCAGTAGCGTTTTAAATGTGATTTGCATTAGCCAAAGAGTTTGGCACACAATCCCTTTGCCGGAAATTAGTCGCACCCAAAACTTGGTAAGCCAAATAAAATGGCTGAGTGACAAGTGGCTAAACGAAATTGATTGATGAGACAGCCGCTGAATCGAGCTAAAACTTTGACACAGGATCTCCGGGCGGATATAACTGCCAGGATGCGGGGATTCAATCTCTGCAGCGCTGTGCGGATCCTTATCATGAGTCCTTTTGGCACGATTCGTACAAATATTGTGACAGGAAAGGGGTCGGTCACGAATGTAAATGTATTGACATTAATGTAGCAATTGTCAAAGGATTTATTAACAATCCTGCGAGAGAGGGGGGTGAAATCGAGGGGTGCGGAGCCACTGTGGTGGTGGCTCTAAGTGCTATCAATCATTTGATTGATATTAATGAGCTGAAATTTGCATTATTCCGATGAGGATCACATGTTTAGTCGTTGCTGACTTTTGGGAGCGAGTGTTTGCCAAATGTTTGAATATACAAACATACATATCTCCTGCCTAATTAAATTTACCGAGCACGATTTTCCATTAGCAGTGGCAAAATTCAATTCAATTGGATATGTATTTTGCAATCAGATTTCATTACTCCGGCTGGCAGGCGAATAAATTATACAAAAACCATCCTCCAAAATATCGAAGGCAGTCGAAGGGAAAAGAAAAACTCAAATGTAACAAGAAGATCAACATGAAAGCCACAAGAATACAAATTACCATCCCACGAAAAGCCAGACATCTCCGCCCACATCCTGGATCCTGAATCCTGAGGCCTGAATATATATAAATATAGACATACTCACTTACCCAGCCATATAAATGCACAGTTTGTGATGCATATAAAAAGCGGAAAGCAAATTTGAATTTTTAAATTAGTTTTGTTAACTTTGGCCATTGTGGTTGTGGTTGTTGCGTTTCTGGTTCTGCTGCTGGTGCTGTTGCTGCTGCTGGTTGTTGTGCCAGAGCCTGGAAATGTTTAACGACTCGTAAGGAAATTGCAAAGTAAAATGTCTTCAGGAATTCCACATTTTCCGTATACGTAATAAAAAAGCCAAAGGAAACGGGCAACAAATGCGGCGAGGAAAACCACAAGATGGCGTTGAGTGGGCGGAAGCGGGGCTCGTTGGTTGGATGGGTGTTTGGGTGGGTGGCTGTTTCGGCAAGTTGGGGGTGGTTGCGAAAATGGGTGGCTGAAAATGGCGAATTAAATTTGAAATTGCGCTCGGCTGTTGGTGGAAGGAGAGGCTGCCAGGGAGCGAGGATGCCCACAGAGATGAAGAAGGAAAATGTCACAGCAAGTTGGGGTAAAAGTTGCGTCTGGCATTGCTTTTGTTGTGTAAAATATGGAAAAATGTCTCCGCGCCGCATAATGCTGTGCCGTGAGGTATGCGACTGCTGCTTATGCATACCAAATGTGTGTGACGACCAGGGCATCACCCCCCGCCCCCTCCTAACACGCCCACCACCCCCCTTTGGAAGGGCATCCGAAGCGGCAGCAAGTTTATTTGTTTTGTCAGCCGGTGCACGCAGCCTGGAGACCAGTTGATGGCTTGGAAAATAAGCTCAGGGCTTTCCCTAGAATTGTGCTCCCATTTTGAGGTGCCCGTCCTCGCAGCTCAGCTCATTTAAAATGCAAAGCAGCAGTGTAGTACTTGGGTATTGTTATTTATATTGTTGCCTAACCTCGAGATAATATGTATTAATATAATAAAATATTAATAGCTTCCCATTATGATGGCAAAGATAGAATTATATAAAAATCATACCAATCCTAATGAATATGTCACGAACAAAATAAAATAAATTTGGGTAGTGTTTTGATAAAGTTTTTTGTATAGAGATTGAAACAACTTTTACCATATAATCGTATCTTATTATAAGAGAGCACTGAGTGGTAACAGAATTTATTTACTTTCCTTCATTTTTTTGATCGAATCACTACCCCAATTTTTGAAATACTTATAAGACGATTACAGTTAGCATTCGTTACATTTTTAATCAGTACAAGGACTAAGCAGACTATTTTGTCATACTTTCACAGCAGCTAGTGAATTTCAAAAAATTAAAATTAAATGCTGACCAATGTGTACAAAAAGGACCCGTGAATAGACACCCATCGAAGGAAAACACACATGGCGAACACCATAAAGCCGGAGCAGAAAGCAAAGGAGATGGCACGAGAAAGCGCAAAAAAAGGACTTTGTGCAATTCATTTTGCCAAGTAAAATTACTTGTCGCCTGGAGGGAATGATATACTCGCAACGTGGCATGGGTATCCAGTGCACTTACGGGACAATGTATGCATGCTAGTCCAGCTATATGGCAAAACATGTGGTTGGGGTGGGCGGACGCTCAAATTGGACAAACAACAACAAAGGCGGTGGCACACTCAAAGTGAACGCCATGTCTAGGAAAATATTAAAATAAGCTTTAACATGTCTTCGTTTGTGTGCAGTGGCTCACATTTTGCCGTTGGTGCGAAATGTTGCAATCAAAAATTGGCTGGCGACCCTCCTCATCTCGTGGCCACACGGAAAAGATGAAAGGCGAAATGAAGGACTAGATGGGAGCGGGCTATCAAGTAAGAGCCGGAAAACTTTTGATGCTGTTTGCTACTTTTCACATTTCCCTGTCCTGTCAGCAGCGTCCTGACCGCAGTGTGCTCCTTTTCATTTAAACTTTTTTGTCTTCGGCAGCGCCGCTTTTGATTTCAGGACGGGTCGAGGACATGGACACTTTTCCATTTCTCTCGGTTTGTCAGTCAATTTGGAATCTGCAGATTCCAGTTGATAAAAACTCTGTGATTGGCTTTGGCAAGCAAATTATCATAGACCTACAGAGGGAAAAATAAAGCTGCCTTACAGTTATACAGGATAATTTCTAATGACCATGTCGGAAAAACTTGGTAATACGTTTGGTCTAAAAAAATAGGAAGAGTAATTATTTATGTTTTTTTTAAAGCATAACCACTAAAGTCCATATGGTTTATAAATCTATTTAATGAAAACCATTAATTTATAAAATATATATGGTAGACTGACAAAAGGAGGAAAAGTTCAGAAAGATTATATTATATCATATGAAAAATATATTATATATATTTCAAATGCTTGCTGGATCTAATAATTATTAATAAATTGTAATAACTAGTTGTATTAATTTATAATTATTTTATTATTTAGCATACCAACTCAATCTCTCTGTGTCCTTGTTATGACTTCTCGAAGGGCAACTGCTTAAGTATTCCAGCAAGTTTTCCATCTCGAGCTGCGGCGGCTGCTTTGCATATAAATGTGCAAGGTTAAAACTAATTAAATGTGCCAAGTAGGCGACTTGTTCTTGTTGCTCAGTCGTTTGGACTGTATTTTTCATTCCATTTCGCAGTGGCACAGATTCAGATTGGGGCGACGGCTTGACAAATGGATGGGGTGTCAAAGAGCTTTGATAAGTTGCCGGCAATGGCTGCTCTAACAAATGGCGCCATCAATTTCGAGGTGTGGCCTGTCCGGAGCTGGCGTGGCCCTTCAGCCCGAGAAAAAGTCGGGGAAAAGCGCGAGGAAAGTCGGGGAAAATTGTACAAGCTAATTTTCATGCTCGGCACGCGCACAAATACCAGGAGGTGGTTGATTCACTTGGTTGGCTGGCGGACTGTGGGACTGTCTGACTGGCATATTAGAGTAATTAAATGGCAAACGCAAACTTAATTGGAACGACTGTCTCTGTCGGAGAGCGAGGTAGTCGGCAGTAAAATAAAAAAGGACCACATAAAACTTAACTTGAACGGTAACCATTTTGCGGGCATTACCCAACTTCGCATTGCCTCGCATTGAAGTGCGTGCCTATTTATTTAACAAATTAGCATAATTGTTCACAAAATAAAATTCAACTTAAGTACAAATGATGGCCGGCGCTGTTAATTAACATGTGGGTGCAGGCAGGACATCCGAAATGTGGGGGCGGAGTCATCCTTATCCCGCAGCGCAAATTAGTTGTGTACGCCAATGCTAATTGCGAAATGGCATGTCCTTCGGCAATGAAAAAAAGCTCCCGTTATGGCTGGGAAACATATGAAAATTGTTTTGACTTTAGATAAGCGAAAAGTCGACTGTGCGTCCGTTTTTCAGTTGGGCTGGGCCCCAAGCATGCCGTGATAGGGACGAAACAAGGACAATCAAATTTATGACCTGCAGTTGAAGATGGGACTTAAGCGGCACTTGTCGAGTTTAATTACCATGCTGCAGCACTTGCACAAATGCCTCAGCTCGCCAGTTTAGTAATCTTGTAGCTTTCAACTAGACCAGGACAGCTGGTCGAGTGCGAGATCGCATCTTCATTATCATCATCCTTATCATCATCATCACCCAAACCCTTTCGCAATTGAATCCAAGTAAAGCATCTGAATCTGACTCCGACTGTGCGGCTTTGTGTGTGTCCATCTGCGATAAGCTTTGTCGCCAGTTTGCTGACAACACGCAATGACAACTTTCCAGAGCTACTCGTACCTATGAAGTAGTTCCTCCCCTTTTTGGTCCGACTTTCAAGCCGGAGATACAGTCACATCCACACCCGTCCAGTTGTGTGTATCTGTTCAAAGGCAATTTCGAGCGGCACACACAATGGCAAGTGCCATCGTCCTCGTCATTATTGTCAGTGTCATTGTCCAGGCATCGCCTTCTTGGCCCCTCGTCCTTTCTAGTCCCTCTATTTTCGTCCATTTCGTACTTCTCGTCCTTTGTTTAAAGTGTTGGCCGGCGCACCATTGTCCTGTTCTTGTTCGTGGCATTTGAAAGCCGCGTTGCTGTTGCTTTTGCGGCGCTTATCGCGCAAACAATTTAACAAATGGCTCAAATTATTGGCTAATATTATTGAGCTAGACAAAAAAGCACCGGGGTCGAGTAACATTTTTGGCCCCAATCGAACCGATAGCTGAACAAAATTAAACTCAGATATTTTTAAATGTTAGGCAATGGCTTTCCATTCTATATATTCAACCATATTCAGTCCATGAAAGTAGTCGATTAAGCCGTTTGTCAACAAATAATGGTAAGTACATCTTTAAATAAATTATTACTGAGAATAACAAAAATGAACCCAGAACTATTTAAAGTAAAGATAAATATTTTAAAAATATTTCTTACCTACGTAGTTTATGCTATTACATAATAGTTAAGGTTTCTTTTATTAAACGATATTGCACCCTTTAAACGTTAAAAATATGGATTGACTTTATTTGAGAAATTTTATTCTTTAAGTAAGCTAACTTTTGTAAATTATTCAAGAAATTATATTTTGTTAAATACTGTCCATTACTCAAATTAGGTTATGGAAAAATTAAAATACTTAGTTACAAGTTGAATAAATTATTTTTTTATCTTCTCTGATGGTCATTATCCTATTCCAGAACCCGGCCGTAAGCTTCGCTAAGCTTTTCGAGCTTTTGCAGCCATTGCGTATACGCGATGAGGGCTGAAGGGTAGCAGTCACTCTTGTGAGGCAGGGAACACCTTACATACAGGCATGTTTACCCGCATGGGTGTGCGTTCCGCACTATAACTGATTCCATTAGCCGCACACATGGGCGGCTGTGCGTTGAACAGTCCAAATTATGCTGACATGTTGATGCGTTCCACAGGATTATGCTCTCCTGGTACGAAATCTACCACGAAAGAATGTGTACGAGTATGTGACGGACGTATACACGTGTCGCCTGAGCACACACACTGAAATCTGTCAAGTGTGAGAGAAGCTGCCACACTCACAAGGGCGAAATCAAAGACACAGGACCGCGCTTTCGTTCTCTGTATGAGAGCGTATGTACGTGTGTGTGAGACGCGACCTTGAGCAGGAGTCGCGCACTTAATGCAGCCGCAAGAGCAACCCCTAAATTGCCAGCAGCCACAAACAGTTGCGTTCAAGATAATAAAGTCACAGCAATGCACTAAATTTGTTCAGTAAAATAAATTAAATGAAAATCTTAGAATTACTTTTCAAAAACCAAAAGTACTAAGAGCCGAACTTACAAAAAAACTTTTCCGAAAGGTTTCAAGCAGTCAGCTTTGATTCCCTCGATTTCATAAGGCGTAGAAATGAAATGCGGTGTTTCTCAAATTCTATGCTCTACTGTATGATACCCTTAACACCAAGAGACATATTTCAAATGTGAAATTAAACAATTTGTGCTAAATTACTAACCGCACAACCGAACTTACAAAAAAACTTTTCCGAAAGGTTTCAAGCAGTCAGCTTTGATTCCCTCGATTTCATAAGGCGTAGAAATGAAATGCGGTGTTTCTCAAATTCTATGCTCTACTGTATGATACCCTTAACACCAAGAGACATATTTCAAATGTGAAATTAAACAATTTGTGCTAAATTACTAACCGCAGTTGTGGCTGAAACCCACCGGGGTGCATCAATATAAAGACGTAGTAATGCCGCTCCGGCTGGCGGTTCTGTTCGCCTGGTGCACTAAGGTTGCTCCTAGTTACGACGTAACTGTTAACCGGTTTGGACTGTCGGCAGCGCTGCTGCCGAATGTTACCGTTATGTAATAGCCTCGACAATGGTAACGTGAAAGAAGCCAGCCCACTCGGTGGGTGGGCCAGCGGGGCAGGCCGTACGTACGCTTTACTCCGCCCCGTAGATCACGCCCTAGTGGGCGACATGCGCAATGGCAGCGAACTGCCGTGGGTTGCCCACTGCGGTTGCTGGTCGCCTGGTAATCCTTGGGCGTTACCTTAAGAAGGGTTAAACCGCTGATGGACACGTGTCTGTCTATTTGAATGTGCTGTTGCTGCAGAGGTTCTTGGCCGCGTTCTTGGCAAAAATCACAAAGAGCCAGTCCGGCGGTGCGGCACTCGTTTTGGGCGCCACCCAGTGCCCGTACTCGCTAATTGAAACGCTGCGCGGGACTCGGAGGTTGCCGGTGCCTGTGACCCACCCACTTGGGCGGGCAGAACGCGACCTGCCATCCACAGGGGCGTCGTCCCTGCCATCGGGTTCCTGTTCCAGTGGTTGTCAGTGTTGCAAAAATTCTGACTTTTTCTAACTTTTTATGTTAGTTATATGTACATATTCTCCAACAGCAATTTTGAAACATTTCAAAATGTTTATTGAGAACACTCAAAATAAATATTCATGTAAAATGGCTTTAATTTTAAATACACTTTAAACTTTTATCTGTTGTTTATATCTTTATACTTTTTAAAATCGTGTTTTTATTCGACTTTTTTGTATTCATTTATTATTAAAGCTCGACCTAAAAGTTCTGGCTTTTTATTTTGTATAGTTTTTATATAGCCTAAATAACAGCACTAGGGGTTGCAGGGCCGAAAACACGCCACTGCCATCGAAACCCACCCCTAAAGTAAGGAATGGCAATGTCAAGCGACACACCCCTCGCGCACGCACACACATGCACACTCATGGGCACCATGGAGTCCTTTCGATTTCATTATATTCGCTATATAAGGGGTGTCCTCTGAATCACACATTCCACACTCCTCCTGCAATTGCAGTGCGCCTGGTATTAGACCTCAAGCGGAATTTCCTTTCGTTTGATTGTAAGTTGTGGAAGCGCGCAACAGCATGCGTGCTGAATTTTAACTATTACAATATAAATATTTGTATATAATACCTAATATTTTTTTATAATTGTTACAATATTGATTAATCTTAGCACTGATGTTTTAAAATTATTACTTTGTTCATTTTAAATTAATGTAAATTAATTATTGAATCTTTTAAAATCTAGAATCAGTTTACGATCCAAAAATTTAAAGTAACGGTAATGCCAGAAAACAGCGATAATAAAGAAAAAATCGTTAGTTCTTATCAACAGTAATCGCCTATTATTCAATTGGATTTAAACACCAGCCCTTCCGCTTTCATTATTATTTATTTCCTGGGATAATTTAAAGATTGTATGGATGCGTCAAGAGTTTCAATATGCGAAAGTGAAATCTCAAATATAAATCAGTAGTATAATTTCCCGAAGGTTTTTTAGCAAAGTTGCAAAACAAAAAACTAAAAACTCAACGATTAGTGATTGAAAATATTAGGGAATACCTCGAATGGAATATATTTTTAGCGCGCATGGTATTTTTTATCGCTATCAGCGCGGTCATACTGGTAACGTATTGGTTACCATCGTAAATTATTTGGCAATCCGACTACTTGCTGGCAGCCAAATAACTGCAGAATGTTTGAGCAGCTGGCCTGAGAGCTAGTGCCGGCTGCCCGAGCCCAATTCCCCCGGAAACCCACTCCGTTGGACGTCCAGCACAGAACACTCTGAAGCTCCAAACGCACCGCACGCACATCTGGCAACCGACTGTAAACAAACTCGGGATATGGTAATTAGAAGATGCCGACATGAAGTGTGCAAATCATGCGAAAACTAGTTTCAGAGCCGCGCCGGTTGTTGAACTCTTGACACTTGACTGGGAATAGATTATCGCCCGCGGGTTCAATAGGAATCGCTGAATCTTTCGAGTCAGCAGCACTGGGCATTCAATCCGAGAAAGCAAACGAAACGCGCCACATGTACACCTATAAGATGGGTCGGGTTCCAGAGCTGGTTATATGGTGAGAGTCCAACGAAATTACCAATAAAAGTAGACCAATTCCGCCCTTTAACTCTGGACAGCTCTTTCATCGTGGTCAGCCTGCTGGTCATACACTTCTTCTCGGATCTGCTGAGAGCCTCCCTAGGAGGCTACTACAACCAGGATGTTACCCTTTCCCAGCTGGTGGAGTCGCAGAGCTCGGACTACGCTTGGTTCCTTAAGTTGCTGGTCAATTGCTTTGGCTATAGCTGCGTCTTTGTGCCGGGGTACTTAATCTACAAATATGTCGGCAGGATTAACTACCTGGAAAGGGGCAACAAGACATTTCTGCACAGAGCTATCAATATGTGTATAACAGGTAACTCTGGATACGATCAATTGGATGCAGGGAGCAGCGCCGCGGATAAGGAACGTCAGGCGGCCTCTACGGCAGCTAAGCGAACGAGTTCCCAGGAGGCCGTGCAACTGTTATGGTGCTTTGGTGGCCTGATGATCTCCTATCTTACCTGGGGTGTGTTACAGGAGAAGATAATGACACAAAACTATTTTAATTTTGCTGGAGAAAGTGCCAAGTTTAAGGATTCTCAGTTCCTAGTGTTTTCCAATCGTCTGCTGGCTTTTCTCGTGGCGCTGGCCTATCTACAATGGCAGCCCTCACCTGTGCGACACCGTGCACCTCTGTACAAATACTCCTATGCCTCCTTCTCGAACATAATGAGCGCATGGTTTCAGTACGAGGCCCTGAAGTTTGTCAACTTTCCCACCCAGGTGCTTGCCAAGTCGTGCAAGATTATACCCGTGATGCTGATGGGCAAACTTATGTCCAAAGCGAAGTATGAGAGTTACGAGTATGTGACGGCCCTGCTTATATCGCTGGGCATGATCTTCTTTATGAGCGGCTCCTCGGACAGCAGCAAGGCCAGCGGAGTGACTACGCTCACGGGCATCTTCCTGCTCTCCATGTACATGGTCTTCGACAGTTTCACTGCCAATTGGCAGGGATCGCTTTTCAAGAGCTACGCCATGACTCCGTTGCAAATGATGTGCGGCGTCAACTTGTTTTCCTCCATCTTCACTGGAGCCTCGCTGTCCATGCAGGGAGGATTCATGGACTCCTTGGCATTTGCCACAGAGGTAAATATTTAAAAAGATACATCGACAGACACATTAAATCAATATCAATACTCAAGTGATATCACTATTCAACAAAAATAGCGTAGCTTGTTCTGAATATTTGATTTGTTTATTTTCTGTTAGCGTAACCCAAATTCGTACATTTGTAAGTATATAAGCCATTACTTGGTTTATGTACTTTCATAGAAGCATAGAAATAGCGAATGAATTTGAAAAAAAAGGGTTTTGAAGCAGACATATGTAAGACACCAGATGGTCCTACCTCACGTTCTTTTGTATTTTTCCAGCATCCTAAGTTCGTATTTGATATGGTTGTGCTTTCTGTTTGCTCAGCGGTCGGCCAATTGTTTATCTATCACACAATTGATGTCTTCGGCCCAGTTGTGTTTACCATAATAATGACACTGCGTCAGGTGAGTTATTTAGAAAAAGTAGAAAGGGGGTTTGTTTATTCAACTGCGTGCTTATGAAAAATTTAATTCTGCTTCCCATAGGCGGTGGCCATCATGCTCTCCTGCTTCATCTACCAGCACAGCATTTCGCTGTTGGGCATCTTCGGGGTTCTGATCGTCTTCGTGGCCATCTTCCTAAGGGTCTACTGCACCCAGCGATTGAGGGCGATTCGGAAACGGGCAGAGGGTAACAAACCCAAAATGGCTGTCTAACTAGGGACGTGGAATCCCCTCAAATAAAACGCACAGACTTCCAGGCTCACCCTTTTTATTGTGCTCATGGTAGCCCATGGAAGATCCAACTTCCAAAGCCCAAACAGAGGCTGCTCGGACTCTCCAAAAATTGTATAGTTTTGTTTTTATAGTCCTAAGTTAAATGTAAACTTGTATCTTAATCGTAAGCGTAGACGTCTAACGAGTGATTCGTGTGCTGAAGTAAACATTTTTATGTTTTCTGCAATAATTACAGTTTTCTAAAGAAGTTAAATATTGTATTTTTTATTTTTCATTTGAAAACCGATTAACGTTAAGTCCCACTATTTTGAATGGAATCTTTAGCTAAAAGGTATTTCTGAGAATTCGATTTCTATTTTCCGTGTTTGGTAAATTGCTTATCCAAAAACGGCTTCACTAAACGGACTAAAATTTGTAAAATGATTTCTAATTTTAATTTTGCTTCGAAACAGGCATTAGATGATTCATATTTTTATTCATACTCTGTATATTACTTTAACAGGGCTTATTTGCTGACAATTTTTATTAGGCATTAATAGCTGTGCAGAGCGTCAAAAATTGATTAATGTGAGGAGCATCCGTGCATTCCCCAAAACCTAATTAGCTTGGCTCCCATCTTAGCGATACTTGGTGCGGTCGGTAAACTCGACATTGACCCACTTTCGAGTTACATTTTTGGCAGAAACGTGGTTTTGGCCAAAACAGCAATGGGTGAGAGCTTCCATCGCTTGGTTCAGGTCAATGCACATGAGTCGCCGAGTGTAACATGTTTTTACTAGGCTATTGTTGTGCTATGTGGGCGATTATACTGATGATGATGAGGTTGATGATGCCGGTGGCTCGGGTGGGCGGCCTGAATTACCATATCAAAACAATGCCCTGGAAAAATTGCCAATAAAATAGGGCATTATGCAATATCGCCGGTGTCTGCCTGCCTTCTAAGGGAAAAGCAACCAATTTGCCAAACTCGAGGTGGCTTTTTCGCGCACGGGCAAGGTGATAAGTTGGGGCGTACTCCGCATTAGAGGAATAGTTTGTGCCCATCCCGCCGAGCGTGCAGAAGTGTTTCAGCAATAGAATCGAGTTTCCAACATGAAACTGTTCCTTCTACTCCTTCTGGGAGGCTTGGGCTATTCGTTGGCCTATCCGCGCACCTATAGTTACGAGTATCCCCGCCGGAGGGCCTACTCCACATCGTATTCCGGGAATTCTTATAGCTCCTTGGCCAGCCGGAAGGCCAGGGACGAAAGTACCACCAACAAATCGGACAAGGAGAATGCCAAGTTTGCAGGTGCTTCCAATCAGGAGTTGGATGAATCCGGTGACGAACGCACACTGCTACTTAAAAAGAAGCTCAAGAGGTTGGCCAGGCCCTACCTGGGAGGTTATGGCGGATATGGTGGATACGGAGGATACGGCGGATATGGAGGATACGGCGGCGGCCCCTGCTCCCCGTTTGGTCGCGATGCTAAAGGTGGTCAGAGTCAGAAGGAACAGGGTCGCTTTCTTTTCGACGTGAATGTGGTCAAAGTCTACCCCGGAGGATGTCGCGGCTACGGAGGAGGTGGATTGGGCGGAGGTCTTTTGTCAGATCCTCTACCCCCTGTACAACCCATTCCAGTGCCAGTGCGTCCGTACGCTCCATTTGCCACCTGGCTGTCGCTCTTCGCTCCGGGAATTCTGAACTCTGCAGTGGTGCCAGGTGTTCCTGTCAGGGATCCCCTTAGAGATCCAGTTCGCCCGGCTGGAGATGCGCAGAGCGACCCTGAAGTGGATCCCAACTATGCGGCACCTCCGCCAGTGAGGCGACCTGTTCCGAATCGTGTGTACTACGATTCGGCGGGAGCGGTAAGTTTAATATCTTAAATGTATTCCGAATCTTTAAATTTATTTATTCCAGCCTCCTGTGACACCTGCGCAACTAGTCGGAGGCGTGGCCACCACAGTAAACGGAATCATTCAGCAGTTGACGGGTCAGGTGCAGCCAGTTTACCAAACTGGAGGCTATCGGTCAAGGGATCAGCGAAGCAGCTACGGATAAGGAGCTACAAATCGAATTTGTATGCAGCGATATGTACATTTTAGTGTAAATAGTTTTTATGCAATAATAGTAGCGATTTTATGTACGACATACGTTTACCATTATTTAACGAAGATTCCTTACAAATAAAAGGACAGCTTGTATAAATATATATTGGTGTTAAGGGTAGCGGTAAAGTTTACTTAAAATAATTGCCAAGCAGTTAATGGGAGTCGTATGTTTGGCGTTCCAGCAAGATAAACTCTAGGAATTCCCAGATAATTGCGAGGCAATGGATTTGTCAGGCTTGCGCATAAATCTTTGGCCATTAAATTTATGCACGTCGCGTCTGCTTCATAAAAATAAGTGAGAGAATAACCACAAAGGCAGCGCCAAGGACAATATTTCCAACAGGAAAACCGGATTTGGAGTGTCTTGAATTGAACTTACTAAATCTGGTTATGTGTCTTCGTTTATTTACAAACTACAAAGTGTCCATCACAAGTACTTTACTGTTTCGGCGGTAAGATCTGGCATCTTTACTTTCCAAAGAAGCCATTGCCTCCATAGCCACCGCCACCATAACCACCGCCTCCGTAATATCCATTGGAGTACTGCGACTGACTATAGTGGCCGCCATAGGATCCGCCCTGATTGTAGTAAGATCCACCGCCCGGATAGTATCCTCCGTGGTGGTGAGGCCTGTGTCCGAAACCGGAGTAACCTCCTCCTGGATAGTAGCCGCCTCCGAAGCCACCGCTGCCGTACCCGGGGTAGTCTGAGTAGCCACCACCATAGCCGCCTGGGTAGCCACTGGCATAGCCACTGGGATAGCCACCGCCTCCGAATCCGCTATACAGGCCACCACCCACTCCGATGCCGGCACTAAGGCCCACACTGCCGCCAAATCCACCGCCCAGAAGGCCCAAGGTGCGACCTTCGGCCTTGACGGGCGCCGCCTGGCCTTGGCCGGCAATCAGCAAAAGGGCCAGCATCTGCAAGGTAACCAAATCGATTCAGTGCATTCCAATCGGAGCGGAAATAGCAGCCGGACTTACGCAACTCACACGAACCAGAGCCATTGCGATAATGAGCGCTTCTTGGACAAAACTAAATTGCAATTGTGGAGTGCCCACCGCTTTTATACCGCCACTTCGATCCGGCCAAGAAGCTCAAGTACGCGCTACGCATTGCCAAGTGATTCTACGTAAATTGCAGAACAAACACAGCGAAAGCGAAACCAGTTTGTGACGTAATTTTGGAATCCCCAAGAGACACTTTGCCTGGCACTGCTTCACTGGGCCTCAGAACGCGTTAATTTTTCGAACTCACAGCCCCAAAACTAAATTATAATTTTTTTGAGTGCTGTCTTTAGTTGCGGTCCGAGCAAGATCGTGGAAAACCCAATAAAAGTAATCACTGAAGCGATCGCATACTACAATCACCCGGCGTTTTCAAGACCAACCAGAAAATGCTGAAATACGAATTTAAAATTCCACCGAAACCGATAGATGACTCTGCACTTTAAAAATTTATAATTTAAACGTAAAATATTTTAACTTTAAATCCGAATCAACTGTTTTATATAATATAATAATATTATAGTAACATTAATTTTGATAAATTATTTCTCTTAGTGGGCTGCGATAGCAGGGTTAAACCAAACTGCTCATGGTAAGGGTATTAAACATCATCGCAATCCACTAGCATGCAAAACAGATGACTTAGGCCACAAACTTCAGCGATGAACGTGCAACGAAGCAGGTCGGGATGAGAGATAAGACTGGTCCGCATTCGTCTGGCTCATTAGCACTTGTTACTTCTGCTATTCCGGCAGATCTGACTATATATATGACTAATGACAACTACGTATTTATGTGCCCAACTTGTTTTGTTTATTCTGGTCAATTGCTACGCCCTCACTTTCGTTTTCAGTTTATTCACCTGAAACAGCAAGGACAGCATGGAAACATCTATTTATGGATTTGTTATACAAATTCAAATACTATTATTACAATTACATTTATACTTAGGTATAGTTATATTTTATCGAAGAAATTTAGTCTGTTGCGCGTGACTAGGTTTAATGAACCCCAATAGGTATTTCAATATTCAAAGTTGTCTAAGTGGCGCTGTACTAATGATTATAGTCTCGCATTTGTTCTGTAATTATGACAAATCTCATTATTGTAATTACTTGCGAACTTTACTTCCGTTTTTCGGCGACTATAAGAATGGCAAATTTTAATCAGTTGCCATTGAGTTTTTGCCAACCATGAAGGTGGGAGCACCATAAATTGTAGCTGCTCGGACTAAATCGTTAATTTGGAATCTTTGAAATACTTTGCAGTTCCTCTCATTGTCTTTCCTGTTGAGCTGCCTGGTAGCCGGAGCTTTGAGTGCCCCCCAATTTGGATATGGATTCGCAGGATACGGAAGTTATGGAGGATTTGGGGGAAGCTATGCCTCAGCCAGTGCCGCAGCGAGCAGCAGTGCGGGAGGATATCAAGGATTCGGATACCCAGGATATGGGGGATACGGAGGATACGGTGGGGGCTATCAGCAGCAGTACAACCAGTTCAGCAACTACAACAACTACGGATCTTCTGGCTACTACGGCGGTTACCCATTCGGTAGATGAGTTGGGAAAAAACAAGTCGTAGCTGCTGGAAATTTCTGTCCCTGTTTTGTTTGATTTCTTTATTTGGCTTTTAATGTGATGGAGGTCAATAAAACGAAAATACCCAATGTGATTCACTCAAGTGTTTACTATTTGCATGTTTCCTATCACATTTCATTTAAATGCTGATTATACATTTGGTAATATTAGATATTTCTCAAATTTGTATCTAAGTTCTTTTTCTCTTCTAAGCTAGCAAAATTTATGTCACGTTTCCCATTGACATTCATATGTTTTCTGCTCATTTATTTTTACATTTCTTTTCTCATGCCCAACTTTACTCTTGTTGCTCTCAAAAAACCTGAAATTTTCAGGGGCAAATCGCATGCATAAGGCATATATAAGCCATAGCCTGAAGTTCACATCGGCGACAACAACAAAAGCCCATACAAACCAAACCTCTTCAACGGCTTATTGCATAAGGGCGATTCGAACCGCTCAGAAAAAGAAAAAGCGTCTGCGAGATAAAAACGCGTCGACTGACGCGCAGCCGCTTCAATTGATCACGCGTCGTTGTCCAAGTCTAAGCCGAAATACTAGCTTCGTCATCGGCCCAAACAGTTGAACTTGAAGTTTACAACAAGATATAATCGTTTTAAGACATAAGAAGACCTGTGTTGATTCCAAAACAGATTTAATCATTTAAAGTTGCGCTTAAGCCACGTTAAAACGACAAAATGCGAATAATTGTAAGTGATGGATTTCAGTTTTAGAAGAAACAAGTGTTGTAAGGAAGTGATTATAAAAAATGAAAAAGCCATAACAAAATAATAAACTGCAAAAAGTATTAATAATTTATTTCCAATTGATAAAAAAAAGCCGTAAAAAGCCATAACAAAATAATAAACTGCCAAAAGTATTAAAATCCAATTGATATAAAACTGCGTAAAAATCTACAAATATTAGTTTTGCAAATTATTTCAGTAGAAGTCAATAAAGTTATTGCTTTAAAAGATTTATAGTACATCAAGAACACCGTTCAAATCAATAAAATTAATATTTAGTTGTAGGGTAATATATTTTGACATCCGCTTTAGTTTTCATTTCCATTATTCAAATTGCAGCCTACACCTTTATTACTTTTACTGGGAGTTTGTTTCCTCATCAACCTTGATGAAACTGCTGCTGGAAAAGTTAAATTACTAGCCTTTAAGGGACCTCATGCCGGCTTTGTGGGTCTCAAGGTTCGCACTCCCAAGCTTCTGGGCCTAAAAAGCGGATTGGTGGGTGGAGCAGCTGGATTTGGACTCGGTGCGGCTGTGGGCGCTAAGTTGGGCGCTGGATTAGCTGGATTAGGAAGCCATGTTGGGGGTCTGGGAGGCGGTCTTGGAGGAGGATATGGCGGAGGACATGGCGGAGGATATGGCGGAGGATTCGGCGGAGGATACGGCGGAGGATACGGTGGAGGATACGGTGGAGGTTACGGCGGTGGATACGGTAGGAGCAGCGGCTATGAACACCATGAGTACCACGAAAGCCATTACAGTGAAGGATCCAGTTACGGTGGTGGAGGTGGCCAGTGGAAAAAATAGGGTACAGTAATGTTATTAGTGATTATTCATGTCCTAGCCATCAGAATCAAAAACAAGAGGGAACGCTATAGTCGAGTTTTCCGACTATCTGATACCCGTTACTCAGCTAGTGAAAGTGCGAAGAAGGTCTTCAACACTGACGGTTTTGGGCGTTAGAGTGGGCGTGGCAAAAAGTTGTTTGACAAATCGATAAAAATTTACAAGACTAATACAAAAATGAAAAAATATCAAAACATTTTTCAAAAGTGTGGGCGCAGCAGCTTTGGGCGGTTTGTGGGCCCTAGAGTGGGCGTGGCAAAAAGTTTTTTGACAAATCAATAGAAATTTACAACACCAACACCAAAATGAAAAAATATCAAAACATTTTTCAAAAGTGTGGGCGTGGCAGTTTTGGGCGGTTTGTGGGCGTGGCAGCATGATTCGACAAACGTGCGCTGCGTCTATGTCCCTGGAGCCTGTATGCTTAATCTCAACTTTCTAGCTTTTGTAGTTCCTGAGAGCTCGACGTTCATACGGACTGACAGACGGACAGACCGACGGACAGACAGACATGGCCAAATCGACTCGGCTACTGATCCTGATCAAGAATATATATACTTTATATGGTCGGAAACGCTTCCTTCTGCCTGTTACATACTTTTCAACGAATCTAGTATACCCTTTTACTCTACGAGTAACGGGTATAATGACTGTTATTTAGATATAATTAATTTGTCCATTTACGTAGGAAATAAACAAGTTTTTATAAACCGTTCGCAATTGTGTTTACCTTGTCTAACGAACTGCTTGTCGTCCTTGACTAGGAAAACAGGCTTCAGGCGGTCGACTGATACTGCTGAGTCCTTCCCGTCGATTCGTATGGTGAAAACTCGGTCGTTGTCGCGTTTGATGATTTCGTACGGTCCGGTGTAAGGAGGCTCCAGAGGTTGCTTTACTGCGTCTATGCGGAGAAATACATGGGTGCATTTGTCAATTCCCTTCAGTAGGAACATTTTTTCTTTAATATGTTGCGATGTGGGAGTTGGTCGAATTTTCTGCATGTGCTCTCGAAAACTGCTCAGGAATGTCGTAGGATCCACAGTTTCATCCATGTTGGCGAAGAATTCGTTTGGCAGTCGAATTGGTACTCCGTATAACATTTCAGCTGCAGATGATTTTATGTCTTCTTTGAAACAGGTACGAAGGCCAAGTAGCACAGTTGGTAATAGTTGAGGCCACGGCGTGCCACTGCTGCACATCAAGGACGATTTGAAGGATCTGTGCCACCTCTCTATAAGTCCGTTTGATTGCGGATGGTAGGCCGTAGTGTGAATATGCTTGCTTCCGATCAGGTTGGCTAGTTGTTTGAAAACTGCAGATTCAAACTGCGCGTCTTGATCAGTAGTGATTGTTTTGGGTGATCCAAAACGGGATATCCAGTGTGTCCAGAACGCCATGGCTATCGTATCGGCCGTGATATTAGTGAGTGGTACTGCTTCTGGCCATCGTGAGAAACGGTCAATCATTGTAAGACAATAGCGATAGTTTTGTTGTAAAGGCATAACAACTATATCTAGGTGGACGTGGACGAATCTTCCATTTGGCACAGCGATCTTCTCCGGCTGAAGGTGATTGTGCTTGTGAATTTTGGAGCGCTGGCATGGGAGACAAAATCTACACCATTTGAGGACATCTTTGTTCATCGAAGGCCAGACAAACTTCTGTCTGGGATGCGAAAGATTGTGGATATATGAGAAAGCCTGTTTGCGAAGAGATTGCGGTACAAAAGGACGGAGATTTGGTGTGGATACGTCACAGTATATTGAATTTTCTCCACCAAAACAAACTTTCTTCAGCTTTAAGATGCGTGTCAACTCAAAATCTGAGGCTTGCTCCTCCTCGAGTTGCGCCTCGCAAAAAGCGTCTGCGACTATATTTTCTGTTCCTTTTATGTGAAGGATGGTTGTCGAAAATTGCGAAATATAATTTAAATGCCGCAGCTGTCGAGGTGATGCTTTTTCAGGGCGCTGTTGGAATGCGTAAACCAATGGCTTGTGATCAGTCTTTATCACAAAAATGCGTGCATCGACGAGGTGTCTGAAATATTTGATTGCCTCGTATATGGCAAGTAGCTCTCGGTCGTACGTGGAATAATTTCTCTCAGTGTCGGTGAGCTTCTTGGAGAAAAATCCTAGAGGTTGCCAGTCATGACTAGTGCGTTGTTCCAGAACTGCTCCGATTGCGAGGTCCGATGCGTCACAAACCAGCTGTAGTTCAGATTTCGGTGCAGGAAATGATAAGAGCGCTGCGTCTGCTATGCTCTGCTTGCAACTCTCGAAGGCTGACATGAGTTCTGTAGTCCAGATGATTTGTCGTTGGTCGTTCTTCTTTACATTTCTTAACAGCGCGGACAGCGGTGCCTGAGTGTGCGAAGATCGAGGTAGGCATCTTCGATAGTAGTTTATAACGCCTAAGAAACGGCCTAGTTGGCTGAAAGTTTCAGGACGAGCATAATTGAGGATGGCATCGATGCGACTGGACGGTGGTTTGATGCCGTGTTCGTTAATCGTGTAGCTGAGAAAATTAACTTGCGTTTGCGGTAGTTGACATTTGCTCAGATTGATGCCTAGTCCGTGTTTCTGCAGGACTGATAACACTGCTCGAAGATGTTCTTCGTGTTCGGCGATCGATTTCGAAGTTATAAGTATATCGTCTATGTAGCAATATACGAAGTCCATGCCGCGAAAAATGTTGTCCATAAAACGCTGGAACGTCTGTGTCGCATTTTTTAACCCGAAAAGCATGTACTGGAATTCTATGAGCCCAAAAGGTGTGCATACGGCCGTCTTCTGGATGTCTTCTTCCGCCATGGGAATTTGGTAGTACGCCTTTACCAAATCAAGCGTTGAGAAGACTTTCCCACCATGTAGCTGTTCGGTGAAGTCGTGAATGTGTGCAATTGGATAGCGATCTGGTATCGTAATCGAGTTGAGCTTACGATAATCGCCGCATGCCCTCCAGCCACCGTCTTTTTTGGTGACCATGTGGAGTGGGCTGGACCAAGGACTTTTGGAGGGACGACATATGCCTTGCTCAATCAGAAATTTGATTTCCTTTTTCGCAGTTGCAAGTTTATCTCCAGATAAGCGTCGTGGTTGGTCAGAAACGGTGGTCCCATATGTTTCGATATGGTGTTGTACATCATGTTGCTTTGTATGCTTCGATGACGGTTTAGTGACTTCCACAAACTCTTGCAGAAGGTCTCGAAATTTAGAAATTCCCTGCACAGTGGAAACGGATGTTTGATTCGCCTGTGCTAGGCGCGCGGTTGTTGACAGTCCTGTGACCGAGTCAATAAGGCATCTGTTTTTGAGATCAATAAGAAGCTGGAATTCGGCTAAAAAGTCTGCTCCAATTATAGGTGTGTGTACGTCCGCAATGATGAATGGCCAGGTGAAGTTGCGTCTGAGATCCAAGTCCAGATTAGTTATGTATCTACCATAGGTGTGAATGATGGTCTGGTTTGCTGCGTATAGCGTCAGATCGGCTTGGGTGGTTTTCTGTTTAACCAGCGTGCGAGGTACAACTGAAACCACAGATCCAGAATCGATGAGGTATCTGATGTTGGAGGTACGATCGGTGACGTGCAAACGCTGCTCCCGTGGAACAGCTGACTGAACATTGAACTTTCAATGCCGTGACATCTTGCATGAGCGAACGTAAATTGTCAGAAAGTTCTTTCAAAGGATCTGCAGGGGCAACTGCGCAGGTAGCCGGATTTGCTGGAGGAACAGCAGTTGAAGATGTGCCGATGGCAAACGAGGCGTTCGTGCTAACGGCTTCGAGCATTTTGTCTGCAATCTTCGCAAGCTTGTCCAAGTCCGACTCATCCCATACGGTGAGCAGCGGACGAATGGAGGCTGGCATCTCAGCCAGGAATAGGGTGTGAATGATGTTTTCGCTGCCAGGATCCGGGGCCAAGCGTCGCATATTTGCCAAGATTTCCGAAGGCTTTAATCCGGTGGCACCTCCTCCTTGAAGTAGTCGTCGCAGTTTTGACTCGGGCGATTCAGCGAACTTCTGCAGCAAGCGAGTTTTGATTGCTGCGTATTTGTTGTCTGCCGGTGGACGAGTGACCAAATCCTCCACAGCCAAAACCACATCTTCTTCCAAATGCAGTGTCACCAAGTCGAACTTGTCAGTGTCGTCGACAATGTGGTGCAAACGGAATGATCGCTCCACTTGAGCAAACCACAATTGCGGGTTGTTGTGTGTGAATTTTGGCAAATGCACGGTAACACGTGTGTGCGTGCGCGGCGTCTCATCTCTGTTCGCAGGAACGTTTGTCCGAAGTGCCTCGAGCTGTTGTTGGAGTTCTCGAATTTGAGCGGAGAAATCTGGGTTCGGGTCCGGCATGGCGGTGGACAGATTCTCTTGATCGCTTTCGTCGTCGAAATTTAGGCGTCTTGGTTGTAAATTTCGCAAATTATAACGGCTATTGCGCATTGACTTGGGTCAACGTATGTGTGTGAGTGAGCGCTTGAATTTCACATTAGTACGAAATATTGTTTTCAGATTCTCGCACAATTTTCGCTAGTCGGGGTCACCACTTTGGCGATGTTGGTTTCGCCATTTACTTCGTTTGCGTACATATATCTTTTATTACAAAGCTTTATTATAATAAGGCACACACAATGCGCGCGTATCAAGTCGTATCCAGAGAATGACGCTTAAATGTAAAGGGTTACCGTATCGCTTAAATCTAGTATTTTGTAGGTGACGCTACCAATATATCAGTGTCGCCACAATAGTGAATCCTATTTATATTGATTTTAAAATATTTGCAAAGCACTAAAGGATACATTTGCAACCATTTAAAGTCACGTCCGTCTGACTGAAATATTTAACTATAGCACTATTCCTTTCTTGATGTTGACTACAAAACGATCTGATTTGGTATACACTACAGCTTTTTAAAAATAAATAATTACCTTATTGTTATGATCGAAATTGTGCGACTTCATCAAATAATTATAAAAGGAACAGTCGGAAAATAAATTGATTATAATCAAAACTTAGTTGTTTAAATTTATAATTATAGAATTATTGTCGCTATTAAAAGGACGCAATTTGGCAGCTGCCTAAGCTTAAACCAAAATATTTGGGCCCGTACAAGATTGTTAAGTAGAATGGAAATACCGCCTATGATGTCCAGATGTTCGGGAGTTTTGATGGTCCCAATAGCTGGTCGTCGCTGTCAGACGATGCATTCGAGGGGAAAGCATATCAGGATAGCCGAATGTTGAGAGTGCTTGCGAAGTGCAAGTTTCCCTTTTATTAAACATTAGACATAATCTGCATATAGGATAAGAATAACGATGATCAACTGGAGTTGGCTTTGACAAATGCGGTCCTAAGACGTAGGCGAAAAGAAGCGAAAGACGGAAAATAAATTCCAATTCATTAACAACTTTTTTGCTATATTTTGTAATTCCTTAACCTACATTATATATACATATAAAACAAGGGAGAACGCTAAAGAACGCTTCCCCGACTATCTGATACCCGTTACTCAGTTAGGGGAAGGGAGAAGGAGAGTCTTAAACACTGACAGTTTTTGGCGGTTTGTAGGCGTTAGAGTGGGCGTGACAAAAAGTTTTTTGGCAAATCGATAGAAATTTACAAGACTAAAACAATAATGAAAAAATATCAAAACATTTTTCAAAAGTGTGGGCGTAGCAGCTTTGGGCGGTTTGTGGGCGTTAGACTGGGCGTGGCAGAAAGTTTTTTGGCAAATTTGGAAATTTACAAGACTAATACAAAAATAAAAAAATATCAAAACATCTTTCAAAAGTGTGGGCGAGGCAGTTTTCGGCGGTTTGTGGGCGTTAGAGTGGGCGCGGCAACATGAATCTACAAACTTGCGCTGCGTCTATGTCTCTGGAGTCTGCATGCTTAATGTCAACTTTCTATATTTATAGTTCCTGAGATCTCGACGTTCAGACGGCAGAGACGGACGGACAGACAAACGGAAGGACAGACGAACATGGCCAGATCGACTCGGCTATTGATCCTGATCAAGAATATCGACACTTTATATGGTCGGAAAAGCTTTCTTATGCCTGTTAGATACTTTTCAACGAATCTAGTATACTCTTTTACTCTGCGAGTACCGGGTATAAAGAATGGCACCGGAAAAAGAAAACAAAAGACATTAGCACAATTATGTAATAATAAATAATTAATTATATTTAATTAAAGGTCTAATTGTAATTGTATATTTTTTTATAAAGAGCAAAGGAAACCCTCAAATAATAATACCACTTGTGTAAAAATTATGCTTAAGATTGCAATATGCGTAAAAATGTCTCCAATTAGTTAACATACATACATAAAATAAATCACTTTTTTACATAAATATGTCAACATCCATAAGTAGGAACGTAGACCTATGACAAAGAATAACGTATAATCCAATTAATATCAATTATAAGGAAATGCAAATGTTTATAGTCAAAACAGAAATACAAAATTATATCAGAATACCCAAAAACTCTAAAACGTAAAATAAGCGTATTATGTTAATTATTAACTAGATTGTACAATTCAAATGTAGTTAATACTAATTAAAACACAAAAGACAATATTTGAAGACAAATAAACTGATGGTTGAATATAAGGAAGAAAAGCTTTTCTTATGTAAGCTTAAATGGGCTGTTGAAAAAAATATGTCGTCCTTTGAGGGATTCGAATACACATCCTCTGTCCCATTGCATTTTTCCAATTAAGCTACACTTTAGCCAGCTGATCCACGACAAAGGAGGTCCGTTTCGCGTAAAGTTCCCCACATAACCCGAATGCGCCAAGTATGCAGTCTACAAATTACAAATGACTACAATTCTCAAGTGCTTGTTCTGCGGCCGGACGCTTTAGTAGGCGCTCTTTGTGTTCCCCCATGCGATTTTATACCCGGCTGGAGCCACGGGCTCAGGCTGTGGCCGCCGAAGTAGAAATTTCGATTTTTATATTTAACCTATATATAGTACAAAGAAAGATTGTGTGAACGCAAAAATTTGCTGAGCCTGCTTGAGCCCCCGGGAGCGCCAGATCATCCCAGACCAGACAAAAGACACCCCCCCACAACAGAATTTTATACAAACTGTATTTTATAGATAGTACAAAGAAAGATAGAATGCACAGTGTCGTCATCATGTCGAAATTCCTGTGTTCGTAGAGATTGTGTTGCATTATTAATATTATTGCATTATTGTCGCATTTCGCACTTATAATTGTACGATTTTATATTTTTTTTGCCCTTTAGAAGCTTGAGTTTTTACACAATATTGTTATAGGTGTGTTTTTTTTCGAGGTGTAGAACTTTAAGTAGGCATTACTGTTAAAGATGGCGACCGATTTAACATCTGTAAAGTGATTTATTATCAGTTTGGTCTGGCAATTCACATGCATAGACTCACGTCTAAACAACGCTTGCAAAAAGTGCATTTTATTGCGAAAATAATGGTTTTATGCGGAATATGTATAGCGGACTACGTCTATTTTATAGTTTAGCGATGAAATGCACTCCTGGTTGAATAGCGACGTCAACAAACAATGTGTATGTCTAAACACCGTTACATCTAGAAAAACTGACTTCTTTGCGTGCGCCTAACGGTCTGGTGAAATCATTGGACCGTACTTCTTTAAAAATTATGTTGGCCAGAAAGTTACAGTCAATGGTGATCGGAGGAACTATAGTTCAAAGTCCACCTACCCTAAAACAAGGAAAAGACACCCTGGAATAAAGAAAGACTCGCCCTTTATTTAGGACAAATCACCATAAAAATAAGAACATTTTTCTTAACCCAATAAAAATTTAAAGTAACTTAAATTATGCAAAATTTATAGGGTTCATTTTTTTTTAAGTTTAAGGAAAAGTTATGTGATTTTTGGGGCGATTTATATTTGTTATTTGTAAGCATTTTTATGACTGTAAGGCTGTAGTCCCAACAAGACGGCGAAACATGTTACAGAGCCAATTGAAAAATATGTACGTTTGGTGATCGCCTAATTTGGCGCTTGAATTTTTTTAATAATGAAAAAGGAATGGGAATAATTTTAATAGCATCGACGTTCAAGTTTGGTAATACGATAATAAGATAATTTCCTAATACTTGCCACTTCCGGCTCGTTCCGTAAGCGTAGTGTCAACAAAGACTCAAAGCTCTGTTACCCTTCTATAATTCGAATGGCTTCGTTTTGAGCCTCTTACAGACTTTTGTGTAAATTTTACATGTTGGCTCCATCTAACGAAAATTTTTGGAGACTACCAACAATAGAGGAAACGACACCAATAATTAAAACATAGAAGGCGCCACCGCCATTTTGGATCATTGAGGGTTTAGTGTTCGTAATAGTGAATCCTATTTTTGTTGATATTTAGATGTTTGCAACGCAGTAAACGGTATATCAATGTACCTTTCTCGATTTTGATTACAAAACGTTCTGATTCGGTATACACAAAAGATTTTGTTAATAAACAAATAGCGTTTTATTATGATTAAAATCAGGCGACTACAACATATAGTATAACTACGTTCTTAGAATATATAAATACTGCAAGTGTATCAGAACTTCGGCTTTCCAAATAGAGCATTCTTTCTTATTCAAAGTAATAAAATAAATAAATAGGAACAGAAGAATGTTTTTCTCCAATTGTAAATTGTAGGAAGTTAAGTCGTCCTTTTTGGGTCCTGTAAGCACTATAACATATTATGTTAGCTTAAACATTGCTTTTCATGATGTTTTCGTAGTGTAGTGGTTATCACGTGTGCTTCACACGCACAAGGTCCCCGGTTCGAACCCGGGCGAAAACAGGTATCCTTTTTTTAAATTTATTTTTACATTTTTAATGGTGAATTTTTGGGAAAAAGGCGCTACCATAAATAAATATTATAATACCCTTAAGTAATAATTTGAAGACGATGCTTCAGAAAAGCCCCTATATTCTGATGAGCTATTGGAGTTGAAATCCTTAGATATTGTTCTGTCGTTTTAACCTTTTTTTTCTTTGTTAAAATTGTTATTTAATTTCCCAGAAAAAATTTGAGAAAAAAAAATGATTAAATGTGGTTGAACGACAAAAGTAATATAGCTGGGCTCAACCGGGATTTGAACCCGGGACCTCTCGCACCCAAAGCGAGAATCATACCCCTAGACCATTGAGCCTCATGCAGAGTTCGCGGCTGTTAGCCTCTTTCGAACTGAGCAGAGCAAAGCAATTTTATGAATGCAATTTGAGGTGAATAGAAATACACCATCTGACTCTAGAGACAAATGCAAATACTTTCTCTGATGTAACAACCTAAAATATATATTTAGTAAACATAAAACAATACTTCTAGCGCCTTCTAAAGATACTACCGCCTAAGCCTCCATAGCCACCGCCAAACGAACTGGCAGAGCTAAATGAGGAGGCAGAGGCAAAGTTCTGGTAGCCTCCGAAACCGCCGCCATAACCTCCTCCAAATCCACCTAGACCTAGACCGCCCTTCCATCCGTGTTTGATGGGAATAACTACTGGTTGCGGGACTGGGACTGGAATTGGTTGAGGAATAGCTACGGGAACTGGAACAGGCTGGGCCACTGGATATGGAACAAAGTTGTTGTAGACAGGGGCGTAACCTCCTCCGAACTTTCCACCAAAACCATGTGAGTGTGCAAGCCCCAAGCAAAGCAGTAGGGTCAGACCCAAAATCGTTATCTGCGAAAGGAAAATCATGTCATCTAAAGTGAATGTATCGATGATACACACTCACCTTGTTTTGCCTCATGTTCTCTATTGGATCTAAGCGTTGCCAAGTTTGGAACCGCTGTATTTATAGCAATGCCCAGCACTTCCTGAACTTCCTTTTCATGCGTAGTTCAAAGAACTAGAAAAAACTTGATTCATAACCAGTTTATCGAACCTATCAAATTTTAGTGTGCCAAAACTTAGTCGCAGCAACTAAGACCAAAGTATAAAAAACCGTGTGAAAAACATTGAAGTCGGTTAAATTTAGATGGGTTGAAGGTCGCCTATTGGTCGTGTTCCGGAGTAATGTGGGCGTAAATTTTTAGAACATTGCTATAAAAACTGAAACAATCGGTGGCTAAGCAAGTCAGTCACATTTAAGACAAACTAGAAACATGGTCAAGATTAGCTGTTCGGTGAGTAGCGGCTTATTATACAGAAGATCAAAAATTATCTAATGGATAATTTTCCCTTTGATTAGCTGGTAGTGCTCCTTTCGCTTTGCGCTTGTTCATACGCTCAATATGAATATCCGCAGCAGCGGCCTTCGCCCGAAACTGTAGCTCAGTCTACTGGAGGTCAAGTAGACAATCGCATTCTTGGAAATCTCCTCGGTGGAGGAGGAGGACTCCTTGGAGGAGGCGGTGGCGGTGGAGGACTATTCGGCAATTTGTTAAGCGGCCTTTTGGGTGGCAATCGTCCGCAACCCCAGCCCTACCCAGTGCCAGTTCCCGCATATGGGGGCGGATTCGGCGGTGGATACCCAATTGGAGGAGGCGGATATACGGGCGGTCTTCCTGGTGGTTATCCAGGTGGCTTTGGCGGAGGCTTCGGTGGCGGCTATGGCAATCCATACGGAGGATATTATGGCTAAGACTACAGTTTTTGTACATTGCAAAGTATTATTTAATATATAAGTTGTTGACATTGAATATTAAATTTAAATTCACGAAAAAAACACATGCCGGCCATGTTAATGTTTTGACTGCCTATTGAACACAAGGGGATGTAGCTCAGATGGTAGAGCGCTCGCTTAGCATGTGAGAGGTACGGGGATCGATGCCCCGCATCTCCAGCTCTTTGTTTATTTTTTCGCTATTGAATGGTATATTTTCTTTTTCTAAATTAATGTGGTTTTGCTTGTTCATTTGCAATCGTATTTTTGTTGTATTTACTCGTTTGCCCAGCGATATAAAGTAAAGTGCGTAGTTAGAACCCCTGCGGACAAGCGGCTCAATGGTCTAGGGGTATGATTCTCGCTTTGGGTGCGAGAGGTCCCGGGTTCAAATCCCGGTTGAGCCCGTCTGAATTTTTTTAAACTTAATATATATAATTACTTTTAAATTAATTATAATTTATACAGAAAAAACTATTTTTTTTTAACATATACATAATTGATAAAAAAAAAAAGTAGGTTACCGACTGGAGATGCTGGGCATCGATCCCCGTACCTCTCACATGCTAAGCGAGCGCTCTACCATCTGAGCTACATCCCCGTTGCAGAAAGTTGTGTCTAAATAGGCAGCATTGCTGTTTCTTTTGGACACTTCATTTGATGATTGGCCACATAACTTGTTTCTTGGTCGTGATATCTGGTTTTAGCCTTGAGTACTTGAAAATAGATAAGAATTGAGCAATGCGGGCTCTTTGAAGCAAAGTTATGCATTTAATTTCCGTTTCCGGTCAGTAAAAGTTGTTTGAAAGAAAGCACAAACACCTGTCAATTGAGTCTGGAAGGACAGCTCCCACTTACTTTTTCTTGTTGTCCTAGAACAAACATAAATAAACTTCAGGAGAAATGCATATGAAGAAGCTGAGAACTGGACAGGAGTCAAGCAACGGTTGAATATGTGGAAAAGCAGATTCCGGTGGTCAGATCCCTTCACTATCTGCACTTTCACACTTCTGTTTATTCAACTGTCCCTTGGTTGTTTGCTCTGCCACGCCCTTGGGCATGGGCAAGCTCTATTATTATTTTCGCAAGTTATATAAAAATAATAACAGGAGCGGACACGGAGCTGACCAGGCCAATGGATGGCCATCCATTATGCTGCCGGGCATTTATTTGCCAAACAATTGAATCTCTCCCCAGCTCCTTAGGCAGCTTGCAACCACTTCATCAGCCATCCTCGTCTGCAGCTATCTTATGGTTTATGATGGAATCAAAACAAATGCCGGAGCATCGGAGCTCAGCTTGGCTCGTCCGGAACCTGGAGCTCATCCTTCAGCTGGTGAGGATGATGATGATGAGTTTGTTTATGTAGATTGCTTGTGGAGTTTTTCCTTTGGCGTTAATGGATAAATGGACGTGTGAGTGTGTGCGTGGGTAACCCTTTTTGAGGATTTTTCCGGGGAGCTGCGTCACTTTCGCAATCTAGTTGATAATGTAAACAAAATGATTTCAATTGCACAGATGAACGGCATTCATTTAAATTTATTGATACCAAGCAATGGGAACATTTAAATTTAAGGTTTTTGTAATTAAATAGTTAAATACCCTTCTCTTATACATAGTTCACTATTGTTAAGCACTAAAATAATTAAGTTTGTAGGATATTTTAATTGTAATGTTTGAGTTGAGGCGATATGTTGTGTTTTTTGTGCGCAAACCATTTTTTGGATTCGAAAACTTAATTTTATCTCTTTTCACTTAACTTTTTTTGACACACACATTTCAATTAAAATTGAATTTTTCTTTTACTTTGTCTGCTCTGTTTACTTGGGCGACCACTTCCTCCGGCTACTTTTTTTTCCCATTCATCCCAGCTGAGGTAGGGGTATTGGAAACGGTCCTGGCCGTTGTCCAGGTCCTGCTCCTGGTCCAGAATATACACCTGCGGTGGCCGTTCCCGTACCAACGGATGATGGCGGTGGCATACCAGTTGCTGGTGGAGGAAAAGGCGGAGCTGGTCTTATTGCCGATGTCCCACTGAGATACCCATATCCAATGGGATTTCCAGCTGATGCAGAATTTTGATCACTCTGATAGATATAGACATTGCTGTTACCCTGAGCCTGCTGCTGATTCAGAGGCATGGTGTAAAACCCAGCGGGTGTAGCGTAGTAACCTGGTTGTGGACCAATAGCCGCCGGGTTGCAGCCATATACGGGGCAATTGTAATAACCAGATATGGGATAAGCGGGGCCGGCGAAAATAGGGTCCGGATTGTGATAGGCCATCCAACGGTTACGCCAGCGCCGAAACAAGGTTCCCAGAAAGAAAAACGATCGTCCGTCGATGGGTTCTGGTCCTAACTGATCTGGGTCTCCATCCTCATCCACGTCCATTTCGGTTTTCTGAGATCCGTTGCTATTGACCAGGATCAGCAAAAATACTATCTGCAGCACAGACATTTTCCCAACTGCATCTACTGAAATCTCTAGGTGAACTGCTTGCGTCGGATCTCAACTCCAACTCATGGGGTCCCACGAAGCCAGGCTGCCTAATGGGCCTTGTAATGAATATTCAAGTGCTGTAACTTCGTCAGAGCGAACAAACCGTGAATTTTTATTAATACAATAGCTTTCAAGGCTGCCCCAGTTACCCACAAAAATTTGTTCAAGTACTAAAATGCATTTATTTCTTAAATTAAACAGATATCAGTATTCGAATGAAAATAATTTGAAACGATTAATTTGTTTGGGCATTATTTCTTGCTGATGTAACATTTAACCTAAAAATGGAAACATTTATATAAAAACAAAAAATTGTTTTTTTTAAAAAATTAAAACTAGAGCAAATAAACTAAATAAATTTAAATTAAACTCTATACCACTAAGGCTTCAAACATACGCTCCAAAAAAGATGTGGCCGCCCACATCGGGGATGTAGCTCAGATGGTAGAGCGCTCGCTTAGCATGTGAGAGGTACGGGGATCGATGCCCCGCATCTCCAGAAGGGTTATTTTTGTATGTTGGCGGAATTATTCGAAACTTATGTACACACAGCTGCGAAAAAAAATAGCTCTTGCCCAGTAAAACTTTAAATAAGTCTCCTACCTACAATTTAGGGCTTAAAAGGAGCTGAAATACCTTTTTAGAAAGGTTAAACAATTCACTATTTAGGAAATAAAAATAACTACAATTGTTTTATTTATTCTTATCTTAAATGAGGATCTTTGTTAAAAACGACAAAATTAGGCGAAAAATAAAATAGCAGCACTTCATGAAAAATGCTTAAATTTTCAATTTTAAACTTTATAGTAAAAAATTCACTAATAACAAATGTTTGCGTGCTAAAACTACACCCATCCCACTAATTTAATATTTGGTTGGGTATCCCTTATTACCAGTAACAGGATCGCAACGTTTTGGCATGGAATCATCCAGGTCCTGGCACCGTTTTAAGGATATTTTGCTCCAGGACTCCTTAATTATACCCAAAGTTATTCGTTGTTAGTTGGCTTTGAAGCTACAACTGCTTTTCGGCCTGGGGACTGTGCAGGCCAATCCAAAACAGGAACAGACTTGGCTTTCCTGCTGGTGTACTTGGGGTTATAGTCTTGTTAATAGTATTCGGACGCATCATCGTCACCAAAATATCCACAAACACATGTTGATCCATGATGGTTTTTATCCATGGTATATTATGCTATTGCCCCAACTACATAGTACGAGAAACAAGCCCATACCATTATTCAGGATCCTTCGTGTTTAATTGTTTCTACTGTGTCGTTTGGCTTATATTCGGTGTTCCTAGGGCGCCTTACATTCGATCAAGATCCATTGCCACCAAAAAAAAACCTTGCTCTCATCTGACCATAAAAAGTTCGTCCATCTTTCGCATGGCCAATTTAAATGTTCCTTGACGAACTAAATGCGCGTGGGTACGTGTCTCCCATTTAAAAAAAGGGCCTTTCCTTGGACTACAGCCTTTTAAACCATGTTCCCTTAGACATGTGTGAACTGTTTGCACTGTTGCGGATATGTTGAAATCCTTTTTCAGTTCGCTAGCAGCTTTAAATGGATCCTTCTTGCTCTCGGGCACTAGCCTTTTGAAGAGATGGGTGCCCAATGATTGTTTTTTCCCACTTCTTTTGGGATTCTTGTTGTAGGTGATTACATTTCCAATATTTCTGTGTGTTTTTCCTTTAGAAATTGGTTTTTTGACCATGTCACTTTTATCTGAAGTGCAATGTTCTCCTCGTCCCATTTTACTAATTTCTTTTAAGGTATGTTTAAAAAATAATGTTGGAAATAGGAATATAAATGTCAAGTTTTATAACCATGTGCTTTTCACCAAAACAAACCGCCGACAAGTATTGAATATTTGAAAAAATCGATAGTGCTGCTATTTTTGTTTTCCCCTCATTTTAGAATTTTCTGCCCAAAAAAAATTATAAAAAATAAATTTATGTATAATTCAAATTTTTTTTTTTATTTTTTGATGGGAAATATATCTAGCATTATGCGAAAAATCTGTATTTCGTACCTTCGGTACCGCAACCTTAATTTATTTGATCGAGAATAAAATACGTAGTGGTGCTGCTATTATTTTTTTCGCAACTGTATGTATGTTAAAGAACATTTAAATATAACAACAATTTTAAATCGCAGTAGCAGTGTTTTTTTTTAAGTATACACATTTTATCCTTTCCCACGTAAGTACTCGCAAACGGCACGTACGAGCAATCTTTCATTATTAAATGTTAAGAAAAACTTGGAAGTTTTTGACTTTTGCTGCTTGATTTTATTTTTCCGCATTACAAGCTTTTTGTGTAGGGCAACAACAACGTTTTAAGTTATGAGTTCTGCGTGCCAGGTGTACTAACATTGTAGGCAGTTTAAGATAATGCGACGCATAAACACCCTGTAATACTGTGCCGCTCTGGACTCACTACTCATTGAATCTAGAAAAACACCAACTTGTAAGCCATTCATACCCCCAACGTTCAGCAGGAGGCTTGCGAATAAAGTGTGCAAAAAACAGGTGACAACAATCAGTAAGAGGTAAAAAAGGAGGTGGCGCACGTCCGTGTCTGGAAAAACAAAAACAAGAACCACCAAAGGCTGTGAAAATTTACGCGCTCATGAAAATTTCGCACGTTTTTACGGACCATGAGCTTCATACACCCCGACCAAATATCCTTCGAAAATTTGAGTTATGGCTGCATAGATTAGCTGGCAACTATTTGATTTCTCCAACCCGAAATTCATTTAATTAAAAAAATACGCAAAGTCAACAGAAAAACTACAAACGAAATTAGAGTCTAGGGAAACTTTCCACAAACTTTGTTGCCTTCAAAACAATAAAAACCACAATCCTCGGCCGGGCTTTGCCTTTGTTATCAAAGCTCGAAGCTCGAAACGGACAATAGAGTGTCCTTTTTTACGACAATGCCAAATCCGGCGGAACCACATAAATTATGTTAATGCCTTAGCTATGTACACGCCCACTGTGTGCGACTTCGGTCGGACTGACCGTCCAGGATAATCAGAAAAATACACAGCACACATCGTCCTGGACGAGGGACATTTGCTTAGTGGTTTTGTGCGATAGTTTCTGGGCTGTCCTGTCCATTGAGAAAATTGCTGACAATTGCTAAAAATCTCTGGTGACGATGAGGCTTGGATGAGCTTTTTTGGGGTGGGCGTTAGAGCATTGCGAATGATATATGTTTGAACACATGTTGTTGGGGGCCAGAAACTGAGCTTATACGGTCTGGGCAAATATTGGGGGATGTTGAAGTGGAGATGGCCAAACTTTGAGATCATCAAAAGGGAATCGTTCACCTAACTTTTGTATCCGATAAGTGAAATCCCGCAGCAGACACCCAGATATTAATTCTCGGGGGGAAATTAGAAAAGGACATTGCTGTATCCGATTTACAAGGAGAAAGGACGCTAAAAATGAAATTTATAAATATAATATAGCATTGTTTGCTTGTCAGAAGTTTGTTTTCCCTTCATTGTTACATAATTATATGGCCCGGAGTTATCGGTGGGCTTGAGTGGACTTGTGTATAAAAAAGCAAGATAAGCCAGAGGCGAGTGCATGTAAATAAATTGAAACAAATAAGCTGGCTGCCGACTGCCGGCTAATTGCAGGGAGTCCCCTTTATAGCAAAAAGCGGGTGAAATTGAAAAGCCGTTCGTTCCATTTGCAAGGCAAATATACGAGGCCCCGGATCTCCGGTCTTTTTTTCCACCTTGCGGTGGACAACATCGCAACATGCTGTCGAACATTTCCGCCGGACGGCTTCCGTTATGCAACGCCACTGCAAGGACAACAACAGGTGGATGTCGAGAAGGATGTGCGAGGTGGTGATGATTCTGAGTGCGTGGCCACTGTTTACGCCGACCAAACTTTTTGTCAGCTGTCATCGAGGCAGACGTGCAAAAGAAAAACCAGGGCTTTCCCTTTATTCTGATTCCAAAAGACTGACAGCTGCAACGTAGTGCGCTGAATACCCCGCAGTAAAAATAAGAACCCACAACGCAACTCGCGTTTGAGAAGGCCCCGGCGAGATTCGAACTCACGATCTCCTGTTTACTAGACAGGCGCTTTAACCAACTAAGCCACGGCGCCACTCACCTTTAATTCGAAAATTTTAGAAGTTTATTGGTGGGTGGTTAAAGGTATCAGGGATCATAAAAAAAATTAAGTTCAAGTATTGATTTTAAAATGTACAATGCAGATAATATACCTCAATTAAAAACATATCAAAAATATGTTACACAAACTCGCATGTGTAGGCCCCGGCGAGATTCGAACTCACGATCTCCTGTTTACTAGACAGGCGCTTTAACCAACTAAGCCACGGCGCCATGCGACTTAAGACTGACAAATTTCACATAATCGCCTCGCCCAATTTTTATTTTAAATAAGGTAGTCTAAATTATATGCTCTTCAATTAGAAGATCTTAAAGGGGAATTCAATGAAGTCCACGTATCAAAAGAAAACATAATTTATGTGAACTTCTTTTCGTGTTTTTAGATTGGGAAGAACCATTCTAAAATTTTTGGTTTGTTTTTTTATCTTCTGATGCTTACATTTTGCGGCAAGGGTACGTACGTATCGTACAAGCATTTGGGAGTCCCACCGAGATTATTCACAATATCTTAAGGGGAAAAACAAATGCATATAGCTTTGTATTATAGAATGATTAACAGACAAGAAAAAAGTCACCAAAGATACGTGGGGAACTTTTTCGACAAAAGACATCGGACTATAAAAGCGACCGTCGGGAATACGCATCCACTCAAACTACAAAATAAAGCTCAAGCAGAGAGACGAAATCAAGAATTCATTTCAAATGGAGTGCCAAGCTACAGGAAACCCAAAAACCGGAGAGGCAACCGCCCAGTGCGGATTGAGGGTCGGGGATGATCTTGCCAGTGCTCGGGCCGGAGTATTCGCCTCCACTTCAGGCACTGGTGGTCCAGTCACCAAGGGAGTTTATGGAGCGGTCAACGCGTAAGTCCGCTTTATGCCTAAAACAAATGTTTTTTAATTAGTTCCCTAAAGGTTGTTTAGAACGCCAATATAAATATAATAATGTTGTAATCTTTTTTCCCCTCATCCCACAGCAATAGCCATGCTCTATCGCTGCAGCATGGCCACATCGAGGGCATGGGCAGCACAACCACTGCCGCAGCCCAAGCCAATCTCTTCCAGAGCAACAACGCCGCCTTGAATGCCACTGCTTTCCACAGTCATAGTCGATCACATGATCAGTTTGGTGGTGGATTCAATTTGCAAACTGGAGCGGGTCACCAGGCGGCAGTGGGGGTCACTAGGGTGCCGCAGTTCGGTATGACCGTCGTCCAGGCTTCTGGCACTGCAAACCTGTATACCTCTCCAAGTGGAAACCGCAACCTCAACGCCACTGGAAGTGCCAATCACCACTTGAGGGGACCGATGCGGGGAAAGTCCGATTTCGGCACCGGAGTTAACTTGCGATATAATTTTTGATTTTTGTCAGTATTATCTATAATGCTGAAATGTAGTCAGGAAATGTGAAATGTAAAAGCTTGAATTAAGAATCTTATTTATATCCTTTTTCTACTTAGTAACACGCAAAATCATTCAACTGCCCAACCTCCTGTCAAAGTGCCCATCGATTTCCCATATTTCATTGAGCGAAATTTACACAATAACCGAACCACTTGGGAAATCCTTTGGGGTTCGAAGACCTATCTACAGACAGACGTAGACCATGAGAAACAAATTTTTGACTAGTCAGCTTTTTGGCCAATGTGTTTTTTTCCAGCAATGTGTTCAAGCGCCGCAACCGCTAAGTGCCATAAAAATAATTCAAAATAAATTGCTTTACATAAAAATTTGGTTTCGGCCGAGAAGCGCGCCCAACTGTTTTATAAGGTGTATAATTTGGCCATAATAATGCGCATCATGGCAGCATCCATCGCGGGGTTGGTTATTAATTCTCGGTCGACGCGTCGTCGAGGCCGAGACATAAATAACGCGTTTTATGCGTGAATATACTTTGCATTTTTCGCAGACACGGCGGAGTCCTAGTTAAGCCGTAAAAATTACACCAGCCAGCCAAGAAGCCCTGACTTTTGACTTTCGCGAAGGACCAAGGCAAGTCATGTCAGCTGGCCTAATCCCCAGGTAGATATCCGCCTTGATTGGCCGCAATGAAAGATGCCAAGTCAATACTTTTGATACTCCCAAGGGCCCAGTGGGGCTCGTGGGCGGTGGTGAGTGGTGAGTGGGATAAACGCTGACTTGTAATGTCATGTAATTAGGGTCATAATCGGCTTGCCACTTGAGGTTTTATCCCGCAGCCCAAAACGACTTTGTTATGCAAATCTTTCCGTTGGATAAGCAAAGATTTCCTAGGGAAATAGGAAAATTCAAATTGCCCAGACTTTAAGTCATCTTCAATTTTGATGTTTTTTGGGTAACCTAAACATTTGGTTTTCTTTTGATTTTAATACTTACAATAGTATTCGGAAAGAGTCCAATCACCATCGCAACCTTTTTTAATAGCGGAATATCAATAAAGCGCCTTCTTTGACAACCGTTTCCTGGTAGCCAAAAATAAACTATATCCGTATCTGGAGTTTGCATATTTTGAGAAACAATATTTTTTAAAATGGATTTCACGTACTGCGAGTTCCCCAGCACCGTTTCCATTGATACCTTCAAGGCCTATTTCAATCTCACCGATGTCAAGTTGCCCAAAGTCGGCGATAAATCAGTCGACACCATCCAGATCCCCAGCGAAGACCAGGAGGGCCAGACCAATCAAGCGAAAAGTCTGCGACATCTTGTACTCGATGCCATCGTCGAGAATTGGAGTGGTGAGCATTTGACTATAAACTTGACAGGAGAACTCCGAAATGGGCAACTCGATTTTTAAACCTTTAAAGACCAATAGCTTTAAGATTGGTTTTTTATAGATGCAGATATATGTTTGATTTTGTGTGTGTTAAATATTATTTTTGTATTTCCTATGATATAGTGCTTGGATAAATTTACCTAGAAAGTAGCCAGTCTAACAGTCCTTGCAGAGCTAATAAGATCCAAACATTGCTCATCCGCAGAGTTGCCGCTGTACCGGCAGCTGGGACGTCGCGAGGACCGCAACTACCTCCTTAGCCATCTGGACACGCAGATGCCACTGCAGCTGCTCAGCGCCCACATCCGCGAGGACTTCTTCTGGCAGCGCTGCTACGGCCAGCGCTGGAGGAGCGCCTCACTTCAGGTGCGGGGCAGGGAGCGGCCCTGGATCAACATCTACATGGAGCGACATGTGCAGGAGTTTATTGAAAACATGCCGACGGGTGATTACGAGCAGGAGGGCAACGTTCAGGTCGTCCTGGACATCTGTGCGGCGTACATAAATCAGTTGGATATAAGTTTCCTTCAGCCCGCCCCGCCTACAACAAATGCGAATGGTGAGTCACGAATGGGGAGTACCCTGGGATTACTTAGAACTGGGATACTATTTGGTTTCATGGCATTTATACTTACACCATTAATCATTGATTTGTCTCAACATTCTTAAAGTTTATTTGGGAGTATATATCAAATAACCGAGGGTATGAATACTTCGTTGTTTCCCACCCATCTACAGATCACATTCCGCTTGATTACCTACTGAGCAATCTGCCGGATTTACGCCAACTGCGACTGAGTTACAGCACCAAGACGGTGGGTTGCAATTACCAAATGGGCTGCAACCAACTGACTGTCAGGGACATTCTACACTTGACCAAGGGACTCAGTCAGTGCTACGAGCTGCGGAAGTTCTGGTGAGGACCGCCTTCCCCGTAAAAATCCCTCCTGCAATTTGTTTGAGTTTCAGCCTGCACAACACAAAGTTAATGCCATATCAGTTACGATTCCTGGCTCACAGTTTGGATAAAGGATGTCACCATCTGACCGAGATGTCCTTGCTGCACTGTGCAGTAGGTGATGCGGGAATTCGCTGCTTCTTGGAGACGTGTGGCAAGGAATCCTTCGGCACTCTTACCGTTCTCGACCTGACCAACAACAAGATCAGTAAGTATAAAAACAATTTGCATTTCATTTCGTGCTCAATAAAATATTTCTCTTCCAGCTGAGGAAGGGGCTTACATTCTTAGTCGCACCCTGCGGCACGTTCCACTCAAGAAACTGGTGCTTCGGCTAAATCCCATCCAAAGTGACGGAGCTGCGGCCATCTTCAACACCCTTCAGGTCATGCCCATCAAGGAGCTGGACCTGGGAACTTGTGGTATTACAGAAACGATAACCAAACTGTTCATGATGCTGATTTGCCAACACACAACCCTGCTGGAAATAGATCTGTCGAATAATTCTTTGGGAGAGGACTTCGGCAAGCACTTGATCAAGATAATTGGCTGCAACAAGGTTCTTGAGAGGTTGGACCTTCGGAATACAGGTCTATCGCTAGATATGCGCAGGAAATTTCAAGATTTTATGATTGAAAATGTGGATCGTAAGAAGCACGAGGCCTTTAAGCAGAAGCAACGAGATAAGTTTAAGGCCATGATGCAGCTATAAATACTATTAGATATCAGTCGAATGTCTATACATATAAATGGGTATTATAAATAAAATAGAAATTAAAAAGAAATTCCAAATGTTTCCGCCCGGGATTGAACCGGGGGCCTTCCGCGTGTTAGGCGGATGTGATAACCACTACACCACGGAAACTCAGATGACGAATGATTTCCTCCTAAACAATTTAAGATAAGGTAAAGAATTATATCAGATATAATAAGAGCACAAACTTTTAAAAGTAAATATAGGAAATAATTTAAAAAGAGAACACTTATATAGTGGCTTGCCTCCGACCTTCTCTCCTCCCGAAGGTATTGCAACAACTTAGGCGGCAAACCGTGAATCCACCTACCTCGAAGCTTTCAAGACGACTTTCATTAACCCTCGGCCTTGTTGACTTAAGCCAACAAAAACAATGGTAACCCCATCAAGATTGCCAAGGACCCAACTCTCTGAACCCATCTGTCCTTTTCTAATGGCCTGGCCAGCAGCAACGACAAGAACAATAACCAACTAAGTGGAAACACTTGAAAATGAGTAGAAAAAAAGGTTAAAAGTTGTTGAGAAAATAAATAAAAAGAAAACTCAGTTTGATGCTATTTTAGTGGGTGTTGTTATTTGGCCTGCTCTTGTTTTTGCGAGCTAGTTTGTTGTTTGTTCGGTTGCTCTTGCTGGCCGCAAAGTGTAAAAATTGCTTGTGCTTTTGTTAATGGCATTTTAAGTGCGGTTGGGTTAAGGATTTAAAGGTGTGAAAAGGGGTTAAGGTTATAGAAGAACTTGCCATTAAAAAGATTATTACCCAATAGCTCGGAGGTAAAAGGTGACACTTAAAAATTGTGGTAACATAACTTCAAAACAATTCTAATTAATCGAGTATTCTACCTTTCTATTTTCTAACATATCCAATCCCGTATTTCAACCTGCACCTTTGTTTTCCATTTTCGGGCTTGTTTATGCTGTTTTTGCTATTTTTCAATTAAAACCAAATTGTACTTTTGTCTCGTGCAACTTATTCTTTTTCTCATTTTGTTTATTTAGGACCTTGTTTTGTTTATCTGCGCAAGTAAAAAACAACACAGAAGAGCAATTCAGACTGTGCGGCAGGATACATCCATCTACCATGCATAAATGATAATTGCGTTTTAAAGTTTGATATGTGGATAAAGTTTTTTGGCTAAAATGTCCAGGCCACCAATGTCGCCTGTGTTTCGCCAGCATATTTAGCAGCTCATAAATCTTCAATGGATTCAGTCCAGTGATTTATAACCAGCCAAAAACTTGAGCCAGCCAAACAATAAAAAGTCTCTTGGAAAGGAATAGGTTGTGGGATGAAAAAAGAAGTGGGCTTTAAGACTCTGGGGGCTCTGGACTTGAATTTAAGCTACTTCAATATAAACTAATGTACCATTTAAATTTGATTTAATTTTGGTTTAAGGGACTTTGCTAAAGGAACATACTTCACTTAGTTAATCTTAAATAACCGTGAAAAAATCTCTGACGCCTGCAAATGTCCAATTTAAATCTTATTATTTCTTTTTCTTTCTAATCCCTTAAATTGGCCCTTGCCACCATCAATTAGTTTTTCCCCTAATTGTCATATTTTTCTTCTCCGTTTTAGCCCTCTGTCCAGTTAATTGCATTTGGTGTGGGCGCCGGGAGTGGCTATTTGTACCATAGCATGCCCCGAAAACTTTGGACAGCTATCATCATTATTTATGATATTCCTTTCCATTTTTTCTCTATTTTTTGTGCTTGGCCCAAGGCAAGGGGTTAAATGTACCAAATGGGCATGCAAAACTTTTCAAATTAAATTAAAAGCATGCCGAAAGCGCCGGAGACAAAACAAATTTTGATGAGTCAGCTGCTATGCTACGAAAAATAATAAGAGCCAACTGCAGTGTTTAAAAGTCAATAAATCAGCGATCCAGTGATGAGGGTAAGTTGCCGTACAATCGCTTCAACTCTAATTAAATAAAAATAAAATGGGTATCTGATGGAACAAAAAACCAACTGGAGATGCGGGGCATCGATCCCCGTACCTCTCACATGCTAAGCGAGCGCTCTACCATCTGAGCTACATCCCCTCGATGATTTCTGCCGTTTTCGAGGGCTTGAAAAGAAAAACTTGGCAATTAAATAGTTTTATGGTGTTTAACCCTGTAAATGCTAATATAGTTAAGAAATTTATTGTTTAGGTTTTCAAATGGGTTAAATATTATCGAACCAAATTATGCATGGCATGCAGCTCGTGTAAAGAAAACGAGTGGAGCTAGTTGACCCCGATTTTAATGATATGAATTCACTTAATATGCATGTCGAAATTGTATCTTTGGATGTGCAAAGCAGACGTAAATTCATCATTGCTTTAAGCTTAAGAAACCAAAAATTTAACCTGTTATCATAGGCGGCTCAATGGTCTAGGGGTATGATTCTCGCTTTGGGTGCGAGAGGTCCCGGGTTCAAATCCCGGTTGAGCCCATTTTCACATTTTGGCTCTCTTTTTCCCTCGCTAGGATTCTAGGGAGAAAATATAGGCCGCGATGAAGGGGGAGTAAGAGTAAACAATAATTTTATACATGCTGTGACAATGTGACTTTATTGCCAATACAATAGATAAAAATTCAATTCAGGATTGTTTCACCCCAGCCAACATCGGAGCCTGACGTTTTTATGATTATTTCACTCCTTTATATGTGTTTTCTGTTTGGTTTACTAGATGACAAATTTGCATATCCCTCCAGTCTCGTGTGTTTGTTGTCCCCGCATATGACAGTCCTGGGAATTGCCCGATACTAAGTCGCAATCTCAATGCCAATCGCATGATGTGCGAATTGCCACAAGGACTCTCGTCCTGCTCGTTGCTTTTGCCATTTGCCATTCTCCATTCTCCAAACAATAAAGAATAATCTCTTCGGGCTCTGGAGTCTTGTAGCAGAAGTTTGCCTAAGCATTCGAATGTGCCACGTTTTATTGCTTGTAATTTGCATGCAAGTTGGCATTGACTAAGTTTTTTCCTTTTATCGCCGACTTTAAGACGCTCAAATGGAGCGTGCAGCTATGGATGAATTGCCGCAAGGAGTTGAGGAATGCTAAGTACAAAGTTTGATCGGCAGGGATGATTTAACCTATATACAAATGTGTATCTGAATAAATGCATTGTTTTATTTTACCGATCAAACTATAGTTACTCGATATACCTCCGTTTTATGTCAAGATAAAATTTTGTAGTTGAAAGCATTTCTCCTAAGATCCATTCAGTGATTTCTGTTTCGCAATTGTGGATGGTCCCTTTTTTCTTTTACGAGTAACCTGACTTGCTGTCACTGTGTATTAATCAGCAAACCTTTTCGCCTTAACCATTTGGCCGGACAATATTTGCCAATCAATTGCCACAAACACAAATTGTCCATTTTCCTGTCGTCTGTCGTCGGAGCGGAAGGAATTTTAAAATTCAAATATAAAATAAAATGCCCAATTGAAAGCGGCTACAATGAGTTCGGCTCCGTTGACAGTGGCAGTCAGTCAGCGTCCGCAGTGTCCACGATTTCACACCCACAATGGAACCCCAAGATGATGATGGCAGCAGATGGTAGTCGGACGGGGGATTTTTGTATATCGGAAGACCGCAGCAAATAATATTGAAAATCCGTAGACAATTGTGTGCACACCGAGGGAGACAAAATGCCGAAATGCCGGTCGAAACCCGCACTTGAGGTCGCTGACTAAATGGGCAAATGAAAACGAAAATGAAAATCAACTGAGTTGGAATGATGAGAGGTTCGGTTTTATTGCGACTGGGTCTTTATTAAAAAACTTTCACCCACACCCCGTGCATAAAAATGCCAATTAAATGCAAGAATCTGTCCAGCTTTGGTTTCGAATTTTTCCCATGAAATCCTAGACGAGAAAACCCACCCACTGACATTAACTCATTAGCACAAATCATTGCTGAAGCATGCTGGCGCATATATCATGGCCTAAAATGGAAAAAAGTGGCTCAAAATATATGCAGGCCTCGCAAATTATGAGCATTATCATCAGGAATCAGGAGTCGGTGGTCAGGGCGCTGAAGTCGGCCAAAACCGTAATCCACTGTGGAAATGTACAAATGATTTGCCAGCAAATTGCAACAGCTTTGGTCCTCGGCCTGGTCATTCCTGCTAAGTGGACAAATCTACCACAAATACGAAAATCACCCTCATTATGGCCAAAAGCGTAAAATTTCTTTTTCCCGCCCATCTTTTTTATGTGTGTGTGTGTGTTTTGTTATCGCAATGTCGACAAGACCACTGGCCATGTTAAGAGACAACAGTAGACTCCAGTCCCTGACTACTTCTCAATCCCCAGTCCCCAATCCTCCCGGGCAACCAAAAAAAAGCGACAATGTCCACGAGTCGAGGCAATGGAACCGGACCGCTGTCAACGGGACTGACACTAAAGTGGTTTAGGGCGATAAGATGCCCGTGGCTAGCTGACTGCTCCCATCTCCTGCTGCTCAATCTTCTGCCACTGGATCCCCACTTCTCTGGCCGTCTGCGGAACTCTGAGTTTGGGGGTAAGCTACGGATCTGGACAAGGATTCCGCCGCGCTGTTCCATATGACAAGTTCGAAGGGAATGGACGGGGAGTTTGCCATCAGGATGGATGTGCTAATAGAAAGGTGTTTGAGAAGACCAGTTCAAATATTTCGTTTTGCATACAAAAAGTATTTTTTCCCTGAAGTGTCTGAGGTATGCAGTTATATCTTTCAAGGAATCGCAGCTTTATTTCAATATTATATATATAAATTTTTTTAAAAAGAAGTGTTTCCAAACTTTTTGTAAGCACATGTTTTCCAAGTACTACCACTTGAAAACACAAAACTCATTTCGAATAACTCCTCGCACGCACTTCCCATTCACAACCCCCGAAGTTTTCCCACTTAATGACAACTGTAAATTACTTATTGGGAAAACTGCTTGAGCAAGCAGAAATCAATCGATTTCCCTTAGTAGCTATCCTAAAATCCAATTGCTAGACCGGCTCAATCCGCTTCCTACTCCACCATCCTCCACCAAGCCCCGAAATCCGAATAGAAATTATATGCAAGGCATTGTGGCCAGGACTCTCGTGGTCCTTTGCATTTTTCCATTTATTACAACTAAGTAGACACAACAACACGAGGTGGACAAGTAGGTGGGGTGGGTGTCTTAAAGACTGGGATTGGGACTCGCACTCGGATTTGCTCTTTCCGCTCCTCTTCGCCTTTTTCATTTGGCTCGTCTTCGGGTAGTTTCTGCGGCTAAATGGTTTGAGCGATAAATAATGTCCGTTTGTACTTTTAAACGACTTCCTTTCATTTGTTTTTTTTTTCCTTCCTCCTTCGGAGACCCGACTACTGTTTTTCAAATTGTTTCAACGCCAATACATAATAGCTGCCACGCCCCCTACACCGCGCACACGCCCAAGGAGGATGGGCAGGAAAACAAGCCGTCAAAGATAGCAATCTTCGATTTTACTTCGGTTTTCTTTTTGGTTTCGATTTTTTTATACAGGGGTTTCATTTACTACTTGTTCTTGCTGTTGCGGCTGTGCGATTGATGTTGGTCTGGATAAGGCCGTATAAAACGAAAATGCGACAGGACTCGCCTTATAGTGACTACACTGAAATTAAAACAAGTTTCTCAAATATATCGGGTTATATGCGTATTTTTTAAGTGAATAAGACTGCTTTCATTGTTTTAAACAACCTTATAAGAAATATGTTTCTATTAAGAATTGTTACGCCTTTTTTAAGGGAATTTTTCTGCATGCCTCCTTGATTTCTGAACTTTGTGTGCACCTCTATTGGATTCTTGCTGTTGGGCGCCATATAAATCGTTTTATTTCCAAAGCGGTATTATTGAGGATTGGATGACGCCTGTAGGAAGTGATTGTTGTAGCCCCACGTTGTTGCTATGTCGCGCTTGAGGTTCCAGCGAAGATAAATGGCTCACTTAGCCATTCGCACGGTGGGACAACAAAAACAGCTCAAAAAGAAAAAATCGAAAAGGTACTAGAAAGGGAACATCATCATCATCGTGATAGGTGTGTGCGGTTTATCGCTTCAGGATTGCGTGAAAGGCAGAGGAACGTGCCTGGTATAGCAGGACTTGACAGTTGACTCGGGGGAGCCTAAGACTGACAAATAAAGGTGACTTTATCGGGGGATTTTCATCGCTGCCTGTTGTTGCTTAGCGGGGAAAACTGATGGTGGCGGATTAGCCAGGAAAAGTGTGGAGCCTGAGGAAGGTTGCCAAATTAAGCAGGGGGAAACTCAAAACGGGCTGCGGTTTAAAGATGAGTTACTGGACATATACTGATAGAAGTCTATAAATTTTTTATTTAAAGTTATATATAATTTCTTAAATAATGTTAGTTTATAAAGTACATAGATTACAAAAGGATTTAGCAACTTAAAACTAAGTAATACAGTAAGAGGAGAACTATTATACTATTTAACAAGCATATAATATATAGTAGGCAGTATTCCTATGTAATATAACCAATTTACCGATTCTGTAGCACTCTTAAATATCAATTAGATGAGAATATACCATCTTTCCAACTCAATTAGGCCAAGCATGGTTCCACTTGCACGGCTTTCAGCGCTGAGAAAGGATCGCCCTTTCAACCTGAAAGCAAAACATAGCTCATCCTTCGCCTCGACCAGGATTGTGCATACACAGACACATAAATCAAACAATAAGTACTCTTTATTATTATTATTTGCACTTTTTGCATACACGAGCACACGGTATTTGCTTAAGCAGCTCCGGCCACAGCCACCAACAAATATATAATGGAGCATACTTCAACTTGGCTTATTGAATAAGTCAGCAGTGAGCAGTCGACAGACGCCACCTCGGGAAACTTCAATAACAACACTCCCCAGCACTCCAAAACTTTCGAGCGACGCCCCGTCGTTTCGAAAATGCCACGCCCCCTCGCACTCAGCGAGACAACCATCCTACTATCCCACCATCCTCCGCAGAGGAAATCTCCAACCGAAACAACATAATTTGCATAAAATTGACGTTAAAGGTTACCAAACAGCCGCAGTAGCGACAGCAGCTACAAACATTTACTTAGGCATCTCCCGGAATTCTTGCTTTTCCCGTGTTACTCTTTTTTTCGTTTTGTGGGTGCCCAGAGTGCTCATATTAATAACCTTAAATCAATTCCATTATGCAGGGACCAAGGAAAAACACGCGTTAAATTAATTTTCCCTTTATTTGCCGAAAAAGTATGCGAAAAGTGCAGAAAAGGGTTGAACAAATTTCCCACAAATTACATGCGTGTAAAAACGCGCGCGTGTTTTCCCTCGTCATCTTTTTTTTGGCACTTTTAGCCGCTCACTCATAAACGTATTATGTTGGGGATGTTACAAGGTACTATATATCCCTGGTGAAGGAACTTAAACTGATATATTATATATGCGGCACCAAACTCGATTTCCATTATAATTACATCTTTGGTCGTCTCTCCTTAAGCATTTAAACTAATTAATTAGCAAATTTGGAGGCGTTAAAATGTTCGCCGACAGCAAAAGAAAACCTACATAAATCTTGTCGCACACCAGGACATCAACCCACATGCCTACACACGCCACCCAGAAATGCCCACGGGGCGTATGTTTTTGTGTGTGTCGAAGGGTAGCAGATTGCTCATACGCCAACATTTCCGTTGATGCCAGGTAATTTAAGCGGGGAGACGCCCGCTAATGAGAACGAGATGTAGAGCAGACGGAGTTCCCGTATACTTGTGTTAGAATGTAAATGGCCTAGTGGACTTAGAAGCCTTTGATTTAAAATTAAGTTAAGCCAAATTCGGCATAACCGTAATATGAACTGCTGTTATTATGGGCTTCATGCGTATCCCCCAAAAAATATTTGTTGCTTACACAGTACTTTCCCGCCCAAACAAAAATTATATTCTGGTACATCAAATTCTGCTAATTTATTTTACTAACCTCTGACCCTAGACCAACCCGAAACAAATCCCGAACCCGCAGCTAATTTCATCTGAAGTCAAGCGTGTAAAAGCGATTACCAAAATGGACTTTGCTGGTTGAAACAGCTTTCTGGCCAGCAACAAAGCGATAAGCGGGTATAAAAATAAAGGCCAAAATAATAAACTCACTGACCACGGACCAAAAGTGTTTCGGTTCGCGCAAGAGTGAAAGGAAATGCGATGATAACGCGCTGATAACACGAAAAAGGGTCCATCCGCTGACTGTACAAAGATACAGATAGAGAAACAGGGCATCAACAGTTCCTGGACTCCCAGGGGTCCCATTGCAGCCAATTAGGGGCGGTCAGGATCCTTTTCCTCCATGCAAATGTCTGGTCCTTGTGCGTGAACAGATTATCAAATTAGCGTAAATGTTATTGGCCTCTTTGGGAATCGGATCGCTGACACTTCAGGCCCAACAAAGGCACACATGAGGCATTGGGGAAATTTTCAATTTCCTGTCAAATTCTGGTTAGTCGCTACCAAAAGGCGATGGAAAACTCCAAAAGCCTCGCCCGAGACACGATAAAACGCAAATCCTTTACATGATTTAGACGTCCTGGTCTCAACCTTGCCGGTTGTAAGCCATAAAAATAAAAAGGTCATACATTTTATTGGTGGACCAACATATGAAAAACAATTTTATAGAATGCTGAGAGAGGATGGAGTGCCTTAAAGCCAGAGGCTATCAAGTGGCCCACAACTTTTCGCAAAGCCGCTTAAATGTTATAGTTACTTGGACCGTAGCTTCTCCATTTTTCTCATCGTTTTTGAAACATTTTGACCGGACTGAGGTGCTTAAGTGGTTATGTGAGTGAGTTGCAAATGCTGGGAGCAGTGTGCAACGGTGTTGATAGCAACTGTTATTTAAATACATATTCATTTTTATTGTTTTCCCAAGGGGCACTTTCAAAAAGGGTTAAAACTGTCGAAGAAGTGGGGGTTTCGAGGTGGTAGCAAATAGTAGTTATTACACAATTTGAATGCACAAAATGTTGTTGACAAGTACATACAGTTGGAGACTATAAGATGTTAAATTATTTGTATTTTCAATAAATTTTCAACTGTTTTTATAAGTAGTATGTATACTAAGTTTAGCCTCAAAAGTATAGCACAGTATAATTAAAACTCCAAAAGTCCCCTTCTGACGAAACAATTAAAATTAATGTCCCACTATTTGCACAGCAGCTGTGCAGCATTTGCTATTTTCCTCGCACAGCCACCGTCATTCGTCATCCTGCTGGTCAACACTCTTTTTGGCAACTCAAAATATAAAAAAAAGGTAAGCACTGCCGCCCTTTTGCCCAACAAAATGCAAATGTTGGTAAACAGAAACCTTTTGTTAGCCACTCGCGACAGCTTCCACCGTTTCGGTGTGACATATGAGTCGAATATGTTGCATGTTCAATATTTGCCAACAATTTTGCAACGTTTCTTCTTGTTTTTTGTACACTTTTTCCGACTTTACCTCCTGTTTTTTGGACCTTGTCCCAAAACGACAGTTGTAGCCGTTGTAGCAAACAAAAGCAGGAAGAACAACAGCTCTGTCGCAGCCATGAACGAAAAATGTATTAAACAAATAAAAGTTAAAAGCATTTGATGAACCACACACAAACGATGCACAGAAGGTTTTCAGGATTGAAGAAGTGGAAATTCCCTAAATACGCGTATTCTCTTTACGGTCCTAAGATTTAAATCCTTACACTTGTACTTAAAGTATGCCTTATAATTATCCTCATATTTAGTATTGATAATAGTCAACACTATTAATACTTTGAATATCGAACTATAATACAAAATAATACAATATAATGAAGTGTAGCAAATGAAAAACGGAAAAATTATACTTTAACATGTTATTTGAAATAAGCTAAATCACTAATCATAATGTATAAACTTGGAATCGCTTCCCAAATATTCGTAGTACCTCCATTATTGCCCAGTTCTTTGCAAGAAAATGTGCTGCCAGATATTGGGAGCCCCCAGTCCCCCAAATAAGTCCCCTCATGGCCGGCGGGCAACTGCTGAAACTGACCGCCCGAAATGTCTGTTTGTCCTTGCCCCGCCCACGGAAACACCACCCAACGTCCTTCGGCTCGCTCCTGTTAACGTGTGCTTTGTTTAACGAATCGTGCAAATGCGGGTGGAATCGGAATCGCATTTCGGAATGGGCCCGTTTTGGGGATTGCTAAGGGAACTGGAACTGCAGGCCTGGAAAATGATGAGCAGTTTATTTGGCACGCTGTTTTTGTTTTTTTTAAAGGGCTGTTGTTGCTTGGGCATTTATTTGATTATGCCGAGTGTTTTATTTTTCAATCAAAATCCGGCGCCGCACATTAAATTTTGATTGTTTTTCGGCTATGAAAATCACAGCAAAACGCAAAAAGTTTCGCCCGCAACAACAAGTTATTTTGATGGCTACATAATGGCCCGAACTCCCCAAATACATACCCTTGATGCCGTCGAAACTTCGGAGCATTAAAATCGCCGGCCAAGGCAAATCGCTTCAGGCATTTTGCCAAAATGATGATAATTAGCCGGCAAAACCGAAAAACCAGCGGGCAAAAAGTAAAAGTCAAATCAAAAACTAAACAAAAGTGCCGAGGAAATTACCGCGACTTCAGTTGAGTCGAGGTGGTGGAAACGGGAAGACGGGAAAACGGGTGTCAGTCATGTCCCAATGTGAAAATTAACTTGTAAGGATGGCCGGGGAGCAAACACCTCCGAACTTGAGTCCCGCGAGGATAACGATTTACAATCAGGAGCCAGCAGTGAAGGCGCCAAGCGTCAAAATAAAAACTTTTGCATTTCATGCTCGACTTTGTGCCCGCAAAGATTTCCTCGAGTGCGATTAAATTGTTTTAATGGTTTTTCTTTCTTGGCAATAACCAGAAAGGGAACGGGAAGACGATTTGGAGAGCCGCTTAAAGTTTCCCCTTCTTAATGGTCCACATTTTGTGGTTGTTATTGGAGAAGGGCAGTTAATTGTGGCAGGAACAACAACATCGTTTAGCAGCGTGACCCTGGTAAACTGCAAAAAAGTAAGGTATTAAAGATAAAGAAAATGTTTCGGTAGTATAACTGTATTAATGCTAAAACAATGCTTTGGTCTGAACCACGATTTTGCTACCTAATTCTCAAACGAGATTCTGATTCTAGACTTGTGTACTTTCCACTTTGTCTCAAAAAGTAAATTTTTATATATTTTTGTGATATTAAGCCATTCGCAGCCAGAACTCTCAATTAAAAGTATTATTTTCCTGGCATGAAATCTATGTGCCAAGTTCATTAAAATGCTTTGTGAAGGCATCTTCAGCGACCAGACTGACCATTCACATGCAGGATTCTCCTCAATCTTTCCACCCTTATGAACAGTACATCGCAGCGCAGCAGGACATTCGTTTGAAGCCACCCTGGCACTTGGCTCTTAATTAAAGTTAAGCCCCAAAGAAAATGCCGGCAAGTGTTGGCAACGAACAACAGAATTAACAATTATGAATTTAACAAGAAATTATAATGCAGGCAAGGCCAAATTAGATTTTTATTGTTTAGAGCGGAATTATGCAAATGTGGCAAAGACAAAGGCAATTAACAATCAACATAAGCCGGAAAAAAGAAATGAAGAAGACCGACTAAATAATAACTGTTCCTGGGCAACCGTGCGTATGAGTAATCTACTCAGTGACTTGGTATCCTCTTTGAAACTCTCCATTATCCCCGCCATAATCATCACTGGCATAGCCACCGTCTTGGTCTTGCGGTTAGCCTGGCTTGAGGTTTTGTCAACCTTTTCGAGCAGCTGGTCAAAGTTTTTGCCACCGCCTAGAATTATTCATGGCGGCCCAGGACCAACAGGATCAGGACACGAAGGCACGCCTCGGGCGTGTAGCAAACTAATTACCCCCAACCCAAGGATATTTCGCCCCCTTCCCTGCAAGGACATCATCCCGTGTGTTTGTTTGTTTGCTTGTTCGAGACATGTGGGCCTTGTCTGCTCGCCTTTTAATAGTTTCATAAGCTCCGTTTAAGATTCGCCGACACATGTCCCATGGAATGGTAGAGGTTCGCATATATTATACCCAATCTCGGCGAGCGACAAAGAAACATTTACATTGACATAAATTGATATCAGACCGTTTACGTCTTCATTGAGATAACACAGCAGACGGATAGTGGGCGGCATGGGGCTGGCCATTAATTGACATATTTATGAGGGTATCCTTAGGGCCGTGATTTGATTAAGGCGTGGAGTGTTGGCTCTGCTCGAGTGAATGTAATGTCCTGGACGAAGATTGACGTGATTCGGCGGTAGGAGATCAGCTATAGCCTCAGTCAGAATGACTTTATTTAGCTGGATGAGAGTTGACGTTTCCAAAATATATCTTTAATTATGTATTCATTCGATGGGCATGCATTCTTTAAGTCCTGCTTGCGAAATATGGCAGCTAATATATTTCAACCGTGAGATTTGCCCCAGAGAAAATCCATTCTACTGATATTTGTCTAGCCCCATAAAGCATGATCCCCAAAGAGCCATAATAATTGCCCTGCTTGGAGACGTTATTAAACTAATAATTTACATGGACACACATTGTCGTTAAAAACAATTTCGTCCTCATAAACATTAAAGCTCTGAGATTTATAAGCAAGCTGGTGAGCTTTCTCTGCCAAAAACCTGGTCATAAACATATTTAGAGCTATAAAAAGGTCAGAACCCCTTTCCTATACCCATTCTTTTAACTGCTGTTCAGCTCGACGTAAGTAAACTTATTGAATGTCTTAAGTTTAGTTTTCCCGTTTGTTGACCGCCTTCTGCTTGTTTTCATTTCGTTTTTATGACAACGTTTAGAAATTTGTTGTACATTTTCCCTTCGCTGCTGTTTGTCTTTCCACTGCCGCCTTTTGGCCACATTTAGCGGAATCCTCGACCCCCGATTCCCTGTATTGACATTTGATCTTTATGTTGGCCCTGCTGGATGCTCGTGTGTCGCTTTGTTTGTCTGCAGGCATCTTTTTATGACTCGAGTGTGTTTGCCTTTTGGCTTTTGTGCATGCCATAAAAAGCGGCGACAAGAGAAAGCGTCTTCTGGCCAGGACTCGGGGTGTGGGTGCCACAAATATGAGGTCATCTGTTATGAACGCCTTCGACTGACTTGAGAAGCCCTTGGGCAAATACATCTTGGGGTCGAGTCAGACCGACTAAAGATGCAAACTCTCGTGGAGCTTCCCTGCGAAAATAGAAGCTTTTCGGGAAGTGCCCAGCATCGGTGCAATCAAATGTTCACTACGTTGATTTCTTATCAGTTTTTGGTTTTTGGACGCTTTTATAACAAAGCTACCATTAAATACGTTTGGGCAGGCAATCTTGATTATATATACATATCAACGCAGTTTTCAATTAATATGAAATCAAGCATTAAAATTGAATTAGCAAACCGAAACTGAGAACAAATGTTTTCTCGGTCTGCTTGGTTTTTGCCGGGGTGAAAACTTGGCAGCAACTTTAGCCAATTAGAAAATTATGTTGTTCTGCATACAAGGACAATATGTTGCCCACTTTGGCAGCGTCTTGAGACGTCGCCCGAGATGCTGAAATGGAACCAAAACCACCGCCCGCATCCTGGAATAGTAAACCTTGTATAGTCATTTTGGTGAGCGAAGCGCTAATTTTGTATGTTAGCCGGCGGCCAAAACCTGGCAAAAGTTCAGCCAACAAACAAAAGCGATAATTACAAGAAAACAAGCCGAGGACCAGGAAGATTGGCTGGAGTTGGGCTGTCGGAACTTTCTTTGCATTGGTTTTGTGTGCGAACGAATGCAAATAATTTTACAAAAATTAAAAGCAGAAGCCAACGACTGTTTGACTTGCACGCAGCTGTCTTATTTATAATTGATATATATACACTGAAAAATATATGCAACAATATTGAGGTATGTGTGTACATTTATTTAAAAAAAAATAATAATAGGTCAAGTTGTTAAATAGCTTGACACCATTAAAAAAAAACCGGTATCAGTATCGCTAAAAAGCTCTAAAAAATCCGCTGTCTTTAAAATAAGCTGAAGCTGATAACCTATTGATGCAAAACATGTTGGGTTTTCCATATTTCATTCCACAGAAAACAATATTTACTTACAATATTTAGTAAATTTTTTTTTGTGTAAGCCAAGCTCGTTGGACAGAAAGGGTTCGCAGTTTATGTGGCTGTCTAACGGCATTTAACCTACGCCACTATAATTCACGCCGTTCCTCGACGTTGCCGGCATTTAAATGCAGCGTGCGCGGAACCTTCCTTCACAAAACCAGAAATCCAGAAGCCCAGGATCATCGTCCCGGGAGTCCCACGATAAGCCAAACATGATTTTACGACAATGTTATTACCATCAGCGGTGGCAGTCTGAACAGCAGCTAAGCGTTCGCAGCAGTAGGGGAATCCCCGCGGCATCCTTCCTCCGGATTTTGTATGTGTTTGTATTGTGTTTGTTGAGTTTAAAATCAGAATGGGGGATAGCGAAGGGGCCAGACCCTGGGGTTACACGGATGATGCCGACGTCGCCGTGATTGTTTAAAGTTATGAATAATTAAATATTTGTGCAGGTTACAGGGTTGTGGGAGTTGGCAACCCTCGAACTTTGTTCAGCGGGTTTTGTCCATTAGGCTGATGGATGCGATGGACTTGCAGGGAAGGATAGCTCTAAAATTTCAACAAAAACACTTGATCAGTCGGTGATGGTCTTATCATGTTTGCAATATATCATAAATAAGTTCACGAATCGAGTACAAGTTTATAACAAATACTAAAATATTTAATACAAAGTCTTTTTATACGGTGTAGACTTCCTTTACTGCTAGATCGATAAGCGTAAAAAATGCTCACACTCATGTTTGGTAAACCTATTTAAAGCCGGTCGGCTTGAAAGTGTTATCAGTTTCAATTTGAGTCTTAAGAATGAAGCACTGGACCCTCGCTGTATTTTTGGTGGTTTCTGCTTTGATGGGACTAAGCCAAGCTTTTTCCGCTTGCAGTGCGGACGGAGGAGCTCATTGCGTACTTCCGAAAAATTGCAAGATGACGTTCATTTATCGCATTTCTCCGAATATGGGATGCTCAGAATCACTTGTTTGCTGCGATGTTAAAAGCGTAAGTGATATTAAACATGTTAATATTATATGTATATTACGTTTAAATTTTAATTTAATTTTACTATCCAGCTCAATCTGCCTTGTGGACCAGATGGAACACACCAATGCGTCCCTCAAGACTTGTCCCTAACACCTTTCCAATACAAGTCTTACTCAGAATGCCCGACAAACTTTATTTGCAGCCCGCCTAAAGAGGTAAGTTAATAGATAATAATAAAACGAAATTATTAACTTTTGTTTACTTTGTAGAAAATTCCCCTGGTCTTTTATGAACCACTGCGTTAAATGTTTGAAATAAAACTTTAAAAAATCGTATTTGTATGTCCGTTTGCTATTAAAATTTGTTACAAAGCGGAAAACCTTCCCATTAAATTAGTCAGATCTTAAAACAAATTAAATCAAATAAATCGGTAAACAAAAACAAATGCATTTTAATTCCATAACTTTCTATCAAGCAATGGGTTTACCTTTTCATTTTAAAGAATGATCATCCATCAATCATAAAAAAAACAATTGTCCTGGAGATGCGGGGCATCGATCCCCGTACCTCTCACATGCTAAGCGAGCGCTCTACCATCTGAGCTACATCCCCTCCTAATCCAAACTCCCCGGAGAGGTATGTGAGAAATGGCCAACCGCTCTCGTAGTCAAAAATACATTTGTTAATTATGCTGGACAGCTTGTTTTAAAAGCGGCCACGAAGATAACGAAAGAAATTTAAACAAGTTACCTGCATTGGAAATTAAAATTCACTATCTGGTCTATTTTTAGCTATGGCCAGCGGTTTTTCCTCATTTGGGCTATTTGGCGGTCCTAAAATTAAGAGGCTCAATGGTCTAGGGGTATGATTCTCGCTTTGGGTGCGAGAGGTCCCGGGTTCAAATCCCGGTTGAGCCCGACTTTTTTATTTTACTTCTTAATTCTCAATTTACTTTATTTCCACAGAAAATAACTTGTATTCTTGATTTGAATATCTTATTTTTCCCTTGCTTTTTCTGTAAGTTAATTTTGTAAAAAAATGTCTTGTATGAAATTGGCCTAATCAAAACCATTAATATTTAAAATGCTTACATAATATTGATTGTAACTGTGTTGAGCGGCTTGTAAGCGTTAAAGTGAGAGTGGGCACCTTTAAAACAAGCTTGCGCTGCATCTCAAGAGCCGTCATGCATAATTTTTACTTTCTAGCTCCTATACATAGCCAATTAGACTTGGCTAGTGATCGTTGCCTTCTAGATGTCAGATACTTTTCAACTAATCCAGTGTACCCTATTATTCGTAGACTAATAGATATAATAAGCCGATGATATTATCATATCTTGTATAAAACAGTTTCGTCAACCAGTTTTCGTTACTTACGTTTCAAAGCATCCACAGCCACAGAAACTTCCCTGATCAGTTGCATAAATAAACGAACCACTTTCATATAAGATAAACCACTTTCAAATCAAGCTGCCATTGCAAAGAATGCTTTTTACGTGATATGTAGACAAAAAGCTGTGATCATGGTCATGAATAGTAAGCAGCTTATCTATTTATAAACATATGTATCACTTAGCCTTAGTTACCAACCTTAATTTGTTGCAAAACCTATAATCAGATACCGTTGTATGGGGATGTAGCTCAGATGGTAGAGCGCTCGCTTAGCATGTGAGAGGTACGGGGATCGATGCCCCGCATCTCCAAGGATGTTTATTTTCCTTATGGTATTAAATATTTTAAATAACCTTATACGTACGACAAATGTTTCATGTTACCAAATAAGCTCTGTTCAATTGAAGTCGACAGTTTTGTTATTCTATATTGTCAATAAATTATTATATAATTTCTTTTATCATTAACTGCAAAAATAAAACAATAATAAAAAAAAAACAATTAAATTTTTCTAAATCATTATTGTACTACATAATTAAAAAAGTTCAAGAAGACTTGGAGATGCGGGGCATCGATCCCCGTACCTCTCACATGCTAAGCGAGCGCTCTACCATCTGAGCTACATCCCCGAGTGATCGAGTTTCGCCGAAAACACTTCTGATTCTTCGACATTGGTAATGAAATCAATGCCTGGAACGATTCGGGATGGACTACTAGAGATGCGTTGCCCGCAATGACAGCCACCTAATTAACTTTTACAAGCTGCTTTCTTTATTTCATGTTTCGCTTTATTATTTATTCACTTTGATTATAATTTAAAAATGTCAATATTTACACTTTGTCGTTGGGTTTATTTTGCCATAAAAATAACGAATGCACAGACCACCCAAATTGTTCTCGCCAGTCCTTCTTTTTATTGTTTTCCAGGATTCATTCCTTCTTGCGATTCGTCCTTTTGCTTCTCCATTCAGTCACCTGCCAGCTGATGCATATAATTATGGAAATTTTAAAGAGGGCTCGAAGAGAACCCACGAGCAAGCACAAATAAAACAAAATGAAAAATCGACGCGCAAAGTAAACACAAGATGCTGAGCAAATGAAAATTTTTACGAATTTGAGCGTAAACACATTAGCATAAATTCGAGACAATACAAACGAACAAGCTAAATCATCATGCATATTGATTATTTGAAAGTTTTCTTAAGATCCTAACAGAAAAATTATTAAAAACCTTTTTCCTCTATTTTAGGTGTACATTTTTAAATTTAAATACGTAGGTATAATCATAATGATCATATTATATATTTGCTGAACTGAGTATGAACTAAGGTAGAATAATAAACTAGTTCGCTATCTGAGAACATGATATATCTCAGCATTTTCTAAGACACTTTAGCTTAAACGTTCCGTATTAATTGTAGGGTATCGTTTTGCAATACTTTCTAGCAGTCACTTCAGTCAATTTAAATTGCCGCCAGATTGTGAAACGGAGTGGCAGCACCGAGTCCCGATTCCTTATTCGAATTGCAATCGATAACAAGTCAGCTGTTCGTGTCGCTGTCTTGTAAATTTTATAAACGTTCTGGATTTTATTTTATTTATTTCGGAATTCATTTGTTTGCTGTGAAATATAGTGGTCAAAAATCAAAACCAGAACGCATTAATGCTCTCAGGAAACTTGACGATTCAAAATCCTACGATTTAATGCACCTTAACAGTACAAACGCGGTCCACTGGCCAATTGTGATTTGCATATACCTTAATTTTTGTAAACATTTCCTACCGGAATAGAAATGTCATTAGATTGCTAAGCATTCCACGTGATGAGTGCACCACAGCAGCAACCGGGAGACAGGGGAGGAGGAACTTCGCTAGTCACCGGCAGGGATTTGGCTAATCAGCCGGCAAGAGGCTCCAACACCGGAAGATCTGGACACTCGAGCACCGGTTCTCGTGGTCTGAGTCCCAACAACTGGTGAGTTAGTCCTCCGAATACCCATCAACTCTAATAAAATTTTTTTTACATTGATGACGGGATATGTCAAGTTTAGTGAATTAGGGTGGCAAAGCGTTTCAATGCAAATGACATGCAGAATACATCAATACGATGTCATCTAAGCCTGACCCACATCTAGAAATATTTTAAAATCTGTTCCACGTAGAATAATTAAAAATAATAATAATTGTTAATCTGGGTATGCCCAAAACTCTATAATTGTTGAATCTTTGAAAGTTCCACAACAATTATAACAATCCCATATGGCCGCTTTAGATTTTCCAAGTACCTCGATTCTATGCAAGTTTTTGTGATCTAGACATCCTATGTTGAATTGCTAGCATTTGAATCTGTATTTATATAATTTTAAAAAAGGGGTATGATGTAGAATTCTTCATTCTTTTACCATAAATTGTAAGTTCAGGGTTGAAACCCCGCAGAAAACTGTCAACGTTCGCGGAATCCAAGAATTTTGCATGATTTTCTATTATGATAATGAAGCCAGGGCCACTCATGTACTTACTAATTTTATGACTCCCCACTTCTTTCAAATTTCATAAATATAATGTGTTGAGTTCGAGATTTTTTCAGCCGCCCTAACGCCGCGTTAAATAGCTAACCTAAACGAATTTTTTCGTCCTGTTTTGCATATTCAAGTAGGTGTATTCTGCAGCTTTGAAGTTGCCATCAAGGCATATGTGACAGATCCTTTATGAAGTAAATGCTTTGTAAAATCCGAAACATATTGGTCCTACGTCATGGCGATCAGACTAAAAACAAATTGGGGTAGGTTATTAAACCAAAGAGAATTTGGAATTATATTTAAATTTAAAAACTTTGGTATGTGCTTTAAAAAGAAACGAGTTTCGTAAGAGTGTAGATTTAAATAAACTAATATTTGTGAATTTTCTTAAGAGAAAGACGAAGTAAATGCTTTGTAAAATCCGAAACCTATTGGTCCTACGTCATGGCGATCGGACTAAAAACAAATTGGGGTAGGTTATTAAGCCAAAGAGAATTTGGAATTATATTTAAATTTTAAAACTTTGGTATGTGCTTTAAAAAGAAACGAGTTTCGTAAGAGTGTAGATTTAAATAAACTAATATTTGTGAATTTTCTTAAGAGAAAGACCACACCACTTCGACATTATCCTCAGAGATACATATAATCAAAAATATTAGGTTTATTGCCATTTAGCACCCATCTCGCACCCTGACACTTTTGGCAACATCTGCTGGCAAACGAGAAAAAATCGCCCATAATAAATATAAAATGGCAAAAACGTGTCGATTTCCTTTAACAACTTGAAAATGATTTGTTTCACAGTCTGCGGAGCATATTAACTTCGATTTTCAATTCACAGCAGACTTTGCCACACATCAAAACATTGCATATGGAGAAGGAACAGTACACCGGGGCATCCTTACCACCACCACTTGGCCAATTTTTTGCCAGTTAGGCAAACGCAAAATTTCATTTTTGCCGCAAAAGTTGCCAAACAAGGATATTTTGAGGAGAAAGGGACTCGGGTTGTTTGTTTGTTTGCTGGGCCAACCAGCTTGTCTCAATGACGTTGGTCCTTAGCCATAACCTGCGGCTCTGTCAGCTCCATCTTGTTAACCAAACAGGCTGAGCTCCATCGCCCAAGACAAAGGACCCACAGCGGAGCAGCAGAGTCCGAAAAAAGTCTAATTGATGGCCCTGTTCGAACCTGCATCTTGACCATTTCCGTTCGTCTGCGGATATGCATGTCTACTCAATTTTCCGGCAAATGAGTCGCCCTCATCTCTCCCGTAAGAACAACAAAAATTGATTGGAATTTGCAACAAGCGGATACAAATTTTTTCTCCACCTCGTTTTTCTCGCTTTTCTGCTACTCTTTTATACCATTCTCATCATTTTTTTTTTTTCATTTTTAGCCCTTCGACACATCAACACTTGTGTTTTGTGGCTTTTGTTATTTTGCTCATGGTGTTCTCCATACATTCCTCAATATCATGCAACACATTGAACCACTCATAAATGTCAAAAGTGAGGTGCATATAACGAACATTATAGCCCAGTCCAAGAAACAGCTAATAATGCAAATAAATGTATTATTAATGGTTCAGATTAAATAGAAAATATTGAAAATAGAATATCAATTAATATATGTTGATAGCGTATGTTAAGTTCGAATTTAAACGGGCTCTTCACTGAGCATTTTTTCCTGTTACCCTAATAGGTATGCAATCTAAAAATCTTTTGCAAATTGCTTTTTCCCAATATTCCTCAAAATAATGCCGACCAAAGGAATTCATGTAATTAATAAGCTTCAGCGACACATGTTTGAACTTTAGCGATAACCAACTTTTCTAGCTTAAAACAAATGGAAAAAGCCGAAAATGGTGGCGAGGTGAAAATTAATTATAAACAAATCTTTTCATGTCACCAATGGAATTTCCGACACTTTGCCGCATTTTTTCGCTGCTCAACCGAAATTTCACAGCAATTTTTACGGGATTTTCCTTTTCTCCTCAATTTTGCTTCCTCGACCATTTTCTCTTCGGGGCAATTGTTTAGGGTCACTCAAAAGCACATTTCACTTATTATTAGCTCATTTATTACACACCAAAAGGCGCCTGACCCTGGCAGCACCTGCAAAAACTTTGTGAAAAATGCTGCCCAATACAAAAAGGCGGAAAAAAAAGAAATGTATAAAGGAGAAAATACCTCCTGAATTTCCCCATCTCCTCCACGCGTCGGGCACCTTAAAATTAACACATAAATTTTCAAGTGGGTGGCCAATTGCCTGCGGCTGGCTATCCACGAGATACTTTTAGTCCTGCCAGTTTTTGTATAAGAATGGCGTAGAATAAAGTGGATTGTATATTAATCGGCTTAAACGAATAATTCATAATATGGAGATAATTTACAATAATATTCAGGTTATTTAGGGTTCCTATAGTTTTTTCTTTACAAATTATAGTAAATTTTTTTTTTGGAAATCTTACATTCAGTATAGAAAAATCCCCTTTTTGTGCTTACGCCCCTGACTGTGGACCGCCTGTCATTGTCATTTCCGTCTGAGTGCGTTCAATGTTCAGGACCCATCATCCATTCCACCAAATAGCCGCCGCGAACTGGGCAATTGACGTTGAAACTACGTGACGTAGAAAGGTAAATTGTATCTGCGGGATTTCCAATGACAGTGACTTTCCTTTTCTCGTTTTTTGTTGTGTGCAAATTGGCCACCTGACATCGCCCCCAACGCAGTGCTTTTAATTATAGACCACTAAATTAAAATCCGTGCGGAAAATGGGCAGGGGTGTATTTATATTGTCTGCCTTCATTATCAACTCAAATGCAGGCCGTAAGCATAAAAATCAGCAGTACCACTCCTCGAAAAACTGATAACAAAAGAAATCTCAAGACAGTCAAGGAAAAGTAAAGAAAAGCACCTCGGCAGTGCGGAAATAAATAAACGTCGCAACTTTCTTGAAGTCCCGAGAAGGGCACATTTAGAATACAAAATTAACAGCAGCCCCAACTTGTAACCTCTATTCTCTATCCTCGTTTAGTTATGCATTTCCTTTGCTTTTTTCTGCATTCTTTTGATTTTAATTTTTTATTTATGTTTTCTCCCACATCCACAGGCGACAGAACAACTCAATGAAATATAATTCGCGACCCTGGCATCGAGGCCGTTTGGACAAGCAAGTTCTCCCTTTTATTTTTCCGCACTTTTCCTTTGTTTTGCATTTTTGTATCCCTTTGCGCCATTTGTTTGTGTCTCCCCGTATTTGTTTGCCTTGCGTGAGCTCCTTGGCTTAACGCACGCTTGCACCTTTTCCGCCCAACCAAAACCCAAAAGTCGGGCTAAAAAACTCATCCTGCTGAAGGGACGATCCCTCGGTGGCAGCCACATTATTAACACTTGACTAAATATGCATTTCTTGGGTGGACGCCGTTGACGTCGCCAGAAGCGTTAACAAGGTTTGCATCTGGGAAAGGGAAGGATTGGCAATATCAACAGTCGTCCCAGAAAGTCTCTTGAATACTCTCCAGAACTGTGCAGATGTTTTTAAGAAAATATTTAATCAACCCACATTATCTCCAAAAATGCAAGACAACTGTATCTGTAGGTAAATCTGGTCAGGACTATATACACCATATAGAAATTATCGTGTTACACTCATACATATATCGATCCTAACTGACAAAAACTGATATCCAATCCTACGAATATAGGCTATTAATTATCATAATAAAAGTATGTGAATGAGTAAATTACGTAAATTCTACATGAATATTGACAAATTTAACTGAAAGATATTCTTTTCTATAAAATAGAAAATATAAATTTTGTATATTAAAAAGTTTTGCACCCTCAATCTATAAGTAACATGCAGAATGCTTAATAGGAAGAAATAAATTTATAGAAAGATACAATTTAAATAATTCTCATTTGTAAGCCTCATTAAAATCGCAATTTTTTGCGAACGCATTCCCAACGTGTAACGGTAAATCGTTACCCACCACCCGCCCAACCGACGCGAGGGGCGACTGCCGCTTGACGCACGGCTCGTAGAACCCGACTACGGCAAGGGTCCGGACCCTGGCCTCTATTTTTCCGCGTACGCGATTAGCAAGTTCGGACACCCATATCTCATAGATTGCCCGGATAATTTTGGTGGAATCGAAGCGTTTAGAGCGGATCACAAGCCCCGGATTAAGCGGATCGTGTCAATGTTTAGCTCTTGCAGCGGGATTTAATAAAAGTTAAATGCGAGCGATAACAATTGGTTGCCTTTCTTTAAGCCCTAACTGTTCGGATTCGGATTCTTACAGTGAAAGTTATTTAATTGTAGTTGATCTTAAGAGCTAAATTTCCTATTTAGATGCATTGTCCCTAGTTTGTGATGGCTTAAGTATGGTTAACTAAATGCTAGAAGATATGGCTAATACATTGACTATCGGCATACTTAGTGGCCCTACAATTGGTTACATATCGATTGATTGCTGTACTTAGCTGGTTATGACATTATTTTTCTATCATTTGATATTTGGCCCTAATTGGGCTTGATTTCGTTGATTTGTACCGCTTTAAGAGATCATTTTTGTATCCTTGCGTTTGAGATCGTGCGACCTGTATTTTCATCGACGAACTCATGGTGTCTTACTTACAATAGGTTCGACCCAAGCGAACTGACTGATGCTGAGATGAAATGGTTGTAGTGGCTTTGATATTGAAGCTTAGAACTCAGAATTCTGGTAGGATGATGTTTCTGAAAGAATGTTTGTTTTATTTTAAGGTTGAAGTTACTAATCAGCAAAGGCATTGATTAAAAATTCTTAAAACCCGTTTAAAAGAAATGTTATCCCATTTGTTGTGTAATTATTACTAATGCATTTTATATCCGTTTATGGCACAATACCTTTTAAATTGCTACGCTAGCTATTTCGACAGTTCATATTACTATTTAGATGTATTTAAAAGGGAATCCTCTTTACATGTTTTGATTGGATACTTTAATCAAATCTTATAAACTATCCCAGGTCGAATTTCACCACAGTATTCACCACACTCACTGTATATCCACCTTTTTAGCAACTTACCTTGATGAGCGCGGGGCTCACAGTCTCGTCCAAATTTTGTGCTCAGCCAATTGCCGTCGCTTTGGAACTCGAGGAATTTCGGCTTGCTGCGTTAGAAATACTTTTCAGCTAGATTTTTCCGTATTTTTTTGTTTTCTTTTTTGGCGGCTTCACTGGTTTCTTGGGAGATGGAGTTAAAGTCGAAGTCGGGACTCTGGTAGTTGGGACTCAACTGAGCCCGTGCACATAGCCTATCTGACTTTTATAGCGAGGCCATCAAATGGCATGCGCCGAACTTTCATTCATGCTACATAGAGCGGTATGTAAAGGACCCCAGATCCCCATTCCTCAGCCGGTGTCTTGCTTATTGTATTGTTGTATATGCAGTTTACCAAACAAAAATGCCAACACACACACTCAGACTTCTTCCTGGGGCCGAGAAGTATGCAACAGCCAACCAGAGAGGCATCTCGGTTTGCAACGGTACAACGGTACATTGCAGAAGAGAGAGAGAAACCAAATGACGGAGAGTGAGAGATGGAGAGCATCTATTAATTGCACGTGCTGCAAATGCTGTTATTATCGCTGTTGTTGGGTTTTATGTTGTTTTGCTTGTATTTTATTTTATATCCCCCCATCACTGCTCACTCACTCTCTCTCGCTCTCTCGGTTCTGCTTCGTGAGAGGCGATGTGGCGAAGCTGATGCGACGAGGATTTCTCTGCTCCTTCTTGGCCTGTTTACCGTTAGTCGCACTCGGTCTTTCCAGCTCGCTCGTTCGTCCTTCGCTCTGCCAGCACTGCAAGAGATGGAGGGAGGGGGGCAGATGGAAAATAATGGTTGGGGGTGGGTTAATTCCCCCCTCCCACTTCCACACCCACTGCTGCATCCTATTTAGTTACATTTTGTTATTGTTGCTGTACTTTGCATTGTTTTGTGCTGTGTTTTGTTTTGCTGCAGCTCTCGGGCCGTGACTTCGTGTTATGTACCGTTATGATCGTCGGCTCGTCGCTCGTTCGCTGCATGCGATGCTGTAAGTGTATGTGTGCCCGAATGCTGTTGTCCTGTTGTATGGATGGTTATGTACTTGCTGTTGTTGTTGCCGCTGCAGCTATATTGCCATTGCTGTGTGTTGTGCTCTCTAAACTTCTCCCGCCCCCAATTGAAAAAGGAAAACAACGAAATCGTATCCGAAGCTACTAACGACACTTCCCCCAAAATGAACTGCCCAGTATTGTGTTCTGTAGTGTTGTGTATTGTGCTGTTGTTGGCCTAACGGTAAATTGAAAGGTAGTTGAAAGCCCCATTAATTTTTGTGAAATGAAACTAATTATGCTGATAATAGCAATTAATAAAATATTTTCAAAACGAAGGTTGAGTTTAATAAACTTCCCCTTGCGTAGCTGTTTTTCAAAAAATAGCCATTATAAATCGAATTTTGTTGCATTTCCATAAAACCTTTCTGAATTTCAAACCAAAAATGTAAGGTTTTCGATGCAGGACTTACCAGTACTAAAAAAATTATAAACCATTACAAAATAATAAGGTTAAATAGTAGTTTTGCGATTTTTTTTAATGCAAATTTCCTTAGCAATTTATTATTGTCGTATGCTTTCAGTTAGAATCCAAGCTACAAAAGAAGTTGTAGCAGAACATAAAACATAATGAAAAATGTTTGTCTCCTTCATAAATTTTTTAGAAGGCTCCGCTTTGAATTTTATTCAGAAGCTCAATTCAATCAATAGCCATTCTCAAATTCAACATCAAACAACCGTTGAGCCTTGCCTTAAATCAAAACTGCAAAACAAACCTGTAATAACCGCGGGAAAGTTAAACGGAGAAAAACGTCAACAGTGTTGGTCGCACACACCGTGCGTTTCCGGTCTGTCGATCGCACCATGTTGACAACAACAAAATTCATAGCCTAACACGCAGGCTGATTTATATTTCACTCACACAACCGCTCACCCACGCATTCACATTTCACCGCACACGCACAGTGGGCCAGGCTGCCCAGATAGCGGAACTTTAGTAATAACTCAAGTAAACAAAAACAGATTTGACTGAAAATTTATATTTTGGACTTTATTATTAATTATATATTTCTAATCAGAAATTAATCGGAATCGGATGAATCTGACAAATCTGATTTATTTAAATTGTTTTTGAAATTAGGCAAAAGCCCAGCCACGGTTTTATGAAAATTGAATTCTTTACAATTAGTGCTAGAAGTTTTCGACATAGCCGTTATATACGGATCCGATGAAATAAGTAAGCCGTTCATAACATCCTCCATTTTGTCCTTACGGGAATGGTTTAGTCGAGTGTTTCTGAAATCTTTATTCCTGGCTTAAAGTGCTTCTTCAGACATTATTCCAATAGGAAGTGCAACACTGTTGATGATGTCTGCTCCGTGTATTAAAACTCTATGCACAGATGACGGCATATAATACCAAGAATATTTTTCTACAAAGACTTCAGCTGTTTCGTTTGCATATGAGTTGAATAAATTTGTATTGACTTGGTGTCCGCTAGCCATCACCCTTAAGATCACACTGAATCGGTATATAAATATAAGCTCGCTGCCACCATAAATTCGTCACATGTGGTTTCCTTCACAAGATTAAACCCTTTTCTGGCCTGAACTTTGTGGCACAGGTCACCAAAATCCTTCTTGGGCCGACCCAGATCTGAATTTAACGGTACATTATATATTAACAGTGGTTCATCAAGCCATTTCTCTATTTACTCCGTTACTCGTAGAGTAAAAGGGTATACCAGATTCGTTGAAAAAAATGTAACAGGTAGAAGGAAGCGTTTCCGACAATATAAAGTATATACATATATTCTTAACCGAGTCGATCTGGCCATATCCGTCTGTCCGTATGAACGTCGAGATCTCAGGAACTACAAAAGCTAGAAAGTTGAGATTAGGCATACAGACTCCCAAGACATAGAAGCAGCGCAAGTTTGTCGATTCATGTTGCCACTCCCACTCTAACGCCCACAAACCGCCCAAAACTGCCACGCCCACACTTTGAAAAATGTTTTAATATTTTTTCATTTTTGCATTGGTCTTGTAAATTTCCATCGATTTGCCAAAAAACTTTTTGCCACGCCCACTCTTACGCCCACAAACCGCCCAAAGCTGCGACGCCCACACTTTTGAAAAATGTTTTGATATTTTTCTCGAAATAAGTTTTGTTATAATGACATGATTTTCATTTTTCTGTAAGTCGGCTCATAGAAGTAGTTAATTTTCTAGTAATACTTTCAGATTCCATTTCAGAAAGCTGGCGGTTCTTTAAAATTTTACCAAATACCAATTCTTTTAAAACCAGAGGTCTCTTTGCGCGATCATTTTCGCTAAGTCAAGTGGAATAAAGCACGATCTTTTGGGCTGACATTTCACCTAAAAAGTGCCACAGACTTAACAGTTGGTCGAAGTTGGACATAATTCTGAATATATTAACGACACAAAGACTCACACGATACATAATTGCTAAATTCAGCTTGAACAAGAGTGAGCAAGGTTAGTTATAGTCCAAATAAGCTAGTATCAAGCATAATGCATACCTGGTAAAATAACAAACTTCAAACACTTTTTTTTACTAAACATAAAAATACGGGTCACAAACACATTGTTTTTATTTAGAACATATTTTTTCCTAAGGTTAACAGAAGTTGATGAATCAATTTGTTTTACTTTGTTTTAATTCACGAAATCAACAAACACGAAACTGTACGCCAAATATTTGCAGACCACCTGCTGAAACATATGTTCACTTTGAAAGCTCACAGCTGATGATGTAAACAAACAAAAACTATTATACAAACTATTATATGATAAGACGGATATTGCCAGTTAAAAAACCAAAAATAAATACAATATTTAAACATTTAAAAAGTGACTTTTGTCCCGCTAGAAAAATCCTCTGGCCCACTGTGACACGGCGGCAAACAGAGAGAGCAATTCATAAACAATTAAGTGACACTTTGAGTTTGAGTGGCGTGTGAATGTATCGCAGCAGGAGGCCATTTAACGCCAATGCAATTAATGTGATTGAGTAAACTTTGCCGGACTTCTGAAAGTCTTTTTGTGTGTGTTCAAACGAGTTGTTTTTGCAGAACGAGTTATTTACGCAATGATTTGATTCGTAGCAATTTAGTTGGTGACTATATTGTTCAATTATTTTTATAACGGTAAAAATGACTGATTAATATATGTCCATATGATGTAGGAAATATAATGTTATTTAAAAGCTCAAACTACTGAATGAATATTTTCTTCCCTATATTTATTTTAAATTTATAAGATATTTTAAGTCATCGTGTTGAAATATTACGTTAGTGATTAACCAATAGCAATGCTCAATAATTTCACGTCATTTCCCTGCAAAATCCTTTTATTTAAAATGTATTTTTATCAAAAGGCAGATATTTCAACGATTTAATTTTTTTCTTGTTTCTTCATCCCTTACACCTCGACTCTAATTATCCAAAAGCTTTTCCACCGCTTGGAAATAATCATAAAAAATATTCTGTGAAAATCCGATTAGCCGAGACGCTTGCCGACGCATCTGGCAATTGAAAAGTTTGGACGTTGTGCGTTTTTCTTATTCTTAATTAAATCCAAAGTGCTGGCATAAGCTCTTGTTATTGTTGCCCATCATATTGGGCTCAAGCATTCCTCCTGTGCCCTATCGAGCATTTGTCAAAGCGGCAAAAGTGAATAATTTTTCATTATCGAGCGCGATAGGAAACGACAGTAAGACCAAGTGCCCCCCAAATTGACAATTTTCTTTCGCTGCTTGCCGACAAACTGCTGGAGTGTCAAATCATAAATATGCATCTAACGTTTATCTAACGTCTTTATGGCCCAATCCCCCTAGCATTGTCTCTGTTTTTGCTAAGGAGCAGAAGAAAATTCCCTTGGCCCTTTAGATGGAAGTAGACTTAAAAGTAATTTTACGTCTGACTAAACATTAATGTGCTCAATATTTTATTGTTTGTTTGTTATTTCGTACTTTTGCTGTTTCATGGAGTCTTTATCCTTGCAAGACGTCCAAGGCACAGAGTTGATTATGCGGGAAGCTTCAAAAACTTTTCGGTATGCTGCAATTTTTAACTGTTTTTTTTTTGGTTAAGGGTAACTGAACAGTAAATATCTGAGTTGAAGACAAAGCTTTGTTAAGGAGGCAATAAAGTTTTGGGAGTTTGCCTACTAGATCTGCTTCAATCGATGTTATTGATTAGCTGCAGATGATTCCTCAATATATAAAAACTCTTAGGAGACACTTGTTTCTTTAGTTTTAATTAACATTTTTTTTATGAATGTAAATAATCTTTTCACAATGAATTCACCAGTCATAAGGATATAGGGATGGTTTTGTAACTCTTCGAAGTGGGATATTAGTTTGATAATCCTAAACCAAAGTGATATACATATGACTGCATCTGTCCGCCAAACATCTACCATTTTAAATGAATGAATGCTAACAATGCATTCTAAATTTGCTATCGAATAAGCGAACGTTGGTCACAGTTGTTTTGTTCCACTTTAGGGAAAAAATGTTTTTGTTTATTTGCTTCATTAAGTGTTACAATACAACTTTTGTTAACAAATTCCCAGTGAAGCGAATGCATTTGTTTTGAAACAAACCTCTTGCCTTCGCACAACTTCCACCGAACTTCAACACAAATCCAAGCCGAAAATAGCTACCAAACGAGCAAAAGTTGACCACAACTGGCCTTTCTCTTGGCCAAATGTTAATTTGGCTTGGCTTGCACTTTAGTGAAACACCTTTTTCGGACACTTTCGGCAATCCACAATGCATGGGGATGTAGCTCAGATGGTAGAGCGCTCGCTTAGCATGTGAGAGGTACGGGGATCGATGCCCCGCATCTCCAATTGGATTATTTCCCTTTTTTGCCAAGTGAAACACGCAGACGTCGGCAGTTTTGTCTTTTGCATTCCGGGACTTATGTATATGTTGGGGGGTAAAAATTTGCCACTAATGAATATTCAAAGGTTGCTGTGTAGCTGCCAAGCGAGCATTATCCGTGGAGTCTCATATCTGCATCCCTTAGAACCCGCCCCCATGTCGACAATCAAGACGCGTAATTTGATTTGCGCCCTCATCACATTATTACACTCAGAAAAGAAGGTGTTAGACTTCACTTATTAATTTTGCTTACAAACTAAAATATATATAAATATAATAAATACTTGATATTTATACCCGTTACTCGTAAAGTAAAATGATGTAGAAGATGCGTTGAAAGGTGTGTCACAAGTTCACTAGTCGAATAGATTTAGCCATATCTGTCTGTCCGTCCGCTACAGTTGTGTTCCTCCCCTTACTCAGCTAGTGGTTATGCAAGAGAAATCATAAAATTGGTTTGGCATATCAATAGAAATTAGCAAGACAATATTCAAATAATAAATAAAACATTTTTGAAAATGTTGGACGTGCCAGCCTTTTGCGATTTAGTGGCGTTAGAGTGGTAATCTTTTGAAACAGTTTTGACTTCTCGAAAATATTATGCTTAATATCAAAGTTATAGTTCTTATTGTTCCCGAGATCTAGATGTTCATAATAACAGCGTTCTTAATAACAAATAAATACATATACTTTTAGTATAGGTATAAATACATATGTATAAAAATAATTCGAGCAATAATGTTTATTTGACAGTTCATCTTCGATTGCATCTATAGAAAGTGTAATTTTAATTTTCCAAGTGTAGTGTAGCTAAGGGAAATGGCTGAGAGAACACATTGTCGCACATACATCAGCACAATATGCCAATGTTTGTTTACTTCCCTGCATCGCAGAGAACTTTGCCAGCAATTAACCAGACGGCCGCAGCAGTCAGAACAGTCAGCACAGTCGGAATGTGGATGTGGAACTGAATCTGTACAGGAGTTGGAGTTGTCAATGGGCCAAAACACGGTCCCAGGACTCCGCGGGCAACTTGCTGGGAACTCCTCCAAAGTCTCACTCGGACGGGTTTGGTGTTGTAAATGATACATGATGTGCTATTTATGAGAAAAAGCTTTTGTTTTAATTTTTTCCCTACCTTGGCATTGTTTTTCACAATTCTCCATAGGACAAAGTTTTCAACGTAATCTAGTTAAGCCATTGCTGTTTTCGTGTCGTTCGTAAAATTTATGTATGTATTTTCAGGATTTTAATTGTTTTAAGTGTTTTACTGCCAAGAGTTTGTAGTTAGTTTTTGAAATATACCAAAAATAAAACGTAGTTTGGAGATGCGGGGTATCGATCCCCGTACCTCTCACATGCTAAGCGAGCGCTCTACCATCTGAGCTACATCCCCGTGTTATGGATACCTGAAAAAAGGTTCATTATTCACTGCTTTACCCACTAAAGCTGGACAATTACCCGCAGTTTAGTTCAATTGGCATGCAAGTCGACAACCGACCTGGTTACAGCTTCATAGGCCAAGTATGAACTGGTTTGCAGCTTAACGATTTTTGGGTGTGGCGTTCGAAAGACATGACCACTCTTTAGACAGTGGTGTAGTTCAAGAGGTGGTTTATACACAGGCGTTGATACTGTATTTACAGAATAATCAAAATTGCTGTCAATCGAAATTAGAAATAACCAGACACCATTGCTTCTTATTTACTACTATCACTTTATTGCATACCATTATGTATATCTCACCACCAAAATGTAAAATGGTCCTTATACTTTTGGAAACCGGAAAAAATCAGACTCTTTGTGCTTCATGCTGGCATTTGGTAAAAAATTAATATGCATAACGCATAGCGGAAAGAAAAAATAAACTTGGGAAAATGTATGCAGTGATGAGTGAAAAAGGATGCCACTTGATTTGTTTGTCCCCAACTCAACCCCCGCAGGATCAACAATAACACGACTCCTTATCGGAACCGGAAACGGTTCCCAAGAAAGAGGTCCTGAAGAAGTCCTCAAAGTCACGGTGGCGTGTGTGACAAGTCCTTTCTAATGAGCAGGAAGAATGCACGTAGACTGGAGGGAACCTACTGCTCAAATCAAGCCAAAAAGTCGCCCTCAACTAATAAACTTCGCCCAGGTCCAAAGTCAATTAAAAAAGGAACAAAAATTGTACGTGACACCCGGAGATAGACAGTCAAAAAAGGCATGGTAAGAAGTGGAAATGGAACGAGAGTTCTTTAACTGAAATGCCTGAACTAAAAAGTCGCAGACTGTCTTGAAATTAAAATTACACGACGCTTGAATAACTTTCGCCGTACTTCCACCCCACTTGCGTTCCGCTGGCAGGTAAATGCTGACAAAAGTTTTTGAGGTAGCATTTCTTTTACGATTCGCCAGAGAGAGGAACCGGCTAAGAAGATGCGCCACTTGCTATGTTTTTGTCATTAATTTTGTATATCATTGAGTTTTACGAGGCTCATAAATATGAAAACGTTTAACTCTTGCTGGCCGAAAAAGAAATTCGGCTAGGGGGAATCTCCGAAAACTCCCCTGTCGCGTTTTATATGAGACAAACTAATTGTCTTGTACTTGTAATGTGTTTTTAAGCGCAGCCACGCTTCCCACATGTTTCCACAATGTTTCCCCGATAAACAAGGGGAGGCGGGATTTTGGAGCAGGAGCTGTAACAATTAGTGGGGAAACTTGAAGGGTTTGCCTCCTTTTCTCGAGCGCAACAGCTTGAGGTAATTTTCAACTTTTACTCTTTGTTTTGGCGTTGACAAGAAGCGTGTTGTTTGTTTGGTTTTAATTAAAGCCCAAAACATATCAAGTTGAAGGAAACTTAATCCTGTTTAAGAAGACAATTTAGAGAGATGTATGTATTTGTGGCAATTAGGTTTACTTGGGATATGGAAAATTGCAAATCCAACATTCTTTAATTGTTTATCAATTTATTTAATATAATTTTGCTTATTAAAATTAGCCTTGATTGGCCATGTAAGTGTCAGTATCCTGACGTTTTTTTGGATAAAATTATGTACATATAATGTCATGAAGCATTAATTTAGTATACAACCTTCAATATTCAAGTGGCTGAAGCTCACTCAAGCAATCCAAATAAAAACAGATTCAGATTCTGTATAGGTTCACAGGACTTAAGCTCCCTTACTTTTTAATTAGTTCATGTTACAAGTGACATTAACGAAAAGGCAACGGCAAGGATTTGTGGTCGTATAATTTAGCATTTCTTAACGAGATTTTTTGGAAAGGAAAAAACAAAAAGAACAATGGAATTCGCACCTTTGCATACACAAATAGCGAGAGCAAAGTTTTGGAGGATGAAAAGTGCCAGGGCATGCGAATAGGGTCAGGGGTGCTGTGGTTATAAATTTTAAATCTGTTAAATTAATGCAGCAGCTTTCTTTCATTTCTTAGTCCGTTTTCTTACGTGCCAGAAAGTTACGAGTAAAACAGGGCACGTCGCTTGATTACATTAATTATTCCTTTATTGTTTGTAAAAGTTTTCACCTTTCTCGGCGTCTTTGTAGTTATGTTTTCGCAATTCGTCTAAATGTAATTAATTAGAAAAGATTTTACTTACAATGCATGTTTTTTTCTTTTTTTACAGTGGTCACTTTAACAAAAGAGTGGTAAGTTAAGAAAAACATTGAATACTTGGTTTTTATAATCAACAAAAATGTTGTAGTGGTTTAATCATAATCAAAGGCAATCGCCCTACCCGCAAGCAAACTACGGATATCGCGACCATTCTGAAACCCGTCGTTCAATCCAGGAACGACAGGAGAGAGATTATACTAAAAGAACTGATTTTCGTGAACGAACCACTGGGTACTCCGATGAGAGACACTCTGGCAGATACATTGATTACCACGGTAGGCACCATTATCACAGATACAAGCCCAGGGGAAGGGAGGGCCGAACCTATCATAGGGACGAAGGTGCTAGAGATTCCTCTAAGTCTCCTTATCATAATGATGAAAGTGGTTCCAGTGTAATCAGAGACACATTTGAAATCAAGCGAATTAAGGAACACAAATGTGAACAGAAAAGCGATGCTTATAAGCCTGAACATACGGAGGATAAGCAAAGTGGTGTAAATCTCTCTCAAAGTGAAGAAAATAAAATTGAGTTGGGGCAAACTAAGGATCAAGGAGCTAAAAAAAACAGCTCCAAAGAGCAAAGTTCGGATATCTCACAACCTGATCAAATTTCACCAGAAGACCATCAGAATACAAATACGAATGGGTTGAAAGAGAGAGCGTGTCCTAGCAAGCTGAGCAAGGAATTAAACGAAACCTCTAAGGCAACGCAGTTTCCCGATCAAAGATCAGAGGCACAGTCGTCAGAGGAAAAATTAAACGTGTCCAAGTTAAGTGAGAACCCTTTTGGTGTACAGTCTAGTCAATCGATTCCACGTATACAAGTGCGCCCTCTTACCGAGCTACTGAGGCAGGAGCTCTTTGCAGTCACGCAGGAGAATCGTCTGTGCAGGATACCTCTTCTAAGTCCCCCTCCATCCGTATTTCCCGCCAGCCCCAGTCGTCTGGCCATTAGGCCCAACTTAAGAAATCGTCGCCGAACCGTAAGCAACTGCAATTACAATGCTGGAAGTCTTGGTCTGGCCGCAGAAAGCGAGGCCGTTTTCAATGATCGCATCGCTAGCATGGACAAGGAGAGTCTGAAGTACATAATCAACAATGGTGACACTATCTTTGAACCACACTTACAACTCCAGGCCAGGCGGCGTATACGCGACGAAATTCGCCGACAGCTAAAGACAATTGAGTTGGATAAGCCCAAGGATTGTCTGGTAAAGGAATTAGTCGAGGACGAAATTGTCGATTCCATCAAATTGCCAGCAATTCTGCTGGAGGAGATCGAAAAGTGCTTTGGCATAGATATATCACAGGGTCAGACGGCCAAGGATTCTGAAGCAGATAATCAAGGTACAACAAGAGGTAACGCGGGCGCTGAAAGCCCAGTCCAAGAACCTGAAGAAACAAAGGGAACTTTTAACAGCGCAGAAAGTTCAAAAGATATCAAAACTAAGAAGACTAAGGGAACTGTTGACGATGGGAGTCAGAGCACTAATAGTAAATTGCCTCAAGATAGCGAAGATGGCTCTGTAAAATCGAATGGGGTCAGTAAAAAGGTCTTGCGAGAAAACAAAAAGAAGAAAAATTGTAAACAGAGCAAAAAAAAATCCATTATTCCAAATGGGAATAAGCCAAAGAACCCGAGACAAGAATCACTAATAGCAACTCTGCAACACTCTGAATCATTAAATAGGTCCGGAGATCGTACGACAAGTCCAAAAACTGCCGATGAGGTCAAGAGTTTCGCGGAAACACAACAATCAAAAAATCGTCCGTCCTTGGTACCGACCCCTCCATGCGAAAGGATTTTATGGACGAATTCAAAAAGTAACCACTCCAATCCCGCTGCAGTAGATTCCCTTTCTGGGATCAGTACACCCAATAAAATGGAAATTAAAAGGGAATCTAGGAGCTCACCCATATCAGTAAGTCCTTTGCCTTCAAAGGAAGTTATTGATCTAATAAGCTCATCTGACGGAGAGCATGAAGAGCATGACGTGGTGGATATGGACGTTGATGAACTTGAAGGTGATATTGTAAATGAAAAAGAGACTTTGACGCAATCCGAACCGTCAACTGTGGAAAATGTTGACAGCGACAACTCCACCAACTCCCAAAGCAGCAGTAAATCTACAAAAAGGCGACGCAGGCTGAAGCTTCAAAACGATGCAGAAAATGTGGTGGACAGCTTTGAAAAGCTGATCCTTCCCCATCTTCGAGAGGCTCTCACTGATCGCTATCGTCGCCAGCATTCCAGTAGCTTGCAGAGTCGATTGCACTTTATCTCCTGCGTAGTGACAAGCTCCGAGCACAATTCACAAACCTTTAGCAAAATTGAGGTAGCTAAGGTGCAAATGAATCTCAAAGCACCCGACAATCGCCAAGCTATCGAATTTCTTCTAAAAGAAATTGTCAACGTGGTGAGTCTGCAGAAACAACGTCGTCGGGAGCAGGATGAAGAACAAAAGCTTACAAATTTATTAAGCCCAAAAAAAACAGCATCCATAATTAAGGAAACCCCTAAGGCGTCCAGATTACGTCAAATCCAGCAGTGTTCTATTCCACCAATGGCTCAGGATAGTTCTCCAGCTATATCACCGCGTCCGAAACCGCCACCCTCTCCTGTCCGCCAATCAACTCCGCCAGTTGTATCCCCCTTTCAGACACATCACTCTTCTCCTGTCCGTCAGTCCCCACCGCCAACTCAGCACAGTCCTATTTCCGCAACTGTTCAGCAGAGTTCTCCAATGGTGTCAGCTCTTCAGAAAAGTCCATCACCTTCAACCCGCCAATCCTTAACGCCCATCCGGGAGAATCCTGTAGACTCATCTGCACAGCATGGTTCAGCTCGTCAGAAAACTCGATCTTCACCTGCCCGCCAAACAACACCAGTCGAAGATGATTCTGAAAGCCGTGCTCCTAGCCTAATAAATCCTTCCTCTTCGGCGAAACTGGAATCCTTTCCCGTTGGGTTTCCCTTTCTAGCCATGGATCCTGCTCTATGCAATTATACGCGCCTAGCTTGTGGATCAAAAATAAACGAACCTTTGGAACATTTGGGCGACATGCTGGCGCAGAATTTGGTTGAAATTGATCGTCGTTTGATGGAAAATCAAAATCGTCGCAGCATTCTGGATGATATGATAATAAAGTTTCAGAAGGAGAAATCTGAACTCGAGATGGTGAATCTAGAACTACAGAGTAGCAGGCTTCTACTGATTAACTCCATGATTTCTAGAAATCAGGCTACTTCTGCTCAAGTCGCTAACTACAAAAGCAAATCACCTGCGGCTGAAACTGCCCCGGAGTCAACGCACGAGGACAGTTTTGGCAAAGGAGGGATAGCCAGGAGAACTAGAAGTAGATTAAGAAGAGCTGTGTTGGTCCTGGCACCCAAGCGTCAAGTAAGGGTACAAAAACGAGTTTCCAAAAAACGTAAATCAGTCGAATTAGTAGAGAAATCCCAGGAAGATATTGCTGAACGAGATAACAATAAAATGGATTCTGAAACGAGCATTCAATTAAATTTTAAGGAAGAGCGGTTGAAGGTGCCAGTTGGTGATCAAGTAGCTGATTCCTCGTCCACCGCCAAACTTTCACAGTCGCGCCTCAGCAAGCCAAGTGTTACAGTTAATCCAACCCACCAGCCACTGGCTATAATACCACCACTACCACCCCCACCACCGCCTCCCGAACCAATCTGCCACATGCCCTTCGAAACGCCCGGCTCCTTCCTTAAGGAACTGCACGATCCTGGTCACCACTGGTCAGAGCTCAACTCCAAAGAGAAGTGCTCTGTAGGTTTTGTGCCGAAGGGAAAATTGCAAAATGTTGGCAGTCCCATTACCCAAATAAAGATCTACAGGGAGTACGTAATAGCGGCAGCCGAGGATGGGGATATCTACATGTTCCACCTGGTCACTCACAAGCTGGAGCGAAAGATCACAAAGCACAGCGAGGCTATCACGAATATGTGCCTCAGCGAAAAGGATTCCATTCTGTACACCACCTCAGCGGATGGCTTTTTTAAGAAGTCATCGCTCCTGGTAAGTTACAAAGATTCTCTAAAGGATTATAAGTTTTTTAGTAAGGTATTAACTCTTACACACATACAGAATCTGGAGCGGGTTATAGAAACGGTGTACCTTAAAGAGCCCTTGCAATCGATAGACGTCGCTTGGGGATTTGCCTTTATTGGCAGCCGATGGGGTCAAATCTCTACCTTCAACGTAGTGGTGAGTGCAAAAGTTTTCTAAACTAAATGGTAGTATACATCGTGTAGAAAATGGAATGAGTTTTTATACCCGTTACCCGTTCCGACCATATAAAGTATATATATTCTTGATCAGGGTCCATAGCCGAGTCGATCTGGTCATGTCCGTCTGTCCGTCCGTCTGTCCGTCTGTCCGTATGAACGTCGATCTCTGGAACTACAAAAGCTAGAAAGTTCAGATTAAGCATAGACTCCTGAGACATAGACGCAGCGCAAGTTGGTTGATTTATGTTGCCACGCCCACAAACCGCCCAAAACTGCCATTTCTTTATTAGTCTTATAAATTTCTATCGATCTGCCAAAAAATTCTTTGCCACGCCCACTCTAACGCCCACAAACTGCACAAAGCTGCCAAGCCCACACTTTTGAAAAATGTTTTGATATTTTTTCATTTTTGTATAAGTCTTGTAAATTTCTATCGATTTGCCAAAAAACTTTTTGCGCGCCCACTCTAACGCCCACACACCACCAAAAACTGTCACTGTGGAAGACTCTCCTTCGCACTTCCTCTAGCTGAGTAACGGGTATTAGATAGTCGAGGAACTCGACTAAAGCGGTTTCTCTTGTTATATCTACTGACGTATTGTTAAGAAGTGAGAGAGGGTATTTCCCTATTAGAATATATATAGTTTCCCTTTCTTAAAACATTGCTTAGACCAACAAATAACTAATTGGACAATGTGAAAGTCAATCAATCGCCTCTCAATAAATTTTCGCCGCTTAATTTGACTCATTAAATATTTATCTGTCCAACAAACACTTGAACAATTTTAATTAAAATATTGAGCTCCGTCTCGCGAGTCCTGCCAAAAGGACTGCCACCACACACAGGATGAGTCCACACCTTGCCCGCGCGCCAACAATAACACCAGGAGTTACCGAATTGGCAATGAGGAAAGCCAAAACGAAAGTCTAGACAATGGAAATCAAATCGAATTTATTTTTCATTTTTTGTACTTTCGCGGATTTAACAAATTGGATAGTATGGAGTAAAATCGCATAGAAAGGGCGTTTGGCCTGAGTTGATACTTGATTATAATATTTTACATTGGGGGTAGAGCAAAGTATAAGCGTTAATTCTGGCAGACATTCGATTTATGGCTGCGACGTGCTGATAACTCATGATTCTACGTATATTGTTTCTGTGCACAACTGTACTTGATTAGGGAAGGAACAACCGAAAAAAAAGTCATCGTAGCTGGGATAACTGGTAGAGGTACTAGTTTTAATTACTATTAAATTATTTTTACGTTTAATTTATTCACCTAACAATTAATATTTATGGATGGGGTAAATTTAATTGAGGCAGAGGCAACTGTACTAAATTATAACTAAACACGAACGGGCTGCAATTATATAATCCTTTGTAGTGTGGTAAGTGCTTTAATATATGTACTTGACACATAGTAGGGTGGAGGCCAGGGTCTATTCATTGAGGAGGTGCAGCACAACTACTTTTTTATTAAGCAAGGGACAACTGTACCTGCTATTCTATTGGCAACTGTACTACCGACTGTAGTATGAGTGGTTGTGCCCTGCCCTCGAGTCTTTGGTAGGTGCAGTCTAAAGCTTTGGTTATTTGGTAAATATGCGAAGACGCCACGCCCCATATGGCAGGAAGCATATAGGGGGCGTTGCTGCTATTGCAGTTTTTCCCAGCCTTGCTGCTATTGCTCGATATTTAGCTTTGCCTGGTATTTTGTGTTTTATTGTGTCGTGTTTGCTGCACGTTGTTTGGCCAAGGACTAGGGGTCCTGGGAGTATATAGCCTCCTTGCAGCGACTGGGTATATAGGTATGTATGTGGAACTAGGGCTAGGGGTTAGTTGCAACAAACAACAGCAAACTGCAGCACTAGCAAGCTGTCTTGCTCCCACACTCATTGGGAAGAAAGATGTAGCTTTCTTGCTCGCTCTCTTCCTATCTCTTTCTTTCTCTCCTTCATTTCCCAGTGCTCTCTATTGTTGTTTATTTAAGTTTTTATGTGTGCCTGTTTAGTTAACGGTATATTTTGCCGGCATTCATTCTCCCTCGCTCGCTCTCTCTCTCACTGGTTTTTTTCTGCGCATGTCTTCTGCGCTGCACTTCACTGTTAGTTGCATATAGTTACTGCAAGTCGTTAGTTTTTTGGCAGCAGCAAATAAAATGTTTATATGCTATTTACTCAAAACAATTTTAAATAAAATACAAGCCGACGAGCTTCTGGCTCTCTTTCTATCCAGGACTCGGGCGAGTAACGGTACGGCGCTCGCTTAAGTTCTCTCTCTGCTGCAAGTGTGAGAGAGCCTTCCAAGGCGCTGCAACTGGAATTGTCTTCGTGCCTGTTGCTTGCTTCCTTTTCTTGCTCTCTCTATCTCTTTCTTCCTCGTTGCTCCTGTTTTTGTTGTTGTTGAGGCGTGGGCTTTTCTTGCTGGTTGGCTCCTGTTTTGTTGTGTTGTGTTTCTGGAAACTGACGCCCTGTCTATGGCTTGTTGTTGTCAGCGTGTTGGTGTGCTCGTACCGCTCTCCCATTGGCCGACTTGGCCAACTCGGGTTGGTTGTTTGTACCGTTATGTGTGCCCCCCCCCCCCCCCCCCCCCCCAGTGACTGTAACTCTTTTTTCGTGTTTATGTGAGCTTTCCTATTGTTGTTCGCCGTGGCGAATTGCACACATTGGTGTAGGTGTGGCAAGTGGAATAGCTCCTGCAGGCTGCAACCACTAAATAAACTCCCCCCACACTGCAGTGTATCTAATTTCCCTCCAGAAGCAATTGATTTATATTTTCTTGTCTAGAACTCTGCGCCTGGTCGTCATCTTGCCGAATGGCTGAAGACATTACGGTTGATATAAGTGCACTAAATCGCCCCATCCCGTTTTCTTAGCTATTTCGGAAGTCTATAACACCTAACCATTCCTTTTTCCATTTTTTACAGACACAATATTTTGACCTCTTTGATGTAGTTTTTAAAATTGTATAGATCTCCTTATATTAAAATTTGGTCTCCACTTAAAATTTCCCAATTTTCTTGTGTCCCTACCGAATCACCAAAAAGGTTGGTTATTGGCCTTTAAACACAATAAAAAATGAAGTCATTTTGCAATAACATTAACCTTTGATAATGTTAACATTTTAAAATGTCCTTGTCCAGTTATTCTTTTTAAAAGGTGGTTTTTTGGTGTGATTTCTATTAAATTGTTATTTAATTTAATATTAATTTAATTTAAAATTATTTATATTGGCCCTTAGAGCTTTGAATTCTCTTATCTTATCATTAAGTTCATTGTGATTCCTACAGACTTATTACCGAAGTCACACAGGTCAGGTACATCCCCTGAGGGGAATCCTATTTGTGCCATTATCGCAAAATACCAGTCTTATTTAAATGGGTGCATTTTACATTCATTATCAGTCATCCAAGATGAGGTTTCTAACAGTTGTTGTGATGTTAGCTATTGTTAGGCAGCACAAGCCTGCCAAAATCACGAGGAGTTCAAAGGTCAACCACCAGGCGATTATAATCGCAGACCGTCTTCGAATCCCTATGCTTAAGGCACATAATGCATGTGATAAAAATAAACAGGAAATGCTGAGTTGGTTGCCAAATAAGCAATATAACTCCGCTGAAACGAAAAATAAAACAAAAAGGCCAAACAGAAACGTTTTTAAAACTAATAAATATACACATTTACATTTGCAACAAAGATATTTCTATTGTTTCTTGTGTTTAGTTTTTCCCATAAAAGGTACAATATAATTTTCCGCATCCAAAAAAGTATAGATAAATAGCTTATCTAATCACATATGTACATATGTATATTATATACCCATTTAGGCATATATATAAATGTTTAAAAATACATGCATCCCACTAACGCAATGTCTATTTATACGATTATAAAGTATTCAGTGCGCATTGGTTTCATTTGCCCACTTCATATTGCTAACGAGACTCTTTTTAATGTCATGACAATGCACTTCTTGCACATCAATGAGTAGGTAACTACAATAGGTGGAAAATAAAGCCGGTAAATGTTACCGAACCTTGTTAGGGTCACTAAAAGAGGCGTATTCATGACGGGGATGTAGCTCAGATGGTAGAGCGCTCGCTTAGCATGTGAGAGGTACGGGGATCGATGCCCCGCATCTCCAAAGGATTTTTTTTTAACCGTAATAAAATATTTTATATAGCTTAACTTCCCTTTTAATATTATACATTTTTTTATCTATTCCAAATTGATAATTAGATTAGATTATAATATTATGTAATTATGCCATAGCTAATAACTACAATATTGAAATACGGATCCAGAAAATTAAACTAAATTCACTATTTTCAGACAAACAAGGTGATGGAACAGCCCTTGGTATCAACCGGCCAATCCATTATTGCCATTAAGGCCACCAACGAAGGTGTTCGGAGGATCCTTGTGCTGGGATGCAAAGGAAATTTTGTCCAAATGCATGATGCGGTCAACGGACTGCTGCTACGTCGCGTATTTATTGCAGAGGGCTTAAATATCTACAGTCTGCTTCTAGATGAAGGACATATGTATTGCGGAACGCAGAAAAACGAGATATATCAATTGGAGTTTTATGTAAGTGGTAAAATATGACATTCAGTTGACCGAATATTGATTCCTATGATATTTCCGTTTTAGACTGGAAATTTGGTCACCAAGTTTAGCTGTGGAAATGGAGCTGTTGCTATTGCGTCCTATGGAGAGCGTTATTTGCTAGCCGGCTGCTACGATGGCTTTATTTACGTCCTAAACAAGATAACTGGAACTCAAGTGGGTCGTTTCGTGGGCGCTGGTCGCATGGTCTTAGCCCTTTCGGTTGCTGGGGATAAGGTAAGTTTATTTATAATTCTTACAAGTTTAGTATTCAAATGTTTTACTGCAATCTTACAGATCGTCACATCTTCTAAAGATAACTCGCTGGAGATTCTGGAGGTGCCCTCAGCTTTGGTAAATGGCTATTAAGACGCATATCATTATTTGTATAAGTCGGATTTAATTTAATAATTTTTAACACAAACTTGCTTGTATAATACAATTTAATGGTCTTAGTCCTTGATCACGGACTTATAATTCGTTCTCTGTATTTACAATTGAATATTACATTTTTCTGTTAGCGCCCGATTGCATTTTTGCAATTGATCTACTTGAAGAATTTCGCCATAAACAAAGTATAAACGAATAAAAAGAGAACATCCAGTAAAATTATGATAAATGTAAAATTATGTAGTGATTTGATTTGTCTTTAAGGAATTTGAGGGGCCCTCACTGGTCGCACGTTGATCTGCATTTGGTGCAGTTTCTGGTTGAGCTTGTGTGTGTGGTCACGCAGATAGGCGATAAGGTCGGCCTGCTTCTCCAGAAGCTCTTCTGTGTCTCCTCCTGGCTGCATAAGGCCCAGGGAACCTCCAGCACGGTCCGCACCGCGCAAAACATCCGGGGCTAGCTTGGCGCTGTTGAACTTACGCACCTTGTCTGGAATTGGTATAAAATTTTTAGTCATGACATTTATTCTACCAGAAATTACTTGGCTTTTGATCAGTAATTTCTTGTTTTGGGACCACAAAGAAGTACGAACTCAATTAGTAGTTGTATTGAAACACTAGAATTTCACCTACCTGTTTTATCTAAACGTTTCTGACTCATTTATTGCAAATTACAAGAACAAGAAAAATCACTTAGAGAAACAGTTACTGGCCAGTTCTTATTAAGTTTTAAACAAGAGAGAACGCTATAGTCGAGTTCCCCGACTATCTGATACCCGTTACTCAGCTGGTGGAAGTACGAAGGAGAGTCTTAAACACTGACAGTTTTTGGCAATTTGTGGGCGTTAGGGTGGGCGTGGCAAAAAGTTTTTTTCCAAATCGATAGAAATTTACAAGACAAATACAAAAATGAAATAATATCAAAACATTTTTCAAAAGTTTGGGCCGTGGCAACTTTGGGCGGTTTGTGGGCGTTGGAGTGGGTGTGGCAAAAAGTTATTTGGCAAATCGATAGAAATTTAGAAGACCAATACAAAAATTAAAAAATATTAAGACATTTTTCAAAAGTGTGGGCGTGGCAGTTTTGGGCGGTTTGTGGGCGTTAGAGTGGGCGTGGCAACATGAATCGACAAACTTGCGCTGCTCTTATGTCTTGGGAGTCTGTATGCTTAATCTCAACTTTCTAGCTTTTGTAGTTCCTGAGATCTCGACGTTCATACGGACAGGCAGACGGACAGACGGACGGACAGACGGACATGGCCAGATTGACTCGGCTATTGATCCTTATCAAGAATATATATACTTTATATGGTGGGAAACGCTTCCTTCTGCCTGTTACATACTTTTCAACGAATCTAGTATACCCTTTTACTCTACGAGTAACGGGTATAAAAATTACTTAGCCTACTCGACCACTATATGTATATATAAAATACTCATTTCCCTAAGATTTTAGCTTTTAAAATATTTAGATGTGAAAAGGAAAAAGTACAATGAAGGGTGATAGCTCTTGACATGCAATATAAAAGTCATACCACTTTGTAGACTTCCCCACTTTTACTGACTTGACTATGACTCTTTCCTTACCAATATATAAGCTGTGGGAGACGGCCAGCACCAAATTTTCGGCCACGGTGAAGGCGGTCACATAGCTGACCGGCGACAACCACCCGGCGGCGCAGTGTTCCCAGAAGTTCTCCGCATAGAAGTGGTGGATCAGGGCCTGGACAGCAAGCAGCATGGAGTTCCACAGGGATACTAGCTGGAGAGGAATCCCCTTCTGCACGTTAGTCTCGCGGTGGAAATCGTGATAGCCTTGCATGCGTAGATTGTCGTGTTGCTTTCTTACAAAGTGATCGACGAGCTGTAAAAACGGTTGGCATTGAGGCAGGTCGGAATTGACGAACTGCTGATTGGTATACTTACATATGTGATGACCCAGAAGGTGGCCCGTAGGTAGAGCATTATGAAGTAGGCATCACAACGCCGATCCGTTGGGAACGAGGCCGCCAGTACGATCCCCACAATAGAGATTGCAGTGGAGATAACCAGATGAAGGCTACGGTGGGACAGTGAATGGATTATGTTATGTACATTATCGGTCGCTTGAAACGACATGGATGATTCACTGCCGGCGGCCGATGAGTACATGGCTTGCCCTTTTCCCCGTACTCCACACATAATCTCACCTAAATGCGGGTACTGTATTCAGCTTGTAGCTTCCATTGTCGTTGGAGAAGAGGACGGGGTCCAGGAGCTGGTCCGTGTCGTGGATGTGCGCTGGGGAAACGCCCGGTTGGACAGCGGCGCTGCCTGTTGCTGGTTGCTCCATTTGCACTGCTCTAAAATGCGTAGTTTCCAAGTTATTGCTCCTTTGTTTATTAGTCGGCAGAAAAACAACACTTATTTTCCTCTGATATGGCAGCACTACCCAAATATGACTTTTTCAGGGTGGCAGCTCTCAGATGCGGTAAAGGGCAAGACAACCCTAAAATGTAAACAAAAAGCTTGCAGTTATAATTTAAAAATGTTGTATATTTTTTAAACTATGCTTACTTCTTTAACAGATGGGTAAATATTATACTTTTCTTGGAGACTAAATGCTAGCTTGTTGTCAATATTTAGTTATAGCTTAGTTTGAGTTTAAACAAATATTAATGGCTCCATATAGCGCACTTCGGATGTTTTAAATTTTGAACTTCGGTCACACTTGAATAAAAAACAAATTTAAACCCCGAATTCGGATTGCAATTGGATATTCAACTGTTTGTCGGGCAGAATAAACCGGATTGTATGATGACCACGCCTGTGCCTCGCCGCACCAAGGACATGATGGCATTGGGACTGGATTCCGACTCGGAGGACGACTTCAACACGCCATACCGACCACGGCCAGCGACGGCGGGAGAACGAAAACAGCAGCCGGTGGCGTCTTTCCAAGTCCAAGCTAGGGGCAAGGAGAATGAGCCGCATCCCCTGCCTACAAACATGCTGTAAGTTCTGCGATTCCAAAGTTCTGTTTTAAATACTACTGTTCCCCGCCCCGTATAAGTCCCCCTGAACCTGTAAGGATCTCATATCACTTAAAGGGCTTCCATTTTGCATGGATTCATTCTTCCTCGATCCCTGTTGGTCTTTCCCCCGAGGCAAACCTTCATCTTCTAGACTTGAAAGTCAAGCCTACCTCAGTTTGCCTCACTTAGAGCCCCTTTAATGTATAATACCCGATGAGACCTAATCTAGTCTTTTTTTATCAAAGATATCTGTGATCGCCTAAAAATGGGAATTAATTAATTCTATCGATCCTAGACCTCGTCGAGTATCCGAGTTGACTATGATGGATTTGGACAGTGACGAGGAGGACATTAAGAGCAATCACAACCTTAACTGCGCCATCCTAAACGATTCTTTTGTACTGAGCCCATCCCAAGAGTTAACAAACAGCAACAGTAACATAACCACTCGCAAATCATCCAATGCCGCCCCCTTCCAGCAATCCGACTCGAATCTCTCGTTCCTGGGACAATTCAACAACATGGGCATTAATTGCAGCAGCCAAGGATCACCTGATACGAATTCGGAAAAACTGTTGGCTAAAAAGACAGCACCAACGCTTCAAGCTGTGTCAAATGCCACCGAAAGACGCCCACTCCAAGAGACAGAGACGCCACTGCGCAATGAAATAGCTTCCTCCTCGAAGACGAAGTCGGATGCAGACTTCATCACCCCCCAAGTGCGAACCATTGGTTCCACACATGCTGGAAAAAGTCGGAGTGCGGTGTCCAACGACTTCCGTGCGCAAAAAGTCCTCTTCCAAACACCCATGACCGTAAGTCGTGCTGCTCCAGTGGCCTCCGCTAGCATAAGCTTCTCCCTGTGCGACACCATCACGGAAAGTCCCGACATCCCAGAGCCTCCGAAAAAGGCTGACCCACCTATGAGTCAGCACCCCTCCAAGAAGTCCCTAGATAACGTGTTCCGGGAGTCGGAAAAAGACAAAGTGCCAGCCAAAGTTGATATTGTGGAATCAAAGCAATTGGTGTCAATTCCCGCAGTTACCGTCCCTCCAGATCCGCCTTCCAACTCCTCCAAGACTTCAAATATTTTAAAAATCAAGAATCTTGAATATACGATTGATAAGAAACTGGGCTGTGGTGGCTCAAGCTCTGTTTATTTGGCACGTCGATCGGACTCCGGAGATGAGTTCGCCCTTAAGGTGGTGGATCTGCAGGCCGATCCACAAGTGGTGCAGGGATATCTAAACGAAACCAAACTCCTGGCAAAGCTGCAAGGAAACGTTTGTGTTGTGGCACTTTACGATTAGTAAATATTCTTACACTCTAACTTCTTGTTAACGTCTCTGACAAAGTTATTATTTCTTTAGTCAACTTGTGCGCGAAGAGTCCAAGCTGTACATGGTGATGGAGAAGGGCGACTGCGACCTAAACAAGATCCTTCAGAGCTACACCACCAACCTTCCTCTCTATAGCCTGATGAACATCCTTTACCAAATGCTGCAAGCGGTCAACTACATCCACCAAAACGGTGTCATCCATTCGGATCTCAAGCCGGCAAATTTCCTAATGGTTAGCGGCAGACTGAAACTGATCGATTTTGGCATAGCCAGCAATATCTCTTTGGACTCGACGAGCATCATCAAATTCTCCCAGGCGGGCACCTTTAACTACATTAGTCCGGAAGCGTTAACGGACACCTCTACGGGGAATAGCCCGGTACGCGGAGCCAACCAACCCAAGATCAAGATCTCGACCAAGTCTGACGTGTGGTCGCTTGGCTGCATTCTTTACCTGTTGCTCTACCAAAAGACACCGTTCGGCCACATCCGAAACATCTATGCCAAGATGAGTGCTATCGCCACTCCGGCCACCAGCATCGAGTATCCCGCCATTCCTCCCTACTATCCCATCATGCTGGTTCATGTGAGTTGGGCGGGATGAGGCTTCTACACTTCATAGCCTGGGAAATAATGTTTAGAATTTTTTTTCAACTGATAGAACAAATCATATTATTATATTATGAATCCAAGTTTACGAATATCTCTGCTCTATTTGCAGATGGCCAAGAACTGCCTTCAGCTGAATCCCAAAAAGCGGCCGTCGTGCACTGAACTACTGCAGTACCCATTCCATATGATCATTCCGCTACAGAACCTGCAGATACCCAGCAGAACCGCCACCAGCAATTAAGCAAGAAAGCTCAGCTATTTATTAGTGAAATGTCAAAGGTCAAATGTCTTTCTCATATGTGTGTGTATATATTTAGTTCTCATTTATCGTAAATTAAACATCATAAATCCTTATAATGCTGCTATAGCTCGTTCTTTTGTTTGTTGTGGTTGCTGATGGGCTTAAATTTGTTGGTTTGCCTAATTTTTCAATATGTCGCATGCAACAGGTTGCGACAATAAATTGCTAGTTAGCATTCGTGTTTAATTTGCGTTTACTTATAAGATAGGTTCTCATTCAGTTTTATATAAAAATAGTTATTTTCTTGTTTATATACGCTTAATTTAATGTTGCTGCTGCCACTTGCTCTTCCTGGAGTTAAATACTTGCGCTGCCTTTCGGCGGAAAATGAAAAGTTTACGGAAAAACAATAAATATTAACGGAAAACATACTGAATTCAGAGTGACCCAAGTACAAGTGCATACATTCATACTATTGGATTGTTTATTTTTCGTGGATTTGCATTTTAAGTAGCTGGGTTTTAAATTCGTTTGCTTAACATAAGACATATACAATTGTTTAAATGCAAGTAACACAAAAAATAATAGCATGAAAAGTATGGGTGAAATAATAATAAAAAAGTAGCAGCAGCAATGGATTTTTTGCGGTTTTTTCGGGTTGTTTTGTTTTTCTTGGGAGGGCTTGGGTGGAAATTGCCTGTTTCTGTATTCAGAGTCGGACTTTTCCTTTGCTAGCATTGCTTCTCTTCTGGTTTAACATTGCACAAGTTTCGTTTGTTATCATTATCATGCTTTAGTAAAGTGTATATAATTTCTTAAAGCGTTCCATAGTTCTTCATTCTTACAATTGTTGGTTCTCGCTACTATAAAATGTTAAATGTTGCTGTTGTGGGGCATGCTGTAAGTTTACTTTTTCCTCGCCTTCTTTTTGTTGCATTAACTTTAAACTTAATAGATTGTTAGAGTTCTTGTTATTTCTCTTTTACTGTTGCTGTTGTTATGGAAGTTGGACAAACTCTGCGGTTGCTTGTCAGTTTATCGTCGTTGTTGGCCTCCTTCTATCTTTTCCGCATTTGTCTCGACATTAAATGTCCTGCAAAAGGATATTCGGGATAGAATTTTAATTTAGTCAATATTGACTTACAACAATAATCCTTACCTATTCTCCGTTAGAGGCATGCTGCTGCAGAGTAAGGATCAGCTGCTCCTTCTGATCTACGATACCACGCCAGTGCTCGTCCTGCTCACGAGCACGCTCTTCCAAGTCCATCAATGTGTTGGTCTGATCATAAGATTTTATTGTTACTTGCTCGTTTACAAATTTTAATACGGTAAAAGCACTTACAGTCTTGGTGACCAGCTGGGTGAGCTTGTCGTTGCACTCCCGCAGCTGCAGGTTCTGTTTGTGCAGCTCCTGTTGCTCGACGGCGAAGAAGGATTGGCTATTCGAACTACTATTATAGCTACTAATATTGTTGTGGGTGCTATTGTGGTTGCTACTGCTACTGTTGTTTGATTGTGTGGACTTATGACTACTGCTCTGCTTCTCGGACAGCTCCGTATCGAACTTCTGCCGCAGCTTATCCTGCTGCAGCTTGACATGGGTGGTAAGGACCTGTTCCAGCCACTGGTCAAAGGATGCTTGCAGGGCATTTCCCGACTGCGCTTTCACTGCATCGGGATAAAGGCGCTGGTAAAGATCCCGAATCCTCTGTTGCTCGCTCTTAACTGAACTGGCACTGCCGCCTCCATTGGCGGCCACTCCCTTCTGTTGCTGCAACTGCAGCTCTTTATATTGTTGCTGCAAATATTATTGGATATAATTAGTTTAAAATGGTTAAGACTAAACGAATTTCAGATGAAATCATAAAGGCAAGCAGAAGAAGCTGACAAAGATCATGCACTTACGCCTACGGACTGCGCTGAATTTGTTTTCGTCTTAGCTGTTAATGCTTCGGCATTTTGCAACGCTTCAATCAACTTCCAATTTTTCAAACGCACGTCCTGACGAAACACGAATACGTGCAATTAGTAAAGAAAATAGGAAAAGAAAAAGGATGCAAAAGGCAGGACGAACGGAGGCATAACAACGCGGCTGCAACGCGATTACATTTAGTAGGGCTATAATTGTTTTTGAAAGCCCTTTGAATTCAAACATCTTTATTCGTTATTGGACTTCTTGTTAAAGGGTTGATATATATATATATCAATTTCGGGGATTACAAAGTGAAGTGCAATAAAATTTATAAATCATTAAGTAGAACTTTACTTGTTCCTAGTAACAAATAAAGTTTGTTACAATGAATAAAGTTGAGTCATTAAAAAATAGTTGGTAAATAGAGGTCATGAAAATGCAACACAAAAAGAAGTTTCCGGTATATTTCTAGTCATCTTATTCATCTCTACTCACATTATTTTTCTCTCGCTGCTCCTGGAGCTCCTGTTGCAGATTTTTCTCCTTGGCTTGCAGCTGCTCCGCACGCTGCTGCGCTTCCTGGAGCTGCGACTGCAGAGCGTTGGCTTGCTTCTGCTGCTGGGCCTGGGCATCCGTCAGCGAGCCAACCTGCGAGCGAAGAGCACTCAGCTCCTGCTGTTTCTGGGCCAAAGCTTCGGTTTGAACGTGGGCCTGCTCCGACTGGGCGGCGGTGGCCTGAACCGCGCTGTTGGCGGCTTGGGTGAGCTGTTGGCTGAGCGCCACGTTGCGGGCCTCCAGGACGGACAACTCCTGTCGCAGTTCCTGCAACTCGGCGGCGTGGACGCGCTGCAGCTCCGACTGAACCTGTGCAACAGCGCAGAGCTCCTGTTTGAGGTCGCCGTTCTCCGCCTCCAGCTGCTTGCGCTGCTCCAGCTCGAAGATGCTGTTGTTCTGGCGCGCTTCCAGCTCGTCGCGTTGCAGCTCAAGGGCCTGCACCTGCTGAGCCTGCTGCTGGATCACCTCGTTCTTCTGCTGGGTCTCTGCGTTAACGAATGCGGTCATTTCCGCCAGGCACTTTTCCTTGTGGGCGAGATCCTGTTGCAAGCGTTGCAACTGAACCAGATCCTGCGAATTGGCTTGCTTCTCCCTCCGAAGGGTCTAAAACGAAGAGATATAAATTATTGTTATTATATTAGAATATGAACTTTGTTTGAAAATATTCCCATAAACTTTAGAAGAAGTTGCTCTCACCGTAAGCTGCTGCCGCTCAATAGTTAACTTGTCATTCAGATTTGACAGCTCCTGGTTAAGGGCTGATAGCTCCTGCTCCTTGCCTTGCAACTTATCAATATAGGCTTGGTTGCGGGCGTGCATCTGAGCGCGTTCTGTGTTAACCTCTTGGCGCAGCTCGCGCAGTTTAGCCTGAATTCCGATGGAGGCTTCCTGCTCCTCGGCCAGCAACTTTTCCTTCTCCTCCAGCTGGCGCTTGAGCTTCTGGCAAATGTCATCCGACCACTCAGAGTGCGAAGAGGGCATATCCTGTTGCTTGTTTAGCAGATAGTCGATGAGTATCTGAATCTCTGAGCGATTTAGTTCGGCACGGGAAAATACGTTCATCAGAGCGTTAACGCCAATGGTCTGGTTCTGGTGATCGGCCAGTTTATCCAAAGCATGAGCCAAATCCTTAGCCGTTAGGGATTCCTTGTGATTCTGTTTTTTGTTTTGCTGCTGCTGCTTGGTCTTGTTGTTAGCCTGGTTGTGTTGCGCTTTGGGTGAGCCATTCTGCTGCTGCTGCTGTTGCTTGATGATCTGCTTGGTCACAACGGGTGCCTCTGCTTCGACAGCTGCAGCCTTCTCCTTTTTGGACACATTACCTCCGGCAATCTTCTTTTGACTTTGCTGCTTGTTGTTGTTGTCCTCTTTGCGTTCTTTCTGCTCCTGCTTCTTCAGCTCCACCACATCCTTGGGGACCTTGGTCTCGAAGTTATTCAAAGATGGTGTCTCCTCGGAGTTAACTGGCGGCTTAACAACCACAGTTTCGTTCTTGTTAACCAGGATTCCGGTTGTCTTGTTGTTGGCTCCGTTACGCTTATCCTTCTTCCCCTTTTTGCCAGTCCCAGAAGGTTGGTTCTCCTTCTCAGCCACGCTATTAGGTCGTCGCTGCTCAGTGAGGACCTCTGCATCGGGCTCAAACTCAACATGCTGCTTGGACAGACCGGGTTCCTCGTCAGCCACTGAGCCCTGACCCTCTGACTGACCATCGGAGTAGTCTTCGGCTTCCTCTGGTTCCGGCTCGTTGTTCGCATCCCGCTGCTGTTCCCGCTGACGTTGCTTCTTTTCGCGCTTAAGTTCCTTCTTCTTGGGCTTCTTGGTAGCGGCAGCCTTGTAGAGATTGGCGCTCAGGGCACGTTTTTCAGCCACCACCTCCTCGAAAGTCTTGCGCCGGAAGATCTTATTGATGAACAGGAACGAGAGCAGCGAGGCGCTGACCACACAACCGATGACGATCAGTATGTGGAAGTCCATATTTGCATATCTTTCCGGTTGAGCCGTAGATTTTTCTCAGGAATCTCCTTTGCGAATGCTGTTGAATAAATAGGGAGATACTCGTTAGTATTTTGTGCAATTTAACCTTACTTAAACTTGTTTAAGATTCTAGGTATTTACATTTATAGCTGTTAATACATATGTTAAAAGAAAACAATAACGTTCGAATTCAAAAAAGGGGAAGTCCGGAATTTCGGCCACGTTTTCTCCGTCTGGTTCCTGGAGAAAGCAACCAGCTAAGCGAAAAATAATCTCAAATGTGGAAATGTTAGAAATGCTTTTTAGGGTCACACGTATAAACATTTGCTATCAAACTCATTTCGTAGCATTATCAGCTATTTTCAGCTTGGGAACTGATACAATGTAGTACACACTAATGACGTGGGGCTCAAAAAACGCCAAGAAAATGTCCACTAAATACGGCAGATCAACGACACTACCTTCAATGGTAATTACACTGTGCACTGTATAAAAAGCAAATTGTTTTTGATTTGAACGTGCTTATCGGTTTACCGGCCGGAGAATGGTTCAAAACCCAACACAAGTTCTCCTTTTGTATGAATAAGTTGATATTGCAGTGACTGGGCTTGCTGGACGTTATATTAATAAAACGCGCTGCGGTTGATAATTTCATTATTGTTTGCTCCGCTGAGATAAGCAAATGCACTGATGAATGGCTCAATATTCCTGGCATTCCGGATTTTACAGTGGATGTCGGCCTGCCCAACTCGCCAATAAATTCTCGTGAATTTCAAATTTAGGCAAAAAGGTCATTTGAATTTGATTTGGCGCAGGAAGAGCGATAAGAAATCCCAGCTGGAATTATCGATTGCTCAAAGAACCCAGCGATTCAGACGTAAAAATGTATTCCGAACGGCGAAGGAAAGCTAACAAAGTCACAAAGAATAAAATTATCTTATGAAGCAGCTGCTAAGCAGCCTTGAACGAAAGTTGGTAGACATTTTTAGCAGCCAGAGGTGTTGACGCAGATTGAAAGGAACTCACAAGACAAACCAAAAGAAGACTAACAATTTAAAATTACTCAAAGTCAAGATTCTGACGCACACGTATGCAAATTTGCAGATCCGTTCACTGGAAAAAAATCTGCACTGTTAAATCTATTTTCGTAAAGTCTCTTCCGATGGACACGACGCGAATGGCAAAAGGCTAATGAAAAGATTCGCAGCAGAGCTTAGCTCACAATTCGAGATCTCTTTTCAGCTCTCTACACTGGAATTTTAATTCAATTCTTTCAATTCTGAATAATTAGGTAGATGGCTGGATGCTTTTTTGAAATTCTAGCTTTAAATGTGTAGGAATGTTATTTCAAGAATTAGCTTTGTATTTACGAAATAAAAAAAATCTTGTGTTCAAAATAAATAGTTTTCTTACATGTACTTTAAAAATTGAATATATGTTGAGTTATATGTTTACTTCTCCCCGTTCTCTTGAAAGCCTTTAAGTAAAATATATTCGCTTGTACATTTATAATTCGTTGGTTTACTAAAGGAGAAACACTAGTACGCTAGTTGCACACACATATAAATAAATAAAACTTAAAGTTTTGTTCTTAGTGTGCTTACGCTCCGTGGCCCTTTTCTCTCTCCGCTCCGCTCCCACCACAAACAGTTAGAACAAAACTTGAAATTTCGTTGGCTCCGCGAGCTCAGTGGAAGAATTCACAAATTGCAAAAATTTCAATTCAAGGTTGTTGCTCTCTGCGGCTGCGATAACTGGCAGGTTTGGTATTTTTTTTCTTCTGTTGGTTTGTCAAGTTCTGGCTTCTTATTTCTGCTATTTGCTGGCTCGCGTCATGTTTATGGCTAAAAGATTCTGACTGTGTTTCGGTTTCGTATCCGCAACAAACATTTCTAGGGGGCTTTAAAAAATTTTGGGTTACGTGATACTGTGGAAAAGCATAGTCCTTATACAGAAATCTTTTCAGGTTTACTCTATCTAAAAAATGGTAAAGTTTTTAACTCTTAGTTTCATTTCAAGACTTCCTTTACAAAATAACTGCTCGTAGTGAAACATTAGATGGTTCAGCCGACATTCAATTTTGCAGATGGGGTGACTGCAGAAGCATCGTGTAACTGCGCTCCACAGAGCTAAATTAATTTTTGATGACACAATGGGAACGGGTTTCCGTCAAACAAATCGATGGCATTTAACGGAAAGTAAGTAAAGTCCGGACAGCGGATTCGGATTCCGGGCGTATCGCACCGGGCGAGGAAGAAGCAGCAGAAGCGGCGGCGGCAGAAGAGAGCCAAAGCCAAAAGAGAATAAAAAGCACAATAAAAACGCCGGTAAAGGTCATCAACCGGAAGAAAAGCGCACAAGTGTGAGTGTGTGTGACTTGCCAGCGCTTCAGTGTGTTTGTGTGTGTACACGAGTGTGTGAAAGTCGAAATCTTGCTGCCAATTATCATTATGACCATCTATAAATAATTATGTATTATGGTCGAACAGCATGCAAAAACGCTGGCTGCTCGGCCTCGTTACAGCAAACTGACAAACTGACATCGAACTGCACAGTTGGCCTAATTTTCCCGTTTTTCCGTCTATATTTCTGTACCGTTGCTTCCCTGCCTCCCTCCCCTTTTCCTTTTGCGGCGCCCCAGTGTTCAATTAGCTGCCTGCTCACACACACACACTCGCACTTGCTGGCACATGGAATTTCTCCCCTGTCGGTAAGCACCGGACAGAAATGCCATGTTGACCATTTTTTGGCCTTTTGGTTCCAGGGTGTTTAAAGTGGGTCAAGTATTCGCCACTTGTGACTACATCTCTTGAAGTGGAAAACAAAAATACATGTAAGTTAACTATTGCCCTAAGGTAAGTGAAATTATTATCTATTTTTAAAAGTTATAACCATTTAGTTTTGATTCTTAAAAAAGAACTGTGTTTAAAAAATAATATAACATAGCATATTCATGATCAACATATTCTAAGTACAACATTTTGAAGCAAAAATCTTTCGATCTATTGGAAATTTAACCGGACTCTAACCGGAAACCTAAAATTTCACTTTTAATGGCTTGTTTTTGCAGCAGCATCACTGGTAACAATGCAAGTGTTTTTCTCGCTCTCTTTGTCGCCGCTGACAGCGAGAGCGTACTCGCAGTCATTCATTATTTTTCATCTATTTATTCATAAATGCATTTTTTGCCCCTGCTATTTTCAGCGGCTCAAGAGTTTTAATTTTAGAAAGCACTGCTCCCTACTTTTCTTCTCTTTCTCCCGTAATATTTATGCAACATGCAATGCTGTTTTATTTTTCTCTGTGGGAAAGAGAGCGTGGCATGTTTTTTTGCGGTGTGTCTTGTGTTCTTGTTATTCCTGCGTGGGAGCGTCAAGTTCCAAGTTCGTTTCCCTAATTTTTTTCTTTTGGTCCACAGATGGAAGGTTGGTCTATAATGTGGAGTGACTCATATAAAGACTAAAAATAAGCAAATTGATATTGTATAAAGCTGACGGTTAATGGTTATTGATTGCTGACGTAGACGTCGATAGCATTTGTTAATTGTCAATTGGTTTTTCCCGATGACGAACGATTTTTGAGTCCATGATTTATTGGACGACTGCAGCCGCTCTTCTTTGCTCTCCCCGCTCTCTTTTTTAAGCTCTCTCGCCCCTTTGATAAGCCCGCATATGTGTGTGTTTGGTGAGGTCAGCGCTTCAATTTTGTCATTTCTTGTATTTTTCTTTGATAAAATCCGCGAACAACAAATAGGGGAGGGTGGGGGGTTAGGGCCCGGCCAGACGGCGGCGTCCGAGATTTTTGGCAAATCGAAGCAGTCAGCTGTCCCTTTTGCTCATAATTAAGCAGTTGGGAGCAGTGAAAGTGTGTCGCCTGCTAATTGGCAGCTTGAATAATTGCACACCGATAAATAAAAGCTTCCTATTTCCTCTTAAGGCAAAAGGGCGTCACACTGCACTTACACACACACGTACACCGCTCTCCCTTTCTTTTCACCTCCCTATCTATTTCTAACGGGTTTTTTTTTTGCCCATTTCAAGCAACTTGCAACGTCAACAATTTTCACAACATTTCACATTTACGATGCAGTCTTTCTTTTTCCTTCTTCTTTTCTTTTGTTGGAAACGCATCCGCCATTTGCAAGCCACTTGTGTATGTGTGTGCCGGAGCGCTGCGCCTGTTTGTGAATATGTGTGTGTGGTTGTCGCGTCGGCAGTTTTTTTCATTACTTCGCTTGGACTTAGATACGCTCTATCAAACTAATTCTTACTTGCAACTTTTAAACTTATTCTCAACTTTCAAATGCCTTTCGGCTGCGAACTTACACTTTTTCGTTAGTGGGAAAATTGAAACATTTACAAACAGAGTGACCGTTGTCACATACTCCAATAATTTCGGCTGTCACAAAATATCCTAAATATGGAATCTTAGCGATGACATAAACCGCCTGCAAGTCGTGCAATGTTTATGTAGCCGAGATACAATCCTTTGGTAGAGAAACGTGTATAGCGTAGAACCAAGTGTAAACTAGAGACCCGAGATTTTACCGCGCCTGCGCCATGGTCACACTGATTAGCTCATATAAACGTTCACAGAATTTGTTTTGTTTTTGTCGTAATAAATAGCAATCTTCTCCATTTTACCTGGCAAAAATGGCATCGATTGCCAAGTCCATAGTGCTATTGGCATCCGTGGCCACATTCGCGTACTCCCTGTACGTGGTGGGCAGCCTGATGATGTTCCTCTCGACGCCCCGTTCGGTTTCCAAGGCACACACCTGGATTTTCAATTTACTGGACACAAAGTCGCGAATGGAGACCGCCTATGGACCCGTGGTGTTCGATACGCTCTACCTGACCGGATTTATCTTTCAGCACAGCCTCCTTAAGTCAGCCTTGGTCAAGAAACTGCTTGCCAAATTAGGCTTGTCGGGAGCGGAGCGCACTATTTATAGCCTGACGTCATCGCTTTGCTTACATGTTTGTATACCCACAATTTGGACAGAAATAGCTCCCAATTGCATCTTTGGACATTACAGTATTTGATCCTCAACTGGCTGCCCGCACAGTCGATTGTTGTGTGGCAAATCGACGTGGAACAGAGTGCTTCTCTTTGGTGGACCTATGAAATCACCCATGTCATCTGCTGGGTGGTCATCTTTGGCGGCAGTTTGGTGATGGATCTGCCTGAGCTACTGGGCGTCAAGCAAGCCTACTATGATCTGAAGGCCTATGGTCCACCGATCAACTACAAATCCGGGGAATTGCGCAATCTGTACGCCCATGTAAGACATCCTTCGTTTGTGGGTCTGTCGATCATCCTTTTCGCCACGAACGTGATGAGCGTGGATCGACTAGTCATGGCCGTGTTCCTGACCACTTACATGTACCTGGCCTGGTCCACTGATCAAAAAGATGTGGCCTACCAGAAGATTCAACTGCAGCGCAAGAAACTCGAACTGAAGGCCAAGTAAACTTAAACTGCGAAATGTTCTCACTAAGATTTAGTTGTAAGTTGACATGAGCTTGCATTTAACGATACTTTTCTAACAATTTGATTCCGGTTCTCAACGAAAACGAAACATAGACATATAATTTTACATGAAGTAACCTTTTGATGGTTCATTTGTTTGGCTTTTATTACTATTATTGCTTAGCCACTTATTATAAAATCTAACTTATTCTTACAACAGAAGGATCAAAGGGCTGTCCTTTAAACGGCGAACCTTCGGCATCCCAGGCAGCTTTTAAGCGATCCAAGGTTCTAGCTTGTTCGTGGTTTGAGGTGTGAATTTTATTTTGTTGCTTGTCTGCTGCCAACTGCTGGACCCTAAGCTTTTCTATGGTAGCTTGGGTTTCCTCCGGCAAATCGTCGATATAGCGCTCGCATTCAATCTTCTTGGCATCGATTTCTCGATCATCGTCGAAGAGCCTCTCCCACCAGAGCTCCTTTGCTTTATCTAGAGTTGGAAAATATATATTATTGATGGTTTATGGAAATGTTTTTTGACAAATGCCCACCGCAACTGATGATTAATCGGTTCTGGTCAATTGTCCACACCGCCTCGTTGTGTTTAATCCGCTGGCTCAGGTTTCCCTCGAGGATTATCGTCTGTGGGTTAGGCTTGCTGCTTACTTTAATGTGCTGGGCCTGAATTAAAATATTTAGCTTCTTTGCCGCTTGGTGATCCTTGGGAAGCAGAACCTGCACCTCCACGTCCTTGAGGGATTGTGACCAGCAGTGAGTTTCAAACACATCTCCGTTTTTGTAGTCGCTGGGGGAAAACTTTGACTGCTCTTTCCCTTTTTGTGGCGGACGACTCTCTATGGGATTCATTTCCTCGTCCTGAGAAACATTTTCGCTTTCCAGGACCACTTCTTCGACGGCAGGCGGAGCCGATTCCCCATCATCTCCTCCGCCTTGCGCGGTCAGGGCTTGGAGCAAGCAATCCGGATCGTAGCGCTGCATGGCGCCATGTAAAATCTGATCCCGGACGCCTTTAGGAAAGCCTATTTTATCCGCTTCATCAAGTTTTGTGTGATAAAAGTCGGTACTGAAAAGCAAAAGTTGGACTACATTTTTGTAAAGCATCTTGGTATAAAATCCTTTACTTGCGTCGCAGAAAGCCAAAAATGGAGTCCAGGAATCCGGTAATAGTTTTCCGATCCTGAAGAATTTCCATTAGCATAGCATCGTTTCGCTGAAAGTCCATTTTTGTAGGAATAGTAACCGAAATCTAAACAACCTTAGACCGGCTTCGACTTAACATCTGTTGCGTACGTCTATCGATAACAACACATTTAAAAGTGTAATAGCTATAAAAAAGCTAGACATATTTTTAAACTTTAAATGTATGCTCAACATAAATAATATTAAAAGGAATCTAGTTCTATTAAAAAATGAGGAGAATAAGTCATTTGCTGGGGTTGTCCTAACAAACTAAAAAAATATAGTTTAGTAAATTAACCAAGTTGGCAGCCTGCGTCAAAACTTATATATCGATAGTGTCGCATTGCTTTACAGCTTTATACCCAAATTGATAATCTTGAAATAATTTAAAAAATGATCGGTAGACTTTCTTTTTGGTACAAGGACAATGTTTCCAACGAGGTGGACTGTTTGTCCTGTCGTCTGGTCAGTGGCATTGGACTTCTGGGCATCGGTGCCTTTCTCTTGGCGCAGTCGAAAAAGAGGCGTTCGAAACCCCTGGAGAATTACACTATGAAGGGTTTGGCGGCAGGTGAGCCACTTGGCAACCTAAATCCGGTTTTATGGTAACTCCTTTCTCCTTCACTGCCCCCAGCCGTTGGAGTTCTGGGCGTGGCCCGCCTGGCAGACGCGAATTTCCTGAAGGCAAACGCTGAGGTGCCGACGGAACAGGAAACAAAAGCTTTAAAGACTGGCACTGATTATCAGTTTTTTTCTAGACGTTAATTCAAATAGATTTTATTTATATATAACTTTCTAACTGTATAAAGATGTATGTTATCTTTTGTACGAGCACATATGGTAATAAAATAATATAGTTATTATTTTAGAATGAATTTCTGCTTCTGTTCAAAAGCATATATAACAAAGGCTTTTTTATTTTTTGGAATCTATTAAACCTGTTTTGTAACTATTGGCTTGAGTAAATGTTTACAAATAATTAATATGAAATAAGGACATCGAGAAATTATATAGGCCAACCAGGCCAGGCGACAGGGAATACCGGGCCCGGGAATACCCCGTCCCCACCCCCCTGTCGCTGGGCCTGCATATAAGTTATGTTTCCGTCAAAAATCCGGGCCCCCCTCAGAAGTCCGGGCCCGGGGGGAAACACCCCGTCTCCCCGACCCCCTGTCGCCGGGCCTGAGGCCAACTTAATATTGCATTTTAAATAAATATATATTTGTATAAGTAAGTATCTAGAAAATGATTAATTTAAAGCATATAAAACAGGTATTTGCTTTTTCATAGACTGGCTCTTGTTTATCTATTGCTTTTAAATAAATGTTGTTGCTTGGCTTTAAAGAATATTTTATAGATGCAATTTCAGAGCGTTTCCTTTTTATAAGAAGCTAGAAATTTACAAATGTATATACATATATAAAATGTCTAGAGAATTTATTTATTTTATAGCATAAGAAACAGGTATTTGCTTGTTCTTAGCTTGGCTCTTGTTTTTCTATTTTATTTTTTACTAAATGTTGTTGCTTGGCTTTAAAGAATATTTTATAGATGCCATTTGTTTTTTTTTATAAGAAACTAGAAATTTACAAATGTGTAATTGTGTAATTGTGTCGATTGGTTTCTTTACTATTTATAAACCTAGCGTCCCACTTTCCCCAGCTTGGTATCAGTCTTTGGATTGGCCGTGATGTTTTGCACCGCCACAATTGTCTCATTAATGTGTGTCTGCAACTCGCGCAGGCTCTGGATCTGGAGAAGGCGCAGGATGCGCATGGGTAAGTCCAGGGCAGGATCGTTGGACGAGACTACGTCGTTTCCCTTGTCGAAAGGGAAGGGTTTGCCCACTACCGGCTTGCGACCCTGGGCGGCGGGCGACAGTCGATCGTGCACCACGCGAGCAACTGTCTCCAGCTGCAACAGGTGGTTTGGGTGGTGCGGCACATCCAGTTTGCTGGCCAGCAGCCGGACAGCATCGACGAACGCTTTTTCCTGAGCTGGTGGGGAGAAGATAGTTTGATAATAGTTTTAGTACTTTACTTGCTTATCTTCTAATTATGCATTCTAACTCTAAATTCATGTCTATAGAGGTTGGTTAATTGAAATCACAAAAAGCAATACTTTTCACTAATATGGCTCTGAATTATTCCCTAATATTAAAAATTACATTGTAAATTCATGTTCATTGAATGTGATAATCCTTACAGCAATTTGAAATAGTATAAAAACTATAATAAAAACTATAAAACTTAAATGGTGAATGGAGTTAAAATCAAACCATACTATTAATTTTTCCGTCGAAAATAGACTGGACCTTCTGTTGGCCCTGCTTGCCGTTGCTTTGGGGTGGCCCCTGCTTGCTGGTGATCGAGGAGTACTGGGCAGGATCATCAAGGAACTCCAGGCGCACGGCATGGCTGAGAATCCAGGCCAGCTGCTCCTGCTGGGACTCCAGAGGCGGCATGTTCAGATCCGCACAGTACTTTAGGTAGCCCTCCTCCCAGATCGCGGGATTATCGATATTGCGCAGCTTTTCGCGATCCTCCACGGTGTAAAGCCGGATTTTCTGGTCCTCCACCCAGAGGACTGTGCTGGCGAATTCCTTGCGGTCTTTGGAACGGGAAGGGATGGATGTCTGACAGCCCCTTTAAGCAGCAAACTATGGCACTTACCACTCAACGCCACATCGCTGGAAGTGGGATGACCCAGGGCCTCGAGTTTCAGTTTGAGCATGCCGTCCTACCAACGGATTGCAATACAAAATCGATTTACTCCGCAAAATTACAAGAAATTGCACAGCCGGCTCTGCTTCTTCTTCTCGCCAAGATTTAAGGGATGGAGCATTGAGAGAGGAACTATCGACTAAAGATTTTGGACTGCCAACTTGCTGTGATAAAGCAAATTCCGTAATACTTTAATCTTAAAAATGTAGCAAATGGAAAACTAAATGCCAAAGGTGTTAATTTACTTTGATTTTATCAGTACCTAACAACTTATTTCCGATTATTTATTAAATGCCGCTGTAATACCTTTAAATATTTAATAAATTGCTTTAATCCTCCAGCTTTCATTGCTGAATTAGTAATATTTAATGCAATACATTTCAGAGTGACCTACTCAAAATGTAAATTAAAATCCTATTGTTCATTATTCCACGGCAATTGAAATCAAATAAAGAAATCAGTAGAAAGTTTAGCAACCAATGGAAAACGTTCTTTTTTAAAACAGATCAGATTTATCCCGGAACGGTTATTTGAAAGTTGCAAATTTAAGCAAATTGACAATGTAATTATGATGCACGAACTTTGAATCTTGTCACAGCATATACCCTGAAAGAAGGAATCCGAGATATAGGACTTCATTGCCGCATAAACAGGCAAACGGATTTTTCGTAACTACATTTTTACTACAACTACGACATGGTTAGAATTATAGCGATGAAGTTCATATTTCAAGTAAGTTTGTTTTGAATATATATTATAATTATCCGCTAAACAGTGAATGCCCCACAGAGGCAATACAGTTTATAGTTTATACAGCGGATATCCAACGTATATTTGGTTATACCAAAGTTTTCATCGATCGAACAATCTGCTTTGAAAGAATTTCCATACCTGAAAATTTTTTGCTTTACCCATTCGCGATAAGAAACGACAAATACAAAGGCTGTGTTGTATATCATATATGTATTTATATTAATTAAATAATTAAATTAAGTTTGAGGGACATACATTTACATCCTAGCAAATTATAGACTAATAACTACACGTTATATATGGAGATGCTGAGTTATAATATTTGTTTGCAAACAACTACACGAATACACGTATCAACAGCAGCACTTTTCTATTTTCTCCCAGTGTCTTGCAGTTCCTCTGGATCTAGAGGGTCGCCACCGGAAACCGGAAGGATCTCTGGAGCAAGAAGCTAGAATCTGGAGACAGTTCATGTACGTTCTCTCTTATGCAGCACGTTAAATATGTGTGAGAAAGTTTAGTATACAAATTGGTGCACCCACCCATAAGATTTGCATTAATCGTTTATTGGCGTGGGTGTGGATGTGTGTTATTAGTCGTTTTTGCGTGCTTCTCTACAGCTTTAGTTCGATTTGCTTCGCTTTGTGTTTTATAGCATTTTATTCTTGCGTCTTGTTTTGTGTTGTTTTCTTGGTTTTATTTATTTTATACTTTAATTTAAGATTAAGATAAAAACCTAATTATTAATCTTGTCATTTACGCCTTAAGTAAGTTCGATATAAAATAAAACGAAGCAGCAGCACTTCCAGCAAATAATACAGTTAACATAAAATTACAGCATTAGGGTTTAATTTTTTCGATTTTTCATGTTTTGTTTATATAAAGTATGTATGTATGTATATGTTATATATTTTTATATATTATATCACCTAATTTGATTTTATTTTAAATTGTTTGCTTGCCTTCATCTGTCGGTTTTTGCATGTTTGCTTGTTTCTTTCGCCTCCGAGTTATGCGATTAAAACTAAGAAGTTGGAATTTTCGCAGACCATTCATACAACAGCATACACATGAACAGAATACGAAATGCAGTGCTGCCACTTACATGTGCCTTGTAACATTGCGAAAAAACAAAAATACAGTGAAATTTACATAATAGTTAAGTATGTACAATGGTTTTTAGTCATCTCTAAGGATTAGTCCTTTTGCATCACCCTAGTCCACATTGAATCCAATAAACTGCCTTATGTGGGGCTTGCACACAGTGTGTGTTGGATGCTTTTAAATATTTTCGCGTGTTATTTGCTGTTCAGTTTATGAGTTCCTATGCTGCACATTGTGTTAATATGTAGGTATTAGTAAGTGGTAGAATTTAAAAACTATCCTCTATGTATTTATATATCAATGTCTAAGTATGCATTCATCCCTTTTACATACACAATTCATTCTCATGTAATTTAGTGTTAATTTATGCATTTATTTATATATATATTTAATATACGATAAATCATAGCGTGCGTATGCATATGTATGTGTTAGTTATTCCTCTGCTCTCGTCCCTTCATTTTAATTAAATTTAGTACAATAAGTATGCTGTGTGCTTGAATTTCGCTCTTAACTTTGTTATCTTCCGTTTGTTATCTTCACGTTAGACTCAACAATAACCCCCGATCCTATATCTCGATCGGTTAGTATCAGTACTTCTGCTCCATCTTTCGCCCCGACAGTTTCCTTTTTGTATTATTATAACTTTGCTGCTGCAATTTCTTAATGCTTAGGGTTTAGTTATCATATTTACTATTTTTAGATTTGAGTGAAAAAATATACAGTTGTTATTGTATTGACTGTTACAGTGATGGATAGGCGAGCCATTCCATCGCAGATACATTGCAGACGCTGCATCTGCTGAGTTCCCTTTTACGTATCCTTGGAGTTAGGACAAGTGTTCTCGCACATCGTGAATCTCTCCTTGGCGCCATACTTAAGTAAATTTACATGCCCTTCTGCTCATGCACTTCGGAGTTGCTCCTGGGCCCGCTTTTTTTCCATCGAGCTATAGCTTAGTCGACTGCCCCTCGGGGGGTTCGTGGCCAGTAGTAGGACGCTGGCATCATTGTCGTATACTACGCAACGGCTGTCGTTGTGCCTGCATTGGTTGGTGGAGGTGCCGCTGGTTGAGCGACCGCTGCACCGGCGGACACGCTTGACGATGTGGGCGGACCAACAGAAGCAGCTGCCGCCGCCGCTGCTGCTGCTGCCGCTGCACTAGCATTGCTCAAAGCCGCAGCAGCGGCCGCCGCTGCAGCCACCTTGCTCACCTGCTGCTGATCGCTGGTTATTGCTGCTGATGTTGCTCCTGTTGCTGGTGCTGATGGGGCTGTTACAGTGATTGCCGATTGGCTGCTAATTGCACTGCTACTGTGGCTGCTGTTGTTCGTCTGGTTGCTGCTGACCGTGCCGCAGCTGTTGCTGTTGGTGCTGCTGTTGCTAACATCGTTGAACGTCGCTGCCGGCGGCAACTGCTGGCTGCTGTTGCTGTTCTCATCGTTTACCACTGCTGTAGTGGCTGCTGGTGCAGGCTTCGCCTCAGTGGAACTCGTTTCCGTTGATGCAGCCTCCGCCTTTACTGGCGCACTTCCTCCTGCACTCGCAGCTTGCTTCTCTGCAGAAGCAGGACGCAGCTGTTGTTGCTGCCGTTGCTGCAGCAGACGGAACTCCACGGAGTGTATTGGTCCTGTTCCCCGCGACACTTGGTAAAGAACTCGCGAGATAATCAGAGCCACCTGTTGATCAAGGATATGCGACATGACCAGACCAAGCAGACGCTGTTCTTGTTGCATAAAGAGTGACCGGTTGTCCGGATGCTTGGCCAGATGGAGGAGGGTGCCGGCTGCTCTCCGCAGCATATCCAGGCTGGTGCCCATTGAGTCGGGATTCTCGCGCAGGTAGTTGATTCCGTGCTGGTTCGCCACGCCCAGCGCCGTCTGTTCGGCCTGTTCGATAAAGGCCACCAGGTATGATATACACGGAGACTGAAGCGCCACGGTGCGAGCCATGGCACTGTCAGCAGCGGCAAGGTAGTGCAGCAGATTCACAGAGAACTCTCGCAGCACCTGATCCTCGTTGCGGCACAGATGCCGGGTGAGCACGGCGCACAGCTTTTCCAGTCGCGAGAATGGTGGAGTGGCAATGACGAGGTCCACATTGGCATCCGTCACGCACAGCTTGCAAAGCGCCTCAAGTGCCAGTCGTTGTGGGGAGAGCGCAGTGTTGGGTCCGCACGACGGGAACGGATCCTGTCCATGAGCACTCGGACATACGGCCCAGTGCAGTAGGCCGTCGATCAAGGGGCGGGCAATCAGCTCATCGTAGCGCGACAGCTCCAAGTGTCCAGCAATGTTAGCCATGGCAACCAGCATATTCTCCCGAATGGTAATCAGGTAGTCCCACCACCATTCACGTTCGCCCTGCAGCGAACTGCACGAGTCACTGAAGTCCGTGTCCTCCTCGCGATCGTAGTTTCGCGTTTTCGGTGTACGCCGCAAGTGCTCGTGGTTAAGGAGCAGCAGTCGGCCCAGTACCGCCAGAAATCTGGTAGACTTGGCCAGCACCGTCTCGTTGCCGGGCACAAATGTCAGGTTGCGGAAGATGTTCGAAAGAGCAATGCAGCGTCGTGCTAACGAGTCTTGGCTCTCATTGACCAGGTGCAGCGACGCCTCATCTCGTGTGTAGCACTCATCCTCAAAGCTGGAGTCTCGCCTTCGCTGAAGCACCTGCGCTACATCTTTGGCAGTCGTCCTGGGATCGAAGCTGGCGGGAGTGGAGGAGCATGGTGCTACACCATTGGTCAGACGTTGCTGGGGTGCTTCGATATCCATATCAATAGGGCGACAGTCGCTGTCCGCCGTACCTGGCTCCTTCTTGACTTCGGCATTTGGTTGCGCAAATTCCTCACTAGTTAGCTTGGACTTCTTGCCTTCAGCGTGGGGTCCGCTGCTGCTGCTTCCTCCGCTGACCAATCGCCGTTTCTTGTTAAAAGTCTGCTCCTCGGTACTATTCACCTCTTGCTTTATTTCTGGCTTTCTGGACGAGGAAGCCAACTCCGTTCGCTTTTTTCCCTTCTTGTCAGAGCGGATGTATCGTGCAAATGGAATGTTAACTATCTCCGACTTAAAGACGTCGATAATGCCGTCTAAGGGATCTGGCTCTGTGAATCCGTACGTCCAGGCATCGCTGCCTACGGGTTCTAGCTGTTCATACAGGCGGTTGGTGTCTATGTCCCACTCCTTCTGGCGCTCGTCCACAAATATGTCGTTCTCGGCGGGCTGGATACGCACTGGCACACCCTTCCGCGTGACCATCGTATAGTTTGGCGTAAAGGAGAGCAGCAGTGAGCGCTCCTCAGGATTGGGCTGCACTCGCACCTGACCCAAATCAATTCCCTCGTCGGCATCTTCAGAGTCGCTGCCGTTGGCGACTCCGTCCTTCCCACTGCAATCCATATTCTCATAATGCCGCCTGCGGTTGTAACTGCTGATGCTGCGCACACATCGAGGTTGCCGTCCGTTGGTCTGCAGCTTTTCGCACATCACAGTGCCGCTATCCGCGTCGTCATCCGCATCTTCCGCCAGCAGAGCGGACTGCTCCTCGTTTTCCCGTTCGTCAAACATCTCGGCGAGATTCTTTTGAAAGTGTTCCAGCAACAGAGTCAACAAGCCGGGCAGGTTTGAAATGCCAAAGAACTGGACCGTAGAGTCATCGAACAATAGCACATTAAGCACATCAAGTGCCCAGGTGCACTCGGTCAGCAGACCAGATCGCATGGCCATGAATATACGCCATGGATCCACCGGGCATACGTCCGCTTTCGTAAGCCGCTTTCTTCGGTACAACACAGGCGTGGTGGATTCCACGCTGTCATGTGGAAAGATAAGCTCCTTCTTTACCAGTTGCGCTCCACCTCCGGGCATTCCTGGGGGACCATATCCACCGGGGGCAGTCTGGTTAGGCGGCATCTGGTGCGGATGCTGGTGCTGTGGATGCTGATGGGGATGTGGGTGTTGATGCTGGGGAGGCTGCTGCTGCAAGGTCTGTTGCTGCATTGCTTGACCCGGCATCGGCGGTGGCTTTTGGGACATCATGCCGCCCGGGGGCCCCTGGCCCACTTGTTGACTCACACCCTGTGATGGTGGCGGTGGCATGGCGTAAGGTGCCTTAACCATTCCGCCGGGTCCTACTTGTGGCAGTCCTGGCGATGGAACGCCGCCGTGCGATGCCTGTTGCGGAGGTGGTTGCTGAACTCCTCCTTGTTGTTGCGATTGCTGCTGCTGTGCCGGCATGCCAGGCATCCTATTCTGCTGGCCTGGTCCCGAGGGCGGGCGAAGTGGTGAGCCAGGTGGTGCTATTCCTGATTGCGCAGTTTGTCCAGGGTTCATCTGTGCCCACTGCGGCGGCGCCTGAGGCGGTTGCTGCCCAGGAGGTCCAGCCACCTGCTGATACGGCGGTTGCTGCTGTTGCTGTTGAGGTTGCTGTTGCTGCTGAGGTGGCGGCGGTGGACCCTGCTGAGGCGGATAGCGGTGCTGATCCCATTGAGCCACTCCTGCAGGCTGCTGGATGGGCGGTCCATGTGGTGCGCCTGGCGAAGGCGCTGCACCGCGTGGCGGTGCACCTCCCCAGCTTTGCGGAGCAGGCGATGATGGGTATTGTGGCCGGTACTGCTGGGTACCACCTTGCCAAGCACCTGCTTAACAGAAAACAATTATTGGTCATTGCTACGCTCACAGTGCTGTTTAGGACTTACCATAAATTTGAGGCCTAGCATTGTAGCCTGGATAGGGCTGTGAGTCTTTGATGAAATCAGGATGCCTTCGTGGTTGTGGACTCTGTAAATAAAGAAACGCCTTCATTTAAGTCATATTCAAAATACGGATGAACTAGTATATTATTCGTTTGGTTATTTCTTAACGACTTACTTGATCTGGTGGTGGTTGATAGTAGTCCTGTTGGGAGGGCCTGCCCGTGGGATAGGCGCTGCTCGGGGGTGCTCCTGGAGCTCCGCCGGCCGGCGGTCCACCCGCAACCGTCTGCGCTGGCGGCTGAGGTCCTCCCGGTGGAGGCTGGCTGTAGGGTCTGCTGCCGTAGGGGCCGTACTGATTGGCACCAGTGGGAGGACTGTGAGAGAGTTGGAGAAAACATAAAACAGAAATAAGTAATGCCTCTTAATGATAAATCACAGCTTTCAAGCTCAGTCCAGTGAGATTATATCGGCCAGCTACAGTACAGAGGCTGTTGAGTGTACGTGGGGTCTGGATGTGGAGTTGATGTGATGTCGTGGTGTGTGAGTGTGTGTGTGGGTTATGAAGTGGGTTAATTGGGGTGCACTCACGCTTCCCCCTCCGGCCCGTAGGGAGGGTACATGTTTCGGTTCTGCGGCGGATATTGTCCTGGACCCTGTCCGAATGGCTGGCCGGGTGGCCCAGTGGCGTTGTACTGATCGCTCGAGCCGTACTGGCCGTAAGCCCCAGGCTGCGATGGATAGGGTGAGCCTGCAAATATTATACATAAATAAGGTATAATTATAAGAAGAGTTCCACGAAAACTGAGTATTTGCTTGTGTAAGAGAAATATTAAAACGATTACGAAAAGACGGCCATTAACATGTGAAACATCCGTCTGAAAGCAAGGAATAGTTAATCAAAATGGCATACAAATTTGGAAATAGTTACATAATGTAAAATAAAATATACGTCAATAATCAATTAAAGGAAAGTCAACGATTGGACTTGTTCTTTTGCACATAAAATCAAGAAACAATACATAACAAGATACAAAAAGTAGCTGAAAATTCTTAAATGTTATAATGTAGTAGCTTAGATTAGAAGTGTCAGGTACACAGGTCATGCAATCATTATAAACTAGTTAAGGTTAGTCATTAGTCAAATCAGTATAAATAGAAAGCAACAAAAGACGAACGAAATCGATGGCAGATGAAGGGAAGAATGTGTAAATAGGATAAAGAAAGAGATGAGGGAGCAAAATAAAACATGAGTATACCTGGCGTTCTAGACACAGGCGTTGGGTAGCCGGAGCCACCCGACGGATAAGGTGCTCCGGCGGCTGGGCGCACATGCTGCTGAGGCGACGGCGGCACCTGACCAGGCCCATGTTGCTGTGGTGCTGGTGGTGGCCCACCGCCCACTGATGGTGGTGGCTGCTGCCCCTGCTGCTGTGGCGGTGGTGGCCCCGGCAGGGCAGGATGCTGGTGCTGTGGATGCTGCTGTTGGTGTTGGCCGGCCGCCTGTTGGGCTGCGGTGTGCGGTGAGTGTGGGGGCGGTGGATGTGGGCCACCGCCTACAGCACCAACAGCTCCAGCACCACCGGATGCAGCACCTGGACCTTGACTTGGGCCAGGACCGGTTCCCGAACCCGGGCCACCGGCAGCAATGGGGTCCTCGAAGGGATTGCTTACACTTATATTATCGCCGGCGGCAACAGCGGCGGTGGCGCCTGAGGGGCGGCAAGCGGCGATTTGGATGGTTTAGTTTGGATGAATCGAAATGAATGAGTCAATGAATCACACAAATGAATTGTTTGGTTGTTGTTGTTTTGGTGGTGGAGATACATGGAAACATCGTTGTTGTGATGGTGGTTGGTGGTGGGTGCGTGCGGAGTTATATATTTTAGTAGTGCGCCCACACAAACGTTACAAAAACATAAAAATGAATAAACAAAATACACATATCAAATTAATAACGATTGATCAACATAAAAATTTCAAATCGTATACCTAATTACACGTATATATGTATGTACAGAAAGTAGGGTATTAGGCGAAATAGGTATAAGAATAAGCATATCATCTATTAGAAAACAATTTAGTAAGTATCCAAAACAAAAATACCAGAACACAAATTACAACAAAAATAAATTAATAGTATGTATCGAGTGGCAAGATCGGTAGTATTTTTTTTAACAAAAGTACAAATGGACATAGCTGCAGTTTTAGTTGGTTAACATACTAAATTATTTTAAATTGTGAAGTCAATACCTTTTGACTTCCACGGGCATAACTTTAAGTAACGAATACTGGGAAGCTATTTGATTTGTACACACTTTCAAACAAATGTCAATGATCTGAAGCCACTGTATAAACCTTAAACTAATCAAAGATACTGCTAAACTGATTCTTACCGGGGTGAGGAGTCTGAGGGTTGTTTTGGGAGGGCGGGCGCTGCATCTGACCCGCTGCCGCATAATCCGGCTGCGGTCCACTTGCTCCCGGATATGGACTGCCGCCCGGGTAGCCGGGATAGCCGTCGATAGCTGCGTTTGGAGCGGAACCTGGCGGAGCCGGGAACGAGTCCTGTGAGTTCGACGAGCCTGTGGAATTCGTAGTTCCAGCATCCAAATGTCCACCACCGATTGGTTGCAAATTGTTTGTAGAAAGGTTTTTTGTTGACGTTTTGGAGATTGGGCGAGCAGAAAGTGTCAAATAGTTGTGAACGAGGTGTCGGGTGGTACGCAAAATCAAAACGAAAAAAACGAATAGAACATTTAAATTAAGCATCGGGTGTTAAGGGATAACGGTGCAGGACTGCAAGAATTCTTTGCACTTTGCATAAACACTTACCTGGCGAAGGAACCGAAGCAGCCTTGGCCGTCTTCTTCTTGCTTCCCGCCTCCACCTGCTGAATGATTGGCAGAGGATCGATGTCACCGCGATCAAAGTGGCACTCGAAGGTCAATAGGTTCTTCGTGTAGTGCTTTCGCAGTGTGTATGCCGCACTGCTACTCGCCCCGATGCCCAGGAGTCCGGCAATATCCTTCCAGGTCTTGCTCTTGGTCACCTAACGGAACGAGAAAGTCGAGTCGATTTGAATTATGTGCCAATGTTGGGTTTCAAAAGTTCATGACGCAAGTGTCGATCGAAAAAAGACTATTAAAAGATTGCGAGCACAAACAGATTTTGTGTGGATGCATTTAGCAAGTGATAGGAGGTTCTAAGGTAAGCGATAAACTACGTATACAATTTGGTCAAATGGGGTTAGGGAAAGGGAACTACAAAAGATTTTGGGAGTAGCACACGCTCGTTACTGAGTTTCCAAATAAACAATCAATGAAAATATAAAAAAATTATTAAATGTGTGTCATAATTCAGATTCAGTTTTACTAAGCGAACTCTAAAAAAGTATAAGATTGCAAACGAAAAGATAATTGAAAACGAACAAGCTGATAATGTAAGAACATTCCAAAATTTAAAATCTCGATAATTCGAGTGGCTCATAGGTGAATGCTTTTGATGACTAAGAATTTCAGGCTTCGGATACTAACAAACGTTAAACATAAAAAAGAAAAAACTTATTGGGAATAGTTAAATTTTAATTGAAATTGACAAGATAATGGTAAGAACCTTTCTGTAGTTTAAAAATGAAATCTAAGAGAGGACATGCCTTTTAAATATAAAAGTATATGAGATCAAAATAGTTAAAGGTAAGACCAAGTTCAGCTTAGACTCGGCTTAGATCATGCAATCTAGGGGAAAAAACCAAGACTGTTCGAGTGCTTGGTAATTTCCCAAGGGAAGCTAGCCCACGGCAAGCGAAGCTTTACTCAGGATGCAGCTAGAATTTGGACACATGGATCGGAGCAATGATGCTGGGTCAAAAGGTACATAATTAGCTGGGTGGCTTGACTTTAGTTTACTTTTTACTGAAGCCGAATCACATTATTGATTTTGTTCTATATATGTGGATATTTCTTTGATTTGGATTTGGTTTTGGTTCGTGTTAACTACGTTGGTGGTGTTTTGGTTTGGTTGATTTGGTTTTGCTAGTAGTAAATCTAAAAAGAAGTTAGTAAAAGGAGTTACTACGGCACCTTGCATACCTCGACGAATCCGCCACGTTCTTTTACATAAATATATAACCTATATAAATCGAGTGGCTGTTTTGAGATGGTGGGGCAGGCGGTGATCGGAGTGCGCCGCTCTTCCATGAAAGCCCGCAGCTTGTCCAGCCAACCCCTCCGGTCCGGGTTGTCGTCCATTTCGTACAGTTTGCATAACGAGTCTGACTTCTTGGTCGTGGAAATAGTGCTGCGGAACGGCTCCTGCGGCACCGGAACGTGGTTAAACACCTGCTGTATAACAATATGTATGGACAATCACTTATGTGTTTTTGATTTAAGGGCAATCAGTACTTACAGGGCTACCAGCCGGGCGTGGCCAGTTGGGTGGCGAACTCATGTCGTACTCTTCACCGGGGCCACCACCTGGGTGCATCACGACTGGATGGGGCGACGTGCTCGGCGGGGCTAAGTGACTTTGGCTATAGGGATCATTTTTCCGCGACTTTGGTGTGGTGCATTGTGGATCTTCGCCGGATGCTTCAAGAAAATATCAAAAACATTAGTCGGGAATCTTTAAAAGGTGTATATCCCAGGCCAACTCACCTGCTGATGCATTCGAAAGTGTGCTCTGCTGACTGACTTCGTCCATTGACGTTCCATCCGGTCCGGTGGTGACCACCGCTGTGACCGCATGCATTCCCCCAGCACCGGTAGGACCCGAGGAGCTTATTCCGTTGTCCTGCGATATATGCTCCGGTCCACCGCTTTCCGGTCCGCCACTGGCGCCCTGTCCCTGACCCTGGGGCTGGCCGCCCTGGAGCATTTGCGATTGTGGCGGCGTGCTAGTGGGTGGACCCATGTTGGTGGGTCCGTGCGGGGGTCCCATGTGGTGGGGTGGCCCCATTGGCATACCAGGATGCATACCGGTCGGCCCGTTGCCGTAGCCTTGAGTCCCCTGAGGCGGAGTAGGACTTCCACCATAGCCGCCCTTGTGCTGTAAATGCTGCTTTAGATAGTTAAGTGGACGAGGCGATCCACTGCCCTGCGGTGGTGGTGGCCCGCCCACAACTGGAGGGGGCGGTGTGCCCTTCCCCTGCACGTGATTGCCTACCATGGTACCACCGGGAGCTCCACCGGGCCCAGTTTGCTGCGGCGAGGGCGGTACCCACTGGTACGGTGGATATTGGCCGGTGTGGTTGGGCATTCCTCGGCCCGGATATCCACCAGCTTGGGCACCAGAGGGTATGCTGTTGGCACCACCAACTCCTGCTTGGCTTGTAGGTGGCGGAGGTGGTCCGGTGGCGTAGGCGCCAGGCGGATACTGCGGGCGTGGAGCATAATTCCCTGAAAACAAGCGAATGAATAGTTGTGTTAGAGAAAGCAGATTCTTTTCTTGGTCAACTTATCATGTCAATGTGGAATTAAACTTAAATTCCTATTTAAAAAACTTACGATCTTACCTGGTGGATATTGCTGTGGCTGCTGCGGTGGATATCCCTGAGCCCCGGGACTCTGGCCCGGTCCGCCCATCTTGTAGCCGCCGTGCATGTGCGGTGGCATCGGGTAACCTCCTCCAGCCGCTCCCTGCGGGGGTGGTGGAGGCGTAGCCATGTTGTTCATGCCCTGGTTGGGCGGCGGAGCCGGTGGTGGCGTCTGCTGCGGCGAATTGCTCGCCGACGAGGCCGAATTCGATGCTTGTTGCTGCTGAGATTGCTGCTGTTGGGGCGGACCTCCTGGCATTCCCGGAAGCGGTGGCATCGGCGGCGGACCTCCAGCACCAACCGGCGGCTGTTGCATGGGGCCACCGCTGCTTGATTGGTTGCTTGCCGGACGCGAGATTGGATGGTTTTGAGCTGCAATAGAAACGGATAATTAGGCCTCATTCAGATCGAGATCGAATCAATGCTAAATACTCACCGACAGCCGGGGACATGGAACGCGAACCGGAGGAGCCTGTGGGCGAGGGTGTGGGTCGCATCACCTGTTGGGGATTGGGGGTGCCTGGCGGACCGGAGCCCATGCCACTGTGTGCCCCGCCGCTAGAGCTGTCGTTGCTGTTCTGTCCAATTAGCTCCTAGAAAGGTAAAAGACAACCGGAACCAGTTCCGCTATTAGAGTTTATTCAATCAGGTGCAATGGCATCAAATGCCGGCCGGCAGGTGGCATTTTTTGTAGTATTTACTCATTTAAACGAAAGTGATAGCAACTATGAATTAGCCAAGCGGCAACCGCAATTAAGCAACTGCCAACGCACACAGATATGGAACACGAGCATATGACTGAGTTTCGGCTTGGGTTGGCAGTCGCAGGCCAGAGTAAACATATTCATGGCAATCAGATGTTTTGGATGGGTGTTTCGACCCATTCCGATGCCAAATGTTGATACCAAACGATCCCAGAGGTTGGGGAACATCTTCTCCCCGCCCGTCCCGCGACCTTTCCTGACATGCTCATTCCTCAGGAATTCGCGACTCCTTCACCGCTCCCACAACCACTCACCCGTGCTCACAATTATTATAACCCGGTCAGGGGGATGAATCCGAATTCGTAAACGCCAAGCTGTTTGAACAATAACAACTCTTAAAACAGTCTGCAGGCACCAGAAACTCGGTGCGATGCGACACGACTTTAACTTTTTGCCGCCTATAACTTATAAGAAAATCAAGCAAAAGCTCCACACTAACAGCCCCACTCGCACACTCGCATACTAGCACACATGGCAGCTACAACAACAGGCAGCAGCAGACGTGCACATAAAGCTTAAGTCGACAGCAATTCGAAACACTCACACACGGGGCCATGGCAAAACCCCAGCGGAGAGAGCTCACTCGGAGCAGGGGCGCCCTCAAAAAGGGGGAGTTACGATACCACGATGGGCAAGAAGTATTGATACATCTCTATCCACATACTGAATATAAACTATACATATACAATATTGATATCTTACTGTTTATAAGGAAAATATAAGTTTATTCTGTACATCTAAGCCCATAATATTAAAGACCCTCTACATAAATTAGTTTGCAAGGTATTCCAATTTCTATCCATAATGCTCTCCCCCTAAAATATAATCAGACTAAGCCTCTGACAATCCACAGCGGCAGTAGAAAGAAAAATACAACGAACGAACGAACGACCGAACGAGCGAACGTTGTTCGTTTTGGTATCTGAGAAATTAAGTGAAGTGAAATGAAATGTACGACGACGAACTGACGGCACAAGGCGGCGGCATGGGATGGGATGGTATGGTATAGTATGGGATGGCGATGTCGATGTCGATGTGGTGCGGAGACGTTGCTGAGCGGGGCATAAAAGCTATGTGGAACGAACCGAGCAACCAACCAGCCAACGATCAAGCGGGCGAGCCACAACGGCAAAGGCAAAGGCGACGGACGGCTGCAACTTGAAGCGTTCCAAGGGGTGATTGAGAGGTTGGGATGGCGGGGGTTCTGGCGACGGATGGAGGCTACGACTACCCGGGGATCGGGCAAGTGGCTGTGGTAGTTATGGCGCGCTCGAAGCGAACGAAAGGCAACGGCAACGATGACAAAGACGTAGATAAGGAACAGAAACATGCACACACAGATACATACCCATACCGAGGCACGTACACTCTAAATGTTGGAATATAATAAAATGAAATAAGCAACGACGGCAACGGCGGCACTGCCAGGCAAGACCAGGCCATTCGTACGAATTCGAATTCGCATTTTAGCGAGGGGTTTTCTCGAGGGGGGTAGACCACTGGTACGGGTACGGGTACGCTACACCACTTGAGTTGCGAGACGACGACGAGAATAGCAAGCAAGCAAACAGCAAGTAAGCAAGCTGGCAAAAGCAAAGCTATTGGCCAGGCCGAATAGAGGGCTTTGTCCAAAGGGGCGTAGCGGGGTTAGATTTTAGGGGGACCGACGGACGGGCACAAACAAAAAGCGGCCCACGTTTGTAGTCTGAATCCGTGTCTGTGTGAGCCTGTGGTCGCGTAGAAAAATTACTTGGAAAGAAAAACAAGCGCGTTGCGGATACAACAACAATGGAATCATTTATAACGAAAATAAAGCGAGGCAAACACAAATAAAAAATAGATAAAAATATGGGGGAACACAACTTCCACAACTCTGGCCCAATCAATCGCAATTCAGCAGCCAAATAAAGTTCAGCCAAGATTTGCGCGCCAAAACTGTTGAGACTTCGATTTTTGGGCACGATTTCAGAGAAGGGGAATCGCCCGCCTTGGACCCCACTTGAAAACCGAAAGAGCAAAAAGAAGAGACCCCATCATCTTTCATCTTTCGTTCTCAAGATGCGATGATGATGAAGCAGCATTGGGCACAGGTTCGACTTTTGGCCCTCGAAAGCGCACTTCACCACATTTTATGCCGTGTCATTTGTGGACGTTCATTTAAATAAAGAATATGCATGCCTACATGTTGGCTGGCTGCATGGATAGGTATGTTTATGTCTGGCTGTCAGCTGCTGCCGATGGAACCGCTGGTACCGGAGGTACTGGTGCCTCTGTTGGCTCTAGTGGGACCTTTGTGGCTTATCACCTTAAAACCTTTTGCAGCGAGTATGGCAAGCGAGCGTTGCAAAAAAGGAACCAAAAAAACCAAAAACAAGGACTGGCATACATGCGCTTGTTCTGCGGCCAGTGAAGAGGTAAAAAAATAAGAGAAATAAAAGGAGCGGTAAACACGAAACCGGCGGAAAGGAGGGGCAGCCGGGAATTTATAAACACAGCCAGTCGGAGAGAAAAAGTAATAAACTCGGGCATATCATAAAAATGAAAACATGAGGGAAGGGCCGACGCATGCACAACGTATTTTGAAATACCCTAGCTGGAAGGTTTTGCCCTGCCAATTAGTAAGTTTCATGTTAGGAGGACGATTCGTTGGCAAAATTATACTCTATCTTCCTAGATTCAAATAGTTGGTGCGTTAAAACATGTAATTTTAACCAACTAAACCCTTAGCTAAGAATACCCCTCAAGTAGCACAAATTATAATGCCCCACTGCAAAGGGTAAAAACCTCAAAAACTGAAGCAGTGAGAATGCGAAACAAACAACAAATAGTTTACCACACCATGTCCCGCATAGCCTCAGTCTCAGTCCCAGTCCACGTCTCCGCGTCTCCATTCTTGCAATCTCCACCCCCTCAAGTGCAATGGTTTTCATTTTGCACAGCTTCTACGCCGGATCGGAGGGGTTTAACCTAAGAGCCAGGGAACGAGAACTTACTATATATAAAGAACTTAGCACAGCACAGCTGAGCGACAGCCAGCCAGCCAGTCGGACTCTCGCTCATTAGAAGTTCTCATCCTCCCAATGTGGGAGAGGGTCTCCGTTTCCATCTGCGTCTGGTTGTGGGTCTGGATCTGTTTCTGAATCCGATTCTGGGTCCGAGCCCGTTCGGATCCATGCTCATGCAATTTGTGTGTGCGCTAGCTGAAAATTTTATGAGCGAATCGAAAGTTTGTGCAATCGTGTTGAGTGTGCATGGCGCAAATTGCACAGTCCAACTTGCCTGTGTTGATCTACGATTCAAATCAAACTGAATGATTACAGATTCCGGGAATTTAGCTTACAATTTTAATACTAGTAGTATATAAAAGTATAAGAAGATTCCTTTCAACTTTACTCATTATTCGTATCGAAACAAAATAATACATTTATCAGCAATTCTATTTTTAGCCAGAAAGTTATGGAAATCACACTTGTAGCGAGTTATAGAAATAACCATCCATCTGAAGTCCTAAGGGAATTGTTGGGGTTTTTCGTTCATGACAAATGGTTCGATTTATAGAAGCTCGACTGTATATAGAGAACAGATACTCGCACATTCGTATACCAGCAGCAGAAGTCGCTTTGGATCTGCTCGGTTCGCTTGGGCTTAGTTTGGTTCGCTTCGATTTGCTTCGTACCGTTTCGTCCGCTCGTTGGCTGCTTTTGCCAGCGGAGCAGCAGTCAGTCGGTGGCCCCAATCCTTGCCCCGCATCTCCCCCTGACCACTTACAATATGGCAAACTAACAGACTGTCAGACTGACTGGCAATCTGACGCAGCAACAGAGCAGTAGACCAACAGCAACTGGCAGCAGTAAAAACGAAAAAACGAGCAACAACAGCCAACGACGCTGGCAGTCAACCACTTTGAGAGCTCAGACAAATGTCCCATGAATCGCACACTCGGCTCCAAACGAAAACACACGGCCCAGAGTCGCAATCAGCGCCGCCAGAGCTGCCGGAACCGGCAACAGCCAGAGCCAGGGCAATAGCTATAGCAAAAGCCAGAGCCAGAGCCACGGACCAGACCAGAGCGATCCAATCCGACCGACCCTACCCGAATCGACTCGTTCGCAACGTTTCGTTTCGTTTCGTTCGTGGTGTGTATCCAAACGAGTGAACTGAAAAACAAGCACACAATCACACGACTCTCTGTATATATAAATTTTGTATGCGTTCAAAAGTACACTGAAACATAAGTTGGGAGGACTTTGGATGAAATGTTAAGAAGAACAATAACCTTTTCTTATTGCAATATCTTTAAATGATTGTTTCTGGACCAGTCATTTATAAAAGATGGCATCCCAATCCCAGAGATATCATAATACAAAGTATTTTTATACTGGTTACTCGTAGAATAAAAGGGTATACTAGATTCGTTGAAAAGTATGTAACAGGCAGAAGGAAATGTTTCCGACCATATAAAGTATGTATATTCTTGATCAGGATCAAAAGCCGAGTCGATCTGTCCGTCCGTCTGTCTGTCCGTCTGTCTGTCCGTCCGTATGAACGTCGAGATCTCAGGAACTACAAAACCTAGACAGTTGAGATTAAGCATACAGACTCCAGAGACATAGAAAAGCGCAAGTGTGTCGATTCATGTTGCCACGCCCACTCTAACGCCCACAAACCGCCACGCCAACACTTTTGAAAAATAATTTGATATTTTGTCATTTTTGTATTGGGCTTGTAAATTTCTATCGATTTGTCAAAAAACTTTTTGCCACGCCCACTTAAACGCCCACAAACCGCCAAAAAGTGTCAGTGTTGAAGACTCTCCTTGGCACTTACACTAGCTGAGTAACGGGTATCACATAGTCGGGGAACTCGACTATAGCGTTCTCTCTCGTTTGTATGTTACTTTCACCGAATTTTTTTCTGTGCATCAGCGCCAACTGAAATGAACGTTCTTTTTATTTAGACTTTATTTTTGCTTTTTTACTGGCTGCGCCGCCTGTTAAAATGAAAAACGATGATGATGCCGCCGCCGCTGCCACCAACAATAACAACAACAACGACGCAGCAGAGTCGCAGGCACAGCAATGAGTGGAGCACTAAAATCCCAGTAACAACGGACAGAGGAAAACCGGCAAAATTGTTCATTGGCAGTTGGAAGGCACCATAATGAAGGGGACGATGGGAGGGGAAGATGGGGGACCCAGTTGCGGAAAGGCCGGGCCATGTGGCTCTGGGGCTTTTGGGTTCGCAATCGCAATAGCAATGGCATTCGCATGCCGGTGGTTCGAGTTCGGGTCCAAAGCCCCAACCGTGTGCACTGCACCACAGACAATTTCGGCTGGCATTAAATGAATGCAGCCATTGTGTGCTGGCTGGCCCGCAAATTTGAGATGCTGATAGGCATACAGATGGTCATGCCAATTGCCCACGGAGCAGAGAGAATATGACGCAGAACCGACTTGAAATAAGTTTCTAAACTAGAACACGTCGATGGAGCTGGCTGGCTGGGCTGGCTATGTGCTCTTGGAAATCAATGGAAATGCCACCAGACACTGGGAGCTTAAATGACACGCTATATGGAAAAGGTGTCCAACTGCCGCAGAGGCAGAAAACGGAAGCAGCGGCTAAAAGCCATCAGTAGTTAAATATTATTACTGGCAGTTGGCTTTTGTTCGGCAACACACGGCGAATTTAAAGCGGCTTACAAAATGCAATTCGAAATCGACCAGCTTAAATAACAGTGGACGGGAAGGGACTTCCCCTGACTCTGGAACTTTGGAGCGGCTTAAAACGAGCGTTGGCTGCGGCTGATTACAGTTTTCGTTCGGTTTTGGCTCGTTTTCAGCTGGTTTCACTGTTGAATTGGCCAGAAACGCGGATTTAACCTTGCAACGCCCAATTAAAACGCAAAGAAAAAACGATCGGTTTGATTTTGTGAAGTGATTTGGGTGCACTGGGTTTAGAAAACTATTTTAGAATTGCCATTCGTTCGCTTTTCATTTTGGGTGCCAATGGAACTTTTGATTACGAAAGTGATGTTGTAACTTAAAGCATTTATTGGTTTGGATATATGCAAATGGAATGCATTCGAGTATGACGCAGGAATATTTTCTAACCAAATATAAAGATACAGAAATTTGGGAATCAGGGTGGAAGGATGATAGAATAGTTACTGTCATGAAATGAAGAAGTTTATGACCACCTCAATTATGAAATGGATCGATGACGGCTGAAGAGGACCTGAGTTGATGAGAGTACACATAAAATGTAAACAACCCGCTAAACAACAACAGCAACAAGAACAACGTCGACGACGCGAAGGAGATGGAGGTAAAGCAAGAACAAGAACAACAATGACCTTGGCATTGACCCAAATATATGGTAAAAGACGCTTTGTGTGTGATCTTGAGTGTAGACATGCGAGTGTGTTGGTTGCATATACATGGCACATACCAAATATAAAGGGAATGAGGGGGAAAAAACCAAAATACGAAATAAAGAAATGGTATGGGGCACAGGAGGATTGCCGACCGTGCAGAGCAAAGTACGGGGGTATGGGGCTTGGTGGAGCAGGGACAGGGGAATCCCTGGAGAAGGAGGCGAAGGGGGACCAGGGGCAGCCACGACGGCCGCGGACATGCTGTATGAATAAATGGCGTACAAAGCAAACGCACACATCCGCAGGCACATCACATCCACAGCTCCGGCCACTTTAATAATTCTATAGATACTATGGAAAATGATTCGCAAAATAAGTGTTTGCATATCGAATATATAGATAAATAAAACGACAAATTTATATGTACGCTAGTCAGCCAACAATTTTTGCAGAGTCCCAGTGAAAAGCATCATGTATATATCCCTTTTAAACTTTTTCAATTAAATGAATCCAAAAATGCTGATAACACGTGCACATGCTATTTAAACAAACGAAAAAAGGGGAGGGTGGGGTAACCAGACTGCCAGCGTTGCGAAAAATAATCCAAAAGACAAAAGGGGAAAACGCAGCCGCCATAAGAAATAGTAACCAAAACAAAATAAAAATAATTAAAATTCATAAAAACAAATCAAGTCAGTCGTAGGCGACAACAAGAAGAAAACACAACGATAAGGTTAAAAGCAATTTTAAAGTTAAGGTGAAGAGAGGCGGCATATGGATGGGATACGATAGCAGTTCAAGTTCAAGGGGACAGAGGGAGGTGTTTAGGTAAGTATATATGGTAGGTATATATATATATATATGTATAAACAGAGAAAATAACATCAAAAGCCCACAGAAACATTAAGATCTGAAGAGCGTACGGTTGAGGGCAGGAAAAATAGGCGAAGCAGAGTAATCTCAGCCCAAAAATGAGTACTAGTACCCTCATGAGTGCCGGCATGAGTACGAACTACGAGTGCCATGGCCAGGCATAAACATTTGACCTGAACCACTTTGGTAGACTGGCTGACTGCCTCTTGTTGGGCTAGGTGGTGCACGAGGGGTTGGGGAGACGGCGGGGTGGAGGTATTGGGGTACGTTTTCTGGGTGGGGGAATGGGAATCGCAGGTAAAGAGTGCGACGCCACTGTAGACGTATGTGTGACTTCACGAGTCAAGTTCACGTGCTGTTCACGCAGCACAGTTTATTGACCCACTTTCGATGTGTATTAATAGAAAAGCAGCCAACACTAGTAGTGTAGTGAATGGGGGACTACTGGGTGGTCCCACGGCCAAACATCCAATGAACGTGCAAATAGGAAATGTGCTTGCCCATATAAAGCTGTTATTGTATCATAACATACTACGGCTGAATGCATTACCGCATTCGATTGGAGCTTACTCATTGTGGGTTTCTTATCAGTGGATTACTTTACTCACAAATTTAACAATAAGATAATAAACCATATGATTATCAATGTTAATACCTATTGTGTTTGCTAACTTTGGATATCATTGGTAACTAAAGAGCAACTCAGTCAAGGGCTGAATATCTCCGGATTCCATTCCGTTTAAACCTCGTATATGTTATACAAATAGGAACACAAATTAACGAACTATTTTCTGTTTTGGCATTGTTTTTTTTAGTACACGGTACGTTAGACACGTCATTTTTAATATCTGAATGTTTGCTAGGAGTTGCAGAAATCATAATGCTTCAACTTTCTAGATAATCTTTCTACCAACAATCTTTCTCCAGGAAGTAAAACAATCAAATCTCATGAAATCGCTTACCTGGTGCGGCGAGGGCGACGCCTGCGATGGTTGTGGCGATGGACTGGGCGCATGGCCCGGACTGCTACTGGGAGGAGGTCCGCCGGCGCTGACGTGTGGCGGTGGTGGCGGCTGCTGCTGCAGTGGCGGCACGTGGTGCGGTGAGGCGGGCGGCAAGGGATGTCCGGAACCGGGGCTGGGCGAGGACCCACCTGGCCAAGGTCGATTCGGTTCAGGATACTGCGCATAAAAATTGTTGATTGATTAATTCTGAAAGCGACGCTGCTATCTTAGCGCTTCTCACCTGGTGCGTCGAGTAGGCAGTTCGATGGTTGGATCCGCCCGCTGGCAGACCCGGCGGAGTTGGATAGCGTTGCGGGTACGGCGAATATTGAGATGTTGGCGGTGTGTTCTGCTGCGACGGCTGCTGTCCGGCACCTGGAGGTGGTCCGCCCGGCACAGGACCACCGGGCTGCTGACCCGCCTGCTGTTGCTGCTGCTGCTGTTGTTGCTGTTGCTGCTGCGGCGAACTAGGATAGGAACCTGAATTTTGACCGTGAGCTGGCGGATAGGGTGATTGACCCCTGGAAGTGTTTGTCTGTGAATGGAAAATCATTTGGATCAATAAAAGCCAAAAGCCGACTAATAAATATCTAATGAATGTCGAAGTTTAACCCACTACCTCTAAGTAGACATATGTATATGTAGAATTATACTAAGGTTAAAGCTGTTGAATCGTTGAATTCATTGAAAATTCAATTAGCACTCCACACCTACAACACTTCAGTTCATAGTCTTTTAAGAGAAAATGTTAATGGCGAGATTTCTATCGAGCTACGGATATGTCACGTGGGTCCTTAGAAGGTTAAATTGGAGAAGCGATAGAGACGGCACATGGGTTTATAATTACAGACATCTCGCTTTGTCTCTCTTCGACTCTATTTATATCCTCCCACACTCTGCTTTCCCCAGCAATTCATCAATTATTTGCGTTTGGCTTCGCCGATGCTCCGTCTGTGTGCGAGAGCTGAACATTCTATTTCATTGTATATATCATTTTAATCGATATTCCACAACCGATTCCCGTAAATTCGCGTCGAAATACACACCCTCTTGGTTATGTGTGTTCGGCAGCTCTACAGTGTATGTCCTCGGTTTAGGACTCTCTGCGTTGGAAGTTTCCAGCAATTAATATTCGATTGTGCAGCTGCAAGGGAAAACTAGACAGTAATTGGAATTGACCTCGACTGCACAAGTTCCCCTTATTTTTTTGGCGCCCACTGTAGCGTGTGTGTACACTGCACATCCATTGTATGCGGTGGTTGGGGTGCAAGGGAGCGACATCGACGCACCCTCGGGTGTGCTGTCACTTGACAGTCACAAATGAGCAGATTAAAAGGAGACAGTTCAGAAAATATGCTGCAAAAGGATCCTAAATGCTGGCAATAAAAAGTTGAAATACACCAATATAACGGCAAAGCACATACACATTCGTTTTTACAATGCAGAGCGGAATTGTAGTTACGCAGGATAACTAAAGAAAGCTCTTATTAGTACTCACATTAATTTCATAACATTTTAAAAATAAAACATCATCCATTTTTCGATATAAGTAAAGCAAATTAGCCAGGAGTTTTGGTGCAAAACTAGCAATTCAGATTATAGAGATATTCAATAAATTTCAGTAACCGTCCTATTATCTCGGCAACATTCCACAGTGCTAGAAAGCCGACCTGCGTTGTCCATGTCCTTCCCAATCAGTTCAAATTACGGAGCACCGTCCTGAAGGAGGACGCATAACTTCTAGCTGGGACGGGGGCAGACGATTGCCTGCCTCTCCTGGCTCTTGCTCCTGCACCTGGCTCTCTCTGCCACTCCGTGACCCGTCACAGCGCCAGAAGAAGAAATCCACTTGAGTGGAATATAAAGTGAACCTTACGGACGCGCATACATGAGGATGTGCATGTGCGAAGGCGAACAGACCAGGCCGAGCCAACGACAAAGTTGCAACAAAGCCAGGGAAAAGGAGCTCCGAGAAGGAGAGGACACCTCGCTGCGGAACCTGGCCTGTGCGGCAGACAACTGGAGCAGGACGTGCAAAAACCAGCATGCCATGTGCCATGTGGCGGTGTATGTGGGAAAGAGCTTTGGATGCCATTAATGAAAGGATTTTCAACTTGACGTCGTGCGACAAGGCGGACCAAGTCGCAGCACAGCAAAGAACAGCACAGAGACCGTCTGGCATGGCAAGTGGGGAGGCGCTTGCCAAGCTCGCACAGACTTACGGTTCGCCCTCGCAAACAGAAAACCCCACAGCGGCGTACACACAAACGTAGCCGGGCAACAACATCGCTCTGAATGCCACAGCCCGGAGTAAAATGTGGCAATAAATCTAATGGAAACTCACAGCAATGAGGGAACGAACGAGGGAACAAAGCAAGACAGCAAAGTGCTGGCATCTTAGCTACTTTTGTGGCTAGATTCTTAAGTAACTTTTACACACATTGCTTAAATTTATGTTATTATTTGACGGGAAATTATAAGTGTTATGAATTTTTGGTGCAAGTGTCTTGCTGTAGAATTACACCTGCTCCCTTGGCTTAAAACATTTAAAATAAATTTACAAATTACAATTTAATTGAGGATAGCCCTTGAGTAACAACTATCTATAAAAAAAAACCCTATCATCATTATACCTTTGTAATTAGATTAGTTTAAAGAGAAAGGAAAAATGGTTTTTAAACCCATAAGGTGAATGTTCATAATAGTTTTGGTTAGGTTACGGGCACTCAAAACAAAATATCTAAAGTAAAGTTAATACTTTTATTACTTCAAATCATTTCTAAACAAATAGAGAGAAATCGCACTACATTGTGTATGAACCCTTCTTCATGCATTGGCTATAATTCCCTCTGCAAATAAGTCAACACTGTTCTCAACATTGTTGGCCCGACCAAAGGTAAGCAATGCTAAGGAAAGGCAAAGCAAGGCAAGGAAGCCAGAGTTATATAGCCAGAATCAGAAACAGACACATAGCCTCTCATCCAGAGCCAGAACTAAGGGCCAAAGCCAGATCCCGTCGTTCGGGGAACGAGAACATCAACAGCAACTCCAACAACAATCGGCAACGGCTACGACGTCGACGAGGATGGTTGGTCGTTCGGTTGCGTCGGTCCACTGCAGGGTGACAGGAAACATGAATGGATGGTTTTCGTGCTCCGCTGTGTGCGTGTGTATCTGTGTGTGCGGAGCGAGCGAACATGGCAACGAGAAATAAAGTTGAAAAGGAAAAAAAAGAAAAAAGGGAAAACTCATCATAGATGAAAATCAAAAGCAGAAACGGCAACGATGGGTAGAAGCTGAAGTGGAATTTGAATTAATGCAGCAAGGGTCGTACGGTGGCACAAACACACACGGATACACACAAACACGAACACACACTTATATCATGACTGTAACGAACGAATGACGGTTGGAACGAACGTCGCTCGGAATTAAGTTCGGGGAAATCGGGATAGCATCGGGGGGATGGGACGGGAACAACTGAAATTCTGAATTCAGGGCTCTGAGTTCTCGTTCGGATGGTGGTAGGTTTTCCAGCTAAAAGCCGGCTACATGTATAAAAATATCGCGGGAAGAAAAACAAAGCGCAGCAGCCAAGGGAGTGGTCCTGTTTGCCTCTGTCCGTCCTCTTCGCTCCGCTCCTCGTCTCCGTGATCCTGGGTTTATAATTTCATAACCAACAGGCACACAGATACATACACACACCCACGGGCGGAGGGCGATTGCATATAAATTGTGCGAAGGGAAAAACGTGGTAAATGCGATTTCGTGGCAGAAAAGGTAAAGCACATTGGCAGTTGCAAGGGTTGTATGTATGTGTGAGGGGATAGCGAGTAAGAACCAACGGGATTGGGGTGGCCGGAGGAAGGACGTCCCTGCAGGCTACGCCCGTTGTTGCTGCCGGCAAATGGACGGAATTATGTGCACAGCTCTCGAACAGGCGCAATTTTTAATACAATGTCGCACTCTCCACGCGCCCATTCACTGTGGCAGCAGTTGCAGAAAGATAAACAGGGCAACTGAAAAAAAACCAATGCAATCTCCTCGACAACTGTCGCAAAATATTACTCAAAAATGTTAAGCGATTACCTCTCAGCCCCTGTGTGTTTAATTAAATTTTGTAGTCCTCTGACTATTATAATGATGGATTTTTGAGATGTTTGCAACTTTTAATTTGTTTCAACAGTTTCTTTTTATTGGTAGTACTTATGTTACATGAGTAACTGTCGTAACGTTGATTTAAAATCGAACCCGCACAAGAAATTTAAGTTTGAATGAACAAACCTCTCATAGAGGTTTACCTAGTCATAAATTGAAACGTTAGATTACGAATTTGTTAATTTTCAGTCATTGGGAAAATGTAAATGCAACCAATTTAGAAGATTTTTCATCAGGTTGCATCTTACAAAAGGGAAATGGGGTGGCAAAAAAAGAGAGAAGGAAAAGGCAAAGAAAGGAATGAGGAAAAGAAGGATAGACAACAAGAAGGGACAATAATCGATAAGGCAAAGGCAACAGTTTTGTGTACTCCACTTTTTGTAGGTCAAACTTTAAAGGCACTTCTCCAATAACAGCAGGCCAACCCATACATGCGAAGAAACGGCATAAACAAGCCGGCACACAGACATCAACTCTCTTGAAATAAAAAAAAACACAAAGCGCCGAAGGAGGAGGATGTAAGTCGGAAGAAGGCCATACAGGAACAACAAAGACACAAACGAAAAGAGCGGTTAATGCAATGCCTCTTGCCTTTCCCCAACGACGAACATGAAGGGGAAATACCAACAAAAAAAAGGCGGAAAAGAGGCCTTTAAACTCTTTAATATATGCCCAAAAGTGTTGTAGCTCGCCTTGCACCTGTTGACCTCAAAGGAGAATCGAACGGAACATCAAGGATATATGGGGAGCATAACGGGATGCATCTAGCACACTTGCACTCGAAGAAAGAGAGGGGTAGAGTGAGTGAGCCCAGGCATGTCATCATAGTCGAGCCCTCCTCCCCCTTCCCCTTCTTCTTCTACACCTCCACCACCTCTCTTTTGACAGTGCGCGGTTTCACTTGATTTTCATTTTTATTTTGTTTTGGTTTCTGCTTCCTCCACAGCTTGCCGGCTAACCACTCCTCCTTCTCCACCCCTTTCTGTTTCTCCTACCCCAAAACAGAGAGAGGGAGGGAGAATCAGCTGTGACAACAACAAGTTTCTCTGTTATTGCCTTTGATTACGGTGCCTACTTGTCCGTTGTTGTTGTTGTTGTTGTTGTTGCCGCTGCCGTTTCGGTTGTACCTATGCTTGGTACGTAAGTATGTATGCGAGTATATCTACATATGTATTTATTGCATGCACGCGTAAGTCACACTCTGCCGGCAATTTGATTTCTTTGTTTATGCACACAAGCCCGCCGAGCGAGGCAAACAATCCAACAAACACTTGACATTCGATAGCAGCTCTTCTAGACTCTTTTTTCACTCTTTTTTTTTTTATTTCGCACTACCTACACATGCAAACACACCAACACTGAGCCACAAACAAAAGCTCTCGAAGGTCGCATCACATCGCTCCGCATCGCACATGTCTAACCCCAGCGGATCGCTTTGATTTGTGTGCTCACACATAGATTTGTTTATATTTCTCTGCCTAATCGTCGACATCAAAGTTCATTGACTCGCATTCGAGACATCGCATCTACATCCGCACCACACCACACCAAACCAAACCATTCATGCAGTACAAAAACAATCGATCCTACTGCAATGACATCAAATATGCCAAAAGCAGACCGATGACTACATAGACACGTAATCGGGCCACAAATATGAGTAGGTTGGGCTGCGGGTAAGCCCCCGAACTATAACTCTACCCCACTAATGAAACAATTAACCGGTTTATATTTAATTCAAAACGTGAAATCACATCACGTGCTTCTCCTTTGGGGCCAATAAACCAGGCAAAAAAAACCAAACCAAAAACCAACTTCAACTTATAGCTTGACACAACTGATAGCAAGTTCTTGATATCAGGGATTACAATAAATAAGACTCTTTTACAATTCTTTCAGTTTTTTCACCCCAAAACCAGAAACGAAGTATGAAAAGTACAAGTCAAAAAAAAATCGCGAGGAACTACTAGTTACATTTACCGATTAAATGAGAGTAGATTTATTTATATTTATTAAAACTATTAAGCTGCAGAGAATGGTTCAGGATTAAAATTTTTACACGAGCAACATTCAATGTTCTTAACGAAAACATGTGTACATTCGCTTTTGATACTATGTAGTTATATCGACTAATAAATAGGTTTCGACTCATAACTATTTATACTGTTTAATAAATATATTGATGTCATAATGTCAAGAAAACAGTTGGAAAAAATAATTTATACAGTGTGAAACCAATTCCCTTCCATTTTTTGCAGTTTTTGATAGTAGTACCCAATTTTTATATTCTTATCTCTAAACAATTAACACTAACAATGCAGTGATAAGCTTTAAAATTATTCCAATCAGACACGAGGTTAACAGCCCGTTGGTAATGTTGACATGAAGGAATGAGGAAACCCTAAAAACCCTAGAGAATGTGAATGAATGCCTTAACATTTTTGTGTACGAAACTCTTTCTTGTTATTCCACTGCTTCTTCTTCGTTGTCTTCTTATTTTACCGTTGCTTTGCGGACTTTGGTTGTTATTGTTTTGCGGCGGCAAGTGCCGGTTCCTGTCCGTCTCCCCTACTCTCACACAGTAACAACACCCAGCACTTAAACAGCGAATTTTCAAGAGGATGTGGCTATCTGCAGGAGGAGGTGCAGGGAACCAAGTGGGAGGGGCTGGCGAAAAAGGCGCGGAATCTGAGTACAATGTTTTTTCGTTATGTGTGTCAGTGTGTCTTCCGCTTCTGCCCTTTTTTATATTCTTTCCTTCGAGTGGGACTTGGCAAATCTTCAGTGAACTGAATGAAGTGCGACCAAGACGAAACCCTAAAAAGTAACAGTAAATATTGCAGCCTCCCTCCCACGCACACACAGTCACACTCCCAAACGAATACATGTGCACAAAACGTGACGAGCCCCTCTCCGTGGAATGAGTGGGCAGTGGGTGGGTGGAGTAGGAGATTGGGGGAGGGAGATAGCTAGCACAAAGCCAACAGCGACAACCGCAACAACAACACCACATGTCGTGGAGGCCTGCACATGGAAATACTCCAGTAAATGTGTGTGTGTGGGTTTGGGGTCGATGGAATCAAAATCAGTGTCAATGTCAAGACAGCTCTAAAATAAAAATATTCATAAGGAAACCCCTGGCGATAAGATTCCCCCGGTATTCAGTCTTTAGAAGGTTTTCTTTGATTTCAAGTAAACTTATTGCAACAACTAGATCACAGCATTAATATTTTGGCATAATGGTTCTTGTGTTAAAGAAACTTAATTTTTTGTGTCCTTCCTTGTGTCTATCCTGAATGGCATTTAAGCTCCTTTAGAGTTTTTATGTTGCTTTAAAGCCTTAGAGACTTTAGCGTATTTCTTATTCACGACCACAAGTCCATCTATAGGTTAATTTTTTTTTTGGTGTTGAAATACCAAACAAATTTAGTTTGGAGATACTATCAACTTATTCTTCCCTGCTGACTTTTAAATGTATCTTCCAGTATGTAAAGTATATTCTGAGTAATTACTATCGTTTAGATTATTTTTAAGATTTCCAATGATATTATTGCAATTATATATACCTTGCAATTTACAATTTTTCTAGCCCATGAATCCCATTATATTATCCTTGTTATCCCCATGTATCCCCTTTATGATCACTTACCGGTGGTGGTGTCCTGTACTGCTGCGACGGTCCTAGTTGCGGACTGTAGGGCCTTGGTGGCGGTGCCCAGCCGCCCTGTTGCCCTCCGTACGGCGATGGCTGGTGCTGCGGTGGCGGCGGTCCGTGTCCTGGTGGTGGAGGTCCACCGGCCTGCTGTTGCTGGGCCGCCGCAGCAGCTGCCGCCGAAGCGGCCGCCTGCTGGGGATCGTAGGTGTTGGCGTAGCGGTGCTGCGGCGGGGGCGGCGGATTTGAGGACTGGAGCAGAGAGTTCAACGTTGGCGTGGGTCCCTGTGGCGGCTGGCCGGGTATGTAGCGCTGCTGCGGCGGACGATTGGGTGAGCCACCCGGCCCCGGTTGCTGCGGCGGTTGCTGTTGAGGATGTGGCTGTTGCTGCTGTTGCTGTAGAGGCTTTCCGCCTGGCAGCGGCTGGCCATAGCGATAGGGATCCATGTTGGGATCGGCGTGGTAGCGACCGTACGCCGGATGAGGATGGGGCGGCGGCAAGTGAGCGTACTCCTCCTTGACACCGGGCGCATGCTCAGGTGCTCCTCCGGGCGGTGGTGGTGCAGGTCCGCCGTGGTGCTGCTGCTGTTGCTGCATATGGGGTGGTGGCGGATGCTGCTGGTGCAAATGATGATAGTGCATGACTGCAGCTGGATCCGGTCCTGGTGGTCCTCCGGGACCAGATCCTGGGGGCAGTGGTGCGCCATATGGATGTGGCGCAACATTTTGTTGTTGCTGTTGGATGCTGGGATCACTGCCGTTGTTGCTGTTGTTGTTGGGCGTAGGCGGGCCAGAGGTGGGCGGTGTAGCGCCACCAGGAGCTGCCGATGGAGGCGTGGCAGCAGGGGCAGGAGCGCCACCTTGCTGCTGCTGCTGTGTTTGCGGTGACTTTATTTTTTCATTCATGACTGCTCATCGGCTTCTGGCTGCGCTGCTCCCGATCTGCTAGATTTTCCGGATCGGATTTTCCCAGATGTGTGGCGGCTACTGATGGAGCACCGGTAACCACCAACAACAACAACGCTGACGCTGATGATGACGACGACTGCAGCGGCGAGTTTGAGGTTATGTTAGCTGCAAGTTATCGAAAACGGGGAATTAGCGTTTGGCAAAGGGGGTCTGGCTTATTAAAGGGGGCAGTCCAATATCACTGGGCCTAAATCGAGCGGGTTACACATAAATAATTTGTACTCGTTCGTGGGCTGTTGTGTATTGAAAAGTCCGCTACTAACACACGCACACACATGCTCACTCGAACAGGCAGCACCAATACCACAACAATTTATTTTCCGCCGCGTACGGTGGGCAAATCGTAGTGCGTTGACAACCCTGCCGCAACCGCTCTCGCAGTTTGAGCGCAGCCACTCTCGTTGGCGCTCTCGCTCTCTCTTTTCACATTTGGCGGCTATACACGCACACGCCGTATCCCTTTCCGTCTCACTTGCACTTGCTCGCCAGCCAGGCTGAAGACATACGGCGCTCTCGCTCGCTCGCTCACTCTCTCTCGCTTTATTAGTTTCTGTGTGAAACGAATGAAACGAGCAGCACAGTAATGATTTTTTCGTAATTATTTTCTATGCCGATTTTTTGCGTTTACACAGCACTGGAATAAAATGGCCAAGGGGGCATCATCTCACTATTGTTTAACTTATTTTTTTGTGGGTGGGAGAGAGGAGGTCTAGCGCTTAAGATTTATAAATAATTGCCGGGCCTGCTTGCCAGCGTTTGTTGCGCGTTCACTTTTGGCCGCTGCCGTTGTCTTGAGAGGCTCTCTTTTTTTTCGGTTGCTTGCGTTTTCCTGCGGTTATTCGCCAAGTGTTTATAAAGATTATGATGATGATGCAAGGATTCGACATCCAATCATTTACATATGTATACACACACGCACTCAGTTGCACACACGCTCACACAGCCCCCAAAGTGCATCGAGAGGAGAGAAACTGAATTTTTCACTCGCCCTCGGGCGAAAGTCCGGCGGCAGATTTGTTGTTGGGCCAAGAAGACTCAATATATATTTTGCGGGACGCTTTGGTTTTTTGGAACTTTTCTTAACCAGAAATCTACATACACGCACACCACTTACACATAGAAGAATATTCACGCATTGACGACCGTCCACAGACTGGCTATATATACTAAAAACGAACTCGCGTGAGAAGACAGGGACAGGGCAGCAAACTCGGTATACGAACGGAACGAAATGAAACGATTCAAGTAGTAGTGTATGCAAGTCTTGTCTGTCTGCGCCTGGCGTTCTTTTTCTCTTCTTTTTTTCGATGGTTTTTCGCCAGGCTGGGGCGCTGCCAAAACGCTGCTGCGGCGGCCACAATCACACGCGGCTGATCGCCAGTTGGGCCCTGCACAGGCTGCACATACTTTTCACTATTAATGCGCTGTATTTCACTTATTTTTCGAACAAATTCGCAGCATGACGAAGAAGCGAGCCTGTACAAGATTAGAGCGGGTAGCACGCACGATAGTATCGATACGTAGAGTAATTGGCACTGCGATACACCCGTTTCGATAGCTCCCGATAGACCTTGCACGAAAGTTAATCGCCTTGGCTTTATTCTATAATATTTTGTTTATTAATTATCCTCATTGCATTGGACATAATTTTTCTGAGCATTGAACAAAAGCGCCGGATTAGTCTTAAAGTTTTTGGGAACCAAAAACGCTGCCGAATCAGCGATAGTTGAGTGCGACGCAATAATGAGTTTGAATCGATATCGATTTCTGATTCCCTTAGACGCCATTTTTTTGCGGCACTTTTAACGGAAACTGAACTTTAATTGCTTTATTTGTACATTTTGCGAATAAAAGCATGTAAAGCTTTGTGAAAAAAAAAAAATTAACTAGAAAGGTTTTCTTGGGCCAGAACTTCCGGCTTATAAATACATCAATAAAAATTTGTTAAAAAAGATTCCAACCTCTGTGTTGTTCAATGGCGACGACAATTGCTTATTAAGATTACAATTTATAATTAAAAAAAATTATCTAAGTTTAGACCAAAGTTTCTCCCACCGCTAGATTTCAGCGCGGCAGCGCTATCAAACCACGGTGAGTAAAAACATTGATAGTTTTTTTTTGCCAAGTTATCGATACTAAACAAAAGTAGGGCATTCGCAAATTTAAAATAGTTATCACGTTTAGGGTATTTTTCCTTTTATTTATAAAATATTGCATTAACAACATCAGCGTAATTATTCCAGAAATGGTTGCCCTTGTTACTTCTACATGCACGCTGATTTCTACTTTTAAGTTTTCAAAATACTTTAAGGCCAGATTTTCAATACTTCAAATCCCAGAATTGTATTCAAAGTATGTGAAGTTAAAAGAAGTTAGATCTAGTTAAGTTTTATTTGCAGTCCACAAAAGTTCAAAAAGTTCAAATGTTAAATTCCAAAATTTGAATAATGTTTTTATTCTTTGGTTTGTTCGCTCTGCTTCTTTTAATTGTACTCCACAATTGTGATATAATAATGATAAAAATAATATTAAAAATAATAAATGTTAAACATATTTGTTTAGTGCACTGCTTGCGCAGAAGTTGCGTTTAACAGTAAAATGTTAGTAACATTTACAGCACAATGTACTGGTACTTACAGTACACTGCTTGTTTTGATATCGAGTATTCCTGGTATCGAGCAGAAAATGGCGGCATTTCTAGATCAATTTAACACGATTAGATTGAGCTTGCCAGTTTTATTTTTAGTATACGCCAACAAATGTTTCATTAAAGGCATAATGTGTCGCACTTTATTTATTTTGTTGCTGCTACTTGTGACACAACTCGGCGAGTTGCAGGCGGCAGCATTTTCTATCCGCCAAAATCGCTTTGATGAAGTTCCCGATTTACAGACTCCTGCTCCAGTGGCCACTTCCACTGAATCCTCAAAGATACTCGAAAAAGGTGAATATTATTTACATATGTACATGTGTATGTACGTTTAGTAATATAATTTGACTATCTCGGCAAATTAAAAATGGCGTACAAGGTAAAACGGTACTTGTCCACTCTCAGTGAATAAAAGTTACGGTTTATTGATCTACACTGAAAACAACACCTGCTAAAATCCAGTTCATATTTATTGAGTTAAATAACAAATAAAATAAATATATAATTATAATATATAAAATTAGTCGAACGACTTGCTTTTACATCGTCCATCATACAAATTTTATTTTTCTGTGTAGCGACCAGCGGTTTGTTGAAAAAATGTCTTCCCTGCAGCGATGGTATAAAATGCGTGCCGCAAATCCAGTGTCCCGCCCACGTTCGCATGGAAATTCATGAAAAGCCCCAGATTTGCGATCTGCCTGCGGGAACATTCGGTTATTGCTGCGAAACTGGACAGAATCACACAGCTCCCAAGCCGGACATCTCTTCCAAGGAGCGCCGATCCGGATTTCCCACTGTTCTGTCACCCGCAGTTTTGGACGAGGCTCGTCGCAATTTCGAGCACTTGATGCATGGAATAGCGCAGATTCCGGTACGCCGTGGTTTTCCCGACTTTGCCCATGGCCTGGTTTTCCATTCGACGGCCAAGGATGATCTTCACAATTTCGCCATTTCGAACAGTGCCATCGAACAAGTGATGACTACCCAGTTGTTTGGCAAGAAGGAGCAGGTGCCCGTAGAAGATTTCATCACCAACAATGTACCCATCAAGTTCACGGAGACTCCGTTGGCACACCATTGCCAGCCGCCTCCAGTGTGCGGCAATATTCGTTCTGTTTATCGCAGCATTGATGGCACATGCAATAATCCGGAACCACAGAGATCGCTGTGGGGTGCTGCTGGTCAGCCGATGGAGCGCATGCTGCCCCCCGCTTATGAAGATGGTATCTGGACACCGCGAGCTCACTCGTCTGACGGCACTCCGCTCTTGGGCGCCCGTAAAATCTCACGAACTCTGCTCTCAGACGTTGATCGTCCACATCCTTTGTACAATCTCATGGTGATGCAGTTCGGACAGGTCCTGGTAAGTTATCAAGTAAACAAATCCCTTCAGCAGACGAAGCTTGCTATAGAAATCCGATGGATCTATACATTTTATACGGAAAACCCAATAAACCAAAGAACAAAGAAATTTAACATTAATTTTTTAGGCACATGATATTTCACAAACTTCTTCAATCCGTCTCGAGGATGGCAGCTTGGTTCAATGCTGCTCCCCCGAGGGAAAAGTAGCTCTCAGTCCTCAGCAAAGCCACTTTGCCTGCATGCCGATCCATGTTGAGCCGGATGATGAATTCTTCGCAGCTTTTGGAGTGCGTTGTTTGAACTTTGTTAGATTGTCTCTGGTGCCTAGTCCCGACTGCCAACTCAGTTACGGCAAGCAGCTGACCAAGGTGACGCACTTTGTGGATGCCTCGCCGGTCTATGGGTCGAGTGATGAAGCATCTCGTAGTTTGAGAGCCTTCCGTGGGGGTCGTCTGCGAATGATGAATGATTTTGGGCGCGATCTGCTGCCCTTGACAAATGACAGAAACGCGTGTCCCAGTGAGGAAGCCGGAAAGTCCTGTTTTCATTCGGGTAAATCAGAGTAAAAAAAATGCACATATCAATAGTCAAATTAGGAAATTTATGGCCAATAATTTCATTAATCATTTAATAATTTAATAATTTCATTTTTTTTATCACATAGCTAATGTATGTATTAATACAATTTAGTCAATATTTAATTGATATTTACTGGTCTTACTTCCATTATTGCTACTGCGGTACTACATACTCCCACTTTCAGGAGATGGCCGAACTAATCAGATCATATCCCTGATCACCCTTCAAATACTGCTGGCCCGGGAGCACAATCGTGTAGCAGACGCACTACACGAACTTAATCCTTCAACCAGCGATGAAACGCTCTTCCAGGAAGCACGACGCATTGTCATTGCCGAGATGCAGCATATAACCTACAACGAGTTCTTGCCTATTATAATTGGACCGCAGCAGATGAAGCGCTTCCGTTTAGTGCCGCTTCATCAGGGCTATGCACATGACTATAACATTAACGTGAATCCAGCCATCACAAACGAATTTTCGGGTGCTGCCTATCGCATGGGCCACTCCAGGTAACGCATATTTTATTATTGCACACAAAAATTTGGTTTTAATAATATATTTTTACTTTTAGTGTCGATGGCAAGTTCCACATCCGCCAGGAGCATGGTCGCATCGATGAAGTGGTCAATATTCCAGATGTGATGTTCAATCCGTCTCGGATGCGCAAGCGCGAGTTTTACGACGACATGCTGCGCACTTTATACAGCCAACCCATGCAGCAGGTGGACAGCTCAATCAGCCAGGGAGTAGGGATTAACCTTCATTAACTAAATTCATACCGTTTTCTAATCGCTTCTACATTGAGCAGCTCAGTCGCTTTCTGTTCCGCGGGGACAATCCATTTGGCCTGGATCTAGCTGCCATAAACATTCAGCGAGGACGCGACCAGGGTCTGCGTAGCTACAACGATTACTTGGAATTGATGGGTGCATCCAAACTGCATAGCTTCGAGCAGTTTCCCATTGAAGTGAGTACTTAAACAAAAGCTCGACAGAATCAAAAAATTTTTATATTATAGATTGCCCAAAAGCTGTCGCGCGTTTACCGCACTCCCGACGACATTGACCTGTGGGTGGGTGGCCTGCTGGAGAAGGCAGTCGAGGGTGGTGTAGTGGGGGTGACCTTTGCTGAGATCATAGCCGATCAGTTTGCACGCTTCAAGCAGGGCGATCGCTATTACTATGAGTACGACAATGGGATTAATCCTGGTGCATTCAATCCTCTGCAGCTGCAGGAAATTCGAAAGGTAACGTTGGCCCGCCTGTTGTGTGACAACTCCGACCGCCTGACGCTTCAAGCAGTGCCATTGGCCGCATTCGTTCGAGCTGATCATCCGGGGTAAGTGCAGTGTAAAATGAGCTGTGCGATTCCTTTAGTGACTTGCTTATTTCATTATAGCAACCAAATGATTGGCTGTGATGATTCCAATCTGCCTTCTGTTAACTTGGAGGCATGGCGTGCTTGAGCCACTTTTTAATCCACTTTTAATTTATTTATCGATTTTTTAAACTGTATTTATATATGCGAATGTATATCCCCGTTTTATGTAACTGCGGCTTAACACAGAAACCAAAATAAAACTGCGATCGATTAAGCTCATTTTCATTGCTAATTAAGCGCAAATTTCTTTGTTCCAAAGAATGTTTCAGCTCTCTCCCCGCATCCCCTTAAGGCCTTTTGTCCTTTTGTTGTGTTACATTGTAGATTGGGTGACAAATATAAATACCAGAAAATCTTCTGGGTTTTCTCATTTATTTTCGGCATCTCACTAATTTGTTAATTCAATAGACTAATTTGTTTTGCGTCTCTGTTACTGTTATGATGTATGTCTGTGAATATTTGTCAAGCAAATACACGTCTCAACGAGTTATAAGCTAGTGACGGTGGCATTCTAATATACAACAAAACAGTATTAACTTTTGTAGCAAAAAATGATTTTTTAAGAAAATTTGTTGGTTTTGTTTAGATTGTTAGGTTTTATATTAGAGTACCTCAATCTCCACCAGACCTGATCCTTTATGTATAAAAAGTAAATAAAGCATTTAAAAAGCATTTCATACAAGGTTGGTTGTTTTGAATTTAAAATGAAGCTATTTTGGTTGTTTCATAACTGTTAAACGTTATTTTAATTTTTATGGGAATGTGTTGCATATTAAAATTTGGGGAATTTCAAGGGGTATGCATATTTAAAATAAAAAAATAAAAATTAAAAATCACTTTGACACTTTCACCGCTTTGTCTTCCAAACCATACAATTTTTGAATGCATTTTCTTTGCTTTTGCGTTACCATTCGATTGGTGTATCCTTCGTTGTGATCGTATCCTTTGTGTCGCCTTCGCACACTCACGCGTTTCGTCACTACGTGGACTGCCGTGCGCAGTGTTACGTTTGTTTTTGGCGTAGAATCGCATTGGATTATCTAGTCAATTAGCAGCTGTTCGCATTTGTAAATAACAAGATATGCAAATTTCAAGCCAAATTAAAATGTATAACAGAATATTATTAAATGTCTATATCAATGCCGCTCTATTTCACAGTGAGTTGTGTGTCGACAGGTATCTGTGAAGTTTTGTTTAACCTTAGACATTCGTTATTTGAGCTTCTATTTTTACAATCTTTACGCAAGTCATGTGAAGTAATCAGTTGCGGAAAATATACGCAGTTCGTAATCTCTTCCGACGACTTAATAACTTTTTCATTCGAAACATTATCAGAATACTGCCAATTTGATTATTGAACTTTCCAATTTTGAATTTAACTTATATTTACTTGTCCCATATAACATCTGGAAGATTTTCGGAGCACACGGCACATGTAGATTAGTATGCTAAACAAAAGCTGTATAACAAAGGGTTTGCAAGTTGTGGGAGTCTGATGGAATAAAACAGAAATGAAATCAATTCTTAATTATGATATACAAATTTCCTACGCTAATCCATCCATGGAAAAAGTGTCAATATGTTTTTGCAACCACAAGGGGTTTCCTTTCAGCACTACGCAAACCAACTTGTTGAACCAAGTGCTTTTGAATTTTATTTTATTGCATGCCTTTGGAGCACACTTTTGCCGGATTAAACTGGTTTAATGTCTTATATTTTCACCAATTAGTAAGCTTAGGCAAACCTTCACGGCTATCGATTTGTGAATTATAATTAAGCCGACGCAGTGAATTCGCTAAATGCTTTTTGAGCGCCTCAATTAATTGTTGTTCTTTCCAGGCAGAGACCAGGGGCAAGGGATTAGCGAATGCTATGCACCCACTTCCGAGGCAGGGGAAGCACATACTGCGGTAATTATTATTTTACCCAGCGTGAGCCATGATGACGACGTTGGCTGCTGGTTAGCTGGCTAGGAGCAGTCATTCTTTATTGGGTGAGTGAGTGAGTGCCATTGGCAAAAAGTGACAATTGAAACTCAACCGACTGCCAACGCAATTACGCGGGGCAAACCCGAGTCTACTGACGTCCGTAGACGTTCTCATCGGTATAGGAAATGTAGAGAAAGTAGTCCTTGTCGAAGTGCTCCTGGTACAGTGCGCCCATGGTGGCCGAAGTCGGAGGAATCACATTGTTCACAAAGAAGAAGAGGGCGTCGTCGGGACGCAGGTTGATGCGCTTGCGGATGAGGAAGTAAAACTGGCCCACCGTCAGGTCAGCCGGCACCAGGTACTTTTTCTTGTCCAGCTCCGCGTAGCGGGTCTTCGGCGCCTTCTCCACGATCACGGGCACACGGTCCGGATACTTGCGCCGGATCTTGTCGCCCTCGTTGCGACGCTTGTCGAACGAGTGGTCCTTCTTGTACTGATAGTGCATATCCATCTGGGCGTACTGGAGTTCGAGTCGAAACGGAGCGGAGCGAAAAAAGGGTTTTCGTTTTGGATTTGGTAGATCTGCTGCAGCTATTGTAGCTTTTGTCGGCTTGAGTTGCTGGGAACTATGAACTATGATTTCTCCCCTTTACTACACAGCTAGCTTTGGCAAATAGGGCAGTGCCTTCTCGTCTCTGAATGGAGTCGGAAATGGAAATATCATTGGATCCCTGCAGCCCTTCAAGAACAAATGTAGTGTGAACTAGATGAGCACTTATGTAATTAACTAATAACTGCTTGTATAATCATATGTGTGCGCATTTTCGCTCAGGACTTCCATGATGTATCTTTTAACTTGTTTCATTTCATTTATCTATCTAATTAACCTGAAGCATCTTTCATTACTGCAATACTGTTAATTGTAATTGTGCCCTTAATGTGCTGTACATGACTTGGTCCAATGAAACTTCCATTCACGACTTCGAGGGCGCATTTATCTTATATATTCCTTTATTTATATACATATTTTAAGCTATTACCATGAAAACTATACAAATCACTGCAGTTGGCCTGCACTATAAAGCTTGTGTGCAGGGCGCCCCAAGGCGACAATTGGCCCAAAGACGTGCCCCCGCGGCTCCAAAGACGCTGACCACAAGGCAGCTCAACAAGTGTGTGTGCTGGGCGTCCAAATGCGAAAGCTTTCACCAGAACCGACCGCAAAGCAACGCAACGCAACGGTAACAACACACGCAAAGCTGGAGCAGATGTGTATGGTTCAGTTAGCGTCGTCGCTGGCTGCTGGCTGCTCGTCGCTCGGACATCGCCGGAGCTCTCATTCCGCCATAGCTGCTGGAGCTGCTCGGTTGTTCGCGCTCGGTGCCTCGGCTGTTCGGTTGTTTGGTTGTTCGTCGTCCCACTTCCGATTTTTGGAGCGTGCCTCGCTGGTTTCCGGTTGTGGCCTGGGCGTAATCCCTTGCAACAGGTGCACTCCAGTTCGGCCGAAGACCACTGGAAAAAACCTGGATATCGACTGTTCTGGTGAGCAAGTTGTCCAAGAACGCACCCTTCCGTCTCGATTTGTTTACGGAAAGGAAAAGCGGGAAATCGGGAAAGCGGGTGTGCGTGTGCTGAATGAAATAATTGCCTAGCCAAACAACTCTCGGAAAACCCATTATAATTCAGAGTTTATAAGCTCATGTGATGGTCGAATAAATTTATCCCACGATCTATCCTTTGATAGCGAACTGGAAAGATTGTATGTGTGAGTGAGTGATGAAAAACCTGGCCGTAAAATTATCAATTTTTATTCCGCACAAAATCGACTCTTGATTTTAGTGGCGATTAGCCGTAAGCACGGACAGCTAATCTATGTGTTTGTGTGCTGAATGTGTACGGCAATTGCTAATTAAACTCACGGGTGCGAAACAAATCACCAATTGTATTCCATAATCCGAAAAGTAATCGCCCTAATGGTGCTGCTAGAGTTCACCTGCAAATGTGCAGTCTTGCCTATTCGCTTGTGAGGTGAACTGAGATCTGAAGATCTGAGATTTTATTGAATCGGACTGATTTTGTGAAGTAGTGACACGCCATCGGCATTAACGCATACGCATACCAGCTAGTAAGTCGGTGCTAATAGACCTAAAAATTCAGAGAAATTTCATTGTGTCTTTGACTCAATAAACAAGACAATGAGCTTTCTAAGCGCACAAAATACAATTTAAAACCAATTAAAATGCACTCTGTTGGCTTAGAAACACACGAGTGTTTGCGGCCAGCCAAAGCTAACTTAATTTAGAAAACGAATGGGTCTCTATGTTCCTTTTACTCTTGAAAAATTCATAACAACTTGTGGGACCATCAAGGTAATGGCATAAAAAAATAAAATTTGCTGACAGAAAGTTTTGATGGCCACTGAGCTAGAACATTCTAATTCGATTTATATAAACAATATAGCGCTTTGCGCTTGATAAATTCGAAGCGACTTGTTCCACCAAGTTGTTAATGCGGCAATTAACATTAATTCGTTAAAAACGACACCATAACTATTTTTTAGGGAGCGGACATGAGGGCTCCATTCTAACTCACTGGACCAGAATCTTCTGCCTTCCTCCCACTTAATCGTGACCGCCTTTCCTAATTACTCCAACTTCATGTTCGCCATTGAAGGAGAGAATTAGTTAAATGGAATGCAAAATTGCTGATGCGACGCGTCGCCAAACTAGATTTAATCCAATTGAGTGCTGCTAACTATTCGGTGTGGATTCGAATGCAAATAATCAGCCAGAGCTGCCAATCAAACAGAATATTGTGTAAATAATTGATTTAACTCGGCCCAACGATGGATTTTGTATACTCAAATGATTTTTACTATGTTTTGTAAACCATTTGCGTCACATAGTTGGATTTTCGTGATGACTTTCATCTCATTGGCAAATCTGTTGCCCGGTTCACGGCCAACGGCCAACGGCCAACGAAGTGAACGAATTGCCATTGAATTCCAGCAGAGGTTCACGGTAACTTTTGCATTCCGGCGGAGGTCGCCCAGTTGCCAGCCGAAGGTGCTAATTACCTCTCGGAATTCTCCCTCCTCGAAGGGCCGGAGATAAAGCCAGATTGTGCACTCCGGCGCAAGATCGCCGCTGTAAAGCAAGCTGGAGCACATGCCAGAACAAATGTTTGCTAATTAAGAGGTTGAAACATGGCGCACACCTGTCGGCATTCTTTGAGGTCTCTGATAAGTGGGCGAATTCAAATAGAAATAGTTGAGGTTCTGGGCCTGTATGGGGGCTATACATACATGTCCCGAAAACTGAGCTCCCAGCCAATCTGGGTTTATGGTATCACTAATTAAACGAAACTGAATGTTTCAATTAGCTGGCGAGAACTAAAATTAAGCACAAACAGAGCATAAAACCCCATGGCTCGTGGGGGTGATCGAAATGAAATTTTATAGACCCTGAAAACGTGACACGAAATGTTTACAGACACTGCGCCTAAAAATAATGTCATGGGTTAAAAATGTGCTTTATGCATGCGGTAGCATATGTTAATTAACAAACTCCACTCGATATTTGCTTTACTTTACTTCTGTTTGCCTGACCGCCTACCTTTTTCAGGCAAGTCTGTGTCCTGTCGACTGGTTTCCTTGTCATGGGCTTCACTGTAGCTGCGTGGTCTTTTAGCCGCGCACTGATTGCCCAAGAAATTTGCTGGGGGGTAGCAGTGCTCTCAACTGATTTCGGTTTTTCGATTGGTCTCTGGCTTTTGTACGGTTTTGAAAATCAATCAAACACGCGTCCGCGCCTCACAACGTGACCGTCCAATTCGCGACACGCCAAATATCTGCCGATCGGCAGGGATAGCAGTGGATTATTTGCTCGATGCTATTTAACTTTATCATTTGCCAAGCGAACGCCCAGCTTGATGGCTTCATTATTCACTTATTAAATCTGCTGCCGCTCCTGCTCTATTTCGTTTCCTACAGACTACGGCTCCAAGATGCAGCGCATCGAAGACTAATTAGAAGTGAGACTGCGGAAAAACGGCTACGGATATTTGCAGAGGAAATGAGCCGCACACTATGTACCTAGGATCGCTGTGCGGAATCCAGAGAAAGAGTCATGGAAAAGCACCCGAGTCTGTCCCAGCGGAGGGAGCCCACAAAGACCACTTGCCGCACAAAGAAGGGCCTGAAGTGTCTGTCATTGGAGTTCCAGTGCCGCCTGCTCCTCCATCATCTGCTGCTAACGTCGCTGAGTGGCCGGCATTGCGTATACGCCACGAGTGCCCTCGGCGGTGGCGGGGCGCTGAGTGCCAGCAACTGTCACGACATCCACCACGGATTCGATGTCTACCCCAATCCCACGACCCTGTTGCTGGGTCAGTCGACGGATACACCCCTGGCCGAGGCGGTGCCCCCGTCCGCCTGGAAGTGTTGTTGCTGGAATGCAAGTAATCAAGTAAGTGACTGATAGACGCGCACTTTCTACTTAATTCTATATGTTTACCAGCTGGGCCACCAGTGTGGTGGCCTCCAAAGTCAACTGCAGCACTTGAAGGTTAGGTAAACAACGAAAGTAGAGGGCAGATCGATGGCCGATGCTTTAGTTGAGTTTTAGTTGAGTGTCCGTGGCAACTTTAAGGCAATTAGGTCTTGAATCGCATATGGGGGTATCAGTTAATTAAAAGAGTCAAAGCCATAATTTTCCCCGGCGTTCATTAAGTTTTAGATTGAAGTGATTTTGACTTCCCTGAAATTAGGTTACCCACTAACTTTATTAATAGCTGCTAACAGCCAAAGTTCAAGATCGCAGCATGGCAAAAGGGTCGGCATCGATAGATGGCTCGTTGTAAGTGAAAAGCCTGTGCCTTTATTTTTAGAAGTACCTGCTACCTGGTAAAAAGAGGTTAACACTGCATGCAATATTGTGTATTACTTTCGCAACTGCACGACTCCCACGCACCTGCACTAAAACCACTATTTCCACCATTTTCACCATTTCCACAGGTGGAAGAGGTGGAGTGCCGTTGCGAGGGCGACGGACTTAACCGCGTGCCGCAAACCCTGAAGCTGCCCATCCAGCGTCTAACTATTGCATCTGCGGGACTGCCACGCCTACGCCACACGGGGCTGAAGGTGTACGGGCCCACATTGCTGGATGTGTGAGTTATATGGGGATATGGGGATCCTCTGTCCCCATCCTATGCGTTCGTATACTAACTGTCCTTTGGCTTGGCAGGGCCTTCACCGACTGCCTGCAGCTGGAACTGATACAGGACGGTGCTTTTGCTAATTTAACTCTATTGCGAACAATGTAAGGCTTGATTTTAAGTGGCGGCTTCTACCTCCGGACTCCCTTATTACCACATCTGCGCGAATTTGTCCTTTCAGCTACATCACCAACGCTCCCAAGCTGACCTTCCTCTCGAAGGACGTGTTCCTTGGCATTTCGGACACCGTGGAAATAATGTGAGTCCAAATCTAGCATTAGATGCCCCATCTGTGCTGGGGATTCGAGGACTTGGGGACTCATGGTGGCGCTCAAGCCAATAAGCACGCACAGCTGTGTGGTTTTATTTCGGGCGGAATATGGGGAATATGTTGTGTCATCGGTAAAAATAGCACTTAATACCCACCCAACCGGATTTGTGCGCTTTCCTCGCAATATGTTTTAATTGCCTCGAATGCCGAGCATTCCTCGACACATTTTGGCAAAAAATCATAGAAACAGGCCAAATTGCATAAACATAAACATGGTCGGAAAATTCCTTTGTCCATCATGCAGTGGGACATAAATATTCGGCTTAATTGCTCTACGCGAACTGCAGAATACAAAAGCATTTTCACGCCAAAGAAGTATTTACACTCGGCTTGTGTGACACACAAACATAATAATCCTGCGGGCAGGAGCTCAGCCAGGATGTGGGTGTGCTCCTGATGTTCACGCAGTCTAACTATAGCATAGTAAAGTATAGTAAATATAGTTTGGCACTTTCCTCCCACAGACGCATTATAAACAGTGGGCTCACCAGAGTTCCCGACTTGGGCCACCTGCCACCTCATAATATTCTGCAAATGATGTGAGTAGCGCATTGGAGTAGCAGCACCCATCTTTTCCTCGGCTTTACTAATTGTGTGTTCTTTATTGTGTGCTTATCTTTTCTGCAGAGATCTCGATAACAATCAAATCACTCGGATAGACAGTAAATCCATAAAAGTAAAGACTGCCCAATTGTGCGTATTAATGGTATATTACTACATATTTGATTAATCTATGAAGAGCTCTAATCGTTGCAGAATTTTGGCAAACAATGAAATAAGCTACGTTGATGACTCCGCTTTCTTCGGCTCCAAGATAGCCAAACTGCAAGTTTAAGTTTAAGGTTTATGATAGGCAATAGTTATTAAGTGTGTGTCGTTTTAGGTCGCTGAAGGAAAACCAAAAGCTCCAAGTGATGCACCCTAACGCTTTCGATGGCATTATAGACATAGCTGAACTGTAAGCCAAACTTCATTTTAATTGCATCCATAAGCTAAACTTGTGTATCTGTATCTGCACAGCGATCTCTCCAGCACTTCGCTAGTTGGTCTCCCGTCAACTGGACTTCAGAACATCGAGGCATTGTACATTCAAAACACGCACACTCTGAAGACCATACCCTCCATCTACAATTTCCGGGTGAGTAAAAGTCAGTTTATACCAATAACATATCCTCAAAGTTCTGCTTCCTTATAGAACCTGCAGAGGGCCTATCTCACCCACTCTTTCCACTGCTGCGCCTTTCAGTTTCCATCCCGGCACGATCCTCAGCGACATGCCCAGCGAATGCTGGAGATTGAGAAGTGGCGGAAGCAGTGCAAGAGTGACTCCGGATCCCGGAAGGAGAGGTCAACCTTGGATAGTTCCTTCGATATGCCAGAGGATTTCGGTACCTTCGGCAGCTCCGACGACTCAGCAACAAATATAACCCCCATCACGTTCGCCTCCTTCGATTACATGGCCGATGACACCATGAACAAGGGAACTTTTCACGAGAAGATCGTCCTGAACCCAGAGGATGACTCGTCGGCCGAGCTCTGCGGCAATTTTACTTTCAGGTGAGTGCCACCTCACCTCTTAAATAACCATTACCCGGTACTGAATACGAATTTGTCCCGTTGCAGAAAACCCAATATTGAATGCTATCCCATGCCCAATGATCTTAACCCTTGCGAGGATGTGATGGGGTATCAATGGCTTCGCATTTCCGTCTGGATAGTGGTCGCCCTAGCCGTGGTGGGCAATGTGGCTGTGCTGACAGTAATACTATCGATTAGGTAAGTCGTTAAATTCTCTCGGCAAAAGGCACTCAGAAAAACTGAGACTGAGTCACACTTTCAAGCATACTTCCCAGTTCAGGCTTACCCTAAGAATGCTTCAATAGTATAAATACTTAAAATTTCCCTCTTTTGCTGAAGTGGTTATAATCTCATACTTTTCCAGGCCGGAATCGACCCCAGTGCCGCGATTCCTGATGTGCCACCTGGCCTTCGCCGACCTCTGCTTGGGCCTCTATCTGCTGTTGGTGGCCTGCATCGATGCGCATTCCATGGGGGAGTACTTCAATTTCGCCTACGACTGGCAGTACGGTGGGTGCACCCGATTTGCGGTTGCAGCGCATTTAGCGGATTTAGTTTTCAATGTCTCCTCCATTTTCCAGGGCTTGGCTGCAAAGTAGCCGGCTTTCTCACCGTGTTCGCCAGTCATTTGTCGGTGTTCACGCTGACCGTGATTACCATCGAGCGCTGGCTGGCCATCACGCAGGCCATGTACCTGAACCATCGCATCAAGTTGCGTCCTGCTGCGCTCATCATGCTGGGCGGCTGGATTTACTCCATGCTTATGTCCTCGCTGCCCCTGTTTGGCATAAGTAATTATTCGTCGACGAGGTGAGCCAGTAAACCTGTCATTCCCCCCAGAAATTTGTGGCTCAAATGCTCGCCTTGGTCATTGCAGCATCTGCCTGCCGATGGAGAACAGCGATGTATACGACACCGTGTACCTGATTGCCATTCTGGACTGCAACGGAGTGGCCTTCTCCATCATAGCCGTATGCTATGCCCAGATCTATCTCTCCCTGGGTCGCGAGACACGGCAGGCCCACCATAACAACCCGGGCGAGTTGAGCGTTGCCAAGAAAATGGCCCTTTTGGTGAGTGGACTGAAGTGGCTTATCAAGTGAACTGCATAAACTAGTACAATAATGCATTTCTCTTGCTAGGTCTTTACCAACTTTGCGTGCTGGTCGCCCATTGCTTTCTTCGGACTCACCGCGTTGGCCGGATACCCACTGATCAATGTTACCAAGTCGAAAATACTGCTAGTATTCTTCTATCCCTTAAACTCCTGTGCGGATCCCTACCTATATGCCATATTGACGTCCCAGTATCGCCAGGATCTGTTCACCTTGTTGTCCAAGTAAGAGAAAAACGCTCATCCTGTGCATGAAATTTACTTCATCCGAACTGTGTTCCTTGCAGACTGGGCCTGTGCCGGCAGAGCGCCTTGAAGTACAAGGACAGCCTCTCTGGACAAGCCACCACCAGATTCACAATCCATGGCTCCATCCAGAGGCATAATTCACTCACTTGCAAAATGCAGACAGTAATGGGCGCCGAGACGCAGAAGATGCTGAAGAACAGCGTGGATTATGTTTGAACCGAAGCTGGGTATTGTGAACACACCTCTTCCCACCCCGTTGTGATATATGATATATACGTGTACTATTAGTTTACGCTCTCTCCTCGATTTGCTATCTGTTGCAGTATTGTTAGCATCCCACGATTAATGATATTTCGATATTTCACAGCCATAAGTTTGTTAACGTTATCTTGTCATAGTTAAGTTCTTGTTCCTACGGTATGCAGTTTTAGCTAAGAAAAGTATTGCCTACAGAATCGAGCTTGTCCCTGGATAACACCTAAGTGGTTTCCCATTACATGTTATTAAATGTATACATGTACGGACTTGAAACTCTAAATGTTCACAAATACTGTTTTGTTGTATGAAAATAATTGTAAAAACCATTTTAAATGGATTAAAATTCTGTATATTGATGTGGAAGAGTACTGAAGGTGTATCTTTGTAGTTTCGTTTTCATTATTATTATTTTCGCTAGCAACCTAATTTAAAACAATAGAGAACGCATAGTCAAGTGCCCTGACTATCAGAAACCTGTTACTCCGCTAGTGGAATTCGAATGAGTGTTTTGAACACTTTTTTACAAATCGCTAGAAATGAGAAACAAAAATTTAAAATAAAAAGGTAGTCTGCATATCAAATCTTTCCTTTTATAGCTTCCGAGATCTAGACGTTCATACGGACGGACAGACGGATAGACTGACATGGTAAGCTCGACTTGGCTAGCGATTCTGATCAAAAATATATGTACTTCGTAAGGTCCGAAAACCTACCCGTTACATACTTTCCACGAATCTAGCATACCCTTTGACTCCAAGAATAACGGGTATAACCAAAAGATCGCAAATGTAGGCTTCGTGTATCTCTACACAATCTTCCATATATCTTACACGCGATTTTACATCGCCTGCAGGAGCGCCATCTATGTCTGGCACAGACTGCAGCTGTTCAGCCCTGGCGAACAGCTGGCTGCGAAAAGGACCAAACAAGTGAAGGCCAAAATGACGCGTACTGCGATATTCCTTGTTGTCTGCTCAATAACTCTGTTTAATTTCGCCAATGGCTATAAGGAGATGCACGGACTAAATGGAAAGCTGTTTCCCAAGGCGGCGACATTCAATTTCCCGGAGTACGCGTACAAGGAGACCAGCAAGAATGTGAGTTCCCGAGCCTATTGATTTTTCTTGTCCACTGACCCATTTCAAACAATAAATGCCCAAATGGAACAGGAAATAACTTACCACGAACTGGAGGTGACTTGCGACCAGCACGCCCAGTGCATCAGCCTCAGTCCCGTGGGCGTGGCCAAGATCAACTGCATTCGGCAGTGCATCTCGCCATCCTGCTACCAGGACATCTATGCCTTCAACGAGCTGGAGGAGGGCGAAATCGACGCCAGGCTCAACTCCTTCAAGGGATGCGTCATCCAGCGCATGTAGCAGCGACCGCAGTTGTTCAAGGAGTGCTTCATCTTCAGATGGCTGGAGCTCACTGGCATCGCCTATTAAACGGAGTCAGTGCCAATCTGTTCCAAGGACTCGCGTTGCAGTTGGTGGAGCTGTGTGCCTGAATGCGAGGATAGCACCAGGAGCCTCTTGCTATCAGATGCTCATCGGATCGAGAGGAGATCCGCTTGTGTTTTGGATGTAAGCGGCTTCTGTGGCGTCCTCTGTGGAATGAACTGAACACTTGCATCGCTTCTGCGATCGGACGACTGCCCCTTGACTTAAGGCCAAACTTAGAAATAAACTTTTTCACTGATATAAAAAGACTAAGAATAACACGTTATTGTGGCAAAGACTAGGACTGTTAATCTTTCAAGACTGTTGATATGAAGAACTTTGTTCCACTTCAGCCGGGGAAGATGATTTTGATTTTGCAAAACTATCCAGTTCTATTATTTAGGTCATTATAACCGCGGGTATGCTGCATTAGTCAGATAATAACAAGTATATACATAGATTTCTTTGAACAGTATCAACTCTATATAGCCAAGTTAAGACTTATTTTGACGTTATACAAAAGTACATCACGTATACAAAGAAAAAAAGGGGAAACATTTTACCTTTCTTCCAATTGAGCATACACCACTTTTTTAACATTTTATTTTGATTAAATTAAATCTCAAGGGGACGACTATATATATCATATAGTTTATAGTTTAGTTATTTTTATTCATAAAGCGATCTTCTTCGGTTTCAGTTATTAATCATAAAGACTTCTTATTTGGTATACATCAGTGGGTATTAAATATATAGTTAGTTAAAGGAATTTAATTTGTATTGAGTCCTGGGAAAACTACATCACTAATATAGTAATATTCCGGCGAAAACAAAGCTTACTTTATTGGTTTTGCTAAGAACTGCCCAACTGTTTCCACCGCATATTAAATTATTTTTGTATACATCATCATAATCATTTGTGGTACCAACAAAGAAGCAATACAATACCAAATGGTTACATCCGTCTATCTGCCACCAATAAGTGCTCCTGTCAGTCAGCCAAAGCAGCAGTGGTCAACTAGGCGTTTGAATGGACGCCAATGTTCCATTGCATTGCACAAAGTGCGCGGCGGAGTAAGTGGAGCAGGAAAATGGTGCTGCTCAACCAGTTATGGCCGCAATTTCGAAGGAAAATACAATTGAACTTTACGACTTGTGCGCCTATGACAACAATTGGCATTACTTTCCTCCAAAGTCCCAAAGACCCATATCTATCAACTTGCCAGTATGCGTAGATCAATCAAGCCAAATCAAGCGTGTTGTACAAATAAAATACTCACACACACACACAAGCAGGCATGCTGGTGATAGTGCGGCGTTTAAGTTTAGTTCGGTAATTAAAAGCCAAATGCTCATAAAACGAAAATTTATTAGCATTGTCTAAGCGAGTGTGTGTTTGTCGAGCACACACAGCCGTGTCACTCGACACTGTGCGTGTGTAATACAGTTGCACATGAAAGAGGCGTGGCAGGGGGCAAATGGGGGCAGGGGGGAGTGGCATAAACGGCGACTGCGACATGTGGGTGTTGAAATCCCTATGGATTTTTAATGTGCTTAATTTGAGTGACAGCTCCAAAATGGGCACGATCGATTTCTGCGCGTCAACACCTCCTGCCACGCCCCCTTTCAACTGAATGTCATTGTCCACCGACACACATACACGCACACGGAAATGACTCCATTTGGCCATAATTGGGAATAGATTGTGAAATTTATGATTTAAGTTATATGGTTTATTAAAAAGGGTTTCCTGCTACTTTCTAATGACTTGAAATCTCTATAAACAATGATAGCAAGTTGCAAAGAAGTTCATGAAAATAATAATATTTTCTAAATATCATAGATGACAGAGTGCTATTTAATGTTTTGCAGTAAACTTAAAAATTATGGAACTAAGAAATATTTGTACAATTGGGGGATTCGGAGGGGTGACATTTGTACGGTGAAAAAATGTTTACAGCACATCTTATTCATAACTTTTAAAATCTACAAATGTATATTCAATAGACAACAATCACTTGTTCTCCGCGATGGTGTTTTTCCGTTATCAATTTAATACACACCATTTTTTTACCATCTGATTGTGAAACCAATGTCCCCACGAAATACTCCTAATTCCGCACTGAGCCCAGTTCATCTCATCTAATTCCTGGCTGCTCATTCGACCGAGTGTCGCACGGTCCTTAGAACGAATCCTGCTGACAAGCTCAAAGAAAATGCATAATTAATACGTTTTCCAACGAGAAGTACACAAAAAATGAAATACAAGTGGGGAGGAACGAAATTAACGCGAACGACTTGTACAGTGAGCCCTCTGAGTACACAACGCAACAGCCAGCAGCGCGGCACGCACACCCACACAAGCGAGCACAAAAGCACAAACGCGCTGGCAAATTAGCCAAATGCGTTATTTGGCCCACAAGCATTTCAGTTTCAGTCGCTCACGGAACGTCCTGGCGTTTGGCCGCAAAAGCCCAGGCAGAAACCAAAGTCAAAAAAGTCCAAAAAGCCAAGAGCCCAGGGCCAGAAGTCGAAATCCAAAAGCCAAAAACCAAAAGCCAAAAGGTCGGGGAAATCCGTGGCAAACGTGATGTAGGAGCTCGAAACGCTAAATGTGCGAAAAGTGTGTTTTAATGTGTGCATACACATATGGATATTGATATGGATATGTATCTTCGCTGATCTTGGCCGAACATCTGGCCGCAATCAACTGATAAATTTATCAATTAACTGCCCGCTATCTGCGGCCAAAAGCCAAGCTAATGAGGTTGTCGCGTTTCGTGTGACTGTGTTTATGTACCAGTGAATGTGTTTGTGTGCATTAAGTCTGCGATCTGACATTTGGATTGGTCTGCTCGGATTCACCCGCCGCGATCTAATCAAATGGATACGCCGGTTAATTGCGGATTGCATATTAATGAGACTCTGGCAGTAACTGCGCCCAGCCCACGCTCCCTGTCCAACAGCATAGCACAACCCACTGAACCACCGCACCACCCAACCAACTGCCATCACCAAGCGCCGGGTTCACTGGCAGCTGTTACCTCTGCGTAATACACCTTTCTTTCCTGCGTTAATTTTTATGGACACATTACTTTTGGGGCCCGTTGTCTGCATGGTACTGCCAAAGCTAGGTGATTCATCTCTATGAATGAATCTGGTCGTGCGAAAATCTAATGTAGCCAATTGGGTGTGCGTTTGCACTTAATCCGCGCGCTAAGCACTTCGATTAGTCAGTTTGGGCCCCCAGTCCCCTCCCATCTACACGGATTTTTAATTTTGTATCAGATTTTTCTAAATATTTTTCAAACAAATGCGAGCAAGTGTGTGTGCGGCGTGATAAAACAACAGCAACAAAATAAATACCGAAAATTATGATAGAGCTAGTTCTGTAGACCGAAGTAGGAATGCCCTCGTAGATATGATAAAAATGGTCTGTTTATCTTAAAGATCGTTTTAACCCCTTGTTTCGCAAAATGTGATCATGTCAATATTGACAGTTTAAACTTAATAAAACTAGTTACCTAGTTGGTAAGACTAAGATAGCTAGCATATAAAATCATCTGTCGTTGAAATATACCCTTAAACCCAAAAATGTCTCACAATGGCAAAGTACAGCAAAAAATAAATCCAAACAGTATGAACCGAAAGATATAAAAAATGTAAAGCATTGGAAGAATTTTCGACCTGCCGACTTTTGTGTACTTTAATCGACAACACAAAAGAAGAGCAACAACAAAAGATGAGAAAAAATATCGCGCATACGCTACGTTGCCTGCTCCGTGTGGAGCGGGAGGGGAATGGGGCTGGGCCCGGTCTACGAGAATGCTGGAGCAGCTGGTCGGTGGGTGGGGAGAGGGGTAGAGGGGGCTGGGTGGAGCAGCATCGTCAGCATCTCAGGTTGGACGCTCCGACAACCGACAACCGACAGCCAACTGTCAGTTTGTAATCAACGCGTGCCAACGGCAACGGCAGCTGTGCGTGTGGATAAGAAACTTTCGGGCCGCCCACCCATCGACCTCTTCGCCCATCCACCCTTTGACCTAGCCGCCCAACCACCCCCAACCACCCATACCCACCCAGTGATCCTGCTCGATGTCGTGACCTATGACCCATCGTTGGCTGACAAATGGCGGCATTACATTGCCCACAAAAGCCTATTGTGCAGAGCCGGAGACTAATCACTTAACTATTTATAAACAGCGCACATGCAAGTTCCACTACAGATCGATTCGAATTTGGCCATTCCGAAATGGAGTCAGTGATAAGTGTAGCAACTGAAAGAAAGGCCAACATTTCAGTGACATTAATAAGCCCAAATCAGTGGAACTCCATGCGTTTAAGACAAATATTCAAAACTACAAACAGTTGAAATGGTAGTTGCTACCAAAGAGAAATCTTGTATGATAAAGTTTTTGGGAAGAATGAAATTTATTTATTCGTGTGCGATGTTCTATTAGTAATCCTCCTATCCACAGTGAACTATAAAAGTGTTATTTTTGACCGCAAAATTATGTGTTTTATGGAATGAACACACCTAATAAACGATTTCTCATTAAGTGTTAATCCCGCTGGCTTATCGGTTCAATCTATTTATAAAATCAATTCAAACTTAAGAAGGCGCATATCTCACCGATGCTGGGTAGGTAAGCAAAGCAAATACATTTCAGTTCCTATTGATCTTGTATGAATAGATAGATATCACCGTTTTGCACCGTGCATAAAGTGCGAGATACTTGTTTCGAGAGATGCAGTTTTGAGCACCCGTATTTTGATTCACCCGTATTGTACTCTCAGTTCCAAAGTGTGTGCTCAAGCTGTTTGCCTTACGGGTGTGGACGTGGAGGAGCAGACTTCGGGAGTGGGGGCACCGGCGGAGACTGGCTATAGTGTCATCCGATCGAAGGTCGCCCGGCAGCACAGAGAATCCGATTCCGATTGGGATTCCGATTCTTGACCATAGGAATTCCTCTGGGGGAGCATGTGCCTGATTTATTTATTTCCAGTCTTTGGAGCGATATAAACAGAGCAGTGCGAGAATAGGCGAATATATGATTTTCGGGCGAGACTATTTGCCGGCTGGTCCGGTCGGAGCTGAAATTGAATTGTAAATGGCAATATTAATTGGGAATCATTTAAGTTTTCCGATGATTTTTTCTGTGTTTTGTTCGGTCTATGCATGCTCGGTGGCATAATTTATGGGCGCTAATTACTTTTGCCCCATTTTGTGTATTTCGCGTGCTGTCCAAGGCCAATTACGCTTACTTATTGCAATTTATGTGGCCACAGTCCGGCCGTAATTGGAAATTGTGTAAGGTCGCAGGCAATTCCATTATTTGTATGCACTTCTGGACGCTCTGTTCTCCGGTCTGGCATTTTTCTAGCATTTTTATAATGACGCCAGAGCGTTTTCTGTACAGACGGTACCTAGCCCAGTTTTTCCTTTTCAGCCGCTTGATTAGTGACCTACGTTTCGCCCACACAGAATCAATTTGTTCATGTCGCCTTCAGTGAGAATAAAGTCCACCCCAAGAGCCTAAGTTACCCGCCGGCATGGCGGCGTTGGAACATCCGGATGTCATGCTGCCGTACTCCAAACTGCTGTCAACAGCGCTGACTGTGGCCAGTGGAAACCCGAACTCCTCGGATGCCACTTTGCTGTCCATCCAGGCCACTGCGGCACCAGCTGGCGAAGTGATGGCCACCGGAGCCGAGAAGGTGGGTGTGCCCTCGATGAACTCCTACCTGGTGAGCATGGCGTGGCCAAAGTCGCTGGCGGTGGCCGTCTTCCTGGTCATCATCCTGGTCACCGTGGTGGGCAACACACTTGTCATCCTCGCCGTCCTGACCACTCGCCGCCTGCGCACGGTCACCAACTGCTTCGTGATGAACTTGGCCATCACCGACTGGCTGGTCGGGACCTGCGTGATGCCTCCATCGGTGGTTCTCTACATAACAGGTGAGTGGTGGCAGTGGAGGGCCTGTCCATGCCCATCGATGGCTGAAGATTTATGGCTCTGTGGGGGAATTACACTTGCCGCGAAGAAGAAGGAATCGAAGCCAGTGTTTACTATTTGGCGCTCTCCGGTGGAAGTTCGGGTAGTAAACATTTACCCAAATCGATTGGGGAGCCCATTTGGTCGATTCCGATTCAAAATAGTCCCAGAGTGAAAATTATAAAATTTCTACTTTGCCAAAATATACATATTTTTTATGGCAAAACATCTTGTGAGTGGTGCGAGTGTTTTATGGGGTTCGATGGAAAACCTTTGATAATTCTGATTCAGAAATTCTAAATATCAGGTGACTCGTTGGTCGGTCTATATTTTTATCAGAATTTGGAATGAAGCAAAAGTTATTTTAAACCTTTTAAGTGGTACAAAATCTGTTATTTTACCTTAATTCAAAGAAAACAATATGTTTATCGTAGTCGTCTTACATTTATAATGTTTAAGTTATTATTTATATTTAAGAATATATAATATATATATATATAAGAATATATATATAAGAATATTTATCATAAAAGTTTGAAAAGTGTGAAAGGAAAGTGTGAGTCTTATTCGTAGCCAAACGAAAACTAAAGATAATGTTTCGCTATTGTTTCTTTAACAATACCAGAAAGAATTTAAAGTGGTTTAGATGCAAGGATCGGCTAGTGTAATGCCTCGTTAATCCCGGCCAGGTGCACAAACCGATTGAAGCTTGGCGCAAATATTTATTCTTTGCAGGCACCTGGCGCTTTGGCTGGATACTGTGCGACATTTGGATCTCGCTGGACATCCTGCTCTGCACCGGCTCCATCCTCAGCCTTTGCGCCATCAGCCTGGACAGGTGAGTTGGCCAACTAATTTCGTAATTTGCCGTTGATGTCATAGCAATGGCCACAGTCCACGTCCGCAGTCAGCAGTCCACGGTCCTTGGTGCTTGTTCGTTGGTCCTTAGTCCTTAGATTAAGTCATGGCAAGGTGCAAAAACAGTGCAAAATAATTTATTTGTTGACGTTTTTATTGCCGCATGACCGTTGTTCTGGCCATTCCCAGTGCATATCCTTTGAGTGTGCGACGCCACAATAGCAAGGATTGGGTTGGGCTTGGATTCCCATTCCCATTTCCCATTTCCCGTGTTCCCATCCCTCCGCTTGCTTTTGTTGGAAGTTTCAATTACATTTTAATGGCATTTCCAAGTTTTGTGTTGTGGCTCCCGAGTTGAGCTGATCCAGCTGAGCCGGAGCCATGGATCTGAACCCGAACCAGGACATAACTGACGCCCACTGGCGTTGTGTGCCTTTTGGCCTGGCCAGAAAGCCGTCTGCGGCTTTGCGAACAATATGACCGCTTGGCTTTTGTTTTTTTAGCATTTCTCCGGCCATTTCCGTTGCGTTTATTGGCCCGGCTTTTATATTTCGCCCTTTTCTGCTTTTTATTTCGCAGGTATCTCGCCGTCACACAGCCACTGACGTACTCCAAGAAGCGCCGCTCCAAGCGACTGGCCCTCCTCATGATTCTCGTCGTGTGGATAACGGCCCTGTCAATCACATGTCCACCCTATTTGGGCTGGTAAGTAAACGCCAGCTGCATGGAGGGCAAAATTATCCGTAACCCGTGATGGATCGGCCATTCATCTGCTAAGAAAACCGTTCATGTTATAATCATTTAGTTAAACGCATTGAATATGGTTAGGAGTACAGGCAACACATGATATTGATCAATACTTAATATTATTAAAAATGTTTTTTTTTTTGGTACATATTTTTAACACTTTTTTTTTAATTTTTAAGCACATGTGCTTATATATTGTAATGTTTTTAAGTAATTGTAGCAATATCGTTTTGAGTCTTTCCTGTGTAAATTGAAATTTGTAATATTTTTATTGAGCCCCCCTTTTTTTTTTAACCAAATTTTGTCTTTCCGGAGGCGTGACCGTATTTCGTGGCTTTTTGCGGCTGGGAGTCCTGTTTCCCTTTCTTCTATTTTGGGCTAATGGCTGTGTGGTGGCCCAGCATAGATAATGTGTTACAAAAGGGTCTTGAAATACGTACGCGTATTTATATTATATTTGTGCCTTCGGCTGCGCCTAAAAAACATTACGTAATTGCGTTCTTGCTGTTGGTCGTGCAGCCATTACATTGAAGTTTTAATGAGTTGTTAATGACTTTGTTTGCCGCGGCGCATTTGCTTTGTTCTCACCTACGCACACTCTCTCAACCCGCAAGCCGCACACTTGTGTGTTGCATACTTCCAGGCGCCCAAATTAACCAGCACTCACTCACACTCACTCACACGCACCACAAAGCCAGCATGTCCTTAATGCCATTGGCCATGGCTTAGTTTGGCCCCCTTTGCAGGAGCCGAAGAGCACGGCTTAAAGGGCACATTAAAACGGGCTGAGGCCGAATTACAGCCACAGCTGCAGGACATTGGAAAATTTCGAAAATTTGTGCTGGGGGAAAATTGCAATTATACGCGGCAGCAGATGGCGCCACTTCCACGTTTTCATTCCTTAAGCGGAATAGTTTTATGAAAATAGTTTGCAAATGCATCGGTGCAACTGTTTGTTTTAGTTGCAAATCTATTATTTGTTATTGCCCAATGAATAATTTAGATTTGACTTTCGCCTAATTGATTTAAGCATTGTTTGTTCGCTTTATTACAAATGAAGCTACTGTATTAATTTACCTTAAATTTCGGACTGATTAATGCACTAGATAAATGAATATAAAATAGGTTTTTTTCTGGAAAAGTGGGCTATTTCCACTCAGGTCTTGTAAATGCCCAAATACAAACAAAGTGACATGTATACAATGATAGTGTTGGGATATTTTGGTATCGGGTCCTGTATTAGCGTGAGTAATACATATTTAGGGTAACAAGGAGATAATTCAGTTGACTATTACTACACCGGAAAATTCCATTGGCAGTAATGACAATGCAGCAATGAATTATTTTAAGGAACAACAACAAACGAAACTGGCTTCGGTAAGCCAAAACAAATTTTAACCGCTTCTAAGGGGTTTAATTCTACGAGTAATGGGTATAAAAAGACCGAAGTGACGCGAAGCTTGCCAACCACAGTCGTTGTGTGTGACATTTTACCCATTTGTTACTCTATTCCCCACAGTGCACGATTGTTCCTTCACTTGGCACATTTGGTGTAGGCCAAGGCACTGCTCTGTTGTCTTGGAATCGGTTTCTTCCGCATATTGATTTAAAGTCAGCTCCGGTTTGTGTTGGCAGAATGACCATCACCTGAGATGTGCATAAGCCAAAGGATTCCAGAAGGGACTACTCTGTCTGGCTTGGGTTTTGGATTTGAATTCGAATTGCGAACGGCTTAACTCAGCCAGTTGTCATTCCCCAAGTCCCAGTTCCCCAGCCGCAATCACAACCGCAAGAGCCACCAAACCTGGGTGGCACATCCTTCCAGCCCACAAACCACATGCAATTCGAACTGGAATTCAATTTGCCATTCACATCCACATTCGCAGGTACGAGGCTGGGCGGCACCAGGCGGAGTTCGTGGACTGTCGCTACAACCAAAACAAGGGCTACGTGGTCTTCTCGGCGATGGGATCGTTCTTCATCCCCCTCACCGTGATGCTTTACGTCTACGTTAAGATTGGTTATGTCCTCACGTCGCGGCGACAGCGCATTGTGCGCGATGCGGTAAGCATATACGAGTATGGTACGTGTCCCTCTGCGTTCCCTGAAATGTGTCCGGAAATTTATCATGTCACACCTAACACATCTAACTAGCTCACCAGCTCACTAGCTCACCAGCTCACCAGCTAACCAGCTAGCCATGGACTAAGTTGTCGGACACTGGGGAAAAAGATCCAGGAGTGCTCAACACTTCAAATGCAGATCTTCATTAAGTTGAGATACCCACTGGGCATTCCACTTGAGTACTTGGCACTTATCGCCCAGGGCTGTAGGTGATATTTTAAGTGCTGAGCTTTGATAACAGAAGCCTAACTAATTTTCTAATCACAAATTGTGTTTGCTATGAATTCTTGGTTGTAAAATGAATTACTTATCTTTTGCTTGTTGCAATGCAGGAGTGCTCAACACTTCAAATGCAGATCTTCATTAAGTTGAGATACCCACTGGGCATTCCACTTGAGTACTTGGCACTTATCGCCCAGTGCTGTAGGTGATATTTTAAGTGCTGAGCTTTGATAACAGAAGCCTAACTAATTTTCTAATCACAAATTGTGTTTGCTATGAATTCTTGGTTGTAAAATGAATTACTTATCTTTTGCTTGTTGCAATGCACTGAACTTCAAAGAAATTGTGTGTTCTCATGGTCAATAATGACAAGAAAATGCAATAAGAACATATTCTGAATCTTTAAAAAAGTGCATACTTGTTTTAAAATACAAATTGTAAATACCCTCTCCAGTTTGTTTAATAAAAAAAAAAAGTGAAGCGAGTTTGCTGCCAAGACCCTCAAGTAATTGGAGAAATTAGGCGACGTAAAGTGGAACTAAGTAATTACAGCAACCCAAATCCGGAAACTCCATGCCCGGACATGCAATCTAAATTATTCCTTACGTTTGTGCCAGTGCTCTGCTTACAAATTTCCCTCCATTTTGTCTCTCCACTAGCACTCGGAGCGCACGGCGGACTACGATGTGGATGGGGACAACTTCATCTCGGAGTCGGAGCACTATCATTGCACGCCAACCAAGTGGCTGCCGAACAGGAGGTCTCGCTGGAGGTTCAACTCCCTGCACGACCCACCCGGCGCCACCACGAATGCAGCCAAAGGACACCAGTCGTCCGTCAAGTGTTCCAAGTGCTCCTCTGCCTCTAGAACTGTAGATGGAACTGGACCTGGAGCTGAAGTGGCGGACAAAACGCTAACGTTCAAACACCAGCCCACCTTCTACGAGCTGGTCGAGGTGTCGCGTCTCTCGTCGCTCATTCACTGCTCGGCAATTAGCTGCAAGTATGGAGGACCCTGCATGCACTCCACGCCCTCGGGCATGCACTACGTGGGCACGGACGCCTCCTTCTCGGACACCTGCCTGGGTGGCAATGCGAGTAACACCAGCACCTCCAACACCGCCGCACTGGACAGCAACGAGAAACTGGAGGCGGAGGCCCAGCAAAAGCAGAAGCAGCAGCGATCCTCCTTCGACCACCATCACCCACATCCACACCACATTGGCTCCCAGAGCCATCACACCCATCCCAACCATCACCACCGCATACCAATGCGAGTTTCGACCACGAAACGTGATAGCAAGACCGCCAAGACCCTGACTATTGTGATGGGCGGCCTAATTGCTTGCTGGCTGCCCTTCTTCGTCTATTATCTGCTGATTCCCTTCCTGCCGCGACCCGCCGTCCTCGAGGACCTCATGTTCGGCTTCACCTGGATTGGCTGGGTCAACTGCGCCATCAACCCGTTCATCTACGCCTTCTACAATCCGGACTTTCGCACTGCCTTCTGGCGGCTCACTTGTCGCCCCATTTGCAAGCAAAAGCGTCCTCCCAACCACCTGGCCATGTTCCGTGGCTAGTTTCCGGATGCAGATGCAGACGCGGATACGGATACGGATTCAGAACCGGCTTCCGAATCACTGAACACTTAAGTGTGTGTCATAGTCGCAGTCCCCAGTCGCACAATCGACGCTCACTTGGGGGTGGTGGGGGAAATATCTCAGGCATATCCTTAGCTTTTCGCAGTACTGGTTCATCGACTTCTTTGTTTTCACCTTACAAAAACAGATTTGTGCTAATAAGTGGGGGGAACTACTTACGCACATGTTAATCTTTTTGAAAAACAGAACAAGTAGTGCCAATGCAAGGGCATCTAATTCACTCTAGACTAGAGTGCAGATAGTACATAAAATTGAATTTTAAAAGTACAACTATTTATACCCCTTATTTGTACTCTTCACGTTAGAGGAACTCATTGTTACATATAATTAAATCTATTCAAGATGATGAATTTAATTCACGCTTTATACCCATAAAAACAGAAAATATAGAAAATAGTTTAAGGCACATTACCAAAAGTTACCACGCATGTCCCTCCAGAAATTGAAACTAATATTTTAGGAAACAAAGCCAATGCAGCGACCTTTTAGCCAACTCCTGGCAACTACCTCACCAAATGAGTATTCATTTGCAAGGCACTAAGCTGTTTGCCGCACTCTATCCATCCTTTATGCCAAACGCAGCTAGTAAAACTTAGATACTTACGGTCAATATTGATTTTAGCAAAGATTGCCTTTTTAAACCCCAAAATGGACTGCCTTTTCAAGCTTTGCAAGTCGTACTTCGAGCAGTATCTTAAAGGTCACTTTACGGGCGCCATTTTTCGCAAGACTCATTGGACTTGTCCGGAAGTTAAGATTCTTGCCAGATCCAAATCCTATATGAGTATATAGTATTTTCCAGAGTAAGCGTTGATTGTGCGAGGCGAGCGGACCGAAGCGAAACGAAACAAAAGACAAATTATAGTATTTGCGAGTCTTTGTTGCCCGACGGCAACTGTTGACCATTGGGATGAGTAGGATGATGATGGTGATGTTGGTGATGTCCTCATCCTTATGCCTTTGTTGTGTGCGTCTAGTTTGTCTGTATAGTGGTGAGCTGCCAACGACATGTCTGGCGAATCCTTTGTTGGCCAAGTCCGGTCAAGCCCGGCCTAACCCCGCAGGCACGGTACACTGTGTGTCCAGCGTCCACTGTCCAGTTTCTGGTGTCCACTGTCCAGTCCAATCCGGCCAACCCATTTAATGTTTAAGCAATCGCACACGGCACTCCGTGCTCCGTGCTCCTCGACGGGCGAAAGTGAAACTGTAACTAAAACTAGGCCGGATTTCAAACTGCACTTGAGCCTGCCGGGAGTTTAGATGGCCTCTGGAAACCCCTTTGTGCGCGCACTAGGATCGTTAAGCGTTTTAGCCCAACTAATTTGTATAGTTGTATTATACATATGCCATACCCATTATATAGTACTTGTGACCGTGTGTGACTCTGCTTAACTATGTGTACTTGATAAATGTTCACCTGGAATGGATCTCTGTAAGGAACCTATCGGCCAGCCGAAAGAGTTCCTAACTAATAAACTTTAAGTTCAACCAAGAGGCAGTTTTATTACACCCAAAAAGTGGGAGTGGTGGAAGGTAAGGTAAGGTAAACGATGGTAATATGCCGAACATATAAAATATGCTCACAACTCTCAGCGGCGGTTTTTGCCATTCGGCTATAAATTGTCACGCAAAAGTTTTATGTGCAATTTTCTGAACACGTCTCCTCGTTCAAAATGACGGTAGTACGTGCTATCTGCAGCACATGGAAAGATTTGTCTAGTTAAACCACATAGGGTTCCTTGTATATTACGGACAATGCCAACGACTGGGTTGACATTCTTTCGGAGACTTACCATACATAGTCTCGAATATTAAAAGAGTAAGACTACCATTTCCATTTATTTCACTCCGCTGATAAGTATCTTTAAACACTTCAATGTCTGCTCTGCAACCCCAGTTTCGGTTGATAAAATCTTAGCTGAAGCGCAGAGAAGTTTTAATTTATTGGAAATGCGGGTGAAATGCGAGGGAAACGCTGTGGGAGTAGACCCCATTGCATAGCGCAATTCCCAGCGCAGCCTTGACTTAATTTTTTGTGATTTATCATTGCAAGTGGTAACCCGGTGGCCGCCACTAAGTTGTTTACGGCAAGGAGGACGGAAGCTAAAAAAAATATAAAAGAAACGCTGAATCAGCGAGACCCGGAAAATGGCTTCGGTATTCCGAAATACGGCTGTGCGACTCCGGTTCAGCTGTTTCTGTGCGGTGGCGTACATTAATTTAGCTGGAAATAAGGCGTGAAAAAATATGCGGTCATCATAATTACATATGCCCAGGCCCCCAGGACTCACAATGGAGGACCGCCCACACATGTGCCTAATATAAAAGCATGACGGGATGGTCGGCGATGGGACAGAGATGGGGCAGGAATGGGAAAGGGATGGAGCAGGGAAGGGATTCAAGGGGCCACCCACCCGCTCTCTAATGAATTGCAACACATTTCGCTGTCACATTTCACTTTCGAGTCGAGCTCAGCGGAAACGGTCGTCCTTAATGCCCCCTGTCAACGTCCTGAAAACCTGGAAACCTGGAAACGTAAATTTGGCTTTTTATAGCCGGTACTTGTCGCAAATACGGGGTATGTTGTGCTCCTGAGGTATACGAAACTGGAAAAACATATCTAGATATCTGAAATTGCATCATTAAATATTTAGCTTAGGTGCAATTGTTACAATTATAATTCATAATAATCGTAATAATGAGATTTGTAATTGTTGCTCTTATTTTAAAATTACACTTTATAATGCTAATGTGTATGAAATGTATTTTCTAAATTTTGAGCTGTGCACTTGTTTCAAATTTGCAAAAGCCAAAATGAAGGGGTACTTTGATTCTATATATGAAGTAGCTGTAAAAAATATGTTGGCAATAACTTTATGGCTTTTAGAGGCTGAAGTCTAATGAAATCTTTCCCGCTTAATTAATAAGAAAACATTTTAAATGCAAATATGAGTGATATAAATAAATTAAATTTTACTCAACAGCAAGTTGCTTGCTTAATGAGCCTCCTAGACACAACTTGTATTTGTACCGCTGATTAAAGGGTATACCTTAGGCAAAACACTGTTTCCCAGTATATGATTTTATACCTTTTTTTGGATGGAGCCCTCACCATTTCCACCTCTTTGTTGGCTGATATCGCGTAATGTGTTAAATTAAATGGCCGTTGCTTCAGGTGGAGCAGAGAGCGGAGGCGGAGGTGGAGGTGGAGGTTGGGATGGAGTTGACTGCCATGCCGACATCCTATTTTCAGCCGTCTGTTGACAGGTCCTTGGTCCTTGGGCTGATGTTGTTTTGCTTCCACGAGATTTTCGGTTATGTCATCGCAGCATTTGTGGGTTATGAAAAACCAAGGACAAAAACAATACATCGATACTTTCGAGCATTTAACAAGTGCTTGGGACAGGAAAAGTTGGCGCAACTCTCATGACAAATGCCCCGCAAATGTTTTTCGAATGAACTTTCGTTTTATTCCGGCTTCCTTTGTTTGCGCCGTCAAGTTGTTTTCTGGCCCAGTTGGGCCGACTGTTCCAATGAGTCTCCTTAAGTGCCGCCCACTCTGCAACCCAATTGGATTTTTTGGGGGGCCAACTTGGCCTCCTCGACTCAGTCGATCAATTAATGTTAGCACAGTTCAGACTTGGGCTCGAGCTCGGGCTCGATTAGAGTCTTAAAACTCCATTTGGAGGCTCCTCAACTGAACCTGCTCCCCGCGGAATGGATGCGGATTTGTGGGATGGGAATGGGGACTTGCTAGCTGGCTGTAGCTACAATGAAATATTCATGACGAAATGGCGGGGTTCGTATTTATGGTTACTTTGCGCACCAAACACAACTCTGCTCTTTTCCGGGGGTTTCTCTTGAATTCGTCCTGGTTAAATATAAATACAGACAAGCAGTACACACACATCTGAAACACATATGAAGGGCGGGGGTGTATAGTACAGTGTATCTGCAGTTGCGAATTCAATTTTGAGACTGATCAATAATTCACTTTACCCGCACTAACCATTGTTCGCAGGACTAGAGGGTCCTTCCCATTCCGGAGAGCTCTCCTTTAAGCGGAGAGCCAAAGCTTAAACAGAGATTAAATGTCAGAAAAACCAATCTGTAGCTGTTTTGGAGCTTTGTCTTTTCGAATTGTCTATTTATTTGTTCGTTTCCAAAAACTTGCTGTTCGTACACACACAACTATTAATAAATTTACATATATTTGCATGCAGATTATGCGGATTATGTCTGTGATATCAGCCGGAATGAGACGAAATGAGATATATGGTATACGAGGGTCGTTTGATAAGTCCGTGACTTTTTGAATAAAATATATTTTTTTCGTCAAAGAAGCGTTTTATTTCTCAACATAATCTCCTTTTAGCTCTATACATTTAGTCCAGCGTTTTTCCAATTTTTTTATTCCTTCCAAATAATAGGTTTTCTCAAGGCCCTCAAAATAGTCGTTTGTTTCTGTGATGACCTCTTCATTTGACCCGAATCTCTTACCGCCGAGCCATTTCTTCATGTTTGGAAACAAAAAATAGTCACAGGGGGCTAAATCTGGAGAATATGCTGGATGGGGTAGCAGTTCGTAGCCCAATTTATGAAATTTTTCCATGCTGACTACACACGTGTGCACCCGTGCATTGTCCTGATGGAACAGCACTTTTTTTTTCGCCAAATGCGGTCGTTTCTGCTTCAAATCAATATCGAATCTGTCCAAAAGCTCTGAATAATATTCGCCGGTGATCGTTTTACCCTTTTCAAGGTAATCGATGTGAATGATACCTTGTGCATCCCAAAAAACTGTGGCCATGACCTTGTTGGCCGACAGACCCACCTTGGCCTTCTTTGGTGCACGTTCACCCGGAGAAACCCACTGTCTTGATTGTTCTTTGGTCTCTGGTGTGGTGTGGTGGATCCATGTTTCGTCTACGGTAACGAAACGGCGCAAAAATTCGTTTGGATTGCGGTTGAACATCGCCAAACACTCCTTTGAAATGGTCACACGGTTGCGCTTATGGTCGTGTGTGAGCAATCGCGGCACCCATCGCGCGGAAAGCTTTTTCATGTCCAAATATTCATGTAAAATGTGATGTACCCGTTCAGTTGAGATGCCTACAGCCTCAGCTACCTCACGCACTTTCATTCTCCGATCATCCAATATCATTCCATGGATTTTGTCGACGATTTCTGGCATGACGACCTCTTTTGGGCGACCTGAACGTTCGGCATCACTTGTACTGGTACGACCACAACGGAACTCAGTAAACCATTTCTTAACCATTGAAATTGATGGTGCAGAGTCCCCATAATATTTATCAAGTCTTTCCTTGGTTTCGGTGATGGATTTTTTACGCAAAAAATAATGCTTAATTAGCACACGAAATTCACTTTTTTCCATTTTCGTTAAAATTCACGAGATCGTCTGCTTTCAATGCCTATAAAACGCAAACCAAAAAACGCAGCTTTCTCAAAATTTTACAGTCAGCTGTTAATCGATAACTGCTGACAGGAGCAGTGTTGTATTTAGAGCAGGTGCGCGGCAAATACAAAAAGTCACGGACTTATCAAACGACCCTCGTACGATACGATACGATACGTGGGCGTGCGACGATGAACTCCATCCGCCGAGTTTGTCCGTCCTTCGACGGGACGGATGCCATCTCCTCACCCGAAGCATCTGTTTGACTTGATAGGCCTGACTTGTGAGCTGATGTTCCGGAAATCAGATATTCAGATATACTGAGGGATGCAGGGAAAAGGATGGCATGCTGTTGCTGATGAGAGTTTCGTCTGACTTAATCTCTATGTCGTAGGCGTAGCATTGCTTGATTGCGTTTATGATTTCACACCGCCGCCGGCTATGGATGGAGTTAGGAAAGTAGATTGCTTGGTACAACACGAAATGTAGTCCTACTTAAGGGTTAGCTAAGCTGCTGATGGCCTGAATAAATTATGCCTTAGATTATACTCGTACAATTGATTACATCCCATTCACACACTCACTTTCACCCATTAAATCACACTCGCACTCACTTTATACGAGTACTGTTAATGCTAAAGGAAAACTCATGAAGTCGCAGTCGACTTCAACTATAAACTAAATCACAGTAACTGTTTTTAACTGGTTATCCGATAATGCTGATTAAAGCTACTTCTCAACTCGATCCCAGCCAATGATATTCCACTGATTTCAGTCCCTTCCCATGTAAATCAATCAATGCGTATCTCTAGGCTTTATGCTTTATGATGTCCTGATATCAGTTGAAATGATATACTGTGATATTTAGAGATATATATGCCTGCACTTAACGCAAGTACGAGAGGCACTAGCTAGCTGCATCGTAAATCGCCAAAGAGAATGCGAAAGTGGTTCGGGGTCACCACCAAACTGGTTACCTCCCCGCAAGCACGCTGCTGAATTTCGGAGCACAAGCAATGGCCGTAATTTCGGTGAGCCATATAAACAAGTTTTCCCATCCATCTAGACTGTCTGTGCTACTGGCCAAGTCCAAGTTGTCTTGACGGCCCAGCAAACAGCAACATCCAAGAAAATGTTGCCATTTTCGAGGCGCCGCCCGCTGAGCGGAAAAGTCGCGCGGAAATTACTAAATCGATACGCATCCGATTTTCCATGGGTCTGGCATGCAAAAATACCTTGAAATCTTCGCCTGCAGTCGCGTCAATACACGTATTGCCATCTTTGTACAGTCAAGCTTCATTAAGTCGAACATCGTCAAGTCAATTTTGTGCTAAGGGAATTGAAATGTCTCTAACTATGACGATAAAAACTCTATTTTCTGTGACTACAAAACAAATTTAGACCACAAAAAGATTTCATGGCATTCGTTTATGAGATAGGTAGATAGTGTGGCTCAGCTTTTTATCTATATTATATCCATAAATTTTCGCAACAGTGGAAGTGTTTATTTCGAAGCTTAGGAAAATTTGGAAGTAAATAAGAGATATTATTTGTGTTCTGAGTCAAGAAAGATTCCAATTGTTATGTTAAATCAGTTGAGCGTCTGCGTTAAGAAGTTTCACTATAGACTTTGAAAATACTGTAATGGCCTAGAATTTCTGAAAGGTCAATTGAAACCAGTGGAATTCCTAGTGGGCGGGGTTCGTCTCCTAAGTGCAAAATGATCCAGAATCGGAAGCAAACCCTGACGATGAAATAAACTATACGAGAAACTGGAGAACAATTACACATGGACTGTGGGTGCAATTAGGGACCACACCTTTTTTGCCGCCGACGCGTCTAAAGTTAATGAATATGTTAATAATATGTTATGCGGGGGCAATTTGTTCAGGGCTCGAAGGGTTGCCGTCCTTCCAGGCGAGTCCAGTCCAACTCTATCGCCTGATGGACATGGTGTTCGTGGGGAACTGCGGCTTCTGGCCGGCGCTGAAGAAGCGTTTGCAGGTGAGGCGCCAGAAGGCCGCCCGGAAGTCGACGCTGTAGAAGGCGTAGATGAAGGGATTGATGGCGCTGTTGAACCATCCCAGCCAGGTGAGGGCCTTGGCCAGCATTTGGCTGGCCTGGTGCTCGGCCAGGAAAGGGGTGATCAGATAGTTGATGAAGAAGGGGAGCCAGCAGGCGATGAAGCCGCCCACCACAATGCTAAGGGTTTGGGTGGTCTTGTTCTCCTTCTTCAGCGACGTAATCCGATTGGACAGCGATTTGCTGTTGGTGTTTCCACTGGTGTTCCCGCTGCTCGATGTGGTGGTCACGCCCGCCTGGTGATGATAATGCGGATGGTGGTGATGGCTCCTCAGTCTCTCCCTCTCCCGCTCTCGCTCCCCATGCGAATGCCTAAAGCTGTGTGTTCGCGGTGGCTGCGAGAGGGAGTGGGTCTGCGACTGTCCCGTGTGAGCCGGCGCCTGGGACTGCCACTGCGCATCCAGGAGACTGCTTCCCGGCCCCATGCCACTCGTCATTGTGGTAATGGTCGTGGAGGCGGTGGAAGCGCGCTTCAGCGAGGAGGGTCGTGTGAGTTCGTAGCACCCATTCTTGGCGCAACCCATGGTGGCACCTCCTCCGCCGGAGGGAAGAGCCAGCAGGGATTGACAGTGGGTGCCGCCAGTGACACCACCTCCTCCTCCAGCGCCTCCTGCTCCTCCAGCGCCCACTGGCACACAGTTGTCGCTGTCGCTGAGCATCATGTCGTGCAGCTCCTTGGCTATCGTCTGGTTGGAGAAGGTCCTCGAGGTGGCCTGTCTCTGGCGCTGGCCCACCGAGCTGTGCTGCTCCTGCTCCGACAGCTCGTTCTCTACGTCCGCTGCCGTGTAGCGCTTGAATTTCTAGACACGCAAAGTGCACAAGGCGGTTAAGTCAATGTCGATGATAAATAACTGAAATGAAGTCAATGGGCGGCAAAAAGCGGCAAAGATGAAAGGAACGGAAACGGAAGGCACGCTAGGAAAAGCCGCAGCTTTAAACACTCTTGGTGGCATCATCATCATCCTCTTTAAAGGAACCACGTGGTAAGCAGGTAACTTTAAGCTGTTTTAAGGCTACATACCTAATGCCATAAGGCCATTGTTCTACGAATATCAACTGCACGATGTGATAATCTCTATGAACATAAAACTGGATTTTAGACTGGTTTCAGTGCGTACGGCTGCCTGGACTTGATTCAGCTTAAGTGCAATTTAAGCCTATTTTAAAATGTACACGAGATATATATACAAATGAATGTAGGCACAAGCAATTTCCAAAGCGAGCATCGTTTAATGTTAGGTATTTAGTGATTACCCTGCAGTTTGTTTCAGATACAGTTGGGCACATTAAGAAATGTTGATGGTATTTGCTCTAGTTTCTGTTTAAATGAATGTAGCAGAATTTACATCATTTCATAACTAACGTTTTTGAAAGGCATTTAACTCTTAAGTGGCCAAACTTTGCCCCTCAGAACTGGGTTAGTTGAAAACTCAATAATTTAGCGATATGGACTGATAGAGTTGAAGTGAAAAACTTGTGTTACAGGGTACTCTGGACCGGATCGGATCGGACCGGATATTGGGCACATTATGAGCGGACGTGCCGCAGTTTCTGCCGCACGTGGAGTGTCCTTTAAGCCGGAGTGGTTCGCAATAGGGAAGACTTTCGTCGGGCTGGCCTGGGCAGCGTTTGTTGTTTGCAGCTGCAGTGGTTTCCCTATACCATATTCCGTATTCCGTATTTGTGCACCATGTTGGCTTTGGTTTTGGATGGCGATGGCGGGAGACGTGCGAATGTTTGCAGGCAAACAGGAGGACGTGGGGGCATGGGGCATGGTTTTGGATGGCTGCGACGGAGCTTACCTTGTTGTGAACACTTATGTCGGTCATATTGTCGTGCCTGGATGCAATGACACAGGAAATTCTTGCATACACATAAATCATGACTGCCATGGGTATGAAGAAGGAGCCCATGGCGGAGAAGATGACGTAGCCCTCGTTCTGGTTGTATCGGCACTCGCGGAGGTCCCTTCGACCTGGCTCGTACCTGCGGGAAATGGAAGTGAGCAGGATACGCTTAATGGGCCACCAAGTTAGTCAACTAATGCAGGAAGCTCCCAATTATTCGCCTACGCAGGAGAGACTCTGGAGAAACAGAGGGGTCAGAGGTCGGAGGTCGCAAAAGCAGCAAACAATTGTCAGCTAATTATATTCGTTTGTTCAGCTTAGTGTCGCCACTCAGTTTGCTTGGAGGTCTCGAAATTTATGCTAATTAATTTACACTCACAGTTGGCAACATTTGTAATGCTTAAGATGGACCAAAAATAGCTAATAATACCCTAAGGGGTCCTTCAAAATTATGCAATGACATCTTTTGGCACAGTTTGCTGCACTTGACAAATATGTTAATTTTATTACACAAGCTTTTATTGCAAATTAAGGCAAATTGAGTTCTAATTATTTTGATTTCTTAAATAAATTAACCTTCTCTTGGTTGAATTTAATTTCTGCCGCTAACATTTCAACAAGAACTTTAATTGCATTTCTGGTTAAATGTGTTGACTGTGCTAATAAAGTTAAATATAAACAAAACACTTTATTTAATTCTCCTTTTAGTTAGTTAGGCAAAGTCGTGGAATTATTCCGCACTGCATAATTTTATGTAGTTAAAGTGGCATATGTTAAAACTCGATTAATTTTTAAAGTTTGTGGACAAATTCAAGAGACTTTTTGTTACACTCAGACAAGGCTGTGGGAATTCCACTGCATAGCAATAATTTTTTCAAGTGTACTTACCATCCCAGCATGGGGGGACAGGTGATGGCCAACGCGAGCAGCCAGACTATTAGGATCATGATGAGGGCCAATCGTTTCGAGCGCCGTTTACGGGAGTACGTGAGTGGCCTGGTTACGGCCAAATATCTGTCGGATGGACGTAAAGGATGCAAGGATTTACGATTAGGGGGAAAAAGGGGAATATGCTCCCGGAGAGCACTGCTCACCTGTCCACACTGATGGCGCACAGGCTGAGAATGGAGGCCGTGCAGAGGAGCACGTCCAGGGAGATCCAAATGTCGCAGAGCACCCAGCCCAGTTGCCACGAGCCTGCAATCAAGATTCCAAATTAAAAACTTTGCACCAGCCTTTTGCAGCGCGGAGTGGAGCAGCGGGGCTGCGGGAAAGCCAACTTAAAATTCCGGTCCAAAGTCAATTTGATTAGCAACATTTTCCATGGCTTTCAGCAAATGCCTCACCTAAGGCCAATTAAAGCGGCCAGCTCGGCAAATTTTGGCAATGTTTCTGGTCCCCTTCAACCCGTTAGTGGTTTAATTCTACCCCAAAAAGCCCCGATTTCTCCATTGAACCCCAACCTTTCCTGCTCTTCCAGGCCTGTCAAGCGATTAATTTTTGAATCAAGTGCCCCTTAATGGTCTCCGTGCGCCAAATGAAAAGCTGTTTTTGTGAGAGGCGCACGGACCAAGGAGCCAAGAATCTCATTACAAGGATATTGCCTATGGGCTAGCACAGTTGGGTTGGTTCAGTGTAAGGATGCAATTTTCTGAGTCTCAGAGGACTCAGATTGAACCGGTTAAATGGAAAATTAAGAGTGAATTAGGAAAACAGGGATTGCTTAATTAATAAAATGAACAAAATATCATTGGAATGCTTTTCAGTCCGTGGAAGAGTGTATTGCTATCTACATATCTATAAGAACCAACTACTCAGCATTTTCAGTGCCTACCCCAACTTCAACTTGATAAGACTCCAAAAGCAAACTACTAATCCCGAACGTGTGGCTGTATTACGTCCTAACTTAATGATATGCGTACATATACTTTAGAAAAAAATGGACTGAAAGTGGGGTTTGGTAAACTGTTTACCTCGAAAAAACCTGAGGGCATGAGTAATTATGACTGAGATTTAAAAGGAATCTCCACAGAGAGAAACTAGTGGATTAATATCTGAAAGCAAACTTTATTTCAAACTGTTCCAAGCGCAGTTAACAGAAGCAAGTTGAGCTTAAATCAGAAGTGGTTTAGTCAACGATCATGCAATTAGTATATTTCCCATTCAACTCCACGAGCAACAAAGGCGAACTATTTTCTGAAGAGAATGATTCATTCCGATTCGGATTGTCAGTGGTCCGGATGATTATGACAAACTTTCGACATGCCGTTGCCTTTAAAGAATTTCCACAAAGTTGGGCTCGGGAATTTTTCCCTTTTTCGGCTGCTCGCCTCTTTTTTTTGCGTTGAGGAAATTGCACGAGAGCCGAGGCAAAAAATTAAAGAAATTCTTTCAGTTCAAAGAATACAAATCCATAAGGCGAGAGAGATACATACTCGCATATTTCACCTAGCAGCATTTACATAAATACACGGCCCGCTTGCCCCGCCCCCTTTCTGACACGCCTCCTCCTCGAGTTCCTGTTCGTTTCCGTGCTGCTATTCCTGTTCGTGCTACTTTGTTGGGATACACTTGGAGAAATACTTATATCCGAATGTCCGCAAGAAATCGCTAGAAAATGCTCCAAACTGGATCATATTGTATTCGCAGGTTCGAGAGTTCTTTGAATTCGTCAGGAAGTATTTCTCCTGCTCTTGTACTTAATTTTATACAAGTTACACCTAAACCTGGATTGGATTTGTTCTCAGTGCAGCCTCTTGGTTGTGGGCGCCAAGCTTTTGTTAGCAATTTTTTGAGGGATTTACCGGAATGGCATCTTCATCTTGTAATCACGCGAAAAGCCCGCCGAGCGGGCCTCTCTGCGCGGAAGGACTCTAATGCCCTAATGGCGCTGCCACACACTCGCACACACACACACATAGGCACACCCACACCTACACTCACCTATGAGATGGACGGCGACGGCGGGGGGCATGACGAAGATGCCCACGAGAAGGTCGGCCACCGCCAGGCTCATCACAAAGCAGTTGGTAATGGTGCGGAGCCGGCGAGTGGTCAATATGGCCAGTATCACCAGGGTGTTCCCGATGACGGTGACCACGATGAAGGTGGCAAAGACGGCAATCAGGATGATGCCCTGCCAGGAGAGCACCAGGTCGTAGAAGTGCGCCCACTCGGCGGCCGCTGCCGACTCGTTGTAGTAATTAAATGTGGTCACGGGAGCCGTGGGCCCGGGTTCGGTGAGAGCCACTGCATCCGTTCCGTTCGGGCCGCTGGGATATCCACTGCCTCCACCCGTCCCGTTGGCCGCATCCTCGTACACGATGGATATGTTCTCCGGCAGACCACCCACTCCCAGCCCCAATCCCCGAAGGGAGGAGGGAGAGGAGGCAGCCACATACATGAGCGATGGATAAATGACGCTTAAATTATTCAGCTGCAAGTTGACAGCCATGGATCGGCCAGTTGGGTTCTCAATCGAGTGTGGCTATCTCCGGCAGCAGCCCGCCTAGGCCCAGCCATATCCTGCCATATCCCTGGAGTTGTTGGAGCAGGAAGAAGGCCCAACTGTGGTCATTGTGTCCAGTTGCACGTCCGGTTAACTGGAATTAAAGGAAAGTTCGGCAGTTAGCAAGTTCGGTAAAGTCCTTTGCATGGCAATAAAAATGGCGCTCAGCAGGAAACAATACATTCCTTTTATCCCGAAATCTATTTGTGCTTGTTTTAAGTTTGCATGTACATCTGATTTATTCTCTGTGACAATTTCCGAAATTTAAAGGATTTTACTCCATTTCATACAATCTCCTTTCAATGGCAATCGGCGAAATTGTCAGTTTCATTCATTCGCTTGCAATTAAGCATTCAACAATCTCAAGGGTGAAAGTGCACAGCATTGAATTTTTCCGTTAAAAGTGGTCAACGGTGTTGAGAGGTTCCTAAGATGGCCTTTGTCTTGGACTGCCATTACCGAAACAGTTAAATACTTTACTTTTTAAGTAGATAAATGTTAATCCTGTAGTTGGTCACACTTTTACCGAAATAACAAAGCAATGAATCAAATTAAGTTTACCTTATCACTTAAAAACCCCGCTGGTTCGATTAAATTTTAAATGAATGCAACTATTTGCTTTGGATTAGGTACCGAACTTCAGAGACTTAATAATAATTCATGGAGCTATTTCCTAATAGAAAATTAAATTTAAGAAAGTCATCACCATCAGAATTCCTGGCAGTATATGCACTTTTCGTTCTAATAATAATTTTAAAAAATTATAAATACAATGAGCTTTAAACAAAGTAAGTATTATTACCACAAAGTGGCGAAATGTATTGTAATGTATTACCAATAAATTTGCCAACGAAATGGCTACATTTGCGAATATTTTATTGAATTTACATATAAACTTTAATATATTCACTTTTAGAAGGAAATATTATATTTAATTGGAAACGGAAAAGGTTTTTCAGGAAGGTTTTTTAAGTTAGAAAGCCTATTTTAGCTATTTATTTTGAATGCCAACATTTGCTTTTAGATTTTACCTCAATGTGTGTTTATTTGTGGATTATTTACAGCTTACCAGCTAACACTTGTTATGGAATATCTAGGAGATACCCGTTCCATTTCCGAACTTGATAGTCATTCGTCTGCCGGATTCGACTATTCATCACCGAAACTTTTCCACCATTCACTATTTTCACTTTTTCCACAACTGACAGACCTCCACGTGCGCCTGGGCGATAGGATTGATACTCGACTCGACGCTCTATTAGATATCCGATTAAATTATGTTCAGCTATAGGCTATAGGCAACGTAGATTCCGGCGGAATATTGTCGGAATATCGTTGGAATATTGCCGGAATAAACAGCAAGCGACGCGGATGACTGTTGACTGAACGCGAGACTGCAGACCGAATGGCAAGGGCTGGCAGTTCGACACTTCTTGCCACTTCTGTTGACAATAATTTGGCGTTAAGTATTATTTATTTAGCGATAGTCCGATGGTGTGCGTTATATACGAGTATTCCAGATTGCGACTCCTTGTGGGCGAGCGTCTGTTCGGTTGTGTTGGTGCGATAACCAAATTAAAACTGATATCGCAATAGACTAGGTGGCGGTGGAACGCAAGGCACTTCGCAATGGCAATCGTAATCGGAGTGGCAATGGCAATGAACACGGGAATGGGTATGGATATGGGTATGGTTATGGTTATAGGAATCCGGAATCAAGCCGCAGGCAACGGCGTTTGCCTCAAAAAGGGAATAATTCAAATTCAGTACCACAATTTGCATATTTAAATCTCTGTGTGGGAAGCTTGGAATATTAGCTTAAAACTTCAGCTGCAAGTATCTCCGGCAACTGGAAAGTCCGTAATAAATTCCGTGGACCACAAGATTGTAAACTAAGTTTTAATTAATTTATGAACAACATTAAATTAGACTCTTGTTTTTAGGGTAGTTCTGCTTTCTGGCATATTTAATAGGAGGTGCTTTCCTACGTTTTATGTAATATGTTTATTACTTTGTTTATTACTAACCACTGAATCCAAATGTTGTGGTGTGGAATACCTGCTTTGAAGCACTAAATGTTTGGCTAAGCAATCCAAACTATTTTGGAATACTTAACGCGGCCTAGTTCTAATTATAAAGATAGATAATAAGGGACTCAGGGCCTTGGGCTCTCGGGAAGGGTGTACCCAGATTCGGCCTTCCCGGATTCCTCCCCCGCTTGCACTTCCATTTCCCTAAGCCTTTTAATGCTGACGCGGAATGGTCATAAAAGAGCTTATCGCTCACATGATAGCAATCTGGCCGGGGGCGAGGTGCGCAAGGGTACTTTTACTTTTTATGCTGCGGCTGATGTGTAAATATTGGCCCGGCCTAGTGACGTACTCAAAGGTGAAACTGATTAATTGGAAGCGATGCCAAAGCCATGGCTGTCTGTCAGGGTTAAGGTATCGATCGGGCTCAATGGAATGTGTCATCCCATCGCCGAGAGATAAGGTCCTCTTTCTTCGGCCGCAAGTTGGGTCTACCGATATCTAGGGTTGTATGTATACCTCATTGACTTCCAATCTCAAGTGTTCAATTAGTGGCGTTGGAAATCATGTGTGTATTTCGAGGGGGCTTTCGGGCGAAAATAGATTTATGAACTCATTTGTTAGAATGTTACTGGGATTCCGGGTGGAAGCCAAAAGTCGGAAAACTGAAATCGTTTTGCGATCGGGGGGTGGAACATTCTTTGGCGGCAAACCACCCATCGGCAATTGACCGCGATAAGCAATGGCGTTTTTATTGGCAATTTGATTGATAATCTAATTCGCAACTGAATTGCCAAGTTTGCACGAGCGGAGCACCCTAATCTCCTTGGTTCCTGGCCAGTTTCCATTCCCGTTTCCATTTTACTGCCATTTCCATGACAATGGCAGCAATCAGCTCAGAGCTCAGAGTTTTACCCTTTTGCCCATCGTGGCGCGAGTGTAAACTATTTCTTCAAAGGCTACAAATTGAGTTGCCCCAAATCCAATTACTTTGCCGAAAAGACCAAACTTATGAATTTCTAATTGATACCGAAAGTTCATCCTTTTTGGCCGGCTGAACTTGAAAGATCGGGGAATGGATTTCCGCCGCTCTCGGCGGAATGGGTCATCAATCAGAGGGGCACTCATCTCCGGCATTAGATAAATCTGTATCACTGATGTTAGTGTTCGTGGAAGATTTATTTCACACTAAAAGTTCAACCCAAACAATGGAGCAGAATAATCTTTGTATACGCCAGTGCCGCGTAGTATGTAGCCAAAAACAAGATAGTGTTTCGGAAAAAACCGCAGCAAGAGCCTCAATTATTGAACAATCTGAAAACATATTTATTGAATTATTAATCTCACTCAGTACGCTTTGAATTCGTTTATATAATTTTTGTGTTTACGGCTAATGTGTTGTGTCTTATTCAGATATTATCATTTGACTTATAGCTGGTATTTTTATATCGTCAAAATCAAGCTTTTATTTCTTTCTTTATTAAAGCTTAGAAACCTATTTTCCGACATAAAATTCTTTCAAGAAATTTTATTGGTCTGGCCAATGAAAAAAGGACAGAGGGAAATTTGTCAGCTCTGGTCTACATAGTTTCGTATTTATGCTGCCTCATTGCTCATTTTTTAGATATTTTCCAGCTCTTGGCCAGCTGTTTGGCCTTCACCTTATTCCGCTTTAATCGACCAAGCCTCATTTAACATTCTCGTTATTAAGAGATGTTTTTCGGAAAAGCCAGAAGGGCACTTCAAGTGTGACACTTGCAAGGCCAGCCGAAATATTTTCCGACTTTTTCGGAATGCGTTTGGAATGTGATTTTCCTTTTTTGTTACCATGTACAGCTCACCAAAAAAACACAAAAAAAATAGTAAGAAAGAAAAAATTCTGAGCTCCGTCAAAATTCATTCGACCGCCCACACTGCACCAGCATCCGACTTCCGTTGAACATTTGTTGCAATTTGCGGCCAACATGGCGTATGTGTAATGTGCATGTGAATGTTCAGTGCAATAATATTTCATTTGCATTCGGCAAATATACGCTGGGGGACGGGAGGGTGTCAAGAATGGGTGAGACCCCCGAAAGGACTCCCGCTGACGTCAAAACACCCTGCCAGCCAATAGAAGCCACTATTTATTGAGACTGTCAGATACTTATTTGTCCTCTTTATTTAGCAGTGCCATCGAGGTGTTTAGCGTGAAAGCATTTATCCATTACCCGGTCCTTGACTGATCTATGCAAATCGTCCGTGGTTCCCACTTCCCGCATCCCTGACTGCTCCCTGAGGCGTACACCTGAACCGGTTGAAGGTGAAGGGTTCCTGACGGAGGGTCCTCAATGATGGTCCTCCAGGAGAAAGGTCCTCCCCGTCGCACTGTTTACTTACTTAATGCAATCGCTTTCCTGCGCAGTCCTCCGCTTTCATATCAAAACATTTCGCATTGTTTTATTGACACAAAGCTGCTATTATTTTTATTGCCCCCGGGCAGGTATTTTTCTGTTATTGTTGTCTGAGAAGCCGCAGCCGGAGCCGGAGTCCCATTTAATTGGATACTTTATAAGTGCACTACAAACGCTGTGAGAGGAGACGCTCGTTCACTTTCATTGCACGTTATTTGATGTTATTAATTTGGTTTTTCTTTCTTTTATAAATATTTTTTTTTTTTATATTTTTAGCTGCGTGACAAACTGATTGCACTGAGTAATTCAAGTCACATTATCGATCAGATGAACCGGCGGCTGATCAATCGCTTCTGGATGCTCGGTGTCAGTTGCGTTCACGATTTCGGCCACTTGTAATGCCCCGAAGAGTGGCAAAGTGCTCCTGCGAACCGATGGACAACCGCCTCGGTTGAGCGCTCGAGGAAAACTGAAAACTGAACTGAACAGAACAGAACTGAACTGAACTGAAAAGCTGACGATGTGAGTCGGCCGAAGTCGTCGGTGGTGGTGGTAGTAGTAGTATCTGTCACTGGGTTTCCAGTGAATTTGTGGATCCCAAGTTGGCGGGCAAGCAAACACGCGACTTTCAAAATAATCCTGTGCCAGTTCCTTCGTCTTGTGTTTAAATATTTTCGCAAGCACTCTAAGTGCTTAACATTCAAATGCTACCTGTGCCCAGAGCAAAGCACATTTAATTCCTGGAACAATGTTTAATTAAGCCGCGACTAACTCCACGCCAGATTGATAAGAACGGAGCACTGCGGACTCTTGGGGCTCCGGAGCAGAGCAGATTTTACGACGAATTTCCAAATGAAAACATAAACGATTTCGCGGGTACTCAGGAAATCTAAATTAAGACTTTTATGGTAGCCTTATGGACCTAGACATAGATATAGACAAGCGTGCACAGGCGGCTCGGCTCTATCCATACGGGTATGCATATAGCTACTCGCACGGCAGTCTTTGTTTGCTCATTTTATAACTTGCAGATGCGTCTCCACGCGGATTTCGCTAATGCTCTTACTACACACTCATAATGAGTTGTGTCAACAGCTGCTGCTGCTGCTGCTTTCAGAGGTTAGATTCGATTGTATTCGATTGCGATCCACACGGGTTCACTTGTCAAGGTGAATGCGATCCACCACAGTGGCGGCAAACTGCTGAAACGCTACAACGATAATGGTAAAATGCCAAAAGGCCCAAATGGCCAAAAGGAGAAATGCCCGATATGGAAGGTAAACAAAGGCATGCGCTCTCCGCCGTCCGCAATTGAATCGAAATAATGGCAATGGCACGGGACTCACAGGTCATGGGACAAGTGGAACCAGCTGAAGTGAAACAAAGGGCCATTCTAGCGCCAAAACTTGCTTTTAAATGCTCGATACTCGGTACGGTCACTAGAAAAGCAAATGCATTTCCTTTTAAAGTTATTACAGTTTTGGTCTTCAAACAAGAAACACAATTTTTCAGCTTAAAATTACTCACCAGACGTATATGTTTTGTAATGTTTAGTTATTTATTTTGTTTTGCAACATTGTAACCAAACTGTTACAAAATGATATATTTTAAATGCATTACTTTATCAAATGCATCTAATTTCAATCGTTACATATTCCTAACAAAAAAGTACTCATACGACATGTATGTCGGATTGCCTTGCCCCACCGAATTCTTAACTATCACTTTTATATAAAGTTGTCGCCAATAAATAATATTTCACCGTTTTTGTATTATAATAATTAGTCAGAATTTTTGGTCCAAGGCATATTTTAAGACATAATAATAAAAAGCGCATAAAAAAGCAAACAAGAAATAGATAAATATCATTACGAATAAGTCCATGATTAAATTGAAATTAAATGAATGAACACAATTTTGATGTAGTTGCTAGCATTATATAAATAAATAAACACATCATAAAGGAATTTTCCTTTAATTCCCATTTTCGTGTTGCCCAGCTTGCGGCGTAGCTAGTAATCCCCAGGTCAGATCCAAAACCACTGCATACCTCCGGGCTGTTCCTCCAACCGAAGCTAGCCCAGAAACGTTCCGGAGTCCGGACCACCTGTAATCTCTGCAGCTGTGCAGCGGGTTGGGCTCCGACCACTGGGCATCACTTAGATTGATTAAATGCTGGGAAAGCTGTGCGGTTCGAGTACGTGACTCGGCTGAAATGGGCGGGCATAATTGGTGTTCATGCAAAGAGGCGATGATCCCGAAAAGGGTAACGAGTCACTGGCACTGGGACCGAAAATGGCAACATAATTTAATTATCAAATGCACGTACATAAGTGAGTTTTGCAATGACAGGAAGGTCGTCACCCGCTTCCGCCCCTCAAAGGAGCGCCTCCCATTTTCCGGCCAACTTCAAGGCTAACTGAAAGTTTGTGCCCCCGCACAAGTTCTTGTCGCAAGGGAAAAACAGGAAACTTTCCATTTCTATGCACCCGCCAGACTTGGCAGTCGTAATCGCAATAGCAATAGCAGTCGCAGTGGCAGTCACATTGGCAATGGCATTGGCAATGCTAAATTGAGTTTAACAATTTGTCTTAGTGGCACTTGCAATGGATTCAGTAATTGCCTGACAAATAGCTTCCCCACGCGTTGTGGTGCATGACCAAAGTGCACATGTATCGGACGGCACTCGCAGGACACGACAATTGGTCGCCTAATGTCCTGGCACCATGTGTACTCCAGCGTCATAAAGTTTTAATTTCGCCAGCATAATTAGTCTGGGGAAATGGCGGAAGGAAGCCCTATCCCAGCGTCTGTCGCATTCCCGGAACTCGACGAGTTCCATTTGCTCACAGGAAGAACTATGTTTATTTTATGAAAGGCGAGTGGTTTTATTATTATATGGGGAAATTAATAAAATAACATTACCTTTAGGGATAAGAAGAATTCTATTTAAATTTAACTAATAAATTATGTTTGGTTGTAATAATTAATACCAAAACACTATGAATAAATGTTTATTATGGAATTGGGCTGTATTTAGGAAAAGTTAGGACTTCCACTTAAGTTTCTAGAAAACCATAAGCTAACCATAAAATGCTGTCTTATATTGAGTTCATTAAATCGGCGAAATGTCATTTTTATAGGCCAAATGTAAAATCAGCTTACGACAGAAGCGAGTGGCATTGGTCATGCCACATTTATGACCAATTTCCCCGGCATTTCTTCTTGTGAAGGCCTGTTAAAGTTGCTTTTAATTGATAGGTGAACGAACCCGCTGGGTCCCTAATGCACGGCGTGGCCGCTTAGAGACGGCAAAGGCCAGAGGCTATTAATAATTTCCAATCAATAAGTGTAATATTATTCGCGTCTACGGGATCAGCGATGGTGGACCGAAACAGGAGCTAAGGAGGCCATTGGTTTGGGTTTGGATTGCCCAGCAGACAGACTTGAGCATATATACTCCGATTACGGTTACCAGGCACACACCAGTCTGCGTATATATTTGTGTACGAGTATATTTTAAATTTGATTCTCTGGCATCCTCGACTTTTGCAACTTTTCTTCCAATTTATTGTTCCCCTCGGAAAGACACCATCCTCGGGCATTCCGGCCTGGACTTCCTCCCACCAGTGGGAGTAGTGGCCTATTGTCCGTTAAGCAGATTTCGAGCTTTCATTGCGTGTATTGTTGTGCTGACAAATTGTGAAAAATCATACAAAGGACCCGGTCGCGCCTCCTTCCAGCTCGGCTTAGCTACGCGGATAAGGGGCGTTGCACTGAAGCATGCAAAACAGGGCGAAATTCTAGAACAACACCCTATCCAATCTCCAATCAGCCATTTGGGTGGCTATGAATTGGTTAATCAAATTTACAGCTGCAGAATATTGGCACTGGTGCAAACTGGCAATTTCGGTTCTGGCCATAAATGTGCGGAAGCTCCGCGAACAAATGACCAGTCCCACGAACGGCAACCGCAAAAGCCACACAAACACTAAATGCGTTGACCACGGAAAAACCAGAGCGCTGAACGCGGAAAACGCTATTGAAAATTATGAGGCAGGCCGAGAGGATGGAAGGCCCGAGGTCCAGAAGAGATTTATGCCAACATTAACCAACATTATCTATTTGGGAATTACAAAACATACTCAATTAACGAGTGGCAGGAAAACGAAAATTTAATGTATACTGCCTAAAAAACTTCAATAAAATAGGACACTTTATAAATTTATAATGCTAATACCACATTGCTTGTAGAGTAAAAGATATAATGGATTTGTAAAAGTTTGTAACCGGTAAAAGAAATCCTTTATTGTACACGACCGCTGGAGTGTTCCGTTTGCGTATCTTCAACTTCCCAGCAACGATTTTTTGGTCTTGGTTTTCACTAGGTTTAATATTTATATATTTATTTATATTCTATTTAATATTCAAATTATTTTAAGATATCGGATTTGCATGCTTAAAAGCGGAAGTAAAGGCTTTAGTTCCGGTTTGCATCATGTAGGTTTCCATTAGTAGGCTCTAGACACTGCATGTAGATACACGTCTTTATATAAACGAAAGTATATATCAGAAAAGAAACTTAAATGGAAACCAATAACAAGGTTAAGCCAAGCCTATAACCGAAGGCTTAAAAAGTTCTTCACAGCTTAAAGGGGTGTACAAGCAGTGAAGGTAATAGTAGTATAAGCTCTTTCGCTGGGATCGTCTCAAATATATAACATGCATTAAGGTGAAGTACCATTTAAGTGGGGCCAACCTGACTCTGGTGGCTGAAATTCCGCCCGACTGGACTGCTGGCAGCCATAAATAATGCCACACGAAGTTTAAAATGCAATAATGAAATTTATTAAGAACTTATGCGGAGTTAAAACACCAAAGATGGGGACGGCATCCTTGTGTAAGCACGGGCGAAAGGAATCACGCAAGTCAAGGAGAGCAGAAGTCCAGATACTCTAGCAAATCGGTAAGTCCTTAAGTTGGCTGAAAGTTGTGCGAAAGCTGGCAACTTTTGCTAGGCGAAAGTTTTGTCCCTCGGCTATCCGAAGAAATGTATGTGGCGGTGCGGAACAGTTGACCATATGGAAGAGTATTATGGCAGCGTAATTTACACAGCATGTTGCCACACACATGTGGCCAAGCGTATCGAGATGGCGGTGGCATCATGGCCAGGGGTGAACATAAAGGCTCCTTCTGACCCACTCTTCCTTAGTCTGAGCGACCTGCTCCGCACCCCGCATCCACATCCACATCCGCATTCGCATCGGCCGCCTACGGATCCCACGAACTCATGGCCAAGCACTTACGTAAATGCCTTACGGCAAAAGTTTTCCCCTTTGTTGTTGTTCTGGCTGTTTTAAAAGTCCCGAATAATTGAGTTTTACGCATAATTTGCTTGATTTTATTTTACTTACGGATCCCCTTGTCTCCTGATCCCCTCCGGAAAAACCGCCTCGTGTGCAGTCCACCACAAAGGTAAACAAAAAAAAAACAATCAATAGTCCCGACTTTTGTTTCGTTTCGCTTCACCTAAATATGTATCCTCTGGCCGGGATTATATGATATCCGAATCGGATTGGAATCGATAGTGCAACATGGGGCAGCGTCCGCGATTTTGACAAACACTAATTAAAATGAATTATTTAATTGGAACAAAAAGGGGCGGCGAAGGCCCAGGGATTTGGGTAAACCAATTAAAATGGCCATTGGCCACATCAGTTGGGATGCATATGCATTCGGTTAGACACAGATAGGTACAGCATAAATCCATTTATAATTAATTTTTACAAATGAATGCGATAATTAAATATGCGCGCATCTGAATCTACACGCTTATCAGCAACAACAAGTTACATACATATATCTCATCTAAATGGCCGGCAAAACATAAATCAATTTAATTACGAATTATAAATAATTCTGGCTGCATATGGATGGACGCATTAGGACCTAGAATCCACAGAGAATTTTATAGATTCGCTACAACATTCAAAGCCCCACATACGGATAACAATGCGATTTTAGTTGGGCCTAAAGATTCCATTTAATATTGTATGATACAAACATAATAATAATACATGCTTACACCTCCATACAAGTATATATATTTAATTTTTAACACATTTACAAATTATTATTGAACCTTACAATGCAGCTTGGCAAAGGGGGGAATTATTGTTTTAGATTCTATTATTACAGCTCGTTTTGGGAGTTCCTCCTGTTTTAGCTCCAGCTCCTGCTCCTGCTACTGTTTCTGCTCCAACTCCAGCTCCTTCCACTTTTGACCCAGTTTGGGATCGTGTGGGAGCGTTACCTCGAGTACAATGTATATAAGTATATATATGTTCAACACCTTGGTATTCGTAGAGGTAGGATAACAATTGTCAGATGTTCACTGAATATGGGAAAATGCATTCAATACATTTCGTAGGATGCGTTTAGCCACTCAAATAACAGATGAAACCGCTCTCGGTGGTTCGGTGTGTTGTGGTTAAGTGTTGCTTTTAAGTGATTTGTTTTTGGGCGGTGGCAAAGGGGTGGTGGATGGTGGAAGAGCTTAACATACACTTGAAATACTGCACTGAACAATTAATAACCAACCAGACTATAACATAGAAATATTAATACTTAAATTATTACAATTTTCTACCTTAGAAAGACGATCGAGCTTGAGACGCGACCTCCAAACTGATGGGCCACTTGAGTTGCTTGATTTTGGGTTTTGGGTGCGCACAACTTACAATTAGTATTCAATTAGAAAAAATATATGTTTATTTTTAAGTACGTAGTGTTTAGGCTTAGGTTGGGGACTTTGGGCCTTGTGAGTGTTTAGTGTCGGTTTAACGTTTTGTACATGCCCAAAAAACTTTAGCAAAAACTTGAATATCACTCGTATTTATGTTAAAATTTGTAATTTTCAAATTCAATTCTCTTGCATGAAATAGGTTTTACAATAAACTTTATAAACGCCATTTAATCAGTTATCGATATAGTTATTAATATATATATGTATATGTATATATTACGCGCGTATGTATACAATAAAAATAGGGAGATGCTTAGACTACGATTTTTACAAGCCTATCGCATGGGCATGCGTTCTCATTGTTGGATACACATGCGAACATAAGTGACATGACTCTTGAGTGGTTTGTAGATTATAAATTCGAATAATGCGCTTGGATTCCGGGCGGGGACCGAATCTCAGATGGATAAACTCGTACACCTTACAACATCATGCATATGTAAGTCGGTAGTATAATTTTATGACCTATGTTTGACCTGTATTCGGGTCAAACAAACTTAGACTTGAACGGGGTTTAGATGTACAATTAGTCTGCCTGCTTAGCAATACAAAAATATCTATCGTACTTTGCCGTGGGATCGAGTTCATTTCCATCCCCTTCGGCGGTGCGATCTGTATGTACATTGAAAGTGCCTTCCAAATCGTGATTTGGCGCAGGAGTCGTATAAGTTATATTTTTGGCACTGTTTTGAGTAGCCAAAGTCGGGATGATGATGGTCTTGAGTCACACAATACATCAAATGCCAAACCATAAGTCAATCAAAATTCATCTGTACATCCGTCCAGTTCGTCCCTCGGTCCGTTAAGTCCGTCAGCTAATCCTACTAATTTCCAGCTTAGCAGCTGCTGTAGATTTCTGGCGATCTCGACTAATGCTCGGCCCATAAAAACCGCCGGTAGCTCCAATCGAACGCTGCCCTCGGACATCCACTGAGGCGATCTCAGTTGTTGTTCTTCCAGCGCGAGAGCAAGAGCCTCCAGCGGTTTTTACGCCTTCTGCTTCAAATTTGCCATATCAATAGATGGTTGGTGCTGTCCTCGCGGCCAGCGATCTCGCTTAGCGAGTTGGCACCGGAGTTGCGGAAGTCCTCATAGCCATCGCCGCCGGAAATGATCAGGGTGTTGTTAGTCTCGGACTTGGATTTGGAGTGCTTGATGGACCTGTAACACGTAGTTTATGTTTATTAAATCGCTACTACCTGCCATGTTCGCAAGCTTACCCCTGTTTGGTGTACTCATCGCTGGTGGAGCTGCCTGCATCGCGGCCGCCACCTGCACCAGGAGCAGCTCCCTCCAAGCCCGTAGTTTCCACGAACGTGAGGAACCGCACGTGTCCAGTGTGACCATGAGGAATGCCGGTGGGCACTATGTTTATGGCACCCTTTTCGTAGCCCTGCGCCGGTATGGTCAGCAAAACACCAGCACTGGTTCCAATCCAAATGAGATCCTTGCAGCATAGCAGCGATGTTACTCGCAAACAGGCGGCCTTGTGCTGCCGGATAATCTCATCGCAATTGGATAGCATCTTGTTTACGGCGGGGGCGAGATTCACTTCGGTGACCAGTTGGTGGCTGCAATTGGGAGGTGTTAGGAATAGGAATCATGGAACCTTTTAAACTAGTTTCTACTTACGTATTGGAATGGAAACACTTAATGTGCGCTGAGTTCTGAATGGATATCCAGACATGATTGTTTGAGACTGTCATATTTGTGATCGGCTTCGAGTCCGACGAAATCTGAATTTGATTAACGACCTGTGGGATATAAGAATCATTTAATCAAGTCTTGAATGAGTGGAAATAATGCACGTCCTTACTGTTAATGTCTCTACGTCCAGCACTTTGATAATGCCCTGAATGGAGCACCATAGTCGGCCGTTAACGTTCAAGAGCTTATTCACCGGACTGGTGACCGTGCCTATAGACAGGCAATGCGATGAGCAAGTATTCCAGGAGGTGGCTAAAAGGTAAGCCAATCGTAAGACTTGTTTATGGGTTCCCAACTAAATAACACTTACCACCATCTCTCAGGTAAACGCAGATATCACCATTGGCTAATGATACAAACACACGATTGTCCAGGTACCTTAAACAAAAACAAATGAATCATTTAAGTAACTCTCAAGATATTGAATTAGTTTAGTTTTGCTTACAAAATGGAATAGACGGCCGAATGATGCTCGATCTTTATGCGGTTTTTCTTAATGCGAATATTGTCAGTGCTATTATAGACGTGGATGCAGCCGTCTTCAGTGCCAATCCACATGGTTGATTGATTGCTCTCGCCCTCCTCGGGATTTGAGTCCTGCGGTACAAATAACGTAAGTCTCAGGAGCATTGGCAAAGTGATTCGCCAAAACTCACCTGATGCCCATGATAAGAGGGCGCTGGACTTGGTACGCGTTCCGCTAGTGTGGCCCCAGATCCCGTGATGCCTGCAACGTTCAAGGAGGCGGCCGCTGCCTCTGTTTCATCGTCGCTGGAGCTGAGATTCAGTTCCAGCTGAGTATCACAGCCGCCAGTGGTTGTCGCATCAGCAGGTTCACCACCAGCTACCGGCGTTGGTGTCGGCGTCAGCTTCTTCTTTTCGGGTGTCGCCGTGGCCGATGTGGAGGCACTTTGGAAGCTGGGTGAGATGCTCTTGCGGTAATCCCTTAGCTGCTGCGTATAGCTCTGTGGGGTGTTGCGCTTATCCTTCTCCTCCTGGCCGCCGGATCCTGCCGGCTGCTCGCCACTGCTATTGCGACTGGATACCGTCGAACTGTACGCCGGCACGGAAGCCACACACAGGATGCGGGCATTGCACACGCCATTGCAGCTGGTGACATTCGGCTCTGGATGCAGCGACATGATGCACACCTGGCCCACATAGCCATCGCTGTTGCACACCCATACATCCCGATTGTCACTCAGCGTGGCTGCCGCACAGGTGAACTGGAGGCCAGCTCGGGTTTTGCGAATCGGTATGGATGTAAGGAACTCGGGAATTGGATGCCGCTCCAGGGTGGCAGCTGCAGGGAATTATGGGAGCTATTACTTATTCAATAGGAATGAGGTGAAGTGAAAGTACTTACCCAGCTTCTGCTTGGCGTCGTTGAAGCTCTCCTCCCACTGAGTACGCTTCTCCGTCTTGCTAAAGACCACTGTCAGCTTCTGGTTACCATTTCTGAAAAATAAGATTGGGTAAGAAGAATAACACTTTGGACTTTTAAGAATAATAATCTATTGATTAATCTTTTTGAATTTAGTTTAAAAGAACAGTAGTTGGAAATAAATATGAAGGGGTAGCATCAACAGATTGCAAAAATCAACTAACAGGTGAATAAATAAGATTTTGGTCTTAATCATTAACTTAACAGCTTTTCCAAATCCACTTACGGAGAACTGACGGTCAGCTCGAGCATATTCAGCTGGGTGTCGTTTGTCTGGCGTTCAGAGAGCTGTCGCTGGACTTCGCGGTGAAGCTCGCGGATTACATCCTCCAGATACTGATGCGGGTACTTAAGGGTGACTGTTACATCGGTGATTTGCTGCAGCTTATTGCAGTCTTCGGCCAAAGTCTCGATTTCGCTAACGATGCGCTTGATGTTCTCGTCCTTGGCTGCAAAACAGAAACAATAGTTGGTTCTATATCCCAATTTGTAAGGTATTTAATTAGCTACACTCACATTTAACAATCTCCAGGCAGTCCAGCGAGATCTTGGTGAGGAACTTGTACTTATTGGTGTCCAAAGTAGTGGCCACAGTGCCCGGGCAGATGCTGCTGTTCGGCTTACGGATGGTACCGCTTCGTTTCTTGATGCTCGTCAGGACGAGCAAATCGTTGAACAGGAAGAAGCCACGATCCTTGCGCGCCCCTTGTCCCGATGGCATGGAGACCAGGTCGAAGAGCAGAAACTGCCTTTCGGGGGCTATAAGATCAGTGATGCCCTCGATGACACCTTCCAGTTCCCGGAGCGTGGCCTCCCTTTGTCCATTCTCCATGATCTCACGCTCCTTGCAGTTGATGTGCACCAGTATATCATGGACCAGCTTCAGCACATCCTGCAGATGCTTCGTGTCTGGATGATCGTGATCCGTGTGCTTAATCAATCGCTGGAAGAGCAGCTCATAGCTGGAAAAAGAAATTCTTAAATGTTGAGTCTTCTTCAAGTTAATATTGCAAATAACTCACTTGGGAAACTTTTGCACGGGTTTTATGAGCAGATTGTCTAGGGTTAGCTTGCCCTTGTGCTCTCGAGCTGTCGTCTCAAGAAACTTGGAGAACGAGGGTCGCTGGTGCTTCATGGAGCGTATGGCATTTTTTGCTCTATTGCAGTTATTCACAAAGGATGTATAGACCTCTAGGACTTCTAGCTTCGAGAACTGTGAGTAAGAACACCAATATTAGAGCAGGTTAAAATTGGATAAACAGAGCTTAATCTAATAAAATATTATTTAAAATCTAATAAGTTTCCTTAGCAAAGGGGTATTTTCAAATTATCAGTGTGATTCTTCAGTTAATAGATAAATTAAAAGTAATCAGTAAAGCCTTTTACCGTGTCCATGAATGCATCACCAACTTTCTGCTGGACGTCCCAGTCATCCAAGCGGTTCTTCAGGTCACCGAGAAACTTCTCGTGAATCTCAAGGATGTCGGGTACCATAAAAAAGATCTCATCCACAGTGCGAGTGTCTATCATGCCGGCGTGCTCGGGCGCCTTGAGCACTTTCAGATACTTGACAACGACGGTTTGCAGGGACTCCACGTAGGATTGCTCATTCCGATAGATCTCCTGGACCACATAGGTGCGTGTGTCCTAAAGAAAATAGATAGTGAAAATTAAGTTAATTAAGATTATAGATGGGCACTTGATTAAAAGGTAGATGGGGTTTATTGCGACCAGACTTACGCCTTCATAACCGCCCAGATTCCATTTACTACTCATCTCAAACTGCGCTCGTCGCTCGGAGTCGTCCTCCGAGTCGGAGCAGGTGATCGAAGTCATTTTCTTCAGCCTGTCGCACTTGTCGTTCTGATAGCCACTCCCGGCCCCGCCCCCTGAACCGGCAGCCGCCCCAAATCCTGCCTTGCTCAGGCGCGCCACCGTGGTGGTGGCCATCGAGACCGCCTGCGAGACACCAGAGTTGATGTTACTGCTGCTGCCGCACGCACTGATGTTGCTGCTGCTGTGCGAGTGGGTGTTGCTGCTGCTGTTGCTGATGTTGCTGCTGCTACCACTCGGCAGCTGTTGCATGTGGGCGGTGGCTTGGGGAAGAAGGGCGGCGGCAACGGTTTGGGAGGGCGCCGTCAGGGTGGCCTGCAGATCCAATAGGCTGAGTCGCAGATTCTCGCGATTGTGCGACATGCTCGGAATGTGTATTAAAGTGTCACTTCTTCGCTTTCTTTCTGTTCACTCTGTTACTAGCTTAGGCCACTTTTTGTTTCACTGCCGCAACGACACTGATATCTTAAAGCACCGCTGAAGCATTCTGTGTGTTGGATTTGTTGTTTATTGGTGTAAAGACAAAAGCGCACGTCTGGCCTGGCTAAAACGCCCAAATAGACTGAAAGTGCAACAAGCGACTGGCAAGAAGCAAATTGCAGCTGGCCGAGGATGTTGCACATCCACAAAAACAAACACCAACATTCATTCTCTCGCGTGGAGAACAACCTGCGTAGTCGGAAAGTGGGAGAACCACTTGCCCACGTTCCACATGCCCTACACTTCCACTCAGAACAGCGAAATACACTACAGATATTTGTTGGCACATATAAACAAAATGCCGGAAATTATTGTTAAACATTTCGAATGTATAGAATAGGAGACGACACACAAACAGCTACAGATAGATTTATGTAACGAGTTCTCATACAAAATATTACAAACGTGCCGAACTTTTAGTAATGATATAATGTTAAAAAAGCTAGTTGACAATAATTTAAGTGATTGTTCGTATGGCATTTGTGAAGCTTTTAGCTCTTTTCCCAGTGTAAGTAACTATAAAGAGTCACAAGTCACTCACTTACAGGGACAGCCTTGAGCACCCCGCCATGACCCCGCTGCTGTTCCTGCCCTTACCAGCCAGCCCACCGCCGACCGCCTGCAGTTGGCGCGTGTGGCTGTGTGTGATTTGATAATGACACTGACCATGTTGTTGTTTGCCTTTGCCGACTGAAGGCCAATACGGCGCAAAGGAAAAACAAAGGAAACGCGTGGGTTAGGTTGCAGGAAAAACACACAGACATTAATGTATGGGTGCGACATATAAAAACCAGTTGCGGTCTGTCTGTTTTTTTGTTTTTGCTTTGAATCACGAACTAACTGCTGTTCAGCTGTTTTGCTAGTGCGTTTTAATTGCCTGATTACGGCAACAACAAAAGCCAAGCAAGCAACATGTTATCACACACATACACACGCATACGCGCTTACAACTTTAAGTGTGTATGTTTGTGGGGGAGCTCCCCGGGAGGTGAGCGTGTTGCAGATAGTTATGTAGCCGTATTTTGCAGCATACATTTGTGCGCAGTATAGATGGCCGTTGCAGTTACCGTTACACGCGAGTGGGTATATGTGAAGGTTAGAGCAGTGCAGGCTGCAAAAGCCACACAATTCCATTTTACATTTCACATTTCACAATCACACACACACACTACGCACACATACACTCATGGAGGGCTGACAGGTAATTGATTTGCTCTCTCCACTCCGCTCCTCTCCTCTCCACTACCCTGCTGCCCTCTCGCTCCCACTCACTTCATTCACGATGGCTGAGTTGAGAGTTTATATTTGCACTCAATGTATATTATTGGCGTAACGCGGCGCAACAAGAGGTTGGCCTTGTGCACTCAGGTACACATATACATACACATGTACAGCGAGAGGAGAAGAAAAATTGAATTTGGAATAAAATAAAAAGTGATTTTCATCTCCGACTTTTCATCTTTCGAGACATTTTCCCACGCACGTCACCATGCATTCCTTTTTCCACCTATGCAAAACACACACGCAGACAAACAAAAAACTCCAGCGATGAATTATTTTTCTATATTCGGTTTCGTTGTTGTTTGGTAATTTACGATACGAATTAATTTTTTTTTCACGTTTTCCGATTTGTTTGTTGCTTTTTACACGCCGTTAGCGGATTCCTCGCTCCACAAAAAATAAATAACAAACCAACGAGCGAACGAAACATGAACAATTCCGCCACACAATGGTCGTAGAAAAGCAAATAAGAATTGAAACACAGCGCACAGTGGTCTCCTTTCAGCCTTTCGCTGCTGCTACTCTGTCGCTGCTGCTGCTGCTGCGCGGGAGAGCAGCCACAGTGGCACATCCCAAATCCAAAGGCCAACAACAGGAGTGCGCGATTCCGCCACTCGACTCAACTAACACATTCCATTGTGCCATATACACACTTAATTTCCATTTTTCATATTCCAAGCGCACTGAAAAATGAAGCCAACCCCACCAACCGCACCACCCCCACTCTAAATGGCACCCACCACCCACCGAAAACGGAGAGAGCAAAGGAGAGTGGGAGAGAGAGAGTGCGGAACGCTGGAGAGATTCACGTTTAAAACAAAACTGATACACACACAGCAGCACGAGTATTTGGCAATCAGGAAAAACGCGCATAGTAAATTTAAGAATTTCGGTTTATCTGCTCTATGGCCAAACATCAATTATCAATGTGGACCGAAAGCAGATCGTAAACACACTCAAAACATTGTGTAGAGCGCTAGTCTCAGCTGTTAAGGCCCCATTGGAATGCCATGCGTCGCGCTCAGAGAGCGACTAATATGAGAAAGAGAGTGCGCTTACCCTCCATTTTTGCATGCGACAAGTGTCCAAAAAGATAATATGAAAGGGTTTATTTTTATGCCGGGATTTTCTATACTACTACTGCTTTGCTTAAAAAAATATAATAGAGCAGTAGAGACTGATGCACTGTAGCAAAATCTATTCGTTTTTCGATTTACACTGAAACTTAAAAGATCCTGAATCGGTTATCTAGCTGTATTTTTACGATATATGTAAAGTATACTTAAAATATAACATTATGGTACAATAGAAAATATTATAAATTTGTTTGTTATGGGTAGAAATTCCAGTTAAATGCGAATTGGACTAACACATTTAAATGATTTTATCATCAAAATAGTGGGTCAGAAATGCATACTCCAGACGAAACTAGAATCCTAAGAGGCACAACATTTCCAATTTAAAATGATCTCACTTTGTACGCCCAACCCAATCTGCAGTACGCATCAGTCATCAGCCTACTACAACTAGCTGCCAATGTAAAAATAGTATCCTGCAACCACTGTGCCTGGAACGGATCGGAATGGAACGAATAGACTGAACAGAATGAAGTGAAACAAGACGAAACGGAACGGAACGGGACTAACACACTAACACACATTTCCAATGCGCACCGTTTTCTTTATTTTCTGTTTGGAGCATGCGCTTCGAAGTTCACATGGCGCCGCTGCCGCAGCTCTTCCTCTGCCTTAGCCACTGCCTCTGCCCACACCCACAACATGCACTTTTATTAAGCAAGCATAACAAAAAAGCGTGAGAAAGTCAAAACATGTGAGGGTGTGGGTGCGAGTGTGTGCGGCAAGGCAGCTGGAATTAAACGGGGGATCCCAAGAGGTAGAGGGTGTAAAGCTAACGATCGCCTCAGCGGAACTGGAAAGTTTTTGAACTGTCAGTCATAGAGGGAAGAAAATGTCTACTTTCTAGAAGGACCCACCATTTTTAAACCCCGCTCAGAATTAATGGATTGTAGCATACTGCCCAAGGCAGTTTTCCGAGCTCAGCTCAAATCAAATGAAATCTTTTATACTACATTTAAAACAAGAGAAAACGCTGTAGTCGAGTTCCCCGACTACCTGATACCCGTTACTCAGTGAAAGTGCGAAGGAGAGTCTTCAACACTGACAGTTTTTGAAATTTACAAAAAATATGAAAAAGTATCAAAACAATTTTCAAAAGCGTAGGCGTTAGAGTGGGCGTGGCAAATAAATTTATTGACAAATCGATAGAAATGTACAAGACCAATACAAAAATGAAAAAATATCAAATTATTTTTCAAAAGTGTTGGCGTTGCGGTTTGTGGGCGTGGCAACATGAATCGACAAACTTGCGCTTTTCTATGTCTCTGGAGTCTGTATGCTTAATCTCAACTGTCTAGCTTTTGTAGTTCCTGAGATCTCGACGTCCATACGGACGGACAGACAGACGGACATGGCCAGATCGACCCGGCTATTGATCCTGATCAAGAATATATATATAATACTTTATATAGTCGGAAACGCTTCCTTCTGCCTGTTACATACTTTCCAACGAATCTAGTATACCATTTTACTCTACGAGTTCCCCGACTATCTGATACCCGTTACTCAGTTAGTGGAAGTGCGGGAAAGAGTTTTCAACGCTGACATTTTTTTGCGGTTTGTGGGCGTTAGAGTGGGCGTGGCAAAAAGTTTTTTTGCAAATCGATAGAAATTTACAAAATTAATACAAAAATAAAAAAATCAAAACATTTTTCAAAAGTGTGGGCGTGGCAGCTTTGGGCGGTTTGTGGGCGTTAGAGTGGGCGTGGCAAAAAGTTTTTTGGCAAATTGTTAGAAATTTACAAGACTAATACAAAAATGAAAAAATATTAAAACATTTTTCAAAAGTGTGGGCGTGGCAGTTTTGGGCGGTTTGTGGGCGTTAGAGTGGGCGTGGCAGCATGATTCGAGAAACTTGCGCTGCGTCTATGTCCCTGGTAATCTTAACTTTCTAGCTTTTGTAGTTCCTGAGATCACTACGTTCATACGGACAGACAGACGGACAGACAAACGGACATGGCTAAATCGACTCGGCTATTGACCCTGATCAAGAATATATATACTTTATATGGTCGGCAACGCTTCCTTATGCCTGTTACATACTTTACGAATCTAGTATACCCTTTTACTCTACGAGTAACGGGTATAAAAATCAACTCCGAAAAAGGGTTTCAATTGGATTTAGAACGCTTATACAGTCTACTATACCTCAACTGAAATCAATAAAATGAACTCACCGCTATCGTCTTCTTCCGCTGTTCGGAGATCATGTTCTCGCTGGAACCCTTAAGTAGCTCGGCCAACAAAGCGGGCGTTGGCTTCAAACCTGTCTTTCCGCCTCCTCCTGAAACGGAACCCGATCCCGAGGTTCCTCCAGCCAGTTGGGGATTTTTGGCAGACTTGTCTCCAGATCCAGCATCCAAACTGCGCTTGGCGGCGTGATGATGACCATGGCTATGCCCATGACCATGCCCATGGTGATGGTGGTGCTGGCTGGGACGCTCCGTGCTCATCGACTGGGTGCGTTTGCTGTGGTTAGATTTGGGAGCCGGAGCTTCGGAGGCGGCCCGCTTCATGTGGTGCACCTGGTCATCCAGTTCCGTCTGGCTCAGATTCTTGGCAGACACAGAGATTTGGGCAGTGGCCGCTGATATGCCCTCAGTAGCGTGCTCCAGCTGTGAGGGCGTGGAAGCCGCACGAGCATGAGATGGCACTGGCAAAAAGGCACTTGTCTTTCTCACACGCATTGAATTGGAATACTGCGGCAGGTTTCGGGAAGGACCGACCGATCCACCAGCTGCCCCACCAGGAGCTGATCCACGCAGGTGCAAGCTGGAAAATTAAGAGAAAGTTATAACAATTCTCAATGGACCGTATGGTTCAATCTTACCTGTCCGTCTCTCGGAGCTCCTCAAGAATCTCCTCGAAGTGCATCCGGTTGGGCTTTTTCATCTCCGCCTCCAGCATCTGGCCGTAAGGACCTCTGAGCGGTCGCTTCGAAAACCTCTTGTAGTCGTAGTCGCCGCTACTGGGCGTGGGACTCGAGGTGAATCGCTCCCTCTCCCGCTCCCGTATGGCCCGATCGCATTCGTTGTCCGAGGTGGAATCGGTGCGCAGATAGCTCAGGCTCCGACTTGAGGCGTCGTCCTTTTCCTCGCTGCTGTGGCAGCTAAAGTTGCTTAGCAGCTGCGCCTTGTCGCGCACCAATCCTCCACTGCCCCACGAGGGCGAACCCTTCTCCAGTTCGGGGGTATTCAATTCGAAGGAATATGAGCTCTGCGGACTGCTTATGTACATTTGCGAGGCGCCAGGGGTGCTAGCTTCCGGAGACTCGGGTTTAATTGCATTCAGATTGGCCACACGGATGTCCAGCGCTAGACCACGTTGCGGTGGCTCCGTGGGAGCTTGCCAGTCCGCGTTGTCTATGTACATGCCCTTCCGTTTGGTTGACTTATCCAGATGCCTTCGTTGCCGCTCATCTGTACTGTGTCGCGGCGTGGCTATGCCCTCCAAGGAGCTCCTCAGATCGACATTGGCCAGGTCCAAATCATCTTGGCTGTACTCCTTAATGTGACGATCCATTGATATATTCCTGGCCGTGGTGGCCACCTCTACTTGCGGTTCGTCCTCGATCTTAGCCAGGTTATCGCCTTCTTCCGAGGAGCGACTCACGGATATTGTGGGCACCAGGTCACTTCTTACGGCTGTGGTCAAAGTGGACGGCGTCTGGGAGATTTTGCAAGCTGCATGCGGAATAGGTGGCTGTATGGTCTCCGGGACAATGCCAAATTCCTCGGACGCCACCTCCATCCACTCCTGAGCGGGCGTCTCCAGCCATTCTTGGGCGGCACACTCATAGACCGGTACTGGGATTTCGCAGGTGGTAGCTGTTTGCAGGAAGTTATCCGGAGGGGCCTCCAGTGGCAGCGGCTCCTCCATCAGGGTGGCCAAATTCGGAGCACTGCCGCTCACCGACGAGGCGGGTGGTGTAATCTCCACTACCGGCTGTATAGGCGTCGGCGCCTCCTCCTTGATCAGGCAATCGCTCTCCGACTGAATAGTATCCGTAAGCGATTCCATCGTGGCATGTGCGGCTATCACACTGCTGGCAGTGGCCGCCGGGAACAGGATACCCGAGCTGTCACTCGCTGCCAATTCGTTGCTAAAGATATCCTCCTCCTGGATGGCGTCGTGATCCAGCGACTTTTCCTGTCCGTAGTTCAGATTGATGCTGAGTTCGGTCTTTTTCAGTGGTATTCGCACCCAACCGGGATCCGGAACAGAAACTTCCTCCTCCTTGGAGTGCGTCGGACTGGGACTGGGCGCCTCGATGGCCTTGTCCCGTTTCAAGCGATCTCTTAGAGCCGATAGCGTGGACTTGCAGTCGATCTGCGAGAATGAAACGGATCGAAATGGGGCTGCCTTGTGCGCGCTGCGTGAATCCGGCCGTGATGCTAGCGCCGTGCTCTCGAAACTGGCACTGCTGCTGCCAGTGGCCGACGCATCTACGCATCTGCTGGCCGCAGGTCTTTGATTCTGCTGCGCAGGTGGGGGCGGGGACTTGGACTTCTCGCGGTTGCTCAACATGAAGGCCTCCAGGTTGGAGAGACTTGTGTTTGGCCGAAGGGAGGCAAATATACGGGCAGCGGTGCTGAGACCACCACCACCTCCTCCACTGTGACGTGTGCGTTCTTCGCTGGGCAATCGGAGGTGAACGCTGCCCGCTTCCGACTCCGAAGTTTGGCTGGCGCCCGTATCCTGGCGCTCCAGGTGCGATGTGCGCGGCTTGCGGGGTGGTGGCACTGGTGGCGGCGGAGGCGGTGGCGGAGTGGGCGTGGACGAGGCTCGAGAACTGCTGCCACCGCCGCCTCCTCCCCGCAAAAGTTCCGTTAGCTCGCGAAGACGCTCCGAACGGTCCGACGTCTTGCGCTGCTTCTCCGGACCGGAAGTGGATGGCGAGGAGGAGGACGTGGTCGCGGAGGCGGCTGCCGCTGGTGATGATTTACGCCCGAAACCGAGGCGCTGAAAGCGGTCCAGGGTATTACGTCGTTTCTCCATTGTGTTCTAAAAGTGCGAGAACGGGAGAGATAACTCGAGTTAAATAAACGTTTATTATTCATCGACGGATTGCTCGGCCTGCCCAGCCATTATCCATTCCTCCGTTCCTACCCAGCCTTATGTCTTTTTATGGACTAGCTGTGGGCGTACTTGTGACCCCACCCCCAACCCACTACTCCCCGCTCACAAAATAAAAACAAACAAATCGCTGGCAATTCCGTTCGATACACTGGAGCGGCAGCAAACATTGAGTCAACGTCAACGGCGTATGTGTAATATCGGCAGAGGGGAAATGATGAGAAGATTTCGCTTTCCTGCAGGATCGTATGGGATATACGGGATGGTAGTTGGAATGAGCATAAGTATTATGTATTTGAATCTCCGGAACCCAGCCAGCATAATTATATTAGGCGCCTCCTCATTCCCAGCGTCATTATATTCGCTACACAATGACACACATACCAGCCAATCCACGAGAACACAATGTAAAGCAAGCCAACACGGTGCCCTATATACATATATTAAGCCGATTCGTGTATACATACGCACACAGTGATATTTTTAGTATAAACAACAGATCTCAGCCGCATATATAAAAGTACGTATTCCACATACGTATTTAAATCCAAATACATATATGTAGGTACATATATGTATGTAGGTGGAATATAGAGAAAACACAAGAGATCTTTGGGACTATGACTGGGAGTGAATGAGCAGACAGGCCAACTTACAATACACTGCTAGCAAATCGGACTTGTTTTGCTGATCAGAAGTTTCAGAGCCTAAAGTGATAGATATTTCATACTTGAAAACCGTCATAACAATATAATTTATGTATATTCTCTAAGAAATCCTAATAGTTCCATATATTTATTTATATTTCTTCGATTCGAGGTATCCAAGTTCTAGCAAACTATTTCTTCCAGTAGATGCATTAAAAAAATTGTACAAACAACACAAAAGAAGAGCAATACCACCAATGAGATTCATTGTGAGCAGAAGCAACACAAATCACAGGCGAAGATCCCACATTCTCCCGATCTCTCCGATTGAGCAGCAGAACGTGCCGTTCAGGTGGTGTATATATATGACTTATTCTCTGGCCCAACTACAATCTCCGAGAGATCTATTCTGGCCCATTGAAGGGGTAACAAAAGTACGAGTAACTATATGATATATGGGAACAATAAAATCGATCAAAACAAAAGGTTTATGGCTGAAAATTGCGCTCCCTGACAGTTTGGTGATGAATGGTCGTCATCGAGTTTCGGAAAATGCAAATATACATTAATCTATATCTATATCTTTTTAAGGTTGGTATTCTCTTACTCATTTCTTCAAGTTGGGCGCATTAACTCATCATATGGCTTTCGAAAATGCCTTTGGTTTATCACATTGATTTTGCCCCATTTCTTGTAAGTTGAAACACATTCTTTGATACTGAGCACATATCCGATTTAATTTAAACTTACCCCGTTCTCCTTGTTAACCTCGTATGGAGCATCCACATGGAAGTTGCAGTGGCAGGGCAGAATAATATTGTTAACGTGGCTTGGATGGTGATTGTTGATTTGGTTTGCAGCAGTCGCTTGGTTCAGTGCATTGCACCCACGACTGTGCTGCAGTGGTAGAGAAAACGCACTATTCCGAACACTAATTTTCTGGTTTATAACATTGGCAGTCACACGCGACAAATCGGTGTACGGATCGTAAGGAACTTTGGGCTCTGCGTAAAATTGTACTGGCAACCGCGATTCACTCAGTGACTTGTGCAATACGTTGCTCTTTGCCACCACCACATCCGGTTCCGGTTGGGAGTCAAAGGTCAGGCGACCGTGTCGATCATAGCAGAGGGATCGCGGCCCCTTCAGCGGCCCCTTCAGCGGCCCCCAAGTGCACTCCCCACTCGATCCAAAGCGGCAATTGTAGTTGATGTTGTTGCTAAAGTTGCCCTCAAAGGCATGTGGCTGGTAATCCTTAGGGATGCAACAGTTGTTCGCCGGATAGATTCGGGGCGGATAGTAAAAGGGGTTGGCAGGTGGCTGAGGGTGATGATGATGTTGTCGCTGGCAAACCACACGGCGGGTCTTCAGGGCTGGTTCGTCGGATGCAGAGGACTCCACATAGACACGCGGCTTTGGAGGAACTGGCGGCGGATGGCGATAGCTTCGATAGCTAACGGTGGCACACGAATTGTAGTGTTGCAGATGCTGTTGTTGATGTTGCTGCTGGTGCTGCTGTTGTAGCTGATGCTGCTGCTGCTGTGACAGTTTTTTGTCAATTGTATAACAACAAATTGCTGGTGACTCGTCGCTGATTTCAGATGACAGGGACAACACTGGCGATGACGCGTCTCTCACTGGTGTTGCTGCTGCTACTGCTGATGCTGTTGCCGCCTCTGTTGATTTTTCCGTTTTCGTTGTTGATGTATTTGGCTGCCGCTTTTCTATTTCTATAACCGGCGGCCGCACAACGTCATCGTCGTCGTCAGCGGCATCCTCATAATGAGCATCGACTAATACGCGCCTCGTGGAATCGACTTCCTCCCCATCGAAGACAAAGCCAAACGACGACAAATCGGACACTGAATCGTAGTCCCCAAACGGCAGCTGCTGTTGCTGATGCTGCTGGTGCTGCTGGTGGTGGTGATGTTGCTGCTGTTGCTGTTGCTGCTGCTGCGGCTGCCGTGGCTGTTGCTTCTGGCGGTCCATAGAGCTGCCAACTTGTTGCTGCCTCTCGCCACAGCAATTCTCGCAGAGAATCCGTGAGCTTTTCGCAGCGATGACAGGAGATAGCTTTTGCTGCGTGTTGGCAAAGTATTTGGCAATGGGATCGTACTTCTCGACATCGTTGTTGTTATTGTTATTATTATTGTTGTTGTTATTGTTATTAATATTGTTATTGTTGTGGGCGAGATGCTGGTAGGTGAGCGGCGGATTGGCCCTAGCCTCCTGGCCCCGGGCGATCATTGATCGTTCGCCTGTCTGCCGGCGTAGCTGCTCCTCATTCCATGAGAGCTTCTTGTAGCCCTGGCCGCGCACCACCCGGTGGCTCAATTGCGGTGTGGTTGGCAGGGAGCTGGACAGCTTGAGTGGTGCAAGGTGGGGCTCCTGCTGATCGCCTGTGGAAAGGTGGTGAATGTGAGTCAAGTTCGTGTTTTAGGAGATAGATGTGCTGCTGTGCTGCTAATCTCACCAATGGTAGCCTCCCCTTCCAGCTGAATGGCTTCGCTGTCGACGGTCCGCGTCGAGTGGCGCATGCAACAGCAGGATATAAGGCGACTGCTCTTGCTTCTTCTCCTCGCCGACTGGTCAACTTTTATGGGTTGTGGTGTTCTGGAGCTTGTTCTCAAATCACTGCAAAAATAAGGCTATTTTTAGAATCGTAAATATTTAAGAAGTCGTAACGGCAAAGTGACAAACATTTAGCTGCAATGGTTATTTTTAGCCTTGGCTCATTTGTGTATCTCGTGATAAGCTGAAAATAAACTGGACAAGCACACAATAGTCTATGTTTGGTTTAACACTTTTTAAGATAACTATAAGGTAAACAACTCAGATGTCAGAATGGTTCAAGGCGAATTATTAAAACGAATAATTAATAAAATCAATCCAGGCATGCAAGGAATAAACAACTTTTTTTTGCCAACAAATTTCTTGCCAATACAGGCAAGTTGCACAAGCAACTAAAACGCCCCAAGTGGTTAATTTGGTTACAGGATATTGCAAATGTTCGCCCAAAAGCATGCCACATGCTGAACTCCCAATTTTCAATCAAATCAGCATGCTGATATATCTCTGCGATCTTCACCTCCGCCAAGTGTTTCCATTCTCATTGCTCAGATAATAGGTCTTCATCGGAAGATCATCAAATGTTCCTCGGGAGGGTAAGTCGTATGCAATATATCCCTGACGTGCCTCCGGCATTTCGTGTGATCCATAAGATATAGAAGGCGATGACAGTCCAAATTCGGTCGAGTGTACTGGCAGTAAAGTTCAGTGCCTCAGATATAGCGCACACAGCCGATCTATTTTTATCTGGTGCAGCGCCTACTTTATCCCAATGCGATCGAGGCTACAGTAAGATTTGATATTATAATATGTATTTCAATGTGTGTGCCTTGCGATAAAAACATTTCAAAAAACTTTATTTTCAATAGTTTAAATATTAAATATGCAGGAAATTGTGATATTGAAACAGGTTAACCTTGTACAAAAGCTTTTGAGTCAATTAAACTATTTTTAATTTCCATGTTTTATGTGTGCTTCTGTTTCGATCACATAATTAAAGAAGTTGCAGCGGATCACAAGTCATTTCTGAAAATATTTTGTAATTACCAACGGCATTTATGATCTCTAATGAAAGCCCCAAAACCGACCGGCAGATAATCACCGCCTTGGCCTCAGCCGCAGATTTGCCACCTTTCGATTTCCACCAACGAAACCCAAGTGTTACGCATGCGAATTTTTAGCACAGAGCTGCTAGTCAAGCCGTGACCATGACATGCCCCTCCTTGTGGCCACACTATCGGTGGCACAGCCACTATTCGCTGGCTGTCATTAAATATGTTTGGTCGGTTTGCCCGTTTTTGTTGCATCCACTGGCGTGTCCATTGTCTTTCGGGGATTGGTTACCCAAGTTGGCCAAGCTCTTGTTTCAGTGGAAGACTTTTTCTCTGGCTAGCTGCTGTTAGCCTCCTTTTTTGTTTTCTTTGCCAAACAAGTGGCTTTCCTATAATCTTAATTGATGTTGAACAAACGGCAGAGCATGTTGCACAAGCCGGAGACGTCTCCACTTTTTGTTCGGGCTGCAAAAATCGCCTGCAAGAGTTTACCATCAGCTACACATTGTTTAAGGAGAGATTTGCATGAGCTACTCAGCTATCTTTAATATTATAAGCAAATCGTTTAAAGCTAATTGACAAAAGAGGATAAAAAAAATTGTAAATGGGGACTGAGACCGTAAACAAAAGGATATTATCAATATATACACAAACAATGAGTAGTAAAAATCATTAAAAATTACAGAAATGACTAGAGAGTTTTGTAATGGGTATAGGAGACAAAACTAGATGAAATCCCGCCAAAAGCTAACACTTTCCGCGTTGTAAATACCACGCTGGTTGGGAGTCACACATTTGAACCAAAATATCATTCCGCCAGAAAGCCAAAAATATCTTTTCCACCAGAAGAACGCCGAAGATACTTTGAGTGAAAGATGCTCGTGGCGAAACAATTGCAGTGTCGTGTATGTACATACAGTCAGGAACTAAAGTAAAAGTCTGGGAATGAATTATTAGTTCCACTAAAAACCAGTATAATAAAATGAGGTAATGACTCTTTTATAGATCGTACCACTTTAATGGAATATATTGAAAGCCATTAGAAATGTATTTTTAAAGCTGTCAAAGCTAGAAATGTGTTTATTATTCAACTCATCCTCAGTCATCCAATATTTATGAAACTTTCTGTACCCGCGAATCTAGATATAAATGGTTGTGCCCGTGTGTACATAGAATTTTGTGTAAGGCATTATTTAGCCGAGATTTCTGGGGTGTTAGTCCATCGGATACAAATGTATCTTTCGCAGCGTAATCACTCAGGAATGCAGAAGCACAGATCTCTCTACGGCCTGGTCTATATTTATAATCCAACCAGATCCGAAGCTGGCTTATCAGCAGCTGGAGTTGCACTTGTCAAAACGACAGATACTAATGCACCTAATGTGCATAATCGCAACTGCGTCGCGCAAATAGAAGCTCCTCAAGGTCGCCGGAATAATGAGATCCGACTTCAAGCAGCTGATTTAGCTTATCTAGTACTTGGCCGGACTGCTCAGAATTTCCAAAACAAGTTTAGCACATAAATACTATACTGTCCGCGAGTAAATCCGTGAGTTTATTGTGAATTCTTTTAGCTGTACGCCAGCTTCTTGATAAATACACGGCTTTTTGAGTGTTTGCCCATGGAATACCTGGGCTGATAAACCACGCACAGATATCAGATCTGGCGACAAGGCAAAACGGGCGTCAGCAATCAGAAGTCAGAGATAACAAGATGTAAGAATGTCAAAAAATAATTAATAAATAAGAGTCCTCGCTCGAGAAGATGGTGATATGTACGTACGTACATTATAAATAGTTTGCCGCCACTCATAAATAAACAAAAATTCAATTAAAAGAGTATGCTGGCCAAATCTATATGGAGAACCATTAAAAAACCATAAAAGTTTTGACATGCTGCGAACATTTCGCTGTCAGCTGCAGAAGCGCTCCCATCTCATGGCTTCCATCTCCGAACAATAATAACAATTAAGCCAGCTCCTCAGTCCCCCGGGTAACACCTATTTTTTCGCTCTTTTTCGTAACTATTCCATAGGCCTGCCCTCTGCCAGCAGAGTCATTTTGACTGACACGTGACAGCGGGATCCGTGCCCATACCCATACCCATTTCCATATCCATGTCTATGCCCATGCCCCCTGTTGCACAACACCAGCCCACATCCCACAACTTCGTCGGCATGCAAAACTTCTTTGTTATGGCCTTTATGATTAATCTGCACAGCTTTTCAGCGGCATATCAGCAACACCTCCAGCTCCGCAGACCAGATGCGTGATGGGATTAGGAGCGCATCTAGCTGGGATCCCTTTCAATACCACTTACATGCACATAGCACACCTCCAGAGGTAGCTATTCCCAAGCCCATTCCCAATCCCAGTCCCAGTCCCAGTCCCAATCCAGATCCCAAGCTGGAGGCGACAACAGCGCACCTTTAATATCCATCGCTCACCTGAACTTGGACTTGAATTGAAATCAAGAGTGGCGTGGCCCAGAGACCTTGCCAGTCTCTTTTGCATTGCAAATCAAATGATTCTCCCAGTTCGTACCCCCCATCATCATTTGCAGGCTTGTGGGGCTCTGTAAAGTGTGAGCTTGAAATCGTATCTTTCGGTTCAAGTTCAGCTCGGTTTGGTTCAGAGCGGCAAGGAGGCACACATTAGAATGAGTCTAGGGGACACCCGATACTAAACATACATTGTTGGGGAATGCTCAGACTTTATATGATTATAAGTTAGAAGAGTGATTGCACTGAGAAGACCGCAGCTACGACCTATAAATTTATGTTTATGTCTTAAGTGAGCAAACAAAAATATTAACCATTAAATAAATTATTAAAATGACACCAAGCATTTATACGCAAGAATTTACATTTCTCAATATGAATAATTTTATCCATCTTATTCACTTAATACTCACTTCGGCTTAAGAATAGATAAGTTGAAGAGTTTTTCTCAAAACAAAGAGAATAAAAACTTTTAAGGTAAATTTCTTTGTCCGTATCTACAAATGCTTTATCAAAAAGAATGTGCCTTTTAACACCATATAGGGGTTTTCCCACAGTGTCTTGTATCGAACGTTTGCCCGTAGATCAAACCACAAAATCGTAACCCACACCTCGAAGCAAAAGGCGGCGAAAAATTGGCTCTCGGGGCGAGGCGCGTAAGACCAGATGCATTCGGCATTTGACATAGGAACAGACCAAAAATCCAGCCGGCCAAGATCGAAGATCAAATTATGTCAGTCAGTCGGTTAGTCAGCTATAAGCCAATCTGTCTGCCTGTCTGTCTGTCTGTTTGGGCCGACATTTCACTTTTGATTTTCGATTTCGTACTTTCACGAGCCGAGTTTCTGGGTTTCTGGCGTAGTGACCCCAAAGTTCAACCCGGTTGAACCCGACTCAATGTAGAAGCGATGCTGATAAAAATGGGATTGGGATTGGGATTGGGATTGGGCATGGGCATGGGCATGGAGAGGGTGTTGGAGCGGCAGTTTGGGGCTGAAGTGGGTCTTTAGCTGGAGCTGCACAACATTCAATTAGTACATATTAAATTGGTTTGCCCGTTGTTGTTGGTTTCTCTTTTTTGTAATTTTGTGGGAATTTTTTTTTATTTCTTTGGCCAGTCCGAACAATGAAGCGGAACTTAACTCGATTTAAGTTTTTATGAGCGGTATTTTGTAGTTTGTATCTGCTGCCTTGTATCAGCAGGCAGCGATAAATTGTGTTATGAAAGTGCACTGCAGATGCAGTGCAGGAAGACCCCGACTTCGACTCCAACTCCGACTTGGAGTTCGACTCCGTCTCTGACTCCGACTGCGACTTCGATCCCAGATGCGCCAGTCGAGAGTCAAAGTTGAACAGCAACATGGACTTTAAAGTCTCTGGCCATTGATTGTTACATCGATTTGGATGATAACTCTGCGGCAATCAAGCGGAGATCGAAATTCAGCGAACACGGGGGAAATCACTTTCATAAATTTATGGCCAGTTCTTTATCTAATCGGTACTTAAGCTGGCGAACAATTAAGACAATTATTAAACTGGGTTATTTCCGCGTTGAGATTACCGCAGTTAGGTAAATCAAGAAACCACACTTTACTTAAATTATATACAGAGTAACCATCTTTGGGGTATTAAAATGTAATTAATAAGTATGCGATTAAAGCAGATTATTAAAGTGAAAATAAGTGCTAAAAACTCGGTTTAATTTCCGATAATTCATTTGCACATGTAGAAATCTTATTTGGAGTAGCTAGCTTTTATTTCATAAGAATCTCAGTTTTATTGAAGAGTTCGGCTATACAAAGTATTAAATACTTAATAACTTAATCTCTGGACTTACTAAAAATCCAACAACAGAGTTGCTATCTAATCAAACTACGCCCCAATGCGAACATCTCGTCTGTGCAACTTTCCAGATAAATCTCAAGATTATTCCGCAGAAGGGATGAGCATTTAAATACATAGAAGAACTATGCATATATATTTGTGATCCCCCAACTATGTTTTCACATACAAATGCAGGTTGCATAACCCGGATGCCCGATTAGCCATCTGATACGAAAGCTATTCTCAGGCGCTTTGATGGATTTCAATTACGTAAGCTCCGTTTCCACATTGATATATGCACAAGGGTCGTTGGAAAGGTGGCCGCAGGAGGAGGTGTAATCCCATCAAAGTTCGATCGTCGTCGTTTCCTAATTTTCGGGTTCCGGACTCCAGGTTTTCGCTGCCGGGGCAGCCACCTAAATGCTAAATGCACGCCGAGATGGATAGCGTTTTGGGCGCTGTGGGCGTGCTCGCAGCTAACTATGGACGAGGTCGTGAGTATCACTCAAATTGCCTTGCCGCATTCATCATCGGACAGCGGCCGAAACAGAAACAGAAACAGTAAATGTAACATGTGAGCATTGGGGTGGTCCCCCAGATCTCGGTGAATAATTATGATCTTCGGGTTGCCCTATACGAAAGTCTCGGAAAGTGAAAGCGGCACTCTTCTAAAGGTTATTAAGAAACCTGGGTGCATAGTGTGTTTATGTATTTATAAAGAAGTTAAACATTAGGTCAGATATGAAAATACATTTATGTGTGAAGTAAATACAAGATTTAATTTTTTTGATTGGAGTAGAATTTTTAGTATTACACAAACGCCATTAAAAGAGTTTTAATGATAAGTAACATATGAATCAGAATCTAATTTAGTTTATTATGATTCCTTTAATTTACTTAAATACCCTCAGTTATTACAGTAAACTAAAATAAACCATAAGAGGTAATAAAGTGCCGCAGTTGTGGGTCCACCCTATTTAATAAGACACACACCGCAGTTAAAGTCGTTTTTGCTGTCCCATTGGAGCTGTTAGTTTAGCCGGCTGGGGGGCGTGGCCGTTCAGCGCTGAACTCCTTTGGCAGAGACGACGTCGTTATATACGAGGCCCCATAGTGGGCCGAGCTCTGGCACATATCCGAATATGAGCTTGGAGGGACCACTTGTCTCCAGCGACAGTTTGCCACTTTCTCACCTCCCCCAGGAGTCGAAGGAGAAGCAGGACTGAAATGGGATTGCGAATGGAAATGGGATGGGGGCTGGGAGCTGGGAGCTGAAAGCAACCGATTCCCGACCAGGCAATAAAAGTTCACCACAGGGACAGGACAGTCGCAGGGGCGGTGGGAGGTCTGCAGTTGGGCTTAGCTTTTCATTACTTTATTTTCGAGTCTGGGCTCAATCTAAATCTGTCTTGCCAATAACAGCAATGCCACCAAAACAAGAACACCAAAAGCAACAACACCAGCCGGCGAGCGGGAAAACTGCACCGGACTCGCGGTGCTCGTTTAAATGCGGAGTCGCAATGGCATTCGTTGTTTGAAAATCCAAAACAGACAGACAAAAAGAAAAGAAGAAATAAGTATATTACTCTAAAGGTTATCCCAATCATTGAGATTCGCGAATACCCTACGAGGTATTTGGTTACCACGAATTATGCAGCAAATAGAAGGCACCACCCCTCTTTGTGGCACGATCGGAATGCCGATCGAATCAAAGTTACTGGATGCTAATATTAATCATGTATTTTGATTTAATCTTTACTCCAGTGTTCCCATTCACAGCTGAGAATTTATATTGGAAATAAGCATTCCTCCACAACCATTTTCCGATCTCTTTAGCCAAAATGTAAATCAATTAATCCGATTATTTAATCAGTTAATTTAACCGACACCTGTCCTGATATTTAATACTTTTTTTAGGTGACACAACCTAAAAAACGCTATATTAAACAGGTTTGGTGTGATAAGGGAACAGCGTTGGTTCGTTATTATTATAGTAATAAAAGTTTATCCCATTTTGTATTTTTAATAAGGTTTAAAAGCACCTAAGACTTTGTTGTTAACTTGTGATAATACAAATGTGTTATTTTCCATTCGAGCCAGTCAGTCACTCACCGGACACGCCTTCAAATAGGGTATATGTAGGTCTTAGAAGAAAAACTAGGAGTCGAAGGAGCTGGCGGGCCAAAAGGAAAACAGAAATCGTTTTTGCGCAATCCTCACAGATCTGATAAGCAGTTAGAGAGCATTAGACCAGCTAGCACACACTCGCAAACAGCAAACTGCAAACGGCAAACAGCAAACAAACCAATAGACAAACGGAGAAACACATCCACAGCAGGCCCAAAGTGTCTGGGCCAGAGTCTGAGTCTGAGAGTTTGGCTCTGAAAGCCCCAGCATCAGCATCAGCATCAGTACAGCATCAGCATAAAGCCAGCGTCGAGTCAAAATCCCCAAGCCCCAATCCCAACTGGCCCGACCGGGATAATTTTTGAGTGTTGCAGCACTGACTGAGCTTAGCTTGCTGGCTCGGCTCCCAAAAGATCTCCTCCAGATCCCCAGATCCCCCAGTTCCACCAGTTCCCCCAAATGCCCAGCAATCCCACCAATCCAATGACTTGAGACTCGCGACGTAACATGCAACATTACATGCCTATAATTTGTTTTCACACAGCAGGACGTTTTCACTCCATAAGACATCAGAAAGAGGTCTTAAATGGTCACATTACTGCCATTTCCAACAGCGTTCAAATGTTCAAAAACGACTGCGACTACGGCTGCATCTTCTCCAGAGTTTCAATGGCCGTGCCTTTTGGCCAGATCTTTGCTACACAGCCTGCGGGCAATGCAATAATGTTTGCTAACTGTTATTTAATATAGTCATTATTTGGCCACAACTTGTCCCACTAAGCAAATGGCACTTCATTCCCCAATTTTCCAACGCGTCCCCCGCGGTATCATTCTGCCGCATCCTCATTCATGCACCGTTGTGGCCCGAACTTTGGCAGACGCAATATGGGTATAGTGCATCCTACACTTTATAAAAAAAATCATAGCCTAAGAATACTTTAAGGCGCTTAAATTTATTAATCAATATATAAGAAACAATAATTCCAAATCTTATTTTGTTGGGTAATTCTCATTATTAGGTCTTTATAAATAATGTGCAAATAAGAAAAGTGTACCAATGTATCAATAGAAATACATTATATATACTGTTATATAGCAACATAGCTTAAACTTTGCAATCTCTCAAATTTTTATCTTAAAGATATTTCCATAGCATTTGGGTATTAAATTACTACTTCAATTCGTTTCATTTGTAAGGTAACGCAATTTTGGAAGGAATTTATCACTATTTCCTTATGAGATCGCTTAAAAAAATCGATGATTTCAATAACATTCTTTACAATTCATATAACACTTTAGAAATAAATAAAATCGGCAAATTGAATTTTACATTTGATTTATTTGGTTTCCTTTTAATTTCCTTTTCATGTGGAATGGCTATAAATCGTGAGTTTAGTGTAACAGATACGAATTACTTCTTGCATCACTGCACCGATGATCGAATGCACAAGTGCCGGGGCTGGTCATCTACTGCTCCTCCTCCTCCAGCTCCTTCTGCTCCTTATCCCACTGCATCCCAGTCTATCTGGCGGGGCATACGACCCCGTTTCCCCTTCCGCCATCTCTTTTCACAACTGAGGGTAAGCCCCAATTTGGATTATTTGTAGACATTAAATAAGCTGCGGCCACTGCAAATGCTGGTGGAATTAAGTCGCGCCAAAGTTAAAAATATCCGCGAGACGTCTCGGGATTGTCCCATTGCGAAGTTCCTAGATCGAGTTGTGCCGATAAAGGTGCAGCTGCAGATCAGCTTAACTTGGATGAACAGAGAAGCAGAGGAGCAGAGTAGCAGGCGAGGATCAGGATGGGAGGGTATGTGAGTTACCAGGTAAGAATCATCTTTTCACAATTCAATTGAGTGGCAGGCGGGGCATTTACATATTAGCATACCAAGTGTCCTTTACCGTTATGGCCAGGTAACAATATAATATGAGAGACTGCAAAACAAACAACAAAACAAAACAAAGCCAACTACCAACTGCTGCCCACACTAAACAAGTTAACATTAAGCGTCGGCAACAGTCAGCAGTCAACACCGAACAATAACAATAACAATAGCAATAAAAATAAAAATAAAATACACGAAAGGAGCGGAAGGGTGAGGGGCAAGGAAAACACAACACGAAAAAGTATCTTCAAAATACACTTATGCTGTCTTTTTATGGCATATCTTTTACTTATTTGCCCGCACTTAAGTATCGCTGCTCTTTTCTTCAGATTTTCCCCTTTTTTATTTTCTGTTGTTTTTTCGATTTCGATTTGTATTTTTATACCTGTTACTCGTAGAGTAAAAGGGTATACTAGATTCGTTGAAAAGTATGTAACAGGCAGAAGGAAGCATTTCCGACCATATAAGGTATATATATTCTTGATCAGGATCAATAGCCGAGTCGATCTGGCCATGTCCGTCCGTCTGTCTGTCCGTATGAACGTCTAGATCTCAGGAACTATAAAAGCTAGAAAGTTGAGATTAGGCATACAGACTCCAGAGACATAAACGCAGCGCAAGTTTGTCGATTCATGTTTCCACGCCCACTCTAACGTCCACAAACCGCCCAAAACTGCCACGCCCACACATTTGAAAAATGTTTTAATATTTATCATTTTTGTATTAGTCTTGTAAATTTCTATCGATTTGCCAAAAAACTTTTTGCCACGCCCACTCTCACGCCCACAAACCGCAAAAAACTGTCAGTGCTGAAGACTCTCCTTCGCACTTTCACTAGCTGAGTAACGGGTATCAGATAGTCGGGGAACTCGACTATAGCGTTCTCTCTTGTTATTTTTATTTTCGTAAATTAAACGAAATCGAAATATAGGTCGTCGGCGCGCAGTCTGATTTCGGATTCCGCTTTAATTTTTTTCGAGCCTCTCCCTCTAAAAAACCCCTTCGAAAATCAGAAAAATCGGAGATGAAAAAAACTCCTGATCTCGAAAAACACTTCCAAGAGATGCGAGCCAAGTTTCGAGAGCATTATTGGCACGAATTATTAACCTTTTCTTATGCCATGCTTCATTTTTTGTTGGGATCCAAATTGCTTTTTTTTTTTTGATTTTTTTGGTGGTGCACTTTAAGCCCACATCTCTTTGGGGCGAAAAATTGGCCCAAACATACAGCGCGGAATGAGCCACAATTCGGCACGAAAGATCGTTCCAATTGGAACATGAGACCGCGAAGAGTGCACCTCCATGCATTCGCAATCGCATTTGCACTCGCACTCGTATTCATACTTATTCATAAGTCCAAAGAACTTTCACACAACTGGGTTAATGGCTAGTCATCATCGCCACCATAGGCGCCTTCTGATGTACATACGTACTTGGTATGGGTACAGGTATGGGATCCGGTGGAGCTGACCTTGCCCACGCAGAGTGGGTAATGTGTTATGCCCTTCGATTCAACTCGATTAGATTGGATTCGATTCAATTCGATTCGGGTTTTCACCTTTCTACCGTTACGAGGCGATCACTGGGAAGTTGGAGCACAGCGCACTATTTGATTTGATTTGATGGATTTGAATTCCGCGCGAATCGCGGTTAATCCCACTGATAACTAATTCACGCAGCGCGAGCGGCTTCTGTGTTGGCGCTTTTATCCGCGTAGACCTCCGAACACGGCCAAATGTAATTGCCAAATGAAGATCACTCCAACAACCGGCCCTGTATTCTGCCGTGAGGTTGTTGTTGCTGCAGTCCCGACACATGGTGAATATTCGTATTGGTATTCGGTCAGCTCAGCTGCTCTGCTGGTCTGATGCACAGTGGGACTGATCGGTGGTAAGAAATTAGTTGTTAAAAGTTTTTTAAAAAGTGTGTAAAACCAATAAAACAAGCCAAAAACTGGTTTTAAAATAAAATAAAAAATAAAAGAATATATGCAAAATATATGATAATATTTTGCAATTACTTAAATAGATAGACACTTTTTTTAATATTAATTATAATATAAATGTTTTAGAAACATCATGGACTAAGAAAACACGAAAAGAAATAGAGGTTGTCAAAATTTTTTTCATATTTCCACTGTAGATAACTCACAAAGCTAACTGGGTGCTCATAAATGCGTTTTCATTTAAAATCGATAGTTTCTTATCGATCAATAGTTAAAATGTATTTTTTTTATTCAGTAAAAAGGTTTATTAAAATATGCAAAAAAATAAGTCTGATTTTGCCTAAATAAATATTCATTGAAATGGAATTCTTTTTAAATATATAAAAATTAAAAAGTAAAGAAATCAAACAATTCAAATTTTCGCAGAATTTAAAATGTATACTTTTTATTTCATATGTAGCAAAAATATATTTTCCGATAAATAAGTATCGATAATTCCCATTTTTACGCACGCGTGACAACCCTATTACTCAAGCCATTGTTGTTTTTTCAATTAAGCGATTATTATTTAAAAAAGGTACGCCCACGCCCTAGAAACCAAAACAATCTGGACATTTTTAAAGGATATATCACAGGATAACCTTTCGAAGTAACTATCACTTGAAAAACTGAAGAGAATAGTAAATTTGGACGGCGTTTTCAATGACCAAAATATTTGGGCGTTGACGCTGTCACGCAGGCCAAATAATTTTGTGATTGAAAAGTGTTTATAGTGTTCCCCGGTGTTTTCCCACAGCAACATGGTAGTGCTGAGTTCCTGCTGGTCGCCTATCATCTGGTCGGATAATGTCCGGACGGGGAGTTACGCCGTGGCCGCCTATACGGCTGCACTATCCGCCGTAATGATCACGCTGATTTCTTATATGCTGGCAGGCGGGGAGTCTGCGCAGCTCTATTCCCCGCTCTTTGAGACGGATATCCGTTCATCGATGCCCGTGGCAGGTGGATTCTTCATCATCTACTTCCTGCTGATCATCCTGTCCTCCTATTTGGTCTACTACGGCATTAAGATCAGGTAAGACAAGCTTTTGCTTCATATATCCATTGATCCAGTCACGACTTATCTATTTGCAGCACTCGGGGATGGCTACTGCCCTGGTTGGGTCTCATTGGCCTGGCCATTCTCTTTCAGTTTTGCTGGAGCCTGTGGCTTATTGGAGGCTACTATATTTATGTGAGTGCCAACTACTTTTTGCATGAATTGAAGCTAATAAATTAATTTTTCGCCGACAGCTGGAGCAAACCTTCTCGGCCCTTTTAAACTTTGTTTGGGTAGCCTATAATGTAAGTGGTTGAGATTCAAAATCCTGGATCATCATGTTTATAAACCCATTTTACTTATACCCTCAGATCTATTGCTGGCTGGTGGTCTTTTCGCAATACCAGATATTCCTGGAGATCCAGAATCCAAACATTGAGCTGCTTATGCCATGATAGGAGAACCTTCGTACGAAAGCTCGAATAATCCATTAAAATACTTTTTAACTTGACACATATCAGAAGCTCCGTCCATGCGCATTTTTACAATAAGAATTCCGTACAATATATATATATTTATATATTTTACACACCTTTATACACAATCAATTATACTAATGTGTAAATCGAATGCCTTAGTCTGCTAAACGACAATTAAACAAATAGATTCGTAAAACTACTGGATACGGGGCTCCTTGAGACCAAGAAATCATTGTGGGTTTTGAATATCAACGTTTATTACCGTAAATTAAGTTTAGGTGTACTCTAATTATACGAGTTTGTGTGTGTATGTGTGTGTGTGATTACATCGAGAAAGGTATTATTTGTACAGAAACTTTAAATGAAAACTGACGACCTTTAACCACAGAAGCAGGGTATCTAAACTGGATGAAAGACGAGGAAGTCGAAAAAGGATCGGGTATAAGAAAGTCATTAAATATACATAAAGGTAAATCTTAGGATCGAATATTTTACAGAGCCTGGTGTTTGACACAGAGCAATGGGCTGGGATCGCTGGCCTAATAAACTAGGTCTTCTCCTCCTTCTCCTTGTTGTAGCGCTCCAGTTCCTTGAGGAACTGCGCCTTGGGTTTCATTACATTTGGCCGTTCTCCGCGGCAGTTGGGGCAGAACCACTTGCCCTTTGGTTTGAGCACCAGGGAGACGCACGAAAAATGGAACCACTCGATGGGGCACAGGTCGTTGTCGCACAGGATCATCTCGCCGAAAGAAATCTGCAACAAAAAAAGCGATTTGTGGCGAATCTTTTTAAAAGCAAAAGTACTGCGAACTCACCTGATTGCAGACACAGTAGGTCGGCTCGTCCGGATCAATGGTCTCCGGCGGAGGCGTCTCCTCGCGCGTACTGGCATTGGCATTTGAAGCCCCAGATCCGCGTACCTTGCGTTTCTTCTTCTTGCCGGAGTTGTTGCCACCGACTACGCCGGCTCCGCTTCCGCTGGCACCACCACCTCCAGCTGCTCCACTGCTCGTGGCTACTGAGCCGCTAGCCAAACTGCCGGAAGCCGACTGTAGACTAGCCTTGCGTCCTTGTCCCGCTCCACTGGCACCGCCCAACGAGGATTTGCGCTCGGCACTGCCACCACCACTACCACTGGCTTCATTTGCAGAGTTGGACTCGTTGCCGCCCATTTCCAGAGAGCTTCCGTTGTTGACAACGCTCTCGTTTCGCCTCCTCGACCTCTTGCTGCCTGTGCGCTGAAGATCCCCGCCAGCACCGCCTCCTCCACCGCTGACATTGCCATTTGAGCCGCTGTTGCCGCCATTACTGACATGGCTTGAGCGCTCCGAGTTGGACGTTGAGCCGCTACAGTTGCCGGAGGTCATGGCAATGGAACTGGACACAACACCACTTGCATAGCCGCCCAAGGCGTAGAGATTTTTGGCCGAAAGCAGGCCGTTTCCATTCAGGCCGCCATTGCCGGTGCCCGCTTGGTTGCCCTGCTCCCTCATCGGGCTCTGCAGACGTTGCAGCTTCGAGGGCGCGCCATCGTCCAGAAGCGCATACCGATCGCGGTCCTCCTTCAGGTCCAGGTTCTGCTGGTCGGTGTCCAGCTGCCGCAACTTTCCGTCAATTATCTCCTGCATATGATTGACGATCTGCATTTTTTCGTCGCCCAGTTCCTGCGCCTGAATGAGACTCTGGTGCATCCTGGAGATGCTTCTGGACCGTCGCCCGGCATCCAGGGAGGTTTGCAGGGACAGATACAGGTCGTAGTAGTGGTCCACGTCGCGAATGAGGCCTGCAAATCGAAAAGATTGCCCCAAGAGGAAGGTTAGGTTTTTCGCTTTTCCAACAGGCGTACTTTTGGCCAGAGCTCACCTCTGTACTGGACATCTATATCGCGGATGCGGGACAACTGGCGCTGCACGTCGTCCGGCAGGTTCTCCACCGAATCGATATAGTTGTCCACATAGGTGGCCGAATTGATGGCTTCCGACTCGGATGCAATGGGGTTTATCATCTTGTTTGGACTGCGAATCGCTCTATTTCCGGCGCGACATCGGCTCGGGGACGTGGGATCAGGTGAGAGCTGCTCTTCCGGCGCTCTGGAAGGGATCGGCTGACTATATAGTGCTCCGATTCCACTCAGTTCCAACTTTTTGTATGGCGTTGCGAGTCGCAACTTGCGACTGTACTCGTGTGTGCGTGTATGTGTGCGTAGGTTTTATTTATATGTATGTATACAATGGATGGTGCTTTGCAACACTAATCGGCTGGTGTTTTGCTGCACTGAAAACAGGGTGGTTAACGGTACTGTTGTTTCAGTTGAACTTTTTATAATTGAATTTATATAGTTTTAAAAGCTTGTAACACATTATTTATTTATCAATTCCAATTCATCAATAGAAAGTATTTAAAATAGTTTCTCACATTCCTGAAAAAAAGCAATAAAATTAATACTTTTAATATTGTTAATTCAAATTATTCTTATAATCATAATGGTAAAATTATTCTATTGCCCTGTTATCTTTTACTGTGACTTTTGAACAGCCAAAAACTAGTATTGAAAAAACATTCAAGGCCAACCCTTTCAACTATTTGCATTTGCGTGGGAAACTGGAGTAATTCAAATATCCATATAACCTGCATTTTTAAATTAGGAAAAAGAAGTGCAATTATTTTATTTTTTGTTTGGTTACTAGTTTATTTCAATATTCTTTCTTTGTGACATACGTCAAGTGAGAAGTCAAATTTCATGTTAGTCAATACATAATAATCCTCCTTATACTAATAATATATTTACAATATATGTTTTCTGTCTCAATTTTCTATGTCGGCACTTACTTCATGTGCAATCAGCCTAAAAGTATTACGTATATTTGCCATGTGAGTATACCGATATTTATACAAATTAGATGTATTCAAAGAGTTTGAGTCTATTCTTCCCGAGTTCTGGCTCGCACTTCTTGTGCATTTGGCTTAATCATAGTGAAGTAATGTTTTTGAGATTCGAAGTCCAGCTTGTCGATATCGTTAGTAGCTTTGAAAATCTGTAAGTATATATTGCAGTCTGTTGATTTCCTCTTCCTCGGCTTCTTGCACATTATCCCTATGCAATTTGGAGGTTTTGTGTTTGTTTAGATTATATCTATGACGGTAGTGAACATCACAGAGCTCGCACCTGGTGAAATAAATAAAAAACAAGAGAGAACGCTATAGTCGAGTTCCCCGACTATCTGATACCCGTTACTCAGCTAGTGGAAGTGCGGGAGAGTTTTTAACACTGACAGTTTTTGGCGGTTTGTGGGCGATAGAGTGGGCTTGGCAACATGAATCAACAAACTTGCGCAGCGTCTATGTCTCTGGACAGGCCCGGCGACAGGGAATACGGGCCCTGGGGATACAACTCGCGGACGGACAGACAGACAGACGGACGGATCGACTCGGCTGTTGATCCTGATCAAGAATATATATACTTTATATGGTCGGAAACGCTTCCTTCTGCATGTTACATACTTTTCAACGAATCTAGTATAGCCTTTTACTCTACGAGTAACTGGTATAATTAAATGGGCAATATTCGGCATCTAAGGTTTTTTGCACCCACCTATGAGGACGTTTTCCTGTGTGTACATCCAGGTGCTTTGTAAGTAGTGAGCGCAGCAAGAAGCCCTTCAAGCAGATATCACAGCGAAACGGAAACTTTTCATGTAAAGCCTGATGCCGCTTCATAGCAGATGGGTCTGCGAATGACCTGTGACAATTTTTGCACTGGAAGGGCCTGGTGCCGTTGTGGGAGTTCATATGTAGGGCTAGACCGTTCTTGCTGGTATAACTTTTGGGGCACTTGATGCAGTAGTGGCGACTGGCGCCTTCTTCCCTGGATTTCTTCTGCGAGCGAATGCGATTGCCTGCCCCATGAACATTTCTGAAGTCATGGGAAATGATTAGATGACAGGACCACCAAATAGTTCAGTTCCTACCTCTCGTGTCTGTGACGACTACTTGCGTTTGAGAACGACTCATTGCAATGGTTGCAGCGAAAGGGATGCTCCCCCTTGTGCCGCACCCTTACGTGAATGTTGCGCGTATATACATCGTAGAACTTCTTCGGGCACTCTGGGCACTCAAAGTCCTTGGCGCTATTGTGTCGGAGCAAGTGCATCTGTAGCTGAATGCGTTGGCGGAAAGAGTGTCCGCACTTGTCGCAGACGTAATTGAAGGGCTTGGCTTGAACTCTTTCGCGCTGCCTTCGTTTCTTCTCCTCTGGACTCACCCTCAATCGAGGTCGCTTTGGTAGTGGAAGCGAATACTTTGGTTCAGCTTCTTTTTGGCTATTGTATTCACCCAACACAACCTTATAGACCTTAGCTCCGTACTCTACTTTACCAATCTCTGCCTCAGTCTTACATTTTTGTATGCTAATTATTTCATTGCATGATGGCTTATTTTGCTGCAGAGCTAAGACTTTTTCTGTATCTTCGCCAAGACCTAAGTCGTCTTCACTCAGTGACTGAGTGACTCTAGTGAGTGACTCTAGATCCAGTGGAAAGTCCTCTTCATCCAGGGCGCAATCACTTTCGGACCACAGCTCTGGGCTGAAATCTTCTGGTCCTAGGACTTCCTGCGCCTGCTGGACGGACTCTTCATAGAGGACATTTTCCAGCTCAGACTCCATTTCTTCGTCACAAATTTGGAAATTGTACTTTTCCGTCGTCTGCCTAAGCTTTTTGTCAATCTGCTGGCACTTGCCTCGGAATTCTACGGCTTTTTTCAGAGTTTCCTGGCACGTTGCACAAATGTGATGCGGTAGCTCCTTTACTCCTTGTTGAATCTGCATAAAATGTAAGTTCATTTATTCACTCGACTTTATTTTATCTTTAGATGGTGGATTGATTTTTCTGTTAAATTTTAAGAAATATAACTGCGTATATTTTTATTAGCCATCAAATATTCTTGTTATATATGCATATACATATTTATGCACATTCTCCTATGTAAACATATGATACTTAGGCCGAATTATCAACTTATTTTCTGTGTATAAGAAATTACATATTATGTACCCTATAAACCTTATCAACAAACTTTACTTATGAAGCGAAGATGGAGGAATACACAAGTATGTAGAGTATACACAATGAAGTTAAATGATTAGTTTTATATGCAATTTTCGCAAAACAAATCAACCCACTCCTTGTTAGACATACCCATACTCCAGTGGTGACCTTTATGTGGTGGAGGAGCGCCATGTTGTCCCTGTCATAGAGATCCTTAACACCCTCGTCCCGTGATATGATGCGAAAGCAAGTGCGACACTTGCTACCAGGCGGGAGATCCCATTCCTGGAGCCCAGAGCTTTCCTCTTCAGAATGACTGTCAAAGAACGCACTGTCTGGCGTGGCAGTGGAGCTGGTGGCGTCATTGTCGTCTGGCTCCGTCAGGAGTAGTTTCACTAGCTTTTTGTTGACCTGCCTTGAGGAGCGCTCATTTCGCGCTCTTTTCACCGTGTCGTTGTTGTTGTTTGACTGGCTCTCCTTAAACAAGAAAAGAACAGAAGGTATATATATACGAGATTAGAATACTAATGATGCACAAGAGGAGTCTGAGTGACACACCCATTTTGAATGGCTGGCTTTCCTGGACGACCACATCTTGGAAAGTTATCCGCAAATGATTGGGTTTTTTTCGTTTTGGCAATATTGAGTGAAAAGTTTCGCGGGCTGTTGGGAAATTTTTCCCCCGGAAAATGAGTTTGCTTTAACCGTGATGTTTTTTTAAAGAACTCGCAGAGAAATCTGTTGCCGCGGATGTGAACTGCGCACTTCATCTTTTGCCGGCAAACTGCGAATTTTCTGCAAAACAGCAAGCCGGGTTTGCAGGGCTGCACAACCTTGAACTAGGGGTTGAATTCAGGGCTGCGGCCATGTGCGTAGCTAAAAACACTTTTCAGGGGCTGCGATTATAGTACATTGCTTCAAGCATTTATTATCTTTAATTATTTGGGTTTATCTTTAGCTTGCTCTTTCATTAAAACTAGCAAATAGCTTCCCCACAAAGCGAGTTTTCATACACCTAACTTTTATTTTAGAATATCAAGTAAAGCGGAAAACTAAATAATTTGTTGACCAGTGTAATAGGTAAAAATACACAGAGGTGCATAAATAGATACCTGAGTTACTCATTTCACTGCAGCTTAGAGAGATAAAGCTGTATAGTTAAAGCGAGGAAAATAGGATGTCTAATTATAGCATCAGAATAAATAATGTAACATTAGGTATTTATGCAATTTATAGAAACCATTTTAACAATCTTAGTTTTTATTTTGAAAAAAAAGTACTATCTAAAACAAAGTTAAGTAATGATGAAGGCGAATTTAGTACAGATTTTCCAGATTCTTTTGCTCTTCAACTTTCATGCGAAGATTCATGTTCTTGCAGTGGGCCAAAGACCAAAGATTTAGATTCCTCTGCCAGGAATTGGATGATGTATTCCTGGCTGTTCATTGCGCATTCATTAAGGATATCAGCAATCAAAGGTTCAATATTCACCTGGGTGAAATCCGCTGCTCGGCAGACGGAACTTCAGAGAGCTGAAGTAGAAAAGATTCCTTGTTCTCGACGCCTTGATAAAAGAGCTTTCTTTGACCCTCTTGCTTCCCTGCCATAAAACTCATATAGACCACATTAAAAGCGAGTCTTTGGACACTGTCCTGGTTATATTAATTGCCAGTAAGAAATTTCCCACGATGTTTTTCTATAGTAACATAAAGATCTTCTAGGGTCTTGCTAATTTGTGGTGAATAGTTTACTACAGGACTACTTCAGAATGGAATTTACAGTTACATCAAATAAATACCCAATTAAACTGGTTCGTCCTTTTAACAAGTTTTTGTCTTTATTGGAAATTAACGCCCAAAACTGCCACGCCCACAATTTTGAAAAATGTTTTTATATTTTTTCATATTTGTATTATTTTTTAAATTTCTATCGATTTGCCGAAAAACTTTTTGCTACGCCCACTATAACGCTCACAAACCGCCCAAAGCAAACACGCCCACACTTTTGAAAAGTGTTTTGATATTATTTCATTTTTGTATTAGTTTGGTAAATTTCTATCGATTTGCCAAAAAACTTTTTGCCACGCTCACTCTAACGCCCAAAATTTGCCAAAAACTGTCAGTAAGTCCTTCGCACTTCTACTAGCTATCAGAAAGTCGGGGAATTCGACTATAGCGTTCTCTCTTGTTTTATTTTTTTTTAAGTTCCAGAGGGACATTTGTCATATCAACAAACCTTACAAGAAACGAACGATTCACCCTTTGGGTTGGACAGTAATATCTCCACCTGGGTTCTCTGACTGCTCCTCGACTTTCATGCGGTGGTGCTTTGACTTGTAGTGGGTGGCCAGGGCGTTCCTCCTATTGAAGGACGTCTGGCAGAGCTCGCAGCTAAAGGAAATGTATCTAGTAGAGATTCGAATACCGTTCTGTTTGCCTAAAACTCACTGGAATGGCTGCTCCCCCGTGTGCACCACGCTGTGGTCCTTGAGGGCCGTCGAAGTCTTAAAGGCCTTTTGGCAAGTGGAGCACACGTGTGGTCGATGGATGGGGCTCTCTTTGTGGTTCCGCTCGTGGTTGAGCCGCTTGAGGCAGTTGTCAAATCGCTTGCCGCAGTACTTGCACACGTAGGGCAATTCGCCGCGATGCTTGATCCGCACGTGCAAATTGAGCAGGTGTTGGGTGAACTCCTTGCGGTCGCATTCCTTGCACTGGAACTCCTTGGTACCTTTGTGCCGTCTGAGGTGGACATTGAAGTTGCCCTTCTCGCTAAAAGTTTTGCCGCATTGGTCGCAGAAATATAGTCTGTGCTCCAGGGCATACGCTCTTTTGGCAGCCCCCCATTTATTTCGAGTGGCATTTTTGTCCTCTTTGCTCTTATTTCTTCTGGTGGGGGAAAATTCTTCAGCAGTGGCAGGGGTAATGGAGTTAGTATTGCCGGGGCACTCCTCTAAGGAGTCTTTCCTTCTTGTCTTTCTTCGCTTTTTCCGTACCTCCTCGGTGACTTGTGGTATTCTGGGGTCTTCCTTCATTACTTGTAAAAATTCGGACTTAGCCTCTTCCTGATTTATGGACTCCTCAGGTTTCACATCTGAAAACAGGAGCTCGCTCTTCACCAGGATAGGATCCTCGCATCGAAGAGGATCGACGAGATCGGTAGGAGGAATTTCGGGGACGATCAAGGGATAAATAGGAGTTTCTAGTGTCCTAAGGAGAATTTCATCCACTATCTTGCTGCGTTGTGGTGGGATCCTCCCCTGCACAAGGATATTTTGTGGCTGTGCAAGAGGGACGATGTTGATCGGCACGATATTAACAGGCACAACATCCACACCACTTTTTGCTCTATTATTCCTGTCTTCCCTGGTAGTTTTTTGCTCTGAGCCCGAATCATCTTGTTTGTTCTGATTTTCGAACCAAGAGGAGTTGGTTTTGATGCAGAGCTCCCGGAAGGCGATGGCATCATTCAGGTCCAGCAAGCAGGATAAGCAGATCCTCGTGGGCACACCCGACTGGTTTCTCAGCTGGAATCGAACAGGGCATGACTCCGTGCTTACTGGGAATGTTCACCTACCCAAAGGCCCGTCAGTTTGAGAATGTTGTTCAGGACGTCGCTGCCCTCTTTGTCGAAGAGTGCCTTGGCGTCCTCCGCCTCCTGACCACAGGTGCGGCACAGCGTGGTCATCCTCTTGGTAATTTAAGTTAAATTTTATAATTTTGTTCAAGTAAACAAAGTTGGACTTTTGTTTGACAAACAATGTCGTTTATCATTGTTTTGTGTGAATGGCACATTTTAAAGTGGGCTACAAGTAACAACTTCTTTTTTCAAAAGTAATAAGTACAGCCAAATATTTCGATATTTTTTTCTTATTAATATCTTAAAACTTCTAGCATTAGCCTTTCCTACTCTATATTACTATACATTGTCGCAAATTGCATTTAAAAAGCGCTCCTATTTTCCTAACAGGTAAAACGTTGAGCCTCTAATCGAGTGGCAGCACTTGACAACAAACTATTTGTACCTCATTTCTTTTTTGAATCGTTCTCGGACTTAACACTCCCTGCGGTCACCTTCTTTTGGTGCAGCCTGGATCGGTAGTGGGTCTTCAAGTTCGAGTTCCGCGTGAAGGACACTTTGCACACCTCGCAGCTGAGGGAAGAATAAGAAATAAAGCGTTGCAAATTTGAACTAGTAACATTTCAAGCAGGAAGTAGTAATCAATAAATGTATCTCCATAAGATCTTACTGGAAGTTGCGCTCGCCGGTGTGGACTACCTCGTGCTTGGATCTCTGGTAGTTCGACTCGAATCGCTTGTCGCAGTAGTTGCACTTGAAATTCTTTGGTGTCGCTCTATTCCGGTGCACCCGGCTGAAAGAATGGGAGAGTTAGAGGGGCATTTCAGAGTATTCAGTATATATACTCACTTTTCGTGGCGAGATCGCATAGTACTGTGTACGAATCGCTCGCCGCAGAATTGGCAGGCGTAGGGCTTTTCTCCGCGGTGCTTCACCCGAATATGAATGTTCAGGATGTACCTGTTGAACTCCTTTTGGCCGCATTCCGGACACTCGAAGGGCTTGACGCCAGAGTGCCTAAGAACGTGCAGGTTGAAATTGCCCTTGTCGGTAAATTTCTTGCCGCAATGATCGCAGACGTGAACCTTCCGGCTTACATATGTTTTTCGTTTTTTTTTCGCTGGTTTTAGAAAGTCGTTGTCTTCGTTTTTGGGAGATGATTCGGATTTAAGTGACTTTCTAGGGTATTTTTGAGGCGGCTTTTTATCTTTGTTAAGGACCGATTGACGAGGTTTTCCTGGGGTATACAAAATATCATCATCATCATCATCTGTATCGTAGTCGTCATCTTCGTTCTGCCAAAGCTCGTCGTCATCTTGCTGTGAATCCTCCTCATCTTGCTGTGACTCCTCCTCTTCTTGCTGTGACTCCTCATCTTGCTGAGACTCCTCCTCACCTTCCCGTGCTTTCTTTTTATCCACCATATCCTTATCATCTTGCTGTGGCTCTCGCTCATTATCCAGCATCTCATCATCGTCGGGTAAATAGCGGTTATTTTCCACAAATTCCTCCTGCTCATCACCCTCACTTTCCTCCTCCTCCTTCTTGTATATATCGTGCTCCTCCTCCAGTCCCTCCTTATCCGCATACGACTCCTCGTACAGCACTTCCTGCTCGACTTCCGCATCGTTGATCTTCAGCACCTCGTGCGCGTCGCTCAGCGGATCATCCCAGCAGGCGTCATCTTTGGCTTCCAGTTCCAGGCCTCGCCGCTGGATCGTCAGCCGATTGTTGGTCTTGATGCAGACGTGCCTGAAGGCAATGGCGCTTTTCAGGCTCAGCAGGCAGCAGGAGCACATATATCTGGGCAGCTTCAAATGATTAGTGAGCTGCAGATCAACGTACATTAGTGGTTTGATTTTCCCAATTGAATTTCCAATTGACACACTCACCCAAACGCCCGTCACCAAAGCGATTTGCCTGACCGTTTTACTGCGCTTATCGAATATGCTTACTGGATTTTGGGTGTATATTAAATCTCCACACAACCGGCATTGTGGCGTCATTTTCAAGAGTTGTTTTCGAGCCAAAATTCCTTGCTTTATTGATGGGTGCTTCTTCATCTTGGGCCATTCGCAGCGAACGTTTGGTTTCTGTCCGCGTCCCTGGGTGACTGCCAAGGGATGGCGCCAGAATTTGAAAATCGCGTTATCTAAAATTTATGAAATTCGTTCTAGAATATAATGGCCTTCCGTGGGCAACAAGAATTAACAAATATATTTCACATTTTAAACATTGGAACCCTTAGATTTTAACTTATGATAGGAGGATAAGGAATATCAAAATAATACTTATCAGAATAACTGAAATTAAACATATTTTGCGTCATTAAATTTCTGGTTTTGTCTGCCAATCATTAAATAGTAAGTTATTTAATTACTTTGGAATGTATAGTCGTCAAAATAATACACTTAGAGAAACTACGTTATAGTAGTCTTATGAAAAAAATGTAAAACTAATAAGAGCAGATTGGAATAATATATAAGATTGCAATGTGTTTCGAGAACAAAAAAACCAATTCAAAGTTTACGCAAGGCAACCCAGTGCCAAAACAATAAGAATACTTTCGAACATTTATGTCTAATGGATATCTTAAAACTCAAAATAATCCAAGTCGTGTTTTCAAAGTGTATACACATAATACACAACTATTTCGCATCCTCTAATACAGAATTAAGAGCGACCTCTAACTCGTCTGCGGATAAGCACTGCTTAGAATCCAGGATGGCGGTGGCCTTTTTCTGGTGAGCTAGCGAATTGAAGTGATTCCTTAGCTTTGACTTTCGGGCAAAGTCAATGTGGCAAATGTCGCAGCTGAGAAGAAGATACACGACTTATATCGATTCTTTCTCGCCAATTCAATATCAGTTTACTTACCCAAAAGGCTTAAGGCCTGTGTGCAGGAATTTGTGCTTATTCAAACAGGTCTTGGTATTGAATCTCTTGCTGCACTCGTCGCATTGGTAGCTTCGATCTCTGATGTGCCTCGTTCTTCCATCGTGATAAAAAATAATTTATACATCGATTTTAAAGTAAGACAAGGAAGACTTACCGCTCATGTCGGGACTTAGCTGAGCTGGTAAAGAACGTATCCGGGCAAAATTTGCACCTGAACGGCTGTTCGCCCATGTGGCGCACTCGTTCGTGCAGCCGCCAAAGATACTTGGAGACGAACTGCCTTTCGCAGAATGTGCATTGAAAGTCCCTCTGACCCGTGTGGCGCACCAAGTGGATCTTCAGATTGTACGCAGTCTTGAAGACCCTTCTGCACTCAGGGCACTCTAGAGATTGCATTTTCCGGGTTCCCCTCTTTGCAGGGACTATAGTCTCAGCTGCCCCATCTTCTGAAACGAATATGGGAGGCTTTGCTGCGTTGATACGCACATCCGTTTTGAGTAAGCACATTTTCGTTCCAATTTGTATAAATTTTCCCAGGTCAGGGCTTTGTGTATCAACTTTTTTAGGACCGTTTCGTTTTGCCAACTTAGAAGCAAAGACATTAGAATAATGTCTAATGCCTTTGGTAGATGTCTCTATAAAAGCGTTTTGATGCTTAACATGGGATGATTCTGGATCATTAAAGTTATGTGGTCTTTTTTCTTCATCTTCATTGTTGAGATGAAAATAAGAATCACATTCCTCTGCTTCTTGCTCACTGATGATCTGATTTTGACGAATGTGATAGTTTTCTGAATCAGAAAGTTCTTCTTCTTTGGGCTCTAGATATTCCTTAAATACGAAGTCACAGAAATCCCCCTCTGTTGCTACATCAGATACTGTACTTTTAATATACTGATCACCTTCAGATTCCCGCTTCAGCACTGCTCCATTGTGAATTCGTTGAATGCGCCTTTTCAGCTTAATGGATGTATTCAAGTCATTCAGACAAGATGGACAAATGTGGCGCGGCTGGTGGTCTTCCTGCTCCAACTGTAATGGAGTAAATGGATAGTCCAATTGACAGGCCACAGAAACCATCAACATACCCAAAGTCCAGTAAGATCCTTGATCTTGGCCAGAACTCCCAGGCTAAAAATGCTCGTGGGACTCAGGTGACAGAAACACGAGTCACACAGCTGGCACCTCGAAGCCATTTCCATTTCAAGGATTTAAAAGTTTATCACGCTGAACTCCCAAAGCAATCATTTCCTGTAACTTTTTTTATGCTAAGAATTATTACGAACATACGAACTTACAGTCTCGGAAAAAGAGCAGCCGACGTGCGAGAACTTTGGTTTACATTTTAAACCGGAAAATGCGTATAGTTATGCTATAGCTCAAAAGTGTGAGCCATTAAGGTTTTGTTTTGCAGGCAATGGCGTTGCCATATAGATGTGGAAAAACTAACTGTTCTTTTTCGAAGAAACCAGGGACTCTACATATACAAAACCGAACTAGTTTTTATTGATTACAATTTTGTTTTTGTTATCTTAGACTATCTAAATGTAAAATATACATTGGTTCTATATGATTTTTATTTAAAAAAAACGTAATTTGTAATTAAAATAAATTTTTTAACAAATTGTAATCCGTGACCGAAGTGGAATTCCTTCAAATGTTAGTGCTAATCGTCTTATGGCTATTGGATCAAATAAGTTATTTGAATCACCAAAATAGTCCGATAGTCTTCATCCCTGGCATTGGCGAACGTGTGGCGCCAAAGGAGTCGTAGGTTGTGTGTATTTAAAATTATGTGTACAGCCCGTCCTCCGCAATGACTTCGTCATACTCGTAGTCTTCAAAGGGCGCGTCCTGGTCCAGAAGTTCTTCGTGGTCCTCATACTGTTCCTCCTCCACGTCCTCCAAAATTACATCCAGTTCGGCCTGGCTGTCCTCCATTTCTGCCTGCCCCTCTTCCATATATCCTGGACTCTCCTCCGGATCGGCATCTGACTGAAATTCCTCTTTCGGGTCGTCCACCAACAAGTTGACCCGCTTGCGGTGGTACTTGGTGGAGTAGTGACGATGCAGAAACTGCGCCTCCTTGAACTCCTTGTTGCAGGTGAGGCAGCTGTGAGAGAATAAAAAAAAAACATTGATTGTCAATCCGTCTATTTCGGTGAGTTTTGAATGATTCTTACATGTGGACATCTGGTTGGTCACTCTTGTGCCCCTCCTCGTGCTTCAACCGACCCTTCTCGCTGTTAAAACGTTTGCCGCATATTTTGCAGGGATGGACCAGCTCGTTAGCATGCATTTGACTGTCAAAGCGATTGATTTATATGGTACTTTATGATACATGAAGATTAGTAACCATTAGGCCAACACTCACCGCTCATGACGACAGCGGCTGGGACTATTGGCGAATCCCATACCGCAAAACTTGCAGACGTAAGGTTTCTCGCCCTTGTGATGGACTCGGATGTGCAATCGGAGCAGTGGCATGGTGTAGAATTTGCGACCACACTCGTCGCACGAAAACTTCTCCTCGAAGTGACGCAACTTGTGATCCTTCATGTTGCTGTGGTCGTTAAACGACCAACCGCACTGGTCGCACACATATCTCTTGATCGAGCGATCGACTTTGGGCTTTGGTCGCCGCTTTCTGGGCTTTCGGACGCGCTCCCGCGGAGATTGCGGCGGACTATCTGACTTCTCGACCTCCTGCACACGAAGGCGCTTGACCCTGACTCGTGGGGATTGGCTGTTCGGGAGTTTTTGGGCCTCGAGTCTAATTTTCTTGGCCGGAGAGAAACTTGCAATCGGCTTTACGTCCTCCAAGAAGTCTTTATCGTCATCCATGAACTCTTTATCTTCGTCCAAGAATTCTCTATCATCCTCCATTAGCTCCTTATCGTCCTCGGTGTCGACCGTATCCTCCTGCACTTCCCGCTTCAGTATAGGATCACTTCGCACTTGCAAAGCCTCCGCGGAGCCTTTAGGGGCGACACTCGACTTTGGGGAGCTCCTCTGGTGAAGATTCGCGTGCGTCTCCAGGCAGCGTTGCCTGAAGGCTACGGCTTGGGTCAGGTCCAGAAGACAACAGGAGCAGATGTGCTGGGGCAGCATCTTCTCCAAAACGATCTGAAATGGCAATGCTTATGAATAATTGCGGAAAACAAATAAAAGGGACGCCACCTCTAAGCCCGTGATTTGCTCGATGGCCATCCGAATGCGATGGTTTCGCTTCTCGAAGATGTTCTTTGGGTGCGGCGTAAAGATGCGCTCGCCGCAGATTCGACACTCGCTGGTCATTGTTGTACAGTTGAATAAAATTTTTTAATTTACACTACAAATTACTATTATAATTTTTGCGCAGCCGGTTCGGTTTTGCAGTGTGACCGTCGCTGGAAAAAAACAAAATTCTCTTTGGCGCGAACAAATGCTTTTCCATAGGCTTAGAATTTTGCTGACAAATAAAAAAAAAGCATTTATATTTTTAAATATTTTGGTAAACAAAACCATTTTCTTATAAGAATTTATTTTCCCAATCATTCTTTTTACCATTCACTAAAAAATTAATAACTTACTTTCATGATTTTTTTGATCGCGAGACAATTACAAAAACACGTACCGTGAAAATATTTAATAAATAAATGAATACATTTGTTTTTGGTAAGTACACGCTTGAATCTAATGCTAGTATCCATTTCGGTTAGCATTTGTTATTATCTATAGGCTACGATTACAAAAATAAAATAAACAATTCAATGCATCGTGTATAATCTGCATAATCAAGTTGTAAGCTCTTGTGTACATATAATTGTTAGTAGCTAACCTAGGAAAAGCGATTAGCAAATCAAAGAGTGTCTCTTTTAACGTGTAATTGTCAAATCTATTTAAAATGCTCTACAGGATTGCCTCCAGCACGGGTGCCGCGATGAGGCGCCAGCTCTCCCGCCATCGCAGCTCCTGGAATTCCTGAATTTTGCGCTGAAAACCAGCTCTGGTCTCCAGGATGCTTGGATTCTTTGGAAAATTCTCGAACCAGATCCTCAGCTGCTCGGCCAGCTGAACATGGTCCCCAAATACGAAGCCATTCTCGCCGTGCTTCACCAGCTCATCCAGGCTAAAAAATAAATATGTGGTAAGTAGTAAATAATAATAAAATTAACAAGAGTTGAAAGGGTTAGGCAACAATACTTACCACTTGAAATCGTAGGCACAGACAGGCAGCCCGCTGCCAAACATATCGACCACTTTCATAGGCAGGTCCAGCCCACTGGTGCTCCAGTGCAGGCACACTCCCAGGTCGGCGCTGGCCAGAACAGTGGGATAATCCTCGATCTCCAGCCAGGGCGTGATCACCGACACCTTCTGCCATTGCAACTTGTCGATCTCCACCACATAGTGCTCCTTTTGTGGGCCCTTTCCAGTGATGATGCACAACAGGGAAGGATAAACCAACGGCTCAGCTTGCGCAGTTTCCTCGTAAGCTTGCAAAGCCTTAAGGAGTATCCCGAAGTCCTCATCCGGCGTCCAACTAGTGCTTGAAACCAGCACAGCTTGTCGATGGGGTCTGTACTGCACAATACCGCTGGCCAGCTTCTGGGTAAGAGCGGTGGCCTCCAGAACATCGGATTGTTCGGAGTCCTTGGCCTGGAACTGTGGGTAGTCCTTGCCCAGCTTGAGGTACAGCTCGTGCTTTTGGGTCAGGTCGATGGAATGGAATTGCGCGGGCGCACGATCATAAAGAACTTTAACAGGCCTGTAAGATGAGTCATGGCTAAGTGATTTACTAAAATCGGATGAGTTTATACTTGCCCAATGCCCCAGTTTTGCTGCAGATCCTCCTGCATGGCCCGCGTCACACAAAAGTGTGTGTGCGCCTTGGAGCCAAAGTATCGCTCCAGTCGTCTAACCAGTCGAATTAGAGGACTCTGCTCTCCCTTGGACATTCCTAGAGCCAGCACTGTGTACGTGTAGTTGTGCCAATCGATGGCCAGTTTGGTTCGGGTGACCGCGCAGTACAGGTAGCACACAATTAGCGTGGGAATCCCGGGCGGATTCTGGACGAGCAGGAAGCTGGGACGGCCAATCGAGATAAGAGCCATCAGGAGACTGAGCGTCTGCCAAAAGGCCTTGAAGAGCAGGCGCAGTTTGGGCGTTAGGTTCGTCACCGGGACGGCAGTGAGCTCATGGATTCGGCAGCGGGGATGTTGTGTCAGTTCCTCCAGAGGCCTCGTCTCCAGGTATCCAATCATGTCCACGTGGTAGTTCTCCTCCAGAAGACTCTGGGCATGGTACTGCATGCGCGGACTGCGTCCAATGTCGCCCAGCACGATGACGCAGGCGTTGCGCTTCTTGAGCGGCACTTCCGTCATCGCTGGGCAGGAAAAACAAGAGCTTTATCTACGATTAAAATGAATTGCGCGTTTTGTTTGTGGTTTGGTTGAATCCTGGGGAGTAATGCGACCGTACTCCATTGCAGGGAAAAGGCACGGAAATCTGCAAGTATGGCGCTACGTTGGGGTGGTTCATTCCTTTAAAAACGTCACATTCAATCAACATTTAAATAAACTTTTTTCACTAGACCTTCTCAAATATCTTTGTTTTATTTAATGAAATGATTATAAGAAATGTTGTTTTTCTACCAAAGCACTTATATTTTTGAACACTACTGTTAAATAAAATAAGCTTAGCTAACAGAGAACTAACAGCTGAAGAGTGACCATACTTTCGGGACGCTGCAAGTAGGCACATAATTGCCCTAAGCGAGGTTGGGCACACCACACCGCTCAAATTGAATGTTACATTCAAAATCGGATTCGCTCGGACGTGACGTCGCGGCTCGTGAGTGCGGCACTTTTCTAGCGGGAGATCAAGCTCAGTGTGTGTGTGCTCGACAGTGCGTCGGTGTGTGTGTGTGTTTACCCACAAAGCTGTGCTACGATTTTCGCAGCAACTAATGCTAAGTAGAGGAAATATTATTAAATATACTAGGTGGTTATGAAAAACAAATTGTTCAAGCAAAGTGCGACAAAAGCATACCGTTCAAGACTGCCTATACGGGAGAATCGCCGGTGAGTAAAATCAGGAAAAGCACTCCAACTGCCGTTATTTTACGCATTTTCGCCGGCAAAACAAGCCGGCGTTCCACCCTCCAGTTGGTGCCTGTCTGGTTGTCAATGTGTGTGTATCTGTATCTGTATGTGGGGTTATTTCGAGCCATCGAATTTCGATGAAGTAGAAATGCAAATTTCGTACACCACACACTACAATTTGCCTCCTCCGGTTTTGTTTTCCATTTATGCATTTTTATGCGCGTAGTATTTATAGTGCCATCATAAAATTTGTCACACGACTGTCTCGGATTATAACTAGGTGTACAGATGCGGAAGAAATATTAATATCCTTTACTGATTGACTATACTAATACCTATCAGCCCTCCAAATTGTAAAAGATACTAGTGTCTGAAATTACTCTTAAAGATTCTCAAAAACCCAACTGAAGTGTATAGTATAAGTACAAAAATATATTTTTAGAAAATATGGAAATATTAACTCTTTAATATTAACAAACTATATCCATGCTAGAAAGTAAACACGAATAGAAAATTTATTTATCGTCTACAGCCATCGAACTAATATGTTGAATCGGATTTATTGCACTAAAATATGATTCTCCACATGATACAGATATTGTGTTATTCTGGCCCCAGCTGTGTGTGTGCTCCACGTAGTTTATCCCATTAGGCCCGTCTGCAATTTCTGATCCAGACGCGATACGCTCCGCGCATCGTCCTTTTGCTCCTGCGTCCTTCGCAGAAGGCAAATAGCCAAGCCAGCAGGCCACCCTCAAAGTGGGGGGTGGTGGTTGCACTACTGCCCGGGTGGCTGGGTGGTTTTCGGTGGGTTGCTGTATTTTCCTGGGGTTGGCCCGCAAGTTTTCACTCTTGATTTTTGATTTCTGTTCGGCTTTTTATAGCGTTGCGGAAGTTTTCGCTCTGCTGTCGCCCTTTTGCACTCTTTTCCATTCTTTTTCCTTATGGCAGCATTTGGCATAGAAAACTTATCCTCGGTCTAGACACGGAATCAAAAGGACATTTTCCTTAACCAGGTTCATGCGGCGTAAATATGGCAAAAACCATATCTCAGAATAATTCTTATATTTGCGCTGATGTTTTTAATGTTATACCATTTATTTGTTTGGCCATTATAGTTGTTTATTTATATTCTTACTAGTATTTAAAAACGAGTTCAATTGTAAATTTGTGCTAATATTTCATCTCTTCACATTTTAAATATTTCCTTATGGTAAGTTAGTAACTAGCAAGAATAGTTCTTGGAAAGACTGTATTGATTATGAAATATTGGTAATTCTAAGACACAACGAATTTTTTTCTCACATTTCACAACATATCTATTTCCATGTACCAAGCCAAATCTAATCGTATAAACTGCATTGCATTTGTCTGTACTCTTGTGCGTGTTTGCTGTCTGTAACATTTTCTCCTTTTGCTTTAGCAGGATTAGCATTAATTTCATGTTGAATTTATGTCACTGAAAATTTATTTCGCCCAAAAAAACTAAAATCTATCCGGAAAATTGCTCTCTTGCAGCTACACCGGCAAAACATATCAAAGAAGGGATTATTTTGGACTGAAAAATTCACTTTAAGGGCGCTCCAGAGCAAAAACGCGTGACAGGTAAGCTTTTGCAGGCGGTGCGTGTGTGAGGATTTTGTATGGGATGTGGGTGATATGGTTCGATGGACGGATGGATGGATGGGTGATTCAGGGGGCTGAGGCAGTCAACCTGAATAGTCGATTATCGCAGCATCTAATTTGTATGCCAAAGTCGTCGAGCTATGTGTACTCTTATGGCCCGCATGCAGACCGCTCCAAAGGCGGCGCGAGCTATTTGAATAATTCGCATCATGGACTCTCGGATGTCGGGGTATTTGGTCTCCAAATGGGGCAGATATTCAAGGTGGAAGAGACGTGGCAGGAAAGTCAGGGAGAGACGGCGCCGCATGCAGGCAGCTGCATGAGCTTGTAAAATGCCAGCAGACAATGCCAAATATCCAAACTTCCGCTTCGCAGACGGCGTCGACTTTTCGACGCAGAGGTGGCTATAATTAAAAGCGTTGCGAGCGAGAGGCCACCACTTGCCACATGGGAGTGGGAGAGAGTGCGCGCTAGCGTGGCAAGTGCAACGCATCCAGGCCCCTTTTTCTGTTTTCGCTGGTACTTCGCTGGCTTCGTTTACAACCAAGCACTGAAAGTAAGGAATTGTTAGATTTAGATGGAAATTAGATGGATGGATTTCATAAAAAATAATTAAATAATCATGCCTTCTAGTCAATAAATGCATAAGATATTAAACAATAAGTGCATAAAACTGTATATATTTCAATTCTGTGAAAATTAATCTAAACTGATTCTGCACCTAGACATGGTCGAAAAATTATATACTTCTGTAATGTTTCAGTGTTATTATTGGAAAATTAATTACATGATTATTTTATAATTTAAATTTAATGCCATTGAACAACACTTTTTCGAATAAATGAAATATATTTTAATTGCTGTCATCGAATTTCTCTCAGCGTATGGCAAGATCTGCACCAGGGCAGTGATCAATATCAAGTGCCTTTGACATTTTCCAAGTATCAAGCTACAACTGTTCGCTCGTGGAAAGTGGGGAAAATAGCTGCGAAAGTGCCTCTCTCCCCTTTTCCTATTCTCTTTCTCTAATTCTCGCGTTGAACTTCAATTTGTGATAGTTGTTATCGAGAAGCAGGAGGGGATTGGGACTTGAAGCAGGGGGAGGACGAGGTCGAAGGCAATTGAGTTCAGTCGCACCACGTGACAAACATGTGGAACAACTCAGGTTGAGATAGTCGACTCCGAGCCATCAAAAGGCAAATTATGCGGACCAATTCAGTTAGCAGAAAACGAGGAGAGAGATACGAGATATCTTCAGCAGTTTCTTCGGGTCAATGACTAGAGTTTCTTCCAATCTCTCTGTACAGGGAATAGCAAATTAGTTTTAAGACTAGAGTTGGTTTTACTGTTAGGCTTAATACAGGTATAATGTTGCTTAACATTATAATTCACCACCTAAGTGTAGAAGCAAAACATACTTCAAGCTTACTGTGAAGATAATAATATTGTTAACATTTCGTTTTATGGTTGAAGCTTATTCTTTACGCAATTATCACAATCAGCAAACAAGTTTTACTTAAAAAGGGCCATAAGACATTTTAAATTCTTTCCAAACTTCCAATATCAAAAGTGCATAGAGGTCACTAAAAACTGGTATCTCACAGATTCAATTGTCAAGTGTTCCACTGCAAGGTGTTAGAGATTCTGTTAAACTGTCGGATGCAAAAGTCTAGTCAAAAGATGCAAGTTTGACATCGGGTCGTTTGTGTGGACGCTTGTATTCACGCACGTGGACACTTCAATGACTGACTGAATGACTGGCAACTTGAAGGCCTGACTAACCGAATAAATGACTAACGGACCAACTGACTGACTGACTGACGGGGCACGCAACAATTGTGGCAACAACAGATACGACTATAAGGAGAAAGACGAGAAGGGAAACTGGAAAGAAGGAAGCGATCAAGTTTTTCCTTCCCAGTTCTGCCTTCCAAATTTATGCAGTCCCTCCAAATGGAGGAGCAGTACCTGGAGAAGGAGATGAGGTCGTGGGGTGTATGGGGAAAGTACCAGGTGAGTGCTCTGGGCAGCGACAACTGCAAAGTGTTATTAAGTTGAGTTGTTGTTGTGCCGCTTTTACGGTGGCTCTTTTGTTGCAATTCTTTTCTGTTACTACAGTAAAACATAGTTTTGTCAGACATGTATAATAATAGGCTTCATTCAATTGATATATGCACATATTCGGAGACCAGAAACTCTTTTATGTGTTTTCCAAAAGATTTACGTGCAAATATTAAATTTCAGAATAAGAAAAAAGTAACCCTTAATTTTTGAACTACTTTAATTAGTTAGCTAATAAAACAGACCAAAATCATTCGATTATATTTGCCAGTATGGCAACTTTAGGAGTGGAAATTAGTTCAAGATACTTAATTAACAGCTGTGCGAGCTTTAATCTTTGCAAGTTCAGCGTTCCGGGCAAACGAAAAGTTTGAAATCAACCCGGGAACTTTAAGTTAGTGAAGTTGGACTGTATGTTTGTGTTGTCACTGCTCTTTCTCATTGTTGGCACTTGCTTTTGGTATTGCTTGTTGCCTTTGGGCCATATTTTGCACCTTTTACGTTTATTGTGACGTTATGCTTTGAATAATGGACGACACAAAAACAACAACTAAGACAAAAACAACGGCGACAGGGGAAACACTTTTTTTTTAGAAGTCCGGGTTCGACGGTCGGGGAGTGAAGGTTGGATGATGGACTTTGTTGGGTTAGTGCCTGCCACTTTCCTTGTGTATTTTGCATCCTTTTTACATTATGTTTTGATTAAAAACTGAGCCACAGCCTCACCGCAGCAGCTGGAAAAGAGGAAAACACGAGGAAAAACACTGAATACACAGAGAAAAATCAGGAGCAGTGCAAACAAAAGGCAAAGGCAAACAAAACATAACAAAGTGCAGACTTTGGTCAAGGAAACGGGGGCGTGGCAGCCAGTGGGCGGGTAAATAGCTGCCACTGCGGCGGTCACTTTCAGGACATCGGAACGGCAAAATAAAAAATATGATATGCTGCGGCTAAGTAAAAAATGCTGATTAAAATGACCAAGACCAAGAGAGCCAGCTTGTGGCTCTCGGAAATTTATTAAAAGGAATCATGACATAACTTGAATTACGGAAAAAAAGTGTGGGTGGAAAATAATCTGCAATTTCACTTAACATCTCTGCCCATCTGCACCCCTGTGCAAATAACTCAGATGTCACTTTCAAATATCTTGATGACAGCTCCAGTGGCTCTTTTATTTGGATTTAATTAAAATTTTCTGTCTAGCATGACGGCGGGGAAAAGTGGAAGTCGAGTTTAGGGGGCCGGATTTGTTCAGATCTGATGATGCGATGTAATTTCACAAAGGTAGTTTTAATTGAATCTCAAAAGCAGTAATTTCAAGTGGCATACTAAGTGGCTAAGTGGGCTTTCAATTATTCAAGAACTTTTTAATTAATAGTAAATATTTTTAAGAAAAAATAATACTCTTGGAAGTTAAAAATAGGTTTTGACTTATCAATGGATTTTTAACTTACAATATCTATAGTTATTTACTGGTTTTGTTTCGAACATTATTTGTCTTTCCAAAAAGAAATAGTTTAAATTATTATTATTTGGGAAATTTGTTCGAGCATGCTTGTTTTCCATGTCATCCGTGTAAAAGCTGAATCGAATTTTAATGAGACTTTCGTGTTGAACATAATTTTCTTTGTTAACCGCAAAGTTTTCATTTTTCACTTGATGCTTTGGAAACCAATTAAAATTATCCCAGTGGAGGGCGAGGGGAACACCATTTTACAAGTGCCAGGACACGAGACTTGGGATACAGGACACGCTTCCATCAGCTGAGCCGGTGGCTTGTCACACCTCCAAAAAAGGGGTAGAAAACGAAGAAAATCCAGGGAAAAAACAAAATGCGAACTGGCAAAAGAGCAGCGAAACCCGACTCCTCTGCAGTTGGTAAACTCGGTTGCCACAAAGTGAGTCATTATAGTGGCAAGCGGAGGGTTTTTGTGGCCAGCATGTGGATGGGGAACCAGGGGAAAAAGGGGGCAGGGGTTTGTCGTTGGCGCCTGTCAGTTTTTTCTTCCCACAAGGATCCGATGTGTAACTGCGTGTGTTTTCGGGGCAGCTGCATTGTCGGGCAATTAAACGCTGTCCCCGGCTGAAACTATGCTCATTGCACTCAGAAAAACTAATTAATTAAAGAGCTAAATGCGTTGGGAAGAGTATACATGGTGAAGAGGGTATTGACAGAAATTCAAATCGGATCTTGCAGTATATAAAATATAATAAATGGGTATTTCAATGAATGTACACCAATTAAATATCAACATAAAAAAAAATTTCTTTTTATCCTTTTTATTAATAAATAATGTCTTTATTTAAATATTTTGTATTGGTTACCATATAAATATAATTGTTTCAGAAAAAGAATCAACATTTTTTTAGTTTTTAGAAGTATTTATTCATATAAAAAATTTAATAAGAGTTTCCGAACTAGTAAACCAGCAAGCCTCTACTTGTGCAAAGTAAGAAAACAGAGAGTTTGGCCGTGGAACTTCAATGTGTTTATTACATTGACTTGTTTAAATTAACAAAATGAATGGCCAAATATTTTTCATTTGTCGGTGGGATGGGATGAGTTCATTCCCCGCCAGGCAGCACCTGTCCCTCTTTTTCACTTTACCATCTTCAAATTGGGTTCATTGTCGTTGTATCTCGTGGCTTGTAATCAAACAAATGACTGCGCCCAGGTGTTTCCGCAGGCGGTGCCACACCCACACCTACACAAGCCCCCGCCCCCACTTTTGGAAACTCCACCCACATCCTTACAATTCGGGAGTATAGCCAGGCTCTTAAAGCTTCTTTCATTGCCTGTCAGTCGTTAGGTTTCGGCTTCATTTCGCCCTTAACCTGCGTTTGCTTCCATTATTGGCTTTTGGCTCCTTTTTGTAGGTCCTCGTAAACTGCCTATATGTCCCTCTGTCTTCCTGTTTTTCCCAGGCATCTCCCTCTTCACTTTTAATGATGCGCAATTTGTCGTTAATTTTTTGGGCATTTTGTTTTATGTTTTATTTTTGCTTCTCATCATTTCCCAGCTGAGACTTGCCTCTATCACTTCCGGGTTCTTGGCTTTTACACAGAAAAAAATAGGGGAAGCCAATAGTTCGATAGTGCGATATCAAGTAAGCTTAAAACTTTGAATATCTTAGAAGTTTTGCTAGGGCATTATCAAGTTTGGTTATGCAAAGTAGTAAAACGTGGATCAATTTGAAATAGATTTTATCACTGCAGTGCACTGTGTATATTTCCATTCCACTTGCGATTCGACTTTGTTTTCTCTGCTGTGACTTTGGGGAATTTTTGTTTTATGTGTTTGGGTCGTGCTAAACTTTCGTCGTTGTCATCATCATTTCATTAATGGCGTTTTTAGTTGTTACTCTATTCCCTATTCATTCTATTGTTGATCTATGTCCTTTTCGGGAGGCTTTTAAGATCTGATTATGTGCTCCAATGGAATTGCGAATACATAGATAGCAAATGGCGGAACCCTAACATTTTCCATTACATTTTCCCCAGCATTCTCAACCGGTTTCCGGCCATTGTGTTCATTAAGTTAAGCGCTCGTTGAAACTAAATGGCGCTTAAAGGATTTCGAAAGCGGAGAGAGCAAACAAGGAAATGCGGGAGAAGTGAAAGGAGAAAGCAATACCAGCCACGTGGCAAACCCTTTTACGACTTCATTTTCATTAGCGTACAGCGAGCAAAGTGCGAAATCCAGCCAAAAATCGTCCAACTGCACCCGCCATCCATTTCCCCCATTTAGTGCCCCCCTTCTTGGGGTGGCGAAACTACTGCCCAAACTACTACCCAAAAACAAACCGTCAGAACAGAGCAGACCAGAACCTGCCCCAGAACCGCCAACCAAAACAAATGCCCCGCGGCATTGTGGCAACTGTGCATCTGTTCATCTGTTCGCCAGCTCATTCAATGCAGCTCCTTTCGCCGGAAGTGCTCCACCGCATCACCTGGTAAAATGGGTATGGCGGTTGGGTGGGTTGGATACAGTCTGTAGTAAAAAACAAGAGAGAACGCTATAGTCGAGTTCCCCGACTATCTGATACCCGTTACACAGATAGTAAAAGTGCGAAGGAACACTGACAGTTTTTGCCGGTTTGTGGACGTTAGAGTGGGCGTGGAAAAAAGTTTTCTGACAAATCGATAGAACTTTACAAGACCAATACAAAAATGAAAAAATATTAAAAATTTTTTCAAAAGTGTAGGCGTGGCAGTTTTGGCCGTTTGTGGGCGTCAGAGTAGGCGTGGCAACATGATTCGACAAACTTGCGCTGCGTCTATGTCCCTGGAATCTGTATGCCTAATCTTAACTTGCTAGCTTTTGTAGTTCCTGAGATCTCGACGTTCATACGGACAGACGGACATGCCCAAATCGACTCGGCTATTGATCCTGATCCAGAATATATGTACTTTATATGGTCGGAAACGCTTTCTTCTGCCTGTTACATACTTTTCAACGAATCTAGTATACCCTTTTACTCTACGAGTAACGGGTATAAATATTGAGCTGCTCTCCATACAAATTATTTTCTTCTATCAAAAATTTGGCACTAGGAATTTAAATCTTTTAAGCTCTTGACCAAAATAATTTGTTATTTTCATTCTTCTGATCATTTAAGTTAGATTAAAATTTGATTAATAAGTTGATCTCAAGTGGTCAACATTTAAAGCACATTTAATAATTACAATCTTAGCTGTTATCTTATTTAAAACTATTAAATAGACAAGTCAATTACAGCATCGTATTTAAACGTTTTAACATTTATTAGAGGCATCCATATTTAATAATGAACGGCTTAGTTGCAAAAAAGTTTTAAAAAAAGCTTGAATGCGGGTAAATTTATATGCTTTAAATAAATATTGTATTTAATTTGTGTTGAGTATTCTGAGTTGCCCAAAATTATCCCAAAGCTTACCAGCTGCAATTCATCGGAATCCATTCTACTTGAAGCTATAATTTTGTTTCTCTGCTGTTTCTGTTGCTGCTTTTTGTAATGTTTGCCTCAAAATGGAGCTCAAAATGGTGAAGAAGCTGGGGATGGTGTGCTGTTCAACTAGCTTTAGTCACTCGACGCCTCATGAAGCAACGGGCATTGGCCCAAACGCACACACTCCCCACTCACCATTCTAGTGGTCCAATCCAATTGCCATGCAAATGTGCAACAATTGACAACAGAAACAGGCGCCAGACGAGATGCGATGCCATAGATATAAGGGGCTGGTGGCGTACGGGTACACATGACGCACATGGATAGGACAGACAATTAAGTGTCAAGTTTTTCACGAACATTGTTATGGAGGGGGCTGGAGCACCATGGCGAGCTGGAGCAAACTGCTACGACAAGGAGTGTTTTATGCTGTTTTACATTTGTCTCGGTATGGAGCGGATGCTCAGCGCGCTAAAGAGGCGTGGCAGGCGTGCACTGCGAAAATATCCTCTATTTCAAATCAATGCATCAATTGCACGCTGAAAACTATAAATACAAAATATATCTAACCTAACGAGTTTATGAATTAAATAGAAAGAGGATGATATGTAATATGCACACAATTTCAGCTTGTAAAGTGCATCAATATCTTTAGCAGCTAGTTGAAAATTTAATTTGGTTGCAGTGCAGCGGGATGTTATCGCAGTGACATTTGTCAACTGGATGGCGACTAGAACAGAAACGCTAAGATTTTATAGTTGGGGCTGTGGGTCAGTCGCAGACAACGGGGCGTATGTGTAACTTCCGGATTTTCTTGTTGTTATTGCGCTTTTCCATGTTTTTTTTGGGATGCTGCCTGGGAAAAGTGGATTATGCAAGTGTGTGTGTGTGTCTGTAGTGGCTGTAGAGGGGATTTTTCATTTGCCCAGCTCTCCTAAAATTTCCCACCTTCGGGGAGTCCTCTCGAAAACGGAAAACACTGCAGAAACCAGGCAGGCAAACAATTGCCTAACAAAAGCGGCTTACGTACAACACTTGAGGCTCGCACAATTCTGGCCGTTGTTTTCTGGTTTTTGTTGCTTTTTGCCATTTGATGCTGATGTTGTAGTGCTGCCAACTAGAGTCTGACTGCAGTTAAATTACAATTGCTCGCTTTGTTGCACATTTGTTTTTTCCACCGACTTTTGCGCAATTTGCATTCTCCTTGCCATACTCCGTCCAATTTTAGGGTATTATAAAGTTGGTTTGACGGGCCACGAATTGGTATGAAATTAATATAAACACCCACATTTTATAATCCATATCAATGCTCTATGCACTATTTCTAATAAGTTGCTTATTAATCAATGCATCTTTTTTTTCCAGGTAATAAACATTTTACGACGCATTTTTTCGGCGGGAATTATATTTAAGACCGTGAGTTGACACTAACTATGGTATTACATTTAGAAAAAAATGATTAATAATAGCCGTTACTCGTAGAGTAAAAGGGTATACTAGATTCGTTGAAAAGTATGTAACCGGCAGAAGGAAGCGTTTCCGACCATATAAAGTATATATATTCTTGATCAGGATCGATAGCCGAGACGATCTGGCCATGTCCGTCTGTCCGTCCGTTTGTCCGTCTGTCTGTCCGTATGAACGTCGAGATCTCAGGAACTACAAAAGCTAGAAAGTTGAGATTAAGCTTACAGACACCCGGGACATAGACGCAGCGCAAGTTTGTCGAATCATGCTGCCACGCCCACTCTAACGCCAACAAACCGCACAAAACTGCGACGCCCACACTTTTGAAAAATGTTTTGATATTTTTTAATTTTTGTATTAGTCTTGTAAATTTCTATCGATTTGCAAAAAAACTTTTTGCCACGCCCACTCTAATGCCCACATACCGCCAAAAACTGTAAGTGTTGAAGACTCTCCTTCGCACTTTCACTGAGTAACGGGTATCAGATATTCGGGGAACTCGACTATAGCGTTCTCTCTTGTTTTTTTTGTTAAATTTATAAACACTCCAATAAGTTTTCCGGTTATTACCTAGGTTTCAATAGAATTAATAGTATTCATTTAAATTCATTTAATTACCGTTCTGTTCAATATAATCATCGTTTGATCATCACATACCACTGAGTACCACCAATTCGAGTCCCTTTCATTTTAAGTGCCTGAACCATTTCTAACTGTGTGTTCCCTTTTTTAGCCTCCATATAAGTAATATGTAATTGTGTCTGGTTTGCTCGAAGGGAGATGCACACATTCGGTGGTAACAGGAAGAAGAGGGAGACAGGTCGACTAGCGGGAAAGAGGCGGGTTGAGTGGCCCCACCAGCTTTGTCACAATGTTTTCCGCTTTTCCCCGCTGCTTTTTTGCATTGTTTTCCATGTGGTGGTGTGCGCGACAGTGTTTAAATGGTATAAAATGCTAATCGCATTTGCCCCACACGCCGATGATTTATGTCTGTGTGTGTGTGTAACGAAGGGATTTCTTTCTGCCATGTGTGTAGGTGTAAAGGCTTATATGGAATTTAGCTGCCACGGCTTAAAATTTCGTGTTAATTGTAACCGAATTCAAAATTAATTCAGTAGTCATAAATCAGGCGTGTGTGCGCAAAAAAATTAAATAATAATCCAGGAGAGCGAGATATACGAACGCATAAATTCCTTTGCAAATGTGAAATGTAACGCTCACACAAACAAATCTCATTTGCATATGCAAGCTAACTTCATTTGCATGAAATGCGACGTCGGTTACCCAAAAAGAAAGGAAACAGGACCAAAATAACTGGTAAATCGGGATGCCAGGGTATGAGTTGAGCACTTGCACTTCGTTGACTTGGAGGACCAAGGAAAGCAATTGCAGTGTGTTCTTGAAGACATTCACACTTAACTGTGAAGAAGCGTAATGAATACAGTGCGTTTCGAAACAATAAGGAAAGTCCGTTTGTAGTTTTGATTGATTTATGCCCTTGCTCAATATGAGATAAGGTTTCCAATGAGTTGGAAACTAAATAGGTTTAAATATTTTAAAGCGTTTAATTAATTTACAAGATAAGCTTTAGAAATCTCAAACTGGAAAACTAATTCGTAATTAAGTAATTTGATCCGTTTACCGTCATTTATATTGTATTTGTGAATTCGGTGCGCTAATGTACATACATGAATGGAATACACACAAGCAGTCCAAGGAGGAGACGCAGGATTCAGCAGAGGATTGGATGCAAGGAGTTCGCCGGAAGGACGGAGGACTAAGAGGAAGCTGCGGCTCTGTAGCTGCCTGCGTTCTCACAATGAAGCATCACGAACTTTTGTATTTCAACTCATTAAATTTCTGCGGCTGATGCAGCAGATGTAGTTTCTGAGATGCACTAGCAACAATTACTTGTATTTTCACTACTTATAGGAACTTCCTGCTCCTCTTGCTGTGTATCCTATTGACTTCTTTTCCTTTTCCCAATTCATCTGGCATTCCACTTAAATTCGTTTAATTACTCGCTACGGTCTGGAGCCAGGGTCCTGTACTCGTTTCGACCTCTTCATTATTATTCTTTTGGCCCCGAATTCATTTTCATTTGTGCAGCTCGTAAGTTTTCCCCATCGCCACATGGCAGTCTGAAGTCATTTTTCGCCGGCTTTCCTCTGCCTGAATCTCCCTCTTTTTTCTACTTAATCCTTGTTAGCTTTCGACGTGAACTGGTTTTTCTCCGACTGTCGCTCATTTTATGCAAATTACTTGCTTAAAGCTTAAAGAATAAAAAATAAATGGCAAGTGCAGATTGAACCTGGCACAAAGCCAGTCACGTCACATGTGGCTGGGGAAATATGCCATTCGGCTTTCGACTTATCGACTGGGATCCCTCCTTTTAAACCTGGCCCAAGAATATCCTTTTTCTCATATGCGAGTTGCGTGACTTTTGTGAGTTTTTTATATTTCTTATGGTTGCCTTGCTCATCAACGAAGCTACTGTCGTCGAGTCATCATCATCAGGGCTCTCATCATCATCATCATCATCGACATCATTCGCGTTCCTGTTGACAGTCGAGTATTAAAATGCCACCGAATTACTACCACCGAATTTGCATTTATCTTTCCGGGCTGCTCTCAACTTTTTCTTGGAGTCTTGGAGTCGCAGCTTTATTAAATGGAGCAAAATTTATGTGAGGGATTTCATTTTATTGCCTGCAAAAAGGAGGCTTATGATACGCATATCAGATGGTTACCTCAACGGAAAGTTAAGTGAGTAAAGGAAGCAAGGATGGCAGGGAAATTTAGCTAATTGAAGTCTGATTACTGCAAAGAATCCCATGTAGTCCATACCCAACCACTTAATTCCTTTACACTGCCACCAAGTGGGTCAGCATTTCGACCCAAATTTCAGTCCCAAACCAATCCAACGCAATCCAATCAAACTTACTCTTAAACCACCCTGAAAGCAACTACAACCCTTTGGGTCAACAGCTTCGCCGCACCCCGCAATCAAGTTCAAAGCATGCATGTAATAACCAACGCAATTACTGGCCCATGGCAGTTTGCTATCGATTTAATAATTGGCTGATAAAAGTAAAAATACACCGCAATAGATAAAATCCATTAGCCATAAACAAGGGGTTGGTGTGTTCTGCGTAGTTTCCTGCCCAAAGAAATCAAAAATCGATTAAGCTCCTGATGAATTTCCCTTTCTCCACTGCGGTTGGCAAAAAAGTTTTAATTACGCGCAAATAAAACTTGTATCGCTGTTAATATGGCAAAAGTTCTTGAAATTTTCATCGCAAATTGCCATTTAAAATGCAATCACATTAACCCCAGACATCCTTTGATCAATTGAGCCAATTGCGGAATGCTTAATTGCTGGTGCTTAATGGGTTTTTGCGCCATTCTTGTTTCTGTTCTGCAGTTACTTGCATATAATTGGTTAAGTGTGCTGCTGGCAAAAAAAATATACTTTTAAAAAAATGTTAATTAACGTTGTGTAAAATCCAAACATTTTTATTCAATTAAATGTAACAAGGTGCAAATATGCTTCATATTATAGCATGCCACTTTTGTAAGAGACAAAATATGACAAATTTGTATGCCACACAAAATTTATAATTTGCAAATATTTTGAATTTTCTTAATTGTGAACATCCTATTCTTTTTGCTTAGTGCAAGCATAACTGCCAAAAATAAAGGAAACACGTCTTATCTTCCTGTTTCGGATGCATCTGAAATCTAACTAACAGCTGCCTCTCAAGCGCAGATGAAACTTTCAACTGCCCGAATGACTGACCATTAATTTGAGCAAAGCTAATTCCCAAAATTATATGGCCAACGGTATCCGCCGAAAAATTTGGGTTACCCTCGAAAACGAGCCAAAAATACAAACAAGGAAACGGGTTTGCTGGCGACTGGTTCGCGAAGTAAGTTCCGCTCCCTTGGTCCCAAAAAATCGGTAAGGGACCTGCAACAAGAACAGATGTCGGCGATCGCGGTCGAGTTACCTGAGATCGGACCGCTTCGCTCTCCACTGGCATATTATACCATATATGCTGTCTTCTTTGATTTGAGCAGTGACAGGTGCAAAAATCCAAGCCTGATCAGCGCTTTAGGGTCTCTGTTTCTGGACACTGAGAGAAATGGGGAGCCATATGAACAATGCTAAAAATACAAAGTAGTATAAGTGCCATAAAGAGTTAATCCTGTAAAAATAAAACAATATAATTTACTATTTTGATCGGAATTCTTTTGAGCATTGACTAACTTTCATTTCACTACTTATTCATATTTTGTATTGGCAAAAAAATTATATAAATAACGTTATTGGATCTTAGGTATGGAATGAATGCTAATTCTAATATGAAAATGTAGGTTCGACAACAGAAACACTTATATCCTTGGTAACATGATCCCTCAAAATCTAAGTAATTTGCAAGCTTTCTAGCTCGAAATATATTTCTCAGTGTAGGTATATCTGCTCCTTTTCCTGGCTTTTGTGTCAGTTGCCTTAACTGATTTCTTTTGCTCTGGCACACCTGCTGTCCTGTCCTTGTTTGCGATCTCCCCTGAACTTCTCGATATACATGTATGCATATTCCTATATTTCTTCTTTGTACTCTGACTCACGCAGGTAGGCTGACGTGATCCTTTCGTGGTCATAATGGCATTTTAGCAATTTGTTTGCTTTGGTTGTTGGGCTCTGCGTTAATCGAAAGTGCTTAAGTCTGTATCCTGCGCAGGACCCTCGAAGATTACAATCTGCGGCTTAGGGCGGTCGGGTCTGGAACGACCTCTCATCATTGTCCGTGTCAAAATAATTGCCATAAATTATTCGACTACCTGCTACTGTCTGGAAACGACCTCGTCGAATCACTGGAACAAAAACTAAACTCCTTAGAGATGTGTTAATTTCTCTGACTGTCTTTGTAAGGCAATTATTCTAGGTGTCAATTGAATTAATTTCTTTTGTATGACCCTTGAAACTTTGTTTCACGTTGTTTCTTTCAGTATCCGTTTTTCAATTTGGTTGGAGGCCAATGACATATAATCTCTGTGAAAATGTAAAACGTAACATACTTAAATAATTGCGTTTAAATATTGCGCTTAAATATTGCATTGCCATTTTCTCGTTTTCTTATTCAAGCGCTCTGCTTTTATCAACGTTTGATGAAGTGATTCCACTTCAGTTTCACTTGACCAAATAAAATTTCCTTCATTAAAATGAATGAACACCGAAAACTAAACTTGAAATTGCCAAGTCTCTAGGGGAAGGTCCTTCTGAAAGGGGATGAGGACGTAAAAAGGAGGCAAGAGGCTTAGCTATCTCTGAGTACATCTATTCCGAGCTCAGCTCGCATTTTGCAGTTTGTCGGGCCGTTGTCGTTCAGATTTACGAAAATTACTACTGCTGTACAGAGGGGGCACTTCAACTTGAACTGTCGCGCAGTTGGTGTTTTCAGAGCAGACTTTCCCCACCCACCGGACCAAAAGACCGCCCATTTTCACCACCCCCCTTTCCCCTTTCTCCACGGCACTCCCCAAAGCCCAACTGCATTTGCCAGTGTTATTCCAACGCCACTCGCTGTCGTATTGTTTGACAGTTCTGTCTCTATTTCCCGTCTGTCTGAGCCCCTCGAAAACAGCCCAGAAGCAGATAAAATAAAAACTTTAGTTTCCGACTATACACACCGAAATTGGTGAGAGAAACAAACCAAAACCAAACTAAACCAAAAATCGATAGCAATAACAGGCGAGAGAATATCAAGGGAATCATTCTTTCGAGGCTTCTGCTGAGCTATCTGCTATTTAAAAGCCTCACAGGTCTGAACGATTCAAGCATTAAGAGGACATTTTATAGAAGACAGTTATACCATTTCAAAATGAATGATTAGAAATATTTATGGATTTTATTTTTTCCCTTCCTGACAAGTATTACATGCCTTACGGCCATTAAAACTGGTTTGAGTTCTTCCGTAAAGTATTGAGCATCATTGTTATCAACCTGTAGACAAGTGTCAAAACTTTTTAAATAGACTTTTAACTGAGTGCCGGGCAAAGCCGTCATTTTGTCAATAAATAGAGTGCCTGGCAGTAGAGTCCCGCTCTTCCTCATCCGCCTGACTGTTTTTATTTCCAATTTTGCTACCAACCTCCCACGGATGTGGCTCCCCCTCTTCTTGCTGTCTGTTTCCTTCATTTATGTTTGACAGACGATGAGAAGTTCGTGTTTTGCCGGGGAGGTCTTGGGTCCGTGGAGGAATGGGGATGCCTGTCAAGGTAGGGAGGGACGTCGGAGGAGTTGGAAAATCTTTGTTGATAACCGCATCTTTTCTACGGAACTGACTCATCCTCCGGTACCTATCAATTGAGGAAATATCACTTCAAGTGGCCAGGCCATAAAACACAAAACCCCATCCAAAATGTGGGAGCCCAAAGTGGAGCCCAGTGTACCACTTGAATCGCCTTGAGTGCAAATGAGAAAAGACGGATGAGTGGCCGGAGATCCTGGGGTCGTCCGGGTTCCAAGAGTGTCCTGCGTCATGTAGTGTCGCTGGAAATTTATCATTTCGCACTCTGGACTCGAGTGAGAAACGAGTGGAAAGCGAAAGAGATGAACCGATGGGTAAAACGAAAATGTTGAAAAGTGACTCCATAATACACTCCAGATTTCGGGGTTTCTGGTGTCTGATAATTTCGGGTTTCAGTTAGGTGAGTTACAAATTATTAAAAAACGAATTTCTGTGCTGCTGTCATAATTAATAATGATAACAATAAATCGTATTCGATTTTTCATAGGTTTTACCAATAATGTGTGTTAACGAAATGCGAAATACACAGTTGAGGTGTATGTTTGAACATACACTGGTAGGCACAATTATTTTGACAAAATGTTCTTTCGTGTTTCTCAGTACTCTTTGATCTTGAGCTTGAACTAAAATTCTTGCTACTTTTTATACCCGTTACTCGTAGAGTAAAAGGGTATACTAGATTCGTTGAAAAGTATGTAACAGGCAGAAGGAAGCGTTTCCGACCATATAAAGTATATATATTCTTGATCAGGATCGATAGCCGAGTCGATCTGGCCATGTCCGTCTGTCCGTCCGTCTGTCTGTCCGTCTGTCCGTCTGTCCGTATGAACGTCGAGATCTCAGGAACTACAAAAGCTAGAAAGTTGAGAGAGAGAAAGAGAGAGTTGAGGTCTTTTAAATTTCTATCGATTTGCCAAAAAACTTTTTGCCACGCCCACTCTAACGCCCACAAACCGCCAAAAACTGTCAGTGTTGAAAACTCTCTCCCGCACTTCCACTAGCTGAGTAACGGGTATCAGATAGTCGGGGAACTCGACTATAGTGTTCTCTATTGTTAAAGAACTCAAGTTAGTACTCAAGTACTTTGGCAATTTACACCCTTTTTTGGGCAGCTCTGTTTTCACTTCTGATTTTATTCATTTCCCCAATCGAGCATTTCCCTATTGACTTGATCCCATTTCAGGTATCATAGATATCATTATTTCAATAAATGTTGTTATCTAGAAGGAATGTTTGTATTTGTATTAGTGTGAAGTGTGCCTAGGCTATCTTTGTGTGCCAGCTAGTGAACTTTTGTGGTCCCTCCCACACAACACACCACCTCATTTAAAGCGGTGTGATATTTACTTTTAGGCCCACTCCCAGCACTTTGTGACTATGTTTAATGATGAAGTCGGGGGTCACTGGCTTTATCTCTGCTTACTTTGCCACCTTATGGGTGGGAACTACCAGATTTTCCTATTCTCCTTTTCTCTGAATTCTCTCTGGAGTTCTTTAGTTCAAATTGCCCTAGTGGCCATGTCGGAAGTTGCCTAAAACATTTTTGTGATTCTGTCCGCCTTCTTTTTTCATCCCAGTACCAGCATATAAGTTTTTCAAATTTGTGCTAGTCCAGATCCTGCGGCTCCTTGAATGCCTCCCTTGAAGTCCTGCCCTCATTGCCTTATATTTCTTCTTAATTTATGGTTCTATGCCGAGATTGTTGGTCTGTTTATCTGTCTCCATTACTTACTTTCTGGTTTTCTGGTTTTCTTTTCTGCATTTTATAGTTAGCTCCTCGAATTCTCTATAGTATGTTGGAATGCTGCCTAAAAGTATAATTAGATTACAACTTTTATATCATTAAATTCAATTCAGTGCTGTTTTATAATTCTCTCATTATTTGAACAATAAATAAAGCTAGGAAAAGTTATATGCTGCAATGTTTATTTAAGATACAGAGCACTTACAATTCGTTACCACTTTCTAGCCGTTTTATTGCTAGTTTTTAGGCTCATTTACCAGGAGCTGAGGCTCCCCTATACGTACACCTGTCCTCCTTCTGCATAAAAATGCTGCTGAATGCTCTGCCCCACCTACATTTTCACGTCCTGAATTTCCATTTACTGACAGGAGCAGCTTCATTCGTTGGGGGCTTTAAGGTTTTCGGCCGCATGATAAAGTTGCCCAGATTGCGTCACATCTTAATGAGCAAATGCAGCGGGCAGGAGCAAAAGGACTGAGGTTGCAGGATATACATAAATGGGGACGCAGCTACTTTCGCGACCAGGACGACGGCCATGATTAATCTCAACACTTTCCGACCCATTAATTTCACTCGTCTGAAGGGAGCTTTGCCATTCGGGGAGGCAATGGATAGGGCACAAAAACAGTGGGTTGTGAAGGGGTCTGGTCGGCGAGTTGTCATGCGAGTGCATCGATTCGCATTACTTCACACTCCTTTTGCAGCTGCCCAGTTTTTCGAGGGGTCCTTCGTTTATCCCCCGGTTTTTCATCCACCTTTGGGGATTTCATACGCCCCTAATGTGTCGATGTCCAGGCCTTTTTGTAACAAGGAGTCCGTTGATGATGATGATGATGGGCAGATGACGATGAGGTGTAAACCAACAACAAAATACCAGATTGAAAGTGCCCTGCCGCGTTGTAACTGCCGACTGGAAATTGCAATTTACTTGGCCAGAAAGGTAAGAGGTTGAGGCATATGAGCAATGCGTCTCATAAAATGGCTAAAATATTGCCCCAGGCTGAAACTGACATTAGGTGGTGTGGGTGGAGCGACCTCTTCCGGGGTTATCGACAGGGGGAGTAGCACATGAACATTAGGACGTGACCCGGTCGGGGGAGTCTTATTTCCAGCCATCGTCATGGCAGCACCCTAATCTATGTCCTGCCGAAAGCGGGGAGGAAATATATATTTATTTATTTTCCTGCTTTTTATTTTCCGATGCTCTTCTCTACTGGCAACACGAATTTTAAAAGCAGATGCGTGATACTGACAAGTAAAAAATATTTCTTTTAAACTTGTTAAAGTGATTAAACTTTAAGAAGAAAGCCACTTGAAAGATATATCAGATTTAGGATTTTGAAATAAATGCATTAAATAATGCTTTTATTTACTGAAGAAGTAATTTTGGTGCTATGTAAGTTTTTTATAATATTTAAAATTGAATAACATAAGTTTATTTATAATAAAAATAAATTATAAATTTGATTGCGCAAGTTCATTTTGTAGGGCATTCAAAGCTTCGTCCTCGCGTATTTCCCATTATTTCCTACTACGCTTTTACAGATTTTCTACCCCTCGTTGTCAGGAAACGAAATTACATTTGTACCTTTAATTTATTGATGTTTGAATGCGTTTGCCTAGTCACAGGACATTCCAGAGTTCACGGGAGTGCTGGTGAGGCAAGATATTTTTTTGTGCGGGAGGTGTGTCCTGCGTAACAGCTGTGTCTGAAAGGTGCGAGTGTGTTTGAAGGTGCCGATGTTAGTGGGATAACCTTAGTGGGCTTAGTTTAAAGGTTCATTTGTTCAGCACCCGTTCGGGGCGTGAAAATAGCCAACTAATAGAATGTCTTGACCCAAGAAAAGGTTTGCCAGCAATTTGATTTACAATCCTGCCTTAATGGCAGGAAGCGGAAGTGCCATGTGGGACGGCAAACAGAGGCACACATTTTTCGGCACGTGACAGCACGAAATGCTAATGAAGTGGGCAATGGAAACCGTTTCATTTGTTTTAGCACCCACCGTACAAATGCCAGGTGTGGATAGTAATGACGGATGGAGAAATCTCCTTTGGCAAATTGCTTGTGAGAGATTTCCTAGCGAACCGTGGTTCACTCGAAGTTAACTGGCTCTTCGATACCGTCATCCAAATGGCCATAAATTATATACTATATATAACTATTCCTTACCGAAATCCCCAATCTGTGCTATCAAGAACTTAATGCCACTTGCCAGACAACAAAGAAACGCACTTCCACAAAAACGAAGGCTTCACTCAGGAAAATGCTAAATTTATCATTTGCAATGCGCTCGAAACGAGGAGACATGCCACCAAGGTTACGCGCGAGTCTTTGTTGCAGGATGGATTGTAAAAACGCTAGTGCAAACTAATGAGTTGCTGAGTGGTCCAGACTTAAGAACGGAAATTTTGATGTAATTTTAAATATCGATAAATTCTTTGAATTAACTTTTGTTCAATATTCAAAGGTAAATCATAACCATTTGTTCGCACACGCCAGGATAAAGTTTGCCCATATTTTGTCATAGATTTCAATCTTCCCTTTGTATAATTCTCCAATAAAATGTAGAACTCACACAAGGCACCAACACTCAAGCGGTGACAAAAGTTTTGCAGCTTTGACAATAAAAAAGTTTAAAGTCCTTTTGCGCCATTAACCAGACTGAGACAAAGACTCGGTTTACACACACCCATACCCTGGCCAAAAGAAAAAGTTGAGTCGCATGGGAATCACCCATAAAGTCTGCAGATTGCCAGGGCCAAATGTTTGCGTAAATTTCCTGCAACAATTTTGCCAGTGGCCAAAAAGCAGGGAGGTGGATTAATGGGTGGTGCAGGGAAGTGGCGAAGGATGGTGGTGCAAGGTGACACATTCCTTTAAAAGCAAGCAAGTGGCTGCTGCAACCACTCAGTTGCTTGTTGACTTTTCCTTTGTTTTTTTTTTTACTTTTGACTGCTGATGGGAAATTTTTCATTTTTAATGCCATAGGACAAAGGAGGCGAAGGACTTTCATGTCGCACTTTTTCTAGTTGGTGTTCCGCTCGGCAATCAAATTGGGATCAGCATTGTAAATTGCCCGACTCGAGTCTCATATTTCTTTATTTCTCTGCCTGATTTTGATAAATGAGTCGGGGAAAATTGTGAAAATCTCCCATGGCACAGCTTGTAGCATTTGATTGCTTCTTGCCCCGGCGAAAGTTAAACATTATTTCCTTATTTATTTCCCTCAACTTTCCAGACTCTGCAGACGCGCAGAACAGAACCCTTTTGCACGCATTTTCTTTCGATTTTTCCGTTCATTTTCATTTTTTTGTACGAAAACATAAATTTGCTTTGTCGCAGCTTCCGTTTAGTCATGTTTTATTTTCTTTTTTTTCGTTTGGGGTTTTCCCTCCTTACTTTTTCCTGGCCCGTGTTGAACAGTTTGACAAGCTCTGAACATTGGTAAATTTTTTCCCCGACCCCGCTAACTTCTTTTGCAAATGAGATTTCGTTCAGTTTGCTGTGATAAATTGTTGATGGCGCTGAATGTGCTTACATGGATCGTGTGGGTGGGAATTTGCCAGGGGTTAGATTCCCAATTATTTGGGGCATGACTCAGGGAAGGCATATCGCTTGTCGAGAAATTTTTTGGTAAAGCTGGGTGAGGAATTTTATCGATTTTTTTGATCGCTTCCTAGAAGTTCTCCCCCTCTTTCGGTTTCCTTTTAATCCAATTCAATGAACCTAATATGGAGATTATTCTTTCGAATTTTTTGGTGGTAAGTGATAGAATGACCTCGAATGTGCGCAAGGAATTCTATAATTTATATCAGGATTTCCTAATAATGTATAATAAAGTTATGCACGTTTTAAACCACTTTTCCTTAACAAGGCAAACTCCTTCAACCTGATCCAACTCTTCAAAAGAACTTAAAATGAAACGGTGAAACTCTAATGAAATATGCAAATGATTAAGGGCTGAAGGATGGGTCAGTGGTCAGTCAATGGAAGTAATTGTGGAAATTATTCGCTTATATTTTGCACAGTCCAACAACAGCAACATTTTGCCATTAACTAAACCAAAACTGAAACCCAATTAAAAGTTAAACGCCACAAAGGCAAAACCTATGGAAAAGAGCTGGAAAAGCTATAAAATCACTGAGCAAAATTGTATATACATTAATTAATAATTAAATCTATGATTTAAATTAAAGCTTTTATAGTTGTAAAGATTACTTTATAGCTTTAGAATAAAGCCATCTAAAAATGAGCTTTATGCCCTATCCAATTTTATTGCCTATCGATTCGGTTAGTATATACAAATTTGAAGAACATGCTCAGCTTTTATTTTCAGTGGCATGTCTTGAAGTACAGGGTATTTTTTCCTTGGTCAAGTTGAAGGCTTCCGGTTAGCTGCAGTCGAGGCCAAAAGGGGGATGCGAGCAGCGCGCTTAGCATTTTATAAATAACATCCGAACACGCAAGCCGTTTTGCCAGGTGAAAGCTGGGAATGGCGGGACGGGGGGCGGGGAATCCTCCAACGAGTTAACGAAGCCATTGGCCGTAGTGTTGCGTGCCGAAAACTCTTTTCGGCCAAAAGAAAACTGAACCGAGAGAGAAACTTTTGCAGCTGCAGGACAAGGAGCTCGAACTACGGTTGCCGTAAGGAAGTTTGATTAAGTTTCCATCGACTTAAAGTTCCTGCCCGCGTGGCGTCGAAATTAACTAACCCAGAAAAGAGAGAACTACGTTCCTCGCAGGAAGATAGAAAGAGACAGGGACATGGCAAAAAAGGACGTGCCTGTGTTCTCTATGAACGAGAACCCAGATAAGTATGCCATAGAGATTCTCGTAGGCACGTAAACACATTAAGATGACAGAGCGACAGAGATGGCCGAGGAGAGCCAGAGATTGACAGGGCGATGGGATAGACCGAACCTCTTTTATGATTATTGTCTTAAAATTAATCAAAGTGCGTGCCTGAATTGGCCAAAGTTTTTGAATGGTGTCCTAATAGATTTTCGGGCCTCTCACACTGCTCATCGCTTCCTGTTTGTGTTTCGCATTTAATTGATATCCAAAATTCATGCTGGAACAGTAAAGACTCCCTAAGGAAAATTATAGATTAATGTTTAAATTTCTAGTCATTTAAAATTTGGTCTTGTATGTAAATGGTAAATATAAATCGCGAATTCTTCGGTACTAACATTAGCTTAGGTATATTTAAAAAATATTTAAAGCAGTCGTTTGTTCTATAGAATATATTCGATGGCTGTAATCCTGAATATCAACTGCGTCTCTCTGACTTTATTGTGAACATCAAGTATAGTTTTTGAGCTGTAAAAGTTTACTGTGGTAATCCCCACCACCAGCATTCGCTTCGGGTCAAACTTTAATACTTTCGTGGGAGATTAATTAAATTACAGGCAATATTTGTTATGCAGAGGACAACACCAGTCGAAGGATTTGCCTTCGAAGCTAAACAAATTGTTCTGGCGTGTGGAAAGTTTCCGGGCTGGAGACCTTCCCCACTTGTGGTGTGGTATTGTATGTGTATATATGCAGGATAGGCTGGATGAGGATGTGGGTGCTTTAGCTGGCGGTTCCGATGTGTCAAGCCTCTGAGGTGGCATATTTGACAATGTGTGCGGCCGATTTGTCGTTTGAAATGCCCGACACTTTGCGGCTTGAATGTCACATGGACACCTGCGGCAGTGGTTTCGATTTACTGTTTGATTTTCGGCAGGCCACTTCCACAAAAAAGCACTGCTCAAAGGCGGCGCTCGACATTTGTATACGGCTGAGGCGCCACACTTTGCGAAATGAGAACCAGCTGCGTTCGCTCGACAGGCTTTCTCCTTAGCTAACCAAATTGAGGAATTGACACAATATACACAGGAAAGAAACATGTAGGATTGTATACTTTGCGAGTAAACAATATGCTAATTCAAAAGTTTTTGTGGGCAAAGCATGAATTCCAATTTTCATATTTAAAACAATTAACATAATAAATTAGGAGTTGGTATATTTTTAAAGAGATACCATTTGCCTCTATATGTTTCAAATTTTATTAAGACTATTGAGTTTCATCAAAAAGCAATTTGGAGGAGTAAACAACTTTCCTGCAAATTTTTCATCGTGTGCTTTCTGTTCTCGAGTTTTGCCTCTGTCAAATGTCCCCGCCATTTTATGCATTTTTAAATATACAAAAACAGCCAAGAAAAAAATGCAAAAAAGCGGAGTCAAGTGGAAGCACATTTTTCAACTGTCATCAGTTTAAGCTGATGAAATTGCTGACTGACAGACCCCAGCCCACTCCTCTTTTTTCCGTGCCCCCTCAAAATTCTTGGTTTATTTGCCATCATCGTCAATAATATGACATAAGTATACTTGGAAAAATGTTCCTCCACCAAGGTTTTCCCTTTTCATCTTCGGGAGCCCGCTGTGGCTGAGCTTTGTCGGTTTTATAATGTTTTCAGACGTTTGTGCTGTTTTTTGACTTAGTGCCCGATATTTGTCCTTTCTTATTTGGTCTCCATCTGCGAAATAGCTGGAAATTTTATTTGTACTATCTTTCTACTCTCTGCTTGTATTTTTATTGGCTTTGCTGATTATGATGCTATTTTTGACACTCGATAAAGTAAATAAACACACAAAATGAAGCTAGTCGTGAACTATAGGTTTTATCGGCTGGGGCGGAATTTAATTTGTTATTTGAGAGTATATGATAAAATGTAGCATGTAAATTATTGTGCTACGTATTTTAGAAGTGAAAATTGATTAGATTTTATAAGTAAAATTTGTTATTATCGGTATATTAATCTTTGTCAGCGATAGGCTCTCAACCAGGCGATTTTTAAAGGGATAGGACTGTTGACTTTATTGCTTAACCGTGCATTTGATTCATCGCTTTCCCGTGGCCGTCATAAATCAATTTATTTATATTTCCATTTCGATTGTTTTCCTTATTTTTTCGCAGCATCGACTATAACAAATTGAAGCCAACCAATCGGAACCTACTTTGAGGCAAAAATGCGTTACGGTTCCGCCAATTAATATCGATGGTGAGTTGATTTTTATTGCGGAAAATGTGCTCTTGCTTTATTTGCAATGCATTTTCCATTTTTCCATAAATTGCATTTTGCAATGAAATTTCATTTGCCTTAAACTCAATTAAGTCTATACGGTGTATAAATATTTTGAAATATGCAGGTTAATGAAATTTATGGTAGTCAATTTTGATTTGTTTGCACACAATTTAGTATAGGCTATAAATTGTATCGATTTTAGAGAGTGGAGAATGAATTTTGGGTATCTTAAAAGCGAATTTAATGTTTTACTAAATTTAACCCATAAGCTTAAGCAGCGAAAATTATTTAACCCTTGCAGTTTTCAATCAAATTGGTGTGCAATTCAACCAGTTTTTTTCAGCATGTGTAGGTTTTGGTTTTTTTATTTTATAAAGAAATGCAGTTTGCGGAAGTTTTCCCGTGCAATTTGTATTACTAATGCAAACGGCAAACAAAGATTAACTGGGAAAAAGTGCAGGGAAAAATAGCAATGCCAAGTCAATGAGTCGTATGATTTGGGCAATTGCAATTCCAAAGGAGCAAAACTGCTCGTTCGCCTGGCTAGCTGGCCCAGATATACTATGGTTTGAGCCGGAAAGATGTCCGTAATAATTCACATCTGGCCAAAAGGGGGTAAAAAGCCCGGGAAAAGGTGCATACTTAAGCAGCACAAGTCGAGAGCAGGAAGACTCTTAGTCACCCGGAAGGAGCATCAGAAAATAACAGTTGAAAAGTTTAGTTTAAGTGTAAGAGCAACACCAGCACGAACCACATCGACAACGACAGGCAGCAAAACTTGACTTAAATGCGCTCATGCGCAAAAATGCCATTGTTTTGGATTTGGTCGTAAACAAAGCGGTGAAGCGAAGGCAAAAATTTTCCTTTTCCTTTCCACACCCCCAAGAAGCATAGAAAAACTTGGAAAGGTTGGTACATTTTCTACCTCTCCCTTTCGAAGTTGGGTCAAAAAAGAAAAAAGGCACTGGCTAGTATAGCAAATAAGTGTAAAAGGTTGGTCAAAACTTTGAGACCTGCTTAGTTCCCTGGAAAGTGCACTTAAAGGAAAAAGAAATGTGGGCTGCTTAGACATGTATGGTCAATTTATCAGGTTACTTTGCTAATTTATATAAATTTTTTCAATGTTTTACGATCACATAATAACAAGCTCTTAGGAAATAGAAATTTAATCTAATGAATTTGGACTATATATCAAATGGTGCGCATATAAGTCCCAAGGTGTTATCTCTAAAAGGGCTTTGTTTTTCTATTCTCGAAGTTTTGAATAATCAATGCTAAAGATTATTATATACACCCCGTTTGTTATTAATAGGGTACCAGCAAGTAACAATAGAAACAGAGACAGCAACAATGCGCCTTCAACACTTTTGGACACACACACGGACACACACAGAAGGACTTTCGAAATTCGAACACGCAGGATTGAAGGAGGAAGGAAGTATGATAGTGTGGGTTTGGACCCAGAATTCTAGATCCCTTTTAGTTCCATTTCTACTTGAAGAGTGGGTAAAAAAGTGCTATTGGGTTTTTGGGTTCTTGCTACTGCTGCTGCTGCCGCCTTTGCTTTTGCTTTTCATTTCAACGTGCGTAGTTTCCTAGAGATCAAAGGAGAAAAGGGGGAATGATGAGGACTTTGGCAGACTGTGCCACAAATGGCGTCGCATGCTAAAAACCCAAATAGCAACAGAAACCACCGCTGCAACAACTACAACAATGTTGTGAATGTTTGTTTGCAATCTCACTGGAAAAACTTTTGAAATGCTGCAAGAAAACCAGAAGCTAGACTACGTGGGCGGAGGTGATGGGGATCTCGAGTGACTACAAGTCATAAAGTACACAGCACAACAGGGCAAACACAGAGAGGACAATACGCAGACAACCAAGAATCCAAATTTCCCAAAAATTGTGTCCCTCGAAAATGTTCGTGTCCCGTTTTCTGGCAGTCCTGAATTGCAGTCACATTTTTGGCATATGTCACCACACAACCACATATGCAATTACAGGACACGAGGCAAGCAGTTACATAGAAAACATTTTAACCAAAATTAAATTTACTCCCCAACTCCATCCACCCCAGAAAACTCAGAAAAGACCGAACAATGCCGTCCATTAATAATTCCAAATGGTCGCCAACAAATTAACCATTCAAAGAGTGCTATCCACTATCCATTGGCCCTTGTAAGTTTTTCCAGAAGTGTCAGAAAACAGCAACAGTTCCATAAAAATGGCTTATAAATTATTATGGCACAATAGAAGTAAAAGAATTTGTTCGGTCACTTTCGCAGCGAAGCCGAGTTTATAAATTGGCCATAAAGACCAGAAGCGGACAGAGAAAAGTCGGTGGTTTTGGGGTTGACAAAAGAACCTTGCGACAAATTGCAGGAAGAAGTGCACTGAAATGTAGTACTGACTCGTTGGTTGCCCATTTTAATTTGGGGGACTGAGAGAATTGGTTTCCCTAAGTAATTTTTGGTTTCAATGTTTATTTGTAGAATAAAACTGCTACATTTTACAGCATGCTTTCAAAATCAGAGCAGTCGCACATACCCTAAAAATCTAGGGGCAAGTGGTCACTCAACAATGTTGTAAAAGGTTTAGCCAACAATTGGTTACTCGGTTTATTTGTATAAAATAGATTCTGTCTAAATATTTATGCTTTTAGTTTCGAGTTTACTTTCAGGCCATTGATATTTTCCCTTTTCCACTCCGTTTACCGTTTGTTTGGCTTTCATTTTGGCAAATTGATTTGCCCATTTGAATAAATTTATACTGTGTACATTCCATACGGTTACTTTGTTTATCTGGATGGCATAAATGCTAACAATAACAATTCAATTTAGTTGATTAATTGTCTATCAGCGGGGATATTTGCTTTTCACGGCCTTTTAACCAAGCCGCAAGGAGACGCTTGCGGACTGATTTTTAAATAGATTTTCACGGATCCGCCGCTCTCTTTGGTCCTTTCTTATATCCCGTTCATCTGGTTATCCCTCGTCATGTGGCAGCTGCTTTTAGGTAGCAAATAAATATTTTATGGCACTTTGGATGCGCTGTCTCTCTTTCTCTTTCCCGCCATCGAACCCAATATGGCCGCCGCCATTTTGGCATTCACTAGTTCGCCATTTTTACCATTCCGCCATATTTCATTTCCGCTTTCTCCACGTACTTTTGTTTCTGTTTTTGCTCCTGGTGCTTTGTTTGTTTGCCGCTGCCATGGCGCATTTTGTGAAAAGTCAATTATTTATGCATGTCACGTTATTTTCCGGCAAAAGAGCACAAAAAGCTGAAAGAAAGGAAAGAAACCCAACCAAACTGAACCAAACCAAACAATCATGAGTTGGGTAGCAGAGAAACAAATAGCACGAGCAAAAAAATAAAGAAATTTGCGCTAAAATGGCCAAAAATTCAAATGTCACCGCCAGCAGTAACCGCATTTTCCCCTTCCTAATTTTTCTCCGCATTACCCCGCACCCCCCTTGACGAGTTTTCACCATCAGCTTTTTCACATTCGTTAGGTGCCAAGCTGATTATTAGATTTGACTTATATGTGTGTCCTTGTGTGCTTTTGTATACATTTTGGGTAAACGTATATATACTTATGCCTGACACTGTGTGTGTGCATTTGAAAGGAGCACATACATAGGTGCTAAAACAGAGAGGCGCACAGGGATATCAGGACAACACATGCCATTGAAGCCAATGTAATTGTAATTCAATAGAATGAAAAATTTCTTCATTTGCTGCCGAAATAATTTTTCATTTCGTTATGTCAGCACAATATCGGCACGTTAGCTAAGCAGATTAAGTTTGGAAAGGTTATACCCAATTCAAGCCTTCGCTTCTTTTTTAGAAAAGAAAATATTCTTATAGAATAGCTAGATAAGCTAATATTTTGCGGTAGTGTTGAATCTTATTCTAAGTTTTTTCTGAGATTTCCAAGTGGTTTACATATGTAATCCAAACGTTCGGCACGCCGAATATACTGACAGCAACTCAAGTGCCATGCCGTCTGGCACTTTTAATTTCTTTAAGCCAGCCAGCCATTCAACAATCAACCCATCAATCAAACTCGCTCGGTTGTCATATGAAACTTGACAGCTAACCAAACTGGACATTATAAAATATATATGATATTTGCTTTTCAGCTGCTATAAAGTTCAATTAAATATGTTTGAAGCAAACTCTTGTGCTGTGCAGTGGTCAAAGAAAAGTATAATAAATTGAATTATATATAAATTAAATTTTATAGAAAACGCAGTGCTGAACAAAAGGAGGCAGCCAAAAGGTAGAGTGAAAACAAAGGCCAGAATCCAGCGAGTACTAAGTTCAGTGGGGCGTTAAATTGAATTGTTGTCACCACAATTTACACAGCCACGCCCCCATTTCCTCCATTATTCTGGCAAGCTTTTGCAAGCTTTTATTGTTGTTTCTTCTGTGTGCATTATCGGACTTCTTCTGTCATATTATAACATTATTTGCCATTTGCTTTAGACCAGCCGGAGCACACACAAGTTTTTCCCACTTAATTTCCCGGCCATCCGCCGTTTTTCCGACTCGCTCCCTTTGTCAGCGGCGACGGGGCGTATGCGTATTGTAATCAAGTCATAAATTTGCTCAACTCCGAATTGGTCTAAAGCGTTGCCAGGCATTTTCCTAGCCAACAAGCAGCTGTAAACTGCCTTTCAAGCCGCACGTGCCAACCAACCAGCCATTCAGATACATAAAGATTTATCTTCTGGGTGGGCCAGGCACTCCTTTTTGCTCGTTTTCGCTTTTCAATAAGAAAGGATTAAGTTGAGTAGGAAAACTACAAACGACAGGCGAGCTTTCTACCTCTTCGCAACCCATGAAAGCCAATAAAAAGCAAAGATAGCATGTCTATAAACCCACTTTTATAGAGGCCATCTCCTCTTTTTCCAGCCTCATTTTTGGGCGATAAGTGTTATATTCAACTGCCAGCTGTGATTCTAAGCCCTGACTCCCCCTCAAAAAAGAAGAAAGTTTCATGTTACCAGGAGATGTGCCTCCCAACTTTTCTTAGCCGGCTTTTTATCCACTTTTTGGTACCTGGTAGCTCGCATTTCACCAGTGTGCGTGTGTGTCACTTTATATGTACATTTTCTTATCAGCTTCAATTGGGAAATCTTTAACTTGCGACCAAAGAATGTTAAATGTCATAAACTTCAAAAAACACTGCAGAGGCAGGACAAAAAGGAGAAAGACAGAAGAGTCAAGCCCAACGGCAAATAAACAAGAACGAAAGAAAGAAAAATAAAAAATGTTCCTTCTGTTTACGGGGAGTTTTTCCGGGGAAACAAATTATGAAGAGCTAGCGCCATATGAGAAGCACTTAACTCCCTGGCTTCATTTAATTTTTATAAGGCCAAATGGAAATTTTATTCTTCAAGTGGCTTTCGACCTGCAACTTAACCAACCGGGTACCCAAAAGTGGATGATGAATCAAAGGGAATTCGAGCTGGCTTCCTCGAGAGTTTTGTACTGCAAGTCGAGAGGGCATAAAAATCATGAGTCTATTAAGCTTAGCAAAATATATATTCTATATTTGGAAATACATGCAATTGAAGTGTTCAAACATTCTGTTTTTTTCATTTTAAAGGTTATGAAATCAACTCTTGCAAATCAGTCGTTCTTACAAATAATAAATACTAACTAAAAAAGTTTAATATATGAAGCTCAATTTCCCTTCGATCTATTTTAACAACAAATGTAAAAAGCAACGGTGTTTTTCTTCGTTCGTATACGGATACTATAATAAATTAGCTTTTTTGTGAATTTATACATTAACTTTACAATTAATTGTAAACATTACGTTTTATTTACTCTTATAGAAAATGTAAATAATTACATACAGTAATTAAGTACTTTTCATAGTCCTTTTTTTTTAGCCACTTTTGAAATCTTGTTTTATGATTTCTTTCCAGTTTTTTTTACTGACTGTGGAGCAAACTTTTAGCTTTATTTTCAATATACCTAATAATATGTAAAACTAATTTCGAGTTGCGGGAAGTCAGTCCTTTGCTGTTTTCCTCACTCCTGCTTATCCGCACGAGTTTTGTGCAAATTCCTTTTAGAATTTCAATTAAACTTTGCGTTATTTTGTCGCAGAGCTTCCATCTCTGCCAGCAGCTGTCAAGGGCGGAGCCTAATGGAGGTGGTGGGAAATCGGTGGAGAAAAGCGTGGAAAAATCGGGCAGGGAATGGAGTCTCCTAAGAGGCGGAGTTTGCCGCGTTAGCTGTCAACATTGGTTGAACACAAAATTTCAGTTTAGCATTTCACGCTTGACTAATGGTTACTATGGACGGCCTGTATAAACGAAAAAAACGAAGCGATGTGATAAGAAAGAGAGGCCAGAGGTCGCTTTAAATGAATAATGTATTTCTATCCACAATTTAGCCCACTTTAGTGTGTGCGTCTTTTATTTTTTGCCTGTTGTGAGCCGGCAAAAGTTGTATTTTCCCAGCCACTAACTAAGTCAGAAACTTAAGCTGCTAGCTAGCCTTACTTTTTGTATAACTAAATTGCGAGACCTGCATCGGGGTTTTGCTTTTCCATGACCGAACGATTACTCGCTTTCAATGCAAATTGTCTGGGGGTTTTCTTTGCTGCTGCACTTTTGTCTTTTGCCTAACTTCGTTTTCTGCTCATCTTATCCTGGTCTACCGCTTCTATCTTTGTTATGGGACACGTTGAGAGCCAAACAATTTCATTCATATGCATAAACTGCAATAAAACGAGAGAAGAAAAACAGCTTTGCGGAAATCCTTTGCTGGGTGGAAAAGTATTTCCCATTTTTAATAATCGTAGCTTATAAAGCCTTATAGACTTCGGTGCGCAGATAAAGATGCTGCCAAAGGACAAACTCACTTTCTGACACACACACACTAACGCAGGGCTTAAAGTACACTATGGGAAATTTGACCCTTTTTCTGGCCAAAACCCATTTTCTGAAAGTCGGAATATTACAATAATATTTAGTGTACGCATTCATACATAATTGGCCAATCTTTAGTGCTGCGTACTAGAAATTTTAATAGATGGCGCCACAACAAAGAAATCAGCTGTTTAAAACAGCTGTTGCGCGTACACAAAATAACAATCTGCAACATTAAGTTTTTCTTTCGTTACAAAAGTTCTAATATCTTTGGAACCAAAGCGTTAATTTTCATTCTGTAAAAAATATTTTAATCAGTGGGCCTTCTATCAGGCGTTTGCAACATTCAATAGACAAAAAAAACTAGTGTTGTCCCAGTAATTTAGTTAAAATCTTAGTTGCTTTACAAAAGTATTTTTTTTTATAATGCCTAACTTTGAATAGAGATTTAAAGTGATTGCAGCAGATTGCATCAATAAAATATACCTCATGTTGTAGCTTATTTAATTCTTGTTCAGATTATTGTAATTTTAAAAACCACTTTTACCGATTCTGGGAGAATTTATAGATTTTAGACTTAACCCTACTTTTCCAAATTCAGAGTAATCTCATGCTTAACGGGAGTTAAACAAGGCGGTTGCTGAATTGTTTCGTTATTATACCCGTTACTCGTAGAGTAAAAGGGTATACTAGATTCGTTGAAAAGTATGTAACAGGCAGAAGGAAGCGTTTCCGACCATATAAAGTATATATATTCTTGATCAGGATCAATAGCCGAGTCGATTTGGCCATGTCCGTCTGTCCGTCCGTCTGTCCGTCTGTCCGTCTGTCCGTCTGTCCGTCTGTCCGTCTGTCCGTCTGTCCGTATGAACGTCGAGATCTCAGGAACTACAAAAGCTAGAAAGTTGAGACTAAGCACACAGACTCCAGAGACATAGACGCAGCGCAAGTTTGTCGATTCATGTTGCCACGCCCACTCTAACGCCCACAAACCGCCCAAAACTGCGACGCCCACACTTTTGAAAAATGTTTTGATATTTTTTCATTTTTGTATTGGTATGGTAAATTTCTATCGATTTGCAAAAAAACTTTTTGCCACGCCCACTCTAACGCCCACAAACCGCCCAAAACTGCCACGCCCACACTTTTGAAAAATGTTTTAATATTTTTTCATTTTTGTATTGGTCTTGAAAATTTCTATCGACTTACAAAAAATCTTTTTGCCACGCCCACTCTTACGCCCACAAACCGCCCAAAGCTGCCACGCCCACACTTTTGAAAAATGTTTTGATATTTTTTCATTTTTGTATTAGTCTTGTAAATTTCTATCTTTTCGCCAAAAAACTTTTTGCCACGCCCACTCTAACGCCCACAAACCGCCAAAAACTGTCCTTCGCACTTACACTAGCTGAGTAACGGGTATCAGATAGTCGGGGAACTCGACTATAGCGTTCTCTCTTGTTTTTATTAGTACTATTGTTGTTAACTTCTGTAAAATAATTAAGTATATAAAATCTATCACGAAATCTGTTGTTTTTGCTGAGATTAGAAAAAGCATACAAAATGAAAGAAAGCCTTTACGAAAATTAATAATATAAATATAAAAGACTCTGCCACGCCCCCAGTTTTGGGGTACGTTTAGATATGGTCTAGTGCAAATTATTGCAAAAAAAAAAAATTAAATATCTTTATTCGTTCTGGAGTTATGAATTACAAAAAATAGAAAGGGCGGCGCCACGCCCACAATTTTTGGTACCATAAAAGATATGAACTAGTGTAACCCCATACAAAAACACCAATTGAATATCTCTCCCCGTTCTGGAGTTATTAATTTAGGCCAGAAAAAGTGGTCAAATTTCCCACAGTGAAGTATTCTGGGAATACATTTTTGTAATTTTGTTTGTTGTTGTCAGCAGTTTTTATGAGTTTTCTTCGGGCATGAACTTACACTATTCCCAATAAGTACCAAGTCACATCCCACCCACTCCTTTTTTCTTTCATTCTGTGGCCCACTTTCTGCATGTTCACCCAAGTTGATCAAGTTTAATGGCAAAATATTTCCTGTTCAACGGCATTATCGATTCGGAAGAGAGAGATACCCTAGACTTGCTAGATATAAAGATACATTCTCATACTGAAGCAGTTGTTATTGACATTTCTATATTGATAAGTAAACATGATAGTATAAAAGTATTTAAAACGTTATGATTTTCAAATTTGTAAATATTATATATTTTTAAAACAGATAATGCTACTAATGTTTTTTTTTGAACACCTTTTCAACTGCAGCCACGAAATATGGAGGACAAGAAAACGTCAGTTAAGCCCCATTTCCGATAGGCAATTTCCTTGCGCTCATTCGGTGATTTCCATCTGGAAATCGAATTTTAGAGAGTGCATAGAGACTTCGTGTTGTCAGAGTGAGCCGTTTTTAATGTCCGTGCTTGAGTTGCTCTGGCATTTCCCAGCCAAACCTTCAATTTCCACCCACTCTGCCCCTTGACAGCTGCATCCTTGCAGTGAGTTTTATGCAAATATGCGCAAATGTGTTCATTGCTTGAAGCTCCCAGCCTCTCCTTTAGGGAAAACCCCCTTCTTCCCCAGGCAGCTGTCTTTGTCTGTCGGTGTGTCCTGCTTGTGGCATTCTCGTGTCATAATCTCTGACAACTATCGGCATTCTTGTGGCAGCCAGCTGAACTAACCCCTTGTCCCTCTACGTTTTCCCTCTACGCCCCTGACAATCCTCTTTGCTAACCAAACGCACTTGGCATCCGCATCTGCATGCCATTTGATTTGCTGCTTTGGCTTACGTTCTTTTTTTTTAACACTGCTGAAAAATGTATATATCTACAGTCACTACCAAAATGCATGAATACCAATTATAATCTTTAAAGAATTGCTTTTAAGTTGCTTAAAAATAAAATTTGTTGGTTTTATTTATTCCTCAGAGATTTATATTGTATAACTAAGCGATTTCTCCAATATTAGTAGATATATTTGATTGCATTGAATTGAAAGTAGAATACAACAATGAACAGTTTTTCATGACTTCTTTTGACTTATTGATGATTATCGAAGTATTATTGTTATATTATATATTCTTATTTATCGATTGCGTAACGATTTGTTTTCAGTGAAAGACCATTTCAAGGAACCTTATGGGAAGGTGGCTTGCAGGAAAAGCAGCTGCCAGCTGCGGTTGCATTTTTCCGCTTTGTATTTCCAGCTCTGGCAACAACTTTGTTGCTCGCTCAAATGTGACCACTGGTCATTTCTCATCTTCTGCAGCTCCTTTTCCTGCTCCATCTCAACTTGACCCCCTTGCGGTTTTGTTATTAAGTGAAATTGAAACCTCTGGTCTCGACTTTGGCTGCTGTCTCAATTTTACTGGCATGTGCAATTTTTAATAGCTTCTACCAGTGGAGAAGTGATTGGGTCAGGTCGGTTCGGTTTAGCTCCAGTTTGTCCTGTCACTTGGCTGGCTGATCCTTCATTGACCTGTGGTTTTGGCCTTTAGCTTGTTTTGTCTCGTCTGTTCACTTTGCTGCGGTTTGATCCTTGAGCAAAATACTTTCGGCTTAAATTTCCTGATTGACGATAGCAGTCTGTTGCTAGGCTGCTGATGTTGTTCCATATGCTTTTGGCACTCTGGCAAATAATTGAACTTTTCATATAAGTCCCAACATTTGCAATTGTTTTTGTGCGGTTACTCCCCCTTGCAGACTGGAAATTGCTTCGATTTATTGGTAAAATATGCAGAAACGTACAGAATAGAGTGTGGATAATTTATTCAATGGCTTACTGATGGCTTTAGTGAAAATGCTTGTAACAGATTTTGCAATTTCCCACACAATACAAAATCAATTAAATCCTGGCCAAGTCACATCATGCTGTTTTCCATATACGAGTATGTACATATAGGAATATACGAGTATATGTCTATGATTGTTTGTATAGGCCTAACGTGCCGAAATGTGTTTATGAATCAATATTGCGCACACGCCCCGTTGAGCTGCGGCTTCTGTGCCCATTGAACGACCATCAGGCGAACATGCCAAAGTTGATTTCAATTGCAATGCAATCATCATGAGCCACGGACTCCCTAGTTTCCTCCTTTTTGGCCTTTTTCATTTTCAGCCCACGGCTGAATTTTCCTTTTTTTCCCCCACTTTGTTCTCCCTTCTGTTTGTTTACCACTCACATGAGCAGCTCATAGCCGCCAGTTGGTCACTCGGCTAGCTTGTGTAACTTGGTTTTTGCTGTTGCTGTTTTCTGTGGGTATATAACTACTGAGGCAGCGAGGGAGTTGGAAAATATCGTTGTTCTTGGCTATGGCTTAATTAAAAAACCAATTTTAGCCGCTGAAGTTGAAAGGAAATAATTTTCAGGAGCAGCGAGCGTGGCTCTGGGAAAATGGTAAGGGATATAAAACGAATAGAAATAAATGGGTTACTGTTTCGCCGAGGGCTAGCAATATTAACAACAAACTAAATAAATAAACGGCAGGGGAATGGCAATGTTGTGAAGTGTACTTAGCAGCAGTGTATGAAAGATTTGATTTTGAAGGGTGAAAATATGGGTTTTCTATTCGATATACTAGAGCAATAGCAGACAAGCAAATTAGAAAATACCTTTTCTGTTCGACTATTTTTTATAAAATGTAATAAATAAATACGACTACTTTATAAATGTCCATTAAAATTCGTTGTTATTGATATACGGAGTAATTTTATAAGTAATTCAACTTGAGCCGTACAATATTTTTAAATGCTTAGTACTTAATGAATTGCGAAAATGTGGGGAAAGTGAAAGCCAAACATTCTTAAGAACATTTTGTGTAACTGTACAAAGGATTACTGTGCTATCTTGTAAACTCCTTCGCTTGCTAAACGGGTAAATTTTCCGCTCCGCCTTTCGTGTACTACTTTTACAACATTTGATGGAAGTGGCTTTCATGTTCTTACTTTCTTGATTTTTTTCTCTTGCCCTTTGTTCGGCTTTTCATTTTTGCCATGTGTGCAGTTCCAGTTTCCCTTTAACCTTTGCCCATTCCAAAAAAAGGAACAACGTTTTCCTTCTTGTTTTGGTTTTTTGCGACCAAGTAGGCAACCCGTAGGAAATTTCAAAACAAAATGCCGCTTAATATGGCGTGCCCTGGGTTTTCGACCCACCTGTGCGGTGACCCCGATGGGTGGGTTTTGGAACCCATTGATGTTGTTCGGGGGATTCATCGATTTTCTTAAGCGGCAAACGTTTTCTCTTTGAATACGTTTTTTTTTCCGAGTCTGCCCAACTCACTCATGCAATGTGCATAGGAACAACAACAACAAACCGCTGAGTACGTCGATTGCACAACAGCAGGGCCCAAACACCCCCGCCGGAAATTTACCCCCCGAAAAATCCATTCCAATGCGATAAATTCCCCGGCAGTTTTACGACCCGGACTCCGCCGGGGGCCAAGTGCTCTACGGGAATGCAAGCGACAGAAAATCCAACTCCAAGAGGGTTGGTTGGTAACCCATCAACCCTTCGACGTGTAACGCAATTTAAGCGCTCTCAGAATTGGTAACATTTCAACGCGATATTGGGCTTAGACCGTCTGCAAGTGGTGGCATGTGGCTCATTTGTAGCTGCCCCGGGTTTTGGATGGGTTTGCTTTTTGGGTGGTGCATGGGTGGTGCAGTGAGCGCGCCCACTCGATGCGATAATTTACATGCAGACAATGGGCTCCGCTTTTATTTGGCGTCATTTTATGCGATTCGCATTCTAATTTATATGTTTTATTTTGTTTTGCTCTAATTTTATTTTCCCGCTGGTAGCGATTTAATTGCAGTCATAAATTTGCCTAGCTCCCTTGTGGCTTTGTTTTTGTTTGGTTGCTTTTTATTTGGACGTTTTTTGGTGATTTCGGCTTTCCCAGGGCATTTATGACGTTGCGCTTTAATGCTAGGAATAAAAAAATTGATTTTAATAACAGCTTATGAGCTATGATTTCCCAAGCTTACACCAACATAGTTTTTGGCCGTAAACCCTCTATAATAAATCAAAATTAATTGTACCCGTTCTGGGTTAAACGTTTTTGACGGATTTTCCAGCTGCCCCAGAAAGCCGGCAACACATTTTAGCTGACTCACGTATTGGGTGCTGGAAAGTTAAAATTGAAAAAAATTTCATCTGACGATGGTGCAGAGGGGTGCAACACGTATTAACTCGACACATGTGTAAATCCAATTCAAAACATGCCACGTGCAACCAACTTACCACCCCGACCTCCGTTCTCCATCCTCCACCACACGGCTAAGCCAAAAACTTTTGCAAGCCAATGCAGAAAATAAATTCTTCTCCTTCTTTCCTTTGTCCATGTTTGTTGGGAACTCTGACTGAAAATATATCTAAGAAGTGAGTCACGATGTTGCAGAAATGTGAATAGAAATTTTGGATGCTTGAGGAAAGGTGCTGCTGCCAGCAAAAGTTTACTTTAAGTTTGGAAAAAAGATTATTTTGCGTCTTTTAACCTCTTGAAATCTGCAAAGTCTTGCTTAAAAATTTGATTTATTGCGTTGAAGCAATTTAATGCTTAATTTTTTTTTCCTAGTTAGTAGAATTTCGCCCAATTTAAATTCGTAGTGTGCTCACATTTGTCACGCTTTCGGTAACAAAAAACCAACTGCCAAGATACAGGCGAAAGAAAGCGAGTTTTCATTGTGTTTGATTTTGAATGGAGAGAAAAATGGGAAATGGACGAGAGTAAATGATGCGGCGAGGAAAATGCAACATTTTCATTTATGCAAAATGGCAAAAAAGGCAGAAAGCCCAACGCAATGGAAGCTTAAATAAATATATAAGCATCAAGACAATTTCACAAAGATGAAATTTGCGACTGCATTTCTTTGTTCAGCTCTTCAGCAAAGACCGTTCGTTCGGCCATCAAAAATAAAAGCGGTATGGTGTGGAATGTGGAGAAGGGGTTTCTCCATTCGGACCGAGATAAATGAAGCAAAAGTGGAAAGAAAAAGCTGCTTGCCCATATAAATTAGCCGGAGTGGCCTACTTGAGCTTGCCAAAGGCAATGTGTGAGCCTTGAATTCGAGGGGGAAAAGCGTGTGGGTGCTATGGGGTGCCAAGTGCCATTTAGCATATTTTTTCGTATTACTCACCCTCTTGTTTCTTGGAGGCGGAACTGGAGTCTGCGCCCTTACAGGGGAAACGGAAGACATTCCCAGAGAATGAGTCAGTAAATGTGGAATGAGTTGGTTCTCTAGAACCAACCTGAAGAATTTGAAAGTGGCATGGAAAGTATTACGGACAGAGGGAACTGTGCTAACCAAATAAATGCAGTTAAGTGAAGTTTTTAATTTGCATTAACAACACGAACGGGGGGACGGGAAAAAGCAAGGAGCAGCCGAGCTATCTTTTTCTGCTGCCAGAGCAGAACATTTTAATTTTACGCAGGAATACACAAAGGAAATGCCAGGGACAAACACACATGCACTCAGAAAAAAGGAAAGATACACTTTCTGTAAATCAAAATATTATCTCAAAAGTACATTAATCCCATAACACAGAAACAATATCTTTTAAAATCCGTGCATTTCATTATACTTCAAGAATAGTTTAAAGTGAAAATAGCTTGTCATGATCTCAAAATTCCGTGATTCCTGGGGTTACACTACCGTAATAGGTCCACGCTTTTTACTGTGTACTCACACCCCTCTCAGCGCCCATAAAGTGGCTGCTTCATCTGCGTAAAAGTCGTGCGAACGCGACAAATTGCCCCAAGGACAGGGGCAAAAGTTCTTGGTCTATCTCCTCGACTGCCTCCCGAAAACACAACACCACCCCCAAAAACACAACCACCCGCACTCCAGCCACCTGCCCCATCTTCTGCTGCACCGGCTCAAAACAAAAGACAAAGAAAATGCCCCAAAGGAAGCAAGGAGGTGGGAGTGGGAGAGGAGAGGGGAGAAAAGAAATGTAAACATCTGCATTTATGACTTTTGCGGCTGGCTAATCTCATGTTGGGTATGTCAAAACAGGAAGGATGAAGGAACTCCAGGGAGTGACACTGCCTTGGGTCCACATTAACCACCCTCCACTTCTCACCGGTTACAAAGGCACATGGCCCCGGAACTCAAACATGTAACAGGACTCGTTGCTCTGGGTGTGCCTGGTGAAGATTGTAATTAACATCAAATTATTATCAATAGGAGCAAACGAAACCGGATTTATAGGATCACAGGATTCATTGAATTGCAACCAGAGTTTGTGTGGATAAGGTAGTAGATAGACGGTAAACGTCGAGTATATTAGGTTTCAGGCAGGGGTGTTTCATTTGGGCTAACTAAACGTATCGGATTCCTGTAATTGGGCAAATAATATTTAACTGAACCGAAATTCCATTTATTAATGATTTACTTTGAAGGAAAAAGGATTTTATTTGGTTACCAGAATTATAAATATCTGTAAAACTATACTTATCATTGTCAGGACATAAAATCGCAATGGCTTACTTCTGATGGTCAACTGATACTCTGATATTCTGATTTTAGTGCCATTTTCCTGTCGCTTGTGCCATTGACAATACGTTCACAGAGCAGCCATTATCAATTAAATCGGGTCAATTACTGGGCAGCGCGAAAAACGCGGATAATGGCACATTCCTGGTCATTTGTTAAATGTGTTGTTGCAGCGCGCTTAATTACAAACGACGTCGACGCGAACAAATTGCAAACATTTTATTATTTTTGCATGGCAAACGGAGCGCACAAAGAGGACGCGAAGGAAGGCCAAAGAACTTCGTTTTCCACTTCCATTTTCCTATATTCCATTTTCCACACTTTTCTCGCGGTGGTGTCAAACAAAACGCAAAATTGCTGAAAGGCGGCATAAATGTTAACGGCTCTACACGTGTTAGATTCAACTGCAACACGCAAAGCTGCAAATAGTTTACCTGACTTACAGTTAGTAAACTGCAGTAAGTGCAGTGAGAAAAATAGTACTCATAAAATAATGCATTACGTTTCGAGGCAGCAGTTTTAAGGCAGCAAAATTGAACTAAATTGCAGCCTTGTACCTTAAGACCCTAAAATATCTTTATATTAATAAAACCACTAACCACATATCTTATCTTGATGCTTACTATCAGTTGTACCATGCAATTAAACAATATGATTTCCTATATATTTTAGATAGATTAGCTTTTTTCGCAAATCACTTGATTTTGGCTTAGTGTTCCGTTGGCCTATAATTATGCTGCTTTCGATGTGGCAGAATACGAGCCGCGACGCATTTAACAAGGGCCCAGACAAGGGAGGCTCCTCCCTGGAGGTACTGCCTCTGTCTCGCCATCCCCAATCCCCCAACTGTAGTCCTTCCGACGCATTTGTCTGTCTGGCAACGAGGTTTGGCTTAATTATGCGACAGCCAACAGCGCCAGCAACATGATACATGCTGCATGCCAATAGCAACAGCAATATCCACAGCACCACTCCGAAAAGCAGCAGGAACTGTAACTCTTATGTGCCAATTGGTTTGCAGACACCGTACGGTCGGCAATTTCTCCTCCATTTCCCCCAGCGGATTGATTTATAGTTTAACTACCTCTTTATTCCCTTTTTGGGAGTTGTAATCTTATTTAAATTGTTGCCAATTTGAGCGCGTCAATTTGGCCATGTGTCGTGTAGCAATAGTGATGCAATTCTCGTAGGTGACTAATTAAAATACGGCTCGGATTTGCGCACGACAATTAATTATTTATGGTTTAAGTGGGGTTTAAAAATGTCATGAATATTTAAAGAGCTCCGCTGATTGATAATTGCTTGCCTAATTACATAATCGAATGGTTGATTCAAGAGGTATAATTACAATAAAACAGCAGGTGGCGGATATTCTGGAATAATTTTGATGGTTTAACTATTTGATTAAACTTATACCCTACACCGATTAGAATGAACATGAACATGGCTATTTAGGTTTCTAGTTGTATATTATAATAGCCATTGCTTGTAAAAAGGAAATACTAGATTCTTTAAAAAGAGTATGAAAGTTAGACAGCAGAGATTTTTTGTTTACTATTACCACTCTATATTAGTAAAATTGTTCATATGCAAAAATGAATAAAAAGATAGAGAGGAATTAAAGAAACTCCCGCTAGGTGGAGCTCGCTGCTTAACGGGTATCAGGTAGTTTATAGGTAACAATAATTTATATGTTATAATTAAACAAATGCTCTTGTGTGCTTCTAAAGCGTGCTCAAACATTAAAATTTCTGAGTTGCCTGTTATCGCTGAATATGTATTGTATTTACTCTCGCCACAACTAAAATTAACATTTATTTTCCTCCTTGTCGTTGCAGTCACAGCAAATCAGTGTCAATCAAAGTGTGGGAAATCGACACGAATTTCCACAAATATGCGCCGGCAAATAGAATCGTCGGACGCTATGATGAGCCATATCAGCGGACAAATATTACCCACTGGAATGGTAAATGGGAAAATGAGCAATGAGCAGCCTCATAATGACGATCATGATCATGAGCAGCAGCAACAGCAGCACTTGAGTAAATAGAAAATCAGTGTTCAGAATCAATACAAAATCAATATAAATAGTGCTGAGCGATAGACAGAAATTGATTGTCAACATTATTCGCTGTCGCGCAGAACAATAAAAACCCGACTAGCAACGACCAAAGCCATCGGAGCGTCGAAAGCCAAATAAAGCCCAGTTCCCCAACGAAGATGGGTGGCAAGCACCAGGGATCTGGGGCAGGAGTCTCCTCCGGAGGCGGCAGCCTCAACTCCAGCCTCTGCAACTCCGTGGTGACGAGTGCCACCACGGCAAGCAGCAGTCTCACCCAGCAGCAGCAGCAGCTCCAGGCCAAGTACATCAAGTCGAAGCGCCACCAGAGCCGCTACACCAGCCTCCAGCACTCCGGCCACGATTCCGGCAGCTATCTGCATCTTAACTCGCTGTGGTCGATCTGGTACGGAGTGCTACTCACCCTGTTCCAGGGATACTTGGCCATGCACGGAGCCTACAGGTTCTTAGGTAGGTTGAAGCCACATTGCCTTCCCAGATAAACTACACAATTATAACATTTTACTACAAGCTGAAAGCCAGAATTTCTAAACATTGCTCATTCTGTTTGACTTGAATTGAATATGATTGTTCATGTATACTTAAATATGTTTAATCCATTTTTATAAACTTCTAGATATGTATATTATTTTCTTTGCGTTTGCTTGGTTTCTTTTTATTAGTTAAATATTCCATTTGATAGCGCCGAATGTGCTGCGTACACAATTTTCTTTTTGCAAAAATAATAAATACACAGCAATGAAAATATTATTTAAAGATACCGTATTATACATATTCCTTTGCAGGATGCTCTCTGATACCCTGGAAAATCGAACCTGTGGCCGAGCTGAATCTGCAGATTGTGCTTTCTGGAGTGGTGTTCATCCTGCTGCCGGTCTTTTTTACCTCTGCTGTATTTAAGGTGAGTGGTTGGCTATTGAGGTGCTGGTGGTGGTGATGGTGATGACATTGTTTCAATGGGTTTTTAATCGGGAGCATGCTCCTGCGATAATTAACTGTGTATGGAAGTGTCCTCTTTCTGCCATTGTGTGTACTCGGTTGCAGTCAATAATTAAATATTTTGTAGTCTCTGCCGCTGCAGTGGCTTCGTATGCCGGTGCGCTGCTGCTCTTTGGGTTTTTGTGAATTATTTTTAGTGGCATTATTCACGTTATTAAATTTATTATCAAACAAAAACAGCAGCGGCAGCAGCGGCAGACCAGGAGGAGCATACTTTGTGGGTCCTTTTCAGTGGATCCGCAAAATGGCTGACAACACAGCACGAGCACACACATTCCACACAAACATTGTGTGTGTTCTCTGTTTGTGAAGTCCTTTCACCCCTTTTCCAGAGTCTCTGCTTTTATCAGCATAATAAATACAATTATGGTTTTCCCTTTCTATTTCCTTCTGGCCGATATAGTATGCACATATAGTTTCCATACTTTAGTTAGTGTTTTATTTATCTTATATTTATTAAGTGTGCGGGCAGACGATGATGGTACAAGCTCGATAGGAAAATACAATCACCGACAAACGGCATTCACTCCACCACCATTCACTCCTTTTACTTGTTTCCGATAAAAGCCACTTAAAATGAAAGACAGATATGAGGAAAGACACGGAAAGAAAAAGGTGTGTGTATCGGAAGAGCAGTTTGTCTTCATCGAAACATTTCTTTTTATACCCGTTACTCGTAGAGTAAAAGGGTATACTAGATTCGTTGAAAAGTATGTAACAGGCAGAAGGAAGCGTTTCCGACCATATAAAGTATATATATTCTTGATCAGGATCAATAGTCGAGTCGATTTGGCCATGTCCGTCTGTCCGTCCGTTTGTCTGTCCGTCTGTCCGTCTGTCTGTCTGTCCGTCCGTATGAACGCTGAGATCTCAGGAACTACAAAAGCTAGAAAGTTTAGATTTGGCATACAGACTCCAGAGACATAGACGCAGCGCAAGTTTATCGATTCATGTTGCTACGCCCACTCTAACGCCCACAAACCGCCCAAAACTGCCGCGCCCACACTTTTGAAAAATGTTTTGATATTTTTTCACTTTTGTATTGGTCTTGTATATTTCTATCGATTTCCCAAAAAACTTTTTGCCACGCCCACTCTAACGCCCACAAACCGACCGAAGCTGCCACGCCCACACTTTTGAGACATGTTTAGATATTTTTTCATTTTTTTATTAGTTTTATAAATTTTTATCGATTTGCCCAAAAACTTTTTGCCACGCCCACTCTAACGCCCACAAACCGCCAAAAACTGTCAGTGTTGAAGACTCTCCTTCTCAATTCCACTAGCTGAGTAACGGGTATCAGATAGTCGGGGAACTCGACTATAGCGTTCTCTCTTGTTTACACTAGAAATCATATAAAGTACCGACATTATCTGGTGGAAATACTTTTCTTGGACTGAAACTAATAGGGATTTATTCATATAATAATATTATATTTGTTATTTACTTAAGTACCATTTTCCCAAGTATAATTTCGCTTGGTGTGGTGATGCGAGTCTTGGCGTTGGAGCTCCTGTCATTTCAGGTCCTCGTCCCCATATATGTACCCCTTGCACCCACTCAAACTGAAAGTTTTCACAAATAATTGGCTTGTTTTTAAAACAAGCAAAATGGAAGGAAGCTGCCAGAATATGGAGTGGGGAAATTGGGAGTGGAGTGGACTGGGGTATATGGTCCGCCACAGACTGTCCATTGGTTGCGACAGCAGACTGACCGTAGATCCTATCACAGACTCTGCCAGCTACACACCCCTTGCGGTCCCCAAATACACCATTTCATTAAGTATGGAACTGAGAGCCCAGAAAGGGATGATTATACTTCCCTGTAGCAGATGTATCAGTTTGCTAACGGATGTACGGAAGTACATCCGATCAACGCTTTGGTTAAATAAAAGTATTTAAGATAGACTTATATCTTGTAAAGGATGTCGGTATCAACATCGGCTTTAAATTAGATATATGACCTTAAATATCCGTCAATAGAAGTTTTCACAGAAACCCCCTAAAATTCTGATTAAAATGAATTAATTTTCAAATAATGTTTCCGTTTAATATTTTAGAATACCCACATTGTTGGGTGACTCAATATTTATTTATTTAAATTGACAAAGAAAGAAAATCCGGCTCAAAGCTATTCAATTTCCCATTGATTTCGGTATTAATATTCATTGCCCTGTCGCAAAAATCACTGTGTGGGACTTTCCTCGCCATAAAAGAGTATACAAATTGTATGCAAATATTCCTTTTCACCGCCGGCCAGACAACCACAAAAGCGGCAGAACAGCATCAACAACAAAAACACCACCAACATCATCAGGAGCCGCCAAAAAACGCAGCCTGGCAAAAGCTGCCTATCAGTCAGCGGCCAGACAGCGGGCGATGAAAAGCAAGTAAAATGGGTGAAAAGTGGGTGGGAAATAGGGAAAGGCAGAGGGGCAACCCACAGAAAACCAAAAACCGCCAACGAGCTGTATGACAAAGGGAGAGAGACAGCCGCAGGGAAAAGGGAAGGGGCTTCATCACACGTCACCGAACGTTTAATAAAAGGCAAAAACAAACGACAACGAACAGAAATTGGTTGTAAACTAAAATCCCAACATTGACCATTGAGGCGTGGCTATCAGGACCCTGGCAGGAACCAGGATTCAAAGTCCCGAAATCAGGACGGGCGACAGGAACAGTGCCAGAAGTTCATAGTTTTGCTTAGTTTTTTGCCATCAGACCAACAGACCAACGGACCAGTCACAATTACGTTCAACTTCTACGGGTACGAGTACGAGTATGTGTCGAGCGATAAGACTTGAGGCAATTGGAAAGTGGTAAAGGTGGTGGAAAGCGGTGAAAAGCCGGGCAAAATGGGTAAAGCGGGCAAAAGAGCAGGAGCTGCTGGCAAACTGTCACAGCCATAACAACGAGATGCAAAAACTTTGCGACTTTTATATTTTTACAGCATTCGAAATTAAACGAATGAATGAAACCTCTGGGTGACGGAATAGACGGCACTCCATATGTGGCAAGTGCCCATAACGAAATGGCCGGTAAAACTAAGAATATACTGAGCTTATGGCACTTGTTTATTAGAATCATTAAAGGAAGCACTAGTGCAATACAATGCTCTATAATGTTGAAGTTATGCATGTTCCGTACAACTAAAACATGAAATTAAACATTTGCTTGAATTGTTTCACTTTGCAGTTGGATTTCTAATTAATCCTCGCCAGGATACTCAAAGCATCTTTATGCTTTTTCCACATCTAAGACGTTAATGAAGCCTTAATCGCAGTGACATGATTTAGAGATGATTTGCCTGCGGCGAAAGAGCCGCGAAATGTTGGCACATTTAAAAGTATTATCCGCCTGGCACTCAGCAATTCCCCATGCCCGCCAGCACTGGCAATGCACTTCGCTTTTTGCAAATTGCAATCATTGTTGCTCCTCGGAAGCAAACCAAACCAAACGAGACAAAACCGAAACCGAAGCGCAGGAAAACAAAGTGAACAAGTCGGTTTCCATTTGCTGCTCATCGTGCTCATGGTTGCTCATGGTGTTCATGGTGCTTTTGGTTCAGATCCTGATTCAGATCCGGCTCCTTCATCATTCTGATGTCTGCTTGTTTTTAATTTAAAAGCCCGAAAGCTCGCCTTTATTTATATGTACATATAAATTTGAGCACGTGATTTTAATGCTCGTTTATTTGGTTTTCTGGTTCGTGGAAATAAATGTAGAGGGAGCGTGGGAATATATACTTTATGTGGGAAAAATAATAGATGCATGTATATTTCATTTCGCCATTTGTCACGTGCAACGTTTCCTTTATTTGTTGCTCTTGTTTATGCGCCAACGCGTCGTATGCGCAATGCCTTGGTTTGCTTCACTCTGTCGCTCAACTCGCGATGTGTTCGCATTTTAAGCGCATAAAAAATGCATTAAAAACCCAAACACAAAAGCACTTTTTGTGCGCATTTTTGTTTCTGCTCTACACATGTAAACCTTCTATACGTTTTTATTTTTTAGATTTTAATAATGGCCCCAGGCGCAAAGGACGTGTACACCAAATTGTCCGACATGCAGTTGAACTGGTGTGCGGTCAACCAAGGATATTGTCCCTTTTGGCCAGTCGCCTGTTGCAGGCAATTATGAAATGCGAAATGCCATCCCATTTTATAGATTCACAGTCGAGTAATTTATTCAGTGAGTGTAGTTGATGCCACTTGGTTTGAGAAAATTTGATATCCCATACCGAATAATTTGCATAGATTAAGTTGAATGTGTAACTCTAGTCAGCCCGAAATTAAATTCAAATCATATACATATCGCATTATTTTCATGAAATTAATAATATTGTTTTATCAAATCACTAATTGATTGTCGTGCTGTGAGTTGATTATAGGTTATGAATCACGTTAATATAAAAGCGACAGTGTAATATATCAGGGTATTGATTAAAAGGTCCGTGACAAAGAAAACATCACTTTAGGTCAGAGGTCTGATTTTAGTCAGAAATTTTCTAACGCTGTAAAGGATGAATACACATAAAATATATATTTTCCTGATCAATACCAAAAGCCGTGTGAATATAGCCATGCCAGTATTTCCGCACGACCGCTTTTACGAAAATTAGTCCCTTTAAAAAAAAAGGAGAAAAAAGAACCTACATCTTGCCTAAGCTTATTATTTTTGAAATGGGTAATAAGTTATTAGTCATCAGCCCGTTTACATTTTTTTAATTGGCGTTAACGAAATGAAATAATACAAAATGATTTCATTTATTTATAAAGTGCCAAAGAATTTCGATATATATATTTTATTTGAATTTACTTTGCTGTAAATTATTTCTAACTGATTTCTTTTTGTATTTTGCATTTGTGTTGCACTAAATAATTCCAGCTCATATAAGAGAAATTGAAATTGCATATGCATGCACATTTCGCAGAAAGTGGAGTGAGTCTAGTGAAATTTTCAATTTCCGCCCAAGAGGGAAAAGCGAAAGCGAGGTTGAATCAAAAAGCATTCCAAGCCCTTGGCTCCGCTTAGTTAAATCCACCCAACTGGCAGATCGCTTGCATATGTGAACTATATACACTCTTTTACAGCCCAATGAGCTTGTCGAAAACCAAATTATATGCAGTGCATTTCATTTTAATAATTCGGCGTTTTGTGGACTATTCGACAGGTTGGCAACTTGGCAAACGACGGAATGAAATTGGCCACAGGTGCCAGAGAGCGGCGCTGCACCCTCTCGCCGCACGATGGCCTAGAGGAGGAGTCGCGGGGCGGAACCCTTCGAGCCCTTTGGACCCACGGCGGACCCACGGCGGCCTTTGTCCACATCCTGATTGCACTCTGCCTGCTGCTGCCTCGCTTGCTGCTCGAGGCTCGCATTATTGAGAACGGATTGCTGCCAAAAGGTGAGTTTAATTAACCAACAGGATTCGCGTTGAATGGGCGAAATCAGAAACGGATGGCGCTCATAAGTATGCAACAGAGCAGCGGAGCAATATGAAGCTGCCGCAAGTGTTCGCCATGTTGCTTTATTTGCAGATGTGAGTTTCCGGTGCGCGTCTGTTCCTGAGTCAAAAATTAAAGTTAATTTATTTCGAATACAATTATCAAACTTCTTTTTATTTTTTTAATATCGATCCACACGTAACTCACTATGCCACCATTGTTTTTTTTTACAACTCAGCATTCCCATACTGATTCTGATACATTTTCCTCTGTTCCTAGTTACTTTTTAGCCTAAACTATCTTTTGGAAACAATCTTTGGCAAATCTTTGGCTTTTCTTATTACTAATTATCTTATAGCCATCTTTACAGATTCTCATCAGTTGCAAAACTTATAGGGTACCAAAAATTTCGATCCCCTTAAAGCTTCTTTTATAGCTTTTTTTTATTGCATGTCGATTATGCACTTGCCGCGGAAAAGCAAATTCTGGGGGCAATAGGGAAGGAGAATAGCCCATGCACAATGTTGCCGAGCACGAATTGCATTTATCCCCGTTTTTATTGTTGCCACGTTGTACATTGTCATATTGATGGTGTGATGACACTGGCGCTGTCGCTGATGACAACTATTAAAATGAACATGAGTGGAGGCGGTTTTTTCCTGGCAAGTGAATGGGAAGTGGGTGGGCCTTTTATCAATCATAATTTCCATTTTCGATACAATCAATTCGCAATCGCGTTTGCCATTCCGCTTTTTAATTCAATTTATTGTTCCTTAAACAAACTGAAATTGACAGCGATTTCCCTCCTTCTCGAGGGAAAATCCCGGAGCACGGTAAATGAGCAGGCCAATTTAAATTCGCTGGCATATGTGTGGGCCAAAACCAAACTGTTTAACGAAGAAGTTTAGGATGCGCTGAAGGACGCTTAACAAAGTGAACTTAGGGGAATATCCGAAGGAAGCAAAACAAAAATTTCCGAGGAGCTGCTGGAGCAACAGCTTCAAAGGCAATCGCCGGGGAAATCTGCTGGCCAAACATATACAGCCCGACCGCTCGGCAAACAAAAACACAAACGAACGAGAAAGCACACAGGCTAACAACCATAGGAGCAAACACCACTCACAATCACACACATGCACAAACACACAGACGGAAGGAGAGGGTGGGGGGAGGGGAAAGGCTGACAGGGACAGAAAAGGAGCTTATTATGGCCTGCAATAAGCCATGTTAATAACAAGGCAGCAGCAATGGCAACGACATCGCTGCGGAAACGAGTCAAGCGACCCAAAACTGTGCAAATGTTGGCCAACTGTGAGCAGGACACCAATCGAAAGAGTCCTGGGCCACGTTGCACCGACGGGCTCTGTTTGTACACCACAACCTGGGAGCTCCACGGGTGCTTGCGCCTCTGTGTACAGTTGGATCGACGAGTGTCACATGATGTCGCCGCCGCCGTCCTGGACGCCCAGTAAACTAATTACACGTTTAATGACAGGCTGGCAAAAATAATTGCGGTGAACGTACATTTCATTGAAGCAGGAAGGTGCCAAGAAACATTTGTTATTTAACGAGATATTTATAAATTGCAACTAAACTGAGTTAATGTAAAACATAGCTATTTAAATTGTTATTTCTCAAGTTGCATTAAGTTAGCCAGAGAAAAAGCCAACTTCAGAAGATCTCAGCATCTTTGCTTTAACTTTCTCGTGATAATGAGGTGTACGGTAAAATCCCAAAAAATATCTTTATGAACTTCCATTGCAATTAGTTGATTGTTCAGCATTTAAAGTTGCTAAGCCGCTTGCCAAAGTACACATACCACTTTCCATCAAAAACTTTCGCTAAATGGCCAGGAATGGCAGCTGGGATTGCAAAAGGAGAAAAAACGCGATGGGCGAAACAATGATGGAGGGCTATAGATGTGGCTGTAGCTGTAGCTACAGCATCGGCAGTCAAATCAAAATTTACTACACTTGAAGTGGATACCCGAGCCCGAGCCAAAGTCCCCGGCCAGCAGTTGGTCGGGAACCAGTGGGAAACGGAGTACAGAAGTGAATCGTTGGACAGGAAGGCAGGACGAAAAGACAATGACATCGACCATCGGTCCATCAGTCCATCGTTGCCACGCGGTCTAAATTAAAAATGTGGCACCGACAGCGGGGCATTGGGTTGGATTGGCATCATAAAAACCATGACGAGATGCGTTTAAATCCTCGCTGACTGACTAACTGAGTGACTTGGATGCAGGATCCCCTCCCGCCATCCCTGTGTGATTTTTCAATTAATTTCGTTGTCGTTTTTGTTGTTTGTGATGCTTCTGTTTGAGTTTTTTTTACCCTGTTTTTGCTGGTCCAGTGCCACAAAGTCGATCTCTTGTCGCTGACAGACATTCTATCGGCGGTCGATGTGCAATCCATGCTGGGCGGGAAATTGTTTTTCCACCCGCACAACTTTTCCTAAATTAGAAAATCATCGGCGCAAATAAAATGTGCAGTCAAAGCTAAAGTTGCACTTGGCCAAAAGGGGTGGTAGACATGGAGATTATGTGTGGAATGGCCCGGGTTCAAGGGGCCAGCTGGTCAAGCTAAGTGCAATGCCTTGTCTCGCAACTCCGTTTTCGCCATTTTCACGCTCGACTGACTGGCTTGCTGGTTTTTCTCCATTTTCCCTTCATTTCTAAGACTTTTTTTGCTCCTCCTCTTTCCTTGCTCTTTTGTCCCTTGCAATTTGTCAACGCGTTTGACATCCCTAAAGACTTAAGCTGGCCAAGATTGGCCTGTCGGCCCGGTTGATGATGCGCTTATGCTAGTAAGTTGGAAATTATGATTTTTAGGCGCCAATTAGAAATTTTCTCCAATTTGATTGACGTTCTGTGATTTTCTGGTGGAATCTAAAAGGTGTGAGGGGATCTGCATAATATCGGGACAAACGTAAGATGGCGCAATTAGGCGAAACGAATCATAAAAAATGCTTTTAAAACTTTCGACCAACTCGCATAAAAAGCTGCAGGGTTGAAAGCCATCAAAAGGAGTGGTAAATGTGGCCACAAATGCATTTCATAAAATTCAGCGGAAACTTTAACAACTTTTGAGATATTCCGTAGACGCAGTGTATGTCTTGGAAACCGTTAAGTATGGACTAATAAAAAACTTATAAAACTAGGGTGGTAAAGATAACATAAAAAGAAAATAAACCTAAGATAGGAAGATAATTCTGTCATTAATTTCTTATTTATATTCAAATTTTGGTTTTAAAATTTGGTAATGGAATAACCGTTCTATTTAATAGAACTTCAGTCAAATGATTTTTTCAAGGTTTTTATATTTTCTTTTCTTTACTTACCCACTGACCCATCAAACTGCCTCATTTACATCACAAAGTAAAAGAAGACATTAAAATATTATAATAAAAAGTTCCCGACGGCCTGCAGCTGTTGTCGCCATCAGAAAAGAACACTGAAAAAAGGAAGATGCTTAAGGAAAAAGAAACGGAAGTGGCCGCAATTCGTTAATTAATTTCATTAATACATAGATGACACCAAAATCACTACCAAAAACAATTTTATGGCGAAATCACTTATACGCCATCCTACACTCATAAATAATTAATGCAGACATCTCTGGCGAAAAACAAATGAAAATTCTGATGAAAACGGTTGACGGTAGGCGGGAGTAGCGGACGGAAAGCAGTAGGGCCTATAGTCCAGTGCCATATTGAGCGCATAAAAGGCTGCTAAACAGCGCGGCTCAGATTACCAGACTGTTCCCGGATGGGTGGGTGGCCTTTTCCACTGGTGCTTTGCAAGTGGCTCAAGACATTGGGGCCCGGCTGTCCGTTGGGTGTGAGTTCTACGCACAGCGGCGGTAGTCAGCATATATACTTTTTATAAAACTATATATACGTGGGAAAGAAAATATAATCAAATATCTCAGGTTATACAAGATATGGTATAAATTGATTAATGTGTGACATAAATTTTTGGAAATTTCAATTTGCAAGTGAATTAAAGATTATGGATGGGAGTGTAACTAGCTTTCAAACCACCACTGTACATGGGCTTAGCTTCTTGCAGCGGAGAACTTATCATTATTCATGCTAAAGACTTAACGAGCGCGAGCTTGGGCTGCAGGTTGGGGTTCGTGGGGACTCTGGGAAAATGTGGGGGTCCGTCTTATCGCAACTATTACCGCAGCTGAAAGTCGCCTCCTCCGCCTTCGCCACCGCCTCCGCTGTTGGTCGCCGTGGCCGGAGTTGGATTTGCGCATTTTCATTACTCTTATCCCCAGAGCTCCAGCATCTCCGCACACCGTCCTTTCGGCCGCTCGTTCCGTTTTTTTCTCATTGGTGCTATTGTCATTGGCATAATCAAGAGGAAAGATGGGTGGTTGGGTGGCTAGGTGGCTAGGATGCCATGTGGAGGTTGGAAGCCCGGGTTAATCTTCAGATTTTCGGTGTTTTCGGTTTTACGAGCCACTTGCCGCTTTGCCAGCATCGTCTTTGGTCATTACAACAAAGACAACGGCAGAAGGAACATATTATTATGGCAGCCATTGTTGTTATTCCACATCGGTTCGTGTTTCTTGGCTTTCGAGTTGGCTGCGCCCATCCTTGCTGACTTCGTTCTTCGTTTTCGTTTCGGGCCATTGTCTTTAATATTTGCTGGGCAATTCCCATTTCAGTGGCTTTCTTTTATTTCCCACCGCTCGCTGGGTAAACGTCCCTAAAGCAAATCGACTAATAAATTATTTTATGAAAGTGTTAACTTGGCAAATTTTCATTTCTTTCCTGAGCGCTGCATTATTAACAAGGGCATGCCATGAGCGACATCATAAAGCAAACTAATTAGAAAGCTTTCTGGAATCTTTGCAAAGCTCTACGCCGACTTAACTGGGCTAGGAGAAACAAATTTGTGACTCCGGGCTGGATTTAATTGGGATTAGGGTCTGTAATGGTGGGAAAGTATTGCGGTTTGCCGAAAAAGGGGGCTAACATTTGTTTGGGACGGGAAAGTTACTTGTTTTGACCCGAAAGGAATTGCGCTGTCAATGGAAGTGTTTGGATTATTTCTTGATCGATTGCCTTTCAAGAAGCTGCTTAATTGATTGTTGATTTCCTTATTGTCATGTTTTTAGCTGTAAAGTTTTAATTGTAAAATATATATAATACCAATATGTTAAGGCCAAAACATGCCAAACTTGTTTAATTATAAAAGTTTTAACTAAAGGTTGTCTCGCGTAACACAGCTAATGAATTCAAAGTTATCGTATAAATAAACAATAATAATTAAACACCTTTAGATGGTTTCTACCCTTTAAAGGTTATTGGAGATAACCCAAATCTAAGAATAGTGCTTATCTGCTCGCCCAATTGGTTTTCAGACTGCACTGGAAAACTCCTTAACTGCTATGGAACAAGGAAACAGAGTGGCTTGCCACTCCCAGGCGCTTCCTTGCTCCAATAAATCTCATTATCAGAACCCGACCGTAATAAACATGAATATTAAGTCAAGCCATTGCAAAGTAGATATCAGTTCGAAAGTTGGGAAGTATGCATGAAAGCTTAAGGAGATCGGGTGAAAAAGTACGGGGCGCTAGAGGTTCAAATATGTTCATATGTTTCCAGTGTGCGCCTAATTAGACCCCCGAAACTGACCGGGCATGTTGCCTAATGGTGGAATTGTGTGCATTGTTTTCCCATTTGGGGTGGAATCGAACGGAAATGGGATCTGCCGGAAAAATAGTTTGCTTTTTGTTTTCTTCTTTTGGCTTTCGAGCAGAGCGAACACAGCGTAGATTTCCTATTGTCTGGACATTCCAGTTCACGTCGTCATTGATTTGACTTGGTTGGTATTCATTGAGATTCAGGCAAAGAAGCGGAGCCCATTGTCCCCGTCTAATAATCAACGGGGCGTGGATTATAGAAGCACTGCAAGTATTGGTATCGATGCCTCATTTAATTAACGATTGCCACACGGCTGAAGGGTGGATTCGAGTGGAAGACAGGAATCATCCTGCTTATTACACAAGCTCATGTTTATGCAAGGAGTGTGTGTGTGTTGGTCCTTAACAGGTGCTTACCATGTAATCCTGCGTGATGTGTTCGAGTTCCCTACCGAGTTCAAAGCAATTAATTCTATGTACTTGAGCAGCCATCAATCCACAAACCCCCCTCAAATCTTTCTCTTTCGCTCTCTACCATTCCAGAGCAAATTTGGGCCACTGAATTGGACTTTGTTGTGATCAATCGACGCAATTTGATGGCCATGTCGGTGGTGGGTGCCACACCCTTTCCCAGACACCACCAGCAGTCGAGCCAGCAGCATGGAAGACTAAACTTTACCGCAAACAGCTTGGAACAGGACGAGGAGGACTACTTCAACGATACCATGTTTACGGCCATCCGTGGAGTGCCAGCCGGGGGCAATAACAATTTGTTCGATCTGCGACCCGATAAGATGGCAAACGGCAGAAAGGCGGCCAAAACTACGGCAACGACCAGGACAACAACCACCACCAACAAACTGAATGCGGGCAAGGACCAATACTTTGAAGTGCCCGATTTAATTAATCAAGACATCGACGAGGAGGAGCGCCAGGAGCTGGAGGAGGCGATTCGTGGCGAAGAAGATGATGGTGTGGGTGTCGGCGAGGAGGGAACAGTCATCATGCCAGATTTCGATGAGTTGGCGCCAAGAACCGCAGTTGGAACAGCCACCACAACAGCTAAGACGACCTCCGATGCTGACAAGTTGAATGTGGAAAAGTGGCAACAGCTGGGAACTCTGGGCAAAGAGGCCGCATCAAGCAGCTCCAGTAGCACAACATCTACTACCACAACAACAACTGCGCCATCGACATCGACCACTGCAGCCACAACAACTAGTACTAGGGGAACCAGCACCACCACCACTATTAAACCTATGGAGATATCAACCAGCAGGCAACCAGCACATCACCATCATGGAAAGTCCCGCAAACACCACAAACATCACAATAAACAGCGTCAACAGCAGCCACCGCGTCGCCATCACGTGGCCTCCCACGAGCAGGCGATCCTCGAGAGCTTTCCAGAGGAGGAGACCACCACGCGGGACAGCAGCATCCACCGCGTGAGACCCGAAGTCCTGCCGGAGCTACCGATTCCCTCGACGCCCGTATCAGCCTCCAACTCTAAGATCATTGCCATCAAACCGAAGAACCAGAAGCGCAGGATTTCCAAACGGGCGGCCGGAGTTGAAATCGAGCCGGAATATCTGCTCGGCGATGCCAATATAAATTCCAGTGAATTTGTGGCCAAATCGAATGAGGAGGAGCCCGAGGAGAGCGAGGACTTCGAGCTGGAGGATGGAGAATTTCAGGCGGTGCCCGCCCTGACTCCTGCACCTCCTGCTGCACCAAACAGTCCGAAGGCAGTGCAGGATTACGTCCGACTGGATGGCTTTGCCGGAATGCTGCAGCTTTTCTTTGGCATTGATAAACCCATCGATGTGGCCATTTTTTCCCAGCCACCCAGTGCCGAGTTTGTGAACTTACTATGCGCCCTGTTGGTGTGGTCCGTTCGGTATCCGGCCGTTTTCTGGAATACCTCGAAGGCCTTTGCCTGCGTTTTCAGCCTCCAGATGGTGGTGGCCGCCCTGGACATTATACTCGGCTATGTGGGTATCTCGAATCTGTACAAGCTACAAATCTACGCCGAGGCCATGCCGGTTCATCAGCCAGGACTCATCCTGAATGCAGTGGTCACTTTGGCTTTGTATCTTTTGTCCACCTCTTTGGTGTTGGCCTCTTCCATGGTCATGTACTTGTACGGACACGGACGCCTGGCCACCCGGATGCGGGATCGCTCCATCATTACGTTGAAGAGCCACCAAACCTGGATCTACTTCGCCCACTGCGCCTCCTTGTGCTTCGTCCTCGCCCTGGCGGTGGTGAAGGCTCCGCTGCTCAATGATCTCAGTGCCACCTACAAGAACAATTTGCACTGTCCCACCTTTCTAGCTGGTAAGTAGAAAATATATAAGGTTTCTTAAAAATAACGATCCAGTGAAAATTGGTATTGAATCTTACATAAATTTTACAAAGCACATTGCTAGAAAATGAGAAAACTATGCGGTGTTAAATATTATTGGGGTAAATCACATTTAAAATGAAATAAATATTAAACTTCTTTTTTTTTAGAATAACTCATAATAATACTCGGTATATAAAATTGGTCTTCAACAGCCAGACAAATATTTAACTTAATGTTTTTAAAACTTTTCCTGTAAGTTATTAAATTAAAATACTATAGATTTGGCTGCCCGTTCATGTTTTTATCAAGAACTGGGAACTTACATTTGAAACGAGACATTTCCATTTCTCATCTCCGTTAAAAGCTTTCATTTCAGAGTATGATGTTTTAGATAGAGCGGTTGTAAGCAAATCTCTGCAATGTCCAATTCCGCAATCGATTAAATGTTAGATTTGCATAATTAGATCGGGTACCGGGGCCGCCTTGAACTCGGTCTTAGGTATGTTTTGTGGTCTAAGCCAATTAGCGGCCTTGTTTGGACTCTGGCTCTGCCGTCGGGTGAGCGGTAATCGGGGGTTAGATAACCCGATGAGACAAAGGAGCCGTATTGAGTGTCACTTGGGGCGAGACAATCGAACTACAGACTCGGTCCAATTAAGCTGTCATACGGCCGATTGCCGCCGCCTTAACCGTATTACGCTTTTAACCGTGCAGCGTCACCATCTCACCTTTCCCCCTTCGATTTTGCAGCTCTTGTCGGAGTGACACACCTGCTGCTATGGATTGTCATCTGGCTTTGCCTGACCATCAAGCGGCGCTGGCACTTTAAGCTGCCTCCACTGGACAGCACTTACGGCGGACTGCTGGGGAAGTCAAGTGCCCAGCCGCTCCTGATGTCCAGTGGCCAGCGCACGGGGAGCAACTCGAGCAGCAGTGGCTGCAACTCGACCAGCACCACGGTGAATGGTGGTGACTCCAAGCCGGACATGATGAGTACGGCCACTAGCACGGAACTGGGAATGGGATTGGGATTGGGTGGGGGCATCAATGGGGGCATGGGCGGGACGGGCATGGGACTGGCCGCCCAGGAGGACATCTATTGGCCCAAGCTGACACCCAGTTCGCCCAAGCTGAAGGTCACCTTCAACGAAGTTACGAGTACGTCTGATGATGTCCTACTAATTGGTGACCAAGAACAAACTGATGGCAAGCGGTAAAAAATCGTTTTTTAGCTACCAACACCAAAACAACAAAAGCATTGCGGGTTTTCAAGCTCCGTACTTGTCCGTTCTTCTAACTCTAACCATAGCAACTAGTTTTATTTGTTTTTTCTTCACATACACACACTGCACCGCAAAAAAAAAACCAAAACCAAAACCCACCCACCTCGCACTATTTTTCAGGAATTTCATGTGATTTTGTGTTTTCGTTCTTACCTAGACTGCTAATTCATTGATTTTGTACTTTATCGGTGTGTTTCCTCTGCACGTCCCATTTTCGGGAAGAGCCATTATTGAAAACTAATTGCCCAACACTAGTCATTAGTGCTGCGTTTTGCCTCACATAATTTACCCCACATTTACCAGCACTGTACTCTCAGTTTTAGTTTCGATTCGTGCGTGCTTCTGACATTCGCCCATTTATATAATCACTTTTGTGTTTTCGTTTAGTTTAAGCATTTGTTAGTCCACTAAAATTCTTCAATTAAACATAGCAAAACGATTTATCCATATATGTTCGTGTATATCTATAGAGAGACATGTATGTATAGAGGATGAAGGATAATAATGAGAAACTATTTTGTTCCGCTTGTCGCCTGTTTTTTAAAAACGATTCTTATTTATTTAATTTTTAATTGTTTGATTTACTAGAACTTAATTACTACTAACTCTAGCTAATTGAGTGTGGGCGAATTGCATTTCAATTAACAATTAACTACTACTAAAACAAAAGCATTCGCAGATTATGTGTTGTTGTTGTCGATGTCGCCGTGTTGTTGTTGTTGTCCTTGGTAATTTGTTTAACTAACTGGAAAACCATTGAACTAACACAGATAGTGTTGGAGCGAATTCTAGGGAAGAGAATGGATTTAGAGGTCTGTGAACAAGCTTTAGTAATTGGATAAATAATAAAAAATATCACCAAGTTGTATTACCAACTTATATAAAAAGAAATTTTCATTTAAATAAGCTAAATTAGAAACAGTCTTAATGTTAATAATCTTTTAGTGATTTAGCTGGAACAGTACTGAAATGTTTTTATTATAAATGTGGCCTATAAAGAACAAGTTTTACACTTTTATAGCAGACAAGAGTATACTTTTAAACCATTTTCTTTTATTTAATGTTAATTTCAATACCCAAGGCCTTTTTAATAGAGATTTTCTAAAATGATTCTTTTCCTTGGGTTCATTCTAATCCCTGAGGTGCCTGACAGACCTGGTGGCAACCAACACAAGGCGGCAATTTAATTTGGTAGTATATCATCCACTGACCGGAATCCCATTCTCCTCCAGCCATACGAGCCGTGGAGCCTCGGTATGTTTTGCCAGTGCTGCGGGGGAAGTTGACGACGGCGAGTACGCGACACTAAGAGCAGCCACTGCCGGGGCCGTCGTGGGCATCACCATGGGCAGCATGAAGAGGGGCGTGAGCAACACCTCGGTGGGCGTTAGTCTGCTCCACCTTTCCGAGTACGACGAACTTCCTCCGCCGCCGCCGGCCAACCATCACCATCAGCAGCGGCAGGCCCACTCTTTTGCCCATGGACATCCCCACGACTATGCGAACCTGAGCGGATTGGGAGGCATCAGTGACGACAACCTCTCCGAGGAGGGCAAGTTACTAGCCTGTGTGCGCGACGACAGCATAACCTACGCATCCACCAGGGATCTGGAGCCACCACTGCCGTCGAACCAGGCCGAGGCGCCACCACCACCTCCACCGCTGCCCATGAAGGGAGCTCCCATTCCTCTGCCACCAGCGGTAATGCCCCACTCTGCCGGCATCTACGGACGCGCTCCTCAAGCAATGCCCGAGATGATGCAGTTGTCGCCCGAGCGCCACCACAATCCACTTCAGCATTCGCTGCCGCATCCACAGCAGCATCCTCTCCAGCATCAGCAGCCACCACAGCATCCTCTCCAGCAGCAGGGCCATCCGCACCAGCATCTTGTCAGCCCCTTGGCTCCGGTCACGGTCTCAGTTCACACCAACGACGCGCATGTAAGTCGAGGAAGTGGGTATAAGTTAGGCTTCAAACTAGGTGGATACCCTAGTAATATCGGGCTTATTTGAAATAATCAGGTTTCCATAGATTCCGATTATAAGCAATTGAACTGGGGGAGAACATTTAATACTGATACTATTTTGGATCCTAACCACTCTTTAGTTATATAAATTTTAAAAGTAAAGAGTATAAAGATTTGAGAGTTGGGGTGTCTAGTTTACTTAATAATTTTTAAAACTTGTATCTCCGTCTGTATTTTACAATTACGGTTTGCCATGATATATTGCACATATAGTAAGTTATCCTTGACAATGCATCAAATTCCCAGACTCTAAGGCGTACCCACAGCTAGAGTATTTACCCACCATCATAGTGTGTAGTGGATATTTATACCCGTTACTCGTAAAGGAAAAGGGTATACTAGATTTCAAAAAAATAATTTGATATTTTTTCGTTTTTGTATTGGTCTTGTTAATTTCTATCGATTTGCCAAAAAACTTTTTGCCACGCCCACTCTAACGCCCACAAACCGCCCAAAGCTGACACGCCCACACTTTTGAAAAATGTTTTGATATTTTTTCATTTTTGTTTTTAGTTTTGTAAACTTTTTGCCACGCCCACTCCAACGCCCACAAACCAACAAAAACTGTCAGTGTTAAAGACTCTCCTTCGCACTTCCACTAACTGAGTAACGGGTATCAGATAGTCGGGGAACTCGACTCTCTCTTGTTTTGTGCTCTTGTTTGGGCGATTTGCATGTGAAACTGCATGTAGGGGCGTGTAGCATGTCACGCCCCTAGAGCAGCAGCCTGAGATTTATGTTTGCTTTTATGAGACAGCATAAATCAGTGCCAGGGCCACAGACATGGGGACTTGGTCTGGGCACATCGGCAGCGACACTGTCCGAATTAGTGCTCCGGTTTGATGGATGACCTGGAGGAGCAGGATGGGGCAAAGGGAATGAAAAGAGTCTTCCCGATTTGATTTGATTTCGTTTTCACTTGCAGGAGGGGCCACACTGAAGCAGAGCCCCTACTGTCATCTCCTAGAATCTCTCATTATCCCAGCAGCTCCTTGACCACTTTCACTGACTTCCTACTCTCTCTCTCTTTTTATGTTTGTGTCCCATTCCCAGATTGCTTCCAGTTCCACACCTCGTTGCCTACGTCGCGCCGATTCGGGCGTTCCCAACGAGGCGTTGACACCGCGCAGCGATACCACCTCCACCACCGAAAGTACCAACACCACCTCACCGCCAGAACGGGCCCCCTCCGAATCCTCCAGTGGCGTCCACTCGGGCGAGGAGCGTGAGCTGGAGGTCATAATTCGGCCGAGGGCAAACAGCAAGCCACCACCACGTCCTCCACAGCCGCCCATACAGGAAGAGCCTTACGGTCGCTGCACCAACATGCGCATGTCCAGCTTCAATGCGGATCCCTCCGCGACCTCTTCGGCGGTCATTAATAGTGCCACACTGCCGCCGCAGCGTTCGGTTCCGGAGCAGAAGTTCGACTATACGGCTCACTGCAGCACGATGCCACTGCCGGTGGGCTGTCACAGCCAGCAGCTCGCCGGGAGCGGTAATGGCTATGCCTCCACCTCGACAATGACCAGTTCCATGGCCGGCGGCGGTATGCCGCCATCACAGGTCTCCAGCTTCATGACGCCCAACAGTATGCACTACGCCAATGCCTCAGTGGCCCTTGGAAATGGTAGTGGTCAACAGCCGCACACCACGCTGCCAAATGGAGTGCGCTACTCAAATCCGCACTTTCTGCGCCGCCTGCCGCACGTGACCAAGGCGGCGGAGTCGCCCTACGGACACTTGGGCTACGGAGCTGGTCACCACGCCTTCGTGAAGCTGCCGCACGAGACTCATCCCACGATTCCGGAGGATCGCGACTCCGCCAACTACTCGATGGCCTCCGACCAGGATTGCGGACTGTATGTGACGGCCCAGCTGCACTAGGATGGCTAGGGATCCCAGTTTATTTATACTACGTATTGCAAAGAGCATTGCGCACCATTACCCCTTTAAGTCATATGTTAAAGTCTGATTGCTTAACGGCATAACACATTGTACTATAAAGTGTTAAATGTCGGATTTTAATTTGCAATCGGATTTTAAACCCATAGCCTTACCAACTTGCAATGTTGTAAGTCCCTATACCCCATATCGCTCTAAGTTAGCATCTCGGTTTTTGTACAGCTCCGGGCCCCCAGAGAAGCCATACCAAATCCACTAATCTTCCAAAGGATCAGCTGGTTACCGGACCCCAAATTAAATAAATTACTCTTCGTTTGCTTTGCCTTGACGATGATCCACTCAAGAGTGTAGCGCTAATTGCCACCCAGATGACCCACTAAAAAGAATTGAAGCTTAACTATATCTACATCTAAACTACACCTACATCTACGGCTAAATCTAAATCTAATATATATTTATATTTATACATGCTATGCTCGTATACAATGTGTAAGATAATAAGCTAATCGAGTTTAAGTAATCCATGTAAACTAAAGTTTATCATATCATATATGAATGAATATCGATAGCTAACTGTAAGACCTAAGCAAATATTAATGCAAAAAGAATAAAATATCATAGCTCGATCATGTGCAAGCACTCAAAGTATTTCCCCCTAAGCAATTTCTCTTATCAAACGAACGAAAATTGGAATGAACAGAAGGCATACGAATTTAAGCTGCAATTCTATGGTTTTTATTGTAAGGTTAAACTGTAAACTGGTAATTTTATGGCACTACTAGCCAACACCTTATGCTTCAGCTAGTCGGCATAGAGGATAGACACCCAGCAAGGCTTTGGCATATGTATTTTCTATGGTCTCTCAACGCTTACCGTTTAAGCTGAATGTAAAATGTAATGTAACAAAGCGACAATATGAACATTATCTAATGTATGATACGATTGAATACTATCCACGCCCCATACATATCTTACACGCACAAGACTTTCGACCTCGTCCCTCAGCACCCGCACCCAATACACCCGCTTACTTGATTTGATTTCTGTGCCCTGCGTAAGTAGATAAATGTACTCCTGTTTTGGATCGGAGCCAATGAGTGCTCTGGAATCATATCTAAACTAAAGACTAGATTCAGTTGATGACCCTTTTGGTAGAGCATTACCATAGCTGGTCGTATTTATTTTTGTTGTCAAGACTGATTAGTAATATAATACATTTTGAAAAGCACACCCATCACAGAACTTGAAAGATCCGAAGTTGGCTTGAGAAATTCATAGCATTGATACGATAGTGGATAGACCATAAATATAGTTTAGTATGTCATCATTAACTTGGTTCCTTTGAGAAACGCACTATACTAAACGAGATGTGAACGGTTAGGAAAGAAAACTTTTGTAAAATAATTTCCAATTAATTAAAGCATTATTCGAATGAAATATCCAAAATAGATACTTAGTATGCCCTTTAAGAACATCATAAACACTTGAGTTATAACGTGAGTCTCTTTTTTTGCGCAACAGAGCAACCGATATGGCGCATGCATCCACAACACATTTATATTTCACAATATAAATTTATAAATATTTAAATTATTTATATATACAATATACGAATTAAATGGTTTATCAATGGTAAATAAAGAAATACCACCGCTTTATGTAAAATCCCAAACACCGAGTTTTTACTATGGGGAAATAATACATGGGAGCCAATTTCAAATGTATAACTAAGAAGATCAACATTTCTAAAAAGAGGAATAAAACACATATTTATCCTTTATTAAAAAACAATTTTTAATGAATTTTCTTTTGTTTTGTTCTTTAAATGTTTGTTTTTCATTAAATTTTCTCTTTAGTTTTTAGTTTTACACAATTCAAGTTTCTGTGTTCATCAATATTAATAATTCTCCTCTCCGCAAATTTTAGTATAATTTTGGTTTTTGTGTTTTATTTTGTTTTTTTTTTTTTGTTTTTACATATTCATTTCACAGTTTATTGTCGTTTCTCGACCTTCGATTGTTGTCGAGATATTAAAATACAATATAAGGTGTTCGGGACGCCCAACGAGAGCGCAGTCCTTTGCCTTTTTAATCAATTTTGTTCAACATTTGCAATAAATGATATATTCTCGTGTTGTTGATTTTGTGTATCGTGTATTAACGTCACCTGTCATTCGAATTGAACTTAGTAAATAGCATTTTGTTTCTTGTATTGGTTGCCTTTGAAATAACTTGCCATAATATATCATTTGCTTCATTAACACTTTCTATATGCTTTCGTCTTTGTTGTGACTTAAATGTAAAGAATTCTATAGGAATCCTAATAAGAATTTCTGGTATGACTGCACGGTAGAAATGCCCTCTACGAAATATTCTTTTTGCACTATTGTTCAGCAATTTGTATCTATCTTAAACCAATTGATTTCGGAACGGGCATTTAACGTCGACCAGGCCGAAGTTTATTATTTCTGTAATCAAAGCAACTTGAATGTTTTGCTGAAGGAGAGCAGTGGAAACAATATAAAGGTTTAGAGATAGAGAGAGTTTTATCATAAAAAAGTTCGTATAGGGTTCGTGAAGAGCGGAGTTTACAAATCTGATTATCTATAATGTTGTATGTTTCTGAATGTATGTTCCTCTGACTTATATATCGTATAATTAGTTGCAGGAAACCTCGCTGGTAGTTTTGCTTATCTCAAATATCTAAAGCGCGTTATCCTCCCAATCTCCCAAATGCTCGATGCGCGATTTTTTTGTGATTTTTTTGCAGCAACATTTTGAATGCATTGTCCCTGTGTTTCGGCATTTCATTACGTATCTCTAAATTGTTTAGTTCTGATAAAGGAAGCTGCTGCTTGGATGGAGATGCACATGTATAAATATTATTTAACTTCGCTTCAATCTGTATCTGCATCTGTAGTTGCAACTGTGTCTATGTATAGCTGTGTGTATCTGAATGAATGGACGGAAAGGTTCAACTAAATATTTGTAGCCATGAGTGAAAGCAAAACAAGAGAGAACGCTATAGTCGAGTTCCCCGACTATCTGATACCCGTTACTCCGTTAGTGGAAGGGAGAAGGAGAGTCTTAAACACAGTTTTTGGCGGTTTGTGGGCGTTAGAGTGGGCGTGGCAAAAAGTTTTTTGGCAAATCGATAGAAATTTACAAGACCAATACAAAAATGAAAAAATTTCAAAACATTTTTCAAAAGTGTGGGCGTAGCAGCTTTGGGCGGTTTGTGGGCGTTAGAGTGGGCGTGGCAAAAAGTTTTTTGGCAAATCGATAGAAATTTACAAGACCAATACAAAAATGAAAAAATATCAAAACATTTTTCAAAAGTGTGGGCGTGGCAGTTTTGGGCGGTTTGTGGGCGTTAGAGTGGGCGTGGCAACATGAATCGACAAACTTGCGCTGCGTCTATGTCTCTGGAGTCTGTATGCTAAATCTCAACTATGTAGCTTTTGTAGTTCCTGAGATCACAGCGTTCATACGGACGGACAGACAGACGGACAGACGGACATGGTCATATCGACTCGGCTATTGGTCCTGATCAAGAATATATATACTTTATATGGTCGAAAACCCTTCCTTCTGCCTGTTACATACTTTTCAACGAATCTAGTATACCCTTTTACTCTACGAGTAACGGGTATAAAAACGAGCACTAAACAACTGGATAGGAACAATAGCTAGATGTGTCCTACATAATCCTTCATAGTCATCCCTCTGCCCTATGACCTAATTTGTATTTATAAAAGTTAACTGCTCCCATCCATCATCTGTGTGCAGGCCAGTGATATGTTTGCTTCTCCCCAGGAATGCATTGCAAAATGTTGCCCAAAAGAATGTTAAAAAAATATCTCAAATGAACTCGCGGTCAATTGCAAACTAGTTTTGGTATTCCGTTACACTTTTCCATTTTCCATATCTATAAATATGCTAATGTATGTACGTGTACGTGTATCTTTGGCAAGCAGGTAACGATTTTTACAGCTCACACTATTAACTTGAAGGTACTTGATGCGTTTCGAGGCAAGTTGATTGGAACCAAGGCGGCAAAAGGATGCTAAAGCGACTAGTGAAGCGAGGGGAGCTACAACAAAATCGCTTTATAATATATTCATATAGAGAGATAGCTTTCCAATGCTTTAAGTTAAGTTAAATTAAACGATACTTTTTGCCTCAAATATGTTTATATCCTCATCGCCGACGTCAAAAACTCGCACATTTTGGGGTGACTGCGGAGTTTTTTAAGGTGGCGCAGAGCGAACCAAAAGCTATATAGCCTCAAATCGGGGAAGCGGTAGTTGGTTTAGTAGTCGGATATCCGGATGTGGTGTACATGTAACGTGTGTGGATCTCCTATGTACAGCTTAGGTTCAGATTTTGCATTATTAAGTTAAACTTTCTCGTCTTTCTGGCCTGGTAAATATTTGTTGTTATTTTTGTTAGATTAATACATATCTCATGTCCCTTCCTTTTAGTTACCTAATCTTAAGCTTTAACTTTATCGGTTTTATCGTAAGTTAGGCTTATTTAAGTGTTAGTGGTTCTTTGCTTGCTTATACAGTAAATATATTGATGTATATATCTATTTATATATGTGTGTATATATACTTAAATAACTCCCGTCTCTGAAAATCTATAACTCCCTTTACTGATTTAGATTTAGCTATTTATTCAATAAACAATTTATATCCTTCTGCGTCTCTGCTCAGGCTAAGGCTTAGGCATGACTGACACTAGCATTTGAACTTTATCCACCTTCTCCTTGTTCTTTGTTCTTTTTGTTCTTTTTTTTGTTTTTTTATGCTTTTATCAGTAATAGTTTAAGTAATAATAATCGTAGTAATCGTATTACGAAAATAATAGTGATCTAGGTGTGTAATAAAAATTATTTTAAATATGCATAATTTACAAGTATCCTTTTGTCAAATGTTATCCGTTATTGTATGTGTATATGTATACATAGACTGCCTCTACCTTTATCGTTTAGCTTTATTCCGTAGTTACGTTTTAAACATTTTACTGAGTCTGCTCTGCTCTGCTCTGCTCTGCTCTTGTGTTCTCTGTTTTCTGATCTCGGTTTATTTAAATGCATTTGTTTTCATGACTTATAAAAATTAGATATTTATCATTATTTAAATTTTTTATTCTTCCAAAGTCTTTCGCCGCCGTAGAATAGAAAATCAACCGATGTGGACTTAGCTTAGGCCAGCGACCTGCCGAATGAGGATCGGGCGGCTTCCTCTGGGATCCACCGATGCAGGATGTCCTTTGGTCCTTTGCTATTTGGCTGCCGGGCTGACAGCACTGGCGAATGGTTACTGCAAGTATACGCGGATCGATTAGCATACAAGTTAACTGGGAGGCTATTATCTGTGGGTGTTGTTAATCGTTTTTCGAACAAAGTGGTTTAGTAGCGGTTTTGATTTGAATCGGGTTATATCTTTCGTTTGTGTAAAATGGCAAAGTGGCGGAATGTGTGTGTTTTTTTTTCTTTTAGCACTAGGGAGTAAGATTGAATTGATTTAAATTGATATTGATTTGGGTGCACTTACTAAATTCAGTTCAGTTTAAAGTTCGCTTGAATTGAATTGTGCTTGGGTGCTTAAAATGTTTTCGTTGTGGAGGCTGTTTGTTTGGGTGTCGTTAGTGTTGGAAACTGTTATTCGCCCGGCTCCTCCATAATGACTGATTCGCCGGCCCAAACAATCGGACGACCCTGGTGTGGTTTCAAAGTTGGTTGGTAACAGCACTGGTATTTCTTAAATTCTTATATATATGCAATATGTTTACAGAAGAGATAGGCCTAGAAAATCGCTATATTATGTATGTATGTTGGTGGACTAGCCAGGATTTGCCATTTTATGTTTCGAAATGTAGTTATTGTAGGTGCTTTTTTTTTTTACCAAAGCTAAGTCAAACTGTGATGTTAGAGCACTTTAAAGAAAAATATTACGCATATGTAGTGCGGTCGTAAATTATAACGAATCAAAATGGATAAACTGGATACTTAACTACTCATGCACTAGAAAAATGCTAAGCAAAACGGTTTTGTGTTCGGTTCTAGTAAATTGATTTTGATTGGGTAGTTGGGGATTGAGAAACATACCTATATGAGTATTATACGAGTCTATGTGAAAACTACGTTGAAGTAACGGTAACTTTAACGGTAACGGTGATTTATGGTGACTTATTTTCGTATTTTGGTATTAATTTGGTATTGCAGTTTGGTATTTTTGATTGGTTTGCTTTCGATCAACTCTCCATTCAATGTTTCAGTTTCAGTACACAATGCGAATTGGTTCATTCTACTTTGTCTCATGGGAGTAGTGTTTTTGTGGGTTTCCGTGAGTTTAAGAAGCTATTCATTTACTGGAGTGCGTATGTATATTGTATATGTATATTTCTAACTAAAAACAACAAATGCTTTGATGTTCAGAATAGTATCGGTTTAATTTCAAACTGGTTGGCTGGACCTTTCAACTGATCTTTTGAGCTTGGGATTTCTTTTTACAGGTGTTTTAAGCTTGATTACGCTACAAAGTTAAATAACTTTTGTTCTTGTTAACTTGCTATGAACAAAACGTTGAGCTAAATACTATATAAATATATGTTCTGTGTGTAGACTTATATAAATATATGCAAGTGTTTTTTGTTTATCAAATTTGCGATTTGCAAAATCTCTATTTTACTTTTGTTTTTGTACTCTTGTACGAATCGAGTTTGAAATAATCTGGTTTTTAGTCGAGTTTCAGTTTATTTATGTTAAGTTTAGATCTAGAGTTTGAGTGAGTCGAGTGAGGCTATGGATGAGCGCCTAGAGCCTAAGCCTATATTAGTGGGACAACTGACCAGTGAGGTGGTGCCAAAGAGCTTGTACCAGCCGATCACGATATTCGACAAATTCAGATCGTCGAGCATTATCTGCGCCACGCCCATAAACACCTTCTTCTCGATGCGGCCATAGTCGCCCCACACGGTAATCTGGAACGTAAATAAGGTAAGAATTGGTTCAAAAAATTCCATCAATCTCCATTAATGACAACTCACCTGCAGTATGCAACCGGTGTAGGACTGCTTGAACACCAACTGCTGCTGGTACAGTGGATCCAGGGTGCGTCGAGCCGAGGAAGTCTTCATCTTGTCCACACAGCGCTTTCCCGACACTAGGTACACCTTTACATACGGAGCAGGCAGCATTTTTGACTGGGCTTTTTGCTGGGGATCGCAAAACCAAGTGTTAGGAAACCAGATGGTGTTATAAGTGGGCTTGCAACCTACCTGTAAGCCCCTGGCACGTATAACCTCCACCTCCAGACAGCCCTTTTGGTGGCACAGCGAAAGCTGGATGTCGCCCAGCGAGGGAGCTCCCAGCACCTGGCGACCAACCAGTTGACCAGGTCCCAGGCCATCCACGAACTCATTGAGGGCTCCATCGTTGCGCAAAGAAGGGGAGAATCTATGTGGGCGGATCGGGGATTTCAAGGGTGTTTGGGTGTGGGGCACAGTAAAGAAAGCACTTTAGTACAGCGTCGTTGGTGATGTATCTTTTTCTTTGTATCATCTCTCATCTCAAGAACTTGGTTAAATTAGGAACAAAATTTACACAAAGAAAGGAATTCTGTTTTCAGAGAAAAAGAATAATATCTCTTTATACACAGGGAGTTGTAGAAAGACAGTAGATGTTTTAGTTTCAGTTGGTGGTTGCGATCGCAACTGTTCTGTGGTCTGAAATGGATCAGTGTTGTTGGTTGAGAGGTGGTTTCGGTGGTGAATGTGATACTTAAGGTGATACTGGTGTGTGGTTGTGGTGGGTGCGGAGGAGAGAGACTAGTGGAGTCAAAGTTCGATGGTGGCATGCAAGTGTCTTTCGTTTCGTGGAGCAAAAGTGCAGAAAAGGTAAGACTAGGACAAGGAGTTTTCTAGCCGAAACCTAAGTCATCTAAATAGAGAGAATACTGGTTCTCAAGAGAATTATTTTACGATTTATAAAGCTCTGTTTAGTGATCGGCTTATTATAATCCCTTCATTTACACACACATCGATAAGTGAGGATATCTTTTTTATATACATATATATATACTATAGATATTGCTGAAAATTATAGTTAAAATTAAGTTAAAAAATCACAATTTATACACATTACAAGACAGAAAATTATACAAACAAGTCGAAGAATCAAACGGAACTCAGGTTAGGAAAAGTGGAATACACATAGAGAAAATATGTACGCAAATGCAGGCTCGCTTCAGCGGTTTCTTTTTTATTTAAGGGCGCACGCATATAGACATCGATAAAAAAGAGTGGCAGGATGAAAGAGTTTTGTTACACAGGAAAATTGGAGATGGGATCGCCACACAGATTACCATATACACAAGCCAAAGCATAGAGAGTTTTAGATTGAGCTAGAGAGTCGGAGTGTGAGAGAATAAAGTCAGAGATTCAGAGATACAGAGACAAAGACAGAGGCAGGCAAGATAGAGGTCCTTCGGCCGGAAAGGTGATAATAGACTTGCTTTGGCCAAGCGGCCATGCGGATGCGATCGGGAGACTTACGATGAGCCCTCGGAGCTAGTGATCGAGTGAATGCTGCCGGCACTGTAACGGGTCACCGGAGGCAACGGCGGAACCTCCACCGACCGCTGGATGCTGCCCGCCGAGCCGCGCGACTGCCGCTGGTGGTATGGATGTGGTGGTGGTAGTGTGATATGGTGGTGACCAGCGGAGCTGGTCGAGCTGCCTGATATTGCGAGCTGTGCCTGGTATTGCTCTTGTTCTGCCGGAGACAACAAGACATATTTATACGGATTTGCTGTGTGTGCGCGTATATACAGGGGGTGGTTGGGGTGATCTCTATCGAATACGATCAATAAGATGACCCTATAATGTGGCAATATCTAGACATTCAACAGTAATATGGTCGGAATATAAACCCACTATGTACAATTAGTAAGAACTCCACTACCTTTGGTTCACCAATGGAATATGATAAATATTAATATTTCTGGTAATTCAGGTACTTAATTACACAAGCCCATTTGGATCTGAAAACTCTGTAGCGACGATGCAGGGTTTGGTTAGATAGCGACGCTGGGCTCTTGGAAACCACAAATCTCGAACAGCGAGACCCCAAAAGGAGAACGAGACAGAGTAGAGGCGTAAACGGAAATCGGAATACAAACATAGGGGTAAAATCAAGCGAGAACTTTAACTGAATATCTATAAGAACAAAGATTTCAGAGAACACATTATATGTATATATATATATTTATATATCAGCGAAAAATCATCGAAACTAGAGGCAACAACTATTGCGATGTTATGCTAGAAACTCAACCCGTCTGGTTGTGTATTACACATCTAGTATTTATAGAGTGTTGAAGCTTTCTTGTGACTTATATATATTTACTATGCACTATTTGTTCCACTAATATCGTGTGCAATGCGAATTTTGCTTGCGTCTTGATTCTTGGCCAATTTTTTGATGATGTTACTGGTTGTTGATAATGCAGCTGTTGTTTGAGCTACTTGTTGTTGAATTTGTGGTGTGTTGGTTGTTGATTGTTGTAGTTGTTGTTGTTGTGGTTATAGTTCTTGTTGTTGGATGTCTTTTGACTTTCTGTGACAGAGCTCCCTGTATACATACATACTTTAGTTATTCGATTCGTACTTGCGATAAACATAACGAACTGAAGGAGAGTCTAGCGGGAGGCAGATGATAAACATTAGTTCGTTGGCTTAAGAATCGAAGAACTGAACCGATCTACGGTCTTTTTTTATTTTCTTTAATATTTTTTGATTTTAATTTTGTTTGAAAGGTGTAGATTCTGCGCGGTTGTGTGGATGGACTCCGTGTTGGGGATGTAGACTCTTACCGCTTACAACAAAAAGCCGTAGCTGAAGCCAAGTAACTAGCTTTAGCTTGAGCTATGGCGATAACTTATCGAGATAGAGGCTGCAATAGATTGGTAGTAGCTTGGTATGTCGAGTACGAGTGGTTACGAGAGAGAGTATATAAGTAGGTATAGGTTGGCTTAACTCAATGCATGCAAATCGAGTAGAACGCTAGGATAATAATAAATGTTGTGTGGTTTGGTAATACAATATGACATTAGCAATCTGTACGGTTTTGGTTAGTAATAGTAAATAGAGTATGCTGCTACAAAAGTAAAATGCAAATGGGGCCCAGCCACAACGATGCACAGTGGGTGCGAAAAGTGTGTGCCACGTGTGCGCACAGGCGAAAGCTTTGCTCAAGAGCCGGCATTTTCGGGGAAAACTGCGGATGGGCAAAGCTTTCGGTGTGCCTCGCTTCGTTTTAAAGTGGGTTTCCCCATTATTGGGGGATACCCCTTGTAAGCCTAAAAATACGTATCGACTTTGGATTGGATTGTTGGTTCTTGGTTTGCTGGTTTCTTTGGGTTGTTCTGGTTTTGGTTTAATTTGTATTGCTGCGTCTGCGCTTTAAAGGATATCGGATATAATAAATCAAGTTAACTTGGGAAAGGCGGGCTACGTTAAAAGTTACTTTAAAGTTGGACATGCCTGCGAAAAAGTATAGACATAGAGAGCTTTGGCTGAAGCTTTGGCAAAGAGCGCGCGCGAAAAGTCAGAGAGCAAAGTGAATGAAAAGCTCTTATATCTAGGGATTGAAGGACTAACATCCTGTGTGCTGAACGGGGATTTGTTTTCGGGTTGGGGGTTGCTGTTACCGATACTGTACTGTTACTGCCTTACGGTTACGGTTACTGATACGACTAATGTTTATCATCTCATTCGACAGACTTACTGGCATTGGCTTCTCTCGTTAAACAGCTTCGTTTTCCTTCTCCATAAAGGCAACTCAAAACATAAAAAGAAAATCACAAAACGATAATCAACCGAAAATAACTGATAGCATAGCATAGTAGAGTAGAAGTTTAGAGTAGAGTAGAGAGAAGATAGTTCGGAGTAGAAAGTTGGACTTGTGCGCACCTTTCCCCGCCGGCACCATCGCCAAAGAACTGTTCGATGGCGTCCGCCTCCGAGGACGAGCCGCGGGACAGGCCGCCCCCGCCGGCACCACCTGACCCACCGGCGGCACCACCGGCACCGCCAAGACTGACGCCCAATCCGCCACCGGTTCGCAGTTCCCGCGTTATATCGCCAGGCAGCACTTCTTCGCTGCGATGCACCGTGAACGAGTTCTTACCCTTCTTTCCAAAGCCCATACGTCTTTTACGACCTTCGAGTATGGCATTTTACACAATTTTAGTATTCTTAGCATTACTTTATAGTTGGTTAGTTTGGTTAGCTTGGCTATATGGCTATGGTTATGGGTATGAATTTGGTTACTGGTTAGTTGGGTAAAAGCAAAATCGAATGGCAAAGCTATGGATTAAAATAGGGAGATATATGACTGCTCATGGAGGACATCAAGTTCCAAACTGAGCCTACGAATAACTGGGCAAATGATTAACTGATTGATCGATTGACTGGCTGACTGAGCAACACAAGGCAACGGAACGAGAACGGTTAACGAGTGCAAACAGAGAACGGAACAAAATCGCCCTACCTGTGGCCGAAAGCTGCGAGGTTGAGTTCGACTTCTTGCCCATGCCGCTGCCTCCTTTTGGGGATCGCTCCTGGTCGACGCCGCCGCCCTTCTTTCGATCGTTCGCGGTGTCCGAGAGGCTGCCATCTGTGGGATAACATTAGTTACATTAGTTACAGGCGTTAAATACACTTTGACAATGATGGACTTCTTAAGGCTATGTGCTTCTAAGTGCACCGGCGATGTTCTGTTTTTAATATATGAAATATTTTATTTAGAATACATGATGTTTTAGAATTGTCAAGGATCTTTAGAGTTATTAGCATAGGTTTACAAGTGCGGGATATTGCCCGTTTGTTCGATTAAATCTTGGATGAATATCAGTGGGTGTACTCCCCACATTTTACTCATTTTACTCACCGACTTTATCTTCGGCACACGCACTCTCCGCTGACTTGGCGCCACCAGCCTCGTCGGCCCCGTTCTTGTCCTTGTCGTACTCGCTGAAGTCGTCGTCCAGCATCGCATCGATGGCATCCCAGTCGATGGCGTCCAGCGGAGCATCCGCGTCCGCGTCCGTATCGGCGTCAACATTAGCGTTCGTTGTGGTTGTTGTTGTTGCGTTTGGTTCGTTCGTGTTATTCGTTGTTGAATTTGTGGCAGTTGTTGTAGCATTTGTTGCATTTGCGGTTGTCGTTGTCGCCGCATTCGTTGCATTCGACGATGTTGTGGTTGTTGTTGTTAATGTGGTTGTTGGATTCGTGTTTTGATTTGTGCATGTATTTGGTGGTTGTTGTAATTGTCGTTGTTGTGATTGTTGATGTGTGGCGTCAAGCGTCAGGTTGTTGGCGTCATTTATGGTGTTCGTGTTTTGTTGTGGTGTTGATGATGGGGCACGTTTGTTATTGTTGTTGAGATTGTTGGGTGATCCATGAAGTTGTTGTTGTTGTGGTGTTGGTTGGGGATTTGCAAAAGAGGAAGAAGAAGCATTATTAGCATTAGTACCACCGACGACAAGATGCCCAGCAGCGGCAGCAGATGTTGCACCACCGCTCCCACTACTAGATTTCGTCAGCTGCTCCGATGCCATCATCGATCCGCTAATGGCGGTGGTGCCTTCTTTCCCTTTTTGCCTAACTGGTTGTTGTTGTAATTGTTGTTGTTGTTGAAGTTGTTGATCGTGACTTTGGCTAACACTAACACTACTCGCTTGGCTATTGTGGTGGTTGGTGTGGTGGTTGCTATTGTGTGTACTGGTAGTGTTATGTGCACCACCGCTACCCATTCCGTTGCCCTGTTCCACCATTCCCGCTGCTGCAGCATTCAGCCCATCCATTTCTGATCCCGGCTCCATTGGTGAAAAGTTGTGGGCATTCTGCGCACTGGGCGGATGCGGCAGATTCCTGCGACGCTTCAGATACGGCGCCGCCGGTCCGTACAACTTCTGTTGACTCGTTCGCTGCAAATCCAGCGACATGTAATTCCTGGGATCCGCCAGTCCGCGTTGACGATGAGCTCCGCGAAAGAGCGACGGAGCCACGCCCCGTCGCGTCCAGCCCACATCGGAGTCATAGGTAATAGTCACTATCTTGTCATCGGTTACCAGGAAATGCGAGTGACTCAGCGGATGGTTGGCATCCACATTTGCACCCATATAACTCTGTCGAATATTGGTCTCCGAGCCGTAGCGCCGCGACATCGCCGCTGTGGGTGAGTGGCTGACATACGGATTCGGGTGGGGATACGGATAGTCCACAGACGAGGGCATTACCTCGTCCTCGTACCGAATGCGACGTCGACCCCAGCTCTTCGTGTGCAGATCATCGTAGTCTAGCGACCGGGATTGTCCTTCGTGAAAAAGTCGCCTTCGCTCCAGCTTCGGTTTCTTCAGGATCGAAGTTGGTTGCGCCTTGGACTCCGAAATGGGAACGGCAGCAACGAGAGCATCTTCGCTCAACTGGCGCGAAAGGCGCAGCACCGACTGTGTGGGCGGTGGTGCAGGCGTGGCCATTTGTCCCCTAGCACGCCGATGGGCATTCGGAGTGGGCGTGTGGACATGGTAAGTGGGAACCACACCGAGATTCAGTTGCGGTCCCGTTAGTCCGCCCAGGAAGTGCTGATCCACACACTCTCCGCACATTGCAGGATCCGAAGTGGGTGGCTCCCCATAGCCCATGGGCTGGTGCTGCGGGTGCGGATGGGCATCCGCCAGACAGCAGGGATCCTGGCAAGCGCCGATCGCCAGACCTGCGGCGGTCAGGTGAAGGGTGTGGTGCGTGGAGAGCACCACCGGCTGACTTCCATTCTGGCAGTGGCTGCAGCTCTTGTCCTGGTGGTCGCGCACATAGCCCACCAGCGAACTGGGCGTCGTAGAGGCGTGGTCGTGGGCGTGGGGGTGAACGCCCGCGGGTGAGGAGCTGCGGAAGAAATTCGTGATGGGCGTGGTAATGCGCTTGAATTGCTCAAAGCTCGGCAGCAGCGGCAGCGGAAAGGCAGCGGCGGTGGCTTGTACGTTCGGTTTCTGTCCGTTGGACCGTCGTGGTGGATAGATGGTATCGATATCGATGTTGAATGGCTGTGGTGGCAAATGGGGCGATGGCGAGTAAAAGACGGGATGTGGATGCAAATGCGCATGGGGATCGAGTGGATCGAGTGGCTCCATCATCTCCTCGGCCATTGTGCCGGGCTCAACGTAGAATTGTTCCACCAGCTGGCCGCTGTTGGCATCAGTCACCAAAACCTGGTGAGGTGGCTGTAATCCAATTCCCGCCGAAATGGGTGGAGAGTCTGCTGCCGCCAGAGCGGCCAGCTGCTGCAGTTGCTCCAGCTGCTCCAGCAACACCAACTGCTGGGCACCGCCCGCCGGCAGATAGTCGCAGTCATCCACTTCGATGGTGTTGGCCCTTCCGGGCTCCGAGTGGTGTAGCCGCAGTCCAGTGATGGGTTCGCCTCCTGCTCCCCCGAGGAAACTGTTTCGAACGCCAAAGAGATTGCGCCAGTTGCGGGGGAAGCTAACGGTTATTGCGAAAAACGGTAACGGGTGGTATCGGGTGGTAACGGTTGGTAGCGGTGGTAAGTGGTTTGTGGTGAAAACATTTCCGTTTCGACACATGCAAAAGTGTAGGGAAGGGATCGGATATGTTGGTAGTAATGCCACATATCCATTACCAAATGAGACATGTGGTGAGTTTTGAAAGTGTGGTGGGTTGGTGGTTGTTGTTCAGCATGTAACAAGACACATTCGTGGGGAAAATAGAACGATTAACGTCCGAGGTCAGCGTTTGGTTCGAGGTGAGTGTGTTTTTTTTCGATTGTTGTAGTGAATTGTGGTTGAGTGTTGTAGAGTTCAGTGGTGAGTAGTTGCCGTGTAAGCGTGTGGTGAGCACAGCACGCGAGAGAAGCATTTAACACAAACCGATAGCGGCGTTGTTGATTGTTGTTGAGATTTTCATAGAGATTTTATTGTTATATTTAGCGGTTTGGTTTTGTCGGTTGGTTTGGCAAACGCAAAAAGTAAATGCAGAAAAGAAACTTTATGTTTTCGCTATCGTTTTTCGTAGGTTTCAGTGTGCCCTTCAAGGTGTTGGTGTATCTGTGTTAGCGAGATACTGGTGCGTGTATGTGTGTTTAGGTCAAAAAGAGAGAGTTGGGCGGTAAGCGCTCCGATTCTGATTCTAATCGTGATCCAATACCAATACTAATTAAGAGCCTAATTCAGGGAAATTTGGGATTTTGCAACTACCACGCAGAAATTAAATGTGGAGGAAAACCAATGGGTCACAGCGGAATTTCAGCATAGTTTTTGCAGCGTAGCTTGGCATAGATGGCTTACTTAACTAATAGCTAATGGCTTGGGCTCGACTGGCACTGCTCCATCAACCTCCTCCTCTCCTCAGTCTGCCGCCCTCTTACCTGAGTCCGCGCGACGTGCGCGGCCGCTCCGACTGCGTGGAGAAGGCGCTGGAGGTCACGCTGACTACCGACTCCATGTCCGAGTCGCCGAACTCGCCCATGAAGTCCTTGTCCGGCGACAGCGAGTGTCTTGGTCGCATCCGCGCGTCCATAGAGTGCAGGTCGCTATCCGACAGACCCGTGTAGTGGCGCTCCCATCCACCCATTCCGGTGCTGCGGTAGGTCGCCTGGTGGTGCGGCTGCCGTGTGCGGTGCCGCCCGAAGCGACCACCCGAGGCCAACCGCTCGTCGAAGTCCTGACCCAGTCGATCTCGCAGCATCGCACTGCGGGAGGTCTGCGGCACCTGAAGTTGAAAGAGTGGATGTTGAGTTGCCTGCACACTTTTTTAACAAGTTATGATCCTAAATGGGTAATTGAGTAGTGTGTTCCATAAGCATATTTCTTAATACTAGCAAACTTTTCCAATCTTTTTTGCCCACTCATCCCGTATTGTTGGTTACCTGTGGTAGTTGCCTCTTCTTTGGGGACCCTGTGGGCGTAGCTGTGGCCGAGCGCGACTGGAATCGCTGCTGCTGCGAAGCAGACGCCGCCGCTGAGGACGCACCACCCGGTCCCTGGTAGACCGATGGGGCGTTGGGCGAGGAGCCGTGTACTGGAAGCACTGGATAGTCTATGTAACGGTCGTCGGGTGGCGACAAGGAGCCCCGCCGGGGACTGGTGCTCCGATAGCCGTAGGCGGAACCACCGGAGGGAACTCCTCCTACTACGCCGCTGCTGCTGTGGTAACCGTCGCTAGGTGCCGCCGAGTGACTCCGCTGGCTAAGGCTCATGCCACCGGGACCGATGGCGGAGCCGACACCGTTACCACCTCCGCGACGATAGTAGCCGGTGGCAGAGGCCTGCTCGTGGTGCATCAGGTGGTGGCATGGAAAGTAGAGTGTGGTTTAGTGGTGCACCCTTGGACCGAAGCTTAGTGATCCCCGCACGGGGGTTCCCGGAGGGATTTTGACAAACATTCGGATTAGAGCTTACTGACTAGGTCTGAGTGAGTGGTATCTGGGTGGTTCAAGTGGTCTTGAGGCAGGCATTAAACGTGTGTTTGGTCTTTTGTGTGTGACTGTGTTTAGTGTCTTTGATTAACTGTTACTGCAACTTCTACTGCAACAAAAACACAGGGATGTTCATATAGATATATGCATATGATTAAACGTAGCTAGAAGCTGAGTTAAGAGATCAAGAGATATAGATATAGAGCCATACAAATTGGTAAAAAATACACTTTTGAAACGAAATCAATCAAGATACATTTAGAGCCGTACGCGACTTGTTAGCTTATTAGTGGGTTATAATCGGTTAGTTAAGTTAAGTAAAAGATTTGCAAAAACTCTGAATTGAAAGTGCAGTAAGTTGGCAGTGGATTTGGTCTAACTAAGACACTAGCTAAACTCGTGGGAATGGCCAAGATATGTCAGGACTGATTTCATGTGAGTCAATAATGTGACTTTGAATATAAGTTGGAGTAAAGTCTTTCTATGAAGTTCTAAGCCCAACAGAGCCAACAAGTTATAATAAAATACTAATTATCAATAGGCAAACTTTTTTCTTTTGAAAATAAAAAAATATGTAAATTAAATGAGACTGAATTGGTTAATTATTGGTTAAAGGTAAACCCTTAGATCGCTGGTCCTCGGAATGTTCTGATAACTCTACCCCAAGGTAGTTGCTTAGTGAATGCAATAAAATCCCCACTTGAAGTGTTTTCTTTGTCTGTACTGTTCTGTTTCTTGTTTGGCCTGTTGGCCATTTTGTTGGGTGGTTCGTTAATTTAGCTGGGGTGCAAACCTGATTGTGGTAACTTTGTCCAATGCCAGATACAGTGCGGTAGTCGCGGGCCACCATCCCGGCCACCCTTTTGCGGCCCTGGGGCGACATGTCACGTCGGGACCGACGCTCGTTTAGATCGAGCTGGATCGTCGGATTGTGGATTGAAGGTGTGGATTGAAGGTCGGAACGAAGGGGTTGTTGGATTTCGGGGTTTATTTGAGTGGGGGGTAAGAATCAAGAGAAAAAGAAGGAGCAGACAATAGAGAAATTTACATATGTTCAAAATGAATGGAGAGTTAGGAGCACAGTGTGATGCGGTTTTTAATGTGTGGAATCTCAGTTATTGCGTTGGAAATATTGGCCTCTTGCATTGTGTTTGTGTGGAAGTGTCTCTGGGTTTCAATGGTTTATCGGGGCCTGTGTTCTATTGGTTAAATCAACTCACATCAAGTATACGCAATGCTACACACTTAAAGCTACGTGGTGAAGAGGCCACAAGGAAAGCGGTGGAAAGGGCGTTTGGCAGGTGCTAAGTGATGGATAGATGGACAAAAGCGGTTCTCTACAAGGGCATGCAAAGCGGTAGTCAAGTTTTCAGGTGCTCTTCAATGGGTTTTTAGTTTGGTCGTGGAGCTTATGACAGGGAGATAGTTTTAGAGTTTAGAGTTCAGAGATAGCCTTGGCCAGTATGTGTTCTCAAGTTTACACGGTTTACACGGATTCTTAACTTAAAACATTTGGCTTATATGACTTAGACTATATTAGCTTTCATCTTAAATGCAATAGTTATCGTTATCGGTATCGTTAGCTGAAAAGACCCGATCAAGTCGGGCCTAGATTCGAGTTTGGCTCTTAGTACAGAGAGTAGAACGACAGTTTAGACTTCGAAGAGATAGAGGCAGTAGATCAAGAAAAAGAGAGAGAAAAATGTAACACACGCACAACGAAACAACGACACCAATTAGTTGAATAAGGTTTCAAACGAACTAAAAATACACCATGATAACGAAAATACTTTGTACAATTGCTGGGAGTGTCATGTCTTGTTTTGGCCAAAAACATGAACAGTTGGCATCAGTCCGATTCTGTCCCTGACTATGAACCAGTTAGAATGTGTGTTGCTATCTGTGTCTGTGTTGGTCTTTCTATTTGCATTTGTATTTGTATTTGTGTTCGTATTTGTATTTGTATTTGTGTCTGTGGCATGCGAACTGAGAACTGATAAGTGACAGGAACTGGAACCACAAAATGGAGTCCTCTGATGGAGCACACAGGATGGTCATGTACGTATGGGTTATTCTTTTCTTTTTGTGGCGATTGCTGTGCTGGCTGACGGTGATGGTGATGCTTATGCTGATGCTTATGCTGATGCTGCTCATGGCATGTGATTTGTGAGTTACAGTTAGAAAAAGCACACACACAAAGAGGGGGAGACAGATAACAAACTGTAGAAACCCTTATAAGCACACTAAGCACCGAAGTATTTTAGATTCACCGAAGACTGTACTCTCTTGCTTTATTTGGACTGACTTGGGAACTTTTTAATTTTTAATGATTTTAAAACTTGTTTAAAGGATGACTAAAAGCGATTTTTCTTCAAATGTAAGATGTCCCATAAATAAATTTTAAATCAAGCCAAAAAAAATATTTTCTTCTATAGTTTCAAATAAGATGGTACATTAGTTATCATAGAGCTAAGGTTAAAGGTAAATAAAGATTGCAAGAGTATACAGTCGGTGTAGTTCCAATGCTTTGTGGGCATATGCGTGTGTGTGGGTGGCTTAGTGTGTGGCTGGGGGCGGAAATGTTCGCTCGTTTATGTCTGTGTGTGTGGGGCTGAGTGCCACTGGAAGTTGGCAAGCTGCGATTGAAGTCTAATGTATGCACGTGTCGGTGTTTTTGGTCTTTTCGCTCTTGTTGTTGCTGTCAGTTGTTTTGGCTTGGATGAGACCTCCCCGTTTCTTGATGTGTAATATATACATATGAAATAATATATTTGATTCGGTATCTGTGACTCCTCAAGCTTGTTTCTTGTGTGTGCCATATGTGGTGATTTCGCTCAGTGTAGTGTTGCTGTGATGTTTGTTGTTCAGGCTTTGGTTGTTGTTGTTGTTATTGTTGAAGTTGTTTTCATGTTGTTGTGGTGGCTGTTACCTCTAGCAGGGGCGGCGGACTCGCTGAGCTGCCCATGGACGAGATGCTGGCCCCCGGAGTCATTCCATCGATGTCGCAGTCGGACGTGGTGTCCGAATCACTAAGGCGCGACACGGTGCTCGGCGGTGATAAATGATCTGTCGGTGTCAGTATCAGGCCGTCCACATCGCTGCCCTCGTCACGTAACTGTTTTCGTTGTTGGTTGTTTAGTTGGTGGGTTGTTGTTTAATGGTGGTTGTCATAAATTTTGCGTCGCAATGTTGTATGGATATCGGACGTGTCGTTGTTTTTGATGATGTAATTGTTGTTGTAGTTGGCAATGGTGGGTGATGTTTTTGGGTGGTGATGTATTGGCGGGTGCACGACAAGAAACCAACGAAAAAATAAACAGATTATGACAATGCGGAGTTAATAATTTTGTTTCAAACCGGGCAGCTGCTGTGGGGGGCTGAGCAGGGTGGGTAATGGACATTACCAGGTCGGTTCTGGCCTTCACTTTCAACAATTTTCCTTACGATCCTTAATTTCAATGCTACAAGGAAATTCAAGATTGAGTCCTATAAAAGTGAAGACTAGAGCCACCTAAACATCGAGCTTTACAAATCAATAAAAAATAATTATAATCAAACGATAACATTTTTCATTTAGCCAGATTTGTGTTAAGTTTTTCACTCGCCGAAACTTCGTTCGTGGAACTGAACCTGAACTCTGTGTGTTTCCATCGTTTTCATTTCTTTTCCTTCATTTCAAATGTTCACCAACACCTCCATAACAACCAGGAAACGGAATCGAACGAACGCAAAATGGAAACCAAATGAACGAACTTAAAGAGCCGCGGCCCACACATACGAGATAGGAGGTGTCCTGGTGGGGCTGCAGCTGATACCACTCGGCCTCGTCGTCCAGGATGTGGTGCGCCAGATCGATGACCACCTCGCCGATGAAGTCGTTGGCGCCATACCGCACATAGTCCCACAGCGTTATCTTTTGAGCGGATTCATTTCGGTGGATTATTCATATAGGGGTGCTCTAATGTGGCATAACTCACCTCGAGCAGTCGGCCGTTGAGGTCGCAGCGTCTCAGACCCGAGTAGACAAAGGTCTGGCCCCATCGGGGTTCGCATGTGGTGCCCACCGTCTTCGTCCGCCGCTTGGATTTGTGGCTTCGATCGGGCAGAAGGAACACCTTGCATACAAAGTAGTCATAATTCATTCATAAATAATCTAATTTCACTCATATTATACTCACTTTTGCATATGGATTGCGGCCCGCTCCGCTCTGGCGCAGGGAGAGTCCGGTGGCGCAGACCAGGGTCACAATCAGCTGCAGGGTGTTCTGGTCGTAGCCCAGCTTCAGCTGCAGCCGCCCCTCGATGGGGATGGGCTGTGTGGTGGTGCCGGTTCCGCTGCCCATGCCGATGCCGGTGCCGGTGCCACCGCCCACCCCTTGGCCTTGTAGGTGGGCGGCGGGCGGATACGGATGCTGGTGCGGGTGGTAGTGGTGCGGGTGCGGGTGGTAATGGTGGCCCGCCGTCGTTGTGCCGTGCAGGCCGCCAGGGGCGGAACCGGAAGCGGACGACAACGCGTGGGCGGGGCCGTGGGCGGAGGCGGGGGCGTGGACGCTGCTAGTGCTGCTGCCGCTGCCGCTGCCACTCCCGCTGCTGCTGTGGCTGTGGGTGCTGTGGCTTGGTCCCAGGCGCTGCGTCTGCCCGACGCCGCCACGTTGCCGGAGTCCTGATCCTGATACCGATCCCGGTCCGGAAACACTGGTGTGGATGTCCGGCGAGCCGGGCGAGGTGATTAGCACGCTCGGCTTGTCCCGATGGATTTCAATGGCCTCGACCGCGGGAGCTGTAAGTCGGTGAAGCCAAGGTTATGGTTGGGAATATGCTTGGAATTTATATCAGTTTGAGTTGCGGTTAAGTCGAGTTATCATGTACTGTGTGGTATCGTTGGGTGATTTGTCATAACTTTGTAGTTACATTAATGGATGTGACTTAGATATTTCTTGTACACCTATCGGTTTGCAACACAACGCCCACTTGACATGTCCTTACTCAGGAAGTAATGTTATGCTTACAATTGTACGTTTAATTGGCGTTACATATTTGAGTGGATTTTTGCGGATTTTCTGTTTATTTAAAATATGTGGTTATCATATAGCGCTTCGTATAGCGAGTGAAAGTTGCCCAGTTTAGTCATCGTAATATTATTTATTTTCTTTATTGTTGGAAGCATTATATAATTAGTCATCACAATACTAGAATTGAATTGATGGTATAACTATTGTATCAATTCCGTATTAAATGAAATGATTTTAAAGTGGTAGTGTGAGAGCTTTCCTTTAAGGATGCATTTGGAAATTATGGCGAAACTTCTCAAGCACACTTGGTCACGCTCTTCCACAGACACACAACTCCTACAGGAACCGCCCTGTCTAAAAACCATACTTATTTTATGGACACTATATAGTACCTTTGCGCTGCAGATATCTTCCCCCGCTGCTGACCACCGCACTGCCGGCCATGCTGCTTGCCAATCCGCTGTGCGGGAAGTTGGCCGAGGAGCGGCGAGCGGAGACGCTGTTGGCGGATCCGCCGGAGGCTCCGCTGATGGGACTGACGTTGCTGCTGCTCCCGCCACTGCCGCCGCCGCTGCCGATCGGCCGGCTGACGATCAGTTCCACCTGGGCGTCGAGGCGACTCTCGTCGATGATGTCGTAGACCTCGTCGGCACTTTTGTTGTGCAGCCCGCGGCCATTCCACTCGAGGATCTCGTCGCCTGCTCCGTGGATCGATGGATAAGCGTTGGATGAATGGCATGGAGATGTTTGACCACAGACAGATAGAAATAGAGAAAGAAAAGTCAGAGTGGGATGCGATGGCTGGATGAAGTGGTATGCATTTTACCTGGTCGAATCCTTCCCTCGAGATCGGCCACCGATCCGCGCTTCACCTTCTCCACAATGGCCCCGCATGGACCTCCTGCTCCTACCGCTGCTCCCGTTCCCGCTCCCGATCCTCCCGTTGCGAGGGGCTGACCGCCGTTCACCTTTAAGCCTAATATATCCTCCCCATCATAGTATTTACGCAATATCATGTGCCCGATCAGGCGAGTATTGTCCGCGGATGTTTGCCAATTCACCGGATTCTATATGCGCAGCGATCGATTTTCGATTTACGATGTACGTGGGTGTGGTGGTTGGGATGGTAATTGGTTTGGTTTGGTTTAATTTGATTTGGTTTGGTTTGGTTTGGTGATTGGTTATTATTATTTTTTGGTGGGATTGGTGGTTTACAGTTTACAGTTCGGATTGCGGATGATCGTGCATAGATTTTGGTTGTAAGTAGTTGGATGTGGTGTCGGTGGGGAGCCATCGTATGCGGGAAGTAGAATTGTTTTTAGTTAGCTTTTTGCACTGCTTTAAACGCCTTATACATACAGCTTATACCCTAAACGTAACTTACAATTAGAGTTGGTCAACGAAAACATATGTATAACAGTAGAAAGTAACAGTTTGTACAGTTGTTCACATTCAAGTTTTTGTTTTGTTTTCCTTACAGACTAGAAACATGTTCTACGCAATCACAGATAGTTGGCATGGCGCATAGATATAGATACATAGTAGTTGTATTGGTATTCCTACTTGTTTTGAGAACACACACGATTCAAGAGTTCCCTCAACCTGAGGTACGGATCATAAAATTTCGAATGCTAAACACGGTGTGGAATAACGACATTTAGCAATCATGCAGGGCGTGCTAAAGGTTTTTTGGGTTTTTTAGGGTGGAGATTCATGCAAGCACAACACTTAGAGGTTTGGAAAAAGTGGTATTATTTTGGGGCATGCAAGGTTGGTTCTTTGAAGTCAGGTTGTATGCTGCAATTGTCAAGATGTTTGTCAGAATAGCTGGAAGTTAGTTGCGAGCTGGGAGTGATAACCAAAAACGATAACATTGCTTGATTATGGTATAGGGTTTATGGTTGCTTTCTGGACATGAGAAGAACAACAAACAGAGAAAGTTTGTGGGTTTATCTTTCTTTTTGTCTAGGATTTCATGGGGTTATTCCCCACACAGACAAACGGATTGTGGGGTCCAAAGGAGGAGAAAGAGGCAAAGAGAGAGAAAGGACTCTACACAGACACAATGCATTCTTGCCCATCTTGGTTAAATTTTCATCGTTTTTCTCCTGCTGCGATCTGTGTGTACCTTGGGCCCATCTCCTCGATTGGAGTCCTCGCTGCTGGTGAACGTGCTGCTGGTATCGATGCCCGAATCCTTGGTGGCCGAGTCCTGGCTTCCCTGTCGCTCGGTCTCCCATCGCGACCAGTCAGCTCCGCCAACTCCGCTGGTATCTAGGCTCTTTCCACTGCTCAGAATTGTGGCTGCACCCACATCCACGGCCGTGGAGGGCAGGATTGCCGTGACCGGTGGCAGTGAACTGCTGGCCAGTATGGAGGCCTCTTCGTCGTGGGCATCGAAACGCACCGTTTTCTTTATTCTACGCTCGGTGAATCGCCGCGAGTCTTGGGCCGCCGATGAGGAGGAACTGGTAGCCGGTTCGTCCCAGTAGGCAGCCTCCGTCGAACTGACGGAACTGCTGCCACCGCCGCCTCTCGTGGCGCCCAGCAGACCACCACGCTGGCTGCCCCGCACCGCCTGACCTTGGGCGTCCGCCGCTGTCGCCGCCGCTGCCGATGCCGATGCCATGGAAGCCATGGATCCCGATCCCCGTTCGTAGCCCGATCCCGGACCAATCACAATCTGCGGCTTCGACTGGGGATAGTAGCTGCTGCTAGTGGTGCTGCTGCTGCTGCTGCCACCGCCGCCGGCGGCTGCCAAGGGCGGGGCACGTCGGTAGACGCCAGCAGCACCACCACCACCCGCTCCTCCTGGCCCTCCGCCTGGTCCGCCGCCAGAAAACTGCCGCTCGTGGTTGCTGCGGTTCAGCGAGTTGCGCTGCTGGACGTCCAGGCGAGCGGTACGCGTGAGGGGATACTGCTCCAGACGCTCGCGGTGCTGCAGCTGCAGTTCGTAGCGATCCCGCTGATCGGCGGAGGCGTACAGCCGCTGGGTGGCGTTCGACAGGTGGCGGAAGTCAGCCCCACCGACGCCACCACCACCGCCGCCGCTGCTGAGCAGATCCCGTTCGTTGAGGCTGCGCTGCTGGCGCCACGGATCCAATGAGGTGCGCACCTGGAGGCGCCCGCCTGTAGGGTTGGTAGATGTTGATTGGGTGTGGCTATAAACGCTACTAGGGGGTTGCTCTGCGGGATTTTTGGGTGGTTCAGGGGGCTCTGGGATATATTGGGGTCTCAGGGGTTCTGTTTGGATTGGTTATTCCTGGAGAGGGACTGCGCCGCTTGCCTGCCATAGTTTGTTGTCCTTTTCAGATGTTTTAACAAATGCACACAATCATAATTGTAATCGATCGGTTGAGAAAGGAAAAGTTTAAGGCAAATAAATACGTATGATATAAGACTTAGTTTCGGGGATCAACTCGGATCCAGCTTTGTGAGTTCGAAATAATGGGAAAATGTAGTAAAGTCCTGATTTTTCGAAAACTTTATAAAATACACATATAATGCTGAATTCGTTAGATTGAAATTTGAACTAGAATTTAAAAGGTTTTCGTAATAAATGTATGTACAAGCTTTCACTACTATGCTTGTGAATTCTATTAGATTAACAAAACTGTGGTAAAATAACATGGCTCATTTATTTATAATGTTTTAGATCGCTAAAATGCATTGGTTATTAATTGATAAACGAATGTGTATTACCCTGTGTTACTAATAAATACAGGGTCAAGCAATTTAGATTTAAATAAAAACTATAGATATTATAGAACATTTTCGAAAAATCCGCGACATTACCATACAATTTCGACAAGATCTGCATGAGTAAGCTAAGATTGGGTAGTAGTAGTATCATAATTAGACCTACGACTAGAACTACGAGTGCCCGCGACTGCTGGGTGTAAGGGTGCCAGGGGCCGGGGGAAGATGAATCAGGGAGTAAGTGCCCGGTTTTACAGGATTTCGGAGAAGTACAAGGCATAGAAATACTTATCTGTTGTGGCTAAAAGTTGCAAGAGAATTACAAGCTAAGTCTTCGGGGTAATCGGAAACTCGGGGAATTGTTGGCCCATGGGGACAGTGTAGACTGTTCTGAATGTTGGGGTGTGTGTTCAAGGTAGTGTGAATTCTGGTTGAAGTAAGGAGGAAACGGGAAACAGCGTTACGATATCCATGCAAATTATTCACCAAGATTTCTTGTGTTGTCAAAACTCTTTTTGTTTTCGTATCAGTTATCAGTTCACATTTACAGGTAGGGTTAAAAACGTAGAAGATACATAAAAAAGCAGAAAGTAACAAATATATAAGGATTTCAAAAGTGTTTTTAAAAAATGTTGTCCAGCGGTAACGTGTGTTCACAGCCAGAAAAGAGAGATATAGTTTCGTGTGAAGTGGTTGAGGAAATCAAGTGACGATCGAGAGATCAGAATCGGTAGCGATAAACAAACGCTTAACGCATCACCAGCTTATTCGCTATCATAGACAATTCTAGGTAGGAAAAAGTTGTGGAGAGTGTGTGAGAGAAAGTGTGAGTAAGTGACGATAGTGCTCGAACAAAGGAAACAGAGTTAACAACTAAGAAAATCGCACATTCCTTGCTTTTGCCTGTGACGTGTTAGGGAAACTCAAAAGAAACAATAACATTTAAGAGACACACACATTCAAATTCAAATTCGCATTAAATGCCTTTGGGCCTGGTTTTAATCATTTTTTCGCTTACATTTGCATGAATCTGTAGATCGCCGGGCGAGAGTACGGATTGGACACCTTGAACGCCGCCAAAATTACCTGCTATTCGATGTTTATTTTGGGTTTCATTTATATTATTTATAGGGTATTTTTGGGTATTTATCGGTTTATTTTGGTTTTGTGGCGGGCAAGTTGGTTGGAGTATCATTTTTAGGGTAGACCAGAGAGAGAGAAAGAGTGGAGAAAAATATGTGAAAAAAATATTTCAAAGGTGAGTTTGAGTGGTTACTGTGAGTTAGACTAACTAGCTTACTAACTTACTCTATTATGCATTTGTATAAGTCGTAGGGGGATTTCCATTAAATATAATTAATGATATACTTAAATAGCTATAACTACTGTGCTAGGCCTAGTCTATATAACTTAGATCTTATGATTTCCAATGCTTATAAGCGGCTAAAAGCTTTCCAACTTACATTGCTGCAGCATTTGTACTCAATAAAAAGAGCAGTTTATCTGCCGCCCTTGAAAGTAGGCAATAAAAGTGGTTGCAAACGCATTTTCAACCATTTTCTTTAAAACAAATGCACACTTACACACACAGCACCAGCACTCACTCAGACAATTGCCTTGGGTGCGAAAAAGAATCACACCCACAGACGTAGTCGTAGTCGTTCACCCATACAGTTATAGGACATACCCCTGGCATACTTTCATTTGACTTTGGTCACGATACAAAACGTTTATTTTGCGCATAATGGGCAACAACAACAAAAACAGCAGCTGTAGCGACGGCAAACAAAACAAAAACAAGTGAAATAAATATAAGAAAAATAAAAACTAGTGAAAAAATTACATAAAGGCAGCAAGACCCAACGATAACAATGTAAACAAAAGAAGGCACGAAAGTAAAACAAAGCCAAAGTAAAGTAAATTATTTGAGAAACCACACGCACAATCTGCTTCAAGGGGGCAGAGTGGGTGGTGCTGGGCGTGGGGCAGGAAAGGAGGAGGGCGAGGGATGTGAAAGGCGCAAAAGACCAAGAAAAGAAAGCAAAAATCAATAATATACACAAAAACACGGTCATTTCTGTCCCTTGGCAACCTTTCTTATTGTTGTTAGTGTTGTTGCTGTTGCTGTTGCTGCTGCTGTTCGTGGTTGTTTTTATTGTAGTTGTTGTGGAGAAAGGCTGCGCACAATCATCGCATTGTGCAACAAACAAAGAAAACGAAAAATCAAACCAATTTCACATTAGTGTGTGCGTGTGTACGTGTGTGTGCTTCCTGTTTTATATTTTTGGTCATAAATTTAAGCCAGTTTGGCTGACAGGCGGTGTAAGGTATGCGAGCGAGGGGAGTGCGAGAAGAGTAGGTGTAACGGGCGTTGGGCTGGCAAAAGGACACTAAAATCATCATCATCATCATCATAGGCGGCAGAGCGGGAGAAATGGGAGAAAGCAGCCGTAGCTTGTGCTATTTTTAAACCAACGCTCCGAAACATACTCTCACACACACAGAGACACGCAGGCGCATAAATAGCGCACAAATGGACGGGCGCTCACAAACACACACATACAACCACAAGCACCAGGACAAACAAACAAAATCGTACACACGCACGCACTTTACGCGTGGGCCAGCCTCAATGTTCGCATTAATGTCACTCATACGCACAGTTGCACATGCAAACAAACAACTAGCAGGACGAACAACAACAACAACAGCAACAGTAACAAGAACAAGAACAACAAACGGGCCACATCAACGTCAACTGGTGTTGGTCAACGATTTAATTAAATTCAGCCCGTTCCCCAAAGATCCTCGGCTGGTAGCATTTTAAAATAGCCAAACAAACACGCGTTTCATATGTCCTGTTACACACACACACACACACACAGTTACACACAGACGTACACAAGCTCACCCACGCAGGAGTGCGGTCTATATTTACTTATTCACAGCCTGGTCGCCCATATGCGACACATTTCGCGTTGATGTTGCGGTTGCCATTTTAGTTTTCGACCCCTTCCCTTTGACTGCCCATCGAGGAGCTATTGATTTTGTGTGTTTAATCGAAAACGTAATTCATTTCACAAATTTGTTGCATAGTTTTGAGCGGCCTTTTTGACGGGGGGGGGGTGCAAGAAGTGGAAGTTTTTGAGGCGACATTGCACACACATTCACATTTTGCGGCTAACACGAAAGCTGTGACATGTAACTAACACACCGAGAGCTCTCTATAAGGCGCACGTAAGTTTGGCTTAGTGAAATGAATTTCGAATGAAAGTGGCTGGGGTGGAGTCACCTGCCTGGTTTATTTGAATCCAAAAAAGTTGTAAGGCTACCAAAGAGTTTTCAAAGAGTTTTCTTTGAACATTTTAATCTAATTTCGCTGCATAGAAACCAACGGATAGACAAGGGACATCGACTCGACTATTGATACTGATCAAGGATACTCTATATGGGTGCAAATATTTTCTTACTGCGTTGCAAACTTCTGACAGAAATCAGAATAAAGCATTTATTAATAGAGTTTCATCTTTTACAATAAATTAAAGCCTTCCCAAATATAGTTTTTCAACTGAGTTAAGTTTATGGTGCAGTTTTGACCATAATTTTAATAAAATTGCTAGCTTTGTACTTCAATTAAATTTTATTTATTTGGATTCGAACCAGCCAAGGAAAATTTAATAATTGGCATCTACCCAAAAGTGGCTATTTGGCATTCTTTGTCGACAAATTCCAGTTGCTTTTGTTACTGATTGTTTTTTCTTCTATAAGCATTTCTGTATACTGGGTGCTAATCTATTTGCATTTTGATTTAAATATTCAACTTTTTGGCTGTCTAAGCATTTTCTTTGTGGTTTCGATGTGGTTCGTTGATGTAAGTGTGTGTGGCAGTTGTTGTTTGGTTTTTCTGTGGTTGTTGTAGCTGTTGTGGGTGCACTTCAAGAGAAGCTTGACTTACTGCAACTGACACTCACCTCAAAAGTCAGCTTTGCTCTATTAAGTTTTTAGAATTTTATTTAAGTTTTTGTGGTAGTTATTTTTGAGTTATTTTTCCATATGTCAGTAATTTACGAAGGATTTATTTTCTTGTATTTTCGGTTTTGCTTTTCTTATTTACAGATTGACTTGCTATTGAAATTTTGTTTGTTTCGGCCGTTGCCTAATCTGTGGTACAAATTGCTGGGCATGTAAGCCAACCACCTCACTCACAGCGCACACATACGGTAGGGCTCAGGTGGCACCAGTGAGCACCACACAACCACCCAAAGCCACCCACACCACACACACAGATTGCGTGGCAGTACAGTAAACAAATCGAGCGTTTTTCTTCTACCTGCTAACCAACACAAAAATGGCCAATAAAAAAAAAACAAAAAATAAAACAATAATTTTAAGTTGCTGCTGCCACCGCTTTTTCTCCTGCAAGTGTGTTGGTGAATGGGTGGGCGGTTGTAGGGTGGGGTTTTGAAGGGGCTAAGCGAATGCCTTGGGTTAGGGGTCGTAGGTGGATGGCTGGATAGGTGGGTGGCTAGGTGGGTGGAAGGGCGGCTTAGTGGTTCACTGAGTGGCTGGTGGCTCGGGTGGTTGGCAAAAGCAAAAGCGTTAGTTAGGCGCCACAATTTGCGCAGTGTATTGTTAGTCGATTGATTGATTCGAGAGCAAATTTGTTTGCCTTTTTTCGCCATGGTCGTTGGGTACGCTTTCGCTCAATTAGACAGATTTGAAGAGGCTTCAAGGTCGTGGTTACCTTTTTGCTTTTTAACACTTTCATTTTGTTTGAAATTTATTTGAATTTTATTTCAACTTTATTCACACTTTGGTTATTGGGTTTTTGAAGCTTCGGGAGCTGACCAATTAGCCTTGGCTGCTGCTCAAGGCCAAGCTCTCAATTATTTATGCTTCTGGGCCAATTAAGTACACTTTATTTTGTTTAACTGGCACCGCTGTCTCTTCACACTCTCTGCTTTCTTCGCCCGACCGCCACATGTCAGGCTTTTCCTCGGGCCTATTTTACCTCCTATTGGCTTGTACAATTTCCCACCAAGGTTAATTTTAGCCCGAAATTCACATTTCACAGAGTTTGGCTTTCGCATTCCGCCCACTTCGCTTTCGATTTCACTTACTCGGGGGCTTTTTGCGCTTTTCACTCGTATTTCGTTAGCGGGGATTTTCCGATTTTCCAGCAAACGTAATTTTGCTTGTATTATGGGTAGCAGAATATTTTTCCTTTTTTTTTTTCTTTGCGACACACGTGCGAATTTGGCGAGCGGAACCGCTGCGGCTGTTTACTCGGCTTTAAAGTTCATCGAAAACTAATTTCATTTCGATTGTATAAAAAATCTCAATGGAATTTTCGCTTTACTCTGCCGTTCGCTTTCCCTTGCGCCTACTCTCTTTCTCTCTTGGCTGCAATCGTTGTTGTTTCTGTGGGAGCCTACAACACATTTCCAATAACAATGTTACACGGCGTCCAGTCGTGGTTGTTGTTGATGCCGACTTTCCCATGGCGCTTCCAGTGCCGAACTAAAAATAAAATTAAGCGCGTGGCCAACACCGCTGCCACTGCCGCTGCCTCAGCCGACGCCGCAGCTAGCAGCGATAACATTGACAGCTGCTGCTGCCGCCCACCCCCCACTCTTTACCTACCACCACCCACCGCCCATCGCCCACCTTAGGGTCAGCGCGTTTCTCTTCTGTGTGTGTGTGGTGTTTGCGTGTGTGTTGCTGTTTGTGTTTGCCACCTTCAAGGCGAATCTCTGTGGCAAAGTCAACGTGTTTGTCTTTGCCTTCCAGCAAAGCGGGCGCTTTGGTGGGTGGTGGGTGGTGGGCGGTGGGCGGTGGGAGGGTCAGTGGGCGGTGCTGCGCGTGCTGTATGCGGAAAAGCTGCTAACTGAAGCGTTGTTGTTGCTGGCTGTAGTAGGGGCCATGACGCTGCACAAAAATCGGCGAAACTAAAAGAGGCACTGAATGAAATGACGTCGCTGTCAGGGAAAACTCGAACTGGGATGAGGACTCCATTCGGACCACAACAGGACGACAGGAGGGCAAAAAGCCAAAAGTGGCTAATGAGACGCAGATCGATGTTGTTGCAAGCTGTTTGAAAAGAGTTGTGGACACAGAGCGAGCACTTTGCCAAACTTTAAATATTCTACACAAATTTTCAAAATTATTTACTGGAGGTTGTGGACATCAGCCAGAGTTCTACAGGAGTAAGTATTGTTCCTAAATTACTATCAAGCTCTCTAAAACTATGCAACATAATAATTTTAGCCAATTCCCCGTATCCTTTGGGGCACCGTTACAATTTATTTTTATCTCATGAATATTTCTATAAATTGACGCTTAAAATCTTCCAAACAAAGGCTTATTTCTCTTATAGTAGTCATGAAAATAGTGCATCCAAACATCAACATTCACTTAAAGTATTAATATATTTACAGCCTAAAGCTTTAATTTCAAAATGTATTTAACTAAACAACATAATATAAATAGCACATCAATAAGTTTCATAAATGTTGTATATAGTATATTTATTTCTGATCTGTTCAGTTTCCTCATTCACAGGTTAAGCACAACTTTTTGTGGGTTTACGCGCGCTTCACGCCATCAGCTGCTTCTCTGCCTCGCCCACCCACTTAACCGCCCACCGTCATGGAAGTGGATGTAAAAACAACAAAGGGGTACGAAAAGGGGGGCGAAAGTTCAGCGCATGCGTTCTTGTTCAACGCAATGGTGTGTGGGAATTTTCCAAGCGACTCTTTCGACGGGAAATTCCAACGCATGACGTCTGGTGGCATTCACTTCGACCATTGTGAACTAGCAGCCACAATGGTGGGTTTTCCATGGCACAACTGTGGTGGAAAACTGATAGTGCAACTGCACCCCCAACAGGACCCACATGGCGTCCACCCAGTGCACCATTCACCCGCCCACTTTCTCCATTTCCCTTGAGACTTTCACTTGCCACGGTCCCGGTTTCAGTTTCGATTTCTTTTATCACTTTGCTGCATTTGGGCATTTAATTTACGGGATGCAGACATAAGTTTGCCCACCTGGTTATCGCTGTGGTTGCACGCCAGATCAGGTGGGTGGTGCAGCCTGTGGGTGACTTGTCAGTGGGTGGGTGAGTGGGGGAGTGAGTGAGTTTGGTGCGCCTAATTTTATGCCACTCTCCGTGGGCCACAAGCACACTCGTACTGGGAGTAAGCCTGTGGTTAAAGTTGAAATCAATAATAATTATATGCTAGTTTGTTGAAAAATTGAAAATGACAGAAGGAGTTGTGTGGTCGGGGCGGAATGGGCGGTAAGCGGTGGGTGGTAGGCGGTGGGCGGTGTAAGTGCAACATAGTTGCCAGAAACTTGCGCGCTAATGTGTAGCAATAAAAAATTTAAATCACCAAGCGCCGCATGTTGCACTGCCACCGAAAGACTACAAGAAACTAAACCAAGAGAAATCTGGGTACACTTGAAGGAACATTTTGGTACAACTACACTACCTATACTACAAACTTCTAAGAAACAAGAGCATGTTTATATCATCACTATCTTACTTGAAGTTACTGATACATCAAGTAAATCATTTTGAACGGATTGTTAAGAGAACCATTTTATTATTTATATACTCTGCTTCATAAGATTAGCCTCTTTGAATTTGTCTGCTGAGCTCAGTAATCTCAACAACTATGTATAGATGTTGATTTATTATAGTATTCTGATGATTGGTCAATCTGAAGGCTTTTTTTCAAGTGCAAGAGGAGGAACATATGGGGGCAAAACTGCAGCAAGTGCCAACAAGAAACTTTCTAATTAGGATAATAAATTTGCCAGCATCGCACTTGACAACGTCGCCGGCATCTTTTAAAACATGAAGAGCAGAAGGAAGCCGAGTGCCCACCGCCCGGATGGAAATGACACCCCCTCTTTGGGCCAGAAAAACCCCCAACCATCTCGACATCATCAGGCAAGTGCAGCTGCTTGGCCAACTTCTTGATGTTTTGTGGTGACTGCCAAAAAGGAAAGGCTGGTGGCTGCTCACTCGGCCTTTTTCCGCATTTTCCCCATTTCCCAATTTTTTTGCCAACTGCCTTAGTTTTCCCTCCCTGTTGGTAAATGTGTTTTCGGGTCAGCTGTGTGCAACCTTCCTGCCTTGCACTGGCATATAATTTATGCTGATTGCATTTAACGGCCAGTGAAAACCAAGTGAAAGTATGCGGCAGCGTCCAGGAGTGCGCACTTGTCTCGCTGGCGGTGGCTCTTTTTGCCTTTTCTCTCTGTAAACAATTTATTTTTACTTTCGCCGCTTCCGCGGCACCTTCTTGTGCACTCGACCACCACCCACCGACAGCGCTTTTCCGCCACCTCTTTTCAGATTTTCCTTTCCATTCGCGGACTGTTGTCGAGCGCCGAGTCAAGTGCCCCCGAGATAAGCGCAACGAAATGTTTCCGCTACAAAACATTCCTCGCCATTTGCCTTTCGCTCTATTTTGCCCAGGCTTTTCCTCAGTTTTCCTCGCTTTTTCCCCGAAATGGCAGAGTGCTCCTGTATGTGTGTGCCTGAGTGGGCGTGCGCTCTCTATTTTTATAGCCCCCGGCATGCAAGTTGCGTTTCCCCCTTTGCGGGGAAAATGTTTGGCAGAACTTTTCCAGTTTAGCAGCTTAAGCTTTCATTTTAGAGCAAAGCGCAAATTTGGGGGTTTCCTTATCCAGCTTTAATCGAACTTAGGGCCTTAAATTGAGCTTAACGCTAACTTATAGGATTAGTTAAATAGACATGGAAAAATTATGTATGTACACCGATAAACGAAACACAGAAATGTGAGGCAAAACAGAAACTAAATAAATATTTTATTGGCTTAAAAAGACATCGAATATCGGAGCTCAAAAACGAGTCAAAGAAAAAGACAACACACCAATGTGAGACAAGATAGTGCTACATTTTCGAAAGTTAGCTTTTAAAGTTTTTTTTTGGTTTTGGATATTGGATTTTTGTAGAGCGAGCGAGTCAAAGATAGTTTTACATTGAGAGAATGAGAGAGTAGTGAATTATATAGGAAAATTTAACTTGGACTTGGAGGTTGGGGCATTGCCTTGCGGGACATTCAGAGCGGAAAGTATGGAAGCGATAGACAGGGAGAGAGGGATCGAGGGATAGAGACATTCAAAGATCTCAGAGGAGATAGAGCAGAGATAGAGAAGGGAGGAACTGAATGCTAATTGGACAAAACGTCTGACTCACCGTCATAGTCCGATCCCGCGGTGACCGTCACTGCGCCCTGGGCAGCCAACAGCTGGTGCTGGAACTCCTCCTCGGAGCTGCTGAAGGACCTCTGCTGCTGCGAGGCGTACTGCGATCCTGAGAGAGCTCGTCGCTGCTGCTGCTGTTGCTGGCTGTAGGCACTGGAGTCCATCGCATGACCACCGCTGATGGTCAGGTTGCGGGTCAGGGGTGGCGGCTTCTGGTAGCCGCCCATCTGCATTGGCTGGCCATGTGGCTGCTGCATCTGCTGGTGCGGCTGATGCTGCTGCTGCTGCGAGGGGGGATGTTGCTGCGGCTGCTGGTGGATCTGCGCGTGGTACGATTGCTGCACTTGCTGCTGATGCTGCTGCTGGTGCTGCTGGTGCTGCTGATGCTGCTGCTGGTGCTGCTGCTGCTGCCTGGCCGCGAATTGCTGCGAGTGTTGCTGCTGCTGCTGGGAATGTTGCTGCGGCGATGGGCGATGTTGCTGCGGCATAAGATGTTGCTGCTGATGCTGGGATTGCTGCTGTTGCGAGTGCGACTGCGACTGCGGCGGATGTTGCGGCTGCACCTGACTGGGATGCGCCAAGTGAGGATGCTGCCTCATCAAACCATCCAGTTCACCCTGCAACAAGACCATTTTTGTGCTCTCAATGACCATAGCGAAATTGCTTTTCAAAAGGTTTTAATTTTAAAACATTCCGCCCTAAAAGCTGCCTATTTTCAAAGCACTCACCTGATAGTATCTGGGGTCATCATCAGGATAGGCGCCTCCGGATCGCGGCTGCTGCTGCTGCTGCACGCCGTATCCCTGCTGCGCCTGCTGCGGATTCATCGGCTGCATTCGAGATCGCTGCTGCTGCTGGTGGTGCTGCATCTGCTGGCCAGGACTCATCACGGGATCCATGCCGCTGTCGGATGCCGAGAGGCGGCGGTTCGTGGGCTGCTCCTGCTGCGAGTACTGGCGCCTCAGCATGCTGCCCGCCCGCTGCATGGGTAGGTTCTCCTTCTCGGCGGCACTGCGCGTCCTCTCCAGCTTGGGCCGCTTGTCCGTGGTGTCGTGCGGGTCCACGATGGGATGCTGCGAGATGTCCTGTCGGACATAAAGGGACAATAAACCTTGATCTGGTGACTCCGTCAAGGGCGGGCACATCTACTTACGCTGCTCCCATCCGGCTCGATGCGTCGGATGAAACCATCTTGTTGGGCCGCCGTCTTGTTAATCCATTGGCCAGTCTTGGAGAGCAGTTCCTGCTTCTTGCGACACAATATGCACACCCAAATGACCTGGAATGTGGAAAGGAGATGAGAATTTTATTGAGGCATTTAAATTGGCATAGCAGGAAATAGCATCATGTCTTTGTATATCATTTAAAATGTAGGGACTTAGATAGGCAGGTGAACTAATTTTCTCAAGTCCCATTAATCTATTTCCCAACACCGAGCATCCCATTTATGAATTTCTCAGAATATGAGCTCACATAAATGTAAACACTGATACCCCGAGTTCTGTATCGTTCAATGTCCTTTGTGTACCCTTTTCTGGTTGGCACATCGAAATGTTGAAGCCAATCTAGCCTGCCCAGGTGCTTCAATCATTTGAACACACACACATAGCTCCGGGACTCTCCGGGGAATTTACACGTGCACTGAAACGCTTTCGAATTTGCGACCGGTTTTGGCTCGGCTTTGCCATGGACGAGTTACTAAATCTGATTCTCAGCGGCATACAGCTTCAACTGGAGGAGTCTGCGGAGGATAGCGAGGAGGACATCGAAGGGGTGATGGAGGACGAAGGAGCACTGGACGGACCTGATACCAGATTACTGTACTACTTCACCAGATTGTACAACATTCTCAGTGGGAATATCTTCCTGACCACCTACGTGGAGCGCGGGCGGAGGGAATACTTTGCGGGATTCAGCAATGTGCAATTGGTGGCTCCGTTCCAGGGCGATCGACAGAGCAAGCGGTACCGCTGGATCCACCTGTCTCTCATCTTTCGCGCCTTCAGATCCACGACTGGGTCCTAAGGAAGATACCCCCACCGTGTCACAGCCAAATTGAAATTCCATTTGGCATTTTTTCGGAGTTGTTGGTCCATCTAGTTTCATTTTGCGCCCTGGCTTTCGCCTCTGCACCCCCAAAGTCCACATCTCTGCCCTTTTCGGGCCCCTGTGAAAGAGTGTTTGTGTGTGACATTTTGGCTGCAGTTCAACGGAAAAACGTTTGGCAGCACGGCCAAAAAATGATAAGCCTGGCTAGCGAGAAAAAAGCGGAGAGGTACAGGCGAGGAATCGGTTCACTGAGTAAAATAAAAATTGGAAAGTGTAATTGAAATGCAATGCACTAGAGGGGCGAAGGGATGCTATGGTGGACTCAAAGGAACGAATACGAAAGAGACTTCTTCAATGCCACCATAAGGTTTCCTGCCCTCAAGGCCACTGGTTAAGGTGCCACGAATTCAACTAAGCCGACCATCTAATTAACAAGATTTTCAAATTTGTTTTATACTAATAACGCAATAACTGAAAATTGAATGTAACTCTCTATAATTCGAAGTACCTTTGACTAAATGCCCATTTATGGCGTGTGATTTAGTACAATTCTTAGGCTAAGAGAGATATAATCTGTTCCTAGCGCCCCAAAGGGTTCCGTCATCTCATATCCTTGACCGGAGGCGTATAAAACTGGGAATTATGTCTAAATTATAAGTGTCGAATTGAGAGGCGCCAGGATGGAGAGAAGGGCAGAAGTGGGCTGCGTCCACTTCACCGCCCACCCACTCGATCCCGCCCATCGCCAATTATCCAGCGGACTACGCGTCACTGAGGACAGTTGGCAACAAGCGGCGGTGGCCTATGGCGATGTCATTCAATCCCATTCAATGGCGATGTGGCAATGAGGCGTATGAGTGATGGCTGCTTAGCCAAGCGGGAGCCGGGTCGCCAGTATTATTGGCACCATCGTTGCCCTATTTGTCAATGAGCAGAAAAAAAGTCCGACGCCCTTTACAAAAAAAGAAACATTTATTCGCTGTCGCGCGCGTTTCGACGAGTGGGTAAACCCAATGGCAGGACACTGAGTCAGGGAGTGAATCCAAAAGGAGCTGTCAGGAGCTTGAAAATGCGGAATGGCAGTCTCACCTTGTTGCTGCGGAGCGTCACCTTGCCGCCGCACCTGGCGCAGCAGCGGATGTTGCAGTAGTGGCAGATGTGGCCAACTCCGTCTGCGAACTTGGTCTTAAGGCATATGTGACAGGTGGCATCCAGCTCGACGCCGGCCTTCTTCTGCTGCTCGGATCGCTGTCTGATTTGCATTTCTAGCGTCACCACCTCGTCCTGTTTGCGTCTGCAAGGATGAATTGGTATTAAAGAGATTTAGGTAAGAGCTTGTAAGGCTTTAACAAAATAAAAAAGTTACAGAAGGATATAAATAAAATAGTTTATTAGAATTTGTCCAAAATGGGTAAATACATAGTTTTTCCGTTGCATGCTTTTATAAAACCCTTTAAAATATCCTCACAAATTTAAAAACCATTTTACTTATGGGTATAAGTGCATAAACACTTTACTCTTTACAGTGCTACGGTTATCTCAAGATCATTCGAAGTTAAACATTTGTTTAACAAGTTTGTTAAGCTGAGGCAGATTGTGACTTCTTAAAAAAAATGATGTGAAGGTACTTTCCACCCACTACGAAGTAAGTTAAAATATCGATGCGAAATGTATCTCGAAATATGTATAATGTGAATGAAGCTGTATCTGTATCTCACGCCGGAACTTACCGCATGATCTCGTTCTGCTTCTCCTCCTCCTGCTTCTGCCGCATAAGGACATTCTCGATCTGCATCCGCTCGTGGGGGGTGAGGTGTGATAGGTCGGGCATTTCGTCCATGGCTCCGGTGTGCGGGTGTTCTTTGGTAGAATTGTGGTTGTGGTCGAAGTTGGATTTTTCAGTAGCGTTGGCTGGTCTTCTTAGTCGCAGTGTAATAAGTTTGCTTGCTTATATTCATAGAAATTGTTGATTTACGTTTTCGATTGAATTTAAAGCTTTTCTTGGGGGATTTGATAAACTTTTCTTGGAATGCAGTTTCGCAGTATTTATAAATACGTTGTTATTAAATATAATTATTTTTTTGGATTACTTAACCATTTCCGATAGAAAATCACAGAGCAAATTTCAAATTTTATGGTTTCCTTTTGTTATTCGTAATGAACGCTTGTTAGTTATTTTATTTAGTAGACTTTTGGAAATTCGTTGAAAATTGTTTACAATGCACTCCTCGTCCTTCTGTGTCCGTGTGTTGAATGTGTTGTGTGTTTTTTGCGCTCCGTATGCTTTTACTTGTGTTGCGGTCTGCTCCTGTGTTTGGTTTTTTTTCTGAGCCCTTGTGTGTGTGTGTGTGCGTGTGCCCTCTGACCCCTTTTCACTGGCGACTTTCTTATTCTGCTCAGTTTGTTGGTTTGTTTGTTTGTTTTGGTTCCTTCCTCCTTGCTTAGACCTTTGTATGTCTTCGGCGGAATGCAAATTTTAGTGGAAAACTCGATTCGGACTTTTGTTTCATTTTTCCAACGCTCTATATCGTTGCCGGGCCTTTGTTGTTGTTTCTAATTGCTGTTGTTGTTGCTGCAGCCCGTGTCGAGTTAGTTGCGTCTTGTGTTGCTGTTGCTGCCCAGTGCGTTGCAGTGCCATTTTTGCGTTGAGATCGTTTCGAATTGCAGGCCACTGGGTTGAAAGGAAATAAGTAGCCCCTAGCTGTTTAGCACTGCAAGGAGAGAGGAGGGGGATGAGTTATATAAATGAAACAGGAGTGTAGTTTTATCTTCCTGAAATATTTTGTAAAAGCATAAATATTCCATTACTGAAAGAGCAGTGCAATTATCCTGAACCCACAGGATAAGTTTTCGAAATATGAATACCATATTTATCTTCCATTTCCTTTTTTGTTTTCAATACCATCTCTTAAAATCGTATTAAGCTGAAGCAATAAAAACTGGCCATACATTTAGCCGATTTATTTGCACGGAAATGAATGCAAAACCCTTTCATTGCAAGTGAAACATTTAACTAAATCTCGTAAACTAAACGCAGTAGGAAATTTAAAACACAAAAAAAGTAAGCGAGTAGGAAATGAGAATTTTAACGAAATGAGCAGGCAAAAGTGGGTGGAACTAGGACAGGAAGTGCAAAAAGGAGTCCAAACGAGATGCCGGGTCGGTCAGTATCTGGCCGCAATGCAAACATATGTAACCGTATTTATGGCCATCAACGTGCCAGGGCAAACAACCAGCCGCAAAGCCCGGCAGGTCCTTTGGGGAATGGAGGGGGCCGAGAAGGATACGGCTGCACCAGGAAGCCAGGAGGGGCGACGGGGAACTGCGGTTGACACCGTGACGCACGTACAAAATGCGAAAATATATATGAGGCCATGCACAAATGCGCTGCGAGAAAAAGATTACACATTTATTGTATGGATTGGCGGAATCATACGGTAAGAAGATGTATCCCACAAACCTCTTTTCATAGGGTTTGATTTCAAACATTTAAAAAAAATAATTCAAAAAATTGTGCTAGTACTATTAATATCTTTTTGTAAACTTTTTACATACAATATCCAGTTTTTACTCTAATAGAAATCTAAAATGTTGTTAGTACTAGTTTGTATCTTAAGTACGAAAGTTCCCAATACATATTATAAATACAAATTACATATTTTACCAAAATATATTTCAAGATAACTAAGAATTGGACTTTGATTTATCCTGATTTTCACAGATTAATATGGATAACTATAAAAAGTATGTTATCCACTTTATTTTTTCAGTGCCTTCGCTGACTCTCACGCAAAATGAGAGATGAGGGAGAGGAGGTGGAGGCGATGCGGATATCAGGCGGAAGGGGTAAGAGGCGGGTCGGCTATTTATACAGATAAGCCCGGTGAAGGAGTGAGGAGTGCGTAGTGCAGAGTGCAACCGGAAGCAGACACTTCACTAGCAGGGGAGCAAAAGATGCTTTCATGTGCCTCATTTCCTCCGCCTGAAAGGCGTTCGAAATTAGCATTCAATGGTCCAGGAAGCAATGCAAGTCATCGTAATTAAAAGACGTCAAGCAGCCTGCGCAAAATAAAATAAGCCCGGCAAACAGCCGACTTTGCCGGGATATCGAACTCTAATCTCATTTGAAAGCAGCAGCCAGGATAAGGTAAGGACAAACTTGGGCAGCATATTGCAGCAGGAGCTTTGATTGCATGAATATTGCAGCATAGACAGCAGGTCAGAGATGTCTGACTTAAATGGCCGTTGGTTATGGCCGTTGGTTATGGCCCCAGCCGTCACTGGAAACAATTTCCCACTCGGAAAGTAATAAAACTTCATAAGACTTTGTCAATTTATCCCACCCACTTTCAATCAAATTTTGTTGGCGTAACACTAAAACCCATGTCAAATTATGAAGTACATGAAAAATGCGATTGAATTCTCTCATGAATGTGTATTTATTGCTACTTTATGGTGCATCCTTCGGGACATGAACGGGACGAATTCCCATATTTACAGGGCGAAAAAAGATATAAATTTTTTTACAATTCTAATAAACAATATAGTTGCTTAAAGCTTTATTGAATCTTTATTTATTATAAATAATTTTATAATTTCAACGAAACTAAACAAACATTAGTCAAAGTCAAATGATGGTCTACTTTGATAGCATAATCATATCAAATGTATCACTAATGCATGATAAGTTTAAAACGTTATGACTTTCTCTATAACTTTCTTACTTTCCCAACAAAAGGGTCATTCTAACTATATGTGTAAGCCCGTTAAGAATGCAGTTCTTAGTAACATACATTTTATAACATGACTTTATAAGATGACTTCACCTCTTGGACTTGCCTGTGCAGCTGTAACCCCCTCTTGGCCTATAACGAATATAGTTTAAGCGAGATAAAACCAGCTTCCAAGGTGTTTATGGGCCTGCTTTATGCTGCCATCCACAGAGCTCCTCGCCGGAGGACCTCTTGTACGTATGGTGTATGGTGTATGGTGTGTGGTGGACGGCGTCTTGTGTTTCAGCGGGAGCTCTTGAATTGATAATGCAGCAGATGCAGTACGGCTTGCAACAACAGCGCCATCGTGCCATGCAAAATTGATGGTTTCGTTGGGTGTTGGGATGTTGTGGGGATTAAGTGGCTGCTTTATGGGCGGCCAAGAAGTAGGACATCCATGGAGCACAGAACTTTGGACCTCTTATGGCCTGGCAGGAGCAAATTTAATACCGGAAATCAATCTTGTGGCTCTTCAATCAATTGATAAAATGGCAGATATTGCACGGCCTGTTAGCTTTCTTCTGGCCTTACTCCTTACTCCACAAATAAAGCGAGGAAAACTGAGCTCTCTCTCAGGAGAGAAATTGAGAAAACGAGAGAGGAAGAGAGCGGTTAACATTTCACCACGAACTTTTACTTAATGCGCGCGCTTTTGAGGGCCACAGCAGTTTAACTGCTGAGCAAGGAAAGTGCTGAGTGAATTTCCCAGGAATTTCCCGCTATGAATTTCCATGCAACATGCTTCGCAGTAGATAGAAAATTTCTTGCGCTGACCGCGCGAACTTAGAAACAAGAACAACAGCAACAACAATGGCAGTTATTAAGGCAGCAAAAAAGCACAGCAATGGAAAACCCCAAAGCAGAGCGGAGGAAAAACTTATCAGGCACAAGGATGAATTATAATAATAATGAAAAATCCAGGGGTGCGGGTGCGCGGGGCACATTCTGCATTCCTTGCCCACTGGCCAAGGTTATTTCACATTACGCATACGCCCCGCAGCCCACAGAACTGGCTGTGGCTGGTTATGGCTCACCAACACATGGGCTTGCAGGGCACAAATGTGAAAGTTCACTGCCAGCGAATGCAGCTGCTATTTGTTGTGCCTCTTCTGGTCCTGCCGCTCCTAGCGCTCCTGCCCCGCTGATAATTGACACTTTCAATTAGCTATCGCAATCAGCAACAAAAGCGGCCACAACAATGTGCCCAGGAGAAGGGAAACCTCATCGGAAATACATTGTACATTGGAAAAGCTTGAAATGAGTGGGGAGCAGTCAAAGTGCACAGCAACACAAGAAAGCCATCAAGCAAAGGTCAGAATGCTAAATGGCCAACCGCAATCGAAAGAGAAACGAATTAAATATGCAGGCTTGTCATCTTTTCATTAAGGCATCCCAGTCAGATACTATTTTTAAGTTAAATTGTGAAAACTAAAACTACTTTTGCTGCATTAAAATTTGGCACTATAAATACTTTTACTTAAAAAGTAATATAACTAAATATATTAATACAACCATAAGTCGAAAACGTTAATCCTTGTGTACGGTAAGCTCAAAAGTCCTTTTTACTTGAATGTAAACTAGGACAGAATAATATACGATATACATATGTAAAAAAGGCCAGAAATAATGAACAATTTATTGTCCTCCATAGAATATTAGAATAGTTGTCGAAATAAAAGTAAAACTAGAAATTATCTAGGTAAATGTTAAATACTCCCTTTCTTTGGAAACCATAAGTTTATTATTTCTACTGCAGTTTTCGATATCTTTCCTGGCACCTAATTCCCGGAAAAACAATGCTCTCACCTCCGATTTCAGCTGAATTTTAAAGTGCGACACCTTCTGTAGCTTTGCATATAGTTGACCAACTGAACGGCGAAGCTTCAACTGGTTGCACGTTTGTAAACTGGGTCATTTATCAACTGACATCACCTGTCAACGGGGGATTTCCTTATCGAGCAATATATGTATTTCAGTCTCCGTGACGTCACGTCGCCCATGGAGATCGCTCGAAATTTATGCAGATAACTGAATTGGCGAGCGAGTTTTCATGGCGTCAGCCATTTCGAGCCAACGGGTGCAATGCACTGTACTTTTGTAGTACTCGCAGGACACAAGCAAATAAACACGCACACTTATACACTCTAATAGAGCCATAAAAGGAAACGTGGCCAAGTCGCCACGTTTGTTGTTGCTGCAGCCAAAAACTATAAACGAGGCAATGACTTGGTGACTTTTTGCGGCTGCCTGCCAAATGGAACGTCTTAGGGGCATTTTCCCCACCAGCCTGCTGACTAATGACCATTTTGCAGTCGAGGCTAGCCGCCTTTCGTTTGATTCATGGCCTAGGGCCCATTATTGCACTTATTCATTCATAGTTGCAGCGCCGGCCAGCGAACAGAAGTCATTGACTGGGCCGAAAAGGATATCTGTGTGCTGGAACAATGCCACTTTGTCGTTTGACTTGTTCAACTTTTTCAATTGTGCGCACAATTTCCATGCAATTAACGGCGAACAAATGCGGGCGACAAAACCTGTCAAGGGGGGTAATATATAGGGTATGGCAACAAGGCGCATTGAATATGTTCAATGGAGGCTTCAAGGGGGACATAGTGGCAAAGGGCGAGCAACGACAGCGAAGCATAAAAAGCAATTTCATGCACCCATTGAGCAAAGGGTGGGGAATACAGTGTCAATAGATAGTTGTTTCAGCGATGTCCAACCAGCCAACAGAACGCCCACACATCCTCGCCCACTTGTTTCCAAACAACAAAGCCCTTTACCAATTGTGGGCTCACTGCCATTACTCATACGCCCCTTGTGCATTGTCAAACATTTATGACGTCTAGTTGGGCGAGTGTATTAGTGCTCTAGTGTGTTTCGGTGCTTGTGTCGTCATTACCACCATTTGTCTGTGGGGCAAAATACCCATCCACATCCCATTCCGCCCAATACCGTCCAATTCCATCCAGTTCCATCGCACTAAATCCGATCCGAACCCACTCCTGCGATTCATTGTTAATGCCTAGTGACGTTCGCCATTTGCCAAGTTTATCGAGTGAAAAGGAAAATCGATTCCAACTGACTGCCTGTTGCTGTCTGCTACTAGTTTACCTTTTAATTAAATTTAACGCCCATCGAAGGACCACCCACTACTCACAACCCACCGCACACCAACCAACAAACCAACGTCCAACGCGCACCACCCACATTTACTATTCATTATTGCCCAGTAAACAGAGCAGTAACAGCCACAAAAGAGAAGAAAACTGCACACAACAGAGAGAACAGGGGCTAAATTTGCTTTATATGCTGTGGCAATTTCTCGGCCATTGTTCGTCATTGTCTGGGGCAACTGTTGATGTTGTTGCTTCTTGATTCGTTGACTTTGCAGTACGTAGTCCCCATGTCACATGGCACTACTCGGAATACCCTTTCATGGATTTACTTACATGCATTTCTCTATCAGATTGCTCTGCAGACGGCGTTGTCTATTCGTTCGTTGTTTGTGGCTTTCCTTAGTTGAGTTAATTTATTTGGTTTTATATGCTGTTGTTTTCTTTTTGTTTTTTATAAGAAAAGAGTTCTTGTTCTTTAGTTATTTTGTTGGCTATTTACAAGGGTTGATTTAAATTTCATATACTTAAAAAACTTGAAAACTGTTTGGTAGAAAGACATTGGTTATGGCTTTTAATCATTTATGTGTATTCCTTAATTTTGGTAAACACTTAGGCGGCGCTCGACATTTGTTGTTTCTCTAGCGAGCTTCGCTTGTCGTCTAAGTCTAAAGTTGAAGTTGAGTTGTAATTATGTTGCATGCTGCCTCTATTGTTGTAACACTCACACACACAGTCGCACACATGGGGGAAATAAAAGAGCGAGAGCGCGCGAGTGAGCGACTGAGAGAGCACACTGCAGCTGGCAGGAAATAGTGGGATGTTTTTGTGGCAATATTGGGTTTCCACACACTGAACGGAGGCCAAAGGCCAACACGGGTTAGCCAAGTTAATCATACGCACTGTTGTACATAAAAAAATATTTACTCCGCTGCAGATTTCGATTCGGAAACATTTCAAATTGAATGGAAATTTTATTTAATTGAATCTCTTTTGTAATAATTCCTTATTTTTGATTGTGTGTGGTGAACTTTCTCTCTCGTTAACTGTCGCTCTCCTTTGACTTTTCACCCACATTAATAGTAATTTTTTCCATATGAAATTGTATTAACTTTATGAGCTGCCAAAGCTCTATTTAAAAATATAATTTTAAGACTTTAGCTCCAAGAAAAAGGACAACCGTCAACTGCTACAGACCCCGAGTAGTGTGTGAGTGTATGGCTTAATTTTTCTGCATATTTAATGCGTTTATCCGCACCGAATCCTGGCCAAAAAGGATCACGGCCAACACAACAAAGGAGCGTAAAGGCGAGAAGTCGAGGAGAGAAGAGAGCGGAGAGAGGAGACAGGAGAGTTTTTGGTGGGATTGCGTGGCGTTGTGTGTACAGAAAAAAGCAGCCAGCTCACGAACGTCGAAAAAAAGCAGGAAAAAGTGAACGAGCAAAATTTTGTAGGGGAAACCAATGAAAAATGCAGAATTTTCTTACATTTTTTATACACTTTCTTGTAGGTTGTTGGAGCTGTTTTGTAGTTGTGGTCATTAGCTTAAATCACAATTGGTTTGCACTTAGATTTTATGTAGATTTGTGTGTGTATAACATATACGTATATATCTATATATATGCTTGTATGTAGGGCTATATATATCTATGTGTGCAGCATTCCATATGCGCAAATTAATTTTCCGTTTAGCGAACTCATTTTGTTTGTTTGTTGCTGCTTTTCGCTTCGTTAATTGTTGTTTGCTGGCGCCAAAGCCTGGTATGTGATTTGGTTGCTGTTGCTGTACTGCCTGCTGCACCAACAACAACTAGATGGAGTGCGGCGACAACAACAACGACAACGACGACGGATGCGACGACGGCAACGACATCACGACGGCACAACAACGACTGAAAACTGGACCCGCAGCTGGAGCTGGAAATGCTATATAGCCCACGATATGGCCCACCTACATCAGGAATTCGCTTCGATTGTCGTCAGCAGTTCAGGAATTTCTCTCTCGCTATCCCCATATCACTCGGATTCTCTCCTGAAAAGAGACTCTCTCGCTCTCTCTGTCTCTGTCTCTCTCGTTTGCGTGGTGAATTGGCCAGGGAGTTGTTAACCAGGCAAGTGGGAACACATGTTTCTCTCAGTGTTATGAGTGGCTTTTCATATTTCATGTGCAATTTTAACACCTACTACAAACTAACTGCTCTAATAAATGTTAGTCAGTGTGAGTGTGAGTGCGAGTGTGTGTCTCTGAGTGTGTGACTCCAACTTTGCCCACCCACCGAATACCCGCCCCTTTGGGCATTACATGCTCATATAGTTGTTTTGCGCAAACATTAAACAACAACATCGTGTTGCATATTCATAAAATTCAACTCCTCATTCTGGAGGCGTGTATGCTTATGGAAATGTGCCAAAAAAAACCATTTTCCATTGCATTTGGGGATGTTGTTGCAGTAGCAGCAGCGCCAATTTGGAACGAATCGCTCTTTATTGCATACGTCGAGGGGCAGGAAAGTTTTACCTCCACTGCGAATGTTATTGAATATATTTGGCAGCAATATTCCTGAACAAGTAAAAGTTAAATATGCTCCTTCGACGTTATTTATATAATATATATATATATATGAGTTATAACTAACTTAGCTTTTCTATTGGTATCTGTTTATTACTTGAAACCCTTTTAGATCCTTTAAATCCATTTCAGGAAAGTGTATTTTTGGATGGCCAACTTCTGACCTTAACACGTCACGTGCTTGTCAAAAATATCCAACACACAAAGCCCATAAAATTTTTACACTTCTGTTGCATATTTCGCAATTGGCTCGAGTTGTCGTCGCTGCTATCGCTTTTATCTGCCTGCTTATCCCAGCCATCATGAGATTTGGCGTAAATTGTCACAGCCACTCCAGGCCAGCCGTCCGTTCAAGCCCTCGGCCAATTTTAGCCCCAGTGCATTTCCTTTACTTTGGTTGCCTTTGGCAGAGCTACAGAGAAATAAATAAGTAATACATTACGAGTATGCAGTATCAGGAAATTTAGGCAAAATAAATTAGAAGTCCTAGACTCTAAGCTAATATCCAGTGTTTTATTATATACTATGTAAAAATTTTCAATATTATTGGTAAAAAAATTGATTATTATAAATTACCAAATAAGTCTGCAATCACCGTTTCGTATTTGGCTTTTCCTTAACAGAGTCCAATAAAATAATGGTTATGGCATTTGCTGTAATATATTTAAGGAATAAGTGAACGACAAAGCAACACATTGAGCAGTAAGGTAAAAAATATTTGTATTATCGTTCACTAAAATAAAACGTTTGGTTAATATAACTACAGATTTTTCTCACGGTATGACAGCTGAAAACAGAAAGATAAACGCGTTTCTGGCTGTCGAAACTCTTATTCCATTGCTGATAGCCTGCTCACGTGCAGTGTCTTCGGCTCACAACACTCGCACACCCGCACACTCGCATACTCGCCGGTACACACACACTTGCACTCACTGGCACGCTCACGAAGGGGAGCGATTGGATATCCGGCGGAGATGAGAGAACGCTCCGTGGGCGGGGGGAGTGGCAGGCGGAGTCTGGGAGAGCCAGGAGCTGTTTTTGGCCGCCAGCATTTTCCGATGTTTCCGCTTACTTTGTAAGTTTGCGTGTGTGTGTCGGCGTGTGTCTGGGCGGCTGACGTCATTGAGCTTTTTATTGATTTTCATTTTAACCAAGAAAAAAAATAAGAAGAAAACATACTTGGGCTAGGACGAAGGACAGGAAGGCTAACAGATGTCATCCAAGAAAACGCAAAATGCGCAATTAAAGAGAGAGATTGCAATGGGGCTTTCTAAAGCAAGTTTTTGAGAAGACTTTCTTTGGGGTTTTAACTTGGCCAGCGAGTTCTATGATTCATGATAATTACTAGTAAAAGATGCTTTGCAATTGGGAAGAGTTTTTTCAGTTGATTTCAATTTGGAAGTCTATAAAAGCACTTCAACTACAAGTGTAAGTCCACAAACGTATTATGGTGAAATTTAAGTGACTGTTTGCAAGCTCAACTGCGTAATCAGCCTGTTTATATAGCACTGCACATATAAACCTAATGTATTTTGATTTTGCTATTATTGTTTGCCAAACAATCGTTATGGCTGATTTTGTTATTTTTGTTGCCTGGTGGAAGCTGTGAAATATTGGGTCTATTTGCACGGCAAATTAAAGAATGCCTGGTTTTAGTTGAGTACGCGTTTCGATTTAAGTTGCACATTAACATATTGTCATCAAATTAACGGGGTATAGTTTCTTTACACACGTTGACAGTGGGTTATCATAACAAAATCAAATCATAAATAAAAATATATTTTGTTTCCAAGGTGTTTTTATACCCGTTACTCGTAGAGTAAAAGGGTATACTAGATTCGTTGAAAAGTATGTAACAGGCAGAAGGAAGCGTTTTCGACCATATAAAGTATATATATTCTTGATCAGGATCAATAGTCGACCACGCCCACAAACCGCCCAAAACTGCCACGCCCACACTTTTGAAAAATGTTTTAATATTTTTTCATTTTTGTATTGGTCTTGTAAATTTCTATCGACTTGTCAAAAAACTTTTTGCCACGCCCACTCTAACACCCACAAACCGCCCACAGCTGCCACGTTCAAACTTTTGAAAAATGTTTTGATATTTTTTCATTTTTGTATTAGTCTTGTAAATTTCTATCGATTTGCCAAAAAACTTTTTTCCACGCCCAAAAACTGTCAGTGTTGAAGATTCTCATTCGCACTCATTAGTCTCAACTTTCTCGCTTTTGTAGTTCCTGAGATCTCAGCGTTCATACGGACGGACAGACGGACATGGCTAAATCGACTCGGCAATTGACCCTGATCAAGAATATATATACTTTATATGGTGGGAAATGTTTTCTTCTGCCTGTTACATACTTTTCAACGAATCTAGTATACCCTTTTACTCTACGAGTAACGGGTATAAATATTTCTTTCAATAAGAATTAAAATATATTTTTAATACTTTACTTACGTTATAGAAATATAATATATGTTTTTCTGAATATCTACATCTACATCAAAGGCGACACCTGGCGACGCGCCTTAGCAATCCGCTTGTGCGGCGATCTGGGAACTTGGCTATGTAAGCTAAGACCGCCACCGGAAATAGGGTGGTTTTTAGTCGATTTAGCTACCATTTTAAAAGTGCGCCTTTAGTATTCTCGAAAATCCTGCGCAGACTTAATACACTTGCTTTGTTTCGCTTTGCTTTGTTTCGGGATATGTCAAAGTGACAATTCCGTGAAGGCGGACAATATGAAAGCTATATGTGCGACAAGAGAGCGGAAAACAAACAGATGAAGATAAAGCCACCCCCAAAAAGCCGCCCCTTGCCGTATTGCACGGACCCCCAAATGAAAGACAGCCAAACAACCCCCGAAAAAGCAAGGAAAAATTCAGAAAAAATACCTGAATGAGATTATGATGGGCCTTGAAAGAAATGCAAGGGCCGAGAAAAATTGAGAATTTCATTTAAGGCGGGGGATTAATTTTAAGGAGATGCACAACCCACAACCAGCACTTAACAGCACTGTGTGTGGGAGCTCTCGCAGGACTTTCGTTCGCTCTTTTCTATGCTCTCTTGGATGCTTTTTGGATCTGCGCGCAGCAATCTCAACGAGATGGGGCGAAAATCTCTAATAAGGATGCCCGATGATGAAAAATTCATGGCCTGGCATCGCACGCATCCTGCGCTGGCTCCTGAGTAAACGAAAACACTCCGATTCAGTCACACGCAGCGCAGAGGTCAGCGATATATACAGTGAAACCCCCGAAAAATAAAGCCAAATTGAGACATATATCCGAATTGTGCAATAAATAAAGCGCTGCATACCACAGGGCGCAGCCAACTAGTTTCGAAGCCAAATCGAGAACTTCTTCAAATCGCGAGTGCCACCAAAAATTGATTGCTTCGAATTCGTAGGCAGTGATTGTATAATTTCCATTGCTTTGCTATATATACGGGTGTGGGCGCCCAACGGCAGCGGCAAAGAAGATATATCCCTATATATCTTCCAGGATATATTCCAGGATACGGATTAACCCAATCTGCGCCAGAGATAATTAGCGAAAATGCCAAGTTCCAGGCTTGAAAACTTGAATAAATAATTGCCAGCCCGAGTTATTGTTGTTTGTGCGCCTACGGTTTTTTTCGGTGAAAGCGAATGCGGGCCCAAAGCGGAATCGGAAAAAGTTACTGAAATACAACGGCAGAAAAAAACGAATACATAGAGAATCTGCCGCTGCCGTTGCCGCCTGTAAAAGCAAAGCGGAGGGGGTGGAGAAGGAGCGAGGGCAAAGAGAGCGAGAGGAAGAAAGCGCGGAGGTCGCGGAGTTGAAGAAAAGAGGCTAGAGGCGTAAGAGAAAGCGGCCATTACTGCGAAAGAGAGCTGGGTCGGAAAAGAAAGGCGCAGAGAAAGTCCAAGAGATAACATCGCAATTTTGTGGAACACATTCGCGGTGGTTGGAAAATTTATAAACAAACATTTGACTCCACACAGAATGCTGAGAAAATAGGAAACTCATAACAAATATATTTATGAAATGTAACTTAAAAAGAGAGACTCATATCAACACATATCATTAAAATATTAAATAACTAAATATACAAAAAAAGCTGAGACAAGCGGCAAAATAACTCCAGAAAATACCTAAAACCCAAAACGATATTTTATTAACTTAAAAAAATAGAAGCTGATGCGATAACCATACATATCACGTAAAAGCGTTTAATGCCAAAAGGCGAATATGAAAAGTATATCTAATTAGCGCATCAAATGTAATTCAAAACATTAATGAAATCTACGAATTGAAACGTAAACATATCATGTAAAACGCCCAAAAAGCTTGCTGAATCCCTAATCAAGCTTTTTTATCTTATCAACAAAAAAAAAACAAAGCAAATGAATTAGTCTAAGGAAAGTTGTGCAAATTATCGCATACATATCAAAGCTCTTGCAAAGAGTAAATATAAATATTATATTTACAATTATCTAAGAACTAGTTAACTTTACAAAACCAGAGAACAGTCATTTTTGTTAGAAGTTTTACATTAGTTGTCCTAAATATAACCCGAAATCACATATCATTGAGGACACCTCAGCAAAAGTCTTAAACTAGAAAAACTAGAAAACTTATTAATTATATAGACTGCGTGTTTATGAATGCTAGCGAAAATATTAATTACTTTATCAAGCGGACCAATTGCAAATGACGAGAAGACTTTATTGAATTCCAGACAACGGATCGCAATACCTGAAGTTCTTAAAAGGTAAGTTTGACAATAATGAAACCATTAACTGAAAATGGTTTCCTTCTGAGGGAAATTCCGTACACTTATTGACATTCTCTCCTGCGTCGAAGGGGCTCTTAATTAGAAAATTAAATCCAAAGAATGCTTTGATGGTTTTGGCGAGCCCCAGATGTGTTTCCATACGCACCCGCTACCCCGAAAGCAATCATAAACTTTTTGCTTAAGGCGTGTGAGCTTAGGTAATCCATAAAACAGCCTAAAATAAAAGCGGTCGGGACCCCAACATTTTATGCGCCAATGGCTCTGGAGGGGATTGGTGTTCCGCTAAACCATAATGAGCCTGTCGAACTGAAATTTGTTGCTGCAGCGCTAGGAGCATGCCACAAACATCCGCAAGCACCAGCATACGGGACAAAATCAATAGGCGGCTATGTGTGTGCGTGTGTGTGGGTAAACAGCTAGAAAAATCAACCAACACTCACGCGGTGGAAAAGAGGCGGTGGAAAAGCGAAGGGGGATTTTCGCCAGCGTCTCCACGCGCGCTATTAAAATTTTCATTTTTATGATTATCGCTGGCGAAAATCCGCAACAATTGTGCCGGTTCACACGATTCACACGGTGCAAAAGGGACTAAGGACACGGCACACAGGCAGCAGGACACCTACGATGACGAAGCCGTTAGCAAGGAAATACAGTGCGTATGCGTGTTATTTCTCCGCGACTGAGCAAATGGGTAACTTTGGCCATAAAATTAAATTTAATTTTCAATTATCGCGACTGGCAACGGTTTGCTTTGGCCTTGCAGGAACTGCACCCTACGGCGGAATAGCGCAGCGATTAAAAAATTCTCCAGTTGGCCGGAGCTGGAGTTCCTGTTGGCTCACCTCTTGGCCATTAGAGCTGTGGCCACTTTAAGGCCGCTCTCGCTGCAGCTGGCTCACTTTTGGGCATCAAAAATTCATCTCCCAGAGCTCTCCATCAGCATCCAGTTGGCCAGTAGCATCTGCTGACTTTTTGCCTTTTCGCCTTTTCGCGCGCACTTTCCCATTTTCCCCGCACTCACTTTTCGCCATTTTCTTGGCCTGGCTTCTTCACTGGCCAGTTGCCACTGGCCCCTCTTGCCGCCCCCTTTGCGCTTCATGCGGTTCATTTCGGGCGCCTGCCCCTAATGAGTGCAAAAACAAGAGAGAACGCTATAGTCGAGTTCCCCGACTATCTGATACCCGTTACTCAGCTAGTGTAAGTGCAAAGGACAGTTTTTGGCGGTTTGTGGGAGTTAGAGTGGGCGTGGCAGAAAGTTTTTTGGCAAATCGATAGCAATTTACAAGACCAATATAAAAATGAAAAAATATCAAAACATTTTTCAAAAGTGTGGGCGTAGCAGCTTTGGGAGGTTTGAGGGCGTTAGAGTGGGCGTGGCAAAAAGTTTTTTGGTAAATCGATAGAAAATTACAAGACTAATACAAAAATGAAAAAATTTCAAAACATTTTTCAAAATTGTGGGCGTGGCAGTTTTGGGCGGTTTGTGGGCGTTAGAGTGGGCGTGGCAACATGAATCGACAAACTTGCGCTGCGTCTATGTTTCTGGAGTCTGTATGCTTAGTCTCAACTTTCTAGCTTTTGTAGTTCCTGAGATCACAGCGTTCATACGGACGGACAGACAGACAGACGGACAGACGGACAGACGGACAGACGGACAGACAGACGGACGGACAGACGGACATGGCCAAATTGACTCGGCTTTTGATCCTGATCAAGAATATATATACTTTATATGGTCGGAAACGCTTCCTTCTGCCTGTTACATACTTTTCAACGAATCTAGTATACCCTTTTACTCTACGAGTAACGGGTATAATAAGCTTTGGGAAATGCTGAACGACAGCAGCAACAAAGTAGCTCTAGAAACATGAACAAACCCTCTCCGAGTTTCTTGGATATCATAATTACACTGAGCTCATCGTCGGTCAACTATGTAATAAAAACGCTTTTAAAAGTGGCTTTTTATGAATGGAGGTGTTGGTAAAAGGGCGATACACGCTTTGTGTATCCTTTCACTTAAAGTTCACATAAGTTCTCCTAGCACAAATTAAATAAAAGTATATGGGGGATATGAAGTAATATGGATATACTTTATTCGGAAGTATCCAAGTTCTTTCGTGCTTTTTCCTACCCAGCTTTCTTCTTAAAAACTCTGCAGCTACAAAATTTAATGACCCAAATATGCAAGCTTTTTATGTAGATCCAAATGAAAATACTCGATTTAAAGTTACTATACTTTCGTTGCGAAATGCGTCGCCTTCTTTTGGCCAACTTAAAAGAGCCAAGGCAAGGCGTTCTTAGCCAATGTAACACCAGCGGAACTTTCCACCAAAGTGGGTGAAGGTAATTTTCCACGTAGTCGTGTCGACATTTCATGCAAATTGTTTTTTCTTTTTGTGCAGATTCTCAGGCTTGTTCTCGTTCTGTTGCGTGAGCTTATTTTCCTGATGTTTTTTGCGCTTTACTTAGTTGAAGTTTCGCAGGATGGAGTGCTGGATAGAGCGATATTAAGCGGCATTCATGAAGTCCTCAACATCTGCTGAGCTCAAAACTTGAGTGCATGGTTTATGGCATTTCTGGGCGCTCACGCAGGTCGATTGCCAGGCAGGTGATGTCATCAGCTGGGCTGCAAATAAGCAGTTGAGGGAGGTTGGGAGTTGGAGGTTTGGGAGTTTGGGAAACTGGGAGGTGAGTGTGCGTTGCCTACAGGTGGACAATCTATGGCAGCTTAATAGCTGGCTCCACAAATTAATCAAAATTCATATAGCATACCCTCTTGAATACAACAAACGCAATTAGGCTGAGCTGTTTCTCGAGTGTGTATGTGGCCCAGAGCAATCATTTAAATAGCTTACGTTTTAGGCACCTCAAGCGGCGCATGACACCCGCACAAATATATCATATGCGAGTGGGAAAAGTGAACTCGACTGGCATACAGAATTTTCTGCCGCCTTGTTCGTAATAAGCGAAAAAGCCGTGCGACCTTTGACCCAACGAACACCCACCATTTTCCACGCTTCATTACATTAGATGACACGCCCCCGTTGCCTCAGCCTTCCACCTCCACCCCCGCCCGCCATTTTTTCGGCGGCAGGGAAACTTCAGATGACTAACTGCCAACTGTGCTACGCACTTTTTCGACTATCGCACCGGCCCCTCGGTTTTTCCAGGCCCTTTTCCGAGCTGCGCTCATTGTTAATTCATGAAATGTTTGCCACTAACAAAAAATTACACTTAATGCTAACCTGGCCGAAAAGACGGACTGGGAAAAGTCCAAGTAAATTTTCCAAGCTGCTGCAGGCGGCCCGAGGGGGTGGGTGCAGAGACAAGGATAATTGTCACTTACGGCTGCTCCTGTCTATATGTATTTGTATCATATCTTATATACTTTAGTACGGACCCGAGCACGCATTAAATATTTATGAAATTACAGCCCAGGATATGTATACATACATTTATACAAAAAGCTACCTTTGTTTAAGTGTATACATGGAAAATTGATTGACTGGCTGCTTGACGGCTGATTGGCAGTTTGCTGGCCGGAGGGCGCGGCTTTTTGGGGACCAAACTTCTGCTGGCTTTCCCAGGACCTCCCTTTACGTGAATTTTCCCTTTTAATTGTCCCATTTGGCTTAATTTTTAATGTGCCAGTGAGAAAGTTTAGAGCACATCACATATGAACAGATGTTTGGAGGGACAACTTGGGTTGGAAAACCTCTTTAGCGATGACCGGTCGTAATTACATTGACAGCTGTCAGGCTTCCGGAAAGAGTTTTAAATTGGACTAGTTCTCTAGACATGCAAATAATGATGATGGTGGCCCACTTCCATGCAGGTGCCCGCTCCCTAAATAGTTGCCCATACTTTCACGCAAAGGGAAATTCAAATTTCAACTGCGTTGGGGACACTCAAAGGACTGCCAGCCAGCCAACCAGGCAGTCAGACAGGAAGAAAATCCAAGCTGCAAACTGATTTCCAGCTCAAGTGCATGCCAATTGCTCCCCAGCTGCAGTTCTCCTCGCTTTTCGGGATTCCTTCCTCTTCTGTCTTTTCTGTTTGCTTTCAATTCGATATTGACTGATTTGTAATTTAAGATAAGCAAAGGAAGGAGCTGCGAAGGGAATCGCAATGCGCATCTGCAGAGGAGCACGACGAATGTTTTGTCAATATTTGTCTGAGAAGAAGCCGAAAGGGGGTTTGAATCAGCGTGCTCAGGTGAACGTTTAGTGCGGACTTTAAACATTCATGGCTCTCGAAAATAAAGTTTTCAGGGGAATTTCGCTGCTTTTGCCGTTTATCGTACTCAGCTTGTGATGCTGTTAAGCTCCCGGACTACTAGTTGTATTGTTAAATTTACTTTTTATCCTACTGCTGATGATGATTAATGGTGAAGATTATAACAAAGTCCGTTTAAAAATGGAATGTGTACTTTTGTGCACCAGTTTAACATTTTCTTAGGACAGCTATACTAGCTGATACTATCATAACGAAATATTTAATTGTGCCATTAAATCTCAGTAAACTCTTGATTGCAAACTCCCAAATATTCCTAGTTAAAGGCCCAAGCAAGTGCATATGTATATTGCCGCCATGAGCGATTCATAAGTTAGAAGTTAATTGGAAGACCAAAGATGCGGACTTTAAGGCTCCGCTCGGCCAAGTTTTCTTCACTTTCCGTCTTAGCCACAAACCGCTTTTTATTGCTGGCGGGCCCCGAAAATCTGTGTCAAGTTGACATTTTGACTAATTTAAAATGAAAGCCTCGGGCGGCCACGGCAACAGCAGTAAAATCAGATGAAGGAGACCAGGAAAACGAAGGCAAAGAGAGTGAGGCAGGGAGATAGAGTGAAGAGGAGGGGGGAAGAAAACTCACACACACACACAGACGAGCGCAGCGTGGAGCACACATGCATACACTCACATTCGCCCATACATAATGAAATCTTTTTGGTAACGCAAACGTACAAAAGTATGCTACAGTTTTTGCAGACACACTCAGACGCACACTAATGAACCCGCCGCGCCGCCCCCCCACACACACACACACTTTCGCACTAACACCAGCTTACAATTCGGGTGGCTTATGCGCATATTGTGCAATTTTATGTAGCACACTTTGAGAAGCCTGTTAAAAAGCAGCCTTAGCACGGGGGCGAGATGAAAGTTTGCTCTTTACCCCGTTTCCCACCTCACCCCAAAACCCTAAATAACCCACTCATCCACACTCGTTTGGCATTTGTTTAACTGCGCCACATTTTACGGCATTACCCCAAATTAGCTCTTAACATAAAACTCATTTTCCATGGGTTCTGGACCCGTTTCCCCTTTTCCATTTCCCACACCCTCAGACCCCAGCAACCAGCTTTTGGCTAATTTTAAATATGAAAACAATATTTTGCGTTGTGTTTGCCGTACCGCAAGAGTTGGCAAAACATTAATCAAATGATATTTTGATTATCATGCAAGTGAATTAATTATGCTGGCCATCCTTTTCCAAAATCCATCTTTCGCAATTCAGCAAACAGCCCACCCCGTTGGGTTTTCCCAACCATCCCTTAAATATTTTTATTGTTGACTGTCTTTTGGGTTCAATGACTGAACAGCCTAAAGTTGAGCCGCAAACACAATTTACCTATGTTTTTTATGTACTGACCACGCCCAATTGCGCCTAAGCGCCCTTATCTCTATCCGCGTTTCCGCTTTCTAATGATTATTGGGTTTTGCTTCATTATCGTCATTGTAAATAAAAATCGATAAGAAATAAGTTTCCTAATCGAGGGTGGATAGGAAAAATAGAAAAGACCATAGCTAAATGCGGTCTAAGTCATTGTAAATTAAAATCGTTTAAAAATGTATAACCCATTTATTTTAAAACTATGCACATACCTTGAGGACAGCAATTTAATTAAAAACATCACTTTCATTCAAGCTCTTGAGTTGGTCAACTTAATTGAGGTAGCCAAATAGCCAGAGATAGCTACTTAACAAGTCCTTTGCCATGGTGCATATATGGTCCTTTGCCTGATGAAATATTATTTCATTTTTATTTACGGTGTGCGTTGCCTGTTGTTATACCCGTTACTCGTAGAGTAAAAGGGTATACTAGATTTGTTGAAAAGTATGTAACAGGCAGAAGGAAGCGTTTCCGACCATATAAAGTGTATATATTCTTGATCAGGGTCAATAGCCGAGTCGATTTAGCCATGTCCGTCTCTCCGTCCGTATGAACGCTGAGATCTCAGGAACTACAAAAGCGAGAAAGTTGAGACTAAGCATACAGACTCCAGAAACAAAGACGCAGCGCAAGTTTGTTGATTCATGTTGCCGCGCCCACTCTAACGCCCACAAACCGCCCAAAACTGCCACGCCCACACTTTTGAAAAATGTTTTGATATTTTTTCATTTTTGTATTAGTCTTGTAAATTTCTATCGATTTGCCACGCCCACTCGAATGCCCATTTACCGCAAAAAACTGCCAGTGCTGAAGTCTCTCTTTCGCACTTCCACTAGCTGAGTAACGGGTATCAGATAGTCGGGGAACTCGACTATATCGTTCTCTCTTGTTTTTTTATGTAAATTATCGACCGTCTGCAGCTCGAAGGACTTACAACTCGGCACGAGGCCGGTTCTGGCGAGTATGACTTTCTGTCTCTCCTCTGTTATATTCCGATTCGCCCTGTTTTGCACTGAAAACTTGTGAAGATTGTAAGTCATGAGACTTTCTTCCTACTGATAAGATGGTGTTTTGGGATTAAAATGAAAGCACAAGGATACCCAATGAAATAAATACGTTATTGAGATTTAAAGACAGGTATTTAAATATAGTTTCATTGGTTTTTTTCAGTGTATGGTTGTCGCTCAGCAACGCTGCCTTTGGGGCGGTAAGTGGTTAATGCCACTTGCCGGCTGGCCATTGCGGGCTGGCCTCGGGCCTGGTTACATTTACACGAGAAGCATATGCAGAGTCCACTAGCCCACTCTCAGAAATGCCCACACACACTTATGCAGCTCATATCCGACAATGACACACACACAGTCGTGCCGGTATCCTCATGCGTGCCATTACCTAGCAGGAAGTGGTGCTCTGCCCCGCTCTTTCGAACGCATACTTTGCGGTCACGTATTCATTATCATTATCTTAATGAAGCGTTATGTAAGGTGCATTATAGTTATGGATTTTTTCGGTCGGATTGCCGGCTAATGATGGACACTTCGGGTTCTTGCCCTTGCCGCTACTTCGACTGCCGCAAGAAAGTCAATAAAGTGGCAGTCATTAAATCGGGCTTTAAATCGCAAAAAAGGCGACTTTGTGGCCCGCAATTGTTCTTCAATTTTTATTGAAGGCGTTTTTATTGCTGGGAAATCTGTGTGCCGACGGTCAAAGGCTTTTCATTTCGCCCATTAAAATGTCAGTCATATAAAAAAGTGCCCGTCTCGACGGCAGTAAATACGTACGTATATTAAATGGCATACCACTCGAAAACAAGTATCCTCTAGATGTATTCACGTACATGGAAAATACATATGCATATGCATGTATGTATATATATGTACGAGCATGTCCTGTGAACTTATTTTGCCCGGCGCATTTGGCGAACAATTAAAATTAAAATTTCATACGCATCGCATCGATAGGATGGGAAAATGTTTGACATGGCTGACACACAAATACCGACAACAACTCATCCAGCGAAGGACGATGGATATAGTGCCATATCCTTCTGTGTTTTCTGTGTTTGTGTGGAGTGCAATTCAAGTATTTCGGAATTCCATTTAAATTTTTAATAATTTTCAAAAATTGATGAGTGGCAGACAGGGCAAGCCGAACAATGGTCAACCAGTCGTCCTGTCCCCTGTTCGCTCCGCAAGCTTTTGATTTGATTTATTGTGATGAGTCGAGTCCTGGGAGAAAGTTTTGAATGGCATAAAATATATTGCGTTGGCTTTGCTTGAATTTATCCTGGAGAAGGCTCTCGCAGGACCTCTGCACGGACGGTTATCTTTGCTTGCCTCGAAAATTGTGTTTGCTGTTGAGTTTTCTAAATAATTTAAATTATTTGTGACATACTTGTGGTCGCCGCTTTCGCACAGGACTTCGATTTGTCCCTAAAAATGTACCAGCACGTCCCCCTACGTACCTTTTACGATTTGTCAATTCCTCAAAATGTTATTTATGCAGGCAGTTGGCTTTTGTCATAGGCGAAAAACTGTCAGGACCAGAAAAAAACAGGTCCTGGCAAGTGACAAGCGACTCAGACGTCAATCAAGGCAGCCCCAACTTCCCATTTCTCTAGCTGTCCACCGCTTTCAAGCCAATTTTTTCAGGGCCAAAACTCGCCTGGAAACAAAACTTCAGCTCTAAAGCACGAAAGCGCCTTTAAGTGTCGGTAAATGGCAAAACGGGTTAAGGGTCGTAGTGCGGGATTTATGGAAATTCAATCGCCAGCCGCCGTTTCCCGGCAACCGGGCACAAGTTCCTCCCCCATTTCGCTGCTCTTCCTGCTGCGTTGTTGTCTAATGAAAATTCAATTCCGTTGGAAATTGCTTAAAGAGAAATTGATTTTCACTTTGAAGTTGGCCCATCGCTGGAGATGTCTGCCGCTGACATCGCCAATATGCTGTAGGAGAAGGGGAATGCGGAAATATTTTTAAAAATATAACAAATGTTAACCATATATTTGTCAACTCGTGTCTATGTTTTGTGAAATAACCTTCCAAGGCTCTTCTTATATTAAAATGTTAATTATATTATTAAACTTTGAACGCAATCAAATATGTATTACCTAGCTCATTTTAAGAAAACTTTTTTAAACGGAAACGTTTTCAGTTTCGATTCTAGCTGGGATGTCCTTGCAGTGCGCAGTGTGCGTGCCCATTATCCATTATAATTTATACAATTAGCCCGATTAACAGGTTTCTCTTGTTATTTACGCTGAGCGATGGCGATGGCCAGCCACGAATGAAAAGGAGCGAACCGGTAGAGGGGAAAACGAGAATGGGGCGGGGGTGGAGCAGAGCAAGGCCGGTAGGGAAAGCAGCATAGACAGGGACAAAGCGATGTGTGCCAAGTAAATTTGCACAGTCTGACCTGAACCAACTGAACCACTGAAACAATGAAGCCATCCACCCACTAAGCCAAGCACCACCCACCAGCCAACCGCCCAACCACCGCCACACCCCACAATTATATCGATATGCGTAGGTCCTGTCACTGTGATTGCTCTTCTAATTACCGCAATTGCGGGCACTTGAGGCGTCGGCTATAATTGAAATCTTCGGCGCGGAGAAGTGGGATATTTTTATGTATTATTAAGTAAGCCTCAATTTGCCAACGGATCGGGTGAATACTGGTTGGTGGCTGGCAACTGGTGGCTGCCTTGGCAACGGCCTAGCCATTTCTTGTTGCTACTTCCAAACAACGAGAAAGGCGTTTCCTACACGGCTACAGGTAATGTTAAAGCTGGGAAAATCGAACACTCCTTTGGATGTCCTATGTATGTCCAATAATCATTGAGTTGGTAAAACAAGAATAAAAGGAATTATTTATAATAAATAAAATCAAGCTTCAAATAGGTACTTGGCATGTAAATAGTTTCTATGTAAATATATAAAATGTAAATATATGTAAATATAAATCATTATTATTCAATGAAATAATATTTTTCCATTTAACGAGAGCTCCTTTTAAGTCCACAGCTCTCTCTGCAATTTTCTCTCTGCGATTCTCTGACCAGTGACGAGCGCCAGCCACTTTTTGCTTTTCAGGAGGTGCTTTCAGACGGGGCTGTAGTTGTGCTAGCCCTGCGGCTTAGCCAGCTTAGCCTATCGAGCCAAGGACCTTTGGTTCTGGTGCTGGTGCTGGTGCTGGTAATGGTGCTGGTGCGCTGGCACGCAAAATGCGGAATGTGAAAGCTCCAACACATTGCTAGGATACGAGAACTACTGGGGGAGGCCAAAACAAAACACGCATTGTCCTGGCACGCCAGTTGGCAGTTGGACTCAGTGGCAAATGGCAGCAGTCGCAACAGCAGCTAACCAGTAGCAATACACAAGTTTATTGATCGTTACCAATACAACAAAAAATACTAAAGTATCTATAATGAACCGAGAGACAGAGAGGACGGAAAAGACTCGAAAATGGTGACATAAGATCGAGGCAGGAAAATGTCGCTGGGTCAGAAGATCTTTAAGATTAAAAGTTACACCCAGAGGTTTTACCAGAAATTTGCGGTCAAATTACGAAAGGACTCGTTGCAAGGACTCGCGAGGTGAGAATGGAAACTAGAATGAAAATCAGGATATAAAAGAACCCAAAGAAGCCTTTGAAGAAATTGGCAAAGTGCAGTGGGAATCAAATTATGTAAAAAGCTTTAAAACGCCACGAGTGAATGTTACAAGCCTTAAAGTTACACAGTTATAGACGTTGAAGCTCACTGCTGGCACTGTAAATTATTAAACATAACCAGCGATAGTGAACTCAATTACAAACAAGTGACGCTTCATGTGCAGTATTAAATGATTTCCCCAAGCCAAAGCGGACAGTAAAAATAAATAATACTATTTGCATTTCATGCTCAGTAGTGTCCTGTCTGTAAGTAAGTAAGTGTGTGTGTGTGTGCGTGTGGCCAAGTGTGTATCCTTGCGATTAAGTGTGTGAGTGAGGTTGGCTTATTGACGACGCGTAGCCAAGGCAACGCATGTTGGCCCCAACAAACAGAGGCGGCATATAATTATAGACCAACAGTACCAACCTACATACATACATGGCATAGTTGTAGCCGAGCGAAAATACGTGGCCTTCTAGTTTGTCATTTTCCCTAAAGTAAATGCTAAAGTAATTCTTGTACAGTGATAAGCAAGCATTAATTGGCTATTTATATCATGTCTATGGGTAGCTAAAAGTATGCAACAATATATGTAAGCCGTTTGAATAGACCCACACGCTCTGTTGTTGCATACTTTTACACATCTTTAAGCATAATATTGAGACCCCTAATATTTAATATTTAGGTTAACAACTCAAGGCACATTTCTCACTGTGTACAACTGCGGTTATATCCACGTGTATACGTGTGCCACATACTGCTATATGGCGTGCCTGGCAGGCACTGGCAACACTTTACTCAATTTGTTTAATCGATTTTTCAGCCAGTACCTCTAGCCAACGAAAATGCAGGCTGTGGAGGCGGTGGCCTGAAGCTCCTGGGGGGTGGTGGATGGGGGTCGGTTGCCGTTATGGAGAATGGCTCGAAATTGCCTTTATTATAGATAAATATGAGCGATTTAGTGCCGCACGCAACTTAAACTGACCAGCGGGCGCTGGGGAAATGCCAGGAAAAGTGGGAAAAGCCGGAAAAGCGGGCTGTTGGGGGGGCCAACGCAGCAGAGACGCAAGCAGCCAAGCGTTATAAAATGTACGCCGCTGGCCGTCAGATTTATTGGCGCCGTTCGACCCACTCTGCTTTTTAGACGGTTATTAATAATAAAAGTAAAAGAATCGGCTAAGTAGAAGCAGCTACAAATTTCCATAATTACCAATGCGCCGAAAATGACGGCGGTTCTTACCAATACCTACTTTTTATTCCCCACTCTAAGAACTTTTAGAATCAGGTACTCGAGATCACTGAAAAACGAAGTCTAAATGCTCTGATAGTATGCATGTAAAAGCCATATAGGGTATTGAATCACATTTAATTTAAGCATAGATTATAGATTAAAGGATAGATTAAATTTTAAAGTTATTGTAATGATTTTTTCTCCAAGAGAATCTTAAATCCACTCTCCTAAGTGGTCACTAAAATTGCGATTGTAAATTGCCATAAATCATGCGCAATCCCGTAGAATTGCAATTGCAAAGCCATTGGCATTATTAACATCGACTCTTTCTTCACAACTCCTTAAATCGAGTGAGCTGCTGCTGCAATTCAACTTCTTATTTCCTCTTGATTGCTTTACAAATTGAATAACCAAATCATTAGACCCATTCAGCAAAACCTGGCAAAACCGAGCGATGCAAATAGCTTTTTATACTGCCCCCGGTTCGCCTTCCTACCACTTTATTTTTACCCCATTCATTTAGCTGGTCATTTTGCAGTTCAGCACGAAGGCAGCTTGAAAGCTTCCACTGTTGTTGTAGTTTTCAGTTCCGTGGTAGGGAAGGGAAGGGAAAAGCGGGGCTGGTGCGGGGGTTGGCGAGCGAGAAAAGTGCAAAAATATTTTTCCTTCTTCATGGTCTGTCAATTAACACGCCTTTTGCATTTACTCAATATAAATCGAGTGCCTGTCCGAGGGAATGGGGGTTTGAGCATGGGACATGGGTGTGGGCGGAAAGGGGTTTAAGAGCGGGTAGAGGGGGGGAGGTAAAAGCAACGCTTCACCTGTAAATAAAATTAGTTTCCAAGAATGACGAAGCTCTCGAACACACTTAAATAAACGCAAACTGGGCTGAAACCGAGCGCTGAAACTGAAGAAACGGCCGAAGAGACTAGGGTGGCGGAAAATTCAGGTACTGACGATCTGAGGAATCGGAAAATTCAGTGGAAAGTGCACACAGACTGAGCACTCCAGTTCACTGTGCAGTTCATTACACATTGGCGCAATCCTTAAAAACACTCGCTCCCCAACACATGGAAGCCATTTTCATAAAAGTAAACGAAATGCGAAGGGGTTCGAAAGGTGCTCCTATCCCTCGCTTCTCCGCCCATTTTCCAACCGATTTTTCCGCACTTAACCCCTTGCGCGCCGTGAAAAGCCGAGATCTTTGTATTTAAGCCGACGAGGAGTTGTCTGTTCCCAGGCGAAATTGCACGTAACCGTCCACGTCTGTGGAATTGTTATAGAGTTGCATATAAAAATCGACTCTGCAGCATGGACAAGTCTCCGCACTTTGCTGCTCCTGTCTGTCTGCGAAGAGGAGGAAAGCTAGCTTAAAAAAGCTGCTGGCTATTAGCAGTGTGAATACACAGTGAGAAGTGTCGAGTGCTAAGCTTCAAATCATATACTCTCGGAGATATTCTATACTATTCCATATATACTACACTATTCTACTCATAAGCTATGAAGGTATTAGTAAGGATGTAAAAATATTGTGGCTTGCGCAATTGGGACGCTAAGTAGTTGAATTTGATCGCAGTGTATGCTCCTGAGAGTGTAGGCCCGTAGCAGGACTACAGCCAGGCACATAACACAGTTTCCTTTCAACAGCAGCAAAGGGAAAACGAAATGCGAATTGCGAAATAGGAAAATATAATACACGTGCAACGTTCCGGCGCTCCATGTGCCATGTGCCACATATTCAGTGCTAGAGACTACTACTCTAGATTTCGTGACTCGTTGCTGAAGACTTCAATTTGTACCACACTCTGTGCTATATCTCTCTGTGCGAGAGTGAGTGTGTGAGTGTTCGAGAGTTCGAGTGTGTGAATGTGTGAGTGTGCCACGTGCAATCAGCGAGCAGGCACAAGGAGTTGCCTTCGCAAAGGACGAAAGGAGTTCTCGGAGGCAATCCTGGATGACGTCGCTGCCGCTGCACACCAAAATGGGTCAAAGTTCAAATGGGATACAACTGGGCGACGAAGGAGGTGCAAAATCAACAGCAGCAGTAAGATCTGCCTTTCTTTCTGGATGAATGAGCCAACGGAACCCAACTAAACCAATCCCTACAATCCAGCCAAGCACAGCCCAACTTCCTCGGTACTGAGAGCTTCCAAGAATCCTGCCAGCCATTTTATTGCCAACGAAACTTAAACATTTCCATTTTAATTGACAGCCTGTCGATTGCTGGCTTTGAAGCGAGCTCCAAAAAAAGGGGCAGATGAAAACCCGTTGAGTTTCCTTCAGCCAAGCTCGTTGAGTTTGTTTTGACTGTGCAGTCTTCGACCACAAGGTATGGCGAAAGAAATCTTCTGAGAAATGTTTGAAGCTTTCAAGTGGGAAATCGAGGGTGGAAGCATTTTCCAGTTTGAAAGGAGAGGCCTTCAGAAGATCCCAGAGGCTTAGAGAGAAAGCCTTACAAAAAGTTTCGGCTTACGTTGCTATAGATAAATAGATGGAAAGCAATTCAGGTATTTGATTTAATATCAATGCAGACTCAAAACTCTTCATAGCCAGTTTACGAAACTCTCTGAATCAAAAACCGAATATGGATTAAATTTTCTTTTATCAACCTTTGAAAATCTGCTCCGAATCGGGGCACCTGTTTTATAGCCGCACAAACACCCACACCTTATCTGCCGGGCACTTTGGGATTATCTTTTGGGTGGCTTTGAAAGAACCCAGCTATCCACAATCCACACAGCAACCATAACAATCTATTGCGATTGACAGGCCTCTGGGCTCCCAGCACTTTGCCAGCAAGTTTTGACTATTCCATTAGATTCACTTTGCATGCAGTGGCAGTGGCAGTGTTGCAGTAGAGTTGCCCTTCTATCCCTGGAAAAGCCCCAAGAACAGCCTCTGAAAGCCCTCCTATCCATGTATCCCCAATACCCACTCCATTTTGTAGTGTCCTTGCTGGTTTTGTTTACTTGCTGGGCGGCGGCGGTGTGCGACAAAATTGGCTTAGAAAATTGAGCCTCTACTGCCACCACTACTGCCACTGCCCAGGGAAACCGAAAACTAACAAAAAGAAGAGGCGATTTCGGGCGGCTTTAAAATGAAACTCTGTGTTCGGCACTATGGCGGATTTCATTAAACATTTAAGCAACATATGCTATATTTCCACCGAGAACCAAACAATATACACATACCGGGCAAATAGGAGAGGGAGCGGCACGGCACAGGACTAAAAGGCAAAATGACCAAGTGTAAAAATGACATTGTTTTCACATGGCAAAAAGGAACAGGGGGACAAGGACACTCCTGTGGGGCCCTTTGGCTGTGGTCCTGTAATAAAATTAGTTTGGTAGCCGTGGCTATATGTGTATGTGTGTGTGTTTTTGGCCCCGTTGTGTTCCCTTGGCTGGTTTGTAGCTCTTTGCGAGCCGCTTTAGTCGGCGGCGTTCCTTTGTCAGCTGCATTCTTTGCTTTTTTGGCCGGATTCTCTGGCAATTTTCGAGGAGCAAGGCGAAATTTACAATTTACCATTTACAATTTACAATGGCACAGCAGGAACGCAAGTTGATTTCGGTGGTCGCTAATTGCAAATGTAATTTACCTAAAAGCCTCCTGGACAGCGGCTACTTGGTATTTCGGCTAAGTAGAAAAACTGCATTAGTCCGGCTGTGCACTCAACTAGAAGATTTAGAAGATGCTGAACGTTTTTACGGCTGCCAGCTCAAAAAATATACAAAATTAATCAAACCGACTGAGGTGTGGTAACTGTGAAATGGAGTGCATTCTTGTGGATTTTCTCTAGCCGTGAAAATCAAAGATAAATTGAATTGAACTCCCGGCGAGAGCATTTTGCAATTGCAGTGCAATAAAACTAAAAGGCACAGGGGGGCAATCGGGATCGCAGAAAATGGCAAGGATGTTAAGAGGCAGAGGTAAATTGAGATGGGGTGCTGCCAAAATCTACATCTTAAAATAGGAGTCCTTGCACTTAAAGCTTTATAGCTTTTCGATAAATCCAAATAAGGTGAATAAGTTAAAAATCTTTAAAAGATGTATGTACGGTGATGTACGTCCAATACATATTTACATTGAACAAATACAAATACTAACTAACTACAGCAAAATGTAAAATATAATAACACCTACAATTAGTCCGGATTGACACCCGGAACTCTTTCACGTACATTTACAGCTTCCTGACTCAATTTTCCTTATTTCTCCGCTTTCAGGCTTTAATTGGGCTGCAATCGGAAGCTCCGAGCAATTTGTATACATTTTGTCTACCAAGGTGAGTAATCTATTAGGATATAAGAGTATGTGAATATATAATATATGATCTTAAATTCGGCCACTTACTTAACCAAGGTATCGAGGAGTGCTTAGTGGATATGATCTCCGTAATATGATAAGCCCCTAAATATTACTATGCATGCAAAGACCCAGGGCAATCAATTAATTGAAGCACATGTTGACTTCATCGAAACAATTGGATATTCATTCGCATTGAAAACGTTGTAATTATGGGAAGCTGTGCGGCTTTTGCTGTTTGGATAGCTTAATCTCGAATCAAAATGTGCAGGAAGTCATAAATTACGCAAATAGATAAGTGTGCCGGTGCCGATAGATAGTTTCATGCATGATAGATGTTAGTTGGAAAACCGCAAGTCGATTCAGGCAAGCTGAGCCAAGTTTAATTGGCTCTTTGGCCAGTGACAGCATTAATCACTCTGATGGATTTTGCATTACAATGTTGTTGCCACTGCCCCCAATGAGTTCATAAATGCGCAATTTGAACGCAATCGGTCATATTTGTTTGGAAATAGCTTTATAAATCAAGGAGTATGTATCCAATTTGATTACGCCATTATTTCTGTTCAGTTTGGATTTCTTTCAAGGGCTAAGAAAACATTATTCTCACACAGCTGGTTTAGCCATTATCCGTGACTTTCTTTGATCTCAAATGTAAACCGCTTAGCTTGAGTGGTCCTCAGTTGGAGCCTGGCACTTGGCCACGTTTCCCGCTGTTGACCATCTCCACTTGGCCATCTCGCAGTCCACAGAACTCTGGTTTAGTACCAAATTCAAAGCCGAATTCCCTCGGCCAAAGATACACACCACACTGAGTCTTGAGCAGATTCCCTGCGGCGTAAGTGCCGCAAATTGTTGCACAATTGGATGAGAAGGCCACAAACAGAACACACACGTGGACCGTGGTCAGCTCCCTTCTAGCGATTGGTGGTCTAGATTTTTCTGCATTTTCCGCTGTTTGGCCTTCGTTTTCCTAGCCGACAGTCCAACTGAACTGAACTGCGGGCAGCATGGAAATCAGCCCAATTCGAGTGCTCCTTTTTCAATTGAAATGCGTTCGCCCCAACCTCGACACGACGGGATTAATGAGTCAGAAAAGTGTCGGCAAAGGTTGACAACTCCAGAACCCGACTCACTTTGGGCTGAAAAGTGTTTTATGTTGGACTGGGGTTATTGCTTCAACTCGTTTGCTCTTTTTAGCAGTGGAAATTGTGCGCCTTTTAATGAACTTTTGCGGCTGCTGACGCTTCTTTTAACTGAATGTACGTACATGCGAGTATATGCTTAATACCTGTATACAGATACAGGTATGTATAATTATTTGTCACACCTGAGTTGGCGGCCCAGACAACAAGAACAACAACAACAACAGGAACAAGAACAACAACAAAGAGACGGAGACAGAAAAACGTGTTTCACCTGGCTGAGCATTTGAAACGCAACCAAGCAACAAAGCAGCACCGGCAAAGCAACCACTTTTCCATATGCTATATGCCATATACCGACATCTGACATATCCACTATGTATATATCCGCGGTATAGCCTGGCCATATCCCTGCTTCCCCGCCCGCTCTGTGCACCCCATTTGTACCCCATATAATTTGGCATAAAGTGAGACAACACGCCGAACCAAACATTCAAGCTTCGGTTTTGGATGAGACTTCCGTTTTTTCCGAGTGACGTAAGCGGTAGAGGTTGACCGTCCACGGGGGAGGGTACTACACTTAAAAAAAGTTATGGGTATACCATAAACACATTGCCCTTTTAAGTGTGTAATACAAAACTGTAAGACCCTGAAGTCTTTAGGCCAATGGACTAAAGGGGAGGAGTAAACGGAGTGTAAAGGACTAGTGCTGAAAAACACTATGTATTTTTATGGAATTTTCCTATACACAAGAAGAAAAGCAGAAACAGAGCTAATAGATATCAGAATGGACAAATGAGTGCCTATATTTCTCAAAAATATTTTTTCTTCGAGTGTCGACGAGTCATGAGGTGGTTGTTGTACCTGGTTTTTCCGATTGACGGGCAGTGCGCACCCCCTATTTCCTCCAAGTCCAAGTCCAAGCAAGAAAGGGTTGCAACTCACCTTGTGTCCTCAAGAAGTGTAGCTTGTTCTTTTGCTGGCCGATTAAAAAGCTGCTTGTTAGCTTCTTAGCTGTTTGCTCGCCTGCAAAATTCAGGGTAAAATATGAGTCAGGTATCTTTAAGATTGGCCGCCATATTTCACGCGTTTTTGCGGGATACGCCGATTCTCACCTGGCCCGTTTTCCCCATTTAAATTCCCTCACTTTATTTGGGGCTTAACTTTTCTCCCTTCGATTGTTCTCAATCATTGAATGCTGTTTTTATCAGTTATCGTTACAGCAGTTGTTGTCTTTTTTAACGCTATTGTAATTCCGTTGATTGCTTTCGCTCATTGCAGCTGTTATTGTTGCCATTGCTGTAGTTGTTGTTGTTGCCGTTGTTGTTGTAGTTGTTGTAGCTGGCCCCACTGTTTGTTGTTGAGTAAATCACAATAAAGCTATTAAGAACGGAAACGGAAGCATTCGCCGCTGCGCACGCATTGAAGCATGGCCGTCAACATTTGTCTCTCTCATCTGCGGACCCCCCGATCAGATTCGGATAATACGTGGTATGCTTTAGTGCGGCCCATCGCCCCTCCACCCACCTATTATTGCTCTTTTCAGTTCAGTTGGGGGTATAGTTTAGTTCGATTCAGTCGCTTTTGATAGAGCTCAGCTGAATGAATGACAGACTCTTGTGCTGTTCTGCTTGGCGAAAGCAGGGAAGCTCTTATGGCTACCTGTGCGACTTCAAATGAAGGCGAATTTCAGATGGGAAAATCATTAGATTCATTCTGCAGTGGTCAATCGGTGAAAGCTAGACGAATGCGGCTTGTTTATAAAATGTAGGATGTGTGCGCATAATCATTATCACTATACCAATTGGTGATTCTGTATAAGCCAAGCTGTAAAGACATACAAAACTTTTGTTTTATGATCCACATCAACCATGGGGCTTAACTGGTTTTCCTTCCACTGCAATTGACCTTTTAGTAAGGAATCCCCCTCTATCTAAAGCCAGTCGGAGCTTGAAGGAAGTTGCCTAACTGCAACCCAATCCTCAAAGCAGCCCAGTGCACGAATGCAGCTAATAATTTCTTAATCTGACATGCATTATGCATTTCTATGATTGTTTATTGCATTATGCGCCGCCTGCAGACCGCTGACTGCCGACTGAGGCCGTGGTCATTGCCATTGTCCGGCTGATTCTGCAAAATGGAGCCCAAAAAAGTGGCCAACTCATGGGGAGTAAGTGCCGCAATGACTGGCACTGGCTGGACTACGGAATCTCCCAGTTTATTCAGTGTATTCCACTGTCTGCCCCCCACAGACCCCCATAGTCATTGTCTTCTGTCCTCTGTTCTCTGTCTTCTGGCAATTGCAATTGCAATTGCAAGTGCTGGCATACTTGGTTTGCAGTTCGAGTTGGACCTGCGGCTGACTGGTGCCGAAAACGCTCACTTCCCAGTCCGTTCACCCCGCCCAAAAAGTAACCCTCTAAAAAAACCGGGCAAATACATAGGGCATATGCCTCGAAACAGAAAAACACCTGACTGTGCCGCGTGTTGTTTTCCCTCTGTGTTTGTGGGCAAGTGAATTCGTTACAACCATAACAAAGTACGAGAGCACTGAAAACATAAATTTCTATGGTGATATAATATACTTTAAAGTAGTGTTTCCTCATACTGAAAACAGGCACCCAAATTCAAAATAGAATATGGCAACATATAGTGCCGTTGTCGAAGTTGTAATGTAATAAATTTCCAAGAAGAGGCAACTATTTCTGTGAGTGTACTGATAGTCGGCGCTTGCAGTGCACCTGTTCCATCTCCGGCTTGAGCCATCGCCAAAGGAGGAAGAAGCAGCACAAGCCGGCTGCCGGCTGCCGGCTGTTGGCCGTAGACCGTCGACTGCCGACCATCGAATGTTGGCCGTCTGCTGCCTGAAGTCTGCCGCCTACCTGGGACAATTGGCCAAACATTTGAAGAGGATAGACGAGGGCGAGAAGGGAAGGAAAGGAAAGAAGAAGGAGGGCAGGGGATAGGAAAGGAAAAGCACTTGGACTCAACGGTTTAGATTCCCCAAAGAGAAAGGCAGAAAATTCAATTTTTGAATTTGTTTTCGATGCATAAACAAGAATTGGTAATGGGAATTGGTCCCTGCCCAACGCCACCCCCCCTCTGATTAGGCCCTGCAGAGTCTATAAATATGACCAAGTTATGACTACGGATCACGTCAGAGTTTCTGGGACTCCGACTCCGACTCCACCTTGGACGCCTCCACCCCCAATTCAGTTCCATTCCACCTGTCCTGCCCACAATTTTCAATTTGTGTACGCAAATCTAAGTAAATCGTGGCCCGACATGAAACAACAGGGCTAATGCCGTTCGAAAAAAGCCCAACTAAATCCGGCCAACTATTACCAAACTAAACTGAACCATCTTGTGTATGTAAAGTTAATTCCACTCGGTGAGTTATGAATAAATAAATATTGTAAATGGTTTATCGTGACTTGCTGTCGTTGTGTACAAGTTCCCCTCCGATTTATCCACGACACACATGCAATGCCTTCAAGGATAAATGGCATGGGGCTATGAGGGTATGGGGATATGGGGATATGGGGGTTGGGGGTTGACGATGGCCTGATAGGGTGATGGGCGGCTATTCATGACATGCAAATTGCATTTTGTCATTATTCCGGCTTGTTTGATCAATTTTTATGACAAATTATCGAAGAAAAACAAAAGAAATTTGACAACGTTGGGTTGGCGCTTTTTGTTCGGATTTCTTCGTTGTTTGTTGGGCATTTTAGGTGGCGGAAGGAGCTGCGGTTGGAGAATGGCGAATTATTAACTATTTACATGTTAAATGCTTGTCCTGGGCCATTACGGACTGCTTAGATTCCAGGAAAAGAAGTCTAAATTATTCACACAACAACTGAACCATACGTAAACTGCCAATGTATGGGTCCGCAATTGTTTGAAATATTAATCAATTGCAGCTTACGCTAATTATTGGCCATTGAGCAAATCTCCCTTGTAAAATCCTAGCCAATAAATGACTTAATAAAAGCTTTGATCTGTTTATGGAAATACCACTATGGAGTATTGGTGGCTATGGAGCGTGTTTTGGGGCTTACACTTGTGGCCAAGCATTTGGGGAGCGCTTTCGAAGTGTTCAATTAATGAACGCTGCCATGGACAGCACTCCCATGTGGTAGATGCGCTCCCTGACTGCCTTCTCCCCTGGCATTCAGGCATTCAGGCCAAAAAAGTGCAAGTTTCAAAGTTCCACAGCGCCAGGAAAAAGAAAACTATAGCAGGAGAAAAGAGATAAAACCGAAACTCTCTGGGAAAAAATAGCAGTAGTAAATGGAAGAAGTAGGGGTTCGGGGATACAGCGAATAAAGTTTTAAGTGTTGTTCATGGCTCTGGTCGGGCAATTTGAACCGCAAGCCTGTCTAGGCGACACTCCCAGACTTTTCCGCCCAACCTCCCTCATCCCGCATTTTCCAGCTGCAGTCTGTGGCGATCCAGTTTGCCACACATTCGTGGCACACTCCTCGAGGGGCGAGGGGCAAAGCTAGGGGAGGGGGACAAGGAGTATAATGGCAGGTTAGTTAGCGAGCGAGTGAGTTTTCTTGCCTCTTACATAATCCCCAACCCTCCTCCCCGCTCCCCACACCCCTCTCCCCTGGCTTTTCCGAGCGAGGAAAGGCTGGTGTGCGAGTCAAGTAGATTTCTAAAAATGGCAAATGATTTGTTAACCATTCCTATGACACAGTGCACACTCCCCAGGCAGCAGCAGCCCTAACGAGACTTTTGCTTTTTGATTGGAAAAGTAGCTGACACACACACCGCCATTCACCTGAGGGGTTGGTGGAGGGGGAGGAGGAGGGGCAGGGGCAGCAGAGCCGCACGTGATTTATTGTCAGTGTGCCGATTTTTCTATAACCATTGCAATGCACTGCCGGAAAAAATTTCAAGAGCACACAAAATATGTTGTTGCTGGATGTTGTAAGTTTTAAACAGATCTATTATCACAAAGTGCTCTGGAAAAAAGGATCAATTTCATTTGATCATCAGCATTAAAAGCAGCAAGTAATTTGTGTACTTCTAGTTTTTGTAGGATCTCAGGCAATTTCGCTTTCATATTTGAAGTGAACTCCATTTCCATTCCTCTTTGTAGAGGGACACTGAACTGGCAGCTAGCAGTACCAAAGAAACCGAATAGTGGTACTGACGATCTCCAAGTATATCATGATATACATATATGATGATTTATATGATATATGTATATGATGATCCTGGTGATGATCACGATTTTCATTCGCACTTTCACTTTTCTGTATTATTTGCAATTGAAATTAGAAATACAATACTCCTATTTTGTAGTTTAATTTTTCTAAAATTACATATCAATTTTATTTGTATTAAATAATATTATATTATTCATTTATATGTCACACTTATAAATACAAGGGGTTATTTACATGTTTATTTATGTGATCTTACTATTAATATGTAAATCAGCTGTCCAAATAAATATAAATACAAATACAACGCTTTAAGGGAATATACTTCAAGAGAAGTAGGAAATCGTTACAAAATTGAATTTCTCGAAATTCAGGAGAGAAAATTCTCTTAATGTTTAAATGTTGCATTTGATTAACGTTAACATTTGATTAACGTGCCATTAACAGCTAAGAGCAAGTACCGTACTGTGTGGACCGTATTGTGGACTCCATTTGCATGTATTCTCTCTTTTGTCGTTTAAGAGTTTTTGCAGCTGTTACGGCTAATGTTATGCTGCTGCTGTTATATTTAATTTTGCTGTTACAAATTACAATGCCGAACGAGAGTGCCGAGCGAGAGCCGAGCGAGAGCCGAAGGGTTAGGTTCAGCCGATTGGGTTCGCGTTCGGATCGGGCTTCAGATTCGGATTCAGTTTTCAGTCTAATTTCAGGAACGCAGTTAGCTGCTCGTCTCGTGCGGAACTCTCAGAACTGGCCGTTAAAAATAACTAACCATCTAGCCGAATAATAAACAAACTGTAATTACAACTACAACCGGTAGCCGTAGGCCAACTACAACAACTTAATTATTGGCCGATTCGAAACTCGAAATATTGTAAATCAAAAACTAAATAAATAATCAAACGGCAGTCGAGCGATAAAGCTGCAATACCGATACCGAATATCAAACACGCAAACACACACATATGCATCTGAAATATTGGCCTATCTCGCAACCAGAAACTATTCGCATAAATCAAAAAACTATATCGCAAACTTAAACTCAAAAGGCGGAAACACTGGGCAATTACTCTCGCGGATTTGTGTAATTCGTGCATTTCGATACTCGGCTCCATTTCGCAAGCCGGGCTTCAATCCAAGATTTTAATTGCTAACACAACAACACCAAGAACGAGCAGTGTAATTGGTTATTAACAAATTAAGGTGTGCATGGTGTGCAGTTTTCACTCGGCCACTAGACACAAATGAGTCACGTTCTGAAACCCACAAAAAACAATGTGAAACTCCAGTCGATTCGCATTCGAATCCGATTCCAAATCCAATTCCGAAACTCAGAACTTTTTGCTGGCGCATTTATTTGGGTTAAATGCAAAGCAGATAATAAAGAAAAGACAACAAGAGAGGCAGCCAGCAAATTCATTAGGGGCCAAAAGATGGAAAAATAAATATTTAAACACATATTTAGCTATGCAAATTCAGAGGCGAACATCTGTAGTGTCGCTGCAGAACATTTATGGATATTCCATTTATATGCTTATTAAAACAGCCAATTGGTCACATTTACCTAATTTTAATGGGACGCGCTTCAGTCATAGCTACTAAATTTTTATAATTTCTGGGTTAATGTATTTCAAACCCCGAAAGTCAAGTTTTCTCTGATCATCTTGCGTGTAGTTAGGGAAATTTTTCAGCTGCAGGTCTGCTTCCATCCCGAGTTCTGCGCAGCGATTGTTAGTTAGCTGGTTAGTTGAGGGATTGGCAATCTTGGGCCGTAATCTTGCGAGTGAACCGCAAAATATTTTCCTCATTTAGCGGATAGTAGGGGGGGTCGAGGGGGAACGGAAAGGCAGCTGCAACCGCAAATTGAAATCCAAAGCCCTTGGCAACGGGCTAGACTTTCCCGGCTCTCCACTTCCCCCCCTTTCAGCATCAACCAGATGGATTTCGCACTGCAATTGCGTGCTGCAATTGCAAAGTGCCAATTTTACGGGCAGAGGAATTTCTTTCCATTTCCCAGATCCCCACCGAATGCGGAAAGCCGAAAGTCCGTTTAAATGGAGCCCTTAAAACTTTGGACTGCAGTCCAAACTGCGCAGCTATCATTTTGTATGTCTTCATTAAGAGCTCCGTACAATTAGCGGCAAATTTAATTATGAATCCAATACATCAAGCGAAAAAAAGGAACTGCTGTATCTGCAAAGTTGCGAGCGAAAAGAAAACTATTTCATTTTCATTTGGGGTGCGAAATGTTAACTTTGCCAGCGACAAAACTTTTCTGACACCCAAAACTGAGGGGATGGGAGCTGGAGTTTTGGTCCCCAGTTGGTCGGTTGTATGGCTTTATTTATTTTAGCCAAGTTCAAACAGCAGTCGACAACAGTCAACAGTCGTGGCGAGAGAGTCTAGTTCTTGGCCAGCCATCCATTTCAATTCCGCTTTGCGCTAAACTTTTATTTTATGCCCACTGCCCGATACTTCTGTCTCTCCTCCATATTCTTGGTAGCACCAGCTCCAGCTTCACCAGCCTCTTCAGCTTCAGTTTCTTCTCTCTCCTCTTCTTGGCCATCTGAACCTGGCTTTTGTCTTTATGTGTCTGTTTCTGTTTCTGTTGGTGCCCTCGGTGGTACCTTACTTTACGATTATTTCCGCTGAGGCAATGCGGACATGGGATCGGGCTGGAGTTGGAGTTGGTCAGCGGATGCACTGGGGAAAATAGTTGTATCACAAGTAATCTTATTTAACTGGGCAGGCATTAATTTCAAGAGGTTCTTTCGAGTACTTAAGCTTCATACCTTTCTTACAGAAAGTATGCTTTCAGACTTAAAGATGGCTTAACTAGTAGTTTTAGTAAATTGAGTGTTAAGCACATAGATCTTTTTTATCATAGGTAGTTTCATTTTTTCTTAGTGTAAGCCCTGTGCCGTTTTTCCCGCAGTCCAACCAACGGTGCCGCTGACCTTTTCAACTCTCGCACTGCTGCCTTTCCCCTCATTAGGCTCGCAGTCTTTGGCTCTGCTTTTTGGTTTTTGGTTGGGGTTATGGCTTTGGTTTTGGTGTTTGGTCTTTGAGCGTGTGAAAGTCGTTGACTTGCACTGTTCTTGGCGTTCTTGGCGTTGTTGCGCTGCCCATGGGTGTTGCACTCATTATGCAAGTGGCCCCAGGCCCCAAGCCCCAAAGTCCGGTTGCTGGCGGCAGCTGGGAAAATTTCCCACACACACGCCCGCTAACAGCCATGAAAATCAGAGAACTCAGCAACCCCAGCAGAAAATTATACCCCAAATTGTATCAATTGTTGGCCGAGTCCAAGACTCTTGGCTGTCGGGCCAAGAATCCGAATCCGAATCCAAATCCAAGTCCGAGAGCCAGGCGCAGAGAACCGGTTAACAAAACGCTAGCTCTATAAATATACATATTTCTATGTGTGCACAATGTACATATATTTCCCAGCTCGGCAACATAAATCAGCTGCTGCTGCTGCGTTCTTGTCTTAGCCAACAGGTTTATTTGATTACGGCCAACTCTTGCCGCATTGCAAGAACTTTCAACTCTCGGATTATAAGTGTGTCTTTGTGTGTTTGCTTTGATGTTGCATAAAAGACAATGCAAAGTGCTAATGACCGAAGTTTACGCATCCTATGATTTAACTTTCTTGCATTTATCCATTCTCGCAGAAGCATCAAAGTGAGGATAATTCCCAAAAAACCAAACAAGAAAAACAACCCAAAAAGAAAATTGTGATACAAATTATTCGATTTGCAAAACCCAACTGAACTGGCAAAAAACCATAAATCCGTATATAAAAATTCCGATATAATATATATATATATATAGGTGGAAATCCCCAGAGTATATGTATCAAACGCGAACCAAATAATTCAAAGTGGGCGGTGCAAAACCATTTGAAATGCTTCACAGCAACAACGGCTACAAAAATTTCAATTACAGTGCAGCTGAAAAGTAAAACTCCAGCAATCCAACAACTACATCCACACCAACGTCACGGCCCAAAAACCAGTTAAAAGTGACTGGCAACAGCAGCAGTAATAATAGCTACAAAAAGGTAAAATATTTCAATAACCATAGAGCGGCAAAAGAGTGAGGCTCTAAAGAAATTACAAAGGTCCGCAAAATCAAACAAAATTTATAAAAGTCTGAAAAGGCTTTATTAAAACCGCATAAAAGTCCATGGAAAAGCAATAGACACCGTCAAATTGTAAACCGATTTAGCGAAATTTGAAATCAAAAAATACAAATTGAAAAGTGCAAATTGAAATGGCGATTGCGATTTAAGATTGAGCGCACCACCATGCTGAATATTTCCAGCAGCCCCACTGCTCCATTGCTCCATTGCTCCATTGCTCCACTGCAAGCAGGCAGTGTTTTGTACTTGACCCACAAATTATGCCTAGGGAACAGAACTCTTATCGCCGCCTCGCCGTGGAGGGAACTTCGAAGTGGGAACCAAAGCCGGGCCATTACTTAATGCGACGATAAAAAGTATATTTATAGGCAAACTCGGCTCATGTACAAATACCTCCATATCCGACGACTAGTTCCACGAACTACTCAAGGGGATAGACTCGGCTAATAGTTTTTGGATATGAGTAGAAAAGCTTGTGGATGACCTAACTTCTGGGAAGTTAGAGACCTTAGTTTATTCGATCACAATATCCGTGTAACTGACTCATAGAGAGAAGAATGAGAATATCTTATGCACAGTACGTTATGATTAGCAAAAACTGAGAGAGAACTGCTGGAAGTAAGCGCCCTCTTTATTTAAGCTAAATATATTTTTGAAAATGGTAGGTGTCGCCACTTTAACTTCCAACCGAATTTAGTCCCCGAAAAACACCCCAAACAAAGGCGCTCTTTTCAATCTAGAACTGCAATCAACCACCTTCAATTAAGTTCAATTAAACTACTGCTACTGTATAGGTAGAAAATCTTATCTAAAGCCAACTTCGTGGTGTCGCCTTCCGAGTCATAACAGCACCTTATATAGTACTTATTTCTTTTCCTAGTTTCCCTCTTTTTTTTGTTTTTATCAATATACCAATAACCGATTACATTATGTGTGTCAGAGGCAGACGACTTTTGGCTTTTTATAACGTTCCTTACTTTTATGAGCTCGAGATATTTTCCGTGATTCGTAATCAGAACGTCGCACTTGACGGCGCAATGAGGTAGATATCAAACAACGAAAGTGGTTAACTTTATTAATTGTTGGGCAATTACGACAGCAGCACATATACAAGTAGAAGATAGCTAAAGAGGCAAAAGGGGTTTGGGGCAAAACTTGTATCTTGGCCCTTGACTCGGTTTGGCTCTCGAGTGGCCAGCACCTCGACCTTTCAGTGGTTGCAGCTGAATAACAATGAAACCCCGGGAAAGTAGAGCAAGTATCTGTGAGACAAAGGCTTTTGGGGTTACAGATCATAAAGCCAACAGCAACAAACAAGCTCACGGAATCAAAAAAGAGCGCTGCTGAAAGCTGAAACTGCTTAGCTCAGCTCGAAGAGGAAACTTGGCGATACAGAAAGCCGAACTCAAAATAGTTTTTTAATTATCGATGTCAATTAAAATGAACTGTATGTAGATTGTAGTTGTTGTTCTCCCAGCCGCTGTTGACTCTGTATATATGTACGTCTATATAGCAGCTGCTCAAAGCGAAGCGGAGCAAGGCAACTAAAACAATAAGCCCAAACGAGAGAGTAAGATATGTACATAGCGTTCACTTGGGGGAGAAAAGCGAACTTTGGGCAAGTCATGCTCGTGCACAGCGAGAAATCGGGGCATTTCATGTGAAGTTTATTGGCGGCATCCGAAGAAAGTTCTAAATTAGGTGAAACATAATAGTTAATAGTAATGGCTTCAATTGTACCATCAAAACATGACAAATCATAAAATTTTGATACGTATTATTTGGCCAGAGGCGAGTTAAAAGCAATGAGTTTACTTGGGAAGCTACGTAGTGACGAAAGATAATGCTTATCAGAAAGTGAAGAAATTTGGAAGGCACACTAATTTCTGTCAGTGCACTCGACTTGCATGTGCTGTTCCTCTCTTTCTCGCCCCGAATGCCAGACCAGCGACCCAGACCTCCCAATAATATCCGTCACGGGTCGCCTAACGAGCCGCGCAGTAAGGCGAACTGATCGATGGTTGGAGGGGTGATTATATGGGGGAGCTCAAGGCTTGGAGAAGGGGGGTTTGTTTTGGGCGGCTCGGGGAGTGTTGCCAGCTGTCTTCGGAGAAATTCGAGTCGAAACTAGAGCCAATTCCAACTTATCTATCGACTGCTGATGGCCAAGCGCTGTTTGCGTACATTATACAACATACAATATCGACAAAAGTGAGGACCGAATCGTATACAAATATAGATATAAATATCATACATATCTAGGTATGAGGCTGATAACAAGAGCCGGCAATTGCATGAATACTTCTCTTGCATTTGTGTGTAATAGGCGGGCAATGAGACAGCAAATCGGGGGAGAAAGAGAAAGCCATAGGAAACTATATCAATAAACTTGGACTGTTTGGCTATCGGTGTGCTTGTTTATTTGCGTTTGGGAGCGGAAATATAATCACGAATCCATAAATCCATATATATGCATATGGGAAACAGGCGATGCGGCGGATAAGTGCGAGTATCTGATGAATTCAGCTAAGAGAAGTGTCAGCGAGGGGCAGGGGGAGGTGGCTCGTTGGGTCACGGCAATTGAAGTTAAGTGTGGGATGGAGTGTGAGTGTGTGTGTGCTTGTGTCCTAATTGAATTAAAGACAATTAGCGCATGTTTTCTGCAGGAAAAAGAGAGGGAATGATCTTGGAAGATCTCGCGGGAAACTCTGACCCCGCATTGCTGTGCTCCTAACCCTCCTTTCCCCTCCCCACGAACAGAAATCAATCATCAATAAAATCTAATTGAATTTATGCCGAGACTTCTCTCTCTCGACCGCCATGAAAACCAGAAATGAATCGAATGATCATTAGGTTCTTCGGTTCTGAAAGGAGCTGAATGCGTGGCGAATGTCCAAAGTCGTAATGAGGTTCGCCACATCGGAGTGCGGGTCTGGTTTGTAACTAGTTACAAACAATTATCGCCAGCACCGCAAATGGTTTTCGGAAGTGTTATTCGAACGAACTTTTGTGTGTTTCGCTTTAATAGCCAGGGGGAATTTCTGTTCTGGGAAACTACTGATTCCAAAATTGTTCTCTGTTCGGTGGGATAATTTGGGGGCAGTAGAAAGTTAGATAATCACCTGGAGCTCTGGTAGCTGACATTTCAGCTAGCTTTTGATTGAAAAGTTCTTGCCAAGTGCAATTACAATTTGGGTTCTCTTGATCTAAGCTGACCTACACATTGACATTAAACCTACGTATTATAAAGTTGCTATTATTCTTGAGAAGAGCACTTAATTCTCGCTTGTAAATATTGATTATGAAAGAATATATATATATATATATATATATCTAATGACCCCGTTGGGCAAACGACCAACGATCTCGTTGCATGCACCTAATGCTGTACCTATCTATGTACGAGTTTATACGAGTACGTGTATCTACCCAATCCGCCATCAACAATGCAATTCACTGAGGTGAAACCGCCTGCAAATGCTCAAAATTCTCCAGAGAATGCGAGTCTCAGGGCGCGGAATTGAGGGTTGGGGAGTTGTATTACCTGGTTGTTAGGGACCTAACCCAACCTCTCCCTCCCGCCCACCTCGCCTTTCGGCCATTCCGCCCCTGATAATGCTCACCACAGGTGTGTCAATGACTTGCCAGGGGATTGCGATAGCGGGTAATGAAAACGAAACGAAACGAAACCAAAATGCTAAGGCCAAAAGGGAGGCCCAGAGGGAGACAGATACGGATGCAGAGGGGCGGAGTGCTGGAGTGGTAAAGTGGTGGAGTGGTTGTGGGTAGCCAGTCAGTCACCAGGGCAATGGCAATGGCAAAGTGCACTGCGGATAATTTCCACTTCCGACATGAAACATGACAAACCAGCCGCCCGGCAAACACACGCGGCCAGAAAGAGATGGATATCCTAACAGGGGCAGGGGCCGAGGTAGGGGGTGCGACAGAGAGAGGGCGACCGGACAGATGGGCGACAGGAACAGGAAGAGAAAGAGGAAGCCAAAGGGTCAAAAGAAGGGAGCGGCGCTGGGACCAAACGCGAACCGGTGACGAGGTCAAGCCAAGACTATTAAAACAAAAAACATTACAAAATACGAGAAAAGTCTGACTGCTGCAAAGGTCGACCTCTGGAATACCCTTACGCAAAGGTTTCTTAGTGGTAGAGTGGAATGATTGGATGGAACCGATCGTTTCCACAACAGAACCTTCTTATGACAATAATCCCAAATAAGCGAATAAGTTTCAGTAATTATTTCTTTTTTACCAAAATAAGCAAAACAAGGTTAAAATGAATTGTCAAGAATTATCCAAAATACGCAAATATTCCACCAAGGTGTGGATACATTTCCCTTACTCCGTTAATGTCGACATTCTGGGAATTATAATAGAACGCTATGTAAGGGTATACCAACCAAATACAGAACCAAAAGAAAAAAAAAAAAGCGACAGCAGCGCATTTGAAGACCTAAGGCGGCTGCTCCCATGTGTCCATGTATGGCCATTTATTACTGTAGCCCGTATGTATCTGTCTCCGTGTGCACTGTGTATAGTTTTAATCAAACTGACTTGGCCACGTTTTGCTTTAGCGCCGTTTTTAAGGTGCGGTTCAGTGGCCTTTGGGTGGTCATAAAACCAATTGCGAAGCGGGCCAGAAAGAGGAAACCATCGCCATCAGCTGTCGCGCGGCTCGTTTTTAGGGGCGGGACAAGGCACGGCAGGACCTGGAAATAGTGGCAAGCCAGGAGTCCTGGAAACCAGTCCAAACTCTGGATACGCCAGCACCAACCAGGGGTTGCAACCAAGGTTAGGGGTTCGTTTTCGTTCGGTGGCTCGGCCACCGTAATTTACTACCAGCATGAGTCGGAGCAAAAGCGTCGAAAGACCTGCACGCAAGCCAAATGAACATGCAACATTAATACAAGGATACACTCGCGCACTCACACACACTCACACATGCATCGGGGTCAAGGAGCTGGGTGCTTGGGGAGGGAGTTACAAGGAATCGAGGGGTGGAAGTGGCCAAAAAGGTATCCTGTATTTTTACAGTAACCAGGCAATAAATTTCGAAATTTTATTGTAGGCGCACGTGCTTAACTGAAAGCCATATGCACTCGACCAAATTATGAACTCTACTCCATAGTCCAACAAAAATGATAATTCTTTTCCTTAATATTCAAAAACAATTGGAAGAGTTTCAAAATACGTAGCATAAGATATATTCATAAATAGAGGTTTATTTTCATTTCGAATGTCCTGGGATGGGAATTTTAATTTCGAATCAATATGTTTGCATCTGCAGACAAATATTGTTTTGCTTTCTTGTTTGTTTTGCCCATAAAGCTTTTACCCCCCATCCCCCTACCTATTGGCCTCTCAAAAATTGTCAAACATTTATTTATAAACAAATTGGCCATTTGCATTGAGTGTCGTCTTCCGCTGATTGATTGTTGAATTTGGCTCGTTTCATATTTATGTACACATCACAGAGATACCTGAGAGATACAGATACAGATACAGAAACGTTGCTTTCGTTTTGAGCAATTTATCAAAAGGCTTTAGCCCCGATGGCACCTTAAATTGATAAACTATGCAAAAGATGCAAATGTAACGCGGCAATCCATCTCCATGTGCGGAGATGAGTTTCATATATTTCCCGTGTCATGGGTTTCGTTTTCAGTTTTGAGTCTGAGGCGCTGGTACATATTTGATATTGGCCATATGTGTTACCCAATTCCCGGCAAGCCACCAACAATGCAGTCCTACATATATTACACAACACTCGTAGTACCCGCAAATGCGAAATGTGAGACGCTTGAGCGAAGGGCGACGAACAGCGGAGCTCTACAAGTGCACGACAGCGGATACAAAGATACAGAGATACAGAGATACTTGGATACTTGGATATAAGTAGATATGTAGATATAGCGATACTCCACACTCTTGAGCTAGAAATGCCGCTCATGACGCAAACATCATTACATTGCCATTGTGGCTGTCGCCTTCTGTCTTTACAATGCAATAACCGACTGGCAGTCGAGGTGCAGAGGGTCTCAAGCTGCGATGACGAGTCTAATGGAGAGATTGATCCCCATGCACGAGTTTCTGACGCGCCGCTCAGCAAAAAAAAGGTGGAAAAATAAAGCAAAACGAATCTGTATACTAATCCGAACTCGAATACCAGTGGATGTGGCTACAACTCCAAGCGCAGCGATGAAGAAGACAATGGCTTTGGTGAAAAACAATGGAAATCAGCGGGAAATGACAAATGGCAATATACGCAAACAACTCGTAGTGATGGCAGTGCGTAAAAGGGGAATGCAGCAGAAGCGCAAACTAAATTCTTAAATCCATAAAAATCATTTGAAAGTGAAATTCAGTCGGAAAAGTGATGCAGCACTAAAGTGGAATTCCATATGAATTCAACTTTAAATAAACTACACGACTTAATAGAATCTAATGATTCAGAAAAAACTAAATAAAGTAGTAACGAAGTTGGACTGATTTATTTTATACATCCTTCCCATTCACGAAGCCATCTCTAATGGGTAAACTGCATTGATAGACTGCCGGCAACCTCGTCATCATCATCATCATCATTATCATCAGAAAGCCATTCGTTCGCCCGAGCCACATCATATGAAGATATTTATGTGTTGTGTACGGCGAGTATTTCCAACTGTTAGTGGAGATTATTACAAAGTATCCGATGCCGCGGGCCCAGTCTTTTTTTGCTTGCCCCCAGCTGAAGCTCCAGCTCCAACTCCAGAGCCAAGTCAAGTCGACTTGAGTTGAGCAGCCATTGAAGATCGAACGAGAGGAGGCGCTTTTGTGCTGAGCTTGACTGTTGTTGCATCACATAGATTTGCATTTTGGCTGCAGCCGCAGTTGGTTTCCAGTCAGGCAGTCGATGATTTGAAGTGCAGCTAAAAGCCGAGTGAGCTGACATTGCCGGAGCCGAGAAGTAAGAGTCTACAAAACTGTGGCCCAAGTGCTTTAAGTTGGCTCAAGTTGAGAGCAAGACGAAAACAAAGCGAAATGTGTAGCTAAATAAATAGATTTCGCGCTTCGGTTTGCAGCGAGCCACCTGTTGACGCCATGCAAATTTGCGCAACGTATTACCCCTTCCTTGCCAAAGTTCTGTATCCGTTTACACCTCGAGTTGGTAATAACTACACATACCTATAGTCATATGCTTCACTGGAAAGCCGCCAATCGATGACCGACAATGGGAAAATCACCGCTGACTTAGCAGCGCATTTTCAATCCCCTTGGTCGTTCAACCACAGTTTGCTTAACCCACTCGTCAGATACTTTCCATTTTCTACTCATTATGGGTAATTATGCGGATACTTATGCAGCTACTCCAACAACTGGTCATTTGCATAAACTTCCACAAAGTGTTCATCAACTCGAGCGGGGTCCCATTTGCATTTGACACCGCGTTGAGTGAGGAAACCTTCCAGCTCTCTGCCATTCGAGCGATCAGCGTGTGCGGCCAAAAAGGCAAATTAATCATGGCTTTGGTTCGCAGAGATCGCAAAGATCACATAGAGATGTCATGCTCACAAAAATTACCAAGAGCGAGCTAATGACCTGATATTTTGTTATTTTTTAGTTTTAGGGGAAGGTAAAACATTTTTTAAGTTTTAAGGTATTGCTCATTTATAGTTCTGTCAAGTACAAGGAAGTCCAAGTAAACTACATTAACAATTTTAGTGTACAATGCTTAATAACCAAACTGGTTTGCCATCACCCGGGAAATATATTCCCCGAGGAAAAGTGCAAAACACCTTTCTTGTATGGTATTAAATGTAGTGCCCCTGGGAGATTCTTCAAAGGCCCAAAAGTCATCCGTTTGAAGTTCTTTTCAAGCCGCGAGTGCGCCTTAAACTGGTTTAACTAGTTCTTTGCGATGACATTCATTAGCTAAGATTCTTGTCTAGACTCTGACCAAACTTAGCTTGCCACATTTTTGATCGCCTACATCGCAGACAGCGCTTCTTCAAGCTCCGCTTGAGTTACAGCCCCAACCTCTTGGGGCCTTGACTTGGCTTTGGCTTTGGCTTTGTCATTTGGCGTGGCGCATCTAACAAATTACAGCGTCTCTTGCGTAGGCGTCGCTGTCAGCCAACTCCCTCTGCGCTGCACCGGCAGAAAATCTGTTCAAGTTTGGACTAAACTATAAATTATAAATGGCTCTTTATTGTTAAGCACATTCTTTCTAGAGGGAACATACATTTTATATAAATCGAACCTATAAGTATATCAACCTACTTTAGTCCTAATAAAATATTTTAGTTGCTTCCATATACAAATGCACCTATTTTTCACAGTGCTGAAATGTGTTCCACTTTTGCTGGCTGCTTTTCCTGTCGCCAAACAATTTCTCGGCGCTCTCAGTGGGTTTCCGGCTTCTTCCCCTTGCTGTGGAGCTCTGCATTGTTTTGGCTTGGCCAGATTTCTACCACCTCCACTGTCGACCCCCAGCGGGATTCCTACCTGCTCTATTTTCCATTGCCAGGCTTCACTGTAAGCCGGGACACTTTGTCGGGTGTCTGCTGTATGTGCGGCTCTGGGCCGGAAAATTGGGGGGCAGAGGCGGAGAAGACGGGCGCAATTGATGAACATGTTAAGTGCTTTGCCGAGGGGTTGGCCCAAAGTTTTCTAGAACGCCTTTCCTTCTTCCATCCGCTTTGTTTGTGGGTGGCTGGGAGGTGTTAAGTGGTTGTGGCTTGCCCGCCGGCGTCTGCTGCTGGAAAAGTCAATTATGGCCGGGCTTTGTTCAAGTGCCGGCGAGCTGAGGGAGAGTTTCGGGCTTGAAACTGGAGCACATGTGTGTGCCAGGCTGAGCACCAAAAAGGAGGAACAACAATCGCCTGAAAAATCGTTGGTTGGTGTTTCCCTAAATCTGCGTTTACAAATCGCCAGTTTGCAAACCGATTCGAGGGTTGGGGATCACCTTGGCGTTACATATGGGCTAGCTGGTCGCTAGCTCTGCAGTCGCATTAATTAAATGCTAAATTTAACACAAAGTCAATTATGCTAATCAGCCGAAACTCCAGCCTGCCACTTACACATTTCCACCCTGTTCCACTGTGTCGCTGCCTTCATTTTCCTTGGCTTAGACACGAGCTCTGTGCCAAATTTGATTGCCAATAAGCCACAAGTATGCCCAGTGGGGGGATTTATTTTGTCTGCTGCCGTTTCCTGATGCTCCCTACGAAAATTCGCCATCAGCCCTAGTCCTTGAGTCCTCGAGTACCAGCCATTCGTTTGCTGTGATTGTATTCTGTGGTTTGGCCTTCCTCTGTTTCGGAATTTCATTTTCGGCAGCAATTACAAATTAGATAAACCGCACAAGAACAATCAAAAGTGCGTGAAATGTTTGCAGGGGAGGAAGCTCAAACGGCTAAAAAGAAGATCGATTTAAAACATACAGGGAAGCTGTAAAAGTTGTTCTTAATTTGTTCAGCAAACTTCAGCTTTAATAATGAACATTCTGCCATGGCCTTTTTCACTGCTGAACATTTTATATCTACTTGGACTGCAGATTAGCTTGAATTTATAATGAGGCAATGATTTGGGCAGTCGCCAAATGAATCATAACATCATAAAAGGTGCTTCTTTTCCGATACCCATTTAAGGTTTCCTAATCGACTTTAGTTTCGCCCTCTTTCTCTCATCTACCTTTCTCGCGCTGCTTCTCCCACCTGTCGACACCTGTTCTTCGCCGGGTAGCATCTGTTTATCTTGCGTCATCCAGCGCCAAGCGGCATTAAATCAAAACCACTTCCGTGCCAACTGTCACTCGACTGTCCCCCGACCCCCCTGGCAGTCCCACTCCTCCTCCAGTTCCCTCACCTCCTCTACTTGCACTGATCTCCTGGTTTGCTCACACGATTCTTCACTCCGCCGGCGACAACCAGTTTTCTGTTCTGTGTCCGCTGCTCTGCTGAAGTAAGTAAGCAAAGGGAAACGGAATGCGCCCACCCATCCATCCATCCATCAAAAAGGGCTGCCAGCATGTAATCCGAGACTCCGACAGTCGGTGGGCGAGTGTGTGTGTGTGCAGAACCCCAGACACCCCCAATCAGACAAAACTGCCACCCCTTCAGAATTCGGAACAGGTAGTCACAGAGAAAGAAATTCCGACATCTCTAGACAAACATTCAAGATGATTAACCACAAAAAATATAAACTCTAGCCCCATAATGTTACCAATCTATGTATGAGGTATTCCTCATTATCCTATTGGCTAATATCTATGATTAAAGGTATAACATTATCCAAAATTACCTAAAATGCCCATAAAAAGATACTGCTTGCTTACGAACTTATTTTTTCTCACTGCACTGGAGTTGAGGATATGAAAGCATTCGGATGCCAAGTCTGAGCTGCTCATAAGTAAATATCGCCAGAGTTTTTGTCTTCAAAAGCTGTCACTTACTTTATTGTGTATGGGTTGCCGCACTCACTCCATATTTTAAATTTCCATTTATTTTGCAAGAGGCTAATTGGGGAAGCAGCTCCTGCCAAAAGGCCCAGATTCCGAGTGTCGAGCTGTAGAGTTTGTCCAGTTCTACAGGCTTTTCTTATCTGTCACCTCGCTGAAGATTTCTGCTTCCCAATCGCTGCTCCTTTTTAGCTATTTGCCAGCCTTGCATATCATTAGCATTAGCAGCCAAACACTTTGAGATACTTCTGTATCTGGGAACGTAATTCCTCTTGATGGATACAGTTATGTAGCTTTGACTGATTTGCCATTGACAGATAGGAATGTACGCTGATTGGAAGTCTCAGCAACCATTTATTCCCCATTTCCGACCAGAGGGAAACCCCAAACAGTCAGTCAGGAGTAGAGGGAATATACGAAGCAAAGGAACGTAAAACAAAACCATAGAAAGCATTCTTTAAACAGGAATAAGAGCCGAGCCAAGGGCTGAACTAATTTTCCGGGCAAGGGGAAGAACGGGGCTTGGCTTACAGTATTAGCCGGGCCGAAAAGGGGGCGAAAACATGACCAGCCCCAAGTGGGTATCTCCGGGAAAAGGAGAGTTCATGAGCTATGAACTCGGACCGTACTCCATACTCCATTCTTCGCCTCTTTATTCCTCTTGCTTGGTGAAAGGCTCTTGACCACAAAAATTGTTTCGCCATCGCTGCACAAACACATACCGCAAATCACAGACTAAACTCGAATTGGAGCTCTGAAGTCGGTCCGCCATATCCGATATTTTGCCTTTCGCCTTTTGCATTAACAAATTGTGGCAACAATTGGCCAGAGCAGCAAAAACAGAGGCCGAAAATCAATGACCATACTCCGCAAACAAATCGATTGTCTAATACATGCAATTTGCGTTTGCAAAGGGAACGAATTTCAGTTGAGCTTTGAACACTTTTAAATTTTGGCGTCTTAAAATTTATGAGGCTTCTGTGCTGCTGAAAACCATTTAAATTTTACAATTCTCCGTATGCCGCTCTTCTTAGTTAAATTTAATTGATTTTCTATGAGTTGAAAATATTGATTTATGCTTGTTTTGAACCATAAATTTGGGCATACAATTTTTAAGTAGCCACAAAGTCCATAATTTAATGCTTTTAAGTATCAGGAAATAAAATGCAATATTTTAATAAGCAAATAACTAATGAGTGCTTCTCTTTTATCTTTGCAGGTGAGCTAAATCCAAAGTTCTTTGTGCCCCAAAAAAAAAAGGAATACGAAAATGTTTTCGTAAGTAAGCGCAGAGCCAACAAAAGTTTTTCATCGAGTTTGATCTGCATAATGCCTTTTACTTCTCTTCTTTTTCATCCGAGCTCCTTTTCTGCTGCTGCTCTGCTCTCCTTTTTGTTCAGGAACAACAATAAATCATGGCGAAATTTCCCCAGTCGGATTTTCATTTTATTGCATTTACTTAGTGTTATTATATTTCTGCTCCTGGCCTCCTCCATTGGGCGTCGAGTTTTAATGATTATGCCAGCCTTCTACTTTTCAGTGCCCACTGCGAGTGGGTCTTAACTATTGTTAAGTACTCTTGGCCAAGTTTTCTGCCTGCCGAAGATAAAGCTTTCAGCGTTTTTTATTCTCTTTCTAAGTACCGAGCAGCTGCTTATGATAATCGAGGAGAAATGAACAGAATCTCCCGAGTTTCCGGACTTCTTTTAAGCCGCCAGTGTGTCTGTCTGTCAAGTGCATCTGTGTGTGTGTGTGTCTGTGAGTGTGTGCGTGTTGGTGTGAGTGTGTTGGTGGTGCTCAGTGTGTGGGTGGCTCTCTGTCCAATAGCAAATTACCCGATGCACTTTGCCTGCTGAGCCGATGCTTCAGCCTTAGCTTCAGCTTCTGCCTCCGAGTGCGCTTTCCGCAGCTAATTGACATCATACTGAACTCATTCACATTAATTAATGACATCATTCCCAAGCCGGGTCAGCAATGAATGTAGACATCAGAGGATGTTGCAGGGGCGGTACGGGCGGCATAATAAACAAAGCGCAATTTGTGAAAAAGAAAGAGCAGCAAACAGTTGAAGACGCACACGCACTTTGCGCTTAATTCGAGGCAATTTCACAAATGCACAGAGAGGACTACTTTGCTGAATGGCCAAGCGGAAGTGGATAGTCGTAGGCACATATGCATACAGTCGGGGCCAAAATAATGGGAGTGCTTTCGAGCCTGGTTCATTGACAGAAGAAGATACGTTTTGACAGTTGAATCGTGAGAATGTATTCCCCAGACAAAGGATACTTCTTCGACACAGACTTCTTCAAACATCAGCCACAAATGGACTTGATTTCTGAAAGACTTTTGCGGTTTGCCAAAGATTTGCAAAAATTTATTGCAAAAATAATTGAGTAATCAAATGAGGCTTTAGCTCTTTATCTCTGGCAGTGGAAATTAATATAAATTGGCCGGAAAGCTTTTCCTTGTTCGCTTCTGGGGGAAAACCCTTGACACTGACCCACTGACAGACGATCTGAGCATTGCTTACTCATGGACATTTTCGGGGCAGTGGTGGTGGCCCCACTACTTTTGGTCTCTTTTCCTATGGTTTTTCTGGCTTCCGTCGCTCTGTGCGCTTTAATTATGCAAAATTAATGTTAATTAGCCTCGTGCAATAATAAAAAAAAGTATATGGAGTTAGATGTATATACGAGAGCTCAGAGATTTTTCCCCAGCGATTTGTGTAGGATTTTTTCCGCGTTTCGTAGCATTTTGAGTCCCTGGGCTGGCTTAGAAATTTGTAAAAATTCAGCGCAGATGGAAATTAATTGCGAATGCTAATGGAAGCTCCAGAGATTGCGGCACAAAGGGCGGCGAGTGGGCGGTGTATGGTGCTGGGTTTTTGTTCATCCGAACATTGACGACAATGGCATTTGTCACGCGTCAGGGCATTTGTCATCGGTTCTAGTTTCGTTCGTTTGGTGCGGTTGCAAAATTGCCTTCGAGCAGGCTAGAGTTCCTCACCTTAATCGTTTCGTATTGTTTCGATCCATCCACACATTTACCTATATGTATGTACTCCGTATGTACTTGTCACCGACACGCAAATCATTGACGCACATTGATTTGCGGTCTTCTGGCCAAGTTGGCATTACACTTTGATTGTGGCAACTGTAGCAACTGTCGCCACTGGCGAAAAGCATTCTCGAAAACCACAACCAGCAAGCAGCTAACAGCTAGCTTATTGCCGGACCCTGGTTTAAATACCCAGAGCAGGGGCCTCCAGGTTTTGGGCCATAACAGAATCCACCAAAACGAGCAATCTCATTGCGAGTCCCTTTCTCTCCGATCGTGTCTTCTGGTGTCTTTCAATCTCCGCTTTTTGCTTGAACTTTTGAACTAGATTCTGCAGACTAAAGACCATAGACTGGAGCTCACTCTCACACGTAGAGTGTGTCCATTGTCTTGCTGTCTTTCTATCTTTCAGTGTTTTTTCCCGCTCAATTCTCCCAAGACGTGAGCCTTACTTTTCCCACATCGCTCTTTCTCCACGTCTACTTAAGTTCACTGGCAATTTTGGGTCCGGGGTTTTATTACATTAACGTTTGCAATTTGGCGTAATCGGTTCTATGATTTATGGTATCTCAGGCTATCAGCTAAAAGATACACATCCCATCAAAAGGGAGGCGGCCTCGTCTATTGAAAGCAAATTGGAAAGTATCGAAGAGCTGGCGAAAAGTGTGAGCTCAAAGTTTGTCAGTCAGACAGTCAAGTCGGGCAAGGAAATTAAATTGAAAGCCTTGCAGGCTGTAGAAAAGGCAAGAGGCTGCATAGCAGACCCAAAGTTGCACAGACTATGACTATATAGAGATATAGAGATCTGTGGATGTGGATGTGGATGTCTACTTATCTACCCAACCCAACCCAACCCACTTACCTACTCGAGTGTCTGAATGTTTGTGCATAAAGTATGGCGTGGATAATAAAAGCAGCCGAATCAGAAGAGCAGGGGGCGTCACAGCGTGGCGGGGGGGAGTGGCTGGTGCATGCCTTATAGCGTGGATATGGTACCTATACTTGTGCTACACTAACCTAAAACACACACACCACCCTCCACCCACCACTTGCAACTTGTCCTTGCCTCTCTTTCTGTCTGTCTATGTCTGTGTGTATTAGTATATGTGTGCCACATGGCGTATGATGGATTTATGTTTAAGTTGCGTGCAAGCAACTTAATGGATTTTGTAATTTTCTGAAAAACGAAGGAAGTACACCCTTCATCGTTTTTTGTATTCATCTATATGTATGGCGGAGAGTCGAAGCCAAAGGAAAAATAAGTTGCCGAGAACCAACTAACTCGTAGATACTTTCGCACACACATTCGGCATGGTTCATCCTCAACTTTTCCACCGCCAATCCCCTAGCCGATGGCAAATGGAGAGGGACCGCCGTGAGGCAAAAGTCGAGCTCTTGCACCAAAGAATTGGAGCATGCCAAGTTATAAAAAATATTGCTCGAGCATCATAATATATGCGGCGCATAAGCATCGCAACGAGCCAAAACCGAGACTTCCTCTCCTCTCGCGCTCGTCCCCTGTCCTTTCGGCCAGGGAAAAGTTGAAAACGAAAACAAACATTCGGGCGGAAAAACTTGAAGATCAAGCCGAACTTTCAATGCCCTGCAGCTTTGACTTTGGCTCAATCTTAATGTGAATTAGTGCGCCAAAAGTCAAACTTAGCGAAGAGCTAAAAATTAAGACCTGTAGAATGAATTATAAAATATTTGTAACTTGTTCAGCTCAGATCATATTTGAGATTATTTTTATAACTGGCACCTAATGGAAAGGCACTCTTAAGGCCAACATATTTTTGGATTTTTGTAGCTAAGCAGCCCAAAATTAGGGTCTGACAAGTGTACAAAAAAGAGTTTAAATAAAATTCGGCAGGGAAGACCTGAGAAACAGAATATTTCACTCGAGGTAACTTTTGGCAATGCCTTGGACTTGGCTTATTAAATATTAATTACGTAACTGCGAGTGTAGAGCAATAACAATGACAGTAGATATTTGGCACACTTTATGGCCAGAACCACTTGGCCCATGGGGACGAGTTTATTATTCTAGTGCCACTAGGCGTGTCAGCTCATCCAATTCTGGGGCTCTTCTATCTAGCAATCTATCTGGCAATCATCATAATGACGAACTGTTGGCAAATTTGGGCATTTAACACGAAACACGATACATTTGCATCCAAGACGAGCGACGACCGAGTGTATCTCTAACACATTGTATTTATCTCAAGTGCTTTCAACGAGCGGAATGCGCCACACACAAAAAATATCACGTGGGAGCTGCAGATACTTGCAGCGTACTTACAGATACAAGTACTTTGGGCTTTGTCTATCCTCACGCATTAGCAATGCTAATTGCGATTTCAGTTGCTGACAAGTGATCTGGCCAAAATCATCTTTATTTTTATGGCGAAACTCGTTTGCCATCCGATCATCATCATCATAATGCCCCTGAGGATCGTGGGCGTGCATCTATTAGCCGGCGTGTGTGTGTCTCTATTTTGTACAATTCCACAATGGATCTCGATTGATTGCGAGGGAGGTGAAGGGATAGGGCCTTTAGCCAGCTAATCGAGCGAGCAGCAGGCAAATCGACTTTGCCAGAGGGCATTCGGCATTCGCGTTTTATACAGCCAACAAAATTGATCTGTAAGCCGTAGAGCTGCGAGCTGTGAGCTGTGAGCTGCTCTAGATTTTGCGATGGCTATTTGGGCTACACAAGATACACAATTTGTGGGTTCGTTTCGGTTCCATGGATGTGCTATTCAGAGCTCAGCTATAATTGCTCAACTTCCCCTTTTTTTCGGTGAGGGCGCGCCACAGACAACAAAGGCATTTGTCATTATAAAAATTACATTTAATTATATTTATTTCATGCCAAAACAAAACAACCAATGCCCCCGCTCCCAACTTCCGTTTCAGCATAGTTAGGAGAGCGTCTCGATTCGGTTCGGATTGTTATTGTTGTTATTTAGCAAAGCGTGCGGGAAATTCATTAGCGATATTTATGACTCGCTGTTTTCTGTATGCTTTTTCCCTCCGGCCTTTTCTGTACACTTTTTCACATTTCTACCGACTAGTTTCCAGGGCCATGGAACAGACAGGCTGCGACCAGCAGTATTGCTACTCTCCGGGTTGCAATGTAACCCCGTCCCCCCAAAACCCGATTTTCCCTTTGTATATTTCCATTGTATTTTGTTAGAATTTGTAGTGCTGTTGCTGCTGCTTATGCAAACAATGCCTGGCGAGTGTTAGTCACTTATTTATTGCTGCAAAAGTGCATTGAGAATTCAGATTTTAGGGGGAAGAGAGCGAAAGAGAATTCTAAATCAAAGGCCCGGCCTTTTGAGAGAAATTCAATTCTATTATACACGCCGTATCGCATTATCTGTTCTCACAAAGTGCGACAACAAGTTGTTATTCGCTCTCGTATTTAATTAATTGGTCCTATAGAAATCAATTTCATTTATATCTCTGGCTCAGCTTATTGATCGATACTATAATTGCCAAATATTAATGCGAATGCCATAAGTTTATGTTATAAGTGTATGAAGTGTTCCGCATGGTTTTCGGCCATTGCGCATACGACCTGTGAGCCGCCCGCTCATTAATCGCAAAGTGTCCGCAAGTTTTGGCCATAAATCTCACGCCACTCGATACCGAACACACTTTTGAATATACCCACTTATTTATATAATCCCACACATATCAAGGTGCTTCATTGTCTACTTTAAATTCATTGTGCGGTTGCCACGGTTATTTTGTGATCAATTATTAATCATACAGGATTAGTGCGGCTGCCATCCTCAAATCATCGCCGCCTGGCGGGGTCGTATTAAACTCGTATTAGGTCTTGAATCGACTTCCTCCTCCACGCTGATGAGGTCTTAGCAGCCCGAAAGTTTGTTTTATCGCTTGCATATTTTGTCATATGCAAAGTGTGTGCTGCATAGAACCATCCGCTAGATACTGATTCAGATACAGATACAGATACAATTCACAGGCGTCGAGGTGGAGCGATGGAGCGATGGAGCTATGTGGGGATGGTGGCTCAGTGCTGTCCTTGCTCCATTATAATCCGCATTCAAAGCCCTGTTTGTGTAGCAACCCGCATATATTTACACATCAACTCAAATCCATATGCATATTGAGATCCCGAAACATATCTTCGAGATCTGAACTTTAGTTATGTGCATATTTTTGCCAGCTCAAGCGAGCGTTTGTAATACAATTTCGGTTTGTTGTCAGCTCAATTTTCAAGTTGGTTTCCCCGTCATATCTCCCCCACTTACTCTCGTGTGAGTTCTGGATAGTCTGCCCTGAGTATCTGGGGTTTTGTTTGTTTGTTTGTTTGTTTGCCTTGCGGTTGCTGTTATTCCCATTTTGCCGCTGCTGCTTGCCTCTGTGTATTTAAATTTTTTCGTACCCAACTACGCAATGGAGTTGCCAGCTGGCTTTGTTGTTGTTGTTGTTGCTGCTGCTGATGTCTCACTATGATAAAAGTAAGTCAGTTAGAGTGTGTGTGTGCTACACTGAAAGAAAGAACAAGAGCACTCTGTGTTAGCTCGGACTGGCCCACTGTGTTTATGTGCATTCCTCGCATGCTTGCATATGTAGGCAATCTTAAATGCAGATGGCTTGGACAAACATCTGCTGAATAGAAATGTTTTGTGATCGAAGTCGAGATACATTTAATTTTGAGAGTTTGTATTGCTTAAATTATCGGTTAATCAAGCGGCACTCCATAAGTTTGATTTATCTGCAACACCGATAAGCTTTGCATATTTGAAATTTACCAGTACATTTTGAATCTCAATGCTTGTCAGTTGCTTTCCCATCTCACCCTCCATCGAACACATTTGTCGTCATATTTGATTTTGGTTTATGCAGTGTTGTTTAAGACCTTCGTGCTCCCTTTGTCTTCCATGTAAACATTTGCATTATGCTAAATAAACCCGAAAGTATTTCGACATATCGAAGTATTATTTGCATACATCTACAAAAAACAATAGCTCACTCGATGGCCAAATATTTGGCTTCTGTTTAACGTCAGAACTTCAGTTTGGCTTAAGGAAGGGAGGACTACATTGCTGATTACTTGCGGAAATGAATATGTAGAGAATAACAACAAATAATATATAGGGAAATATGTATACCAGTTGCATAACACATATTATCTTTTTTACAAATATTTACTTATGTTACTTATTTCCTTTTCCATTGCTCTTCCACAGTTCAAGTGACTCGTCAAAATAGCCAACTACCAGGACCTGTTGGGCAGCCATCATCAACTGCTCTTAGCCGCCACCGCCGCCGCAGCCGCTGCAGCAGCCGCCGAACCGCAACTGCAACTGCAACACCTGTTGCCAGCAGCGCCGACGACGCCAGCAGCCATCAGCAACCCCCTCACTTCGATTGGCCCGATCAACCAGATCAGCAGCAGCAGCCATCCGAGCAACAACAACCAGCAGGCGGTGTTCGAAAAAGCCATCACCATTTCGTCGATTGCGATAAAACGCAGGCCGACGCTGCCGCAGACGCCAGCAAGTGCCCCACAGGTGTTGTCGCCGTCGCCCAAGCGCCAGTGTGCCGCCGCCGTCTCCGTGCTGCCGGTGACCGTTCCCGTGCCCGTTCCGGTGTCCGTGCCGCTGCCCGTTTCCGTGCCCGTGCCCGTCGCGGTCAAAGGTCACCCGATCTCGCACACACACCAGATCGCCCACTCTCACCAGATCTCGCACTCGCATCCGATCTCGCATCCGCACCACCACCAGCTGAGCTTCGCCCATCCCACACAGTTCGCGGCCGCCGTCGCCGCCCACCACCAGCAGCAGCAGCAACAGCAGGCGCAGCAGCAGCAGCAGCAGCAGGCCGTGCAGCAGCAGCAGCAGACCGTACAGCAGCAACAAGTTGCCTACGCAGTTGCCGCCTCACCTCAGTTGCAGCAACAGCAGCATCAGCAGCAACAGCGACTGGCCCAGTTCAACCAGGCGGCAGCAGCAGCTCTCCTAAACCAGCACCTGCAGCAGCAACACCAGGCCCAGCAGCAATCTCTGACCCACTACGGCGGCTATCAGCTGCACAGATACGCACCGCAGCAGCAGCAGCCGCAGCAGCACATCCTTCTGAGCAGCGGCAGCAGCATCAGCAGTAGCAAGCACAACAGCAACAACAACTCCAGCAGCAACAGCAGTGCAGCAGCAGCTTCTGCGGCTGTGCCCATAGCAACATCCGTTGCTGCTGTGCCGACCAGCGGCGGCAGCTTGCCGGACAGTCCCGCCCACGAATCGCACTCACACGAGTCCAACTCCGCGACCGCCTCCGCACCGACCACGCCCTCGCCGGCAGGCAGCGTCACCAGCGCCGCCCCCACAGCAACAGCAGCAGCAGGAAGCGCTGCAACAGCAGCAGCTACAGCAGCGTCTGGCACACCAGCAACATCGGCCGTTAGCGACAGCAACAACAACCTGAACAGCAGCAGCAGCAACAGCAACGCCATAATGGAGAATCAGATGGCACTGGCCCCACTGGGACTTTCGCAGAGCATGGACTCCGTGAACACGGCCAGCAATGAGGAAGAGGTGAGTGACAGCTTCCATTCCGCCATCCAAAAGATACGAAATAAAAAGCTGCAGATACAGATAGAGATGGGCGGGCTAAAACGAAAAGGAGCTGGCTGCTGGCCCAGCAGCGAAATGCGACAAAAGTGACAGCTTGGGGAATACGGAATCCTGCATACTGAAATATTTCATAAGTCGGTGGAAAGTCGGTGACAGTCTCGCAAACTTGACTTGGCAGCTGAAAACTCCAAGTGGAGTACTAGAATTTGGGCTGGAATTTGCATTTATGTACATAAGCAAGGTCTATTCCAATTATTCTGGGATTTATCTCTGGGGTGCTTGGATTTCAAGAAATTGCTACTTTTAAAATGTGGCAACTCAATTTAAATGGCTTGCCAGTATACTACAACATTTCAATATTTCAATAGTATCATTTAATTCATAGGGTTCTAAAGCACACCCTTTGATCAGCCCAAATGCACTTCCTGTGACTTAGATGTATAGAGCTCAAATTAAATTCGATCCATGTGCTGAGAGTATCCTTTTCAATCATTCGCTTTCCACTTCATCATTTAAAGACTTTCGCCCGATTTTACTTGCAATAGAAAGTATGATCGATATGTCGAGTGCTTTTGGCCCAATACAAGCAACGCCCTCATGGAAAATATCCTGAAATAATGGTGCGCTGCATAAGCTGGCAGCTCGGGTGTAAAATTTTTGTGCGGCTCCCTTTGTTTTTGGCCGAAAGGGGGGGACAGCCTGCTGCTTCAGAAAGCCGTGAAAGGAGGAAGAGGGATGAGTGGGGGGCAGCGAGGATGTGGGGCGACGTCTTTGCACTTGTGCAAGTGGCATGTGCAACCATTGGTGTTGCTACTGCTGCAGTACTGCGCTGTTGTTGCTTACATTTTGATTATGAGCCTTGTCTTATGCTACACATATTTCACGCTGCTTTCCTTTCATATTTCTTCGCAGCAGCGTGCCACGCGTAATCCACGCGGCACGTGCCCAGCCACCCACTTAACCACCCAACCACCTAGCCACCTAACCACCCAACCACCAAACCACCAACCGCCCATCGTTTGCCTCGCTGCACTGCCTTCATGTCAAGTGGGTACGTGGCCTTACACGCACACAAAGGCCGTTGTTTGGGAGAGGGAATGGTTAAAAGGGGGGTGGGGTCTACTACCACTACCTAGCGATGCGTTAAATTTGATTTTATCCTTGATAAAAAATATGCGCTTACTGTTGTTTTACTTTTCTCGTTCCAACTACGCTTATGGATTTTTATGCGCGCGTGATTTTGGGAAATTTATTGAAGTCCTATCGCACAGGTTGCTGAATAGTTAGCAAGAGCTTAATGGCATGGGAAAAGTTCGCCAACGCAAAAGGCTGCAGATTTAGTTTAAGGTGGCAGAGAGTAGTGCAGCAGATATATTTTTGGAAGATTTTTAGATCTTAGCCTAATCCAACAGGGATGTGTTTGCACAGTGCGGATGCATAGCGAACCTTTTGCCGCCTTGCTGCTGGATAAAGTCCACGGAAATTCGCATTAAAAATGCATCAATCACTTGCCTCCACTCGTAATACACCGCCCGCAAGCCCCACAAGTTTCTGGCCAAAACAAAAGGCAAGAAATATCCAGGGCGGAGGAGGAGGAAGATAAAGCTGCACATGAAAATGAAAAATATTACTGACTAGGAGACTTAAATTAATCAAAATAAATACCAAGCCGAAAAGTAAACGAAGGCAATCTTCCTGCAGTGGGAAAGGATGGAGAGTTCGACTGAGAGTCGTTGACCTGCCCTGCAAAAGAGTTGTAAATGCAATTCACCTTTTGCTTACCCCTCAACCTGAATCTCCATTTCTCTCACTCTCACTCTCACTCTCTCTGCTGTCCTATTCATTCACACTGCAATCTGACTTCATTTGTATTTATGAGTATTCATTCTCAGCCCCAAACACCCACCCACTTCTTGCTGCGGCCCTTCACATGTGTCCCTCACTCTGTGTGTGTGTGTAAGAGCTGCATGAATTATTGATAAGTCAATTAAAAAAGTATGACAGCGGCTGATGGTTGGTAAATATTTTACAGAGACCTCAAGCCGAAGGACTAGACACTCCGAAGCCCAGTGCATCCTGGCCACGATGTTTGCTTGTCATCTGCAGGCGACAACATATTGCTTTTCTTTCATTTAAACGTTTTATGAGTCGAGGAAGTCAATTCCCCTGGCTCCACTGCGAAAAATTCGGAGTTGATTAAAAATAACATGTTGGCATTGCCTCAGGGAATTTAAAATGTACAGCTCGAGTTCGAGTTCTTTTTAATTTGAAATAGATGCAGTCTTCAACCTTCATTTAATTTGCTAAAGATAATGAATGCTAATTGCTTTTAAAGAAAGATCATCTAAATTTCTCGATATTAATCGACAAGGAATGGTGAAGCTAATTATTTATTTAATAAATACAAACAATAAATCAAACGTAAATCCAGAACTCATTCTCAAGTGTTTAACGGAGCAGCAAACATTCCGGGATATACTTTTTAGGGCGGGCGATCAGAGAATCCCGCCCAGGAGTCCAGGAAACTGATGCAAAGTGCTGGACTTTTGGGACCATCGAGCAGTCAAGTGTGCGCAACCTGCCATGTAAAAGTGTGTGTGATGCAATCGAGTGACCTCCGGTGCCCAGATCCTTTCCAGATTCCACATACTTAGTCCAGAGCCCCCTCCACTCCCCTGTCTCCACCGACAAGGTTGTGGCAGCACATTCTGCTTTGTTTAAATGCAAAATGTGAGAATATATAAAATAAACTTAATAGAACTTGTCACAGATGTCCATTGGCCCCTGCCCCTACCCCGCGCTTGCCCCTGCCTGTTGCCTGGGTTGACATCACATCCTTCCCAAAGTTGCGCACAATTAAACTTTTAACTTTTTGCCAGTTTGCGAAAGGAATTCTCCCCCAGCTTCCTCTCTCAGGAGCCCATCTTGTGGCACTTTTTATGCACATTCCACATTTTTGTCATGTGCACTCAACGGAAATTGCCATGTGCCAAAACGGTAGCTCCTTTTGGCCTCCAACCCCAACCCAACTCCTCCTACTGCCAACCGCTTCCCATTTTCACTCCCCTGACAGTTTGCAGTTTTCCAGTTTACCAGTTTGTTTACGTTATTTCGTTTCACATTTTTTCAATTTGCTTATTTATTTGCCGTTGTTTGTGAGCAAAATTGCATATAGAATAATGGCCGAAAGTATATCAAAGCTGTGAGTTCTGGCCACTAGGTGGCGCGTGTCAGACTGTCACGCTGTCTGAACAAATTAGAAAGAAAAGTTTTCAACTGTTGCACACCTACAGTAGTGTGTATATAATATATACCATATGGCTAGGGCTAAAAATAAAAAGAGACCCGAATAAAACGAGGGTAAGACCCGTGAGAAGGAAAGGGAACGCAGATGCTATTTGGCCCAATGAATTCGGCAAACACAACTCACGCCCCTTTTGATAGTCTCTTCACACATTTGCCCGCCCCTGAAATCAAAATGCAAGCTGTATGTATTTTATTTACCTATTTACATTTGCATTTTATTTGTCCTTGCTCTGTCCTCTCTTTCCCCAGTTTTTCTGATTTTTCGTTTCCTTTATTTGACAGGGCTTTTAAGCCAACATCGATGCAGTTGGCAAATAGCTTTACGTGGTCGAATGTTTGGGCACCGCCTGAGCCACTTCTAAATTCCATTTCCTATCTTTCGCCTTTCAAACTAACAATGTCCACTTTGCGGCCAAGACCTTGAAGCATCTTGATCGCCATTAGGCCAAGTTAAGTGTCAACTCTTGAGTTTGGGTTAAGATGACCAGAATGTACTGAAAGTAAATATCTTTTACTCTTCATAATGGTCTAGCTCAGATTTTTCAGCAACCAAAGATCCTAATTAAATTCTACTTATAGAAAAATACACTTTTCAACTGATATATGTCAATTCAAGTGCAAGCATTTGATAACATTTTTTCAAGTGCATCTAAGTACTCTGTAAAACTGTGCGAAAAGAAAAACCCAAGAAGATGCCCAAGAAATGGGTGGTGGCTAATTCAATTTGGCTAAAGACAATTTCGCGCTAAATGAAATTATTATAAGGTTGAGGGCGAGAAAGGAGAGGAAAGTAAAGGCTCTTAAGATGTTATCGGAAATAATTTGTGTAAAACCAAAGGTGCCAACATAAAAATAGTAGAACTTAAGCTGCACTCAAGTGGAAGTCGTTTTACAAAGATCTTAGATAGTTCAAGTTAGTTCGGAATGGTTATGGGATGCGAGGGATCATTTAAAGTGGGTTTACTATCAAAGTTGACCTTTTCCAGACGGAATGGGGGAAATGGGAAATGTGAACGTGACTTGTGGCAGCTGTCGCTGATTAAACTTCAATTAATAAAACAAGCGCCATGCAACGTCACCTCGTGTGTGACACTTCTCCACAATGCCATTTTGCTCCTCCTATCGACTTGCGGTGCTCATTATGCATTTAACATGCATTAACCTACCGCCGTGTAATGCAATTAAAAATGCCAGCTGAACACATAAATTACACGCTTAATAATGCAGAAATTAATAAGTTCTGTTCGGCCTCGACTCCCAGGCCCATAACTCTTAATTACCTCAGCTACATAAAGATGCGTGCGTGGGTGAAAGGGTGAAAGGAAAAAGAGCGTGCGGCGACAGGTGAGAAAGAAAGCAGATAGGTGATGTAGATGAGAAGAATACAGTGCCCACTTTTCTTGGCCATGTTTGTCGAGCTGACCCGCAGGGAGTCTGCTCCTCCAGAGTCCACTTCTTCGGCCAGTCTCCGGCCATCATTAATATTCTTTTAACTGCTTCTGGGATCGCAGGCGGGACTCCTTTTTCGGATTTGGCCATAATGCGGCTGCTTTTTCGCCTTTTGTTTCCTGTGCTCATTAGGTTCGGAAAATCGCACCCGGGAGCCCCATCTCTGGCCCCTTAAAACTCATTAGTCGCTTGTCTCTGCTCTGCTCCAAGTACAGTGCTTTTTCTCGTGTTCTTGGTTATGCGTTGCCATCAAACCGACGCAACATGCAAAAGCCCCATAAACGAGAATTCCCATCAACACACCAGGAAAAAACAATTGGGGAAAGAACGAGAGTGAAAGACAAGTAATTAAATTGCCATAAAATGGATGTGTTGGATAGGTAGATTTATCATTGTGGGTGATGAAGACTCAGACGTGGTCTTCAGGTGAGATGGCGATTAAAAATGATACGTTTTTGCATTTTTTAAAATGGCTTTCGCTTTAAAACTACTTTTTCCCAAATTCGTTCGTTGCACAAACTCCGTCAGACTCCCACGATTTTTTGTGAAAATTCCTATAAAGTTTGCATCCTTTTTTCCACCCATCTAATGAATAAGGCTGTCTGTAAACACGCATATACAAAAATGCTGCTGACATTTGCAACAATTTCCGGTTCCGGTCAGTTGGCTGTTTCCTCTCTTCGCACGATTTTCCACTCATTTTCCTTGTCCCAGCGCCTTTTTGTATGCAATGCGACATCTGCTGCCTGCTGCCTTTTTTATGATTATTATAAGTTTGCCCCCATACATACTGTTTTTTCCTCGATTGCTTGTTGGTGCTGGTGTGGGTGGTGATATGGTGGTTTTGGCCCCCCTTATGGCAAAATTTTCACTTACCGTTTGTGCTGTTCATTTTTCGTTGTTGCTGCTGCTGATGTTTTGTGTTGTGTCATCATCGACACGCAAGTCAAACAAATCACCAAACAAATAAGTACAAACGGGCATTTTGGGAATGGCCATCACGGCACAAAGGTAACGGCGCCGGCAAAAGGAAAGATCCAACCCACAAAATGCTCTTTGTAAACACAAAATCGTGACAAGGCCAGAAACAACAAAGTGAATAAAAATTCGGTACCCTCTGTTTCCCTTTTTTAGTTACTGTTTATGGTCAGGAGAAATCGCAACCGACTCAACCCTTCAAGTGAAAACACCTCACCTTCGGCTGCTTATTTTTTACGTGGAATAATTGAAGTTTCATTTGAGTTGTCCTCCTTTGTTGTTCTTTTTTGTCGTGGAGGTGGACAAACTGTGGTTAAGTAGGAGTCGAAACTCCTGAGGTCAACGCCGAGTGGATTGAAAAGGTTGAGCTCAATTAAATATTGATGGATTTGGGTGGAACTTGGAGAGGGCTGGACGACGGGATGGGGGAAAGTGAATTTCCATCAATTGAAAATTTATAAGCTAGCTGACCGTTCTGCATTGCGAAAAATTTAATTTACACACTGCGTTTGAAATCGGGAAAGGGTTTTTCTATTGTGCATTTCAACAAAGACATTTCTAAGAAAGAGCGGAATTGAAATACCATTGCGGCATAAATGCCTTTTAAATAAATACAGTATTTTTTTAAGTTTTCGGATTGCTTTATTAATAATGTAAAGCAGCTTTTCGCCTTTGTATTTCTGATTCCTGAAAAATAAAAACGAAAGAAAGGATTCTTATAAAAATTATCCACAAATTCCCTCTGATACAGCATATTTTTACGACCCCTAATTAGTTTTACTCATATTGACAATATCTTTTCAAAAGTGGCAAGGTATGATAGAGGTTAGAGTAAGTGATGCGGCACCAACTGATAGAGAACCCTACATACACCGGATTCCCCTTTCCCCACCAAGAACACCGCCCCTTTTGGCAAAACGTTAATGTGTTGAACATGCCGGCAGTAATGTGCTGACAACACGCAATCAGGAAGCTCCGTTTTTTGGGGGAGTGAGGGCGGGAACCGGATCAACATCCTCTACAGGCTAGAGACAAATGACAGTGCCACATGCCACACGATTTGTCTCGATGCGAGTGTGCCATTTGTGGTACCCTGGGTCTCCTCCTTCCCCCTGCTCCCCCCGCCGCTTCTTTGACTATTTGCTTGTTTCCGCTTCGGTTCCTTGGAGAGTCGAAATAATTCTTGGACGGCGCGTGCTGTGTGTTTGATCTGTCGCACTTGGGAGGGCTTCATTAGTGGGCCCCCGAACACCAAAAGTGTTTGCCGTCCATCATAATTAGGCCGCAGTCCAGAACATGTGTTTTTGCTCCGCCAAACAACCGCATTTTAGCCCCATCTGCATTCAAGCCAACATTCTGCTTGTTTCGCTGTTTTACTTCAAGATTCCTACTGGATTCCCAGATATCCATAAGGGCAGTTCATCCAATCATCATCCAATCTAAGCAGTTCAGTTGACATCAGTTGTGGGTTCTCAAATGAAGCTTGTGAATCTCATGAAAAGTCAACTTGAAGTGTTGAAATGTGAAAGAAAATATGGTCATATTTAAAGATTTATTCTAAATTTTTACATTTTACAATTTAATGAAAACTATATAAAGAGTAGCGGCGGACGCAGTCAACTGACAGGACTTAAGCTAGTTTTTGGGGTATTTGGTGGCAGGCAGCGGTGTTTTTGTTTGCTTTTCAGTTCTCCGAACTGTGTGGGTGGAGTCAATCATAAAATATGAAATTTACACACCCCAATGGACACGCCCACAAGCCCACACGCCCCACGCACGCATACCAATGCAATTACCCTGCAGCTGCACTCAATCTCGCACGGACTTCTCACACGGATATTTTGGTGGATGGAGGGGTACGGGTGGGGATAAGGGGTGTCGCGGTAGAGGCAGCCATTTGAGCGGAAACCGGAAATCAACTTTAGGGCGCCTTTTGTTTATGCGATTTTTTTGCACTCTGCACTCGAGCACCGAAAAACAAAACAACCACAACACGAACTGCAGCAAAAACAACCAACGGCACTCGGAAAAAATCATAGCACAGCTTTAGGGGCTGCCATCAGTCGGTTTTTCACCCACACATTTTTTAGCTCATATTTCCCAGCTTCATGGTCCTTATTTGTTTAGCATGTGCGATGGGCAAAGCCTGGTATGAGGATTGTGTTTTCACACAGCTTTTGATGTTTTATGCAAGCCGAAGAGAAAGAATGGCTGTCTGGCAGATTCCTCAATAAGGGGACATCAATAAGCAAGCAAACCAAATAAAAGCAAAATCCACAGAATAACACCGAAGGATTGGAATACGAAACTGAGGTTACCCATAGTTAAATAGAGTAATATGGTAATTGGGGTATCAAATTCGGTTGGGAGAATCAGCGGAGAGCTTTGGCATTTTTTCTGATACTTGATTTTTCCAACAGAGAGTTCCTTGAATTTAACATTTGTAAAGCATGTTTTAAAGAGCCCTTCCTAATAAAATAGCTTAAATGTTTGAGGACACACCCTGCTGATTCAACAAATTAAAGGCGGTGCCCCAGAACCTTGCTACTTCCCAGACCATGGTGATTTCTCAAGATTTCCCACCAACTGACTGGGGAAAATTGCTCCATTAAATTTCCCAAAGTGCGTAAATCATTTAGCAGGCAAGTGTTCAGCAGGTTCATTTACCTAGAACAGGATTCGTGGGCGGGGCAGGCTCCACGGTCCTCGCTACACGTTCCACTTTGCCACTTGGCTCGGAACTTTTTGTGCGCTGCAACAAAGCTGAAAAAAAACTTCTTTCATTCCTGGGGCCACCAGCAACAACAGCAGCACAGAGAGCGGGTAAAAATGGTCAAAAACCATTGAAGCATGATTTTAATGGCAGCGCAAAAGAGTGGTAGAATGGGGCATGGGTATCAATTTAGCTGGGTAAGCAATTCATTTAATTTGCGTGCCACGTAAGGGTGCAAGTTTACGGCCGGCCAGGATGCACTGTGGTTGTCCTTGGAGGCCATCGACGGGGTTCAATGGAAGTCGATTCCAGGCAAGTAGGAAATAACTACATTTCAGACAAAGTGGAAAAGGCTAAAAATAACATATAAATATAGTTTAGAGTATAGGGTTTAATATACAGTAGGCAATAAGTACATTTCTGATTTCAGAAAAATGTACTGTGCCTTATGACCCAATTCAATTTTCTTAGGAAGTTTCTACCCTTTTCCAAATGTTTTTAGCCCACTATAAGCCGTCGCCTTTCCAAAAGAGTATTCGTTTGAAACCTGAAACCGGCGGAAACTCCCTTGCCACTGAAACCCCACTCCCTTTGCGTAAACATAATTTTCTTTTCCGCCTATTTACGTCACAAAAGGCGAACCAGGAAGGAGTTGGCAGAAAGGCGGCAATAAGAAAGGAATCGACGCTTAATTCCAAAATGTTGGTGTCTCAAAGAAAAAAACTGAGTGTGGAGGACCCACAAAAAAATAAGAAGGGCAGTCGAAACACTTGGGTATAGGAAACATTATCGAGCATTTTGAATGGGCATTGTTGACAATGAATGGGAAAACCTATTTAGAGGGACATTGGCAAACTGCGAGGAAAATTATCGCCGGTCAACATGGGTTAAGTGTGCTGATTCCTGCATAACTGTTGAGTCAGCATTTGCAAGATATTTTTTATAATATATGTATGCTTTCTTGCTTTCAACCCAAATCAAGCTTAATGTGTTTTTCAAACGCAGTGTAACTAATATAATTTTTTTGTTTTTTGATATCTTTGCAGGTATGTGCTCATTATATGGATTATCAAGCTTCGTGTATCTATTAAAATGTATCTCGAACCACACGCAAGTACTCAAAAATAGCTTTCGTTACGCTCGGCTGACGGGAATATAAATGCAAAAAAAAAAAGAAAGAGAATATGGACTCAATCAAAAGCTCATTAGCCGGCGCAGAAATTTGGGTCATGAAATCTCCATTTAGCTATGGAATAAATCGCACACAAATTATACAGATCCGATGCATTTGTAATCCCAGCTGAAAATCAAATATGCACGGTACATCAATACATCAGTACATAATGCAGGTCATATAGAGGGGTGGAAATTTGGGGGTGCGATGGCTTCGATAGTCGTTGGAGCGGTCAGTTGACGTGCTTTTGCGTAATTACAGTCCGAAATGTCGACAGTCCGCCGGAAAACACCCCCTCTTTTCCACCCACCCAAAGCCTTATTTAGCTTGCAAAATTTTCAATTGTGTGCGGAAACCAGAGTCGCACAATGTCGCCCCTCCTAATGATGCCTTGTTGTTGTTCTCGCTGTGCACATTTCGGAAAACTAAATGGTATTCTATTCTATTGTATTTAAGTTAATTACTCATACTAATGCTAATTTGTGTCTCGTACGACTCGCAGTTGGCAATTGTCGTGAGTGCGGGGCAACAATGGCGGCAAAGATTGCCCCCTTATTACTATAGTAATAGTTGATGATGTTGTCGCAATTGAAATGTGAATTCAGCCTCTTAAAAAGTGACTTCGCTCGCTTTTTCCTCACTATATGATGGAAACAATGGTGACACGTATTGAAAACGCATATGGGCATTGGGTTTGTAGCCAGACTAATGGAGGTTAAATTTGTCCAAATTACAGTAGTACAACCATTCAAGAAGACAATTTAAAAGCCAAGTGCCGCTCTAAAGACGAGATATTAAGCCTTTTATTGCGTTCTAAGCCCACAAATTTCCCATGGACAAATACACCCACCTCCAAGTGGATTGGTGTGTGATCTATCGTGGCTCAACCTTCATGGATCGTCGATTCCAACAAAGTGCCAAAAACAAGCAACGAATTCCATTGCAAAACGTCCAAATGTCTCGAGTTGATTGTTTTATTTACGACCCCCTGTGTTTAATGTTTGACAAATTAGAGACAAAAACAGCAGCCGCAGCAGAAACAGCAACAGCAGCAATTAAGAGTGGCAAGTACAGGAAGCTAATGGCATTTCGCTGCCGAGACACAATGGAAAATGGCAAAAAGTTGTACAGAGATGAAGTTAAAATGAAAAATAATAACATTTATGCATAAAGGGAGAAATAATGTTTACATTCGAGTGCGGTTAAGCTGGGGGCTTCGAGGTGTTGACTCGAATTACAAAAGCGACTTATGCAAGTCGGGTTGCTAACCAAATATACGAGTATATAAAAAAAAGCTTCTCCTCCGCGGAATTGCTCAACCAATCCAGTTACCTCGACACACACTCGCCCATGATTACTTTTATTCACTTTTCTGCCACGCCCATAGCCTTAGGCCGCTCGCTCAAATTACCAGCAACCACAATTCAATCCATTCGGATCCAATCCCATCCGAAAAGCACCCACAATTGCATGTGGTGTAATGATCTAATGAAATAATAAATATTAATCAGGCGCCTTCGATTTCACTCGAAAGTTGATTGCCTTGAAAGCGATTTCGAATCTGACTGTGACTATGAGCACTCACTCATCATCTCAAGTGAAACAATGTTTGGCAAAGCCCTAATTAAACCAATTAAGTGGATGAATCGCCTTTGCTTACGACAGCCGAAGATCGTGCCATCAATCATCTCGTCTTACAATTGAACTAAAACTGATTGCCTTTTAGGCAAATGCATTAAGAAATGCATTCACAAATTCAATTCACAATTGCAATTAAAATGGCAAGCCATTCCAAGTTAGCTGGAGAAAATCATTGAATAAAAACCAAATAAATAAATTCCTTCTTCAAAATTAAACCCATTTTTGCCGGCCAAATGGCCAAATGGTTTCCATTTTAAAATCAAATAAAACCGACCGCAAATCAAATAGGTTTAATTGTTTTGCAATCCGACTGAATGCATCTATGCGCACACGAAGAGCAGCCCGCAATTAAATCGAAATAAAAAGTGATTAAATTATGCTACTTCGCCCGCAGTTCCCATAAAAATTCCTCAGTTTGCTTTTTCTTTTTTACATTTCTGGCCCACCTTGAAATTGTTTAAAAATAGCCCCACTTCGCACTCCCCAAATTGCCGGAGCAAGCTGCTCAAAAATTCTGAACGCATTTGCAAGATGGTGTAAAGTGGATTTGCATGGACATTTCAGCAGGCTGTCATCCGTCCGACGAATAAAATCAGGAAAACGAACTTGTTGCTGGGTGCGAGTGTGTTTTCCGTTGGCGCATAATTAAATATTTCATTTGAAATCCGACTTCCCCCCTGCAAATCAGAAAGAATCGCCGCCCTGTCATTTGGTAAACAAATTACTTTACACACTCGGCAGCAGGGAAGAGACAGAAACAGATTCCGGCAGATTGCCCAGTTTTGATAAATCTCTGCTCCTCTGATGCTGTGTTCCGTGAGTTTTCCCGCCCCACCCACCGCTTTTCACTCCCATTTTTCTAGCAACCGGAGCAGCGAAGCAGACACTTCCATCATGTTTATCGCGGCAATTTCATCTCATGACTGACTAGGCAGGCAGCAGCGTCTGGGGGCAAAAGTTGAGTGGCAGTTGCAACTATAAACCAGAGGCGTAGTTTTTCCCTGATAAGAGATTTTGCCGGGCCGCTTTGGCATCTAATCAGAAAACCATTTCGGTAAATGGTCCGTTAATAGCCCGGTCACAACCGAGAATCCAGAACCGAGAACCCAGAATCGAGAATCCAGAAGATGGCCAGCTGTTGCCTAATGGCTGACTAAGCCGAAATTAAAGCCAAACTTTTGCTTAAGCAACTTCGACTAAGCCAATTTGTCCACTGGAAGTGCAGGGGGGGGGACATGGTATGTAGATGAAACGAGATGAAATGAGATGAGATGGTGAAACTTTTAAGCCACCAACGACGTCGGTGAAGGTGGCTTAAAGTCAAACTTTAAGTCTCTGATGAAAACCACTGAAAGTGCTCATTAAAAACATGTCGTTCCCCCTTTTTGCCTCTGCCCCTTTCCGGCCTGCAGTCCCCACACACCTCCATCTTTTGATGTGAAGATAATTTTCTAACCAAATGTGGTTACATCATTAGCGTGTGTCTAACCCCTGGAATCAACATCACCATCAACGTCCCCATCAAACTCCGCCAGCATGCGTGTGTATGTAATAAATTTATTAGTATCCCAACCCCACCGCCTGCTGCCCCAGCAAATGATGCATGGTGGATGGCTGGACCATATATCAAGGGCTCCGAGGGCTGGGGCCTTTTTATATATTTATATGTTCATGTGTAGGACTATGCCGCAAGCCTAAAACAAAGCCCCAGTTTCCGCACATCCTCCCAACGACTGGAGTTCCTCGAACTTGGCAACTCGGCGGGTAGACATATTATTTAGAGGTCCCTGGAATGAATCTTCCGCCTGCAGGATGGTGTTTGCTCTATATGCATGTATATTAAAACTGACATTTTAATGAGCTCCAACAGATTAATCTTTGTCGCCGACAGGTGCTTCATGCGGGCATGGGGGTATTTACCTGGTTAGCTTTGAAATTTCAGCGAAAGAAACGCCCTGTCCTAGACAATTAAAAAGCAATTTAAGCCAGTTGCACGGAGTCTGCGCCTGGGAATAATTTCATACGTTCGGCAATGCCACTTTGGAGTTTGAACATTAAATGACAAGTCATGGACAAGCCTCCTCCTTCATTTCCTCCTCCTTCTAACAGCAATCGCGCGACACCTCCCCTCGTCATAACTTCGTACTAATGGAAAGTTCGCGTAATTTGTCAGCAGACCATAAAAATGTTCACATATCCACACGTACATATGTGTGCCAGGGACTAAAACTGAAAAAATACTGCATTTGTCACATTCATTTTGCTTATATGCAAAAGTGCAGTTGGCGGAAAAAGGTTAACTGGTTGACAGGGCACGCTAGTGCAGAGGAAAAAATTCTTCTGGCTAATGGATCGTCCAATTGCGAACTTTATCACAGAATTATTTTTGTAATTAAATCTGGCACGGATGCAATCATTGTTCGATATTTTTATGGGGAGTCACTAAAAGACTGTTAAGCCACTACCTGTTTTATTTCAAAAGTTCTGTTCAAGGTAAAAAGTTTCTTGCTGTGTAAGATATGCTGCCTGACGGGGTTAAAGTTTATTTGCCGGGTCACGCCTGCCAGGCGAGTCGACTCTGTCTGGTTTTTACTGTTAATTAACGCCTGGGAAGTCTACCTCATAACTTTGCTTCAGTTGCGTTTTTGCATCTTTTCTGACCAGGTGGCGATGACATTTGCGGCAAATTGATTAATGATTTGCAGAGATGAAGACTGTCCGCAGCTCTTGACATTTAACTAAAAGGTTTTCCCATGCTTATATGGTCACCATTTCCCCTCATCCCCTCATCCGCTTCGCAAACAAACTAATAAATGCCATGAAAATATTATGTGTACGCCACATGGCCAACATAAATATTCATTCTACCACACGCACTCCTAAAACTGCTTAACTGTGTGCTGTTGTGTGTGTGGCAGCCATTTTGCCACTTTAATGGCCGCAAATACATCACATGACTTTTCATAAGCGTCGCCCGACACTTGAGCAAGATTTTCCCCGCGCTGCAAGAGACGCTTTTCCTGGCCGAGGACCCTGAGATGTCACAGGGCGGAAAACTGCGGAAAAGTAGGAATCATCCTTGGCTTCGGCTTTCCCCTTCGCCGGCGACAACTTGTCATATTTATGTAGAATCGTTTAAGCCAGCTTGGCGTTGTGAATTGCTGTTGGTTTAGCAATACAAATGCGCCAATTGCCAGGGGCAAAAGGAAAAAGCAAAAAAGAAAAAAAAATGGAATCGAAAGGAAATTGTAGCAGAGTTTAATTTTTTTGATGGGTTCTTCTTGGCTTGAAGTTCTTAGCTCTGCCCGATCAGTTGTCGAATTCAATTCATTTAATTACAGTCATTTGATTGTTGCCACCGATGGAGCTCTGTGACTTATTAATATTGTGGCACAAACTTGGGGAGGAAACTATAAGGATTCTCCACTGAGAAAGCGGATGTGATGCAGGGTCACAAAGTACTTCAATTGCATTAACATTTAAATACGAGTAGAAACGTGTGTGTATGGCGTGGTAGCGAATTCCATTTGAAATTTGTTGTGTCGTGGCCCGTGACAGGGAAAAATGTTTTGTTATGAATATTTCATAAACCAAAGTGAAATGTGCTATATTCACCAGCCAGTGCGGGTGTCGAGGGAATTTTTGCAGGGCAGAGAAAATGCTCAGCATGCCAGGCACGTTGTTCCAGGACTAACCCAGGTTCAATAATATGCAAAAGTTAAATGTGTAAGTGGAGAATGTCTGGCATAAAAACCCGCCACATGAAGATGTACTATTTACGATGGAAAATGGCAAAAGGTGCAGCAGCTTGTTAATGGGTTAAACCATAGACAATAGTCATATGTTCAGTACTCCCAAGGAACCTAGTAATTTGTTCTCACTCTAGACTCAAAATTAATATCATGAATCTCGGGAATTATCATGAATCGCCTAACCTCTCTTTAAACTTAAATAAGCGCCTTACTAAGTTATAAATATATTGTAAAAACAATATACCAGCGTTAACTACTTGACTATTCCGTGAAAAGTAGCCAGCAGGCGCAGCCAAGATGAAAACTATTTATGTTGCTTTTTTGTGGCCCATTAAGTGGACCGCAGATTTGCTCATAAAGCCCGTGTCTAAGCAGGCAAATAAAAATCTCCGGGCTGCAATTGCTAGAGAAGCCGTGCTAAAAGGTTAGGGAAATAGGGGTTTTCAGGCCAGGTAACCGCACATTATGTTAATGAGCTTTTTGGACGTTTCGCCAGATATTTCTGCAGCTCCTCACTGCATTTTCTGTAGTTCGCTACAGTGGGATGCTAATTATGGCAGGAGCTGATCCCTTGGCAGCCTAGAATGGCTGGCTGACCTGCCACAGGCTTTTGTTGTGCCCACTTCTGGCTGAAACCGCCCGCTGCTCTTTTTTCCTGCCAGGCTGACAAATTACGCGCTTGAAAATATTTTATTTGCCGGCATTTTTCGCATTTTTCGCATTGCTCATTTGCTGTTTTGTATTTTGTGTTTTCTGTTTTTTCTTTTGGGCCAAGAGGAGAATACGCAAATAAGTACAAAAAAAAAAACAGAAAGGTAAGCATTTTGCGGTTTAATTATTAAAATGTTTCCATTTTGCCGCCATGCATTTTGAGCATTTTTAAATGCAGTTTTTATTTCGTGTCGGTGTCCTAAAGCTAATTAAATTAATTGCAAAAATCTGGTTGCCGTGGGCGCCAGTTTGTTGTTGAATCATGGATTGTGGTTAGACCGCAGATTCAGTTTGGAGCGGAAAGAACGGCTAATGGCCATAAATATACACGTGTGGGCTTTAAGGATAACAAATGGTTTAAGTTAAACTCGGATATGCAAACAAATACAAAACAAAAAGGCAAACCTGCTGGACATTAATATTTACCAATAAAAGCTCATTAAATTCAAATGAAATAGGAAGAAGCCATAAAATTTTAAACCCTATATCTAGTGGCATTGAAAAAATTTGTACATTTTTTATGTTGGTTAAAAATGTATGGCCCAAAAAGTCAAGCTGACTGCAATGACTGCAAATGAAATAAAGTCAATTGCAAAAAACATAAAGCCCTCATTTCCAAAAAATACGCGCTTGTTGTCGTTTGCAAAAATCGCAGCAGTAAAGCGGTCCGGCAGTTTGGACATCTGACATTTTGGGGCCATAAACTAATTTAGCTCTAACCGACTACAGCAAAACCTACTCACAAATCAATGGAACATGTGTTGTCAGCTGCTGCCGAATCGATTTCCCTCATCCTGTTTCCACTCTTGTGCCCGCCTGTCAACGTCAATTTGCCAAAGGAACGACCAGACAAGGTTGACCCCCAGCCTTAACTCGCTATTTACCCAGGCACCCCCACATGACATTCAGTCGGAGGCCTGCAAATAGTTTTTGCCCCAGTCATGGACGAATATTTAAAATGTCCTGGGCGAGGACTAAAGTACACTCGCACACAGATACACCCACACACAACAGAAATACTCACCGACTCAGTATGACGCATCATTAAATGATTTGGCAACCTGATTAGGCAACGTGATCGGGGTTCCTGATGTGGCGCCCGCCCCACAGAAGCAGGCGCAACACGTTGCGTATGCGTAATGTGCGGAATTTGCCACCCTATCAATGGCGGTCCGAAATGAATGCAAATTGCCTCTGCAACAGAAGCTTTTTTCACCCGCGTCATATTTGCCCAAAATGTTTTCATGTCGATTATCGCTTATCTAACGTGCCACAGCCGCTATGTGCAGCAAATGTTGCAAGGAAACAGGACAAAAAATAGGTGGATTTACGCTGCCACAGTTGGTGGTCATTGTTGATGTTGACTGAAAATAAAACTATTGTAAACTCAGAAAAAAAAAGATAAGTGACCAATAAAAGAAAAGAAATTAGTTGGGAAAAAGCTTTAGAGCTGTATTAAATTCAAACTTTAAATATAAGTTCTTCAAAAGAGATCTAAAATTAAATGGTAAGTAAAGAAAACGATACTTTAATGGTATAACTTTCAGTTTGTTAGAACCATATTAGATTCCAAACTAAAATTAACTTTTTTTGATAACAGAATCAGTTTATGAAATCTGTCGGAATAATTGCGAGTACTGGCTTCTATTTTCCTAGTGCCAACAGGAAGTCAAAGATAAGCAAGCCAAATCATCAGCTCACAATTGGGCGGAAGTGAGCTGCAAAAAAGAAACAAGTGTTGCAACTACAACTGCACGACTCGATTGGGAGTCGCCCTTTCAAGAACGATTCTGCAGCAAACTAGCCTACACCCAGTCTGTATTTCCAGATAACAATGGCCACCAAGCGGAACACAAGCTACAACGTGCAAAGTGCGGCAACATCAGCAGCAGCAGTGGCAGCAGCAGTTAATACCCGCTTCTCCGGCGGACTCACATGATTAACCAAGCGCAGATATAATTATAATTGGTTTTTGTTTGCTGCTCAAGCTGATGATGGTTGTAGTTGGTGCTACTGCGTGTTGCTGCTGCTGTTGCTCGTGTTGCTGCAGTTGTTCTATTGTTGCTGCAGCAATGGTAGCCTGATATTGCTGCTCCTGCTGCAGTTGTCCTCTCTGTTAGGCATTTGTTGGCTCTTGCTTCGCGTATTTCGCAATGGAATGGCATTCCTTTCTGCGCCAGTTTTTGGCTTTTGGTGAGAGGGGTAGCACACCGAAATACTCATTTTGCACCCTTCTACGGAGCGCACACTAATTAGAGCATATTTCACCTGCAAAGAGCGGGAGAGGGAAGCTGAAGGGCAAATGGCACTAGGCAAAAAGCAAAAAGCTGATTTCCTTTCCGTGATTTTCCCTGCTGCAAGGCAGTGTTTGTGTGAGTGTGTGTGTGTGCGAGAGCATTTACAATTGCAATTAACATTGCCGCCCGTTACCCTGAACTACAACCGTAACAGTTCACTTTAATTTTGATTTGTCAGTTTGGGTCGCATTCTGTGGCGAAGTAATGGAATTTTTAATAAAGGCATCCTTTTGGCCCAGTTTCCTGGGAAACCAATCAAATGCTTATCGTGCAGGGAGAGAGCTAGGGAGCAACGGAGAGTCCAACAGGAAGTGCAGGAAACGATGGCATAAAGCAATAAGGCTCTTCAGTTCAAAGGCTAATGAATGTCAAGCTGGCTAAGGCAAAATAATAAGTGAGTGTAGCTACTTCTTTTGCCTTCAACTTGCAAACACCACGAATCTGCTACAAGTTATTTAACGCAACTAAACTGCGTCACACTTTCGATTTAATTATGCAGGCAATGCGAAATGAAAACTTGAATTAAAAATAAACATTGCGCTAAAAGCCAATACTAATTGATGGCAAAGCAAATACGCGTGATGCAACCAAAGTATTATCATCTAATTGGATTTGCAATAAATTTCGTCGCCATGACAACTAAATATGGATTAATCGAAATGGAACTTTGTAAAGGGGAAAAAAGCGGACGCATAGAAACGGTTTAATGGCCCAAATGCGTTCTCTTCGAGGAAATGGGTGCAGGCTTTAATTACGAAGGGTGCAGCAGCAGCAGAGCAGCAGTTGCAACATCAATTAGATGTCCCCACCCATTTTGGAGGCCAAATTATGTCACGTTTTAGTCCAATGATCATTGCCTAGGCAGATTTCACAGTGATTAGCTGCTCACAATGCATGCCACACAAGGGGGCCGTGCGGAGGGGGCAATCGGCAAAGGAAGGGGCGTGCCTCATTACCATTTGCTATCGGTGGCAATTAATCGACCGCCTCGTCCTCCTCTCCTTCTCCTCTCCTCCTCTTTCTCCGCCTCTGAGAACATTGGCTCTGGGGACTCTATTGGCTTGCCATAAAGTCATTTATGTTAAACATCCAAAAGCCAAACTCATTTCCAAATACATTGGAAAAAATTGAAATCGATGCGGCTCAAAAGTCACATACACATATCAACATCAATGAACCGGAAACTATAAATGGTTTCCATCACCGAATAAGGCTGGCACTTCCTTGCTATAAAAGATAAGTCAATTTATCCATATGAAATTTTAAATATTTGAAGTTCATAAGTACTACTCATTGCAAAGCCAAATAATTATAAATATCTTTCTAAAGCAAAGTGAATAGGGATTTCAAAAGATTGTGCTGGAAATTCAAAAAATCGATGGCTTCAATTTCACTGAATCTGAAAAATAAAACCGCGTTGATGCGATGTCAAAGCCTTTCGTCGGTCACAAATACCCAGGTGAAAGTTCGGGTATAGAAAAACATTTTACTCGGCTGATTTGCATTTTGTCAATTTATTTTGCACTCGGTTTTTCCTGTGCTTTGGTATTGACTCGCTGTCCATCAGCCTGAAAATATGCATCACAAAATTGTTATTAATATTTTAATGCCTAAAGTGATTGCGAGTGAGAGTGGCTAGGTGGATTTTCCACAGAGATTTTTCAACGCCATTCAAATATCAGTAAAATTCAGTAAAAATGCTGCAACGCCCAAAAATAATGAAATATGCATACAGCAAAGTCAAATGTGGGGAACAAAAAGTAAAATAGCTGAAAGTGCTACTTAAAGAGCTGAAAAAATCATTTAAGCTGACAAATAATTTCATTACAATGACATGTCCATCCGGAATGAAGAGCCCAAAGGTCAAAGGAGCGGAGTAAATCCTGTGGCCAAGCAAAAAGTAAGAATTATGCATTCGCCGAGGAAAAAACTGGCAAAAAGCGAGGAAGGAGTGGCCGCCCAGCCATCCAATGGCAATGGGGCCATAATAAATTATTCCCCAGCCGAAAAAGGTGCAAAAACGTAGTCGGCGAAGGAAAATCGAATAAAATGCGGGGGTAACTGGCAGTCGAGCACGAAAACAGCAGTGTGCGCTGTGCGCCACATGCACATCCATCCTTGGAGCTCGCAACTCGAAAGGGGCAGTCGACGGAATAATTTCTCATATACATGTCACGCGCCCCCAACGAACCGTGCCAAATGTGTTGAGGCACTCGCCTGACGGACTGCCCGCCCCATGGAGGGGGTGCAGGGGGGTACAGGATAATACGCGCCAGGATCCGGGGACGTTGGTCAGTTACGGCGCCACTGCACTGAGGCAAAAAGCCACGTGATTTCTAAGAATAACTCAACCAGCTTCATTTCATGTTAGTTTATTTTACTCTTGAACTAAAGCTACTAGCTAAAGTATTTAAAACTTAAGGAAATGTAATGAATACTTGTAACATTTTTAGAAAAGAGTATTATAAATCTCCCTCTTATAAGTGCAAATTGGAAATACATAATTATATTACCTCGATGATTAAATTATACAAAAGTAAATTGATTTCAAGTGGTTTGCAAATACTCTAGGGATAATTGCAATCCCCTTGATTAACACCATTCAAAACTGACCAGAATAGTTGGCTAAAACTGTTTAGCTTTTTCAAACAAAGATTAACAGCCAACTCTGTATATTTTTAATAGAATTTTTCCCAGTTCTTCCCCCTGGCAGTGTGTTTTCGCCAGAAAGGCTTAAGCGCAAAGTTTTATGCGCCGCATTGCATAAAATACGAAAAATGTTTTGCCAGCCAGACGGACAGGTCCCGAGTTGAGGACTGAAACTGAGTAGCAGCGGGTGGGAGGCAGTGGGAGAGGGTGTGGGTAAGGATATCCTCTCGAACAGGACAACAAGCAACAGCGTTGTCCTCGTGCGAGGACAGTTATTACCCAGCGGTTGTTGTACATGTGTCCAGGAGAGAACGTGCGTGCCACAACAAGTCCTTGTTACTCTGCTCTGCGCCCACATCCTGCCATATCCTGCCGCCCTTTAAGCCAGAACTCCTGCTTATTTATGGCAACTTTAACTCCCATCAGACGCATTTCAATGCATATGCAAGAGATTTATGCGACAATTTGCATAAATTCTAAGAACTCAGGGGAAACTTGATCTGAGGAGTTTAAGCGCCTTTTAGTTTTGCAGCAGAAAGGGGAAAACGAATCGAAGCTTTGTAGAACTTTTTAAATCATGATGTTTGATAGGAGAAAAATGAATATTTAACATAAATTCTTTAAAGCCATTTAAATATAACACCAATACCCAATCCAATCACTTATTATATGTTCAGGAGTTATTTATTTTATATTTTCAATTATAGAGACCTATTCAAAACCATTCCTTTAATCAATTAACCCACTTAGCGTTAGATCTCTTGTGACACAAAATCGAAATCAAATGCTAATTTTACACTTTTCTCCGATTCTCGTTGCAGGTATGTACAGCATAAATCTCGATTTTTTCGACCATCTGTAAGTCCACCGAAATACATCATGGATTTTAGGCATATAAGCACATAATTCGCCGCCGATCAGCCGAAACGAACTCTGCGAAAAGGGAATGTGTTGGGCAATAAATTAGTCGCAAATTATTATAAATGCGAGGACATTTGTCGCTGTCAGCAGTTCGCTTGCCCCGTCGACAAATGCAAATGTTGCACATATGCGATGCGAGGCAAGTGGAACAAAAACCACAAAAAGAAGAGGGAAACACGTTCGAAAGGAGATTTGACTAGGTCGCTGATTAATTGCAATTTGATGCTAAAATTGCACACAGCGTTTGGCATTAAATTTTCATTCTTCGGGCTTGCCAGCAAAAAGTCAAACTGAACAGAAATACAACTTGCGGCAAAGGGCTGCCAAAATATTATTCTTTATTTCAGAGCCCTTAGTTCGTTGAACTCGGTTCGCGGACGTTTGACCGACGGCCAAAAATGTTGTAAAACAATATGTTTGGGATATTATGTAATTTTAATATTCCCTCCGCCGCCTGTTTATCGCCCTTGCAAACTGCTTCCCTCTGTGTTCCCAGCGATATTTTTGTTCGCAGCCTTTTTTATGACAAACTACTTGGAGCCCACAAAGCTGGTTCCTGTCACGTGTCTGGGTGCTCCACTTTGTGCTCATTGGGGGTAAACCATACAACACCCCCGAATATGGCCCCCTTCTCCGAACGCCCTCGTCTTTTTTGGCCACGTCGCCTCATGTTCGCATTCATGACATGTTCCGGCAAGTGTTGAAAATTTTGTTGCACACTGCCCCCCCGCTCCCCCCGCTTAGTATTAAGGGGCAGCCCCGCCCTCCGCCTGCCCCTGCCAACTTTTTGGCCCATCAAGTTTGCTGTTGTTGCGGAGGCTATTAAATTTTCGTGTCTGCTGAATTGCCAGGCAACCATCGCCATCCATTCGCCCCTCCTTAAAACTTGATGTGTTCTTTGGCGCCTGGCGCCTGACGCCTCTGCCTTTTGTTTGCCGTTGCCATAGTTTTCCGCTCATGATAACAAATAAAATAAAGGCGAGCAAGGAAAAATCGCCTGACAACATTTCATCAATAACATGACGGACAAACAACCAACAAACAACCAACCACCACTAGCCCATCCCCTCAAGTTGTTTTCTGTTTAATGTTTCACGGGCCACGGTCGACGCCTTTTTGGCGGGTTTTAGAAAACGGCAGTCGTTAAGATTTTATGACACCGAGGCGCTTTAAATTTGAGAAATTTTAAGTTAAGCATGGCGTAAGTAAACCGAGATTAACCCCAGCGTGGCCATTTAATGAGCTCAATGAGGTGTTACGTGATTTGGCATTTCGACACGTTCCATCAGTGCCTTTATCCTTTCAGGGATGATAAATACTATTTGGCGAAAGCCTTCCTTAAATATGCCTTTAAAATCAAGTTAAATTTTTTGCACCCAAACTTCTATACGAGTATGCCGGAGTACCTTTGAATATTGCAAATGTCGTTGGCCGCCGATGTCGCTGACGCTTGGCCAAATACCATTTCCAATTGGTCACTGGCGAAATTACAGAACTCAGCAGACGGGCAAGCATGCGGCAAAAAGTTGGGTTTTGAATAAAAAAGGTAGGAGAAAAAACGGAAAACATTTCCTGCTCGAATCAGAGCAAAGTTAGCAAAAGAGTTGCGCCAATCGCGGCAAAAACGCCAACGCAAACGCAAAGTGCAAAAGTGGAAAACTTCAGTACGACGGACGGGCGGCGGGAATCGATTGGAAACCGGGGATGCATATGGGTAAATACGAATATGAGAACAGGCCGCTGGAGTCTGACACTGAAGTTGATGGGTTAATGCCATTAGACGGCATTGATTTGATTGGCGTTGATTGGGAAATGCTATCAGATCGGCAGGGCAGGCTAGTCCACGGACAGGCAATTCTGCGGCTCCTGTGAACCCACTGCGTATACGTAATGTGTGGGAATTAGGTACAGGAAATTCCGGGGGTTGCGGGCGTTAAAATCAATTTGCAAGTTGTATGCAATTTTATTTGAAAAAATTTAATTTACCATAATATGGGAAATCTGCGACTCTGATTCCTTTATATCGTAAGCTATTCGGATAAAGGTATACGCTTTTATTAGTTACCAAGCAGTTCGGCAAAATCTCTTCTTTCTTCATTGGAGAGCATCATTGAGATCACGCATACGCCACGTTTGACACGCTGCTTGACGCTTATGATTGCCGCTTTTTCAAGCCTTAATATAGGCTGATTTATATATGCACATCAATCGCGTAGCGTGGAAACTTGATTAAATTTCGCCCACCTCGTCTGTGGAGTGACTCCGAGTGGAACACGCACACTGCTCATTTATTTCGATGCCGAAGGACGTTACTATTAGCTACCTGAGCATAGTTATGTCCTTTGATTGATTCCGAATGATTACGAGAGAGTGTGAACGGTTCAGATACGTTATGAGATATATAAATTACACTTAGATGGGAGCTTCAAGCGTGAAGTAATGTTAAGTTGGCAGATTACGTTTCGAAATTTTTTTTGCCATTTTCCCGATGAAAACCAATAAAGTTTGAAGCCAGCAAAAACTCCAGAAGTTTGCACATGTCGCACACTTTGGCTTTTCTAACCAATAAAACATTTTTCCCCAACTACCAACTACACAAAAAAAGGAAGCACAGTGTGATAAATGTTGGATGTACATAATTTTTTGTGACTGCACTTGGGGGAGTGGCACTTTTTTCCTGTTTATCGTGGCTTGCAAGAGTTTGCTTCATTTGCCTTTTGTCGCCTGCTGTCAGATGTCGAGAAAATCCACTGGCACTTTCCCGTTTTTTTTCCTCTGGCTCAGTTTCATTTTGACATGCAACTGGCAGACACTGCTGGTTGCATTTTCATTGTCACTCAATGTCGTCAGATGCCATTTGATTTTGCATGGAAATAAATACCGTATGTATAATATATAATTTCACTTATGTATGACATTTGGACCCGCCTCCAACGTCGGAATTAAATTTACTGCATCATAATTCCATATCCCTCTGAGAGGACAAGCCATCGAAAGCCATAATATTGATGAGGCGGTTTGAGCTTGGGAAACGTGACTGGGTGCTCAAACCGATTCCACCGATTTCCCCGTTGACATATTTTCTGGCTCTTGCCGCGCGCGGTAAATTTGTGAAATAAGCCAGAAATCGCATAAAATCAGGAGCTGCTGTTGCAGCTGCCAGGGCTCCGGGGTTTTCATGGTGCGATGCAGGATGTTTGCCACGACAATGAGTGTGCTATAGCTGCGCCTACTTGAAGCGAACGTGCTGAGCCTGAAAATATGGCTCGTATCTTGCTTGCCCGTCTCGAGTCGAGTCGAATCAAATCAAATCGAATCGAATCGAGCTCCAACTCTTTCCCCAGCCAGTGCGGTTGATTTAATTTTGAGTTCATTTCGCAGGCAACAAATAGAAAATAAATCGTTCAACGTTTTGGCCAGCCCGAAGATCTTTGGCACTCTTATCGCCGCAGCTCTAAGCCCGGTTACCAGTTTCCAGTTACTCTTGCCACTGCTAAGATAAATCTGCTCAAAAGCCACAAACTCGAGGCGATGGCGGCACAAAAACAATAAAAATGGTTACAAAACGTCGCTGGGAAGATAAGCCAGGAGATGGATAGGGCGGTACGGCTGGTGGTTTATCAACTGAGCCACGTTAGGCGATAAAAAAAATGGCTTCCCATAAAAGGAAAAAGATAAAATGCGACAGGCAGGCAGGAAAACAGACATTGAGTCAAACAAACAAACGCAAACACGCTGGGCGACAAGAATCCTTATCCTTCAGGCCAAACGCACACACATGCAGTGCTAAACACTCCGCTCTACAAACACACACCACACACGCACACCAACATTCATGAAAAATGTCTTCATCTCGTGGTTCGAGATTGAGTTTTGCAATTGTCGGGGAGAAAACTTGCTGTAGTTGCCCGGCTTCAAGGGGATTTATACTTGATAGTAACCCACAAAGTTGTGGGGGCTTGAAAGAATGCTCCGCTTGATAAAAAAATCGAAACCGAGCTCAAGATCTGGGTATTTCCCAGTAGATAGGATAGATTTGGTTTGGATTACCCAAGTTAATACAAATCAAGTGTGATCAATTGAATATCCTCTGTATGCAAAAGATGCAGTATCACCTTTTACATTGTATTAAAAGGGGCTTCCACATATTCAAGTATAACAAGAGAGAACGCTATAGTCGAGTTCCCCGACTATCTGATACCCGTTACTCAGCTAGTGATAGTGCGAAGCAGGTCTTGCCTGTTACATACTTTTCAACGAATCTAGTATACCCTTTTACTCTACGAGTAACGGGTATAAAAATCATTTTAGGATCCAGACAACTTGATTCAATAGCTTCAATGGCTTACTATAACTTACAGTCTAAGACTACGAATTGTTGTTATCCTTATCACTATCAACACTAAATCAGACGTTGAAATTAATTGGGCACTCGGCCTGCAGAATTTTGCTTCCCAGCACATTAATCTGCAGTTTCAAAAAGCAAATTTACCGACTGCTCTCTTGCTCTACTAGCATCCAAGTGCAGAGGCAGTCACAGTGTTTTAATTTATTTATAAGCTAGCGAGCCCATTAAGTTCAACGCATTATTATGACTTCCTGTCTGCCGTCTAATGAAAACTTGATTAAAATACAACTTATGCGATTAGAAGAGATACTCGGCAGATTGTGTTTCTAAGTCATCAGCTTTCTCTCGAGGATTTCGTCTTGTTTCTGAGCTCTTGTCGAGCTGGCATTCAGTTCTCTAGTTAGGGATTTACCCCAATGCCTTCTCGCTTCCTGCTCACCATTCCATCCATTTGCATTTTATTATTTGCCTAAATAATTCAGACAATTATAATGGTCTGTGCCAATGCATCGTCTTTCGACGCTTCAGCCGGCTAATGACAATAGACAGATGGAAATTCCGGAGGGGAGTTGTCGGTTAACCCTGCTGGCATTTCATTGTCATTGAGTCGAATGCTGAATGGCAATCCAGGATAGGATTTTTCAGCCCACCCAGACACGAAAAAACCCCCCGACCCCCCGGTGGCAGCATTAGTTATTCGGGGCATTTTAAGTGCTCTGGCATTTTGTGTTTAATCTGCACATTTGTTGCATAATTCATGGCGCCACGTCGCAAACTGAAACAGAAATTGCAACTGAAACTGCAGCAATTGTAGTTTGTTTTTGTGTTCATGATGCAATGTTTGTGCAATCCCTTCCATTTCCCCCTCGCTCCACTCAACTCCATTGCCCATCATTTCTGGGATGATTTGAATTTTAAATGAAACTTTCCTCGCCTCGCACTGGATTCCCGTTGGCCATTTGTTATATTTACGCAATTTATTTTAGAGCCAAAGATCAAAGAAAATTGCACAATTGGCCACCAGTAGTCGGTTTGAGTGCATTCTCTAGTGTTTTCAACGCTTTTTTCGGCATTTTTCTGGACTTTTTAGCGCCCCGGCCACGTTGAGTGTTGTCAAACAGAATTTATTTGTCAATAAAGCTGTCACTTCATTACGCGCATTGTCCTGCGTCCTGCAACCGGCATTCTGTGTGGTGCTTCAATAACTCACTCTATATGTACCACCCACTATCCATTTTTGGGGGAAGTTTCCCCCTCGCCCTCGCCCGCCCCTCCCCCTTGGCTGCTGTACATGCAAACCATTTAACAATGGCATCCAGAAGTATAAACTTGGATTACCGAAGGCGGTGGATGAGCGAGTGGGAGGTCCTTGTCGCAGGACCTCGTCGAAACTGCAGCAATACCTGCTCGCCCTCGCCCCGCTCTCTCCCACCACTTTGCTCTGACATTAATGAATTTGCCGCTGTCAATATGGCCAACTACCAGAGGAGAGAAATGGCAGAAGGACGCAGGAGTAGCAGGTATGCATAAAAACAACAAACGGGCGGGGCAGAGAGTCCTCATGCTGGATAGCCATCGCCACCACCATGTTATATCCACACTGCCTGGCGAACCGGACAGATTCCGGGTTCGAGGACTCCGGGCTGCGTTTGCCGAACTGTTCGCATTACAATTTTCATTTTTGATGTCTATTGACAGAGTGATATGATGGGTGGGGTGGGGGGAGAGAGGACAGGATGCGCAGAGGATCCTAACTGTCATCGCGATTGTCGACCAGCCAGTAAAAAAGCTACTTCATACACTCGCCAAATGAAGAGGTCGGCTTCAATTTCAAGCTAATGTCCATGACAAGTGCGTGAGATGAATGAGGGATAAAGCTTTTATTTATATCTAAAATATTTAATAAAATTTTTCGGTGAACGTTCCATATCATATCTGTCGCTTTAAACCCATTTCTTATGGTATTAAATTTAAGGTTTTAATAAAGCCACTTTTAAAATAACATGTGAATTTAATGCAGCGCTGCAAGGCTCGTAACTCAAAACAAATCTTTTGAAATATTTAAAAAGTCTCAGTTTATGCTTTTATTGCCCTGCAGAGTTTCATATTTAGAGGGTTTTTTTATTGCAAACCAAAAAACACCATTTCCCTTTTTTTCCGGCTTAATACTGGTTTATTCTGTTAAATTTTCGTGCCATTTGAACTGTTCAAAAATGAGGGAAAGGGCGGGACTGCAGTGCAGACTCAATTACGCGCTTGTTTGTGTCGATATTTGCGCTATAAAAACTCAATTGGATGACCAATTGGCATTGAATCCACTCTGCCTGCTTTTTTAAATTCAAGCATATTTTGGACAGAAGTTTAAGTAATCTTTACAAACTCTGGCGCTGCAGCTTTCACTTGAACGGTTGACCACATTGGTTAATTACAACAAATAACCAAAATAATGCAAATTAAATTGTGCGAAAATTAAAGTCAAACACAGTTTGGGGTAACGATTTTAATTTAATTCAATTGCAAGTCAGCGTGGAGCGGAATGAAAAATTATATAAAAACACATTCCATTTGGCCAGCAGCAATAGCAGAAATGCCGTAACAAATGAAGTAATTAATTTCAATTAATTTGCATGGCCAAGCAGAAAAAGCAGGCAAAGTAAATAAATATAGGCAGTGTTTCAAATGCAACTGCAACATTTTTATTTGCACTCAATCAAGTATTCCCCAGACTCTGCATATATTTGCCTCAAGTTGCAGCGTATGAATAAATCAGCGTACAAATCACTCGCCTTTTCCCGCTCCCCAAACAAACCGCTAATTAAAATCATCGACTTCCCATCCGAAAGTCAGAATCCCAGAAGTCTCAGAATCTGGGGGTCCTGACCCCTTCCTCCCACTGATTTCAAAACCAGATTTCCGTTTTCAATTTGCAAATCAAATTGCCAGTTGGCCAAGGGGCGGAAAATTTCACCTTTTAACTTTTACGACAAGTTTTTTGAACACCCCGTATTTCCGAGAAGAAATTAAAGTTCTATGCGGGTCTTTCACTCGTTGAAGGGACTGGCCAATTTTCCGTTCATCAGTTTAGGAAATTCGGAGAATTCAGACGTTTGCGAAAAGTGAGCAGTTCACTTGGAAAGAGTAAAATTCGTTCTGCAGAAAACATTTGCAATGGTAAATATCATTGACATATAATAGCATCGGTAATCCTTTGAACAGGATCGTATTACTGTACTCAAAAAGCATGCTTTTATTAACGCTTTAATGAGGAAAAACTTTAAAAACAGTGGATTTATTAAATACTGGGAATTAAGGAACTCGTTTTCAAGACGGCATCGCTTAGCTGGCGGTTATGAATGGGGTATGTGTTTCAGCTAAAAAACGGCTACCAAGCATAAATATTAATGTGGCAGCTGAAGATTCTCCTGTTAGTGTAAGCCATGTTTTTGCTACCTAGCTATTTGCAACCCACACTCTCACACTCGCACACTCGCACACTCGCACACTCCTGTTTATATAAATATTCATGCTCCCACACAAAAACTCACACACACTGCTGCACAGATACACGGCTTTGCCTTGGCGTTTGCATTTCATTAGCCAAAGTGGCATTGTCTGTGTGTGTGCCAGCCCCCACTCGTTGGCTCAAAAGTAGAGCACATTTAGCCAACAACAGCAGCGGAAAAATGGAAAAAAGCGTTAGAAAATGCAAAGTATCCAAATAGACTGAAGGACACTTGAATCCTTGTGTCCAAGTGTGTCTGTCCCTCTCTTCGGCTTCAAAAAAGGAAAATATAAGCTAAGCGCTGGCTATCGCCGTCCTCTTCCAACAAGTGCCAGCTGAAGTGTGTGCTAGTGTGTGTTTGTTTCGCTGTATTGTCACACGCTGTCAAACCCGTTTTAGCCCCAAGTCAGTTTGAAGCACAGCAGCCCCATAGCATACGATCCCATGCCATCGCATCGCATCGCATCAGGACGGGTCTCATCTCACATCCTTAGATCCTTACATCGCACATCCTTATTTTTAGCCAAGCGGCTAATTGTGACTGACAAGCGGACCAGAGAGACACAGGATTTCAGATGCGTGTGCACATCGATGGCAGCTCAAGTGAGTGTGAAAATTGCTGTACCCCTAGCATTTCCATTTCGAGGGGCTTCACATTGGTCTCTCTATAAATAAGCGCCTGGAAAACGAGCCTTGCAACACAGACACACAGTCACACATTTAAGCCGCACCAAAAAGAAAACTAGGCTGCAACGAGCATTTGCCCAACCGCAAGTTTAAGATTCCTTCTGGTTTTCGCCTGGCCACCTGCCAAGCAGCTAATAAACTTCCTCAACAATGGTGGAAAAATGGAAAAGTCAAAAAAAAAAGGAACCCGCAAAGGGGGACAGCAGTTCGGAAACACAAGGAGGTAGAAAAGTTTTTCCTAATTTGCGGCAATAAAAGCAACTGCCACGAAAAGCAACTGAAATTTGGTGGCCAAAATGGAAATAAGAAGCTCGCAGTGAACACAGAAAATTTAAAGAAACGTTCAACTAGATATTTTAAAATATTTAAATTAAAACATAAGCATAACAAATGCACTCATAAAGAAAAACTGAATAATTTGATAAATAATTCGTTTATGGGGAAAATGTAATGCTATCAAGTAAATTTTTAAAAGCAAATTGATGTGATTTAATATTAATTAAAAAAAAGAAATAATGCTTTATGTGTTATCAATCGAAAATTGTGTAGTAATCCGGATAATTTAAATTTCAAATAATTGAACACTAGTTAGCAAGAAAAAAAAATAACACAAAATGATATTCAAACAGCAATTAAGAAAACAATAAGTCGACTTTACGCAAAATCAATAACAGCAAATATACTTCCCAAAATTATTCAATTTTCCTTTGGCTCAGCCACTGAATTATGCAAATGTAGATAACTTCTTTGTCTTGGACCACTGAAGATCTCTTTCTTCCGCTGTTTGGCCAACAAAATTGTGTTTACTTGTGATATTTATATTGTGTAATGGCAATCAGCAATTCAAATAGTTATGGACAGATATGGCCACAAAACCCATAGCCCCATAACCAGCACCACATTAAAACCCAGCCCGAACACAATGCACTTAACCTGACCGAATGTGTAAATAACAATTATAAATATTTAATTACATATTTGTGGAGCAACATTTTGCCAAACAACTTGACAACAACTCACATGGCCAATGTTTAATTGTCACTCTGACACACACGCACACTCACTACCACACCCGTAGATGAGCTTCGGATAATTGTCAGGTTTTAAATAATTCAGTTGATATTTCATTGTTGTTTTGCGGTAAATGCCAAATTAACTCCTACAAGGATGCAACATGTTCGTGCCGTTTTGGGTCCTCGGTGACTCACTTAAAAATTGATAAAAACTAAATTGTTTGTGCCATAAAAGTGTTGTTTCCGAGCGACAAAACTAATTATCAAGAACTAAGTCAATTTGCAAAGGGGATGCAAATGCAATGCAGTATACTCGTACGTATTTTTCTGGCACAATTAACAGCTTTGCAACGAATCATTAAGCCGCAGCACTGCAAGAGAATCCTGAAAAGCGAATGCCCAAGTTCTCTATTTTTCCCGACCTTTTGAATTTTCCTTTTGCTGCACTTGAAGCAAGGCCTTTTCAGAGCGGCTTTGATTGAAAAGCCGCAGCGCTGCTTAGGTCAACATTATTTATTTAAGAGGAGCGTGTTTAATATGCGTACTCTGTTGTTTGGTCAATCGGAGCAGAACTGAACAGGACATGACGGAAAAGTAACGAAAGTAGTGGCGCAGGATGGGCGCTCGTTAGCCCGGGGATAACCAGAAAGATGGCTCAAATCTGGCACGAGTAGATGGCCAGAGGGGGATGGTGGGAAGTTGGTAACAGGACATATCCTAGGCACGTAATCCATGTCCTCCTTTCGCTCTTTCCATCTCCTCACTTGGCTATCTCCGTGATTGACCCAAAAATGCGATGATTCGTTTTGATTTTTCACTCTGTGTTCCGCATCCACTCCTGCTTAAGCCAGTTTTTCTTGTATTTTTTCTCGGCTCTCCAGCAAATTGAAAACAAAAATATGGCTCGGGGCGAACTTTTCAATTGGGCTACCAAAAATTCAATGAGGGAATTTTGCAGGACGAACAATAGCTGGGAAAATTGCACGTCGAATCACATTAGTTTGTTTAGTTCACAAAGCTTTCGGAGCTTGCTTTTTCTGATTTGATTACTTTCAATTGACTTAGTGGAAAAGTTTGGCCATAATTAGCCGTAGAAGCCAAACGCTGTTGATCTCTAGCTAGTATCAACCCTAAACCTGCTATTTAACACCTGCACTTCAACACCTTACACACATGTACATACACAGTGCCTAGTACCTACACAATTTTCCCATTTTCCATTTCCCTATCTCCCTTTTTGTCCCTGTGGCCTGCCACAACATACTTTTGGCATAATAAATTAGCTGCTCGGGTTGCTGAAGCTACTGCTTTTGCCACCGCCCTTCCTTTTGGCACTGCGGCAACTTCAATCTTAATTAACTGATGTCGACGCAGTTTACAGTTATCTGGCGTTACGGCCATGGTAAATGTGTCCTGTATATGTGGCCACATATCACGTATACGCCGCATATGCATTTTACTAGATGGCACTTGAATTGCAATTAGCAACGGGCGTAAATTCGTCTAATGAACCTCATCTATCTATACATCGATGTTATCAAAATGTAGTAGTAATTAATGACCTAAGTTTGTTTTATATTAATGGAGATAACTTTTGGCCAAATGTTATATCAATTCAATTAGAGAGCGGCCAGTTAATTACTCCCTTAATAATTTTGTTGGTGAAAACTTTTGCTTGTCACTTATCCTGATCCTCTCGCACATTAACATCATTTGAAAAATGCTTCCTATCAAATTGTCTGACAATTTATTTGCTGTATAGAAATGATTTTCTCTATTGTTTTGTCATTTGTCGCCGTTGGCTTTCCCTCAAACTTTTGTTTGAGTTTTTCTGTTCCGCTCTCTGTTCCATTTCGTTCTGCTCCGCAGGCGGAAACAATTCGTTTTGTTTTGCTTACCTTGGCCTAAACGTTGAATTGTTTGCTTATGCCGCCGAGGCGAAGTCCTTGTCCTGGTTTTCGGGTGGGGATATACTCACCTACGAGCTGCCTGATAAATTTTGTAGTTTATTTATTGCAATCACAGAAAATCTCATAAATTAGAAGCATCTGCTGCTGCTGGGGAAGACTTCGCTCCAGCTCAGTTCATAATTAATAAGCCAGCATAACTGACACAGCACTTAATCCTCAACTTGACTTTGCCCAAAAAGTATGCAACGAATATTCCCTGCAAAAGTCATCGCTCATTTGTTATGTAATCCTTTTTCGGCCAAGGGGCTGCTGCTGATGTTGCTGTTTTCCTGCTTAACCCTTAACGCCCACCGTCCGCTCGCAAGCGAAAGTGTTAATGAGTTTTAATTATTTAAATTTCGATGTTACTGCCACGTCGGCTGCTGTTGCAATTTTAAGGACATCTGGGCTTTATTTATAGATATTATATATTTCATGGGGGAACAAAGCACCGCCCACTTTGCGACTTTTGCTTAACTGCAGCAATTCCCAGTCGCAAACTGGTGTTCCTGGCTTTATCTTGTTATAAATTTTTGTTATTTCCAAACTGGCAAGCAGCACAGGCAGCAACAACAAGACTATTTCGCTGCTGGCAACGAACTTTTGTCAGCCAGAGTATAAAGTTCGGCGTTTGTGTGGGTGTGTGTGTTGCAAATAATTTGCAATCAAAAGTTGCCGGTAACGGAAATTCCCAGTGAGTGTGTTTGTGTGTGTGCCAGCGTGAGGGGGCGTGGCTTTGCCTCCAGCGGTTTATCTCACCCAGCATCTGAATCTCACACTGCCTTAGGTTTCCAAATTTCTCATCCGGATTGTAGGCTAATTTATAAAATAAGCTGCAGCACAAGCAAAGCTTCGAGTCTGCGGATGCTTCTTCGTGGATCCCAATTAAAATATTGGTTTTAAAAGCGACTTATGCTAAGATTTGGCCAACCCAAATACACTTTAATTAAATGCAAAATGGCGACTGGCGCTAATTACCCGCAACACCCCGCGATTCACTTGCTTAAGAAAAGAAATGCCGCACAAGAAAATAAGTGAGCTAGGATGGGAGTAAGACTGAGAATGGGAGCAAGTGAGAAAACTGAAAGAAAAAGAAATGAGAAGGAAAAAAAGTAAAGGCCGGGAAACAAGCTTAAACAATGGCTGGAAGCGGAGTCAAAGCCAAAGCAAAACAAAAACAAAACAAAGAAAGGCTAAAGCAACAGCCAAGATTGTGAAGAGATTAAAACCGCAACCAGGCTTAATTGAGCGGAGGAGGAGCGGCGAATGAGAAGGAGCCAGTAGTCCACATCGCGTATACGCGATGTTTGCCAGGCGCGTGAGCTAAATGCCAAAACCGAAGGAAGGAAAATCGAGGAAAATACCAAATGTTTTCAGCATTGCTATGCATTGTGATGCAGCAGTGACAACGCAAAGAAATGCACCCATTGACAGGGACGGCAATAGAGATGCAGAAAGAGACAGGCGCAATCGCAGCCATTTGGTATTCTTATTTATCCTTTTCACCGAGTCTACAGTTCACATTTTGTATGCAAAATGCGCCAAAGCAACTACACCAACTACAGCAACATCAATGGTGGAAAAGGGAACAATACAATGGAAAGCAACAACAATGCGGACTACAAAAGTCAAGCCACATGCATTCATTCATTTGGTTTACTCATTTAGTTGCAGTTTTTTTCTACCATTGCAGCATTTTCCACTTGCAACGACAATTGAAGATTACACTGAGGGAAAATAGTTCATTACATTTCATTGCAATTTAATTAATTCAGAAAATAGTTGGTAACCACGAGTTGTTTAGGGAACTTTATGAAGTTAGCAAAAACCAAATTTGAATTATACAAATTATGTATGATATGTTAAGACGATTATAATATGAAGCATACTTTATCAACGCTACTTTTTCCGGCTTACTGGCAACAATCGCTGCTGCAGCACTTGAAGATTTTCCACGGATGCTGCTTTTGTTGCCACCAAAGCAAACTTATTGTTATTATTGTTGTTCCGCCGCCGAGAGCAAAGAAAGGAGAAAGGAGCGGAGAAAGCAAAGAAAGGCTAAGCAAACACAAGTAGCTGGCAACAAAGCAACAACAACAGCTACAGCACAACAATAACAAATTGTAACATAAACTTTTAGCCACTGGCATTTTAGTTGACTAAATGCTCGACGTAATTGGCTAACAGCGAGGAAAGAACGCAATAGAGTACAAAAGGGAAAATCAGAGGCATTGGAAACTAGATGCAGACTATTGAAATGACTTTGGCCTGACCCGCTTTGACATGAGAATCGAACAAATCAGGTTAACAAAAACCCCTAACAGGGTCCAACAAAAAACCTCTTTAAATAGCGATCAGATTTTCCTAAAAATTACGTCGAAATTCATAAAAATACAATCCGTGTACGCTAGCTATACGGATAAAAAATTTAGGTATGAAATAAATGGTACTTCAATGAATGTTATGCAAAGAAAAAAGTGTCGCAAATGCAAATATTAATTAAACACTAACAAAACGGTATAAAAAGCAGAAAACACAACTTGAGCACAATTTGTTAATTAAAGTCAACCAGTAGAAATGAAGGGAACTGTAATGCAAATAGTGCAGCGTCAAATGTTGGAAAATATTTGCACAATTAAATTCGGTTTGATTCGCCTAAGCTGAATAATTTTTAAGTAAACATAATTACACAGTAAACTAATGTTATTTAAATTCAAATAAATACATCTAGAAAGGTGGTATATTTTGTGATTAAATGAGCTCAAATTATAAAACCAAATGTATTTTCAAATAAATTAACACCAATCAAGTGCTAATATTTCTCCATTTCGTACGCTCATTTTGCTCCATTCGACATTGCCATCAACTTTTAGCGTGCATCAAGTGCAATTTAATTACCAGGGTTTCAGCTATATATAGAACATAAAAGCTATTGAAGCCATGCTGTTTGCTTTGTGAAAACGCCGCCGAACGATAAAAATCAGCAACAAATCAGCTTAAAAGTGGCTCAAAAGCCTCTCTCATTAAGCCGCAGCACATGGGAATATCGTGTATGCAAAATTGTTGGGGCTAAATACTCGTAGTTTTAGCGTCGACTGCACCACGTTCAAGTAATTGGAGGCTACTCTGGCCGGCAAATTGTTTGCATTTATATGCCATTGCCACGCCCACGTCAGCGGTGCATGGGCGTAAGTGACTGGCCTGAACTGGTATGTATGTATGCAGAGTGTGTGTGTGTGTAGAGTGTGTGTCATGCTTAATTATTGTAAGTCAACACTTGACTACCGAGTGATTTATAAACGTTGTTATTTTCACCGCTTATGCTGGTTCAACATTGTTGAGAGACAAGGTGGCCTTCGCCGTGCGACTGCAAACTCCTAGTTGCCAACACTGCGTATACGCAGTGTATGGAATCGTTTGGAATACTCAGCTAAATCACCAGAGTTAGAACATTAATTGCGGGCGGAACAACAAATGGAATCAAGCATAATTATAAACAAAGTTTGGCTAAGGAATATAAACTGGCAAAAAGGGGTGGGCGTGGCAGGCACTGCGGCAAACGGAAAAGACAGGGAGAGGGTGAGTGGGAAATCGGGGGATTTTAACTTCTTGGCAACAAACAGCAAACCGCAAAAAGCAAAAATAAACACACTGGGAGAGAGTCAGACAAAAGTGGGGAGTGGAGCGGATGTTTTGCAAGCCAAAATCAGAGCCAAGTTGCAAGGTTGACCAAAAGACAACAGCAGCAGCAACAACCGTTTTACTGTATTTAAATGGGTTTTGGCAACTGGAGTTGGACAAACCTCAAAGTGCAACAACAACAGTTGCAGATACATTTACAGATACGGATACAAAAACAAAACACCCACAGCATCGAAATCAGCCACAACCACTGAGAACTTTAATTAGAAGAGCTGGCTCTATAAAATTAAAGATAAAAAACAATGTACCATATATAAGTTAGAAAAGAACTATATGCTAAATCTCCTCGAAGGCATACAAGGGGAATGCCCTCCATTTTTCATATTTCTATTTAAGTAACAGCAGTAAGTAGTAATATATAGTTTAGATGGTATTTCGATTGTTCTCAGTGCTTCGATACGCTGTATCTTGCATGTGCACACCAAAGTTTGCGTTTAAAGTTGAGAGTTGGCCGACGAGTTGGAGTTGCAATTGCAGTTGGAGTTGCCAAAATACTAAATGTCTATCCGCAATGCCCACAAGCACACAATCCAAATCCACGTTCCCAGACAGAGTCGCAAAGATAAAGCCATGTATAGACAGCGAAGGAAGGGGGAAATGGTGGAAAATTTATAGTCTTAACTCGTATAAGAATGAATAAAAACTTCAACATCTTTTCCAGCACTTGCCCAAAGTTGATTTACACTTTCTGGAGCATTTTGATAATTGCATTTCAATTGCCATTAGCCCCACCACCGCCACCATCGCCCCCAATTCCACAATTCCAAGCAGCCCTTTTCTAATGAGCCTGCTAACTTGGCTGACTGCCCTTTTCCACCCGCAGCCTCATTATTGCCTTTAATTAGCCGACCGCTGCATAAAAATTAATTTAAATTGCTATTTAACTGACCATGCTGAGCCTTCTCCCAAACCACCTAGGCTTTTCTTCTCTTCCCCCAGCAGAATTTGGTTTTTGTTTTTCCGCTGGAGTTTTGGGCAGGACTTTTGCTAATTAATTAATGAGAATTTCTGCGATGAGACAGTGAACAAATACAAGCGGCTCTCGTCGGCGTTTCTTATCCGGCTTAGCTGCACTTGAATGTTCATCTGTGATGAAGGATTTTCCCCAGCATCCAGCTACTCAGAATTTTCTTAATAGACAATATGCGTGACATGTTGCCAACCTGTATCGCTATTTCTATAAAACCAAATTTAAAACACACAAGGGCAGAGTTTGCAAGAGATTACAGCAGGGAAAATAAAAAGAAGCTAGATGGCAATGATAGAACACGTTTTAATTTTGAACACAACATGTTTGCCGCAAGGGGATGCAAACTGGGAAAAAATCAGTTGCTCGGAAAAAGTAAACTTCATTGTCATGGGAGCTGTACATTTTGATATTTTAAAAGCCAGTCGTGACCTTGATCGGAATCAGAAGTAAATTTGAATGGGAAAGGTAAATGCCTAATGAAGCTTATAGAACGCAAACTAGTTGGTTCTTAAATAAGTATTTTGTACAGAAAATATTTAAATTTAATAAACTCATTTAGCTGCAATGCACAATTATGCTTCAAATTAGCTGAAGGCGAAAACTGTGTGAAACAGTACATGTTTTTTTTGATTAGATGACTTTGTTTCACTCCGCCTGAAAGCGTTATACATTTTACCTTTAAGCTAATGACTCTATGGCTTTAAGGACCAGCAACAAAGTAAATTTACTCGTTCAGCACAAAATACCTGCCCGAAAAAGGACGAAAAAGCGGAGGGAGTGGAAATGTAACCCAGTTGCACACTCTCACATTCATCGCTCAAAAGTAACGCACGCCACCTCGACTCAAACATTTTCGCCTAGGTGTTAAAAATAAAAAGCTGTCAGGGCTGGGGACTCATTTAGTCCCTGCAGCACAGCACATGTGTGTAAAAGTGTGTTTTACCTGACTCACCTGTAATACGTATTCCCCTGGCCCCTACCCCCTACCCCCTACCCCTAGTCCCTATCTGCCCCACCATCGCCCCTGGCTCCAACAAACTAAAGTCACGTCTCTGGCGTTGTCATAATGAATTCAGCGTTTATGGCGCTTATTCCATTTGGTTTCATTATCAGTGGGTACATGTGAACCCCACCGCACCCATTTGCCACCCCCTCCGCAATGTCGTGTGCGTGGGAGGAGGGCAGGGGGGTCATGAACTTTTTCGCCGAGAGAGAGGGGGGTAGGGTTTGGGGGCGCACAAAGCGCATTACAAACATTTGAAGTTGAAAATTGAGGCTAAAGGTTGTATTTGTGTTTTCGCAGCGACAACGTGACAGTTTCAACTTAATTATGTAATCATGGGAAATTGGTTTTGCGAACTAGCAATCATCTAACGATTCTCTATCTATCTTGTCATCATTGCAGGTTCGCACACTTTTCGTCAGTGGCTTGCCCATGGACGCCAAGCCGCGCGAGCTCTATTTGTTATTCAGAGCCTATGAGGTAGGTTTCCAATATGAAAGCTAAATAAAAGCATATTTGATACATCATTTATACACCTACAGGGCTATGAAGGATCTCTTTTGAAAGTAACTAGCAAAAATGGCAAAACTGCATCGGTGAGTAAATGTTTTCTTCCAAACTTCAATATTACCATTGTTTCCTTATGATGGATTCAGTTTCCTTGCAATTTCCTTATTTTATTTTTCAATATTTTTAATAACTTACATAAATATTTGCAGCCCGTTGGCTTTGTGACATTCCATACAAGAGCTGGAGCTGAGGCAGCTAAACAGGACCTGCAGGTAAATATCCACACCAGATACACCTACATCCTTGTACCTTTTATAATCAAAAGAACACCAAAATGATTTAGCAATTTTTATGAGCTATGCGACAAAAAGAAAATCCCAGAAATATTTTCTCAGCGACAAGAGCAAATAAATCTTACACATTTAACATAAGAACTGTAAAGCACCCAATGAAAAAGTACTGAAACTACGAAAACTATCAAAATACTTGTATACTCGTATTGCCTGGCTTAAATACCTTTAGGCCCCCGTTGCCGCTGCTCAAGAATCGAGCTTCAAACTTCTTTTACATCACCCAAAATCAAAAATCACCAAACAAAAAACGAACAAACAAACAAACAACGATCCACACGAACATGTGCTTGCATTTAAAAGAAAGAATCTTAAATTTCACAAAATCGCATTCGCATTAAGTGTTTCCCTCTCTGTCTAGCCTTCGCTGTCCCGCTATCTATGTATCTCTATCTATAAATCTCTCTGTCGTTCTATATACATATCTCTCTCTAACTTGCCATTGAGTTGTCTTATTTTTTTGGGTATCTGCATCCCCTCCCTATTATTTGCTCATTCTACAAAAACTTTCTGACACGCAGAGAACACAAATACACACGTAAACTGGTACACTCATCACACCCACACTTTCACCTCCATCTCTGGCAAATAATCTGCAAACTGGCAAAGCAAAAAGCACCATCAAACAGAAAAGCAACGTCTCAAGCCTGTGGTGCATGTCCCCCAGCCACGCCCTCTGAAGCCAGCCGCGCCTGGAAGAGCACCCTAAAGTTCCCTGAAGATCCTGACGACCCTCAAGCTGAAAGCATTTTTGATTCTTGCAATTGTTCAACGATACAAATAACTAAAATTTGAACAGACTGCTAAAAATATATTCTTATAAAGCAATTAGAACTAATCCAAATTATTTTTTTAAAACTTTACTGAAAGTAATATAAAATTAAGAAATATCGTACTAGTGTTTGTAAAAAGTAATTTTCATAAGCGCAGTATAGGATTTTCGAAAAATTAATTTCATTTGAAAAAAGAATAGGGTTTATACCGATTCAAAGAATTTTCCCCAATAAGCCCACCCCATAGCCACACACCATAGCTAAAACCAGCCGTCACGACCCCAAAACCAAAACTCAGAATTCCGAGCAGGCACCACGTAATAGAAATTCTACGTTGAATGTCTCCCGCCCCAGAAACCCCAAGCAATAGCTCTCCAAGTAAAAAACAAATGAGAAACACGATTTTGAACACAACTTTTTTTGTTAACGTTACTTTCACGCGACATTCAAAATTATTTTTGGCGAATTGTTGCAAAAAAAACTACTAGAAAAGAGTCCCACGAAACCTTTGAACTTTGCCGAAAGAATAAATTACTTGAAAAAAGAAAACCATGGAAAATACAAACCGCTGTATTTTGATCTGATCATTTACAGCAGGGTGTACGCTTCGATCCCGATATGCCCCAAACAATTCGCTTGGAATTCGCCAAGAGTAACACGAAAGTGAGCAAACCCAAACCACAGCCCAATACAGCGACAACAGCCTCACATCCTGCATTGATGCACCCACTCACTGGACGTAAGTAAAAAATGAACAAAAAATGAAAAATAAAACAAATATAAAACAAACAGTAAAGAAATAATCAAAAGTAAAACCAAATAGCAAAACGAAATGAGAGCTCGGCAGCTGCTAGTTTCATTGAGTTTGTTTTGTTTTCCTTTTGTGTATGTAGTTGATATTTATGAAATACCGATAGTATGTGTAAGGGTACAAGAAATCCGAGCCGAAGGCGTACTCGAGCACCTCCTCCTAACTATTGACAAACCACACACAAACACACCAAACACACCGAACACTCGCACACTGATACACCGATCTATCCAACAATTGAGCAGTTGAAAATGTTATATATGGAAACGAACAAAACAAAACCAAACTAGCTTCAAGTGCACACAACTTAAATATATCGTATATACTCGTACATATATATCGTAAATACTTTTGTATGCTATATCTACCATATCAAGTTGTTATCTCTGCATACTTCGAGTCGCTATTAAGTTATATTTACATTCCCAACTAGGTTACAGCCACGACAACTGCAACATCTATATATAATGTACTGCACTTTGATCACTTGCCGCACTTTGTGCAACTCACACACAAAAAGACTCACGCCTCCAAAAAACAGAAAAATAAAAATAAATAAGCCAAAGAGCTAAAAGTTAGTACTGAATATGTAGGCATTTAAATCGTATTCCCTATAAATATTTAAAGCAATTAATTAACTTACAGAGATTAACTTTAGAGTCATAAAGCCATTGATAAATAAGATGTTTTAACAAAAGACTGAGGCAACGAACTTTAAATATAAAAAATCATTTCTTAATATATTTGTTTTTCGTTTGGAAACCGTTCTTGTTTTTACTATTTAGATTTTTGTCAACTAAAACCAGTGTTTAATACTCAATTAGTACCCTACTTAGGTGAGCTGCCATCTGATTTACCCCAATATTTCTCTTCTCGACTCGCAGATCTGGGCGGTCCCTTCTTTCCGGGCGGACCGGAGCTATGGCATCATCCGCTAGCCTATTCGGCCGCCGCCGCCGCCGAGTTGCCAGGAGCTGCTGCACTGCAGCATGCAACGCTAGTGCATCCAGCCCTGCATCCGCAGGTGCCAGTGCGCTCCTATCTCTGACTAAATACAGACAAAGTAATGGAGCAGCCGATGCATCAAGTAAGTGGAACCCACGATATCCATTAGAATTAGAAACATCTAAGAAAATAAAACTGTATGTTGTACCTCACTTTCTTTTAAATAAGCCATTAATACTATTTCCCCACCTTGCAGACTCAAATGACCATGCCGCCACATCATCAGACAACTGCTATTCATCACGGAGCTGCGATGGCTCACATGGCTGCGGCTGCGGCAGCTGCAGCTGCTGGGGGAGGTGGGGGGGCGGCCACCGCTGCTGCGGCACCACAGAGTGCTGCTGCGACGGCCGCTGCAAGTGCCGCTGCAGCCGCAGCTGCCTCGCACCACCACTATCTGTCGAGTCCGGCGCTGGGCAGCCCGGCTGGATCCACGAACAACGCCAGTCATCCGGGCAACCCGCAGATCGCGGCCAATGCGCCCTGCTCCACGCTGTTTGTGGCCAATCTGGGGCAGTTCGTGTCCGAGCACGAGCTGAAGGAGGTGTTCTCTAGGTAAATTGCACACGAATAATGCGAAGCCAACTTTGTAATCCTTACGAGACACAATGAAAACTGCACTGGGATCACTGGAAACCATCACCACAGTATAAACCACCCGATCACGATTACGATCACGATCACGATCACACATTACCATTACAAAATAACAACCACCACTCTTGATGGCACTTTGTGAACTTTCTTAACCGAGTACTAACCGAAAACTTTTGCGTTCTCTTCCTTGGTTCGTTTGTTGCCCACCATCCCACCCGATCACTCTTCTTGTATGATACATGATAACCGATAACCGACATATATATCTAACAACAAATTATATATATACCCAACTATGATAAATAATATGCACAGTATGCCTGGCTTTTGTCGCCTACGAATGCACACAAAAGGTACGCACCCAATCACAAATTCTATGCCTATTACTTTGTCTTCAACTCTGACCTCAACCAAACCAACTTCAACTTCCTACTCCACAACAACCACATCTGCGACTGCGAATGCGTCTGCGATTGCTCCTGAAGCAGCCATGGCAACAGCAACTGGCTCAAGCTGCTCCACCAGTAACGGCAGTGGCAGCAGCAACAGCAACCACAACAACGCTGCGGTGCAGCAACATCCGGTGGCATTCATCGAGTTCAAGGACCCACCGACCGCGTCTCAGGCCATGCAGCAGCTGCAGGGTAAATATCTGCTCAGCTCGGATCGCGGTTCCATCCGCATCGAGTTTGCGCGCAGCAAAATGATCAACGAGGTGACCATCATGAACACCAAGGCACCACCGCCACCACCACCACCCACTGCCGCAGCTGCTGCTGCTGCTGCTGCTGCACCACCGCCACCACCAGCACCCATGTACATCCTGAACGGCGGCGGAGGGGTCGAGCACTTGCTGGTCCCTGCACCACCGTCGTCGGCACAGCAGCAGCAGCAGCAACTCCAGATGCAGCAACTGCAGCAGCAGATGCACCTTCAGCAGCAACATCAGCAGCATCAGCAGCATCAACAGCAGCAGCAACTCCAACTGACCGTGGCAGCACCCTGCACCGCAGCAAGCACCACCACCCACAGCAGCACCACTAGCGTTGTTGTTAACTCACTACAGCACCACCAACTTCATCATCCAAATCAGCACCACCAAAATCATCTCTTTAGAGACGTATGTATTATTCTGGGTGAACCAAATGAACCAAGTTTCTTCTATGTCTGTGTAGCGTAATCTAACCCTATCATTACTATTAAGTTGCTTCACTAAACTGCACACGCGCTTAGCCCTTAGCCCATTAACATTAGAATAAGCCATTCAATCCGCAAAAAGGTTTTCACCGGCCCGAAAGTCTCTCATATGCATGAACCCCGAAACCCTGAACCCAGAACCCAGAACACCCGAAACCCAAATCCAGGAAAAAGGGGAAACCCATTAACTATTTATAAAATTTTGCAAATTGTTATTGTTAAGCTTGCCCGTTTACTTTGCATGCTACCTCCACCACCAACACCACAACAACAGCAGCAGCATGAGCAGCAAGCAACAATCCAGCAGCAATCAGCAACAACAAGTAAGAACCTACCTAAGGGATGGCCAAAACCATACGAGTTTGGCCCGTACTCCGGAGCACTCGCACACTCACTTAGCCATAACAATTGGAGCGGCATTTAAACACAAATTGTAGCACACAGAAAGTTGGCAGCCATAACGAGGGGGCACGAAGGGGAAAAGGCCTGGGGGGGTGCTGCTGGGACTTCCTCATAGACACCCGTTTCCTAAATGCCGGCTTCCGCTGGGAGACTGCCCCACTAAGCACTCTATCTCCACGGAATGCGGGGTGTGACTCACGTACTCAAATGGCAAAAGGCCACATAAATATATTTTTCAATTTGCTGCAAGAAACGGCTACAGCAGCAGTGGCAGCAGCTTTATAAAAAATGCAAAATTAAACGCAGTATGCCACACCTATATTGCCATACACACAACCACGGTAAACGTTCGGGCTTTAAGCCACTTTTTGCTTTTGTTCAAGGCGTGATCTTTCCTCTACTTTATTGTACGTTGTTTGAAAATCAATTTGCATATTGAGGGGTGAACATGCCCAAGCTGCCATAAATAAATTTTATCACTAACAACTGGAAATTTCGGTTCCATAAAGTATAAACGTCCAACAGAGCGTTGAAATGAAAATTTTCTTAACTAAATGAAGTTTCTGATGTTATTTAAGTCTTACAAATTTATTTACTCGATTCTTTTGCTAAAAATAATTGATCGATATTTTGTTATTTCTAGTCATTTTAGGCTCTTTCAAACTGTTTACTATTCCTTAATATTTTCCCTAAATATACAAATTAATAGAAACTTAGTAGCCGTAAGAGGTGGTTTAGAAACACATTAGGTGCATGAGTAGTTCCCAAATAACCACATTAATAGCCAGCACCACCGAAATCCACTTACACTGACACAAACTAATGGCGGCTCTCACTTTGAAAATTATTTCCAGAGGAGCGGGTATGGAATCACGGCATGATTTGCTCGCTAAGAAGCTAGAGCGCGAAATGCAGCAACAGCAGACGCAAGTGCACCACCAGACGCAGCAGCAACAACAGCAGCAGCAGCACCACCACCCAGCAGCGCAGCACTACCACCACAGCCACCAGACAGCGCACCACCAGCACCACCAGCAGCAGCAACAACAGCAGCAGCAACAGCAGCAGCAGCAACAGCAGCAGCAGCACCTGAGCCACCACCACCACCACCATCATCACCATCAGCAACAGTTCTTGATGACGCCGACAGCAACCTGACCCGGTGGCACACTGAGCCACCATTACGCGACGACGACGCCGCACCACCAACCACATCAGCTCCACCAGCCGCACCACCAACAGCAGCAGTTGCAGCCGCACCACATCTACTCGTACGTGCTGCCGGCAGTCAGCCACATAGCAGCCTGAATGGGCCACATTTGAGTTTGAAAATCGAGGGCAAAGAGCTCCGCATGCACCGGATTCATGCGAGAAGTAAGAACCTTTAGTTCTAGGTATAAAAAAAGTTGAAAAACCCAAAAAAAAAACTAAAAACAAAACAAAAATGCAAAAAGAAGTTAATTTATATGTGACAGACCCCGTTAAACCCAGTTTAGTGAAATTTTTCGACAGGCAACAAAAAGATTTGTAGTGAAAACCAAAAACGGGATAAACTTGTAGTAAAATATACAATTTACCATAGATCGAAGCTGAGCGAACTACTTAACTACTTAAGTTAGTTGCAATACAGCGGAAATCCCCCTATAAACGAATACACATATATACATAAACCAATATATATATATATATATATATATATATAGTATATATAGCAAGCTGATCGAGAATTTGTTTGTTATTGATTATCCTTTTAATGTATTTTTGTGGCTTGATGAATTGATTTTGTTAAAAGTTTTTGTTTGAGAAATGTTGCGTTCTCTTAGTGTTACTTCCCCCTCATTCAAACCCGAACCTAACCGACTTTTAACACAAGGAATTGAGACACGAAATTCGTATATTAATCTTATTATTTCTTATTTTTCGATATATCCAACAGCGTAAGGGAATAAATTATGAACAAATTATAGGAAGGAAGAAAAGTATATAATTATAGCTTAACCGAATGTGCCCTTTAAATAGCTCTCTTTTTAGAATTATGAGAAGTAATATGAAACAAAACCAAAAGAAAACAATTTAAACGTATGCATTAATGTAATAATTGTATAACTAGTAAGGTAAATTTTCAAAATGTTACTCAACAAGAAAATTCTACAAAACAACCACAACGAGTAGTCAAAGTCATCGTATAAATTTAAATTTATATTGAGGAATACTGAAAGCTGGTTTCGAAATTTATTTGTTACAAACGTAAGCATAACAAAATTTAAATGTGAATTTCAAATTTACCCGATAGGACATATCGACGATATGGGATGAACGTTGCACGTGCGCTGTAGTGAAGCAAAGACTCAAAAAAAACGTTTTTTAAGAAACAAGAAATGCTGAAACTGGCACAGGACACTCCAAACTTTCCGCCCAGAACCATATGTTTTCTTTCGCCACTTTTGGTTGAGCATTTTCTGCGTTTCCCCTACAAAGACTTGAACTTTACTAGAGGCCCCAGTCTGCAGGACTCCATCTACCTAATGAGAAACTATTCCTAACCAACTTTCGAAATGCTAGAACAATCAAATCACATTTCTTGCTAAACCAACGATCGATTTAGTGGGGGGAGGGCGCAGAACGAGATCGGGTAAGAAGGATCGAATATCGGATACCATGTGAGGGTGGGGAGAGTGTTTAAGAGGTAGCAGCAAACAAGGACGAGTAAATAAAATCAATGGCATATCATCTTACGTAGCAAAGCATAAGTCGAGTGTGTCTGTGTGACTACAGAAAGGACGAAGACAAATTCTATTGTAACTAAACGCAAGAACACAGCAGAAACCAACTACAATTAATTATAAAATAACAACTAACAACTATATATAGTTAAAGACGAAAACAAATTGTAAGCAAGCTTTTTACAACATAATTTTCGAATAATTTTCGAAATAGTTCGTTCAGCCTTGTTTAAACCAATATAAGTATATATAATATATATACAGATAAAATCTTTAAATTTTACCAAAGTTGTCCTTACTAATTAAACAAGTTATGTTAACCAATTCACACACTATTTGTTGAACAAAAACAGAAGAAACCCACAAGTAAATCAACTAATTTTACACGTTTTTAAAGCTTAGTTTAGGGTAAACGTGACTAGACATACCAAAGGCATATTTGAAACAAAAACCACAATTGTTAGAAGGAAATGTGAAAAAGAGAAACATTAACTAATTGGTACTGTTTTATCCCTTTTCTACAAAATTTTTCTTTAAATATTTAATTATTTAATTTCCCGTCTAACTTTAGTCGAATGTAAAATGCATATTCCGTCCAATTACATTTCGTGCTTTCCTCTTGCCCAAAAATATCATCTCTTCGCCAGCACCGCGTTGGTTTTAGAGGCATCATCATTCGGAGTTAAGAACAGAGGTCTACTTATAAGTCTTTATCCTAACACACACACACGCACACGCTCACCACAAAGACAAGTAAATTAGTTAAAGTTTTAGCGCGTAAGCAAGGAAATGTTTAATTATACATAATATACTAATGCATATCATAAAATTGCGCCTTTCAAAACGATTAAAAAAAAAAAAAAACCAGAAGCCCGACGATGAAAAATAAAAATATTTACAACTACAAATAAGCATAAATAACAAAACAAAAATCGATAGATGCTAAAGTACGAAACAAATATTTTCGAAATTAATTTTAAGCGCCTAAGTGTGGTCGATGAGCCCAAAAGTATGCAACAAAAGCAATGGAAGTACGCATAAGTGTGTGAGTGTGCCAGTGTGTGTGTGTGCATCTGGGAAAATCTTGTGCAATTTTCATTGAAGATAGGAAGCGATAGGAGTAGGGAAAACCAGCGCGTCGGCAAGGTTGTTCAGTCCCCACCCCCTAAAAAAACCATTTCGAGGCTTGAATTCCAGACATTCTTTAATCTAAATTTCATAGCTCTATATACATCTAGATTTTACAAATCTGCAGCAGGCAAATATTAAACTAAAAATTGGTAATATCTCGAAAACACCAGAGGATGAAAATCTAGCTCGTAAAGGATAAACTAGAGAAAGATAAAATGAATGAAAGAAAAACTAAACTAAACAATATGAATTATGGGAACATTATATGAATATACATACTCATATATTAAAACATTTTTGAAAGAAACGAAAACCTATTAATTACAAAGGAAAAAAATTATAACAAATACATATCAGCAAACGGATAAAGAACAAAATAAGAAGAAACTTTTACAAGAAACATTATTAAGGAACATAAAGCCGATATGTTTTGATGTGGTTTTTAAACTTTTAAACATTGTAAGCGCAAAAAGGCAGAAAGCAGTTACCAAAAATATGGGGGAAGCAAGCATAACTGATTGAAAGCTTAGTAATAGATTAGGGAACTACTTACAAAATGCTAGCTATATGCTTACCTAGTAATGTCATATCTACATACGTGGCAGCAGTAATAGAAAGACAGTAACAGTAACAGTAACCGTAACAGTTAAAATAACAATAAATCAGTAACAATAAATACCCTCCTCTATTGTATTTATTGTATTATGGCTATAATTTATGTCTCGAAAATACTTTCGTTGCGTACTTGATTGATTTTTGTTTAGTTTAAGTTGCCCCCTCCCCAAAAGTTGCCTTATGTTTGCCTAAAAAATAAAATTACAATCAATACATACTAATTTCTAAGTAATTTATATGTATATGTATGGTATACCTCTATGATAAACCCTTATATAAATATACTTATATCATTTGTGTAGCCTTAACTTAGAACTTTTCAATTGACGGTATTAATTACGCATAATAAAACCTTATATTTTGTTCGTTAAACAAACCCATTATTGTTTCATTGATTTCCCACTCACACACAAGCGAAAAACCTTTGAAGAATCGAATTTTGAATTAGTGAACATTTTTGCAAGCAAATTAAAACCAACTATACAATTACACATATTATATATATGGTACATATACATATGTATGCATCTCTCCCCACTTGAAGTTTTGAGTCATTTGCGGGAGAGCCAACTAGAAGGCATTAACCAGACAGGTCTGAGAAAATCGCAGTACATTTGTAATACTTAAGTACTATGCATATCTATATCTATATACAGACGGACATATGTATAGTATCTTTAGAGGGTTAAGTAGGAAGGGAAAATGATATTGAATATTGAAAATATCAAGGCAGAGCGGTATCGACACACATACCGGCAGATAAATGAAGATAACACAAGTCAAAACATATCAAACTCGTGCCCGATTAAAACTATATATACACATATATATACACAATATATATTAATGAGAAGCAGCCACGAATTAGGCGCAGCAAATTTCAAAGGTAACAAAGAAGGAAAATGATAAAATTATTAAATATACCGAAAGTCTAACGGGAAATGCAATTTTATTTGCATAACTCAACAGTTGGGTCTACTTTTATCCGTAAATATACGAACATAATGATTAATATTAATTGAGATATTAAAACTACAAGAAATGGCAAATATTTGTCTATTTTGAGGCTCATTTATTTAACATTTTCGCGAAACCAAGTACGACTTTCTTTTTCAAATCGAATAAGATCTTTTGCTAATATTGTAAAAAACAAATTGATTTTTCAAGCAAATGAAAACAAAATCGTATAGCTAAATATTATTATAAAACTTACATAGAGCAGAAACAAAACTCGTATATATATAAATATAAATATCAGCCTTGTTCTTTATATATATATTTGAAAACCAAAAAAGAAAAAAAATTAAAAACCATACAAAATATTAATAAATTATTAACAACTATAAAAAAATTGATACAAAAACATAAAAAATATTTAGCGAAAATATTGTATTGTGAGTTTAAATGTATTGTTGCATACGAAACCAAAAAAAAAGAAACTACATAACAAATCGGTACACCTAAGTTAAATGTAAATCCAAATGGCAATACCAACCGATTGGCAGTGAATCTCGATTAACAAGAAAAGAACAGAACACAGAATTGAACAGAATAGAACCGACAGATCAAATCAGATCAGAGGAAATCCGAAACAGAATGAAAGATGAAGCAATTTTTCACAGACAGCCACCAGCGATAAGAACTAACGAAGTTGAATTCAATTAAATTACCAAGCAGATTATTTCCAGTATAATTCAATAATAGCAGATGGGCTCGCCCGCAAGACAAATTATACAATTTGATAACGATAATATTTTCATGCGATCACGATCGAGGAGAAAAGCACAAACGATATGCCCTGCTATGCAAAGGGTAGCGGAGCAACAAATCGCAGTTTTCAGCAGGCGACAAATTATTATAATATAATACGAATAATAAATAAAAACTTTAACAATTGTTTTGTGTAATTGTAAAGAACTGGAATTCTTTTGCCGCCAGATGGATGGGGTGACTCGCACAGGTAGGTATTTATAATGGGATTGAGATAGGAAAATATCACTGTGAATTACTTAATTATTAGGGTATAATATATTCGTTAAAGCATTTTGAGATGCTTGGCTTATCAGCAAACTCTCTGCTCGACTGATCTGTGGCAATAAGTGGCTGACCCCTCAGATAGCAGACAACTTGGCGATAAGTTGGGTAAAAACCCACGCACGCACTATTTACAAATCCAACTGCTAGATAAATTAGGCAAACAGCAAGGACCTCAGCTTCCATAAGATTCAACCTTCCTACCTGGGGAAGAAATCCGAAAAAATTGAGAAAGATTTCTCCCTGCATTTGAGACACCCTATATGAGCACAGACGTTTATTCGATTAGCTTCGTTGTCCCTCATTTAGTGGTTTTTCAGCCGAGCAACTTGAAGGTTGTACAATGCGATCTCTGTGTTTCGTTTTACTGATCGTTTGGCTTCTCTGCCAAACCGAAGCCAAATCTAAGGTTTCCTGTAAGGATGAAGTGGGAAACGATGTAGATTGGTGAGTAACCGGTTGAAAGATTGAACAAAAATAAATAAAGTTCTTAAGTAAGGTATTTGCATTACTAAATATGTTTGCTAATTAGCAAGTTTCTTAAAACTATTGCCTTTGTTTGTCCCATTCCTTTGAAGTCGCTGTTTGCATATCATTAACAATTTGCAAACACAACATATTTAAATTATTTATATACAGTGTTATAATGAGATTATTCTAAACGAAAAGGGAACAACAAATTTAATATAATGAGTTCAGTTTCAACGGAGAAAACAAATTAAAAAGTAATTACTATTTTTTTGTTTACCAAAGGAAAGCATTATGTAGTTTTTGAATAGTAAATTACGGTAACTGGAATAGGTACACTTTAGTATGAGTTTTTATACCCGTTACTCGTAGAGTAAAAGGGTATACTAGATTCGTTGAAAAGTATGTAACAAGCAAAAGGAAGCGTTTCCGACCATATAAAGTATATATATTCTTGATCAGGATCAGTAGCCGAGTCGATCTGGCCATGTCCGTCTGTCCGTCCGTCTGTCTGTCCGTCTGTCCGTATGAACGTCGAGATCTCAGAAACTACAAAAGCTAGAAAGTTGAGATTAAGTATACAGACTCCAGGGACATAGACGCAGCGCAAGTTTATCGATTCATGTTACCACGCCCACTCTAACGCCCACAAACCGCCCAAAGCTGCCACGCCCACACTTTTGAAAAATGTTTTGATATTTTTTCATTTTTGTATTGGTCTTGTAAATTGCTATCGATTTGCCAAAAAACTTTTTGCCACGCCCACTTTACCGCCCACAAACCGCCCAAAGTTGCTACGCCCACACTTTTGAAAAATGTTTTGATATTTTTTCATTTTTGTATTAATCTTGTAAATTTCTATCGATTTGCCAAAAAACTTTCTGCCACGCCCACTATAACGCCTACAAACCGCCAAAAACTGTGTTTAAGACTCTCCATCTCCCTTACACTAGATGAGTAACGGGTATCAGATAGTCGGGGAACTCGACTATAGCGTTCCCTCTTGTTGAAAATTAGTTCAAAACTAGTAAATAAACTTTAAAATTTAAAAGTTTCTTGATACGTCTTTCTATTGCTTTTTAAACAATGTTTTCAACTGTTTCTAATTTTTGTGATACATTTTTAAAATACGTAATTCTTCTCATTTTTAGGTGGCACCTTTACAAGTTGCCCAAGCACTACCAGCACAACGATCTGGGCAAGGACACCACTGGCTTGAAGTACCTGTTCGTGACCAGCCAGAGCTACGACACCTGGCAGATGTCGGGAAAATTCATAAGTGACCCTCTATCGCTGCCAGCCCAGACCCTCAACCCCTTAAACGCCGATTCCAGCCACACGCTGCTGGCCGCCTACAACGATCAGCAGCCGAATGGCACTGTGTTCAGCAGTGGAGGTCACGCCAAAGGGGTGGTGGCCAGTGACGGGGAGACGGCTATTTGGATTGTCCACTCGGTGCCCAAGTATCCCACGGTTCCGGACTACACCTACCCCACTTCCGGCGAGCAGTACGCACAGAGCATGCTCTGCATCACGCTGAAGGCCGAGGATCTGGAGAAGGTGGGTGAGATCCTGGTGTACAATGAGCCGCACTTCTACTACCAACGAAACCCGCTCGTTAGTCGCTCCGATGAAATGTTCCCGAGCCTGGAAAGAGCTCTGCATGGTCAGTGGCGCACGGAATCGCCGTTCCAGAAGGACGTAGAGCTGCGGAGCTTAGGCGGCAAGAAGTTCCGGTTGTTCGGAAAGAGTGGACGTGCCAATGTGGAGCTGTACGCCGATGTGGTGGCCCCCACTCTGGATGTCAGTCTCTTCGTGGAGGCGTGGCGCGATGGCGCCGGCAATCTACCGAATAGCTGCGACAAGTCCGACAAGGTCCTCAACGTGGAGTCCATTTCCAATCTGCAGCTATCGGTGGACTTCAGGACCACCCAGGACCACTCCAAGTGGGCTGTTTCTCGCCCCACGGGCATTCTTATCTACCACTGGCGAGTTGGCGGCGGCGATTGGATTTGTGTGGGCGACATCAACCGGCAACAGGGTCAGTTGCAACGAGGTGGTGGAACCGTGTGCCACAAGAGCTCCAGGGTCTCCAATCTGTACCGCCAGCTGGTCGCCAACTACGACAAGTGCGCCGAGCAGGAATAGGAGCTGGATTAACAAAGACAATTTGTAATGTTCCGTTAAAAATAAAATACAAAATATTTTTGGCACTCCTTTTAATACATTTTTTCAAATTAGTTTAGGGTATTACACTGTGAGCAGACTCAGTAATAGAAGATATAGCCGCGGAGGTCTTCAGTTTGGTTGACAAAGGCTTAAGTGGGATACGAATTTATACATTAAGTAGCAGTCCTTAATTACACACAAATAACCCGAAAATAAATTAGAAAAATAAGGTTGTTAACCTTTTTTGCAAATAATTTAAAGTAATTTAATTTTTATATTAAAGTAGGGCAACTTTTCCTGTTTCTTCCTCTTCCTGCTTCTTTCCGGACGCTTGCTAGCGCCATTTTTTGGCAATCTAATGTTCTCGTTCATTTTTGGTACTACAACGTCCGGCATTCACCTCACTTAAAACCAGGTGGCGCTAGTTCTTACTTAATATTTTTGTAGCTGTTGCCAGTCTCTATTTAGCCGAAAAGCAATTAATAAAAAATTTATAAATAATGTGTAAATGTTTTAAGTGCTTTTGATTACATACATTTATTATTACCGCCACCTATCTATCAGCTTTTTATCCTATTGTTGACAAATACCAGAAAATTCAGTCAGTGTGACCATCCTCTGTAAAGAGAACATCTGTTACAAAAACAAAACCAAGCGAAGAAGCGAAAATTATTGGCGAAATCCACATAAAGTAAATAATACGAACAGAGTTGGAAAAACATAATTGGCTTGGGGATGTTCTGCTGCCTACGCACCTGTCTCAATGGAGGACACATAAGGAAACCCACGGCAACCAGTCGCCTCCGGGAGCCCGATGTTCACCTGGATGCAGCGCATATGGGTAAAATTACATTGCATTTCAAGGAAGGATTCATTAATTCAACTGTAATAATGGTCAACTTAAGCGACTCCGAAAAAGCTCTTATAAGTTACCACAAGAGAATCAGTTTCGATAACAAGTGATGCCCATAAAAATATTCGCATTCCACGTTTTATCGTAGAAATCAAATACGTGATCAGATAGTGATATTGTAGCGCTACAGAAGAGGGCTTCCATTCCTATTCAATAAGCTTATATCCCAAAGATAACACATCGTCCACTTGCAGGACCTGACGTAATCCTGCTGTCGCACCAGCTGCGCGTGACGGGCACTGGCGGCGTCCTGGCCACGGCGCCCTTGGTCCAGTCGAAGTCCTACTTCGAGGTGAAGATCCAGCACGGAGGCAGTTGGTCGGTGGGCTTGGCGACGCGGCAAACGGATCTCAGTCGCAAGAGCGGCGGTGGGGATCGGGAGTCCTGGTGCTTGTGCTCCGATAACGCCACACGCCACAATGATCGCGAGGAGTTTCGACCTGTGGTGGAGGCCGCTTGCACCACTCAGCCAGCGAGAACGACCAATGGAATCCTGAACACAGGCGCTGCCAAGGCTGCTGGGCTCATCGCCATCGAGGATTTGCAACAGGAAGACCTGCTGATGACCACTGGGGTGGCCCAATCCGATGCTGAAATCGGTGATTTGTTGATAGCATCGCCACAGCGAGATTTTCCCGACGAAGGAGACATTGTGGGCGTCGCCTTCGACCATGTGGAGCTGAATTTCTACTTTAATGGGAAGAATCTGGAGGTTCCCTTTCGAAATGTACGAGGAGCAGCTCTATTTCCCGTAATTTATGGTAAGTATCCATACTCTTAAGAGGCACTTGACCCTAATTACTATTTTCAGTGGGCAATGGCGCCATTCTGGACATCATCTTAGACAACTTTTCGCACGGACCACCACCTGGATTTGAACGTATTCTATTGGAACAGTCGCTTCTTTAGATAGTCCACTCAAAAGCCTTAAACAAATTAGCAGCACGAGAACAAAGCGTTAACAAGAAGATTAAGAGGACGGTGCATTTTAGGACTTTAGGAACGCATTTTATTCCAATTCAAAGCTTTTATGTGCTACTGCTTTAGAGTAAGCCAAGCATTAATGTCTTTTTAATACTTTATTTATTTAATTTATTAAGTAACAAGTTTAAAGACATTTTATATATATTTAACTGCATTTTACACTGAGTTTTAAAAGATGAACTTTCAGTGTAAGACATATTATTCCCACATTTTACTTGGGTCTAACAAATAATATGCTAATCAAATATTGGTAAATCCCTTGCTCCATTTTTCCTCTAGTCAAAAAAAAAAACATTTAAAAATGGTCTACGCTAAAACTTTACTTTGGACACATATTTAAAGGCAGTTTGTTGATTTGTCTCTTATACTAACTAATAGTTGTAAAATGCACTGTTCTGTTCTCATTTAGACAACAGGTGTATAAATTTGTAAACTCTCTAGTCCTTGCAATACCCAAAACCAAAAGTATTCGTTTTATTTTATTAATATTTTGTAAATTATTTACGTAGCTTGACCTCGCGACTGCAATTGTATTATACACAGAGATACGTATCTTTATACAGATACAGAAGGAATTTTTTGTAGGACTAGGTGACCACAATACAAATCTGACTTCATACACATTCCAATTTACAACGGCAACGTACTCGAGCACGGAATTACCTAACTAATTATAAGAATATATCTGTATATCTAATAAATTGTATCTACACGTATCCAACGCTTCGAAAACTGATTAATCCGCGCGCGGACAATAAATCAATGTTATGTACTTACACAGCTGTGCGGCTAGTTTTCCTAGTTCAGATTGTCAAGGATTTGGTGTTAGTACATTTTGAAAAACGGCTTCTCCACAGAAGGGAAATTAATGGTTTAAACTAAGATATGACACATGTCCGGAAAGGGAGAGATCATCCAGATCCACATTGGCCAGGCCGGTGTGCAGATAGCCAACGCTTGTTGGGAGCTCTTCTGCCTGGAGCACGGCATTCTGGCCAATGGAAGAGTAACCCAGTCGCCCGTGGACGACTCATTCCTCACGTTCTTTGAGTTCACCGGCCATCAGCCGTGCGTGCAGCCTCGACTTGTTATGGTCGACACGGAGCCCACAGTTATAGGTATGTTTCCACCAAAACACTAGGATGTGTGATGTGTAATTTTAATCTCCCTTTTCAGATGAAATCCGTACCGGCTCCTACCGCAACCTCTTTCATCCGGATACTTTGATCACGGGCAAGGATGACAGTGGCAGTAACTTCGCCAGGGGCTACAACCTGATGGCCAGCGAGCTGTTGGATCGCGCAATGAATGCCATTCGTCGCGTGGCAGATCGCTGCAGAAATCTCAGGGGATTCCTAGTCTTTCGAGCAATCGGCGGAGGTTCTGGTTCCGGGCTAGGCACTCGCATCATGGAGAGCCTAGTTGAGGACTTTGGCAAGAAGATGACAGTTGTGGAGTTCCTCGTGTATCCCTCTCCTTCGTAGGTTGAGAAATTTTTCTCACAAGCTCTTATTGTTATACCTGAACTTTTGTTTGTTTATAGAATCTCTCCGGTTATTGTGGAGCCCTACAACGCACTGCTGGCTGCCCACTTCTCCATGGACTGCGCCGATGTATCGTTCATTGTGGACAACGAAGCCCTGTACGACATATGTGCCAATACACTAAATGTCCCTGCTCCCACATATACAAACCTGAATAGAATCATCGCACAAGTGGTGTCCAGCTTTACAGCCTCGCAGCGATTTGGCGGCGGATCGACCGTGAGTTTCCAGGAGCTGCAGACGAACCTGGTGCCATATCCGCGAATCCACTATCCGCTGATCAACTACGCACCACTGGTTCCCATTTCGCACTCGCAGTTCGTCAACATGTCGACGGCCCAGCTCACGGGTCAGTGCTTCCAGATGAGCAACCAAATGGTCAGGTGCAATCCCTCGCATGGCAAGTACATGGCCAGTGTGCTGCTCTACCGCGGTGACATCGCCCCCAATGAGATCAATATGGCGCTGGAAAACATCAAGCGGAGCAGGTCTTTCAGATTCGTCGACTGGTCGCCCACGGGCTTTAAGATCGGCGTGAGCCCCGTGCCGCCGTATTATGTTCCTGGCGGCGATCTGGCGCCCACCAATCGCGCCTGCGTGGCCATCTCGAACAACACGAACATCCGGATCGCCTGGTGCCGCCTGGTCAACAAGTTCGACAAGCTTTACCAGCGGCGGGCCTTCGTCTACCACTATGTAGGCGAAGGACTCGAGGAGGGCAACTTCAACGAGGCCTCCGAGAACATCTGCCAGCTGGTGCACGATTATCTGGAGGTGGATGCGTCGGCTCCCACCTCGCGACGAGATTCCGATCCGGAGGAAGGGTCACTCAACTGACTGTGCCCTGTATGCGCCCCTTTCGTCTATATTTTTTAATGAGCTGCAAATTAATAAATTCGATGTATTTTATATTTCTACCGGGGTTCCCTAAAGACTAAGTGGGACTACGGAAAGCTAATTCTCCTCGAATATCTATAGTTGAGATCAAGTCAGAGGAAATAATTGCTAGCTGGCCTTTCAGTTCCATAAGCAATGTAACTATGAAAGACTACCAGTCTTAGAAAAACTTATGAATATCATCTGAGAGTATTTTCGATTCGGTCTGCAAGGGCACCCAACCCTTTTATTTCCTTCTTTTGCGAGGCTTTCGTCAGCTCGAAACCGTTGCCCAAATTAAGTATTTATGGTTGGCTAAAACAAACATTGACCCAGCCTGCAATTTGCGTTGCTTGACCCCAGCGCCGAAAGGGGAGGGGAAAGGGGCGGATCAAGGGGGCTATATGGAGCCGATGGGCGTGGCCGGTCGGGCCGATATGGGGTATAATTAAAATGATCGCAGCCCAGGGGCCTAGCACGTACCGAGGCAAAAGTCGCGCTTATCGCGATCGCACCCAGGGCAAGGTCTTCCCGATCATCCCGGCATCTTCGGATGATCTTCATCCCGGGACAGTGGGACAGTGGGACGGTGGGACAGCGAGACTGGTCCCTTAACCCCTTGGTGGCCCCTCCGATTTCGGCTGTGTGTGACGTGACTTACGCACGCTTAGTGCGCGATTATCGATGAAGGGATCTTGGCCAGCACGCAGACCGCTCACTTGGCCATCTTATCAGCTGGCTTTTGGTGTGGTCCGTGGTCCTTGCGCAGGATGACCGCTGTTATTAAGGGCATTAATATCATGAGATCCCGGTGCCTTTCCGCCAGTTCCTTTGTGTGTTAACTGTTGCTAATCTTAAATTGAAGTCGAGCCTCTCGCTTTTGTTTCGCAGCGTGAGAACCGCTGCGTGTGGCTTTCAGCCAAAGTTGGTTTTTATATATTTTTCAGGGGGTGTTAATGAGCTTAAGGAAATGCCAGAAGGACCACCTTGGGCTGACTGTTAGTGCGAATTAAGCTGTTATTCCGTTCGACATGGGCTAATAAAGCAATTCGCTCTGATTGCGAAAAGACGCGGCTATCTAAAAGGGTAGATATTGAAAAGTTAAGAAATTAATGGCCTGGAAGGACGACCCCTGTGCCACAACATTTGAAATATCTAGTTAACTCTGGGGCTGCCCTGACCTCCTTTATTTATGCACTAATCCGTGGGAAATGCTCGTCCAGACACCTGGGGCCGATTTATGCCACAACCGAGCGAACAAAAGGAACTACAACCATTGCTTACCCGCACCCGCAACAAAAGAGACAGCCATTCGAAATCCCAATTAAAGGTTGATTAACAAATGCTCTACGATTTAAAAGGATTTCGAGCTTTTTGATTGTCTTTCAAAATAAATGTAAAGTTGTATTTTCTTGTCTAAACTTATTCTCTTCCTAGTCGCAGTAAACAAAATATATAAAGTAAAGTGAAGCGTAACGTGAACATAGTCTTAATCTTCAAAGTATAGTTCGAATAGAAGTGTTCCTAAATGTTTCAATATAGCAAAACAAATCCCTGCAGTCTCCATAGCCCACTAAATGAGAGTATTGCGGAGAGGCAAAAATATTTAACAACCGTCGAGTGAATTAATAAAGCGCCTTGCGAGGCGGCCACGCATTAAACGACACACACCGCAGAAAACATGCAACGAATCCAGGCAGGCCAAAATCAAAAAAGAGGCAGGAAGAGCTCCAGCTCTATTCCGATTCCGAGGAGCCATGCCACATGTGTACGTACTCGTACTCTTAGATGCCACATGACTGACCACTCCAATGCACTGCACACTCCACACTCCACTTTTGTTATTTTGTTATTTTCGTAGCCGAGGGCAAACATTTTGGAATTGCAATTTTCGACTTCATTTCCAGGCTCTGAACGTCTGGGTTGCTTTGGCTTTATTCCTCCTCCTCCTTCTCGAGTTCGAGGCACAAGGCAACACCTACCAAGGCACCAAAGCTCCAAAGCACCAAGCCACCAAATGGGCAAAGCAACAAAAAACACCACAGCCCGCTGAGCCATCGGTGGGCGGTTGAAACCGAGGCAGGAAACAAAAGGGAGGCGACTAGACTAAGAAAAAATCTCCTTAATTCGGGAATATACGAGGAATATCTAGGAATCGGACAATACGACATAGGCCATACTAAATGGTTAGAATTATGTATGTACGATATTTTAAGAATTTACTATAATTTACAGCGGTTGAGGTGGGTCAGACAGTTCTATACTTGTGATTCAAGGTTGTTCCCTATTAAAAAAGTATTTACTTTTTTTCAGATCTTAAATAGTTTTTATATTAAGAATTCCTGTCACACAAAGTACTGCAAGTTTCTAAATAAATATTAATGGGCTTTGCATAAATAGGCTAATGTTATTGGTGTAATCTGATCATAGTCAACAATGATATTTTCGCTCAGTGTTCGCCACGCAGCAAGTGTTTCGATTTATGTTTTTGCGCCTCGGCCGCCACAGCTAGCTATATGCTACGTGCTACATGCCACATGCTCTGGCCGACTCTCGACCGCGGCATTTTCATTCAAAATGTTTAACCAGCCCGCCGCAAGACCACTTGTTGCTCTTTTATTCATTCAATTTGTCAGTTTTGCACTAGCACAAAACGAAACCCAGTCGAAACTTTGGGGGAGGAGGATCTGGGGATCGGAGTCAAAAGGTTATCGCTACACTTGCTGCATTTATGTGGCCTCATCATGTGGCATGATCATCACGACGATGATAATGACGCCGATCTCTCCTGCGCTCCATGTTTACATGGCAAAATTATTAGTGGTAATATTTGTGAAATATTTGTTTTCTAATCTGTAAACACCAATCATATTAGCAATTTGAATATGACAGCGCCAGCTCCAAACAGTAACAGGCCTTGTTGTTGCTGTTACTTGTGCGCTGCAAAGAGGGTACATCGCTTTCGAGGAGACCTTGGGCACATTCCATGTATATGTATATTTATAGTAAAGGGACTATAGATATGGTATGAGGAATGAATTGACAGGGCCTGCACAGCAACAATCAATGGAAACAAAAGAACAACATTCAAAGGAAATCTTAGAAAATGTCTCGACTTAATCATACCTCTTTCTATATAAACAGTAACATTGCTCCAGCTATTCGAGGCATTCTAAAGAGCATTTAAGTAGCTGGCTAAGCAAGACTCTTCCCATTTTTATAGGGACTTTTTGTGGTCAACGGTCAGTGGCTTTCGGCTAGTATTTCGGTTATTATGTTGCTTTTGCCGGTTGGCATCGATGGGTGGGTGGGTAGGTGGGGCGTGAGTTATTATCTATTCAATTGTTGCATTTTGCTGCTTCCTATTGCCTCGAGACATGGCAATGGATGCCGAACGCCAGCCCCAACCCCCAGTGCTCCTCCCTTTTGGAAATTTGCTGGCTATGCAGTTATGAGGCGACTGCCATGAAATTTATGATAAATGCCAAGATCTCTGCAGCTTTGAATCCGACTGGGCTCGTTAGCCGTCTCCCAAGCATCGTTTACAACACTTTAAGAGGATTTTACTGCCGACCCAGTCGTTGGCAGCCATTAGCAAGCCAATTGACATACTCCTTGACAGACAGACTCCGAAGAGCTCCGGAGAGCTCTAAGTGCATGGAATTTATCATTGCCGTTGGATCGTCGTCAGTGGCGATGGCGGTGGTGGAGTTAGAGGTGGAGGCGTTTGCCAAAAATGGCACAAATAACGACATAATTTGGCCACAGATCTGGCCAACATCGCAGATCAGCAGCACAGCAAAGCACTGCCCAGGCCACATTTGAAGCCAAATGGCAGGCAACATGCAACATGCAACTTGCAACTTGCGACTCGAAACTCTGCCAGCGACAATCGACATATGCAAATTGACTGTGAAACGCAGACGACGCACGCCGGATAACAGCCAAAAATGGTGTGCAAATCGTTAGGCCACTTTGTTGGTGCACTGCGCGAAATTTGTGAGGGAAGTAAATAAATTGCATAAATCAGATTAACAGGAATCCTTTAACCAAAAAAGGAAATAACTAAATTCATAGCTCAATTTGAGGACAAAGTAATTGAATTCTTCGGTAATAACAATAAAAGATCTTCATCAATTTTTTTTTTAATAATTTTGGGGGACAGCGGAAATTGTCTTTTCTGTAATATTTAAAATATTTTATTACTTCTCAAAGCTCTTTATTTTTACACATAAACTTACGTTATTCCCAGTGTTCCAGTCGTGCATTGCATAGCTCGCACATAAATAATTCAATTAGTTAAAGCAGAAATTAGCGGGCAACAAAGAGTTTGTGAAAAGATTTGCCAATCTGACAGTCTTTGATCTCTCGGGGGCCATTTGAGCCGGCAGATGACATCATCTAACTAAGCCATGACTAAAAAACGGCCAGATCAAATGGATTTTTATGCCGCTTGACTAAATGGCCAAATGCTTGGCTGGCTATCGGCGGTTAGCATGCGAAAAGCATAGGCCAAGTTTGAACTTGAAATTCCATATTAAGTGCATTTTGAAATAGAACCGAATGACTGAAACTGAGTCGCACTCCATTGTGGCATTTATTTGTTTTTTTTTTAACTTTTGTGCTGGCATGGTAATTACTCTGGCTAAAAGCCTAGGCAGCCTTTTGGTCCGCTACAGCCTTGCAATTTGAGCAACAAAAAAGTCAAATTCTGCACTAAACGCAATTAATCAAGTGCCTGGCCAAATGTTTTCCACTCCTAATGATGCCGTGGTCATATACTCTATACTCTGTACCCTGCCCCCTGCACCCCTCTCCTTATCGCCAGAAATTGCTCAAATATGGCCTGGGTCAAAGTTCAAGCCGACTGCAAACTGTGCTTAATGTCTCACTTATGGCCAAAAGACAGAGGCTTGGTCTTCGTTGCGTGAGAATGTTTTGGGGCCAGAATGCCAGCCAGCCAGAAAACCGCGAGGCGTTTGTCAAGCTCCAATTTTCCGCGATTTGCAGTCACGTGTCTCGAAGCCAATATCTTGATGGATCGGCCTGGCCAGCTGGATATCTCGATTGGAGAGTCGGGCGTTGTATGGCTTGATAATTTGGCTTAAATGCGTGGCCAACTCCACTCAACGGCCGTCGGTAATCACGGGGTAAATTCCATGTCGACTTTGGATTACCCGCTCTTTGACTTTTAATATTTTTCAAATAAAAATATATTTAGTTCATAAAAATGAATCTATCTAAAGAATGCAAAATTATTTTTTTAGGCAAACGGAACGTTTCATACTTGTTTTATAGTTCTTGAGGAGTACCTCTTTAAAATACAAATATAATTAAAAGTCTTAGGTATGCATATATGACTTTTTAAAATCTAAATATTTGTACGAATTACCATTGATCTAAAAAAAATACTAGTCGTAAAAAGAAATGTGTTTGTTTAGCATTCTTAGGGGTAATAAATTATACGTTGATATGAACCAATCCATCGAAAAGCAGCTGAAATATATGTACGTATCTACACATAACCCATCCGATATACCCGACTAAATCCATTTGTACCTTGTATAATAACTGCCTTTGGAAGTCGTTCCTAATCCTAATCATTTTTGAACGCCTCACGAGGCGTCATAAATGCGCTCATACCGGAGATAAAGACTGAGACTGAGGGGCAGGAAGATAGTGGCTGTTAATTTTGCATTTTTAAAAAAACATTGCCAAAGTGTTACAATTTCCATTAGTTACAGTTATTTGGCCGAAACAGAGAGTGAGGCAACCGGGCTCAAGCAGGCACAATTATCAAGTTTTTGCGTTGATTACGATGATGGATTATAACACTTTGCCAGTGGTTCGACCACTGGCGGCTAGAAAAACTGGACCGGCCGACGAAAACACAGCGAAATTGAATGGGCGCCACAAATGGCAGCACTTGGGGGCAGGGCAGCTCCCAATTGCCATTTCTCGTATGCACATACATATATGAATACTCGTACATGTGGCTGTGACGTGGTACTCGTATGTAGTATAAGTGCGTCTGGCATCCTGCACTTGGGGGCACAGAAATTAATTTAACAGCTTGACAGGATTACGCGGGAACAGGGTCAGCAAAGCAGAAAAACCCGCTGACAGGCAGCACAAAAACTGATTGGTCACAAGTCAAAACCGGGAGACAGCCCAAGATATTATGAACCCTGGAGGCCATGGCGAATGTGTCCAGCGGCTGGGAACCGTGGCCAATTAGCGGACCATTTAACACGTGGCCAAAATGAAAAGAAACCAGGGGACTGACCCGCCGTGGCAGAGACACCAGAGACACAGGTGCATGCCACTCCATCTCGCTGTCTCCGGGTGTGCTAATTGAGCCGCGATCTATGACAAACACAAATGTATTCGGGGAGGTTCCGAAACATGCAATTGTAGGATGAGCTGAATATGGCATCCGCACCAGGAAATACTCTTGAAAGAATTTCATTGCGAAAGTTCAGCTGGTCTGTAAACAATAGCTCACATTTGTTAATATTTGTGAGTGATCCCTCTCATTGAAGCATCTTCTTGTTTATAATCTAAAAAGAATAAACAGGTTTATTGTTTTTCCGATAATCGTATTAACAGCTGCCGGTTTCCGGTTATTAAATATTATAAAATAATCTAATGCTTGAATAAATATGAGAGGGGATTAAGTGATGTCTGCGAAAAAATCTAGAAACAAACAGATGTTCCAGTAAATTAAAAATGTTAATGTTTAGGGAGCCAATAAATAAGTTTCTATATAATGCTTGGCATATTAAGGAAAACAACTCTTGGCTTACCTGAAATAAGTAGATATAAAATGGAAGAATACTTGTACATATTACCCAACGATAGGGTATATAACCTCAGAAGTCGGCTTAACGATCATTGACTAGACCATTTGCTACATAAAGTGGCATATGCAAATATGCCGACGATTAGGACTCCGTAGTCCGACTGGTTACTGGATTGGACTGACTTTTGACTGCTGGCTACTGACTACTGACTACTGACTACTGACTACTGGCTCCTGGCTCCTGGCCACTGGCATCTCCACCGACTGCCGCCGGCCGATTAATCAATGATAAATCCGAAATAGATAAATGACCAGGCACATGGCAAATGTTGTGTGGTCCCCCATTGCAGCGCTGATCACCTGCTGTTGCTTCAGTTGCTTCTGTTGCCTCTGTTGGCTCCAATCTGTTGGCCAAACCCATTGGGCCAGCCGCTGTTTCCCTGCTCCTTGGATTTCAATAGCGGGTGCAAGATAAATGCTCCACTGATGATGCTGACAGAGAGCCAGCGTTCAGGAATGGGAATAGAGTCTGGAATCCAGATCCAGCTCCCCCTGCATCATCGGCTTGGCCATCATCATCTGCATCGGCTCTTTATGGGCATTGTCAATGTCCCGGGACGCATTTGCATCGTACGGTTAATTGTGACCGCTATTTGTTGACCAATTGTGGGTGGCAGCCGCACCACACATGTTCTGCACCACCAACACCACTGAGCCACCAAATTCGGCATTTCTTGGCATTCTGCATATCCCGAAAGAAAAAACTCAGAACGGGCTTTGGTATCCATTCTTGCTTGAAGAACATATTCTATACTTGAGGGTATCATAATTTTCTTCAAATCTGTAATTATTTGAAATATATATTTCGCATTGCATCACCTAACAGATTTGGCTTGTTGTTTTAAAATGGCTGAGCTGATTATTAGTTTAATTTGGTTTGTCTAATCGGCACGTTCGGAAGCAGAAACCTTGTGTTTCCAGTTTCTCTACAGGCTAAATATATTTTCCTCTGCATCGCATTATATATTAGACATATTATACAAAAGTATCATAGTTGTGGAATGAATTGTCCATTCAGTAGCAATCAAATCTAGTCCACCAAACGTGAAATTCCTAAAACAAAGGGTATTTCAGTAGGCCTTTCACAAATCAAGTTCGATGTGGATACGTTTCCGCATCTAAAGGGGTATTGCCATGTTCTACCCTCCATCCTAATGCTCCTCCTTTGCCATTTGCGGGTGCAAGTGTGGCACTCTGATCCAGGTTCGCACAGGTGGCACTTGGAGTGGTGACACCGCTGGGGACTCCAGTGGTCGTGGACGTGTCCTCCTGCGAGCTTTGCCCTCGTTAGCTCAGCACGTTGCACGTTGCAGTTGCAGTTGCAGCTAGCCGGATATCTATATATAGCCAACTGGTGTGATTTTGATTCATGGCGCGATTATATGTGCGCACGCAGTTTATCTTCTTTTCTTATTTCTCTACGGTTTTTTCCCTTTTTCTTCTTTTGAGCAGCAGCACAGTAGCATTGGCCCAGCATGAAGGCCTGAAACCCGAACACTTACTGGAGGAGCTCCAGCCGGCGCGCTGGATCCTCCGATACGCCGATCCGCCGATCCCTCGATCCGTCCCTGCCCTTGCTTGTGGCACTTAACATTTTATTGTTAATAAAATATATTACAAGGCGCAATACAAAAGGCTAACCGGGTTGCGAGCCGAGCTCTCTGGCTTTCAGGCCCAAATGCGTTAACGAAATCATCCACCACATCCTCCGGCCCCGTTCCAGATCCTCTCCAGGTGGAAGCCCCCCGAACCTCCGCCCCTGGGAATGTCGCGTGAGTTCGTGTCGTACATTTAACGCGTGACTCCTTTTGAAAATTGTTCATAAATTTTGCGTTTAACAGTAGCAGAAAGGCAACGGCAATGGCAAGAAAAAAACAGAAAAGACCCACAAAAGTCAGTCGAATACAAGATCGTTGAAGGCTGTGGCCGAGGAATTGGGTAACTGAAATAATCGAAAATCGGAAATTGAGTCTGCAGACTAGCATTGATTATTTGATTATGGTTGATTGTTGATTATTTGGGCAAATGAAATAAAATAAAATTGCCTATTAGTAACTTATTGTATAAATAAGACCTAATTATTAGAATAATATAGTGTTAAGGTTAAGTTCAATTCTGATGATTATATTTTGATTCCATGATGAAACATTAATTTTTCTCAACTATGAAGATTATAAAAATTATAGAAAATTATAAAAATCTATAGTTAAAATGACATATAATGAGTTAAGAACGTGATGCTTTTTCAAGCCCGGTTTTATGTAATCCCCCAGCAACCATTAAATATTAAAGTACACACCATATCCGACAAAGGGCATTCCATTTTCGCTACGGATTTTTGGGTTCGCTGGTGGCAAGTCAGCAAAAATGATTTCACAAATCCGACAGATGCAACGAACACGGACCATGGCGACAAAAAAAAAACTCTCTCGCCGAGAAAATGAATTAATGAATCAGAAAACTATTCGATTCGCGGCCTTTCGCTCATTATAATGCATATGCAATATGTGGACTCAGAAATTTATGCGACCAGTCGAGTATTTCTAATTAATAACACACAAAATGTAATCAGCAATGTTAATTAGGCACATCCGCTGCTCAATTCATTCAGCGTTGTCACCTCCACTCCACGTTCGTTTCATTCATAAAAATCCGACAGAGACTCTGTCACAGTTTTTGATTCGGTTTTGGATTCGACGTCTGCCCACATGGCAAAATGTTTTTGGCTGGATTTGAATAGTTCGTAAGCCAAGACGAGTGATCGCGGCTGCTGTGGTAAAAAAAGCACCAATTCGTTAAAGATTCAAAGCTTTTAGCCCGAGAATGGCCAAACCGGTTGGCAGGTTATGAAACTGTTTCAGTTTCATCGACTTCGTGCTTCTGCGCGGTTTTTTTCGAGTTTTGGTAAAGTTTTATGAATGAAAAAACGTAAAATTTGCATTTGAAACACGTGAAGTACCTATCGAACTTTGGCAAAGAAATAGCTATTCAGTGTTCCTGGGGAAACGGCCGAATCCACTGTGAATCAACATTTTGCTGACAGGTGCGCCAAACTGATTCATCTGCTTGGCTATTCAAATAAGCAATTTAAATTATTATTAATTTATTGTTTCCGGTGATACTCAGTTTCGAGTGTTGCCAAGCTCAGAGCGATAAATAATGTATCTATAGAAAAGCAAACACATTTAATGCTTTAAGCACTTGGCAAACTTTGTCCCATCCAAGTGTTTGCTCCATTACATTGAACTATCCCCACAATGTGGCGCCAATTATGTCGGTGGCGAAATGATACCTCAACTCGCCTGATCACCCTGATATGGTCCGCCTTTCCAAACAAAAAGCCCCAAGACGAGGTCAACCCAAGCTGTGCAATCGACCAACTGCCTGACTGACTGAATGACGGCCACGATCTGGACGATCGACGTTAGACAGGCAATTTGTAGACTTTTAAAATAGCTTTAAATGGAACCCAGCCAGCCAGCCAGCAGGCACTCCAGCAGACAACCTGTGCGCTGTCCGATCGCCAGAAACGATTGACCGCAGCAAACACAACAATACGGATTCGGTTTACTGGCAAGCCGAAGGTTCTAATACTCTTACATGGGATGTGCTTGCTAAAGAATTAGAGATATGTGTTTTGTATATTTCATAACCGAAATCTGAATCATTAGTTTGAAAAGATATGGGAGATTTGGTGTACTTATCAAGTAGAAGATAATAGTACCAATTCTACAACCTGGTCCAACCAAAAGCAAGACTCGACTTTAGGCCAACATTCAGCAAAGAAGCCAGTTGGAACCATCACTATTGGTTACCAGCCCATTAACTCAGAACAAGTTATCAAGCACAGAGGCAATATTCCCTTTTCTCTAATATATTAAAATTTACTTAAAGATGCCATTAAAATGGATCACATACCTGATACCATATCTCGTATCCCCCATGATAGAGCAAACAGCGCATGCAAATTTATAGCCTACTGTGGCCGAAAAATTAATTGATCACTCGAAACAGGTAACATTGCCGAGATTGCAGACCAGACCAGGCCAGACTTATAGACTTATGGACCCGACAATCGATCGATCGACGGCCGGCTGATCACCGCGAATTAAGTTGGTGCTGGTGGTAAGTGCCCGCATACCCGGGCTGATCACAGACTTCCTGAGGTAGCTGGCTCGATTGGGCTGGTGAAATGTGGTTTGTTTTTCATGGCTCCATGAACAAATTTCAATTAACATATTCACGCAATAATTGCAGGGTCTCCGAGCGGCCCACGTCTCTTGTGGCCGGCCAGTGAATAGAAAACCCACCAACGCCCGAATCCCCAATCCTCAATCCCGAATCTCCAGCAGACACGTGTCAAACTTCCGATCATTAGGAGGAGGCGGTCGCTCATCGTACCACGCCTACTCGCACCGCTGGACGGGGTCCTAATTAATAAACAGACAAAACAATTTTAGTTTTATGGCCCTCGAAGATGGAAAACTCTCGAATTGATAAATTATCGAAATGCAGTTTAGCGTGTGCCTTGCCTTGGACAAAAAGATATTGAGATTAATCACTGGACCAGGCCGCTCGTCATCATTCGATCAAATGCGTTGGCGGTCCTCCGCGGTAATGCCACCTAATTAATGGTTGCCACGCTCGGGAGGAATAATCCAGTGGGTCACTGGAAAGTAAAAACAATAAAAACAAAAGGCAGCCCATGATGAAATATTTGACAATTTAATACGGTGGTGTTAGCAGCTAGAACTTATTGCACGCTGAGTCAACAATGAAAACAGAAGAGCTTACCATATCTCTAAGTTCCAACAGCTAAACTCTTCAAAAAGCTATAAAACATCAAAGTAAATAAATTCTATAGGTTTGGTAATAAAGCACTACTTGTATACTGCCCTTAATTCAACAGGGAACACCAAGGTAAACAATATAATTGCCAATGTGTATATCTAATTTATAATAATAATAAAAATTTAGGTGCAGCTTAAGTTGCAATTTGAATAATTAAATAAGCCTCAATAAAATATTTGCCCATGTGTGCATCACAACGGGTTAATCGGCGAATAAATATCACAGGCAGTATCAATTTAGACTTCTGTAAAAGTCTGGCTTCCACACCCACATCAAGTCATGGCAATTACCGTTGATCTCTGGCTTAGAGCGGCTCATAATCAAGACACAAGTTTTAATTTAAATTTGCCCCAATGCCCATTTATCTCACAAGTATCAGCCACACAATGTTGCAAGATCTTTGGATCGCATCGCCGTGGTGCACACAGATCTAAGTCGGCCAACTTCTGGCCGCCGGCGCAGCGGGATCAGCTCGTTGCGAATACCCCTCCAAATAAATCGGACACTCCACAAATCTCCCGCAATTACAATGCTTTATAAACATATTTTTCTTCTTCCCATTGCGGCGGGTCTTGTATTATCGTCTAATTGCATCGTCGACGCTCGTGGCATTTAGCGCGTCAACAAACGAGCCGCCGCCGTCGCTGCCCCATGATCACCACCCCCAGCCCCTTAATCCACTGACACCTTAGCAGCGGCTCGAAGCTGAAAAATGAAAATAAAAACAAAACCAAGAAATACCTATATATAAAAGAAAAAACTAAAAAACCAAAAACAACAGAGAGGACCGCAGGCCGTTCCATTCATCATTTTTCGTTTAGTGACGCGCGTGCCTCGTGCGCCTCAAATCGAGTGTTATTTTTTTCACAGATTTTCAAATTGAGACGTCATGATCTCTCAGTCGGTTCCATCGGTGCCATCGGTTTTGTCGGATCACCTCGGTTATGCTGAGGTGTATGATCATTTTTCGTTGGGATTCGTGTACAACATTTATTGTTTCATAAGGCACTGCGGCATGCAACTAACGCTAGATAGAACATTGTTGTGTGTTTAAGGCTACGAGTATAATTTAGCGAGTATAAAAGTGCGAATACTACAAAGATCAGTACAATATGAAATACAACAGAAATACAACCGAGTCTTAAGCATAACTTAGTACTACGCATATACTAGTACACGTTTTATAGTGCATCTTAAGTTGATTGTAAGCTAGAAGTAAATTCGAGCAGCTGCTTCTATTTGGTTTTACGCCTTTGGTGCAATTTTGGTAAAATGTTTCATACAGATGCTGACTTAAATGAGAGTTATATACATAAATTCGAGTGTAGTACGATTTATAGGATGTTTTATGTAGGCCTAAGATCTTTCAAAGATTTTCTAGGATTCACCTTAAGGTGTTAAATGGGACATTGTCGATTGAAGACACTCAAACCCGTGTTCCATAATCTCTAGTTAACCATTTTGACTGTGGTTCAAAAACCAGGCTTTCATTGCTTGATCTCTTCTAAGGATCCGTTCGAATGTTACCCTAGTTCGTTTAATAGTTACACCATTTCTGCAGGTTGTCCGTTTCATCCTCCTCCTCATCGCTCGTCGAGGGCGGGGTATCCAGATTGGCAATGTCCACGTCGAGGTAGTCCTCCTTCGTCTGCAGCAGCTTGTCCATATACTCGACGATTTCCGTGAAGGGTGGCCGATCGTCGGCGTTGAAGTGCCAGCACTGCCGCATCAGGATGTAGATGTTCATGGAGCATTTCGCCGGCTTCTCCATCCGCTGACCGGACATAAGATAGGTGTATAGCTCCTCCGCGGACATGATAGTGGGATATGGTTGTTGCCCGTAGGTCATGATCTCCCACAGCAGGATACCATACGACCAGACATCGCTCTTGGAGTCGTAGAATTTCTCCTGCAGCGATTCCGGTGCCATCCATTTGATGGGTAGCCTGCCATTCGTGTTCTTCCTGTAGTATTCCGTGCTTTGGATATCCCTCGCCAGACCGAAATCGGCTATCTTCAGCACATAATCATCGCTGACCAGCACATTCCTGGCTGCCAAGTCTCGATGGATGCATCGCCGCGAGGCTAGATAGTCCATTCCCCTAGCAATTTGGTGGGCAAACTTGATCAGATCCTTTTCGGTAATCACATGAGCTGGTGGCGATGGCGGCGGTTGCGAACAGTCCCTGTCCTGATCCCTTCCGAAAGGTCGGTTTTTGTAGAGGAAGTCCTTGAGATTTCCGTGTGGCGCGTACTCGACAATCACATAGAGAGGCCCATTCTGGCTGCAGCAACCCAGTAGGTTGATAATGTTTATGTGCCGCCCAATGATCTTCATCACTTCCATTTCCCGCACCAAGCTGGCAATATCATCGTCCGTGTGGCCCTCCTTCACCATTTTCACCGCCACTATGGCATTGTTGACCTCCGCCATGACCACTCGTCCGAAAGCACCTTCTCCCAAGGTGGCACCCAATACCAAATGGCTTCTGGGCAGTTCCCAGTTCGAGTCCAGTGGGAATTCGTATTCGTTAAAGGGAGCCGGCTCGTTGCCATTTTGTAGGACGGTGGTGCGCTGTTTCTGAATCCTAACCACCGGCATGATCATGGTGTCCATGGAACCACTGGAGTCTCCGCCACCTTCGGGCTTGAAGATGATCACCTTCTTGGTCCACTGGTGAACGGTTTCTATGCGTTGTTTCAGCACCTTCTCATGCTTCATTTTCCGGATGGCATAGAAGACAAACAGAGTGGTCATGAAGATGAAAATGAGGCCGCCGAAGACGAAGATGTACACGAAGCTGGTGGAATGCAGTGAGCCACTGGCCACACCGGCCTCCAAGACGTGCAAACTGTGCACCACTCGCAGATATGCAGTGATATTGGATTGGCCCAGGCTGTTGCTTTCGACGCATGTGTAAAAGCCCTCCTGCTCTGCCCTAACGTTCACAAAGTCCAACTGATCCTTATCCTCGGCAATGATAGATCGGTTGTTGGAGCAGTTGGTCATCCCCTGGCAGGGCACAAAGATCCACGCTTTCTTGCTGGTCAAGTCCGACAGATATTTGCAGTGCATGCTGCCTGTGGAATTGACCACCAGTGTGAGATTCATTGGGCCGGTCATCAGGATGGGTTTGTGGTTGACTCGATCGCTGACAATCACCTGGGTGTCGTGACGAATGCAACCCAATGAATTGCACACCTTGCAGGTGTAGTTCCCACAATCGCCCGGCACCAGATCCTCCATGGTCAGGGTCCATCGGTTCCGCTTCAAGCTGCCATAGCCGCGCGTCCAGTCGACGGTTCCATTGCGGTACCACGTGATATTGGATTCCGGATTGCCCAGGGCATGGCAATTGAGGGTGAGCAGGGAGCCCGAGGGTCGCGTCTGCAGAAAACTCATCTTCTTGGGGTTCCGCCAGTAGGGTTTCGAACTGACATTCACCGGCAAATCTGCCTTGTTATCATCATCATCCGCGGCGCCATCATCCAGATCCGCCGTCGAAGTGCTTGATTGATTGACGTTGTTCGTGATGGCTGGAGTCTTGTTTTGACTCCTGGCCCCCGCATTATCCTTGATTATCTCCTGGCTGTTGGCCACTTGGCGTCGACCTTGCACTTGTACGGCTGGTTGCCAAATCGAGAGCAACAGGAACACCACTACCAGCGATCCGCTCTTCATTGTGATCGTTGAGTGACTGGCTCGCCAACTCCAGGCGGCAGCCATTTTTGGGATATTTATTTTTGTAACTCTTGCCGGCAGGGCAGCACCCTCGATGTGCAATAGCTACTGCGACTGGATGTGCAACTGCAACTGGATGTGCAACTTCGACGGCAACTCCCTTGTCGGAGTTTTGTCGCATGTGCTGCTTGGTTTTTTATTCACCGGAAATCCACTTTAGAGTGCTCCGCTCTATGTGGACCGCGTTCTCCCTCTTTCGCCTGCGCCGGAAGAAGATCGGTGATCTTCTAGTTTCTAATTTATAATGGAAACAACAACTGCAACAGTGGCCTCTTCAGTGCAACATGTGTGCCTTTGAAGTGATCCTCCACTCCACTCAACTCCACCAACGATTGCAATCGGATGCTGTTGATAATGAGGCCGAGATGATCCTCTCGATGATCACCTATCTTTTCTTGGTGTAACGGAAATACTTTCCCCCAAAAAAATTCCGTCCGACTTTTCTACTTATGGGGGGAGATGTACTCAGTGCAATATGCTCAGTGAGTTGATGGATTTATGGCAGCCAATATGTCACCAAAGGAGCTCCACTCGTGGGCGTTGATGACGGTGGGTTCCATAGATCACTCGACGGCTTCTGGAGGGTGGATTCCTCGGCTGTGTTTGATGTGACTGCTGCAACACCTGAAAGAACGCATGCGATTAGATTTATGATCACATTGAGTACATTAGTTTAGCTAAACTACAAACTTCAAAGAACAAGTGCAAAAATAAGTGGAAATCGGAAGTGTACTAGATACATCCGCTCAATTTCTTTGACTCAATGAATTTGCTTGTGTGGTGAGTAAACGTTCGAGTCTTTCGCAGAGATTCTTTTTGGTCTTGACTCGATTAAAGGCCATTTCCATTTGGCGAACTTAATTTAAATGTCGCGCACATTTCCGGTAACTTGTTCAGCATTTCTCGTATACCCGTTTCTGACTTTCTGATTTTTGTCCAGCGCGTGCCATAAATTAAAAATGGTCCAGAGGAATGAGCTCAGAATGTGCGGCACATACATATAACAACAAATACTCGTGCTTTTCATCTTTTACGCGTTGCATATTTTATTGATTTTCAAAATAGCTTAATGGCCACACAAAAATGCTTCGGCTGCCACTCTTTAATAACGACCTGTCTTGTCGTTTACCTTTTTGGCGAGGGAAAACTCTTTTCAACTTGTTGTCAGTTTACTTTACGACGGCTTTCTATATATACACTGCGCCCTCAAATGTGGTTCTATTTTTCGCACAACTCACTCACGTTTTTCCGATTTTCAAGAGGGGTTGCGCAGATCTGTCTGCGACTTTTGCGCTTTTCGAAACTGAGAATTTTCACGGAGCTAAGCGAAAAACTGATCCAAATTGGTCCGCGTAGTCCGATGTACTGAATGTGCCCAATGCCAATTCCGATTCCAATTCTACTGGTGATCGCGCCGATTCTCTACCTCTCCCATTTCTCCCGCAGTCTCTCTCTTTCTCTCCCCGGATCCGGCCGCCCTTGTCTCTTTCACCAGCTCTCCCACACTAATGTCCTACTCAATGCGCCGGCGTCGGGAAAAGCGACTCAATTTAGTGGGCCCTCGAGTCGCTTCCACTTTCGCCGTTAAATTTCCAATGCCTGATACCCTGTATTGCAAGGGTGCGTGGGGTATATACGAAACTTATAAAATAAGGGTAAATAATGGTCATGGAAGCGCCATATCAGAAATAACTTTTTTTAAAAGCTTCTGGCTTCGATATAAACATCTGTCCGATCACTTTTTTGGAATTATTCAATTATTAAATATATCATTTCATAAATTTGTTATTTTCTGTTTAAAGCATAATGGTATAGTTATATCCCATTAGTGATCCCTAGTTTCTATAGTATATCTATACCCTCACCATTAAAACTTATTTATTAGCAAAGCCTAGTTCTATCAATTTAATATTTATTTGCCTTGAAAATGTAATGTTTTAGAGTAAAGTCGCGTTGTCAAATTGCTAGGTATGCTAGGTATGCTATAGTCAATAAATTAAGGGAGTCGCATTTCCATTCCTGCTGCGGTTCTGTTTCGATGGTCGTTGCCTTTGTCCCGCATCTTTTCGCTTTCAACGGCAGCCTTATTTTTCCACATATGCCAGCCCCGTCTCGCTTTGTATCTCAGTATCTGAGTATCTCTCAGTTCGCCGCGAGTATTACTCTCATCTTTAATTAAAACAGACACAGTTTCTCCCGACGTTCTGGGTCTGATCTTTCCAGTCGCATTTGACATCAACATTCAGCCCACATCTGGCGGACAAAAAATTAAGGAAATTAAAAGCAACAAAAATAACGGCCGGAGAGACTACTGTGTTCAGTTGTCTCTGTTCTCCCGCCCCCCGGCCACGCCCACAGCCAGAGTCGAGACAAGGGCAAATATTGTTTCGGCTTGCATTTGGTGCGCTATTGTTGACTGCAACATGTGGGCACATCATCAGCATCGAACACGAGTACGCGAGTATAGTGTGTGTATGTCTACCTAGGATCGTGCCACATGTGGTGCACAGACATTGTCGTCGGTTCTCGAGGGGAAGTCGAGAGCCGATTCCAGCGGGGAAATTATGGGGTTATCCAAAATGTTGACTTCCAGGAAGGCATCCGCCAAATCGGAAACTGCCAAAAATTCTTCTAAATAGGTCTTCGCTGTGCTATCTCCCTCCGACCTTCACCTCCATCGATAACGGCCGCGCAATTTTAGTATATTTCCTGTGCCGTCCGAAATCGCCGAGTATAAACAAACACGTTCCGGAAAGTATTTGCAAAGTATACAATCATTTTACGCTATACACGGTATACACTTCCCATCGCATTCAACCCGCCGGTCACTTGGCGCATCCATTTCAATCGCACGGGTTGACCCGCAATTGACGCACTTGGTGGATTCGCCGCCGCTCAGTGTATTTGCTACCAAGTGGAGACCGGCACGAGTATGTTATTTCGCACGGTTCGTCGGCAGGTTCCACCAGCCACTAGCCATCAGCCACCGAATCCATCCATCCATCCAGCCATTCATCTAGCACATGGCATTCAGTACGTGACGGCGAAAAGGTTGCCTCCCATGGGGGAAACGAAAATAAGCAGATGGAGCGAAAGGTCGATTGTGGCAAGCCGACTTAAGATATCACAAAGTATTCCATGCTCGAATTAATTTTCATTTCAGAAACATAAAGCACGCACTACCAAAAGAGAGATCGATCTGATACCAAGTACTGATATTCCTCAGATTAGGTTGAAATAAGCATAAGTCAACTAAATGTATAAAGAAATGTAAGAACATTTCACTACCAAGTTCGTAAATTTGTGAATCTGAGATTTCATTTTGTTAGTTCTTGAAACATTTAAAAAACTAAATCCATTATAACATTGCTGCAGCATAATATACTTAATCATTTTAACAATAAACAACAGTTCTCATTAACATTTTCACAACAACCCTTAATTTTTTGTTTTGCTGCCACTAGTAACTAATGGATTACAAGTGAGTAAACACAGATTCAATGATCCAACCTCAAGAAATCAATTAATATAATAAAGCCTACTTTACAGAAATGTTAAGCACGCTTAAATTTAATACACAAGCATATATTTTCGTTACATTTGTTCCTGAACACCTTAAAAGATCAAAGGACCATCCCGAAAGGCTTCGGTGTTCCCACCTGAGATCGGATCGGAACAATACCGGGAACTGGCCGCACAATTAGCTAAACAAACCTACCTTAATTATCATTCATAAATAAAATTGCAGGCTGGGGAGGAGAAAAGAAGGAGAGTCGGTTGTCGACCAGCAAATTGAGTGATTGCCAAAGGCAACAAAACAGAAGCTGAAACACCGAGAAGATGGCATCGTAAAGCTTCCCGACCGACAAAACAAATACCCGATAAATATATACACAGATAGCTATATCTTCAGCTACATAAATACTCACAGATATAGAGCAAGTCGGACAAAGAGCAGACAAGTTAAAATGTTTGTTTATGCGGCTAGAAAATATTGCATGTTCCTATGCCGTCTACAATCTAGAATCTAGAATCTAGACTAGATGCTTTTAGTTAATAAACAAAATCCCACTCTAAGGGAGCGGTAAAAAATAACAGAATTATGAGTTTGAAATGTTTTCCGAGCTCTGGGGCATCAGTTGGCTTGTAAAAGCAAAGAAATAAATATAAATTAGAATGGGAACCCTGTGGAAAAGTGCTTTCAATTTGAGCATGTACCATGTACCTTAACAGAACCGAAACAAAAAAAAAACGCATTCTATGTGGCTTTGAAGCCCACAACTGCCCATATTCACTGTGTTATGGGGTAGCCAGAGAATAGATAATTGAACGATTGACTACACACACAGCGGGATAAACGACACAAAATGCTTTGGTTCAGCAACATGGAACCACTGCACATTTTACACTTTTTGGCCTTTGGGTGAAAAGTCAAATTGCTGTGCGCGGTCAATCAAAAAGTAGACCAAACAAATAATTTCCGCAATTACGCAAAAAGCGAAATAAACTAAAAAAAACGATGCAAGGCGGGTATTTTTAAAGGCTTACCTCACAAAGTGCGTTGCTTCACGAAGAACAAAAAGCTTCTTCCCAAATAGCCCAGTATCCAAAGTGTCTCTGCGTTGGAATTTCTCCTTGGCTTCGGCTAAATTGTAAGTGTTTCACTAAAAACACAATTGGTAAAGTTCACAGAATTCGAGAATGTTTCCACTTAAAATTCCTGAAATGTTTTAGTACGCATTTATATGGCACTTGGGCACTAAAACAGAAGCCGAAACTGTTGCACACTTGACTCTGGTTTGTTTCTTTCCCTCCACAAAATGTGTGTTTTCACCGAGAGGTATTAGTAATTACTATTAGTATAATTATGTGGCGATATTCCCGATCGATCGATCGTTGGCTTTCCGATCGCTCTACTTATTGGGCGAAAAGTAGATTTCCGATTTTCCTACGATTTTCCTCCGATTTCGCCTACTGTAACGGCACGCAGTCCGATCGCAACTAATTCCAAAACCAAGCGAACCGAGCAGAACCGAAACCGAGCCAGCTCTGCGAAATAAATCTCTTCAATTAAATGAGGGAACAAATGAAACGAATTCACATTCCCCCATCAACATCCACATGCTGGAGAACACATCTCTGCAATGTATTTTCGCGGCAGGCGCGTAAACAAATACAGAAAATACACAAAATTGAACGGAACGCCAGCCACACATTGTATACTCCCCAGCGAAAGAGAGGAAGGGTCGAGAAAAGCGGTATATAGTATGGTACTGTATGGTATAGGGGCTATACCCTATAAAGGGGATACACACATGTGTATCTGAGTGGCGGCCTTCCCTTGGAAAGTGAAATGTAATTGAGTGCGCACTGCGCAGATCGCACTCGTTCTAAATTTGTTCAATTGAGTCGAATGGATATCTCAAAAATATTCTGCGACCCAATATGTTGCATAGTTTCAAGCGCACATGGGAAATTCATGAATTTTATTATGAGGGTGCAAAGAACAAAGAAATATAATGGTATTATTCATTACTATATCGATCCGAAAATTGGCTTAAACTCGAAATTATCGTTCTCTCTTGTTTAATACTACAATTTAAAATAAGGAATAACGATAAAGATTCTACGGATACATATCGGACTTAAAAAAAAAACTTTGTGGAAAATGCCGAATGGGATACATTAGCCGACACAATAGGCCGCTAAGTAAGTTAGCAGTTATTAATTAAGAGCTACTTAAAGCCAATGTCAAATGACCCAAAGCCACATCAGAACCAGTAGCCAAGTAGCGATGGAAGAAGGCCCCTCTAATAAATGACACTCGATGAAAAAGGGCCATCAAAGCACACACGCTGTGCGCCAAAGACAATGGCATCATTTAGCGCTTGTCTCTATGGAGACCCCGAAATAACGAAAGGGGTTAGCCAAACAATGGGCTGCGAAGGGGATTTTGGCCGAAAATCGAAAACAATTAACGAGCATTGACCATCAATTGTGGCCGAAGGAGCCCGCTCTGTGCCAAATGGCGTTACGCCTGACTGATTAATTGATGCTCCCCGGAATGGGAGGATCCCCATCAGTGGTTAGCATTGCTTCAACAGTTAACAACCTCGTAAAGCCGCAGAGACCCGGGGAAAGCTCGGGTTAAAGACAGCCACCGACCGACCAGCGTGTATGGTCATAATACTTAAATTTTATGCACTCCTGGGCAATCCTCCTGGCTCCACCTGGCTCCTCATAGCTCCTCCTGGCTCCTCTTGGCTGCCAAAAGTACTTCTCCTCGGGGCTGCCGATCGCTGCTTCAGCTTCCGTATGCCTTTTCAATTTGGCCAGAACGGAACGCAAGTTGTTAGCGTTTCGAACATAGAAATAAATATTGGGAAATTGGCTCAAACTCTGGTCGGTCGAGCCTTTGGCCATTTGGCTCTGGGAATCTGGAAATGGGAATGGGAAATGAAAAATCGGGAACGGGAACAGGCTTTTGGAGACACGATCTGCGAGTTGGGCGACACGATCCGCAACCATCTCGCAGCTCGCAGAGATCTCGTGCAGAGCGGCCAAACAGCATAAAGTTAATTGCTAATATGATTAATTGCACATTAACATGAATTTTTATAGCCAATTATATGCGAAATATGCCAATGAGGAACGCTTTCGACCAGCAGATTAAACAACCAAAAATAAGGAAACCAAATCTTGTCGATAACTGCTGGACTTATTCAGGTGCAAAAGGTAAAAAGATGGGCTATTGAAGCTGTCAATGAAAATAAGGAAGAGCTATATATTTAAAAGTGCTAGGAAACTTGGGAAATCAATTAAGTTTTAGGGTATACAAGGAAAGCAGCTCAAGGAGTAAACAGGAAGCTAGGTAAAGGAGCAATTTAAGTACATATGGACTGAAAACTGAAGTTTAGCTTGCTCTTGGCACCCAAGACATTGATTCACCTCTGCTTAGAACCAAAACCCGCTAACAAAACCAGACCAATTCTACGGCTGAGTCGATGTCGATGATAATTTATGCATAAGCTGTGCGTGGCAATTTGGCATCTTCTCAATCCAAACCGAGTGGGCTGCTGGCAGGCGGAATTATGCGGGTGTGTTTGCATTCGCCACAAGAGCAGACAAATAGCAAAAATAAATAAATAAATGAAAATGCAATAAGCCCCGAGACAAGCGGAAAACAAAAATCAAAATGCGAGAAAAAAATCCAAATCAAATTTCCAATCACTCAAAAACTATTGGAGATTCGAAATTCGAATTTGAATTATTGGCTCCACCTTGCCTGCGCCGCGCCATTTCCGGTCTTAAATCTCTGAGCGCGTGAGCTAATCATAACTTACAATGTGGTCCGGCAATTTGACAGGCGAGCTGCCCGGGCTGTTGGCCTTTTTCACTGGCTCTTTAGCTTTTAGCTCTTAGCTTTTTAGGCCCAGCCCGGTTGCTCTGTTGGCCAGTTTGCCTGCCACAGAGATAGGAGTTCGGGTATCCAAACGGAGGATCATGGACCATGGATCATGGATCATGTGGGGCTGGAAGTTGTTGCCATCACAGCGCTTTGGGGCTCGGCAAGCTGTGCGAGCTGTCATTGAACTTGTACGCTCTTGATTGATTTATATTGTGCTGGCTGGATGATGTATCTCTGGATCTATGGTAAATCAGCTTAAGCAGCCCGACGATCGTTGATATCTTGCTCTTAACACGCCGCTCGAAACACGAAGCGGTGGAAAAGCAGCAGCCAGCAGAAATCTCGAGTCGAGTCGGCGAATCTAATGAAAGGTGTATTAATTATATTAGATATCCCCAGCAACACGATCTTCGCTGTTCTCGGCTACTGTTCGAGCTCTCGGCCTGAAAGTGGTTTTATCTGCCCGTTTTCTGTTTCACCAAGGGCCTTAGCCTCCGCCGCGGTCTAGGCCATAATTTAAAGCTGGCTCTTTGGACATGAGGTGTGGGGAGTGGGGGGCTGCAGGCCAGGAAAATGGGTTGGGGCGGCTAAAACTGGCGCTTAAAAGTGCGTTTAAACAGACCTTTCGGCCGGATTGGGCTTGGCGCGCGGGCGTGGCCTTTGTATATATTCCCTGGTTTTTAGCCTCGGTCCCCATAATCCCTAATAATAATCATGTGCTGTAATTGACGATTTATGCTAAGCCCGATATAATTTACGCCGTCGGAAACACTGGGGCCTCACCTCAAACCGCTGAGCAGGAGGCGGAGAAGAAGTATCGCATAAATCATAACTGCACCTGGGTTGGCAAAAGGGGCAGCTGGAACCTGGAACCTAGAGCATGGAATCTGGAGACCAGGAACACCAGATCTCTGGGACTTGTGATCCAAGTACCCACTGCTACCGACCATGCAGCGATGGCTCAACAAATATTTCCCACACACGCCGGCGTCGTTACACGGACCAAAAGCATGGCACTACACAAGCCATACACGTATGTCGGGCAGGTTACACACAATGCAAATGAGTTCGCATAAGTCAGTTAAGGTAATGGCCAAAATAACAGGAATAGAAGAGCCAATACTCTTAAGGAGCAGCAATGATAACTCATATGCTTTGTTCAAGTGATCAAATAAATAATGTAATAACTTTTCATTCGATTTAGATATGGTTTGAATTTTTCTTACTAAATGAAACTTGAAATATCACCAGTTATAGGTCAAAACTACGAAATATTTTTAAATATTTTCTTTACCATAATATCAGATGTGTGTGGAGTTCTAAAAACTTTTTATTACGTGTGAAGGACCTTACATTCCACACTTACTATTCCACTTACATTCTCTTTAGTTATAAACATTTAAATAACATTTGTAATATAAATAAATTTGCACTTTAACTTTAACCAGATTACTCTTATACCCCATCCTGTTCAATAGTGTACTTAAAAGTGTTGGCAAATTTATTGTTGTCGGTTGTCGGTCGAACCGCCGATTTGCGATCCATTCCGCAAAAGGCTACCGTATTTGATCTTGGACTCCTGCCCCCCAAGACTGGAATCACCGAGCCCCCGTAATTACCAGGCACCGTCAAAAAAAGGGGAGAATGGGGGGAAATCTTCTGGAGCTGCGTGCCAGTGCCAGCTTGTCTGCCATTTGGGCAGGCCTTCCAAAAACGTCGCTGACATAACTGTACCAACCACCGAGTTGTGTTGCGTGGTGTGTGGTTGGTGGCTGGTGGTTTAGGTGATTTTGGCAGGCGGTTTTCGAGAACCACTGCTTCGGCAGCCCCAGATTTCGGCGAACGTCGCTGTTTTTGGCATCAAACACATGTCGAGGCACATGAAAGGATCGCGGACCTGGAATCTGAAGCTGAATCGGTATCTGAATCTAGTAGAGCAGATATATGGTCGGATCGGGGCTCAGGCTTTGCATGTTTGGCGTTTCAATGCGCATTAATTTTGCATAGCCGGTCGTTGTTGTCGACACGAATGGCTATGAAAGGTTAATAAATCAAATGCATATGCATATGCATGGGACAGCCGCTGCACCTGAGATCCTGGCATGCGAGTCTATACTACATATTTTTTGGATTTTTTCCTGGCCGCTTTATGCGTTTATAATTTCCTCAATGCCCGTTTATGGCCAATCCAGGGGCAATCAAAATCAGCGCCTTTTGTGACCGAGCCGCATTAACACCAAATTAAGGTTGGATTTAATGGCAAAAAGGAAATTGGGTCATCTTCGTATCTTCATAGACCGCAGCAATTTAGTTAACGATTCCCCTACGCCGCCTTGAATGAGTTATAAACCACGTTACACGCCACTTGGGTGCACTTAATCTGAGTTTTACGACCCAGTTGGACAGCGACTGCCGGCTTTGTTACACCGATCACGTACTGGGATTAATCACTAAATTAATTGAAACAATTTCCAAGCACGGCCGACAACACAGCGCCACAAATTAATCAGGCGATGCTGATCGACTTGATCATGATCACTGATCAACGATCACCGATCTCCGATCACCGATGATCACCCCGATTCGCTCGGTGTTGATCGCCATGTTCGTGGCTCGTACGTGTCTGGCATTTCAAAAAGGCCAACTGAGCCAAATGAGTTGTCCAACGATCTAACACATGTCGCTCAGCTCATCAATGGGTGATCAATAAGGTTCGCCGATCGTGGCGGCCCCCATTTATACCCCAAACTAAAACAGTACAGTGAGTTGAAACTGTTCTCATCTATATTTCTATGGCCAATTGCCAGCCACTAAAGTGATCATTAATGATCGTTTTGCGCTGCAGCTGCAGAAAAACCTTACTGGCTGACTGCTAATAACTTTTAATTAAATTAAAACTCCGCCTATTTGCGTTTAGCGCTCTCGTGGTCGTGATCATTTCGGTATCATCATCATGTCAGCGGCGGCCAAACAACAAATGCCTTTTCACACCACCGATCAGCAATCAGCGATCAGCGGCGACCCCCACAAAAGAGGCAACGGTGCAACAGGTGCAGGCACGATCTTAGGATGCCTTTCGCCTTATTTCCCAAGCTCAGTGCCCCAGTGGAGCTTGTTTTGGCATTAACCGTTGGCTTTCGGGTCTAGCCAGATGGAATCTGCGGCTCCACCCACTTCACGGCCCTACACTGGGTAAAAAGCTGTTCCAAATGGAATCATTTAACAAAAACTTTTAGCCAGGTGGTAATTCAACTGCAGAAGAAGGCCCCTTAGGCTACATTATTATATTCTAAAATGAAATAAATTAACAGAATTCTAATACTAAATAGGTATGTTCACCTTAAAAGCTTCCTAAAAATTGTGACAAAAAGAAAATATATATATGTAAGGATCTATTTGTTGCAGTGTACTCCCAAGCCAACCCTGCCCTGGCACTCCACCGCAATCCTGCGGAATCCAAGACGCTGGAATGGCAATCACTTAAATCGTTGCGATTATGATCAGCAACAGCATCGTTCGGCGTTATGTTTTCCTTGAGTTGTACCACTTTGGGTTGTTTGGGCTTGTTGTAGCTGCGGTTTCCTACTGTTGCGCTGCTATTACTGTTGCTCTTGTTGTCGCTGCCGCCAAACATAATTGATCAATTAAAAATTAATACCAACTTTGTCTAGCTTTGGGCCGATCACAATAAAATTCCCCATTAAGCACGCCAGTTTGTCGTACGAAATTAAAATAAAGATCTGCCAAGATAGCAGGGAATGCGATCAATATCCATTGGTAGTCTCAATTTTGTCATCAAGTCATAATCAATCAATAATAAAGGCGAACGAACTTATTTTATTTTAGATAATTTGTTAATTTATCTAATAATTTATCAAAAACTATTTAAATATTCATTTTGCAAATGATCTTTTTGCTAAAATATTGGGTAAATTTTATCAATTAAAATATATGCAGCCTCTCTAGATTTTGCATTAATCAGCTAGACTCAGTTCTTTGATTCCCAAAAATCTCGATCGTAAACTAATTCTAAGCGGTCTATATTACAGTCTGGGAAATTTCACCTCATTGGGTGGTCTATTGGGACCACACACGACTTAGGAGCGACTAAAGTCTTGTCATAATACCGAGATGGTCGGCTACTTAAGTCAAATGAGTTAGTGCCACCAAAATGTCTGTGACGCACAATGTGCAAACAATGGATCGCGGAGCTTTTGGCTCTTTGATTTATATAGTAAGTCGGGCGAGAGAACCGAACTCCATCCATAAAGACATCGATGGCTATATAGACCCTAATCCTCCCGTCGTCATGCACCGACTTTGTTGTGCTAATTAGCGTTCAAGTTTATGTGACATTTTTAAGCAGGGCCACACACACGGCCTGGGGATCTGACCCACCAATCCGGCAATCCACCGAACGGCGATCATTGATCCACCGGTGCTTGGTGCTTGGTGGTTGGTGGCTAGTGGTTTCTATGACCTGGCTGGTGGTGCGGCGCTGTCGAGGTGTCGCTGCCAACGGTCGTTACAACTTGGATGCCATTCGACCACTTTCCTTGTCGCGTTGATACTTCCATTTCTTCTAACGTTTCCCCCACTAGTTATCTCGACTTCATTTTTCTATGGACCACCAGCGATCTCGATCTCGATGTCTTCTTTTTGTCTGGGAGACAGCAGCCGATCATAACAATCGTCGCTGAATGCTGCGGGTTGCGTGTGGCCTTTGTCCGATTTATGATTCAATTTTATTGTTAATTGAAATTCAACTAGTTAAGTGTCTCTGGAGATATTTGGGTGCGGTCACAGCCTCTTTTTTTGTTTTGGTTTTCGTGTTGACCCTTTGGCTTGTTTTGGTTTTGTTTTGATCGCTGTAAAACTGTCGTCCCAATTGATTTGCTGTCCCTCGATCACGGCTCAGTGCTTCAATCATGGCTCGTTGATCCTGATTTATGAGCATCACCATCATTGCTGCTTTATTACTATTAAGGTGGGCGTTCCACACAGTAGTCTGTTCGTAAATCCGATAATGGGTTTATGACTCCTTTTACATCGCTCGACTTTCACTGCGGCGGCTTCAATTGAAAAGTAGCTCCCTCTAGTCGCCGGTAATCAGCAACTTAATGCCCAGTAGAGCAGAAGCCATTATAAGGGTCCAACTGGCAGTCCAGGTCGTAGTCCGAGTTTATTGAGGAGGATTTCGGATAGGAACACATGCAACGATTTCCTGATTAACACTTTGAGCATAATTCTACCGCCGGCGACAGAGTGCACATAACAAACAGCCGGCCCAGCTGAATGGATGTGGCTGCCAGCATCTCATGCAATGCACTTCGAGAATGGGAGTAAGTTGGAGGGAAGAGTCTAGGATGTCGACCGCAAAGGTACCTGGTACTTAACGTTCCAAAACCTGGAATAAATAAAATATTCCTTGTAGAACAAAGTCTCTTTTAAAGTACTCATACAAATTTAAAACGGGGTTTTACTTATTTTTTATCAATGGAACATAAGTAAGTGATCCTTGGCCAATTAAGTTCAAACCAAAACAAGAGAGAACGCAGTAGTCGAGTTCCCCGACTATCTGATACCCGTTACTCAGCTAGTGGAAGTGCGGAGTGTCTTCAACTCTGACAGTTTTTGGCGGTTTGTGGGCGTTGGAGTGGGCGTGGCAAAATTTTTTTTGGCAAATTAATAAAAAATTTACAAGACTAATACAAAAATGAAAAAATATTAAAACATTTTTCAAAAGTGTGGGCGTGGCAGCTTTGGGCGGTTTGTGGGCGTGGCAAAAAGTTTTTTTGCAAATCGATAGAAATTTACAAGACCAATACAAAAATGAAAATATATCAAAACATTTTGCAAAAGTGTGGACGTGGCAGTTTTGGGCGGTTTGTGGGCGTTAGGGTGGGCGTGGCAACATGAATCGACAAACTTGCGCTGCGTCTATGTCCCTGGAGTCTGTATACTTAATCTCAACTTTTTAGCTTTTGTAGTTCCTGAGCTCTCTGTGTTTATACGGACAGACGGACATGGCCAGATCGACTCGGCTACTGATCCTGATCAAGAATATATATACTTTATATGGTCGGAAACGCTTCTGCCTGTTACATACTTTTCAACGAATCTAGTATACCCTTTTACTCTACGAGTAACGGGTATAACTAGACTTCTAGAAGACTAGGTTTCCTTCTCAGCCGTGTGTACACCGTCTTACTATTAGAATACCCATTGAATTGGGCCTGTTCTCGTTTTAGTTTCAGCTGGAACTCCCGTTTCCCGTTCCCCGATCTCAAGCCCAATCCGCGTCCATGGCGCGTGCGCAAAGCCGCCAGCAGCCGCCGCCGCAGAGACAAATTCTAATGGTGGATAACAGCGGAGGAACAGAATTATTGGTGGAGCCGGGAACGGAAACTGGGCAGCTCTGGACTGGGGGTCTGCGGCCTCGTGCTGATTGTCTGTAAGTAGCTGAGGGCAAAACTTCTTCAAAAACCAAAGGCTGCACATTAAACAAAGTGAATTGCAGTCGCTGGAGCTGACGCAGCATTCACGTTTTGTATTACTACTTGAAACTAGTTGCTGGTCGCTTACTCGGAGTCGCTGGACTTGGATGTTCCGCATTCCTTGGCTAATTTAACGGCGTGAAAATACATGTTCTACGCTAGGGTTAGTAACTGATTAGGCTTGATGATGCGCGATCGTATTTCGCAGACGGACCCATTGACAAACGGCGCCGGCGCCGCTGCTAGTTGCTTTAAATGAAAGTGAATTGCTGACTACTTCTCATTACCCACTGAAGTTTTTATGGAAAGGTTAATGGCACTTGAGGAAAACGTCTCAATTTTGTTTGCCAATTAACTACCTCTACAATTATGTAGATATATAAGTCGCTCGTCATTCGTCAAAAATGTATTCATATATACTAACTTATCATTATACCCGTTACTCGTAGAGTAAAAGGTATACTACATTCGTTGAAAAGTATGTAACAGGCAAAAGGAAGCGTTTCCGACCATATAAAGCATATATATTCTTGATCAGGACCAATAGCCGAGTCGATATGACCATGTCCGTCTGTCCGACTGTCTGTCCGTCCGTATGAACGCTGTGATCTCAGGAACTACAAAAGCTAGAAAGTTGAGATTAAGCATATTGACTCCAGAGACATTGACGCAGCGCAAGTTTGTCGAATCATGCTGCCACGCCCACTCTAACGCCAACAAACCGCACAAAATTGCCACGCCCACACTTTTGAAAAATGTTTTAATATTCTTTAATTTTGTATTGGTCTTGTAAATTTCTATCGATTTGCCAAAAAACTTTTTGCCACGCCCACTCTAACGCCCACAAACCGTCAAAAGCTGCTACGCCCACACTTTTGAAAAATGTTTTGATATTTTTTCAATTTTGGATTGGTCTTGTAAATTTCTATCGATTTGCCAAACAACTTTCTGCCACGCCTACTCTAACGCCTACAAACCGCCAAAAACGGTGTTTAAGACTCTTCTTCTCCCCTTCACTAGCTGAGTAACGGGTATCAGATAGTCGGGGAACTCGACTATAATCTCTACATAATATAATAATATTAATAATATAATATAATCTTTATAAACTTTGATCAGCAAGCTGTTTCTTAGTGAAGACTACTCTACTATCTCCAACCAGAAACCCATTCAACTGCGATTCGAATTCGATTCGAATTCAAGTGGCGATCAGGCAATGTCTCGATCGTTGCTCTTCACCACGACAGCTTGAAAACTCCCCACACCCCATGGATCGCTCTCTCTCCGGCACTTTCCCCTACTTTTCCGACCTTTTTTCGGTTTCGAAATGCAACTTCATAGAGTACGAGTGAGATACTCGTACTTCCACTCCAGCTTGTGGGCCCTGCAGTCGCCAGTCAGTGAACAGTGAGCGGTGACTTTTGAATGGCAGTGGATGGATGTTTTGAGTGACCAAGCACCAGCAGTAGCCATAAAAGTCAGAAAGCTCCAAACGGCCGCTTTTGTCTAAGCCATAAACTGGGAAACTGGGAACTGGCCAGAAGGCTAGGAAACAATTTATTTACGAGGCGGGCCTCTTTCGCTCCCAGCATGCGGAACAGACAACTATTGATTTTTGGGCCCCAAACGCGGACAACAATTAAACGGAGCTCCCAGCTGTAAAGCACTGTTAATGGCTCACTCTAGACGTTGTTTGTTTCCTACCTGCTTTTAGCCGGACTCCAGTGCTCCAAGGTGCCATGCAAATGATGTCATTTGTTGGCGCAAGGCTCGGCTCTCTGCCCCAAAAGATCTCAGTTTGGGTTGACAGCTGCCGGAGATTGGACGGCATTTGGCAGCTCGGCGAGACATTTATGGTCGGCCAGTCAAAAGTTGGACGCTTGTGTTATAAAGTTGTAAAATTGGTTCCATCAATCGTTTATGATGGCGTTTTCATTTTCGACTCGGTTCTAGGCTCTCGTGGCTTTGGGGAAGCTTTCCGCTTCTTTTTCTAGTCCATGGAGTCAGGTTAAGCTGTCCAGCTTAACCTTTAGCTGCTCTCTGCGCGTGCCAAAAGGCAACAAACGAGATTTTTACGAGACGCGGACCTCCTGCCTCCAACTCTCCTCGTGGGCCACACCAACAAACCCAGCATGGATCCCCCGGACCATGTTGAACTCGGTTCACAGATTTATAACAAAGATATCGGCCGTAAAGCCGACACGCTGCGTCGTCTCCTCCGAGCCTCCGGATACTGAAAGAAATGCAATCTGACGATGCAAAGTGCGAAGCTCTTTCATCGATTACTTTTGAAATCTACATAAATGTGCGATAAAATGGCATTGCCAATAGAAAGAAATGCTTTTGGATTTTGTATTATTTTAGCCCAATGAAAGATGTTTTAAAATTTATTTGTATTGTGCTTTACAATCAATGTTTTGGATTAAGTTATATCATGTAAAATGTAAATAATGCAATAGATTATATGAATTGGCCAATTAAAGAATGCTTAGCTGTTCGGTTTATTAAATGAAATAATATATACTTAACAAACTTTTCTCAGTGTAGGGACTCCATATAGCCTTACCTCATGCTATGAGCTATTAGAGTTCAGCGAAACCAAGTCAGGGCCTGAAGAACCCAAACCCAAGCCCAAACCCATACCCAAACCCGCTCCAGTCCAGGCAATCCATTAGCCACTGCGTTGTTTTCTTCGCTGCTTTTCCATGAGGTTTTCTGGATGCGTTTTTCTGCTCTGTGATATTTTTTATTTTTGCATCGTCGGCATCTAACAAATCGTTCTGTAATTTGATAGCTCAGATGTTTATGACTGTGGCCAGGCAGTTTTTAATGGGGCGGCTTACGGTCCTACAGAGCAACTCTCGATGATCGGGACTTGGTACTAAGTTGCCTAAAAAGAAACGAAACGTCGGCTAAGACAACAACTCTTTTACGCCCCGGAAAAACTGGACCTCAATCGAGTCGCTGGCACATTTCGATGGCTTGGGCTTTGGTTTGGGTTTGGGCCATGGTAATGGGGCTGCCGGTGCGTTGATCGCCTGCCAAATCGCACAAAATATGCTAAAAGGTTTCGCTAGATCAATTTAGAGATTTTTTGTTTAGATAAGCCTTCGTTTATTGGCTAACCAAATGGTTTAGAGCCGGTGCTTTTGCGCGGACGCACAGACCCCGCAAACATGTTACTTAATCTCAAATGGCGCTGGCCGCCTCGATACGGATACCTTCCCGAAAATCAAGAGGGGCAGCAGCCGGATTGGGGGCCAACATATGTTTCTGCCTCGTATCAGATCCGAGCCAACGGCAATGACAAAGCAAAGCCAAGCCGAGATGGAGTCGCAGATTTGGCTGGTGGAGTTGGAGATGGAGATGGAGTGGCAAACTCCAAAACTCAGGTGCAGCAGGAGGCACATACTTCCGGAGGCCACTTTGAAATCACTGAGAAAAGAGATTTGGAATTTTGTAAGTACTTGTTTTTGGGGCTTTAATTTTATTTGTTTAAAAGAGACATAAAAACTGTTGTGGTAAAACCCACTAAAAACTGATTGCTTCTTAATGGGCAGCTTAACTATTTTAAGTAAGGGGTTTTCGGTTAGAATAATGCATTGAATAGCTCATAACATAAAACACTCATTTAAAAGACGTAGGTAATTTTAAAATAATAATAAAACGTGTTGTTATTAGTTAATTACAATTACGTCTGCCAATTTTAGGAACTGCATTTTACAGAGTGCAGGAGTGTGTGCCTTATAACTAGATGAAATTGACATAAAAGGCCAAACCCATTGCGGATTGCATAACCAGTTGACCAGCAACCCATTTCCATGTTGATTAATGAGCGGGTTGTGTTTTAGCCGCCAGAGTTTTGCCATGTTGCGACAGGGCCACGTCAGTTTAAGCTGGAAGAGATCTCCTGCTCTCCTCGGGCATCCGCGATCATAATGATGATGCGGTGTCAGGTCAGCATCAAGAGCTGTCCGTCGCCCCTGGAACACCGGACAACTGAAAAACTGGACAGCCGGACAGTTGGACAGCTGGACTGCGGAGCAGGAGTTTAAATGTTTACTTTTCCCCGTCGCCAGTTGATGTCACAGAAAAATGAAAACAAGGGGGAATAACTAGGCGAGGAAAACGAAGACGCAAGTGCCCTATGAAACATATGCAATTTATAATATTACAACTTGCATAAACTTAATTTATAACATTGTTTAAATTTGCGCAGAGAAATATAATATAATTCAAAATTAAATCATAAAATAATATTAGCTACATCTATATAAAGACTATATAAAATTTTAATACTTAATGGACATTAATCGATTTTATGAAAAAATTCCATAGCTTTAAAAAGTTTTGAAGTTGAAAATCCCTGATGATTTCAAAGGATACTTATCAAAACCTACTGCACATTTAAGAGTCCCCCAGCAAGGGTAACAAAGAGTCACACATGGAAATAAAATCGCGGAAAATAGCCAACTTAATTAAATGAAAATATATATTTTACCAAAGCGATCTTGTTGCGCCTGCCGCCTCATGTCCCAACGTCCCTGCCTGCGCCACTTGTTCCCTCTTTAGCTGGTGTCGCCTTGCGTGTCAACTGAACATCATGCGTAGCGCAGAGTCTCTCCTTTTGGCTGATTCTCCCCACCAAAAAAGTAAGCGCGTAGAAGCCCCAATCCGAGCCCATGTCCCCCCGGACAATCTCCTCCCCCGGCAAGTGCTTACATGTTACACCAATTTCAGTCTGGAAATCCTTGTCTGGTCTTAATATGATTTAGTAGCCGCATGCTTGGCTTGACAAGTGTCCATTTGAATACTCATTGGCTCAACAAGCAGCTAGTCCCCAGACTGGCACTGGCACTAGCAGTGGCGTTGGCACTGGCTCCTGGGATCTAAGCCTTACCCCCTGTAAAGAGAGGGCCCCTGCTAGGCCCCACCATCGTTGATTTGTGTGTAATTTAATGAAATTTACATAATATTTTGTTTTTAATGAGGCCTAAGGTGATGTTTAAATGCTTTGACTTGGCATAGTCGGTAGTCTTGGTCGGTAGCTGGTTGGCTTGCCATTAAGTCCGGTTGCGATGCGGAATGGCGCCGACTGCTGCTCCATTTTGGACTACCAGTTTTGCATTATTTTTGGACTTTGGGCCCGCGACCTGCCACAAATCCGCAAATCCTTAGCCCAAATGTAATCCTTAGGCCGGAATGCTGAGAAATAAAGAATCCCTTTTAATTGTCTGACAAATTTGCTGCAACTTAATTAAAGGGCGATAAAGTTGGCCCCATCCGCTCGGCTTTCCCCGGCTAATTAAGTCACTTTGGCACCGCTATCTGCTGCTGGCACACACATATTTCATGTTGCTTGACGCTCGGAGACGTCCTGTACAGGTTGCACTCCCTGCCGCCACTCGGGAGCGCGTCGTCCGTCCAAAAAGGGTGTTCCAATCAAAACAGACAAACACCTTTGCAAAATGCACTCGAGCACTGATAACTTGGCAAGGCGAGCCCATGCCATTTCCCTTCGGTGCCCGTTAATAAGCGTAGATTATTTATGTTTATTAACCCTTAACATGTTTGCATTTTGTAAAACGAGACTCTTAATGTGAGCTTTATCAGGCCCGGCATTTGCAATTGCTTTAGGTAGGCTGTACATTTCGGTGAAGTGCGGTACAAACCAAAAGTTGGCAAATCTGTAGATGTATTTAGTCATATGTATACAGTCGAAAAAGTATTTTACGTATTTTACACGAAGTATGCCATTGCTAATTGTTCAATAAGCAGAATAGAAATTTGATTAGTTGTTCTGTGGTTATGATTTTGAAAACAAGATTACTTTAGTCGGAAAACTTTCATATCAAAAGCTTATGCTTGCGCCTATTAACGCCTATTAATCACGATAACGATAAATAAGAAAAAAATCTTTATAAATCTCATCTTATACCAAGTAAAGGATTGAGCCATCAGCTTTCTCTTTCTGCAGGGCATTGGGGAGCCGGAAAAGCCCAACCTCAGCCCGGCGATAAGTGCCAATCGGTGCGCTGCCTTTTCCTGTCACTGGCGAACCACTGGCGAACCGCTCCTCCAACCCAAATGTTATATGTATTTATGTACATACGTGTATAAAGAAGAACCTAACCCGATTCCATTGATTTGACGGCGGCGCTCCTCTGCAGATTGTTTTAATGATGCTCCCAACTCGCGGAAGGGGAAAAAAGAGGGGTTTGGGGCACGGGGCATGGGGCATGGAGCACGGGGGTTCTCCACTGGCGCCCGATTCGAGGATGGTCGGTTAATGCACTTTTTTACATGATCATATGCGTTTATCTTTTTGTTCCTCGATGGCGGCCAGTTATCGGCCGGTTTTTGGTGCTTTGGCACTCATTTAATAAGTTTGTTTTGGCTAAGAGATTACATGAACCTGCAGTGTTCAATCGCAATCAAATTTTTGTTGAATTTCTTCTTTTTTCTCAGAAAAGGACGGTGCAGACTGCGATTGCCCCAACTCCTTGGAGTACGCAATCTCTGGTCCCTCCATATCTGTCGCAGAGTTTTCCTTTTGCTGTGCTTTTGAGTTGGGTATTCGTGTTTTGCGTTCTTCATTTGGACCCTTGGCGTAAAGTGTCGCTTGGCGAGTATCGTGTGACATATCGAGTGTGAAGTGTCAATTTGAATTTATTGATAACGCACTGAGGTCGTCTCACTTTGGCTCCTCCAACCTCCGACCAACCAGCATTTTATTTCTAAAGCAGGTCTACGGAGGGAACCCAATTACAGCCGCATAAATTCCGCCACCAAGTGCTTGGCTATTTGCGGCTGGAATTTATGAAACGCTGATTTCTGCCATCCATTGCCATTGCAATCAGCTGAAAAACTCCGGGGAAGAACCAGGCGAACCAAACAGACATGGCCATAAAAGTGTCCTCGTCTCGCGCTCATCATCATCTTAACTCTCTTTTTGCCCGCAAATTGTTATTTATCACGGTGAGCTCTATAAATTCAACAATTTCGCTTATTGCGACGGTGGTTTGCATCTAATCAATTTCCGAACGTCTAAATCAATGATTAAGAATGTCCACGTTCTGGAAATGGCAAAATCTTTGCAAAAATAAGACCTTGTGCCTTGGGTCTGAGATTTGTCTTTGCTTGATTGTATTCATGCCACTACTAAAAATTGTCATTTTATATTTAGAAATAAAACGGGTAATAAATATTCAGATATAGTTACCATTACATTTTCATATATTATATATAAGTGTGCATCTTGAAATTTGTAATAAAATGTCAAAACTTATGTAATATTAAAGCGAATTGGGCAATGATTATTTATCATTATTATTAAAGCTTGCCTATAATAAGACTTTGTTGAAAAGGAAAGTGATATCAAAAATGTATTCATACATAAATATATACCATTAAATATTCATTCTATAATCCTCTACATATAACATATATGAAGGAATTTTCTATTGTATGAATGATTTCCATTTTATGAATGGCATGATCCTTATTTAAATGAACTAAGAAGTTCTCATATTTTTCCAGTGCATATTGACAACGATTCGATGCGGCTGCGACGACAGGAAACATCGTGTAAAACTAGCTAAAGGTACATGTTGTGAACATGAAAGGGCTCGGTCTGGTCGATCTGGTAACCATGGAGCTGCGGAGCAGTGGACATGGCTCTTATCGTCGCGACCGGGCCAACAATGAAAGCTACAACATTATAATGGACAGGCCGAAAGCGGTTCAAAACCAAGCCAAAACCACAACCCAAACTAAATCCAAAAACAAATCCCCACAGCTGCAGGGCAACGCCACACGCGCGACGATCGATGATCTCTTTTCGTCTTTTCCGTCTTTTCCGCCTTTTTAGTCTTTTGCGTTTTCCTGCTGCTGCTCCTGCTCCTGCGACCTCCACTTTGGACACGCCGGTGCACCGGCCCCGATAAATAAAAGCGGCGCTGGCTCCAAGACCCCAGATCCCAGAAGATCAGGCCAAGATCCGAGTCGGGTCCAACTCCAACTCCAACTGCAATTCCAAGTCGAGTGCCAGGCGACAATGAAACGTCTATTTTCCCCACATATCCAGACACTGGGATCCGGACGGACTGGAGGACGGGCTAATGTACACACGAATGTGTTGCAATTGTCACGCCAAGTGAAGTTACAAATTTATGAATGCCAAAAAGGCGGCGGCCCTCCTCACTTTTTCGACTCCATCCGCGAGTCTTGCTGGGAGTCTGTTTCCCTGTTTTCCCTTCTTTCAGTCATCTCTGGGATGTGCTTGGCGAGTATCTGTGAGGTTGACTTGGCACACGGCACGCGGCAATACAAAAACCCATAAATATGTTAAGAGTCAGAGTCAAAAGTTTGCTGGTGCTGTGCGGTCTAAAGCAGAAAAATACAGAGACGTATCCGACTTTCTCATTAAGGAGAAGACTTCAATTCGATTCGATGGGCAGGTCAGGGTCCTCCAGACATTAAGGTAAGTCCCTGCGAGGTATTTTTAAGCTCCTCAGGGCACGGATGAAGTTGAGATCATGATAACTACTCAATACAAGTTTTTATGTGCTTAGAATGACCTTACCATAAAATGTAATTACTTATATATCATTAAAATTCCCCATAAAAATAATTAAAGCACTCATTTGAAAAAGATTTATGACTTACTTAGTGACACATAGTTGTTCTGATTTTTGGAAAGCTTTCCGCAAAGATTAGACTCGAGATTATAAAGATTTGATTTTATATTATTATTACCAAACATTTCTAACCTAAGAAGTAGATTACAGATGATCGGCAACCTAATCTCCGGCTAATTTAATTTCCTTTAGCTGGTCATTGCTTTCACCATCATCTAAAAACCATCAAAGCATAATCCAAACTTCGCAGGCACTTCTCTCTCCTTCCACCTTCCCCCTCCACTTAGCTTTATAGCCAATTTAAATAAGATAATGTCCACGGCGAAGGGGAAGTAATGTGAATGCCCCCAATTGTAATTAAAGCGCAATAAGCTACATCAATATTTTTCGCTGTTCTGACAGCAGCAAGCCTTTTCAGCCTTTTCAGACTCAGAGCCAGAGACCAACTCCCAGTTTGAGCTATCCAACGCTCGGATTCTGCAGCCAAGAGCACTCAGAGATTCACGAGGGCTTTCGAGGGAGAACTGGTGGACCCATCAATGGATTGCAGCTCGGCTGAGACAGCGTTTCCAATGATTTATTGAATTTAAATCACTTGTATTGGCAACAGTCCCGCTGTGAATTTGTGACATTTTCGTAAACGAAAAATGTCAGTTACGATTTTTTATCGACTACAAATTCGAATGTGCTGGTATTTTTTCCAATGAGATAGAGGCCCAGAAATGCAGGCCCTAGGATCTGAAGCGTCTCTATGGTAATCTCGGTAATGGCGTTACGGTACATGACGATCTTAAAACCAGCTTAAACTACTGTAAAATATAGTTCAGACTCATTTGGAGCTATAAATTCCCGCGGGGCCATTAAATTACGGCACGCAACACGACGGCAGAAACCATCATCGGAGCCTTAACCGCTAATAAAGTTATTAACTCGCATCAAAGTTTGGCTTGTTAAACTCCCATAAAAATTCAAAATATATCAGCAGACGCGGCAAGCGAGCAAATCAATAAATGCATATAAATGTTTTCGGGGGAGATACATTTGATTCCAGTACATGTGATGGGGTTTCGCTGACGACCGCTCAACATCGTTCATTAATTAGAAAGCGATCTTGGAGCATGGAGCTTGGAGCATGGAGTTTGGAGTTGGAGTTTGGAGTTTAGAGCCGCAGGCTCGATGTTCCCCCAATTAGAAATCGACCAAAATGACTTCATTAGAAAACTATAACAGCCTTGTTAACATTGTCTCCAAACTTGCGGGTTCAGAAAAGTCACGAAACTCATGAAATAGTTTTAGCTCCAAAGATCCTAAACCTTTTCTGTATTTTCTGTGTTTTAAGTAGTATTTAATTATTTTATGGACGGTACAATTTTGGGTCTGTCATAAAAATCAGACCTCAGTTCATTCCAAGCCTCATTATCGGAGTTAAGCATTTGTTGGGCATTCCAAAAGAGACCTCATAAATTTCCATGGCTCGTGGAAAAGTTGGGAAATCAAACATATTTATATGACAAGCAAATCACTTAGCCATCGGCTTGACTCGAGCCTCCAGGCCTTCCAAACCAACACCTTCTATCCAAGCGGTCTAACCACCAGGCAATTGAATTCAATTGGCTTTCAATGCCGCAGCACGACTTGAGCTAAGAAAAAATCAATTTTTATGATCAATCTCACTTGGCGTGTCTCGAAATTGGCAAATTAGCCCGCAAAATTGCCGCAAACAATCTCCAAAGGTTTTCATTTTATTCGCCGGCGGGCCCCGGCTTACCCCACCCATCTAATATATTAGATGGCAATTTATTTTAGTTTAAGCCGTTTGCCCCTCTGTCCCAAAAAGAAATGCAAATTGGAATAAAAATTAAAACAGAAAACTAAATAGGGAAAAATATTTTCGATCAGATTTTATCGCGTTTTTTATTTGTGGCTTTATCTCTTTATCTCGATCGTAGTGTCGGCATCTCCGGGCGACAAAGTGAAAAATTTCTACCAAAACAGAAACAACGCACAGAGGCATACGAATACCTAATTAATTGAACCGAGAGGTCCCCAAAATTTCGACCTTATGACTTGCTTTGACACTTTGGCTTTGTCTTAGAGAAGAAACCCTTGTGCAGCAGCCATAAATTCAACGGCAATTATGTCAGTTTATTTGGAGCAAAGCATATGTTAATTTATGTAGCTTCAAGATATAATGGATCCAATAGTCGAGATGCAAGAGGCGGAATATGGGCAGTTCACAATTAGATGCTGATTTCGATATGTAAACAGCAGGTGTTAACAAAGCCAAACCAGAAGAGCCGGCCACCAGTTGCTTCAAAAATGTTTCGTTAATAATGCATAGACACATCCATTTTACAAAAGCTGTTCAGCCTAAACATTCGTAATTTTAAAATGGGACACAGCATGATCCAAACGACAACTATCCGAAGATGGAAGAAAGTAGCTGGCTAAACAAAAGAATTTAGAATTTACATTTGTATAACTACTAAATCATTATGTTCCTTGCAAGATAAGTAAATGGTTGCCGTTTGTCAAAAATCCTCTTTACAATAAATAAAATATATTTGCAAATGGGTTTTAAAAGACTTAGGATGTAATGCATAATTTCAAGAAAGATCTCTATAGTCACTTACCTAATGCAAATTCCAGAACAGAGGGACACATGAAAGTAGGACTGCTCACTAGCTTCACATAGCGGCGATGGCGTTAATAGTTCATAACCCTATAATAAATCGTCCATTTGCAATCTCCTTGGAATTAACATTTTTAAAGAAGGATCGTAATGATCTTGTGTGGTTGATTTCAGTGCTCATTAATTCACCCAGTGACTGCTAATGATGCACCCTCAATCATTTACACGATTCACAAGCCATAAACATGTGCGAAATTCTGGGGGAACAGCCACCCTTTTCCATGTGGCATTTTCCTTTGTTGCCACCCAAGCACTTGTCAGCAATGGCGCCAAGTGGAAAATATGATGGGGATTGGGAATCCCTCCAATGAGGAGTGCCACAACTGGGTGACTTATTAGCAATCTAATTAAGTTGTTCCAAATGAAATGTGACATATGTACAACATATCATTTATTTGCCAGGATTAAATTGGATTTAAAAACAAAGTGAAGAAGGGCAAAAAGGGTGCTACTTGCAACGAAATTAACACGTTTAATGTTATTATTTATTAAAATTATAATCTAACCCAGCTGAATAATTACAATAAAACTATCCTCAAAATTCTATTTATCTTGTATTACGCAAATCTCAATCAGTAGGTATCTACTAAAATCGTGTTATAAAGTTAACGTTTTTCTAGTAGCAACAACTTATTTAGGCTTCGCATTTATATAACTAAAAATTCAAAATATATAACAAATTAAATTACCTTTTCCCACCATTCTGTGGACAGGTTTATAGGTTTCCATTGGTTCATCGGCATCGACGTCCTTCGCACTTGGCCATCATAAATTATCCTCGTAATGAGACTCAACAGGCGCCGCTGTGGATGCTGCTCCCGATGCCCCTATGCTACCCATTGCCGCACTCGAATTGCATTTAAAATACATTTAAAAAAGCGCTGGCCCATTTATCATTTTGGTTTATTTATTGCAGACCAATCCTTTCCACCCAACTTGCTGGGGACTGCTGCTGTTTGTACGCATCCCCATACCGCCCGATGAATAATTGCCACCATCTAGGCGGAATGTTATCAGCGGCATAATTAAATAACGCCAGGAGGTAGTCAGATCTAGAAATTCGTGTACTCAGTTATGACTAACACCTCCGGTCAACTGTGATCGCCGATCATGTTCTTCTAATTGCCATGAGCCTGCGATATTCCTAATTTTCTGCTCAGTCATGGCATTTATCTATTTAAATAACCGAATTCATAAGCGAGTCAAAACAAAAATCAATTAAAGCGAACGCAATAATCGATCAATGGCAATTGCTGCACTGAGAAGGAGAGAGTGCCCGATAGTGATCACCCGGCCGAGATCGCTCCGTTTTGGTCCCATCCCATATCTGCGGTTGTTCCACCTGATCTCGCAGCGAATAAAAATGGAAAAACGAGTTGACCGAAAGATCGAGCAACTTCCAATTAAACGTCAAGCTAAATGAAGCGTAAAATTGCCCGTTGCTGCCGGTCTTGAATGCGGTTTTTCTTAAAACACACACACTCACACACAGAGACACACACACTCCAGCGGAACCGAGAAGAATGTGCGATCCTCTTTTGCAAATGTGACAGTGTAATAAAAAATCAATTTCACAATAAATATCTCTTGTTTCCGCAGCGATCCGGCCGGCGGAGGCCGAGGAAACCAGAATATCTTATCACAACCAGGCATCGCGGAGCGTGAAGTGGTACTTAGGATGAGGATCTGGAGATCAGGTGATCAAGAGATCTGGAGATCCGAAGATCGAGAAGATCGGGAATCGCGAACTTAGTGTCGGGCATCGAAAAGATTGGAGGGACAAATGAAAAGTGTGGTAGCCCAACTGTCAGCGATTGATGTAGCAGCCCTTTATCATTATCACATCTGGCCCGGGGCAGGTACCAGACATTGACAGAAAACCGAGAATCAAGAATCGAGTATAAGTATCAGGAATCGAGTATCGGCAATCGCCGCGTGTCCCGCTCAGGACAAATGCCTAAGCAGCCCGTCAGCGTCGGAGAGTCTGGCCCAGATCCGCAAAGCGGATTCGCGGTGCACTCAAAAAAAATGTTCACAATTTTTGTTAGAGTTTCCTGGAAATTCGTTAAAGCATCTTACACAAAAGCAAAGTTGATTGCTTGACTGTAAATTTTTAAAATTCTTTTTAGGCAATCAAATGCAAACCAAAGGAATTACTCTTCATATTACTTAAACGCACTACTTTAATATAAGTTGAAAAAAATTCATTTAAGCAACGTTTTCAAATTATAAAATATTTTTCCTAGAGTTATCATCTATGTACTATTTTATATCAATGCTTAAGAGTCCTTTTATACACATCACTATCACCTTAAATATTTCCCAAGTGCAGACATACCGAAAATAAATACTCTGCAACATGTCGCAGCCCCTGTCTGCTGTCTGTTATCTTAAAAACCTTGTTGTCGTCTTAATTATTGCGTTAATGAGTTTTCTGTTTGCTCTTCTTCCCTCCAGCCAACCCGTTCCGCCGCACAGTAATACAGCATCTCGTGCTATTATCAATCAATCGGCGATCGACGATCGTCGATGGTCGATGGTAGGCTGGATCGAAAGTCTGTGGCAGGAATACTCGGCTGATCATATGCGGCGATAAGCGACCAATCTACAATATGTTTGTATAAAAAATAGTGTGAGTGCTATCGCCTTGCACTGATATTTATTAAGAAGCGACGATAAGCGATCTTACGTAGCATGCCGCAGAAAAAAAAAGGAATGCGATCTTAAGGACCGACAGGATACGAAATTCCAGTAGTGGGGGTCACAGCTTATGGATTTCCATGTCGGAAGATCCCCCACCCCACCTTTTAAAGTCCCACATTTAATTAGCACGTTCAATTATACTCGTATATATCCACAGCTCAATACAATGGATCAATAAACAATTTATCTGGGTGTGCGTGTTCCATTTCATTGCTTCAACTCTGAGTTTAACTTTGATTAATTGTGGGAGCCAAGAATTCCCACTGCGAAAGGGTTCTCATTTCTCCCCCATTCCCATTCCTTCTCTATGATCTCGGTGTGGTTTCCCAACTCGGGCAAGAATAAATTGGTGAGGTACTCAGGCGTGTAGTTTCCTCGGAGGAGTGAAAAATTAATGATTTGTTGATTTATGAATTGGACCGGGAGGTCAAGTCAAGTGTACAATGATAAACGAAGGCGAAAACATAAAGTATCCAGAGTGAGGAGGACATGGGGTGGTTCGCTGTCTGTGGGGTCTCTTGGGAATTTTGTGGGTGAGTAATTGAAACCGATCATGGAGAACTGGGAAAAGTGAACAGTAGATGAGTTCTGCATGATTGCTTACTAAAAGGAAATCAGGTTATAAATTGTGTTTTTTTCAGTGCCGAATAACCTCAATACAGGTGACTAAATGATCGACAAGACTTGAAAAGACCACTTAGGAAACTGTCTATCTAATGAGCTGAAACAGATTCCCTAGTTAAGACATTCAGAAGCAAAACAATCAAACTCCATAGAATTAAAATCTCAGATCAATAGTTTGGACATTCAGAAGCAAAACAATTTGCAGTAAAACAGCACTAAAATAAATAACATCCCATCATTGGATCGCTCCAAAAAGCATACAATAGATATCCGCCCTTTGAAAAGCCAAGACAATACACTTCCATCTGGAGTCCATTTGGGGAACACAACGTCAAGTGTTGGATGCATAATTCGGCTGTGGACTTCACTTTATGACCGAAGAACATTTGTGACTAAATGCAGCTGGGAATTGTGGAGCTACCACCTCGCAGGTTGGCTGCATTCTTATGCAAATCGCTGTTGGAGTGCCAACAAAGGAGATCATGATCATAGTCCACATTTTGTTGGCCGATTGTTAGGCGCTCATTGTTTGGCCAGTTTATGGATCGCCAATTTACGACTGCTTAGAAGGAAACGTGTCGAATGACACAAAGTGCTATCAAACATTAAGGTAGCAAAAGGAAAACCATTAAATCCGCATCTATGAACATGTTAATTTCTCAATTGTTTGCTTTGGCCATATATACAGTCACATACCCATAGACACTCGCCTCAATTAGTTTTCACTTTTATGCAGAGTGCACCGAACATAATTGCAATAACTTAGGAAAACACAACAAACAAGCAGCAAAACATACTCAAATTCAACCAAATAAAATCACCAAGCCATTCAAATTGATTACAAAACCAAGACATGCGAACACACTCTGAGCCCCGAGGATGAATCCTGTCCAGGTCTTCTGATAAACATGACTTGGCGAAAAGTTTTGTTCAGTTTGTTTGGACTGATGCCTGTTTTTATTGTTTAGCTCGTTATCAAGTCAAAATAATCAGCAGTCGGCAGTGGATCTGCGGCACTAACAATTGTCATTGTTAAAGGCAAGCCAAGCTCACAAGAGCCAACCAAGTTCAAGTCCACATGGCAAATGTGCCCCATCATGTCGGGCCATCCAAGTGCCAACCATGTGCCGTCCAGGGGCATCCAGCTTCCAGGGGCCCCCTTAAAAAGTGAAGCTCCTCATCATCGCCACCGAAACAGGAACAAAATCAGAATCTCCCGAGTCTAAAGCTCCCCCAGACGCTCCGAACAATGCAACATGATTCGCGAATTATAAACACCACGCGCTAATGCGAAAAACGGGGGGTTCGATCCTCGAATTGGCAATACCCTAGGATTGTACTATCAAAACAAGTTGCTCAAGCAAGTTTAATTTCCTGGGAACCTTAATGGGAATGCCTTAATTTATGGTTCTGAGTACAACTATCATAAACGCGGTTGGTAGACGAGCCACAAACTAAATAGTGTTTATCATATTATTTCTAAGAAATGGAACAAGTTAGGAAGTTGTATAAATAAATACATACATCTCTTTCATATTTGTAATATTTAAAAACTAATAGCTCATACCCTCTTAGAAAGAGTATCTCAACCATAATTTTCATATATTTCTGGAGCAATATAATCGCTGGCTGTCTGGAAATTAAGCAGCCGCCGCAGACAGACGATTCCGGAGATTCGCTGAAAGTCCCGTCCCGGTAATTGTGGCAAGTGGTGCGCCTCTTGTGGCTGCCGTTGCAGCTACTGCTTTCCACTTCACCGTGGCAGCAGCAAACTGCAACTGCAAACTGAAACTGCAAGACACAGCTAACAACAGCTCTACACAGAAGCCAAAACGTGTCGTCCTTTTGAGCCACTTGAAGTGCTGCCCCTTCAGCTGAAGAGTGTGTCTTGATGTTGCGGCTGCCGTTGTTGCAGTTGCTGCTGCAGCAGTTGTTGTCATCATCTTGGTACGTGTTGCAAGAGCAGCAGCGGCGGCAGCAACAGCCTCGTTTTTAATTAAACAATGTAAGCAGAAGGCAAGGAAGAAGCTAAAAAATAATACAAAGACCCAACCAAGTTCAAGTTGGCTTGTGTGAGTTATGAGTTGCGCAATCACGACTTCTTGTCTCTGCCCAAAAAACGCAGTCTTCCTCTTTTCGGGCTGGCTGATTAAGTTTTAGAACAAATGAATTAAAAAACGTGCACTTACCTTTTTCTGGCGGCGGCAAAGGCTACCAATCGTGTTGGCTTGTCAGTATGGAGGTGTGAAGTAATTTGGCCAAAAGGGATTACCTGATTTAGCAGTGGCAGCTGTACCTCTGCTGCCGCCTGATCCTTTTGTGCTGGCCCGGTTTTTATGGCTATAGGAATTTCAGGCAGATGCTTGAACTTTTTGATTTCACTTACCTGCAAGTAAGGAGGAATATGCTCGTACATACATATGTATGTAAACAGCGTTTTAAGCTCCAACGATCTCTGTGTAAAGATAAAATATTGTAATTCATTTAAGTGAACAAATCAGGCAGAGATCAGGCAGAGGCTAAAAGAACTGTCCACTTGGGAGTCAGGAAAAGTCAAAAGCCAACAGCCTCCACGGTAGATTGTTGTGATGTGATTACGTCAAAATTATTAAAACAGTCTCGAGTCCCTCATACATACTCTGTATGTCATGTTTCCCAATTCGTCTGCTGCCTTGATCGACACTGATCTCAGATAAGACAGTCAAACAGCAAACCAACCAAAAAATGTATATTATAGCCGAAAAACCGAACAGCAGAGACAAGTGCATTTGCATCAGAGATATCCCCCGATCTCCACCAACCCGTTTTCCAAATCTCGTGTGAAGCAACGTTTTCCCAAAAGATGAAAACAGAGTCGCTGAGAATTTATAAACACGGGATTTGGGGTGTACCGAACAACTTGTTGAAAAATATGAACAAATGAAAATATTTTCACCAACCAGGCCAAAACATAAATGTGCATTAAATAGACATTAAGTTGGCTCCCCGCTCAAGATTGTCAGCATTGTCTGTTCCCGGGTTTTATGCTTTGACAGGCCATAGACACACACAAGGCTGACTACAATGCCATTAGTCCCTTGACAAAAGCCAGCCCAACGACAATTGACAACGACGGGTATCCAAAAGTATCAATGGAAAACGCAGGGCAACTTTACAAGTTAGGCTGGGAAACGGTGTGAACTTTCTTGAACACTTACAAAAATTGTTTAATATTAGTGTTTACACATTTTATATAAGTCCATATAATAACTATCTTACTAGATTTTTAAGAAAATCGGAGTAACTAGTTGTCCTTCAAACGATTTTGTTATTTTACTTCATTATACATATATGTATTTTCTCTTTGATTATATTTAAAATACATTAGTGACAAATGTGTACAAAGATATATGTACGTGCCTTTGATTATTATAAATTTACTTACAAATAATATTTACTTTTTACATATTACCTAGAAACACTTTATTAAAAAGGATTCGCTGTCATGGTTTCAACCGCTTTTATCTGCTACTTTAAGTCATTTATATAATAATAGTTCCAACACTATAAATTTGGAAAATATACTTGTTTTCAGTGCATTCTAACTCGTTCTGGTTTCAATTGTGATTCCTCTAATCGCTCGTTAAGCTCCCAGACAAAAACACACGGCTTTGATTATTAGATCGTTGAAGCTCACACAGAATCCATTCCATTCTATTCCATTCCATTCGGTGGGACTGTTCTCCTCTTAAGATTCCTCTGCGAGAGTTGTTAGCATTTCCTAGAAGCCAAGCCAGGGCAAGCCAAATGCGTTTTGTCCGACGCATCCGGCCAAGATTCTGGACTGGAGCAGGGCAGCTAGAGGAGGTAGCTGGGAACACGTCTGGGTTCGTGTAATATGCAAACTAGTGAGTCTCTCTAGCGATAACTGTACAGATAGGGGTTTTCAGCAGCAACACAGGCCTACAAATTGCAGGCAGTATACGACGACGCGATTTATGAAGACTGGCAAATCACGGCGCGATCCTACAGATCAGGTAGTACAGGTAACGCCTGCTGAAAGCTGGCACAGCTGTTGCAAAAGGATTAGCCTGCACAAGAGATAAGGACACTGGGTAATCCTCCCCACTACCTGACTCACTCCCCAATCCACTACCTAAATTTGCATAAAAACTTAGGTTCTTCAAACCAAGAGCACATTCAACCAACAGCAACCTTCGAGGAAGCAACTCAGTCATCACATTCAACAAATAATACATATAATAGTTCAGCATGTCGCAAATGCACAATACCGCATTCTACAAGGACGCCCTGGATGCTCAGCAAAATAGCTGCCCAACGATGGAGGAACTTGAGCCAAACTACATCGACAGCCTGCACATCATATTCTTCGAGCAGATTTTCGAAGAGATCGACAACCTGATCGATCAAGTTCGCATGGCTAGGGCCTATCCACAGTTCATGCCCCAGATTCTCAAGTTCTGGCAGAGGCGACTTCACCTGATCATTGGACCAAATACGCCCTTCCTTGGACTCCTGGACATCGAGGACTACGTCTTCTTCATGGAACACATGGCTGATAGCTTCACGGATCTGCATGTCCACGATGGCGTTGGTTCATTTTCGGAATTCTACGACTACATCACACACTTGTGCGACATCAATATCACCAAGTTTCCCAAGGTGGACACTTGTATACTGGCGGGAAATCCCAACACTGTAGTTGATGAGGACATCCGGGACTTGACGGTGATGTTGCCCAATCTCAAACGCCTAATGACCTGCATGAATCTGTCTGGCATATATATGCGTGGCTTCAAGAAGTTGGAGGAGCTCGTCTTCAACTCCTTGTACCACTCGGTGCCACTGGACAGCCGCTGGATGCAGGATATCTGTCTGACAATGACCAATTTAAGGGTCCTTGACATCACCGATCAGTTCGACAGTTGCGTAAGGCTCACAGACATCAAATTGCCCAATCTGGAAGTGCTGAAAATCAACTTGAGCACCGTGGAATGCATGCTATCGGAGGTGCTACAGTTGCCCAAGTTGCAGAAACTATCCGTGCGATTCGATGATTCCCGGCAATTGAACGCAGACCAGGAGACCATCTTCCAGCAGATTGTGGTGGCCAAGAGTGAGAGGATCACCAGAATTGCCCTGAACAACGAAGTGGTCCAATTGCCAGCTCGCTGGCAACAAAGCCTGCTGATGGAACTGCCCAAGCTGAGGAGGGTGATCTGCGAGAACTGGAGCCACAATGACTTCTTTCTGGATCGCCAGCACATGCCCTGCCACCAAATGGAGGCGCTCAGCTTCAGTGGCTGGGAGATCGTGCGGGAGACTCAACTCATGGAACTGGTGGCCGAGTGCGTCAATCTGGAGCACTTGGCTCTGAACAGCTACCATAGCAACTGGGAGAAGCTCACTAAGCTCGTGAACATCCGCAATCAGGAGAGGAATCCACGACCCCTGCAGGTATTTAGTGACATGATGTGGGGCAACTTCACACCCGAGGAATACTATCACTGGCAGAGCAACAAATATGTTCAGGTCACCTGTGACAGCAGCGAATACGAATACCAAGAGGATGGCTTCGAGTTTGATTTTGAGTAACATTAATACTGCCAATTGTATATATACGCCTACACTAACATTTTTTCATGAATTTTGTAATTTTATGTAGTTTGTATTGTAAATAAATAAGACGCACTGGCTAGATCAAAAGCAACACAAGTTTTCATTCTCAAACACTCCCCAATTGCAGGCAATTTTCCAAGAGGTATCCTCCAACGGCAAATATTTATTTATTTCGCATTGCAGCGCTTTAGGGTCTGGCAAATGGAAAAATCAACACACTTTATGGCCAGCCAAATGATTTAACTGTGCTCTGGGCCCCAAGTTGCCTTCTTGGCTTCTTGGACTCTCCTCACATGTGGCATGACCTCCACTAACATGGCCAGTTAATTTCGCGAGGCATAAATTATTTGATTTGATTGAGTCGGAAAATGAGTTCGCAAAGTGCCCAAAGCTCTTTGCCGACTGGCCAACTCAGTTCCCCGATCACCGAACCTCCTGACTATTGGCAAGCTGGCAAAAAGAAAAAAGTTTGGCTTTTTGGTTTGGCATTGGATTTGGCTCTCTTACTTCAGGGTTGGCACAGTACAACTACTTGTAAATAAGCGAGATTATAGATGCTTAACTACAAATTGCTGGCAATTTAAATACAACTTTTTTTATTTCATATTAGAAATGTTACCTTTAAACATAAATGATAACTTATAGTATTTTATTTTTCCGTAGCATATCTGCTATTAAACATCACGCGAAGGAAATTAAGCAATTTTAAAAAATGTGCAGCCGGCAAATGATTTACAAAACATTTCTCTTCGGAAAATATGGCTCTGGGAAAAATGAGCGTAGTTTGGCTTTCGTTTTCCAGCATTACGTGAGCCGATCGCGTCCGTCGGCCTAAATTATTGGCCGCACTGGCAAGTCAACACAAAGTCGGGTCTGGACTAATTTGTGGCTCCAATCGCCCCATCGAGAGATTAAAATGCAAACGAGGGCAGTCAGTTGGTCAGTTAGCTCTGGGCGACTCGGCGACGACAGTTTGGAGTGGACAAAATTTAGAAATAATGGACTATTAATTTATGGCCAACGGAGAGCAGAGATCGACTGGCCAACTGACCGATCAACTGGCGCAGTTGCCATTTCCAAAGCTTTCGGGGACAGACCTTCTACTTACTTGTGTTAGCCGCATATCTATCGGTTTTTTATTAATTGAATAATTGCAGGGGCATTTCTTTGACAAATGCACCACTTAAGGTCCAAAACTAATGCGACCCAATTAAAAGGCGGCTCCGCTACATCTTCGCACTCTAGCCAACTCAGGCGCTTTGCCTAATTTCTCTATCAATTTTATTTAACATGACACTATGGCACACAATTCGTCATGGTGATGGCGATCAAAAGACCTCAACAACCTGTCTCAAGTGTAACGAATTTTTAGGTGAAATTGGAACGCGACTTCGAGGATTTCTTGACTTTTAGGCTCCAATTCGATCGAAGCGACAACTATGTGGATTTGCAGAGTTGCGTGGAGCACGCTTGTTAATGAAATCGAATCGAATCGAATCGAATCAAATTCAACGAAATGAGGCAGCCTAGCACCAGCTGATTTTACCATAATTAAATTAAACATAAAAGGCCCAAAACCCCGGAGGCCCTTAAGTGGTGTACTGTGTCGGATAAGTCCGATCGCTCAGACCATAAATACGGCGATAAGACGTTGCGGCTTGCTTTTGATATTTCCCTTTTTTTAGTGGGAAATTAGTGTTTCCATGGTTAAGGTGAAATTAGAGCTTGTAATGATCGGTGATCAATTATGGGATATTACAAAAAATTAATTTGGTTCGCTTTTCTATAAATACAATGTGCATAGTATAAATAAAAAATTCAAAAATCGTTTTTTAAAATAATACGATAACTTTTCTGTAAACTTAATTATAAGAAGAGAGAAAGCTATCTTTGCGCCAAACTTATGCTCATACACCTTTGCAGTATTTCTGTAAACTGCTGTACTATATAATTTAAAAGAACATCTTTGCCTTTTTTTCTATGATTAGAATAAACTCGAAAATGTATATTTCAAAAAACTTGTGTATACCGAATTATAAATTTATGATAACAAATTTTTCTATGGTAGCTTATAATTTAATCAATCCATTTTTATCTTAAATTAATACCACAATACATTTATAGTAAGTTTAGGTCTTGTTAAAATTAAAAAAAAAAAACAATTCTATCCTATCTAGCAACCTTTGTGAAAAATTTTTAATCTATTAATAAACAATCAGATCGTCGACTTAAGATATTTAAATGAGTCTTAAATTAATCAATTTATCGTTTAAAATAGTTGATGTAAATTTATTATTTCCCGCCATAGAACACTCAATGGCGCGGTATTCCTCCACGAAGTCTTACCCATGAACTGGCTTTCCAGGTGGCCTGTCGCGTTGATTCGCATCACCATCGAGCCAAGAAAAAAGCACAGAAACGAAAATAACACAAAACATTAACACCAGTGTCAACAAATCTTAACGAGCTAACAAAATGTTTGGATCCGGTGCCAGTTTCCCCCAGTTTGGCGCATAACTAGCTAAACGTTGACAAATCGTTTGGTAACTCTATACTTTTGTAATGCAAAAAGAGAAAAGTAAGACCCTATTTTGGGTCTACGCACAATACACAGACCTCGGACACAGGCGAACCACGACGCCAACGAACTACAAGATAAATGCTTACAATTTTATTGCCAAACCGAAAACTTGACGTCTTGTCGCCTGTTCGTTGAATGCTCGTTCGAACCTCAATCGTAGGATGCCATTTGTTTTCGGCCAAAACGGTAAAAAAAAATGTTAAAAAAATTCTGGGGAAAAAATAGGGAAAATTGCATCCCCAAGTCACAGTTGAATTGACATCTCATTGATTAATGCCCGGCGGGCCGGACCCAGACGGTCATTGCGGCAATTGGCGCGGTTCGATTAATTTGTCACTTGGCAAAAACTTAATTACCCCGAAGATTGTCATAGCTGGCTCAGTTGGAGGCCACTTTGACGGCTGGTGTCTTTCGAAAATCGCGTGACGTATCATAAATTCCACATGATTTAATAACGTGAGCGACTCAAACCAAAACCGCCTCTCCAATGGAAGCGGTAGTTGCCAATAAATATTTGCCATTACATGTTTACTTACAAAAAATGCTTAATTTATTGCATATTCCTTGTTTCAAGTCTACACATTTTAGTCGTTTTGCATTCATTTTGGATTTGATTCGCTTTAATTTTTTTTAAGTGTATGCAGATGCAGATGAACGGCGATGGACAAATGATCGCCTGCTTTATGATGTGCTATCAATGGCCTATCAATGGCGGCGATTTTTGTTCTGTCCGCTCATTTGTAGAGCCATCAAAATGCTAATTGAAATCGCTTTTCCTTACCGCTTTTCCTAGGCATGCCGCCTTTCATCTACTACCGTCGCTGCACCAGAAAGTCAAACACGCGGCTGATAATGCTCCAAATCGAAGCCATTTGGTAGCCGCCGCGGCAAAGCATCAAAAGCTATCGCCAACTGTAAACTGTCAAATTTAATAACTGCATCTAACAATGCTTAAGAGGCAGCAAAGTGCCCAAATTGAATATTTTCAGGCAATTTAACGATCCGATGCACTCACAGACAGCACAGATTTGCATTTAAATCGTCTAGCTACCGCTGATGATTTTTTTGGTTACAAAGTCTTTTCCCCTTCCAAACAATTAATTAAAAGCCGGAGGGTTATTAAAAACAAATTTCCAGCATTAAACACGCTTATCGCTGCACCTCGCTAATGAAGACATCAACAGAGGCGCTGCAAAACAAAAGACTTAGGTGACGAACTTGACGAACTCTTTGCGAGGCTCGAATCCGATCGGTTCCGTGTGTTGGCTTCGGTCACTAATCGGGCAAAGGAAATCAAATGAATTTTATACCCACTAGCTTCAAAAGAAATCTATAGTATAGTGTTCTTATTAAAACAAAATGGCGGGGTACGATTTAGATCTAGGGCGTTCTATAATGAACATAAAGAAATCATTGCTGATATTCAATATATGTAAAAACTATCTTTTGTCATATATAAAACTATTTGAAACTATAGAAATATCAAATCAATTTTCAAAATATTACGAAACATTTACATACATATACATAAATTCCTCTAAAAATTCCAGACAGTGTACAAAATGATCATTTTGTTAATTCTCGCATAGAAATCCTAAGATCAGCTCTTAAACGAAAATCTATGGCTTTCAATTTTCAGGGTTCAATTCCAACAAAGTTTTTCATCTCCGCAAACATCGGCAGCAGAAAACCGCGGAGAGTGCAACATTTTGTAGCTCGAAGGCACGTGCATGCAATTTTCATTCATACATTATTCATTGTGCTTTTCACGAGGCAAAAGCAAAGTCAGATGGAGGTAGAAAATGCAGAGGGACAGCCCAACCATTCACATATGGACGTCTGTCTGAGTCTCTATTTACCATTTAACTTTTCGCCTGTCTCCAAAACAGACGAAAAATAATTGCCAATTTCAAGTCAATTGCCCATTTACCCTGGTTATGGCTAATAGAGAAATCGTAGGGGCAATCATACATGCAAAGGGGGGCAATTATCCACGAAGAACCATGAAACAAATTCTGGGAGAATTCCCATTTGCATAGAACCAACAATTGAGGTAATGGCGAAATTTTCGTAATTGGACCCAACTGACAATTACTTTTACACCGCAGATTTGAGACCAAGGCTCAACTTGTTGACAAGCACATTTTGAGGTGGTAACTCAATTTATTTATTTAAATTTCGCTTTTTGCTGATATTTTGTAAATATTTATGATGTGGGGCACCGGAAGTGAGCTGAGCAAGTTGACGCCAGGCCAAAAAGACCCGTGTTGGTTATGATTTATGTGACATAGTTTAATAGTGATGCAGGCTTGATAAAAAGGGCGTTGCACTAATTGAAATTGCAAATTTTTGATTGCCCTGTAAAATTGATAGAAATTTTATGCCGCTTCGCTGCAGTGTGAAACTCTTCAGTCTGCCACATTTCCTGATTTATGATACAGGCAAGGCAGTGTCACATTTATAAATTAAAGAATTATAAGCTGATAATCCAAGATCCCTCAGTTATGATTATTATGAGAGATGTTCGACGATCGAAGAGATATACGTCGGCTGTAGATTGGAAACCCTAGACAATCAACATGTGTGGCGGGCCTAATAAAACAATATAAATTGAGAAAATGCCCAATAAATATGAACAGAAACAAAAGAAAGATATTTGTAATAAATTTTCAACCAAGAAATTTGCATATAATGAATGGAACGCGTTATCGTAAATCACCAATGAAATAAGCAAAACCGACCGACATAAAAGTGTCACCTGTATAAGTCTGTCTACCTATTAGATGCTCATGTATCTACATAGACCCAAATGTAGTTGACTATATTGATGATAATGAAAACGAATGCCGCAGCGTCACACACAGACCGCAGTCCAATTGAAATGTTTTTCAAAAATTTACGACTTGAAAAAGAAAATTTTCTAGGCTATTAAATTATCGAAATCAAATCACCGGACCACCAGCATGATTTCGGAAATGGATACCACGAATGGGAGGTTGTCTTTCTACACAAGTTTCCTAATGAATAAGGGCAATACCCATTCATCCAATTAAATTATTTTTTAAAATATATAGATTCTTTGACTTTAGTTATATGTTTTGGTAAGACGTCAAAAAACGTATAAAATCTCTACCACTTAAAAAATAAGAGAGATGGAATTCACTTATAAGTAATACCCGTGGGCGTTTATAAATAATTTTCAACGCAATTCATTAAAAGCTTTACATTTTGTTAGCAGAGCTTGGTGGAAGCCAACTAAATATAAGTAAATAATCCAGTCAAAGGAGTTGTCCATAGTAACCATCAGTAAGCTACGACAACATCAGATGGCAGTCATGCTAATGAATGGAGCGCGTTTTTGTAAATTGTCTGTCAAGCGAATGCATGAATGAGTAAGTGACTGAATGAGTGACTGACAGCCAAATGGCAGAGGAGTTGCCGATTAATGAGCAACCCCTTCTTAGCCAACCAGTCGACAACAGAAACCTCTGTTAATGTCGATGGTTGCGTAGCCCTAGGGTATTCATTCAATCCGCAGGTCTGCAGACTTGAGGGTCTCTCATTAATTCAGTAAAAGGTGTTAAAAACGGAAGCCACCGTCAGTTGCTGTGAAGGACCTAACATGGTCAATCAAGCGCCAAACTGTTTGGAATTTGGGACGTTTGCAATAATATAGTCATTAAATTAAAGTGATGGAAAATTACAAGCTTGATTTTAATTGCTGACAGATATTACAGCATTTTTTAAAAGCTTAAGGGTCAAACAGAATGCAATTTACATCTTCACCTATTAAAAATAATTCATAGTTGTAGTATTCCCAAATACATTGTGATGTTATTTTGTATCTTGATATTACTCAATCTGAAAGTATTTACTCCAAGATTATGGTGGACATTGTTCTGATAATCTTCTTAGGCATCTAGGGTTTTTGGCCTCTTTGCAGTATTTTGGCCTCCTTCGCTCTGTTCAGTGCCATTTCTCAAATTCATTTCCCTGGCATAGTATGAGCCTTATTAGGTGCGAGCTTATTGTGCTGGCATTTGTTCTTGCCATTGCTTGTGTCACATTCTGAATGAGCAATTACAGTTAGTAAGAGTACAAATGTCAAATGGCCGACGTGGGCGATTCGGCTAAGTATAATTAATTTGACTTGGGGCTTAGGTTTCGCTCAGTGTAAGACACTTGAACTAATTGACAAGATTCCATATATAAGCATTTTGCGAATGAATCAAATCGAGATTTCAGTCGAAACTGGGTAAAATATGAATATGATTAGAAGACTAAGTGTGAGTTTGTGTGTGTCTGTGTGAGGTGAGCTTGGTGGGCGTTTTCAACTGGTTTCTCCGTCTCTTTCTGGGCGCGTTTAGCTGTCTCTTTTCGAGTTTTCATTCACAATCTAATGTTGGGCTTGAATCACACCCACATCATTTAAAGTGGAGCTGTGCAAAAAGGGGCTCTGTCCTTGTCTCTTTCTGTTCCAGTAGATATGTCTGTTTCCCCCTATCTTTCTCCACCTGCACCCTTTCTATCGCTCTGTCTCTTTCTGCGTTTATGCGGGCACAGCTGCAATATTTTGCAATTCAATTTGCAGTCAGCTGTAAGAAAGAGCGAGAGGTAAAAGTTCGAATTTTTCAATGAAACCACCCACGTGACCCCTTTGTATATACATGTGTGGGTGTGCGTTTCAGTGGGTGCCGTTGTCTAAAGCTTTTTTCTAAGGGGAGCCAAGCTTTTTTCGCCCAATTAGCTTTCGTTGGTGTTATTTTTAGCTGACTAGCTTTCCAGCAAAAGCTCTCAGGATTGATAGACGAATTTTGATTTCGGTTCCAGGAAAACCCTTAAAGTTTACTGCATCCGTAGAAGTCCTGGTTAAAATATGTATGTATTATGTAAGTACATATGTATGCATGTTTTCACAAGTGCAATGAATGACGCAAATTCTTCAAGTATCCCTACGAACTGCTTTTGCACACGTGGAGGGGGTTTGATTCTACTAAGAGGGTTGCGATCAAGAGTGTTGGCTGAATGCGTGGGCTTTTAGACCGAGGAAAGCCAACACAACCACTCATAGAGCTCGGTACGCTCTGGTACACTTAAAACAAGAGAGAACGCTATAGTCGAGTTCCTTGACTATCTGATACCCGTTACTCAGCTAGTGGAAGTGCAGGAGAGAGTTTTGAGAGAGTTTTTTGGCGGCTTGTGGGCGTTACAGTGGGCGTGGCAAAAAGTTTTTTTGCAAATCGTTAGAAATTTACAAGACTAATACAAAAATGAAAAAATATCAAAATATTTTTCAAAAGTGTGGGCGTGGCAGCTTTGGGCGGTTTGTGGTCGATAGAGTGGGCGTGGCAACTTGAATCGACAAGCTTGCTCTGCTTCTATGTCTTGGGAGTCTGTATGCTTAATCTCAACTTTTTAGCTTTTGTAGTTCCTGAGATCTCGACGTTCATACGGACTGACGGACATGGCCAGATCGACTCGGCTGTTGATCAAGGATATATATACTTTATATTGTCGGAAACGCTTCCTTCTGCCTGTTACATACTTTTCAACGAATCTAGTATACCATATAAGATCACTGTAATTCAGTTTAGTTCTTATGTACTTGTAATCCTAGTTACAAAGAACGCTTTCTATTGCAAGAAGCTAAATAAAGGTTTAGAATTATATAGCAAATATATTGGGTTTTATAACGGGCAATCATTTAGGTTAACTAAGAGTGGTAAAAAGCCTTCAGGCTTGACAAAAAATAAAGGTATAACGATAGTCCCCCAACAAAAATCTTTATTCAACTAGGCAGCCAGGACATCCAGGTGCTAACTTTTGTGTTCAGTGTAGGAAAACGGCTCAAGAGTAATCCAAAGGTGTTACAGCCTTATACTAGGCGATAGAAGCTCAGCGAGAGAAAAAAGCACTTTGAGGCATTGCGGGGGTTGTGTGTGTGGCTTGTGGTGTATGTTGTTCATTGCCCCACCGGCAATTGCCTGCCCATGAGTGCGACGGAGACGGCTAGCTAACCCGTTCGCATGTACAGTTGTGCCCACACACGGCAGTAACAACAACCACACTAAGACGAGGCATCTCAACTGGGCGACAGATCTCTAAGTAAGGCGATGATCGGCCCACGACTGCCACACTCACACTCTGCAATCGCAAACCGATACAGATACAAGCCATGTACAGGTACAGATACAGTGAAACCGAGGCAAAACAGTCAGGGCAGCGCTGCAAAGCGAAGCAAACCGTATTTTTTAATACCGCCGACAGTCGGACGACGAGTTGAATCGCAAAAAACGCATCGCAACCGGAAGGAAATTATCGTCTAATAAGTTGAGCACAATAAATTCGAAAAGAAGGGAGTAGGAGAAGGAGAGCTGGGGTTATATTCGTATATCCCCGATTAACGCGCCCTGTGCATGAGATCGTTAAGCGAATTAAGTCAAACGATAGCCCGTAGCCCAATATCTCGACCAGCCCATCAAATTGCGTGTTTCAAATCAAAATTGCATAATCTGAACGAAGCGGCCGGCAACGAGTTCTTTACTCTTCGCCAGCCAAGGAGATCGCGATTACAGCCGGTGGATATCTTTCGCGTAATCGCAGTAGCTCCGTCGCATCCTTTGACTTGGCCACGTTCTATGGCTGCGGATCTTATCGCTGCTTGGCCATCTGAAGTTTCAGTTGCAGTTGGCAGTAGTAGATGCAGTTGCAGTTGTGGCTGCCGTTGCTGTTGCGGTTTATACTGAGTCGCGCGTGCGTTCGCCTTTTGGCCCGCCTCGTAATTAATTACAAACGCAGTCGCGCGATCCCCACTACCCCCGGTTTGGACTACGTGGGGAAAACCCCAACGATCCTGCCTATTTACGCGCCCAAATCTTGATTTCCTAGTCCAGCTTTCTGGGCGCTTGCGTGCTCTGTTGTCGCCGACTTGCCTCCGAATCGACGACATCTGATTGCCTTTTTATAGCTGGTAAGTAGTAGTAGACCCTGGCTATATTGCACAGCCTTCCACCATCGACATCATAACAAGTATATTAATGGTTACAGCGGGGAGGGGGAGATTCTCGGTTTGGTTATGGCCTCTAATGGCATTTAATTGGGGCGGAAACATAATATAAGGCTTTATTAAATTAGTGTTCATTTTTCCAAAAACATATATTCGTAAATCTAAATTACTCGTATTTTATTGGTTAAAGCAATTCAATAAGGGTAATTTATTTCAAATAATTTGTTTCAGTGTTGATTTTCAGTATAGGAACCAGATATTCACCGAACTAATTAATTAATATTAAAAAAGTTGACCATATTTTTAGTTCCACTGACAAGTCTTAAATTTGTACTCTTACGTTATAAATGAAAAATTGCACATGCTAGAAATTTCTAGGCTGCTGCCAACAAATCAAGTCAAATCAAATGAGATCATATTGCATAAAATTACACATTCCTTAATATTTAGGAGCCGTTTTTGACAAACACCATTTGCAGATAGACTCCATATGGATTTCGAAACAAACCTGGTTTTTTATGAAGCCGTCGAATGTTCGAGAAATCAATACGATTTCTTGATTTACCTCCATTAAATGTGAAAGGAAATGAAAAACGTTTTTATTGTTATGTTAAAGTTATTGAATATGCAATACGAGAGCTTGAACATAACGATTTTTGAAACCTTTTTGGTCGTTATAAATGTATTGTTTTAAGTTTATGGGTTATGCGTTAAAGCAACTTATTTTCAACTCAAAAACAACCATTTTGCTGGTTAATTCTTAAAATACGAAAGACGTTAGCATGCGTAGCCCACGCGATACAAATTTTCACTCCTGCAGAGCGACACGTGCGTAAAACAAATCAATTAACGCTGCCTTATTAAAAGGTTAAAAGTCACGCACACGTGTTCCTGCAAATGGGTGAGGGGGCCTGCGGCGTGCCGTTCATATAAGGTCAACCGGCAAATGGAAGCCGCAAATTTTCTGCAACAAGTTTAACCTCCCTGGCTAATAAAACACGGCGGTGTAACGAATCGAGCCAAAGCTTCCGGCCAAATAGAGCGGTTTAAATGGAGTCGCAGCTGACATTTGAGGGGAGCCGCAAATGGCAGAGAAATGGGAGACAGGATTTTTTCCTGCGGGTACCAAAATATCAAAGTTCAACCGGATAACAGGGCGAGTTTCTGTGGTTCCGCTGCTCTATTTGCTTAGCGGGTCGCAGGAAGATTTATGAATGAACATCGAGTTGAGCAGCCGTCACCGGGAGCTTTTTCCATTGATAAGCTCAATTCAGTATTTCGGTTTCCACTCATTCATATATTTTTGCGGCTGTGACCGGGAAACTTCGGTCTGCCATCGGTTGGCGGCCGGCAGGCAGCAAAGAGCAACAGGAGCCTCCAGCCGCAGGACATCCCACACACGTGGCAGGCATTTCGGGAAAAGGGCCGACTCTCCTCGAGTGGAAAGTGCGAGTGGCTTCTGGCTTCCTTCTGCACAGTGTGTCAAATCAGCCTATACTTATGAACAAAAGATTTTGGTACCTAAGTATTAACAAATGATGACACTTATTATTTTCCATTTTCTACATTATTATTGTATTAACATTCCAATTTGGTATTTATATTTATAGCCAAACTGCCTAGGAGTAATAAAAAGAGAGTCACAACGAAACCAAGTTGGGTCAACATAAACGAATTAATGTTTTTATTTGTTTAACCACTTAAACAATTTTTTTGATAATAATATCAGTGCAGTTAGCTTATGTTCACAACTATGCCTTTAGCACATTAAGTGCTCAAGCGGTATGGTGAAAAATGATTTCCTTGTACTAGTAGTAATCATTCCTAGTATTAATCATAGTATTAGCCCACTGTATCGTATCTGCCATTTAGCTGGGCTGTGGCCCCCTGCCCTAAGCTTCATCCTCGTCTCCTAGTCAATAATATCCAACAATGTGGGCGTTTAATCGCATCTATTAGCATCCCAGCCGAGCATTTTCTTACACGCCCACGCTGGAAATGATTTCGACCAAAAAAGTGAAGTAGAAGTGGATCACATTTGGCGAAATGAAGGCAGGCAATCAACAGGTCCAGCTTGGATAACCTTATTCATCTCGTTTCCCCAGCCACAGAAGGGACGTTTTCTGCTTTTCCACCTGCCAGGATGCGATGTCCTTTCATTATTATTATTATTTTTGTTATTGCTCCATTGTTTTATAGCTAGAGTAATGGAGCAGAACAGCGCAGGCAGGGACTTCCATTCCACTTTTGTAGCTGCCTTTTGATTGAAGCTCGCAACCTCTAACCTTTAAATGTCATCGCAGGAACGAGGCTTCAGCTTCCACTGTGCAACTCTAATTGCCATTTTGTGATGAAGCGAATGGGGGGTTTTAGCATATAGCGTTTTGCATGTTTTTCGCTTTTTTTCGGCCTTCTAAAGTTCGGTATTTTGGCCCTTCGAGTGTTTGGTTTTCGGGGAATTCCACAACTTTTTTGCTACATACCAAATGTCAGTTGATAAGTGATAAGTTGCTAACGTAGGATTTCCTTCAGTAAACAACTTCTGTACCGCCATCTGATAAGTTCAATTGCTTCATATTTATTTCTAAGAAGGAGATTCTCAGGCGATTTTAGTTCAAACTCATGTATTTCGTTTCGAATTGGCCTAAGGCTGCTAGTTCGGTAAAAGACTTATCATTTTAAATGTCAGAACAATTATGTAGTTATTAAAGAAATTAATATTAATGAATGAACTAAAAAAATAATTTTATCTTTTTAATGCAGCATTAAGCTTAAATTTAATGTAAGCAAGATACAATTGTTTAGTAGTTTTATTGAACTCAGAATCCCTGTGGAAGGATCAGATACAACCGGGCGTATGAGTTATTATCATAAATTACTCATACGCTGAGTGATGACGCCAATGGCCACGAAAAGTGAAAGCCGAATATCGTAGAGCTTATCTCTGGTGATAAGCGAAATACGTTTGGGAAATACACGCACACACAAAATGCACAACTATTGCGTAGATTTTTGGCAAGTTCAGTGGCACATTTTCCGCTCCGCACCAAGTGGCATAGTATTTTCACTTATTTAGTGGTTCCCCCATCTCAGCGATGCTCATTGCTCCTCACACTCGCTCCCAGCAGACCGCCACCCACGATTGTTGACATTTGCTCTGCTCGGAATCGTAAATGCTGCTTTTCACTCTCACAGAGCCGCCCACACACATTCACGACCAGGAAAATCGGTGGAGAAAATAAGAGAAATGTGTGTGTGTGTGGGCCAGGAATGAGAGCCAGCCAGCAGATGCTTTAGTACAAATATGAATCAAAGTTACACGCAGACAGAGGCACAGCGTTCGGGCGGCAAATAGATGATGATGGCCAAAAGCTAAGCACATATTTTCAGGCATTTTCCGATGCTTCCGACGCCGACGCAGCCGATTTGCCGTTGTTTTCATGATTTTTTCACCGATGGCCCGAGTTTCCCATTATCATTTTCAATTTTCACCGGTCGCGCCAGTAGCGTTTCGACGGCTCAACGGCTCGTCTCGCCACTTTTGCCAAAATAAATCGAAATAACTAAATCGCGCGCGTCTGGTCAAAACTAATTAATAAAAATCATTTTCGAAATAAAAAATAATTATTAAATATTAAGCAAAGGCACAAACAGCGGAGTAAAACACGATCGACGGATTATTTTGGCAAACATTGAGTGCCAGAAAATAAAAGCTGAGAAAGCTAAATAAACAAATTTGCCGACGGCAAAGTGAAATTATACAAGGCATATTTTTGGCCAACATTTTTGAAATCTATTTGAATGTGTATTTTTGAGCGTCAATTTTAAGAAAATATGTATATTAATCATTTTCTGAGTGTCTTATTGTGGTTATCAAAATCTAAGTGTTTATCAACTGTAGTATACGATTTTATAAATGTTTTTCGTGTTATATTTAGATAAATAAATGTAATTATAGTAAACTTAAGCCCGAAATTTTAAGAAGAGGTAAACGAGACATTAAGTTTGTTTTAATTTGTCTAGAATATGTTATGTTTGGTTTAAATATTAAAAATCTATATTCTTTCCTTTCAGCTTTTGCGACAACTTCATTCAATTCAAGATACAATAAAAGTAAATGGAACAAGACTGATTTGATCTTTCAAACAAATCAATCAAGCAGCAAAATAAGTGAACAAAATACAAAGTGAACAAAATGTGTCAATTAATTAAATTAACAAAAAAGTGATCGTTCACCAAACAAATGGAGTCTCGGCTAATTCGTTTGATTTTCAGTTTTTTGTTTTCCGCATATTTTCTTTTATTTTCGTACCGATCGACGTGCAACGCGCAAAACCACAAAAATGTTGCTGACAATGCGGCGTCAAAATGAACTGGTTGTAGCAAGCCAACAGCATCAGTCAGCCACTTCGTCCGGATCCCCGTCAGCTGGAGCCACCACTTCACTAGGATTATCCGGACAAAATCTCACTCTAGTACCAGCAGAAGCAGGAACTATTCCCGGGTCTGCCACTTCACAGGATTCCTTAAATACACCCACAACTCCTTTGCTGGGACTCAGTCGCAATCCACTCCAGTTTGCACCACCACCCGCACCACCCATCGCGGTGCCCAGTGCTGCAGCATCCGGACCCACTTTCGGCTATTATCAGACTCCGAATGCTGCACCACCACTTCACCACTCGTCGACGGCCACCTCTGAAGTTACTTCAGCACCACAGCCGTCAGTGGAACTGGATGAGTACGTAGACATACTGCAGGTTCAACAACTACTATTGGACTCATCGGCGGCAGCAGCCGCGGCAGCGAATAATCCTTCGACAGCCGAACCATCCGTTCAACAGCCACAACAAAATACTGCAGAGCAACCACATCAGCATCAACATCAGCAGCAGCAGCAACATCAGCAGCAGCAGCAACATCAGCAGCAGCCACAACAAATTCTTGCCAAGCCGCGACCGCGAATTAATCTGCAAAAGGCCACCGAGTATGCTGCTCAACTAGTTCAGGGTAAGGACTCACTTCCGCACGCATTATAGCCTCCCAGATCAGCGCCATCATTACTCCAATATACCTATATCTGACCCTCCAGCCGAGTCCTCCTCGCCCGGCTCGCGTCGTGTCCTGCTCGATTACCCGAGTCCCTACTTGTACGGCAATCCCTATCACCACCATACGCCGCCAGGTGAGGACCTAGTCGCCCTCTGGTTCGGCAGCAATGGCTCAGGTGAGTCCTCCACTCACGCCCTAATAACGTGTTCAATTGGAACGTAGTTGGTTGGAGTAGTAGTTGGATAAGATGAATACATTTTTAGTTTACTTTAATTTATTGCTTTACAAAAGAGGATTTGTTGAGGATGTACAGGATTGACACTTCGCCAAATAAATTATTAACTATGATTACTTCTAGTTGGTATCAAGTTGCTCTTTAAAGCACAATTCACATTCAAAGAGACAATTTAATCAATTCCACAAACCTAGCACATTTCTATATAGTTTCCATGGTGATAAGTCTGACGCGATTTTCTTATGTTCTATATTCATCTTTACCATTATCTAAAATGAAGAGGGGTTCTCAGGTTCTAGTGGTCTGAGATAATATATCCTGGAAACCGACTTACAAAGTGCTCAAAAAACAGCAACGCAAGCCTTACCCTTCAATGTATTAGGCCATTCAAAATGAAATTAAATTGTTCATTAATGGAAAAAAAATTCCTCCATGTTTGGTGTCAATCAGCAATTTAAGTCATTGCATTTAATTCCAATATTTCTGGTGGCTTGAAATCTACCCAATTGCCCCCGTCCCCAAAAATACCGATCAATAACTCAAGCCGGACGGCTCATTTCCTAGGGTATCGTGACATTTCTGTTAGTCTGTCGCCAGCATGGGAGTCAAAAATTGGCGATCCGACGTCCCCCATTCCCCGTTCCCCACTCATTACATAACTCACGGCCTGCGCACTCCATGCTGCAAATATGTCCATGATGCAGTTACTCAAAAACTATCTCGCCGGCTATAAATTGCCAAAATTAATCTGTGAATGAGCTGACAGGCGAAACTCCTGCGCCCCTCTCTAATGGCTCAATAAATAAAATAGAAATAAAATGAGATTTTTCGCGCACTTTAATGCCGCTCGCTGGCGCCTTGGCGCCCGCCGTCTACTTGAGTTGCTCGTTCGGCCGGCCGGCCGGCCATTCAGTCAGTATTTTTGCTCTTTTGAAACGCTGCCAAAAGGCTGAAATTGAAATTTCAGCTACAAATGATGCAGTGCCTCGTCCGGAGTCCCCTCGACTTTGCTCCGGCTGCGCCCTTTCAACAGGTGGCACATGCATGAGTGCGTGCAACACCGCTGCCCATCGGTGGGCTTCCATCGCACGTCCCATCGATTACTCGCCTCGGATTCGACGTGATGTGGCTGCATCTTTCTTCGGTGCAGTTGCTCCCATTTGGGGTTCTCAGCCGGCTTGCCAAAATAAAGTCAGCCCGCCAAGACCACCCAAAGTGTGTCAATGCTGGCCACGTTGGCACGTTGGCTGAGAAGCGCTTCGCAGTGCGTACAAATTGAATTATATATGTTTGTATGTTATACATGTACGAGTATGTCGTTCGGCTCCGATCGAGGCCTAACGGCGCTATTTCCGCTTCGAATTCAATTAAAATTTTGTCTGCGAAGCGATTGGGTGTCAAGCGTGAAGCAGAAGGGATTGCACTAATGCAATTTGTGCGGATCATAGGGCTGAAGATAATTCATAGGGAAATTATTCTCATCTTTTTTTAAAGAATAGGTAGCTATCTCATCGAATTATCACTCTTACAGTTGAGTGTCTTTAGAAATTAACTAACAATGTATGACAATTTCAACATTATTAATCATTACATGAATTGCTAGTGTATTACTCATTATATATTAATATTATTAAAGTGTTTATATATGAATGTACTACAAATCTGGCACAAAACATTTCATAGTATTGGAACGTTCTAGAAAAGTTCACAAAATGTTTTTTAAGAAAGCCAAACTCGGCATTTTCAACGATTTTCAAAACGTGTTCTGCTTCAGCGATTTCAAAGCGATCAATGTTCCAATCCAAAGTTAGATCGCCTACAAATCCGCTCTCCTGGGATCCAATACCATGTATGGCAAATTAAAGGCAAGCCCATCGCGGTTCTCGTATTCCTCCACCAGCAAAAGACACGCCACACAAATTGTCTTAATTAATTAATATCATAAATATGCGACGGCGCTTAATTGCCGATGGAGAGCAGGCAAAAAACAATAGTAGTATCAGAGGAAAGAATAAAAAACAAATCTCTCATGGCAACTAATTAGCCAGGAAATGACCCCGACTGACCGAGGGGCATTCAGTATTCAGTGTTCAGTACTCAGTATTCAGCATTTGGCATTCAAGACTAGCTGACTGAGTGACCCTAATCGACAGGAAGCTGACTCAATCTGGGAGCGAACTGCGGCCCAGGGCCAAATGCAGCTGGCACTTTTGCGATCTTGCAAGCCATGGCTGCTGCATTTCACCGGCAATCAATATTCATAAATCTCTTGGCAAGGGTTAACCAATTAATAACGTGACCCGTTCATTTTATATCACTCGGCTCCTTTTCGCCTCCTTTTGTCAAATCAACCTGGGTGATCGTTCCACGTTTTCCAATGAAAATCCCAGACAGACTCACTCGCACACAAAGCCTTTCAGCATTTGTCAACGAGAGGCGACGTTGACACCGTCGACAACAAACACGAAGGAATGAAAGCCAACAGCCAAGAAAACTGCAAGAAAATTAAGGCAGCCATCCGGGCTCAGTGCACACATGGCACACTGGTTCGCAATGTCACCAAGTTCTATGGTGAAGTTCTTAGGGAGAAGTCTTGGATTGCTGGAAGAATTGGTAGCTGAGAATAGGCAGTGGCTTCCTTTGGTTTCCTGGCAGTTGAGCTGTAATGCAGGACCTTCTTAAAATAAGATATTAGTTATTCAATAGTAATTGATTATTTGCTTGCAGAATTACAAGTTAATTAACTTGTGACTTGTTACCCAGACAGCAAGCTTATCATTCAGTATCTAATGAAAGCCAATTGGGAGAAGTATGGCATTTGCTTATTATTTTAAACCTGTGACCTTTGCTTAACAGAATATCGATCATAACTGATGATTCATTAATACTTATAACCTAACCCTTTGCTTAACCAAGTATCAAATTTATTTGGATTCTTCAACTGAAGATTCTGACCGATAATGCAACTAAGCACTCAGCCTTGTCTTTTTTGAAAGTGTCTTTTGACGATCTGTTGATCTTTGCGCCTCCGTTTGGCCAGAGCTCGCACCACTGTGCAGCACAACCTTTGTTACCTTGTGCCGAACGGAAATCGCTGACATGGACCACACCACAGCAGTCAAGTCAGCCAAACCGAACCAAGGAAACCAAGCCAAGCTCAAACACAATCTCCAGAAGCTTGGCACTCAGCGAGGCTTGCCTAATGTTTAATTAAGGTGATTGCTGTGCGGTCACCTGGCGATGTTGCTGCTGCTGCTGCTGTTGCAGTTGGTGTCGCGGCTGCTGCTGCTGTTGTGGTTTTGGCGAACGAAAACAACACCTCACGATCACCAAATTGGTTTGTAAGGATAAGCTGTTCAGCTCGGTCAGGCACTTTCGGAGAGGGAATAGTAGGATACCTGTGTCAAATGCCTGGGCCAAAGGACATCTCTAAAGAAACGAAACGGGCAGTTCGAATCTGCAGCGGTGGCCTTAATGAAGATTAATTGCAATCAGCGAGCCACTTGAGCCGCGATTAATTGCAGGAACCAGTGGACATGGAAATGGAACCAAACTTCCTCCTAGATCTGCGGACCTGCAGACCAGCAGACTTGCAGATACTGATGCTGATGATGATGATGCCTTTTGAAATGGTTCACAAGTTCACGACTGCAACGACGGCAACTTAATTGCCGTTTACATGGGAGGCTAAATTGTGATTGCTCCCGGCCAGGCTTTGTTGGTGGCACAATGCAGTTGATGGATTGCACTTGGCCCCCCATTTCCCCACCGTTTGCTTAGTGGCATGAGGAGCCCATCGAGGAGATTCGTCATTGCCAGTTTAGCATAAACAACTTGGACTGGTTCATATCATAGATTGCGTTAGGTTCGACACATTAGCATAATACGTGTGGGTCGAAAAAGTGTGCCACAAATGGCTTCGTATAGGTCAACTTGATTATTATTATATGGTTTTTATTAGTTTTCCTTTTTTTTTGCATTGTCACCTGCGGTCTGGGAGTTGGCGCCAAGTCTGCGCCGCTGGCCAAATCAAATGAAATCGATTTGGAACTCTAAAATGTATATATCGAAAGCCACAGCATGTGGGCTGATTTTTGATTTTTGCGGTTTGCATTCGAGTTAAGTTATAATTTGTGTATGCATTTTGACAACTTTTAAGTAGCAATAAATTGCCATTACGAATCTAAAAATACAAGCCTAACTCAGAAGCTGAAGGCATGAGTAGAACGAGCGACTTATTCGGGCTTTAACTCGGCTTATATCTCATTAAGGAGATGAGACAGTTATGTCGAATATAGTAACTTGTTATTATTAGCTTTCCGAGGGGAACTAGGGGAAATCCCTACTTTTATTATATTTTTGCATATTTGAATCACAGCCATAAATGGCAAACTCCTCTTATCGATCCTAGTCCATCGCTATCGGTTAAGTAGACTCTTGATCTCGATAGAATAACGCCCACACCTTGGGGGTCAACCTGTCGGTGTCTTGTGGCGGAACTAGGTGGCAGCCCACGCAGATAAGCCTCGGAAAAAAAACCCTCAGCAAACGCAAATCGAAAACCACAATCATGTAAATATAGCGAAATCGAACGAGTCATAGAAAAATGAACTATAAGCGGCGTTCAGTTGAAATCGCTTGGATTTTCGTTGAAAAACCGCAAAACGCGTTTTTCATTTGCATAAAAAATTGTTGTAGCAGGCAATCGAACATGTGGCAGGCGGAGGAGTGTGAGTGTGTGTGTTGGGGGACCAAGAGCAAGACCAAGCCCCAAAGTTGATTTCATTCATAAGGCTGAGACTGAGCTCCATTCATAAGCCGAGCATTTCTAGTTTAAGGTAAGCCACACTGGACACCTACGATCCGCTGGAGAGTTGCATACTGCACACCAGATACTGCAAACTGAAAACTGCAAGCTGCAACTGCAACTGCACATTATTTATAACATTTTGCCGTTTTGGGGTCACATGCTGGCGTGTGTTGCAAATTAAATTTGCAAATTATAGGCTGTCGCTGGGGGTTTCCGGTTAACGACCAAAGTCAGTCCTTCGCCACAGCAGCAGGCACACTCCCGCTCATCTTGCGGTGCCTCAAATGTGCTGCACCACACATAAACTTCAGCCGTGGAGTTCCCAAAAAATAAAATAAGATACATACATATATGAAGCACCCAGCTTTTTGGCTCAGCTGCACTTCATCACGCTCTTCTTTTTGGCGGCGCGGGGGTCCTCGTCGCATGACAACCTCAATCGACATTCACACACAGCTGGGCCCAAATATGGCGCATTCGGTACAAAATGGTCTCGTCTCAGCCGTGTTTTCGGCCACATTTGAACTGTCATGCCCCGACCAGCAGGCTGGATCACCCGTGCTTGGCCGGCACCAGCCAGTTCCAGCTTTCGGCTGACATTTTGAAGCGAAATGTCAGTCACAGCTCAACATCCCGCCATCGTCGTCGGGCCGTCCGTTTGTCGCCTTTTATATTTTTTTAAAATTACTTCACTTTCTGGCCAACGGCTTCAGTGTAGAGCGCTTGAGCTGCTGATGGTGGTTTTCTGGTGGTTTGGTTAGCGGTTAGTGGCCATTACCACCGTGGGCTGATCTTGGGCAGCCTTAGGCAGGCTTAGACAAAAGTGCGAAAGGAACGTAGGGGCAATGCGAGGAGCTGAACTCTGGATGCCCTTGAATTTGAAATCTAATTGGGATCAGCAGTCTGGAAATAGAAGGCTTTGGTCAAAATTAAAGAAAAAAAAGAGAAAGCGAATTAAGGAAAGAGAAAAATTTATTGCAAAACATTTTTAAGATCATTTGAAACATTTATATTTCACCAAGGTAATATGAACCTCAAGGGTCTTCAAAGAAGATCAGAAAGGATATAACGAAATAAAATGATTGCATACTTAGATACTATACATTCAAAAATAATTATTATATTCTATTCAGGGTCGGCTATTGTTTGTTGAAATACCCCATTAAAACTAAATACATTGCTGAATTAAAATTAATATCCATACAATTAATTATAAATTGACTAGCAGCCTCTCCTATAAAATGCCACCAATTATTTTCTCTCTTGTGCCTTTTGTGTAAGTCAATTCAAAATGAAGCTTTCGAAAAATCCCCTCTTCTCCATTGAGATCTCGCCTGTCCATCATACCCTGCCGCACTTCAAGGGTACTCCACTCGAAAAACAGGGGCAACCATCATCATCGCTGGAGATCACAGATCACGCAAGATTTCCAGCTAAATATGGTAGCCAAATAATTTACATCAGCTCTTGTGCTCTTTATTGTTCTGTTTGCTGATGTCGCTATATCTTTTATAGTTTATATGGTGGCGGTTGTTGTTGCAGTTTGGCGTGATTTGAAGTTTCGTGTTATTGCTCATCTAGTTGTTGCTTGAATTTTTAGTGGGCGTAGCGCGCGCCTTGCTGCCCACTCGAGGATTGCCTTTTTCAGAGTGCCGCTGCTTGTTGTTTGGTTATTTGTGATTTGTGCTTTGTGATTTGTGTTTTGGTTTTTATCTATATACTTGTACACACAGCTTTTTTGACTGCGAGAAATTCGATTGGTGGTCAGTGTCTGATAGCCAAGTTTCAAGTGCGTCCTCCCCTTGTGCCATTAAAGAAATCATCAAGGGGCTTTTGTGTGCTCACGCCACTTGACACATTTCAATGGAGGGAAGCAGACAAATCAGAAAATAGCTGCTCCCCGTTCCATTTTCAAAGTCCGAAACTCACAAATTACGCGCATATTTTCTAATGAGCTCAACCATGCCGCATATCGCCATGGTTCGAAATCATTCGACTCGCACGCAGGAAAATTCAGAAAGAAATAAAGATTCTTTTTCCTCGGGTGGCACCAAGATTTATGCGTCTCCATCCGCCGGCAACCGAAACCCCTTGGCACCACCGTCCTCCACCACCCTCCACCACCTCATCATCCTTGGCAATTGGTGCCAACTGATGGCTTGGACAGACGCATATCGTTAGCACAAAAGCCGAAAACTGTCCGCTGGCATTTTCGCTTCCATGTCAAACGCTGAAAGACGCGACAATTTGTGGGGAGGAGGGCCAATTAGTGGGGGGGGGGCAGAGCCAGCCCCTCTTACTCATCTGCCTGTCGATGGGTTAAATGGCAACTAAAGATGGGCGAAAAGATGTTGAAAAGCACTTTCCACCTGGCAGAATTTCTCTAGTCAGCTATCCGTGGTATGTAGAGTTTTTTAATGAATTTTTTAAAAAGTTTTTCGAGCCCTTTCATTGGGATCTAAATAAAATGGTTATTTCCTCCGATTTACGTAGAAATCAAATGTGGTTTAGTTGATGAAAGGAACATTTGCAATAAAGACTCTGTAGCATAAGCAATGATAAATGCGATTTCTTAACTTTTTGAAGCTATCGCTTAAGTGCCTATAAAATGGCATATTGACGTTAAGATTCCCCCTTTAAGTACCAACTTTTCCATAACATATGCCAATGCAATGGATGCATTTCCTGCCTATCTCTCTCTTCACCTTTTCCCCCGACTTAATCCAAAAAAGTAGAGGAAAACTGTAACCAAACTTAGCAACAGCTTTGCCAACAGGCCCCCGCAAAAATAGAGACTAATATAAGGTAAATAAAAGTAAAAGAAGTCAAGCCAGCAGCAAGTTTTTCCAAATGCGACACGCGTTGACTTTGGGCCACTGCCGCGACTTGGGATATTTTTTTTGGTCGTCTGTCTGTCGCTTTTGGCCGTCTGTGAGTTTCTGGTGGAAGCTGTTGCCACTTCCTCGGACCTCTCGCTCGCACAGACGGCGACGCTGCATTTGAACAGTGGAACAAATTTGCAGCTGATTTATGTAAATCGCCAACAAGTTTTATTTAACTTTTTGTCGTTGGTTCCCAATCAGCGTATTGAATGCTCCCGCTCAGCCGCCCACCACTCCCTAATCCTCCGGTGCACTACTTGCTGGCTTTCATCTCTTTTCTTCTGCTCAGTTTTTTATTTTGTTATTTTTTTGGCTGCTTTTGATGCCGTTATGTGGCCCATGTTGTTGGTGGTCGCGGCTGTATACAAAACGAAATACAAAACTGCAATTCATTCAGCGAATTTTCGGTCGTTATGAATGGAGCAACCCACGCGTCCATACTAAAGTGGCTCTTGTTGCGACCGTAGTTCTTGCTGTTGCTGCGAGTGTCAACTGATGTGGTAATGATGCAACTTTATAAATCAGCTCTGAATTTATTTTAAAGAAATATTCAAATCCTTTTTTTTGTTTTTATAGTACTAAATAAAACTGAATTTACTGGTCCATAAAAAGCACAGAAGTAAGAACTAATTCATTTATAATATTCAGTGTATTGAAAATCGTATAATGGTTTGAACAGCTGCACTTTTAATTGATACATTTTGAAAAAAAATATCGTAATACAGCAAAAATTAATAGATGCAAAGAAAAATCTTTCTACATTGAAATTTTGTAATTATTTATAAATATATTGATTCGAATAGTTTTTTACATAACGCCTTGTCTTAAAACTAAACTCCTTAGGAACAATCGTGACTAAATTATATTAATTTAAAAGCATGGTTTCTCATATATGTACTATGTAAATATAAGAGACTCCTCTCAGCTATTACTGGCACCTTCAAAAATCAAATAATTTATCAAGTGCCAAAGAGTGCTACCCTTCTCTCCCCATCGAGTGCATAAAGTCCAAGCAAAAATCGATCAATGCCCCAGAGCTGTCAGACATCGTGACAAGCGGCAAAACCAAAGCTCAACCTAAACTCGGAGGTTACGGTTTGTTTTTCCTATTTTTCCGCTGTTGGCCAATATTCAAATGCAATTTATGTCATCGCGGCTTGTATTCATGCATTTATGACGTCAGCCTGGCCATGGGAAGTGGTTAGTGCTAGTTGTAGTTGTTGTTAAAGTTGTTGTTACTGTTATTGCAGCTGTGGCAAGTCGTAAAATTGTAACGGCCGCAAAAAAAAAAACATTCTAACCGGCGGAGGAGTGGGAAATAAGCCATTCACGGATAAGATTTTGCGACCCATAATGAATATCGCCAAAGTGAAAATTAATTACGAAAATCCTTAAGTTTAGATTTTACTGGTGTCAGATACTTTTATGGCCGAAGAAACGTTAAGATAATCCCCGCATTAATGTGCATTTTCTCACATATTTAACAACATACTCTTCGTCCGCTTTCATGTGGCGATCCAAAACAACTAAAGAAACGCTTCTAGGCCGAGTAGAAAAGCGTATATTTCAAACAATGGTAGCCGTTGACAAACGCCTGAAATATGATAGTTCCGATAGAGGAAACGGTTCTCTAGGCGATTAGTTCATTTCTTACCCACTGAGCTTTTGAGCAGCAGAAACATTTCATTGATGGCTGAGATGGCATTCGAAATGTTTTCATTGAACGAATCTTGCATTTGACAGTCAATTTGTTTGCATTGACAAAGCGCGGGGAAAAGCACTTTCCGGTTACCCGAATTTTTGTTAAGTTTCGGTTCTCGGATCTCGAAACTCGGATCTCGGATCTTGGATCTCAGACATGCTAATGCGGTTCCGGTGTGCCTGGCTAATGGCCAAGAGGGAGCATCTTGCCATCAACATCTTGGCCACGGCCATCAATTTGCATTTGCTGCCCACATTTACGACTCGCGTGCCCTCTTGGCACCTGGGGTTTCCAAAGTTTTGTCTTGAGCCTCGTTTCATTCATGATTTCATCATCGATGCGACGTGGGCGCAGTTTACTACGATGCGTTTGTTCATTCATAACGTAAAATGAAGGGAAAAACCTCTTCATTAACAACGCGTGCCCACCCCTAACCCATTCCCAATATCTTTCACTTCCCGACCAGTTGGTTAGTAACCCAATACTCGCTTTTATTTGGTTAGTCTTGCATCTGGGAAATGGGAATTGGGAATGAGAATGGAATGGAATGGGTGTACTTTCCATATCTTGATTTGCCTCTGGCTGCATCTTCTTGCTTGGCTCGCTTAATTTTAGCAACATTTAACCCAGTTTTTGGCCGCTGCATCTTCGTTCGTTTAATTTTTTGTTTGCTAATGAAGTGTCAACAACAAATTGAATGTCTAACATTTGTTGCATGTCGCCAGTGGAACACAAACAACACGGGCCACCGCCATAGTTGAACATATGTCTGTGTCTTTGTTTAATGCTTTAAATAAATAAAATGTGCATGCAATTGCAGAAAAAACGAGTGGAGATTTAAATAGATAAAAGGCAAGCTGCTGGTGAATACCCTTTTTAATGTTTAATGAAATATGTTTTCATCTATAGCAAAACTACAGCATTCACATCTAAGTGATATTCAAAAAAGTAATTATTTTAGTTCAATTTAATGATAATAATAATAGTACTAAATTTAAAAAAAAAGGGGAAAAAATTGACTTAATTAAATAAAATAAAATGAAATCGTACAGTTTTGAGCACAATCTCTCCTAACGGCGTCACCACTATGCACAATTTACTTGCTATCAATTGTCCTGGTGCTTCCATCTTCCACAAGCAACTCCTAATCCATCCAATAACCATTCAAATCCACCATTCAAAGATCATTAATATATAATTTATGCCAAAACGTAGCCGCCACGTAGGCAGAGGCGAAACGGCAGCGAACAACATGCCCTGGCCGAAGGCACAAACCCAATTCATTCATTTGGTTGCTGTTTGGTGTTGCAGTTACTGTGTTGCTGCTGCTGTTGCAATCATCGAACATCGCTTGCCAAGTGTGTCGACTGCGAAGTTGGCAGTGCAGCTACTGCAGAGAGCCAAACTAAAGTTAACATCGACAACAAAAACAACAAGAGCAACAACAACACGATTAATTTGCATACAACGGCGGCCGTTTTGTGAATGAAAAAATATTTCCTTTTTTTTCTGGTTTTGCTTTCGGGCAAGTAACAACAACAAATTAAAGCAACAAATGCAATAAATTGTTAAATTTTATTATTCTGCGCCGCGGATACAGGGTGCTGCCGAGTTGTGCGACCTACGCACCGAGCACAGTCGACACCATAGTGGCAACCCACACAGCACAACAAACGCGACAAGTATCTGTATCTGCGAGATACGCAAGACAAACTACAAACTACAGACTGCGAGTGTGTGTTGCGGCTAATTTGATTTCGGATTTCTGCATTGGCAAACGCTTTGCCAACTAAGTCAAAAGCTACCGATTGTTGTTTCTGCGGTTTCGGACGCCAACACAAAAGATAAGGCCTCAGATACAGATAGATATTGCTTTGGAGATGGAGCTACTCGGTTTTTGTTCATTGATCACTTGGTGCTTTTCTCCCCTCGCCCCCCGATTGATTCATTCATTTAATTTTCTGTTTCTGTTGCTGTTGCTGTTTCTACCGTTTCCTTTTTATATTAATTGCTGGCGATGCCAAGACGTAAATGTGATAATAAATTATTACAGCAAAAGACATTTACTGGGTGGGCGTCCATTACAACAACCATAACAACCAGCGACAGACACTTAAGTCAAGTTGAAGCCGATGTTGTTCGGATCGGTTGGTTGCCTTTGTGAATCGATCAGCTTTATTCGTTTTCAATGCGATTTAATTATATTCATAAGCAATATAGTTTCACAAAGTGTTTCCTGTCGCCGCCGAGGGAAAGAGCTTACTAAACAGAACCAATTAAAAAGGCTGGAAGAGAAATGATTCGACACTTTTACTGCCAAGGCTAGCCACCCCATAAAAACCATAAATCACTAGTACTTTTAGGCAAATATTGCCTTAATAGTGCAGATGTAGTTGTCAATGTAGTTTTTCCAACTAGTTGTCTGTACTCAGTTTTCATACAGTGATTAGCTCGCGAAGATTATGTGGCGTCGGTGGTGTAATGGTTAGCATAGTTGCCTTCCAAGCAGTTGACCCGGGTTCGATTCCCGGCCGACGCACTTGGCTTTTTTTTTAATATTTTTTTTTAATTTTTGAATATAAAACGAAATACATAAAATATATATTCTCAGATTTTAAGGTACATTCATAATAATCTGCTACCAAAAACCTATTTGGCGTAATTATAACAAGATTAGGTATGTTTTATTTGAAAACATGTAATACCAATATCTTAGTTGATTAAATATTCTGTATTTTGCTTTTTTTTTTTACTATTTTATGCTAAATTTAAAACAAAAACAAATGCGAATTCGATGTGAAAATGTGGCGTCGGTGGTGTAATGGTTAGCATAGTTGCCTTCCAAGCAGTTGACCCGGGTTCGATTCCCGGCCGACGCACATTGATTATTTTTTAATGCTTTGAATATGATTTCTTATCTTATTTTTGAAGACAATAAAATTATCAGTTGGGAAATTCTCATTTTCCTACTTTAAAATGACCATTGAGGGGCCCAATTTTAATGTCAAGTTCAATTGCTTTAACTGACCACTTGTCACCCCTAAACTAATCGGCCGAGATGCACATACTCCTAATTTGCTGAAGCGATCCTCAACTCGCAGCCAAATTCCATGCACTTAACGCATCAGTTGAACGCGCCCAGAAAATGGAAACCAACCCAGCGAACGGACGGAAAATGATGACAAGCGAAATGAGAATTTATATGGGAAGCCATAAAGAAGGCGACGCATAAATAACAAGGCGTTCCAACCGAAGCATTAAAGCATGGAGACATGGAAGCATGGACCCTGGGCAATGGGCAACGCCAACCGGCAGCTCGAAGATCCCAGAAAATCGGGAGAGGCTGTCGCACGCGCAACTAATTAAATTAAAGGCGATCTCGCCCAGGTTTTTCGGGGTTCCGGATCGCATCGGCTTTGTTTTGGGGTCCGTTATGCTGGGTGGGCGGTTGCAGTCGGGCCAAACTACTTTGTGTGTGAAATTTATGTGTGATAATTCAAAAAGCCAGCAGGCGGCGTATGCCAAAAAGTTCCCACACCCCCACTAGACGAAAATTGATAGCGCCTAAGCACAGTGTGCATATTAAGTGCACCCACTTTCCAAGCACTTGGCAAACGCCTCCATTCTCCGGTAGATCGGTTACGTTTCTGCTAGCTGTTTGTTTTTTTTTCGTTTTCTCGAGCTGCCTTCTTTTTATGGAGCAAGTTCAGTGTGCGAGTGAGTGACCCATGTGTCGGTGTGTAGGACAATGTGGCACGCGACTCGGCCGCAGATCACGTGGGGCCATATACTCCTCCTCCACCTCCACCTCCACACAAAAAGCGAAAATTCTGCGTGCGAACTTGGCATCGACAAGTGTAGAGGAAGCGTATGGATGACGTCGTAAAATGTTTGTGGCCGGTTTCATTTTTTTTTTTTTTTTTTTGCGGGGGTTGTGGATTCTCACATATCCACCCACCTGAGGCGCTGATCTGCCAAATGTCGGTCAGTCACGAGGAACAGATACAGATAGAGATACAGTATGCGATGAGTTCAAGGGCGTTGGAAGCAAACCTTCTTGGCACACGCCACAGGCTGCTGAGAAATCTAAGACGGAGGCGTTTTGGCACGCTTCGATCTGGAACGCCTCTTCGCCATTTTGGCCCCCACGCCAAATTGCAACTGGCCGCTTGCAACTTGCAACTAGCAACTTGCACTTTTTGCCACTCTAGATGCGTATGTGATTGTCGTCTGGTCGTGTGCCGACTCAAATAAATCAACGTGTTGCTGCCTATCTTAGGCATCCGGTTCGCCCAGGCTCAATATGTATTTCTACCCAATATTTCTTATTACCTCGTTCTTTTTCCACTTTTTTTTCATTTTTTAGCTTTTGTTTTTAGCACGTTATGCAAACTGCGACTCAATCAAGGCATTTTATTAAGCATTTTCAGGGGTTTTAATTTGCACTGGTTGAGTCGCATTGTTGTTGGCTGTTGGGAGTCGGTTCTTTTTTATATTATTACTCTTTCGACCATGTCAGTGTGAGGCTGCAGCCACAAACATGGCAGTCAACAAATTTACGACATAATAATTTACATTTATCTGCTGCAACGAGGCAGTCACACTGCCACAGCAACGAAAACAACTGGATCGCGGCATAAGTGCTTGTGTGTATTAATAACATGAAAGGAAAACTCAATTTCCCCATGGCCGAACTAAAAATGTCCTTGCAAAGCATCGAAAAACCATCGAGGTGGGGCAATGTAATGTATAGCCATACATTACCACTGAAATATTTAAAGCATTTAGAATTATTTCTTAGCTAATTCTAATCATAATAATAGCACTTGCCAGATTCTTATGAAATATGGAAATATTTTAGAGTAGATGTTCAATGTCTTTCCTTTTGGTTGGCATGATATAGCTTAAAACGATCAATTAGAACGTCTTGATTTTAACATGACTTCGTTTACTATCTTTATAAATAACAAACCGACTTTAAAGGATACAATCACCCGTTCGTAGGTCTCCGCATGTGAGGGTATCAAAAGCCAGCGCCATGTTGTTTAATAAGTTACCTTCTTGCGATATGTCGACGTCGGGCGCAGACGTCGCCTCTTTATCAGTTTATTACTTGGCAAACTTTTCATTTTAATATCATTCGCATTTGCGCAATGCATTTTGTTGCTTGTAGGTTTTTATGCCGCAGTTGAGCGACTTTTAATTTTGAACGCCTTCTTGGCAAGGCCTTCGCAAAGGAATCGGGTTGGTTGAGCGACGAGTACGGCGACGGCAAAGATGATAAATGCTTACCGGTTTTGCCTGTCAACCGGTAGAAAAAAAATAAAAAAAAACACTATATTATTATATGAAAACCGTGCCTGGGATAATAAGTAGTGCATTTTGAACCGAGTGCCACGTGTGAAAAACATTTCTCGGTTCAAAGTCAAGGAATATCTCCCCTTTTTCTCACTTTCTCTAGGACCGGAAAGTTCGAAAATCGATAGAGCTAAACATTGCCGGCACTGTTCTCCTGCGAATTCCCCAACCTTCTCTCTATCGTCCTCTCTCTCTCTTTCTCTCTTTTGGTATTTCGCTTTGCCCGGCTTGCGTAAACTTTTTTGTGGACCCGGTGAATTTTTATGAATGAATGCGGCAATTTATAGCATACTTAACAGGGCGCCTGCGTCGCCATTCTGTGGATGTGTGCGTGCGCGCCTATCGGTGTGTTTGCGGAAGCCTGCGATGACGAAAGCAAGGCCCTACTGCGTCCTTGACTGCGGAAAGTTTCACACAACAGGTGGAATTTTAAAGATGTCTGTGTCTGCGCCTGGTTTTTTTCCCCATTTTCACTTTCACAGAATTCCGTTTGACGCAGTTGGGCGGGAGGCGAATAAAGTTGCGCGTCTCGTAAATTTTCGTTAGACGGCTGTACAGTTGACATCGCGGTGATAAAAATAGTTACAGTAATTGAGGGCCAACAAAGAGTGTGAAGTGTAATTTTTAAAAATGTAACGCCTTTGGGGGCTTGTGAAAGAGACTGAGGAATATTAATAAATAAGTAATACACATTTCTGCATATAAATATATTTGTTAACTTAAGGAAATATTTCAAGATCGAATTTTAACAAGATTTAAAGTTAAAAATACATTTACATACAATAAAGATACTATTTTTTTAAATAATTGTTGTTAATCCGTAAGCCAAAAATCATTTGCTTTGTTCATAGGCATAAGCCTCTAATTCAAAAGCAAATTAAATGGCAGAATCTTCCCAGACTGAGTCGCAACACGTTTGCATGGTGAAATGTTTAGTTAAAAATAGTCGGTTGAGAACCCGACGTGGCTAACGATGATTAAGCCAGCCATGAAATTATTAACTTGTTTTCACCGCTCTCGACACAAATGTTACCATACATGGTGTGCTGAGAGGGAGAGAAGCGATACCGCAATTAAGCACAAATCACAAAGTTTGCCCAAAATTGGTTAAGACCAGTCGAAGGGAGCCAAGCAAAACAACCGAAATACCGATAATGCCGAAACGGCGAGATGATGGTTGAAAAAATAAAAACCAGCAGGCACTAAATTTGTGGTGCCTACTTTTGACCAAATTCGGATGGGACTCTTTTATGAATTGTATACTATGCTCGTACAGTGTCTGAGCATTAAAATCACTTTGTTACTTGACCTGTTTTTCGACATCGGCTTGAAGAGTGCCAAAATAAAATTAAACTTTTAAGTGTCTGACATTTCGTTAAAGAGCTTTCGGGTTTTTTGTGTTTCTTTCGATTTTACTGGAAACTCGTGGCATGAAGTGAGATCTTGAGACACATTCATATATCGCTGTCCTCGCCGCTAGGTGCATTCAACAATTCGCTGTTAATTAAGAACTACATTCGCAATGATTCATAGTGATGCGTATTAAGACTTTTCCACTTCGTGTTCAGCATTAATTTGCCGTGAGATTATCAACATTAGACCAGGAGCAAACATATTAGTGTCCGAAACCAAGTCTAAATCAGCAAGGAGACGTCTTTGAAGTTGGATAGGTCGAGAGTTGTATACTCTAAGTATTAACCACTACAGATATTCCTTTTGATACAGTTGATCGTTAAATATAAAGTAAGGGTACTTCGATTTTAAATTAAATAAATATGGCTCTAACCTTATACCTTTTAAACACGAATGCACCGTTTTATTTACTTCAGAATAAAATATATATATTTTATATTATTTATTAATACAAAATTCATAATAAACAACACTTCATAGCTCCCAAATACATGTTTAATCAAGGAGTAATGTATCTGATTTTCGCAAGAGTATTTTCATTTGAAAAAGTTGTCAGTTGGGTCAAAAGAAATTCCGTGTACCTTAAAGAGGATAGAGAAAATAGTGCAGGGGAGCGATGAAACGAAGTGCAGAGCACCGAGATCCAAAAAACTATTTGAAGTTATTTTTGCACAACTTGGTCTGACACTCGTCCCGGTCTGTGTCATTGTGGTTTTGTTGTTAAAGCGTGCCAGTAAAGTGTTTTTGCATGCCAGAGTGAGGAAAGCAAAAAAAGAGTACAACTACAAAAAATAAGGCGAACAATGTAGGCGTATTTTGATTATGATAAACTGGCGAATTATGTTGTCACTTTGCATTTTTCTTATAGAATGAAATTATATTTTATAAGCGCTCTACAAGTCAAGAGAGATGTTCGGCTTGTTGTTTTTCCTGTTGCTGTAGCTGTTGCTTTTGCGGCCATAAGACTCGGAAAATATTTACATGTCATGGCATTTGAAGGGATTTATGTAGCCCCAATGGAGACCTGCCTGACTCGTAGACGACGTCACATTCACCCCGGACATTCCGCCATGAAAAATTATGAAAACGTACCAAGGAAGCCCAAACAGATCTGATGTATTTCAGAATTGTATTGGCCATCGCAGGAGGTTGAAAATCAGCCACCAAAAATATATGTTTGCACACATCTGTAGATTCTAGATTCTAGTTCTAGATTCCTTTCACTTCTCATTATTCCGCCCAATTTGTTTGGCTTAGCCAAGAGATCAAAACTATATAGACAAACGCATTTATAGTTCCGATTCCATGAGCATTCGTATCTGCGGCTAAATATAACCCACGCGAGTTATTTTTATCGTTTCACGTAAAGACGAGTATTAGTTGCTGATTATTATTGAACAACAAGCGAAATGCTTTCAGCTAATTATTTGCCGACGTCAAGTTCATGAGAATTTGAAAGTCTCGAGGAAAACACAACTATGACGTCGCTGCCATCTAAACAAATCCAAACACAAGCCGAATAAATGTATGGGGGTGCGAAGTAAACAAGGCCCATCTATATGTCTGTGCTCCACAGATTTTTCGGCTAATTATAGGCTTGCAATTTCTGGTTCGTCATGGGGGAAGAGGTCTCTAAAAATACACCGAAAGGAAGCGGAGGAAACAAGGAAATGGGCCACTAAATCAATAAAAACACCCAGCACCAACGACGTGACACACTTCAGTTTTGATCAAAAATTCCACTCGACAACACTGCGAACATTAAAATTTACAAGATATATCGGGAATGTCTCGGACCAGCTCTCCTCTCTCCTTTCTTCGCTGGGATATATATCTATATAGATATAAAATTAATGGCAATCAGGCAGCGTAAACACGACGAAATTTGTTCTCTAGCCGTGTGCCTTATGCCGTATACCGTGTGCCGTGCGCCTTGGCCCATTGTCCCACAAGCAGATAGTTTTGTGTCATTAGCCCAAGATGCGAGGGACTGCCATCCAATCCATATGGCTGAGATGGAAAAGGCGAAACGAAAACTGAAAATTAATGATGCAACTGCGAAGTGTGTCACGGATGCCCCCAAGAACCGAACCAAGAACCGAGAGCCCAAAAGACATTTCCTCACACATATTTTCCCCAGCACTTTGAGGCCAAGGAATCTGCTCATTAGCAGCTGACAATATTGGAAATTGGTTCGCATTCGGCTGGACCGGTTGCCAGGCCCCCTTTGTGCCTTTAATCAAACACAACAGCTATAAGGTATACTACACACTGCCTATATTTAGCCGTGTGACATCTATATATCCGTGTATATTATGCTGATTGACGCACAATGCTTTTCAGAGCGTTTCTGTGACGTTGCCTGACTTATCTCTATAGGGTTCTGTATGGTTACAAGTACGCAGTTTAATCTGCGATCTGTTACCTGTAATCTGTGACGTTCATGCCAAATGATAAGGAAACATAATAATTCGCGACTGGCTAGGGGAAAATTAGGATCAGGAAACTCACATTAAAACGTCAGACAAATGTGTTTTATCTAATAGTGATGAAAGAAGTGAAGCAATTGCTGAATGGATCAGCAAAATAGTTCTTGATCTAAACAAATAAGAATTTCTTATTTCTATGAACTGCATAGCAATCTTCTGCAATACATAAATATAGTAAAAAATTGGTGAAGCCCGAAGAAATGCTTTCTAAGAAAAATATCTCCCTAAGCCAAATGAAAAACAATGAAAATCAATCATAAAACGAGGACTTGGATCACTCGGCATATGCAGCCATAAAAAGTTGCGCATTTGTCACAATTCTAAAATTAAAAGGCCTCAATATCTTTCATTTTACCCAGCACAACAAATCGTAATATAAACTATTAGGCATTTAGTGGGATTAACTTTTTGTGGCCGAGACGGCACTCTCATAAATATCCAAAAAGCGAAAAAACAAAAAAAAAGCCAAGAGAAACGCTGCCCATGCACGCCCCATAAATAAAGTCATTAAAACGGAATTCAACGAATTTTCAACGAGAGGCAAAATGCATACGCCCAATCCATCAAAACACGCGGAGATATGGTAAAAACAAAAGCCCGAAAAATGCAGTCAAAGCCAAAGGTTTTTTTTTCCACCCATGTGATTTGCCAATCATTGTGTGGGCTATTTTTAATTTTCGCCCATCTCCCAAAGAACCGAAATTGAACGTCATTGGGAAAATAGTGTAAGTAGTGTGTGAGTTCCTAAAATTACCTTGACCGAGCGTGTAGAAAATAACAAAGCCCTATAAATAGATAGGGGAAAACAATGTGAGCATCCAAAAGCGAGCGGAGCTGATTAAGCGCCACAGAATTTATGAACTTGACGTGGAAAATTTATATTGTAATTATTTTGCTATTTGCACGCGGCGCTTTTCACGTCATTCCTGTGAGATCGATGGGCATTTGCCATTTGGATGCTCGGATCCTTGGATCTTTCGGTTCTTTCGCATCTATCGGATCTTTCGCATCTCTCTGCAGTTAATTGTTTACTGACGTATCCAGCGGATAGCGAGATCGCCGCCAGACCGCCTGCTGACTTTGGCCAATTAAGGTCTTGTTTCCTTTGGGCGGCACACGTACTTGCTCTGCCGCTCTATATTCTCTATTTTCGGCCAGCTGATTGGGCATTTTAGCCAATTTCCCCCCTTCGGGCGGCCGCTGTCAATCTCTTTTGCGTATTTTCCCTGGTCATAATAATAGTAAAATAAAGATGCACGAACATATTTTTGATTTGTTTTGGTTTTCGATTCCTCTCTTTTTGTTTTGGCAAAATATGTTCATCGAAAAGCGTTTTTAAAATTAGTTCGAGTGAGCCACGCGTTTTATATTTAGAAGATTGCCATGTATTTCGTGTGCGCCAAAACCAGGAGCGTTCAACATAAATAGCGCATGAGTACTTATCAAACACATTCGTGCAATCTATTTCAGATGCCATTTTATTTGACCCACTTTCACCAGACAAATCAGGCTGAGTCGAGCGACTTATTCCTAATTGGGATTGCGCCGAGTTATTATTTATGAGTATTCATGTTTGTGACAAAACTCATAGAGTTTGCAATTAGACAACAGCTTTGCGGCTGTGGGTAGCTGCTTAACAATTGCCAGACATTTGGATTTTCGCTTTCCAAAAATTGAGACTGACAAATTGGACATCGCAGAGAAAGTGTTAGCTCGCATTTTGCTTAAAATCCCGAAAATATATATTATAAAACAAATCGAAATTATACTTATTACCTCGATACGAGCAAGCAGTTGGAAAGTTGTGCTGACTTCCAAACAAGTCAAGCACTATATAACTTTCAACCACAATTATTTATTTAATTTATTCAAGCACTCAAACGTAGATAGTTTGTTAAATAAAAATCAAATGTAGAGCCTCCATGAATTCAACCTAAGCTTACCAGATTTACGGGCCATAAACTGTCACCATCTAATCAAGTTCAGGATTTTCCAAGGAACCCACTGCAATATTTTTAATGCCACTAATTATCTTACTAATTTCTAAAGTTTTATGCACTTGTTTTGGAATACTGACAACTAATAAAAAACCGAAAATCAAATTTAATTCTCACCTAATTTTTCGCCGACCTCTCAACACAGGGGGAAAAATGGCGCTGGAGGTGTCTCTCAGTTTCTCTGATTCTCCGTGTCCCGCCGAGTTCCCCGCCCAATCCATGTCTCCGCCGCTCTATTTCAGCCAATGGAATATTTTTTGAGGGTCTCAAAATGTTTAAATTTCTAATTTGTGTCTCTGAACAACAATATTTCCCCCTTTTTTCTGTTGACTGCAGCAATTTACGGCAACATGCCAAGATCATAAAGCATATTATGATGCTCATAAATTAACTGAAATAAAATATAAGCGAAAAAAATCCACATTTTATTTATGAATTTTACAACGATAATTATACGGACAGGCGGTGAAAAATATTCAACTTTTCTCTCTGCCTCGATTTACATTTTATGTCCTGACAATTAACAGGTTGGGAAACATAAGCACTATCAAAACGGTTACTTCGTAATAATTATATGTAAAGTGTATATATGTGACATAGGTATATAAATTTATTCACACCTCAAATCCAAGCCGATGACGACGCCCACTTGTCGATTGGTTTATGGCTCTCACCTATTTGGCCGAAACCAAAATGAAGTTGGCTTGCGTAATGCGCAGCAGCAACAGCAGAAAATAAGTGCGTTTTCAAGCAGAGTGAAAACCCTACAAAGACCCCATTGGCAGTTCGGATAGGGCAAAAAAAGAAAACAATTTCAGTACGGAGGGCAATCCAAAGACTTGCCAACCAATAACAAGTGAATAGAAAGCCACACAACCACAACTCAAGTGAATCTCATAGATACACTTATGTCTATATATTGGAGTGGAAGCGGGATGGCAGCAAACAAGTTGCACTGCCAGTCAATACGCTTTTAATTACAACCTACGCGTGGCGAGAGCTGTAACTCAAAAGTTGCCCTAACAAAACTTTTCACCATTTACGGCAAAACGCGGACCTTGGCTAAAAAGACAGACAAACAGACACAAGCTCGGCTTGATGGCATTGATGGCAATGTTTGTTTGTTGGTTTGTTTATTTGTCAGCTTGTGCCTTTTGTATTCGTATCTGCATCTGTCGTGTATCTGTAGCTGTATATGTATCTGTGTTTGCGTCTGTGTCTGCGCTGGGCGCGTGCCATGTGTCATCTGGCTTGCGACTCTAGAGTTGCGACTTGCGACTATCTAACGCCTCTGCCTCATCAGCCGTCGTCTCCCCAACTGACCCACGCACGTTCAGCAACGTTCTCAATGAGATAACACGACTGAGGAAACCCACACATCTGTGAAATTGGCATATAGACAAATATAGATATCAATGCGACTTTGGATTTTCAGATAAGCAGGGCACTATGAACCGAACTAAGCACGCAAAAAAGGGTGAATAAATTAGCTAATCACGGCGATTTTCAAGGAGCTGGTTTCTAGGGACAAAGTTCTAAAACCATGATCAAATGTATATAAAATGAAAACAGCGTTATTTACTCCTTAAAATCACTTTGATAAATTATTTTACAGATATTCTGCCAGGCGAAACCCATATATGTACCTGCTACTATTGAGCATAAGCCAAACATTTTATTAACTATGTTACTTTAAGTGTATATTGGCCCACCTCAACTTTGATCGCTAATTAGTTTGTTAAAACCACAAAAAACCCAACAATGAATGTGTGCCAATTTATGCGTCTGTGTCATCTATGTTGGGCACGTTTATTGGAGACCCTACCTCTCCTGGGTGCGCTGGCTGAGAGATTTTGCCTCCAAATTGGGGAAAAGGTGCAGTGCTGGGGCTACCAGTCACCAGCTGGGCTTAAGTCAAAAAACGCCCCCCATTCAAGTGGAATCCGAATGGCAGCCAACCATATCCATCTTTGGATGAACGGCAATCAGACAGGCAGGCAGCAGTCAGTCAGTCAGCGGGCAGCGAATAATTTACAATGGCCACAAAAGTGTATTTTTAGATTGTGCAAACTATTTTCGTGAGTGTTTTGTCAGGGGGCTAGGAAAAAAAATATAAAACAACAAAGCCCCAAAATCATCGTCACTAGAAAATGTACCGTGAAAAATTATAGAAAATTTCTGAATAGATTTAGCTATATTTAGCGCAATGAGTTTTCATTTTCCTCGCTACCGACTTGATGCAAATCACACACATACAAAGCGCAAGTTTTTAGTGGCGTACGTTGGCCTACAGGTGGCCAACGAATTCTACGTGGCCATTTCCTTCGCTCTTCTTAACAATATACCCCCTAGATTTCCCCGATCGGCCAGCATTATGTGAAGGTTAAAAATAATCGGGAGCGATGCTGTGCGATTTGTATTTATTTTGTTTGGCAAAAAACGTTCACAAATGAGGCAAAGTTCTATTTTTGGGTGGGGGCGCATATAAATGTATCTGTATCCGTATCCCTTGTGGATCCGCCAGCTATCTGACGTACTCAGTTGTTGTGTGCTGCTAAACTTTTTGCCGGCAAAAAACCAAAAGAAAACATCTTCAGGTGTTTATTTTTAGGTCATGGCGTGTGCTCCAATCAACACACAAAAAGTGTCTCGGTTATGTTGAGGTTTTCTTAATTAACCCAAATCATTTTCGTTAACCAAATCATTTGGCTTAAGCTGTGAAATTTTTTTTGGAATTCCTTTACAGCGTCGCCTCAATTTTATTTTCGCACTATTTCCAACTGCAGTTTTGTTTATGTTTCGCAGTAAAAACATTTGCGGAATTATTGCCTCTGCACATTGCACATCTGACGTGCAACCTTGTCCTTAGCACATGAAAACTGTTGTTTCGTTTACAATGTGAACGAATGATAAACATATGAACCAAAATTCAAAATGCTGTCAATTTCAGAATTCAGAAAGACACAATAAATAATAAATAAAAATAAATAATCAATAAATTTAAAAAAAATAATAATCAAAAAACAAGAGAGAACGCTATAGTCGAGTTCCCCGACTATCTGATACCCGTTACTCAGCTAGTGTAAGTGCGAAGGACAGTTTTTGGCGGTTTGTGGGCGTTAGAGTGGGCGTGGCCAAAAGTTTTTTGGCAAATAGATAGAAATTTACAAGACTAATACAAAAATGAAAAAATATCAAAACATTTTTCAAAAGTGTGGGCGTGGCAGCTTTGGGCGGTTTGTGGGCGTTAGAGTGGGCGTGGCAAAAAGTTTTTTTTGCAAATCGATAGAAATTTACAAGACCAATGCAAAAATGAAAAAATATTAAAACATTTTTCAAAAATGTGGGCGTGGCAGTTTTGGGCGGTTTGTGGGCAACTTTCTAGCTTTTGTAGTTCCTGAGATCTCGACGTTCATACGGACGGACAGACGGACAGACGGACATGGCCAGATCGACTCGGCTACTGATCCTGATCAAGAATATATATACTTTATATGGTCGGAAACGCTTCCTTCTGCCTGTTACATACTTTTCAACGAATCTAGTATACCCTTTTACTGTACGAGTAACGGGTATAACAAGAGAGACAACAAGCAAAATATCCGTATTATTATATCTTAAAAATATCCTAAAAAATTATGTACATATGTATGTATACAAAAAAATGTGGTATATTTCTTAAGATTTTAAAATTTCAGTCAAGCAGAAAAGTATTTCCCACCAGTCAAATAAATCAATCAACTTAAAAAGTCTTCAATCTTATAATTTTCTCACGGAAATTAGTCAACAGAACCTATGGTTATACCAATGTCAAACGATTCCACTGACGCGTATAAATTCAACGCATTTCATTAAGTAACTTCCAAATTAATGGAGGACCCATGGGAATGTGTCTTCCTGACCTTTTGTGTTCCTAAAAAGCTTTTAGAGAACTTAATTGTTCGAATTGACTTGTTAGAGTTAATAAAAGTGCCCCAATTACCCAGCAATTGCCCAAACAAATCACCTTTTCATAGACACTTCAAGTGAAGTGCCTCAGACAGATACTTGCCAAAACACTTGTTCAACTATTTTCCAAACAATTTCCACCCTGACCTTTGCTGGCTACCGTGAAAAGTATCCCGAATAGACCCAAATACTGTCCATAAATGGTCAAGTGAATCATTTATTTAGAAATTGGACCATTTTTGGCGGACGGCTCATGCAAACCATTTCGGATGGATATCAGTTGTTTACGTCGATGCAAAAATTGCTATGCCTAATGGGCCGCAATTTTCGCGCACACTGATGACGTATTTCGGAAAATCATAACATTTGCCAGCCGCTAAAAGTCTCACACAAGCGCACGAATCGATGGATACCCAGAGATACTATATACATACTTATACAATACGGGCATGGTATGGGGGTACCTGTTGTATTATTTTTACCTCAAGCGAGACCGGAGAGAATCGAAATCGAAATCGAAAAAGTGTTGCCCCCGAAAAGAGAGGGAGCGCAACGAAACTCACCACGGCAGAAAGGCCTGGCAAACTGTTGATTGGCTGGAGTGCGCGTGCGCGATGAAAATGGCTGCAGTGTAGGGAGGCAACCAGACCTACGATTGGATCAACATCGGGCCGCAAAACCGGCCGGCTATACTAAACTCACACACATATGTAGATAATACTTTCGAGACATATGACGTCGATGAGCAGCGAGATTTCCCCGCCACAGAGAGCGGTTTTTCGAATTCGACTTTGGGCGCGTGCCGCCCGAGCAGGGGCATTGCGGTAGCGCCCGAACAGGGACCGGACTCAAAGCAGTGTGTGTGAGCGAACATCGATGTTGAGTTTCATTCATAAAAACCGAAAGAGGGCGCATCTCGTGCCTCAGTTGTGTTCGGACAAGCAAACGCGACGGTTGAAATATAATAATCCAAAGCAGAATAAGCAGCCAGCAAGCTAGCAAGAAAACAAGAAAGCCAATTCAGAAGCAACAATATATAGATATATGTTCAATTGGAAAGTCCCGGAAAAAAGCATCGTTCGTGAAGTGAAATAAATAAATTAGTGGCAAAAAGCAAGATATTAAGTTTTCACCACAAATAAATCAGTTAAAGCATAGAAGGCATTTCTTCCTTATCAAACTTAAACTGAAGTAAAAGTGAAAGGATATTGCGGCACTTGGCGACGGCATGAATGAAAGCCCACCGCCTTATAAGATGATTACACGAGCAGTGCTTTATTGATTTTTGCCTCGCAGTGAGAACGAGAACGAAACTTTCGTGAAACTGACTGTGAAAATTTTGCAGACCTAAGAGTCTAAGAGCGACGAAAAGCCAAGAAGGCAACAAAAAGCCAAAGGAAAAACTTTTTGAATTCTTCTGCAAGTGCCATTGCGATCCAGGTTGGTGTTTGTCGAAAAGTGCTGGCAAAAGAATTTTTAGTGACTTAGGCTCGCCATGAAATATATGTTCACAAATTTTAGTAACTAACTAAGTTAAATGAAAAATGTTCGCTGTGCTTTTGGTTGAATTATTGGTCAGAAAATTGAATTTATAAGAACGCTAAGAAGCATAAATTTAATTGTTGATTTATGTGCGGCGCCTTGTTGATTGGATTTGAAATTTTGGGGCAAAGAAACAATTTTAAGACTTCCTATTAGCATATGATTTAAAGTCAAGTTGTTTTTGAAATAAATTGAAATTTTTTTAATTTATTGTGGCAAATATATCTACTAATGTTATTTAGTACAAAAGTTTTTATTAGATTTGTATGTGTTTTTGTGTTACTACATGATTGTTAGAATTGTAAAAAATAATGAGCCAAGGAGTTCAGTGGGTTTAATAATTAAATAATTCGGAATAAATAAATTTGATAGTTTCAGAAGTTGTTGCAAATAAAATCCTGGCAGTATATCCTGTCGTATCATCGCCAGCCGGACTATTTTATTATATTTTTATTTTCTCAGATTCAGATGAAAGATATAAAAATTCATTTAACGCATAATAAAAATGTTTGCAGGTTATTTAGAAAGCACCTGGGAGCAGAGACACAGCCAAGCGGCAAAATTTACGACCGCAACTATGTATTCCCGAATTTATGTGGCCAAGCACAAGTGCAATCTACATTAGCCATTTGCAGATTTCGTAATTAAATTATTGTCATACACTTAGCGCTCAATTAAAAGAGCAATCTGCTCAGCTCACTTGTTTACAATTTGATGGCAAATGTTTTTGGTCCGTCTGCATTCCACACATTAATGTACCTAGCCTCAGATCCGTAACGCCCCCAAACCGGCCAAAAGCTTTCCCGCTAATGCACCTCCTAGTTGTGGTTTTATAATGCCAGACCGCATTCGAAATGGAAAAACAATTATCAAAATGATTTACAGGCAACCTCCCATAACCAAGCCATGGATCATCGATCAATTCCAAAGCTTTTCCATCACTTTTCGTCGAATTTTCGTATTTGGGCAATTAATTATGATATCAAAACAAAAGGTGCCGACGCCTGCGATCGGGTCATCGTTGAGTTCATTTAACACTTGCCGCACTTGCCAAATGGCACTTTGACACCAAATCCCCCAGCTCCTTTGGATTTTTCTCAACTTTAAGTGACCGAAACGGCTGAAGTTGCCGTCGGTAGTGCGTTTTTTTTTCGTGCGTTTTGGCTGCCAAGTCAAACAAGAAAATTTTCATTTAAGTGCCCACTAAAATGATTTCAAACAAAGAGGCGAAAAGGCAACCTTTATAAAAATATACATATTCGGTGTGGTGTAGAGTTGTGGCGATGGTTGTTGTTGTTGTTGTAGTCTGGCCCGCGGCTGTTTATTTTCATTAATTGTTCTCATGAGGAGGGAAAACAGGCAACCAGAGCTGTTGGCATGAAAAGTGTGACAAAGTGTTACGCATGCAAAAGACGGCGGCAAAAGATACATTTTCATGTTGTCCATGTTAACTTGTTGGACACTCCTGGTGAAGGGAGCTTGGGGCACAGGGGAAGGAGGGATTGGGGGATGGGAGATGGGGTTCCTGCTCCCGCTGTGTGAATGATGGACTTTGTTGCCGCCCGGCCATTCCATCATCGTTTCGTTTTGGCTCCGTGTCGCATGCAACTGGCATGTTTTCTATCTATGTATGTATCTGCGAGATACTTTTACCCTCCAACACACACACACACACATTTGACTAATGATCGCCATCCCTTCTCCTTTAAACGTTTCTTGAATTTCTTCTCATATTATTAACGAAAGAAAACAAAGCAAAAACTCGTATTATTATTATTATTATTATTATTAGTTGAGATATTTTTTTTTGCTTCGCGCTGTACCAAGGCTGCAAATGCAAATCTGTCGATATTTGAGTACCGGATAGTATTGGACAAGCTCCCCCAAGACAACAAACTTGTAGTTTATTTTTGGAGCCGCTAAGTAGCCAAAGGCCGCTTAGTGCGTCTCAAAATCTAATCCTCAATGAGGTCTTCAATGCTGCCAATGAAAACAAATGGTTAAAAATCGAATAATAACCTGAGACCTGGGGGTCAGCCGTGGCCCATCCACCATCCCCATCAATTGCCAAAGCAAACAAATTGGCGCCCATCTATCCGATTGTTAACACTCTCGACCGGGGCGAAGTAATAATAAGAAGAAAAAAAGAGCATATAGAACTCCAAGTGGAACTATGGAACTGGCTAGAGTTATAGCGACAGCTGCAACCGGTTTGGCAAAACCTAATTAAAATAATATCAACATAACAATTTTTTCATGCTCGGCGCTTTTTTTTTCTTCCTCATCGAGCCGTTAAATGTATCTTTCGGATATCTATCTCACTCTGGCGCACAGCCACTGCCAATATTCATTCATGGTAAAGAGATCTTGACGTGTGTTGTGTTGTCTGTCCTACTACACTAAAAACAAAATCAGGAAAAATGCTATGCAAAAATATGCAGAGTGAAAGAAGTCAGGGGATCCGGGCCGGAGACAAGATTTACAATATACATATACGCAGACAGCGGTTTGAAACAGTGGCACTTGCCTATGATGGAAGTCCAGACGGAAAAACTCTCAATGATAAATGGTAGCCGTAACAGATCTCTAGAGCGATTGCGCTAGTAGCCAGTCATGATTTCATTTGCTTTAAAGTTTCATTCCATACCCAAGATATCTTCTTAGGCAGTTGCCACTGTAGATAAGCAACAGCATCGCTTGCCGTTGTTGGTTTTTCTTTATTTTTTTTTATTTAAGGGAGTGTCAATTGTTAGCCGAGTTATTAAGAACCACAGGGGAAGACAAAGACCGGGCCAAGAAGTCCAAAGAGGTGGCAGTGAGTTCGATTCGATGCTCTACTCCAACCAGTTTTTCAGACTTTGAAAGGTTTGAGATCGAGGTATTGGGTTTTATTTCGGCCGCCCGTGGATGATTCATGTGGCAAGCCAGCGAAGAGAAAAAAGCAGATACAAATCTTTGATCGACTGTAAAAATTATTGACTCGGGCGCATAATTTTATGAATGAACAAAACACAAAAGGCACACAGCACAGCACGCGCGGGCTCAGCCAACACAAATGTGTAAAAGTATCTGCATCTGTATCTGTATCTGAGTCGGCATATCTGTGCTCCGACGTTTTTGAATGTAATTTCACTCGCTTCCCGTCTCGAGTGCACTTTGCCATGGAAATTATGCGTGAAATCAAATGTAAATAAAGGAGAAAAAGCAAAAGTGCCAAAAGCGGGACGCTCTCTTCCGCCGATGTTGCCTCTTCGTACATCCGACAGATACGCCGTGGCACGGTAGTTATTTTGGCGCATAGCTGCCTGTCAGCACAAGTGCACTTGTAATGCAAATCAACGCGGTCAAGCCTTTGCCACGGTGAAAAAAAAACATCACAAAAAAATGGAAAAAACTAAAAATAATAATAATAAAATAAAACAACACTCGAGAGCCCCATTGAATGGGGAAGACCCAGACCCAGTGCCGAAAACTCGTTGCAGATGGCAATCGCAAATTCGGTTAGTTTATCTGTGATAAACACTCATAGCCATAGACGTGGACATAGATAACTACAAAATAAATAATAAGCCAAGTTTATGTGGCATTTGTTTAGAAAAATTGGCCAGCCACATCTCTAATTGAGAGTCTTGCATAAGTTTGCGACAGTGGATTACGTAAGGTCACTGAATGGCCCACTTCCCGGAATCGAGGTTCGATCTTAAACCTGTGGGGTGATGATGTTGATGTTCATGATGATGATGATGACGAACCATGGGAAAGACGCCTGTTCTACTTCTCAGGGCTTAGAGCCGCGAACTGCGAGCTGCTAAGTGCTTAATCGATCTTAATTTAATTGCCTGCGATCGCCATCGTGGGCGCAGGAGGCGAAAGTCTGCGACAGATCCCAAAAGACGACAACTCGATGGCAAATTAAATTGTTAAGTAATTTCACCACTTGATGACCCCAAGTACTCACTCATTCACCGACTGGTTATGCAATCGAACAGCTGTCGTGGCAAATCAATTGAACGCCGAAGTGCGCGGCATTCGCAATTATGATTTTGCATGAGTCCGTCTGCGGTTACCAGCTTTGATTGCTCTCGACATTTCGTTTTAGATTTAATAAAAATATATATCAGCTCTGAAAAATTAGTTGGCGGTTATAAGCAGATGGTAATTCTGAAATCTCTGAAGAAATCTTTAAATGAAATACTTTTGTCTCTACTTTGCGAAAGCTTACTTTTGAACTGTAATTTATTTAGAAAAATCTCTATCCAATTTATTAATTTGTTCCTCTCTTTGCAGGCGGCGTAGCCCCTGGAACTCCATCAGCTGCCATGATCATGGAAGGGCTTGAAACCCTGGTGGCGCCAACGCATCACGCATTCCTGCTCACCGAAACGGCCGCGGCCGCCCACTTCAATGTGCTGAGCTTCGACACCTGTCTGTTCAAGACGAGCACGGCGGCCCAGAGCAGCGGCAGTCCGTCGACGGCCACCTACCTGAGTCCCGCCCAATTCGGGGGCAGTCATCACGGCGGCACCAGCGCCAGCACCAGCAGCCACTCCATAAACTCCTCCTCGACCGCATCCTCGTCGTCCACGTCGTCCTCGCTGCTCCACTACACCACCGCCTCGGCAGCCGCCGCTGCTGCAGCTGCCGCCGCCGCGTCCGCCAACAATTCGGTGCTCCGTGCCCGCAACCAGACGGCCACGCCCACCCAGGGCGGCAGTCCGGGACACGTGGCCGTTCAGCCGAGCGCCACCGCCAGCAGCGGACGCAGCTCGGCCTCCCATCTCAGCCTGCTGAACACCAGTGGCCAGCACAGCCCCACCTCGTCGGCCGTTGAGCAGGTGGAGGCCCACAAGCAGCTGATCGAGGCGCTGCCGGGCGACCTGAACACGCCGGTGACCACGTCCAGCGATATTCCCTCGTTTTTCGGCCCCAGCACCGTGGTGGAACCACCCCCCATTACTGGTGAGTACAGCTTTAAGTAAACATAGTGAATATGAAGTGCATTCACTAAAAATTACTAATTACATGGACTGGTATTTGCATTAAAAGATAACTAGAAAGAACTTAATGCTCGACTCTGTTTTTACATCTTTAAATTTTATCAGTCTTTTAAAAGTTGAAGTTGTATTTATAATCAATTCACAATTTTAGTTGGACAGTTCAAATATTGATAGTTAGTAGTGTTAGCTTCTTTGCATTCCTTACATATTTCTTTAGAAAGAAACTAACTCAGTCCGAATACCACGATACTCGAGTAGAGATAATTTAGAACGGAGCGAAAGTACATGTATTTTTCTCGCCAAGATAGTTCAATATTGTAATACGGTCTATAAATCGTGGACACAAAAGCCTCAAAACATTTAAAGAGTTTTGCCTGGCCGACGCGCCATCGGCTGGGAGAAAAGTCGGGCCGTGAGGTTTCTTTATCTGCTGCTAATGGATGCAGCTTGCAGCTGCCACATGTTGCAGTGGCAGTACTGGGGCAGTTGCAGTCCGCATGGAGTCTGCAACTAATCCGTTGTCAGTCCTAAGTCTCAACATAAATCAGCCTCAGCGGAGACCGCAGAAACTGTCGTTATGTTGGCCCATATCTTGACTTACTTCTGCGCCACTTCAAAGTATCTCGGCTTTGTCTTTCACCGGACGACTTACCGCAACCTTTTCTCCCTTGGCTTGCCTCATTGCCCCCCTGCCACACAACAACAAGTTCAAAATCAAAAATAAACATTCGAAAATGTTGGAGTACCAATTTTTGAGGCATTTCTTTATTTGCACGTCTTCTGATTTGTTGATCTTGTTTTTCAATTTTGGATTTCTTTTTTCTTTGTGATTTTGTTTGTGCCTGTGCGTTTGCATTAATAAATTCGTTTCGTATTATTAAGTTATGAGGCATTTAAAGCGGCCTCCAGCCAAGAGTTTCATATATAATTTTGATCTTTGCTCACATAAATATAAATTAATAAAAATGTTGACATCCCAATGGCTATATCGCCGTATAGACTTTGTAAAATTTATGTCATAAAATTTTCTGTTTTATTTTCGCGCTCACTTTTCATTAATGTCAAAAATTGAATTTTGCAATGATCGCGGCGCAGCGTTCTCATATTTCTGAGACTGCATAATAATAATAGAAATAGAGCAAAAAAAGAGCTTAATTAATCTAGAAAAGGCAACAACGACGGCGCATGTATTAAACATTTCCGTTCAGTGTCAATGTTTCGAGCGCAATTTTCTCACTAGACGCTGCCCCAAGATACGCGTACCATATCGGACTTGTATATATACATTATTGTGATACGTATATACGAGTATCTACGGACATATGGAGCTGCATTTCTAATTGAATTAAGGCAAAGCAAATAAAGTATACTAGATTTGCTGCTGCTATCAAAAACAATTGAGTTTAATTGCTCTCTTTTCTGCCCTAAAGAATGACACATTTTTATCTGGTCTCTCGCAGAGAGCGTGTAGATCCATTGAAAATGCATAAAAACATATCTCAGATTCATTTGTGTCTAAAACATAAATATATAAATTAGCTATAAAGTTTGCCAGAAGCCAAAAAAATGTCACTCGTAAATTCTGGCCACAACCCACGCTGCGGCGACTTCTTGGCCAAAACGCTAAGAAAAGAACAGCAGAACAGCAGAGAAGCAGAACGGCAGAAATCATAGACATGGGCAATTTTTAAATGAAAATCCATTAAAACAATTTGCATGACAATGATGGAGCGGCATTTAATCGCCAAACTTGGCAAGCTGGCGAAACTGCTGGCCATGTCTCACTCGTATTGGAGGGTTTGGGTTTGGACAAATTGGTCGACCAAGGCTCCATATTGGCCAGACTGGAATGCGTCTCCTTTTGGGCCTGTAACAAATTTAAGCATAATTTGTTGTCAACTTTTTCTTCTATTTTCTTGGGGCACATAATTTGCCCTGACAGCATTAATGGGGCTTGCAAATATATTGTATGGAACAATAGAAACGCTATCGCGAAAATTTCTGTGAATCCCAATGCATTGCTACTGCCCCCTCCGAAAACCAGATTGATGTCGCAGCACATTAGGCGCATTGCAACTCAATCAATATCCAGCTCAAGTCCAAGCAGCATTAATGACGCCAATCGTGAGCACTAAAAAAAAGAAACAAAAAGAGGGGGAACCGAGAAGAGCTGGAGAAGATATATTCCCGGCCTGGTAGCCGCGTAATTAGTCTTCTCGCCGACACTTTTGCCTGGCCCCCAATGGCAACTGTCTTCTGCCGCCGGCAGCTTCTGCACTTCTGCTTTTCTCGACTTCTGGGCACGATGAGCGATGAGCGATGAGCGATGATGCGACCTCCCGTGTCGTTCGATTTCCGCGAAATCAAAGCGCGCCCAGCTGCAGTTGCAGTTGCAGTTACCCAGTGCCAATGCCAAAGCCGTTCGAGCGAACTGTGATTGATATCGTTGCAACAGCAACATCAGCAGCAGCAGCACCAGCAACTCAAGCAACACCAGCAATCAAGGCATTCAGGCCAATGATTTACTTTTTCATATAACCCAAATATCACCCAGAGGAATTCATTCTGTCATAATGCGGCTTGAAATTCTTTAGAATTTTATGCAAAAGCACAACAGATCTTAGGTACAAGAAATTCGACATGCGTCGCTTATCACTTTCAATTTATTAGGATGATGATCTTATTTTTTTTGTAATTGAATTTTATTTAATATCCCTTAAAGAAGAGCCACACAACTAACACGCATATCCTTTGTTCCTCCATTGCAGGCTCCATCGAATCCGAGGATCTGTCTCTGGAACCCCAGGTGATATCTGTGGCCAGTCCCGTGCTGTCGCATTGCAGTCCGTTGAAGGAGGAGCGCAGCACTCCGCCAGCATTGGCCATTGTCAAGGAAGAATCAAGTAATAATAGTTGTAATATGTACCCACAACACAACAACAACAACACCACAACATCATCATCAACAACAACAAGCAAACAGACAACAAGCGAAAGCGACAACAGCAACACCGAGTGCGTTGGCTCGCCCGGCAACCACACACATTCACACCAACAACAGCAACAACAACAACAACAGCTGCAACACAACAACACGAGCAGCAACAACAGCAATTGCCACCACAGTCACCAACAGCAGCAGCAACAACAACAACACATGAGCTCCCCGCAACATCAATACCAACAGCACCAAATATTACACCAACAACAACAATTGCCAAATCACCACCATCATCATCATCACCACCACCACCATCCCAGTCAGCTACAACTCCAACAACAACAGCAACAACAACAACAGCAGCAACACCAACAACAGCCGCTACACCAACAACAGCAACTGCAACACCAGCAGCACCAACAACACCACCAACAACACTATCAGCAGCATGCCATTCAACACCAGCAATCACAACAGCAGGCTAGCAAAATCTCATATCGTGGCATTTTCACCACCACAGGCAACGCGATGAACGCAGCTGCTGCGGCAGCAGCCCAGCAGCAGCACCAGCAGCAGCAACAGCAACAGCAACTTCCCTCCCCGCAACTGGGCGCCCTGGCCGGACCGATGTCCCCGCCCTCAAATAGTTTGGGCAACAGCTGGGGTCTTCCCAGTCCGGACAAGACCATGTTCCAGCCGCCCCTGTTCAGCCTGCCCGCTCATTATGCCACCATGCAGCAGCAGCAGCAACAGCAGCAGCAACAGCAAGCCGCAGGAGCTGCTCCCTCGCCCTACGACGACGGACGTGCTGCAGCAGCAGCGGCGGCCCAGCACGCCGAGCTCTTGGGTTTGACCATGGACTGCACACCTCTGTTGCTGAAACAACCGCCACCAACTTACGCCGGAACCTCCGCCGGATTTCCGGGCCTGGGTGACCTGCACAGCAGCCACGAGCAGCAGTTGCAACAGCAGCAGTATGCGCGATCGCAGCCGAAATACCAATGGCTGGACTCACCAGCGGACTATGCCCAGCAGCAGCAACAAGTGCAGCAGGTGCAGCAGGTGCAGCAACAGCAGACTCTGGTGCTGCCAGGGCCCACTTCATCCGCCAGTTCAAGCAATGCAGCTCTGGGCGTTTTGATACCCAAGCAGGAGAACTATCCCGACATGCAGCCCAGTTCCAATGGCACGGGCTATTCCGGAGGATCCGGAGGCAGTTCTGCGGCAGCCGCTGCCGCCGCTGCAGCAGCCGCAGCAGTGCAACTGGCCGAGTACAGTCCATCCACCAGCAAAGGACACGAGATCCTGTCGCAGGTCTATCAGCAGAGCACTGTGCCCTTGAAACTGGTGCCCGTGAAGCCGCGCAAGTATCCCAATCGCCCCAGCAAGACGCCCGTGCATGAGAGACCCTACGCCTGTCCGGTGGAAAACTGCGACCGTAGGTTCTCCCGCTCCGACGAGCTTACCCGCCACATACGCATCCATACGGGCCAAAAGCCCTTCCAGTGCCGCATCTGCATGCGCAGCTTCAGTCGCAGTGATCACCTCACCACCCACATTCGCACCCACACCGGCGAGAAGCCCTTCAGCTGCGACATTTGCGGCAGGAAGTTCGCTCGATCCGATGAGAAGAAGCGGCACGCCAAGGTGCACTTAAAGCAGCGCATCAAGAAGGAGAAGGTGCGCGGCGAGCAACAGCAGCAACAGCAGCAACAGCAGCAACAGCAGCACCTGCAGCAGCAACAAGAGCAGCATCACCTGAGCCTGCAGCAGCATCAGCAGTACCAGCAGCATCACCTGCTCCACTCCGCTGACTTGGCCATAGCCACCTCCAGTGCGAGCATGTAGAGACTAGAGAACTCGGCATCCAGCATTGCCAAGGCAAAGACTCCAACTCCAACTGCAGCTCCAACGCAGAAAGTTAGTCTGGCCCTGGCCCTGGATCTCGACGAGAGCGCCTTTCCCTTCGAGCTGACATCCGACTACGGCACCCTGTCGCCGCTCACCAGTCCCCGGCAGTTCAACTACGTGTGGGTGGGCCAGGACTCCAGCCAGCCCTTCTTCTACAAGGATAGCAGCATCCAGGAGAAGTAGAGCTCAAGAGGTCCAGCAAGAGTCCAGCCAGGGGCAATCCGTCGAGAGGAGTCAATCGCTGATGCTGAATAATCACTTAGTGTATACTGAACTGTAGTCGTAGAAACGGGGTTGTGCTATCAACAAAATCTATGCAAGACATTAAATAGTAGAGAAGATACAATATGCTACAGTTAGCCTAGATAATATCACACATCCAAGAATGGTCACGATAGGAAATCAAGGAATCTAAAAATCAAGAATTTAAGAAATCGAGCAAGCAAAACAGAGTTACTAACCATACAAAGCCTAACTAAAGCAAATTGATGATTACTAACTATATTCGATGTAATTGAAATGGGAAAATATTTAACTTATGTCTCTAATACTGTGATCTCATGTGTAATAATTATTAATTTTAATTTCTTTACATAACTGCAAGTAACCAGTAATAATCTTAAAAATTATAATCCTTTCGCCATTGCCTAGCTAATGTTCATTTTTTAAAAATGCTAACACAAACTAAACACACAAACACTAATTTATTGCATTTTAAAATAATTACACATATATATCTATTATAATTATTAACTTATTATCTTAAAGGTTTAGATTTAGGTTTTAACATTCAGAATACACAAAAACGAACACACAAATCTTAGCATATCATTTTTTCCTCTAAGCATTATAAATTGCGTAAGTTCAAAACAAAAGTTACTTTTAATCGAAAATCGGAATTTTCGTGTGCTAGAAACGAGATACTTGTTTAACGGAAACGTAATCGGAACATAAAATTGAAAATTATCCCAGTGTACTTCCTTAATTGATTCGAAATCAAAATGGCAAATGGAAATGAGATGTTATTAAACATTATACATATATCTTGAATACGTTTATGTTCTATCTACTGTAGAAAACACTTTCTTCTTAGTTTGTAATGGTTTATTTTAAGTTGAATTAATTTTTATATTATTAGTTTACTTTACCTTGCAAAATATATAACAATTTTTTATAAAACATATATCATTTGCGTTATTATTTATTAGTTCGTTGTTTTTCAGTTCCAAATTGATTTTCAAAACGAAAAACGAATGGTGCATGCAAAGTAGATGGTTTCGGCTCGTAGTATTTGGCAATAAGGATCGCATAAAACGTAAAGAACTTCGTAGGAGTTAGACAATAGAAATATTGAATACCCAGCAGTACAAGTACAAGAAACCCCAGCAGTCCTAATTCGAACCTTATTCCAAAACTATGAATAGCTTTATGAACTTTTGTATGGCTATGAATCACACAGTATACCTATAAAATAAGTATAATTGAAATTTGATAACGAAATTTTAATGCTCGGCTTATTCTGAATGAGTCTGGCGCCTCAAAAATGACCTAACGAACTTGAATCGAAGTAGAAAGTGTGGAAAAGCACGAAAAATTAAACTCTTGTGCCACTTGACAAATGTATTTGTTGATGTATACATACATAAGTGTAGAGAGCCACGATAGCTGAGATACGAAAGTACGAAATACGAATGGCTTGAGAATGTTTTAAATTCGGATCTATTTTATAGCAAAAATAATGGTGAACATACAACATATATTTTGCATAGCCGCTAAAATCAGACACAAATTAGCATTAGGACCGAGTAAGCTTAAACTTATAACTACAAAATAGGTGAAGGGCAGTGCCAACATTGAGAACATTCCCGAAGGAGGATAACATTAATCTATATATTTTTATTGACAGTTTGTCATTTCTTAGCTAGTATAGTGTTTGGAGTAAGTCACAAAGTATCCAAAATGCAAATGAATGTGTGAAACTTATGTGCCATCAAGAAAATAATGAAGCTTATAAAAACACGGACAGAGGAAAAATAATTACACCTAAGAAACGATTTTGACATTTTAAACGTTGTGATTTATATTGTTCATTTGATGCATGGTTCAGTGTTAATAATTATTATTCAGTCATTTATCCAAAGGGCAAGGCTTAAGCAAATTATATCCATAGGTGTATTAAATGTGTACATAAGTAAATGTGTTTATATCTCGAGTTGCTTATGGACAGTTTTTCTTCCATATATACATTACATGAATGTTGAATTCACCTGGATAAATGTATTTTATTGATGCATTCTTAGCTAGACAACAATTATTCGTAGCTAAGCCAAATACAAATAAAAATAAAAATACACTTAATGCTCAATCGGTGAGGCAGCTTGAAAATGTGTTTTTGTAGTTTCGCATTGCAGTTCAAATATAATTTGTTTGTGCGTTGAAATACATAGGAATCTAAGTGTTTATTAATGTCTTTTGTGTGCACATCCAGTTCTTAACTACCATTTAAATGAGTATTCCAAATACCAAGAGGCTCCCAGTTCGCAAACTCTTATTTCCAAGACAGTCTTTGTGTTTGTGTTTAGATCGTTAAGTCTGTCGAATCGGTTCTATCTTTCATAATTGGGGAGGCTCCACCTTCTCGACGATATCAGTTCGCTCTTATAAATTCCACACCTAATATATACCCCTAAGCATAAGTTGATATTTTATGTCAAAGTAATCTAATAATATTCGAATTATATATTAAATACGTGAAAAAATATGCAAATTTGGCGAAAACACTTTTTGAACCCAATTAAACAAACGAAATTTAAAATTTAACCAAACACCGTCTTTTTATTTTTGATAATGTTGATGTACATAAATGCATACTAGTATTACTCGCATGCTCGGCGAACGGATTTCTTTCTGGTCATATAAATTAGTTAGGCATTCGTTTCAATAAGCCATATCGTGGCGAAATGCTGCCCCAATAAAAAGCGCAATAAAATTGAAAATAATAGCCAAAGCGGGCCAGAAGACGACGACACGGACGATATATGCCAGCACTCAAAACTAATGAAATGTTCCAAACTCCAAGGCGATTGCAGCCAGCAGCAGGAAAGTCGCCTGACCAGAAAGAAAGAAAAGAAACGCTCAATTCCTCCGTCGGTTCCTCGGCCACTCGGCCACGCGGTTGCTCTGGTCATTCTTCTCCTGGCCGCCAGTCACCGCCGATCACCTGTTGCCACCGATCCGATCCCCATCCGCTCCGATCCCCAAAAGAGGAGCAGGTCGGCCGGGCTGCCAGCAGCGACAGGCGCATGTCGGGCCTAAAATTCTTCAGTTTTTCCGGCTGCCAAAGACGAGCAGCAAATGTCTCGGGGATGCGGCCAAAGTTATGAGCGCAATTCCATCGTAAAAATGCAAAAAGGCGAGCAAAATGGTCAGCTGGGGAGGAATTGCAGATGCTCTACATGTCCATGGAAAATATGATATATGATATATATATATATATATAAAAAATATATATAATCATAAAATATATGCATAAAAGTATATATATTCTTGATCAGGATCAATAGTCGAGTCGATCTGGCCATGTCAGTCTGTCCGTCCGTCTGTCTGTCCGTCCGTATGAACGCTGAGATCTCAGGAACTACAAGAGCTAGAAAGTTTAGATTAGGCATACAGAGACGCAGCGCAAGTTTGTCGATTCATGTTGCCACGCCCACTCTAACGCCCACAAGCCGCCCAAAACTGCCACGCCCACACTTTTGAAAAATGTTTTGATATTTTTTCATTTTTGTATTGGTCTTGTAAATTTCTATCGATTTGCCAAAAAACGTTTTGCCACGCCCACTCTAACGCCCACAAACCGCCCGAAGCTGCCACGCCCACACTTTTGAAAAATGTTTAGATATTTTTTCATTTTTATATTGGTCTTGTAAATTTCTATCGATTTGCCAAAAAAGTTTTGCCACGCCCACTCTAACGCCCACAAACCGCCAAAAACTGTCAGTGTTGAAGACTCTCCTTCGCACTTCCACTGGCTGAGTAATGGGTATCAGATAGTCGGGGAACTCGACTATAGCGTTCTCTCTTGTTCAACTTTTCGCATTTGTTATGTTTTGGTTCATCGAATATTTAAAATGGCAATCCGCTTTTCTTGTTTTTATATTGTTCTGATATTTTTGCGCTATTTTACTAAAAAGGAACCAATCCTAGACAAATCAAGTACACTTCAATGGAAAGGCAGTTTCTTCCAATAGAAGAATAAGCCATCTATTCCTTACAAACCAATTGGTAAATTCAGAATTCCTCTTCAGCTAGGGCATGAAAATGCAAAATGCTTTCACGGCTGCGGCTTCCACGTCTTCGGCCTCTCGATTGCCACAGTTAAGGTTCTGAAACTAGAAATTCTTGTCTGCGCAGCAATCATCATCGAACGAGAGCAGCGGCCGAGGAGTCCGGAGGAGCTGGAGGGGATCAGACTGGAGGAGCTAGAGGAGCTGTAGGAGCTGGATGTTCGCCTTGTGATTTGTGGGCTTGCGGTACAATTTGAGCCGCGAGCTGTGGCTACCAATGGCCAGTTGTTACCCAGTCGCAAGTCTTCGCTTATGACAGGCGCAAACAAAATTATTCGGAATATAGAGCCGGCGAACAGTCGGCGGTAATCCCCATTCTTGGGGTCCAGCTCTTGGGTGAATCCTTGGCCATTTAGCCAGCCAGTCAGTCAGCCAGCCAAGGTGATGAACTGTCGGCAGTCTGGGGAGGCTCACACACATGTGTAGTTGTCGTCTTAAGTGCGCCTATTTGACATGTTTAGGTGTTTAGATGGCATGCCCGATATGCACCAAATTGATTTCGATTTGATAAGCTGCCACATTTCATCTCAGCCATTCGGTAGCTTCAATATATGGACTCCAATATGGCTTATCGCAGGCTCGGTACCGAGAAGAAGATACCCGGCTGAGAGTCAGGCGATTTGTGGATTGGGAAGTGGACCAACTATCTTCCAGCGAGGTGTCGCTGAACAGTCACTCAACAACCGACCGCAAACTATCGCAAACCGGACTTGGGTTTTCTCCTCCTGAAAACCACAAAAAGGACCGAGACCGGGACCGGAGGAATGTCATGCCGGCAATCTCCATAGTGCCCAGCTTAATATCTTTGCTTAACTGCTAATGAGTTGCCGTTAGTGATTTATTTCGTAAATAAATAGAATTGCCAGCAGTTAAGCCAAGTTCAACTTTGCATGCCACATGCAACACACGACATCGACACGAGCTCTACTTGACACACTAATCGGCTCGAAGCAAAAGCTGAATGGCAATTTAGGCACTGGGAAGCTCTTTTTTAAATATTATGAAAATCTATTGTTGGTGTATCTAATTACTAGAATATTTGGAATTGATTCACCGGTAAAGGAATATGCTGGAACACTTTTTTTTGTGCAGCACCCGATCTTAAGAAAGTTAGTGGAAGCAAACTTAAAGTTCATTTAGTTATGATTAACTCTATTCATGCGTCTTAATTTAAATTTCTACGAGTAAATTCTTTTCGTATAATTTAAGGTGCATAAACCCATTCTAAGGAAATACTGCCAGCTATTTTAAATTGACTCACTACCAACTTATACTACCTGGTAAGAACCCGCATTTCCAGACTCTGGATCTCAGGGCGTGCCCGTTAAGAAAATGTCAAGTTGGGGTTAGAGACCCCGCCGTAGTCAGTAGCGTAGTGCTATTAATAATCCCAGCCCTATCGCTCTGTCTGCGACATTTGACTAATTGAACAGCCCTGCTATATTATAGACAGATCAGCGAAAGTTGGCAGAGCCTTAGAATAGCCACACACACGCACTGCATCTGCATCTGCGTCTGCGTCTGGCCTAATCAAAACTAATTCATCATGGATGCTGCCGATGCATTAGCAGCATCGCTTAGGGCACCGGGATCCGGGCACTGGGGGCCATCGAGTGGCCAGGTAGCTGGATGGCCGGATGGCGGATGGCAGATGGCTACCTTGGCCGAAAGTATTCCCCAAGTAGCGCGTATCTATGGCCACATATTTCATCGTCGTCGTTGTCATCGGTCGTTGTCTCTTCCGCAACTCCAGGGAAGAGCTCAAACCGCTCGAAGAGCTCCCCGATGCCCAGAAGCTTTCTTGGCCATAAAGAAACTAGATCAATTTAATTTGTTTTCGGTTTTTCCTTTGCTCAGCTATTCACTGCTCTACTACACATTTTCGTAGCAGACTGGGCCCGATGCACATTGGAGACACTTTGCGGAAGCGTGCCACTTTGTCACGGAGCATTGTGCCGCGGGCGTTTTGCATCTGGCCATAGGCGCCGCTGGACACTCGATACTGGACTGGCGGACTAGTGGACGGTGGACTTGGGAATCCTTCTGCAGAGATGTCAGGCATCCAGAGAAGAATGTAGCTAATTCTAACGGGAACATTCTAAAGGACCACAAAACTCATTTTGACGAACATTTTATGTTATTGTTTAAGCTCAACGAAGGGGTTTTGCATGCCAAGATCTATCGCTATGAACATTGCTTAAGTCGGGCCAATCCCTAAGAAGTTATGCTTAATAATGGGTATCTGATACAAGAGTTACTGATAAAAATTTACTTAGTATATATAATTAGGCGATACCATTCGATTGATACTCTCAAATATTTAAAATGCTACTTTTCCCCTAATAAAAAATTCCAAGTATTCCTTAAATAGCCAAACACTAATAGTAGCTAGAGTGCCAGCACTGGGCTCCTGGTCAGCGATCGTTGGAATTCCTAATAAATGCATTGCTCGGGCCTTCGGGTCCCGCCTGCCTTATCAGTGTTTGTAATTAGCGCATTTGCATTAAAAATAGCAATAATTTCCCATAAAAGAAATGCCCAGCCGATCCAGACTTGTACATATATATTAAGGCCTTCTACCTCCTCTCGCTTTGGAGCTACGCAGTTGGCTGCTCCTTTGGGTAATTACTGCGAAGTGACAGGAAGTGGCAGAGAATTAAAATCGAAGCATTAAATAGATAGCTCACATCTGAGCTCACATATCGCCAGTCGCCTCGCAGACATCAATTAAATTTGTCTATCGTTTCAGCCTTCTGCTAACTGCCGCCCCGACTTTTCACTCGCTCCCCCGTAATTAACCATGCCTGCCCGGTGATTTCCCGGAGCCAGAGATGAACTAGTGGGTTTTACGCCCGAATCGGGTTAACCAGGCCTCTTAAATCGCAGGCCCTGTCATTGTAAACTAAGCATTCGGGGTTTATGTTAAATAAAAATGTGCTTTGTGGACATTAAATCATAATAATAGTCGCGTAAAAAAGAAAAATAAAATATAAACAACTTTATTATTACCAAAGTACAACTTTATTTATTATTTATTTTTATTATTTTTAACCAACTTTAAAAAAGTAGTTCATACAGATTTTTAAAGCCATGATAGTATTAGAACGAAATAGGGTTGCTGGAAGTAAACGTGGTCTTTTAATTTATGACTTGGCCAGTGATTGTCACGTGGAAATCGTTTGGCCATATCTTCATATTCCAATTAATCTTAAGTCCGGCTACGGCAATTATGATCACTAATTAATGGGTTTTTAAACCAACTTGGCAACGCGTCCTGCTCACGTTTGCGCCAATTACCAAAGTCCGGGCCACGCCCCCACCGCCCCTGGCCTGCAGTGACCAAGGCAAGGCGTGCACTTATTGATTCACAATTAATGTTGATTATCGCGATTGCATAGACCAAGCCTGATCCAAGAACGATACAATCCAATAGCACGCCTCGAATTTTCACAGATGCATCCGACGATTGGCGATTTAGGCTCATCTCTCAAAAATGCCGATGATGAGCCTTTACGCGGCGATTTATATTTTTCGGGCGGCCGATGATCGCGAATTCAGTAGCCGTTTCGACTGCCTAATGATGGCCCCCATTGCAGGAGCCGATGAATTATTACGCTAACCACAAGCCATGTTAGCACAACTGGTCCAGAAGTCTATTATTATTTATTCGAAAGCCTGCCAACGGTTGATCGCTCGATCGCCTGGATCGCCAAGATCGAAGCCCCTCGATCTTCGATCCTCTCCGATCTACAATCCACTGTTTTCGATCGGCGATCAACGGCCGCCGTTAACCGCACTACGCGGCCATCAATCATGAAATTATTGCCGCTCGATTTGGATTTGCATTCGAGTAAGGAAAAGGAAACCTTCGGATACGCAAAGAGTATTAGTAACTCAGTGATCGCACCATTCAAAAGTAGCCAGGAGAATCGAATAAGCTGAAAAGTAAACATATCAATTAGGAGAAAATTCTAAATGCAGCATAGGTATTACATACCACTTACCGGGGGTGTTTTGAATTACTTTAAATGGAGAGGAGTTCGAAAATCATACTGCAGCCTTGAAAATCCACTTTCTACTGGCGATCCCTTGCGTTAAAATTAATTAATGACTGGTTCAATTAAAATTGCAACATGCCGTTGAACAGGAGACCGCGATCCAAGCTTAGTGGCTTCGTCCGCTTGGAGCGGAATCCTTCCTGCCCCCGTTCCTGCTGTCCCTTCGGCTTGGCGACTCCCATGTACAACTTGTAGCTACAACTTGCGTGCGACGTTCCTTGATGAGCATCAGCAGCAGCAGCAACAAATACAAATGCTGCAGCAACAAAAGCGGCAGCAGCAACATGTGTTGGTCGCTGCTAATCTGGCTTGACTTTAACTCGAGCCACTCTCTGTGTGTCCTTAGGCAAACGTTGGTTCTGCATACCATGCACTCAAAAAAACCGGATATTTTAAGAACATAATCATCTCAAAGAGTAAGCTTAAACTTCCCTAAAAACATTTTTTTATATATCATATTTATATTATTATATTTAATTTTTTTAAATATGATAGAATAGTTTACAAAACTAGGACTGACATTAGAAGTAATATAAGTTATATTATTAATTTGAATTCCTTTATTTTATATATGTTAAAGTTATGTTGAAACATAAATCAAGTTCTGACTAAAGAAAACCTCTTCTCGTTTTGAACATATTTAGTCCTCATTTATTTGCAGTATATTCTAAAATAAGAAACGCCACATTTTTTCTAGTGCACACACACTCAGACAATACTCAGGTGTAAAAATCAATTTAGTTTCCCCCCCTGCACCTATCCCGCGCTCCTGCTACTCGGCTCACGTCCTTGGTAATTTGTGGCGAAAATGGAAAATTGCTGTTCAATTATTGGTTGCCATGTAAATTTGTTCTCGGCCCAGGTGACAAGAATTCTAATAACTTGCTTAGGAGCTGGACTCGTGGCCAGATCGCCGCGTTCATCGTTCCTCCACCGGCCACCCAATTTCACCTCCTCGTTGCTCCAGAGGGCTACTTACACTTATCAGCCATTTAGGAGGAAATTTATTTTGGGTCCAGCTCTTGGTCTTCTTTCTTGATTCGTTGAAACCAATTAGTTTGGCTGGCGACCACACACGTGACGGGGAAATTAGCATTTCTTTACAAATTCCCCCAACGGTATTTAATGTAAAAGCTCATAGATAACAAAACTCGATCTCCTGCCCCGTAGGAAATAAAGAGCACTATCTCAAGAAATATAAATAAAAATAACTTGGGGTAATTATCACAACATACCCAAAACAAAACGCATCGGCAAATTAGCATTTAAATTGTTAAGAGCTGCGACTTGATGTTGAGTTTACTTTGGCTGGCTCTCAAATTCCCTAGGTATTCGGCACGTATCTTCTGGGTTCGCTGATAAGAAGCCGAAAATGGTGCACTTATTGACAACTTTAACGAGTTGTCGACAAAACAACAACCACATCACCACAACAGCAACGAAACGAAATCAAAGCGATTTCTTAAGAGCATATCTTAAGGTATTTTGGGCTAAAAGACAAAAAAAGCTACCAGCATAAGCCAACCAAAAAGCCCCATTCCATGGCTCAAACATGGGGGCGATCTTCATATAAATGTCGAATTGTGAGCCACAACATGATGCAAATTGATTGCAGCTCGAAGGGGCAAAACAAAGGCAACCTGGACCACCTACTCACAGCCAAATTCACAGACTTTGATTAACTGCCCTGCGTTTGCGACAAATTTTATATTAAACGCTTCACTGGCCACTGGGAAATGGTGGAGTGGTGGAATGGTGGAAAGAGGGCAATAATAACGAAGTAAATGCAACAAGTGGAAGCAAGAATTTATGATGCCATTGTCTTCTTCCAGAATGATTTCGTTGAATACGCATATTTAACGGTCCAATTGAGTTGTGCCCAGGGTAAGTACCATCTTCGACCCGGGCAACAGCCGTCGTCTTAACTTGGCTGACAACATAAAAACTTTTATGCGCATTCCTTGACTTCAAGTTCAGCTCCAACTCCGATTCCTACTGCCCAACAAGACAGCTGAAACGAAAAGTAAAATCGGAAAACAACAACATAAAAACAAAACAAAAAACAGCCGCCGTGAGGGAAAATAAGAAAAGATCAAAACATGACAATAAAAATCAGGACTCTGAAACGGGTCGGACTTTCTGGTCGCTCGGTTGGTCGGTTGGTTGGTAGTTTGGCTGGTAGGTTGGTCGGTCGTGTGCCTGTTTTAACGCCAAAAGTGTGACATATAATTTCGAAAATGACACGCGGCAACAACAGCAACAACAGCGAGCCGAACAGCGAAAACCCATAACAACAATTCAGCAACGAGAATGTCACCAAAGCGAGACACGCAAAAGGGTCCAAGTATTTCGGCCTTATAGGTGAAGGGGCCTAAAAGGCGGTGTACCTGTGGAGAAGCCAGGTCCCTGTCCCTGTCCCTCAGTTTGAACTGATCATTTACTTTACGACTGCTGTGTGCCGATTTTTATTTTTTGCCGCCTTGTTCCCTTAATTTTATGCCCGTTTTAGGCCCTCATTTACAAATTTTTCATTTGGCACGAGCAGAAACATCAATGGGGATAGAAAAAAGTGGAAGGTGGAGGAATAACTAATTTATCGCATTCTTCTGCAGTCATTTAGGAAACTAGATTGGAATTTTTTGCGATGTAGGAACAAGTATATTTGACATTTTATTGCAACTGTGAAATAATTTATATTCAGCACGGCTCAACACCACTTCAAATATCTTTTGTATTTCTGTATATTTATTTAGTATAAGATGTAACAGAACTGATTTTAACTGATTTATAAATCCAAAGTCTCACATGCTCCTTTCCTTAAAAATAAAGACTCACGCCATCTACTTCCCTTTTAAACTGCTCCAATCAAAAAGTCCAAAAAGTCTTATGTTTTCGATTACAACAGCCAGATAAGAGGGGCTTACTTCCATCTTTCTGGATCTCCGAAAGAACCGAGCGGAAATAGAAAAAGGGTTTGGCCCAAGCCCAGAGATCCAGTCATGTTGAGATGGGTGGTGCTGTTGCTTTTGCTGCAACTGATGTAGATGCTGATGTTGATGCTGATGTCGTTCCTTCCGCTGATATCCAAAGGAGTGACGCCTAAAGGCAATAACTGGCAACTGGCAACGGAGGTAACAGCGTGGCGTACATCCCGACACGTCACCAAAGCGGGTAACAAAATGGCTAAAATGCATTTGCAACGCTCGAATGCGTCTGCTTGTGCAGTGTTTTACACTGTTACAGTCTAGCTTCTTTCTAGCCATTTTAGCCAGGCTAAGTTCACTACTTGCGCATCGAAAGTTAGTTACTTGTGGGAGACATGGTCCCAAGTTAATGGCCAAGACTTGACACGCATTAAATGTTCTGAGCTCACTCCGTTTTTATTTGTATTACGATGGCAATTTCTTCCAAATAAGGCAAAGCTCATATTAAAAATTTTAAAATTTTGTTACTATTTAGGAAATGTACAGTAACTAAAGTGTTTCTAGAGAGTGATATTATCAACTTTTAATCTTCAAAATAAATGATAGATTTCTGATATGTCCCAATTTAATCTTTGCATTTAAATACATAGACAAAACATCGATTTCTGCAGAAATCAAAAACCAATTTCTGTCTGCAGATCGATGCCCAGAGATAATTTTGTAGAGAAATAGATAGTTGAAAACACCAAAATGACAATTAATTAAATATCCGACATTTTATGACCGCCGGACAGACTTTCGACCATCGCCCTCATGTGGAGCAGTCTAGTGCAGTGTCTACGTGGTCAACGTGGCCGAGACTATTTACATTTACACCTGGCCAGGCGTCGATATCGGAGGCTGCTGCACACTTGCCACGCTAATGAGGCCTCTCGGCCCGAAGAAGTTTGACATTTTGACCAGGCCAACACCAAACACCGAAGAGGGACCACCAGCCGAGTGCGATCATCCGTTGATTTCATTTCCCTCGTTCCATTTTTCTGTCGTCCCAAGCGATGCTTATCAGCGATTTTGTTGCCGCAGCAGCATCGAAGATCTGATCAGTTGGCTGTACCGTTTCTGTGCCTCAATTAATGAATATACAAATCTCGGACTCGTCTCAGCTCGGCTCGCAACTGATGCTTATCGCAAAAAATGCCGAAAAATCGATTAATGCAAATGCGGCAAAATAACTTACAATTATACTAAAGTGTTGAAAACGATTTGATTATTTGATTGCTCTCTGATTGTTGGCTAGAGATGCCACAGCCCAGCCAGCGGACTGAAATATTAATTTCTTTACACTTGACAAGGAAAACTTAATAAATTAGCTGCGACCGATCCGATCATCTGATCATCATCAGTGCGGCTTGCTGGCCGGAAATGAGGCATTAATCGACGGGCTCAAGTCAACTGCACTCAGTTCACAATTTGTCAGGCCAAGAGCATCTATTCACCATTCATGGATATGGATGCCCATCGATTGTCTCTCTGAATTGTGAATGAAAATTTTCGATCAGTTGTGGGAGTGGTGCGAGGTGGGCGGGGGGCAAGAGACAGGGGGCAAAAGCCCTCGAGAAAAGACCTTTGTCCAACTGGCTTGTTTATAAATAGAAGTAAATTAATAACATAAGTACCTAATCCAATCAATCAAACTGGTAAATCACACAGCCAGCCTATGGAAACCAAACGCCAAAAGCCCAGCCAAAGGTAACTCGAAAACATCGGGCTACACAACAACCATGACAACAACATCTGTGACTGACTGACTACAAGATAAAAACATCAACGGGAACAGCCACAACAATCCAACAATCACAACAATCCCAACAACCAAGCAGACGCAGTCTGTCCGTAAAATTGTAGCTGTAACCAAAAATCGGATATGCCCATCCCTAAAAAGGCAGCAGAAACAAATATGAAAGGGTAGAGCCCCATTTTTCAGGCTCTTGAATACCCTTTAAATGGAGTTCGAAGTAAGAGCTTAACCAGGCCTAATAGTAAAACCCAAAACGTCGTGTTTCATCAAAATATAGGAAAGCTTAAGTTCAGACTTTACTAACGACTTTTGGGGTTATAGTTATGAGTAAGGCACTTCAATACTAACCTAATTATCAGTAATCATTTATCAAGAAAATGAATATCAAGTAAATTTCTTCATTAGCAAAGATTAGAATTTAGATAGGAATTAGTTTTTAGTTTATAAAAATATTTGGAGATAGAAAATATGAAGCAGCCAAAATGAAACCATTTGAATAGCTTCTTCTAATAACCATGAGTGAATAATAATATATTTGGAATTTGAGGCTTGAAGATAAGCTTAATGGAAATAAGTTACTAGACATCATAAAGGAAATGGTATTAATCTAGGTAACATCAAGTAATAAGAATATTGTAAGAGAAGTAGAGACCAATATACCCCCGATCTTCCCTTTCTGTTTTTTCCCGCGCTGTGAGTTGCTTTCCACGGTATATAGAGGTGCTGGTGCTGATGCTGATGCTGTCGCCCGGCGACATTGCGGAACTGTAGCCGACATTTAGTCTTTGGGTCTTCGGTCGTGGGTCTTTGGAGCTCCCCTTCCGAATCTCTGTGCCGCCTGTCTCCAAGTGAGCTGGGTTCTTCAGGCCAGTTTTTGCCAGATCTAAAGCTGGTGCTGCTGGTTGGGCTCACCCGCAAAGTCCAGGTCTGGCCAATCCTTTTTTTATATATATTTTACTCTTTTTCCCATTTTTTCTTCGGCTCAGCCTTACTTGGCACTGGGGTCTCTCGCTGTGGCTCTTTTTTATGAATATGAATGGCTTAGCACGCGCCTTTTAAGCCACCAGCTGAGATGACTTGTGGCTTTTCAATTTCTCGTTATTGCGTTTTGCTCTTTTACTTGTCGATTCCTCTTGGCCTCTGGTATCCCCCTGCTTCAAAAACGTCGCTCGTATTGATCATTTGATTTCCAGCGTTGTTGGCTTTTTCTTAAACATATATATCTTTTCTTTCTGAATTATTGAGTACTTGACGGTCTGTGGGTCTCCGTTTGTCTGGGGTTCTGAATCAAGCTCAGCTCGATGACTGAGCGCAATTTCTATTGCGCTCCTTTACTATTTATTTGCAATACTTAACACATTACTTGACATTCTTTTGTCTTGGAGATCATCAAACGGGGAAACGGATGAATTCACCAAATAAAGTTAAAGTAGCTGGAATTTATGCAGGGTATTCACCAGTTCGCCTTTCGATCTTCGGTCCCTTGCAATTGTCTTTGACAATAATGTTTTTGAGATGTGCGCCGGAAATGAGTAATCAAGATTATGCGATATTAGCAAAAATAGATTTTCGATTTCGGATTTCAGTTTACCAGCATTGATTGATGTGGTGAGACAGCAGCGGCAGCCGCAGATTGTTGAACACGACGAGATCGAAGATCTTTCGTTTGTTTGAAATTCGATTCGTTACTGGCCATAACTCTGTGAAACTTCTGTGTAAGTCAGTCAAATAATATTTGGAATGCAATTAAGTGCTGAGTTATGAATCGTTGCGAGCAGGTGAAATGCTAGCCACCATAAGAAGGCGATTCATGAGGCTTTGGTAGCTCAACTGCAACTTGTCACACACGCACACGCCTTGCATTATTGGTTGCTTGGAAAATCGGGTAGTATCGCTTACCTATATCGGTTTTCCCCCCGGCAAAACAACAACGAAAAGCGGAGAGGCAACAGTACCAAACTGGGCCGCAAAATGAACTTCATCAAGTAATGACCGGGCTGATGAGGAGCGGCCACATTTCTTTGGCCCGTTCCTCGACATGGTAACATGAGAATATGACTAATACAACAGATACAGATCAGTAGCTAGACTCGAGACAATAAAACCAAAGCCCAGGCATGGCTTGGCCCTTTGCCATTAAAACCGAGTCCCCTAGTAAAAGCCCTTCTAATTGGCGCGTCCAGTAAAAGCTGAAAAAAAAACTGGAGGAGAAAAGAATACCCGCTTCTCGAAGTGGGGCATAAAACCCAACATTTTATGTAATGTGTTCATTAGAGTCGATAGCGATTCTCATCTTGCTCGGCTGAATAATTGATCTAGTAACGCAGCGTGCTGTTGATTTTTTACAATACGGCGATAAAGTTTAGTATCTCAGATCGATATTATCGGCAAATAGTTATTAATTGAGGCGGCTGGCCCAGAATTTCCCTCAGTCTTTTCCATTGTCTCCTCCCTTTTTTTACGGCTATGCGAATTACCTTAATTTGGATATAAAAAATCTGAATTTTTATGGACCTACATATAGTTGTACAAATGTTATACGAAAACGTTTTTCTGCTATTTTGTTCATCAGAGGAGATACCCAGAAAAATTAACGATCTATCTCCCTTAAAAAAACCTTTGAACAAGGTCCATAAAATGCTGGAACCATCAAAATGGTAAATGCTACACCATGAAGTTTTGGAAAGGCATCTTGGCGATGTCTTATTTTATTATATTAGTAAACGCTGAGGTACCAGAAGAGTATATGGGATTTTAAACCAAATATATCCAGCTTTGTTACAACATTTTAGGGTAGCATTAATGGATTATTGTCAATCGAAAAATGCCATTCCTCCCGCATTCCTCGCCCAAATTAGTATAGAAGTTAACGTCACTTTGATGGCCGTTTCAGGTGTAAATGGCAATTAGTGGGATGAACGTGGAAGATCAGGGGAGAGTGGGCTCTCCCTCTCCCAGGGCAACATTGTCACTAGACTTTAGGCCCGTTCTCTGGGCCTGACAGCTCGACATGAGTGCCACACGCATTCGCCCAGACAATCCCAATTGCCAGCTGTGGGTAATAACAAGTCCGGTTTAGGCCTTCCACTTGGCCTTCCACTCGGCCAAGCCATCCACACAGAGGACTCTGCCGTACTTGCAGGCATAAAATCACTGAAAGACGCGCTTACAGTTGCTATCATTATTATTATTATTACCATTATTGAATGCTGTTCGTTGCTGGCGCATGGCATAAAGTAACCGAGGCAACGACTGATCATTAAGCTGCAAACAAAATGTGTGTGCGTTCGCGTTTTCCAATTGAATTCCCGCTCATAATCGGGGATAACATTCCGTAAGCCTCTCTTAAGATCCAGCTGCATAAATACGTGTTTTATATAACGCAAATTGCGTGCATAAATCAAAACCAACAAGTGGCTGGAGTATAAAGACATTACACGGAGTTCCGAACCAAATGGCACTGGAGATTAAACGTGATTGATAAACTGTTTGCTGTAAAGCTGTTGGATTCCGACGATTTGGCTTAGCGGTATATTTGAACAATCCAGAAAGTGGCTGGTTGAGTGCCCGGAAAGGAACAATTGGGTTCAAGGTCCGCAGAGCCTGACAGTGAATATATTACAAACTTAACTGAATGTTAATGAAGCATAGAACCTAACTAAAATTTCAGTTAATAACCAAGTTGAGCAGGTGAGAACCATAGTAGCCTGAATCACTTTTAGAAAGTACCTCTTTGGGTAACAATGAAGCAGCTTTTTGCCCATACGAGTATGTATATCCATCTGAACGATAAGTGCCATTTAACGGCGCACAGGCAACAAATTAAAGTCCCCGAACATCAAAGACCTCCCAGAGGTGTTTGCCGACTCCAGGAGGATCCCCCTGGCTGGCCGTCCGGCAGTGGCTCAATCTCAGAGCCGCAGTGGTAACTGAGAGCTGGCGGTAGCCCTAGGGGCCGTCAAACTACCAGCGATGGCCCTGCTAATAAAGCCGTAAAATTAAACGCCAACAGGCGCAGGAAGTGGCCGAGTCGAGAGGCAGTGATAAACGCCCAGAGATGTTTTCAATTGTTTATTCGCGTGCAAATAATTGCAGTCCACTTGGTTACTTTGGGCCTCGGATTGGCTGCGCATATTGTAGCGTATTGTAATCAGCTGATATGGCCATGCTATAATAACGAGCTTCCCGTGTTGAGCGATTTGGTTGTGGGGCGTAGAGGGCGTTGATTGGCCAGCCTAATGAGCCGCTAATGAGAAAGCATCGCTGCAGGTCCCGTCGATCAAATGGGGATACACCTGAGCACCCGATCGAGGGTATGACGAAAGCCTACTGCGAATGGGCGTTGCTGCGACTAAAAAATAATTAAAATATTTACCCAAAAGTGCCAGATGCAAAGGCTTTGTGCCTAGCCCATAGTAACCGAATTTCAAGACATTTAAACGGGTTGTGGTTAAAGCCAAATGTAAACGCCCCAAATGCGGGCAGGCACTATTTGACTATTTGTATCTGTGTATCTCTCGTGTATCTGCAGTTGTATCTGGCTTTAAGGCCCACCCGACAAGGCCATAACCGCTGTTTCTTTCCAGACACACGAGACCGACCACTAGCCAAAGGCCAGTAAACGAACGATGAAATAAAATGTTAAGCACTCGTTGATTGGGTTAGGCAGATTCGGTTGGTAACGTTAACTGTTGGAAAAAATGCGGAATATGAACACGTTTACATATCCAAATGATCCATTTATTTATTTGAAAAATGCACCTAATGAAGGAATAAAGAAATTTTTGAATTACTTATGCCAATTCCAATTAGCAGTTATATGTAAACTTTATAGATCGCAGAAGTGTGTTGGCAAAAAATTGATATAACATTGATTTTGAGTTTATTAAAATGATTTCAATCAAAAACTGTTTTTTTAAATGCGCTTCACAACGCCACGGACAAATTGGTTGCCTGAACGGTACAACCTTTCGCAAATCCAATCAAATCAGCATCTGGGGTGGGATTTGCTCTGCATTGCCCCCCAAAGGCAAGCCATTTCTTATTCGCCTCCTCGAATGTGTCCGAACTGTCAGAAGTAGCGAGAATTGCAACGGTTGTCGACAACGGCAATAAAGCGCAGAGAAACACAGAAACATTTATTTAATTAACTTGCATCGAGAGTTGTTGAAGTGTATTAATAAAACATTTCAATTTTCATATTTTCCAGCAGCCAGACGCATGCCGCACACACTTTCAGCGAGTTAGTGCCTGGTTTTCCTGATTTTTCACCTTCGTTTCGTTTCCATTGTGAAACTAGTTTGAAAACCAAGTATTGATCCAGCCGATCGCCTAATTGATGCCACAGCAAAATGCTTTGGAAACAAAAGCCGAGATATGAGCAGTCAAGTGTCATAAATAAGTTCCCAAACAACTCGTCGCCTCATTAGCGAAGAGTTTGGAACACGGATTGGGCCAGAGAAGCATCAAGAAGTGCCGCCCGAGATGAGATGGCATCGGGAAAAGCAGTAGAGTGGAAAAGTGGAGTCCAACTGGATCGCCCCAAGTGTCCCCGTTGATCAGGTCGGCCCCATGCCTGGGTCCATAAAACAAAATCAATTTGAAATGAAAACATATCCGCGCCTCGTTAGCATCCGATCTCAGCAGGGTGGTTGCAGTGACACCAGTGTTGGCTGGAAAGTGGGGGACATTTTCATCTGAATTTCTCGTTGTGGTGCTATCAGCTCCCTAACTATTTGCACTGGCAAATCAGTCGATGTATATGCCATTTTGTTACCAGGAACCAAAAGAGATAGATATTTTAGCAATGATGTGGATATTTAAAAACGACGTAGCTCTAGGCAAGTGCTTTGCTCTACTTTAACCATTTTGACACAGACTTTTATCCAATCCAAAGCAAACATATCCCAACCTCTCATTCAAGGTATATGCTTTTTAAAAATGTCTTCTCCAAGAACGGAAGATGCTAATACCAACGACATGGTGGCAAACAGTGATTCAGAGCGAGAAAACGAGGATCTGGCCCTGCTGAAACTGGTTCTCAGGAAGCTGAATGTCAATGATCAGACTCTGCTCCACCGCCATGTTGGCCAAATTCCGGATGCCCTTCACATGCTGTGGAGGCTGCAACATCCACGGCTGAACTTCGAGTTCATGCAACGGAAACTGCGCAGATCCGACTTGGAGCTGTTTCTACAGGAAATGATCAGAGATATTCCCAGCATTAAGTTCCGCAGTGAGCACTTGCAGGAAGAGCTGAACATCCTAGAAAGGGCTAATATTGGACGTCTGCTCCACGTGAAATGTTGTGCCATTACCTGGGATAATTCGCCGAGCAAAAGGAAAACCAAATTCCCTCTTTGGCCATTTCTCGCCCTACCACGACTGATGAGCAACCTGACCAATCTTGATATATACTGCCCGGTCCAGGACTGCTTCATTGACCAGTTTGGCAAATTGGAAGCCTTGACGATCGCAGGGGAGATTTCTACACCAGCTATGGAGGCCATCTACTTGAGTGGCGCACCACTGAAAACATTGGATCTGCCCGGTCCTCATACATATCCAATACGGGGAATCTCACACTGCAAACATCTGTGCAATTTATTGGTGCACCTCGACACTTTTTTTGCCGGTCAAAGTGAGATTCTTCAGTTGCCACGGCTTGCGGAGCTGAGAATCACCGAGATTCGAGAAAACAAGGACATAACAAAAGCCCTATCTAATGTGGTACAGGAAAAATGCAATGAGCTCGTGGGCATTAAAATTGATTGCAGCTTTGCAGATCATGCGAAATTCCTAAGTAAGTTGGCGCTAGATCGCTGTATGAACCTGACCACTCTGGAGTTGTCCAATTGCATTTTCGAGTACCAGGACATGGCCGAGTTGTGTTTCCCCGTTTGCATAACCTATGCTCAGTTCGCCAACTGCCCAGATCTCACTGACGAACAGCTTTTGGACTTCATAAAGGCTAATACCAAACTGGAGGAGCTGATCCTCGATCAGTGCCCAGAACTGACGGAAAATCTACTTCATGGTGTTCTGAAAGTGCGCAGCAGTGGTACTAAACAGGTGCGCTTGTTACTCAGTGTCGGGAGAAGTCCTGATCTGTGGGATTCATATCAACAGAACGTAAGTATCTATTGATCTATTGATTTCACTTGAATTGGTTTCTGATGTTTATGCTTTTTAGTTGAATTATTGGGCTCGAAAGGAATCTATTCTCAAAATGGAAAGCGTTCAAAGTCATGACTTGGATAATATTGTCATGCACTTTGAAATAACGAAAGATATTCCTGAAAATTAATAGCGTTCTTTTAGTGTTATTTCAAGTAGCTTTGTATGGCTTTTTAAGAACTCTTTTAAAAGTCTAATAAACACTCGCGGCAGCCAAATCCAAAGAAGTCCATCTCAAGTCCCTCCACTTGGTAATGATATATGGAATCAAAAGTATAGGATCGATCGCTATGCACATATGGAAGCTTAGTCTGGCCATTAACTGTAATTAATCTTGAGTCTATCAGGTGGCATCAAACCAGTGTGCACGGACTTCTCCTCTTGCTAATTGGCCGCCTGCCATGTGGCGATTTGTCATAGTCACCGACTCCACCACGCATGCGCCACGCATATGGCACCCGACGCCCCTTTAGGCCCGCCACGCCCCCCTCCGTCTGACCAGTGGGGCGAAAAAGCCACACGCAACAGCTACACGATTTTCAACAACAAAATTTGTCATATGTGACGATGGCTTGGTTTATTTGCTCCTTGATTTTTTCCGCATTTTGTGCGTTTCGGTGCCTTGGGCTTTGAGCTTTAAGCATTTTGTCAGTGGTTGGGACCACCGTTGCGGAATGCAAACAAATTTGTGAACATGACGCGGCTTACACAGCTCCAGCTCCAGCTCCACATCCAGCTCTACAACTCGGCTGGGGCAACTGTCGCTGGGGCCACCCATTGTTATAATTATTGGGCGCACGGGTGCCAGTGACAATTTGGCCTGGCTTTCTGGTTAGCCATTTGCGTAGCAAACAGTAAACTAGCGACATGTGTTAAAGTCCTCCGAGGACAGATGTGATTTGGCCATACTTTTCCAGGAGTTGTGACCGAAGAGCAGCCATCAGTTCTGGAAACGCGACTTGGGATATTATCGAACTGGAATTGGATCACTACATAGCTAAATGAAGCTGTTTGAAATAGGAATTTTAACAAAGTTAACTATTGAAGGAGCGGATAATAATGTACTTCCTAATAAAATATATATGATGTAAACTCTATGGAATAATATTAATTTTATAGCAGTATATATAACATATTTCACTCATTGTTTACAACAACAGCTATTGCCACATATTCGATTTCACCTTTGCGACTCGCTTGGGAATCACGAATGCAAAGACCCTAATAACTTGAGCGACCTCTATCTCCCCCTTTCCCCCAATCCCCCAATTCCCCAGTCAGCGAGGAGCTGCGCCAGTTTCCAAATCCCTGAGCCAGGCCACTAATTCGTTTTCACACTTTTCATGCATCGGACAGGTCGAAATGGCTGGCGGCGCATTGGCAGCGCCTAATTTCATACGCCAGTCCTAGTTCTAGTCCCCTGCTGCCACACAAAGGGAAAAATGTTTGAAAAACGCATAATTGATATGAAAAAAGAATTTGTTAGTCTGCTAATATGCTGTTACTGCTCCTCACACTAGGAAGTTGTCACAAATTGATGAGAAATGCGCTTAAAATCTTTGTAAAAGTGCCTAAAAGTAGCTACGTTTGAAGTTTATTGCTGCATACTTTTAGACAGCTCTATGGTAGTTCCCCCAAAGGAATGCGATATGGATTACGTAATGCGCGAATGTCTTAGGGATATCCGCGTGATTTTCTTCCAGTGCACATAACACCCGTCTGCAGCCGACTAATATTTATATTTGCCCTGCATTTCTCACTCCGCCGATTGCCAGCGATTTGATAAGCAAATGGAAATGCAGTTCGCTGGAGAAAGAGAATAAGAGAATGGTGGAGTGGCGGAAGGGCAGGGGGCGGCAGAAGGAGGCCAGTCAGACGATGGCGGCGAAAGGTGCAAATAAATAATTTGCAGTAGCCGGACGGCGACCACTCGACGACGACCCACTGTTGGCCTAGCGACCAACTCGGCCAACTCAACAGAAACCCCACTCCGCTCCACTCGATCCACTGAGAGCGACGGCCAGACAAATATTTTATTGCAAATTTGCTGATATTGGACGACAGGCGGCCACTGGAGCAGTTTGCAGTGCTGCTGCTACGCTCTTGTCCGGCGGTTTTGCATATTAAATTTATTTTATTGAATATAGCCGAAGATTTAGTTAGATATGCGAGGGTGGATTGTTCACTTTTCAGTGCCTTCTGTTGCACATTGTCTGTCCTAAAATATTTCTGTTCTCTTACAGCAACAAATGTTAATAATATTAAATCTAAAAGTAACTTTTATCAATTGTTTATCATTGTACAACTAATTGTAATTTTTACAACTTCTTCTTTTTAGGTCTAAATTTGATGGGGTGAAACCGACACCAAACACGACTTGCTAATAAATGGGCTTAAAAGCACTTTCAAGCAAGTAGTTTCCAAGGAAAAGTCTACCAGAAGTACAATGAAAACTGCTCTAATATGGTGGTCCGTAATCGACCCCCTAGAAAAGCCAGAGACTGCGCTTGAACCGCTCTCTTGCTGGCCTGCATGTGCACTTTTCCAGCTCATTGTGATGGTCTTTCCACCGGGGAGCTTCGCAGCCCCCCAAAGCACCGTCCCCCGGCACCCGCGGGTTGGCGCATAATTGCCATCGGATTCGGACGCGATTCCTGGTGGAAGGAGGAGGCCCAGCGGGCGATGAATTATTAATTGCCGTTGATTTGCATTGAGATCTGAACGGTCCGGGATCATTACCCCGACCGGCAATCTTGCGGAGCAGGCCGATCTCGCATATAGTGTAAACATAATAATCAACGTACATTATATGCCGATATACCTACAACTATGTGGCGATCAGCAGAATGCGCTTTTGCAAAATGGCCGGCGGTCAGCGCGGCCCCCAATTGACACCTGAGCGGCCGAGCTGCCTATTATTGCTATTTTCGTTGTTGCCACTGCCGTTGCTGCTGCCGCTGCTGCAGTTGCAGTTGCAGCTGTAATTGTTATTTATGCACTTGCATTTAGCCGCCTGTAATGGCATGTAGAGCGCATGGCGGCCATGCCCCCTGGGATGGGCGTAACGCCAGCAATTTGCAGCGCTGCGCAACCGATTGCGTAACAGTTGGGAACGCTTAATTGTGGGGCCAAAAGCGAGCAACAATGATGCTCAAAAGTAATGTGTACTTGGTCATTATCAGCGGGACGAAAAAAGGAGTTAAGAGAACGTCGATCTATGTACTATTTGTATTCCTCAAAATTGGGAGCGGATTAAAATAATTAAATACAAAATCAGAAAATTCAAATTTGTTAGAGATAAAAACATTTAAAAAAAATAAAAATGTTAAAATGCAACTAAAAATCCCAGCTTTGTACGTACTTTGGTTTTGATAAGCACATATTTTCATTTTGAACTTGTAATAGCAAGTAAGCGAACTAAGTAAAACACTATGCTTTCATTATCTAACAGTATTGCTCAATAATTATAAATATCACGATGTTACTCTATGTACATACTTATAAAAAAATTAGTTAACCAATAGTTTTAATGGAAATTTGTACATATAGTTATAACCGTGCAAACCGTTTTTTTCAAACAATTTGTAATTGCCTTCATGTGAATCCAAACAACCTTTTTGATATTTAAATATTACCAATTAGATTTTGTAATTGGACGGTTGGATCCTGATACATTGCAGTCCAATTAGAAGCAAACCGATGCACGCACACGAGTAACTTTTAATATGGTGGCCGCGATAAAAAAGACACAAAGGGTAAGCAAAAACGTTCAAAATCGGATAAATAAATAATTTTATAGTTTTCTTTTTTGGGATGGGCTCGCGTGCTTAAGTTCAACTTGAAAAGGTCACAAGTGACTACTGTGCGATCCTTGAAATCTCAAGCGGAAAAAATAAAGATGATATATGAATGCACGTAAGTATGTACATACATACATATGTACATATGTACATATGTACGTAAGGAGCAGCTGCCCTCTTTTGTTGTTGCACTTAAAGTCGCTAAAATGCGGTGCGTTCGCTTGTCAAAATTGCAGCAGCATTCAGGCTTTTTATGTTAAGAAGCCACAAAGAGATGACGCAGTCGAAATGGTTAAATGAATTAACCCTTTTACTTTGCACAAGCACACACACATACAGAGGCATGTGCATGCAACAGGCAATACAGTGGCTACAAACACAATAGCAGACAATGTTTTGTGATTTTCCTGGCCGTTCTTGTAGTTTTGGTCCAACACACATATTAAGCTACTCCCGCGGAAAAATATTTTTGAAACCACGCCATTTAAACTTTAAAAGCAACACCATTGCATTTCATTCGATTACCTCTTTCATTACTTTTTATCGATTGGCATATTCAAAGGTATCGCAGGGTATTGCCAACTTGTCTCAATTTATTTAAAGTCATTGAACTCAACTATTTAATTTTTTATATTTTAATATTTATTACGGACTCCTCGTTAAAATGTGTAAAGATACAAGCTTTAAGCGTTATTTAACACGTCAACAGAAACCATAAGCAGATTTTATGATAGTAAAATGATTTACAAAAATTTAACCTGAATTTGAACTTGAATAAGTTAGGCTCACGGTTCTACCAGCAACCTTTCCAGGTTCGCAATCCCTCAAAGGATATTCATTTTTGTTTAAGTAGGATTTTTAAATATACATTAATATCAAACAAAAATTACATATACAAAATTAAACAATAGAAAAGAAATATGCATACTTGACCTGAATTGTGATGTAGGGATTAGGCTTAAGTTTTATACTTATTTTTGGAAAATCAAATTAACTGAATATTACATATGTATGTATGTCTAATGTTAAGTGTGCTAACATTTTGGCGCTCCATCAGCGGCTCGTGTGTACAAACATTTATTTAAATGCCCACCCCACCTCTCGGCACTTCAGATGAAGCTGGAGCTGGAGATGGAGCCGAATCTGAAGCTTGAAGCTTGGAGCACGGTGGAGAATTGCGCGTAAATTCGTTGCGGTCTGCGCGTCATCAACGTAATCGCCGTCAACAGCAGTCAACAGCATCAAACTGGCAGGCAAACGTTGCTACTGTTTCCAGTCGCAGTCCGTCCGGTCAACAGAAGCACCAACCGCCGCGGTGAAGTGGTTTTTTTATGATCAGACGAGATGAGGCGAGCCCAAAGCACTTTCCACACGAGAAAGAAACCGAGACTCCAACAAAAGCGTGTCTGTCGAGTTCGCTAATGGGAACTATCTACACACACATGTACATTCCGGGTACAAAGTGCACATGGTGGAACCATTTGGGCAGAAATTTATCCATACCAATTTTAGAAGACCTAGGCCCTCCACATTTATTATCTGCCTCGCATGTAACACTTTAAATTCGATTTTACTTTCACAATTGAATATATTTTGACCATCTCATCTGTTGTTTTCCAAGAATCTGATGAGTAGAATTTGTATCAGGATCACAAAACGAGTTGATTGGGCCATGTCTGTATGTCCGTCCGTTTTTCTGTCCGTATGTCCGTCCTTATAAACGCTGTGATATCGAATTCTCATTCATTCCTTTCTACCATATAATTTTGGTCTTCCCTCGCCTTGCATATTCCGCCTTATCATTTCTGTGGTCTCCTAATTTTGACCGTTGACCACTGGTCACCTTGCTTGGTCAATTTGTTTTTCTGATGTCGTTTTGAACTTCCTTTTAGTAGTTAGTTCTTATAATCCCTTTTAGTCAAATCGCTTTGGACACGTTGATTTGTTTTCTGATTTCTGTCCCTAACAGTCTACTTTTGTAACTTTGGTAACTACATCAAAACGGATTACTTCAAACATACACCTGTCGTACCTACCGAGTCAGTTTTGTCAAGCGTTCTAAGTGACTGTAAAAATGAAGGTCTATTTGTATCAGATGCGCCCGGTGCTCTTTCTGTTCTACGGTGTGGAGACCACGGTCAACATGTTTGTGATGTACTTCCAACTGAAGGCATTTGTGTTTGTCAACTTGACCACGATGGAATGGGCCGATGCTCTGTTGCATTACTTTTATATGGCCTACTTCTACATATACACGACGGTAACTCTCTTTGCCAGCTTAAACCTGTGCACCGGCCATCGCACTTCGATCGTCGAGGAGGTGGTGCGTCCTCTGGTCGGATTTGTTCTATATACGATTGTTTCCCTGATGGCACTGCGCGATGCCGAGACGGATTTCTACGTATGGTATGACGAGAAGCAAAGGGGGGATATATTGTACCCAGAGAAGCCCCTCCATCCGTTCTTCGGAAGTCTGCGGGACCAGGCCACGGCCTGTTTGGTGGCCAGTGTTATCAGCCTGCTGCACTGCCTCATTGCCCTGGATGTCCTGCTGTCGAATGACGACTCGGAAGACGAGCGTAAGGCATCCGACTCCTCCGACGATGTTGTCGACGAGGTCGACTATGTCCCGGTGCGTCTTTACGTCCTCGGCGGAGTTGTGCAACGCTGGCTCGAGCAGTTCGACTGGTTCCAGGACTTTACCCAAAGGGGAGTCACGGATATCTGATCCTAAAGTTCGTCCATTTCAGACAAAGATGATCCAAGTAACGTTTTGAATGGTTCGGATCATCTCCCTTTGCACAACTTCTTAGAAATTATATGAATTATATGTTTTTCGTGGTGATTATGCAGCCTTTGGACTTTGTTACATCCGATGCAAGGAACCCCCACCATCTCCATTCTCATGACGTCAGTGGGAAGCAACAGTTCGGGCTGCATCATATAAAGCTCATTGTCGTCAATGTGTCAGCGATAAGCAGCTGGGGCCAAACATCTACATAAGTACACGTATCTATATCTGTATCTTTCCGCGGCCAGTGCGCAGGTCCGAAGTTGGGGAAGAATCGATACGTAATGGGGCACAACGGCAGTCAAGAGCAAGGTGAAGCATTGCCCTTGTACCGCTGGGTGCGGTGCTTTCATTCATAAAAAATTGGTCTATATTGCACGGCCAGAGCCATGCCTTCCTTTGGTGGACTTAGACAAGGCTACTTCTAGCCCAGACCACAGATGCCCCTTTGCCTCTCAAAAACTGCAATGGACTTTCGAGCACAGACTGCTGGTCCGCAATGCATTCTTAAACTTATATATCAAAAAGTTAACAAGAGCCAACTATTTTAGATGCCCAGGAGATGGTAATTTGATGGCCTACTTTTCGGGGTTTTTTAATAATTTGCATTATAAATGATAATTAATGGTAATTACTGTGGATATGCAACAACATGAAAATGGTTTTGAATAAAAGTGAAGAAAGTGGTTTAATTTTAACATTTACTACTAAATCGTATTAGGTATTATTTTTAAGTATCTGCTCTCTTTTCAAGCACATTTTCCATACGGATACCACAGTCGACCAGAAGAGCTGCAATTAAAAAAAAAAAAATCTTGGCCAAAATCACATTTAACAAGGAGGAAAAACGCATTTTCCGCCCACGCAAGGAGCGAATGTGAAAAATACATAAATGCGAGAGGGAAAATCGATAAGGACGTCCTTGAAATAGAAAAGGGAAGGACCATTCATGAAGTTGGCCGAACTTTTCATGAATGAAAGTGGCCAGCGAGGAGTTGGGACAGCCCAGTCGGCATTTTGGTGAGTTTGCGCAGCATAAATGCGAATTTTCCATGGGAATTCAACTGTCGCTGTCACTTCGAAAACCTCCCCTTTTTAGGGCACTGACGCAACCACAATGCGCTGCTTCAAGGTCAGCGTAGAATTTCATTCATAAAACTCATACGCCCCGCGGCGTAGATATACCCACATACATACGAGCATACATACAGAGCCATGGCGCGTGTAAGTTTCCAGGAGGTGGCCATAAATGGGGACTGGGCGCCAAGCGAGCACTCCATTTGCAGCTTGTTGATTTTTTTACGCGTGCAAACACAAACAAAGCGGGCAATCATTTCATTCATGAAACCAACTCAGGGGGGCTCCAAACTTCAAAAAAGAGCCAGAGAAACTAAGCCCGCACCCCCAGCGAAAAGCTGCGGGCCCTGCCAAAGATTTTTGGAGCTGGTCCAGAAAACAATTTCGCGATAAGCTGAAAGCAATTTTGCCCCTAGGAATTTGTGGAGAACTTAGTCGCTTGGGTTTCATTCAGATGCGAGTCGAATGGGGATAACTGTCATCTTGCCAACTTGAAAATGGTAAAGGTCACATATCTGAAAATAAATGAAATTCTTGTGTACGTTACAGAGATGTAATATTTCAAATGCCTGGTTAATTGGAAAATATTTATTACACAACCTGGTGGTTACGTGTCGAATTAGTAATATTTTCATCAAACCCCAACGAGTTTTCCTCTTTGCCTTCAATGGAGCTTCCTGAATCCCATTTTCCAAGCAAAAGTCTGATTTCAGTTGATATCAGTTGTAAATGTTTAAAAGAAATTATGTACAAGAGAAATGTCAACTTCCTACTATTATACCAAAAAGGACTAAATAAGTTTATACAATAATCACCCCTCCTAATAGTAATAAATATTTTGGACAAAAGCTATTAGGAGTTTTTATTCTATAAGGGCTCAGTAACAACCAAAATGCGACATTGCAAAAACGGATTTACAAAGTTTTTAGAAATACCTTGGGGCACACCATCTTAAGGATATTGAGGCACAGTTCGATATTCCAAGGAGAACATAATTTCAGCTACCATGTACTATAAAATACTTCTTAAATCCATTCTCACTTACACCTACAAAGGAGCAACTAAGCGTTGCTTAGAAGATCAAAAAACGCAACTACGTACAAGGTAAAATCAAATATAATAATAAATTAGCATCGATTTATGGCTACAGCTGTGTCGTTTGGTTGCCGCCCGTAGGTCCAGAAGTCCCACCCTTCTCCATCATGCTAGGAATGCCCGGCTCCGACTCGGAACGCTTGTGCGTTCGCTTGGGCAACCGCTGTGTGGCCTGCTTAGCCTTGGGACTGGCCTCTCCGTCGCCGGAACTGTTGAGCAGCATTAGATCCGGTTGGCTGCGCACCAGATCCTGCTCCTGGTAAACCTCCTGGACGGCTGAACTGGCATTGGTGTTTGTCACCTGCTCGTTGAGGCAAACATCGTCCAGATCCACATCGCTGTTGGAGAAAAGAGCTGTGGCACCCAGTTCCAATGAGTTGGTGACATCCAACTCCTGCTCACTGGCCGCCTTCTTTGGCGTGGATGTGGAAGCGATTGAGGCTCGTGAGAAATTCTTACTCACATCGAGATGGCCGGCACTGGGCGGGGTCAACAGTGTGGTCACTTGTGCTGGCTTCGAGCCAATGCTATTGTTGTTATTATTATTGTTATTGTGGTTTTGTCCGCCCGTCGAAGCCGTTGAGACAGGAGCAGCTGTGCCTATAACAGGCACATTGGTCATGCTACTCGGTGTAGAACTGTTCCGCTCTGTCTGGTGTTCCTTCATTAGTTTGCAGGCCTTGCCAAGCGCACAGATGGTCAGGCAAATTCGCAGCCCCATTGCAAACAAATAGGCAAGCAGAAAGAGTAGCCAGGCGGCTAGGTTCTCGAAAGAGACCGCTGTGTAGATGGCCTTAATCAAGACCACAGCCAGCGGAAATGGAATAAACCCCATGCGTCTGGCCACCAAATCCGAATGGTCTGAGAAGGCGTGCTTTTGCCGGGTCTGGGTCATATCATAGGCCAAGCTGGTCGTGTACTCTCTATAGATGCTCTCCGGCAGCTCATTGAATCGCGTGATAAACGCATGCTTGACCCAATCGATGAGGATTTCCGTGAACAGCACGGCAAAGCAGTCGGGCAGCATCACACAGAACTGGGTGATGCTCCAGTCAAACTCCTTCATGGTCTGGATGACCACAATGAACAAAAGCACAGAAAGATGGAATCGCTCTCGTACATCGCTACATGTCAACTGGAAGAGGTTGTTTTTGTCAAACTTCTTGAACACGGATCCTTTGAGCTCCACAAAATTATTCGATATCATGATGGTCAGCAGGCCCTTGTTGTTGGAGTTCACTGCCACATTTAAACAGGTGGCCTGAAAGTATAATTTAGTCATAAGCCTTACGATTGCAACTGAAACATACCTTTAAATTACATACAAAGTATGTGGGTTTGTGGCTTTTTAGGGCGATTAAAATATCATTACTCACCTGAAACATGATCAGGCCGCTGTGCAAAAACACATAGATTAGCGTAAAGAGGACGTGCGTGAGTACCCCAAAGTGCTCCCGCTTGGAATTCTTTGGTTCTGTCGCCGTCCAGAAGAGAGCATCGATGGTATCCTGGCCAAAGGCGGACAGCAACCGATCGCCCACCTCCAGCATGTTGTAGAATATATACAGCTTGATGATCGACTGCGACTTGATGATGTGGTACACCCTGTTCGTGTCCACTAGGAGCATTATCAGCGTCACCGTCATCCAGATGACGCCCTTCAGCAGATCACAGATTTCCGCCGGCGACAACAGCCTTTGTCCGCTGCTGCGAAGTCGAAAGATCCGTGCTACCGTCCTGGAAACCAAGGCCCAAATGGCCATCACAAATCGGACGGGCAGAAAAGTGTGAATGTAGAGGAAGGAGTCGGCGCACTGCATTATCCCGTACACCATGAACCGCTCCAGATCCCGCGGAATGCGCATGAAACTGTAGATCTTCTGCCTTCGTGCCGAATAGCGCTCCTCGTCGTGCTCCAGCATGTAGCCGCGTGTCATCTCCACTTTGAAGAAATCGTAGAATGTGTTTGTGCAGGTCTCTGCGGGTCCTGAATAATAATACAATAAATGAATAAATGACAATTTTTGAGATGCACAAGACTGGAGTCTAATGATTTAAGTAAAATAGATACCTTTTGATCAAACATCTGAACTTTTTCTATTTAAACACATTTAAAACTCGGAAATTGTTATACATTTTGTAATAAAGGGCTATATATAGGATTCAGGATAGTTGATAACCCTCAAAACTAATGTATTGCATAAAACCTAAGGTATTTCTGTATATTATATTTACAAGTAAAGTACGTATGGAATAGCGTGCACAAAACAGTATTCGATTGTATAAATTTACACACTAAATTCTAAATATTATATTTCAAAAGTATGGAATTCCAATCAGGAATCCTTGTTTACCGTTCTGCAGTCGCTGCTGCGCTGAGCCCGCTGTCGCCGCAGTCGGCGCAGTCGGCGTCGCTGCAACGTCATCCTGGGTGAGCGGCGCCTTTTGCTTGAGCTCCTCCTGCTGGTGATGCAGTTCCTCCACTCGGCTGCCGGTACCGTCGCCGCGAAAGCGCAGATGCCGTTTGCTGCCCGCGGAATTGAGTGTGGTGTTCATTAAGTACGGTGTGCCGAGTCCATAAAATTAATAATAACAACGGACTGAATTTTCTGGGTAACAGCAACTATTTGGAAATGTACTAACGCGTGTCGGAAATACCCAAATGTAAACACTGTATATATCGAATGTCAAGAACTATCGCATAGAGTAGCAGCTTGGTTTTTATTATATTTACATTGTATTACATTTTATTTTAAATTTAAGCATCTTATAGAAGAAAATTTGGTTGGAGCCCAGAAAGTATTGAATAAAAGTACAAAAACTTAAAAAAAAATTTTTGCTACCCAATAAACTTTTTATGAAATAAGATCCCCGATTAATACTGCATGTGCGATGGTCACAGAAAGGGTTGACAAGGGGGAAATACCAGCAGGGCTATCGACTTATTAATCGCTGGAGTGCCGCCACTAAATAAACGCGTAGGAAATATTTTAATAGTTTATTGCAGAAAATATGTCCGCATCCGTGGAATTAAGCTCATACCGCGACCAGCACTTTAAGGTGAGTACATCAGAAAGCGCTCAAAAAGACTTTCCACTCAACAACACAATTGCAGGGCTCGCGCTCGGAGCAAGAGCGATCGCTTCGCGACTCGTGTACTCTTTACGTGGGAAACCTAAGCTTCTACACCACCGAGGAGCAGATCCACGAGCTGTTCTCCCGTTGCGGCGATGTCCGGGTGATCGTGATGGGTCTGGATAAGTACAAGAAGACGCCCTGCGGCTTCTGCTTTGTGGAGTACTACATCAGATCGGAGGCGGAGGCGGCCATGAGGTGAGCCATCTCCGCATTGAAGCCGCATTGTTGCCGACACTCGTAAAAATATCCAGATTCTTGCGGGTAAATTGATCAGCACTGACGGCTGTGATATATAAGTTGGCTGGGCTATGATCTGCGAAGAGATAGAGTACCTCTCTTGAACACTTTTGTGTCAATATTATAAATATCTTTAAACTTCTAGAAAATCTGAAATGAGTGTACTGCTGTTTTCAAACTAGAAAATTAACATTTTTTATGTAAGGAGTGTCCAAAATTGTAAGACATGGATCTGTTAAAGTTTACCTACAAAGTAGAAAATGCGGAATATAGAATCTCGACTTTAAAAAGTGAAAAATATATTCTCTTAAAAACTTTTTTCTCGCCCAACACAGATTTGTGAATGGCACCCGCTTGGATGATCGACTGATTCGCGTGGACTGGGACGCTGGCTTTATCGAGGGCAGGCAATATGGTCGCGGCAAAACCGGCGGCCAGGTGCGAGATGAATATCGCACGGACTACGATGCCGGCCGGGGAGGATACGGCAAACTGTTGTCGCAGAAGATCGCGCCCAACACGGACAACCGCTAGTTATCAGATAAGATGTAAAGACTATAAGCCACCACAATTAGATATTAAAGCAAATATTTAGACGTATCATCTCTAATCGCATATATTGTACGTTTTACATAGTTCTTTTGAAGACGTAATTGATATCATTGCGGCCTAGCTTTACTGTATGAGTTTCTAGTGTTTGCGGAAGTCTGTAATCCATTTACTTCTTCCCAATGTTGTTGGCCAGCGAGCAGCTGAGTCCTGTGCCATCGGGCTCGACATTCAGCTCGGTCACCTTGCCATTCTCCACCACCAGGGAGTAGCGCTTGGAGCGCACGCCACCAAGTGGGGGAAGATCGATGGTGACATCCAGGGCCTTGGTGAATCCCCCGGCGGGATCGGCAAGCAGGCGCACCTTGCCAGAGGCACCGTGCTCCTTGCCCCAGGCGGACATCACGAAGGGATCGTTGACCGAAACGCAGACAATCTCGTCTACGCCCTGCTTGGACTTCAGCTCATCGGCGGAGCTCACGTAGCCGGGCAAGTGGGTCTGTGGGTTGGGAAAATGTATTATTCAGTTGGACATAAGCTGCATAAATTACAATGAGTTGTTGGAAGTTAGTTTCAAATTATCCGATATTTCTCTCAGTACAGAAACTCCAAGCAGAATACATGGACTTTGTTACGCACCTTGGAGCACCCTGGAGTGAAAGCGCCGGGAACGCCGAAGATGATCACCTTCTTTCCGTTGACCAGATCACCGGTGTTGATTTTGTTGGCTGGGGAGTCCTCGAACAAATCCACCGCCGGAAGGGAGTCTCCTACCTAGAAGTGAAGGGAGCAGAAAGCACACAGGCACACTTAGAAAAATGTGGGAAAGCGATGGAGGCGGTAACCTTGAAGCGTTGCAATTTCCGAGTGCCGCCGCAATCAATATTTATGCAGCTCGGCCCACCGGCTTATGTAATGGGATCCGGACTGCCGCAGAGCCGGAAATCTTTGTTAGTCGGTGACCCCCACTTACTTTCACCATAGCTGCACTGGTTCTGGACAGGGATCGCAGTGAAATGATTATCTGGGGCAGCGCGGAGTTCACAACTCGGCCAAGAAATTTGCACGACAGCACACGCATTTCTCCTCTCTTTCTTCTTCTCACATACACGGGCACGCACTCACACAGCCAAAGACTGCATCTGGGTGGAGGAGCGTTGCCAGACCGCCACGAAAAAACAATATGGGCCGTGCGCTTTCAGTCAAGTCTTAATTTTTACTACCTCATTTTTTTTTTTTGTTAGGGGGGGAAATAAAAACATTATGGTGTTAAGATGGACTTCCGTCATATTTGGGGGATGCTGGGTGTTAGGTCTTCAGTGGCGCTATGTGCCCGCTCTGCTGACTATACTGTCGGCCAATCTCTCCAAATCGTCCAGGCTCTGCTCGTTGATTTTCCTCTCGAAATCGGCCATAAACTCATTGGTCAGACGCTCTGCCTGGAGTTCCGGATAGTGCTTGCGGAATCCCCGCAAAATGCTGTCCTTCAGACAGGGTTTTATCACCACCAGATTGAGTTTGGTACCCTCTTTGATGTTGGGATAGGATGCAATTGTCTGTTCGTTGTTCAGCGGGCGTCCCAGTAGCAATAGCTTTTGATTCGCCGCCGATATCTGCAGTTCCGCCTCGATCTGGTGTTTCACCTCAAGAATCGTCGATGTCGGCGAGACCTGCGTGGAATATTTCAATATAAATGAGCTCACTTGAGTCTGCCATGGTTTATTGTTACCTCGATCGTGCAGTCCTGGCCCTTGAGCACTTTGATTGTGATCTGCATAGCAAGTTCCGTAAAAATTATTAAAAAATAAGAAGTATGGCTCGCAAGCGATATAAACAATCTGGCTTTGGCGTTGCCACCTGCTCCGTTCGGATATTGCCACCAGGTGCCAACTAGTCAAGCGTCCCTGGTCTGTAAAAAACATAAATATTTGCTAATAATATTCAAAAATATATATTGAGATTAGTTTTAAGAAATGATCGAAAGATGGGAAATTAAAAGGACGCATCGTGTTTCTATAATTCTGATTAATTGACTTAGTCATTGACTTTACTGTGAATTATGAAAGTTTAAATGCTATCAAACATTATTATTATTTTTAGAGTAGGTAATGAGGATTTGTGACAATCTATCGAAAGCCGCCTAAATTAGTAATTTTACAAAATTTTATTATTTATTATTATTGAGAAATTATGCGGAATTTTGGATTAGCTATTGCAGCTGAGGGCCTAAAGCTACAAAATTAAACAATTGAAATAAGCAACATCATGCGAGATCCAAAAAATAGCAGTTTATAAACATTCGATTTTATTATAACAATTAATCATCTTTAAGCTTTTGCTTTGTGCAATAAGATAGATAACTTTAAAATTCGATAGCATACAGGTTAAGCCTTAGGACTCTACTAAACTATACTGTTTTATACTTCGATTTAAGTTAGTTCCAAGGCATATGCCAAGGGATTTGGCTTTTAACGAAGTTAGTATGTTTAGTCATTTTAAAGTAACTATCGAGGCCGGCTGGGCCTGGCAACGCCGCCGCCCGCCTGTAGCCCTGGTATCTCTATTTTCTATTGAGCACCGACAACGTTGCGTGAATAAGACAGTTTACATAAATTATTATTTACAATTGCACAGTCCGTTGATGTTGTGCGTTGTGAGCGAAAAGGTGAACTTGACCCCTATGCCGATAGTCCGCCGAGCAATTGGGTGTAAAAATCGAGAGCGAGCCTTGTGGAATTCGCACGCGAAAATCGAAGCAAATCGCAGCGATCGAAGAAATTGCAGCGCAAATAATTCGTATAGCCTCGACGACTGAATTTTTAACGCGAGAGCGGGGTGTGCGTCTGTGTGTGTGCGCTGTGCTGTGATTTTGTGTGCGTGTGCGTGTGCAAGCGTTTTTGTTAGAATTCGCATTTTACGTAAAGAACTAGCTTTTATCAGCAGTGAATTTGATGTTGGCAAACCTTTATCGCAGCAGGGCCAAATTGAACAAGTTCTTGCAGCTTCTGGCGGTAAATTGGCGAAACAAGCCCCATTAAAACCCCCTTCTGAAAATATAACCCAGAAATTAACCTCGCCCCTTGACATTCAAAGTTATATTTGTTTCCCCACCTATATATGTGTATATATATATTATAATTGTGTGATTGGGTCTTGGAAGTGCAACTACAACTATTAATCGTGCCTAGTACACATTTTATTTTTACGCTCTCTGGCTGTCGCCGTCTTTCTCTCCTTCTCTGTTTCACCCTTCCTTGCAAATACAAAGTTTATGGGTACTTGCTGGGTGCCTTAACAATATTTGTGTTAAAGAATGTCCATCCTTGCACCTCCAAAATGTAAAGAAAAAACGTATGAAAAAACACCAACAACACCCATAAGCGCCCTTCGTCTCCCATTTCCATTTCCATTGGCATGTCTGGCAACCCTGGCAATTAGACGACGGCCATTGCTTCTCAACTTGTTGCTCGTCCCTCGCATCGTTTGCTTTCTCTCTACTCCCTTTTTAAGTGCGCTCTCTCTGCCGCTAATGTTTTGGCATTTTTGTTATTTATTTCCGTTTCGAGTATAGTTTTATGCGAAAAACACACGAAAACAATGAAACGTCTAAAGGCCTGTACACAGTGTTAATGCTATAGATTAATTGGGAATCCGAAATTCGAATCCCCGACAGCACCTGTCCAATTGAAATTTACAGCACCAATCGGAGGAACGCTGCATGAACGTGTTTTCGGTACCGTTTAGAACCGGATTTTCTATGCTAGAGAATAAGAATATGATCGCGGCTCTGTGGGACATCTTGTGACAGCTTTGAAACTCCAATTTGAAGCGGTTTTCCGCCATTAAGGCAATTCCAATTGGAAAGCGCGCAGCGAGAGATTCTTTAAGAATGCTCCGTTTGCATTGGCAATGCATTTACAGTAATGGTTAGGAGAATAGCAGCGTGTGCCAGTAATATAATTCGATTTATGGACGTTTTACTATTCAGTGATTAAAGGAAAAAGATAAAGTTGCATACAAAATAAGCTATAATAGTAATGAGAATCATGGTAGATTTCACTTAAACCCTTAATTTACGTTTACGTTGAGCGCTTCTTGAATGCAAATGCGTGCGTGTGTGTTTGAGTGTGTTGTTTTGTGGCTTAATTGCATGGTGGATGCTATTGTTATTATTCCTTTAGTTATTGCTACGTTAATTTCTTTCTTTCGACCCTCCACAGTTCAAATATAATTTTCAGATAGCAATCATCTGAGAGCGGTCCTGCCCGGCTGTTGTATTTGTTTGTTTGTCCGGTTGTTTACGTTTTTTCTCTTGTTCTCGCTGCTTTTCATACGTATTTTATATTTTGTAAAAACAACAAAAACACACATAGAGGAGAGCACATCCAAAGAGCCAAAAGAACCAGAACCGATTGCGTATTATGGATAACGAGGCGTTGGAACCAACAACAAAGAGCAGTACGTCGGCAGCGACGCCAGCAGCAGCAGAAACGACAACATCAGTAGCAGCAGCAGCAGCAACAGCGGTGGAAAGCACAACAACAATCGCGGCGGGCACAGCCTTAGCGTCAGAATCCAAAAACGAAACAACGGCCACAAACAACAATAGCAACACAAGCAGCAGCATCAGCAGTAGCAGCAACAACATAGTCATACCGGCATCGGCCACTAACGGTATCAAAGAGAGTAACAGTAACTTAAGTACAACAACAGCAGCAGTAGCAGCAGCAGCAACAGTAGAAGGAGTAGCACCAGCAATAACCTCCACAAACGTGGTGACCGGCGGCACTCCTCCATTGAGCAGTTTGGTGAGTAGCTCTGCCCCAAAACTACAACCAGCCCTACCACCACTACACTCCTCCACTCACTCACTCTCTTTATCTTGCCGTCTTGAAATCACAGTCTCTCTCTGTTTCTTTTTCGATCTCCCTCTGTCGTTCACCTGTCGCCCTATTGGCATGCCTACCGTTATTTCGGCGTAAGCGTAAACCTCACTCGTAATGACTACTCGCACACTGTGCATTTGAGTGTGTGAGAGAGTGTGCACACAGCAGAGCACAACACTTTCTAAGCCTTATCTTATCTAATCAGTGCAAATGATGTGTGTTATTGTATCGCTGTTTCCCCTCTCCCCGCACGATTCAAGTTAGATTGACCAACACCAATTAGATTCACAATGTTGCCAATTGTTATATGAGTGAGTGTATGTCGTTCGTATAACAAATCGAATCGGAATTGTATCGCAAGTGCTTGACAAAGCAATCAGCACATACCCCCAGTTCCACATCTCAAACTTGACTAGTCTTTAGAGCGATAAACATATTAGATTTTTAATTTTAAATATCTAAGTTTACTTCCAACATAAATTTGATTTCATTGGTTTTTTTATTGGAAATATGTTGTATTTTTTTATAAGGCGCAATTTTCTTAATTTGACAAAAGATACATATAAATAACATTTAATGATTTTTTAAGTGATAACAGTAATCTAGCGCTCTTTATTGCTGTTATTTTTGGTTTACAAATCGTTATCTTTGCAATTATTTTGCCTTGGGCTCTACGTATTGATACGACTTTTACGATTGATTGAATTGATTGCCTTAAAATCATAGATTTTATACGATTTTTGTGCCAACAAAATCCGGAATAAATAGAAAAAGTTTATATTCAACTGCCTGTTTTATAAACATAAAATTATAGAATTGGTACGATTCCCCGCCATTTTTGCATCACCAAAGACCGAAATGATAAAACTTATAAAGAATAAGGCGAGCACTTTGCTTTTTGAGCAAGCCAACCAATTACTCAATGAAATGCTTAACAAAATACATACATGTTAGTGCCTGGAAAATACATATGCCATCACCTGATTCCTGGTAGACGCCAGCAATATAATCCTGTATGTGTATGGAAAGCCTACCGAACTCCAGCTTCCTGACCCCAGAGCACATTTTAATGTTCGGCCTTACTAAACTCAGACTAAAACACACCCACAGGCAGCTCGACTTAGGCGTCAAGGATTCGCACAGTCCAAGGTAAAAGCGATGGCCGAAATGGCAACGAGGGACCACCCTAAACTGAACAGCTTTGCTCTGATTTTGCAAGTGCTACGTTTTGAGTATGCTTTTTGTTCGACCGTATATTGCTTTGCATTCGTTGTTAAAACTATTTTCATTTACTAACCATAATCCATCCCGTTGAGATGGGCCAAGATAACCAGATAAGTCCGAATTGTACCCCTTTACAGGTTAACAAACTCAAGGACACCACACCACCGTACGATGCACCTCCGCCCACGCCGATCAGCAAGGTCCTGAACATCACCGGCACCCCACTCGTCCGCAAGGACAAGCGCCAGACCAGCGCCCGATACAATGCCTCCAAGAACTGCGAACTGACGGCCCTCAGTCCGCTGAACGAGAGTGAGTAGCCCTGTAAAACAGTCTACTTTCAGATCGATATCTCTATCTCCTAAACCTGCAGATCGCTTAAAGGCGACCGAACTTGGTCCTGCTTGTCGTAGCCTACTTTTCAGGGCAAGGTTTCGATTGGAAGTTTAGAATATGTACTTCTATTTTCAAAAGAAATACTTTAAGCTCAACTTTACTTATAGTTTGAAGTTAATGTTAACTACAAAAATCACAAATCTATTTTGTTTGCATTTTTGCATCTACAAAACGTAATAGTAATTCCATTAACGATATATGTATGTACATATGTATGTATAATGTACATATATTATGTCAATTAAATCCAGTAAATTTCCATCATAAGTTCAGCCTTATACATACGTATATCACTGACTAAAGGCATTCTCTGGAAAGTGTACCTACGACCTGCAAGCTTTGTTGGGAAAAATAATTGGCAGGGCGATCTTGAACGCATTTATTGCCGGCGCTTGATTAATTTCGCTCAGCTGTTTAATTTGTTTATTATTTGTTAATCACGTACGCGAAAGTTAAAGGTCAAGGGAGTGTCGTCTGACTAGGTGGGTGGCAACACTGACGCACGGCCACTCACACATGCGAAATATGCAGCCGCGTCAATTCGCACCTCTCGCAATCTCATCTTCTCTTTCTCCTTCACCGGAATTTTAACACATGCGCTCTCTCCGCAGCCTCGCATTACACTGCAAAAAAAAGCATCATTTAATGATTTCACAAATCGTTTACATCACATGTACACCAGCATTTCTTTTTGACATGGTCACCGAAATATGCACTAAAAAGGCAATAAAATTATTTGAATTTGATTAAAAATGTTTAGGGAAAATTAGTCCAGGGGGGCCGAAAAAATAATACAAATTTTTGAACAAATTTATATATATATACATATATACCGAATACATAAAATATAATACCTATGATGCATATTGAATTGTTACTTATTTTTGTCAGTGCAGTATTATTGTCATCGTATTGTATTATTTACATACAGTCCTGCTAATTGTTAGGGCGATTTCTACTCACAAATCAAATAAACAAATTTTGCTTGTTCAATACTATTGTTTTATTAGGTTTAATTGTTATTGTGCCTCTCTTTCACCCACCTACTTTCGCTCTCTCCCTTCTCTCTCTCTCTATTGCTCTCTAACTTCTCTCCATTCCATTTTCTCGATATCGATTTTTCCGATTGGCGCAGCAGTCGAAGCAAAAAGAACCGTTTCAAGACCGTGAACGTCGAGTGCCCCGAAAACTTTAATATTAGTTGAAAATATTCGTTTCCCAAGTTATTTGCTCTCCTATCCTATTCCCTCATTTGACTCCCTTCAAACCGTAAGTTTTGCACGTAATTGTGGCCATTAGAAGGCCAAATAGGCATTTTACCAGAGGCGTTGTCAGTTTCCATTTTCATTTCCATTTGCATTCCATTTCATTTCGTTTGTGTTTCCATCAGCGCATAATCGCATTTGGGCCTAATCTAAACCATTATCTATATTGCAATTCCATTACAGATTCTATATTTTCATACTAAGCGTGCCCAAATTGAATTTCTAGTGTAGTTTTTCTCATGTGTTGTTGTTGGTCGGCGGGGGCGGCTGGGAAAAAAGAAGGCGTTTCAAATCGAGGTTAAAACCGAGTGCCATTTAATCCAAGTGCCGGCACTAATGAGATGGTCTTCGGTGCTATGTTGCTGACGGGCAACGGGCTCAAAGGTCCCAAACAGCAACAGCAGCCTCAGCAGGAGCCGCAGCAGCAGGAACAGCAGCAAACGAAACCGGCGGCCATTAAATCCTCCAGCAAGGAGCAGGATCCACAGCCTATTGCAGCCGGGTATTATGCCCTCGGCATACGCATACCCAAGTCGCCATCGTTTCACAGCGGACTAGATCAACTGGCCGACGACGAGTTGGACGATCAGGTGCAGGATCAGCAAGGTCAGGAGCTGCAGCAGCAGCAACAGGCCGGCAACAGGTTTAGGTTTAGCAGCGTGGAGGAGCTAAAGGCCAAGTTCGAGGGGCGGAAAACGCCCCTCTCACCGCCCGAGGCAGCTGCAGCAGGAGGAGCAGCCGGATCCGGAGCACCCACCGCATCCTCCTCACCTTCGTCCTCGTCCACCAGCTCCAATTCCTCGGCCTCGGCCCTGTCCTCGCTTTCCCAGGCGGCGTCATCTTCGGTAGCCTCGGCGGCGGCAAACTCGTCGGCCTCGTCCTCGGCCGCCACCTACGGTGGTGGAGCTAATTCAGCTGCAGCTGCTCTGATTGCCTCCTCCCCATTTGGATCACAGTCCTCCACTTCCTCGCTGTCGCTATCCTCGAATGCCGGCATGTCGAAGAACGCGGCAGGAGCAGGATCTGGATCAGGATCTGGATCAGGATCTGGATCTGGATCTGGAACAACGACAACAGGCCATGCTAGTGGGGGCAACTCACTTGTGTCCACTTTGGCGCAACACTTTTCGGCGGCCACATCCGCCGCAGCATCAGCGGCAGCCGCTGCTGCATCTTCTGCCTCGGCGGCGTCCTCCTCGTCAGCTTCCTCATCCACCGCCACCAACAACGCAGCCAACTCCATCGCCGCCAGCAAGGTTTGCAGCTTGGTCTTGTCCATATACACACACTCAGCGATCTAAATACCCAACACAACCAAATCACTACTCCAAGTACAAACCACAGATATGACACTTTCTTCCAAACTTTCACTAATTGAACTAGCTTCGGGATAAAGATACTCGGTACACATTCATCCGTCGAAAAAGAATTCGACTAGAAATGGATAAATCAACTAATTTGATTATAAATCTTACATTCTTAATTGGAATCAGTTAAATAATATTACCCCAGATTACGTTTTCAGAAAAAGTTTGTGATCCAAGTTGTTTGTTGAAGTGCTTGTTCTCTGACTTTTTCGTGACTAAAAGTGCCCTGAAGCTAATCCACTTAGTAGCATTTCACAATATTCAAACACTAACTCCATCCCAATTGAACGAATCAAAATTGATAAATCAAAAACATACTCTGCTCTCATTTCATCGCTTCCTCATCATCCAGTCACCTGTGAGCGCGGCCGCGGCCATAAAGAACATACTGAATGCCACCAAGAGTGTGGGTACCAGTGCTGCGGCGGCGGCAGCAGCGGCGGCCACCTCCTCCTCATCATCATCCTCATCCTCCGCGGCGGCTGTGCCGTCGTCCGCCGCCGCCGTCGTCGCTGTTTCCACCACCAGCGATGTGCCCGCAGAGGAGCTGCGTCCGATGGTGGCCCAGAACCTGGTGGGCGGCATTAGCATCTCATTGGGAATTGGCCAGCGCAATAGCGGTGCTACACCCGCGTCATCTGCAGTAATGGTGACATCTAACTCCACCCTGGTGGTGACCACATCGAGCCTAAGCATCCGGCAGAACGGTGACATACTCCCGGCCCATCCGGCGGGTCTTCAGGCCTCGCCCCAGACACTGCAACAGCTGACGGGCAGTCCGGGAAGGGCTCGCGACCGGAATTTGTTCTACACGCCACCCACCGCTTCGGTTGCCCTGGCGCTGCCTGCACTGCGAGGTTGCTATCCCGTGTGGATCCGGGCCAAAGACGATGGAAGGAGTTGAATAGCTCCTGCCATTGCCCTTGGGCTTAAGGTCCTTCAGCTACTTGATCCTTTCTTCTGATCTGCATTATGTTGGTTTTGAGTTTCGCTTGCCTGCTTTTGTTGGTCGTATAGTAGTTGTAGGTTCTTTTTATTTAACATTAAGGTCTATTTTGTATGGTTTATTTTGGACGATATATTCACTGATATCCTGAAAACTAAATATGTTTATATTTGGTATTTCCTTAGAGACCGCCGCCAGTGAACGAGAGGAGTTGTTCATAGAGAAAATCCGACAATGCTGTACACTGTTCGACTTCTCCGAGCCGCTGAGCGACCTCAAGTTCAAGGAGGTGAAGCGGGCGGCCCTACACGAAATGGTCGATTTCCTCACCAACCAAAATGGTGTAATAACCGAAGTTATTTACCCGGAGGCGATCAATATGGTAAGCCCGAACAGACTGACTACTATTCTACCAATTGATGAAAGGATTTGTGATCTTTATTGAATACAGTCTTACTAATTTATTTGTTTTTTTCTGTCCAGTTTGCTGTCAACCTTTTCCGAACTCTGCCGCCATCCTCCAACCCGAATGGTGCCGAGTTCGATCCGGAAGAGGATGAGCCCACGCTAGAATCCTCGTGGCCGCACCTGCAACTCGTTTACGAGCTGTTCTTGCGCTTCTTGGAGTCACCAGATTTTCAACCAAACATTGCTAAACGTTTTATCGACCATCAATTTGTATTACAACTATTGGATTTATTCGATTCGGAGGATCCACGTGAACGTGATTTCCTAAAGACTGTTTTACATCGCATCTATGGAAAATTTTTGGGCTTGAGAGCATTTATTAGAAAGCAGATCAACAATGTCTTTTACAGGTAAGCACAGGCATGGGAACATTCTCGCCTCTCAGACTAATCGTATTACTTATTTAGATTTATTTACGAAACGGAACATCATAATGGCATAGCCGAATTGTTGGAAATCCTGGGTAGCATTATCAATGGCTTTGCTCTGCCGCTCAAGGAGGAGCATAAACAATTTTTACTTAAGGTATTGCTGCCATTGCACAAAGCCAAGAGCCTCTCGGTCTACCATCCGCAGCTCACCTACTGCGTGGTGCAGTTCCTGGAGAAGGATCCTAGCTTATCGGAAGCGGTCATCAAGTGAGTAATAATTTCTTCATTCAACGCGTTCTGTGATGGGCTTTGAGCCCTGCTTTCTGTTATAAAATTTATAAAAATATTTCAATATTTTTGCAGAAGCCTGCTTAAATTTTGGCCCAAGACGCACAGTCCCAAGGAGGTTATGTTTTTGAATGAGCTGGAGGAGCTGTTGGACGTGATTGAGCCGGCCGAGTTCCAGAAGGTGATGGTGCCGCTTTTCCGCCAGATAGCCAAGTGCGTTTCCTCGCCTCATTTCCAGGTGGCGGAGCGTGCGTTGTACTATTGGAACAACGAGTACATTATGTCGCTGATAGCGGACAACTCGGCGATGATATTACCCATCATGTTCCCAGCGCTTAATCGCAACTCAAAGACGCACTGGAACAAGACCATCCACGGTCTAATCTACAATGCGCTCAAGCTGTTCATGGAGATGGATCAGCGGCTTTTTGATGAGTGCAGCAAGAACTACAAGCAAGAGAAGCAAATGTATGTTGACTTTTGTTTATATGGACTTCCTTAGGACCTTGAAATTATCTACTTTTACTTTGTATTTCCCTTCACGCCTCTCTGCATTGTAGGGAGCGTGAGAAGCTTTCGCAAAGGGAGGAGCTTTGGCAACAGGTGGAGAGCTTGGCCAAGACCAACCCGGAGTGGACAAAGGCGCGCCGGTATAACGACTGCCTGCCGGTCAGCGACAGCCGCGCCCTGTACGATCAATATAGTGAGAATAGCGATTTAGCGTACGATCAGAGCGAGCAGAAGGCGCGCCAGCCGCCGCCACCGCTGCCGCCCCAGAAACAGGCGCACCAGGAGCCCCGAGAGGTGAGACAGGCACTTGCCACACTAACAACACTAAACAACTACTAATCCGCCACGTGTGATCCTGGCGTCTGCTGTGAGCTGTGCCCAGCTGAGGCCCACTCTGATTCAACTCTAATTCTAATCGAACGAATGTCTGTTAAAATAATCACACTCATGTCATTTAAAAAAATACATATTTGTATATCTTTAACTTTGTCTATTTATTTATTAATTATTTGGTTACCTCACTGTCAGCCAACCTAAACGCATTCACCCACGACACAAAAACTTTTCTAATCTGTGTCTTACATTTGGCCTGCACTTTTGGTTGAGCGCATATGAATTGGGCGGAACACATATCTTAATATGTAGTTTATCTTAATTAGATGTTAATTACACTTTTGTGCATCTTTCAACTCATCTGTAACATAAGTGCGTCTCTCATTTATTAATTTTAAACGACTTACTTACTTTCCTTCAAGTGTTCACCATTTCCTAGCATGAATCCCAGTTAGAGAAATCTGTACACGTTTCTATTGAAAACTACTGTCCAATCTATCATGTTGTTAACAACTCAGACCCCAAAACCATGCACACCCACACACTTGATCTCGAAGAGACTTTTGTAACACAATTCGACTTTCGGGTTAGTAGATGTACATATCGCAGTCGAGTGTTGTCCAACTGGTGGGCTACGCCAAAGCAAAATCCAAGTTCGTCATCGGGTTCCTACCAGCACCCGCACTCGATATCGTAACGCAATAGAAATCATCCCGCATCACCGTGTAACTTCACCCATCCAGTGTGTGTGCTATGATGTCTTCGCAAGATAGCGGGTCCATTTTCTATTGCCAAACCCCTTCCCGTTCCACACAGATTCGCGGCGAGCGGAACAAGGACAAGCCGCTGCTGCGCCGGAAATCGGACCTGCCAGCGGACAGCGGAACCGTAAAGGCGCTCAACGAGCACAAGCGAACGGATGAGTACCTCACCACGCCGCCGCCGGATGGAAACTGCTAGTAAAGAGCTGGCCAGCCGACGTCGCCAATATTATTATCTCCAGGCCCGAGGCGTTGAGAGGACAGTCCACAAAATACCCAAATACACCTACACACTCCAAACTAAGGCCAGAAAGCATACTTATATACAAGCACAAGCCCAGAGATGATGGATAGGATCAGCACAACTAGAACAATCAATTTCGAACGATGCTGCGGCGTCGTCGCATTTGCATTTGGGGGCTTACTGGGGGCGTGGCAACGGATGCGAGCCAATTGCTTTATATATAAACATACAAAATACCTATCTATAATGATCATGCATAGTACCAATAAAGATCTAAAATCCCAATAGAGACAGATTGCTCATGCATTTTTAAGATTACTTTCCTTCTCCAACGCATGCCTCAGTGAAGCTTAGCCCTACCGACTTTCTTTTATATTTTTTGTTACCGCCTGCATGTTGCTGCTAGCGATGTTTTAGCTGTAGCCCTATCGATTCGATCTAAATGTGCAATAATCTGGTATCACACTATGCTCTTACCATTTCAGTAAACACGAGAATATAAATTGTACAGTTGAATTTGAATTGTCTAACTTAAGGCGTAGGCGTTTACCACCTTTATTGAGTACACACATATATGTATCCCCCGACTTCTGCCACACACTTCGACATAGCTATATGACATCCAAACACCCAAGCCACTCGCATACACAGACATACTATACAAAACGTGTTTACTACTCCGCGACTAAAATTGCAAATATGAACGCTATTTAGCCTAGCACTTAGCAGCCTACCCATATATATTTATATTAAACAAATCGCCCAGAAGGACAGATGAATTGTGGTACGTTGTAGTATGTATGTGCGTGTGTATGTATTTGTATGTATTACCCATTAAATATAGACATATATGTGCGGAGCACTGTGTTTTTGAACACCGATGAAAAGGAACTAGGCATTTTTGTTTGTCTGAGACCACGGAGGATCCTGCGGACCGTGGAGGAATAAAGATGTGCCCATTTCTGGGCTACTAACCACAGTTGATAACCAGCGGGAGAATATATATATATACTTATAAGCATCCTTACATCGTCACTACAACAAGAACAACCACTTGGGCGTCTTGGACATTGCTGGTCGTAGCATCTACTTCTATACGTTAATCTATATGTAATTATGTAATATTGGATCCGTGTCAACCAGTCGTTTAGTTCAGTTTCATAGTCATTACCGGGTCCGTTAGACAAGGAATTATGCAGAAACTCTTAACTATTCTAGAATCTAGACAAAGGCGTCGAAGCAGATCAAAAGTTTTACTACCACTACCAAGTGCTGTACACGCCAAAAACGAAAGGCTTCAGTTTAGCTATAGACACAAATATATATTATATAAAGAGTTGTATTTACATATTTTTGGCATTATAGATACATACACAATGTGGAAAATTGCAAAACAATAATATGACGGAGAGGTAAAGGGAAAGTAATTCTTAGAAAGGCAGATTTTTTCATACAGGAAACGGTGAAAATCAAACATTTCAACTTAAGAATTAAATATATGGAAAAAAAAACTATAAAATATTTACTAAAAGTAAAAACAATAAATGAAATGAGTTATACACCCTTAAAAAATATATATGTGCAAATCGTAAATGGAGCATGTAATTTTGTAAAAATTATAAATAAAAGTTTATCAAGTCGAGAACTATTGAGCCTAAGTTTAGATTGGTGACATTTACAGAGCTGCCTAATTACAAATTAAATATAATTACAGAAACTAGATAAGAATCCGGATGGATAGAGATGTCATTTGGCCACTTATTGCATATATACTCTTTCACTGGAACTTTTCTGTGAGTCCTCGGGTCTTGATGGCCATTTCCGACAGATGCTGTTGCAGCAATCTCTTGTTGACCTTTTCCCTGTTGAAAAAACGAAAAAATGAACACATAGGCAAATATAAGAGTAAGCCTTTCTCACTTGATTATTAGAGCAGTGTAGCGCGTTTTATCCGCGTCGGTTATGAGCTGGGTGGGAAAATTGGGAGTTGCCATTAGGGACTTCATCCAAACAGCCATCTCAGCGGCATATTTCCTGTTCATGGCGAGAAGGATGTCTGCAAACTTGTCCACCTGCGATCGCGGCGTTAGGTAGCCAACACACATCATCGTCGTGTACAGCGTCTGCTCGCCAGTGGTCAGGACGACTTCGGTGGCGTGGGTGTGGTTACGGGACTGCATCACAAAGTGGGTTAGAAACTGTATGCTGTTTCGGATGGCTCCACTCTCCGGTAAAGTCATTCCACGCTGTGCGTAAAAGACTAGTCGATCGTAGGCCAGTGTCGTGTCCTCCAACACTTGGGGAATTTTCTTAATGATCTGGGTCAGACAGCCGAAGAAGGTTTCCATAGTGTCCGAAATGTTTGAAAAGTTCTGCTCGGGGGTGCTCTCAAACAGCTTAAAGCTGTGTTGAATGAACTCCCTCAGAAGCTGCTGCATCAGCGGCTTGCAGCCCTCGTCCTTAAAGAACATAACAATGGCCTGAAACAGGGGATTTAAATAGAAACCTAATTTTTTTGCAATGTATTGGAAAGGCTCACCGTTTTGGATATTTCCAAAGTAGGAGCGCAACATCGGGTCTGAAAGCTGGCCACAATAAAGAGACAAAGATCCTGTAGCATAGGCTGGAAGCTGCTCCTTAAATTCGTAATCGCATGTTTCATCGCGCTGCAAGCGGCCTATGATACCGATGCGCAAACGATTAAATTTGATTATTTATATATAATAGGTGTGCTTATTTCCGTACCTCCAGGACATCGATCTCCTCCACCCACATCTCAGCGATTCTTTTAAAGATGGGCATCGTTCGCTGCATGACGAGGAGAACCGGTTGCACAACCGGTTGGTCCGTCTTCTCTTCATCCACATCCGTGTTCAGCGACGAGAAGAGAGTGGAGATCATATTGAGCCGGAAGATTGTGCGAATTCGAGCAGCCGGAGTTTTCTAGTAGAAGAAAAGTAATGGTTAAATTTTAATCACATTTTCCTAAAAATGTAACTACTAGGTGGTATAAATTATAGAGTGTATTGTCTGATTTGCTTAGAACATATTTACTCACCGAATCTGCCTGACAAATGGCCTGTAGCTCTTCAAAGCACGGACTAACGATGATATCCAAGTACTTGGGTATTTCCTCCGGCTGCAACAGGCTCATTAGCTTTCCGATGCTGAACATAAGCCTTACCGAATCCGAGTTCTTCATACGGCCCGTGTTCAGGGAAGCGTGGCATGCGTTTAGTAGCGGATCCGCGTACGGCTTCAGCTGCAGCTGACAATCACGGCACAGCTCCTTCAGGCCGAGCGTCGCTTGTGCTGACATCGAGGAGTTCAGGCCGCGCACCAGTAGGTTAATGGCTGGCGGAATGTACGCAGGGTTCTCCATCAGCCAATTGCAATAGGAGCCAATTGTCTCCAGCGCAGTGCCCAGTAGCTTGACATTAAGCTTCTCGTAGGGAATCTCTGCCAGCACTCTCATCAGCCTGGGTATTTGCCGCACTTCCTCGCCGCCAAAGTGTTCGGCCACCGACTGAAAGGAATAGATGCACGCCTCCAGCTTTGTCCAGTGGGCGGGATGTCTTTGCAGATCAGCAATGGCCTCGTCCAGCATGGCAGCCAGAATCTCCAAGATATAGGCATTTAACACGTCATAGCAATACATCTGAAAAAAATAAAGTTAAAGCCCAATTATGCCTGTTACTCATTAAACACGGTAGTCAGGCACTCACAAAGGTATCGGATATATCTTGTCTGTAGCACCTGAAGCATTCCAAATCATCCGAGCTCCACTTGGCGAGAGACTTTTCGTCTGGCTGCTCTGACTTTCTCACTAGTATTCTGGTTAGGTGGGCGTACAATGGTTTGATGTACTCCCAGCACTTGCGTTTCTGCTCATCGTTTGACATGGCAAACACTTCATCTTGCAGCATATACCAAAACGCCAGGGCCATAGTGCTGCAGGACTCCTCCACGGGATAGATGCCTGGCTTGTCTGTGCAGTGGAGAATCTCCTGCACAATACGGTGCACGAGGAGCGACAGTTCCGGATCCGCGGACGTAATTCCGCTGAGCAACAGCGTCGAATGCCGCTCCACGGACGACACGAACAGCATGTAGATATGTACAATAATGTCCTCGTTGTCATTCTCCCTCTTCCACTCCGTCTTTGTGATTTCGGATAGCGAATCCAGGAACATTTTTATAAGCACAAAAGCCGTCTTTGGGTAGTTGTGGCAGTCCGGCTGGATGATGATGTTTACCAATGTCTTCAGACAGGATTCAGCCAGCTCGTTCTCATCGGCGGTCATGCAGCCGTCGCCTGCGTGTATGCAGGGCCAGTAGCACTTGTGGACCACTTCCAGGAGCACGGCGGTGATGGTGACGCAGCCCTCGATAGTGTAGCCGATGTTTCTGTCGGAGTTGGAAGTTCAATGAGAATATGTTAATTATAATTGTGTAAATTAAATACTCACTTGATCCAGGTGCCGACGCACTTGACGGCCCTGTTCATGTTGCTGTACGTCTCGGCATCCCACACGCGGTTCATCTGCAGCTTCAGATATCGCTCAACGGTCTGGATGACCAGTTGGACTCGCTTGCCGAGCTCGGCGCGCAGAACAACCCGCTTGACAGACGTGTGGATGACCTGTGCTTCCTCGGGAATGGCGGTCAGTACCTCCAGCATGATCCACAACTGCACATCGGCGCTGACATTTGGCATCCGTTGGTTCTGAAACGTGTTGATCACCTCCTCGATGGCGCCGGGCCATTCGCCCAGCATGTGGACGATGTAGGCGCCCAGCGAGATGCATAGCCGGTTAAGGACGATCTTCGGCCCGCCAGCGAAGCGGACGATGGACTCGAGGATCTTCTGCTTCAACTCCTCGCGATTTTCGGGCGGCACTTCGTGCCAGTGCTTCATGAGCTTGGAGTGCAACGTGATGGCGCCGAAGAACTGCACCTCCTGACTCTGCGTGGGTGGTCGGGCGATTGGGTGGCGGTGGGAGGCGAGCGGTGCATGAGTATACATATCCGGGTAATTGATGCATTGATGCGCAGGTCCTGCGGGGTACTCACCTTGCCGAGCTGCATTAGCTGCCAAGAAAACTGCCAGGCCTGAGGACTGGCCTCCGCATCGGTAAGCCATTCATGGGTGATCGCCTGGTTCTGCGAGTTCGACCGGTAGAAGGACACGACCGCCTCCTCTAGACGCGCTATGTCGATGGGCTCCATGTGAAATGGCTGCTGTTGCTTCTGCTGCTGCTACTGCTGCTGCTGCCGAGAGGCAGGCTCCTGTCCGCTAATCCTCGGGTGGTGGTTTTCCTTGCAGCTGCCTGTGGGCACTGGAGGTGCTAGTGTGACCGTCGCGCGCAGCTGCAAATTGCCTCGCAAATAGAGTGAAAGGTCACTCCATTTCCCACTTTGCCGCGCTTTTTTCTCAGTCGTGTATAATATTTAAATATAAATATGTATTTAATGTAATATAACTCTAAAGAAATTAAAAATTATAACGCTTGGATTTTAACAACTTTCATTCACTTTTAATTTTTTAACTTTGGAAAACCAAAAACGTTCAACAATCGAAACTAAAACGAAGTTGCCAGAAGCAGTAGCGAAGTTTGGAGCAACGTTCGGTGATGAATTCCTTACTTTCCTCGTCGATATACACCTCTATAACGACGTTGTCGCAAAACTGAGCGACCTGCCGCTCCACATCATTGCAGTCCAGGGTGGAGCGCTTGACCACGGCCCACTTGTTGGTGTCTAGGCCCGGGTTCTGCGACTCCAGTAACGCGAAGATCACACACAGCGACTTGCTCGGGCTGACCAGCGGCAGGACGAACGTCGTCCTCAGGAGGCCAAAGAACTCGATTAAAGGCTGGCAGGAGTGCGGCGGGCACATACCATCGACGGCTGACATGACCCATTGGGCCGTTTCCTCATCCTCGCAGACCACCAACATGCTGGAGTCGAATGTCTGCGTTGAAGCACACTCACTGAAATTGAGTTCGCTAACGCTCGCTCCGCTCTCCTCGAATAGAGAATGAAAGTGGTCCATCAGGGCAAGGGTGTCCACACCGTCCGCGTCCGGATTCTGGTTGGTTATTACCAGACCGTATCGCCGGTTCTCGGGCATTGTGTTCGCATACGGCGGCCTGGTATCCCTCTTTCTACAATTCTTCGGCATGCAGCAGTCCGTTTTTCTATTTTTGCACTCGGCCAGTTGCTCCACTGCGCTGCTGCTGGTGCTCGGCTCTGACTTGCACGCCATTACTTGTATCTTGGAACCAAAAATGGAGTCCATGCTTCCGGGTGGCTTGTCAGAGAGCAGATTCTGCTGCGGAATCACTTTGACCACATTCATTAGGTTGCTCCTAATTCTGTAAAAAGAAATGTCGAGTAGAACTTTTATTTTGTAGTTATTACCCATACCTTTTAGCGGCAGACTCTTCATCGGAGGCGCTTACCCGCCTCTTTCGCGCTTCCGAGCTGGCGCTCGTGCTGGCGGATTCAAAGCTGGTGTTCGTCTTGTTGGACGCACTCGATGCGGAGGAATCCTGAGAGTCGGACGCCTCACAGAAATGAGGTAGCCTGTCGACAGGCAGAAGCATAGAGCTCTTGGGCAAGTTGAGAAAGTCTTGTTGGCTTTTTCCCTCAGGAATAGTATAGAACTGAAGAAAGCCCACGAATGATTTCTCGTGATACAGCGAAAAGGCTGTGCCATTAAGCGTCGTCGCCGGGGAAGTGGAATCGTTTTTGTCTTGGACGCGGAGCAGATTGGTAATGTATTCTTCGTTTTCGAGAGACTTGTGGAAGCTCTTTACGTTCAGTCGAGCCAATGGAAGACCCACCTTCACCTCCAGTTTTTGCTTCAATTCACCGATGGTCGCATTGTTCTTGAGCTCGAACATTTCCGGCTTCTATATGGGATTGATAAATAAAAATGTATTATTTATAATTACAATTAAGACGATCCAAAAATATGTATGTGCGTGTGCTTAAGAAAACTGTTCAATGCTGCAAAATAATTGAACTCATACCAAGCTTGCGTTTCCATCGGCATCAAATTTTACTTTAACGAACATTTTATGTAAGAGATTAAAATTTAAATTAACAATTGTTTTAATAACAAAATAAGTTTGGTTCCAATTGGAATATTCAAGACTTCACTTAGCTGATGCGCTTTTTTATTGGAGAATATTTAACGGTTCTTTACACAAAAGCTTTTGTTTTACTGTAAGTCTGGTACTTTAGGGCACTGTGTATTTAGAGATTTGTTTACGATTTGTAATACATATTTTTAAGTTCTTACCTTGCCCTCGTCCTTGCAATACTTCGCTTCAATGTTAGCTACTACAAACACCATTTTGATTTTGTTAAAGATTTTCTATAAAATAACACATTCGGATTTTGAATTGACCCTAGAAAACAGGCACTCTACAACACTGGTTTTGCGGCATTTCTGTTTACGAATCGAGTGGAAAGCGAAACTGAGTGTTTGTCGAATGAAAATAAATGAAATAACCTATAAGATGGCGGGCAAACGTGTTTTGGTCATCGATAATGGATCCTACGAGTGCCGCGTGGGTTGGAGCGACTCCAAAGAGCCGGAGCTGCGCTTCCGCAATGTGCTGACCAAGCCTCGCAAGGATCGCAAAAAGGAAGCAGCTACTCAGCACATCTCCTCCGAAGGATCCTCCTCGCAGGCAGCGGTGGAGCAATCTGCTGAGGTCCAGGTGGGCAACGACATCACCAATATCGAGGCTGTGCGTGCGCATCTGAAGAGTCCGTTCGAGCGGAACGTGATAACCAACTGGAATCACCAGGAGCAGATCTTCGACTACATATTCACCAAGATGGGATTCGAGGGACAAGATAAGATCGACCACCCAATCATCCTCACAGAGGCGCTGGCCAACCCCAACTTCTGCCGCCAGCAGATGAACGAGCTGCTCTTCGAGTGCTACGGCATTCCGGCTGTATCCTACGGCATTGATGCGCTCTACAGCTGGAAACACAATCAGCAAAAGCAGAAAAAGGTCAGAGGTCCTTTCAATTTCTTATTTCAAACTAATACGAAAATTCCCTTAGATATCCGATGCCCTGATTATTTCCTTTGGCTACAGCACCACCCACGTCATTCCCGTGTTAGATGGCAAACTCCAGCTGGAGCATGTGCGTCGCCTGAATGTAGGTGGCTACCACATCATCACCTACCTCTTCCGCCTCATGCAAATGAAGTATCCCGTCCATCTGAATGCCATCACTATCAGTCGAATAGAGAAACTGGTCCATGAGCACTGCCACATTGCTGTGGATTACAGGGAGGAGCTGGTGCAATGGGCCCAGATGGACTACTACGATGAGCACATCATGAAAATTCAACTGCCATACAATGCGGTTACCGCCACTAATGCCATGCTCACCGCTGAGCAGAAGCAGGAGAAGCGCCGCGAACTGGCCCATCGTCTGTTGGAAATCAAGAATCGCCGCGAGCGGGAGAAACTCCGCGAGGATGAGCAGCAGTTATTCGTCTACAACAAGCTGAGACAACTGTACGAGCAGAAAAAGCTGGAAAAGTTTGAGCGAGCCTTGCAGCAACAGCAGATCGGTACTTTGGAGGACTTGGATTCGCTCATTGCCACCATAAAGTCGCGCATTAAGCGTGTGCAGGATAGGGCTCAGAGTGCCCCACGTCCCAGCAAGCAGCAGGAGAAGCTGGACAAGATGCCAAAACCTCCAGAGGGAATGTCCCAGGCGGACTGGTTGGCTGAAGTCCATGACAAACGGGAGAAAATACTCGGGCGCAAGCAGGCCCGCCAGCAGCAGCGCTCCGACCAGGCCAAGCGGCACACCCACGCGGCGCAAGAGCGGATGCGAATCATTTCATCACTGGCCAAAAACGAGAAGCGGCGCAAGGCGAATGGCGAGGAGGAGGATGATGGCTTTGGGATGAACGACAATGACTGGGACGTGTACAAACGGATCAATCGCTACAACGACGATAGCGACTCGGATGCAGATAACGAAAAGTTACTGCAGTTCGATAAAATCCTAAATCACTATGATGCCAACTTCGACGGCAATTCTAATGTTCCGGCACAGAGTGCCGCCGAAAACTACCAGCTGCACTTTGGGGTGGAAAACATCCGCGTGCCGGAGGTCCTGTTCCAGCCCAGCATGATTGGCTGCTCAGAGGCAGGCCTAGCTGAACTAATAGCATTTGTGCTGAAGCTCTTTTCCGCTGATAAGCAGCAGCGCCTGGTTGAGCACGTGTACCTAACCGGCGGCTGTGCCCAGTTCAGGGGCCTCAAGGAGCGTCTGATTAAGGAGCTGATGGAAATGCGACCGTTCCAGTCAAAGTTTGCCATCTACGAGTCGGATGAGCCCACTTTAAGCGCCTGGCTGGGAGCATGTGTGCACGCAGGAGAGCCCAACTTTGGGCAATCGCTGACCACTCGCCAGGACCACCAGGAACATGGCAGAGAGTTCTTTCGTGAACACACGGCTAGCAATCTCTTTTATCCTACACCAAAAGATTAACATTTATTTGAAAGAACCGAAAAATATATGTAGACGCTTAAAACAGAAGCTCGGTAACATCATTGCCGAAAAGTAGGTTCCAGGACTTGGGCACTGTGAGTTTAAAACTGCCATCGCCCCCGTTACGCAGCTGAAGGAAGTCTTCGCAGAGTTCGTTGAGTTCCCGGACAATCAGCGAAGCGTCTGTGGAGTTGTCGCCCTCGAGGAGATAGCGGAATAACAGCATGACGGGCACCTTCTGCTCATCGAAGGCTTTGAACAGCTGCAGGGCATTGCCGCCGCCGTAGATGGCATCGCCTTTGTGCTCCTTCCACTTGATCAGCTCCTCGTTGCCCAGCTGGGCGGCATGCGCTTCCTTAAAATTGTCGCTGGCGCGGTAAGCCCACGGCGACTCCTCAATCACTCGTTTCTCGAAGCCGAAACTGCCGCTTAGGATGACTACACGTCGGGAGCCCTTGAGGATCTCCACTAGCTCCTTCTGGAAATGACCGGTGTGGCGGGCAACCCACGGCGCCCGGAATTGCACCACCAGAAGTTTGTCCTCTACGCCCTCGTACAGTTCGCATGAGGAGACCTTCTCTTTGGGCTCGTGCTGATAGGCGGAGGGTCCGTAGACCGGAATCAGAGCTGGATGTGTGATGGATCCGATTCGCCGGAGTTCCTTGGACGCGATTAACAGGTCACAGGCCAGCTGCGCCGCATTTCCCACGCAAATGCTTGGTATGATAACTGTGTGCTCTGCCACGTCCAAAGTGGAACGCTTATCCTTCAGAAACAACATACTAGGGGGAAATCTCTTGGTGTCCGGAAAGAGTTTGAGATGTTAATTCAAGTCAAGTCAAAAATATGAAAGTAATGATTCCAGTGTTGGTGTGTTTACCAAGTGGCACTAGGTGGCAACTCTGGCGAGGAGCTTGATTAAAGCGCGGTTAAAAAATCAAATCCAAATCTTCGATGTTTAAGATGACCGAATCTTATTTAAGTTTAGGACATATTTATGACTGCTGTCTACTTTACGAATTGATAAGTCGAGGCCACGCTAATTTTCAAAAAGTTGCGTTTTACACAAAATTTTAATTTAACTAATTTTCTATTCATCTTATTATGTATAGGGCTTTCGTTACTAACCTGGAAAAATGTGTTGTTTTTGAGCACTCATTTATCGATAGCCGGCCAAAGACGTTTTGCAGCACTGTTCTTTATTTTTGCTTTGACAAACCAAATGTTTTGTTTCCCGGCGTAAATATGTCGAATTCCGTGAATATTTCAGTGGAAACGACTTGCGAGAACCAGATACGTGAGATTGGCTACGATGGCACCGAGTTGTATCAGCCGTATGTGTTTCCGCGCCCCAGCAAGTTCTCTTCAAATTTATTGAGCTCTGTTTTTTTTTCTCCTTAGGCCGCCGACTTTGTCCGAAAGTCTGGCGAAATGTGCGGCGCGTATAGATTTTAGTAAGACGTCGCTGGACGACCTCAAGAAGGAGGAGAAGACGGCGGCGGCGGCCGCCGAAGAGGACAAGGACGCCACGCAGTTCCAAGAGAGCCTGTGGCCCTGGGATGCGGTGCGCAACAAGCTGAAGGACGCGCTCACGGAGATATGTGTGCTGTCCGATGTGATCTCCATCGCCAAGGATAAGCGTTATCTGGTTCTTGATCCCTTGCTGGAGGAGGCTGACGACACCAAGCCCATTGTGCAGGTGTACAGCCGCAAAAAAGCCATCTCACAGGCAGCCCAAGTGCTCCTCGGTGGCGCTGAACGCCTGCGGAACGCCCACAGTGAGCAGCGCAACAGAAATGTCTCAGACTTCCACATAGAGCTACTGCGCCTGCGACAGAACTGGCGCCTAAAGAAGGTGTCCAATGCGATTATCGGGGATCTCAGCTACCGCACAGCGGGCTCCAAGTTTGGCATGAGCGGCACCTTCGAGGTGACCAAAGCCGAAGAGACCGGGGATGAGGACACCGCCAGCTCATCCAACAGCAGTAGTAGCACCTCCGGCAACAATGGCATGCAACTTAAAGCCAGCTCCGCATTGCGAGTGATTGTACCAGCAGAGTTGCAGGGAGTTGCCTACATTAAGGTGATTACACAGAAGGATCAGGAGGACTTGTGCACCGCCCAGGTTAATCTGATGGGCCACGGACCCAATATAACAGCCCAGGTTGGAGTGTGGCAGAAGACGCTGGAGTTCGCTCAGAATGTGCTCTTCTGCAAGGAACTATTCGCCCAGTTGGCACGTGAAGCTATCCAACTGCAGGCGCCAATTCCACATGTGGTCATCGGGAACCAAATTCGCGCCACCCTGCTGCCTAACATCCAACTTATTATCTCGTTGTGCCACTCAACCACCTTTGATTCCAGTCAGCCGGCGCCAATTAACGATCATGACCATGTTCTGGAACACTCGCTGCATCAGCTTCTGCGGGAGGTGCACTACAAGAACTCACACCATCCCTTTCCCCATCCGGCCAGTGCTCCATTGGGACCAACTAAGAAACGCATGCTAGCCGGTCCAATGGCAGCGGATCGGGAAACGTTATTGGATATGACCAAGTCACAGACTATTCTCGAACAGATCATAGCCCAGGCGCAGCACATTTTCATGCGCAAACGAACGCAATACGTGCTCGACACGCTGGCGAGAGATGTAAAGGACCCGCAGATTGTGTCGCATTGGAACGCCATGAACAGTCCCACCATGTCGTGTGTAAAGATCAACATTGTAACGCACGGATACGATGCCATTGGACGTACCTCACTGGTGATCCACGTCAAGGAGCGCTCTCTTAAATGCATTTGTCGGGATGGACGCGTTATGCGGCTGTCCTACGAGCCGCAGGAACTCCGCGACCTGATCCTCTGCCAGATCAACTCTCACCAGATCTCTTGCCTGATCAGCCTAGCTCGCTGCATGGCCTGGACTGTGCTGTCGAATAGCAACCACTTGGGTGTCGGAAAGGTGGAGCCGCTGGGCAATGCCAGTTCCTGCCTTCTGGCCTCTCCCAATAGCGATCGCATGATTGCCGTTCAAATTCGCTGCGATCCGCAGATAGATGTTAAGGTTTATATAGCGAGAAGTCCACGACAGGATTTCTTCCCAAGTCCACTTGTACCAGAAAAGCTGTGGGAGAATCTGGGGGGCACTTTCAAGGAGGTGAGTACATTATTGCAAATCAGGGCAACAAAAGGGATCAATAAATTTCTTAATTTTTATAGGTGAGGTTCGACAAAATCGAGGGCAAGAGCTTTCTCAACAAAATGGAGTTTCTGATGGCTTCACTGACCAGCAATTCAGCCTGAAAAACCTTCACTTGCATCCACTAGTACATAAATCGATTTAGAACTCTGTTTTAGGAATTAATTAAAGTAAAAAGAGTTGCATTTAAATTTACATACGAGACTTCTGTGTTTCGACATACTGCTATTGTATTGCTTAGATGTAATTTCTTGAGGTGCTTTCAGTTCAGTGCATCAGGCTGTAGCTGACGTTGTTCTTCCACAGGCGTGGCTGGTAGTTCACAGACTCCGGCGACATATTTCGCTGTTGCATGATGGTAAAGGTGTCCTCCAGGCTGACCACATTCGCCCGATTGGTACTCTGCGCAGAACAGTTTTGATCTCCGTACTCAGATTACTAGCTGATAAACCGAACTCACCCAGCGCTCCAGGTCGCAGAAGCTGATATGGTAGTTCTGGACGCGTGGCTGCAGTGTCAGCGCTTCCATCTGCATCTGGTCCCCCAGAGGTTGGGCCAGGCGCAGATAAAGTCCCCGGTTGGTGGAAAATAGGACGGGTACTCGCTTGGCCGGTGCTGATCCCGCGCCCGTTCCGGCACCTGGGATTTGCCGGTAGGTCGGGCAATGATTTAGAGTGGACACCGCCTCCTCCGGCATCTGTGCGTCGCTGCCACCGCCTCCCACACCTCCAACTGTCCGTATCAGACCCATGCAAGTGTAAAAACAGGACGCCACCTTGCCGCATTTATGGGATTAGTGGCCGTACTCGATTTTCTGATCTCGCGAGCAGCCTTTGGATGGACTTCGCTTGATATGCATTGTTCCACACTCCTGAACCTATCGATTTTGTGCAGCGCCAAGCCTAACGTCAACACGCTCCAGTGAGTGTGTGTATCAGCCCCATCCATTTGTATGGGCCGCAATCGAACGGCCGGTTGCCCCGACAACGAATACCACATACCAATACCCCGTTCCCTGACCGAATGGCCGGTGGTGTTCATTCATTAGCCATGTGCGTGTGCCGGACCAATTGTCTCAGCCAGAGCCAGATATCCAGATAGGCAGATAGCTAGCCGGCCACACGCGTTTTCTGCAAAATTGTTCAATTAATGCCAGCGGGAAGAGAAATCTCTTTGATGATGTATCCCATCAGCAGATTGGGTCCAACTGGTGGTGTTGTGATTGCAAATAGCAGACTATTATGGAATACCAAATGAATATTGTGAATTCAACAACTGAGGAAAAATAGTTCTGATCATTAGGATCACCAGCGTTGCTTCTATTACTTTAAGTATCTTCATATGAGTTCATATTGAATATTCTCTAATTGTTGAAATGTTTTTTTCTTTAGAATAGCAATTTCGATGACTAGGATTAGAGCGTCTATTCCAACACAACAAAAAAATAAAACACTTCCATTACTTTACTTTTTACAAATATTGTTTTAAAACTTTATTTCATTTTTATATTATATTGTTGTTTTGTTTGTGTTGTGTACTTGTAAATTGTATAATTAACACTAAAATACTTATTTAAACATATTCCATATTTAATCGGTTTTTGTATTCCCTTCATTTTTTAGATTTTTCAGTGTTACTTTTTGCCATTTTTTTTTTTGTTTTTGTTATTTGTGGTTGGGGCGACTTATACTTTTTGTTTGCTTATTCCGCTCCATTACACTTATATATTTTGTTTGTGGCTTATATAGATCCAGCAATTGAAACGCTCAAACCCAAAGCGTTAGTAAATAAATTTAACTTAGCCACTATTTAAGTTTTTCGCTCGTCGCATCATCGATGCGGCATTCCATACTATAATTTAGATATAATTCATGCAGCACATACTATAAATTTCTCCACTCCGCGCGCTCGATCGTCTTATAAATTCCGACATATTAAACATATACAATATTTAAAATAGACTTTTAAATTTTTCTTGTTGAATTAATTTATCAATTGATTTGTGTGTTGTCTGTGGTTTGTGGTATGTGTGTGTTAATGATTGCTCTAAAGAAATTAGTTTCTTTATGCGGATTCCTTTTCATTTGTTTATGTTGCTGGGCTTATAGATTAGCTTCGATTCTAATGCTACTGTACGGATACGGGTTGGTTGGTTGGTTGGGTTCTCTATGAATGCTAAATATGCGCTGTATCGCTGAAAGGATGCTAGCACAGACATATACAGTGTGTATATTAGATTTATTTATATATTATGCACTTTACGACTTTTGTTTGTACAGCATTCTAGTTAAGTGTGATATTTTGAAGTAAACTTTTCATTAGGGTATGTTTCTACAATTGTCACTGCTTCCGCTGCCTTTACGAAATATATAATATATACTTTATATGCTTATTAAACAGCTAAATCTTATAGTTATGCGCGTAGCTATTTTGCAATAAATTAGTGCATACAATAGGCTACATCTGTATCTGTTTCTGTTCTGTCTATATATAATGTTTACATATAGCTAGCTTTTCATATAATTTTCATTTGCTGCCCTGATGCACACACAATGCCGTGAGGAAATCGAAACGAGTGCAAACTGTTGCCGCTCTCCAAAGTGAGGAAAATCGTACATATCGTGTTATTTTTCATCTCATACATGTGGTATTGCTCGCCGTTGGAAGGAACTTAAATAACGATTTACATATTAGTTGTTTGGTTAAAATACATAAATACATACAAACGCATACGACAAATGGGAGAGACACAAAACAATACAACAAATACGTTTTGAACAAGCAACCAAACAAACACAGACAGCAGACTGAATAGAAGCGTAAGAACACGACCACAAAGTGCCGAGTTTACAATTTGTACAATGAGAATTGAAAACGAATAAAATTTGGGCCAAGCGAAACGATCTAGACATTGCCCATTCTGCAAAATGGAGCGCAGTTCAAGATGAGTGCATGTGAATGAGTGTGGTTACAGACTATCCATATACAAGTCCAATAATGCTAACTATATACTCAACTAGGTATTATGCATATAATTATAATTATTCCATTCATATGCATATGCATGCGTTCGATTTGCTGCCTTGCTTAAAAACAATTGATCTGCGATCTGCGAATATGTGGTCTGTATCTCTTTTCTATTTAAGCAAGTGAATGGGTATAATTAGGGGACAGGCGAATGGATATTGGGAGTTTGCAGTGAGGTGAGTGCTTGCAACAACTAAACTAAACACAAGGCTCACTAATCTTGTTGCATACATGTTTAACATTACTTTAAGCATACAGTCGAACGTCCATAAGACGAACTAATTCTAGTTCTAGTCCGACTTACAGAAGCTCGGCCGCATTTGTTTGTTCATTACGATTACTGTTTTTGTTGCTTGGTTTTGTTTACTTCACTTTTCAGTATTATCTCAAGTTTTGCCGGAAAACACTTCCATTCTGACCGCCACTGCCCTGCGGCCTCCTCCTGAGTTTCAGTGCCATTTTACCAGTTAAATTTTCGATCGAAAACTATAGTTAAGCATAGAATACAACAACGAAACGAACTAATCTAAAATCAACAGCGAGAAATACAGGACTAAGGACAGTGGCAGTGGCAACAGAACGCTTCTGCGACCGTTTGAAGCTTTCACAATTTTACATTTGCTGCTTTAGTCTATAATATTTAAGGGCTTTGCTTTTCTTTTTTTGTTTCGCTTTTTCTATTTCTCATACATGCGTTAAATGTTAATTACTTTATGCTTATGTATCAAGGATTTCTACTACCGGGTTCTTATTTGCCGTGTGTTGTGGTGTTGCGTGTGGTCCTCGCCTCAGAAATTGTTGTTGCCATTGCTGAGCAGATTGGAGGCGGCGGCCCCAAGTGCAGCAGCCGCAATGGAAGCGGCCGAGGAGCTGCCCACCGCCGATCCGTTAGACGCCGCAGCCGCCACCACAGCTGCCACAGCGGCTGCCACCGTGTTGAGATGCTGCTGCTGTTGCTGGTGATGTTGTTATGGCATGAAGTAGTCCGGATGATCTGTGTCTTTCTCGAACCGCTTGGCCTCCTCGTGCATGCTCTCCTTAATCTTCAGAATAGCCGCCGATTCCGTTTGATCGTTCTCGCCGGGTCCGCCGAATCCGCCCAGATTGTAATCACCCATACCGCTGCCAGAGTCTTCGCGCGGCGTCCCAGGTCCTCCGTTTGCCGGCGAGTTTTTCATACCATCCAAACCGGACCCGTCGGGTCCTCCGCCGCCATTAAGTACGGGGCCCATTGAATTTGGCCCGCCGCCCATCGGCCCCATTCCGCCGGGACCTCCTCCTCCACCGCCGCCATCCGGCCCTCCGCCCATCGGGAACTCGGGTTTCATCAAGGCGTACATGCTGTCGCCGGGTCCGCCCACTGGTCCGCCTTGCGTGTTATCCTGCGGCGACGGCATTATGGGCGTTCCCGGTCCCGGCGGTCCATTCGAACCGGGTCCATAGTTTCCTGGCGATGATGACGAGTACGCATTCAGTGGCGCCGAAGCGTTCGGCTGCCATTGCGGCGGTCTTCCGCCCGCTCCGCCCATACCCATGGGCGGCATTCCGCCTGGTCCCGGTGCTGGGCCGCGCATACCTCCTGGTCCGCCGTAGCCCATCGGTCCCATGCCGCCAGGACCGCGTGGCGGATTCATGCGCGGATTCATCGGTCCCATCCCTCCGCCTGGCCGTGTCGGATCCATGCTGTTGGGCATCATGGGCTGGCCGGGAGGTCCATTGAATTCATTGCCCATGCCCTGCATACGCACGCCGGGCCGCGGCCCACCCGGGTATCGGGGTCCGCCCATGAACGGCGGCTGGCCTGGCATCATTTGCGACGGCGGCGGCTGCGGACTGGAGGCGTGCGTCGGTGGCGATGGTCGCATCGTCGAGTTCGGGAAGAAATTCGGCCCCATTGGTCCGCCGGGACCCATTGGACCGCCATCGCCGCCGGGCGGCATTTGTCCCAGGGGACTGGGCGCAGGTCCGCCAGCATTGTGGGGTCCTCCGGGTCCAATTCCGTTCACTCCATAGCCGGAGCTAACAAAGCCGTAGTCGTGGAAGGCCTTGGCCTCCGAGCTGTGATCGCACTGATCCCGGCGCTCTGGCGCCGCACAGTACAGGTCCCAGAAGACGCACCACCAGGTGTGCAGAAATCCCGGCGGCTCGCCCAGCGTTATGTTCTTCTCCCATCGGATCTCCGAGAGGAATGTCTGTGCCGCCTTCTGGGCGCCAACGTGCAGCAGATACTCGTACACGTACAGGGCCAACTTTTCGCGGGCCTGGGCGTCCGATGGAACCGCCGATGTCTTTGATTTGCCGTACATTTTGTTTGTGTGATGTTGGTTGTTGGCTGTAGTTGCGCTTCGTTGTTGTTGCTGCGCTGATGATGATGATGTTGTTGCTATTGTTGCGCTGGGTAAGGTGGTAGTCTGATTTCGGAGTTTGGATTTTCTCGCCTCTCTTTCGTCGCTAGTTCGCTTTTTGTCTACCGACTTCGAGCGTATTTAAATTTTTATACTTTTTTTTATGTACTTTTCGAGGCTCTTGCTGTCTCCTCCTCTTCGGTTGTTTTAGCTTCAGCTTCTTCGTCGTCGACGTCTTCTTCTTCTTTCCTTTAGCGGCTGCTGCTACTGCTGTTGTTGTTTTTTAATTGGCCGCGCTTTGGCTCACGCAGCCGTTGTTCGCCGCTCTATTACTTCCACCATTTTTAATAAAATATATATTTCTGCGAATGGGGAACGAAACGCACCGGTGTGCCTTTACTTTTCAGATTTTAGTTAATAAACTTTTTAGCGCGCTCTCGCCGTACGTGTGTCCGTGTGTATGTCGCCCCTTCTTCGTTTTACCGTTTATTTTTTTCAGGTATTTTTTTGCCTGATTGTTGCTTCTTCTTCTTGCACAACCACTAAAAACAGAAAAAGAAGAGCAGAGGAAGAGAGAAAAAGAGAGCATGAGTGAGGGCGAGCGAGAGTTCGTGTGTATGTGTGTTGCAAATTTTTGTGAGCCTGTGTGAAGTAAGGTCTATTCGGGTATTTGTGTCAGTGTGTGCGACCGTACTTGCGTGAGTGCGAGAGAGGGAGCGCGCGCATTGTCGACAAAACGGCACAAGTGCCACACTAACCGTCAAAACTTTTGTACCACCTTGAATATTTCGTCAAAAAGTTTAAACTAAAACAAGAATAATCAACTGTGCCAATTTTATCCTTCAACTAACTTTAATGCCGTTATTATTATATTTTCTTTAAAACACTATGAGACAAGGAAATACGACCAATTGGAGCCGAAGTGCACCCCAACTACATAAATTAAAAGGGAAATTCAGAAGTCCTTTACTAGCTTTTAAATTATACGACCTAGTTTCATTAATCTAAATTAAAAATACAACCTTTTTACAGCAATTATAAAGTTGCTAAGCTAAGGGATACTATTTTGACAACCATTTAAATGTAGTACCTTATTTAAAAGTTCAATCGTTCTAAATGTTTTTACTGGTTTCTTATGAGAATTTAAACTAACAAAGGTTTAGGTACTTTGTATACATATATGTATTGAAGGTAACAACTCCATGTCTATTTGGTGGAATACTTTTGCAATCCACTTTGGTGGATTTCCCCCTACCTCGTTCCGCACAGGTGAGTGAGTGTAGACAGTGATGCTCTTGGCCTCTCGGCTTAGTTCACATTGTACACAGGTAGGTTGCTACCTAACAGCCTTAAGGCCAGCGGGCAGCATAGTCCGCCTGTCAGTCAAACAGACATTCAAATCAGAACTCGTCTCGGGAGACTACGAAAGGGGGGCCTCCAAAATATTAAAGGCACTGTGCGGGAGCGAGCGGGTGCAAGTGGGGTTGGGTGGGTGGTTGGCTGAGTGACAGCCCGGAGAGACAGGGCGCGTGGCGATAAGGTCAATTGGCTCTGCGGACAGGTGCATCAGTTACTAGGCACTATCGGCTATATATCCAATGGCTGGGAAAACTGTACGACCGATTTGAATGCAGTCGACGGCGAACTCAACTCAACTAGCGAATGTACACAGAGAGCGAAAACTATGGGCTGTAAGCTGTTATCATTTAAAACAAAAGGTGTTATCGAAATCTATTATGAAACCAGGTGGCGAAACTATTCCAGTCCCCAAACCTGTGATCATCGAAGCCCAAGGGCTGAGTACCTAAACTTGCAGTGACTACAAAAAATACCGGTCCATCTCTCCCTCTCTTGCGGGCTTTGCCCGCAAGCTCTGCTGGCGTCGCTGTCGGCATGTACAACAATAACAAAAAATATAAGTAAAGGGTTAGTGCCGATATTGCTGCATTGTTGTTGTCTAGTTGAAGACGTCATCATATTGGGTACGCGGGTTTTCTCTCGCACGTTCTACTTTTTGCCACACACTCTCGCACACACCACACGCACGCACAGCTTCACAGATGGCCGTTTGTTGATATTGTTGCTGCTGTTGCATACGCACCTTTGTTGTTTACTGTTGGCTTTGGCTGTTTGTCGTATTGTGAACGCCCTAATACTTTCAATACTATTATTTTGGCGAGTGTCGTGTGCTGCTGATTGCAATTTTATCACAAAATCAACAAGAAACACACACACACACTATTCGAGAGGCTGCTGCGCTCGCGAAAGAGAGTAGAGAGAGGCAGAGAGAGCGAGAGCGAGTGCGAGAGCGGCAGGGCGAGAGGGAGGAGCGATAGCGAGAATACGGAATTTTATTACAATCATTGATTTTTCGTATTCGTATTTGTATTAGCGGCTCCCCGGCTCTTCACATGTTTTGCGCACATACATATAATTATTTATTATTAAACCGCGCGCAATTTTACTTCGTTTTTTTATTATTAGCTTTTGCACCAATTCACATGTATTTAAATGTGTGTGTGTTTATTCGTTTTGCATGGTTGTGTGTATGTATATGTTCGTGTGTTTTTAATTTCTTTTCTAAACACACTTTTTTGCCTGCCGCCGCTGTGTTGTTGCTGCTGCTGCTGTAATTTTTGCAAGTTTTCTCTCATACGCCCTTCATTCGCCGTGCGCTTTGTCCGTGTATTCGACGATTGCTTTTACTGCCTGTTCGGCTGCTGCTGCTGCTTCTTCTTCCACAAAAAATCGGCTCTTTTTTGCCTGTACGAAATTTTCACAGAGTGCTATTGCGTTGAAATGCATTTTAAATTGATGTCATTTCGAAAGCAAACACAACGTTCACATTTTCACTTTGATATCAAATTATTTTTAGTTTGGTTATATCGTTTAAACACGGCAAAAACGTATAAATATTTTTACTGCTACAAGTTGCGTCGTCGTCGTCTTCGTCTCGTTCGAGTGTGACCGTTTGCCGGGCATTTAATTATGCCGTTGGCAGCTGAAAAATGCACTAAAATTTACTAAAAGCACGCCATTTGCCGTGCTTTTAGTTATTGATTATTAATTATTGTGGGGTGTTACAGGTAAATTAGTAATATTTATATCAAAGAAGTAGGGGAATGTGTTTATAAAAGCTGATTTCTATTAAATATTCTAGAAAATCGATTAGTTAATGCAAGGCTGCCATCCTGCTTAAAAAAGCTCGCTTTGCGTTGCCAGGCTCGCCCAAGGTTGTCTGGCAGCGTTGCCCATGTTTCGTAGTCAATTCGCCAAGGAAGTGCATAGAAGTTCGCTGATAAAGTAAATTTCTTCAATATTACTATAGAACGCCTAAATGATTAAGAGTCTAAGAATACCTCATTTGCCAATGGGTAAGTTGATTGGTAAGATTGCAGTCTTCAGCTAAACTTCAGGGCGGGGACTTACAAAAGCCGGCGTAATTTCCATGTATATGCATTTATATTGTTGTTGGCCCGCAACTGCAGTGCTGTTAAGTTAACACTGACAGTGTGACCAGCCACCCGTTTGTTTATGTTTGGGGCTCGGAAAATAACAGTGTTTGTTTGAAACGCATTCAGTGCGCAAGAACCTCCGCTTGCCGCCAAATAAAAACCCCTAAGCGAAGCAATATTTCCGAGGCATAAACAGTGCGAAGGTTTAGTGCAACTGCAACTGTTCGCGATTGCGCTACGTGCGCTGCGGTTTTGTGCTCTTCAAAGTGCTGCAATTCGCGCGATTTCGACGCCATGCCGTTGGAGCAAATGCACTGTTGATTGACTTTCCACTCGAGTGGAAAGGGGATAAACGGCTTTAACAGTTAAGTTCGAAAATGGCTAAAAAACAAATGGAACATAGTTATTTTTTTTTTAGTTTACCCAACGAGTACGTGATGCCCGAATTTTAATGGTGTCCCTCAACGCACTTTAAACCATTGATGTCTCATAGTATAAGAGCTTCGTCTACTTTGCGTATGGTCTTCAGAGTGCCAGTTTTCAATGGGCACTCAAAAGTGTCGAGCCAAGTGTTTGGGCATTCAAATGGAACATTTAGATTGCGCCCTTTTCTTTTTTTTCCTAGTAGAAAGCCCCCTCAGAGGGCAATCGTTTACGAAATGAATAATCTCGCTTTTTGGAGCTACCGATTCCCCTCACTTTGTCATTTTATTTGACAGATTTTATTGGGCAAATCGGTTGCCCGGTAATCCTTTTGCATTTCTAATTCTGTCAAAATCGAGGGCGACATTTCCCAAGGGTCGCATTTTTCTCCCGTTCACTCTAAATTGGAATCGAAATCAGATTTTTTGCTGATGTCGGTGTGTTTTGTGGCATGGGCTCCCAAACTCCTGTTGACTTTCGCATACAAACAATAGTTTTGTGCACTGTTGGAGAATTCTGGCCCCCATCCCCCCGAAGTGCATACATACATATGTATGCATGTACACACACACACACATACACACACACCCGTTCGGCGGGCCATTCAATTAGAAACATTTCGAGCCGGAAACACTGAGTTGCATTGCTCCCGAGGACTCAAGCATGCAGCATCTGCAGCTGCCGCCATTAGTGGAAAAGTTGCTCCCCAGCTGGGACCACAAATCTGTATTAATTTACGTTTAATGTGCTGTGTGATAATCCAACTGATTCATAACTCTGCGTAATTGAATCAAGCTTGAATTAATGGCATTAACTTGGTATTTTTATTCTCCCCCAACTAATTGCTTGACAATTTAATGCTTTCTGCACATTGATTAACGCACACAGACACACACACACGAATCCTGGAACAATTGCAGCAGAGGACGGTAACAGGAAAGGAACAGGAGAATGGAATGGCAAACTGATGATGATGAGAGTCCTTTTTTGTCTGTCACCTACAGTAGGACTTCTTTAGTCAGCACCTTTAAATTTGCCCGTTTTTAGTTTGTTTAAACAGATAAGGATTAGAAATATATAACTTTTTAAAAATTTTTTCTGGGTGCTTACAGTGCCCAGCATTAATTCTTTTCTAAAATTCAACCAAGGTTACACTCGTTCCCCAATCCCCTTTATTATTAGTCAATTAAGTGGGACTGCCAGGAATATCCATTTTGAGGAGTCCGACTATAGTATTTTTTGCGGATTAAGCGGATGAGAGTGAATAATTTGTGTATAGGATAAGTACCCTCTTTCCGTTGGACCTTCACTCGTGCCGCCTTGTATCGCTTGGTGGAGCAGCTGCAGCCGGATTTTGGCATCGCACTGGCGCAAGCATATTTCAGGGGATCGGGCCAAGTCGGAGCATGGAGGACGGGGGATGCGGATTGTCGGGTGCTGTGGTCGTTGCCAGTCAGGATTTATGAAGCCCCCCACTCCGGTGGCAGGCGTATCCGTTTCCGATTCCGCCTTGCCTTATCCTCGTGCCTCCTTGCGGCTCTTTCCGCCTTTGTCGTCTTGCAGCCCAAGTGCTGGCAGTATTTTCAGGTTGCTGCACTTGTAATTCAATTGCCTTGAAAAGCGGCAAAGGGCCAACGGCTGCATTACAATCTCCGCCCTCCAAGAGCTCCTCGAAAGCAGCAGTAAAGTATTAATACCCTGTGTGGTGGTGACCGACATGGGGATTACTTTAATATTCCCAAAGGACCAGAATACCTTGTTCTGCAAGCCTTTTATCGAGAGTATACGTAGCATTTATAAGTCCACACTACTGTGCATTTCGATTACCTTCTTTATACATCTTTCGTAAAGGAAGCTGATGTTGGCCCTTGAAAGTAGGCTACATTTATTTTCTTTTAGCCGTATTCTTAAGTGCTTGTGCATCTGAGAACTTGTAAGGTCGTTAGATCACTATGTAACTCCCCCTGGTACATGAGAACCAGAGACATCGAAAGGGATCTTAATATTCCAAAGATAGGCGATGTACTGAGGACCCATGCGGAAAGATACATGCGGCGACTCGGTTCCCACCCCAACACCCTGGCGAGAAGGCTTATCCATCCCCTGCGAAAAAGAAGGCTGAAAAGATTCCACCCACATGATCTCCCATCGAGATTATTATAAATATTTTTTTTTTTTTTTTTTTAGCTTAATTTGTAAAGTAATGTATATATTGCCTATGCCTATGCTGTAGAAATTTATGTAAAACCTGGTAAAGCTGCCACATAGGTAGCAGTAAACTTGTTTAATTCCAATTAATAAAATTGGAGGTACACCGGCACCCTAAGTCTCCGCACCCGGGTGTTTGGAGACACCCTATTTTTAGCAATGACAAACACACGGGTGTTTTGCCACCAGAGTGATTTTCTGTACTTGCACAAAAACACCCGGGTGTCTGCAGTGCAAAGAAGATTAGGGTGGGTGACGCGCAAGCAACAATCAGCCGCAGGTACTTTTCTGTATGCATAAAAATTGTATGGGTGGAAGCTAGACACGGTCCAAAATATTAGGGGTGAATGGAAACACCCAAGGAAAAGGTCGTGCACATGTTTTTGCGTTTTGATGTATCTAATGTCTTAACAAAAAACAAACTTATGTATTATTAAATAATATATTATATATATTATTAAATAGAATTTATACTTAATTAACACAATTCTATTTCCATTTTTTTTTTTTTTATCATTTTAAAAAGAAAAATTATACATACAAAATTAAATATGGGAATTAAATATTAAAAATTTTAACAAAGCAAATAATATAAGATATAAACAAGAGAGAACGCTATAGTCGAGTTCCCCGACACCCGGGTGTTTCCGAGAAAAAGGCACTTTCCTTTTTCTGCATGTTTGCCTTCTCTACCCTTCGTTATGAGTGGCGAGTGTGATCGGTACCCGCGACGTAGGGTGCCGCACTGATTCGGGTGCGCAGGCACCAGGGTGTTTGCAGACACCCGAATATTTTGAGCGGGTGTTTGTATGTACCCGCGAAGAACGGTGTGAGTGGCACCCGCACTCAAATTTGTTGAGTGTGATCAGGGTTGCAAAAAATGCCACTCTTGCAGTTCTCTGTGCACAAATACCTGGGCTATCTCTGTTTATCATCGGGGGGATCATCGGGGGGATGATTAACAACTGCATATTCTTCATATGGCCTAATTAAAGCACCGCAGACACAGTTAATTAACGTTATTTTGATAACCGCGCCAAAATTACTTTTAAATATTTTATAAGCCACCGCAAACTGGGGAACTTTGGCGCGCTCACACACAACTTATTTATTCACAAATTCACACTTCGGCCACCGCGAGCGAGTCCAAAGGTGTGTGTGTAAATGGTAGATGGTAAATGGAAAATTGAAAAAAGGGGCAGTCCCGGTATATCTTAACAATTTTTATAAACGCATGAGCAGGGCGAGGGAAAACGAAAAAGTTCCAACACGCATACATCTCCCTGCAGAGTGTGCATAGTTTAAAACAATGAAACCCATCCCACGAGACCTGCTGTCCAGGTTGTCCAGGACGTCCAGATGCGTCGAGTTCGAGTCCCAAAAAAGCCAGAGTGAAATCTAAAAGAAATTCGGGAGAAACGGTGCAGAGAAGCTGGGAGCATCCATGCGTGAAACGCAACCTGCGGACAAGGGAATGGGTAAATTTGGCGCTCCAAGAGGATTACACGAACGGAAGGGCTTTCCGAAATATATCGTATTCCGGTAATGAAGGTGCAACAACCCGAATTTCTCGAACAGCTCAGCTCAGGATTCGTTTATAAATTTGTAGGTATACTCAGCATTAATATAAATATTTCAATTCAATAAAATAGCTATTCATTTCGAAAGTAAATCCCCTTAAACACTCAGTACGCAAATAGAAAACCGATATAATAATCCCCAAGGTATTATACAAAGACCTGAAGAACTCATATATTTCCGTATCCTGGCGAGCATCCAAGTCCCGGTAAATACTTGAATTTAGCATTCCCAGTGTGCCCACTATTTGTTGGCTCACTGTGGCCAGTTGTTTGGCGGTCATGCATGCATCCTGTGCTTCACTTAAAAGTTATTTAGAGCTCTGCCGATGACATCGCATGGGGACATGTCCTGCGGATAGCAGGGGATATGGATAGCAGGGCGAAGGGAAAGGAGCCACATGGAGAGCGCCGTGCGTGTGCCCCGATTATATTTGCATGAGTGCGTATTGAAGTCAGGACATATCCTGCGGGAGGAGTTAAATGCAGAGTGGATCAGCAGGGCGTCGGCGGCGGCGGCGGCAACTGCAGGTAGACGGTGACGGTGACAAGCAAAACGAAAACATTGCGAGTGTAAACAACCGAGACGTGCTACAGGATGCGCAGAATACGGAGGATACGGTGGATAAGGGTCCTCGACGTGCAACATGCAACAATAGCATTAAGCTAGCAGCGGAATCTCATTTGGAAGGCATGCAAAGTGCGCCGCATTCTTCTCTCGCATGCAAAGTGGAATGGGTGTAAAATTGGTTCAGGGATTGGGATGCAGGGCATGAGCATGGCCACCAGCGGAACTGGCACCAGTTGGCAGGAGTCGTGCAGACCGCAGACAAAAGTTTCCTATTCGTGCCCCCCAAACGGAGCAGCCCTGCTCCAATTGACATAGCTGCAACTTTGTCGTGGGCATTAGAACTTCGTTATTTGGTTTGGTAGCCAACGAGCTCAATCTAAAGCGGTGCTCACCTAAGGAATAGAAATCATCTGGAAAATAGTCAGGGGGCGAAAGTATGATTGCGTATTGTTCTTACTTTTTCCTACCATGAGATACACATATATAAACATGACGGTTTTCTAGCTATACAATTAAAGTTCATTTTTCAATGAAATTTGTATTAAATACATTAAACTGAAGATACTTCAGATATGGTTTTAAGGGCAAAATTTAATTAAGCACTGCACAATAGAGAAAGTGCTGCCCTAATTGACCATTAGGACTCCATTTCCATGTACACCATTTAAAACTAAATCGCCCAAAGCACTTCCAATGTTTGTTTTGATGCAAATTAAAATCAAAGTGCAGCGTGTTGGAGCTTCGTAGTGTCGAAATAAATCCAACGTTTATTTGTTGCCGTTTTTGATGCTCACACTTTGCATTCCCATTTGAATATACGGCATGCAAATCGCAAAAGGGTGGTGTGTTTATGCAAAGTTGGGTGCGAGAATGGTTGGGTATTTGCTGTTGCACTTACAACATTTGAATTGTTATAATTTCCATGGTAATGCTCGCTTTGCCGAATGAAATTAGTGAAAATATTTTAATTGCTGCACGCAGTCACTGGAAATTATGCGAATGTGGCTAAAGGCAGGAAAATGCTGTTGCAAAATATGGAAACCCAGTGCCATCCGCATTGTTTGTCTAAACTTAAATAGGTTTCTGGCTTAGCAGGAGTTACATTTGACTTTGGCTTTGGCTTGGGCTTTTGCTTTGGCTTTGGCCCACTTCCGTCAGCTAATCTCCTTTCGTTTGCTCTCCTCTCCCTGCCATTCCCATCTTGGCTTAATTAATTTTTAAGACATTTTAGGTGGCGGCGAGGGGAAGTGTCTTGAGTGGCAGTAGAAGTGTGCGGGTGACAGCTCAACCGGAGTTGCGCATACGCCGTGTTGCCCCACACTGCACCAGGGGCTGACTTTGATTAATTGGCTAAGCGTTGGCTTGTGTGCTCTGCTGCACTGCAAGATAGATTACAGGATGCCGTTGTGGACACACTCGTACATCCAGAACTTGTCTCATTAAATCCAGGCCACTCTTGCCAAATTCAATCGCCTCAAACCTGTCCAACCAGTTTGACTCACTCTGTTGATCTTAGCTAATGCCCAAAGCCATCTAAGCAGAGAGCCAAAAGTTGGAACGAAGTGTTTGACATGTCCTGGTTGCCCTTTGGCTAGAAGTCAGCCCAAAATACCATGCATGCGGAATATGCAGCAAAGTTTTCATTGTGTGGGCGTGGAAAAAGGCAAACTTAAAACTCGGTCTTTATGCGACTTTGTGGAGTCGATCTGGCCATGTCCGTGTGTCCGTCTGTTTGTCCGTCCGTATGAACGTCAAGATCTCAGGAACTACAAAAGCTAGAAAGAATCAGCATGCAGACTCGATTCATGTTGCCACGCCCACTTTAACACCCACAAACCGCTCAAAACTGCCACGCCCACACTTTTGAAAAATGTTTTGATATTTTTTTATTGTTGTATTAGTCTAGTAAATTTTTATCGATTTGCCAAAAATCTTTTTGCCACGCCCACTCTAACGCCCACAAACCGCCAAAAACTGTCAGTGTTGAAGACTCTCCTTCGCACTTTCACTAGCTGAGTAACGGGTATCAGATAGTCTTCAAAGAATTAGTATACCCGAGTAACGGGTATAAAGATTTCATATTTAAGATGGATCCAAGGGCTCTCAGCTTGAGCTCGTCATGAAATTGAATCAGTTACACTTATGTTCTTCCCAGGGCTTAAGCCTTCTAATCTGGTGCTGCGGCAATCTGTGCTCAAATTGCAGTTCCCAGCCATTCCATTTCGCATCCATCAACTCGTCGTCGCCGGGAATTGAAAGCAGATGGATCTGAGCTGAGCTGAGCTGCTCTTCGTGTGCAGTTGCTTAATATTTCATAAACATCAATCAGCGCTCGGTGCCACTCGTTCGAGTGGCTGGAGGAGCCTCCTGGGTGCATTCCTTCAGCGATGTCACAGCATCTGCCTTGTTAGGAGGGCCTTTCCATATGCTCATCCAAGACCCACCAGACTCCAACCTCCAACTCTTCAACTATCCAGATCTCCGCCCACTGGAAATGCTAGTGCTTTGGGCCTGCATTAGTAAACATTTTGTTGTCGTCGCTCGTCATTTGCTGTCATCAGTCGACAAGTCAGCACACAGCAGGCGATGCACTTGAGGGGCGGTTACCAGAAGGAGGCAGGGCTCAGGCTGGTCTGCATTTTACTGCCTGCTGAATAGGAGAATTTAATGGCTCTTACGGGAAAATTAAAAGGCGACTTTGGAGTTGGCTTTCACCCTTCTACGAGTGCAAATGCAGCATTGTAAACTGCAAAATGAACACAAAAACACATCCACTCAACGAGTGCAAACAAATAGACTTGCATTTGCATTTGCATTCCGCTGACATTTGGAATTAATGATGCAAAATGTTTGCAGGGCCAGGCGACTGCATTCTTATCGCTAAATAAATATCACGCATACGCAGCGTTGTGCTCGCATAGTACCATATATACCATGGAAAAGCCAGGAATTAGCAACGATTTCATGCGCCAAATCCAAAAATGGCGAAAACAGTACCATTAAATTTAAGCCATTTCTGGTCGACTATAGCTTAGTCATTAAAGGAGTTAAAATTTCAGTTTAAATACATTCAGCTTTGACTCCTGCAAGTGCACATAAAATATGCATAAATAAAACGGCCATTAGGCACAGTGTGTGACACAGTTTTGGTAATCCTTTAATTAATGTCATTTTTTTTAATAACCTGTTTGTGCAAAGTTTTTAAACATCTTGCCTTCATATTTTGAAAATAACTCTATTACAGTCAGAAATCTAACTTTTTGTGCCCACATTGTGGTAGTGGTAGTGCGGAAGTGGAAAATTAATCAAGAAACAAGTTAATTTTGCATTGGCATTTCTCCGCTTGCATTCCAATTTATTTGTCACCAGAGAAACTCATAAATCACAGTAAAACCCGTAATGCAATTGAAATCGATGAGCATATGTGTCTGACTGGCTGCCAGAGGCTTTGCAGGATGCAGGATGTAGGATGTAGGATGTAGGATGTAGGATGTGGGATGCAGGATGCAGGATGTGCTGTGTGAGTTCTGATTGATTTCTGAGTTCCAAGGACATTGTCCGTTGAGAAGCATCGAGCACAACCAACCCGATAAACAATATCTGACCACAACTGTATCTATTCTTTATCTTGTTGTGTGGTCATGTTTTCTATGTCTCGCAGGACTATCTAGAAAAATGGATAGCCAGCTGGCTAGCTGGGTAGCGAAATGCCCAATCACGTTTCCCCATTCAATTTCCCCTTTTCATGTGCGCTATCTTTGCTCTGTCACCCGTTTCGTTGGCAGTAAAATGCAGTACAAAATCATTTCAAATTATAAACACGGCGTCGTTGAGGGTCCCTTTTTGAGGCGGGACACTAGCTACGTGTCCTTGCCGTGATTTCTTTACACCGATTGGACGTCGGGTGTGTTGGGCTGCAGCAAAGCATGGCAATAACAAAAATTTCACAAGTATGTGTAACTATATAAAATTATAAAGTTTTAAAATTGTAACGCATATGATCATGTGCTAAGGCAGTTAATTTTCTAGTCTCACATGTGTCAAGTTTATCTGGAGGTCTTTTCAGGACTTTCATGGTGTCGCCCAGTCGAGCCATTCAAATCCGACACTTTTTTATGGATTCAGTTTTTACTCGCGCAGCAGCTGTTGCTGTGACAGTTTTGCTTTTTGCAACTGCTTTTTGCTTCTGCTTTTGCTTTTTGCTGCTAAGCGCTTTTGAGCGGACAAACTGAGTGTTGCACGAACGCTCTGTTCTAATTCCACCTCCAATATTCCCTCCTCGATTTTCCGCCACGGAGCTGGCTTTTTCACTGTAAACTTTCGCAGTTATAATCTACTTATGAAGTAGGTAACAACGTTTTTATTAAGACTGGACCTGGACCTGGCCTGGAATGCAGACAATTTTCGAAGCTCTGCGAAAGTTTCGTTTCGTTTCAGCACAGCTAGTTTGTTAGTTGAGTTAATGGGCGCTGGGAAAATGAGTGAGGAAAAACTGGGGAAATGCACAGTTCATCAGGATATTTACATTACAGCGACAAGTTTCGCTTCCCATTTTTGTTTGCTCCCATTTTCATTTACAGTTTGTTTGCCTTGCCAATTATGAATTCCACTGAGGAGGTGGCGTGGGGAGATGATATATTTGCATACATTTGATTGCCAATTTTCTTGCCAATCTGTTGGCAACAAAATAGCAGGGCTTATGGCGGCATTAAAGTGTTTTATGGCATTGCATTTCTGCTGGTTTCCGAATAGAGACTTTGTTGGGAGCCGTGGCCTAGCTATTTCTCTTGATTTCCCTAATACATTTCGACTGGAAAATCCCCCAAAATCCTTTTAAGCATTTCTAATTCAAGGGCCTGCACCGGCATGCATCCTGTTCATCCTGGCCATCACCAATCCACTTCGATTTATTCCCTCCCAGTAAAGAGTGCAGCCCTCTGCAGCTGGCGAATCTTGTTGGAGTGCCCATCGAGGCATCTTAGGTCTGGCCGAGGAGGCAATCAAATGAAGGAGAGATGGATGCTCTCCCGCTTGGCTGACTGGACCACGAATCATCGTCCATTAGTCCATTAATGGACGTTAATAAGGCGTTAAATGGCCTAATTGCCGATTATGGCCCTCGGACCGATAAGGTAATGCGGAAACTAGCACAATATTTTGCTCGCCCAAGTGCTCAACTCAGCGCCAACCTCCTTTCAGCACGCTTTGCACTGAGAGAAAGGGTGCTATCACTACTTAAGGTACCTAAAACAAATGATCATATGTTGTGGGAACTTCACACAAAAACATAGGAAGCTTCTCGTTAAACTGACAATCGTAGAAATGGGATGGAAATGGGCCAATTATTTAAAAAGAAGTAAAGACGATCAAAATAAAAGTTTTGTTTCCAAATCCCTCTGCAAACCAAGTCAACTGGACGCCCAAAAATTAGCGAAATGCCTCAACTTTTGAATCGATTGAAACGCAGAACTGATGACGATTCATCCACCGATTTCGGTCCTTCGCCGAAGCGTTCCAAGGACATGCATCTGAATAAAGACAGTAGGAGCAGCTGCAGCATTCCGCGTTTGGAGGACGACGATACCAAGGGATCTATAGAATCAGGGTACTTTCCGGAACTCGGACCCAAGGAAAATCCCTACTACTTACAGAACCAGCTGCTTTTCAACTTGCATGTCGACCGGGAAAAGCGCAGGGAAATAAATAATAATTTCTTAAAAAGTAATTACTTAAATTTGTAAATACTTGTATATACTTTAAGTCGCATAAGGTAGACTTGACCTTCAATTAATTCTTATCCATATACCTTCTCGAACGCTTGTCTGTTATTTACGGAATAAAAAGAGGCACCTAAAATGCTTTTAGTTATTTACTTAAAATTATATATGCCTGTTCGAAGTATTTTTTTGCTGTGTAAATTTCTTTACAGGGGCCAGAGAAATGAGCTATGGCCTGGCCGGCAACTGTATCCTTAAAGCCACGTTAACGCAGCTTTGGCCTGGCTCTCCCCTTCGTCCCGCTCCCCCTTCCCCACCACTTATGTTGCAGTGGCAGGCAAATTTTCTGCTCAAAATGCAATGCGGGGAATGCAATATAAGCGATGCGGGAGCCCCTAAATGGGAAGTCGGAGCAGAAGCAGCACCGCCTTAACTTAAGTGCAATGCTGTAGTGGATTTGCAGGATTAAAGATTAAATTGGTGTAATTTTACTACTTACATAAAAGGGAATGCATTATCCCTAGCCGTATTACTAGCTACAAAAAACAGCAAAGATACCACGGACTACATTTTTCAATTGAAGTTTTGGACGCGGTGGATGTGAAGCTAGATGAGGAGGTGTATGAGGAGGTGGAGGTGACAGCCACCCAGGAAATGGCCAGGGACGCCGTGAATTGCCCGACTGCAAATTGGCCTGTCGATTTTGCGGTGCAATTACATTTAATTTGGAAAACAGTCGCCCCAAACTATTTTCAGTTCTGTCTGACGAACCAAAGGCAATTAGCAGCGTTCCATTGTCCTGTTGAAACCGTTTCTTGGCAGGATCTGTTGGTAACTAACAGGGAAGGTGAATTGTTTGCACTGCGAGAAAGATCTCTATAATACGTAGTATTTAGATTTAAAGGTGAAATGATAATTTAAATGCACTTTGTTATTTCCTTACAAATGCAGGCAATAGGCTTGTGCAAGACCTCCAGAAAATCAATTTGTGATTTAAACTAAAGCGATGTTTGAGAAAAGGGGGTTGTATAAATCTTAGTAAAATTGAATAAAATTAAAATTTGGGTATTTATGCAGAGTGTAGCAATTGACATGAAATAAAATGCGGAAACTGAGGAAAAGGGTTATTTTTCTGCCTCACATCACAACACAAACTCACACACACATCATACCCCTTTCTGGGGCGCCACTGTTTGCATAGCTGGTTTCTCTATTTTTGCATCCTTGGCAAGAACATCGGCCAACAAAGCGTCTGAAAAACGAGAGCATCCATTCAAAGTAGTTGTGGTTGGGAAAGTGCAGAGCTGCCAAGGAGAAACCCACACGATTTCTAGGCCTCCCCATTCGACACCTCCCATCGTTTTGTATGCCCCAGGGAAAATGTTTTCGTGTGTACAAATTCGGCAACAACTGGCGATTGAAAGTCAGGAGAAATCGAGGACGAAGTATTGCAAGTGTGGACTAAGCCAAATGGGTTAGCAATCGGAATTTGATTGGCTTTTACCGAATGCAAAATTGATGAGGATTAGGTGCTTTAAACACTAATTCCAGGCCGGTTGTGAGTGCTGCGTTGCAGTTGGGGGTGAAAAATGTGGAAGGAGTTCTAAAAAATTACAATAAAGTTCGGGATGACTTGGTGTTGATTGAGCACGAGTACATTACCTTTGAAATAAACAAGATGAAATCTCAAGTTTTAAGGTAAATATGGATTTAAAACGAATCTCTATAATATTGCTTATGCTTTAATATATACTATTATATAATATATTTACCAAGGCAGCACCGAATTTTGGAACACTTTCATTTAAGCAAGCCTATTTAATTTCAAAGCGGTACATCTAAACTTCATTAAAGCATTTCCAAGCAATGTCAACATTTGTTTGGGCTATTAGAAATGATGAAAAACTTCTCATTAGATCACCTTTTCGGTGGTCACGCCCCTGATTCATCCAAGCAACTTCACTCAACCGACTAACAAGTGTCCACAAAGAGTTGAAACTATTCCGCGTTTGTCTTTACTGACATCCACGAAGCCCGAACCACCAGCCGCCAACCACGAACTGCGAACCGAGTAAGAAGTGGCCTAAACGGCTCCGCTTTCAGCCCACTGGTGGTAACCCAGTGAAAACTCAATTCAATTTCCGCCAGCGAGACAACTGCACATTTCCACTTGAGCACTTGCATTTATCGCCTGTCGAACCGTGCCAGTTTCGTTGGCTGCCATCATAGGATACTGCCACCTTACCAGCCCCATATCCATGGAGCACTTTTATACAACTATTTGTGCCATATCCCCACCTGTGCGAGATGCCTAATCATCATAATATTTTTCATAATTATAATAAATAAATAATCATCATAATAATTTACCAACTATATGATTATGGGTAAAGTTGAATGATTGATGCCTAACAACATAATGCCATTTCATTGTTTTAAAGGAACCTTTGGTTAAAGCAAACATATCACATTATTATTGTTAAGAACTTAATAAAATCGTGCTTACGAACTAGAAAAAGAGAACTAAAATACGAAGCATTTGTTCTTTATTTTAAAGTTTGTCCAACTTGAGCCAATCACAAGCACAAAGTATTGTAGTTTTTTCCACTGCTAGGTCTCTTGGATTCGTTGCCATGGTGCACAGCCGCCGGAGTTGGGCAAACACAAAGGCAGGAGCCAAGACCCACAAGACACCCAAGAACAACAATGGAAACAGCCCTTAACTCAACCTCAATGAGCTGCTCAGCCCGTTTCGGGTAGCGTATGAGTAACGTGCGGCTAGGGGCGCCGGTTGTGGGCGGATTTATATAGCATAACTCCGGGGGCTACTTGTTGGATCTTCAAATATTTATGAAAAGTGATGCAAGTTTTTACTCTGCAGCATTGCAGTGGCTGTCTTGCCACAGCTACACTGATGAAAATACTGTTGTGTGAAACCATACTATTTTCATTCTAGCTTGAAAATACCTTTATCAAATAAACTTATCATCTTATGAAAAATTATATAAAACACATATAAAATGTAACCGGTATTGCATCGCTATATTGCTTCTTTACTCTCCCATATTTTTCCCTACTGCAGATGCACTCAAATCTGTGGATATTTATTTGGCGCCGGAAACTTTCCTTCCTGCTCGTCGTGTCTGGCCTGGTGCTTCTCGGCCTCTGGACATGGGCCATACTAATCGATACGACAGCCGCAGCACAGCCTTCCGCCGCCCTCTCCAGTTCTGAGCGCCAGCAGCAGCAGCAGTCCACGGGCTACCAGCAGGTTCACATCATCCAAAAGCTGATCGAGCAGGCCAACCGGGTGCTGAGAGCCGAGCGACTCAAGGATAACGCCGTCGAGAAGTCGCCGTCGCCAGTCCAGCGGCTGGGAAACGTGCGATTCCTGCGGCCCACGCAAGCCAAGAAGGCCCCGCTGCCCATGTCCGAGAGTTTTCTGTTCGAGCAGGAACGCCTTAAGATTCTGGAGCAGCAGCAGCGCCAGAGAAACGCCGGCATGGAGGAACTGAACGCCAATGCGGAGGACGAGCGAATGCTCAGTTCGGCGGAGCGACAGACTCAGTACGAGCACGAGCTCCAGCGGATGGGTGTCCCGGTGGTGGCTGGCATCGGGCCCCATGGTCCAAGAGCTCCCACCGAGCGTCTGGTGCATCTGGATCTGAAGGGTGCTCCGCCCAAGCTCAGCTTCCTCAAGCAACTGCTTCCCGTGCTGCGGGCTCTGGGAGCCACTGGTCTGCTCATAGAGTACGAGGACATGTTTCCCTACAGCGGCGTTCTCCAGCCGCTGGCAGCGCACAATGCCTACAAGGAGGACGAACTGCGGGTGAGTCTTGAAATCTTTAGGCAGAGATAGAAATATATACCTGCCTTGTTCTTCTGCAGGACTTTCTGGAGTGCGCTGCCCTCCACGGGCTGAGTGTAATGCCCCTCGTCCAAACCTTCGGGCACATGGAATACGTCCTGAAACTGTCTGGCTTCGAGCAGCTGCGAGAGCTGGCTGAGAGTCCACAGTCGATCTGCCCCAGCCAGCCGCAGAGCACGGCGCTACTGGAGCAGATGCTCACCCAAGTGATTGAACTGCACTTGCAGTGCTTGGGTCAGGCGACACCCGCCTCCGCAGTTCCCGTGGCACCTATCCGGTTCACCCACATCCACATTGGCTGTGACGAGGTGCAGCGCATGGGCGAGTGCACCACCTGCCGCCAGAGGCTGCGCAGTGAGCTCTTTCTCTCGCACGTGGTCAGCATTGCGCACTTCATCCGCCGCCAGTGGCCGCAGCTTGCAGTGGTAATCTGGGACGACCAGTTGCGATCGATGTCTCTCAGCGAGCTGCAGCACTCGCAAGTGGGCAGCTACGTGGAGCCGATGGTGTGGGTTTATGCCAGTGACATATACCGGTACATCCAGCCACAGCTGTGGGATACCTATGCCAAGGTCTTTCCCAGCGCCTGGACGGCGTCCGCTTTCAAGGGAGCCTTCGGCGAGAGCTTGTTGGTGCCGCCGCTGCAGCATCATCTTGAGAACAACATCCGCTGGCTGGCAGTGATCGCCAAGGAAGGCGGACGCTTCTCAAAAGGATTGAGAGGTCTGGCCCTGACCGGATGGCAGCGGTACGACCACTTCGCAGTACTCTGCGAACTCCTACCAGTGGGCATTCCCAGTTTGATGACGTCGCTGTCTACCGTCTCAAAGGGATATTTCAGCACCAATCCGCGGGACAATGAGCTCTTGCGTGTGCTGCAGTGCGTCTTCCAGCCGGACAGTCGGCGATCGGGTCGACCGTGGCTGGAACTGCATCCGAATGCCCATCACAGCCAGCTCTTTGCTGTCTGCAACTACCCGGGTCACCTGGTTTTCAAATATGCCCTGCGCCTGTACGAAAAGCTGGCAGAGATCGGTCTCTATTTGCAGCAGACCCGGGACCAGAGCGCCTGGCTTTCCGACTACAATGTGCGGCACAACTTCAGTTCGCCGCTACGGGTGCGCGAACTGACTGGCAGGGTGCCCATGCTCATCGAAGAGCTTCGGGCCATGGCGCGGGAGGCGCAGCAGCTGCTGTGGGAGGTGTACGACGAGTACACGGTGACGGAGTTCGTGGAGCAGCACATTTATCCCACCATTGAGGCACTGCAGCGCCAGTTGGCCAGGGCCGAAATGCTGCTCCAGCGACGTACTTGGCCACAGAGACCTCTGCCTCTGCCGTTGAAAGTGAAGGAGGACATGGGACTGGTGACATACCAGCAGCAGTAACAATGAGGGGCGCCAGGTGAGTGTCCTTCTGGCAGCTACCTTAAATATAAATAATAAGTTTCAATAACTTGCTTCAAGCATATCACGCTTTTAACTTTCAGCCAAAACGAGCCAAGTTCCTGGCCTCGTCCCAATTATGAATTTTTCTGCTTTAATGGACTAATCGCGAACTGGCTGGCAGTTCCTGCTCTGGATCTTACTCTACTCGCATAGTGATGGCGTTCGAAACGCCCAAGCCCAGCATCTTGGCTTATAAACCAGGATAATACAAATGGTAACAGCAGCAGCGGCTTCTCGGCCCAAAATACATAATGGTAGCATTAGCCACTTGTAATACTAATAACATCAAATGTTCATTTTTTCTAGACTACTTTGTAAGCAGCAGCAGCTCAATTATACAAATATAGAACATATTCATACTGTAATAAAAAATAAATCAAAACCTTTTATTGTCGTCTTCCAAAAGAACACATTTTTAATGGACTAAGTTGAAAGTGGGTGCCTGGTACCCGAATCTCTGGTTATAGTACGATATACCACTTTTATATTTATTTATTTTGACTAAGCTGTTTATATTGGGTTTAAGTAAGCGGACGCTCATTACTTTTAGTAAAATGTATTATAACAAATTTATAATTTAATTTGCCGCCTTTGCGTTAATACGTAATCATATCGCAACGTAATGAAGTATCTCGAAACGTTATCCAGGGCTGCAGCTACGAAATGAATAACGGGAAGCAATAAGCTAAAAAGTTCTACACTTCTCTGAATTGTGGGAACTACTTTTCGAGCAAAAGAAAAATCGGCGAGCTATTAATATGGAAAAATGCCCCTAAATAAATGAATATCTTTAACATTAGGGGTCATTTGGGTATGGGCAGTTCAAAATTCGCATTGAAAGCGGGTTAGGGCACGCAATGCACGAAGGGGAGGAAAGGCACGAACAGGATACGGCGAGAGAAGAAGAAGAGTAGGCACGTAGCAGTGCGAAAAGAAACACATGTTCGCGCAAAATCGATGAATTAACTGTAAAGGGAAACCGAATGTATATAGAGCAGTGCGCGTTCAGCAATATATAAACACACATTGTCCGCAAAGAATTACTGGTAAGGCTTCCTGTAAAAGCCTCCGCAGGACTCCTTGCAAAAATGGGTATTACGGAGACAGCAGCAACAACAACTACCGGACTGGGAGCGGCAAACGCAATGGAGAGCAAAAAAATTCTCTCGCTCGAGGTGTTCCAGGACATCTTCAAGCACGTGGAACCGGAAGTGCAGATCGATGCCTTCGAGGTAAGGACACTTCTGGTGGCACCTAAATTTAGGTTATGAAACCACACCACCCAACTACTTTTGCAGCTGGCCCAGGGCTCCGACCGGGGCGACAACTATACGGCCGCCCTGTATCGTATAAAGCTAACCGGAAAGCGGAGGAGCCTCCAATGGGAACAGAACATCATCTGCAAGGTGATGCCGGAAAGTCTAGTCGCCCGGGAGGCCTACAAGAGCGACAAGCTCTTTCGGTGAGTGATCTACTTCCAATTCCGCGCATCCTCAAAAGCGTCCTAGAGGCTCATAATTCCGCTCATTTCACAGCAATGAGGTGCAGTTCTACAACACCATCATGCCTGAACTGCTCAAGTTCCAGGCCAGCAAAACAAACCAGGACACTCCCGTGTTCAATGCCATTCCAAAGTGCTATTCAGCCAGGCATGATCTGCTCATAATGGGTAAAATTACCTTTACCCTTTTCCATGTATCCATTTTTAATTTATTAAACCGAATTTTCCGCAGAGGATCTTCGCGAACGTGGCTTCCAGATGTCCGACCGCCACAAAGGCCTCAGTCTGGAGGAGACGCAGTCCGTCCTGCTGCAGGTGGCACAGCTGCACGGCCTTAGCCTAGCCTACAAGTTCGAGAAACCGCTGGAGTTCAGCAAGTTGTGCAGCATGATCAGCGAGGGCATCTTCTGCACGGCCAATACGAGTTGGTATCGAAACTACTACGAGCGCCTTACCAAGAACGCCATTCAGATGGTGTCCGAGGTGCTGCCCCCTGACTCCAAGTACGTCATAGCCATGAACAAATTTGCGGAAAGCTCCTCTTTCTTCGGCCGGATGGTGAAATTGGCCAGTGCCGAGTCGCCGTTATCCGCCATTTGCCACGGCGACTGTTGGGTGAACAACTTTCTGTACCACTATGATCCGCAGGATCCGCAGCGGGTGCTGGAGGTGGCCCTTCTCGACTTTCAGCTGATACGCTACAGCTCCATCGCCCTGGACATTGCCAATCTGCTATATTGCTGCACCACCAAGGAAATGCGGGATGCTCAGCTGCAGACTTTGCTCAAGACCTACACGGAGGAGCTGTTTCGATGGCTGCAAATTCTGTGCACAACTTTGCCGGACCACTGCGACACATTACAGAAGTTACAGGACCTGTAAGCAAATGATTTTAGCAGGGAAATAGTCAATTAATGTATTATATGCCTTTTGTCATAGTTTCGCCGAGGAGCTAAAGACATACGGCCGCTTTGCTCTTGGCCTGGCATTGGATATCCTGCCAATAAGCACATGCTCTTCGGAGGATGCCCCCGATATGTACTTAGATCGAAGCGATGAACTCAAGGAGGATGTGGGCGCGCCAACGCTCAACTTTCCACCCAACGACCTGTGCCGCCAGAAGATGTCGGAGATAGTCATAGATATGGTGGATCGGGACATGCTCTAGGCCACCCTGCAATCCAAATTGAACACTAGCAGTCTGTCCAAAAAACAACAATTTTAAATAATATACCGGCTCAGATAGCGTGCTCCAGTTAGTGCTCACTTAACCTCTAGATACACGCGAGATAGTACGTTTAGAGTACCAACGCTACCTTTATGTTACGTTTCTGTAGCAGCCAATTCCTTGCCCCTGCGTCCCAGGTTGGACTTTGTGTAGTCAGAGTTAACACTTGCCCGTATTAAAAAATTTATTCTCGTTTTAGTTAATAATTTGTACTGATAGATGAGCAAAGAAAAGAACGCCAAAATAGTAAATAGCCCTTGTTTATTGTTTTAGCTTTCGTTTAATTTTTGATACCCTTTGTCGATGGAACTTTACCAAATAGGTATTTCCGGAAAATTAAAATATCAATTGCGCTTACTTTGTCGAAATGCAATTTGGCACAGGGCCTTTGAAATGGACAGGAATGGCGAAAATGCACTATTCGATCTAGCCGTAGCTAAAATGAACAATACATTTGTTGAACTTAGCTTAAAAACCAGACAATAGAAAGCTTGTCTAGGCGTATTGTGTTTTTCTAAAGTATTCTTTACACAAAGTAATAAAGTATAACTGAAGATATGCCTTTCTTAACTTAGTAGTCCGCCTTGGCCGTCCAGGTGGCCTTGTTTCCTAGGACGCCCTTGTCGCAGTTTTCGCGCAGAAACCTGAGACCCGCTTCGATGGAGCGCTCCAGGTCGACCTGGGACTTCTGCTTTTTAGGTAGTGGACCCTTGTCATCCAATCCAGCAGGTGGGGGAATAGCGGCACCCATACCACGACTGGATGTGCTCGGTTGCTCATCAGCTTCGTCTTCGTTGTACGCACTGTAACTCCGTCGCTGAAACTTCTTTTCCTGCCTGGTGCTGTGAAAGTTGTGGAACTCCGGCTCATGGCCTCTGTTCCACTCCGAAGGCGGTGGCGGAGGCATACTGCTGAAGCTGCTGCGCTTGAGGGGAACTTGCTCTGGCATGGGAGCAAATTCTGCCTGCCGCTGTGCACGTTGCTTCTTATTCCACTCCTCCTGGGACATTGGCAGGCGTTCGGCCTTATACTTCCACTCCTCCTCCGGTGGCTCAGCGCTGTCTAAGTCGCGTCGCTTCGACACACCAGGCTTGTCCTTGTCCCAATCGCGTACGTGCTCCTTACGCAATTCTTCCATCTCCGCCTCCTCCTTTTCCTTTTTCCGCTCGATGGCTTCCCTCCTTTCTTGCTCCTCCCGCTCTCTTTCCGATGCTTCGGCCGCTGATTCGTCCTTCTTTTGCTGTTCCTCCCGCAAGTAGTCTTCCTTGCTGATGGGGGACAAGCCGTTGCGTGCTCGAATCCTGTTTTTGGCGGCTAGCACTCGATCTGCCACGAGACTGTCCCGTTTGGCGCGCATTTCATATCGTCGTGTCTGCTCTTCAGTCGTAGCTTTGCGTGCCTTTTCCAGTTCCAACTGCTGCTTTCGGCGCTCTTCTTCGTCCGTGGAGAAGGCATAGTAGCCAACACCGTGGGTGCGCGCTTCGTCGAAGAAGACATCCTGGTAGTGGACATCGGGCTTGTCGGAATTTTCCTGCTCCTTGCGCTCCCAGTTCATGCGCTGTTCATCGTGCTTGGTCATCGTGGACAGGGCCTCGCTGAAGACGCTCTCTGTTGGCCGTGGCCCAATAAAGGTCTCACCATCGTCATCGTCGCTGTTATGGTTGCTGCTCAGCTCGCGGCTGCCTTTGGTGTCTATCATCCAGTTGGCCTTGGTCTGATCCAGGCGCTCCGGCATGCTCTCGGCAAGTTGCTTGTCGCGTTTCTGTGCCTCCTTTAAGTCCCTTCGCAAACATTTCCTGGTGCGTCCTAGGCAATCAACGTACTCCACCTCATCATCGTCGTGGCATTCCTCATCATTGCTGGAACTGCTGCTGCTGCTTCTCAGTCGCTGGCGGGAATCACACCTATGCGAGGAATGCTCCTGTTCATGGTCTGCCTCCTGCTTTTTGCGGTTAAACATCACCAGGCAGTTATCATCGGAGTTGAGGCTGCCTCCATTGCGGATCATCCGGTCGTAGTACTTGCTCTTGGCCTCCAAGACGCGTCGTGACTTCTCCAACTGGGCATGGTCCTCAGCCTCGTACACTTTGGCGCCATAGCCGATGCTTCCGACCTTCTTGTAGTTCCGCTCACTAGACTTATCCTTGTCGCCGCTGCTCTTGGCAGGCCGAAAATCATCGGCGGATGCCTTGGTGGCTTTGGCCACCCTCACCTCATGCTGTTTCCTCAGCAATTCCGCCTTCAGGCTGAGCAGCGAGGAGAGATTTACACTAATGGCCTTGTTGGGATCGTTCATTGCTTGGTACGCAGTGAAATACAGCTATGTGAAGAAATTGCAGTGGTAACAGCTGATACACTGACACAAAAGAATCACACTTTTTGCTGAGACTGTCTATTTCAATATTATTCAATATATGTTAAACAAGCAATAATAAAATATTTCAAAATATATATAAATAATATATATATTAGTAGGTTATATATTTTAATAAAAAATAATTTAGTAAACCACTTTGTATTTCCTCTGTGGAAATACGGTCACACTAAACCATGTGGTAAGAAGAAGAGTGTTTATTTACGTTTCGGAATGTCGAACTCTGGAGAGGATTTCCAGGTGGTAACGCGTAAGAAATGGATGGCTCGTAAGTGCCTGCGGCGGCGAGACCGCCATAAATCAGAAAGCGATTACTTAATCGACTGCCCGGATGTGAATGTGGAGAAATTTCAGCCGTAAGTTTTTCATATGTGTTTTCCAAAGGCACCGTCCCCAAAAACCAAATCCACTTCTAGGCGTCTGGAGAACTTGTGCATCGAAATGTGCCAGAGCGACTATTTCCTGGTGGCCATGGAAACACTGCAGCAGCAGCTAGAAGCCATTAAGAAACCGTTGGAACGTATTGTTTGCCTGGGACTGGGACCCTTCTCCCGCACCTACCATGCCCTGCATCAGGCTGCCTTTGTGATTGGACTGCAGCGTCAGCACAAGATCACTGAGACCTTGTACTACGATCCCATCTTCAGGGACACCGAGAGGGAACTGATCCAACTGTTCGGCGGAAGCATAATGAGCGAAGACTGCGCAGGCAAGCACGAGGCGACGGTGCCCACGCTCTATTATCTGCCTCACTGCCCCTACGCTCTGATGCATAACATTCTGTGGTCCAATTGGAAGCGGGAGACACTGCCCAACGTTTTCCTCATCTCGAATAGCTTCGAAATGCTGACCATGACGCCGAGGAACCGGGATGACCACATAACAAGAATAGTAGAACATTGTACAGAGACCCCACTGGAAGATGACTATGAGCACCACAATGTATTCAACGATTTATCGCTGCACACGTTCCCGCAGGAATCCATGCCCGCCAACAACGACGAAGCGTTCTGGAAACGATGTGCTCCCTTGCAGGTGAACGAGGATGAGCTGATCACGGAAACCGAGACGGACTTTGCTGCCCTGAAGCTGGAATCTGAATAAATTAGTAAAGATTTGCATATATATCCAAAGGCGCGGGTTGGGTTTCAATACGTTCCAATTCTAATAACAAGCTATTTACAATTTCACTGAGCAACCTACAAGTGCTGCATAATCATCTTATCTGCAGGCTTAACGCCGTACTTGTAGACCTTATTGAGACTTTCAGGAAAGTCGGGCAGTAGATTGTTAAAGTTCTCCACGTGATGTGTATGTTGCTCCGTCCAGATGCCGTCGCCCGTAAAGTGGAACTCCGATTCGATTAGGTAGAGAATGAGAGTCAGGATCTCGTTGTTGCTTAACGAATCGAAATTCGCCACTGGCAACTGAAGTTCTTCTTGTGCGTCGGGTGATTGCAGAAGGTGCATTTTTTCTTGAATGCGTTTGCTAAGAAAAAAAAACACAAATTATTAAGTAAAAATAGTTTATATAATTCGTATAGCACTCACATGGGATAAAGAAGCAAGTGTATATTCGCAAATATCTCTTTAAGCTTAAACTTTTTACTGCGTAAGTACTCCAGACATTGCTTTACGTGCAGCAAAGGTATATGGCACCAGTTTGGATGGCGAGAGAGAAGATTGCGCAGCACCTGCACGTCTTTCTCCAGCACATTGCCTAAGTAGACGACTATATCGCGGCCTTTAGTTCGATCCGAGCCATCTCTGGCAAATCTGGAATAAGGCTAGTTGATTAGACAGCCAATGAGATAAAAGAGCTTCTTACTTAGCGAAAGCCTCGGACCCGCATGAAAGGATGTGCAAGGAAGCGCACCGAACCTTGAGTTGATTGAGATAATCCAGACGCAGTCGCGCCTTGTTTTGGTAGTGCACCAGTCTTAGGACTCGCGGATTGGTGCCCAGGACTTGGAACTCCTCGATCTCCTGCAGATCCCTTAGTCGCTCCAGAACCGTATCCGGCCCAAGCGTGAGGACTTCCAGGCAGCGTAGAACGGCATCCTCACTGATGCCAAACGCGTGGACGTGTTGCAGAGTTTGCTTCAGACTATCGCAGGTGGACATCAAAATCTTGGGTCGTCGGAAGCCGATTTCGCGTATGTCCTGCGAGTCAATGGTAGGTACCTCTCGCAGGATGCGGCGCACGTTATCCGCTTCCGAATAAAGCAGAAAACTATTCTTTCTTAGCCGGTCGGCGGGAAAATTAAACTCTTTGGTCAGAAGCTCGATGGTGTCCTGCACTGCTCGAAAACTCTTGTGGCGGATGCGGGTGTACACGCGCCACAGCTTTTGTAGATCATTGTCGTCCATCTGAAGACGTTCACGCAGGTAAGCGTTGAGCAGGGATTGTCTTAAGCTCTTTAGTGTGAGGGTCTCGCTCTCCAGCTCTCGTAATTCCACCGGCAGCTTAATGTCCACAAAATATCCCGCCAGACGCTCCGCCACCTTCACATCAAAAGGGATGTAACTATGTGCCTTCAGGACTTCTATCGGTTTGTTGACCACCGTAACATATTTGGCCAGCGTTTGGACAGTCACTTTGTGGAAGCCGCACTCCTGCAAGACACTGTGTCGATTGGCCAGAGTGGTAGCACCATAGTAGATGATCATGGGCTTCGATATGATGTCGTCCACACTGTAGTCCAGTGATTTCAAGGTGTCGTAGGAGTTCAGCAAGTCTTTGCGCTTCAACGTCTTGAGCTCTGGGTGCTTCTCTAGAGCGGCCGCCCAAGAGCGATAATTACTACCTAAAAATACGTAATAGTGACTTCCTAGACCAACTTATAAGTCTTAGCTTACCCAGAGTTTTGGACAAATAGCTGGCATTCAAGGGCTCTTCCAACGGCATCTCGACTATGGGTGGCTTTGGCATTTTTGGTTTTAGATTCTCCTTTTTACTGGTGATCCTTTTCGAACTGGTCATTCCACGCGCCAGCTGCCCAAGGCTCCGGGCCAGCAATTGCGCTTGATTCTGGCCGTTGCGCAGCATAATTATAACATTTCCCGGATATTTATTTACAAACGACGAAGAAACGTAACTGTTATTCGGGGTGAATGGCAACTATTGCAGCTATTGATGGCAAAATATATAAATACAATGGAAAATGTGGAAATAAATTAAAAGAATGTAGCATTTTTATATTGCTAATATTATATTGTTCAATGGTTTAGTTCAAAATGGGCTTTGAATCTGAGAAAAATACATTTAATCTTCTGGTAGCTAAACAACTATCGAAACGGCCGGCTAATCCATCTTATCAAAAAGACAGCGGATGTTTTCACATCTCTAACCCCGCAGCGTACTTACACGTGCGCGTGAATTTTAGTTTATTTGACTTGGTTTTTAATTAAAAAAGGGTTTGATTATGTCGCTTTTACGCATCAGGTAAGCAATAAAGATGCAATAAAAAGCAATGAAATCAAACCAACTGCGCTTCCAGGAAACCCAAAACCCGAAAGGGAAAGAAAGTGTTGCTGGCCAGGGAGCCGCAACTGATTGAATCCGCCCGCACAATGTTGTTTTTGGACGGAAGGAAGTGTGGTGGCAACGTAAAGCTGTGCATGAAGGATCTGCAGGCGCTGAAGAAGCCGCTGGTTAAGGTGCTGAATCGCAAGAACGACATTACCCCCTTTGACGATCCCTCCTCTCTGGAGTTGTAAGTTTAGACAAAGCAATATACCTTAAATCAAGTTTATTTAGCTTTAAACTTTCTTGTAATCCCCAGCTTGACCATGAAGAACGATGCTGCTTTGTTTACGTTCGGTTCCACATCAAAAAAGCGGCCTGATAACATAGTCCTGGGCAGGATCTTCGAGAACGAGGTGTTGGACATGTTTGAACTGGGCATCAAGCGGTATCAGGCGATTTCCGAGTTTAAGAACGAGAAAATTGGAGCCTGCGTGAAGCCCTGCTTGGTGTTCAATGGTCCAAAATGGGCACAAACCGAGGAACTAAGGCGCCTTCGCAACCTGTTCATCGACACCTTCCAGCGCGAGAAGGTGGATTCGATCCGTCTGCAGGGCATCGAGCACGTTCTGAGTTTCACGGTTACCGATGACATGAACATTCTGATGCGTTCCTACCGAATACTGCTGAAGAAATCTGGTCAGAGGACGCCGCGCATTGAGCTCGAGGAGATCGGACCCTCTGCGGATTTCTCCATACGTCGCACCAAGATCGCCAGCGAGGATCTGTACAAGCAGTCACGCAAACAGCCCAAGCAGTTGAAGGTGGGCAAGAAGAAGAACATTAGTACGGACGCCCTGGGCAACACCAAGGGACGCGTCCATTTGGGCAAGCAACAAACAGGCTCCATCCAAACGCGTCGCGTCAAGGCGCTGCGTAAGACCCCTGAGGAGAAGAAGGAGAACCGGCAGCGCAAGAAGGTTGCTCTGAAGGCGGCCGCCGCCGAAGCTCTGGCCTCACAAGGAAACAATCCCTTTTCTAGTTAATTTTAGTTTTAATAAATTGGTCCTGATTAAAATATCGTTAACAAGTGTATGAGTTCTAAAGTCGTATCACTGTATGCCATCGACAATATTGCGAATGCGCCGTGTCTTGGACTCGGCCAAGGCGTCCTCCAGTGTTTTGATCATGTGCACCAGACTGCCGACATCCGTCTGCACCAGCATATCCTTTCGATGCAGTCGCTCGTCCTCCTGCATGGCCTTCAGCTCTTGTTCGCTGCGCCCGGAGACGTCCACCGCTAGCAGCTCACGGTTTTCGTTCTTTGGTTCGGTGTGCAGGTACAGCTTCATGGTCACCACCACTTGGCATTGATCCAACAGACTCCGCGACGCGGTGCGGACCTCCAGCCGCCAGTCCAGGTTGACCAGCCGATAGGCACGTATGTTGGCTGACTTGATTGAGCCCTCCACAAAGTTTCGTTTGCTGGTGACGAACTGCTCGAGAACTTCGAGCACATCGGCGCCTATATCGGGGAATGTCTGGCGCAGGAGCACCTCTGTGTCGACCGAACTGCCTCCCACCCGGGTGGTCACGCTGATAAGCAGCGATATCAGCGCTTCCACTGCCTGCTGCACTGCCTCAGGGCTGCCCAAATCCGAGGACTTCTTGGCCATAATCTCGTAACGGCCGGGACTGGGCCCATTTATCAGGTAATCAAAGGCTGACTTGCACAGCTCCACCACAGAGCTCGCGGATCTTTGGAGCAGGCTTAAATGCTCCCGCTGCTGTTGGGTCAAGCGCAGAGATGACATCTTTGTGGTTGCCTCACGGAGTTAGCTAAATAGTATTTGATGTATTCATGGGCACACGGTATATTTACGGTATACAATTGTAAACGATTACCTTAAACAGTTTGAATTGTTGACCACTTGAGACTTTAGTCTTGCGCCAGTACTTCAGCTGTAATTACCACGAATTTCTTGGATTATAAACATAAACAATAAATAGGAGTTCACTTATGCCCCTTACCTTATCACTTACAGCTTGAAATACATTCTAGGGAGCTGGTAAAATACTTTAATTATTAGTAGTGAGCATCATTATGATTCCATTTCTCAACAGCGCCTTATTTTTATGCATAAAACCAAAATAAATAAATCTGATTGATATCGGAAAACGATAGGTCGATACGATTTTGCGGCTCAATTGGACAGGGCTTGCAGCTGAGTTGGCAGCTCCATTCAATTTGTATCGATAGTTGCAAGCTCAAATTCCAATTTTTGAATTTGCTTCGCTGCAACTGCAATTTAGATAGGTGCATGAAGAAGAATGCTATTCCGAAACATGGCAAGCATATACGCAACAAATAGATAGCTCATATTACACATGAAATTTTCCCCCAAATCACCAATCAGCCAAAAGCTTTGATTCACGTAAAAGCTCTAAAGCGAAAGCAACCCTGCTCTCCCCCGCCCCCACGGCAACAACAACAACATGGATTCGCAAATCCGTTTCATTGGCCCGTGGGATTTTGCTGGCAGAACTGCTCTCGTTGAATTGTTTTAACTAATACATTTTGTAACCAAAAACATTGCAAATATGCTTAAGCAAGTGACGAAGCAATTGGCCCTGCAGGGAGTGCGCACCTTCTCGGTTGGCCAACAGGTGAGAGCATTGTTACCTTCCAAATTTAAAAATTCCGGCCAGAATCGTGCCCCTTTCACTGCAACTGTTTACGTAACAGAGGCGGGTGATCCACTGCATCCGCAAGCCATAACTATGTATATAGCCTGACATAACATAGCCATATCTTTGCATTTCTGATCTAGAACAACTACAAGGTGACCGTTTGCGGTGCCGCTGGAGGAATCGGCCAGCCGCTTTCCCTGCTCCTTAAGCAGAATCCCCTGGTCACCGACTTGGCCCTCTACGACATTGTCCACACTCCCGGTGTTGCCGCCGATCTGTCGCACATCGACACCAAGAGCAAGACCGCCGGATTCATCGGTGCCGACCAGCTGGGCGACTCCCTGAAGGGTGAGTAGAGGGCAGGGGCCGCGAGTGAGGTTATGTGACCAGCGTATACCAGTGGAAAATTTGCTTAGGGTTGCTGGTGGTGGTGGTTCGCCAGGGGGAGGGGTCGAACCCACTACTATCTCTAATGATATGATATGCACTGTACTTGAGTGCTTGGCTTCAATGGTTTTGCTGCCGTATTGCAAAGTCACTCTTCGTTTGACTATGTTTTTTTTTTCTTTGTGGTCGTTTAAAAATGCATGGTTTTTGATTTGTATGTACTAAAAGTAATAAATCGAAATACTGAATATTAATCAAGTTATGTAAAATAGTATTTTTGTGCATTCAATACAAATTTATCCATCGTAAAAATATATATACATATGTAGATGTTCAAAACATAAAATAGGTTCACTTAAGTATTTTAATCCAATTATAAATATAATAAAGACTTAGATTTTACCATTAGTATACATATATGCAAAGCTTTTTCATGTGATTTGCATTAAAGAAATTTTATGCTCTGATAAGATAAGCAGCAGGGAATATATACCCTGATAGCCATGGAATGGCTATTGGTATTAATAACGGCGTAATCAGAAGCGGCTACTTATCAGTGCAGAAGCCACTGGGATTGAACCCATAAAAGATCAAAGCTCAAAGTGTGTACCTGCAAACTAATCAGTGATGCATGCTTGTGCCTACCTCTTGCAGGATCCGATGTGGTGGTCATCCCCGCTGGAGTGCCACGCAAGCCCGGCATGACCCGTGATGATCTGTTTAACGTGAACGCCGGCATTATCAAGGACATTTCTAACTCCATTGCTAAGAACTGCCCCAAGGCCCTGGTGGCCATCATCACCAACCCGGTGAACACCTGCGTGCCAATCGCTGCCGAGATCCTTAAGAAGGTAAGATGCCCTACATTATTGCTTGCTAGAGAACCTTATTCCTATGCCATCCTTTCTTTCAGGCTGGTGTCTACGATCCCAAGCGCCTGTTCGGAGTCTCCACCTTGGATGTGGTTCGTGCCCGCGCCTTCATCGGCCATGCCTTGGGTGTGGATCCCCAGACCGTGCAGATCCCCGTGATCGGCGGCCACTCCGGCGTGACCATCCTGCCCGTGCTCTCCCAGAGCCAGCCCCTGTTCAAGGGCAACCAGGACACCATCGAGAAATTGACCGTGCGCATCCAGGAGGCCGGTACCGAGGTCGTTAAGGCCAAGGCCGGAGCCGGTTCCGCCACTCTGTCGATGGCCTACGCTGGCGCCCGTTTCGCCGGATCCCTGCTGAAGGGACTCAACGGCGAGAAGGACGTGATTGAGTGCTCCTACGTGCAGTCCACCGTCACGGAGGCCACCTTCTTCTCCACACCCCTGGTGCTGGGCAAGAACGGAGTCCAGGAGAACCTCGGCCTGCCTAAGCTCAACGATTACGAGAAGAAGCTGCTGGAGGCTGCCATTCCCGAGCTGAAGAAGAACATTCAGAAGGGCATTGACTTCGCCAACGCCTAAGCGACCATACAAATCCCAGCCGCCCAGAAAAATCGTGTACTTCATTAGCGCCTATCGTAAATTGGCATACCACTACCCCTAGCAAATCTTTCGTCTCAAGTCGGCGTGTCCAAAGATTTTATAGATCTGCGCCCAGAGTGTGGTCTAGAATGAAACCAGTTGATATCTGAAATAAACGAATTGTAAACTTGGATTGCGCACCGTGTTTTGAAGACATTGTTTAGCAGTAATTTAAAGATATTCAAAACACAGTTATTGGGGAAAAGAATTTGTTTTTAAAACCCGCTTACGTATAATTTTGTTAGAACCCTAAAAACAACGCCGAGTAATATTTCTTCCCACAGCGAAAGATATTCAACTATGCTCATGGGCTAAGCACCGGGTTTTTGATTCCAAAATAGCGTCCCAGAAAAATGGATGTCCACTGTGCACTGAGCGAAGGGATCGAGTGTTTGCCGCACAACGACTTGATAGATGGCATTTGGAATACGGAAATTTCGCCCAGTGTAGCTTACACCGCCGCAAAGAAAACACAATGCTCACACGCACTTGCCCACACAGACGCAACCAATTAAGCTTCGTTAAGATCAATTTAAACTTGCCCGCATGTCACGACGACCCCCTCCCGACGCCCATGACATCTCCTCCGGAATCCTACATGACTCCGGCTCAGAATCCAGTGCGTGCGCTTTTCGGAATTTATGTTTTAACGATATACAAATTTATGTGAGAGCTGAATTTTGTATGGTATGTGCATTCCTTTCGACTTGTATACGCACAGAAATTTTTTGCCAGCTTAATAAAGATCCTATTTGTTTTGTTAGAATATACAATTCAATTATTAATCTACGTATTATCAAATACTTGGAACGTGCTTGGAGATAGATACTTTACAAATTACAAATAATCTTACAATTCAGTGTTAATTGCTAGTTCGAATTCAAGTTTGGTAATCTTTGTCTGGTGATGTATGCTATCTATATATTTTTAAATCGTTAAAATAAATCTACTTTCAATATCTGTGTTACTGGATAAATGGAACTAAACATTTAAGCAAACATATAAATATATAATTTTGTATAATTTAAAGCTTTTTCCTTCATAATAATTTATATTTTTCTTGGAAAAGCATGTTTTTTATCCAGATGCTTAGATGGCTAGATACTTAGATACTATAGCAACACTTTCCATAACTTTCTTCATCGATTTGCACTGGTTTCGCCAATTGAAGTGCTTGGCACCAGCTCGAATCGAGTAAATTGGATTACTATTAGACAATTTGATTTGTTCATTAAACCGGGCGATGCAGAGCACCACAGCACCAATATTTCTAACCTATTTAGCCGTTTAGTGGGGAAAATGGACAAACACACCCCCGACTTAATTATCGACGATGGAAAGGCAGCGATAACAAGACCTAAACAATCAATTGATACAATTCCATTCATGAAATCAAATCGAACTGCAAGCAAAAATCACGGAGCGCGGGAGACAATTTGATAGGCCGGACGATTTCGATTCTCGGAGTTCCGCCAATTGGCAGAACGCTTTTAATGAAATAATGAGCAGGAATCAATTTTCAGACGCCGCGCACGACTATATGGGATGCGAAATGGAATTGCCGGCCGGCATTTTATATTAAAACAAATTGGTTACAATGGATGGATTTACCAGTCCGCGACGATGACACTCTCTTTTTGTAATCGACCTTGTACAATTTTATTTAATTACAAACAATTAAGTCGCCGTGCAGGCAGCAGCACCAAAAACGATAAGCGAAGGAGAGTGTCAAGTGCAGCCACAATACAATAATTAATTAATTATTATCGCACAACGCAATCAACTTGTTCATTCATAAATCTCAAAGTGAGAAATTGAATTCAAGTTCGCGCCTATCGATAGATTTCCGTTACAGTTTAGATGAAGAGCTGTTTCCACTGACACTTTTCAATTTCATTTTTCATTTCCACTAAAATCAAACTACATGTGATTAAAAAAAGGAAGATAAATACCCTCTATTGAAAATTCGAACATATCTGATACATGATTCTTTCAAAAATAAATTGTGGTAGGAGGTGTGAAATAATCCTAACTCGTGTTTCTCTTATTGAAGGCCCGGTTTCGCGCCAAACTTAAATGCTTGCAGGCATTTGCATTGCTCGGGCATCGATTTCAATTACATAACACCACAAATTGCACTGGGAGAGTGATCGTGCCGCTTAAGTCCACTGCCGCAGCTGCAGTGGAGCACTCCCACCACTCAGTTGGGGCATTAAATGGCGCCTTCTTCTTAAATAAGTCACAATTGTCGGCAATTAATTTGAATTGTGCACACTATGTTGCGATTTTTCGAGCATCGACAGCCCCAAGAAGCCCCAAAGCCAATTACACCGGCCAGGCCCAGCGGTTGACATCTTCAGCTATATCTCCCCATTCTATATTGTGAAATGCCCCATATATCGCGGCTGATATGCGCTAGCAATTGTGATTGCCTTTAATTTATTGGCGTCCTCTCTCACTTTCCCTTTGATTGGATTAAGCTTTAAGTCGGAATTGTGGGTGGGTGTGCTTGGGGGCTGGCTATTTAGCAATTATGCCGCGACAAATTGGTCCTTAAATGTTTTCTGGAATGGTATACAGTCACTGATTTAACACTTAGTAATTTATAGAAATTTAGGGTGGGATATCCTCCAAGAGATGTTAAGCCAAATCCTTTAGCTTCCGAGAATGAACACATTTGTATTAAACAAAAAAAGATAACTTTAGTTATAGTGATTTACTGGTTTATCATGATTTTATTTTAGCATTATGTATTACTTATTTCAATGTTTCAAGTTCAACGAAGGCCTTCTTAATAATGTTCTGGCTCCCGAATTAAATTTATATCCACTCTGATTTTATATGAATGGAATGTTATACCGAACTCCCACCACACTTTTTGAACTCTGATCTGGGTACAGTCATGCCCAAAAAAATCTCATGTAAATGATGGCAAATTCATAAGACAGCAGCCTCAGAAAGCAAAATGCACAAACCAATTTGAGTGAACGTTTGTGATCGTGGGTCAGATGTTAGAAGTACGCATACGTTCCACATCCGCCCCCTTCTAGTATATACATATGTACATACAATATCATGTAAAGAGGGTAGACTGGGAGGAGCAAGAACAGCAAGAGCAAGTACGAAGTATCAGGCAAGTATGGACCCCAAAGTGCCATGGAGAATTAACGAACCGAAAATGGGGAAAAAACTATACGTCTTTGTCAGGTCAGATACTCGCTGGATGGCTAGGGGAGTGGTCCGGTTACAGCTTGTATCTACGGGTCGACTTGCAGACTTTGTCTCGTGGGCAGTAGATTTCAAAATGTGCACTGAAAGCGTACATTTGGAATTGAAATCTGTAGACAAGGTTTTAAGAATATCATTTTAGTAATAATCATCTTTAGTTCAGAAAGATATTAATTACTCAGAGTTAACCTAAAGCACATTATTTCGAAAATGGCAATTTTTCAATTGCCTTAGCTTTTCGTTCGGTGTATTCACGTTCATAAGTCGAGGTTTTTCCTCCTTTCATTTATTGTTTTTTGTTTTTTTCTTGTTTTCCACTGAACGCTGAAAGCGAGAACGAATAGCGACAGCCGAGTCAGAAGTGGAACTAAAATACAAAAACTATTTGATATTTTATGCGGGATTTAAATTGATCTTAACGAAGCTTAATTGGGCGCATCTGTATGGGTGAGCGCTGCTCCGCTCTCCTGCACCAGTGTGCGTCCGTGTGAGCGTCCGTGTAGCGGTACTTGCGTCCGCCATATTGGAATTTCGTTGTGCGAACTGATCACAATCGCCGCACCAAGCAAACCCGACTGGAAATGGGAATGGGCGACGCGGGCATGGCGCATCCATGGAGTATCGCCGCCTCATGGCGGTATATAGTAGATATAGTAGATATAGTAGATACAGTAGGTATAGCAGAAATAGCCGATGTGCGAGTGTTGAGGCACGACAAAGAATGTCGTCGCTACCTCCGCTGATATGGAGGATGAGGGAAAGTCGGTGATGCTACTGCACCGAGAGAAGTTACGCGAAACTACAGGACTACGGGATTTGAAGGTATAGACCTGGACAACTACATATGTACATACCACTTTCCACTTTCAAATTAGCTAGAATGATTATTTTGGAAATAATTTTTCCCTCTTAAAACTGTTTAAAGAATCAATATTTTTAATATCTTTATAGACTTATTGAATTACACAATACATTGTTTTCGAAGGATTTTTATAATCATAAAGGATTCGAAGTACATCCTTGATTTTACAAGATCGTCATACATTTATTTTATTTCATTTTAAGGTGAAATTTTTTCGACTGTTGTCGCTGTTTGCGGTAATATCGCTGCTGAGGATGGACTGTCATCTCGGTGGGACAAGTGTGGATGCGATGATGATGGTGGTGGCGATGGGTTTGAGTATCTGCCTACCCCTTAGCCGTGGATCTGTCTGTCTGGCTGTCTTTCCGCCTGCCAGTGTGTGTATCTGGGTATGGAAAAAATATGAGAAAATATTCAGCAAAAGCTTAGCGCTCACTTGGCCAAACAGCGGCAACTGTACTGGACAATCATTTTTATAGATGATCAAAGCTAGATTAAAATTAACATATAACTTACTTTAATATATTTATAGATGCAATAGTTGTAAGAAACCCTTTCTGACTACTCCCTATTTATTTTAAACATTCCCTATGTTTAAGGCTATGAGTGCTAACTTTGTTTAATAAACCTAAACAATACATAGATACTTCACTTGCCTTATACAAATAAATAAAAAAAAATTTCTATAATATTATTAAAATAAAACGGATTACAAGATAGAATAATATCCGATCTACTTTGTCGTGATAATAGAAAGGGTTTAAACTCCCGTCCTTTTTATCTTATTTAACAACTAAATTACCTCTATAAAGTTCTTTGAAACCCATCTTATTTCTAAAAAGAAAACCTACCCGTAGTTCAACAACTCTTTTTGGACTTATAAAGACCTTTTCAGATATCTTCGATTTATCGCCAATCTCATTTGGAAGCCATTGATTGCCTGTATCATACTCTAACCTCCTTGGGTTCGAGGATCAAGAGTAATTAACTTTTGATCTTGCTCGAGGAGATGCTATCATCGCTCCTTGATCTCCCTTCCTGACTGTGTCCTTGCAACCTCCTCGTCCCTGTTTTCCGTATCCTCTCCCCTCCGGGTATCCTTGCAGCCAGACCCACATAATTGGCGCATTGGCTAATGCAAAATACTGCCTGATTATTCACACGCAACGACCCTGACTCCTTTCTTTGCCCTCGGATACCATCCCTCCCAGTTCTGGGTCGCGACCCAGTACCCACAGTATGGGGTGTATTTATTTGTTTGCATCTTCGGCTCTGATCGCGTGCCCTGCGTCCATTCTCTCAGAGATCTCGGCTTTGCCCGCATTTTGGAACCTGCCAGGCCGAAAAGTATCGAATCGTCCGGTTCCGTCTGTGTGAAAGAGATTTCTATGTTGTTTCCGCCTGGAATTCGATGGATTTTCTTCTTATGGTCCGCTGGTCGCTTATGATGGGAAAATTCGTGGATCCTTTGTGGGATCTTGGGAAGCTGAAGTTCCTAGCTGTATTTTATTTCATCAATGCGGGCTGGTCTTTGAGGTCAGAACTTTGACATTGGTTGTGACGTAGCTTCAACTTTGTCTTAATTAAGACACAAAATCTCTTTACTTCCCCAACAGCTAAGAACGGTAATGGTTTTTGGTTGCTTTGACGATTTGGTTTATATTTGACATCAGCTATTCTTCTTTTAATGAGTAAAACAATAAATTGAGAAGTTGCAACTTCTTCAATAGCTCTAGAATAGCAAAGCAAAATCTACCTTTTAATTAAACCTATAATATATGAGCTAAACATTTTATATATTTTGTATACTTAATTTTTAGTAAATAACTAAGTAACTGCATATTACTTAATTGTATTTCACATTATTTAAGCCCTTTATTTTCCCTCAAAGATCCCCGATCTCAACCTCCATTTGAATGTATCGCTTTTCCCACTTTCACCCTCCTCGACTGCAATGCCCACATGATTCGGCAGCCTTCTTCACTTTCCATTCAAATCTTCGGATCTGTCCAAATGCGCCATAACTTAGCCCCTGACTAAGTGCCCACCTCGCCGGAATTGGAGTACCAGCATCTGGCCAAAAGGTCACACGCAACAGAATCCTTGAGAGGGTGACACGCGCTGTGGGAAGATCGCGAGCAGGGAGTGGGAATGGATTGGAATTGGGAATGGGCTGAAGTGGAAGAAGAAAGTCACAAGCGTGCCAAGTCGAGCTCTTACAGGGGTTGCAACCTCGAGCCGAAGAACCCTCATGAGTCCAATTGGAACCACGACCATCGAAATTCCTTCGCCAGAAGTTAATTGTCCGGCCGACATGTGTGACGATGAAGGTGCATTGTTAGGGATGGCGATGACCGCTCTCGGATGAGGTGGACGCGGAATAGATGGGCTCTCGCAACTTCAGGCGGAACTAATCTGTTACAATGCAGTGCCAACAACAGCCCGCCAAATTGGGATTGAAAATGCATTGGTATTTAAAGAATTATCTATGAAACGTTCCCTAGCTCGATCTAAATGCATACAGCTTTGTAATTTTATTCCTTTTTTATGCTTAAATTTGGCAATAACTACTTCCACTGGCTGAATAAACGGCTTTTAAATAGAAACCACTGGAAAAACAAATCTTTTTTGTATTACCTTTCATATACTCAATCCTCCAAAGCCCTAAAGTCTTCGAATTTCGTAGCCGTAATAGACATACTTGTTCCTTCAAACCAAATTTATACCCTATCCCCAATAGATAAGTAATGGACCTAATGAACCAATGGCACTTCTATAGTATAATATATACATATATGTTCCTTTATTACTCGGTATGCGGTAGTTTGTAACTGCTACGTAACCAGAACATAAACAGTTCGAAAAGGGGTTCTCTTAATATGACCATTCTTACTTCTTCACCGATTATTAAGATATTCCGAAAATTTCCCAATGAATAACTATCCATTGAAAGTAATATCCTTAAGTAAACAAAATACAAGAAATGTCCAATTTAATAACCCCATTAGAGTCCTTTAATGCGAACTAGGAACTGATCGCCCGTAGAGGCGAAAGTCCCGTTCCCAGGACCCCATCCTGCCGTGCTCTTCCGTTCCCAGAATATCTCGATCTGCTGGTAGCCGCGTGCCTGCGCTTCTGAAGCCCTAAAACTGGACCCAGGCAGCCAGACACAGTCAAAAAAAGAAATAAAATGAAAGGAAAAAATCGCAATGTAGGGGAGACCACACCCCGCCGAAAAGAAAATCGTCGAATCGCAGGGGCAGCGGAAAAGTCACACGCGCCAGCATGAAATGCACAGAGCGGCAGTCGCATGCGCCGTCCCGCTCGCACGGCGGTAATGGCGGCAGCCGGAGGGCTGCGATTGGTTGCTGCCGGCGCTGCTGCTGCGCTGCCGCCTGCGCCGGTATAAAAGGACAATCATCGCCAGTAGCCGAGTCAATTAAGGCCAAAGACTCGAGCGGTGAGCGTGCAGCTCTACTCCCAAATATCTGACATCCTAACCAATATACAAGTAGCACCAGCAACCAACCAGTTATGTGTTTGCCTAATGCAATTAACTACTGATTTAAAAATTCAGCGGCGATAATTGAGTTCAAAATCAGCCGAATACACTAAATGGATTGAAAGTGTCGCAGTGGTGCAAGTGTTTAGCTAGTGTGGTGTGCTTAGTGTTATTTCTGTGCGATCCAAGGATTAGAGACGTGGACGATGGAGCACGACAGCTTCGATGATCCCATTTTCGGGGAGTTCGGCGGCGGCCCGCTAAATCCACTGGGCGCCAAGCCCTTGATGCCCACCTCAACGGCCATGCATCCCGTGATGCTGGGCAGTGTCCACGAGTTGTGTAGCCAACAGCAGGAGCAGCAGCAACGACTGCCCGACTGCAACACCATTCTGCCGAATGGCGGAGGAGGTGTAGGAGCAGGCTCCGCCGCAGGAGGATCGCCCAACTATGTGACCAAGTTGGACTTCGTTAACAAGATCGGCTGCTACTCGCCCAGCCAGAAGTACGAGTACATCAGTGGACCGCAGAAGCTGGTGGAGCAGCAGCACCATCAACACCATCAGCACTACACGGCCACGCCCCCGCCCAGCCACAATGGCATCCTGCTGCACAAGCAGTCCTCCCAGCAGCAGCAGCAACAGCAGCAGCTGGTGGGCATCCTGGACTATCACCCACTCAACGGCAAGCTGGACTACTCCTCGTCGCCCAAGGATCAGTATGAGCCGCAGCAGCAGCAGCTGCAGCATCTCTACGGCGGCAGTCCGCATCATCTGGACCATTTGGATCATGGCAGTGACGGCATGCTGCAGGACTCCTCACCCGTGATGATCAACGGAGGATCCGCAGGGGGCAAACTCAAGAAACCCGATGAGATGTGCTCGCAATTGGAGGCGGGTGGAGCAGGAGTTACTCCCCCGGGCAGTTCCTCCACGGTGGTCAATGGCACCACCAATGGCACCGGCAACACCAACTCCTCCTCCGCTGTCGTCGGCATTCAGGGGTCGGCAGGCACAGCGGGAGGCGTGGCAGCTTCTGCTTCCAAAAAGGACGGAAGCGGCAGCAAGAAGAAGGGCGATCCCAATGGCATCAAAAAGAAGAAAACGAGGTAAGCGGTCGGAGCTGCCCCACTCCTAATTAATTTAACGACGGGAAATCAATGAAATTATGAGGCACAAGATGATAGCACTTGCTATTTATGGCCGTGACCACGGGGCGTATGAGCAATTTCGCGTAAGAACATCCTTGAAACTCGGGGGGAATCCCATGCAATCTGGGGGGCTAATTATTAGATAATGAGTTTCCATAGCGGAGGTGGCCAACGGTGACAGATCTGCAGAACGTGGTTGCCTTAGTGGAGTTTAGTAATATCTTAAACTATATATTCAACTCGTAACCCTTTTATAATATTACAAATAGATTGTTTAATAAAAACAAGAGAGAACGCTATAGTCGAGTTCCGCGACTATCTGATACCCGTTACTCAGCTAGTGTAAGTGCGAAGGACAGTTTTTAGCGGTTTGTGGGCGTTAGAGTGGGCGTGGCCAAAAGTTTTTTGGCAAATAGATAGAAATTTACAAGACTAATACAAAAATGAAAAAATATCAAAACATTTTTCAAAAGTGTGGGCGTGGCAGCTTTGAGCGGTTTGTGGGCGTTAGAGTGGGCGTGGCAAAAAGTTTTTTTGCAAATCGATAGAAATTTGCAAGGCCAATACAAAAATGAAAAAATATTAAAACATTTTTCAAAAGTGTGGGCGTGGCAGTTTTGGGCGGTTTGTGGGCGTTAGAGTGGGCGTGGCAACATGATTCGACAAACTTGCGCTGCGTCTATGTCCCTGGAGTCTGCATTCCTAATCTCAACTTTCTAGCTTTTGTAGTTCCTGAGATCTCGACGTTCATACGGACGGACAGACGGACATGGCCAAATCGACTCGGCTATTGATCCTGATCAAGAATATATATACTTTATATGGTCGGAAACGCTTCTTTCTGCCTGTTACATACTTTTCAACGAATCTAGTATATCCTTTTACTCTACGAGTAACGGGTATAAACATCCGTGTACTTTTTCAATAGCCGAGTCGATTTGGCCATGTCCGTCTGTTTGTCCGTATGAACGTCGAGATCTCAGGAACTACAAAAGCTAGAAAGATTGAGATTAAGCATACAGACTCCAGGGACATAGTCGCAGCGCCAGTTTATCGAATCATTCTGCCACGCCCACTCTAACGCCCACAAACCGCCCAAAGCTGCCACGCCCACTTTTTTTTTTTTTTTTTTTTTTTTTTTTTTTTTTTGCCCCACTCTAACGCCCACAAACCGCCCAAACTGCCACGCCCACACTTTTGAAAAATGTTTTAATATTTTTTTCATTTTTGGATTTGTCTTTTTTTTTTTTTTTTTTTTTTTTTTTGTCTTGTAAATTTCTATCGATTTGCCAACAAACTTTTTGCCACGCCCACTCTAACGCCCACAAACGGCCAAAAACTGTCAGTGTTGAAGACCTCCTTCGCACTTTCACTGGCTGTGTAACGGGTATCAGATAGTCGGGGAACTCGACTATAGCGTTCTCTCTTGTTTAATGTATAAAATGTGTATAATGTATTTTTTGAATAGAACTGTTTGTACGAAAGTTTCAAATCCCTATAATACGACCAACTGTACCAACTATATAAAACCCACCCAGACTTTCAACTAATACATTTACATATACATACATACATACCGGTATATTCCATTTTTTCTTTAGAACCACATTTACTGCCTATCAGCTGGAAGAATTGGAGCGAGCCTTCGAACGCGCTCCGTATCCTGATGTTTTCGCCCGCGAGGAGCTTGCCATCAAGCTGAATCTAAGCGAATCCCGGGTGCAGGTGTGGTTTCAAAACCGACGGGCCAAGTGGCGCAAGCACGAGCCGCCGCGCAAGACTGGCTACATCAAGACGAGTACTCCGCCGACGGCGACGCTCAATCCCGGAACCCTAGCCCCGCCGTTCACCAGCTATCCGCAGACCACGACGGTCACGCCGCCGGGCAGCATGGACAGCTGGACCAGCTACCAGACGCCCTACGAGCTGACGCCCCAGTTCAGCCTACTCTCGCCGGCGGCCAGTCCGTATGGCACCTATTCCGGCCAGTACGGTGCCTATGTGCACGAAAGCCAGCTCTTCCCGATGCGGCACTACGAGTACGGCAGTCCCACGCGCATGGAAATGGGCGCCACATCCGGTTCGGTGGCCGGAAACGGAGAAGAGGCGGTGCCAAATGGGGGAAGCTATCAGCCGGCGGAACTACAGACCGCCCAGCAGCAGCAGCAGTTGGCCGACGGCACACTGGTCACCGTCCATGCCCACCAACAGCAGCAGCAGGCGCAGCAGCAACTCAATGGCAAGTACCTGAGTGCCGAGGAGGCCAAGTACGTGCACCTGCAGTGCCATCAGAGTGGAGCCGGCTTAGAGCTAAGTCCCGGCGCTAGCTGTCACCTGGTTGAGGCGCAGGGCCAGCACTATGTGACCACGGCGACGGGGGGAGCTGCATCCGCAGGCGGCACCAGCAGTGATGACAACGACAGCGGCGGCATTCAGACAGTGATCAAAAGCGAGGAGGTCGCCCAGCAGCAACAGGCACAGAGCTACGTCCTGCCGCCTTTTTTGCACTGAGAGAAATGCTCACACAACGGCGACAGCAACAGCAACAACACCAGCGACGCTGGGCCACGCCCACCAGCATGCCGAGCGCCCGTTTCCGGCGGCCATTTTGAAGTGATGGGGGCGTGGAGTGTGCAGCATTTCCAATTGTGCTCCTCCGACTGAAAGTGGGGCTCCAGAAAAGCCGATTCTCAAAGACAAGTAGAATTCATCATCAGTTTACTCAAAACTAGTTTTGTTTCAAAGATAATCCTATAACAAGTACGGAAAGTCCAAATGTATTAGACCAGAACCTTGATATTTTATTTACTAAGAAAATAATATTATTGTTAGTCAATATTTCCACTCCGTTGGAGTTTTTCTGGCCAGTCCCACGCAGTTTCTGGCCACTATTTTCACATTGCCATAGGTTCCTTTTAGGTTAAATTATGCAAGTTGCAACAACGGAATCCACAAGTCTTGCCAAATCATGCGGTTTTCTTCAGTCTAAGTCTAGGTTAGTCCAGGATTAGGGGTTCTGCCACGAGAGCCCCGCCCCCAGAATGCATTCCAAATGTGCCTTACCAAACGGGAGACAAGTGACCTCCCACTGGGAAGCTTAGTCGCCCAACAAATTTAGTTCTAGTTATCCTACTCGTAGGCTAAGCCCCATTTGCTGTTGTGTAGTTAGACAATAAAATGCCTTTTATCTTGTATAATGGCTTACAAATTTATTACTTACTAATTTTGTAAAACGGCTTGCAAATTTTGTTACACCTACATTCAATTTAGTTAAATTTATAACTGTAACCAATACACTAGGACACTTTGCAAATGTATATAATAGACGTATAAATAAATCGTATTTTGTACCAATAATTGATCAACTTCCAGGTCAAAAAAGGAATAACATAAAATGTTTGAAAACAAAAGGGATGGTTTTAACACATCTTCTTGAAGACAAGAAGTAATATACAATATTTAGAAAATAATATAGCAGATTCAGAACATAATTAATCGCTGTGGAGCGACATCAGATTCTTTTAAAGAAATCAAAATCAATACCAATCAGAACTAAGCAAGAAATCACAAATAGAATAGAATAATTTCCCTATCAGGTACAGTACGAAATCAAAAATACTTTATGGACATAAAAGCAAAGCGAATAGTGGCTATTTTCACGTGGACACAGTGCCCTGTTCCAAAACCACTTGCCAATCGATGCCTTTGAAGAAGGCGTGAGCCTGCAATTGATCGTAGTCCAAACGTAGCTCCGGAGAAAGCTGCAGCAGCTGTTCCAGCAGATCCTTGGCAAGATCTGAAATTTCCAAGGACTCGCTAGGGTACTGAACACAACCATAGAGTTCCAGTTGCCCTGGGTGAGTAACTTTGTAAGGCTAAAAGCAAAGCAGATTGGCATTAGCGAAACATTTTAGATCGGAGACTTTAAACTCACCACTCCCAGCAGGAGCTGATAGAGCACCACGCCGTAGCTCCACCAGTCCGAGCGGAAAGTAAGCGGTCTTTCTGGGGCCACAAAGTGGTTAGCCAATGCCTCCAAGCTCAGCGCCTTGTGCACATAGTTGTCGTCCGAGCTCAGACCCTCGTTCTGGTAGAAATACGTCAGCAACAGCTGACCCTTGGCGCCCAGTAAAATGTTGCCCATGTGCAGATCCCGCAGGATAACGCCCTTGCCGTGCAGACTGTGTATGGCGATGGCCAGTTCGCAAGCCCACTGACGCAGGCACTGCTCCGGAATGGGTTTACTTCGGATGCGATTTTCATCCGCCTTAATTTTTTTATTTGGCGTAACGACTCCCGCTTGCAGGTTACTCAGTGTGTTTGTTACGGACTTTAAAAGCTGCTGGGAGCTGCGAACCAAATCACTGACGTCACTGTCTGATGTAAGAGGTTTCTCCTTCCCTTCCTCCTCATGCTCTCGGTCCGATGGAAAAAGTTCTTCATAATTTTCGCTTTTAATACCCGTGGGCGTGTAGCTCTGCAGATATTCGTATAACCTACCGCCCTCGGCATGCCGCAAAAGCAGGAAAATCTTCTGCTCTGACTGAAAGAAGAGCAGCAGCTGGACCATGTAAGGCACCTGTTGGGGCAAAAATATGCTCTGGGTCAGCGAGTGACTGGCCGGCTTCTCGATGCCCTTCATAATGGCAACCGGCTGCTGCGATTTCGTCACACACTGCACCTGCATCACACGATCTTGGAGTATCTGCAGCACCTTGTAGCGGGCCAACTGATTCCAGGGGCACTCCAAATGGGTCACACTTCCGCCGTCTATCGTATCCAGAGAGAGCTGGAACTGCAGCTTCTTTGTCGGACAATCGTTAGCCAAGAAATTGGCGTGTATCTCCTCAGCCCGAGTCAAGTATTTGGCGATCTTCGCCTTGGCTATAAATCTGCGCTCCTCGCTGCTATCTTGCTTGGCCCCATTGAGCAGCAGGTCCACACCATGCTTGTACCGCTCGTGGGCTTCCGCGTACTCAAGGTTTACCTCCGCTTGAACGGCATGACTGAACTCTAGAGCCGCCTCATAAATGTAGTCGCTGTCGTCGCTTTCTATGGAAGCCATGGGCGTAAGAAGGCGTACGTATTCCCTTTTTGACGGGATTATATCTGTCTTGGGTTCCTGTTTAGTTTCTAATTCAGTTTCAGTTTCTTTGGCTTGGGATTCATTGCTTGTTTGCTCCTTATCACAACGCGGATCTAGAGGCGTGATGCCCCCAGCATCGTGTGGGTCATAGGGCAAGTCTAGTTTATCGCATATGTCGGCTATGGCTCCAGCGCACGTTCCTGTTTCCGAGCCACCGGGTCTTCCACCACCTCCGCAGCCATTGTCTTCCGTCTGCAGCCGTAAAGATCGTTCCACATATAGCTTTTTAAGAGGCGATCCATTTGGTGAGGGCGTCTCCTGGAAGAACTGCGTGAATGTTGAGCACTTGTACAGCGCCGGATGCTGGGAGGCAAAGTCTAATAACTGCAGGATGTACTCCTTTCGTCGCTGGATGACTGCCGCATCGAATCGCTTGAAATATGAGCTATCTGTGGGCACTGGCAACTTGCCGGGTAGTTGGAGACTCTTGTGCCGCCGGCTAAGCTCGCGATGCAACCGCTTGACATCGTGAAACCGTTTCCACACCACCAGGCAGGTCAGAGCCTGAGGTACCGACCTCGGGAAGACCTAAAAGTGGCTGAGGTTTACTATTTGGCACAGTTTATATCCCCCAAAAACCGTCTTACAATCGAGGTGATTTTGTATATTGTGTAGCCGCCCTTGTGCTCCTGGGTGTCCGTCACGGTGAAGCTGTGGATCCAGCCCCCCAGGTTGAGACTCATTCTAGTAGCTGCTTGAAGACCTAGCGGTTTAGTTTTTAAACATATTTCCCATATCAAATGTCGTTTTTCCCCAACTTTTTTAGCAACATAAAAGCTAGTGTGACCAAAGCATCTTAGGCGGACCATTACCTTCGAAGTAAATTGACAGCATTGACTAACTTATCTCCATAACTTAGAACGAAAAAAATAATCAAAAAATAAATTAACCCCTTTTTTCTTAAACACTTATGTTTCAATAAAAAGAACTGTCATATTTTTTTAATTTAAATATATACTGTAATCGGACACTATATTATCATCGATATGGACACCAGCATTAAGGCATGAAGGAAATGGATTGTGTCCAGACTAAACTAAATTAAAAGTGACAGAACTGGGAGACCCTGCTAAGAGCATTGCTTTGAGTGACTTAGCATACTGCTTTTCGAAATGTGTCATAAAGCTATCAAACTTAAAAACGGTCAAATATAAGCTAGGCCGTTAACCGATTTTTACAGGGATCATCCAGACAGAAATAGAATCAATATAGAGACTTTTCCGATTTTACCACCATCGCTGGCGCATGCGCACCGCACGCGTCATGCGTTTTTTAGGTGCTCATCGGGCCATCGCCCATCAATTTTAGTGTTTCACCCGCCGCCCGACACGGTCACACCGCTCGAGAAGTAGAGAAAAAAGAAGGCGACGAATCAAAGGCAGCAAGCAGCAAGCAAAATCGACGCCGCACGTACCGGGAGCATTTAAATAATTTTTTCTGTGGATTAATTTAACCGAAAAGGCTTCAACACAATGACTGAGCGCGAGAATAATGTGTACAAGGCAAAGCTGGCCGAACAGGCCGAGCGCTACGACGGTGAGTAGTGTCTAGAAATTGAGAAAAAAAAAATGGTAGAAAACGGTAGAAAAATGCGAGTAGAGTAGGGAAAATTTTCTCGACTGAGGAGCGCCAACGCTTTGGGGAGGGGTCGCCTCAGATTTTTTTCTTCCCGATCCATTGCGTCGTCGCGTGGTCGTTGAAGTCTGCAGCGCCACTTTTCGTCCGATTTTGCCAATTAAAAAGTTTTCAGCCAGAGAAAATAATGGAAATTTTAAATTTTCATCTGTGTAGCTGCAGTCGAAGCGACGCAGTGTTGCGATGAGTAGTATTTCTTGCGAAAAGACTGAGAAGGACGGGAGGTGGAGGAAGCAGAAAGAAGTGGAAGAAGAAGCAGCGCGTCGGAAGAACGAAAAGAGATGAACATAGTGTAAAACCTGATTTTTACCGGCAAAAATTCGCGTGGTTTTGCACAAAAAGAGAAAGAAACGGAATTGCGTATTATAATTTACAGTAAATAGTTTGCTTTTCTACTTATATTCATTCTTTTTGGAACTATGTAGTATTAGCTTAGAGGGGGAAATTGTGTGTATTTGGCGTTGCGAGCGAGGGCTGCGCCGCAGTGAGCATTTCATTTTCTTCCTTGGTTGCTAAGGGCTGTTTGTAGCTGTTTCCAGTTCGCTTTTTTTCTTCGTAGTTGTTAAGGCGTAACTTTCTAGAAACGACACTTTTTTGGGGTTTCTAGTTTGTTAAATACATTTATTCCACACCCAAAATCAATGATTGTTGGGCAGGGGAATAGGGCAGTCCTCTCTTTCAGACCCCCTTTTTTCCACGAAATGTGCTTTTCATGCGCAGCAGCAGCGGCGTCGTCACCATGCCGTTGCTGCGAAAAATCGATGAATGAATCGATTGTGTCGCCGGCTGTCTCCCTCTCTCACTTTCGGCCTATTGCTTAATTCGTTATTTATGCAAATTAGTTGCGGCTAGTTGCAAGCAGTTATGCGGCCACTTGGCAACCCTGTCTGATAATGCGAAAAAAGGAAATATACATTTTTCTCTGCTTCTTCTGTTACTCTCGCATTACTCATGCTTTTTGCGCATGTATGCGTATGTGTGTGTGCATGGAAGTGTGCGTGAACCGATGAGTGTCTGCCGAGCGGTTTTTATTGTTGCTTTTTCAGTAGCCTTAGCTTATATTTAATAAAAAATACTCAAATTAATTAAAAAGGCAGCTCAAAATGCAAAGATAGCCGTCGTGGGAGGAGGACGGAAAATTCGGCATTTGCAAAAAGCGCGCGCTTAACCAATTGCCGTAAACGCTGCGTGCGCTAAAACGGGATAGCTAGTGTGCCTTAGTTTCGGCGACGCCGCACAGTGGCTCTAAAATGTTAACAAACATTTGGCGATTCCTACGTCCCCTGATTCTTTTTGTTGCTGTATTTGGGCAGCGAATATAGCAACAATAATTGCAACAGTACTCTGCAACTAATTGCCTGCCAAACTGACAACATTAACGGGTGGTGGCGCGGCAAAGAAGTCAATCAACTATTAGCACACATAAACATGCATACATACACCACTGGGGATATTTGTGTCTGTATCACATGTTTGTCTTCTTATTTTCTCCCATTGGTGTGTGTTGGTGTGCAGCACTTGGCGTTGGCCTTGTCGCACTTGGACATTTTGCGGTGGAGCTCACGCTGGAGCACCAATACCAGGGCGCACAATGAGAGGAAGAGCGGCGGAGAGCGGAGCGGCGAAGCCGCCAGCCGGCAATGTCTGCGCCCCCAATCTGAACTTGCCTCGCCCTCCGCCCCATGATCTCCTCTCCACTCCCCTTTTCTGCACACATTAACGTCAGTCTTTAAGTGTGCTTTCTCAGGTGCTGCCCCCTGCGCCCCCACCCCCTCTCCGTGCTCCTTCCATCTTGCGCTCTCCGCGTTCTATCTACATATTTTTCGAGGTCGCGCGCTGCTTTTTTCGTTGATTTTCGTTCTCGTCAATGTCGTCAATATGCGCAAAAGGCAGACACAAAATGAGTGGAAAATGTAGCATACATAATGTTGATTGATGGTCGGTGGGTGGGGTGGTGTTAGGTGTGTTTTGTTTGTTGCTTGAATTGCACCATTTTAGGCGCTGTTGTTGCTGCTTCCTTTGTCTAATTACACATTCTCTGCTCGTTGTAACGGTATGTGCGCATGTTTTCAGCTGCTGCGCCCTTATGCCACTCACACACACACGAGCAAAAGACACACCCACAGGCGACTGATAAGGGAGGGGGTGGAAAATCCTGCCCATTCCTTTTGCTCCCTATTTCGCTCCAATCTTACATTCCAGCTCGCGTGACTTTTTTATATTTTCGGATGTTTCGTCAGTGGGTGGTGGTGGGTTACTTTTACAGGGTTGTCGCCAGTTTATCAAATTCCTATATTTTTTTTTTCGAAAAACATCGCATTTTAAATGGCCACGCTCTTTTTTCTTGAATAGTAATAATTTTTCATGAGCAACATTGTGAATGCTTTGCTAAACAGATTAAATTCTCAAGAAGCTACTCAGAATCACTTTTGTACTTATACATTGAAAAGATACATTGCATTGAACAAATGTCTGTCGTTTTTCGTTTTTTCGTATTAACAAATTGGCTACTATTTCTTGAACTTTGCAGTTTCTGCTCAAAGTTTAGATGTTTCGAGAAGTTTCCATTTCTTTTCTCCATTTCGTTGGTCTGCAAATGATTTATCATGCCCGCGGGACTTGGTTCTTTATTTTTGGGACGCGTTTATTGATTTTCGCCTTTCTATATGTACATTATTTAGTGACTGTGCTGACGCGCATGTCTCATAATTGGTAGTGTATTACTTACTACTAAGCAACATGTGCGGTATACTTTTAAAGCTGGGAGGATCCCAGCCACCATCCCCAAACGCCACCCACCGCCCACCTGCTCCTCCCCTTATCCGATTATTTTTTATGCGTAAGTAAGCCTCGCTTGCACCCGTCGTAAAATGCGTGTGCACATCTCCAACACATCGGTAACAAACAACCCGCCAATGCAAGCAACAATGTTTGAAGTTCGATCGTAGCCACAAAAGTTCGTGAATCATGCAACTTTATTGGCAATTTTTCACAAATACGTGCTACAACAAAAATCGCACTAATAAGCAGACAGTCGGCAAATGGTCCGATGTCTCTGTGGGTGTTTGTGTGCGAAATACGTCAGCAGCTGACGGGCAGTTGGTGCGAGCGAGAGGGCAGACTGTGCAAGTCAGCAAACGCGCTAAACTTACAATATTTCCGTAGTATAGCTTTGTATTGTTATCAACAAGATATGTCCGAGATAGTTGGCTGCAACTGCTTTTCCAGGGACAGCAATGCAATGATAATTAAGATGATTTGGCTCGGTAGTATTATACATTTCCCACGGCTAGGTATCAAAACTTATCTTCCTTAAATGAAATATTAATCATAAGGCCGCGACAAGCGTTAAAATGAAACGCCGAAAATATATTTAGATTTCACTAAACTGTCTCGAAAAGGAAATGAAAAACCAAAATGATATCAGCTCTTAACCTGCTCACTTTACTGTGATATACGAGCTCCTTGTTTGCTTCCGTGCCGAGTTCCGAACATGTGATTCATGACGCAGTTTTAGATGGTGATGCAGACGCAGATAGAGATGCCCGATAAGGCCGATAGGATTGGGTGCAACAATGTGGCGGAAGCCCTTATCACCGGCTGATTGGATGGCCCTGTATTGGCATGACAGAACCAGTTGAATCGGGCGTAGCGCAACTCCAAGTTATGCATAAATATATGTGCATCAATATATCATCGCGGATTGGGCGTGTCGCCGATAAGAAATAGAAAATAGGTAGTCTAAGCAGCCGCGGGGACAAGGACAAGGGTGGGAAAAGTCCAGATAACAAGCCTTCAATACCTTGGACACAATTCAAATTATCTACTGAAATATATATCATGAATATTCGAATAAATCTTCATGAATTTCCTATTCAAATGTTTGTTTTTCGTTCTTAATCTTAGCATAAAAAAAGTTTATAAATAAAAATAAGTTTATAAACGAATGCACATTAAAATTATGTGACGAATCCTTAAAACATTTGTATTCTACGAAGTTGTTGATAAAATAGCGTCTGATAGCATTCTGTAGATTACATCATAAACATTAATTCATAAGGGACACTTTGTTTTTAAATGACTCATTGCACCTTATTATTGTAAGCATAAGCGGGTTTAAAATTTACTTTTGTATACTAAAGACCACACCTCTTTAATTTTTGTGTCCATTTCAGAAATGGTGGAGGCCATGAAGAAGGTCGCCTCCATGGACGTAGAGCTGACCGTCGAGGAGCGAAATCTGCTGTCGGTGGCGTACAAGAATGTGATCGGAGCACGCCGAGCTTCGTGGCGCATCATTACCTCGATCGAACAGAAGGAGGAGAACAAGGGGGCTGAGGAGAAACTGGAGATGATCAAAACCTACCGCGGACAGGTGGAGAAGGAGCTGCGCGACATCTGCTCGGATATACTGAACGTGCTCGAGAAGCATCTCATTCCATGCGCCACATCCGGCGAAAGCAAAGTATTCTACTATAAGATGAAGGGCGACTACCATCGCTACCTGGCCGAGTTTGCCACCGGCTCAGACCGCAAGGATGCGGCGGAGAACTCGCTGATTGCCTACAAGGCGGCCAGCGATATTGCTATGAACGATCTACCCCCAACACACCCCATCCGCTTGGGCTTGGCATTGAACTTCTCGGTGAGTTATTGACTAGGAAGTCCTTAAATACACGATGTCTTATGAATTCTGTATTTTTGAAATCATTGCAGGTGTTCTACTATGAGATTCTCAACTCGCCGGACCGCGCTTGCCGCTTGGCGAAAGCCGCTTTCGATGATGCCATTGCCGAGTTGGATACGCTGAGTGAAGAGAGCTACAAAGACTCGACACTCATCATGCAGCTGCTGCGCGACAACCTCACATTATGGACGTCCGATATGCAGGCAGAAGGTAAGTTTTAATCACACCCACTTGTTCGGCTCCGTTATTAAGTTCTAAATATTATACTAAGAAGTAGACCCCAACGCAGGTGATGGCGAGCCCAAAGAGCAAATCCAGGATGTTGAGGATCAGGACGTGTCGTAATTTAAGTAAACCCCCGCCCTTCCATTTAAAACACATTATATACCTTCTAAAGTAAATATAATACCATATAATATATATGCATACAACAACAAGAAACAACAGCAACATCAAGAACAACAACATGGAACCAACACGGCAGGAACAACATCCCAGCGCCGCCGACGAACGACAACCATAGCAGCCGATTTCAAAAGTAACAACAGCAACAGCAGCAACATAAAAACAGCAAGCAAACCAGCAGCAACAATTTGTCATCAACAATAAACAGCATGGAAAACAACAGCACAAAAACAGAAAAAACAAACCAAACTAAATGTTTGAAAATTGGGCGGCCTGGTGGGCGTGGCGCGGCTGTTGCTGCGGCACAGAATCGCAACGAAAAGAATTCGCGGTACTATTAAGTTGTGGTCGCTTCGCGATTTGGCTCCTCCACGTTAGAAAACTGCAACATCAACTCTACTACATTTGAATTTTTTGCATTCGAAAAACCAAGCATTATATTATATTTAAATAAATATTATATTTAATTATGAGAAGCAAAAACAAAAGAAATAATCTTCATTTAAACCACAATACAACACAAGCAGGAAAAGAACGAAAATCGAGAAACAATCACTCACACGAGTAGATCACAAAGCAAATTTCATCGAGTTGGCATGCATTAATTTTTAAAACAATCTTTAAATACGACAGCAACACGTAAAATACAACTTTAATTTTAAGCCAATAATAAACGTGAGAACGAGGAAATAAAAACGAAAAACGATTTAATAAGCGCAAACGTAAAAGTAAAACATAAAGTCGAAAATGTAAGGAAAAAATACAGCAATTAATTTAAATTTAATACATGAATAAAACGTAACTGGAGAAAACGAAACGAAATGAGCAAACAGGATGAAAGACGCAAAAGCTTAAAACTATATTAAATGAGAAAAAGGAATGTTAGTTAAGCGAAATTCAAAACGATTTCTTAAGCTTAAATTTGTATGTATGTAAGTGTACTGTTCAAAAACACCGACACACTCGCACAGACGCAAACGAAACACACACAGACACCCATATTACGCATACGAGCTGTTTGTTTTCCCTTAACGCTTCCTTGTTCTCTCACACTCGCATTAACACTTACACCCTTGCATGGTCAAATAAAAAAAAACCAAATAATCGAACGGGGATTTGGTTGATTTCTGTTTTTCGCCTGTCGTTTTGAGTTTTCCATCGCAATCGCAACCAATTTTCTTCATCATCTCTTACCTTGCGCAACAAAGAAAACATATTAATAATATAGAAAAGTATTTGTAGTTGCTAAATACAAGAAACAAAAAGAATACAAAACAAAAACAACGGTACATATATATATATATATATATATTGTATACATATATACTTGTATATTTTCTATGCCTACCACTTATGTAATTTGTAGAGATTTCGAACTTTTCCACACTCCGCCCCCCAGCTAACAACCCCTCCAAAGATTCCGATTCCGCTCCCCATGTCCAAAACCCCTAGACAGAAACCTGGACGGAGACCTACATCACAACTGCAACCGACGAGTATCATTTGATTTAGCCTGAAGTCCAGTAAACCAAGAGATCCCCCACAAGAACAACATCATCGGCAGCATTCTCTGTAGCGTGTCTGCGTGATTAGCGAAGGAAAATAGAATGACATGAGCTGATGAGCTGAGCAGCTACAGGAGAATTTTCGCACGAGCTTATTTGCAGCTCTTTCCCTTGGTTTTTTGGTTTTGGGTTTTGTTTTTTAATAAATGAGGCGCGCAAAAAGTAAAGGAGAGAAGGCAGACTAATATTTTGCAGTCGCCAAATAGAAAAGGCCCGTGTAGGAAGTTAATTAAGCATAAATCAGACGCGGCAGCATCAACAGCTACATTCTTGAACGGAACAACAACAGCAATACATGAAACCAGCAGCAAAAACTGACATTCGTATTCATTTCAAATAAAAATCATAAAAAAACAACAATTGGCCATCTCAATGTTTTGTTAATTGAATTTGAGGCTCGTGTTTCTATGGTCTTGTTCAAATGGTCACTGGCAATCATCGAAAGATTGAATATATAGAAAAGTTTTCCTTATCGACACAATGGCTTTAATTGATAGTTTACTATTTTGCGGGGAGTCGCCTATTAATAACAATGAAATCTGTTGTTTTGACAACGATTCCTTTTAGTTTTTAAACGTTATTTGACGCTTTTCTCGATATATCGCATTCAGAAGTTTAAAGAAATGTTATTATAAGATAACCTACCAATTATTGAAGTCTACAATATAGATTTGCAAACAAATTCGTATTTTATCAGCATTATCATTTGTTAATCAAGAACAGCAATAAATCGAGATCAAAACCACTTCCGTAATTAATTATACGCTCGCCTTATCTGAAATGATATGATTCGTACCTCACATGTATTGGTATATACAAAGAATATTTACAGCTTAGAAAGCGCACTGCTGGTGCTCAAAAGAAATATGTGCCAAACTAAATCGCTAGTCTGTGGTCATTGCAAAATATAGGCAGGCAGGCAAAGAAGAAAGTGACGTTTCTGGGTCAAATCAGAAGCGTCCACTTAAGCTCAATGTCGCTGGGCCAGAAGCAACAAGAATAGTGGGTCTAGTGGCCATTGTTTTCAGCTTGTTGATGTGCACAATGGAAAGGCCGATGCATACAGATACAAATTCTCAGATATCTATATTTGAAATCTGGACAACAGCTGGAAGAGGAAAAGGTAAAGAAACAGCAAGACCTGAATGCGGATTAGTTGCAAAACGTTGCTCGAGTCTCGGAGATGGCACTGCAGCTGCAAATTGAGAAGCTCAAAGGTTTGGACAACTACAAGGCCTGGTCGATGACGGTGCGGGCGTATCTGGAGTCGGAGGAACTCTGGACGGTGGTGGAGAATGGTCCCGAGAACAACGAGGAGGTGAGTAATGGTGGCACCGTCTAAGCTTACAGCAAACCCATGCCCCATACTCCTTGCAGTCCCTGCTGAAGGACAAGCGAGCCAAGTTTTTGATTCTCTGCCTGATCGAGACAAAGCTGTGCCAATTCATGGTCAGCATCCGCACGGCCCGGGATCTGTGGAATTACCTGCGCACCCAGCACTCGCTGCGTTAAAGTAAAAATCAATATAGATCAGATTCAGTCCATTGTATTACAAATATGTATATGAATTACATTTCGAAAGCATAGCGCTTTTTTCCTAGGCCTCCGGGAGTTCGATAACTACAGGCTGGTCCTCTGGGTCTTCGTCCAGCAGGCCCTCAAATTCCCATCCCAACTTTTTCTCTAGCCGCTTCGTTAGCCGTTCAGCGCTGACACTTAAACCGCCAGCATGCAGATTGACCAGCAGTTCGCGTACATCTTTGTAGACGGTGTTATGCGGACCAGGCACCATCAGCTCCTCGGGCAAATGGGGCAGTTGGTGGGCCAAAACCTCGCTGTACTTCATGTACGTTAACTTATGCTTTGTGACCGCCGTTTGCGAGTGAGCAAGCAAGCCCAGAAGCTTGCGCCAGTGGGCCAGCGACTCCACAGAATAGCCCACGAGGAAAAATGCGTAGGCCAGCTGAAGTTCCTCAATGAGTCCGTCATCGGTTTCGAAGCCTTCGAGCAGTTTGTGAACAGCATTTATGCAATCCAAGGCGTGGCGAGAAACTTCAGCGGGCTGGGCATCGTGAGGAACACGCAGGGGTACGGTACTGAAGCGCGGAGCTGTCCCTTCCACGGGTTTTAGGTCCGGCAGAAGTTCGCTCTCATCTAAGAGAAGCCGAGCTGCAGCATTCCGGCGGCTGATACTGCCAGTAGCGGCTCCTCCGCGCGGCCGATCTGCGTCCGGACAGGATTGCAGTGTGATGTTCGTGCGGATGGTTCCTTCTGAGGGACGACAGCGATTCACGCATGATTCCGTCACGCTGCCGGTGAGTTCCTTCCACTGAACCACATAACGATAGTCGTACGGCGCCAGCACACGCTCCAGTTGGGCCAGGTTTTTGCGGATTCGGTCTCGCTCCACTTCCGGTTCGGCAATCCTCCGAGGGCGCAGTTCCTCCAGTTCGTGGTCCCACTCTCTTACGACAATCTCATTCGGATGAAAGAAGTGCACGAATCCGACACGAGGAGCTGCATCGCCGTAAGGACCTCGGGAGGAGCACCATACATAGTGGACTCCGGGTGGGATCATCTTGACACCTCGGAAATCCGAACCAATGGTGTATGCACACAGATCAATGCCAAATTCCGTGCCCTCGGGTACACCGGCGATGACCAGGACTCCGCCTTCAGCCAGCAGGCGCAGGGATAGCTGGGGATCCATTTTCATGCTGGAGTTGTCTTTGTTCATAGTGAAATATTGTCCGCTTGCAATTATTGCGAAAAAGAAAACAATTGCAAGTGCGGGCGTTTCAGATTGTTGCCAGATTTGTCCTCGATTTCGATAAGTTATCTGTCTTTTCATGAGAGCAGTCCGGCAACACTAGACTAGCAATTCTATTAAGCGGTAAGTTAAATATTAATTTTTATAGCTAAGTAATAATATTATTTAAAAGATTTCATTCTATTTAAGCTTTGTTAATTTTATTACTTGGTGCCATCTGCCCTTAAACTTAAAATTCTCACTTTTCTTGACTTTAATGTGTATATGGACCATGACTTTATACCTAAGCTATATTTATACGTAGTAATTAGTATTGTAAGCTGCGTTTAGTGCCGATATCGTCTAGAATTTGGCGCAACTCCTCGTCCTCAAAACGACCCTCTAGTGAAGGAATCAGTGCCTTGGCCTCCTCGGGCGCCTCCGGACACAAATTTCCAAGGGCGGCCAGCTCGAATTTGTGAAGCTTTTTCTGCATCAGCAAGCTAAATGTAAAATAATTTAATATTAGTATTCGAACGAACTTTGTTTGGATTTTGTACACTACCTTCGCACAGACATTATGGTTTCCTTGTTTTTAAACTTCCGAAAACTATCCGTGTAGGCGTACGTCTTCATGAAGACTTCGGAGAACTCTTGCTCCTCGTCGGCGGATTCGTTCTGTCGCTTGCGGTGATCGAGAAGCATGTGCACCTCCGATATCAGCAGCGTCTCGGCATTCTCGAACTCTGAAACGAAGACCAAGCAAACAGTGTTTGTTCAAAATTTGGTACTGGACGACTTTCAGAAAATTTACAAGTGAAACATTGGAGAAAATGTTGGCGCTAGCCATAAGAAGGTGGTCTGCTGATATGGCCGTGTTCCAGCAAAAAATCGTAGATCTGGCGCGTTTTGTTCACATCTATTTTAATGAGACGTCGCGCATCGGCCAATCGCAGATATCCGAGCTTTGCTTGTTCCGTAACCAGTTGGTTTTTGTAGTCCAAGTACGATTGCGGAACCAAACGAGCCACACTGCACAACTTTCGCTCGCCATCATCCAGTTTGGTGTAACCAGGAAGATCTGAAAATAAAGAAAAACCACATTATGTTGGTTTCATGCAAAGAATTGGTGTTTACTACCTCCAATCTCAATAGGACTGGCCTTGCGCCGCGTGTTAATAGCATATAACTTCGAGTTAATCGACAGGGGCCCGGGATCATCGCTCCTATTACTCTCGTAATGCTGCACCAATTGCTGCCAGTCGAAAGCATCTGTTTGCTTCTGCCTGCTGTAATCTCGCTGAGCCTGCTGACGTTCTTTGCACAGACGGGCATATAGTTTGGCTCCAGAATGAGTGCGAACGCCGTGCTCTCGCAGATCGTATAGTTTGTGCAGCCGGCTATGCAGCTCCCGACAATAACGCAGGGACTCCAGCAGCATATCGAACTTAATGGGGTCGGGACATAACTGCATGAAGCCCAAGAAACGCATGCAACTTGCGTCACTGCTAAAGGCGTGCACGTACTTGGAAATCCAGCTGACAGTGCGATTGGGCATTATGAGACCATGCTGCTTCATAATCTTGTAACGACGCTGCCGCTCTCTGTAATTAATAATGGGTTATTAGTTTCGTTTCACTGTTTTAGTAAGCGGTTATAGGATCACACCTGAGGCGATTGTTGTATGCCCGAACCAGTCCCAGCTGCAATTCTTCTGTCACTTCACTCTCAAAATCGCTCTCAGGCGTCTCGTGGTCGTCATCCCTGTCCCTATGATCCACCATAATAGAAATGAGACTCTCTGCGGAGGTGTCGTACGGAGTGTCGAAGTCGCCTCTTGCACAGCGATAGCCTGCGCTTAGTTTAAACTGCATTGAGGCGATATCGTCATGACGTGGTGGATCCAAGCTGCGCATTTTAAAGACATACGGCATTCGCTCGGGAACATAGCTATGCCTTGCGTGCTGCAGATTGAGCAGTCGCTCAAATATCCCGCCAAAGTAGCAATCGTGGTAGTGGCGTCGCGCTTCAGCGGGTTCGTGGCGCTGGTCCAGGGCCTGGGATACCGCCTCCCAGTTGCCATAGCCGTGGGTGCGCAGTGTCTTTAGCAGGATTCGCTCGTCCCGGGCCGTCCAATGCGGCTCTTCTGCGAAAACCTGTATGTTGTCGCGGACTATAATGTAGGCGTGGTTATTGCGGTGGGAAAAGGCCTCCTTTCCTCGCGAGAAACATTGCAGGCACAGCAGGGTGTCCAGGCACTCGGAGCACTTTATGTACGGCTCTGCGAGACTGCAACGACACGTTGCACATCGATTTGCATCTTTTGAAGCCGATGGCACAGTGCATTTTTTATCATGCGTCACTTCCTTCAGCTCCTCCAAAAACCTGTGCAGCGTGTGGGGATTATACAAAACCAAGGAACTTCTGGTGTTTTCATCCAGCTGTGCATGGGTGAACCGCTTGACCTGTGGCTTGAGCAGTGGCTCAGCTGCAAAGAGGCAATTCAGTGTGGTAAAAATGTGGAGGAGTGCCGCTTTTGGGGCACTCGAAGCCAAAGGTTTCAGCCAGTTTCACTTGTAAGTTGGGATTCGGTTAGTGTGGGACGTTTGTTACCTTTGGGAAACTGCAGGTCGGCGGCGTCCTCATCCACCATATCCACGGGGTTCATAAAAGACATAATGAACAGTTCTAATTATACTTTTTATTAACAAATTCTAATTTTTACAATAAAATGCCGCTGTTTTTAGTGATGAGAAAGGCAAAGCGATAACTTGCCAAGAAGCTATCGATAGGTTGGTCACGTCGTGGTTATTTACGATGGCCACACTAGCAAGCATGCACAGTTTATCATTTCGGGTGTTTTGATTTTGTTCAGAATTCTTGGGCTTCTTCCAGGAGAGTTATGTCCCTGGAGCCAGAAGTCGCTTCCTCGAGATCTCCCAAGTATTGTTACTTCTTCAAGACCCTGCTGGTGGAGGAACTGGAACTGGAAACCTCCTATCACAATCTGCATTACGGGCAGTGCGCATTAATTGGACGGCTAGCGTTCAAGTCGAATCAGTACCGGCTGGAAAACGTGCGCGTTAAGTGTCTGCCAAAGTAAGTATTTCTAGATCATATACCCATTCGAATGTTACCATAGATGTTGAACCTTTTAGGAAGTACTCCTTGGACGAGGGCACCCTATCCGTGCTTATTCTGGGTCTTACCCATGACAAAATCGTCAAACAGCGCGTGAGTGCCGGCCGCTATTGCATTGTGCGCGGTGAAGTGGTGCTTCATAATGTGCAGCATCCCAAAGGTCCCAAGCTGACCGCCGGCGGAGTCTACGACAAGATCAACAGCCTGTCCAACAATCCGTTGGCCCAAACACAGTATCTTACCGCCCTACGTGCCACCTACAGACCGGCCATCGATTTTTGGTACATCCAGGTGATCGACAGAGCCGAGGACTTGCTGACTCGCCGTCTGGAGATGAGAAGTTTGATCGAGAAATGAACACACACTACCTGACCACCTCGCGAACCAATCCGCAGTTCTACATATTCAGTCAGCTCTTTTGTAACGATCTGGACTGGGACCATTGCGATTGGGAGGGCATTCAAAACGTTGCCTGGGAAGAATTCTGGCACCGTGAGGGCCATGAGATACTAGAGCAAAAGTGGCACAAGCGGTTTCCCGAATACAGAGATCTTATCGATGTTGTCTCGTCAGAGGAGCAAGGGCTCTGGCAGGAACTGTGGGAGAAGCACGCCAGTGATTCCAGTGCCAAGTTCTGGTATATATTTATCTGTGCCTTTGAGAACTACCAACACGATTTGGCTAAATCATTTGGCCTTCACGAAGATAAAAATCCAGAAGATGTTGAGGAGGACTTACAGAACTTAAGCCTTCAAAAAAATCCAACGATATCGAAACAGCAAAGGACCTCCAAAAAAGAAGACGAATTATACTTGACTGCCAACGACAATCCCGGAGATTGTGACGAAGAACAACAGTTGCGCCTTTTTGGATTGCCAACAGCATTTGCGTCGAAGGCAAATACAATTACCCGAAAGGAAAGAAAGACACAGTACGAACCCTCTAGCAGCGATAGCGAGGACAGTGAGGAGCTGTTAATCATGGAAAACGGCGAAAACGAGGCTCGGCATGGCGTTCAGAGCGGTTTTATCAAAAAGAGCAATCGACGGCAAAGGCAAATTAAAAAATTTAAGGCTAGAATGCCTGAGTTTATGCAAGAGGATAACAACAAAATGGTCAAGTACTGGATCAAGCGTTTCTCCCTGTTCTCCCGTTTCGATCAGGGCATTCGGCTGGACCGCGAGAGCTGGTTCTCGGTGACTCCCGAGAAGATTGCTAAACAAACGGCCCGTCGACTGGCCTGCGACGTAATCATAGATGCATTTTGTGGGTGCGGCGGCAATGCCATTCAGTTCGCAAACACCTGTGGACGTGTAATTGCTGTGGACATCGATGCTGAGAAGCTGGCCATGGCCAAGCATAATGCCGGCATTTACGGTGTGGCCCACAAGATCGAGTTTATCAACGCCGATTTTCTGCAGTTTGCTGCTACTACAAAGCTTCGCCCAAATGTTGTTTTCCTGAGCCCTCCCTGGGGTGGTCCCGACTACCAGAAGCAGGCCACCTTCGATATTGAGACAAGTCTGTTGCCCGTGGGCGCCAGCAATCTGATGCTGCTCTCTCGCCGCCTGGCGTCTGACGTGGCCTTCTTTCTGCCACGCAACGCCAAAATGAAGCAGGTGGTCGCCTTGAGTGGAGCTGGGCAGCAGTGCGAGGTAGAGCACAACTATCTGGACACCCGAATGGTTGCTCTCACTGCTTATTACGGCAAGGGAATAATAAAGACCTCATTGGGCGAAGATGAGTAGCTTTCGTATTGTTAATTAAAAGTAGTTTACCCTCGTATGATTAAGGCAGTTTTAATATAAATAAAAATATTCCTTACAAAATCCTTTAGTTTAAGGGCATTTTTGGCTTGTTATTAGATATGCAAGAAGATAAATGCATGAAAAGCATTTTGCCTAATACATATGTAATACAATTTATGTTTTAGGTATATTTAATTAAACCCTAAGGATATAAGCGCACAGAACGCACAAATTCCTGTAATTATGGATCAAAGGAAAATGTTGTCGATGGTCGAAAACTTTTTTGTTCGTTGTTTATCGCCTTAAGTTTTTCCCTCTTTTTGGCACAGAGATAGGAGAAAAGATGACTAATGAATAAAGCCGCCTCACATGTAACACACGAGTAAAATCTTTTTACCCATCCCTTCAGTAGTGCTGGCTGTGCAGTACTTGTTGCCAAGTGACCGGCAATGCCAAAGAGTCCAAGCTCTTTAGCCAATTTAGATGGCTTAACAGAGCTCAACTGACCAATGGTCAATGGTCATAACCATAACGTTCCGCAATCCCTCCTTGCAACTGGCTCTGACTTTTAATTAAAACGGAAAGCAAGCAAAGCGTGCGTCACTTTTTAAGAACTTTGTGGTGCAAGTTGTGACTTGGTCCAAAAGCCATGGCCAGGGAGCCATCCTGAACCTGGCAACGACGGTCGGGGACAATTAACATGCTCGGGCCGCGGCGGAAGCAGCATCTCCTTCGGCATTCCACAGCAGACGACGAGCCATCAGAAGCAACAACCCTTTTCATGGCTTACAGCTTACTTAGCTCTTTCGGATGGGGTGCGTTCGGTTGGGGAGGTTGGGGGCGGTGCATGTGCGGAATTTATAGCTGCCAACTGGCAACAAAGATATTTACCCCTTCCTCGCCCCAAGTGCGGCAAGTGCCTGCTCCTCTCCACTGCCATTAGTTTGATTAACTTATTAGTGTGCGTCGGAGCAGCTTGGGCGAAATTTGGAGCATTCTTTCTAGCGCTGATTTGTGGGCTGCCTTCTGGTGGGTAGTCTGTTGGAGAGCAGCAATATTCTGCCAAGAGTGGGAGAAATTCTTCAGATTTTATAGTTTCTATTTGTATAAATTATTAAATATATAAACGCAGCTTTGGGGAAAAGGGCACCTTTCTAGGAGGTAGAAAAAATAAAATCAGATTCATTTCTTTTTCCTACCTAATAAAATATGTGTACTTTATGATAAACTAATAAACTTGTATTCCCTTCAATCGAAAACTAAAGGGTTCACTAAATGAAGCCTATAATGTCGATGCAATCTGGATTAGGAACACTAGCCCAGTCGACCAGAATTTCAAGTTTTCGGGATCTATAACAGCTTGAAAGTTAAGATTGAGCACACGTAGCTTGAATAAATTTGCCATACGTACTGAAATGCACCCTTTTTGATGCAAATTGCAAAGTAAGTTCGTTGTCGGTGATTAAAACTGACTTTTACTGTGCGGATTGATATTAAAATACCGTGGAATTGGTCGTCACACGTCAGCTTCGGCATTATCAGCTACTTAAATCTAAGCCCCTCTCCGGATCCGGTTTACCCACTTTGGGTTTCAGTCCGTACCACTGTTATCCTTTATTAGATACACGTAATTGCCGCTTTAACGCGGGGTTGACAATGCCAACAATTCCAATATCCTGCCTGGGCGGCCTATAAAAGTCTGGCATCCACTGAAAATATATAGAAATATATTTTATTGGAAGGCAAGCACGTGTTCACAGCTCATCTCATTGAGCGACAAGTGGCTGCGTCCGCCGTTTGGGCAAAAAACAAATTAAGTCACCCTTTTATTACGCTGTTTAATTTCCAGCGTAATGTTGTCATCCTTCTTGACAAATGGTCACCCAAAACAACGAGGTCCTTCCCCCGGATTCCACCCCCGACCGGCCGACTGCCTGTTTGATCTTTAATTTGCGCCACTTGATGATGGCCTTAGCCGGGGAATCCCGACTCGCATCCGGGAGTCACTAAGCGGCGGGGTGGTTTATTTGTGCCACAAGTTGCGACAATGCCGCAATGCGATTACGGCGTGCAGTCCATGGGAACTGTGGAAAATGCGATTGTTTGGCTCAGGATGCAGGTGCAGATGCTTCATGGGCGCATATAATTAAGCGGGTTGGGGTTGTACACACTCAGTAATTGCCAACTGATTTATGGCCTATTCGCAGACCTGCTTTTGCAAATATTGATTCAAAGCTGAAGTTCTGAACTTCCGCTTTGAGGTCGGATTTTTAAGATCTTGCACTCTAAGTAGGAGGACGACCACGGTTCAGTTTCTTTCCACAAAAAGGTTCACATTAATATTACTTACTATTAGTCCTAAAGCAATATTTAATGAGTGCGTAATTATAAAAGGAAATAGTATATTTTTAGATCTTTATATTAAGATAACTTTTAGGTAATGTGTGTACATACATACATATGTAGAAATCCTAACAAAAACATAAAAAGTTCTAATTGATATCGAAACTGCATGGTTTTTAAATATATATACCATTTTTAGTTTCAATATTCTTAGATTTGTTAATCTCTACTTTGTAATTGCCAAAAATCAAATCCCATATTTTTTAACGTAATTTATAAAATGTACAGTTTTTTGTAATAAATACACCTTCTATCAACGGAAACATTGTTGTTTTATATATTTGTGCGGGGTTTTACTTTCCTACTTTTCGTTGAGACTTTAGCAAAATGGCCGAAAGCCATTTATTGATTACCCGTTATTCATTTGGTGGCAGCCATTAAAATTAATAAAACGCTGCAAGAGCGGCGACAACAACAAAGGCCATCGCAACAACCACAATACCAGAAGCAATTTATATACACCAGCATCATAAAGATAAAGAAGAAGTGCGGGGCGGTAAAAAATGGGAGGGGCAGGCCGAACAGTTATCCGCCCACTTGCCATTGATGGGCAATAAAAAAAGTCAAGTAGAACGCAGAACAAGAACAATAATATTTAATAAATGCGCACAGGGCCGAGCAATATGTACTTACATATACATACATACATATGTGGTATTCTGCTCCTTGTTGTTGGTGGTTGAATGCGAAAAAAACATAAATAAATAAGCGAGCTTACGCACACAAGTACATGTAAGACTTCAACGTGTGCACTATGGGAAATTTGACCCCTTTTTCTGGCCAAAACCCATTTTCTGAAAGTCGGAATATTACAATAATATTTAGTGCACGCATCCATAATTGACCAATCTTTAGTGCTGCATACTAGAAATTTTAATAGATGGCGCCACAACAAAGAAATCAGCTGTTTAAAACAGCTGTTGCGCGTACACAAACAACAATCTGCAACATTAAGTTTTTCTTTCGTTACAAAAGCTCTAATATCTTTGGAACCAAAGCTTTAATTTTCATTCTATAAAAAGTATTTTAATCAGTGGGCCTTCTATTAGGCGTTTGCAACATTCAATAGAAAAAAAACTAGTGTTGTCCCAGTAATTTAGTAAAAATCTTAGTTGCCTTACAAAAGTATTTTTTTTATAATGCCTAACTTTTAATAGAGATTTAAAGTGATTGCAGCAGATTGCATCAATAAAATATACCTCATGTTGTAGCTTATTTAATTCTTGTTCAGATTATTGTAATTTTAAAAACCACTTTTACCGATTTTGGGAGAATTTATAGATTTTAGACTTAACCCTACTTTTCCAAATTCAGAGTAATCTCATGCTAAACGGGAGTTAAACAAGGCGGTTGCTGAATTGTTTCGTTATTTTTATTAGTACTATTGTTGTTAACTTCTGTAAAATAATTAAGTATATAAACTCTATCACGAAATCAGTTGATTTTGCTGAGATTAGAAAAAGCATACAAAATGAAAGAAAGCCTTTACGAAAATTAATAAAATAAAAATAAGGGACTGTGCCACGCCCCCAGTTTTTGGGGTACGTTTAGATATGGTCTAGTGCAAATTATTGCAAAAAAAGAAATTAAATATCTTTATTCGTTCTGGAGTTATAAATTACAAAAAATAGAAAGGGCGGTGCCACGCCCCCATTGGGAGTTATTAATTTAGGCCAGAAAAAGTGGTCAAATTTCCCATAGTGGTGTGGTTCGACTGCCACACTTGAAGAAACAAGCCTAGTCGAAATGCACTAGAAATGATGACTAGAAAAAAAGGTCACTTTAATTTATTACGAATTTTCAAAAATAAGACGAATGCTAATAATAATAAAATAAACTAAGCATAACTTTAAATCCAAATCTATTGCTTACGATTTTCAATCGCTACGATTTTTTAAAGTGTTCTTACCATCCTACTCTTCCTCTCTCTTTTTGCCACCCGTTCGAATAGGTAGGCAGGCTCTGTGTGGGTGCATGCGAGTGTTGGCGAGTGTGTGTGTGTGCCATGCATTTTTGGTTGAATGATAATTAATTAGCTTAATTAAATACCAATGCAGTCACACATACTATCTCACACACAAACACACACACTAGCTTGGTCAACCGCAGCGCCTAGAATTAGGCAACGTTTGAGTTCGGCAAAGTCAAACCGAAGAAAGGCGAAGAGAGGGGCATTCGCATAATGATGGTAATTTGTTGGTTTCGCCAAAAGAGCAAACGGCATCCTTGGAATTTCAATTAATTTCCATAATTTCCAACGCTTTATGAGCGAGGCAGCAAACCCCCAAATACCCCAGCGGAAAGGAAAAAGAGACGGCGATTGAGATGAGCGAGCGCGACTTTTTCCCCACGAAGGGGATGATTTTTCCTACGCTGAAGTTTGTCCTTTGTGTTAAGTCGGTTTTCCCGGCCATTCAGTTACTGCCAAGTAGGTGGGTCCGCAAACAGATCAGAATCAGGCCAAAAGGTCTGAACTACTGCGGGATTGGCTAAGCAACAGAAAACCTATTTGAATTTTAAGCTTAAACAACGTTCTTTTACCTATAAACATGCATGTAAGTCTGATATCCGGATTCACAAATCAAAAGATGCGGTAAACATCAGATTTAACTCGGTTATTATCTTTGTAATTTATCATTTCATTCAGAGGCAAACTTTCTTAAATTATACATTTCATTAAACAACAGCTTTTGAGACTCTTTAAAAACATTTTGGAGCTGAACAAGAAAATAAGCATTCACCATATTGTAAAGATTACATATTAAACAAAGCACCTCTTAACGAGTTAAAACTGTTAAAAATCTTGTTACGGTAACTCATACCACATACAATCCGATATCAACTTTTATGAAGAAAAATCGAATTTTCATTATGCTCATAAACTACACTATAAAAACAAGAAAGAACGCTATAGTCGAGTTCTCCGACTATCTGATACCCGTTACTCAGATAGTGGAAGTGCGAAGGAGCGTCTTCAATGCTGACAGTTTTTGCCGGTTTGCGGGCGTTGGAGTGGGCGTGGCAAATTTTTTTTTTGCAAATTAATAGAAATTTACAAGACAAATACAAAAATTAAAAAATATCAAAACATTTTTCAAAAGTGTGGGCGTGGCAATTTTGGCAACATGAATCGACAAACTTGCGCTGCTCCTATGTCTCTGGAGTCTGTATGCTTAATCTTCAGCTTTTTTAGTTCCTGAGATCTCAGCGTTCATACGGACGGACAGGCAGACGGACATGGTCAGATCCTGATCATGAATATATATACTACTTCATATGGTCGGAAACGCTTCCTTCTGCCATACTTTTCAACAAATCTAGTATACCCTTTTACTTTACGAGTAACGGGTATAAATATTTCATTTAGCTAACTTCAATCGAAGATACCGGTGTATGTTTGGCTTATGCGTGCCAGATGAGAAATCCAAAGGTTAATTAGGATTCTGATTCTGGGATGGATTTCGATGAACAACTCGACGTTTAATTTACATTCCTATATCTGACATATATTGCTTAAGTTATAGTGATAGTCTGAGCTTAAATATTGACGAGTCTCTGTTCCTTCTGCATCTGTTTTAATCTGTACTAAATAATTTTAGTAATACATAATGTAATCTAATGCGCATAAGCTTTGTTTTACCATCCAATATACAAAAAATTTAATCTCCTATTTGCCAGAAATCTGCTTTACCATGGCATCCGTGCAAAGATTTTAATTAAATCTAACAACCCGTCTTCCCCTTAACGCAACAATATGCAATTAAAAACGCAGTTATTAGTGCTGCTGCGAACATAACCAAATAAATTTCCAATTACAACATTGAAAGCCACCGTAAAATCTGTTTAGGTTTTACATTATTTTTGCGCAACTTGCTGTTGGAATGGAATCAAAAAATGAAAATTAATTTTTGGCGGACCGAAAAGCGCACGAAATGGGGCCGAAAATATTTTTGTTTCGAGTGGCTGGCCATCAGCGCAGAGTGCAGTATTTTGGCCAAAAACCCAACCAGGACCAAAACTCATTTTGAATATGGCCAAAAGCGGGTTGCATACATACTCAAGTGGCAAAATGGCAAAGTGGCAGCAAATGCGGCGGAAGAGCAACCGGAATAGCCGGATTTAATTAAAATCGCAAAATGGCCGCCTTTTCACCTGATTTGCTCGCCGTTTGTTGTCTGATTTTGAGGGCAATCGAAAAATTTCTAATTTGCCGCTCATTATAAGTTTTGATTTTGTAATTAGTTTTTGAATGGGCTTTGATTTAGCGCGTCGAGAGGTCTCTAAAAATTCAATAGCCATAAAGTTGAACGCAGCATAGCATGAAGTATCTACCAATTCGAGGCCCTAAGATTAACATTTTTTTTATTCCCACCCATAAAAGGAATGCGGCGTAAATACATCAAAAAGAAATGGATGTGGAGAATGCGGAAAAATACCAAAAAATACGAACAAATAAAATTGAGGAAAATCAACATTATAAACAACATTATTAAAAACATGCCGCAAATGTTTTGCTCCTCTCGCATTTTTGAGTCCATTTTGTTGTGAGAGCCAGTGGCCAAGAAAAAGGGGGCAGCCCGAACCAAAAGGGCGCCTGCCGATGGGCGAGGAGCAAAGGGGCTGGCTGCTCAACCTCATGATGATGTTCTGCCCGGCAAATGAATGCTGCCATTCGAGGGCGAGGGTGAAGCCGAGTCAAGGCAGAGGGCTAATAAAATTAAGCCCTGCCTAGAGATACAGCCAAGCAGGATGCGAAGGATGTGGGCAGCAGAGGATTAGGTTGGTGAAGCAGCTAGGCACTTTGTTCCTGCTACATTGTGTGTGTATATGGGACTGTGTGGAGCTGATGGGGCGCCTGTGCCACAACGTCGTGGGGCTCCATAAGAATAAAAATATTTCATCAAATGAGAAAGGATAACAGGAAGCACGCACAAAGTGTGGAAAGTGTTCTTTACCGCTCAGTAATAAAAACTTACTTAAATTCGAATTTTTTTTAATTAATTATTTTGATAAATAATTAATTTGATTCCTTAATTATACCCGTTACTCGTAGAGTAAAAGGGTATACTAGATTCGTTGAAAAGTATGTAACAGGCAGAAGGAAGCGTTTCCGACCATATAAAGTATATATATTCTTGATCAGGATCAGTAGCCGAGTCGATCTGGCCATGTCCGTCTGTCCGTCCGTCTGTCCGTCTGTCCGTCCGTATGAACGTCGAGATCTCAGGAACTACAAAAGCTAGAAAGTTGAGATTAAGTATACAGACTCCAGGGACATAGACACAGCGCAAGTTTGTCGATTCATGTTGCCACGCCCACTCTAACTCCCACAAACCGCCCAAACCTGCCACGCCCACACTTTTGAAAAATGTTTTGAAATTTTTTCATTTTTGTATTGGCCTTGTAAATTTCTATCGATTTGTCAAAAAACTTTTTGCCACGCCCACTCTAACGCCCACAAACCGCCCAAAGCTGCCACGCCCACACTTTTGAAAAATGTTTTGCAATTTTTTCATTTTTGTATTGGCCTTGTAAATTTCTATCGATTTGCCAAAAAACTTTTTGCCACGCCCACTCTAACGCCCACAAACCGCCCAAAGCTGCTACTCCCACACTTTTGAAAAATGTTTTGATATGTTTTCATTTTTGTATTAGTCTTGTAAAATTCTATCGATTTGCCAAAAAACTTTCTGCCACGCCCACTACAACGCCTACAAACCGCCAAAAACTGTGTTTAAGGCTCTGCTTCTCCCTTCCACTAGCTGAGTAACGGGCATCAGATAGTCGGGGAACTCGACTATAGCGTTCTCTCTTGTTTTATATATTTATATTTTTAGTATTAATTATATCACTTACACACAGTGTTGACCATGCATCTAGCAGGCCCTGTTCACCTAGCAGGCCCCGCGTTGCAGCCCTGTGCGAGGACTAACGGTAATTTCATTTGCCCCTTTGCCGAGCCTTTCTCTCTTTTTCCTTTATTCCTATGGCCGTTTTCCTATTTCCTGGCACTTTCACCGTAATAATTCATAATGAAAAAAGTTTTCCTGCCGCTTGTTTGTGTTTTATTTATTAGATTACAATATAATGTTCGTGTGCAGGAGGGGTTTTTATTAAATAAAAATATATAAATGTTATGGTTATGGTTACGGTTATGGCAACGCTCCTTGGCCCGCTCTTTTGGACCCCTCCTCTACCAAAAAGGGACATCATCATCATTACGCCTCTCATTTCATTTTATCTCAACAAAAACAACAACGTCGACGACGACGACGAAGTTTATCAAAAGGCCAAAAGCGCAACAACGATGGCGTCGGCGGCAGAGGACCCCTCACACACACCCACACCTCTCTTCAACTCTCTTTCCTGCCATTTAAGAGCATGCGCAGTGCACACCAGTGCATCGGCATGTGTGTGTGTCTGTTTTGTTGCTTGCACCTCGAAAAAATATTAAAATTGTGGTAAATAAATGGAAAATAAAATATGTGGGTATATAAAAAGTATTTGTGTATGTATGTAAACACATGCGTTTTCTGTTAGTTAAAACAGATTTTCAGTTTTCTCTCCCTCTCTTTCCCTGTCCCTGGCCTCACTCTCTTTTGCTCTGCTGCGGCCGCCATTGCTAAATGCCGACGCCTGCGTCGACGTCAGCGTCGGCGCCAAGTGGCTGGCCAATTCTTGTGGGTACATTAGCACTAATGATGATTGAAACGACAAACGTGACGCCGAAGCACCAGAAAGGATCCTCTCCATCCTCCTCTCGTTGCCAAGCTCCACTTTCACCACGCCACCTCTCCGTTTGCCTTTTTTGGCTGCACATTCCTGGCACTGATTTTAGAATTTGTCGAAAGTTGAGCATCGAGGTAACAAAGCAATTTGTAACAATTTGGTTTATTCTTTATTAAATGCTGTGAGCTTGTTCAATTTGCATAAAAGTAAATCGTTTTAAATGGCATGATGATTTCAACTGTGTAGATGGGTATTTAATTGACGATTAAATAAACCATTTTAAAAATAATTATACCCGTTACTCGTAGAGTAAAAGGGTATACTAGATTCGTTGAAAAGTATGTAACAGGCAGAAGGAAGCGTTTCCGACCATATAAAGTATATATATTCTTGATCAGGATCAGTAGCCGAGTCGATCTGGCCATGTCCGTCTGTCCGTCCGTCTGTCCGTCTGTCCGTCCGTCCGTCTGTCCGTCTGTCTGTCCGTATGAACGTCGAGATCTCAGGAACTACAAAAGCTAGAAAGTTGAGATTAAGTATACAGACTCCAGGGACATAGACGCAGCGCAAGTTTGTCGAATCATGATGCCACGCCCACTCTAACGCCCACTCTAACGCCCACAAACCGCCCAAAACTGCGACGCCCACACTTTTGAAAAATGTTTTAATATTTTTTCATTTTTGTATTGGTCTTGTAAATTTCTATCGATTTGCAAAAAAACTTTTTGCCACGCCCACTCTAACGCCCACAAACCGCCCAAAACTGTCACGCCCACACTTTTGAAAAATGTTTTAATATTTCTTCATTTTTGTATTGGTCTTGAAAATTTCTATCGATTTGCAAAAAAACTTTTTGCCACGCCCACTCTAACGCCCACAAACCGCCCAAAGCTACCACGCCCACACTTTTGAAAAATGTTTTGATATTTTTTCATTTTTGTATTAGTCTTGTAAATTTCTATCTATTTGCCAAAAAACTTTTCTAACGCCCACAAACCGCCAAAAACTGTCCTTCGCACTTACACTAGCTGAGTAACGGGTATCAGATAGTCGGGGAACTCGACTATAGCGTTCTCTCTTGTTTTTTTTAATAAAAAACGGTTTACCTACCTACTAACATTTAACATTTTTAACGTGTCTTTAATGAAATTTAGTTAATTTTGTTTAATTTTTTCGTGTGTAAGTTCGTCAATTCCTTTGTTCTCTTTGGCATTTTGCTTTTCTGCCAGCTTCACGTTCTCTTGCATTGATTTACTTTGATGGGCCGCTAATTGGGGCCTCCTTCATCTTTCCGTTTCCGTTTCCGCCAGTTCCGCTGGCTCGTAATGATCGTTGGCATTCCGGGTAGTTTATCAAACGGTAAATTGAAGACCCGTTTGGCAGGCGAAGGGGTGGAGCAAAGAAGCGGCTAATTGGGGTTGAGTTATTGCCAACTTAGTTTGGGGATTTTGGCCAAGAACAAGTTCCTAAAATTATTCCTACTTAAATTAAGGATATTTATAAACCTAATAAAATTTACCATTTTAGTATTAGAACTAATACGCGGTTAAGCTTCTTTAAAACAAAAATATTTCATATCCGAATAATATTATTTCTAATCAATCAATGTTGACCTATACTCTTCATATATAGATTACTGAAAAAAGTGAAAACAACCTTTAGAAGCCTGTGACGATTGCATATTCGCAAAAAAGAAGTTATGACATCAACTTTTGTGACGAATAATTATACACCATACAAAAATTACTCATTTCTTGTTATAAAATTTATACTTTTCTTCCATTTTTCTATGCAGTCGTACGAATGAGTAAGTGTTCAAAAGCTAATTTAAAAATGTAATTTACGTTTACTTGCAAAAATTCAAACAAACCGAAAATAATTTAGTTTTGAACTTTCTCCATAACCTTGATTTGAGAATGTCGGTTATTAACAAATTATTTAAGGTGCCAGGCGGTGGGAATTATTAACACGAATCTTGTAATATTTGTTGTGGGTGATGTTAGTACAGTATAGTATCATTTCCATTGGTGTATCACTCGTTAAGATCTGTCAAGAGCAGCAGATTTTTTTTCTTCGTGTATGTATAGTAGTGGCCTTTGCACACTGCCTAGAGCGCTTTTTCACTACATGGGTTGCCATAGTGGTTCTTATCGAAATTGAACTTTAACTTTGATTATAGTCATTTATCGAAAAAATAAAAGTAATTTGTCAATGACGATAAACTAATTAAATTATGATACTAAAAAGGTAAAAAGGTCCAAATGTAGATATTTTTGCCTATTAGATATCTGCGATGTAATTTCGTAGCTTATTGCTTCATTAATTATGTCTATCCCCACATAGCCCTGCCCCAGTGGCTTTTCCACCAATTCGGGAAATATTATTAATCCAGCGTCGCCATATTGTCTCGTAATTTTTTCCGGCTGCTTAGGTACCGCCCATTTGCCATGAGCGAGGGAGACGGTGCCAGTGAGCCAATTATCCATTTATATCATAATTTCAATAACTTTTCATACACTCGCCCTCGAAACGGGACGTTTCGTACCAATGGGTGTGGGCAGGGTTGCTCTGATAGGTGGGTGGTTGGGGTGGGCGGTGGTGGATTGCTCCCTTTGGTGGGTGATTCCTTTTAATGTAACTGCCTGGTGGTTGCTTCTCAATAATGACAATGACTATGATGATGATAAGGATGAGGCTTTGGTCGACGATGTTTTTATGCCTCTGCTACATCTCATCTCCTTTTTCCCTTCGTTGCCCTCTTTTGGTGGACACTCTAAGCTGAGTGCAGGGTTGTCAAATGTTCCAACACAAATTCATAAGAGATAAAAACACATGTAAAGAAAGAGGTTGTACCGTTTACCTGCATTCGAGAGATTGGTTTTCAAAAACATCTTTTTATAATTTTTTTTTTTTAATGTTAGCCTCTTAGAGGTGTAACTATCCTGGGATTTGGTTGTCAACTGTTTGCAATGTGTTATATAATTAAACAAACATTAGAAATTCTTTAAGCAAGATTTCTAGATGTGCATTTTATTTAAGGAAGTATTCAAGAAAGTTATTACGCATATATGTATGTATGTATAAGATCGAAAATAAATTGAATCTAAAATTATGCGAACACATTTAATTAAAAAAAACAGTAATGTTGTGAAAAACCAAGTTTCTTATTTAATTATTCAAAACATATTATAATCTAAATTTAAATCTTTCTTGGCCAAAATAAACAAATCAAATTTAATAATGAAAACTACTTTGTGCAAAACAAAAAAGTACTTAATTATAAGTCAATGAATACTTTTAGTGAAAGTTTCGACAACCCTGGTTGAGAGCAAAAAACGCAAAAGGAAAAGCGGCTAGAAAAATCACAACGGCAACTCACGCACACCCATAAAAGGAATCACTCATCCGTACACAGACACATACTCAAGCGCACAGCAACCAACACAAAGCAGCGCTGCCAGCTTCGCTGCCGGCGTTCGCTGCCAATATTGTAAAAATTTTACGGTCACGAACTTTCAGTCCAGTTCAGTTTGCAACACGTTCGCGTTCGCATGTGTTTGCGGCAGTTTATTTCCGCTCGATTTGCGATTCGATATCCGTTACTGCCGTTGGGCGCAAAACTGTAGGCAACACTTTCTGCAGTGCCGTCGGAAAAGCTGATTTTTCGGATAGAAAACTGTGTTGGTGAAAACAATAATGAATGTCCCGAGAACTGATAAACTCACGCTTGGATTAACTTTTGATTTTATTACATCTGCAACTTAAATCGATCTAATTAGAATTCCATTGGCCTAAAAGGTTTGTTAATGATTTAAACGATTTTTTGCCTAAATCGACTACCGTCGGCTTTTTAATGCAAGAATAATAAAAAAGTTTTCTGTTGTTTTTTTTAATAACATTATCCTATTTAAAAAAAGATCTGCAATTCATCAGCGTTCTAAATATTTGAATGAGAATGGTTGAAGCTGATGGCAACGACTTATAATTTAAATATTTATTATTTACTCAGAGCCAACAAAAAAAAAGATGAATTAATCTAAACTTTCAGGTTTTCAAAGAGAAAAATGGATTTAATTTGTGCAATTTCTTAATGCGTTATAGCTGATTATAGATTTAATTTTTATTTAGTTAGCATCTTAAATGTACGTTTATGCGGCCTCAAAAGTTCTTATAAGTTGTATACCGTTATTAATGAGTTGCTCCTTGATTATAACTTTGCACATTAAACAAAGCCTGTCAATCTGAATATGTGATTATAAAGATACGAAATAGGACAACCCACTAGCTTCTCTTCCAGGATCAGTGCTTCACAACTAAAGTAGCAAGAAATTCCCAGCCGGAATGTGTGCGAAATCCACTTGTTACACCCGATTGGCATTCCCCTAATGAAGCTCATTTGGCCAGCACACGACATTAGCCTCGCATGTTTAGTCAAATCAGCTTAAATGCAGCTTGAGACATTCGCATATTTGGCCTAAAGCACAAACAATGGGCGACAACACTGCTGACGACTGAGGACTGAGGCATGGTGGTTCACGCACCTGGAAGAGCAGCTACATCTGCCACAATGAAGCAGCAACTGTGACAAAGTCTCAATTAGGCTATCACATTGCCACAAAACGATTCAGGTGTGGCTCACCTGGACAATGGCAATGCGTGCGAGCGAGAGTAGCTGCCATTAAGCAAATGACACACTTATAGAAATTATTTTAGATTAGCTAGTATCTAAAAAATCTAGTCTTTGTTATAAAAAGCGGAATTTATTTACAAAAGTTATATGGCCTAATTAACAATTGTTATCGTAAGGAAAGTCATAGTTTCCTGTACTAAAGAAAAAAAGAAAACCTTTTCGTTATAATGTTTTATGTTTTATTTGCCTGTTATACCTAAAGTTTCTTTGATTTTATTTTATATTGATCTAATTGTCATTTACTGTTTAAAGTTTTAATTATTTTTTTAATAACTCTTTTAAACTTTACGAAGCGAATTTTCAAAACATAGAATTAAACATTACCTGATGTATTTGTGATTGATAACTTTTTATTAAGTAATTATACAGAAAACAGTTTAAAAATTGTCAATGTGTAGGGAAAGTCATCAAGGGTCCGTCCTAACCAGTTGCTGTTCCATTGTCCCATCCCCCACCGCTGAGCTGAGCTGACCAAGCACTTCATGGTAGAGCAACTCCTTCAGGCAGGGATCACATTTCACCTAATTGTGGATTTAATCGGGGAGTCGTTGACACCTAGCAGCCACAGAAACTCCACAGCAGAAACTCCACAACAATTAAACAGAGGCATTTCTCCCATTTGCAGAGTGACCTGGAATCCCGAGGGACAGCGGGAGAAGGCGGACGACAACTCGGAGACAGTGGCAAATACCTAAGCATGCTGCAGAATCCTTCCAAATATCACGCAAATCCCTTGTCGCACTTCCTGGCATTGCATAACACACAAGCCAGTGGCAGCGGCGGGGCATCGGCGGTCGCTGGACTTGGAGCTTTGGGTGGGGGCATCCATGCACATGGTCAACCGCATCATGCGGCGCTGGCAGCGGCTGCTGCAGCGGCGGTTGCCGTCTCGGCGGGTCAAAGTTCCTACCAAATGGAGCACCAGCAGCAGCAACATCATCAGCTGCAGCAGCAACATCATCATCAGCAGCAGCTGCACACCCACCACCAGGATGGCCACCACCCACACCCACACCCACCGACACCCACCACCGGCAATAGCAACAACAATAGCAACAGCAACAGCAGCCACAACAGCAACAGCAACCACCGGGAACAGTTGGCGGCGGCAGCCACTGCGACGTCGCACGCGCAGCTCATCGAGGCGGCAGCGGCGCATTCCTCCCTCGACGTGGGCAAGTCCTTCACCATCGCCGCCATTTTGGGCCTGCAGAGCCAACGCAAGGACTACAACAATGCCATCAATCTCTCCCTGCACGACAACAACAACATCGGCGACGACAACAACAACGGCAGCAGCAACAGTGGCAACAACAACAGCCACAGTGTAAACAACTTCAATTGTGATAGTGGTGCAGGCAGTGGACGATACCTGCACGGCGGACACCAGCATCCACATCCTCACCAGGCAGGATTTGCGGCCGTTGCCGCCGCCGTCGGAGCAGCTCCCTCCGCCCTGCAGAGCCTGCAGCAGCTCCACCAGCAACACCACGCCCAGCAACAGGCCTCCCTAAGCTTTCAGCGGGAGAAACTCAAGTCGGGTAAGGAGGTGTTCCAGTCCCTAAGTAAGCCATACTTATATCCCAAGTGGGTATAAATAGCTTTACTTACTTAATTCCGTATAAAATTCTTCGAAGTGAACATATAAAGAGATTGCTTTCTATAATCTTAGTATTTCTTATTCTTAGTACGTATCGTATACGTAAACTATGATGATTAAATATATATATCCCATAAATACGACTATATCAAGTGGATAGCTTTCAGTGTGAATTACAAATTGCGGTATACTGTTTTATTGAGCTCCCTCCCTCTGACCATCTTTTTCGTATTCCCCAGAATCGCACAAGAAGAGCGCGCTGAAGAACAAGCGCGTGCGGACAATCTTCACGCCGGAGCAGTTGGAGTGTCTGGAGGCGGAGTTCGAGCGCCAGCAGTACATGGTCGGCCCGGAGAGGCTCTACTTGGCCCACACACTAAAGCTGACGGAGGCTCAGGTGAAGGTGTGGTTCCAGAACAGGCGGATCAAGTGGCGCAAGCACCACCTGGAACTGACACAACAGCGGCTGGCTCTGATAAGGCAAACTCAACTGCCAGGTACGTCTATCCTGGGCAATCAAGGGTCCGTGGCGGCAAACGCGGCCCACTCTGCGTCCACGGATCGCACAAACGGATGCAGTGCAGCCTCGCCCAACCTGCAAGAGGAGGAAAACGAGGACAGCAAGCACTCGCTGTCGCTTTCAGGAGCATTGCCGCCGCTGAGTCGAGCGCAGTCCGAGTCGGATCTGTCCATCTGCAACGATTCCCTGGACGGCGACAGCCTCATGGACGGCAGCGAGGAGGCTTAAATACCGTGCCAGTGCAAAGTCAGTTTCCTGTAAATATAGTCAAATAAATATGTACAATATCGGTTTTCTTTACTTCTGCTTGTCTTTAATGGTTGTTAATTAGCCGCACATCGATTGTTACCATTAATTTAAGCAAGCCATGGTATAAAAGCTAATCTGATTGCAGCAATCCGGTAAACCGACTACTTACGAGTACTGGAAAAGCAATAGAAACAGAATAATACAGTCAGTTACACTCAATTCGCACTTTATACTTCGATCAGTTATCACATTGGAGTATTTTATTTATTGCTGCGCAGCCGCCCTGGCGATGCGATCGTGGCAGGATAGGTGCACGATCTGTCCGTTTGGATAGCGCACAAAGGCGGACTGGGTTTGAAAGCGCTTCTTGCACTCGGAGCACACACTAGACTCGTTTAACTCGAAGCTAATATCTCGCTGCGCCTCCAAAGCATTTTCCAGGCGCGTGGCCTCCGCCTCCAAGAGGCCGCACATCATCTGCATCTCGTGCTTATCGGCCATCTTTTTACGTATTGATTTCTCCAAATACTTCTCCAGCTGGGGCATGGGCAGGTCATCGGGAAGGTGCTGCAAAATCGAAAATAGTTGAGAAATATGAATAATAGGCCCTGCTGTGCCTTCTTCACCTCGAAGATCTCAAATGGGTCGATTTTGGTGGCGTGGGTGTTGAGGATTTCCAGGGCGACCCTTAGATTCACTTGAGAGAAATCGGGATGCAAGGGCACGCCGTCATAGGGCGGTTGAGTTGGTGGTGTTAGTATGCATTTTATGAGTGTGTGAAATAGGTGCTTGTCCTCTTTGTAATGGGCTTCCGCATAGGTGGTTGCCTTGACAACATCTCCGAGAACATGGATGTAGATGGACAAGACGTTGTCGTGCTTTTTGAGCCTCCCCAGGATTAAGGCACGCTCCTCCAACAGCATGTTGGTGGGGAATTCCTCTAGCACGCGATCCGGCGAATAGTCGTTGGACTCCTCCAACATCTTGTACAGCTTGGCTCGCATTGGAATGAGTTCGGGAACTTCCTCTCTAAAAATCAGGAGAGTTTAACTTACAATTCTGGACCAGGATACTGACAGACTCTCACCCTTTCTCCTGCTGAGCAAGAAGCCGTTGCACCTTTTCGCGATACTGTTTGAGGAGCACGTTGTGGAGTAGGGTATTGCTGTCCTTCCATTCAGTGATTATGTGCTCTAAATAGGGAATGACAAGTGCTTTGTGCTTGCTAATCAAAAAGTCAAGAACTTTAGCGCGCGGAAGGGACTCCACCTCAATAAGTTCGTCGGTGAAAATGGTCAGGCCGTCTTCGGTATTTTCGTTTAAGACCCAGTCAGCGAACTCAAAGATCAGCGGCAGATGATCAACACCCAACTCCTGAAGATAGCGTATTGTACGCTTGCGCCCCTGCAGTACAGATCCTTCGATGCTCGCCTGCTCTCGAAGCAGTTTAAGGGCATCCTTGTGCTTGCCCTTCATCTGGTAGAGTATGATAAGCTCGGAGATTTTATTGTGCTTCTTCAACGTCTTTTCCGACTCCTCTAAGTGACACTGATTCAGGCGTAGCAGCGGTGCCACTAGCGAGTCGTTTGTCTGCAGATAGCACTTCAGTAGAGTGGTGTCTATGATCTCCAGCAGGGACTTTGAACTACTTTTGGTGTCGCGCAGCTTGACCACTTCCCGCTGCCGGGCCCATGCCAGATACTCGATCAGTGCCAAATAGGCGTTTTCCAGGTCGCCATCCTCTAGCGCAGGAGTACTGGACGTAGGCACGGTGATGTCCTCGGTGCCGGGCTTTGGCTCAGGCACCAAGTTTGGAAACAGTCTTATCACATCGTAGGGATCTATAGCCGCATTTTCAAACTCCTTCATGGCCGCTGAAAACTCCTTATTGGTGAAAAGCTCTTTTGCATAGAGCATGTGTATTTGGCGAATTGTTTGGGCTCGGTCCGTGGCGGGTTCATCAGAGATTTGCTTAAAATAGTGCTTGTTGTAGTGGGCATGTTAAGATATTTTGTCCGGACTCACCGTCAGCTCAATGGCCAGTTGGAATTTCTTTTGCTGTAGCAATTGCTGTCGCTGGATAGGGATTTCCACCATTCGGATGCACCAAAGCTCGGAGGTGGCGGCTGCAAAAATGGTTCCCTTGTCTGCGTGGACGAGGAATTTTGTCTTCTGAAGTTCGGGAATGGTCTGGACAAGGGTGTCCTTGCCTACAAGGCAGCGCACCTCAATGGCGTTGTTGACACGACCCACGGCGAATGGCTCATCCCAGACTGTAATCAATAGAATTCGATTTTTAAAGTGGTTTAAAATGGATTGATGGGTATCGTACCCAAATCTAAAAGCGGACTTGACCAGAGTAGAGGAGTTAGGGAACTATTGCTTTCCATGGCACCCGGTCTTACATCTGTGGAGTTAGTGCTGCCATCAGACTCTTTGTACTGACTGGGATCTACCACTACGAGGTAGCTGTCCTTGGAGATGCCCAACATGTTGTTGCGGATAAGGCAGATGCAGGGATCCCTGCTGATACTGGAGGAGGTAAGGAATAGGTCGTGTTTCTTTGGTGCTTTTCCTGATATCTAGAATTGAATATGCAGGGCTTAAAAAAACAAGGTACAGGCACTCAAATCATTTCTTACATCGTAGACCACATATTCGTCTTTAAAGCCTACGCAGACAGCATGGCCCACCCAGCAGAGGGTCCTGGGCACATCGCTGAGGTCGATGCTCAGTTCCAGGGAATTCAGCTTGTCCTCCTTCCAAAAGAAGAACACAAGACGCCGCCGGATGGCGCAGCACACACGAATAACGGTGGCCACACGTCCAGTGGTGGACTTGGGTGTGTCCACGTCCATGGTGAACAAGGTGCATCCCTTCGTGTCGGTCGCACTGTGCATAAAGGCGAAGTTGCTCTCAATCCGCCGAATGTCGCACACCTGCACCTGGTAGTCGGTGAGCACGAAGAGCAGGTTCTCCGAGGCAATCACCTCCATCTGGGTGATCGGTTTCCGGCTGAAGTTCTTGTTGAACATCCGCATGTCAACGCCCGTCTCCTCGTCCACAGAGTACATGATCAGCTGTCCGCTGCGGGTGCCCAAGATGACATGGTTGCCTGAAACAAAACACCTGGTGAGTAATAGCAGTGCACCGGAGATTCCACTCACCATATGCTGCTATTGACTCTATCTGAACGCCCTGTTTCAGGATCGAGTGAACACTATAGGCCTGGTGCATCCTGGCCAAGTCAGAGGATTTTGGTTTCCTCCGCCTATTTTCCTAAAAAGCTTATAAACAAAACACCTGGGAATACCACTAACAATAAAATCGATATGTTGAGAGGTAAATCGATGTCCTACTAAACGCTTCCGCCTATTATTATAGCGAAGTCACTAAAATAAGTATAGTAAAAATACAATTTTAATACGTTTTAATTTAAAATTTATTTGGTTATGGTGAACAATTAAGCAAAATTTAAATATGCAATATTTTAAACGAATGTTGCCAGACTGTGCATTGTAGTCGATATCACCAGTTCGATATACTGGTTCGTGGCGGAACCGCCCACCTCTAGTCCTTTTCACTTTAGCGAGGCGAAATTGTCACATTTACATTTGACAAAATTGTAAGTTTTAAAACAACTCTGTCGATTGATTTCGGGTTGAATGTGTTCATTGCATTATTACCCAACCAGTGAAGTCGTTGAGTAACAGTTTTACTTCGTTCCCGCACCAGCGTCGCCAACACGCCCGCAGACAGCAACAATATCAGAAGTAGCTGCACAGTAACAACAGCAAACAGCCAATATGCCCAAGAATAAAGGAAAAGGAGGCAAGAATCGTCGTCGTGGTAAGAACGAGAACGAGTTCGAGAAGCGTGAGCTGATCTTCAAGGAGGACCAGCAGGAGTACGCGCAGGTGACCAAGATGCTGGGCAACGGTCGTCTGGAGGCAATGTGCTTTGATGGCGTTAAACGCCTGTGTCACATTCGGGGGAAACTTCGCAAGAAGGTGAGTGCTGCTCTTTGTTTGGCTCTCTCTTAGGCGGCTCTCTTAAGCCACTTTGGCATTGATTGCCAGCGAATGCTACGTATTTACGTTTTTGTTTCTGCTTAAATGCAGTCTGTTTGTGCGATTTTCGGTGTTTTTCGCCAGCCTTGGCATAGGCTTGTAACCTTTCTATAACTCTCTTTGTCTGCAACTCTCTTCACTGGTCCATTATCGAGTGGGTGTCATCGTCCTTGTGCGAATGCATTAACAAAATAGAAGCGGGCAGTGTGGGCTGATTAATAATACACAAGTGCCTATGCACTGGTGTAGATGAAAGCAGAGCAATAGCACTGCAAATACGGTATTGGCTACTTAAATAAAAGTGAACATACTTTTATTGATGCAATATATACCGTTTTCTACAATCGTAGTACGATCTATAAAGTCTGTTTCCACTTCATCGATTCTGAATATAAGGTAGTATGTATTTTTCAATTGGTCCTCGAAAAACAACTAATGATATTAAAATATCCCACTTGCGAAGCACATAAATAGAGAAGTTAGTTTGTGCTCTATTTAAGAAATATTGCTTTCAAGATGTTTTCAAGATAATCCGCATAAGGATTTGTATTCTACCATCACCAAAGAACTTCCAGTTACATGTTGGCACTTCCTCCCTTATAGTGATATTTGCGTTGCCAAACTGCAGGTCAGCAAACAACATAAGGCTGCTTCTTATCATCTACCTGAGTTCGCCTTGGTCGTGGTCGTGGCCGTCCATAAAGCGATTAGATCAGTTCTTCCGAAAGGAATGAGCACATGTCAAATTTCGGATGGTGCTTCACCCCGCAGGAGACGGGCGTCATAAACAAGATTCCAAATCGACTGCGTCAAAACGGCGCGTAATTAGTGACGTCTCCACTGCTGTAGTAGTTGTCACGTAAATATACTATACCAGAAGTGGAGTCCAATCGGAGCGGGCAAATCAGACTTGAAGTTATAAACGTAACTACGCAACCAAAAAATTTCTAGACTCTTGAAAATCGTGTCCCACGTTAATTGCTAAATATTGGCACTGTAAATGCAAATATACCGATTAAAATCAAAGTTCACCTTGCAAAAGGAGAACGCAGCTGGGGATCTTTTTTCATTTGGAATTCCAATGAATTCCGGCGCTAGATCTTGAACTCTTTATCTTTATAATCGCCATAAATTAAAACAGAACCTATCTAACCTTATTAGACATGGATTAACAACGTCAATCACCTGCACCACTGCAACTCTAAAATTGCAATTTGTAAACAGGATTCACATGCAATTTCAAATGGAGCAGGTGAAAGATTTACAGCACGTGCTGCACCATAAAATTAACCTCATGCAACACCCTGACTTGACAATTATTCGTTGACCGCATTTGGCCAAGGGTTGGGGCACTTATCTAATCTACTATTGAGAGTCGTGTCCGAGGTGCCAAAAAACAGAAAACCAATTATAATTTGCAAACAAGTGCGACGTAGTTTTATGTTCTTTAGTTCGCGCCTTGATCTCCGTAAATGGATTTATAATCTCACCTAATCTTAAAATGATATGTTATGTAATGGCCGCAGAGTAGGGGATTCGAATGGCGCATGTGGCTGAATTGCCAAAAACTAACTCCAAATTTTTCAAGTTGTTCAGGAATTTATTGGCGCTTGCACTTTTCTGATTAGATTTTTAACCAAAACTTATACGTGTAGTATAATCTACAGTGGCGAGCAAAAGTGAGTGCATGTTCATAACTTTCGACTTTCATCGTCTATTAAAACAAAACTAAAGCAGGTAATCCAATAATTTTTTTTATTTTTGTTTACCTATCCTATTCGTAACAAATAGGACAAAAAAAAACGTAACAATATGTATTCAGCGAAGACTTAGAAAATAAAAACTAAAAAAAGTCGCAAAAACTCACTTTTGCACGTTATAAGAAAATAAAGAAAAAATTAATTTTTAATATTTTGTCCATAGCCCCTTATTATGAATTACTTGATTTACTCGAGATGGCATACTCTCTACCAAGTTTTCAATGACTTCCTTGGGAATTCGGTTCCATTCATCTTGTACACGCTCCCAAAGATTGGTCATGTTTGTTGGGGCTGAGTCGTACTGTCCGAGCCTTCGTTTCACGATTGACCAAAGATTTTCAATCGGATTGAGGTCAGGACTTTGTGCTGGCCACTCCATCAACTTGAAATTTTGTTCACCAATCCATTCCACAGCCAATCGGCAGTGATTGCAGCTCAAAAACGCCGAAATGTGACATCCAGAGCGCAACAAAAAAATCGCAAAAAATTATTATCGGACTCAGATGCCCGACTAATGGTATCCCAGATGAGGAAAAATAGGCTGCTGACACCTAAAGAAGCATCTTTGGCCATTAACAAAAACGTTAGCGAGTGGACTGCCAGAAGAACGCTGCGCAACATTGGATATGCAGCGGCTGTTAAAAAAAACAAACCTGCATTATCCGAAAAAAATGTTAAGGCGCGTCTAAAATTTGCGAGACAGCACAAAGATTGGACCACAGATGATTGGAAACGTGTTGTCTGGTCTGATGAGTCCAAGTTCAACCGTTTCCAGTCAGATGGTAAACAATACTGCTGGCGTAGACCCGGAGAACGGATTCAAAGACACCATGTGAAGCAAACGGTTAAACATGGCGGCGGAAATATAATGGTCTGGGGATGCTTCACGTGGTGGCAAGTCGGCCCCCTGCATTTAATAGATGGCATTATGCGAAAGGAGGACTATCTGCATATTTTGCAAACCCATCTTCCCAATTTTATGGAGAAATGTGCGTATTCGGAAGAAGATGTTATTTTTCAACAAGACGGCGATCCGAAGCACACAGCGAAAATTGTCAAGGAATGGATTGGTGAACAAAATTTCAAGTTGATGGAGTGGCCAGCACAAAGTCCTGACCTCAATCCGATTGAAAATCTTTGGTCAATCGTGAAACGAAGGCTCGGACAGTACGACTCAGCCCCAACAAACATGACCAATCTTTGGGAGCGTGTACAAGATGAATGGAACCGAATTCCCAAGGAAGTCATTGAAAACTTGGTAGAGAGTATGCCATCTCGAGTAAATCAAGTAATTCATAATAAGGGGCTATGGACAAAATATTAAAAATTAATTTTTTCTTTATTTTCTTATAACGTGCAAAAGTGAGTTTTTGCGACTTTTTTTAGTTTTTATTTTCTAAGTCTTCGCTGAATACATATTGTTACGTTTTTTTTTGTCCTATTTGTTACGAATAGGATAGGTAAACAAAAATAAAAAAAATTATTGGATTACCTGCTTTAGTTTTGTTTTTATAGACAATGAAAGTCGAAAGTTATGAACATGCACTCACTTTTGCTCGCCACTGTATATACAGCTGCGAAAAAAAATAGCAGCACTTGCCCAGTAAAACTTTGAATAAGTCTCCTACCTACAATTTAGGGCTTAAAAGGAAATGAAATACCTTTCTAGAAAGGTTAAACAATTCACTTCTTAGGAAATAAAAAATAACTACAATTGTTTTATTATTCTTATCTTAAATGAGGATCTTTGTTAAAAACGACAAAATTAGGCGAAAAATAAAATAGCAGCACTTCATGAAAATAGCTTAAATTTTCAATTTTAAACTTGATAGTTAAAAATGCACTAACAAGAGAGAACGCTATAGTCGAGTTCTCCGACTCAGCTAGGGAAAGTGCGAAGGAGGTCTTCAACACTGACAGTTTTTGGCCGTTTGTGGGCGTTAGAGTGGGCGTGGCAAAAAGTTTGTTGGCAAATCGATAGAAATTTACAAGACTAATCCAAAAATGAAAAAATATCAAAACATTTTTCAAAAGTGTGGGCGTGGCAGCTTTGGGCGGTTTGTGGGCGTTAGAGTGGGCGTGGCAAAAAGTTTTTTGGCAAATCGATAGAAATTTACAACACCAATACAAAAATGAAAAAATATCAAAACATTTTTCAAAAGTGTGGGCGTGGCAGCATGATTCGACAAACTTGCGCTGCGTCTATGTCCCTGGAGTCTGTATGCTTAATCTCAACTTTCTAGCTTTTGTAGGCAGACGGACATGGCCAGATCGACTCGGCTATTGATCCCGATCAAGAATATATATACTTCATATGGTCGGAAACGCTTCCTTCTGCCTGTTACATACTTTTCAACGAATCTAGTATACCCTTTTACTCTACGAGTAACGGGTATAATAACAAATGTTTGCGTGCTAAAACTACACCTTTCCCACTAATTTAATATTTGGTTGGGTATCCCTTATTACCAGTAACAGGATCGCAACGTTTTGGCATGGAATCAACCAGGTCCTGGCCCCGTTTTAGGGATATTTTGCTCCAGGACTCCTTAATTATACCCAAAGTTATTCGTTGTTAGTTGGCTTAAAAGCTACAACTGCTTTTTTCATGTCTGACCAAAAATTTTTGATGGGATTACGGCCTAGTGTCTGCGCAGGCCAATCCAAAACAGGAACAGATTTATTTTGGAACGAATCCTTGGCTTTCCTGCTGGTGTACTTGAGGTCATAGTCTTGTTAATAATATTCGGAAAAGGGTAGCGAACTTAATGGGTATGTGTCTCCCATTTAAAAAAAAGGACTTTCCTTGGATTACAGCCTTATAAACCATGTTCCCTTAGACGCACCGTTGCGGATATGTTGAGATCCTTTTTCAGTTCGGTAGAAGCTTTAAATGGATCCTTCTTGCTCTCGGGCACTAGCCTTTTGAAGAGATGGGTGCCCAATGATAGTTTTCTCCCACGTTATTCGGGATTCTCGTTGTAGGTAATTGCATTTCCTATCATTTTGTTTTAGCATTGAAGGATTAGACCAATATTTTTTTATTTTTTTCATGTCTGACCAAAAATTTTTGATGGGATTACGGCCTAGTGTCTGCGCAGGCCAATCCAAAACAGGAACAGATTTATTTTGGAACGAATCCTTGGCTTTCCTGCTGGTGTACTTGAGGTCATAGTCTTGTTAATAATATTCGGAAAAGGGTAGCGAACTTAATGGGTATGTGTCTCCCATTTAAAAAAAAGGACTTTCCTTGGATTACAGCCTTATAAACCATGTTCCCTTAGACGCACCGTTGCGGATATGTTGAGATCCTTTTTCAGTTCGGTAGAAGCTTTAAATGGATCCTTCTTGCTCTCGGGCACTAGCCTTTTGAAGAGATGGGTGCCCAATGATAGTTTTCTCCCACGTTATTCGGGATTCTCGTTGTAGGTAATTGCATTTCTTATCATTTTGTTTTAGCATTGAAGGATTAGACCAATATTTTTGTGTGATTTTCCTTCAGAAATTGGTTTTTTGACCATGTCACGTTTATCTGAAGTGCAATGTTTTCCTCGTCCCATTTTGATAATTTTTTTTGAGGTATGCTTAAAAAATAATGTTGGAAATAGTAATACAAATGTCAAGTTTTATAACCATGTGCTTTTCACCAAAACAAACCGCCGACAAGTATTGAATATTTGAATAAATCGACAGTGCTGCTTTTTTTGTTTTCGCCTCATTTTAGACCTTGCTGCCCAAAAAAAATTATAAAAAATTAAGGTATGGACAATTCAAAATTTTTGTTTTTCATTTTTTGATGGAAAAAATATCTACCATTATGCGAAAAATCTATATTTCGTACCTTCGGTACCGCAACATTAATATATTTGATCGAGAATAAAATACGTAGTGGTGCTGCTATTATTTTTTTCGCAACTGTACATATGGTGTACAAAGCGGAATTTAGGCCTTAGTAATTTTGTAAATAAAGCTGACACACTTTAATTTCAAAAACCCAGGTGATTGTTTTTAATTCTTCTCACAAATAACGAAATAATTAATTTTCTTTACTTCTTATCTATATTATTGAAAATGCCCAATAATTGATTTGCCAGTACCACAACATTTGAATACCATATGGCTTCCTGGGTGCTTCACAATTTCTGGGCCATCTGTCAAATTGAATAATTATTGATAATTCCTGGAAATGGCAAATGCGGAATTACAGCTGACCGCTCCCCAATTACTAAGTTCCTGGGGGCTCAAAGTGCAGCAGTTGGACTCAAGGTTCAACAAGCTCGATCTCAGATGTCTAGACCCGAAACAGGGCCATAATTTCGCACAAACTGTCCCAGAAGTCTGTCAATCATCCAGAAGTCAGCTGATGGCCGCACTTTAGCGCTCTTTACGAGCTCCCAGCTAATCTAGTCGCACTCATCCCAATCTGACAGTCGTAACATTCTCCCGATGCCCCTTAATTTGGCCAGACGCTGCTCGGGAGCATGACTAATGCGTGGAAAGGCGCCAGGTGAGTTGTGGGTTCGTCCCCCAACAACTCCGCCTGCTCCCCGCCCAGCAACAGAAGCGAGTATATCGCGAAATCTTATCAGGCCGACTGCCCCTCAGCTTATTTCACAATCACTTTCGACTGGGCCAAAATTGGAGGAGCTCTCGTTTGTACGCACTTTTCAAATTCAATCTGCGCAATTGGATTTAATTCCAAACTCAAGGAATGCGAGGTGTGCGATCTATTTTTGTTCATGTTTGTTGAGCTACTTTGGTCAGGAAAACAATATAGTTCCCTTACGCAATATAAGTAACTGGAGAGTAAAATAGGTCACTTCATTCTATTTTCGCTCATCCTACTGGGTTAGATTAGCTAAAAATAAAAAGTCAGTTGAGATCTTTGTTCTATTTAAGTATTAACAAATTTATTCATGTTTTTGGAGCCTTAGCCTATGTCTTAAATTACTAGAATGGGGGCAGTATATAACTCTATATTTGTTTATCTTATTTGTCTAGTGAGATTGTCTAGAGAATCTACATTATTCTTTGGGTTTTTCGATCTTTTGTGTTTTTTTTTTGTTGTGTATATTTCGTTTTTCGATATCTTCACATTCGAGCGCTAATTCATGGGAGGATCTGCCCAAGTTGCACAGTATCTTTCCGATGATCATCTTACAAGATCTGGGTGGCCGTGCTGATGACCTGGTTGATCCACTCCGTAAAGGCGGAGACGCGGACAAAGACCGAGGGCGCGTTCTTCTGGCCGCAAGGCATCTTGCCCCAGGACACGATGCCGATGACGATGTTGGCCTGCTCGAAGTGCTCCTCGCAGCACTGCTGGATCAGAGGTCCGCCGGAGTCGGCGGTGCAGATGCTAACGCCTCCTGTCAGCGGTCCAGTGCACAGGTTGGTCTCGTGCAGCTGGAGTCCGGAGCGGGCGAGGATCTGTTCGCAGAGCTCCATGTCCAGGATAGGCATGTTGGCCTCCTGCAGGCGGTGTGGATAGTTGGGCACCGCAGTCATCGAGACATTGCCCCAGCCGTACAGAGTTCCGTAGCCCTCGGGGTGGGCATCCTGCTCTGGCAACGTTGCTGGCTGGACATAGGTATCAAACGCTAGGGGCTCCTTGGTGTAGATGAGCGCGATGTCGTAGGGATTCACTCCGCCGAGATAGAGCTCGTGGCGCACGTAGTAGTCGATGTGTCGCATTTGGATGTTGCTCGCCTCGCCCTTCTGATCGTGTATGTCATGGCTGCCCGCCACAATGACCGAGTTCTCCACCGCCTGCGGTGAGCTGAGGCAGTGGGCGGCCGTGAGGATCCAGTGCTCGTTGATGATGGTGCCGGCACAGTAGTGGACCAGGCCCTGATCGGGTGTCATCATCTGGATGCTGACCACGTACGGCGCCGAGTGGGGAGTCGCCTCCTGCTTGGCCAGGAACTTTTTCGTCCAGTGCGTTTGTCGCGGTGCTTCCAGAGTACTTATCCGGTTCTCCAGCAGTCCGTAGGCCGCCAAATTCATGGCCATAGTGTGGGCTGCTCCCGTGGTGCCGCCACCGCCGCACTTGCGCACGGTGGGCAGCTGCATGGAGCCGGAGGATGCAGAGCTGAGCACCACCATAATGCTGGCTATGGTGGACAGCAGCACCGAGTAGATGCATCGGTAGGATAAGAGCATGATGTCCTCGCTCTGGTTGCACGCGCCGCACGAATTTGTCGAGTAGTAGTAAGTAATTTTGACGGTTCTTGGGTCTTGGATGTGGAGGCGCGACTCGCTTGGGGATTCGATGTCGCGACTGCTTTAGCTTTTCGCCCTTGTTCTGGCGTATCGATAGCACTTCACTTGTATTCCGTTTCGCTTTGGCATGGAATTCACTTTATTCGGCCCGCGTTTGCCGTGTTCTATTGTTCAGGTGTCTCTTGCTTGCTGCCGATTTCGGATTTGCCCGTCGCAGGCGAGTGCGGGCTGCATTTATAGGGAGAGCCTCTCTGGAGAGAGTCTCCCTTCCCAAATTGTAATTGGTGGCTCCTTATCGCCAAGAAAGCGCGAGCGGGCTGCCCCCCATATATGGTTCCCTATCAGTGACGAGTTGAGATAGCAGAGTGCGAGTGCCAATGGGATGTCTAAGGTGCTTTGGATCGGGCTTGTCTTGCCCAGGAATGCCCTACCTTGAGGAGATGGCTCTCTAATCGGTCCTAATCTACACTTTGTTATGTAAAGCAAGTTTGTACTTGGCTGCTGGAAAAGCAGAGCGTGAGAAGTGAGCTCTTCAGCCTTTATATATATACTATATATATTTGCAATATATATAGTTAAGAAATTAATCAAGAATATAGTAATAACTAAGTAATATAAGTTAGCTTGTGTTCCAGTGTAGTTATGTTTATGACACATTGAATTACCCCGAAAATGGTTATACCCATAAAAGCATTATCGCTGATTTTATTGATGAGAGTTTTTAAAATGGTAAGCTCATAATGTATCGCAACGAATTAGGGACAGTGCTTAGATAATATTGGGCTTAAAGAACTCTGTTAATACTTATCCTATTGCAGGAATCGATCTTTGGAGTAGCCATATTCATATTTCGAACTGAGCAAACCAGTGAAAACTGCCTGCGCAATCTGGTGTTCAATGATGTCTATGTCTATATATAGAGTATCGAGACCTGCTGCCTCGAATGCCAATCCACTGACGGATCACACATACTCGCTAACTTACTCATTGGCACACTGCCGTGTAATCAGTCGAGGAATCGGGTGCTTCCCAGCCAGCTGTTTTCTTGGATAGGGAATGGGCCCATCCAGGGCGGTTCTCTTATCTGCTGGAAATCGTAATAGGGCAATTTCGATTCAATTTAGTCACGATTCTTCGCTTGGTTTTCCAATGGTCCAATAGATAGCAGAATGGAACCGTGGCGCGCTGCTCCATTCGGTTTTAATGGATGATAAATACTCCAAAGTTCGCAGAGGGCCCAAAAAGGTTGTTTATTTCCTGCACGCATACGTAATGTGGGAATTATGCGACAGTGGTTTCGAATTCGTTTAATTAATTATAAAGCCACCCCCGGTATCGTCGCTTATCGAACGTTACGTGGTCAACGGGTTCCATATATGTGTCATCTATGCATGGCACTGGAATTTATATTGCACCCACTTGGACGTAATGCCAGTGACAGGAAGTGGTTTTGGGAAGTGAATTTATGAATGGGCTTTAAATCACTCGACAAGTGCAACTTGCCCTAGGTCGTTGACTCTGCCGGTTGAGTAAGTTACTATTTGGGGGGGTTTTCTCATTGCCACCGCAGGGTTCCCTGCATTTCCACATCCTACTTCGCCAATCTGGCCTTGACGTCACTGGGTGATATCTCTATATCTGTTGTCAGGCCTCCTGCGCACTCGCATCCGATTAGGTAAATACTTGCTCAAGAGGCTTGCCATTTTTATAGCAAGCAGGCACCTTCTTATCGCTCCAGTACCAAAACCGGGTTTGCTCGTGATTGGATTTTAGATATCTCAATGTGTCTTATCTCGTCAGTAGCGAATTCTTCCGTTTTTCAGTGGAAATAGCCAGTGCCTGTTATGCACTCCATTCAGTTGGCCATTCTATCTCCTCTATGTGACTTCTAACTCGTTTGGATGGTCAGCTAGTCGCAATAATCTTAGTAATCAATGTTTGATGGTTTACTTCAAGTACTGATTGGGATCCACGAGGAGTTAATTACTCCCCAGCTCACGTGAGCTCGTCTGCCCTCTGCTTGCGAAATTCTGCCCAAATATGCCAATGGCCACTTTCAAAATGGAACCTTCTTACCAAATATAGAACTTTCTTGTTTGCCCAGTTAGCATGGCGCTTCGTTGCGCCCATTTGTGAAATTCCCGAAATGGAGTCGCTCTGCGCCATAGATCAGTTATCTTTTATCTATTACACGGAATACAAGCTGCAAAATTGAGTTTGCCTTTCCCAAAGAATTACTCACCACATAAAGAAACAAAGATTCGTGGCCTTTCCCTAAAAGTGTAGATAAAATTGTTTATTTACGGATTCCCTTGGCACTTTTAGGTGTGGATTAACCAGGGCGACATCATATTGGTGGGATTGCGTGACTACCAGGACTCAAAGGCTGATGTGATCCTCAAGTACACACCGGACGAGGCCAGGAACCTGAAGACGTACGGCGAGTTCCCCGAGTCGGTGCGCATCAACGAGACAGTCACATTCGTGGAGGATGGCTTCGACGAGGACATCGAGTTCGGCGATGAGATCAGCTCGGAGGACGATGCCGACTCCGTAGACAACATCTGATTAACAAGAAACAAAGTGGCGCCGGGTGGGACGACGACGGTGGGAGCGCCTGGAACGTCTGGCACGTCCTTCTCGGGAACACCAGCAGAAGCAGAGTCAGTTCGAGAATAGTAGGGAATTTAACCAATTGTAAAAAGCAGAATGCCGGTAGCTCAGAGAGTCCTTTTCGAAGTCAAGCCACCATTCAATCAAATCCATGAATCCAACATCCACAAAGCGGCTCAGCGGCAGTTAAGTTGCGAAAACAAACCAATAGTATCAGTTCATTTTTACCCATTTCAATGTTCAATATCCTTTAAAATTGCTTTATCCCGGAAATACAAGTGAGTTCCAAAATTGAAACGGTTTTATTTACGACCGCCTTAAGCAACAAATTATAAAATACAAATAGTAGAACTGTTACACTGTGCAAGAAATGGAACTTTGCGAAACATAAACTAATAATATTTGAATTAAAAACGAAAAAACAAACGGATATTAGTTATTATTTATCTACCAACAAATCTATCAAACCAAATGAAAAACGTAAAAAAAAAAAGAACAAAAAATATATTAATGAAATCTACAACTCATACACATTAAATAGGAGTCTAGCGAACACTAATATTTAAGCGAAAGGGGAATATAATAATAATAATAACGATCAAAAGGCAGAGATGTGAATTTAGCTAGCGAGTAAGCAAAGTCAAATCCATGAGTTTTTGCCAGATATATCTGAGCTTCATCCCCCAAGTGTTCCTTCTTAGCATTTCGTCTCATGTTTTGTTTTTATTTTTTATTATACACCTGCCTTATATTTTGATGGTTTTTCATTTAGCAATATCCAAATCAAATCATATTCCAAACGCCCCTTTTGTTTTTGCTGTCCATGCATTCAGTTTTCCCTGTTTCGTTGTAGTTTAATTCGAACCGAACAATGGATGTGTAAAAAGTAAAGCGAAGGTAAAACTATTGATTTTTGTAATGAGTTGAACTCCAATAAATGGCGTTGATTAACCCGAATGCAAAACAGCAGACGTTCCAAGGTTTTTCACTTCTCAATAGTAAAATTCATGCTACAATTTATTATTAAATGCAGAAACTCGTACATATGTGTAAGCGGAAACCCGCATCGAACTTGGCATCGTTTACAGCTCCTCGTGGCGCGAAGGGAACTTCTTGAGTATGGCATGGTAGAGATTGTAGAACGCGTACACCGAAACCGTGATGATCACCAGCAAAGCTCCTCCGAACGCGATGCTCAGGAAGTTTCCATCGATGATGCCCGCCGAGCGGTGGCGTTTGGTGGAGAAGATCTCCTCCGTGGTGGCGGGGTTGTTTTGCTGCTGGGACGTCCGCTCGGCCATGAGACGCTTCATGGTGCTTAGACGCTCCCGCAGAACTTCCACGGACTCCGTGTCCAGGTCAGAGGTTCCTGGTAAAGTTTCAGTTATTTATTTCAGACTAAAGTAAAGGGAACAAATATTGTCTATACCTGTAGACTGGGATGCGGAAGCACTGGGATAGTTAGACATGATTAGCTCTCTGTTCTTTATTAACTATTTGTGCAAAATCTGCAGCTTCAGCTGGGTTGGGTTTGTTAGATTTCCGACTTTTAAACGCGCAGGCGCCTAACGGAAATCGCGCGGCGCTGCCACACAATCGCGCTGCCAACTGTTTTGATTTCGAAGAACTAATCGATAGCAACGTCTGGCAATCGATTGGGATCCATCTCCAAACACGTGAAACGCGATTTTTGATTTACCTTATGTGTTTTGAATGCTGCGATGGGTTTAACTAAACAATATTTGGCCTACCGGGCTATAGACAGCTTTAATATCATTACCTCCGGCCGTGCCAATGTGAACTTTGCCGTTGTGGACAAGACGGAGGGTCGATATGTGGCCGCTCCAGCTGCTGAAAATGTGATCGTGTGGGATTTGCGGTAGGTTGGCTTACAAAGCTTTTTCCTTACTTTTTACATTTTCATTTTATTTACCCCAGAATGGGCGATCGCAAGCTGACGCTGCGGCGCGAAAAGTTTGAGGTCACCTGCCTGAGGGTCTCCCCAGATCACCTGCACATTGCCGTTGGCTACACGGATGGCATGGTGCAGATCTTCGATCTCTGCTCGGACAGGTACTACGATCCCATCTGTACGCTGGCACTCCACAAGAACGCTGTGAGCATCCTGCGGTACGATTTGCAGGGCATGCGGCTGGTGAGCGGAGGCCTGGACACCGAACTGGTGGTCGTTGATGTGGTGGAGCAGGCGGGAAGGGCTCGGTTGAGTGGTCACAATGCCGCCATCACAGACGCTCATTTCCTGCAGCGTTTAGTGGACGAGAGCGTAGTGGTAAGCTGCTCAAAGGACACGCAAATTAAGTTCTGGAACCTGGAGACGCAGTTTTGCTTCAAGACCATCGTGGATAACCGCACCGAAGTCTGGGCACTGGCCTTTATTGGTAATCTAATGGTTGCCGGCGCTGGCGAAAGCGGCATGAACGTTTACCGCCTGAGAAAGCACGACGGTGCCATCACTGAAACTCTTGAATCTGCCGTTGATGGCCTATCTATTGATGACGAGGACACCATCAGCCCCATTAGCGTGAGCAACTGCGGCACCATCCAGCGGGCTGGAAAGGGTCGCACCGTAAACCTGGTGACCGATCCTAGTGAACGTGTGATCAGCTGCCACGGCACTAATGACCTAATCGAGAATTTCTACATCTGCACGCCGGAAGAGGTGAAGAAACGTCTGACTAAGCGCTTAAAAAAGGAGAAAAAGACCGCTGAGGACGAGGGAGCAGACGAAGCAAAGCTGTCCGCGGAACAGTCGCTAAGCGATGAAATCAAGCGATTGGAAAGCATCCGTGCCAAGCAGAAGATCAAGTCCATTGATGTGGTCTTGGGCCAGAACCAAGAGCTGCGTGTCCTTGTTAGTTTGGCCAACAACAGCCTGTCCCTGTACTCGCTGGAGGCGTCTATCAAGACGCGTAAAGCAACCGATCCCAGTGCGAAACTTCTAAGGTCACTTACTCGACTGGGCCACCAATCTGAAGTGCGATCCGTGTGCTTTAGCAACGATTCCCTGGCCATTGGTTCCGGAGCTGGAGAATCCTTTAAGTTCTGGGATCGAGATGCCATGCAGTGCCTGCGAACTGTGCCAACGGACTACATCCTCTGCTCGAAGTTTGTTCCTGGCGATCACTACGTCCTTCTGGGCATGAAGAGCGGCCAATTGCTTATTGTGGACGTGGCAGCGGCTGATATAGTGGAGGAGATTCCGGCTCACGAAGGCGAACTTTGGTCCATTGCAATACTGCCCGATCAAAAAGGATGCGTCACTGGCAGTGGCGATTCCACGGTTAAGATCTGGACATTCGAGCTAATCGATGCCGGCGAAGGCGCTGCCCAAACCAAGGTGCTGTCCCTGCTGCACAAGAACACACTGAAACTGGAGGAGACCGTGCTGTGTTTGGCTGTTAGTCCGGACATGAAGTACCTGGCTGTGGGATTGCTGGACGCCACCGTAAAGGTTTTCTTCCTCGACACCTTCAAGTTCTACTTATCCCTGTACGGTCACAAGTTACCAGTGATCTGTATGGACATCTCTTACGACTCCAACCTCATTGTAACAGGATCCGCCGATCGTAACGTGAAAGTTTGGGGTTTAAGCTTTGGAGACTGTCATCGTTCCATTTTTGCACACGACGATTCAGTAATGAGTGTACAGTTCATACCCAGAACGCACATGTTTTTTACGTGCGGAAAGGATGGAAAGGTGAAACAGTGGGATGGCGATAACTTCGAGAAGATTCTTACCTTGCCTGGACATATAGGCGAAGCCTATTGTTTGTCCGTATCTCCAAATGGACGTTATTTGGTCACCTGCGGATCAGATAGAACTCTTAGAATGTACGAGCGCACAGAGGAGACCATTGTATTGAAGGATGTGCAGGAGGAGGAGCGAGAGCAAATGGAGAATGAGCAACTGGCCACGGGCGAGGACAACACTGTTCCCTTGCTTCCGGGTCTTAAAATGCCGTCACGCAAAACAGTGGGTTCCGAACAGTCTGCTGAATCGATTCTCGAATGCCTGGAAATATCTAAACAGTTCGAGCTCGAGGCGGAGGAGAAGCCCGAGTTACATCCCTTGATGCAGGCACTGCAGGTAAAGAATCCTAAAGACTTCCTGGTTAGCACCCTGATGAGAATACGTGCTTCCGATCTCGAGGAGGCACTTCTCCTACTCCCCTTCGCCACTGTGTGTGAAGTCCTCGAGCGCCTACCCACTCTGCTGACCCAGCGACCCGATCAACTGGAGCTGCTTTGTCGCGTCACCATCTTCCTGTTCAAGGTGCACATGAAGCCCATCTCGGCGGCTAAGAACCTGAAGCCTCTGCTTGTCAAGCTGCTCTCGATGCTCAAGCGGGATGTTGGCCAGCTGCGGGATGTCTTGGGATGGAACCTACACGCTTTGGCCCTGCTACAAACAGAAGTAGAGCAGCGCGATGGTGTCCAGCTCTTCAGGGAGGCCACACAGGCTCGCAAGAAGCGGGATAAGAAGCGGAGGGAAGCCAGTAAGCGGAGGCTGCAGATTCAAATGATTTGAGACGCAATACCCTAGACTTAGTTGTATAAATCCAATTATACGTGTTAGTTAATATATGATTTACTGGATTGCTATATTTCTGTGAACATACTTTAATTTGACAATGAGGAATACACCATAATTCGTAAGCCAATTATTGAATTACCTGCAATTTTCTGTATATACATGATAAAAGGGATTGTGGAGCGAAGGAACGGATAGCGGCGCTTGGTTACTCAGGGCAGTTCGCAAGCGAACTTGTTGACAAGCATTTAAAACAAAAACAAAGTTATCTCCTTAGAAGACCTGGACTGAGAGATTTAGCTTGAACACAAACGTAGAACTCGGGATGAGCTTGGTAGCAGTATTCTTGAGAGCAATCATAAAGTATTTCCAGCCTAACAAATTCCGGCTTTGGGGAAGGTGCCATCGGCACCACCAGTTCCACAAGGACCTGTTCGGGATTCGGATTATATTTTAGAAATAGGTGGTAAATCTGGTTGGAACCTACCACCACAGCGCTGGAAAGCTCCCGGCGGCCCGTAGCTAAGTTTCTGGATAGTGCACTTCTCAATAGGTCCGGTTGGGCGGCAGTAGGATGTGTATCTGGCCCACGGGAGGGGTTCCTTGGGTGGCACACAGTTCGGCAAGTAGCTGAGTTTGTATGTGGTGCACTTCTCCATGGGTCCCTCGTTCCGGCAGAATCCCTGTCGTGGTCGGACGGACTCGGCGCGTGGGAAGCAGGCGACGTCCACCGGCATGTAGGACAACTTGTTCACCGTGCAACGCTCCATGGCTCCAGTGGGCCGGCAGAAGGCCGTTCGCGGCATGATGGGAGCCCTCCTCACGTGCGGCTTGGCCACAAAGTCATGTTTCTGGGTGGTCATCGCATACATGGGTCCGTCGAATCGCAGGCCATTCTCCATCGGGCGAATCGGAGGAGTACGCTCCGTGCAATTCGGCTGATAGGACAGCTAGTAGGAGAGAAGATAAGCGTATTTAAAAATCTTGGGAAGTCTGATGTGGGTTGGAATACTTGCCTTTTGAATGGTGCACCTTTCTAGCGGTCCTGAGGGCCGGCAGAAAGTGTCCCTGGGCAGGACTGGCGCCGGCTTGGTCCTGGAGGCGTCTACTGGCATGTAGCTAAGCTTGTACACCGTGCTTCCGGATCCGGCGTCGTTGCCACAGAAGCGCAAGGTGGTGAGCGGCGTCACCGGAGCAGTTCGTGCCTCATTGCAGTTGGGCATATAGCTAAGGTTGTAGGTGGTGCAGACATTGGAGTAGCGCGGCGGCACACAGCGTATCTTGTCTGCCCAGGGCGTGGGCTCCTTGGCTGGCAAGCAAACCGGCATGTACGACAGCTTCTGGATGGTGCAGCGCTCCATGGGGCCTGCCGGCTTGCAGTAGTGCGATCCCTGGACCATGGCCTTCGGAGGCGGATTCTGGCAGACATCGATGGGCATGTAGCTCAGTTTCTGGATGGTACAGCGCTCCATCGGCGCATTCGACGTGCAGATAGCCACTCGCGGCTTAATGGGATCCCGCTTCACGATCCCCTTGGGCACGTAATCGTGTTTCTGCGAGGTCATCGCATAGATGGGTCCCTCGAAGCGCAGGCCGCTCTCCATGGGAACGATGGGTGGCGTTCGCTTCACCGGACATGGTGGCATATAGGATAGCTTCTGAATGGTGCACTTTTCCAGCGGCGCCGTGGAGGCTCGGATCTGGGAGCACGGCATTACGGGCCGGGCCCTAATGTTGTCGCCGCAGTTGGCATAGAACGACCGCCGGTAAATGGTGTCAGTGTCCAGCGGCGCTGTGGAGCGCATAAAGTGCGACTTGGGCAGGATGGGCATTGTGCGCGGCGGCTGCTGGTAGCAGCATCCTGCATAGTCGCCGCAATCGCAAGGCGGACATGTCGAGCCCGGCGGACAGGGCGAGAAATCTGTGGGCGTCTGGCAAGGATCGCAGGGATTGGGGCAGTACGTGTTGCAATCACCGGACATGGCTGATTATGGGACACTGACCTCAAAAAATCCAGAAACAGAAAATCAAAAAAACCGACACGGATGTGAAGCCGGCGAATACTGGAAAATTGTCAATGGAAATAATTTTGTTTGCTCGGAGCTGAGAGAAACGGTTGAGTAGACTTGACACTTCCGAAACGACTAAAGAATAATTTTGCAAAGACACTAGACGACGAAAAGTTTCCCGATGTGTTCTACGTAGGCAGAGATGGTCGAATGAAATCGGGTGTGAAAATAGAACACCACACTGAAATGTAACACATAGGCAACCAAGAAAATGAGTATCAGCTGGATTTTTGTGATCGTCTTCATTTATTTCAGTTTACATTCTTTATTGCTAGGATATCCTGATACTTTATTAGCGATAAGTCCTACAAATTGTGAAAGGAGCACTCTGTAAGGGACAAATAAATAACCCTTCATCCTCACATTCTCACATTCGGAGATGAACTGCCCTAAGCACTTTAAAGAATTATTAATACATACATAAACAAACGGCTTGCATCATAAATTGGAATCTGTAAATGTGCCTAACTAAGTGTCTAACTAAACTCAATTTAAATTATTAAACATTAATAGAAATCACGTACGTTTTAACTTATTTACAATATTTTTCCCTGCTCTATTGGGTTTGGGTCTATGGGGCTGGGCGAATACTTTGAGGATCAGCAAATCATTTATAATACATAAATATAGAATTACTCAGTTAACAAAACAGTTCCATACGCGGATTGAACATAAAATCAATAAATCGATCCCGTGTATAAGCGGGGAGGGGATGGGCATGTTTCCAATGCACCCATAATAACATTTTGCGATTCTCTTACAAACTAGTTGTCTTAGACTATATGCTCGATTCATAATATTTTTCGAAAAGAATATAGTAAAAATACAATTATATATGTGTGTATATATGATTCAGTTCGCTCGACGTTCACTTGCTTATCGACAATGTTTCGGGTATACAATTATAGATCGTTTTAGATCGGGGACTCCTTATCGTTACAACGTATGCAGATTAGCGGGCACCTGGTCCAGGAAGTTGGCCGGAAACTGTCCCTGACGACCCGCTACCTCGCCGTACAGCCAGTCCTCGTTAATCCTATAAAGCACTGTGACCAATTCGTTCTCCTATGGGAAGAAAAATTGAATATAAATTCTGTAACGAGGCGCTGCTTAAAGGATAATTACCTGCAAGGCGAGATCTCCTTCGACTTCTCCGGGAAAGTGATACAAGCAGAGCGCCGTCGGCAGTTGCTGTTGTGACGGACTGGGTGACGGTGCTGCAGCACTTACAGCTGGAGCGGCAGCACCGCCACCAGTGGCCCCTAATGGCACCTTGATGTCCACGTAGTTGATTGGAAAAATGCCCTCACATCCGGAACGTGTGCGTCCGCGCAACCACTCCGGCGTGGGATGGTCCAACAGATAAATTTTCTCGTTCTCCTACAAATATCAGCATTATTATACTAATTAAATCGTACGAGGGTGTCAAGAACTTACTCTAAAACTAAGATCGCCCGGCTCAATGCCGTCAAAATCATAGAGTGTAATGGCATAAGGAACTACTTCCTCCTCCATGTAGCCCTGGCATCCGTTGCTAAGCGCTAAAGCGTCCACTTTCCCGTTTATCACATCCAGCAGTGAGATTCCGCTAGATGGCGGCGGTGGTGGAGGTCCTTTGGGCATTGGGGGCGAAGGTGGCGTTTCCGATCCTCCGTAACCTGGTATGCTATAACCTGGCGGTAAGTGACCTCCAATAAATGGTGGTGGTTTCGGAGCCTTTGGCTTTTGCGATATCTTGGGCTTGATAATGGTGGGCATGGTAAGCGATTGAATGGGCGGCAACAGACTCTTGCCATTGCACAGCGGATTGTCCGAGGTGCGTGACTGCAACGGGTACGTCTGACGCACTGGGGCGGAGCCAAAGCTATCGACTCCTCCGTGTCCAACGCTATCCACCGCCTCCCACGGATCCAGCGGACTCTGTGTGGAGGGCCGCGATCGATGGTAATCGTCCTCGAATCCACTCTCCGGCTGCGAAACACTGCCGTTGTTGGGCGAACTGAAGTTGCTATCCGAGCTGAAGCTGTCCACGCTGACGCAGTCGCTGTTGGACTTCTGGGTAAAGGTGGGCGACGAGGGCGGCGAATCGAAGCTGATGAGCTGTGCATCGGCCGTCTGCTGCGAGGCATAATGGGAGCTAGGGCAACTGATCGAGGTGGTAGTTGTGGTAGTGGTGGCCGTGTTCCACGCTGCATTCCAATCCACATTGCTAAAGGCCGCCGATGATGCACTGCTGCTGTTGTTGCTGTAGCTTGGTGTAGCGACATTGCCGCTGCTCAGGCCGTAGACGCGATTTTCCGCTGCGGCCTTGGAAGCAGCGGCGGATGCCGTGGACGTGGACTTCTTGCGATGGAAAATGTTCGACATGAGTCTGCCAGTACCGCCAGTGACCGCCGATGCCATCGAGGAGGTGGACTTGGCCACGTTCTGCCCATTGACCAGCACCTTGGGCGGCGGTGGTCGCGGCGGTGGCATCTTCTTGAAGCGATCATTTCCGTTGCTCCCACCAAATGGATCGTCGTCCCAGTTGGTGGCCGGCGTGTAGCGTGCCTGCGGAAACTTCCGCGTGATGCTCGATCCTGCCATTGGCTCGTCGAAAAGGCTGCCGTTGTTATTGTTGCTGACGGCGGTCCGCTTGTGCGGCGAAACCTGCGACTGCAGCGGACCCTTGGGCGGCGGCGGCAGCTTGATGGTCAGCTTCTGGAGTCCTCCTCCAGCCGCCTGCTGTTGCTGCAGGTGCTGCTGCTGGAGCTGGAGACGCAGCTGTTCCAGGCTGGCATTCGCCCCAGCCGCGGCGGTCTGGCCACGTGATCCGGGCGGAGCGGGCGCCGGTCTTGATGGAATGGTCATTCTACCTGCAATCGAAGAGGCGACCAAAGGGAATTCAATTAACTTTGTGAACAGAACAGCTACACGGAGTTCGCCCTAATGGCGTTCTCAAATTAAACATGCAAAATCAGACGGTGTTGTTATCGCAAATATTTGAGCCTGATAAGCGACACTCACGACAAGTGAACTTTCATGGAGAGCTGCTTCGAAATGGTTGACTCGCACCCCACCAATGTGATCAGACTTCTCGTGGGGCTTTTCTTCTACTCAAAATTTCAAAAACGAAACCAATACGAAATATTAACGAGTTTGCTGGGTTTCTGGGACGAGAACAATCTGATATTTTTAAATGTCATTACTAAGAGTTGAAAATGATTGCTTGACTAGTAATTTTTTCATCAAGGAATTTCTTTCTACACTTTTTCTTAGTAAAACAAGATCATAAAAATTTACTTTTACTTTATTCGAAGGTCACGCCACCCTGTCTTTACAATAAACATTAAGAAATGCTTATTGATTTACTATGCCAGATAAGATTTTAGCTTAAGTACTTGACTCAAGTGGATTTGCTGTGAAGACTTCTGATAAAATACGCTCGGACACAGAACGCTCCAGTTACTGATAGTGAAAACGGATTTTCTGATTATTATAAGGGAATACTATGTGTGACTCACTGTAGTAATAAACCAGACAGGTTCATTGATTAGATCGAATTATTCGGCATACACGCACCATGATTTTCAGCAATCAACAGATTGCGAAGTCGTTTATTATCATAAGTGGAAACCATCAATCGACAGATCCGAAATGCTCTTTAGTGCTTTCTGTTTACGATGCAATTGGCGAAAGCGAAGGAATAAATATAGAACTTGTTGATTTCGCAGGGGTTTCTCGAACATTTACGTCATCATCATCCAAATCCACAAATGCTCATCTGCTAATTACTGCGGTTTTTTCCCTTTAGTTTTTTCTATCAGTCTATTTAAGCTTTTCGCGTTGGTAAAGCCACGATAATAAATAGTGAACAAAAGTGATATCAATGGCAGCGCAATGAAACGTTTTCGAGTTTGCGCCGGATCCAGAAAATATGTAGCTGCATTGTGGACTGCTGCAGTTGCCCCACTTGCAGGGTTCCCGGTGCCCGGCACATGGTGGAACCGAACCGAACCAAGCCGATTCAGAAGCGCAGCTGAATTGGACTGCATGTGCCACAAGTGGGATATTCCGCAGAAAAGCCAAACACAAGCAAAATGGGCGGTGGCAGTGATAAGAGCAAATCCAATGTCGCCTCTCGCGAGAACAACGAAATGGTTTGCGTAAACAAAACAATTTCTATAAACAATTTTAAGCCGCAAAAAATGTAAGGCAACTAAAGGGGCGGCGTATGATTTGATAAAATAAATTCCCATATACTTATGCGTATTTTTCTGCGATTCGAAAGATGGGAGGATGGTTGAAATTAGTGCGTCACACAGAGAATTCCCAGAAGACCCATTCGCGGAAATAAAATGACTAAAAGGTGGGAGGAGATGGTCCCGCGGCAAACAATTTCTGCCTCTTTGAGGGGGGGTGTGTATTTAGTGGTAAATATGTTTAAGCACATGGCCGGAATTACATATGTTTATTGGTTCTGCGAACGCAAACAGTTCGCAAATATTTGTAAGCTCTTTGGTTGTGTGAAAGGTCGTTCCCGCCAGAGCTGTAGTTTAAAGGAACATGCCTAATGTACTTCTGAAGCCAAAAAGATCTAAGAAACTCAAGAGCTTTTGGGGGAGAAGTTCCATAAACGACTAGTTTTCGATTGATGACGCAACAGATTGGATTTTAAATTTCTTATTCGAATTCATTCAAAGTCAATGATCGACCAACGAAACTGAACAATATGCCATTTAACGGAAAGTCTGAATGTGTGCACAATAGAACTGGGATTTCATGTTTAGAAACTTTGGAAACTTTCAAACTCTTTCAGCCGCAGCCGTAAACATCCAATCATAACAAATAGTCGCTGCATGCGAAATTCATGCAAATTTCCATTTCTTCTATGGAGGAGACCTTCCCTGTAAATAAAGTAAACACGAAACCTAGGGGAATGAATAAATAAATAAATAAATCTGTGAAATGTCTGACTGTTCATTTCGCCCATCATTGAATAACTTGCTGCACAAAAAACCGACTGGCGGACTAAACTGTGACGCTAATGGCAGATACGTTTTCAACGGTTAAACGTAGAACAAACCTGGCATTTACAATTTAATTAAAATCACCTTCAGAAGGTGATGATGGGAGAAAGAAAAGTGGGCAGCGGCCCACCACCCACAACCCACGCCCACCCACCTAGTTTGTTGTCGTTCCTTTGAATGCGAATTTAATCATTTTGCTTACTATTTGCTTTGTATAGACATGTGTAGAAATTCAAGAGTAAGAGCAGGGTATTTACAATGGCAAACACGCTTTCCTTTTCCCATTTTCCGCGTGGCGTCAGTAAAATTGATCAAATAATCACCCTCATCGCTGGCGGGGGTAAATCTTAATGAGGTGCTCTACATTACACCTATTATTAGCGCACTTAAACAAATTAAACCCGAGTTGCAGCTAATTAGGATCTCGCACATTAAAAGGCACATAAAGTAAAGCTCTGGCATCAAATAGGCAGCAGGTCAGAAACTAGTTTATATTCCGATGATTAAAAAAACACTTTGGCTGAAATCTCTATCTGAAATTGTATGGACTGGTCGACTAGCCTTGTATGGCTTTTATAGAATCAACTTATTCTTGATTTCTAATAAGTTCAAGCTCTTTCCTTGATCTATCGAAAACTTGAATTCAGTTGGGGCCTTCGGAAGTGTGTAATAAAGCTACTCTTTTTCTGCGGTTCAAGCTCAAGAGCAGTCGATGTTAACCGGTTTACACAGCGACTGACTCCCTTTACAGCTTGCAATGAGAATGAAGTCTGTGAAAATGCTGGCTAATTGCTTGTTTTCATTCGGCTTTGAGTATTTCCAGACACGGCTTTTCATGTAACTGATTTCCAGTGAAATTGTTTATGGGATAGAATGGATGATTCAGTCGCCGGTTGACAGAATGTGTGGGCACATACGCTTTGTGATGCGAGACACTTGGGTTAGGGGAAACTTTTACTTTGGCATAGTGGACCATCCTCAGGCTTGACCGCACGTTCGAGCAAAGTCGCACGAACAATGGAAGTCGGAGGAAAGCAGAACAAAAGAAAGTGACAAACACATCGATCTCAGTCTTCATACACATGTGTGATGAGAGGTATACATACATACATACATACATATGTACACGAGTATGTGGGGTGGAGCTGATTCGTTCAAAATCGAGTGAGAGCGATATTGATAGGCGACTGCTATAAATTGGAATGGATTGCGTTTGAAAGAGCAATTTCCATGCTCCGCTTTTAATGAATTGTGCGCTACCGAGCATTTCTCTTTCCACAATCCCAATTTCCTTGGCATCGATTGTTGACATTTGCAATTGCTTATACTTTGACATTTTCGACCACCGCACCTACGAAAACAGGCGTGACGACCTTGAATGCTTTTATTTTCAATGGCCAAATAAACACTAGACCAAAATCACGTCACAAAGGGCCACAAGTGCTCCATTAGTCGTCTTCGACTTGCGCCACTTGAGCGCTCCATGAAAAGCATTATCCTCTGAATGATGTGGATCCCTCTATGGAGTACACGGTAAAAACGATATAACACCAACCATATACAGCTGCGAAAAAAAAAACAGCAGCACTTGCCCAGCACTTTGAATAAGTCTCCTACCTTCAATTTAGGGCTTAAAAGGAGCTGAAATACCTTTTTAGAAAGGTTAAACAATTCACTTCTTAGGAAATAAAAAATAACTACAATTGTTTTATTATTCTTATCTTAAATGAGGCTCTTTGTTAAAAACGACAAAATTAGGCGAAAAATAAAATATCACTTCAAAAAATTGAAAATGCTTAAATTTTCAATTTTAAACTTGATAGTAAAAAATTCACTAATAACAAATGTTTGCGTGCTAAAACTACACCTTTCCCACTAATTTAATATTTGGTTGGGTATCCCTTATTACCAGTAACAGGATCGCAACGTTTTGGCATGGAATCAACCAGGTCCTGGCCCCGTTTTAGGGATATTTTGCTCCAGGACACCTTAATTATACCCAAAGTTATTCGTTGTTAGTTGACTTTGAAGCTACAACTGCTTTTCTCATATCTGACCAAGAATTTTTGATGGGATTACGGCCTGGGGACTGTGCAGGCCAATCCAAAACAGGAACAGATTTATTTTGGAACGAATCCTTGGCTTTCCTGCTGGTGAACTTGAGGTCATAGTCTTGTTAATAGTATTCGGAAAGGGTAGCATCATCCTCACCAAAATATCCACAAACACATGTTGATCCATGATGGTTTTTATCCATGGTATATTATGGTATTGCTCCAACTACATGATACGAGAAACAAGCCCATACCATTAGGTTCCTTCGTGTTTAATTGCTTCTACTGTGTCGTTTGGCTTATATTCGGTGTTCCTAGGGCGCCTTACATTCGATCAAGATCCATTGCCACCAAAAAAACCACCTTGCTCTCATCTGACAATAAAAAGTTCGTCCATCTTTCGCATGGCCAATTTAAATGTTCCTTGACGAACTTAAGGCGCTTGGGTATGTGTCTCCCATTAAAAAAAAATGGACTTTCCTTGGACTACAGCCTTTTAAACCATGTTTCCATAGACATGTGTGAACTGTTTGCGCTGTTGCGGATATGTTGAGATCCTTTTTCAGTTCGCTAGCAGCTTTAAATGGAATCTTCTTGCTCTCGGGCACTAGCCTTTTGAAGAGATGGGTGCCCAATTATTGTTTTTTCACACTTTTTTCGGGATTCTCGTTGTAGGTGATTACATTTCCTACATTTTGTTTTAGCATTGAAGGATTAGGCCAATATTTCTGTGTGATTTTCCTTCAGAAATTGGTTTTTTGACCATGTCACGTTTATCTGAAGTGTAATGTTCTCCTCGTCCCATTTTAAAAATTTTTTTTGAGGTATGCTTAAAAAATAATGTTGGAAATAGTAATACAAATGTCAAGTTTTATAACCATGTGCTTTTCACCAAAACAAACCGCCGACAAGTATTGAATATTTGAAAAAATCGACAGTGCTGCTATTTTTGTTTTCGCCTCATTTTAGACCTTGCTGCCCAAAAAAAATTATAAAAAATAAAGGGATGGACAATTCAAATTTTTTTTTTCATTTTTTGATGGGAAAAATTTCTAGCATTATGCGAAAAAACTGTATTTCGTACCTTCGGTACCGCAACCTTAATTTATTTGATCGAGAATAAAATACGTAGTGATGCTGCTATTATTTTTTTCGCAACTGTATGTGTGTAAATTGTAATAGAAGAAAGTTGTTTAGCTCGTCACGTTTCAAACTCACATCCACATCGTTGTCATAGACATAATCGTTTTTGTAGAAATTCATTATTTTTTAATCATTTCATGTCCCTGTCCTCTGGTATTCCCTTCCAAAAACCATAACATCCCATGAGCAATGGAGCAGTGTTGATTTGGGCGGCAATTTGCTGTCGCTTGACTCAGTTTACACGATAAAGGAGTACGCAGTTTAAAGCAAATATACAACTATGCACTTATAAATATGGCAGCGTAAACAGTGAAATAAATATTAAATAACACTAATTTGTTGAGGTGTAGCGTAAAAATAGCAAATGGGAGCAGCGGAAACAAAAGCTCCCCCATCAGATGAACAAAACAAAACGAAGGCAATGGCACTGCTCTAAGTAACGCCGAAGTCAATTGAATTTAATGCCAGACATGACAAGTTAAATGAACTTAACTAAAAACACGCCCCAACTTTCGGGTTCTTTCGCTGGGTTTCTTGTTTCAAGCGCTTTTAAACCTGCCCAATATAATATACCCTATGCAGAGCAGAGCAGTATCAGAATCGGAGAAAACGTGACCGCAATGCGTTGATGCAATTAAAGCAAATTACACAGAGAACAAAGCCGAAATCATTCAATTTACATCAAGTGCGATAAAGAAGCGCTTCGTAAATGGATGACAAATGATGGGAAACAGAGCCATGCTTTGTGTGTCTTTGAGGTTAAGGTTTATTGAGCTGTGGGGATCTGTTAAGAGCCAGTCTCGTTCGCTGAAAGAGCTCTTTATCATCGGGGGATTAAAGAATAATTTGATTTTCTGTTTAACTCTCCTAATGAGCGTTTGTGGATACAGCTTGAATCTGGTGCGACAACAATCTATTCGCAGATACACGCGCACACACATGGCTAGTAAATATTTAATCGGCAAATTTGGCGCTATAAGCACCAGTCATAGCAAAAAAGATCAGAACTTTGTATAAGGGAGACCAGAAAGAACAAGCCCAAATGCAAAAACGGGTTTTACTTACTTAACCCAAGATTTTTCGTAGTCTTCACAAGTCTGCTTGTTTTTTGCCTTTTGCTGAGCAAAAGCGGAATGAATAAGTATAAAATAGGTGAAACAAAACTTGGCGAATCCGCAGCACTATTCCACATTGTCAGCACGTTTTCCTGTTCATCATATACTCGTACTTCGTACTTTTTGTTCTCCCTGCCGTTCCATTCCATTCCAGCTCGTGGAGTTCGTTCTAAAAGCGTATTTGCATACACACAACTATTGATAGACCCACTACACAGCATACAATGTCGTTTTGTGCTTAGCCCACAAATTCTAGACAAACAATGCGAGCTGAAAATTGCACGTTTGCATGTAAAATATACGAGGAGCAGCAGATGAAATCCATCGCTGAAATGTGGGGACTCCTCCTCCGTCTTCTGCTCCGCTTGCAATCCACTCGTGCGTTTCATAGCGGGACACTTGCCGAATGTGGGTCAAAGTTGAACAAAATCAGAGCTGAAAGCTTACTCCAGTACTTCCGAGCACGCCCACATTTTTGTGCACTCAAAGGAGTATCGAGTCGAGTACTGAGTGCAAAACACTTGCCGCCTATTTTAGTGCTTTAAAAACAATGCACTTAAAAAACAAAGGCCTATAAAGAGGATATTTGTGCCATTTGCATGTAGCATCTGAATTAGTCGTTTAAAATGATACCTTGAGTGTATAATAAAATTGATCACTCGATACTTGCTCAGCCAACAGTTCCTATGATAGGTTTATGATATCATCTAAAATTATCATCACGAAACTTTATAGCAAACTTATTGCCGCGCTGTGTCCGATTTAAGTAAACCTATTAAACCGCTTTATTCCTTGGCATGTCCTAAGATTGCACTTCCCTAAAAGATTGTGTAATATATGTATATATATTATGTGTGATATACATTTCCTGTTTTTCATTTTAAGATTGCTCTGCGAAGGGTTTTATCACCGGGCAGTGGCGTAGGCGAAAGGGGTGGTGCAGTGCCATATGGTATATGGTACATATATGGTTTTCATGTGAGGATCGGCCGAAAGGCAGTCAGCTGGAAAGCGAGGTAAGCGCCACTGCACCACCTGCTGCGTCCGAAAGTGACAAAACGAAATCGAAATTCCCTCGGTTTTCTATTTTTTTTAATGGTAAGAGGGAAGCTTCGTGCAAAGCTGCACAGAAAGAAAAACGTCCACTGAACGAACGACTGGAAATATTGTTCTCAGCATTCCGAGAACGTGCATTATTTAATAATATAAGTGTATTTAGTGACCAGGGGTGGCATTTGCAGCGGAAATAATGTGGGCAACCAGGGGCAGATGTTCTGTAATAATTCTAGCTATTCACTTAGTGCAATGACAGTGTTTTTCGTGTGGTGTCGATTATGCAGCCAGAAAATGGGTTTCCTATCCATAAATGTCACTGTACTCCCCGCTTATCGCTAAGGCTTGAGTAAACAGTCGGAACAAACGTAGCATGTCGGTTTATGCAATAGTTTGTGAATTGTACAATAGTTGTGCAGTAGCAAAGTTTCTTCTTGCCTTATACTAGCAGTCACCCGGGCAAACATTTAATTAATTAACAAATGCGACCTTGACTGGAATTTCAATTAAGTAAGTAAGCATAGTTGTCAGGGTGATGTGGTTAACTATCAATTGCGGGTAACTAACCTTTTGGCGATTTCCGATTCGTTCCGATCCGATTCGCTTCGATTCGAAAAAACCGATCCGCAAAGCTGGCTTAGTGGTTTTTTTGTCTTTGCCTTTTTGGCGATGTGCGTTCAAAAAGGTGGACCAAAAAGTTAAAAGTTAAATAGAATGACTAATGCTGCACGCACACACTCGTACTGTGTTTGTTGTCACACACACACACACATTAACTTTGCACTCTTCCTCCCTTTTGCTCGCTCGCATTCAAGGTGGTTAACGAGAGGTGAGCCAACAAAAACAACAACAGTAGCGGGCGCACTAACACACACGCGCTAAATAGCTGAACAGCAGCTGCAATAGTAGTAGCACGTATCCGCAGAAACAAAAACGAAGAAAACAGGAGACGGAGAAGGAAGTGCGCCTGCAGCTGCGACAATTATCACCCGATTATTTCCCAGCGTGTATTGCGAAATGTGCGCCTTCGTTTTGCTAAATACTTTTGCTTAATTATATGCACGCACACACACACCAAGGCACTTTTCCATAACGAATTTATTCAATGACGCTCTGTACGAATCGCTTACAGTTGTGCTATTTAATAGCGATATTTGTCGGCCTTGATATGCCTCGATGTTTTCCAACTGTGTCGTAGAAGAGTTATGGAATAATTTAATTATTATCCGTTTTTATTGCGCCGCGAACGCGTCCGTTATGTTGATTCTGCCAGAGTGACCGTGGAACGCAGCCAAATTAATGCTATGAATAAATTTCTCATTTTCAAGTTTTTTTCAACACAGCTTTCTATCGATAATTTTCAATATTTATGGTATGCATCCACTAAAGTCTTGTTGTGGTATAATTTGTTAATATAATTGATACGGTTTCTTTTGAAAATACTGTTTTTTTTTAATCAATTGCTTGACAAAATATTGATACTATAACCTTTGGGAGAAGAAACAGAGATGTTCTAAAAGCTATGAGAGAAGAATATATTTTGGTCCATTGAAAACGCTAGTGTGAAGAAACCGAAATGTGACCGTTTTTTTGATTAAATTCCGACACAGTCTGACCACATCCAGACGCCGAGAAAATACTGCCAAAATAAAACCAAAGTAGGCTTTGCACATCCCTTCGAAAAAAAGACTCCCGACATATTTTATTTCGATTGCTCAAACGCCGCCGACGAGCAGAAAAACGCGCGCACATCTACAAGGACAACAATAGGAACTACAGTATAGTACATTTACTTTTTGACCAGTTGTAAGTTTGACCAAATCAAAGCTGCGAAAATGGATGACTCACGCGAAGAAAGCCAGTTCATTGTGGACGACGTGAGCAAGACGATTAAGGAGGCCATCGAGACGACCATCGGTGGGAACGCCTACCAGCACGACAAGGTGAACAACTGGACCGGCCAGGTGGTGGAGAACTGTCTGACGGTCCTCACCAAGGAGCAGAAGCCCTATAAGTACATTGTGACCGCCATGATCATGCAGAAGAACGGCGCAGGACTGCACACCGCCAGCTCCTGCTACTGGAACAACGACACCGACGGATCCTGCACGGTGCGCTGGGAGAACAAGACCATGTATTGCATTGTTTCGGTCTTCGGACTGGCCGTCTAGAGTGGAGGAATTGCAGGACTGGTGGCAGGACTGGAAGGGTTCGCGAGGAGGACGACCCGGGTCTGGACGTCGATAATAGCAACTAACTTATAAGGGGGAGGGATTAACAAGATTGCCGTCGTACACACACACACTCACACTAAACTACACAATAGGCACACACTTTGATTGGCCATCCTGCAGCAAGGACAAAATTAGTTATGAAGCACTTGAAAACAATGTTGCTTTAATTACCAAGCAACTATTCGTTGCCAGTGTGCGCGCCTGATGTTATTCTCGATTTTCAATCTAAAAACGTAAATAAAAAATGTATAAACATGTAACGTTTACTATGGTATAAGTTAAGAATTCCAAATGGTTTCAATGGGATTCTCTTTACTTTGGGTGGCTAGAAAAGGCTCGTTTCCATGGCAGTTATAAGCCATTAGTACAAAATCGATAAAAATTCCCGGCGATTTGTTAAAATAATTATTTAATGGTCTTTGTCTTATTCAGCTACAAGTGATTACATTGATTAGTTTTACCATTTCTAAAACTTATCTTTCTTTAGAATAATAACATTCTATGAACCTTTTTTCTTTCTGGCCTTGCCCAAAATAACAAAACCAGAAGTAACTGGCTAAAATAAGTGTCGGCCCGCCTGCGATTGTTAAATCGATGGCGGTCGCGGTGTCCTTGAATATACTCCTACTTTTTGCGCTGAAAGCGACGGCCCGACTTTAGAGGCGGAACCTTGCTGGGCAAGCGTAGGCTAAGAATGTCCGAGTTCGATTTTGGTAGAGCGTTTACAATATGGGCGTACTGCTTGATCCGAGCCTTGCTGGTGGCCAAAGCACGGGACAGGACATTAATGTCCACTTCAAACTTCTCACTAATGAGCAGGGACATAACAATAAAGTGTGTTAGGGCCTTCTCACTGCTAAAGTTGGTGCGAGTTCCCTTCTTTGCCACATTGGGATCCGCAAAACGATGACGTATATCATTTTCGATCTTCTCCGTAATACCTGAGAGTTCAACCTTCTGCATTTGACGCGAACGAAGGGAAATTAGCGACTGTAAGGCGTCCATGTAGATGATAAGCTTAATGTTCAAGAAGTCCTGTTTAGATGAAATGGTTTTTTCCTGAATTGTGCCCAAGCATGTCTTTAGGTATTCCGATTTAATGCTGCAGCGAAAGGAATATTAACATGTTTGTTATTTCTGTTACTTATTACTTACGGTAGAGTCTGAACAGGCGTGGAGAATACCACCTTGGCCTCCTCTTCCAGTCGCTCGAGCAGAGAGCTTGGGATCAAATTTTCCACAGCGTAGACCTCGTCTACTTTGGTGGCCTCTTTGTTGAACTTGGGCACAATGCTGGCCAGGTACTTCTCATTGTTGATGCTTACGTCCGCCAGAGTGCTGTCCTCTTCCCCTTCATTCAGCATGGTTGAATTGACCGTTTCGTCCAGATCCTGACGCATTACCTCCACGTTGACCATCATCTGTTCGCGGTTGTCCACAAAGCGGGATGCCTTGCGCCCTCCAAACTCCTTGAGCAGCTTCTTGTTGGCGTGCTCCCGGCTCATGGTGGGAGCCGTTTTCTTCTGGCGCTCCAGTGTCTTGTAAATGTGATTGGACATCAATGCCTGTTGCACTGGCACAATTTTAACTTTGTTGGTGGCTTTGTTCCTAATGCAAATGTAGGTGTCGACTTCCTCGCTATCCTGAATCTCACCCGTGTACACCTGCTCACCCGCCCATACTACAGCCCGCTTTTTGTGATCCACGGTGCTCTCTACCATGCTAAAATCTGCGTTGCCCAAAAGAGATCCATTCTGGAATTTCACTATGGATGGAGAGTGAGATTTTAGGTACTTTCCAGGTTAATGACTAACTATAAAACCTACGAATGGTGGGCAGGTTCCCGTCCCTTTTGTGGTTGCATACGGTCTCTATTTGTATTTTATCTTCCATTGTTAGGACGATATCTTTGAATATTTCTGGCTATTAGAAACAATTCAAATGTTGCACGTGTGGAAAATAAAACAGATGGCATATGAAGGACAAAAGCTAAGTGCTGTGAGAGCCAATGCAAGACAAAATCGAATAGTCGATAAGAATCGATATATCAAAATTTTAAAAATATCTTACGATAGCGTAAAATATAAAATTTAAAACATTTACTTACTTTTGAATATCTTTAACTAATGTATTAAGAAACCGTGGGAAAGCAATTTAATAAATAATTTTTATAAGGAGGAGGTTAGTGTTTATAAATACTACAGTATTTTCCTACTTAAGGAAAAATACTTTTTATTTTTAAAAAATAAAAAAATCTTTGCTCATACTTAAACAAAGGTTATACTTTATGGACGTCTTGCAGCTTCTGGAGCAAAGGTAAATCCAGAAAATGAAACATGTTTGCTTTTCACAATTTTAACCACTTGCTGAAATATTAGAAATTCCATTATACATATATAGATTTCTATTAAGGTACTAATCGTGAAACATACCATGACCAGTTTGATGAGGAAAACGGCGAATGTCAAGAAGTTGATGCTCATGATTGCCGCCTCAGGCGGAAAGTCTATTTCCGAGTCATCCAAAATACCACGTCGTCGTCTCCTCTTTCGCTCTGGTGGCTGCCACAGAACCGCAAACTGTTGCTCTAAAAATCAGAATAATTACAATGAGGCAGCACTTAAGATCTCAAAGCTTATTAAAATTGACCTATTAGCTTTAAAAGATTGTCTCGCAGGTTTTGCAACAGCTTTATTTTCTTTCCGAAAGTCAGAGTCGACTTCTTGATCCAAGTCTTCTGCATGTTCTTTAGGAACTTGAAAAATCCTTGAACGCTAGGCACACCTAGTTCTTCATCTTCGGATGGTGGCTCTGTGGTCTCCTCTTCCTCCTCGGAATCCTGACTTGCGTTTTCGGTTGAGCTGGAGGAATGTTTCCTGGACGTGGTCTCCACATTAGGGGTCACCACTACTACATTTTGGGCTGTTGGTGCCTTGGTGGGACCGAGCAGCAGTGGATTACTGCTCATACCGAATCTCTCGCGCTGATACTCCAACCAGGCGGCACTGGGCGTACTGAAGTCATCACCCTGCTGGCTAGTCCCGGTAAGAACTGCCATTATGAAGCACTGGGCCACAAAATAATGCATCTTTTCTGTCGCAATGCTGAGGAAGAACTGTTGAATGGCGCAGAAATTCTGGCAAAACGGGGTCCACCGTTGCAGGCCAGTGATCTTTTGATGCACATCGAGTTGAAGACACTTTTACTACCGGTGACAAAACAGCCATGGGTAGAAAAATATTTGCAAAATGTTTTATAAGTAATCATTTTTACTTTATACTAAAAGAGTGTTTTCTAAAGAAACAAATTTGTATAGTCAATAAAGGGTTGAAAATAAACCAAAGTTGTTATTATTAAATACAACTCTTGTTTACTTGTTTGCCTTATGTCAAAATTAAAGAATTTTAACTAAATTAAAACGTAATATAATTTAATTAGTAAGCCCTTTAAATCATTATTTCCATATTCACCCGTATTCTTTTGCCCGCGACTGTAAGTAAATGCGCCAAGTGTGTTCCTAATTGTCGAGCGTTGTTTATTAAGCTATATTTCTCTGCCATTCGTTTGGTTTGGTGTCTTCTTGTAACTTATGACCATTGGTAACAAACTGGATCTGAGCTTCACAGTTAGGTGTGGGTTTTATTTTCACGTATGTATATTAGGTATTTGTGTATTATTCATAAGAGTTGCCTTTAGGTGGTTAACAAATTAAAGCTATCGACTAATTTTGATTCTAGAGAAAAGTTTAGCACACAGAGTCGTAAGTGGTAAGTGGTAAGAAGAGTGTTCATTCGTTTAGCGGATATCAATCGAGAAGCGAGTTAGAGAGATAGGATAAACTTATGGACTACGCAATAAGGTTGTCCTGCTATTTGATGTGCCGGCAGAGGTGGAACCGCATCCACTTCAGCGCCCTGTCGCTCATGGCCTCCGACTTGGGCGAGTTCCCGCAATCCGACAGCCGATGGCATCCGGCGCAGTCTTTCGGAGATCGGCGATAGCTCTCGGTGGTGGTGGCGCTGCATCTGATTATCTCGGTGGTGCCCTCGAGAATCGCCTCGGACTCACAGCCAGGTCACATGTCGCCCACGCAGTCCCAGCGCAGGTCGTCCGCCTCGTGGGTTAGGTACCGTCCGGCACCCACCTGGGTCTCCAGGTTCCGGAGGTCGCGGTACGTCTGCTTGTCCTGCAGCCAGTAGTGCAGCAGACTCTTGTCCACCGTGTACCGCTTGCGCTGCTTCACCTGCAGCAGGTTGTTGATCAGGTCGATGGCTGGGGAGATTCAGAGAAAATTCATTGATTAACCTAGGCAATCTTGTAGCCAAAGCTCTAAACGCACCATTGGAGGAGATCTCCTTCCAGGGATTTGGTGGATACATGAAGGCCGCATTCTGGATCTGGTCGTTGATGTCCTCCTCCTCGTTAAAGGGGAATGTGCCGCTTAAGCTCACGTAGATGATGACGCCCACGCTCCACATGTCCAGAGATCGGTTGTAGCCCTTGTTACGCAGCACTTCCGGTGCCAGGTAGGCCGGAGTGCCAACCACCGAGCGCCGGAAAGACTTCTCGCCGATGATCCGGGCGTAGCCAAAGTCGCAGAGCTTCACCTGCGGGAACTCGGCGTCCGAGGAGAGCAGCACGTTCTCCGGCTTCAGATCGCAGTGGACGATGTTTTGCGAGTGCAGGTACTTCAGGGCAATCAGAATCTGGGTGATCAGGAACTTGGTAACCCGCTCACTCAGACGGCCCCTCGCATGCGACAGGATCATCTCCAGCATGTCGCCCTTGAGTTTCTCCATCACCACGAAGATACGCTCCGGAGTCTCAAACATCCGCTCCAGATTGACGACGCCGCAGTGCGAGATGTTCTGCAGGATGGCCACCTCGTTCTTCAGCTGCGCCTCCTGTTTGGTGGGAAAGCGCAGCTTGTCGATCACCTTGATGGCCACCTCTCGCTGCGTCTTTTTGTGTACGCCGCCGTAGACCACGCCAAACTGCCCGGAACCGAGGACTTCATCCGGAAAGATCTGGTACAGCTGGCCCATGTCCTGCACCTGCTCCTCCGACTCGCAGCATTCTGGAAAGGAAACAAAGCGTTCTGATGCACCGTTTACAACCATACTCGCAATACTTACGCGTATTGGTGACGTGCATGAAGGCCTGCCGGATGCTGGTCTCCCAGCTCTTGGCAATGTCGCTTCCAATTCCGCTGTCCGGCGGAGGAAGTCTGACGGCCTCCTCCTCCTTGGCGCCCACCTGCGGATCCTGTCCGACGAAGTAGCTGAGATTGGGAAGGCGCAGCTCGAAGCAGTAGTTGCACTCCGGCCGGGGATCTCCAAGGTGGCTTTCGATAGACAGGAGCTCCGCCAGCGGCAGCTCCTTGTGGTACTTGCTCCCCTGTTCTGAGACGAACAGTGTGATGGTCTTGGAGTCCAGTCTCCAGTAGTATCGTTTCACTGCCTTGTCCAGCGAGGTGTAGTGCACCAGCCAGCCCTCCTTTAGGGCCTGCCCCCCGCGTTTCTTGGTGTGCTTCACGGACTGGACGATCCTCATCAGCGGGATATTGGCACTGGGCGAGGAGGAGTTGGAGGATTGAGACTGCTCCGACTGGCCATCGCTACTGGACTTGCTGGTCTCACCACCTCCGACGCTGGAATCATCGCCCAGTCCTCCATTGACCAGCTCGGGCGGTGAATTGTGGGCGTTTGTCAAGGCTTTAGGTGCTTCTCTGGGTCTTCCGGCCACTAGATTCACACCGCTCGACACGGCCGACTTGTACTTGCCATACTCGGATCCGTCGTCGCCGTCACTGTCGTCAAACTCCTCGCGGAAGAAGTTGTCCCGCTCCTTGGCTCCGGCCTGGATCTGCAGGTGGCTTAGTTGGGCTTCACCCGTGCAATCGTGGGGCACCTTGTCCATGCACTTCTTGTGCGTGTTGTACTGGCAGTCCCGGCACTGGAGGCCCTGCTTGAAGAGTCCTTTCAGTAGCTTCTTGCACAGCTGGCACACTGTGGGAATACCGTATGTGTGCACCATGAATGTGTGAGGAATACGGAGCACCATCAGTCCGTTCCGGCTGCCCGACGAATGGGTCCTTTGATGGCGACCGGGAATATTCTGGGAATTATGGAAGGCAGGTTACTTAATTAGCAAATGAAGAGGCTCTGGAGATGGATGCGCATGGGGTATTCCCTGTGGGCAGGTCTCCTTTAATAGCGTTAATTGGGCAAAACTAATTTTCATAATTTAGCTAGCTTCTCTTGAAACCTCATTCCAAGATTTTTTTTGGAAGGATTGCGGGGAACTCGTAGGATGGCTTCAGTGTTTTGGGAAATTATACTCGCTTACAGAAAAGGACTTAGAAGGAAGAAATATTTTAAATCAAACTTTTGTTGATGTATAGATAAAGAGTGCACGAAAGCAATCGCAAATCTAAAACGAACTTTTAGGAGGATTATATGAATATGAGGAATAAGTGACTTTTTAACTGTATCCTTAATTTTCCTGACATCAGATGGTTAAAGTGGTATCCCCAGTCACAATAGAATGAAGTTTTCAAACCCCCCTACGAGTGCTCTAAATAGTTAATAAAGCGTTTAATGTCCGCAGTATAAAAAGTTTATTAGAAAAAGCGTGAAAATAATACAAATTAAAAGTGTGAGCCACTTTAAGTACAATTTGAAAAGCTCGCAGTCAGGACAAGCGGAAACTATCAACTACCACCACCCTTAAAGGACGTACACACACACAATCACACACGCACATACGCAGTATCTCACACTCACACAAACAGACACACACTGTATATGCTTATGATAGCGAAAATGAAAGGTCCTGTCTGGCCGTCAATTCTTAATAATATCATTCATAAGGTCCGACATGCGCTTTACCAGTGAGCTGCTCGAGTCGTTCCGTCCGGTCGAGTCCTCCGTGGAGACGAGCGACTGCTGGGAGCTGCCGGACGGACTGCGGGGCGCCTGGAGCGTGAAGGAGCGCCGCGAGGTGGCGTCATTGGAGCGGTTGCAGTTGTTCGGGATTTTCACCACGCAGCGCTTGTGATAGTTCTGGCCGCATCCTGTGGGCGGAATGCAAGGATACGTTTGGCGATTAGTGAAATTGCTTTGCCCCCTCTGATGTCACACTCTGATTCACATACCGTCGCACTTGAGGCCCTGCCGCACCAGGCCAAACAGCATCTCGCCGCAGAAATCACAGAAGGTCGGTCCCTTGTAGGAATGCACATTCAGGCTGTGCGGCTTGAGGGTCGGCATCTCGGAGGTCGGATACAGGATGGCTTCAGTGTGGGGAGAAGAAAAAACTTTAAAGTGGGGTCTGCTTATATGAGTGGCATAAGCAATATGAGTTAGTTTACCAAAATGGATATGATTTCTAAAAGGCATCAACGAATTACTATTGAAACTTATAGCTTGTTCTCTTTGGTCGGAAATTTAGTTAAACTGTAGAATCATAACCAATATTAAAATATAACTACTTATTATAATTAGTTATTATGTTCATCCAAGGAATATATTACTTTGTAAAAAGGTATTGACACTTGATAAACTTAGATTAAAAATAACCTTTGAAATGAATATTTATGACATTTTTGACCATTTCCAGTCACAGTTTCAACACATTCATCTCGACCATGCCCTTTGCCAGTTAATGAATTGGATGAGTGCTGTCGTCGACGAACTTTGGCCCCCCGAGGGAGTGGGTTGAATCCCAAGCCCGGCTTGCGGACTGGCTACTTACGACTGGCGGTCAGCACGATTTCCACGAGGGTCTCGTCCACCACCTCCGCTGCCGAGTTGATGATGTGCAGCACATTCGGGGTGCTGTAGTCGTGGACGAAGAGCAGAATGCGTTCCGAGAGGTACGTGAGTCCGCTGTCCGGGATCTGAAATGGCCAGCAGAACGTGGGTGTGAGCACTGTGAATGCGGTGGTGATAGTGATTGTGGCAAAGACAATGACAATGCCATGGGCATTGGCCATTGGCGTTGGCGATGTTCGGCTTCATTTAACGCTTATTTTTGCATTGGCCGAACCATTATCATATCATATTCGTATCTTAATTGATTGCCCGATAAGATCCAGCTGCCATATGCACGAAACTGAACATTGTGGGCTTGTTTGCTTTATATCTACACAGTTGCAAATACCCTTACAAATTAGAGAAAATAATGACCCATAGGTTGCTAATATTTATTGAGCCGAACCGAACAATAAATACTCCATACGAGTATATGAGCAGCCCAGAAGGAAGCTAAGTTGTGGGATGACACTGGTGGTTGGAATATTCATCGAAAACCACGAACCATTGTGTGACTTGATGAAATACCAGCTTTTCTGCAGTTAATTGATAAAATCTACTGCCAGTCATGGCGAAGACATGTACACATATGCAAGGGGCCATTTAAGGGTCCATGGTTCTTAGATCCTTCGCAAACCAAATTAACCATTCACCACTCCCGTTCTCCTGGGCAAAGTTGTACGCATTTGGAGGTGGATTTCCGGCTGGTGGGGAACCGGATGGGGACGGTGGGAGACGTGTCTGGAGCAGCTGTCGTTTGCAATGGATGGTTATGGAACTTAGGAACGCCACCAGTTGCTGCCTGGTTAATTGAATTGGCCATGGGTAGCTGCGTCACGAGGGGCAACGGGCCATGCGGAATCGAGTACATGCCTATGTAACTTGGACTTACTTAATGAAATAAAGCAATTATTGTGCACACATACATGCATTAATCCGACCTTTCCACTTGGCTGCTAGAAACACAGTGTCCTATGACTTAATTCTGGTGTTGGATACAAAACTAATTTCTGTGGCAAAATGCTTGATCTTCGCATTGCCTTAAGTCCCTGTGGGGAATAACTATTTAGTTATTTACTTCCTAGTAAGCAAGTTTTTAATTGATTATTTTTTTATTAAAAAAAATTATAGGAAAACCCACTGAAGCGTTTGGTCCAACTGCATAGAATGGTGACCATCCAGCCATCCGACTTCTGTTCAAATATTCTACAATTGACATGTTTACTGGAAGCAGCTTGCATAATTAACTAAATGGCTTCAGATGTTGACCTCCTTTGGTATTTCGGTAGCTAGTACCGCAATTCGACTAATTCTTTGGTACCAAAGAATACTTTGTGACTACAGCAGCTTGAACCATTTCCAAATACGTATTTATTATATTATATTTTACAGTTAAAGCAAATATTATTGATGCCCCTAAATCACACGCTGCGCTAAGTGAAATTGGTTAGTGTTGTGCCCCTGGCCTCACCTTTGTGTTGATGAAATCGCAGGCCAGGTCCTTGAGCGTCTTGAGGGTCAGAGAATTGGCGGGCACACAGACCGCATCGCGGACGCTGCCGAATTGGAAAAGGAATGTGACTTCGGGACCCTCCATGATAACGGGAACGCTGCCGCCGCTGGCTGCGCTGCTGCCGTTGGAGGTACTGTGGTTGCGTTGGGCCAGGATTGCAGTGGTGCGGGGTATCCCCTCGCTCACGGAGCTCCTGTCTTGTCCTCGGATCCAAATAAAATTCCTCTTTTCCGCTTCGCTTGCAGTGATTTCTCGGGGCTTCTTGCCACTTGCTATTGCGAATGCCAAGGACAAACGTAAGTTTAATGCTGCTACTGCTGCTGCTCCTGCCACCGTTATCCTTATGCTCTGGCTGCCTTCTGTTTCGGCTGCGGTTCGGAGTCGTTTGCGGTTCAAGGATTGCAGTCGGTTACGGCTCTATGTGTCCAGATGAGGTATATGCACCAGATTTGTCACCACACCACCTCCTCTGGATCACGGAGACAAACTGCAAGGATAGTGGAGAAGGATTACACAGAAAGCCATTTCGAGTTTCACGATAAATGCTCTTTACTTAGCAACAGAAAATATTTGAGCTCGGATCACAATGCTTACTCCAAAGGGAACCTTTGTGAATATTTCGCACAGGTTCGTCACATACATATATCGTATAAAATTTGACTATTCATTTGCACTAAGTCACAAAAGTAAAGTTCCTAACGCACAAGTTATAGAGTATTTATTCCTAATAACAAATATATACTCGATTTCTAATTCACAGGATAATTAACTGTGTGCGGACTATTAAGTTAGGTCATGGCAAACGTGTAGCACTGAGACAATGAGGCCATAAATAATACGGCAGTCGAATGCCCGATTCAGTGGCCATTACGTATGCCGCGATTGGCCATATGTATTCTGTCATTATATTTATATACAAAAAACTGGTTGCTAATTGCGATGGGAAAAACTAGAAAGATAAGATCGCCCTGGGAAACTTGCGCGGGGCGATTTGAATTCCTACCAATTATTTTGAAGTGCCCTTCCTGTTTGTGACCCATTTATGGAGTGTGTGTGAGGCATTAAAAAATAATTAAAAAATCATGACGGAAAATATGTGTGCCGGCCGTGAAAGGAATACCATTGGAAGTGAAGAAAGAAAGGGAGAGAGAAATTATAAGAAGTGAAGAAGAAATTGTGGAAGAAGAACAACAAAACGAGAGCCCAGAAAGCGACTCTGCGCTCTCGGCTGTCAGGCAACTTTCTAAAATTGTATCTCGGCGCTTTTTCTCCGCTTTTCTGGATTTTCGTTGATTCGTTGTTTTTTTTAGGTAGGTGTATCAGTCAAAAGTCGCAGATGGGAGCCGAGTGCGTTTTGAATTTCACTTGAAGTGCTTTTCCTGGCATCTGATGGCGGAGCACGGAGGCTGCTTCGCTGCTCCACAATTTTCAAGTGCTTTTGTCCCAGAAAAGATACCATCGGCGAGAAATAGCCGAAATTGGAGCACCAGCACACGCAAAAGACGAAGCGCAGAGGCCTAAAGTCAAGGCTGAAACACGTACACACTCCGATATTAAGATACGTTATGGTATCCAAGAGATACATTCGCCATTTACATAACAACACCAGCAACAAGCTGCCCCACCGAACATCACTTAATAATTTATCTGGCAAATACACACTACTCGTGCCTGGGAGAACCTTTTCAGCGCCTTGCATCCGATGGATGCCGCTTGGCCATGATGACTAAGCCCAACTCTTGCTCCTACTCTTGCTCTTGCCTCGATTTCAGCTCCTGCTGTCTATTTTATTCTATGCGCTGCAATTCGATGTCTCTGCCATCGTCGCCGCGGCACGTTCTGAGTTTGTTAAGCCAAAAGAGCAACTGACTTGGCCAACTGACTTCCAAAGCCGCCGACGATGCCAGAGACCCAGTCCCAGTTCCAGTCGCAGTCGTGGTAGTCTTGGTAGTCGCAGTCTCAGACCCAGACACAAAACCCCATAAAGATCCCCAACCCAAGCCCATACCTATACCCAAGCCCAGGCCCAAACTCAAGCTGAGACCCAGTAGCCAGCGCAAAAACAACTCAAAACCCGTTTGGCGGCACTGCGGAAAATAAATTAAATAAATGAATAAATAAATAACTGAATACTTGAAATTATAACATTAATTCCGGTTTAAAGCAGTAGATAATGCATTACAAACACATTTTTACCCTTTAGCACCTTAGTTTTGATATTAGTATGTTTTATTTTAATAATATAATTAACATTTTCAAGAAACCCTATTGTGTTCCAACAAAAGTTTTTAAGTCTATCAAATATATACATAAACCAAGAAATAAAGTTTAGATATTTTAATGGGTAGTTAACTTGTTTATTACTTTCTTATTCAAATCTTTTTTAATTCTTTAACATCAAATATAAATTTTGAAAATTTATTTTAAGTTCATTTAAGTTAAGTTGCCTTTTTGGGCAACTGTATGTTATGTTCTGAATAGAAATATTTACCTCACTTCAATATTTTGTAATGAAATTTGTCAGTGTAGACAAATGTGTAGAGCAAGACAAGGCCAGAGCGCCGAAGAGCGAGATGGCAACAGAGTGAGAGAGAGTGAGCGGCCGAGACGTGTGTGAGTGTGAGCCATGAACCACAGCACTCGACCCGGCATAGTCCTACTTCCCCGCCCCTGCGCCCCATTTGTTTCCCAGTTTGTTTGTTTCCTTTGTTTGTTTGTTGTTACGGGCGCACTCTCCTATTTCCCCCGCTCCACCTTCCGCCCCCATCGGGCTTTCTCCCTCGCGTTCTACTCTGCACCTTCCGTACTCTTTCCCCGCATCGAGAGCGCCCACTTAGCGCCTTTCTTCACTCGTTGTCATTGTCAAGGCTGTGCGAGAAAACTACCTGAGGGGGTGGGCTAACATAGGTGGGGTGGTGTTGGGTCGGTGGTCTGAGGTTTGATAAGCGATTTTCCCATTACCGTTGGACGGCCCCAGGGCCAAGGTTATTTCCTTGCATTGTGACGGTTACTGAAGTAGTGGCAAGCGTGCAGTTGTTGTTAGCGATGAAAGAAATTATTAATTTGCCTTAAAGTGGCAAGGAAATAACAAAGCAAAATATTATTAACTTTCACTAAAATCTAGTATATTTTTAGAAAATAGATATTAGTAATTTAAATATTTTCTGATAACATTAAGTATATTAAGTATGATTAATTAATTTCCAACTGGCTTGTGAGTTTTCTCAATTGGTATCTTAATGATTAGACCAACAAAACGAGAAAACAGAAATATATAATTACGAATCAGTTGGAAATGCTTCTGAAACAATTAAGTCAATTTCGTGTTTCGTTACTCAAATAATATGTAAGTAGTTCGAAAATATATTTAGATTTTAAAGTGATCAATAAATAACAGCAGCTCGTTGCTGAAATAACAAAACAAATTTGAGTTCATTAATTGTGTTACGAACGTGTATTTGTTAATTTAAAATGTTTCTCATCGACTGTTTTGCTTAGAAAAATGAATTGCAACATTAACATTATGATATTCAAACTTCTCCAGTGTGGAATTCATAATGGTCGCTAAATAAAAAGTTGGTTGAAAGCTGAGTTTTCATGTGATTTTTATTGCCATCCCCCTCGGTTATCGGTAGGCTGTGCGTCCTCACATGTTTAATTGTTGGAATATTCATAGAATTGGAATTCTTAGGTTCATGTGAAACAAACACAGAGCGAAGCGAAATGCAAATAGTCACAGCCGACGCAAAAGTCGCGGGCTCTTTTCATAGTCTGATAAGAAAAGAAGAACGAGACGGGGCTACGGGGTGCGATAAAGAGGGGGCATCGAGTGGCATCACCATTATCATCAATAGATAATTAGCAAGGTGATAATAATTCCAAGCCGGGAGCGAAAGCGAGAACGAGATGCGCTGATGATGCCACGCCAAGTTCAAATTCCACTGTGGGATGAGTCCAAGAAAATCCCATGCAGTGCGCGAAAAAATGATCACTTCAGAGAGAGGATAAGATGGGCTCTATATTACAGAGGGGTACTACAGAAATAAACCACAGATATGAAGATTTCTGCATTGTTTTAAGAGCGAAATGCATGAAGTTTTGAAACGTATTTCAGATATAGATAACACTTAAACACAAAACCTAAATTAGAACATGTAGGAGAGGAATAAAGCTCGTGTGAAATCTCTAGAGAACCAAGTAGCTGCGATAATGGTTCTAGTTTATTGAGCCTGACGCACCAGCCATATAAATACCAAGGCCAGGAACAACTCGAATGTGTTTCTGTTTGTTTTTCTAGCTCAAGTGGATGGTGGACTCTGAAATGGGAAAGGGAGTGGGAGTGAGCTTCCCCCGCCCAAAGGAGCAAATAAATATTAACGGGCGCGGGCGCAGACAAACATTTGCATTGGAGCGTGGCAGGACAATGGTACAGGTGGTCCTCAGTAAGATTTATTAACTAAGTGTTCCTATTCTCAGTTACAAAACCATACTTGTATAACACATCTTTACTGATAAATTTATCAATATACATTTAATTAGAAAGTATTTTTTTTTATTTTTTACACTTGGTTTCATATTATGTTATTGAAGAAATACGAAGTTAAATAAATTACGTATTAAAATAGGAATTCAATCCTTTCTAAGGGTTGAGAACCATTGAACAGGACCCCGTAGAAATGAATGAAGTCTCATATACATATACTTATTTTCCCATTCGAATAGCTTGCATATCAATATCATAATTATATGTCTCGTAAGGACTGGAATTCAACACAAACTACCACTCACGACCACCAACAACGACGCGTAGCAAATTAGCAACAAAAGCACTCCACTTGGGCACAGGATGATATAATTACGGGAGCTGGGAAGCTCGGAAAACTCGGGAAACTGCCAAGGAGCCGACTGTGACACTTAAATTTTAATGTTTCTCGGAAAAGTATCATTCGACTTAATTTGTTTTCAGCTGGCATCCCTCGACGACTTTGGCCGACTTTCCGTCGATTATTTTTTACACTCATTTAAGATGCAACACTTGGCGAATGTACATGCATATATAAGCACATAGCGCATATATATAAAGACTTGTTGAAAATGTCTTGCAATTAATTTGAATAATTAATATGCACACGGACAGAAGCTAGAATACCAACACACCTTCGCTCGTGCCCCATTTCCCTGGGCGCTTTTCCTTAGAATTTTCAATATTTGTTTGCCGTTTCTGCGCGCTTGTGTGTGTGTCGTAGTATTTTCCCTTCTTCTTGCCGTTCCCTGTTTTCCTATTTATGTGGCAGCATCGTGGACATGTCCACGTTGCGCTGTTTCTGTCGCTGAGGCCAACGAGAAAATTTCGCACGTTTGCACTTCGCCTCGACCGCCGCGCAACTGAATCGAAATTTCCACAAGCAGCCATCGGCGGCAATCGCAAAAAATCAGCAGCAGCGGCTGAAAAGGCAAATCCAAATGAAATTGCCGAGCTCAACTCAACTCTCGATTTGGACTCGGGTTTATGCTCTCTTTCACCGCACAAATCCCCCATAGAAATTCTCGAGCGGGAGAGCATTTTGGGGGCAGAGTGCTCCCAATTCCTAGGATGCTGATTTCAAACACCGAATCACTTGCCACATTTCTGGCGTTCTTGACGCGCTTCCGCAATTTGATTCTATTTTATTTCGGCCTCTCGATTGTTTATTTACTCTTCTCAATTTCGGCTGGGCGTTTGTTTACAATCGGCGCTGAAAGAGGTGAAAGCCATGCTCGCCAAGCTTTCCCACTTTCTCACAGGTGTCTTGAAAGCTTGAATGTTGAAACTGACCACTTTTGCGCAAACAGATGATAGGTTACGCATAAGAGTTGCCAGGGTTGACAGGTATTGGCCAATAGATCTAAAAGTAATACGTTTTAATTTATAATTTCAGGTTCAAATTTATATATTTTTGTTTTAGGGTTTATTTACACATCTACTTTTACACATTACGTAATATTTACAGATATGTAAAAGTTTTATATAAATAATAATAGTTAGCAGTAAAGGAAAGTGTTTACACTAACATCATTTAGGTATTACCAAATATATTTGTTACATTTATTCTATTTATTTAAAATAAAGCCAACCAAACATTGTGTACGTATACGTAATGTTTTGATTCTTTTAAATGCACAAAAAAATCTAAATAAATAAAGAGCAGTCGAAATGTAAGAGATAAGCGCGCCATTTGAAGAGAGTCAAGTGAGCGGGCTTTTTATGGGCGACTGTTGCTTGCGCCGCTCCCGAAAAGCTTTAGTCTGCACTGGAAAAATTCCTCCACAGTGATTCAGCGACTTTCAGTGAATGCACACGCCACACTGGAGGTCAGTAGCTTGAGGAACTCAGGGGATCCCCATTTTAGTCAGCCAAACTGAAGCGCGTAAAATGCACATTACGGTAACACGTTGCGGCGGAAAGGTAACCGGAAACGTAAAGCTTTTCGCCAGCATCGTAATCGCTTTTCCACGCTAAGAGCTTTTCATTTCGGAAAAACATCAGAGTCAGAAAAATGGGGAAAAATGGGCGGAAAAGAACTGGGCCAGTCACACGAAGCAACTTCGAAAAGGGAAGCATAAAATTGCTCTGGCAACACATGGCGCTTACCCCGTCCCGGAAAAATGGGGCGGATGTGTGTGGGAGGTGGGCGGTGGTTGGTAGTAGGTCTTGGGTGATGGGAGGCCATTTTTCCAAAGGAGGGTGAATGGCTTTTGTTGCTGGCGCTGTGCCGCCTGCCAACTGACAACACAAGCGTCGCACGTAATATAATAAAGAGATTTTCCATAGCATACAAAGCGAGGCTGCGTCGAGACAGTTGCATGTGTCCTGCTACATGGAGAACTATTGTGGTGTAATATTTACACTGATATTTAAAATACTTCACTTTCATGTAATTATTATGGGGGAATAAAAATATTACTATGATGCTACAAAGACTGTACAAAATACCTTTCACTTCACATCACATCAGACTAAAAAGGTTTTAAACACAATAGAAACATTCTTAAAGCATTAAGTCAGGTTTAGTAGTAAAAACTGTGTCTTTTTGTTGTCTGTGTAGATGGGGTACGGGTCCTCGGAATGTAGAATTCTGCCGGCTGTCTGCCCCTGGCATGTCCTCGTCTAAGCCTCGCATTGTGGATTGTACACACATTATAATGGAAATCGGTTTTAGCTGAACTAAAAATAATTGGCCTTGCATCTCCGGTTCGTTTTCCGTCCATACAGCCGTACACACTCATACATATGTATTTGGGCGAGTATCTGTGTAAGTTCAAGTCCTCGTTGTTGTTGCTGGTAAGCAACAGTTTGTTGGCACGCGTTTCCATTTGGCCCAGGGATCGGGGGTTAGGGGTTTGAAGGAGACCAAATTTAGACGGAGCGAAAAACATTTCGCAATTAGCTCATTCTCCATGCTCCATTCAAGCTTGTGTCCATGGATTTCCCAGCATTTGGTCTTCTAAATTTACGATTACAATTCGGCACTGGTATTTCGGGTTTTATTTGGGGCATCGATGTGGGAATGGAAATAATCTTTGAACGTTAGTTGTTTCGGATTATTTCAGTTCGACTGGGAAATGTATAAATGAATAAGTAAAGATATAATTGGAATTATATCAATTTTATAATAATTTTGTAAATTTTATAGGAACATTTTTCCTTAAAAAAGAAGTCTTTCCATTCTCCCTATTCTAAAATTCCCCTTAAATCCCCCATCCATTTCTATTATTTACCCGAATTGCTTGCGACTGTCCATTTGGGATTTTTGCAGGGATTCCCGTTCAAACGAGAGCATTTTAAATTGGGAATAAATCAAAGGGTTGTGCTGCTCGAAAAGTACAAACTCTGCAATTTCAGGCTGCTCGCACATTAAAGTTGCATTTATTTCCGGGGAATAAGGGGGCCATACAAAGTCAGGGGTCCACATAAAAAAGGGGCGCAGGGAGGCTGCCTAATGCGGCAATTGTTAAACCGAATGCAAATAGACGTTGCAGTTGGCATTCTCCAAGGTACTCTGGCCGCGTGCCAGGCATAAATCACTCCAATGACTACCGTTGCTCCGTCTCTCCATCCCCCTGCCACTTCTTTTCATCCGCTGCCTGGTTCGTTTCCGTTTCCGGTTCCGCTTCCTCCGGGGCTTCCAGCCTCAGCTCAGACTCCATCTCCAGCTGCAAATCCAAGCCGTACTCCTCCCTGTCGACGGTTAGTTTGGTAACGCTTTCGAGGGTTTTTATGGTTTGCATATACAGCTTCTTGGCCAACTCCTTGTCTTGGCCCGTCACCGAACTTTCCGCAATTTCGCAATCACTGCAACGGACAAAAAAGGGGCTGTTTTGAGGGGGCTGTGCTGCAGAAAGAGGCCAACAAAGTGCTGCTAATGCGGCCAACAGAAACCGGAGTGCAGTTGAGTGGAGTGGCCATGGCAACTACTCACTTAAAGTACTCGCCGGTGACTTCCTTCAGCTGGGGATCGGTGACCAAGCGGATGGCGCACTGGGCGCCCTCGTAGGCGTTCTTCATGAACAGCCACATCCACGGGTAGGTGACCGCCTTCACGCAGAGGGACGACATCAGCGGCGAGCTGCAAAGTTAACCAATTATGGTAATTATTTAAATGGGGAACAAGGAGCCAAGAAATGTTGACGCTGAAAAGGGTCCATTGAGTTGGTTGCCTTTAAATTGCTTTTTGAATTCTTTTTTATTTAAATAATATAATCATATAATGACTTTTCATATATGCACATCAATTGCAAGCAGTCTCTTTACAAACTATAAATTAGTTGAGCTAAGCTAAGATAAGTGAACTTTATCCTGGCAGTTGAAGGATGAAAGGGAAAACTACATTTCAATTTATTTATATTGTTTTCACCACAACGTTTTCCGAGTGCTTGTTTAGCCAATAAAATAAGTTTTGATTAAGAAACATAAAAGTGGCTTAAAACTCCCAAGGTATGCACAAACTTTGAAATGAAGTTCTTCCTTAGCTTGTTTATTATTCAACCCATATTTTGCATTCAATTAAATCGTTAGATCGCAGTTTAGTTTTTATAAAGTTTTGACTAAATCATTTCTTTTGAGTGCATTGTTTTAATGGCATTTTTAATATGGCGATAAAGGGCGCCCGTACCGCCAGATGTCCTCCATTCAATTCAGCCCCTCATCCGTAGATCTTCAGCTCTTGGCCATCTCCGCAGCTGGGACTGAGCCAATTCCAGCGTCTGAGCCCAACGAGTTGTGCGAAATGGCCCCCGACCAGCTCCCTGCACTTCTTTTGACCCCTCTTTTTAGTTTTTACACTGAGAGAAATGTTCAATGGGCGCGGAAAGTACTTTTGTTGCTTTTAAACACGTATCTTATCATATCATTTAACTCCTTTAGAACTCAATTTATACATCATTTAAATTTTTTTCATATTTTGAATCTACCTAATTGTTTTTCTCTGAGTGCTTGTGATGCTGCCTTTCAGGAAGGATTACGAACTTGCGCACAATTTGCTTAGCTGTCGTTGTTAATGCTTTTCGCCCTCGTTTGGCGCTTTCCTTTTGTTTTTCCAGGCGGGCAACGAACGATGAACGGTGAGCAAGTTCACCGACACTTGAACACGATAAAACGATAAATAAATAATTAATGCGTTTAACTTTTCCATTTACGCTTTTTCCGTGACTTGAGCATTAACTGCTTTTCGTTTTCATTTACATCATAGTACGCACAGATAGAAGCCACACATAAAAGCGATGCCACGTGTGCTCAGCGATGGGTACTGTCTATATAGTTGGTTTTTTCTAGGTATAACATCAGATACCATTTGTGTCCACTAAGTTTATTCCAAGAGAGGTTCATGTTGAGTTAAGCAATGATTTGAAGGTAAATGATTTTTATAAATATACCCTATAATGAAATGAAGTACATCTAGTAACTATTCATGTTTAATGGCTTTTCTGCACCTCGTCTAGGTATATAAATGATTGCCTTTCGCATCACTATGTATGAATTGGGCTGACCTGGCCCTGGATCCTTCCCACACTGCCACAAAAGTTAAATCCCCTTGTACTGGGTCGAGGCTGGTGTTGATTCCATTCATCGTTTTACGCCAGCGTTTTCATAGATACGAGTATCTGTCCTTGCTCCCTCCGCCATTAACCCCCCTTCTCGCTCGCCAACTGGTTGCATATTTAAAGTGCATAGAAAGCTGCAGGGGCTGCAGATGGTTTGTTGGGAAAAAATGGGAAAAGAGTGCAAAGCAAAATAAATGTGTGTGGCTGGGTCGTGGCTTAGACTAGGGGGTTACTCTCTGGATGCATTGATTAATGGCTGTTTACACAGAATAGTCAGGAAATATTGGGGGCTTAGAAGGGAGTATATAAAATTTCCGGTTGAAATTGGGAAAATTGGGAAAATAATTTGCTTGGGAGCCACGTTGACATATAATTATATGTAAAATATTACATTTCTAGCTTGGCTTAGATGAGCACTTTACAAAACTTTAATTTAAAAGCGTTAGACATATATACATGTTACCTAAGTTTTGGTTTGCTCGTCTCAATTAGCCAAGCTGTATTCATGTCTGGAATACACCGACATGCCTGATATGCTCACACCGTTTTGGCCGTCGCAGTTCGTGGGATTGAAAAATTTCAGCCTGACTCGCTAAGCTGCAGCGGTGCAAAGTTCATTTTAACCCCGACCTGCACCACCTGCTATTACCGACCGGGAAAATCTTTTAGCTGTACGTGTGAGTGCGCCAGCCAAAGGAAAAGCGCAGCAAAATGGCTTGAAAGAGAGAAAAGGGCATGGCTTTTCCGAGTATTTTACTTCAATGCCACAATAAATGGGCCACGAGCCGAAATTGAATCCACTCTAGGGCGAAACTAACAGCGTATACGCCATGTTAATTGTTTTTATTGGACGGCGATTTAAGCAGACTAAGGCTAAGCAGGCTAAGTCGCTTCCTGGCGATTATGCTGCAGCAGATAGGTTGCTTTAAAATATTTCTCAGTTATATAGGATACCATTTCATTAGGTTAATTTCAGAAGAGAAAGGCATAAAGACAGAAAATATCTTTAAATGTATAATTTGTCAAGTGGATAAAGGCCGCAAAAAATGAGCAGATACGCAACCATAAACTGACCTTCCTGCCAAGATGATGCAGTATACTAGAATTCCGATGATAAGCGTTCGGCCACAATCTCGAAAGCCCAGCAGGTATCGCTTCTTTCATCAATGGCAGCTGCAAAAAATGAAGAAAGATTCCTCAAGGGTGTCAGGATGTGGGCGTGGCCAGGATGGCCCGGGTGGCTAGGATTGCAAGGGTGGGAATTGCAGTACACGGGTGAGCCTGACAGCTGCTTCAGCACTTTTGCAGTTGCCAACGAAAGTCAGAGTTATCTCCGATATGAAAAGTGTATGCTACACACATATACATACATAGTATGCCAGCAAGGAAGCGTGGGAGCTGACGTGGGGGTGGGCAGTTGTGTATGGGTACAACAAAAGTTCAATTTCGCGCTACAAAGTCTGTAAAAAGAAAATCTACTTGCAAAGGCAAAACATGTAACAGAATGCAACAGCAAAAAAAACACAACAGGAAGATATCCGCTGGACAGGAAGCCAATGCATGTAAGCTTTGTGCACCGGAAGAAATAGATTCGAACTGAACACTGCAATGGAAATGTTTATGATGCCAACGCAAATATTTTAATATTATGCGGAAATCTTTGAATGAAGTGTACACATAGTAGAAAAGTGTTAGAAAAAAGAAAAACAAATCTGGTAAGTAAAAACTGATAGTACGCTAGAGTTGAGTTTGTCGGCTATCATATACCTGTTACTCTAGCACTACAAATCGACGGTTGATTACACAACAATATTCTATTTAGGAATTTACATCTTAAGGGTTGAGGCACCAGACAGATTTCAGTCTTTTACATTTTGGTTAGGAATGACAAGATAAAGATTTAAAAATTGAAATAGGATAAAGTTATGTATTAAATACGGTTCTAAGATTTAGAATTACAACTACTATTATTTTTATCATCTCTAAAGTCTAAAACCATAAAAAAAAGGCAAGTGCTACCCACATGCCCATGAAGCAATCCAGTTCCAGTTCCAGTACCCATACATCCCAACATCGGAGTCCGTGGAGAAACCCGGCTCACATTCACCTACATGTACAGCCACTTGATGTCGCTTCCGCTGTTCATTTGCTGTTTTATTGCCGCTGCCCGCAGCAGTTGGCCAAGTTTTGGGGTAAGTGGGGGTCTTCCTTGGCCACTAGAGGTGAGCATGTGTTAGTCTCGTTTAATTTGTTTCGACTTGGCCTTGTTTGATTTGCCCTCACAGTACAACCAAATTGAGGCATTTGTGTTGAAAGTGAAAGTGCACGCTATCACTATAATCTGTTGTAAATGGTTTCTAAATGGTCTCGTTACTAGACATTTAATTTACAAATATTTCTATAATTGTCCGATGATGAGAATTGATTTGTATGCGTACATCAAGTCCCAATGTTATACATGATTATTTTTAGAAGCATACCCATCTCTAAGGTGTAATTTGTGTCTCGTTGGCTTGGTTTTTCCGTTGTTTCGGGCGTTGCTCCTGGGTCACGTGCCACGGCAATAGGAGCAGGACCTATTCCCACACCCTTTCCCATTTCCAGTGCCATCTCCATCTGCATGACCATGTCCTTGTCCACAGCGATATTCCACCTTCGCCTGCCAAGGTGCTGCGTTTTATGTCCAAATGATTTGTACGCTCGCCAAGGCATTTGATTTCCTTGCCTCGCTTTTTCCCCATTTCAGGGCTCTTTTTGCTGGCATTGCATTGTTATCGCATTTTGCAAATTGTAATGACGCATGTTAACAATGTTTCTGCTTCGCCAGGAAAATGGAATATGAGCAAGTTAGGGAATGGGAATAGAAATGGAAATGGAAACGGAGCAGGGTAGTTAAACTTGTACATATGCAGACAGTACAATTTGTGTCTATGATGGATTATGCTTTCCTGGCTTCTGACAGCCCAACTCCAGCTCCTTTCGGGGGAATGAGCATGAGAACTGTATCTAAGCCTTAGCCTCTTTTACATCATTTATTGCCATTGAATTGTGTAATTTGTTGTACGTGCTGGTCGTGTTAACAATGTGCAATTGTGTGCGTGTGTGTCTCTGTGTGTGCTACACACACTTGAGCACCTGTTCCATTGTGCTCCGGTCTGAGTGGGTCCTGGCCATCTATTGTCCTCGGCTTGGGCTATGGGCTTGGGGTTGGTCTTGGGGCTCCACTGGGGGACATGTGCTTCCCCCAAAATCACCATTTACATGTGTACGTCGCATGTGCGAACAGGCTTTATGAACAGGCTCATATAATTCACAAATTCAATGGCCATCGAGCGATGTTTAATCTGTTGGCCTTATCCGAAACGTCTAAATCATCTTTCATTTCGTTTGGGTAATGTGACTTAAGATTTTAGAGAGCCTCATAAAAGTATATTTAATGGATCATTAAACCTAATTTCCTTAGCACTTTAAAGTCGGTTTAAGGAGCCACAAACAGAACTTGAAAGTGAGATTTAAATTACATTTCAAGTTGAATAAAAATAAAATATGTTTTGGTTTTCAAATCGTTTTTTCATATTCATTTACATGTACAATTTCATATTACATGTTCAATTTGCAAACTTTTCCTTTCCAAGTGGACTTCAAATGTTGAACTCAGTTGAAACCAAATTGAAAGAATCCTTTTCTTCCCTTACAAAACTTTTTAAGCTATTAATATAGGTTGTAATCAAAATCGTTAGAATAGGTTGACGCGCACGAATAAATAAATCTGTGAACTCTTCATCCTTAAAAACTTATCCACCCTGGACCATCTGAATAGATGATTTCCTAAGAAATCGGGGTCACAATATGACCTTTTTACCAGCACATTGTTGGCAAATTCTAATTTATAACTGCCAGAAAAAAGAAAAGCAGCGAAACAACAAGGGCAACTTTTGTGCCAGCTTAAGAAGCATCAATAAATTTCGCATTAATTCTGGTCCATCATTAGGAGACTGAACCCCGGATCCCGTATCCCGGCCATGTTCATGTTCATGACCGTCAGTTAGTTCACAGTGTGCCACCAACTTAATGCTGGCCATCAGAGATGCCTCATTCTAGAGGGGTAGTACTCAAGGTAGCGAATACCGAAAAATTTTTAGGCAATTTGAAATGAAGAGCTAAGTAGATGTTTTCTTTTAAAAAGATTGCAAACAATAATTTTGAAAATAAAACTAAGCTTTATAAATTCGCAAAGCAGAGTTCTAAAGTCACGGGACTTTTTCTTCTGGGACAATCCCAAGAGGAAAACATATTTCCTGGAAAAAGACAAGCTGCCAACACAAGTGGCAGTATCAGCAGCGTCAACAGAGGCAGAGGCATCTGTCACCGGGCTGTGTGACTGTGGGTCTGGGTCATAACTCAAAAGGACGACGTGGCGGGGTCAGCAGGCGAAAGTTGGCCCAAACGGAGCCTGGCCAGAAGTGAGAGCCGAGCTTGACCCGCCGCCATTTCAATTGCGGCCGACCCGCAATTCTCTGACTTGGCCGCTTTTAATTACCGCATTTCACTTCTGGCCAGCACAGCAGCCCGCTGGAGGAGCTGCTCCTGCCATTATCACATACATATCTTTTTGGCAACTGCCACTCGATGGCAGCTCATCTGCATTTGATGATGAAAAGTGGGCGGGGCAGGATGAAAGTTCATTGCAGCTGTTGTCGTTTGTGTATGGCCGGAATGTTGTTGCTCCTCGCACAGTTACAAAAATATATCTAAGAATAGCTGACCTTGTCATGATGATGGTGATTGCAGTGATCACATAAGCTAAGAAATGTATATAATTTGATTATAAACCTCAACGCAAGTTTAAGTTATTTAATTAGAAAGTAGTTATCATATATGATAATGTGATATTAAGCACATCTAGTAAGTTGTTTATAACTTAAATGAGTGTAAGCGGGCACCTAACTCGTTTCCTAGTGATAGCCCGCATGGCCTACTGAGCAAAGTAGATTCGGTGAGCTTAATTTAGTTAGGAAATCAATGGAACGACTGTTTCTCTCAGTGTCCTGCTGATGTGGCATTTGATGTCTGTTGTTGCTGGCATTTTGTCCTTCAGCAATTCGCAACTGTTTGTCGTGTTTGCACGTCCTTTTCTGTGTACTGTGCAAATGTGCTGCTCTGGTTTTGCTTTTTTGTGCGCCAAGTCGCCTCTAATTTGCATGCCTTAAAATCGGATTTAGAAGCAATGTGGGGAGCCATCGCCATCACATTGGCAAATTGTTAAGCCTGATTATGGTTTGGCCAAGTGTTGGCAACTAATTGTGTATCGTGTAGCACGAAAATCGATGGCAACCAGAAATGGCCAAAAGTGGAAGTTAGGCCGTGATTTGAATTTAAAATCCCAGTTCATTACTAAACTTTTTAGAAGTTCTAATATCCATTATCAAAGCAATTACCTTTTAATTTAATCTATTCCGTAATTCTAGTTTCTCGTTACTGCATGCTAACATGTTTTCCCAAATTTGATGCTACCCTTTTCCCCCTGCAATTCGATTCCCCAAGTCTCTGGTTGCTTTTAGGTCGGATTTCGGTATTTGACCAACTCATTTCGTATTTCCAAATGATTTTGGCCTTCGGTTGAAATGTTACCTTGATGCAGTTGCCAAAAAAGGTGGTTTCCATTTCCAGTCCCACCCGAATGACTTGCAAACTTTTCGATTGCATCAAAACGAGTCGCCACCTCGTCCCACAGATGCAGATACAAAGTCACAGGAAACCGGAAAGAGAGAGAGAGATGGAAGGTGATAGATAGGGGAGAGAGAGACAAACTATAGCTGCTTAATGAAAGTGCAAAAGTTGTCTTCGGCGCGGCCACGAAATGAGCTTAAAATTTAGTTAGAGTTTCAGCAGCATTCTGCGCTCTGCACTTTGCCCCAGTTTCGTTTGAATTTCAATTTGGGTTGCGGGTTTCCCAGCTTGGTTTGGTTTGGCTTCTGGGGCTTCCAGATCCAGATCTTGGGCACTTACTTGCGAAAATGGCGAGTTCCACGGACGAGTCCTGGTGTGCAGCAGTTGACCGTGACCGAGGTACCTGTGGGGAAAATAGTGGACCTTGGTTACTTGTTTCTCGGAATCAAGATTGCGCAGTGATTGCATCAATAAATCAGAGTGTAAGCTATGCAAATATTTGGAGCTGCACTGCGAGAAAAACAGCTTTGTTTGTGGCCTACCTATAGCGGGTTAAAAGCGGAAAATGTACGTTAAGTTATAAGTTGGGCTTACTTATACTATTTTACCTTGATAATTTAAAACAATAAAAGAAAATGTTATGACAAATCGTTATAATAATTGTTTCAAACTCTTTTCTGGGATTTAGAAATGAAGAATGAACGATGTGAAATTATATTTTATTTATGTTATTTAAATATACTTGAATCTATCTGATGGAAGTAATAAACTATAATAATTCAAACGAACATTAATTTAAAATAATTTAGGCCAAAGTTCAAGTGCAGTAAAATAGAAACTCATTAATTAAATTTTCCCCGCTCAATGGCCACTACTGAGCAATTGTGATAGCCCAAAATGGCAGCTCCTCCGAGTGCACTTCCGTAGTTCTCTCGGGGAAAAGGTCCCGAACATTGGGCACTCACCTTTCAGTTCCCTGGCCATCCAACGGGTGGCGAGGAGCACGCAGAGCTTGGAGTGGGCGAAGGCTTCGCGGGCGTGGAACTTCACCGACCAGGTGCCGACATTCAGCGGATCGTCGAAATCGATTTTGGCGCCCTGGTGGGCGTGGGCGGAAACGAAGAGGATGCGGCCCTGCTCCGAGCGTTGCAGGTGTGGCAGGAGCAGGTTGGTCAGCAGGAAGGGGGCCAGGTAGTTCACCTGACTGTGTCGTTCGAAGCCATCCTCCGTGGGTACCTGGGTGTTGGCGAAGACCACTCCGGCATTGTGGACCAGCACATCGATCCGCTCGAATTCCGCCATCAGCTGGCCGGCAAAGTGATGGACACTCCGCAGCGAACAGAGGTCCACGTAGCGGGCCTCCACAAAGTACCTGTCCGCCGGATTTTCATCCTCGTCCGGGGAGTTTAGTGGGGTGCGGCAGCCCAGCTCACGTTTGATTATGCCCGCCGCCCGCTCCCCAGCCTCCAGATTGCGGCAGGCGAGGATTATCCGGCCACCTCGGCCGGCCAGAGCTTGGGCTATTTCGAAGCCAATGCCGCTGTTGCCGCCGGTGACCACCACGATTTGCTCCTTGATTTGATTATCGTTCGGACAGCGCTGGCCGCTCATTAAGGTCCTGGCATGGGGGTAAAGGATACAGTTAGATGAAGGGTGGCGGATGGCAAAAGGGGCGGAATGGGGATCAGTGGGTGTGGCTTGTGGTTCATGGGTAGCTTAATGATGTCCTGCGTCCGTGTCGCGTGTGTGCACTTAGCTAAATATAACCACCAAAAAGGTTTTATTTTATAACACCTCTAGTACAGATTGTATGAAGTCAAGCTTAAAAAAAGTGAAACTTGTTAAATTATTGATCTTATTAATTATTTTACCCAAATTAACCATAGGCTTTATTTAAGCCTATAAAATTTTCCAAGTGTCTGGTAGTGGCAGTCTATTTATGAAGAGTTTGAACAGGAATATAGTCGTAATTTTGGCTTATTGACAGGCGTTAATGGAATCAGCATGGCTATTTGCATAAGTCCGCCTCAGGGCTTTTGCCGATTTGATTAACTCTGGCCGCTCATTTTCAAGTGCATTAATTTCGGTGCGTATGTGTAAACAATAATTGTCAATTTATTTAATTTCCAGCCTAGGGAAACCAACGAATTTGCGCAGCATAAAGCCTACTAACCTACATGCAGAGTGGGTATTAAACTCTACACAGGTATAAAAATCACTAATTAGTATTTATTCGTCCTGAACTCAATTAATTCGCATGGCTGAGTTTTAATTCATTTCTCATTCGTTTGATTGCTTTATTTGTTCGTAAGTCCTGTTGTCTACAAATGTTATTTGATATAATGCATATTTGAAACAAAATGACAACTACTCCATTGCCATTTTAAAAGAACCAACTATTTTCTCTTGTAATGTGTCGCTTATTTTGGAACTTGAAAATGTTCACTTAAGAAGATAGTTCTTTGATAATAATTGGCTTAATTTAAAAGTGCACATCCCCCGCAATCGAAGGCACTTTAAGTTCATCTTTTTGCAGTCCTCCATAATCTTCACCGTATTCCATTTGCTCCACTTCATTTGGCGGAGACTTATTTTGGCACTTACAGCTAAGTTTGCCGTGCCATCCTGCATTTTGGAATTCATTTGGCATTTCATTTACTTTGGGCCAAACTTTCGCAAATCCACTTTGTACATTTTTTGAGGTGGTGCAGAGGGAGGTGAGACAAGGGGAGTGCCTAGTGCCATATTGCAGTCACTTCCATTTCCGCTTCCGCTTTCCCAGCTTTAACTAACACCTGCAACTGCGAAGCGACAGATAGTGACGGGACACAAAAACCGCGATGCTCGCGGAGCAGGAACAACAAAAACCAGTAGCTAAATTAGTGCTTGAACTAAAAGATACCCTGTACAAAGCAATAGAATGAATTTGTAGGTTCTCTAATAAAAGAGTTTCAAGTAAAACTGTGTTAGATATGAATTAATCGATGTATGAACATGAAATTATTGAGAAAACTGGACTGGACTAGTTTACCACTAACATTACTAAATATATAACATTTTTAAAAAATATCCGAATTACCTATTTTATGCATGGATTTCAGTAGGCAACGAGTGGTTCGCCTTGAATAAATCCCACCCTCTTAACCCTCAAGTACCGGAGGGTGTAAAAAACAAAAATGAAAATAATCTTCAGATATTACATATTATCCGGGTTATCTCTGGACCACTGCTCAGCCACTTCCTGTCGAGTTCTCCACCATCTCTGTACGAAATCCACTTAAAAACTTTTTTGCGAATATCGACAGAGGGGGAGTTTTTACTGGGCTGCTGCGACATTTATTTACGTGTGTCCGAGGCGAAAGTTTTTATATTTTTTATTTTTTTTATAAAAATGGGGACTTTTGGGGCTGGGTAGGGTGGTGAATGTGGCCGGGTTAATACAAAAATATATCACAGTTTCCGTTGACTCATCGCACTCACCGCACCGTAATCACAATGCCCACCGTGAGGGCCGCTATCGTGGGCCACCACGTGGCGAAGGGATCCGCCTCCTCGAACATGGTTAGCAGTCGCTCCATCCTTGAGTGGATGCTTTGGATGCTTCTGGGTGATCTGCGTGCTGCTGGGTGCTCGGTGTATGCTGCCTCACTTTCTTCCCCTGAAATTGATGAATGAATCTGTGACTGTGACTGGGTCTACACGGCACAATTGTTGAACGCTAACTGAGCGACATCCGTAGTAATAAATGTGAATTCCCTTCGCGTGGTTACCCGCAAATGTATATACAGACGTGTGACTACAGTGGTCAATCCCTAATTAGGACTGGAGATCGAGCATGGATTTAAGGTAGCTAATGTTAAAGTTGGAAGATTAAGCTTTGATTGTCCCCTAGAATCTTACTAAGAAAAGTACTTACCCTAATCGAGATATACATATAACTCATAAAATTTTCAAGAATAAGATAATTACTTATGATTTCGAGACAATTCTAAGTGTTTACCCTATCGATAGATGCCTGTGGACTCGCTCACATCTGAGCGCAGATTTGCAGAGCCGGCGAAGAAGATGTCGTTGACAATTGAATTTAAATGACCACTCCACCCCGCTCCACATCGCCGCCTATTTTTCGACCCCTCAAACGTCACCGGCATATTTTCAATTTACTTAAATGCTTGTTGCGCGGCATACGAAATGAGCTAGAAAGAGAGGGGCAACTTGCCCCTAGCTCCCCACTTTCGCGCCCCTCGTTTGATTTTTCCGAGTTTTCCACCTGTCGTGACTGTGAAGGTTAGGTGCGAATTTGCACAAGCCGCAATACAAGAACGTGAGAGGGTCGGAAAATGCTGCTCGCTATTTACACACGTTTTCCATTTTTATACCCGTTACTCGTAGAGTAAAAGGGTATACTACATTCGTTGAAAAGTATGTAACAGGCAGAAGGAAGCGTTTCCGACCATATAAAGTATATATATTCTTGATCAGGATCAATAGCCGAGTCGATCTGGCCATGTCCGTCTGTCCGTCCGTCTGTCCGTCCGTCTGTCCGTCTGTCCGTCCGTATGAACGTCGAGATCTCAGGAACTACTAAAGCTAGAAAGTTGAGATTAAGCATACAAACTCCAGGGACATAGAAGCAGCGCAAGTTTATCGATTCATGTTGCCAGGCCCACTCTAACGCCCACAAACCGCCCAAAACTGCCACGCCCACACTTTTGAAAAATGTTTTGAAATTTTTTCATTTTTGTATTAGTCTTGTAATTTTCTATCTATTTACCAAAAAACTTTTTGCCACGCCCACTCTAACACTTTTGAAAAATGTTTTGATATTTTTTCATTTTTATATTGGTCTTGTGAATTTCTATCGATGTGCCAAGAAACGTTCTGCCACGCCCACTATAACGCCTACAAACCGCCAAACACTGTGGTTAAGACTCTCCTTTTCCCTTCCACTAGCTGAGTAACGGGTATCAGATAGTCGGGGACTCGACTATAGCGTTCTCTCTTGTTTAATTTGTGTTTTACTCCGCTTTTCATCCAATTTTTTCATTCCTTTTTAGCGGCTTACGCATTCAGTTAGCATATCTTTTTGTAATGTATTGTTTTTTTGTCATTTACTTTGCACGCTAACTTTTTTTTTTTTTTTTTTTTTTTTTTTCTTGTTGCAAACTGCACGCCCCTTACCCACACCGCCAACTGTGTTAAATTTTTTTATGTATCTATCACGCAGACTTACGATGTGACTTCATATTATCATTAATCATTAGCTTTTTTGTGTGGCAACGCAGACTAATGTTTTTACCTCGAAAATTTGTTTTACTTTATTCGGAAGTGTACTAAATATGCAAGACTGAGTAACCACAAATTTTAATAATTCTTGAACAGCTGTTGTCTGGAATAAAATCAGGAGAAAAGTGGTTTGGGATATAGTGGAACATATTTAAATGTTTAAAGTAATAAATACCTGTGCAGTAATATTTAAGATAAATTATTAAAATGGTTATTATTAAATGGTTATTTGATGGTTATGTAAGCAAATCAAAATGTAAATAAATCTTTTCAGTTGGCTAAGCTCACTGCATTTAGATTTGTCAATTATGGTTTTGATGGTTTTTAAACTTACTAACTCGAAATGTATTTACTTAAGATAAAACAAGAGAGAACGCTATAGTCGAGTTCCCCGACTATCTGATACCCGTTACTCAGCTAGTGGAAGGGAGAAGGAGAGTCTTAAACACAGTTTTTGGCGGTTTGTAGGCGTTAGAGTGGGCGTGGCAAAAAGTTTTTTGGCAAATCGATAGAAATTTACAAGACCAATACAAAAATGAAAAAATATCAAAACATTTTTCAAAAGTGTGGGCGTGGCAGTTTTGGGCGGTTTGTGGGCGTTAGAGTTGGCGTGGCAACATGAATCGACAAACTTGCGCTGCGTCTATGTCTCTGGAGTCTGTATGCTTAATCTCAACTTTCTAGCTTTTGTAGTTCCTAAGATCACAGCGTTTATACGGACGGACAGACAGACGGACAGACGGACAGACGGACATGGTCATATCGACTCGGCTATTGGTCCTGATCAAGAATATATATACTTTATATGGTCGGAAACCCTTCCTTCTGCCTGTTACATACTTTTCAACGAATCTAGTATACCCTTTTACTCTACGAGTAACGGGTATAAAAATACAAACCCATAGAACTGAACACCCTAATTTACCTTAGAACTCAGCGGAGAGCCATCATCACTTGTTTCCCGAAAATGCTGGAAAATGCCATTCATTCGCTTACGGTCCATTTCACTGCAACTTCCCAACCTCTGAAACTTTAATTCAATTACGCCGCATCCATAAAACATGCCAGTGACAAAATATATATTTTTCGAGTAATTTAGTCAAATGTAGTTTTCACAGCCCCTATGGGAGCCGTGTACTATGGAAAGTGCACTCCATGCACTTTACGCCTCCAGTTCGCAGTGTGTTGTTTCCATTTCCGGTTGAACAATTGATTGAACAGCATCCCGATATATGGGGGTTCCCCGCATACCCCGCACTCCCTGCATACCCCACTGGTGCCCATTTGTGAAATAAATGAAATTGCACACTCAAATGGATCTTTGTACGTGTATTAATACTTTTGTTATATTTTCGCATTCGTTTATTGAACGTTCGTCAATTTACATACTCTGTGTCTAATGTAGCCTATGTTTTGCCGAACTGCATATGGATTTCAACTTTAGTATGCGTTGCATTTCGTGTTTCTTGTGTTTCAATTCGATTCGATTGTGGTTCATTGTTACATCATGTTACGTGTAGTTTAAGTCGATTTTCTAGTTGGTTTTCGCTCGAAAGAGTTGTTTCATTAGTTGTAATGGTTAGTGGTAAGTTGTTTTAGATATTATGATTCTTGCATTGATGTGCGTGTTCTTATATACGTGTGTGTGGTATTTTTTGTGTGTTAGTGTGGTTGCGTGATAGATAGATAGATAGATAGATAGATAATGTATCTGCTTATTTTGTTTGACTTGCGTGGAACTTTTTCTCATTTCATCTGCAAAATATAAAAGTTTTCATAAGCCAAAGTGCATAAGTTTAATGTTTCTCTTTGTCTTTGTGTGAATCGGTATACGAATGGACAGTGTGCTTTACAACTGCAAGTCGAATTAAATTACTCAAGTATACAAAACTTGGGAAAATCAATCCAAATTATATATTTATTTCATTCAAAAAATTTAGCCGAAAAGAAGTATATCTTTAAATGATATTACAAAATGTGTGTTCTTAGGTCAACAAGAAAAACAAATTAAAGATAAATCAATTTTACCTGATATTAACTATTTTTGAAAGATATTGTAGTTTTAAAACACACTGCATGTGTTGTTATCCTAATCTAATCGTTCAGTTATTTTAAGATAGCTCAAGCATCTTGTTGATGTGATTAATAACTTTATATACTCATGAAGTCGAATTCAGCTTGATAACAAAGAATCGATCAACAGAAATGTATTAACAATTTAAACATTTTATTGTTCGCTAAGAATTATCAATCATAGTTTTTTTTTCTTTCATTAATCATTTGCTTTGTTGTTTGTCCATTTAAAATTAGTATCACTAATAAGCTTTTGTTTTAATGTGTATATTCTCTATGCAGCAAGAGGTGATAAATAGTCCTCACCTTTTTAACACCTCACCAATGTCTATATTTTCGATCTACTTTAGTTCAGTTTGTGTGTGTTTTTCATTCAATTGTGTAGTTTGTGTGTTGACTTGTTACTAAAGTTAAAGTTTTACTTTTGCTTGGTCGTCAATTGTAAATATATATTATTATATTCATAGGCATAGAATTTGCAGTATCTATGATAGGTATATTTAATCGTTTATACGCGCCACTAATCCCAAGTATCTGTGCAATGCAGCAACTCCCAGTTCCTATACAGTTTGAAAAATGTCCACGAATTCTTGAGGATGTGAGCGATATCTACTCAGTGCCCCCCACCTAGCCTTACCTATTTAAGTATGTATATGTATAAATGATTTACAAGCTAGAAATTGTAAATTTATGCTACGTAAAGTTGAAAAGGACAATAAAAATAATCTCTGGAATATTTACAGCGGTTTCCTAATGTGGGCGGGGCGGGGAAGTGGTTCTTATGCTATTCTGCTATTTGGGTATTTGGGTATTCGGGTGGATATGTGGAAACTACCGGGGAGCTATCATTATTGCCATCATGGCCTCGACATATGCATACTAAACTGGAAAAATGTTTTGCGATATTTGCGTGTATGAATAAATTCCGATTTCGCCACACTTCGTTCGCTTGGAATTTCGTGTGTTTTATTCCCGTTGATGTTCAACTCTATTTGATGTTGTAAGCTTTTTGTTCAAGCCTGTCCGCAGAAATTGTTATTAACAATTTATCGATACAACAATTTGTGATATTTTTAGAGTTGTTGCGTGCCTTTCAATTTATTTATTTATGCGTTTTTAGTATTCAGTGTTCAGCGTTCAGAGTTCGAGGTTCGGGGTTGGGCCATCAATTTGAAACTAACTCGTGTATAGTTAATCCAATCGGGAAATGTGCGGATTTGGTTATATATTATGTACAAATTGTTCTAATGTCCAGACTCGCTGATTTGAGCCGCAGACTTCTCTGTGTGGTTGCTTTGGATTTCCAATTCGGGGCTGCTGGTCGTGATGCATTCACAAGGCCGATATGAGGGTCATAAAATCTGCAAATAGCGAAGCGAACAAATATGAAAATTAGATTAGCGGTCGTGATGGCTGCGGCTAAGCAAATACACATATAATTCCTTCCATATTCCCATCGATAACGGCCGATTGATTCGGCTATATTTATATAAGCTATAAGCCATAAGTGAGCTTATGTGTTCAATGAATACCGTAGTGAATGGAAATATTCAATTTGTGGTCGCAACTCAGGCCACTTATTCATTTACTGCACTGGCAAATTTTAATATTGGGATAGCAATATGCAATAAGTAGTGCTTATTATACGTGAATCTGTAACAATAACGTAGTTTCTTGTGCATATTAAGAGCGGATAATGAGCCAACACAATGTTTACGGAATCAGGAGCTAACATCACTTAATGGCCGTAATAAATTAGGTTCATGACTCTCAAATTAATGAACTTTTGCTGGCAATTAGTTCATATAAATTTATTACTTAATGCATGAGGGTAATTTCGGGTAATGCCAACAGGCCAACCATGAGCATATCGCACTGCCGTTGGGATCCGAAGCCCATTATTTGGTAACTGGCATTGTCAGGGCCGTTTCCTGTGGGTCTCAACACTTTCGGCCATGGCTCAGACTCATTTCGTGTAATGGACCATTCGGTTATTCGTTATTAACCCAAATGGGCATTCAACAAACCTAAAAACGCGCTGGAAAATATGGCAACACTTTGCTTTCGGCCAATATATGTGGCAGTGGCAACCAGAATCCAATCGATTTTAGGAGTCACAAACCGAAAGGTTTTCCTCAGGGGAGTATCCGGTGAATGTTATGTCACTTTATGGCAAGTTCAGTGTGTTACAACCTAAGACTGGAAATAATATTGGGTTATATGTTGAGATTGTTGAGATAACATTGATGAAATACTCTTGACTTTTCCCAAGTAAAGAAAGTTCAGAAAACATGTTTTTCTTTTTCGTATCGATAGTGACCTTGTAAAATCCGTTCCACGCACACATTTTAATATGAAGGATGTAAAGGGCCATGAATTTTCAGAACCTGACAATTTTTTAATCAACACCCAGATGGCCAAAAGCAACAAATGGCGCGAAACGAAAACCCGGCTACAAAATGTCGTGGCACAAATAAAAACAAATGCAAAATATTCCCTGGCAATTTTGGCACGTGCACGGCCCACACTGTTGTTGCCGTGCTTATTGTAGCTGTTGTAGTTGTTGTTGTTGGCGATTGTGTGAACCTTGATTAACGCAACAGGGGGAGAGGGGGTGGGAAGGGACCCGACTGGCAACATTGGCGGTGGGGATATTGTTGCTGTTTGCCAAATCTCTCGGCGCTGTCTCTCTAAATTTTAACTATGAATGTCCTGGGCCAGCGACAACAACAGAAATTATACACTGAATGGAAAATACTTTTAGGGCTAGGAAATTCCCAAATCAACCAAAAAACAAATAAAACAAAATAAGAATATTGGTTTGATTTTATATATGCATGTCAAGTTTAGTAACAGTTTTATCAATGAATTTACGGGAATAAGTTCAAATTAAATATTACCAAATTATGTAAAGTTTATTATATAAACTCAGGAATTTATAGGTACATATGTATATGTTACCTATGATTAATGGATTTTTTAGAACTTTATTTATTTTTGATCCCTATCCAGCACACTGTAGTTCATTTGCAATTCAAAGTTCCTGGGATCTTCATTACCTGTTCGAACAACACGATAGTTTTTCCAGGTGCATTTGCCTATTTGTGTGTGCGAGTTGTTTGTGTGTGAGTTGGCAGTAAAATTTGTTTACCAAAACCTTCTTAGCTTGGCTTAGTAGCCCCCGCACTGCCATTGTTTGTGTATTTGCATTTCGGCTACTCTTGCTGTCTTGTGCCCCCAAAAGCAGCCCCAAAACCACCCATTACACCCCCATTAAGCCCCTTGGAAGCCCCTACCCCTTTACCTACGCCCCTGGGTGTGAAATTTTATGCATATATGTACATATCTATGAATGCGAGTGCGAGCGAGTGTGCTTGTATGTGTTGGTGAGAGAGTTCGTGCCTCGCCTTTGGCCTTTTTGCAGCTTTTGCTTTTTAGCCACTTTTGTTTGCCTTGCTGTTTTTGCCTTTGTTTGTCGCTCCTTGTTCCTTGTTCCCTGGCTTTGGGCTTTCGGCTTTGGACAGCCCCGAGTCCTTTGACCAGGCTGTAAGCGAAAAAAAGGGAAAGGTATAGGATTGGATGCGATGGGATAAGATAGGCGGACCTGGGAGTATGGAAAACCGCATCGCACTAAAACATCTCAGACAAGTGAAATTTAAATTGGTTTCCCGCCACTTTTCTATTGTCGCGGGAAATGCAAAGTGCATTTGGCCAAAGAAGAATTTTTTAGGAGAGTAATATATTAATGAGAGAGTCGATAGTCGCAATAGCAACTGCTACTTTATTGCGTCTATTGCGAACTTTCAGGAAATTCATAATTATACGTTTTTTGCAAAATACTTAAAAGTAATTAATCCACATGCTTGGCAATATCCAGAAAAGTAACTTTGAATCACGGTCATGGTAATCTTCTGTCGAGGTCAGCTACTTCTTTCTGGTTTATGATATTGCCGGATTTTTATATTTCACGGCAGCCAAATAGAGGGATTTTTGGTTACGCGGAGACTGCAATATATACGAAACCTGGCGCAGCTGCTCGCCGGGCGTAGGTTGTCGGAATCTCAGACTCGGCCTTTTTTGGACACTGAAACCGCAGCGCGGAACGTGTTATGCAAATCTGGCTTGGCTGTGAACGGCTGTCCGAGGTTTTGCCGGCCTTTATTTGGCCTGCAATGGGATCTGCTGTTGACCATCTGCAGTGCCAACGGTGGCATCAAAAACAATTTAGCTGCTCCGCTCCGCTCGGCACTTTTTGCCACCGAAGCACTCTTTTTTCGCCTTTATTTGATTCACTCAAAGTTTTAATTTAAATTGCAAACAGTCCATTGTTTCGCGCTTATTGTTCTTTTCATGTTTGCCGTCGTCCCAGTTTTTAGCCATCTTTTTCCGCAATTAGCATTGCAATGAGGGTTGGCATGGGTTTGGCCTAGGTTGTCGCATTAAAAATGATATCCTAAGTAGATTGCTCAAATTGCTTACAATTATATTTAATAGGTCGTTCAAGTGGCCCCCATAAGCGTAGAACGAGCAGCTCATTTAAAATCCAAGTTGGAAACCGAGGGATGCGTTCTTGAGGCACCCATTCCTTTGCGATTCGATGCTCAAAGGCAAAAGCAATTTATCAAAAATCGGTCAAGAGCACTCGGAAAACGGAAATAAGAAACGCGCAACCGTACAAGACACTGACGTGAACGGTGTGGTTTCCAATGGGAAATAATAGCAAAAGCACTTATGTTTTTAGTTTTAGTCCTGATTTCAATGCATTTACGTTCATAGGAGTAATATATTTTATATATTATAAAGATCAACAATTTCCCAGAACACTCGAAATTATTATATATATTTCTAGCCATCCTTACAAAGATGGACTTTCGATTTTTCCAACTATAAAGGGGAAAAATTCGACATCTGAAACCTCTCGATAAAAAAGGAGGGAGAAGTAGTAGGTCAGGCATACAGTATAATAAATGAAGCACATGTCCAATCACTTGTGCCATTTTGTTCGCCAATCAAAGTTTTCAGAGCGCTTGAAAAAGGAACTAAAACAAAAAGACTAAAAAGTTGGTGAACTTTCTGCAGGGCAACTTATCGACAGTCTCCGGGCCACAAAACAATCAAAGCGAGCCCCGTTACGAGAAAGGGGTGAGCGGAAAGGCGAGGGAGAGGGCGTGGCACACATCCTAGGGTAAACAATAAACTTCAATTATGAATATTTCAGCAACTGGGATGGCAAAGTGCAGGCGAAAGAGTTGAAACATACCTAAGGTGCGACAGCAGCAGGAAAAGGACTAACTTTGGAGGTAAAACTCACCGTGGGAAACTTGGCGAGAAGGTGAGGAAAGTTCAGGGGCATTGACTTTGATCTTGGTCCTCCGGCTTTGTTTGCCATTCCATTCGAAGGCAAATAATAGAGAACCAAATAAGCAGCGGCTCGCCGAGTCTGAAAGCAATTAAATGGGATTTTCGCCTGGCTTAATGGCCAAAAGACGACGACGGAGCCCATCTAATTAATAATTAAATTAAATTTCCGTCCCAACCATAAAAGTATTAATTGCTGTCCACAAATCTGGCTTAGCCAAATCCCTCAAGTGGCCAATAACCCAACGATCCCGAGCTGCAAAGGACCGTCAGCTGCCATTCCGTCCAAAGTGTTGCCTTGTTGCTTCCGGTGGCGGGAGCAGCTCGAAAACCAATTGCTCCTTCGAATCCTCCTCCCAGGAACTGGCTTCCGAGATTGGATTGGGCTATAATAAAAAATGAGCCATGCCCCAATGCCACCACTCGGCAAGCCAATGTAATGTGAAGCTCGGGGACGGGCGACGTTTCCGCTTCCCGTTGGACAACTTCCGGTGGCAGCAGTTTGGCGCCACGTCACATTGACAGCCTCCACACGGTCTTATCAATATTGAAGCAACGTATGCGTGTGTGTGTGTGTGTTTGCCCCACAAATGGCCGCATAAAATGCTTCAGCACCAAAGTGTCTCTAACTATACTGAAAAAAGCATGTAAACAAAGTTTAGGGGTTTGCTTTAATAATACAAGTTTTTTTGGGTAACTAAGTACTGCCATATCTAGCTATGTCTTTCGACCTTCGAATTAAGTGAATATTTTCGCTGATAAGCCTTTCACAAGAGTTCCGTATGTTTTGGTTTGTGTATGTATGTTTGGCCATAGATTAAGACATAATAAGCATATAATAAGTATACCTATAATATCTATATATATATTTTAGTAAATATCGAATGTGCCCTGCATTTACATTGCATTAAATCGAACGCAAGGTATCATATTTATATTATATTTTAATTGTCTCTTATTTAGCCAATACTTTCAAGAGTTACATACAAATTTGCAAAAGTTATTCTGTTTATAAGGAAGGTCATGTTTATTTGTATTCTCTGTTTTTTCGCTCTGCATGAAGCGTGTGATAAAATTGCGCTGATGCTGGAGGGAAAAGCCGAGGGACAGAGGCCCGAAATTGTATTGCAATAAAATGATTTATTTGCCCATATTTCCATTCGCATACCAGCGAATACCAGTCCAACTAAAAGTGGCAGTTGAGCCACTGACATGTTGAAATATGCCATTGTCTTGTGGCACGCGCGCATCGGACAGGCGGAGGATTCTTTGTGAGGTCGCTCTTGAGAAAATGTAATAATTCCGATGCTGAAAAGGACGGCCTAGACTGCCATGTGGAGTGTGTTGATAAGACCGCACGCCGTAGAACCAGATTTTCCATCTACAGAGGCCCGTGTCGCTCAGCTCGGACTTGTTATGTCATCCGCCTCCGTTTTATTGCAGCCGCAACTTTTATTAAATCGCCATGAGGAACCACCGAAGGAGCAGGAAAAAGGAGCATGGAAAAAATTCATTATTTGACTGCCCCTGAAAAAAAAGAGTGAAACCTTATCTGCAAATGTCGTTTGCCTTCCTGTCTTCATTCCCTTAACGATTGGGACGCCGGATTTGGGGAAAAAGAGTGAAGAAAGGGATTCACTTTGCCTCGACTTTATTGGCCTTAAAATAGCCTGCCATGAATGCCATTTTCCCGGTTTATCAACGGCAATTGGGCCAAGCCCAGCCCAATCAAACCATTGACGTAGATAAATTTAATTTACCTTCTATTTGGCTTGCGAATTTATTTATATGCTGATTTTGAAAACGAATTTGCTTAATGGAACAATAACAACGAATTTCGTGCAGCTTCTAAAGGCCGAAATTGAGTTAACTCGGCATAAAAGCCAGCCAACTGCCAAGGGAGACAAACTTGCTTTGACAGGTATACGCAACATACGTATCACGTATCCGCCATGTCAGCTGTAGGAGTATATGCTCAATTTTCGCAGTCGCATGTTAAGCACGCCTCATCAGTGCTATCGCTATTTTGCAATGACATTCCAATAGCTTTCTTCGATTGCTTGATGCAACGACTGAATTTGCATAATATTAACTATTTTGTGGTCCAATTTATTCGTATTATAAATGTGAATATTCCATGCATATTGAATTAAAATACCTAAACAATTTAATTAAAACTTGTCTGAATAACAAGTAAAAAATATTCAAATGCTGCGCTGTGTGAAAGACAATTGAAAGGCAATCGTTTAGTCAATGTTTGACCAGAATTAGGGAAGAGAAGAGCATTACATTTTTCATAATTAATGAATGGGCCGAATAAGTCGAGAAATGCCAGAGCTCAATACTCCACAAAGGGAAAAATAGTTTAATGGCATTTTAATTACAAAATGAAACGAAAAGACCACGAAGGCCTTCGATATTTAACTGTCAGCTGGGGATATGCCCCATTTTGTTGCCTTTGTGATTATTATTATTCTTGTTGTTGGCACGGTGTAGTTACAAATGGTCGGGCTATAAATTGCCACAGCCATAGTGTCCATCATGTTGAAATGCTTGAATTTTTCATTGCTGGCATTTCAATTTCATGGCCAACCATTAAAATTGACAGAACACCCACACCCAACCCCCGTCCACTTACATAAACGCCCCCACAATGTGCTGGGTGAAAGAACGAAGGGGAGAAGAGAGAGTGATAAAAAGAGGCCAACAGCAAATAGTCAAAATGTCCTCTAAAAATTTTCTTACAAAAGTATTCGAAACTTTAAAAAACCCAGTTTTACCATTTAGTCGTTTTAAATTTTTCTCTTTCTTTTCCCATTTTTGTATGTTCATTTCTCCGCGGAAATCGGCAGCTCGTTCTGTGCAGAAATTTCCCTTCGCTTTTTCCTTGAAAGCATGTTGCATAATTTACGGGCTGAGAGCTGCGAGGAATGAAAAGGGCGGATCAGCTGATTTGCTTTTTGCTTGGCTTTTGGATTTTGAGTTCAGTGCAGCATTGCTTTGTTTGCGATTAGACTGCTGGCTCCGAAAAGCGTGCTACACACACAATAAAATGTTTCTTTGCATTTGAGATTTGTGGCTGCAACAGCTGCTGCCATGGTTGCTGGCCTTTCCAGAGTTTGGCAAAACCATTACTTACAGTCAAACTGGGCGTGGAAGCGACTAATGTTAGCGGGAATTGCGAATTCATGATTCGCCGGGGAGGAGTTGAGGCAAATTAAATTTTTAAACTGGCTAGGGAATTGTAAGCAAGGGGAAAAGGCAGCTCATCACTCACTGGCTTACTTTAAAATGGGCAATCAACAAATATTATTAATCTTTGACATTATTTCAAAATTACCAAAAGGTTCCAGAGCTGGTGCATTCAAGCAAGCTTTTAAGTCTAATAGTCACGTTTAAGGAAACCCATCAAAACATAGAATTCAATTAGCAAATCGAAGCATTTTATCAATAAATACAAATATGATTCAGTTACTAAGAAAAGCCTCTTACGTCTTTGCTAACCAATATAAATAAATATATAATATACAATAATAAATATATAATCCTCGCAGTGCGGCTGCTGACAATAACTGAGTGTACATCTGTTTCGCTGATTGATTTACCACTCGCTTGAAACAATTTGATCTGCATGCGCTTGACAGTCGCTTGATTTACGCCAGTGAAAACATGGCTAATCGGCCTCCAGCCATCGAATGTGTCAACTCAACACTGACCCACAAAAGCCAATGGCTTGGAGATTAACCCCCGACTGCCCCAAGCGCCCCACCGTCCCAGTCCGCTGGGGAATTCTTCGCCGGCACCAGGCCACATTGAATTTATGCTCGCTAAACTTTATAATTAATTACATTCGCATAATAAACGAACTTAAATATGAAAATGAAGTGCAAATACAGGCAGCACAATAGGATGACAAGGGGGCAGATTGAATTGAGCAAGGGGCTTCGGGCAAATCATGGGGATGGAACTTTGCTGTTCCGTTTGTGCATAAAACGCGGAATAAGCAACGCGGTGCCACAATTTAATACCGCTTACATGAAATTCATTTGCACAAAATCAATTTCAATTTACATTGATTGTGGCGGGCAAAAAGGTGTCAAAATGTGCCGGAAAAACTAAGGAAAATCTGGAAGGGGGTAAATAAGCGGTTGTTTCTGACATTATGTCATTGTGGTTTCGAATTTTTTGCGATGGTAAAGTTAACGTGATAAATACGAAATGATGAAACATCAAATTTGCATTATCTAAATACTGATGTGTTGGGGAAAAGATTAGTTGGCGTGGGTTTCAGCTTTCCTAATTCGTTTTTCATGTACAACATTTATATGCATTTCAGATTATTCTGCATAATATTTAAAAAAAATTACTAAATACTTACATAAGGAAACAGTCACATTGAAAGCCTGTTCTTTTACCGATTGATTAAAAATATATTTGGTAAGAGAGCTATGTTCTTTAAAAATTATCTGAAAAAGTTAGTGTGACTTTAACATTTATATTAAAACAAATTGTTTAAGCCCCCTATCGATTTCGAATTGATTTCCGTCAGAATCTATTTAAATGTGGTCTGCTGTACGCTTAGCAAAAGTTATTCGGGGCATAGAAAGCACACAATTGCGGGTCTGTTTGGTGTGCGGAGTACCATATATGGTTAACACCAACTAGTAATAGAAATCCTCCGCTTGGAGCCTTGACAGGATAATGTGAACATGAGAAGCGCTTCCAAGGAGCGCGCGCACACACACACACTTGATTGCCTGGCTTAGTTGTGTGGCTGGTTTGGCATTGGCATTCCCTCTCACTCCTACACCATCCCCCCCCCTTTTTACCGGATAATATCGCCATCAATCAGAACCCGAAACAGATCCGATATGCATGTCCTATTCGCATTTGCAAACGATGCTTCTGGGCAGGACAATCGGTCGGCACAAATCAAAGGGATTTGCTCTCGGGAATCGGAACATTTTAGTGTATCCATATTTTATGCACATTTGATCAAGCCCAGTTTACAGGGGAATTGTACCCGAGACAAATATCCAAACCTAATGTGATTAATCTTGATAACAATGAAAGGTACTTGCTTCGCTAAGAAGAAGGAGTGCTCTTATACAACAATATTTGAGAAATTCAAATATAAAACCAAGATCCGTTAACCAGCAACGAAAGAATTCAACAGCTCCTTAGTTCAGAAACTCCTAGAAGTGACACATTTATTAGAAAAATGTGTGTGAAGCACTCTAAGCGAGAAAAGCAAATACTGAGCAATGCACTTCAGCTTTGTGTCAAGTATGAAGCCACTATTCACCTTACTTGTTATGCCTATCAGTTCACAATTATCCAAATCAGTCAAGTGCTGGGCAAACTCAAATTTTCATACAGATAGAGAGAAAGCGCAAATAGTTAAATAAATGCAAATGGCGAGCATTCATGTGGAGTCTCAAAATGGACAGAAACTACTCAGATATCATGTGTGTGCACTTAAAAATTGCATTGCCTGCTTTCAGGCTGGGAAACTGGGTGAAGCGGAAATACAAAGGCGTAGGGAAAAACCGAGCGAGAAGTTGGTGGAAATGGCAAATGGGAAACGAAGCGAAATCGCCTCGGGGCCAAGCCTATGCAAATGTGATCCGAAAGCGAGAGCTCATGGTAATTGAATCACGCTGCGAGTTGTAAGCGAGTTGTAATGCATTCCCACACTTTCCCCGCCCCACAAATTTCCCGAAAGCGCCCCCAGGCAAGCCATTAGAAAAGTGCACGAGTGGGTGGCTGGGCGGCGTTATGGGGCCGTGGTGGGAGATCGTTTGACAAACGGCATTTCAATGCTTTTAACGCACACGCAAACTAACAAACAAACAAATAACAAATATCATTACAGCGACTTACACATGCAACGGCTGGCTGACAACGACAGAAGTACATGTGATAAAATGACAGATGTTGTCGGGACAGTAGTACCAAAATGGTTAGGCAAAATCCCCTAAAATAAGTGCTATTTAAATACGAAAAACAAAAAAGTCAGCATATGATTCAATTTATGTTGAGTTGTCAAAATTATAAGCTATGTTACCAAAAAGCACATTCTACTCAAAGTATTGTGAATGATAAATAGAAGTTATTGTGAATAGATGAAGAAGTCAACTTGTCCAATACTCGGTGCTATTTTTATTCATGCCACTGTGCAAATGAACACGGCAAAGGATATGAAAGCCGGCGACGACAACGAGCATACATAAAAGATGAAGAAAAATTGCATATAAATGCGGAAAACACTTGCGGGGGCGGTGAAGAGCGGAAGGGTGCCGTGGCAAGGAGATGAGAGAGCTGCTTGCCATTTTCAAGTGGTTGTTGTTGGACGGCCGGCGAAGACAGGCGCTCAACCGTCGATTGAACTTCCCAGGGCGTATGCGTAATTTTCTCATACATGAACAATATACATACGTACAGGCTTACTCTATAACTATGACCAGCCCATGCAATTCAAGAACTTCTTTGTAGAACACTTGTGGGATGAATATTTCTGAATATCTGGCTTTTTCCGATAAATACTTTATTATTACATATTTTTAGGAATGAAAGTATTCCAGTGCTTGAAGAATACTGCAAAACGAAGTCAGCGAGGATTGACTGTGTGACTATACCTGAGTATTATATGCAAATTCGCATACATCCGAACAAAAATAAACATTCTCGGCTTCTACAGTACATCTCCATTCAATATACAGACCGTGATGTGAAAAGCATTTTCGCGTTGAGAGCTACAAAAGATGTGAAATAGCATAAAAAAGGGGAGAACGAAGTGAATAATAGGGTGCCAGTTGAACGTACCATCGTCGCCATCGAAACACGTATTAAACTAAAGGACATTTAACCCTTTTAAACTCAATACTGTACTGAGAATTAAAAGTAATACATAATAATATGCTTTGGAAAGTAAGTTACACTCATTATAAGCATGGAAACATGCCCAGATATCACAGAAGAAGCCCAACAATTTCTAAATAATCGAAAAACCACCGACTTCCCTAAAGATCCAACCACACAAAGCTTTGCAACCATAATAAAATTTATTAAGAAAAACTAATCAGTAAAATTAAGTCCCAGCATTTAAACCCTTAAGCTATATTAAACATTGTATATATGTGCATACGAATGCCTCGTAGCTAGTACTATTTACGTTTAGTTTAATCTTAATTTTGTAAAATATATTATCATCTCTAATAAATAAATAAAATACGTTTTACCCTACGAGTGACGAGAATAAATATGTTTGAACACCCCAAGAATTGTTTTTTTTTTGTTTTTATTTGTACAAACAAAAGTCCTTGTGATTTAAACATAAAAACCAAATGCTAGACAGTGAAATAGGTCATTATCCAGTCACTCGTGGATGTAGTAGTTTTCGACACTACAAAGTAAAAGAAATTTTGATAGCTGCTTCGATCTAGCCCTTCCAATGTCCGTTTGAATAAACGTCAAAATGTATGGGCATGCGAATTCTACTGAAACCAACGCCGTCAAATAGATTTCAAAACATTGCCACGCCCAAAGTAACGCTCACGAAACACCCAAAACTGCCTCGACCACACCTTTGAAAAGCGGATTTTATCATTTCTTTGTTGCCAAAACATTTTAGCTCTCTGCTGCTTAGCACTTCAGTTTTATTGGGAGTGTGGTACTTAAAATTATTGACCATAAAGGCTTTATTAAACCTTATTGTTCGCTGCTCAGTCCAACAATCTCGACTGACATTTAAATATTATAGTTTATCTGACAGCTAGTACTTCTCTTTATTTTCATTAAGCTTATTTCCGATTATATGTGGCTCCATTTTCCAAGCTTGAGCATTTCCCATTTCCCAGTTTTCTCTTGACACATTCATTTTCTTTAAGACCAACAAAGGTTTACGTCTGTGACATTTTGCTACGTTCCCCATTTAAATTAAATGTTCATGCCGTTTCTATGTTTCTGTTGGCTCAGACCTAAGCTGCTACAATATTCAGACTGGTAATGCATAAAGCAACAAGGGTAGTACCTACAATAAAAAGAATTGAGGAGCACCAGCAGATGCTACATCAACAAGGTTTTAAAATCACTCTTAACATGTTTTATACGTTGTTAGTATATTGGAATAGGCTGAAAGATAGTATTTCTGATGTACTGCTTTCGTAATCGAACAGCCAAGTTAGATGACTAGGATCCGACCATAAATGCTCACCACTATTGCTGGTTCATCGTTTGTACTGAAATGCGCAGCTAAATGAACTTTGAGCTGCTATGCAAGCGATGGACAGAAGGGGAATGAATGGCGTGTGAGAGTGTGGCATGTGGGGAGGATGTCAGGACATTTGGCATTTGGGGGTAATCTTGGCATGCACAATGAGCTCTCGATGACGTCGCGTGTGTGTTGGCTCACGGGCTATCTGGCAGCCGCAGTGGCTGGAAACATTTTGGCCTTGCATGCAGGACAAACAACTCTGGACCTCGAAGGAGAGAGGGGTTGTTATAGGCAGAGGCGTGGTTTAAAGGGGGCTTGTGTTTGGGGGTAGAGGTGCTAGTAAGCCGGTGGAACAGGTGAGCGAGTCCAAAAACAGCCGAGGGCCCTGTTTCGCGGCCCGTTTGCACTGCAATTAAGAGCCTGACCAAGAACAAATGCATGCAATTTTGCACTTGATTCACATTTGCCTCAAACGGCAAACCTAATTAAGTTGAAAGCCAAAATCAACGAGTCAGTATGCTCACATTGAGGAAGCCTTTAGTGTTTTCGAAAATATTTAGTCATATATTTGCGGCAATTTAAGATATTTAGTATTCGGTAGGTCATCAGCACCATTTAAAAATAAATAAAAAATAGAGATTTTGGATTTTTGCATTTTACTTTACAAATATTGAACAAGTTTAAATCGTGTAGATTTTGTGATAATTTTGTTATGTTCTGAGACAATCAAAACTATTTTTTATGAGCACAGGGTAGTGATTCGTCAATGAAAACGGAATGAATAAAACTGCAGGGACACTAGCGCACCCACACTCACTCAAAATCACACATACACGTGCGCACATACACACACTCACTGTGTGGAATGGGTGTAATTAAATATGAAAACATATGTTTCCCCTTTGTTTTTCACATGCCGAACAAAGTCTGAAAAATCAATAAGGACTTCGAGGTCCACGGAATTCGCAATTTATTTACCATATTTATCATAAAGGGGCACAAACTGAATGTACGGGTATAGCGATATACGGATATATGGGGCAAGAACTGGGCGGGGGCGTGGCAGCTGCAGTCGGTAATTTGTATTTAAGTAAGTTAAGTAAATCAGTTGACGACCCGGCGAACTCAAATCGTCACAAATTTATAAGCTGCCAGTTGAGCCCGCTACAAATTTAATGACAACCAAGGGTTGGGGCTGAAAGTCGAGGCGTTTTGGGGGCTTCGAGGGCATTGAAGGCTTGGTGGCCTAGTGGCATTGTCAATTATGGGAATTATGAGCAGTGAGTGAGTCAGCGGAACGGCTGTTGAAGCTCATCCCCCGCCAACTTTGCGCTTCTTCCTCAACTTACCTCCCCTGGCAATTGCGTCAGCAGTTAATTTTTATGTATTTTTAAAACGCTGCCATGCCCCACAATTTCCACTTATTATGTGGGCCCTACATTATTAACGGCCATAAGCGACGAGACAGATAAATATCGCGACAACGACGAGCACTCGATACGAATTTATGCACTTCACTCGAGTGGGGATCCTTAAAAAGAGAAAGTAAATTACTTCGAGGACACCAGAAGACTGAAGTAGTGAAGGGCCTACAGATTGACAAAGACAGCTGATTTTTCGTGTTTGTCGTTATCAACGTTTAATTGAACCATAGACTATATTACAAAACAAGAGAGAACGCTATAGTCGAGTTCCCCGACTATCTGATACCCGTTACTCAGTTGGTGCAAGTGCAAGGAGAAATTTCCATACTGACAGTTTTTAGCGGTTTGTGGGCGTTAGAGTGGGCGTGGCAAACAGTTTTTTGGCAAATCGATAGAAATTTACAAGACTAAATTAAACAGACAGACAGACAGACGGACGGGCGGACAAACTTTATATGGTCGGAAACGCTTCCTTCTGCCTGTTACATACTTTTCAACGAATCTAGTATACCCTTTTACTCTACGAGTAACGGGTATAAAAATACCTTAAAACGTTACCTATTTTCGGACTTTTTGCAACTGCCTTGCCTTATAAGTGACTACTTATATATTTTTTAAGATAGTTTGGCAAAAAAGCATTAAATCTTATTAATACTAATAAATAAAAGGGCCAATGTGACTAGTTATGACCAGTGTTCAATATGATTAAGCATATTATGCAGCATCCCTTTCATTCGCAAAAGTACAGGGTACTCAACGAAGAAAAAATAACTGAAGCCAAGCTCATTCTCGGAGCATTTGAGAGTCCACTGGGCCAACGGGGTGTATGGGCGACGGGTGATGTGTGAAGGGTAACGGCGGATGGGCAACGGGTGACGGGGGCTCACAAAGCAGGGGATGATGAGCTTGTTGTCGATATGCCAAGATAAAGCCAGCAACTTGTTGTTTTTGCTTCTGTTTCTTGTGGCTGCCGTTGTGATTGTTGATGCTGCTGCAAAGTGTAAGCTGAAAGTTCAGGCACAGACAATTGCGAGGGTGGTGCACTGAGGGGGAAGTAGGGTATGCAAAGGGGACTATATGAAGAGGGTATGCGCTTCCTTGCCGCTGTGTGTATTATGTTCTTGGCCCGTTATTGTTTCTCCATACCATACCACTTCTTGCCTTTCCCCCGGATCCGGCAGCTGCCTCATCTACACAATTGTTGCATTAAATAAATGTTTTTTGTACCCATGTCCGCCTTACAAGCTTAAATGTGAATACGGAGAGAAAAAATGACTGTGAACAACTGAGATACTCTTTCATTTAAATTAAATGAATATAATGTCTAATAAAATCACTATTGAATGGTGAAACATTTTTTTTAATATGAAGTTTTTTGATAAATGTTAAACATATTTTTCGAAATCAGAATCTAAATTTTCAACGTTTTACAGAAATACATAGTAATAGTTGACTGTGCCTATTTAACAAATTCTAATTGTTCTAATTGTTTTCCGTGCACCAAGGAATTCATTCCGGCGGAAAAACCGGGAGAGAGCCTCCCTCCCAGGCACAGACGTTGATAGATTTCCATGCATGGCCGACACTCCTGGGCGAAGAAAACGGAAATGGCGGAGACGCGGGCAAGGCTGTGGAAATTTAGAAAGCTCACTTAAACACACTCATACGCACACACACACACACTATGTTTGCGGTGTGTGCAATGCGTTTTAATGAGTTTTTTGTTCTGCCGTAATTATTTTTGCAGTCTGTTGTACTTGCAAGCGCAAATATCCTCGAAGAAACGGCAATCAGGACCAGATTCACTTTAATGAAAAAATTCTAAATGCAGGAAATGAAGACACTTTCGTTTTGTTACGTAAAATGCATAAGGCAGATATATATACTCATACATAAGGCAATGCATATCATAGCACTCCTTTGAAAATATTTTTGTGATTTCATGCGTGGGTTATAAACCCGTTCCTTGAATTCCTACAAAAATATCAGCCATTTTTCTGATTCAGTTAGGTATGTATTAAATGTTTTAATGAATAGCAAACGCAATTTCTATAGCAATCAGCAAATCAATTCAAACATAAAGCAATGAAAATAATAATAACACTTTTATAAAAACATTTTATGATTTCATGCGTGTGTTGTAAATCCGTTCTTTGAATTCCTATAAAAATATCTGCCTTTTTTCGGATTGAGTTAGGTATGTATGAAATGTTTTAATGAATTGTGGATTCCTTGGTAATTTCTATAGCAATCAGCAAATGAAAAATGAAATGCAAATGCAAGTGCCTTGGAACAGAGACAGAAGCTTCAGCATTATTCACACACAAACATAAGTTCACCAGTGGAATTATGATGTTGCCATTTCATATTCACATATTTACATTTGTGCAACTGGAACGCCACAAATGCAAGTCCGCCCGCCTCCTGTCAGTCGTTCTTGTACCATTATTATCGCTGCTGCAATGAATTGGCAGACTGTCCAGCCAACCTGACATCCCAGTCGTTGTTTACATTAATTTGATTTAAAATGCAATGCCAGCGCATCAGGATTGCTAAGCTGCCAGCAGTAAACAATTCACGAGTTCTGAAATTCTGGGCCATGACGCCAGTCTCATTTATTAATATGCTATGGAAGGCCCTTCCAGAAACCGATGAATAAAATTTCATTTACAGATTGTTACAAAACAGCTCTAAATGTATCTCCATTTAACAAATGTCCCACATTGATTTAGCTTTTAGATGCTACTAGTTTTAGATGCTACTTGATGTTATTAGTGTATACTTTATTTAATAGTTAGCCAAAATAACGAGAAGTAATTAGAACATTTTATACCATAAGATTTTACAACTTCTTATTGCATAAAACTGATTCATTGATTTAGGCTGTTCATGATCTATTTTATTTGCATGACCCATATTACTAGATAGAAAGGATGAGTGGAAGGAAAAGTTTTTTTAACAACTCATTTATTTTGAAACTATTCTCTGCATGAAATTTTAAAGTATTCAAAAGGTTCATTACCTTAGTTAAGTGTTAGAATTTTAAAAGGAAATTCCAAATCGATCGCATATTCAGTGCTAAACTTTTGAAATAATACCTTAATAAAATGTTGTTTGTTATGCATATTATATTTCGGTTGTGTAAATATTTTGTCTGCCATGGTAAACAATGAAGCACAATGAATCCATGTGATTGTTGTGGGGCGTTTAATTCGCTTATTGTGGAAGAATTACGGTCCAAAGTATTGACTCGGCGAAAATTACTTTCCCTTTTTTGCAGTTATCACATAGTTCATGGAATAAAACCCATAGTAATTATATGCTTGTACTATTTAATTCCTGCATTTACACGCAATTTCGCATTTTCCGTTTCATAGATACAATTTGCCTGCTCGGCTATTTTTCCGATTGTACCTACAAAATTCGTTGGGTAAGCTATTTTGATGCTGTGTTGTTGCTGCTGCTGCAGTGGCGTTAAATTTTGTTTTCAATTTTCAACACTTTTAATAGCCAATTAATTAAACGGGCAAACAACAACAAACGACTATCTACCCAAATATTTACACACACTTGCATAAATATCCGCGGGTACACATATATAACTCTGTACGGCTTCTGTGTGTTATGTATTTACCTATATATTTTTTGGAGAATAAAGAATTTCCCCGTCGGCCTTTGCACATGTACCAAACATTTTTATAATTGCTGCCCGAGCTTTTATTATTCAACCAAGTGGCGGTTCCCAGACCACCTGATTCGCACCTGAAACATCCCACTATATACGTACTCGTATAGTGGGTATAGTTTGGGGCAAGGAATGGAACTTTTCGCTATCGCCACATGCATAAATCATCGAGCAACTGGACTGCCAGTTGGCCAAGACAGCAGAGCAGCCTTTTTATTTATGCTGACCAACTATTGCTAAATTATGAGTTTTTAAACAAAGCCAACCGGCTGACAAATCGTAAGTTATGAATGCGAACGGCGAGAGCCAATTAAGATAATTACTATTTATGAGGTTAACATGGAGGGAAAATGTCGAGCTCAGGAGATTAGTGGTAAACTTCAGTTTATCCCTCGTCCAGCTCGAGTCTCAGCTTGTCAAAGTTTGGTATTTATATCTACGCATAAATTATTTATGCGTGAAGAAGGCCCCAAACTGTGTGGCCCAAACTTGGCATTTCTGGCCGAAAGTTTCCAACCAGCCCCCCCAAGCAGACACTTTCCTTTTCCTCCCCCGAAGTCCCAACATTTCAGGTGTTGGGTATTCAAAGTTTTCAGCATATGTCAAACGTCTGGCAATTTCGTCCTTGTTTAATTACAAACCTAATGTATTAAACACGGAGCAAGTGTGGCTAAGCTTATTACATGAATTACTTAGGATCACAGACAATGAATTGTTAAAGGAATTTTCGCTAGTGCCAAATATATATTGAGTTAAAATTATAAATATCAACGTTCGCATGTTTTTCATTCACAAGGCAGTTGCAAACATCTTGTAAATATAACAACTTAACTTTAATGCGTTTTCCTTTTTAATGTAGTAAACTGAATTCTTGGTAACGAAAAATAATGGATTAGTTAGATAAATCAACTGTATTACTATCTCCGGGAATAGTTGTCACGGTAAAAAAGTAGTTACCCAAGCATGAAAATAGACAAAAGAACTAAGAAAAAATTGTTATAAAGACAAATAGCAGGCATTTAAAAAAGGGCTGCCTGCGAATTGGCCACGTGAAAGCCTGTGGTTAATAGGTCTATGTATATATATATATACATATATTCAATAAAAAGCATAGGAAGGCAAACGGGGCGTATAAACTACTTTAAAAGCATATCAAGAGGTCATCAACTTGACAATGGGCCAACTCACATCCCTTTTTTGATCCTTTCCCCAGGTGGGCGTAACCTTTTGACGGCTTTGGGCGTTACCAGGGGCAACAATTTAATCTCACAGATATAGGCTAGCCCCAAATGGAATATCAGGAAATTGACTCTGGGCTCTCTGATACGTTAGCATATGTGCTCAAAAAAGGTATTCACAAATGCGCGAAAGCCCAAAAACAAACAGTCGCTTGATTGAAGTTGCATTTGGGTCGAAGGGGAGGCAAAAGTCGTGTGGGGAAATCGCCGTCAGGTGTGACAGGTGACAATTTAATAAGAACTCGATTCGAGTTCATATTGATTTCTGGCAGCAGCTGCGACATCAATCAATCAAAGAATTCAAATGTAAATTTATACACATACTAATTTTCTGCTTTTGAAATATTTGAAATCCACTTTTGCAGATTTGGCAAGATTTATATTTTATTAAAATAATTTAGGATATTCTACTTTCCCAATTAAGAATGAAATCATCGATAAACCATCCCTTAAGTAACCATCAATAATCAGAATTCATAATTTACTATTCCCCAATTTTAAAGGTTTAAGTTACGTTTAAACAAGAGAGAATGCTATAGTCGAGTTCGCCGACTTTCTGATAGATTCTATAGTTCCTGAGATCTCGACGTTCATACGGATGGACGGACGGACAGACGTTCAGACGAAGAGGACCAGATCGGCTCTGCTATTGATCCTGATCAAGAATATATATACTTTATATGGTCGGAAACGCTTCCTTCTGCCTGATACATACTCTTCTAATATTCCCTATTTACTCTACGTGTAACGGGTATAAACAGCAATAAAAAGGTTCACAACCATATAGGTTATATCACAATGTTGTGTTTTTTTGGGTAAAGGTAAATAGATAACTCTCTCAGGGCTTTATTAATGTAAATGAAATTTGAATATAAAGAAGTACTCACACAGTGCGAACGGCTCCAGTTCCTGTTCCGTTTCCGGTGGCCTTGCCATTTGCGCTTCCAGTTCTATATCCGACTCCTGATGACCGTCGGGAAGGGGCTGCCACTATGTGCTGGCCGAATCGCCCAGCGGCGAGGCTATGTTGCTGTTGCTATTGCTGTCCGAGGCGGAGAGGGGGCGGCAGATGCCCAGTCGCGTGAGTCCAGGCGGCATGGCCTTCAGAATGGACACCGCCTCGTCCAGTTCGAGGCCCTGGAGCAGGCGATCGCCGACGCTCATAAGGCGATCGCCCGGATAAATCTCGTTGGTTGCCTCCGCAGCACCACCGCGTATCAGGCCGCGAATAACGATAACACTGCCGTCGGAGTCCATCGGATCCTGATAGTCCAGTATGGAGAAGCCGAAGCCCTGTTCCGTTTTCTCTATATCCACGGCGGTCACTTCGCAGCTCCACAGAGCCAAGCCGGAAACGTTTTCTAGTGACTTGGAGCGAGCTCCTCCACCTGCAGTGCCCCCCGATCCTCCAGCCGCTGCTCCCGCATCCGTTAAAGTCGCCGTGCTGGACGTGTAAAGCGAGCTCTCCGACTGGGCCTTGCTCAGCAGATTCTGGAGACTCTGGTGGCCACCGGGCAAGAGGCTACGAGTCTCAAAGGCCTCCGGATTTTGCGAGGTATTTATGACCGACGGAACGTGAGTGCCGCGGGCGCAGACCAACTTAACCCTTGCGGGCAGTTCCTTGAGGATCTTAACCACCTCGATGTGTCGCAATCCCTGGAGCTTGTGCTCGTTCACCTGGAGGAGCTCATCTCCTGGCCGCAAGATGCCCTGGCGACCCACCGGCCCGTCGGCCAGTATTGAGCGTATATAGTGATGCGGACGCTTCTCAATGCCGCACTCCACGTCCACAGTGCCTTCAAGACTGATCCCTAGACCTGAAAGTTTATTTATTTCGGCAACTAAAATTTCACTGTCGGGAAACTCACTTTTCCAGGCCACGCGCAGCGAGGCGGCCGTCGGGCTGGCCGCTTTCACAGGTGCCTCGTTCGTGGGCGTTGGCATCTGGCCGGGACCGAGTTCAGGATCGGGATCGAGATCGGGATCTGGATCGAGATCCGGTTCCATATCCCCTAGGGGCTTGACCCTTTCCGCCTCCGGCTTTGACCCTTTGCGGGCCTGTGCCGTTTCCGTTTCCGGCTCCGGACACTGCTCATCGGTGTCATTGCCACTGTCGTCGGCCAGGATGAGGCTGCGCCCATTAGTTAGCGGAGCAGTCGGACTGCTCCTGGGCGCCTGATCTTTGGTGACGCCTCCACTGTGATCACTGCGGTCCAGCACGTGCGACATGTTTGACTCCACGGTGTCCCGGGAGGGGAGCTCAATGAACTCATCCTCGGCTCCCGAAGTGCCGACATACTCCGCCTCCACGGCCTCGTCGCCTTCGGTGGCTATGGAATCGGCATCCAGTGACTTGGGTGGCAGCCAACTCAACGTGGCTATCGACGGGGACCCAGGCATGGAGATCTGTGACTCCTGGTCCTGGTCCTTATCTTGATTCCTATCCAGGCCGGAGGGAGCCGATGTTCCTTTGATTTCGGTGAGGGCCACTTGCAAGTGCTCGTATTTTCTGCCTCGGAGGAATCGTTCTAGAGTCAGATGAACCACTATGTCTGTATTCCTGAGGAGTTCCACCGCATGATGGTTGGTAACCCCGGATAGGGATCTGCCATCCACGGCCACAATGCGATCGTTAATCTGGATCTGACCACTTGTTTCCGCGGCACTCCCCTCAATTATGCTCTTTACGAAAATCCCGGATAGATCCTCCTCCTCGCAGACATATCCAGCCACCGTGATTCCCAGGCCGTAGACATTCTTATGCAGCTCCACCACGTACGTTTCCGTTTCCGGGGAGTCTATGTAGGAGTCAGGGGAACCGGAACCCGAGCCCCAGCCGGATCCGCCATCTTCGTTGGCCAACAGCCTGCGTTTGCTGTTGGCTATCACAGTCTCTATGTGCTGGTTCTGATCCTGAACGCATCGCCATTGGGTCTCCAGGGGCAGCATCTGCAGGGCGGGACGTGGCGGTGGCGATAGTATCGAGAAGGGCACTATATCCAGATCCAGACGCGGGCAGGGGCGTTGGCCAGCATTCGAGTCCGTGAGCAACGAGTGGCCCCCACCACCCGGAATCGGAGGCAGTGGGAAGTCAGCCAAGTCGCCGGCCAGCTCGGACAGTTGTTGAAGCTGTAGCACCGCACTTGGCTGCGGCTCTATTGCAGACAGTTCCGAGCCCTCGGCGGGACCGCCGCGCACCAGACCCACCAAGCTGGCCACATCCAAGACGCCGCCGCCACCGTCCCCGCCGTTGTTGGAGCCCGCTGCTGCTGCCGCTGCTGCTGCGGCGGCGGCAGCAGTTGCAAAACTCGGATTCTGGAAGAGATGACGCGACAGTTCTTCCGGGTCGGAGAGGAGCTTAGTTGGTATAATCGGCGCCTGACAGGCCAGCGTTTGGTAATCGATGGCCGTCGGCTCCACCGGCCGCGCCACTATCAAACGCACCTGAGCTCCGGTCTGACGAAGAACTGTTGCCACCTGCTCCGAGCTGAAGCCCCGCAGATTGACCTCGCCGATCTGCAGCAGATGATCGCCCAGCTGCAGTCGGCCGTCCCGCTCGGCCACGCCCCCGGGCGTAAGGGCCTTGATCACCACACCGGTACTGCGACCGCCCACGAGGATGAAGCCCAAGCCGTTGCCATCGTTGATCAGATCGATGACCTCCACCTGCGACCACTCGGTGCTGAGAACCATATTTTCCCCCAGCTAAATCCGCTCCCGACGGTCGCTCTTTTCTCTTTGTAGTTTTATTAAATGTTGCTGACGATAGTTGTTGTTCCTGTAGTGTGTTTTCCGTTCGCTTTGCCCTTGCTAACATGTCGCATTTATGATTGTGTCCAAAATATAGCGGTGGTGCTGTTGGCAATTGTTCGTTGTTGCTGTTCCGGTGCTGCTCCTTCTCGCCGTCAAATGGAGCGAGCGTGATGAATATTATGGTTGCCGCAGCAGCTGATTTTGTTTATTGCTGTTCTTGCTGTTATTGCTATCGCATCGAGAGTCATTCAACCGACAATTATGGCCCGGGAACTGTGCTCCTGGCACCGCCAGCTCCAGCCGCATCATCCACGACCGCAACAGCACAGCGCACCTGTAATTATGCAGCACACGCACGCACTTTGCATCAAACAGGGTGGAGTACGCGGCGTATACGCAATACGTAGGATGAGTGGCGTATACGTAACGCATTGCGGAGTGTGTGTGTTTGGGGTACGCAGCGTATACGCAATGCGAGCGGGGACAAAAGGAAGTGACAGAGGCGTAACACGGGCGTGAAGCGAGAATTTAAATTGCTGCCCTGCCAGGCATAGTATTCGACGTTCCTTGCCATGCTCTCGTTTGAGGTATATAAATGAGTTCTTAAGCTAACCACATTCTAATCAATTTACACCCGGATAAGGCTGCTGATGAAAACAACATACAAATATTTGAAATGAAGGAGCGGTTTTTGTATAGCAGGAAAGGGATATATTTCAAATTCAAAATATTTGCGGTATTGATTTAAAAGATGTGTGTAATCAAAAATGTTGTATAAGTATAAAACTTAAACTCAAATTTATTGTGACATTCAAATAGAATTAAATAATTAATTCAACTTCATAGCAAGTTTCTGTGTAATTTAATAAATATTAAAGATTTGTGGAATATTAACTGATATAAAAGTTGGGAATTGGTTGGAACAACAATACCCACGTTTCTCCTTCTTAATTTGCAAATCCAATAAGTGACCCTTCTGCTAGAATTATATTTTTTGTTTGGTTTTGTGCCCACATAAATGTTTGAACAGGTCGGCTAGGGTATGCACAACTCGATGTGCTTTTAAAATTCTCATTGGTGTGTTGGGTGGCTGTTGTTTTTTTAATTTTTTTTTGCCTCCTTTTGCCTTTTTAATGCCACCTTTTTTGCACGATTTTGTAATTTACATGCACACACACGCACATGGAAACGAGAAGTTTTTACCTTTGCAGCTCACGTGCCACGCATGTTTGGCACCAGTCCCGCTTCAACCCACTCCGTCCCGCACCCCAACCGTTCGCCTCTTGGCCAGGCCAAAAGGCAGTTCTAATTGGAAAATGCCATGATATGGGGCTTAAGAAGGAAAGGACGGAGCGAGGGAAGAGGGGCCAAATTGCGACTACTTGGTGCTGCATACTTTGCGGCGCCGTCTCGGCAGCCGAGAAACATTCTGCAATCGAGCGATAAGTTTCGAGCTGCCGCAGCAACTGCCACCAATCTCTGACAGCCATATGGCTAATAATTGGAGGGAAGAAGCCTTGGTAAGATGGAGCGACCAGGGGGTGATTCCACTTTTCCGCTTGCTCTCTGGTCAGAAACAGCCAATACAAGTAATCGTGTGGTGGAACTGAAAATGTTGATTCTGTGTAACCACTCACAAACAAAGTTTTTGGGGCAATTAGTTTACTCATGTCGGTATTGTCCGTGTTCAATGATATTTTATCAAATAAATTTAATTTTTGTATTTCCGAGCATTTTTTCGTTTATACTCAAATTTATATTTCTTTTTTCTTGGCTTTTTGTTTTTATGGCATGGCAATAAAAGCAGTTTTGAAGTAAACGAAATAAATCACTTAAACAGATTAAAAACTTGTATGTGTTCAAAAAAAATAAATTACCTATAAAAACGACGAGGTTTTTACTATAATAAATAAAATTTTACTTTGTATTGCATGATAGATTACCAATTAGATCGTTATTCCTATATCATTTTCATTTCGGCTGTTTTAAGTTTAAGTTCTGCAATCGATGTATTTGTACTAATAATTTATGGAATTTCCTACAATTTCTTCATTAAGCCAAAATATATTTCTTCCATAAAATACGAGTATACTACGCCGTATTGTTTGATCCCCACCAATTCACAGCACTCAGTTTGCACTCAGTTTTCAGGCCAACCTTTGCCTGAAATCATTAATCAAAAATACTTCCCAAGCGGACTTTGTTCGGGGCCAGTCCTCCACTCCACTCTGAAGCACTAATGTCCTGCGTCACAGCAGCAGGACGCAGGAGCGTAACCGAAACCAAATCCTGTTCAGTGGGTTGCCGGTTTAATTGTTGTTTCCGAGTGCGCTCGATGGGCGGTTTTCGGGTATCGGGTCAATGCTGGCTGCTGGCCGTATCTGGCAGTGACTGCCGCTGTCAATTAAACGCTGATTGACTTTGCATTCGCAGGACACGGATTGGCGCACGATGCGTATGATTAACACCGCTTGTTCTGAGTCCAGTGCTTCGTCCTCCGCCTCCTCCTGCTCACCCCGCACAAGCACCCACCGCCACCGCAACTTTTCACTCTGTGCCTTCGGTTTGGTCATTTGCTTTGGTGGGACCACCTCCCTTGGATTTACACGGAGAAAAGTTTGGCTTCTCGAATCGAGCTATTCTATTGATGAAATGACCTGGCGAATGAGTTGCAGTTCAAATGTTTTTTACCTATTCTAAAGTGAGACAACTTTTGAATTAATTGCTTAGCTGCTCTAATGATTTCCTTTTTTATTAAACTTGTAAACATTCACCCATTTGTTAAGGAATGATCCACATGTTCGTATCTCAGAAAGAAACATTCTCTTAGAATCTTGTCAAAACCCAAGATAATGCATTTTTAGACAATTATGAGTAAGACACTGGAGATAAACACTAAAACTGCTTTTCCCAATTTGGTCCCATGGTTTTCTCCGTGTCCTTGTGAGTGTGCTTTATTTAACTTGGTTGCGGTGGACGGGGCTCTCTGGTCTGTGGCACGGAGGAGCAAGTGAGCTAGGACGGAGCTGGAGCTGGAGCTGCAGGAGGACGAGGAACAGGAGCAGCAGCAGTTGACGTCCCAAGCCCATTACCCAGAAAAGTAGGCCAAGCGCGTTTGAAGTTGCCACTGCGTTTGTGTGTGTGTGAGCTACCAAGCTGCTATTTTCGTACTCCCCAAGTAGCGCCAGCGGTTCGTACTCCTTTCTCGCTCACGACAAGTCGCCCCATCTCTTTTTGGGCTTTTCCTGTGCCTGTGCCAGTTTTCGGTTTCGTTTCAGCACGCCTTTGGCCACTGTTGCTTCTAACGCACTTCAAACTGCCGCGGCGCTGACCTACTGAGCATTATTAGCCGGCTCACGGCTCGAGTTTTGGCCCAAAGTCCCGACGTCAGTCAGCCGTCGAAAATCGATAAGCAAAAAAATAGAACAACGACGAGAAAGGTTAACTCCAAGTCGAAGGCGAAGTTCTGCATACCCTGGAATCTCAGCTATTGAGCTGCAAAGTCTTTAGGTATGAAATGTATGAATATCTCCTGCCTTTGCTGATCCAATTAAAATGTACTTTCAGAAAACATACATTTCGAAAACAGTTGATTTGTTGGAAGAGTACTTCATAGAAATGTCAAATCCACTCAAACCATTTGTAATGTACACGTTTCATTTGGCTAATAGTTAAAGTAAACTGAAATCTGTGTAAAAAGCTATTTAAATGGTAAACTATATCGTGTTTTGCTTTCACTGAACATTCGAGCCGCAACCGCAAAATGATTCAGCGGGCAAAAGAAAAGTTTATTGTACGTAGGATGTATCAAATAAAATTTAATAAATTCATTTCCATAAAAAAAATTATGAGCGTGCAATTTGATTGAGTAAAAACATCAGCCTGCTGAACCTGTTAACAGAAAACTAAATAAACAAAATATGTATCTTAAATTGAATGAAAAATCCGCCGGGGAATCTAACTTTTTTTAACTGACTTGGCAACTCATCTGGTTATTGTAGCTATTAAGTTGATTTCTAAAACTTCTTAAGTTACATGCGTTAGATGAGACGGATTTTATATGAACACTACAACTGTTGTAAACTCTGTGTGATTACAGGGTATTTGGCGTCTCAACGGATGTGTTTTTTCCCCATGGCCAAGCCGAGCCATGCCAAGACTTTCAGATGCCGGAGCTGGAGCTAGAGCTCTTGGTCTAGCCGCATTGACTGCGGCTGTTAGCCGGGTTGGTGTTCCAAGTCGGAGGTTTCAGGTTGTAGGTTGTAGGTTGCAGGTTGTGGGTTGGCGGCTGCGGCTGTTTGCCGTGTGGTGTCGTGTGGCTGCGCCTTTTGACCCACCTAACCGTCCCCGCAGCCCCCGCGACCATCACAAGCTCTTAGCCGAATTGCTGCAGCCCGAAAAGAGAGAAGGAGATAGGGCGAGGAAAAGAGAGGGAGAGAGAGCGAGGAAACGGAAATAACTTTTAAACTTGCGGCACGCAATTTGCAATTACTTAGGCGACTTTTTCAAAGGAACATTAACGCATGCTAAGGACAAAGGCTAGAGCGACTGCCAAAAAGTGAAACTTTCCCAAAACATTTTCTATTGATTAAACAACTTAAACGACGCGGGGAATCAGCCTTGCCAAGATTGCCTGGATTGCGTATACGCCGTATGTTGCATTTATTAAAGCTGGCCAAGATTGCGTATACGCCGTATGTTGCATTTATTAAAGCTGGCCAAGATTGCGTATACGCCGCATATTTTACTTTTAAGCTTAATTTCACAAGCACATATTGCGTGCACGCCGCGCGTTCCACTCGATTTTCGTGAGCGTTTTCAAAGCCGTTGACGAATGCAGGGCTTGTCACCGGTTATTAAGTTGGCCTAGTGGTTGCCTTTTCTTAGCCAGGCTAATTACCCGCACTCGCTGGCCAGTCGATGGGCCAGCAAACGATTTCCGCTACGATTCCGTGGCACTTCATTCACGCACTCGACAAACACAGGCACATGGCACGCTACACACTTGCTGGTTTGCTCTGCCAATTTTCCCCTTGCGGGCCACAATTTTCACACACATCTATCACGGTTTACGCGCGCATTTTCCGGCTCAGCTACACGCCCGCACGCCACGAAGCTTCTTGGCCAAATGATTTGCCCGCTGGCCAACAGCAGACGCTTCGCTCAAAGCGAGGAAATCCAGGGGGAATTGCCCCCACGAGGTGCCCACTCTCTGCGCCCATGCGCACTGCATGGACACATGTCTGTGGAGAGGATTTGGAGCACCGATTTGGGAGCACTGCCATCGCCGCTCGCAATATTTACAATCTGAAACTGGCAGGCGGCGGATTTCGACGCCGCTTCGCCTTTCATTCAACTGTCAGATTTCGGGAGAGGCACTGAGAGAAAATACCCCAAAAACGGAGCCGTAGAGCGAGAGAAAGAAAGTGCTGGAGCGCAAGTTCCTGCCCACAGAGGCGGCGCCACGTGGAGCTTTGGGGGAATTTTTTCATTTTTACGATATTTTAAAATTAATAAGTGTTATGTTAGAGGTTATCTTAAATTCACCAAGATCTTTGTTATTACTATCAATGAAATATGCATGAATCAATATTAAAGTTTTTTTCACATATGTACATAGTTACACTTTATGGTATATAACAATTTTATTTACAGAAAATATAAAATTAATCATTAATGTATACAATGTATACAACTGTTTTAGGTGTATTTCTAAACTTTTTAGCCACTTTGCTTATGAATCATTGGGCATAAAATAAAAGGTTTCGGAAAAAAAGTGTGATTGATTTGATATATATCCGAGAAAACAGCCTTAAGTTGGTTCGTAAAGAATAGGTAAGCATTTGACATTTTCTGCTAAAAGCGTGCGCCTTACGAATATTTGAACTCTTGTTAATATATGATATCCACAAGCAAATAGAGGGGAATAACTCTTGTGTTGTTTGAAAATCTTCACCTATATAAATTTATAGTGGTTTATCCCCTTAGAGTAATTTATTCAGTGTTATTCATAATTAACCCAACAAAAGCCGGCAAGTGCTGCTGAGGCAACCAACAACAAACCGCCTGCGCCTGCTCTGTTGTCCAGGACAACCGCTGGCTAGAATAAATAAATTCCCAGGTGTCAAGTGGTGGGTGCTTGGCCGCGGGGGTGGTGGGCATGCGGACTCCGCTCACCTGAGCTCCAGTCGACGGTTGGCAGCGCCACCGCAAGGCAACCAAGGAGTCTAAGTTGAACCGAGAAGCGTGGAATGCGCCCACTTTTTCCTACTTCGGGTAGACCGGAGACGGAGGAGCACCTGCCCCAACGTGGGGGCCCAGGTGTCAATCATTAGAGCGCGTCGAAATGGCTGGAAATCGAACTTAGTGAACAAATAGCAACAACTCAGGCTGGAATCAAAATTCAAAGTTTGAGCACCCTAGGAGTTTCGGCAGTTCTCAGTACAAACTACAGAAAAACACACGTGTGACAACGATTATCCCCAAAAAACAAAATACACCCCAAACGACGAACGGAACTTAATTTGAAAACCGACGAAGGATAATCTCACAGGATGTCGGAGGCTGGGGAACACTCTGATGAAGAGTCCTATGCAGAGGAGTCCTTCGAGGAGGACTCGCAGTCGGAGGTGGAGGAGCAGGAAGAGGAGGAAGTGGAGGAAGAAGAAGCTGCGAATATTGAGCTAGAGCAGTCAAATCCAAGTGAAGCTCTCCTGGAGGAGAGCGACACCCAAAGCGAAAGCGATGCAGAAGCTGAATTCCTTCGCGGCAACGTAAGTCCTCCACTCCAGGAGCTGACTATTTCCAAGTTCAGCCTTAATCCGCAACCTGCATCGCGCCCACAGCCACACGCTCGTCGCCAGTTGGCCCCCCGGATGGTGTCCTACCTGAGTTCCTCCTCCGAGGACGAAAGCCAAGTGGTCATCACCAAGACGGTAGCCGAGGTAAATCAACTAAGTCTGCGAATGGACACGCCTATGGAGGATGAGACGCCCTCGGTGCGCACTCTGATGCCGGGCAGTGCCCATTCCCGGGTTAAGGATGAGGATAAGGATGATGACGAGGATGCTGAAGTCGAGGAAGTCGAAGAGGAGGAGGAAGACGACGCCCAAAGCGATGGATCCATGGGTCGTCAATCCTCCGAGGACAACGACGAGGACGAGGGCACGGATGTTGAAGTGGAGCAACTGGAGGAGGATGAACCCATTGTAACAGCTGTGTGCAAAAAGCCAGTCCAGGAAAAGGTTCCGCTCCACCAGGAGGACATTGTTTCCTTGGTGGATGCCAGTGACAACAGCAGTGAGCACAGTGTGGCCACCATGTGTGTAGCAGGAGACGAAACGGATATCACCTTGGCGGAGTCTCCTAAATTACGAAAGCACGTAAGTTGATGGATTAGTTAATATCGAACTAAAAATAATTGCACATCCACCCACAGCAACCAGTTCCTGCAATGATGCCGGAATCGCTAAAAGAGGAGGAAGAACTGGAGGAGGATCAAATGGAGGAACCCATGGAAAACCTTAATGTACTTTTCAATAGTTGTGATTCGTTGCCAACAGCACAGCCCGATCTAGCCAGGGTTCGGTACCTGGAGCAGCAAATGACCCAGATGTCGGAGATGATCATGAAGTCGTTCCAGATCAATGGAGGAGCGCCAAATAGCCAAGCCTTCGAGCAGCTTGCCATGGCCACGGAGATGATGCAGCAACGTAGTAGCAGACGCGAAGACACTGAATCCGAGATGGCATCGATGACGGAATCGATTATGACCAGTGCCAGAAGCTTGGGTGGAGGAGTTCCCCCTATGAGAATGCGGATGCAGCGTTCCCAGGAGGCGCTCCTAACGACGCGACCTTCCAAGCTACTCAGACCCAAATGCAGATGTCCCTCGGAATCGGACTTAATCGAACACGAGCAGGAACTGGAGATTGGTCAGGAGTTGCCCCATGGACTGACACCGGACGTTGGCTTGGGCATGGGAATTGGTATGGGCGAAGGCTACCTTGTGGACGAATGTGGCCAGGGCGACGGACTCATGAGACATCCACAACAGCGCAAGCCGCCGGAGTTCCACAGGCGAGCGGTTAGCGGAACTCCAAGCAGCTTGAACAGCGACAGTTGCGAGTATCAAATCAATGTGTCGCGTTCCCGCTGCTCTAATGATAAGATGAAGTGAGTAGCTAACAACATTTGGAAAACTATAAAAACTATCCCCTTGTTAATGTAGCTATAAAAACCTTGGGCGCAAGAGCTACAGTTTTACGAATCCCCAAGTGCGCGAGATCGAGCGCCAGAATCAGATTCTTCTCCGCAAGATGATAACTGTGAAGCCCACGGCGACAATCAAGGCGAGCACAAGCAGCATTAAGATCAGTGGCCCGGAGAAGGTGAGTACCTCATATTAAATTCCTGTCCAATATTAAACCTCATCCAACCGTCATATGAATTTCCTCCAGCGACAGCCACCTCCGGCGCCGCGTCTCTCCAGCGCTGCTGTCAACCGGAAGAAGTATCAGCGCCAGATCGATCTGGACAACGATCTGCTGAAGCGGAAATTGGAGGCCATCGGCACCCGGCGACCGCAATTCAAGTGACGCCTCCACGGGCAGCTCCAACTGTGTTCATTAAGTGTTTAAAAGTGTTTACTGCGAATTTACAAAATTAAAATTTATTGCAAGTTGAAAAATGTAGTATAATCCTAAACTAATTTTTAAGGGAATTTGAAACCCAACTAGGATCGGTAAATAATTCAAGGAAATGTATAGTACTAGTAAATTGTTGTTCCGATCCAAGTCATTGCATCAAAATGTGTTTATAATTTGTACATTTAGGTAAAAACATTTATATAAGTGTTAGACCTAATCAATAATCAAATTGGTAAGCAATACTAAATTTAAAAACAAATTAAGCTAGGAAAAACTCCCAAAAATAAATGAAAAAAAGCGGGAAGTTTGAAAAGGAAGTAAGCATTAGATGGCCTCTCTGAAACTTATAAGAAAAGCTTACAGAGTCACCTCGTTGATCTTGGTCAGAAATGTCTCTCCCAATGTTTTCATGGCTTTAAAGGCAGCCTCCCCGTTATTTTCCTTGAACTCTGCTTCATTTTTAATCTTGGCCTTTTCGCGCCGTTCCAATTCACGATAGATAACCTGACCAATCTGAAATAAAACTACGATTTACACAAATTTGTTTGGAAAAAGAAATATCAACTTACATAGACATCTATGGCAGCGTACATCAGTTGATTCTCGTCCAGCGGAATGACATGCCACTTGCTCATGCGCACCTTCTTGCTTTTGTCCATGGCCTTCTTGGCTATAAAGTTGGTTAACCGCTCCAAGCTCCAGCGCCCGCCGGTCTCGCAAACCTCATTGCACCAAAGACCCAAGTCCACGCATTTCTCTATCAGAGGTTCAGCGGAAACCTCGGGGAAGTCACGTGCCAGCTTTCGGAAATCGCTGGAAAATAATTGATTCGATTTTTCTAAATGGTTTTTTCCCTTGTACGAGTATTACTAACTTCTTTATGTTCACGCCATGCAGTCGCACTTTGGGATGATTGATAAGGGCCACCAGGACCGCGGGCAGTTTCTTGAGATTAGTCAGCTGGTATATGTAGCAGCACTTTTCATCCACGCATATCTGGATGACGGCAGACTTGCCAGGTCCGGTTTGGAAAGAAAAGGGCCACTCCATGTCAAAGGCCATAGGCACTACCTCATCTTTCTGTTTTTCTACCCATTGCCTGCGATAAGAATTGTAATGCACATTATTAAATAGCAAATGGGATGTGTGGTATTCTAGAAACAAGATAGGTCTTGTGACTTACAAAACATCATCAGCAGATGCAGCAATATCCTGGTTCTCCGTGTAGTATTTAATAGCACCCTTGTACTTAATAAAGGGCAGCTTTTCGGGCTTCTCCTTTTCCGGCGATGGAGACCCATCCTCTGCCATTGAACGAGTGCTTCTGGTCAGCCTGGAACTCCGGCGCTTGGGCGGGTTTTCTTCCTCCGTCGCTTTCTTCTCAGCTTTCTATATAGGCATTAACATGTTAGTCTCAATTTGTAATAAATAATTCATCATTATTTTCTTACCGCGTCTGGGTTATCCAGATTCTTTCGCTTAACAGCCGGCCTACCGGGTCTTCCTTTCGTTTGCTTTGGAGTATTATCTTCTCCAGCATTTTCCTTGTCTTTCAACTGCAGGATATAATCAGTTATAATAACATAAGTAGTTTTTATTGCTCCACCCCTCGGACAAAGATTGTTAGTTAAAAAAAATTAAAGGCTAGTTTGAGCAGCCCTTATATTAGCCCTATATTATATATATATATATATATATATATATATATATTATACTATTTATACACTAGTAGACAAAAAGGAAAAACTTGCTAGAAATATAAATGAATAATAAACAAACGCAAACCTCTTTTGGAGTATCCTTTTTTGTTACTTTGCCTGTCATTTTGGGAGTGCCTTTTTTGACGACCGCCTTCTCCTACAAATACTTTTAAATTAGTTTACTTCCCTATTTTAAGCTGTCAATATAAACTACCTCTTCAGGAACTGCATTTGCTTTTGATTTAATGGGCATTTTTATAAGATATTTTTCCATAACCCGCGTTGCTTGTCCGTTGTCTTTGATGCTTTGTTTACTATTATTTCCCGCCAAAAACATAGAGGGGTATGCACTAGAAATACCTCAGTATGTAGAAATACCGTGACAATCTATATACTGCATTAGACTTTTTCCGCTAATTCATTTTATTGGAAGATGCATACCTACTTCTTAGCCAGTCGTATATTTTAACAAAGCAAGATTTAGAAAACAACAGGTAAACTAAATTTTTACTACATTTTTGCTTACTGGCCTGGTATTTTTGTTTCCGAAACTATAGATACCAAATTGATTTTCCCGCTCAGTTGTAAAGCCATTATCTTGCTCTGGCCACACTTCACTTGAAAGCCGCATTATTTTGTTTACATCGCGAAACCTCTGCAAATTCTAACAAAAGTATGTCCTTTGCAAACGTTTCCACGCACTACATATCCGAGAAGGTGGCCAGAGTGCGTTGGCTGCCGGAGCAACTGCAGCAGAGCGAACGGTTTGTCACTGGAAGCTGGGACATGGACCAGAACTTCGTGCGCCTCTGGCGGCTCCAATCGAACCAATATGCCACCGCCACGGATTCGGATGTGGACCAGATGCCGCGCTGCATGGACAAGGTGAGAATGGAGGACGATGTGACCGCCATGGAATTCGTGGACAAGGACACGCTGGCTGTAAGCTGTGCCGATGGTTAGTATTAGAATAAAGGAATCATACGATCAGCTTTAATAACTATCTCTTTTTTTAATACCAAGGACATCTCAGCGTGTTTAACGTCCAACGAGCTGTGGAGGAGGATCAGATGCAACGCACGTCCCGATCCGGAAGGCTGCACTGCTTCCAACGTAGCCAGGAGCCGGCTCCTTGCACCGGCCTCTCTGTTTACGGCACGGATATCGCCACCGCCGGCGAGGATGGGTGCGTAAGCATCGTCTCCGTGGGAAATGTACGCCAGGTGAAGCGACACATTGATGCGGACAGCATGGCACTGTTTTCCATTTGCTATATCAGCCAGCAGGAATTGGTGACCGCCAATAGAATGGGCGTTATCAGAATGCTAGACGCCCGAGTGGCCACTGAAGCGCAGCCGAAGACCACTTTTATGGTTGCGTCCCAGGATGACAAGTCGTCTAATTTTGTCTCGTCCCTTGCAACGCATCCCATGCAGCAACATATCCTACTTTGCGGCAGCGAAGAGGGTTCCATCACCGTCTGGGATATGCGAAACCTCAACTATCCCGCCTCCTATCTTAGCGCCCACAAAAGTCCTATCAATGAGATTGGCTTTCACCGAAAGGATCCCAGCAAACTGTTCACCGCCGCAGAGGGTGGTGAGGTGTGGATGTGGTCAGAGAACAAAGTTCTGGGATGCGACTCTAACAAGGACGGACACAGTCCCTGGTTGTCGGGCGATCGTGTTCGCTCCCTGGTCGATGTGGAGGGAGTGTTGAGTAACATTCGCAAGTCCATTAACTCCTTCGATGTCCATGGAAGTCGTCTGGTCTGCGGAGGCGACACGGAAGCCGTTTACCTTGTTGATAATATTATGTGAATTGCAAGCTGTGTAATTTCCTTTCTTAAATTATAGGATTTTTCAATTGTTATTGTACTAATTTGTTTTTGTGTGTAAATTAAAGGAAGGCAAATAGTAAACGGATTTCGAAAGGTCATATACCAATTAGTTATTGTATTTAAATTTCATATATTATTTATTATTTTCCTTGATATACTCAAAAATTGGCTTAAATCAAAGCACCTGTCTTACATCTACATCCAATTTAAGCTTAGGATAACTACATATATTCGTGTACAGGTGTTTATGTGTTTCATGCCTTGGCAATTCCGATTTAAATATTCTCGTTTTGGGTGCTGCTGTGTTGGTTGGTCTTATGAATCGTACTCATATCCGACTTAAATCCTATTTCGTTGGCTAATTTGGAATAGATTTATGCGTGTTTTCAACTACCTTATTTTCTGGATGAACTAACTTGGAATCAATGCATATAGGGCTAGGCGATTATAATAAATATAGTATGTATAAGTATGTACAGTGCAGCTCTTAGGCCTACGTTTGTTCGATTCTCCGCGATCTATCAGATTTGTATTGTTTGAGCATTTTTAACTGCATTGGGGTGCGGATCAGGGTTTTAATTTATCAGGAACCGAAATTATTTGTATGGCATACATTATTGGATTATCAACGATAGAGCTACTATCTCCGGATAATTTACTGAGTGTTCCTCCGTTTTGATTCCTCATCTGTATGGGATCCCTCAGCTTTCAGGCCCTAGTAGAATCGTTCGAACTTGGGCGCCTTGTTGAGTGCGCAGAAATAATACCCTGAATAGTTTTGTGTGGCTCCGGGTGGAGTGTAATCGCCGATGCTGTAGTTCCCGTAGTCGTAGTTACCCATGTGGGCGTGGTGATGATGGTGGTGCTGGTGGTGCATGTGGTGGGTGTGCGGGGGGTGGTAATGCTGGAAACCTCCTGCACTTCTTGGCTTTTGTCATGTGAGGAGGCTATTGCCACCCCCGCTTCCGCTGCCGGAGGACTCTCCTCCAACTCCGGTTCCCCCATTGCTGCCGTTGCTGTTGTTGTTGCCGTGGACGCGCATGTGCCGATTCAAGTTTCCCGACTGCGAGAATCTGTTGACAGAAAAATAGCAATTAACTTGATGTCATTCTAGGACTGCCCATTGGTGGCTTAATCCATTGTGAAAAAAGACGGACTGATATACAAACTCAGTCGATAAAGGTTTGAATCTTTAGCATAGCTTCTTAGTAGAAAATTAGTATTTTATGTAACTTATTTCTTTTGAGTTTATCAAATACTTTATGTTAAATGTTGAAATAAAGTTGAAAACCTTTGAAATTAACACACACATTCTTTTTTGGTTTCCATTTGTATCAGTTTATAAGAGAATCAGTAAAACAAATGAAATTTAAAGCACAGCAAAACAATGTCGTTCATTTAGGAATGTGGGAGGTGTAAGTCCCCATCCCGGACTCACCTGAGCAGGCAGAGCTTGCACTGGTAGGGCTTCTCGCCACTATGGATTCGCAGGTGCTTGGTGAGGGTGCTGCTGTCGGAAAAGGACTTCTTGCAGGAGGAGCAGCGGTACGGGCGCTCGCCGGAGTGGGTGCGCATGTGCGTGGTGACGCTGGAGCTCTGCGAGAATCTCCGGTCGCAGATGGGGCAGCGGAACGGCTTCTGGCCGGTATGTGTGCGTACGTGGGCCGTCAGATTAGCGGCCTGCGAGAAGCTCTTGTTGCAGTCGGGGCATCGATAGGGTCTTTCGCCGGAATGGGTCCGCAGATGGGTCTTGAGCGTGCTGGGCCGAGCATATGTTTTCCCGCACAGCCGGCACAAATTGGGTTTCATCTCGCCGCCACTGCTGCCCTCATCCCCGTCCAGATCCTCGTTGCTATCCTCCTCGTCCTCGAAGGCGGAAAGACTCAAGCCCAGGGCGGCTGCTTGATAGCTGCTGGGACTTTTGTGGGGCGGTGTGTATCCCTGATTGTTTACCCCCGTGGGGTAGTAGCCAGCCAAAGAGGAGTTGGCCGGCGGCGACGGCGACTCCTTTTCGCCCACTGTTAGCGGCGGCAGGGAACCCAGACCCGTGGGAGCAGGTGCTCGGAAATCCGCAGTAAAGGAGTACGTAGCCGAGGCGGGATAGTGACCGGGACTCAGGAGCGGTGGGTATAGCACATTTACCGCGGCCGCTGCTGCTGCCGCCGAGGAGGAATTACTGGGTGGCGTCCAGTTCATCTGGGAGCACTGCATCGGCACTCCGCCGGCATCCCCGGCACCGTAGCCATGGTGCATGGTCATGTTCATGCTGACGTTCACGCTCATGCTGGGATACATGGCTGCCGCCGGAGGAGGAGGTGGTGGAGCCGTTCCAGCACTGGTTTCATAGTAGCAATTGGCAGAGTTGGCCACGCCAGAACTCCCATTACTGCCGATATTGTTGCTTTGGAGGAGCGAGTTGCCTACGTGCGATGCCTGCACCTGGGATTGCTGGTGCTGCTGGTGTTGCTGGTGCTGCGAGTGCATCTGGGCGTGGTTGTGGGAGTTCGGCGAGATGAGCATCTGGTGGGGATGCACTGTGTAGGAGAGCGAGGCGGCCTGGTGCGGATTGCCGGCGGCAAAGTTGTAGGATGCGCCGCAGGGCGAGAAGGGGAACAGGCTGGGCAGCGGATCGATGTCCAGCGGCGGCAGACCGGGAAACGTGGAAGCCATCTCGTCGGTGCTCCAGTAGCCGTGATTTCCTGAGGACCCTCCTCCGGCACCGTTGTTGCTGCTCCCGTTGCCGCTGCTCGCCGGCGGTGTAGTGCTGATCTGGATGTGGCCGCCACCGATGCCCACGCCCACTCCAATCGTCGGATCGAAACAGCCGCCGCAGTCGAAGTCGCTGCTGGTGAGCGAGGAGATGGGCAGGGCGGTGTTGCCCTGGCAGGATAAGCAGCCGACGCAGGAAGCGGCGCACTCTTGCTGCACGAGCGGAAACGGAAATGGAGATTGAAACCGGTTATGAAATAAATGCAGCTAACTTTAATAAATATTTAAAATATTTTTACGCAATTATACAATTATGTAAATTTAAATTGTATTATTTTGAAATTACTTTTACTGAATATTACAAAAAAAAAACACTTTTCTAATGGGAATTTAATTTAGTAAACTTCCTGATAGATAAAACGCTATCGGATAAAAATTTAATATAATATTTTCAGAACGACAATAAGAGAGGTTTATTGAAACAAATTTGTGCATACAAATGATACACAATAAAAATAATAAACTTCTTAGTTAGTACAAAACTTTCTGCTTTTTTTCAGTTACCGATATAGCAAATTTAAATAGCCACAATTTATGTATTGAGTTTAATCTCCTGGTCAGGTATATCACAGATTTCAGCTAACTCCTTGCCACGAAACAAGCACAACCGAACGCTCAGAGATTTCCGGAGTTATTGATGCGAAATCAAAAAGGATTCCAGGACTCACCTGCGGGCTGTCCAGCGCCAAGCCGAACAGGGGATTGTTGGGCACATAGCCCGTCTCTGGTTCCACAGGACCGCCGTTTGAGACATCGCACGATATGTACATAGCTCCACCCTCTTGATCTTCCAGGGAATCTGCGCAGCCAAAAAAAAACCGTGAAAATCACTGGAAGTACTCCAGAGATGCTCGACTACAGCGCGTATCTCATGGATAAATTTTCGACCCATGACAACCACTGTGCACAGGCTCCGCCCCTCAAGACACACACACAAATATACAAATCGAGAGCGCTACAAATGCCACCGCCATTTGCTTTGCTCTCTCGACTCGCGATTTTCCATCTGTGTGTCGCCATATGCGCTGTATCTGCATATCTGTGCAAAGGTGCTTCTGATTCACTCACCCAGAATTGTGTTCAGGAGTTTGGAACCCTTATATAACAATCCCATGACATGACTCCAGTTCTGGAACGTTTGGGTTCAACAGTCGCGCATTTGTTTCTGCTTTTTCTACGCTTCATCTTGATGCGTTAATTTCCAGCTGCAAGGCAAGGACGGCACAATATTGGTAAACTCTTTTCTAATTCGCTTACTTAAGAAATTTTAATTAAAAAGTAACCAATCCTCGAAAATTTCAAAATCCGCTCTTTTTAAATTTAATGTCTTAACGTCGAAAATCAATTAAGAAAATTACATTCAAATATATTTTGTCAATTTGAGCTCTTAACTGTAGGTTTTTCTTATCTGAATATAAAAGAAGAAATATGGATTCCAATTTGGCTATACAGATGAATCAGAATTGTTAGACATTAGCATTTTGATTGAACTGCTGTAAGATTTAAGAGATGCGTCTTAACACAAGTTTCCTTTTTGCTAGGACTAAAAGATTTATATTTAAATTATAATAAGATCCATTATGAAAAAAGCTAACTCTCTTGAAGTAACAAATCGGGAAAATAACTAACCAATTTAAGCATATATACAATTAAAGCTAATTCTTTTTTTATGAGATAAAATTTAAGTTTTTCTATCCTAGCCGAAACATCGTAAGAACATTTTTATTTGCTAGTTAGAAATTAAGAATATCTTTGCAGTTATCAGGTTTGATTTGAAATATTTAAGTTTTATTTTGTTTGTTTTTTTTAGAATAATCCTTGTTGATATCCTTGTTATTTTAAAAACATTTAATATCCAGCAATAGACATTTAAAATATATATTTTTCAGATTTCTTGTTGCTAGTTCCGTTTTTTAATCACATTTGCACTCTTATCCATTTTCACCTTCTGAATAGATCCACAAATGGCATGATACCAAGATCACGGATAGAATTTCAACGTTTTCTTGCAAAATTTTTAAATTTCTTTGTAACTTTTTTTCGAAGATTTAGTATTTACTGATTTCAACGCGACAATAATATCACACGATGGTTGTTCTCAAGTTAGAAATTTATATGGTGCCGTTGTGCAAGTTTTGAGTTTTCGAGTTGAGTGCGGGGCAAGAAGCGACTTTTGGCGAGGAGCATAAGACGGCGACTAATTGTCAGTTTCAGTTCGAGGCACCTCGGCCCAAAATCGACTGATATATCGGATTGGCAGAGCGGCAGCAAAGCGACAACTACAGAGGAAAAGGCAGGGCGCAAAAAAACATACTTACTTAATTATAAACAAGCGACAAAGGGCGCAAAAGACAACGGCAACAATCTCGCTCGCACTCACACTTTCAGTCGGATATAATGACACAAGTACGCAGCACTACACACTCGAGACCCTTGCTCAAAGCACCCCTCCCTTACTGAACCGATACCAAACCATACCATACCATACCCATACCAAGCCACACCGCACTATATCCCATGCCCACTCCAGAGATCCATCCATCCACCACCACAACAACGCTGCCGTCATCGCTGTCGGCCAGCCAATGCGCTCCGTCTGCCGGCTTTTGCGGCTACTACCCCTCGGCTGCTTCCACGTCAACATCCACATACTCATCCATAGCCAAATCCACCCTCCTCCGCCGCCGATCCCGCCCAGTCCGAGATTCAGGCCCATTCATACGTGGCCAGCTACATCGGCAGCAGTTTTCAGTAGTTTTTATTTGTCACCCAATATCTTTACAGCTCGACACCAGATACCAATGAGACGGGGAGAAAAAAGGAACACTTAAAAAAATACATTAACAAGCTGAATGCTATCTAAAATGTAACACTATGACAGTCCCAATATTTGCTTCATTTTAAAGATCAGTATTCGTATTTCATTGCTACATGATGTACCTTACCGCTAAAGACTGGAAATATTCACAACCGCAGACTGCCGTCAAATTCTTTGCAGGATAACAAATCAACTCACCCAACGTTTATCCTGCAATATAGCTATGAGATCAATTTTAGTTGCTGTAATGCTATCAAACATAGCCAAAAACTAGAAACGCTTGCGACTATTTGGATTAGCTAAAAGGTACTGTAACATCATTGCAACATAAATTAAAAGTACTATTAGGACAATATAATTAAAGTATGCCCCATTTTCATTGATGCATTAATAAATAAGATCAAAGTAATGCAAGAAGTATAAAGTACACCCCATTTTAAGCTAGCAATTTTCTCCCAGTGCAAAGGCATTCCGGGGCGGACGAGGAAGGGGCAGTTGGAACGGACTTGCCAACCATTGATCGTCTTCGTCGGCATTCTCCTTCCTTCACTTCATTGTTTCGTGGTTTAGTGAGGCAGTCCATCGGGCCAAGTCGGCCGGCAACCCCCTGACTGCTTCTGTAGCTTGTATCTGGGTATCTGGCCGTGTGTATCTGCTTCTGTTGCGACTATCTTGTATCTCTATCTCCGGTGCTGATTCTCAGTTGTAGCCCGGCCAATGACGACTGTCTATCGATCGATGCTCTTGTCGCCGGGCCGACAATCATGAATAGTTTGAATGTTATTTGATAGTTCGATTTGTGGTTGCAGCAGAAAAAGCAGGGAATAAATCACAGGCCAAATGGAAAAGCAAAGGGAAATTATGAAATACATTTGTTAAGTCCAACCCGGCTATATTTAGCTAAGATATTACATTCAGTGTGGATTAGAGTCCCCAATTTGGATCGATCCCCTGCCGATCGAGAAGGTTCACACGCCCAAATCGAATTCGCCAATCGGCTAAATCAGTTAAGTGCAAAGGCTTGATCGGCAGTATTCGCATAGGTATCGAGCTATATCCCCCATATCGCCTTACCTTATCGATGGGAATTTCAGGTCAAGCCCAGCCAGCGTCGTGTGTGTTAAAATCAGATCCATAGTCTGATCAGATCCGAACCCGTTTTCATTTTTTACTTCGGTTGGGTATCGGTTTCATGTCAACAACTTGGCTAAGGACATGAGCCTGTCTCTGCTGCCGATTGTCAGAATGGATTAGAATCCGGGCCTTGAGCTGGTAGCTGGTAGCCAGGCAATCCCCGGGTATCAATAACAATTAGGCGGATTCCTCTCAGGTCGTGCGTTCAGGTGTCAGCTGATCAAACTGCTTCCCTTCTCCCGATTGACCGCAGCCGAATTCGAGATTTGCTACAAATTAAGATGCAGGGTAAATATATTTACCCTTCCTCTCTGAAGGACCTGTTATCACACCAGTCCATCAACCACCCTATCATCGCACGTGGAATTGTTTGCTAGAGGGCTCATTGGTAGCTTATGTTTGTTTTGCGTATTTCAATGACAAACAATGGCAGGACATGATGCTGCCCATTCCTCCCTGCGCTTCCCACGTTGCCACCAGCAACCAGCAAATTTCACTCATTTTCATTGTGCACTTCGTGTTCGAGTACATTTCATTTCATTTCATTCCATTCCATTTCTTTTGCCTTCGCCGCTCTGTATTCCGCTGTGAATTGGCGAGGTTTCTAAAATCAATGAAATACTTTTCGGGCTGCACCGATGGGGCTTCTCCTGGTTTGGGCTGCGCCTTGCTTTTATTCTGCCACTCAAGTCATTCAACATGTTAATGCCAATCGGTCATATTAGATGCCTTGCCGGCTAAAATGAGATGGCCGACTTGGGTCAACTGAATGGGGGCTGCCTAGTCAATCAGAGATGTCTAACAAATAATTGCCATTAGGCTTTCTTAACTTTGATTCTTTTTGGAATATAAACAAGAAAGAACGCTATAGTCAAGTTCGCCGACTATCTAATACCCGTTACTCCGCTAGTGGAAGTGCGAAGAAGAGTCTTCAACACTGACAGTTTTTGGCAGTTTGTGGGCGTTAGAGTGGGCGTGGCAAAAAGTTTTTTGGCAAATCGGTAGAAATTTACAAGACTAATCCAAAATGAAAAAAAATTAAAACATTTTTCAAAAGTGTGGGCGTGGCAGCTTTGGGCGGTTTGTGGGCGTTAGAGTGGGCGTGGCAAAAAGTTTTTTGCAAATCGATAGAAATTTACAAGACCAATACAAAAATGAAAATATATCAAAACATTTTTCAAAAGTGTCAGTTTTGAGCGGTTTGTTGGCGTTAGAGTGGGCGTGGCAACATGAATCAACGTGTGTCTATGTCTCTGGAGTCTGTGTGCTTAGTCTCAACTTTCTAGCTTTTGTAGTTCCTGAGATCTCAGCGTTCATACGGACGGACAGACAGACGGACGGACATGGCCAGATCGACTCGGCTATTGATCATGATTAAGAATATATATATTTTATATGGTCGGAAACGCTTCCTTCTGCCTGTTACATACTTTACAACGAAAAAGTAAAAACTTTATAAACAATTACTGGGGTTAGGCTGTAAGAAAAACCTCAGTCCGTTCCTTATTTAATTTGAACTTAAGAACCTTTAACTATTCTAAAACCAATCAGTTTATGAATAAATTACCTCTCTTTATAAAGAACAATAAGGAAATTATCTAAAGCAGAGCGTTAATGGGAATAACTGGATTTAAGTGGCAAACTTATGTTTCTATATATATCAATAATCACCTAATAGTCGGAACTAAACCAAATTCTTCGATAGGCACTTCTAGGTACATTTGCTAGGAAATATCACACTCTTTCTTTTTTTAATAATTTTTTGTTACTAGGTTTACTATGAGGCTTCTTTATCTTGTAAATAAGCCCCTCAATTGATATGACCACAACTGCAGTGGACTCTATGGTTTCTATGATGTGCCATGACTTAGTGGGAACTGTAGTGTCCTGGAACTGGAACTGGAGTACTTGGGACATCTGCGAGTGCAATCGGGCCGATAACAGACGCCCCCGCTCCTAAGGAGAGTATCGATGACCACGTGACAGGCGCAGCCGTTGCTAGTTAACATTTGCTGGACAGGATGGGGAAGTACGAACCGCTGTCCTGACAGCTGGACGAGTCGGGATCGGGATCGGAATCGGGACTGTCGCATAACCCACTTCTTATTAAAAACCTAAGCCAGCTTATTAAATGCCCGCGACTTAATAAAAACGCTGGGGGAGAAGTAGATATAAGTACGGTCGAAGGACTCCCCCAAGGAAAGGAGACAACTACTTGAATTACAGCTCAACTTGGCCACAACAATGTCTTTTCGTTCTTCTGGATGTGAGTACACTTGAGTGAAGCGCGCCAAATTCAATTTGTAAGGCGATACTTTCTGGAAAACAAAAACAAAAGGGGGTTTCAGTACCAGAAGGGTTGATTGCCAGTACATCTTATTAATAAAGTTGCTATTCTAGAGGACAGATACAAACCAATGCATCAATGCAGCAATAAAAACGCACTCTTTGTTTGTTTTTTATGAGGGCATCACTTCCGCAAACAAATGCTGTGAGAAGTTCCGATTGATGATCTATAGGTTTCTCACAGTAGCGAATTAAGGGGCGTCTGGTCCTTCAATTATCTGCGGTGCCGCACGCTCCGCTATCTTTAATGCCATTTTGGCGAGCCGCAAATGATTATCCTGTAATCCCTTGGATAAATATTAAATTTCAATTACGCCATTTAACATATTATTAGCCACCGATCGGCACTATCATTATCAACATCATTGGGCAAGTCACGTGCCGTCGAGGAGCTGATAGCCATCTTCGCAAAAGCGAACAACCGCAACCCTCCATTTCTGCAAATACAGGAGTGGTGACAGCCCACAAAGGATGCGACTGCAATTTTATCAGATTATTCATATCGGCGGAGTCCCCCGGGAGTCCTCCTGCCATCCACCCCTCGGTCCTTCTCAACAGGTGAGTGAGTACGGCGAAACTTTGTGTGAGAATTTTTCGGCCTTTCCCGATTCTGCTCCCCTCTTCATTTGTATTGAGTTACCTTGCTTCACCCGATTGGCGCTGTGATTTGTCGTTCCCGACAATTCTCATGAAATTAATTTAAAACGATGAGTCCAGGATGGATATCAGCTGAATTAAAACAATTAATCAAGATTCAGTTCATTTCTATCCCAAATGTTCAGTTCTAACAGCCATTTGTGGGTGCTGTTATAGGTTACAGAGCCTGTTAGTTTTTAGGGTGAAGTGTAGTGATTAATTAACATGAGCAAAGTACTTCTATTAAGAAAGAGGTTTTAAAAAAAAACAAGAGAGAACGCTATAGTCGAGTTCCCCGACTATCTAATACCCTTTACTCAGCTTGCGAAGGAGTGTCTTCCAAATTGACGGTTGTTGGTGGTTTATGAGCGTTAGAGTGGGCGTGGCAAAAAGGTTTTTGGCAAATCAATAGAATTAGAAATAGACTAATACAAAAATGAAAAAATATCAAAATATTTTTTAAAAGTGTGGGCGTGGCAGTTTTAGGCGGTTTGTGGGCGTTAGAGTGGCAACATGAATCGACAAACTTGCGCTGCGTCTATGTCCCTGGAGTCTGTATGCTTTATTAGCTTTTGTAGTTCCTGAGATCTCAGCGTTCATACGGACGGACAGACAGACGGACAGACAGACGGACAGACAGACGGACAGACAGACGGACAGACAGACGGACAGACAGACGGACAGACAGACGGACATGTCCAAATCTACTCGGCTATTGATCCTTTATATGATCGGAAAAGCTTCCTTCTGCCTGTTACATACTTTTTAACGAATCTATTATACCCTTTTACTCTACGAGTAACTGGTATAACCAACTCTTTGTTAGTCAGCTATTTTATTTGTTAATTTCCGGCAACAGAAGTATTATAGTGAAAAAGCGCAACATTTAATTATGTATATAAATCATTTTTATTGAGAAAACTTAGGCTACAGTAAACTCCCCCTTAAAAACAAGAAAATTAAATCAGTTAATTGTGCACTGGCTCTCAACCATCTAGATCTTGGGATCCTGGGGCGTGAGCTTGGCGATCTTCACGGACTCCTCCCAGATCTTGAGACCCTTCTCCTCGTCGAGGGCAGCGGCATTGAGAGAAGCCTCTTTGCAGTCCATGTAGTATTTTCCAGACACATTGGCCACCTCATCGGATGTGGCCAAGTAGATAGTGGTCTGGGCTCCGGCTTTAGTGGTCTTGAAGAATCCCTTGGTGATGGCCATCATGGGCAAGTTGAGGGGGAAGGGGACATTGCGCCAAATGCCCGAATCGATCATGCCGGGATGCAGGAAGTTCACCGTCACCTTGGTGCCCTCCAGCCTCTTGGCCAGCTCCCGGGCGAAGTAGATGTTTGCAAACTTGGACACGTAGTACAAGTAGGCAGCCGGGAAGGTGCCGATGGGGTTGAGCTTGGCTAGGTTAACCGAAGACAGGCGGTACAGCTCCGAGGCAACGATGACAATGCGAGCCGGCGCGCTCTTCTTCAGCACATCGATGAGCAGGTGCGTCAGCAGGAAGGGTCCGTAGTGGTTGGTGGCCATAGTCAGCTCCACGCCATCCTCACTCGTCTGTCCGCGGAAGGCCAGAGCCATGCCGGCATTGTGGATCAGCACATCGATCTTGGGCTCGGTCTTCACAATGTCAGCGGCGAACTCGCGGACGGACTTCTGGGAGCCCAGATCCAGTTTCTTGACTAGGATCTTGTTGTTCTGCGTCTCCTTGACAATTTCATCTGTGGAAAATTTACAATTAATTACAAAATTCGATTTAACTTATTTTAATTAATCGTGCTTAATACAACCCCATCATATTTTTAGATACTTTCAATAAAATATTTTAAACACTTAAATATTTTATTAAAATTATTTTTTTAATAGTTACAAGTCGTGAGATGTTTTTGCTTGAGTCTGTTTTCTACTGTGATGATGGCAGTTTGGCACTGGATAAAACCTGTTCTCTCAATTTGCATCCTGCCAAGTGCTTGTCATGACCTTGTAGGTAATTTAGCCCACTTACCCTTTACTGCATTGGCGGTCTCCAGGTTCCTGCAGGCCATGATGATGCGGGCTCCACGTCCTGCCAGATCCTTGGCCGTCTCCTTGCCAATTCCGCTGTTGGCACCTGTGATAATAACTGTCTTGCCCTCCATCTTTGTCTGTAATCAATGTCGGAGGTTAATCATTTAATACGGGGCCGCCATCGAAAATAGGTCGAGGGCGGTTCGGAAACATGTTTACAATAGTAATTAGTAGGCGCTTGGTCACAGTCCCAGTAATCGCAGTTCGTCTGGAACGGAAGCTACGAGTATCTTAGTTTTCAGACCCATTAACGGGTCGCTTAGTTGCCATTCGAGAGCTGAGAGCTTTCTGTGAATCAGAGGTAAGCGATCTCCCAGATTGTAACCGAGATACTGAAGCTTAGATGTTTTGTGGGATCCGGACAACGATCGGTCAGGTGGTAACCGTACCTCAGAGATGTGACGTAGCTCGCCTCTCAGAAGGTATCTAATTAAATCTGTAATTAAGTCGACGCGTCACAACTGCCCATTGTAATAACAAGATTGAGGAACGTTAAGTTTTCCTAGCGGTGATTTCATATATAGTTAAAAGATTTCCATAGTCGGAATGTTCGACATGGTACAGAATCGCTTTAATTTGATGGGGTTTTTCCAGATATACCTTATTACAGAGGGGGAAGCTGGACGCTTTTCAATTATGGATCGGTAATGTTTATCTGAATAGTTCGCATTCATATGAATATTTCTAAAAGTTCTGGCCTATTATGAGGCTAATTGGAATTAAATATTGTTTTAGTAAACTATTCGATTTTTTAGAGGTAGACATATACCATCATTGGTATGTATGTGGCGAGCCCATCTACCAGATCTGAAAAGAATGCGCAGCGGAAGTGGGAGCAACAGCCATATAAAGTGCGAAATATTCGAGTCGTGTCGCGATAGTGAACATTGGGGAACATTGGGCTTAATGTTTGGGTATCATGGTTACTAAGCTTGGGTGTCTAGCGATTGGGGGAGGTGCGTTCGTTACCTCGGTGAAACATCGTCCCGCCGTGATGCGCAGATAGAACCGAATGCTCATCAGGGTGGCCACTATGGCGGCCACTGAAGTCATGAGGAAGATGTCGCGCACATAGTGCTCGGTCGACAGCCAACCGAAGATGAAACCCATCCTACAAATATTCCGATGTGTGTATACTACATATTGTATCATTACATACGTGTATATCAGTGTCAACATGCAAATCAGATTATATAATGTCCGAGGCTGCGAAAGCCAGACGATTGTCTTGGGGCATAACGAAACGAGTTTGGTTTTGGATTTTGGGTTTTTGGTTTTGGGTTTTTGGTTTTGGGTTTTGGAGTTTCGTGGTTTGGGGATATCGGTTAGTCGGCGAAGGTTTTCACAACACCAATCGTTTATCAGTGGCTGTCAATAAATCGATTTCAGAAAGTGTTGAGAAAACGTACACTTTCACTTCCACACATGTGCGTAATTATGGCTTATTATGATGAAACGCCAAAAAATGACACTCAACCAAGTTCATTGACAGCCCAAAAGAAAGAAGGTTAAGCAAGAAAGAAAGTCTGAAGTTTCATGGCGCTTAGAGTTTCTGGTTTTTTCTCCTTTTTTCTGTTTTTTCATTTCTGTTTTTTTCTTCGCTGTCCACGTCACAAAGATTTCCAAGAGCTTTCCTCAAGACTCGAAGACTGGCTCTGGTTACGCTTGCATGCACCATTTAAGAACCCCCCAACCCCGCCCTGCAATGCAGTCTCGAAAAGAAGATCTATATGAAAAAGTCTAGACCCGACACGTTTTCGGATTTTATTTCCCAACTCTTACAAGTCAAAGACCACATAATAGTGCAAACTCACCTGTTTTGGCTTTTGGCTGTTGGCTGGTCTATAATTTATTCCAACTTCTGCTGGCCTGCACTTTGTACTATATCTGCGCTGCGAATTGGAATCGGAATCGCTGGATCCAAAAGCAAGTGCCACAACCTTCGCCTTGAACGACTGCTCGGAGACTGAAGTCGGAATTCCGATTATAAAGCCGAGGCTGCGGAGAATGCGCGATCGTCTCCACCGGTTGGGTATTGCCGTGGTCTCGCGGTGATTTTTGTTATGGCACTTTTAGCCATGGTAACAGGTTAGCCGCTTTCTGGGCTCCTCTTTGTGACCGTCTTCATGCTCGGTTTACTCGCGACGAAAGAGCGAGCACAGAGGGAGAAAATCTAGTAACCAACAGTAAGAGAAAAGGTCTGGGGTGTGGGTTCCAAGAAAGTGTGTCTAGTAAAGCCACCTGTCGGGGGCTTCCCAAAGCTTCCCGCTAGTTATGCGGCTGTGGAAAATAATGGCCAGCAATTAACTTTTACAATAACCAAGTCTTTATTACTATATGAAGTACTACAGGTAGTCATAAAAAGTTGGATTAACTATTAACTACTGCTCTTTAAATAATCACATGCAAAGAATGCTATAACAGCTACGGTTATGGGATAGTTAGATCAATTAAGAATATAATTAAGGACATAATTAGATAATAACAATACTTAATAGAGATACTATTGATATATATCTAAAATATATGTTTATTTATATTGCCTAGAGTTCCAATGGAATTAGCATTGTACTAAGAACTTTTATGTATTTAGTATGGGATAGAGAGCTCTAATAAATAACTACTGCAAAATTTGTACTTCCATTTTATTATATAGATGACATTTGCACAAGTACATTACAGAAAGCTCAAAAATCTATCACAAGCTTAATCCAAGCCCATCTAGTTCGTTGCCTAAGTCCTGTGTATTGTTTATTTGAAAAAGACAATTCCTTTAGAATTATCGCTCAAATATAATTCCTTTAAACAGAGTAATGATGGAACATAAATACATATTTACATTAGGTTTTAATGGGGACAGTTTAAACAAGTTCATATCGTAAGACAAACGATCCTACTTCTCGATGCTGTTTTGTCGGCGGGGTCTTGGGGTTTCCGCATCCGTTTCTAAGTGCTTGGTTAAGGTGTTGTACCACTCGTTCATGTGGTTGGATATGATGTTGATGAAGCGAGATACCTTCGACTTCACAGTGCTAACGAGATTTTCGGAAAGGGTAGTCAGACTGCGACTCTTACTAGAAGCCTGCGAGCTCTTGCTGCTGATCCTCATAATCTTGGATTCCTTTTCCTCCTTGGGTTGGCTGGCATCCTTTTCTGCATCGTGATCCACCTTGTACTCGTAGAAGGTGTACCTTCCTAGGGGCATCATCTCATCGCGATCTGCCTTGTCTATGGCATTGGAGGGCAGTTCATCCAGAAAATTTGAGTTAGATATGGCGCGACGCCTTCTCATAGTTGGTAAGTCCCACCAGGAGGTGATACCTTCATCGGCTGTCTTCTGAGGCAGTTTTGAATGATGAGTTGCCTTCTGCCCGCCAAAGAAGTCCTGTGAGAGGGACTTCCTACCGATGTTTCCAGACTCCAGCGAACTTTCCCGCATGCCCTCATCTCCTAGAGAAAACTCGTGTTCGTGCTCGTTAATGTGGCTGAGGAAATGCTTTCCGAGCTCTTTTTGGGCCTGCAAAAAATCGTTGGCCACGTGACCTAGCTTGGAGTGACGTCTTCTGGCACTTGGCACCGGTTGCACATCTTCTTCGGGGTCTTCGGCAGACTGGGTTTTTTGGGACAGACCACCCTTGGCCATGGTAGCCTTGCTGGAGAAGGGTTCTGGAAATAGTAGTGAATTCAATGTGGCTCCCAGATTTAATCGCATATTTTGCTTGGGAGCCGGTAGAGCCTCAAAGAATTCCGTGGGGAGAAGACGCATCTTGGGACGTCCTTCTGTTTGCTCCGGTTCCTGCTCGTGTTCATCCTCCTTGTCCTCTCTTTGAATGATCTTCAGCTGGCTCTTCGACTTGGTCCTGTGCTTCTTGGGTACCTCCCGTCCGACTTCCTCTTCGTTTTCCACCTCCCCATCCACACTCTCGATGCGCTTCAGGTGGACATCGCCCTTTGGAAGCCGTGTATAAGTGGGAGTTTCCTCAGATTTTTCTCCAATGCGCTTGAAGAACTTCTCCTCATCGAACTCATCAAAGTCGAAAAGGGGCTTGTTCTTCTTTTCCGGTTTCCGGATCTCAGTAATCTTCTTGGTCAATGCTGTCCTCTTGCCCTGGCGATTGTAGAAGAGGGGCCCGGAATAGCTGGATGTGTCGCGTCTCTCCCGCTTTTTGCCCATGTCACGGGTTTGCTCGAGTACGTGATACAGCCAGGCCAAAGCTTTATGAGGTTTAATCGACTGATCTTTGGCCTTGTCCGCTACATCGCCCACATCCCTTTTCAGCAGACTGTCATCTTTGAAGTGGTCTAGTAGTCGATCTAGAAGGGTCTGTGGCGTTTCCTCCTTATCGATGACAAATCTCCTATTGCGATTAATGGAACTCTGCACCGATCCTCGGGTAACCGCAGTTTCCTCGATCAACCGCTGGAGTAACCGATCCGCGGAGCTATAGCGGGATGATCGGCGCATCTCCTTTGAGGACTCCCCACTCGAATCGCCTGCTTCGATCTCCGAGAACTGGCAATGTTCCAGATTGACATCGGGCAATACCCAGAAACTCACAGCCATGCTAGGAGTGATCAGTTGCAGTGGCTTTGTTGGATCGATGGGTTTGATCAAGGGCCGCAAAGTGGTGTTCAAGTGCAAACGGACGTTATTCAGCTGGACCCTTTGATCAAGCCCAGTCAGCACATACTGCCAAATCTCGCTACTGCTCAAACTACTGGTACTCTTCACCGTAATCGTTGTGGGCTGTTCCTCAGTATTGACCACCATGAAAGCCAATCCTCCGGACACGGCATTTGCACAATGGGTATACAGCTTGTTGCTCGGAGCAAAGGAATTCAGAGGTCGGGCTGGGAACACCCTTGATCCCATGACCTTCTTGAACAGAGCAGTTACATACAGACTGAAGTTGGGTCGCTCGAAGTCCACCAGGTTCATCCGCTTAAAGATCACATCGAATCCACCGGCGGCTGCATCTCCCATAGTTTGTGCCCATCGCAAGGCATCCGTGGTCTCGTCGCCCACCAATCTCTGCGAGGATCGCTCCTCCGGCAAGGTCAGCCACAAGGGAACACGCTGTTGCTGGAGGGTTCGCAGGGCAGGATCGCTGTCGTACAAGTAGCTCCCCAAACTGGATTTGGGCAGCATGTTTGCGGGTCTACAGTTAAAACAAAATAATATTTAATAATTGGTTATAATATATTGATAGATCTTGGTTGACCTTAAGTTCTTTTAAGTTGTAAAGTAGAACATCCACACAGTTAAATCACTCTACTTACTGCGTCCATCCAAAGGCCGTATTCAGATCCTTGGACATATCAACGTATCTCTTGGTTTCATCAGCACTGCTTCCAGCTGAGATGTCCGCTCCCATCAGTCGCCAGTCGTCCACATAGGGCTTGAAAGTGTCCGTCATCAGTTTGAGCGTTCGAAGTTCCTGGACGTAGTCCTTGGCCCTGGAGGTGCCAAAGTCTGTACCCAGCTGCCAGATACAGTCCGTGATGCCAACCATATAGGAAGTGTTTAGGATCTTCAGAGTATGCATGGAGTCCCACTCATCGGGGGCATAAGGAACCGGAATGATCATGGTCCAGTTTACGGCCCTTTAAAGAATAAAGCCCAATGATCAGAAAAGGGAGCGATGCATTTACCTCCAACTTACCGCGACCACCGATTAAAACCCTTCCAAATTATCTTGGTGGGATTTCGCAGCTTAGTTGGCGCATTACTGGCGAAGTAAAAATCTCCCACGAACTTGATGTGCGCATTTCCCAGCAGATTGGCCAAATTGGTCACCGCCCTGCGATTCTTACCATCCAGGGCATCGTACAGATCCTCCGGACGAACGGCGAAGCTGACAAACTTTTCGTTAACATCGTTGTAAGGACGATTCACATGGAGCTGAACCAGGGTATCCGCAAAACACACTACCGCCAGGCCCAAAAGAACCAAACACAAATGCCACATGCTTTAATCCAGTATAACGAATAGAAAGACCAAGACCGGAGACCTGCCCGTTGCTCGATGGCTCCACAACTGACCGGAGTTCCACAGTGACTACCTCTAAATAAACTCCCCACTCAAGCACTTCCACCTCAATTTGCTGCTCTTCGCAAGAATTTTCCGCTGAGCGGTGCCCTCAATATGATGACCTTCTTGCGATGCACCACCATCGTAACCCAAACTCACATACAAGTGGGCCGTGGCATGGAATGCCGTGTTTATCAATGAACCATGAGATGACCCATAAAGGTTGGGGTAAGTCTGCAGAGGGCATATTCTTCGGTATCTCCGCTTACGGTCACGGTTTTTTAGAAGTTAGAACGTAAGTTGTGCCGTTTACATCAAGAAAACTCTTACTCACTTTTTTCAATTAGCAAGGTTTCTCACACAAAGTTTAGTGTTACAAACCATTTTTTAAAGCAAACCACGTAAATACTTTGGGAGGTCGAATCTTTCGTATAATTCTATAAACTCATGGAGTAAAAGGGTATACTGGAGAGTATACTGTAGAAGGAAAATATAAATATTCCTGGTAAGAATCACTAGACTCTAACGGCAATCTAGCAATTGTAGATTAGGTACAAAATCTAAATAAAGTTATAGAAACCGTCTACTCAAAATATTAAAGTGGTAATTTCTGATGTTAAGTATTAGCTTAAAATTTCTGTCCACTTTTTCAAATGATTTTGAGTTTTGGTGTTTTTGAATCGTACACAGATATTTATAAATGTTGTACATTTAAATAGCGCGCTCATCAATAGATCCATCACCAATCACCAATCAGATTGTAGAAAGTTAAGTAGTTGCTATCGTCATCGATATATTTGTTTTTTCCAACACTAGTTGGTCCGCCATTTTGTATGTCAGATCAAAAATTCCGTCAGAGCTTGAATATAATTGCAAATATTGGCATTAATAAGAAACTTCGAAGCAATTGTAATGCAATAGCATATAAGTAATGGCTAGTAACCCCGATGAAAATAATAAAGACCCCAAAAGTGAGGTGCCACCTGGGAAAGATGACCAAATGACAGCATACGTGGAAAAATATGTGACCCGAATGGCAAGTTAAAACAGGAAGAATTTTATTTTAACTTTTAAATGAATTTTGATTTTATTGTAGTGCTACGGTAATGATCTCCGTACCACCCTGACCGTTGAAAAGAACAAGAAAGTCGATGTGTTGATCGCTAAGAAGTACACCGCTTTGAACTACTTGACCCATGTCGACAATCCCCAAAATCTTGTTGCCAACCTCCAGTTTTTGCACTCTAGGAACGCAAATATGCTGAAAGGTCTCTATCAGGTGGTCAACGCCAAAAGGAACGCATTCCAGGCCTACGATGTCTACTGCAAGAAGGTTCTCAGGGTCAAGGCTGACATGCAGAAGCAGAGGAAATGCTTCGATGAGTTCACCGGGATGGTATGTAATCTTTGCCAGGAAGAAACCTTTTCCAGAAACCCTAGCTACCTTACTTGCAATAGGAAATTTAGAGTCTGCTCCCTAAAGGTGTGCGAGAGTCTATCCAAAATGATTTCGATTTCAGAACTATCACGATCTAAAGAAGATCATTCTAAACTCTACGATAGAGGTGCAAGAAATCCGCGAGAAGACGGATTTAAAATCCGTAGAGCTGAAGAAGAAGCGAGAACTCATTAAGGCTAGCCAGAAGTCAATGAATAATGACATCCGTGTATTAAGTCAGATCGAACGAGACGCCATGTGAGTAACTACTATTAGTAGTAAAAGTTCAACAATATGAAGTTTTTGATATTCATTTAACTTCTTTTGCATTTTATTTGTTTAGTTTTTAGTTTATTAGTATAAATGTTTTGTATTTGTCTCCAGGGAAATTATCGAAGATTTAAAATCAAAAATTTCTGCTATGCAAGTCCAGCAAAAGGCAAATAACATTTGAACAATCACCAAAAATACATTGAATTGATTGGGGCTCTCAATCAAAAATACCTCATCTTCTAATAAATAATTGTGGAAATCCTTAAATATCTTTTACGTTGCACAAAGTATTTGATGAATAAAGTACTTCAAAAAATTTTGTAATGCTTCTTTAATGAAACCTTCATTAACTAGGAACTATGGCTCTCCTGATGATTCTAATCATCTTCGACGACGATCAAAATATCCTTAAAGCAGAAGGGCGTGAACGGATATCCGTTTCCAACATAGAACTTGCTCATAAACTCCACCCAATGCAAACGCAAAGTATGCAGGAAGGCGGAGAGACCCTCCATCATCACCATGATAGCGATGGTGAAGAACTCCCAAACGGCGAAGATGAAAAACAGCCCAATGGCGCCCGCGTAGCCGTTCATCTGAAGTCCCATCGCCAGCACCATGGTCCACAGCACCTCCGAGAGCTCTGAAATAAGATCCCAATTAAGTAGCAAATCAAGTACGGTCATGGCAGATTCTTACGGGCATGGGCCAAAGACAAAGCCCAGAGACGAAGATATGAGGCCGTGTGGGAGATGGTACTGAGGATATACTCGATTGTGTGGATGGCCTGGTGAATCCAGATCTCACTCATCGGCTCGTCATCCTCCTCGCTGTGTCCTCCGGACTCGTGGGACTCGGCTACCTCAGTGATGATGATCTCCTTGCCAGTGGTCACCTCAATCTTCTCTACGATCTCGTCCACCTCCACCACTGGTCCAGCAGGCTGGAAGGTGGATTTATTATTAGGCAATTGGCTAATTATTCCAGTCCCAATAATTTACCCTGTTGCGGCGTTGGTATTTAATGTATAGAGGTTTTCCAAGCAGAATCCAGGGAATGCAAAGAAGCGCCACCACTAGGAAGATCATCTCAAGGGTTTTTTGAATTGGGAACATGTTGACATCACAGCCCGGCAAGGCCGTCTCCGTCTTGAAGAGTACCATGTCGATGAACATAATCAGGACAGAGGGCGCACATCCAGGGGTGTCGGCCTCCACATCTGTGGTTGGACTGTACTTGACCCACTTGTAGAACATCATAAAGCACATGTAGCCGAACATGAGGAGCAGGAAGAGAACCTGGGGCACGAACTGCAGGATGATGTAGGCGTATTTCTTGAAGAATACAAAATTCTCCACCGACATGCACACACCAAAGACCATATGCAGCACTCCAAAGATGATCGACAGCTTCATCTTGTAGGTGTTTAGGAAGATGATCTTGTTAGAGGCCGACTGCCAAATGGGATCGATGCCCATTGGGTAAACACCGCGTGTGGCTACCGAGGGATTCAGCTGTAGCGTCGGATTGGTCAGCACGGTGGTTCGGTTGTACACATTGACCCAGCGTGTGCCAAAAACATTAATCGATTTGGAAAATATGTCGTTATAGTGGAATCCAGTGTACATAGCGAATAGACCCATCAGCATGATAATATATCGTCCGGCGAAGAATATAGTCCAGATCTCGCCACCTCGCTTCTTGGACAAGCGCTTTTCGTCAATCACCATCCACAAGCCCAGAAGGAAGAGGATTGTTCCGTGACCCATATCTCCGAACATCACCGCAAACAAGAAGGGGAATGTGATGCAGGTGTACAGTCCCGGGTTCACCTCCCGGTATCCAGCGATTCCATAGGCATCAATCAAATTTTGGAAACCTCGTGTAAACTTATTGGTTCGGAAGTGGGTTGGTGGCTCCTTCTTGGTGTCCAATACGTTGATAAAGGAAGGCACAGTGCTGCCCACACTGGCTGATCCCGCAGCCAGAGCGACCTCGACCAGCTCCAGCTCCCTCTTGGGCACCCAACCTTCGCCAATCAAGCACTTGCTGCCCAGATCCACGTTGAAAAGGTTCAACGTGTGGTAGATGCCCTTCATCTTCTTGACCATGGCACTCCAGGTGGGAAGCTGTTTCAATGCAGCCTGCAGAACGCAGGTCCTGTGGTCACTCGTCTGGTTAATGATAACCTGGAGGTCCTCCAATCGGGTCCTCACATTCTTAACCATCTCTTGGCGCTCAGAGTGTGAGCTGGGACAGGGATACATGTGGGCATGGAAACCAGTGCACACCTTGCGAATCCTGCCCTGCAACTGGTCACCTTGGAAGAAGACAACGAAGACGCTCTTGTGCAGCACATTGCCCGTCTTGGGATCCGTTAGGGCCACATCAACGTCGCATCGGCGAACAAAGACATTGCCCCGTGAAATTCGCCACAGCATTCGCTCGAAGGCGTACTCTCTCTCCCTGCTGATCACACCAGCCACAAATCCTAGGTGGCCATTGGACCTCTCGGGATCGCGGTGGGTGCCCATTTTATTCAGATCGAAGTTGTGCGACTCCTGGTCCGAAAAGAACTGATCGGTGCGCTCCAGTACCTGGATCATCTCGCTTAGCTCCAGGTAGCTGGTCTGCAGGTTCACATTGTTGGCAGCCAGCTCCAAGATCTCGGTCTCCGTTTTCTCTAGGTGCAACTCCAAATCAATAATCTCGCGTGGCTGCGGAGCCGGAGGGAAGTCGTCCATTAGGTCGAGCACCTTGTGACCCTCCTTGTTCAACTCGGCGGTTACGTAGCGGATGCGGCGCTCCAGTTCATCACATCGTCTTACCTCGCTAATAAATTTTCTCTGCTGGGCGTTTATTTTCGCGTTCAACTATTTGCAAGATGATAATAAAAGATTTCAGGATCATACAGGGGTCATATTTTAATATGGACACACATAACTATGGTATCACATTTATTTTAACCATCAAGCATCACTTACATCACGGAACTGAACACATCCCACTTCGCCCAAGGCTGCAATGGTATCGTAGGCTGCCTCCGGCTGCAGATACATTTGCACCAAGGACATCACCTCGCTGCGGAAGATGCTGTTGCTCTCCTGATTGGACCACCACTTGGCCATGATAACTGATCCTGTTCTCCTTGCTCGGCCTAAAAGAATTCCGGAGTGCGCTCCTCACTTTTGGAGCGCAGCTGACGAACTGGTCGGTCTGGTCACTTGACTTGGACGAGGAAGGTTCTGTGGCAATTGCTGACCCCACGAGCAACTTTACCGGCTTATCAGTGCAGACAAGTTGCCATCGCTTGATAAATATTTGGGGAACTTGGTGCCCAATCGAGCCATCCATCAATGTGATGGAATGCCCGTTACCCCTATTGCGATTCCCCTGAGCATGACTGTCTCTTATCAGTAGATACTTTGCCTTGGTCGTAATGCTCGGCCATTTGGACTTAAAAACCAATTGTCAGTCACTTACGAATTAATTTCCTGCTCCGCACATTCTCATACCTTTGTATGCACATCTGAACTTATGTAAATAATACCACCATCAATATTAACAACAAGAGAGAACGCTATAGTCGAGTTCCCCGAATATCTGATACCCGTTACTCAGCTAGTGGAAGTGCGAAGGAGAGTCTTTAACACTGACAGTTTTTGGCCGTGTGTGGGCGTTAGAGTGGTCGTGGCAAAAGGTTTTTTGGCAAATCGATAGAAATTTACAAGACCAATAAAAAAATGAAATAATATCAAAACATTTTTTTTAAAGTGTGGGAGTGGCAGTTTTGTGCGGTTTGTGGGCGTTAGAGTGGGCGTGGAAACATTAATCGACAAACTTGCGCTGCGTCTATGTCTCTGAAGTCAGTATGCTTAATTTCCACTTTCTAGCTTTTGTAGTTCCTGAGATCTGGACGTTCGGACGGACATGACCAAATCTACTCGGCTATTGATCCTGTTCAGAATATATATACTTTATATGGTCGAAAACGCTTCCTCCTGCCTGTTACATACTTTTCAACGAATCTAGTATACCCTTTTACTCTACGAGTGTAACGGGTATAATATTAATAATAAAGTCTATCTGTTTCTGAGCGTAAACATTTGGGGACATCCCAAAAGAATGCTACAAAAAATGAATGTTAATAATGCAGAATTTTGATTGTGGAATGTCTGCCAGATAAGATGTGGCGTTTGAGTTTTCAATAAATTTAAACAAGTTTTCGTTCTCTTCTTTGCTGTATGTTTATTACAATTAGTATTTATTTATAACAATGAATATCAAATTATTGCTTTCGAAACGGTTTTTGAGAATACTATGCACAACTCAAAAGAGGAATACTTTGACTACAGAAGAAATAGACAACGGAGGATACAAAAATGTGGGAAGAGCACCACAATACTGACAATATCCAAAAAATTAAACAAAATAAGAACATTTAACAAACAATCAAAATAGTTCGGGCGGGGGTATAATTGTATACATGTTTCCCCAGTTTGAGCACATTTAGATGGCTTACTCGTCCTCCTCGCCATCGAGGATGGCCTTGAAGCTGAACGGCTGGAAGGCGTAGCCCATTCCCTCGTAGAACTTGCTCATGAACTCCACCCAGTGCAGACGCAGGGTGTGCAGGAAGGCGGACAGACCCTCCATGAGGACCAGGATAGCCAGGGTGAACAAGCACCAGGCCCCGAAGATGATGAACAGACCAATGGCACCGCCCACGCCGGACATCTTAAGGCCCAGGGACAACACCATTTGCCACAGCACCTCGGAGAGCTCTGCAATTCGTGAGTTATTAGTAAGTTAATCACAATCCTAAGTCAATATATATTTACGGGCGTGAGCCAGGGACAGAGCCCAGAGACGCAGATATGACGCCGTGTGCGAGATGGTACTGAGCACGTATTCGATGGTGTGGATGGCTTGATGGATGTAGATTTCGCTCATGGGCTCATCGTCATGCCCATGGGCACCTCCAGCATTCTCCTCGTTTCCAGAGAAGCCAGTGGGCAGAGGAGTCTCGCCTTCTGCCAGTTCCATGTTGCCGGTCAGCTGACCATTGTGGTTGGCCTGCGAGAGAAAATTTGTAATTATTACCGGATCTATTCCAAACAATTAAATGAGAAACCTACATGAGCCTTGTTTTTGCGGGTGAACTTAATGTACAGGGGCTTGCCCAGAAGCATCCAGGGAATGCAGCACAAGGCGATGAGCACAAAGGTCTTCTGCAACTGCGGCTGTGACTCAAACATGAACTCATTGCATCCCTTTGGCGGCTCAGTGTTCTTGAACAGCATCATGTTGATGAACATGATCAGCACGGAGGGAGCGCATCCAGGAGTTTCTGGCTGGAAGCTAGTCCTAGCGTTATAGCTGAACCACTTGAAGAACCTGCAGACAGAATTATTCGTGAGTTTGGGAAAATAGTAACTAAATTTCGGGTAAACTCACATCATGAACACCATGTAGCCGAAGAGCAAAAGCAGGAACAGGATCTGGGGCACGAACTCCAGGAAGATGGAGGCGTAACGCTTGAAGTGGGTGAAGTTAACGACCGACATACACACGCCGAAGACCATGTGCAGCACTCCGAAGATGATCGACAGCTTCATTTTGAAACTGTTGAGGAAGATGATCTTGTTATCAGCCAGCTGCCACACGGGATCCATTCCGAAGGGATAGACGCCCACGGCGGAGCTGTTGGGCGGCAACTGCAGGTTCGGGTTGGTTAGCACAGTCGATGTGTTGTAGTTATTGAACCAACGTGATCCAAACAGGTTCATTGACTTGGAGAACACGTCGTTGTAGACCAACCCAGTGTACATGGCGAACAGACCCATCAGCAGAATGATGTAGCGACCGCCAAAGAAGATGTTCCAGATCTCACCACCGTTGCGGATGCGTGCCAGCTTGCGCTCACACAGAACCATCCAAGCTCCAAACAATACCAGAATAAGACCGTGGCCCAAATCGCCGAACATCACGGCGAACAGGAAAGGGAAAGTGATGCAAGTGTACAGGGCGGGATTGCACTCTCTGTACGAAGCCACTCCGTAGGCATCAATCAGATTCTGGAAGCCCCGGGTGAACTTGTTTGTCCTGTTGAAGGTCGGTGGCTGCTCGTTGGTGTCGATCACGTTCAGAAACGAGGGTATGGTGCTGCCCACAGCAGCAGATCCATCGGACAGGGCCTTCTGGACAACGGGCAAATCCTTGGTGGGCACCCAGCACTCGCCAATCAGGCACTTCTTGGTCACGTCCATGTTGAACAGATTCAACGTGTGGTAGATCGCCTTCATCTTCTTGACCATGATCGACCACGAGGGCAGATTCTTGGACACGGTGGCCAGGACGCGGCTGCGGTGATCCTCCGTCTGGCTGAGGACCAGCTTCAGATCCTCCAGACGGGTGCGCACGTTGCGAACCATTTCCTCGCGCTCGTTGTGCGAGCTAGGACAGGGATACAAGGAGGCGTGGAAGCCAGTGCACACCTTCTTGATACGGTTCTTCAGCTGCTCGCCCTGGAAAAAGGCCACGAAGACGGTCTTGTAGATGGGATGACCGGTGGCCGGATCGTTCAGCGGCTCGTCCAGATCGGAGCGCTTGAGGAAGACATTGCCCCTGGAGATGCGCCACAGCATACGCTCAAAGGCGAACACTCGCTCCCGGTTAATTACACCGGCAACGAATCCAAGCCGGCCGCGGTGTTGTGCAGCAGCATCGTTGTCTCCCGCAGCTCGGTTGGAGGAGTCCAGATTGAGGACCTCCTGGTCGGAGAAGAAGCCCTGCGTGTTCTCCAGTACCTTGCGCAGTTCGGTGAGCTCCAGATAGTTGGACTTCATGTTCACCTCGTTCTGGGCCAGCTCGATCATCTCCGACTCGGTCTTCTCCAGGTGCGCCTCCAGATCGATGATCTCGCGTGGATTGGGGGCACGCGGAATGTCATCCTGGATGTCGGGCAGGACGATGCCGTCCTTCTTGATCTCCGTCTCGATGTAGCGGATCTTGCGCTCCAGCTCATCGCAGCGACGCACCTCAGTGACGAACTTCCGCTGGAAGGCGTTCACGTTCACATTCAACTGGTGGTCAGAAAAGATATATAATTTGATTAGTCGGCGTATCTCGCAAAGACAATCGGTACTTACGTCGCGGAACTGCACGCAGCCGGTTTCGCCCAGCTCAGATACGGAGGTGTACGCGGCCTCCGGCTGAATGAACATCTGGCAGAGTGCCATCTCCTCACTACGGAACATGTCCCCCATCTTGGCGACTGCTTACGTTCCCTGTGGCGAAAAAAAGATTGGGGGAGGAGGTTAGTCTCGGCATTCCGCAGACGTGCAATTAAAATAGGGAAAAGACAGCGTTTTGTTTTCGCCCTCAGAGAGTGTTTTGTCTGGGCAACAATATCGTATACGATAAGCACTGAGAAAAATAGTGTCAAAAAGTGGGCTGCATATAATTTGGACTTCTACTATAAACTACAGATTTATTATCATTGTGATGTATAAGAAAGTTTAAAAATCATTTGTTATTTATAAATAACCAATAATAACAATAACCAAATAACCAAGCCTAATAAGACTGCCACATTGTTTTCAATTGAATTTTTATATATCCGCATATTAGAATATTTATACTCTTTTCCCAGTGCTACTTTGCCCCTATTCAACCCGATATATTTATGTACATTTGTATGTACGAATTTCGCAGGCTTGATTTGCAAATCATTTTATTTATTTGTCTTTCATTTGTTTTTCTCTGGTGCGGAAAGGCAATCACTCTATTTTCAGCTCCATATGGCGCTCGGACCTGGCCGAAACTAAACATGTGTTTTGGCTTTCAGTCAATATATCAGGATCCAAATATGTACCGGTTGCTCAATTACAACACCTTGTCACGTTCTACGCCCCTGAGATTAACTGCTAAATCACGTAACTTCAAACGGATCGCCAAGTGCAAATGAATTCGAAACTCGCGTTGATTCTTCAAGGTCTTTTCCAAACACATTGAACATCGCATAAAATGCTATACAGGAAAAGTACCGAAAAGAATGAGAATCAATTGGTGCTTGCTCAGCGACTTAAGTGATTGTTTGTATACAATGGGAGTTTATTGCTTTAAAGCACAGCGGAAGTAATTCAATGATTATTCCACTTTCAAAACGATAAACGAGTGGAACCCAGAAAGATGTCATCATATTATGGTGGAATAAGACCAGTTCCAATATCTAGAAATAACCAATCTATGATATAAACAGTCATTAAGCTGTTTCATACATATATGTATGTACATATGTCTAAACGGACCAATTGGGTTAGTACCAGTTTTCTTGACTCATTTCTTACTGGGAGGGGAATGTGGATGTGGTGCCATGTCCCCAAAATGTCATTCTCTGAAGTTGGTAATCTAGAAGGGTGAGCACTTGCAAGGCCATTTTCGCCGCAATCTTAACTTATTTGCTTAAGTTATCTGCAGACCCGCTGCAAAAGTGTATACGGCCCAAGAAAACAGTTTTTATCGCCATGTCGACCGTAAATGCAACATTTCTACACTCTTTCTCAACTCGAAAACTCGGGAAACATATGCGGGTCTCTACAGATGAACCAATATAAATTATGGTTATGGTAAATTAACTGATAATTGTAACATTATCAAGAGCCGCCCATGTGCAAATGGAGTTGACTTCTCCCAAAATCGGTGGGTTCAGATAATGCCACTAATTACTGTCTTTGATTTAATTGGGTGGGTGGATTCATGAGTAGCCCAGTGGCATATAGTGGCGGCGGGGAGTGGTGGGCAGGTCCTGGGAAAAAGCATTGGTCCGTAGTCGCCACCAGTCACCATTCCGGTGTCTGCACTAGAGAGCATTCCGCCATTTCGCTGTGTACACACAGACGACACCAAGGCTTGTTGTGACATCATCGGGCCAAACAGTCAACGACACGGCGACGTCAGCCTCGCACATTATCGAACTTTAGTGGCTCCCCCGAATCCCCGAGATCCCTGGATCCCGTCCAAGTGGAAAGTCCCATTAAGCGACAGCAGGGAATTAGCTTTTGCTTTTTCCGGGACACATAAAATAAATGATGTGTTATACATATGTACATATGTGGACACATTTACGTATGCGGAGGTACTAGGCATTAAGAACAAACATTAGGCATTTGTTCCCGAGCAAGCTAAGAAGATTTGATCAAAATATATAAGCTATAAAAAAAGTGTCTCCATTGTTGTCTAGAGCAATTTAAGAGAATTCGGATTTAAAGCGGTTTAGTGTAAAGATTTTACCAGCGCTGGTTGAATCACTTTGTAAGTTTTCTTGTTCTAAAGAGATATGAAAAGTGAGCACTGGTTTTTGCACAATTATTCATAGCATTGAAGAGCGATAAAGCGCAGTGTGACATAGAATAATAAAACACTTGGGTGACCGCCAAGACAATTGGACAGAAGCCAGTACATAAAGGGACGTCATTGATATCCATCGAAAACCTAACCCAGAGGTCTTAAAGGTTCATCAATCATGGGACCAACTGAAGTCTGATGGGAACATGGGCTTGAAACCCGAATTCGCCAGGTTTCAGTCATCTTAGCTAGGGAGTGGGATTGCACATGACTGTTTAATCCGATCCCCGTCCACTCTATGCTCCCTATCGCCTGTTGCTTCCCCTCGAACGTCGCCATATCTTTCGAGCTGTTTCAGCGTTTTGCTTTCATTTTATCAGCTCAGCATTTATGTAGGTTGACACTTTGTTGTTCTGCTCTGTCGTTTTATAACCAAGAATCGTTGGCTGTCGCCAGTGTGCTAAAAATAGCGAGTCATGAAATTCGCAGCCTAATTGCTCCTATTATTAATTAGGAATATAGCAAGTTCTCAGCTCGTTAAGGCTCATTTTAGAATGTTTGTCGGGCAATTGTTGCCCCATCTTTATGGCATTATTAAATTACTATTGGCGTGTGCCGAAACAAAAGTGGGGAAGTCCTTATAGAGCGGGTCTCTCTAATTTAATGCGGCTGGCTACTTGTTAAGTTTATTATGTAGTTTGGCGGCGTTACCTATTAACGAGGTTAAGTGGCGCAATTTTAAACCACATTTGAAGGATTTCCCATGGCTTAGTGGTGTGTATTTTAAACACGCTAGTGCAAGGCATTTCTAGTACTGGGTTTAATAATAAATAATGGAATAAACTTTTCGACCAATTAGGTTTTGACCGTTGATCAAAACGTTACGAGGTACATATGTCTGTATGTATTGGATTCCTTCTAATGCGTAGAAAATACCAGATGGAAAAGGTTCCTATTTATACATAACTCATAATGCGGAAATTGGCATGGCTCAGATATCAAAGTATGTATTAAGATATGAAACCTATTTACTCGTAAAAGTTTATATTTCTCTGAACTCCCATATAAATATAACAATCGCAATATTATATTAAAGTCATACTGAAGAGCAATATATGAGGACTGAGTAAACCTTATATTTACAATTATACGAATAAATTAGTATGAATTCACTTGAAACCCGTACCTCCGCCGACGAGAATTACCTCCAAAACTCGATTGGCTTCAAAAACCGGTAATTCAATTGTAACTCGCCTGCTCAAATGCTGTTTAATGATTCAACGAGCGCACTTTCGTTTATAATAAATTCGACCACAAGTCCAGTTTCAAATTGCGATAGCCCAATATCGCAATATCACAGTTCACACGCACAGCTCGAAGACGAAAAAAACACTGAGCCAGCTGAGAGGCAACTGCTAACTGTAAGCCAGTTCGACTTCAAAACAACAACTAAATGCCGCGCGCTCTCTTCTTCTCTTTCCCTTTCCCCTTTCTTCTCTCCTCCTCTTCGCTTTGCTGGTCACTTTCGTGAGTGGACTCTAGCCTTGTGTGCTCGTGTGTGGGTGTGCCTACTTCGATGTAAAGGTAACCTTTTTTTGTTGCCAAGTGTGCAGAAGTTTTTAAATCAATTACATAGTTTATTTTTTCGGAAATAAGTTGTAGTTTATTAGGTGAGAAGAAATGTTAAGACTAAATACTTTATCTATTCCAATAAGAACAATAACAGTCAGCTGCTTTTCTTTATCACTACCAATACACAAACATATAACACTTTATTATTAATAAGGAAGCGAATTAAGAGGCTGCACTGTACTTCAGATGCAATGTGGTTGTTTTAGTTGTTGTCGCTGCTCCTTGGCTGTCACACGCGAGTTGTGGGTGAGCCTTAATCACATTTATTCGTGGGTGAGGGAGAGGGAGGTGCGGAGTGGGCGTGGGGAGCGGCCGAGAGAGCAAACGAGCGGTTGACATTGACAACCCCCCTTTTGCTGTTGGGAGCGCGCTTACGCCCATGTGTGAGTAGGCTAATATCGCTACACTTCGAAGTTTCGTTGAATTTGCGCTCTGTTTTGTTTGCTTCTGTCTTTATCGCTCTGCGCTTTGGCTCTCCCGTTCGCTATTTGTTGTTAATTCGAATACGAATATAACTTCTAGTTTTTATGGTGCCTCTGCGCTCGGTTTTATGACAACGGCGTTTCTTCCACTGCGGGTAATTAAGAACTCGCTGGCACGAAAACCCGAACAAATTCAATGTGAATCCACCATGGGGGCGATCGAGAAACAAAAACAGTCCGCACTCATCTTTTATTAAACCCAATTGTCAATTCAATTCATTTTCTTTAACTGCTTCTGTGCGAGGAAAGAACCTAAAAATCGTACATTTTCATTGCGTCACAAATATGATTATACCTATATGACACGGCACTTATTATCAAACTATTAAAGGAACTCAAAATATTATAGTGCTGTTAAACAAAAGCAAGTTAATAAACGCATTAGTATACGCCCTCTTTAAATAGCTATTTTAAGCAATATCCTGAGGTAATAATAATATCTATAAACTACTAAGTCTATGCCTATAATAATATCTGTAAACTTAGTGTCATAGGAGCATAATAAAGTTTGCCATTAAATTCAGCATTATTCCTCTTGAAGTGCAGTGTTTGTCGACCACTCCCGATAAGATACATAAGAACTTATAGAGTTACGTAACTGGAGATCAGCGACTCGAGTGGCCAGGCTTTGGCTTTATATAGGTTATTAGCCGGACGATCGACCAACAACACTTGTTGGAAGTCCGCAAATATATACTATACTTGAGATGTGAAATTGCTAGATTTCTAGAATCGATCAGATTTTCCATTCATAAACTGGGTCTGCGACTGTGGCTAATCAGCAAAATACTGATTGATCGATGGGAAGTGCCATGGACAATTTATAGAGCGTTCCATAAATCATAATCGACTGGTATTTATTGTACGCTATTTGCAGCTACTCGAGCTCAGCTTTTAGGGTTTCCGTTCCAGCTGAAGATCTTTTTGGGCAAGGCTTCTGGAAGCCGAGACCCCTAAGATCACATGATGGCCCCCATATAATGATTGCATAAAACTCGAAAACTCGCGACTTGCAAAGAGAGCGCGACTCACAGATACTCTAGAGAGTATCATATTCACATGACAGGGGTGCGACTAACACATACACTGCGAAAGTGGTAGGTGCGTACGCGTACCCGTACCGTAGAGTATCTCACAGATACACGGGGCTTACGAAAGAGATAGCGCTACGCGTATCTGCCGCTCTGACTCTAGCTGCGACTTCTGGCAGGTGTTTGCACAATGGGTCCCATGACAGGTGTGCCCCGCAGCCCCCACTAAGCCCACTTTTCCGACTAGTGGCTGTCAGCAGCCAGCATCACGAGCCAAAGTGCACACAAATTGGGCTTTATTGCGGATACTCCCTGCGGCCAAAGCACGTGCTTTCGATCGCTTAGGATCGCTAGTTTCCAGGGGATATCGCATATACTAGGAGATAGCCCTTGGCACCGCTTTTACGCCTTGACCCCCGTGGATTTTTCCAGTTTCTTGATTACCTTCGAGTTTTGAGTTTTTCGCTTACCTTCTCAGCTCCGAAAACGCTTTTTATGTCAAAGACACACCAGATTCGATTCTCCGCGAGTGCAAACGATAAATTTAGAACTTGTTTGTTTCCGAGCGAGAGTATCTTTATTCGAATCTGAACCTGAATCGAGCGGATCACACGTCTGCTCACCGCCAGCGATCGACTGCGTTTAAATTTGGCACTCGCCGCGACTTCGGAACGAAAATCTCACGATCGCCTCCAATACCAATATCTCGCACTCTCTATTACTCAGCACTCACACCCTGTGAATTTATGCGACTCTCTCGGCGCGGGCATGCCAACTATGTATGATCGGGGGTCGTTATCACAAATCAGAAATCAGAAATCGACAAATACCCGTACTAAAGTCAAAATCCTCGAGTTCTACATATGTACAAATGTCCGCATTGCGTAGGCACCGCGACCGCTACCGCCTCCATTATCAATTTAAATTAATAACGCTTCAACCGAGTAATTCCCTGTTCTAGATAAGTCGAGTTGATATTGATAGTTATTTGTTTTGGTTTTGTCAACCACTATAAATCGACCCACCTTAAGGCCCTAGCAACTGAAAAGGGGTGAGTATTCGATCGATCTTTGCCTACAATGGGCTTCTATTTCTGGCCAACCTGCTTCCTCCTGTCCACCAAAAATATGTCAATTAGCTAGCGGATCCGCTTTTCAGAAACCCCATTTGTCATATCCATCACCTCACTCAGATACCATTATTTTAGATATTTTTAAAGTAACTTGCTGTACTTCAAGATAGTGAGACAACAACCCTAAAAAAACAAACGAACTACAATTCCTAGAATTAGAAAACATAATATTAAACAAATATGGTAATTTGCATTTCCAATTCCAACTGCTATCAGTGCTGTAAAGTGCAAAAAGTACCAACAGGTGGCTTTACGCAAAAGGCGTTAGTACATTGCTATACGGCACTTGGGTGTTTTTACTGCATGGCTCACCACGGCCGCACTCTGCCTTTGTTTTTTTTTTGATATTGGAATATCGCATTTAAATTGTTGGAAATTCTTAACAAAATTATGTCGTATGCCGGCTATAGCCAGCTGCCCAGTGGCAGCGACCAGGAGCGCAGACAGGCGCAGCTCGCGGCCAGCACCTACGACGTACTGCAGCGCACCACAGACAGTATCCAGCGATCCAACCAGATTGCCATCGAAACGGAGAGCATGGGGGCGGAAGTAATTACCCAGAAACTATCTATTAACAGGGCTTGCTAATACTGGCTTATCCTTCAACAGGTGCTGGGAGAACTGGGCGAGCAAAGGGAATCCCTGCTGCGCACCACCCGCCGCCTGGAGGACGCCGACCAGGATCTGTCGAAGTCGAGGATCATCATCCGGAAGTTGAGCAGGGAGGTGCTCTACAACAAGATCATCCTGATCCTGGTCATCATCCTAGAGGTGGGCATACTCGTCGGGTTGCTGGTGCTGAAGTTTGCTCACTTGTGAGCCCATGCCATTATATTCCAAATAACAGTCACAAAACAGGCGAAGGACTATGTCTATGTATTATTCGTTATAAATGCTTTGCCATAGATAATAAGTATATAAATGTATATAAAGGCAACGAAGATATATATACTCTAAGAACAAAACAAGCTCCATTGAAATCAAATTGCAATTTAAACACACTTTATACCCAGCGATGAATAGGGTGCTTGATTATGTTTATTCATGTTGACTAAAGCGTTAAAGGCTTAGACGTCTATAATATGTATAATGGTAGTAAAACACAGATAAAATCGAAGCTGGACATCGGAAGCTCTGCACTCCGATCCCTTTTGCCCAATCCCAACGCATATAGCCAATAACAATGATAAAATGTAGTTCGTGCAGCACGCTACGCCACGACTATTTGGCAAAAAGCAACGATAATTACACTCAGTGGGCGACACCTAGATAGTAGAACATCCGGAACAGTGTCTGCATAATACTTGATCTATGATAAACGGTTACATATAAGTATAAGCATCGCTTTGGAGATGCTTTGTTCGAGAGATGTTTCGGATTTCGCGGGCTGCACCTCCTCATTTCTTTGGCGCAGCTCTCCGCTTCAGCCGCCTTCAATTGTCCTTCGGTAGAACGATGGACCAGCCGAATACGCGACGATCGAAGCCACAGGAGAAGAGGTCGCAGTCGAGCAGCGGTTCCTCCGCCCACGCTACAGACGATACCATCCGTCGGTGGCCCTGCCGACTGGTTCGCGGCAATCGGGCGATTCTCTGCCCGTTCAAATCAAACAGACGGATCTGCCGATTGTCATGCGGTATGGCGATAATTCCTCCAGTGGAGACCGCCAACCGATTGACCGAGGAATCTGTTCGGATGGTGGCCAAGGCGGATCGCATGTTGCGCAGCTCCCAGACCTTAATTGTGCGATCATCTGACCCGGACACCACCTTGTCGTCCCGTGCGAACACACTGGACGTAACCGTTTCCGTATGCCCTTGGAAGACGGAGACCACTGGAATTGACTCTCTGAAGTCCCACAGACGGAACGTTGTGTCCCTGGAAGCGGTGACCACCAGGCGTTGGGTGGGATGTGCCGACACGTGAGTGAGTTCGTGGTCGTGCCCAGTGAGCGGCTGCAGTGGTTGGCCTGACTCCACGTCCCATAGGATAGCAGTCCGATCCCAGCTGCCAGTTATGATTTGATCCATCGAAGAGAGCCAATCGGCGGCTACAACCACTGAAAGATGACCTCCGGGGCCTGTGAACTCGCAGAGCGGAGTGCGCAAGGTGTCCACACGATCGCGATCCTCCACCTGTTCATCACTATCGTCCAGTTCCTCCTCTGAAGAATGGCCCTTCCTGACAATTATACACCCATTATTAACGGAATTTTAAACGTATTCCCAAGTTACTCACTTCGGCACTTCCCAGTTGACGGCAGCCTGCCAGATGTGGGCAGTCCCATCACCACTGCCGGTGAGCACGAGATCTCGCTGCTGATGGAACTTGATAGAGTTTACGGAGCCGGCGTGCCCTTGGTACTGCAACAGACACCTGGCACTCTCCACGCCCCAGATGCAGGCCGTGTGATCAGCGGAGGCAGTGCCAATAATGGGCTGTCCCGCCTTGGCGGCAACCTGCCAGATGCCATCCTTGTGGCCGCCGAATTCTCGTACCACTGTGCTGACCACCGTGGGCGCCTTAAAGCTCGAAACGATGCGGCTGGTCTGGGCCTTGATCTTGTTGCTGGCCTTAGCTTTGCTGCCGCCGGTAGCGCTGCTTAGTTTTGCCTTCAAGCTCTTGTGTGTGCTGGATGCGGCAGCCAGGAAGCTGCCTGCCCCTTCATCTACCTGTGTGGCAGGCGTGGCCAAAGCTGTTGATGAGGCTTGAGTGCTCAGTGATCCTCCTGCTGCGGATCTGGCCTCGGGTGGAATCAATGACTCCTTGGCGGTGGTGGCTATATCAAGCTTCTCCTGAACTATAACAGAGAATAAGTTTTAATCAAGTGCGTACAATAAAAATATACATATACATATGTATGTTAACAATAAATGGTAAAGCCCCACAGAAATATGTTCTTATTATGCACGAGGAACGGCTCCTTAAGGAGTTGTGAAGTATATATGGTACTCACGGGCCTGGTTCTCCAGATATAATTGCTCAAACTCCCGCTCAATCTGGGCGAAGAGGATGTGCAGACGTGCCCGGAATGGTGCATCCTCCGGAACGCCGGCCACGTCCTCCGTCAAACTGGTGAGACGCACAGCCCGTGTCTTGCTAGCCTTCATGCTCACTTTTCGCCTTTTTGTTGTGTATCTCGCAAGTGATTTTCTGAGCCGAGCTGGTCGGCGATTTCCGTTTCCAGCTGGGCAGGGCGCCCAAGGGAATCCAATTAGCGGTCAGAGGTTGCAGACTCACACTCTATTGATCCATCTTCCACTGCTGGCGACGCATTTGCTGCTTTGGCTGGCTGGCGGACTGCTGTTGCACTTGGTTTTCGCAATGATAATATACCTATTAAGGGTGTAGGTGTGCGCGAGTAGCCGGAACAGCTGGTGATGGAGATGTGTTTATCAAGTGGAATCGATGTGCAGTTATCGCAGTATCGGCCAGTGGCACACTGAGAGAAAATTAAACAAAACAAAAATTAAATAGCATTTTATTAATTATTTTACCCTTTAGTTATAAATTATAAAAGGTTCAAAAAAATGTTAATGTGTTGATTTGAAGTGACAGTTATAATTACATATTTTTGGAATTTACTAATTTATTGTTATATTAAATATTAATTTATGTTTAAGAATTTTTGTTTAAGTAATTTTATTTTCTCATGTTTGAGAGAGGCTCTGGAGTCAGTGCTGAGCAACGATTACTTTATTTCGAATCTGACACGTGAAGGTAAATAAGTTTAAATATAGATTTAAATTTATGGATCGGCGCTTATTAACAATAATGTATACGGGTTGATTATCCGGTTATAACCCTTTAAAACCAAAGTAATATCCCTTATCAACACTGTGTATTTGAACAGCTGTTTGGCCTGTTAATTCTATGTACTATTTTTGAAACGACAATTGGGGTTTCGAGACCAACAACTTGGACACCCTTTTAGTTTGATCCCCATCGAACAGCTGACAGACCTTCGGACCCGTTAGATTTCCCCGATCGCCCTGCATATGATATCATATCTCCCATTACAGCGCTGCAGTTCAATCAAACCGGTTTGTCGCCTTTCGACTTTTCGGTGGTCTCAGTTCACGTTCATTTCCCAACCAGTCCAATTGCTTTTATTTTCCTCGGCAGCCAACGAAATCGTTTAAATCCACCCACCTCCATCCTTTCATTCAGTTCGGCTTGGGAATAGCAGCATGAAAAACGTTTTGGATGTTTTGTCGTTGCAGCAGCACGTGGAGTCGAACAAGGCGCAGACCATGAAGCCCATCGACTATCGGTAAGTTGGATGATTCAACCTAAAGATACCACCCATGTATATCTGTGCCACCTATGCCGCAGCAAACTGAACAAACCCGGAGTGGTGCCGATGTACATCTTTGAGTGCGCGGCCAAGTTGAAAATGAAACCACTGACGGCAGCCTGTGCAGCCATAGTGTTCCATCGTTTCTCCCGGGAGGTCAAGCCCAGTGACTACGATGAGTTCGTGAGTATACCATGCCTCAAAATCGAACCCATCTCATAAGATCAACCCTCTGGAATCCTCAGCTCATTGCCGCGTCCTCGCTGTACTTGGCTGGCAAAATCAAGGAGGACGAAAGTGTTAAGATACGCGATGTCATCAACGTGGCATATTGCACCCTGAACCGGGGCAATTCTCCGTTGGACCTGAACGATGAGTACTGGTCGATGAGGGACGCCATTGTCCAGGCCGAGCTGCTCATAACGCGCACCCTGGGCTTCGATCTGAACATAGATCTGGCCCACAAGTACTTACTGCACTACATGAAGACCCTGCAAGACTGGGTGGGCACCGAGGTGTGGAACTCGGCGCCCATCGCCAAGGCAGCCGCCTCCTATCTGCAAGACTTTCACCACAGCGCCAATATCCTGAAGTACAAGCCCACCCATGTGGCCATAGGATGCCTCTCGCTGGCCCTCCAGACCTACGGCATTCAGGTGCCGCTCACCGACGAGTCCGACGAATCCGCCATGTGGTACAAGCCCTTGGTCAAGGACTTCACCAGAGAGAACCAGTGGGAAATCATCGAGAATGTGATCGAAGTTTACAAGCATGAGGCCTTCCTGAAGGCCGCCTAATCCCTCTGAGACTGTCAAAACCATTCCTTCTTCCATCTGAACTTATTTATTTCCCATCGCACCTCATGAACCAATCTCAGATTTTACTAGACGTATGCTCAAATCTCTATTGCATTTACATCCCCTTGCCAAAAACTAATAAATCTACCGGGAATGAAATGCTTCTGTGCTCGGAGGGCGACAGTACTTTTACCTATCCCCGGAGACGATAGATATATTCCTAAAGTTTAATTGTTTATACAATGATTCAATAAACGATTGTTCTGTAAAAATTATATTTTCAGTGGGTCTATATGATTATAAAGTATTTTAAGATTTTTGGTTTTGGCGCATTTATCACAGCATTTAAAAAAAATAAAAATTACTGTACCTATAAAATGCAAATTGACAACCACTACATTATAAAGAATACAATTATATTATCATATCGAAACTTTAAACACTACAGAAATATTAAATAAGAAAGTTGTTATTATCTTTAACAAAATATTGAAATCAATCGCTCTGGTAATTATTACTTTTCCCAGGGATGGATGACAGCCCTATGCCCAAACTTAACAGTGTTGGCTAACGCTGGCATGTACAAAAACAATGCTAGTTCGTAAACAAAACATATTTTTTATACATTATTTTGCCAAAGCGAAAAAGCAAGGACAATATGCGTAAGACGTGGGTGAAGAGGGAGAATATATACTTCAAGCCCTTCTACAAGCAGAAGTCAAAGATGTTCCTGCTGCTTATCTTCCTGGTGGGGATTTCCTTTATCGCGTATCAGGTAAGAGTCTGGCAAGGAGTTGACTGCGCAAAGAGTTTAATGTGTAACCAATAACCATAGGCCTTCTCGCTGAACCAGCTGCCCGGAGTGCCCGCTCCTTGGAATCTGCAGCAGATCAAACGAAAGCACCAGCAGATGATGCAGTCTCTGGGCAGCAAGCAGCGCGACGTGGACGACTTCGATGGCGGAGGAGGGGATGCAGTTACTCCGGCAGGCGGAGAAACATTAGCTGTGGCTGGCCACGAGGATCCAATCAAGATTGTCAGGTAAATAGATGGATGGATTCTTGCTGGATTCCTGGAATTTGTAATCCTGTTCCTTTACCTTTAGGGGCACAAGACTCTTCGACTACGACGCCTACAAGCCCAACTTCGAGGGCAAGTTCCGGTGTCTGGATGGCTCCAAGGAGATTCCGTTCGATCACCTGAACGACAACTATTGCGACTGTGAGGATGACGGCAGCGATGAGCCCAGCACGAATGCCTGCACCAAGGGGCGGTTCTACTGCCGCTACCAGAAGCGTCACATCACGGGCCGGGGCCTGGATGTCTACGTGGCCAGCAGCCGAATCAATGACCACGTGTGCGACTGCTGCGACGGCAGCGACGAGTGGAGCACGGCGACCAAGTGCCCCAATGACTGTGCGTAGTTGCAGCCCGACGAGACTCCCATTCCTCTTCCAACTCCTCCACCTGTGCACCCAGGACACCAATCTCAAGGATGAAGCTGTCTGGCGCATCACAAGCGATATTTTTTGTACGAGTACAATAGAATTGTAATTTATTTTAAAATAAGTAGATTGAATAAAAAAAACAAATTCCAAGAAGTACAATGGGGCCAGTTCTAGTTTTCACATTCAAAGAATCCGATGGTCGCATCCTTCGCTGTCCACGCATCTCAAAATGATTTTATGTGTTCAAATTGTTTAAAAGTATAATTAATTTGGCGCCAGAGCAGCTGTAAGATAAAATCTTTGGAGATATGTGAAAACAAGAAAATTCCCCATTGCTCAAATTGGTCATTTTATCCATATATGCTTATTCATTTTATTACCAGACTCACAAAAATCAGTAGAATTTACATTGGGAATTCTTTTTTGTTTTTTGCCTGACTTTCTCTGCACCTTTTTGCTTTCAAATTCGCAGAATTTTCATTTATAATGTTTAATTTACATCTATGACCTTCTGTAATTTTAGATAATAGGGTTCTTGCCTAAAAATGTTTTGTGCATTTTAATCTGTAAAATGTACACCGCAAACTCTAAAGCAATTTTGAACTGCAAATTCTACAAGGTACGAAATTTTGTGTGTAATTATTCCCTTATATGCACAGTAAGTTTTACTGGATCCTCTCGGTTTGCTGGCTTTCTTGTCTTGGTTGGATAAGCGGAAGCGGTAATGATCTCCATATCGATATATTTAGTTTAAGGAACGCGCGCCATTACAATTATTTCTCGGATCTGAATTGGCGAAATTCGCTTTATTCGCATTGAGTACTTCTTTGACTTGCCCAGCACAATCAGAAAAAACTACGTCTATGCCTGGCGAGAAGATTGCTTTCGCCGCCGACTCTCGTCTCACAAATTTGATACTTTGCCCCCAGTTTGCGATGGAAACCGGGGATTAACCTAAGTAAAGTACATTTTTTTTTTGTGGTTTTCTTTTCAGTTGCAACTTAAAGTAAGCTTACGTACGCTAAGTAATACTTAATCAGAGGGCTTGTGGGTATGTGATTTAGGTTGTTTAGATTTATGCGTCTGTGCGAATGATGTATAAATTCATTGGGGTACTTAAAACGAAAATTGCTTGAGACACGCTACGATTACAGTGGTTGCTCTACGAAGTTTATATTATGTGCGCAAATCACAAATCTTTTTCAATTACAAATAAATAGCATAGAGTGTTTTTATAAAATAAGAGAGGTCTTTAAAATCAGCATATATATAAATACACATATATATATATATATTCGGATTATGTATATTATTGCACTGATGAGATTTTGCTTTCAGTTTAGGGTGAATTACGAAAATGAGATGAGCAGAGATACAAAATACAAAAAAAAAATGGGAATAAATAAATACATATACAAAAAAAGAAGGGACGAAACACTGGACATATAATATAGGACGTGGAAAGTGTGACTCAACTTAAGCTAAGTGCTGATTTTGCTGGTGGTTCTAAGAAACGTTCTCTCGTACAAGTATACATAGATATAGTTAGGCTACAGATCTAACGGCAAAGCGTATAATACAATTTCTGCAGTTTGCGTTTCGAGCGACACTGATGATGATGGTGGTGCGAGTAGTGATGTGAGTGGTGGTGGTGGTGATGCCTGTAAGATGTTGCCGGATGGTGATGGTGGCGCGCCTGTGGCGGCTGCTGCGGTTGCTGTTGTTGCATATGGCTGTGGTGATGATTATTTACAAGGCTCGCGGACGAGGCGCTTAGGGCCACCGCCGACGAGATCAGGGCCGCAGCCAGGCGCGAAGAGGAGGCCAGGGCAAGCTCCGGAGCGGCAGCCAGCAGCTGTTGGTGGTGATGGCGCAGCTGCGCCACCTGCTGACGCTTGAGGGCGGCGGTTCCCTTGCGCATCGCATGCAAGCGACGCCTGTGGTGATGCGGATGCAGTTGCAGCTGTCACTTTGCCTCCTCGCCGGCTTCCAACAGATTGTTGCTACCATTGTTGGTGGCGGCCACCGCCGCCGAAGACTGCTCACTGTTTCCGGCTCCCTGCTGCTGCTGGATTTGCTGTTGCTGCTGGTTGAGCGCATGCACGTGCTGGCAAAAGGCCTGAAGCACCTCGAAGTGGGTCATCAGATTCGCCGGCTGGTTGTCGTAGTGTAAGTGCCGGGTGATCGGCGCATTCAGCCTCCGTAGCATCTCCGTGAATAGCTTTTCCTCCTTTCTAATCCAGGGGCGACGATCATCCTGCACCTGATAGGGCGTCAGGTGCACATGGATGTTCATGCCTGCTTAAAGAGTCCCACCCGTTAGTTGACTTAACTTGACATTTGCTCTCTCCACTTACCCATTCGCGTTAGTGTTTCCAGCAAACTTCGGGATGTGATCCATGTGTTCTTTTGGCCCCCGTGGCCGCCATCCAGCCAGTACATGTCTGAAATTCGGGAGAGAAGGCGGCACATGCTGCTGTCGTCGGGCGTAAGAGTTTTCAGATAGTGAAACTCGTAGATGAACTAAAAATAAAAATGAAAAAGGAGATAAGTAAGGTCAGAGGAATTATGGCCACAACCCTCAGACTCCGATTCAGCGTTTAGATGTATACTCTTCCCGCTTTGTCGACACTTCTGAAAAGGATGGGAGCTGGCGCATTGGCGGGTGGGTCAACTAGTTAACGAACCAAACGCGACTCACTTGATTGAGCACGACGCAGCCCTTGCTAAAGCCAATCAGCACCAGCTTGGATTTGTCCAGATTGAGGTTCTCCCGCCACCAAAGCGGATTGCTGTCGCTGGTTGCCGTGCATGTGGAGGTGCCCATGGCCGAGGCTGTTGTTGCAGTGGCAGCAGGAGCCTGCCTCGTACCACAATCGTTGTTGTAGTGCTCCACATTGTTGGTGGGATTTATCGCCGTAGTAGGAGAAGTCATTTTTATGGCCGCCGGCGTTTGCTGCTGCTGTTGCAGCTGCTGGTTGTTCACTTGCTCTTGGTGGTTGTTCACACTATCTTCGTTGCCGCCACCGCCGATGTTGCCATTATTCCCGGACACATTGTTCACTGCCTCTGGAACTTCATTGCCCACTATGGGAAATATTACTGCCCCATCCGCGTCGACTGTGATATTCTCCTGCACCTGCAGTATGTCAATGTCCATCTCCTGGCTGCTGTCGTTGGCCGGTGCCGATTGTGAGTTGGACTCCGAGGTGACCGTGGCATTGGATAGTGTTAGAGCTGCGGCCGCGGCAGCAGCAGCCACTGCCGCAGCAGCTGCCGCTGCCTGGGCGGCCTGATCCAGGATTTCGTTCTCTGGTATGGAGATCAGGCGCTGCGATAGATTCTGAAGCAGTCTGTGGGGATGAACCATAGTTTTCATAAGAGCTCTCTTAAATAGTACATTGTGCACCTACTTTTCTAAGTGCTGGAGGGCATGATTCATGGGCGTGTGATCTGGAACTCCTGCGTTGTTGCCCCTCACAAAGTTGTCAAAGCAACTAAAGGTCTTAAACTCCATGCTGCACGGGTAAATGCGGATTTTTTAAAGAAATTTAATATTAATATATGCAAAAAAAAAACTCACCGCACGGGCCGGATGACGATTATGTGTGACCGGGGAAAGGCCTCGCGCAGGAGGATAGCCGAGTTTTCGAGGTTGTATTTCATGTAGCCCCGGCTGTCGCGGTTCGTCTCCATGCTCTCCGGGAAGTCCTGGACGTCCCCACCAAAGTAGATTATGGCCGTGGAGTCCTCCGGCACGTGCACCGAGTGCTGGCGCACAATTGGCGGGCAGTAGACGATGTCATTGGCCCGGTTCTGGAATCCGGCCACGGAAAAGATGCGGAATGGGCCGGCCGAAGTGCTTGGCGTGCACAGACGCTCCCCGCTGCCGCCGCCAAGCATGCCCTCGAAGTTACGGATCCGCTCTTGCAGTTGCAGGAATTGATCAATGGTGAGCTGCAGGGTCGAATGGGTTCATAAGGGATTACTTGCTGGGCAGGGCAAATAAGGGATTAACCACCAATCGCAGCATCATTTTCACAGCTCACACACAAAAGCTAGTTTTGAAAACATTCCCAAACTGTCAAATCTATAAGTACCCCAATATCTTTCTAGATTTTTGAATAGAATAACTGATGGCATCCAATATCTATGATGTACTTCATTACTGGTTTTTAAACCTAAAGGTAAATACAATCTTATAATAAACTTGCTTTTTCTTTTGTTCCTTTGAGATAGAACAATTTGGGATTAGTGATATATAAATCTAATTAAGGACGCCGGTTTTGAAAACTTTGTAAATTACTCGCAGCTTCTAACTATCTATTTGTATCCTAGTAGTAGTCATCCTCGTACGCATCCCTAGGATTCCCGCAGCAGCCGACGAAACGCAGCCGAGTATCCTCCATGCAAAGTTTTGCATCCTCGCGCATCTCGCGCGCCTTTAGGCGCACCTCTTCGCGCATCAGGTTGCGACACATGGCCACCAAACCCATGCCCAACAGCATGTAGACAAAGTTAATGGCCAATTTGGAGTGCTGATCGGCGGCCACGGACTGCAGCTGGGCCAACTCGGCAGGATCGGCTGAAATGTCTTCCTGCAACTTTTGCGTTGCTGCATTCACATCCGCAGTGGTGGTCAGCGAGGCACCCGGCACAAAGTCGCCAAATCCAATCTTGCACAGCGAGGTCATGCAAAAGTAGAAGCTGTTCAGTAAGCTCCACCTCTCCCAGTTGGCAAACATCACGGTGCCGGTGAGGACGTAAAAGAATATGACCCACAGACATGCGGTTGACGGTACAATAACCTTTTTGCGTGTCAGGCTGACACCGCCCTCAAGGGCGTCTATCCGATCCAGGCGCGGGTGCTCCTGGGTGCAGTCGTGCAGGGAACGGTAGAGAAACTTAAACGATCTAGCCAGCACTCTGCCCATGTTGAGGAAGTACAGAATGTACAGAGGTATGCCAAAAGTGGCATAGATCACGGTTAATCCTTTGCCCCACGGAGTTCGGGGCACCATGTTGCCGTAGCCAATCATGGTTATAACCGAGAGACAGAACATCAGGGCAGCCGGAAAGCTCCAGATCTGCTCTGGACTTCTTCCCACATAGCCGTGTTTGACGACTCCGGCTATTTGCGCCTGGTACTCCCTCAGTACCTTGTTAGTGGCCTCTGTCCAGAGCCTTCGATCGATAATGTTGTGCTCCTCCGTGATGCTCCACAGCTTCTGGGAGCAGTTCTGGCGCAGCTCCATCACAAGGCCAGCCGTCTTGTCCTCAAACTGCCGCTCGATGTGCATGAAGGCAAATGCCCCACAAATGGCATAGATTACGATCAGGGCGCCCACGCCCACCTGGGTGCACATAAAGGTGACGAAGTTCCGGCAGCAGCGTTTTACCCGTTTGCGCGGCTGGTTGCTCGGCGTAGAGGAAACACTCGATGCCCCTCCCATGCCCCCAGTTCCACCGGGAGATGGTTTCCTCTGAAATTTGCTGGCCATTTCAATAGCTTGTGGATTGCATAACCGATTCGACGGACTCCGGATATCTCCCTTCTGGTCGAAAGGCCTTAAAGACCGACGGTGTGCAATTAATTGGACAGTTATCGATTCCCAATCTGATTTAGAGCACAGCGAGTGTGGAAATCAGCAAGTTGTCTAAAAATAGACCCACGCCTTTGCACGGCATATTTTCCACAAGATCAAACGAAAGATTTTCCCGACTGCACACAACCGATCAATGCGGGCGCCAAAATTCAACTGGTGGAAATCTGTTCCGAGGGAAAATCTCCCAAGAGCCAGAGAGCGAAAGAGCGGAAAGGCAGTGGAAAGGCGAATCTATGGAAAACAAATATTGCGGCTCAGCTATTTATGCCAGCAAAGTGCTTGCGGTTCTAAATAAGGCCATTTACGTCAAAATTATGGACGGGGCAATCAAGACATCACTGTGGTGCAGGTGCAATATAGAGCATTTCTGTAGCGAAAAATAGTTATGAATTGGTGGACTATGACTAAGCATCTTATAACTTATTAAGCATCTTCTCACCGATTTCGAAAAATACATTGAAATACCCATTAATATGTCATAACGACTAATGGGAAGATCATCAGAGATAATGATCATCATAAATGTGCAATGGAGAGTGTAAATTTGGTCCTAAATAAAGATTTAACTGATGTTATCTCAGCAACACTAATTCTATAAAAGTTCCTGCACAGAAGAAAACTCCATGGAACAGCAGTAATATTTCGACGTTGGGATACACATATGTACATATTTTTCCGACAATTTCGCGCAATTAGCGAACCCTAAAGATGCACCTCCTTACAATAATTTCGCAATTTTCCGAGAGGGATAGACGGCTAGCTGTTGGTCGTAAAAGTTAAGGCACTTTGATTAACGACGGTGTGTGTGGTGGAACAGACGGCAAGAGCTTTTGGGAATCTCGGAATCGGAATCTAATTTAGTATCAGATTCGGGCACTATTTTTACGGCGGGACGATAAATCAAAACGGGGAAGAGCATCCGCCATCGAGTAACAACAATAAAAACGGGGCCTGCCAAACAAACTATTCGTAAATATAAACAAAGAATTAAAAAACGAAAGCAGAGAACGCACTCAAACACACACGCATGCATAGGCGGCTGTGCTGATAGAGAAGAAGAGGAAGAGGGATCAAATACGCAAAAACGGAGGGTGAAAATGCGTAGCGAAGAGATAGATTTTTTCAATACCAGCGCACTCGCATTCACACACACGCACGCTAACTCGCTGCTGCTGCACACTCACACTCACACAGTTAAAATTTCACAAAAAGTTTATGCAAAATTTTCCGGTGGATTGCACTCTGCAATTACCGTTGCAATTCACCTGCACTTCTCCGCTACTTACGCTGTTTATTCTCGTTAATCGTTGCGCGTGAAAATTTTGGCGTTCTGACTGCTCTTCCCGCGTATTTCCCGTATTCCCTCTTCGTCTGTTTTTCTTTTATCTTACGTCTGTGTTTTCGCAACTAGAGCAGCCAGAACTATCGATGGCACTATCGGTGCTTTGTGTCCGTCGATAGTTTTGGTTCTATTGGGGAGCGCAAAAACCAGCCGTTTTTTATTTTTTATTTCCCATTGTTTTATCCTCATCTGCACAGTATTTTTAAAAAGTTTTAAATTTGAATTTGTTCTTAAGCACCTGGTATATATATAGTTGCTACCTATCGATATTTCACTTGCGGTCACTCTAACTGCCGAAAATAACGATTGTTAGAGTGCCCAGCGATCGTATTTTGTATAATCATTGAGCGGCATATCAGGTATTGGCGGGCTCATCTTCAACATTCAAAAAGTTAGAAACATCAAAACTACGGAAAATGTTTTGGACATTAAGTTGATTTATTCCAACAATAAAATAAAATTCGTTTGACAACTCTTATGTAAATATTTTGTATTTAGGTTATAAAATGTGTTATTACAACAACTAAGAGGCTTGACCTAACATATTTGTGTACTTTTTCACTAAAAAAGATTTAGTTGCTACTTTTTTTTTGGTATAAATATAGTTTTAAGTTCAAAATGAATATTTTTTTTTTAAATTTAAACAAATTTTTTAATTTTAAATTTTACAACAATAATGTCATTCGTTTAAGAAGAACTTCTTGCTCCGTTTTGTTTCTGAATTGAATATATTTTATATTAGAGCATGAAACAAATTACGGCAGAAAATAAAACAACGATAAATGTGTTACTTAAGCGTTTGGTACTCGTATTATGTTTCACCTATAATAATATAACATAAATGAAATAAATGTTTTTTCCGTAATATTTCCATAAATCTTACTGTTGTTAGCCTGGCTTTGAAATCTTACATCAAAATACAGCAAATTGCAATAATTTTAATAAAAATAAATCATTTTTATATTTTAATTTAATTCCACTAATTGTATAAATATTTAAACTTCCATTGAAACATAAATTATTAAAAATCAATGTAAACTGCTAAACTGACATTGACAATTTTAATTTTGAAACAAAGAAGTCGTAGGAATTTGTACATCAACTTTACTTGTTATCAAAACAATAGATGAAATCCGATTTATACATTTACTTTAACATAAATTTAAAAGAATTGTTTAGAATTAATGAAATTAAACAAATATTTGTTGTGAAAGACAATGCTTACTTTGAGTTTACTAAACCTTAAGCCATAACTTGATTTTTAAAGGATCTGTACTTCTTATACCCGTTACTCGTAGAGTAAAAGGGTATACTAGATTCGTTGAAAAGTAACAGGCAGAAGGAAGCGTTTCCGACCATATAAAGTATATATATTCTTGATCAGGATCAATAGTCGAGTCGATCTGGCCATGTCCGTCTGTCTGTCCGTCTGTCTGTCTGTCCGTCCGTATGAACGCTGAGATCTCAGCAACTACAAAAGCTAGAAAGTTTAGATTAAGTATACAGACTCCAGAGACATAGACGCAGCGCAAGTTTGTCGATTCAGGTTGCCACGCCCACTCTAACGCCCACAAACCGCCCAAAACTGCCACGCCCACATTTTTGAAAAATGTTTTAATATTTTTTCATTTTTGCATTGGTCTTGTAAATTTCTATCGATTTGCAAAAAAAACTTTTTGCCACGCCCACTCTAACGCCCGCAAACCGCCAAAAACTGTCAGTGTTGAAGACTCTCCTTCGGACTTCCACTATCTGAGTAACAGGTATCAGATAGTCGGGGAACTCGACTATAGCGTTCTCTCTTGTTTCAATTAAAGTTGCTCATTGATTCAATACATCGATGCATAAAAATTCATTAAGAAAGCAAACTAGCTTTTGTGCAGCGAAGTAAATGTACTTTTACCTATGGCAGCAGACAATAGCTATTGAAATACCTTTATAGTTTAGCTTACCAAGTTCGACCAATTACTTACCTCGTCACCAAAATAGCAATCCACAGAGGTTTTGGTGTCTGAAAAATTAAATTTCCATCCGCAACTCCGACCCACACCACAAAATCCAAGGGCTCCAATCCCAACCCCAAACCAAAACAAAAACCTAACTATTTGAATTGTGCTTCCAAGTAGGGACGTGGTCATAAAGGGCAGAACATGAAACGAGTGTAGTTGATATATGTAATAATAATAATCATAAATTTTATTTGGTTTTATTCGCTGCTTCGCTTGACATTTAAATGCTGCTAGTGAATTATATTTTGATTTTAATTTGAATAAATTTGAAATATATATATTTGTTGCTTGATATATATATATAGATCTAATGGATTGATTTATTTAAACTGGTAGACGACGAAAACTGTTAATAATATTTTTCATTGCCGCAGTGTGCCGCGATTTGGCCACTGCACTGCAACATTTGTATTTGTATATTGATTAATTGAGTTTGTAACTGTAGAGGAAAAATAAATTACAACTCACTGTTGTTTTGTATTTGCGCGTGACGATTGTAGATCATTTGGAATCTGTGATATATATATTCCAGACCCGATTCCACAGAGCAACCCTTTATCAACCAATCTTTGGTAGCTCTTCTTCCAATCGGCCGATTACAAGTGGATGTATAAAAATATTTCGGTTACAATTTATGCTTATTTATGGAAAAAGGTTAGAAAAATCCAGCTAGACTCCTTTTAGCTCCTTTTAGCTTCTCTAGTAGTTTGCTTATCGTTTCTGACTGCTTGGTTTCGTTTGTTTTTTGTTTATAATTTCATATTTATTACATTTTTGGTACATAAATCTGTGTGTAGTAGTGGTTTGCCTTAACATCTGTGCTATTTTTGCTTTCTTGTTTTCAATTTTGCGGTAGTTTATTGGCTTTAAGTTTCTCAACTCAATCAACTTATACCTTATAACTAAATAAAATAAAATTATGATCTCTGTGTGTACATATTTTCGAATGGATATATACACACTCACATACACGTAATTTAAAATTAGGAAATCAAAAAAGATTTTAAAGTTAAGTAAAATAGAGTTTAAAGAATAACTAGAAAGTAATTTTATACATTTTGTGCTTTGGACCGAAAGATAACAATTTTGAATAGTTCTATAACAAAAATCCTCTAAATAAATATGCAAAAGGCAGCAACCTTAGCCAAATGTTGCTACTCCCTTAAGACATATCATCGTATTTAGTTACTTTTTTTTGTAAAGTTTTGTGCCAAAAATATCACATTTAATTTTATGTTTTATGTGTTATGTTATGGGGTTCTGTTTCTAAATTTATTTTGCGTCGAAACATAATTTTGTCTATCACAAAATGTTTAAAATTAATTACTTTTGCCGTCTCTGCGGGGGCGTTTTGGTTATGGTAATCAAAGGGCCAAATAATCGATTAGAAAAATAGAATTAATCCGTTCAATTTCTTGCCAATTGAGCAGACTAATAAGCAATTTAAAAATATAATTTATATAAATTTTTTCAATCATTTCATTTTTTTGTAGATTTTTGTGATATGGTTTTTTCTTGTATAGCCTTCATATCAACTAACATTCTTTTCTTGTGGACTCATATACGTTTAGTACACTTTAACTAAGTAAACGTTTGACCATAAATATAAACAAGCTTAACAAAAAAGTGAGGTGGTTCAAGTGGTTCGAGCTAATCCTAAAATCTTCCACTTAACGCGTAGGACAAAATCAAAAGTGTGATAGAGAACACAAAAAACAGAGGGAAACATTGGTAAACATATATGTGGTACTTTATGTACTATATAAGTGCTAATGGTCTACGTAGACTAAAATTAAGCAATCAACAATAAAACTGAAATGCATTTGAGGTATATGAAAATTTCTTTGTAGTTGGTTGAGTAGCCCTCATCCGTTGCCTACTCTGCAGAACATATCGGTTAACACTACGATCTAAACATTAAACAGTAAAGTTAACTAAAACCTAATGTGACCTTCGTATGAGTAGTATTTGTGGGTGACTGTTGCTGTGGTGGCTGATCCTCATGCTCATCCTTATCTTCATCCGCATCCTCCTCCTCCTGCTGGTGACCCGGCGTGATGGGGTCGTGACCCCGATCTGCTGACCGAGTCAGCGAATCATGAATCAGCTCAAAACGATTCTCCTTGACTTTCTGTCTCTATTATTAGTGTAGTTATTACATTATAGTTTTAGGAAACAACATTTAGAAACCTTCGAAACGGTTTGTTGTGGCTGTGGAAAACTTTTCCGCCTTCGCTGCCCCTCTATACAGGGTATATCCTTCTCCTTGACTCGCAACTGAAACCTTTTCCTAATCTGCCTTAGTTATACACATTTATAAATTGATGGGACGATTGTGTCAAAGTTTACCAATAAGTTTAGTTAAGATTATCAATATACTTGTGTTTTACGCGTTTTGCCATAGCATCTTCGGTTCTACTAGTTTGGGTTATGGTTATTGCTTGGATAGCTAGTGGGTAATGTACAGACGACGACTAAATGCAAGAAAAATCCACCTAAAACTGCAGCGATTTACAATAAACTATCGCTGTAGCTGTATCTATTGCTGTAGTTGCTATAGTTGCTGATGTAGTAAGCTGGTTGCTGTTGCTGCTGATGCGGGTGATGCTGCGGCTGATGCTGCTGATGCTGCTGTTGATGCTGCTGTTGATGCTGCTGCTGCTGCTTCTGCTTATGATGCGGCTGTTGCTGCTGCTGGTAAAGCTGGCGGTGATGGGCTGCACTTGGGCCCCGGCCACGCCCTTAAATGGACGAGTTCAGCTTGAGCAGGCGGTCCGGATGCTTGACCCGCAGATGGGAGCGCAGCGTATCGATCCTGCTGTAGGTGGCCGGGCAGTAGGGACACATGGACCGCTGGGCGGTGTGGGAGTGAAAGTGGTGCCAGCGGTTGGTCACCTCCTTGCCGCAGGAGCGGCACCGCCACATGGTGCCCGGATCGCGGGACGGCGTGAACATGTTGTGGTACGACATGGTGTGATGTGAGTTATGGCCTGCTGCTCCAGTTGCTCCGCCGGCTCCTCCGCCGGCTCCCACTCCTCCCGCTCCGCCCGCTACCGATCCTGCTCCTCCGGCACTGTTCTGCGCATTGCCCGATCCCTGATTGCCATAACCAAGCGCCGAGGGACCGTTGTGCCCGTTGCCGGCGGCGATGTAGTGCAGAGGATGGTACTCGCGTTTCAGGGCCGCCGACAGGTGCATCCCGAAAGGGGGCGGCGGGGGCGAGGCCGACGACGAGGTCGACAGGGGGGTCGACAGGTGGTGGCGGGCGCTGGTGCCTGCGGTTCGAGAACGAGAAATAGAAGAACAGAACACACAACAGCCCGTCGAGCGGGACGAAAATCAGCCCAGAGAAATAGATTTCTTTGATTTTTTCAATTTTTTGTTTGGATTGCTTTTTGTTTTTTGTCGTATAATAGTCAGATTGAGAGAGAGAGAGAGAGAGAGAGATAGTGGGTGGTGGGTAGGTGGTGTACTAGTGAGTGTGTGAGAGAGACAGACGGAGAAAGAGGGCGAGACAGAGATAGGCAGAGTTTCGCTTTGTGAGCTAAAAACAAATATACTTATGCGGCATAATAAAAATATATCAAAACTAAACTAGGAAACTAAGGAGGAAGTACACAAAAATTAGGTAGTCCTTAAAAACAAACAAACGTCACTAACTACAATCAAGCAACTTATATCAATCAACGGAAAATATACATAAATGAGTGACTAACACAAGGGATTTCGATCGATTCTGCGTCTCCTCACATATTTCAGCGTGCAAATGAAATATTCAATACTCGTTTAATAATAAAGTTCGTAGATTAAATTTAGAGGTATATGTGGAGAATATAAATGCGGGCTCGTTTGCTAAAACTAAGCGTTTGTAAAATATTTTTATGTGAACAGTGCACGCGATAAGTAGGCAACGTTTTTAAATAGCTTGCACTTGAGTTGTCATTTCGAAAACGTGGCTTACTTTTCCAATGCACTGTTCAGTTACAAATTAACTTATAAAATGCCTCCGTTTGTTCCTGCCATGTCATTTCTTTCGGCTATCGATATGTATCATTATTATACCGTTGTATACAAATAAAATTAGTCACAATCGACGCATATGTGTAGATGTTTGTAAAAATAATTATTTTATAGCACAAATGTGGGCAACAATTCTTTATGATCAAATGAAGGTTTCGGGTGCTTGGCACATTTTCCCCGTACAGTCGTATTTCTTCAATACCAATTATTTTTTGGGTGTAACTCATTTGTGCAAAGAATCGTCTTAGCTTACACTTAGCGAATTCGGGCTGAAACTGATACAATATATATATTTATATTTATTCAAATAAAGGTAGGGTACTCGTAAATGTGGAAAATTGGTTAACAAATTCAACCAATAATATTAAAAAAAAAAAAACAGGAAATTGGGCCGAGGTTGAAAATTCTCTATGCGAATGTGTGTGTGTGTGTGCGCGCATGAGTGCAGGTGAGTGTGTTGGTTGGTTTTGTATAGGTATTGGTATTGATACTGGTATATAGTAGAGTAGGTGGCATATAGGTCCTTAGACATTAGTTCGATTTTTTATGGGCACCCCTAACATCGTTGGAAGCACAATTCAAAGCTCACAGCAAACCGGGATTCAAAGATTCGGTTTCGGAGTCAGAGGATCAAAAATAATAAAGTGATCACCATTTGGTTTTGTTTCCATAAAATTCAATTTATTTGATTTAGTTTTGATTTTTGTATTGTTTCATTTGTGTGTGTGTGTGTAGTGTGTGTGTGGGTGTGTAATTGTGTGAGATTGGTACATCTGCCTGTTCTTCATTTATAGTTTTATGATTTTATACGGTTTATGTTTGTCTTGTTTAGTAATTCAATTTGTTTCCATTGAAAGGCGGCCATAATAGATAGAATGTTTATTAAAAATTGTTTTAAAAAATATTGTAATATATATTTATACGTGTATATATAAATTTTAACAAATGCTGCAAACATTTCGTGGGCTTGCTTCAATTTGCTTAACTTTAATTAAACTGATTTCATTTTTTTCTGCGTTTTTCTATTTTTGTTTTTTGCTTTCAACATTTTGCTGTTGCTGCTGCCGCTACTGTTGTTGTTTTTTATAAATAAAACTAAAAATAGTTTGTATTGCATTTATTATTAATACAAAAATTAGATTAAACTAAGTTTACATTGAAACTAGCACGTCATTAAAATTAGGGGTTCAAACCACTCCTGATCGACTGCAAGAATGCTGTTAAAAGTTGGTTAAACGAAGTCAAAGTCAAGGAAAAATCGAAATCAAAATCGAAATCAATCAATTAATGAACTCAAAATGGTTCGAAAAGGCAACAAAATAAATATGAGAGTGTTTTTCAAATGGGGCTGTGTGTGATTTGTGTGTGGGTGGTGTGCTCGGTAAATTGATTAGCTTTATGACATTTATTGTAAATAGACACAGAAATCGTAGCGAAAAGTTACCATTAACTAACTGCTCTGCTGCTATATCAGACGTATATATATTTATTCATAGTGATATGCTAACACTTATTTTCTTTGCTGGTGGTGTCTCTCCCCATTTTGCGACATTGAAAAGGACTTTGAATATCCCTCGGGTTAATTGGGGGGGGCTTAGCACCGCTTTGTATTTACATATCCTTTGTGTGTTTAGTTCTTGTGTTTTTTACTTGCGTAATTCAAGTGGTTGGCATTTGCGTGGTCAACATCATTCATCATTCACCATTCATCGATATTCATCCATCATCATCTTCCTGCACCTTAAACGAAAACTAGTCATATTGCACATACGATACGATTCAAGGAGGACTGGCTTCCTCCTTTCACTCCCTCTCGTTCTACTCGGTATACTTTAAAGTATATTTGGATTTAGCACCATTTTGCATACCACACTAATGATAGAATTCTCTCGATTGTTTTTTAAAAAACTTCAATGCTCTACTCTCCTGCTTAATTAACATAATTTCAATTTGTAATGTGTGGGTGTGTTTCTTGTGTGTATGGGTGTGTGTATATGTTTAGTTTTACTATAGTTATCACATCATATATAGATAAATTTCTTAAATTTTTGTTAACAAAACAGCGTTAAAAATAAACATTAAACAAACATTAAGTCGGGGGCAGTATTTGATGTAGCATTATTAATAATGTAAATTTAATTCCTAAACATTTCATGTTAAGAAGTAGAACAAATAAATATTATGAATATGTGTGTATATAACATATAACTATATATTTTATAGAATTATGCACTAATTCCTTAGGCAATTAGACCTTTCTGTGTGTATGTGTGTGTCTGCATATGCATATGCATGTGCATATGCTCGTGTTTGTGTGTTCGTGTGTGCGCACCAATATCTGGGATTTGGCAATCAATGTACAACAACAAATTACAAAAACTTATTTAAATATACATTAACTAGCAGAATTCGGGGGAGAATTTTCAATCATATTTACACCGCAAGAAGAGTCTGCCAAATCAATATTAGCCCACGCAAGTGTGCATATAAGTAGGTATTTTATATCATATAGACTGGATAACAAACTCCGCCACATGCATTGACAATTTGATCTGGCGATGTTATCGCTAACTATAATACATCAGATCAGATCGGATCAGATCGGATCATATAAGATGATCGGTTTGGATTGGATCAATCGGCAATCGCTCACTTCGAGACTCATTCGCACACTCCCGTAATGGTTATAAATAAATTAACATTAGTTTAGAATCCGTAATCAGTGAATTAGTGTAGTTTAGTTTAGTTTAGTTAAGATTAGATTAGTTTAAAACTGCTTCGCCAAGATAAGGGCTACCGTAATGCATGTCTTCAGGGTTAACTAACATCGATCAAACGCACCGATTTGTACATCATAGATACATCTAAACTCGTTTGCAGAAAAAATCCCACTAAATGGGGTTCTGGTTTTTTGAGGGTCGATTAAGTCGAGCAACGTTATTATTCTATTTTACAATTGTTGTTATTAGGCGTAAAACACGACATCCATTAGATCGTAATCGTAATTAATGATACATTTATATAAAACAGTAAAATGGTTAGGTTAGCAGCATAGAAATCTCTCGTTAAAATGTCTTCAATGTTCGGTGTTTGCTCCTAACTTGCTTTTCCTATAGAGTATCAGAGTGATTTCCGGGTGGGTGGGTTAGTGTGGTTTTCTGCATGTAGTTTCTGTTTGGATTGTGCGGTCTGGGTTGTGGCTGTGGGTGTGGGAGTGGGTGGGCAGATACTAGTGTTAAATGCAACAACGAACAGGTGCAAGTAGAGAGGGTGCAGCCAAGGAAGTTGGCACTACCACCAAGAGATTTTGGCACAAATGTCTGACAGGTCCAACGATTTTAGTTCGTAAAATTTTTAATTCCATATATAGTATGAGTAGCTTCGAAATACAATTAATTTAAGCTTATGTTTAGTTTTAAGCTTTTTTGTTTGTTGGTTTTGTTTCTTGTAAATATTTGAGTGCTGCTAGTTAAAACCTTTTGCTTTCCACCCTCTGCTTTCAGCTGGCTTGGAAACCCTTTTGCTTGTGCCATGAACAAGACTTTTGCAATTAAAACTCCACTGCGAATAATTCTCCTACTATACTCTACACTGCATACTGTATACTACTCTATACTGTATACTGTATATAAGTGCGTGTGGGTGACTGCAACATCCGTATCTAGTTGAAACCTGGACAATGTGTCGCTTCCTGCACCGATCAGCATTGGATTCCTCCTCGCAGCCGAAAGTGCATCCTCTCCTTTCCAATCTACACGCCTACATAATTGACAAACAAATTTGGCTTACCCTTATATCGATTCAACATTTAAGATCTTATTCGCTTTTCTCGTCTAAATTACATTTGCTTTGAGTATCAATTGGTTGCTGTTGCTGCGGTTACTGCTGCTGCTGCTGCTGATGTTGCTAGTCCTGCTGCCTTTTGCTGTAGTTCCTAGTGCTGTGGTTAGCATAGCTATTGTTATTAATATTATTACTAGTAGTAGTAGTTGTAGTAGCTTCCATTTGATTGGCATTCGTGGGCTCGCCGCTGCGGTTGCTGTTACTATTGCTGTTGTTGTTGTTGCTGCTGTTGCTGTTGCTAATGTTATTGGTGTTGCTATTGCACAAAGTTTCTTGGGGATCGTAGGGCGCCAGCTGCTTCAGCTGCTCCATGTATCGCTCAAAGCTCAGCCTCATCTGCTGCTCCTCCTCCAGCTCATTGTCGCTTTCATCGATGATGATCGTCTGTGCAGGCGGAAGTTGCTGCTGGCGTCGATTTTGCTGCTGCTGCTGCTGTTGCCGCATGTTGCAGTTGCTGATGGGTAGCTGCTGCTGCTGTGGCTGCTGCTGCTGCTGCTGATGTTGCTGGTAGTAATAGTCGCGGGCATAGAAGTTGAAGGGCTGAGCCTTGCGATGGGGCTGCTGCTTGAGGTTGGGTTCGTCGGGACGCCAGGCGCCGTAGTTCCAGCCCAAGTACTGACTGTATCATTCACTTGTGGCATTGTGTTGCTGCTGCTGGTGGTGTTGCGGCTGCAGTTGCAGCATGTGCTGCTGCGCGAGGGCATGGAGTTGCTGCTGCGACTGCTGCTGCTGTTGCTGCTGTTGCGACTGCTGGTGTTGCTGCTGCTGCTGGTGCTGGTGTTGCTGCTGCTGTTGCTGCTGCTGTTGCGCTGCGTTAAAGGCCGCCGCGGCTGCCGCTGCCATCGCCGCTTGGGAGGCCACCGCCAACTGGCTGGCCGTGGGCGTGGCAGCCGCCCCCACCGCCGAGGAGGACATTAGGTTGTCGAACTTGCGCGTATCTGGATTGTACATGGGATGCTTGAACTTGCAGTGGGTGCGCAAGTTGTCGCTGCGCGTGTAGGTGGCCCGGCACAGCGGACACTCGAAGCGGCCTGGAAAGTGGACGTGGTAGTGGTTGCGAATGTGGGTGACGACCTTGCCGCACAGCTTGCAACGGTGCAGGTTGCAGCCGCCCGAGAGGCGCTCAAAAGTTAGCCGCATGTGCCAGGCCTTGGAGCCTGCGCCATTAATTATTTAATTTATTTCAATTATTCGATCGATTGCATTTTCATTCGATTTGTTTGTTATTTTGTATTTATTATGGGTTATTGCATTTTTGGATTCGATTTGGTTTTCGTTTTCGGTTTTTTTTATTAATTCGTTCGTTCAAACGCGCAAAGAAAAAAAGAAGAGAAAAACAATTTTGTTGTTGGTGATTCACAGAAACAGAAAAATCATTTTTATAATAATTCTTAAACTGTATAATTAGATGGTTTTCAGAGTCTGCGTGTGAGTGTGTGTTTATGGTTTTTTGGTGTGTTTATGCGTGTATGTTTGGTTTTCTGGTAGTAAATTCGTAATATCTGCTTTCTTTCTGCCATGGAAAGAATGATTACAACTGAAAAACGAATGATTGTTAAATCAATTTTGTTCATTTCCCTGAGACATGGTGTTATGTGGGGCAGACACTCTGCTTGGTTCGGGATTATCCGGGATTATATGTATTAAATTTTTCGCAATCAAATTTGGTTACACCCAAAAAATCGGCAAATATATAGTTAAAAATTTGTTCTTTTTTCCATGGGGTTTCGAGAATTTGGAAACAGCACTTTTGAACGGGAGGGGAAAATCATTATTGCTTTGTAAAAAGGATGATTGAATTCAAACGATTTATGGTCCAAGGCCATGGGTTCACTTAAAATATTCTACGGGAGTTATTTACAATAATCAGTGCAGCGACTGAATTGGATATTGAGGAACCCAAACCATATTTTAAATTTATGTATGTATGTATATATATGAAAATGATTCGTGTTGAGACACTTAAAAGGGATCTAGTAGTGTAATGTTCTATATAGTTTTCAATAGATGATTGTCGGATCCGATTCAGTTTCGTTTTCAGTTTAGCTTCTATGTTAATTTCTTGTCAAGAGAGCCCAAGAACCGTATTAGTGTCTAGTTTTGTCACTGTTTTCGAGGGGTTTTTGCGGAGGGCGTGGTGTTTCTTGTTTGGCAAATGTACATAAGTTGGAGGCAGGCAGAGAGTGAGCGAGAGGGTCGAGGGTCAGTGGAGGGCCATCAAAACGCAGATGAGGTTAAAAAATGAGACAAAACAAGTATTTTAAATGACTGATATAGGATGAAGACTAACGAAATAACTGTAGCGCAGCAACGTGGATATGAAAAGATAAATCGCATACTGTATATCGAACATCGAATGTAATTTATCGTTTATCGAACACATTTCATTCAACACCCCTCCTGCCTGGCGAAAACAAAAACAAATTTAGATCCTCGTCCAAAACGAGACAGACTGCATACAATATATATATAGAGCGAGAACAAGACAGAGTGAGACAGACCGAGTTTAAGAGAGAGAGAGAGAGAAATAGAGCTATAGAGTAGGATAGATATATCGAGTGAGTGAGTGAGTGTAGGCAAGTGTTTTGTTTAAGAGTTTAAATAACTAAAACAAATTTTCAATCGTTTGGCCAATTCCTGTTTTTTTTTTGTTTGAATTCTTTAGTTGTTCAAATTTGTAGCTTTTCGTTTTAGATAAAATCATAATACATAAATCAGATATATAAATTTAACTTAGTAAACATAAGTCTAAATTATAGGGGAGAGGTATTTGTGCTTAAAGTAGATCTTAAAAATTTCAACTTACCGTTAAGAGAGTGCGCTTGATGTTTTAAAATATTTTTTTAATTTGGACTCGTTTTAACTCGGATTGAAAAAAAATTATGGATTATGTTTATAATTATATTTTAATTGTGTTTAGTTGTTTTTAGTACCTAGGGTTTTGTATTTGCTTTTTATTGAATGAAAAGAACTGGAATTTGATTTGAAAGAGATTTATTAAGTAAAGTTAAAGATGTTAAATATTGATTTATCCGTTTCACAATATATGTACTTGTATGTATATCTGTATTTAAGTGTTAATTAATTGGATTCATTGCTTGATTGGTGACTATATCTAATGTTTAAGTACATCTTTCGATAAAATCTGATCTGAATTTGTTCTTTAGCAAAGCACTGATTTTCAGCGCTTCATAATAAACTATTTATAGTTTTAGCAACTTCAATCAACTTCGGTGGGTGTTTTGCCAAAGATATAGATCAGAAGAGCGTCCAACTTCAGTAAGCCGATATTTTTCTCTGGGGCTCTGGCCAATCAGTTTGAAATTGGACGCTATCTGAAGGTCATTTATTTTATTCTATTAGATCAGAAGTGAGAAAAATCGTGTGTTACTACGGAGCGTAACAGAGATAGAAAAATATTTAATTCCAATATTCTTGACTGTGGTTTGAATATCGCTTTATTTTTCTCACTCGTTGCTTGCTGTTGCAATTTATTTTATTCAACTATCTTCCTGCGACCTTAGGGTCTATGGACTAGAAGAGAGATTAGCTAATATGGCACAAAATGACACGAACAAAAATTAGTCAACATTCACTACAGCACATGTTAAGTTAGTAAAATAATAATAACTGACGCGGATATCGATTGGAATTCTACATATAATACTTGTCAAAGTTCCTCCACTGAGTACTGGTCGCGGTATTTCTATATCGATATAATAATCCATTTGGTTTGCTAGTGTCCTACAAAAAAGCATCTAGAGGTTAAGACGATTTAACAATAAGTAGTTCAAAGTCTTGAAATCAACTACGTGTAGCAAAGGTTCTGTTTTTTTCTTTTTGTTTTTTGTTTCTGATATATATAGATATAGATATACACCCAACTGATGGCTATTGGCTCCTCACACTGGATTACGTATACGTTTGCTTGATTTTTGGTTACTTAAAACACGCTAGTTGTGAAAACCATATGATCTGTTACTGATTTTTGATTTGATTTGTTTTGCTGCCTGCCTAGAGAAGTGATCACATATGTACATAGTGGCTAAAGAATCGATCCTTGATGTCCGCGTGCTTGATCTTACAGTGCGCCTTCATATTGTCCCTGCGGGTGAACTTCTGCCCGCAAACGGGACACTCATGACTCTGGGGTCGATGGATATTGGCGTGGTGCCAGCGGTTGGACACGATCTTGTTGCAACTAACGCATCTGTACAGAGTGGGCAGTGTGCCCGACAGCTGGACGAACAAAGTAGAGTAGTCAATGTTGTGATCCCGCCGATTTGCCGCCGCAGCAGCTGCCGCAGCCACCGCCGCCGCCGACGAGGTGGACCCAGTGGAACTGGAGCTCGGTTGCGGCGAGACCGCAGACGTGGCTACTGAAGCTGGTGCGGATATGGCTGATCCCGACGCAGATCCTGCTATTGACACCGAGACTGATCCCGCACCCGCAACAGAGGCAGGTGGATAGTGGGGTGAGCCCTGCGAGTGGCTGGGATGTGGTGCTGGTGGCGGATGCTGGTGGTGTTGGTGGTTGGCGTGACCGTGGCTGTGGTAACTGCTCAAGTCCAACTGCTGCACCGCTCCATTGCTGGCCAGGTAGGTCTGGTTGCTGACCACGGGTGGTGAGTAAGCCGCCTCGGCGGGGCAATCTATTAGGGATCGGTGGTGCGGATGATGTGGCGGATAGTGGGACATCAGGTGCTGCTGGCGACTGCATCGTATGGCGCGCATGTTGAGCTCCTTGCACTTGTACTCGCAATTGTAGCCACCGTCCACATAGACATCCGATCCCGATCCGGAGGCCGCCTCTTCATCCGGATGCGGAGGAGCATAAACCACCGCCCTTCTGTACTTGGGTGGCGTGGCATGGTAGGTCGCCTCCTTCATCTCCTCCGGTTCCTGCTCATCGCCCGCATCCATCTCACGACCGCGATCCACAACGACCTCCTCGATAACGCCTGGATCGTCGTCGTGCTCCCGATGGATTCGATCCAGTTCCCGATCCGGATGACGTAGGTGGTCGTGCTTAATGTTAAAACACTTGACGCGACCTGCAAACATTTGCTTGGTTCATATTAGGCGTCATCACTGTGGGGGTGGGAACTCAGGGGGTGGATATAGAGATGAGAAGACGAAGAGGGGACTTGATCGCGCTTCTCTTGCATTCCATGCGCACAGTGGGCTAAACAGGCCAATGGTTGTCGGGTGTGTACGGTGGGTGTGAATGGTGTCTAGTTCAACTAAGTAGCCACAAGAGGAGGAAGGCAAAAAAAACTGGTGAAACTGGTGTTTTAAAAGTATAGTGTGGAGCCTATGAGTAAATCCCGATTAGGGTGAACCAAAACTGCTTTAGGAAGTTGCAAAAAAATTAAAACCCTACAAAATCTTTCTTCTCAATTTTCAAATGTTACATTTTAAATAAGATAATTGAAAAAAATGTATATCAGAAAATGCTAGTTCCGTATATGGTATGAGTAACGATCAAATCTTGACCGGACTAACCAATGTTTTTGCAAATTTTTTTTTTATTTTATCAACTAACTGTAATGCTGTTACTTTATATGGCGGCGTTTTTTTTTTTCTCAAATATTCAGAAAAATTGATCAAAGGGCAGCTACGGAACTGGGTTTTAATGTGTTGATTGGTTTTGGGACATTTCCACTTCGTTTCGATTCGGAACAAACTTGATGTTTGAATGCGTGTGGTGGCCAAAAAGAAATATGTATGTATGTATATAACGAAAGGCAAAAACAAGTCAAGTGATCGGCAAGGACAATAGGGCTGGGATTATGGACTGAGGCAACTGCGAAGCCTGGAAATCATAATATACAGATCGATCGTGGGTGAGGGGTTGAAGGTGTAATCAAGTCAAATCAAGAGTCTTAATTATACAGTTGGCGGAGTCTGTGGAAAACAAAACAAATCAAATCAAGGCTGGACTTAAAGCTAAGGCGGCATCGTTTTGGATCGGCAGGACTTTATAGCTCTAAGAAAACAATTCAGCTAAATTAAGTATACTTTGCATCAAAGCAAATCAATCAATCAATCAACAGTGTGAAGAGTGTGAAACGGATTGGGAAAAATCATAAGTAAATTAAAATCAATGTTAACAACTCTGGTTTCGTGTCATTTTGTGGCATCGACAATTTTTTTTGGTTGGGCTTATCTTATTGTCTGGTATTTTCGGTTCTATATAATACAGATCTCATACACAATATTTCGGTTTTTCTTGTTTGGTTTTCTGGGATAGCTTTCGTTTTAGTACTTCAATGTTGCAACAGATTTTTAGCTATAGTTTGCTTGGTATTAAGTATAATATATTCTTTTATTTTAGTTTTATTATGGTAACACTTTGTCATATTTTCAAATTCCAGTTCTTTTTCTTTATTGGTTTTGGTTGGTTTTTGAAGGTTGTGAGGGGTTTTTGGACGCTGGGTGCGGGAATTTTCATTTTCTTTTAGCTGTAAGGTAATTTCAGATTCAGTTTCAATTTCAATTTCGATTTAATTTCACTAAACATTTTTGTATTCAGTTTGATGGAGCCAATGTGCGAATTTTGTCGCTCTCCTTTACACTTTACCGTTATTTTGGCGGCAGCTCTCGTTTAAACGTTTAAAGAATATGTGCAACACACACAGACACAAGCATACACACACACAGACAGTTAAGTACAGAGAGAGAGCGACAGAGAGAGAGAGTGAGATAGAGATAGAAAGAGAGTAGGCAAAAGAAAGATAGTTCGAATACACTTAGTTAGCTTGGCAGAAAAACCAATTGAAAAACACAGTCAGTTACAGTTATCTCGATACAAAACAGTGGGACAAAATATGGTTCAACGGATTCTTCACATCAAATCATAAATGCAGCAATGTTAGTAGAAATATCCAAAATAGGAAAAGTACAGTCTGTATCTGTATGTGGGCGAGTGTGTTTGCGTGTGTGTGTGTGGGCGGCATAGTGTTGGTGTGGATTAAACGAAAAATAGAACACATCGACTTTGGAAGCTGGTGGTTTTTAAGTTTTTCGTATTCACACTGAAAGTAAGTTATATTGTTTAGGTTTTCTTGCTTTCTGGTTTCGTTTCCATTTCTTAGACAATAAGTTGCAACATTAAAGACGAAAAGAGATTTGGAAAAGTTTTAAAAGGTTTACGTTTTTGAAATTGCATTTATTTTTTCAGCACAGTTTTGAAAATGTAGAATGGAACGAAGAAGGAATAAGTTATGAAAACAAAATGGCATAAGATCAAACAAAAAGCGCTTGGAAAATAACTACAAGTGTATCTTATGAAATTATTTTGAATTTGAAATTTGTCACGTGATTATTTTTTTATTAATTATAAGTGTTTGGATTTTGTTGTTGTGTACGCCAATTGAGCTACTATTTGTTTGGGTTTTTGGATGAAAACGGAGGCATTTTGCGCTAAAAACTAATTGGGAGTTTTCGATCTGACTTAGCACTAGTTATGGCAGCATGAAGAAGGTGAAATCAATCGATAAGTATAAATAATACATTTAAAATTAAAATAAATCGTTACTTAAATGATAATCGTATGTGTGTATGTGAGGGTGTGGGGAGTATCAAAGGTAAGTGGGCGTGTGTTTTTGTGTCTATGTCTATGTAAAGGTGTCATAAAACATGCAACATGCGGCAAACATACGACAATGGACTAGAGCCGCAATCGAAATCACGATCTAGTCCCAGCTCAAATGGGAAACTCGTCCTAAAAGCTAGATTTAAGTATATTTATCAATATAGAATACCATAAGATACGACAAACAACGAAATAATAAAGGTATGCATGTAGAGATATTCTGGTAGGAGAGGTGTTGATCTGTTGCTCTAGCTAGCACTTTGAGTCTTACTTCTCTTAGAATCTATCATTCGGAGAATATCCATAAATATATAGGGCAACTACAGGTACTGCACTTACAAAAGCAAACAAACTAGGGGTATTACTTGTCTCGGTGTTGGGAAAGATGTGGAAGAGAATGGGGGTATAATTTAATGCATGCAGGATTTTCCAGGAAGTACACATATAAGTTGGAGCTGGATGGGAATATTCCATTCACTTTAAATGTTACAATATGTACTTAATCACCCATTCATCTCCAATTCATAAGCATATTTTCTGAATAATTGAGGGAAATCTCCAGGGGTTTATTTTACTTATAATATATATTAGAATAGTTTTCCTTTTGAGTTAGATTTTTACGGGTCCGTAGCAGAAAAGGAACAGAATTAAGCTACATTTCCTACAATCTTCTTTACAGTTTATCAATATATATTTGGAAGGGGTTTCTCGCTTTTCTTGAACACATGGTGGAAACAAAGTTTGTAGTAAGGTAAAAAAAAAAATTGTATATCAACCAAAAAGCTAATACATACAGCTAATAGATACATAAGGTAAGATATTTGTTCGGGTTTCGAGTGCGTTAGGTATTCAAAAGCTCAGAGAGAAGAAGATTCTTTTGTGTGTGGTTTACTAGTAGTAGTTGTAGTTGTGGTGCTAGCTCGGTTCTGGCTAAGGCTAAGGCTAAATGGCAATGCTCAGCGTTCATCTACTCACCGTCGATATTGTCCGTCTGGTCCAGCTGCAGCTGCTTGGCGTCGTTGTGCTCGTCCCGCGCATCTGCTGCTTGCAAAGCATGCTGCGTGAGCAGCGTTGACATATCCTCCGCGTGCAGCTTTAGAGCGGCGCTCTTTGGTAGCAGCAAGAAATTGGGAGAGAGGGTAAAGGGGATATAGTAAAGCCAGTAAAGTTGTTATATAATACATCTCATTTTCACTAGGGTATTATCCATAACTTCGTGAAAGTGAAATCGAGCTCGAAAAGCGTGCCAATACTAACTATTCGACCAAAAAAGCGTATTCTGATAGATTTTTCTTCTATTATTTTTATTTTACTTTTATAATCCTTAGTAAAAACTAGGAAACTGTAAAGCCTTTCTTTTTGTTTGCTCACCAATTGCAAAATGCTGCAGTCTTTTTAAAATAATTATATTGTTTTATTAATGCTCAATGCTTCTTAATTTTTTGTTCAATTTTTGCCACTGCAAATGATGTTGATGATGTTTGCTTTTGTTCACGGCAGCTGCCCAATTCTTAGGTTTCTAAATATATTTTACTTTTCGGACATTTAATTGATAAGGAAAACTTAATGCTAGTGCCTATGGCTAATCCTGAGCGGTGTGTTGGGTCCTGTTTCAAGGCCCTGTCTCTATGCACGGTTCTTGCCCACATTTATGGTGATAATGTCGGGAGAACGTCGCTTGCTGCTGCCTCCAGCACTTCCACTGGGCATCGGATGTAGCTGCTGCTCTTGGAGCTCGCGCTCGTAGCACATGCGATGCGATTTGCACTTGTTGTGATGGTTGACGATCTCCAGGCGGAAGTTGGAGTTGCCCTCTACGAAGGAGGTGCGTATGTCGGCCAGCTCCCCGCTCCATTTGCGACAATGGCGGCAGAACATGGTGTTGGCCCTCTCGTCGTACTGCAACCACTCAAACTGATAGAGCCAGTTGGCCCTAAATCGACCACTTTTCCGGGAGCTTCCCCCTGCAGATCCTGATGGTATCGCTGGACTGTGAGATTTTCCCACCGAATGGTGTGGCTGCTGGTGCTGCTGATGCTGCTGTTGCTGTTGCTGTTGCTGCTCCTGATGTTGCTGCTGTGCCAGCAATCGCTGCATGGCGGAATCCAAACCCTCGTTCTGGTAATGCAGCTGGAAGCTCTTCAACTGAGCCTCCACTGCCTGGTGCAGGAGCATTTGGTGCATGGACTTGTTGCCACTGCTGCCTAAAAACGCTTCTGACTTTTTCACCTACACACAGGATTGAGAAAATGTTGTTGGCGAAACATGGATCTGATAGAAGGAAGGATTTTCTGGTCTTTACTTTACTTTAGTTTTACTTTACTTTTGCTTGAGACGCAGCATTGTTGAGATTTTTTCTTTTTCTTTGGCCGATATTCCGCTTCGAATTTGGAAAATTCAATTAAACGCAATCATTCACCAATCCTTCGTTCTGCTCCCATTTTGCTAGATTCGATTTGATTTACTTAAATTTTAAAAGAATACAATTTTTGAGCCACGCTGTCTCATGTTTTTGGGAAGCATTTTGCAATTGGCTAGCTTAGAGGTATATAGCTGATTTAAACAAAAAGAATGTTCTGTACAGTAGCTGGAACCATCGTACCGGTTCAAAAAGAAAAAACCTTAACAAACTAAACGATGCAGCAACAAAATCATTATCGAAATTCCATCAAAAATTGAGATGTACTCTATTCAATCGACTACTCTGATCTGACTGACCAAACTTACCGGCAAGTAATCGGGCGGCAGGGCCACGTGGTGTTCCCGATGCTGCTGCTGCTGCTGCTGCTGGGCATCCATCAGCTCCTGCTTGATGCTCAGCGACTGGCTCAGACCGCTCAGGGCGCTGGCCGCGCCCACATTGCCCCCACCGCCGCCCAGATGGACGCTGGTGGTCATCGAGAGCGGCGAGTCGTGGCGACCGCCGGCGTCCTCCGATTCCGATGTGCTGCCGCCTGTTTTGGGCACGGGACTCGACTTGAAGTTGGCCTAAAAACAAGACGTTTATTTGGAAATTAGATACCGCTACACAAGTAGAACCCAACAAGAAATCAATTACATCCTAAATATTTATCCAAGACTACATACAAGTATAGGTTTATAGGAGATTTGAAAGTTCTGGGAGAGAGTCTTATCGAAGGGGAGAGCGGCACGTGCCTGGCCCGCAAGAGTCACGCCCGCTGATAACACCCGAAAGCCGAAATAGCTGCCAAAAACAGCAGCGTCGCCCTATTTGATCGGCCTCAGTTGATACCGCAGTCATGTGAGCGAGTGGAGCGCGTTCCCCTCGTATCGCACATGCCAAACATAAATGTTGATATTGTTTGTTTGTTTGGTTGCCGGCCTGCTTCCCCACCAACCACCACCCACAGACCGATAGTGAAAAGTTTGGCAAGTTTATGGCAAAGCGGCACGAAGGTCGACGCATTGGGTGGTACGCCAAATAAATATATGTGTAAGATATGGCATCAACTCTCTAACCGGGTTTTGTCTGATTTAAGTTGTTGATATGTGTTAAGACCTCGAATGACACTTGGGCAAATCTGCACTCTTTATAGGGGCTCTCACTTTATGGGCTTCTAAAGTTTAGTTTATCAGCTATTTCAGTTTGTAAATACATAAGAATAAAAAAGGGGATTTCTTGCTAAACAGTTTTAACTGGAACTCAAATTAGATTCAATAAACTACCACACATATGTTATTATACCCGTTACTCGTATAGTAAAAGGGTATACTGGATTCGTTGAAAAGTATGTAACAGGCAGAAGGAAGCGTTTTCGACAATATAAAGTATATATATTCTTGATCAGGATCAATAGCCGAGTCGATATGACCATGTCCGTCTGTCCGTCCGTCGGTTTGTGGGCGTTATAGTGGGCGTGGCAAAAAGTTTTTTTGCAAATCGATAGAAATTTACAAGACCAATACAAAAATGGAAAAATATCAAAACATTTTTATAAAGTGTGGGCGTGGCAGGTTTGGGCGGTTTGTGGGCGTTAAAGTGGGCGTGGCAGCATGATTCGACAAACTTGCGCTGCGTCTATGTCCCTGGAGTCTGTATGCTTAATCTCAACTTTCTAGCTTTTGTAGTTCCTGAGATCTCGACGTTCATACGGACAGACAGACGGACGGACAGACGGACATGGCCAAATCGACTCGGCTATTGATCCTGATCAAGAATATATATACTTTATATGGTCGGAAACGCTTCCTTCTGCCTGTTACATACTTTTCAACGAATCTAGTATACCCTTTTACTCTACAAGTAACGGGTATAAAAATATCAAAACATATTTTAAGTGTGGGCGTGGCAGCTTTGGGAGGTTTGTGGGCGTTAGAGTGGGCGTGAAAAAAAGTTTTTTGGCAAATCGATAGAAATTTACAAGACCAATGGCAACATGAATCGACAAACTTGCGCTGCTTCTATGTCTCTGGAGTCTGTATGCTTAATCTCAACTTTCTAGCTTTAGTAGTTCCTGAGACCTGAGATCGACCCGGCTATTGATCCTTTATATGGTCGGAAACGCTTCCTTCTGCCTGTTACATACTTTTCAACGAATCTAGTATACCCTCTTACTCTACGAGTAACGGGAATAATACATAAGCTTATTATCTCACATACATTGTAAAGCTGCGTTTAAAACTGCATGAAGTATTTATAACTTAATTATAATGTAACTAATAAGCATTTGTCGCCTGTTTGAATGTGAGATTATTTCTAATTAATTTTAATTGTCAGGCAATTAAAGTACAAACCACAAAAAAACAACATTTAAATGCGGAATTGCTGGCTGACTGACGGAGCTGGCAAATTGTTTAGGTATTTTTGTGGGGAAAACAAAAACCAGAAACAGAGGTAATTTAATTGCGAGGGCAAAGAGCTGGCCAATAAAACAATTAAATAAACACGGAAGGCTAGCTTCGGGGACCTTAGCTGCTTTTTTATGCAGAAGACTGCGTGTAGGCAGGCCATTATATCCGTATTCTGATTGGGAGAATGAAACAATGAAAATGTTTTAAAATTACTTTTTAAATTCTAAGGAATTATTTATCTTACATAAAAATAGCAATCAGTATGCAGTTTTGTATAAAGATTCCAAGTCGATTGCTTCTCCAAACCAATTAAAACCATTCTGGGCATGATGGTTTATGGGATAGGATTCTAGTGCACTACTTGTTCAGTGGACCGTGCTCACCTGAGAGTCCTGCGGGTAGTGCCTGTCCTGGTGGCTCGAGGACAGCGAGTTATCACAGTTGGATGATGAGTTCTTACGTCTGCGCTTACTACTACTCAGCTGCTCCACCGGCGTGGTGGATAGCTCCCTGTCCCTGTCTCGCTCACGCTCACGCTCTCTTTCCCGCTCCCGCTCACGTTCTCCGCTGTTGTTGCGCTCCCTATTGCTGCTGTTGTTGTTATTGCTGCTGCTATTGTTGTTATTATTGTTGTTGTTGTTGCCGGTACTACTGCTGTTGCTATTGTTGTTATCCTTGTTGCTGTAATCCAGCTGCAACAGATCATCGCGACTATCCGTCCGCTCGAGCGTACCGCGCTCGCTTCCCCGATCGCTGCATCCGTCGGCGCTGGCACTTCGATTGGCAGCCGCTGCCACAGCAGCCGCTACAGCCGCGGCCGCCGCCGCTGCACTGGCGCTGCCCACGCTCGGAGATCGTTCGCCGCCGGTGGGCGTGGTCAGGCCCAGGGCGACGGCAGCCGCATTGACATTGCCGCCGGCGGCCGCTACCGCCGCTGCTGCCGCCGCCGCCGCTGCCGCCGCCGAGCTGCGTTCGCTCATGCTGCTGCTGCTGCGCTGCGTCAGCTCGTCGCGCAGATCCCGTTCGCAGCGGGAGCGCAGGGAGTCGCGGGAGTCGCGCATCGCATCGGCCACGCCCCCAGCGCCGCCCAGGCCGCCGGTGTAATTACTCGGCCCACGTCCGGTCGGCGAACTGGCCGCCGAGTCGCGCAGCTTGTCGCAATCGGAGCGGTAGTTCAGATTGTTGTTATCTGTGAGACCACGCACCTGCAAGAGTCCCAAGTAATATACATGTTATTATAAGTTCATGTTGAATTGTTGATAGAGGGGGAAAGCGGACAAAAATTCGGGCATTCTCCCATTTAAAAACAAGACTATTAAATGTTAACTGACATACTTTCTTGAAAGTAATACTAAGATCGTCTATGACAAAACAACAATTCTTCTATTAAATTTAACTAATAAATCGCAAGTTTCTGGTTCTGTAGACGATCGCTTTACCGAATGCCCTCCGAATATCCCTTATTACTTAAAGTAAACCCCAATTTACACATACCTGCAGGCTCTCGGCCGTCTTGAGAAACATGGGCAGCGAACTCTGACCCACGTTGACCTCGCCCTTGTACATGAAGTCGAGCAGAGATCGCATCTCTGAGTATCTGACATCTTTCAAGTAGATGATGGGATGTGGATGCTGGTTCTGTAGGAAAATCGTCTCGAAGTACGGACTGCAGGCTGACAGGATGGTCTGGTGAGCCTGTGATAGAATACGAATTATGTCAGCTATGTACATATATACTTCCAAATGTATCTCAGAGACGCACCTTGACTGTTTCTCCCTCGCAGGCGAGCGTGACGTCGCATAGCGCCTCCCGCTGCAGCAGTGAGGTGAGCACGCCGGTCAGATTTGTGGGATGATTGTTCCAGCGCAAGCAGAATTGCTGGTCCATCGCTCCTTGGTCAGTGTTGTACCTGTAATGTGGAAGGCAAATGCATAAGTACGTGACGAGACAAGAGCACATTCAAATTAATTGGCACTTCCCATAAATTCATTTCATTTTTGAATTCTGCATAAGTTCATGCAGTATAAACCTACTTTGTTTTTTAATTATAGTACAAATAAGTGTTGGGTAGCGCAGCCTAAATGGGAAAATCCCGTTTGATACTAAAAATAATACCCAAGCGTAGACAAACTTCTCCGTGCACTCTATTTTTAAACCGGAAACGGAAGTGTCAAGCTTTCGACCCCGTTATCTCTATCGCCGCCATGGCACACATTTTTGGTCGTGTGTATCGGTGTACAAGAAATACCAATGATTATTTGTCATGGAACACAATTGCTCATTACAATTACCAAATGCTCGGGGCTGTTCTCAATTATTTATTGCGTTTCCGGCGCCCGATAACAAACCGCACCATGCGTGTTGTTGTTGTGGTGCTGCCAAACTCCGCAAACTCCACAGTTGCATCTGTATTAGAGTGTTAATTGCCATTTTGCCATGTTGCCGCCATGTTTGGCTGCTGGCTAACTGTTAATTACTCGGCCAAATAGACGAGCAATCTATGCAAATTTGGTTGACAAACCACCGATGGAAGGGACTGGTGGCATAATGGATGGCATTCGGGGCTTATCTATCGCACAATTTATGGAGCCTACCTTCCCCCCTCTCCCTGCCCCTACCACCAACCACCTCCTTACATAGCTAAGAGCCTAAGAATAGAGTTTATATTCATATGCTTATATTTCTTTATTACATTCGCCTGGAATCCACCGCCTAATCTCAATGGCCTTTGCCCAGAGTCCAGTGCGTTTACAGCGGGTAAAGTGAAGGAGCGAAATGGGGCTCCGATAAGAGGTACTTTTACTTTTCTTTTAATATACCACTGCGATTTTCAATAAACATCATAAAGTAGTGTGCTAAATAACTTTCAGTTTCTGTAACACTTCAAAAAATTTCTATCATATTCAAAAGCAATGTGTAGCGCATAAGATTTATGATTGGTTGACCCATAAGTACCCTGTAAAAAAGAGGGAAACTAAGAGAGATCGCGAGAGCTTTAAGCTTTTGCCGGCGACGCGAGCGCCTAACAAAATAAATAAACAAAACGTCAAAGAACTTTTTCGCAAACTGAACTGCTGACCGTGAGAAAGAGGTGTTCAATGAGGAGCGAAAGGGAGGGCCCGATGCGCCACGAAAGAGAGGCTGATAGTGGGAAAAACAGAGAAAGAAAGACAGAGAGAGCGAGCGCCAGTGGGTGCGCGCGTGCGAGAGATTAGATCGGTTCGGTATGCGCACTAATGTATGTATGTATATGTGTTTGCTCTGGTAATAACAACAATTACAGCGTGTGTGCGTGTATTACCCGCTGTCGTAAGCGTTTTTTATTGGCGATGTTCTATCTCCCTTGCTCTCTTTCTTTATTTGTGTAATTTGATTTCAAAATAAACTAAAATCGCTTCAATCGTCAACTTTCGTTTTCGTTCGCCCACAACTTTTTTGCATTCTTTTGCTATCTTTCTCGCTCTCTGTAAAAGGTTCTAAATGTTGGGTTTTATATCTGCATTATTCAATATGTGCTCTGTATTTTTATTCGAAAATTTCGCAACGCAAAGTTGTGCTTTCCATTTTTGAATTTTAAATTTAGCTGAGTTCAATTTCAGTTTCGCAAGTCTTAGTGATATGATTCAATCACGTGTTTTATAACAACTTGATTTGTATATATTTGTAGGATTGTTTTGCAACTCTTAGGGGTTAAACACAAGAAATTGTATAAATAAAGTTTTTATCATAAAGTATTTTTTTAATAGTTTATTTTATGGTCATTTGCTATGAAATAATTTATGAAAGAACTATACAATGGTAATAAATAAAGACAGCCAAAATAATTGCAAAACCCAGAAGGTTATCATTTCCGATTGTCACTCAAATGAGTAAAAACTGATTAATAGAAATAAAAATAAATAAAGACCAGCGAAGCCTTTGTAAGCATTAAATATTTATCGAATTGTTTAGATTGTGGTGAAATGAAGGTATATTTTCGAAATAAGCACTATCATTTGGTAATAAAGTAAAATAAATAAAACTTCTCATCTTTTGAAATCCGGTTTGACGGCAGTCAGAAATATATTGTTCGTTGCCCATAAATCATTTGCAATCATAAAATCTCTCTTAATTGTGTCATTCTAGCTTCACTTTTTTCTTAATAACTTTACTGGCCATTTATTTACAAGTTGGGAAAGTTAAAAAAAATAGAACGCAACGTAGTCGGCGCCGGCGCCAAAGTAAAAAAAATAAAAGCAAAGCAATTTTGACGTATTGTGCACTTTATACACTTTTTTTCATTCAATTTCGTTTTCGTTGACGGGCGGCAGCGCAGTCGGCGTCGGCGCCGGCGTCGGCGTCGGCGTAGCATGCGATTGCAGTTTTTATTTACACTTGCGCTTTTAATGCAAATTTGCTATGAATGCAAACACAAAGTTGTTGCCACTTCCCCGATTGTTCTGTTTAATTAATGACAACTTTTACTTTCAAACAACAGTAGCGTCCGCTGCGCTTACGTAAATTGTTTAAAAATATTTAAGCGCTTATCTGCGTACTTCTGGCGGCTTTCTGGGGGCGGGGCACTCGGGGCAGTTGGGCGCAGATGGAGGCGGGTGCGATCCGCAAATTGCGCAATATGTTAACTGCCGCTTAACTGCCCATCAGCTGAAACGTGCGGCTGTAACGCCCAGCGAATCAATATCAAGATGCAGATATAAACCTGAAGATACGCAGATAAGCAGCAGCAGAAGAGGCGTTTAATGGAAAGAAAAAACATTTTGTCACGCGTCAACAGCGTACTTAGATAATCAACGCTAACTGCCAGTCACACAGTACGCAAATAAGGGCGATTATGCAAATCGAAGTTCGAGTACCCTTATTATTCCATATTATTCATTTCAAGGGATCGTTGATTGCAGATAATAAACATGTACAATTTGTGCAAATATATGCTAATCACTTCCGAAAATATTCTGAATTTATATAAGGCAAGCATTGTCAAATTTTAAAACTTTATTTGTGTGGTTATGACTGTGCCAAGCAAAAAGCAAATGTAAACCAAAAGCGTAAATCGTCTAAAAAATCTGATCTTCACACTATAGTTAAAGCACCCTTAGCGAGGGTATACAAAAGACCCAAGGAGCAAGTAATATATACTTCTGAGGCGCACGGGGCGTATCAGTAATGGCCTTCAACTTTCAGTTAGAAGCGCCTTATCGTGCGAGACGGCGACGTCGACAGCGCTGCCGACTGCGCAGCGCTTAGCGCTCAGCTGTAAGCGAAATAGTTTTTTCAGCTTTTTCTGTTCAATTTACACGTTCTAAATAGTTTGCGCCAAGCTGAGCGAGTGTGTGTGCGAGTGGGTATCCATGAGATACGCGAACGAGCACTCACACAGATACTCGGAACCGCGATAATAATTATAAATACAAAGTAGTTTGTTGATATTTGTTGCTGCCTGCCGCTGACGTTTGACGCTTGTTGATCTTCTCGTCTATTTTCCTCTTTTTTGTTGCTGCTAGTTTTCAATTTTTGCTTTGCTGTTTATCTTTGCTTTAGAACTTTACATGTTGGCGTAGGTTGGTTGTTGTTGTTGTTGCTGTTATGCGCGTTGTAAATTTACCGTTGCGAGTTCAACGAACGCGAAAAAAACCTGGCTAGAAATAATGAGCGCCCACATGGTCATTACATGGTTTCTATTACCGTATCTGCCAGCAAAAGATAGCCAAAAATTTCAGACACTCATGGTTTTTTTGGGCGCCAAAGGCAAATATTTATAACAAGTTGGACTTTTGTTTTTTCATTAAAGAGAAAATCATAATTATTTATAATGGTTAGGGAGGAAAGTAATCTGGGCTAGGAATATTTTTATTGTTTTATTATTTTTTCAAACATTAAATTTTAAAAAATCATAATTTCTTGGAAAAAAAAAAGTTAGTTTGCCATTGCCGTTGAAAGTTTTCTAATAAATATATATACAATATATTTTTTATAAATATCAAAGTAAGTTATTGTTTCCGGTGCTCTCGATACGTTCATACAACGCTTTCATATATCTGCCCTTCGATATAGCAGAGCGGTCATAAATCAATGGAAATACTTAAAATGGAGATGCGTTTGTTCAGATAGACAAAATGAATATTTTAAATTTGCTAATGCACACAGTTACATGTATACGAATACAGATACAGATACAGTTACACAGATACAGATAGACACTTGCAGAAGGCAAACGAGATCAAGATTAGCGCGTTCGCGGCTCACCTTGACTCAATGGTCAAATGTGCAAAATGCCGCAAAGTAAACTTCAAGCAGCAGCAACAACAGTGGCTTTAATGAATCAGCCCGGTCGAAAGCGTTTGCCAAAGGTTTGGCCAGCTTGTAAATGCTGAAGGTCGCCGGTTACAGATACAGATACAGCCACGCCAGATCATGATTGATTTAGCGCGGCCCCAAAGCTGAGGCCAAAAACTCCATTTAGCCTTTGGCTCGAGGCTTGGCTTGGATCGAAAAAAATATCAAAATATATATAAAATAAAATAAAGTAAAGCCAGCAAAATGTTGAGCAAGGTCAACTGTAGGAGGTTACTGGTACTGGATGGATACGGGGCACTGGGAAAAAGAGCTAGTGGCTATTAGCCGGCCTAACTGGGTCACAGAGCCGACCAACTTCGGTTGGCGAAGTTGTAGGAGCGAGGGATATTAAGGTGATGTGTACACGAAATTGATTTATGCACGTGTTAGCCGAACTAACTTTGGGCTATGGGTATTGGAATCTGGTTATTTGGGGCCATTGGAATTTCCTAGAATGGGTAGTAAATACAAGAGATATTTGGGTTTAATTTTATTTGTCATGTATCGCTCAGTTTATATAAAAACCAAATGTTGTACTTATTTATTACAGTGCATATCATCAAACGAAAATCCCCTAGCGCAGACTTAAGCAAGAAATTTAGTAAAATTCAATTAACACATTTTTCCCCATCCTAAGCATTTTGTTTACCACTTTATTGTTGTGAGCATTGGTTAAACGCGTCCCACTCGTATTTTAAATAGCATAGATAAATAAAAATGTGCAATTTTCCAAGGCGTGTGTTTACATTGCGACCAGCGGTCCAGCAGCAGATATAATAATTTAACTTGTCGCTCATTGCGGGATATTTTTATAGAAATGCATTATTAAGCAGCGGCACAAGAGTCCATTCAGTGGCTTGGCGAGCGGAGGGCGGCAGTGCGGAGGGGTCCCCCAAAAGATGCATTTTACATTTGTCAGATACAAATGTGTTAATTGCCTTGCAGTGCGTGCAGAGCAGTTCAGTCCGCGGCCAGGAATAGAACGCCCACACGCAAAACTGTTTATGCCGTTTACCCGTCCATGGGGAAAAAGGCGGGAGGGCGGGTGGTAAAGAGCGGGCTAGTGAAAAGGGGCGGGGCTGGGGCTGGGGCTGGGGCATCAGGGATGCAGACATTAGTGCGAAACTGTGTCGAGCAGCGTGTGGGCGGCCAAGAAGTGCGAAATTGTGTACAAGACGACAAATGAAATTAGCCGACTGCTCGCGCCTATCTACTATACACTGTATTACTGGAGAGTGGCGTGACGGATTGGGTCGTGTCGGGGAAAGGCTGGGGCGCAACAGAGGCCCCCATAACATAGGATGAGTATGATCTGAGGTGAATTGAAATTGCCACTCGTTAGCAGGTCATGATGATGTCATGCGCACTCTCTACAACGATCTTACTACGTGGAAAGACTATCTATATCCTAATACGTCGATTTAACTATCTTGAAATGTTTTTAATATCGAGTATTGGAAGCTATTCATGTATATAATCTGCTGACTGCTGTTTTAACTTTAATGAGCTCCGTATTTTAACTAAAATACTAATTTATGGGCAAAGCATATTTCGGTTTCTGAGTATCTATTGTGTAATATATTTTTTTCTGTGCATTGGGTAGCTTCGCGATTCTCCAACAACGCTTGTAACAACTACTGCTGAGCACTGTTAGTGCTGGTGGCCAATGGCCATAATCTGGAATCTAGCCAAGGGGCAGCAGCAGCCACTCGACCGGACTTCGCTTTTCAGCTTTCAAGTACTCCAATGTCCCCCACTCGAGGAGCTGTCTTCGATTTTTAAAATCCGCCGTGGGCCGAACCAAAGATTCGATTTTGAATGACTTTTACAAGAATCTTCAGCTGTCGTCGCGATGCTATTGTCTTGTTGTAGGGGGTTTCGTTTTGAGCCTCGGCAAAATTACACTGGTAAATTCGTTATCTTTGGTTCCCATTCTGTCAAAGTTGTGTTTGTTTATAATTTATTTTTAATTTTAACAAACCAACTATGTTATAAAGATTACATGTTGGGAATTACCCAGCAAAGGGCCGCTGTGTGGCTAATAAATAGCAATAAAAACTCGCCAACGCTTTATTGGATGCTAAACGTTGAGCTTTCGCCGATCGTGCTGCCTAAATTAAACGGGGCGTATGCCTAATATATTTCGCATACGTCACGTGGTGCAGCAGCGCAACTCAATTAGCACACGACACGAGACACATACGGACAGAACTGCATGCAAAGAGCGTTTATCGGAATAATCAGAACGAAATTAATATCGATTAAATAATGCAGAAGAAAAACTACTTTTGGCAAGCATAAGTGGCCGGGGAACAAGAACAATTACGTCAAGTGTCTGTGGTCAGACACTTTCTGGGCAATTAAATGTGCCAATTTCATGTGCCTTGATATGGCTGCTGCTACTTTTGCCCATGCAAACTATATATGTCTGCTACAGTAAAGATGATGCACAATTCTGGCATCTTTCAGCTGGCGGCGTGGGCAGCCGAAATGCTCGAGCAGCGCGACAGCTTCTGTGGTCGTATCGTATCTGTTTGTCCCTGCCTCGGATATTTGCAATTACAATGACACTCTGATGGAAAAAGAAGGAGGGAGAGGGGGGATGTGTGGTGGGGTACAGAGGACGCGGCGGACTTTTTCGCTGACTGACCCAAATTCGACGAACACACTTAGAAATTGTCTATGAGAGAGCAGCGACAACAACTTGGATAGCACTAAGTACACGCAAACAACATGACAAAACAAACAGACGCGCGAAGGCGTATATATACAAATATCTGTGTATATATCTATACCTATGGCTGTACCTATGTGTGTGTGGCACCACTTAAACCCTGCCAAAAGCAACCTCAGGAACATAAGCACATGAGCACACGAACAAGAACCGACAATAAACACCAAGCCACCAGCAAAATAAACGAAACTTTGCCGGCTGACAAATCGCGCGCTTCTGCGTGGGCAGACCTTATAGACCTTATAGACCGCGCCAGTCCCCTACTACCCCGATCGTCCTCTGGCAACGTCGATCGCCGACATGTGGCCCTAATTCATGCAAAAAATTAAATTAAATCCACGAACAGCAACCAACTATTGGGCAACATGTGCCACTGACTTGGCACTGCGAAATTCCCAGGTGGAGGTATGCGAAAAGGAAATTTGGTAGCCGCCCTTGCTACAAGAGAAAAAATCAAATCAAAGGAATTTAGAATTCTATTTCTATTTAGGAGGTAGACAATCCCTTAATTCTCTATATTCCTTTTTAAAATAAAACAAAGTAAAGTTGAACTTATTTTACCTAGAATGAGAGGTGTATCTTCATAATTCTTTAAAGCAAGGTATTTTGAAAATCTAAATATAAAAATTGATAAAAGTTCTTTTAATTTATATATTGTATTATTTATGATTGTAGCCAGCTAATAGGGTTTCTTAGAATTATTATTATTCGTTTAATCGAAGGTAATGCTGCTTATCCCAAAACGCATTGTCTAGTCATTATTAACTCAGTAAGTTTCAATGAGTCAACAATCATTTCCCATTGGACAGTTCTAATATTAGTATTGACCAACAAAACACACCCCAAAAATAAGAGTTATAAATAGATGAAGAGATCCACAAAACGCGCAAATTATAAATATGCAATCCATTCAAGCTAAACAAAATAATTTATGTTTTTGTTTGCAAATACTTGGGCGGTAGGTATTCGAATTTGGCATGTCTTCCTATTCCTGAGGTGGGCCACTACATACATACAGCTACTACAAAGCTCTTATCCTCCTCACAAATGTATTTATAAGTTCGGTGCAGAATATACCGAAAATAAACTAAGGGAGCCAAAAAAAAGAAGGCAGCATTTTCACAGGGAGCGCGGTGATCTTCCCCCCACGGAAGAAGAGAGCACATGGGGAAAGGGAAAAGGTGGAAGGGGGTTGTTAAATTGGCCCTGGGTTTAGGCTGATATGTGTGCCACACAGACCAACCCATTAGGGTGGACCAACCCCTCGCCAGTCGCATACGTCTTATACAATAGCGTCACTCGTATTTACACAGTTGTTCGAACAAATTCGCACTGAAAAAATGTTTTCTCCGCTCCGCTCATATAAATACAAATCAGAAAAAAAGTGTTCAATAAATAAGTTGCATAAATACATAAATAAATAAATAAATAACACATTGCGCAAAAGGTAACAATGCATCGCTTCTGTGCGGTGGAGCGTTCTGTTCATCTTTTGTTATTCTAAGGCCATTCATTTGTTCTCAAATGTATGCGATTTTAGAAATATTTTTATCACAGCGAAAAGAGAGTGATCTAATCATAGTTCAGTTCATAAAGGCTTTGAGCACAGGGTTTTCCAGTATCATACTACTACTATATATTTTAGTTTACTTAAATAATTTATTTAGAAGCCGTAGTGTTGCAGTGACATCGATAGTACGCGGAACCGAATAGGAAGGGTAAGTGGCATTCTGAATACCAACCGAATTCCGCTTTATGGTATCAAAATAACATGGAATCACTAGGTTTCAGAATTTCATTACTTTCATTTTCCAAGAACTTAGCAAATTAAAATTTAATGCCGAAAAATATATAAATAGTGATCAGTTAGGACCGATAACCTTTCTTTCTGGGATTTTCGCTAGCATTTCTTGTTCCATTTTTTCCCCCATAATATTGCTGGCTGGGTGGGCTGCGAAGGGGGCGTGGTCCGCGGTCCGTACTCGTTGCCTTTAATCTAAATTGGCACATAGTAATGAGTGTGTGTGTCCGTGCGTGCCAGTGTGCGCATGTGTTGGTGAATGTGATTGCGAGTGTGATTGTGATTGTGGGCATGATTGTGAGCATGAGCGATCGCCCATGTCTTCCATATAGAATATAGAATATAGAATATATATATATACATATGTACATATATATGTATATAGCCACATATCTCTCTCAATCTCTCTGCCTGCTTTTCGTGCACACCCTTAATTGTGTAAAATAAATTGGCGCTGCCAGCGAAGCTGTCGCTGCGCGTTTGACGTCAGCTCAAAGCTTTTTCTTTATTATTCTTTTTTTCGATTTTTTCATTTTTTTTCAATTTTTTTGGTAGCAATTTTGTTGTTGCTATAATCGCGCACAGATTGTAAAAATTTAAATTTATAGATAATTTTCGCATGTTTTAGGTTTTTCTTCCGCTACTTGTGTGTGGGAGTGGTGGCGTGTGTGTGAACATTTTCGTGTATATTTTTAGAGATAACTTTTACGCATGACTTGATATGCTAAATTGAAAGGGAGAGGGGTTGCGCAGGGGGCTGAGCTGGGGGTGGTGGGTGGAAGGGTAGAACGGTAAATACCTTCGGTTTACATCGCACTCACGTAGCGAGATAATAGATAGTCGGGCAGATAAATCGGACGGATTGCTGTTATGCCATAGGGCTTTTCGCATACATAATGAATTCCACTCAATCGGATTGTGATGTAAGTGATCCGGGGTTTTTTTTCCATTTGTTAAGGTACAAACATACACATATAGATAAGAACCGACAAAATCGAACTCTCGTTTCGCAGTGTGTAGGACAGTTGAAGGTCCCCCAAATATAGACCACCTCATAGGGGGTGCTTTGTATTACCCATTTTAAAGAGTAATGGAAGTGACTGAACTGAAAATCCTTGAAATATCATAAGCAAATAATTGAATATTGTTGCCCCGTTTGTTTATGTAATTATTTATTCCATTCCATTACTTGTTAAAGTGCCATAACAAATCTGGAATAAATTATTTCGAAAAATCCCATAAAGATATTGTAAAGCTTCTCCCAAACTAATTTTTTGAAGATATCCTAGGTATCACACTTTTTTCTGCGACTTACCCTGACATTGGAAAAACTTTATGGGATTACATAACACGCGTCGGATGAGCTGATGATGCCCAGCTAATCGGGTTTTATAGATCTGGTCTCGAGGCACTGTCGCTTTCAAATCGTCAGCAAAGGTTTTATCTGAGACCCCCTTTACAAGTAGAGCCCCATAAAAGTGACCCAAATAGTTGGAGCCGAGGGTTAGTGGGCAAAGGAATGCCAGTTGGAAATTCGCAGGAAAAATAAACCTTATCTACACTTGTTCATACTATATGCAGTATGCGATTATGGTGCCACTGTATGGGTATTACTTAATGCGCAACACTTGGGAACTTTCGCTTTCGATTCTCTGCTCATGCCGAGAGCTCTCCATTCCCATTCCCATTCACTTTCGCCGCCGTTGAGACAGGTCGTATACTTGATGTGGGTCTGGTGGAACTGCTGGATCTGATGGGTCTTGTGCTGTACTAACCTTTCCAAGAGTGACTCCAGCAGCCAAAAGTTAGTGTAATCCAATTTGATGGGCTTAGATTTGGCAATTGTCTGGGCGCAAGAGGTACAGTTGGGTTCGGTTGCTGCTTTACTGGTATACTGATTTACTTCTATGTTTCTGTTGATACTCGCTGCCCAATATGTCAGACACAAAACTTTAAAATTCTATCAAGGCACCACATTTTTCTTCATTGATCAGTAATGATCTGGGTAAGGGGTATTTTATTCTAGGTTTATTTTTCAAGGCACTGATTGAAGCACTTTAGATTTTAAATTATAGATTTAACTCTTTTTTTTTATCAAAAATTTGTAATATATTCTTGCAGGTTTTCCGACTGCAAATGCACTTTTTGTCGATTTTTTAGGGCGTGTGGGCGGAGCTCTGTGTGCGTGTGTGTTTCTTGGGTGTGTTAGTGTGTGTTAGAATCCGCGCAAACGCAACCCGTCCGTATCCGCCGCGTATCTGCCGCGCAACATCACAACAAAATTGTAACTAATGCGAGGTTCGCGAAAAAATAGGTTAAGAGTGCCGCGCGAAACGTGCGTCGGCGTCGACGTCGGCAGCGTATTCAGCCGGCGCGGCGGCAGAGAGATTTGTGAATTTTTTTTCTTACTTTTGAGCGCACGCGAAGCTCGCTGATCTGGCGCGGCAAAAACTGAAGAAGCGAACAAACGCAGAATAAGCAACGCAGCTCTGTCCAACTAGAAAAAAGGCAACGTCGACCGAGGCAGAGGCAGTGGCTGAGGCAGCGGCAGCAGCAGAGGCGCGACGACGACGCGAACCAAATTGCCAAAAACCTTGATACCGATCGCCACTCACACACATGCGCAGGCACACTGAGCGATTTTGCAGCGAAGAGCACTATTTCTCTCTCGCGATTTTTAAAACGCTCACAAAAGAGAACAGACAGCATAAAAAGCGCAAAGTTTTTGCAAAAAGTTTGTTGAATAAATGAACATCAGATCGGGAAAATAATGTGTGCTATCTTAAAAAAGGGTTCTGTTTTTATGTTTATTAAGTCGCGAAGAACAAAACAAAAGTAATATACAACCTAACTATTAATTAATATTGAATAAAATTACCTAAATAAAATATACAACTTTAAAAATCATTGATTCCAAACCCTTTTTAAATTTTATTAATACTTTACACAGGAACTAAAAAATTATTTTTTTTTTAATATTTTATCTAAAAAAAGTTTCAAAAAGTTTATTTTATTTATGTAGTAAAAAAACTGTTACAAATTTAAAAAATTAAGCTGAAAATAGCGGAGTATGAATAGCCAAGAAAATGGCGACTGCGCCACAGCAGCGCGATCCCCCGCCCCCGCTCAACAATTATCGCTCTCTTGCGCCTTCGGCGCTCTCTGTAAAATGCGCTCGCCGAATTAGATTCTATAAGACAACAAAAAATTATCATGGTATGCACATAGCGTCATCGCCGTTACTGCCACTGCCCCCCGCCCCCTTGCCCTACTCGCATGTATATTTTCGTACACGTGGTTGTGTGCGTTTCATAGGGGCGCAGCCCAAAAACAAAACAACAATAAAAAAGCTTGCAATTTTTTGGCTGTTGTACCTTCGCGTGTATGCGTGTTCGTTGGATTGTCGTTAGTCGTGTTTTTTTTTTGCACATCGTATGCGTGTGTGTGTTTTGGTTGCTCGTATTTTTTCGGCAAATGTTGCTGTTTGAAGGTCAACTTTACGACCCATAAGCGCCAAAAATGTGTGTTTTTGATACTCTTGAAGAGGGCATTCCTGTTAAGATTATGGGTTATAAAGTTTATGATGTTTGCTTGGATAGCTAAATATATACATATATATATATATCAGAAATTATATCCCTAAAGGAAGGATCAAAATAAGAGATTTGAAAGATTAAAAACTCGTTCCTTTAGTTCTGAAAATGTAAGCTACTGGTTTTTCTTTAATTAACCGTTCTCATAAGATTCTATAAGTAGGACAATGTAATCATTTGTTCATAACTTTCTTTTATTTTTCTTTTCTTAATCAGAGGATCATCAAATTTTGAGGGGTATTTCGACCGTCGGTTTGGCCCTAACCGTCAGTTTTACTTGGCGTTAGTTGCGTCGCAGTCGACGCTGTCTGTTGGCTTGTTGTTGCTGCCTTATTTTTGGCACACTCGAGAGTCTGCGTGAGTGTGTGCGTGTGTGGGGCCGTCCGTGTGGGTAACTTTACATGCGCGTGTAGGGCTCACTTTGCTGCTTTTTTAACGGGCGACGCCGACGCAGACGCTGACTGCGCCGCCTTGATCAGGCACTCACACAGATACTAAGCGGAACACACACGCACACAGACGCACACTTGTTTGCCAGCCCAATTTGTTGTAGCTGTTGGTGAATTTAATACGTAATACACACATGTGCGAAACATGTGTACGCAGGCATGTGTGCGAATTTGATTGTAGCTTTTTTATAAATTTAGAATTTTTGCATTTTTTCATTGGGCATATTTGATATACAACAGCGAGAACACTTGCCCTACCACTTTTCCGATCTATATGCAAATGTGCATACACATGTATAAATATGTATCTGAGCCCATTTAATGTGAAAGTCACTCGACTATAGGCCTTTATGAATGAACCTCAATCCGTCGAGCAATTGCGTGTGTTTTGCCGTGATATGGGTTTTGATAATCCACTTGCGTGCGATCGCACTCTAATCTCAAGGGCCCTCCTGTCGTTTTTTATCTTGATTCTGACCGGAATTTATCAGCCTTTGGCCTGTTGGGGGTATGCTGAGTTCTTTTCGCCTAAACATTGTGTAATTTTTGGTTAGTTTGCTTGATTGCACCACTAATTTGTTTACGAAGCCCTTTGTCAAGGTGAAATTGGCGTGCAAACGAACCAAATGATCTCTCACAGAACATACGAACAACCTTATGTGCAAAGTCAAGTAGATAAATGTATTAGCTTTGCTAGGCTCCCTTGTTCAAGCTGCTGTGGAATTCCAAGATATTCAGATGTCAATGGAAAGCATTGTATATTTAATATTTAAGAAGATTACTGCATTACATGTTATCTGTTATCTTCAGGATTAGAGTACAATTACTTTCGAAGGTCAAGGACAAGTTTGCGAAATCCAGAGTTCCAGAGACAATCCAGAGACAATTAACTAACTAACTAACTATTATGTTTTGGTTTCTTTCCAATCACAAAATCGGTAATGAAACTAGTGATTCCCAATTAAAGAATGTCATAATGTTTTAATTTGCCACCAATACCCTGAACTTTAAACCCTCGTTGCGGAATCTTTGAGTGCGCTTATCAGGCTTTCTGACCCTTTTCCAGATCGATCGCGTTTGATTAGGCTCTATAAATACGCATTATTATCGATTTGCACACACCATCGCAAAAGTCACGCAGTCACTTCAATTACAAGTCACGGCATTTGGCGTCATCGTGACTACTTCACTTTCTAGCACGATCCGAGGAATATTTACGTATGTATATAAGCGTGTGTGAGGATCGGAGAGCCGAGCGATATTATTACCGTAATAGCAGCGACAATTGAGTGCGAAAAGCAGTCCAATGATTAAAGAATTACAACCGCATGCCGCTTAGAAAAGAAACCAACTGAGCGATACCGGCAGAGCTTCGGCAGAGCGCCGGCTGTAACTGCGACGCCGACGGCGCTGGCCGCATAATCGAGAAGAGAAGAAAAGAGCGGCGAATTATTAAATAAATACACATACACACTGGCAAATAAAAGTTATGCGAAACGCAAAGGAGGAGATAATAAAAAACGGTATTTGCGTCGCAGGCAATGCGGGAAAGAGAGGGAGTGAGAGCAGGAAAGAGAAGGGACCCGACCTTATAAGATCTATCTTTATCTAAGGCAATATAACAGATAAAACAACAATCTATACATATGTAAGTAATATGAGGGCATATGATGTAAAACTGTATGCCTTTTAAAGATCGGGCCACGATATTTGTTGCGAAGGATAAGATTGGAAATCTTTAAGAAGTAAATCTAAGAGAAAGCTAGTCTGAACATGATGAACGTGATAATATTTAAAGGACACTTAACATTATTTAAAGGAGTCTGTCTAATAATGACAAATAGATTATTGACAAATTTTAAATTAAATTAACATTAAATATTAATTTTTTTTTTTTTTTAACACATAAACATAGATATAGTACATTCATGTTTTTCGACCCTTTAATTTATGGCATTCATGTTAAGTTTTTTAATACAAAAAACTATCTAGGAACTGCAGGGGTCGCAGCGAACTGAAACCGCCTCAATCCGAAACCTTCCGATTTGGGACGTGACTGCCATGAATTAGCGCCAATAAATATGAGTCCCACGAACGGCGCAAATCCCCTTAAAAGGCAGTTAGCCAGATCAGCCGGCGATCCGATTGAGTGACTTGAGTTAGGATCGGATTGGCTGAGTCTGGTGTGTAAGTATCGAACCAGTAGCCAGGCACTTCCAGTTCAAATTGCTCAAATTGCAGTCCGCATTTGCGGTTGATGCCTTTTTGAGGGTGGCGCAGCCGCCTTGACACACTCGCCCGAAATGCAACCTGTGGCGCATGCGCCGTGCCAAAAAGTGCAACAGCTACAACAAAAAAGTAACAAAGCAAGCATTTTGCCAGGCTTTTTGTCAAGTGAACCTTCTGGCGCCCATAAACGGCAATTCTCTTGCAACCAGACAGTTTACAACATCAGAAACAATAGCAAAAACAACAAAAACAGCTAAAAGTAACAACAGCCATAGTTAAGACAACGCCAAACGGCAAAAAACCATATTTTGAGCGTGAGAAACGGTTATGGCCCGGCCATATAGCAGATACATATAGTCAAGCCGCTGATGGCCGATCCAAACTTTGCTTTCGGCCTAAAAATAGGCGCGTGGGTGGCGCTGTAATGGAATATCGGAATATCAGCCCGTCGATGGGTGGCAAAACACAATTATAGCCATAAAAATGCGCCCAACACTCACGTACTTGGATAGAGTCAGAGATATGGCCAGATGCGAAAAAAGAAAAAAATGCACTCGATTCGCACGAAGAGCTAAGAACCACAAACTGCGGCATGATGGATAAGAAAAAATGTACTGGGTATTTAATCGCGAGTATGTACCCGTAAAAAGAAGTAATTAATAAATAAGCACACTGGAGAAATAAATGTAGTGATCAATTTGCTTGATTGGATCACTTTTGCTACTAAAAATATTGCAACTTCATAGTAGAATGAAATGAATAAATATAATTAATTTTACATTTAAATAGTCAATTAGTTTTGGTATTAAAAATATGGCCAATTCATAGTTAAAGCTAGCTTAATTAATAGAATTAGTTTTACATTTTTTCTAGATCAAATAGTTGCATACAGTTACAGGTATTTCCGGCTATTAATTAAGTTTTGCAGTGCGCAGTGTGTGGCTACCATATTTACAAGGCTGAATGGGTTCTGGCCAACTAGACCGCTGAATATTTCGCATGTTTATACAACAAATTTGAACACATCAGCAGCGGAGGTATTCCAAAAACAACTGATACATTGTAAGCGAAGCAGAATCAAATCGAATCAAATCAAATGAAATCAAATTAGCGCCTCGCTAATAAGCCAAACAAAATGGTCTCGCTCAATGGAATTTCTAATTAACTGACAACATATTTATTTATTGTCAAATATTCATTCCGACCATTTCACTTGGCCATGTAACGACACACCACCACATGCACACAATCAAAGCCTAAACACAATAAATGTTTAATTTCTGGTCGGAGTTCGAATATCACCATTCGAAAAGGTAAATAAACTTCTGGCTGCCAGCGTATTACATTCATCAATGGAAACTGAAAACTTGGTAGGGTCAATGTAAGGTAAACATTCACGAAATTGCATTGACCAATTGTTTTCCGAAAAGTGAGCATCGCGAAGTAAGGTAAAATTTGTGTAAGCCAGCGCATTTAAAGTGGTAAAACATTTTAAAAACTATCAAACGTGTTAAAACGTTAAAATCGGATAAAACTACAAATTTGTGAATTTCCCACAGCTTAAAGATCACGAGAATTTTGATTCGTAAATTGTCTTGGGAATTCAGGTGACCAAAATGGTAGAACAATTAAATAAATGCGGCACATTCCTATTTCTATTTGAAAAAATTAGAAAAAAATTGTATATTTACATACCCGTTGAAATGGGCAAACGAGCTTATATTGAAAACTATTTTGATATGGGCCAACATTATTTTTTTATTCGAATAAAATCAACATCAAAATTTTTGGTGGGCGGCTCAGGGAGGGAAAACAAATATCAAAAAATGACCGCCCGATTTCCCTCGACGATGCATCGTGATGGAGCTTTGAAAAATGTTTTTACAACATTTGTACGCACACGAGTACAAGTACTTATGTGGATGATGTGTTTGTGTGTGTGTGTGTGTGCGTTTATGTACTGCATGTTTTTGCTGGCACTTTGCGTTGCATATTTTAAGGCGAATTGGGGCTGGGAATGACGCAGGGAATTCCCCTCGAGGCAAATGCAATAAACAAAGGACAAAAACCCACGGCGACACACGGACATCGAACAAATACATCTGCTTGTTTAATTTAATTTTTAATGCCCACAAAATATGCATAAAATATTAAGCGTGCGGTTTTTGTTAAAGTTCTCTCATTTTTTGCTCGGCCCGCGTCGCATCTTTTCTTTTGGCGTTGGGAAATTTGCATTTTCCGTACCGCTTTGCGGACTCCACTGGATCGGCATTGGCTCTCCGGCCGGAAACCGAGCACAAATACAAACACAAGTGGACCAGACCGGACCAGTCCAGACCGTATCCAATAACCCGTGTGGCAATGCGAAAATGTGGAAGTATGCAATGTGCAATGTGCACATTAAAATCAATTAAATGACAAATTGAATTTCGACAAAAAATGGCGGGCCATAAAAATTACATGTCCTTCTGCCGGGAATTGCAATCAACGCGTCATCAGGCAGCGCGAATGTCAATTTAATAACTGCAAAAACAATGACTATAAAGACCCAGGCTCCACTGTACAGTATGACCTCGTCCACTGTCCACCGTCCAGCATCCACAGCACTGCCCTGGCAAATTAACACAACAATGTTGGCTCATTAACAGACCAATCCCGATTATCGGCACCCACTCGAGTTTCCCGGCCCACTTTCCCTTTACATCTCCGGAAAAGTTGGGAAAATAATTAAAAAACAATTGTGAAATGGACGCACAGCAGACAAAATTCTCCGGCAGATCAAAGCACAGCGCCAAGGAAGAAAAAACACTTCCAGAAAAAGGACCTTCTTAATGGAAGGGAATGCCTTCCTGCAAGGCAGATGCAGTAGAAATACTAAAAGAGCCTCAGCATTTTGGCAACGAATGCTTAAGTGAATTATAATGTTCTATAATCTATTAAATTTCAATTATTCAAGGTAACTATTACTTGTGATAAATGCGATATCTAATAGGTATATTACCTACTACTAAACAACTACTACTAATATATGTAAATGCTTTTATATTAGGTGCATCCAGATGAGATATTACCCTTATGAAGATGTAATATTTTTCCTCAATATAACGAACTCTGCAGAATCAGAACGACGCAAATTATGGCGTAATTAAAAGTCGGTTGGAGGCCGGACATCTCACTGTTTCCGCCTTCCTCACCTCATCATCACTCCATCACCACCCCATCAATTCAATCCCCACTTGCTCACCGCAGGAGGCAATCGATGATTGCTGTAAATCCCTGTAAGCAACAAAGGCCGAAATAAAAGGATGCGGCCATGGCAAACAGTTGCCGATTCAGTTCCGGAATATCCGCATCCTGGCTCCGGACAACTCAAGTGACGCAGGCGGTCCGGTTGGCCATTAAAAATGCTCCACAATTGCCGAGAAATAAACGACGGCTGCGCTGCAGCGAGCGAAAATTGACTTTAATTCCATTGCATTTAATTGTCAGCACAAGAGATTTTCCATTGCGCCCGCCATGGAAATCGTTTATTATTTATGGTTTTTCATACCCCCGGAAAACACCTACCCTACACACACCACACACATACATACGTACGTACATACAGACACACAGTCATTCATCTCTGCTGAGCATTATCGAAAATTTGTCAAAGTTATGGCCAGTAATTGACTTTAATGGCTTTTCAATTTGCCCATACCCACAAATTGAATATTTAAAAAATGAACAAATGCGCATTAAGCACTAAAATATTGTAATAAATAAATAACGAAATTGAAATGCAATAAATAAGTGTAATAAAATATGCGGAATGCAAAAAAACATCGATGTAATTTTATTCAGGTGAAAGCCGCCGTGTTTCTGTGGAAAAACCATTCATATGTATGGTTTATTTTTTAGCTGGATGTGTAGTATACACTTAACAGATTTCTCAATTCGTTCGCATTAGCTGCTGGAGCTTCTAAATTACCAGTAACATCATATTTTTGTGCCCTCATAAATAATTCGCTAATGTAAGCAAACTGGCTGCCATAAGTAAGGCAGCTAAAAAATATGTTTTACAGTCCGTACTGCGAATGATATTATCCAAAAAAGTGTAATTACCGAGCATTAATAATTGCAATCTCGATAGCAGTGCTCGAATGTAACCATGCTGTGTAACTCTTATTTATTGTTACCCAGTTAAAGCCATAAATCCTGTGCTACCTTGGCGGAAAGGGAAGTGGCAAATGAAGCTCTAGCTTTGTGAAGGATGTGGAAAGTCGGAAATTTTCGGAAATTTACATTACGACGCAGCCAGCTGCTTCGGCTGATGCAGAAGTTCGCAGAAGAGGCTCCAAGGGGGCTAAAGGCCACTCTGCGTCAAAGCGACGCCGCTCTGAACTTCCGCTCTTGCAGCCAAGGTTGCATTTTGGCCAACTGGCGGGCTAAAGCCAGACATTTCGCCAGAAAGCCAGCTTTGTTGTCGGCTAAAAGTTTCGGGGATTGGTGGCGGGCTGTCTTAGTATTTGGCAGTGTGCGATTTGTAAGTGTAAGTGGAAAAGTATGCAGATAGGGCGTTACGAAAGTGTAATACGAAACGGAGTCGGGAAATTGCTTGAAAAGAATTATTTTTAAAAAGCGACCAATGAATCAGTGAGTAAGGTACGCAACTTCTTATGATAAGTAGCAAAGTATGATATGATAGTAAAGTATAGGTGTATCTTATTATCTACTAATCACCTATTTACACGACCGAGCTGCACTGTGTTTGAATCCCTCTGGTATGCTATGGGTATATATCCAAAACAGTTACATTATCAGGCCGAGATGGGCGCGTCTAAGCCGCGATCCATTCGCCCCGAAACGCACTGAACTGTGAAATTAAACTACGCAAAAATGTTCAGCTTTTTGCGAACCTTTATTTGCTTTTTTGTTTCATTTTTAGATGAGAAAACAAAAGGCTGATGATTTCAGACCCAGATGTTACGAGGTGAGAGGTGGGTGGCTTATGTAACCTAACTGGTTTTAGGGCCCTAAGGTTGGGCCACTCAGGTATGGCCAATAAATGCGATTATTATTTGCGTATTTGCTCAATCGGGCGAATTGGCTTTAATCTGATTCATCGACCAGGCCCGCATCTGATCATTCGAAAGCGATTTGAAAATGGAAAGCGAGTCTACGAAATGCGAAAACCTCAAAGGCAGAGGCACAGAGGCAACTACAATAATAATAAATTAAATCGCCTGCTCTCATTTTCCATTAAGCGGGCACAGTGGGGCAAAACTGTCGAGATGGTGCAAACATAAATGTGATAATTACTAAACAAAGCATTCTATTTATTTATTAAGGAAAGGCATTTAGTTTCTGTATAATTCGTAGCTTTATTAACTTTGGCACGAGTTCTTACCCGCTTTTAACCCACTGTACAGGCCATAATCACTATCTAGTGACGGTGTTGCCTTGACCCCGAGAACGCCAAGCAAAAAGCGAACCAAGAGGGGAAAAGAAACCGAATGAGTGCGAAAACGGGAATGACGGATTGATATACTGACTGCCGAACTGACTCACTGACTGACTAACTGACTGAGTGAGTTAATGGTGGGTGGCTGATGGCAGTGGCTGCAAATGAGGGAAACGTGAGTCGCTCTCCGGCCCGCGATGATGATGGTAATGCGGCAACAATAACAATGGGGCCAACAACAATGCCGACGACCTTCAGGAGCATGAGGGGGAGGGGTGCGGGGGCAGGTGGTGGGGGCAGGTGGTGGGGGCGTTCCGAAGAAGGAGGTGCTGATGGGCAGGAGACGGTGAGGCGGTAAATCTGTCTGCCTTGACAGACAGCTTCGATGCAAAGGGGCACGGCCAACAGCAGCGCCAATTGCATTGTTATGTCTGTCTGCCTCCATCTCTGTCCCGCCTCCTCTGACCTCTCTTTCCCCCGCCCGCACTCAACTCTTTCACTCTTTTGGCCCAGGATGCGCTGGCCCTGAAAAGCGGCGCCTAAGCAGCTTTGTTCGGTGCCTTTGGTTCTTCTGACACGTTTTCCTCAGCCGAAAACCTAAATCAGGGACTTGTTGCACCCAATTAAGCTGCTTTCAGAGGTACACAGGGAAAAATAAAAATAATATATAAAAAAAGCTAAAAATATATATTTTGTTTAGAATATATCAATATGTTTATATTAATAAAAAAAAAGGGTGATAGCTAGAGTTAGCTAGACATTGTTCTTGTTTAAAGGTTGCCTAAAGGCAAGACATGCTACTTCCACTTTGAACTACTCAACTAACTTGTTTAACGCTTTCCTTCTTTATTCCTTTTTTATCAGTAATATATTTAATTTAATGCTTTTATACAAATTTAAAGTATCCACAACTTTTTGTGTGTGTAAGTGAAATGTATACAAAAAATGGGTTACTTAAGGAGCGGGGCAGACAGAGCTCTTGCTGGTTCACTCGACTTTTGACTTTTGTTTACTCTCATCACTTCACACCGCACTTTGCTGCTGCTTGTTGCACTTTATGAATGATGCGTAGCACGTGCCAGCAGCAACGCAGCAGCAACAGCAACAGCAGCAACATCTACAGCAATTTAAGTTTCAGACTGTAGCTACAATTTGCAGCTTAATTATTTTGATTTGGTATCTTGGCTGCTGCGGTGGGTTTTTGTTGTGTGGCTAATTTCGGCTCCGATTGCCACTCTTACACGGCTCATTGGCAGGCACGTGTCGACAATGAGTTAATACCGCCCTAACTGACCTTAAAATATTGGCAAATCGCTACGGCCACTGTGGCCAAAATGGCTTAATTGTTGTGTGCTTGTTTGGACTAAAAATGTTACAATTGGTTTATTTGCCCAGCTGAGTATTTGGGTGAAAAATAATCGTTCATGGTTGTGGAAACAATTTGATGTTTATGAACGAGTAAGATTTGCACAGCAATTCGAGCTAGAAAAGTGTCTTTTAAATTTGTTTACATTTATATAAATGCTTAATAACTATATAGGAGGTATGAAATTAAAAACAAAATCTTATTTTTATACCATATTTAAATAAATGTTTTCTTGTTATTTTATACAAAAGACTTGAAAGTATAGAAAATAGTTTAAACCTTCAGGTTGCTTAACATATTAATGAAGTTTACACTAGCTATATATTTTTGTATGCCAAGATAGAACGTTCTGATCTGATACCTTCAAAACCCAAAAATACACATGTGCACATAATTTGCTGTAGCAGAACTGAAGTATTCATCTATCATCTTGGTGTAACTGTCTGCTCAATTGCAGTCCATCTTTCATTTGTAACTAGGTCCTGTCAGTAAAAAGCGTTTAATTTACAATCAATGGAGCTTCCTTTTTGCCAACTGAAGCGTCTCGGGTTTTTCATTCCTTTGTTAGCCCTAAGTGAACACGGACAACAAGAGTGGCAAAAAGCAACTGCTGGCTCATTACTTAAGCTGGATATTAATGCCCAGTCATATGGCCATTAGCCCATTAGCGGACACCCCATCTGAACGCAAGCGCAACGCCCGGGCAATTACACATAAATTAACTGCAGCTTACTGCTAACTGCTAACTGGCGAGTGCAGATGGAAGATACATCCGCATCCATATGTATATAAACTGAACCACCGTTAAGTGGCTGCTCACGGACGGATTGGGGATAGGGGATTGGGATGCATATGGTATCTGCAAGATGCGCGCACTGATTATACTTCAATCGAGATGGAAGTGTGCGTCAGCAGACGGCTCAAATATAATAATCATAATAATGAGCAGAAGGCAAAGAAAAATTTATAAACCAACAGCCAGGGCAGCCAAGTGCAGCCGAGTTAAGTCATGAAAAATCCACAGCCATGAAGTAAGCACAGCCCTTCCCGCTTTTCCACCTTTCCTGCTGACTCGTGGTTCACAGTCGCTTAAGATACGCTTACTAAATCGGGATACCGCCGACTTGGATTCTAATTTAGCATACAGCAATAAGAAGGAACCAATGGGATTTGGAAAACTACTTTAATGAATATGAGTAACCTTGTATTCATAATTGGCTTTTAACTGGTCGTTTATCTCATTAAAAAATTGGAATATATCAGGTGGAATTTTAGAAGCTTTATACATATATTACATTACTCACTTCAAGTCTTTCTTACATGAATGTATACCTAGCTGCATGAAAATATGTATATGTTTTTAAAAACGAAGCTTAGTTCCTGCAAACTCATTAAAACACTTTTGAGTACAGGCACCAGGCCACGTGTGAAAATGCGGTAAGGGTATTGAAAGTGTGAGTCATGAACCCTTTTCGCTTTATTGATGGATTAGCCAGGCGGGTTTTTCTGCCTTTTGCTGGCTGGCAAATAAACACATACATATACTAGTGAGTTGGCTTGTGCCCCTTACACCCCACTTTCACCCCCCTTTAACGACTTTCCCCATTCTCTGTTGACGTTGCATGTGCAGTTCTATATTTTTTCGCTCGGCTCCTTGCATTTCTTCCTTGTGTTTAGAGATTTTTTTGCTTCACCCTGCAATGTATTTCTATATGTGTGTTTTTTATGCTTTTCTATGTATTTTTTTCGGTCACCCAGGAAAGTTCCTGGTGTTATTCTTCCATTTGTTTTTGGCTTTTTGCAAAAGCGGGCAAGTTGCAACTGCAACTGCCACTGCAACCGCTTTTGACCCGCGAAGCGTGTCGTGGCGCCAGCGATTATGTTTGTTTATAAGCTTGCTGTGGTTGCTGTTGTTTCCGATGTTGTTGCCTTTGTTTTTGGATCGCTGCCTTGCTGTTTTTTCCATTTTTTTTATATTTTTTATATTTTTGCTAGTTGCCACCGCTGCTGTTGTTGTTATTATTATTGTTTTTGTTGCTTCTGGCACGCTGCAACGGTTTTGATGGCGCGCATTACTTCAGCACCGTTAAAACTATTTACAAGCCGCGTTAATTCTTAAAGCGTGGCCTTAATTTGATTAGTTCGGATCTGCTTGGCTAAGCTCGCCTAGCTCCAGACGCTGTCCACTTGGCTGGCTTAAAGGGTTCCAATGCGCCACCGAGTTTGTTTAATTAATTATTTACATGCGGCAGGTTCCACTCGAGGTATCAACACGTTGGAGCGAGCGAGTAATGGAAGTAAAGCGCTTTCAAACTTTAATAAATTCTATTCCTAAAGAAGGAGTAGATTAAGATATTCAAACTTCTGGTCTGGAGTTCCTATTCAAGGCCGAAAGCCATCATCTCTTTGTAAAATGCGAAAAAATTATAAAAAGTGCTGTTAGATTGGCTTGATAATGGCTCGGATCGTGAAGCTGCCACCGCTGCCGTTGCATTCAAATTTATTCCCAGAAGCCGCGTCGAAAACCATTGAAATAAATCAGCGATTATCGCTCACGCAAATCTCGGCTATCGGCTATCGTCGATGGCCAAAAGACGCGCTGCTCACACCTAGAATGAAAAATATGGAGAATAGGGTAAGGCCATCGCCATTCGGAGTGCGCACATATGGCCAAAATGGCCGCTGCATATTTGGCCACGTTGCACATTTGGCCAACTGGCTGGCTCGCTGTAGCTGTCTTGGCCCAAAGTTAAAAGTCAAATGTGAGCTTGAATTACCAGTAACGGCGGCTGGAGAGAAAATGAGAATTCTCTGGGATTTATGAGAGGCATGCAAAAACATAAACCGGCCCAAAAAGGGGGATGTGGGGTTTTTTTTTTGTTAAGACTAGCCTAGGGCGACGTCTAACCAAATACGAGTAAGACTGGCAAGTCAAGTGGCGTGCAATGGATTTTTTTCTTGGCTTTTTGGCCAGCTCAGCAAATGCAGTTTTGGCCAAATATGGTGATCGCATGCTGCGAGCCCAAAAGTGGCTAAAGCCAAACGACATAGATACGAGAACTTTGGCTTAGACGGCGACTCTTCCCCTCTGCTCCTCTCCTCTCCTCCCCCAGTGCTCAATGCCCATTCCCCATTTTTGGACACCGGCTCGGGCACAGACTTAAACCTGGCTAAATGCAGCCACCACCACCGCCGCCGCCACTTTGGACAATTTTTGCACTTGCGCAAAAGGTCTTAAGACAGGTTACGCGCCTGCGGCGATTTAACCGTTTTCTGGCGACCAACGGCAGCCGCAGGAAAATTGGATAGAAAGGTTACGGTTTGGCCAAGTCGAAGAGAGAATGCCCTTGGCGGAGAATCTAACGCTTGTAAATCGAAATGCTTGCGTCGTCGTTGTTTTCAAATTTCCGGAAAATGGTAAAGTAATTTATTGCGAAATTGTTAAATCGAAATTTGTTGGCATAAATAGTCTGCGTCGACGGAATATGAAGTCCCCTCTCAGTAAATGAAGTTAAAAGAACAACCATCGACTTCATTGAAATTAATGTTTCCACATTAAAGGCTTTAATAAAAACCCATTAACAATGGGTTAAAACATTATAAAGTCCAGCGAAATTCTTCATGCTATTGAGGATTCGATATGAGTAAGGGCTGGGGGGAAAACTGCGGTGGTCACGCCAACTCCAGACCAGAAAAACTCGAAGGGAAGGAAAGCAGGGGGAGGCGGACAAATGTGCAAAGGGTCAGGCGGCATCGGCCTGCATTTGGCATCCATTAGAAAGCAATCCGTCAGTGCGGTTTGGGCTAACAAGATAGCTGCTGTGGTCAGTGGTCCGCATTGTTTTTTTTTTGTTTTTGCTGCCACTGCTGCTTGTGGCACACCCACGCAATTTTCTTGGCTACGAGACGGCGAAGCTGTGGCCGAAGTTAAGGTAAAACCGGTCGCAAAAGTTCTCCTTGACTTCATTACGAATCACGAACCAGGGCCCAACCTCCGACCACCAAGAACAATGCCAAAAAGGAGTCCGAGTCGCGATCTGACCCAAAAGTAACGCCAACGCAAAAGGTTTAGTGCACAAAAAAAAACATTTCGAGGTAAACAATAAATGATATATAGATATACATAGTACTCTTAGCTACCTAAAAACAGTTCTTTGAAACATTTAAACATAATTCTGGTAAATATAACTATAGGACTGCACGCCTAAAATGCATTATTCAAAAGTGTGGTTTTACTTTTACTGCCACAATAGTAATGGTTTTTCTCAGTGCATTTGTTTTTTTAGCAGGTAGCTTTTTGGCGACACAATTATGATGAGTAATGGTAGTGGCCAAGGAGCAAGTTGGGAACCGATAGCAATCGCCGAGGGATCCAAATTTGTATTTGTATCTGACAGATGCAAGCGGCCCACGCCAGAAAAAACATAATCTGGGTGCTTTTTTGGCCGCTGACATCATGCGGATTTGCATAGATTCGGTTCTGTTTGTTTGTTTCTTTCTTTGGTCACTCCATCTCCATGTTAGAGCCATGTCTTGTTTGGGTTTTTGTTTATTTGTTTAATTAATTTGTAGCCGCTGCCTGTCGCTTTATTACTGCCCACGTTGCAGTTGCTATTGCAATTGTGTCGTATTTACAAAATGAAGTCATAAAGGAATGGCGGCCATAAACCGAAATGCGGACACAGTGCGTATTAAAAGTTGCGAATACGCCCCGTTGTCCCACCAGCAAGAAGCGCAAATCGGGAAGAAGACAAGACGGAGGAGGTGGGGGGGGGGGGGGGGGGTGGGAGACGGAGAGAAGAGGAGAAGACAGTGGCGTGTGCCACCTCCGCGCTTTTGGCTTAAACGAAAATTTATCTGCGCGCATTAAACTTTATTGCATTCAAAATTACAGCAATTATTTGACCAACAATTATGCCAGACGCTCTTGTTCTTCAGCATCGGGTTTTTTATTTTTTTGTTTTTCTCCTGGGCGTGGCCAAGTGGGGCAAGCACTTTATTATGCGTTTTTTACGACACTTTGGGTTAAGCGCTCTTCAGTTTCCGCTACCCGTTTTATTTTGTGCCTTTTGTGTTTTTTTTTTTGGTTTTGTTTTCTTTGCCCTTCAGCTGTTGCGCTTTTTCCCCAGTGGCCAATTCCTTTTTTCCACTCAAGCTGCATTCTTCTTGTTTTTTTCCGTTTTGTGGTCAGTGTACTGGGGGCGTGAAAGTGGAATTTCAACCGAAAAAACAAACAAGGGGAGCAACAAAATGGGGAATCCTTGACCGCGGGAATTCCGCGTTGGAAGAGTTATCCCGCTGGAGGTTTGCTTAAATGCTTGCACCCTTGCGAATAAATTGAATTTGCATGATAATTCAGGAGGAATTATTCAAGGTAACTCGGTTTTTTGGTTAATTGAGAGCCAAATCGTATTTAACTTAACAAAAGTTTATGTACAAGTGATTTGAGGTTAGTCCGAAAACTACTAATTAAAATAATTATTATTATTATTTAATCATGAATTACTATTTTATGAACAATTTAGTTTGTAGGCTCCATATTTGACGGCACATTTGTAAGAACCGCAACGTTCAATGTAATAATTACTTAATAATAATTAATTAATAATTACAACTTGCATTATTTTTTAGATTATTTTACCTGATTATTTGTTGGCTTTTAAAGTCGATGAGCGAATAATAATGATATTGTAGCAAGTAACAGAGACATTAGTCATCAGCTGAACTTACCTAGAAAGGTAGAAAAAACAGAATTAGCATGAAAATGTTGAGGCAGTGTCAGAATGTGTGTCTTTTAAACAAAAGCTGATGCACTTAATGAAAAAGAAAATAACAAAATGTTCGAATAATATCCTATAGATGCTTTCCATTTAAGTACGTATATGGGATAAATATTTTCGGTTACATTTGTTTTATTTAAGCAAGACATGAGTTTATTGAGCAGGGCTTGTAAGTTATATTGGTTTGCCAGTTTGGCCTGGGACATGTCTTAAGTCTAAGCTACGTACAAACATGTTCATTAGATAGATGTATATGTATATCTTAGGACTATCTAACAAACCAGGTGCGACCACGCCCAAATTGCCGCAAGCATCGTGTAAACGGAGTGCAAATTACAATCATTTCTCTTTACCTCTACTGGGTGTTTTTTGTATTTTGTTTATTGTCTTTTGTTCGATGGCTTCCAGTATTGGCGATCTAAGCCTGCCACTCTCGGCCAGCAACATGCAACTCAATTTCGATCAAATCAAATCATCAAAGCCAACGGAAAAGTCAGGCAAAAACGATCAGGAAACCGTGCAACTTCGCCCCTTTTCCCCCATTTTCCTCGCCGTTTTCCCCATTTTCCCATTTCCAGCGCCTGCAGGTTGGCCAGGACACATTGAGTACCCGTCAATCTTCATTAAAAATGTCCGAGCTAATTTAGCAAGTGCTCCACTTTTATTTGAACTTAATTTGTTTGGATAGCTACGCATTTGCACGAGCAAGACATTGTTAGTGCCACTGTCTGTGATTTAAAGAATTCCAAGAAATGTCTCTTAATTTTCTAAAGTTGTAAACAATAATGTTACAAAGATTCATAAATTTATATTCGCAAGCATTAAGAAGCTCTCTTCTGATTGTTTGATTGCTTGCTATATACATTTCGTGAAATGTAATTGACAACACAGAAATGTTAGAAAATAATACCAAGCGCCAACCCTGAATCGTTGAGCTTGAAACCCAGCTTAAATGCATTTACATCCAGGGAATTTGCATAATTGACGAAAAAGGCAAAACAAAAGTGCCCCGCACAAATTGTCGTGCGAAATTCCACAAGTTGGCTGCGATACCAAAAGGCAGCCCGAATCCCTTGGAAGAGGTGGCCAAAGTCAACTCCTGAAGTGTTGGCTTAGTAACCAAGTGTCGAGTGGTGTATCTGCATCTGAACGGAGCTCGACTCTCCAGCGGCTATTTGCCCATCGTTCCATCCAACTAGTTGGCAGCTAGTTTCAATATTGACTTTCAAAATGTTGTTGCGGCAGACGAGATTTGCAGCCAACTTGGAGTTGCACAAAGCCAACAAGGGGCACTAAGCCGCAGATACTCCAGTCCGCCAGTATTTGCCCGATTAATTAATTGCTTAAATGACGATCCTCTCGTTTTGTCCCCCCGGCCATTGTTATTCGCATCAATCAGAGGGGGATCAGCTATCTCAGAAAAAACTTGTCAAACTGGCAAATTATTAAAAGGAAATTGTTGACATTCCTGGGTAAATATGCAACTGCCAGTTGCAACGGTAACTGCAACTGCAACTGCACCGCCAAGTAGCCTGCTTGATTGCCCCTATAAGGAAGCCAAAGCTATCTCTATTACAACAACCAGACAAACAAGACAGGCAGCCTTTGCCTTCTGCTTTCTTGTACTTTTAGCCCCCATTTCCGAGGGGGGATCTTGCCACAGCATTAGGAATAAGTTAAGAAATTCGAACTAGGGCTGGTGAACAATGGGGTTCAACTACTCAGAGACGTTTTTCCACACAGAAATGTACTAACAATTATATGGTCAGTTCTAAAATAAATTTCTACTTAATTGAAATATTTAATATTGATTTATTTTATAACCTTACCTTTTAGATAAACTAATCTTTCCAAGAGTTGTGCTAAAATATATTTCCTTTACCTTCCAATTTAGTGTCCCTGATGCCAACTACCAAAGTTATCATCATTTGATTTCTTCTGCTGGCCGCCGTTTGTTGTTTTCCCTGCTTTACAACTCGATCGTGTTTGTCTGTTGTGGGCCAAATAAATTTTTATAAATAATAAGCTTGGGCCAACGGACGTGGATGTTGCTGCAGTTGCAGTTGCAGTTGCTGTTGCTGTTGCACTTGCAAGCACAGTTAGACGACGACAGACTCGACTGGTTTTCCACAACAAGTGCGGGCCAGCTTCCTTCTTTCAGCCTTCTCCTTGGAAATGAGGAGGAGAAAAATAGTGGAAAACCTGCAATACCTTTGGTTGGCTACAAATTCTTGGCCAAAAGGGTATTTCGTGCAGCAGCAGCGGCAACAACTTTTTTCCGCTCGAGAGCCAGTTCGTGCAGCTCGTTGCAGTTGCTAGATAAAAATGCAGTTAATAAAACTGTAAAAACTGGACGCATGCGCAGCACCCAACACACACCACCACAAGCACACGCACAGAGGAATCAAAACTTTATATAGAGGGGATCCACATAAGTGTACATACATACACATGTACTGGTATATATACCGGACTTGGGCCTGGGCTTTTGGATCTGGGCAAGTGCAGCCAGCAACGCCATTTAATTGCCTGTTTGCATTTCACATGAGCCGTGAGCCTCGAGAGCAAAAAGTGGCATAAGAGGAGGCCGAGGAGGATGTGTTGGCCGCGGGCCAGGAATATTATCCCAAATCTCTGGGTCCGTGTATTTATGGTATTTTTCCTGCCGTATGTTTGCCGGGCGGTCGCTTTGAACCATCTTTGGTTTTGATAGATCGCATGTGAAAGGTGGCTTGACTTTGCCTTGGCTTTGACTTGACTCAGGGGTAATCTATGGCGAAAGGCGAGAGAAGTGCACAAGATTCTGGATAAAGAATTAGTTGTTTTTGTGCTTTTTTGGTAACTTGTGCGCAGTCGAGTGGGTTAATCAAATAAACTCTACGACTTTCTGCCTGCTTGAGCATAGTGGAAATAGTTTGCTTCCTTCGATTGTTGCTGACCTTTATAGAATTTATCTCATCTTTAATTTATCTAATTATCCTTTAGATCAGTCATCCAAATTTCCAAGCTAACTCATGCAATATCCGCTAACATTTAGTTCTCAGCTAATAAAAATAACCCACGAGTGCAGCTGGTGCTTGGTTTTCCTGTTCACATAACTAAACCGTGCAAATTAGTTGCCAAACAAATTATTTCATATTTTTTCGGTCGAAGCTTTGGTTTTAGTCCGGCTTGCAGGCCAAGCGAAACCAAACCGGCATAGAGCCAACATATAAACTGACCTTCGTTCATTAACGACAGCAGAAGGCATGGCAAGACATAAACCTCAAAAGGCTCCACATTTGGCCAGCAGCAGAGAAACCAGTTAACTGCAGCCGGTAACTAACAAATAGTAAAATTAGCCCGAACATTTTGCATTTGATTATAAGATTTTAATTTGCCAGCCACATAGATCCACAAAAACAAAGATTACAAAAAGCTTGTTGAATTAATTTCGCATTAGAACACGCGCTTGCAATGCGGCCAAAACGCAGTTCGCCTTAGCCAAATGTCGACGACTATCAGCCAACTTAGGTATATGGCTTACACATACATACATGTACATACATATGTACATGTGTGTCTATTCTTACTTTTTATGTTATTTTTATCATTTTCGAGGGTAACCCAATCCAAGCTACCTAAGCCGGAGTTTAGCGGGCGGATGTTTCGCTGACGTTGCAGGTAACATTCTGCCGCGTTCAAACTTGTTCTGAAACACTCCACATAGATGGGTGAGATCAGTTCGGATGTTACTGGATTATAGTTGACAAGCTTGTGAAGCTCCAAATAATTTGAATTGTAAATAATCCGTTTAATGACTTCATTTAAATTGGATACCAAAATTAAACATTAAATTAGAGTAAAAGCAATGAGTGGAGCCCACAAATTTTGGGGCTTTATGGCCAGAAGAGCACTGCATTACACTTTATTATCTTGCTGTTACAGCACTGTAAGTTCGCTTGACCCAATGGGCAAATACTCGTGTGCATATATTTATAGAGTGCATTTATGTACATACATAAACATGTGCGAAGAATCGCACAGACCTTCGCCAATTTGGCGCCGGGCGTTTGCCATTGTAAAGCGAGAGGCCCCAAAAATCTGCCCAGCTGCGTCAACACAAAAAAACACAAAAAATTACCTCAAAAATAAAACAAAAGCAAGTGCCATATAGCATAAAGCATATATAAAGTGAAAACCGTTCTGCGTTTTGTTTAAACAAATCAGCAGAAATTTTTTTGTCATGTTGCGGCCAATTTTGCTGGCGCTTGTAAGTGTATTTTGATGAGTGGGGTAAACAAATAAAAGTATGAAAAAATGAAGTCATTTTAAATATTTATAGTAAAGGCAAATAATAGGATGCAGTTGCACAAAAAATGTGCACTCTTTTTGCAAATCAGTTATCTGTGCACTATTGTGCTGATCAATTTGTTCAGCTCTTTTAGTATTTTTATAAATTTAATTAACGTCGATTGCGAAGGGCAGCTGAAAAATTTGGAATAAATTATTGAACTGTGAAATTTACACACGGCATGTATTTTATACGCTTTGCTGCCTACTTTGCATTATAAAATGTTGTAAAATCAGGTTGCCTTTTCAAGTTCATTCAAAAGCAAGACCAAACAACATAAACAAGAAAATGCTAATATGTCTATGGCTCAAGTGTAAGTCTGCATTTCTGTTGCTCGCAAAATTTTCGAAGGTTGTACCCACTTGAAAACACCGAATAACAAATTATTCATGATAGGGACCTGAGGAGATTTATTGAGTGAGTCAAGTGAAGAAAGATTTTGTGGAACGCACCAAACAGGTGGTACAGTAAATACTTAAATCGCTTAAGTCGGATTCATATTTAAATTACAAGGAGTACCGAAAGCCCAGTAGGAACCAATACGAAGAAAGTCTTGTCGAAATAACTGTGGGAATGAGTAATAGCCTCTAATCAGCCGCAATCACTTAGCTAGCTCCCACACTCGTATTGACCGTAGTTAGAACCAATAGAAGTGTGTGCTTAACCCAGCAACGGAATATCAACATCATTCGCTGAAAGAGCCCACCAGCAACCATAAAACACCAGCCTACAACACCAGCGCCGTCGTCACAATTCGCAGTCCGTCGCCGGCGGCTTTTTAGCATAAAATGTGTGTCAGCAAGGTAAAGGGCGTTCGTCACTCCCCCACCTCGATCTCCACCTCCACCGATCCGCAGTCCGCAGTCCGCAGTTCGCAATCCGCGATCCCCAATCCCCCGATCACCGATCCACGTAACCAGCCCCCCCTGTTAACCCCACATCGATGGTCCCACGCTGACTTGGCGCTGTAAAAAATTTGAATACCTAAATAGGCTGGCTGGCTGACCTATTTTGCTGCGTTTTGTTGTTGCGAATTTGGGTTTTTATTTTGTTTTCGTTTGAAGTTTTGCTAGTGGCTTACAACGCGGCTGTAGGTTGAGTGACTTTCGGTACGAAGCTGACCTTGAACAGTGCTTAGCTTCATGTTGTCTTAGGCCCTGCTACTAAGAAACTTGGTCAACTGATTCCCCACGAATATCTATATTTCATTAATAAATTTAATATAAACGATAAATATAAACTTATTATTACTATGCCATATAAGCATAACATTTTATTTGCTAATAAATAAAGAACATTAGAGGCATAAAACTACAAGGATAGGTTCGATAAGATTTTGAATAAGAACGATGTAAGTCTCATAAAAACAAACACATTTTCTATTGCAAGGCAGTTCGAATATGTTAGTAGTAGTAAATCAATAAACTATCTTCATATGGAGCTCTTCATCTCTCTCTTCGTACGTAAAAGAGCACCAAATAAATCCCAAACGAAATTGCCTCTGGCAAGCAAGAATAATTCCCCCGACGAAATAGATTCTCCTTTTTCGTTCGAGGTTAAGAATGGGTAAGAAAACTGGTAGATGCAACAAAAACATTTGCACAGGAACAGCGACAACTCATCCCACTGCTAGTTGGTAGATGCACAGGAAAAATAAACGTTTTACTTGTCACCTGGAAATTTCTAGTCAATTTTTACACCATTTTAAGATTAAATCTCTCAGAAGGTTTTATTTTATTCAAGAAAAACCCACAGATATTAGAAATATAAGTATAACCACTTTTATGTGAAAGGTTTTTTATATTATTTATACATTTATTTCGTTCTGTGCACCAAACACTTGTCACTTTTTGCAGCAGCTATGACACATGCCACTTGCCACTTGGTGCAACTGCTCTGCGACCCTTAAAAGTTTCCACAACTGGATGCAGATGAAGCCGCGAGTGATGGTGATGATGATGATGATAATGATGACGACTGCCGGGAGTTGTGGCTTTGTTTTGTCTTGGATGTGATTTGATTTGCCCACGACTTCAAGACTTAGCCACATATCCATGTTTCGCTTGTAAGTTGCCGCTCCGCTGAAATTTCTCCGCGGCTTGTAAGTGACTTAGCGAAGCGCACAATTTTTATTGGCTTGACTGCCTCATAACTGGGACCAACTTAGATCCTCCGCCCATCTCATCCTCATATTCATTCCACTCTGGTGTTTGGAGGGTCTGAGGCATGAGTCAATTATTTCATATGCCACAATGTCCAGACAAGTGTGCAACACACCACGTCTGATTCTGATTCGAAATTGAAATCTGCTTTCCCTTAAGCACAAAAGGCTTTAAGTTGACAGCGTCAAAGATTGCGAAAAGTAATCGAAGCATTTGTGATTAGATGTGAATCGTTATAAATTTAAGTGGAATTTATACGAAACACTTTCCTGTTTACTTACCACTCATTTGCATTTTCCATAATATATTTCAAGCTAATAAAATAATACATATAGTTTCCATTTCACTTCTTCTGTGCATGGGAGCAGGCCATTAATAAGATTTTATGATTCACATGCGCAAAAGATTTGTATGTGAATCACAGCCAAAAAAACACAACAGCCCCAGAGCCAAACCATTAACAACAAATTAAATAAATGTGAGCACACTAAGAGGCCAGAATAAACAAGCGGCTGCATCTCGCCCCTGTAATAATAATGTCCGAAAGCATCAGCAAATAATGTTCTTGGACGACGGCACTTCCGGTGCAATTAAGACGCAGTGTTTCTAGTTAGCACTCGAGTCGTCGACTCGACTGGAAGTCATCTAGCAAAATGACAAGAAATATGAACGGGCTGCTAAAAATACCAGATGCTTCCCTTTGGCACACATAATTTGGTGGAAAGCATAGAGAAACATAGAGAAACATAGAGAAACACTTCTGCAGATATCTCCCCGTGCCACTTCACACTTAATAAGACATAATTTGTACAATTTTATGAGTTGCAGCCTGGCGCGTGGGCAGCCAAGAAAAAGTTGCAGAAAAAGCCTAATTAAATGGTCAGCAATATGCGAAAACTGTTTGCATTTACAGAACGAACTGAGACAATTGCATTGGGCCAAAACGCCTTCGCTTTGTGCACTCGTTCTGTCAGCCGCAGGCGACAGGTTGGCCCCGCCACTTAGTTTGGGACAAGTTAATTTTTGGCTCCTTTTGACTTTTGTCTGCTGATGAATTTAATTTCTAATTGTGCCCGACATGAGCACTTTTGCACAGCTCGAATGATAAATTACAGGCTGGCGCTCGTCCTCCTTAACTGCGTTTGTGCGTAGGACTTGTTTGCAAAACTCTGCATTCCTAAGTAAGCCAGCAGTTCCAAAAAGAATTTCAGACACTGCAATACATTGCATCTCAGCTCCTTAATTCTATGCAACTTTAGGTAAGTCTTAAGCAAAATACTCTAGCGTATAAGCGCGGAAGTTCGATCGCTCTCCTTCAGCCACCGTGGCGTATGCGCAATGTGCAACTGACGTGTGGTGGCCGACGGATCAGAACCGCTCAAGAGCCATCGTCGCTTGACAATGCAATTAAAGTGGCCAATACTAGACGTTAGCACGCATCTGGGATGGGCCTTCAATTGACATTTCGGTTAATTTGAGTGAATTAGCATGGGGCTGATGGGTTTGAGTGAGTGCAACCTGCACTCGCTTTCAAATCGCAAATGAGGCGGAAGATCTGCCGGCTGTCACAGCTGGCTGTCAGTTTGGAAAACGTATCTGACCACTTGACAAATCACCCTAAGAGTGACAGCCAGACCAAACACTTACAACACTTCCTCTCGTAGGCCAAAAAGGCCAGAAAGCAAATAGTGTGCCGCAAAAGTTGGCCCAGAATAATATTCGCACTCTTCTTCAGCTGTCAGCCGAATTTGGGTCAAATTAATAACGCGTAGTGTGGTCGAGTAATGCCAAACGGCTGAAACACATTCGCCGCCGCCAGAAGCACTTTTCAAAATAATAAAGAAAGCCAAAAAATAGAAAAAAAAACCAAAACCAAAACCAAATTAAACGCTGCTGAGAGCCAAAATGTCGACATATTTACAAAAGAACCCAAAAACAAGCTGCCGTGACACTTTCGATTTCAATTTCGTTGTATTTGAGTGTCTTTTTTTTGCACTTGTATTTTGCTGGCTGTCTCGGCCGTATTGTCAGTTAAAAGTTTTTATTTTTCTTGTTTTTTTCCGATGTGTAGCTGTGTCGAAGGTAGCGACGACAGGTGCAAAAGTTGGCGACAAATTTTAATGAGCTGCAAAAGGCAGCGGGAAAACATCAAAATATCTCCGACTTGCAGCAGAACACCCTAAAACCACAGAATACAGAAAATAATTAAGTCAAAGTGAAATAATTTAGCGGATTTTAATTAACTGCAATTAATGTGTCGTGGGAGACGAAACTTCTGAAATGGCGCTATAATTCCTAGACCTCAAAATAAGGTAAATGTTCCCGTGTTGTTTTGGCATTTTATGAATTATTTAAAAAAAAATCCTTAAATATTTTATATTCCAAAATCATATTATCTAGTGGCCACAAATAGATTTTTCATCTTCCTAATATTTAAATAAAACTAAGCATATGTAACATAAATTATGGAAAATACATTCATATTTCTCATCATCTTATACAAATCGTTTATAGTTCAAATAGCAAGGCAGCAAATAAAATGAATTGCTAAATTTGATATCTAATTAAATGTCCCATGACTCGCGTCAGTTTATGTAGATTTTAAAAAACTATTTGCAGCCCAAAGGAAAACCAGAATTAAAATTTTAGTGCAAAACGATTGATTTTAAAATTCGCGGGCATTGTTGTGGTTGTCAGGTAATTTACGAACTTAATTTATTTTTTTTTTATTTCTACCTTCTTTTTATTGTTTTTATTATTATCGCCTGCTGCTTTGTGAATATTGCTTCCTCTTTGCAACGTAATATAACAAAAGAGATACAGTCGAATGTGTGTGTATTAGTGTGTGTGAATTTTGAATAAAACGTAATAAAAACAACAGTATCGCGCAGATACAACAATAAACAAAAAAAAAAACATACGAACGCCAAACCAAAAGAAAAAATTTCAAGGTCAGCGCCGAAACGTGCATGCAAAAATTAAGCGCTGAAAAAACGAGCGTACAAATAAAGTAAATAATAAAACACAGCAGCACCCAAATTCCCAGCGAAAGAGCCGAAGGAGAAATCAAAACCATTTCGCAGCTTTTTAGCTTCTGCCTTTTGGTAGGTCTTTCTTATTTTGCCCTAATATTTCGCTGCACTTTCGCATCTTAAAAGAAAGAAAGAAAGTTATCTAATTAGCTATCTAATTTATGTTTAGTAGAAGCCTGTGTTTCAGTCCTTAGTCTTCTTAAATTTGTGATATATTTTGTGACTTTTATTATATGTATTTAATATTTGTGGGAAAAAACTAATGGACTTGTTTTCTTGAATCTGAGAACTCTGAGCCTTGAAACAAGACGTAAATCGTTACTGCTTTCCAGGACAGAGCAGTAAATAAAATTCAAAATTTTTACAAGTATGAATGGGTAATTGGGATGGCTTAACATCTATTGGTTTTCATATGGATTGGTATTTTCAGATGTACTGGCATTTCCATGACAAAAACCGATTGAAGAGCCAACCCTTCCCGTTTTTGTTTTCGCTTCCATCACAGACTCCAAGCTGAGTCACAGCTCATGGGGATTGTGTGGAGCCAAAGGGAGGCTTGTGGATGAGAAGGAGGGGCAAACCCAATCGGCAATCGACACTTGCCCTTGAACGCCAGCCAGTAGAAGAGCCTGAAGCTCAAATGAGCCATGTTGGCAGAGCTGCCAAAATGCAGTCAACGGCGACGCCGCCAGACGTCGGCGCTCATCCAATGTCGTCAGCAGCAGCAACGCTAGCACCATCAGCAACATTAGGAGTAGCAGCAACACGGCGGCAATTTCGAAAATTAAGTGATTTAAAACATCACACTTATGTATGTATGCCAAATTACATGCTTAACTCATATACCTGAAGAACCGAAAGTTGTTGAATACCAAATAGTAATGAAAAAGCATAAATTTCTGTATTATACCACACTTAACAATCCTTTTATCTTTTACACAGCACTACCAGGAATAAAAATGTATCGCAGCAACTAAATAGGAGCAGCAACATTATTGTAAGGTAGCAGCAACATGGTTCCTTCAGGAGGAAGAGCTCTGATGTTACATATTGGCAAGCAGCTTTAGCAACAATGTCCAAGCAACTACGACTGCAACATGAGGAAAGAAAGAAAGACAGCACTACACTAGCAACATCCGAACACAGCAACAACTCTGCAGCAGCAACAGCAGCGGCTGCCCTCGAATTTTGGGGCTTGGCTGCCGTCTCTTTCGCTCCCCGCCCGCTCCTACGCCCCTTGTCCCGCACTCTTGCCAAATGAACAACTGTCGCTGTAGTCGCTGATTGTTGTTCTTGTGGCTCAGCATAAATTCGCAAAGTATGCGAAATTTATTAGGGTCTGTTTCGCATGTGCCGATGTTGTTTTTGCTGTCGTGGCTCGTCTAATTTAAAGTTCACAGGCAAACACACACACGCACACACACATACACTTGGCAGACCCATTTGCACACACACTCGCCCACCGAGAACAACTCTCTTGTGTAAGTGAGTGTGGCACACACATCGATAAAAAACCAGAAATAGCGAATAAAGGCAACACAGCAACAGCAACAAAAATGTTTATATTAATTTTTGTATGTTGTTAAATTGGTTATGCATTGCCGGAGTTGTTGTTGCAGCCTGGCAGCTCGTTTCGCGCTCGTTGTTGTAGTTTTCATTTACTTTATTTCTGCTCTTTTCTATTGATATTGTTATTGATATTTGCTAAACTGTTGGCATAAAGGCAACTAACACACGCGCAGCAGCTTGTGCTATCTTTTGTGCCTGTGTGTGCGTCACTTTTCGGGACTTTTACGCGTGTGTGGGTGAGCAGCGATTAAAGTTAATAAATTCGCGAATTGATCGCGCGTGTTTGGCTCTCTGCGTTGTAAGTACCGGTGTATCTACATTATACATTGGTATCTACCAATTGATGTGTTTTGCAATCAAATAACGGCGAATTTCTGCATTGATAAGCAGCTATTTCCTATAAATAAAATGTTATTTACCATCAACAATCGTTTTCTGACTGATTTGGTGCTTGCTATTAGTTTACTTGAGTCTAATAAAAGAATATAATTATAGACACCAACACAATATAGAGATCATAATTCATTCGGAAAGCCCTCTCTTGCTGACTAAGAATTTTGGTTTCTCAGGCTGCAGCAAGCTTATTAGCCACAAATGAGAGCCCATTCGGAATTAACTGCCCATAAAAAGCAGCGAGCTCTGTGCAAATTGCAGAAGTAGATAGATGTCCATTAAATGGACTTTTATCGAGCGCCTTTCCTGTCACCTTGCCATTACTGGCGCGATACTTATACATATGTACATAAAGAGCTCTGGCCATTACATAATCGCCACTTTGGATGCATGACTACGACGCTTTGTGCCACAAGAAATGGCAAGAACAGACCGTCAAGAGCACACCAGCAACCAGAATGAGTAGTTGGCCACTAGGAAAGGCCACTACCATGGCGAGCGAAGCGAAGCTAGTTCAAAAACATGTTTTAACCTTTTTCGTGGCGTGCAAAAGCCCAGGCCGGCTTACAAGCTTCAAAATTAACAGAAAAAGGTAAGAAATAAATAAAACATAATAAGCACACACAGCCACTACAAAAATTAAGAAGGGTAGGCGAAGCACGCGAAAAATTTGGCAAAAATGGTCAAAGACAAGACGCAGACCCAAAAACCGAATCGCCAATTTCTGCGCATGCGCCGATGCCTGCGTCGGCGGCACAGTCGGCAGCGCAGCCGGCGTCGACGGCGACTTCGCTGTCGCTGTCAAACCTTTGAGCGGGGACTTAGACGTGACTTACAAACTAAATGCGCTCGCTCAAGGTTAAAGCCGTTTATTTGTAAGCCAACGGCAAAAAACGAAACTGAAAACTGAAAAGCGCCGAAAGAATCTCGCGAAAAAGTTGAAGTTGATATTTGCCAAAGTTGTTTCTTTTTAAAGCGAGCCAGCATGTGCGTTTGTGTGTGTTTTCGCTGCCCAACCGCGTGTTTCAGAACTAAAAAACCGTTTGAAGGTTTTTTTGACACTACTAAATATAATATGATATGATATTATATAAAAACATGTTTACGCCCAACTATCTGAAGCCTTGTTAGCTTCTCTATCTGCATATGCATTGTTAGTGCTCCTAACCTACCTTATATTTATGAAACGGCACGTAGGGTAATGAAGCCCCTATTGTACTGTTATTCGAAGGACCGATCGTGTTGGCCATGCCAACGAATAACGCCATAAGGTTCTCTATTGATCGGAGTGTGAGTAAATATCCGTTAATAATACGCATCTGGGGTCTATTGTTAAATTGATTGCCCGAGTGGCTTTTGTGCACGATAAAATGGGAGTCAATTAATTAGCGGCCAGGCTTGCAGCCATATCAATGCGAGCTAAGAGAAAAATCGTGTTGCGAAATAAACAAATGATTCAACTTTAACCTGACCCTGCATGTCTGTCACAAATCGGCGGCAGCAGCTGCTGTATTATATACTTTTTATTCCGATGACATCATTCCAGAGTCGCAGCGATAGTGTCTCCTAGGCCCGGGCCATTTGTTTTAATCGCAGCCGAAACAAAAGTGGTTAAAGTGCAATGAATCGGTGCGGTGTGCGCACAGTTGACCAAAAATGTGCATTTCGAGTGTAATCCAATGCAATTCGATACCCACCCACAATGCACCCACCCACGCTCGCCATAAGCCAAAGCTGTCAAAATATCAGCTGCAACTAAATTAGTGAGCCTGACAAATGCCAAACAAGTTGTTGTAGGTGCCACAATTCAAATTATTCAATTAGCATGCATTGCGTATTTTCATCTATTTTCAAAGACGACGTCACCACCACCGATTTTTGCTTTTGCAGCTTATACACTTGAATCACCGAAGTCTAGCTCCACAAAAACCGCCTGAAACAGTTTTTAATCAATGAACTAAAACGTTACAAGCCAGAAGATAATACATTATTTAAAATTCAATAAAAAAAATTACAGAGCTAAAAATTAAATTTTTTTTAGGCTTCAGTTTCCTAAATCAATTAAAGACAGCCTGTGAAATATTCTGGAGTGCTTACTTCTTTTATTCTGAGTGTGCATTTGGTAGAGCTGCCGTGCTTTTTCTGCTGCTCCTATTAGCCTACACGATCGAGTCGCGTTTGTCCTTCAGAAGCCGTCGACCAAATTGGCATCGATTTGGCAGCGGCTTTAGCGGCAGTTACTTTGACCATATGGGCTCAAGCAGACGACTTACCAAACATTAATGGCTTTGCGAAAAACAAAAATCAATGTATAAAATACGAAGCAGAACGCGACGAAAAATCAATTTTAAAATGGCAAATGGCAGGGCGCGCCACGACAGATACTTTTGGCAATTAACAATAGTTGAGTTAGATACTAAAACGCAAACACTGGCAAACATCGGTCGCCATGGTAGAGAGCGTGGGATAATTAATACACCGAATTCCACCAAACCCGAACATTTGCAATAAAACAAGATCGAATTGGATGAGTAAGCGACTAGATTGCAGATGCCCTTGGCAGTGGCTGTGTTCCATATAGTTTTCTAATTTATAGCCTGGCATCTACTTTAAAAATGTTTAATAGGTAATAAACACATTCTAGGCAGCTTTTTACTTTTTAAAGATTTCCTAGAAGTCTAAACTAAATTCAAATATAATGTGTAAAATTATGTGGATAGCATTTTAAATTTTAATTTTATTTTTGATTATTTATTATTTTGTTTATATAATCAAAGCCGCATCTGGCCAATCACCAGATCGGTCGAAAAACTTACAACGATTACTGAAACTAATACGAGAAATTAAGCTCTCGTAGAAGCCCTAAGTTCCTGAGAGGAATAGAATTAAAAAAAAAAATTAAACACCGCCGACTAGGCATAATTTATTCATTTAGTTCTCCATGGAGATATTTGAAAACCCCCGATTTTGTATCTCTTAATTACTTTTAACTTTTATCCGCCAAATAAGTTATTAGATTCGACCAGAACCATTCGCACCAAATCGCAACTTCTCGTTTAAAGTTATTTTCTATAAAATATTTGCAGATAATAATGAGCGAACAAACCTTGTCATTTCCGCAATTGATGGTAGATGGAGCACTATAACATTTGCACTGCGTTTGTGGTCGGGGCAAAGTATCTCGTATCGTTCAGTATTTCGATTATTCGATTATCTGGAGTATGCAGCTGTATCTCTCAAGTTCAACTGGCACATTGATGCGTCGAGGCATTTGCTGATGATATTTCTGCGATTGTATCTCACACACTTTGTAGCAAACACTCGCGCACGTTCTCAGTTTGGAATTCCTTTGTGCAAATTATTACGCAATGCCTGATGAGCCAAGCAGCAAACAGCAAGCACCAAACACCGAACCCATAGACGGAAAAAGAGATTCGAAAAGAGAGCAGTTGAAAGACTGGTTGATGCCAAAACAGTAACCCTCCTCTGGAGCCCTCGCAGCGAACCACATCACTTCGAACCTACTGCCGACTGTCCCAGCTTAGATTCCGATCCAGACCCCAGGCGGATGCGATCCGACCTGATCCGATTCCTTACGATCTGATCCCTTGGCGCGTCGTCCGAGTAAACAAAATAAACGCATTGGGTTCTATGAAGGCGAAAAGTGAGCAAAATGTAAAGGGCAGGCGATATACCCTTACTGTTGGAAAAGTTCCTTGTAAGTTAGTTAAGGTAATCCTTTAACCAAACTACTCTACTCGCTTCTATCTTTTGCTGTCTTCCCACTATTATAGTCCTCTAATGAACAGCAATGACCAAGTTTAATGTTGATCGAATCAATCAATGTTATTCAAGCCTATTGCAATGTATCTGTGAAACTCATCTTAAACAAAATTCTATTAGAAAACATTCTCTTTTCTAGGAAGAGCATTCAAATCGTCGGGATCTTGCCTACTTGGGCTCTTATGATTTTTTCGAGGGATTTATTTTGCGTTGCCAAAATTCGGCACGCTGACGGGACGGAAAGGGATAGAGCGCTCTTGCTGTCTTAATATATGTCGTTTTCTTTTTTTTCAAACTTTTTTTTGTATTTTTGCCGCGCGACATTTCGAGCAACGATCAAGGGCAAGTTGGACATGTCGCTGCCGCTGCCTCTGCCGCAACAGACGTCGCTGCCTCACCCTTGAAGAGCTTACAGCGGTCTTGCGGATGTATCTGTGCCCTGTATCTGTATCTGAACGGCTTTTGTATCTGCAGAGGGGTATCTGTATCTGTGTATCTGTATCTGTGTCTTCGAATAGGGTGTGTGTGGTTCTTTTGGAGGGTTTTCGCTTTCAAACGAGCAATTTGCGAATTTCGTCGGCTGCTTATAAAATTGTGTATTTATTCCTCGTTCGCCGACGTTTGCCTGCTAACCTAGTAGCCAGTCGTTTGCTCTTTTTTGTAAGTCTCGCTTTGTCTCGATTCTTTTCGGTTTCTTTCCGTATCATCCCCAGTGTGTCCCCTGTTCCTCTGAGGATCGCTTTTAATTCTATGGAATTGTCTGAAAATTAAGCACAGGAGGCGAGCGTGCGCAGAAAAAAGTGAGGAGCCGAAAAGAACCTTTATGAAATGCTGCTCACATGTTAGGCACACATTCAAATCTTGATCATGATTATGATAATGATAATGATGATGATGATAGTCATCACCAGCTGATTCCCTCCCGCTCACACCCTATGCTGCCTATCTGTCTCCCTTTTGTTTATTCACCTTTTCGGTTTTGTCATTATAATTCGGTTTGTGAATTTCAGGTTTTGCTTTTACAGAAATCATTGTCAATTTGCATGTGTGTAGACCATGATAGTGCCATATTGCATTACATTTAATGGAACTTCTGGGACTCGTAATGGACCAGATAATGGGTTTCTATTTAAATGATTGCAGCGAATTCCTGAACAACTAAAGCTCTTTCTCGGAAGCCGCGAATTCTGCACTTGACTTTGGGTTGGAGTACCTTCATAAAAAAAACTCTTGTAGAACATTATATGCCCATATTAGTGGATATAATAATTCAATTTATGTATTTACTTTCTCAGTTTATTAACTATTTACTTTAAGTTAGGGGCAGAGTAAAAAAATATTTAAAAAATAATATAATTTCTGTCTCTAAGTTTTTGTCATTATCCTTCTACTCTTAACATTTCTATGAATATTTTGAATTCTTTTTTAGTCGAAACTACTTGGAGATGTAGATTCTCGCACAGGACTCCAAGTTCGGCGAATCCTTTAACTGTTATCACTCTTTTTCCGCCAGGATTGCCTCATACTTTTGATTATCTTTTTGCTTTAGGCAGCAAGGCGCCACATGTTGCACTGTCGCATGTGTTGCGATTGTTCACAGTTCACGGTTTTTGTTGCTGATCGCATATTCACAACACTCGCTCATGATTGTTCACACTCAGATAGATCGTCTTTCGTTTTTATAATCTTGCGTTTTTTTCAATTTTTGTTTTCAGATATTTGGTTTTATATTTTTGTTGTTGCTTGACGAGCAATAGAAACGCGTGCCACAACGTTGCGGTTGCAGTTGTTTTTAGCGAGTGTTCGTTGCAAATGCTGCAAATAATGCTAAAAGTCTAAAAAGAACACGTCCAGCAACAACTTAGACGACGCGACGTCGCAGTCGCCGCTGGCAGAGGCAGCAGCAGCCAGAGCCGCTTCCACAAAAACAGCAAAAGCAATAGCAGCAACAGCAACATCGCCAGTTGCAGCGGTGAATTTCGCATGTGGCAAATGCTGGAGTTGCAGTTGCCCTCTCTCTGTCTATCTCCCTCTCTCTGAACCGGCCCTCTCGCTCGCTCCGCTTCTCGAGCTCTCTCTCGCACACTTGGCATTAGAATAGGCTTAGTCTTAGATGGGCAACGAACGGCGATCGTTCTCGGCTTCGTAGCTTCGTAGCCTCCCGAACGCCTTCCGCCCGGCCCCCTTCTACGCCCCTGCCCCTCCCCCTTTTCACGAATTGCGGGATTCTGCAGCTGAGCAGTGAAAAGCTGTCCCAGTGTGTGTCTGTTGGTATCTGTGTGTGCGTTAGAGATGCTCTGTTCTTGCGGCACATGTGCTCCCTACACTGGTTGAAAGCGTCCATCTTTCCTTAGATTTCATCTTAAATACATATATGATACAAGATATTATATGAAATATGGCATGGATACCAACATAGTTCCCAAGTATACAATCTGCTCGCCTAGAATTTTTATCTGCTCATCAAACAATTTACCCTTTATTATATTTATTCGTAACTATTTCTTATTTAGTTTTATAAATCCCTTTGGTAGCTGTTACCGGTTTTTTTAGTGCACCTAAGTGGCTCTCAAAGTGCTGTCGCTGCTACTGACTACACACAGATATCACACACAAGCGCACTCATCCTCCACACATATTTCGCACTTGATAAGAGGAAGAGGGAACCATCAGATGCGTAAATTTTTGCAAAAAATGCCCACACAAAAGATTGCAAAGAATCAGGACAGCCAGAAACAGGGGCAGATGCCTACGAGATCATGAAGTTGCGTCTCAGCATAAGCTTACAATCATAATATTAAATCACATAATTCTATCTATTGATCTATGCCATGCAGCATATGTTAAATATGCATATATACTCGTACGTAATAAATGAATTAACAATTCCCTGTCAAAGAAAGTTTGGCGATCCGTCACTGTCTTCCAGCCATAAGAATGCTCTCGCCCTCTCTTGCGCCCTTTCTTTTCTTGGCCGCCACATGGAGGATAAAGTATCTCTCGCTCGTGTAAAGCAATTTGAACGCCCAGTTGTATCTCACAGATACCCCTCGCACACAGAGACACGGCTCGCGATGCGGTAACCACGATCGCACGCACTCAAATCACCGAATTCGGAACCGAGCACAGACCTAGAAAAAACCCGAAGCATCGGCGAGCGTTGGAAATGCGCTAATCATTTGCGAGCTTTCTTCGCGAGCGGGAGAAAAGCCAGAAGGCTTCTCTTACTCGCCGGCTGAAGAGAAAGCAGAAGAGAAAGCAGATAGTTCATTTAACTTAGGGCTCGCATTTAACCTTTGACACGTGCCAGATAACGCCCAACCACCCACTGAGAAGTTGCAGCAAATCAAACGAACTTTAATGCGAGGAAATCAAAGTGAAAGGAGCTGGAGAAATTGTAGAAGTGGTAGAAAGAGTGATTGGGAGGTGAAGAAGTGGTAGGGAAAGGGGCGGACAACAGCCAACAGCAGTAATTGGCAAGGTCGTTTCGTCGTTTGTCGTAATCACTGCGTTTGCTTTTGGTCTTCCGTTTTCGTATTTTTCGACCAACAAAAGGCGAAAACAACAACAGAAAAGACAAACGTTGGCTGTTTGCCTTTTTCTATTTAATTTTTTTATTTGTTCAACCGCAATTCGGTTTAGCAGAAAAATTAAAATCCTTTCTGATTCACTGTTAAGAAAGCAGATTCAATTTAAATCTAGCGTTTTCAATTTTTATACCCGTTACTCGTAGAGTAAAAGGGTATACTAGATTCGTTGAAAAGTATGTAACAGGCAGAAGGAAGCGTTTCCGACCATGTAAAGTATATATATTCTTGATTAGGATCAATAGCCGAGTCGATTTGGCCATGTCCGTCCGTCTGTCTGTCCGTATGAACGTCGAGATCTCAGGAACTACAAAAGCTAGAGAGATTAAGCATACTCCAGGGACATAGACGCAGCGCAAGTTTGTCGAATCATGCTGTCACGCCCACTCTAACGCCCACAAACCGCCCAAAACTGCCACGCCCACACTTTTGAAAAATGTTTTGATATTTTTTTATTTCTGTATTGGTCTTGTAAATTTCTATCGACTTGCAAGAAAAATTTTTGCCACGCCCACTCTAACGCCCACAAACCGCCAAAAACTGTCAGTGTTGAAGACTCTCCTTCGCACTTCCACTAGCTTAGTAACGGGTATCAGATAGTCGGGGAACTCGACTATAGCGTTCTCTCTTGTTCTATTTAAATTAAGTTCGAACTAATGTGAAAAATTAGTCTAATCTTTGCTATGAAGCAATATTATCAAGTCACGATTAGTTATAGAGGTTCATCAACCTTAAAGAAATATGCCAATTCAGCTGGCTTACTTAAGCTAAGTTAAATAAAGTTTTAAAGATGCATCTCACCTATATACTAATGTTTTCAACTGATTTTAATTAATTCTACTAATTTTTACAGTTCTGGAACATAGTTATGGTGGTTTGATTTTAGATATCAGGGCGTTCATTGGTTAACAATAAATCAAATAAATTGTAATTGATTCTCCGACCATAGCCGGTGGTCAGGGATCACACGGCGTATATGCAATATGGATTTTGCTTGGCCAGAGATTTTGATTCAATGGCTCGCGCGGAAATTTCATTTGGCTTCCAATGGGCTGAGAATTTCCACACATGTGTTTCGTTTTAGTTAACAGCAACCGCGTATTAGACATTAACCATTTTTGCTTTGCAAATAAACCCAAATAGATGCCCTAAATTTGGCCCAAATGTTGTATAAAGATCGGCACACAAATAACCAGCAAAAGTAGGGCGCCAGCTGCCCACCTTACATCCAAAACCACCGCCCCCAAAACGATGGAGAACAATATGGTTCATATGGTTCTAATCGTGGCGCGATTCTGTTGATTATAATGCAAATATTACACGCTGCGGTGATCTGTTTAATAAAGCACTATATGCGTATATAGATATTTTGCGGCACATAGATGAATATGTCTTAGAAAAGTTCTTTGTTTACCCGCCGCCCGTTTTTGCCTGTTTAGCATTTGGCCAAATATGCGTAATTTACTTAGCCCAATTTCTGCCATTTACAAATAAATTTCTTGTTAACTCACTTTATAATTGCGCCAGGTTATTGAACCCCACCCAATACAAAAGTGTACCATTTAGTGGCTTCCACTTGCTATCAAAATCGCAAACTCGGATGAGGGCTGCCATCTCAACGCTCTCAATTATGTCACCCTCAAGTATTTCGGGTAGCTCATAAATTACGTTGAATGAATTTAATTGCCACGACGCATAAATCTAAAGCGCTTCAGTTGAGTGTTCGCCGAAAAAAGCGAAGTGCCTGGGCTTGGCGCCGGGCCATTTATTAAAAGTATTAGGCGAAAAATTAAAAAAGGCAGGAGGAACATCAAAAGTCACGTGGAACGCTTTTTTTCAGTCATAAGAGTTACAAATATTTAAATATATGTACTAAATTACTGTCTTTTCTATCTTTATGGGTATCGTTGTGCCCTTTTACATATATGTATATAAAAGTTAAAAAAAGGCTGATTGTAATGGTCAAGATCTATACCTAAACCTATACCTTAAAACTTTGAAAAGAGCAAATGTAGATGGCCCCAATTAGGAACTTTAAAATTATAATATTAATAATTAATATTTGCCTATGCCCGCAGTAAGGGTATCGAAGACCCGATGACGACGCAGTGCAAGGAGAATAAAAAATAGAGAACTCGCAAAAATTCGCGCATTTGCCCTTGAAATAAATTTTAGTTTGCGAAAAAAAGTAGAACAAAATTGTGCGATTTTTGGTTGCTTTGTTTCTTCCTCAGTTTGAATGCTCTGCTTTTTGCGGGCGATTTCTTTGTGTGGCTTATGCTGTTTGCATTTTGTCTAAACTTTAGATACTGTCAAGCAGCTTAAGCGCAGGAAGACGAGCGGCGACGAAATCAAATGAAACAGAAATAAATGTTTTAGTTTGCATTTGGAATGGTTTGCATGTAATTTAAAAACTGGTCTAGCGGGGCCCCGTCCCAAACCAAAAACCTTCGCTCGATTCGCTAAGTTTGCCAAAATTATGCGCGACTGCCCTCGAGCCCCGAGATTCTCCCCCTCGTCGCGCCCTCAAGTCGTCGTAATTTATTGTAGACGGCGAGGGCAACAACAATTTGGCTAATACGGAAGTCTATATATCTCGCTGCGTTTTTGCCTTTATCTTCCACAGTCTTGGCTTTGTTTGCCTTTGTTTGAAATGTAATAAATTTCGGCCAAGTCGCTGCGAAGTCACTGCAAGCCGGCATCGATCGATCTGTGTCCCTGGTTTTATTTTTAATTATTAACTTGGTTAATGAATCTCGCACTCGAGAGCTGAGCTCAGCTCGGACTTGGATTCGGAATCGGATTTGTATTTGGATTTGGAACGCGCGCGCTGCATGAGAACAGCCTTCAAATCCGCTGACCTTTGCTATTTCGATTTTTGCATATTTCTAGCAAATGCTATTGGACCCGCAGAAAACACCGAAAACATGTTTGCATATGACGCTCGAGCGGATTTTTAATTGCCGCAGCCACGAAACTAGCTTAGTTCATTGATTCGCTCCCTGGGTGGATTGTGGATTGCGGACTCCAGATTCTAGATTCCAGGGACCAGCTTCCAACTCCCAACTTCCAGAATTCCTATTCCCAGCAAGTGCCGGGCGGTGCATTCACCTCTTGCGTAATGAACACCAACAGCGCCACCAACGGAGCTAAGGACTGGACCTGGTCCAAGGCCTGCGGTTTCAGTTAGCCAGTTTGGAGGCTGGGTACTTGGATAGTGGGATAGTTGGATGCTTGGATACAGGGTACTGGATACTGGGTACTGGGCACTGGGATCTACGCTCTGGAGTTGGCGCGCAGCTGCGTTGCAGAAATTAGAATTAGAATTCGCCTGGCTCTTAGCGCGGCCAAGCAGGAGATGGCCCAGGCTGGAGCCGCTGATAAAGCCATGCACAAAAAGCCAACGCCAAAGTCGCAGTTTTAGATAAGCACTGCGAGAAAAGGACCAAGGCTCGTTAGTCGGCTTAACACGTACTATAGAAGATACTCAATAAAAAAATAATGCGTATGGCTTCAAATGTCGAAATGTCAAAATAGTCTTTCACATAAGCAATTAAACAATTAAACAAATGATATAAAATCTAAAAATATATTTATCTATTTGTACAACTCTAAACATATTTAGTACTGGCAGTCATGAGTTAAAACCAGCTGATTAAATGCTTTTTATTATGCTATTCTAAATGATTAAGAATTCCGAATTGGTTAAATTAGGCGTTTTAACATTTCGTATTACTAAATTAATATACGTTAATATTACTAAATAAATATTAAATAAGCAGAATTATTTTCCTTGTGCATCCCCGGGCGGGTAATTCCTTTGCGCTACAAAAATAATTGCAAATAAAATGCAAGCAGCCCGCCGTTGCACCTGAGCCGGTGAGGTTGATACGGGATGCGGGGGGCGGGAGGTGGGAGCTGGAGTTGGAGTTGGTTGGGCCAAGAAGACATCTCTTGGCCAGCACCTGTGCGCCAAGGCGTTTAATTCCATACGAAAACAAACAGCCCAGGGAGAAGTGTTGCCCGTGTGCAGCAGTAAATGTTGCATGTTGCTGTTGCTGTAGCTGTTGCAGTTGCAATCCCTGTCCTCGGCCTGAGCAATGCGGCTGTTAAAGTAACAGCATCGAAGAGCCGTTATCAATATCTGGTTTGTCCACTCAGCGGGCGCTGCAGATGCAGCCCAGCATCAGCCACTCGCACATATAGCCATATGTATATATGAGCATTTATATGTATATATGTATATGTTGAGCGGGAAATCGGCAAGACGGGGTGGGGGGAAAAGCAGGGCGGCAGATTGGGCCAATGTACCTGAGTGGCAGCCACTTTCAGGCGGAGGAATGCGTTCAGCAGCAACATGGGGCAAGAAGCGGTCCTAGGGTAACTGCAAATGTGGCCATTTATATAGCACAATAAACATTTGGCGTTGCCCGCGCTCGCATAAGTGCACTCGGCGAAAATTGGCAAATAAAATATACAGATTGCGGGATGTTTCATCAAATGCTAGTGTTTTATGGGGAGAAAGTTGAAGTCCATTAAAAATGGCCCGGAGCCTTTGATAATACGTATGTGTGTTCGAAGCTTAACAACTCATAGTCTGAAAGTCGTTTTATATATTTACTTTTGAAATATGGCAAAGAGTAGTAGTTAAGCGTACCCTTTAGTTTGATTTTGATTTTCCGTCTATTAAAGCAAAGTTACAAGCTACAAGTATTTATTTCCAGTGCTTGTAGTTTCCTGCAGTTTTTGTTCCTGTTCTGGAGTGTTATCCCGTGCCGAGGCTTAGTTAGCCAACTATTCGGACGCCCATCGTTTGGCCTGGGCTAAGCAACGGTTTGCCTCGATTTTTCTATTAAAATTACCATCAAGATTTACATTTCAGTAGGCAACAGGTTTGGGCCCCTTTTAGGCAAATGTGGGCAGCATCATCAGCAGGAGCAGACTCTTCTGGGAGGGGGATAGTCGGAGGACCATGGGTACCATGGCTAAATGCCTTGGCGGCCTCATCTGCCCACTCGCCACTCGGAGCGGAGTGGAGCGCTCAGAAACGCTCAAGTCAAGTGGAAAATTGCAAGCATTTGCGGTTGCTCCCATTTTGTTCGCGTTTAATGTCCATATTTAGCTGCGGGAATCAAGCCGGCGAATGAATGAACCGCCAGATCAATCTGGAAACAATGGCTATAGCAAATATAGCTTATCGTGGGCCGAGATTGGTATTGGTTTGTAGAGCGCTGAAAGCTACCACGAGAAGATGGCAGTACTTTTGCAATAGCCCGGATTCACCGTACGAACGGCAGACTAAGAACCCATTTAGTTGTGTGATTTAAATCAATTTAAAATGGCTATATATCTTTATATTTAAACCGTAAGCTGTACTTAACAATATAGTCAATTAATTGGTTTTCAATAGTTATTCGTCAGTTATGGCTTTAATGCTTCTTGACCAAAGTACATTAACATCGAAATAACTATGCACGGAATTACCTAATTAAACCAACTCGATTAGGTTTTTTAATTTCTAGAAAACAAACTTTGTTTTATAGCTCAAGGTTGGACTCAACCTTAATTTTCCTCCATAACACTTCGATGGCAATAAATAACTAAACGCTTAAATTTTTAAATAAACAATTTTCAAAAGCCTTCGCCATCATTGCCCAATAAACCATTTATTTGGTTAACAGTTAGGCGAGGAGGCAAAGATTCATAATCGCCAAGCACAGAAGTTCCTTGGCCGTCTAAAAGCCAACTGGCTGTGCGCCATGTGCAAACGTCAATCGACGGCTGGTCAGGCAATAAATTTTAATTTCATTTAACATTTTACAAGCCTTCAGAAGGCATAAACGGAAATTTAAAGCAGGTATACGGGATAAGGTATACGGCCGAAGAAAATCAAATTGCGGCCCAACTAGGAAGCGAATGGGCCACCATCCTTATGACTCGCCGTCCCCTCGATTCTCCTGCATTTCTACGCAATGGCCAATGGCCCAGTCAGTGAGGGGGAGGAGTGGGGGCTGAATCCATCTAACAGCACAACGATGTATAAAACAATTTAAATATTGCCGCTGTACTTGCAACAACAACGCATTAAAAGCGAGAACTTGTTCTGCACCCAGAAAAAAATTGGTTCACTTCTCTTAAATATGCAAAATATAAATCTTTCGCTGGTTAGAATTTAAATTTTAAGAAAACCTAACAAAGTCTTGAAATGTGTACATATAAATATATAATCCAGTATCTCTTTTGCATAAATTAAAGTCGTTAACGATGGATAATAGTAAAATGCGGATTCACTTATCCACTTAAATTACTTTCTGTGCAGATAAGTTCGCGGATGCATCCGCAATCTGAAACGGCCAGCCGACGCTAATCTTCATCATCCCATTCGCCTCGTGATCATCGCGTTCGTCAATTGTGTCAGCTATATGCAACCAAAATGCAATCGGGATCGAGCCAGAGGGTTGGGGGAAGGTACAAGTACACACAAAGGAATTTGTAGTACAGAAGCTTAGATGTAGAAGGTTTCAAGTAGATATAAAGAAAAACCTTTTTAATATTTATGACAATTACATACTGTTTAAAAAGACCTAAAATGCCATCTACCAAAAACTAACTGCACTGTTTAGAATTGCCTCTGTGAGTTAGGATCACTCTCTGCCTTTTATTTATAGATGGGCTTAAATGTCCAATTCCCATTTTTTTTTCATCTGCAGAATCAGGGACAGCAGAATCTGGACCCCCGAGACCTGCGAAGAAGCGGAAGATCAACACGCATGGGCCTGGGCATTAGCCTATGTGTGTCTGGCTGTCCACTCTGCTGGCCAGCGCCATGTTCATTTAAATCTACAACTTTTGGAGGGACAACTTGACTGCGACTGGAAATGGGAACAGGAATGAGATTGGGAATGGGAAGGGGGCTGGGAATGGGACTACAACAACAGCAGCGACTGTCATGTGAGAAAATTGCGCACTTGAGCAGCTCAGCCTGAGCTTTTCCCCAGCTGGATGCGAAAACCTTCGGGGCTGGTCCGGTTCACTGCGATTGCCTCTTATATAAAATGAAAATTCCTCTAACAACAAATGTTTGCCCATCCACGGGCAAAGGCAAAAGGCACAGCCACATCCTACTCCCTGCACTGCAAAATCAGCATGCATACGTTAAATGAATATAGTTTAAAAAATATATTTACTTCCTAACTATAATAAAATTTGTATATTTTACATACTTATTATAGACAAAACATTAATGAAAATAATATTTGTTTAGAAATTCATTCATAGAAAAACGATTATTTAACAATATTAAGTATACGCCAAGTAAATCGTAGTGTACTTTACTTGAAGACCTCTTCGTCAACTCTTTTAAGCCATTTCCCCGAGTGCTGCGGCATGCGGCGGCTACCTGGGGCAAGTGAAGCCAATGCGCTTATCTCGAATTCATTATTGAAATACTCGTTCCCCTGTTTTCGTCCCAGGAAAAGGCCCTAGAAAAAGAAATCGGTTGGGGCTGGAAGGCCAGCTAACGGTAAACGGCAAGGGATCAGGCAACATCTTAATGAAAATTGAATTCTATGTTTATTACGCAGTGTAAACACTTTAGCTGAGAGCCCGGCCCTGCAAATAACCTTTTGAGTGCGATCCCCACGCTGAAGTCCATCGGCCCGAATCTGGCCAGAAACCAGAATTGGGACCCTAGGTCTCGATTTGGCCAACATCTCTCTCTCAACAGGGAGAGGGGAGGGGAAGACAGATAGAGAGAGCAAAGAGGACTTGCAACAACGGCAACATGCTCGGCTGATAAATGAAATAATACTAATGGAATCTCAGGGGTCGAAAGTGTAAACCACGATTTGGTAATGCACTAGGAACATAAAACCTCAGATGTTTAATAAGAGTTTCGAATCTGGTTTGTTAATTAATGCAGAGCTGGTGGTGACTTAATGGTTTATAATATTTTAATATAATATTAACAGTGCAATATATTGTATTCAAAGGAAATATGTATCAATTAAATTAAAACTTCTATTAATTTTCAAACAGTATTCATAGCCCCTATGCCTTATTTGTATACATTCTATTAAACTAATTTTTTTAGAAAATGTTCCTGAATTTTCAACTCTGTCGTAGTATTCCCCATAACTTTCCTCACCATATGAGGTTGGAACTCGCAGCATCAGGTTGCGGCGATCGCAGCCCTGCGCTCCATGCAGTGGGATTGGCTCTTGTGGGATCCCACCACTTCGACCTCAACCTGCCTGTCATGACAAAGTGAATGCATCCTCGGAAATTCGATTAGCCTGGCATACCATCCGAAGTCAAGGGACAGCGACATACTGAATCGGCGGGCCCCAATCCCCAATCCGCGATCCACTGACAACCAACCACCAGGCAGGAACCAGCAAACAGCAACCACCAACAGCTAGGCCAACTCACAGCAAGTGGCCGAGTGGCTAAACACCACCCTGCCACCAACCCATCCAGATCTCCCCCCCACTTATCACTCACACACACACACACACGTGCAGCGTGCACCAACATATGGGCACACAATTACATGGGCCACATGCAACTAGGAAGCAAAATGATCTGGCCTGCCAGCACCAACAAAAGCAACGCCAGCAACTATCGGCCACAAAGCAGCAACAAGAACCGCTCAGAGACCTTGGTATGGGGCCAGTACAGTGGGGCCTTACTACCATGGTTGCCAAGTAGTTACTCTATTTTCCCAGTGTTATTACACTATAATGATCTGGTCTACATTCTGAATTTTATATATATATTAAACAAAAACAATTGATTTTTCTATAATGAAAACAATGTCTGCATTTCTCTATCAAAAAATATCAAATATTTCTAAAATATTAAATAAATTATAAATAAGTTATATAAGCCACAGGCATCTTAATCCAGTGTAGGACGTATCGACTGCAACTGCAACGGCAACCTGCCACACGCGGCCTACGTAAGTGGCAAGATCGCACACAGCCGCAGCAACGTTGCAGTTGCAGTTGCAGCGCTTCAAAGGATGCCAGGCGAAAGGTGGGCAGGTTGGTTGGTCGGTTGCCAGGTAGGTTGGAAGGTTGGTCCATGTGGGATGCCTTCATGCTGCGGCTGTGACTTCGAGTGGACTTGGGCTTCGGCTGCATCGGCTGCTGCTGCCATGCCCCCAAGTTGTTGCATTGATTTAGCAAACATGCATTTTTATAGCCTTACAACGCGTCCAGCTAACAGCAACAGTAACAACGGCAACAAGTTTCTCTATTATTTATTCCAAGCTGACGGCCCCAGAACACTGCCAATAATACTTTTGAAATAAATAGGAAAAGGGGTTGCCAATTGGGAAGCCTAGAAGATTTGATTTTTGGCACATGCATTGAATATTTACATTTAATGTTAAATCATGCAAAAAGTAAGATAAATATATATATATATCTTTTTTGCAGTGTGTGCACTGGCTGGAGGGCATTTCGATGTCCGTCTCTGTCTTCAGCTCCTCCCTTTCTATTTGCCACCTCTCTCGCCATCTCTTTCCGCGCAGATTATTTTGATAGCACGAGGCGCACAGCTGCAGGAAAGTCGCCATCTCCACGCCGAAAAAGTGAGGAAAACCGCACATCGCTTGCCGTGCAACGGATTAAAGTGTTATTAATGTTTATTACGGCTGAATGAGTTTTAATGTCCGCCGAGGCTATCATTAAAATGTTGTTAGAATTTGAATACCACGTGAGAACAAACGAAGTCCCGATCTGCAAGTCTCCTGCTTTTGCATCTGCGCTTCGCTTTTGGCCTGGTCAAAACCAGGGGCCACGTTGCAAGTGGCAGAGCAGGAGGAGCGTGTACTTTATTTTGATTGAAGCTGCCATGGAATTTCTTTTGTGTATTCGTGGAGATTTTTTAATGATCGGTGACAGGATTATTAAAGTCATTAAGCCGAAGAAGAAGCACAGAAAGAAAATAGGACCATTCCTGTGAATCTTTAGGGATACATATTGAATTTATTTATTTTCAAGATACTATACACAAAAGGAAAGTGGCTAAACAAGGATTACATGCGTTTTCCAATTTTCTTGCTGAATCAGTCTATGGCAAGCATTTGTTTCTCCCAGTGCACTGCTGTTGGTGGGGCTCGGGACCTAATAATGTTAACTGTAACTGGCGATAGCAGTCGTAAAAGCCGCCACTTGCAACGACCAAGCCCCATATGCTGATGCCAAAGTTGCGGTTTGTGCCGCCGATCATAAAGGCCTCGGTTCTCAGGAGCCGACTGAAAGTTTCGCTTGGGTTCTGTGTGCGGGTTGTACTTTTAATTAGGGTCATCAGCGGTAAACTATGCGAGAGCCCCAAATTACAGGCAAGTGGCCAAAATGCACCGTGCCAAATGATGGCTACATAAAACTGAATGCTCTAATTGCTTGTAATACACATTGTTGTATCCCCGCGACTCCAAAAGGAAAACATAGTTTCGACTTGTCACGAGATTGTAACTTTTTTCGGCTTCACAGCAAGCATCAGTTTCTTTCAAATTACGAACACTGTTTTAGCCAGGATATTTCATCGAAATTGATTTCTTTTTATGGTATCTAATAGGTTGAATTTAAAGTCGTAAGAGAAATTTCCCAGCTGCCGCTACTTATGAGAGTGGGCTTCAGGATAAGATATCCGGTGATTAGATTTAATGTAAAACATGAGTGTAGAGGAAATTACAACTTTTCTTTATAGCTGCTAATATGATAAAACTGAAAGATAATCGCAAAGAGATAAATTCTGAAGTCGCAGTAAGGATTTCTGACTTATATTGTAATCAACTGCTGGCAACAAAGTAATCTGTATTTTCGTGTATCTATTAACAATACTCAAAGTAATGGTTCAACGTTTTGTTATGATTCGGATTAAGCTTAAAGAGTTTAGCAAAGGAATTCCGCAACCCAATCAAAGACTTTGAAACCTAACCCACACTAATGGCTGCTCTGCAAATGCAATAATGCCAAGTCCATGGTATGTCCTTGATGTTGTACTTGTTGTCTTACAATGGCGCTCCTGTTCACGCTTTTGACTGCACCTACTCTCCTTTTTCTCCTGTGCCCCAATGTTTTATGGTGTCCTTATTTCCCTCCTTTGGCGGCTTGAGCAGCAATTTCTCCGCCAACTTGAGCAAGTCGGCGGCTGGCTTTTCATGTCAGGCGGCATTAATGTCGGCACGTTTATCAAATTGCAGCTTACATCGGTGCGGAGTATCTGAAGTCGCTCAGTGACTAAAAACTGAATTATAGCCGGTCGGTCGACAAGCGAAACCGTGAGGACGTCAAATGACAGCCAACCACGTACTCGTCAAATTATTGACACTCGGCTGGAAATATGAAAAATGGCAATGGCAAATGGTAAATGGAAAATGCACCCGCAGTTTCGCAACTAAAGTTGCCACAGCATCCTGCTGAAATTTGAAGGTCCCGCCGCATTATGTAATGAAAAGTTGCCGCTTCACGCAACTGCCACGCCCACCCAAGCCCACCAATACATGCACGGAAAGAGTGACGCATGCACTTTCTTGGTCAAGGTCATGGCGGAATCAGCGATGAGGAAGAACTTGGAAAACCCAACAACTAAAGTCGCAAACACAAGCCAAACGAGACGCCCAAGTGGGCGGCCAGCCATGGTGGAAAACGCTTTTCGAATGCGAAATAATAGCAAAAGAGGATCTCGAATGGGGGTGGAGTGATTTAGAGGGGTGCATCACTGTAAGAAATCGGGGAAAGCTAAAGGAAATCCCAGAAAATGTTGAGAAAAAGACATATATCGAGCATAGAAAGTGTGAAGTGCACTAGAAATAATACTTCAATATAAAATAGAAAAGAATATTAAAAAATTATTTAAATTACACATTTTTTGAGCACTTAGTTATCAGGCTCGCTTGAAACAAGTGCAATGTTCATATTAAGAACCTACTCTTCAGATTTCAGCTAGTTATACCCGTTACTCGTAGAGTAAAAGGGTATACTAGATTCGTTGAAAAGTATGTAACAGGCAGAAGGAAGCGTTTCCGACCATATAAAGTATATATATTCTTGATCAGGATCAATAGCCAAGTCGATCTGGCCATGTCCGTCTGTCCGTCTGTCTGTCCGTATGAACGTCGAGATCTCAGGAACTACAAAAGCTAGAAAAATGAGATTAAGCATACAGACTCCCAAGATATGGAAGCAGCGCAAGTTTGTCGATTCATGTTGCCACGCCCACTCTAACGCCCACAAACCGCCCAAAACTGCCACGGCCACACTTTTGAAAAATGTTTTAATATTTTTTCATTTTTGTATTGGTCCTCTAAATTTCTATCGATTTGCCAAAAAACTTTTTGCCACGCCCACTCTAACGCCCACAAACCGCCCAAAACTGCCACGGCCACACTTTTGAAAAATGTTTTGATATTTTTTCATTTTTGTATTAGTCTTGTAAATTTCTATCGATTTGCAAAAAAATTTTTTTCCACGCCCACCCTAACGCCCACAAATTGCCAAAAACTCTCAGTGTTTAAAACTCTCATTCGCACTTCCACCAGCTGAGTAACGGGTATCAGATAGTCGGGGAACTCGACTATAGCGTTCTCTCTTGTTCAATTTTTAAAATACTGGTTTATCGAAAGTGAACTAATCATCTTCCAGTGCAGTAATAATCGATTGAGATTTTAGTAGCGGCGAACAATTGAATTCAGCTCGAACCCAGTCGGCACAAGTTTCCAGACAAAGGCGGCTCCAAACTCCTCCGTTTTCCGCGAAGTTTCTGGGGATGAATGGTGGAAAGGGGCGTGGCAGATGCTATATAGATGCAGTTCGATGCCGGTCGCAATTAGCAGGCAAAGCAACTGGAGACTGCAATTTTAATTGCTTACTGCTGCGCCATCTGGGGGACAAAAAGAGAGCATTGCATTTGTGCATTTTCCTTCTCCACTATTTTTTCCCATTTTTCGACCGTTAGATGCGAGATGGCCGAGTGTGTATGGGATTGGGATCGCTGTCTCATTTTGCAATAATCAGCGACAGCGAAATGGAGCACAAGCGTGGCTAATTGTAAATTGTTGCAGTTTAAGTTGTTACCAGTGGCTGGTAGTGTTCCAACTGGTCGCAAGTCGTAAAGGAAAACACCGAGCATCCACCGCTCATAAGTTGGAGCAACTGCATCATATCATCTCATATCGACCTGGAAGCATTGAGAAGCCATCGGCCGGCAGAAACGGGGCGTAATCGTTAAGAGGCATCGTTAAAAGGTTTCACATGGCGTCGTAAAAATTTGTTCATTAATAAACATTATGCAACAGGCGACAGGAAAATGATGAGACGACCAGCAAAACTTTGATTCGAATGGTCATTTTGAATTGTGCACTGCAAAGAATTGGGTTGCTTTCTTTATAACTTAAAACTGCCGAATCAAAATCACTATATGTTTTAAAAACTCTCTCCTTAGACTAAAAGAAAACCTACTATGGACTTACTTAAGAACTAAACTGGTGTGTGTACTTAAACTTAATCTTCCAGTGCCGATTTAGTTTGTACGGAAACTATGTCCTTATTGCTTTCTAGTGACAAAGTAGCCCGTCCAGCCGATTCTGTGAGTGCAACTTGACCCCCCTGCGGTGTGTTAGTTTTTTTAAAAGGTGGTTAGTGGAGGGATCCCAGTTATAACGAGATTCAGCCCGGCCACTTAACTGTTCCTGCTGCTTTGACGATGCGTTTATTAATGCCACAAGTGCCACAAGGGAGATCGTGATCGGCAGTTTAGAGGTGCGGGCCTTTTAATGCCCCTTTATCTGTGATATCAACGCACTCGTTGATATCTGTTTTACGAGCGTGTAATTAGCTGACCACGAAAACCTTTACCAGCAACAATGTGTGGAAATAGGCACCTTTTGTGAGCTAACCAGGAAGTCAAGTATGTCTTTAAAGAGTTTAGAACTTAAAAATAAAAAAAGATGTTCAGTAAATTGCTGACAGACTGTTGAACTATCGGCCAGCGATGCCAAATGTGAGGCCCATTTTATAAGGAAAAAGTTATGCAATCGGCTGCCCAAGATTGCAAACCGATACATTTCCCATTGCATTGAGTAGATGCCACAGCACATTTCTCATGCGCGGCCATTTATGGCATATGGATTGCCAATTGTCGATTGCCAAGATCCAAGATGCAAGCTGTAAGATGCAAGCTGTAAGCTGCGAGATGCATGCTCCAAGCTCCAAGATCGATGAACAATTTAACGGGCAGGCCAAGTTGGTTCGGACCTGCCTTCAGTTCTAACTGTCCCTCTGACAAAATGCCGCAACCTGCAAGTGTAACTGACACACGGACAGTTGGTCAGGGCAAGAGAAGTAAAAATAAGATGAAATAAAATGAAAATACTGGAGGATGGATGGGGATTGGCGGATGGTGGCAGTAGATACAGCAGATCTAGCCAACGAGACTAAGTATACAATGTGCAGGCAGGGAAAAAAATAAATCAAATTTTCTCATCAATCTCATCGAACATGAAAATGCACTTTCAAAACGCATTAAATAAACCATAACGGCACGCATGCGCCGCTGCAAGGGAGCAAAAGAAACAGAAACAGCGACTTCGAGGCCGTGTGGCAGGGGCAGCGTAAGAGGCCGCGCAAATCTTTCACTTTGAGCCAAATGCAGCACAGCACAGCTAACTGCGGCTAACTGGAAAACTAGCGGCCGAGAAATAACGTAAACGATGAACGCGCATGGGCAAGTGCAGCCCCACAACCTCGAGGAATACGCGGCATACGAGGGGCGTCGCGGGCGGAGGCGGGTTGGCCAGGCCAGGAGATGAAAAGGCAGCCAGCCAGCTGGTCAATGGAGATGCCCCCATTGGCCGCCAAAAAAAAGAGCCAAGTCAACCCTTAAGTGGGAATATAAGCCTAGATACCTGAGGACTCTTCCCAAAGTTTTGAGAAATATTATAATAAATATTATAAAAGCAGACAACCCTTTTCATTTTTTAAGTTGTTAATAAAATTTTCAAGCTTTCTTTATTCTGACCATTTCTTTTTGCAATTCTAAAACCCACCATTTCTTATTTAATCATCGGTTTCCTTTGCTTGTGAGTGAGTTATAAGACTTTATTAAAAAATGTCCAAATTGGCAGCGCTTTCAGCCAACAACTCGCAGTACTCGCTGTGGCCCGTCCATATTTGGCATTGGCTTTGCCCAAACTCTGTGCCTCTCAGACACGCTCCGACTGCGCTGACAAATTGCTGTGGTTGTTGCCGTTGCCTGGTGTCGCCAGCAACATGCAACATGCAACTTGCAGCAGCAGGAGGCAGCAGGCAGAGGCAGCAGGCAGGCGGCAGCATCCGATATGCCGGCAAGTCCTCGAGGCAGCGTGGCACACAAATTTGGTAGCACGGCGCACGGCGGCACTCAATAGTGTCCAATAATTCATAACGCAGCCGTCGCCGTTGCCAAAATTGGCAAGACGCTTGATAAGCCGACGCTTGTTGTTGTTGTTGTTGTTGCTGCTGCTGTTGTTGCTTCTGCGCAGCCGCGCGTAATAAATCTGAGCAATTTGTTGCGCACTAATCGGCAGAGGCAAAGCTGCAGCGGTTGCGGCTTTCGTTAGCCATTTCAATTGAAAGTATCTATCAGCTTATGGGTTGCAGGTGTCTTGGTCAAAAAATCGACGCAGCGGGAACTTCAATTAGTGGGCCGAATAAATCAGTTTAGTAATTGCAAAGCCGAAATGCGAGAAGATGTTACTAAACAAGCAAAAGTCGTATACAAGCTGCTAAAAGCTGTGACAATTTTTTAATAAATTTAAAACATCTTTTATTTGGTTTTAAACATGTCGTAGAACTACTCAAAGCTCATATAAATAAACCTGGTAAATAATTGTACGTATTGTCATAATGCTAATAAAAAGAACCATTAACTAATATGAAGAATCTCCTACACATTTATTATACAATTAATTATTTGGGGCACAAGTGCAAAGTACAATTTTCTCCGGTTCTTTAGGGTACTTTATACTACTACTTTTATACCAACTTTTTTCCACTTCACCGGTCATTTCAATTCAATAACTCGAAGCGCTAAAGATTAGCCAGAATCGCTTGGATGGACTGACTAATAAAAGCCATAATTTGGTTGGGCAAATGAAATTAGCATGCATTACACAACGGCAATGGCCAATAACGGCACAAACCTGCCATTGATCCTTGGGGCGTCCCATTGGGCCATTGAGCTGCAAGTTGGCTCTTTTCGTGAGCGGATGCAGTTGCAGTTGCCAATTGCCAGTTGCAAGTTGCTAGTTGCCGGTTTCCAGTTGGCCAAAGCCGCCGTTCAGCCATTCCCTGCGCATGTCTGACTGACTGAATGACTGACTGGCTGGCTGATTGACTTGGCCTGGGTATGGGGGACAGCAGCCAAGACTGGTACTGGGACTGGGACCGGGACTGGGACTGGGTCTGATACTGGGTTTGGGATTGGGACTGGGCCCGAGCATCAATGAAACCTGGCGGATGCGGCCCACCGCTGCCGCAGATGCTCTACGCCGCTTTGCTAACGGGATCGACGTGCTGCATGGAGAAAAAAAACCTTAGGGTTCAACTCTAACTTTAGTCTATCAACGATATTCAAATTATAATTAAAAATATGTATGTTTCACGGTGCGAATGTTTAATACTTTAATTCAAAAATTTGATTTTAAACTAAATAGAAGAGTGGATATTGGTGATAGCTATCATTATATTTTCCACCATGTAGCATCCACTTCCATTTGCCACTCGGGATCTTTCTAATGGTGTACGCAACTCCCTGTGCATCTGCATTGCATTTGCCGCTTCAATGGCCAAGTGAGTGACCAGCGAATGGACCAACACCGCGGATTTTCCTCGATTTTCTCATCCTGTTTTTCTCAAGGCCCGAATATTTTAAGCTGGGCGCCATGGAGTATGCATTTTTTATGTAAATTGATTTTCTTTGCCGCCCGTCATTAGTTATGACGGATGATGTTTGAAATTATTTAAATATATTCAATTAATACCAGCGGACACAACATAAACAAAAAAATAAGTTAATGAAAATCAGCTTTAACTTGATTTCGTAAATTGCTTGGGATGTGATACTCATAGCTGAATTAAGTACATAATATCAAAGATGCAATTGTCATTAAGAGAATTACGGAGAGAATAGTAACCAAATTCTTCACAAGTAACGCATACGCTCTGTATGTCAGAGTCAGAGTCAAAGTCTTTGGAATGTGTTCATCCTCGCCTGCCTGGGAATAAGTTAATAAAATAATTGAAGTACAAGACAATAACATGCTTATTCCGACATATATGTGAGTTGGCAGTAACGAGAACAAGGCCAACACGGCGATGAGGAGATGGCAAGTCGGGGAACCAGGCGAAACAAGGAAAGCGTGAAGCAGACAATCAATAAATTTCTGGCTAAGAACGCCAGGCAACAGTGGCAACAGGTACAGGTAAAGGCGATTTCCAATTATCGGATTGCCCTAGACTGCCGCCGCCTGTGCTGGGTTCAACTTAAATAATTTCTCCTGAAAATTGAATACCAAATAAAGCGCCGTAAAGCACAGTAAGAGAAGTCAGCCAGGAAAGACCAAAACAGTAACCTACCCGGGCTAGAATATGATTTACATGCTGGACAAACTTGGGAGCCAAGTGCATTCGATGGATGCAGTATTTGAATCACTGAGGAAAACTAGCCATATTTACTGAATTATAATTGCGAATAGAGATGTCATCTATAACTCAGTGAATATTGTTTGAATATGTGCTACTTAAAAATATTGAAGTATATTTAAAGAATTTAAGCAGTTGTTGCCAAGTATTTATTCTTACATATAACATAATCTACATAATCTAAAAATGATCTGTACGATTTTGTGGGTCACCATAGTTTTAGCCCTAAGAAAAGTGTATACAAATTTCCATACATAAATAAAGCAAAAAGTAGGCGTCATTTTCTGGTGGCCCGTTTAGTCAATTTTTTAGATCCCAAACTAATTGAATTGATGAGTGATATTTTTCATTGTGTGGCAAAATCAGCTTGTTGGTTTGGTTCCTTTGGTCGTGGCACGTTTGCCACCTGTTCTGTTGTTGTATCTGTTGCAGTCACTGCTTATTTCTATTTTTTGTATTTTTGTATTTCTCTGCCGCCGTGTTGGCTTCTTTCTCCCGTTATTGTTGCTTGTTTAGCCTTGCCTTGCCTTTATATCGTTAGCTAATTTTATTATTACAATAACAGTTGTTGCTGCTCCTGCTGGCATAAATGGCATTGCTGCTTTTGCTGCTGCTGCATGCTGCATGCTGCAAGTTGCTGCTGCAAGTTGATGTCGGCTATCTCTCGCACATCTTATGACCGGCCTTGCTACCACTCGTATCAATTCTATTAAGCCTGGCACTAGTTCTCCGCCACCCCGCCACACCGCTCACTCTCCGCTCCTCTGCATGTGACTAATCATGCAGAGCCAATCATGCCACAAGTTTATTTATTTTCACGTTGCAACTGCCGGGCTTTGGGGTAAAAAGCAGCAATAACAAAGGCGACAGCAACAGCAGCGAACAGTAAACAAAAACTGGGTAATCCACTTAAAAATTCCTCGATTTTCGCTTCCTTTCCAGCCGCACATATAGATTTCTCATTTTCCATTTTTTTTGTGTGCCTGTTATCGCCTGACTATCAAGGCTGCTGCTTGTTCTCGTTATTGTTCCCTGTTATGTTGGCTTGTTCGCTTTTGGCTTTCTTCGGATCGCTGGCTGTTCGAATTTTTATAGAGTGAGTTATCTCCTGGGCTGTCTTGTCCGCTGTCCGTCCGTCGCAATGATGTGGACATCCCCCACACGTGGAAAAATGCACTTCAATTGCATAACTATTCTATTTGTTTATCGGTTTAGAATTGAAGACAAACCTAGGAAACTAAACTATAAACTAATTTTAAGTAAGCCGTTCAGTATATATTTTTTAGATTCGATTAGAGCTTTGAAATAATAGATATAACAATTTTAATGTTGTATAGAGCTACTTAAAGCAGGATTGGATACCACCTAAAGAACTTGTGAAATAAATATCCACTGAATATTTTCGTGAAGATTCTTGATCTAGAGAGATACTTTATTTTGAAAGTTATCCATTTTTTTCTCAATTTTTTGGTAGGTGGTATATTGGTGAAAGTAGTGTAACTTTGGTGCATGCTTCAAGTGCACATCCATTGGCAAATGCCAGACTCAGCTGCACTTGTTGTTCTCGTTCAGTCGGCGAGTGTATCTGCGAGTGTGCATCTGCACATCCGAACATCTGGGCATCTAAGCATCTGAGTATCTGTGTGTGACGTTTACCGCTATCGCAGCTGTCACTCGACTGGCCGTCCGTTATGTGTCCTTGAAAGAAATCTAACTGGCTAACTGTTTCAGCCTCCACCTGCCTACTAGCCCCTAACGACCATTGGTCATTGGCCATTGCGGAAATTATAATCCACTCAGGTGAACTGCGCTGCCTTACAGCTTCTTTCCGCCGCCGCCGAAATCAGAACAATGGAAGATATGGGCTCGAGTGGCAGGAGTTCAGGATCCCGTCATCCATCATCCCTCTTTGGTGACGTGACCCGGGAGAGTGTCATGTAACAGAGATTTGCGGATGTTACATTTATATTGCTCACATCCAGACAGCTCCGAAGTGGCTTTGTGTGAGCTCTGATTGGATTGGGGGCGGATAAACAAATCTGCGAGGGATTGCAGCTATCCAGGTGTCACACTCAAGTGCCAAACTGGATTCAAGGTAAGCGAAATAAAATTTGATTTGTGTGAAAGGAGTTCGAAGTTGTGACACCTGCGAAAATAGTCGTCACTTAGATGATTTATGTTGAGATATTCCAGCACAAGGGTCCGATAAGGTTTACATGGGACTTGGATTTTCTGAAATTGGTATACTTAAGTATTTAAGTAGTGACCACAAGGATGGTCACTACTAACTTAGAAATTGTATAATTCGGCAGCGTTTGTATAAAGACCATCCTCAATAGCTGCACCTTGAGTAAACTCCTTCTATGGGCCTATCTTATAACTACCATCTAGAGTGGAATCGGCCCACACACTTCCCAAATAAATCTTGGTCACACATCAGCGAAGCCTGTCAACTTGTTGCATATAAGATTAGAAATCCTATCTGGGAAGGCATCCTCCTCATCGAGATGGGTATTTTTCGTTTTATGGGGGAAAATCGAAATCGAAGAGATGTCGAAGTCAATGTCGCTGTCGATGGCACTTGCTCTTTGAAAATATTGCAAGTAGAGAAGGCAGAACACAGAACAGACCAAGCGTAATTGATAAAGACCGACAAATCCGTTGATGGCTATGTTAATACATAGGCGAATGACCGATCTTTGGGATCTGATCACTGGGAAAGGGGTGGTGATCTGGGAGCGGGAGGAGACGGATCAATGTCGCTTCAAAACAATCTTATTGATGGCAGGAAGACAAAGACCAACGATTGCCTGCTAATTCCAGCTTCAGGACCGATTTAGCGACGCGTGCAGAACCAGTTGTACTTAGTTGCATGCACTGGGCGAAAAGTAGTTCCCGAAACATATTGATAAGGATAAACATTCCATTAATAACCATTATGAAATGTGGTTTCGTTTTGTTATTTGTATTTACATCATTTCTTCTTAGAAATATATGTATTTTAAAATATGAAAATATAAAACAAATGGCTTCTTACGCCTTTTTCTAGGAATTACGTTCGAACGTTTTAAATGGAAATTTTGAACATGGTTTTGATTACACTTAAGATCGTATAGGTGCAGTTATAATTTATTATTTATAATTTAATCATTTATTTTCCCCAGGTGTTGCTGCTGCTCTTGTTGCTGCGCTCATCGAAAAGCCTTCGATTTTCGTAATGATTAGCGCCATTACAGGAACTGCTGCTGCGTCGTTGTGATTGCGGTTAGCAGCTGATGGCTGTTAGACGAGCAACTACCACACAAAAGGTAGCTAACAATGCAACTGCAACTGCAACTGTGGCATCGACATCAGCAGCAGCAGCATTAGCAGCAGCATCAGCCGCATCAACATCAGCAAACTGGCTGCAATTAGAGGATGGGCGTGGGGCGCGGCTGGTGCGCATAAATTGCGTTAGGATAATGATCGCGCTTTGGCACAGTAAATCGCATTTCGAAATGTACAGTTCGAATGTTCTCTCGATTTTCCGATCCTATATTTTCCACACCAACACTGAACTGGTTCGGCAACAAATTTGACGCTCGCTGGTACAAATGAGCGGACTCATAGAAAGGGGGCAAAAGAAAGCAGCAAACAGCAAGCAGAAGACAGAAAGCTGAAGGAAAACCAGTAGATGGTGTGGATGTGGAAGGCCAAGAAGCAGCGGCCAGCGTTTTGGCCACGCATGCTGGGGCGCCATTTAAATTGAGATTTATTGCCGGCCACTTTGGCTGCAGGTGCACCATCAGCTTGCCACAGCAACTTGCAGCAAAGATAAAACTGTAAAATCGCTGGCCACGCTCGGCTTTTGTCCTCGCTAAAATATAACCGTCAACAAATCGCTGAGCAATGAAGATGAAGTTATTAGGCGACTTATCTCGCCAGCGTGTTGCCAGCATTTTCTTTCAAATAAGTATGCTCCGCTCACCTCCCGCAGCTCAAATCCGTGGCAAGATTTAGAGTAACGACAAAGCTTAACAAGAATTTTAATTCAATTTTCTTGATGGCAGGAAATTGGTCTCAGCTGTGCGCAGGCCACATCGCTCTGCATCAAACGGAATATAATTTGGAAACATAAATTTAAATCGACTTCACAGTTTTTGCATTTTCAAAGTATTTTACAAGAGCCAAGTAATGGCAACTTTGTTGACACTTTCAAACTGCATAAATTAAAACCTTGCGTTGCTCATTTCATTGTGTATACACGGGGAAACATCTGTTCATCTTATTCTTTAAAAATTTGACACAAGCTTATTTCGGGATCTATTAGAATTACATCTGCTATTCGCCACGAAGAATCTTATTTTCCTAATATTTTTGAGGGAATTTGCCTTTAAAATTTCAAGGGTTAAGCATATTAAATTTTCGAAAGATTACAAAAATGTATGCATCATAAAGCAGCACGATAATATATTTCAGTAAATAAAATATATCTGCTTCAAATGAATACTTTTGTTTTGGTAATCCCTGTGACCAGTGTGCCTCACATATATTTAATTGCAATTGACACTGATTTGCATTTGCACGCCAATGCGGCGGGGCGTTAAGTAGCCGAAGGCATCTAATGAGTTTGCCATGTGGCAAAACATAATTTCTGCATGTCAGTCACTCAGTCGGTGAAATGGCAAGGAGGCGTAGAGTAGATTGGAAAGGCGGGGCCAGTGGGGCAGGTGATACAGGTGGGGCAGGTGGGGCAATCCAGGCAGGAGGCACTGTCAATGTTGCGGCTAATCCTGCTCATCTTCTACATCTACAGTTGCCGGCACGAATGCGATTTTGAAAAATCGCAAAAAAACCGGTTGTCACTATTTGATGGAAAAGTCTCTGATGTGGTTGTTGCATTGCTCTGTTGCTGTTGTTGTTTCTGTTGGGGGAGGAAGAGGGGGACACCTGCTGATTTTATCCTGGCCGTTTCGGCCATTTGGGGGCTGCAGCTTCTGCTGCATCTGCCACTGCTGCCTCTCCATTTGATTGTCTGCCGTTGATTGCCGCTGATGTCTTGCAGCTGTGTCGCCTGTATCGTCATCGTCTGCTGCAAATTAAGTTGCTGCCTACTAGCATTTACATGCCGGCCAGCTGGCAGCTTTTGATGTTTTAATGATAAGATTTGCGCGATTGATTTTTCCTGGGTGTCGAATCTGCTGTTAAGCTCGCCCGTTACACTCAGCTAAAAAAGGTGTTTTGAACTGAAATCCCTCAGGACTTAATAATCTTAAATATTTCAATACTTCACTAAATATACTCGTACGCAATATTAAAACGTATATAAAATAGTTCCAATACAGGCCGATCAAATAGCTAATATTTTATGCTCTGAAAACTAATTTTCTTGAAATGTACCGATTTAGGCAGGTTTAAAAAAACATTTTTTATAATTTAAAAATTTTTTCTCTAATGAAATCAACATTCCTGTGGCAGTGTAATGCGTTCAGCGTCCGAAAAGTGGCGCAAAAACGTGCCGCAGAGATTTGGCTGCCTTGGTGCCACGCCCTATCAGCCGCCCCCACCCGGCATCAAGGTCAATGGGTTAATTCGGCATCAGTTGGTGACTTGGAGTTCGACTCCGCTCCGCTCCACGCCAAGCCACTGCACTCCAGTGCATTTCTCCACACTTTCGACGCCCGGACCCGAGTTTATTCCAATAATTGCCACTGCCCGCAATCCGCAAGTGCAACTGTAAGTGCCACCGTTTTCAGCCGGCGGCCAAAGAGTCGACGGCCGGATTGACAGCGGAGTTGCAGCAGGAGCTGGAGCTGAAACTGCCACTCAGCTGCAGACGGCGCATGTTGGCCATCAAATGTCCGGGCTAAACATTTAGATTAGACCAGAGACGATTCTTCCGTCAGGAATGCCATTTTTTATGGAACAACAGCGGTAGCCAGCAGAAGTTGCAACTGCAGAACAATCGACGCGACGATGGGGTCTAATCTAGTTAAATTGTTGCATGCAACAATCGCAGTAGAAGCCCACTCGCCGCGTTTGCAGATACAGATACAGGTACAGATACAAACTGCAGATACAGCTACACGATAGCAGCAGATAGTCGGATAATTTCGTTGGGCTAATTGCGAAAAGTGCTCCCGTGGCGGAGGGAAAAGTAGCAGGACAAGTGAAAGACAGCGGCGCACGTGCGGCGGGGGATCAGAAGGAGTCCCGCCACAAGCACCACGCCACCGTGCCCGCCCCGCCCTAATGCTCGATTAGTCAGTCCTCCCTCAAAGCCATTACAAGTCAAGCACTTTAAGAAAATGCATTCAAGTCTTTTCTGGCAAATTTAACAGATAATCAATACTAATCCTGTCCGTCTTTTGTAAGACACGTTATATTTAAAAGAGATTTTTTTACATAATAACTGTTTTAAGATGTGATTAATTTATAATGGATTCTAGTAAAAAATAAAATATTTGTTTCTCTCGTTTAAAAGAGTTGAATAAATCTATAAACATGCAGTTAATATTGTAAGAAACGAGTTATTGAGAAAATTAAAATAAAATTTAAATTTGAAAAGAATGAATCATCAATAATTGAATGACATGGTTGACTGTCTTACATCAATATCTTTTATATATTTTTTATTAATTAGAAACTCAATTGAACATAATTGCATGAAGCCTTCGAAGTCAGCTTACTACCAAATTAGTTTCTTAGTCTCATACAATGAAGTAACATTAGGGCAGCACTAAACACATACTTAAATAAACTGTAAGTTTTCATATATTTTTCGCAGTGCGCCGAGTGCCATTTATGTAAGTGACACCTACGAGGAGGCCGCCTGCAGGAAGTCAAGCGGAGCTGGGACGGCAATTGTGTTCTATGGGCCCACAAATAATAGCTTCATTGGTCAGCCCGGCAGCAGGGAGCAGGGAGAAGGCAGTTGGCCAATTTCAATGCCAGTGGCCAAAATGGGAAACCTGAAAACTGAGAACTGGGAACTGAGCACTGAAAAAACCCCAGCCCAAAACCGAAACAGAAACATGCAGAGGCACAGGCACAGTGGCCGGGCCGTGTCATGGAATGGAATCTGGTCTGAAATTTGCATTGTCTCTGGTCTCTGGCTTTGGCCTAAACTTGGCCAAAAATGGTCGTTGGCATGGCCTGACATTATTATGCTGTTGATGCGACTCCCTAATGGCTCCTGGCCCGAGCATTTAAATGTCCATCAATTTATCAATTAAGTTAGCAACTAAACAATTAATTGTCAGCCAGGGCATGGGAATTTATATCCCCTGTAGAGAAATCGAAATATGTCCAGTCCTACTCACGTATGAATGGGTAATTGGTTCTCAGAAGTCTTGTTGGTGGTAGCAAAAGGAATAAATGTAATTTGTATCGATTAATGTTATTAACTGCTTATTGATTTAAATTATTGAGTTTTATTTGTTTTTTATATTTTGGTTACAATAAAAATTGTGTAACTTGTGCACTAACTCACTTGCGAACTGAGTTTTCTCTTTCTTCCCCGCTTTTCCCCTGCATGTATGGGAAACTAAACCCGAGCGATTTTATGGCCGCGACGATTCGACATTTACTAACCGTTTGCATTGGCAGTCCATCCGCAAATTTCGAATCGACTGTATGTGACAATAAGTGCAGTGCAAAGAGCTGGTGCATAGTAAAAAATGCACTGGGCGCCTGAGCGGAATTTATGGGCCGCACACATGGCGCCAAAGGTAAATGTGGGCGACCAGGTAACTGTGACAGCAGCAGAAAAAAACGAAAAAGCGGCAGCAGCCGGCTGAAGGTTACATTTTCTTTGGCCCCTTTTGGCCACGCCACACAAACTGCCAAAGAAGTGCCCCAAACGGCGGGCGAAATGTTCAAAATTACTAAAGCCGCTTATGGAGAATGCAGGCATATTTGTTGCAGCTTCGCTGCACGTTGGCGATGCGTTCGTGAGTCGCCAATTTGTAGCACGCACTGTGGGAGAAAATTTCGGATTTCCAAATAGATATTTTTTAGCTTGGAGTAAGCATAAATACAGTTTTTCAAGTACTACAAGATACGATCTGATCCTGTATCTACATCTATTCTAATTGGCTCATAAGCAAAGAGGCAGTTGAAAAAGTCTGTTTGAAGTCCGTGTTCTATGGACATATTCATAATACATTCAATTAACTTTTAGAAGAGCACTTCGCAGTTACAAGCTTCTCGGGTCTAACGACACCCACTTTAAGTTCTGTTATGAAAGTTATAAATTAAGTGCCTGCTCCGCAGAATGCGAAGAAGTAAAATGCTGGCAGAAGAGTTTTTATGGGAATCCAATTCAGTCATTCGCAAATTTGAAACTGCTTATAAAAGCATTGCCCTTAAATTGCACATTTTCCTTGAAGATTATTCAAGTTTAGTTTCAAAACTCAATTCAAAGTTATTTCTCTCAAGGGTTAATTTTCTTCTAAAGTTTTTTATAGAACTATTTTAAAATAATAGTATATTTTGGGCTTTGATGCAATTTTGAGCGTTCTTCATTACAGTGATTCATGGCTCAGGGCGACAAAAATAAATTTAGTTTTCCACCATTTCTCACGACCCCTTCGTCAGCTGATTGTTCGTTATCTATATTTGTTGTCTTTATGGCACAGTAGTTCAAGCTAAATGTCATAAGTTAATTAGATTAAATTCTCCAGCGTTAGAAATATTGTTACATGTTCTTTGCCAGCTTTTCTTTCGCCCGCTTTCTCCGTTCTGGCTATTCTTACTATTCATTCCGCTCATAATACTTTTCACTTGATTCCGCTGTTCGGTTGTCAATGCCAGGTGGGCGGTGGGGCCGCCTGTGGGCGTGGCTGACTGGCTGGCTGGCTGGCTGGCTGAAGGGGCATACTTTGAGGCTAGCTGAGACGCCGCACAAAAGTAGGCAGCAGATTTTCTTAGTCTGAGCGATGGCCAAACAAAAGGTACTTCTGCTATATGCACGGACTATAACTGCTTGCGTATTGCTGCTGTTTTTTCTCAAGTGTAGCAGCCTGCATTAATTAAAAAAAGATTCAGGAAAAAAATCAACTAAGCCATGCACTCGAAAATTCAATAAGTTGCATTAGGCTGCGTGGAATACTTCTCGTCCGCAAGTTTTTCAGCCACGACCCCAAAGGAAAAAGTTTTACTTTTGCCCCCCAAGAAACAAACAAATGAACAAGGGATGAGGTGGCTGAAGAAAGCAGGGGGCAAAGGGTGGAAAATGGCGGCAGAAGGGGCTAAAACACATCTCGAACGCCCACGCATAAATAACGACGCCCTCTCGACTTTTGCCTGCGAAACGGGTGCTGCCCACTCACGCATCGCGAAATCATCCCCAAGCCCAAACCACCCATCCAAGTACAGAGAAAACAATCGAGAAGACCGTTCTTTGATTTGATATATAAAATATAAATATAAAAGTATATATTTAAACTCGATTTGGAGTTTCCCAAACAATTATTAGGATGCAAAATAATATTTTAAAATCATAAAAATATATTTATGGAAATATAAGTAGTTCAGCTATAATAAAATAGATATTCAACAAGTTTATTCGTAAAGGAAATAAATAATAGCGAATGAGTTTGGTAAAGACCCTTCCATTTTCTATTTTTTTTTTACAGTGCACCCATACACCACCCCCAAATTCCCAACCCCACGCACTTACGCACTTGTTGTTAACAAGGCGCTTAAGTGATACGCATGTGTGTGCGTGCGTGGGCATTAGTGTGCGCCATTTTGTAGCTCAACATCGGTCTGGGCCTTAAACTCGATCTGAGGGTTGCACTCCTGAATGTTATGCCATATTTTTAATGAAATATGCAACACTCAGACGCTGCGTCTCGTTCACTTGAAAAAACATTTAACGAAAACAAAATATTCTAGAAAAACGGATTAAAGTCATGAATATTTTAACTAAACTTTATCTTAACTTTGACTTTTAGATATGGTAACAATAACTCCTGAGTTTAGTATGTAAGGTGTGTTACAATATAATTTCTATAACAGTATGGCAAATCAGCAAACATTTTCCAGCTCAAGGGATATTGTAATTGTGTTTACTTCACGAACGCTTCACTTTTGACATTCTCCGGAAAATTTGTATTTAATTTCCTTCAGTGAGCAGTGACAACTCCCACTGGGGAAGATAAAAAACTCTCTGTTGGCTTTGGTCGGGGCATCTATTTCCGTGTAATCATTCTTAACTTCCAGGGCGCTGCACGTGACTGTGTAAGCTGGGAAGTCAAGTGCTTGTGATTTGCAATTGTCGAGTCACCAGGCACCAGCCACCAGGCACACGCACATTTGTCTGGAAATTTTATAACCCCGACGCATATTACATTCTGCAGCGCTAAGTGACCCAAATTGTTGTCAAGCAATGCAATTTGTGTATGCATATTTGCCTCCGTTGCACTAGTGCTTTGACGCCCACGGTGCGTATGCGTAATCACTCGAAAAGCATGCAAGTACATATGCGTTTGCTCGAGAGCCAAATCTTTCACTAGCCATAGGGGCGTATTATTAATAATGCAATTAAAATTCCAATTGCACGCACACACCAAGTGGCCGCCTTCCGTTTAATTAAACTAATTCAATTGGCAAATAAACACCTGATTAATATTAAGCATACGCCGCCTGTACACAATGTGCACTCCGCACTAATTGCAAAGTCTTAAGGTGCAGACGGGGAGTTATTTGCACATACTGCACATACTACTGGCCAAAAATCCGATTCCACAGACATTCGGTGCAAATAAAATGTAATCAGCAGTAAATCAAGTGCGGCATCAAATGCAGGTGAAAAGTTGATTTCCCACAATACAACAGTTGATGAGTCAAGGGAGGAAATGTTGAGAAAAGAGAGTCGCACCCATTGGTAAATTATATATATATGCGCTCTGCAGAATATTTGAAATTATGATTTGTGCCTTTGGCCACAGTCGGTAGCACTCAAAACACCCTTTCCTCGTCTTCGTTTGCCGCCATCATTGTGACCACATTTGGGTGACAACTTCACAAAGCATAGACACAGAAACAGACACACGTGAAAATCCCAACTTGCCAGTTGCAAAAGTTAATTATAAAGAGCATTTTGTTTAGTCTGTCCCAGGGTCTTAGCATCACCTTTTTCCCAAATTTGTTTGTCTCTGCTTAAGCTTAGCTTTGAAGGCGTAGCTTTAATAAAATATTAAATGACGAGCCGAATAGCCGAGGTCGAAATGAATTCATCGACAATTTCTTAGCAGCTGGACACAGATTTCTTGGCAATTAGTCAGATTCTTGGCAAGTCAAAGATGCAGCTTAAAGAGAAATGCATTTTTAAAAATTCAAATTCATTTTAGAAGATTTCTTTTTCATTCCTGCTTTATGCAAAACGAAATAAAAGAGAAAGTGATACAAAAAATTTGATAGGTTAATTGGAATGCATTTCCAAGTACCGCAATCAAAAGTTGTTTCTGACAAACTTTATTATCGAGAAAAATGTATTTTCCTATTTGCACTCGTTTTGGTATATCAGTATCGAACAATAATATTTGTTTATACACCTAGTCTCTGTCTGCAAACCTTTGAAAAGTGTAGAAACTTTCCTTTTAAATTCATTGCCGGCCTTAGCTGAAACTTGAAGTTGACTTTGTTGGTCCTGTCATGACCCAAGACCCTAATGAGTCAGCGGTGGCAGTTTATGAAGTGCCAACATCTGATTCTTATCGGCGGCACGCTGCGTTTACACCACCGAACAGACAAACTTTCCCCAAGGGATGTGGCACAACACTGAGAAAATTCCTTACTTTTATATGAATCAATACACATAAGCATTGTTAAAACTTTTGGCAGTGATCAAAACATTTCAGAGGCACAGCAAATATATTATAATAATATTGAATACCATTTTTCATCCCGAACTGAGAGCCTTTACATGATAAGAGTTTGAAAAAAGCAACATTTGCAGGCCAATGATTACTATTGCTTACAAAAACATTTTAGAGTGTAGGCACTGTGGTGAAACAAAAACCTGCGCTGTGTTTTTTCCTGGCATAAAAAGAACCAAAAAACACTTGTGCACACAAAAAGTTGAGCAGTTGAACTAGCAGAACACAGCAAGTGGAAGAAAGTCAGCTGGAAAATGTGTTAACAGGCTAAAGCCATGGGTGAACCTGCCCTGGATTTATACAGTTTAGGTCACATTTAGCCCTGTTAACTGATTTTCTGAATTGTGATTTATTGAATTGGCCTGAGCCCCAGGTGTTGGGTGTGTCGTTTTTTCCCAGCACTTCCGCAATTACTCCCCGACACTACAAATTGTTTGCAGCAGGTCAATAACAATTTTGCCTCTATTGCCGGAGTTTCCTGCCGGATAAGGACACATAATTCGAACGGAAGTATCTGGGGTGCACAATTTTTAATTACAGGTATGGCCAGCTGCCATATCCATGGGCGATTTCTTTCTGGATAAATGGCGAGAGAAGGGAGCCAGGATGAGATACGCACTTTTCTCAACAGGATGCTGGCTACCTTGTTTGCAACCCCCAAACAACGTGACTTAAGCTGAGGGACGCAACTCCGGAGGAAACTCTGGTCTTTTGTACTGTCTCCTGTGCCAGTTTCGCAGGCTGCTGCATTCATTAGACCTGGCCAAGTGGCGCTCACAGCCTCGGAATTAAATTGCATTTACAGGCGCTCCACTCCTCTACTCTCCTCTTCTGCTTGGGTCCTCGACTCCTTGGACTCTTTGCGCTAATGGTGTAACATGACTTGAGGCCATCGCGCCATTATTATTATGGTTATTATGGTTATTATGATTACTCTCGGCCTTCAGCATTTCATGCTGCAACCTTCTTAAATGCCACCAAATTGTCGCTTAGCCTGGCTCTTGGCTGGTCGAAAGCAAGCAACCCGCTGGCTTAGTAAATGAAATGGACTGTATTTAATTTAGGGAAAATTAAGCCATGCCAGAACGCAAGTATAAAGTGACCCCGAGTAAGAATTATTAATATGGCAAAGCACCTGCACTCACGGGCTATAATTAAATGCGCTTCTTAACTAATTAGTTGATTAAGAAGGAGAACGATTAGGTCTGTTTATCACAAAGAGGATAGTTCTTTTATATTTTGCACAAATATTGCCGTGTGAGTGATCATAGAAGCCCCAAGCACGTACGTAAAATTCGCTAAGTATAGTTTCACATTATTTTTTGTGTAGGCAATTATCCGCCAAAATGATTTGTGGAGCCAGCCTTTTATTAACATGGCAAATTAGCATGTTTCGGTCATCAGGACACCTGAGAAAGCCCAGTGATTTTGGCAGTTACATGTGTTACTTAATCACACGGCGACTGTAGCTCTCTGAACAGGAAGTGCATGCCCAGTGTTGGCAACATGCCATGCCACACGTCACAGTTACGGGCCAGAAGAAATGAAACTTGGCCGTACGTTGAGCCGAACTTTTTCAATAAATGAACATGTTAACATGCCCTAAGGCCGAAATAAAGACATTTTTCACCTCACTTACAAAGACTCCGTTTAAACGAGTTTTGCTCTACAAATAGTTGCGCTTCCTTAATGCATTAATGAGGAAAATAATATCTACAACCCCTTAATTAAGTTCCTAAATACACAAATAAATCATTTTTTTTAGTAACAAGAAGGAATATGTATTACCAAAAATTTTATTAAAGCAGGGGTATTTTTAATATATTTAAATTTAAAATAAACATGAAAAGCAAACAGTTATCCCTCTAAAAATGTGTTTTCACCGTTGAAAATGACTTATTTCAAATGCATTTCCCGCCAGGTGTGACCACAATAATTGCTAGAACTTTAACGAACGTCTGGCATGTCAACTTGCCATTGCACCTGTGCATATTTAAGACGCTTGTTGAGACATTTCCGCTATAATTGATTATCGCCCAGCGGGGCATAAGGTATAAAGTAACGCGATGGTCGCGAGGAAATCCCAAAATTAAAGTTTCCATGGAACTGAAAGAATAATTACTCGGCAGTTTTTGCACCCCCGATTAAGTTGCATGTGCAACTTGGCATGAATGTTAATTTAGCGAATTTGGTTGCATGTTCCTTTGGCAGAAGTTAGTATTGCTAGTTTTAGCTTCCATTGGAATTTATGGTTTGTTATTTTTCATTTGGCATGCGCAAAATGCAGCTAAGTTAAGTCGTTCAAGGGGCCTACTGCCTGTTTGCTACGGATTCTTCATCACTTGCTTATCACATGCATCATCGGCGATCATCGCATCGGTTCCAACTTTCGAAAGTCCGGAAATGGGCTCTATGCCGCCCGTCATCCGAATGAAGTTGAATTCTAGGTGGGATTCACTACTTGGACTACTAAGTTTGGCTAGTCAGTGGCTAGAGCTTAAGGCTTAAGGCTACAATTAAAATGGCTCTTCACTTACCGCGCCAGTTGGTGGGGATATTTTGTGGGTATGTTGATTGAAGTTTTGGTTCTTTCTTTTCTTACTTTCGGTTAGAGTTATGAGAGAGAAACGGTGGCTAACTAACTAATGAATAGAGGCCTATGAAAGGACTAAGTTTAGGTTGCTGGGCTTTTGAGGGCCCAGTTCGGGTTGAGTGTTGATTGAAGAGCAGCTCCTCCGGGCACGGAAATGTTGATTGATGATATTCTCTTTTGATCAGGGGGTTGCTCCATCGTCACACGTCCTCGAACTCTCACAGTTTGCTTGATATTTCGCTCACTTGAAAAGTGTTTGCCTTACAATTGCTTACGATTACGAACTACCTAGGGCTACACTAGATGGGCTGGCCAATTGAGCTTCAATAGGGGTTTCCTTTACAATTTGTACTCTTGGTAATTAATTTCTGCATTTTACAAGGGTGCATATCTCGCCATGGTGCTCGGTCTATGCCTAGGACTTAGAGCTGCTAGTAGTGGTTAGGCATAAACTATTTAACTATCTGGTATACGAGTACAATATGTGTTTAGCTGCGTTAACTTGTAATTATTGTTTATGGAATTGCTTTGAAAGAGTGTTGTTTAAGCTAGGGAAAATTCTTTGTTTTCAATTTACGTATACTTCGATATTATCAAGATTGATATATAGCTACTGCTGTAGGCTAATTGTGTTTAATTATCCTAAGTAAGTAATGGGTATCTTGTGGACCCTTGCGTAAGCTGTCTTTATCTACCAAATATATGCAATTGCTTCCAACTCCGTTCTGGCTTTGGCTATAAAATACCATATGTTTATCTCAGTAATATTAAGGGGTAACGGATTTGACTGAGTAATACGCGTATTTTTAAAAAGAGTTTCTACTTAGTTATTGTTATTGTTATTGGATTGCTTGAGTTACGTATACTTTCGTAAACTTAAGTCTAGAACGGTACAAGTGCTGTCTGAAATGCTCTGCCTTAAGTCTAGGATATTTTTAGGATATTAGCAGTGGTTGCTATGGAATATTCATTATTCATTAGTTGGTGTTTTTTCTTGCAGTTAGTTTGCTTAAACATACTATGCGAAGGAAACATAACATGTATTCTAGTTGTTTACATTTTAATACTCGTGGCAAACACTTTTGTTTAGTGATACTAAGTGATCTCTAAAATATCTTTCTCTCTCTATTTCTCTACTTAAGATTTGCATTTGATGGGATCAAAGTCCATTGGCAAGGATTAAGAAATGAAATCTAATATCTTACGAATGATTGGCTAATTTACTTTAATCTACATTTACTCTTGGGCGTAATTAGTTAAGGGCATTTTAAACTCTTTCGCACTAACGTAAAAACTTTAAAATTGATGTTGATTCTTTTTTGTTTGGGTAATTTTTTATTTTGTTGATTGCAGACATAGCAGAGAAGTGTGTTGATGTGTGTTGCTGATGATATGCCAATGTGAATTGGCCATGTTTTTATTTCTCTGTGCATTTCTTTGCTCGTCTTCGATCTGGTGTTAAATTGCCCACTTTCTTCACTTTCTTTACTTTCTCCACTTTCTTTTTTCCTCCCCCATTTCTTTTTTACTCTTTTGGGGGGGAGGCTTACCTAGGGGATGAGGGCGGAAGCGGAAGCGGTGGCGGCGGCAATGGCGGCGGCGGTGCCCGCACATCCGTTTCGATGTTCCGCTTGTGCGGCGTCTGCAAGTCCAAGGCCGCGTAGTGCGAGTGGGCGTGGCCGTGCCCGTGGGCGTGGGCGTGGCTGTGCATGTGCCCATGGCCGTGGGGGTGGCCCACGCCGAGCGGCGACTCGCGCGGTCGCAGAGTTGTGGGCGGTCCGCGGAAAAGGGCGTACGGATTGCCGAAATAATCCTGTGACGTCGCCATCATTTTGGCTCTGGCTGAAAGCACATAATAAGTGGTAAGGGAAAACAATTAGCTCGCAATTGACAAATTATGACAGCGCAGCGCTGCACAGCTGCTGAAATTAAAAGCAAACATTGGCGATTGCTGGCATGTCAATAAAGCATTTTTATGGCCACCGATTGCCTCTGACTAAACGATGGCATGTGGACGAATGCACTCAAAAAAGTGTGATACTCTTCCACACTTGATTTATCATTTATTTGCAAAAATTTTGAATGAATTTTAAAGTTATCTATACGCCATACTTAGTTATCTCTGCACTATTATTTAATTCAAGTAATCTTTTTAGTACGCATATTTCAAAGACGAAACGTGGGAATATTTATCTGTATTCATTATATATTTTTCTTAGTGAATTTATAAACCCTTTCTCGCGAAAAAAACACTTCACCGCCTTTGTGGCTGTCCATTCATGTTTTTTAATTTAATAGTCGTGTCATGTAAATGCGCCCTGCACGCGACTGCATTTAATTCCGGTTGTGAAATGAAATTATTTTAACATGTTCGTCGTGATTGATACTCGTACCCTCCCCCCTCGGTGGCTGGGGGAATGCCAGCCAGGACCTGACCCTTGACCCCCAGCCCCTCCCATCCAAAGCGATCCAGATGCAATACACATGTCGGACACACCATAATTGACAGCAGTGGACATGCCAGCAGCGGACTACACATGTAATTAAGTGCCGGCTTGTCGCTTAAAGTGCCGGCCAATTGCCACGAACGCGTAACGAGGCGACAATGGCCATCGGCCTTTGGCGTGAGAAATATCGGATTTCAGATAGCCAGGAACTCTTGGTCAGCCTCATGGGATGAGTCGCAGACAAGAGCCTCCTAATTGAGCGATAAAAATTATTAATTTATACAATGCCGTTTATTTTCAGCGCACAATTGTTAAATGTCTTTTAAGTGAATAATCTTATTAATATTTGACAAGCTTCTGGAGCTTATGGGGAGAAAATATAACGAATGTAAACAATGTAACGACTAAAGAAGAGTGTATTTTCAAGAAGTTGGGATAAGTCAATAAAAATTGTCCAATTGACCAATACAAAGATTAAAAATTTTAAGATAATCCTATGAAATAGTTAATAAATTACGTAAGCTTAAAGCGATAAAATAGGTAAGGCCACTTATTAATCTTAGCCAACTTAACACATTACCTTTTCAAAGCCTTTCTGATAAATCCCACCCATATACGATGATGCACTCAAAAGGCTTTTATGTGAACATCCCAACTTATTAAAGGTAATTTGAAAGGCAATTATCTAATTACAAATCACAGCCAGAACGGTTTTGGCATTGCCAATTACATTGTGCCATTGCTTCCACATCAAACGTGAATTCCTAATATTCAAGCAATCTCAACCAACATTCCTTACTGGCCCATGTAAACATAAACGGCTCATTATTTCCCGACCATCAAATCGGCCAACACTTGAAGTCACTTGCAATTAAATGCTTACACTGCGGTCCGAATAAGAGCCCCGCCCACAAAACCACGTACGCCCACTCAAACCACGCCGACTTTACACACTCGACGTGTTTACGCAATTTCCAACCAATTGGCATCAAGTGGCAAACAATTTAGCCGCAATTATAACGCCCGAAAAGGGAGAATCAGTAAGTGCTCAGCGATGTGATGACCAAGCGGAGTAGCGGATTTTTTGTTTTAATGAACTTTTTCTTCACCTTTTTAGCCATTTTCCACGGATTTTTCCTTCCCCATTTTTTGTTGTTGCATTTTTGCATAATTTAACGCGACACCGACAGCTCAAGTGCTGACTGGTTTCCCACCTGGCTGGTTGGCTGGCTGACTGGGAAGACGTCGAAATATACATAAAATAAAAAATAAAGAGAAACCCAGTCGATGATGGTTGCTTTTAACTTTTGCATAATTACGTGTAAGAAAGGAGCATTTTTCGAAAGTTACGGAAGGCAGCTGAAAACTTTACATCAGCATACGGATATCGGAAATCTACGTGAAAGCTTGCGGCACGCACGATGCGATTTTTTTTAACTTACTTGGCCCAACTTTTTATGCCTCGCACCGCGACACTAATGGCACCCCCGGAGTGTTGTTGCATCAGAGGGCGGGGAACCGTGGCAATGCACCTTCCCAAGTGTCCAGATGATGTTGATATTCTAGCAATTTTAATAAGTAACCGAGTCAGATTCATTTGTGGAGTATAACCCCTTTTGCAGGTAGATAGTTACAGCTCCAGATGTAATAACACTCATATTTTGTGTCTTTATACAGAGCTACACTTCTTGATAGCATGTAAATATGCACAGCCTACGCAAACCTCATTTAACGACTGCCTTCACTATTATTTTGACGGCCACTGTACGTACGCACCCTAACTCTCGAAAGTGGAGGAAATGTGGAGCAATAGCGTCAAGTGCACGCAGTCTAGTGCACTGCATCGAGGATGAGGACTCCTGGGTGGCAGTCAGGAGATGAGGAGCTCCATGTACTGTTGTGTTATATGTGGCAATATAGGCCAGACGTCCTGGGCCGACCAAAACACCTACGCGCAATGGTGTCACCTACTGAACTGAGCACTGAATTCCGAGCGCTAAGCGTCGAAAATCAAACGCCTGAAGCCAGTGATGAAACCTTGCTGAAATCACTCTGCTACTCTCCTTACACAAACGAAAGTTCGCAATTCAACCTTCTAGATATGGGAGTAAATACATGTACATCATTTTAAAACTGACAATACAACATACTTAAAAAATTATTGAATATCAACTTAAATAAACCAAATTTCATTTAAAGAGTTAATAGTGTATAAATTTTTAAAAAATTTTTAGAAGGCAGTATGAGTGCTTTGACCATTATTAACTGACTGTTCAGTGGGCTTGCAAGGTTATTTGCTATTACAAAAGCTTTGGATAGTGGAAATCATACAAAACTAATTTATTTTTAGTGATTAAAAGCCAAATTGGCAGAGCTGCTGGCTAAGATGTCCGTCGGAGTGTTTGGCGTATCAGGCAAAGTAATCTCTGCTCTGGAACTCTTTTACAGCGCTGCGCTCAGGGGCTGTTAATGAGTCAAGATATAATGCATTTGTGAGTGTGTGGCTTGTGAGAGTCTGAATAAGTGTTTCTGTGTAAGTGTAAGTGTGTGTGTGCGGTGCCCTAAGTGCGTTGGCGTCAAGTTGAAAGCCGCTAGACGGCAACAATGATGGCGGACTACAAATGCCGACGGTTTTGTTGCCGACTTTTGTGCGCCGCTGAGATTGAGAGTTCTGAGCTAGGGAATGTACTCCGACATCCATTTGCATGTGTGCACATCCATTTTAATGACTAGTGATGAGTTTGGCGAAGAAGAAAGTAGTGAAAGCGAGGGCAAAAATCGCCGAATTTCACGGTCATCGATTTGGCATAAAAAGCGTTACGTAACTGCTTGAGATAGAAGTCTTTCTCTGTTCTTCCTATTTATAAATTAACTTCTTCCTCAACTTTTAGATTAGTTAAAACAATTATAACAGTGCTTACAACAAAAACTGTGCTAAATGGTTATCGCCTTATCTAAAATGTACTACTAGAGGGCATCAAGCATGGCTATCAAACTAATTGATTCATATTCGAATCGGCGTGCTCACGCACTCATCGCAAATTCGCTGTTGAGACGCACTCGCTTGCAGCCTTTGTTGTGGCATCGATGGAAGCATTTACCCCAGCATATGCCGCATAATGCACGATGAATCCGCGGGGAGCGGAAGGCGGAAATATAATAACTCCGTAAGTTGGGGTGGGAAAAGGAAAAGGGCCTGAAGTCCCATATTGAAAGACTCCCTTTAGCACTCATTATGCATTTTGTGTGAGTTGCAATTAATTGAACCACTTGGTACGCTGCCTGCAATTTGTTCAGCATGCGTCTGGAAAAGAAGTTTGCTATCGCTTAAGTATGCATTTTTTTTGTGTTTCATTATAATTCCTATGTTGCCTGTTTTATTTTATTTTTGAGTTGGTTACAAAAACTTCTTTGTTGCTTGCTATCAGCGAGTGCTTTGCAACTTTGGCTGACTTTTGCCGAGGGGCATCTTCCCATTCTTGCAGTAACTTTTTCCGAGGCCCCCACTCAGAGGACGTTTGCTGACCCAAAGGAAGAGCCGGCAGCCTGAAAGATAATCCTTTTTCCGGCTTTATTGCTTTATAGCGCTGGTGACGCTTTAAGACGCAAATAAATTGAATTTGCGGCCAAGACAAATCTTCTTAGTCCAGACTGAGGCACTGAAGAAAATAAATTCCAAAGGATATGCGGCGCTAAATGTATCTCTTTCATTTCGAAGTCTTTTCTATCGTCACAGCACAATGGCTAGGAGCTCTCTCCAATATTTTCAGAACCATTAGGTTTTCCATGTACAAACATATAGCGGTTCTGTAAGCTGAAAGCAGTTTTTATGGCAGTCAGTGCTACTTTTCTTATTTATTTAAATATTAAGTGACATTTTTGCACTGTAGCATGACTTCGCTGCAGCACCGCCAGCTGTGCACTTGTTTAGTAATATGCTTCATTTGTTAGCTGATTTGTGCAGTACCTCCTTCTCCATTAGCTCCTTTTGCCATCAAATTACTGTTTCTTTGTGTTTCTCTGGACGGGAGTTGCTTGCCAAATGGCTTTGAATGTTTGCCTTCTCGACTATTTGATTAGCCGTGCTGGAAATGTGATTTTGTTTTTGTTATTACATAATGCTCAAAGAGAGAGTGCGCTTTTGGGAGTGGGGGTGCTGGTGTTTTCCGATTCCAGGAAAATCTCCCCATCGAAAGCCCCACTTATGACGATTTTTGGACTGCAGTCATGTGCGTGGCAGCCGATGGTGCTGTTACGGTTTGTTTGCATGCAATTCCGTAAAGTCCTGTGCGTGCATTCAGGTTATTCCCCGAGCTCAGGCGTTTGACATGAAAAATTCATTTTATTGGGATTATTTTTATAACGTGTCCGACCTCAGGGTCCAGGCCGCAATTAAATCGGGCGTCATTAAAGCTTTCCGCGACGTGTGTGCTCAAAATGCAAATTCAATTAATTTTACATTTATGCTTAGTTCTGGGCGTGGCCATTCACCAGATTTGCAGTCAATTTTCGCACTTTTTAATTCAATTTCTCAATTTCGTGGATAAAAATATTAAGTGTCGTCCTTTGTGCTTTGTGGCCTGGTCGCTGTTAATGGCCAATTATGTGCTGGGCTTTCAGGTTGGTGTGCATACGAGTATGTATCTGCAGCTACTCCTGCTCCTATATATATGTCCATTCTGGCACACGTCGATGGTGGGATCTACATCGCGGTGGTGAACAAAGTGGCGCACGTGCTCGCCTCTCAAACTTTGCGATTTCATCAGCAAACTGTGGCTATTTCACCACCAAACCACCCACCCACCACCTGCTGGTTACTGTATTAGTTTATAAATTCAATTGTTTTTGTAATGCAATATTGGACGCGGACAAACTGTTGCTTTGTTTAAATGGCACTGGCTGAATGGCTTTAAAATCCAAAATGAACACAAACGGTGTGGCTTAGATTAAGGTCTAGATATACAAGGATATATAATCCAACAAACAACGAGAAATTAAATGAAATGGAAACCAATAACATTTAAAAATTATGTTTATATAAATATATAAACAACATCCTATAGCTAGGTCTCATTTACAGTGAACAGATAAAAATAATAATGTTCACATATGTTTATATTTATAAAATATGTATCTTTCTGCTGGAGCACATGCTGACATGCCAAAGAAAGTACAAGTCTTTTATGCGGCATCATGGAGTTGGAGTGGGAAATACAAATATCTTAGAATGGCTTTTCATTTAGACAGCTGAAGCGCTCCCTAATTAAATGTTTCAAAAGCGCTCATCTCTAATAAAACCTAAGTAAAGCCATTAATAAAGCGGTTCTGGGGAATCGGAATCGGAATTGGCCCAATATTGTTGGCCACTGGCCACGACTGACAGCCGCTCACAAATGTGGCAATCAAGTGGCGGCAGCCAGCGTGAATGCAAAAAGTCAAGCCGTTACTTGACTTTCAAATTAAGCGAGGGAGCTAAAAACTTTTATCGATAGACGCATGCCAAACTTTGGCCATTGCCAATTTGTAAAGACTCCCAGCACTTACAGCTGTCACAGCCCCCACCAGAGTTTTTTGGCTTTTGCAGCTCGTGCTGCATAAATAAACTACTACGCAGCCGGAAAAGTTTTGGCCATCTCCGGTTGGGAGGTATCTAAATATAATCTGCACTCGACCGGACAACATATTCAATTCGTTTCGCCTCTTAAAACGATTTACAGATATTGCGTGTGTAATTTATTTCCAAGTGCCAAACTGTTTACAAGCTCACTGAGCCAGAGAGCAGCGCATTTAACATGCTGATGTTCAGCAGCTTTTCCGTGAATCACTTCGACTTTCCCCCGTCGATTTCGATTTCCCCCTCGATTCGCAGTTGTTGGCTCGAAGGAAACACCATTACATGTTGCCACAACTGTTGCCATCGAAAGCCATGGAAATGGCTGCCAAAGCCTTTAAACTCTTACATAGTCTTTAATCCTGATTTAAGTGACCCCAAATACTTGTCATCGGAACATGTGTGTTGGCCATCAGCTGTCATTGATATTGGGCTATTTCCGTTGCCAAGAAATGGCGTTATTCTCACATTTGGCCAAGTATTGGTATTTAATTGTGTGGGTCTTGTGCTTGTGTTTAATTCATAATTACAAAAAATTTATATATTTAATTATTTGTAAATATTGTATAATGTTGTGTATTCATAATTACAAAAAATTTATATATTTGGAAGAAAAATAATAGGGTTTGTAGTTTATTTTAACATTCTCCCTCTTCTCTAAATTTATGATTACATATTAATATATCTCATAAATTTATGTTTATAATTATTAATCAAAACAGTTTTAAAATTTTTGCGGCAAGAAACAAATAAAGAAAGTTCCTAAAATAGAAAAAACGGTTTCCTTTTAATAATATTTGAATTTATTTTTTATAGAATCCTAACTATTATTTATTATTAAAATACCTTGCTAAATATTTTACTCAAAATTTGATAACCATAAAAACTTGTTGCGGTTCCCTTTTAAATAATTCATGTTCAAATTCAATTCAATTCACTTCAAACAGCTATTTGAAGTACACGTTCCCGCCTTTAATTGAGCACTTAACCAAGTGAACAATTTCCATTTTTACAAAATTATTTGTAAGTTTCCCAGAGATTGGACGGACCTGCTGTTGAAATAGTCCTGTGGCAAAGGGACCAGAGTCGACGGCAGTTACGCAGTACTTATGCATTGTAAAATATGCATTAATAGCAGCTGCTTGCGAACATTTGCATTTATATGGAATACCTTTTGTTTTGCCGGAATTTGAGAAATGCAGGCACGTGGCTAATAAACCGCAAAGGAAGTGCTGCCATAAATAAGAATGCCTGCATGTCGGATCAGCCATTTGCCTAGGTCCTTGTACTTCCATATGTGGAGATGTGTGTATGTGTGTGTGTGAGTGCTGGAAGGATGTGTGTTTATTGTGTGTATTTTGGATTGTGCGTGTCAGCTGGCGAATTAACACGTCAAGCGGCTTCTGCATTGACAGGTTCCAATAGTTGCCACATGGCATGCAGCGAAATGGGAAGTGCCTGCTGTTTTGGACAGCGTGCGAGTGGACGTCCTTAAAGGGTCCTATTAGCAGGTCTAATAGGCAGACATGGGTGCATAGGGACGGATATGGGATAAATACAGTGAGAGAAGGTCTACGGCACATGATGCCTAGGGAAATCCTTTTAAAGCTGAATCTACACTTTTGAAAACGTACAATGGGTAACGCTGCGTATGCGTGATGTTTGAAAATCTCGAAAATCGCTATTTGTTCCTTTTCTTACATTTAACTTATTAGCGATTTCAGAAAATAATATGCATTACAAATTTATTATCACTGCTTCATTTTTCCATTATATTTCAAATGCTTCAAAGAAGAAGCGACAATATATTTTATTTATAAATATTTAAAATAGAGTCAGGTAGGGAAACTGCCGCCCTTTTGAAGCATATCGATTTACTGACTAATTTGTAATGCAAATGTTGGGCTGCACTTAACAAGGCGCAACTTAACTTGTATCTGGAAGTAAAATGGAAAGAAAAAAAACGTTCAAGGAACATATTGACAAGGAAATTAAATTTTTAATTACCATGTGTGCAAATACTTGGCGAACTTTACGTTCCGCTGTACAGACATTAAAAATTATTAACAGAATTAATGTGAAAAGTTGTGGAGAAGACAAAGGCGAAAGGCAAAGAGAGTGGCCAAAGCCACAAGAAGTTGGCCCCGACATCAAAGCAAACAGCAGTCGGAATCCAAGGCATCAAACAGACAAAGAGTCGAGTTAAAGTTTCCGGCTGTTGCTTTTGGCGCCTTTTTTGCACACTTTTGGCCAAAAAGAATGGTGCACCAGTGTTAATACATTATTCATGTGACCAGCAGAGTTTTCAACGCGTTGTCCTGCCATTTTCTTTACGAGCTTCCGGCAATTAAGAGGCGTCAGTGGGTAAACTTTAAATCGATCCGATCAGGGATTCATTGAAACTTTAATAATTTATACTCTTTCAAACTTAAAGTAAAATTTTTGAAAACCTTTAAAGTTACTATGGATCTATGCATCATTTATTGATTACAGTACGTTTTGCAGTAATTCCAATAACATTTAGTCGTATCATCTACAATCTCATAATTAAATCTAAGCTAGTTTATAAACACTTCATCTGAGAACGTTAAGTCATTTATCAAGATACAAACAGGCACTCATTCACTCCATTTTTCACTCCAGCAAAAAACCGGAAACATGAATAAATTCCGTGTTAATAAACATTCATGCCCGCAGCCAAATCAGATTTGCATTTTTCAAATATTTTACAAAACTAACCAAAATGGCAGCTAAATTGCACTCGCCCACGCATTCGCATTCCAAACAAAACTGCTGTGGCGGGGGGCAGGCAGAAGGGGCGTGGCTGAAAAAGAAGGGTGGAGAGAGAAAGTGACATTGCTAACTCGTGGATGTCGACAACGCGGGCGGAACGAACGCCGCTGGCCAAGCTCAAAATGAAAGGCACGCGCCTCGGCAGCAGAGAAAAAAGGACATCGAAAAGGATATAAAGTTTTGGAAATAGTTCGTTTGAGTACCCTGTAAAAATGTAATAAGAGAATTTTCCCTAAATACATGCACATAAATTGAAACTAAACCAAACATTTTATTGTTAGTACAGAAGTTAGTATCGTATTATATTTCGTTGTAATATTTATTAAGTTGACTAACTCTTAACATAAATATCTACATCAGTTCTTAGTCAAATATGATTTGAGATTTTGAATTGCATTTATATTTTACTTTAAATAGTATTTATTATTATTTAAAAAAAATATGCTTATGAACATATCGGTCAAGTTCGATGCTTATAAAATTTTCAAATGGACCCATAGAATAGGGTATAAAATATATAGGAGAACGAGCCCGAGTTTCCAAGTCTGGCTGACTGACAGGCCCTGTGCGAATAGAAAATCGAGGCAGTGGGCGGGTGGCTGGGTGGGGGTGTCATGGACGGTGGGAAGGCGGTAAAGGGGGCGTGTAAATTTTCGAACTAAGCCACAGCGAGCAGAGCGACTGACACTCGCACAAGACCAACTCAAACCAACTCAACGCAACTCAGCTCGCTGCCCGCGCCGTATATCTTCATTAAAATGCAATGCATCCTTGGGAGAGCAATGGGTCCCGCCGTCCCACTACCACCCCTTCCCCTCTTCCACTCGACTCGCTGGCCGTGGTCCCCAGCTCGTCCTGGAAGCCCCTAGCCCCTTGACCCGAGTCCCTGGTCCGCGATTCTCGGTTCCCAATCCCCGAACCTTCAATCGTGTAAGCGTCCGCGCGTGTAATGACAATGGTGGCGCGTGGCTTTGACTTTGACATGGCCGTCGGCCAGGACTTTAGCAGGAGAGCGCAGGACACCATCGCCTCCCAGCCCAACACCATATTTTTCAAATGCAATGCCCCGTGACTAAAGCTGCGGCTCGACCTCTCGCATCAACACGTACGTAAAAGTCAAATCAACTGGAGCTGTAAAATTGGAAGTCTGCCGTGAAAAATCGGCGTATGCGTATGGGTTGGAGCATGGACTTGGGCATGGCGAGTTGCCGAGCTGGAAGTTGTGACTGCGGATGAGCAGCATTAACGAAAATATAAACAAACATCTAGACTGGCAGCTAAAAGCAGCCAGCACCTTATAAACTTTAAATGGAAAACAAGAAGAGGCTGGCAGGTCGACACTGGAAAAGCAGGTAGTAAACATATGATTTTGGTAATACATTTTTATTACAAATATATATGTTCTTTCTTACATATCACTTGCACTTTATTAACTTATATAAGCTATATTAAACCAATCAATCAAAAAACGTTTAATATAAATGTTAAACGAATATTATTGCATATATAATACATATTTAAGATAAAATATTATATTTACATTTCCTTTCAATTATTTTATTTAAATTTCCTTCGTTCCTTTTAAATTAAAATAAAATATAAAAGAAAAGTGCATTTTGAAAAGCAAAAGTTCGCAAGATCCTTGACTGGATTTTCCGCTCGGTGCTGGGAAAACCGCGATTCAGGGAGCTGTGAAAGGGCGTGACATGTGGTAAGTGCAACAGGAGCAGCAGCTCCAGAAGAACAGAAATGGAAGCAAAGGCAAAAGGACGAGAGCAGTTCGGTTTCAGGCAGCCATCATAAAATGATGCGCCCACAAAATGCACATTCACATCCTGGCTAGGTGTAAATCACGTAGCACTCTGACGCCTTTTACAGTGCCAGTTGTTTTACCCACAATAAAATTGAAAAGCAGCCAAAACAGTACCAGCAACCAGCAACAACGACAACAACAGCATTAACAACGACAACAACAATAACAGCGACAACGACAGTAGAACGCAAAAGTTTTAAAAGTAAAATGACAAGAGCACGTGCGACCTGTTCGGCGGTAGTCGAAATTGAAGGTGTTCGTTTACGTCGTCTACCTTGAGTACACCGCGAGGAAAAGGCGAAACTGATCTTAACCATGATTGCCAATAAAACTTAGCTGGATTGTTGTATCAGTAAATGTAAAAAAAACATTAACTAGAAATTATTATTACGCAATACCTGAGTGGCAGGACGCCAAAACTCCCAGAAAGGCATATAGAATTTCTGAGTCTCCGACAAGTTTCGCTACCCTTTTTTCACCGTGTATGCCTCCCTTTAATGCCCGCCCGCTCAGATCCCTTTCCGACTCTAGCTGAGTTATGGTTAGACATCGATCTCCTGGGAAGCCCAGTGCCAGAGCTGACTTAGCCGGGCTAAAGCTTCGTTCCGAAAAAGTTTTTGCATTTCTCGTGCGGCTCATTACAACTCCGTCAGAGCAGTAAAAAACACTCATATCAGAGCAGAGACTGCAGTTCCTCGTCCTTCCCTAAACCGGAAGTCCCCTTTCGCCACGCAAAAGCAGCACACATACCATTACATCACTCCTTATCCCCAACTTCGGTCCACGCGCCGAGTATTTTGTTTATTAAAATTAAATGTCATGGAGCTGGAGAGCCAAAGAACAGTGGTTTTCGAGGGGTGAGTGCTGAGTGGAAGCTATTAATTTATTTAATTATTTTTAACCTGTAATAGTAGTAGTAAAAGTAGAAGTAAGCCCTTGGTCTATAACAGTCTTTACCGAAGATTTAAGGAGCTAAGCTTACCTTTCTATAACTATATTTGGTTGCTGGACTTTATGTGCACATACTCAACATTCACATTAATGTTTTACATGTTTGATTTACCTATTTAAATACTACACTGGACTGGAATGGAAACGGCAATTTGTTATGTCTTAGTTGTTTACCCGAATGTCCTTGATGTTTCCCTAATCCCAGTGACAGTGTGGGTCCAGTGACCAGCGTCCTGAAATGGAGCATCACCAGCTAAGACCACCAGGTGGTCCCAGGACCTTGGACTCCTGCTGCCCAGCCTTTTGCTATATTATTAGTACTGCTGTTCCTGCTGCCTGTTGTTGTTTGTCGCCAGTTGCTATTAATGCCGCACAACAACAGCAGCAACACCAGTAGCCCCTTCTGCAACCTGATGCACACTTTTTACGAGCTGCACACGCACACGTGCCGGAAAGTTCCCAAGTCCTGAGGTCCTGGGGACAAGGACACTGTGTCCAGTGGCCAGTGTCCAGTGGCCAGTGCCCAGTGTCCGGCAGATACGTGCCTTTTTGCTTTGCCATTAGCCTGGGAGCACTGCGCCACCGTGGTGCACCGTGGCCACATTAAGTGATATTTGTTTTACATGAAAATCAACTCCTGTCTGCTGTCCCGAACAGAGCACTCGCATTCCTCCTGACTGCTGTTAAATTTAAATTTCAATTGCAGAATTGGGAAATTGGGGAATTGCGGAATTGATTTGCTAATTGCATTGCCGTCGCGTGGTTAGTTGAGCTCATCATGGTTACTTAGGGGCAATTTTAATCAATCATCAATCGGTGAGTGCGTTTTGAGGCGTTGAGCCTGCGTTAAATCCAGCAAATCCATAACTAAACATCCCATCCATCCGATATGCAGCCTTAATGAGCACCAGAAACATTAACCGCATCAACAGCTTGTTATATGCACAAATGTGTCAAGCATTACAGCAGCAGCATCTGCTGTCAGTGGCACCTCGTAGATATATATCTCGGGGATATGTATCTTTTGGGTCCATACAAAAATACATCCCCTTCAGCCACAGCAAAATATAACTTCGCCTAACCCACATTGCAGTGAAAGTTTTCGACTGCGCCAAATTCATGCCACTAAATGCTAATGCACTAATTAGTTCACGCTCTCAACTTGGCTGTCTGACTGCTCAGACTTTGCATTTGCCATTTAGCAGACACATTGAGACAGCACCGGCATTCGGGCTGCAAATGATTAAAAATTCGCAGACATCCAGAATGCAAACAAAAAATGGGAAAAAACAGTGCAAAGAAAGCAATAAAAGTGAAAATGAATTGACGAAACAACAGCATTTTAATGGGCAAACTCGGCAATACAGTCTGCTCTTTTGGAAGGTCCCACGATTTGGAAACTGCGCTGGCCTAAACGCCAAGTTTCAATGGCCATCCCACTTAAAGCTACTCTGGGCAAATACGGCATTTTAACCCGATTAAAACATTTCCTTTCCTCTTATTTTAATAAAAGACTTTACAATTTATAGCAATAATTCTCGGTGACATTAGCTGTTGGCCCACTGTGCTGGTCAGTAAATAAATAAACGCCAACTTGATTCCGTCCTAACCAAATGTTATTCAGCCGAAAGTTGTATTTGCCGTTTGAAAAGCCTGAAGGAGGGTGAATCAAAAAAGGAACATGTCTAAATGTAAATAAGTAATTTGGTCAAAATTAATTTAAGTTTTTAAGGTCATGTCGCCTGAAACTATTTACCACTCCTTAAACATCTAAACATTATACTTGTATTTCCTTCATACGTATTTATCCTTCTTTAAATGTTTTGGTTTATTTTATAGAGAATATCCTTGTCCTTTCTAAATATACCCAACCATATATTGGCATTCAAATTTGGTTTTAATTTTCTTTTATTACCAATTTCTGGTCGAACAGAGAACAAGCCCAAAAATTGTCAAATACCAAATCAATTTTGGTTTCACAATTAACAAAAATTTTCCCAATATAAAAATTTAATTGAAGCTAGCGCAAAAAACTGTTAACACCACGCAGCGCATTTAGATATACATTTAGATATGCATGTATATGCATGTTCGGCTTAGAAAAAGCAATTGAGTGTTTGTTGACCGCCAATAAATTGGGCCATAAACTTTTTAGAGCCCAATCGACTGGTGTAAAATATTCTTAGTTATTTTTTAAACGCTCGCCTTATGAGACTTGAAGTTCATTTGGCTGGCGTTGTTTTTCGTACATTTTCTGAGCGTAAAGCACTGCCCATAAAAGCCAAAGGCATTTAAAGCGGTGGAGATGCAGGTGTGGCAGTGGTGGCAGTTGGGGCAGCTGAGTGGTGGCAACCTGGCTAGCCGCAGCAAGTTGTAAAGATGTCCAAAGGCCACAGCACAAAAGTTTATTATAGTTTGGCCGGAAGATGGCGAGGGTTAAGGTATTGAAAGTCCCTTCGCTCCTCACACTCCATTGCGGTCACTCTGGACGCATTTTCTTGCACTTCACTTTACAGGCGCTACTTTAAATCCTACGCAGGTCATGAGTTAAAAGGAGGTAAATTCAAATAGAAAGGTGTTTAAAGAGGTGGTTAAAAGTAGGCTTTAGATGAAGCCGATAACTTCCTTTCAAAGGTTTTGCTGTTCACCAATCAATAAATGAGGAACAAATAAAAACGCAGGTTGATGCAAGTTGTACAAAAAGTGAATAGGAATCAAGTTAATTAGTAAAAATAAATGTGTTCTCAATTAAAAATGCACATTCAACTTAATTGCAGTTTTTTAAGTTTAATAAAATTATTTTATATTATAAAACAAAGGCTTCTGGCTGACAATTAAGGTCATTTCAGTTTTACGCATTTCTAGACATTTATAAAATACCTATTGTACCTTTTCTTCACACTACAAAGTAGTGCTTTGTAGTGTGAAGAAAAGGTTAAAAAGGTTAAAAAGTTTTGGTTTTATTTTTCTGATTTATGGGACATTTTTAACTTATACTAAATCTAGGGCATTCCTTTTCTATATTTCTTTTAGAATAATTAGCCTTAGCTTAAGATGTAGTATTTGAATTCATTCCAAATTGTTTATATTCAGTGCTTTCCAGCAACAATATTACCCTTTATAAAAATTCCTTACTGTAATTAATTTTATAATTTACTTTTCAAAATACCCATAACATATATTACTGCATGTATAGTGCTAAATATTAATTTTTATTATTTAATTAGCTGTTGAAAACATTGCACTTTACATTTCCGCAGTGTTGTTCAGCCAATGTTCCACCTTCGTCAGGTGCCATAATTAATTTCCACGCCAGTTTGTTTTCCTGCCGTTGTTATCGCAGTAATTGTCACCGTTGTTGATACTGTTGCAACAACAAGGTTGCCTGTACATTTGTTGACATCTGCGGATTTGGCTGCCTGATTTATTGAAAAGGGCCAACCGGCACAGTGGTCTGGGCCAGTTCTATATGCAAGTTGGGTTACGCGTCACACTCACATACATTCACACTCAGAGCCACACGCGCCCACAACTTGCTCTCTATAAAAATGAATTTTCAGTCAATGCTGGGGCACTCAGACGACTTTGAGTAGTGCTTCAGTCCACACAACGGGGGTGGTGCAGCAGCCGAGAACCACCGCCCTGCGCCCCATGCCCACCGCCCACCGAGATAAGCCAGTAAATGGGAGTGGGGTTGGGGTGAGGAAGTGTCCTACATTTTCTCATTAAATTGCCATGGTAAATATCTAGGTAGTTGCCATAAACTTACTAACAAGGCGCCAACGTAAGGTGCAAGTGTCGAATATTTTTGGCCACCACTTTATTGCTGTTTTCTCCAGGAAACTTTTAATTGGCCCGAGCGAATGGCCATTGTCTTTTTGACAAACTCAAGTATAAGGCTTTAAATGGTCAAAACGGAGAATAGTTTCGGGCGCCATTGTATCAGCCATGTGTTCGTTAGGCGGCATCAGGAGTGCACATGGCCATTGAAATTTTGGCCGTGTCAATAAGTGCAAACAGTGGAAAACAGCGAAGGCTACATTGTAATGGTGAAACTTTCGCCAGCCCGCAAGCGGACATTAAAAATGCATACCTAAAGGGCGAATTTACGGGTTACAATCACGTCCTCCCTTTTATGACCCTAGAGTCCTTTTTTAGCCCCATTTTGCGGGATGTTACTCAAATTAAAGCCTGTTGTTTAACAGCCGCGTTTACAGCCCCTGTAATGCAGTCTTACAGTGCGCACAGCTGTGCGAAAACTTTCGTAATGAAATTGCTTTCCATTTGCGGGCTGCGTATAAAGCAAAGAGCTTACTTTAAGGGAAAACTAAGTTTTCCCAGGGGAAGGGGTTTAAAGTGTAGTTACGATGGTGGTAGTTGAAGGAGGGTAAGGTGCCTTGCGTAAAAGCCCTTTAAAGAATTTTTGTAATGGGTGCATTTTTGAATATAAGGGTTAGTTACCTTCTTTATCAAAGCTACAAATTGTCTAAATACGCAAAGCAAAGAAACTTTTGCTTAAACAATCATACAAAATTGTTCCAGAGATCTCTGAGATCATACGGACAGACAGGCGGACATGTCTACTAATCCTGATCCTTATATACACATACCGCATTTTGCAACGAATCTATTATACCCTTTTATTTTTTTGAATTTAAGCTTTGCCCAAAAGTTTATTAACATAAAAACTTGAAAACACCCTAATTTCAAGATTAATTTAAGCCACTTGATTCGCCAACTGTAAACGTTTTTCTTACGCAATAATAGCGAGCCTCCCAATGGGGCAGGAACCAATATCCCGCCCACTGCCATCCATTTTGCAGCCAGTACCCCACCCTCCTCTCAGAGCCACTCGTTGGACTGGCCGACGACACCGATGCATGCTGGCCACGCGCTCATTTCAGTTTAAATTGAATTGAAGCCAAATGCATGCCATGATTTTAAATTGTTTGGTTTGGTTTGGTTTACATTGCATTACGCAGAAAAACCTCTCCCGCAATTCCGCCCACCGGGTGGATTTAGTGGGTGGCGGTGTGGGTGGGACGGGGATTCGGATAAAACTTGGCGCATTGGTGCACAAAACTACACAAATTGCTGACATATTCAAATCAATGAGAATGAAAATAGGATGTGTGCTTGTGGGTGGGTGGTTTCGGTTGCATCTTCACCCATAGAAAGTACTTGCAAAAACAAATATCGAATTAAATAAATTGCAAAACTGCACCGATGATGAGCGGAGTACTGGTGCATTTTTTGGAGTTCGCCGGATTTACATTTTCGCCATTTACGAATGCCAAGCGATAGTCGCGATACTTGTAGCGATAGTTACGACCACCCAGCCATTTGTTTACTACATTTCCACAGGATCCTTTTCGAAGGAGGCAATCAACGAGCCAAAGGAAATAAAAAACGTTTACGTTGGTGGCTTGTTAAGTGGCATATTTATGTAAGACGGAGCCCGCTCTTGATTCTGTGCCAAAAAAAGGAATCCGAATTCCGGACCGGAATTGAAATGATCCCGGGACCAATTACTTGCGAGGGGGTGTCGCCCGTTTTGCGGTTTTTTCGTCTCCAAAAACGCCCAACTTTTATTTTTGTTTTCGCCTGCTTTCAAGTAAAAACTATTCAATTTATAGACGGCTGTGGATAAGCAACGAAAACAAAAACAGAAACTTAAATATTCACAAAACAGCCATTCGTTCCAACTTGAGAAGCCTTGAAAGTAACTTAAAGAAATGTTGGGTCCTGCAAATAATTTAGAGAAATTCTAAAGGATTTATAGCAAATGTTTTTTGTGAACATTCAAATATTTTCAATAGGTTTTTTGTTTGACTGTATAACCTAGGCCAGCCCTAATGAACGGCTACATCAAATAAATCTAAATTTTGCTTGTAAAACTATACGTAAGCCAGCTGAAAATTCGCCATATTCCGCCTCGTAAACCACCGAAAAGTCAAATGAAGACAAGTTCAAGCCGGAATGCAAGTGGAAATGACCCAGACCCAGGACACCAGACAGATGGCCTGGCCGAGGGGTAACAAGAATCCCATGGGCAGATGGATACAACAATCGTAAGCTAGGATGCAGGGGCATTAGCACGAAGGGCGAAGGACGAAGGACGAGCATACAAACAATCTGTTGGTTTGACGAACTAACTGACTCTCCGACTGCCAGTTACTCCGGCAGCGGCGTCGACATCGTTGGCACATCACATACGCCCGTCGATGAAAAATGGCTGCCCTTGGCGCCTCAGCGACGCCCAACTGTCGGACAGACGACCCAGCCAGCCAGACACCCGAGGAACAACAATGGAAACAGAAGAAAAATAAGGAAAAGCTGAAGGAATGCGGCCCAGAACGACGACTAAGAGCTACCTCTTATTGGGTGCTTTACTCAAATGTACTCAAACGATAACGATTTTTTTTTTATAAAATAAAAATAGATAGCCCTATTAAGATAACTTTAAAGGTCGCAACAGATCCAATGAAAGTTTTGCTATAGAGACGTTTTATTTAATGATACGATAATTAGGAGAACTTGATTGTAAGCTACTTCTCAACAGTTGTTAAAAAAAACTGTGGTCAAATGCAGAACGGTCCATTCAACCCCAGAGTATTAAATATATGGGTACGAAAAAATCTCGCTGGTCTGATGCTATTTTTGTCTCCGTCTGACGGCTCAGTCCACACTAGACAGCAAAGTTAAAATTGGAAGTAAGGCTTTTATCACGTGCTTATGAACACCCCCAGATCACTCCCTTCCCTTCAGGGTGCCTTTTTCTGTTCCATCGGCTACCGAAGTCGTAAGTAGGTTGTCCCTAGGTTGTAAGTAGGTCCAGCTCTCCAGAACTTTGCTTTTGGCATAGAAAATAGCTGAAAATCGAATTCCTTTTGTCCGACTGTTTACTGTGCCTGCGATTGTGTGATATGTGGGCGGGGAAAGGCAGTTGGTAGAAAGAGGGAAAGGCAGGGCCCGAAAACCAAATACCAACAAAACTTACTGCACTAACTTGGCCACAGTGTTGAGATTCAGCTCGAGGATAAATCAGGTTACTCTTAAGTCTTCTTAGCTGAATGTATTCGTTTTTTACTCCAAGGTGCATTGAATTGTTCGCAGGGAAACGGAAAATTTAGCAGAACCTCAGGCTGTAGACGTAATTTTTTGTGATACAGAGCATTATCTCTACTGTTGAACTGGATCAAGGATGCAAGAGCGAGTAAATAATGAGCTAGATGTATTTTAAATTATGTCCAGTGTTCGTTTGCTTTAATATTAGAGCTTAGCAGCACAATCGAAACCCTTAATAAAAGCCTTAAACGGCACAAGGATCCTGTTGAATTTTCGCATTAAAAATTATACTCCTCACTGCTTTGTGTCAAGTTGGCCAACACTGCTTTCCTTTTGGCCATAATCGAGTTGATCATCATAATGCGCTTTGTGACGTTGTGTCAGCTTCAAGTGGCCGGGTCCGCAGTACCATTGCCTCGGTGTGCAGCACTCTGTGCGGCCCAAAAGCTGTGCATATTTTACACAATCCCACTCGTCCTTATTTCGCCTCCTTTTTCCCCGTACAACACATACAACTTTCGGTGGAGATTTATCGCTATCGTGCAACTTGGCCAAAGAGTTCCGGAACAGCGGAATGAGTTTTGGGGGTAGAATTTCGACAATGCCTTTGGCCTAGACTTGGTCTTGGACTTGGAACTGGACCCGGACCTGGACCTGGACCCGAGTCGGATCGGATCTGGGCATACTTTCCTCCTTTACGACAATACATTCGTGGCTAATTTTTCATGCACAGTGGTCTCTTCAAAACGGGAATTTAATAACAGTCATTCACTCCCCTCTTCAATGCCCGCTTATAAACATTCTTATATATATAGTATCTTAAATTATATTCCATACAAAATACATTCCCTAAAATATTATTTAGATTTAAAAGAAAGGCAAAACATCTTTTCTGGCTTATAAATGTAAAAGAGCAAAACTCTCCATACAAAACTTCTTAGGGTAACAGTTTTTAATCCAAAGAAATTTACTTTATAAAAATATTATTTCTAAAGCCTACAGAATCAATATTCATCCAATTGCCCGAAAACCAAAAGTATCCTGAAATATTAAATCTGCTTCTGCCTCTGGTCATAAATCGGACAATTTGGCAATGTATATAATCGATGATGGCGATGCGAATCGCATTCATATTGGCCAAATGAATTGAAAGTTATTTTGATTGCCAACCGATTGGATTGGCCGTGCATGAATAAATTTTGGCATCGCTCTCGCCCAGCATAATTGTATGCATGTGATGTAAGATTTTAGCATTTTAATGAGATGTTTACGCCACAGCCAATCAATTGGCCAATCTATCGAGTTCTCGTCTAATTTTCATGTAAATAAGCCATGCCCGCGATCTCCGCCTCAATGCGGAGTTCAATTGCAGGTGGCCAGTTGGACCAGAAAGGGCGGCCAACGACAGGACGGAAGATCCTTGGTGCTATTACTCTTGTGCCATAATGTGCACTTAGAAGAATGATTCCCAACTCTTCTAAATAACCTCACTATTCCACATTGATATTATGAGTATTATTTTCATCGCGAACATTTATCCAAATTTTTTTTAATATATTAACACAATGGTGTTAGTATTGGTTTTAAAGTGATTTTCCTTGAAACGTGCTGTTACATTTGTATACTTACGTCCAGTTTTGAAAGTATCACTGCCTAGTTTCAAAATTAAATTGATGCTATCTCTGACTAGTTTCAATATTAGACATATATTTGACCGCATTCAACTTTAAGTGCACCTACTTTGCCTATCAAAACTGACAACAATCCGTTGTTAGACCAGTAAACACAGAGGTGGGTCGCAGGAGGAGCTCAAACTTGCATACCTGATCCACAGTGGCTGCACAAAGTTCGGCCACACAAACGGCAGACGCACGGTTCAGTCATGGCCCGCCTTTCAGGTAATCCCCGCCTCGTCCCTCCGAAAAAGACGAAAAATGAGGCAAAATCCAACGTAACATGGCTAAAAGGCATACCAGGCAGTAGCCAGATCCCCACTGCCCGCGCTGTGCTCCTCATTTTCCACTACTTCGCAAACCGTTTCACAAAACGTTATATGCAAATCGCATTTGGCATACATATTTAGCAGTTGTTGCCAAACGGCCAAAGGAGCCTACACTGGGCCAAATAACGAGTGGGTTTCACTTACATTCACTCAAGTAGTATGCAAATCTCCAATCTGCTTTGTAAAAACTGTGTCATTCATGTGTAAAATCACATTCAGATGTATGACCAACAAGTCTAAACAATCAATACATGGAGAAGTAAAGGTGTTAAGTCTACTGTTAGTAAATTAGAATACTATATTCTCGGATATAAAAAGATTTATTCTAAAGGTATAAAATGAAATTTTGCTGACACCAGAAGACTGGCTGTAAGCGGCCAATTTTGATCACATTTCAGTGGTATTAACTTTATTGTGCTAAAGTACAACTTCTTTACCCATACCATTATTTCTCTCAGTGCACTGAGATGCCGGAGTACGTCCTCCCGGCATTAGCATATGCCAGCGACAGTTGGCTCCTGGCAAGGTTACACAAGCAAACGCACACGATAAATAGGATATGAAAGTGGCAGGGGGAATGGGGGAATTCAAGCCCCCTTTATTCAGCCCGCCGCCCATGTAAGAAGTTCAGGGAGAGTGTCTCCCCCCTTCTTTTTGGTGACATTAAAAGTAAAAGGAAAACATTTTTGAGTCGCTTGCTATTTATAAATGTGCCGGACATCGATGTGCCCATGGATATGGATGATCTGAGATTTCTCTGGCCAGGATAATTCGTTTAAATTGGCCTGATAAAAAATGCAGTGGCTTTTAGGCGCAGCCAAATTCTTCGATGAGGGGCAGTTTGGAGAATCAGAGCCAGGAAATTATTGAAATCGCTTTGCCTTGAGTCTGAGCCGGGAAAACTTTGAGTTTTGCTAATTGAAAAGCACAAAACGGGCGGCGGAAGATGCCGTTTGGTCAAAAGGAAATTAATTGCAAATGACAAACACTTGACCGTAGGATATCCTTTCAATTTTAAGTTTTTTTCTCCGCTTTCATCGGCCACTCTTTTAACGGAAATATCCTTGTGCCATTTACCAGGCCATCGATGGCATTTAATTTCCGTGCTGGCGCCAAAACTTTAAGCCGGCCCAGGGCATTTTCCCAAAGTTAGCGGGAAAACTTGCTAAATTCTGAGCAAGGTGAGCCCAGCCGAATTTTCCGCCATCCTCCTCCGCGTCGCCAAAGTTTTACAACTAACGGAATGGCTAGCACCAACAAATCATTGGTGTACCCACTATATAAATAATCCAAGCAAACAAAGCTGGTCGGCGATACATGAAAGGCTAGCGAAAGAGGGAGATGGCATAAAGTGGGAAAGGGACCGCGAGTGTACAGAAAATGAGGCAAAGGTTCTGTGCAGGGGATACAGTAAGTACCGGAAAAGTACGGGAACTCTAGAACTAGGCAATAAAAAGGGAAGCCTAAGGCTTTTCCATTTAAACTCTAAAATATTACTACTGGATCAGATTTTAGAATATGTCTCTCTTTACCATCAATAACTTTATATTTATCCCTACTTTAGTTTTTATTCGCAAAAATCTCTCCTTTTCTAATTGATATCAGCAATTAGTATCTGCTACAAAATGTTCTATGAAGTTACCACTGCATCGATGTGGCACTTCGCGGGCAATCAAGCAGCCACCTAGTCACAGCGGTTGTTGTAATTTTAACAGCAGCGCCGTCTGTCGCGACAGTTTGCAGATATACCTTTCTCCCAACCAGGATGTGGCACCCACTCAACCTTTTCCCGCCCAACCACCACCGCCCCCCCTTTTTTTTAGCCCTCCTGTCGCCGTCGTCTGGCATTGCGGTTAATGAAAGCTGCGATTTTACTTGGCGAAATTGGGTCGCTGCTCTTGTTTCTGTTTCCGCACCCTTCCCTTTCGCCGTCTGTGATGCTGTCTCTGTCTCCGTAGCTCTCCCCGTCCCTTTCACTGTCTGCTGCCGTCGCTGTTTTTCCTGATGCGGGAAAACTGCTCGTTTTGCATTTACTTACTGGCTTCTGCTGCCATTTACTGGAGCCCTTTTTTTGTCCCTATTCTTCCAGCTTGTTTTCTTTCTTCTCGGTTGTCGCTCTACTTTTTTTTTTTTTGGCTGGCAGCCGACACCAAAAGCGTTTATAGGGGAAAAGTCGCGGAGCAAGAGGGAAAATCTGTCTGCCGAGAATTTCCATACAATTTACTCTATACTACCAGTGAACTATTTGGTCGTTGAATAAATATGCGAACTGATCATAAAGCGATACGAAGTGCTAAACAGTTAAATTAATGGCTCAGTTTTTGCTGGAAAAACTGGGGCTCTCTATATGGTAGTTGCAACAATAATAGGATGTCAAGACTATTTGGTAATGAGGGAAATGGGCTGCTTGATAAAAAATAGCTAAGCTATTACAGAAAAGTTATTTAATTCAGCTTCATAATTTTTCAATGCCTTCTATATCAAAACAATCAACGCTTTCATTAAGAGATTATAATAATATAATAACAATTTAATACAAATAATTTAATTTGATTATTTGACAACGAAAAAAAATAGAAAATCCTAAAAATGGTAATCTAAAAATAACTTACAAGTATATGAACATTTTAAACGTGAATTATTTCAATTGAAAACTCGTTGCCTTTATTTTCTAAGAATATCACTTAACTATAATAAAAGTATCCAAAATAAAGCAATTCAGGAATCGTTGGTCATTGCACTTGGTCAACCATAACAAAGATAATCTTTCAATTGCGGAAACACTAAGTAGGTAGCATTGCAGGCCTGCAAAACACAATTCGTAGGCAAAAGAAACAAATTCCTTTTTTCTGTCACATTGAAGTTCGTAAACTAAGGACAGAGGATTATTTATTCTTTACCGGCGCCGCTGCGTCTCCGTTTTACAATGTCTCGAGGGAGTTTTTCGTCCTTTTTGGTGTTTCTCATTGTTTCTCCGACTCTAAAGTCACTGCTGGTGGTAAATCCTTAATCAGTGTCGACTTAGCGTCCAGTTTAGCGGTTGCCTTTAGCAATTTCCATAGATAATTTAAGAAGTCGCCGGGCAGGGCCAAAAATAAACAGAAAGCCACCCACATTTTTACACGGCAAATTACACACGTCTAAAGGCAAAACATGGGGATATGGAGAAGGTTTTCTCATCTCATATGTGTGTGTATAATTGCGCTCAAAAATATAGCACACATAGATTTGGTCATCTTTTTAAAAGCTTATTGTATATTTATCATCTGCTCAAGTCTATTTTCTGTCTTTATTTGATTTTAGTTTCAAAAAGGTTATACATTATTTTTTGAGGTATTTAAAAATAAGTTAGAATTATCTTTAAAGATTATATCGCATACTTAAAACATTTAAAGTCTTTGCCAGGGCTAGTACATTCATTCTACTGAACCCAGGCATAGTCCTTCAAGTCTGGCCGTTGCTGTATTGTGTGTTTATAGTAGAATATTTTCACGCCTCAATAGCGCACATTTGTCTTGTGTAGACGGGCCAGCGTTTTCAACGTTATCATTTTAAGCAGGCGCACAGGGTGCTCATGTCCTGTGTCCCAGAACAAGGACGAGAACAGAACGGGCCAAGAGCAGTGGACTAAAAGGGGATACCGTGCCGTAAAAAGCGGTAAGAATGGAGGGCAGTCTGCTGGCTGAACATAAAATGCACTTGGCCGTGTCTCTGGCGTCTGCTAGGATTCGATTGGAGTGGACTGGACTCCACTGGACTGCAGTTTAAAGCCGGACCAACTCGTGGCCAAGTGCTTAAAATTGTGTAAAATTGGATAAGGCCGGGCCAATGGTTTTACACCCCAAAAACCCAAAGGTGTAAATGGAGCAGAAACGCAGACAGAACGAATTGGAAGGAAAGTGTCCTTCCTACAGTCAAAATAGCGTTAAAGGTGTCTAAAAACTTACACATTCGACTTATTTTTTTTTCTAGGCCTAAATTCCACAGGGAGTTTTTTTAAATTATAAGCTCATTATAAGCAGATTATTTTTCAAGAGTTTCTTTTGGGTAAGAGTTCTTGTAAGTTACGTAACTGAGGAAGAAATCGTCTAACCTACTGAACCTTCACTGTAGTTGAACGGTATTTACAGGCACTCCATGTGTCCATCTAATCGAGCCGACGGAGATACAACGCATCTAATAGTCTTTGACCAGGAGCAACGGATGCGGATGCGTTTCACCCAAGTGCTGGATGTGGATATTTTAAATAATTTATCAAATGCCATGTCGTGCTGTGGCATTGTTGATGCTCTTTCGGCTTCTTTGGCTTGTAATGAAATTAAATATTGATGCAGGCGCTTGCTGGCCAAGAAAAATACTAAATATCGGAGGAGCAAAACCACAGGCCTAATAAAACTGCTCATGGGCATTAGGTAATCAAAATGTTAGCCAAGTCGAGGCATTTTACGCAATTTTACATATTCAACTCTCTGTCCTTCTATATGTATGTGCATATAACCCTCCCTTCAGCCCTCCCTTGACCCGCTCTGTCTTGAGTTCTGTCCGAGTCATTTTATTACTTTGAGCATTTTTGAGCATTTGGGCAAATACTTTTCATGCATTTTTAAATTGAAGCAATTATGAAGCAACTGGCTTAGTAAAGACATTTTTGTCTCCTTTAATTGGCAGCCGAGCTGCAGTATTGAGCTGCATTTTGGCAGTGTTATGTAAGAGCCGACTGGATTGTAAAATCTTCATCTCCGAAAAGTTGTGCAGAGAAATTCATTTAACAATTTGTGGTTTGACACACTAATTGTTTGTCGAAAAAACGGCAGAAAGCAAGAAAGAAATATAACTTGAAAAGTGTATACAGTTGAGGTGTCCAAGCAAACCGATAAATTGGTTGGCAATTATAAGCCAAACATTTGCATATCTCCCATGGTCTTATTCCCAATTCAAATGGAATTAGAGAGACTTCTAGTATTATTATTGGCCTAAGGTTAAATGTGCGATTTGAGTGCGAGTTTAAAGTGTGTGCATTCTTATTGCAAAAAAGAAAAGTCATTTCCCACATAGAAATCTCAAATAATATTTTCAGGTGTAGCTATATCCCATATATAATAATCTTGATCAACTTTGGCAGTGTTAAATGATTGCAATGCAATATTTCACTTTGCGTTTGACTGTCCCTGCAAAATTAAGACCAGCTTACAAGGTCAAAGGGCTTGTAGGGATAGCAAGGTCCAGACAATTGAAACAAAAGCGCTTTGTGCACTCATTTCACTGAACTTTTTCCTGTAAGTGCTAGGCACAGACTTACTGCCACAAAGGAATTAGAAACCTCCCGGAGTTACTGGAAAACTCAAACAAAACAGCACTGAGAGCCCCAAAAAGTGCGCTTTAAGTTTTAAATTACTTTGTGGCATTAGCGTTTAACTATCCGTGACTTTTGAGCATTTCTTCTGTCGTGTAACATTTTACACCGAGCTCAAGTGCGAAAGTTAGGCTAATCCCAGATTAGCCAATAAACAACGCGAAGCTGCAAATATTCCGCAAGGGGTAAGTGGGTACACTAAATACAAAAGCAACTTGGTCTTATGGTCATAAATTGCTGCGATTCAATAAATGTTTGAAACTTTGACCTTGTTTCCCGTCCAAGTTTTTAGCACAAATATTAAGTAAAGTGTACCTAATGGGAACATTAATATTACGAACAATAAAATGAATTATCTATATCCGTATTTGCTAATTTTCTCACACTTTCTGTAAATATTTTATTGCATAAGGCCCATTTACAGTCACCACTTTTTATGTTTCGTTAATTTGTAATAAATTACCGCAGTTGATTTAGATGTATTCGGCGAAGCTTTTATCTAATGTGCACTCAACAAATAGTCCATAATACTATTTTATGAAAATTTCCAATTTAGCCAAGCCACATATGCATATGAACACATGTAAACACACCCAAAAACACAAAAACACACGTAATCGCGTGAAAATTTCACAGACTCATAGAATAAAATCTGTTAATGACAATAAAGTGTAAAAACATTAAACGCTGTAATTGTCGAGTGCATGCAAATGAAATTTGTAAACCCCAACCACACCGCATATGTCCTTTTCCCCTCTCCCCAGCTTCTGCAATCCCATCTTATGCAATTTATCAACATTGTATAATTTGCACAATGTGTCGCCTGTAGACCAACCGAGTTATGTTTGTTAATTTCCATGTTGTAAATAAATAATTAAATTACTTTGCAGGGAAATGCCTCATAATGGGCTCGACACCGGAAAGAGACCCAATAAAATACACAACACAGATATTAAGTTGTTTTTAATGTGCTCGAAATGCTCTCATCCTGTGCAGCTCTGTGGGTTTTGGTTTGGGTTTGGGTTCGAGTTATGATTCTGGGATCTCTACGATTCTGTCACTGGGGCCGGGCCATCATCATTCTGGCAACAAAATCGAATTACTTCCGTATGTTGTGGCATTGTGAGCACTAGCATTCATAAATATCCCCAATTCATGCCGCACAACAACACGAGCATCCAATGCAGCTCCATCTTGACACTTCACTTGTCCTTGTCAGCCATTACCGACCGCCCTTTGGCCCCAAGCCCCAACCTCCCTTACACCAGCCCATATTTGCCTCATATTTTCCCGGACTTCCTGGGCTTTCCCGGCCTCCCCGGCTTTTCCCACCTCCCAACTTGTTGGACTTTGGTAACGGTTCTGGCTCTGGCTGTGGCTGTTCATCAGGCTGCAGTCGCAGCAGTTCGGCTTACACACAATTTACAAAATAACCTCAATCCACCCACTCAATCCTCCGTCCGATCCCCGCTGGAAAACTGCCTTCCCGCCTCGCAGGGGCCCTTCAGTCAGTCACTCAGTCAGTAGTCAGGGAGAGTGTGTACATTGTCTTGTGTAAATATGCAAATTTTTCTTATTTTCATACCCTGAAAGGGAGTCTCTCAACTTTAGTACGAACTTTACAAAGCACTCAGGGAAATGCGTCTGAACTACTGCTGTTTTATGAAGTCTCCTGAAAGTTTTGGAAGTGTTATGCAGAGTAAGCTACACTGTATATGGGGTGAACTAAAATAACGACACAAAATATATTTAAAAAGTTTCTGCATCATCAATTACTTCTACAGATGGAATATTTTCAGATGTATTTATTTTTCTACTAATCCAAAGCTATATATAATTTTGCAAATCTTCATTCCATTCCATTTATTATAAAATTAATAGAAGGTCTAGATGGGATGAACGCTAATTTTCTCTTTCCCAATAAGCTATGGTTGTGATATTGAAGGAATATTCTTGCATTGAATTAAATGAAGATTACATTTTGACCCTTAAAAATAAGGGTTAAATGATTTTCCTTTAATATCATTTTAAGAAGTATCAGAAGGGTAACACTCTTAAATATTTTGCCTCCTAGCTCCTAAAAAAAGCTGCAACTCTTCTTCTAGGCATATTTCGTGCAAGGGTATCAGCACATCGACTTCCTGCGGTGTATCCTGTCAATCCTGTTTTTATTGTCAACGTTGTTGTTATTGTCTGAGTGGTGATAGGGATCGGGGCGCGGGGGTGGGGCGGTGGCAGTTCGTGTAAACAAACCAAGGCGTCGGATTAAAAAGTTTTGCATTACAAAGAGTTTTCGGTGGACGGGTGTAATGGAAAGAGGCGGGAGGACGGAAGCTTGGAAAAATGTTTTGATTATTTAACTGCAAGTTACGATAAAACTAATTGCAATTACAAGCGGACTCTTTCCCTTTATGGCCCCTAATGAAATTGGCAATGCCAAGGCTGACGATTCAGCACAACTCAAATCAAACTCGGACGCAAACTTCGCACTGCAATTTTATTGGCTCGGTTCAATTTGAATGCTATGCTTTCTTTGTTGGCCTCTGCATAAATTTTCCTCGGGCAATATTGATTTCCATTACAAATCCAATATTAAACTGTGCCCCTGAGAGCGATTACTCGATTTCTACCGTTTTGCTTACTTACTTAAACCTTAGTAACTCACCGAAATTGAGGACATGGCCAGGACACAGCCAGGATACACTCGGCCCACAGATTTGGAGTTATTACAAAGGATCATTAAGAGAGTAGATATATTTTCCCTGCGGACTTGTCATTTAATCTCTGGAAATATTTACTACACTTTCCTAGCTCATAATTTGTGAAAACATTTTTGGGGGCTTTTAAAAACGAAATCTTTTAAATTTATGTTGGCCGGGGGAGATGGAAAAATATTCAAATATATTATTGAATATAAATTGGTAACACGGATTAGGCAGGCTGTAATTGAGTTTGGACTAGTGAACTCCTGAACAAAGTGAATCAAATAAAGATGAAGGCATCTGATATTTTCTAATAAAATATATGGAACTATGGAACTATATGGAACCTTAATTTTGTTGTAATTTAATCCCTCGGTTTTTATTTTCTATGACTAAACTATTTACAAGGTATCCATGCAACACCTTTTGGCAGTCAGGACTTTCATTTTATGATTATAATTTCTATAAATTCTCTTGTGATTATTGTAATTATTAAATGCAAAATAATAAACGGTCTAGTTCTTTGTTTGATCTTAATTATATTAATCAAAATTACGATCACATATTTGTTAAGTTTTGTCACATCTGTTAAGTTTTGATTTTGTGAATAATTTTAAAATATTTTAACAGAATGATTGATTGAATGATTTTACTTGCAGTACGTTAACAAATAAATTTTTGGAAATTTACTAAAATCTTTAAAGGCACTTAATTAAGTGGAATTAAAATCTGTAGAGCCGTAACCTTCTAATACCTATGTATCTTACATTTTTATATGTAAAACCTATTTTATAAACACATACTAAATTAATGATTGCTCATAGTAAACAAGCACGTAACGTATTTTTTCAAACCACTTTATAAAATTTCCAAAGACTTTATTTAAATAAATATTTCTACAGAGAAAAAGAGCATTAATAATGTTTTTAATAACGATTTCGTACCTGTGTTCTTAACGTATTCCACAAAACCACTTAATACAATTTCACCAACACAAAATGTGTTCTAAAAAGAGCATATTACCTGCACCTTATTTAACTCTTTAGCAAAACCTGGCTCTTGGTGGCCGGGAACACAGACTCACCTGCTTTAATTTGACCTTATGCGGCTGCAACTTGTTGACTTTAATGAAAATGCACTCAGAGGCTGACTGGCACACACAAAACGCTGGCACAACAAGTTAATATGTATTAGCTAGTCGCTAGTATGTCTCTAGTATCTTGGCTTAAAACGGCACTCGGTGAGACACCAACAGAAAAAAAAAGGACAAACAAAATCGGGCGGCACTCGCACACAAACGTACGCACACAGTTGCAAAACAAGTCAAGCGCGAAAGGACCGACTAAAACATGGCTAACATGTCTGGCTAATTGGCGTTTCTAGCGCCGATTTTTACAGCGCTCTAGCATTTATGTAAGCTGAATGTAAAACGCTTTACAGGACTTCAAAGTCTGGATTGGATTGTATCGGAATGGATTGGAATGTTGTGGCAGGTCGTTCGATTTGTCGGCTGCTGATGTCCTTCGAAGGGATTGTGTGAGCTGTGCGTCCTTGCTGAAGGAGCCGCCGCGTCCAACTGACTGCTGCTGGATGTGCAAGCTGCGATTGTTGCAACGACTCTGCTGTCGCAGCACCAGCTAAACGCAGCAGCAGCCGCAGCACGGCGGCAGCAGCAGCAACACATAAACGCAGTACATGGTGGGTTCGGTGGAATACATATACATGCTCGTCGCTGCCGAAGTTCCTTGCCGTCGAAGGGTTGTGTAGTTGCACTTGTAGTTGCTCGTGTTGCAACACACACAGCACCAGCACCAGCACCAGCACCAGAAGCAGCAGCAGCAACAGCAACAGCAACAGCAGCAACACGACATCAACTTCGGGCCACATTGTGCAATTGGCTTAGTTCCCAGTCAACAACTGGCCGCCTTTACAGTGCCCGTTTACAGCGGAGAGAAACTCTCTCTATACCTGTCCTGCTCTCTTTCTCCTGCTTTCTCTCCGAGGCTATTCCCGAACATCTGTTCGCGCTTGCCGGCTCTTATCAGTGAAAAGGTAACAGCTTCTGTTCCATTCTGTTAGCGTGCAAGTGCACTTTTCTTCCATGGCTTTCCGCTGTGGCTTTTCTTTGTGTTCCTCTTCCTTGTCTTACATTCATTTCCGTTCCTTTTGGTGGGGTTTGATTTATTATGTAAAAGTACAAGGACACCGCCACATACAGTGGAGACCTTTAAATGGGGCCCATTGAAAGCATTTAACAAATCAAATATAGACAGTATGTATGTATGTAACTATGCAACTTTTCGGAAACAATTAATAGTGAGTTTTGAAACACTTTCAAGCAATTTGTAATAAAATTATCATAGACTTCGAATAAAACATTTTTATTATAAAAAAAAAAGAAGCCATTACCCAACGATCTTGACTACTGGGAGATCACTGTACACAGGGAGCTGCGTGTGCGTGCCAAGTGTTGGACAAACAAGCTGAGCACTAAAGCCAGAATACATTTGAGACACTTGCAATCGACTTAATTCACGGCAAGAAGGGGCATGATGCGGCATCATTTCCACGGGGGATTGACAAGCAATATGAAAACGGATTACCACAAAATGCAAATTACGAAATGATCAATTAATATAAGCAGCTAGCCAGCTACCTAATCGCCCGATTAAACCACCTTAACATCGCCAAAGAGTCAGACATTAATTACACGAAGTAAATACCCCGCATCAACTTACTGAGCAATGATAAAATCTATTATTAGAGGTGCCGAGTGGAAAGTTACCCAGCAACCAACGTTTGCTGTTGCCAACCGGCGTTGTTAGCAGAGCTCTGCTAAAGGACCTCTGTTGATGTTAACTGGGCCGGCACGTGTTTCTCTCTCGCACGCACACAGTGAAGCGGATTTTTTGATTCTGTTTTGATTAATAGCTTCGTTGCAAGCTTATCAGGCGCCCACACACACAAGCGCACAGCCAGGAAGTGCAACAATGTCACGTGGCCGGCATTTGCCGAAGTCTCTCGCAAGGACTTTCGCTCGCTTGCTCGCTCTCATACCGAGTTGCCCCCATTTTCTCTCTCTGTAAGGCCTGCGCTGTTTACAGCAGTTAACTTTTTTCCAACGCCCTGCAATCAAACATGTTGCAACTACCCGTCTCTCTTGCGCATTTCCCCAGCCCATCGCAAAGCAACAACAAATAAACAAACTAAACAACAACAAATATAGCACGAGCAGCAAAAAATCGAGTATTACATAAGTCGGTGCTCCACCTACGCGAATTGGATATAGTGCTGGCCCTATGTGACTGTCCTATATGGAAGATCGGGTATTTTGGTCGGTTTCTCGCTTTCGGCGAATGAAAACTGCGAAATTTCATTGTTCGTTTTAATTGCAAAAGAGCCTGGCTTAACTGCCACCCAATGTGGCATGCATTTGGGGGCCACACGATAGTCGGAGAATCACCGATTTAAAATTAGCCAGCAATGAAGCGTAATCAAAATATTATTTATTCATTTTTGTTTGCCATTCATCCGGTTTTGACCTCATTTTTCATCTTTCATCTTTCTTTTTCAAAGAATAGCAAATTCGTTTTTTAATCCTTTCAATAGATGCTATGTTGTGCTATGTATTTTTTTGTCAACTAATATTAAATAATAAAATATTGTGAAACAAAAATTTGATATTTTGTCATTCTGTATTATTATGGTTTGTTTTATATTAAAAATATTATTCAACATTCAATCCTTCAATTTTAAAAATAAATTGATGGGATGAAATGAATTTTTGTTTATTTAGCCATTAATTTTGTAAGCTATTTTAAAAAAAAATTGATAAGATGAAATTAACACCTAAGTGAACCGAAATAGGTGACCACGTTTCATTTACTGATCTGGCAAAGCTTCGTCGTATTTCAATATTAAGCTGAGCACGATTATAATATTTTAAAATTGTTACATATACGAAATTAAAAAAAAAAGAAAAAAATAAAATTTGTTTATTTAAAAACAAAATTAGGGCCTTTACTTAACAAAGTAATTTTGATATTTAAAATATGTTTATATATGAACTTTGCAACGGAAATAATTTGGGAGTTATTGAGACAAAAACAGTTTTTCTTTTACCCTAATAAACGCACAACTAAAAATCAAAGGAGATGAAAAAATCGAATATAGTATCAATAGTAAAGTCGAAGCTGTAGGCTTTTAAAATTATATTAATAAACATATATTATATATTTGAACACAAGTATCCGAATTGGAGGTAGACTTATACCTTCCTTTTTTAATATTCATTTTTTAATATTGTAAGTTTATTTTCAAAATAATCAACCGCGAATTTAATAACGCATTAAAACTAATCAGGTTTTGATTCTGAACCTTACACAATAAAGTTCATTCAAATCAAATCTCTTTATAACAAACTTAAATCAAATGACACTCAACTAGTTATACCAGTATTATTTCGGTTTTAGGAAGTCTAGTATTAGCAGTTAATTAGTTTATGGGCATTTTTCAATTTAATTATATTCCCCAATTTACTTTCCACAATATAAAGATAAATACGAAACATTCGACTAGAAATTAAAGCCTTCCCACGGTGAGCCAAACTGGGTTGCTGCAGCCGTGCGCTAACTCCTCCCCTTGCAACATGTTGCAGCGTAATCGCTTCCCCTGCTGAATGCTCGATGATGTTTGCTGTGTTGCACTGGTGGGTTTCCGGGGCTTCACAGCGGTTTCGGTCGGATCCGGGCTGGTGGTGTGGGCTCCCTACAGATTTTGCATTTACTCCGCTGCCTTTTTGGCCATTGCCAGGACTCTTGTTGCAGTACACAGTACATGTCACCTACATACACGCACACACACATACACACACGCACACACAAACTCACACACACGGCGCAGCCACACACAGATGGTACACATGCGTGGCTCGTTTACATAGGAGCCAACCGGCCAACCAACGACGTTCGTCCATGTCGCCTACACATTGGCGGGTGGCCTTGAGGGGGCGCCACCAGTGGGCTGGTGGGTGGTGGGCGGTGGGTGGCGGAGGGTTCGACACTCTCATTCGTCGGCGGAGCTCAAGGACCCCCATACCGCCTACCTCTCTTTCGGGCCATACAATGTTGCTCGTTTGGGTCTCGTGATCTCGGGCTTTCGTAACCGAAATGCCAAACATACAGCGGGGGCTGGCGCAGGGGCGTGGCATTCAGCATTCGAGGCTTCGCGACGAATGCGTAAAGTTTACAAAAAATATCCTTGCAACAAACTGCATTTAAATCTACTGCTCTTTGGTTTCATCTGCGTTTTTATCCTTATTTCATGTTGTATTTATTTGCCTCTGCTGTTTCCTCTTGTCATGTTTTTATTCCATAGCTCCAAGCCATTTGGCGCTCTGTTTGCTTGGCATAAATTTTAATCTTAATTAAATGCGATTTTTATTTTAAATGGCAGCCAAGTCGATGCTTGAAGACCAACGGTTTCAGTTAATCAAAATGCCCTACTCTAGTAAAATCGAATGAAGTGCACATTTTAGGTTTATCAATTTTCACTCATACCAGGGAATCATTTGTGGAACTATAATTGCATTGCTTAACAGCTTTTTTTTCTGTTGTTCAATTATACAGCATAAGTAAAAATAAGACCTTAAAATATATTTTAAATATTTTTTTAACGCCTATGGTTAACGTCTAAATAAAAATAAATGGTACAGAAAATAAAATTAATCACTGTTATATACAAAGTTAGTAAGCTTTTCCAATTACATAAGAAAATATTTATAGCAAATCCTGACAATTTGGCTAATATAAAAAGAGCTGCGAGAATAACAATGTCAATGCGAGTCCTTTACGACAAAAACGTCAAATGGTTTAAATATCTTTTATGGGAAATGTTGTTTGTGCTTAATATGCCCCATGATTAGCTTTGAAGCAACCAATTCTGTGGATACTAAAATTTTATTGATTACTGCTCTGTTTGACAATTATATATAATCTAACAATTTTGACAATTATATATATAAGCCCCTTTTTACAATCGTCTTTTCAGTGAATTCGTAGTATATTTGAAAAATAAAAGAGATCTGTGAAGAAAAATCCCTCTCCGAGAAATCCGCAATCTAAGTAGAGCTGCTAATCTGCTGAGCTAAACAGGCAGCAGGCAAAAACAAAGCGGAAACTAAGACTAAGCTCGAGGAGAACAACATACAACAATTCCCATAAAGAGACACAATCCATTTGGCATTTCCATCATGGAGCAACTCACTCACAGCACCATGGGGCAGCCACATGCGGCATCCACATCCACATCCACGTCAGCCTCGACATCTTTATCCAGGGGCGACGACTCATTTGGCTGTCGTCGCCTGTAATGCGAGCGCAAAGAATTTCAGTTTCAGGATCCCGTCGCCGAGTTCCTCACTCGATGATTTCTGGAAATTCGTTTGTTTTTCATGCCAAGTTCGAGCAGTTTCCTCTGACGGAGTGATGAAATCCTCTGGCGGGATGTGCAGCCCATTTGTAAGCAAAAACATTTCAGCTAAATTAGTTTATGCATTCTGGGAATTGGAAAATTTCCTAATGAGAACGTGGCTACATATAATGGAAAGTTTCCTTAAAGAGCGCCAGGAAGGACTAAAATGCTTCTAAGTTCCATTTGATTAAGACTGGATTTTTCTCTAAATGAGATGAGGTGGCTCATAGGCTTCCCTTTATATATGCTTTCCATTTTATCAACAAGAAAAAAGAAGAAAATATGTACTTATAAACTTCCGGCTGATAGACTTAATACCTTAACTGGTATTGCAAGCTTAATCAAATAAAGTCAAACTAATTGTTTCTAATCTAATAAATGGCGATTAAAGGATACAAATTAGACTCAAAGCGCGGATTAGAAAATCATAATTTTGTTATTGCTGTGCAATGGATACTTATCATTTTCCTGTAAGTAAACATGATGAAAAAATTCAAATTTGTATAAGAAACAAAATAATACTTTCCACTATCTAACCAGTATCAAAAAAATATTAATTGCTTAAGAAACTAAATTCAACTGAAATGAATAACACTTCCTGTGCACATATTTTTCTAGCCCAGCCTTTGTCTGCTTAGAGTGGCATCCTGAAAATATCGCCAGGACAATCCACTTCCGAACAGGAGCAAACTTACAAGCCACTCAAAAGCGAATTTTGGAAAAGGAAGTGCAACACTTGCAAAAACTTTTATCTTCGGCAGCGGCTGCCTAATTTTAATTATGCCCGCTTATAAATTCAATTGCATTTAACAATTGCCAGGAAAACTCGCTGGCTAAGAACAGAAAGTTCTGCGTTACTTCAAAAAGAGCTAGACATCGCGGGCAGGCGGAATAGTTTACAGGATTAGTTGCTGGCGAAATGGAAAATTAATCCATGCCGCTTTCCACGAAAGACAAAGAAAAGCTACTGCTGGACTGTTAAACATGATTATACCCGTTACTCGTAGAGTAAAAGGGTATACTAGATTCGTTGAAAAGTATGTAACAGGCAAAAGGAAGCGTTTCCGACCACATAAAGTATATATATTCTTGATCAGGGTCAATAGCCGAGTCGATATGACCATGTCCGTCTATCCGTCCGTATGAACGCTGAGATCTCAGGAACTACAAAAGCTAGAAAGTTGAGACTAAGCATACTCCAGAGACATAGACGCAGCGCAAGTTTGTCGATTCATGGTGCCACGCCCACTCTAACGCCCACAAACCGTCCAAAACTGCCACGCCCACACTTTTGAAAAATGTTTTGATATTTATTCATTTTTGTATTAGTCTTGTAAATTTCTATCGATTTGCCAACTTTTTGCCACGCCCACTCTAACGCCTACAAAACGCCAAAAACTGTCAGTGTTTAAGACTCTCCTTCTTCCTTCCACTAGCTGAGTAACGGGTATCAGATAGTCGGGGAACTCGACTATAGCGTTCTCTCTTGTTTTTAAGTAGAATGGAGTTTTAATGGCCAACAGGCCGCAGCTACTTCACTTAATGATGCGACAATTGTCCCAAAATTATATTATTTGAGTGCCAAGTCCTCGACTCGAGGATTCAGACAAAGGCAGGAGTCCACCGTCATAATATTTATCTTGAAAAATCCTTTCACTCCCAAGGCCAATAGATTTATATTCCAATTCAAACGGCGTTGGGGGAGAGCAAGATGTTTTGGAAATTAAAATTCAAATTCATGTCTACTAGCCTCCAGGGTGGGCCTAAAAATGCAATATCTTTCAAGAAGCGCAATTTACACTGCAAGAAATTGTGGTGAGTGAAATAATTATTTTAAAATTCCTACTACATATGATTGCGTCTTGCCAATTTGTAAAAATGATTCAAGAGTCAATAATAATCATCGAAATAAGTATATGTATGTATATTAAATTATAAAAAACAGAGTATTCAAGAACACTGAAACTAAACCTAAGGAAAAACGGAGGTTGTAGGTGAAATGGAAAATCGTGCCTGAAATCATAAAACATTAATCGGATTGTATCTGCATTAACTCTCGATTGGTTCATACGTATGCAACTTCATTTGACTGAGACGTGCCCGAGTTTCACGCTTTTCTAGGATTTTCCCTTGGGTCAATTGAGATTTGCACCTTGACAATACCAAAGAAAAACTAATTTCACGAAAATGGTTTCAAGTGTGAAATAATTTCCGCAGGAAAAGGAGACTGGCCACAAGGCGATCCGAATTTCAACAATAGTCAGGCATTCGGAGGCCCTCGGGCACATGGAATCCTTTTTTTCAGCCAATCTTCGACTGTCACACTCGTGTTCCCTCTTGCCAATTAGATGTTTATAAAAATGTGTGTGCACTGAGGTGACTGGAAACTTTTTCCATTGCCGCTACCAACTGGCCAAAGAGAATTTGGGAAACCCGCTTTCCCAACCTTGCACTCTATTCGTTTTTTCTAAGCCACTTAAGTTCGTGATAGCACAAAGGCTATTGCAAATGAACAGCTTAAAGGTGAGGGCTCTTTTCTAACTTCAACTAAATTTAAGAACAATTTACACTGCAGTTTTGTTGGGTTTGGAAAAGTACTAATATTAGCTTGATAAAACAGGACTTAATTCTGTGGCACCTCTGCAGATTCTTTAAAGATCCCGGAATTTAAATGGAATGCCAATACAAACTTAAGCAGCTGAAAGACAAAGAAATTAGTTTTCAATTTTAGAGTTTTTTTGAATTTAAATGCATAGCAAAAGTGCGAACACTTAGTTTCTCATTAAACTGGCAGCAGCCGCAACAAGGATGACGCCGTCAATTGTAAAATATGAAAATATGCAATTATAATTTACAGTCTTCCTCGCTGCCACTTTTTTTGGGTCTTTTCGCGGCAAGCTTGCCACATAAATTGCGGAAATTTCGCCGGCTGAAGCAACTTTGTGAAACGATATCCTCCACCTCCACTAAAAAGGCGATGGAAAAAGTTTGCCTGCTAATCCTGGAGCTGCAAGTACACTGCACGAAACTACAAGTCGGCAAACACTTAACAATTAACTTGCCTCGCACCTGAACATCCGAACACACATATACACACACACGTCTTTCACCTGCCAGGATGCGTAATTTATGTTAAGCGCTGCATTTTTATGTTCAAACAAGCGAAGAAGCTGCTTATCATACAAGGCGAAGCCTCAGCTGCATTTTCATCCCCATCCTCATTCCCATTTTCATTTCACTCGCCGCATCTTTTGGAGTCACGGCAAAAAGTTAATTGAAACACACGCAAGAATGAAGAATGGTGGAAAATTATTTGGAAGACGTTCATGCGTTTCATTTCTTATGTCACTCAAAACATGTATCCAAAAACGAATCATAAGGTAATCAAATCATATTCATAATCAAATATCTGTAAAAAAGCTACGATGTAATAGTTTTAAATAATACAATCTTTTGAGATTTTTTATATTCAAACATATAAGCTAAGTTAATTAAACAGAATAAACATATAAGGAGAAATATTCAAAATTTAAATTCATTCATTAGAATCAAAATATATCTAAAATATTATTACCAAATTAAAATGGACCTGTTTTTAGAATAGTATGTAATTAGTAATAGTAATTAGTATTATTTACTATATTTAATATCACTGAAGTACGCGTAAATTCATAGAATCAGGTATGGCATAACCTTCTCTACGAGTTGAAGAAGCCCTGGCGAACCGAATGCCTTGGCTGCTCCGCACTTGACTCACCTTTCTCCCGGATTTCGGATGAGACTTAATTCTCGAAGCTGGATATCAAAAGCAACAAGGCAACGAGATGAAAGGACCTTTCGAACATTTCTGTTAAAGCGAATAAAGTGCAATTAAATTATGCATTCGACAAAAAGTACCCCGCAATAATGTAAAAAATGCATACAATCACCGCAATGAACACAATCGCTGGATCACATTTATTTAATTAAGAAGAATATTACGCGAGAACAGGGAGAGCTGAGATTTTTCGGGTGGTGGACGAACGGGGGGCCAATTATGGCTATAAAGTGTCTTCATTAAATTATAAATTCACGAGCTTAACATAATTTGCATGCCAATGCATTTTATAAAGTACTTTGTGGCCATGAAAAACATGAAACCGATGAACACGAAAAAAGGAGTTGGGGCCCAAATAAAAAAAAATGGCAAAAAAAAAACAGGCGTTGCAATAATGAAACAAAAAAAAAACACAAAAAACTGGGACCTCGTAATTGGAAATGGCCAGCGGCCTGTTGACACTTGCGGCATGTAAATTAACAGTTATTATTGCTATTTAAAAACTACAATGCAAACAAAATAAATGCGAAACAGCTTTAAAGTGGCAAATTGATAAATCGCCCGCCAGTTGCCAATCCAGCCACTAAGCCCAGAATGAAATGCGGATTTTTATGCCAGCCCATAAATTATTCGCCCCGATAAGCAAAAACAAATGCGCAACAGATTTGGCCAAACAAAATCTATTTATTGTTATATAAGCCGGCCCCTTTCGACATGGACGAAAGTCCGGAACTTTGGCCACGTTTTACTCGCGCAATTTTATTAACGGTCTAAATTTTTGATTTGGGTGCCCCGTAAGTTTATTTTTCAGCTGCCACAATAGAACGGGAAAAATTCATATGTGTGGCTGCAAAGCGAAATGAAATTATTAATTTGCATGTGTGATTATTTTCATATAAACAAATGTGGCGACGAACGGCGGAAGTCGGGGAAAGGCAGCCAGAGTCCATTTTTTAATGTCCTGCGGCGCTGAAAAGTATGCTACATCTGTGACTATGACCTAGGCTTTGCACGTGTGTGTGCGTGCTCTTTTTCTGTGTGTGGTTGTGCAAATTAAATTTGCATATACGGCGCATGTTTTCTTTACTGTGGGCAATGCAATAAACAAGCGCACACCATCAAACGCATACTGCGATATTTTGTGCACAAGCTGACTTGAAAATGGGATACCTCGCAAGAGAGTCAGTAAATGGGCTTGCAAACGAGATACTTTACTTTTAGATACTTCTGTAAATATAATGATTAAAGCTCTTTCCCATTTTTTCATTCGATACTACTGAACTCAGTAGCTTGTTATCTTTACCCAGCTCATAATGCTCCATATTATTGTGCTCATGAGCTTAGAATACAAAAATGTTAAATTATACAGCACCACAATAAATTTGCATTTCCGAGACAGTTGAATTGTCCCACTTCCTTAATTTTTAGCAATCACGAGAACCTTGATAAGAATGGCCTTGCGGGCCAGTTTTTCTTGTTAATTCAATAAGTATTTATTCGTCATTGGCAAACATTATTATTGCTGTGTAAATTATCCAGCGATTAATGCAATTGCTCAAGGCACTCGGCATACACATTTCCTTGGCCGCAGGATCGCAGCTGCAGCCGACGAGCTAAGCAAACAAACTTGAACAAATAAATTTGGTACGTGCCAGCTATGACTTATCGCCGTAGCCAACAAACATGGCCAGCATACAAATGGATCGCCGAATGGCCGAAAATACAAGGCTAGCAAAATAACAATTGCAGGAGCAAAGGATTCGGACTCGGAACAGAAGCAACAAGCATTTGTCATGTGACAATGGTCGTGGGTAGCAAAAATCCACGAACTCCGGAAGACCATTTCATTCTCATGGAGCAACCACAAAGATAGCGAATCCAGTGGTCCGGTGGTTTCGTTGCTCGGATGCCATATTTTATTTATGGGCACAGTTCCGTTGCACAAACTTGCCGCCTCGACACTTGGCCACACTTCTGTCCAAGTAATAGACCCATAACGGGGATACGTGTTTGCCAAATTTGCTTGTTTGCAGCTCAAATTTAATTTATAAACTAAATAAACAGGGAGCCTCCGTGTGCGCCTGTTCCTCTAATCAATTTCAACTGATTTACTGTGTTCACTAGACAGGTATTCCTTATCGAACCACAGTTATATAAACATACTTTTGCTTATCTGGTTTACGTATTACTAATTTTAGATTAATATAAGAAAAAAAAATGGTGTCTAATAAGACCAATGTTCAAAACGAATAAAGAATAAAATAAACATTGTGATCCGTTGAAAATAAATTTCAAAAATATTTTAGTTGTTGCAAATCATATTTTTATTATATTTAGGATGTTACCTCCTCAGATTCTTTATTATATAATATATAGAACATGTAAAAATTATGTAGTAATCAATAACCGGCACAATAAAATGATATTCTTATGATAATGTTAATGCACCGTTAAAAATAATGTCTTTTTACAATAAACTTACAGATTTCGTATGTGGAATGCACATACATCTAAAACCTTAATAAATGTTCACACTCTGATCCAAATTGAAGGCTCATCAGTGGAAATTTCGGAGCCGTTAAGCTGCCGACAGTTCCAGCAGTTTTCCCTCCTTTCCGAATAAAATCCAATGCTATTGCCCACATTTCATTCTTTTTGCATTGCTATGCTGGGCACGTAGACCAAACTGGCCAAATGCTATGCAAACTTTTGGACAAATTAACAAATTTCCCCAAACTCACGGAAATAGAGTCCTATTTGCCTATGTCGCACTTTGTTTATGCTATGGCCTTGGGTGTTATAGGGAATAGAGCAAAGCGGGAAGGATGGTCAGGATGGAGAGGATGGGTTAGAAGGTGTTGATGGGGCTGGTGGGGCTGAGGCAATGGTCAGACCGCAGATGCTGCAAACAATTGTGTTTTTCTTTAGTAAATAAGTGGACAAGTAGAACGGGATTTGACACTTTTTGGCTACACACACACTTTGCGGCATGCAAATTTAATTCCCAAACGCCCAAGGGCGATTGTCGCAGCTTGAAATACGAGAATTTGATTAAATTATGAATTTTTATTTGCTTGGGATTTGTTGCATATGAGATGATGACAGAAACATTTTTAGTAAATTCACCACAGCATTTATTTATGACAGATTTTTCCAAGGAAAAACTCTAACCAAATGCAAAATGCAATTGGCAAAATAGCAACGTAAATCCATATTCTTATCCAGGTGCCAGCAAAAAGGCAAAACAAAAATAATTACATTTTAAATTGGGGAAAATAGTGAAGTGTGCTCCATGTCCTTACACAAACGTGGCCAAATCCTGCCGTGACTCGGTTTCGGCTTTTCCGGCCTCTGCAGATTGACAGCCAGCCATGACGATTCATTTGTATGTTGATGACAAAATTTGCAATGCAATCTAAGGCATCGGCCTTCTGGGAGGCCACCAATAAAAGTAGCTTACGTGCCTTGGATTAAAGTAAAAGAACCAATTCTCAGCCTGATGACTTCGACGTGGCTGCGACTCGAACGGCAAACCAGAGCTGCAAAGGTAATAAATGTGGCAGAGACCAAATTGTCTCACAAGGACTTAAAATAAATTTAAATAGCCTTCACCTGTGTTCCTTTTCTGTCTAATATAAAAACAGTTTTTAATACATAATTAAGTGGAATGCATAGTTTGGTTTATAAAGTGCATACATAATAGTAGGTATGAAGCCGAGAATCATTTTTAAGTAAGCTTAATTCTAGTCCATTGAATAGTTCCTAGTTCTAAAGTTTAAGAACAATAACATTAAATATATTCAGATGGAGCAAACTACGAGCAGCATCCTAAGTGGAAACCATGGACAAACCGTAGTGCTTTACAACTTAATCAAGTAATGAGGTTAGTCCAACCTCTCATTTGTGACTCATTGTTGACAATCCTGGTAAACATAAAAAAACATAAAAAAAAAAGATGGAAATCTCATTTGTGGTACGTGCATATTTAATTCCATGCCCAGCTGTGAACACAGTCACTAGTGCATGGGTATTACTTGCTTTAGTGGCCGCCCAAGAGTACGCAATAAAATGCTATGCAACTGCATCAAGAGCTCGGCAGACAGACGCAATTTCGATGCTTGTGTACTTGAAATAGATTTTTAATAGTCCGACTGACACACAAACAAACAGAGAGGAGGGCACCAGCTCCTTTTCAATGGCACTGGAGTCCTGCTTCATGCCAGCCTTTTGTTTGGCAGTCGAAAGCATTTATGCGATTTTGTCGTTGGAGCAAAACACGAAGATACACTCGCACAACACACATTTGCCACAGCAAATATAAGTTTATGAAAAATGTCATTTGTTTGGTCCACAGATATGAACTATTTATGGACACAGAGAAATGAACAGCAAATTTGCTGTTGTCGAAACGAATTAATGTTTAACTGGAAACAATTTTCCTTTGATTGTTGTCTTCCTTCTTCTCGTTGGATGGATGGATGCAGTGCGTTTCATAGAAGTGCATGCTGTATGAAATAATCTGCAATGGAAATACAGGAAATGAGCGTAATTTATGAGATTAGTTAATTTAAATGATTAATTTATATACTCATATTTACTGAGTTTAGCATCCGTAGAGTACATAGTAACCAAAGTCTCTCTAGTTTTATTTTATTATTCTATGTTCATTCTATTTTTTAGGTTTCAAGTTCATTCCCAACTTGGGCAATCAAACTCATTTGCTGTGAAACGCACTGTCGTCGAGATTGATGCACTTCGAAATGACCAAGTAATTTGCTGGCCCAATATTTTGTGGTCCTTTTCGGCCATTAAACAGCCGAACAACGAGCTGGCGGTAATAAAGTGCCAAATAAATGCAATAAAGCTGTTGGTACAAGTCGTTGTCGAACTCGCAATTGGAAGGGGGAATGGGGATGAACTACTACTTGTATTATTTGGGGAGTCCGGGTGATGCCATAACTGTTTTCTCTTCCGGCTTTTATTACAAAACACACTCAAAACGGACAAATAAAAAATGCAAATAAATAAGCGCAGCAAACTGTCGAACAATTGAAAAGTTCCCCACAATAGAGCTGGGACTTAAGTGCTTACTGAAGGAGCTGCAACGGAATAGTCCTTAAAGCAGTCCAAGGATGTGGGTGGCTGGGTGCCTGGGTGGCTACGGCTGCTCTTGGCACAACTGGATTACAGGCAAATTGCAAAACGTCTTTGCATGTCTTGAGCAAACCCCCACACACACACACGAATGTGAACAGCCAAGCCAACTAATTTTATTGCTCAACACATTCGTGCCTTGTTTATTGCCCAGCTCCCATCTCTTTCGAGCCTTCCCTTCCCCCTCTTTCTTCGAGAGCAATCCCGGATCCGAGTGCAAAAATTTTAACAAGAAGATTGCTTAAGTGCTCCGTCTTGAATTTCCCAACCAAGGCATTCACTGATGGCCAGCTCCTTTAAGGCAGCCTGTTTACTTCACTTTCGGTGGTCAACGCCACTGATTTCGCCTTTTTTTATTTAATTTAAATTGATTTAAATCAATCCACACAGACGCTGAAAATAACAGAACTTGAGACAGTAAATATATTTTACTTGGAATAAACGACATCGAATTCCACCAAATGAAGCTTTTTAATGAGTTTACTCATATACATATAGTTCATCTTTTTAGGGCTTTAGTGCTTAAGCTTAAAAGTTAGGACCCTTAATGAATTTCCAAGCTCTAAAATTTTATACATGCCTTTAATGGCAGGATTGCTATTTTTAAACCACTAGAATGGTGCAATTTTTTTCAGTGCGTAGTTACTGCCTTGCCAATCTGTTGGCTGCAATGTAATTTCTAATCGAGTAGGCAACTCAAATGAAATCAGCGCAGCAGGCGAGTTGTAGCTGACTGACTTTTCAGAGCCTGTAAAATTGGGAACATTTGACGGCAGCTAGGTTGTGAGGTGTATTTAGCATCATGCCCAGTATTTTTCGGAGTTTCTTGTCCGATCGCTATAATGGCAAGCAGGAGCGATTCTACGAGCGCTATGAAGGTAAGGCATTCGCGAGTTTCAACAACCAAGTAATACGAAAATTCCGAACTTGCAGCTTTTTTTCAAGCCATTCCCAACATGCCACCGATGCCAAGGCCAAAAACCAACCACCATATCAGGGCAGCCACAAAACCGGAACCCAATAGCAACGTAAAGTACACCTATTGTTATGGTCGAAGTGAACCCAGCAGCGATTGGCGGCAGGGCGACGACATACCCATTGTGGTCAGGAGGGAAATGGAGGAGCGACTGGGCATCCAACTGATGAGTGTCCTTTCAATTGCGGAGAGCTCTCTGGTCAGTCATACCATCTGGGAACTGAAAATGCCAGGCGAAAGTTTCGGTTCGATGCATAGTACCAAAAACGACATCAAGGTTGGCATCATTACGGTTTTGGCTGAGTCCACGCTAACCCGCTCGAAATTCATGCGGAAAAGACCCATTTTGGCCAATGTGAATGTGCCACCAAATATTACGGAACTACCACTTGCCCAGCCAAATAAAGTGGCGGAAAGGAGGCGATTTAAGCGGGTTGACGGGCAGTTCGAGTGCAGGGATTGCATTAAAAAGTTCGATCATTCCTGGATGCTCACTGCCCACATAAGGACCCACACCGGGGAAAGGCCCTTCGTGTGTCCTGATGCAAATTGCCGAAAAGCCTTTGCGGATCGGTGAGTAGTGATCTTTTAAGGAAACTTTAAAATATTCCTAGCTTACTCAGTCCACTTGCATACCAGGTTGAATTATTTTCTAATTTATAAGATAATAATTATGGCTTACTGAATTTAGCTCCAACCTGCGCTCCCATCAGCGAACAATGGGCCACCACGAGTGGCAGCATCAATGTGGACAGTGTGGCAAGTACTTCAGTCAGCTTTGCTACTTGAATCGACACTCGATGGACGCTTGTCGCAAATATCTGATGTCCGTGATGCACAAGAGGTTCTAGCTTTGTAATATTAAATGTAATAATGGGGTATATTACACATGTTTAACATTCTTTTTTCTCTTAAATTGCAATGATGCAGTATAAGACATTTATTCAATATTCTTTTCATTCAAAGAATAAATCCTTCATTTCAATCAGACCACCAGCATTGTTGAAAGTTAACACTGCGTCGGTAAGGATTTTTATTCAATAAAAGATAGCGTTTAAAAAAAACTTTGGTTAGTGCAGTTTCCTAGAATGGTATCATATCACACTCCCACGTTTTTCGCTGGTGGGACACTACTTACCATTTCAAAGCAAGGTACCCCAGCCTTAAGGCGGCATTTGGTCAGAACGTATTGGCCAAGTTTCAAGTATCGGCGGCCAGACCAAACACACACACACTCAAAGGCACAAGCACCCACACACACTCCCAAACACACAATGCAATTGCGTTCAATGCAACTAAATTGGCTCATTAGCAAACAAAGTGTGGCAAGGTGAGGTGTGGGGAGGTGGTTTCCAGGACGAGAAGCGTTTCTTTGGCCAGCCAAAACAGTTTTCCGAGGTGTGTCTCCTCCGCCTTGTCGACTGGCCCCAAAACTCAAAAGTTCCAAGTGCGAAAGTGGTTCGTTCGGCGACTAAATCAAACAATGCCAATAGAGGTGCACTGAGAATAAAGTGTACGTTCCACAGCTATGCTTATTGTGTAATTACATGAATGGTATGACCATTTATTGCATTTTAAGTGACTTCAATACACTTAATACTTAATCTTCGCTTCAGATGAATTTGATCAATATTTCGTATTTTGTTAGACTTTTATTTACTCACAAAAAGTGTCAAATTAATGTGCCAATGCCTTAATATCCGAATCCGTACTATTACCCTAAGGTCTGTGCACATGCACACTCTTCTGGGCAATTAATGGTCGGGGTGGCGGGGACGGATTGGAGGGGTCGTTATCTCTTTAAGGATACGACTTCGATTGCGGTTAACCCAGGCCGCAGTGTAAACCCCACATTTGGCGGCAGCAGCTGCACGGCCAAGTGCCACGGTCGCAATGCAAACAGTTCGATGCAATTCGAGGGAAGGACGACGGCTAATGCCTTAATTTATGGTCGCCAGATAAACAGGAGATGATTTAAGGACCCCCTCCACATATTTCTCAATGTAAAACATATGTCCACTAAAACGCAATTACTTAAGCGAAGCGAACAATGAAAAAGGAGCGCCAAATGTATCGGTTTATTTAAATATTTGATGAGCCCGCGTCACCTAATAAAATTGTAAAACATGAGCATTTTATTGGGCAAAAGTCCACCAAATTTTCTTGCTCCTCGTATTTTTTTGTCGTCGTTCCTAGTTGGGTAAGTTGGCAAACATGATAGGGGTGGGCGGGAAGGCCAGCTAAGTGAATTTTTACGCCACCATGAACGCAAGTCGCGTGCTGCTGCACAAGAAAGCGAGCAGTGAAAATAATTTAATCGACCTTTAAAATACCTCTTAATGGTATGTCTAATATTGCATTTGTAAATATTAGTATGTAGTGACTTTTTGGGAAATGCTCATCAATTGCATTAAACTTTCTTATGTTCGAATTTTTTTTAATATTTTGTTTATCTAAATAATTTGGAACACTTCACCCTTTGTTATAGAAAAAGTATTATTTTTTTCACTCAGAGGGTATCAGGATAAGCAGAAGCCAGAGAACACAAGACATCCTCCGCCGTACGAACGTATTTTTAAACTAATTTTCCAACTGGGAGCATTTCGATGGCATTTAACGTGCCAGCCATCAAGGAGATGGCAGGACACTGCTGCAGGATCCGAAGGAGCAGCCGAAGCCGGTCAGTTGAGCCGTAAATTATTTTAGCGTTTCAATTTGGCTAGAAGGGAGACGGCTGTGGCAGAAGCAGTCATTGGCTGAATGGGTCCCATAATAAAGAATATATATGCACGGACATCTATCTATTGCTTAAAAGTTACCCAAAATGATGAGCGAATAAAGTTGACTAATTCAATTGGATTTGCATTTGGCTATCGCGTTTTGGAGAAACTAGCGCTAAATAAGTTGCTGAAAACTCTTTAGCTTAAATGGTAAGAAAACTCAACAAATTGGCAAGATAATAAAAATTAACAATCTAAATTAGGGAGATACTGCAATTTATCTGCAATACAAATAAATTGATTAATTATTTAAGAATATATAGAATACTTAAAAAATATTGTATTGCAGACAATCAAAAAATAATCATTTTTAAATAGTATTGACAATGTAAGACATTAAATAGCAGAGTAAGCAAAATAGACGTACTTTTAAAATCAACAAACAGCAAGAAAAATGGCCGACTGTGCAAATAATTCAAGATTTCTTGTTTTGTTTTATACACAGCAAAAAATATGTATTTGACTAGTTTGTTAAAAAAAATGTTGTTTTATTTATATATTAATAAGTTTGTAAAATCGAATAATTTACTAAGCACATCATGCCCAATAGATTTGCTGTTTAATAATTTTGACTTCTGACGGAAATACCTTGGCAATTCGTTGTTTTAAGTTGTTCACTTTACACTTTTGCAACTTCATTCGGTTAATTAATTTTTTCCTTATTACCTAAGACGACTTCGTTGCCGGGATGTGAATGAAAATGTCATTTATTAGCGCATCTCGTCCTGCCACTGAGGACCATCAAAACCGCCGTGCAGCGCTAAATTTTACAGGTCGTGAAAGGAAACGTCAGCGAAGATGCATAGCCAAGTTTTTGGCTAAATTTATGACCCGTCGTAAGCAACCAACAACTCCCAAACACACCCACACACACCCACACACACCCACAGACATCACGTTTTCACCTTAAGTTGTACTTAAAGGCACTTCGTTTATGCCGTGAACTCATCAAACATTTTATTACTGGGCCATAGGATGCATAAGAGGCAACTGTTTTTACGGGTGCGATCCGAGTGGAGACAAATAAAAGCACTGGTATTCAGATACAGAATGAATCATTCATAATCGATTGTAAACAAGGCGACATCATTCCAGTGACTACTGTTTTCAGCGTTCGTTCTTTGTTACTACATGTTTCGTTTACATTCCTTTATTTTAATTCATGGAAAGAATATTAAGTTTAATATTACTGATAAAATATAATATTAATATTATTCTTTCTATTAGTTACTGGATTTTATTTACAAATCTAAGCAAATACAGCAGGCAACAGCAAACATACCAACGGTAGCTAGAAGATTTTGATTTGGACAAGATTTTGACCACAAGTTTAATTGAATCGCTGCCCTTTTACTGTTTCTTGTTATGTTTCTCGCAGTGTGGTGATTCACATGAACTTAACTCGAGCCCAAGCACTTTGTCAATAGACTTGCAGTTGCTCCGCAGAGATATCCCCAAGCAAAGAAGGCGTGGCCTCGCGCCCTCGAGATCTTTGACACTCGCGGACATTCAGATACCAGTAGTAGAAGTAGATGAACACCATCAATAGGAAGACCGGTCCGCAGATAAAGTAGGAGAAGTGAATTTGGCTGTCGGTCATCGTGGAGCACTGCCTAAAACATGAATTAGATTAAATTCAGATCGTTACATTCATGAAACAAATGAAACACTCCCGTATGGTGAAATACTTATTCGGATTAATCACCTATCTGGACAGTAGTTCTAATAGATGTCCACGCTGTTCCGGCTATGCGTCAGTTTCGTGCTGGCCACTTCGTTGTATCCGGGAATGATCGAAAGCCGACTGAGTGGCAGTGGCAAGAGGGCTTTGTGGTCCTCGATGCGAGCTGTTCGGCGATCGCGAATGCACTGATGGCAGTGATAACAATAGCAAACCAACGTAAGGGCCATAAGGACAACGGAGGGAATCAGCCAGAGCGGATTGATTTGCGAGATATATACAATTGTGAGTACTTTAAAATCGTCCATGTTGCAAGCGACGCACGATTAACGGAGGGGCAAATATAACTAAATAGCAGGGAACCCTAAAAAGTTTGTCACATGCGCTCAATTGGAGATTTATTTTCTCCGAATGCACTCAAAGAAATCACATTAAGCAATTGCTCTCTAACATATTAATTTAAATTAACTAATTAATTTAAATTTTAAATATTTACTAAGAATATATTTTCCATGCCAGTTGTTTTGCAAATACATACTAATATATTAATCACGAAGATTCAAAAGACCGAAATTATTGAAATTAAAAATTAAAATGTTTTCTCTGAAGAATTTGCTCTCCCTTAAAAATGCAGATAAAACGCTATTAATACTCGCATCGACTTTAGTTCTTATCCGAGTTTCTTGCTGTTACGACTGAGTTTGAATTGTACAATTCATTAAAAAATACAGAAACAACGAAAATTATGTACTTACGGGCTATCAAGAATCCTATAATTTTTATTTATTGCTTTATTTATTAGCCCTTTAATTTCTTTTTGTACTTTGTGCACCATACTATATGTACATACTTGTGATCCACATGCTGGAGTTGGTGGATAAGCGAGAGCTTGAATGAATCATACAAGGGCGCCAAGGTCCCAACTCATTGTTGTTTTCTTCGTCTCAGTCCGCTGATGTGGATCCCCCGGGAACACAGAACCTGGGGACCAGCTTCGACTATAGCAAATGGAACTGCTAGACAAGCATATAGAACTCCAGGGAAACGCGGCGTCCAGACGCAACTCAATTCAAACTTTGAAATTGTGCGTTGCTGTTGACTGCGATGCGACTGCTGCTGACATTTGATGCTTTATGATGGAGTAAGGACCAAAAACAAGCAGCGCAAAAATAGATGTATGCCAAATCGCAGCAACACCTCGTGTGCCGCATTCCACACTCCTCAGGCTGATGAGCAAAGTTTGCTTTTAATTTAAAATTTCGCCGCAGAGAAGTAGACGCAGTTTTCTGTTTTTTTCCCGACTAAAGATGCTGAGAAAAACCACAACAGATATTGTGGGTTTTAGGGTTTTCCTGTACCAGATAAACAAATTTTATTATGATACTGAATAAAGTGATTTTATTGTGCAGCTTCGACTTTTCATATAAAGGGAGTCTCTACATATTTTATTTTAAAGGTGCCACAAAAACATCAGCCAACTAGGAATTCTTTCCAAACACAACAGAAAAAAAACAAGGAAACAAGTTGCAGTTCATGCATTGAAAATCCTTTTGTATTGCTTCAAATTCTTCCGGGGAAATAAAATTGTTTTTTGCCAACTATGTTTGAGGTTCAAAAATAATCGAGGCAGTCGGGAGTAAGTTTGAAAGCGTAATAACAACTCACTGGCCCCGCCAACCAAAAAAACACTCACAACGCACACTGAATGGATATTTCTCATTCAATTTCGCAGGTGTTTGACTCCATGTCGAAGGTGGTTACGAATCGAAGGAATGGGAAAGCCTTTGTCGATTTGAGGCGAACGTGGTTTGGTTTGTTTCGTTGCGTTTCGTTTGGTTTCGATTCGATTCGGTTGGCATTTAAGCGGATTTTCAAACGCATCCAAAATGTGCAAGTGGACCAGATACTTCGATAGGACAGCCACAAGGGCTTAGGTGAAGATGGCGATGGCAATACAGTCGTACTGAGTGAATTCTAAATTGAATTGGACATCAAGACGGCTGAATTCAATACTGTGGAACCCAACAGATAACTCATAATTTAATAAAAAGTAACACATCATTTGTGTAATATTAAAGCCTAGTAATTTCAGGCCCGCATTCTGCGTTACAAGTGGTATTTCCTTGCTTTTTGTTGGCCATTGCCACCATCCCAGGCCCCACACATTGCGCCACAAATCCCCTTTTATCGTATGAGAACGTGTTGCATACTTTGTGGCTGCAGCTGCTGTTGTTTGCCTTTTGCTTTCAGCATTTTATGATACGCGCGATAATGATGGTTGCCCACAGACACATTACACCCAACCACGCAGGTTGCCGCCCAGTCACCCACCTATTTACACCTTTCACGTGTAATTAGATGCGCAAGTTAAGTTCGGGCGTGTGAAATTAATTAAAAACTTTCGCTGCTCCGAAAGTTGCGACTGAAAAGAAAGTAACTATAAACTTGAACCCCCACATGCAGAAGTTTGGGAATCCCCAACAAATTGCCGCAAGACAATGTCGGGCCACAAAGTCAAGTGCGAAAGTGGCAAGTACATAAGTTCCCTGTTGCAAGATGCCGATTGTAACTTACAGCATAAATCAGAGATAGTTCAGCCCAACTGCCCCCCATTTGTCCATTTCTCCGTCTGCCGATTGTCTATCATCGAAGGCCATCAGCAGACAAGCGTCGAGTTCGGTTGCAACATCCCACTTACCAGTATTGTTCCCGGTCCAGTTGCTTCTACACTTTCAAAGGGAGTTACGATATTGGCCGGCGTCCAAGTTATTGTTATGATAAGAAATCGGAATTGAAATACCAATTCCAAATGGCTTCAGCTATTCTACACCAAATTCTTTCATCTTGAACTATTTTAAATGTTTTTTAGTTTAGATCGAATACCATAACTGTCTATTAATCCTTTAAAGTCAAAGAACTGTTTAATTTCTATTGTTCCTTGTATTTTTTGGCGAAAGGGTATTTCCTATTTCCGAAGTTATTTTGCTATCTGACCGAAGTCGTTTTTTTACCAGGATCCCTTTGGTACTTTCCAGTTTTGCTGCTTATTGTTGGCGCTGTTTGTTTTCCTCGCAATGCCTCAAAATGCTGCATATTTATGGCATGCCGCAAACGTTTATCTAAACTACATAAAGCAATAAAAGTTAAAAGTCAAATAACTGTAGTATGGTTCCTTGAAGTTGGCCTTGTTGCTCCTTCGGTTGCTACTGTTTTTGTTATTGTTTCAGGGTGTTGTGGCTGCACTGCTGAACACAGATGCCATCGAGTGAGTCTGCAGGAGCAACAACCCATTCCAAAGAATACTCGTATCCTTGTGGCCGGATCCGCCCTTTGGAATGCTCGAACGGAAGCTGCCGACAACCGACGGTGATGAGACTCGTTATGGTTTCGGTTTCGTTGGCAGCCCCTTCAGGAAGTGTGGGATCTACATTATCTCGGGATGAGAGTTTGAAAGACAGAGAGCTAGAATATACCCTTTGTTAGGGAACAATCTGGGAATTTAAATACTGATCTTACTGCAATTGGCGTAAATGATGTAATAGAAAGGTGTATAATTATTTATAGTATACTATAGAACCCTTACAATAAACAAAAGCTTAGAAAGCTAAATGCTGCCTTTCTACCACATAGTATGATTATGTGAACTCTATACCTGCAGTGAATTCCGATAGTCGAGCTGGCACTGGTGTTAATAACCCAAGGTTTTATGTATCTGTTTACACTTACAAGCTGTCTGATAACTCGACTGGGAAATGGAAAATGTTGGAGGGAAAAGCGAGTGCCAGGATGGAGGTCGAACAATTCTCGAACGTCATGCACGTGCACTGCTCTTGTCCTTTTGGTCGGATACCCATGTAGCTGCTCCTATTCCAGCCATATCCTTTTAATCCTTTTGCCAATGCATTGCATTGCCTTGCATCGAGTTTGATTTCACACGCGAGCACAAAAACAATAATATTATGCCACAAACACTCGATGCCAACGAACATGGCCCATGTAATCACACTTGAGCTCCTCGCCCAGCCACACAAACACACACGCACACACACCTAACGTGAAAACGCGGTTCCACCCACCAATACACACACACACACACGCAGACGCTGGAAAACTCGCTCTCACCCACACGACTGCAGCGAGATTGCGAAACTTCATTATATGCCCGTTGGCAGACAGGAGCAAGTGCAGAAACGCGTGCACTGCGCGAAAATCTATCCCTATCAGTTCATAATTAAGAACCACTTCTCTGTAAAATGCTAAGCTTAGAAGAAGTGTATAACTTATAACATAGGGCTCAGCATATATATTATATAATTTTATAGCACATGACTAGATCTTATTGCATAGAGCTAGAGTGTCAGAAGTGTCAACAAACTTCCATAGTAACTCCCGATTTCCCCCAGTGCTTGCCTAGGACTAACTGGCGCAACCCACCTCCGATCACCTGAATCGGCCAGTTCTTTTCCATTTCTGTTTCTGTGCCGAGTTCTGCTGCCGTTTCTGTTTGGCTTTGTTCTCGACGCCCTGCATTGTTGTTGCTGTCTTTCGCCTTTGGCCCGAATGGCATTGAGCTTGAAAATGTGTTTATTTGCCGGCACACACACGCACACACTCGCCACACAGCAGCAAGTGCCTGACATAAAATCGCTGAATCCATCCACGACGACGCAAACAAGCTGCCATATGTCGGCAGAGGTTTGGGAGCAATCTTGCCACCTCACAGGTACTACTTGCACTTGCAACCACCCACCCACCGATTGGCGTCGTCATTTGGAATCGGCATCATCATTCCGTCTCGGGGCAATTGTTGTGCATGTTTTTGTTATCTGCCGGCTGGATGGCTGTAAGGAATGCTAATGCCTCTGCCTCTGCCTCTGCCTCTGCCACAACCAATTCCAATGCCAATGAGACTGCCATAAGTGCACCTCAGGTGTTGGCCAACTTGAAGTCCTTTTCGGGTTTGCTCCGCTCAGCTTACACCCAAAGAAAAATTATTTCTCAATTAGGCGGAGTGAGTCGTTAGGAGGAAGCCCTCCCTAGTAAATTTACTTAACTTTCTGGCAATAATAAATAGTGTCTGCAATGATTCCTCAATCTAACATTGAAAAACTATCTTACTCTAGGGTGCTATTGAAAAATCGGACGAAATGCATACAAGTATATATTGTAACTAGAGCAAAGTCATGGCTGTTATTCAGGTCTTAAAGCCTTTTTAATTTGATTTAATTTAAATTGGCTAAATGTTTGTTTGTCAGCCCACGCATTTTATTTGCGTGTACAACGATGACATTTGTCGGGTTATTTCTTAACTTGCCCGGCTTGAAATTAAATTCCTTGGGCGGATCGGCTGCGGGGGTCAAGGCGGTGGTGCGAGGACGTGTGCGGCTGCCAAATGAGGCGACTTCAAGTGGCACATGGTAGCCCGTAGAATTTAAAAGCTCTCTGCAGTGCAAGTCACGCTTTCATTTGCGGCATTGGACAATATATCAAAGCACTCAAACTGATTGCATTTAGTAGGATCCATAGCCGATGCAATGGGATCCCGAATCTCAATCAGTGTTGCCCAATGGGCTGCTAACCAAGTTAGTGTACACCAATCTTGAAGTTGATATAGCATGTCATATATATATTGATATTTAAATATTTTTGTATATTTAATACCACGAATATTTAATATATTTTGCTTTTACATATTGTGCAGCGTTGAAATCGTTTGTATCGTGTAATTAATTTGTACTATTTGTACTAAATTAATGTCAAATAAACTAACTTTACAAATAGAAGGGACACGTTTATAATAATATTTGAAAGGTCCATTTCAGAGGCTTGGTTCTGTACTTGTTAACTTCAGTGGCGCAACACCAGTGCATCATTGGTTGCATTATGAGAGCCACGCGTTGCAGCGGCACGTTTCTCATAACGAAACCCCGCTCCACTGGCCCCTTGGTTGCCTTGTTTGCTGGTCAAATCCATCACTCGGCTGCCCCACACCCCTCGGTTTAATTTGTCGCACAACAATGATCCCTCCGCCTTAATTGGTGTATCCCGGTCGGCCGGATGGCACTTGGTGGGGAGCCAGAAGTGTGTGCCAAACACATGCCACATGCCACTTGCCACTCGGCACTGAAGGACTCGTCTTGTGGCAATTGTGCGGATGAGCCGCTACTACATTCCAGGCCATTAGCTGGGGTCCATCCTATAGGGTCCTTCTCCCTAGAAGAAAGAAGGGACTTTCCCTGATGTCTGGCAAATGAAGGCCATTAATGCCAAACTATTTGAATCAAAGCCTATACAATTAAAAATTACAGAGTAATACAACAGTATGTAATGTCTCCATCTATTTCATATTTAATTAGGTCTTAAATATATAATGCATGTAATTTCACAAAATTTGCCCACTTGCTGCTGCTTTAATTCGAGTTTTTATAGGGGACCCCACTTCCACTTTCCATCCCAATTACTCATCCCCTCATTATTGTAATGCCCTGTTATGATGGATTATGGCGCACACGGATTTGCCATAACTTTGGGGATGAAATGCACTGCACCCAGCAGCTGACAATTAATTATATGCATCACTGTGTTGAATTATCCCTCGTCGGCCCACTAAACCCGTGCGAAATTGCCCCCCAGCTAACCCATACCCCATGAAATACTTTCCACATTTGTTGCGTGCGCACGTAACTCAAATGCCAAACACCTGCAGTTAACACGTTCGCAGTGCTTACAGAGCAGGCAAACAGATCCGTTACCCTGAATCCTCCAATTCCCCCGTGTCCGCCGTACTCCAGTATCCACTTCCGCATCCACGGACGGCCACGGAGGCCGTCGTTCGTGCCCCTGCTGAACGGACAAAGCAGCGTTAAAACTGCACTTAAGTCAAACTTGCCAGACAAGTGGCGTGTGGAAAGTAGAAGTGGTTGGGGGTGAGGTCCTCCGATTTTAGGGGAACCCAAGACTACTGGGGCTGTGGTTAAACGGGATAGGGAAGGCACACCAAAGAAGGGCCACTGAGAAAAAAATCTTGAGTCAAGTGCGCCTTGTAAAGAAACTGTGATCTTTTTAATGTGCTACAATATTTTCCAATTATGATGTTTATAATTAGTCATATCACGAAAAAGAAAAATGTATTCCTTCTTTATAAAAATAAATAAATTTAAAAATCTACTCCATTAGCAAAGATTTTCATATAATATTTGTATTTTATTTTATTAAATTTACTATTTCTTTTATATGTAAACATCTGTTAGGATTTTACTAATATGTATTAAGATCAACTTGTATATTTAACTTGTAGGTTTTTGTTTAGCTTGTACCCTATTAATTATCAATTTATTGTTAATAATATAAGTAATTTTCTGGTGGTGTAACCACAGGCAACTAAAACGGCTGACGTGGCCGTTTTACGAGCGCCCTTCGGTTGTAAAATTTCATTACGAACTAAACGGTTTTCATGGCTCAAACCAGTGGTCATTGGACCAAAACCCACACTTCCTGCGCTTCGCCGACGGAATTATCCCTGCAGTCTCGGCCGGACTTTCTTTCTTATGCTAATTCGTGGCGCTCGGACACTTAGTTGATTGGTTTTTGTCAGAGACGTTGTCGCAGACCGTTGACTGATTGGATTTTGGTCATTTGGTCATTTGCGGAAGACCCAAAACGCCCAGTCCCCAGATAGACAGTGACTATGATTGCCCGAAAGTTGTTTAATTTCGCAAGGCTCCCAACTTTAAGACTGCCAGCTCCCACGCCGTAATCCTTTACCTATTATGTAATAATCTGGAGCACATAGGTCTCGGTTCGGAGGCTGCTCGGCTTGTCAAGGGCGTGCACCGGCCCCTGTGACCTTGACCTAGACCCACTCCCGGCTTACATAAGTGGGAGGCGGTGGGTGGAGGTGTAACATTGCTCTAACATTCTGCTGGGGTCTTACAGCACTCAAGCTTCCCTTTTTAAAACGCTTTTCCCTTTGAGCGGAAAGGGTGATGCAGCAAAGCTTGCTAGTTAGGTATTTATTTCTTATCTTGTAAATATGTCCATTAATCATAAGTGAAGACCAGAATAAAATACTTGTTTAGGATATCGCCCAATTCGATCAACTTTTTTAGTGGATTTTTCAAAGCAATATTTAAATAATTTCAAACAAGATATTTCTTTGAATATCTAAAATGGTGATTTCTAAATGATTCCTGTTATTAAAATTAAATAAAAAAAGGAAAGTCTTAAAATTACTACCTTTTAATGGTCATGTTTTTTACTTTTCTTTAATTTTATAACATACAAATACATACATATGTAAACATGTTGATCATCCCCTTTAATGAACATATTTAGATATCAATTAAATAATTAAAATAATACCCTTACTAATGGATTCCTATAATTCAATTTTCATATGTATCCTAGTTGATCAGTATTATTTTTGCCTCTTGTCTTGTGTCTCCCACTTAGTACGAATTTGAATTTCGCGCTCAGCCTAACAGCATATGCGCTTAACAGGGCCCTGGATGTCAAGCTTTTTGGATACAGATGGTAAACAAACGGGGAACAGCGAAAGGGAACGCTGAAACGAAAGAGAACGGACCGTGCGGCAGCTGAATTTTTGTTGTATATTTATTTCGTGCCGTCGAATCGCTTCGCTTAGCTGATTTTTTGACTTTTTCGTGTAATTTTCACTCGAAAGGTGAACGAAATCAGCCGACAAATATCCCCCGAAGATATTGGCGATAGTCCGGATGGCGAATATACTCCAGTGAATCGGTGAATTGCCAGCGAAGCAGCCAAAAGCAAGAACAACATCGAAAAAACGTTTCGTCACGCTGAGAGAGCAGTGGAATTTTTTCGCAACAAATACAACTAAAAGTTGCATAGAGAAGTGGAGGAGGCGCCGAAAGTCAGAAAATCAATTTGTGAATAATACGAAATCGGTGCAAAATACGTTCCCGTGTGAAGTTACTTTTTCAGCGATTGGTTTTTCATCGATTTTGCAAAGGGAAAACAGGTTGGTTGTCCCTCTCTTTCCACCCCACCCCCGAAAATCACATTTCTTTGATTTTTCTGATTTTGCAACTGGTTCTAGAAAACAAATGCTGCTCATTCTGTGCTGTTTTGGGTGATTTTTTGAGTTTGAGCTGCTTTGTAGCCTTCTGCTTTCTAGCATTTCATTCGTTGCGAAAATTTGTATGAAAATACCGGCTTGTTGTCATCTGTGCCAAAGAGAGCGTGAGAGAGTGAGAAGAGAACGCGAGTGCGAGCGAGGGTGACTCAGTAACTGTGCTTGTGTGAGGTTATGCGTGTCAGTTACAGTAGCGGTCAAATAAGTAGGGTGCGTCATATATATATTAATATGTCAAACTAATTTCAACGTTAGTAAAGAAGTAATACTTTTAAAAATATATATTTGGTAGTTTAAAAGCATTTTCAAAGAGTATTTATTTATTACGATTCTGTTAAGTAATGTTATTCAATCAACATTTAAATTTCGTGTAGTAAAAGATCTTTTAAAATTCATTTCAGAGGTGTCTAAACATTTTATTAAATTGTCGTTATCTAAAAATGAACCCTTATACTTACCAATCAATTACATTATGCATTCGTTTTTCAATTACACGAGGTACAAGAAATTTCCAGAACAAATATTAAGTACAATTGCGCTCACCGCTGCTGTGCCCTCAACTGGAATTGGAACACACGCGTAGCATATTGGAAACACTCGCGTCCGGCAATATTACGACACTGCCCGACTTGATTGAATTGCTTGCATTTCTCTTAATTGATACGAACTTCAAATGGACGGGTCCTCAATTAGTGGCGATTTTTTTTTTCTACTTTCCCATTTCACTCGGGCATTTTCGCAGTTGTGGGTGCAGCAGGCTGTTCTTTCAAATTCCCGCGCAATTTGCATTTTCAATTGCATTCGGCGAAAGGGACGGACAGGCAGAGAAAGATTATGCAATATGCATTCATTTAGCGTGTTATCATCTTTTATTGCCGCCGGCTGTTATTGCAACTAGTTTTTGTCGGTACACATCACTAAGGTTAATTTTCACACACTAATTCCTGAAGGTTAACCATAATTTCAGTTAAGAGGGTAGATTCAATTTGTGATCCACGCGGAAGTTCCTTTGTGATTGTCATACCATTATCTTCAAAAAATATCTTTTCAGTCGGATATTTCGAATAGTGGCTTTAAACTGATACGATGCCACTAGTAAGATCCGATACAGGATCTTAGAATCTTGATGTTTCTAATGGTAAAGTTTGATTGATTAAATTGAACAAATGATTTTTGAATATAAAAAAATTTATACAATCAATAGAATCACTCTTATGTAAAAAATGAAAATGATTTGCTAAAAATTTAGTATATGCCTAGTTTACACAAATCCTACTCTTTTGCGTCAATACGCTAATTGTCGGCCAATGATTACACAATTAACGAAAGCAAACTGCCAAAAACAACGATTACTTGAAACTATTACTCTGCAACGCAAATCGAGAATTAAAAACAAATAGCCCAACAATAAACACCTTTACCGAAAGCAACTATCTTCCTTTTTAAAATATGACAAATTTCTAGGTTTACTTGGTAAGCTCTTCAAAAAGTTAATGCTTTTGTTTTAGAAAACCCATCTTAACTACTAGAATTTTTTTAAACAATTTGGAGATAGTAAGGCAGGTGTCAAAATCATCAAATGTGCGACTTAAAAGAATTTCAAGCTTGGTATGGTCCAATACATCTCTCTAATGGCCGAAGAATTTCACATGCCAGCTGCGTGGCAGAGTCGCGTGGCTGTGGCAAATAAAAAGGCAATTTAAAACCAATAACCTAAACATTGGAATTGGGATTTGGAAACCGCTGCTAATTTGATTGATCAACGGGCTTTTAAGGCGCATGAACACATGAACACAGTGCCATAATCGTGCCATTTACACCTGTTGTCCGCCCAAGTGGCAAATGCCATGCCGATTGCCAATTTGCGTTTCTAATTAGTTGCATCCCGTGTCGGCAATTTATGCTCGATGTGCCCATCGTCGATGATTGCTTAGATTAGTCCATTGTGGTCTATTGGCCATGTGACATCGTGAGAACCACGTGCAATTGTCGCCAATTCTAATTGCTTGCCTTGCACTCGCTCGACTCACACTTCCACCCATTCAACGTTCCATGTCCACTCGAAATTTTTTTTTGCAATTTACAAGTAATTTTAATTTTATTTAATTTTACTCGTAATCTATGCCAATCCGATTTGCACGACGCTTACAGGTGCTGCAAATAAATCCCTGGCAATATTTCAGTTTTAACAATGAAGTTATACTCTTTTTCCCAATAGAAACCATACTTTGGAAATTCTTTTGATTGGTTCTTATTGTTTCTATGGCATTTGAGGCAAGTTCTATTGGGGCTCAGACTCCGACAGTTTGTACTATATTTAGTGGCACTCGAGGTACGATTAGTTGATGGGGCCCAATATAAATAAGTGTGAGCAAGCCATCAGGCGATAAGATTAATCACAGTTGAAAGGGTATACAAGCAACTTAATGTGTTAGAAAAATGTATTTGAAATGATGCCTTGTTTGGGTTTCGCTTAAATAGCCATTATGGCCCCTGTTATAGCCATAAATCACTCAATTATTAGATGATTTTTTGCATTTACCACGCACTTTCATTTCATATTTTGTATATTTGCTATGAGGACGTTTGAAATCCCAGCATATGTCATACACTTAAGCGCATTTTGTTTGTCTTGCATGTCATTTTGTTGTCCACACAGATTTCGAACTTAATGCGCTCACAATTTTCTATTTTGCTCTTGTTTATGCGGCTAGAAAATGTTTTTAATGGGTTTTACAGCACGTGCCGCCTGTTTTTGGTCCCTGGTATTTGTTATTATTATTGTATGTGGGAAATACGCAGCATAACCATTGTTTATAATTTATGGCAAGTTATTAAAGTGCGCAGCTGTTTTGTCTATTTAAAAGCCATATCACTGTTCGTAAAGAAAATAGCACTGTGCCTTGATTATTGTTTTGGAAAATATATAGTTGTTGGCGATTAAAGCTTGCGTATTTTGATGTGTGTCTCTAAAATTACTGGTTACCTAAAAGATACATAGTCTGAGGTTACTAAACCCATTTATCTGACTTAAAAACTTTAACTGAAGCCAGAGAGTGGAAATTGATTGTTAGCTTTATCCCAAGGTATCTCGGTCTGTTTACTGGGATTCATTTAGTTTTGTTTTTACTTTATTTTCTTTATTTTGGGTAAATAAGAGGACGAACCATCTGTATTGACTAAGGCAATATTTATTTAGAAGTATCGAAGCCCAGACGTCACCAAAATGTGGCAAAGACGTCAATAAATCCGATTTTAGCACATATCGCCATGGCTTACTTCCAAGACCATAATAGGGAAATTCCCAGAAAAAAATACATTTTGAGACATTTTGCGCATTTAATTACTATACTCTCTGGCGACATTGGCTCACATTTTAATTTCCTTGGCAGCAGTTGGGTAGAAACTAGCCAACCTATTGGTCGGTCCCATTTTAATATTTCTAAACGCCATTCGCTTAATTGGTGGCAACAGGTGCCACACCTGCGCCCTTCCACCACGTAAAGAACCCCCACGACTGGCACAAAAATCGGTGGCATGGCGATGCAATGCTGCACTGGTGGCCATCGGCTGCTCATAATTTATTTGCATGCGGGATAAGTTTATATTTATTGGCATGAAGATAAGTTTTGTGGCTACACATTCGAGACTCGTTTATTTTTAGCTGCTTCCATGCCCGCCAACAAAAGTAGGGGAAAAGACTTAATAAATTATTCGCACATTTACAAATCAAAATTTATGTGCTCTAATTATTTTTTATTTATTATTTATTTGGCGCCCCCTCTTGAAAATTATTGGCCGTTCGCTTGGCTGATCTCTTACATGATGAACGTTGATATAGATTTTCACATAAATTGCTAGCGATTAATAAATTATTTTAAAATAAGAATACTTTATCTTGTATTATTTATTTGAATTTTTTGTGCAATAGTTTTTCATTAACCCCCATTGAAACCATTTGTTCAAACTTTATCTAAATTAACCTTTTCTAATATGTTCTCTTTATTTTTTTCAGGTTTTAAGAGGAAAACTGGTAAGTTAACATTGGGATCATAAATTTAATATTTATAAATAGAGCAAAAAAATTCGACGTAAATGGCAAGCATTAACTGGCTTCTTAGTTCAAAGTGCAGATTAACTTTTTGTGACTCAAGTTAGTTAGTTTTGCCCATTTTTTTAAACATGTTTTTAGTTTTTTTTTTAAATTTTTATACCCGTTACTCGTAGAGTAAAAGGGTATACTAGATTCGTTGAAAAGTATGTAACAGGCAGAAGGAAGCGTTTCCGACCATATAAAGTATATATATTCTTGATCAGGATCAGTAGCCGAGTCGATCTGGCCATGTCCGTCTGTCCGTCTGTCCGTATGAACGTCGAGATCTCAGGAACTACAAAAGCTAGAAAGTTGAGATTAAGTATACAGACTCCAGGGACATAGACGCAGCGCAAGTTTGTCGATTCAGGTTGCCACGCCCACTCTAACGCCCACAAAACGCCCAAAACTGCCACGCCCACATTTTTGAAAAATGTTTTAATATTTTTTCATTTTTATACCCGTTACTCGTAGAGTAAAAGGGTATACTAGATTCGTTGAAAAGTATGTAACAGGCAGAAGGAAGCGTTTCCGACCATATAAAGTATATATATTCTTGATCAGGATCAGTAGCCGAGTCGATCTGGCCATGTCCGTCTGTCCGTATGAACGTCGAGATCTCAGGAACTACAAAAGCTAGAAAGTTGAGATTAAGTATACAGACTCCAGAGATATAGACGCAGCGCAAGTTTGTCGATTCATGTTGCCACGCCCACTCTAACGCCCACAAACCGCCCAAAACTGCCACGCCCACAATTTTGAAAAATGTTTTGAAATTTTTTCATTTTTGTATTAGTCTTGTAATTTTCTATCGATTTACCAAAAAACTTTCTGCCACGCCCACTCTAACGCCCACAAACCTCCAAAAACTGTCCTTCGCACTTACACTAGCTGAGTAACGAGTATCAGATAGTCGGGGAACTCGACTATAGCGTTCTCTCTTGTTGTTGTATTGGTCTTGTAAATTTCTATCGATTTGCCAAAAAACTTTTGGCCACGCCCACTCTAACGCCCACAAACCGCCAAAAACTGTCCTTCGCACTTACACTAGCTGAGTAACGGGTATCAGATAGTCGGGGAACTCGACTATAGCGTTCTCTCTTGTTTTTTTGTTGTATGCATTGAGGTTTTCCGTAGCGTGATTCACGAATGTTTTAGTTTCACAATAACTAGTCATCGCAATTGGGGTTTCATAATAAAGTCACTAAGAAAGCACGCTTCTATAGAAGTACAGAAGTATGCTCGTTCGGCAGACGAAACGCATTAGCGCGAAATGCAATCGGCGAAACTGAAATCTAAATGGTGATCTGCAATCGAATTTAAATTGAGATAGGTAGAAGGCACAGTGGGGTTTTTCGGGCTTTTGGGGAGGTGGGAAATCAACCCGGTGGGTCACGTTCTGCTCGGCGCTAATCGCTCAATTTAACTCACTGCTAGCACGCGGAAATGTGTGGGAGGGCATTTGAAAGCGTTTCAGTTGCAAAAAGACACGGTGGCAGAGACGGAGTCATACACTGGGGAAAATTCCCATTGCATTACATAACTTGCTAGAGGTGTATTACTCAAAAATTCGATAGTATTTAACAAGAAGAGCTCTTGAAAATGACTAGATAACTTCGTCGCTCGTTGTAGAGCGATCACTGCCGATTTTCATTTTTGTGTATTCACAGTAGTCCTGGAGTACCTCGTTACACTACGTGGACTGCGGATGCTAAGGGTGATTTGCTCATTGGAGCAGAAAATGTAGTAATCCAAGGAGCAGGAACGCTTTTCACATGGAATAATCACACAAAACAATTCGAAACAGCACTCACAGTGCACTGAAAGCGGGAACAGTGAGGCAATCCTAATTAAATTTCGCTAGTCGGGGCACGGCGCCCTCAGTCTTAATTTGTTTGCATGCTCGGTCGAGCGGAAAAACAACAACAAATTGGCATAGTGATCTTGTACGATCGGCGGAAACATGATGATCATCAGCATCGCCACGATCATGCTAAACTGACTGACATGCGGACTGGTTCCTCCTCCCAACGAGCGTTCAATTACTATTTTGACTTTGAACTTGCGTCGCTCTGTAATTTACCATTTCTGCACTGAAGCAGAGGTTCCCCCATTCCGCATTATAAAGTATATAGTATAGTATAGTATAGTATACGAACTGTGCGATCCGTGCACCGTTTCCTACCCACTCATGTGACGTTCAGAGATTTAAATTTAGCCACCAGAGAAAGAACGAAACTATCACTGGGCTCCACGCTTAATATGGAACGACATTTCAATTGCGATTGCTATTTTTAGGCATTGTCATCGCGCCGACTCGGCTTTACGATTTATGTCTTTCATTTTTATGCATATTCAGGGGCACCATTAAGCCCCTCGATTTTGTGTCTTGTGGCAAGGTTACTACATATGAGATTCTCGTGCTTATCTAGGTACATATGGGCATTAAAACGTAAAGTTATTTCTTTATGCCCTCCATGTGAGACTTCCACTTATTGATTTTGGAAGAAGAAGGCTTAAATTGATGGTGCTCGTATTTACAAAATTTGTATTTATTCACGAAAAGAATTGAGTTCTCAAAAGATCGCTACATGTATCCAGACATTTTAGACATGCTTAATTTGCTGTCTTTTTTTATTAAACAAAGCCTCGCTGTCTCTGTCAATAAAACAAAAGAGCAATTAACACGGCTCATTTAGTTATACCCGTTACTCGTAGAGTAAAAGGGTATACTAGATTCGTTGAAAAGTATGTAACAGGCAGAAGGAAGCGTTTCCGACCATATAAAGTATATATATTCTTGATCAGGATCAATAGCCGAGTCGATTTGGCCATGTCCGTCTGTCCGTCCGTCTGTCCGTCTGTCCGTCTGTCCGTCTGTCCGTATGAACGTCGAGATCTCAGGAACTACAAAAGCTAGAAAGTTGAGATTAAGTATACAGACTCCAGGGACATAGACGCAGCGCAAGTTTGTCGATTCAGGTTGCCACGCCCACTCTAACGCCCACAAACCGCCCAAAACTGCCACGCCCACATTCTTAAAAAATGTTTTAATATTTTTTCATTTTTGTATTGGTCTTGTAAATTTCTATCGATTTGCAAAAAAACTTTTTGCCACGCCCACTCTAACGCCCACAAACCGCCCAAAGCTGCCACGCCCACACTTTTGAAAAATGTTTCGATATTTTTTCATATTTGTATTAGTCTTGTAAATTTCTATCTATTTGCTAAAAAACTTTTGGCCACGCCCACTCTAACGCCCACAAACCGCCCAAAGCTGCCACGCCCACACTTTTGAAAAATGTTTTGATATTTTTTCATTTTTGTATTAGTCTTGTAAATTTCTATCTATTTGCCAAAAAACTTTTGGCCACGCCCACTCTAACGCCCACAAACCGCCAAAAACTGTCCTTCGCACTTACACTAGCTGAGTAACGGGTATCAGATAGTCGGGGAACTCGACTATAGCGTTCTCTCTTGTTTTAGTTTTGAATAATAATGTGCCATAATTCATATGTCTTCCCAAAACATTAACTTCCTGCTTTTGAGCAGCTCTTTGAACTCATTGAACTGAAATACCCTCGAACACGGCAAAACGATTTGCGTTCAAGAATATTAATTTATTTACTGCTGTTTTTAAATTTGCGAAAAAAAACTTTGCAAGTGCAAAAGTCCCAAACGTCCTTGCCTTGAGAAATCGACCGAGTGAGGAGAAATCACATGGTGACCAGTAAATTGAACTGAGCATGTGAGCATTGATTTCGCTTATGGGGGATGGCACATGGCAAATATTTAGAATTTTTTAAGAAATATACGCGCATTTGTTTATACAAATGTATAAAGTATCTCGAACCCCGCGTCAATTGGTGCGCGGCACATATTTAAATATACTTTTAAAATATATCTTTTGTAGGTGCTCGTACATACGTCGATGGTATAATGGAATTAATTCTTACCTGACTTTTAAAGCAAATATGCTCTTTAAAGATACCTAAATAAGTTAGAAAACAAGTAAATGGACCGTAGTATTCATACCTACTGATCAATGCCTTTTACTAATCGGTATCACATAGCCCGAATACTTTGCTATTAATTTTCCTAGTGCTGTAGCTGCTTGTATATACACATCCAAATATACATTTATGTATCCACTGTAGTTTTTACTATACTAAATAGGTTCGCTTTGGTTCATTCACTATAGCCGAGCCCCAGCTCGTGGTCATTCATGAGTTTTCCTCATTTAGATGTCACCGATGTCATCTGAGAAAATTTCTCAATGTTTATGACCAACGCCTAGTACTGTGAGTAGTATATATGGAATATTTGGGTTTGGGAATGGGGTTCAACCATTGGCCCGCCCACACACGTGTCGAATAACATTGGCCGCTAATTAGATCGCAGGTTTTTGGCCATTTTTTGCGCTCTTTGAGTGTCGAAACTTTTTGAGGGCGTTCGATCATTTGACTCGAATCGCCGGTGCGCATAAAAAGTAAGCCAGCGTACAATTATAGATATATTTACGATTTGCACTGCCTGACAGATTTCACACATTTCGATTCTCAAGCTTTGTTGGCTTAGATACAACAAATTCACTTGTTCAAAATAAGATGAACTCAAAAAGTAGGAAAAAGAACCACACTTTGCCTATAAACAAGAATTTAAAAATACACATCCTATAAGGCGCATGCGAATTGCTAAAATAATAATACCATGTCTCTCTGACGAAGAAGATTTACTTGGGTACAGTGCTGCTAATAGCTGGGTAAACATGGCTAAAAGACGTCTATAAGAAAAAAGAAGTTTTACTTTACTTTACCACATCTACAGATACATCCTAGTACTTACTTGTAAAAACAAAGACTACGTTTATAGAATTTACGATAGATCTTAGCTCAAAACATCAAAAGAAAATTCACAAAAGAGCTTCCCATGAAAAATGCGTTCAATGTATCCAATGTATCAATGTAGCAATGTATCAATTGTTGATTTATTGATTTTATGAAACTATGTAGCTTTAAGATACGCATCAAACGAAACTTGAGGAACCCGCTAGAACGGAAATAGGAACCACCGCCTATGCAAATTCCCGAAAATCCCCTGCCAAAGGTATTTTAATTTTAGTTGAAATTCAGGGCAATCACTCAGAAATATTACTTATCGCTGGGCTTTCGCAATAAAGCCCGGCAAATCCGAGTTTACGTCAGCCGACATAGATACACCTAGTGTTACAGATACAGATAGAAATATACAGATGGGGATACAAAGGCGGATACTAACTACCACTAACTACTACTAACTAACGCCAACGCGTTGATGGAGGCGGCGAAATTTCGCACATTTCGTACGTTTATTCGTCGATCGGCGACGACGGCGTTTTCCTATAGTATCGTTGTTATTGCTTCTCTGCCGGCTGCCTGTCGTCGTGTTCCGCCATTTGTAGAGCTCATTTAATTTTATTGTTGTTTATTGCTAAACGAAACGAAAAAAACTGTTCATTTTAAATGTTTGATTACAACGATTTGTGAAGTTCAGTCGAATTTGTGATTTTCGCGCTGGAGGAGCGGCCCACTCAGCGATCGCGAGCAATGCGATTTGGAACTGCAATCGGATCGAATCCCAATCGCAGTTCCGTTGATAACTCAACTCAGTCATTTTCGAGTGTCGTGTGTGATCGAATCTACATCTGCGGCTGAACATCTTGCCTTAAAAACATTACAACCAGAACTAGAAAACATTCCAGGACTACTAAAAGTGACAACCAGACAAAATGCAGTTGCTGAATTTAGCGTGCCTCAAACAAAGTGGGTTGAAAATTTCGAAAACCAAACTACATAAATCACCATTACGACACTCAAATTTTCAGTAAAATCACAAGCACAATCCACACATTGGGCTAACCAACTAATGTGAATTTCATGTTATCGCCGAAAGTTATTTCCCACATGCCTCGCATTTGTCATTTTCTAATCCAAAAATAATGCATGTGCACGGCCTTATGCAAATAGCTAAATAAATGATACCTATTTGATAGATAGGAGCGTGAATTTTAAATGCGAATTTGTGCGCCTCCATTGGCAACCCAACTTAAATTGCCAAAACTGAATTCAGACAGGGGGATCCCCGTTCTCTGCTCGTGATTTATATCCAGTCGGGTTCAGGATAATTAAATTAAAAAATAATTGTCACAAAAAGCTCATAAAAATGTCTCGAGATTTATAATTTACTTAGGATTTGCTTAACTTCCAAAGCAAAAGTACTTACTAAGTAAGGAGAGTTGAGGTCTAACAAAATACAATGTATTTTTTAATTTTTCATTTTCTACTATATTCTGTGAATTAAACTATATGCTGTAAACGTTTAAAATATGTTTTCGCCATGCTGATTGATCGACCAACAGCGAAAGCCAGAACAAGAAAGATCTCAACGAGTTTGCCATATGAATTCATCAATGCCAGTGCAAATACTATGTTCCCGAATAGGAACAGCAACCAAATGCGAAAACCAGAAATCAATTACTCTTCCTCATGACGTGCCGAAAAGTCGCTGGCATCGGCCAAACTAAAAATCTAATCTAAACAAACAGTCACTTGGGCACTTGGCATACGTACCGTTTAGTACTCATAGCGCACTCATCCACTCATCGGATACATAGTAAAGATACAGAACCGAGTCATTTGCGCAGAGTGTTTCATTCTTGGGCGCGAGTGCAGGGCGAACTGTGTCAACAATTAATGCGAAGCGATATTGCATCTGCAAAGTTCAAGCAACTCGTAGTGTGTCGATATTGAAATTATGTCGTTGAATTCTTTCCACCGAGCGGTTTTATAAATACACTTACGTGTATTTTTGAAATTTATCTGATTCCTCTATATTAAGGCTGTCGCATATTTGCAAAACGCAGAGTGCAATATACGGAAAATGTGTTAAGGGAATGGGATATTTATGTGTGTTCATCACCTGACTTAATGAGGATCCATTAGCTATATTGTGGGGTGATTAGGTAACTGAATCATTCGGATAATTGGCCAGCTTTAGTATACCTTAATTTGTAATTAGCTGTGTGGAAAGTTTTGTTAATTGATTTGAATGAAACAAACTAAAGCTAATTAGGACCATGGTCTTATTTTCATGAACTACTAATCATCAGACCCACAAAAGTTACTCAAGTTATAATAATACTGAATTGTTACAAATAAAAATCGCAATGTTACATTTTCAACTATTAAGTAAGAGAGTTACCAAATACCTTACCAATCCTCAGTATCAACCAATCAAAGTACTACCATACAGCTTGAAGTATGCTAACTTAACAAAACTTGAAATATTGTATAAGATAACTATAAACCATAGAGTGTAGCCCTGGTTCTTTCTCTTGAGCTGCTTTCCATTTTCCGATTCATTTGGGTTTTTACGCACTGCGGTGATGACGATCACTTTTTGCGTTCGCCAGCCCCAAAACGCCCCCTTTCCGCCCACCGAGACACTTTGCCATGGCCGAACTGCATTGGAAATTATATGCAAATAGCAAACGAGACAGAGACGTTCTAAAAATAAATAGACCACGCAAAAATCAGTATCAGTATTGTGTGTGTGCGAATATCTTATTTTTATAAGTCTTCAGTCTTCAGTCGTCGTCTTCGTTCTTCTTCGCTCGACCATGGCGCATTTTCATGCAGAGCAGAAAAGAATTTAGCGCTATGGCCAATGCAAACTGACGATCCCATAATCAAGCAATAGATACAAAGATACTTTTGTATCTATGTAGATGTCCGACTGGGTTTTATGGATGGGCTGTTGTGGATGCAATTTACGAATTTTCCATGATGACTGTGCGGGCTTCCCCCCACAAATGAACCCCCTTCCAGTATGTTAACCCAGTTATCTTACCCAGCTCGATAACGGAATGGAAAAAGAGTAAAAGCGAGAGAGTGAGATACTGGATTCCACTTTTGTATCTGGGTGCGGTATGGAAAGCACATATGTCTGCTGTATCTATGCTCCACTTTTGGGGACTTTGGGTCTTTATTGTTGCTAATTGTTCTCGTTTGTTGTTGTTATTGCCGCTGGAAACTTTTTAACTTATCGTGCGCGTCAGAGCTGATAAAATCCGAGTACACAAGGGAAAATTGGTGGGGGATAACAAAAGGAAAACCCTACAAATTGTGCAATTGGCAGTGGGTCGGCATCGCCTATTCAACATGCAAATTATGTGGAATGTAGAAAAAGTAGTTTATAGATTTTTGAGCTATTATACTATTCGTTTTTAATAATAAATAAGTTGAGGTATTCAATTGTTCATCTTTGGTCCTTTTAAGTTCGTGTTTTTAAATAACAGTTTTCTTTGTTTATAAACGTCGTATTGCTAATATGGTAAAAGCTGATTTTATTTATGGCACCCACTGTGCGGCTCTTAACCCGCTCTCACTGGCGCTCTCTACCTCTCTCCTTCCTCATTCTCTTCTTCGTGAAACAGCAGACCGGCGCCCCACCAACACCTCCGCCCCACCGCCCTTCTTTACCGCTGTTGATATTTACTCAATAAATATATTTTTGTATACTTCAAGTTGCAGCTTTCCACACTCATTTAATACCCTTCAGTAGTGCGGTTTAAGGAAATTCCAAAGAACTAACCCCACAATCGTAGAGATCTTGATTAAAAAAGCTAGATAAACCTTTTAAATCCGCAGACTACTGGAAAACCTAGCTCTTACACTAAATTATTTGGTGGTAGGGTATCCTATGCTCGCATAACTTGACCTTCTTTGCTTTTCTCTCTTATTCTTGTTGTTTTTGCCACAAGCCGTTGGCGCACTTGTTACGACGTCGACTGCGCTGCCTTTGGCTTTGGCTTTGCCATTGCCATTGCGTTTGTTGTTCTGTTTTTGTGCGCTCATTTGTTGCGCGGCATTTGAAGCGATCGCTACGCCGAAGACAAATCGGGACGGAACGAAACGATACGAATCGGAATACAAGGAAGCTGGAAAAAGCAAAAACCAACACTCGCGCTGGCGTGCAGCAGAATAAAAAAGAAGTAGCAGCAACAAGAATCGTGTAATTATTTCTTCAGCATTTAGCGTAAATTGTTTTGATTTACTTGCCGAGAAATCAATAAAGCTCTAATGAAAATTTATTGAACTTCCAAGTGTGTGCGTGTGTGTGAAGTCGTGTGACAATGCTTATCAGATGCACATGATCGTGTGACTCTCCCGCGCTCTCTTCTCTCTCCCTTTCTCCTGCCGCTCTTGCTATTGATCAATTATGAAATTTGTCTGCATAAATAAAAGCATTTACGCAAACTTTCCAGTTAAAATCATATTTGTCATTGAGTTTATTTGCCTTAAATCTGATTTCAACCGGTTTTTACTTAGATTTTTATGATTTTCTGCTTTTGTTTTGAGGATTTAAATTGTCTTCGTATGTCAAGTTAGTGGCTTTACCTATCCTTTTTTTCCGACTGCAAAAGTTATCATAGATTTTTATAATAAATTGAAGCATATGCAAGTGTATTAGTTAAAATTAGCCGATCTTAGCTTTCCTTTCAACCATTCTAACGTGGTTTCTGCTCAAATTAGCCTTCTTAATTTTATTTTTGGTTGCCAAGTGTTCTAGAGGCCATTTCCTGTCTCCCCTCGCTTCGCATTTTGTTTGTTGTGTAAACATTTAGATATTTTTTTGTTTTCCCTCCCTTATTCTTTATTTGACTTGGCCTAAGTGTTAAATTGCGAAATTCGCCAAGTACATTTAGTATTGGTCCAAAAAGTTAGTTAGTTTAATTAAGTGGCACATGACACGTCCGATAGCTGGAAACGCGTTTTCTTTATCGCTGCTGTCACAGTTATCGAATTGCGGTTGTTCTTTTTACCGTTTTCAACCGCAAGCTTATCGTGTTTTCGATGTAATCAAAATGAAGAAGGAAATTAAAGGAAAGCTGAATTTGTAAACATTTATCTGAAAACATAATTACAATTTCCACACACATTATCTTTGTTGTACCTCTGTTATTTTTGTTGTCATTTTTTGTTGCTATAAATAGCTCAATGCGGTCATTGGTCCCGCTCGCACACTTTTCTCCCTCTCTCTCTTGTTCATTCCATGCGATTGAACTTTTTTTATGCTGCTTGGAAGAGAGCCTGAGCGTCGAAGAGTAAGGCAATTTAAGAGAGCGCAGATCGCACATATGTACACAGTCGAGGGCGGAAAAAGTTAACCGATAGTGTTCCACACAATATATTCATGCAGTAAAATCTTATTAGCAAAACGTGGAAAAATTTAGCATAATGTGACGGGGAGAAGAAAGCTGGTATGAATGAACACAATTCCCAGTTAGGCATGTGTCGAACATTAAACGAGCGTTATTTTTAAAACATGTCGTGGTAATTCCCCAACAATAAGCAAAATGTTCTTTAAACTTTTGTGTTTATTCAATGCACATGTAACCTAATTCGAAATATTTAAGTAACTACTTAAAAAAATCTTGAACAAAAACTATCCCATCCTTAGACTCGGTGACAATTATATGAATAATTATTTTTAAGAAATTGTTCATTTTTATAAATTTTATTCTAAATTGAAGTGATTACTAACTCATCATACACTGAAATCCAAGGCTTTTACGAAGCCCCTTTAATACCTTTCCACACCCTGCTTTCGGCATCTGGATTTCACCCTTGCATTCTGATTTTCACAACTAGATTTTCCTTAAGCTTCCCGAATCAACGTTGAGCAGCTCGTTGATCATCTTCCACGTAGATCAGTTGATTTTTGTTTAAAGATAAAGCAAGGCAAGGTCCCTAACTTCACCCCATTCTGATTTTTTCTCCACTTTCAGAGGTGGCACACATCGCCAACAACAACAACCAGAACCAAAGCAAAGAATCCCAAGAAAGAGATCCGAAGGATACAGGAATCTTTGGGTGCTTTGCCAAGAAGGAAGAGCAGCATCAAAATCCGAAAAAGAAACAGTCAGAAGAACCCAGGGAGAGTTCCCATTCGGGCAGCTATAAAGTCCAGCAAAAGGAGCAAGAACAGAGGGAATCGGAGAACGAGCATCCAGCCATTTACCGCCAGCAGGACGAGGAGTTTCATCCGATAAAAAAGGAGAAGCCCCAGAAAACCCCACCCATATCCAAGCAACCCCGTCCGCGGAATACCCCAAGATCGCAAAGTCAGCCGGCTTTAAACAACCGACGACGTCCGGGAACCCCACCACCACACACAGTCGCAGCTGGAAACGGAACCGCAAGCAGGAGCATGACCTCCATACCTGCCAATCTGTCTAGCAATAATGTGGCTGGAGCAGCAACCTTACCAGGAGCTGCGGCACCGCCAGAGAAACAGCCGTGGCCAAACTCCAAGGACGATTACGAGCTGAGGGACGTCATTGGTGTGGGAGCCACAGCCGTTGTCCATGGTGCTTACTGTATTCCGAGGAACGAGAAGTGTGCCATCAAGCGCATTAACCTCGAGAAGTGGAACACATCGATGGACGAACTGCTCAAGGAGATTCAAGCCATGTCCTCTTGTTTTCATGAGAACGTAGTCACCTATCACACCTCATTTGTAGTGAGGGAAGAGCTCTGGTTGGTGCTGAGACTTTTGGAAGGCGGTTCGCTGCTGGACATCATCAAGCACAAGATGCGAACGTCTAATTGCAAACAGGGTGTCTTCGACGAAGCCACCATTGCCACGGTGTTGAAGGAAGTGCTGAAGGGATTGGAGTATTTCCACTCGAACGGGCAAATTCATCGAGATATCAAGGCAGGCAACATTTTGATTGGTGACGATGGCACCATCCAAATCGCTGACTTCGGAGTGAGTGCATGGCTGGCTACTGGCAGGGATTTGTCCAGGCAGAAAGTGCGCCACACCTTTGTGGGAACACCCTGTTGGATGGCTCCCGAGGTGATGGAGCAAGATCATGGTTACGACTTCAAGGCGGACATTTGGTCCTTTGGAATAACGGCGATCGAAATGGCCACGGGCACTGCACCCTACCATAAATACCCGCCCATGAAGGTGCTAATGCTGACCCTGCAGAATGACCCGCCCACCTTGGACACGGGTGCGGACGAAAAGGATCAGTACAAGGCTTATGGCAAGACATTCCGCAAGATGATCGTCGAGTGCCTCCAAAAGGAGCCATCGAAGCGTCCCACGGCTAGTGAGCTTTTGAAGCACGCCTTCTTCAAGAAGGCCAAGGATCGCAAGTATCTCACCCAGACACTGCTGCAATCCGGGCCCAGTATGGAGACCAGGGTTCACAAGGCGGCGAAACGGCAGCCAGGAGCTTCGGGTCGCTTGCATCGCACGGTGACAGGCGAATGGGTTTGGTCCAGCGAAGAGGAGGACAATGGTGGCTCAGCCGCCGGTTCTGGATCAGGAGGCAGAAAACACCCCTCCTCGGACTCGGATTCCGAAGATAGACCCATAAACCGATTGGAAAGAGCCGACTCCTCCGACAGCGACCGGGATGAGCCTTCTCCCGAAATAACACATAGTGTTTCCTCAGCCACAGTGACACCTGGAGCTGCAGTTGGCGCTGCTGCTACCCGAGAGCTAACAGCTGGCATGGCTCAGTTACCACTTCCCAGCGAAGCCGCCGGCGAAGCGCCACCAGTCAATCTTGTCCTGCGCATGCGCAACTTGCGACGTGAGCTCCACGACATTCGCTTCGAGTTTGTAGTGGGAAAGGATACAGCCGAGGGCATCGCTACAGAACTGGTAGATGCCGGTCTCGTTGACGCGCTGGATACCCAACCGATGGCTACGCATCTGGATCAACTGATAGCTGCCAGTGCAACGATGAAAACGATTACTTTCCAATTGAGCTCCGGCGTGCAGCCGGGCGAAGTGCCCGACGAACGATCGCTGGTGGGATATGCGCAGATCTCCATCACGGACTAGTGATCTGCCACGGAGCATGCATCACAGCCAACCCAACCCATCACAAGAGCATCCGAAACACCAACACATAGCACCATCCCTAGGAAACCAAGCCAGTCTGATGATACGTAAGGCCAGGAGGGTTCGGGATCTGGATTTCCCGACTGGAGCCGTTTCTGTTTGCTGCTTTTAGCACTGGACTAGAACTAACCGTATATGCTAGTGATAGATCTTAACGCGAGCCGATCATAGTAAACGATAGAGAAACTATCTATACACACGTATATATGTTAAATAGGGTGGGTCGATTTTGGTTGAAAAAGATAGAGCGTGTAAAATTAGGTTTCCATGATTTCAACCTCTTGGTATAAAGTTGTTATCAAGTGTTTGATATACTTACTATTTAGCTTAAATATTTTTCAATTGGTACAACCTAAAAAGCTATAGGATCTGAGTTATACTACAAGTTGAATCACTTGAAATTGTTCTTTAGATTTTATTTATCCAACTAGAAATCGGCCCGCCTTACGTACTATATAAATCCTATGCGCATTGTAATTAATCCATGTGCCCCGACCCGTTTTTCTCGCCCCGCTAAAGTAATTGAAGAATCGTGTACTTATTCGTTTCGTTTGTCTTTAAGTAGCTCTGTACATACACCACTCGTATATATATATATATATATATATATATATATATATATATATATATACATATATACATACATATATATACATATATATACATATATATATATATGTATATATATAGTTCTTGGTTTTAATTAGCCCACTGAAATCAGTAGATTCTGATGTAGTCCTGCCTTTATTTATCATTTACCAACTGCTCCCCCGCCAGGCGTCTTTAATTTATTCTCTAGCAATTTAAACTACTAATTTTTAAATCCTAGCGCCTAAGACTTGTTTTTGTTTTACTCTTATTATTTTGTATTTTATTTTACCATAAATTACCACTACTCTGTATACCTACTTTATGAGTTTTCCGATAAGATCGCAAAGGAAGGATGTAAACTTAAGTGAGGCCAGAGGAAGATCCTGAAGAGAGAACAGGAGAGTAGAAATTATGATTCAAGCTCTGTAACTACCTTGAAGTAAATCGTAAATCAATTACTTTAAAAATGAATAATATTAAACCTCGTATAGTTCAAGAAAAATTCCAAAAAAAGAAACGAAAAATGAATTAATTTTGTGTTTTTATTGGCCAATTTGCGTTGCACTGGCATTGCTATTTGTTTGATTTCGGGATTCCAGTTGGAAAGAATTTTTTATTTTTAATTTTATTTAAATTGCAGTATTTAATGGAATTTAGTTTAAATTTAAAAAGTGAACAAGTTTAGAGGCAACTATTTATTTATTCGCCTATATTGGATTTTCAAGAATTTTTCAAGTAACCCTTCAGCAAATATTCATCTTTATGAAGCTCAACCGATAACAAAACAAAATAATGTATTCTTACGATACGCATTCTTTGGAGGAAATGTTTAGCTCCTACTAATAAGTACAGTAAACCATTGATTGGGTGGACTTCGCCTAAGCTCACGCAACAAAGAAGCCAGTGTATGCCTGTAATTTTAGACTTTTTAAGAGCATTGCTGGGCTACCAGCCACTAAGCAAAGAGTTTTAGTCCTAGAAAAACACAATACTTGCTAGCGTTTTAAATGCAAAGACCGCTTAGATACTTAGCAATAAAGTTGCTGCAACAAATGAAATTGAATAGAGTTTTATCCCAGATAGACTGTTATCAATTGTATACGAGAAACTCGAATAAAAATCACATTTGGGGTGTACTTCTAATATATATGTATATATACCGAATATTTGTAACCTGCCACAAAATAATCGAGTGGAAATTCGAGAATATACATAAATGTCCATAGGTCTAGGATCTGGGGTTTTTTCCATCAAGCTTTCAACTACGACGTTCTGCTACAACAATTTCAGCCATGTCGGACTACTTCGAGGAACTGGGCCATGAACCCACTGGACCACAGGGTGCAAACGATTTGGCCAGAAACCTCAAACGCCTCCAGGTTTTGGCCATCATGAATGGCATCGATATGGAGATCGAGGTGCCCGAGGCCTCCAGGCGAGCCATTCTGGAGCTTCCAGTCCACGAAATCCTGAAATCGGAAGAGGACGGAGACTTGGAGTGCTCCGTTTGCAAGGAGCCTGCCGAAGAGGGCCAGAAGTACAGGATCCTTCCCTGCAAGCACGAGTTCCATGAGGAGTGCATCTTGCTCTGGCTAAAGAAGGTACATAAATCTTAGCTCTACATTTAAGAATGTCCTCATTGCTCATCTCCCACTTTACAACTTACAGACGAACTCCTGTCCCTTGTGTCGTTATGAACTGGAAACTGATGATCCTGTTTACGAGGAGTTGCGCCGGTTTCGGCAGGATGAAGCTAACCGACGGGAGCGGGAGAACACTATCATGGATTCCATGTTTGGTTGATTTGGGGTTTCGATTGGAGCTTTTGTTGTATGAATATTTGGACAGTGGTATTTGGTAAAATTTGTAGTATGTTGAATTAAAGGGTGCTTACGGGAGAAAATAATTTTATTGGGAAGGGTAGTGTATGTTCATTATGCAAAGTAAGTATACTTACCTAGTTCATTCTGATTCAACAATATATTCGTACATTATTTTTAAAAAGGCCCTTTTTGAACTATTCACTTAAGCGTCCAATCAAATACTGGTCCCACTTTTATTGAAGCCGTTTTAGTGAGCTGTACCCAATATCTAATGGGACCACTGTACCCATTATTTTTTAATAATGCAGACTTCGATATTTCCTGAAGCGAGCTTATCGATACTGGCATCGACGACTTGCCATCACCATCTGTCTCTTCCTTTTTGCCGGCGTGCTTGGGAAAATGTTTTGCGTTTGACAACTTGGAATAATCTGGAGTTGAATAAAATTGTAGTCATAAAAGTATAGTGTTCGTGCCAAGACTCGATCAAAATGATTGCCGACGACAGCGGAATAAAACACTTCGATCGCAAGTTTGTGGCGTCCAACCTGCAGAATCTTCTGCGCTGCCCAAAATGTACAAAATGTTTTACTTACTCTTTCAACAAGAACCAAGGAGAAGGTACGTGCTTTATTTTATGGGATAGGAACTTCGCCATTTAAAGGGATTTTCTTAATTATTAACTTATTAGATCGTGGGTCTGAATTTGATGCGCTATTGCAAATGACCGCTCTCTTAATGAACAGTGTTGCCAGCATGAAAGTTGGGAAAAGTTCAGTCAAGAAAAATAGAAAATAGACACAGGGGCTTTAAAAACCAAAAATAAAATTTATTTAAGCTTTTAAAGCTTTAATAAAAATGTTACTTGTTATTTTTAAAGTGTATACTCTTTCATTGAGTTTATTAAAATATTTCGAGGAAAAACCATGCCAGAGCCAGAGCCAAGCTCGGCATCACTGTTCCGTTCTAGAGGTTCTCACATTACTGCAGAAGTTTTTCACTTCTCTTTGACTTGTTCTTCTAAACAGTCGTACAATAAGTTCTCAAGTTGACAAATATATATGTACATATGTATGTATGTCTATGTTTACAAATGTTTTTGTTTAGGCAAGGAAAACCCTCGCAGTTCCAATCTTTGCGTATTTATCAATGAATCACCACATAATAACCGCACAGTTTGTATGAAATCTAGCGATGTCCATTATAAGGAAACATTACACGAAAAATTACAAAAACGGAACAAAATAGTCACCAGTTTGGGCAGATAAACAACTGTTAATACACACTTTGGTTAGCAAATAATTTTTAAATTTTAAATATAATCGGAAAATCTTCATGAAGTTTCTTCCAAAACATTCATTAGCTTGCTTAAGATGCCTGTGCATCTGTGCGGGATTTCGTGATGTTATTGTATGAAGTACAGTCTGCAAAAAAGAAAACGAAACCCAAATACAAATTACATATTTGTTCAAAATATAACTTATGCAGTGCGGCACAAATTTGTTAAAGGCATATAGCCTAACTATATAGTTAGCTCTGAAATTAACAATTATATTTTTTTAATGATCTTATCTTTTGGGAGTACGATTTGTGAAAATAGCGATACCTCAAACAATTTAAGAAACGCCAATTTTAATGTGCTCTTACCCTACAGAAAGCTATCGTCCCTTTCTACTGCCATGCGGTCATAGTCTCTGTGAGAGCTGCTTGTGGAGCGATCGTCGGGATCCAAGGTGCGCCGTGTGCCAGAGTCCAGCTCCTCCCACGATCATGGCCAAGAGTCCGGCCAGCAAGTCGGCCGCCAATGTGCGCGACTACTACGAACTGAACTACCACGTGCTGGGTGAGACCAGCAGCCTCAGTTACTTCCGCCGATTCGCCACGGACTCAGCAAACCAATCGCTGAGCTTCAGCTCGATCAGCGAGGAGATTGTCCAGTCCGCCAAATGCAGCGAGTGCGGGAATGCCCTTGCCAGCGGAGAGTGCAGGCGGTGCAATGCGTTCTACTGCCGCCGATGCTTCGATGCTGTCCACAATCACAGTCGCGTGCTGAAGTCGCACTTTTTCCACAAGTCTACGGATCAGGACACAATTTCCAGCAAGGGACTGCAAGTGGGCGATCGGTACTTCGAACTGCCGGGTCAGAACTTATGCTTTCAGCACCGAATGCTGAAAGAGAAGTACTGTGTGCAGTGCCACCGATCCCACTGCCGAGGGTGCTCCACCTTATATCATCGCGGACACCGCATTCGGCCGCTGGTCGAGATTGTTAGTAAAATTGAACTATTGCCATTCCTCTTTTATCTGTATATACTTGCTTATTTAAGTGTTCTTCACCCGATTTCAAAGATTTAAGTACGTTAGTTTTAAAATCTGACTTAAGGGCTAGCATTCTTACAGAGAAACCTTGCTAAATTAGAAATCAGGATTTACATATGAATCAGCAGCGCTGAATCATGTTTATACCAACTTGATCTTTAAATCCATAACTTTAATTTGGCTTATGTAATTCAATACCTAATAAGTTAACCTATATCTGCCAAATCAAATTCATGAAACCCTAATCTTATTTCATTTCTCCCGCAGAATCAACGCTTTGCTTCCGAGATTCCAACTTCTTTAAACTCACTCAACTCGGCTCTTCTGAATGTCGCGAATGGCAAGGAGGTAAGTGTCATGAGCATTTTTGCTTACTAGTCAAATTTTATTTCACTATAGCTATAGGTATGTATACAGTTGCATTTACAGCTAGCTACTTACAGTACTTGCTCGCTAAGAATAATTTAGGGATTATACAACCAACTCGCAAACGAATTTCTCATTACAAATATGGCAAGCTATTCATCCTCTCCACGTAACGCTCATTTGCTACTGCTCTTGATGGGCATCAGTTGTCCGGTGTTTCCATCGGTTTTGATCTCGATTACCTCCAGCTTTTCCACGCTCACCCTTGTGGATTCCCGAGTTTTCTTCTCCACTTCCTTAGTTTCCCTTAGACTTTGCAGATGATCCTCCTCTTCGCTGCTGCCTGGAGCTGTTGGCTCCACTTCGAAGTCAATCTCTGGCAGCGGTTGCGGAGTGGAGGAGACAACGATTGGTTTAAGGACAAAGGACTGCGTGTCCTGCGTGCTCGTGGGTGCCATTATAGTTGTGGGAGCTGTTTGCTCAAACGTATCGTAGGTGCCACGCTCCGATATATCATCTATCTCATCATCGATCAGCAAGTTTTTCTCAGAGCTTTGCTCATAAACCTGCGCATTTATTCCGCTGCCATGTTTGGGTTCTGGCTTGTGATTTTTGGGCAGCGCAGGTAGAGTAGATGGTGCTTCTTCGGGTTTTTGCGCCTGTTGGGTCGCCTTGCGTTGTTTCTCCTTGCGCATCTTTTCCTCCATTTCCTGAAATTTCATGGCCAGATACCTTAAATGAAGGGCCCATTGGTTAATGAATACTTTGGAATCCTAATAGTGTCTTACTTATCCACAATAGGGCCATTGTAGTCCTCGGGGAACTTTGGATTGAAAGGCAGAATGTACTTGTAAAGCCGCTCGTTCAGCACATATAGTTGCGCGGTCGTTGAACATTTGACATTAAACCACCAGTCGCAAGTTAAAGCAATCTGTATTTATATATTTACACGCTTAATTTGAAACATATGTGTATAAAAAGTTATCAGTTATCCAGTTTACCTGACTAAAAATGGTTCCGTTGGGACAAAGGAACGATGCCTTTCCTCCGTTAAGATCACAGTAATGCCAGACTTGGCAATTGGTTTCCGGATCGCCAAAAAACCCCTTATAGCGTTGCTTGGTGCACTCAAAACTGGTTTGAGGGATCTCCGCATAGTTCGGATAATCGATGCCAGGTCTTCCAGTGCTTGGTCCAGGGTGTTTATCTATAAGAATGTTAATTAAATAAGAAACTTTTTGAAATAAAGGCTACCCACTGGGTCCCTTGGGTCTGGCAACCGCCTTATCTGATTGGGAATGGTGTTCCTCTTCGCTGCCCGTACTGTAATCATAGTCCTGTGAACTGGACGTGTGCTCCTCATGATGCTGCGGAGGATTAGCCACAATGGTTTGGGTTTGTTTTAGATTTTGCAGTATGCGGATCAATGTTTTGATGGAGTTGTCGATGTTTTCGGGTGTTAAGGTTTGCGGAAGATGATTGCTCGCTTGAAGCTTGTGAAGAATTTCGGCCAGCGATGAGGTGCGAATATCTGGTAGCTGATCCTGATCCTCTGGTACGTATGCAGGCGTTAATGGAGGGCGCTCATGGGCGTATTTGTAAACGGGCTTAAGTTTAATAGGCGTTACCGTAGATGGTTCTCTAAGCGGTAATTCTGGGTTGTGAGCACTGGGAGGCTTCCCGGAAACGTAAACATATTTTGGCGTAATCTCTACCGTGTGGCTTGAAGTGGGCGACACCGCGGGCGATGGTGTTGTCACGTAAATGGGACGCCTGGTGGCCTTGTAAGTATGCACTGGCTGCAAGCGCAGTGTGGGCTGTTGGTTATAGAGAATCGGTGGACGCGGTGTGGAAATCTCAGGATGCATTTGTGGAGCAGGCTGATGCTCGATGTGTGGAGCTGTCGTGGTCACCAGGATGTAGGCATGCTGTGGCGGCTGATGAGCCGATGGACGCTCATGCTGGGAGTGCTGCTGCTCTTCCTCCAGCGATTGTCTTGGCCCATCTATTAGGTAGTCAATAAACTGCGGTGGTGCTGGGGAACTAAAAGTAATGTTCATATCTAAAATAAGCTCTTTGGGAAGATAAATAACAGCACCATAGTAAGTGTTTTGATGTCTTGAATATTAACTTGTTACTAAGAGATGCTAAGTTTTTGGGGATTGTACTTCTATAAGCATTGTGTCCTAATTAAAGAGTACTCTTATTAATTAAGGCGTATTATGTAATTCCCTATCAAATTAGTTACTTTTTTTCTAATTATTCAAGAATAGAACGTTTCCAAATTTGAAGCAAACTTCATGCTTGAATAGGAGAGACCAAAGCTTCGTGCTTATTTTCAAAGTTCCTTGCACCTCCTCCCAAGCGAAAGACTTACCCAAGCGGCTCATCCTTGACGTAATCGTGGCGCGGCGACTGTGCCTGCGACTCCGCTTGTAATTGTGACTGGGAGTGCGACTGCTCTTGGACGTGGGCCATGAGTGCGCGCAGCGGGATGTGCAGCACCTGTTGGCCAGCAGTCGCATCCGGTCTTACGTAGAGGGCATCGTACTTGTTGGGGTGATGGGTCTTGGTCTGTGAATGATGGGGGTGCAGATGGGAGTGTTGTGGTGGTGGCTGGTGGCTACCAGCCAATGTATTGCTTTGTGCCGGCACCATCGGATGTGAAAATTCGTAATGTTGTTTCTGTTGCTGCTGCTGCTGCAGATGCTGATGTTTTTGGTGTTTCATGCGCTGCTGTAAGTAAAGCACATATTTCTCCTGCGGCGTCATGTGCGGATGCTGCTGGTGAGGATGATGAGCAACACTAGTCGGGGGCGGGGCCATGTTGAAGTAGCTTTCGTATTTACTAGAGTGCCCGAAATGCGGGGATTTCTGATGTATTATCAATGCGTTTTTGGAGGATGTGGTGGCGGTAACTGCGCTCGAATCGGGAACCGACACAGAAGCGTAGCCGATGCTGTGGGAGGTTAATCATGCAAAGCGGTTATGGTTTTGGTTTCAAGGAACTACTTTATTTCATTTTGAAAACGCAACATTTTTGTGTACTATTTACGATCCATACTTGGAGATAATATCCGGAGAATGCTGCAAATTGTATTCTTTTAATTCTTTGCCCTACTGTTGAAATCCTCGTACTACGGTGCAGAATAATTATTTCTTGACACTTGACACTTTAAAGTGTAACTTATTCAATTATTAAACTCGAAAAACAAAAGTGAGCATCGAAATGTGTTCAACCGAAGTGTGGTGTTGTAAAAATCTTCGCTGATTGGCATGTTTTTCCATTTCCCATCCCTCTTCTGATAACCATTGTATGACAGATTTTTGACCTGAGCCCGCTGGCTACTTATGACATGAATTTGCAATTTGACAATTACTACATGAGCATGTGAGGAGGTACATGAGACACTGGCCAGGTCAAGTCTCCCCAGCCCACCTTTGCCCACTGGCTGTGCCTCCTGCTGTACATCGAACGGCAATCGAAGTCGCAATGGTTGTCGTCATGGATCTAACGTCACCACTGCAGTTGCAAAGATGGTGACAATGTGGAAGACTGGACTCAGAGTTGGGGAAGAGCGGACGTGGCCTGAGTCGGAGCCGGACATTGGAGTGGACTGGGCTGGTGCATTGAATGCAATTGATTTTTCTGCCCAAGGGCATTGCGTTGCAACAGTATCCGTCTCAGACGGAATCCCAATTGCATGCGTTTTAAACGGAGCATATTAAAGTCCCTGTTGCATATTCGAATTTTAAATTGGTGTATATAAGCAGACTACACTGTTCACAATTAAATATTGACATATTTGGATGACGACACAATAACAACAACCTTTTGTAACCTAGCTAATTAAGTTGGAGTGTCTTTCAAGTAATTTGTAGTACGATTTACCATTTATTTTTAGGACCAATTAAAAGTCTGTTGTGTAAAGTTGTTAAAAATGTATAGATGACGTGAAACTGTTTTGGAGACAGAAATAGTGGCAACATGTGTAATTTGTATTCTACATGCGATATTGCAACTGCCTCACGATATACAAGTGGGCGTGGCTGTGAGAACTGCCTACCAAGCAGATGGCTTGTGTATTCCATGAGATCAGAGCTCGATGTGGCTTACTTTTGGGCTTTCGCGCTAGCTTCTTTTTTCTGTTTGGGTATGAGAGTCACATGGGACAAGAAACCTTACCTTGGATTGTTTGGCACTTGTTGGTGCTGTTGCGGCTGTTGCGGCTCCTCCACCGCCTCCTCCTGGGCTCCATGGTCCTCCTGCTCCACCACCTTCCCGCCCCTCTCCTTCTCGACAGATGATGATGGCTGCTCGGCGGAGGCAGCAGCTCCGGCTGCATAATCCGTAACGATTTGTGCTTGATGGGAATTTTTATAGACAATTTCTGGCTGCTTCAGGTTGCTTTGGATGTTATTGTAATTGATGGCATCGGCGGAGGAGCTCGGTTTGCTGTTCACTGGCGTATAAATAATGGGTATAAACTGTCCCGGCAATGTGTTCTGCGCTGTAAATGGTGTTAAATTGATTTTTGATTGTTTGCCCCGCTGTCGCTGCGACTGGGGGGCCCCTAAGCTTGGTGATAGGATCTCGAATTGCTGTGGTTGCTGTTGTTGCTGGTGGTGCAGCAGGAGGTGGTGCTGATGCTGTTGCTGCTGTGGTTGCTGCACTTGCTCCTTGGGTGACGGCGGTAGCGGCGGAAAATGCTGCACCGTCTTGTGCTGCGTGCGTGTAAATTATGAATTAATTGATTATTTCTGCTTATTTATGGCCCATGAAGTCAATTGTAATAAATAAGATTGGATAGGTATCCAAGTGCCCTTTCAATACCCTTGATGTTTTATTGAAATATTCCCAATACTGCAAGTATTCTCAAAGATATCTTATGATATATACAGCGGCTATATGAAGCAGCTTATTTGTTCTTAAACCCATTAAGCCCAAAGACAGCGCCATCAATGTTAAATATTTTATCCAAAGGGTTTCGTTAGGGAACCCCGTATCCAGGATTATGGCCAGAAAGCACCTTAAAACGAGGAGCGTTGAAAACTAAGGAAAACCCTATGGGCTCCAAAATTAGCAGCAGAGATCCGGGAAGAAATGGGCAAGAAGAAAGTCCATGCGAAGGCGATACAGTGCGCCTTGTATTACATTATCATAATATTAATAGTCGAGTATTACGAAAGACGCTCCAAAGGAGTACATAGTCCTCCCGATTTCGTTATGAAACGAAGGTATTTTTGATAGATATGTTTGTTGGCGACCAAATACAGAGCTTTAATATAAGCCCTTGAAACCTTTGGTTATAGTTGGGCCTGTATGGCACCTTCTGGTGCTTTTTCTGGACAAGCTTTTATCGACGGAAAAGTGGATGCCGAATTGTTCCTTCAGATTAAGGAAAATCTTATTCAAATAGCGATTCAAAACACTTAGCAGCAATTGGCTCGTCTGGTTTCCCTCTATGATCAAAGAATATGTTGAATAGAATATGGTTGAATATGACAATAGTCCTAGTTTTAAAACAGCTTTTGAATTTTCCTGTTATTATTCTTAGTTTAGCAATTTAGCAATACCAACTTTATCTTTGATTTGCCAACTGCACGAAATAAACTGCGAGCCACTATATATCTATTCTATCTCCTTGGTATGCTTTACCCTTACCAGAACTTTTTTATTAAAAAACTTGCCTTATGCGTCGGGTTTAATGGCTTGTACGCGATATATGAGGCACCCGAATTGTTGATCGCCTGCTGCTCCTTGACATGACCAGGTGAAGGGTGTGGGGGCGCATGCTGATGCTGGTGGCTTCCAATCGCCAGGGAGTGGTAGACCTCGCCTGCTCCCGACTGATAGTGCGGCACTGGGGGCGGGTGAGGTGGTCCATGGTGGTGGGAATGGTGCTTCTGCTGCGGCATGTAGGCTACCGGCACTGGGATCCTTCCAGGACTTGGCAGCGGTGCCTGCAGCTGTGCTCCGCCAGCCGACGACGAGTGCTTCGTGGCATACTGCTGATTAATGGGCAACTCGGGCGCTGGTAGATAGAAGGCCATGTAGGGTATCAGTCGTCGACTTCGCTCTGAGGCACTCAGCTCCGAGTCGCCGATGCCACTGCTGTTGTGGCTGCCTCGGGGACTCCTATTGATTGGAGCTGGTTGGGACGCAGTGCCAGTGGCTTGGCTCGGGGAAACAAGAATGACAACTGTAATATAGAAATATTTAAGCTTTAGTTGCTTTTGAAACACTGAATTTATAGTAGCAGACTTTTATAAAAACATTACTCAGTCCAGTTAGTCGAGTTTCTCCACATAGTATAAAGAAAAAGCTTACGCTCTATTATTATTGTTTCGCTTGCCAGCATAGTATTAATTTGTAATTTAATTATCGTAGTAAACCTTGTCTGTTCGTTCAAAAAATTTTCTGGAATGGTAGAAGGCTGTGCGCGTCCTTTTTTATATTTATTTCACACTTCATAACGTTTGTAGGTTTTGTCAAAATTTCTGGATTCGAATTTCGTAAGTAAAATACACAAAGTGGCAATAAATTATAGTTTGTGAAATCAACCATCTTAAGGGTAAATATGTTCACCATATAGAAAAGAAGCATTTGCTTGATGCCATTACCAAATCACCTAGTTGGAAACTCTCGGACCATTACACTAAACGCACGCCGAGGAAACAAGAGCCATGTCCAAATACACTTCCAGCGCTGGGAACCGACAGTTGGGTACTCGACACTCGGATGTGGATGCACTGGCTCAGAGGGGCTACAATGTGGGTCACAAGATCGGCGAGGGGTCATATGCCACTGTTATAACCGCCGGTTATGCCGATGATAATGGACATGGAGTACATTTGGCTTGTAAAATCATTGACAAAGCCAAGGCGCCCACCGATTTCGTGAATAAGTTCTTTCCGCGCGAACTGGAGATCCTCACCAAGATCGATCATTCCAACATCATACAGATCCATAGCATACTGCAGCGGGGTCCCAAGATCTTCATCTTTATGCGTTACGCGGAGAATGGTGATTTGCTGTCGCACATCAAAAAATCCGGTCCCATTGATGAGAAGCAGTCAAAGATCTGGTTCCTGCAGATGTCCAAGGCACTGAAGTATCTGCACAACCTGGACATTGCCCATCGGGATCTCAAGTGCGAGAACATTCTTCTCTCCAAGCGGCTCAACATCAAACTGGCGGATTTCGGATTTGCTCGCTATTGTCGCGACGATAATGGCCGGGAGATGAAATCTGAGACGTACTGCGGATCGGCTGCCTATGCTGCACCGGAAGTAGTTTGTGGACGACCATATGATCCAAAACTAGCAGACGCCTGGTCCTTGGGAGTCATTCTGTTCATCATGATGAATGCCAAGATGCCGTTCGACGACAGCAACTTGACCAAATTGCTGGAGGATCAGCGCAACCGCAAGTTTGCCTTTCGCCGGAAGCTGCAGGAATTGATTTCGGCCCAGGCCAAGGCTACTGTTTCAGTGCTCCTGGAGCCGGAGGCACATGCTCGCTGGAATCTGCGCGAGATTCTTAACTGCGCCTGGCTGCGATCCGTCGAGGAATCCCAATCGTCCACTCCCTAGAACTTACTGCAATTTTGCGAAACTTCAGAAACCACTTATCATTGATTATCATTGAATGAGCGCTGAAGTTGATTTCACAGATATGTGTAAATTGGAATGGTATCTCAGAAATTCAATGGTATTTTTCAGATAGAGATATCTTTCTACTGTCTGAATCCCATCACGCACTTTTTATTTTGTATGGTATTAATAAAAAAGCAATTAGTCAAGTATTTATTTCTGCTCGTTTAAAAATTATTAATATATTGATTACAAGTACACAGGAAAATACCGAATAAAGCTTTTATAATATTTAACTAAATTAAAAAAAGGCAGTCGATGTTGAGCAATAGATGCAAACCTTACAGTTAAGCGACGTGGATGAAGCAGAAACACAGACCCAACGAAGCCTAACCACAGAAACCAAAAGGAGCTGTCATAACCGTAAAAGAAATACTATTATAAAATAGCATTAGGTAAATTGTCGAACAAATTTTTCTTGCATCTTTTCCCACTGCATATGGCGTACAGTAATTTATTTATCGTTTACATTGTTGGCCACACTCTTCGCTTCTGTTGGCCGTGTTTAGTGAGCCGTTTCAGCCGGCAGAGCCACAAAAAGCCTGGATGGAATGTGCCATCCCAGCCCCAGACGACAGCGAAGTTATATTTCTTATAACTGTTAAGCTCGATCGAACCGAATTTCGTTTAATATTAATAATGCCAAAGAAGAGGTCCCAGACCCATTGAAATGTGTTATAATTTGGGGGAATTAATTTTGGGCTAGTCTTGCTTAGGCCGTGCCATGTCACCAATCACTGCGAAACATAAGTAATTGTCTGATTTGCCAGTTTCGCCATTCCTGGCCAGTTTGCATTGGATTGGATTGGTTTGGCTTGGCCTAGGCCGGCCTCGCATTTTCGTGTCCTGTGCGGCATGTGTTGCAAGTTGCCATGCCGACCTGCAATCTGCAGACCTGGGAGTCGGGCCCCACGACATGGACAGTCGGCAGTCTCCTCACAATATCACAATAAGTGTCCGAAAGTTCGAGCCAAATCAGAGCTGTGGGGCAGATAATTTGCATTGGAGAGCGGGCCGGGCTTAAATGGCAACTTAGATGCAAGAAAGGTCTTGTTGCTGCATATGTGACACCAGAAATGGGTGGTTGAGTGAACCCAGTGTGCAGTGCTTTTGCCCACAACAGTGGTTGCAGCTATTTAGGCAACTGTCCAATTCATTTAGAAAGTGTAGTTAACTTTTTAGTGAATATGTTCAACTCCTCCATAAAGAACCGAATATAAATTAGTTTAAAGCGTGCGCTTATTAACAAAATAATTATTTTGAATTGGAGTACATTCTTTAAAGAGTATTTTATACCTATTACTTTTGTACATTAATGTGCATGTTTCAAATGTATATTGCAAATTCATCTTAGTTCATACTGTGACTATCCCATTCCAACTATGGTGTTACCGAAAATGCTTGTCTTTATTTGATCTTTCAGTATGTCATATCCTGCCAGCTTTCCATTGTGTTGTTTTCTTTATTGCATAAAAGAGTTTTTGTTTTACGACTCTTTTTCATGTGTTGGCTGGCCAGGCAGGCAGTCTCTTCTCCGCACACCTGTGCGTATGCGTAATGCAATTTTGCATTAATTAATATAAGTTGTCTGTGTGCTCGCATCCAGCCTGCGGGGCACTAAAATGTTTTGCGTTGGCTCATCTGCCACCTGGCTGCAGCCAATTTCCAGCCGAGAGTCGCTCCCAAGTGGCTCGTATGGAATTAATTTTGGGGCAACGTGTCAGATTTATGCTGTTGTCTTTGTCCCCTTCGGAACTGCTGGGGCTTATTCGATCTGCCTTCCAACTTCCGGCTGTCGTATAAATCCTTTGAAAAATGAGTGGCATTCGCCTTATGCATATTGCTAATAATTTGCTAGGATTCGGCTTGGGGATTTGTGATTTTCTATAAAATCGCAAATGGAATTGCCAATCAACACATTGTGGAGATGTGTTTGTTCAAAATTGAGATTTATTAATGTTTTCCTTTAAACTTTTTTATACAAACTGAACTCATAATAAAAAGTTGACATTCTAAATAAATATTTAATTTTTTTACTTTTTAAATGTATCGTGATTGCGCGAAGTGAAATAATTAATGAGTTGTTACCGACTTAAAGTTATGTACATCACCCCATGCAAAAAGTTTCCCAGGCTGGCTAATATAATTGTTGATTTCTTCAAAGAGAAGGCAAAAAGCACGCAATACGAACAAAAACTGAGGTAGAATGAGAGAAGGTGGAACTGCCTATCCTAAATAAACTTGTCATGGTTAACGGCACACCCTCAAAGCTTTTTCAATTACAATATAAATATGGGAGTGTGGCAGAATGTTGAAATGCAATTAGGCAGCCGCGAAAACAAATAAACGCGGACAGCGAAAGTTTGAGAATGATTCCTGATATGAGATGGAGCGGGGAATGGTCGGGATATTCTCGAACTGACTCCGCAGGGGATTCGACTAGTTATCGTTGTCATTTGGATGGCACTCTCCGCCGAATTTCGCACATTTGAACCCGTGGGTTTTAGCTGTTTTGCCCAGTTGTCAGTTGGTTTATGGCGAAAACACATTAAGCGAACCGCATAAAAACATTTTAGCCGCAGTCACAGTCGCTGTTTTGGCCCCGAGCCCACACCCCCACCATCATCACCCACTGAAATTCTAGTTCAATTCAAGAGAATCGCTCCAAAAATGTTTGTGGTCAGAATCAGAGAGATGCGGAGTGTACAGATACAGATACAGATACAGATACAGATACAGATACAGATACAGATACAGATACGGATACAGATACTGATCAGGCCATATTTGCCAAGCACTTTTGCATGTATTTTGCATAAAATTTGCAAATGATTTGTTGAGCGCTTCTTATTTTGTGCAATTTTGATGAGATTTCTGGCGGGGATGGGGAGAGCTAATGGGCATGGTGGCGCGGTGGCGCACAGGTGGACCAGACGTGGAGTACTCACCTGTTTTGGGTTAATTCACTCGCCCCGGAGCCAAACATTTCACGCTTTTTTGACATTTCTGGCGCATAATTTGATTAGATTTCGATACGACGAGCGAATTGTTTTGGTCACTCGGCGTTAGGGGAGGTGGTGGCACCGTTTTGGAGTGTTGTTCCTGCTGTTGGTGGATTGTTTTCTAATTTGATTTGATTTGATTTCGGCCAGTGTTCTGTGGCCGCCTCCGGTATGCATCGCTCAAATGCAATTAAATGCAAATTTGTTGCGTAAATATTTACTTGAGCGTGAATGAATTTTAATTTTGTCAATGGCTCGACCATTTCCATTTACCGCTCGTTCGGCCGCCCATTTCTAATTTTCGCTGTTGTTTTGAAATGCTGCTGGCCATCGTATCATCATCATCAACAAAGTGAGCCGGAGGCCAGCGGATTGTGCACGACGCTTACTGATTTGGCTGGACCGGCGGATCCCGCGATCCGATTATTGTGCCACTCAGCCCGCGAATCCAAATTATAATGGCCAAAACGATAGCACTCGCGCCCCCGGCCATTTATGGTCCAAATTGTAAAGTCGTCCATGTAAGCCATAAACTAAAACTATAAACTCCACATCTGTAAAGCAGCCATTACACGAGCCACGGGTCCAAGAAGTCAAGCTCAAATTGCTGGCTGTCCGATTTAAGCAAAAACAAAACAAAACACAGAGGCGCAAGGCCTCAGATTTGCATTCACTTAAATTTTTGGCCAGAAGACAAATTATAGAGGCCGTAAAATGCAATAAACCAATCGCACAATTTCGGGTGGTCCAAATATTAGCCAACTAAAGTGCGAACTAAATAGGTACTTCTGTTTTTATGTGGATTGGCTTTTATGCGATCTTTCATTGGAAATTGTAATACAAATTTGTTAAGTATCTGACGAATTTGTGGAAATTCAGTTGCATGCTGAGTCGTAAACATAGATTTAGTAATTGTAGATGCAGTTTGTCATTATTATTATTCCCAGTTTAGATCCGCTCGAAAAATGTACGCCTGGCAAAATGTTAACTTTATTTTGGCCCCACCAATCGTGAGTAATTCGCCAACGTGACAGTTCACACCGCAATTTAAATCTTGGCAACTGCCCACGATGGTTAATGTCTAGGTGTTATTTAACTCCATTGTTTCCTTTACTTGCCCGACCTTTAAGCTGCATTTCGTTAAATGGCTTGTCTAACTCATATATCAAAGACAACGCACCGATCGAATTTGATTTTATGGCCAGAACAAACATCCGCTTGGGGCGATACTGCAACTTGATCAGCGGAATTGGTTTCACAATTCGGTATAAAATAATACGAAAATGTACACTTTTTCGTTTATTTTATATTAAAACTTCGGTATAGAATAATACGAAAATGTACACTTTTTCGTTTAGTTTATATCGTTATTTTCCACGTTTTCCACTCGTCGGCGACAACAATTGCGACAGAAACAGAAAAGTGAATGGGTTTTCCTTCCATTCCTCCAATCGGCTATCGCGGGTACGTTTGCAAATGTCGCAATCTGGCACTGGCACCCATTATAAGAATTTGCGGACAGCTTGAAAAAACAACAAATTAACCACCCATTAAATAAACATGGAAAAACACACCCGCTCGCGTCTCAGTTTGTCCGTCAAATCAAACTGCGTTCATCAAAGTCAAATTCGTCGACACCAAGTTGTCAACCGAGAGGTTTGCAGTACTGCATTGCCAATTACCTAGCAAAAAGTAACATTTTAGCATTCATTGGAAACTAAATTAAATGCTTACTATTCAAAAGCTCTAACCAATTATTTGATATTCCTGTGGATACGACGATTAGACGGTTTCATCTGAGATAAAACCTTAAGAATGTCAGAATATTATATCATACCACAGTCCTGAAGCTCTTTTAATATGGATTTAATCCATAGTTGCTCCTATAAATAAAATAACGTAGTTTTTAATTCAGAATTTGATCTCTTTTTACAAAAATGAAATAAGGAAATGCTCTTCACATTCCCTTTCACTTAAGCAGCAGACAACCAGCGATCCATAAAAATGTTTGGTGGAGTAATTGTTATCATTGGCCGGCCGTTAATTGTATGGAAATGGAAAATGATTGTTACACTTTCTGCCTGCATTTAGTTAACAACATCTGCACACTCATTCCGCCTCCTCCATCGGTCAGTTGCATCTAACTTAAATTTACATTTCACGGCTAGGTTGGCAACAAAAAGTCAGCAAAGTGCTTCCTCATTCACAAATGTGTTTCCTCAAATTGGAATGGGAAATGAATTGGGGTTTTCCGTTTACTGGCATTACTTTTATTACCTTGCCATTTGTCTATTGGTCCAAACCTAATTGTATTGATTATGCTAATCGCCAGGTCTTAAAGCCCTTTTAAGTCCAACAACAAATCAACCAACATAAATTAGAACATTATAGATAGAGATTTTCATTGTGGTTTTACGACTTTGCAAAATGCGTTAAACAATTTAATGATATCCGGTTTGAAGTAATGTTTTACGATTATACCTGTTTTTATTGCTATTCCAAAATACAAATAAGCAAGTCGATTGACTATCTGATACCACCAACTCAGCTGGTGAGAGGCGAGGAAAAAATTTTAAAATGGCTGTCAAATACAATATATGAATTGGCAACCAAAGTTTAAATTAAAAAAATTGTTTCGAAATTGTGACAGCTTTTTACGGCATGTGGGCGTAAGAATGGATGTCCGAAATGGTTTTGAAAAATCGTCAGAAAGGCAAGTATTAAAATAAAATAATTAACTTACTTAACTACTTCTATATATATAATATATATATTTTTATATTTATCGAAACTTCAATGCCCAAGACTGCCCAAAATGGAAGCAATTGTCTCTCACAATTTGTCTCTCACACACTTCATGGACAATCCTAGCGTCCGGATTATGGTGACCCAAACGCTTGACCCTCTGGGTCTGGTTAGAAAAATAAACGCCAAACTCCCACTGGGGTTCACGGGGCGTATGGAGCACGATTCGAGTGGCGTTTGAGCTGACCCGGCGACAATTGCTTTAGATTCCAAGTAATTTATGATGGCTTTCTCGAAAACAATCGCTATAGTTAAGAGGTTCTATGGCTATAGTTGTGTAATGAACTTCTGTAAAACAATGCAGATATACATATATTAGCAATGTTTGCCATTGAAAAATGATTACGCAAATTAAAAGTAATTTATTTGTGCATGCAATGAAGTAAAAGCTACAGCAAATGGCTCGAAGCCGATTGTTATCACTCGAAGCTTAGCCAAGCCAGGCAAAACAAATTTTAATATAATTCACTCACAGCCAACAAAAGTGGCTAACAAAACTCATTAAAGGCTCGAATGGAAAAACAGTAACATTGCATAAATTCAACAACAGACTGCACAACTTCAATTTGGTGTATTATGGCCACGGTTCCAATCGATTTGCGGCGCTACAGAAATCGAGCGCTTTGATCGATTCGATCTGTGGCAAGAAATCGATCGGCAAGGTCGCACAGCTGTCGATGGCTTCTAAATGTGGATTGCCATTCGTAGATCTCTTTAGATCCGCCATCGATTGCCCAGAATAATATGTATATCTGCTCTAGATGATTATGAAAAAGATAACTTTAAGAAGTTGAAGACTTGATGCTCTTGAATGCAATTTGAAGTCTGTTATGGTAATGGTTTTTAAAAAACCTATATTAAAACACCAAAGATTTCCCAGAATTATTAAATAGAAAAGCTTAATTACAAGAAATGTAATTCTTGATGAGAAATAAGATAAATATCCAACTTTTTAAAGACTTTTATAGTGGCTAAAGTATCTGATCCTCTTAAGTCTGTCTTCTGTAAATCAGAATCTTAGTTTTAAGAACAATTTTCCAATCTTGTTTATTCATATACCGATCATACTTTTTTTTTACCGGTGATACATATCTGCTTAGGCACTATTCTATTACAAATAAAATACCCTCACCAAGTAAATAAAAACTGTGGCTTAAAACCGAGGGTTAGATGATTTGTGGCTGCTTGTTCATAGAACACGGTCAAATACAATCATAAAAGGCGGAAATCGGGTGCTGAGGTTGCTGAAATCAAAAGGCATAGAGAACATGACGAGGCCGCCGCCACGGCGATTACTAAAAGGCAATTAATCCGATCCACAGACAGAATTAATCGTTAACTACTAGAATTAGTTGTCTTTGTAGTTCTTTGTTTTGTGTTGATTGAAACCAGTACAAATCTGGTAACAAAAAACGACGTTAAAAACTAAATCTTGTTAATTAAAGCGTCGTTAGTCACGTTTTGGACTATCTTGTGGAGGCCTGCTGGGTTGGGCTGAACAATAAAAATCTATAACTAATATTGTTCCAGTTGGAAGGCATTGAATGTCATAATCAACAGCACGAGTTTTTAAGAGCGTGTTCAAAAAAAGGTAAACACTGATGGTTGGTTGCCTATTACCAACAGGAAAGGAAATGGATTTTTAGCAAGATAAGCATGGATATCAAATTACACGATGGTTTTTCTTGGAATTCATTAGAATCAATAAAAATGGATTATAATTGTATATGGGGGAATTAAAATAAATTAAATATTTTGGAAATGTAAGAAAGTTATAAGAATTCAAAAAATGGATTTAAAAAGCAACCAATTCGTTGTCTGGTTAAGTCTTTGTCATTGACTAGTTTATAAGATATTTTAAAAATATTCTGGTAGCCGCCATTTAAGCTCTATTCAGAAATAAATACCTAGCAAAACCACTCAAAATATACTTTATAAAATTCACATAATTAAAACGCATTAATCAGAGCCATCTAGAGACTTTATACAAACGATGAATCTGTGAATCTGCCGAATACCTAGTCATGGTTAAAACAGGAAGCTATAAATGCCACTTCGGGGGTTTCCTCAATAAACAATTTAAAAACTGTTATCGTGCTTGAGTAAGAGAACCGCAAGTGCTCTGTGACCTCTGACCCAAAACGGTCAAGGCGATTTCAATGACCATCACGAAATGACCAAGCCACAACATTTGAAACCCTGTGCTCTTTTGCCCGAGTTTGCCCTGTGAAAGTTTCCCACAGACAATGGAGAACTCCATTAGTTTGAGCTGACTCACAGGCAGACCATAAATAGTGGTCCCAAAAAATTTGACATTTTTTTTTGCTGACTTGGTGTAGCTCTTTAATTAATTACTCTAGCATTCAGGTGCGGTTTATACAGCATTTTAAACCTACCCATTTTTGGTAGGATTTTGCGTTGTTTGTGATCTTTTGGACGTTTTCCTTTTTTTTATTGGTAGTAAACTATGGCTCATGCTAAGCGATTGTTGTCTCAACTAGCCAAATTAATTGAGTTAATTTGGAGGTCTAGCTGGGCTAGCATTCTTTTTTAAGGTGTTAACAATCGTGTTTGCATGTTGGTTTATTGCCAAACAATTTAATTTATTTTAGAACTTGAATAGTCACCCAAACAAACAAAAGCGAGAGAAAAAACTGCTTGGCTAATCCAGTAATCCGTAAATAATAATTAGCTTATTCGAGCAGCGACCTTCAACTTTATCAATTAGTTGATAAATATGCTTTGCCCACTGGCCAGTTTTAATTGTGGTTAATTATTGTAAATGTTGGTAACTCTACAGCATGATAATCACTCCATTCCAAACCCATTTTATTAATTACATGGTAGCGTTTCATCGAAAGAAACAGAAAGATATTTATTTAACCTGAGGTCAGTGAAAGAGGTCAGCCAAGTTTTGATTCAGCCTCAATTGGGTTAATGAAGATCCCGCCGAGAGCTAAACAGAAAATTCAGTAAAAGCGGATATAAATTAACACCCGCTAACTGGAAGTTAGCCTTGGCTATCGCGGTTGACAAATTGGATACTCTGCAAATTAGTGACTATGAGAGCAGCTATGTGGAACAGCTAATCAATGAGTATCAATATCAAATTCACAGTCCACAATCACGAAAACTATTATGATAAACTTGATTTGTATCTGTATCACATTTGTTTAACTTTAGCATGAACTTTATTTTCTGACAGTTTGACATAGATGGCGAAATATTGGACAATTTTGAAATAAATTAGTTTATTCGGAGCCACAATTTTGCTCTATATTCCTGTACAGCAGTTGTGTATCGTGTCCGATTCGTCGTATGCAATGCAACGGAAAATGTAATTGAAAGTTGCCTCAACTCCTTGATTTGATTTTCCTGCTCAGTTTGAGTCTTTGAATTTCTGGCTATGGTTATTTCGATTAAAGTTTGAATGAATTTTAGTATCATGTAGAACCGAATAATAATTTCACCATACCTAATTCGTCAGATACGATTTAACTAAATTTTTATATCTATTGGTTTTTCAATTTACGTCTTCATCTTATGATTTCATTAATATCTACATACTAATTTATCGATACATTCCTATAGAAAATCAGTCTTTTCCTTATAATCAGTGAATCGGTTTTAATATATTTTAATCAAATCATTATTTTATTAAAACAACCAATCTTGCATTTCTAATCTTTTTCATCTGTTGGGATTCTTGGCTACCATTTTTAAAGTCCCAATAATAGTTTCCAGATGCTCAAATTAGTTTGTGTAAGGAATGAAAATAAACTAAATTATAAACACTTATCCACCGAGAAAAACAATCGTTGATTTGGTGAGAGAAAAAAATGTCACATTTGATTGAGTCTGCTTAAATTTTCCGCGACTACGGTCATTACATTAATGGGATACCAACTTTCCTTCAGTTAACCAATCAACCTGTTCCATCCCCAAGTCGCATCCCGATTGATGTGCTTATTGTAAATAATTTATTTGCAATAAGGCAACAATTTCAGTTATTCAGCAATTTTGAGCATTCAGACGCAACATGTGCACTCGGCTATCGAGACGGGTTGAGTTGGTTTTTAGCCATGTTTGTCGACCCTCCGATTTAGCTTGACTTTAATCCAAGAAATTTCATCTATGCAGGCGGTGTGTGCTTTTTAAGTCATGCCAGTTTGGTTTTAACACGCGCCACTTGGCCCACAAATATTCGATAAAGCAGCTGCTGAAACTTTCACTGCGGTTTCCCAACTAGTTCATATATCACTGGCTTGGTAATTAGACCACTAATTAAAGCCCAAATGCCAACACTTCTTGTCCCAAAAGCTGGGTGGTACACCATTCACTAAACCGAACCGAAACTGTACCAACAATACCCAATTATGTCATGCTGTCAACTGTCATCAGGTGTATGACAAATGTTTTTAAGTAGCTCAAGCCGGGGGGGTTTATTTATTTCAATTGTGTTATATCATTCATTTTTATTTTTAAATTAAAGTTTTATTTGAAATTTGAAAGTTTTATTTCGTATGGTGGTATTTAACAGACCAGCACTGAAACTTTATTGGTCTAAAGACAAATATTAAATTTTTCCTAGCATCCCAGATATCTAAAGCAGATAAAACTTCGAAGTTTTCAATAAGCTAATCTTTTAGCGGGTATGAGATAGTTCGTCTACCCGACGTCTGCTCTGTTTCTCGTTTAAGTTACGCACGGGCCCGTCATTATTGCACTAAGTATATCAGCAATTTCTAAGTTCAGTCTAGGCTCAGTTACAGTTGCAGTTAAAGTTTCAGTTACAACCTCCGCAATAACAATGGAATGTCTCTTACCAAATGCGGCGCTTTGTTGGCTTACACATCATCTATACCACCCCACCCCACCAGTACCCCACTTCACTTGCTCGTTTTAATAATAATGGAAAACATCGCCTCATGTGTTGACATTTTTCATTTAAAACTTTATTTGGCAAAGGCTTCGTGTAGTTTCCAAAAAAATATGGCAAGCGGTCTGGGAGGTAAATAATAATAACAAAATGCGTGTAATAACCGAAAAATATTCACACAGTTTACACCTAAGCCATGGTTTTTCCTACCATTCCATGCTGCTTCATTCAAGGCATCTGCCATGCAATTTTTGGCTTCTTATTATTTTGTGGCTTTTGCTTTTAGCCCAGTTTTTACGGTCGTGTTAGGTTATTTAAGACTTGGCTTGAATCACAGCAGGTATGACTATTCAATGTTTTGGTTATGAATAAATGTGCCTCAGAGCTGTGATTCAAATTGAAAAAGCCGTTTAAATAAATTTCGGAGAGAATTAAAAATAATTATATCGCTACAACAGATTTATAAAAATTGATAGTCACATTTCTGTAGCCGTAAAAATAACCAAATTTGGATGTTTCGCAATAAATACTTTCCAAATATTTTCGAATGATTAAACTTCTTTCTTGTCTGTATATTTATTTTATTTGAATTTATGAGTAAATATAAACCTAAGCAGTAGTATATGCTATCAAATTATTTCAAAATTTTCAACATATTCTCAAAATCATTGTGCGTCATTTTGGTTTCTCTTGACTTTTTAGTCCGCCTAAGCGTCAATTTCCTTCGAAGTTTGTGTTTTTCTTATGTCATTTTCATTAGCTGATTTACTTGGAATATAATTGTAATGCGTGACCTTCTTTGTTTGTTAATTAGAGAGCGAAACAAATGAGTTTTGAGTATGCTCTATTTGACTTTCAAATTCTGTCATTAGTCGAGATGAGACAAACAAAACTTAATGACCCAAAGATATCAAAGCTAAATTATAAACCGATTCTCGGCACCGGTTTTTATTTCATTGACTAACCCCCACACTTTGCCTTTTGCCGAAAACGGCACCGTCCAAATATTAGAGCTAGTTAGAGTTAGATGTTAGATCTATAAATCAATTAAGTTATTATCGCAGGCGTTGAACAAGGCGTTGAGCTTGTTTCATCTGTGGGAAATTTGCATTCGTCAGCATACAGAGTATTTCTTCCGCCTGTGGAAAGGCACTTGACTTGCAGTTCGCTCCTTGGACAAGTTGATAACTATTCGGCATAGTATTGTGTAAATTTGCCAATGGCCATAAAACAATCAAATCCATTGAGTGAAAAGTGGATGAGAGTCTTCGGAGTGGGAAACTCTACAAGAAATGCAAATCCGAATAAATAAGCAAAACAAGAAAGGAGGTGAGGCATTTGGGGACTAGAATTCCAAACACCCTTGCAGCTAATAAAGCTTTTAGATATTGAATCTCAAGGATTTATGTAATATTAATTTGGGATCTTTTTGAGGTATGATTTTAGTTGTCACCTCCATTACACCATAAACATCGTTGAACATACATGATTGGTATTTAAAAGGTAGCTATGGCACTTGTTGTGCTGTAGAGTTTTAAAGAGTTATTACTTCTTTAACCAACCTAGTGTATTCAAATGATTTCTTTCGAATAGTCCCTCTCATAGGGTATAATGAAAAGCAACCAAGTTAATTCAAATGAAAGCAAATCTGTGGGCTGGAACTGCAACCTGGACAGATTCGATGGGGACTCCGAGGAAAATGTTGCAACCAGCTCTCTCGGACGTCGCGTAATTGCGAAACGGCCCCGAGGACATTGGCGCTGCCGAGTTTCTTTGTTGACTGCTGCTAAATGAGTTTTTTTGCATATTGCAAATGCAAAATTTTTCTTAATTAAATCCGATCACTCGTGGCCAATCAGGAAGAGAGTGGTGGCCACGCCGCTGGAAAAGCCAGACAACATTGAACTTGAATTGCTGGCCAAAGTGGCTGCGTAAAAGTTGTGCAACTTGTTGTTGGCCAGGTAAATCATTAAAGACATGATTGCAACACATCTGAGCGCCAGCTTTGCTTTTATTTTCGTTTTATTTTTATGTAGTTGGTTTGTAGATCCTGTTTTTGGTCAAGGCGCTGCGAAAAATTGGGTTAAATCGCATTTTGGGACTGAATAGTACAAGTTTTTACTAATCTGCTTTACTATTTGTAGACCTTAGTTGAACGTAGTAAGAAAGACATTAAATGTTAAGGTTTCTAAGGTGCGTCTTAGATTCATTTAAATTTTTAGCTGGTTGTTAAAAATAAAATGTATTTTATTAACTGTTATAGACTTAACCAACTGGCTGTTCCACGCATTCACCGACGGCCAAAAAGGAATAAGCTGAATAAGAATAAAACTCAGTCAGTCAACAATCTTCTCATAGTTTAAAAACCTTTAACTCACGCCTCTCATTTGTGCAAATATAGTTTCGCATCTCGCACTCGTTACTAAAAGTTAAGTACTCCTCCTGGAAGATCTGCGCACAGACTGGGTCGTAGATATCCGGGCAATCCTTGGTGCAGCTTGGCTTGCAAATCTCCCGGGTGGTTTCAATAAGCTCCGATCTTCCGCTGTTTTTACGGGCGCATTGCTCCACCTTCAGCAGACAATTGTTGTGAAAGACATAACACCGTTCGTCTGCGATGGCCCAAGCCAACTCTTTCACATCGGAGCATTTGTACTGCACATTGCACCGGAAGAGGTCGTCCTGGACTTGCCCGTGGGTGTATCCCAGCCAACAGAGCATGAAGGCCAAAGCCAAGGTCAAAGACAGCTTGCTGCTTCCGCGCATCTCGTTCGCTTGTCAAAGTTCACTGAGGTTCTCTAAAGCACACTCGTGAATATTTATACGAATCTGACCAGCAACAGCCACTTTAACCCGCATCGAGTTATCTGTCTTAGTTGACCCCTTAAATAGCATTAGCAATAGCACTGCGTTTTGATAAACGGCTTTGGAATAATTTCATATTCTTTAAAATGTAAAAGAAGTAGCTTTCTAGTTAATTACGTCTAATTTATATTTATATATTTGTTGTAAATGTTATCCTTTTCTTAAATATTTGTGCAACAATTATGCGAAATAAAAACAGAAAATGTACTTATAATTTCTCCAAATATATCAGTTAGTTGGGAATTCCTTTAAATAAAATAACCTTTTATACCAGCAAAGATATATTGAATATTTAAAGACCACTATAGGGTTAAGGGAATATTTGTAGTTAATTAAGTTAACAAAATGAACTGCGGTTTAAAACCAGCTTATTGTGTAGCGCAGCGTAGATCTGATATTTTTTACAGCCGGCAATTGAGATGTAAGATAATCAATAGCTTTTTGATTTGTTAAATATTCTTGAAAATATTCACAATTATTATATGAGGTCTGAACCTTAGTTTATTTTATTATTCAATGATGAATCAACGTCACAAAGCAGAAGGCAAATTCATATGAAATGGTAATTATAGATTGCAGCACTTTTTTCAAAGTTATATAAACAATGAAGAAATTAAAAAATAATTACGACTTACATACATATATGTTCGGCTTATTTTTTGGTTTCACTTCTAGCGTTACGTAAAATACTCTATAGTTTTTATAACTAATGCATACTTCTGTTAGTTGAATACCGTTTAACTAGATACCCAAATTTGTGGAATTGAGGCTACAAACAAAATCAATAAATAAAAAAATTCGATTTGCATTCATTAGTAATACACAAATTATTCAGATTTGTCAAGTTTATAATGATTGTATGATGATATATTGTATAGGAAAAGTATTTATTTGAAGTATTAAGCTCAGACGTGGCTCATATGTCAGATTCCTTCAATTAACACGGGTTGAACATTTAAGTAGCATCACTTGGCGGTCGAAAGTGGCTCAAACAGATCAGGCTCCGCCGGCTTTCTATCCATTTGAACATCTTATTATGTCAATTATCCAATTGCTAATAAAGTCCACGTACGCTGCTGACCCGCAGTTTTGGATCAGTTGAGATCGGTGAAACGTAAACTGTAAACTGAGAAGCGAAACGAGAAATTCGCGTTGAAATGATTTCAGAGTCATTGGCACAGACAATGTCCGCTAACGTGTGGTTGAATTTGGTTTCCCATTTTTGTTTTTTTTTTGGCAAACATTTTACTTTTCCTTTCACGCCCCAAACTCAAACTCCCGCTCTTTGGCTGATTTTTTTCTCTTTATTGGAAGTGAAAAATCTTGTTTTCCCGAGCATATATATGTATATATGTATATCCGCAGCTGGGGTTGCCCAAAGCAAATTTATGGACCTTCAAATTGTGGGTCTGAAACTATTAAGCAGCGCAAAAAGTTGACACAACTTGCGAATTATGTAAAACGTAAACTGTTGGCGGCAATTAGTGAACTTGGGCAGAGTTTTGTTTTTTGGGGTGTGATGTGATGACTGTAATTGGTTTTTGGCCATTAGGTAAGCCAAGTTGCTGTGCTTTTTAGGAAGTTATTAGCATAATTGCTCCGGGAAATGTGTGTTTTCTTTTCAGGGATGGTTCATTTCTTTCCCATCCTCCGCCGTGTCTTGCAGTTTGGAATATTTCGGACGAACTCTGTCCGCTCCAGGTATTTTTTACATAGATGCAGCACTTGGAATTCCGAAACATCTGCCCAATCTCCCACGAAGTCAGTGCCAGACAAATGCACACATTCCTTTCTGCTGTTCCCCCGATGGGAAATTGCATTTTCACTGCAAATGCCGCGCACTTGATGTGGAGCACGTTTACCTCAACTGTGGCCCACGGCTCCAACTATGAATCCGTTTTCCCTCCGCCCGCACTCCCTTCTCCGGCTTGCCAATCCCCCCACGGCTGGCGTCCAGTTTAGATATCCACTTGGCGCTGTAATGCACCGTCAGCGAACGCCGTCCATGTTGATGGCGATAATAATTTGTATGCCATTCCATCAATACCAGGCTTTCCATAGATTACTCTGTCGTTTCCACAGTGGCGCCGTCATAGTTGTGGCGCTATTAATTGATTTAAATCAATAATAAAACATTGCGCGTAAATTGAGCATACACAACCACATTATTTTTATCAGTTGTACGTTTATGACAGTACTATTACGAAATGGTGTTAATAGTTTCAGCTGAATTTTCTTTCACTAAATTTGATTCTGTTTTGATTGTTGATGGAAATGCCGCCCGTATGTAGTATTGATTGTAATTAAATCCCGTCCAATCAACCTCATTTTCAGCGTATGCAATGTCGTAAAATGGAATATAAGCTAAGCCCCGGGGACCACTGTGCGGATTATCCGCGGAGCCTGACGGACGTGGACGAATCCGCGGTGGAACCATCGCTTTGCGTACTTTCGTACTTTCGCTACGATACACAAATATACTTAAAACGCAACTTTGCGCACGTATTTGGGATTTCGGACGGCGTCGCATCCGATGCCGAGGCATTTAAACTTCATTCTCATATTGTCAACGGCAATTGATGGTCAAAGCCCCGGGTCGCAATGGTTGGCATTTCACAGGGCCATGCAATTCGGCACATTGCACTTTGAGGGGGAGCTGTTGGTGGATTCAGGGATTGCATAAGCTCTAATATTTGGCAGGCTGACATAAAGCAACATTTTTTTTAGTGCGACACAAGCGACCTTGCTCCCGTTCAGTCACCCAATCCGCAAAAAAAAATTAGAAAAAGCGAAATGGAACCAACAAACTGGTTTTGATCGATTCTAACTAACTTTTCTGAGTGGTAAGACAGGGTAATTTAAAGATCTGCACTTACCAAATGCCAATGGCAGAAGCCAGTCGCTCAATCTTCCCATGGGGATCCACATTTTATTCCTCTGATTGTCTCACACTTTCGATTATTAATTTACTGACCCGTATTCCAGTTTGTCTTATAGCTCAGTGAAGCATATTTGATAAACAACTGAAAGTATTTCACAGACGACGGCAAACATTTAAATTAATTGACTTGTCAGCGATAAAAAGGGAATAGCTTAAAAAGTGTTTTGAATATAACGTTCTAAAAAAAGGGCGTCGCCTTCTTATCTCATGAATGCATAAATTAGTTTGGTCCAAAACGGTGACAAAGAGAAGAATGCGTTTTGTTTTGGAAACATTTTTAGTTACTTTTATTGTATGACAACTTTAAAAGGTTGGTGAAACCGGACCAAGAAATTGTTAAGAAAGTTTTTCTTTTATTTTAAAGTGAAATCCTAAAGATTCAGCTAAACCCCAATAAACATATTTTATAGTTCAGAGAGCAATATTTTCAACTGCCTATACAGTTCTCAGATTCGTTTTGTTTTCAATAAATGCTGTAGGTTCTTTTCTTTCACTCGCTTTACTTAAACAAAAATTGGGACACAGATCTAGATACATTTAATAGAGTCATTTGTTTGTCCGCGGTCACAATAAAGCTTGTTCTACTTCACTTTTCATAGGTTCACCATTTATTATTTGTCATTTACACTTTATGCAAATTTTTCTTTAGAATTATAATTCAGTTTTATTTTTTTGCCAACTTTCACATGTCGAAATATAATTTTAAACAGCCAACGGGTTTATTAATAATAACTAATATTGACAGTTCATAACTTATGCGATTTGTCTCTGAGTTTTTTGCCTGGTAAACGGCGGAACAAAAATGTTTTTATAATTTCTAAGCCACCAAACGAACCGACAAACTGCTATGAAAAGGCGATGCAAAACGGCGAAGCGCGCGAATTTTTTCTACACGCGCATGCGCGGCGTTCAAATTGAAACTAAACGTGGTTTGGCAGCTGCGCGTTTGTTTATTTGATCGGTGGCGGCGCACTGCTTGCACTGCTTGGTTTTCCGACTGGTTTCTCTTTTGGCCATAGCAAAACGCTCTTTTCGAAACAACTCTGCTCTTTTCCTTCCCAGAGGTTTTTGTGACCACAAGTCGCGTGCTTGTGACTCACGATGAATGAGGGATTTTCGAGGGGGTTTTCGACTGATTATATTCGTATTGCCGCAGGTCAGGTCTCAACTCTGCTTTGTTTATACTATTTTTCAGACTTGCCTTTAACTACGGTTTTCGCGGTCTTGCGACTTGTAATGAAGCCATTAACAGACAATTACCGGGGTGACCATCTTATTATGTTTGAATTGATTCCGGCCTCGGGGCTTGGGCTGGTTCTATTTGGTTTTCCGTATATCTCATCCCTTTCACCGGACCGGACCGGTGGTCCGTCCTTTCACCTCTGCACTTTCCATCGCTCGCGAATTAACCACAAAATATGATCAGCTCATCCCACATAATTATAAACAAAAATTCAATTCAATTTCGGCAACCACGCTATCCAATAGTGTGCAGACTACACTAACTCAAAACTATACGCTTAGTTTTAGCTTCCCACATTTATTTAATATTATTATTATTATTATATTATTCATGTACAATTTCAAATTATTTTGCAATACGTTGTAAACTAATTACAATTTAATTAGATAAATAATACGAACTAACTTTTGCACCCTTTTCAAAAAGACAGCGTATCTATAAAGCCCATATTTCATTCTAAAACTATTGCTATGCTGTATTTTTATAAATTGGCGAACCACTGCTGTAAAATTTAATTAGGGTAAAGTTATAAATTACCTGAGAAATTATATGGCGTTACACGCATTGCTTGGCCCATTGACTTAATTCATCCGCATCCATTTATTCAAGGATTAGTCCCCTTTCCATTTTATCCAGAAGTTATTATACCCGTTACTCGTAGAGTAAAAGGGAATACTAGATTCGTTGAAAAGTATGTAACAGGCAGAAGGAAGCGTTTCCGACCATATAAAGTATGTATGTTCTTGATCAGGATCAGTAGCCAAGTCAATCTGGCCATGTCCGTCTGTCCGTCCGTATGAACGTCGAGATCTCAGGAACTACTAAAGCTAGAAAGTTGAGATTAAGCATAAAACTCCAGGGACATAGAAGCAGCGCAAGTTTGTCGATTCATGTTGACACGCCCACTCTAACGCCCACAAACCGCCCAAAACTGCCACGCCTACACTTTTGAAAAATGTTTTGAAATTTGTTCACTTTTGTATTAGTCTTGTAATTTTTTACCGATTTACCAAAAAACTTTTTGCCACCCCCACTCTAACGCCCTCAAACCGCCCAAAGCTGATACGCCCACACTTTTGAAAAATGTTTTGATATTTTTTCATTTTTATATTGGTCTTGTGAATTTCTATCGATTTGCCAAGAAACGTTCTGCCACGACCACTATAACGCCTACAAACCGCCAAAAACTGTGTTTAAGACTCTCCTTCTCCCTTCCACTAGCTGAGTAACGGGTATCAGATATTCGGGAAACTCGACTATAGCGTTCTCTCTTGTTTCAAGTTTAATTGTTGAATAAATTGCAAAAAAAGAAAATGGAGAAATTATAATTCGTCTGCTCACCCATAAATATTTAATGAGCCCCACGAGCCAATCAAATGAAAGTGCAATCATTAAAGCGAATGATAAGTGTTTAAGGTCGAATTATATGGATGATGATGTGGGCGGATGTGTAAGTCTTGTGATTTATTGTTTGTTAAAGGTCTTGTAACTTAAATCGTATGTTTTTAATCGTATGTTGTTTTCATCAAAAGGGGATCCTAGAGTCCTCAATTATCGTAATGATTTAGGAAGTATAATTTATTTTTTGCCCATCAGGTTTGATTAACGAATTATTATTTATAAACTATAAATATAAGTATAAACTACTTTAAAGTACTTCCCTAAATATGTTCATTCGTGGTTATTGTCTGCGCAATTGGCTGAATGCAGTCCCCCTGGGCAGTCATGAAGGCAAACTCCGCCAATTTTGTGGGTGTGTCCAGAAAGTGGACACTGCACGTGCCAAAAAATGGTTTAGAAAGTGCCCAAAGGCACTTCGTGGCAAAAAAAAAAATTATGTTATGGACATAGGCACATGGATGTCAGTGTGTGGGGGCTTTTAGTTTGAAATGGTCGATAAAAAAGCGATTACTAAATTCAATTTAGTCACAAAGCAACGAAAACACCTTTGTGGGATTTCCAATTATAAAGCCCGGGCGAAAGAAATATACTAGTCAATGCAGCACAGCTCTTTTTTTCCCAGACCGCAAAAAGGCAAAAGTGCCAAAGGCGTGAAAATAATCCATAAAAAGAAAAGCGGTGGGAAAATAGAAGGAAAAACTACGACCAACAGAAGGAAACACACAAAAGGGGCTACTTTTTTTCAGTTAGCACAGCAGAAAGCGCGCTTAAATGATTTTGAATTGTGGACAAACATTGGCGACATGGAAACACGAAGGCGGCGGAGACGTGGACACGGACACGGGTTGACGTTGTCAACATTGTAGCTGCGGCTTCTGGCTAAAATGTTTGCGGCTGGTCAGGAAGGAGCCGGATGCGGAGTTGGAGGAGGACCAGTTGGCGTGGCTCGGTGCTAGGATGCTTAATGCTGGATACTGCGATGTTGGTTAAAAATAGTGCCCGGCAAAAAGCCGCGGCCACAAGTTGCAAAAATCACGCGCCATGAATCGTACAAAGAGCAATTGAATGGAACCATCTTTGGGAGTGAGTGGAAAAGTAGTTGGGATCGCTCCTCGTCTGACTTTCGTTTGCGCTGACTGGATGATTATGGTTCTTTTGGGTCAGGGTTTTGTTTTGGTCTACTTGATGTGCTCCCGTTTAAAGGATGACATGTCCTAGTGGCATCTTTATAGTGTTGAAAAGCACTTAAACAGAGATTAGAAATATGAATATATTGGTAAGGTACATTTATTAAATAACATTTTTAGCATCCCATTTATTTTCGCATAGTTTTCTTCAATTTAGGTTCTTAAATTGCATATAAACCAAAGACAAATGCATTTTTTAAATCAATACCGTATGTGCAGTTGAACGTTCTTAGAAACAATCGATAAAACAAATACAATTCGCTTAAAGAAAATATTGTAATGGCCAGTTCTACCTCGAGGGTATTTAATATTCGTCCTCTCTGACCGTTGACCCATCTCCAGTGGCCACTTCCAGTTTATTTTCTGTTTCGATTGCAGCAATTTTGCCGCCTGTTGGTGCCAGCAAACTAACAAGTCGCCGGGATTGCCGTCAGAAATGTACATATTTTTTATTCCGGGGCAAAATCAATTGGCATTTCAAATTGCACGCCTTTGAGTTTTGTTCGCGCACTGTGTTTGCCATTCGTTTGGAGGGTTTGGGAGTTGTTATAATTGAAAAGTGGCCCGGTCGTCGAAAAGTGGATAGATGAAGGGTCCAATCCATGCCACACGCCATTACCCTCGAAGAAATCGAGGCAAACTGTGTTGGCTATTTAAGTTTCGGTCTACGCCAGTTTAGGCAAATATAGACATAGTCATCAGAGCCATAGCGCCTTCATAGCCATACAATTAATGCAGATGACGATGCTGATGCCGATGCCCAGACGAGACGAGACGAAACCAGATTGAATCCATAGAGGCGTCCATTGGCACAGGTGTGCAGGTGCAACTGGAAGTGCCGGGTGAACATGTCCATAGCTGTGTACTCCGGCATCGGCAGACACCGAATACTTCCTTCATTAGGCTCACCCGGAGCCCATTTCCCACTCCCCCTACCCTAGCGCAATCCTGGTTTCGGAGCAGCCAACCAACCGACCAACGTGTCCCAGTCTGGCCTCCATTGTGCGCTTGATGTCGTGTGCGTGTCGTTTCAAATCGGTCTATGCACTGAACAAAAAAACTGGGGATACATAAGTATTTATTTCTCATATGTGTACTTATTTGGAATGCTAGTTTATGTTCATTTGAACAGCAAAAACTTTAAATGTCTCACAAAGTTAAAAAACATTCTTGAGCTCAATGCATAAATGATACACTTCTTATAGTGCTCTGGAGGGCTACTCTCACATTGTTTGCTGCATAAATAATTTTAGAGTAAATTAATTTATTCGTTGACATGTGTCCTGCGTTTATTTGAAATTGCATTGTCATTATGCAAATGCAAATGCACTTACCTTTTACCCTGTTTTGTGTTCGATTTAACTGCCTGTTGTTTTCTGCTCTTCGGCTGAGTGACTGCGAGCAGAGTTTTTCTGTTGAGTGCCATGATTTATTTGTTGATCCAACCGAGTTATTTACACTTAATTTGACAATGCGTGTAATGGTTTGTTAGCCACCCAAATTCCCGGACTGCAGCTAAGAGCGTTTGTGATTTACCATCTGAAAATGCATCACCTTAGTTTCTGGGCTGCATGATTTGCTGCTGCTGGCTAACATCTTAAAGCTATTTGTATTTGTCCTTACTGGTTGTGGGCCAAGAAAGCATCATTCAGGTGGTCATATATTCCAGAGCAAATACAATAAATAAATGAACTGCAGGTGTTCTTGGACGCCTTCGTAATCTTCAGGTTTCAAGAAAGGGTTTACCATTAGGCTGGGACATAATGGGACTTAACGATATCGAGTTTGGGAAGAACGTGTAATCTTAATCTTATAGAGTCTTAAAAGATTTATCTGTACTACGCATTGGTTGTGTATTTCACATTTTATACCCTTTACTCGTAGGCAGAAGGAAGCGTTTCCGACCATATAAAGTGTATATATTCTTGATCAGGATCAGAAGCCCAGTCGATCTGGTCATGCCCGTCTGTCCGTCCGTATGAACGTCGAGATCTCAGGAACTTTTTGCCACGCCCACTCTAACGCCCACAAAACGCCCAAAGCTGCCACGCCCACACTTTTGAAAAATGTTTTGATATTTTTTCATTTTTGTTTAGTCTTGTAAATTTCCATCGATTTGAAAAAAAAAACATTTTGCCACGCCCACTCTAACGCCCACAAACCGCCAAAAACTGTCAGTGTTGAAGACTCTTCTTCGCACTACCACTAGCTGAGTAACGGGTATCAGATAGTCGGGGAACTCGACTATAGCGTTCTCTCTTGTTATTAATAGATTTGGCTTCAAAACACTTCACGAAAGTGTTTGTTCAAAGATAACTAGTTTACTTAACAATATGGTTATGCACACGTCTGTGGGTGTTGGTCAGTTGATTGTTGTGCCTGGTTGTTGCCCACAACTGACCAAATAACCGACTTTTCACGCCTTCTGGTATTACATCTATGGCCAGAGCCGTGGTTACTCTACTCCGCAATCCTTCCTTGCCCACAAAACCATCCACAACATTCCGATGCCCCCGCAACTGCATTGTGGTTGCCTCATTACGAAGGGGAAATGCTCACGCTTTTCCCTGCCGCAGCAGCAACATGTTGCATTTTATGAATGAAGAAAATGTAATTTTACACTTGAATTGCGTGACTTGGAGCGGTGGGTTCTCATATTTCATAGCCCAAGATGCCGCAATCCATCACGTAAATTGAAAAAGAGCATTGATAGGCAAATTAGGCGCTGTCTGCTTTCTGGCCCTCTTGCACAATTGTAACTAACGTACGGAAAACTAGTGGGAAATTACCATGTCGGTGATTTTCATGATTTCAAGATCAAAAATTTATGGGATCTACATATTTAATGCTTATTCTCCTTCATATATTGAGCGTGAACGCCTTACTTTTGTATTTTAGTGTACAATAATAAGTGTATGTCTTTTGTTAGATTTCAAATATAAGCGAACATTTCGAATATTTCATCACATTATACGGAACATTTGGTACAGTGCAATCGTTGCCACATTGTTGGCAGACGAACGATGCTGAGAATTTTCGACCCACCCATCGCCCGTGCCTCTTTAGCGGATATCCCCATTCCAAAAGAGTGATCCTTTCACCAGGGGGCAACGAACATTCACTTTCAATAGCCAATGACATTCACTTGGCCGACAACTGGCAATTGATCAGCAGCCCGGAGCCCGCTGAGCTCTGTATTATGGTACCCATTAAATGCGATTCCATTGCACTCTTGAGGTTGCCTCCGAAAGTCATTAACAGCTACGGAGCCGCACCACACCTGTTTTGCAATCAGTCTCTAACCGAATCATTAGTCGATCTGGTTAAGACTTCTTTTAACAGCAGTTTGCTGCTCGTGATTTGTTCAACTGTATATGGAATTGATCTCTGTTCGTGCGCTGGTTTGCTAAGAAGTACACGAAATATATTACACATACGCCACCGATTCCGGTCGCCAATGCTGTGGCAAGAAGTCCGATTTATTTCACAGCCGTTTGTCATATTTTTCCTTTCGATTTTTTTGAAATGGCGAAGGTATGCCAAACTGTTAAACGCCAATTAAATAATATACATTTTTAAGGAATTTTATAAATTAGAGAAAACATTTTTATTTAATTCTTGAAGACACACCTTAAAAACGATTAGCTAAAAGTCTACTCAGTCACTTTGTCTTAATAAAGAAAAAATAACCAAATAAGGTTAAAGGAATTTAAGCTGTAGCGAGTTCCTTTTGACTATTTCTTTAAGAAGATAATTAATAAACGTATTTTTTATCATTAAACCAACCGAACATACAATAAACTGCGAAAACCACCTCCAGAATCATTTTGGGGCTTTGACTGGTGTGCAACCTGCATCGAGCCAATACTTTACCACCGAATTCGGTTAGCCAAGTTGACGCTATGTGCTGGTTTTGTGGCTCAAACTGGCCCGCACTTGTTGCCATCTCGTCTTGTTTCAGGCAGCTGCAGATCCGATCCGATCATCTCGTCCCGGTGCGAAGGCCATCGCCAGTCTCCGCACTTTTGTCAGATGGCGGACGCGGATCAAAAAACTTGCATACTTGCTGGGTGATTTTAATTCCGATCCGACCGACCGACCGGCTAGTGAAAGTAGTTTTTCTTTATATTTTTTCGGCGGTGCATTTAGCTGTCTCTGGATTTGGTAATAATTCGCTGCGACGGCTATTACAAAATATAATGGCTTTATTCTTTAAGCCAAATCATATTTAAAGCAGGCAGATGGCTTTGTGCACACTTTCCACCACAAAAATAAACTGGAAATGATCCGAGAGAAATAGTTTGCTTAGGGGTTACATCATGGGCACAAATTTATGTCTTTCACACTTTCAGTCGCGTGGAGTTCCAGTTTTCATTCGGGCTCAGAGCGACACTCATTGTTCAATTTTCCAATTGTCGGCGATAAAACATACAAAGACTTATCGGCCAAGTCAATCGCTAATGCCCCAAACAAGTAGTTGCATGTGCTTGGCTCAAAGTTGGGGGTAATACGAGTATTAGCCGAAAAGTCATCCGCTAGCCTGCCTTTCATTATATGTATGTGGTGCTGCATCTGAGGCAACGAATGTTTTTACTCAAAGATAATACAAAGTAATTATACAAATGTTAAATTTAGGATTACACTTACAAATAATAATTGGTCAACATTTAATAACCCGCATTTATTTCATAATTATATTATATGTTCTTTTTTTAAACAATTTAATTGGTATTGCCCATTTGTAGAATGGTTACAACAAACATCTCCATCTTTTTCAAACATCTCTATTACTACCATTAATATTATTTTTAGTTTTACCAAATTTAATTGGATATCACTATTCAAATTCAAATTGAGTTATAACATAATGATTGACAAAAACGCTCCTCCACGAATTTTAAGTACATGTACTTTTTAATAAAACTGCTTAGCAATTAATTGTATAGAATGTAGTTAAAGCATTTGTGTTTATGTTACCAAGATTTGAAATGTGCCTATATGTAAAAGAAGAAGTATGTACCTTTAATAAAAAATAAGGTCTGGGTACAGGTACACATTATACGATACTTACCATCTCTAATCGCCAGTAAGGCGCAATTGCTACTTCATTTTATTTGCCATCCAATCAACGCGTTGCCATCTGTGCAACGTTGTTTATTTGTTGGCCCGGCCGACAGAAAATGCCTTGCAATATCTGCATTTTCGCATCGCTTATTTCGCGGTGGCTTTCGCTTTGTTTGTTTAATTAACTTTAGACCGTGGCCATAAAAATTTGGCCACAAGCTGGTTGCTGGGCTAGTTAAAAATATTGGAGCCGGGCTCAACCGGGATTTGAACCCGGGACCTCTCGCACCCAAAGCGAGAATCATACCCCTAGACCATTGAGCCGCATGCCGAGCATCTGGGCACTGCACGGTTTTGGCCGCTGCTCTTCGCCTCTTCGTGCTTTCGAGTTGGTTCGTTGCTTTTGATGACGTTGATGCTGCTGCGGATGACGTCTTTTCGCCAACTTGTTTCGGCCTCAGCTTTTGTGTGGCGTGTTTTTGGCTGGTTGCATTAGCGCCTTGAACGGGAAAAAGTATGCTACTCTTTACACCTTGGTTTTGATTTTCCCTCTACGCCTGTAAATGGGCTGCAGACAATTGCAGACTTTATCGATGAATATGGCACATGCTCCAAAGCTGATAAAAGCCAGCTTGCTTATACTAGTGTACATAGCTTGTGTACGTAGCTTGTTTAAAATTTTATTCTGCGTTGCAAGTATACATATGTAATACCTGTTATATGCTATACCTGCCCATCTGTATCAATGATTTCAGTAAGGGTAATTCACGTAGTATTGATGCGATCACTATATGAGTAGGAAGAGTGATACACCAATCGAAAAGGGGCGCCCAAATAAATATGTTTGCCTACAAGATCTTGAAAAAGGAGAATCAATTGTCATATATGTATGTATGTACATATATAGCTACTAGCTACGGTGGGCGGACGGATGCGTGTTTTATTAGGTATTACATCTGTAATCTAACCAGCTTTATTATACCCGTTACTCGTAGAGTAAAAGGGTATACTAGATTCGTTGAAAAGTATGTAACAGGCAGAAGGAAGCGTTTCCGACCATATAAAGTATATATATTCTTGATCAGGATCAATAGCCGAGTCGATCTGGCCATGTCCGTCTGTCCGTCCGTCTGTCCGTCCGTCTGTCCGTCCGTATGAACGTCGAGATCTCAGGAACTACTAAATTAGTTTAAGCATACAAACTCCAGCGACATAGAAGCAGCGCAAGTTTGTCGATTCATGTTGCCACGCCCACTCTAACGCCCACAAACCGCCCAAAACTGCCACGCCCACACTTTTGAAAAATGTTTTGAAATTTTTTCACTTTTGTATTTGCCTTGTAATTTTCTATTGATTTACCAAAAAACTTTTTGCCACGCCCACTCTAACGCCCTCAAAACGCCCAAAGCTGATACGCCCACACTTTTGAAAAATGTTTTGATATTTTTTCATTTTTGTATTGGTCTTATAAATTTCTATCGATTTGCCAAAAAACGTTTTGCCACGCCCACTTTAACGCCCACAAACCGACCGAAGCTGCCACGCCCACACTTTTGAAAAATGTTTAGATATTTTTTCATTTTTGTATTAGTCTTGTAAATTTCTATTGATTTGCCAAAACACTTTTTGCCACGCCCACTCTAACGCCCTCAAACCGCCCAAAGCTGATACGCCCACACTTTTGAAAAATGTTTTGATATTTTTTCATTTTTATATTGGTCTTGTGAATTTCTATCGATTTGCCAAGAAACGTTCTGCCACGCCCACTATAACGCCTACAAACCGCCAAAAACTGTGTTTAAGACTCTCCTTTTCCCTTCCACTAGCTGAGTAACGGGTATCAGATAGTCGGGGAACTCGACTATAGCGTTCTCTCTTGTTTATTTAATGAAATACATTTTTGTAACTATTTTTATTTGTCCAGACCGGCGTTTGAATGCATTCGAGTTAATCTTTGGTGTTCACTCATTTTGTTTAAAATTCATCCCTCTTATTCATACTCATACTCATTACTCATATTTCCCATTTAAATGAGCATTATCTAATTGAACGCCAGTTTTTTGCTGTCTAATCTGCATGTTGATATGCAAACAAATACAAAAAGTGGTTTGGTTTCTTAAAAATAATTTTATTTTAAATCTGATAATGAAACTATAAAATATACACAAAACTTAAATGAGAATTTATCCATTTATAGACTGAAAGAAATGCATTTTACTTATGGATTGTATGGAAAAATTAATCGAAAGTATTCAACAAACTTCTTCAACGCCAAATAATTTGTATCATACCTTTTATTTTTTATTATAGCTTAAAGTGATACCTCTAACATGAATGTTAGAGAGAATGTAGAGCTGGTAAAAGGTATTTAAAAAATAAATATTTTTAAAATAGAACACACAAATGCATTGTATTAAAGGTTTCTTACAAGTCTCTAAAACTATTGGAAATATATCAAAGTCTTTAAAGCAAGAAAGAAGTCTGTACAAATCATACGACTTAAGACTATAGCGCTATAGTAATGTGTTAACTAATAGGCATCTGCAAACTTAAGCTACATTTATTAATGGGAGGACCACTCGGGGCTCAGGTAAAGATGTCCTGGACGAGTTGCTTGGTGATGATGCGATGTGGCCGAGTGGGATTCACCTTGGGGCGCTGATAGAGCCGGGCATTAATGGCGTACAGCCGGGGTGAGAGATCGCAGCGGACATTGAACCACCAGTCGCAGACAAAGACCGCCTGTGAGAACTGGGTGCCATTTGGGCAGAGGAACGTGGCCTGTCGTCCATCGATGTCGCAGTAGTGCCAACCTGTAGGGGCATATTATAGAGTTTCTCCAAACGCAAACGTAGTTTACGGATAGCTCACCCTGGCACCTTGTCTCCATGTCAGCAAAGAACCCAGGATACTCCTGCTCGTCGCAATAAAAATTGGTGTACGGCACCGCCGACAGAATGGGATAGTCTACGCCAGGACGACCTGCAAATGATTTTGTTATTGCAATTAGTGAGCCGCCGAGCCACCGAAACCAAAACAAACTGCATGTCACGCAGTCGGCGGTGTCCAATCAATTTCACTTCATCCAACCTTACTTGAAAGAAAGCTGCAGAAAAAAACCTCTCCTACCTCCCAGAAGTGTCAACTGCAGGCGCTGCCCCGGGGTCACCAAAAAACTGAAGCCCCCATCAACCAAAAACAAAAATAAAACCGACATAAACAAATCCTCGACCGGATTCAGTCGCCTCTCTGGCGCTAATAAATGAATTTACGAGTAGATGCACTTCTGTGCCAAATATCCATTCCGCTCGTCCGAAAATAATTTAAAATCGTGCACTTTTTTCTGACCTGTCGATGATGGCCCCGAAATGCATTTCGCTGCCCCATCTTCAGACCGACTACTCGAAAAATAGATCAAGAAGAATATTTCTCTGCGCCAAAGGACCCTTGCCATTGTTTTCGATGCTGTGTCATGTTTAATTGATTGACTTTCGGGGCATGCATATTGGGATGAACCATTTTAATAGTAAAGTATTAGGTTCCTACGAGATAATTTCGTTACCGGGAATGGATTTTCCCAGCTCTAGGTACTCGCGAACCGAGGGGCTAAGGAAGTTGTCCGGTATCTCTGGGAGATCCTTCTCCTGGCTGCCGTTCTCATCATTCTCCAGATCCTGCTGCGGTTCCGGCTCAAAATTAACTGGTTCCGGAGCTCGTGGGCGCTTGGCTCGTTTGGAACGAACCGTTTCATGGCAGTCTGCAAGAAAATCACCCAATTTATTAGTCGAAATAAACAAATTGGCAAAGTTCAAGGTTTAGTCGAGGGGAAAAAACATTAAAGTCTATGTACTACAATTAGCGGCGATGCCAATCTTTGGCCTCAATGTCAAGATAAAAACTTGATTTGCTTGATGGTACATAAACCACTCCCTAATCCAGTTAATGAGTCAGTAGCCGTCGAGTTAACTTTAACTTTAACCTCAGATGTATCTGACCCGCTTTTAAGCTTTAATATTCGTTTTTGGTGCTGCGAGCAATTGCGCAACAATTGTTCTCTTACACGAAAAGAAAATACTAAATTGGACTATAATTTGCTATAATATTAATAACAAGCAGTCCAGTGTATGGTCTATTATGTACCCTTTACTCAGCTAAGGAAGGTGCATGAGCAAAGGACAGTTTCCAAAAGTGCGATTGAGCTCAATCTCATAGCTTTTACAGAAGTATTCATAATATTCTCATAAATATGCGACTAACACTTTTTTCACAAGAAAGGTAGACAGCTTACTTCACTTGCAGATATTATATATTTAAAAAAAAAAACCAATGTGTATTCAATATGAGCACTTTAGAATCTAAAACAACAAAACTATTATTTCATATTGGGAAAACAACTTTCTATGGGCTATTTACCTATTTACATTTTTCTAAAATAATTTTCCTTGTGTATGAAGCTGTATATTTTGCAGTTGATTGTGTAGATTAATGTTATGGCTGCTTCAGATGACAAGATTCGTGCGGTTGTTGCCGTTTTTGTGGCTGACCTTGCCGCTTCTTTTGCAGTGGGAAAAGATCTGCCCCCAAATCAAGAACTTGCGGTAATTGCTCAATAAAAATGTATTGTTTTATTCTGTTACTTTTCTGAATTAAGCATAATTGGCTTTGAGCTCGTAAGTCTTGATGCATGTGAGGTTGCAATTCTGATCTGCTTCCTTCACACGGCCCCATACTAAATTAGCTTTGGTCTTGAAAATCTCGGTAGGCAATTTGGAATATAAGAAGTGCTGTAGCAAACAGAAATCGGATATTGCTCTTTCCAATGTACTTTTAGTTAATAGTCCGATTTGAATAGCTTTCGGCACTTTGGTGAATATTAATAAGCTGACCCAATTATTATTTAAACACATCGCAATAGGCGCGTGGGCGCCAGACAGACTTCAGATTTATAGGTATTTTAGCGGGGGTGATAATTTCTATGCATAGGCGTCTGCATTATTAGTTAAAGATTTCTAAGTGGTACAGACCGGACGGACATGGCAAATCTCCTGGGCTACCGATTCGGATGAAGAAAGTGTTCGTTTTACCTCTTATATACTTTGCAACGTATCTAGTATACATCTTATAGTCCAAAGGTAACGTTTATAACTAAATCCGTTTACGCGGTGTATTCTTCACACAAACAATCTTAATTTTCTTACCTTACATATTACTTGAGTATATTTTAAAAATGTTTATGCTTAGGAAGTAGAGATAAAATAGCAAGCGTAAGTTTGAGTAAACTTCTACAACTTGTTCAACTTTTTGTTGCCCTCTGATGTTGTTACTGCAACTGGAAGCAGTCGGAAAACTAGTTCTTTATTTTATATTCTACATTTCGTGCGAAATTTATTCACATGGCAGTTGTCGCTGTTTTTTATTAATACTGATTTCGCCTTATGTAATTGACCTTAACCTTGTTCCGCAGTTGTCTGTTTTTATTTATTTTTTTTGGTTATGGAAGTAAGTCGAATGTTTGATTCAGCCCAGGCGATAAACTTTGCCTGGCCAACGATCTGGAACTGCATCGAACATGTGCCTTTCATCTAGTAAACGGATCGAGTGTGGGTTTATTCGTTAAACTTTCGACAAGCGAAGGCAAACCAAGTGCAGCTGTATCAATCGATGAGTAATCAATCAAACGATCTAACTACTTTTGTGCCTGACTCTTCCGAAGAGCTTGTAAACGTGAATTTCCATTTGGGACTCTGTTTCGGCCTCTTTTATAAACAGTTGCATCATACACCAATTTTCATTGTAATTTTGTTGTCGCAACAAAAAAGCTAGATTAAAACTTCCTCGAGTTTCAAATTGGCTCCTGAAATAAATATACACCACAAACCGTTGACCATTTACATACCCAGATTTGCTAAAAGGCAGGCATTAGTTGGCCACGGGTTTTGCTAATTATTTAAACCAAACAAATTATCTGCAACACGCAGAGGACACTCCCCAAAGAGCACAAAACTATTAGGCGAAATCCAGCCAGCTCCCACACAAAAACCAATCGAATGCAGAAAGCTAAAAATTAAGCTAGCTAGCTAGGCAACAACGAGGTACCGCCAACAAATTGCAAAATGATATTTCGCAAAAATAGCAAGCAAATTTATTACAACTGAAATAATTACTGTGAAAAGGAAAAACAATCACATCGTAATTAGACGAGCGTTGAGGTGAGTCTTACCGAGGGGAGGCCAGCTGCGAATTCAGCGACAAATTGTAAAAACTGCCCGGTTATTCACACATTCATGTGTCCGCGTTCGAGTATAAATCTCGATATCTATATATGTAGCCAAGTCCATTAGCCACGCATTTGTTGGCGGCCTTATGTCAAAAAATTTTGTGCGTGAGACAAACAACAAGAATTTGCATTGCGATCGAATATGGCATACCCTTACCTAATCTTCATAATTTTATGAAATATCGAATGGGTACTTTACGTTTATTGCTAGTTACATATTCATTCAAATACATATATATTTATTTTGGTTATATAACTGTGAAAATGGATAATATTTTCATAGAGTGGTTTTAATAATAATAAACCGAAATCCGTAAAAGCCATTTGAAACTGCAAAGAGTAATGGCTAGTATAATTTTTAGGACCAACGGTTTCGAAGGAAACTGAGAGGAGAGATCAACAAAAATCGTTTTTCGAAAACCAATTTCACGGAAAATTGTATTGCCCTGCGTCAGAGTAAAAAATAGCCATAAAAAGATTTAATTTTTCTGTGTTTTTTGGGGACCAACGGCGGATGGGAGTGCGTCGTCATGGGGCACACCCCTTTGCCACGTCAGGCGTTGTGGCTAGTTGGTTGTCTGCTGGTTAGATAACCCAAAATGAGCCGAACGGACTCTCGGAGTGGTGCCACTCTCCTCCGGTGGAGCAGGCTGCTCACCCGGCCGCTGCCCAAATCCCGCATCCTTCATGTGCTCCATCCAATCTGATGATTTGGTGCGCTTTGGCTGGTTTGGATTTTGTTCGGTTCGGTTCGGCTTGGTTTGGTTGGGCTGGTGGCTTGTCATCGCTTTGTTTTTGGCCTGTGATTGGGTTTTGGTTTTTGTATGCAGTCGCATAATTAAAGTAATTGCCTTTCGATGTGTGTGCGCGAAATTAAGTCAGCAGCTGCTGCGGTGCAGGGGAAATTAAATAGCATACAGAAACGAATTTCACAATTGTAATTGTTGTTCGGTTGGGCCTGACGTTGAGTTGGAATCCTTTCCACCTTTTCCACCGCTCAAACGCCCGATCCTCCAATCCAATCCAATCCACAGGCTGATAAAAATCCGTCGCATAAATCAAATTGCCACAAAACTTTTATCGGCGTAGGCACATCTATTGTGGGCCTGTTGGCTTCGTAGGTTTTGTCTTTTCTGTGGATGATTAGAGCCAGCCAGGTAATACGACTTTATTTGGTCTTGTACTGCTGAAGCTCGTTTCGACTGCACATAAATTAAACTGTTTTGCGGCTTTCGGTTTTATCGACTATCCGCCTCTAAACGGTATTATTATTTATGTTTTTGCCCATTGTCAGGAGTGGAAGGTTAGACTGGAGTTAAGGAACTAAATTGCTTAAGTGCCGGAAATGGCAGCGCCATCTAATCTAGACAAAAAGAAAAATGTATGCGCTTTATCCTTTTTACAAACACTATAAGGTATTCTGTAAAATAGTTTTGTATTGCTTAAATGTTCCCATCTCATTATAGTAACTCTCTGAAAATATCTACCTAATATTTGGCTATTTACATGAATAGTATTAACTTCACTTCAGGAAATATTATTAAAAAAGACCGAACATCTTCAATAAGTTATTCACTTAATACACCTTAGTGTCAGCCATAAATACTCATAAGACTCATTAACAATGACCATTCTTCTTGATCGTAATCCGTTAAAGGGTTAAAAAAGTCAATCCAGGAAGTGGCCCAGCAACAATTGAGTGAAAATAAATCATTGACCAGAAAAAAGGAGGAGGAAGAGGAAAAGACGATGCCATGGCATATCCTTCCATGTCACAGGAAACAGCCAGGGACAGGGGCGGTAAAAAAAACTGGAAAAACAACAACATTAACGAGGATAATGAAGTTGGCATGATGAACATCATCGGCCCAGTGGAACAAGGATGCTCTGCTGTCCTTGCCGTGTTGCAAGCGCGTAAAGCGGCGCAAAATAAATTAAGCTCATTATATAATTGAATCCTTGATAGGCTGATTATCCACACGGCTTGCCATGTGCGCCTGCCGCCTGGTCCACCCGTCTGCTGCCCACTCGCTTATTAAAAGGATAATGCCCAGTCAAGCGCAAAGGATGCGGAATGGCCAAACGCAAAAATTATGTAAATTAATTTCCTGTTGCATGTGCCGATCCGATGCGCCGGCTATATGGTAAAGGTGTGTACATGTATGTGCGCGTTGGCCAGCGACATTTCCATAAATCTGCCAGGTGGTGCCACAGTCAAATTAAGCATGGTTGGCCTTAAAAATTATGCATAAATACTCCAGTTTCTCCAGATATTGACTTTAATGTGCTTTAAATTTGGAGGGTTCAATAATAAATAAAGCATAGACACGAAATGATTACCTCAAATCTGGTTGTATCAGTTGGTCTCAGTAAATATCCAAATACCATTATACCGTTTATTTATACATATCCACAATTATCCCTTCGTTTGTTTAGATTACTGTCTCCACAATCGCAGCTCCCAAGCCGAAAGTCACCGTAATATTGTCGCGAGCTCCACCTTAAAAATTGGGGACAGAAATCCGAACTCGAACTAAAATTGCTTTTTCAAGCCGCGGAATCGCCAGTATATTTAAACGGCAACCTCATGCAGTCACGATTCGCTACACACGAGAGTGGTGGGGGGATATATAAATCTGGATATACATAAAAGTGTGCAGTTGCAGGCCTCCTTAATCTATTGACTAAATGCATTGCATAAAGCGTCGGTCGGTCGCTCGGTCGGTCGGTCTGTCAGCCAAACCTCTAAGCCAAGACCTAAAACAATGCCACTACAAAACAAGTTCAGTTTGCCGGCAGTTTTCGTGCAGCAGCGCTTTCAATGGCCGCAAATAGCTCAAAGGCGCTTTGTCTAGCCAGTATAAAGTCCACCCTTCTACCTCCCCAGATCCCAACCGATTTACGATACGATACTATACTATACCATTCCATACCCACTCCATTTTCCCTGTAAAACCCACTCCCTGTTGCTGCTGCATGGTTAAATTATGAACGCAGTCGAAAATCTATTTGTTGGCTATGACCAAAAACTTCAAATACCCAAACCTCATCTAGATTCGTTTTAGGCCAAAGAACTTTTAGCTGAATTCGAATGGCCAAATAAAATTTAATACGGAATAAAGTTAGAATCGATCTTGTTGCCTCCCGAACTTTATCGCTGGGCCGTAAGACACCCACCAATATTCCAGTTAACTACTACGTCTACTGCCTGGCTAAGTGCTTATTGTAGCACTGAAGAAAAAGCTTAGTACTTGGGGGACTTTTAATGTAAACCTTAATTGGTTGACCGATAGTGTAGTTCTCTACACTAGGGAACCTATGTTGATATGTATTTCCCATTAATAAAAATATTTGATATCAACTGGTTAGAAAAGGTACCTATTTTACTTCTGTGCCCTAACCATGCCGATAGTCGCTTTAGGCTTATATTCCATGGGAGGTGGTAGATCTGAGCGCAAATATACAAAAACTCCTAGGTGCGCTTAATTTGCAAACTTCTTACATAAGATTTCGGCTCGTTGGGCTGCTGTTTGGCGGCTTATTACAACTATAAATTTGCATTCGGATGTGGGTGTTGATGGGAATTTCGCTCGAGGAAGAGTTTTATTTTCTGCTGGTTATACAAGCAGTCATATTTGGAATCACTAAGTTGCAGTTTACAATTGGATCGTATAACTTGCAAGCAATCAATGGAGTATTTCTTGTTACTAAATTATGGATTTACGACTTTGACACAGCAAAAATAGATGTATCTGCATTTTGATCCATGTAATGCTGAGACCATCCATTAATAATTGTTCGTTTCATTGAATCAACCCACTCCAAATACGAGCTGATCTCATAGTTGTCTGCTACAAAATAAGTTTAATAAGCTTTTATATATATGTAATTATGAAATTTTCCACGTTAATTGCATTGGAAATCCGCGACTGATTTCCACAGCTTTCCCAACCTGCCAGCCGCTCCGATTTCCCACATCCTGGGCAATAAGGTCAGGCAGGAGGTCGCTTTTCGTGCCCGTCTGGGCCGTTTTTCATGGCGCATATCTCATAAATATAAATGACTGAATTTTTCCGCAATTTGTCGTACACAAAACAAATTTCATTTTAATTGAAAATTATGCCAGCGCATTAACATGAGCAGCGATTTAATGGATTCTGTTCTGGGATCTCGCAGAGGATGTTGTAGTTTGAATTTATGGATGGTCCTGGATGAAATTAAATGGATGATGCCGTCCGATTTTGTGTGAAGTGTTCGGTATACTGTTTCGACAAGAAGAGGTTTAGATAGAAAGCAAATGATTAAGGTATAGACAATGATGATCTCTAAACCGAACCACTTTTTGGAAGGAGTTTCTTTGAGTAATTTGTACCCGAACCACTTTTTGGAAGGAGTTTCTTTGAGTAATTTGTACCCAATAATAAAAAGGGATATACATATGTGACAAATTGAGAGCTGCATGGGGAAAAAATCAATCGGATTTGAGCTTGGCATTCCAGTATTTTTTCGACCAAACTTATCGCTTTGTTGACCGTTGACTTGGCCAACAGATTTGCATTTGTCAGCTGGGCGGTCCGCCGTTGTTTGTTGGCCAGGCCAAATGTGTTGGCTGACAGCCGCATAAATTGTTTTCTCATGTGTGCCAAATGTTTGACTTACGCGCAAAAATGTTTGCGCAGGTAAATCTTTTGTGTGGACACCGGATTGGGTCAAATTTTTGTCTTGTTTTCCGCAAGAACATTTGTATTTTGTTGCTAGCCATGCATATAAATCAATTAATTTATACACAAAAATGCGAAATGCTTGCGGATCATTGCGTGCGGAGTTATTTCCTCCACCTGGCAATTCGCAACTATTTGGCAGCTTTTAGCCCACACTGCAAATTATTGGTCAGTTATGCACACGTATCAAGATGGGGTAGATAATAAAAACGCGCTGTGAATTTGATACCAAATTGAAAAAGTGTGTCTTATCAACAACTAGATTTAATTGTTGGTCCAAGAACTGGGGCACTACTCTTCTATGCTGTTAAATTATGTTCTATTATAGTTATACACACATAAATGGTATTTGTAACATCCTTAATTTCCATTTCCAACTTATCTTAAGATGCTTGTTGGACTTCCTGCTACTTATTCCGCTCATATTCATCATTAAAAAAACATATGTACAGACATTTTGAAATAATTTTGAGTTTTGTCATCAGTATAACTACCTATCTGCCAGTCTCTCGCAATAATTGAAAATCATTTGCATTCGAATGGCTAAAACATCTGACAATCTGGGCAAAGCGGATGTGCCGAACAGCAGCTGAAAGGTTATTTGCCAGTTAGTTGCATGCATTACGTATACGCCACGTTGGCTGCAACTCGCGATTTGTGTGTGATTTGTGTGGCCGACAGACGAATGCGACGCTTTGCGCGGTTAATGTGAGTGGGAAGCCATTCGTCGTCGGGATGATGGGCTCCAACTAGAGGGCCCCGAGGCGCATTTTTGCCTCTCTTCATGTAGGAGAAGCCTTCGCCATTACTGGCAACTTTCAAATTTAGATTGGAAACATGGAGTGGGCTTAGAAGGAATCACTAGGTACACAGCTTCCCGAAGCTGCATATTAATGTAGAAACTAAAAAATATTTATTTGGATATACTCGTTAGGTGCCGTTACGTAGGTACTGTAATAAAATTAACATATTGTTTATTTAATTATTGTACGCAATTCTTAGCCATTGTCAATGGTTTGACATTTGCTCTACGTTAGGTATGCTTAGGAGTGTGGGCTAGCACTTTTAACATGAAAGGTTTATTAGATCCAAGTAATAATCGAACACAATGCCAGAGTGACTGGTAATTAGAGGCCAGCACAAATTGCACCTCATTGAAATGGCAAAAAGGTAAGTATCGGAAGGCAGACGTTATAAGACGGCTAAAGGCGGTGGATTTGCTCGCATAGCCTTCGTTTCGGTCGCTTAATTTCGCCTTTTTATTGTCTGAGTATATTTTGTTGTCTTTTTGCATTAGCCACACAAAATGTCGTGCAGCATCTGGCTGTGGTTTTATATTTTTTCGGGGTGCGGACTTGAGCAACCTTCAAAACCATGTAAATGTCAGATGCCATCTATAGTAGAACTTTCCTGTCTGGGCGAATGGCGATTGCCGTGAGGCGTCTGGCCAGAATTTGGAAAGTATTCCCAGGCGGCATCATCTTGAAGTGCATTTGCAGCTGCCGCAACTTACCGCGCTCATAAATAACCTGAACTTTGGCGGTGTGTCTCCGGCCAATAAAACACTCGAATACTTCGCATGGTGTCGTGTCGGACTGCGCATTGTGCAACTTGTGGCTCTTCCCAGCGCCAGCAAGAAGTTACGCATGCGCCAAGTGGCCAAATCTATGGCCACCCGATGGAAATCCAGCCGAACGACAGACACACCAAAAAAGTAAAAATAAAACAAAATGCAACTGCGTTGAGAACGCAGTTTTTGGCTTGCGGTTTTGTCAGCCCGCGCTTGACACATCAGGGCAGGCGGTTTGGTTGCCTCAGCGCAGCTGGCTGCATCCCGCCTCCGCCTGAACTGAGGCGCTGAAGTACAGTGGAGCCTCGGTGTGGCATTATATACATCCCATTTTCATTAGTTTAGAGAAAATAGGGTCGAAAAAGCCACCGCAGCTTACAAAATTATCTTATTCACACAATATTAACAAGAAATATTAGGAATGGTTTTATATTCTTAACAAATTATTTAAAAAAGTCTAGGAGTATTTTACTTAAATATTTTGCAAAGCATTGAACCATATTTCATTGATAATATTTATCTATTTTTTTTTTTTGTAAACATAAACAGATTTTTATCAGGGACGCATCCCTGTAAGGAGTACATGTACATATGAACCTCGAAGTGACGGCGAAGTCGTGTAATCTGCTAGAATTTATTGCGCTTAACTGGCATTTTTGTGCATGTAATTCGATTAACTAAATCCAAGTCAAAACAACTTGTGCCAAGCCAGCCTACTTGCTGTGACCATAAAATGTGTTTTTCTTTGTGGATGTAACTTTTTACAATACTCTACCCCTGTCTGCGTTTATGGCGTATCATAATGTAGATGGATTGTTTGTATATCTTGAAGCAATCAAGTACTTTATCCAAAACCACAGATAAATGCGTCATTCGGTCATGCAGGATTCATATGATTGATCACAAATTGAGTTTTCAATTTCGCTAACCTTTCGTAAAAACTGCATATTTGATTAAAGCGGATGTCGCCGGGTAAACGTTGGCAAATGTGATTATGTTTTTCAAAGTCAATCTAAAGCATTCCAAATATGGGTTTGTGGTAAAGGTGAATTTAAAAATGCAACTTTCTGAACAAAAGTAAGATCTTTATATTTTTTTTATGTCGATATGCCCATGTGTATTATAAGACTCGGCAAAGCCAGTAAGTCTGCTAGGTAACCTCTCTACTTAGCATGCGAGCCATATAAATATTTAGGGAATTTTTGATTTATGGCTCGTGGGATTGTCTTCACAGCTTACCAGTAAATAATAAATATCCACAAATGATGATGAACACAAAAGTTATTCTCGGCAACATGTTGCTGCTGTGTCTGCAGCTGGTAAATGTTATTTTTACTCCTTTTGTTTTGTCGGCGGCAAGCGATTCCTTTTTCTTTTTTCGACTCCCACTGCTTCAGTTTGATTTATGTGTTGACCTTTTGCAATGTTTGTTTGTTTGTTTGCTCGGTAAGCACTTGCACTTACTTTCATGCACTTGAAACCGATCGACAAGGCTACAAAAACCGCGTGCGGTTGAGCGTTTTAACGACTTACTACTTTTCGCCTTAAGAAGCAATTACAATTAATTCGTTTTTATTGGCAATTGCCCCTGTCGTTGCCGCAGCCGTTGCACACGTATTTCGGTTGTTTACTTTTCCCAGTTGGTAATAGGAAAATGCTAGTAAATGGAGCAACATCAAAGCCGGAGATTGCCGCCAATTTGCATGGCCTATAAAGCAGTTGAGTCGCATGCGAGGAGGCGATTGCCCAATAGGCCGCCAAAATAGCGGGCGGGTAAAAGCTTCACAGTTGAAGTTGCACAGTTGACGTTGCTTGCTGTTGCAGTTGCAATCGCTTCAGATGTTTTTCTCTTTTTTTTTGTGACTTTTCCTGGGACAATGGAGCACACGAATATGGCAACACAACACAAATGGGATAATACTAATAATACGACTTCTTGATTCACTTTTATTATTACGGTCTGTAGTAATTCTTGGGCTTTTCTGATCGCCAGACAAGTACAACAACCATTCAACCAGACGCTTCAACCTCAACTGACTGCAATTGTTGTTGAATACGAACACGAATACTTGACGGTCTACTCAGAAACCACAAGACTCGCTCCACTCTGTAGAAACACTCCATCTCAGATTTGAGTGGGCTTTTTGAGCCAGGCCTGAACTAGTTTGTCGTGCCTTCAAGAAATATATGTGTTCAACTTGAGCGCGCATTCGGCTAGCTTACTTTTAATTGTACTAACTAACTAGCTCGATCTACTCTGCTCTTACAGATCTTACGCAATGCCCAATTGCCGATGAATCACGAAAAAGTTCGCAGTCAAAAAACCTCGAACCCTATTTTGGGCAGCCTTCAAGCGGGAAAACTAGTCTCGAAAGAACAAAAAGCCAGCCACCTAGGCCACAACATCTAATAAATAGTGTAATTAAGTTTTTCATTTCATATTTTGGATTTTTTATTCGACTGGATAGAGCGGAAAAGCCTTTGCCTTTTTTGTTGTTTGCCACAATTGAAGTGGAAGTTTAACTGCTGAAATACAAAAGGTGAATTCTGAAGGAGGAATTAAAAAGAACAAAAAATTTTTATACCGTCAAAAATTATCACAGAAAATGCAGTAACAAAATTTTATTTGCACAAATCTTTTCTTTAAAAAATCCCATTTTAGGAATTATCAAACATATAAGTAAAAACAAGTTTTAGGAATTTCTTCTACCATATTTGTATTATTTTATTTTATTTATTATAATAGATAGAGCAGTTTACAAAACTAAACTAACTTAAGTAATATAGCACTGGCTGCAGGGCCTATGGCTATGTTGGTTTACAATTTTTATTTATTAATTTATTTTTTTAAATCTAATTAATGGCTAGTTGGTTAAATGATTACTGTGTTTGTTGTTGTACATTTGTTTTTTTTTTTTTTTTTTAATTTGGTCGTATAATTCTGTTTTTTTTAGGAAACGTATGATTTTTTGTATGTTTTCTGGGTTGGGCTTGCTAAGAAGGTCTAGGGGGTTAGTGTTGCTAAATATGGCTTGCTTGGTTTGTATAAGGGATGGACATGAGTTCATTATGTGGCTTATTGAAAGATCTCCTTGGCAAAAAGGGCAAACTGTTATAGGATTTGGATTTAGGTTATGTTTGTGTGTCCTAGTCGAAGTCGTATTATTTTTATTTGGTCTGGTCCAATTTTGGCGAGTTTGTTTAAGGTAATCGCAGGTGTGTGTGTTATTTATGTTAAGTGAAAAAAAAATATTTGTATTATATTTTTTACAATAGTTACCAATTTTGTAATCTCAAACAATGATTTCAAAATATAGGATTTCCGAAAATATATGAAAATGTATCAACACCTTATTTTTCTGAGTGTTTTAGCCAAGAGCATCTTGCCTGCAAACCGTTCTGCAGCTGACTTTGTTTTGCAAGTCCTTGGCTGCCACAGAATGTGACTTGGTCGAAGAGGCTTCTTCTGGCACACCAAGGGTCTTCTGGGCCCGCATTTTAATGAAGTTAATGGAGACACAAAGGAGGACTTTGGGCGGGGTAACTAAATTACTCCGCCATGTGCCATGTGCCGTCCAGCATTCGCAATTAGCCTTATCCAGGGAATTCCAATCGAAGTGCCCGTCTGATGCTGCTGGTTGCTGGATGTTAACCACATCAGTCAGTCAGCTCGGACAGTTTGGTCCGATCTGGGGTAAGGTAGTAGGCAGCACATCAAGGCCTCCTACATAAATCATAATTACATTAGCCTAGCCCCTGGTCCAGTCGGATCGAGGCGTGCAGAAATCGTTGTGCGTTCGCTTCCCCAATGGTTAATAGCAAAAATAAACACGAGAAAAGCGTACTCAAATTATGTATTATATAAAACGAGAAACAATTATTAATGGCAAAAGCCAAAGAGTCGCGACCGATCGCGAGTTACGCAGCCGATCTGAGCCAAGTTGAAAATCGAAAAGCTGGCTCACGAGGCGGCGCAAAATGCTACCAAATTGCGTGTCCGTCCGTCCGATTGTCTCTAATTGATAAACTGGCCAAAATGAACTCGACTGTCTGTATGTGATCGACTGACGTCGCTTAACTTACCGCAAATGCTGATAATTAAACAAAAAATATATGTTCAATCCTATTAAAAACTGCGTTTAATAATCGCATTTGTGCAAACTTATCTGTTGTATATAGTAACTTTAATTGCACACTAATAGTTTTAATGTTTCTGCCAAGTGTTAACACGAAATCAATGTAGAACTACCGAAATTGTTTATCAAACAAAACGCCGACAAGGTTATGTAATCTCCAGAGGCATAGTAAATTAATCTGAGCTGATCAAGTTATGACAGCATTTATCGCAGAGTTCACAACAATTTTTGAGTGATTGACATTCTACCAGTGGATTTACGATCGGGCACTAATAAACATCAGTGCTAATACACATGCGAACTTAATGTTTTTTATTGTATTTATAATAATAAATGTTAGCTATTTTTTGATAAATTTATGTGCTAGTGAAACCATTTGACGTAGTCTATAGGTTTTAGAAATGTATATTTGATATAGCTCTATATCATTTGCGACCAAATTAAATATTTATGTTTTTGATCCCTATCAATAGCCGAGTCTATATAGCCATCGTTGCACTATATCACATAGCGTAGAAATAATTAAATAATAAGTGGTAAAATGTATCTAAAGGGCTTTAAGACAGTTTTTTGACACTATATGTAATTAAAATCTGCCAAAGGAATTTGTAATAACGGAAAAGATTATTGATTAGTCTTAAAATTCAATCATTCCAATCATTCCAGTACAATAAGTAATTTTCTGATTAATTGAATTGTATTCGATTGAAACTTAGTTATTATTTAAGGTATATGTGGTAGTTATTCTCGAAATTATTTCCACAGCATAGAACTTTACATTGCCCGTAAAGATTTTTGTAAACACTAAAGCCTCGTGATGCTGGCAGTAAGCTCTTTGTTTTTTCTCTCAACATCAGCCTATTAAAAAGTATTTTTGTGGCCAAGTAAAATTAATTGTCGAGGACTGGTTGGGAATATGAATTGGGTAACTGGGGACTTTTGATAGACAAGGTAAACAATAAACATGTCTATGCCTGTAATATTGGGATCTCAGACTCGATGCCGAACCCTTGACAAGGTCAGCTGAATTGATTTCAAATTGCCTCGAGCGGCGGGAATGGCAAAACGATCCGAGTTTCGTTTTAATGATGTGCCAGATTTGGGCTCCTACATGGTTTCATTTACACACACGACAACTCTTGCGATTGGATCGCTCGATGGATGCCCGTTAATGGCAGAACAGCCCGCTGGCGCGAACTTGCCTGTCATCTGCTACAAATCAGCTGTCATAAGCCCCATCCAATCGGATCCGATCCGAGTTGGGGCAGCATTATTTCGGCGATTGTTACAATCACTTTCAAAGCCCCAACTAAGAGCAACATAATCTTTGATAATGATCATTGCCACTTGACAAGTGGTGAGGAAGATGATTGCGATTAAGACCATCGAAAGGTGCAATGTTGCCCGTTTCGTTTAGAAAGGAAATAACGAGAAGTAATGGCTTAAGGGATTGAGACTATTCAAAAATGTAATAACTAGTGTGTGTATTTTTTAACAGCTTCATCCTCAGCCCTACATTTTTGTAGTATAACTTAAAAAGTATTTTAAATGCCTTCTTAGTATTTGTTCCCGCTTTAAAGTTCTTGAGCATACTAGTAAAATGTGAGAGCAATTTCCATTAGCTACATATATATATTATATTTATGAGCGTTATGTGAAACAAGCCGAACTGGCTGCTCTGAGAAGTGGTCACCGACGGTCTTCAATTGGGAACTGTAAATTTAAAATACGAGACGTTCGCCGTTCACCTGGAGAGGTGGATAGGTGAGGTCGGGTTAGGTGGCAACTGCTAGCAACGCAGAGTCATTAGAATGTGCAACGTATTAATCTGCATGGCTATCTTCATCCAGCTAACCACGGATATTTTCCGCCACTTCTTGCATTCGCAGGTGGTTCGAGCGGCTAAACAAAAACTGAGTGACTATGCCGCCGAAACGCTAGCCAGCATTTCCAAGCGATTTTCCCACCTGCATGGCCTTCTCCAGGTGGCCGAGCTGCAGGTCATCGAGACGCTGCGCGAGTCCAGTTTGCCACCGCAAATGAAACTCAACGAAGCCATGGGCCAGCTGAATGGCTACGAATCTGTCATCAAGGTGGGTGTCTGAATACAGACTAATTTAGTTCCAGTCCTTAATAAAATCAACCATATCTTAACTTAGCGTTTAAAAAAGACCTTGGAAAGTGGGTCCGACAACAACGTAGGCGTTCCCAGCGATGTCTTGCTAAACTGGCTGCTCAAACTCATTTGCGAAAATATCGAGAAGATTCCAACAAGTGTGCAAGTCAGCAAGATCGAGGAAAATCCTTACCGGTAAAAAAAAACTATACCTATTTGTTCTCTCTATTATAACATTACAATATTTTGTCTATATTTTTAGCGTGACCTGTAGTAGATTCATGGACATGTCTAACATATTCAAGTGCGAGTTTGTGGACCCTAATATACAAGTTTGTTTCAAGACTGACTTCGAGAGTAGTCGTTGTTATTCATCGTCGCCCAAAGAAGAAAACACATTTTTTACGTCCTCCAGCAGTAGCAAGGAAAATCTTCAACCACTTTCACCCAATCTTGTATTGACCCAAAAGTCAAAGCTAAAGACCAACCAAATGTCACAAAGCCAAAAGAAACCGGCTAAAAATGCTATGGAGACCGCCCAATCCAGTGATGAGTTTCCAGCGAAGGATCTAGATTTTCTCCACAACTTCTCGGCAATGGACATCACCAATCCCAATAAAACGGCTGAAGACTGCAGCGATTGGTTCAAGACCGATGCACTGGTTAGGGTGCGCTCCGTGCAATCCCCGGAGGATTTCTATGTTCAAGGCATTCATGCTGCCCAGCGATTGCGAGAGGAGCTGGATACATTTGCGCAGACACTTTCGGATGGCTTCTCTGTTCCGACGGATATCGTGGTGGGTCAGCACTACATTATCCACCACAAGGTTCAGGACCGATTCTATCGCGCCATGGTCAGCCAAAAGCTAACCACTCGAGATTGGTTGAAAGTTTTTCTGCCGGATATGGGCATTTATTTTAATGCTCACAGAAGCGAGTGAGTTTTCTTCATAAGTAAGCCAAATTTCTTCTGCAATGCAAGCCCTTCCAGCTTCCGTGTGGTGCCGGAACGTCTATCCCACCTGCCGTACTCCGTCGTGCACTGCAGCCTGAGGGAGTTGATGCCTAACCATGGTGGAACCGAGTGGGATACTAAAGCCAGCGCCTTCCTTAAGCAGATAGTGCAGAAGTACGTTATTTTAAGCCTCCTAAAAATCCGACAATTCCACATTATTTTGGTTTTAGCAACCCGGTGCACGTGATCGTCAAGAAAGCTTTGACCCATGAACTGCATGAGGTGGACCTGATTACCAGCAACTACAACACCAACATCTCCGTGCGCGATTCTTTTTTATACTCTGGCCTGGCGCGCTCACGCGACGACCGTGGGTCAGCTATTGGTTCTCAATGGCTGCAGCCTGCCTCTACTACGCTTCGTATACCCAGGATGTCGTTCCAATTCGGAGACGTCCACATGATCCAGATGCTGCACGTGGAGGACCCGCAGGAGTTTTATGTCATGCGCCACGACTACGAGGAAAAGCGCTGTGTGTTGCAAGTCAGCCTGCAGGGAGCCATGGATCGCATTAACATTAGCCAGTTGCAAAACATCTTTCTTGGACGGCTGCGTCTCGGTTGTGTGCTGCAGTCGGATGGACAGTGGAAACGTGCTAGCATTGAGCAGATTCTTCCCGACGGTGAGTTAAGACAGCAATATTAAGACAAGACTATTAAAGGTTGTCGTATCTCATACTAATAAAGTTATTGTTTCTCAGGATATGTTCTGGTGCGCCTTGTGGACGAAGGTCCCAGCCAGAAGGTTTTCTGGGATCAATTGTTTGTTCTGCCTCCGAATTTTTGGGATACAGGGCTAGCAATTAAGTGCTGCCTGGCGGATGTGGAGACCAATGCAGAGCATTCCTATATGTGGACTCCAGGAGCGACGACCTTCTTCAAGCAGCTAACCTCGAATCCAAAACTTTATATGGAAGTTATTCGTTCGACGGAGGATGTGGTCTATGTGGCATTAAATTTTGTTCGCTCCAACTCGGAAACCACTAGTGTTGGGGTACAACTAGTGGCTCAAGGACATTGTACCTCAAGCGGAGAGAGCAGTAGAATGATTAAGCCACCAGAGTCAACACGATCTGTACGGCTTGATTTGGAAACGCACAAGTTTCTAGCACAGCAGAGGGAACGGCCAGCGGAACTGTCACCTTACCAAAAGCAGGATAACACCGAGCGCAACAAACGAACTACCGTCAATATTCTTCACGTTCGAAAGCCAGATGAGTTTTACGTGACCTTGCCCCATTTCCAGCAAGCCATCAATACCTTGCAAAAGTTGGTGCAGGAAGCAGCTGCCGCGATGTACCAGAATATGGTGCCCAGAACCAATTGGCAGGTGGGCGATATGTGTTATGCACGGGTTCAAGCCAAATGCGATTCGCAGGTTTTATGGCATCGTGCAATAGTAACAAAAGTCATACTACCTGGTATAACTTGCCAAATAGTCCGCTTCCAAGTGCAGTTAAGGGACTTGGGTGATCTGGTCGATGATGTGCCCAGTTCTTCTCTAGCCAATATCGATGAGGCGGACATGCGCATTTCAAGCAGCGCAAAGCGCTGTCATTTACACGGAATTCGGGCTATTAGTGATGAATGGTCCAAAGACGCCATTGAATTCTTTATGGATCAGTTGCAGGCGTATGACGATATCCACGTGACGGGACTCGGACATACAGAAAACTCTTTGAGCGTTGTTCTATGGGGCTCTCTTTCCATAGTCAGTGGAGCGTTTTCGCCCGCTCGTATAAAGTACGTTAATATCAACAAGGTTCTTCTAATGGCGGGAATGGCACAGAAGGATGTCAATTTCGATAATGAAGACCAGCAATCGATGCCGGAAAATGTAAGCGTCAGCTCCGCAGGAACTGATCGCACAAAATCCATCGACTTCAAAGTCTGGGAATCCTTTATAGACAAGGTTGATAGAATTGTTAAGACAAAAAGCCTAAGCCCCATTGATTCGCCAGGGGGGAGAGTCGGCTTCGAGCACAACGAGGACATGCCTCCGCTAGCACTGCTTGAAGATTTAGGAAACACCAAAAATACAACTGGTGAGACAAAACCACCCGCCGGTTGGATTACACGACGTAAGTGCGATAAGGCCATTTTCACGGCCATCGCTACCAATGTGACCTACGAATGCTGCATCTACTTGACTTTGGCCAGCGATAAACCCTTCATCGAGCATGTGCGCAATCTGCTGGTACGGGAATACAAGACACTAATGGAAAAGCAACAGGAGCGATCCACCTCCTATAACTACAAAGTGGGACAACCGGTGGTGGTCACCTATCACATGGACAACCTGATCTACCGAGGAATAGTGCAGCGCCTAAAAAACAATGACGATGAATACACAGTCTACTACGTGGATTACGGCAACGTGGAGCTGGTCAAGGCTGATGAACTGCTTCCATATGCTCCGTTCCCGGACCTAAATGCAATGTGCTTTCTGGTGGAAATTCATGGAGTGCGGTCAAAACAAGGAAAGTATTCTATAAAGGAAATGGATACGATCCACCGGAATTTGGTCATGAAGATGAGCAGTGTCCGTATTGTGGATGCTCAAATAGTGGGTTCGAACAAGCTGCCCACATGCCAGATCAAGGTTGGCAATGTTGACATTGGCACCATGATGATAGAGTGCGGAATGTCCGTACCAATTGAAAAGCAGGCAATCAAAAACAAAACCATGTATTTACCTTCCCAAAAAGCTCTCCAGGAGTTTAAAGTATTTAACGAACTTGACAACCTGGCCTCCGGAGAGGGAGAACTATCAGACGAAGAAGCGCCGCTGACCCAGTGGAAGCACGAAAGCATTTCATCGGTTCAGCAACCACCCACGAAGAAAAAATTCCTGGTAGATCATAGGGAGGTAGAAGCCGCCTATTTCGGGGATCAGGATTTTGATTGCCAGCAAGCCGCACAGAAAATGTCCCTCAATAATAGTTTGTATCTCAACGACTTTGGTAAATACGCTGGTGAAACAGCCGCCGAAAAATCTGGACTTGATGAATCAGAAGATGAGTCACACTCGAATTCCTCTGAAAATATGGATATGGAAGTATTTGCAAACAACGATGGCAGCCAGTTGAAGCCGCTAAATTCTTTCGCTTCCGATCAGTTGAAGCGCCGCATTGCTTTGCGTCAAAAGGTGAATGCTAAAAATACAATTTTTAAAAAAATATAAAAAATTTTCAAAATTATGATTACATTTTTTAAGGAAATTAAGGAGACCATCAGTTTTTCACCTCTGGACACCTCGTCGGTGAGGTCTTTCTACGACGGCAGTGGAAGCTTCAAGACTCTGAGCCTTCCCAATGGAATAAAACAGTTCCAGTGCACCGTGGACAACGTTTTATCAGCCACGGAGTTGCAGATCGCTCCATGTCTTTCGGAGTTTACCAAGTACGAGATCAGCCTGATACAAGAGACGAGCACTTTGATCAAGGACGCGGAACCACTGAAGAAGCCTAAGGTAGGCAACTTATGTCTGGCCCGCTATTCGAGGGATAAACAGTGGTACAGGGCCATTATCAAGGAGATTCCTCCAATTGTATCTCCAACCAGTGAGCAAGCCACAGTATTCTACATTGATTTCCATGACACCGAAAACGTTTCGTTTAACCACCTAAAAGTTATGCCCAGTCAGTTATTTATGTTTCCATTGCGGTCTTTCCGCGTCAAATTGCACGGCGTTAAGAAAAACAACAATTTTGAGGACAAATCAGTGCGCCAGGCACTGCAGGCCTGCCTCTGCAGACACTCGCTGCTTTTCGCCCGGGTACACTATCCTCTCAATTATCACGAGAACAATGCTGACCGCTCTAATAGCGAGTCTCTCATCCGCGTGGAGCTATTCGAGAACAGGCACAAAAGGAAGCTCGTGTACCAATCTTTGTGTGAAAATTGGATGTTCCTCAAAAAAACCTAAAGGCTAATGTCACACAGAATGTGAACATTAAAAATTTCTTTTTATTAGTTAGACTATATCTACGCTACATAAATGAATATGTATGACAGTATTAATTGTTATTTTTAGTTTCTGTTATCATTAAAATGTGGAAATATTTTTTTTTTAATTTAATTTCAAGCCAGAAAACCGATGATTTTATATTAATTAAATTGAAGTCTGCTAATTTTTATTTGTTCTGAACTGGGACTTCTCTTATTTAGATAATATTTTTTAATCAATCCTTTTTGCTGGGTTCTATATCTTCAAGCTCTGATATAGTTTTCGAATTTGATCTGAATTTTACTTTTATAAGTAGTGTTAGTCGCCTCCCACCTGTCCCGCAATAGAATCAATAAATGGCGCTGATTGTTTTGTAATTATCCATAAATTGAATTTATTTCCTTCATAGAATGGGATTCTTTTCATTAGTTCTCATTGAAATCTTTATCGTAAGTTGTAAATATTTTAAAATTGTTTTGTTTTCATTTGTTTGTTTTCGTATTATTATGATGCATGTATTGTGAAATTTTATTTATACTTAATGGGTTCACTTAAAGCTACAAATTTTAACTAATGCTGCAATAAACCATTAAAACAATCCTTTAAAATAGCCTAGAGAAGTTGCAACTACTATAAATCAAAAATATGCTACGTACATCGAAATTTGTTATCCAATATGACAGTTGTGTTCGCTTACGTTCGATTGCTGGCAGAGTTTTCTCTTTAATTAGAAAAATACAAATTATATAACAAGTTGTTAGATGGGTGTTCGTTTTCTGTGTATGTGTTCTTCGCTTAGAATGTGCTTAAGTTCTGGAAAAACTCGAAAGTTTCAAGACCAATTTCGGCTAACTTAAATTAACTAGTATGCTCTTCTAGGCATGGATAAGTAAATGAATAAACTTAAGTCGAACTAAACTACAGAAATGAAAAGTATCGCGGCATATAGATTTTAATCGATGTATATTGCACTGAACTAGGTGTAACATTTTACTAAAGTGGGTTAAAATCTAAAACCTAAACGGGATTAAAGCGGTTGACGCGAATTGTAATTCGAATCCAGAGGAAGAGAATGGGGAACACTTTCACATTTAGCTTCTTAAACCACATCCAAAATTTAAGATTAGTAAAATGTAATTATTGTGATAATTGTTTCTTGTTTGATTATTCAACAAGAGTTGGCAATCGCATATGTTAACTAAATATATAGTTCGATAAGTAATACTAATTTGTTGTTTTGTTTTGTTGTTTTAACCACAGACACACACAGTACACACATAGAAGAGTCATAAACAGCTACCTAGGTAATGATTATATTAAACTTTAGTTCGATTACGAAGCCCATTGGAACCGAACACCCTTAGGCCTCCACCGTGAACGGATCGCGCGAATGGTGGATCTTCAGATGCTTGTTGTGATTGGTCTTGGTAGTGGAGCTTTTGCCGCAGATGGTGCACGTGAACGGACGCTCTCCGGTGTGCATTCGCCGGTGCTCTATCAGATAGTAATGTCGATGGAAAGACTTATCGCACTGGTCACAGGTAAACTTTTTGGTGCCGTGATGTTCGCGTCGATGTCGCATGTAGTTGTACTTGCGGATAAACTTGCAACCGCAGTACTCGCACGTGTACGGCTTGATCTGCTTGTGCGCGTTGATGTGGTTTTTGAAGTCCAGCTCTCGCACGAATGCCTTTGGGCAGTATTCGCACTTAAAGGGCTTCGCCGTCCGGTTGGCGTGTACCCACGAGTGGATCTTGAGATTCCATTTGGTGGAGAAGCTCTTGCTACAAATTGCGCAATCGTATTGGGGCTCCGTTGAATGCGTCGCCATATGCGCCTTGATGGACGTCTTTGCGAAGATCTGCTTACACATGGGGCATTCCATAGGTTCGGCGTAGTCAAACTTATCAGAGTGGGCCAGCCGTATGTGACGACGTAGCGAGTTGGCGTGCACAAACCGATCGCAGCAGTACGGACAGCACTTCGGCTTCAGGTCGTGCGTTTCCTTGTGCCACAGGAAGCGGGCCTTCGAGGGCAAGACTTCACCGCAGTGGCACACGTATTCCTTTTTGCGCACCATCATTTTCGTGTGGCGCTTGCGGTGTTGCGTCAGATTCGAGTAGCGCTTGAACTTTTTGCCTGTTGTGTGTAAAAAAGGAATTAGTTAGGGAAATATAAAAGCTTAAGTATGATGCGCAGATAAGTATTTCTACTACATCAAAATGATCAATTACATTAAAACTCATCGACCCATGATAAGGAATAATAATAGTATTTGAATTACCGCATATCTTGCACTTGAGAGGCGTTTGCCCCGTGTGCATCCGCATGTGTTCGACCAAGGCGCTGCGCACCACGAACTTCTTGTCGCAGACGTAGCATCCAAACTCCTTCCAGCCCAAGTGCCGCTTTAAGTGCAAGGAGAAGTTCTTCCAGCGGTAGAACTTCTTGCCGCAAGTGAAGCATTCAGCGGGATGCTCGGTGAGATGGGCGTCATAGAGCTTTACGGACGGGAAATCGGTACGACAGACATAACAAAGAAATATGGATTTTTCCATAGCCTTCTGCTCCAGCTCACTAAGGTTGTTGCGCTCCTGTCCGAGCTTGGATTCGTTGTAGGCGATGAGCATTCGATACAACGCTGCTAATTTAGCTGCTGGCGTCGTCATGGCTAATGGCGGCAGCGTCGGCTTTTCATCTAGCTGGTTGGGTGGCTTAATGTCATCATCCACATCACAGTCACCATCACCGCCGATGCCCATCAGCTCGGAGTCCTTGACATCAGCCAAAAGTTCGGAATGGTCGCGCATTTGTTCAACATCCTGCTTTTCCTGGCACTGCTCCTGTTTTATCTTCACTATGCCATCTTTGGAATCCTCAACCTCACCACCCTGCAGTATCATCTGCTGCTGTGGCGGTATCATCGAAGTATTGATTTGCGGCTGAGTGCAAATAAGACGCCGATTTTGCCGCACGTAGTTGTGCTCGCCAATCATGTGCGCATTGCGCTCTTTAAGCTTTTCGAAAATTGCCTCGCAGTGAGGACACTTGTAGAGCTTGCGACGATGCGGTTTTCGCTGGGCAAAAGCAGCCGCCTCCGCTGCCGCCTCAGCAGCAGCCCGTGATGTCGAAGCTATTGGTGGACCTGCCAGCATAGCCGTTGACGTACATGCAGAGGAGGTGGCCGCTGTCGGGAGGACATCTTCCAGATGACTCCTTCTCGAGCTAGATGAAGCCTCATCATCCACAGCATTAAAGTCAAAACTGTTGGAGTTTAAGAGATGGAATAACCTTTATACGATGTCTTCAAAGATTAAAATTCCCATGCTTACCGTTTTTGCTCCCTCTGCTGCGCGCTGAGATCCTGAGCCGGATAATAGTCTTGCCGCCAATTAGGATTGTAGTCGCCAGAAAACTGGTTTCTGAAATAGCGCTGCGAAATGTCCCCATAAACCTGTAAGGGATTCAAATTGTACTTCGTTTTGGATAAAACCGAAATGAAATTTAACTTACCGACTCACTCCAGGAGTTCTCGATGTCGCAGTTGCTTTCTTGTTCGGAGATTTCACCCTTAGCGGGCATCTTCTCATCGGTGCGAATATTCAGACCACCCACCAAACTGCTTTCCGTGCCAGCACCAGCAAACGACGACGACGTTGTGGACGCGGAAGCGGAGGGCAGGTTGCTACTGCTGCTCAGCTGCTCCCGCTTGCAGGCGTCCAGGTCAAGATATTTTGCATCCTCGTCCAAAGCAACGTTACAGCAATCGACGGCCGCTAGAGCAGCGTTAAAGTTAGTGGGCTGGTGGCTGACCACATCCTGGCTCTGATTGGAGGGAGTGGCTGTTCCTGATTCCGCACCACCCTGATTCTGTGGATCGTGCTCTGGCTCTTGCTGGTACCATGACTGCAGCGATTGGGTCTTGGCCACCCGGAATGTAGCATTCATCGAGTCGTGGTCCATTGAATTGCTGGACGACGAAGCCAAAGTGGCCGCATTGGTGGCATCGCTAACCCCGTGCTGCTGCTGATGATGATGCTGCTGCCTGGAAAAGGGATTGAAGTATGTGGCCGTCGTGGCCGTGGTAGAGGCCTGGTGGTACAGAAAGTTAAAGTCCGGCGGCTGTAACGTGTTTTGGACCTGGGCTGCTGAGGAGGTGTAGGAAGACGACGAGGATATCACAATCTCATCCACGTCCATGTTGTTGTCCGGCAGGATGTACTCCTCGCCCGGCTTGGCCGGTGCTTTGGAACAGCTGTTACTGCTGCTGGCGAAAACTGATCCCGCCGAGGGAAAACCTGCACTAGCATTTACCACGAAAGTGGTGCTGGTTGCGGCCAGTGGCGCCGGCTGCTTCGAGTTCGCAAACTCCAACAGCACCCGGGCATCGTCGTCGTTCACCGCCGAGTGATGATGCAACAGTTTGCGGCTGGTGGTCAGGTGCTTCTCCAGAATGCTGCTGCTACTACTCGGCGCTGGCGCCTCCACGGTTTCACTCTTTACCTGCACCAGATCTCTTGATATGGATGGGTTGTTGCTGGGGGAAGATGGTCTGTCAGTCTTTTTTGTTGTCGTCGCATTCGCTGGTGCTGTTTGTTTTGGTTTGATGACTAATTTCTTAGGCCCACGATGCTGAGCGGGAGTTGAGAAGCGCTGCGGTAACAATGTAGTGGTGGGCTCGACCTCGACTTTCATGGGCGGCGGCTGTGTGAGATCCTCGGGAGACACTTCTGTCGCCGTTGCTGAACTAGGTGCTGCAGCCGTGCTTGCCATTCGAATGACACTGGTAGTGCCGTGCTCAAGACTGGGCTTTTGCTCCAGATCGGCATTAGCAGGCAATGCTACGTTGTCGTAATCATCCAAGGGCTCTTCCTTCTCCACCTTGACGAGTGGTATGGGAGCCACAGCGGCAAACGGTCGACTTGCCCCAATACGACTGGAGGCCACAATGTTGCCCATCAAATCTAGGTACTCATTCATATTAAGCGGAACATCGCTCAGTACAGTAATTCGATTCTTTTTGGACTTTGTAGTGGCGGTGGAGTTAGAATTGGAGGCGGAGTTGGACGCGGAATTGGAATGATTGTCCGCCAGATTGGAGGTAGAAGCTCCAGCAGCACTCGTAGAAGGAGCCGTGCACAATGGAGGTGGTAGTGATGCCGCGGCATTTGGCTGCTCCTGCTTACGCTCTTTTTCCATCTCACTCTCACATCCGCTGCTAAGGCTCATGAACTCCTCCTCGTCCGACGTGCGTTTGGAGCCTCGCTTCGGCTTTGTCTTACGGGCCTTTTTCGTTGTCTTGCTCATATTACGGCTGTGACTGTTTTCCTCCCGCTCATCGTCCCCGTCTTCTTCCTCGGGTGGCGCTTCATGCTCGTCTTCCTCCTCTTCATCCTCGTCATCCTCATCATCATCGTGTATGTGCAGAACACTCGGCGGGGATTGATAAATGCGCTCGATCACGGAGAACTCGCCGTCCTCTTTTTCCACACATTCAACTATATGCTTCGGCGTCTCCTGGACAATGAAGTCACCATTGTCCCGCTCAAGGTAGTGTGCCACCGGTGATTCCGCATACCGCAATACCGAAGATGAGGTGGTGGAACAGGCTGGCGATGCACAGGCCACTGCCGCTGCAGCATTAAGCAGTGCTCCAAACGGAGAGTTTGTCTGACGATTTGAACGTAGACCAGATCCCGAGGTCGAGGGGTTGTTGGAGGAACTGCAGCTACTGCTGGCCCCTAAGCCGTAGGTCGGCAAGATCGGTGGCTGTTGGTGACTCTGTTGGCTCGGCTGCTGCGACTGAGGAAGCTGATGGTGTTGACCCTGATTTTGCACTAAATTGTGGATCTGCACCTGTTGCTGTGCCGGCGGCGGTGGTGGCGGATTCAGAAATACTTCCGTTTGCGGCTTACTCGGCTGCTTGACAGCTGCAGTTGCATGTGAAGTTGAGACCGCTGCTGTCGTCGGTGGTGCCAGGGCTAGGTTGTGTTGCATGGCCACGCTTTGGGACTGTGGCTGCTGTTTGTTTTGGTTGTGCTGAGATCGAATTTGACTAATGGCGGCTCCATAGGCGGGAGGTGGTTTCTGGTGCGATTGCTGCTGGGTCTGCGGTGGAGTAACCGTCTGCTGTTGCTGCGTAAATAGCTGTAAAGAGATTCGGGTGGTTTAAGAACGAGATTCAATTCTAAAATAATGTGGAAAAATCAATGTCCAATCATAAAAGGTACAGTGCCCATTATATATATATTTGTTTGTCTATACTTTTTGTAAGTACAATTGCTTTTTTTCTTGGCACAAGAAATTTAACGCAAACGTGGATCTTGTAATCTTGGATGCACCCTTTTTGACCAGATAAAAATGCTTTGCAGCTCACCTGCAACGGCGGAGGTGGGGGCAAAGCTGTGGCGTAGCTGAACTTCAGAGCAGGCTGATGCTGCTGCTGCTGTTGCTGCGGGGGCTGCTGATGTGAAAAGTGAGCCTGCTGTTGATGGCTAGCGAGGAAGTGCTGCTGAGGCAACTGCGGAATTACCAGCGCGGCTGTTGAGGCGGTGATACCACGCCCAAAGCCCGTCGTCTGTGACGGCTGCTGCTGGTTGAAGCGATAATCCGGAGTGACCTGCGGCTGGTACAAAGTGGACACGCTACTCGTGGTGGGATGTGCGGATGAGCTGGCTCGCACCTCAGTCGTGGACGGTGCGCATTTCAGTGCTTTTATCGGTGGATTGCTCGGTTTGCTGCTGCTGCTGTTGCTTGCGGAGTTGGAGGTGGGTGTGGAGCTGGTTGTGGAAGAGCTGGCTACGTTGGAGCAGGCCGCCACGAGGGAGGAGGATAGTGGTGGTGGTGCTGGTGGCGGCACAGGCGCTGTTGCAGCTGATATGGTATTGACCACGACTGGTTTAACATCGCCGCCAGAAGGTGGTGATAAGACGGCCGGTTTCTCATCAGCACTGGCTTCGCCTCCGCTGGATCCACCTCCAGTTCCTCCTGTCAACATGGCGGCAGCGAGAACACTACCCATACTGTTGCCAGCGTTTCCAACGATCGTCATCTGCACCAGTGCCTTGATCACCTGCTCCTTGGGATGGGTCTCCAAGTGATCGGAGAGATTCATTCCCGCATGCAGGTACAATGTGCACACGGGGCATTGGACACTGTTGTCGACCATGATGACAATTTAAGATTGTTCTATATGTGGCTCCTGCCTACTCCTGCTCACTGGCTGCCCCTTCGCTCTGGGAGCCTGGTTTCTAGCTTTTTAGTGCGACGGATGACTGGCTTGGCTGCCCTTCAGAGTCATAAAACCACGTATCTCCTTGGTTTGGCGTCCATCTTGCTCAATCCTCTGATTCGACACGGGTGAGCTGCAATGGAGAACATAAAAAATGTCAGAATGTTGGTGCCAGAAGTCTCTGTACCAGTCCCTGGGCTCATTCTGCGCTCCGATATCAGCGTCTTCGGTGAAACGCTACCCGATATGCGAAGAATGCACCGTCCGACAATCCAAGTGATCGAGTATCCGCGGTATGCGTGCAGCGTAATCTTAACAAACGCGGTTTTACGAAATTAATACAACTTTATGAAGGGGTGGATACTTTCACAATAAACCCTACTTCTACTTTTGGGGAGGCGATTTGGATTGAAAGCCAGGAGGAACCCTACGAACACCAGATATCTAACTTTTATCAGTCAATCACACTTTAAGAAAATCTTGCAGAATGAGAACTACAAATATGTTTTACTATCGGGTGAAGCCACAAAGAATCAGTACAAAACTTTCGATGCAAGTTTCTTTGTAGTGACTAATTTCTTTAAAAGCCACCAAGATAAAAGCATGAGAAAAAGAAAATCATTTGAAGAAAGGCTGCTGAAAATAAGACCACATTTCTCAGATGGTCATTATAATGATTTTGAATAACCAGTAATTATTTCTTTTTTTAGAAAGCTTCAAAATAAGTACATTGTATCATATTATTCATTGTTAATTAGTGAGGATCTCAAAAGTCATTGTAAGAAACAGAGGTTACAGGAATATCGACTAAAACAAAGCGGACTCAACCTCAACAGTCACCTAAAAGTCTATTCCCCATTTTCAAAATTAGTGGGGGTAATTTTTAAATCGATTCTATTGATTAGTAAGCCCACGTCTGATATTTAAGTCCATTGATATTAACATTATTATCTAATTATCAAGAATGGAGCTTAAGACCAACATGCGAATTCTGATTAGATGGTCCTGCTTGGAAGCGAGGAGAGGCTTTTAACTTCCAGGTGTGAGTGGTGGAAATGGCGGATTGGAATGCCGGCCGCAGATGAGTGATACAACTTTTGGAGCAGCTTTTTTCGCTCGGGGAGCCAGAGCAGCAGGAAGAAACGCAATCAGAATCGGAAAAAAGAGGCAACGACCCAGACCCAGCCTGCTGACGAGTTATTGCCCGTTCCTCTGGTTTGCCTTTTGCTGCTTGCCTTTTGCAATAACTTTTGCTTTTATTTATAGTCTTTCTGTAGACCAATACTTGCTGGCTTCTTTTTTGGGATTTGGCCATCTCTGCAAGGGTGGCTCTTTGTTTTGGGGGCAAAGGACAATGCGAGGGCTGCACATAAACAGCGGCAAACAAATGTCTACGTCTGTTGCTATTGATTTTTCCTTTGCCAAAGGTTACACACACCACGCACACACTACACCCACATGCACACACAGACAGTTGAAAAAAGAGGAGCACACGGTGCGTAAATGCATTATGATTTATTCCAATATCCCACTTTGCAGCAACAACAATTACAGCCAACCCTTTTTCCAGTGTGCACGCGCGCGTGTGTGTACGTTAATGTTGCTGATCTTGCCACTTATTGTACGCCTTTTTCTGATGCTTATTATTCACATAATTACAGACACACACAATTTAAAAATGCACATATTTCCGCTTTTGTTCGCCAGCCATTGCCATCGATTTCGTTTTCGTTTCCTCCATGGAATGGAATGACACTTCCACGAAGAGAGGACGCCAGCTAATTACCAGTATCGATCGAGGAGTGAGAGCGAGCGGCTGAGAGAGTATCCTTGGAAATGGAAAGAGCGTGGTGCACCTGCGGCCGCTTGAAGATGGAGAGGCGGTGGATATGGAGGAGGAACAGGAGGACCAGGAGCTCCTGACTCTTTTCTCTTCTTCTTTTTCTCGTTCAATGACACAGAAATCTTTCCTCTCGTCTTCCGCTTTGTGCGCTCCTTCTTCCAATATACAAGCGAGCTTTTTATATGTTCGAGTACAACTACGAGGCCATCGCTGCGTTTATCTCCCTCTGCTGTGTGTGTGTGCGTTTGTGTGTGTTGGAGTGCGTGTGGCTACACACAAAGTAAAATTTTCAAGCACGTTTTTCATGCACTGTAAGCCGTTTTTTGTCTACTGCCGCATCGAAATCGAATAAACGCCACTTTCATCTACACTTTGGTGTACAATTCGTGCAATTTGCTGCACTTTTCACTACCGAAAACCGTTTAAATCGTTTTCACCTTGCGACAAGAAAAATTACAACACCAGGCGCTGAAGTGCTGCAAAACGTATGCGGGCTGCGGGAAATTCCCAGCACTAGCAGTGGTGGTATTTAAATCTGAGCAGTTCTTTAAGCTATTTTCTCGCTAAATATTAAATTTTTCGGTGAAACCAAGAGACGGGAGTAGCAAAAACTAGATTAAAACTATTTATACTTTTTCAGGTGTTTAAGTTAGAAAATATAACGAAATAGTTTCTTAATCGTTTATTACATATTGTTAATATTATTATCTGTACCATAGCGATTTATTTCCCATTAACAATATGCATTTTTTTTGAGTCCCTGGTAAGGGAAATTTTTCAAAGAAGAAGAAGAAACATCAAGCCGGATTGCAGGGAATTCTTTGGATAAATTTGTCAACGTTCGCTAAGATTTTCTCGGATTTTTGCATTAAATAATAAAAAAAAACAGATATGGCAGATAAGGCGCAGGAACAAAGTATTATGGACAAGTCCATGCGGTCGGTTTTTGTGGGGAACATACCCTACGAGGCCACCGAGGAGAAGCTGAAGGAGATTTTCAGCGAAGTGGGCCCGGTTTTGTCACTGAAGTGAGATATTTTATATATAGCCATGCAATACCCCACTGTAAGGCACTTATTCCTAATCCTCCAGACTGGTCTTCGACCGGGAAAGCGGCAAACCCAAGGGCTTTGGCTTCTGCGAGTACAAGGACCAGGAGACGGCTTTAAGTGCCATGCGGAATCTGAATGGCTATGAGATCGGCGGCAGAACACTGCGGGTGGATAACGCCTGTACGGAGAAGTCGCGTATGGAGATGCAGCAGCTGCTTCAGGGACCACAAGTGGAAAATCCCTATGGCGAGCCCTGCGAGCCGGAGGATGCTCCCGAGCTCATCACCAAAACTGTGGCATCCCTGCCACCGGAGCAAATGTACGAGCTGATGAAGCAGATGAAGCTCTGCATCGTGAGCAATCCTTCGGAGGCACGCCAGATGCTTATGCTCAATCCTCAGTTGGCCTACGCTTTGCTCCAGGCAATGGTGGTTATGAGGATCGTAGATCCGCAGCAGGCGCTCGGCATGCTTTTCAAAGCCAATCAAATGCCTCCCGTTTTGGGTGGAAATCCGCACCAGGGTCCTGGGAACCACTCCATGATGGGACAACAGCAGGTTCCGCAGCAGCAGGTGCAGATTCCGCCGCAACAGCAGCAGGCTCCTCAGCCTCCAATGCCCGTCCCCGGACCTGGCTTCCCACCCAATGTCCATCCAAACGATATCGATTTGCGCATGGTGCCCGGTGGACCCATGCCGATGGATCACAGGATGATGGGCCGCGGTATGGACCAGGATTTGCGTGGTTCTCTTCCCAATCCAGTGCCTCCGCCACTGATGGATCCGCGAACTCGTGCCCAGATGCCCCCACAGCAGCAGGCGCCAACGGCCCCTTATCCCAGCGATCCGCGCCAGCGTCCCATGGATCCCAGGTTAAGGGCAGGACCTGGTCCTCAGCAGCAGGCACCGCCACAAGGTATTCCCCAAGCACCGCCACCAACACAGCAGCAACAGGCGGCCGCTCAGCAGTTACAGAGCAGACTAGGCGCCCATGGAGTCCTGCCCTCGGACGCCTCCGACCAGGAGAAGGCTGCCCTTATTATGCAGGTGCTGCAGCTGTCCGACGAGCAGATTGCCCAGCTGCCCTCCGAGCAACGGGCCAGTATCCTCATGCTCAAGGAGCAGATTGCGAAGAGCACTCAGCGCTAAATCTACTCCGACTAACACGGTTGGAAAATAACTTTTCAGTCATGCTTTCTATAGTACATTCAATATGAATCAATTAATAAAAAGAAAATTTTCACGCAAGAATTTTTAATAAGCGGAATGGTGCTGTGTTCAAAGAGCGGAGACTAGGGTCTGGTGCAACTTCTGTACGGTCGTGTTGAGCATTTGTCGAAGCACATCATCCTCAGCACAGTTTATGACCTGAAAAAATGACAGATTATCGATATTTACGCCTTTAGAAAGCAGCTTCTACGAACACTTACGAGGGTTTCCAGGTTTATTTCCGCACGTTTCCCGCTCACCGTTACTGGCAGCAGATCGCCCTTGAACATTTTTGGCACGCAGTTGTCGCCGAAGGTGTCCTGTAGTGTCTCAATTAGGCACTCCCGAAAGCGCGAGTCCTCTGACTTGGTTTGCTTTGTGGCGCCCTTCAGATTTGTTCCTCCCAACTCTGACTGCATGATGCAGGCGAGAACGGCATCGGCGTACACATCATTCACATGGGTCGCTTGCCACTCCATTACAATGATTTTCTGCTCCACAGTCAGCTCGATGCAGCCGAAAACCCGCAGCTTTCGCTCCGCCTCCAGCACCTCCACGCATCCGGCACCAATGCGATCTAGCAGGAGCTCTAGAGTGGCCAACGAGCTGCCCCAAGGAATCGACTGACGTTGTGTTACAACAGACATGCTCATGTCCGTGTATTCTGTGGGTATTTTTTGATTCAATGAATTGAAATTTTAACAAAGGAATTTATCAATATATTACTTACTCCCCAGATCAGAAGGGGCCAACAGATGGTACTTGAAGTCGCGTTTAACTAGAACGCCTGAGAGTTTGCTTCCCACCTCCGAGTTCTTGGCAGCGAGGCTTCCCATCACCTTGGCGGTTTTCTCGCCACGGAAATAAAGGTCCACGGCATGCGTGTTTCGCGGGTTGTAGAACTTAATATCTGTACTCGCATCTGCTTCGTATTCCCTCTGTAGAGCCAACTTCAGACGCGACATCTCGTTCTGCTCTCCGTGGACGAGCACCACATGCGTGGGCTTTAGTAGGCGGATGAATTCACTAGTCTGCTGGTAGTCCGTGTGAGCCGAAAATGATATGTAGTCGACGGACATGTTGAGCGGCAGCTTCTGACCCGACAGTGTGGTGATCTCCTCCGGTTCGGAGAGAACGGCTTTGGCCAAAGTGCCTTCCACGCAGTAACCGGCTATGATCACTCCGTTCTTGGGATCTGTACACCAGCTCTCGAAAAGCTCTCGCGACAATCCCGACTGCATCATACCGGGCGAAGCCATGATTACACAGGGCCCTATATCCTCGAAGTGATCGATGCCCTTTAGGTTGGAAATGTGGCGGAAAACAAAGGGATTGTTTACCGCTATCTGTCGTCGAATTCGATCATTCATGGCATTGATGTACGTCTGGTAGACAGCCATGCACTTCTTGGCCAGAGAGGAGGCATAGTAGATGGGAATCTCGTGCAGATCCGGATTTTGTGACCAGAATTCATCCAGAATAAGTAGCAGTTCTTGGGCACGGCCCAAAGCAAATACAGGGATCAAGCATCTGCCGCCTTGCTGAACTATTTTCTGCACAAGCGAGGTAAATCGGTTCTCTCGATCCTCTCTTTTCTCGTGGATGTGAGTGCCGTAGGTAGACTCTGTGATTAGAACATCCGGCTTCATGGGTGGCACCTCGGCGGCCATCAAATGTCGATCCTCCTGCCGCGAGAAGTCACCAGTGTACAAGATCTTGATACCAGCAATCTCTATCATGAACATGGCAGCTCCCAAAACATGACCAGCAATATAGGCACAAAAGCGCACGCCCATTACATCGCGCTCCTCGTGGAAATTGATCGTCTCGATCTTCTCCATAGAGGCCTCCAGATCAGCTTCTGTATACAGCATCTGCTCGGTGGATATGTTACTGATCTTAATGTAATCGGACAACATCCATCGGTAAATGGCTTTAGTGGCATGGGTCATGAAGCAGCGGCCTTTAAAGCTGGTCTTCATGAGGAACCAGGGCAAGGCGCCACAGTGATCCAAGTGGAAACTGACAATTATACCGATTCACCATTAAAAGTTTAATGTGCATTTAATCTCTACAGTACTCACTGTGAAATAAACAGCAGATCAATTTCATCCGCCTCTATTAGATCCACGTAGGGCAGGGCATCCATGCCGGACAATCCCGGATGGATTCCGCAGTCCAGCATGATCTTCTTGCCCTTGAATTCCAGCATAATGCAGGAGCGTCCAACTTCCTGGCCAGCACCACTGAAATATAAACGCTACCGCTGAGTTTCGTGAATATGGATTAAGTCAAGTTTCCTTACAGTGGCTTGATCTGCAGCAGGTCGCTTTCCTCATCTGGCATGCGTGCATCACCTGTTGCCTGTGTCATGATGTCTAATACAATGTAATCAATAACCAAACAAACTTTACAAATCGCCGGCAACAAAATGATGTGCTGGGCAGTGTGACCAAAGTTTATTGACTGCCGGTAAAGACCTGTTCACACAAGAGCTGGAAGATACATTTTCTCTTTACATTTGGCTTGCAGTAAGAAAGTTAAGGTTTTGGCGTAGAATTATTAAGAAAATGTATTTTTAAATACTTTCGAAGTAACCATTCATCTTTTACATATAGACATAAAAAAATCTGGCTATTCATTTTTCGTGATGCTTCATCACGTCCAGTTGGGCCTCGCATGACCTGGCCACACCGATTGCCACACGAAAGTCGAACAAAAAAAGGAAAACTATTTTGGACAAATGGGAGGATCCAGCTACGATGGTGAGCAGTGTTAGTTATCGGATACCTTCCATGTAACTTATCTCTCCCATCGACCTCACACACAGTGCTCAGGAAGCAGGCGCGAAGCCTGGAGAACGAGATCGACCTGAAGCTGGTGGCATTCAGCAAAATCGGAGCGGGCAGCGGAGGAGGTGGAAGCGGAGGATTAGGAGGCGTTGACACATCGCCGCTCCTGGGCGAGCACGTCTTCGATTCGCTATCGGAAGAGATCGAGCAAATGCTGGAAAAGGTGGGATAGGTGATCCAAGTCCATGACATGGTACAGGGATTATCATATGAAGCTGGTACTAAGCCCGAAAGCAAAATAATGCTAATGCTAATTAATTGCACCCGCACCCAAAGACTGGCTGGTTTAAAACTAAAGCTTTTTAAAAATGATTATTAGCAAAATTCAGCACATAATTAAAAAAAAACTGCCACGATTAGGATGCTGCTATAATAAACATTTCATTACTTTTCAATTTTCCACAAAAGCAGCCTCTAGGAACGCGTGAAACAAATGTATTATTTTATTCGGGTTTTGTTTTATATTCTTCGATTTTTGCTAGATTCTTTAAACGAAAACATATAATCCGCTTAATAAATTAAATACTTAAATAGATTACTTAAATGATAAAAATGTACCGCCAGCATAATTTTGAAACCCGAAAGTAAAATATGGATTTCTTGATTGCGTTCTGGGCATGTTCAATTTCCGAAGAAGTGAATATAATTATATCATCATTCTTAATTGCAGCTATCCTCGCTAAATGAGTCCATGTCCGATTTGCCCTCCTCGGGAGCAGCCGCCCTGCACACACTGCAGAGGCATCGAGAAATCCTACAGGGGTACCGGCAGGAGTTCAACAAGATCTGCGCCAATCATACAATGCGTATCGAGCGCGAGGAGCTGCTTCGTGGCTCTGGATTGGCCACCAGCTCCGGCAGTCCTTCCATCTCGGGCTTGAACCGGCGAGAAATGTACCTGAAGGAGAGTGGGCACCTCAACAGCGCCAGTCACCTGGTCAACGATCAGATTAACATTGCCATTGAGACGCGTGACCATCTGCACGCCCAGCGACAGGCATTCAAGCGGCTGCAGACCCGCTTTAACGATATCTCCAATCGATTCCCACTGATTTCCAGGTGAGATAGAATAAATTATTAATTCGATTTTTGTATAATGTATATTCACAGTCTCATTCAGCGCATCAATATCAAAAAGCGACGTGATTCACTGATCCTGGGAGCAGTTATTGGCTTCTGTGTGATCTTGTTGCTACTCTACGCCTTCAACTAGTGATTTGCAGCCCCGATTCGGCCAAAGATAGAGCTTGCATTCAACTCCATTACAGACAATTGCAATTTTAGTTTGTTTTTTCCGACGGTATATGTGTATGATTAACTTGTGATAGCAATAAAATTTACTATATAAGAGAATCCCAGCAGCCCTAGATCTTAATGTCAGGCAGCAATCAATAACTTTAGGCAGACAACAAACATAACAACTTATATACCTAAAAGCAACCCAAAACATTAATAGACAGACCTAAGTTGATAAAACGATTTCAATTGTACAGAGATGGCTGAAAATCCCCCCGAAGAAGCCTCTCCCATAAATCATGCTGAGGAGATTCCAGCCGCGGAGGATGCTCCCAAACTAGTAACGATCGCTGAGGCGGTTGAGGGGGCAGAAGTCCAAGGTGAGGCAGCTAACGCAGATCAAGGCGTTAAAGAATTAGTAGATGGAGAAGTCGCATCAGTGTTGCCTACCGAGGATGACCAAACCTCAAAGGAAGGTCAGGAATCTACAGCTAAACAAAAGGGTCTGGTTACCGCCGACGAACGGAAGCGCGAAAAGCTCCTGAGGATTAAGGAACGGCTCGCCCAACATAAGGAGGAAGAGGCTTCGCATGCTGCCATGGTTGAAGCTCCAGTAGAATCTGAGGAGATGCAGGACGACGAGGCCAGGGAGGAACTCCATTCCTTGGAATCGGGCGCCGAAGAGTCGGCAGATGATTTCGAAGATATACAGGCCATCCTCAATGAAAAACCCCCAACACCACATGAAAGCGTTATTGCCGAAGAGGATGTCGACTCTGAGGGCAGCTTTGATGAGCCATTGCCCAGGTTGGGAGTGTCCTTAAAGAGTGAGTTTATCCGCGGGTTTGAAAGCCTGCCCAGCATATCGGACATATCACTCGATCCGGAGCCGGAACCAGCCCCCGAACCGGAGTCTGTTCCTCAGAAATCCTTTACCAGGCCGGGCTCAGAAGATGGTAGAGTACAGCAGGATGGCACAGAAGATCCGGGTGAGGGGGAGGCTTCGGGCTCCGATCAGGATGCTAGCACTGCTCAAATTGCGGCGGGTGAGTCCGAAGAGGACGACGATTCTATTCTTATGGATGATCTGCCGGATGAGCAAGCGCAGACAGAAAAGCAAGTCGTTATTGGGGAGGAAGTGGATACCATGGCCATGTTTGCAGTGGCCGTCGATGCAGAAGTGGAGCCCCAGAAGGAGTTGGTTGTTCCTGTGGAAGAACCCTTCTGGTATCGCCTTACTGTCGATTTCCTGAACAATCTTATCAATACCGTGGTGGATAATGTGGAAAGCGCCGACAAGAACAAGGAGCACCTGTTGGACAAACGCAAGATGCTGCTGGAGCTACAGCGCCTGGTAGACGACTACAGCTTCGAGAAGTACCAAAACACCCTCCTAAACAATGTTGTGTGTGACTACTTCCGTCGCAACCGTAAGTTCAACAATTTTCAGCCACTGCCACCAGACGTTGCCGCTGGCGAGTTCATCCGCTACATGAATGCTCTCTACTCGGTGGACAATCTCATGGAGCGGGTAAAGATGATCAAGATGAAGTACGGACACAGCACGTCGCGTGCGATGCTGGAGCTCAATTCGTATTCCGTCCTCGCCTTCAACGAGGAGCAGCGCCTAGAGGGTTTCATGCGTAAGACCCTCATCCGCAAAGACATGGATCGTTTGAAGCGCGCCCTGGACAACGATCTCAGGCGCATGCAGGACCTTCGCAACCAGATCAGCGGGAAGCGCTACGAGCTTAACTTGAACCTTCACAACCTAGCATTTGTGGATGAGGTGAGCGTATGCTTTTAGGAAAATTTAATCTTGTATATAATAATGAGTACATTCTTCTCCCACAGAAAGTGATGAAATTTGAGAGAGTTACTGAGACGTTGACCATTTCGCAAATGCTCTGCGCCAACGAATCCATAATACAGTTGAGCAAGCAATTGGAAGGTAAGTTTGTAAACTCTAGAACATTAAATTTAACGTTTAATTCACGTATGTATGTATGTGTAACTTGTACAGAAAAGTGCAAGGATGTTGCGGTCATGCAGTCGAACTACAAGAAGTCGATGATCGAGGAAACATGCGTTCGGGAGAAGCGGGACATGATTGCCTACATGCTCTCCAAGGCAAGGGCTGAGTACACAGACCGTTTTGAGCGGCGGAACAGTCTGCGCAAGGATCTGACTAGGCTGCAGCTGGAGCACGCCCACCTCAAGGCCATGCGGGCCAAGCTGGAGGTCAAGGGCGGACTGCTCTTCAAGGCGGGTCTGATGTACGACTACGACAAGTGCATGGCCGATATAGAGACTCGCCGTGCCCATGTCCAGGCCATGAAGAAGACATGCAACGATTTAGGGAAACGCATTAACGCTGTGGAACACTCCAAGCACCAGTCCAGTATTTCGATACGATATCTTAGTTAATTAGGATGCATTTCTAATTTTCTAAGGATTTTCACAAATAAATTTGAGTGCATCTTGTATGACTATCACCCATGTGTGAAAATGTTGACCATTAAACGATCTTTTTAAAATTTTAAAAAAGGGGATTCAACTCAAATTTCTTCTGGGAATTAAGCAGCAGGAAATTTTCCGTTTCCACGATGTAGCGGAAAATTACGCTTTGATTTTAATTTAATAAAGATATTTCCGTAAAGGTACTTCCCCACCGATTTCCGTTGTCTGTGGACAATCGATAGAATCTTGTGATATTTTTGTGCTTGTTATCGATAGGTGCGATAGTCCGGCCCTGGCAACCAGCTGTTCGGCGATGTGATAATAATTTTGGTTTTTTTTACCCAACACGTTTGACCCAAAACAAAATCCGCATTTCTGAATAAAAATCTTTATAAAAAAGCAGAGATGTCCGTGCTGCCCAACGCCGTGAACAATGAATCGTCGGTGACGGCGCCCAGGATGTTCGGCGACCCGGATCTGGATCGAATGGCAATGCAGTATGTTGGAGACATGCACCACTACCGCGAGAACATCGTAATCCCCAAGAGCAACGGGCCGGTGAAGATCAAGACCAATGAGGAGAAGTTAATCGAATCTGCGGTGGAGAGCTGTGGATTCAAATGCGCCATGGCCTGTGTGATGGGTGGGTGACTATCTCTGTTTCGCAAACTAATTGTTCATAATCAAAACAGGCACTGGTAAAAAGATGCTTGATCTATCTACGATAATTGTCTTATAGCAATACCTATTTATACGTTTCTTCAACCTCATAATTATTATTGTGTTTAACAGCCATTATCGGTACAAATATTTTTAATTAAGATTATTATTATTCAAAAAACAAATTAAATCATAATATGTTATCAGTTTTATTTCGAGTAACTAAATTGTTAAAACAACTTTACGACTATTCAGGTTCCCGTTTTGTTAGTAACTAAAATATAAGATTTAAAATCAGTCTATATGCGCATTTTCAGGCTATGGCTTGGGTGCAGCCTTAGGTTTGTTTAGCGCCTCCGTTAATCCCAACATGGCCGATCCCTTCGCGAATGAGAAGAAACAGACGGCCAGGGAAGTTTTCCGCGAAATGCGCTCCACCACCCACTCCTACGCAAAGAACTTCGCGCTCATCGGATGTGTATTCTCCGCCGTGGAGTGCACCATCGAGAGTGTAAGTCACCCTGATCGAAATCGTTTTGCAACTATGTATTAATTATACCCCTTTCTGATTTTGCAGCATCGTGGCGTCACGGACTGGAAGAATGGCACCTACGCCGGAGGCATCACCGGTGGACTGATTGGCCTGCGGGCTGGCGTTAAGGCGGGCATCATCGGCGGACTGGGATTCGCCGCCTTCTCCACGGCCATTGACTACTACATGCATTCTAGATAGGCTTATATTCCTCAGTTACCTTGTTTCGTATAAATGTTTGTTTCTAACTAACGCCTACTGATATGCTTTTGTGATTTGTCGCTAAAGAAACTTTTTCGTCACGACCTGTAATGGCCCCCATTTCCGGTTAGCTCTCATTTGGAGCCCTGACATTTGAAAAAGTGCAGCTGCCACACATAAATATTGCCCTCCAATCAAAAAGGCACTGTGTGGCATAAACAATGTGCCGCAGTCTAGCTTTCAAATTCGGCCAGTGAGCTCCCGACCGGTTTTCTTTTCGGGGGAGCACTGTGTCCATTTTTGTGGGAACGCGAACGGGAATCTCGATCCAGCAGCAAATTTCCAGTTTCGGTTTTTGTTCAGTTCGACTCGAGCGGCGGGCAGGTAGAGATCGTTGGTTGGCTCCTCTGCGCTAACGTTTCTGTTTTCGGCGTCAGTCCTCGCGCGTGTTTCTTCTCCAGACGAGGATGAGCATAGTTCCCCAAGCAGCTGCAAAAGTGCAACAGCAGCAAGATCGCCAGTAACCACAGCAACGCAAACGGGTTTCATTCGCACTCGACGGGCATTTACTTTTATTGGGTGTGCGGTTGGGTCGCGTGCAGTTCACGGAATATGCAAAAGCCTTCATCATTAAATTAAACACAGACTAACGACTAGTAAGCACATGGAACTTTGCCACGGATGTGCGTCCTCCTCCCTTGCGGTTTGTTGAAAGAAAAGCTTTTGGAGGAGATGTGACAGAGATCAAATCTCTCAAGAGAACGTTTACAGTGGACATCGGATAAGGTTCATCATAATGAAACTTGTTTCTGATAGCGTTTTCTAGGAACATAAATTAGATGGCAAAACAAAACTAATGAAAACAATTTAACTTTTGATTAGTATTGACTTTAAATAAAAGAAGCTTTCAAAATTGAGTTTTAGGTATTTTAAAATCTCCAGAATCTACAATCTAAGCTGTGTCCACTGTACTTGCCTCCAATGCGATCGTGAGTCACAAGTGTCTGGGCAACATTGGTCTGGCTGTGCTCGGTTAGCTTCGTCAGTGTTTTGTTTATGCAACCAATTCCAGAGCCACAAACACTTCTTGTTTGCCTTTCTCATCGGCGGCAGCTGCGAACAGCTCAATTCTCCGTTCTTCGCTCTCGTTTCTTGATTCCCGATTCTTAATTCCCGATGCCAGCCGTCATCAAGTTCAATGGAACCAAGTGACACTTGCAATTGCGATCGCATCTAATTGGTCTTCGGCCAGTGAATCAAATTTTGAGTAATTTTGAGCAGCTGTGGGGGCTTAGCTGAGTCAACTGATGGTCTGTTTTTGGGCTTCAACGCCACTTGTTCCCCATTGAGAGACAAAGTCTTATCTTATCGCAGAACAATCTACCCGAAGCTAAACAATACAGTACGACTTCTATAACTCGAATTCCCATCTTAGTACTTAGTACTAAATAAATAAAGTAGTAGATTTTGTAAAAATTATTAGAGTTTATTAAAAAGTTCAGACAATCTAAGATAAGGCTAACTTTTAATCTGTTTTTAGGGAATCTTTGGAAAATATGATGATATTAAAAATAAAAATAGTATTTGTAATAGAAATTGCTCTTGGATTTAAGTTACAATTTAATATTTACAGCTTATTAATGAAATACATTTTAGATGCATTTGTAAATGTAACGTAAATCGCATAGCTCTTGCAAATGGATCAACTGAGATTCGCAGCAAATCTGTCCAGATCGCTTACCTTAACAGATCAGTTACTGAAATCTATTGTTATATATTTTGAATAGATACTGAAATTCGGCTTAGAAGTGCAAGACTGTAGGACTCTGGCCAGCTGGGTTGGCAACTAGAAATTAGCTGGCGAAGAAAGCCAGAAAGCAGGAAAGCAAAGCTGACGACCTTGCGAGAGGAAGATAGCCGTAGAAAGAAAGGGGAGGGAAGGAGAAGGGAGAGTCCAAAGCAGGGGAGAGATGACTCAATTAGAATTCACTTTTACTTTACTGACCGTTTAGATTACAATCTCAAAGCTGAGAGCGCGGGAGAGTGAGGGTGAGAGTGTAGCCCCGAGAGAGACTCTCTTCTCCTGCTCACCGATATCTAATCAAAACTAATAATGCCGCAGGCCACGGCGGCTTTACTTGATTCATTAATTCAGTTTTATTCTGCGAGGCAAACAGTCCACTCGCTGAGTGCTGCGTTAAAAAACAATAAGTGAATATAAGAAAAATCTAAAAACAAGGAGTGCACTTTCAAGAAACGGAAAAGACACAACTAACAGAGTTCGAAATCTAGTAAACCTGCATAGGAAACACCGAAACCGAATCATTAAACGATACTATAATGAGGCAAAAGCTTCTGCTGTTGGTGAGTAAATATTTCAGCCATCCAAAACAGTATCCCTATCTTATCGCACATACTTTGGGTTCAGATAGTGGGATCAGAGAGTGTTTTCCGTAAAGCTGTTCCCCCAAAGTGCCAAAGTGTGGGAGACCTTTTTATGAAGCACAGCGATGACCTCCTTCCGGACGGCCAGTTGGCCCAGAAAAATTAGGATGTCACAGGTTATCAAAAATCTGTGAGTCAATCAGATGAGTCGCGCCATTATGTTTTCCACTTGGAAGTACAACGTACTAGCTTTCAGTTTTCACTCACCGCTATCAGTTGAACATGTTTTCCCACAAATTTATCACAAGTCTTCAAGACACATGAAAGCCGCAATAGTACGGATACCAATCGCAATATGTTTCAAAGCGCTTATGAAAATGAACCGGAGTCGTGGGGATCGTTGGAGAAAGATGGCCGAGATGCTTTTATCCTTATGTGTAATCGATAAAGCCGAGGATGTAGTACTTGATATTATAATGTTAAAGGTCTTCGGAGAGTAGTTGCAGCCGACCAACTATAGGCACCTAGATACATACATAATCGCATCAATATTAATCAATGTTATCTTTCTAAAAAAAACCCTGATGTAAAATTTACTTGCTTAATTATATAAATATTATTTGCTGTGTAAAGGCTAAACCGATCGATGACGGAATAATTTCTTTGTTTTGTATAGTGACCCAGAAATGATTGATTTTTATAAAAATGCGCACACTTTTGTAGGTTGAGTAAGTAGACTTATACTTTAATACAGTCATACTTGTATTTCTAAATGTGCATTGCAATCAATTAAGTGTGGGCAATTAGCAATTAGATGGCACACTTGCTTCTTTAAAGAAAATAAAATTACTTGTGCTGTATACAAATTGCAAAGAGCTCTGGACTTGCAGTGCAATGATATTCGTTACTCGTCGCAGGTTTTGGAACTCTTAGAAGTAGCCATGCAATTATATTAATGGCGCCAACCTTACTGGTCTCTAAAGTACTTTCGTCTGTCTGAACACTTGTACTTCGGTGCAATCGTGACATATGAGAACCAGCTAAAAATCAGATATACAACACCGCTCCCATGGTCAGAACGATGGAAAATGTGTCGAAATTTTCAAGGGACACGTGCTTATTACTCAGATTGTTTTCCCGGAAAATTTTATATTCTCAGTCAAAGTCAACTCCCTAAAATATTGTTTTTGTGCACGCAAATTGTACAACGGATACATTTAAAGACCGAACTTTGCATTGTTTTTAAAAATTGAGGAATTCCCAAAAACAATCCAAACAAGTAAAAACTCTTTAGTCGAGTTCCCCGACTATCTGATACCCGTTAACCAGCTAGTGGAAGGGCGAAGGAGAAATTTAAACACTACCCTTTTTTTTCGGTTTGTGGGAAAACGTTTTTTGGCAAATCGAGAGAAATTTAAAAAAATAATGTACATATAATGTACATATATAATCTTGAGCATGATCAAGAATATACATGTATACTTTATATGGTCGGAAACGTTTTTTTCTGCCTGTTACATACTTTTCAACGAATCTAGTATACCCTTTTACTTATGGTCGGAAACGCTTTTTTCTGCCTGTTACATACTTTTTGCTTCTAAGATTTCTAAGAAAACTGAAAACATATAAAACTTGTTTTGATATATGTATGTAAATTGTAGGACGGTAATATTAAATAACTTATACAAATTAATACAATACATTAATTTAAGATCAATTTACCCTTAACACCCTTATTTCTTTTAGTTCCTTGCGGGAGCGGCTTTGCTCCTGGCCACTCGAGTTCGGGGCCAACATGAGGACATTCCGTACCAACCGGTGACCAATATCTGCCAGACGTGCCTGTGCCTAAGCAGTCAGGACGGAGATCATCGGGCGCACTTTAACCTGGACTGCTCGGTGAGGAATTTCGAGCACATCCTGGCCCGCTGGCCGAAGCAGTTTGGAAGCCAGGCGATTGCGTCCGGAGATGCATCAGAGATTGTGGTCTCTTACTCGGGCAATAGGATCAAGTTGCTCCAACAGCTGCCGGCCACAAATGCCAGCTTAACTCTCTCCTGCCGGCACTGTGGCCTGCAGGATCTGCAGGCTCCCCTCTTCATGGACGTGCCCAATGTAGATGCTCTTTACATCAGCTGGAATGAGCTATCCGATGATGCCTTAGTTCCGGAACTCTTCAGGGGTCCTTTTCGCAACACCCGCTACGAGCCGATTGGCTTGCGTGACCTGGACTTAAGTCACAACCGTATAGCTCGACTGGATCGCCGACTTTTCGAGCACACTCCTCACTTGACCAAGTTGAATTTGGCCTACAACAAACTGAGTGCCCTAGATGAGGCCACCACAGCCTCCATTGCATCGGTTGCTACACTGCAGCGACTGGACCTCTCCCACAATGGCTTGATGTCACTGCCAGCACAGCTTTTTTCAAAGCTTACAAGCCTCCGTATCCTGGATGTATCCGGAAATGAGTTTGCCACTGTGCCTGTCAGCTTGCAGCAGTTAGATAAGTCATTGGTTCAACTCAACTTGGCAGGAAATACCTTTCTTAGCTTGAAGGAGAATAGCCTTCAGGGCCTAGTTTCCCTGAAACGGCTAAACATAAGTAGCATGCCATCCCTAAGAAGCCTGGAGAAAGGAGCTCTGAACTTGCCTGCACTGGAACACCTAGATTGCTCTCGGAACTCCAAGCTGGAGCGCTTGGAGCTGGCCGATCTGCTAAGCAGTCGGAATTTGTCGCATGTAGACTTGTCCAGGAATGCACTGACCACCCTGGTTCTTAATGCCACCGGTTCTAGCAACAGCAGTAGTAATTCTTCAAGCGAACCCTGGCCACGCCTCCGTCGCTTGAGCATCTCCGGAAATCCCTGGTATTGCAGCTGCGAACTGTTCAAAGCCCTGGAGCTAACTGGACTGACCCACATCGACCGGGAATGGGATGGAACCGAGGCACGCTGTGAAACCCCTTACCTTCTGGCCGGATCGCCGCTCTCCAATTTGACAGCCGAACGGATTTGCACAATGGTGATCCCCAAGAAATATCGCGAGGTGGACGAGGAGCCACCGCGATTCCTGCGGCGCCGCTATATAATACTCACCGCCATTATAGCCAGCATTGTCCTGGTAATTGGTCTCGTGATCGGATTCGTCGTGGTCTGTGTGCGCCGGCGGCTCAAGGGCAGTGACTACGGAGTACAGCCCATCCGGTACACCAGTGTAAGGGGTAGCAATCTGTCGCAGTTCTCGCAGCTGCAACCCGCTTCGGTGGCCAGCAAGTTTAATAATGTCCATGCCGGATGCAGCAGTGGGGTGACTGCCAATGCCTAACACGGTGTTGAAATCCTAATTCGGTTCAAATTCCGAGCTAGCTGCACAAGTTTCGAGCCAAAGATGTCCACGACAGTGACGCGATCCCAACCGAAAGACTTCCTGTGCGTGCTATCCTGTACATATTTAGGTGCTCCCTGTATTAAATTCCACAAAGGAGCTGATCCCATTGCCAGTCCCTAACCCCTTGTATTTAGTGAAGCCATCGATGTTTGTTATGTACTTAAGATCCGCACATTAGCGTATAATAAAACATTTTTAATTCCAAATATAGTTTTATGTAGTGTATGTGGGCAAGGATGAGTTTAATCCATCTAGTTTGATCATTGAAAGTGTAATTTTTAAAAAACAAAAAAATTATGTACCTTTAAATTTTCAAAATAGTTAAAATTAATATAAATAATGCTTGGCCATGTCTCGAGTTTCTCTCAATTGCTTTCCCATATGTAATTTCTCGAGTGGGTCTACTAAATAAGTTTTATTTGTTGCTTGCTAATTTTTATTTAGTTTTAAAAATGGTAGCGAAACACAAAACGAGAAACAACTGAAAGGCAGAAAGTTGTGTCTATCTCTCCAATTGGCTAGATAAATGATAAAAGCTTAAACGGATAATACCCAGAACTAAGGAGATAACAGATAACAGGCAAGTGAACAACAAAACAAACAGCCTAACCCTCTAGCATTCACTTTCGAGCAGCTCCTCCTCAGCGGCGGCCACAGGTGGTGGTGGTAACTTAAACAGATTAATTGCTTGCTTCTGAACTAGAAATTGACGCATTTCAGCAAAGTTATCACGCTCCTTGTGCTGTTTGCTACGTCGCTTGAAGGGCTCTCCGTCAGCAGAGTCTGAATCTGAGTTGGTGGAGGAATCGTAGATAGGGAGGGGTGTTGCTTCCGCCAAGCGATTATCCTCCTGCTGCTCAACCTTTTCCATTTTGCCAAACAGCTCGTCCACATTTATGCCCTTAGAGGCCAGGACCTCCCGCTCCTTCTCCAGCATAACTTGTCTGATGGGATCGATGCGATCCTTCAGCTGTTTAAGGACAGGCTTAAACCTGCCCTTGGTAATACGCTTCTCGAAGTTAAGCAGTTCCTTTTCAGGCGAGGGAAAGGGAGCATTCTGCTCAGCTTCAAAGTGATGCTCCTCGTTTTCATCGTACATGTATGCATAGAAGTCATCTTTCTGCTGCGGTGCATCCACGTTTTGCGAGAACTCGACCCTAAGAATGCTCTCGGGGAATTCATCATCAAGATCCTGCCTGGGTTTCGGAAACTCTCCTTCCAAATCCAGCTGACTGTGCAGAAACTTGTTGTATACCAGCATCAACCGCTGGAAATCATCACAGCAAACGGCCAAGGCATTTTCGATGCCATGCATATTATTTGCCACGGCCACCAGCTCTTTGGAGTTGCTCTTGTTTGCAGCCTCTGTGACTGTAAGTTTTTGAAGGGTCACGTCCAGAGCTTGACACTCAGCGGCCACAGCCACCATACAGGCGCTTAGTTTTAGCGAAGAATGCTGCAACACAGCAATTGGTCCACTCCGCTGTTGCTCTGTTTTCGTTGCATTCAGCTCAGCCAGTTCCAGCTGCTTTCTATTCTGCAGGGCTAACGCTAGATTACTAAAGTGCTGCTCCTCCTCTTGCACCAACTGCCTCACCAGGCTGTCGATTTTCACCAGATCCTCGCTCAGCTGAGAAATCGAGGGACGAGTCGTGATGGTGAGTGCCAGCCGGAGCAGGTATTGTGACTGCACATAGGCGAAGATGTTGTGAAAATCCTAAAAAATTTGACATTTAATAAGTCACTTTAAAAGGTTTAATACTAATAATAATATTTTAGATGTACAGGTATACATTTTTGTTGTAGGTTTTACAGAAAGCATTGGCGCATTAACAAATTAGGAGAAAATAATTAATAATAATAGCAATTAACGACTACAAAGTGCTTATCATTTGTGTTATCTGTTGAGTGCGTCATTAAAGATTACCATATCCTCTGGGAATAGACAATATTGGCCTATTGTTGATACAGCATAATAATGAACAGCCAGCTTATTTATATAACCCTTCGTAAGATATTTTGTAAGCTTCCTCAAATCACATTTACCAAAATACACATAGACAATTGCTTACCTTTATGTGCTTGGGACTGTAGTCCGTGACATTGTTCTTGAAGTACTCGCACTCCCGCAGCTCTTCCATGGGCGCATAGTAAGCGCCGTACTTTGTCGACAGGGGATAGTCCGTCTCCAGTTTGCGGGTGGCATCGTACAGGATTTCGGTAACCTCCTTGGCGGCCGTTATGCAATCCCATGCGCGCTCGATTTGACGGGATCTGTAACGTAGTCTGATTAGGTATGTATACCTCACTAGACTGAGATCTCTTGGATTACTCTATAAGTTCAGCCTGTTTCATGATGATGATCTCCTGAAAGTACGTCATATTTCGACGGATGCAATTGCCGAACTCGTCAATGGTCTTGACCAGTTGCTCCAACTTCCGTTCCACGATTTTGTTCCGGCAAACGAAGACGCTCTTGACAGCGAACAATGCAGCAAAGGTGCCTGAAATGAGGATGGATGGTACCATGGTGTACCGGATGCCCCGTGGAGTTATCAGGTGCTCCAACAGAGTGGCTCCCAATATTAGGCAGGCGTTCCTCGTTGTCAGCAATTGTCGGCCGTGACCCACGTTGGAGGATGCCTGCAACTCCTGCATGCAGTGCTCCAGTGCCTCCACATGGTCCACCAGCAGGCGCTTCGAGTACAGGATCTTCTGCAGCAGGTGATCCTGGATTACCTGGTTAGTTATGCACAAGTTAGTTGGTTTATTTATAGCAATTGCTTTGCCCCACGCCACTCACCTGTTTTTGTTTAAGGTCATCCGCCAATTGGCGTCGCTCAAAACGTTGCTGTAACATGAAAGCATTACATGCATAATTTGCATTATTTATTAATAAAAATATCTATATTGTTGCCGATGCACGCACCTTGAGCTCCTGCATGTTTCACCTTTTGTTGTTTAGAAAAACTTTATATTTTATACAACACTGACTGTTTTTAAAATACCAAAAATAAAGCTAGCATGAGATGGTGAAGGATATTCGAGACGTATAGGTATTTTAGCTGCTTTATAGCTATATTTAGCTTGTCGAATGGTTTTGATTTTGATCGCTCAAAAGAATAATGATTAAGGTTTTAGTAAGTTGCAGGTATATCTATTTGAAATCATTTCTGAATGATTTGCACATTTAATCGACTTTTACACCTATCCACTTATTAAAAAAAAAATATAAAAAGATATTCAAGAATAATTTCCCGGGACAACTGTTGAAAGGGTACGGTATTATTAGGCGGCTAATATCTGGTCTCACTGCGTCGAACAGCTGCGAATTTTGCAAAAATTTGTTTACACCTTGAAAAATTAACAGATTTCGTCCGTTCTTATCATGAACGAGTTCAAAGTGCCCGCTCCCCTGCCCAAACCAAAAGTAATTATAACAGAGAAGCCGCGCTCTGAAGTTCCTGCAGAACCACCGCCTCCGCCTTTGAAAATCCCAAAAACACCCAAATCCTCGCCAGCGGCCGTCTGTCCATACAAGGTTCCCAAGTGGTCAGCTCCGCCAGCCGAAAATCAGAACTACAGCTTTGAGGTGCTCAAATCCGGTCAGATCATCGACACTGTGCATCAGCTGCAGCAACAGGCAATCTGGACTTTTGGCCGTTTGCCGGAGAACGATGTGCCCGCCGCCCATCCGACGATCTCACGCTTCCACGTGGTGCTACAGTACAAGCCTAAGGCTCCACCAAAGCTGGAGTCCGATAAGGAAGGCGATGAGATGGGTGAAGGGGACGAGGAGCCAAAGAACGATCAGCCAGAGGGCTGGTACATTTACGACATGGGTAGCACTCACGGAACTTTTTTAAACAAGCAACGCGTGCCGCCAAAGGTCTACATCCGCATGCGGGTTGGACACATGCTCAAGTTGGGCGGCAGCACACGCGTGTATATTCTGCAGGGTCCCGGTGAGGATGAGGAACCGGAATCAGAGCTGTCTGTAACCGAATTGCGTCAAAAGAGAGAAAAGGAGCTGGCTGATGCAGCCGTGGAACGAGAGTTGAGGCTTCTGGAAGCTGAGGAGCGAGAGCGCAATGAGGGCGTCAGCTGGGGTATGGGTGATGACGCCGACGAGGAGACAGATCTTAGTCACAATCCCTACGCCAGCACCAATAACGAGGAGCTTTTCTTTGACGACCCAAAGAAAACGTTACGCGGTTTTTTCGAGCGAGAGGGTCTAAACCTAGAGTACAGGTGCGACGAGCTGTCTACTGGCTCCTTTGTTTGCCGGGTGGAGCTTCCGCTCGACGATTCCAATGGCAGGCCAATCATTGTGGAGGTTAACCACAAGGGGCGCAAAAAGGACTGCGTGGTGCAATGCGCCCTGGAGGCTTGTCGAACGCTCGACAGGCATGGTGTGCTGCGTCAAGCGAACCAGGAGGCCCAAAAAAGGAAGCTGCTCAAGAATCGGGACTCTGATGACGAAGATGAGTTTTGGGATCGCACTGGAGATGTGGCTCGTAAGAAGCAGCGAAAAGAGAATGCCGGAGTCAGTGTCACCCTTACCTATGAGGATTTGGTAAGTCCCAAAAGCCTTCTTGATCATTGACTGACCAACTTTTTCACAGCTGAAACAAGAGATTGAGCTCAACTTAGAATCGGAAAAGGTAGAGCAGGAGATTTTAACTTACCAACAAAAGGAAAAGAAGCTGAAAGAGTTGTCGGCAAAACAGCAAACTGAGGGTGATGATCTGGACAACTTCATGGACACGCTCACCAAAGACGTCGAGAAACTGGACAAGACGGAGATCAAAAAATTAAGGGTTAGTATTTAACAATAATATAAAAAATCATTAATTCAAGACCTTGCCTTCCAATTAGTTGGAGCAGAAACGACTCAAGGATGAGCACCAAAAGGTGGAACGCTTACTGAAGATAGCCAAGCCCACTGCTCTGCCATTCACCACAAGCTTTGCTGCTGGTTCTAAGGAGTCGGTCGCCCAGAAGGGTGGTGCAGTGAAAAAACAACTCCCCATGATTGGCAAGAGAAATCAGTTTAGTAAATTCAAAGTGGTCAAAGCGCCACCAAGCACACAGACTGTGCCCCAATCTAATGCATTTGCCTCCGATGAGGAGGAAGTCGAAGAGGAAGAGGTCCAAGAAACAGTAAAGGATACGGAGGGGGACAATTTGGAGAAGGAAGTGACAAAACAGGAAAGTACGACAAAGCCATCGACTCCAGAAAACGATAACTTAAAGGATACCGAACTCCCTGCTCAACCGGAAGTTAGCAAACCAACAGTTAGCAAACCAACAACGGAAGTCTTAAAACCAGACAACGTGAGGTCATCAAAAGTTTCATCGGAAGTGCCCCCAGATCCCAACGACACTAATACAGCTGAAGGCACCAGCACCCCTGCAGAAGACTCCAGCACGCCAGCAGAAGACTTCAGTGCCCCAGCAGACGACACATCGGAACCGGAAGAAGCGCAGAAAAAGCGACGTCAACGGCAGCGACAACGCACCAAACAGCGCCAGGATGTGGACATGGACCAGAACGAGCTGGCCGAGCATGAGGACACCGAAAAATACGCCAAGTGGGTGCCACCGTCCAACCAGAGCGGCGATGGAATCACACACTTGAACGAGAAGTTTGGCTACTAGCCCATTGGTAGCCCTAAAACACCGGAAATGTTTAGTTTACAAGTACTGTAAAACTAGTCTACACCCGTAATTGATGTATTATCTAAGACCCTCTCATTGTAACTTTGTAAATGTTGAACCCCTGAACGTTTTCATATGTATTTGTTTTGTGGGTCTTCAGTGGTACTTCAAGCGGAGTAGAGAAGCTTTTCACCACCATTCCAGTGCTGGCAACTCCCCTTCGCGCTGACATTCACCCCTATTTTAAGTCGAGTGGCGGCTTCCACGAAACGATTCATCCGGCGATTCGATGAAAATTCCTGCGCACATACACAAAATGAACGCCCACTCGGCTCAGCCATTTTCCGTCGAAGAGGCCATCGGTTCGCCGATGGGACTCCAGTACTTGAACTTCCAATTCAGTTACAATTTCGTCGCTCTAACCGCCAACACGGTCCGACGGCTGAACGTGAAAACGTGTTTTTAGTTTACCAATAGCCCGTAGTCTACTGCTAATTTGTTTTTCAAAACCGAATGGCTTTAGTTTAATTGCTTAATTCATTTTTGAATATCGATCTGATTGGACTCAGTCCACCTTGAAGTTTGGATCGATTTAATAGGCCACTCGCTTGCAGTTCAAACAAACCGAAGGCTTCTAAACACCACCTGAACGTGTGGGTGGTGGGATTTTTATATAATCTGGAACATTTTCGACAACCTCTCGGGTGCGGAGCTAGTGGCATTGGTTTAATGCGTCCGTCACGCGTTTCCCCATCAGCCGGAGCACATGTGCGGGTTACATTTTAGGACGCGTAACAGTCCGTCTCAGAAGACGTCCCTCCGCTGGGGCGACTGCTGTCTAGCCTGATCTAGTGTTCCGACCGTGATTCGAGTTCCTAGCCGGAGACCTCATCCTCGATTTCAATCGACCTACTGCTACGGGACTTCCCGCATCCACCAAGAGCCCTTTGGAGCAGGAAATGTTGCATAAGCCGAGGAGCATTTGATTGGCGCGCTTCTCTGATTGACGTCGCTAAGCTCCAGAATCGAAAATCGGCGTCCGCTTGAACTTGGCGCACAAATCGCAAGACAGAGGTGAGTGGCTACCCGCAAATGCGATGGGTCATGCGCAGATTGTTGGGGGGATTACCCCTGTTAGTCCGATGCGCTCCGTGCTTTGCTCAATTTTGTGAATGAAGCAGCCACAAGGGGGCATTGTGGCACACGGATTGAGGCGTTCTCGCGGTGGCCGCTTGCCTAACGTGGCTATGACGTACTCGACTCCCCACACACAAGGTGCTCTGAATTGTTTATGTATTTCACATAAGCGGAGTCCCGACCATCCCGCTCCTAACTCGGTCCGTTACATAAGCAGGACACGTGCGTGCGCCTGCAATCAGAGTTAATTTCTTTCAGTATTGTTCAAATTACTTGGGAACTAATAGCTGTCGTAAATAAATTAAAAAAATATTAAATTATACATATTATTATTTTAATGTTAAGAATATTAAAATAAGTGTATATCTAAAAGAAAAGAATAGAACTAGAAGAAACTAGAACTTATTGAAAGAATATTTATTTCATATTCGTATGGCTTATCTCACATTTTAGTGGTCATTTTATTTTTGCTAAGATTGTCTCAGCATGGTCAATTTGACCTGTTTTTTGTAACCGATTTCAAACATAATATTTTTTATAAGTATCTATACAATTGTATTATTTTTGGCACACAGTACCGAGATAACTAAATCAAAGATAGTATCTAACCTCTGTAGGGATTATAATCATAGGGCCGTAGAGGTCAAACTCAATGCAATACTCCCTTATTGTGCGCTATTAACAAGGACGCATTTTGTCGTAGGTGGGCGTAACGATGGGTTGAGGTGGGGCCAGCTCCCATTATATCCTTGCAAACAAAGGTCAGGCGCACCTCAGGCCATGGCCAATGCATTGGCTTCATATTTAATATTTAATGCTTCGTGCTGCTGCTAATTAATTGAAAAACTAGTCTGCCATATTAACCATTATGCTCAAGGCTTTAGCTCTAACCCTTGTATTTCATTACAGCCAAGAGGTCAACCCCATTCCGAGAGTATCAGTTTACACCAGCGCGTGGAGAACCGTGAGTTTCGTAGCCAAGGACACGCCTGAACTGCAAGGATGATCAATATCGCCGGCGTGGTGAGCATCGTGCTCTTCTACCTCCTGATCCTGGTTGTGGGCATTTGGGCCGGTCGCAAGAAGCAGTCCGGCAACGATTCGGAGGAGGAGGTGATGCTGGCCGGACGCTCCATCGGGCTCTTCGTTGGCATCTTCACCATGACTGCCACCTGGGTGGGTGGCGGCTACATCAACGGCACGGCAGAGGCTATATACACATCGGGTCTGGTGTGGTGTCAGGCTCCATTTGGATACGCTCTGAGCTTGGTATTTGGTAAGCTTCACAGTCTATTCAAAATATTAAGAATAAGATTCCACTTTAAACCACAAATTTTAAGCATTATTTATCATTTCTTATCCTTCATCAAAACTCAGGTGGCATCTTCTTCGCCAATCCCATGCGCAAGCAGGGCTACATCACCATGCTGGACCCGCTGCAGGATTCCTTTGGTGAGCGGATGGGAGGACTGCTCTTCCTGCCCGCTCTCTGTGGAGAGGTCTTCTGGGCAGCCGGCATCCTGGCTGCACTTGGAGCCACTCTTTCGGTGATAATCGACATGGATCACCGTACCTCGGTGATACTGTCCTCCTGCATCGCCATCTTCTACACACTGTTTGGTGGACTGTACTCCGTGGCGTATACGGACGTGATCCAGTTGTTCTGCATCTTCATCGGTCTATGGATGTGCATTCCCTTCGCCTGGAGCAACGAGCACGTTGGCAGCCTGAGTGACCTGGAGGTGGACTGGATCGGGCATGTGGAGCCTAAAAAGCATTGGCTATACATAGACTACGGTTTGCTGCTCGTCTTTGGGGGCATTCCCTGGCAGGTCTACTTCCAGCGGGTGCTGTCCAGCAAAACGGCAGGAAGGGCCCAGCTCCTGTCCTATGTTGCAGCCGCCGGATGTATTTTGATGGCCATTCCACCGGTGCTCATCGGAGCGATTGCCAAGGCCACACGTGAGTCCTAGCTAGACACTAACAAGTAATACATTCCCAAATTGGAAACCGCATGTCCTCGTTGTTAGGCAAATTACCTTTGCATCTAGAAGTAATATCTGTTTTCTTTTCAATGACAGCTTGGAACGAAACAGATTACAAGGGACCCTATCCCCTGACCGTGGACGAGACGAGCATGATTCTGCCCATGGTGTTGCAGTACCTCACGCCCGACTTCGTGTCCTTCTTCGGACTGGGCGCCGTTTCTGCTGCCGTGATGTCCTCCGCTGATTCTTCGGTGCTCTCCGCCGCCTCTATGTTCGCCCGGAACGTTTACAAATTGATTTTCCGTCAGAAGGCGTCCGAGATGGAAATCATTTGGGTGATGCGAGTCGCCATCATTGTGGTGGGCATCCTGGCCACCATCATGGCCCTCACTATTCCCTCCATCTACGGCTTATGGTGCGTGAGAAGATGCATTATTAACCCCAAACTGGCAGCTTATTTCGCTAAGTGCCTGCTCTTCTCATCTTTCCGGACAGGTCCATGTGCTCGGATCTGGTCTACGTCATCCTGTTCCCGCAGCTGCTCATGGTGGTGCACTTCAAGAAGCACTGCAACACGTACGGCAGCTTGTCGGCTTACATTGTGGCCCTGGCCATCCGGCTGTCGGGGGGGGAGGCCATCCTAGGACTGGCTCCGTTGATCAAGTATCCTGGCTACGACGAGGAGACTAAAGAGCAGATGTTCCCCTTCCGCACCATGGCCATGCTGCTCAGCCTGGTCACCCTCATCTCGGTCTCCTGGTGGACTAAGTGAGTATAGGGCGATAGAAATTGTTGGATTTAATGTTTTATATTTAATAAATATTTTATTTATTTTATTTAAAGTTAAATCAATTAAAACTAACCCTTCTCTTAATCAATTTCAGAATGATGTTTGAGTCCGGCAAGTTGCCGCCCAGCTACGACTACTTCCGCTGCGTGGTCAACATTCCGGAGGATGTGCAGCGTGTGGGCGATCCCTCGGAGTCGGGTGAACAGCTATCCGTAATGGCCGGACCCCTGGCCAGATCCTACGGAGCGGCCACAATGGCGGGCAAGGATGAGCGCAATGGCCGCATCAATCCCGCGCTGGAATCGGACGACGATCTGCCAGTGGCGGAGGCACGACGCATCAACCAGGAGACGGCGCAGGCGCAGGTCAAGAAAATGCTGGACAACGCCACTGGAGTAAAGCCCTCGGGCGGAGGAGGGGGCCACCTCCAGACCCAAAGCGGGATGGCCATGCCCACTGCGGAGCAGGATAATACGGCCTTCTGAGCGGAGTAGAAAATCCCATGGCATCTTGGCAGCTGAATGCCCAAAATTAGGCTGCAGTTGATACCAGATAAATATCCGATTTTATGTTGCGCTTGTTAGGGGGACACAAATGGGGGATGTTGGGGTCATCAGATTGTGGAGAGGAGTACAGAAAGTATTAGGAAACGTACGTTAAACACACAAGTGCTCAGGTAAAATGTGCAGAAAGCTGATCGTAAGGTTTACATTTTCATTTAGCCAACTTAATGTGTATAGTTTCTACAAGCTAAAAGCGTTCTATCGGTATTTATTTTGATGTTAGAGTATCTATGTGTAAATGTTCATTATCCTGCCCGAGAATTGCATAGGAATTCCCGTATTAACCCAAAAAGTTAGCCCAAAAAGTTGAAGAGGCTATGGAAGTAAGTGCATGTATAACCACTGAGGAGAGCATTTGAGCAATATGAATTGGCATTCCTGGCGTTAGCATATCGATCATATACTATATAGATGCATATAATGTGAATCATGTGTCCTTCCAGAACGAACAAAGCTAAGCAAAACTAACCACAAACTAATGCAAACGAAACATATCAAAACAAGGCGGAAGTATATCAATATACATATCACCCGTGTAAGCTATATTGGAGAATCGGGGTATAAAAACATCCACTATATCCAAACAGTAGTCGAGTAAGTGAGCGAGTTATATAGGAATGAATTTTAGCTGCTCTCAAAGAGCAAAAACCACAAGGTACATGGCAGATGGTACACAGGAAAGCCGATCTGTATATATATATATGTATATATATATATATATATAACATGTTGCGTCGTAGTACCTAAATATATACCTATACAAAATCATATACACAAGCATATATATACATATCTAGAAGCCAGCCACTGAATTTAGAGAGTTATACCCAAGGAAGCACCCACGACACTGACCCAGAAACCTGCGAAAGAAACATTGGCAAGGGAGTTTCCGATCTATATAAACACACGCTGCCTGAACCCCGAACCTCAAATCCCAACCCTTGATCTCAACGTTACTCCAAAATGAAGCCCATTTGAATATAGTTTACCAAGAGATGTGCGTTAGTTCCTCCTTTCGAAAGCCTCTCGGCCATTTGATACTCTTTCGACGCGTTAGAAAGAACTAATTTAAATCTTAAATCTGGATTACTGAACTCAACTCAAGTAAAGGAAAATGCGTTCATATCTTGGTAAGGTTTGGAGCCCTATGGAAAATACCACAATTACATACAACTCATTAAATTGTAATAAATGTTGACTGCTTTTTGATTGAGCCTCGTATGTTTGTTGTATCGAGGTAGAGTTTTTTAACGTTTACATAAGTGAAACTAACTAAGAAGAGTTTGAGTCCATTTAGGATTATCTACCATATGATACAAGCATATCTGTTCGTTGTTATTGTTATAATCTCTTGCATCAGATCTGAGTGTGTCAATTTCAATAGAGTTTGAATCCGCTTAACTAAGGAGTTTCACTAAATTTCCCGAGATCCTACATAAGTATTTAAGTGTGTTTGTATTCCACGTTTCGCGTTTCTTTGTGCAGTTGACCAGGTTTGTAAATATGCAAATTATAATTACTCGAATCGTTTGTAAAGTTACTATCAACTAAACCAAAACCACCAAATAATTTATGCATTCAACTGCGATGACTTCGCTTGGTTAAAACAGTCGAAACGATTCTGTGTTGCAATTCGTTAAACATACCTACTTCTGTTATTGTTAACAAAACTTGGTCTATCACTCCAAGTCACCTTAACCGAAATATATGAAATGAAATAAAATAAAAATGCAAATACAAATGAAAAGGACGAAGGGTTACGATATACAGTACATGATGTATTAAAGTGAAATTAAACCGAATACATATCAATGTTTTAAGCATAGCAAAATGGCATAAATCGAAAAAAGTATTTAATAAATAAAAGGTATATATATCTACATTAAAAAGGTTTCTCTGTTGCCCCAAAAGCCGAAATCCGTCTACTTATTTATTCTATTTCTCAGTACTTATATATTTTGCCGACTAACTGTCTGGGTTGTGAAATAAATGCGAGTATTACGACCCAACAAAAGCCGCCAAGTGACGACCCGATGACAATGGAACCGTATTATCATGGCAGGTGGAAATTTCTCAGACCAACTTAAAGAGCAAAGAGCTCTTGTCGGTGTCGCATCTCATCGGTTCCATCCGAGTCCGAAGCCGCTAGACAATGCATTTTGAGATTCACAGTGACGAGAATGTGGCAACTATGCGACAGTTACTTATTTTATTTAGTCGAAAGTCAGTCAGTTAAATTGCCAAAGTCAGAGAACCATAGCCGCCATCTGCGATCTCAACTGGTTTCAATTAGCATGCTAATGATGCAGTTGCTGTTGAATCTGTTGGATCTGTTGCATCTGCTGTGGCAATTAAGTTGTAATCTCAATTAGATTGGAATCGCCCTCCTCCATCATAAGCTCATAACTTGTGTCGCTCGAGAATTCCCCCTAATTGTGGCCCCCAGTCAAGATGTCTTGTTGCAGGGGATGTGGTTGTGGCAGCTATCCGAATATCCGGTATATCCGCTATTTTCGCAAAAGTTTTCATTGTTAGCCGATTTGGGCCTTCAACTGACATTGGGTCGACTTCACCATCCCCACTTCCACGGCTGTCAATTAGTCGTACGTAAGAATTCCGCGAATGTCGCTGGCATCGTTGGCAACGCTGGAATTGCTGATGTCGCGGATGTGAAGGGAACCGATCGCCCAGAACTGATGGCTTCTACGAGCTTCTGTGATCTTCATCAAGTTGTTTATTTAAGAAACGTTTCGTGTTTTACATCTAATGGTACAGTGAATTAAGGCTAGATTTCCATGTAGGAGAGAAAGAGGAATGGGCGAATTGGTGGCTTGTCATTTGGGGAATAATTTACAATGGCGACGGCGATGATATGATGTGGTGGTTGAGTATTCGAAGGCACGTGGCGTATGCGCGATGCGGCGTCTGCTCACTTCTTCCGATAGGTGTAGCCACCGTCGGCACTGTAGCTCTGCTGAATGGTCTCCGGCACCTGGCTGGGTCCGTTGTACTCGTAGCCGGAGTCCTGGGATGGAGCACTTGGGTAGGGACCGGAGCTGGAGGACCCACCGGAGGGCGGAGCACTGTAGCTGGACGAGGGTGCGCTAGAGAAGTTTGGGCCAGAGCCGGTGGACGGAGCTCCATAGGAGGTGGACGGAGCCGAGGGATAGTCACCACTGCTGCTCGACGAGGTTCCGCTGAAGGACGATGATGAGGACGAGAATGAGCTGGCACCCACACCAGTGGAGGGAGCTCCATAGGAAGAGGAGGGTGCGCTGAACGAGGAAGACGCTCCTGAGGCTGGTGCTCCGTTAGATGAAGATGGGGGAGCGATCGGGGCCGAGTACGAGTTGGATGGAGCAGACGGGTAAGGTCCTCCGCTGTTGGAGCTCGGACTGGGTGCGGAATAGGACGAAGAGGGAGCGGATGGGTATGGTCCTCCACTGCTGGAGCTGGGTGCGGAGTACGAAGATGAAGGCGCCGAGGGGTAGGGTCCTCCACTGCTTGAGCTGGAACTGGGAGCAGAGTACGAAGATGATGGAGCAGCGGCATATGGTCCACCGGAGTTGGAGCTAGAGCTGGGAGCGGAGTACGAAGATGAGGGAGCCGAAGAGTAAGGACCTCCACTGTTGGCTGAAGGAATTGGTGCCGAGTACGAGGATGAAGGAGCTGCAGGGTAGGGTCCACCGCTGTTGGATCCTGGGCTAGGTGCCGAGTAAGACGAGGATGGAGCCGAAGGATAGGATCCACCACTGTTAGCAGAGGCACTGGGAGCGGAGTACGAGGGCGATGGAGCAGCGGGGTAAGGTCCGCCACTGTTGGATCCTGAGCTGGGTGCCGAGTAGGACGAAGTCGGAGCCGAGGCATAAGGTCCTCCACTGTTTGAGCTCGAACTGGGGGCAGAGTAGGATGATGAAGGAGCTGAGGGGTATGATCCACCGCTGTTAGCACTGGCACTGGGAGCCGAGTACGAGCTGGATGGAGCAGATTGGAATGATCCATGGCTGGAACCCTTGCTTGGGGCGCTGTACAAGGATGAGGGAGCGGCCAAGAAGCTTCCGCTGCTTGAGGCTGATCCGCGGCTAGGAGCCCCGTAGCTGGACGATGGTGGTGAGATGGGCTGGAACGAAGAGGTAGGAGCTCCGTAGGATGACGATGGGGATGCACCTGGTGCTTCGTAGGACGAAGAAGGTCCGGATGAGTAGCCACTGCTTCCCAGGCTCTGGGTCTTCGACGGTGCTCCATAGTTGGTCGATGGAGCCGAAGGCAAGGGCACAAAGCTGCTCACACTGGGTGCTCCGTAGCTGGAAGAGGGCTTCGCTGGACGCGAAGAGGGTGGCAGGTAGGAGCTGACGGGCGCCTGAGGCGGGGCTCCATAGCTGGATGAAGGTGGTGCGGGCGCTGACTTTGGAGGTCCGTAGGAGGAAGAGGGCGCCGAAGGAGCTCCATAGGAGGAAGATGGTGGGGCCGGTGCTCCATAAGACTTGGAAGGAGCAGCGGGGGTTCCATACGAAGAAGAGGGAGGAGCTGGGACTCCATAGGTTTTGGATGGCGGTGCTGGGGCTCCATAAGATGAGGATGGTGGTGCAGGTGCTCCGTATGAGGAAGATGGTGGTGCAGGTGCTCCGTAAGACTTGGAAGGAGCAGCCGGCGCTCCATACGAAGAAGAGGAAGGAGCAGGTGCTCCATAAGATTTGGACGGTGGGGGGGGAGCTCCATAAGACGATGACGGTGCGGCAGGTGCTCCATACGAAGATGATGGTGCGGCAGGTGCTCCATAAGACGAGGATGGTGGGGCGGGGGCGCCGTACGAGGATGAAGGGGTTGCGGGTCTCGGAGCTCCATAGCTGGAAGAAGGTGCGGACTTGGGAGGACCGTACTTGTTGGAGGGTGGAGCTGGGGCACCGTAACTCTGGGAAGGGGGCGCGGGCTTCGGGGGCCCATAGCTAGAAGAGGGCGGGGCACCATAGATCTGCGAAGGCGAAGCGGGTCTCGGAGCTCCGTAGCTGGTGGATGGACGACGATGATGGGGCTTCTTGGCCTGTGGCGGTGGTCCGTACGACTGGCTCGGCCGGCTTGGCGGTGGTCCATAGCTGGACGAGGGACGGGAGGCTGGTGGTCCATAGGAACTGGACGGACGTGGAGCAGGAGCCGGATAAGGGCCACCCAATGAAGCACTTTGCGATGGAGCCGCATAGCTGCTAGACGGAGCGGTGTTGAACAATGGCGCCGGTCCGGAGGCGGGTGGCAAGTAAGAGCTGGCGGGCGGAGCACCATACTTGGAGGAGGGACGCTGGGGCGAACTGGGTGGCAAGTAGGCGTTGTTCACCGGTGGCTCCGCATAAACATCGCGCACCAGCGAAACGGCCACGACGGCCACGGCGATGACACCGACAATCTGCTGCAAAAACGAGGAAATTAGTAAATTAGTAAATTTTCAACTTTAGGATCTCTACAAAAATACACTTGAACAAACACTAAGTGATTAATGTAAGCACAGTTCTAACTAAAACAATTTCCTCGACAAAAGGACGATAAACCGATTATTACTACTAAAACTAAATGTTTTTTAATAACAAAATTAAATTAATTAAACCGGATTGATTTTTAGTAGTATTTAAAAGTTGTTTTCTAATTTAATTAAATAAGAAAGAAATTGCAATATTGAAATGAGCTTAATAGATATATATATATATATTGTAGTACTTCCAATACCATATGGAAATAAGGCGAAACGAGTATATATCTTAATTGGTTCATTTTAGTTTTAGTGTACTTACCACACGCATGACTGCTGCTGCTTCTCCGGGGGATGAGCTCGATGTGATGAGCTTCGAATGCAAATTAACCGAACTGCAAAGCGGGGAGGGGTGGCATTAAAGAAAATCAGTTGAAAGTGGATTACTTGCAAAAAATAGTTATAGAAAGATTACGTTAATGTTGCATAAGTTTTTACGGGCACCAATGCGACCAAGACGACCAAGACGGCCGAGATGACCAAGATGACCGAGACTTAACCCACGGAGCGAACCTAATCGCTCGTCAATCTTGGCTCGGTCCGTCGGGTCGGCCAATGCCAAGAACTGGCCAGCAGACGGAGCGTGTCGTCCGGCATTGAAAGTGGAGCCCCTGGTGTGCTGCCACTTAAGTTGCCGTTTCTGGCAAATCGCGGATGCAAGCAAAAGCCACTGAAATCGCCAGCAAATCTCATCCGAAGCAGAGTGAAACTCACTTCACTTTTTTTGGCGCTTTTCTTGAGGGAAATTGAATATAAAAGGGATTATAGACTGAGTGTGGGCGTGATCGGCTGTGGCATAATGCTGGCTTTTATGACATTGCAAAATCAGCCACGACAGTTGGCAATTTCTTAGCGCCATTGCCATTACACCCCCACTGCAGGCGGCATGCGGCATGTGGCATGTTGCATGTGGAGTGACACATATTTGCCTCTCCAGCTACTGCTGCCAATTACTGTATCCGCGTTTTGGCCACATTCGGAGTCGTCTTGGCCTGTCCCGTTGCGACCAATTGTTGGTTTTTCAGCAATTTGCTTTATTGTTTGGCTCGCGACGCTTGTTTGGTTTTTGGTGATTGCGACAAACTTTAATTATTTTTCTAAGTCCGACTAAGTGACTAAATGACCTGCTGAATGTGAGGCAACTCATTATTGCCCATGCTTATTATGCAATTTACGAGGGTGACAAGTGCTAAGTTCTTTAGACTAATGTTGCTCCAACATATTTTGACAACGACTTGGTTTTTATGAACTTTAGTTTGGGAAATTTAGTAACGAATATTTAATCATCTGTCTGCACATAATACATTTTTTTTTCATTCAGCTAAAGATTAAAAACTATAACAAATTTCCTGATAAAATAATGTGCAAACTTTGTTATGTAATGAGTAAGAGCATTTTGAATATATTTTTCATTGTACCTGACTGTTTCAGAAATATAAGATAGTCCTGAGTTGACTATATTGAATATGATTAGTCAAAGTTTATAAGTTGTTTTCCCAAAGCACTGAAATTTGAAATGACTAGTGATAAATAAAATAGAACTTTAAACTTTTTTTACACTGTATCTGATAATAAACCGTCTTTGCTTCTTTGTACTGTGTAATAATCCTGTCTAAAGACTTTGCCACTTAGTAACAAAGATTTATGATGACGACGACTTGTGATGTATACTCGTAAGTGTACTTTTAAATAAGTTATCCTTTATGCAGCACTGACCGTTTTCGTGGGCACCAGCTGCTTCTTTGAGATTTTTGGGGGCACTTTGCAGACGATGCTCTGCCGATGGACGAATGCGAACTACACTGCTGGCTGATGCGCAGCATGCACTTTTATACAAAATCATAAACGGGCAAAGCCGCAAAAATAAAGACGCAAACGAAAAACACATACAGCAGAAAAAGCAACAACAATGCGGACAGACGAAAATCAAAAGCTCCAAGCCAAAATCACAATGAGAAGACGACGCTGGCAGCGGCATGTCTTCGCGTTTGGTACTTTATGTAACACTTGCACTCGCTCTCCGCCGGAGCCGCCAGTCCAAGCCAGCGCCACCACAGAAACCACCAGCAAGCAGCCAAAGCGGCAACCACGGCGAATGGGCGACGTCGCGTCCAAAGCTGCGCATCTGCCACAGAAAAAGTACAACAAAATAAGAAAGGCAGCGGCAACGGCAATGGCAGCGGCAGCGGCAGCGGAGGCAACAACAAGCTACTGCGATCGTAAAGCTTTCGGCATTTGCTTTTGTTTTTGCACTGATAAATCCACTGCGATCCGATGCCAAGTTCAGTGGCAACATCTGTCATCGGCTGCGTTTTTGGATCAATAAAATGCATTTTTATTGCCTTTAAGGCTTTAAAAACAAGGTTAATTTATTGAAATATGTAGGGTGGTTAAGAACACAAAGACACCCCGTATATGAGTGTTATATCACGTTTTTACCAATGCAGTCACATTCAACTTGTGTTCATTTTGTCAGGTATTTTAAGAAGGCAATTTCAATAGTGATTTGCTCTCCAATTATGCCAGAATAGTTGGAACAATTATGTAGGATAATTTCTTGTGAAAATACACACTACTTAGCACCTTTGCTCCCAAAACCCACTGGATCAATCAATTAATAATCAGATAATGTTGCAGTTGTGAACGTTCAAGAGCTGGGTCATTTATTTTCAGGCCACAGTTGGTGGCATCTCAGGCTTTTTCCAGATGTAGCTGGCCCATGGGATGCACTCCTTGAGCAGGTGCATGTAGGCCAGTCCCGAGGGGCAGTCCACCTCGGTGGCCGGAGTGCCGAGGGTCTCGCACAGCCAGTACTTGGCGGCATCGAAGTGGTGCGTAAAGGTCTTGCCAATCTCGGACTCGTCCTTGCAGGCGGAGCGACCAGCATCCGCACTCACGCCCGCCACGAAAATAATGGCCAGAACGGTGGCAAACAGGGCAACAACTGGTGGAAACAATAGGTTATAGATGCGAAACAACATTAAAATTCAACCTCACACCCACCAATCTTCATTTTCAGCTGTGAAAGTTTCTCGGTAGAAGGAACCAACTGAGACCCTCACGTTTCGAGAATGGAACTTTTATACTTTCGAGGGGGAGCTGTGCCAAAAAAAAGACGAAGTGAAAACAAGAATAATAAAAGTATTGACATTTTGACACACGCATCCGTCGATTATTATCAAGGGAGCAGAGCGAAGAAGTAGCTGAATACAGCATCTTTATCAAGATGGGTGGAAAATTCATGGGCTTCAGAGGTGGGGAGAGTAGATAGAGAGAGATAACAAATAAATTGAAGCATTATTTAATGCAGCATCAGGAAGAAGGTAGACAACCAAGTGCATTTTTAATGGATTCTACTTGTAGCTCCAAAAATACCATATTGAATTCCCACCCAGCCCTACACTATCATCATAGATATAAGTTAAACATAATAATTTAATATATGTATGGCCGGTCAATTTGTTCCACTTTCAATACAAAACCATTTATTAGGGACAAACTAATATGCATAAATATTTACATGCTTTCGCAAAGCAAATGTATTGATTGGATTGATGTCCGTAAATTTGATTCATTGGGGTGTAGAATCAACAGCAAATGTTCGGCATCCAATTAAACAGCCCACAAACTACAGCGCATTTATTCAGTCAACAGTCATCCAACATAATAACCATGACTATTTTTTGATAGCTTGTGAAGTGTGAAGCCAGCTGGCATGGCGAATCCACAATCGGATATTTTCGCGTAAACGCGTAAAACAAATGCTGAAATCTGAATCCGTTTAAATTTTGCAACATTAAAGACTATCGGCCCCTCCATTAATTAATTGCTGACTGTCTTTCCGATGGATTTTTTCTTTATGATGTTTATTTTTGTTTTGTCATTTTGCAAAAGTATTTTGCATTTATGTTAACTGTTTGTCTCTTTGTGGCTTTGTTTAGCTGTGGTTTCGGAGCTTCAAACGCCCCAAGCGACTCGGGCGCCAGGCCACTTGACCAATATAAATAGCAAAGAGGCAGCAGCAGCCGCATCAGCTGAAATAAAATATGGCAAAAAACCTCACGAAATGTGTCGACTAAAAACCGTTTAGCAGCAAGAGTGGGTCGAAGAAAAAACCCTGAAAATCGCTTACAAAATGCTTTAAAGTGTAATTACAGTTTCCGCATTGAGAGGTGGCACACCTGGGGGGTGGGGATGGCGGGAGAAGGAGGTGGGCAATCAGCGACGCAACTCCCCAGCGGGTGACTATTTCTTTTGTATATTTTTATGCTCAAGGGACAAGATGACGCTGCCGTATCGCATCGCATAGCATCGCATCGGATGTGTTAAGCTAACTGATTATTTCAGGTTGGCCAAGATGTGATGGCGGCAACGCAGTGCAGCGGCTAATTATCGATTAAGCAGACACGGTCGGTCCCTGGGCCAAATCCAATTAATGCGGCCAAGTGAAATGCGGCTTGTTATGATTGCCATTGCCCAAACTTTCGGGGCGACACTCGCAGCAGGGGAACTAAACAAGCTAGGGAGCTAAAAATAAATGTAAACTCAATTGGACTAAGTGATTTTGCTTGTGCAGCAAGTGTCGCTTCGATAAGGAGAATTCGGCACTAGTATAAATATGCCAATTGACGGACTTTGATTGCAACACTTTCATTATGTACAAGGGTGAGACACATCGCCATCGATCTTCTCAAGAATTTTCCATTTAATTTTCTCAAATTTTCCTTCTGCAGTCTCCCTCATTTGCTGCCTACTGTTGGGCTTGTTCCTGGCCCTCAGCTCCGCCTACAATGGCCAGGACATCTACGCCGAGCCCAACTGCGCCATCGTCGAGGATCACGCGCGCAAGTTCCGCGACATCTCAGACCCCACCCACTACTGGGTGTGCCCCGAGGGTCAGGAGAAGGCCGACTACATCCAGTGCCCGGACAACTACGCCTTCATGGAGCAGCAGCAGAACTGCGTTGTCTGGGAGGAGTGGAAGTGGGTCGAGCCCTACACCAAATAAACAGCCAACTTTCGTCCTGTTGCTGAACGTCTAAGCCGTTTATGTTTCTTTTCTTTGGTTGGATTCGATTGGATTTACGGCCGGGTGGTTGGATCAGGGGTGGTGCACATAAATTAATTATGTGTGCTAGCACAGTCAGACAACTCTATGTTTACTCAACTAAAATCCGCACTAAAAGTTTAAACCCGGTCGTTGTGTGTATTTATTTTATTAATTAAAGGTACAAGCGGTAAAAGGATTTTTGTACATGTTCTTCAACAATTACTGGTTATTTTCGGTTCCTCCTACAATTTTGTAGCCTGCGTTACTTTTGAAATATTGAAATCCAAGCAGAGAACTGATTTTACCATCGGAACCAGCCACAATAATTTCGGTCTCTCCTATATTTTTCAAATACTTTATCACCCAAAATTATAACGCTTACGACTGATTGCACTAGCTCGTACTCAACAAAAATCATACAAAACTTCCATGACAGCCTAGCAATCCAAAACCACAAGTCACCGCAACCTAAGTATATTGTATAACCTGGCAATTGCTGTAGCCATGGTTGTGGCTGCCCAGTTTTCACTGTAACGCTGCTGCCTTGGACCTGAACTTGAGCCTCCACCTGAGCCATCTGAACCCCAGGCCGAAGACCGATGAGGCAGAACTTTTAATTAACCTCGGCGGAGATACACACACATTTGGGGTCGGGATGGGTTCCCAGGGCACAGGGCCCTGGGCCATGCCCGGAATATAAGATTCGTCTGATAAACGATAATTAGGCAGTCCGTGTCTGTTGCGCTTGTAATGTTATCTAACACACCTTCGATTGGCAATCAAAGCTATTGCCGCTGTGCTGCTACCACAATCAATCAACTCGCATTGTGCCCGCTCCGAATCATTCAAAATGCGAAGAGGTGAAAAACTTGGAGCATGGAGTGCTAGTGCTCCAATTTGGGGCTTAACAAAACACAAGTGTGGGTACAAAAATTGGGGCTCACATATTTTTTTCAAGTAAAAGTCATAAATATCAAAGCGTGGCTAAGAGAAACACAAGCGCTCGCATTAAAAGTGAAAAGTACTTCAATAAATTTAGTTAGAAATCATTGCTGCAATGCAAACACGCAGTTTTTTGTACAAATATTCGTTATAGTACTATATTCGATGGATGCGGATGGCCTCAAGTGCGCGGTTCGTGGGCTCCTTGTGGATGCCCCACGGCAGTTGAAGTGCCCATCGATGATGGCATCACATAATGAATTCGGAGGTGCCCCGGCACTCACCTCAGCCAAAAGATCTCAGGCCCGCCATTGAAGAAAGTCTCTGTGGCCTTGACAAGGCAAGGGAGCTCCATTATCTGCGTGCAGATAAGACTCGCTTCCCAGTCCCACTCCCACTCCCACTCCAACTCAAACTCGCACTCCCGGTGGCCATGACAAAGGTAATGGGAATGGTGGTAATGGTAATGGCAATGCCATTGGTAATGGTAATGGCCCTGCCAACTAGACACTCATGTACTACTCCTATTAAGGCAGAAACAAAGCACTGGCATTATTAGTTGCCGCATTTGCCAATACAATATAGTAATGTGGGCTTGTGTTTATCAGATGTCGCCTCATTTCTGGGTTAAGATGAGCTGCAACCGCGGGCTTTGGCGCTCCAATCTCGAGTGCTTTGACGCACTTGGCCAGCAATTACATCGAAGAACGACATCTATAATTATTCGCATTACGTATTTACCAGTATCTTCGTGCATCTATGCAGAGATGTGCAAATAAGGCAAATACTCATCGAAACACTCCGGCATTGAACCAATTTTCAGGTCTTTGTATTCAGCTAATAATAAGTGCACATTAATGACGAAATCACTTAATGGAGGAACTCGATGATAACTTCGATACTATGAATGAATCAACAGAAGTAAGATTAAATTTAGTGCATTATATTTATGCAGTTGAAGATACGTTTGTACCAATTAAATATATATAAATTATACCAATCATATTTTCTTAAAAAAACTACGATTTCAACAAAAAATAATGCACTTGAATTAATATTTTATGTTTTTTTCTTCAAAGAAACCAATTTACCAATTTCATTACTTAATTTTTTCTGCTTTCACATATAGGACTGATAGAGAATTGAATAAATGAATATTTAATTACTTTTTAAAAGCTCATATGCTCAACAAAATGAAAAGTTTTAATAGACAGAGACTTAAGTGTTCTTCAGTTTTATGCAAACATTTTTGATTTGCATTCAGGACAAACTTTTTGACCTTGACTAATTCCGTATGCGAAACTTTTCAGTTTTCTCGTTATTTGGCCACCGCTGTCTTTAGTAATTATCTATCGCAATCCATCTCAATCCAGCTTCAAAACCTCAGACTGCTGCTTTGATTGATGGCTCCACTGAGTTGACTGATAAGAAAACATATGTACACATATATATCTTATCTAATACTCGCACTGTCAGGCCAGGTGAGTGACAAATTGACATGTCGCAAAAATGATGAATGTAGCAATGGCGGGCGGACAGAGGAAAATCCACCGACAGACACATAGATATATGTACGTGTGGAAATAGTGACTGCCCGAAGAAGTAGAATCCAAATGACCTCTCATCAAGCTGACAAATAAATTCAAAGCGACATGACTGCCAGAACCGCCCTCAGGCGATCTGAAAAATGTATTTGATTGCTGTGGGCTCGAATTTAGCATACGTCAAAGTTCGCAAGTGAAGCGGGATTTCGGCTCAAGTCCATTGCTGACGTCATTGAGCCGGAGCATACACATGCTACTGGGCATCCAGCCACGTACCTACATCAGGAACCATAATCCAGAGCAGTAAGCGAAACTGAAACCAAATCTGCGATTCTGGAGGTTGAGGAATATCATCACCATCTCACCTGTCAGTCCTTCTCACCTGCTTTTTCTTGGTCGGTTGGCAGCACAGGCAATCCCCTCCGTGATAAGCCCACATTAATTTTTCAGTCTGCCCCTCTTTTAGGCATCCACAATTTATATGCATTAAAACTTTATTGCTCTTTCAAACGTCGCCGTTCATCTGCAGACCTCATCTGAGTGATTGAGGTCTGTCATCTGTAGACTGTTAATTGAATTGAGGGGTTATACAACCAGACAAAGCCCCAAATGTTCAATATTTCAACAGTAAGCTGAAATGTGCTTTGTGCGCCTCAAAAATAATTAGAACATTGTTTGCCATTTCCATGTACAGTCCAGTGCACTCAGAAGTTTCCATTAAAAATTTAATTTCTAGCTGATTGTAAGCTAACAAAAAATGGGACAAGGTAAACATTTTAATTTTACATCCAAAAGTGGTTTGTCAGCTTGAAAAATAAATATTTTTGAATATCTGTTCCTACTTTTCACTGGTGTTAGTTACGGAAATACTTAAGTAGTTCTGTTAAGAAACTCGATGATAATTTGTTAGTTGTAAAACCTCTTGAAACTTGTCCGTAGGTTTTTTCTGATTCAAAGTAAAAACAAGAGAGAACGCTATAGTCGAGTTCCCCGACTATCTGATACCCGTTACTCAGCTAGTGGAAGTGAGAAGGAGAGTCTTAAACACAGTTTTTGGCGGTTTGTAGGCGTTATAGTGGGCGTGGCAGAAAGTTTTTTGGCAAATCGATAGAAATTTACATGACTAATACAAAAATGAAAAAATATCAAAACATTTTTCAAAAGTGTGGGAGTAGCAGCTTTGGGCGGTTTGTGGGCGTTAGAGTGGGCGTGGCAAAAAGTTTTTTGGCAAATCGATAGAAATTTACAAGACCAATACAAAAATGAAAAAATATCAAAACATTTTTCAAAAATGTGGGCGTGGCAGTTTTGGGCGGTTTGTGGGCGTTAGAGTGGGCGTGGCAACATGAATCGACAAACTTGCGCTGCTTCTATGTCCCTGGAGCTTGTATGCTTAATCTCAACTTTCTAGCTTTAGTAGTTCCTGAGATCTCGACGTTCATACGGACAGACGGACAGACAGACGGACGGACAGACGGACATGGCCAGATCGACTCGGCTATTGATCCTGATCAAGAATATATATACTTTATATGGTCGGAAACGCTTCCTTCTGCCTGTTACATACTTTTCAACAAATCTAGTATACCCTTTTACTCTACGAGTAACGGGTATAATTAACACCCGGTCACTGCAAAATATGAACATAAAAGCGTCTTTAGATGTTTGGTCAACCCCCGGGTTTTTGACAAGCCACCGTGACTTTTTTCAGTGTTGTCCATAATCCATCCATCCATTTTGGTAGTAGGTAATGTCAAATCATCGGAAAGTTGTAGCAAGTTTTTATAGTTTTTCAAATGTGACGATGACAGAGTGGTGGGGGCGTAAGCTGCACTCTTTTTGAGCGCCAAGCTTTCACCACAGTGACCGCCCCTGACTTCCAAGCTGAACAGCTGATGAACAGCTGGAAGCCACATGTGCATTGGTGGGGGCACTGGAAGCGGTCGCTGAACGGCAGAGCGTGTTCATTCTGCCAGGAACCGAAGGAATGTACGACAATAACGGCTCCGCCTACCGCTTCCAGGCGACGACTCCTAGCTCGTGTGCGTGTGTGTGCGTGGGAGAGGATTCGCATTTCGTATCTGTATTGGTAACAAGGCCACACCCACGCGGCCATGTTTGAATGAAATAACAGTAAAGGCAAAATGGCAAAGTCAGTCGGGAAATGGATGGGGGAGCAAATACATTTTGGCGGAATGGAATGGCAAGTGGAACATGGTTCTCAAAATGGGAACTGAAACACAGTAATACGAATTTAGGTTACAGGCCAGAGGAAAAGGGACAGATACATAGAGAGCGGGGGAGACAGAGGGGGCACAAATTAACTGCAAGTGCTGTTTTCGTTGTTGTTTCGCGCTTAGCAACTTAGCTAAGGTCATCGAAATGTCAAAAGTTGCATTCTCCGTTTTTCGAGGGGCAGGGAAACTAGCGACACGCACACCAAACATTTGTACCGTTGACATTGGTGTTGATGTTGACAGAAAAAATACACGCGACATTTGCAATTATTTTTGGCGGGCATGCTTCCCGAAAACCAGTATATATATGTACGATTCTATATATTTTTGGACATTTATCCATTTCCACTGAGTTTCAGCTTTATTTTTGGCCTCTGCCCCTCTCTTTCGCCACCATTGAAAAGTGGCTTTGATGTCGGCCATTGTTAGTCTTCCTCTTTTTTGGCTCACTTACACACTTCAACACTTTCGGCAGCCATTTTGATGGGCGCTGTTCCTTTGAAATTCCACCACTCGTGACATTCACACATACATACACACAAACACACACTAATGGTAAAAAGGAAATTCCTTAGCACTTTATTGTGGGTTCCGCTTTTCTTCCCTCTCGCTTTAGTCATCTGCCCTTTCTCTTACTCTGCTGTCCACCATCATCTCTCACTGCGCAAGGCGTCGTCTTAATTTTAATTTTATTGATATTATTCAGTTTGCGCAGATTCCATTAGATTTTATTGCCCACCCATTTTATGCATTCTCTGCAATATTTTCCTAATCTGTCTGGCAATTCCGACAATAGTTTTCCACTTACATATACATATGTTTATGCAAAAAGAAATCCTACCAAATTATACAAATTCAAATTAAATGTTTGTACCCGTTACACGTAGAGTAAAAGGGTATACTAGATTCGTTGAAAAGTATGTAACAGGCAGAAGGAAGCGTTTCCGACCATATAAAGTATATATATTCTTGATCAGGACCAATAGCCGAGTCGATATGACCATGTCCGTCTGTCTGCCACGCTTAAAACTGCCACGCCCACACTTTTGAAAAATGTTTTGATATTTTTTCATTTTTGTATTAGTCTTGTAAATTTCTATCGATTTACCAAAAAACTTTTTGCCACGCCTACTCTAAGGCCTACAAACCGCCAAAAACGGTGTTTAAGACTCTCCTTCTCCTTTCCACTAGCTGAGTAACGGGTATCAGATAGTCGGGGAACTCGACTATAGCGTTCTCTCTTGTTTTAATACTTATCAAATAATAATTAATTAGTTCACACATAAATTTAAAAGATTTACTTTATGTAGCACAAAATTCAAATGATTTTACCATCTACTCGTAGAGTAGAAGGGTATACTAGATTCGTTAAAAAGTTTGTAACAGGTGAAAGGACGTTTCCGATCCTATAAAGTATTCATATTCTTGATAAGATTGAGATTAAGTATTTAGATTCCAGAGACATAGATGCAACGTAAGTTTGTTTTCATATGTTTTCTTTCTTAATTTCTTTATTACTCTTGTAAATTTTCAATAAACCACTGCCAAACACACAATGGGTTTATATTTTTTCGTATTATTTTTTGTCTTGCCAATTTCTATCGGTACACCAAAAAAAAAAGTGTCCAATTTTGATCGCTTATAAACAAATACATTGAAGACTAATTAGCAATTAGTTATATTTTGGGACGGGGCAAGTGCACGAGTTCAACTTGTTATAAAATTCAGTTAAATTAAAGGGTAATCCAATACTGGCTGCTGGCGGGCTTTTCCACCCACACAGCTTTCGCTGATAAAATTTCATATCGGTTGGGGAATTACAGACCCACTTCATCATCATCCTTAACTCTTTACCTTTCGCAACTCCCACGACTTCTCCGCTGGTATATCCGCGCTAACGAGGCATCGTCTCATGTTACCCTTCTTGGTCCTGAATTCCTTGCGTTTCGTCCTTCGTCCTTGGCTGTGACACTCCGTGTCAGCTGTCAGCTGACTTGTCGACTCCAGCATAAAGAGCGCAATCAATTGCAACTATAAGTAATGGCAATTAGTGTTGCCCGCGCTTAAGCAATCAATGTAAGCGGTTCGGGATGAAAATGTACGCGTACATACACATTTTCAGGGGCTTATGCTCGGTTGCCTTTCTAAATTCACAATGCGGGCTGCACTTGGGTACGGATCTGTCCGAAATCGCACGGACAATGTATCTGAATAGTATCTGATTTTAACAAGCAGAATATCGTATTTACTTGAATTTATATTACGGCTTTCAATTTTGAAAGCTAATAAGCTTGGCAAAAATCGTACTGTCAAAAGTATGCATCGTATATTTATTGAATACAATATTAATAGGCTGACATGGACACGTAATCATTAATCTCTTACTCTGCCATTATTAATCAAACTTCAGTTCAACTTGGGTTATCCGCTGGGAAATTTGTAGCTGTCAATTAAGTTTTTGTTTTTCTGAATCTCATCATATTCTTCCCTTACTTTTTTCGGCAATCCCTTACGTTTCTTTCCGCACCATCTGAATATGTCAATAAACTTAAATATTCACATGCCTATCAGCCACATGCCATGAGCAGACTTCAAGCAGAAATCTTATCCGTTACTGCAAAGTGTACTGACTTTTCATGTAGTTGCACCTTCAGCTCATATAAATCGCGGTGTAAGGAGCAGTTCTTCAGTTCGTATCATACCTTGTTTACCTTTGGGCCGCCACTTGCTGCGTCGTCTCAGCTCCGAAATGAACTTTGGCGCAGCGGGTTGCCGAATCCCCCTTTGGAATCCCATTCGCAGTGGATGTGGCTGCGACTGCCGTCAAACGTTGCGCCCTGAGGAAGCTTGTGAAAGCCCCATGCCATGTTCCATGCCATGCCCCATGACAAAAATCCAGACACTGCCACTGACAGGCGCAGCAACAACAAACCGAAATCCTTCTGGCAGGCATCCTGCTGTCTATCACGCTGTCAATATCGCGCAGAAAGGATCGGCGGCACTATGAACCCATCAAGTTGGATGGCAGCGGAAATATTTTAAGGGAAATATATTTTAAACCTCCTGCGACAGGGTGGTGGCGAGGATGGGAAGAAGGGGTTTTGCTCCCGGCAGGACATTGGAAAAACTGGTTGCGGTCATAGCAATCCAATTAGGCCAGAGAAGTATTTGATAGCAGTTAGCGTTAGTTCTTGTTACCCAGGAACTGCGAGAAGATATTCAAAAATGCCCACACGAATTTCACATGTTATAAAAATCGATAGAATGTAACCAGCAGGGGTTGGGTGGGCGTGAGGTGGTGGTGGTGGTGGGTGGGTGGATGTTTGGTTGGTTGGTGGTCGGGGTTCACCTTGGGCAAAACCAGCCCCGAAAGGCGCAGCGTTATGTTTTACAAGTGCTGTGTTTGTTTTTATTTTTCTTGCTCGGCGGTGGCTAAAGAGTGGTTGTGGCTCGCTTGCTTCCAAACAGATGCCAGATGCCAGACTAGTCCTGCCCGCCGTCTAATTGCCAAAAGGCGTAGGACATCATACTCCAGACTCAGAGCACTCGTTCTGGGCACGACTGAATGCTTAATTGAAAATAAACATTAAGGTACGCAATTAATGTGCTGCAGTCTGGTTGGTTGGCTTGTTTGCCGTGCTCGTTATGGTCGCGCTTTGAAGTTTATTCTATCCTCATTTTTTATCGCCCTCGAGGCTCCGGCATCCTGATCCTGGCCACTCGGGACTTTCCGCTGACTTCCGGCCACCTTCCAGTGTCGATTTTCAATTGTTTGCTCCATTTTGCTGCGGAGAATTAATTAATCGCTTAGGCGGCTCCATTTCGCAAAATGACAAATGATGGCACATCTCTCGGGTCAAACAATTAGCTGTAAATTAAATTTGTATTAAGCTTAACTGCTGCGCAAATTGACGTTGCATGTAAGCCCGCTCAACAGTAAAGCTACCCTAACAACTTACTAAGCTTTTAGTATCCAACCAGTTACTTGCGTAGCTCTGGCGAAACATTAAACACATTAAACTATGTATTTTAAAGTATGAATATGATCTTTTTTTTGGCACATCCGACAAAAGTTACAATCTATTGGTACATTATTTACAAATAATTGGGTACTTTAAAGACGAAGTTGGTGAAAACCACATATGTTCTATAAATTAATTTTGTATATTTAACAAAACATCCATTTGATGACACACCACTGTGAACGGTAGAAGGCGTAATGACGAAGCGCATCAAGTGAGTCTTCAATTGGGACTGCTGTATACCTCAAATCGTCAGTGCAGTTTTAACTTGTCATGATCATTTTAACCGCAGTTGACTTTATAAACATAAATTATTTTTTGCTTTGACATAAATGACAATTGATTTTTTTGAAATGATGATTTCAACTGGTTTTCTTTAAGTCCAAGAACAAGTTGCACTATATTATAATTATAATGCTGTTTGCGCTAAAGAAGTTCGACTGTTTTCATTCCACTTTTCCACATTTCCATCATTTTCTCGGCTGTGTTTTGTGTGCCTGGGCTTTGTTTGGTCTTTTGTGGGCGCCTGACGAGGCTCGTTTTCTCGGTTACTTGTGGTCCGCTTGGCTCGCGTGCCTTGAAGACATTTTTCTCTGTTTTCGCCGCGTGGTGCGTACCAGGTAACCTTGTTTCCAACCACTCTTAGGTGGGCAGCAGTACGTTGGCCCGACTCGACTTGGCCATCCGGCGGACGGCTGTGCCATATAATTTGGCCCTGCCGCACAAAGTGTTCTTATGTTTAAGCACACCGCAGGCAACCAGAAAGCCACCCACCCAGCAACAACCACACCCACACCTTCGGCAAAGGACAAGCACGCGGCAAAAAGGAGGCACACCTTAATTTACCTTTGAGAAGTCGCCTCCTGCTGGTTCTCCGCCCACGTGCCTCGTCCTTCCAAGTCCTTCGGCTCATATCGATCGGTGCGTTAAAAGTTTCGCACTCTACTTTGTAAATAAGTAAATAAAAGAAGCTGCAAAACTAGTTGCAGCACACAAAAATTGAAGCTGTTAATTGCTTTTACGTGGCTGGATTTTTAAAGATTTTCGACTGCTGATTGGAGAAAGCAATCTTTAAATACAAAGCGAAACTTTTTTTACCACGTATTGATAGTCCTGACGGACTAGCCATGCCATTCATGGCACCCAAGCCCTATAATCAATCAATAAAACTGCTCTAACCTTGACATGACTTTCAGTTCAGCTGCCAGTTCTTATTTGCGACGTTAAATGAAAAATGGAAATGTAATCAACTAACCAGCGGAATATTATTTCCCCTTATCTCAATGCAGTGGGTCAGCTGACGTCGTTTTTCCTGTAAATTAAAAAGGGAACATTCACGGGTAAACTTCTGCCCTAATCACCCAGCAAAAAATAATAAAGTTTCAACTTTTTTGCTGGCTTACAACTTTTTGCATAAGAAATATAACGCCGGTGACAGAGAAAAAGAGTTCAGACAAAAGGTGAGCGAAAAACTTTGCCATTGAATTTCTTATACCATTTTGGGGGGCTCTCGGTTTTATGGTCTTAACATAATTCGGTGGCCTTTTGGGCCCGAGCTGAGACTTGATAAATTGCAGAAAGTGCTTGTCAAGTTATAAATGACAGAGAAATTGGCAAATTGTGTGACACTCGGGTCAAAAAATCCAACAAGAGCCGTACCAGATATATTTTGTGGTGGGTGTTAGTGCAGTCCTGCTGTCTTCCCACCAGATATTAATCAGTGTCCTTTCTGCCAGCCAGTCTCATTGTCTGGCCCACTTGAGAAGAAATGTCTGTTTATTGTTTGGGCAATTGCTGAAATTAACAAAGAAATCGCCCAATTGTTGTCCAGGGAATTGTTGCTGTGGCAAAATAATTTCAACTGCTGCAGCGGGAAAGTAAGCAAAAATCTGTTGTTGTAAAATAATTAAATTTGGTCAGTGTGTGTTTGTTTTTATGGCTGGGAAGAAAAAGCAAAGAAAACAGCAACTAAGTCCCAAAGTTGCCTTACATAAGACCCCAAATGTGTGCTACACAAAAATGGCAAACGCAAAAGCACGCAATGACAAAATGGGCGCAAAAAATAGGCGCACGACACTAACAAACAGCATTTGCAAACCGACAGGTGAGAGCGGCCGAAGGAAATTGATTTTCTCCGCACACTTCAAATAGAATTTTATTCAAATGTGCTCAACTGGGCGAGAGTAATGGGCCTGGGAAAACGGGAAAAGCGGTTGAGGGGAAACGCTGTGGCAGGATTTGTCAGCCAATTGGCTAACGAATGCTCGGCGGAGGCGCAGGGGCATGCGCAGATGTCCTGCGCCGTGGAAGGCGCAAGGTGGGGAGCTCCAGCCTTCCAGGCTGAATACCTACTGCTGCTCTGCGCTTTTCGGCCAGCCGTCGCCAGACAGAAGTTACCTTTGCTCCTGCCCGGACGACTGAACGCACGCTGCTGCTGTATCGCCGTAGTCGCCGTCCGTCGCCTGGAAAAAGAACTCCCCGGAGCTACATGTACAGCCAGAAATAGAAAAGAATTATCATTTTTGTGGACCCAGCCAGGGAAATCCAAGCCAACAAGCGGTCGAGCGGTGCGGTTGCATTGCGGGTAGAGTGTCAGTGTGTGTGTTGGCGTCGGTGTGAGCGTCTTTGGCGATCGATTAGCGCGTGCTGCCCTTTTACATAATCGCAGCGAAAAAAGTCCGCGCGCTTTCGTGTGCTTTTGGGTGATTTTGGGTTAATTTGGGTGATTTGGGTGATCGACCCACCCGAACAAAGGGGCCAAAAACGCGATCCGAAAGGAACGAACGTGGCGTCCAACGAGGCCAGCACCAGCGCCGCGGGCAGTGGCCCGGAGTCCGCCGCCCTGTTCTCCAAGTTGCGTAGCTTCTCCATTGGCAGCGGGCCCAACTCGCCGCAACGCGTCGTTTCCAATCTCCGAGGATTCCTCACCCATCGCCTCAGCAACATCACACCGAGCGACACAGGTGAGCAGTAGTTACTGGTTGGTGGGACTTGCATAACGTGGCTTGGTCATAATTAAAATTAAACAACTTCAAGTCGCACACACTAGAGCACTGGGCCCGCTGGCCAAGAGGTTCGTCCTCGTGCTCAAAGGCTTCCGCTCATCAGCGTTGTCCTTTGGCGCACAAGTGTGCCTATATATATACACACTTCATCTGTGTGTGCGTTCTTAAGGACATAGAGAGCTCGTTCGTGAGCTCGTCACTTGCCACATTTCACAGGGTAGACACATTTTATTTATGGCCCCAAAACAGCACGAAACAGCACCGAATCCGTAGGTTCGTTTCACTCAATGGCTATCCGTGCAACATTGCGGGAACGGAACGAAGCAGAACGAACGAAATGGAACAGTTACCGTTTGACCGCCTACCGCCCAAGCTCAGGGATTGAAGCTCTTATGTAATTCCACGGACTGTCCAGGTGAAAGGTCAAATCAGGTGGTACTTGTAAATTAGTGTACCAATTATAGAAAAATAATTTAGTTGTACTGAAATTTAAGCATTTTCATTGAATATTTGAAGAATCTTTACACATGGTGACTTTGTTGGGTAATTACTTTACTTGTAACGAATGAATAGCTATTACCTTCTCAATGAAATTATATAAGAAATATACAAAACTAAACGAATCTTCCTGCCGAATAAGACTGCGTTTCGTTATGCATTTATTCTAAAGGAATCTCCATCGGCATAGCCCAAATTTTTCGGCTCGTTGTTGTTTTAGGACATTTTTGGGGTCACCAATTGCGAATCAATTATCAGAGAATCGTAAACAAATGCCTTTATTAGATTGCGTTGACTAATCAAATTTGTGTCAGTCGTCCCATTAAATCATTACAATGCTCTTCTGGTGGAATGTGTAGTTGGTCTGGTCGTGGTCCGACTGGAGTTCATCAAGGCTTCCACCACTACTACCACTGCTGCCATCCATGGTCCAAAGGAAAAGCCACCAGGCCAAAGCCACCTGCCAGAGGAAGCAATTTTCTCTGGTGCTGCGGCTGCTGTATAATGAAGGCAATAAATATAAATTTCACAAACAAACACAAACAAGGCGACGTCGTCGTCATTAGATTGTTTGCCTTGTAGACGCGTTTGTAACGCTGATGTGTTCATAGCGGTTTCATGTCAAAACAAAAGGGGGCGCACCACCACCCAGTCACCACCACCACCATCACACCAAGAAACCACCGAGAAACTACAGACCCAATCCCCCTTTATTGTATGCCCATCTACGGCAGCTCGGGGGGATGGAAAATGCCAAAAACAAAGGCTGGCAGGAAGGTAGCTCGTAATAAGCTAAACGAGAAACAAGTAACGCATTTGTCTTGATGCTGTCTGATAAGAACGCGCCCGGACATCTCGAGGGTTGCTAGCCCGGCATTGAGCCATCAGGACTCAGAGGGGGGCGATGCGGCAAGGGGCTAGAGGGCGAGAGAAAGTGGGGGAGAAAGAAGCAGGATCTGGACCTGAATTTGTACCCAAGTAGCGACATCAAACGTCATAAACGGGTCGCTGATGGTGTCGTTGATTGCTCCGCATTTGCCAAGCTACAAATGGTTACATTTTAGGCCCTGGGTTCGATGCAGGAATTTAGCAATTTGCTGGAACGGATAGGATATCGCAGTTATTAGTCAAAACTGCACGTAGAGAAAAGTTGGGAATATATAAAAGCCATATGTGCTCTCGAGCTTCAAAAACCGACAACTTTAACTACTCAAATTTAATAGCTGAACAGCTTACAAAGATTTCCAAAAGCTTGTATGTATCTTATAAATCTTAAACGTGGAAATATGTAGTAAAATAAACAGATTCCTGTTTTAAATTCATACTATTAAGCGACTTGCAGTGGTAATTTGAAGAAGTTAGAAATTTTTAGATGTGTGAGGGAATATTTCAGTCTATTGTTCTCTGTGCACAAAACTACTTGAAACGTGAACTGCTGAATGCGAGACATAAAGGTAAATTACTTTTACTCTGCAAAAAAGGCAGCGAGTATGGCCAGGCCGAGTAATTTATGAGAAAATCAATTTGTAATCCAACGCTCACAGTTGACCAAAAAGGGATGTTCGGTGAAAACTGCACATGTGTGCAAGACACGGACATTAGACACGCACACACACACTGGGCAGATCGAGAAAGAGGAAACCATTTGGGGCTCACTCCCCCAAGGGCCCCGCCCATTTAATGTTTTGATTTATAGACAGCCCCCGCACTGGAGAAGCCGCTCATACGCCCCGTGGTACCATCCATGCCACCGAAATGGCGTCCTTTGTGCGTTCGTGCTCCTTTATTTCCATTTTGGGAAGCTGGAAACTGGAGTACGGATCCTCAGGCTAAGTGGCTGCGTGTCCACTGGGAGTTGATAAAAGCACATCAGCTCAGCAGCAATAAGAGCAATAAAAACAAGGACCTGCCGCGCAGAGGGTTGCTTAAAAGCAAAAAGGATACCCTGCTCAAATTGTAATTTTCCTTCGTCCCAAAACTTTGGCAATTAAAAAGTGTTTTCCAACGACTAGCTGAGCTATAGCCAAAGCTAAGAGGCAAAGCCTGGTAAAATCGATTGAACACATTCGCAAGACCGCGACAAGACAATTAAACTTGAAACAAAACTGTCACTTGGTAGTCGAACAAACTCTTGGCAGTTGGAAGAGGGTTAAGGTAACGCTGGCAACGCTGGCCAAGTTAATCGATCAAGAGTGGCCAAGGTAAGGCTCATTAGCTGGTCACAGTTAGAGCCAATTGCTCGGGAACGTGTCTTAGCCGGACCGATGGTAACCGCATACAACACCACTGCTACCCCGACCAAAACTTCAACCCTTCGAACCACTTGAACAAAGCAGCTTACACCACTTGCGGGGAGCTTTACAAGGCCAGTCCCTTTAGGGGGATGGTATCTAAGTCCATATTGCGGACCTGACACTTGTGAGGATTTTCCGCCGCCTTTTGTCGAGTGCATGGGTGCGAAATGCGGCTTACCGTAAATATTATGATATATTTTATATGCTGTTTACTTAAGACAGCACCCCAAAGCCCAAAGCCCCACCTTGAAAATTGGCACTGAAACGAAAATACGAAAACGTATAACGAAAATATATTCTAGATTATTAATTTTAATGGCATTCGCAGCGTTGCCAGGGCAATGGCAAAGCGCCAAAGCTCACAGTTACATGCCATCTCATTGCAAATTCAAGCCGAACCCCACACGATATTATATTTTTTATGTCTCACCCTTGATGAAAGCGAGGGCAGAATGAAATTGTATTTTACGCTGATTACCTCGTCAGACAGACGCAGGCACACCCAGGACTAAAAAAAGCGAATGTAATTTCATTCCCCTTTCTCGGAAAGCAAACATCCTTTACTGTTGCTCAAAAACGACAGAGCGACAGGAGCAGGCTGCGGATGTTCCCAGGGTTACGGTGGGTGGCTAAAGTTGACGATCATCCTGCCATTGAAAAGGCTAGTGGATAGTGGGTGGAGCTTTAAGCCTGGCTGAGAGGAAAACACTTCCTTCAATTGCTGCCCCAGAATCCCATTTCGTCCTTTGTTGTCTGGCAGAAGATTAAATTTGGCTTTGCCTAGATGGCCTGCATAAGAAAATCTTAAAGCCTCCTGAATATTTAAGGCAGCAGCTGAAGCCCCACAGGTAGCGTATTATTAATGAGGCATAAAGTAGAAACTACATTTTGTTTCCTACTGCAGAGCCAGGAAAAACACATGGGTCGTCATAATTTACTGTGGTGGAAGCTGCATAAAGCATGAACGCTTGGCCTTCTAATTGAGGCAGTCGGAAGTTGGCACTCGAGAAAAGATGAAAAGGAAACCCGGCGGGAGCTGCATCAAAAGGTCAGGCGAACGAAACCAAAGCGCAAAGCAAATTCATGACCACAAGCCAAGCAATATTTCCATAAATGTTCAGGCGCTGCCTGGGAAAGCCATCAGCTGTCCTGGGAGCTTTGCCAGACAGTGCGGAAAAATCAATAAAATTATAAACGCATAAATACAAATTGCTAGCTAGCTCATTTATAAACAGGCATACATATATGCACAAAGCACAAGTAGGTGGTTGTGTTCCTTGCAAATAGGTAATCAGTCAAGGAAATATAATACAGCTTTTTTGAAAACATTGAAATATTAATAGGAATGAAAGAAGCAAAGTTTTGATGTCCTGTCATGGGCACGAGTTCTGTGAAACTTGCTCAGGCTGTCGCTTCCAGCTTTTATAATTGCTTATCATATACAGATTATTAGTTAGGAGTAGAAATAATTCCAACATAATTTTAACATTCTGATGGGACCATATATCATATTGAGGAATATCATATATGTCTTAAAGAGAAATAATAAAGTTAATGCTGGTTCCAGGTTCTTCTCCAAATGTTTTGTTATAATATTGCTTTAAAGTACGTGAGATACATTGAACGGTCTGTTTAGTGTGGACCTTGTTGTAATCAACATGTAGGCACACGTTTCTGCACTTGACTCGAGCAGCTGCAGGCGGGCGACCCAGGAGCAACCCCTGGTGCTGATAAAAGCCCGTCAGCCTACACGGCACACCCCGGCACCACCGCCACCACCACCAGCAACACCACCGCCCCAGGGTCAAGTGCGACCACCCACCTGACCCACCCACGGGCCTCCTCCAGCTTTTGTTGTTGGGGGAAAGTACTCATGCATGGAGAAAACTCAAAAATTAAAGTCGCTGGACGAAAAATAAAAGCAAGACCCCACTCGGTCGCAAAACATAATTGACTCATGGGCAGCCAGGGGCTGTTACCATACATCTATACATACATACATAATAATGTATGTAAGAGTAGCTAGGTGAAAGTGGGTGGGTGATCAGAGTTGGTGCCCAGAACCCACGGCTGTCGGGGAGGTTTGGAGCAGATACACGGACGTGGTCATGAAAATTTAATGATAAAACGAAATGTTTTTGCTACGTCTCGTACACACCAAAGCCTCATAAGGGGCGGCTCTGAATTTGGATGGATGGGGATGGTTTATGGCATATAGTAGCAAAAAATTGGGGCAGGGGTCATATTTATACCCAGCACACGTTGTATTTTCGTGTTTAACCAAATGGGGGTGGCTGGTCGCAGAGCGCTAGAAGGTAGATAAATGTTGAAATTAGATCGGCATTGATAGCTGGCACAGCAGCGATGTGAGCTATCGGAGGTTCTTTAACACCATGAAGAGAGGTGGCAGTTTTTGAAGTATTAGTCTAAACTGTATTGCTTTTCACAGAAAAACAATGAATCAACAAAATATAGCAAAAAATACAGTTAGGACACCTCAAAGGAACATTCTTAATAGATAGATAGATTATTACCTAAAAATTAATTTTTTAAAAGCTTACAAACGTTTTAAAAACTATTTTTTCATGTAGTACATACTAAGCTTGACCACCGATACTCTTCGGAAAAGTATATCCCCTACTTAAGCACAATGCTTGGGTGCACTTAAGCTCCCTTTTGTTCGCATTCAAGTCTTTTTTGATGGCGTGCCCGTTGAGTGGGACCTCTTTTGTGAAGTAAAAGCAATAATTATAATTACTGCGTCGACGAGTGCACCCGCGTGGCTCCAAGAACACTTCGCTCCGTTTACATGCCCACAAAATGCAATTAATATAATTGCTATACCCTATTATAATCACCCTGGACCCACAAATGTATTTAATGAATTAGTTGTCGGTATTTGTTTTATGATTGAAATGTGTGTCCCGCGAAAAGGAGAACCTAAAACTGAAAGATATCCCTAATCCTATGTAATCGAAACATTGCGAATGCCACAAACTAATCCTAATACAATACAATTTCTGTTCACCAGCAGGCAGCCTTTTGCAACACAGAAACAACATTTCAATCATAAAATAGACCCAACTAACCAACTAATCCTAGTTAAGAGTAAGAGAGAAAATAAAGCAGACGTGTGAGTGAGAGTGCTGCCAAAAAATTAAGAAATCAATTGTAGCAGGCAATCAAGCAACAGAATTAAAGAAAAGACTAACGAAATCTTGTTTCTGTGTCGTTAAAGGTTGTTCACTGGCATGCCAACAATTCGTACACCTCCAACTACAACAACCACACCAAAACATGTAAAACCACACAGCAACAACATCAAAAGCAGGAGCAAACACCACAGTTAACCACAAGCAACGATAAACCACCTCAGTGCGGGCAATTAGCGGAGCGGAAACGGAAACGGTCATATTTGTAGGGAGAGCTAAGCAATTTCCGGCTGTAAGAATGGCAGGCCCGCAGATCGGAGCTTAAAAGCTTTAAGGCAACAGAGAAGAGTACAAACAAGAAGAGAGAGGGAGAGAGAGAGAGATAGAAACAGAAAGAGAGAGACAGAGGAAGTCCCGAAGAAACTGGATCAAACGTTGTACACCTCAGCAATTGACATTAATTAAATTCAACCAAAATGGCCTCATTCCAAATACCTGTTATCAACCTGGAGGTGCGCGAGGTCAAGGACATCGTCTGGGAGAAGATCCAGGAGCCGGTGAACCAGCGACGCCTCATCCTCGTGATTGTATCGATAGCCCTGCTGCTGGACAACATGCTGTACATGGTGATAGTGCCGATTATACCCGACTATTTAAGAGAGATTGGCAGCTTCGATGACGGGCCGACGCCCCCGCCGTTGAGAGATAATATCACGGGAAAGATCATACCCGTGCATCACGATCATCACGGGCAGGACTCGGCCACGGGCATTCTATTCGCCTCGAAAGCCATCGTCCAGCTGATGGTGAATCCCTTTTCGGGCGGCCTCATCGACAAGATCGGCTACGATTTGCCCATGATGATCGGCCTGACCATCATGTTCTTCTCCACGGCAGTCTTTGCTTGTGGCAGCAGCTACAGTGTCCTGTTCTTCGCCCGATCCCTGCAGGGAGCTGGTTCCGCCTTTGCGGACACCGCCGGATTGGCCATGATAGCCGATCGGTTCACCGAGGAGAACGAGCGATCGCAAGCCCTTGGCATTGCGCTGGCCTTCATCAGTTTCGGATGCCTGGTGGCGCCTCCGTTTGGCGGGGCGCTCTACCAGTTCGCCGGAAAGGAAGTGCCCTTCCTGATCCTAGCACTGGTGTGTCTACTGGACGGGCTGATGCTGCTGCTGGTGATGAAACCGGTCAAGGAGGCGATAAAGCAAAGTAAGGACGTACAGGACCAAGTAATACCCATCTGGCGCCTGCTGATGGACCCCTATATTGCCGTCTGTGCCGGTGCCCTAACCATGTCCAATGTGGCGCTTGCCTTCCTGGAGCCAACCATCTCGCTGTGGATGGAGGACAACATGACCACGGACAACTGGAAGATCGGCATGGTCTGGCTGCCCGCCTTCTTCCCACACGTGCTGGGCGTGGTCATTACGGTGAAGATGGCTCGGAAGTATCCGCAGCACCAGTGGCTAATGGCCGCCGGTGGATTGGCCCTGGAGGGCTTCTCCTGCTTCATCATACCGTTCTGCAGCGGCTACAAGATGCTCATGCTGCCCATCTGTGTGATCTGCTTCGGAATTGCCCTAATAGACACGGCTCTGCTGCCCACACTCGGTTATCTGGTGGATGTGCGATATGTGTCGGTGTACGGCAGTATCTATGCCATAGCGGATATATCCTATTCGATCGCCTACGCCGTGGGGCCCATTATCGCCGGCGGAGTGGTGGAGGCCATCGGGTTTACGGCTCTCAACTTCTTGATAGCCTTCTCGAACCTGGCCTATGTGCCCGTTCTGCGAAAGTTACGCAACATCTACGACTTCAAGCCTTTCGAGAATGAGGCCAATATCCTGATGCAGGACCCGCCCAACAAGGAGTACCAGACCTATGTTATGCACGACCAGAAACCAGTGGCGGGTGGCGTCAAGAACCACCTGGAGTACGGCCAGCAGTATCAGCAGGAGCAGGAGACCAATCTGGATGACCAGCAGTACGAGTACCAGCAGCAGCAGGGATACCAGCAAGGATATCAGCAGGATCAGGGCTACCAGCCCGGCTACCAGGAGCAGGGCGGCAGCTACGCCCCGCAAGGTCAGCCCCGCGTGGCCAATCCCTTCCAGCAGCAGCAGCAGCAACAACAGCAGCAGGTCCAAAGCAGAGGTCCTGCCGCCCCAGCGAATCCCTTTAGGCAAGGATTTTAAACTGTTGCCCCACATGCCGAAAAGCAAAGAAGAAAACCGTAGTTTTAAATCGTGTTCTGTTGCACCTCCGTGTGCAATATTCTGTTCTCTGTTGAACCCACTCTGATCTAGACACATACACATATATTATTACTATAGACATATAGGCAAGTGGTACGTACACTATAACGAGCATTACATGCAGATAGTTAAAAAAGCAGCTAGTTAATGCCTTGCACCGCACCAAATTTTGTATCATACACGAATGTTGAAGCAACCGAGGACAGTGATGGAAATGGTAGGATTTGAGTTTACTTGGATGTGGAATTGGCCATATTTTAAAAAAGTTCTTCATGGGAATATTAATTTCAAAATCCAATTCAAAGTTACGCAATTTGGAAGACACGTGAAAGTGTGAACTGAAATACAAAACTAGTTCTGAAAATTCTTTTTTTAATTAACAGAGCTGATACCAAAAAAGGGAGTTAAGATTAATATAATAATACATCAGAGCTATTTGCAAAGTTGATGTTATATCCGGAACAGTTCACAATTTCTAAATGCCAACAAGAAATAATGTTTCAGTAACTAGAAAAGCGAACCGAAATTGGAAAACTCAAGATTCCCCTATCCAAGTAAGCCACAAAACCACCAGACCTAAGAAACACCCATCACTGATGTAACGCAATTATGCTATATAGAGCGGTCCGATCGGATCGCCTATGCCCTATACTCAGTACTTATGCAGCCGTTTTCGTGTCTATCAGTCAGTGAAGCTAGAGAAACCAAAGCCTAGGCATAGATAGTTGATGAGGGGAGGACTCGGACTCCCGCCTCATCAAGTATACACACAAGTATCAGATATTATATACACGCATACATATATAGTAATATATCCATATACAAGCTAGCTGTAAGAAGCTCAGCTGGCCAGAAGACCACTTTTGTCCGAGTACCGCCGTAACAGGCAATGGCATCCATATCGCAGACATATCACAAGTTGCACAAATCGAAACCCTCCCACGCCTACTGAAAACTGAACAAGAGGAACTCTTTCGGGTGTCGTTGTGGCGGACTTGGGACGAGAGTGGTTTCCCGGCCAGAGGGGTAATATGATTTCCGGTTTTGAAAACATTATGAGTTGAACGTTTCTTAAACATAAGACACAACCAAGGTAACGATACATATCAGAGTCTCGATGGCTCGCCTGTTAAAATTACCAAAAGTGATATTACTTATTGCTACTAGTCTATATACATATATATCGTATCATATCGGTAGCATACACAACTAGATTTAGGACGTACATGAAGTGTACATAAGTTATACAACAACCAAAGGAAACAGAAATCAATTGAGATTCAATTTAAAGTTTCATATTTACCTACCAATCAATTATTATTTGCTTGTTGACTCTATGTGCAGATGGGCAATTCCAACCAGGGAACTGCCGCCATAGTAGATCTTCGATAGCATAGCATAAATGTGTGTACCTTGTCTATAAGATAAAGATAAACCTAACTGAATAATATGAACATATTTACTAACGATTATTGTAGTCATTCAGTACGGTATTTTACTATAATTCGTTTCGACTGCACCACTTTTTAGGGCAGTTTACTGCCCCTATATTATACACCTTTTAGCTGGATATCGATAAGTAAATTGACCTTTTATATACAATTCAGCATGCGTATATAACATCGGAATATTTATCAACACTTTTCGAATGTGTTTACTCGGGAATTGCAGTTGATTGCAAGTATATCGCAGAATTTCTATATTCGTAAACATATCAGTCAAAAGGCCACTTAATAATTGATTATATTAATGTGTTTCCAAAGTACATATGTACGAGTTTGCTATTCGAATTACACAATGCTATACATTAACAGAAATGCACTGATTTTGATGAAGTTACAAAATACGTTCATAGGGTTTTAGAAAATGTTCGTTTCATTATTTTCACTGATTTTGTTATAGATACTCTAGGAAAACAACACTGTTGTCTTGTTTTATGGTTTGCAAGCTTTATACCTAATTAAATTCGATTATTTTTCTTTATTTTACCGACACTAAATATATGTACTTAAAAATATATACATAGATCTACAAATTTACAAAACTGTAGAAATGCTCTTAACTTTAATATGAATTAAACTCATGAAAAAATCTCCCATCAAATGTATCAATTAAAACGAAGACGAGTAGTGGCGAAGAATGAAGTGTTGAAGCAACTACATACTTATATATAAAGCGAAGAAGAGTAAAACCAGAACAATTATAATAGTCAATAATATATATTATTATGTAACATATTATAACATTGTTTATTTAAGTACCTACAATAGAATTTTAATAACAACTAACTAAACATACATATATATATGAAAATGTATAACAAGACACCGAAAAAGCAATATTTATTTAAGTTTCCTTTTAAAGTCATGTAAGGATTAGAATTCCGTTCAAAAATAAAAAGGCATTAACTTTAGTCCGTTGCTTTGACTAATATTTGATTCATTTTTACATGACTTTCGAAACTGGATGTAGATAGACGTCAAACAAATACAACATGACAGTGTCAGGCATTCAAGATTTTGACCGATTTTAACAATTTTAACCAAAGTTTAGCAGAGCGTAACATGTATATGAATCTTCCACTTTTGGTTTACAAATAAATATATATATACAAATAAACAACTAAGTAATAACCATCACATTATGTACTCAAAGGACGAGGAAGGTCGACCAGAAGGTCGATAGTGAAGAGCCTAAAGGATGTGTAGCAGTGCCGGCAATGTGTAATAACTTACTAAACAAATAAGAGCAAATGGAACGCATAAACTGTATGTGTTACGAGCATATAAATATAAATATAATAGTAACAAAAAAATAAAAGCATAAGAGCATGTATAATAACATATTTAAGTGAAATATACATTTATAAAATGAATTATTAAACACTATACCAGTTAATCGAGTGATTATACTCTGCGTATTACAAGTGTTGAATGTTCAATAGCATCATATGAATTATGAATTATATGCAATAACTGTGCGCTATGGATAATTAATGAACAAAATTAATTTTTAATATCGAATATATACTAAATGATATAGGGATTTTACTTTGGCAACAAAACCAGTAGCACAGAAAAATAATTTGATAATTTTTCATATGAGAAATGCCTCTCCGACAGTTTCTATGTGTTGTGCGTGTGAAGAACGTTTTAGGAAATTTAATTGTATACCCTAGAAAAAATAAAATGAGTTCGTAAGTGAAGCCCACAAAGTTAATGCCCCCACGGTTCGGTTTTGTATTGTATATAAGGCATATTGTTAGTTTCGAATGTCCATTTTGGTAGAAGTCAATGTCAACGTCAAAGTCAAAGTCAGAGTCGAACCGTTTCGAGTACATACTCGTACTCACATAGATGGTGCAGAACTAAATTATTACAAAAGTCTTTGCAATTTGTTTCGGCTAATGTTATAGACGTTTGTGTTATATATTTAACAATAATTATTACGACAAACGGTGGAAATTATAATAACAAAAACATAATTAAGCAAATGCAAGCCAGAAGAGTAACTAAAATTTTACCAAGTATCCAAATCCCAGTTCTGTAACGTTGCTGTTCAATTTCCAAGTCGATCCATCTATATTCTATACCTAATTATGTTTGTATCTGTATATCACACCGTTCTTCAACTATCTCCAAAACAAAAGTAAGCAAACTAAGTGCTATGCATATCAAAACGAAGCAATTCGATGTTCGATGACTTAACATAGCCTAAAACCCCTCTGAAATCAAATGTAAGCAATAGGGAAAGAAGCAGGAACTGCCTCGAAGAGTCACTTTTAAAAACGGATCGATGTGTGTATGTTTTCCTTATGATACATTCACGGCAAAAGTCGGCAAAAATTGAAAGCCTAAACAAATATCACTTTTGCCGGCGTTGGCATTTGCCGGATTTATTCAAGGGAAAAATACAAATGGCAAACTCGCACACATGAATCTATAAAAGTATTTGAACTGCATCAAAGAAAGAGAATTCAAAATGGCAGTTGCCTGCTATCGGCTATTGGGAAATGCTATGAATAATGAATTGAACGAGCAGAAAAATTATAACCGAACGTACATTAAAGCATACAGATATGGGCATGAGCTATAGAGGAAAGATAAAGCATTATTCAAGAGCAACACACCCAACACACACCCTTACACCCCCACAACCTACACCATACACACCACACACACCCAACCACAACAGAGACAAACAACACAAAACAAACATGTACTATTGAAATATAATTGTTAACCATGGAAAAACGAGTCTTTTCTTAATGGAAACTGGCAGCCCATCCGATCTATTAACGATTAATGCAATTAATTAGCTAATGTGGGCGAAAAAGGACCTTCTGCTCCGATTAAAATCGAGCCGCATTGTGTGTACAGTTACACCTGGTTTTGGTTTCGTGCCTAGGCGGAACTTGGAAACTTTGGCCCTATGGCATTTATCTCCCAGCTCTGGGGGTTAGAATATATTCCTATGTCTTTTCCCACAAAACCCAAGAGCTTTTGGGGAAATTGTGTGCGTGCCCTGGGGACAGAAATTTGGGTGGAAAATGATTTTATGTTTGCTATTTCCATTAGTAACTTTGGCCCGAGTCACGAACAGCCAACTTTCGTCTACTTAATTATTACGAATTTTTGGGGGAGGATGCCCCAGGCTGAGATACAGATTCAGCCGCAAACGAAAGGTGGACCGATACTCGGGTGTGCCTACCAAATATTCTGACTGCTTAGCCGCAAACCGCAGGCCAAGTACAAGTCAGCAGAATACGAATCTCCGCCACAATGCCCGAGCAATTTACGCTTTCCGCTTGTTTCAATCGGAACAATTACAAGAATTTGAAATGCCTCAATGCGGCAGTTAATTTGAGTTTGGCGCACAAAAGTATGCTAGGCATTTGCGCCAGTAAAGAGAAAAAAACCCAGGCCACATCCACAAAAGCGCAATGTAGTCGCATTCGCCGTGAAACAACGGCGCTAAGACCGTAAAGGATTTACGGCTCAATTGCGATGTGCGTACGACGACGACAGGAGCCCCATGCTCACCGACATCCCCATCCTTGTCTACGTCCACCCTTGAATGGAAGAAAGCCCTTTACTAGCAGCCAAACCGAACAAAAGGGGGAAAACTCATTCACTCGACCATTCATCGCTTGTTTCGACATCCGACAATGTTATGACCCCGCCAGCTTTCGACACTGAAAAAAATCCAGCCATATTTAAAGACAAATCAGCTCATTAAAACTAAGATTAAAGTGCCAGCTACTTTAAACATAGATATTTAAAAGGGTATTTGATTCGTTAATTAATTAATATATGTATATTTTTTTTCGGGTAACATCTCTGAGAAACCCAAAATCTTTATAAACAGACTAAACTTGATTGGAATATATTTTTATTTATTCCCGAATTCTATATTAAATATTTAGTGTATTTTGTGAGATCTACACATGTAATTATTTTAACCCAACTCTAAGGAGAGGTTCCTCTTCAAAGCATTTAGCCTAAGCATTCATCCCTCACATTTTTCTCGGTGTACCTTCATTCACCACCGAACACTGGTACCAGTTGGTGGCTGCGGTTTGGGGTCCCGGCTTGTTCGACGGGTGTTTTATGTAGTCGCAGCGTGTCGCGCCCTCGTCCTGCCGCCTCCTTGGGGTGCGGATTTGTTTTGCCTTTTTAAATTCTTCTCCTTCATTTGCTCCGGTTGCCGTCATCTGCTATTCGGACTGGTCCTAATGAGCTACGGTCCTGGGGTTGACTGTAGCTAAATTGGAATCATGCCGGCAGAAACATTATTTTTCATTGGGATTACATTTTTATCGCATTGTCTGACAGGCGGCAGCAGTTGCCTGTCGTTGCTGCTTCGTCCTTTTTGGAAAGGGAGCTCGGAATGCCATGAATTCGAGCGTGATTTTTGCAGCTTAATAATGGGACCCCGGTTTACTGACGCGTTTTATTGGCCAGCATTTAAAGTAGGGGCGTGTTGGCATTAAGCCCAAGATTCCTCGCCGTTAATGTGTGAAATGTCTCCGGCATATTGCCGTCGCATCCCATTCCCATTATCCAATATACTCAACCATAATAATAACGAGGCATCGATCTGTATCCGCAAAGTTATGGCTGGGCCCAAATCGAATCATGAGTTGGCACAAAACCGACAGATACGAGCAAATTGAAGCAGACAGCTACAGCTGCAGGAAAGGAAAGGGGAGCATTACTTTGGGGTAAATCCCCAATCCGGAACCGGAACTGTGCTGTGTCTGCCACCGAAATGATGCATGAATATCTGATTAGCCGTCTGTCAGCCTAATCAGTAATCCTGGCCATCAATCAATCAATTGGAAAAGTGTCGCTGCCAATGCATATAATTAAAGGTGACGCAGCAGATACATTTTTAGCTCTCAGACGGGGACCCATTCTTATTTTGGGCTGTAGGTGTCAAAAATGGCTATTATTATTAGAGTATATATACATAATATATATATTACTCAAAGTATTCAAAGCAAACATGTACAGCTTATGAGTATATGTAGTAAAGATGATTTCTGCATAAAGCCAGAGAGAATTCCCCATCGCAAAAATCAATCCATTTTCATTTGGGAGGCTCATTTTGTATTTTCCTACGCCTGGTCAGGGGAAAACTTGGCAATTGAAATTTATATTTGGACATCAAAGAGAAAGTAACAAGCGCAATAACTTTCCCTCAACTGTTGTAAATTGATATTTGCTCTATTAAGCGAGCGAGATACAGCTACCCCAAAACCATTAGCCTTGGATCTGAGCGATGGGCCACCCCAGAGAAGAGTGGCCCAAACCAGAGCTTTAATTACTTCATTTGAATTTCTCAACGACGCTTCCTAATACAATTTATTACAATTTGCTGATGGGTATGATGGGTGATCCTGGACAGGTTACATTTTGTGGCTGCTGTTGTTCCAGCACGGCAAGGACAACAAAGGAACGGACGTTCAAATTGCCGCCACGTGACTCCATTGTGTGATTACCTCCGCCAGCTATGTAGTTGCTCAACTAGGGAATCTTTAGCGAGATAATGAAAAAAGGATAATAAATTGCATTAAATTTGACATCGTTGTGGGTGAGGCGCGTGGCTCTACCCCCACTTCTGCTCAAAGGGAAACAAAGCCAAGGAAGGCCTGTTTGCCGTTTCTGCTCGTTTTCCTTTTATCCCGATTGCCATAGAACAATTTTATTAATAACATTATGATTGTCGGTGGGTGGGGTCGATTTAGCTGGAAATCGAGCAGCTCTACAAAGCTTGGTAGCCGTGCTTCAAAGTGGTCAATGCGTTGACCCTGAAGTAGCTGCTACGTCGCGTCGACTTGTGTGGTACCCTCATATGGTAAGAGGTTTAGATAAGAGGCTTGTTACCTTTGACAGTAAATGGATATTATTAAAAACGGGATTGTAATGAATAATGTAATTTCAAAGTTATTTTGGGGCTATGCTCTTTATTTTACTGACCGTAAACTTGATCTTTGACCTAACGTATCACATCTAGAACAGATTCTGTTCCTTGAATCGTTTGCGCTGGTCTTCGCGAAATTCTCGACGAGCGGCAGGCGGAGCTCCTTGTAGATTGCGGATGACCATATTCCTCTCGCAGTGAATATTTGAATTGTAAGTCGGAGTTGGCGGCTCGGCATCCCAATCCTCACCAGTTTCCATCGAAAATTCTCGGGGTCTGGGTTCCACAGAAGGCAACACACTCGGCAACTTAAAGCGCTCCATGGAGGCTCGATCGGAACACTCGAAGACGTGTTTCTGGAAGTCGGGATCCGTGTTTTAGATAGGTTTAAAGGTGTATATGCCGGGTACTAGTTTGGCTTACCTGCATTTCGGCAGCAGAGGGTAAATGATTATCATTAAATGGACAGCGAGCCAACTTTGCTGAAGGAAAGTTCTTGGCGCAACGGATAAAATGATTGTTCAAACGGAGTGGCCTTATACGATGGGCGCTATCGTACGGACACACGAGGTACTCCTCAAAGCTTTGACCGACCACAAAAGCGTTACTCTTAGACATTTACTCATTTCCTGTGTTTGTAAAAGGATTTTTTGATATTTTCCTATGGACGTGTTTCGTAAAGCCACTACAACAATGGACTTTAGATTCATCAAATCTGGATATAAAAATCGATGTTTCCTTGTGGAAAGAAAGTTGTAGTAGTTTGGAAACTAGCCACTGACTGCCTGACAAAAGTCCCTACAAAGGACATCCTTTCCATTGGGCCTGAGCCGGAAATTCGAGCTACTCGGGCGCAATGGCAACCGGAAGTGCTTATACAGCTGAATTACAGCAATGACAGCTAAAGTTTTTATGTGTATGTCAGGAGCCAAAAGGCGGACAGTCGAAAGGAAGTGGGCCTTGATTTAAGCCCGAGAGTTTTCAGTTTCCTCTAGCAATTTTATTACATTTCACCGGCGGAGGCCAAGACAATAAATGGCAAACTAGCACGAATTTGTCCGAATCTTGTGTGTATTGATGCGGGACGATAAATGGTTGTGGCTCATCGAGGGGATAATCGATTGCGGGCTAAGGAAATTTGAACTGCAGATAAGGGGCATTAAGTTAAGGGTTGTCAAGATCCAAACCTACTAGTTATACCCGTTCCTCGTAGAGTAAAAGGGTATACTAGATTCGTTGAAAAGTATGTAACAGGCAGAAGGAAGGGTTTCCGACCATATAAAGTATATATATTCTTGATCAGGACCAATAGCCGAGTCGATATGACCATGTCCGTCTGTCCGTCTGTCTGTCCGTCCGTATGAACGCTGTGATCTCAGGAACTACAAAAGCTAGAAAGTTGAGATTAAGCATACAGACTCCAGAGACAGACGCAGCGCAAGTTTGTCGATTCATGTTGCCACGCCCACTCTAACGCCCACAAACCGCCCAAAACTGCCACGCCCACACTTTTGAAAAATGTTTTGATATTTTTTCATTTTTGTATTGGTCTTGTAAATTTTTATCGATTTGTCAAAAAACTTTTTGCCACGCCCACTCTAACGCCCACAAACCGCCCAAAGCTGGTACACCCACACTTTTGAAAAATGTTTTGCAATTTTTTTATTTTTGTATTGGTCTTGTAAATTTCTATCGATTTGCCAAAAAACTTTGGCCACGCCCACTCTAACGCCCACAAACCGCCCAAAGCTGCTACTCCCACACTTTTGAAAAATGTTTTGATATGTTTTCATTTTTTTATTAGTCTTGTAAAATTCTATCGACTTGCCAAAAAACTTTCTGCCACGCCCACTATAACGCCTACAAACCGCCAAAAACTGTGTTTAAGACTCTCCTTCTCCCTTCCACTAGCTGAGTAACGGGTATCAGATAGTCGGGGAACTCGACTATAGCGTTCTCTCTTGTTTTTTGTCTAAAAACGCGGAACACTCGGTGACGCATAGGCTATACATCTTTTTGCTGAAACTGTCAGCCGCTCGATAAGGTCGGCATTCCCATTCGGATACCCCAAAACTCTTGAGGCTTGTGACAGTGATTAACTAGTTGGTAGCAGCAGTCTAACGATTGCGGCAAATTACTCAACCATTTAATTTGGTGTTCAACAAGTAGTTAATCAGCGATTGTCGCGTCGCGCGTGTTTTCTTTGTTATTTCAGGATGGAAAGACTCGATTCTGTCGATTCCAAAGAAATGGCTCTCAACGGCCGAGTCTGTGGACGAGTTTGGATTCCCTGACGTGAGTAAAATTGATTAAACCATTTCGAATTCGCCTTCCCTTTTCCAGCAAATATTTGCCCTAGGCTAAACTCGACTGTTACTTGAACAATTCAAAGACAAACACTCGCACAGACGACAGACTAATCCTGTTTGTTATAATTACAAATGCAAATAACGAGGGCTTTTGTATGGCAACAGGGGCTCGGGTTGTTCCTGGCAGCCAACCTGCGTGCAAACAAGCCGGAAAAACCAACCTTTCCCAACACGACCCCCAGCCCCCCAAGCATCAAACCCTCAAACCCTACTACCCTCTACATCCCCCCACACTCACCTGAAAAAAAGCACAGCAGCCACAGTAACAACCCCCGAAAAGCAGAGTTAGACATCTAAATTGTAAACCGATGGATGAAAGGGAATCCCCCCCGAAAAGAGACAAGTGACAGGAGACTGGGGTTTTGGATATAACAAAAGTAACAATTGCTTTGAAAGCGGAGAAGAGGACGTATCCGGAAGTCAACGGCGTGCTGATACCATGTCGCTTCGTTGTTAAGTGGAAAACTGTGTTTTCGCAGCAGGTAAATCAAGGTCGATGGATACATTTAAACATGAAATGGCAGTCAGAAATCCTGTATTCAAAATCAGCTGCTTTGGCCATCCGGCAATCGATTGGATTGCAGACCTCGAAATACGACGTTTTTCCGACATGGAAACACCCAGGGAAAAATTTCTCAATTAAAGCTCCCGGGCGAGGGTGGAAAGTGGAAAAGGAAAAAATGTCAAGGAGCGCAATACAAAGTCAGATTCAAGCCATTCCATTTCTTTTTGTATTTTTTGTGATTTTGAATTTGGCTCCCCAGGGCTTAAACTTTTTCTATTGCTGGTGGCAGGACAAAGCAACTTTCCATTTGACGCTCGATATTGCCATGCATACAAATGAGGAAATGGGGAAAAAATTCCCGGGAAAACCGGGCAATGCCAAGTGTCTAGGATGAGTGGAAGGGAAATAAAATTAAATTTGCAGCACCACGCAGCTTACTAACCCCATCGAGAACCCTTTTTTCTCCCTCTCTTCCTGCAGACTCTACCCAAGGTGCCCGTTCCAGCACTGGATGAAACGATGGCCGACTACATCCGCGCCCTGGAACCGATTACCACGCCGGCGCAGCTCGAGCGGACCAAGGAGCTGATCAGGCAGTTCTCGGCTCCCCAGGGAATCGGAGTGCGACTGCATCAGTATCTGCTGGACAAACGCGAGGCGGAGGATAACTGGGTGAGCATTATAGGTGATAGATTTCAGGCTTTCAAATCTAAATAAAAATGCAACAATGCAAAAATAAATAAATTCACTTTTTGTCAACAAACTGGTTTTCATATTTCTGCAGTTTTTATTTGATGGCTTACAATTAAAATTTCTTGTAATTAAATTTATATTGGGGCTGTTAAAAAAAAACTAAAAGTTACTATCTTTTCATAATGAGTGTGTCGACACTTTATTCAGACAAAAATCCTGAGGCTTTTGATAGAACTAACTCGAGGATTTACTTAATCGGTGTCGGCCACAGCCGCGGTCGGAGGAGTGTCGTTTATGACTGGAGCTGTGGGTGCGGGCGTCACTGGAGTGGGCACGTTGCTGTCGTTGGGGGATGGGGGCTGGGGCACGGAGATGGTGGTACCAGTGGGGGTGATGATGTCGTCGGAAACGGTGGTGGTGGTTGTAGGAGCATCAGTTGGTGGGACGGGCACGGTGGTGCCAGGTGCCTTAGTGGTGGGGGCAACGGTGGTTTCGGTGGGGGCAACCGTGGGGGCAACCGTAGGGGTAACAGTGGGGGCAGCAGTGGGGGCAACAGTGGTGGCGATGGACACACAGGTAACGTTGATTTTCAGACTGCTGCACTGGGTGCTCGGGAAGTAAGCATCGCAGGTCACGCATTTCTGCATGGCATAGTTGAAGTAGGTGTTAGTAGGGCAGCCGGTCAATGTGGCGGTCGACTTGGAGGTGGTGGTCGCTTTACTGCACTGGTAGTAGACGGTGGCGTTCTCGTAGTTGGGCAACTGGATTCCAGACAATGGGCATTCAACGGGATCGATTTTTTCCGAATACTGCGGAACTTTTCCGCATTCGGCATGGGCTTTTCCGGCCACGGCCAGCAAGGCGGTAAGCACAAAGATCACTTTGGGATTGGAGAGAATAGAAGAAGTTTGGTTGATGGGCTATATCCGTTTTGCGTCTGTGAGGTGCTGCTTACCGGCTTTCATGTTGATGGTTTTATTTTCGGGTTACTTGCGAGACTGAAGAAGGAATGCGTCTGGCTGCTAACTCGGCTCACCGATCACTGATGCATTTCTGGCAGCTCGAAGGGCTTTTTATGTGGAGCCAGCCCATGCTAGGCACGTTTAATCAGCCCGCTTCTAGATTAATTCGTGTCTTGTCAGACCGGGTGCGAAATTGAAATCAGCAATGCCAACCAATACCAACCACGCTTAATTGCGCCTTAGAATCGTTGCCCCGAAGTCTCGATAATCTCGGCCAGATAACAACGGGGCGGAAACTATTCCGAATCTGGCTGTCAAGTGAGCAACAAATAGGAACTTCTCATTCCGAGTGTCATGTCAATTAGCATCGCAAATAGATCATCTGGGGAGGCGGAGATCCCATTCCTACCTGGTAATGACTTCATGATATTTTCTGCGGAACTGAAGTTCTCAGCACTTTATCTCTGACATTCAGATAGCAGCAGTTGTTGCTACATAAAGACTTTGTATTGTTCTGGGGAACCACGCCGTTCACCCTGAAATGCTAGGAGTGTTATGGTAATTCTTGAGCATTCAATTTGGAGTGTAATAATTCAGGTATTCAGGTTGTAAGGGTTTCCAAAACGCTTTAATTGTGCTGTATATATTGTATTGGTCAGCAAAAACATTTGTGAGTTTAGAAATAACTTAAAGAAGACGTGTCTCTTACAAGTTTCTGGTTTGGGATACATACAAAAGTGTTATTTCGATGTTATCGAAGTTTCATATCTATACCACTAAACCTTTCCACATCAATAGGTGATTAAAATTTTTATAATGTACTCCCAATAAACAGATAACATACAGGTATGCGCCAGCAGTGTCCTCGAACGTTTGTTCTTTTCCATGATATTTGGACGTCCCCAAGTAAAGTCTTATAGCATGTTATAATCACCATATAATTGCACTTATCGTTTTCGCTTAGCATTGATTTAGTTTTTTCATCATCTATATATTTGGATACTTTACCGACCTTGTCGTACCTCTCACTGCTATTTCTAGAATTTTTAATTAAAACATGTGAATAAATATTGTCAAACTTATGACCATTTAAGGACGGAGAATACCAATAGCTCAGTTCTGACAGGCAGCTCCTATCTGTTCTTCACTTCATTCTTTTCGTTTAACACTATCAAACTCAGATGTCTATGGCGGCCGATCAAAATATTTCGTGCCTAACAAGAAATCACAATCAATTACCCGGTTTTCACTCCCTACCGCGATAAGAAAGTTCTGCAAACAACAAATGCCATTCCCGTAGAGAAATACGAACGAAAGTCGTTGCCAGTTAGATATTTAATTACTTTAGGCTGCTATTTAGAGTAGTGAATGAAATTCCGCTTGCTGAACGATGTGCATTAAACTGGCGATCTTCGTAAGGATTGGGACTTAGGCGGTGGCTGGCTTCTTCTGGGCCTTGCTGGGTGGCGTTGGCTTCTTGGCGGCCTTGGAAGGAGTCGGAGCAGCTGGTTTCTTGGTGGCGGCGGCGGGCTTCTTCGCCATGGCAGCCTTGGAGGGCACTGGAACGGTGGCCTTCTTGCCGGGCACAGGGACAGGGACCTTCTTGCCGGGCACGGGCACAACAGGCTTAACGGCAACGGTGGGTGGGGTTGGTGGCTCTGGGGCCGGGGTTGGTGGGATGGGGTGCGCCTCAACCTCCTCCTCATGGTGATCGTGGTGCTCCTGGTGCTCATGGTGCACCGGGGTCTCTGGCTGAGACAGTGCGGAGATCACTGGGGGTGCATTATCGATAACGTTCATGGTGATGGGAGCTGCGGTGGGCAGGACATCCATGGGGGGAGCTGGGATGTAGTGGGCTGGCGATACACACTTCTGGAGGACAAAGGTGAAGACCTCGCCGGCAGGACAGTGGATAGTCAACTGGCTACCGTAGATGCTCGGGCACACATAGTACTCTGAGTTGCTGTGGTAGCTGGGCCAGCGGATGCCGATCTCACCGCGGGCGCACTGCAGCGTGTAGTCCAAGCGGGCCTGGCTCAAAGCCAGCAGGCTCAAGAAGGTCAATGTGAATACTGGCAGGATTAAAAAAAAGGAAGTCTTTGATATGGATGCTACATATATTGTAGAGATCTTTTCACATCCTACCTTTCATCTTCGGGCTTGGTCCGTTTGGGTTATCCGTGATACTTCAAGGGAACTGTGGTACTGCTATTCCAATGGCCCAATTGCCATTATTTATACTACTTCGCATCTTGCTATCAGAAATCAGTGATCTATCAGTGAGCTATCAGCGATCTTCGCGTGATGCTACGGGAAAGACATTCAGACCGCGCCCAAAATCTCCGAAAAAATTCACAGCTAATTGAATTTGTGTCGAACACGACAAGGAAATATCGACCTCTAACAAGATTTTCATGTAAAGGCCTTGGCCAAAAGAATTTGAACATATCTCTTAAATTTACATTCCTACAGGTTGTAAGTCTGAGTTCCAATGAGAACTAAGCACCAAGCACATTTTAAAAGAGTAAATCTTTTTTTTAACAGGCGTATTACTACTGGCTCAACGAGATGTACATGGACATTCGCATCCCTTTGCCGATCAACTCTAATCCGGGCATGGTGTTCCCGCCGCGTCGCTTCAAGACCGTCCACGACGTGGCCCACTTCGCCGCCCGCCTGCTGGACGGCATACTGAGCCACCGCGAGATGCTGGACAGCGGGCAGCTGCCGCTGGAGAGGGCCGCCTCCCGGGAGAAGAATCAGCCGCTGTGCATGGCGCAGTACTACCGTCTGCTGGGCTCCTGTCGTCGGCCTGGTGTTAAGCAGGACTCGCAGTTCCTGCCGTCGCGGGAGCGACTGAACGACGAGGATCGCCATGTGGTGGTAATCTGCCGCAACCAAATGTACTGCGTCGTGCTTCAGGCCAGTGATCGTGGGAAGTTGTCCGAGAGTGAGATCGCCTCGCAGATCCTCTATGTCCTCAGTGATGCTCCCTGCCTGCCCGCTAAGCCCGCGCCGGTGGGTCTGCTGACCGCCGAGCCAAGGAGCACGTGGGCACGGGACCGGGAAATGCTTCAGGAGGACGAACGCAACCAACGCAATCTGGAGCTCGTAGAGACAGCCCAGGTGGTGCTCTGTCTGGACGAGCCGCTGGCTGGGAACTTTAATGCCCGCGGTTTTACGGGTGCCACGCCCACTGTTCATCAGGCGGGCGATCGTGACGAGACGAACATGGCCCACGAGATGATCCACGGCGGAGGCAGCGAGTATAACTCCGGAAATCGCTGGTTCGACAAAACCATGCAGGTAATGCCACTGGGACTTGATTTATAAAATTGTATTGCGTAATTATTTTGCATTCGAACATTTTCAAAATTTAACCTAATTTGCAGCTCATTATTTGCACCGATGGAACTTGGGGCCTGTGCTATGAGCACTCCTGTTCCGAGGGCATTGCAGTCGTCCAGCTCCTGGAGAAGATCTACAAGAAAATCGAGGAGCACCCGGACGAGGACAACGGTCTACCGCAACACCACTTGCCACCACCGGAGCGTCTGGAGTGGCATGTGGGTCAGCAACTGCAAATGCGGTTTGTCCAAGCATCCAAGAGTGTGGACAAGTGCATCGATGACCTGGACTTCTACGTGTACCGGTACCAGAGTTACGGAAAGACCTTCATCAAATCGTGTCAGGTCAGTCCGGATGTGTACATCCAGCTGGCCCTGCAACTGGCCCACTACAAGCTGTATGGACATCTGGTGGCCACCTACGAGAGTGCGTCCACTCGACGATTTTTGCACGTAAGTATACGAGCAACTCAGTTTTATCTCCATCCAGGCAATTTATCTCTGAATAATTATTTCCAGGGTCGCGTGGACTGCATCAGAGCGGCCAGCACGGAGGCATTGGAGTGGGCAAAAGCCATGTGCCAGGGTGAGGGTGCAAACGTGCCACTGGAGAGCGATCGCGATGATGAGGAGGAGTCGCGCAAGGTCAAGTTTAGCATTTACAGTGTGGGTATTCCAGCGCAAGCCCACCTTCTTGAATGGAGTAACTTATCTTCGCCCCCACCCACAGAAGGATCATCTCCGTGAGCTGTTCCGGTGCGCCGTCGCCCGCCAGACTGAGGTGATGGTGAAGAACATCCTGGGCAATGGCATCGACATCCCGCTGCTGGGTCTGCGAGAGGCCAGTATAGAGGTCACCGGCGAGATGCACGAGCTGTTTAGAGACGAGTCCTACAACATATCGCAGTGCTTCCTGCTTTCCACCAGCCAGGTAGTAATTGGCCAATAGGTCTTCACTAATAAGCACTGCACTTTATCACCTCTGCACCACCTAATCAATTCTTGCACCACAGCACCACTGAGCACTAACCAGCTGCACAAAAGTAGGTATCAGCTAGACTGAAAATTTCGTGAGGATTTGGCAAAGAAGATTTTAGGATCGGTATAATGGTCCCTTTAAAAATACCATTTAGGTGGCCTGCTCTACGGACAGCTTCATGGGATACGGACCGGTGACGCCACGTGGTTATGGCTGCTCCTACAATCCACAACCGGAGCAGATCGTCTTCTGCGTCTCGGCCTTCTACTCTTGTGAGGATACGAGTGCCTCGCGCTACGCCAAGTCGCTGCAGGACTCGCTGGACATAATGCGTGATCTACTACAAAACTAGACGGTTCTGGCCAGGATTAAGGCCCATCAAAGAGGATGGGGTCCACCAAACACATATCAGTAAATGTACCTAAGCAGGTTAGCGAACGAAACTAAGTAAGTGTAACTAGCGACCACCCGGGCGTTTTATTTGTGACCAAGCACCACCAAGCGAGCCACCCAACGAAGGGTGGGGATCTGAAGAATAAGAAGGATAACGATAACGAAATCGGAATCGAAAACTAATGTCAATCACTATCACGTTGAGACAAAAAAGAAAGGAAACTATACGCAACCCATTCGCTTTACATATCCGTTACCTAAGTATCCTAGTAGTTTGAATTAGAACAACTTTAGTCAATTAAATGTTTTAGAGCCGTTTTATGCGCAAACTGTTAGTGCTGTTATCTAAGTGTGTTACTTGTGCAATATGAAATATGAGTGTTATACCAATCACTTGCTAACTAAATTAGCAGAGCTTACGAACTTGTTTACCCCAACTGCCCGGATTTCCTGCGAGCAAGCCCACAAGTATGCAATACTTTTTGTTACAAAAGTTGTGTTTCAAATACGTTCTATAGTTGTTACAAAAGATACTAGCTAAAGCATATACTAAAAGTACTCTGCGCTCGTTACTGCAATTTCATTGTTTGTTTGAGGACTAATTACAAGAATTATATAGTGTCCGTTGCTATATTTCCATATATGTATATTCATGTTTTAGAGAGCAAATGGTATACCGTAACTAAAGGCTTTTTGGATGAATATATATATGTACAACCCGTAAATGAATAATGAAAAAAAGTAGAGGATTATATATATAATACGCGTATAGACTTGAGACGTAACAATACATATCAATAAATTTATATACATCCCAGGAAGGCAAAAAATGCGATAAGCAGAAGCTCCCCCACGGCGGAGGACGATTTAGAAAGATATAGATATATAACCTATGTGTGTTTGTCTGTTCCACCCGATAGCGAAAAAGTATGTTTCGATAGCAATCCAAAGCTATCAATAATCTACAAACAATATATATATATACATAAATACTATACGTATGTTATCTACAATGGAAAATATATGAGAAACGTTAAAGGACAACCAGATACATATATCAAACTAGTTGCTGTGTTCATTGTTGCTATATATGTATGATTATCTTCTAAACTGTTAACCAAACTATCAGTATGTACTATCCAACTAACTACCCTGTATTCAATCTGTGTATCATTACGTTACCTTACTGTTTGTCGTTAAGTTTGACTCGTTTCCATATGGCCAAGAGCCACAATAAATGTATGCAAAATAATCACGAACCGAATAAATTGAAATAAATGCATTACAAACCAAGACCATCATTCCTGACCTACAATTGATCTGCTGGTAAATGAAAATACTCGTATGCGGCCAAATTGGCCACATATTTCAGTGACTTCTAAGAATAGATAAATCGTCTTCCGCTTGAATCAGTCATGAAATCCGCGTTGCGCACTTTATAATATCCAAGTGGTAAATACGATAACAAATAAATAACGATAAGCCAATGCCAGATAAACAGTGTTTTGGAAAATTAATTAACTATACGAATTTATCCCCATGGCCAATTGGTTCTCAATAAAAGGCCCTGGGCATTCTGGGCAGTTCAACAGTCTTTAACACGCCATCATCATGAAATGTAAGTATCGTAAAAGGACTAGCCGCCAAAACAATACGTGAGTGGACCATTCGAGTAACCCACTCAATTCGTTGCAGACTTCAACCTGCTGTTTAGCCTCTGTCTGGTCTTCATGCTGTGCTCCTCGTGGGTCTCGGCTTTCTCCAGTCTTGCCACCCCGGAGCCAACTCCGCCAACTGGTTCTCCCGTCGACGGAACGACTGGCACTGGATTCCCCGGACCCCCATCGGCTGAAACCACAAATGCTACGCCCTTAATTTCGACTATCTACCCAATTTACGGATAGTCATAATCAATTGATGAATTAAAAACTTAATCGCAGATATATTAAAATACGTGTAATTTTCACTTGTATGCAATGATTTTGGGTACGGTACGAAAGACTTTTGATTATTTTATACGGGTTATATATTGTCAAACTTAAAACCAGACGTGGCCAGTCAAATAATCGGCATTCACATAAATTAGACACTAAACAAAATGCACACCGATGTACATATGCATCATATGTAGGGGTGAACCAAACAAACCGGGGCTAGTTAAGTAGGCACTAGGTTACGCTTAGCTGCTGCTGGTCGCCACGTTCCGCCGAAAGGAGCCACGCACCTGCATCTGCAACTGCTCGGTGCTGCACTCGTCTCGACCGTACTGCACATGGAAACGAAAATCAGCAAATTAACAACATTTGGAAGCGGGCTAATTACAGGCCTGCGTACCTTGCAAAAATTGTGCTCCAACAGTTCCACTGCCGTTAAACGATTCTTGGGATCGTGCTGCAGACAATGATCGATGAAGTCGTGACCCTCCTGGGAAAGGCTTTCCGGCGCCTGCGGCTTCTCGCCCATGCCCACCTTGAACATGATCTGGAAGTTGGAATCAAACTGGGCCCAGGGACGCTGTAAGGAAACCAAAAATATTTAATATTATTAGCAGCTTAATTTAGCAGTTTAATTTTATATTGTTTTCAGAAGTGTATATATTGAAATATGTGTATACAAAGTTAATATTTGGAGATATAATAATATCATTGGGACACAGGCTACATATTAAAACCAAACTAGTTTAAGTTGATCTAATACTGGCAAAGAGTACTGTATTCGTAAAATGCATTCATTCAAAAATGTATTTTATATTAAGGACATGTCAAAAAACTCCGCCATAATGCATAATAAAATGGATACTTATGAAACTATACCATTTAAGAATTGCTTCTAAAGCAAAGCAAAAATAGTCCAACATTGTGAAATGGACGTACACCCCGGCCCGTTGTACGGAATGCTTATCTAGAATGTGAAGCACTCACCTTGCCCGAGGCCATCTCGACAACCACACAGCCCACCGACCAGATATCTGCGGCCCTGCCATGGCCATCGCTGTTGGTCTTTGTGAACACCTCCGGCGCCATATAAGCCTGCGTGCCGACGTAGCCCTGCAGCTCGCCGGGCACAGTGGTGTGCGCCTGGATCTTGACTGCTGATCCGAAATCGCCTAGTTTCAGGCTGTTGCTGCCGTCCACAAGGAATATGTTAGCAGTCTTAATGTCGCGATGCACAATACCATGCTTGTGGAGCTCAGACACGCCCGACAACAGCTGGGCGGTGAATCGGCGCGTAAGTGCCTCCGGCAGATTGCCAGTCAGCTCCACCAGCGACTCCAGGGTGCCCTCAGAGCACAGCTCCATGAAAATAAGCAGCTCTTCGCGGTGCACCTCGATGCCATAGTAGCGCACCAGGTTTTTGTGCTTTATTCCTTCCAGGATCTTTAGCTCTTCGGCCACGTTCTTAAGCGCTCGCGTCTCTCCCGGCTGGATTGCGATCTCTTTCATGGCCATTAGCTCTCCAGTATTATTGTTCACCGCCGTGTACACCTTGCCGAATCGTCCCTGCCCGATCTTAATACCACGATGCCAGCGGAAATGAACGCTACGTGCCCTTATATGCACCTTGTCGCTGGAATTAAGTGATTTGACCTGTCCAATCAACCTCCGTTCGCGCAGCCCGTCCTCTAGATCCATATCCAAACGGTTAACGGCATCTCTAACTCGCTCCTGCCGCAAGGCCAGCGGTGTGCTTTCTAGACTTCTCTTTCCAGGAGATGCTGGAGTAGGAGGCGTCTGGGGCACCATAAGACGCAGCTCGCCGTTGGGACTCCTTTGACACGGAGTATCAACATAGTCTGAACTCTCAACGGAACTGAACGAGTTTCCTGATAGATCCTCCTTTAAGCTGAACTGCGGATGCAGTAACTTGTTGTACGGTGGTGATTGCAGTGGCGGTGTATTCGGATTAAGAACCATGCCAGCGGACATTGGAGTCCGTGTTGGTGTCCGTGAACGCGAAGTGGCCGGCGAAGAAGTCTTGCGAGTGCGAGGCGACGCCTTTTTCTTGGCGACCTTTTCGGGTTCCGAGGTGATACCAACCACGTGCGATATACAGCGGTCCATCTGATGCTTTAGCGACTCAAACTCGTCATCGTCCAAGTGTTGGGTGATTTGCGGATCACAGGCAAGAATCAAAAACTCCAGTCCCTGGGAGGCCCAACGGGGACGCACTCCTCGCCCACGCTCGCAGCGCTCCATTACGAAATGCATCCACATCTTAGCGTAAGCGACAATTCCTAAAGCTAGATCAACCGTGTGAGCACCGCTGTCCTTTTGGTCCATAATCTTCTGCTCGAACAACCGAATGACATCCTTGTGATACTCGAACCCAAATTTGTATCCCTGATGCAAAATCTCCCGAGTGCGCGATAGAACAGCCTGTTTGTCCTGTTCATCCAAATCTCGCATGTTGCTCAAACAGCACCGTTTTTGCACGCCTTCAATTATTGCCGTCAACTTGTTGCGCACCTGCAAAACGTCCTGCTGCAACAGCTTGAACGCCGCCTTTACGTCCGAACAGATGAAGTCATGCTGCTGGTTAGCCACGTCATGTTCGTAGTGCTCGCGATGAAAATCTGTCGTCTCTACGTCGCGACAGAAGGTTTTGGCAAAGAAGAGCACCTTAATAGAGCGCTCTCGTTCGACTGTAAGCAGCGATTGAGTCTCTCGGCAAATGGTCAGCAATTGCCATTTAACCTCCTCGTTGTCGTCAGTGTCGGCTGTGCCATCGATCTGTTGATCTAGCTCAACGGTGCGCTTTACCAGGCGTTCGGAAATGCTACGCAAAAGCTTGCTGATTATGCCACAGAACTTTTGAGATGCTAACGTGTGCATGCCCTTTATCATGGGACTGATAAGCTTGGTAAACATCCACTCCTTCTCAAGGACGGACTTCTGGTTGCCCTCCGGAACGGCAACCAACACAAGTTGATCTATGTACTCCAGGTACAGCTCGAATGTTTTTCGCACCGTAGCATCATAGTGGTTTAAAATGCTAATGTAACTGCCCAGTTCCGCCTCATTCTCCACCAGCGCCGTGGTTATGTGCCGCTGGTATCGCTCTCGATGGGTCAAGGCGAGGGTCAAGCCCTCCCTAAGCTCCTTCATCAACTGTTCAAGGCTCAGTGGATTGGGCCGAACGGGTCTCGTTTCGAGACGCATGCGCAGAAACTCATGCATGAACTGCAACGGAATTCCGCTCAGAAATACAAAGGTGGGAATGTACGAGGGCAGATTTATCGATTGGGCTTCCTCGCTCCAGTAGCCGTAGGTGCGCAGCTCCACAACCTGTTCGCGACTGATTTGGGGATCTAGCCTTGGTACGTCTTCTTCAATGGACTCTGCATCTGACTCATAATCTAAGTCTTCAGCTCCGGGTTTTTCTAGAGCAATGTGCGCCTTGTACAATGCCACGTTGTGCAGCTTGTGTAGAAAAGCCAGCGACTTGGCCAGTCCTCGACTTTTGAGCACATTTTCTATGAACTTGCGATACAGCCCAGTAGATTGCTCTCCTGTTCCATTGTGACTGCATGTACCCAACGGCTCGACACTGAAAATGTTGATGTCGTGCATGGATCCCTTGCGCAAATGGCCGTGAGAGCACTCACTGGACCACTGGCTTATCTCCGTGGACGTGGATCTAAGGGAAAATGTAAGTTATATCTTGTTCTTCGTTTTTGTACTGTATCTACTTACTCATTACTACTTGATGTTTCGCCTGGAACGTGAGTTGCGTCGTTTAGCATGAATTGCACTTTGTGGCACGGTGTGACACCCTTCCGCGAGGCTGATCCGGCCACACTGGGTGGCTTGGATGAATCCATTGAGTTGACAGCCGAGTCATCGTTTTCTACACCTGATGCTGATGAACTACCGCTGTCGGAGGCGATGTAGGACGAAGTGCATACCGGCCAAGAGAACTTCTCATCCTGCAGTCTTGCCAGAATTTTTCCCAGAATACTGAGCTTCAACTTATTTTGCTTGGTAATGTTATACCATAAGCACATGGACTTGATGCGACCTACAAAGCTCTGTGATTTGTAAATGGGATGCAGGGCTCCCATGGCCTGTGAGGAAGGGTATAGTGCCTCTGCAGCTTCCAGGCGCGTCAGCATACCCTCTACTTCTCGCAGCGCCAGCTCTTGATGATCCATGCAATCCTTGCAGTACAGCGACATACAACCTTGGCACATCTTGTTGGGCAGTGGAGCTGGAATAGATTTAAATAATGAACAAAAGTTTACTTTTGAAGAATGGTTTGACTTACAGCTGGCATTAGAGTTGCTGTCGGAATGAATGCCACTATCCAGACTGATCAGACTCGGCTCGCGGCGATAACGCGGCTGGAACTTGTAGTTTATAATGTGGGTGAGCAGATCGGAGACTCCCTGTCGCGCTTCGAAAAGGTACTTGTCCTGCTGCTCCACAGTTCTGTCTGCTTGCCAGGCCTGCAGCTCCAGCCAGATAAGATCCTTCAGCTCAGTCTGCCAGGTATGCTCCTCCTGTGACAGTTTCGCGTCCTGTCGGTCTACGCTACCGAGCTTAATTAGATTGGCAAACGTCTCGTGGAATTCCTTTCTTTTCCCCAACCCAGCAGTTGCTCTTCCATCACTCCTTAACATTCCAGCGGGAAGTTGAGCAGCAAAAGCCAACGGCGGCGCCGAGGACCGATAGCCAATGGGCCGTGACGAAACGCAGCGATAGCGATTGCAGCTCTCCACCACCTTGGAAGCGATTCGCAGTGGAATCGGCGCCATCGCCTCCGAATTGAGCGGCATGATCTGGTCCAGAGACTCTAGTGGATGAGCTGTCTCGTGGAAGCTATTTCCTCGTGGAGGAGCCACCGCCGTTGTGGCCAACGAGTTTTTCATCTCCCGTTCCGAGTCGCGAAGGAGAGACTGCAACCGCTTGTCCGTCCGCTTGTTCTCATCGTTGACAAACATCTCGTTGAGCAGGGCGCAATCCATAGTGTTGCGTCGCAGGACGCGGGATCTGGCCGTCCTGGTCTTTTTGGGGGTGCAACCCACACTGGCTGGTAGGTCTGCGGAACTGAGAAAAAGATTTTAAAATAGCTTTCTAAGATATTTAAAATCTACATTTAAACCCAATTTTTACACAAAAGACAGGACATTTCTTGGAATATATTTAATTGTATATGAACAAGAAATATTTAAAGATTATTTGAAATTTTTATAATTTTCAAATAACAGCGGTTATGAAAATGACATCAGCCAAACCCATGGCAATATCAATTGCGACATATGGTAGCATATGGTCATTTTGTAGGTCTGCGTTCGTCACTAGTCCCGATCACGTACTTAGCACAGACGCAAACCCTTATCGCGTCCACTCTGGTGCCGTGTATATGGAGCACGCCGCTTGTATTGTTCTTGGATACTCACGCCGTCACATTGACCACTTTTTGTTTGCGTTCCCAGTCCCGGTTCTTGATTTTGAGCCTGGTACGTGGCGGAGTGGTCCCGAACGCCTCATAGTGCGCCGCCAACTCATCCTCTGGGGGCATGTCCTCTTCCAGAGCTCCAATTCGACTCCGAGCCATCTGCACTGGACGCGAAGGCGTCTGCTTCACACGGTACTCCACTCTGTAAGATCCGAAAAGGGTTGATGATGAGGTTGAATGTATGTCATGGTTAATACTATATTTGCACTAATCTAAGGGCTTTTCCTAATTGTTTCGCTAATTGTATCGGGGGACAAGTGCCGCCTAATCGCCGATAACCCAGATATATATAATGCACTCAGAAAATAGCTTTAATATTGAACAACGAATTTTTCACTAATTATTTTTTACATCTGCGATTTTAAGTTAATAAATATCATTTTCATGTTGTGGCAATATTCCAAATATTTATTGTAGTTTTTTATAAAGCCTTGAGCTTTGATAACTATATAAGTACTCTGAGAATTGAGTAGATAAATCAAGAAGGTATTTACAGATTTTCCTAAATATTTTTGAATCTCTTTGAAAATAATTTATAAACTGTTTCCTGTGCATCTCATAAAAATTTCGCGGTGTATCCAAGGGAGTGAAAGCGGCGAGGTTCGGGCAGGACATTCTATCTTATCTGACTGCTGCCGGTGTTGCAGACAGACGCTTGTCACGCCTGCGATTATGCCCTAATTTGAGCAGAGGTTTGATTTATTCCAAACCAAAAAAAAAAGTCCAAAATTGGCTGGCAATTACTCGTATGATTGTTGTGCAAATCGCGCCACACTTTTCATCAGCCTTTTCGTCATTGGCGCGGTTCACTCACTTCTTTCGACGCATTTTGCAGCCTTCCTCCCAGGGAATCTCTGTCTGCCGAGTCCAATAGCTCCAAAACCGGCAGTAATCAGCGAGTCACAGCCAGACGAGAGAGAACCGTGGAGTGCAATCCTCGTCTTTGCTCTCAACTGGTTGGTTGATAATGCCGCTGTTTTAAACTGTGCTTAATCGCCGCAATCGAGGGCTATTGTTACTTTCAGAGTCTCCGGTGGGTGCCCGAGCCAGATTTATGCACATCTAATTGCACCGCACCACACACAACCCACTCTGGGAACAAAAACAGCGGCGGAACGAGCCGAAAGCAAATAAAAAGCAACAGCTCACAATTATAAGCTGGTGGAGCTGGAGAGAACTTTAGACGCGAGCCAGCGAACGATGACTGGACTGGACTTGGCCGGATGACAGATCCCCAGCACCCGGTTCGCGGTACGCGATCGATGGATCTCACTGGTGGGGTGGGCTATGCATTATCTCCCACCGCAGTAGTGTGTAGTTTTCCAGCTGCTTTATTACGACGAATAACAAACAGGCGGCAATAGTTCGCACGCCTCGCACCGAACCCTTTCGAATTTCATAACGCGCAGCACTTGCCGCGGCAGCCAGTACATTTATTAGCACTTTTAACAAGAATATTCTCCATATACTCGCCAATGCGTATAGTATACGGATCTCTATCTCTATGTAGCGCAAGCAATGCAGCGGTGTCGCCCCCAAAGTGGACTGCTATTCACTGCCAATCGCGGCGAACTGAAAAGCGCGAGCGGTGAGCGCCCGACCGACGCATCCCTCAGCGGAGAGCAACTAGTGGGTGGCCACTTCAAATCGGAGATGTCGGTTTAGCTATTAAAAAGTTCGGTTACTCATTTACATGTGTTCACTTCAGTCAGAAACTAATCGAGAGTGGCGCAGAAAAGGCAAAAGTATGCAAAAAAAAAAATATGCTTTTGTAAAACTTACGGTTTTTTACGGCATCTCAGAGAGCGAGAGAGAGAAGATACAAATGATTTAGCAAGAGCGATTCGAATTTAAGAGCACAAAAAAGAGACAAGTGGCCAGTGTTAGGTGTTGTTGTGGAACGCAAAGGGGTATCAGATCGTTTGTGGACCGCATTGCGTTTGTTTGTGGCTCGCAATTGTCTTAACCGCGCGTATATTTATTATTAATTTATGGCATTTTATTATGTACGCGCTTGTTAGCTAATAGGCAATGTGTTTACTTAAGCTATATATTCAGTGTATGTATTTTTTCTCCAAAGAAGCACAACAACAAAAAAAAATCGAATTTAGTCAATAAACTTCATTGGCGCTATATGAAAATCTACTGTCACGTGACCAGCAGTGCGTATACTTCATATTTATAGATATACATAAAAGTTGCACATTCGCACCGTGGTCCCTATTGATGAGGCATTGGACATTCAATGACTAATCGATCAATTTACCCGATTGACTGATAGGACGAGTTCGTGCTAAACAAAGTGAATTGAAAAAAGACGTTGCCAATTAGACACGTAATCAAAATTTGTTATTTTAAACAAATCTAAATATAAAACCAGAGATTTTAGTTTTATTTTTCTATGTTTCTTGAGTATGTTTCTTCCTTGGCAGAAGATAACCCCAGATTTGTCTAATTTAAGGAAAGGAAATTAACAAAAGTACTCAAATCAATTATGTACGTTTAATATAAAAGTATGTACATTATTTCAATGTAAGACTTTGAGTGGTTTTAATTTAAATAAATGGAAGCAACAAATCATACACAATTTCGGCATCTCATGCTTATGCTGTTCTCTTCAGTAAACATTGCATTTAAAAACATATTCGAAAATTCGAGCACGTGTATGTGGGTTTGCGTCCTTGTGTGAGAGTGTGCGTGGGAGCATGCGTGTGCACCATGCGGAAAAGTTTTCTGATATACAATGTACAATGTAGACGCCATAATTATGCTTATCAAACACACGAAAACCCAAAATTATAACCAACTGATTTGATTGTACTCATGCCAGACTGGCCAGAGCGAGAGGGAGTGAAGCAGAAGAAAGAGAGGGACAGAGAGAGGTAACCTGCAAGTTCAAGTACAAATATTAATGTTGCAAGAGGGCGATCTAGCTCGCTCTCTCTCTATCTCTCTCGTTCTCTCGGCCAACTACAGTTAGGCCAGAGACCTTCAGTCATTGGAATTCCATTCAGTTAGCCAGGTGACAACCACAAAACATTATGGGCGGAGATTTGGGAAGAAAGCGAATTCGATTTGAAAACAGAATAACGAAAGAGGTTACAAAGCAGAGGGGGCAAACGCACGTATTAAACGCGTTTTAACTTCCAATAGCCTCCCCTCCGTCTCTTCTTCTTCCCTACCCCTAAAACAGGTATACGAACTGAAGAAGAACAAGATTGGCATTAAATTAGAGATAAAGTCAAATGAGCACCATTCTTACAGATGTTCGAACCATCGATTACCCTGTAAGGATTGGAACAGTTCAATAGGATCGCATGGTGTAGTTAACCTATGTTGTTTTACAGTATAACTAACATTTTCTTATTCGTATACCTACCTCCTTTTCCAGCTAGCCAGTCAACTTATCAATTAACAGGTATTAAAATATAGAGAGACTAACGCAAAAGATAGCAAACAGCAGACACATAAATCTCGCCTAATTTCATGTAGTTTCCATAGAAACAGGTGCCAAAAGAAAATTGATGTTTGCCGCAAATTTCCTCCCCATGAACACTCACCCATCCAATAAGAGTCAAATCAAAAACAAGAGAGAACGCTATAGTCGAGTTCCCCGACTATCTGATACCCGTTACTCAGCTAGTGTAAGTGCGAAGGACAGTTTTTGGCGGTTTGTGGGCGTTAGAGTGGGCGTGGCAAAAAGTTTTTTCGCGAAAAGATAGAAATTTACAAGACTAATACAAAAATGAAAAAATATCAAAACATTTTTCAAAAGTGTGGGCGTGGCAGCTTTGGGCGGTTTGTGGGCGTAAGAGTGGGCGTGGCAAAAAGATTTTTTGCAAGTCGATAGAAATTTTCAAGACCAATACAAAAATGAAAAATATTAAAACATTTTTCAAAAGTGTGGGCGTGGCAGTTTTGGGCGGTTTGTGGGCGTTAGAGTGGGCGTGGCAAAAAGTTTTTTTGCAGATCGATAGAAATTTTCAAGACCAATACAAAAATGAAAAAATTTTAAAACATTTTTCAAAAGTGTGGGCGTCGCAGTTTTGGGCGGTTTGTGGGCGTTAGAGTGGGCGTGGCAACATGAATCGACAAACTTGCGCTGCGTCTATGTCTCTGGAGTCTGTGTGCTTAGTCTCAACTTTCTAGCTGTTGTAGTTCCTGAGATCTCGACGTTCATACGGACAGACAGACGGACAGACGGACGGACAGACGGACATGGCCAAATCGACTCGGCTATTGATCCTGATCAAGAATATTTATACTTTATATGGTCGGAAACGCTTCCTTCTGCCTGTTACATACTTTTCAACGAATCTAGTATACCCTTTTACTCTACGAGTAACGGGTATAATTAAGTGTATTACGAATAAGCCCTGCGCAAAAGACGCAACAAAAAAACGGAAAAGGTATCCGTAATTCCCTCAAGGTGAGAATGTGTATGTGTTATCAGGCCACCGTCAGCGTTATCAGCAAATATCTTGGAAGACTTGAGGCGGCCCCACACAAATATGGCTATGATAAATGCCGAAATACTCCGAAAAACGACGCAGAGAGTATATAATAAAGACACTTAGTTTTTATAATGTATATCCGATTTAACAACTGTCTATTAGGGATTTTCCATTGAAAATATTTCAATACATTAAAATCAGTTTACAAAATATTTAAGAGTGCTCTTTAGTAAGTGTGAAAACAATCTTTTTTGATACATAAAAGAGCGCTTAGACTCAAAGATATCTTTCCGAAATTAAGTTATCATTAATATGGTTTTTTGAAAAATATTACGTGATCCTTCGTTGCACGATAAGCATTTAAATTTATGTTTTAAAAACCTATTACACAAATATAAACGATTTTTTGCAGTGCACCTATGCAGAATTTTAATTGCGCTGCACACAAAGTGTTCAATTTCAGGCAGAATTCGCAATTTGTTGCTGTTCATTTAATGTGCCTGTCTTGCAGTTCGCTAAATTCTGGGGTTCGTTGAGCCACCCCAAGCAACAACAAGATAACGTGGCCCAAAAACACGTTGTTTACGTTTAAACAATTAAAACTGGTGAAATGCACAGCGAGAACGAAGAGCAAGAGCAACTGAGAGGGAAATCACAAACAGAGCTTTGAGAGCAGAGCCGCGACAGATAGTGCAAGAGGAAGGGGTAGGGGCAGAGGAAATGGGAAAGAGAGCGGCTGTTACGTGCCAATGCAGACTTTCTTGTTTCTGTTTGTGTTGGGAAAAGCCCAGAAATTCGAAAATCACCGAAGTGCTCGGCTTACCTTGCAACATCCTCCTCGACGCTCTGCTCGCGTCGTAATCGTATGGGCGGAATGGGCGGGATGGGTGGTGGGGGTGGTGTTTCAGCTGTAACGGTACTATAATGCCCATTGCCGTTCGCCTCCTCCCCCGCCTTGGCCAACTGGTCCTCTGCGTTTGTTGTTGCCGGTGTCTTTTGCAAACGCAAACTCTGCTGCAGGGCCAGATAATCAATTGTTCGCACTCTTCGCCTGTTTGACATTTTTGCAAAACTCTGTAGTTTTTGCTTTTGTTATATTCTTGAAATTGGCTGCTCACACACACATGCTCAGCCTGCCGCCAGTGCACCAACACTATCTCACTCCAGCACAAATACACTCTTGCACTTTAGTAAGCACGCGCTGCGTTTTTTTTTTGTTTTGCCTGGCGATAATCAGATTTATTTTAATTTAACTTTCACGGCGAGCAAACACATAACGTTTAACGCGCTCCCAAACCCGCGAACTTGGAACACAGGTAAGCACCGTGTCTTACGTCTTACCGGGCCAAAGAAAATCAGCTAACTAAAGATTTCGAGCCACTCAGGTCGCCCGGCATTTTTAAGAGAGAAGAGATAGAGAGAGAGAGAGCCTTAGAGGTGGCAGTACTGCGATAAATTGAACTGTGCACATCGACTTTTCGTTCAAAAATTCGTTAAAGCTCAGAACTGAAAACTGAGTTAAGTATTTTAAAGATATACATTTTTGCTCATATATTACTGGTAGATTGCTTTTAGCAAGATGGGCAAACCATTTTTTAAATTAAGTTCGAAGTTCCGCTTCTGAAAGACGTTAAATCATCGTATAGAACGCCGATCACTAGTGGGCGGGATTTAAGATTTTGAATTTAAATTTATTCACTTTTGCGTTTGTATCAGAAACTGTTTATTTCTATTTTTGATGTTTGATTCAAATTTGTAACCTAAGATGAACCAATATAATTAACAAAAGCTGATTTTTAACCAGTTATTTTGATTTAAATTATTTAAAATGAATGAAAGCACATATACATTTTATAACACATGTGGTTGAATCTGAACTTTTGATCCCCCTGGTGATAAGAGCACAGTGTGGTCGTTTTTCTTCTGCATACCCTTGATTCCGTATAATATTATCTTTATTATTTAACAAACTTTAGGCTGTGTACAAAAGCAACAATTACCAGCAATAGAAACAGTTGCCCAGGGCAAAGATTAAACACGAATTATAAAACTAATGTTACTACTTGGGATATGGGCCTTAACAAAGAACGAGCAAAATTAAACTATTACATCGAAGAGTCTAGAAGAAATTCCTGAATATGCGGACGACGGCCTGGACCCATCGCGGAACGGGACGTTGGACAATTTCCCGCTCCGCCATCTGTGACAGATCGTACAGCCGGTCAGCTTCCACCTGCAGCCGCTGGCTCAGATCCTTATTAGCCGTCACCAGGCACACCTGCGTCTCCAGATCGCGGTTCACCGATCGCTCCCCAAAGTTCGAGGAGCCGATGAGCGTGAGGATGGGCAGTCGCATCTCGGGCAGGTAGTACCACAAGCCTTTAGCATGATACGTCCAGCCCGGCTTCTCGTACTCAAAGAAGTTGACGCGGTGGTTTTGCTTCCGGCGAACCAGGCTCTCGTAGAAACTCTTGGCTATCAAAGTGTAGGCAGCCGGAATTCCGCCCGCAGGTCCTTTGGCACCCTGAAAGCCATTTGCCTAGAAAATAAATCAAATCATGGTACTATTGGTCAACTAATTAATTAGGCATAGGCACTTACATTTGGATGAGCCATCAGGATGCTGCACTGGGCTAGGCACTTGTGCGTGAGCGTGTCCATGTATTCCTGCGTTAAGTTGAAGTACCCAGTGGCCAGTTTTAGCCGTGATCCAGACACGCAGTTGGAGAGCAACCGCTTGGTCACCACGCTGTCGTGGTGGATGCCTATCTGGCCCATCTCAAGCAGCGGAAAAACCCACGCGTCCGCCTGCGGATTCTGCTCCTTAGTTCGCGCCTGCCGTTGAAACGTCTCCTGTACCAAGTCGGAGATACGCTTCCGGGCAAGCTGGATAAACTGCTCCTTGGTGCCCTCGTACGGCAGTATTCGCCAGTTTCGGTGCAGTCCCTCGCTGGCATCTGGTGCCACTTGCAAACTAAACTCCTGCACGCGTTCAATGAACTGCGCATAAAAATCCGCCAGCGGCTTGTCCTCAATGAGTATGTATCGATCCTGCCGGTTGGTAAAGTAGTCATTCGACAGATTGGCGCCTGAAATGATCACGGCATCGTCGAAGAGGTAGACCTTCATGTGCTGTAGTCCGAGAAGCTCATTCCACCGTGGCGGAGCAAGTCGCTTTGTCATACCGCGCAGATCAGGCGTGTGGTACAGAGAGAGCTGCACCTGGCTGCCAAAGTCGCGTACCAGTGGCAGCAACATGGTCTTGGAGTTGAAGGTTCCCCGCGTGCCGCGTGTAAAGTCCAGGAGCACGTTGAGCCTCAGCTCAGACTGTTGCTCCAGGCTGTGACGCAACGTCTGAACCATGGCGTTCTCCAGTTGCCCGGTGCCCAGGTACAAACTGGCCAGCACTATACGGCGTTTGGCCTGGCCGATGCGCTGCACCAGCGTTTCGTAGAAGTGCTTTGGCTCGTGGATGACCTGAATTTGGTCGCCTCGCAGCGGGAAGCATGGCGCTAGGTTGTGTAACCAACTTAGGCTTTCCAGTGCAGGTGCTCCAGGGAAGCCGGTGGCCAGGAGACTGGGCGCCTGCTGCAGGCAGCCCAGAAAGTCGCCCTGAGCAGCCGGAGAGAGCTCCTGGCTGAAAAGGCGGCGAAGGTATAACATCATCTTGGCGGGGATTTCTCTGGCGGATTGGCAAGCGGCTTCTCACTCTGGGCAGCGGTTTGGTAATGACAAAGTATGGCACATTGCTCACTGTCTGTTTGGCGGTATCCGAAACACACTTTCATTCATCAAGGGCTGTTTTATCACAAAAAAAAAACTCGGAATTTCAGCACGTAAATAAATTTCTGGTAGAATGGAAGTGTTGCAAAGCGAGCTTGGATTCGATAAGAAATAAGCGCTATCGGAAATAATCGCAATTCAAATATATTTATTTTTAATATTCAATATTTTATTTTAAATTCATACTTATTATTAATAGTTAAACATTTTTTTAATTTATATCCCAATATGTTACTGAAAATCATCGATGATAGTTTCTAGGAACATCGATGGTAGTATTAATAATCGAATTAGTTCCACCACTGTATCAGGTAGTAGAAAATAGACGCGCTGTTTTAAATGTGTGTTTAAAATAAAAATTGTGGTATAAACAAGCTAATAACACTAAAGTCCACATTGAATAATAAAAAGTGTATATATTGTGCGAAACTGCGAGATAATCGCACTCCGACCGTTGGAAACTTGGAAGATATGGAAAACGCCGATGCGACTTCGCAATCGGATGTCCACATCGACTACAAAACCCCCAAGAAGACCCACTCGCTGATCGACAGTGAGCAGTTGCTGGACAAGATCAACATCCTCACCACCAAGCCGGAAAATCACTCCCAGAATGCCAAGGTAAATGCAGGAATCGCAGACTGGCGATTACCACACGTGGGTGGTTTACAGTTACCCACGGTTGCTCCTGAAGGAAATTTGAAATGCGCCAAAACATAGAAGATAATTTATAAAAAAGAGCAGTAAATATTTAAGCCTTTACCTATTATAAGTAAGTAAGTATGCAAGTAAGTATAAGTGCTGATGTATTACCAAATGTAATGTTATAAATGATATTCCTTTACAACATTTTACAGTTTTATTTATCTTCTGTTTTTCACTTGGCTTTTTATTCATTTCCTTTTTCAGTGAATTTACATATATCTTCTTCCATCCAATTATATACATACATACATGATTTTCAAAGATCTGTTTTGAAAACTACAAAATAGGAATCAACTTCAGTTTTGAATTGTTTACCTTGCCCATTTTATATCCACAAATTTTTACGGGTTATAAGAATCCAGTATTTTTTCCTACTACCGGCAGTTCTATCATTTAATTATATAATGGATACATTTCCTTCCTCGTACAGCTACCCACTATCAAGGATTTTGTCATCATTAAGCCAATTAGCCGCGGCGCCTTCGGAAAAGTATTCCTGGGCTACAAGAACAACGACTCAAAGCGGCTGTTTGCCATCAAGGTGATGCGCAAGTCGGAGATGATTAACAAGAATATGGTGTCCCAGGTAATCACCGAGCGGAATGCCTTGGCCCTATCCCGTTCCCAGTTCTGCGTCAGCCTCTTCTACTCCCTGCAATCGCTGTCCTACGTCTACCTTGTGATGGAGTACATGGTGGGCGGGGATCTCAAGTCACTGCTGGCCATGTTTGGGTATTTTGACGAGCCCACGGCCCGGTTCTACGTGGCCGAGATGGTGATGGCGTTGCAGTATCTACATCAGCACGGAATTGTTCACAGAGACATAAAACCGGACAACATGTTGCTCTCCGCCAGTGGCCACCTTAAACTCACAGATTTTGGGTTGAGCAAGATCGATATGCGACGAGATCTGGAAATATCAGACCTTATAAACTGCTCACCGAATTTAAACGCCCGCACGCCTGGCCAGCTCTTGTCGCTCACCTCGCATCTGTCCTTTGGCTCAGAAAAGAAACTGCATGACTTCGGTTCAGTTTCAAGTGCGCAAAACAATGGAATGGGCTCGGTGGCCACGGGGACATCCCACTTGCTCCAAGCCATTAACAAGCACAGTCTCATAATGGAGCTGTCGGATAGCGAGGGTGACACTTCCCTTAATGATGCAGAAAAAACGAGCGACAGCAAGATTTCTGGGGTTTCCCCCTTCTTTTCTGCTGAGGAGGCCAATGAATCCATTACTCATACATGCACTACCAATGTAAATGTGGGTAAAAAATGTAATTAAATCGGATCATTTCACCTATTATTCTCCGAATCTTTAGCCCCAGGACAGCAGCTCGTCTTGTTCGTTCCACACTTGTAACTCGGCTGAACTGAGCAAGTGCTCACCACCACTGGAGTCTACAGATGGTGCTGCTGCGGCCAATCCGATCCCCAGCAAGCGACGCGTGGAATTCGTCTTGGATGCGGCCCCCTGTCAGGTGAGTGGCTAGAGCTCGGCCAAACCAGTCATCTCTGTATTTATTTGCGTAAATGGTTGATTCTCTGAAAGGGCTGCAAGCTGGCCGAGCAAGAAAGCAGCAACATGGCCACCAATGAGGACAAACTTTTGCCCAAGATAGATAACGCAAGCGAGGCTTCGTTTGAGTTTTCCATGGTGCGCAGGCGATCGGTCGACGAGGTGCGTTGGCATGTGCATGAGTGTGTGTCTGTCCTTTGTGCGGTTTCCCTTTCTGTATCGAAACGCTAGTATTCTCTAACTCTCTTCGCAGAACTAACTTTACTGCTAAACAAATTTAAATAAGTTTGATATGTATGCCACATAGGTAGTTCAGTTAATAACTAACTTTACTTCTTCCTCAGCGAAATCGCATCTTAAAGGGGCAGGAGGATTCAGGCGTGTCCAGTCGAAAGGGCGACGACTATTCCAGCTCCCATTTGAATCTGAATAGCGAGAGCACGGCCTCGTCGATTGAGAAGAATGTGGACAACCTTAGCCAATCCAAGGAGGACTTTAGCTGTTCGGATTACTCGCGCAGTTACAACATAACCAATGGCAACGAGATGAGCGGCATTAACATGAACTCGCCGTTTCGCAATCTGTCCAAGCACTTTAAGCGCCCCGACTTCCTGCGCGGCATGAAGCGAAAGATCAATCTGGTCAATCGCTCCGACAACATGTCCAGCATGGAGACCGATGCCTGCAGTACGAGCAATGGGAGTACCAACACCGGACTTACGCAGGAGATCGAAATTCTTAATATTGGCAGCAGCACGCCAAAAAAGCGCAAGGCCCGTTCCTCGCCGATCCGGGGTGTGCTAAAGGTGCGCTCTTTATCCGATGACGAGTTGCCTATGACTCATCTGCTTGGTCCGGAAGCAAACGTGGCCAACGTGGTCTTCTCTACGCCCGTATCTTCTCAGAAGTTACCTCGTCGAGATGGGGGTCTTCTCGGAAAGCTCAAGGCCACTCGGTTCGCTCTTCCCCTGTCCATTGAGAACAAGAAACGGGAGCACGCGGCCGCAGATAAGTTGTCAGGCATTCAGTACCACCTGAAACTGTCCGACGATCCAACGATGTCGCCTATCAATCATGGAGCCGGCAACCTACCAAAGACGCCTAAAAACGTAAACATCAATACACCATTTCGCACGCCAAAGTCAGTGCGTCGCGGGGCTCGAGTGTCTAACGAACGCATCTTGGGCACACCTGATTATCTGGCTCCAGAGTTACTACTAAAGCAAGGTCACGGTTCGGCCGTCGACTGGTGGGCTCTGGGCGTCTGCTTCTACGAGTTCATGACCGGCATTCCACCCTTTAATGACGAGACACCTCAGAAAGTATTTGACAACATTTTGAATAAGAGTGAGTTTAGTATATTTAAAGAGTTTTTTTTGCACATATACCTATTATTGTTGCTAATGTCCCGCAGACATCGAATGGCCAGAAGGTGATGAGGCATTATCCGTCGAATCCATGGAGGCTGTGGAACTGCTCCTAACCATGGATCCCAATGAGCGACCAGCCGCAAGGGAAGTGCAGCAAATGCGTCACTTTGCATGCATCGACTGGGAGAATATTGGCAATACCGAGCCGCCATTTGTCCCGACACCAGACAATCCCACTGATACGGGATATTTCGATGCGCGCAACAACCTTCAGCACCTGCAGCTGTCCAACTTTGCCGTAGAAGACTGATGGCCAAGCGGAGCCCGGCTGCCTCCGCTTCAGCTTGCTCGTTCCGAGCAATGTCCTATCGTTATTTATATTTTCATGTAGCAATATCTAAGAGTAGACCTTTAATGTTCATTTGTTATTGTTCGCCTAGCCCTACGTATTTATATTTTGTTTAAACTTCATTCAATTGTATCATTAAATTTCTTGTACATTTATTGGATTATATCGGATCATGATTATCAATAATCGTGGCCAGCGCAGAGTTTATATACACTGATTTGAATTTTGTTATTGTAACTACGCTTAAAGAAATAGCTTCAAGTATGCACTTTCGAGACAAGTATATCAAATAAAGTTATAGTCTACAAGATTAAAAACCAACATTGAGTCTATGACCCCTGAAATATTTGTATTAGGATAAATAAATAAATGTTCACTATTATGTGTTTTGCTGTTTTGAAAATTTCTTAAAGCTGATCACTTTATTTACCCTATACCTAGTTAGATGATATATAACACCTGGAAAATAACACAAATGGCTGTTAGGATGGTTCCAATATTCCTCTTGGTCGGTAAGCTACGTGCCAATTAACTTGAAGGCAAAGTCCCAGACCTCTGGAATGGTCGTCAGGTAGCTCTCCTCATAGAAGATGCTAATTAGGCGGCAGACCATATGAGGTGTGGCCCGGATGTCGGGAAATGTGGTTTCCTTGAGCAGGCTAACGGCCCGAACAATCAAGGGCTTGATGTCGGTGAACTTCTTGTTGGCCAGCAGCATAGATAGCTCCCGGAGCGCACTCTCGTACTCTTCTGATGGCAAACGAAGGTCCCTATTGGCTGGAAACAGTGAGAAGATCACGCAAGCCAAGCAACGAGTTAACACCTTTCGTCTGAAAATTTATTTGGAATTGTAAACCACGCAGATTTTCTTTGTTCGATGTTCAGTATTCGAAAAACGAACCTGTTGGTAATAATCTCAGATTTGAGACCAATCACTCCCAGCAGACCATCACCCCAGCCTTCTGCCTTAGTTGATGCAATCTGTAGGTGCCTCGCCAGCATGTGAAGTGGCTTTTTTACCTGCTGGTTGAACTGCGCAATTTGACAGCCCCGTGCAATGATCACGCCCCAAACTAGGGCCATCCGCGGTTCTGTCAGTGGGCTGGTTTTCAAATTCTCCAGTAGCTGGGTGAGGTCTTGCAAAAAGGTCACCTTATCGCCATTCGTCGCGATCTCCTCCATCTTGTAGACCACGAAAACGTGCAGGGAGAAGAAGTAGCTACCCTGCATGATCGGCATAAGGTCCAGTTTCGGCAGCGACATGCTCAGTGCCTCCAATAAACCTTGCCAGCTGGGCGCGTGCCAGGGTGCGCTCTCCGGCGAGGTGCGAAAGTAGTTCTCTATACTGGTCTCCAACAGCGAATAAATGCTGGCGATGTATGTGTTAAGGTGACCGATGGCGGGCAGGGTGGAGCACATGACCAGGTTGCCCGGAGAACAACGCTGCTGCCACCAAACAAGGGCCTTAATGTGTATGCTGAAAACCAGTAGGTGCAATTGGTTAGACTGAAAATGTAGACCTAACTAGTAATTTATACTTGGACACTTCCTGGCTCTGCGTCTGAGTGGGCGCAACCAGCTCCAGCATCAGGTTGAGTGCTTCTCTACGCTGTTCTTCCATTGTACGATGCTCACTGCAGCTGCTGATGGCTCCATTGATGCTATCCAGCAGCTCTAGAAACGCGTTACTAAACGCACGCTCGCCCTCTTTTGTCACTAACAGTTTTTGGTGCTTGGCTCCGCATGCTCGCTGCATGCGAACCATGGAGCGGGTGTAGAGCATTCGTTTGGCGGTACCCAGAACAACAGCATCCTGCGCAGAGCGTTCCGGCAACATGGCACAAGCCAGGCGAAGGAGTCTGCACCAAGGAACAGTTTTTATAAATATAAGAAAAATTTACATTTATGTTTTTTACGTACTCCAAAACAGCGCGGTCCGCATAGTTACTTTCGGCTGGGAGCTTAAGGGCAATGGCGGGCTCCACATTGGCCACGAACCACTTGAGCAGCTGCTCCAGCTCAGTGTATTCCACCAAATGCCATGGATAATGAATGGCATCCTCTAGAATCTTGCTGGTATTGGGGTGCATGTGAATGTTAGGCTCGAAGGCGATCTTCACGAAAGTGGTGAAAAGTCGGGAGAGAATCGACAATGACTGGGGCATCTGGGCAAACCAATTATTCCATTCAATTCGAATGAATATGTGACCCAGCATGGCGTGCGATTCTGGCAGAAACTTGTGCAGGCTATCATAGAGCAACTCCACGTGTTGTCCCGGTGGTAGAAAACGTTCCCAGGGCAATTGAGCCAATCCCTCGTGAATGGGCGCCAGCACGTGGCCTGCTGTGTTGGATTGGGCAAAGTGATGCACGTACCAGGCGAATACGTGCTCCAGAATCTTGTTTGACGACGGCAGATACTGCAGTACTTGTAATATGGTGGCAACGAATGAACGGATCATAGGTTTGCAGCTGGTAACATGCTGCTCGCTCCATGGTAAGAGCACTTTGCTTTGTCCAGGAGTCAGCTGGCGAATCCAGTGGGCTACACCACTAACCGTCTCTTCGGTATAGGGGATAAGCCAAGGGCTGTACGTCTCCACAATAGATCCAAACACAATATCGCTAACTAAATAATAAGAGGAAATATTAGAGATACTGCGGAAATGGTGACTAACTTACTTTGATCAGCTAGTAGCTCTTGATAGTTGCAAATGGCCGAAGCGAGGAGCGTATGACCGAAAGAGGTGAACCACAGGACCAGCGCCTGGCAATAATCCTTGTGCTTGGGATACAGTCCGTGGAGTCCATGATGGAGGCGCTCCTTTTGGAAGTGTCGGGACAAGAGCAGAAGTGTGTCTGTCGCCGCCTTTAGGGTAAATAGCTTTTGACGTCGGGCAAAGTCCAAGGCAAGTTCGTGCACCCGCACTTCGCTTTGCTCCAAAGACAACTCCGGACAGTTGGAGCGGACAAACAAAGCGTTTAGAAGGTCCAAAATAACAAGTGGCATAAGTTTTTGATCCGACGTGCGGTCCAGAACGAGCTGCATTACCTCGCCGTAGTGTTGTGGGAAATCGTAACCAAAAATATGAACTAGATGCCTACGGAACAGATCTTGTAACAGACTGCTATCGGGCTGAGACCATGCCTCCAGTCCCTGCAGGACCAACAAAAGCAGACGATTGATCTCGCTCAGTTTTGGCTGATAGGTCTCCATCCATCCCAAAAAGTCGAATTTTGAGAATAGTACGAAGAGAGTCTGTGTATCGCAGTGCTTGAGATGCGAGTCAATAAGGAACTCGTACATGGGCAGAAAGTGATCCGCGTCAGTGCGACTGGGCACAAAGACTCCGGCCAGCAGTTCTAAAAGATCTGGTCGTTTGAGCGCCAGACGAAGAACCTTCAATCCCTGGGTTGTCTGGTCTGCTTGCAGATACACCTGAGTAATATAAATGATTAAATGAAATTTTAGCAATCACAAATGTATTACTCACTCCAAGCTTCTCCAACACCTGAAAGTACAGGTCATGTGTTGGTTTGAATTTCATTGTCACCTCGTTAAGGTTATCCACTATATGGTAGAACACCTGCACGCCAATCTGAGTAACTGTTGACTCCAACGGGGCAACCATAAGGGCACCGACACAAACGCCCAACTCCTCGATGGCTTGAGCAAAACTGTCTACATTCATGGCCATCAATATATCCTCAATAATTTTATCATGCCTTTCCCGATTCTGCGATTGTTTTCGGGATATAACGTCGTTGATTCGAATATGTTCCGGAGTAAGTTTTATAAGGGCAGGAGCAGTACAGTTTCGCTTGAAGAGCAGGGATGTGCACTCCTTACGCCTGGTGTCTTCATAGGGAATCATTGAGTATAGTGTGGGCACTCTTTCCAAATAGTTCAGGTTCAGGGAATTTAACTCGGACGTTTTATAATGGTAGTTGCTAAAAATTGTACGATTAATCAGTAATGTTGAGTTGTACACTATTAAAAGTTTGCTTCTTACTTGGCCGTTGAGTTCAACGTGTTCATTTTTTTCTGAATCTGAGTAACAATATTTCCATCGATCGGCGGCGTCTTGATAGGTTCCACACGAACATAAACAGGATTCTCCACCATCTTCTCGTAACTATTTAGCATGCTTTTAATGTGTTGAGCAGGGGGCTGTCGGGGCTTGGGTTGTACTGGTGTCCTGGGAGCCTTTTGGTTGGGAAGTCGCATCACTTTTCGGCCCCACTGATCAGCTTGATGGCGTTGCTCCTTGCGTAACGAAGCGAGGCATAGGAACTCCGTCCAGTGGTTGACATGACCACTTAACAGTTCACGTAGCTTCTCAGAATTATACTGGGCGGGCAGATGCTCTGCATCACTGGTAAAGCGATTAATTTGAGTGTCCTCCAGCCAAAGCGTGCAGTTCTGCATTAGCTTGCAACAGTTTCGATAGAAGTGGGTCATGGCATCGTCACTGGCGTTTTTGGTTGCTAGTGCAGAATAGTACGACTCAGCGGACTTCAGTTGGGACTTAATACTTTTCATTAAAGGCACATTGTATTCGTAAAACTTGTCGGATACCCCGAAATTGTGACTAAAGTTAAGTGATTCGTTTCCTGTCGGCACTCGCCACAGATAGAGTTCGAAAAATTTTTGGCAAACGATAGGAAATAAAGCGTGAGTGCTGTCCATGCTATCCAGTAGTTGAGCGTATTTGAATATCACCAGCTGGCTGGCGGGAAAGCTGTTGGTTTTGTTTAAGGAGATGGTTTTTTTGAGAGCTGCTTCCACAGGTTGACCGGAAATTTGTCGCAAAAGTTCGGGAAAGATACGCGTGTCCACTAGACGAAACTCAATCTCAAGAATCACCAAAGTCAGCCAGCAGTTTTGGGGTGAGATCAAGGGAATGCGAGAGACAGACTGTCCGCCGAAGAAAGCTTTTAGAGCTGAGCCCTTAGGTGATGACTTCCAATCTGTGCAATCCTGTGGTGGAAACAACATGTCATTAGTTAAAGCTGTATAGAATTTCAAATACGTATCCTTGATTTGATTATTTACCTTATAAAAATTGTAGAAAAATTCAACTGCCTGAGCACGGCAGTCGGGAAACTGGTACGAAATACGTAGCATTCTGTCAAGAAGATACAATAAATTGGAGTTCTGGGACCATCCAGGCAATGTGGTGAAACAGTTGAGCCAGATGTTGAGAAAATTAAGCGGCGAACAAAGACCATAGCTGTCACAATAACATAATAGCTTTGTAATTATTAATAAATAAATTATAAAAAATGGGCTTACTTTGTATATGAGATAATCTGATGGTGCAACATGTTATCCAATAATTCCAGAATTGGACCAATTGAATTTGCGTAGACCATGTCCTTAGCCAGCTTTAAATAGGTACGATCCGCATTTAGCAGTGTGGTCATAAGTCTCTGAAAACTAGAATTGGAATCGATTATACCGTTAAATTACAAATACTCGATTTAATAGCGAACCTTTCACAATTGGCCAGAGTTTCTGGCGATTCCAAAAACAATGGTACAATTAACTCCAAGCAGCGAATTGTGGCCGCGTGACGGTGATCCAGAAGCAGTTGCTGAAGAAGGTTAAATCCATGCTGGCAGATCAGCGGAATAGAATGGCCATGCAGGCTGACCAACATACCCACATACAAAGCCAGGGGTCTGTTTTCATTTACGCCCTGAAAGATCATATCCATTCGTTCCAGTTCGGGAATAAAAAGTAGTGGTTCCGTGGGATGTTGGAGAGTGCGCTTTACCGACTCCACTCCTTGGTCCATCAGATGAAGCCGCAATACGGAGACCATGCGCCAGCACCAGTTCGCAAACTGCTCTCGACTCGATTGCGTAGAATCAATTAGGGAAGACACTTGACGCACGCTCTCAGAAATGCCGGAGGCACCAATAACCTCCGGAGCGTATTTATTCAGAGATTCATTCACCAGGTGAGCCATTCTCACGTGTATGTTGTGTGGCAAGAAAAGTCGACCCTCGCAGTCCAATCCCCAGTTTAAGTGACTGATAATCAAGCGAGCTAAATGACTCTCCGAAGATTGGTAGTCAAAGTGAAGAAGCCAGTTTGAGAGCACCTCAAAGCTATCCATGCTGGGGTGCCAGTTTTCCAGAGGTAGAGCTTTAAAAAGATAAGCCGCTCGATCTACTTCTTCGTATCGCATCTTTAGCTGAACTAACAGACAACCAAACAGATCCTCATCCACTAAGTTGGCTAGCATATCACGCGCAGTTTTATAACAAATTTCCCTCGTAGATTGATTAATATATCCAATGTGAAAGATGTGCAGGCAGATTGCCTTGACGAGACTTGCATCCTTAGAACGATTTCGTTCGTTGGCCATCTCAAAGAAGGTCTGCAAGAGGTAGTACATATCCTCGGGTGCCACATCGGCATTCGCTAGATCGAATTTGCGCCAAAAGTCTTCTGCTTGAAAGGCTGCCTCCGCATTGCTCACTAAATCGTTGGCCAAATCCGTGGGAAAACCCACATTCAGATAATAAAATAAGTGCCAGATCACCTCTGCATCTAAGGTTCCGAAGGGCAACGTGGAAAAATATTGCCAGGTGCCAAGGTTTCGGGTACGATATATGTAGCCGCAGGCGCGTACAAGCAAAGCTTGTAATTCCACTTGGATGCGCTCGTACATCTCTGATGATTTAAAGAGGTTGTTGTTGCTGTAAAATAGTTATGTAAATAAATACAAATTACTTTAACCTAACGGGATCTAGTTACATGAACAGTTCGTTGTAATCAAACACGTATTGCAGGGTATGTTGAACCAGACGACCAAGCCGTTTTGCCAGTTGCTTATATCGCTCGTTATTGTAGGTCAGCAATCCATCACCTATTGTTTTCACAAGTTGGGATAAAAAAACTACCACGGAGAGCATTTGTTGCGCAGTGATCATATCCGGTTCTAGAATATAGTCGTCCAGAAATTTTTCAATACGCAAGGCCGAGCTAAGGATTAGCCATTTTAGAACCAAATCAAATAACACATTTAGACATTCCAACTCACGTAAAGATTTTCTCAAAAGGCAACTGGTTAAGTAGTGCGATCAGGTCGCTTTCCTTCAAGCCTAAGCATTCGCCAGCAGATGTATACGAGTCCTCGCCATCGGAATCCACCACTATCCAGCGATCAGTGGATCCCGTCGTAGCAGAAAGTTCGCGGTGAGCTTGAGCCTGACTCTTAAGATATTCGTTACGCTTTTTCACGGGCATCAGCAAAATCTGTAGCACAGCCATGCAGTGGTTAAGTTCGGGAGAGTTTAGGTCTAGTGGCAGTTCGTTCTGTTGCGAGCCACGGCGCACTGCTCGCGTTCCAGGCAATTGCAGGAATTGGGCGGCCCAGGACCCGACCCCATTGGGACACCGCAGGATGTTGAATAGCAGGAACCAGTGATCCTCTCTTGTAGCCAGCAACAGTTGCAGAGCAATCAGCTTGCGCAGCCATTCCTTGAGGTCTTTGTCGAAATTCTGATGGGGTAATAAGAATTAGATATGTCTTCACACTTTTTTCTCTGAAGAATTTAATTACTGCATTTGGACTGGGTCTCCGAACGAAGCTGAAAAGTATGGATATGGCTCGCCTCAGTTGGGAAACACACTCCAGAGCCTGTCCAGATTGTGTGTAGTTCAATGAAAGCACCGAGTGGTCATCTAAATTGGGATAGGCCAGCAGACCATTGATGATTTGGTCTACCTTTACTTTGGTTATCTTGGCTGTAATTGAGTTGTTGGTATACGCGTGGCACACCATGTCATATAGGCCAGTTAAAGCCGTCTGGACCAGTTCTAGTTTAATGGGATCCACCTTTATCACACTGCAAAAGATATTTTGGTGAAAAATTCTAGACAGAAGTAAGACTTGACTCACTCGTAGGTGACGCATTCCTGAACCACATTGCCATCGCCGCAGGTTCCACTGAAAGTACGTGTAACTGGCTGGCGGACCCAGATTTGTTTTTGAGACTCGGTGCAACCCTTGCACAGTTTCTCGACATCGTGCAGGTTAGAGGTTATATTTCCCTGCAGTTCATAGTATTCCATTACAGCAGCATACAGAGGATCTGCCTCGCTGGACTCCAGCAATGAGTTCATTAGGAATTCCAACTCAAATTGCTTGGCCAACTCCAGATCAGGGCAATCGTAGATTCGCCGCAGTTCCTCCGCACTTAATGGTTTAATGTGACTCCTGGCCAGAGTGAAGCCCGTTGGAGACTCCGCCTGTCGGTACACAATCTTAGCGGAATGTTCCTCCACCTGCGCATTGGACATTTGCATGGGCTGCAGATTTGGGTACAGAACGATGTGACCGGTCGTCGAGGGCGGGGCACTTGGGGCACTGGGTTGGGCCTCTGTTTCTGTGGGTTCCATTGTTTCTGGATCTTGCAGCGGTTCTCCAACATCGCTGGAGATGCAGCACTCGTGGCTTATGATTGCTTCGCTACTGGAACTGCTGGCCAAGGCCGCAACTCGCTCGAATTCCTCCAGAAGAGACACATTCTCCGAAGGTCTTTGTTCTTCACTTGTTGATAACTCAGCATGTTCCTCCTCTTCTTCTTTTTGGATCGGCCCTCTATTGCCAGTTCTCTTACTCTTCTGCAATTTTAACATCAGGCCTTAGATTGTTACTTCCTACTGCCCACGACTTACCTGTTTTTTGGGTTTCACTAACGTGGCCATGATTCACGTTTGATTTCCTAGCGAACAACTTTTTTGCGTTTTATTTTTGCATTCTTTAGGGGACCCAACACCGCCAAACAAAAGTCCCCATAAATATAATAGTGATGGGAGAAACCGGAGAACAGCTGTGAGCAGTCACGAAGGCTCACGGGTACTACCGCACTTTAATAATTGATATTCATCACAATATGATGACTTGTAAACTACGTATAGAGATAATTTTTTTATTTTTGTATGACGTGTATGCGTTGATTACCTAATTATAATTGCACTTTAATCCCAGCTTCCCTTTATTCTCTTACCAGTCGTTACTCACGCAGTACTCCCGCTGCCCTGGCCATATCAGTTATCGATAGACCAATTTGATGGGCAGCACTGGCCAAGTTTAGCAAGTTCAAGCGCGCAAAAAGTGAAAATTTGAGTTGAAAATGCAATACTTCAGTTTTTTTTTTTTTTTATAAAAATACGTTTATTTGTCTTTATTTATTGCATGCTGCCACGCACACACATATGCGTTAAGTACATGCGAATGGAATGCGCGAGCAATTGCTCAACAACAGTCGCGCACAGAAATCACAGCATCTTCATAGACATGAAACACTTGGCTAACTAATTGGTCTATTCTACGGCTTAGCTTACGGGCTACGGACTAAGTGGTGGGAAAAACTATTTTCGCATGCTACATAGTTAACCCTCAGAGCGCAGATCGACCGGCAAGTTGGCGATACACTCCTGTTTCGCCCTCGCCCGGCACAATGTCCAATTGGATCCTACTGCTGTCGCATATCGACTGCTGATCCGTAGATCCAGTTCCTTCGGATGTGGTAAAAACCACGGCGATGGGACTGCTCTTTTCCTTGTCCTCCGGCGAGGACTCGTACCCGTGATTAACCTTTTCCTCCTTGCAGGTTGTTGTTGTGGCCGAGGAATCGCTGCTGCTTCGTCCATTCAGTCCGGACTCCTCCTCGTGCTTCACATAGTATGGCTTTCGTCCGGAGAAGCGCTCGCACAGCCGGAAGATCAACGGGTGCAGCAGCTTGCCGTCGTAGGCGTCATCCGGGTGCTGAGTCAATAAACTGATCACCGTGCCAATGATCACGGTCAGGGCTGTTCCAATTAAACTGTAGTACATGAAGCTGATCGAGTAGAAGGTCTCCAGTCCGGATCTGCAGTGGAATTAACGGTATACTGGGATTAATATCTAACGCATTATTGTATTTAAGAACTATGCAGTTATCTCACTTTTCAGGTGCAATTGTGGGTTGCGTGGGCACAAAGCTCTGGTTAAAACCATCAATGGGCGTGTGCGACAACAGCCAGGGCATCTGTCCCGGTTCAACGAGGGGCTTGCCAATGGACTGCGCGAAGGTATCGTTGGTGCAGCCCTACAGCATAACAAAGGAATGTATTAGGTATCAAAATTAAAACGAAAGGGTAAAAAAACTCACATCTGTGGAGGTGGGCAGCATGGGATTGTCCTTGGTAACAGTCATGCCACCGCCGATGATCCAAAGCACGAAGGCGCAGGCGGTGACCATGCCGGCGGATGTGCCCTTCCAATTCGCAATCGGTACCATCATGGCCAAGATAAAGCAACCCAAAAGCGGACCCGAGGTGGCTGAGAACACCAGAAGCGAGGACTCAATGACGCCCGCCAACAGACCGACTCCGAAGGCCACGCCCATAATAATCAGTCCACAGACCACGGTGATCGACTTCAGAATTCGTAGCTGCTGCTTGTCGGATAGTCCCTTGAATTTCGGCAACTGTGAGATGAAGTCCTCCCAAATTACAGTTGCCAATGAGTTTAGATTCGACACCATCATGCTAGAATATTACCTTGGATTAGCGAAAGCACTTTTCAAAACTTGAACTATTTACCAAAGGGCGCCATTGAACAGGGTTGCCATAAAAATGCCCACAAATCCGGGCAGGAAACCGAGTTGATCCTCCACAAAGAATGGCAGAATCTCATCAGGTTTCTTGATGTATCCCTCGGCATAGGGATCGCAATTGATGTACGTGGAGTATATAACCATGCCAGAGATCCAGGAGATGGAAAAGAAGAAGAACACCAATGGAACATTGGTCAGCATTACTCTGCAAGATAGCATAAGATTTTTAACAATTAATAGAGTTTCCTTAATAGGTGGTTCTCCAAAAATAGTTACTTACCGACGCACTTGCTTTAGCGACTTGAGGCTGACATAACGCTGCATAAAATTCTGCTGGCAGCCGATCTGGGAGAGGGACATGAACAATTGGCCCAACCAAGCCGAAGTGGTATCCACTCTGACAGTCATATCACCAGTGAAGTTCCAGAAGTTGAGACGTCCTGAAAATAGAGAAGTTGGAGTCTTTAGTGCATGTTTATGGCGGGAACAAGGTTGAGCTGCCGTTAAAGAAGAATCACGTGGAGGGATTCCCAGTAGCCTCACGATTGCCGCACAATGACAGCCAACATCTCAAACTCGAGTGACAAACGCTTCGCCGACACACATTTATTACTGTCGTCATGCGAGGCTGCCATTTCCTCCTCCCTCGGATTCGGATGCCGCTGTTTTATGCCACTTTTATCATCATCATTTATGTGCATAATGACCCGACGCAGAAACAGAAGCAAAGCGAACGGCAATCCACAATGGATGCTATTTTAATAGTCATCATTCGTCAGCACTATACAGACACACACATATTCGCATCCTGGCAGCTGGCTAATAAGCTGCCATGATCAATCGAAACCAATCCCACACCCACTGGTGGCTTACCATTGTCCCGATTTAGTTGGTAAACCTTCTTCACGCCGCCCGTAGAGATAGTTCCCTGGATGCATACGGCCACAGTGACAACCAGAATGGTCACTGTCTGGATGACGTCCGCGTTGATAGCCGCCTTCAGGCCGCCCTAATGAGTTGGAACAAGGGTGAACAGGAATTTAAATATTTTCATCATTAAATTGCTGGCATTTCCGGGCCCAACGTACCATAATGGTGAAGAATATGCAAATGACGGCCATGCCCGTAATGGAAGCCCAGTAGGGTATGCCAATCACCGTCGAGAGGGCCACGCTGGGAGTGTACACGGTGATGCCAAGGTTGCAGATCTGCCGAACGATATATGTCGCCGATGCCAGGCATCTCACAGTGCGACTCTTGAACCTGGAAAACGAAAGCGAAAGGAAAAGGATGAAAAGAGGAGCAGGTGAGTGCATTGTTTAATTAAGCAGCTCCTCAAGGTGCCTCTTGCACTCCATCCGTCTATTTATTTTTATTAAACTTTCTCGGGTAGCATTTCTTGTTTCTTATTATTGCTCTAGCCCTTTTTTATGATTTACTACCGCTGTAAAGAAGCTATGTGGAATTGGGAGCACCGGGCGGGTCGAGTTTACGACATTGGCGAGAAAACCCTAAGAAAATTGGCGGGTCTGTAACTCGTTTTGATTGTTTTTATAGTTAAGCCCGGCGATTTTATGGCCTCGGTTGTAAAAATTTGTGTGTTAATTTGATGCGAAATGTGCGACAAGATGGGAGGGACTGCTTTGGAGGTCCACCTAATGATCGTTTAGTATGCGTTATGTGGCCATGGTCGAATGTCTCAAATGCCTGCGCACACGCATCCACAAGGCACGGCTCTTAATAAATAAACTGTTTTTCGTCCGTAATCCTTTAATTGGCATCCTTAGTTTCAAGCCACTAGTTGGGGCATAAAGTTAACAGTCCGTTCCGAAGCCTTTAAATAGTTATAAATGCGTTTAAGCACCAGCAAATTTAAAGCATGTGGTAATTGCAATCTCTTTTAGAGATTAATGAAATAATTGTTAATCACATTTGAGTGAGACTTACTCTTAGTAAATGCGATTTTGTTTTTATTAATTTTAATAACAGCTAAATAAATGTCATACAGAACGAATGTAAATCATTAAAAAATCTACTTGAGTTTCCACATTATAAGGCAGGGCTTATGGAATATGTAATACCCCGCTCAGTCTTGAATGTCCTTTTCACTGCTCGTTGTCGCGCACTAAAAGCGAAATTCTTTTGCAGTTCCTATTGATAGTTCCTATATCCTTGCACCGGGCTGTGAGTTGTAATCACAAGTAATTTCTTGTTGAACATCTGGGCTGACTGCATAATCCACTTTTGCCTGTGCCCGACTCCGCTCCATTTGCCCAGTCTCCTCCTCCCAGTCTTGTCCTCTCTGTTTGTCATTCGGTGTCTCTGCATTGGTCTACGTGTGTGAGATGGCCCACTAAATGATTAATTGCCCTTGGCCAATATTGATCTGAGACGAGTTGGGCTATCAACGGGCCGTGTCTTGGCCGAGGTCCTGGACTGGGGGCATGAGCGATTGAACGCAGGTGTTCGACAAGGGGATTGTGCACGCTTAGATGTGGGACGGGCTGCACTGGATTTCATCTTTAATCGCCTTAATGTTCTGGTTATTATAAAACCGAGCCGCAGGCCGGGAACCATCGTCCTGTGTATTAATTAATGATGTTGCACTTTTCCCCCACAGGCAATCATCAATTGGCATATGGTGGCCACGCCCCCGAACAACCGCAGGCTAGGTTTGCATTAAGCGGGCTTAACATATTTACCCGATCGACTTTACATTGTTGGGCGGGGGCTTTAGCGGTTTACATGACAACGCGTCGTATGCTTGATACACAGCTGTGTCTGTGGGCCGGTGGAAAACAATCGGAAAATCCCGCAGAGGAAACTCCAGGGCCACCATAAAAGCCTGGCCAATTTGGCCAAGGACATGTACTGCATGACAGTCGCCCCTATATGTGTTGATTGAATGGGCGTGGCAATGGTATGATATGGTTCGGCTTGCTTGGTTGGTCCTCTCCATTTATTTAGGCATACGCCCTCTTTGCGTCTCATCTATTTTGTGTTCTTTGGTTTTTCTTGTTTTTGCTTCTTTTCTCAGCACTAAGCTCCGAGCTTGAGCTTGTGTGGAAATTGATAAAGAAATATTATTGTAGGATAGAATATCCCACAAGAAGACACACACGCACACACACAAAGATCCACACATATTGTTGCTTGCGGTCAATTTTAGCCTGATATGTCAATTTAATATGATTTATGCGATTTATTGTTTTCGGTTGCCTTTCATTTCGTCTTCTACTTGGCCGGCGTGTGTTTTTCCTACGTTGTCTGATTGTGGCATTTGTTTCTCATTTAGCCTGTTAACATTGTGTTCATCAAAATAAGTGCTCGGCCAGTTGTCCTCGCCCAGGATTTGCCGGTCCGGCTTTCCTCTCCTCTATTTCCCTTTCCTTTTCTCTTCTCTTCTCTCCTCCCCTCTCCTCTCCGTCTGTCTGTCATTTCATCTCCATCTCACTCCGACTGTGTGTGAGTAATGACCTGAGGCTGTCACCACAGTCCACTTGATTGAACGTTGGCCTGCTCCTGGCTTTTGTTTTAGTTTAATTGATTTAACCAGCCAGCGGATCCCTTGGCCGGCATAATTTACTTGGCTGAGTTGATTAAAGACGTACTGCGATGCGATTGTCGCTTAATAACTTTAAATGAAATGTAAGTGCCGCAAAGTATGCAATAATTGCTGCAGCCATGCCAGCGGGCAAGCAATTACCAGCAAGGACACTCGCAGCTCCCGGCTGCGCTCCCATTTACACCACCATCGCACACCCACATACCCATCAGGATACCAGGCAGCCGGGCAGGCAGGCTGGCAAGCTGGCAGGACAACGTCAATGACCACCATCACTGGAGGGTGTGAAAATAGGTTGCTAGCGAATGAGCAGGTCAACCCATTTCCATTCATTAATTGAACCCTGGCCGTAATGGGGATTCAGTTTCCCACTTCTCGTGGTTCTGGTATCCCCTCCTGAAATTGAGTTTACTTTTCAACTCGGAGCCATCATTTATCATGGGAAGCCGCTAAGCCAATTTTCGGCCAGGCGACAAAGGCATAAATTAATGGCAAATTTAATATGACGAGTGGTTTTGTACAATGGCCACATAATCGCCGTTTAGCCAGCCAATCCTAACCCAAGTCGTTTCCACCTCCTCACATTCGTGTCTCCTGGGAGGGTCGAGTTAATTTTACAATCAAAAGCAATCCGAGCTACGGTGGAGCACCCCAACAAGGGTGACACATTTGATTGCATTAACTGTCATGCATAAATAAACATAATCAGCAATACGAAGGCGGTGTCCTGAGTACCTTCAATGCGCTAAAAGCCGCCCACAAAAAAGGTTGAACTAAGGTATCAAAGGTGAATGGTTTTGCTTAATTTAATCGACTTCGAGATACCCAGAGCAAACCAGTTTGAGGATAATCTGTTTTGTTTGTCGCGTATGTATATTGAATTCTTTTTGAAGGTGATTTAGAAATTGTTTTATATTTGGTACTTAAAGACCAGTTTACAATAAGGAATATGTTTATATTCTAAGCGTCGTTGCAAAATCAACTGTATCTCCTAATGTATGGGGACTGCAATGGCATTTTGTTTAAGAACTCACCAATTTGTATCTCTATCTAACTACCTTTTCTGTACCATTTTTGGCTTCGGCCCAATATCCCCATTCTTGTTTGCACCGGAGGGCATGTGTGTTACTCCCAAAAACAACTTTGTAGCCTTTGAATTGCAAATCACGGCCTCACTTTGTAGCGCCGAAAACGTCTTTATTTATGCGCATGCATGTCGTCCTAAAACGCCGACCCCTGAACTCCTTCACTTCTCCACACCTCTGGTCCTGGCCACCAACCTGGTTTTTGCGTGGCTTTTTTCATTTGGTTGTCATTCACTCAGGAGCACTTTGAGCACCCTTGTACTCGTAAATAAACCATGGAGGAAGCCGGAATGCATTTTTTCCATTTGCTAAGTGCCAACGACTGTTGGCATTGATCTCTCCCGCTTTTCTGGCACACAAGCTTGGTATCAATTTATTTACATGTAATTGCCACCCCCCAAAATCACCGGCAGTATGAATTATCCGGGGCGAACAAAGCCGAACTTTACTTGACCATTGAACTCGATGGTTGCCCAGATAGCAAATCTCTGTGTGAGTTGGCTAACACTTGAGTTGGCAGCGAGTCAAGGGTCATGCCACTGCCATCCACCCAATCCGCCCAATTTGCCCAATCCACCCACTCCTTCAAAGATTTGAGTGGCAGACATCACTTGCGACAGGCGATTGACAAGTGAGAGAATCCACGACTTTTGGGTGGGTGCGTGTGTGTGCTTGGGATGTCTTGGGTTTTTTGTTTCGCAAGTTTTTCGTAGGGCGGAGATCCTGGGGCTCAGTTCTTGATCCTTGATGCCTGATGCCAGTGACAGACAACAACACGTGCTATTTATAAACATTATGGCACAAACGAATTGTCATACAATTTGTCAACAGCCTCAGACGAGTGGCTTCTTTGTGTTTCCTTCTTTTTCCTTTGCGCTTTCACTGGGTTTTTTTTGACTTGATACCCGGTAGTCATTGTCTTCAAGGGTATATTGTCTGGATGCGATTGTATGCTACAGGAAAATGTTATGTAGATAGATGATTGAGAAGGTATCAGAAAGAAAATAAGTAACTGATTCAAGGTGCTTACTTAGATCCATAGATTCTGAGTATCTTAGAATGCTAGTGCAAACATATGTATATATCCCTTGGACTTTAAGAAGTATTTTTTTGATTTTTGATCATATGGTGGTCAGATATGCATTACAATTTAAGAAAGAATGGGCATTATTTAGCCTACTGGTTTTACTACACCATTCTTCATGTATGGCATTGTCCTCGTCAAGGCTTTTGTCTTTTCCTCAATTTTTTCTTTTTCAAACTTGCTTTATTTGGATTGGTTGGATGTGTTTGGCCAAGTGGCTTTTGCCAATTTGTAGCATATTCACTTATCGGCCTCCGTGTGTGTGCCCTAGACCCCATTTCCATGTCCACATCCATTTTCCTTCGCCAGTCCACAGACTCAGCCTATTTTGATGAAGTTGTATGCATAAACATGTCGCTGGGCGCCAGTTGCGATGACAAGCGGCAATGAGGCATCTAAATGTTGTGCGCCCAACTTTTTGGGGCAACATTTGGCCATGTTCGCCTCCACAACCCTTTTTCTTTGGATTCTTTGCCTTTCCTCCAGTCAGCTTTCTTGAGTTCCCCGCTTTTGGGGGCAAAGCCAATTGACTAAGATTGATGAAGTAGCTTGAGTCGTTGGTTCGCTCTTCAATTAGTTTGAGTGTGGCGTCCGAGCCAAGTAAAATGTACATTTATAAAATGGTATTTTTTTAAAAACCAACATTATCAGTCATTGATATGGTCATTAATTTAACTGAGTTTTAATCCCATAAAAAATATTATTGAATTGCTCAATAAGTGATTTTTAGAGTCATTAATTTAACTGATTATGAAATGCGTTTCTGTATACTCCATGTCTATAAGTCATTGCAAGATTGTGCTTTTAAGTATCAGCCAAATTCTTCTTAAAAAAAAAAATTTATTCAAACATGGCAAAATCCCTCGACCATTGAGACTCATCGCAGTAGAAGAAACATGACATTGATTTTATCATTAATTTCCCTTAGACTTCCCATCAGTTCTTCTTGTATTTCGGTTTGTTTATGCTAATTAACAAATTACATCCAGTTCTTTAAGCAAACATTTAAATAATTTGTCAATTCTGCACAGCTTTCGCTATGCACAGTTTGCCCGCGTCCAGTTCCTCCTGCCTGTGGAAAACCCACCGAGAAATTTGTCAATGTGCGGCACATACCAATTAAATTTCAATCAAATTATGCTCTGGCCACCATGCCACACCCTAGTCTCTGTTTGCCTTGTCAGTTTTTGCAATTAATTGAATTCTGTTGTCGAAACTGCAAAACATTTGATAACAAATTTGTTAACTAATTTCGAACTTAAAAAACAATTAGGCCCACGAGGCGACAACTTGCGACAGATGGAAATGGAAATGGGACACAGTAGGGAATCTTAGGGGCAGGATGAGGAAAAGGAGGTGGCCCAGTAGCGCTGACGACAACTGGACGATAGCATCCGAGCGACCAAGTCCACCACTTCGTCTCCAAGTCCAGTTTGCTATCCTCGGCGGGACAAGGACAAATCTATAGATTATTTGCTCTGCCGGCTTGGCTTTTGTTTGGCCATTTGTTAGCGACTCATTGTTGTTGTCCTCTGTCTGTTCGTTTTTTGTGTGAAATGTAATTCAAATTTATTTAGCAACGCAGCGAACTTGTGCCAGACGCAGCAAAAGTAAAAGCAGAACCTGAGCTGAACTGAGCCCTGCGGCGCTTTTCTGTTCAGTTTCATTTGGCCTCCTTAATGAAGAATAAAATTGTGTGCGCTTCGGCGATAAGAGAGGCGACACAAGACCCTTGGACAGCACTCTCTGTTGCTCCTGCGTCGCATTTGCCGGAATTAAAACGAATGTTTAAATAACAATTTTCGTGTTTCCTGCCGTTTCGCTTCGCTTGCCTTCGCTTCTTACTAATTAAACAATGTGGCGCTCTGGGGAGTGGCTATCCTTGGACTTGGAACCTGGTAGCTCGACTCACCTGAGATCGATGTACTGATAGACTGAGGTGATGCCCAGATTGAAGTACACTGGCACGAACATGAAGCAGACGATGGGATAGGCGCTCATCATGCCGTATATTATCTCCCACATGGCCGATCCGCGGTAATACAATTCACTGGGATAGCCTTTAAAATATTGTTACAAGGTGTAATATAGTTGAGCTTTTATAAGAAGTAATTTAGGGGTTCAAAAACTCACCTAGCACTGATCTTACTCCCAAAGTGCCTCGTGCGATGGAAATCATCACTGCCACGATCGAAACTCCGCCGGTGGCAAAAACATAGTCGGCCTTGCTGCGCTCCTTCTTTTTGCCAAAAATGCGTTTCCACAACGGGCCCAAAACGGTGAGGGCTATAAACAGTACAAACATCAGATAATCCCATCCCATAGTGCTCAAGTCCTTGGCCATGTTGGTGCTGCTATTGCTTCTGCTTCCGCTTCTGCTGGAAATGAACGAACGAAAAAAAGTGGGCCAGAAATGAGAATCAAAATCAAAATTCAAGTTGGTCACCGGCAAAAAACAAACACAATCTCTTCAACTTTGGGGGGCTTTTAGGTGAGATGCGAGCTGGATAAAACGTTTTCCAGCACAGTTGAGCATGTGCATGTTAGTCACGCCCGATGGACATAATGCCAACTGAGCGCTCCGTGGCTCGGCGGCCCCGTTGTCGAGCAGGAAACTTGACAACATTGTTGCATATCCGCAGGCGGGTGGCGTGGGTGCCTTGTGGTTGCCTGCACCCATTAAAGCACTTGCAGGTACCCACACCCAACTGAACCTCAGATGGGGCCAGGGGCCAAGGGCCATGCGAAATGAGCGGCAAAAAGCCGAGGCTGCACAAAACTTGAAGGAAGCAAAAAGATTGCGAAAAGTGACAGTAAAATACCTTTTTTTTGGCATAAAATTCGTAAACCCCAAGTACAATGTCCAAAAACATATTTTCAAAAGAATGTAGGAATTATGCTCAAAATGCTTCTTAAGATTCACAAGCGTACAATTCAGATTCACAGCATAGGTTAAATATATAAGCCCATAAATACAGATTTTTCAAAAGATTTTTTTAAATTTGCTATTGTGCCTCTCAATAACCTCACAGTTTATCTTTCGGTGCACCCACTTTGCCCCACTTGCTGACATCTGTATGCACGTCCCGCCGTAAGGACATTCCTCTGTACTTCAGTTCCTGTGAGCATGAGTGGGTGTGGTCCGGACAAGGGGAGTGTGGAGCTTAAGTGTGACTTTGGCGGCGACTTTGTGTTTTTATAACCGAGCCAAGCTGTTGAGCTGCCCTGTGATTCTTGTGATTCCGTGGTCCAGGCGACCAAAAGAAATGGCATAGCCCAGCTTAGGATTTTCTCCTTCACCTGAAGCTGTCGTAAAGCACACTTCTTGCTCAATGTGTATCTTCTGAACTCGATGTTACAACTTCAAAGGGGTTAGAGTGAGAAGTTGCAAAGGGGAAGAATAATTGGAACTTATGTTTCATTACTTTTTATGTTAAAGCTTGTAGCTTATATTCATGTTTAAAGTCATGGTTTCTGCTGGCCTTTGTATGCGAATACTAACATCTTGGGACCCACCCTTTTCTAATTTCTATTTTTAATTGTCTCATATTTCTGAGCAACAGAAAGCTTTGTGAGACATATACAAGTCATAAATACTTACGGATTTTACAAAGCAGACACTAACACTAATTGGCAGCCTGATTGACAGTATTGAAATGAAGTTTGTCTAATTCACTTCTTAAGAAATCTTGATGAAGCTTGAGTGTAAACCCAGTAAATCTGCAAGTCACAGATACGATTACAAGTGCGTTTCACATGATAAGAAATAATTGATTATATGTATGTGCAAAGATGAATATCGCCCCAGGAAGTTTTACATTAGCTTGTCAAAGGGGTCCCCAACTTTTTGTGAGCCAAGTTGCCCAGTCATTCGGTCATTCGTTTTTTGGCTGGCCAACTAATTGACAACATTTAGCATGCAGTTTCGCCTTCCCAGCGAACTCCATTTGCCATCGCTTTGGCTTTTATCTGACATGCTGTCTGGCTTTTGTTTTGCCTGGCTCTGTCAAAACTATTAGTCATGTTGTTTTTACCCGAGCTTAGCTTTGTTTAAAGCACAGCTGCCGCGTCACTTGCCTGACAGCCGCAGCAGCAGGATCCTGGCCAGCTTGCTCATCCTTGTCCCCTCGCTTTTTCGGCCAAGTGATAAGCCGGGGGACAAAAGACAGGAGCCAGGAAACAGGAGCCAGGAGTCGAAACGGACAGTTCCAAGGTCTTCTCTCATTGTGCGTACGAGCTTGTGTGAAAAACGTTATTTTCTGCTTGCTGGGTTTAAGCAAATTATCCGTAATCCCTGCGAAGTGCCACCTGCACTGCACTTGAATGGCAAGAGTCTAAAATATCTTCTAGAAGACATTTCAACTATTTTTTAGAGGTTTATACTAACATGAGCAGGGTATATATAAATATAATAATTAAAATACATCTTTTATCCATTTATAGTTTCTGTAAATAAATCTTAGCTTTCAGAAGAAGAGATTTTTTTACGTGGAATTACTAAAAATTGTTTGCAATATTAAATCTAGTTTAAAAATACAAATTAATTTAATGTTTTCCCTTAAATGTGCTATATACTGTTCCCAGTGTATCTGCTCTTTTGTTTGATGGGCGAGCCAACTGAATGCGGCCACAAAATGTCCAATAGACAGCGACGACAATTTGTGAACATTTGCATCAAATATGTATGAAAAATCCTTTCCCGAAAACGGTGGACGAGAGGGAAAAGGAGCCTTCCCGAAAAGCAGCCTTGGCTACACGTATGCATAAGTTAGTAGGGCGTGGCCACCGCCCCTTGCGGATCAGGCTGGCACTTGAAACTTTCGCTGGGCGCACACACAATAAAAGTGGCAGCCAAGATGGGCCGGGATTTCGGATGGCAGGATGCTGCTGCCGCCGTATTCTGCCACTTGCAGTTAATATTCATGCAGTTCAGTTTTTTGAAAAATTATACAAAAGTTGGCGACATGTGTGGTGTGTGGTGTCTGTGTGTGTGTGTGTGCTTAAAGGAGTCTTCGATGCCAAGCATCATAAATTATAAAGCAGCTTGAAGGAGCGACAAAAGCAACAACGAACCGCTGACATGTCCTGAGTCTCGAGTCCTGAGTCCTGGCGAGCAGGAGAGGCACGTGTGTTGGTGTTGCCTGCCACTGACAGCCACAATGGAAAATTATTAAAAATAAAAGGGCGGCAAAACTGAAACGCGTGTAAAGGAGAAATTTATGATACTCATGAAATATTCAGCATATTCATCCTCCTCCTGGCGCCACAGACCCGAAAATCTGCCACGATAATGCGCAAAGATCGTCAGACAATGAAACGCATATCAAAAACACATTTGCCGCTGGAGAATGGAAAAATGCAAAAATTGCAAGCGCGCCAGCAGCATTAGCAGCATCATCACCTCGGCAAATAAAATAAAATAAAAAGCCGAAGCTGAACTTAATTTGCCATTCAATGGCCTGCAGTGCCCCGCCAGCTGACAAATTGAAAATGTAATTTAGCCAAAGTGCAGCGCCGACATTGGCCAACGGCCAACAAAAGAAGACGGCAGAGGTAGGAGTGGGTGTGCTCTTCCATTTTTCCACTTTTCGCTTTTCCGCCTCTTGCAGACGCAGAACGTATGTAAAACTTTCGCTTTCCACTGCTTGCGACTACCTTGCCTGACCTGGCATTAAGGAGTGGCCTCCCGCGAAGCCTGATCAGCTTGTTGATGGGCTGGTGGGGCTGTGGGCATGACAGGGATAATTATGGTAATGCAGGGGAAATTACACTATACGCTACATTGTTGCTACATTGTTGCTATATTGTTGTATATGTATATGTACGCATTCTCTGTGCACTCAATTTATGCGCCACTTCAGATGAGTTGTGCGTGGGGCGCCACAAAGTTGCATGCACTGCGTGCAGTTCATGGTAATGCTCGAAAGTTTCCCCAGTTCGCTGCATTTGCTAATTAATGCACTGGCAAAGTCAGGCTCGAAAATCTCGAGCAGAGGGTGTGCCAATCAAACTTTTATTTGACAGATTTTCCGGAGTGGAGATGCAACAACTTTCACAGATTGCAAAGTGCAAAATGTTGTCCCAATTTCGGGGATCTTCAGAGCTTTTAACTGCCTCCTTTGTTTTGTTGGCCACATGTTCTTGCCAATTGGCTTTTTCGTCCCGAAACTGTTAGCTGTCTTTATTTATTTATATTGCCCGTCTTAGCGATGGTCCACTAAAAATTCTAAATTGTTTAATGTAATCAATAGAATAAGATTTTCTTTAATAAGAGTACATAGCTGATGTGTCATAGGGGCTGGAATTATATACGTAATTAATTATCTGTAATTTACGAAAAAAGATTATGTTGGAAACATTTCTGCTTTAAAAGCTAAAGAAAAAGTGAATTTCGAGAGAATTGCAGTTAAGTCAAGTGATTGCAAGTTACTTCTTGTTCTCCGTTCTACGGTTTACATTTTTTGTTTTCCGTTGGTTTTGCCATGGCAAACTTTGGTCGGTTCATCTTCTTCATTTTTGCTGCTCGGCTGCCAAAAGTTGTTAAATACAAAAGTTTGCCACTTAATACCAGTTCGAGTAATGAAATACGAGTCAAGCAGTAAGCAGCGATCCCAGTCCCAGTTCCCCTAACAATCCTTCCAGCAAATTGAAGTTGAAGCATGCGGTTGGCAAACTTCTTCCTGCCATTTGCCAACATGCAACTGTGCCCGTTGCCGTTCCTCCGCCCTACTGTTTTTCGTTCCTTCAGACGAATCAGAGGCCAAACACTTGGCCAACACCAATACCACCACCCACGGCCAGGACCAGCACCCGCTCCTCGGGGGCCAAAACCAACTCGATTGCATTTGGCAATTGTTTGTTTAGCTTTAGCTTTAACCGCTCGACGCTTTACACATGTTCACGTCCCTCCGGGCCGGCGACCCCAAGAATTTTGTGCAAAAGTTTAGTTTGATTTCTTTTCGACCACGTTCGCCTGGGCCAGGCTTAATGAGAAAAGTCATTGGGGCGGGGCAGGCCACGCCCATGTGTGGCTTTTCACTCTTATTCACTTGCACATTGGCCAGGTCAAAGTCATTTATCAAAAGATGCCCGAAAAATAAATACTCGACTTAAGTTGCCTCTTATTTATCGTTCGCCGACTGTTTGATGCCAACGGAAAATAATGCCAATTTTTCAACTAACCCTGTTTGGGGTTAAACTTTCAATTGCGATCATTTATAACGAGTTGCGCTTGTCCGGCGAACAAATCAAACGCTCCTTTGACTCGCCTTTCACCGAAAAACATAATTTCCGCGGACATTTTTATAATTTATTTCCAGCATGACTTTGGCAAAAGTGTAGCCCTGGACAAAAAGAAAATGAGCAAAAAAGTAAATAAGGCAAGGAAATAAGTTTTTTTTTTGTAAATTTCGAGAAAGTTTCAACAAAAGTGACAATTGCAACTTGTTGTTGCCTGTCATTGTGACCCTGTCGCATTTCAGACGTGAAGTAAAGCAAAACTTTCCGCGTTACAAGTTGTCCTGCCAAACAATTAGGCAGGCTTCGCTTAAATTACACGCCGGAATATTGTTTAAAAATCGTAAATGCAACTTTTTATCTTCTTAAAATCATATTTAGCAGAAAAACAGCACAAAAAGCTAACCACTTTTTTCAATTGCACATATTTAATTGATGATAATATATATTGTATTTTGTCGATATGGATAAACACGGCTATAACTCATATATTTTGTTATGTTTTTAATGGTCAAAAAATTTCATCTTTCATTTCTAATTTATTTATTCATTTTTTAAGCGCTGTCATGGTGTGAATAATAAACCAAGATATCGGATTTAAAGATTCCACTGACATTGACCTGTTCGTATTTAAGTTTACCAATTAATTGCCGTTTTTCTGTGTGCAGTTTCTCTTTTGAAACTCGGCCATTCAGCAATTTGCTGGTCTCTGAAAAGTATGCTACGAAAGGAGCATGGACGGGAGAAGTGAGCGCATTAAACGACGGTCATCAGCCACTTGCCAGTCGCCACATGCTGTTAATTTGATCAACATCAGCCCGGAGCCTGGAGCCCCGAGCCCCGAGCCGGAGCGGCGACTTCATCTCGGCAATTTAGTGGTCAACCCCAGCGGCAGGGCATCTAGGACAGCCGGCTAATGCCCGGGTTTTGCGTTGCAACTAGCGAGCGTGCACAACTAATTTCCCGTTGTCGCCACTTTCATGTCCAGCAGCCAGAGCACTCGACACCATCGAGTGGCACTGCCAGTTGCACGGGAAAAGCTGTTTTTCCCCCTTATATTTTTTGTCTATTTTTGTGCCATTTTCCTTCCTCTCCCTGTGCGACATTGGTGTGCTCTAACAAAGTTTTCATTACGCGTGCTGTGCGAAGTTTTCCCAGTTTTCCCGCTTTTCCCCCTGTTCCCATCTCGACCCCCTCTGCAAAGCCCTGGAAAAGTTCTCTGTGTCTCGAGTTTCACCTGCTGCGGGGAAAGAACAATGGGCTGCGGTTTCTTTTCAGTTTGGTTTCTCAGTTATTTTTTCTGTGCTCGCATTTTACAAATAATTGGGTTAGTTAGTCTGCGGCTGCAGTGTCTGTTAGCCCTTTTGCTATCTCTAACACCTCCGACTCCTGGCCATTAGCTCATTGTGCTGGCCACTGATCACCTGTGGCAGTGGATGTCGTGCAGTGACAAAATTGGTAAACCATAAAGTAATTAGGAACTAAAATTGTTTGTTTATCAACTTTTAAAATAAATAAATAATGGTACCCTTCAGCTCCTAAATACTGTGCAAAAATTAATTTAAAACGTAATGTTAATATACTACTAATCCCTTTTCTCTGCTTATTAATTTGTTCTTAAATAATCGTTTTAAAATGACTTATTTTTCAAATGGTGCAGTTGTTTTAATTAATTTTCCTGTTCTTTAAAAATGTGTCAGCAAATGTTAGTAGCCCCCCGAGAGCAGCGCTCAAAAAGTAGATTAGAAATCATGTTAAGGAATCCCTCAGCTGCGACCTGCCAATACTAACGACCAACTGACAAAGGGAATCCTTTCGGACACATAAATTTGCATTCAAGTGGATCCTGTCGGGAGCTAAACAAACAACAATTTGTCTTGTATTTCGTCCTGGCCCAGGACGAAAACGAATGGCCACTAATCATCGTTTAAAAAGCTGGCACTTGACATCCAGCCAGCACCTGTCCAGCTAATTGAACTAATGAAACGGTCTTGCCCTGTCCAGTGACCAGTTCCCAAGTCCTGGCTCCTCCGAATTGGCCATTCACTCGTCCTTTGAGATTGTGGAAATTAAAAAGCTTGTTTGGGTCCTTTGTTTGCACAAAGGCTGTTGATAATAAATTAGCCTGGCTACATTTTTGTCACCACGGAAATGCCGCAAATGGATATTTATGGCTGCAACGCCTCCCTTTGGCTATCTCCGTTTGGAAACTATTTCTACCTTATGGGGGATTGAGGTGGAGCTGTAGCCCATCCACACTTTATTGGCCACGTGCTGGTGATTTGTTCAAGTGAACGGCTATCATTGGGGAGGCTCTTTATGTCCGGTTGGGGACAAAGTGCTTTTGTCCAGTCCAGTCTGCTTAATGAAGTATTTACGTAATGAGTGTGCATATGGCAATGCATATTTTAATTATTTATTGATGTTTGTATGAACACGCTTTAATATGTCCTTCAATTGCTCCCACACAATTGTGTGTTGACTTTGGGAATCAAAGTGTATTTCATGACAAATATTTTAGTGATATCTCGCTGAAATGTGTGCCTGTTCAGTTGAAAAATGAAGAATTAGTTTAAAGTAAGCATTATTCCGGTACCAACACAGTTATTGAGCTCTTGCTTTTCATTTGCATGCTGAGCTACTTAATTTAATGCCAAAATTCTTGTCGGTCTTCAGAACACGAAGCTAATTTCTTTCAAAATTTGCGCACAAATGCGCAATTTCTCGGCAATATAAAGCCAGCTTAGTACAAGCTCGAATATTATGTTGGCGCAATTAAAGGAGGGGAAAACTAAAATATGCTTTGGCCTTTACCGGTTGCCTTTTTGGATTTTCAATTAACCCGGATAAACCTGGTTTGTAGCAGCTCGATCTTTGATGGCCAATGCTAGTTATTAAAACTTAAATTCACTTACTTGGAGCACAAAATATTTTCTATGACTCATCGGCCTGGCCATGGCAGCAGATGTGGGTGGCTAAATAATGGAAAAGGAGGTGCAGCAGGAGGTGCAGCTGGTGGTGCAGCAGGATGTGCAAGGACCCATCCCGACGGACAATGTTGCCTGCAGGAGAAAGGGGTGGCTGGGTTGCGCTGATAGCTCCACAATTTGTTTAGCTGGCATCGTCAACTTTATGCTGGCAACAATGTAATTTATTTAATTCCCAGCCCATCTCCCCCCACTGCCCCTAATTGTTCACGCTGCAAAGCAATTTAAGCTGGCAACTGTTGCTAAGTCACGCCCCTTTTTGTGTTGATTTCATTTGAATTTATGCTAAATTGTCAGTTTCGCAGTGCGTGTTATCCTGGCGGATTGGCCGTTTGAGTCCTTGCTGCTTTTGTCGGTTCAAAGTGAACTCGCTCCGCTTCGCTGAGAATTATAATTTCAAATGGTTGTGCGTACAATCAGTTGTAATTAGCATATTTAATTATATCGCCCATAAATATTCATGAGTCGCAAATTGCAGCTAACTCGGGGCCAAAACTGTTTGACAAGCTCGGCGAGTTGGGGCCTAATTAGGTGGACAGGCAGCCAAAGTTGGCGGTAACAAACTTGGCGCATTGATTGATCTATGCATCGCTTGATTGATTGATGGCCACTCCGGCCGGACAAAGTTGCATCAACGGGGCATACACGAGTCGTTCAAAGCAAACACAAGTAGAACGTTCAAGGGCAAACAATTGAGCAAACACTATCAATATGCAATTAACGTCATGTAAACGATATTTACAGATAAATACGGCTCGCTCGACTCCTCTGCTCCTGCCCACATTTTATCGGCCTAATTGACAAGAAAATATTCCAGTTGGGTGGTGGAGATGGGGGGGGGGGGGGGCGAGGGGGGCAATTAGTTATTGTCCGCACTTCAATGCAAATGCCACTTTTCGTATCGGTTGACACTTTAAATCGATAATGCATTATTACCTAGACAGCCATTACTCATACGCCATGTCTGACAAGCGCACAGCGATTATCCTTGGTGCGTGTGTTTTGGTGAGGAGGCAGCCAGTTCCATTCATAATTAAAGGCAATTAGTTGGCCAGCTGCAACAGCTTGTGCCGCGCACATACCACATGCTGCAATGGCAATTTGGCAAATTGTTTCGGACAGCCAATCCCGAATAGTTCGCAAAAATCGAGATTAATTTGCAACTCCCCTCCACTCGCCTGTCCAAAAAAGCAGACTACACAAAATTAGCCACGAGCAACGGATGCTCAGCTCGAACACGAGTTAATTTACATTTGGCCAGACCGAGCAGCTTCGCATAATCGTTAGATTTTGCTTTTGCATCAACGCGACAGCAGCTCCAACGGCAGCAAGAATAACAATCACTTAATAACTTGGCCCAAAGTGTAGCAGCAATTACATGACCAACTGGAGGACAAAAGGGAGTCACTGGCGCATCGGGAGCGAAACAATGACGGAAAGGACAAAGTAAACTCGTTTGGCAGCAGCAGCTTGTCCAGCAACAATGCCGCAAAAATTGTGCTTGTCTTGATTGACAGTAACAGCTAAAACAACTACAGCTACTACAACATTTTGTCATCTTAACTTCTGAGAGGTGCACCGGAAAAAACGTTGTTTACCCCACTTGTACAAAGATAAAGGTACATTTTATGAGACATGTTAAGTAAACGTGGGACTTTAATGCAAAGTGAATTCCACCCCTAAGTTTAAACTTCTGGCGATTTTAAGTGTATGTGCTAAGTACCTTTCCGTCTCATTTTAGAGTCTTTGTTTTAACTGCACATCGTTTTCAGAGGTTTCCCTTAAGTCGTTCCCCGTGGCCGCCAGGATCTTGTCATCCTGTGTGTGTGCGGTTCTCAAAACGCTGTGCTTTGCCATAACTAAGGCAGCTTACTTAGCCTGCTTACTACACGGCTGCAGGGTTCTTGAGTCGGAAACTGGCCGCATACGTAACGAACTCAAACGAAGTTGCTTGAAAGTGAATCAATTTGCATAGAGTTTATGCTTTTGCCACTGCTAGTCCACTTGTTGAGAACTCATTAGGAACATTGTCTGCAAACTTTCGAGTGCTGGCAGACCAACGGCAGAGATTTTAAGCCAATGCTTCCGCAAAGGAGACGCACTTGCAACGTTGCGAAGGTTTAACACTCATGTGGCTTACTCAGCAAACGGCAATGTCGGAGGGTAATATTCCAATAAGCTAAACATCGAGTTATAATTCACCGAGCACAGCTGAAAGGCAACTGAGAATAATACATGCCTAGGCATTCGAGCCAGCCAAAAATAAGCTTTAAAAATAATATTTTCGACCAAAAGTTTCTCTCCGCACACAAAAGACCCGAAACCTTTAATGGGTCAACTCAAAAAGCACTGACAGCTGTTTAAACGACCCGATTGTATTCACATCACATATTTGCCCGACTACTCACGTGAAAATAGAAATGTTTCAAGTAGATTCCTCCAACTCCTTTTAAGTTGACCACTCACTGAATGGAAATAAACTGAATGACCGGCCTTGTCTAAGATCGCTCAAGGAATGCTTGCAGCTTCTGGCCCTGTGCCCTCATTTATACTATAAGACCAAGAGATATGGATCTACGCTGATAATGCCAAAGCAAATACTAGGGTGTCGGGTGTTTCGCCAGGTGTTTTGTTTTTTTACGCAGAACGTGCTCTTGTTGTACTAGTCGTTGTATCGAGTTAAACGGAATCGGGCTAGACACAAATGTTTGCTAGACAGTAAAATCATATAATGAGCTAAAGCTCTCAGTTCGTCAGTAGTGATGATGTTGATAGACCCATCGGCCTTACTCGGCGGGTGGGAAGTTGCCTCGACCTAGAGCACTTAATCGGAAGTGCTTTTGCCAGACCGCGTTCAGAATTTTATCTAAATTAGCTGGATAAACTCAGTCGTGTATGAAAGATGTAGTGCCTGCGTCGTTTTACCCAACTAATTACTACTTATACCTGTTACTCGAGAGTAAAAGAATACTAGATTCGATGGAAAGTGGGAGATTTTTTGTTAGAAAGGTAGAAGAAAGCGTTTCCGACCCTATAAAGTATATATACTTTTGATCAGGACAAATAGCCGCGTCAAACTGGCCGTGCCCGTCAGTACGTCCGTATCAACTCCGAGATTGCAGGAACAATAAAAGCTATAAAAGCTATCTGAGTAACGGGTATCTGATAGTCAAGCGTATAGCGTTCTCCCTTGTTTTAGGAAGAATTAATAAAATAGAGTGCGGTACACGGCTTGGCGAGAGTTTTTTCACCAACTGCAGTCGTGATTAACTCCGCTTGTTTGATATATGCATTATGTATATATAATTTATACGATATAGACATCATGTACACGGCGGCCTGCTCAGTTGTGGTTACTGCAGTGTAAAGTGTAATTTATGGCCACCACTTGATTATTTAATGAGGCATAATTTTCATTTGCCACACACAAAACTTTGAAACCACCGAATTTGAAGTTCATATTTTCCTTTGAAACCGACTGGCTTTCTTTTTAGCCTCGGCTTTGGCTTTAGCATCAGATTGTGCCATCTGCTTCATAAATTTTCATTTGGTTAAAATCATAAAGTGAAAAAGAAGGAGAGGACGCCGTTTAAGTATTCTAAGCCCGACATTGTGGGTTGAATTCGGTGTAGCAGACTTAATTTATGATTCATTTTTCACACCAAGGCCGCCAGGTCGCCCGGCAATCGCCAAAGGTGCTTCCGAAGCCCTTTCAACAAGTACATATCAAAATATATATGTGGGTTTTCCTGGAAGTGGGTGGCTTCGAGTGGGGTTTTATGTGCCTATAAATATGCAAAATTTATGCGGATGCTGTTGCAGGTTTTCCGGCTTAGCCACACAAAATAAAAACTGAGCAAAATACCCAAAAAGTTTGAGCTCTTTACATGACTAACTAATTGAAATTTACGCTGAGGCAAACGCTTTCCGTATTTCTAATTTATGTATGAGCCTGCGAGTTCACAAATCTTAAAAGTTCTATTGACTTTGCGAGGTCATCAACTATCGATAGATGTATAATAAAACGGAAGCATCAAAGAATGCCCTTTACAATAATTTAAGGTTTACGTAACAACCATGTCCTGTGAAAAGCAGCCCTGTAAATATTTACGTCAACTAACCCAGGGCAAATATTTACTCATTTGATTGCGCACAATACTTTTCGCATGTTTCGGATTAAATGTAAGTTAATTTAAACATCAGCTTTATATACTTTCAGTGATGAAAACGCTGTTTGCTTAATGCTTAAATATTCACCACGGAAAACGTTATCAAAAATTCATAAGCTTTGCGAATATATCAAATTCATTGCAGAATATTTTTGCTTTCGTTCCTTTAGTTATACGTAAGTTTGTTTTCAACTGTTTTTTTGCAATTATATTTATTTTTTTGGTCCACTGTATTTATATTCTGTACTGACCAACAATGCAAAGAGGTGAAGGGGGAAAAAAGCTGAAATTTTCACCGAACCACACAAATCAATTTGCAATTGTGCTCATTGTGAAAATGCGAATGGAAATGTTTTTATTACAATAGTTTTGATGCGGTTTTTATTTATATACCACAATAGTGATACTGGAAACGATTAAAGCAACAATTTTCCTCAAAACACATTGTTGTGTTTTTAGTTAAAATTTTGCAGCTGTTGCGTTTGTTTTTTGCTTGAATAGCTCTCAACGAGCACTGAAATGATTCTTCAATCGGCATTTGCAGTATCTGCTTTATGCGCTTAGTTGTTCCACTAGGCTAATTGCAAAAATAAATAGAATTTCAAGCAGTGAAATGCTTAGACATATACATTTTAAAAGCGTATTTTATTATATTGCAAATGAAATTCACCATTTAAACAATTAATTTATCAGTCTTCCAGCTTGTAATTAAGTTCGCTCAAGCTTCAAGCTAGGCAGCTTGAAATATTTATAAATTGCCATTTAAAAATTAACACATGATTCTGCTAGCAGGGAACACAACATTTTTAACACCCCCAAAACGACGAGCAAATCTCGGCAAGAGCAGTGCCGAGCATGCCGCTCGTCAGCACTTACCTTTAATTAAATGATTTATGCTAATTTTGCGCCGCGTTGCCAAGTTAATTAAATTACAGCTTGCAGGGGAGCCTAGATGATTAGCAGGCTCCGCTGTGATGTGGCTATTGTGGAGCGTTTTTTGGCCGCCACCTAATTGTTGGTATTATTACCATCGATTAGTTGGCTATGCATTGAATATGGTTTATGGCGAGTATTTGCGGAGTGCACTGTGTCTACTAGAAGTGGGCAAATATTGATCACTCCGCTTGCCTTGGGCGCTGATGTAGCAAAAAGCACAACTCTTTTGTAGTTCATTTGACTGCACATTTTGATTGCTTTCTGTGCCTAGTGGATCTAAATTGGATTTCGGATTTTGAATTAAACAAAGCCGCTGGCCGCATAAAAAGCAAATTTTGCCTGGGTGAGTACATTAAAGTAATCAAAAATGTGTATCAAATTAAATCTATTTGTCCAACAGACACTTCATCATCATCGGCATCACACTGCGCATCATCGTTTCAATTAGTCGAATCAAATAACTCGGAACACAGAAATGGGCTAGCAGAAAATAATGGAGTTAGTCACCAGACTCCCGGGCCCGATAACAATAAGCAATCAACTGGGAGCCCTGAGTGGTGCTATCTCCGCGAACCATCACATATCAGCCAGCCATCGGCATTCATTTGCGTGTTTTGGCGTGTAAAGTGCCACACATTGACTATTGCGAATATTCCGCGTGCCGAAACTAATTGATAATACAAAACCCCAACCCCAAAACAATAGCGAAAATTGGTTCTACCGTCGGAACTTCTGCACCTAATGGAAACAATATGGCGGTTGATAAAAACACTCCAGTGCCAGTCGCCATATTGTTTGCATCACAAGTGCTTCGGTTTTGATTTAATTATGTGATTTCGAAATTAAAATCAGTTAACCTGTCCATTAGTTTGCTTCCTGGTTCAATTACCCCAAATTGTTGCCATTGATTTCGAAAGGGTTTTTCCCCAAACAAATGGAATTCATCTTCCTCTTTTGGTTGTAGGTAAATTATCTCTGTAAACACTTACGTTTTTATGACTCACTCAGTGGCATATCTTTCAAAAATATCAACCAGACGCCTGTACTTACCTTTAAGTGACTCATTCCTTACTAAGTACCTACTTCGACTGCGCCTAGTATTCACGGGCTGCCTTTTATGGTGACTTTTTAAGTGTGCGATAAGCAACCTTAAATCAGTTAAAACCATATAACCGGAAAGCCATCCTGGGAGACATATTAGATTTTCGCCGAAAAACTGCAGTTATCTAGTCTAATTATCAAGCAAGTACTTTAGAAATTTTAATAAAAAATTGTTTTTTCCCAAAACGTTTTTACTTACACGTGCTTATCAGACGAGAAACAATTATTTTTAGCTTTGATTGACTTGTTATCTTTAAGTGGTAAATAATGTTAGAAATTAACTTGGCCACTACTGAAAACAGACTACTCATCGATTCACTAATCTCGTGACCACAATTACTTGTCTCGAGTGCTAAAATGTTTTTCTTGATATATTAGAACAGATGAATAAAGAACGTTTTTCGACGACAGCTAGTCAAATATTATTTTAATAAACTTAATGTTTGCACTGCGGATGTACGCACGTAGGTGGAACTATAGGTTGTTTGTGGAAATATTTATTTAATTTTGCATTATATTTTAACCTACTAATTATTCATATCAGTGTGTATAATAGAGATACATTATTCATTCATGATTTATTTAACGGGCTGCTCAGATTTAAGTGGATAATAATTTCGCAAAAAAGGATGAGACCACTTTTCCCGTGAAATACCTGACACGTTTTTCTGAAATTTCCAAATTTGATTATGACAAATTTTCCCTGGAATATTCTTTTACGTTTTCCAACATGGTATATAAACTTTTCTTGTCTGTTAAAAGCCCTAAAGATACCAGAGGATTTATGGCTGATCCTCTGCGTTGCCGAGGTTTATCCTAGTGTCAGTCAGCGCGATTCTGCATTGCGTTTCTGCGTTACTGTCTTTACTTATTGTTCATCAACAAATTGAGTTCCCATGTTCGGCAGTGAGATACTTGCACTTCTGACCGACATTCAAACAAGCAAACCACTTGGAGTACTCTGGAGCAGACACTATCCATTGTCACTGGCATTGCCACGGCCCTTCTGACCACGATCCCAGAAAAGCCCGTGAATACACTGGTGGAAACACTGAAAACAGTGAGTACAGTGAAACCCCTGCAAAATCCTGTAGCCCGCGGAGGACCCACCGTCGAAGCCAACTTTGGTGGTACGTCAGTGGCGTGGCGATGATGGCGGTGCAGTTGGCGGACGGACGAAGTCGAGTGGAGCATTGCACTTGAGTGATTTTTTATTGTGACACGCGCACGCTGTGCAGCAAATTAAATGCTTCATCCGCAATAACAGCAGTGGAAGATGTGCATAGCTCCTGGCCAGTCCAGCAGCCATCTGACAAGCAATTAAAATGCGTTGCAAACGTGGCCGGGAAAAAATTGGTAAAACACTGCGGCTTTAATTGAGGCTCAAGCAGCCGTAGAGTGGCCCGAAAGTGGGTGTGTGTGTTTACGCACTCTTGCCGCACACTGACAGTTTCAATTTTGCACTCCGGTCTATAAAACTGAATTTTTCCATTAATTATTCATTATTTTTAATGGCTCCCACAATGATGGTGATAAAAAGGTGATGCTAAAATACACGATCCAATTTAAACACGTGTGTTGTTTGGCTTTTATTTTTGTTATTTTCCGCAGCGAGCAAATACGAAAATTGAAAATTTTGTTTATTTGCTTACTCAAATATTACACCATAATGTGTTTGTTTAACTCGGGTTTTCCATATTTATTCGCCAATAATGTCTGGCACTCACAGCCCACTAAAGAGTTTTTTTTTGTTTGTATTTTTTTTACACAACTTGTCATGTGATTCTTTTCTACACATTTTTATTGGTGCTTCCCCAACCTGACTGACTCAGCACATGGCAGCTGTTTTGATATTTATTTTGACTCAGGATCATTAAATTCGACTGCAATAGTAAAGCACGTGATCGTAGATCTGCCAAATCCCGCTGGTGGAATGAGGTTCAAAGACCATGAACCACATTGGAACCACTCATGGAATGGGCATTGAACGCGGATTATATTTTGCACAAAACCGAGGATTATGGCCATATTAAGAATGTAATTAATTCGTGCTTGTGTCAATGAAGCGCCACAGCGAATTAAACAACAGCAATAACCGCTCAAAATAAACCCAGTTCAAAGGACAAACGCAAAGCGTTTATAAAAAGAGGAATTCGCGCACAAGACTGCAGAATTATGTACATAAAATAAATAATTAAATGCATATATACGAAACAAAGAGCGTGCTCCTCTGGTCCGCCAACTGCCACCCGCTCATTATTTATATTGTGCATGCAATTGTATTGTATATTGCCAAGATTTATGATCCCCGGCCAAAGGACGGTGTTCCTCGGCAAAGGGCATTAAACACCCAACAGCCAACTTCCAACATCCAACAGGAGATTGACATAAATAAAAGGTCTGGATGGTGGCTTGTTGGTTGGTTAGCCGGGCTGGTTCGTTTGGCTGGCTGGTCAAGGAGCATGAAAACAATTTCGGCCTCTACGCAGTGCTGCGCTGCATTTAAGAAAGGAGACATATGTGAGTGCTAGTGAAAGATGAAAGTTCGATACACTTAAATGCCTTCTGGGTTTCGGAAATGAACGTGAGCAGGTGCTTGGGAAAAAATAAAACAGCTGGCATTTACCTAGCTCATCGCAACTATTTATTCTAATTTTTTCGAGTTTATCATCACAAATAAACAAGTTGGTACTAGTAATGTAGTCATGCCATTATGCGCTTATAGTTTACTTTAGTTTAGTTTACTGTAGAAAACAAACTAGCAAAGATCTTGGAAAGAAATATTTGCCTTATTCCAATATATTAACATTTTTAAAATTTGAAAATAATAACTAAAAGTTTATTGAAAAGTATCCTTGGTACTTCTTGTACTAGTCGCTTGGCCAGAAACTATGACAATAGGAATATATGATTTGAAATCAAATACAAAAATGGTATTAATTTTCTGCCTTCATTGCTTGCAAACCCAATAGTTAAGTTGTAATACCTCTCTCAAAGGCAGCAATAATGATATTTTTGTAAGTCCAGAACACGACAACCCATGAGAAGCAAAACAAAATCAAAGGAACAGAACACAAATTTATCTGTGGCGATTTATGGAGCATGTTTTGGGACCATGTCGAGAGCACACACCACACACCAAACACACCCGGATGTTCGGAACATCGCAGATGGGAGCGAAGAATTAAGGGGCGGTGCACAGGACATCCTGCTTGTTGAGTTCATAAATAGCGATGTTGCATGCAACTTGAAGAGCGCCTCAGTTCAGCTCAGTTGGGTGTGGCTTTTCCTTTGACTTCAGCTTCAGCACTCGAGGTTCTAATTTTTATGAGCATGTTGCGTGCAACTGGAGGGCAGGTAGTGCAGCATACTTCGAGGCGCTTTCCCCCGAGCTTTTGCTGCTGCTGCTGCTTTCACTTTATTGTTCTGACGTCAGCAGCAAAGGACCTAGGACTGCTAGTTTTGCATTCGGCTCGTATATTTGTGTGATTTAATGCTGGCAAAGGCAGACAAATTTAAATTGCTTTATCATGTTCTTGGCCTATGGCACATTTTCCATACGCCCCGCGTCCCCGGTCTAATGCAAGCCCGGCGAACAATAAAAATTAGGCCACATAATGACGTCGCGACCTCCGCGTAGAGGACCAAATCGAAAACAGCATTCGGTCAGCTCTTTTTGCCGCCGTTTTGGGCTCGCTTTGGTTTGGTCTGATTTTGGCCTGGTACGCCTGTGTGTTGCATGTGGCAAGCAATTCGATCAGTTGCCAGCGGCAAGTTGCAATCATTTTTGGCCCCCGCCAAACAGAGCAAAGCAAATGCAAGTCTGATAACTGAGGGAGGGCTTTCAGCGCTGCAAACTTTGCCACAAAACTATCAGCAACACTGCCACTTCATTGCTGCAGTCCTTGTTTTTGTTGTTCAAGTGACGCCGAGGAAGAAGCTGCTGAAAGGGAAGCCCGAATGTCGGACGGGGATGCACTTCAAAAAAAGGGGACAATGTCTGACCGCCTTGTGCCAAAATTCAAAGTATATATTATACGTTCGTTCTCAGCTTTTGCAAATTAATGTGTATAGAACAACCTTTTAAGATTAAATTTTACGTTTTTTGTTATTAGGATACTTTGTGTATTGCCTTAAAACTCTTTAAAATTTGCAGAAATAGTTTACTTGAGGGTGACTTCTCCAAACTTGTGGATATCATTTTTTCAAGTGGTTACCGTTACTGGAGTCTCCGGATTTAATTTCGCCTGAGTTGGCCGGGTCTACTGGGTTAGTTTGCTGTCTGCTTAGCGTGTTGGCCAAACAGAACTGAACTGGAAGCCACAAGAAACTGGGTTCGGCTTCCGTCTGGAGCTACTGGGTTTCCCAGTCGCCCCATTCCTTCTCCCCGCTCATTGATTACTTTGTTATAGATTTTTTCCATTTCTCTACAGGGGACTGAGTGTGTGTTTCTGTGTTTGTGGGTCGTTGGACTTATTTGTAACACGAGGGGTGCAACTGCAGACGCTCCTTTGATTGTGACAATCAGAGTTAACGGAAGGGTGCCAAAAGTTTATGTAATTTCATATTCAATGTGTACAACTTTCGGGTTAAGCCAGTTGCTTTGCAAACTCCTCCAGGGCGGTAAGGGATATGGTCTTAAAGCCAAGATAGAATTAAATGGCCAAATCCATTTTTAACTTAAGTCGCATGCAGCGCCACTTTCTGCGCAATCCGTTTGCAATTAAAATGCGAACCATGCCCAAGTTTATGATTAGAGGGAAAGATCGCCGCAATTTTATGCACGTAGCACCGGCGATTCAACTTCAAATAGCCGGAGCGCATTAGCCGGGAATAATATTCAGGCGACGTCGCGACGCAGTCACTGTCACCATCACCACCACCACCACCACCACTATAACCATCACCATCGCCATGCCAACAACAATTAGGCAGAAGTTGAAATACGAGCAGCCACTACCAAGACCAAGGCGAAGACCAAGACGCTTGTTTATAATATGGTTGAGGATGGTCCGTTGGCGCGGAGCTGGGTGTTTCTGGAATTGCGGCATCAGCGACTGGAGCTCAACTTTAGCCAAATGGAATTGAAATGACAGGTCGCGGGATGGGGTGGTGGGGGCAGTCGTGGGTTGGGCGGCTCACTTAGGCACTGAGAGAAAAATACCAGCTCTGGATGCCACACTGATACTAGAGTAACACCGCAATACTTAAGTTCGATGACGCTGGCTCATCAGTGCACTATGAGAGATTTTTAATGTTCACTACTTTACTGTATACTTACTGTTAGTAATTACCCAATACTAGCCGTTTTTGTGGATAGTTTTTGATTACTTTAAAGTTCACTTCCCAATTTTACCACCATTCCTGTTTCAGTGCGCAGGCAGGCAACTGGAAAGGAGTGGATCGAGATGGTCGGTGATGCGAAATGCGAATGGGATGTGATGCCCAGCTGGATGCCGCCTATTGGCCTGTTGTTGTCACATTTATCACGGCTGTCTGATTGCGGGGAGCAGTGCCTGCAGAACTTGCTGCTGGTCAAGTTACGGGCAAGTGGGATCTTGAGAGTGGTTGCCGCTGATTCCTTGCCGACTTCTTCAGGCGGGTAAATGAATTGGAACAGAACCCAAAAGAACAGAACAGGTAAGTTGCATTTGGTTCGAGGGCGTCCTTTGTGCTCCCTTCGGTTCAACGAACTGACATGCAAAATGTATTTTTATTGAATTTCATTGATAAATGCTCCTTGCAACATGCATGGCCCGCCTCAATGTTGCTCCGCTGGTTGTTTGTTCGATGGCAATGCGATTCGATTTCTGATTGCATGCCGGGGCATAAGTATGCTGTTCTGATGGGGCTCGTTTTTAATCGACTTAAATCCAATTTGGGTCATTTGCAATCATTTGGCCCAAAGGTAACCGAACTCTCCCAGCCAGTCGTTCAACTTTCGTAAAATGTCTGCAAGTTCTGCCATCGATCTGTATTGATTAGCCAAAAAGTCAGCAAGAGATTTATAGTATTCAAGCGTCTGTCGAGAGTTTCGCTCTTTTGGAACTTGTTTATAAAGTTTTTATGACACCCCTTACTGGCGCTAGCCGAAATCAATTTAAAAATAGCCGTTGCGTCATGTGATGCAAATTAATCAGTCGCAAGTACTAGAGCTACCACGACTTTTTGGCAGACAGACACCTTCGCTGCAGTTGCAATTATTTAATAATCCGGGCAAATACACCTTGCAGTATTCCACATGACTCAAAATCTCTGGCTGTTGTGTACTTAACACTGTTTACGGCCTGCAATGGCCAAATAATTAAGAAAAGCAAACAGTTCGTTCAACCAGGCCACTTGCGAGGTGTCAATGTCAAGAATTTAAGGCCGTTAGTCAATCAACAGATATTTTCATATTTGCTGTATTTTTAATAACAAATAAGCACTTTTGATAACCAAGTATTTAAATGCTTCGCCTAAACTGCTGGAAAATGTTATTTTCGTGGCGCTTGGAAAAACTATTTTCAGACTGGAAATCAATTTGCAGATTATTTGCGTGGAGTCTTGGAGTCATCGAGTTTTAGAGTCTTGGGGTCTTGGAGTCGTGGAGTCTTGGAGCAACTGGTATCGAGTCAGTCACGTGGTTTGGCAATCGGGTTTGGTTTGTTTTCCGAGTGGTTGATATAGTGGTCATGTGCTGTTTTTCCATTGCCTGATTGCTAAGGAGAATTGTAAGCTGCACAGATAGCAGATATACATACATATGTGTAAAATAACCCGTGACTTGTGGGGATAGTGGCTTTCCTTAAACGAGTTTTTCATTTTTTTGAAATATTTCGATTTCACTTAAAGCGGATATTCATTCACCCAAGTTACGGGACTGCTACAATTTATTTGCATTCAGGATATTTTAGGATTGCATTGATTAAGTAAGTAGGTGTCAACGTATAAAAATACAACCTATATAAAAACAAACGTTGCACGTTGCATAAATATGTGCCAAGTAGGTGAATTTCTAATAGTTAAAGTCGGCTGAATAAACAATGTGAAGCTCGCGCCTTGTGCACTTGACACGCAAAGGGGCTGTTTGTTGTTATGCTAATTGACTACTTTGTAAAATTATTGTACTCGACGTAAGAAAAGTTCTCATGGAAAGTAGCGGAATAATTCGAGGGGGGATGGATGAATGAGCAGCGAAAAACATTTCATTCATGACTTCTGATGTCGCATGTCAACAGGAATATACAAAATTAACAACAGCAACAAAAAACTCGAGTATCGGCATTAAATCGCCATCAACAATGCTGTCGTCTCGATAAAGTATTCATGAAATATGCTCTACGAGTGCTGTGAGGATTTGACATCATTATTTGGCTTGCGGTGCGGTCGCAGGTTGTGGTCGATTCGGTTACATTAAATCGACGTGGCTACACTCGACAAAAAATTAGATACATTACGTGTCAGCAACACTATTACCAATTTTATATTATATTATATGGATTTATGGATTAATAGTCCAATTAACCTAAGTTATGTTTTTGAGCTTATAAGTTTATAAATATATTAGCTTCTCTTAAAGATTATGGCTTGTACACTTGACTATTTAAATTTCCCTTAGATTTTCAAAAGCAGTGTTTGAAAATACGCTTTTATAACTAACTATTCCTGCCAGTGCACGCCAACTCGCGTGTCCTTATTATGGGAGATAAATGTTAATACCAGCTTGACAATCTGTCCGATGCGGGCTCATGTTTAATTAGTCATGTTTGTGACAAATTCTGACATATGAGCCTTTCAATCGATGCAACTCATTTAAAAGCGCCAGTTGGCCGCCAGCAGCGGGCAGCTCTAAAAATAAAACCAATTTCGATTCCAATTGCAATCGGCAACTCGGTTGACAGTTGTTCTTTTTGCATGGGTATAAGTTGCACAAGAAGAAATATCGTTGCATATTTCACACCCAGCATTGCGCGAATATTTATCAAGTTACCCTAGTCCGCAAGTCCTTCGGCCTTGCTCCCCTCGCCCTTTTTTTTTTTTAGAAAAAGACACCGACTTTTGCAGGAGTACGGTGGGGCAGGCAAATGGACAGGAATGCGGGGGGGTACAGAAAAAGGGGAAAAATAGTTAAAATGTAGATTTATGCAAATGGAGCGTATAGCTCGCATCCTGTCCCATCTCGCATTCCCTGTATGCCAATGTGTTAGTAGCCCGCCAGGCGTTCCTTGGTCCTTCCTCCGCCCTGATCCTCCACGCTGCTCCCTGTTCCCTTTTTCTCCTCCCTGCTACTCCCTGCTTTTTTCGCCACTGTCAGCTCAGTTTGCTTGCCAGCTAGCTGCCGGTTGTCTGTCTGCCTGTGCTGGCTGGGCTGGCTGTGCTGTCCGCCTGTCTGGGTATTGAGTGTATTGCATTTAAAATTTATTTGCTTTTATTTTCCCTTTTTACCCGCTGCCGAGCGCATTTTTCTTTTCGAGCTTGCGAAGGATGAGAGGGATAGAGAACTCTTCTGCCGCCGTCAGGTGGAAGAGGAAAATTAAAAATGCAATTGCGATTAAAATTGCATGACAAACGCGCGTCGCGTTTGCAAAAAGTGTTGCCAAAGGGGGTTTCATGTTTAGCACCCACGAGTACCCACTCCCAGGCCCGATAAATAGTTGGATCCACAATGGGAGACTGCCCCAGTTATGTGTACATAGCCATAGTGAATCACTCTTTCTTCTGATTCACGGGCTCTCATTGAAACCCGTCTAAGGAAATCAATTCACACTTACCTTTATTCAATCGCGAAGAAACGTGTCACCAATTTGAATTAGCGCAAAATCCGTTGCGTCTCGTTGAGTCTTCGTCTTCGGTACGTCAGCGAAAAAGAAAAAACAGTTTGATTTGTTAATTAGCGCGACAGAAAAAAACGTTTAACTGTATTTGTCGAAGCCAAAAATACGCATAAATCGTGGGTTTCACCGCCACAAAATGTTTTATATCCGCAATCATTGTAACATTAAAATCCGTTCGTATGCTGATCATTGTACATATACATACATACATTCATTATCTTTTTGTTTTGCCACTCTTTTTTCTGGCTATCTGCCCAGTTTCTCTTCAATAGAATTTTAATTTTGTGCCAATGGCCCCCACACGCGACACTCGGCCATATCATTCCCCCGCTGATTTTCTCTATACCCTGTTTTTGTATCATCCCAAGTGCATTAAGCGATAAACAAAGGAAGAGTGCAGAACAAGGAACAATGACTGCAAAAGTTAAAAACATGACAGTGACATAGGAAAGTGCATTTCAAGGCAATCTTAAAGGGATGCACAAAGAAGAAATTCTAGAAGACTTTTAAAACAGATTTTAATGTTCCTTCGTCGCTAAAGAAGTTGAGACTGAATCTGATAAGAAAACATTGCCTTTTTGGAAATTATTATATACTAAAGCGCACGTGGTATTGATATACTTTGAGTGGGGTTCAAAACCATGGCACGTGACTAGCAGCTGATGATTTTGTTATGTCGGCCAATAGACAAAAACTGTGGTGACGAAAAACGGAAAATCGTTGTCTCTCATTAGACAAATATTTTTTGAAAAGAGCTCATTTAGCAATCGTATTTCGATTGTGGATATTTTAGTTGAATACGTTTTGAAAATACAATACCATTTTATGATTGGAATACTTTCTTTTAATACAAATACAAACACAAATGCTAGTTCAAAAACGCACGTGATGCTGAGACTACTTTTGCGTGGACCTAGAGATATTTATAGTACAGATGCGAAATCATAATCACGTGACTAGGGAATGATTTTATTTAGCCGGCGCCAAACAATATGTTTTCTGTTGAAATCTTTTACTTTTTGTTTTGATTCCGGTTTACGCTTTTTGCTTTCCGCTTTAAGCTTCAGCTTTAGTTGTCTCTTAGTCGGTGGCTTTTTATTTTTTGCCCAACATTCGTCACTCTTTCGCGCACTTGTCGTCTCGTCTGTCCCACGTCTGATGGGGGACTGAATGTCAAATGATTTGGCCGCCCAATGGTTATGCTTTATTTATAACAGCACTAATTAATTTTCACTCTTTCTGCCGGGCGGGCGGGCGTTCGAAATGAAAATGGTACGGGAATGAAAATGAAGAGAAATGAAATGAAATGAAAACGGTGATGCCGCTGCGATTGTGTTTGTGATTGTGATTGGGGGATAAGCCGGCCGAGTGACTACGAGCGCGACTACGCCGACTACGACTAATATAATTTGCGGAAACTGTGACACAGCACACGGGGGACCAGGTAATTGCACCTGGCTATATGTAGGGCTCAAGCTCAAGGCCCGCACTCCCTGCCTGCCCGCCCATTGTCATCGGTTATTAATTTCCCAGATTGGCATTTATATGGTCTTTGTAGTCTGTAGTTTAGTTTACAGAGGCGCAGGTGAGCCAGCTATGTGGCTGGATGTGGATGTATGGACAAACACGAACACGAGCACGAACACTAATTTATTTGCCACCAGAAAATGGACCGGAATAAGGTGGACAGATCTTTTCGGTGATTTCGGATGCATTTACATAATCAAATATTAATATTTTTGTTGTAAATATCCCTGGTCAAATCTGTTTTCAATTAGTCAGACCGAGCCGTTTTCGAGAGAACCTGTTCCCCTGGCAGCTGACTATTTAGCGCTTTATGTGGCATATTTGAAAAGCTCGTCTGAAAACCGTTTAGATTATATTTTGGTAGCTCGTTTGCATTGCTAATGAGTCAAGGGGTCCAGGCCAGAATTAATGGCCCCGACCATGTGAAAAGTTCGTAAATATTTGGCGTTTACAAATTATTTATCAAAATCTACAGGCCAAAACTACAGGCCATAAAAAGCACACGAAATCAGCCGTTTTATTAGCATTGTCAGGTTGGGAATTCAATTTCCTTTTAATTTCTTTGGGCGATTTTCGCTGCCTCTAGCTTGTTTGTTGAAATTTTCCGCTTTGTTTTGTCAGTTCGATCGCGCAGTTTTTCGAAACCAGAGCCATACGAAAATTTTCCACATCCCAATCAAATTTCGGTGGGGGTGGCTGATGGTGTCGGTGGTCTAATGGTCGACCTTCGTTATCAAAAATTTCTGTCACGTCCGCACAAGTAACCCAAGGGCCCTCGAAAGCCCAGAAAGGGTTATGTAAATGCCACGATTTCGATTGAACTCTCGGTCAGCCAGATCGCGTGATTGCAAAGTCCCTCTGATAATGCCGAACTTGTTCAATCAATTATCCGTTTATCACCTACACTTTTCTACTACCTCGTTTTTGTCCCCCTCTCTATTTATATTGCAATGCTTTTGGTGGGTGAATAAATTGTGTTTTTGTGGCACGCCGAGATGACAAGGAAATAATAATAATTTCATTTGCGTTTTCGACGGCGAGAGTAGATGGCTTCCGTTTTCTTCGTACTTTTTTTTACAAACTCAAAACTCGGCTTCGGGTACGATTTTTAAGTGGATTTCTGTGCTGCACGGATCGATTGGGAACTGCGAACTGCGTCTTGTGTCTGCGAGCGCCACGACGGGTTTGTTTTCATCGCCAGCTGCGCGGCTGCCTCTTGGGCGGCATTTATTTCTCCTCAGCGTTGGCTCGATCTTGTTCGTCGTCGCGGAAGGTTCGTAAAACGCCGCAGTCGACGCCGACGGCACCGCAGCCCCACAGCTCCACAGCACCACATCGACTGCTGCTCTGCTGGGCGTACCGCCAGCTGCTCTGCTGGCCGTACCGCCAGCGTTCCGCCGGCGTCAGCATCTCGCAGCCAAAGTCCCAATCGCATTCATTCCACAAAATCAGAAAGAGTCAAGAAGGAATGACTCAAGCGGGAGATGCGACTGGGAACTACCCACGAATCGGGGGGCCAGGTGTTAGGGATCACACTTTTCCACTTCACAGATGTCTTGGGGAGGATATTTGTGGGGAGGTTTAAGAATAACTAGCTTGAAATTTTTTTCACATTAAATAGTTATAACTTAGCTTTAACTGCTGTAGTAGTTAAATAGTAGATTCACTATTTTGCGTTTAAAAAACGTCTTCTACGAATAGAACATTTAAATAAGAACGCATAATATATGTTCATTGACAAAAGCCAAACATAATTAAATTAAACGGATTTAGATATATGAGCTTGTTGCATTCTCAAGTGGGACAAAGGTAGTTTTAGTTATATTACAAAAGTAATTCAGCATATTTCTTCCGTATCTTTAAAGGCTTTAAGATCTTTAACTAACCCAAACCAGGAGTTCGCTTTTAAGTTTCAGAGATACCATCTGCTCGCAAGAAATCAATATACCCGCACTAACTACGACTACTGGGTATCAAAACAACTAAAAAGAACGAACATCTCTTGTCCGCACAGGCAAATATTGTGGGTTTGTTTACGCACTGGCTGCGGTGGCACAGAGCCGGTTTTAGCCATACGAGGGTCGTTTGATAAGTCCGTGACTTTTTGTATTTGCCGCGCACCTGCTCTAAATACAACACTGCTCCTGTCAGCAGTTATCGATTAACAGCTGACTGTAAAATTTTGAGAAAGCTGCGTTTTTTGGTTTGCGTTTTATAGGCATTGAAAGCAGACGATCTCGTGAATTTTAACGAAAATGGAAAAAAGTGAATTTCGTGTGCTAATTAAGCATTATTTTTTGCGTAAAAAATCCATCACCGAAACCAAGGAAAGACTTGATAAATATTATGGGGACTCTGCACCATCAATTTCAATGGTTAAGAAATGGTTTACTGAGTTCCGTTGTGGTCGTACCAGTACAAGTGATGCCGAACGTTCAGGTCGCCCAAAAGAGGTCGTCATGCCAGAAATCGTCGACAAAATCCATGGAATGATATTGGATGATCGGAGAATGAAAGTGCGTGAGGTAGCTGAGGCTGTAGGCATCTCAACTGAACGGGTACATCACATTTTACATGAATATTTGGACATGAAAAAGCTTTCCGCGCGATGGGTGCCGCGATTGCTCACACACGACCATAAGCGCAACCGTGTGACCATTTCAAAGGAGTGTTTGGCGATGTTCAACCGCAATCCAAACGAATTTTTGCGCCGTTTCGTTACCGTAGACGAAACATGGATCCACCACACCACACCAGAGACCAAAGAACAATCAAGACAGTGGGTTTCTCCGGGTGAACGTGCACCAAAGAAGGCCAAGGTGGGTCTGTGGGCCAACAAGTTCATGGCCACAGTTTTTTGGGATGCACAAGGTATCATTCACATCGATTACCTTGAAAAGGGTAAAACGATCACCGGCGAATATTATTCAGAGCTTTTGGACAGATTCGATATTGATTTGAAGCAGAAACGACCGCATTTGGCGAAAAAAAAAGTGCTGTTCCATCAGGACAATGCACGGGTGCACACGTGTGTAGTCAGCATGGCAAAATTTCATAAATTGGGCTACGAACTGCTACCCCATCCAGCATATTCTCCAGATTTAGCCCCCTGTGACTATTTTTTGTTTCCAAACATGAAGAAATGGCTCGGCGGTAAGAGATTCGGGTCAAATGAAGAGGTCATCACAGAAACAAACGACTATTTTGAGGGCCTTGAGAAAACCTATTATTTGGAAGGAATAAAAAAATTGGAAAAACGCTGGACTAAATGTATAGAGCTAAAAGGAGATTATGTTGAGAAATAAAACGCTTCTTTGACGAAAAAAATATATTTTATTCAAAAAGTCACGGACTTATCAAACGACCCTCGTATTTTTGGACTCCAGCCCACAGCCCCCAGCCCATAAGCCTCAACTCCAATCGATCCACTGACCAGTGGCCAAAGAAATGGATATTCGGATTCTACTCCACGCGGTGCAGACAGAGTGCATTTGCCTCGTTCGGCTGGCAGCAAAATGGAAATACATATTCGAAATGCCAGTGCAGACATGGCAACGTAACGCGATATAATTAACACATGCAACGCTAAAACGTAGATAAGCAAACAACAATTGTCGACACTGCTCTTTGCCCAATTACATTGGATGGCTTAAGGGGGAGTGGCGTGCTGAAGGGCTTTTCTGGCCCTTGAGGTGGGGGAATTTCCTTTTCTACTGGCCCCAAGCAGAAGCGACTCATATCCCATAGTCGAGCCGTTAATTATACGTTTAACACCGCGTTGATTGTACTTCCCAACTACACATGTTTTACCCTGCATTGCAACACTAATAAATGCTTTATTTCGGCGGCAGGTTCAAGGAGCAAGTGCCATGCATGCACTGAGAAAATCTGTATCTCTGTCACAGAAAAGCGGGCCAACTTATTTGAAGTGTGTTCAAAAAGAAATATAAGTAAAAAAGTCTCAATATGCATTAATACCCTTGAATAATATAATATGCTTTCCATGAGGGTTTGCGGAACTTACGCACACGCCAAACTTTCTTGCCAGTGTACCCACTATTAATCGCTTCGTTTGTCGCTCATGCTGTTGGTATGTGCGGCCAGTTGCATGTTGCCGACTTTGCAACTTTGTGGGCAACTTCCGGCAACAATTTCTATGCAGCCAAAGAAAAGTTTTTGCATTAAATGCGAAACAGTGTTAAATAATTTCAGCTATTTTACGATTTGTTTTCTCGGCCTGGGCCTGAATTTCTACTCCACTCGGCAGTAGACTGTCTGTTAGTGCTTGTGTGTGGGTGTGGGTGTGGATAGCACCGCTAATCATCTCAAGCGGAAGCACTGTCACCCACCTCCTCCAGCTCATCCTTTCTAACTGGGAATAGCGTTTACTTTATGACCGCTAAGCAGGGCGGTGGTCGTCTGTTTGGCGGTTGGCTTGGTTGTGCCAGTGAATTAGCGCAAACCGCATGTTAGATTCGTTGATAACATGCCACCGCCTCCCATCCTTGTGCCGCCCACATAGCACCGCTTCGCACCACCACCATAACACCACCCACCACATAGACATGTACAAGTTGATGTCCTGTTGGTGTGGATGTGGGTGTGGGTGTAAGCGCGTGTCCTTAGCCATGCAGTTAGAGGCTGTCAAGTTGCGAATTTTATGCGAAATGTTTAGTAATTAGTTGCATCCGCAAGGGGAAATTACTTAGCACAGCCAACCGCAAAAGTCCCATCCCTGCTCCCGCGCCCCGTCTTCCCCTCCCCCATCTGCCACTCCCCCGCCCTCATATCCATCCTTACCAGCAACCGTTTTGCTCGGCTTGTTTCGAAAGTTCAAGCGTTGGCAAAATGTTGACAGCTTCAAGAAATACACATTAAGGGTAGCTGGCTTTCATACCCTGCGCACTGAAAGAAATTATGTTTTAGTTCTATTTTTTGTTTAGATTTATATCTATATATGTTATGTATTGAATACGAATTCGTCCTTCTCCCATTGATTCTGATCTTATTTTGATTGCGTAATGAGCTCTTGGATTTGAAGGCTCTTAAATGCGAATAAAACAGATGTCGTCGATTAATTTAATTTTTCAAGGGTTTAATTGGAGCACAAATTGACTTTGCATACCAACTGCTTGATATTTCCAAGTTTTTTGATCAATCATTTCCCAATCATATATAGATTACTATATTGAACTTAAAAACAGTGCTTAAAAAGTAGGTTAAAATGTAGAATTAGGTTTACGATTCCTTTTGGTTTATATACTCTAAGTTCATTTAAGTTCTTTTTGAACGCATTTAATTGCTCTGTACGTATTTAGACGTCTTTCTGTCTCACACATGCGAGTAGATGGCCGACTGAGCCAGAGCGCACATTACTCATACGCCGTGTGCAACGGGACTCCTGTTGGTGCCAGGCGTTAAATTAACTAATTAAAACTTGCACAACTCATGTAGCCATCTCTATATTGTGCCATAGGAAAGGAGCTGGCTGGGTTTGTGTAGTTTCTTGTTTCCGTTTCTGTTCCGTGACAATTATTCGCGGGTGCTTTTAATTTTTTCAAATGCCGCTGCAAAATTATGTTGCCAGCGACTTCTGACCCGGTTGATAAACGCTGCACGAGTTTTGGGAGCAACAACTGAAACAATTAGTGCTTTGGCTGTTGCTGTGGGTGTGAGTGTGGCATTTGGACTCAGCCCGCAGGCTCTATGGTGAGTGTTTTCGGTTGTATTTGTTTTGGTTTTCTGCTTTTTTGTTGCACGAAAGTTGTACATAGGTACATAGATATATAGGTAGCCCACTTTTTGACTCTCGAAGACCGGCGTCACGTGTGTAATTAGCACCTGGCTGACTGGGAGACGAACTGGGCAAACAAACTGGCTTGACAAACTTTGCATGCTGCTGGCGCGTTTCTGATTAACGAGACTGTTGCGGCTCCGCGGCGCTAAGAGCTCGCATTTGGCGCTAATTATGTAATTGCGCTCGCACAACAATTGATCACACAGGAACCTGTTTAGTTCTGCCTTTCTCGCTCTCTTTAAAGAGTATAAAGTACACACTGTTAATGAATCGCCCCGGGATTGAGTCAACAAAGTGTGATAATTGTGTCCGGTTCGGGGTTTCCACTTAGCCAGTTAAACTTTGGACGCTCAGGTATCAATTTTGTACTTTCTGCGAATGCATTAGACAGCAAATAGATGTGTGATTCAGGCTAAAAACGTGCTAATTTCTTCAGAGAACTTTAGTTAATAAGAACTTTGAGTTTAAGAACTTTATAGTTTAAACCTAATGATTTATAATCAATTCAAAGTTGTCTAATATTACTTTGTTTATGTATAGTATTTTACTTTTATATTTTTGAAGCAGGGGCATGCCTGTAACATACTGAAATAAAATGTATCATACTTTTATATATTTTAAGGAGAAATTCCAAAGTTACTTTAGTATAGTACTACTCACTACTGACTGTTTATCACCTGAAAGATACTTGAAAAGAGGTTTACATACATTCTTTGAGAATGCGTTTGCCAACTATGAGGTATATGACGAGCCTGTAGCTACATCGAATAGTTCTTCAATGGTCCGCCATATATATTTAATAGTTTTCACGCAGCTTACAGTCTTACACCTTAATTCACCGCTGCAAGTTGATTGTTTTCTACCCATAAAGTAATGGTCTAAAATTGTACTTACTCCCAAAGGTATGCCGTGCATTCTTAATATACTTACCATTTAACTCTTCCCCCAGAAGTGGGCTATATTTGGAAGCTATCTCGCCCTTTGCTAGACTGCATTTTTAATGACTGACTTTGACAGCTTTGCAATGTCAAGGCTGCTGGAGAAAATCAATAAGCTGAGGAGCCGAAATGCCGGTCCTTTTTCGTGGCGGCGTCTGCGCATACAGGAAATTAAGATGCCATATAAAACGCCCAAAATAAACTTTGTAGAATTTATTGGTGCTTTCACTCATTGCATTCGCGTCGCAGCCCTTCGTTGCGATGTGACTTTCGCTTTCCATTTACCATTGAGATTCCAAATATTTGTCGCCATGCAGAATGCACGGTGACAACGAATAATTCGACAAATGCATTTAAAGAATTTAAGAATACTTTCGGTTTTATTATTCATTTATGATTTCTGCCTTTGCGCAGTGTTTCTCTGATTCGCTTAACGAGAGTAAGTTTTAAAAGGTTTCTTTTTTGTATTTTGTTTGTTAGCTTTAGCTTGGTTTTGATGAGTTCGAGTTGCAGCCTCTAGAGTTATTCCTCGTCGCCCGTTTAATGGTAATTGTAATCGTACTGTATAATTTCAATTAAATCTTTATTGTCCTTTCTACTGGACATATGTATTCGCTTAGCTAATAGTTTTAATTTAGTTATCGTAGTTATCATGTATCGTATGCTCTATATTATAAGTTTCACTTAGGCTACAAGATCTTAGGAAAACAACGTGCCCCATACAATGGGTAAATGTTACGTTTGCTTAAACTCAACTGGTGTGGTGGTAGAAAAACAACGAAATTTAAAGTTTTAAATGCGTCTTAGTTCTTGGTGTTTTGTCGTTTTGGCTATTCTCAGAAAATGTACACGTAGTTTTTGAGGGGAATTGCCATATCTTTAGTTAAGTTGAACTATGATATATGATTGCCTAAATGCTAAAAGTTTTCGACTACGGTTGCTGCTTGTTATTTTGGGGGTAAGAAAGGGGTCTCGGGTGTTTGGTTTTTACTCTGTCTACACTTAGTCTTAGCTTTGGTTTAATTAAATACTTTTTAGTTTACTTGTTCGACTTACATGCAAAAATTCAATTCTTTGGTGGCTTCAATTTGCAATTCTGTGTTGCTCAATTTACATTTCATTATAGTAATCGTATTATATTTAGTATGTATGACCTATAACACGGCATAAGTAATAGTTATTTACAATGCTTAGCAGCTAATTAGGTTTGAAATGCTCTTAATTCCCTTAACTATCTTCCAATTTTGATTTGAGTTCTCTCTTGTGGGCGATTGTGAGTGTGATAGGTGTGAATGGTGTATTATGCTTTTTAGGCTTTAGATTTTTGTGGTGGTGCTCTACATGCAACCAAGACGTTAAAAGGGGCTCAGATTTTAACGTTTTGACCACCCTGAGTGGATACGAGATGAGATGCACGATGAACCGGGGAGAATCGTAGCTCATAGCACCATGTTACTTCGTTGTTAGCTATGTGGACCTACAAAAATGTATAAATAACGAAACGAGAACTCGCTCCTATATAACAGATGAAAATAAAAGCGACAACGACCATGTCTGGTTCTAAACATAGTTTCTACTTACTCATAGCACATTTTTGTGTATTTTACCCTTTGTTAACTACAGTTTATTAATCGTAACTTACATGGCTAGCGAAACTAACATGCAAATTTGTGCAGCATTCTTCTATTAATGTAAATTTATGGCTTATGCCTTCCATTTGCTTTACACATCATTTGGATTTTTTCTAGTTTCATGTTTCGGATGTTGGTTAGTTTGTTATGTTTTTGTTTGGGGAAGAAACCTTTTCAAATACATACACCTATTCGATATACACACATTTAGTTACATAGTCTGCCCGGAAACAGAAGTTGAAGTCGGTAAAACGAGGAAACAAATACAAATAGAATGCACGTGGGTAGAGCGTAATTGTAGTGGAAGACTTCCGCTTAAAATGTAGGTAGTTTTAATTTATTTTATTCATTTCGTCAGTTTGCGAAATTTGATTTTTAACCGCTTGATTTGATATACATTTGCATACTCACAGATTGTTATACACGTGTTTTCGGTTCCGTGAAGTATCGTTTTGGTTTGTTGTATCGTAATCTGGTGGTATTTTATGTTGCTCATATTTGATCTACACACAACTAGTGGAACAGACACGTATGAGAATATGAGTTAAAATTTTGCTATGCATATGCCGTACAATACAATTAAATGAGTAAACGTGTTCATTTATCGGCAACTATAAATTATGCTAAATATATTTGAACTATTCGAATACCCGCCGGTTGCGTTTATCTAATTTCAAAATTCAACTTTAATATATGTATATATGTATATCTGTTTGTAATTAATATTTATATGTACATAAATATTTCTGTCTTGTTTACAATTAGCAAAAAGTGTATGTTTTACTATTGAAATACGTTTTGGTTTTTGCAATGAAATAATTTCATTTAACATTTCAGTCATTGTATTTTTTTGGTTTTGAAAGACAAGCCAAAACTTTAACTAACATGGTCGCATGGCTTATCTTAATGGCAAACATATGAATTCCTTTGCCTTCTTGTCTCTAAAACTGAACACAGGCATTGGATTTGCTTAGTTTTGGGCGGCATTTTTAGACCTGCAAAAGGGAAAGGTAAAAGGCATCAAGCATACGACCCGTTGAACCGAACCGAAGCGAACCAGCACAACCGACTTAACTTTTCCAATTAATCAACGGGGGGCGCATTTTAATGTCCGCCGTCGTCGTCGTCACTGGCTCATAAATATTCATGCTGTCAGTGCGCATAAATACCTAAGTGCATATCTATGGTCCAAACATTTATCGTTATGAGTTTTACATTTATGGCCTTTACTTATGGCCTTCAAAATACTCCACTAATTAATATGCAGGCCAGCGAGCGTCATTTCCTTGATTCATGCTCCAGCCGCTTAACAGCCATGATAATTGCCCCAATATACGACCATATCGTAGACCAGATCCCCGATCCCAGATCCTCCAAAAATTCCGGCGTCACAAATGCGTTCATGCGATACCGGCAACAATGCAGTTCTCTGTGTGCACTTTTCATGTGTGCACTTATCGTGTGGGCGGGTCGTAAACGAGAATGAGCGCCGTTTTATTGATGGCTTTGATGCTTTTATTCACTTTTTTTATAGTGTAATTTATTTGCCCGCTTTGAAAAAACTTCTGATTATGAGTGGCGCGTCTGGGCAATAGTAACGCATAAATAAACTTTTGTCTGCATGAGCGATAGTAATTCGCAGAAAAAAATTCAGCCAAATATTTACCAACAGTGGCGAAATAGTTTGAAAATGGCGTAACCGCAAACAAAAATGCATTGGAAGTGAGTTTCCCTGTCAATCCGATTTTCTATAAATACCTCTGCAATTTGCCAAGTTAATCAGCCATTAAATTGGCTTATGGCATATAATGCCCGGCGCCGAAATAGATGTTGACAGAAATGCCAATTCTATATTACGCGTAATAAATAATTAAATTTCACGAGCGAGTTTGCGGCCTCTGGCGTTCGGAATTAAAATTTACAAAACAAAAAATGTGCAAATAAGAGACAAGAAGACTACAGTAATCTAAAATGTTTTTATGTCATTATTGTAAATGTTTAACGCTTGATTTTGTTATTTACTAGCTTTGGGACCACTCCCATGTAGACTGAAAACAATTAAGGCAAACAAAGCAAAAAATTAGCATTCCGAATCTCATAATTCAATTACGGAAATTAATTTAAATAGCTCTGAATAATTCAAAATGTTTTTCATCCCATTTCTTCTGGGCTCCTTGTTTGTTTTTTTTGTGCTACTTTTTTTCAATTGTAGTCGAGCATTTAATTTATGGTGTTTGCTAATTGTGACGTTAATTGCAATTTTAGTAATGCTCCTCAGTCGTTAGTAAAGCGGGCGAAAGCGGTTTTCCCAAAAAAGGGGAAAAAATGGATGGCGTTGCGTATACGCAGGGTGGTCCAAAATGCCTGCCAGCTTTTTACGCTTTAAGTGAAAACGACTTTCAGTGTGCCTGGCAAAACAATGCCATCCGTGGAATGCCGTTCGACACTCATCTGGCTGTCGCACCTAAGTGCAGTTAAGTGCTGCGTATGTATAGGATGTATGAGCGCTTACACTGAGAACAACGCGGAGATATAAAAAAATCTTTTCGATACTTTTTCTTTGGAAAATCTACCCACTGGATGGGTACGAATGTCGCTAGAAATAAAAGCAAAATGATTATAGCTTTAGCTAAGCCAATGTCTCTAGCAGTTTGAGGAGAATCTGAACTGATGGATAGGTTATAGATTGATAGCTGGATATTGTATACATTTTTTGGATACCTTTACTGCAAAGTCGTTATGTTCTTTAGGATTTTTTCCGTGTAGTCGCGCATTTTAATGTACCTTCTGCACCACCCTCGCTGCACCATACTTCTTGCACCACCCCCACCACGGTTTTCCCTTGCTGTCGATTTCAATTGTTTTCGATTTCGCTTTGTGCACGACGGTCCTTTTTTTCGTCCTGCCATTTATGTTGTTGTCGTCGTTGTTCAAATTGTCATTTGAGTGCAGTTGTTGTACACACATTGCTGACAATGCCAAAACGTGCAGCATTGCTGTGTGATCCATAAAAAAAGGAAGGCACCAAAGGCCTTTGCTGTTTGTCTTTCAACACCATCAAAGTTTTCTAGTCGATTTCCATTTTCCATTTATTCAAATGAAACACTTGGTGGCACAGAAGCATTCATTGCCGATCTCGGTCGCATTATTTATGCGTTCTTAAACAATTTTAAGGGGTCTTCGGCAACCGCAACCATTTAGGCTATTGCCCAGAGCTATAAATCAAAACAATTTTCGACTATGCCGACATGTGTTGAAAGTTCGAGCGCTGCTAAGAGCTGTCATAAATTTTTGGGCAGCACAGATTTCAGATGGTTCATTGGAGACAGAAGTTTGCTCTATGCGGATTACAATCTAGCTGATAATGGGTGCAAGTGGCTCGCAGGTATTGTTTCATCTTGCCACAATGTGTAGAAAGGTGAGGGACAGGACGACACACAGGAAGTGAAATAAATTGTACGTAACATTGTGTGGATTCTTTCGGCCGTACCACATACTATATACGGCATTTCCTTGCCTTTTTTCGGCTTTGCCCAGCAAAACAAGCCCAACCAGCCAAACGAAATGGAGAGCCATTCTGGGCCACATGCCAAAAGCAGATTCTGTCGGTCTGCCCCCCATTCTGAATGCTTCTCTGTCACCATCTTCCCGTCTAACACGGTGTCATTGTAGCGTTCCAGTGGCGACTGACTGTCCGTTCGACTGACTGAATGCTTGAATGATTGAATGACGGACTGACTGAATGACTGGAAGACTGACTGACTGGGTGACGGGGTGTCTATTCCACTCGGCCGGGCGCATGCATTTGCTGATGCATAGCCAAAAACTAAAGTGGGAAATGGTGGAGAAAATGGCGCAATGGAATGCGTACACAGAAAAAAAATGTTCAAAGTTCCAGTTTCTCTACTACCTTGGCAAGTCAGTATGATGGTTCTGCGCAAGTGCCACATTCCTTTTATGAGGTACTGATATTTACTTAGTAAGCGGTAATTTAAACAATAGCAAGTAAAAAAGTTATAATTATTTTGATCCAACATCGAAATGAAAAGAATAAGAGAAAAAATACTTGTTTTTTTTTTTAGTGCAGAGGCCAACCATTTGCATTTGCATCTGTCTGTGCCCATTAGGCATTGGTTGCCACACATTTGGTTTATTTTTTCAGGCTCCCACTTTGTGTGTCGCTGAGTGAAACATCTTTGAGTGAATGAATAAAACTGCGACTGCCTAGTGGAATCTGTCGCTGGTTCAGTTTTTGTTTCTACACTTTGTTACACCAAATTGTGCGGCCGTTGTGCTGGATTTTAGTTACATTTGTGTGCGCCAGGAATTATTGATTTGGCACCCGACCAAATGCAGCCTGACTCCGAGATTTTCGTCATCGAAGCGGCGGATAAGTGGTTGCCAAAATATTAAAAAGGAATTAAATTAATTTGTTGCCATCGCTCGACTTCAACGAACACACTTGTTGACCTCCATTTTGATTGCCATCGTGCAACAATGGGGATCGGGCTCCCCTTTGGGGTTTTAGGACTACCTGAACTCGACTTTCGAAACATTTGCGGTCTGCACTGATATTTGGCATGGGCAATGCAGCCTCAAATGGAAATTTGCGAAATTATTTCAAGTTGAATGGCCATAGACGTCGCTGGCGGACACATCCATTCAGGGAGCATAATAGATGTTTGCCCAGCTCAAATTCTTGTTTGCTCAGCTCATGCATTTCTATGAGCTCGTCGAGTGTGAAAAGTGTGTTGGCTGTGGTGAGTTCGTTCGGTTGGTCTGGAAGTTCTAGGGGTTATGGGTGTTATGGGGGTTCTAGGTGTTCTGGGGCTACCGGGATTGGGGTCTCTGGGTTCAAGGGTGCTCGAGAAACCAAACGAAACGAAACGAAACCAAAATGCGTAAATTGAAATTGAGAGATTCCATCAAATTCACAGCCGTTCATTGCTTTTGAAATGAGCTACAATGTTCGTTACTTTTTTTTATTCAAACACAAAATTCAAAGAAAGATTGGGAAGGTCTTATCATATGGGAGCTGATAGAACTGCAAAGCTTTGGATTATTTGGTTAGACGATATCGAAAGCTGTAACAACTAGCATATTTTAATATATTTATCTTTTCAAATGATTGTTTTACATGCTTTTGAAATAATACGAAGCATTAACAGTTTAAGGACTAGTTGGCAACATAGAATGTTTTTGTTTTACAGAAAAGAATTTTAACAGTACTGACTTCAGGCATTAGGTGGAAAAATGAATAATGGCTAATAATAGATATGTGCATATACCGGTAACATCGAAAGTCGATAGCCTTGCAGTTCTGGGAGGGGGAAGGGGAATGGGATTGAGAATGGGATCTGTTTCTAGGGACCTATAGCACTGCCAAAACGAAGCAAATCTAACGCCTGTAGTGCTGATACATGCCATGACCATAGCCCATTGGTGTGCTGCCCATGGCACGTTCGGTTGCCTTCTCGATGCTGGCGTAAACGCACCTGTAACAGCACACATAGGCCAAACATCACTTGAACAGGATGCGCCGAAAGGCGCGTCGGAAGTCCTTGTTGAAGATGGTGTAGATGGCCGGATTGAGCGCCGAGTTCATGTAGCCCAGCCAGAAGGCGACGGCGAACGCCGATTCCGGTATGTTGCAATGGCTGCTACATGCCGGCACCAGGATGTACAGGAAGAAGAATGGCAGCCAGCAGGCGATGAAGCTGCCCATGATCAGGCCCAGGATTAGGGTGGCCCGCTTCTCCTTCTTCCGCGCAATCCGACGCTTCTCCTTCTCCGGATCCCTGGGCTTCGGTGTCTTCGGTATGGCAGGCTCCAGTTCCGCCTTCACCACCTGCTGCTGCTGCTGTTGCTGCTGATTTTTGCTGGCCGCTGCACTGGGCTGTTGGTTCTTGGCCGCCGACTTGGCCTCGTTGCGCCGCTGCTGGTTACTCGACTTGCGCCCGAAGATCGGCTGACAAAGGCGAAACTTGAGCGGCTTGACCACGGCACAGCGACTGACCACGCCCGAATCGCTGCTGGATGGATCGAATTCACTCACCATGTCCGTGTCCACGCCCACGGATAGGGCTCGACACCGTCCGGCGACCGGAGAGACGCGCAGCTCATTACCGCCCGCTTGCTGCAGTCCACCAGGCGTTGCTCCCGCACTCCCATTTCCCCCGCCGGCTGAGGGGGCGCTTCCATCCATGGCCACGGTGCCGTTGTTGTTGTTCATCGCATTAACGGAGTTGTTGCTGCCCATGGACGGCGGCACGGGCACATTGAGACCCACCCGACCGGTGGCTATCGTGCTGACCTGGAGCGTCTCCTTGGGTGAGGTGGGCGGAGCACCGGACGCTCCGGTGGCCCCGTTCCCGCTGCTCACCACGGTGACCGAATTCGTGTCAGCCCCATTGGGATTTGCATAGGCAAGCACCGTTTGGGCGGCCACCGCCTCCAGTTCCCCCGCCTCAGAGGTGGATATGTCGGAGGCCAGGTCCATGGTCACCGTGGGTATCTGCATCGGTAGGCTGGCGCTGTTCGGTGGTGTCTCGATGGTGGCTATTTGGCGCTGCTGGTGCAGCTGCAAAGCGGACACGCCGCTCGAGGAGGGCATCGGTATTGTTCCTTTTTTGGCGGTGGTGAAGCTCGTTACCTGCAGCAAATGAAAGAGCAACATTAGTACGCAACAAGGTCACCAGGTGCCACAGAAACATTTGGGGACACAGTCGTACTGTCTACTGCAATAAAATGGATAGTGTATTCTGCTGTTAAATACTACGAACCATCGTAAGCATAGATCCAGAGCTGTTTTGTAAGCATAATCATCATAAAATGGCTACAACTAATTAAGCATTCATTGTAAAATTTTTACAACTTAAAGTAGCTGTCAAACAATATGAGGCAAAGTAGTGCATTCGAATATCTGTAGTCTTGCTTTCCGGCTGCCTACGCTATATTGATTTAGAGATCATAAAGTGCTGGCAAAATATTTTTAGTTCGCTGCTGATGCTCCTGGCACAGGTCACAGTTCTCAAAGTGGTTCTGTGTGATTAACAGGCTCACGTGCTCGGGCATTGCAAATTAGGTTGCAGATCCGCACAAGTGCAGCGGCAGTCGAGTCGAAAACAGGGACAGATGGCCCAACACTTGCTACAGAAGTTTTCCATTTCGAAAATCCTGTTTAAGCCAACAGGCGGCAGGGAAACGCGTCCGAGCGCGCGGATTACACAAACATGGAGCGAGGGCTGTTGCTATTGGATGGGGATGGCTATGGGGAAGGTGATGGGGATGGGGATGGGGATGCGGCGACGTGGACCAAAGGAAGAGGGTGGGGTGAGGGGGTGCATATTCAATGCTCGAAAGGCAGCAACAATTACCTGGGGCAATTAACAGAGACACGGGGCGCCCCAACGAAAATAAACATGAAATGGGAGGGGGTCGAGGACCGACAGTGCGGATACCCTTGAATTTAAAGCAGAATAATCTATCGGTTAATAAATAGTTACTTTAATAATATTGCAAGTGCCATCCTGGTTTAACTATAATAAAATTATTAGCATCCGTGGGAAGTAAACTTTAGATTACAGGAAAGAGCATTTTTCAACATTTAGTATAATAATAGTATTAAAAAATGTGTTTTACATGGTTTAATAATACTTAAATATGAAATAAAAGTAAAATTAAAAAAAAAATTTAAAATGTTAAGTATTATATATCATATTATTACAATATTTAAATATCCATTTTAAACTGCTTTTATTTTTGTAATAGTAAGGATTTAGTGTATCTGAATTATGCACATTTAAATTAAGCTTATTAAAATGTTTCTTTGTAATCTGAACTTCATTTCCCACATAGTTGCCCGTGTCAAATGATCGTATCCCTGTACTGGGTGGGGACAGAATGCTCGAGGCAAATCGTGTTGTCAGCATATGTGCGGGAATCTCCCTCTGTTCTCCCTGATTTCTGTTTTTCCTCTGCTGCCGCTGTCTGTGCTTGTTTTTCCATCCATCCCCCCATCGCCCCGGAAAATTCAGCCCTTTTCCTGTTTGTTAATCGCTTGTGTGGGCCGCTGCTCTTGCATTTGTTTGCACAAAATGGTCGAGAAGTGTCGCTGATATTGCCGGCTCTGACACTGGCAAATGTATTCCACCTCACACCCATTTTTTCTGCCAGTGTGCATTGCGCATATAGTTAATTGAAAATGCAAATTGCACCTCATTGGCAGTCGTTGTGCTACCTAATTTATGATCATTAGAGACTTTTCACTTAATCAGTGGATTTGGGGTGGAGTTTCGATTAAATTTTCAGCGATAATTTTCCAGCCAAGGCCGTTAGGAGCCCACACCCGCTCCTCGTCAGTAAATGCCATTGGATTGAATGGCCCTTCATAATGGCCGTTTGCCTTAACGTGGGCAACTGCAACTGCTGCAGCGGCCAATATTGCACCGTTGGCAAGTTGCAATTCCCTTTGGCTGAGGGCAGGGGAAGTGGGGTAAATCCTACACGTAGCCCACAATTTGTTGATGGGAAATTGAAGCGAGGCATGTGTGCTCAATTTGGAGCATCCTGGGGTAATGCACAATTACTTTTTGGGGGCAGCGGAAAGGTGTGTGCGAATATTACACTTACGCCGCATATGCCACAGTCGGCTAGAAGAAATACATTTGTCCATTGAATCGTAAAAATTTCCATGCCTGACACATTTTGCAACCAACCGCAATAATGGTTCAAAAGTGAGATCCTGAGACCCCCGAGGTGTGGAGTCCATTAGGCAAAGGTGTGTAAATATGTACCCATTTCGACGGGTCAAATTCATAAATAATCACGCCTTCCACTCACCTGTTCGTTGTTCGTTTTGCGGGGATGCTTTTTAATACCTCTCCTCGCCCGTGCCTTGGCGGCAAAATAAATTCGTATGTACACAAAGACCATGATGCAGCTGGGTATGTAGAAGGAGCCCAGTGCCGAGTACAGCACGTAGCCAATGTCCTCGCTCAGCTGCAATGAATCGAAAAAGGACGAGGACGTTAGATATTATCGGGGCATGTGCCAAAAGAATTTAACTAAATAACTGCCAAAGATGAAGTCTAGTGCACTGTCGAAAGTCCACGGAAGGGTAACTAAGAAGTATCTAAGTCATTTCTGCAAGCAAAATCAATATAATGTGGTGTCTTTCTTGTGGTATATTAAGTAGGATTATAAGTCATAAGTTTTTTGATTTTTAGAGAAGAGCCATTTCTTTATATACATTTATTTTCACATAATGTAGGCAACATAATAGTTATATTTTAGTGAAAGCAATTATATTAGCATCTACACTCCATTAACTAAAAAGCCAATTCATTTAAGATTGGCCGAGGTCTTTACGAGTATCAGCCAAATTGCCCGAAATGCATTTTATTCAACCAGTTTCTGCAGCCAAATTTGCTTCTATCGACGACCAAAGGAATTGTGGACTACTCTTTCGTCTTTAATTATTTTAACCCTTTCAGCCATCAACTAGTCAAATTTTCCCATTGAATGCCCTGAACTTGACTTGTAGCCTTTGTTGGAGCTTAAGGAGCATTAACTTTACCAAGTTAACTCAACTATCGTGTGCCAGATTAAATTTACGACCCAACATCCTCTGACTCTGACTCGCCTTTTCTTTGATACTTTCTATCGCTTTAGACGGCTTGTTGCTTTTGGCCATATTTTTAGGCTGATAGTGGTGGGGTCATTGAGTGCATTAGGCTGATTTACTGAAAAATGCTTTCCGCCTTTTCTGTCTGGCCCAAAATGTTTTTGTCTGAGGCTGCCTCCGTCGGCAATTCTGCGCCCCGGGTTCCGTTTTCCTAAGGCATTTATGTGAAATATGCAAAGTGCATGAAATTTCATAACGTTAAATGAAGTAAAAGTATTAGATTACCGCACCGCACAAAAGGGATTCTTCCACCTGGCGGCGAAAAATGTTACTGGCCCATTTTCTGGTGCTTGGAAAGCATTTTACTTTTCCTCAAAGCTGCCGGAATTAAATCATCTCAAACTTACTGCTCTCGCCGCTGCCCGTCCAACTCTCTTCACAAAAATTATGCAAATTAAGTGTTTTGATGAAAGGCATTCGAAAAAGTGCACTTGACAGAAGGGGAAAGTGGGGAACGGATTGCCCCAGCAGCTTTGCCCTTTTGAGTCGCTGTTCGTGTTGTTCGCCGGCGAGTGGCGTGCATAATGAAAAGCTTTCGTCCCGTTGTTACTGCCACTGCTTGTAGCTCACCTCAATCCGCATTCAACGCTCCTGGGAAATGCATAATTCTACACTCTGAGAAAAAGCCAATAACTTCGGAGCATTCAAAATGTTCCTTTATTTGTGCCGTTGTCTTTGGGAAAGGATACACTTTGGAGGCAATCATTGGCACTCTTTTTTCTGCAAGCACCATTTTCTGATTCTGATTCCATTTCGCACAGTGTATGCTTCCTTGTGCGGCGAATGTCTGTGTCCGACACCAGCTGGTCACGTTAAGCGGCTTCCCTCTGAGGGAATTGCAGTAGCCGGTTAAGAAATCGACTAGCAATTTATAAAAAATGCTTTACGTACTTGATATCCGAGTATGCATGTACATATGTACATCTGGAGAAAGAAGCTGGGTACAAACGAAATTTATTTAAGATTTTAAGCTGCTTACGTTCATATGCAGGCAGGCAAATTGAATTGCCGGGAAGGGGAGCCAGCTGTAAATACGAGCACACAGCCAAATATCTGGATAGCTGGCCTCGTATGCAGAGGCAGCTTAAGTGCAGCCCAGTTTATCATAAGCCGCAGGCGAAGTTGCAGCAGAAACAGGCTGAGCTAGACAACTTTATCCTGCTGCCAAAGCAGAATATAAATTTCCGAGGCTATCCCCATCCGCCCAACCATCCAACGCCCGTCTCGAAAACCGGGGTTGTGGCAACAAAATAAGCATAAAGTATTAAGCGCCGGTTATAATGTTGCCGAAATATACATCAAGTGGCAAGCTGAGACGCCCAGGAGAACGCCACCAGAGGATCCGAGCAGATGAGTAGAACCACCAACAGCTACTTAAGCTGGATTCTTGAATGCTGACGCTGCTGCCAGCCGGGCTGTCTCGGTTTTCAACTTATTGCTTGCCGCACAGGCAGCACGCAAACTGCACTGGGAGAAACCGGACTGCGAAGTTCCCCACTACAATTTGTACACATCATGTTCGGATTGTATCAGTCTTGCTTAAATGATCTCATAAGAGAAACGCACGTTGATTTTAAGGAATACCTCAATGGAGAGCAATAGATGTGGGTATAATTATTTGTGGTTTTAGAATATTATATTTATTGAAGTGGCTAGTGCTATACACTTATGTGAAGTTGCTATACATAACAAAAGCGAAATATTTTTAACACTGTAAAATGCAGTTGCATTGGAATAACATTGTTGTAGCTTCTCTTACAGCACCATTGTAAATGGTCCCATCATTTACGGCTTAAGGCTGATATATTGACAGCATTTGTCAGCGCTTCACGCGGAAGTGTCTCGCACCTCCGCCGTTGAAAATAGTGTTCTAAAGGAAAGAGCTCCGTTTCGGTGGCATTAAAGCCAAAGTTGGCCGAAAAACTTTTCTCGGTAGGCCGAAAAGTTGCGCATACGCCACGTGTGAGCACGTCACTCAGGAAACACCTGTAGCAAAATAGTGGGCCCAAAGTTTTGCACACTGCTATAATGATATTGAGCCGAGAGGAGGGGAAAAGTGGGGCAGAATATTTTATTAACGCATTGGAACAAAGCTCTTAAACTGACATTTGTGCGGGCCACGAACGTGTTGGCCAGGCTGAAACTAGTGGGCGAACAAATAAATTGTCAACTGTGCGTGACGATAACTTTATGCAGCGGATTTAATGTAATTGAAAACTTCACTTTGTTGCTGCATTTCCCTTCAGCCTTTTCCTGTTTCCTTCTTCCATTTTCTATTTTCCACTTTCCTCTTCCCCTTAACCCATTTCCCAATGCCATGCACCTTTGGTACTTTGGAGCTTCCTGCTCCTGCAGACTTTCAATCCCTCAATCCGCCCACAAGCTGCATTTGTGCTAATTTGCAGATTTTCAAATTGCAGAGGGCGCCTTTGTTTATTTAAAAGTTTTTCCACGCGCTCCTCGAAGAAGAAGCGTGCAAAAACAGAGAAAGAGTAAGAAAAACAAGGCAGGAGGCGAAAAGGAAAAATAATTATTCTGCAATTTTTAATTAAATGGCAATGGCAATTGTTGCTGCTCCCGCTTCATCCTCTGCATTGGCGAGCTTAAGCTGACGGAAACAAAAACTCATTATGCGCCACCAAATTCGTTAGGCGGGCAGGAGCTTGAGCAAAAGCAACAGCTAAAAGTGTTGATGATGACAAGTGCCTCGGAAAAAGGATGAAAAAACAGCCAGAGCAAAAGAAGAAGGAAAATGATGAAAGGGTTGACGGCAGACCGAGTGGAAATTTATTGAAATGTAAACATGGAAAAGCTGGCTGAAATGAGCGTAATTAAAAATATTACATTCCTCTGCTTCGATCGCGCTCTACGCGTCCTGTGTCCACGTGGCGTATGAGCGGTGCTTTAAAGGCAAGCTCATTCGCCTCGTGGGCTTGTGGCCACCAATAGCTGCCAGCAATCGCAAATAATATGTAATGAAAGAAAATAAAGAATAAATCCGCTGTAAACACAAAAGGATTTCAATCCGCATTGCATTGCAGAAAGTTTGAGCAGGGAAAAAGGGCCGCAGAACAAAAGTTGAGTCAAGCTCACAAAAGTACAAAAAACAAAATGTGTGAGTAACGACAACACTTAAAAAAAAAAAAAAAAATATATAATAAACACAGAATCTCTGTGTGACCTTTAAAACCACGCTCGAAAAAAATATAAATTCTTGTAGGGTTAACATTTGCTAAAAAATTATTATTATTAATATCTAAAGGTATAACTAAAATGATAAATAATAAAATTGTGATTTTCCAAGATTACTTGGCGAAATCCTTTTAATGCGACTTAAGGAGTATATTTGCTCTGCAAATGAAAAAAGCGCGTTTTGTTCGAGGACAAGTAGAATAGTGGGAAAACAGAAAATGTGAAAAGAGTTGGTAGTGGCTGCTGTCATCATCAGCATTGTTGTCGGTGCTTGTGCAAGTTTTTCAACAGCAATAAGCCAGCACTGCGAAGGACTGCAGGACACATTCGGACGCGGACTCGGACTCGGACTCGAACTCGCCAAGGACAGCAACGCACTAAGACAATCAATAAATCTAAAGTGCAACTACAGGCGGCGACTACACAGCTCAGTTTTCAATTCGACCAAAGGAAATGTTCGCTGCATGGCCCTCGCTTCCGCCCCTTAGACAACGATGTCAATACTTAAAGGTGGCGATCTCGTGCTCTACTTCCTCAGCCCAATTCCAGCTCGATTTGCCCTCTTGTTTGTCGCTGCTCGCTGAAGCAGCTATTTTGCAAAGAGTTTGCATAGCCAATTTGCTGGGCTGCAGTTTTTCTTTTCTCGCTCCTCGTCTACGCATTGACTTGAACTGCTCCTTGTCTGGAAGTTCCACATCCTCGTGCTGAAGCTTGCATTTCAATTGACTGCACTTCTCATTGGAATTTGCCCATTGCCATTCCCATTCCTTATTTTCTATTAGAGCATTCTCTCCGCTCTCCAAGGCTGTCGTCATCGCCAGCTGACTTTATTTGCGACTGCCTTTTCGCATATCCACATTTTCACAACTTAACGCTTGCCCGCACTTGCCATAAACGTAAATCAAGTGGCTCCTTCGTTCGGAGGCTAGACTCCGCCACTCAAACGAGAGCTAATGCCGCAGATCCGTCCAGTTGGCCATCTCCTCGCGTCATTTACGCGACGACAATGTCCAGCCAAGCCAATTTTTTAACAATTAAAAGTGCTGCTAATGCAGAGCGTAACGAAGTACGAGAGAACTAATTACACTTGTAAAAACGAATTATAAATATACTTGTAGGAGCACACTTATCATACTTGAAGAATCATAAAAAACTGTGCTCTGGTCATATACATTTAATGTCTTAAACCCCCATACTAAGGGGTTTAATAAAAATTATTATTTTTTCATTGGGGCATAACCACATCTATTTATATGTTGCACTTGTGCTGCTGGCCAGAAAAGCTAAAGAGAACTGTATTGCCCGCGTTATGAATTGGATTTTCCGATTGGCGGTTTGATTTTTTTCATTGCGATACAATAAATTAATTGCGCAGGCAACCTCTTCGGCTTCAGGGTGTTTTTTAAGCCTTGGGTCGTGCCGATTTGTTATTGCCGCTTAATTGCGGCTGACGGCACGCTTCATTAAATTGCAATTTTTCAGAACCGCTAGTCATCCGCTAAGCCATGCAAATGCATTTTCTGGGGCGCCACTAAAAAAACGGCCAACAAAGTGTTGTATGGGCGCAATGGAAGAAAAACGCATTCCCGGAATTATGCTGCAGGCCTTTTAATTGTTGTGGCGAGTTTCATGGTTTTATTATTTGATTTCTGTATTGCTGCGTCTGGCAGAGTGTTTCCCCCCACAGGATTTTCCCCTCCGCCCTATGCCGCGTGTATCCGCTGCGAAACGGCGCTTTTATTATGCGGCCTGATATTTTTAACGGCAACCACTTTATGCTGATTGCCAGCCTGGCCTATCCGTTAGCAGCCGCCAGCTTAATATTATCGTTAAAATAAAATAGCAACAAAACAGCTCACAACGGCAACTGTTGCTGCTCCGCTGTCGTGGTAGTTGTAAAATGCAGAAGGACTGAGGATTTGTTGCTGCCTTAACGGAATAGTCGGTTGCGGAAATTGCTTGTTGACACGCAGAGGGTGGGTGGAGAATTGGGGGAGGTGTTTTTCCGATGGTGCCTGACCTAGTCCACGGCAATTTGTTTCCGCGTTTTCAGCCGTGGTCATTTCAGACTAGGTTCCCACTTCGCGTACCCTTATAAAAGGAGTTCCTCAATCAAACAATATTAAAAATGTGTTCAACTTTGAATGTTTAAGTAAAAGAATAAGAGCCTTTTCTCACTCTAGTTTATAAATACAAAAAAAGTCACACTCTATATTAGAAAACAACAATTAAGGACAATAAAAATGTAGATACCTAATTTTTGCCAGGAATAATTCGATTTTATGTAGAAGTTAAACTGTGCAAATAAATCACTAGCTGAATTGTTTATATCTTGCGTTTAAGTAAAACATGTGCTGAAATATCATTTAATTTTGAATGACTTGAAAACAGTCGAGAGTTATTTTCAAAGGGTATGTATAATTCAGTTACACCCTGCTTGTTGAATGGGCTTGCCTTTTTGTTTTTAGCCAACGAAAATTGTGATTGATGTTTGGCGCTAAATGACTATAATTATGCAACACGAATTGACTTGCGTTTTATTTGATTACCGGTTGCGCGGGCTCATTGTGTGGCCAAATTGAACCCCACCTGGCCCACCCCCTTGATGACTCTATTCCCAATTGAACGGGAGGTTAGTGGCGATAAGCGAGCTGTTCCGGGCTGCCTATTGATTTTGTGTCATTGGTGTTTCGGTGCTCACGGAAAGCAAATGAGTTGTGTAATTAATACGGGCTTTTGTCTTGCCATAATGGCAGGCACATAAATAGCACAATAAGCCCAGGGTATGTTACGGAAAATAGCAGAAAATTAATTTTCATATGGCTTTCGGTTGTCCCTCTATTCAATTGTGCTGAAGTGCGTATGTGTGCGTTAGTACGCGTGTGTGCGTAAGCCTAAATGTATGCTAATATTATGCCTTTAACCACAATGTCGTATGCATTGTTTATCATCTGCAGTTGCCAGTTGTAACAAATTGTTGCCAAATGCTTGTTTGGGGCTCCGCAAACTTGTACACAAGTGCGACCGAGAGCGGCCAACGGTGTCGTTAATTTTAACAGTAAATTAAATAAGAGTCTTTTCGCATTGGGAGCCATGGAAGCTGCCACTGAGCCGTGTTTCAAGCCCAAACGGGCAGTTAACCGGCCAGAGCCATAAACACTGAAAATGTTCGGCTTTTACATTTTAGAAAGTTTGAATGGAAACAAAATTGTATGTTTTCTACATTTTATGGTATTATATTATTTCGGTGCTAAAATATTAAACACGTTTATTATATTCACATTTCAAAGACTATAGAAACTGCTAAAATCCTTATTAGATACAGCTATAATATATCTATTATTTAAATACTGGCATTAATATATGGCAGAGCATATCTAATTTCTGAGTGCACTTTAAATGGCATCCTAATGTCCGAATGTTTGTTCTTGCGAGTGGTCGCCAGGCAAGCCAATTGGAAATTTTAAATGATATATATTCGAGCGGCAGAGGCTGGCCAGTGTTCTGCTCTCGTAATGTAGCTAAAATCGAAATCTGGCTAAAACGCGTGTATGCCGAATCGTGTGGGCCGAATTTCCAACTGGCCAGCTTTGCTTGGGCCCAAAATAATTACTGTGTTGTGCCGGGCGTACAAATCATGTTGGTTTTGCAGGCAGCATGAAGCAGGAGCAGCAAACCCACAGCAACAACCATGTTTCACAAATTTTAACGCTTAATGGTTATTGACACACAAACAAACCAACAGGGCACACGGAAGGAGGTTGGTGGTGGGTGGTGGGTGATGGGCGGTGAGTGGAGCAAACAGCATGACACTCGTCGTCGGCAAAAGCCGGACAAATGAACAACCGCTGTTGCAGCCATGGACAAGTTGCCATTGGGGCTTTGGCCATGCGGTCAAACGCATGAGGAAGGGGGTTAAAAAGGGGCTATGTGGGCGCTTGCTTGTGGGTGGTGGTGGTCCAATAGCACGGACAGCAACGACAACAACACGACAAGTACAACTATAGGAACGCCCGGGCGCTCAACAAGCAAAACAGCTTTCCACATATCACGCAATTTCCATTGCAACGCTTGTTTGCTTTCCTCTGCCGACGGCTGTAATTTATGGTTTAAAGTACTAAAAAACGCATGTGTGCGTATGCTGGCATTATTCCATTTTAATATATGGCGTAGGTCAAGATAAAAATGTGACTGTATAAGTTCTAAGATATATAAAAAACCTAACCAAATTGATGTAAGTGCAAAAATACACGTAACAAAGTACTAAAATGTATATTCTACATATGAAGTGTTATGTAAGTAAATACAATGAATTGAAACCTATTTCTATTTTATTGACCGCTGCTGTTCACAAACTTTGGAAAATTGCTAACAGTTCGTATACGCAATATACACCTGAAATTAAAATTGAAATGAAGCCTTGCGGCGACCTTAGACAATATTGATATTGCCTTGCATGCTCAAGTCAATCCAGCGGAATTAAAAAGTTTCCGTTTCACTAGCAATTGCCAGAATATCAATTTGATTAAGTGGAAGGATTGCAATCCTTTAAGTCCTCTCCGACAACAGCTCAATGATAATGATTGAATTCGTCGGTCAGAAGTTGTCGGCCACAAACAGTATCAGTATTGGCGAGATTCGTTTTCATTACGCCACCCAAGCTCCGCCATGTGTGAATGAGTGAGTGTGTGCGTGAGTGCAATTTCGTTAATGGCTAATTAATTGCAACTTTATTTCGCGGTCCGTCCGCCGTGGCAGGCAACCATTTCGCATTGTAGCGGAATGTGCTGCATGCACGCAACAACCATCGTCGAATGGAAATAATGGAAAGTTGTGGAGAGCTTGTGTGGAAGTCAGACAGGAAGGGCATTCGTTTTGTTATGCGAAATTCCAGCTATAATTTAATTTTAAAATTTGTATAATTTCAAACGCCGCTCCTCGGCACGAGAGTGACTGCTCGTGGGCAATTGCATATGCAGTGCACTTCATATTAAGCGATTGCACAAGGCTCTTTGCGTGTTTTAAAATCGTTAAGCATGCGCGCACACCCGCGTAAGACGAACTAAGGCTTCGACTAATTAGAACACTAATTAGCGTTATTAAAATACGGGAATGGCGGTAACGTAATAGCAGACACTGTGCCTCAGCCGGAGGCGTCAGTGGGCGGGTTTCGGGGTGATCCTGGATGGAGTGCTGCCAGACTGGAGTGTGCGGACTGGGTGGCAGGACCAAAACAAGTAAAGCGCGTGGCAGCAGCTGCACGACTGCCTGTCTGACTGTTCCTGCCTTTTGCCGGGGAAGCTGCCCATTAAAAGCACATTTAAGATGTTTACAAACGTGTTCTGAGACGATGCACACGACGAACCCACGCTCACACGGCGACTTAGACACTGCGAGGAAATTCCTATAACTGCAAATAAATTTGCTAAGGGTGTGAGAGGATATTTTATACAGGACCTCTCGCTAGCGCTATAATTTTTTGAACATACGCCTATTTTTCCAATAATCCACACAATAAGTATTATTGTTTATTATTATTATTATTATTTCAGTTAAATACAAATAATAATAATTAAAATTCAACCTTGTATTTATATTCTTTTAAGATAGTTAAACATATTCTTATCAATTAGTTTACTTCTTTCGATATGAACATAATTAACCCAACCGACAATTATCATTTTCTAACAAGCTCAAATGCTCTACATTTGCATTTAAGCATACAAGTTATGGTTTTTCCTAGTGCCACGACAAGCATTTGCTGTCAGTTTTTGCACTGGCGAAACTAGAACACGACTGCGGAAGGAGAAACTGCTGCGGGCGGAAACGGATGTGTGCCGGCGGGAAGAAGAAGAGCACAGCGCTGGAAAAGAATGGGTGTGCGTGAAATTAGAAGCGGAGTGGAGTACACTTTACAACCGACATAGCGCAATGGCCTCGGCTAGATTGGGTATATGGGGAGCTGAACGAATTTGATTGGCTCCAGATGAGGGCGGGCGCAGGCGGCCGAATGCGAAAACTTTACTTTAATTGACAGCAAAAAGCAATTTGCCTCATTACAAGCAACACGAGCGTAATTAAATGCTGCCCTGCGGCACAAAGCTGCTCCATTGTGCCATCCGTGCTGCTCCTGCCACTTCGACCACTCCGACACTGATTTACCCACCAGCTACAGCGGCTCCTCCTCCTCCATCGCCTCCGACTCCTTCGATGGCCATTTCCCGCTAGGATTACGGGGAAAGCTTTAAATTCGAAACGCTTTGACCGACGGCGCACAAAAGGGTCCGGCAGACAACCGACAACAGACGACATGCGATTTAGTTTCTTATTTGACACTTTTCCGCAGAGCTTTGCCCCGTTTTATTTCGCCATTTCCCTTCTTTCCGGGTGGGGCAAAGCGATGGGCGAAAGGGCAGCTTCGGCATCTGTCGACGTCCGCTGCAGTCATGGCAAATGTCATTTAAAGGACAATAATGGCGGTCGTTGCTGTCGCCGTTCGCCCCAGTCGACCGAAAAGTTCCCATTTTTTCTCTTGCGCCGCTTGGCGCCACATTTAAAGTCAAGTTAAAGTTCTAGTTACTGTGCGAATGTGCGTCAGCTGCCAGGATGCGAGGCTGCGGAGCTACGGATCTCGGTATCGATTTACCCAGAATGTGACATAATTATGGCTCTGTTAACACACACTCGTGCGCGAAGCGAAAGCGGAGCACGAGACTCCTTGAGGATGGAGGCGTCCCCGAGGAGCAGGATACAAGTTCCGTGGAGATGAGCCCAGGCGTCATCTTCCTCCGCTGTGGGTGCACTGAAAAACGGATACCCTTAGCTGCAAAGGGAACATTAAGGGAACATTATGTGCACCGTATTAAAGAGCACTTCAACATCACTTGCTTCTGAAAAAAGCTTTCATACAATGAATTATATGCAGGCCACATTATTCTAATTATGTTTTTCAATCTAAAAAACATTTTCCCAGTGTTTCGTATTATTTTTAGAGTTCTTTATGGCAGTCGGGTGCCCCTGTCTTGTCCCCACTTGGCTAGCGAATTATGTGTGTGCCGGAGGGTTGGTCAGCAGGAAAGTTTTCATTAATTGTACTCGCATGTCAGCAGAATAGGCAGAGCGCCGCCCTCTGGCTGCCAGTCGCATCCATGTAATTTAATCAAAAGATGAAGAAACTTTAAGCCATCTTCGCCTTGTAGGCCGAGCACAGATCAGAGATGGGCTCGTCAGAAAGTTTTGCCAGCCAGCCGGGTGGCAGGGTAGAGGCCAGAGTAAATATTGAAATCTTCAACCTCTGACCCGCATGACAGACGAACAACAGGAATAACAATGCCCCGCATACAAATTTGTGGGCGTCGCTGAAGAGATTTGTAAACAATATTTTGTGGCGTAAATTTGGGACAGCCACTGCCTTTGTATATTGGCTGGCATCATTTCCTTGTGCCTCGTCCTTGTGCTCGTCTCGATTTCGGTGTCGTTTTCAGAAACGCTGCCTACATTTTGGGGCCAGCAATTTGGTGTTCTTTTTATTGGGTTGCCCTGTTTCTTCTTTCTCGCAAAGACAGAATGTATTCCATACATTGTTGCTCGTTTATTTGCCCTTTATTCACGAACTTTGCCATCAGGCTGAGTCTTGCTTTAGCGGATTTAAGAATTTTTCATGAAGCGTATAATGCGAGAATTGAGCAAACGAGATTAAAAGTTCCGCCATGGCAGCTCGCCCCTTTATTAGCTGCCAGTTTTTCAGAGCCATGGAAAGAAGAAGAGCTAAAGAAGTCCAGGACTCTGGCTCGCCACTTCAGCGACGCAATCAAGCGTGAGTATAAATATTTATGGTACACATTTCTTCGGGTCCAATCAACTTTGCATTAGGCAGAAAAATATAAAAGCGCAAAACCATATTTACTGACACACACTACAAATGAAAATCATGGCAAATGTTTCAGCATAATTTCACAAATACAAAGACCGACCAAAAAGAAAAAACAGACAACGTGGAAATGCGATGCCAACTTAGAAATACTCGTATATTACAACTGTCAAAGTGGCAGATACTTTACTGATTTCAGGGGAGGTGTACTATATATTATGGTATGTACTATATCGACAGGCGGCGATTGCTCGCTCTATTTTGTTGGACTGCTGGTCGACGTTTGTGATTGCTTTGCAGTTTTTAGAAATGTCATGTATCCTAGTCCTATGCGTAGTTATGTCTGATCATAAAATCAATATGCGCATACTTAAATTTTATTCCCTTACAATTTGTGTACGAATTTGTGTGGCCCACTCTTGCCACGACTCCAAGCGCCCGTTGTTTTACGATGTTCCGCAATGCCTTCTTTTCCTTTTATTTTTTGCAGCCAGATCCTTTTGTTTTTTGCTTTTTTGTTTTGTAGTCCATTTAATTCATGCCATCAAGGGCCTAGCTGGCTGGCAGGGTGCACATGCTTTGCCCATTTTGGGGGGAAATGGGAAACGTTGTTTTGACATATTTTTCTCGTTTATGTGTCCCTTGATCCGCTGGGTGTTGCTTCCCATTCGCTCTGATTTTTCCCTCTGTTGTTGCCCTAGGTAGTATATATTTTTTATTATTTTGCTTTGCTGCCTCTGTCCTGCCGGCTCTCAGTCCCACACGGCGTATGCTTGATAATTGCTTTGGCATTTGGCAACGCCTTTTCCACGGCAAATGCCTGGCGAGTATTTGCTTGGCTAGCTTCCTAATTGTGTTTGCCTAACGCTCCACAAGCGGGGAGGAGCAGAAGGAGGGGGTGGTCTCATGTAAGCCACTCTATTATGTCATTTGGGGCATTCAATACAAATTGGTAATATCTCATTTATTCCCATTTTGGCTTGTCGTCTTACACATTCGTCGAATCCAGACTAATGGCTGGTGGTGGATTGGTTCCGGCTGCAAGGTGGTTGGGCTGCGATATATATCCTTCTGCACACAAGTGCGTACGTGGGTGCTTCTGCTGACCACGCAGGCAAACAAGCAGAACAAACAAAAACAAACTGCCAACGGAAAAGCCGAGACAGACACTCGTTCACTGTCATTGCGCTGGTGACTGACCAAATGTCAAATATACCAAGGCACACACTTATTTCATTTCCAGATTTATGGTGAGAATCGCAAGTGTCCAGCCAGCGAGCTCACTCGACCTCAAGCGGGGCACTGAGAAAAAAGTGGGTGATGCTTTTTAACTTAAAAAACAAACACTATTTTCCTTCCTAGTGATACTATTTGAATGGTATTTAAACGCATAAACTAATTATAGTCCTACCACTTTTGGTAGCAACTTTGTATTCTGTGAGTGAGGTCAAAGGGAAGCGGAAATACTTTTGGCTTAGTGTAGAAATGAAGTGTCCTGCTAGGTGAGTCCTTGGCAGCCCAATGCACACTAACAGCACTTTCCGTTGACGTCGAGCTTCTTCACTTCTTCTGCTGTTCGAGTTTCGTTCACTAGCTCTTATATATATGGATATACAATTTTTACCATACTTTGCTGCTCCAGATGCGACAGATCTCCGGCTTGGGGTTCAGACTCAGTATCAGATTCGACTCTAGCTGCAGCTCGACAACACTTCAGCTGCACCCGGGCATCATGTCAACAGATGGCGGATTGTTGTTGCATTTTCCATTTGATTGCTCGCCGCATTCCCCTTTTTCTCTCGCGTTTCCCCCAACAAACAAATAGCAAACACGGACGAGAGCAAAGGCCACATACAATGTGATATGCTCTTCTGCGGTATGTGAGTGCAGTGGCGTAGATTCAGGAGGGTTGGAATTCCGCCTTCGCTGGGATTCATTGGTATTTATTGAAACTAATATTGTTGACTTGCAATTAATGTTATTTAATACTTGAATGACGTACCAATGTCCTTAGAAATAATGGATTTTGAAAGTAGTAAGCTTGGTAGGGAATCAATAAGTAGATGTAGCAGCTGCTAAACAAAAGTCTTATACAGTTTCAATCAATGAAATATTAAAGCAAAGGGAATTATTTTTGCAAGCAAGATAGAATGTTGAATCCCTTAAATAATGTTCAGTGTGCGCCTCTGTGGTGCCACGAGATGATGCAATGCCAGTGCCCCATCGACATACATCCTTCTTTGTGATTTCATCAATTTTGGGTCGCATTCTTTGTCCGCATTTGTGGCATCAATTACTGGCAGGGAAACAGAATTCCACGCACGTATCCCCGCTCGCTGTTTATGTCTGTGTAAAGAGTTTAACATGTGCTTGGATCCTTGGATGCTCGGATGCTTGGATGGTCGTGTCCTGCCACAGCCCAAAACGCATATTTCTTCCCTTGCGGCAGCACGTACACAATCCAGTTATAATATATAACTACAAATGGAATTTATCCCTTCATCCTGCCTGAGTTTTTGTGTCCCGATGCCCGATTTATTGACATGTTTGCCCGCTGCTAAGTCAAATTTCTGTGGGCGATTTTGTAATTGCTTTTTCGCACTCATTTCGGAACTTGGTTTTGATCCAGTCACGCAGATTTCCTAATCTGCTTTCCGCCAATGTGGGGAGAATAATGATTTGTAGAAATCCCAATGGGTCTTCTCACTTGTAGGATGAATATAAAGTCTTTAATATGCTTGAATTTGCTTGAATAAGGCAACAAGAACATAAAAACAAATTAAGTTAACTTAACGTGGCTTATTATATAATGATTGGTTTTGAAATATATGTTTTCTATTATAAAATGAATAGTTTCATATCATTTCATATTTTGTTTTGAATTTTTATATTGATCTGGTGCTTTTAAAATATTAATCAGTATCATACACAAATCATTTGATCTGCATTCTTCTTATATACTGTAGACTTGGTCAAAATAATGTCTTTGCTGAAGTGAAAGCAAAAGTACACAATGTAAACACACAGTGGCTTTGCTTAAGGGGGGGTAGGGTTTTGAGGGTTCTAAAAAAGTGATTTTTTTTTAATTGCATATTATGAAAGTATTGTAACTCGAGATTGTTGTCTGTAAATAGGAAGTCAATCGGAGCAAAACTCACAAAGATATAGCTTTGGAAGTAGGCGGGTCTCGAACGACTACCTGAGTAATCCCTCAGCGGGGAAGACAGCAACAAAAACTTTAAACACGTTTTTCTCAAATCGATGTTTTTTGAGTCGGTGCACTCTGTATCTCAAAATCTATTCAACCGATCGTTCTCAAATTTTTTATAGTATTTCCTTACATAATTTATGAGGTAACCCTGTCGAGATTTTTTCGTTTTTGATTTTAATTTTTTATTATTAACAACAATAGTCATGAACTTTGGCCAAAAATCGGTATTTTCACTTTCAAGTTTTGTAAAAAGTTCAAAAATTATAAAAAAAATGGAAAAACTCGACAGGGATACCTAGAGGGACATAAAAATTGATGGAAAAACTTTGGGTATTTCATATCAGATTATCCAGTGCTGAGGTATGATGTGTAATTATTAACAACAATAGTCATGAACTTTGGCCAAAAATCGGTATTTTCACTTTCAAGTTTTGTAAAAAGTTCAAAAATTATAAAAAAAATGAAAAAAACTCGACAGGGATACCTAGAGGGACATAAAAATTGATGGAAAAACTTTGGGTATTTCATATCAGATTATCCAGTGCTGAGGTATGATGTGCACCGCAAAATGTATTTTTTCTGAGGCGCCTGCGAAGAATTGCTGCCATTCGGTCAATTTTCAATATTTTTCAACCAATATTTCACAGAATATGGTTCAAATACTACTCTTTAATGTACAATAATCAGAAATAAATTTACTTTCACCGTACGCCCAAACCCCCCCCCCACCCCCCCCTTTTAAATCCTTTGCATGCTTCTGCATCGTTAACGCCATTGGCCCGCTAAAAGTGTCATAAAATGTGTCCATAAATAAAGTCGACAGACTGACCGGCCATCTGACCGACTGAAGCTCGTCATTAAGCGCGCTCGTGTTGCCGGCTTATAACTAAACGGCATACACGGAAGTGGACCAAACCTGTTCCTCGGGGCTGGCTGGGTGCAGAGAACTTAATTTCTAGGCCAGATGAGCGGCCTGGTTTGATTAAAGTGGTTTCACCGAGCCACGTAAATAAATAACCACGGCAGGAAAAGTATTAGCAGAATTGAGGTTGTGGTTGGGATTTTGCTTAGACGAAAGTCAAATTGAAACTCGCCTGTGTATGGATGGGATGGGTCGGTTTGCTTCGCTTCGCTTTGGACTATGTATGGTGTGGCTGGCACAAGCATGGGCCAGCTATAAATTATGATCACAGCTAAAGTTTATGCCATGCCCCACACAAAAACTTACTGACACACACTGTGAGGAGCTCACACACATGTGGCCGTGGCCGGTTGAATATATTATGCTAACACCCAGACCACAGGACCGGCCCAGCCCCAACTCAAATCTCATGAAGTGAACATAAAACATGCAAATTAAAAGGTCCAAACACGTCGTCGTCCTGCGAGCCGTTTGTTCTAGTTGCAGCTGAAGCGGACACACAGACACGCACAAAGTGAACTAATTTACACAAAAACAATACAATTTGCGAACCCTTGTTCCACATCCCTCTGCCCCCCTTTTCGCCGGGAAAGGGACTTAGGCGGCTTCATGCCCACCCTTTCCGGCGATTCCATTTGGCAGCCCTAAACCCATTTCGAGTTAGCTCAGCTCACAGCCAAATGGCGCCACCTAGACATTTATAACCCGACTTTTTCCTTGCGATCTCGTCTCTTTCACTCCGACCTCATTCCCTCTCTGTCGCACACATGCGTGCCTCGGTGGCCACATTGTAAATCTTACTGTCAGAACATACAGACACTGGGCCACTTCATTTGAAGAGTATCCTTACACGCGGCGGAAAACAATAGAGTTGCCCTAAGACTGGTGTTCTATTTAAAGATCGCATTCATCTATTCAACCCCTTTTCACAGAGTTACCTAGGAATATTCCTTTTGGGACATATGCCTCACATATCACCCTCTAGATTACCAATCCAGACTTATATTGGTAGTAATTGTAATTCTCTTGTCAACCCTATTTAAGGGCTCCTCAGTTTCAAAACAATTTCTCTCAGTGAAATGCTTTGAAAGGACGAGCACAGCTCACCAACACACTCGCAGGAGTGGCCAAAGGAGCTCTTTGGCATGTTTTTCACGCGCACACACACCAGCACACTCTCACGAACACATGAGCAGGAACAATCAATGCCAGCAGTTTATGTCAAAAGTCAGTGATGTTGGGCGTTTTGTGTGCTTAGATACCTTTTATTTGGTCGACTTTGGGCTTTGAGTTCGACTTCCACTTTGGCTTCTGGCGTATGCATTAAGTTCTTCATACTAATTTGCCGGATAGTTTTGCGTGTGTGCGTGCGCTCTTAATTACATTCCCTGTTTGTGTCCTTCGGCTCTGATGCTCACAGATAAAGTCGAAAAAGACGACGAAGTCTAGCCTGCGATGGGGAAGGCATAAGGTTAAGTGGAAATTATTTTAATCAAACAGCGGCAGGCGGAAAAGTTTCAGCTTGGTTAAGCCTAGATATTTGCCAAAAGGAAGCCCCAACAGCAACAGTTTCCCAGTCGGCTACAAAATGGCTCATACGTTCCGTTGCCGACACTTGATTTTGGCCTCAAAAATGGCTGAACTAATTTATTTGATTCATTTGGATGCAGATTGTGTTTTCCGATTATTCGCATACGTATAAGGGAAGCTCTCAAATATTTATAGTCGGTCTTATCTCCGGACCAGTTTTAAATGTTTTCGTTTTTGTGTGTGTGTGTTGGTGTTTTTGTGGTACATTTTCAAGTTCGCCTGTTTTGTCTGGCGGAATATGTGTATAAATCTCTGTTATAGTGAATTTATATTGGCCCGACATTTTCACGCACCCAGAGCAACTTTATTTCGCTGCTGTAATGTGCGGCATTTATACGGGAAATACGGTTCTGACAAAATCGGGCTGCGATAAAATCCCTAGAAACCCAAACCCAACCAACCAGCACACTTACATATACGCTACATACGCGCTGCAGGCATCATCAGCGAAAATGTTCACTTCAAAATCCTTTGAGGTTGGCTGGCTGGCTCTCAAAATGAAATTAATGACTTAAAAGCTTTTTTGCGGTGCCCGTCACTCAAAATACAATCAATGCGCGTAACAGCAGCAATAAAAGCAACAAAGACCCTTTACCATCACCAAGCCCAAAGGAAGCAAAAAATCCAAAATGCTGAGCTGTAATTTGCGAGCGCCATTTAAAATCGTTGCAAAAGTTTTGAACGATCATAATGTTTTTACCACCTGCCAGCCAACCAGCCTTTTTTGGCCAAGTGTCACGCCAGCCGCAAAGCGAAGGAGGAGGAGCTTTGGGGCTCTCTTCTGCTTTCCTGAGGTGAACAATAATTGTTGTTTGTGTGGCAAGTTCAAGCTAAAGAATTAAGTAACTGTAAATGCAATAAACGGCCACACCCAGCAGACCCCTTAGACCCCGAACTTCGCCCCGTAAGAACCGAAAGGAAACGCACCCCTCTTTCCCCGCCCGTTCGGGAGTCAAAGTTTTTATGGGTTGACAGTCAGCCGCACAGACGCCCAGCCATAAATTGTGAAGAGAACGCTTAACGTGCAACATATTCCATCGGCAGCAGCAACAGCAGCAACAACAGGGGCAGCAGCAGTTAACTTCCCCTTAAGAGGTTCGGCCGGGGTTCCCCCTTTTCGAAATAAATGAGCATTTCGCACCGTGGGATTTTGCGGCGTCATTTTTCTCTTTCCCTTTACTCCCCTTCCGTAAAGGGGAAGAGAAAAACACTACAAAAAATGGATACCAAATAGAATGTCCTTAAATACTGCAATTGTGGTGAAGCGTCAGGAAAGTTAGAAGGCTACTAATAGTGCTTCAAAACTTTGATTCCTAATACATATCTTAATATCTTTAAAAGCTCAGTAAATGTATGCTGTTAAAATAATATATTTTGTTGGGCTTTACTAATGCAGTGAAAATAAACACGTTTTTTCGAGCTTTATTCCTAGCTGGAATGTGCTGGGGTATTCTAATGAAAAGACTAAAATGCTTTTAAGGCAAGTCAGAAGTTGTACAATCAAATGTAATATGTGACTCTGAAGTCTTTAAAAGCATAACACCTTTGCAAGAGCTCTCTAAAAAAAATTCTTCAGAAAAGATATATTTATAGCAGTAAACCCATGTACCAAATATAAATTTTCGCGTACTTTGAAATCTGATGACGCTATCCTGATTTTTGCGGCATTCCTGATTATGTACATTTAAGGATCAGCTCAAAATGCCATCCAGGTTTCCAGTGTAGGCCAAGAGAAACACCTAGAATAGCAATGGCATATTGTAACGCCATTAGCTGCTGGAAAATTGGCAACGCAACAAATCGAAGTGGATTCAAAGGAAGCTGGCTGGCTGGCTGGTTGAAGCCGTAAGGAAGCTCTTCTTTTCTGAGGTGGAGGCTTTCTCCTGGGGGTGACATTAAATCAAGTGCAAAATGTCTGCGAAATGTGATGCGATGCAAACCAATGTTCTTGGCCCGGCTGAGTGATAAAGTATGAGTTGTCAGGGAATGCGGGAAATAAGGAGCAATAGGATGGGGGTTTTGGGATATTTGTCCGGAAATTGCGTGGAACAGCAACACGTAGGGGCCCAATTCATTTCTGTTTCCATTCTCAAGCCGAAGCCCCATCTCCAGGCCTTCCACGTTTTAGGGCATGGCGTGCATTCTGTGAATAAATCATCTCGGCAATCTTTATTTCCCCGTATACCACACGAAATAAACCAAAAATCGTTTATGAAAGAGCAACTTTTTTATATGAAGTTTTCTTTTTTCGTTTTTATTTTTTCTGTCTAGCATTTCCACCATTCAGTCAGATCTTACGCAGCCCCTATGGCTGTCAGGAAAAAAGTTTCGCCGTATTTCGTATAAATTGAATTAAAGACAAATAAAAGTTAACTCACATGCTCCCACTCGGTGTGCTCTTCCATCGCTGAGCCATGAGGTAGCAATTAATTTAATAAATCAACACAAAAGTTTTGCTGCTGTTACAATTTTTCCTGATTCCATTATTCAGAGCTGGCTGTGTCAACTTAGGCGGCCATTAGGCGCAAGCTTAACCCATCAGTGCCGAAGTCGTGGGTAAAAGTTAAAGAGCCATCGATTTGCCCTGGAGATTTTCCTATCAACCCCCTTCGGTGTTTTGTTTCAGGTCTTTGTTTAAGAGTATTTTATCGTGCATTCTCCCTTTCTTGCCGGCTGTCTTTTCTTTTGGTTGGGAAAGACAATCCAAGTTTGGCCCACAGCTTAATTCCTCAAGCTTAATTACAACTTTCGGTGATTTTGGGAGAAAAACGTTGGGTAGAGCTGACATGGGAATATTCTGTACAAAATTCTATTTTATTTCGAAACCTCGTGTAACTACTGTCAAATAATCCAGTCCTATATTGTTTCGTTGTATCCACCCTGTGCAACATAAATATTTTTGTAAAAGCTAATGTTGTAATGTTTCCTCACCAATATGCAATTGGTGGGAAAAAACTACAGAGTGTATTGTATTGGGCTATAACCAAACGGATTTTACTATTTATAAGTTGTAGCTTGGGTAGATGGAACTGGATAGAATCATCGTACTGTCTTGTTTACGTGTAAACATACAATTAAAATGTTTTTGAGAAATACATAATTTGCGTACTTCATGTGGATCATATTCAAATTTACTTGACTTGAAAGGAGAATATCTTTTTAGATCTCGGCGACAATTATTATTTTAATTGAAGGGGTTGCAATGGGTTTGGAATTGTGCTAGAAACAAGAGAGAACGCTATAGTCGAGTTCCCCGACTATCTGATACCCGTTACTCAGCTAGTGGAAGTGCGAAGAAGAGTCTTCAACACTGACAGTTTTTGGCGGTTTGTGGGCGTAAGAGTGGCGTGGTACAAAGTTTTTTGGCAAATCGAAAGAATTTTCAAGACTAATACAAAAATGAAAAAATATCTAAACATTTCTCAAAAGTGTGGGCGTGGCAGCTTCGGGCGGTTTGTGGGCGTTAGAGTGGGGGTGGCAAAAAGTTTTTTTGCAAGTCGATAGAAATTTACAAGACCAATACAAAAATAAAAAAATATCAAAACATTTTTCAAAAGTGTGGGCGTGGCAGTTTTGGGCGGTTTGCGGGCGTTAAAGTGGGCGTGGCAACATAAATCGACAAACTTGCGCTGCGTCTATGTCTCTGGAGTCTGTATGCCTAATCTCAACTTTCTAGCTTTTGTAGTTCCTGAGATCTCAGCGTTCATACGGACGGACAGACGGACAGACAGACGGACGGACAGACGGACATGGCCAGATCGACTCGACTATTGATGTTGATCAAGAATATATATACTTTATATGGTCGGAAACGCCTCCTTCTGCCTGTTACATACTTTTCAACGAATCTAGTATACCCTTTTACTTTACGAGTAACGGGTATATAAATGCTGCCTCTTTGGCTCATAACAATGTTTGACAACTAAGGGAATGGCAAGCCGAGTGGGTGGATTGGGTTTTTTATGGAGTGGTCTGGTGGCAGGGACATCCCTTCCAGACAAGTCGGCGTTGTCTGGCGGGTGGGCAAGATTTTCAGTTTAATTTGAACAGGACCTGACGACGACGTAGCCTAGTTTCTTTTTCCGTTGTTGGCTCTTCAGCAGCGAGGCAGCTCTCGTGATAACAATGGCCGGCAACAAGGACAAAAAACGTGCATCCTGCGTATCTGTGTGAGATGAGAGAAAATGGCAACTTGCAGCTGCCAAAGTTGCTCCCGGCTAAGCTGGACTCTTTTCATCCGTTGTGGGGTTGAAAAGCGGGCGAATCTGGGGTGATGTGATGTGAAGGCGATGGCGATGGAAGTAAAAGGGCCGAGAACTGCTGCCGGCATCTCCGCTTCTGTATCCATTTCTCCATTTGGCCCGGCAGTTGGCCGGCATTGATGTGGATCCCGTTGTCCTTGCTGTTGCCTTTTTAATAACGCTAAACGTTTAGCAACACACGCACACAGACTCAGATGGAAAGAGAGGTTGACAAACAGACAGAAGGATAAATGCAATAATCTGCTGAGTTTCCCTGGCGTTTAATTAGCGGAAGCGTGAAGAATTAGGCCAGGCCCTGGCACTCAGATTGCGCCTTCGACCCGTAACGAGCATATTTTGTGTGTGTAACACGTACTACTACTACTTACTACTTCCGTAGTAATAAAATCAAAAAATGGAGAAATTGCATTTTGAAATGAGCTTGTCCTGAGCAAACAAATAAAACAACAAGTCACACACTATATTAGGGGAGTTTTACTGCCTTTTATGTTTTCCAAGTAATCAATGTTTTTACTTAGCCACAAAACTAGGGACCCCCTACGCCATAGTTGTTTGTTTTGTATCGCGTCGGCCTTTATCACATATTTGTTTTAGGTGTTTGTCTGAGTCACTTTTATGACGGCGGTTATGAGCGATATATGCGGTTATGACAGCGACAACAGCAACAGAAACGCTTGTTTATCTGTGTTTCTGTGTTGTGGCTGCTGCTTCCACTCCTCCATTGTACAGGAGCAGACTCAGGAGCAGTAGCAGTAGCTCGACCAGTAGCAGGAGTCGAGCTGGAGCAGCTTGTCCCTGTCACTTTACTTGCCTCCAACCAGACCAAAAGCCATTTATGGTCGCTTCTCTTTACGGCGCTTTCTTTCTGTCGCCCCACCGTGATTATGGCATCTCAAAGCCAGCAGCAAGTACAGCACTATGGAAAATACTGCTAAATTTAATAAAAAGTCATTCTTAAAGTCATTACGAAAATGGCAAGATTTAGTAAACAGCTAAAGCTTACCAACAAAAAGCTTAAATTCTGGTCTTGAGGAACTGGAATCTTGTTTTAATGACCGACATATCATAAATAATTTTCAGATATTGAAGCAGTTTTATGAATACAAATAGTTCAATATAAATTTATAGTAATGAGTCCAATTTTCCTAACTTTTTGCTATGAATTACGTGAGTTATATACCCCTGGTATATGAAACCGTTTTCTAGTTACGTTCTTTAAATATCTATATCATTTATTTAAATCAGATATAAATTTAGCTTTTTGTTAATTAAATGCCAAATATATATGACAATTTGGGTGTCAAACTTGAGACCTGTGAAAAGTTGAGCTCAGCGGCTGAAACTCCTATATCCCACTGTGCCACTTTGCGTATTTTCATCGTAAGGAATTTGATTGCTCTACTATGTTGAAGGCTCAGGTTGGGGGTCCTGCAGTAAAGTAAACTGTTGGACAGGACAAACCGAGCGAACTTTTCACCTGGTCAAGCCCCAGAAGCCTGACACTTATCTGCATCGAAAAAGATGCCAGAAAGCGATGATCATGATGATGATGACGATGATGGGGTCGGTAAGGGCACCGCGAACTGCGACTCCCTGCTGCTCATTAACTATGACAGAAGTTTGGCCAAAGCTCAGGAATTCCACTCTGGGCATTAAGCTAATGAAATAAATTCCGAATAAAAAATTCCAGCCGAGAGGGAAAAAGGCAAAAAGTTTGCGCTGCATAGTTGGGCAGCGGAGTATAAAGTGGAGTCATTGTCGTCGGTTGACATTCTCTAGCTATATCCGAAGCGAAACAATGCGTTTTGCTCCGGCTAGTTCTTTTTATGCACTACTTTTTTGTGAGCTGCAATTCGGGGAATTTGGGAATTTCATACACCCCCGGGGCGCCGGTGACAGCTTTAGTTATTTGACGGGTATGCCGGTGAAATATGTCAGTTAATATTGCCAACTGGCCGCGATGGGAGGTGACAGGTATATGGTACGGGGCGTATCAGCAGGCCAACGCTATGACTATGGCCAACGAGAGCGAAAACGAGAACTATCCGCGAAGTGCCATGGAAAATGTTAATAAAAGGCAAATATTTGCCAAGGGAGTTCGCTGCGGAACGCAAAGGATTGAGATTGAGATGGCGGCCAACTAAATTGAAAGTAAACAGCAATCTATTTTAATGCGTGCGGCTTGGCAAGCGATGCAACCGGGGCTTTCCCTCGTCAACCGCAGCTGAAAATTTCGGCGTTCTCCATGGGATCTCCACAGACTCAGCGGGAATCTTGCCCTGCATCCGGAACTGATTTCCAATGGGGGTGTAGGAATGCCAGGGACCAGCGAGGAAAATGTTTCGAGTGAAACTTTAGGCAAACAAAAGTTAATTAAAACATTCCAGCAACCACGAATACTCGTAGACTCGGCAAATTGGTAATCACATCCTGTATAGCCTCATACATCTGAAAATCATCTTTTAAGACGCTTTTAATTGGAGGTTTTCGTGAATCTTTTCCGACTTTACGCTACATTTTTGATTAAAGCAAAGGTCACTGGTGGAAGCTTGTGCTAATCAATGGATTACTAGTAAATGCCAAATTAAAAATTAAAATCACCGAGATCCAGCCATTTTGATGAGCGTTTTCCTGCCAGCTTGTGGTGGATGGGGCGGGGGTGGGATATCTAGAAAGCCACAGCAGAGTACGCCAAAGTAAAAGATGTTCAAGCATCGTCCAAAAGGGAAAAGAAAAACCATGGAATTTAAATTGAAATCGCAGTCGAAATAAAGTGAAATGAAGCGTTTAAATTGTGAGTGATGTGAGTGTGTGTGTGTGTGTGCGCGAAGAGCAAAGGGAAACGCACACATACACACAACCATTCTTCCGAAAAGTAAGTGAAAGTTAATGTGAACGCGCTTGTTTACTCTGCGGCTTCTGAGGCAATCGCTGAAAATATTCGACGTGCAACTCAGGCGAAAACATTGCCGCAGAGACCGAATGGGGGAATCGCAAAAATCGGAAAAGCGCTGTGCTATAACCAAAAACGGGCAGAGAAAGCTAGAGGAAATCCAGAAACGACTACGCGAAGCATTCATCCTGGCGCTTTTCTTTGCTTTGGCTGTCTGGCAAAGGGGATTTACTCGCGAAATATGTAAACCGGTAACATCAAGCGAAGCGCGCTGGCATTTACTCGCCATCTCCTCCCTTTTGGCCAAAATCCTGCAGCTGCTCTTGTCATCGCTCAATCGACTCAGCTGAATTTTTACGAAAACAAAAACGCATGCAAATTATATTTCACTTGGGGATTTACTTGTAAATCGGGGATAACTCAACGCTAAACACAGACAACACAGCTGGCACACCTGCCAGCTAATAATCATTAGAGCCAGGGGCTCATAGTTAGGCTTGACAATGCCATTTCTCCGGAATTTCTTTCAATTGTTTTGGTACCAACACTACCAACTTGCAGGGGTATGTCGTTTTCTTCACAGTGTGGATGCCCGAGAAAAAATAGGTATTAATTATCACAATTGATAGAAGGGGGTATACAAAAATATTACAAGTATGCATAGAAAAGTTAAGTTAATAGAAAAGTGACATATTTTTAGACACCATTGGTGACTTAAATTCCATTCTGTGAGCCTTTCGTAGAGTAATTTTTAGATTTAATCTATTTACTAATATTTTAAGTATTGAAGTTTATAAATTTACATAATATATGATATTATATGATATTATATGATATCAATATTTATAGTACTTATTTAACGAAATGTGTAGGACGAATACTTATAATATTTTCCGCGTATCAGTGAGTAAGGAGTATATGATAGTCCCTTTTTTCTTAAGCTAATCATCTTTCCCGCATTGCCAGCTGTCTTTCGAGCCAAATCTGAGCTGCGCACATTTGCCACAAAAGCTGAGAGTATTTTGTTGGGGATTTGATTTAAGACAACTCGCAGGAATAACTGTAGTAAACTTAGACGCCCCCGATGCGCAGAGACATTGAACTCGTGTGCATGTGTGCGAATGCCTGATTTATGCCCCGCGGTTTTGGCTTCTGTTTAAGCGCCAATTGAGTCTCACGTCCCGGTGACAAATCGATTTCTTATCACCCAGAGGTACATCATGGCCCCCTTGATGGCGCGGTGTGCGTGTGCCTGCGATAAGGTTAAGGTGGGGTTACCACCACCATGGCCACCATCCCCGTCCCAATTGCAATCCCGTTTTCGACACGAATCCCCACGCCGGCGCGGCACTGGAGTAAATAAAATTTTAATTTAATTTTTAAGCACTCGCAACGATTACGCGTAATTCAATCGAAATGAATGGGCGGGAACGAAGGGAAGTCGGCAGTCATCGGCTGGCCTTTATCAGCGTTGCGCCAGGGAAAGTTGTTGACTTTTATGGCAAATGACTAGCGCAACAGAAAAAGGACCGCCCCGCCTACCCGCTCATACCGCAGAAAAAGTTAGCCCCACATTTATTTTCATTTGGTCCGGCAAGTTTGTCCACAGTCCCAGGAGCACTGAGAATAAATCCTAATACAATTATATGTACCACTAACTTTGGCAATCGATACTGATGTAGAAAATAATAAGCTTTTTGTTTGTTTTTGTCTTGACCTTAGAAAATTTAGAGTTAAGTGGGCTCGAGGGCATTGCTTTTCCCTCAGTGTGCTTTCCGCTGTTGTAGTTATTCTGTGGGTGTTGCTGCTCTTGCCTAGCTGCTAGCATTTTATATTTGTTTTAATTTCCTTGCCATTTCCTTGGCCACATTTGTCAGTCAAATGGCACTGCCAACAGCAGGCGGGGTGGGGCAAGTTGAGTCTGTGCAACAGCATTTCACGTTTTAGTGTTTATTACAGTTTACTGGCGCCCAACGCAGGAAGTACTGTTACTCGCTACTTCCGCCGAGCTCCCTGCCCAATGGATGTGAAAGTATCAACCGGAAACCTGGGCGCTGCCTGCTAGTTAAATTACCCCTCAGCTGGGAGCACAAGTTCCATTTCGGCTGCCGTCCTCGCTCTTTCCACTTTTTGAGTTATTAAACGCAAGTCGAGTGCTATGGAGCCATTAAAAATTTTATTGATTTCACATGCTTAACGGCCCAAAAAGGCAATTTATTACTCATCACTTTACTTGGCCCCTACCAAAAGTCTTCGGCGTGGAGGGCTTTAAGAAAGGCTTTAAGGAGTCCAAGCATCAGCTGCATCTGATGTGGATTCCATTATATCCTTTCCCTCTTGGATCTGTTAGTATGTGTGAGAATGCCACTCAAAACTGGTTGCTCAGGTGGCCCGGCAAACACGTAACCAGTTGCCGTGCCATTCCGGGACAGACTGGACAATGTCCCTTGTTAATGGCATTTTATCGCCAATTATAAAACCTGTCATTTCACCATTTTTATCAGTGCGCCAAAAAAAAAAAAACTCGAGTATCGAAGAATGAGGGAAATGTGTTAACAAAGGACCATACATCCCGACACAGAAACGAGGGCTGCCGAGAGGGATACCTACGGTCTGGCCTGACGCTTGAAAATGCCAATCATGTTGGGACCGGATCACAGACGACGAGGCGGAGGACGGAAGGCCCGCGGACGGGGCGCCAAGTGAAAGTCCCGCCTCTCCACGGATGACATGTGGATAAGTGGGCGATTGAATGACTGACTGACTCACTGAGTGAGTCCCTTTAAATTCATAATGTGAACTGCCAGCGCTTAAGAGCATTCACAGTTCAGTACAAAATTTCGGCGAATACCACTTCCTTTATAAGGAGTGCCTTATAATGAGTATAATGCGGGTTTCTACTTTCTTCATCCATTCGATTCGGTTATTAAACCACTGAAGTCCACTTTATATACGAATAAATTAAGAAGTATAAGGCAAGGATTTTTATTTAAGTGCACTGCCGCCGCAAGAACAAGTAATAGTTATTTTTCCTTCTGGGGAGCGAGTGGGCATACATGTATGTATGTAGGTAAATAAAAGCTGTTAAAATACAATATATGTAGCTGCCTATTAGCACAATAGGCCGACGCACACATATGCGCAGTTATCCGCACTCTCGCACCCACACTAACGCACACTCACACACGCCGGGGGTAGACCACAGGCAAAGGGCTGAAAAAAATACGTATACGCCGTGTGGGTTTCGGGTTACTGGTTACCGGAGAATAGCGGGTTAGCGGGCGCAAAGTGCACACACACACAGCACGCAAAGTGTAACCACAAACACGACAACGAAGGCGGCAACAAACTACAATCAACAAATACAAATACAGTACAGCGACAACGACAACGAAAACAAGAACTACAATGGGATACAAAAAAAAAAACACAAGGACACACACGGGCGGAGGCAGTCAGACAGACAAATGATATGTGTGCCGTGAGTTGTTCCTTTGCCTCGGAAGACAAGTGCAAAGCATAGGTTGAAGGTGCTGCAAATGGGATTGGTATGGGTCCACCAGGGCTGCCTTTCCTTTCCTTCTCCTCCGGACTCCGGACTCCAAGCCCTGGACTCCTCTGCCTCCTGCGCCTTATTTATTTGCCTATTCGTTCGCTATGCGAGTGTGTGGTAAGTTTATGATCGTCAACTGCGACTGACGCAGAGCATAAGTCGGCAATGCGGTCAGAATCAGTGTGAGCAGAGAGAGTGAGGAGAGAAGGAGGAAATTAAGGGATTTTCCGTGGTGTGCGAAAGTCACACTTTCTTTACAACAGCGAGATATTTCTTGAATTTGTACTTTAAAGAATCCATGCATGGAAACATTGATTTTGATTTAAGCTGAGTTAGTTGTAGATTTACTCAATTTGTAACCTCAATTTTGGTTGGAAGATATCATGGGAAATAACATTGAATCTAATTCTGATTAAATATTTGATACGAAGCAAGTGTTACTTATTAATTTTATACTTTAGCTTAGAAAAATAGGGCACAATAACTTTTGCCAGCGTTTTCAGAACCAAAGTTACTGTATTTTTCTCAAATCTTATTTATAAGTAACTATTGTCCATTAGTCTTTTGCAAATCCCTTCTTTTCAACATTAAAATTATCCAGTCAACGAAATATAATATCCCCCCAACTTGTTGCCTCGGGTAAGGACATTTACTCAACATCGCCAATGTCGAATGACTTAATATTTGCAATCAAAATGCCATTGATGAGAAGCATTCCATCTCCGGATCGTGCCTTGTGGTATCCGGCACTCTCGAATTCATAAAAAGCATAACAAATGTCCAAGCTACATGGCTGCTTTCCTGGCCATAATATCAAATCATATTTTAACGTTTATTCCCACAACAACTGCTGGAGTTGGGTTTTCCCATCCTATTTTTGTTGCTGCTCCTTGATGGCATGAAATTCTTGGTGGCAGCAACAACGGCCTGGCATTTACTAATTTCATAAAGCTAACTGAAATAAAAATGCCAGCAGAGTGGGACAGAACCAAATAGAATAGAATAGAATAGAACAGAAGAGGCTGATGTAACATTCGAAACGGGATTGGAATTTATCGCGGTCTCAAAGGAGTCTCCTCTGCTTTTTGGGCACTCTTGCCAATGCAGTTTTTAGCTTGAATGGACAAAGAGGAAATGATCAAAGCCTTGCAATGAGCGGTCCATTTCCGCCTTGTGCATTATGGTGAGAAAACTGAGGTCGGGCTTAGTGCCAACAATGTGCAACAATAACTCAATAAAACCCTGGCGCCTCAGACAAAGCGCAAATGAATGCATGAAGGCTAAAACCAGCTTCTTTTCGTGTCTGCCTGAAAGTTCCTCGTTCCTCTCTGTTTTTCCAGCCCCCTAAGAAATATCCGAGTGTCATTCGTCTTCATCGTGTTGGCGTGTTAATGAAAGACAAAGGAATGGCAATGGCAATGGCAAAGGAGAGGCAACGGCTCTTGCTTTTATGGCGAACTGTAAAATGCGCTTCATTTGTAAAAATGAGACATCGGCATGGGGGCGTATGCGCAACGTGTGCGGCAAAGTGCCCGGAATTATGATGATTGACGATTATACACTCGGGGTTGGGAGCAGGAGCAGAAACTGGATCCAGAATGCTGTGGATGTGTGTAGGTGAGGATGAGGTAACGTTTTCTTTTGCCGTGCAAAATTAGATGGATTTCTGAGAGGCAAAGAAAAATATGCAGGGCACAAGTAGGAAGGGCTTCTATCCGAGCTTATGATGTAACCAAGTCAAAGACGTAACCAGCATGCAGATAAACAAGCAAACGGAATTTTTTAAGAACCGAAAAAGGGTGAAAATTAATATTTATGACCTGTCCTCAAATGTCAAAGTGCATATTTTTATACCCGTTACTCGTAGAGTAAAAGGGTATACTAGATTCGTTGAAAAGTATGTAACAGGCGGAAAGAAGCGTTTTCGACTATAAAAAGTATATATATTCTTGATCAGGATCAATAGCCGAGTCGATCTGGCCATGTCCGTCTGTCCGTCCGCCCGTCCGTCTGACCGTCTGTCCGTCCGTATGAACGTCGAGATCTCAGGAACTAAAAATGCTAGAAAGTTCAGATTAAACATACAGACCCCAGAGATAAAGACGCACCGAAAGTTTGTCTATTCGTGTTGCCACGCTCACTCTAACGCCCACAAACCGCCCAAAACTGCCACGCCCACACTTTTGAAAAATGTTTTAATATTTTTTCATTTTTGTATTGGTGTTGTAAATTTTTATCGTTTTGCCAATAAACTTTTTGCCACGCCCACTCTCAAGCCCAAAAACCGCCAAAAACTGTCAGTGTTGAAGACTCTCCTTCGCACTTTCACTAGCTGAGTAACGGGTATCAGATAGTCGGGGAACTCGACTATAGTGTTCTCTCTTGTTAATTATGTACAAAAGTAGAGAGAAGAGCAAACTGCGACTGCTAGATGCGGGTTTTCTCTTAATTATGCTGAGGCAATTTTCACTTCGTTGCCGCTGTCAGATTTTACACGCCCCGCCGTACGGTTTGTTGTTATTTTTTGTTTTAATTTTAAATTTTCCCGATTTCATTCGTTTGCCCTTACTTTTGCTTTGTTCCGCACTTTCGTAGAGCTTTTCCACTTTGTTTTTCATTTATAATAAAAGGTTCAAAATGAGAGTAATTAAAATTGACCCAAGGGAGCCGTGGCAATAAAATATAAGAGATAGAAGCGGCGCAAACTTTTGCATAATTAGGCAGGACAGGGAGACTACATGAATCATCCGGGGGCTTTGGTTTGGATTTATGAATGTCGAAATTAAACTCATATATGCTAAATTGAATCTGGCCCCATTGAGTCAATGATACTCGTATCCAAAGTTGCACCGGGCGGGAATTGTGAGTCTGTTAGTCTGTGAGTCTGTGTGGCAACAAGGACCTTCCACCTCCTGTGGCCTTGGCAGCCTGCCCTTCCCCTTCGCCTTCGCTTCTGTCTCGTTTAATTTTGAACTTTTTTGATTTCTCTGGTGGCCGAATGGCTCCCCAAACGACATGTGCGGCGAGTGCAAAAGTTGATTTCAAAGTTACCCCGTCGCAAAGGCAGCAAATTAAACTACAAATTCATTTACGCAATGCAATTTCAGTTGGCAAATTTAATTCAATTCGCACAAACGAAAGTTTATCTCGCCGCTTGGGGTAATTATGTTTGCATTTAGTGCCAGATTATGGTACACTGAATTAAGAGCGCAATGCAAATTAAAAACTTATTCATGCTTTTGCCAAATAAATGCAATTTCTATAATTTCTTTGGGGCCTTTGCCTCCCATTCATCCCAGTTCTTGTTTTTTTTCTCCGCCCCACTTTATCGTATTTAATAGCACAAAATGGCCCACAGAAATGGGGCCCGACGACATTTTGTCTAATTTATTTGGCCTACGGGCGCATCCGAGTCCTTTCCCTCTTCCTTTTATTCAGCCTTCTGCCTTCAACGTCGAGAACGATGAGGCGCGCAAATACTTTAAGACGATTTTATGTAAATGTTTTCCGTGCTCATGTTTTAAGCGAGTTGCCATCGCCTGCGCCAAACGCCAAAAAGGGCATGTGCCGACCGCCATGACAAAGGATGGGTCCGGATTTCAACAGCCTCCTGCTTGTAATACACTAAGGAGAATAGATAACAGCATAGTGCGGGCTCTATAATTTTTTTGGATGTTTTTAAAAACATCATCAAATCCTGCAGACATTTTAGGTAGCTCGGAATGGACATTGAATGTCTATTGAGTTGTTGGTAAAAATATATTTGATAACTAAAAAAACCGGATAAATTGCTGGCTAATATACTGTTAAACAGTATTTTCGAGGTCTCGATTATCAAAAAGCTTTTGCTATCCAGTTCTATAACAACTTAGAGGTGTAGTATCAGACAGCCGAACTATTTAATTATTTTTCTGCGTGTATCCCTCATGCTCGAAGCCAGTTTGGCTGCTTTACCGTGTCTGTTCGTTCGGAATTTTATTCAAAATGGATTATGCCGCCTGCGAGTGAAGAGAAAACAAGGCAAAAAATAATTCTGCACCATTTTGGACACATTGTTGTTTGTTTTTACGCCGGTTGGCGGCGGATGGCCCCACTCGTTTTAGCGGCTGAGTTTGTAAGTGTTTATGTTTATGCGACAAAGTGCCAAGGACCAAGGATTGCGTTCGAGCTCCTGGCTTAGGCTGATAATGCTCCCAACGGCGACGTCGAAAAAATCTTAAAGCCAGCACTCAAAACTGGAGTTTAATGAAAGGCGAAACTGGTGTTTGATTTCGGCGCGGCCATAAATCTTCATAAGGCCAACTGCTCGCTGCTCCCATGTGTGCTGACTCAACTGGCAATTATCTCAGCATGGTTTTCAGTTCCAGTTTTTCGCGTTCGTCCGCTTAAGTGAAAGTAAATCAATATGCCCGGCACGGTAAAAATTTACGACAAATAACGCATTAAATTGAATGGCTAAATTTAATTTTATTGTTGGATCGTGCAAGGAGTGCCCGCCGGGATTCCTGCTCCTTCAACTGCACAACTCTTCCGTTTATTAACAATTTCCCGCCATTCCCGTCACCCCGTGATTCCCGCCCCTGCCACACCCACACACATGTACAAAGAGGTGGTGTTCGGTGGTATATCGAACCAACAAAGGCGCCAGACGATGGCTGTATTGCGATGACGATGACGATGGTGACAACGCCAGCTGGCGTGATAAGCCATTCATTACGATTATTATGGAGGAGGTGCCAGTGTAGAGGGACCACCGACCTACACACATGGTCTTGAACTCTCGGCGAGCAAATAAAAAAATACTGCTGATAGGGGTAAAAAATTTTCATACTCATTTATTTTTATTTACTGCTCGCAATTTGCACATAAAAGCCAAAGCACAGAAAGTCAAAGAGTCAGAAAGCCAGCCAGCAAGGCAAAGCCGACGCCAGAGCTGCTGAAACCGAAAACCAAAGTGAAAGTCTTTCCCGAGCCCATGGCGTGTGAAAGGGTTTTCTCTGAAAATATGGTTAAATTATGCGTTGCCATAAAGCCGAGCGCGGCTAAACAGAGCGGTGCACGGCAATGCGATGCCAATGCCAATGTCGATGCCGATCCGATGGCGATGTGAATGGCATTGTCAATATTTAAGTTTTGACATTGTTATGACAGCGGATGGCGGAAAGTTTTTGCGTGAAGTTAATTTATGGTGTTCATGTGGGCAAATGTTGTCATAAGCGATTTTTTCGGTTCGTATTGGCCCCTTTCTCCCTTTTTTTTGCACCCATGAATTATATGATCGTATCGGAAGGAATTTGATGTTGAGTCACGCGTGTAAAATTAAGTGCAGCCGGCTTACTCTTTAATTGTGGGCAACTCGCTGGCATTTGGCCAATGGATTCCAAGGCGACAGGCATTTGCCTTTTCCCGTTATAATACCTCGAATGGAGTAGCTCTCTGCCAGGCTATCTGGTAAATAATTCATTTCATTTTATTTGGGTTTCTTTAATAAAGAAACCGCCAGGCGGCAGTCAAAATCACAGGGCAGAAATAAAGCGGCTGCGGGGCGTATGCGCAATTTGTTTTATTTGTGTTGCACGGTCCCTCTGAAGAACGGCAAAGACAAATTTATTTTCAACTTTGACTCGGACTTGGTGAGATTCTGTTTTAATTTGCGATTTTCCGCTTGTTTTGCCAATTAGGCGCCATTTGACTTTACGATTGCAAGGCAGTTTGCCCAAAAAAACCAAACTTTGACAGAATGTTCGCAATTTATTCGGCAATAAATTAACTTCGACCCTTTCAGCAGATACAAAAATAATTGTATATCCAAAAATATACGAATATACAAAATTGTGCTTTTAATCTCTTGGTATTTTATATGAAAATTTAATCCCAATTCGAAGCCAAATATTATATTTTTTGGCACTACATAACAATATTTTTCTGTGTGCAATGTCTCACTCATCCAATTGAGCTTTTCGTTTATTCCTTAAGGCCAAAGAGCGTGCAGACAACAACTTTCCAATGGATTTTAATTCAATTAGCACCAGCGGAACGCAAGTCAATTGTAAAAGAGTTTTGCTTTTATCTCCGTCTGTTTTTGCCTTTCTTCAGTTTCCCAGCATTTGCGGCCTACTTTGTTCAATTTATTTTGAATTTACTTTGGCGGCAGATAGGTCCAAGATTTTTGTGCAAAGCCCATAAATACAAAATCCGCTTCAGCTGGCCTTCGGTGGCCACTGCTTTAAGCCTGTTTATGATTTTCTTGCCTGTTGGCAAGCGAAAATTAATACGCGTGCGAATTTCTCAGACGCGTTTGGTACGAGCACAGCATCCGAAACAAAAATAATGACATTAAACTTTGCCAAAGGAATTATATTTCATACGAGATGACATCAGCTCACACAGAGTTGCTGGCATATACTCGTATACATGTAGTATGTAAATGTGCGATGTATCGGGTATCTGAGGCAAACTTTGTGGGGCAAAGTACTTGATGCGATAAGGGGCACAGCAACAAATGTGAGAATTCGGTACCTATTTTTGCTCCAAGACCCATTCCTGCATTTTATGGAATGCAATAAAAAACTTTTCAGACAGCCTCCCAAAGTAAGCAATGCAAATTGTGCAAAGAACAAACGAAGCGACTTTAAGCAACGTCTATGAAGCGTACAAAATAAATAAATAAATAAATGCCAGCTGACAAACCACGAAGCCAAACAGTTGACTGAGAACGCGTTGCCCAACGAAAAAATAACAGAGAGAAGAATGGAAAAATAATAATAATTCGGACACTAATCCGGGCTTAGAAACTCGGCTTTATTTTAATCAAACCGACGGAGCCAGCAGCACGAAAAGTTCCCCCAGCTGCCAGGCACACGCGCTCCCCTTCAGAAAAAATGAGGAGCACAAAAAGAAGCCATTGGCGAAACACGCGACAGCCATGATAAGGAATGAGGGGGATAAGCCCCTGGAACAGGATGAGGCATGTGCCATACATATCCGGATCTGGATTCGGCTTCTGATTCGGGTCCTGCTCCAAGTGAAGTTTAACTTGTGCCGACTTTAAGTTTCTGCCCGGGCATGACAAATGCCAATGAGCGGCTGCACTGCACATGGCAGTTGAGCGGATGGAGATGGAAATCTGGGTTGGGAACTGACTGGCACTGTACACAGAGGAAAATTTCAAATATATTTTTTTTGAAGAAATTGTAATTTAAAGGGGAAACAACCTATATGCTTTTGGAGAGGAACAATCTTCTATTGGTCGATTACTCATTCAGCATTTTAAATGTAAATAAGGAAAATGGTTCCTAAAACACGCAAGTTGATGGGTAAAGAATAATTGCATTTTTCCGTATGTGTGGGAAGACCACAAATGGTTTACGTGAGGCACTCACAATAACGAGTCACACATACTATTACAGAGAGACCCAAAAGCAGCCGGAAAGAATTGCTCAGTAATTTAATTTAACCAACGAAGGGAGTTGGAGCTTCGAGCTGTGAGCTGCGAGCTGCAAGGGAGCTGGGAAAAAATGGTGGGCGCCAGTTAGTGGTGCGTGCGCCATAAGCTAAAATGTCAATATTTGCCTATGCCACGCATAAAATGCCAAGGCATATGCCTTGTGGTGTGGTGGGCACTCAAAGGCATACGATGAAACAGTTGTCAGTGTGTTTCATTTCATTTTTTCCCATTGCCGCCAGTTGTTTGGCGCTCCGCAAACAACATCCTATCTGTATCTGTGTAATGTAATTTCAGCTGCGATGAGTGCGCGACGAGCGGAAATTAGCAAACGATTTAAGCAGCCAAAAAGAAGCGAATGTGAACGGGGCGTATGCTTCTTCTTTGATTTTGTTCCGATTTCTCCCCCAACTGGTGGGCCCGTATATATTTTCTTTAATAATTTCCTGTTATAAACAAATCAAGGATGTAATAACGCAGTTCAATGCGTAAATGTTTCTGCCCCCGCTCCCAAAAACTCCTGCCCACTGCTGGAAAAATAAATGCCACTGATTATGATCTTAAAAGCCATTTCAAACCCTAATGGCCGAGAAAAGTGAACTTTTCCAACGATGTGGAAACGTGGTGCGGGGCACATAGTAAATACGCTGAGCTACACAGTGCAGTGAGAGAAAAAAGCATATGCAATTATCAAAATGAATTCATATTTATACACCCTTTAAAAGTAAGTGCTTGTTAGAAAATATGTATTAAATCGACAGAAAAGAAACTAGTTTATTGTGCAATTGGCAATCAGTTTAAAGTTTGAACAACAGGCATAATTAAAATATTTAACAGTTAGGCACAGCTCTTTCACTGAAATCGATGCGGAAAAGTAAAAAAAAAAACCCATGAAATTGTTTACCATGAAAATATGTGCAATACATAATGTGTACAAGTTTGCAAACTAGCGAAGTACTTCATCTTTTCCCCAAGTGCAGGGCAAGATACGCAAGCATGTCCGAAGCCGCCCAAGGAAAGTATCTCAAGGACTAAGCCCATTAGCTCACTGCTGTTGAACCTTTTTCGTAGCGAGTCCTGGCATTTCTTTGCTTTTGCATGAAAATGCTGCCCGAAAAAATGAAACGAAAAAATTTAAAATACTTTTGCCAACATAAAGGGCTACACTCGCACACATGCGCATTTGGGATGGCAAATGTAAGTACAGAAACAACAAACAGTCTTCAGGCCGAGCAAGTCAAGTGTATGAAAAGTAACAAAGACCTAACGAGAATTACAGCCTCAGCCTCAGCATGCACATGTACATGGAATAATGAGAAAATATCAAAAGTGCCCAGGCTCACGCACACACTTTGCCTCTGGTGGACTGAAAATAGTGGTGGACTTGAAACTTGGAACTTGCCACTTGGGCACTCGGTCTTGTCCAGGCTCAATGTCAACTTCAAGCCCTTGCAGCCCGACTGCCGCCGGCCACGACATTGAGTTTGTTGGATAAGGCATCAGGCATTATTAGGAAAAGTAGGCTTTTTCCTCCCTTCCCCTTCTCGCCACTCTTTTAATTTCCTTTAAAGTGACTGGCTGGGCAGAAAAAATACTGACGCTAATGAGCTACTTAGGCAATGAGTTAAGTCGTTATTGTGCTCCCGCATATCATCGCATTACACATCACATTACACACACGCACTGTTGGCCCGTAATTTGAGCACACTAATAATACCCCTGGAAAGCTCTGTGTTTTTGTCTTAACTACTCAAAACTTTCACTGTGTTTTCTGTGTCTAAGAAAGGGGGAAAAGTAGAAATTTAGGGCCAAAATCTCGGGCCAAAAGCCGATTGAGCCCTGCTTTTGATCCTGGCCATTTGTTGCGCCATTGTGTGCTGGCTGACTTTTGTGCATGTTCCGTAAAATGGTATATAATATTCGATTAATATTTCAATAAAGTGTTTGGCCCTTTACGGATTATAATAAGGTCCATTGTGCGACCCTTTGCCACTGAGCAGCTGCACAAAGGACACAATGGCCGCTTCCATGGGACGGGCAGTGAATAATGTAGTTTCTTGGAATTAGAATTTCCCGAGAAGCAGCGGCTCCACTTCATTCAATAAGCGGTCTTTTGTGTGTTTATTTGTAGATTTGTTGGCCCTCCAGCTTGTTGAACTGGCTGAGCGAAATTGCAGCCATTACATGGGATGCGAACAATGCCAGTTGATTTTGTGCCACGCTGCGGGCATCCAAATTAAGCATCCGAAAATAACAATCCACCCACACGCACCCATATCGGGATATACCTCATTAGGTTCCGCAATCAGGCAACGCAAACTTTCATCGCTTCTGCCATTTGATGTCAATTAAATGCGCCTGCCGAAACGTACTCCTTCTCCTCGGAGGAGAAAACAAAGAGGCCAAAAATAGTTCAGTGCCGATACAAACTCGAGTGGCCCGAAATCAGCGTCATCGCGCTCTAAAATGCCATTTTATTAATTAAATCGAGCAGGCAAGTGTCAAATCAGCGCCTCCACCATAGACGACCACCACCCATCGCAACCCACTTTTTGGCCACCTCCCCAGCGGCTTGTATTGCGGTTCGATGTGCGATGACGACGACGACGGCGGCGGCGAACAACAATTTTGTACATGTCAACATGGTGTCATAATTAAAATGTTCACCAGGCCATGCCACTCCGGCCTCCTCCCGCGCTGCTCCTCCACCTTCTCCTCCCCATCCCCGTCCCCATTTCCATTCTCATCCTCCTCCGCCGGCTGTTTGGTCGCCAAATTGGGGGTTTCACATGCCAACCCCGGGACAAGGCCAATGCCGACAGGCGAGAGATTTGCTTAATGATTGGACAGAGCTCGTTTCCGCGGCGAAAAATCAGTTTCAACTAGTAATCTGGTAGTTTTAAGGTAAATCTTTTTTAAATAACGAATGTATCTGGGCCATCACTTAAACTTAATTGTTACTTCCAGAAAAACTTAAAGAAGTATTAATTAAATGGTTCAAGATTTCAACGAATTATATAAACTGTTTTATACACTTGAAACATACATACATGCATACATACATGCATATTTGTTTCATGACACTAAATTATATCTTAACTACGATGTACAAAATCTAATAAAGTTGTAGTCCAAGATTTCATTGATTTATATACTACATTAATTGACTATTCATTTTCCTAGTGTTTGAGATTTGTTCTTCGATTTTGACCAAACGAAAACCGACATTATATATTGTCAAGAAACCTGACTCATATCTGATTAAAAACTGAACGTTTCTTTCTTCTGTAGCCAGAGTAAGTTATGTGTAATTGCTTGTCGCCAGCAGGGCCTAGTGGTTTTGGCCAGTTGATGTGACTTGTGATTTGTTGACTAAAACGCCAGAAAGCTTATCTGAGTGCCCAGAAAAAAATGATTGAGGTAGTCGATGCTTTTAAGCGTCGTACAACAGACAAACTCGTGTCCGAAAGTACAAAAGTTTGGCCATTACAAATTGTCATTTTGTGCTGTTTAGACTGCTTAAAATTCGGCTAAAAACATGTTTGCTCATTCGCAGGAGCTGGAACTTTATCCGGGCCACTTAGGCTTGATTAATGTGCCAGCACTTGCCGCAATATGCGAAACTGGACGCTGGACATCGTAAATAAATGCCTTTGGCCCGTTTTCCACCGCCTTTATTGTCTCAAGGTTAATTTGAATGGCAAACTTTACGTAAGCAGTCTTTTATATTAGGATATTTTCGCTCTACGCTTGCTTTCCACTCTACTATTATATTCTGCTACATTATTATGTCCTCTTTTTTTGCTTTTTATTTACTGTCCAATGTGTGTGCGGAGGGTAGAGGAAAATACAAAAATTAATCAAGAATTCTGGAGACAGGCGAGATACAGATACCAATGATATGGAGGGGAATGCTCTGGGTTATTTGCATTTTCCATTTTGCTCCGCATTTATCATGATTGCAATAAATAATATTGTGGCTTAACTCACCACTGGCCACTTTTATTCACTGCACAGCTTTTCTGTGTAAAGTTTGTTAAGCGATTTAAATTGTTTGCCACTGTTGAGTTCCATTGCGCAAAATGGCCACTTAAAGCTTGAATTCCATGAGAGCCAAAAGCGAATTGTGTGCCAATAGCAGCAGTCGAAGGGGGTCAGTCAGTCGGTCATTCAGTTAGTCAGTCATTCAGCCGTTGTGATTGAGCGTTTCTCTCGTTGGCTGCGACGAGTATGTGAGTGATTCCATCTATTGATTCCCCTTGTGAAGGACGTTTTCAATTTGTGGCAAAATTTAAAGAATTTTCCCGAAAAACGAGCAGTTTGTGGCAGTTACTGATGTTTTGTCTTTCCTTCGCCGGGGAATTTCCCTTCTGAATTTTCCAGCTAGTTTGATACGCTTTGCACACTGGAAGGTTTCCATGCATGGGTTGTGCTCCACAGAAATTCAAATTCAGCAACTGGCGAACCCGCATGATAATGCGCATATTTTTATGCATTATAGCCTACTTTTTCGGGCTGGTTTAGAGCCGTTTGCAACTGTATTAGGCATTAGGCAGTCGGGCCTCAAGCTGGCGGAATTAAACACATTTGGAATGTATCCACCACTTGTATGCATAAATATTTCTGCGTTTATTCCCTGCGTGACCCAAGTCGAGTAAAGGGATGTGGATGTGCGTTGGAGGTTGGTTGTTGGGAACCACCAGCCAAGGCAACACCGCCGAATCATCTGACAATCGTGCCGACAACTCGAAAATTTGCATAGAAAGAGGCCGCAATTTTGCGAGCTTTTTCCAGCATTTTGGCCATTCACCGCTTTATTGTTCGCAAATATGAGTACTCGGCAGCGATGGCATCTATTGACGTGCAAAAAGCGGCTACATTGGGCTAGAAAATATTCCTAAAAATAGTCACGGTAAGTTATGAAGACATTACGGAAATTATTTATGCATTTTATATAAATGATCCCATATTAGTTAGAAAATAAAAATGCCATTTTATGCCATGTAATGGTTCAACTTTTTTATCATGGATAATTTAATTTTTTCCTAATATTCTAATTCTTTAATAAAATAAAGTGTTTCTAGTCTGTGCTTTTCAACGTTGAATCTGGAGGGGCTTATAAACAAAGATTTCCTTGGTATTGAAGCAATTTGAAAATATTTATGAACCAAGCTGTTGATTCTAATTATAACAGAATTTTCATAAAGGGAAATATTGAAATAATCATCCATATTCCATACACATCATCCAGAAAAAAGCCAATTGGCCAACACACACGATGCTTTTCAATTCCACAACCCGTCTAATTTCCATTGTTCGATTGTCGTTGGGGCAACGGCAATTGCCGTCAATTGGCGTCAATTTCGCATTGGATGTGGATTATTGCGCCACTTAGGAGCACCACTTACCTCGCACTTTGGTAGCGGTCCCTCGGGCATCTTCACCTTCCAGCCGAGCAGCGGCGGGATGCAGATGAGGGCGGACATAATCCAGACCGCCGTGATCATGACGGCGGCTCGCGCCGGCGTTCTAGACTTTAGATAGTCGACGGCCTTGGTGATGCTCCAGTAGCGGTCCAGGGAGATTAGGCACAGGTTCATGATCGAGGCGGTGCAGAGGAGGACGTCCATCGCGGAGTGGATGTCGCACCACCAGCTGCCGAAGATCCAGTAGCCCATCAGCTCATTGGCCAGCGAGAATGGCATGATGATGAGGCCAAGGAAGAAGTCGGCCACCGCCAGCGAGGCGATGAACCAGTTCTGTATGTTCTTTAGTGACTTCTCCGTGGCAATGGCTATGATCACCAGCATGTTGCCCACCACGATGATGATCATCAGGATGGTCACAATTATGGAGGCGATCACGATGTGCGTAAGCGTATAGCCGCTGGGATACCGGCCATCCCAGTGGACTTCTGTGTGATTCGGATTGGTCAGGTTGCCTGATGTCGCCCCGGAAGCACTGCTCTGATTGTAGAATCCAGCCGCCAGCTGCAGGCTGCTGTTGTAGAAGCTGCCATTCAGGAAGAATATCGTATCGTTGACATTGACATAGCCCGATCCCGGCGGCAGGGTCAGCTGACCATCGACACTGAGAAGGGGCGGATTGAGGGTGGCATTGTCCGGCTTGCCGGTCGAGAACACGGCCAGAAAGTCATCGGTGCTGATGTTGCCCGTATTGATGTTGGCATTCAGGCGGCTATAATCCATCGTGATCGTGATAGTGATCGTGATCGTGATCGACGTTCGTCCAACTAACTATGTGGATGCGTGGCTAGCTCTAGAGTCTGATTGGTCCCATGCTGCCCGTGTTTATAATTAGTTCTTATTGCGCGCGAAATTCCAATCGATTAATCCTAATAATTTAACTATTCCTACAGCATTCGAATATTATTTCGCTTATTTATACCCGTTTTTGCACCGAAACTTGTGTGTGCTGCGCGTTCTGTGTCCAAAACGCGCGCGTTTTTTGCTCTGTACTCATATATTTATTTATTCTTTTATTGGTTTCTTTTTGTATTGTGGTTTAAACCATTAGAGTCTACAGTATATACAGTGGTGGATACACGGACACACATTTGACAGAGACGCGAGTAGAAAAGGCTGCTGGCTATTTACAGGAGGATGGCATTGTGGCTTGGCCGGAACACGATCCCATCGATCCGGCTCACATGGCGTATGCGTTACGCGTTCGCTGCTGGCCGATTCATTGATCAGACATTCCGCACGCTGGCATTTAGTGAAATAAATGTGAATAACTTGTGCCTTTGCGCTGAAACCGAAAAATAAATTGTGCGGAGCTGTATCTTTTTCTCTGTGAGAAGTGATGCGCTGATGTTTTTGTTCCGCTCGACTTTGAATTTGATTTCAATTTGGATTCCGATCTGATGTTTTCTGTTTATTTACACAAAAACGCGCGACCGCGGTTTTGGCCCTCAATCAGGCGTTGGCATATTTTGGCGCTGTCTTCGAGGAGAAACTGTTGCCGTTCCGGCTGAAAATGGTTGGCTCTTTTGGCTGCTTTCGGCTACTTGGCCAATTGGCGCGCCCGGAACACGTTCGCACCGCTGGAACTGCACATCCTAACTGAACGCCATCCGCTGGCGGATTCATCGCCCAGCTTGCTACCAAAATCGCCATCCACAACTTCGTCGTGTGCGGCAGCGTTCGTTCGTTTGTTGTCGTTTTTCACCGTGGGAAATTCTCTCCGACTTTTCCGCTCGCGCTGCTATTTTCCGACGCTCTCTTGGATCCAAACTGAGGGTGCCGTATCCCATTTGGTGTGCGCTTCATCTGAAATGCTCATCTTGAGTGTCTCGCACTTGCAGTGGTCGCCTTTGTTTACCAATTCCATTGGCAAGTGTTGCGGTGTCAACAGATTAAATTTCTAGCTACGCAAACAATACAAGAAAATTACGCTTGAATAAATAGTGACGCCGGCAGATATGGGCATAAACGCAATTATAAAATGAGGAAAATTATTTCGATCTTATACTTTGTTTAGCGGAGGTCAACATCATTAAATTGTTATCTATTTGTAGACACTCTAGGCAGCACCGATGCGGAAAAAGGTTTGTAAATTGAATACCTATCTTAATAAGAAATTTATAATGTCTGCTGAAAAATATTATCAAATAAAGTAAAATATTATTTCAGTAGCATATTAAAAGAATAAATTTTAAATATTTGGATGAAATATAAAAACTATTAATTCAGAAAACATAATTATAAATATTATCAATACTACTGTATTACCACATCAAAAAATTATAATTTAATCCAATTCTTTTAGAAATTATGACATCCTTCATAAGCTGTTGATCAAAATGGATCAAGTTATTATTTGAATTCAATATATTTCAATAACGTGTTCCTCTTGTATTTCATCGCTACGTTCCACAAGTGCATGTTTCTCGGGAAATTCACCTCTTTCTCACTGTCCGAATGTTTTCGGGGAAATTCTCTCTGGCCATTCGGTGTTCCATTTTCCGAAATATTCCCCAATGTGTTGCGTTCTGTTGTGCTTTGTTTGCCTGTGCCCCAGTGGCCTAAACCAAAAACCGAAACTTATTTTTGTGGCAGCACTTTTCACGTTTCGCCATTTCCAGGGGGTGGAGAAGGCAAAAAGAATCCCTTTTTACTTCCAAGAACCTGCGTTTCGTGCATATGTTTGCCAAGGATTGCTGCTGGCCAGATTCGCTGGCCATGTTTGCGCGATGCTACCATTTGTTTACATTTTCGTTTTAACCCACATACGGGCCCCAGTTTCGTTGTTGGCCGGGCTGGCCCACCTTTAAGCACTTCTCAATGGGGGAGGGGTTGGTCCAATAAAAGCGTAATGAAGCCATCCACCTGCAGAAGGTGTGCGGGCATTGAAACGAAGGCGGCACAACAGCCGCTGACATATCAGGCACATTATGCGCGATAGTCACGTCTGTTGGGCACATAATTGAAAAGCGAACTTGAGCGTATCAATCGCGCAGACAGGTTTTGTTACCTTTTTCTCCCCTATCCTCCGCCCTCCAGCTCGCCGCTCAATGAAATCAACTAGAAATTATGATAATGAAAAAGTCGAGAGCTGGAAGTTGTTCACCTTCGCTGCTTTGCCGATTCTTTTATACATTGCTGGCATCGCCTTGTTCATCAAGTGTACACGGTGCGTATGAGTTATTTGATTATGTTAAGCATACGTCGTGGCGCTGCCGCGCATAATTTCAAATTACTCGCACACATCGTAATTTCAGCGACTCGGCATCAACATAATAAATCCGAAAAGGCCGTTGCCTGACAAACAAGCCGAGACCGACTGTTTATATATAAATATATACATGCACCCACGCACTCCGTAGAGTGACAAATTCCGGAAACAACAAGCGACAGGTAGCATGCAAAAGATTGCTTGTCAAGCACTGATTATGTTAACTGCCTATGAAGGTTGAGCCCCAAACAGCTTAAAAGCAAAGAAACCAGATTTTTTCAACCTGAAATCAAGGAAGCTTTCCCAGACCATTTGATGCAACATCTGGTATTTAGTATATAGTGCTTTCCCTTTGTGCCCACTTTGAAATTATAACATACATATGTTTTGAACACTTTATTTAATAAACATTTCTCTCTTCAAGTGGGACGGTAATTTAATTTCCTTTCTGCCAATTGAAATTTGCAAGAGATCTGCTTCGAATTGGACGTTAAAAATACAATTCTTAAAAGTACGGTGAGCTTACGTTCAGCAGTTCCGATTTTTCCGTGTGAGAAAGTAGCCCAATCCTACAGCTCACGACAAGTACTAGCAACATCCACCTCTCCAGAAACCAGGTCCACTCGCCCCGCACCAGGAGTTAAATGGTCCATTGTAGGGTCCAAAGCAGGGATCGTAGAATCCACTGGGTCCACTGCCGCCGCAGGGGCACAAGGCGGCGCAAGGATAGCAAGGATAGCTGCACATGGTCAATTGATTTGTCCTGCAACAATTGGGCATAAGCCGTGGTAAAGTGAGTGTACGTTCAAATTACGTTACTTGGGTTGCACGAAAAAAATAGAAAATTTATTTTGGAATTTATTGTTTTGTTACCGTCCGAAGAGTTCGAATTTCAATGTTCAACTGAGCTCTACACGGTGAACGAACGGCAACCAACAATTTTTTGGCTGGAGTCAAATTTCATGGCACACTTATGGCTGATAAGATGGTCAGTTCAATATAAATTCTTTATAAATGTATAGAAGGCTTTGATTAATTAATTGAATTAAAAAAAAATAGTTAAAATTGATTTAGAACCCAATTCTCTATTGTAACCAAAAGGAAACAAAAAAAAAAGTTTAAAACAAAATAATTGTGGGAAACATTGAGACATATAGCTTTTACACACACTTTATAATCTGAACTCAGTAAAGAAATTTAGATAGGATTAAAAAAATGTGGTCATAGTCATATATCACAGCCATTTGTACGAGAATGGGCTTAAATGATCCGGCTCAGTCAGGATTTTGTGACTTTCTTAAGCTTTGTAGCATGAAAGCATCACCGAAACCATAGGTGTCTAAATGTTTTCTCACCGAGTAGAAACAATTTTAATCGATAAATCTAGGAATTGTGTTTAACCGTGGTACAACTCTTTAAATTCGCAATACTTTGCGACCTGCAGTCCAAGCAAAGTCCTTGCAGTGCAGCACATCCACAGATAATCCAGAGAAATCCGAGTGTGCATACATTAAATTATATGCACATACATCTGAGCTCCAACTGCACTCGCTGTCGCTGCAATTTCCCCGCCTGGCTCCTCGTGCATTTCGCACTCCGCCGAGTGGAGAACGCAGAGCTCCTAATGGAAGCAGACGGACGTCTAGGACGCAGAACTGAATGGAACTGCATTGAGTGTTTGTCGTGGCACTCGCCATAGTTCGTTCTTTGTTGTAACTGAGCTAAATCTACTTTTAATTCGGCGCACGTTTTCCATAATGAAATCGGATTTGTTTGCCGTGGCACAATGTGGTGGCGAAAAGCGGAGCGACAGGGGTGCTGGCCATAAATTGAGCACTCAGCAGCTCGCTGCACTTTGTCACGGTTTTCAAAATGCCCCGAATACTGTGCAAAGAAAGGTCCCGAAATGTTGTGGCAGGATGGCTGGATAATGCCGCATTTTGAGGAATGCTCGACTGCAGCGCACACTAATGGCAGCAAATATATTATGGCCGCTATCACTCGCATTAGCTGGCTGATTTGTAGCTAAAAGATTTTCCCATGCACGCTGTAAAAAAAGTGAAAAAAGCGCCCTACAAATGGTAAATGGCAGCAGCAGCCAGGCAGGAAATTACGCTACTCATACGCACCGTGGGCCCCTGCCGTCTGCTGCAATATCTTAATTTAAAAACTCGCTACAGAACTCTCAGAAATTCCGCTCTCGTTAGCCGTGTTTTAGTTTCGTTAGCTCGGCTGAAAAGACATTTATCAAGCTGTCAGCGTCAATTATTAATATCCCACTCGGCGGCGCCCACAACTCACAGAGAAATATTATGAAAATATTATCATGGCTTGGCGGATATATAGATTGTATATAGTAAGTGCGTCGGATCAATCCGCATTTCGTGTTAAATGGAATGGCAATCGCTCGGCGTTAAATTATATTAATTGGCAACCTATTCAGCTCCGCAGCCCTCGTGCTTATCGCCAAACAATTTAAAGTTTTAAACTCTTGACGCATTTAACCGAATGGCCCGGGGCTTTCCGAGCGGCATTAGCCTGGTAATTAACCAGCAGCCCGACTTGGGCGACATGTGCCGGCAATGCCCAGATTCGCCTGATCCCACACAGCACGGTGTGTTGTATACGCTCGAGTTGGTCCGACATTCATGAAATTCGAGGACTACGGACTACATGGACCGGCAGGAAGTGCATACTTGGCAGGGCAGGCAAATCGTCTGGCAGGAGCCGTAAATCCATCTCTCTCTGCTGGGAGTGGGGCCAAAGTTTCGAGGCCAAGTTGTCATAAAATTTATGCGTCTAATTACTTGCACTTTTTGTGCTCAGCTCAGCTCAGCTCAACTCGGCTCAGCTCTGCTAGGCTCCAACTGCCAACTTTCCTCTTGATGGACCCATCGGCGACGTCATTTATTATTTTTATGTGAACAGCAAACGTTTTATTGACACGACGGGCGATTGGCTTCTTCCATTGGGTATAAGTCAATAAGGCGGCGACAAGTAAAAAGACTCGTCAAAAAACAGGGGGATGTCATTAATCTTTCGTTTCGGCCAAGTTTTGCAGCTAATTGCGCCATTTTCAGAGGTCTAGCCTCCGCAGTTAGGATCGTTTTACTTCTCCCCTCCTGTTTACCATTTCCCATTTTCCCATTGCTGTCTCAATTTTCCCCAGTCCCCGCTGACTGGTATTCATATTTCCATGGCCAGTGACTCAGTCCTCCTGGCCAACTGAGTATTCACAAAGGAGACCTTGTGACTTTAATGCCCTGAATGTTAGTCTAAATTTTGTGCGGGCCGGTATGAAATAAACAAAGCGCCGAAAGGAGAAAATAAAATACTGCTGGTACTACGGCGGCCCAGGTAAAATAATCGGGATTATTTATGTGGCTCGGCAGAAATTTGCTTACATATTACACTTTTTCAACATTCTTTTAATTAGCTGCGCCTACAACAAAACGTTACTTGCAAACAAAGCAGCGCAGCACAAATGCTGGGCATGAGCTGGAAACCAGGTAGTACTCACCGAGGTGGGTTGTTGCCTCCCCCTTTGAGCGATGGGTGGTGGGCGGTGGTTTGGGGGTTTGGTGGTGCAGAGAGGGCGGTGGTTGGCCGCTTTGTTCGCACAACGCGACGCGAGCCATGGAAGGCTTGGACTTGCGAATAAAGCAGCAGCGCAACGGTAAGCGAAACGAGACGATGCGAAGACGGACTCTTTGGAGGATCTGGTAGCTGGCAGGACCTGGGAGGTGGACTCCACAGTGCAGTCGAAAATACAAGAATTGCATTTGAAATGAATGTCGAAATATCCCAAAAGTTAAATGCTTACGACCAGTTCAATTGTTGATATTAACGTTAAGGTAGAATGTTCCAAGACAATCTTATAAATCTATACGTGAGCTTCAATATAATCTATACCATCCATTAAAACGTCATTTTATTAAAATATTGTCGCATAGACAATAGCAAGACAATCAGCAAGAATTAGATTTAAATTGTTACTTACTGCCTCTTAAGCTTACAATTCATGAACTGTATCTCTTTTTATAGCCGTTACTCGTAGAGTAAAAGGGTATACTATATTCGTTGAAAGTATATATAAAGTATATATATTCTTGATCAGGACCAATAGCCAAGTCGATATGACCATGTCCGTCTGTCTGTCCGTCCGTATGAACGCTGTGATCTCAAGAAGTACAAAAGCTAGAAAGTTGAGATTAAGCATACAGACTCCAGAGACATAGACGCAGCGCACAAACCGCCCAAAACTGCCACGCCCACAATTTTGAAAAATGTTTTGATATTTTTTCATTTCTGTATTAGTCTTGTAATTTTCTATCGATTTACCAAAAAACTTTTTGCCAAGACTCTCCTTCGCACTTTCACTAGCTGAGTAACGGGTATCAGATAGTCGGGGAACTGGACTATAGCGTTCTCTCTTGTTTTTACTATTTTTCAAAAGTAGGTACAACTCCACTTCATAACTAATGTTGGCTTATATTTCAAATCGGTTTATACATTTTCGTTAAAATATATAAGAGAAAAGGACTATGATAGCCAGCAATTATATATTACAGCATACATTTCTCTAAGTGTAAATTGCTCATTGCTTCGCCCTATTCAAAGAATTTCCCTTTTTCCGCTGCTTCTGTTTAGCAGTTTCGCATTTTGCGCGCTTGTTTAATGTGAAATTTTTGGAAGCTTGCACAAAAATTTGCTACACAAAGTGCCTACGGCGCCTACAAAACCCCATGACTTAATTAGAATTTTGTGTAGCTACTAATGTTGCTGGCACGGTTAGGCGCATTCCGCTGCCGGCTGCCTTCAATCCGTCTACCCTTCAATCCGTCAATGTTCACAATGCACTCCAACGCCCTTTGACGTTGCGCTGACACATGAAATGCATTTGTATCGAGCCTGCGAGTCCTTTTCGTCCTGGCTTCCGCGCTGTGGAAATTTTCGGAAAGTTTCCTGATTTTATATATTTATTTTAATTGCGTAAGCATGCAAATAGTGTAATAAATGTTGTTGTAGGGCTTTTTGGTGGGAATGTGATATTATTGTCTTTATTTAACTAAAAATAATATCAAAAAGTCGAATTACATCTTTGAAAAGTAACAAACATATAATATTTTAACCTTACAATTCCCAATCATCTTGCTTAAATTTATTTTCATAGCCCTAAATAATTTCGGATTTGTATCTGACCCCTTCTCATTCTTAAATAACTGGTAAAACAATGTTTTAAATGTGTGTTTTACAATTTGTTAAACATAGGAAGGAAAATTGTTATGATTTACTTTTAAGGAATATTTATAATCCTTCTTGCTTACCACAATTCCGAATATTTCCTATTTGTTGCCAAAAGTTCGTAATCAATTCCGTGTCGACATATGCTGCTGCCCAACTGGGCACAAAGAGCTGTCTTTGCTTTTTAATTTTTCTAGGTTTTGTTTGGGAGCACAGACCAACTGAAACTAATTTCGAATCCATTTACATAAAATGACATCTGTGAGAGTTTTGCACGACCATCCGCTGGCCGGGAGCAGTTTTCAAGGCCAACGCCCCTCAAATGCCCAGTCAAATATTTGCATTCTGTTCTTTTTTGTAACTCTTGCATAACAAATGGGGCAAAACTATTGCATGAGAAATGGAAAGGGGAAATGGGGAATGGGCATGCGAGTGCATTGTAAAACATGCGGAATTACAAGCGGCAACATTAAATGATACATGTTCAGCTGTCGGCTCTCTGAGGGGGCGTAAAGTGGGCATGGTCGCAGGTCGGTAAAACCAGTGTAAAGAGCTAACGCCACCGCCATCACCACCACCATCACCATCGCTAGTGCCATTAGACATGGTCATAAACCAGGCCAGAGATTAGTGGGTTGCATCATCGTCATCGCCGGCAATTGATTTTCAATCAGCGCCGACCTTGATGCCGAGTTGCGATGGTAAACCTGGGATTGGGATTGGGATTGCTATTCGGAGAGGATTGCCTTGCTGGTTGACTGCCCCTTTGTGGGCACTCAAGCCTCATTTGGCCCAGGTCACTTTAATCAGCTGCAAAAGCTTTCAGACGGCCATTCCTCGAGTTGGGATCTCCTTGCTCAGGGCGAAGTTGCATTTGAAAGTCGGAGCAAATGGCAAACGCCAAATGGCAATGGCAATTGGCAATCCCTCAAATGTTTGCCCACATTACGAACATTGCAAATTATTTGTTGGCTTCTAGGGGGTGTTGAATGCTGTGCTTGCCCCTCCGACCATCGGAGGCCCTTTGTGGAATAAGCGCTGCCGAAATTGAATTTTCTAAATAACTCCAATGTTTGATGAGCTGCAATCGAGATTTGATGCCAAACCGTTTGGCAAATCAAACAAAAATGCAATCAAAGTTGGGAATTAATTGCATTTACTCGCTCAAACTATGCAATTGTATTGCAATCAGTCGAAGAGCATCTCCCACCGATTTCTAGCGCAGATCAAAGCCATTTGTGGCCATATCCCATAACGAAACTGGCACATCGTTACCGCCGAGCACCTTGATCTAATGAACATCCTGTCCTCGATTAACCTTCATTCTCCCGACCCTCCGGCCATCGGAGGACCCCGAGGGTCAGCAGCCGGCATAGCATTTGATTTTTTTGGCCACCGCTTCACCACTTCAGTTTGACTTCGCTTCGTTTGGCTCTTTGGCCCGAGAAGGAAAAACTTTTTCTTTTCGCACACATGCGAAACGTGATAAAACTTAATTGGGGCACACGGATATTTTGCTCCACTTTTTATAGAGAGTGAAGAGTGAGTGAGTGAGAAGAGGAGCAGCCATCCAGGTGGGCGACTGCAAATGGACTTTTATGAGCTGTGCAGAGCAACAGAATTTGCTGTTTATTGGCTTTCATTATGGCTGCGCTGAAAGCCGCAAAAGCTGCAGCTGCAGGCGGCAAGCCGCATTTAATTAATGGAGGCAAGGGACTTTCCAGCTCAATGGAACTCTACCAAAATAACTGCCAGCCACAGCCCAGGGACCTGGCCATTATGTAAAAGTGTGTGCCGCAAGCAAAACTTTCAGCCATTTGCGCTCTAAGAATGTATAGCCTTACAGGCAGAACAAATATGGGTATAATCTCACGAAAGCACGATTTTCGTAGATAATTCCCCTTAGTCTGAGATATTCTTGACTTGCCCCAAATTGACAGTATCTATATAAACTATGAAATCAAAATAATATTAAAGGCTGAGAAGACTTGCTTTAGAATAAAAACATTTTTTATTCCATTTATTCCTGACTTTAATTTATGGAGTAAAAGTATTCTTTTTTTCCTGTGCATGCTCTGCCACAAAAAGTCACTTTTGCCATCTCTCCAGAAAAGTTAAGTGTCCCAAATTGCTTACAAATTCACTTTATTCCAAAACGCGCAAAAGTATTACTGCTCCATTTAGTAGTTGGCATTGTTGCACCTGCTGCGCCCGAAGCAAAAATTTTCACACCAAGAGCGGCTGTGGAAATCGCCTTTCATTTGATTTAAATTGCATATTTAATTAAACTCAATTGGACTGCATTGCAAACATACGAATTATTGCATAGACAACTTAATTAGCGACACTCGAATTCGGCATCGCATTCGGAATGCGAGTTTGAATTTCAATTAAATTTCAATGAAATCCGCACGATTGCGCTCGCAAAAAAAGAATCCAACCCAACTCAGGCACATCTGCACAATCTGACACCTGTCGTAATTCCAGATATCAGATGGTCCAAAGGCCATGCGAAGAGATGGGTCCACTTCGAGACTAAATTCAGTCTGACCCGATGGCATCTATCTGCGGGCCACTCTCTGGTCTCCCATGATGGACGATACCGAAATCTGTTTTACATATCGCAGCAATTATTCCAACCTTTTCGCCTTTATTTATTGCCGTTTATATAAATACTTGTTTTTGTAACCAAGCGAAAGGTCGCAGTACACGTGAAATAATTGCCAGAGGAACTTGGCTTTATATCTTTATTATTTATAAAAGTACGCAACTCGTGTCTCTATCTTCCTATGTTCATTTTAATTTCTAAGAGTTTCCTGACGTTTAAACCCTGATTTATTATGTTGTTCAAGAGTCGACGTATTTAGATATTTGTCAAATCCGTTAAATTCCATTGCGTAAAAGGGGCATTTAGCTTTGTCAAATGGCTTGCAATGCTTCCAAAAAATACGCGCTTGTTGGAATATCCGGGCATCAAGTAATTGAAAAGTGCACTGTCAAAGTGAAAGTGAAAGGGACGCGGGCGTCTTGAGGCTCTATTGGCTTAAGGAGCTTCTTCTTTTCCATTTGAAACCCCAACCAGTTTACATACACTCACACTCGCACTAAAACCGATAACGTAATGTAACGCAATTTGTGCCAATAAATCAAATTGTCGGCCAGCCCCCAAGACGGGCAAATAAACTCGATCGAGCCTGGGAGTCTTGAGACTCGAGCCGATTTCATTTCGAAGCCGACAACAAATGAAATCAAAGTTGGGCGAGTAGTCAAATGGGAATCAGTGGCGCAGAGGCATTTGTATTGATGATGCCGGAGCACTGCAGATAAACTAAATCAACGAAAATTGGTTTACGAGTCTAAGATTTTGAGTTATTGCCATGACGGCGCACGCGGCGTATGCGCAACATATCACTTGTGGGCCACGGCGTGCGCTCCATTAGCGTAATCCCACTCGCAGGCCAAATCCCCACTCAGCCAGCGATATCCATTAGCATTCAGGTCAATGCAGGTCCCAACCTTATTAGGGCGTGGCTGTGGGCGTTGGACGATGGGCGTGGGTCGGTGGGCGGTGGTGGCTTTCCACGCCCCCATTAATTCGCCAAGCAGTTGAATATTTAAACAAGAAGGCTGCAGCAGTAAGGTAGTTAGGTAGTAGGGTAGAATTCTATAAAGGTGACTCTTGATTTTGGCACAGGCAAACTTTGTGTGTGCCAAGTCATGAAAAATAAGAAACGACTGACATTTTCTGCATTTCTCTGCGAGAATCTGTGACATCTGGGACAGCGCAGGGAACATAATTGACAAGCCCCATTGCAAGCTCATAAAAATTTGCAAAGTTATTTGTCGCTAGCGCGAAATTTCCCACCCCTTTACGTTGGCTCGGGGAAAACTTTTCACTGCCAAAGACCCACCCACCCAGCACATCCAACTTATCCAGCACATCTAACACATCCACCTCTTCCCATCGACATCGAGCCGTCTTCGAGGCCAAGTCATAGTTCTTGGGCAAAAGTTTCGCCTCTGACGCAGAGGGCTTCTGACTTCGGAGATGATGCACATGTGCGTTTTATCTCCCGAGCCGCATTCAGGGGCTAAAGCTTATGCTTTTGATAGCTGAAGTTGCCTTCCTGTCTGTTTGCCCAGGAAATAAATGTCAGACACAGACGCACTTCTGCTGAATAGAATCCCGTATAGAATGTAGAGGACGCAAAAAGTGGAGGGATCCGTTTCGAGCACTTGAAGTTACACATCTGCATGTGCTTGGCCAACGCCAGTTCCATTCTAATTAATGAATATGTTAGCTGGAAGGGTCGCGACAGTAGGTTGAGTAATTGAAAATATAAATAAGTATATAAAGTATATATGTATGTAAGTATATAAATTAAATAGTTTTTAAAATGTTCAGATAGTTTTCCACAACTCACAAGAATCTCAATTTGATCTCCTCAGATTTCCTGTAAAGCTTTTTCAGTGTCAGTAAGCACGTGGCAAATATCAGAGCCCTTCTGGAACCCTAAGACAATAGATTCGCCCCCAATCTTCACACTGTGTTACTAGGGAAATTATCAAAAATTGGGTTAAATACATACATGGGTGCTATAATCGCGGGGGGGTGGTCTGTGTGGTGTTGGCATAGCGGGCGTATTGGAGTCAAGGGTAAATTAAACGTGAACGTTTTGTTAAGTGCTCTTGGATAAACACACATGTATGTATGGTGTGTACACTCATTTATATGCCTTAATCAGCATTATATGCCCGTCATGTTGTTCTTTCGGTTTTTGGCCATGCCATTGTAGTGCTAATGATGATGAAGTTGTCCTTAAATGCCCGGCCAATTCAGCCAGATCCAGATGCTGCGGTGGCATTCGCCACTTGCCACGTGGAGCGGGAACTTGGAGCAAAATTTGGGGGCAGGACGGCCTGCCACTTACTTGGCATGCTGGTCAGCCGGCGCTTGTACACTTGTAATGAAAAGTAATTTGGGCCATATTCGCTTGATTGTGCGTATTTTGTTTGTGGACTTAATTCAGAATCCCAATTCGGCGGGGAGGACCAAGGCGTTTCCATGTAATAATTGCGTACAAAATTAATGAGCGTGCTTTTGCGTGGAAAATTTGATTAAAGTGTTCATTAATTCCAATTGTCGGGCAATTTGCCCGGGCCAAAGATGAAGATGAAGCTTAACCGTGTGAGGATACCAATCGAAAGTCAAGTATTTAGGCATTCATTGCGTTCCTAATTGTCTATTCAGAGCCAAAGGCTTGTACATTCAATTGAATATCTACAAACTTGGCCTAAACCCGATTATTATTTTATAGCCGCAAGGCCGGAGATGCTGGTGCCAGTGCCTCAAAAATTGGGAATGCATTATGCAATTCGATTTGCATGTTTCTGATAGCCTGGCGAAAGCACAGAGATCCTTACAGACACACACACGCAGCCTTGTAATTGAAATTGATAGCAGCAAAATAATATTTGTGGCATTTATGTTGATAAATTGTGTTTATGACAACAGTATGAAACTGAAACGGCAGCAAATAAATGCGAAATTTCAACTGTCCAAGCAAAAAACAAAATAATGCAACGCAAGCAAGCAACTCAAGAAAATGTCAAATAGTGAAGCTGCAAACACGAAAGCCCCCAAAAATCCCACCCGCAATTCGATGGCCAATATTTGAGGCTTCTTGTCTCTCGTATGTTCTTGTATGTTCAACAAGCAATATCGCACAATAAATCCAAAACTAAAATACACACCAAGACCCATTCAATAGCTCTTTGTCGGGCAAAAATCAAACATTTCTCCAGCTCCATTGCCCCACGGCGAGCAACAGTCGGTTTTAGTTTATGTTTCGGGTTGCGATAGGGATTCAGGTTGGAGCACGGTCTGTCCGGATCCGGATCCGGATTCTCCTCCCAGTAGAAGTCTGGGTCGGCCTGAGTGGGTATTGAGCAGGCCGAGAGGCTCATTATTATGCATGAAGCCAGGGACGGCTGTCTAGCACCTGTAGGACAAAGCATTCGCAGCACACACAGCTACATACATATCCACCCACCAACCCACTCTGCTACCCACGTGGTGCGCCTTATACAGGGTATCTACATGTACATATATAACCGTACCTGCCAGTGGAACGGAAATTTGCGCTGACATGAAAACCTCGCCACCGGCGCTCTTCTATAACGCAACATCCGTCGTCGTCATCGCCAGTCGTTCACCTCACAAGTTTAAGTGGGCTGCGGCAGCCTTTGATTCGGGTTCTGATCCAGTATCTGTCTGTAATACACTGAGAAAAACTAAATAGCAGTAATTGGAAATGGTTTATAGTAACAAAAAAAAGGGTAAAGTATCGTATCCCAAATATATATAATGTATGAAATAAATTACAATTATAAAGTTATTTACCGAGCCGTAATCTTAAAGTATTAGATTAAACCAACGAAATCGTAACAATAATTAAATATTTAATAAGGCTTAACCAACATTACCACTATTTCGATTCCCGTTTAGTGAATCTTATAGACGAAACCAATAATTATTCCATTTGCTCGACAGATCGACCTAAAGAAAGTTTGAAAAAATGGAAAGCTAGGAATATAAGTATTTAACTAACATCCAGTAAAACGACTTTTCCAAGTGCACAAAAGCCGGGCAAACTAGTTGGTATTCAATGCAGCATCCGGAACTTGATGGAATTGACTTTTGTCCGAGAGGCAGAAGCCGCGAATGCGTGGCGTTGAAAATGTCCCAGCAGCGTCATTAAGTCAAATTGAAACCCTTTTTCGGGTTTAAATGGGACTTGAGACTTTTGATTGCTTCGTTCTGAGGTGGTTTACAAAACTATTAAGGGTTCTCCTTTTTCCGGAGGGAGACATGCTAAATAAATGGGAAATCAGTTTTCCTGTGGGCGTGCCAGGTATCAATCTTTGGGGCATGGATAACATTAATCACACTTAAGATGGGTTTCCCGGCCTAATGAGCCATACTACTCACTTAGAGATTCGGATAGTTGGTTGTCCACGTAAATGGGTTTAACCCTTGACAAATGTTCAATCGCGGGATATCGCGAGAAGCCTCAAAAACTTTGCATAAATACCGTATCTTAATATTTACTTTATTTTACTTTGACTGCTTTATTCAAAAGCATATAATAGTTCAAGGAAAATGTCCATCTACGAGTATAGTAATGAGTAAGTATTCCCTATACACAAGTCTTGGATAAATTTGTTAATAACTTTTTTAAATTCATAATTTTTTACCCAATTTCTAAGCCGTAATGATGAAACAAATTTTGCTTTTAATTATTTTGGTTAGCAAAGTGCACAGATATAAAGGTACTAAATGGAACGTTTACTCTTCGGTCAGTTGGGAATTTCCCCACCAGTTTGCCACGCGTTTGTTTCCTTTAATGGCTGCCATATTTACACAATAATTTTGTGGAGCGGAAAATATTTGTTCACACATCCGGCTTCGAATGTGTGCATTTTAATGTGGGTGGCCAAATGTGTTTAGAACACCTCTGCTGCCCCATTAGCATATTATGGCTTACTCACGCACGAGTTTTCCCTAATCGAAAGCGCAAAACATTCGGACCCCTTTATTGAGTTGATTAGCGCAAATGTTCTGACAGCGAGTTTATTTAAATTGTTTCTGTAACTGGCTTGGGGTGGAAAATGGTAATGTATAGGGGTCCGGTTTATGAAAAGATGTAAAAGCTTATTTGAATATTTAAAGAAGTGGTAAAATGTTAAATTAAGTTTAGGTGTGGGTGATTTGTTTTTATTTCGAAGTTTTAGTACGAAGTGGAATTGTTCGCTATCTTCATTTAAACGCCTTAAAATAAATATTTTATATTTCTACTTCAAATCTGTCCAAAATCCGAGTGAAAACGCTTACAAAAGAATATTTAAAAGTGCACATTTGTGTGCCAGCAATATTGAAATCCCAGTGATACCTAGACATTTTCCAAGGCAACACCCCGGCAGGAAACAAGCCAAATCCTCTGCCAGATGATGTCCTGTTCCCCGCTGGCAAAACTGGACTGGACAACCACAAAATATAGAAAAAAAAATGAAAAAATAAAAAAAGTAAACCAGTAGAATGCATAACAAACTGTATGGGTAAAGTTTCCCAGGGAAATTATTTTTGGCGAGCAGCGGACATTGGCAGCAACTTCAAAGTTAGCGGCAAAGGGAATAACTTGCATATATTTGATTGTTTTTGCTACCCCGCAATGGAGGTATGAAGGTATAGAAAACTTCACAAAAGGCAACAAAATAAATTTAATAAATTCGCTTAGGGACTTAAAACTTGGAATTGGAAATGGCCATCATGGTGGCCATCGAACCAAGTTTTGATTGCCTTTTGATTAGAAAAGGGGCGGTGAAAGGATTTACATAACTCAGAGCAATGAAGCCCCACAGCTGACTGCGCTAAGTACTTTAATTGAATCGAGCTGAAGCGCCATAATCTGACCAAAAAATCTCTGAACGAATGCAGAACGAAGAATGCCTTATAAATTCCTAATGCCTTCCGCAAGCAACATCTTGGTTTTGTTATCGGTTTAGTGGCCCTTGCTGGCCATAAGAAGCAGCAGTTTAAGTGAAAGCTGACTCAGTAACGACTCAGGCCACACCTACACACTACAGCCACTACAACCAAATGCTGGTCGGAAAACAATGCGACAGAAGCGGAAAAGCGGAAATTGCTTGGCTCAAATTGGTGTAAAATGCAACTTAAAATGCAAGCGATTGCGAATGGGAATGGTGAAGTTTTTTGACCAAGTAGAAGTTCGCCTGCCGACCAGAATTCAGGTCCCATTTAGTGTCGCTCTTACTCCTTTTAATGTGATTGTGAAATGCAAAGCGAATGCCCCCAGATATGAGTCGTGGAAAAGCGCTGGAAAAGCGAAGGAAGTCGCGCTAAGGGACGAGGAAACCAAGATTCGTGGCCCTCGGGCTAGATAAGCCAGTCCGTCCGACAAACAAACAGACAGACAGACAAAAAGCCTGATATGTTCGAATCATTAAGCTTCTTTTTGCCGAGCTTCTTCAGTGCTCAGTGCTCATTAAAGCTAAGCCCAAAGCTAAACAACAAAGCAAAGCCAGTTCTTGGCATTTCTTGTATACATATTAATCATACGCACTGTTGCCAGGCGACTGGCAAGGAGCCAGAAAGTTTTCAGTTGTTTTTTGCCGCTTTCGGCTCAATCAGGGACCGGCAACCCTTTCAGCCCGAGACCATTGAAGCACAATTATCAAAAAGTTTTACCAACAGCCGGGAATAAACTTCTTAGCCCAGTTTGCCCCGCCCCAAAAAATTTTGTGGAATGAAAACAAAGCGTATTTTAATGCTAAAGACTTACAGCAAGTTCTGCAGGCCGATTAAGCGATTAATAAGCTTGTCAATTTGCAATTGTTGCCAGCAGTTGGCAAGTGAATTATGAACTGGCCGTCGGAGTTGTTTTCCTTTCACACACTTTATTGAAATTGGTCGGCTTGAAGACCTTTGGCAATAAGGCGCCAACTCTTGGCCCCCACTCCAAATGAGCATAGTTCGCACTAGCCGATAGTAAACACCTGCAGTATTCCAATTTCTGGGGGGAGCAGGCACAGATTGGCCAACTCTGCCGGCAGGCAAAGGAGCAGCCAACTCTCGAGGGCCTCTTCAAACACACTCGCACATCCAGACAGACAGACAAACAAGCACACAAACGCACAAACAACCCAACACAAACAAGCCTGGCCCACAAGTATTTGCCCATGTATCTGTAGCTGTGAACCGGCATTAGACAAACCCGTAATAGTTTCTGCTGGGGTATTTTGCGTGCTCAACGCGCAACAACTTCTACTTCTTCTTCTGCTTACCTGGCTACACATTTTTTATGAGCGCCAGGAGAGCAATTACTAAAGATTCCGCTTTCCTTGCAAAAATTTAAGATGCTAACCAGCCAGAAAGCCTCCTCTTCTGGACAGGAGGCCAAAATGTGGCAGACAGCCTGCCAGTTGGAGGGACTACGGCAAATTGTTGGCTAAATGCAAATATTACACCTGGGCGTACCATTTCATTTCTTTTCTTTGCTGGGCGTTGTTTTCTTTCTGGTCCGAGAGCAAAACACTTCTCTGTTAGGTTCTTAGGTTCTTAAAGAGTAGCTTTAAGCATCTCTTGTTGGTCACTTTGCTAACCAACAGTTTTCAAAAAAGTGTCCTGCGCTTGAAAACTGAAGAGCTGTAAGCTTATTATATGTTGAAGACTGCCAGACGGCAAGGCAATATAGTAAATAGTAGTATTTCAAAAGGAAACATTTGATGGGAGTTTTTTTCTTAAGCAAACGAACCTTAATTACAGTTCCCTCTTTTCGTTGATATATCAATTTAATGAAACTAAGCCCTTTCAACATAACAGAGAGCAAGTACCATGTAGTATATAATGTAACTTGCAGAAGTTATACGTTGATTTTCTCCAAGTGCATTTCGATGCTGATAAATGATTGTGTGTCTATGGAGCTTAGTATTTGCATTTGCCGCCCGATGTGCTTGTGAGTGGCTTTTACGAGACCGCCTGCCAATGTCAAGCCAACATGCAAGCAAGACCGGCAGGACGACGGAGCAGGAGCAGTTAGCCGGGAAGTAGGATATAGGAGCCATCTGTAGGTCGTGGCCCTGCCAACGGCCATTGGCAGAGACTAAAGCAGGGCAAATCTACATTTTGCCAGCCGCAACAGGCGCACTTTGGCCCACACTCCACTGGATTATACACACTCACTCACTCAAATGCCAGGCACACGTAGACGTTGAATAAAGTAACTTTTTTATTGCGTCTTCATCTACATACATACTAGATGCGAGTATAAAAGCCACCGCAGAAAACTTTTTCCCCAGAATTGTTATTCAAAGTGGCAGGCCGACCACAAAATCCGAAAAGTAAAAGGCATATCAGGTGAAAGAGAGGAGGCGGTCTGAATGGAAATGGCAACGCACCAAATTGAAATACAAATAATGAGCTGGCAAAACAAAAATCATGCCCAGTCCATCATCAAATCGATGTTGAGAGGAAATGTAAGCTGGCAGTATAGAAATATGAAATATTGCCCTCGGGCTGAAGTCCTTTTTGTGGGCTGCCAAAAGTAAAGTAAGGACCTGGTGGAATGGCTGAGGCGGGCTATTGACTGCCTTTGGTGATCCATCAAATTTGGTTTGCCCAAACCTGTTTTCCATTAAAGAAGCTGTTGTTGCCGCAAGTTTTCCATTGATGCGCATATTCTCGGCTCTTAAGAATCCAAAATATGCCATGACGGGCCATATGCCGCTATGCGAATAGCATGGGCAAGAATTTCCCCGACTCTCTCCAGTTTTTGAGGAAAACTGACGCCATAAAATTGGCACATAAAAGTGGAAAAGGTTTCCCCATTCCCCTTTAGTCTGTTTCGTGCCATCCAAATGTACTCTAATTAAATTAAATTGCTTTCTGCTTTTTCGCTGCAAACTTTTTAATGCAACATTTGAGTTTAGTTTTACGTGCGCTCCATTGAAGCTGAAAAATGTACCCCACGTTTAGATTTTATGGCCGTTTCCCTCTTTTTCCCTTTACAAACTTTTCTCTCTCCGTCGGCCATGCACTTTGTATGCACTTGAGTGGCTGCCATGTCTGACCCACTTAGTGGCAGCCAAATTGACCAGTCCAAGACAGAGGACTGCAGGGACCACAAGGCGAAATGGCTACAGCAAATACGGCTCACAGACTGATTCCACCTCAGAATGAGCTGATTCATTAAGAATGAGCTGATTAAGCCCAAGTTGGGAGACAGTTTGGCCTGATTAGGATTGAGTTAAATGTAAAGTAAACAAGGCTTGACTCTAGCTCATTTCGGAGTCCAATTAAACTTAAATTAATTTGGCCAGCAGCTGCCCGGCCATCAATATTTGCACACATTGATTGAGTTAACACTTCTTGGCCAAGTTGCAAAATTGTACTTTGGCTGACTAGCCTGGCTTGGCTGGAGTTTTCGGCCCCTTGAAGTCAAGAAATCATCGCAGGGCTGGAAAATAAACTCATAATTGCCTGAACTTTCGGCTAGGGAGATAAGAGCCAAAGGACCAAGGGATAAGGATAATGGAGCGTTGAAAGGGGACACAGCAAACTTTCACATTAGTAATTAATAAAGCTGTAGGGATGCGATGGCCAAAAGTTTTTGCCTCTGATAATTTTGATGTAGCCCGTGAAGTTCATGTAAATTAAATTACAAGCGGGTAGGCCAGCGGAAGAAACACCCCACATTCACATGCGCATCGCCGCATTGAATGGCAAGCGGAAAATGGGAAGTGGAAAGTGGAAAATGGGAAATTGAAACGAAGAAAATTATAATGAGTTCCGTTCCGTTCTTTCTCGCCGACGAGAAGCTCCAAGTTTATTTCGGACGGGCATCGCATCGCATCATGGGCTGCTGCATCGACTTCGCTGCCCGCCTATCCGACTATCCAACTATCCGACTATAGCCATCAGGATATCTGTCGGTTGAGCTGTCGCCATGATGTTAATTGCATGTACGAGTGCGGCCCCGATGCGCTTCTCCGCTCCTGCGAGACTACGAATTGGTATCGACATACACACAATTTGCATAATTGAAGTGAGCGAGAAATTGCAGCGCATGTAAAATGAGAATTTTCCCTTTCAAGCGAAAAACATCATTTTCATACAAAATGCAGTGATGTGTGGGTGTTATGTTAATGCTCTTGTTGTTATCCTCGCACAAAGACATTCAGCAATTGCATCCGCATCCACATTCAGAGTCCTGCAAATCACAAGGTAGCAGTGGATGGATGTCATGGATGCTGGGTAAATTGATTTGCCGCTTTCGCAGCTGAGTCGAGTTGGCATTGCGTTAATAACCAAATTATGCGTAAACAATATTAACAGACAGCAGCTTGAGTGCATTCCGCACGAGAACCCTTGCTCCCCTGGGCATCGACGCATCTTAAAGCTATTTTAATTAATTCCAGGCAACCGCAAGGCAATCAACTTGCGGTCAGGCGATGAAGTTTTCCACCATCAAATATTGATGGGGAAAACTCTGTCTTCGGCAGCGACCAAGCGTAAGCAGCTCAATTTCAAGCAGCTAGTTAAATATTTCACACTCTAGGGGTCACCCAGGGGGATGGATTGCAGAGAGGGGTGGGGTCCGGAAAAGCCGGAAAATCGGGGTGGTGGATGGAAAACTGTTGTATTGTTGTTCGGGCGCTGTTGTGTGTATGCTTTTATTGCAGTTTGGCAAACTTTTATCCCATCAAATATTAACAAGTTTTGGATATTTACATATCTCACATCTAACAACAGCATGGAGAGATGCTTCCAGCCTGTGAACACTGAGCGAAAAGCTAACATCTTTTGAAAATCCATCCCTTCTACACTACAGTTTTCAGTTGCAGAGCAGCCGAGGTACTAAAGTTGTAGAACTGCAAAATAAACGTTGTTTTAGAAGGGAAACGATGTAGCAAATGAAAGAGCAATACTTATTGTTTTATTTGTTAACATATAAATGATTCTTAAAATTCTGTCAATTGTTAGTTTTAAATTGTATGTGCTAGTTCGTAGATTTTGGTCCGAAAGAATAAAATTTAAACGAACATGGTTTTTGTTTTTGGGGAACTTTTCCCTTTTCCTCCGAACGCATTACCCCTTTACTATTTCACTACTGTGCGACAATAAGACATGCGCATTAGTGTGAATTTGTGGAAATGCTTTTACGCAACTTGTGCCACCAATTCGATTGAAAGTTTCGAGCCAGTTGCTTCGGCAAGCAAATTGAGACAAGTTTTGCTGCATTTTCTGGCCAGCAATTTGCCGATTATAATTTGATACTGATTGCCACGGCGCACGGGGCGTATGCGCAACGTGTCGCTGTGTTACTGGCGTGTGTCCTCTGCCTGCGGTTGCAACTGTGCCGCATTCATTGCTTGTTGCTGCGCGACATTAAGTGGCGCATTATGCACACTGAATGGGCGCGGTCATGGTTCTGGCCACATAAATCACTTGCAGGCAAACAAGCGCGCAACTTGGTTGCATTAAATTTGCATAACTTTCCGCTGTTCCTTCGAACGGCTCACTCAGTCCGGGCGCGCAGTTTGCGTTTAAAAACTTGAGCAACTTTTGCAGTATTCGCTAGTAGGTGGCCACCAAGCAAGCGAACCTGCAACATACAATGCGCTATTACCGCTGACAAGCAACAAATGTTTGCGGAAATCTGGGGAAATCTACGAGAAATCTAGGGGAAATCTGCTAAATGCACTTGCCATTAAGAACACCCAGGGGAATACGAGCTTAATTTGAATTCTGCAACCCGCTTTTATTGGCAAACTTCAATAAATTACACCACCATTAATCCCGGCTGCCAGGCGAAAACGTGACGCGAGTTCTCTACTCAAAGGCAGGAAGCCAGCGATTGCTTAACCAAACGACTTCGATTTCCATGTGTGCTTGCTTGTTTGTTTGCGTTTTCAATTTACCCGCCACAATGAAGAAAATTGGAACGGGGACTCGCTCATTTCGTTTGCCAAACGGGTAAACAATTTTCCACGCCAAAACGAGTTTCGCAAATTGATAATCATCGGCGTTGGGAACGGAAGCGACGACGAGTACACTATGAAATTGCTGAAAAAGGAATTTTGGTTCGTGTCTAAAGCGGTTGAATCAAGCAGGAATGAATGTCTGCTTCCACTGAATGAAAATGAAACGAAGTCGCTTAAATGGTACTCCGATCCGGATAAATCGGTCCTGTCCTTGTTCAAAACCGCATCATCTGCATAATGAAATCCATCCGTGGATGGCAATGATAAGCAAGTAAAAACAAAGCAGCGGAAAATCGCATTAAAATTAATTATGCTTTTTCATTTCGTTTCATTTCGAGAGTGCACACAGAAGATGACAAAAAACATTAAAATTTCTTTTTTTTGCTGGTCACCCATAGTTCTTAGTTACTATCTAGAGTTGTGACAGCTGCAAAATGAATACGACTATCATAAATATCAAAGCTTTGTGCCGACCGCGGAAAAACTATGCCATAAATTCATTGACAACACTGCGACTGGCCATCCGAGGAATTATGACATAAACTCAATTATAGAGCAATGGCGCACTGTTCAGCAGGTTAATAAAATGATGGCTAGCACCAGAATAGGCGGCAATTAATGGTAGAACGTGGCCCGGCGTTAGCTCTAACTGCCCCACCAAAGCCAAAGCCAAGGCGCCATGCACGAGTTGATCAAGAAATACAAGCGGAAATAACTACTCATTAAGCGCGATGGCCACGTAAACTGCCAACAGTCCATTGGGGGCTAGAAAATGGCGTCAGTCAGTGGGCAGTTGGGAATTGGGAGTTAGGAGCTGGGAGCTAGGAGTTGGCAGTGCAGCTGCTGCAAACTATAGACACGGAACGCTCGTGTGGTAATAGAAGTCATTACAATAAAACCAAATGAGCCCGAAGCAACAACCGAACTAGGAAATGGCCAAGAAAAGAAAGTCATTTGGCATTTGGCAGCTGGCTGCTGCTTTCAAGCCGCCGAGTCCGAATCTGCAGCTCTGGGATGAACTGGCCAAAATAAGCGCAGACAAATGGCAGACACGTAGAAGGCATCACGGGCAGCCAAGTCCAAGACCGAATCCTGCTTCGAGGTCAGGGCAGACAATCAAAATCCATTTGAGACGGAAATGAGTGAAATCAACATCAGCGTCGCCCTTTTGCAGATACTTTCATCACTACACTCGAAGAAACACCTTCCCGGGCTGAGTAAAGTGAAATGAAGTTTAACAATGGCTTCTTCGAATATTTATAGTATAGTTATTAATATATACTTTTGGTATACACACCTCTTTAAAATAGAGCGCCTAACTAACTGCTAATTGTTAATTAAATATTGTGACCTTAAGAAATGCATTTAATATCCAATACTACGATTAGTTATTTTTGTAAGTGTAGAAAATGGCTTCGGCTGCAGCAGGTCGTGCCATAACTTCACATGAGAAGGCGCATTTTTGTGGCAGAGGCAGAATTATTTTTGGGAAATGTCAAGGCTCCTTGGTGGCTTTAAAATAATTACGAAACACACAGAAGGCGGCACGGAAAGAGACGGGCATAGACAGAGAGGGACGGCGACAAGGAGTCGCTATGGTCTGGTCTGGTTTGCTGGATGGGGGATGGGGTAAAGGGAAGGGGGAAGGGAAAGGGACAAGCTGAACGCTTCATCGCCTCCATTCGACTTGCTCGGCTGGCTCGACTCCGTTAAGCTTTTGAGCGCATTCCTCAGCTTCTTCGGCATGCAAGTGAAATATGTTTTAATATTAAATTATTGTCGGCACGCCCCAGCTGCCACAACAAAACAACACACTGACCCCTCAGACACCCCCCTCGCACACACACAGGCACAAACACACAACCCGATTATATGAGGCACGTGCAGTTCAGGACGCATAATAATTGCCGGTTGATAGCTCGGCAAGAGCCCGGCCCATTGGGAGGATGCGTATCCTTTCGCATCTCGGATCGCTTTCCTTTGCCGGAAAACAGGGAGAGCAGAAAAAGCAGGAAAAGCCGCAAGGCCACAAGCCGTTGCCGATATAAAAGAAGAAGCTGTAGCTGTAGCTGTAGCTGTATCTGTATCTGAAGCTAAGCTGGGACGTACGCTCCAACTGAATTCCGAAAAGTAAAACTGGAATTTTTATTGCAAATTGCGAAATTTTAACTAAAAAAACAGAACGCAGCCAGTAAAAAGGATGAGCGTAGTCCTTGCCCCATTGTTCGGGAAATGCCTCACAATATGTTCAGTGTCACTGCAAGAAATTGCTACTCGTGCCACTGAAATCAATAGCACTGTGCCACAAATCACGTATGTATATTCGATTTTTTAAACAGTTACATTTTTTTACTGCTTATGTTGATCACTTATAAAAAATTCATCTACGAGTAGTTGTTGATTTTGTTTCATTTCTACTGAAAACTTTTGCTCGATTGCGCAGCCTAGTGTAACTTTCGCACAGCACTTTTGTGCATTTCGTGTGCAATCCCCTGGCGAAGATCAAAGTTGTAATTTGAATAATTTATTAAGGTTGAACTTCGTGCGCAGCGGCTAAGAAGTTGTCCAAAGCGCCTTAAAGGTAATAAACAAAACTCTTTCTTCTGCTTATGATTCACTGCCCAAAGAATGGCGCAAGAGGAAAAGCCGGAAGCAAATCATTGAAATGTTTCATTTCCTCAATTTGAGGTTGGCCAAAGTGGGCCAAAGTGGGGGCGGTGGGGAAACTCGTTCGCAAAGAGAAATAAAGCGGATTCTGAAAAAAAATAATTCCCAAGTAGCGCAAAGCGGACGATTATGGGAACTGAACGATTTTGCTGAACGAAGGGGATGGACTGAATGGGATGGCGGCAGGTGCATCAACAAAAGGTAAAATATATGCATAGAATATTTTCAGTATACGTGGAGCGTCAACGCTTTTCACTCAATTTCAAACTGCAAATCACTTCTCCCGCAGCCGCTTTCAATCGACAATATCCGTTTTTATATTTTTGGTTGGTTTTGTCCTTCGGCACGTTCAAGTGCAGGCATTAAATATCTTTTGCTCGAGTGCGTCCAAAAATGTTGTGAGAATTAAAGACGACAAATCACAAAATCGCTAGATCGCCAAATTGGTCAAAACAAGTGGAAAATCACAAATTGTGGCCGAAACAACCGAAACGTGGCCAAGAGGATAACCTCGCCGAGGGACACGCTTTACACTCGCATTGTTTTTTAATTTTATCCGCTTTGATTTTACTTTTTTTTTGGGGCTGACATCCCGATCCCGATTGATTAGGAGGCCACATTTGAGTATTGATTTACTCGTGCTGATACATCACGTATACGCACCGCTGGCCATGCTTGAGAACCCTGCTACTGGTGCCCTCATCCGCTCTTCCACTCGACTGGCCACGTATACCTGTTACCGTTTTTAGTTAAGACTTCCGATTTCTGTTTGAAGCACATCCTCTTTTCGAGTTTCAGGCTTCCGTTTGCTGTAATTTTCATGACTCACCCATCACTGGGTTCCTTAAAATGAAATGGGTTCTTCAAAATTGAACAAATAAGGTTGAATAATACTTACTACTACTTATTTATACAGTTAACTTGAATCATAGACAAGTGTGGACCAAATCCATATATTTGTCTTAATAATTATTCCTTCTTTTAGTCGCTTTTCGTTATATGTATATGTATATGTATATGTATATGTATATAGTAAAAAGAAACTCAATGGGGCACAATAATACCATTGGCAGGTCTGGACTGGACATGCGACACTGCCTGCCAAATTCTCTTTGATGCGTCAGCTCGTAAAAAATATACTCAATTGTTTTCTAATTTTCTCCCGGCGAATCCAATACGCTTGATGGCCAAGGCGTTGGGATACTTCTTTTATGCACGCAGCGCATTAAATTGAATTTTAAATGAAGATTGATTTTTGCGCCCGACCCGCAGCAATAGAAGCAAATAAAAGCCGAGAGGGAAAAGAGGAAGAGGAGACAAGAGCCCATGCCAAAGCCACTTGCCAAGAAACCAAAAATGAAATAAACCAAAGAATAAAAAAGGGGAGCCCAAAACAAATGCCGTCCATTGTAATTAGAGACAATGGAAGAGAAAATCCCTTGTGATTGCAACGCGCGACCCTTTTCGCCTTTTGGCCTCCCGAAAAAACACAACCTCGCGGTCCTCTCTTATCAAAATTAATTCAAATGCCTGAAAGAAACACAAATAATTAAAATTAATTATGTGGAAAATATTCAATAAGTTGAAAATTATGCAAACGAGCGCAAAGTAAACGCCCCAAAGATAAAACTAAGTGCAATATCCCCCCTTCGTCTGGCATTTCGGCCATTTCGGGCATTTCGGGAGCATCGAGCACTTTGTGGACCAAAAATATCTTTTCATACTTACCATTGATGGACACGGTCCCCTGGCTGATCGGCGAAACTGATAGACGGATGGATTGATGGTTGGATGGATAAATGGAAGGGTGCTGGGGAGGATGGACGGATACGCGTACTAAAAGATTGTCAAGCTGGCAATACTCGAAAGACTTGCCGAATACTTGACTCTATCAGCGGAATGAGAACGAATAGTTTGCGTTCGAGTTAGCAACAATTTCCGGCATTTCGTATATAAACTGAAGACCGAAAATGCGCCACACTCAGTGAGCTCGCATTGGTTCGTTTGGATTCGTTAGTCTGCCGCACGTTTTCCTACCGAAAGTAGCGCAGATTACTTAAAAATACCAAAACCGAAAAATTGGAACAACCTCTGCCGGCGGCAGTTTCTCAGTTTCGGATATTTTCAAATATTCCGACTCTCTGATCCGGCATTCCCCGTTCGCATCTGGTGCGAGTACTACGAACAGCTGCTCCCGGTGCTGCTTCGATTCCCATCCTCATTCCGCTCTGGGTGCCCGCGCTAAAAACATGAAATTGAAAATCAATCTGGCGTTCCTCCGCGCGACACTCGTCGGCCTCCTGTCCATCATCCTCTTGACACGGACCGCGCAATCCGAGGCCTTTGGAGGCGGCTCTTCAGGCAATGGGGCCGTCGTGTCGTGCAAAGAGCTGAGTAAGTGTCTAGGAATGTGGCTGAATACTTTCTGAAGCATTCGAGGAACTACCATGTTTGGTGGCAGATCGGAACATGGCCACTAGCAAGTGAAAATAAAATATATATATGCAATACTTTATCAAATAACTAATCGCTCAAGACCTTTTGTTTAATCTAATACTGCAATAAGCTGTTGAAAGCTTATTAGTGCGAATTGTTCCCGACTCTCAATTCAACTACAGTGTTATCAAAGAAATACTTTTAAAAAGAAGATTAAAGTTGATACTTAAAGTGTTACGTATTGTTCGACTCAGTTTAAAATATCAATGAATATTTAATTCATTATTTGAATTAATGTATACCTGATCAGTGCTTTTAATGTTAAATTTGACTTTGGACTTAATTTGATTGCATTATCAGCAGCTTGTTTAAAAAGTTTCCTTTCAACAAGTTAACCAAATTCTTTTTATTCAATTTCAGTTTAATTAAATGTTGTAGGTAAATAGCAATTAGAGCACACGCTTTAAGAATGAAACAATTTGGTAGTTGCCAAGATTAGTCCACATGCTGTGATTCTTTTTTTTTGCTTCGGGCCAGCCAGTCAATTTTGTCTGCCAAGTTGTTCTATTTTTCCGCTTATGACTACGTGGCCAGGGAATTATGAAATACATTGTCGTCCGCCTCGAGCGCCGTATGAATAAACAAACGTAATTGCACTTAATGAGGCGAATGGAGCACTTCCAGGCGGCGATTAACCAATGAATCCGCACTTTTTCAGACAACGTCAACTGCTACGTGGGCCGCAACGAGGGCAACTTCTGCAGCAGCAAGGATAAGACCAAGGTCGTCACTCGCTGGTATTTCGACAAGGGCGTCTGCAAGCCCTTCAACTACAAAGGATGCAACGGCAATCGCAACCGCTTCTGCACCCAGGAAAGCTGCGACACACGCTGCGGCGATTGATTGGCACATAGATATAGATACATCTCACCTAGGCGATAAGTTTGTACGCGTATGTTTAGCAAATAGAGATTGCTCCACACTTGAAAAACAGAAGGTCATGAATTATAGACACAATTGGCTTAACACTCAACCACTTTACACAATGGTGAATTATGATTTTGTCAAAACTCCCCAACTATTATTTTAAGAGTTAGGTGCTTTTATTAAAAATCTAAATAAACATTTAAAAAAAATACAATTTGAAAAACAATTTCAAGTTCTTTTACATTGTGCAAAAATTAACTTTAAGTGCAGGCACCAAACACTCAAGTGCTTAAGTGTTTTTACCTTTGATCACACGGATTTTGACTAAATGCCGCCCAAAAATAGACACCCAAATGTTGTAAGCTGTCAGCGGTGGATCGGCACTCTGTTCACTGTCAGGGCTGTATAAAAAGACGAAAAAAAGGCAAATAAAATAAAATAAAATGAAATAAAGAGGGCCTGCGGAAAAAATGCGCCAAATGTGCTTTCTGTCAGTGGCATATCAAATGGCCCTGACATCCGACTGACAGTGTCGCCAAGACGGCGACTTCCACTCATTCCGCGCTCCTAGTGGGCTTATGGTGCTCTATCCTCCGATGCTGACGTACTCCACCCACTGCTGCGGCTGGATCTTGTCGTGGAAAGTGAGATGCCCTACCACATACCCCAGCCCCACCCACACCCACCAGGTGACCGGTGTTTTGCACATCAAAGAGCCGTCATCTTTGTCCCTTCTTTGCTGCTATCGACTTACGGCTAATTAAAAAGATCCACTCTCACATCTCACAGCTGTGTTACCTGTTGACCAGGCCGGCTATCTGGAACAGCATTAATTGCACTGCCGGCATATGTCGGATTTGACAGGCCTTTGTTTTGGCCAGTAGGCTGTGCGAAAATGGCTTGTTTGCTGTGCACAAACAAATGCCAATCAAATGCATAATGGCATCGACGAACAAAACGATACGAAACGAAACAAGACGCCCAACATGACATGCCGCTGATGGCAGCACATTAATCTGTTTAAATGACAGCACTCAGGGTATTGGAAAAAAGTGAACAGAAAGAATTGGGAATGGGGAATTTGCGAAAGAAATCAACCTCGGGTTGTGCTAAAACTTCGCTGACGATGCCGGTAATTTTAACCAAACCAAAAAAAAAAATGGAATTGGGAACGTTTCTGCCGGCTAAAACCAAACTACTCAACGCATAATTTCGACAGAGAAAATTTCGCAAAGCGTGCAAGCAAAGCTACTTTTTTCGCCAGCAATTTGCATGAAATTAGTTTGCTCTCGGATCTAATTGGAAATTTAAAACGTACGAACGCACGCACACGGCGAAAAAGGAAACAAAGGCCACTTTGGGGCTATAATTGAAAAATGGCAAATCCACCAGGCATTAGCTCTGCGAGCCGAATAATCAGCGATTGTGCCATAAATGAAGCATGAGCCGGAAAAAATGAGAATCAACGAAAATTTAGCGCCGTAAAATGCTGAAGCCCAAATCTGGGCAGACATCAAATGCATGTAATTTGATTATTTATCACATTTTTGTACATTTAACGACGCAATTGAGTTTTATGTGACCAAGAATGTAGGAGAAGCCCAATAGCTTCCCTTCTGCGGCGGTAACGACGATGGCATGTAAATTTCAGAGGGTCCTTCTTCGATTCCGTTTGCAGCATTTTTGAGCATCCTGTAACGCTGCAATTCCATAAAACCGAAAACAGTCCTCGTTCCTCGCTTTGGTCAATCAAAAAAGTTTCGTTCCCCCTGGTGCCATCATGATGGCAAAAAACGGAAGCAGCAGGCAAAGAACTTTGACAAAGCTCGCAAAAGTATGCTATTCTAAATGTTTTGCTTAGATGGAAAGCAGAATTGTTGCTCTCGGTCGGTGCCTGTTGGGCTGTTTATTTATTTGTTGGATGCCTGATTTCGAATTGCATAAATGGAAGTATGCCATAAAGCAGGCCAAAGCCATGAGCCAAAGGAATTTATAAAACGCAAAATTTGCTTTTGTTTGCTCCCACAAAAAGTACACAAAATGTTGGGAATACAGAGCAGAGGAAATACAACCCACAATTTTTTCACTGACCCCTTTCCCTTCTTGCGATTTCGTGTTTGGTGTTTTTGCGCTTTGGCTCCCTAATCTGTCTTGCATGTGTTCATATAAATTTTGTGTTTATTCGGGTGCATTTCCACTGCGACGCACACTCAGCCGCAGTCGGCCACGTTTAGTGGCCATGGCTAACACATACACATGCACCAAACACACAGCACCAGCGAACACACTGGATTTCCCCACTAGCTTTTGGGGCTTCATTTCTGTTTATGTGTGTGAGTGTATCTGCCACACAGGGAGACAGCCAGCTGGCTCGGGTCAACTTAACTTCTGCAGTTGGGCTTTAACTATATTTCCGTTTAAATAATTTTGAGGTGCTTCTTTGTGGTTAAGTCTTAGATATGTTTGTGGCCCTTTTTCCGTCTCTTCCTCCGCCGTCTGGGATTGTATTAAAATTCCTTCCCGACCGAAGTGGAAACGAAAGTAGAAAGTTGCCAATGAAATTTATTGCCATCGACTTTCCAGCGACTTATAAAAAGTTTGCTTTCAGCAATGTTTTCCACTGACTTCACCTTCAAAATGCGCGCCAAAGCCCCGTCGAGAGAAGGAAGCTGTGGCGAAACTTAAACCCTTTGGCCAATTTAATTTCCCAGTCGTGGTTGTTGTTGCCTTTGTGTTTTCCACACAAATTGGTTTCTCATTCTGCTTGATTTCATGCACAATCTGGAGACGAGTTTCTCCAGGTGGCATTCGCATATCTACACTGACTCCCCCTCCAGAACAGTAACAGTGAAAAAAACTAGGGCTTTCTAGTTTCATAGCTCTGATTGCAAGCGTAATAGAAATTTTAACAAAAGGGATTTGGTAAAAATAAGGACTTGCTAAAATGTTTCATAAGCTTGAAAGTAAAGGTATTTGAAAATATGAAACAATAAAAATTAGAATAGAAATAATTTATCTGCTTTACTTAACGTAAATCATCAGAAATTCTTATTAAATCTTTGTTTATTACTTTTGGTTTCCTATGTGGAGACAAATGTTTTTCTTTCCGTCCAAAGTACTTTAAGCGGAATCGTGGCACCTGCACGCTGGCTCAGACCACTTGACTTGTTATCTGCTTTTGGCCGATCAGCTCACTTGCACTTGTTGCCACTCGAGCTTCTTATTCGCTGCGTGGGCGTGGCTTTATCTAAAGCTATTCTGGGATATATATGTGTATATATATATATATATCCCGCCCGGGGTATGCTCTTATTTATTTAGCTGGAATTTCGAGTTTCTGATGCTTGCTCACGGAATCGAAGTGTGTGACAAAAGCAAACAAGCTGGCGCAACTGCACCATTATGCTGCCGCAACGGTTGCAATCCCCGGACGCATCCTGCGAGATGGTCCTTGTTCCTTGCAAAAATCTGGCAAGAAGTTTCTAGCCAAGATAAGCCCCTAAGAACCAATGTTGAATTTAACTTATCCATTCTGTAAAGCAAAAATGTAGATCATTAGCACAAAAACTTCAAACTAAAAATATTAACTATCTAAACAAGTTCAAATCGAAAGCGGATTATATCTTTACAAAAAATAAAAATGATATAATAAAAGTATACCATTCCTTTATTTTCGTTATGAAAGGGAATTTAATAGTTGTTAATTGTGAAAGCGGACCTAACAAAGCTGATGCCGCAGAAAAATATTTTCATAAAGTTTGTCTTTTAACTTGATAACAACACTGAATAACAAGAAGCAAGCAGAAACCAAATATGAAGATTGTACAATTGATTTACCATGTCCTTTAATGAAGGACCCTACTAGGCGCGAAAATATTTTTAGATTGCATTATAACTTATCCAGTTCGCTTTAATTTTGTTTTGCACACATGGTATGGTAATAGAGTAATGTCGCCTTTGCTTTCGCAAAAAGAAATTAAAATATTTATACGCACCCACATGGCGGGGCAAGGGGAGACTAGCATATTAAATTAAATATAAAACTACTCCAAATAACATCAGCAGGCAATTTCTATTTAAATTTCGCCTTGGGTCCATTGCTGCACGTAGAAGATAAAAATATATGCAGTAGTAGTAGTAAGGACGAAAAAAGTAAGGTACACGGTCCTGGGCTTTTGGGGCGTGGCAACAAACATATTGCTGACAGAGTTAAGCAACAGCTCTTCTCGCAGTAAATGAATGAGTGAATGGCTGATGATGCGCAAGTTTGTGTGAGCCGAGTGTGTGTGGGTGTGTGAGCATCCTGACTGGCTGTGCGTGTGAGTTAGTGTCAAGTCAGGGACATTTAGTAATTCCGCAGGCATATCAAGGACAACGTACTCATAAATACCAAAGGCAAATGCCACAGAAGCAGCAGCAACAACAACTGCATCCTTGTCCCTTCTCTTTCCTTACACTCCCTCTCACCCTCTCTCTCTCTCTCTTATTCTGCCTCGTCTGTCTGTTTGTATTTGTATGTATGGAATTTTTAACTTCATTATCGAACCCGGCTGCCATTTCCTCTTCCTTCTTCAGGGTTTCCTTGGCACGGAGAAAAATGTCGCCCAAAACTGTCATTAATTTTAATTGGATAACGAAAGCAAGTGAGATTTGAAATCACGCATTAGGGTGTAGCAACGTATATAAACACAGGTATCGTATTATTTTAGTACACACGGTTACCTAGTGCACTATATTAAGTCATTTGTGAAATGGAAAATAAATTACATAAATGAATAACAAAAAATCATGAATTTTTTAAAACTTAAATTAGTTATTCTCATTGTCCCACTCATGAACTCTATGTATCTCCCAATTATTGTTAGTTAGGTGGCCGCTGCTGAGTTCTTGGTTTTCATTCGGTCTCCGGACTTGCTTAGCATATTTCTCCGTGTAATCATTGTCTCCAGCAGCATTACTCAACATCTTTGGAAGTGCGAGGCTCAACGGCATGCATACCTAATGCCCAATGATGTGCACACGGGACCCTCGACGAGGACGACAAACGACGTGCCGCTTCTCCATCATTGTCGCTGCCAGTTGTCAGTCAGGGAGTGCGGAGTCCGTAGTGCGTAGTCTCCGGATGAGTGGATTCGCATTCGCAGTCGGATTCGGATTCCCGGGTGGATCCGTCCGCCTTGCAAGACATTTAAAAAATCATTAATCTCATTTCTGGCCAGGATGGCGTCGGGACTATAAAGCGGATGCCACTCGATGTACCACTGGTCGTTTCCTAATCCAATTGCTTGAAAATTTTTCAATTTTGTACCCTATGGCTTGGCCCATAAATTCATTTGCTGTCCGCCAATGTTTTGTTATTTATTCGACTCAAGCACGTTTTGCTGCGTGGCAATTTCTACACTTTTAGCGCCGCGCTGCCAACTTTTCGCAAAACCAGGACCTTAAAATGATATGCCACGCCCACCGCTCACAACTCGAAGTCCTACAACTGTAGAGGCTGTCAGCAGTCGAGCGGCACTGAAACTGAAAGGGCACGCGATTTATAGCACACCTAGGCGAAAGTTTTGCATGGGAGGTGTGTGTTTCCAGCACGTTTGCTCAATGAGCAAACAAATAGGGGATTGGGGATCCGGATTCGAATTCGGAATCGGGTACGGATTAAAAATTAGAATGGGAGGTATTACGGCTACGTCCGACCGCGAGAATGGGAATTGAATTTATAGCGTCTATTTATTTGTGCGTATGTCAATGCCAAATGGCGGTGGCGCCTCCAAGGTCGGCCACGGTGCGTATGAGTGATATTTGTTGTGGCTGGCTGCGCGCGCTCGAAAGTTAAATTTAATTAATTATGTGCCGCTGCCTGGAAAATTGTATATAGACTTTTCGCTAGCTGCCTGCCTGGCTGGGTTGGAAACGAAATGAATGCAATGATTTATGAACAATTCCCCGGGGGCAATGATTCGTTTCGCTATTTTGTCTGTTCCGTTCTGCTTTTCCAGCTGTACTTTCAGCTTTCGCTTTCTGCGTGCAATTTTGACGCGACGAGCGACTCAAAAGCGCAACATGAGAATTTATTTGGCTCACATTTGTCTTCCGCCGACACTCACTCACATGCACACACCCTCACCACCGCACTCACACACACACTCACATTGCCATGGCCGCTCCACATGGAACATTATTAATAGTTCTGGTGGCGCCTGCAATATCCTGTCAAATTAATTTCAATTTAATTAAATTTTTTCACTTCACTCAAAGCCAGAGAAATAAATGAAAAGTCCGTGTCAAATAAATGTTAAAAAATTGACTCATTGCAAAGCATTCGACCTCGCCGCACTGCCGTTTTCTCGCTCAACTCCTTTGGCGGGGAAGTCAGCGAAAAGGAATCACAGCTGCAGAAATATTTACAAGCATTTGTTTTGCACCCCTGACGTTTGCAAGTACGTGCGTGTGTGTGTGTGCATGGGTATGCGTGGGCCTGCGGCGTTGCGAATTTCTCACGCTTCGCAGTGAAGCCATTTTTCGCCGAAATCCCATCGCCACTGCACCCCAAAAACCTCCAGGAACTTGTGCTTGAGCCATTTGCCATCGCAATAGTTCAGCTTTCCTGCTGCTCCTGCTGCTGTTGCTCCAACGCTCATTTATCAATATGTCAGCTGTTGTATAACTATTAATGTTGCCAGCACTCCACCTCCGACTGTTTTCCTTCGAAGGCTCGCGTGGGTACAGTTGGGGTCACCAAAAGAGTTCAGAGAGTCAAAGTGTTTTATGTGCCCCCTTTCCCGACCGAACCGACAAATACTTTGTAGTGAAATCAATATTGCTTCATGAATAGAGGAAATACGTGAGAATATGGTGATTTCACTCTGGCAAACATGTGTATTTTATTATAGTTTTACGAGTATTTACAAAATCTAACCTAATGTCACAACCTCTAACCTCTTTTCCTATTATTAATATGAAAGTAAAACTGAACTGAACTGACTTCTATATTTTCCATCACAGCTGTGTATAGTCCGTTAAGCAAACTTAGCCAACTTAGCAAAACTTAGGAGGCATCAAATGCGCCCGGACTAATTTACAGCAATTTATTTTCATTCCACAGCCCGATGCATCAAGCTGGTTTTTCGAGAGCGAGACACATCTCGAGATTAATGCAAAATGCATTAGCATTAATAAATGATCGCTTTCAGTTGGCCGCCCGCTGCTCGCTGCTCGCTCGCATACTTGAATGATTGGCTTCTGCAGGCTTTGGACTTATTAATCATGCAGGCGAAATCAAATGTCAACGCTGCGTATGAGTGACGTTGCAAAAGGACTCTCTGCTGATTGAATTGCGCATTTGCCGTGATTCATTAAACAAAACACTCGATGCTTAATAAATGCACCCAAAGTGCAAATAAATGCATTTACCTTTAAATGGATTACCCGCTTAATAGAGCAGACTCAGCGCTTTGGCCGGTGGAAATTAAAAATGCTTTTTCATAAATGGTCCGAATGCGGCGGTATGCGGGGGTTTAGTGTCTGTCAATTCTCTGGCATTCTCTGGCTGCCTGGCATTTCATTTGATTGCAACAAATGGTGCTTCGGGGAGCTTCGTTGGGGGTGGAACTGGGACCCCACCCACATATATGGTACATATAGGGTCTTTTGTGTACTTTTATTTTCGCTACCCCCAAACCGGCATTTTCGCCTTATTTCTTATTTGCTTGTCAAACTCATCTGCGGCCCCGGAGGGGTGGGTAGGTGGGTTGGGAGGGCTTGTCATTCGGCATGTGGGCATAAAAAAAATAATTCAAATTATGGCAAATGGGACCAGATTTTAATAAAATTCAGCAACAAAAAGCAATGAAAAATGCAAGCAGACAGGACAGAAATCACAGAATCAGGAAATACGCACACAGATACTCGGCGAAATGTCAACAGTGAATGGTGAAAAAACGGAAAGAGAAAGATGGAAGCGCAGCAAAACTTTCCACAGAAGAAGCTCCGCAAATGACGCGTTATATCCGATACAATTTCCACAAATTAATTCGCTGATGAATTTTAAAGCATACGAGTATTTAAAACGGCTTCAATGCTTAATCAGGAAAACAAGAATTAAGCTCCCTACCGATACACTTTTTATTGAATATTAATTATTAACGAGCTGTTGCTGCTCGAATTTGAACTGCATCGCCGATAAGAGAGGAAACATCTCCACAATATGTAAATTAATAATAACATAACGAAGCGCACACAAAACAAGAAGGAACCGAAGCAAAACAAGCCGCATTAATTCATGAGGTGGCTGTCAATGGGATTTCCGGTTTGCAACTTCCGCTTTTCGCGCTACCCCAATGACAGGCACATATGTATTGCGTGAGCAGTGCCGCTGTACTGCTATCTCATTCACTATTAATGCAAAACTTGTATTGGTAAGAGCAAATTGAAAATTTAAATGAAAATTCCATTGTCAACATGTCACAGCAAATTAATGCGGCGCGCCAAATCCGCAGATTTCTGGTCGCAACCTTTTGAATTATTTAAAAATAAAAGTTAAACTGTTTTGACTTCAGCATCGGTTTGCATATATTGCGGAGAATTTTTTCAATGAAAGTGTTTTTTTAAGGGTTACAATTAACTTTAGTTAATGAACGAACTATTTGCATAACTTAACAAGCTTTAGCCTAACACTTTTTAAATAGTAAAGCCTTCGTGACAGGTAGTTATATCATTAATAAAATTTGCAAATAAAATTAGCGTGTGTAATTAGTGGGTATTATAAATTTTAAAATGCCTGATCCATTTCAGTCCGCCTGTTTGGATTTTGTTCTTATAATAACGGATTGCAAGTAGCCGGAATTAAAAGCAAATATTTTTCAGCCAGAAAAAACACTTAGCAACGAAACAAAATGAAAAGGGCGGAAAACGCGGAAAAGTACAAAAAGCCATACACTCAACAAGCTAAAATATTTGCTTAAACGCATATTTACTTGCCAAAAAAAGGAAACCGAGCAAAATTGGTTGGCAAACAGGGGCGGAACAAAAACATCAGCAACGCCAACATCATTTGCCGAAATCAATTTTCCCTTGCGACCGGAAAAAAGATGTATAAAATGCAGCAAACAAATCAAAATTACCAAACACAAATGCGCAGGGCGGCCAAACGACAAACGAGTCACAACTCCAATGTGTGTGCAACAGCAGGAAGAGAAAAACATGGCGCCACGTGGTGAGGGCGGAAATTCGAAGTGATTGCTCGAGCCCACATTGAAGCCCGGGTGGCAATGGGAAGTGGAAATCCCCAAGGAAGGGGGAGCCGCAGGGAGCCGCAGGGAGCAGCTGCATTTCCCTGCGAACTCTGGCCTCTTGCTGGCGAAATTTGAGGAGCATGTCATGCATTTTAAATTGTGCAATCGGGGGCACAATTAAATCCTGCAGCAAAATGCATTTTAATTACCCACCATTGCCGCACCAGATGTGCGTGTATTTGTGCTCGTTTGATCAACCTGTGGGGCTGATGGGGATTGCGGGGGGATTAAATTATGAACAGAGCGCTGCAGAGGCTCCTTTGCAGCTACAAGCGCCTGCGGGTCAGAGGTCATCGCTTGGCTGGCTCCGCACCTGGAGTGGCCGCTATTCACGTGGCCGCCACTGTGGTCAGTCGACCGCAATGCAAATAATTCACGTTAAGTCCGTGCAGTGCATCAAAGGAGCATCTTCTCCCTCTCTCTCTCTCTCCCTCTCTGGTATCCCAGCTCCACTGTCAGTGGAATATCGCGTATACGCCTGCGAAAGGCAACCGCATGTGGTCTCGGTCGTAATTTATGATTACAGGCACCTCAGACCCAGACCCAAACCCAGGACCAGAAGCAGATCCAGAACCAAACCCACGCCCACACCGCTGTAATACCCACTAGAGTGCGGCTGAGTGGTTCCACCCATCCGACACCGCTGTCATGGTCCAGGAACCAAAGAGGAGGACACTTACGGTGGTGCGGGAGTCGTCAACACTTTACGGCTATTAAAGGACTCGGCTTAGCCTGAATTAATGGCGGGGCATTAAAATCACAGATTAATGCCAGGCCTGTGCGATTTGTTTCACGGATCTGCCCCGAGCGATTTCAATAACATACAACAAAACTCAAACAGAAATGGAATAACAACTGCTCAAGTTTCGCCCCCAGAACGAGAAAAAAACACATAAAAAGTATAAAACTTTTGCCAACCTCATCGATGAGCTGATAAGTGGCAATTGAGACTTCACGCGTACGTGTGCGGGTGTATATCTCACTCTTTATATATGTATGTATATATATATAGGTATATATCGGTGCAAAGTGCCAAAGTTGAAAAAGTTATTTGCATGTAAATTTGTTGTTAAGATCACAAATGTAATACAAATAGCAGGAAAAAGCTCAAAGGCAACTTTAGACAAAAGTCAAATGATTAAGATGGCAAGAAAGTGCGGTCTTTTCGCAGATGGGCGGATGGTGATAAGCGAAAGGCTGCCTAATAGCCGGTTAAATGGAGAAAGTGCAAATGAAAAGAGTTTCATTAGCAAATGCTATGTGGAAAACCCTTCCACCGAACCTGCGCGCCAACACACGAACATTGATGAGAGTTTTGTTTAGCCGCACACCCACATACACCCACCCATACATTACACATCGCGAATGGAGGCGGTGTATTTCCGTTTCCGCTCAACTGGCAAAATTCATTAAGCTCGGCAAAGTGGCCGCCCATCCAGGCACTCCATCACAAGCTCACTCGATGGCTCAATCAATGCCGTGGGCTCAATAAACTTTCATTAACTTCATTCGTCACTCAGCCAGTCAGTCAGTCAGTCATTCAGTCATTCAGTTATTCAGCTAGACTGGGTGCGACCTGTAAGTGTTTTGTAAACATGACTTATACAATTGGCTGCCAACATTTTTGCACAAATGCATGGCCCCATGCCGACATATCAATAAACTGAGAGTTTCCCAATCGGAAATCAAATTGCAACAGCATCGGGAATAGGAGCAGTACACTGCGAAAATCATTCAAGCACATGTGACTAGTAAAGATATAAACCATTTCAGGCCTTCACTTTTATTAAATTATTTATTTTGTTGTGTAATATCATTCATCTTGTGGAAGGGAACAATTGTCAAATAAAATTTGCCTTTAGTTAACACTAAATTATATCTTTCCACATAAATAAATATATACATATTTTTATATATTATAAATATTTGTTATTTTCTTATATTTTTTTGTAACACATTTGAGTTGATGAGAACTAGTTACTGAAATTAGATTATTATGATAAATAAATGTCATTATTAAAATATCGAATAGAATAAAATAGAATAGAATACATAGATAGAATGACAAAGCAGATAGCCATATATTTATTCCCTGTGTAGTAGTGCACTCCCTTAAACTTAATGATACAATAGCCATATGTATACTCCCTGTAGTAGAACTCTTAGAGTGAATAAACTTGGTCCACGGGCAATCGGAGGGCCAAAACAGTCTGTCAGAAGGCAGGAGGTAAATGCAAAAATCCCAATTACAAGCCGATTTCGTGGGATCTGGCCCCGGATCACCTGAATCAGTCGAAAATTTAATTGAGCATTCAAAGACGCAGTGACACGTGCGACAGACGAAATGCGTCGCCAGGAATCGGGAGTTGCAGGGCCAGCCGAAGGACTCTGCTCTAAGCAATGCCAATGCCAATAGAATGGGAATGGGAGAACATCGAGACACCAGGTTCATTCAATCCCAGTGCCAAACTCGAATTGCTGCTGTCAGCCGGGAATGAGAACGTTGCCAGCAAAATTTATCCCTCAGTTTGTGTTTGTCACTCTATTCCGGCTTAAACTCCGGACTCAGCTGCTGCTGCTGCTCCTGGCATTGATCCTTCAGTTTTCTGCCAGCGGCAGGAGTCGTGAGTCGGGAGCTGGACCTGGGAGCTGGATGCCCAACATGATTGGCAGTTCAGGTGGAGGCTTAGCCCAGTAACGAATGTCCAAAATGCAACCATGTCCCGTAACCTGACAATTTTTTTCGTCCACACCTGACCCTGTTTACCCATCCTGCTTCAACAGCTGTCATCGCGCTGTCATTACAGCAAAATATAAGTTTGGTAACCATTATCACAGATATACAATAAAAGCTTTGTAACAGTATTTTAAATAATTCATTCATGAATATAATTTGATTAATCCAGTGTTATTCACACTAAGCCTCAATAAATTCAATTCAGTAAATGATTAGAGCTAATAAGACGACGAGCTTCGCAGCAAAATCATTACGTTCATTTGTTATTAATATTCCTCAATTACAATATGTTTAATCAATTACATTACTTGGAATTACATTAAATGGAAGCAATTCCAATTGAAGCTTGCCGCAAGGTGAAAACTTTGCCCTGGAACGTTTACTACCCATAATTAAGCTAGTTGTTTTACAAGTAAACAATTCAGACAAAAGTGATTAACACGAATCCACATAAATGTAATTTACTACGAAACAATGTTTTTTAAATGAGTATTAGGAACATACCAATGGTGCTTTTCTTTCCGTGTAATTCCCGGAGCTCCTTGGGCAAAGATCAATGCTCCGAACTGGAGGTCCTGGCCAACAATTACAGGCCTCTGGGGCAAAAAGGAGTGCTGATTTGGCTTCAAAGCCGTCACGTCGCCAACTAATTATCAACATAATTAAAAGGTGCCGTGACAATCCCCGGCGGGTCCGAACCACTGACTGATTATTGGCAAAAAGTGTTTAAGTGTATTTCATTTTACTCGGTGCAGTATTTTCCTTTCTAATTGAATCACGTTCGCCGCGGACTGGGACTTTGGCCAAAATGGGCTCTCCCCTCTGCCCCACATTTTTCTCACAGATAGTTCCTCCGAGGCAGACACGCCCACTTCAGCTGACTTGAGCCCACAATCAACACGCACGTGGGGCGTCCTGGGGGACGAGCAACTTAATCATCATCAAGTCAACATTAGTCACACCCACAGCGCGTTATCCTTCAGGCTTACACATGTGCCTGGAGTGGTGGCGGAGGTGCGGAATGAGACTCAAATGTCATTGCAAATGCCATTTGCAAGTCCCTTTGATGGCCACGACAATGAAGACATTTGGCCAAGAGAGCGAAGCCCAGCCTAGTGGCGGAACAACAACTTCTGCCTTTGATAGTTGCATTAAGCTGATAATTATGTCTAATGCTATTTGTTGATAGTTTAGGGGAGTCTGATCCTTGCGGGGATGTGGTATCTGGAGTGCAGTATTTAGTATTTAGGCCCAGCTCATCAGCTGCACTTGGTGATTAGCCAGGGTATACACATACATCTAAACTGTGGGCATTATCCAAAGCCGATGGGGAGGTGCGGGGATTCCACCTAGGTATCCATTTCAAAAGGTTAATTACGCACGTTTGCATATCACGCGCCACATGCCGACGCCTTCAATGTTTATCTAAATTGTTATTGCCACCGACAGTGGCAGTGGCATTGGCGGAATGCGTGGCCTGATTGGGGTGAATGGATAACCCTGGTTTCCCCTTCGATAACATTGCAATTTAATTAAGTCACGCAGCATTTCGATTTGAGCTTTAAATTAAACATGCACAGGAACTAGATTTCCCTAATGAGGGGCCAACTTGTTTGGACATTTGATTGGATTCAAAGCATCGTGCCCCGTTAGTTGTCGTTAAATTGGATTCTTTCGTGGTGCAGATGCAAACTTCTGCGGACATCGTGGTTATAAATGAGCGAAAGCTGAACAGATCGATGTTATTTTTAGCGATTTATTTCGCTTCGCCTTTGAATTGCTGACATATTAAGTATTTTTTGCCTGCTAATGCTCTAGATCGTTCTAAAAATGTTCCATTTACGAGTTGCAGTGAGAAGTTTCAGTTATGATGTAGTACATATTATAACTCGAATTATCCAATTTCAGATCGGACTTGTATCTCAATAAAAATATCAACGTGGTGTAAATTTAAATATATAAATATTCAATATTTTCATGCCACCAAATCAATTTATGTTTTTAATTCAGAACGTAGGTTACCTAGAAAGCATTAAAACCGCTCTTTTTGCCAAAGGTGTATTTTTAAACATTTAAATATCGTTAGCCTCTGTTTTCGCAGTGCCTGAGCTGTCTAGAACTCCGCTGTCAACCCGTTTCTTTGTTCGCCGCGCATCTGGGCCAACAAATATGCAAACAAGCGCCAAATTTTGCCTGCCTTGATGGAGTTGCTGCCGTGGCTCCTTGGGTTGTCCTTTGGACTCCTCGATGTGCCCTGTGCTCGGCTTGTTAGCCCGTCTGTCTGCGACTGAGTGTTGTCGTTTGTGCCACGTTTGTTAGAGGAGCCAGCCGAGCATGAGGCGATTGCCTCCTTGACTCCGGCACGTGCAGCAAAGTGACTTACTTGTTGTTGTGTTCCCGATGCAATTTGCTTGCACAGACAACTCGTTATTTTATTGTTTGCCTGCATTTGCATTATGCACTCTTTATGCACACTTTTACAACATAAATTTCCGCACTGCACTTCCGCCCCTCATTTCTTTTGACTGCCACCGTGCATTGCAGGTGACTAATTCGCTGTCGTGTCTTTGTTGATTGCTTATTTGGCAGCACCGCGCAAATAGCATTTTGTTGTATCTCACCTGTCCTACGCAAGTGGACCTCTCACACTCACCTGCTCTTTATTTTATGCCTCGCAATTGCAAATGTGCCACTGCAAACACTGCGTCTTCCGCTGGCCTTTGTTCAATTATTGCACTTCTGCTGCCGCATACTGAATCTCAAACTGCAAAATCCTTTTAGCGCTAAACAGCACGGCACATTAGAAACATTTTATTTTCGTTCTGGATGAGACAGTCGGAGTTTTGTGTTTTTTTCTTCCCCTTTCTGAAGGGCAAAAGGGGCATGGCAAGGCCAATCAGCTGAAAGTGTGGCATTTGAGGCGGCTTGTTGGCTGTTTTTATTTACTTTTTTCATCTTCTTCTGCTTGGTGTTGACTGCTTAAGAGCTTAAGTGATATTACACTTGAAGCGCAGCAATTTCGTCCGTCGAATGACGCAGAGTGGCGATGCGAATACATACGTTTCAGATTGAGAGTGAGATTGAGGAGTGGGCGGTGGGTAGGGGCGAAGGCTAAAAGCTTTTCCGCCCAGAAATGAGGAAATTTTGCGAAAAATTCTAAAGTGACACTGCGATAATCGCGTAATCGATGAAGACTGCCATTACCCAGGCAAGTCAATAAACAACGCTTACAATGGGTAAAAGTCAGCGGAGCCAATAACAGCAACATCACTCATACGCAAGGCACTCGGAAAAACAGGCTTTTAAATTTTGAAAAGTCAGCTTTTCATTTATTTACTAGCTGGGACCGTTCAACAGTTACCTTTTTCATCATTTGCCTATGACGTTCCTTTACTTGTACAGCATCATTTGGTTAAGAGAAATTTAAAAGAAGAAAGATATTTCTAGATGTTGAGTATACTCAATTAAATTATATTTTACCAGTTTAAGTAACCAATTTATGATATATAAATCATTTTATCTTCCACTTTAAAAAATTTGTTTCCGTTTGGTATAGAATCATGCTAATACTGTACCCATTCCTGTAAGGCTTCAACTTTCAGCAAATTGTGAGCTATTTAAACTATTTCACTATTTTAAAACTTGTAACTTTTTTTACCCGCTGATCACCACGTTCAGCTCCCTTCTTAAACAAAGGCGAACAGTTGGGCCTGCTTCCTGTTAGCCAAATATGTTCAAGTTTTGATTCCACAATTGGCAGCAGAAAGGGTCAGGCGCAGGCAGATTCAATTTGACAGTTGCGAGAATTCAATTTTCTTGTCGTCGTGTTGCGGATTAGTTTCGTGCTTGTCCTATTAGAGGCTGAAGGGAAGCGAGGGTCGGCACCACAGTTGGATAGCATTCTACTTCAAAGGAGGCAAGCTGCAAACTAAAGAAGTGTGTGCAACTTACCAATGCACACGCACAAATGAGAAAAGTTGCAAGTTCCGAAAAGTGAAGGAAACTTTATCCAACTGCTGGTGATGCTGATGCCCATGCTTTTGCGGCCCTCCGTCAGTCATGGCCAAGTAACCAAGTTTGCGGCCAAGTCATGTGCGTGCGGCATTGAAATGGAGGCGCCGGCAAGGGGAACAATAAAGAAATGGGATGAGTGGCAGCCTCACCAGCTGCAATCCACATCGGAAATTGGTACAATTTCCAAATGCATCGCATCATCGAAATGATTGACAACTCAAGGGTGAAACAAGGCATGTGGTCAAAATAGACTGTGGAGTGTCAAAGACTTTCGCAAAATTGGGCTGCAGCCACAATGGAAACTTTATTAATTGAGCTGCTTCCAACGATCAACGACCCATCAGTGCTGAGCCCTTAATATAGTTACTTTGAACCATTTAGTAACTGCCATGTATAGAAAATGAGTATAATAGGCTTCTAACTCGGTAAAAGGGAATATATATTAAATAGAAATAGAAATAGAATACAATGAACACCGCAAATCAACATAATTGATTGCAATTTCAAATTCCTTTTTTCATTACCAGGTGTAAAATTCCGTGTCATTTATTAATTTACCTAATTGGTTAACTTTGGTCTGCCACTAACGACCATCTAATATCTGATATTGGGCGGCACACAAAAGTATGCTACGGCTTTTGCCCCACATTGAGTTCACTTCACTCACAAAGGCTTGGCCTAGGAGAAGAGTGGACAAAATGACAACTGAATGGACTAGAAGATTGGAGTGAAAGAGGCTCAGCCGACTGACTAAATGCTTAAATACCTAAAACACCGAACGGATGTAGGAACAACACGCACCGGCAAACAGAGAATGGAAAACAATTTGCTGGCAACGTTTTGGGCTCATTGTGGCAGGTCTACATCTTCATCTTTAGCTCCCAAATCCACCAGCTCACCAGCTCCCCAGCTTCACCTTCTCCCCCTCAAAAAAAAACAAGAACCCTTTCACCACTCCATGCCAATTCCTCGCTGTGTTGTTTGCCGTATTTGTTGCGACAGTAGCCCCAAATCAAAACCGAAGCAGGTTGATGGATTACAACCAAAAGGCGGTAGCTTCACCAGATCTCCTCCTTTGGGCCATTGTGGGCGTGGCCAGGAGGAAGTAGAAAATGTGGCAGCTGCACGATTAGGCTTTTGTTTGGTTATATGTCGAATTTCAATGGCCACACCCAATCCAATCCTAGCCAGCCTTTGTATCTGCGGCTTAAGTGATTTGTGTGCCCTCGGGATATCAGCAAGTACGTTTAATGAAGTGAAGGGTTAAATTTGCCAAGGACTTTCGGCCCAGTCCAGACCGGCACCGAAGAAAATGGCAAGTGGAAGCCGCTTAGGCAAACACAAAGAACTTGCGCCAGCAAGGGGAATCAAGGCGGAAAATCTCATTCCATTCAGGCAGCTCAATTGGAGAAAGTGTCCGTTTCTGTCGGTTCCTTTAAGTAAAGTGCCCAATTTTAAAGCAAGAAATGATTTAAACCAAACACCACTAAAAAAAGATTTCTCTGTACGTCCATCACCCACTTTTTAGTTCAAAGTTTAGTTCAAATATTACAATTTTATATAAAATTTGAAAAATAAATAAGGATTAAATTACTTTGCAGTTTGCGGTAATTCTACAATATTGTTGTTTAAATTGTGCATTTATAAATGCTCATACAGCTGAGCTGAACATATTACTATTAAATAAAACTAACAGCAAAGAGTAAAGTTTTCATTCTGATCCACTAATGAATTTTTACCCTCACCCATTTAATCTTTTACTTTTTCATTGATCCCCAAAATAGTTTTCCCATTAAAACATTTTTTATAAACTGATACTTGTGATGTGTTAAAACTTTTTTTGAAACCTCATTTGGAAGAGAATGACTCTTACCTGTTCTTGCCAATTACCCCAAGCTGACTTTGAACGACCTTCACACACACTGTGCCGCGAACACATACACATACACATGCATGCATTTGCGCTGACGGGCAACTAAATCATTTATCATATCCAACGGCAGCGGCGCATTTCTCTCAAGTGGCGAATGTGATTGCGGCGAAAGGCCGGCCAACATCCATCCAGCCAACGAACCCTCATATAGCCATAAATCTGCGGACTGGGCTGGAGTTGCGGATATGCGAAACGGCGACCGGCAATGGCCACCATTTGTCTAATTTTAATGGGCATGCTAATAGAGCCATATTGCTGGTCAGCCGGACGGACCGACGGACGTACGGACGGACGGACACCTGACCATGACCCCTGGCGAATCCGTGGGGATCCTGGATCCGTTCAGTCGAGTTTTAATTTATGTGCGGCCAAAAGTTTTTGGCTCATTAAATACCTCAAAATGGCAAATGACTTACGAGCTGCCCTGAAGATGGAGATGCCGCTCCAGCGCTCCAGACGATTGACTTGCCTCCGGAACGTGCCCCATTTCCATTCCCATTCCCGTTCCCATTCCCCCTCGCGTACTCGTCGCAGTGGCCAGCATCCTGCTGAATCATTTGCCGATTTGCCGCTACGTGCCGCATTATCGGCCACAAAAAATCTCGGCCAGACGACTTTTCAACTGGCTGCCGCCATCGCTATTGATGAGGTCGAATTTAAGGTTGAGGAAATGGCCAAGACGCTGGGCCATATTTGCCTTTGGCTTTTTAATGAGTCGGGCTTGCTTGGGTTTCCTCCGATCCGCTTATCTGAGGTCAGTTTCCGCTGCTGGTCTGCAGCATTTATAAATGGGTTTCCCAGACATTTTTCGACCCAAAATCGAAACCAACCGAAGGCCCAAAAGAGGGCAATACCATATTATGGTTATTTATCTGTTTTAAAGTATTCAGAAGATATGATAATGCATTTCTACGTGCAAAGCGCTTCGTCACTACGTAGACTACCGCCAAGTGGTTATAGTTTTTTGTGCTGTAAAATTAGGAACATAATTTAATCTCTCATTGTGTACAATCTTTGAACGTCAATGCATATGTACGTTATCTTGAAGTGATTATCTTCTCAACAATTATTTTTTGTACAAATGAAACTGTAAACTTTTAAAGCAGTTCTTATGTTTGCGGTGACAATTAATATTTAACGTGCCCGCATTCATATATGGCATTAGCTAACACAATGCCACGCCCCCTTTTGGCAAACATTTTAATTCAATTTTCACACCTGAACACACAGCGAAATCCCATACAAAATACAAAGTGGTTGTAGTGGCGTTTGTTTAGCAACGAAAAGGACCTCAGACGCCGTTCAGCAGCAAGGATGAGGTCCTGCTAGTACTAAATACATATATTCACATGTGCTTACGGCAAATTTAATTTTAAAAGCAAACCCGGAAATACTATATGCACGCCGAATCTCAATCAGCGGGAAATGGCCGCAAACGCGCTGCACTTTTCCGACCTCCAACCCTTCTCATCTTCACCCTTCACCCTCCACCTGTCTACTGTAGCTCCATGTCTAATTGTGTGTGCTTTGTGGCCAAAACTATGGGGATGCTGTTGATGTTTTTGTACCACCCCTTGTTGCAGCACATTGGTGGCTCCCCATGTTGCCCCTTTTTTTGCTGGCTGCACCTACACCTAAACCAGCACCAACACCAACTCACTGGTCAGTTAATGCAGTTCCTGTGCGGCCAACAAAGTTGTGTGTTTTATTAGTTTCTTCTGGGGAAGTTGCCACGTATTGCGTTCACCGCCGATTGTTGTGCTGTAAATTGCATTTGTGGTCAACAAAAAGCATTTGCCGGACCTGAGCTTTATTTGTCGTGCATTTTTTATTCCGTATTCAACTAGGCTGCTTCATTTAAAGTGCCATTAGGCGTGGCTCATCCCTTCATTTGGGAAAACGCCACAGCATTACAGTTGCCATTAGCCAATGCAGCAAAACACATAAGCGGCAGCACTTACATATGTATGAGCAGATAGTCGCACACTTCCGCCTGTGGGTCGGTTGGGTTTTCCTTATTCCGCTCTCTGACCGTTTTCGTGCTACATTTTTCTGGGATTTTCCCTCAATTTGTTTCTTGTTTTTTTAGCTTTGCTCCAAATATTCAACACTTTCGCCCAGGCACCTGCGTTCGGTGCACCGTACAACCACAACCCGACTTCGTTCTGTCCTCTCAGGTTGCTCACTTTGGCTTTACTTTTTTTGTCGGGCCAGCTTCTGTTTTTGTCGGGCCAGCAGCTCGGGAGGTTTGTTTTTAATTAAAACAACAATGCAGTGCCAGAGCCACACTTCCGTCCGGCATCTAACCCGCTGTGCACCACCAAACCACCCAACCACCCAACCTGCATGCGAGCACACATATTATTTCCCACTCACCCGGTTAGTGAGTGACTTGTTGCTGTTTCGCTGGGGTTGTTGCTGTTGCAAGTGCTGCATGTTGCTGTTGTGCTTTACTTTTGCGCTTACAATTTCATTTGGCCCGGTTTTCCTGCCAGCCACCCAGACCCCGCCCTCGCCCTTGCCCCGGCTCCTTTTAGCCAGAGTGGCCTTTGTTTCGGCCTTTGCTTGTGTGTTTTGTGTGAAAAGTGATAAGTGAAATATGCTTTTTCAGCTGCATTTTCAATTTAGTCGTTCAATGCAATTCCAATTGGATATTGCCAATGGCCAAGTTACAAGCCAACTCGTCGCCCCACTCGGCTCCGCAAGGGGTAAGGTAAATCGAAATAAAAATAAAGGGTAAACAAAAACGTTGGCATAGTGTTTCGCCTTCTGAAATGTTCAAAATGGATCCGAGCTCAGACAGAAGTCGTTTAATTGAGACTGAATTAAAACGAATTCCAGCTGCATTGTCCGCTGAAGAGCTGAAGTGCCATCGTGACATGAAATCAGTATAAGCTGGGATTAGAGCAATCATTACTACACGGGAAAACAGATTCCATTAAATCTCAGAAGTAGGGGAGATATATTTCAGAGATGTACAAAGCTTCCCATAATTTAAAACTAAATACCGAATATTTGTATTGGATTATGAAATTAGTTATATATAAATGAAAGCATAATAGTAACAATCGTTGTAACATTAAATGCATGGATGAAAACATAATACGTTTTAATTCTTTCCAATTCTAAAGGCAAGTGCTTTAACTTTGGTGCATGTTTTCTAGCCATTTAACATACAAGTACTTGGGTGGGATGGGCCCTGTCCTCATCCGATTTTCACCACCTTAGCTGGAAGTTCGCTGAACCTGTTGACTAATTTCGAATGCAGCTCGCGACAAGACTCTACGTGGCCACCACCTGACAGCCACGTGACACTATCTTGCCACTCGCCCCTTCTGGCAGAATAATGGGTTTGTGGGCGTGGCACACGAGAACAAGACAAGCATTGTCCTGCCAAAGGACTTTGAAACGTTGGGAAAACTGCAAGTGGTGTAAAAAGTGCATTAGTGGGAATCATTATCTCAGCAAATGGTCATTTACTCCGCCTTGAAGTCGGGTTCATTGGGCTAAACGGAGCAGGCCATTCAGTGTATTAAATTGGTAAGGGAACCAGCACCCAGTAAGCCGTGTCATTTTTTCCGTTCGACATGTGTTTCAGGCAATTCAACAGTCAAGTACAACATTAGTCTCGAAAAAGAAGTTAGGCAAATTAGTTTAAATTATTGTTGAAAGTGCGAGAGTGAAGTCACATAGAAGCAACCAAGAGAAAGATGACTTTCAAGAAATTACTGTTTGTGTGCATGGGTAAGAAATTGCATTCTGTTTTCGATTTATTGGAAACTTGCAAGTGAACTTCCTCATTTTCGAAGGCAACTCGTGCGGCTCTCCGATGGCCGAGGTGATTATGCAGAATCTGATGGTTAAGACGAGTCTCTACTGGGAAGTGGATAGTGCTGGTCTGAGGACGTGGAACACTGGACGCCGACCTAACAAACGCTGCCTTCAAATTCTGCGGGAGCACGGACTGCGATCCGATCACTTTTGTCGTCAGGTGAACTCTTTTTTTGGCTAACCTATGAACTTCTTACACATGTGCTTATCCATATAGTTCACTGTGAACGATTTCCTGTACTTTGATTATATCGTGGCAATGGATGAGGCCGTGTACAAGGAACTACTGCTCTGGGCTGGGGAGAACCGGGCCGACAAACACTGCCAGGTGCTTCTGCTGAGTTCGTTCGGCAAAAATGGACTGCCTACCTATATAGACAGTCTTTCTCCTGTGAGTATACTTAGACACTAAACAACCTTACTAAATGTAAAGCATTTGCAATCTATCCAGACCCACAAACTGAAGAACTTTCGATCCGCCTATTACCGAATCAAAGAGTGCTGCAAGCAGCTCATCCTCAGCCAAAAGGTGGACATAGTAAAGTACGAGCTGCCCAGCACCGAGGACGATGATCTCTACTACTCCGGCAAGGAAAAGGCGCCGCCGGAGTCAGCTAAGGCGAACCACGTGCCGGATGCGAACCAAAACAGTTCCATATTTCTGCTACCCGCGGATATCAGATCCTCTGGAGGACTGAGGTCCTCGTCGACCGACCCATCCAATTCGAAGACCTCGATGCCGTCCTGCAGCCAAGGAGTACAGCGAAAACTGTGCCAGAAATGCGGACAGAAGTTTCTGGCTGCCCTTTAGTGTCACTGACTAATATTCAAAGGCGAATCAATTTTTCTCTAAGATTACGTAGCGTATGAAATAAAATGAAATTGACTTTTATCTGGCAGCTGTCCGCCGTCCATTAGCCTTGCCAGCCATTTTGATGAACGACTAATTGGCTTAGAAACCACCTATAAAAGGCCGGAAACGCGGCCTCTTGGCTCAGATCTAGTTCGATGAGCCATCGTTTAGTCGAAGGGGTTGCGGGTAGCTGAGCATGGAGCGCAGTCATTTGCCAGAGACGCCATTCGACCTGGCCCTTTCTGGGCCCAGGTTCCAGGCCCAGTCGAGCGGCAATGGTTCCGTGCTGGACAATGTGAGTGATTTCAATTTATCATGGGATATGGGGAAACTAAGGTTGATGCAGCAGATTTTAGTACTAGCTAAAGAAAAATATGAATAATATCTTCATTTTTGGATCACTCTTCATAAATTGGTTTCTATTCCCTCTATAATTTGATTCATATTCAATTAATGTGCTAGTCCTTGAACGAAAGTGGGTGAATACAAAACATTCCTTTGGACTGGCACTTCAACTTATCACCTCCTCGAAATTCGCAGGTGCTGCCCGACATGGCGCACCTGGTGAACCCCTACTGGAGCCGCTTCGCGCCCATGGACCCCATTATGAGTAAGATCCTCGGAGTGTTCACCCTGGCCATCCTGATCGTCTCGTGCTGCGGCAACGGAGTGGTGGTCTACATTTTCGGAGGAACAAAGTCGCTGCGCACGCCGGCAAACCTGCTCGTTCTCAACCTGGCCTTTTCCGACTTCTGTATGATGGCCTCCCAGTCGCCGGTGATGATTATCAACTTCTACTACGAGACTTGGGTGCTGGGGCCGCTGTGGTGCGACATATATGCGGGATGTGGATCGCTCTTTGGCTGTGTGTCCATCTGGTCCATGTGCATGATTGCCTTCGATCGGTACAATGTGATCGTGAAGGGAATCAATGGCACACCCATGACCATCAAGACGTCCATAATGAAGATACTTTTTATCTGGACGATGGCTGTCTTCTGGACTGTTATGCCTTTGGTAGGATGGAGCGCCTACGTGCCTGAGGGCAATCTGACTGCCTGCAGCATCGACTACATGACGCGTCTGTGGAACCCCCGGTCATATCTAATTACATATTCCCTCTTCGTGTACTACACTCCCCTTTTCCTCATCTGCTACTCCTACTGGTTCATTATAGCCGCCGTCGCCGCTCATGAAAAAGCGATGCGGGAACAGGCCAAGAAGATGAATGTGAAATCTCTGCGCAGCTCTGAAGACTGCGACAAAAGCGCCGAGGGAAAGCTGGCCAAGGTGGCTCTGACTACAATCTCCCTCTGGTTTATGGCGTGGACACCATACCTAGTCATCTGCTATTTCGGACTCTTCAAGATCGAGGGTTTGACCCCACTGACGACCATTTGGGGGGCGACTTTCGCCAAGACGAGTGCCGTCTACAATCCGATTGTGTATGGCATTAGGTAAGTAACAAATAACACTAAAAATAAAAAAAAAGGTCAGTAAAAGTATATCATTAATATGTATTTTTTTTAATCTCTATAGTCATCCCAAATACCGCATAGTTCTCAAGGAAAAGGTAGGACTTTTTGGCCATTTTAATGTTCTCGACTAACCCTTCTTCGCCCGTTAGTGCCCTATGTGTGTGTTTGGCAATACGGATGAACCAAAGCCGGATGCACCCTCTTCTGATACGGAAACCACATCTGAGGCGGATTCAAAGGCTTAAGCAGTAAAAAAGCAACGCAATTGCCTGCGAAGGGCACAGAAATGTAAAAAAGTAATGCACTATCATAACGTGATACAAAAATGTAAAAAAAAAATTTAATAAGCCTTACGGATTAAAGTTAGTTTGAAAATTGTTTTAAAACTGTCTTATTTGTAATATTTTTACATACAAAAACGTAGGTATTTCAAAAGACTAAGTGGAGATTATTGGTTTCTGGGATACGCCAAACTATTCATTATGCAAATGTCATATACATATAGCCATACCTATCATTATACCCGTTACTCGTAGAGTAAAAAGGTATACTAGATTCGTTGAAAAGTATGTAACAGGCAGAAGGAAGCGTTTCCGACCATACAAAGTATATATATTCTTGATCAGGATCAATAGCCGAGTCGATTTGGATATGACCGTCTGTCCGTCCGTCTGTCCGTCCGTATGAACGTCGAGATCTCAGGAACTACAAAAGCAGAGATGTAGAGAAAGTTGAGATTAAGCATACAGACTCCAGAGACATAGAAGCAGAGCAAGTTTGTCAATTCATGTTGCCACACCCACTCTAACGCCCACAAACCGCCGAAAGCTGCCACGCCCACACTTTTAAAAAATGTTTTGATATTTTTTCATTTTTGTATTAGTCTTGTAAATTTCTATTGATTGGTCAAAAAAGTTTTTGCCACTCCCACTCTAACGCCCACAAACCGCCCAAAGCTGCCACGCCCACACTTTTGAAAAATGTTTTGAAATTTTTTCATTTTTTTTTGTATTAGTCTTGTAAATTTCAATCGATTTGTCAAAAAACTTTTTGCCACGCCCACTCTAACGCCCACAAACCGCCAAAAACTGTCAGTGTTGAAGACCTCCTTCGCACTTTTACTAGCTGAGTAACGGGTATCAGATAGTCGGGGAACTCGACTATAGCGTTCTCTCTTGTTTTAAAATCGAAAAGACTTAAACAGCGACACCATTTAATGCTGACGTCCTCTAAGATTGCAAATGATTGAACTTGTGACTGGAAATATGCAAGTATTTTGCTACTCGCTCATTGCATTCTCATTAGTCCCCCTGACCTAAAACTCTCGTAATTTCGAGATTGCACCAAGGAGGGCCCTCCAGCGTGGCAATATCCACAATGCCAGTCGCAGGGTTCAACTCTCTGGCGTCTCTGGCGTCTCGGGCAGATTCATCTTCATTGACACACATTTCTACGCAGCTAATGTCGCTATTTGCTTTGTGAGGGTTTTGTCTCGCGTCTAATGATTATAATTACGAAACAGCCACCTCCCAGACCTCCTCCCACACCACGCATTGCCTAATGAGCACTAGAATGCCAACCAAGCTCCACAGCCACCGAAATCACACCCACCCACCAGAATGAGATGAAAAGCTGCACTGACGGGTCTCGAGTTGACTGTCTAATTAAAGTACATCAGAGAGCACAGGGCGCAAAGAAAGCAGACTTGATGCCTGCCAGCGATCCTGGCCAGTATATCATCACCAGGGTATCATCAGTGCCAGATGTTAAGTCTGCTTGCTCCGCTGGACCGTCGCTCAGTGGTAATTTGAAGGAGGGACCTTAGCCTGTCTATGTGCAGCTGGATGACATGCTGGATGCAGTCGTTGAACTGCTGAAGATGCTCACCACCGTAATATCTCCGGATGCATTTGCTCGTTTCAGTGTATGCACTGTCCAATATTTCACGGGCTGCCACCTTCTTCTGGTTCTCCAGCTTGCGGACATAGAAGTCGTCGATCTGCGTATCCACGTATTTGGCAGCCTTCGCGGCCTTCTGTATTCGATGCCGGTCGGTGTAGTTCATCTTGGAGGCCACAACTTTGGCCATTTCATCCCATCGCGGATGTGCTGCTATCCATATGGTAAACAAAAGTGTAAGCAAAATAATACCAAAACTGGTTGACAGCCAACCCATTGTATACTTAGTATTCGAACTAAAAATGTGTAATTCTATGTAGAAGGCAATTCAATAAATCACTGTCATTGGCAGCTCCTTTCTAGGCATCTCGTGACTAAAACAAAATATGCCTCAAATAACTAGCAGGACTGCAAAATAACAAAACCAATTTATCAACTCTATTGGCTTTTTAATATTCTGAAAAGTTTCACAATATGTATAACTTAATTCATAATAAAACTGTCGTTTTGAGAAACATTTTAAGATCGTAGGCATTTCTTTAGCAACACTTTAGTGAGATTCTAAAATATTCCTCTTTGCTGTTAAATTTTGTAAGATGATTTATTTGTATGTTATTTTTAATCAGCAGAAGAAGCCAATTCGAGAGGCTCCTGAGGTGGCTCCATAAATGGGCCAGTGTTCCGCGGCCAAGCGATCCAAAGCAGTATAAAAGCCAGCAAACACGGCCTTAACACAAGTCTTGTGAAGATCGACATTTTGGGTGGATTTGAGCTCAGCCTCGCAATGGGATAAAGCCAGTTTCAAAGTGTCCAGTTGGTCCTTGGCATCGTTCTGGGCCTCAGCCACATTGGGTAGCTTTCCTTGGGCTACAACCTGAGCGATTTTGAACTGTTCATTGGCCCAATCAATCGACTGTTGCACGGCCACATTTTGGCCAACCGATTGTCCGGTCTATTGGGATCAAATATACAACAACTTATTATTTATAAAGTCTTTTTGAGTTTTATTTTCCATTACCAAAACAACCAAGACGCAGAAAGTTATTAACACTGCACCCGACATTTTCTGGAAACTTTCAATGACCGACTGAAGCACAATTCAAAAATTCTAAAAACATCCACACCTATCTTCTGTTTGCGCTTTGATAGAGTTTACAGCCTCCTCTACCTCTCCATCTATCTGAGTGCGATACAATACGATAGCCTCAACCCCATTATGTTTTATGTTGGTCCATAAGCGTGTATTTGCCGGATTAATTAGATAACTTTATCAGCGGAAATGGCACTCGGCGATCAAATAACAGTAGCAAGTGCTAATAGCAAACTGCGGATAAACACCATCCAGCTCGTGGGTGATTCACTATTCACTATTCGATTGGAACTTTGGTCGACAACGGATTTAGTTCCGCACTAATTTTTGCGACCCACAGTATCGTCAAATAACAAACGAACTAACGAACTTTGACACGGGCCCAAGCCGCATAAATGTTGTTGCCTACTTTCGGGGGCACACAACTTTTGCATCAAAACAAAAGCCGCAAACCGAAAACAAATTTCCATACATGCACTTTCCGAAGGGAGCGAGTGTGTCGCATTTTGCTTTTATTTTTCATTTTTCCTCCAACCAATTTCGGATTTATATGTACTCTTAGTTGGGCAGTTGCGGCTGGATTTCATTCTGTGCTCGGAATTACCATTTTTTGCTGCCGCCTGAATTTCAAATGCCGCAACTTTTACATTACCAAAACAGAGCTTAAGGCGGTTCATTCGTTTGAGGTTTAGTTTCGGAGGGTTACTCGATGAGTTCGCGGCTAACACTACACCAAAGTTGGCCAAGTTTCCACCGCGTTGGGTCGAAGGTCGATTCCGAAAAACTCCCATTAATTGGCCCAAAACTTTTCACTCCCCATCTTGTGAAGCGGCCGGTGTTGTGTATGTTGGAAATTTACATTTAATTACATATTTCAATCTGAATTCAAACTCGCCCACTCAGGCTTTGTTCGAGGCTTAGCCCACTTCCAACATCCAACAACCAATGGCCATTTGGACATTTGGTTATTTGTGGCCGGCCTTAGGCTCGTTAAGCCAAGCCATTTAATAACCACAGGTCCCAAGCCCGGAATTCGAATTCAAATGCAAATCCAAAAGCCATATCAAATCGAATCGATTCACAGCGAAGCCGATGCAGTCAAAAGGGCAGGACGGCCGGCAATTTGAGTGAGGACATTGGATAATTGGAGCTGCACTGGCACTGCACATAAATCAACATTGCCGCCGCAACTGAACGCCACTCAAGCGAGCTGACTCCCGACCCTCAACTTAAAGGGCTCCAATTGAGAAGCAAATCATGCACTGGAAACAATTGACAGCGCCAATTGATATATGCATAAAAGGACTGTCATAACCTTTCGAAAAGGGGTGGGTCGGGGGTAGGGGAGGCCAGGGAAACAAAGCCCGCAGCTAAAGCAAAAGAACTCAGTGCAAATATTTGGCCAAAATGCGTCAAGTTCCTGCGATGGCCAAAACGGCTCAAGGGTGCGTCGAAGTGATGACGCCTTAGCCAATATATATGGGTGAAATTAAATCACTCGGTTAAAAGTATTTTTGATAATTTATAATAAAGTTCACTTACTTAATGCGTCCTTTACATACAAGATAAAAATCATGACATTAATTCATTTATTTGTTGTTTCATTGTTTTAAATTATTTTTAATCATTCATTTTTGTTAATACTTGCAGAATACGCAGAACGTACTATATGTTTTTTTTAAATAACCTAATAAAAAAGGAACATATTTTTTATCGTTATTTATGTTTTAACTAGTATATAACATATTATAGCTGGTTTCCCTAGGATGGCTGCACTCTTCTTCCAAAGCATAAGCATGCTTTTAGTCGAGGTCGATGCGACGGAACTAGGATTTTCGTGGTGGTGACGTGAGCAGCCAAGTATTTGCGCCCCGAAAAGCGTCAAGAAGGCAACGCCAAAATTTGTAATTCCCGATGGGAAATTTAATAAAGCAGTGGAATGCAAAGCTCGGCCGGCCACATCAAAGCATGTCCTAGGTCAGGAGTCCCCTGGCACCACCTCTGCATCCCCAAAAACCACCATAAGAAATTCCGGCATTAAGCTTATTTAAATTTTATTGCATCTATTTTGGTCGATTGCTAAGCTAGGAAGGGCAGCGAGAGGACAGGACTAGGATCCTAGGCAGGAGCTGCTCCTGCGGGACTGGCGGTGGCGGCCAAGCGTGTCTGCCACTCGTCATCGATAGCCTTCAGCTGGTTCTTGGCAGTGGTCAACAGAGGCTTGACGCAGCGGATCTGCAGCCAGGGCAAAGTGGCGTTTTTGCAACCATCGATCGACTCCTGCGAGGTGGCCACCACATCCTGGACGCGCTCCGCCAGGTCGGTGGGGAAATCGGGCTGGGCAAGAAGGCGCTCGGCTTCACGTTGCAGGACTATCGACTGGAAGAAGGAGGAAATCGAGGCGCCTCCAAAGGGGGCAGATGGAGCCACGGGAGCGGCTACTCCGGCAGCTGCTCCAGTGCCCGCTCCGCCGAAAATTCCATTTAGGAAGGGATTAAAGGCAGCCGCATACGGATTGGCAGCGGCAAAGGGATTTCCGGCAAGGGGATTACCAGCAGGAGCTCCAGGGCCCTTTCGAGTAAATTATGATAATTCGGTTACATAATAATCCACTTAATAGAGGGTGGCCATAACTCCTCACCTGTGCGCTGATGCAGGCAATGCTGGCAGCCAGTAGAATAATTGCGAATTTCATTTCTTTTTTTTATCTGAGTTCAGTTGGTTCTCAGTCGTTGGGTTTCGTCGAGACTAATTGCCAAAAGCAGTGCGGTTCGCGGCTTTTATACGCCATTAAAAACACGGCGAGACGATCTTATCTCTGATATCTTAACCATTTCTACTGCGATTGAACTGATTTACATGTTCATTGTTTGTTCGGGGGTGTTAAGTACCTCTTGGGGGTTATCTGTTCAGATAAAGCCGCTAAAGGCTATATAAAGGAATGTGGGAAATTTGCTACTTCATGCCGTGGACGTCACTGGTTTTTACAATTCAAATAGGGTTTATCTAGAGCTATTTGGCACCTTCTGGAAAGATAAATTTGATTGCTATGCTACTGGTTATTTTGCACAAAGTGGCAATCAGGCAAGAAGATATTTTCATTTAATTTCTGAGTCATTCCCTTTTTATCTTACAGTAACATTCATTTATAATTGTAACTGTGCAGCTTTACTTTTGTTGAGTCAATTTTTTATCACTAATGAATAATTAAATGTTTGGATTTTGAGCGCCAAAATTTGTAGCTGTAATATTAACAGCACGTACAATGACAGAAGTTGTGACTCAACATATCGATATTGACATCGTAAATGCTGCTAATCAGCTGTTAACATTTTAACATAGCGGTACAAATTCAAATTTAAAACACGTTAACCATATACGTACGAAGTACTTAGTATTATAAATGTAAATAGTGAAAACCCTTGCACAAGTATTATAAGTTATATGAGTTATAGGTTTCTGCCTTATTAATAAAAATAGCATGTAATACTTTTATCATATATTTATTACTTTTAAAAATTAAATAAAAAAAATAAATGTTTAGGCCATCATGTAGCCTTAACATAACCCTAGAGATGGGCGTATCCAGTGTATGTCTGTTTTAGCATTGGAAAGAGTGTGGTATTTTACGCGAAATCGGCCACACTAAGAGCTTCTGTCAGAGCTATCGATAGTCCCGCAGCTCTAGTGGCTTAGTGCCGTTGAAAATTGTTGTACATAGTCAAGATATTGATTTTTGCGAGCCGAGAGAAAAACGCGACCCCAGAACCCCCGCCCCCTGCGCGCGACTAGTAGTAGTAGTAACGACTCACGGTCCTTCAAACATTACGCAGCCCAAGGTTCTGGAAAAAATCGAAGATTACGAGCAGAGCAACAAAAAAGGGGCAGAACGTGCAGAGCAAGCGAAGCGAGTGAAAGTGCCCGCAGTTCCGCAGTCAGCAAAAGTAGAACTCAAACTCGAACTCCAAATCGGGTTACAGTTCTTCAAGCCAATCCGACTCGCAGCCTCCCCTGAGCAGTTGAAGAAAATAGAAAAAGAACCCCCGAAAGAACCCCCCGCGGAGAAGGAACGGAGAAAAGTGCAGTCCGCGTAAGTCTTCCAAACGTAAACGTTTTAAAAATAGACACTCTCAGCCAGTCAGCCAGCAATCCATTGAACCCATTGATGAAATTGTTGATTAGATGATATTGACATTGAATTTGAAATCGAGTCTCGACTAACCCAACCAACCCGTTCACAGCAACTGCGTCGAGTGCCCCAGACCCAATTTAATCAGAGGAAAAGCAAAAGAGGCAGCAGCAGCCATGGCTTTCGCCGGACTCAAAAAGCAGATCAACAAGGCCAACCAGTACATGACGGAGAAGATGGGAGGTGCCGAGGGCACCAAACTGGACATGGACTTCATGGAGATGGAGCGAAAGACGGACGTTACCGTGGAGCTGGTGGAGGAGCTTCAGCTGAAGACGAAGGAGTTCCTGCAGCCGAATCCCACGGCTCGGGCCAAAATGGCAGCGGTCAAGGGCATCTCGAAGCTGTCCGGACAGGCCAAGTCCAATACGTATCCGCAACCGGAGGGCCTGCTCGCGGAATGCATGCTGACTTATGGGAAGAAGCTCGGCGAGGACAACAGCGTGTTCGCGCAGGCGCTCGTCGAATTCGGCGAAGCGCTGAAACAGATGGCCGACGTCAAGTATTCGCTGGACGACAACATCAAGCAGAACTTTTTGGAGCCACTGCATCATATGCAGACCAAAGACCTCAAGGAGGTAATGCATCATCGCAAGAAGCTGCAGGGCCGGCGGCTTGACTTCGACTGCAAGCGTCGCCGGCAGGCCAAGGACGATGAGATTCGTGGTGCCGAGGACAAGTTCGGTGAATCGCTTCAGCTGGCCCAGGTGGGCATGTTCAATCTGCTCGAGAACGATACGGAGCACGTCTCCCAGCTGGTCACCTTTGCCGAGGCACTATACGATTTTCATTCGCAGTGCGCGGATGTCCTTCGAGGCCTGCAGGAGACACTGCAGGAGAAGCGCTCCGAGGCGGAGAGCCGGCCACGCAACGAGTTCGTGCCCAAGACGCTGCTCGATCTGAACTTGGACGGCGGTGGCGGCGGCCTCAACGAAGATGGCACGCCGTCTCACATTAGTTCGAGCGCCTCGCCGTTGCCCTCGCCGATGCGCTCGCCCGCCAAGTCGATGGCCGTAACGCCGCAGCGCCAGCAGCAGCCCTGCTGCCAGGCCCTCTACGACTTCGAACCGGAGAATCCCGGCGAACTGGCGTTCAAGGAGAACGACATCATCACCCTGTTGAATCGCGTGGACGACAACTGGTTCGAGGGCGCGGTGAATGGCCGCACTGGCTACTTCCCGCAGTCCTACGTTCAGGTGCAGGTGCCCCTGCCCAATGGCAACTAGGCTGTTCCTGTATTCCTCGTATTGATCCTGATCCCGCACTCCCATCCCTTAATCTATCCCATCCTATCAAACTGGCTGAAGACGTACGTAGATCGCTGATTGGAGAACAATAACCTTAATGTTGGTTTCGCCACAAGAGGCGCGAAATTGGGCAGCCGAGCCGATGCAGAAGCAGCAGCAGCAGCAGAGGCACATAAATGCAAATATATATATAGTTGAATTAGACGAGCAGGTTACTACGATTACGGATATTACGATACGGCTTAGCTAGCACACAGCAGGCTAAATTCATGGTGGCCATAGAGCAAGCTAACTAAATTTTATGTGCAAGATTATACCAGTTGGCAACACAATAATTAACAAATTAACTACGAGTTAAATTAATGTACGTATTAACTAACTAAATTTACAAGATGTTACGCGCGCAATGCCACTTCCTTGCGTTTTTAATTTTGATTCTCAAGCGTCAGCGTTGTTGTTCGTTGCAAGTGCGAACTTTTAGTGCTACTTCACACAATAGATCACGAATTAGAACAGTTGGCCGGCGGCATAAGCAAACAAAACACTAGCTAATTAACTAAATTACCCGTAATCTTTATCACCCACGGATGCGCGTCTTTTTTGTCTTTCCACCTGAGTTGTTTTTACCTTCAAGTCTTCGACTTTTATCCGGTCTCATCGTTGTAATTTAAACCTACCTATGCCAATGCGCTATCTATGCAAAGTCCCTTTATAGGCTAACGCTACGTATCCACATCATACGCCCACATATATTTATTATATACCCGAAATACCTATACCTACTCTACCTACGTATATTTGTGCAAAAACAATACTCCCCACACTCTATTCTAAAAGGCATACGGAATACCGTTCTTGATGTTCGTTGTTCAATGTAAAGAATAATTCAATATTTCAAGGATGAAACAAGCGAAATTTGTATCCTACTTTTTGCTCCTTTTTATGTGTGTTGTTTTTTTGTTAATTATATACATAACAACTATATATATATATATTAAATGAAATCAAATATATGTATAAATATATTTATTAAGCGTATTATCTACATGTATATTTATTATTATGTATTTATTATAAATTATACTGAGCAGCAACGTAAACAATATAAAGAATATTTAAACGATGATAACAGATAAACAGTACTAGCGGCAAGTAAATGTAACAGAATCCTCCTAAACAATACCAACAAGCATAATACTAGTTAAACGATTTCCAAAAAAATGTTGATAATAATAACTTTAAACGTAAGCAAAATCCAGTCAAGTCAATCGAAGCATAGCAACACTTACAAACCTACTAACGCGTTTACCAACCGCAATTCTAGATCAAATATTTACATACTTAACGAGAAATCCAAACCAAAATCATACATTTTCGACGGCAAACCGATAAAATGATTAAAATAGTCTCATGTTGGAAAACAGCAACGGAAACAGCTATGCACGATATACGAATGTATATACGTTTAGGAAAGATATACACAAGATATATTTACGTATATGCAACTTGTGTTGATAATAAATTTGTTAAATGCCAAAAAAAAAAACATTTAACAGAATTATATTTGAGTGCGAAGATGAAACATTTGCCTCGTGGACGGACAGACTGTCAGTGCGAACATTTCCAGAGGACCCCATCTGGGGATCCTCAGCATCGCCTGGAGACTATCTTTCCATGCACACACACTTGCCCCACTGGACGGGCCGAACTTCAAACAATAATTATTGTAATTTTGCATTTGTGTGGGCGGTAACTTGAATAATATACATTATAAACCATATACATATAATAATAATTACGCTAAAACTGAAGACCCTAATTTATGCAAACCAAAATTAATAAAATTTAATTTTTAATGTGTCTTTCGTTCAAAGTCATAACTGAGAAAACACAAGCAACCGTCCTTTACTCTTTGATATTTGCCAGCTGACCTTAAAACGTGCTGCCTGTTGTGTAACACTGACTCGGATGCTGCTCTACTGTTGCTGGGCACGGGTGGGGTATGATGGGGGATCCGGAGGCGCCACCAATAAACTACAACAGAAGCATGGAAATCTTCGATTTTCCACACAGACACACGAGCGGAAAGCAGAAAGCGGGAGCCACTCCCAAGGCCCCTCCCCCACTGGCCCAGTGGGCATGACATTGAAACGTGACGCAGCATCCACCCCCTGGAGCCCATCCCCCAGCCCAAAGTGGCTGAGGTCATGCTGCCAGGACACGATAGGGAATTCAATCTTCTTCTTTGACATTTCTGATTGCCGTTTCTAGGCATTGCGAAGGTGGAAATCAAGGCAATCTTTCGCCGTGTTTTGCTTGTTTATGAAAAGCATTTAAAGTTTTCCTTTAATGTAAACTTTAAAATGTGTTCAAAGAACCCAAATGCCTCTAGACAAGTGTTTGTATCATATTATTCTCGTTATTTTCGAAAACATTGCTCTTTTTATTGGCTATGATGTTCACAACTGTTTTATTAATAGCTGCTTATGGGTTGTCCGCTCACTTCAAAGTAAAACGAGTATAATTATCAAAAGTGTTACAGTTTACTTTATTTTGTTATTAAAGTTTAAGATTTGGAGCTCGATCAGGTAAAAATTAAATTATTTATTTCTACCTTTTGCAATTCTATTTCTATGACCGAAACTGTAAAGGCATGTGAAGTGAAAAACAATGGCATGGTTGAGTTATCAGCACTCTGAGGTGTTTTTATTAGACGTGCGATAAGACAACAAGCCCAATCTATAGAATACTTAGTCGGACCTACCTATGTCAGGACCACATACTCCTCATACTGGCCGAGGACCCTTCGCTTGGACCTCTGCAGCGCCTCATGGCCCAGGGTCAGGCAGGCAGGTTGATCCTTGAAGACGCCCTGCTCCTGGAGGACTGCGTGCGGAGCACATCGCCAGGGATCTTTGGTGGCCACCTGCCAGTCGAAGAGCTGCTGACGAAGCTGCTTGAGGGTGCCATTGTACTTGGCCTTCTCGGCCAGATTAATGCGCTCCAAGGGATCCGTCTTCACGTCATACAGCTCCCATTCAGGTCTCTGGTAGTACTGCAACAACGATCGATACCACGGCAGAGTTTGCTTGTTGAGCGTGGCATTCAGTATTTGCTGGAAGGTTGGGGAGGTATAAAAGTCCTGATCGATGGGGAAGTCTGCCCAGTAATTGACGTTATGGATAAGCTTATAGCGCCTGTTCCGCACCATTCTCATGGGATAGGCCATGGTCACCTCGTGGTAACTGTGACTACCAAACACCGAGTCGCTCTCCTTGATCGGAGGTTCTTCCCGCAAAACAGGGAGTATCGACCTCCCAACGATCGTGGTGTCGTTCGGTCGGGGAATCTGAAGGGCATCGAGTACACTAGGGTATATATCCAAAAGACTAACCATGGCAGCAGTGGTTTCATGATGGCGATCCTCCTTCTTTGGGGAGTTTATGATCAGGGGCGACCGAATACCATGCTCATAGAGATTGGTTCTGCCTCCGGGAAATGGTGGTCCATTGTCGGAGGTATAGATCACGAGTGTCTGATCTGCCGCACCGGCTGCTTCCAGCTCCTTCAGCATCAGACCCACTCCCTGATCCAACCTGGAGATGGTCATGTACTGAGCAGCCAGTTCCTGACGCACCACGTCCGTGTCAGGCAGCCAGGCGGGCACCTCCAGGTTACGCCAATCGTAGTAGATGGGCTTCCAGTCGGGAATGCTGCCCATACCATCCTCACCGCTGCCCCAACGCTCACAGAATTCTCCAAACTGCGGGGTGATGTGGCCACAACGATGGGGATCATGGAAGCCCACCATCAGGAAGAAGGGTTTTTTCTCGTCCTTGGCCTGCTTCAGGAACTGTCTGGCGTACTCCTTCATCCGGGTGATGTTTCTGCCAATCTGGTTGATTGAATGCTGCTCCTCTGTTTGCTCGAAATCGAAACGGAAATTAGAGGCAGCTCCAACATGTTTCTTGCCAATGATGCCGCTTAAGATCCGTCCGCCACTTTGATCACGGATTAAGTTCGGAAGTGACCCTGTCTCCGGAAGAACGTTGAAGTTGTGGACGCCCTGATGGAGCCCATACATTCCGCTAGAGTGACTAGCCTGGCCGGTTAGCAACTGCGTGCGACTGGGACTACAACTGCTCACCGAAGTGAAGGCGTTGTTGAAGAGCAGTCCGCGTTTTGCCAAGGCGTCCAGATTGGGAGTTTGACAGAATTTGTTCAGATATGCGCCCAATTCGAAGCCAGCATCATCAGCCACGAGCAGCAGGACATTCTGAGGGCCAGCGGAGCAACATCCGATCAGCAAAAGTGGAACAATCCACCGGAGGAGTCGCATGCTGAATAAATCCAGTGCCAGATCCAAATTAAATGTAGTTGAAGAACAAGAACGAAGAACAAGGCGACTCTTCAGTCGACGTCAGCGTACTAAAGTCCGGCTCAAGAGAGTCCGATACTTTTAAGTACCCACAAAGTCTCTCATTTCTCCGTCTCCGTTCAAGACGCTTTCAAATCCATTCCCAGTTCCAGTTTTAATCTCACGATCCAAACAAATGCTCAGCGGGAGCACACCTATAGATAGGTACGTTCACATTGCCCGACTTTCTTTGTGAGCGGGCTTAGTACAGTCCACACACGATATAGAAGATAGATTAGACGAGAATGAATCACAATATTATAGTCGAGTTCCCATTAGATGCCCGTTACTCAGCTAGTCGGAGTGCGTACGAGAAAGGTCAAAATTCCCTTGGACATATCGATTGAAATTGGCAAGAAATATAATTAAATGAATATATTACAATACATTTTTCCAAAGTGTGGACGTTTCAGTTTTGGGCGGATTGTGGTTAGAGTGAATGTGGCTAAAACGTTTGCTTAATTAATACTTTAGGATTTTTTCGTGGCTCATATTATATTTAAACAGACTTAACACTATTAAAACGGAGCCGATGAACTATGGTAAAAATATAGTATATAATTAGCTGTGTGGTGCTATAGCACTTTGTAATTTATACCTGGTCATATAATAAAAGCCTTTTTTCTTTGTGACAGACATGGAAATTAATTTAAATCATCCAGATCTTGCATGACTCTGGCCATTAGTTGATCAACACGTTGTGGTTTCCGATTTTATCTTGCCCCATGGAGAAGATAAAAACAGGCCCAGTGTCGCCAATGGAACCAATCCCAAAGTAAAATGCTGTATGAGCAAAAATACATCTACAAATAAATGCATGTTCTACTAGGATGGTCTACGTCGGCATGCGCAATTTCTTCCAGCGCCTAATACGTGTCATCAGTGGGTTAGAAGGCTCTTATGTAAGTGGACAACCCCCAAAATGAATCATTGGCCGACTAATTTTAGCCAGCCAGCAGGAACAGTTAAAGCCACCCCTTTTGCACTACATCGGTATGGAAAATTCGCAAGAACATGCGATTCAATGTTTAGCAATATAATGAGTTATCCAAATTTTCCGCAGCATGTTGCCAAGAGATTTTCTCAGTCGCTGGCAACAAGCCATCAATCCGAATCAGCTGGGCCAGACTAAAACAGCTGTTGCAACGTGTGGCAAGTGTTGCATCAGCCAATCTGAGCCGGAGAGAGTTTCACTCGCGTGGAGAGAAAGAGTGCGAATCTGTATTGTTTGTTGTTGCTGCATGGCAGGCCGCCAAACCAGTTGCCCTACACCTTATGGAGCGGACATAGCTGACATGTGTATCTATGAGTAGTTATACTTACATTTAAACTCCTCTAAATGATCATAAAAGCCTACATTTCGTTTCACAAAATTCAAATATAAACTATAGTTACGTTGCGCTGCCTGTTAATTGATTCCAGTTTATTAACCCTTTTAGATATAGGCAAACATATTTGCCATGACTTACAACCATAATACCTACGTTTCTAAATTATCTGGGTGCAGAGCACGCTATAATCCTTTTTTAGCTCCCCTTATCTATGGTAGCCATTTTGGTCGTCTTGATAAGAACAGTGCGACCAAAATGCTATCTATGCCATTTCTGATTGTCGCGAGCCAAAAAATATAAACGGCTATGAATAATCTGTATTCGTTTTGCACAAAGTCTTAAATTTGTTGTTTATTTAACTATATGTGTAAAAAATTTTATATTTAAGTTGTTATATTAACTCAATTGTCTTTCATGTAGTATTTGGCCTCAAGTTGATAGCCTAAATTCTGATGTGAATACCTTGTTCTCCAGAACTTAAAAAAGTGGATGCTAATGCGTCAAAAGCGAGCAGTGTACGTTGTACTATTTACACCTTTTCCAGCTGGTTTAATCTACTTCAAAACCAGCTAAAGGATTGAACGAAGAAAATCTGAGGAGAAGAGGCCCACATACCCGAGTGGCCCATCCTCCGCATCGCAAAAAGAAAGAGATCCGACGTGGAAAAGTTTCGGGGGCACGGCCATAGAAAATAGACACAGCAGCTGAGAGCGCGTGAATGTGAATATGCGATGTGTACTGGGGCTGGGAATGGGCCTGAGGGAAGGGTATATGGACGAAGTGGTGGAGGGGTGGAAACCCGGCGACGACGTCAGCAAAATTATATCAACCCCGGCCAGCGGCAGCCGTCCAGTGCCCACAGTTCAGTCAGTTAGTAACAAAACTTCGTCGCGAGCAGAACAACATTTCAGTGAGTCAAGGCAGACAGAGCTTTCAGTGTGCAAATCACCGTGGAATTTGTGAAATTTTCGATACGTGTTTTGTAACCACATCTTAATGGCATCAACATCTGAACGTCGTTACAAAGATTTCTTATTCATAGAACAGTAATTTCTTTTCGTGTAAAACGTACCAGATAAACCCAACTTTGAGTGCAAAGTTCAGAGTGATTGACAGCGTGAAAATCATTTGCGAGAGACGCAATAAATTGGCCGAAATTAAACAAGTTCTATATATGTACATATATGTACTTTGCATACAGTATCTCAGATAAGAGTTGTATCTAGATGCTATATAGATAAGCGCGTGTGAACCAACACTTGACGAGTGCATTAAGCATACGACCGAGCTGCACAAGTGGTATCACTATAGCAATCTCTTTAGCTGTCAGCGTCTGTAAAAAAAAACCCATTTAAAGGCTTTCTGCCCCAATATTATGTTCGTTCTGCCTGTGGTTGGTGCAACAATAACAGCAACAGCAGTGTCGAGGAAAAGCGGATATTCCAACATCGCGTCGCGCAAGAACGTCATGCAACATTCGCCTGTCGTTGTCTTCATGTGTGTGCAACATTCGCAGCAGCAGGTTCCCATGCTCAACAACTTTATGTGTATGCGTATGCGCGGCTGGCATAACAACAAGTACTACTGCAACAATTCGATTAATATCGAGACCTCCACGATCGGCACTGGTACTGCTGGCACTACGGGCACTACAGGCACTAAGATCCTAAGGCGCTCCAAGTTGCTACGAAAGAAGCGGGACTTTAACCGCCGTCGCCTTATCCGCCGCACTTCCTGCTGAAGCCGATTCGAATCAGTCAACGCCACCAGAAACAAGGAGCAACAAGGATCAAGTTTATATTTGTGCCGTCATCATTGGAACCTGCTCCACGAGGCAGCAACATGATGGAGGGTAAGCAACTACTGGCCACATTTCCCACTTTCCCGAAGCCAGCAACATTTGTTGCCAGACTATTGTTGCTGACAGTGTCATTGACACTGGGTACACTTTTCGTCGAGTATAGACGAGCCCTTCTCTTTAGGCCTAATGTAACCGCACACCGTTGATAGGGTACAGCTATATTTTTGTTGCTGAGGTGTTTAGGTTATATGTTAACACATGCCGCTTTAAATTATAACTTTCAATAGGGCTTTTAAACTGGTTTTTAAGGGCTTATCTATTGATGTGAATTCAATCTATTGAATTGTGGTCTTTATGCATTTTTAATAAAGAACGTATAAAACATTCATGATGATTATTAATGATGATGGTAGGGAAGCTACTGTTTGTTCCAAAAAATATGTAGCCTCAAACTTAGTCATAATTTTTAGCTACCACTCTATTAGATCACGTTCAAGATAAAAGTGCAAGATAAGATTTCCGAATCGAACAAGGAAGGGGCTTTATAGACCAATTGCTACCCATCTATACAAATGCTCCACCTTCCCATTTCCATTCCTTAGGGTCGAAAAACGCTCACTCATCGTGAAAAGACTAAACGGAACGCTACGTGTTAGTCATTTAACGTGGTAAATTGCCAACTGAGGCCGCCTATTGTTGTTGATGGACGTCTTCGATATTCGAAGATCTCGTGCCAGTCGGTGCGCGATGCAAGATTGTCGCTGGAAAGTCAACTTGAAAAATTCCACGAATTTTGCACGCCTATGTGGGCTGGCAATTAGGCTTCTCTGCTGTTGGGGGCTAAAATCATCGGACGTGGCCAAATAATCAAATGGCCCCCTCTATATACATAAGTTCGTACTTGTGTCTGCAGATCAGAGCCATTACAAATATCACATGATGACAGTTTTGGCCAACCGCTGTGGCTCATTTTGCGCTTTGGCGATTTCTGTTTTTCAGCATGACTCACGGATTTCTAAATTATCAGTTAAAGCTGCTATAAGTACATGTGTATGTATGTATGTACATCTGTATATTTGTATAGGCTTGTACGCAGATGGAAGCTCTTCGATTCCGAGAATTCAACAGCTTTTATCTGCGCACACATTTCAAGAGAGCTGACTAATACCATAGCATGAAAGCTCTCCGGTTTTAATGTGGGCGAATGAGCTTTAAGAAAGAGAAGGAGTATAAAGAAATTTCCCAAGTTCTCATCTCCAACGTATTTTACATTGTCGTGGGGTTCACAGTATATTATTATAAAAGGGCATACAATCTAGCAAATTAATGAAATAATATGGTCTGAACTGTTATAGACAACCAATAAACGCAGTTATTTAGGCTTATGTATTAAAGTTTCATATGACGATGCAGTGTTCTTAACTGTGGAGTTCTGTAAAATTCTTGAAGCAATGAAAAAGTTCATAGCTTAAATAAATAACTTTTTATTTAAATACATTACTGATAAAAATTTACAGTTCCTATAAGCAACTGAATTATAGTATTAATCTAATAAAAAAAAAGTATTTTTAAAAATGGGAGATGATTAATATTAAGAAATATCCATTGATTTTACCTAAACTCAACGTTACATATTTCTCGTCTGTATATTCATGTAATAGAAATAATATAATTTTGAGATAGGTCAGTAGATAAGCATTTCAGTTCCCAAGATTAAACTCTCGTCCAACCAAGCAAACGATAATGACACATGAGAAAAAAAATACAGCTCAAAGCTAAAAAGCAGTTGAACTTGCTCACTCATGAATATTTAGTCTCACTTAAATGTACTTTGCAATGTTTGGATTAAACTATAAGTAAAACACCGGCCGGCTGTGACAAGCAGCCCAACTTGTAGCTCATTTATGTCAGGGAAATTTAAAAAAAAGCAGGCCATCTGGCGACAATGGGGAAATTTAGTGCCCTCTTGCTTGCGCACTACGTATCTCACTGTGCGCGTATCTGAAATACACAAAGCTCGCTGGCGCACACCGATAAGGAAAAGTATCTGGCTATGGCAAACTGGTTTGTGCTTTTTGAATTTCACAACGAATGAAATTCAGAGTGCCAGGCAAATCCAACAGTTTTCGATTCTGTTTGCAGCTCGCAGCTTGTCGTCGTCGCCTCGCACAGTTCAAAACGTAGTGAATACTCCAAGCAGTCGGTTGACTCACAGCACCACAGTGAAATAGGTCTACATTGAGCTGCAACCGCATACGGTGAAAGCCTATTAGAACCAGCATATAACTAAGTTCCTGTCACAAGGAAACCCAGTGCAAAGACTTGGCAGTTGTTGTTGTTCATCGCGGAACAACAACAGTGGACATTTGTCGCTATCCCAAGAAGTAATCCTCCAGATCCGAGCAACGGCCGGACTTGAAACCATATCCAAGTGGTGGTGCCAGGAACCACCCAACCTATTGCGTAGCAGGAAAGACAAGTGAATTAGCGGTCGGGTTTTCCAAAAACCAGACCACCGCTCTTGAAGACACATTCACCGAATTTATGTAAGTAGAGTAAAGCAATCAGCATTCCATATGCTAAGGCATATACTATATGCACATAGTACTTACTACTTAGTATAGGGAGCTTTAGTTGTTTTTTTCAACTTGTACGTCGCCATATTGAATCACTTACTGTGCACTGCTGACGTCAAATGCCTTGAACAAGCGCAGATACAGATACAATCGAACTTTACACGTAGGGGATTTTTGTGAAAACATTTAATTTGAATTCGATTTCTATATATTAGTGTGTAATTAGCCAAAGCTCGCGTGTGCTTTTCGGGGAATTTTTCCACCGCATGAGTTAACTGCTTTCTGGTGTTGTTTTACCGGCCGCACGAATTCTAGATATCTGATCGCGATAATTGTGTAGCCACACGAACGTGTGGCTCAATTATCTAAGTGACAACTAGCGGCAATCGGCGAGCGGGGAGCGGAGGGTTGCCAACTGCTGATTAGACCCCCCACCCGTACCCGTACCACCCATATGGCGTTTAAAGACCTGTTGCGATGGGTCCGCCATATTGTTGTTTTTGCCAATGCTGTTGTGAAATTCAGAAAAAGCTTTCGCAGCACCAGCCGCCCCCAAAAATTGGGCGTGCTATTATAAGGCTCTTATAGACAGACGCCTTATCTGACATTTAAAAAAGGTGCTCCTATCAAACAAGGAACTACTTATTTGGTTGGGAAAAACAGACTTATCTTGATTTGTAACGGGAATAACGAATCCCTCCTATCAAAATGCTTGTGGGGCCTATAAGTAATTTGCGTTCTCCATTTCTTTGCTTACAGCTTAAGGGGAACTTGTGTCGACGACTCTTTTAGAGCTTGTTTAGAGGGACCCTAACAATTTCATTGTTTCTTTCTAACGGTCAATTAAAAGTGAGTATCCACATCCTTTCGCCTCCTATTATTAAGCCATACCTCATGATTGCCCGACTTACTTATTCCTTGCACCAATAGTTTCTAAGAATGTTTTATGAAAAAAGACAAAAAAAAAAAGAAAAAATAAGAAAAAAGGAGTCATTCCATAGAAAAAAGGAGCAATTCCAATCAAAAAAGGAGCAATTCCAATAAAAAAGGAGCAATTCCATTTAAAAAAAGAGTAATTCCAACAAAAAAAACAAAGTAAACAAAAAAGGAGTAATCCATGTACAAAATAATGAATAAAAGGAAAAGATTTTAAAAATATACAGAAAGAAAATGGAAAAAAATATGGAAAAAGGCATAAGAAAAAAGGAAATCACACTAACAAAGTGGCCAAGAAAAGAACACCACCCACATAACCACCCTCTTAACCACCCATCTCGACACGCAAAGCACCAAACATCCGAGCTGTTGAAAGTCGCCAAACATGATGGTCTAGAAAATCGGTCGCCAGGCGTATCCTCGAGATCCCTGCGACACCGAGGTCCACAAACACCACTTGTACATTTGCTAACCCACCCAAGCCACAAAGATATTTTGAGGCGCGAACTCCCCAAAAAGGATCGCGCTTCTGCCCGTCCTCGATCTGTGTAATAACAAAATCTTTTTTCTTTTGTCTATTTTCTTTCACATAAAAATGAAACAAATATTACGAACACTCTTAACTGCGCTTGCTCCACTCATCGCCAAATCCTGTCCGAATCGATAAAAATTATACGAATCCGTATAAATATTGATATCCTGTCGAACCGAAACCGATTAAAAACGAACCGTACACCGAACCGTAAACTGCCCGATCGCATTGAATTCGATATTGTTGGACAACAAAACAGCCACGTTCAAAATGGCATTCTCCGTCGAAGCCCAAACCAGCCAAGCCAGGCCCAAGAGCGAATCAAACAACAGCATCCCAATCAACCAAGACCAGAGCAACATCAACAACATCCTTAAGAGCAACCCAAACCTTTCTGCTGCCGGCGAGACCAACAAACAACAGAGCAACGCCAACGAGGAAGGCTACCGAAAATCCGAGAGATATAATATTGATGATCCAGGAGCCAGCACGAGTACAGGTGGCACCCAAACTCGAGGCGACAAACCGGGAGGACAACGCAGCATACCAGACTCCAGCGGCTGGCGCGACAAACTCGTGGCCCAACTGCTCCTGCTCTCAGAGGAGAACAAGGCCAACGGAGCCTACGAAGGATTCGCCTACTTCAACGATCACCACAATACCGATCGTGATAGACAGCAAGCCCAATCCCAGAATTCTGCTGATAAGAGTGCCCACAAGCAACAGCAACAGCCTAAGCAGCAACAATACTCGCAGCGTGACAGAGCACAGAACGCCTCGAACTCGCATTATCAGAATACCCTTTTTACCAGGGTCGGTACCAACGCGTCCGCCAGCCAACCAGGCCTCGCCTTCACCGAGTTCTTTAGTAAATCCGATAGGTTCGGCGAGGAGGTGCCGTATCTCAACGTACCCAATAACTGGGACGCCAACATCCCGATCGCAACCAGAAACGGTGGCAGGTTTACCGACTACGGCAATGGTGAACCAAACGGTCCCGGTTTCGTCGAGCGCGCCTCAGACACAGACCCTGGCAGCCATGGCTGGTATCCAGCTGACAGGTGCGGACGAGCCGCCATCCCGCCGGGATATGAGTGGAGCAATGCCTACTGCCACAGTTGAAGAGATAGACGTTCCGGTGTTCATTGATGGTGAGTACTGTGTTTTGTGTGTGTGTTGCCTGTGTACCCAGCACTCTCTCATTACTGTTGCTTTGCAAAACAAAATACTAAAAAGCGAACAAATGATTTACAATCAGTTGGAGAAAGAGTCAGATACCAGGCATCGAGCTCTGGCCAGGATCCCCACGATCTGGCGCCCGTGCTCTGCCAAGGACGTCGAGGTACAGTCACCACGTAGCGGACGAAGGCGAAGATCACAGTGCAATGACCCATTAAAGAAACGAGTGAAAGACTGAGGGCGGTCTGGGGGCCAAGGCGTCCCCACTGCGCCCATGTTCTCGGTAAATGGCAACGTAATTACTCATACGATCGATATCTTCAGGATATTCAATCTATGTACTTCCATTTATCGGTCACGTCTTTCCCCAACTGTTTCCCTCACTTCAGTAATCCATCTCAAAGTAAATCCTCAGTTAGCCTCAATTAGCAATTTGTCAACCGAAACCCCATCTTCTAGGAAACCGAATTTGAAAACAAGACTATTTTGAACTAAGTTCTTTTCCATCTCTGGCAACTAGATATATAAAACGTAAAGACTCCATTTATTTCTGCAAAATTTGCTACTGCGTTCATAATTAACATGTATCTTAAAGATGGATAAGCGCTGTAATCGAGTAATCTCACCTGGTTATAAGGCAGCATTCGACATCTCTTGAATATTTTAATATTTAAATTACATTACAATGTAAAATGCCCACATCATATATATAGATATGTATGTAATGTGAATTGCCTATATGTGTCAACTTTCTCATAGATTTCCACTATTTTATAAAATTTTTCTTTTTTTCCTCACCTAAACTATTTTATGTTGGCCTTGGAAAGGCATTTTATAAGAAAGTAGTATCACTTACCTGTTATGTTTTTAGATGCCAGAAGAATATGTGAGACTTTTCTTTTAAAAATTGACAATTGGATTCACTTTTTCAGATAGAAGTTGTTTTGGTTTTAAATTTTATAGCGTCAATGATTTTTTGCATAGCAACCAAAACTGCGATTCAAGGTCTCCTTTCCTTTGTTACAAGCTCTTATCATCCAAGTTGATGCTACGCGTTTGAGGTGAATCATTTGAATGGTACCATTCCCACAACTAATTGCGCAGCTAAGAATCCGTTTTGGCTATCTGAGCTTCAGCACCCGAAGAGTACGAATAAAGGCGATAAGCTTGTAACTTCTGAATAGTACATATGTATCTTTCGTTACGACGACAGCTGATAAATACTTCGCTAATAGGTGTTTAGATGTACTTAAATATGTATAGGTCATCAGATTGAATTGCCCAATCAGAAACAGAGGTAAAATCATACCACCAATTATTTACATACACGTATGACAAATAATTGCTATCCGTTGACAAAATGCATTTTATTCGTCGCCGATAAGCTGGCCGATTTCTATTTCGTTTTTCACAAAGAGAGTTCGTTTTTTTTACTTTGTTTCTGGATTCAAATAAATATCACCTTTTCAAGGCTATTATATGTATCTCAAATTCATTAAAATTGCATTACAATTATTGAATTATGTACAAACATACTTCGGATAATTCGTTAGTCTTCAATAAGTCGGGTTTTCAATGCAAGGATTGCATTTTGATATACTCAAATAATTGAAATATCGGATAATTTGCCGAAAAACAATGTATTCCTTTACAATTAAACAAAGAGGCTCGTCGGGTTGTGACGTCAGAATCGAGAGAGTGCAGCAGCTGATTCATGACCCAAATTTTTGCGGCACGTGTTTCTAGCCGGCTAGTCCAATATTTCTATTTACTCAGTATTTACTCGATTACTAGTCGAGCTGATAATACTTTTCAGAGTATTTAAGTAGTAATGGGTAGCAGAATGTTTAATTTAATTTCAATATCCTATTCTTCTCATACAACTGTTCCTCTAAGGCTTATTCAATATTTATTGTGAAATTCAATAAAATAGATCTGCGAAAATATAGCGACCAACACAGACACCTGCTTGTGTGGGTGTGTGTCCTCTCGCTGCGTCTTCACTCACGCTCTCTCAGCGAAAGAGATAGCTATAGTGTCTAAGCGGCAGTGGTAGTATCTCACAGATGCAGATACTTTTAAACTCGACTGAGCGGCTTTCATTCTCTGCGTACATATGAATGTGTGTGTGTGAGTTTGTTTTCTGAAAAATGCATTGCGTATACGCACTGTTAAAACTTAAGGAATATTCATTTCGTTATTTTGATGTTTGGTTGCAGATTTTTTAGTATAGTTGTTTTGACTGTTGTTTTTAGACAAAAAATACGATTTTTTCACTTTGGTGATCTTGTAAATAGTCTAAGGTCGAACGGTAAGTGCACTTTCTCTTGGGAATCGCAGTTCTTATTAGACAGACACTTCCATAAATGGCAATATTATATTCCCGAACCTTCCTCGATCTTGTGAAATTCGAGGGGCAATTGTATTGGTGCAATCCGAACGGTTAACTTTGTTTTCGACGGCCTATGCCGGTCAAAAATCTATGTAATTGGCAGAAGAACACTGCGCTCAACGCAGAAACAGAAAGAGAGCACTGTCGCTCCCACCTTGGGATTGAACTTGCTGAGGGTGTGAGCGAGACGGCCTGCTAACTTGTTGCGCCGTCAGCTGTGCTGTGTCGGTGTTTGTGTAGCACATGTGTACTGTGCATCTCGCTCGCTCGCTCGCTCCATCACTCGATCTCTCTCTCTCTCAATATCTGGAGCCGCAATAGTATCACAGTATCTGAGCAGTTGGTTTTTAGACGTCGCAGAGTGCAGAAGTGTTTTTGGTTTGCGGGTAAATCTGAGCCGAAATAACACACTTAGCAGACTTAAATAAACGCAAAAAAGGTGAATATTTTAAGGAACTTAAAATTAATAATACATTTGATAGTTTTCATTGAAAATCGGATTGGGATTGGTTAACGATTTTAAGCGATCGCCCCACATTTAACCACTTTTTTTGTTTAATTTTCGCATTTCTCATTTTTAGATTTACATACATGCCAAAAATTATGTTTTTGTTCTTGAAAGAAATAAGAGTTTGTCTAATGCCATCCCCTAACTTGGTGACCACACAGACGCGCGCACACACACACTCAGGTGTGGCAAGCGCGCACATGAATGATCATGTCCAATTTTCATGTGGTTGTTGTCAGTTGTTATCGCACAATGCGTCACTGTATGAAGCAGCCGGCATATTGGGTTTCTTTTGAATGTGTCCGTGCGAAGGGGAAGAAATAAAACTAGAGGACTGTTGGCCAAATTCAAGCCGTAACAATTGGCGAAAGATGTAATGGAATAATAATATTATCTTTTTTTGTTATACATCAACAAATGCGTACATATTTGCATTTTTATTTGCCGACACGTTTTTGTTGTTTTGTTGCACAAATTAAATAATGCATTAGATTTGAATTTACCCTTTCCGCACTTTTTGATTTTCTCGTTTTTATTTTGTATTTTCTTTTGTTTTATCATTTCGTTTTTTCTTTCCCCTCATTTCGTGTTCCTTTGGTAATTTCACAACAAACGGCGAGTTCACTCGTTTTGTATAATACAGCGTGTAGAGTGTGTGTCGCGTCAAATAACACAGTAGCGCCGCCATGGCGTAGTAGTGCGGATTAAAATGGGAACTTGAAAGTGACACTATGTAGAATATATATGGCGTAGATATTTATCTACATGACGTACTCGTAACATTAAATAAGATGGATGAGTCATTAATAACAAAATTTACATATTTAAAATATTTTTTTGCAATCAACATTTAACTGATACCTCACCCCTTTCTCCAAATAACAAAAAATTTGGTACCTAAAACTAAATTATGTTTACGCGCATCCATTTAGCACGATCTGCCTCAATATTAAATGACTTGTACTAATAAATTAATTTGTTTACCACAGAATACCTGCAAGACATAGAAGCAACGTCATCGACGTGCAGCAGCGAAAACGGAAAGGAGATTTTTACTGAGACGGATATTCTTGACTTTGATATAAACATGTTTGCCGAGGAGGATCTGATTGAGCTTGAGGGCAAGAAGACGGATCCCTTCAGTCCGGCGATGGACACGATGAACAACGACAACCTTGAGAACGACTTTCTACTTATGGATGACCTGCCGAACGAGGAGGAGACTTTCGACATGTCATCGATGCTCAATAGCGGCATCGACATCAACCAGGAGCAAGACCTGGACCTCATCAACATATTCCAAAACTCGCAGCCGACGGCCATGCTCACTGGTTCAGAGGACCCCTACCTGGCCAACTACTCGCAGGCCACATCTACATCCAGCACCACCAAATACATCACAGAGGAGCCCCTGATCGCCGACATGGCCAGCTTCGACAGCAGCAGTGTCTTTGGCTGCAGCCAAGAGTCGCTCGGCTTCGGCCTTGTGGAGGACGTCAAGCCCAGCGGCAGCTTTGCCAGCAGTGGCGGCGACGTCGCCGTGGCCATCGCAACCCCCATCCAACACATTACCAACCTCAAGCGATCTGCTCCGGCCCCCGTAGTAGAGGCGCAGCCCAACAAGCGCCCACGACCGGTGCTCAAGATCAGCACTGAGATAACGCCCGTATTCAGCCCGACCACGCCAGAGATTATCAACCAGCTCCTGAATGATGACATGGTAAGTATCTGTGCAAAACAGATCCAAATAAAATGTACCAAAAAAGTCCAAATTACCATCACGGGCTAACTTACTTGTCTTCTCTAATTTGCAGTTCGAGGCTCCCACAAGTACCAGCACCAACAACACCACCATCAGCAGCATCATAATCACCCATGCAGACATCGTAGAGGATCTACGCAGTGCCGAAGAGGAGACTACCACCGACTTCTCGGCGCCTAACACACCACACAGTAGCTACTCAGCCAGCTCCAGCTGTGCCGCGCCCACCTGCCAGACCGGATTTGGTGGATTCCTCACTGCTCCCGCCTCGCCCGCCTATTCAGTAGCCAGTACCTCCGTGTTCAGCCCTTCGCCAGCCGGCGGTCTCGGCGGCAAGAGGAAGCGCGGTCGTCCTGCCAAGGATCATGCCGACGGTCCCGATCCCGAGCTTATGTCCCGCATGAGCAGCGAGGAGAGGAAGGCCTACGAGGACAGAATCAAGAACAACGAGGCAAGCCGCGTCTCGCGCCGGAAGACGAAGAAGCGCGAGGAGGAGGAGAAAAGCGCTGAGGATGAGCTGGTGGCAGAGAATCTGCGACTGCGCGCCCTGGCCGACGAAGTGGCATCCCAGGAACGCAAGTTTAAGTTGTATCTGATGGATCGCCAACGGAAGAACAGCACCTTCGTCAAGCAGGAGCAGCACTGAGATTCTCGTAGCCATAGAATAGATAGACCTACTGTCGTGACCTAAGATTGTCGCATATTGCGAATCATAAGCATTAGTCATAGTACCCTCGTCGTCATCCATTTGTTTAGTTACTTAAGTTGTCGTTGAAGAAGTCGAGAAGCAGAAATCAAATTTCCATCTGGACATCAGTTTCGCACGAAATGATGTAAAACCTAAATCATTTAAGCCACTTATTAGGCATAGTGATGGCGCCCATTGTGCGCGAGGCGTGTTTAACTTTAATTTTACTTTTATTATGTTTGAGAAAACTAAAATTTTTTGTACCCACATATATGTTTTTCGTCCTATGCGTAATCAAAAAACAATCAACAAAAAGCACAAAAAAAAATATGATTACGAGTTCGTATGTTTTAACCCCATTGATGAACAAAAAAAAGTTAAAAAAATGTCAACAAAAAAATATGCTATTGTTAAGAACAATTGAAATGTATATTTTACAGATATCAACTTATATAACCGTAATTGTTTGAATAAAGCGTGTTTCAATAAACATGACAAAATCAACAAACTTTGTAAATTTTTAAAGATTTGGCTACGTTCTTAATTTTTAGCTTAAAGTGCTTACAGAAAACACAACTGAGTTCATTGTTAAAGTTTTATTGAATTTTAAACCATATTCATGTAAACATACGCTATTATCGTAAACTAAGGATTGCACTGGCTTAAAATTTGGATCAACTGCCTAACGGAATTAACTAAATGGGCAAAGTAACAAGTTGGGGACTCAATTGGAATTGGGGTTTGACCCCATCGAAAACGGCGATTTGGGCACGACAACTTCGCGATTCGAGATTCAGCCAATTGTGCGGGTGTGATTCCCGGCAATTACTCCACCACTTGGATTTGATGTGAAGTGGATTGCGGCAGTGCAATTTGCTAGATGTTTGTTGCGTGTGGTGGCAGTAAATTGCAATAGCTGCTGCTGTTGGGTAAACATTTAAAGTGGCTTCGCGCGTCGTTCTCGGGGAAGTTGATTTAAGGGCAGGGTTTTACGCCTGCTGCTCTTTAGAACTATAATTGTAGTGGAGGAAGCGTAGTCCCTGGATCGATTGGGCGGTGGCATTGGTGGCGTGGCAGGCAAAGAGCAGCCAATTTCTGGGCTGGACCTTGTAGGCAAATCGCATGAAGATGCACGAGTACAGGGTCAGAGCTGGAATACATCAAGGGTTAGCATTTCTGAGGGAGCTACCTAGTTACGGAACAAAAAATATGCTTAGTTTGCCATTGTTTTCATGTCATTATGTGCTTATTATCTCGGGGACACATTATCCGGAGGATATGCATAAAAATGATGACCAACTTGAGCTTATTTTGTTCTCAGTGCAATCTTATCGGCAGACGTTTCGACAGTTTCCCTATCTGGCTTATCAGGCCATATAGAGTGATTTGTTTAGAACATATCACAGCGGCTCTGATTACGACATCTTAAGCGGAAACTTTCGATTGCCAGTCGGGCGTGTATGGGTGCCAGATGGAGGCCAAAACGCCGGAGATATCCTTACCCAATGTCATTTTGCCGGAGATGAATTTGGGACTCTTTTGTGTGTCGGCGAGAGCAGCCACAGGAATACCCCAGTTGGCCACAGGGCCCCAAAAGTGGGTACTGTGGATAAGAAAAAGAATATTAACAATATGTCATATATGGTCAACTGATTACCACCAAACAAACCTCATAAAGTAATCCCGCCACTCTTTCGAGGCCGTTGTGGACATAGCTCTCCTGATCGACATGATGCTACCGATTTGTTTATTAAATATAACTGACCAGAAATGTTAATCAGAAGCGCACCTGGTGGAATAATTTAGATTAGATTGCCTCTGTCGCGCAATATAAATCCGAAAAAATCCCCTCAAGGTCTTACAGGTTGTTCGTGATGTTGTTGTTGTTGTGCCAGCTGTTGTTGCTATTGCTTGTTTACCGTCTGGAACACCTTGATCTAAAACACGATGAATTTTGAACTGCAGGCCGGGTTGCAGTTTTGGGAAGAGTGTACCTAAATATTCACAAGCTACGATTTATTTTTTGTTTATGTGTCGGCAGCTGTGTCACTCCGAAAGTTATATAAAATTAGTGAAACGAAAGGCAACGAGTTTTCTCTGCTGCGTCGCTGCCGTGCCGGGGTTATCGATAGCCCGAATATCGCTATTTCGTAATGGTCACACTTAGAGCTGGACATTGCATGAAACGAATGCGATAGTTTTTAATAATATAATAATAGATAATAAAATTACCATTTGCAACTGTTCATGCACTATGGTAAAACGTATATTAATATAATCTAAATTTCAAAAAAAGAATATTCTAAAACTTTAAACAGTACTAAGATTTAATCAAATAAAACTAATTTGTCTGCTTTAAAAACATAAAAAAGTAGTACATTATAAACATATATTAACATTACAAATTTTAAAGGTAATAAAATATGTGAATAGTTTAACGCAATTTAAATGAAAATTTTTCATGTTTTTAAAATTCCAGGATTTTGTTTTACAGATATATTTTTTTCTACAGCAAGATGTCCGATTGTCATTTGATTGAGTGTCAGTTGACAGGTGATCGCTGCAACACTCGACTCAACTTGCAGTATCGCTAGGTTTGGCAGAAGGACTTCCCTCCCTATTTCCGCCGAAAAGCGAATGCTTGATGTGCATTAAGCGCGCTAATTACAAGTGAGCGTAATGTGCATTTGCATCACATTTTCTGAAGTGCGGGCGCCACGGTTTTCAAGTGCTTAATCCACCACGCGCTTCCGCTCTTCAGTTAATACGTGCTCTTCCGGCTCCCTTTAAGGGACGAAGGCGAAGAGATTTGGGGCGATGGTTTCTGCGCCGACATCATGCGCCTGAGTCCTTGGCCGCGGCGGCAGAGGACCAAAGCAGCACAACCAGCAGCATCCGAGCACACAGCATCTAAACCCGAAACCAAAACTCTGGCTCAGTGTGAATTTGCGACTCGAGAGCGACGGCGGCTCAAAGGAAACTTGGCTCGGTAAATGGTCCTGAACGTAGGAATGTTGGCAACAACAACACACCATATCCTCTGTCTAAATAACAGCAACAACAAAGTGGAAAAGCGGAATAGGCAAATGGAAATTGTTGGCAGCCGATGCCGCTGCCACGGCTCTGCCAACTTGTAATCCCCCTGTGTGTGTGTGTGTGTATGTGTGCGTACGTGCCAGTGTTTATATGTGGTCAGTGTGCCATTTTGCAAGCATTTTTCAAGGAAAACTAAAGAAAATTCAAAATGTGAACAAAAAAAAAAACTCCAAGAATATCCAAAAGCAAGGCCAGATTTGTATTCCATTAATAAATATAACTACTTCGTCTTCAAATGTTGACTTCGCGTCATCAGTTGCCGCAGCTTAAGGGAAACCTGTAAAAGAAAACCTTTTTACAGAAAAATCAATCCTACACATAATGTTCTTTTTTTGTATGCCTGCATTTGTTGCTAGTAAGCATTTGTTTCCCAGTAAGTCTGCCAAAAATGTTTTTCCACGCGAGAAAAAAGGAAAAGTTTAAGAGAAAATAAATGAGCCGCTCCCAAAAAATCAGAATTTATCAACAACAACAAGAGCGGAAGCAAGAAGAAGAGTGAAAATGGGGAAAAGCAAGAAAGAGCAACCACAACAACAGACAAAGAAAGGCTAAAAAAATAAGTGAAAATCAGAAAAAGGGAAATACGAAGGAACCAGATTTCTGGAATTTTTTAAAGGATTTTTAAAAGTTTTTTAAGTTGTGGTAACTATCAAAAAATGGATGAAAAATTATTTGAAACGAAGGCTAAAACTGTTGTTTAATTTAAATTAAAGCAGATTATATAAAATAATAGTATTAAAATTAAATTTGAAGCATTCAATAATAGTATTAGGTTTTTTTGTTTCAAAAACCGCTAAGAGCTTATAGACCCACCAAACAAGACGACCTACTTAGCAGCCCTTAAAGGTCTTTGTCGTTAGCTGGACACTTGTCGTTCACTTGTGTTCCTGGGCGAGATTGCCGCACATAATTACTCGCTCCTGGTGGCGCATCTTGGCGTCTTCACATCTTCGCATCTTCGAAATGTCTACAAAACGCCTCAATTGAATAAGTGCCAAATGGAGGCAAATAGCTAAAATAGGCTCCTCAGGCCCACTTAAGCGCACTAACCCAGTGCGACTGTGTACTCCGTACTATGTAGTTAAAGTGTCCGAGCTAAACGGAATCCAAATCTGTTCACTTGTTTGCTGTTGATTCAATCAAGCGCAAGACCATACAATCACCCGCACCCATACAAATGCAGAATGCTCAATGCAAATTGAGTTTATTGTTCGGTCAATTGAGGCGCACTCGTAAGACATTTATTTTATGGCCCGTAAGCAGATGAGGTGATTTGCGTTTAGTTACCCGACTGCCACCCGTGCGAGGAGTTCGAGATCCGTGGCGGCATATCGTAGTGGACCGCCGCCTTAAAAGAATTTTTTGATTTCAGCAGGAAAGTGTCTCGAGTGAGTGAAATGCCAAGCTGAGAAGTGGAGAAAACAAGTGCAAGACCAAAAGTTTACAACCAAATGATAATACAAATATAATACAAAGCAAACGAAAGTGTTCAGCAACAAACATTCCTCGCCCCGGTCACTGGATCAGGATATATACACATACATAAAGCAGGCCTAAAAGAATACGCATACGGATAGGGATAAGGAGCCACAGATGCAGCCCTAAGTAAGTACGACTGAAATTAGCATTATCATAGCCACTAAGTGGTCCATAGAGTGTTTCATTTTTCGTTTTAGTTTCGGTTTTGGTTTCGGTTTCCGTTCAGTTTTTGGCTTTTCCAACCAAAAGGGCGTGTGTTTTGTATCCTCGCCTCTCAGCATCTCTCTTTGCGTGTGTGCCTGTGTGTGTGTCGCTTTCTCTCCAGCTTTCGCTTCTTGCTGGTTTTTTTGGTTGTTGTTGCTGTCGTTTTTCATTGATGTTGATAGCCTGGTACATTATCAACTTGGTGCTCGGCTGCGCTTCTTTTCTTTGTGTGTAATAAAATTGATGATAAAATAAAAATGGATAATGGTTGATTTTCGGTCTTCGTATTCGGCTCCTCGAGAGAATTCCGAGCTGAGCGGCCACAGACGGCAGGCAAAGCCAAAGCCATTACCATCAGCCAAGAGCCAGGACCCTCTTGGCGCCGTTGTTTACCGTCTCTCATTTTTGTGGAAAATCAGCACCACACACACAGAAAACCACACATTTCTCTTTTGTCTCTGCTATGGGCTTTCACCACGTTACCACAAACACACACACATTCTTTCTCTTTAGCTTTCTCTCTCTCTCTCTGTGTCCTTTGTGGGTTACTTGGTGCGTGCGTGTGTGGGGGTGGAGCGCGTGCATCCTGTGGCTGATAAGAATGCTGCCCAGTTGTTAAGGGCTCTGAAGGCTTGCAAAATTTTAATCACGATAATATCCTCTGATAAGAATGCCAATGTACACTGAAATTTTATTTTAAGACAGCACATATTTTTGTAAATTTATATTATCATTCGGAAGAAGATTCTCGGAATTTTGTATTTCTATTACTTAAAAAACAAAAGATGTGAAACATGTTATTTTTATAGATCAATATATTTCTAAATGCAAAGATCGAAATTATGAACAAAATATTTTCACTAAAAAATTTAAAAAAAAAAGGCGTAGTCCCCTTAATTACACTGAACATTTGCATATTTTCCACATTACATCTAGTAATTTATGACTGATATTTTTTTTAGACTTATAGAAGTTTAAATTGCAATAAAACAAAGATGGATTATTTGATTGACATATATTTTATTTAACTGAAATATAATATTGTGGCATTACATTTAATATATGATTTCTGATATATGATGACATATACCTTCTGTCTCGGATGTAGTCCTATCTGGACGTCCAATTTTCGTTGATTTGTTTCAACATTTGTGGCCGTACAACGGCATTAACACGGCGAATGTTGTCTTACAAATGTTAAGCGTTTGTGTCTTTATGCGCATATGATTTTAGATAGATCCACAAAAAGTAGTCTAGCGGTGTTGAATCACGAAATCTGGAGACCAATTCACAGGTCCAAAACGTGAGATTAGGCGGTCACCAAACGTATCTTTCCTCCAATAAGTGGATGGACACAGATCCAATTCTTGTGTCCGATGGCGGATGGCCTTCCTCAGGCTACGCTCTACAGCATCAATAGCTTCTTCTGTGCGATTTATCAATAAGAGAAAAAGTGGTGCAAAAACGTTTCATGGCTAATTATTAACTGATCTGATGAACGAGCGATGATGTGGTCTATAAAATGGACGTAGTGAGCGATACGCATTCCGCACAGAACTATTATTTTCGAATAAAAGTTGCTCTTCTGCAAGCGCTGTTCTGGCGTGAGTGTTATCCTGATGAATTGCCAAACAAAATAGAGGACCAATTCCAAATAAATCTCTTGACAGCTGTTAAATCGGTTGCCATCTTGAACAGTAATGCCAACATAAAGTTCCATACCTCAAAAAAAAAAAACATCCTTTACTTCATTTATATGATAAGCAAATACGAATTCCTGTATCTATGTACATTTGAAATCCACTTTTAAATCAACACACTGGTTTGAGATAAATGAAAACGAGTGAACTGTATTTGCCCCCGGAGATGGGGCGAGATAAATACGTGGATCTAGACTGGAATTCAGAGGGCTATTAGCAGGTGCTACGCCCCAGAGGAAGCCGAACTGCTTGGAATAGGACATTAAGGGTGCACACGTTCCGTCTTAGCCGGATTCTGGCAAATTTTTGGCCGTCGTATCGTATTTAGCCGGGTTAATTACCTAACATTGTGTTGATGGCTTAAGCGTTTCATGGGACGCCATAATGTGGCCGGTGTGTCCTGGAGGCGCTTTTTAAAACGCTGCCAATTGTTGTCCTGCGTGGCGTTATTGTTGTTGCCACTGGCAATTGCACACACAGATTGGCCGCAATGGTTTCTTGGCCGCATTGAGACTTCCGGCTTGATGCCGTGGAAATGACTGCGATAAGGTTAAATATTTTATAGGTTTTCCGGCTGCTTCAACTCTTGGTTCTTCCTCGTTTTCTGCTTCTTGCTCTTTGCTCCTTTGCTCCTTGCTGGCTCTCAGATAATTTCTCCAGCGACAACTGTCTGTCTGTCAGTCAGGCGTGTCCCTTTCTCCGATTGTCCCTGTCACATTGGAAAACTTTTCAAGCTGCGTTGGCTTTTGTTTTTGTGTTTTCCTATTTCCCTCTTTTTTCCCGTTGGCTTAGCTCCTTTTCGCCCTGACTCCTCCTTGACTATAGGTGATGGCAGCATTTTAGAAATAAATTAAAATTTCATTTAAGAGCTTTTCAGCTGAAAACTTTCTCAATTACAAATGTTTTGTTGTCTGTTTCTGTGTACCCCCTGATGTTCACTCCAAAGAGAAAAAAGAGAAGCCCTCAATGTCTGCCAATCGATGGGCGCTAAGTGTTCTTTTGCCTGGTCGGTTCAAGGTTAATCTGGTTGCCCATTACTAGCTTTCGTAGGTCCAAAATGTGTCAAGGTGCTGATGGTTAAGCGCCCCAAGATATGCAGCACGAATTCATGAATTCGGCATAAGAGCCGCACTTCAAATAGATTACCTGCAAATGGTCGCAGCCAACACAAACACCTCTCATGAAAATACAAAAAATATAGACAAAGGCCAGCAGCGGTGGGGTGACATCTCTTGGTCATGAGCAGGTGCTCGGAACTCAGTTGGCAGTTGCATGCAAAAATAATCAAGTACAAATGGCACAGCATCAGCATCAACATCCCCACACCCACAAGCCTTACACTCAGCCCACACAAAACTCACCGGGGAAATGTGGAATTCAAAAGAAAGAAGAACTTTTGGAGCCCTCTTCGCATGCACTTAGATGAGAACGACAGGACCAGCAGCGTCCACAACAAAGAGCAGCAGAAAAAAAAACAACGAGTCGAGTAATGACAGCAGCAATGGCAAAAGCAACAGCAACAGAAACACAGCCACCGCAGCAACAATGGGGCCAAGTCCTGGGCACGCCCCTCACATGCTGGCGTGTCTGGCTGCCAGTGGCGATTCAGGGATTCATTCATCCATTCATGCGCTCTGGACGACGCCAGCGACGTCTCCGGATGTGTGGCAGTGGGTAGCGTACACAGCGGGAAATGTGGGCTAACTGGTTGGGTTCTGGTCGAGTGCAAAGGGTTTTCCCAAACCGACAACACATTTATAACTTCCTCGCAGGTGGATTATATAAATAAAAATGTTCGGAGCACAGGAAGACAAATCGTTAAATTTGCGATGCTCATATAAATAAGAAACAATTGCAATTTACGAGGCTAATCAGGTTAAAGAACTTAAATTTAAATAATTTGAGTTCACTACGGAAAATATTTGGCTGTAGTTGCTACCATATATCATACATTAATAATATTGGAATGCACTCCAATTATAAGATAAAAATACGTATTTATATTTTTAATATATTTTAGAACTGGCATTTTAGGGCTTCTAGCTAAGTCAATATGATAGAAACTAAAACGAGTGGTTATAATAAAATATTAATTTCAATTTAAAGTAGGAGTAGAGTTGGCATGGCTTCGGTTTTCGCATAGGCATTCTAAATTGACAGTAAACTACTACTAATTAGTAAGGCCAGTAGAGAAGAGAATGTGTGTCAGTTGTTTTGGTTTTTTCCACGTGTAAGACTTGCATCTTTGCCACATCGTGGTTGCCACTGCTGCTGTACTTGCTGCCGTTGTTATTGCTGCAGATGGGGAACACACTTAAGTGGTCGTTTAGAGTATGCCACGCTGTTGTTGCTTGTTTATGAATAAAAAATAGTTTATTTGCAAAACGTTTAGGCCATGGGGTGCTAAAGGGGTCGTCGGTATGAGAGCGGTCAATTAGGGAGTTTCATCGAGTTAAGCTTCCGCTTTTGGCTAATGGACTGGAGCTCATCCGAGGAGCTCTTCCATAATTGAAAAACTTTACAATAACGCATACACAATGCGAGGCATCTGCTGAGCCGTAATGTGACATGTTCAAAGGGTGTGAGGGTCAGAATGTGTGTGGGTGGGTGGGTGTGTGTGTTTTTCGGCTTGTGGCAATTTCAATTGGCAACCTCGGGCTGCAGTAAGCGCACCCGTGAGTGCTGTAAGCATGCGTCCAAAGATAATTGTTACGTCATTAAGCGACTGCCTGTAAAAGGCCCAGAACACCAAACAAAATAAATAAATAAGAGACAATCACACATGCACACGCACACGCATACACACAGACACATACGCCCTTAAACACACCCTCACACATGTAAGTGGCAAGGATGTGTGGCACTGGGTAAGCTGAAATTATCGTTGCCTACTTTTGTGCGCAGTTCACAATTAAATACATTGGCAGCGACATATGCGGCAAAGCGTAAACAACAAGCCTGGCCAAAAACAAAAGCGACGTTTTTCTCGGCTCTGGGAGCAAGAAAAAATTGAAATGGGAAAATGGGCGGCTCGGCAAAGAGGGAAATGGAAAGAAAATCCTTTCGAACGCCGCTCTCTGCGTGTCTATCCCAGCCACTCTTATGCGTTGTTGGTAGCCGAGCCGACCAGCGCAAGCGCTCTGTTCCATTCTCTCTCTCTCTCTGGCCACATTATCCTGACATATCCTTCTCTTACCAGCCCACACACACATACAACTAGAGGTGGGCAATGTCAATGTAACTTTTATCCAGCTGCCGCTTCACTGCTTTCCTTTGGCTGCAGCGCCTCTCCGCGCGATTGTGTGCGTGTGTTTATGCTCTGATTTGAATGCTACTGATAAGGTGGCATTACGCGCTTCTGCGGGCGGGGAGTGGTACACGGGGGAGGGGCGGATAGGAAGGGAGATATACCAGTAGAGGGCTGCGACGGTTGCTTCTTGCATTATAATTCGATCTGCCTTGGTTACATCGCCGCAGCGTGAGAGTGTGCGCTACACAGAAAACAAACCAGTATATAGAGGCTTTAAAGTGTTTCGAGCTATTACTAATTTATTGTTATTGCAGCATCTCCATCAAAAATATTTTTAGTTAATACACAAAATTGAAAGTAGCTCAGTAAAGGAAGGACTATAAGTACTATAGAATGTACTATATGGATGTAGTAGAACGCTCGAATTAGGCTTGAGGTCAAAACTTAAATACAAATCATCGATCTGAATCAATCATCGATCTGAAATTAAGAACCCAACAGCAATTTAATCCTAATATTATATAGAGCATCCAAATACCCAAGATTTGTGACTTAACGTATTGAAAAAAGGCCTTTCCTTCGTCAGTTTCTGTAAAGGTCAGTTTTCATTTAGTTGTTTTCTTGAAAATGATTTAACATTTTTATTGTGTACTCTCTATTTCATTAATTTCCAAAAGCACCAACTAATATAAGAAAAGTTTGTTTCGTTTTTTATTGAAAAATACAAAATAATAAATAAATAAATATGAAATTTTCTCTTAATTGTGGCGATGGTTTTAAAGGCATTTAAAACATGTTTGATGCGACAGTTTAATTTAAATAATTTGTTAATAACTTAAATGTGTAATTTTTCCTCCTTTGCCTGAATAGTTGCAGACTGTGAGGATGCGGTTGGGCGTGCAAGTTTACAATTGACTTTTAACGATACGACCTACACACACTCACTAACACACAAACACATACATGCGTGCCGCGGCAGGACCAAGTTGTATGCGATTTTATGTATTATCATTTATTGTGTCTCTTGTGTGAAAACGTGCGCTTGGCATAAATAGACAGACGGACAGACGCAGATATAGGCAGCCACGCCCAAAAAGCCGAGCCGCCCCTCTGCCATCGCTATTTTGCGATTATATGCTGCGCCTTTTGTTTTCACAGCAATAAAAATTGGATGTGATTTAGTTTCCCGCTCCCACTTTCATGTATATGTGTGTGCGTTGGATGTTGTATCTGTATCTGCTTGTGTGCTCTGTTGTGATTGATACGAAGCCTGTGGGAGAGCTTGGTTTGCTTTCCTTTGCCTGCTAGCATATCCTTGAGGTCCTCTCTTTCTCTCTTGGCTCCCAATTAACTTTCGTTGATGCGTGTTTCATTTTAATGTCATTTGCGGCTCAATTATTTGTATGGCATACTTTGCGGCCAGTCGCCATTTACATAGTCATAGGCCAATTATGGCCATCTCTGCACACCCACAATCAAACACGCGTCCGTGAGTGGCATAATTGCTTAGTTTCTAGCATTTCGGAGCTAATGTTTTATGGACTAATGCATGTGGCATACGGTGAAATGCAGCGCAGAAGCAGCTCATGAAAGTAAAAATTGCAAATACATTATTAATGATGTAAACAGCAGCTGCTGCTGGAACATAACTAATTTCTAAACTGGCAAATGAACTTTAATTATATTATGAAAATAAGGCATTGCTTTCACACCCACACTTTAAAATGTACATATGTGAATGGGGTGAAATATATCCGTAATATGAATGCAAACTGCAAATAGACAAATAATTACTGTCACTGAGAGCCACTAAAATGTTTAATAAATCAAATTTGCTTCAAACCAAGCCAAGTATTTAAAATCAAAACACATTATAATATTATAAATATTTTAAAATGTCCCAGATAAATGGAATGATTTATAACTTTATACGTTAACAATTAATTGTAGATTAATTAATATATTTAATCCTTTTCCCTTCCCTAGTTAAGTACCAAAGAAATTAATGTATAACATATTTTTTAACACTTTGTATTCATTCGAGTCAAGGGGGTGAATACCAAAACTTATCTCACTCTTACTCCTTTGAAACATACATAGCTCCTTTGAAATAAAACTCGTTACCATTGCAGATTGCAATTAGTTTTACAAAACGCACTTGCTAACCTCATTTCTATTTGAATGCTTTCTATTCCATTGCAGCGCAGAGCAAGGATCCCGTCTTAGTCACCAAGCCGAAGCAATTAACTGAAAATGTAGCAGGGAAAGAACATGGCCCAACTGGAACAGCAAATGCCATGCGATGCAACCAGCATAAACGTGAGTATCCAAGACTTCCAACGAACTCGAAATGGAAATGGAAATGGCGATGAAAATGGGTTGGGGAATGAAATTGAATAGGGGGTCTGGTGTCGCGGCTAATTGCTATGGGTCTGAGATCTTGAAGCAGGCTTTTACGAGGGCCGAAGCATTTCATTTGCTTTCAATTTGGCCGTCATCTAGTTGCTTGGCACTAATTTGGCGTCTCGCGTTTTATTTGCAGTCCGTCTGTCTGTCTGTCTGTTTGACTGTCCTTTGGTTGCGGCCATTATTAAAGTTCCTCCTTGGAAGCAGCCCCATTGTGTCCAGGTCCCAATCCGCATCCTTCGTTCGTCCTTCCTGCAGCTCTAATCAACTGATATGAAATGCAGCTCAGGCTTGCCAAATCGCCGGCGGTCCTGAGCCCAAAAACTTATTGAATCGTCAGCAAATAGATTCTTGGCACAAAAGAGACGGCCATGTTTGCCTGGCCCAAAAATGGTGATTAGATGGCGATTGGCGACTGGCTCGATGGAAGTGGCAAGAAAGATTTATAGCACATACCGCGCCGGATTATCCGATTGTTTGAGTACCATTGCTAACCCACTATTTCACGCCCAATCAGCACTGATTAAAGTTGATTTAAGACTTTAAAATACCAGGAATAGCGTTGCAAAGCACGTCATCTTGCGTCTCCTTAAGCTGAAATTTGATTTGATTTTTAATATCGTCGTCGTGGCAGGTCCGCAATCCTGCTCTATCCATGTGCACGCCCTGGCTAAATCAGTTTTACAACTTTTATGTGAATCCTTCACCTGCTTTATTGTTGTCGTCGGTTGTCGTTGCCTCCGAGGAGTATAAAAAGCCGTGTAACATTACCGGGGACAACGACAAAATGGCAATGACAGCACAGCGGCAGCAACGACGTCAATAGTTAAACTCGAGCGGGCTCCGAAGTACAAGATTGTTAGCATAGCGCGCAGGACACAGCAGGGCCAGGACAACGCTGAGCACAGGGGCACATGGGCCAGAGGCGAACACAAATGCACAACATTCTTTGCAGGTGCACTGCGGGAAAATATATGGCAACTTTTCGTGGGAATCAGAGTCTCTATAGATAGATTAGTGGCGTTTGTTCCAAAGATGAATTAATGTGTGGTTTGACACAACCTTCCTAAATACTGAAAACTTTTCCTCCTTGAGAAACTTGACCTAAAAACGCACTTTGTTCGTTGCATACATCTACAAGGGTGTACAAATAAAAGCATTAGCATGTTATAATCAGAAAGCTGGAAGATAATTCGAGGTAATAAAATGTATGCAACGTTTAAAGCAAAACCTAATATTATATTTTTTAAAAAGCTCTTACTACCTTCATTAAGACTATGATCAAAATTGCACCCTCTTATATTGTCCATTGTTAGACTTGGCTGTATATTATTTTTTCTCAGTGTAGATTCTGAGGAATGCGGACGAGTGGCGTTACCCGCTGGGCACCGTGTTAGCCAGAGGAATGAGGATGGCAAATGCGATGGCCTCGACTCCTGTGGCTCCTTTCAGATCCTTTTAGGTGACTGTGGCTATGGCTAAGCTGCTCCTGCTGCAGCTGCATCTGAAATGCTGGGAAATGATGCATTTAATCGAAAGGGGTGGTGGGGTGGTAGGTGTGAGGTGGAGAGGTAGAAGCTGTAACAAACGAGGGGCGGCAATGGGCGTGGTCGCTCCCATCAGCGGGCGGAAGTCGACACAAAAGCAATGGCCGTCCTGCAGGCGTTGGCTTGTCTTGAGCGGGTAACGAGTCAGTGGGCGTGGCAGTGTGGGTGTCACCTGCTTTGCATGTGAAACACGCCCCCAACGTGCCATGGATACCTGAACATGCGGTACCCGTGCAGTTTGAAACACTGGCAGCAATTGGGTGCTACCCGTATGTTGGCTGGTAAAATTAGTAAACTATATCATCTTTGAAATGTATATTCTTAAGAACGATGGTTTAGAGAGGAGGAGGTTTCTTTTGATGAGTAGTATTAGTAGTAGCTGTAAACAGTTTACCAAGCAAACGCTATCTCTTGAAAGGTCAAAAATTATTATTATAATAAATAATAAAAATATAAATAAAGCTTTCTTACTATAATAAAAAGGGGTAATTCGACTTTAAATCCATGATCCTTACTCTGGCTTAATCCTCACTATAGCTGGATTTATTTGCACCTATCGAAGGTGCAGGCCCTTTTCTGTTAGTGCTCTGGGATTCCCTTTCATATCGCATGGCACGTAAATTCGTAATAAATTTGAAATTATGTGCACATTTCGTGCCACAGGCTGAAGGCCAAGCAATTTGCAACTTGCACTTTGATAATTTATGTTGCATTCGCCTGGCAACGGTGGCCATAAGCATATATCACATCTGCCAGCCCCTGGATATCTCCTGTTCCGCCTCCTTGAAGCTAGCAGCGATCCCAGAATGGCGCTGTCAACCCACTAGCAGACTGAATTTTTTCAATTTTCACGAATGCACAGCACAAAGGACATGGTGGCAGGCGAGTGGATTGATTATGCCGACTGCCAAGGACGCAACCAGTCACACTCACTCATGCCCATCTTGTGGGGCTTCAGTTTCGCTCTCAATTGGACGTATCCTGTCAGCTGGCCAAGGACGAAAACAAGCGTGGCGGACGGGTGGAGGGGGAAGCGAGTATCGAATCATCGACGGCTTTTTGTCCAATCGCCCGCACAAATTGACGGTCAGTGCGAGTGACGCCGTCTAATAACACTCATTACGGATCCATTCATCATTTCAATTCCAATACCAAACAGAACCCGAATCCGAAACTGAATCCGCAGTGCATGTGCAACTGACAGCTGCAATCGATAGGCGTTTCGCTTTTGATTCGAAATTTGATTGCTGATTGCCGTCACTTCTCTCACTCACTTCGTATTCATTTGTACATTGTATTTTTTTCATTAAGCTGACAACCGGCAAATGCAGAAGGGATATCTTCCATTCCACACCTGACCGATGGCAGTAATTTCGATTTGGCTTCCATTGGCCGCAAGGAGCAGTACACAAGAAAAATTGAATTGCTTGTTGCGCCTGAAGGTAAAATACATAATTTCTATTGTACTCTTGCAATTTGTTTATTATTTTGACTTAATTGATTAATGTTCTACGCTATTACATAAGTACAATATTACATAAATACTTCAGTGCTATTGGGATAAATAGGTGGATAGTTGACATGGACATTTCACGAAATAATTTTATTTAGTATTTCGAATAAAGCTTAAGCATTGACCTAATAACATACGTTTTATTAATAAAATGTTCCCAGTGTAGCAACGAAATGGATTTTCGCAAGCCAATCAATTAATTTAACATTTTGCCCCATGTCAGCGAGTTTGCACATGCAAAGTTCGTTCAAAAGTATACCTCAAATTAAATGCGATTTGTTAAATGTTTTGGGCGTAATTCCCGCTGCAAGCCTCGTGCCGTGGAAAGTTGATTCAATTTGCTGACTTGGCATTGGTTTCATTAGACCACCTGCGCGTAATTTCATTGCTCTGCCAGCGAATCGAGTTCAGATCGGCAGTATGCACTGCAGCATATGCATATCTTACGTACAATCAACTCCATCATGATTTTTTCAGGAGCCGGGCGAATCGAAAAGCCCACGTCCTTTCCTCGGCCAATTCCGCTGTTCCATTGATTTTTGCAGTGAGGAGGATTTGCAATTCAGTTTGTGGTTGGGATTTTGGGAAAATCTTAAACGAAGATACAACGAATAATTTGTATATGTAAAAAAGTGGCAGAGAGTAAAAGCGTTCCATGAAAACGCACTTGTATTTAATAGGTACTAGAAGGACTGAACCATTCCCCCAAAAGACCACATGTACACCAATAAACGATTGTAAAAACAAGAGAGAACGCTATAGTCGAGTTCCCCGACTATCTGATACCCGTTACTCAGCTAGTGTAAGTGCGAAGGACAGTTTTTGGCGGTTTGTGGGCGTTAGAGTGGGCGTGGCCAAAAGTTTTTTGGCAAATAGATAGAAATTTACAAGACTAATACAAAAATGAGAAAATATCAAAACATTTTTCAAAAGTGTGGGCGTGGCAGCTTTGGGCGGTTTGTGGGCGTTAGAGTGGGCGTGGCCAAAAGTTTTTTAGCAAATAGATAGAAATTTACAAGACTAATACAAATATGAAAAAATATCGAAACATTTTTCAAAAGTGTGGGCGTGGCAGCTTTGGGCGGTTTGTGGGCGTTAGAGTGGGCGTGCCAAAAAGTTTTTTTGCAAATCGATAGAAATTTACAAGACCAATGCAAAAATGAACAAATATTAAAACATTTTTCAAAAATGTGGGCGTGGCAGTTTTGGGCGGTTTGTGGGCGTTAGAGTGGGCGTGGCAACCTGAATGCGTCTATGTCCCTGGAGTCTTTATACTTAATCTCAACTTTCTAGCTTTTGTAGTTCCTGAGATCTCGACGTTCATACGGACGGACAGACGGACAGACAGACGGACGGACAGACGGACATGGCCAGATCGACTCGGCTACTGATCCTGATCAAGAATATATATACTTTATATGGTCGGAAACGCTTCCTTCTGCCTGTTACATACTTTTCAACGAATCTAGTATACCCTTTTACTCTACGAGTAACGGGTATAATTAGAGCCTCACATGTTAAAAATATTGCGCGCAGTTTAAATTACAAGTAAATGCATGTAGTTAAAAAGTCAAATTTAAACTGATGAAGCATTTATGAATATATATGTATGCCTGATATTTATTGATGGTAGCTGAGGAAATGATTTTTATCGCTTATGCGAAACAAAAAATATATTTTTAATCCACACAAATATTTACCAATACTTATCATTTGCTGTTTCAAAGTCAGTGTATTCGATTTTGTGTGCTGTGTATTTGCCCGGCGACAACAGAGGCAATCGTAAACAATTTGATTTTAACGCACACAGCGGTCCTGATGATAAGGCGGAGACGGTGGGAGGGGCGTGGCAGGCTAACTGACTGGCTGACTGGCAGTGCAGGAATTCTAATCGGATTTCGTTGCAGCTGCGGCCGGAGCAGCCAGGGAAACAAAAGCTTTTGCCAGGAAATAGATATCGAAAGCAATTTGGCACCGCTGCCCTCTGCGGATGAGAGATACGGGGACTCCAACGGCTAGGGGTGGATTTTGGACCATGGACTATGGACCATGGCATTGGGTTTTTGGTTTTGGTTTTCGGTTCGGTTTTGGGGCAGAGTAATTCAATTTCAGATAGCTTTCGCTCCGTCCCACGGTGCGTATGCGCAACTGCAGGCGTGGCGTAATCTTTGGCACTTCAATTTGATCGGCGGGCATTTGTAAGGCCTTCGACATCGCCAGCTAGTAGAGTCCTGCCGCTCCTCGTAGAGCATAGAGTGCAGAACATGGCCACATAGTGCCTGACGTTGATGAATATTGCTACAGCGATAAATTCAATTACAAGTGCCGAGTGAGCCCAAGTCGAGGGCTATAACTCAACTGACAGCGGCAGAACTCTTTGCCGCCTTCGCCTCCGCCTCGCCACTGCCACTTTATCCACTTGACTTGGCTCTTAAAGTGTTTCCCCAAACTGAGAGACACGGACACGCACAATAATGGGGGAAAAAACCCAGAAAGGGGAAACAACGCCGAGGAAAGCAGTTAAAAGTAAACAACAGAAAAAAGGGGGCTAAACAACATAAAATAAATGTAATAAATTTTAAACATAGAAATGATAAATTGCTCTGGGACTCGACTTAAGGCGTTGCTGCCAATTGCGAAATGCCTTTGCGCGATTCCCAACGCTTTTCCTACATTTTTACACAATTTGTTTGTGGCTTCGCCTACACGTGCCACGCCCCCTCCAAAGCCCTAACGCCTCTGTTGGCACGTGTGTTTGCCGTTTTTATCTATTTGGCAGCTGCATTTGCTTGTCGTTGTTTAATTTACTTTTCTGCGAAATTGATTTGCTGCAAAGTTTTGCCGCTCCTTTCTACTTTATCCTATTCCTTTATTTTTGGTTTGGTGTATTCGTACTTTACAATCTTTTTGACACGCCCACGCCTGGTGGAAAGTTTTTCAACTTCCAGGCGAAGTCGCATTAATGCTGCAGTTGCAAATGTTTTGCCCGTAACTTTTACTTAAGCGCTGCCAGCTGTTTGGCAATGCAAAGTTGAGCTTAAGTCGTCCTGCCAACTGCCTGCTAGTCAGCTTGTACTGAGTTCTCCACCGCTCTTCTCTTTGCAGAAACTTAGACGACTCCGTGATTAGGACGTGTTGTACCCTAACGCTCTAAATGCAGACGATATGGTGAGTTATCTTGATAATTGATATCTTAAACTCCTTCTACCTCCACCTTCTCATTCCCCTATTGGGAGGCATTTAAGTGCAATTTCGGTTTCTCTGTTCCATAAATCAAATTTAATCAAGTGCACGGTTTTTGATTGGCCTGGTAAGCAGCTCAACAAGTTAAGCGCTTTGGCTGATGAATTGCAAATGCACCTTTCTATTTGCATACCACACTTACACTCACCCACGCACACACATGCTTGCATACTCGTATATCAAGCATTACGCATACGCCGCATATGCCCAGAACTATTAACAAGCGCATTGCGTATTCATGAAAGCATTTTGTTGTGCTGAAGTACACGTTGTGGCACAGGCAGCAGCAGCAGAAGAAGATGACAGGAATAGCACCAGAAGTATATAGGGGGACGAGCTAAGTTTTCTAATTAAAAACTACAAATAATTGTGACTCGTAATGAGCACACACATGGTGCTCTTAAATGTAGTTGTGTTGAGCACGCGAAAGCGAAATTTAAATTGCAACTTGTCACTGCGGTTGCATCTTGCTGGTTGCTGGCTGCTGGCTTCTGGTTGTCATGTATGCAACATGCGACTGACTGCAAGGCTCTGTGTCCTGGCTAATTTCCATTCCGTGATCATCATGAAGTTCCTTTTTGCAACGCGCGGCTAGCAACTAAAGGCAAAGGCACGCCTGCATTTCATTTTTCCCAGAGAGATTGATGCATGCAAGAAACGCGTGACCGCCTTTGTGTGATATTTGCCACACACATGCGACTTTAAAGCTTTAAATCATAGAGCATACTAATCAACCAACTGAATGCATATTGTTGAATCTCCTTTGCACACCACGCATACACTTGCAGCATCGGGACATTTGAAATGTAAATGCCCCATTGCGGAGTACATAAACGCATCTCTATCTGAGAATTTTGAGCAAAGCTGCAGATACCCAGATCCACAGGATGGCTAAATTTATGCCACCAACTCGCGGCGTTGAAGTGTAGAATGCGGCCATTGCTGCTTTTTTGTTTTTTGCTTTTCTTCTGCTTTTCATGATGCGCTGATGACGACGATGATGCGCTGCTGCTGCGAATGGCAACTTTTTGTGCTGCTTCGAGCGCCATTTGTTTCAGCCACCATCCATTTGCTGGGCTTGCAGGGCTCTTGGCGAGGGTTTAATAACTATACGCTTAGAGGTCTGGACTGTGTTGGTGGGAGAAGGCATTACGTATACACTCTGATGCAGCCCAGGCAAGTTTGTAAGTCTCGCAGAGCCGAGTTGTGCAACAAACTGAATAAATAGGCAAAGGCAGAGAATTAAATTTGCAAGTCTAAGGAGCTTAGCTTCATTATAATCCTAATACAATAGTGTTTTTAATTTGAAATTTTTAGTTGTTTAGGTGAACTAAACGGACTATGAAGGCATAGTCCGTTTGACAGCGCATCAGCATAAAGCACAAAGTCAGTTGCGCTGTGGTCGTCCTTTTATTTGCTGGCTTTTATCCATTTTTATGCTTTTTGAAGTGGTTCCTGCGCTTTAGTCTATTCTAATTGGCTCTGGTTCGCTTTTAATTTTGCCGGCCATATTATTTTCGCGTTCGCCGCCTTTGAACGGCGAGCAGCACTCATTAAACCGCTGCCCAAGTGCACAATTAGCCGGGCCACAGATACGGGTCAAAAGGTAAAGTCGCAGTTCCATGGCCCTGCGATGATGCCAAACAAACTGACTAATTGCGAGAGAAACAGAAACAGGTCAGCCGCAGGTGATGATTGGTGTGTGTGTGTGTTTAAAACACGACGAACATTTGAATAAACATTAGCGGCAACAAACTGCAATTTATTTGCATCGTTACAACGGCCACAGTGGCTATTACTTTTGACTGCAATTAGCATTTTACAGTGCGGCCGAGTGCAGCGAATAATTTCCAATTATGCGGCATGCCACATGTGCCTGCACTCGCAGCGTTGACAGTTCGCAAGTCGCATTCTGTAGTCCGTAGTTCGTAGTTCGCAGGCGAGTCATCCTGGCCATTCTGCCTCCTTAATTATTCAGCAGGATACACACATGAGCTCACATCCTTGCCATCCTGCCAGCTGCCCGGAATTAATGGATACAGCTGGAACGTAACAGAAAACACCACTCTGCCACACAACCCTGCCCCGCCTTCAACGCCCGCTTTCCCCATTCGGAAAAACTCCAACACTCCGCACTGAACATTCACCTAGTTACGCATACGCCCTGATGACATTAGTGCAACATTGCAGACAATTTTCGTTAGCAAAATGGGAAAGCCACCGACCACCGGCCAGCAGTGGACCGGTGGCGAAAGACGGACATTGAGAAACATTTTAGAGGTACATTTAAAATTTTAATTTAAAAAAATAGGAAAAACAGGAAAGAGTTTTAAAGATATATTTTAAAACGTGCTTTTAATTGCTCTCGTGACTTTTTAAAAACAATTAATATTTTAAAAGGGACAACTAAAACTTTTTTCTTATCTCATATAGTATTTAATATATGTGCACCTTTAAACTCGGTGTAACAAGTTTTTCTAAAACATTAGAATTTGCTAAAGCAGTCCGAAATATAAATAGTAGAGTTAATGTTTTCAGAACTAAACAACTTTGTAGCTCTTAAAAAGCTTATATATAAAATTTAGTGATAAATAATGAGGAAGCAGTTAAAAACAGAAATGTCATTTGTGAGAAAATGAGGATTTAAGTCATGACTTGAATATTTATATGGATATACTAGCGTTATTTTATATGACCACTGCAGCTATCTAGTATTTTTCTCAGTGCACAAGCTCGCCAACACCCATTCAGCAATAGACGTGTGTGCGTGCATCGCAGTTTCACGTTGATTACGAGCACTTTATGGCTCCGTGCTACGTGTGGGCGTTGCTGTTAGACGGTTGTTGGATCTGGCCGAGTAGTAAGACCATAGACATGATGTCTATGCATTCATTGTTGCAATTTTTACTTTATTATCAACGTCTGTAATCACTAAAACAACAGGAGCAGCCACCAACCAGCCACAACAAGGATAAAAGCAGTCGGGGGTTGATGGTTGGCAAACTTGTTTCGGCGTCTGTTATTGCGGCCGAAAACATTTCGAGTGGCGGAAATTTGATAAATGCCTGGCCTGACCCAATGGGCGTGGCACTTGCCAAGGGCTTATCTCCAGTGTACTTGTAGGTTATTTATGATTATTTCGCATATTTTTATGGCTTGCAAATGAGGAATGTGTATGCGCACAGTGGCGTAGTTAGGTGGGAATTTGGGGAGCAGACGCCATGGAAGTTACACTCTAATTCGACCCGAGCATACAATACTCGTATATTAGGAAAGGCTAACTTTTGTCAATTTCTTATCACTTCCTTGTTATGAGAGTCATCGCTTCTGTATGTACACATGTCTGTGTAAGCTTTTCTTTTTAACAGTTCGATAACAGCGAAAGCTCGTTGCTTACAGTTACATCGATATTACGTTTACGTAGGTGTAACCACCAGTTTACAGTCACAGAGCTAAAAGCTTTTACGATGTAAACTTGCAATCCTTTGCAGTTTTTACACAAGGATGTAGAGCGAAAGCACTGTGCTATAAATTTAGCCATTATATACATATCCTAGTCCTAAAAGTGTTTTAAAGGGAAAAAACAAAATATTTTTTAAAATATTTTTTTTATATGGTCAAATTGAGCTTATTTCCGTTATAAAAAAAGATGCGCATGGAATAATATAATATTATATATGTATATATATAATATAATAATAAATTACAAGTTAAATTTGGTTGTCTTCAGCTCACTTCCTTTGTAGATAAAAGCACACAAAACTCTAGAAAGCGCTGAAAAACAAACATTAACCCTCAGTCAGAACCCATTTAAAAAAGAGAGTCGGGGATTTGGCTGATTGTAAAAAACAGCAAAGGGATTGCCCGTCGGCGTTAACCGAATGGGCGTGCCAGTGGAAATTGATTAAAAGAACAAAAACCCAAATGCTTTGTGATGCTGTCCGCAACCCTTTGGCGTGTAATACCTGCAACAGCGTCTTTGGGATCTATAATCAAAGCGATTGGATTATCAAAACTTAATGGCGGTCAGCTTGAATTGTCTATTTACAATGCACACTGTATTTATTGGTTTTTAACATCGATTTAATGGCTTTGTTGGCGTTTTATATTTCATTTCAGGGCACAACATGGCCTCAGCACAGATACGACATTTCTATAACACACCAACAACAACTTCTTCAACAACAACACGACAACCTTTACAACAACAGCAGCACACGAACAACTGCTACTGCATCAAACGGAGGCAATTTCAAAACGATACGTTTCTGTGCCACACACAAACACAAAGCGAATCAGAGGCAGCAGCAGCAGCAAGAGCAACAGCCACAGCAACATTATGCCAGTCGACACTTGCGACAGCAGCGACATCAGCAACAGGAGCAGCAGCAACAGATGATGTACCAGCCAGCGAATGTCGGCAGTCCTGGACCACAGATGAGAACTCGGCCAGAGATAGAGACACCCAGCACAGGATGCGAGATCCTTTGGCCGACGGTGTTGCAGGCTGCGATGTGGCTGTTGTTCCTGTCGTGCAGCAACAGCAGCTTCAGCAGGACCTGGCTGATCCTGCTGCCTTTTTGGTCGCTTCTACAGGGACTTCGGAGCAGGTTCGCCTCGCCACGAGCACTTGCCTATCACGCCTATCTTCCAAAGTCAGTCAGGACTCTACGAAACAACAACGAAAGCTCTTTCAACACGGCGCCGCCACAAAGGACTGCGCTGCTGTCGGCCTCCTCACGGATATGCAAAAGTTTGCACGCTCTATATTTCCGCTGGTCATCATCTTTAATCTGCTGCCCTTATTCTATGCAGGTAAGTACTCATTCAATTGTTATTATAGTAATTGATTTAAAGTGAATTAGGGCTCGACTTTGTGTATTTTTCAATTCTGGGCTTACAGTATTAAATGCAGTATCCCTTTAGCCACAGCCACGTTAATGGTCCGGCATTGGGTGTTCCTCTTTAAACTTGTGTGAAAGTTGCTGCCCTCTTTCGCTCTGCTAAAAAATATGTAACTCTCAACCAACTCATGTAAAGCAATTTTCCTACGTCCTAAATGCCAAGTCTCGAGTGTCCAGTAGCTCGCTTTTAGCCTGCCAGTTTTAAAGATCCCACTGAGTGCTCACTGTAGACGGCTGGGTTGGTAAATAAATAATTGAAACTGTCGATGAACATTTGCAAATCTGGCCAAACAAGAACTGAACTCATTATTTATGTACGCAGCCAAATATGTATCGACTGCCAAAGGCAATACAAAAAAATTTAATGACCGGCAAAAGTAAGCGTCCCCGGCAGGAAGGAAGCAATCCGCTCCGGCGCCCCGTCCCCGTTCCCGCCCCTCCGGAGCAGAGTTTTCCTCTTTTCCATTTCGTTTTTTTAAACTCTTTGTGTGACAGTTTTATAAATTTTTTTCCGCAATGGGGAGGCTGGTCATTTTTCAGAACACGCACAAAGGCAAAATATAACGAAGTTGGGGTCAGAAGAGGTTGAGGCCGAGAAGACAATGCGCTGGGCGCTCTTAATTGCTTCCCAGCCGCAAAAACAATAACAGCATAAACAGCATATTTTAGAAGACCCTTTTTGAGGCCTTTGTGGCTGCTTTAGCAAACTTATTATTTAAACGCGCTCATAATTATTTAAGGCAAGCTGCCGCCGGAGCAAATTCAATCTGTGATCATTGCCCGATAATCAGAGCTGCAGTAATCAGAGTTAGCAGGAGAATCCCCTGCTCAGCTGCCTAATGTGGCAGAAGCGAAGGCAAACAAAAGCGGTGCCATTTCAAAAGAAATCAATGACAATTCGTTAAAGGCCCCCCGGGATAACCGCTCTCCAATTTTCCACCCCATCCTCCAGGACACTTGCCAGGACATCATCGACATTTGAGCAGCGATTAAAGACAATTGAAGCCGCAGATGCAGAGGCAGCAGCAGTCTGCTTTCTTATCAGTTGGCAGAGCTCTCTGGCTTTTCCACTCTCTCTCTCTCTTGTGGAAAAGCTCGCGCCTGCGCTGCCAGTCCGTCCGTGTTATCATTTTACTAGAGTCCAGAGACTGCCGCTTATCAGTTGGCCAGTGAATGTTTGCTGGGTTATCCCGCCTTTGTTTGGCCCAAATAAATCGCTGACTTGGCGTGCCGGACGGAGCAGGGCAAAGACGCCAGTGCCCCAGGCACAGGTCAAAGTATCTGCGATTCGATGTCTTGGATGCCTTGTACAGCAAGAAAAAAACACACTCCCATTTATCTTGGGCGACGTTTTTGCCCTAATGAGATTTGCGCCAAATTAAATGAAATCGAAAATTAGGCGCGTCAAGTTCGTTGGCAATTTAAATTGAAGTCGCGCGGAGGCGGCAATTATCCGTACAAACGGCCAAAACGAGACGAAACGGCCAAGTCGGGCCAACGAAAGGAGCATAATGAGCGGCCGCCGAGGTTAAACAAGATTCTCACCTGTCAGCTTTGGGTCCTCCTGATGGCCTGCCACCTGGCGGCCTGGAATCTGCCACCTGCCAGCTGTCTCGAGTGGCGGATTTGGCTTTGGATGGACGATTAAAGCGCTCGTCGGCCACTCGAACAAACAGAATCGACGGCTCATTGAGCCGCAGCGAAATGAAATCCGGGGGCAAACAACTTGAAGGATCCACTCGAGGAGGCTGCGCCAAGGAGTCCTGTGGAAGAAGTGGAAACAGAAGTGCACAAAAACGAAATCATAAATTCAATTTGATTTATTTCACAGCCGTATTATTGGCAGTGGACTAACAACCGCCTCTCGATTTAAAAGGCAGAGCTTTCACTTGATGTCATCGCAGGTTGCTCTCTCGCTTTTTCTCCGAGTTTTCTCACTTTTTCCGACTTCACTCTATGCTTTAAATGCCGTGGCAGCAGCCGAGCGCAGTCAGTCGATTTCTGTCGGCCGTGCGGCACACACACGCAACTCGCTTCTCAGCCAACTTAACCAGCTCCGGATTCCACTTGCCACCAGCTTCTGACGCGGCATTACATCGCATCGCAACGCGTCATTAATCGCATCGTGCGACAGGACCTCGCATCAGTTTTCGCAGCAACGCGCGCACTTTCCCCGCTTTGAACCTTCGATTAGGGTCCGCTGTTCTTTCCTTCGCAGTCCTTATCGCTTATTGCTTCGGCCTTTGCGTTTGCATTTTAATGTTTGCTTAAGCATTCCGTTTCGGTGTCAAAATCCAAAATCCGACCAATCCAATCCCGGCAATAAGGAACGGAGAGCTCATCGCGGAATTGTTCGACACAAAAGTGAATTACAAATCAATTGAGAAAGCCCCCGGCAGCGAGACGTAAATATTCAAATGGAACCTAAATTACATATTCTTTTGAAATTGCCTTGGCTGTGGTGCACAATTGAGATATGCGGGCATTTATAAGATTGTGTAGTGGGTTATTTATGGTGATCAATAGGGAAAAAAGGCTTGGGAGGTAAATTCAAGAATCAGTTGGTGGAATTAAAGACTTAAGCATCACAGGTGCTTAAAATTTAACACAGTTAGTCCATTGATCCACTGCATATTTGAAATTTTTGTGTGCAAACAATTTAAAATGTAAATGTTTTTGAGAACAAAACAGACTGGCAAACAATTCTAAATAAGAATACTGTAATCATTGATTACGAATGGAAATATTAAATGGAATTTCTTATAACAACTAATATGAGAGCCAATAGAGTTGCGTATTAAATTATTTATAGGCACACTTACAATGCTGCGCTTCCATTTAACATCAGTTTATGACACCTATTTCTTTGACCAAATGAGAATGGCTATGTAAATTGATTCTTGGAATCGGGCCACATAGCAATGCTATTCATCGAAAAATTCTCATTTAAGCGAAAAGGGTGTTATTTGCATTGAGCGAATGTTCCTAGGATGAGTTCATGTTCAAGCGATATCGGCGTACTCAAAAGCAAACATACAAATGCGTTATTATTTCACATGCACAATGGCCATACATTCCTAATCGGTAACCCTGGGTGCTTTCCTTGGAACGTCCTTACACAGGAGGGCCATCTGGGCAACGAAAGGTTACAAAACGAACTGTAGGCAGGCAATTGTTGGGGGATTTACAGCATGGCCCTCGTATTGTTTGCAATGCAGCAATAAGTCCACACACTGACACACATGATAAGTGCGGAAAAGACCAAAGAAAAGGGCCGAATGTCGATGGAGATGAAAATCTGTCCACGGCAGGTATGACAACTTCTGCTAGGTCTCATCTGTTTCACATGTTCGCCAGCTGCTTAATTGGAGCCACACTCCAAGTCCGGGGGAACTTTCCGATTTCCGTCCCTGCAACGCGTGTCACGGACAAGTGACAGCTTTGATTTGGGGCATGGCTAAACGCATTGCTTATCTTCCAATTCAGTACTTTTTAGATTAAAATATATTTTAGCTCGATTTCAATACGGCATTTATCATCGAGATACAATTGTAGTTATACGGTATAGTTGCAGAAGAAGTTATTTAAAATGAAACGAAAATAACATATGACTGCAATTCTTTTCAAGAGATTTATACCTTGATTTTAAACTTTACAAAATTTGTTATTTTCGTTCACGTTTATTATAAGCACCCTAATAACGACAACCAATTATTCCAACCGAATTCCCAATATTCTAATATATTTGTAAATATTTTGTAAATTACTTTCATTTTTAAATTCCGCTCACGTTTTATTGTAAGCGGTTTTCTATGGAGGTTTCATCACATTCTCAACATTCCAATTAGTTACTCAAACCTGCCTACCCAAAATTGCATCTTATTTGTAGTAATAATTACTCACGAAAATCTTTTTCCCAATTTAATCTGATGTGTATCCACACAGTCCACGAGTATCATCAACTTTTTTTTATTTTTCTTTGCTATATGCAGCAGTTAACGTAGAAAAAGTGCGATCCACTTGCAATTTGCATGCAGTGCCAAATATGCAAACAGAGGGCTGCAATCGTCTCCCACCTTGTTTGGATAGCCGACCAGGTGATAAGCAAACATAATCCAAAGGGACTCCCGTGAAAACCAAGCGGGGGCTGGAAAAACTCAACCCTTTTTCGCTAGCTGAGGCGAGGCACTGCCACTAAATCAGGCTACTTCCACCGGGTAATAGAGAGATAAAATTTGCTACGTGTTGAAAATGTGAAGAAGAAGGAGGAAAAGGTGAAAAATGTGGAAAAGGAGGGGAGCCGAGTAACTTTGCAAATAATGTTACCCAGCCACTCGAGTGTTTAGGACCCTCACGCATAAATTATTTATTCATTTGCCGTCGCCGGGTTTTTATATGCATCGTTAAAATTTCTGTTTGGGATCTCAAAGTGAATTTTCGGGACCGGAGCGAGCACCTTTGACCCGCCCTCGAAACGGAAATAGGGTTTTTACGTTGGCTATTTTATAATGAGCTGCACTGGATTCGCTTCCAGACTGCTAACCCGTTGCTCATATGGTTTTCCTTTGCTCCTTTGTTCAATTTTCACTACTGCAAGCGATTTTCCCGCCGGCTGCTCACGAGAAAAGCTACGTGCAAAACGTCATTGAGTGCTGGGCGTGGTCTCCAGTTCCCAGCAAAAGTGTTTATTTATTTCTGTTCGCGCCAGCATTTCGAAATAAAAATAAGTTTTGTTTCCGTTTTCCTGTTTGCTGCTTGCTGTTTGCAACCAAAATTATAATAATGCCCTGGGGATGCGGACCAACGTTGCGTATGAGCGATGTTTTTTCAAAATATTTCCCCATTCAAAACGCCGACTCGAAACTAATTAGCGCCCTGTGCCGCGTGCTGATTGTTTTGAAGGCTTTCTGCAGCAGCTTTGGCTTTTGCCAGTAGAAAGTAGCCATCGTGTCCACGTCATGTGATATAAGCTGGGAAGATATTGTTAGAAAAATGCTGCAACTTTTTCATTACATCAACTTGACGGCTGCGAAGGAAAAACTTTTTAGCAACCAGCAGGAGGAGTCGGAAAAGCGTGGAAAAGGGGAAAGCAAGAGGCTTTGCCAGCTGTGGATGCTGTTCCTTTAATTTGTATTTAGTTAGCGGACGATGCTAATGAGTTTGCTGATTAAAAAGGGACCGTCTTTTGATGTGCCACCTCTGGAATCAAATTTGCACAAGGTTTACGACGAGCTTTAAGACCTTATTAACTGGCGAAAAAGAGCCATAAATTATTCGGCATGCGATCAAACAATACTCGCAACCTTTTAGCTGGCATCTCCCGCCACGAAAAGCTAATAGAAACTGGCTAAGCCAATCAATTACGAGTAGTTCCCAAAGTTGAAGTCATTCTCACTTAGCTACAGCCAGTCTATCAATCTTCTAATCTATCTGAACGGAGCAAGTAGCTAAAGTTTCCCCCTTTGCATTATGAATTTATGGACCGTGGGGTAGTCGAGTGAAAACTATGCCGATTTCAATAAAAATCATTAACCGAGCACTCACACACCGATTCGATTGAGTTTCTGTGCGGGCGGGCAGAACTTTCCGACACATTAAATATGAATGAAATGGCACGGTAATTAAGCCTAAACACAGAAAGATAAACAAACCGCGAATGATCGTAAAATGCTATGAGGTGGCGCCATCGAAATGAACTTCTTTGACCAAACACATTTCCAATCGAATTATAAATAAACAGAGGCTGCCACAACGAAAAAGGCGGCGACAGGAAGCCAATTTAAATAGCCCGAGTCAGCACTGTGATGGAATTGGCATATTAGAAGCATTGGGTCTTGGCTTTATGGCTGATTAGCCAATTTGAATTTGTAATATTTCCGGGAATCCTAACTTCTGGTTGGTAAACGCGAAATATGCCAGCGATGTGCTGCTTACAAATTCGCATTGTTTCCGCATCTGAGGAATATGAATTCATTTAGCTAGAAAGATGTGGCTTTAAGGCGGGAATTTCATTAATCTTTGTCGGCATATTTAAATATCTTTTTTGTGATACGTGAATGCATATAAAACGAGAGAAAAACGAGAGTCGAGCATCTTTGTGTAAGCTTTTAAAATCTCCCTCATAAAAGCCAACGTGAAACATGCAACAAGCTGGGCCAGGAAGCGGGCCAAGAGAAGGCCGCCCCCCACCAGCTACTGTGTCGAGGCTATACCCACACATTCTTACTGGCACACACACACCCACACACATGCCTGCATACTAGTATAAGCCCCATTCATGTGGAATACAATGAGGCCCAGACGCTTGTCCCAGGAACTAAGACAAAGGATACACAGAAATCAAGTTTAAGTGCAGTTGAAGGCGGAAACGTGAGCCTCACATGTACACTGAGAGAAACTACAGGACCACGCCTGAAGTATACGTCAGGAAAGCTGATACCTGATAAATATTTAACTATTTCATTCAATCGATATAGTATAAAGCTTCCTTGGTAATAAGAAAATCGTTTTAAGGCAACGTTGTATATGGTTTTTATGGGCCTAAGATCATATTTTAAAGTTGCAATGCTACACAGCAATAATATTTCATAAATACCCGTTTATTTTTTCTATTTAAACATTTGAATATTATTTGCTTAAATAAAACATGACACCATAAAAGTCAACTTGAATTAATAGCTGACTATTTATACCATATTAAGGGTATTAAAATTCAAACAAATACCTTTTCACACAAAAAAATTTATTCATGTAACATGAATGCAGAAATCGTATCCATTATCTATCAATTTAATTGCATTTTCGGCTCGTGGTGAGTGGTAACTCATTAAAATAATTTTCATAATGAACAGATGACCGGGGTTTCCCAGTTCTACATTTTGGACTGCATCAAAATGGCCGGAGTTACACCTGACTTTGTACTGGTGCCTGGTCTTAAATCAGAGCCGTGCACTGGTAGTTGCCAAGTGCCGCCTAAACAAGTGCAATTATTTTAATGCACTTTCGACTTTTGACATGGCAAGACAGCGCAACAACACGGCGACAGGCTTAAAGCAGTGCTCGAGCATGTATGCGGATATTGTCCTGCCACACACATACACACACGCACACACACTTGTGCAGAGCCACAAAGACAGTCTCAATCGGGAGCACACAGTCACAATCACAGGCACAAAAACACGGCACTCGGCGGAGAGGACTCCTTGAGTCGCATCTGCCAAGGTCGCGGCGTGCAGTTGAACTTGCCAAAGGATAAATTTGCTCAGACTCGCTCGGCATTCGCCTGGCGGCTTTAATTCTGCATGCAATATCATAAACGTTTTGCTCCCCTCTCAGTTCGCCAAGCCCGTGCAATTTTCCATAATTTTTTTTATTTTTTCTGCCCGGGCCTGGAAAGTTAGGCCAGCGTTAACCCTTCAAACGATTCGCTGGTGAAACAAATTGAATTTATGTGCCAGCGCACACGACGGCACGCAGAAATGTTGCCAACGTCACTGGCAGTGCCTACGCACTCCAGGGCGCCATCTTCCGCCCCTTTTCCCTGTTTCTCTACGCATGTCACCCCTTTGGTGGCCACGACATGGCCCATTTATTCTATGACCTCTCACCCTCAGCCACCCGTTCGGTCCTTTCTCAGTTCGCCTTTTGCCAGCATAAACAAATTTTGCAAATGTGCGCATAAAACTTACGAAATTGCAAAAATTTATTTTATTTCACAGCACAAACACACATACTCGTATAGAGTGCGGCAGTGACAAGCGCTTTTCCTTGGCGTTTCCTTTGTTATGAGGGGCTGGTATCCTGTCATCTTGGCCTTCTGCGTTTATCTGTATTTGTGGCTCGTCGCCTTCTGGCGCTAATTTAATTAAGACTCATAGACAAAGAAGCCTGACGGACCGACAATATGTGTCAGTGCAATGTGTAGTAAGTCTTTTCAAGTGACTCCGACCCGACATCCCTGCACACGAATATGCTGAAATATTCCACAGAAAACCGACAATAAACAAATATAAAATAAATATCATTTCGGCCTTTTACCGTCAGTCATAAAACAGAAACGCTGGCAATTCAGTCAAGTACTTGGCCACGTTGCGTATACGACTCGTTGCCTTGGCGATGGCTGCATTTAATTTAATTTAACGCCTGCCGCTCGGCAAATATGATTTTATTGATGACCCTGCGGCTTACATGTGTAAGCTAAAAATAAACTGATAAATTGACTTATTACAACAAAATTTGCCTGCTGGCAAGCTGGCGTGGGAAATTTTAAGTTTTTGTGAATTTCTTTTTCGGCCAAATTACAGGTACGTGTGTGTATTAGGAGGTAAAGCAGACAGGAAAGCATCATTTATGCAGGCAAACTGGGTTTGGGGGAAAGGAGAGAGAAGGATGAGCATTTCATTAATATTAATTGACCAATTCAAAAGGACGGCAAACAAAGACCAATTGAGTCACGAAAACCAGCCGTAAGAAGGGCCAAAAAGTCAGTTAGTTCCAGGCTTACTTATAGCTTTTTTAAACGCACTCAGAGCCGGGACAAATGGGCCCAAATAAATAAAAATAAATATTTAAATGGCCAAGCCTTTTATACACGAATTTGCATAGCGGGCAGCCACTAAGTGCGGCGAATCAAATGGAAAAATGGTAACTGCCACAAACATTGACAGGATCTGCTGCTGATGCCAAGAATGGCAATGCTTAATTAAAAGGTTACTTACGAAAACTGGACCTCAAAACACTTTCCTACAAACTTAAGCTCAGCGAATTTGTTGTCCTTTTGGCCTTGTGAAAATTAAATTCTAGTTGCCGTTGATAACGACTGACAGCAGCTGTGGCCATTTGGGCGAGAACTGGGTCGGCCAATATTATACCCGTTACTCGTAGAGTAAAAGGGTATACTAGATTCGTTGAAAAGTAGGTAACACTTAGGTAACACAACAGCGTTTCCAACCACATAGAGTATATATCTCAGGAACTATAAAAGCTAGAAAGTTGAGATTCAGCATGCAGATTCCAGAGTTGTAGACGCAGTGGTTGTTTACTCATGTTGCCATGCCCATTCTAACACCCACAAACCACCCAAAACTGTCTCAACCACACTTTTGAATTTTATATATTTTTTTAAATTTGATTGCTTTTTCTCCAACTTCTTCCGCTGTGCCAGAAAAATGTTGACATTTTTCGTTTGCACTTCCACGAGCTGAATAAGGGGTATCTGATAGGCCGGGGAACACGACTATAGGGTTCTCCCTTGTTTTTTTATTCCATTCAGCTCACCTTCCATTTGGCACTGCACAAACTTTTCAAAGGTTCCATGTTTTGGTTCCTGTTTTGGCCAGCAATGTCGGCGTTCATTCAATGGTGTCAGCCATTTTCACTTTAGCAAAAAGAAACGGCGATAAAGTGAACATTTATTTGATGACTTTATACCCTTCGAACAATGTCTTGAATGCATGGTACGCTTAAGCAAAATATGATTTGGGATACTTAATAAAAAAATATTCTTACTGATTTTCCTTCGAAATGTTAATCACATGCTTTAGTTGGGATTTTTATGTAGGATATAAGCGTAATGTATATTAGTAAGTAGTCAGATAAGGATCTATCTATCCATTGGCGCAAATAAAAATATAAATAATTGTGGAACATGTATAAATTGATCTTTTTAAAAGAGCATTCAACGTTTTGCTAGAGCCGCGAAAGCATCTCGCAATCAACTCGATATTATTTTTATGTTTTATTTTCGCTTCTCAATGTATTGAATGGATGGCTTGTCAAGTTTTGTTTTGTTGTAATTGAATTTTCGCCCCCCTTTGGAGTGGTGCACAGCAGCGATAATTAAGTATACGTGTCGTAAGCCCGAGCTGCCATGCCAGGACTTATAATGCACTGGCAATTATTGTCGGGCTGGCGGCAGATGAGCAGTGCAGCTCAGCAGCTATTAGACAGGATAATAGACACTTGAAATTGCATTCGGGTGGAGGAAAGTGCAAGGACCCACTCTCTCCGGCCGGACAGGACAGCATTAATCATGTGTCAGTGGCAGACAAAGGACTTATGGGTTGTGATTTTTGGCCGAATCCCCACTCGAGTCACTCTTGATGAAGTGCGTGAGTGAGCCGGGTGGTGTGAGTGGGCATGGGCATGGGCAAGGGTATGGACATGGCCATGGGGAGGGATATCACACATACGCACTGGTGGCGACAAGTTTTGGGCTGTCCACAGGCTGTCGGGCATTTCATGCACAGTCGAGCGGCTGATAGGCAGCCCTCGCAATTTATGGCAGGCAATTTGTATCCGTGGGTGGTTGGTGATAGCAGATAGGTGGTGGTTATGGCATTTGTCAGTGCCATTCATAGTGGGTGTAGGGGGTGGGGATTTATGACAAGTGATGGCCCAGTGGATCGACCGATAATCTCTACTGTGCACAGCCAGGCAATCTCAATCGCAGTGGCACATATGCAAATTTGCCAATTCCCACCTCACCTTCTCTCCCAAACAAATACAGATAGAGCACACATCGAAGCCAATTCAAAAGTGAGGCACTAGGAAGCAAAAAAGAGTCCCGCATGAGTAACAGCGCCATGGTGGCCGTGGCCATCTGCTGCATCCTCGTCCTGCTAGCCGTCTTCATCGTGATCATCATAGTGGTGGGGCAGACCATCGAGGAGCCCAAATGAGACATGCTCCAGCTGGGACCCGGCAACTTCCCAGATGGATAACAGAGGCCCCCTCAAAATTGTTAGTTTGCTGGGGCCGCCAGCAAAATTTCGTTGCCACCTCATCAGCATCTGCAGCATTCACAAAATCATCATCAACATCACTTTCACACGGCTGAAAAATTAGCAGAGGAAACAGAAGAATCAGGAGGAGCAGAAGTAGCAGGAAGAGCAGGAGAGGAGCACGTGGAGTGGAGGAAATGCGTCCCATCGTCAGTATCCATTGGCTGTGATGTGAAATTTTTTGAATTTGTGAAGCAAAAATCAATCGAGAAATCAACCCAACACAAAAGGAGCTACTAAATTTTGGAACATTCCGCATCCTAATAACACAAACATCTTTATGTAGCATTTCTGTGTGTTAAGTGTTGTTAATATAAATGTATATATAGACACACAATCTATGAATACAAAAATATATAGATATCTAGACATACTTACGTAATTATATATGGATATATGGATATATGGATATATAGATATATATATATATATATATATATATATATATATATATATATGTAACCCAACCGTCGTAAAGTTGCGTTCTTTTTTATAAAAGTGTTGTTAACAAACCGATTTTTATTGATGTTTTAAAGATGTTGAATCCAACATATATATACATGCATACACACACGAAAGTGAAATAAGTTTACATTAAAAGTACGGCGATGTCAGAATTGATGGGAATGGAAATGAATGGAAATTGGAGAGCCAGGACAATAGGGGATGCAACTGGAGAGCTCAATTGTTTAATATACCGTAAGATCATATCAATTCGGAATGATGCCAGCAATTGCACTTGTTAATTGCACAGCAATGAAGCTAGATCTCTTGTGGGATTCTCAGCGGGAACTGGAGCATAGATATAGCTACTTGAATATATGGAAGATATGAATTATATAGCAGAGAAGATATGCATTTTATATATCAAGAACTTTTGGATAAGTTTTACGTGTACGTGTACCTAGAAGTAGCCACATCTCGTGAATACAATATAAGCTGTTATAAACTATGAAACTTACTCACTTAAAATCAATTGGACTAGGAAACTTCAAGCACCACAAACTATAATTTAATTGGACCCCAACCAAACAACCAACTATTGCAATTAAATCAATTCAACGCAGAACGTACGTGCGCTCTAAAGGATAATAAAAACAACTTCCACTCAATTCGACTCAATTCAGTTTTAATAAATGCAAATGCCAGGCTCAGCGAATACAATATTCAACAAATGATCAACGCGCGGCGCATAAATTAAGTACAAACATCAACAAAAGTTGGCGAAATCAGAGAAGAGACCAAGGTAAGCCGAAAATTTTAACGTGTTGTAAAAAACGTTCTGAATAGTTTCAAAGACTCTTTGAGGCTTAAAGATACATAGATCGACCGACTTAACGAGGACGAGCGTGGGCAATAAAGTTTCATTGCTGCTGAGGCCCCTGTCAATTTGATTAAAATTGATATGTCCAGTTAATGGGGCAACTGGAAAGTCCTAGTTTGGATGGGCCCGATCCCAGAGGAAACTCCAGGATGCCGGACAAAAAGTCAACTTGATGAGTATTTCCACCTCAGTCCGCATCAAGTAATCATAAAGTGATGGAAATTCAATTTACACAGCATTAAATATGGCACAAATGGAGCAGCCTTGTGGGTGGGTGGCAATTTATGTGTGTTTTCATGTTTTGTGTTTGTGTGGTTTATTATTATGCAGATTAGGGCAAGTTCTACCTTTACCTTTTGGCTTTGTCCCGACTTCATCCACTTGATTTCCAGCTGTGTCCTGGGTGTGCATAAAAAGCCGCCCCGAGCAGCTTGAACACGCCCCCTGCCCTTTCGCCTCGACCTCCATATGCAAATTACGTTTCATTTTGAATTTGTGCTACCTTTTTGCCACACAACTCACACATCCGCACACCTGCACACCCGCACGCTTACTTTATGGCCATTCAATTCCTTGGCCAAATTGAAGCTGACGGCAAATGTCACGTTTTATGACTGCGTTTGCATATCAACAGTGTGCATGGTGTGTGTGTCGAGGGTTTTCGAGCTGCATCCGCTCCTGGAAGCACACTCGAAATGCTCGAGTGCCTATCTGGTTTTTCACTTAGTCGGCATTATGCAAATGCGGCGCTGCTTCCAATTTCAATTTGTTTGTTTATAAATTGCTACTAACACAAATTAATTGTCCAATTCCAGGGCAGATCGTGGGCGCGGATGTGAATCGCTATCGCAGTCTGATTCTGCATTTGAATCTGAATCTATTTCCAAGTCCAAATGCGACAGTACGCAAAAGCAATTACCCAAAGGAAATTGCTCAATTAGGAAGTCGAAATCGACAGCCAAACTAAAACACACAACAACTGGCAAAAACAGGAGCGAAGGAGACAGATTAAACTAAACGACGACCTATTTAAGTAGATACATTTTCCAAGATTTAAGATGACGAGGTTTATGTAGTTAAATATTAGATTTTAAATATGTGGCTTAAATTTACTTTAAATTGTATAGTGTTACAAGCCCAACTTGCAGATAAAATTGGTCGATTTATGAAATAATAATTTGCACAATAGCTACTTTATTTTTTTTTTCTCCTTCTTCTAGAAAAAGTTGTCTCCTTCAGTGATTTTTCCAAAGTAGAACTATCTCATTATTTTCGATTACATTTGCATGAGGAAGGCCTCACAATGGCAGCCTGATGCCAGATAGCTCCAGGAATTGCAGTCGGCAGTCAGCGATGTGTAAAGCGCAGATAGAAGATGTCCACCTAATGTTGGCAAGACCAAGGACGAAGTGCGTGGGGATGGGGCATAAACTGCTGCCTAATGACTCGAAATTTAATGCAGTTTTGTGGAATATAGCAAAACCAATTGGCTGGCTAGTTTTCAGGGTGGATTTTCGCAGCAGTCAAGGCCACGAAAGTGGAGTGGCCGAAATGGCGCTGAGTCAACAGCCAATTAATCAATTTAGCCAGCCCTCAAGCTGTCTAGGCCATCAATTTAATGTGGGCACGTTAAGAACAACGGTCTTGTGTTGCCAGGATGTAACAAATGCCAACGTTTTTAAAACCAAATTACAGCCGTGCAAAATGATTCGACAACAAACAGAGATTTGGCCCACCGAACACACACAGCGGACATATTTTTCATCTGTGACACATTCCGGATGCTTTTGTTATTTTGAAGCTGCAAGCTGCTTTCGCTTTTTTGACCGTGTCGCTACGCATTTTAAGGCCGCCAGCGAGTCGGGCCCAGATTTATGCCCATTTATTGAGCATAAGTGTTGGCAATTTATGAACCAGCCGCGCCCAGTTCCCCCCACTCCCCCCACTCCAAAATGGCATTTTAATAAGCGACTAAGAGTGTGTGTGTGCTGTTGGGCGTCTTTGTGCTGAAATGAAGATTTATAAACCGCCACGAGCTGTTTTTGAACTGCCGAAAGTCGGGTTCAGCATACCCATAAATCTCCCACAGAATCTTGTTTAGTTTATTGAATTATCAACGTGCGGATGTGTGTGTGTGTATCTGTGTGTGCGTGTGCATGTAGGCTTGACATTGTCTGACATAAAACTAAAGGAAATATCAAACACGTGCGCCAGTCACAGGGCACTTATGTAAATACATTTCCCCTTGACATCCCCGCAAACGTTTATATTTATAGTTTTATTTGTCTAAGGTTTGCCGGAGCGGCATTAAAATTTAGTCCCGTTTTCTTCTTATCTACATCTCGCGTATCTCCCCCATTTTGCCATACATTTTGCCTTCTACGGCACACGCATTTCCACTTAATTTTCCTGACTCATTTAAATAAATTTATTTGGTTTCTATGGCCTTAAGTATGCGGAACACGTTTTAGAGCAAATCTGTGAAAAATAATTTTCTGTAGCATATTTCTGGGGCCGACATCATTGACTTGCAATTATGGAAAATACTGTGAAATTATTGTATTTCTTTTAAGTAAGAATATAACGCATTCTGCCGGAAGACCTAGAAAAACTTTTCCGAAAAATAATAAGGGCCAGTGGCGCAAAAACCAAAAGACCACACAGGAAAAGAGAACTCAATAAAGTGCTGCACTTGGAATGGCAAACCGAAACACGATACTTGCCACACACACACACAAATACACACACAGCAACACCGAAGAAGAAAAACAACAAATTAAAACTTTAAGCTTTGGGGCGCCGCAAAGGAATTATTTCAATGTCTAAAATCTTAACATTGACAGCAGATGCTGCAGAAAAGGGGCACTAGATCAGGGTTACGGCACAGTGCAGGCCACTTCAGAGGCAGACCCATCGTGCAGCGTGCAGCGAGTCCAAATGGATACCCGTGCCATCCTACCATGCTGAAACCCCCTGCGATGTGCACTTGGCATCAATCAATAATTGCCCATTGAAAGCAGCTGCTGGAAGACTAGCTGGTTGGATGGGTTGGGCTTGGGTTGGGTTTGGATGAGTTGGGTTGGCTGCTCCTACTGAGGATGCCATACGCCATGATTGATTAGCGGCATGCAACACGAGGTGCTTCAGTAGAAACCCGACTAGACAGCATAATGTAGCGCTTATCGAACTGAGTCCTTTTGCTGCTCTGCTGCTCATTGCGCCTCCCACCTCCACACCTTCCCTTCGATCCTTTAGTTCCTTTCTTTTCCGTGCCATGGCCACAGGACTCGCTGCTGGTGATATTGCATTGTATCTTTGAAATCGCCTGCGCTGGCAGGACACTCAAGGATGCTCGAGTGGCAGTCGGTGTTCTTATCCGCCCTCTCAAATCTCTTTGACTGCCTCTTGCATTTCCATTATGTCAATTTGCTCCTTCTTCTCGGGTCATTTAATTGCCATCCCTTATTAACCTCTGCAAAGATGTGAGATGCATCCGGCACCTTTACACTTCAAACTTATGTTGTGGATGCCATTTTTTCATAATTTATTAACTTAGCTGCCATCGGAACTTTGGAAGTATCTTTAAGATACGTCTACGTATTTAAATCTTCATTATTATGTGATAATTGTGAAGGTCATCGATAATTGTTTTCCGTGCAGCTCTTTCACCTCGGAAAATCACTTAATACATATACATATTGACTCTTTTTTCCCTCTTTCGTTGCAGGTACGTTCGCAAGAGTCAATCAAAAGCGTGAGTAGCAGCCACAGGCAATTTTATTATTTGCCACTTATCGATATAAAAGTTCTTGGTTTGACGTAGTCAAAAGTTCAATGTTGAAGCGGCCCTCAATTGCAGTCATCGAGTTCAGGGATCTCGGCAAAGTGCATAAATAAATGCAAAGGAGTTTAGGCCAAAGCCAGAGGACGGATCTCAAGTGGACTATAAGGTTGACCAAAAGTTGGGCATAACTCGGGCTGCGAGTGCTTTGGCTTTCTCTGTGACCCCCGGGGCGTATGCATGATATTAATTATGAATTTAACCCGCTCGCAGAGCAATTAAAGGGCTTCAAGATAATCACTTGAATTTAATCACCCTACTAATTGGCCATAAATTAGGCTCAATTTACCTAATAGCCAGCGCAAATATGCACTTAGGACCCTGCAACATAATATGCATAATTATGCCAGCCACCTCCACTTCGAAATAACCAGCCCCAAAACCAGAACCAAAATCCAGCCTTGAGTGTCTCAAACGCCAGCTGTGTCTAAGATCCCCATCCATAGTCATAAAATCTCATCATCATCCTGGGACATCAGCACTCACCTGCCTTCGTCTTAATCAACGCGTTTTATCGCCATGATTTTATTTTTCGGCCTGGAATAAACTAATAGGAAAAATCATTTTCATGAAAATCCACTTTAATTGCTGTTACCGTCGTCGGCGTTTTGTTGCCAAAGTTGTTGCCATTTTCCCATCTGAGGTTTTGGTTATGGCAGCAAGCCAGTCAGATATAATCCACTGAGGAAATACAAGTTATCTGCAGTGTGTGGCTTACAATTATTTCCGAAGTAAAATTAAACCTGTAAATAAAATGCTTCTAAGAGCATCTGCTTAAAATCTGCCAAAGAACATGACATGATTTTTGCAAAGTTCTTGTCGTAGTGTTTTTGATTTGGCATAAAACAATTGGAAAATGCTAGCGTGACAAGTGGAATTAGCTAGTAGAGCTTGTCTGAAACAAAATGTGTCAACTCAGAGCAGCCTCATAAAACATTAAACACTGCAGCCTGTCATTCTCTAAGCTTTCGTTAGGATTTTCTCTCAGTGAGCCCCTCAAGAACCAGTGTATCAGAACGGCATGCCAGGCAGCAATAAAACAACATAAGGCGCTGTGCCGTCCCTCTGGTTTTGGGCCTCGTATTTGGTGAACGGTGTTACTTGTAAATTTAACGCAAATTGTCTGTAACATGAGCTCCTCCACGAAGGTGTCGCAGGGAATGCCGGAGGCAGGGGCAGGGAATGGGAGTGGTACTGGAGGATGGGTCTGTGGTCGACTGGTTTTGGGGAAGGCGCATACAAGGACACTACGGGTGGCGGTGTAAGTGCCGACAGCAGTGTCAGCCATTAAATTTTCAAGAAGGGTGTACTTGAGCAGGAAACCCGGGCAGACAGCAGCAGGCGGCAGGATCAGGTGATGGGAAACTTACCGCAGTAGACAGCAGCAGCACTAAAGATTGTATGTTCAGAAGGGCGACAAAAGTGTCGCAATGAAATAAGCCCGCAAAGAATGTCTCGATTTGAAAAGTATCTTAAACGTACGCCTCGCGTGAATAGTTTTCCCTTTCTTGATTGAAAGTTTAAAAGTTAAACTCACACGAAAAAGTCTTTACAAGGGCCTAAGCTTCGGTATGCTAGAGTTCATAATCAAGTGAAAATGTGTAGAGTACATACATACAATCGAAGAAAAACAATTCAAAGGAGATTAGTACAGATTTCCTGAGTGGCTTACAAATTGAATTAATATTTGAAAAATGATTAGGAATGGTCTTTGTATTCAAAATGTTCCATCTCCAAGGATATTCAATGGAATTTCCAAGATACTATATCCTTGGAGATGCAAATATCTCAGTGGTGAGATACTTCCGTTTGGGATTATTAAATTCTAGAGAATCCAAGGCACATTCTCTCTTGTCGCCTGGCCCAACTTGTGTGCGTGTGTGGGTGAGTGTCGGTTGGGTTATTAGTGGTATTACGTGCCTCCTGGGGAACGTTTTCGTCATCGGCATCATCGTCATCGTCACAGTCAGCGTCTTGGTCTCGGTCTCGATTTGGGTTACGGTCGGGGAGCATTTAGCGACACGCATCCTTGGGGCGCTATTTGCGCCTCGCCGCAGGCTGAGGTGTGTGTGAGCCTGCCAGTTCCTCGTCCAATTACACCTGTTCGCAAACGGTAAATATATTTAGCAGACAACTTGTTTGCCCAATGGAATTGCTGCCATTTAGCAGCTTTTCATTGCATCAGTTAGTTTTTACTGCACGCAATTAAAAGCTGCTGCATTGTACAGGCTTTGTTCCATCTGCGATGGCATTGAAACCGAGGCGCAGCCAACAAAAGGTGTAAATTAACATAATGACAGGAGCGTCGAGGGACGTTGAGCGAAAGGGGGCTTGATGGCAAGAAAACAAATGCCGGAGCAGAAGAGCAAATGCGTTGCCGAACACAACAAAAATATTTATGGCGATGCAAATGGCGTCTGCATAAAATTTATTGACACTTTACTGCGCATTGTCATTGCGGTGCGAAAAGCGGGCGGCAGTGCGAGGCGGTGGGGCAGCTTCCGCTTGCCAGCGTTTTGTGCTGCGGTTGACATTGCTACGCCCATCGTCACGGCCACGCCTCTAGTTTTTCTACGCGGTAAGCGCGGATTACAAGTGTACACATTTACATTATATGGTATTCGCGTAAAGGGGACCCACCGTAAAACCGGAACTTCTAGGTACTAGATTACTTGCTGATAAATATTTGAAAATAGCATACCTTTACCAACAGGATTCTCAGAGCGCTGATTTTTGGATATCGTAGCATACTCTTAGACACTTTAATAAATAGTTCTGAAATACTGTTCCATTCTGTAGGCCACGAAGTTGTAAGAAATCCACCTCCATGACAGAAATTGTTTTTTATGTTCTTACTCAGATAAATATATAAACTAGCCAGATGCCATAAGTTATGCGATACATCTGAACGCAGGGTATCTCATTGTCCAAAAACTTTTCCCTAGAGTTCTTTATATTTTTTTGTGGCACGTAGTCAGCCTTGCGTCGCTGCACGCAACGTGTGTTGGTGTGGGGGGGCTTGAGGTGGGTGTGTGTGAGTGCCACACAAATCCGCTTTCATTTTAATGAGCAAACTTTTGCTCGTGCGCCATTTATTTGCTGTTTAGTAAACTGCATTTCGGATAAAATGTCACGGCTCAGTATGTGTGCATGTGGGTGTGGGTTTTCGAAAATTAATTTCAAACACCCAAACGCGGGAAACAAAGGCGGTTAGCCAGGATAATCGCACAGATCGCTTGCCTAAAGGGATTCTATTCGGTTGCGTGAATAATTAAGTGGAAATTATGTAAACGGCTTAGTTGGGGCTTTGGTCAAAACAATGTTGACATGGAGTATACAGTATACGGTGGTGAAATCACAAAATCAATAGGCAAACCGTTTAGTCAGTTAAATTCGAGGCCGTCATTTATCCCAGTAGTTTTCCGAATTTGATTTCGACCCAAACTCAAACCCAGCCCGTACTTTGGGCAACTGCGAACCGCAGCTGCAGCTACACAGCCACAAAAGCCAACACAAAGCATGGTCCAAACCGACCTTCTCCCCGAAAATCAAACACATCCGTCGGTCGACTCATTTATTATGTGCTCCCAAACGAATTTAATTACAAGCGGAACGCCCCCAAGGCTTTGGTTAATTTGTAACCGCTGTGGCTATTTATGTGGAATTTAAAGCTGTCAGCTAAACGCAAATTGGATCAATCATAATTTTGCGGATGCCTAAAATTAATAGTTAATAGTTAAACAACTATTTACACAGGTGTTAAGCCCGTCTCAAATGAATAAAAACATATTTACCATAGTAATAAAATATGTGCAAATTACAAACCAACTAATACATATGATACAAAAAGACCATATATTAAATGCAGAGATGAAAAGAATATTTAGTAGTCCTGACTTGTTATTCTCTTGAGCACAACTTGTGCTAAACTAACGAAAGTCCAAAGTTCAAGTTACAAGAAAAGCAATAGTTGCCTACAAACTCCTGTGCCTCTTGCTTTTGATGGTATTTCAGGAATTTGAAGTTCATCGAGCTAAGGCCAGAGTAGTTGGATTCCATTTATTAAGCTAATTAAAAATATAGCAGAGTGTTTTCCATGGAAGAGTCTAATAAAAGGCTTACGGGGCTTTGGAAGTTAAAAGAAGTGGATGCTGCTCGAATCACCCTGAACAATGCAGCGCAGTGTGTATCTGTGTGTGTGTTTTGGAAAGCTCTTAATAATTTCCGCTGGCTTTGGCACACAGAAACAGGCACTCGTAGTTTACGTTGCGTATACGCCACGGCAGCCGACGCACGTCGAGTACATGAGTTTCCTTTCCCAGCTTCACTATCGGTGGATTAGCTTATCGTGTGGCTAGCACCCATACCCATACCCACACCCAAGCCCAATGCTGAAAGCTAAAAGCCATTTTGATAGATAGATGCGGAGCGTGTGAGCAAACAAACAAATGGACAGACGGTCGGACAGCTTGTCATAAAGTCGAGAAGCGCATTTCCATGTTGGGCGTCAAGTTGTGACTGAAACAGAGCAGGTGCCCCAATCCAAGCATATCGAAATCATTAACGCTGTCTATTTGTCTACCCCCCTTTTCAAATCACCCCTCAAAACACACCCACTCCGCCCACCACCACCCACAACCCACCGTGCAGGCGGTGCTCATTTAAAGTCGAACGGCGCCGACGGAGAGCCTTGGATGCAGCCGGTGGTGGCCTATTTGGAGGTGTCGTCGCGACCCATGAAATCGCCAAGTAGGTGGCGCCATCTCACCCTTTCTCTATTTCCCCACAAACAGCCAAACAACCAACCACCCAACACCACTCACACACACACTGCCTCAAGTTCAAGTCCCCCTCTCAATGTGTGTGTGTGCGCCTTGGGCCGCGCGCGTGTGTGTTTGTTTTTGGTGTGCGAGTGCCTGCAATGCGCGCCCGTAGTTAACAGTTGCGTTTTACTGTCCACCCGTAGTTCCAGTTGCCCTAGTTGACCAACTGAAATCGCTTCCTAGTTGTACACATAGCAAACGAAAACCAAACACCCGCCAGAGAAGAACTCAAAAGTTTTGAAGTGCGCATAAAGTGTAACTATGCTATCTAATCAGCTAAATAGTTTAATCCAGCGTATTTGCTGACATTATTAAAAAAGAATTAACTTAATGATACATTCGCTTTATGAACTATCAAAACGTAAATAAAATTGTTATGATTCTATGAGATGATGCTTTAAGCTTAGAATCATATTAAAATTAAAATTAAAAGAATTATCTTTGATATCTATACTGGATTTTTTTAAGATCCCTAGCTGGAGTTTCATAAGTAAATGGCTGATATTTTTCTCTGTGCACACAAAGCCATACACACCCACACATTGACATGCCTTGTTAACAGCTCTTGTTCCGCTGCAACGTTCTGTGTATGTGTTCTGTATTGCTGTGTGTGTCAATGTCTAGACTATATCCCCGCAGTAAACAGTAAACATCCTGTAAACTTATCAATGGCCATGTGGTGGGCCAAATCGCCGCCCCACTTTTCTCGTCCTTTTCCACAGAGTGTGATCAGACCTTCGTGTCGCGGATCGGTGGACCCCAGAATGGCAGCTTCTCGGCCCCGCTGCTGCACAACCATCGCAATCACTCGCGCCAATGCCTCTACACCTTCCTAGCAGGACCTGGCCAGCGCGTCGAAGTAGTTTTTAAATCGTTTAATTTAAGAGGAAGTCCGCCAGAGTAAGTGCAAATTGAATGAACGGCGCAAATTCACCAGACACACTTATACTTCCTTCTCTCTGCACTCCCATTTCCAGCGGTTCGGCCGTCGGTGAGTTACCAAGGTAAATATGAAACAGAACTTGGTATTTTGAAGTGAACTTGGACGGAGATAAGTACAATCGTTTTAATTATTTGTACAGCCAATATTTTATATACTTATGTTACTTTTAATTTATTTATGCTGAATACCGACATGTCTTCTCACCTTTCAGTTGTGTTCATGAGTACATGGATATCTACTCGGAGGTGCAGTCGTCGGAGCCAGCGGAACTGATCAACTCACCATTCGGGGGCCGCTACTGCGGCACCATTCCGCCGCGTCGTCGCATTTCCATGTATCGGGCAGTTGCGATTTCTTTTTTTAGCAACAAGAACGTGACCACGGACCTGTTCGAGGGCACGTTTAGGTTTATAAATGCATGTGAGTAGAGGGTTTTGGGGAATTACCAGAGCCGCCCACCGTTACTGACTGTCTTGTGATTTCCTCCCACCCGAAAAGCGGAATATGAAATTGGCATACCCATTGCGGGGTCGCCATGTTCCTACACGATAACGCCCAGCATGAGCGTCAACAAAACTGGTGCGCTCATATCGCCAACCTATCCAGGTGCCTATCCGAAGGATATGTCATGCACATATCAGTTTCTTGGTGAATCGAATCAGAGGGTTAGATTAGAGTTTCGGGATTTTGATCTATTTTTTGGTGGACCACAGTGAGTACCTCTAATGCTGCACAGTTAAACACACTCAAAAGACATACCGAGAAATCAAAAAACACCCAATCACACAACCGGTAACAAGTCAAGATCAAAGCAAGTGCTGGCCAAAACTGCTCTGGCCAAAACTTGCTCTGATTGGCAGCCCACACTACCACAATCTGTGAACTATCTATACCGAATTTACCCTCATCCGAATGTCTCTAAACCCAACTCTTCTCTATCCAATCTGCTATTCCAATCTGCAATTCGTCTACAACCAAATTTCAACAACATCACCACCACTGCCAACCAAACCAAATAAACAGCTGCCCATTTGACTATGTGAAAGTGTACGATGGTCCAGATAATTCGTCAGCATTAATCGGTACATATTGCGGGCAGCAAAGAAACTTAGTTTTGTATTCGAGCGAGTCGAGCCTTTTTGTTCATTTTTATACGTTATCGCGCACCGCAAATACCCAAAATCGTGGCTTTAAAGGAATTTATGAATTTAGCGAGAGTTTTGTTAAATTAGATTTTATACGTAAGTACTGCCAAATATCTATAATGTAAACACTATGTTTGTTGTTTCAGTTCTGCCCATTCCGGCAACTATTTTGTGGTGCTCCAAAATGCTTACTGAAAAGTGTGGCCTACTTATTGGGGCATCACAAAGTGGTTGCAACGGCGAATAGCATTCGTCAGCTAATTGTATGTGCTTGAACCAACCTATTCACTGGCTTTGTTCGTTTTGTGTGCTATTTTAAGTTTAATGTATCCAATTATCGACACTACAAATTCTAATCCTTCACACCTTCTCTCTACTTCAAAAACAAATAACTATATCAACGCTATCTTGTATCTGCTCTACAATTCGAACTGATCTGATCTGATTCCTTTATCGAAATTCAATTCAAACTAATCATTCGCTACAAAAACGAAACTGCAATTTTTAATACGTAAATCAGGTGAAAATGATGGCATTCACATACGTGGCTCAGAATGTGATCAAAAGATTTTATCGAAGAAGGAATCCACTGGCTTTGTGCTCTCACCCAACTATCCCTATCCCTATATACCAAAAACTGTGTGTAGGTGAGTAAAATAGCCTAGTATCCTGAATAGAGAATGGTTTAATTAAATATTTCCGCCGTCGTTTAGATATTTTATCTATGGCATGCAGGATGCCCAGCATCTGGAGCGTGTGCGTCTGGAGTTCAACGCTTTCAATATACCTAAGGTGGAGCACAAGGACAAGAGCGAGTGAGTAGTTTAATAAATTATTGTGAGTGTTCAAAGGAAAAAGATATCAAATAAGCCGGCAACTGGGGTAGTACCTAATTAATACTCACACAGCATAAAGTGTATCCCAGTTCGGGACTTCAAATGTTTGCAAAAGACTTTTTATTTATAATGAGGATAACTACAACATTTTATGACCGCGCACTTTTCCTATACTTGATTACATACTTTATAAATTACAAAACTTCAACTTTTACTAACTCTATCAAAGGTCCAACTGCACGGACGGCTATCTAAAGATCTATCTGAAGGGGCAGGAGACGGCCGATGCCTACGACAAGTTCGACTACGAGTTGTGCGGCAATGAGACGCAGCGAGTGATCAGTGAGGGACCGCGGCTGGCCATGGTCTTCAGTTCGGGTGAGCTGCAGGGTCGTGGCTTTAAGGGCAAGTACACCTTCGAGACGGAGTACAAGATTCCGGGCACGGCGGCCCCGGATGGCACCTGCAGCTTCACGTACGTGAGCAGTTCCAAGAAGCGCGGCGAACTGAACAGCCCGAGATACCCCTCCAATTATCCCTCGGACACGAATTGCTCATATCTGTTTCTGGCCGAGGCCGATGAGCAGGTGACCATCGTGTTTGACCATTTCAAGATCAAGGCGGACAACAATGCAAACGCCACGGCGGGAGCTTATGGGTAAGTCTCCATTAAAAGTAACTATCTACACATTGATTTACACATTGATTGTAGTTCTGGCGCCTGCTTCGAGGACTGGCTGGAGATGTATGTCGTCTACCGGGACAACAACGACCGCCTGCTGGGCCGCTACTGCGGTCAGACAGCCCCCGGACCCGTCGAGAGCCCGCGGGGAGCGGTGGGGCTGCGTATCACCCTGCACACGGACCAGGAGAGCGTGGCCAGCGGCTTCAAGGCCCGCTACTTCTTCGAGTCGGCCAAGTCGGATGCCGGCGACTGCGGCGGCAACTTCAGCAACCAGGACTCGGGCCTCATCACCTCGCCCAACTGGCCGGCCGGCTACAAGGCACCTGGTCGGGGCATGGCCTCCAACGCCTGCAACTGGGTGATGAAGGCACGCCCCGGCTACAAGCTGTCCATTCACTTTGAGCAGTTCGGCCTGGAAGGAGACCCAGCAAGTAAGTCACCAAGAGAATACAAGAAAGAGAATTTTTTAAGAGGACCCGTTGCGTCCTGTCATTCAGATAACTTAGAATCCAATTTAGGAGATCTACAGGGAAACCTAATAAATCAAGTTTTCTTAATAAAAGTAATTGATTAACAGAGTCGAATGCTTTACTAAAATCTGTATAGGTGACATCTGTTTGAGGATTATTATTAAAGGAGGAGTGATAACGTTTTCAAAAAGCTTAGGGATAGCAGACAACTTGGAGATTCCTCTGTAATTGCTTGCATCCGATTTGCTACCTTTTTTATGGAGAGGAATTACAAAGGACTCCTCCATATATGGGAAACTGTGAAGATTCAAGAGATAAGTTGAACAATTTCAGTAGAGGTTTGCACAAGGCTTCCGCACAGAATCTAAGCACACAGCCAGGAATTCCGTCGGGACCTGGCGAATAAACAGGCTGAACTCGCTGAAGATCATAAAGCAGTGAGCTTTCGTTTAGAGTGGGATAGAATATTAAATTCGACTTTGATACCGCGTAAGAGTAAGGCCGTTCGGAATGAGGTAACGTAGAATATGTGGTTTGAAAAAACTTGGCAAATAGATCGGCTATTGCCTGATCAGATGCTACCGTAGTATTTTTAAAAAATAGCGAGGAAGGGTAGCGTGTTGTCTTGCGCTAAGTGTTAACGAAATTATAAAACTGTTTGGGATCCTGTGCGAACTGGAACTTACAACGGTTTAAATAATTCTTATAACACTGAGCATTAGGCACGGTAAAATTTAAAAGAGCACTTACATACATATTTAGAAAATATAGATTGAGAACCGGTATTTTTAAATTTTGTATAAAGTCTGGACTTAACATTTCTTAGATGTGTCAACACTTTATTAAACCAAGGAGGTTTGTTATAGATAGACGGATAGTACATTGGAACACAAGAGTTAAAAAATGATTTAATTGGATTATAAAAAATATTTATTTATAAAGATCGAACCAATTAAAGCCAGATATAAAAAGATTTAAAAAAGGTTTAAATAGATAAACTATAGCCGAAGTATTTATTTCTTTTCTACTTCTGAAACAACTGGATCCTTTATTATAAATATAATTCTTTATTAGATATTATAATTATTATTATATATTCTAATATCTATAATAATTTTATATTATTTTTTACCCAGATCGCGGGTGTCCTGCCGCTGTGCTGCGGCTGTGGATGAACGTGGACTCCGACCAGCCGCCGCTGGAGCTGTGTGGCGAGAAGCCGCCCGTGGAGCAGTGGCACTATACCTCTACTGGCCAGACAGCGCGCATCAGCTTCACCACCAGCGACAAGACAGTGGGTGCCCAGGTATGAGTAACCACGATGATCTCTCAGAAATGGTGGCCCCTAACCTTTCCGACCAACAGGGCTTCCGCATTGTGTGGACCGAGATACAGGACTCTGGCCCGGGTCCGCCGTCCGTGGGTCTGCACTGCGAGTCGACGTACCACTTCCAGTGCGGAGCCGGATACTGCATCTCGGATAAGCTGCGATGCGACGGGGTCAAGAACTGCGGACCCGGCGACGATACTGACGAATTGCACTGTGAGTCGTGAGTGAGTCGAACGGTTCAGTTCAATTTTTATTTGCCTTCTTTTGCCTAAGTTTATGTAACCGAGTATATTAAGTTTGTCTCGTGTTTGTGTTTCCAGTGCGCCCGCTGTGTGGGCGAGCCATTCAGTTTCCAATCTCAGTTTTCCTTGGTTTTTCACGGTTACATGTTGTAGCTCATGTGCGATCTTGCGTTCCTTACACTTTTCATTTGATGCGTGAAGAAAACTTGAACCCGACGAAACACTTGCAAACCGTTAACCACTAAGAATAACAACTATATAATAATCTATACTAATTTAAAAACCAACTAAAGTGACCTTAATCCATATCCTATATACCTCTTTCTCGCTAAGTCTTTTTGCACCTAAGTATTCTTATTTTGTCCTGAACTTTTTCTAGCTGTTTTGTTCCCTCAATTTTCGATGGCCAGACCTTTGTACATACCTCCTCCTCTTCGATAGTCTGGGGTGCTCCCTATCCCTGCATTTCACCAATGCATTTCTCTTTATCTCACCCGACTTATCACCGCGAATGGCATTCAGCACACTATCAACAGACCGAGATATATACCCATATACTTGATATCCGTCTGGGGATGTCTACAGCCACGCCCACACTAAACTCATCTTTCTCTCTTTCTCTCTCTACTTGTCTAATTCTCCCTCTGTTTCTCTCTGTTCTTTCTTTTGTCTCCACTAACAAAACTGAATAACACTACCAACTACAAACTGTTCGACTGTGAAACTGTTTAAACTTGAAAAACTCCCCTCCTCGAACCCAAATATTTAAAAACAAAAAAACCCAATCCTTGGCACAGGTGACGCAAACTCCACGCATTTGCCCACATTTCTACAAACTTTTGTTTTAGCAATTACGGCATTAGTGTTAAATACGTACAACTAAAGTTAAACAAGAACGAAACTCGAAAAATCAAAATTTTTAAATCGAAATTGGAATTGCCACGAGAATCAAATACGTGAAACATAACTAAGATAACAAATTGAAATGAATGGAGCATTCTGCTAGCAAGAATTTGTACTCATTTTTCTAACAACAAAACGAAGAAACTAAACCAAAAATACTAACTCTAATATCTAAGTAAATGAAACTCTTGGTCACAACTAACACGTGAGTTCCGCATAAGCTTGTCTACAATCGATCCACACTCCACGCTCATGACATGCACAGAGTTCAAACCAAGAAACATGCCACTCCAATCTAGAGAAACCCCCGAACCCATAACCCCAACCACGTAGATTGGCGCAGTTAAAGGAGATCACAGTTCACAGCCCAATGATTAAACGACCATTCCAAGTTCATCCTTTGTTGCATCCTTTAGTTCACTTCAATCGCATTTTGGGAGTTGAGTTTAATAGTACGCATGCCTCCGAATTTTGGTTCTGGCTTCTTTGTGTTCCTTTGGCACCTTTCCACCCCTCCACCACCATGTATAGAGCATATATCTTTCTGGTACCTTTGTTAAGCTGAACGGAATTTTCTAAACCGCCTAGCCTAAATATAATTAAATGCTAAACTTGTATAACCCACTTAAAAAACAAGAAAAAATGGAAACCACAGTACACAGAACAAGAACACCCAGTTCAGACTCACCCACATGACACACACTCGAAAATCTCTGCTAACTCAGATCGCAAAACACATTCCTAGCTATAATGCATATTCTCGATCAACTAACCTGAAGTGTTCTGTTACTATTGATTAACATATGAATTCTGTGCTCTTGCTCTCCCCTCGCAATTATTACAAACCATGAAGGTACCACGGAAGCGGCAGAGGAGGACTACGACGTCCTAATTATAATAACGCTTCTCGTCGTCTCGTCCCTAATCTGTCTCCTATGCATACTCTGTCACTCCAGAAGAAGCCGTAGGAACCATGTCCGCCAACTGGGCCTACATCGGAATGCACATTACGACTCGCAGACCAGTGCAACGGGTAAGTCTCCTGTGATATCTTTTTTAAATCTTTTTATACAATATATACTTTTTCAACACGTTTGTTTATGTTTTCTGTAGGTTTTCTTTAAGTGTGGTTTTATTTCATTTGTTTTCAAGGTAATCTCTTTTGTTTTTATTTCTTACCTAAGATATCTTAAAATCTACGAGTATTTCTTAATTCTTTACGTAATTCAAAGAGCAAACTAGCTTAAGAAATCTGTTTAATACCAGAAACACTTTTATTAATAAATATTTATATGTTTATACAACTTATTAATGCTTGAATCCCCCATTTCATGGAGCAGCGGGACTCAGCTCCAGTCGCAGGCATCTGCAGAGTGGAGGCGCCAGCATTGCGGGCAGTTTGCATGGGATCAACAGCGGCAACCTGATGATCCCGCCCGCCCCACTTCCGCCCACCAGTGTGCCGCCGCCGCCCCACATCTGCATCGCCGGGGTGGACATGGGAATGGGGATGGGACACGGGTTGATGTCCAACGGGGAGGACGACGAGGACGATCTGGAGCTCGACGAGGACCAGCTGGACGCGGACATTTTCATCAACGATGTGCACTTCGATGAGGACAACATCGATCATGTCAACCAAATGGCGAACGTCTAACGATGGTTCGGTGCAGTTTTATCGCAACCTTCAGTTTCGGTTTTAAAACGCATTTAGAATAAGGCTATCTAAATAGGTAATGGCGTACGAAGCAACTTTGCAGAGCAAGAACAGTAGATTAAACACACTCCCACAGTGCAAACTGACACGCAGACAGAGGATACAGTAAAACAGTGAAACACGAGTACAGTAAAACCGGGAGGCGAGCAGAAACAAACAGAATTCAAAAGTTAACAATACCTAAAAGACAAGAAATTATGCAAAAATGCGAATTGATTACGACGTAAATTTAATAACGAGCGAAACGGAAGGGTTAGTAGCATTAGAGATGGGCAGGCAAAGCGGAATCTAAGCTAAATAAGTACAGTAGGGCGAGCATGTTGTAGTTGCGATAACTCGATTAGCCAGAAGCGTTTCACATAAGGGATGATGGTGGAATAAGAAACAAATAACAGCTACATTTAATAACTATATTATACACATAGCGAAATACGGCGGAGCGGAGAGAGCGCACAGGCCGATTGGCGGATGTGGAGAAAGCAAGGAGAAGCCGTGCGGCCGAAACGGAAACGAGCCAAAAATCGTGAAGCGGAAGTGCATGTACGAATCATTTTCATAGCCACAAGAGACCGCAGACAAGACGAAAAATAAAATAAAGTTGTTGATTTTTATATTTGATACGAGTAATATTTAGGTGAAGCATAAATTGAATTAATTATACAACCGAAAAAACGAAGACGAAATAAAGTTAATAAAACAATACACACAATTCGCAAAACCGATAGATAAACCAATAATGAATAACGGCAGCAACATACTAAAGGGCATAAAACAATAATAATTACTTACCTTTACATACGCGCATGACTTTTTATTTACACATTTTGTACAAAAGATCTTCGACCCTTGAGGCTACACAAATCAAACTTACAACAACAAAAGGAGAAGACGAAATAATGCATAAATAAAAGAATTAGTGACTATCAAAACTGTATCTTCCAGCAAAGAATAAAAGCAAAAAGCTTAATGACGCTAAATCGAAAAGTTTATATGAGAATAAAAAGGAATTTGAATAAATTATAGTGGCCCCAAAGACGGAAAATGATTGCGAGAAATGGAAAGTAAATAAATTCAAAGATTTTTGTCTATTTAAGCACATTTTTATAAACATTTAAGACGAACAAGAATATTTATAAAAATGTATACGCGAAAGGGAATGATAATAATAAAGTAAATTATACAAAAAGCTAAACACAAAAATCTAAATACAGGAAATGCAATATTAAGTTTCTTTTTTTGTCGGCTCGAATTATATTTGACAATTGACTTTTTAATGAAATATAATTTTATGTTATTTTATCAACGTAACATTATACATAAGCAAACCTGTTGCGAAGATAAAAGCGATTTTAGTTGAAATCAGTTTCCTCCGTTTTGGAGCTAAATGATAAATTCCCCGAAATTTCCAAGAATAAATAATAATTATTGGTTTCATAGCGCACGTACATTTTGCAAAGAAAATTGAGAAAATAAAGAATACGGCTTAAATCAGCGATGGAAACTTAAACCCGTTTAACGTAAAAACCATTTATAATAAAAGTATGTAGGTGTTACAAAAATGCTACATTAATTAAACAAGAAAGATAAAAAAAGCGAAAATAAATACAATTACATTGATGAAGTAAACCGTTGTTAAATTGTTGCATAAAAAAGCATAATGATCAAGAACTCCTAGGAATTAATTCTTATTAATAAACTTTAGTTTAAGTGTACAAATTTTGTTGTTGTATTACATTAAAACCGAACAGAAAGAGCAAAGAATTCAATTAGTAAATAAAAACTCTAAATTTGTGTTCTAGCAATAAAAATTAAACATAAATTTAAAGAAAAATAGTACGAAAACGTAAAGCTAATAAAAAGTTTGAAAAAGAATGTCCCCAACAAAAAACCTATCCCAAAACAAAAAAAAAATGTTCTAAACTAAAAAGTTTACTAAAGTAACACAAAGTTAAACTAAAACACCCCAAAAAAGCAAATGTTAAAATTACAATTAAACCTATAAATAAGACACTTAAAGAAAGGAGTCAAACACATTTGAATTGAGAGACGTTTTCAAATTTCAAAACCCGATACAGAAATCAGAAAACCGAATCTCGGGCGCACTTATTGGCAGAGAACATGGCGCCGTTTGCGAAGAGAGATGACCGAATAACAAATAAAATAGTTAAATGATAAAACGCAGAACAAAAATTTTAAATTAAAAGGAAACACCTACAAAAACAATTCCATGTTAACATTAAATATAAATAAAGGTAATTAAATAAATGAATACTAAAACCAATTAAATAACTCACTTTTTGACTCTGTTCTATTCGTGGGATGATTTCTTTTTTATTTTTTTGGTTTCTAAATTTAGTTAACTATGTTTAATTTATAAAATGCGCCTTTCCTTAGAACATGTAAACAATTTTCATTTGTGATAATTTGTTATTGAGAAACTACGAATAAATGTAAGGTGTATCATTACATCGTGTCGCTGAGCTAGTTTTGAGAATTTATGCGAAACTTCTCCAGCATTTTATTGATGGCTTCCTCATCGCCATCGATCTTGGCCTTCTCCTGCTGCAACACCTCCTGGAAAGTCTTTTGTTTAGTGCCCACCAAGTAAAAGTCCTCATCGGAAATGGTGACCTGCGCATCGACACCGGAAGCACTCCCCTCGTAGATGTCCAATGCTTTGAAATCAAAGACTACGATGAGACGGTTAACGGTGGGATAACTCACAACAAGGCCTTCTCCTTCTCACTCACCCATGCTCTTGATGAGATTACCATCCACGTCGGTGAAGTTGAACTGAAACGTGTTAACGACGGTGCGCCGGGCAGGATCCGATTCCTTCAACTTGTTGCGAATCTTCTCGATGATCTCGTCGCTCTTCATGTTGCAAGTGAACGGGCTGAGTGTCGCTGCTCGACTAATTTAGGTGCTGGAACCGCAATTGAGGCAAACTTTGCGGATTAGCGCTCTGAGAGATTGGCGCTTTGCATAATGCTTAATTAAAGTCAATTTGTTTCATATAGGCAAGATTGAAGATATTGATGTGCAGGAATGGGGTAGGGCATGAGAAAAACAGCAAGTGCTTTGGGGTCAGTAGGTATATTTCGGCAGCTAAAATAAGACTACCAACTAAAACTAGGTGTGAAAGTCAATTGCTTATATGGTCTAGGGCTTCCAAAGCCTCAGCAGGCCGTCCTCACTGTAGCTGGCCAGCAGATTTTGATGCGGATGATGTGTCAGGCCAATGACGTCTTTTTCATGAACCTATGGCAGAAATGTCAGGATTTTTTTAAACGGATTGAGAACAAAGTTTCTGGAGCAGCTTACGTTCAAAGTACGTTCCAGTTTACCGGAGGAGACGGAGAAACAGTAAAGTACCTGATCCTCTCCGGCGCAGTATATGAACTCTCCTCGAGGCGAAAGAGTGGCTGAGATAAAGGCTCCACCTTCGCGCTTACCCGACGAGAAGGATCGCACAATCTGGCCCTGCATGTTCATAATAACTACAGTATTGGATCTGTTGCAGACGATGAAGTGCTCGGGATTCTTGGGCAGGATGAGGACTGTGTTAACGGCCAGCTCGTTGCCAAGGGGCTTGTACGTGGCCACGCACTCGGTAGTTTTAAGGGACCAAACCTTAACTGTGCCGTCGGAAGATGCGCTGAGCACGCTGTGTCCGTCAGGCGTAAAGGTTGCTTCGTTTACGAACGATGAGTGTCCCTTGAACTCCTTCAGCATCTTTCCTGACTTCAGCCCGTGCAGTCTCACCGTGTAGTCGAATGACGCGCTGAGAACCTGGCTGTTATCTCGCGAGAACTGCAGACAGGTTATTCCTTTGGTGTGGGCTTTCTCGAATTTCCGCAAACACTGACCGGTGATGATGCGCCACACCTTGATTTGGCCATCTTGTGCGCCCGATGCCACCATTTCGGAGTCTCGTGAGAAGTTCAGCGCCAGCACCGCCTGTTCCATCATCATGAACTGGTCCTGCGCCTGGTACTTGAGATCCTTTCTCACCTTGCCAGTGGTAAAGTTCCACACCTCAAGGAAGCCGTCCACACTGCCCGTTATCAGATACTGACCATCCGGCGAGAACTGAGCGCACTCAACGTGCGACTTTTGGCCAAATTTGATTTGTCGGAACAGCTGGGTGGGATACATTTCTTCTTCCTGGTCCTTCATAGCAGCCTTGCCGCGGAACAAATCGATGGTGGTGCCGGGCGGAAGGAGTCCTTGGTGCTGTTGCCATTTTAAAGCCTGTCCCAGCAGCGCCAAGAGCCTGGAGGAGGGCACCACATGCACTTCACCACTGAGCTCTTGGGCTATGGCCGTGCGCCGCTTCTCCTTGCTACTTCCCTCCGCATAGGCTTCTCTGGGATCGAAATAGGCGCGCTGCAGCATGTTTTCTAGAGACAATTTAATAATCGAATTAAAAGAAAACTATTAATGTTCGCGAAACCAACGAGTGGTTAATATTTTACCCAAATGAATGTATCGTTCCGGCTCCTGCTGCTTTAACATGCTCATGGGGTCCGTCTGGCGGAGTAGAGATCTTGCTGCGCCCAGTTCTCTGAGCTCAATCAGCTCCAGAACTATCTGCTCGTACAGATTGAGTAGCTTCTTATCCGGTAATTTGAGGGACTGGGTTACTTTTAGCACGGTGTCCCAGTGCCCGTTGGAGATGTCCTGCACAAATCCATCCACGCTGTCCACCGTATTCAGGGAGACACCCGTTTCCTCCTGAAAGTTCAAGATCATAAAGAGACCAACTCTCTGGGGGGCATAAGCACTAACCTGTAACGTTTGCAGGGTCTTCATAAGGTTGGACTCCTTCAGGTACTGCTGGATGAGCCGAATCACACTTTGTTTGGGGGGTGAATCACAAAATTAGTAAAAACTTGGTGTTAGTGGTCGAGTCCCAATACTTACTCGGCTGATTCAATTTCAATGGACATCGCTAACCAAGTGCCGGGTCTTTGAGGCCTTCAGAAATAGGTTTTAATACAGGTTTTAAAAGTTTACAATAATATTGATAAAATACGCGTCGTTGTAGGGATGGCACATAACCGATATCCATGCACAGAACAGCTGACCGTTATCGTTATCGCCGACAGCTGATTCTCTGCACAAGCGAACGCAATTTTATTTCACAAAGTTGAAGAAAACTAAAAAGTGACAATAAAGTTATAAGCAATAAATTATTCATTTCATTGCTATCAATGGTATTTGTAATTAATAAAGTTGTACAAACACTAACGCTGTTGTAGCCAGGTCATGTGGAAGAGAGACATCCTATCATTTATAAGTAATTCAAACAGCTTCGCTTTAAATTTTATCTTTTTGGATCTACACACTTATTCTGGCAATAGAATTCGCACACATATGCACACAGTTGCCGATCAGCCGGTCGAAAAACAAACATGACGATAGGAAAACCCGATTAAAAAAAAAGATACAAATGGCGGTGTTCCCGCTCTTTTTGTTTTTCGGCGGTAAACGATCTCACCAGGCGGGTTGATTCAGTCACCATTTGCCCGCCGCTGTGTACAGTACTCCATTGAATCCGGAAAAGCCAACTCCATTCCCGATCCGTTTCTGCTGTGCTGTACCTAAACCAGATAGTAAAACCCCACTCCCCCACTCTCACGTGTAGATCGCGGATTGTCCGGTCTGATGGCGGAGGCAGCATCCTGTGCCCGAAAGGGGACCAAGTACGCCGAGGGCACCCAGCCCTTCACCGTCCTCATCGAGGGCAACATTGGCAGTGGGAAGACCACGTATTTGAACCACTTCGAGAAGTACAAGAACGACATTTGCCTGCTGACCGAGCCCGTCGAGAAGTGGCGCAACGTGAACGGGGTCAATCTGCTGGAGCTGATGTACAAGGAACCCAAGAAGTGGGCCATGCCCTTTCAAAGTTATGTCACGCTGACCATGCTGCAGTCGCACACCGCCCCAACCAACAAGAAGCTAAAAATAATGGAGCGCTCCATTTTTAGCGCTCGGTAAGTGCATTATCCCCGTCATCAGGTTTGACCAGAAGCGCTAATTTTATCCATTACCCACTGCCCCGCAGCTATTGCTTTGTGGAGAACATGCGACGAAACGGTTCCCTGGAGCAGGGCATGTACAATACGCTAGAGGAGTGGTACAAGTTCATCGAGGAGTCCATTCACGTGCAGGCAGATCTCATCATTTATCTGCGCACCTCGCCGGAGGTGGCGCACGAGCGCATCCGGCATCGGGCTCGCTCAGAGGAAAGCTGTGTGCCGCTTAAGTACCTTCAGGAGCTGCATGAGTTGCACGAGGACTGGCTGATACACCACAGACGCCCGCAGTCGTGCAAGGTAGTTTAAGGAAATTCCTCACACTTACCAAAGCCGCTAAAGATGCATTTTTCCTCAGGTCCTAGTCCTCGATGCCGATCTGAATCTGGAAAACATTGGCAGCGAATACCAGCGCTCGGAGAGCAGCATATTCGACGCTATCTCCAGTAACCAAACGCCCTCGCCGGTCCTGGTATCTCCCAGCAAGCGCCAAAGGGTCTCCAGATAATCCTAATCCTATTAGTACCTAAGTGTGTGTAGTACAGAGTTAAACATAATATAAGAAGCTCAGACGAGCCGATCCGCGGGATAAAGGCAGAAACTGATACACTTACATTTTAAGCCCCTGATTAACACATTCAAATTAACAATTATAATCCACATTATATTCTCTTCACAGATTTTAGTATGTAAGCTCAAAAATTGTAATAAAAACTGTGAATGTCTAGCTAAAGGCAAGGCACCTAATATATTTGTGTTAGCATTTCAGTTCACTTGCATTTTAACTATGTATATTGTATTGGACAAAAAAATAAATTTATGGGAAGCGTGGCCTTCTCTAACTTACTACAGATTTTTCTTTTTCTTAAAGTGTTAAGGTGAAAGCATGTTGCAAGTTTTTCTATTTTCCGAAAAAGGGTTTTATACAGAATATTTAAAATAAATAATCACGCATTAAATAAATGTGCATTATCTGCACAACCGGCGTGACCTTATCGCAATATGTATGCCTACGCAAAAATTGCATGCCCATCTACTTACGGACCTCGATATATAATTTATTTATGGGCTTTCCACAAAGACAACCATTTGTGTAGTCAACTTGCTTTATATAAATGTATATAATTAATTTTCTCGCGTTTGGCTTAAATGCTACAGCTTAATTAGGACATCTCAAGGGGGGCACTCCTTTGCTCCAAATTAGGATGATGTTCTTGAGGGCGTTCACTTGGGACCGTTCATGATTCCTGGACGGACGCCGGGTATAGTGCCAAGTGGAGGCGGTGGTCCCATCATGGCCATGGGATTCATGATCGGTGGCGGCCGCATGCCCATCATTGGGTTCATCAGTGGAGGCATGTAGGGCATTCCAGGCATCCCCGGTCGTGGAGGAGCACCCATGTTGGGCGGCGGTATAGACACGCCCGCTGGCTTCGGAGGCGCTCCTCCTGGCCCACCCGCAAACGGGTTGTTTGTGATCTTGCCCGCTTTGAAGGCGGCGGTGGTGGCGTCAATTAAATGCTGGGCCTGTTCCTCCATCCACTTTTGGTAGTAGAACTTCACATTGTCGCGGTGCTTGCGGCCGGTGCAGTGTGTTTTCCGCACTGAGGGCGAGTCGTGGGTCAAGTAGGTGTCGCAGTAGTCGCAATAATACTTTGGCATTGCGCTAATTTATTAACTTTATCGTGGAAATTCGGTCCACTGTAGTTTTATTTATTTTTTCGGAGTCGTATGACCGTATTTCACAAGGGTTATAAACTACAAAACTGCTGTCTGGCAACACTAGCCTTGTGTATATCGATAATTTGTACAGGAACATTCAGCTTGACACTGTCTTAGGAATGTGAATTAGGTTTGATAGTTTACTTTCTATACATTATGCCTATTTCTTTATTACTTTTATAACGATTAGTTTTTATTTTCCTTAAAAAGATACAACATGGATTTAAAGCACGCTTTTTAATAAAAGTGTTGTGATGAGACACTTAAATACAATTTTATGCCCACTGTGCACTGTTAAATATTACAGCGTGTAAGAGACTGTAAACTCTGCAATGTGTTCTGGATAAGCCTAAGTAGTGCCTTGAACCAGAGGCAGCAAAATACTGAAGCTGCCAGGCTGAACGGGCACACAGGCAGATAATTGATCTGCGGCCACACAGCCCTTGCCTTGCAGTGGGCACACTGGCAGTTATTTTGAAACCGGCGAAATACGAGGACGTCAGCGCGGACGGTCGGTTTTTCGTATTTTTGCCGGCTAAACACACCTTTCGAACGACGCGTAACGGTGGCCGGGCCATAAAATCGCCACAATCACGGGCAATTCGAGTGCAGCGTGATAATTATGCGAGGCTGAGAACTAGCCAGAAAATAGAGCAGAAATTAGGGCGGCCAATAAACCAGTTGATTTAAACTGGTTTGTAAGTGCGTGTGAAAAGGCCAAGGAATTTGGCCGAAAGTAGTAGACAATAGCTAAGCGGCTACGACTGCGGAGGATTCAAGTCCAGAAGTTGTCCGACCAGTTTTCGGTTCCCCTTGTGCGTGTGTTTGTGTGTGTAGGATTACTTGGATTACCTTTTATTTAATGTTGGTCGGTGCCTTCGAAGTAGAGCGAATGAATCGGAGCAGCTAGTGGCCGCCAGAGAGATCAAGAGTGAAAGAGCCAGCGAGAGATGCCCTTCATCCAGCGCGTGGTGCAGCCCGTCAATGTGGCCCAGGCCACGGCGGCGAGCTTGGGCCATGCCTCCGGACGATTCCATTGCACGCCGGGCAAGTGCCGAAACAACAACTGCATTAACAAGCAGTCGCCGGATGGAGAGGAAACAATCACCAATGGCCATGGATCGCCCACATCACTTACCAGGGTGTTGGTTCACCAGGCGCCGGAGGATCAGCCGGTGCCGCCCGCTCCGGCACCCATGAAGAAGCTGAAGCACCACGTCGAGTTCCTGTCCACCTCGCCCACTCGCCACCAGTCGCAATCCCTGCCCAATTCGAGGCATCCCAGCCAGCAAAGGCCGGCGCTAGGAAGGATCGCCAGTGCACCCCAGTCGCCCACTGCCGGCTCCTCCAAGGTGGTTTCCGGCCACGAGTTCGACTCGATCAGCAACATAACGCTGAGCAACGCCCTGCGGCAATTGGCCAGCTTAGTCCTCATAGCCAGCGACATCTTCGATGACCTGCAGCGGGATCTGCAGGCGGTGGGCGAGCGGGCCGGTCGGGTGCAGCGGAAGATTGCCGCCGTGGAGCGACGCGTCTGTGCCTACGATCCGAAAACGGTCACAGTTCGTAAGTAGACCCATTCATCTTCCGTGTTTTCAATCCGATGCACAATCCTTAGTCATCAGTGTAGTTACCTAGGATGTATGTGGAAGCTCCACCATGTGTATTCCCCCCACGATTCCCTCTCAAAGTCAAGTGTGTTATCACGGACGGCTTATCGCCCGTCATCTTCCGCTTTGTATGCGTGGAGTGGCTTCTGTGTGGGTGGCTGTTTGGCGGAGAACGTGCTCCAATCTTATCTGCTTTCGCAACACGCGGGGAATTCAATTTGCAAAGGCGCAAAAGGGAGGAGAAGCAAAAATAAATTAGTGGGAGAAGTGGGGAGCAGGTCTCGCTATACCCTAGCAAAGTCTTTTTACTCGGGTTATCTAAAAACAAAAACCCATTTAAATATTGGGTTTTATTTTTTGGTTATATAATATTTTATGGAACATTTAATTTCATTGATTCCTTTTCTATTTCATTTCATTTAATTTGAAAGTGAAGAGGAATAATTATATTTATTGTGTTCTATGAATTTATATTTTACTGGCTAGCGCTGGACTTTACGATGTAATTAAAGCTACAAGCTACTAGTTAGCATTTACTAGCTCAGCACATCAAAATGACTGCAATCAATACTCAAATATGATCCTGATGGTATCAAGCTCCGCCTGAAATCGTCATACCCTGCGTACACCCTTTTTCAGAGCATCTCAGTAAAAAGAACTCGAGGGAATGCCGAACCAGTGGAAATTAACACCTTGTTTGCTTTGTCGCCTTCGCTGTTTTGCTCCTGCCCTCATTCCACTATGCCGAGGTTGGTGAGTGGGTGGGGCTGGGTGGCCTGCCCATACAATTAGCTTCTTGGTCGCGTCCAGCGGAGGCTTCTACAATTACCAACTGCGAGCTACGAGCACTTAGATAAGCGGTCTAAAGTCGTTTGGCTCATTGTTTTCGCGACCTTGTGTTAAATACCTTCCAGCACGAATGGCCATTTATGTGGCAAGTGCCGCTGTTGTTGTTGTTCTAGTTGCAACAGCAACAGGTTATCTGCAGTGGCTGTCAAACTTCGTGATATGCCCAAATCGGCATTTAGCTCTTTGCTTCGCTTAGCACTTTATCGCTTTTTCATTTTTCTGGTTGCAATCCGAATTTTGTTTTTCGCTTGAAAACGTTCAATAACTTTATGAAATCCCAACGGCAGACTGGCGACGCTGACTGCAGCTTTTTCACTCCTACTTGATATTGTTGCCATTATTATTGTGCACTTAGCTGCACACTTCTCTGTGCGAGGAGCTCAACGTGGCGTACGATCATTGTCAGCTGTCATTTTGCAAGAGCTCACTTTGTTTACGCCCCTCTGTTGCCGCTTTTGGCTCCTTGTCAGCTGCCCGAGAGCAAAAACCCAGAAAAAACACGAAAACAGCAGCTGCTGCTCTTTGGGCAACTGCATGCGCAATCGAAAACGTCGGACTAATTGCTCAGGTATGAAGCCCGGGAAAAACAAGAGCACCACACTCGGGCTTCTACATATGCACGTACAGCTGGGGGCACAAAAATAGCAATACTAATAGTAAAGGTTCATAAAGCACTGTGATATTAGAACATTTGTATGACCTAAGCATTTTCTTCCGTCTCCAAATAGAGTTTTTTTTTTATAAAACAACTAGCATTGCTTCCACTAAATACTATAAAGTATTTATAATAAATACATATATGTATATATTTTTTATTAGGCGGTCCTTTTTATTTGTCTTGAGTTGTTAAATGCAATTCCTGATTGAGTATTTTGCAAACCAAATTTTAAAAATAAATTATCTAGGATAGGCATTTTTTTCTTATACTTATTTTCAAGATTTGTATTTTACATGTCAGGGCTATTTAAAAATATGCCCTGGTAATAACCTTTAAAACGGGTGAAGGCATAAAATTGAATAAAGTTTATCTAAAACTTTGCCACAAGCGTCCGAAATAAAAGGTAATAAAACCTTAATATTGTTATATTTTAAAAACCCAACTAAACTGGTATAATAAAAACCATATGTGTAGTTATTATTAAGGCCACAAAGAACCCCTGGCCAACTATTATTTTCACCTTAACTGTGGGCTGTTAATTTTGAAATTTGCAACTGCTTCGGAAGTGTGGACTCCTTCCATTCACCTCACCTGTTCCTTTGTCCCGCAGCCATTAATGTGCTCATATTAGAAATGCCATTACATCGCGCCATTTGCGGCAACTGCTAACCTAACCTAAGCACCACTCGGAAAAGTGCCTCTTTTCCTGGGCAAGTGCAGCCAAGCGTGCGAAGCAGTTGTCGAGGGTAATTCCCATTCGTGCTCCGGCTGTTACTGCTGCGGGCCTACGGGTAACCATGGCCAACTACCGCCTATGAACTACTAACTATATCTGCCAATCGATCGGCCATATTGCCGGCCAACAACATGTTGCAGGGTAAGCTAAAGAAATATAGATGGAAGTACGTGAGCGGCATGGACAACCGGCGAATTGTTTGCGCTCAGCAGGCGCTTTTCGCAAAAGAAGGCCCTTTGAAGAGCTCAAATGCCGCTGTCCACTTACGCACTTGTCCACTTCGGACACTCCAGTCCGCTCTCTGGTCTCTGGTCACTGGAAACTTGATCCTGGGCGGAGGACACATGTGCGCGGGCATCCCAGAGAATCTGAGATACTAAGATACTACATAGATGCCCAGTCACAGGCACACATGGCCAGATTGTTTTGAACAGGAAACGAGCATTTGTAATTACAGCCACAGTGGGGCATAAATAACGCGAGGCCAAAGAGATACGGCCCGCATCCCAGAGATACACGAAAAGCCGAAACCGAAAAACCTGTTCCCACCTGCAGCATTGCGTGTCTGTATGAGTGTGAGTGTGCCTCAAAAACTAAACAAACAAGCCAACGAAAAATACAGCCAGCTATGAAAATGCCTCGACTGCACAGTACGAAAAAAAGAAAGGAAGATACTGTATCTAAAGGTTTATACATATATCTTTGTTTGCGAGAATGTACTTTTTTTTGTCTTAGCCAGCCACGCATTATTTTTCAAGTGCGCTGATGAGCATTTGATTGTTGCAGTCAAACTTGGCCCAGGGCTCCCCCTTTTTCCCATTTTGGAGCCAATACAAGCCACTCAACTGCGGTTGGTTTTGCCTTCGATGCGTCTGAAATTCTGACTGCGCTCCTCTTGTTTATTTTCCCGACATTTTTCTCTCACTTGAAGCGCAAAACCGAAATGTAAACCAACCAAACAACCAGTCCAGCCAGCCAGCTACAGATACAGATACAAATGCAGATAAATAGACGCGTCTGTCATCGTGTGCATGTAAACAGCGGCGGGATGGAAGGAGTCTCCATTCCAGGGCCGATAACAGTCTGAATCCCGATTCCAGTCGCTATTCAGACAAAAGAATTGGAGAGGACTTCACTGGAATTATGGAGTTGTCTGTGCAGTTTTCATATTACAAATTAGATATAAGAAATTCTCTTTTGAATATTTGTAGAAGTGCTATACTAAATATGGCAATTCTATAGATGACGCTTCAGAATTCTCTTAAGTTCCTGAAATATTGGAGACTTGGCTGTAAAGATGCTTCTAAAGATTACGAATAGAAGGAGAGATAAATTTGTAAAAAATGTATGAATTATATTTTCTTTTATTATGAAGAAAAAAACAATAGAGAACGCTATAGTCGAGTTTCCCGACTATCTGATACCCGTTACTCAGCTAGTGAAAGGGAGAAGGAGAGTCTAAAACACAGTTTTTGGCGGTTTGTAGGCGTTATAGTGGGCGTGGCAGAAAGTTTTTTGGCAAATCGATAGAAATTTACAAGACCAATATAAAAATGAAAAAATATCAAAACATTTTTCAAAAGTGTGGGCGTAGCTGCTTTGGGCGGTTTGAGGGCGTTAGAGTGGGCGTGGCCCACTTTTTTGGTAAATCGATAGAAAATTACAAGACTAATACAAAAACGAAAAAATTTCAAAACATTTTTCAAAAGTGTGGACGTGGCAGCTTTGGGCGGTTTGTGGGCGTTAGAGTGGGCGCGGCAACATGAATCGACAAACTTGCGCTGCGTCTATGTCTCTGGAGTCTGTATGCTTAATTTCAACTTTCTAGCTTTTGTAGTTCCTGAGATCAGAGCGTTCATACGGACGGACAGACAGACGGACGGACAGGCGGACATGGCCAGATCGACTCGGCTATTGATCCTGATCAAGTCTTTATATGGTCTGAAACGGTTCCTTCTGCCTGTTACATACTTTCCAACGAATCTAGTATACCCTTTTACTCTACGAGTAACGGGTATAAATACCATATTTTTCTAAAGAAGTTACCATAATATTTCTGTTTCTTTTTAAGACTACACTTATACAAAGCTTGTATGCTTTACTACTACTATTACACAAGTGGCTTATGTAAAATTCCTCCTCATGGTCATTCTAATCTAAAAAATTCGCTGAAAATGCATGTTGTATTTGCGCCTGGCTAACACTCTTGGCCATGTTGTTCAGCCAATTTAGCCGCAAGTGTAGCAGCCACTTAAGGCCACGAGTTCAAATGCAAGAGGAGATTCTTCCCTGAAATTGCTTGTTGCGTGCTTCCTCGATTGGAACGGGTTGCGTTGCTTTTGCGTCTGGAATCTGCAGATTGATTGCCGATCGCTTAGGCCGCTTATGCCGCATTTTTGCACGTTCGCCTAGCGAGGCGCAATAAGAACCAAACCAAAAGCCAATGGAAAAGCAAATGGCCAATATAAATGGGGTCCGAGTCAAAGTTGCCTGCCTGCTGCTGCTGATGGATTCCTATGCAACCGCAGCAACTCCAGCTCCAAGAGCAACGGCAGCCACTGCAGCAATATCAGCAATAGCGACAACCGCAGCAAGAAGAACATCAACGCACCTTTTCAGTCATTGAACTTTAAGCTATGCGTTCGTTGGTTCGTTCGTTCGACAACTGGGCCCCAACTCTCCATTGTTGATTGCCCCCACTTCAGGCCCACTTCCCCAACCCAAAGCCTAAATGAAACCCCAGCCCCCAAATGTTCGATACGTTCGAACTGGGAAGATTGGAAGACGCAGACGATCGCTAGCCAGGGATTTGAAGCACTGCGCTCTTCGATTTTTGATTCTTAACAACGTGGAGAATGGGCAAAAGACTCGAAATTAATGTGTCTGTCTGGGTTTTGTCTGTTTACCTTAAGCGGTATTTATATGCAGCGCCGTGGGCTGTAAATTTGAGTGGTTCATTCTTCGGTGCTTCCCTGTCGATAGTGTCGCAGTAGTGCAGCGGATGCGATTCGTGCTGCTTGATTAATAGCCTTTGGCCGCAGTTTAAGGGCGTCGTTAAAAGCTTTTTCCAACTGTCGATTCGAGTTTCAAGTTCTTTGGCGGTTTTCAAGTTCAGCGGTGTCTGGTCGTAAACACCTTTGGAAACACTGCACCCGCATTTCGAAGCACGACTTTCTAATCTGAATGGGAATGGAGTAGCACGAGGGGTTTGCTGGTAAACTTGCCCAGGGCCCTTTCTCGACTCAATCTTCCTCGCCTTCAATGGCATTTATATTTAATTTTCTCGAGCCAAAAACGTGTTTGCAAATACCAATTCGGACGACCGGCAGATGGAAGTGCGCGGAACGTGGGCGTTAGAACAAAAGCAAATTGTGCGTCGGGAATTCCATCTGCACGCCGTTGGAAAGCGGAAAACACAGAGCAGTCACACCGTCATACTGCCATACATCCATACAGCTATACAGCCAGCGTGCGATCTGAGTTTATGGATTCGTTCCAGAAACCTGTACACGTAGCACAGGTAAACAGCGTCACTAATCAAGGGGCAGGACAGGGGAGTTGCAATTGCAGGAGGGGGAGGGAAAGAGGTCCAGGGACCACCACAAACCCTGGGAAGACCATTACCTTGCATTACCATCGGAATTTCTCAGCAGCAGTCGTCGACACACAGGGAACTTCTACTAAATTGGTCATTACTTTTCGTTACTGTGTTAATGCTGCACATCTAAATAAAAGAAAAAAATGGTATAGAAATAATGAAAATATCAATATTAACATAACAAATCGTATTTAGTAATTAAAAATGTATGGACTGCGTCATCTTCACAAAATATAAAAAAAAAGTTTTGTTATCATGTTATTTCCAAATAGGCAACGATTAACAAATAAATAAAAACAACTTCATTATTGAACTAGTATATCAATTGATCGTGCAATTTCTTTAAGTGTGTCTGCCTTCTTGGCTCGCAAACCAACTTGTTTCTCGGAATTTCATCGCAAGAACTTCAAGTGCTTTCCTGCCTGGTTTTTGTTTTCGGGCAGCTTTAAGGTCCAACCGAGTCAGACCTTCGGTTGGCATTACGTAAATGTGCGTTTGCGGCAAACAAATTGCAGAACTGGCTAAAAGGGTGGGACAGGGAGAGGAAAAGGAGAAGAGTGAGAGGGACAGAAAGGAAAGCCGGCAAAATGGGAAATGGAAACACTTTTTCGCCCGTTTGCTGCTGGTTTCATAATGCGGCCTTAATGTCTGTCTATCCCTGCTGTCCCTGCCCCTCGTCCCGGCAGGGAAGTCCCCTTCCTTTCCTGGCTGTCTGTGCTGATTTCCGGACGACTGATTGCAACGGCGACGGCAACTCGTGTTTCATTTTTCACTCTCATTCATCTGGCAAACATCACGCAATGCCGGGCGACAGATGAGCCAAGACTCGCCGCTTTTGACCCGGTCTCCGTTCTGTGTTTTTTTTTTGTTTTTTGTCTTGCGTCCCAGGTAAACGCGATTCCGGGTTTTCAGTGTTTCGGAGTTCCAGTGTTCCGGCCATCGTAAACCGCAAACTGTGAGCAAATGTTCCTGCCAAAATGAGCGCTATGCTGGCATGTTGCATGCAACCCGTTCTACATCAACCCTCTGGTTAACTGCATTCATAATTCACCCTTTTCCAGGGGCAGGGTACCTGGTTGGATGGATGGATGGAGGAAGTGTCAGTGCGAAAATTGCTTTGTTTGTGGCATAAAAACAAGTTCTCCCGGCCCGAAATTACCGAATTCCCCCTGAGCAGAGACGTCTAGTAAAGGCAAGGGTTTCGAACAGCTGATGCGTTGATCAGATCGGGCTCATGTCATATGCAAATTAATGAAAACCTGGGTGTGCTTTCCATATAGGGTTCGTTTTCTAATCCATGAGAAATCGAAGAGTAATGCAACAGCAGCTGCTGCAAACCCTTTTACCTATTGTTTAACCTTGCCCATGCTACATTAGATTGTTTTTTAGATTGACTATGATATAATAAAACATTGGTCTTGGCTGACTTCCATGTATCGTATCTACGCCATATGTTTACACACCTTCGATGGCAGCCCAAGGTGCTGAACTGTAGTGTTGTAATACTTGGCGCGAGGCATTGGTCTAAATATATTGTTTATGGGCACAGATATTGATTTCAAGTGTGCGCCAAGGGAATTTTCAATAATTCCATAGGCACTTATCAGCTCTAGGATTTTCTGTGCCTTGTTTTAAGTAGATTGTTTTAGATTTTCCACTCATGTACTTATTAGAAAAGTTCGCAAAATGGATATCTAAACCAGTTCTTTTTGTATCCATTCAGCTTCTTTTTATTTTTTCAAAGTTCTCACCTAAAATAATTTCCTTTTTTAATCAGTTATATAAATGTTATAGCTGCCATAATCTCATTTCTTAGGGGTGGCTCCTTTTGTAGGAACGGAAAACATTCTATACTTTACTGTTAACCCACTGCATCCCCTAAAGCTGAATACCTTTATCTACTCACGTTCTCTACTTGGAAACCCAGGCAACAATCGCGTGATCTAACTCGGAGCTCTTTATCTTTTATTCATTGTGTGTCTGCCACAGTGGTTAGTTCCAACTAAAAGTGCGGCATTTAGCCCGCTAAACGATGTCTGGGGAGGAGGTGAAGGGGGTAGAGCTTGCAACATTGTACCATTGCTTCTGCGACAATGGAAACATGGAGTGAGTTCCCCAGAGTCGCAATTCATTAGATACGAAACACGTTGCTCTGATTGCCGAGCATGTAAGAGCGAAACTACTAAAGGGGCTCAGCTTTTTCAGCAGCCTCGCGTCTGCTTTTTTGTGCGCTTTTCGTTGGATAAGTTTTACATGATTTTGAGAGCATGTTCTGGGAGAATGCGTGAAGATGAAAATGAACAAAAAAAGGGGGCAGATACACATACTCGTACAGCCGTTGAGGCTGGGCACTGTCAGCTTGACTGACATCATTTCCGATGTTTATCTTTTCATGTTAACAACTGTAGCAAGCGACACGGAGCACAAACAATCCAATCCTTTGCAACAACCAGAACAGCAAGAACAACAATGAGCCTTGGCTTTCGGGTCAAGAGCTGGCTTAACTTTTCCCGAGTTTATTTTCCCTTTTTTTGGAAGCCTTAAACGGGTCAAAATGACGGCTTAATACAATTGCCTTGAGACATGTAAAAGTTCTATCTATTTTCTAGAGTACATTGACCGAAATTCAGTTAGGGTTCAATCAAGTGCCCACTGATTGTGGAGGATTTTTTCGGAAAACTTGTTGCTTCTGTTGCTGCTTTCACTTGATTTGCATAAAGACAAGAGAGGCCTGCAACGGTAAAAATGATTTTCCATAAGCGAGGAAAACCTGAAACTCCGCCGAGGAGAATCTCTCTGGGGGAATGGAAGCTTGCGCAAGCGGAGAGCCTCTTATGCAGCCGCCTCGTAATGGCCAATTAAGCCGCGTCATGCCGTCAACCAGTCAGTCAACCCAGTCAAAGAAGTCAACCCGCTGAAACTGCATTTGATCAGTTCGCGCGTGAAGCCGAGTGCGTGGGACCTGCCATCGACATGGCCTCCATTTTGAGTCCAGATGCCAAGTCATCATGGCTGCCCCATTTGGAGCCGGAATTCGGAGTTGTACGCCCAAAAGAGTAGGAGGCCACGCACTGCAAGCTCTAAAAAAAGAAAAGCTCGAAGTTAGGAATACAGCCAGCAGGCAGGCACTTACGCCCCCTCCTATAAAGCAGGTGGGCAGGTTTGTTATTTTTTGGGGGGAGCCAGTGGAAGTTGCTCAGCCATAACTGCATGCCCTGCCGGATTAATTACGCACATGTGTGAGCGGGCGAGGCCGCCTTAGGGCTATCATTTACGCTAAATGCACACTGAAAACAGTAATTAGATTGTCTATGCCCGTAAATCCAGCGTGCCACTTGAGATGAAACTCGGGCCGGAGCAGCTGGAGGTTCTACCATTGGGGGTTGCAGCCCCTGTCTCTAATTCCCTGCCGATATAATGCTCTTAAGCCGAAAACCAGATAGAGATACATTCAAGTTGCTCTGGTATACATAGATACTTTAGTTTGACACGTGAGCTAGCTAAACCGACAGATGTGAGCCGAGATCTCTCCGTTGGATAGGCTCGCAAATGGGCATATGTTGCGGTTTTCAAGCCACATTCCAGCTCGGTCGATTCAAGGTTTCATAAAGTTCAGGAAAACCAATCCCAAAACGATTAAAACCAAAGCTGGCCGATTGAAACCCAGATAGGGAGCCAGAGACCAAGTACTTGGGACTCTGACTCTTACTCTGAATCTGAATCTGACTCCCAACGATGATGGCGTCGGCCACCAAAGATGCCGACGCTTAGATATTGGCTACATTGTGCTGCCATTGTATCTCAGATACACCCATATACCAAGATACACACACACACACACACACACACACAGAGACACATAATTACAAGCCAAACCGCAGAGAAAAAAGCTCCGTAGCTGAAATCGTGTTTGGGATGCCGGATTTTCGTTTTCTGGATGCCCTCGCCCTGACTTGTCTGCGGTGTAGGACCAGAAGTTCAGCACGAAATGCAATTACAATGCCCTGACATTGGGGCAAATCGAGAAGATACATGCCAGCAGTTCGATGGAGCCGCATTTCGGTGCGGCCATGGAAGTGGAGAATGAGTCTGCCAAGCGGAAGAGCCGTAAATTATGTTACAACCCACCACGGATATGGCAAAGAAAGACGGACGGGCTGGCTGGCAGGCAGGGAAAGCCGGTCTTGAGTTGGCAGATTGTTTATTCGAGGCCAAAAGGAGGCTGAGAAATCCTTGTAAAGGGGATACTCTAAGGTAAACGAAGTCACTCAGTAATCATCGAAATCCGGTAACAATCCGAAGCTGTTGCTCATTGTTTAGACAGTCAAACGCAGACCATCCATCAATTGGCTGCCAGCCTTTTGTTCCACGTCGCACTTCAATGAGCCTTAAAGAGAGCTACGGATCCGGATCCGGACGCGGAAGCGGAATTTCTCCGCCCATTAAATTCGCAGTGGGTCAAACAGTTAGGAACAGCTGTGTGGTTATGCTGCATTTGGGTGGTTACGGGTTAATGGGAGGGAGGATTCGCAGCAGCCGGCACTCAAAGTGTCATCGAATGGATTCGCATCGGAGGGAAACGCGGCATAATTGTTTAACAATGCGACAGAACACAATAATCAACTCGGTATTCAATGCCTGGATTCAACCCTCGAGTTGTTGCCCTAATTTTTGTCAGCATTGATTTTTGTTTAGAGTTTCCCTCGCCTTTTTTATGGGCCCCTGCCACTTGGCGCATCCGGTGAGTGGCGCTAGCTGAGTTGCCTTAAAAAATGAAGCAGAATTGTCACAACCGGAAATGCAACCTGGCGTTTCGATTTGATTTGAAATCGAAGTGTGTGCACAATGCCATTATAATGAGCAGTTTAGCCCCCGTTTATGGGCTAAAGAGGGGGCGGGGTCGGCGAATGCGTGCGCTGCATTAATGAAGGCATAAAACGTTTGCAGCTCAAATGAATTGCTGCTTAGGCAGTCCAAACGCAAAAAATTGTGGCAATAAACGAACGCCAGAGATCAGCGAAAGTTCCCGGCTTCAATTTTAATGAGCCCGCTGACCCAATTTCGCGACATGAGAAGGGGAGTTTGCATTGTTTTGCGATTTCCGTGGGTGAAAGGGGGAGAATCAGGGGTCTCTGAAGGGGGATACCGAGTTCAATAAACTTACCGCATCCAAAGTGCTCCAGTGAAATCCCCACAGGCCGCGACAGCTGTTGTTCCGCTTCAGCGGCAATCTGCGCGCACCCCAGCACTGAGAAAAATACTTACCGGGTATGAACTTGGGTAATTAAGGGCTCGAAATGCGATCATAATTGCCCCTAATAAAATCACTTCACTAAATTAAAAAATTAAAAAATCTGATGTATGTCTTTAAACTATTTGTAAATGCTCTTAAAAATACAGATTCATTTTGACTGGATTTGATATACTGGAATTTCTTGTTTCGACAAGAGCTGTAATCTTGGTGCTCAACCAAATATATCTCCCCGATTGTAGTGCCTCGTTTTGGCCCAGTGTGATCCTCGCACACTTCCATTCAATCTGTGGGCTGCTGCGATCGCCCCCGTTCCGCCTGCTTGTTTGTCGCTTTTTTATGTGCGATACTAAATGCATTTCGGATCCACAATAAATAAATTCCCTGCGCTCAAAACATGTCAAGAGCAACGACACACAAGCTCCACCCAAAAAATAAAGCATAGGTCCTCCCTTGGCAGCGTTTGAAAGTGTAAATGAATTTGTTCTTAATTATTATGGGACGATGTTCAAAGCCCATTGGCAATTTGAAGATCGGCGGAAGAGAAAGAGTATATGACGAAGATTCGTTGGCATTGATTTACGAGTACCAAAATGGTGGGGAGCCAAAGGGTGAGCCGTCTTCAAGATGCATGAATTGCTTTTTATGTGGCGGCCAAATTTGTGGGGAAACAGAGGAAAGCAGCAGCCGCGAGTGAGAAAGCAGAAACATAACATGGTGGAAATTTGTTTCTTTAGTTATCTAACGCCCTGGGAAAATGTTTTCTTTGATGCCAGACACAATGGCAAATGATGGATTTGTTGAATTTCAACAGCAACGTGTGAACTACGGGGAAGCAGACAGAGAAATTCGAGATTTTGTGTGCGGCTCCAGAAAACTGATGGTTGCGCGCCCAGGAATTACTAAAGAAATGAGCAGATTTGGAGCAATCCAATTTGGTTTAACTATATATGATTGGCATCAATTGACCTACTTTACGATTGCCTTAATCTCAGACTAATCCCAATATACCGGATACTTAATGGGTTTTTATACAGCTGGATTACTCGAAAATCTCTAAATTTTCATTAATTATCGCATCTTATTAATTTCCATTTTCTATTTGTGTTTTCTCTCTGAGATCAACAGAAATTTATGGTCCACTCTGCTGTTTATTTTATTACTAATAGATTTTTTATTTTATCTGCAGCGTTTCTTCTTTCTATTTCTATTTCCTTTTCTTTATTGATTTTTTTCCAATCTCCACTGATTTATGCGCTCAATAATTGATTTAGCATTTGTGGCGGTCGAGCGGTAAAGCCATTAAATGCGACATTAAGGGCCGGTTTCAAGTGTCCTTATCAGAAGAAGTCCAGACACTCCACACCCCCTTGCCAGCCAACCAACCCAATTCATTGGTATCCGTATCCTGTTGGTGTCAAAGTGGCGGAGAAGTTGTAAATTTGGAAGCAGTTCGCCGATATGACAAGTGACTCCAAATGTTTTATGGACATGTGTTGCCTAATTTATGTTTCAATAAGTATGTCCCCAGCCAAAGATATTCTCCACCCCCGGGGGACATAAAAATGTCATAATATCCGATGAAAACGCAATATAATAAATAATTAATTGAAATGAACAACTGGAAAAGAGGGTGAGCGGATTGCAACTGTTTCTCTCCTCTTTTTATGGCGGAGAAAATTGAGGAAAATGTTCATTAACCTCCAATATATGAGCTCATGCTGGTAGACATGTTTGGGCCAATAAATCAAAATTAATTTCTTCACTGGAAAGTTCTCTTTGGGGAATTTGTTGACAGGGGGCCTTTGTGGAGCTTTGTTCCATTGATTCCATTTGCTTTGGCAATCTGCAATCCATTTTCGAGATTATATTGACAAACTCGCACTCACATGTGACCTTTGCGATAAGTCCGATCATGATGGGAGTGTGTGTGGTCTGGCCTTATCGGCACTTTGATCGGCTTTTGATTTTGTCACCGTTACAGGTGATAATAAAACGCGAACAAATCGTTGACAACTGGTTTCAGTGGATCGAGTTTTCTGAGCCACGTTTTTATGACCACACCATTTCCATAATGAACAGTATACCGTGCCTAATGCAGTCATCAAAGCGCTCTTATCGCTCCCCAGCGTACGATATTTTAAAAGCCATAATAGCATTTTCGGGTTAATTTCGAATTTTTCAATACTTTTATGAGAAAAACGCTTCGGTAGAACTCGCTTTATCAGCTCTGTCTGTCGTTTATTGTTTGTTTGTTTCCTGTCCGAGCACTGGGAAAAGTGTTGACAACCCAGAGCGGCCTATCGAAACCTAAAAAAAAAGGGAAATAAAATTGAAAACGTTTGTGCCGAAGCCAAAGATTATATATACAACAGATACAGATACTTTGCTGGCAAGTTGGGGACAAATATTTGCTCTTGGCGCAGTCGAAATGTTTACAATTTATTTACAATTTCATTATTAACGCTGCGCTGTTTGCCTTTCCATTGGATGCGTTGTTTGCCGAAGACATTAACGACACCATCGTCGCATAATGAGGCAATAATTATGTTTGAGATAGCGCTGCGTCAAAGACAAAGGTCTGCCTTGGTCCCCCATCCCGTCCCCATCCTTATCCACATCTCCCATATCATCTCGTCACCAGAGCTTGCCACAAGTTTGTGGTGTCTCAAGGACCCAGCACTCGTGTGGCAGTCAGACGTGGCAACAGGAGTTGGAGCAGAAAGAGGAGGCTGCCTGCGGGAGATTAGTGCTAAATGGGAATCAGCACTCCTATCTTTACACCGGGGAAAAATCAGACAAAGAACCATCTAAGTATCACTATATTTCAACTTAAGAAAGGGAATTCCGAAATTGTGGTCAATGAAACTAATTTGTTCATCATATTCAATGGGCTTAGCGAAATGATACCATGCCCGTCAGGGATTATAACCGTTTTGACACTCCTATTGTGATGCTACTTCCAATTCCATTTCCCCTGTGTATCCCTCGCGGCAGCCATCTCGTGCCCATCTCGACTGTCAACGCACCTAAACAGACACCTTAAATTGCTGATCTTTAGCACTTGATGTGCTCCAAGAGAACGAACACATCGTCAGCTCTTTGTGGCTTCCTGCTGGCTGAATCCTCTGCCATTCTGCATAGTTGTATCTCTCTGTGTCTATTTCCCTGTCTGCCGATTATCTGGAAATTGTCGTCTGCATTTAATGGCAACCGATAAACATTTTCGACACGGCCCAGCCAGTCCTGACCCTCGACTCGAATCGACTCATAGTTTTCCTATGCAAATCTGATCTGCATTCGCATCCGACAAATTTTTGGGAAAGTTGACACAATTTGAACCCCTCACCTACAGCCAGTCAGCCATTGCGATGCTCTGAAACAAATAACATTGCTAGTCTTTGGGGCTAAAACCGTGAGCAGCGTTGTGCCTTTCACTTGGCCACGCTCTTAGCCCGGAGTCCCAAATGGCCAACACCTTGCCAACACCAACCACACTCGGCTAATCGGCGCCTGGCCATCTGCGGAGGAGTCTTCGGCCACAATCTTGACATTATTCTCCATGGCGAGGAGCTCGGCGACAATGCGGAAAAACAACTTTCGCAAATTCTTTCAATTGAATTTAGGTGCTGTGGGTGGGAGAGGAATGTGAACCATTAAAACGGCCAGTGGCTACAAAAGAACTTAGACACAAAGTAAATAAATATTATCATTTCTGGTTACGGAAGAATTTAAAGATATGTTTAAAGAGATATTTAAACTTTGTTTTTTAAGGATTTATTATGAGTAATTGGAACGTTAGGTTCTTAAAAACGTAGCCCGCCGTTGTAAACCAGAAACATTGATTGTTAGTCGGCTTTGAAGTAATTTTTCACACAGATTGCAGATCTCTGGTGTCTGGCTTTCACTTTGTCCTTGTTCTGGTGTACGAGAATATAATCCTCCCGGAGGCCCCGTTGTCATCGGTCGACATTCTAATAAACAAATTGTTGTTGATGTCGCGCTTTGGTTTCGTCCTATAGTCAGAGTTTAATTAACCGCAGCAGCTGGCAACCACTAAACTGGCACATTGCCGGTGCGCGAAAGGTGGAGGGGAGGTGGTAACTAGATCCGATGTGGTTTCTCTGTTAGGCGCTCGGCTGACTTAATCGCACTAACCTAGCGTCGCTGCGTTCCAGCGCTATGTCACCTGAGAGGACGGCGTCATTGGATCTTCCCCGGGCATCCCAGTCATATCTCCAGCGGCCGCAGAGTTCAGAAGTTCAGACCGGAGCATGGAAACTTTCTAAAAAAAACGTTCAACGTTCAACGTTCAACATTCGTGCAACACAGCAGTTGCCAGTCTGGCAATTTGTGTTTGCCCCTTTGGCAGAGATACCGGCAATCTCGATGTTTGTCCCAGCAATTAGCAGCCTCAGTGGCGGTGCAGTAGCCGTGATTATCACCTACCGCCCCCTGTCCCATGCTGAATGCAAATGCAAATGCAAATATTTACACAAGTGCTTCAAGGGTTGGCATTGACTCACAGGACTGGAGAGTGGAAGAGTGGAAGACATACCGTAGGGATGCGAAAGAAGTGTAATTCAATCGGCGGCAGGGCTTCTTCCCGGTTCGAGGGTCCGATTGGAGGAACGAACGTCTTGAAGGGGTCGAAGGAAACCATAAAAATCAGCCATATGAGAAATGGATGATGAGTGAGGGGTTTGCCTTGGGTTTCATTCACAGGAATGCACGTTCCCAGGACTCAAGGGTATTCAGTGTGTTTGCCGAAGGACTCATCGCTGCTCCTTTCTCGCTCCGCCAGTTCCTGTTTGCTACCTGCCTGGGAAATACTTCCTCCTCTTTAGGGGAATATTATTCGCCTGATATTTTTCTGCATGTTTGTTTCATGTTTTTTTCAGCGTTCAGCCCGACTTCCCTGCTTCCCGACTTCTTTTCCGCACCTTTGGCAGGCCTGCAGCGGGCAAAGTGTTGCCAAATGTTAGCAGCATTTCCTGTTGTCTACGGGGCGTTGTCGCTGCAAAGTTTCGTCTTTTAACTTTTAGCACGTGTCAGTAAAGAAAAAATGCAAAAGTTTTTCGGGATAAAATAAAGTGAAATAAATAAAGCCAAGAGTGAGGCAGTGAAACTGTGAAGAAGCCTTGCCTGAATTTAATACCATCGCAAGTCCCCTGCCGGAAAGTCTGGCACTCGTACACGCTTTTGGCCATGGCTAAAGTGTCCCGGTAGGCTCTTACCATTGTTCCTGGCCGGGGTGGAGTGAAAAATGTTAATGCAAAATGCATTACGCCACCCGCTTGAACTCCGGGTGCCAGACATTCGAAAGATTGGGAGTCGGTGGAGCTGGGTTGATCTGGGTGGAGCTGGGTGATGCTAGGCCACTTCTGACCAAGTGCTGGTGCATAATAGAAATTCCAGGACAGTTGCAGGCTCATGTCACCCTGGCTAAGAATTTAATTAGTATTTATGCTGCAGGAGCGCGCATAAATTCAAATGCAAATACAAGAGCGAGTTATGTTTCAGCCGCTGGAGTTGGTAACCTTATATCTTGACTTTGATTAGGTCTTCCAATTAGTAAAACTGAGTTGTCAAGTGCTTGGATTAGTTACCAGGAAGGCGATGTTGCCTTTGGAAAAAGGCAAAGGCCAGAAGGGCTGAGCAGCATTATGGTGATGTGTGCGGATGGACTGAATAATAAACTTTACATGGAAGCCATTAAAGCAGCCAAGTGTATAACCGTCTGGGAAAGTGTTAATAACATAACCTGCTAGACACTTTGTTTACAAGTAATCACTTTAGGTGGGTGAATATTAAAGTAGGCGAAAGAGGGAGCAACGGAAGAGGAAGGTAACGTTTTTAACGGGAAATAATGTATCACTAATTACCAAGAGGTGTTAGGCGCCATGTATGGAAGACTTCCAAGTTGCAATGCAATTCAAAGCTTACCATTTAAAATCGTAGATAATAATGCAATTTCTAAGCAAAACCAAAGACTGCAGCCATCATCGCACCTATCATATATGCAATCATGCTTGTAACTACTGTTCGTCCAGCGTTTTAAGGTCTGTTCCCAAGCTCCAAGACAGCTTCAAGTCGTGGTTCAAGGTTGTCGGTGAAACGAATCGGATTTACCAATATGTAAATCTCCCCTGGCCCTTAGCCCTTCGACGTTTTCCAATGAATAGCAAATAGGAATCCATCTGTACGAGCAATCCGCACTGATCAATACCTTCGTTACCCGGCAACATACTCTTATGTATATGTATGCCTCAACGGGGGGCACTTAGGAGCCCTCGACCCAACTCGACTCGACTTGAGACTCTTCCACGAAATGGCGAAACCCGTTTTGGGTCTCAGCCTCTCGGGTCCAGAGTGTCTTTCAATTGTATTCAATGCTAACTCAATTGCTCTGGCCCAGGGCTACTTGGTTATATGGCCATAGCTTTGGCTGTCTAACCGATTCCATTTCGCCCTGGCAGGGGCAATTGAGGCACACTCGAGAGTGGGAGGCACACGGGGTGGGCAATTTGTTTTTCTAGACCTGAGACAAAGAAGGCGATGTGAGCTGCGAGATGAAAGACGAAGACAAAAGACAAAAAGCGGAGGCACCAAAAGAAAACGACTTACTTAGCAACTTGGTGATGGTTTATGGGAAACTGGGAACAAGATACGGTGTAGGGATAGGTCCAGGACTTAAGACCTAAACCGGATGTGGATGTGGCGCATCGCTCAATGGCTGCCTTTCACTTCCTCCCTATTTTTTTTCAAGTTCAAGTCAAACATTGGCCATAATCTCCGCGCGTCAGCTGCACCACTTTTTATGCTCGCGCAGCGCACAATATTTGAATAAACCACATCTGAGTATCGGAAATCTCCAAAAATAAAAAGGTGCCAAGGCAAATGAGCTGTTAAAAATAAAGGGAGCCGAAAGCCGGAAAAAGTCGCCGAAGGGAAATCCCCGCTAAAGTGGTTGCCACTCTCATACTCCGGATAAATCTCTCACATACATCTGGCGATGCGAAGGGACGTGAAAAACTCTATGGCACCGAGAACATTTTTGGGCATTCAATTTAATTTTAGACACAAAAACCTAATAAAATTGCCGCTGCTGCTGGGTGCATTTATTTTTGTTTTTCATCCCGCAGCAGCGAGCACTTCCGCAGGGATGGAGGAAAAGCGGTGGAAAAGCGGGGGAAACCAGGGAAAAGGCGCTCGATGAGGATGCAGCTCTTAATGATATCAGTCGCGCTGATCGGTGGCTCTTTCCCCAGTGTTTTCCTCCACAAACACGCCCGTAGACGATGGAATTTAAAGTAAACTTATCCCGCGGGTACTCGCTGAAAAACGCATGTCACTTAAATTTATTGGCCGCAGCAACAACAACTGCCACTGCAACTGCAACTGGGAAAACCAACAGCGAAAACAGCAGTGGCATTTTGTGAGATGCATTTTTCATTCAATTTCCAGTCTGGTCTGATGCATTTTATGTTCGCCCGGGGCTGTAAAATCGATTGATAGACACGGCTCATGACTGAAGTCGAATGCCTGCGGGGGCGGCCCTCAAATATTTAGCAGCAAATTTTACGTTTCCGTTTAATTACTTTACATGGCCGTAAAGTCATAAAGTCAGAACACCATTCTCCCCCCTCAGAAGCCATTTCGTAATTGAGCCCTGGCGGAAGTCAAGTCTTACTTAATCAACCCGAAAGCCCGACTTGAAGTCTTATTAATTGGAGCGCAAAACGGGCTGAAGACAAAAAAAGCGCTAATTGCTATCTCGTCAAGTGCCCCGGGGTCAATTAATTTAAATAAAAGCCAAATTGTCAGGCCTTTCGACGGCCTGAAAAAAACGAACATAATTAAAACTGCACTAAGCAGTCATCGATAGTAACTAAAAATTGATTCATCGCAAGTCGACGCAATGTTGGTTTTCTTGGAAACTGCGTGGAAAATAAACTGTATTAAGAAATAGATAGTATTATCTGAAAGTAGAATCCTTATGAAAACGAAATAAAATGGATTAGTTTATATGTAATAACTCTCATGTATAAAGACAGCTGTCTTTTCTGTAATTTTTATGCACACACCTAGAATCAAATTATAGCCACCAAAACCACAGATTACCCATAAGCTGGGTATAATTCTTTGAAACTATTTTTGATATGCCTGAAAGGGACATGCCAGCATTTCGCATCACTTCAACCTTTAATCCTCTTTAAGCCCGATGAATCGTGCGTTATCTGTCATCGGGAGACCTAATGAAAGAGTTCACCCTCGCACATAATTCAGATCATTAGTCCTGGCCAGGCTTACTCACTTTCTCCCAATCCAACCCAATCCTCACCCTCGCCAGGCGACCACATTGACCTTTTATGGCTGTAGCTGTGGGCTTGGCAAATCAAAATCACGTGACTTGCCCATTTTTATTGGCAGTGCGTTCGCGTGGGTGTGTCGGCCTGCTTTTGGGTTGATAGAGGTTTGCAGCAGGGCATAAATCAGTTTTAATAGTGCAGCTGGAGAACTCAAGCCGCAGCCTGTGTCTTCGCCGGAATGAAAAAGAATAACGAAGAACTAAGTGACTGGGATACGCATATGGGACTTAGCAGTCCGTTTAATGAGATTTTGCAGTCGGAAGAGCAACGAGCGAATCCAATTTTATTTGCCATTTCTGTCAACATTTTCTGCTTTTTTTTCTGTGCTGTGTGACTGTGCTGGCAACATTTTTACTGTCGCATTACGTGCAACATTTGCCCGTTGATTGCTTGGGGTATGAATCCTGCCCATTTTCCTCATCGCCCGGAAAACCCGAGGGCATTGCATAAATTTGTCTAGCTGTTGTTGTCGGACTCTACAATTTATGCGCTTGTGGCGCCCCAATATGTGGCGGTGGCTTTTGTTATTCGCTTGCCGAAAATTTGCTAAAATACAAGCTAAAATAGCAAACCCATCCGAGTAAATCCGAAAGCAAAAACTTTTGGCCATAAAGCACATGTGACTACGTCTACCACATCCACATCCACATCCACATTCCCACCATCTGGCTGCTTATTGCGTATGGATATGTGTGTTCCTAACATGTATTTGTTTATTTTGCCGTTTTTGGATGCAGCACATTTTCCGTTCCTGGCTTTAAGCTTTACTCGCCTTGACAAGATCTTCCCCATAAATCATCCCGCAGCAGAATGCTGAAAATTGTCGGTGATAAGCGCACTGCTTTTTCCACTTGGAGCTTGGTGTTATACAAAATGCAAAGTGTTTTCTTCGGTTCCTTTGATAAATTAACCACAAAGGTTATCAGGCAAATTCGCATTATACTGCACACTTGGGCTTACAAAAGCAGGCGCGAAAGAAGGAGGCTTCATTTTGATGGATGTCTCACATCACTTTCCAAGAGTTTTTGGTGTTACTCTTAAGCTGAACGAATAAATCTTGCACAGGCTCATATAAAATAGAATATGATCTGTAAAAATTACGCCTCATGTGCATCTTTAATATCACTCAAAAGGAAATTCATTATCATGCAGTTTCAACTCAGGTTTCTTCCCTCGCACTTCATTTTTTATACATAATTAATTTATCACTTGGCTCTCATTTTTATCGCATCGGATGTCGCAGGACCTCCATTTCCCGTTGTACCCCCTGGAGGCCAGACCCCAAAAGTGACCCTTAATTGCTTTAAATGCCATTACAACACTTACGCACAGAGTCGCAGTTTGGAGCTTGGAGCTTGGAGAATGGAGCTTGGAGTTTGGAGTGCTGGTATCCATGGTCCGTGTCTGGCTGTCAGCCAGAATCGCAGGGCCAAGGGCAGCACTCTGTCTTTAATTTGCCTGGCTGCGCCTGCAATTGTTTTCGCTTTAAATAATTAAATTAAAGTGGGCAGTCAACTGATTGGAGGAGCGTCCAGTCTCGGTCCCTCCCCTGCCGTCAATGGAGCAACTTGCTCCCGACTGCCACTCGATGCAATTGGTTTCGGCTGGGGAAATGAGCTGAGAAAAACGAGAAGCGAGGATATTGAACTCTAACCTGGTGCAATTAGCGTAATTAAAGCGGCCACGGCAATGGCTTATAAATCATTTATTGCCAAGACATTATCGCCATCGACTGCTGGTGCACATAGTGTTAGTGGATGCAGTACGCACTCCGCCCCCTTAGAACTCGTTTTGTGCAAATTATGCTACGGAACGCGTTAGTCTATGACAGATTGTATCTGCTAGATACAGCACATATGCACATATATAGCCATTCGTGTATGCCGACGTGCCTCCGGAGCTTTTATGCGTCAATTTATGGTCAGGGTAAAATGCTGCTAAAAAGAGCCAGCATCGCCGACTTAGGAGCAGCTGGTTCGCTGGATACTCCATTCCGCTCTGTAGTGGGCCAACATCTTGTGCAAATCTCATTTACTTGCGGCTTTGCCACAGTCACACACGAGTTGGATGGAGTATCTGCCGCCACAGAGCATTGCATACGTGTCAATGTGCCTGGGCCTTGGCAAATGCACTTTTGATATATTGGCTCTGGGCTTATTGGTTTTTCATTTGCCGTTCGTCGGATTAAATTCAGGGGGGGATTCCGGGTGCACTTTGATTTGCGGCCTCCTATAAATTTCATCGCATTTGACATGACAATCGAGGGATGTCAACAAAAGGGAGGCGCCAAGTTGCAAATAGCGTGGTAATCTGATACTCCTATGTGGATGATCTCGTTGGGGTATGCAAATCAGACTAACAAGGCTGGCATTTACCACAAAGAGTTTTTCGAATAAATATGGTAACAATTCTGATAAAATCCGTTTTAAAAGGTTAATATGGAATTTTAATACATTTTCTCATTAAATCATCAAGTTACTTAAACTTCATTATCAGTATATTGAAATGTAAAAGAAATTACATTTTTTTATACTTTCCACTTCTTAGCCTCCAGTTACTTGACAACATTAAGAGTATTTCCTGTTCGGCTTGGTCCAATTTGACCACAAATCACTTCGAACATGTTTGACAATTGTCGTTGGATAACGGCTAAATCGCCATAAAAGTGCATAATAGCCATATAGAGGGCTCATGCCATGTACTACCATGATTGTGGCTTGGGCCAGGCTGTGATCTCCGTCCTGGCGGCGGGGAAATAGTTTAAGGCAATCTCCAGACGGGATTTGTGGCAATCTCTGTGGGCAACGATTGCTATCTGTCCCAGCCTACATGGCTTTGTGTACATAAGTGTATAAGCGTATATACAGATGCGCACCCAGACATTCCTGCACATGACTCACAAATAATGTGCAATGGTAGCCATGGCCATGGTCGTCACCCAGACGTGACGACGCCCCCGGACTCCCTTGGCGCCCTTGGCCCTCCAAGCGTATTTTGAGGAAAATAATAATTTTTGCCAAGTTAATTTGCCATTTCCGGCGACGGCTGCTGTCAGCTTCCGTTTGGCAGGCGGGCAGGGAATAAGGAGTTGCAGCCCGTGTTGCACCTGAGCATGCTTAATTGAATTTCGCATTTGGCCGAAATTAACAGCCAGTGCCGATGAGTTTGTTTATTTTAAGTGGCTTTTATTGGCGCATCTCGACTGCCAGGATGGCAGGGGTCAGCGGGAATGGGGATGAGCATGGAGATTCTCTGCGTGCCAATGTCTGCGCACTTGAAATGGCTAATGGGGAAAGGGGCGCATTGCTGCTGGCATTGCTTTCTGTCCCCCCGAATCCCAGATCGAGAGAGTCAGACCCATGCGTCTTTCAGTGGCGCACAGAACGTCGAAATGCGGCCCCGATGCCATAAAATTGCCTGAATTTAGCGTTAGGTTGCCGCCGCTGCTCTAGACCATCTCCAGTTTTTGCCTGGCAGCGGTCCAGCCATGTCTCCTCCATCTCTGGGAGTCCATACCCCGCTCCTCCATCTCCATTCTATGGCCATGTCAAGTGACTCTGCTCTGGGCTTGTTAATCTACGAGTGGATGCTTCTGCTGCAGCTTCTGCTACTTCTGCTTTGCTTCCTGGTAGTTGCAGCTCCCCGGGCTTTGTTTTCATTACCGACCAAGTCCACATGGCGGCCTATTAAATGCAAAAAGTGCAGACAGCCAGAAAGACAAACGGTCGCCTGGGCCTTCCACACTCCCTTCATGTCCACAAACTGGCCACCACTGCCAAGAGAATTAAATATGCATGATGCAGGAGCTCCAACTCCATGGCATGTGGCTGGGTTATTAAAGTTAATTACAATTTTTCCTGGCATTCATTCTGGTAACGATAATTCAGATTTTTTTAATGCTGTGTCCTTGCTCTGTGGCGATTTTTCCACTCTATTAATTTTCGCGTTGATTTATTTGCGGCATCGCCTTGTGTTTGCTTCCTTTGTTTACAGTCTGCGAAATCAGAGGCAACAAATACGATCGCCATGTGGGCTAAATTCAAACTGAATCGATGGGAGGAATTGGTTTGGCCATTTTCTCGTGGGGAAATCCAGTGGATAGACAAGCTGGAGCGAATAGACACGCAGCTGGGCGGGCATGCTGTTTCTATTATATTACATGAAAAGCTCTTTGACTATCTGCTGATGATTGTGATCGATGCCGGAATTAAATAACATGAGATGAAAGCCGCCTCTGATCTCGTTGTGGCTTAATGAAAACAGATTACTTGCAATTTGGAGGAGACTGCAAGAACAGAACTCTGAAATTAAAGTTTTCTAGCTGCTACGATCAAAGAACTTTGTATAAGAATTGTACACAGAGGCCGGTTAAAAAATACACCACACTAAATGGATTTTAACAATTAGTTTGAATTCATAACATTTTAAACGTAACATATAAATGTACTTCTGGATTATCAGTACCCATTCCAAATAAAATATTCTTATTTGTTTCAGCTGAAAGCGACCTGCTCACCTTCGCACAGCGCAAACAGCACTTCGAGACGGACAAGTCATTCCAGAAGGAGCTCTTCACCGGCGAAACCAGACCTCTGAGTGTCCGGCAGCTTTACACGGAGGCTGGGAAGGAACTGCCGGTGGCCACCGGAGCCACTGCGACCGCCCTCGCCTCCTTGGCCCACTCCCAGTCGCTGATCCCGTCACGCTCCATCTCCTTCAACGGCGAGGTTCTGTCCAGCGATCACGAAGTCCTGCTATTAAATGGATCCGCGGACATGGAGGATCATCTGCTGTGCGGGTCGGACTTTGGCAATGCCAACCGCAAGCTGCGCACACGCATCGATGCCGAGATCGAGATCCGACTGGTGAGTACCAACCATTTTTCCGGGTTAACTGGTTTCCCAGTAACTGGTAACCGTTAGAGGCGAGTTTCTGGCTACTGGTACTCCATCCGCAGTTATGCTTCATGCATAAATAATACGTTTGTTGAACGGAACGTCCACCCAAAAAAAAATCAGACTACGACGACCTCATGTGTGTGGTCTGTGGCCAACTGTCGTCTAACCATTTGCTCCACACAGATTGCACGGCCACCCAATCATTGTCATGGCTCTGATGCTGATGATGATGGTGGTGCTGATGATGATGACGGGCAGAACGGGAACGAGAACGGGAACAAAGACCACACACACGCCTCGGTCACAACTCCATCAAACATCGCCTATCTGCAGTTTGCTAATGGCCAACGAGGAGCAGCTCATGGCATGACTCCATCAATGGCGCTGCAAATAATTTCGAGTTAGTTGACTCGTTTTAATTGCCCAACTGACAACCCACGCCATTGCCATCGCCGCTTGGCAAACTATGATGCAGTCTTTAGGGAAGATTTTGCAGTCTGCGCTTGGGCTGGGCAAATCCATTGAATCTTGCCAGTTTAATTGGGGCATCTTAATTAGACACAGCTAGGGTAATTAGGTAAGGGACTGGGAAACTATATTAAATTGGCAATCAGTTTTGGTACTAAAAAACAAAAACCTATTTGGTTGGCAATGCAACCTTAGCCCTGGGATCTTAACAAAAGCATTTAATATTGCATCCAATAATAAAGAATTTGTCTCACAACCACTAAAAGATTTGAGATTAAGATTAGAGAAATATTTTCCATCTCTATCCTTATCCGTATCCAGCAAACAATTTAGTCTAGAGCAATTTGAATTGATAAAAAAGATTTAGGATTTCGTTTATTTTTCCAGCACGTCGCCAATTCTTTGCGCTGATATCAGAAAACTTCAGTTAATTTGAGCTAACGCGCTGTGCGGTCGACCCATTTGGTCTCCGAATCCTTCTTTGTCGTCGTCGTCGCCGTCGTCGTCTCTTGTTTATTTTTTAGCCGGGCCATTAGATAAGCTGTGCAAAGACAAACAGGCAACGAACAGTAACTCTGCAAAATACCAACTACAGCAGGAGGAAAATCGCCGCGACGACGACGACAACTTCGATCCCTGTTCAATAGCTTGCCAAACTTGTTTTGGCAAAAACAACGCCGGTTGTCAGTCCCAGTTGACTGTCGACAGTCGCCAACTATCCTGCCTTTTTTTCATTTTTGTTTTTGCCAGCTCCAATCGACTTTTAGCTCCATTCTGTCGACTGCTTCTTAATAAAATGACTTTTAATCCTTTTCGCATTGCGTTTGACGTTAGTTGGCCTCAGTCTTCCGCTCCGATACACCCCAAAAGAGGTCCCAAAGAGATCCCCAACGAGATCCAGGCAGGAGTTCAGCTCCAAAGACGACGGACTGGCCATTAGCGCTCTGCGGTTTATTGGTTACGGCAGCCACTATCTCAAAGATGGCCCATTTGGGCGACTCTCGCTGTCATTGTTGTTGCCGTATTTGCCGTCTCGACGGCACTTAAATTGCGTTATTATATACGGCTCGACATTTATGTGCAAATATTTTATCGTTAAAAGTTGGACACAGTTGCTCCGCTTCATCCATTGAGGGAAAAGAGCCGCAAAAAAGAATTTGGCTGCTGCTCTTGAAGAAAGAAAGAAAGAGGCAAAGCCCAGACTCATTGTCGGATTCAGGCATTTCTTTATGGCCCAAACTGCCTCACTTTGGCCATTGGAAATCTAGCTGAAGTGTCTTTTTATGTAGATTTTCTGTGGTGTGGGTGGGTGTTATTTAGGAAATTTAGGGGGATGAAAAGGTACTGAGTTGGGGGACAATGTAAGCTCCCCATTCCACAGTTTTTTTTTCATTTGTTACAATTGATTCAAGCAGTCAAATCGAAAATCAAATGAATCGATTGTGTTTTTTCCCCATTTTTTATGCGCGTAATTCATTTAAGACCAGCAGACAATTCGAAGCTAGGGAATATGTGTCCAAAGCAAATAGAAAAACAACCATTTTAAATTATTGTACTTCCAGATTGTTGATATTTGTAGATTAAATTGATTTGGGTTTTCAAATTCTCTGCTTGGACAGTTCGAGTTTGGTATTCAATATTTACCAATATTATCTTATAACTAGCTGTTATGACATCGACCATCTCCGCAAAGTTTCCCTTTATTGTTTAATTAATCTGATTGATTTTTGCTTTCGCAACTTAGTGTAGGACGCGTGTTACATTTTCGGGGGATTTCAAAATCGCGTGACTTGTCCCAGTTTGCAGAAAGCATAGAGAATGTCTGCGCAAACACAGCACAAAGTGGCAGCGCACATTTCCCATAAAGGGATATTCGTGACAGGAGTCTCTGTGGCTTGTGCGGCTAATTAAGGACCTGTCCGCCGGAACATGAAGCATACATACGTGGATCATAAAACATTAATTTTGCATGCCAACTGCCTAATTATGGCGATGTTTCAACTCTTTCCTTGCCCTTCATATCCATTTCAGCCCGCTGCCATCGAGGATTTGCGGAAGTGGACGTCCAGCGAGGCGCTGGGTGATGTCACCGTCACACCGGATTGCATGCATCACGTGGACACCTCGGTGAGCACCTCGCTGGCCATCGGCGAGAATGGCATCCTGACCCCGGCTCTGTCCCCGTCCGTCCTCTCCGCCGACGCCGTCGATGCCCTCTACTCCCAGAATCTGAGCCAGGCGGCGGACAGCTCCCGGCACAACCACCACACGCAAGCCCTCATCCCGAACGATATCAATAAAGACGTGCCTTTGAACCATCGCTTGCCTTCACCCGAGGAACAGACCAAGCAGATTGCCTTAAAGTGAGTAATTCATAAGTGATTTAAATAAAGACATTATATATATAATGTCCTACAATGTTGATTTTTATTCATTCCTACCAAAATCAGCAAAGAAAAGGAAGAATTTATAAATAGCTACTACGAAATTCTAGAATGGCATATCTTAAAATTCCCAATAATTATTCTCCTAGACTCAACGTGCCACAGTTTGAAATCTATTGTGCTTCACGTACAGTTTTACATCTGCACACGGTCTATTTTTTTTTTCCAGTTTCAAACACGATTTTAATGCGTTTCTTATGCAAATTTCGCGGCAACTATTGTTTGTTTTCTGTTTCATGACGAACAAAAAAGAATAGCTATTAACAGCGTGGCTTGTATAGTATATGCTATACACTTTTTTACCGTTCAATTGTCTGCCTTTGGAGCACGAGATGTTTGCTCATCGAGCGCATCGGTCGAAACCGAAAAATGCTTAAATAAATTAATTCAATTACGTATGAATATTTACAATGCGGCCACACAATTATGCAAGTGTCGCCGACCCGGACCCACTCTCCACCGCCAATCCATTGGATCCATGGACACACCCCTCCTTCGATTTCCATCCCATCTCCATACCGGCCATGGCTCATTTGTTCGGCTTTTTGAACTTCGAAATGGAGCAGCCACATACGAACCGTATTAACGCTCCACCGATTTGGAGCACGAAAAATGTGGTTGGCTGGCTGGTATTAAAGCGTAAACAAATTGTTGTTTGGATTACCACAAAAGTGCACTTCAAACTGCGCGCGGTTCTCATTCCGCCATCATGTCGATCAGGCCACATCTGCAGGCACTCAGAAAAACATCTGTAATTCCTTGCATAACTCAAAAATATGCTATATTTTATATGGAAACATTTTCTTAATTCAAAATATTACATTTATTTTGAATAAGATATGATCTATTTCATTAAATGGATAAACAAATGACGCCATAAGATTGAATAACGTACATATTTATTGCTAAAATGCTTGCGACCTTCTAAAACTCAAACTTATGAATTGAGGAGGGCTTTAAGTGCATATTATAGTCTTTCATTACAGTTAATACTAATTACATTTTTAAAAAAATTCCTACTCAAAGCAACTATAAGTGCTGGAATATTATTGAACAACTGTATTGTTTCGTACCAGAGAGTTTTTAGGTCAGATCTTGCCACTTAATCTCTACTATATACCATGAATATACCAAAGCATGATTAATAGAGTTTCTAAACGATCTCCACATTCTCCCACCCAAAACAGATACCCCGCCGAAGTGATTTCGGTAAACACCAGCGGAAAGCACTTCCAGAGGATGTGTGCGGCGCGCAAGTCCACCAGTGGAGGATACGCGGGAGGTGCCACCGCCGGATCCTCGAGCAGCACTTCGCCGGAGAACGGCGGCCAGGCGGAGGGCAATAACCTGGACGACAATGTCCAGACGGTGAGCCGGAGGTCAAGATCGCGGAAAGTGCGCGGAAAGCGGCGGAACACGATAGCCGGAATCGACCAGAAGGAGATCCAGGATGCGGCCAATGGGTATGTAATCGTGTCTATCTACCAATCTATCTGTCTATATGTGCTCCTACATGGACAGGTGCCACCTGTTCCTTCCTTTCCCACCTTCGTTCGCCTCTCGAACTGTACAAAGGCCATACTAAACTCGTATATCCATGTGTACATACACCCTGGAAAGGTCCTTGCGGATCTGATTCAGAGGTTCTCCCCATATACTCGTATTATCCGACTTATTCTCAATTGCATTTTCTTATGAGATTATTGTGATCAGCCCAGTTCGCTGAACAATTTGTTATGCTGTTTAGTTTTCTTCGTTTGCCTAATTTCGTGTACTTTAATTGCGCCTTTATTGTTTAAACAAATGCCTGGCCGAGTGTACAAATCGGAGTTTTGCGCCAATAACTATTAGCGTATACATATTGTTTACCCAATTAGCAGCACAAATTGCATGCCACCAACTGAATGTCTCTAAATTACTATTAAAAACTAAAAAATTGAATGTTGTACAAATAAAATTGTAAATAAATTGTGTTATAAGCTCTACGTAATTAGAAACTCTAGCCAAATTTAAATTTTCAGCCGCCTTTTTTGCGAAATTCAGTTCGAAACCGATTCGGCAGCGGAAACTAAAGTCTTTTTGGATAATTTTCAAAAGCGAATTTGCAAAACAGCCTAACAAATTAAATGATTTTCAGCAGCCACAAAATACAATAATATTCTCTTAACACACACATACACAGTCACACATTTCATTATCCATCCGATACACCCACCCTTTCGCCGCCCCCGCATTTTTATCCTGGTCCCGAACCACACCCACACGTCGGCAACATTTGTTGCCAGCAACATGCAACATGCAGCATGCAGCACTCGGCTCTAAGTTGTTGGCCCATTCTGTCAGTCAGTCGGCCCACTCTCGGCCATTTCTGGTGCATCATCAGCATAAATCATGCGAGAGGCTCGTTCCGTAGGATTTGCTCTGTGCCCAGACCCAAAGACGAACCGTGGCCCCCAGCAACACTAGCAACACCAGTAACAAATGCCGCATTCGAAATGTTTTTTACTTGGGCTCACTGCTTTTCTGCTTTTCCTGTGCTTTTCAAATGGCACACACGACGCCTTTTGCTAAAAGTTTCATAAATCTTATTTTGTTTTGTTGGCCCGACTTTCGGTTGGCGTCTGCCCACCAAATCCAACTCAAACTCAGTCCCCAACTTGGCGACGGCGTCATTCCATTTGACTGCGTTCTACATACTATATAATGTATATGTGCAACTTGAAACCCCAACTCAGGCACACACTCACTACATATATGTATGGGTGCCCCATTATGTCAATGCTGTTCGATATCTGTGTGATCAGCAGTCGAAAAAGCGGAGCACAGCGAAAACATTGAGCCCTGTCCAGTGACTGCCAAACTGTAAGTGCATTTCGTGATTGTTTATTTCTTTTGCGTACAGAGAGAAATGCCCCACTTGTTGTTATATATACATAAGTGCATTATAAGTAGTTGGAAATATCAAAGTTACCTCTGAAGATCAAATGCCAATAGGTCCAGCAAAAACGTATACTTCATATATACAAAATTCTCCCACTCGCAAAGTCCAAAGGATTTTCTTTCTGTTTACTGAGATACAGTGAAAATGTTTTAGCAATGACTGCACTTGAGGCACCCGCCCCTCCTCAAATATGTGAAATCCCCTCGATTCAAGTTGTTTGCTGGCCCAGAATCTTATCGCCAATATAGTGCCCCCCGCCTGATCGCTCCCAGCATGCCACACATTTTTGTGGGGGAAGAATTCCGGAAGAATTTACCCACTCGAAAACTTAGATGTTGTAATCGCCTTTAATAATGCACTGAACAGCCGCAGCAGTGGGGAAAATGAAAATACAAAAATATAAATGTATTTGGGAAAATTAAACTTTGAACTGCGCCAATAATTAATTTTCAGCCTGTTGTTGTGGTTCTTCCCCCCAGGCACGTAGTGAATTTTGCATCTGTGTGTGCGTGCGTGAAATTAACCAGAACCATAAATTTAAACCCAAATCAAAGTCGAAATCAAACATTGTGTCTGAAAATTGCTCACAATAATTTTCACAAGGAAGGCAAATCTATACCACTCACTCTCTCTCTGTCTCTATCGCTCCGCCCCTCTTAATTTCTTCATCTCGCACATGTCCATCCATCATTACCAAAAATGCTAACCAAATACCAAACATATTTTCTCTTTTATGTTCTCTCCTAAACACAATACATATTTGCACAAACGAACAAACAAAAACCCCACAAATAATTCCGCCATGTTAACAGCAACGGGGAGTCCAAGAATGCCTCGAATGCCACCTCTCCGGTGGCCCAAGCCCACCAGGCGGAGGCCTCCTCGTCGGATGCCAAGAAGTCCAAGAAGTTCGGACGCAGCAAGTCCAGCGACATCTTAAAAAAGGAATCTGCTGCCTTACCCTACGACAAGGGAAAGAGCACCCTCACCCGGCTGAATTCTCTGAAGCAGTGGGGTCGCAACCGCTTCAAGTTCATGCAGCGCACCGGCGAACTGGGCGACCAGTTGGACACCAGCGGCTGCAGCTCCCAGAACAGTTCCGCGGAAAAGGCGGACAGCCATCATGGTTCGCCGCCAGGCGAGAGCTCTAAGCGCGACATCGACGACGAGTGCGTGGTGCATCATCTGGTGGCCCAGAAGAGTGAATCTCGGTTTTCGCACGAACGAAAGCCCTCGTATTCCTCTTCGGAAAAGAGCATTAGTGTGTCCAGCAGTGGCCAGCTCAGGGGCAGACTGCAACTGTCATCCGGACCGATGGCAGCGGCCCACGTGAAGATGCGGGAAACAGCCACTCTGAACAGGCAGAGGCGAAACGGTCTTCATGCTCTGGCTGGCAAGGAGGAGCAGCCGCATTCCTCAAGCGGCAACTGGAGTGCCAGTTCGGAATCGGGACGCGCCTCCATTGGCAGCGAGATCACCATGCAGCCGAAGTCAAGTGCCTCGAGTACATCGTTAAATGTGTCCAGTTTTCAGCCAGGAGGAGTGGGCAGTGGTCCACCATCCTCCATGCTGAGCAGAAGGAGATTCCTGAACACCTCCGCCTCCAGCAGTGTGACCAGTGAGGGCACTGCCACCCCGGAACTTCAGGCGGAGGCAGGTGCCTATCCAGGTCACCTAGATGATGAGACGAGTTCCGCTTACAGCTGCGACACAGAGGGCTACTACACATCCTTCCACATGGACAGCGGACTTCGAACGCTGAAGGAAGAGGAGCCATCCCCGATGCCCGGAACTCCGCTCCAGACGAGCCTGCACACCAGCAGCTACTCCTTCGGTAGCCAGTCCAATCAAACAGTACTCAATGCGGAGAGCGAGTATGAGCTCTTTGGCAGAGGATCCACCTCCACGACAACGAGCTCGGCGGGTACTGTGTGCACAGCTCTGATGAGTGGCGCCGCTTCTGGGCCGGATGTGCCCGAGCGGAGTAGTTCGTTGGGCAAGCACAGTGGTCAGAGCCGCACCCAGAGCACCAGTGCCAGCAGCAGCACGCTGGAGAGGAGTTACAGCAGCAGTACCATTGGAAGCACCCTGGAGCGCACTGGAACCATCAAAAGAAATGTTAAAATGTCGCCAACCAAGGGAGGCGGGGAAGTGTCGGACATGGTTGGCCAACAGGAGCAGGATCAGCAGCAGCAGCTGGAGTTCTCCGAGAGCTCCGATCTGGAGGGCGTGGAACGCATAGAGCGAATTAAGCAGAAGACGGCCATCAGTTCCAAGAGAATACCCTCCATGTGCATCATCACGCCCACCACGAGTGACGACGATGAGCACCAGGTCAACGATCCGAATCGCACGCTGACCAGCCTCACCATTGATGTGGACCACGAGGAGCAGGACGAGGATGAGGCGGAGCAAAAGACACCCACGAACAGCAAGGACCACAACCTCAATGAACTGAAGCAGACGCCCGCGAAAGCGCTGAGCGGGATGTTTGAGAAACTGAGGGTGAAACTGGTTCCGGGCAAAAGCTCTCCCGCCAAGAATCAAATCCAACCGAAGCCCGCCAACGCGAGTGCCGTGAATGACGACGAGCTTTATGATTTGGCCGGCGAGTACGTCACCATAGCAGACATCAGCAACAATAACAACAACAACAAGCACATCGGACGACATAACACGGGAATGGGTATATACTATTCCAATGACATAGTTTCCAAGAGGGTTGAACCGTCCACGTCTGCCGTTTCCGAGTACGTTTCACTGAACGAGCTGCCTCAGCACTTGCGTCGGCACACGGTCTCGTCGAGATCCTCTCCTCCAGCGGAGAGCGAGTCCTGCGCACAACAACAGCTGCCCGTCGAGCCGGCAGCTGCGACGTCCCCACAACCACCACTACCCCCCGGCGGCCGAACGCAGGGGGTGGGAGAAGGTGTGCCCATGTATGCGGAAATCGGCGAACTGAGCGAAGAGAAGCCGCTCGCATCGATGGCGAATCGTCGACTGCGCCCGAACGCCGAGGGGAAATTGGTCTACGACTCCGACAGTCTGAAGCGGCGCAAGGGTGCACACACCACCTTCGCACCTGGGCCGTACGTGAAGGAAACCGAAAGTGCGCTCCACAGTGCTGAAAGTGCAGCGGCGGCAGTAGCATCGTCACAGGATTCAGGAGCATCCGGAGCCATAAGCAGCACCAAGAGCGCCAAGCTCCTTCTGCTCACCAGCGGCGGACTAATCTCTGGCAATCGCAAGGTGGCCAACGTTAGGCCCATTGTGGCCAAGTCCCCGCTCAGCAGGAACGTCAGCGAAATGGCCACCTACCAGGCAACCAGCTATCAGGACCAGAAACAACTCCTGGTCAACCGAACGAATCCCTTCTATGAGACCATTGCCGCTCCCGTGCCCAATCTGATGATGCCCTCTCCGTCGGGCAAGTCCAATTCATCGACGGGCTCCACAGTCACCAGTTCCTCCTCATCGGCATCGGGTCACTCCGGTGAAGAAGGTAAGCCTGAGCGGCTCCCGTCAGCCAGCAGCCGCCCCACTGCTTTCCTACCCACAACTAAACATCAGTCCGAATCCGTATCCTTATCTGCATCCAGTTTTCTTGTAAATAACACTGCCACCACTGAAACGTCTGTCAAGAGCACCCTTAATCACCACATAGCCACCAAGTCAGCGGGCAGCATATCAAGTGTAAGGGAGCATCAGCCCCAGCATCCAAATCAGAACCCCAAAGATGGCGAGTCGAAAGTGAGGGTTGTTGAAATGGAAACTGCCTCCCTGGGGGATGCGTTTAAAAGGGGGGAGCAAGGGCCACCCCTTCCGCCGAGGGCGAAAGTTAACGACAAACACCCCACCAAGCCCCTATCGATTGACCCAATTGCGCTGCACTTTTCCGTCGCTGGCAATGCCGTTCAGCCGCGCACCGCCCTCAAGCGGAACAACAGCTACCGGCTGGCCAACGATGAGCTCAAACTGGAGATGAACAAGGAGAATCTCTCCTTGTCCTTCAGCTCCGAGAGAGCACCTAGTTCGGGTGCAATGCCCCTAAGTTCAGTGCAGCAGCAGCACGCAACAAGTTCCCTTAGGCTGCGCAACCTGGGCAACCACCTGCCCACCGCCACCCACTCACCTGGCGGGGAGCGGCGGATAGCCAAGTCCTTTGAACGCCTGGTGGACGAGTTCTCGCTGTCGCTAACCACGGGTAACGATTCCTCCTATCTAAAGAACAAGTCGCTTGAGAACTTTGATGACTCACCCGCCCTGTTGGCCGTAGCTTCGCCTAAACAAAGGCCAGACAAAAACGCCTCAAACTCCTCAGATTCCGAATCAGAGGAGGACGAGGAGGAGTTGGCTCTGCCACTGTCCCAGCCCCTGCCGTCGCAAAAGTACCACAAGTCCTTTGTGGACAGTGTGCTGCTGCGCCCGTTCAAAATCATCCTGCCCAGCGACGAGAACGGCAACCGTCGCCAGCGCATTTTACAGAAATTCGAGGTTACAGAGATATGGTAGTTAGACTATCCAGCTCGACTCTTGAGCAAACACTATAACAAAAACCCACACAAAACCCTAATTGCCGAGATTGGCACGGCTCAAAGGAGCGCCGGACCCTTGAGCCACCCATGTAGTGTGTGGGCCTTATTAAAGTTGCATGCACTTGGCCAGACCTGTGCGTGTTCAATGGGCCAAGATGGGGGTCTGTATGGTCCTGTCCTTTCAATGGGGGGGTTCAATGTTCACACTTGATATGCTCCAAGCTGTGCTCCTATTTAAAAGTTAATTTCCCTGAAATCTACACTTGCATATACACCTATAAAGCAGCTGGCTTTCGAGACTTAATAACCTGCGCTGTTTATACAGTTTGTACTGCAATACCTTTATGCAGTACTGAAATATATACTAAACTTACTCGTACTGACAAAGTTTTATTTTAAATCCAAGCGTGTGTATAAACAAAGTATTATTGCCTTTCGTTTTTAATTTTCCCCCGGATTATGCTCGTTTAATTAGTTATGTGTGTTCTTAACATTAGAATTACTGAATAATAAATGTTAATTGTTTACCCATAAGTATGTTTGTAACTAATTATAATTAACATAAACCAACACATGATTATTGTACATTTTGTAAAGTTTTTTGCACCGTTCACGTCTTGTACATCCACTTAATACTCAACTACAAAGTTTTTTACTTAAGATTAAGTTACACGACTATGATGCTAATTTTTCGTGTTTTTATTTCGAATTTCCTACTCATTTTCCAAATTACTCGGACTGTGAGGCGTGCAAAAGACTTCTATTGCATTTTCTTAACCAAATTGCTTGTGTGTTTGTATATGTTATAGAGTAGTAGTAGTTTTTTGCACACCCCGTCCGATTAACGAATGATCAGTAGTAGTTGCACGAGTAGCTGAAAGACTAGCACATGGCCTAAACAAGTTAAGTTCTCGGCTAAGTTCAACCACATTCCATAAACGAAATCCAATTTACCACCGATCGTAAGTAATGTTTAAAAAAAGAGAATAAAGTGAAAACAAACGAAAATTCGGCATTGACATTATCATTGGCATTTGGTTCGCGGTAAAGGTATTCCCATACTTACAGTCGAACCATCCCACCCAAAAGCATTTATGCACTTAAGCATCCACCACCACAATCGCAAATTTTCATCCCAGCACCCATGCATAATTCAGTATTTGTAAATACTCGCACAGTTCATTGGGATTTGGGATTTGGTACTGGGATTGGGACTCCGTGGTGTCATCCAAAGCACCCAGGTACGTATGGAACCGCTTGCCCTGAACGCTTGTTATTTTTGATAGCCGTAACGACGATCTGCACTTGAAACCGCTTACTAATCTGAAGAGGAATATTGGCAACAAAAATAGACTAGAATCTAATCCGCGCAATCATTCTTTTATTCGCAGGGTATCAACGTTTCTCTAATATCTATGAGCAAGTGCAGCCAGCACCGAGCACCCAGCCACAGGAAGATGCGACTGCCACGCCCTTCCAGCGCAGTGCACCCATCTACTGGACACTGCAGAATCGCCGCAGCCAGCCAAGGCCACAGCCCCCTGGCAACGTGACCTGTCGGGATGACCTCTACGCCACGCCCATTCGACGGGCCGACCGACTGCCACGCCCAGTGGTTGCAGCTGCGTCAACAGCAGCGGAAGGCAACAGGAGCAACATATCGCCAATAGTGCCAAGGAATCGAGCAGGAGCCTTCCTCACCTCCACGCCCACGAGGAGCGGAGAGGCAGAACGAGATCCGGAGAACACACAACTTCCCCCCATGAAGAAGCCATCCCGCAACTGGACTGATGACGCTCCCGAACGCCTCAATACCTGTGCCGATCGCATTGGCCAAAGCAAGACCACGCTTATGGACTTTAAGAAGCTGCTGCTGGCCAAGTCCGCCAAGGCGAGTCCGATTCAGAGGAAGGTATCCGCCGTGGAGCTTCTGAAGAAGCCAACCCAAGCCACCGCAACGCCACCCGTTTTAAAACCCAGTGGGCCCGCACAGAAAGTCGCATCAGCTGGAAGCAAACCGACGATCAACACCAGCCTAAAGCTCCTAGATCTGAGCGGCTCACCCAAGACTTTCGCCAACCGGAGAATGCTTCGGCAAGGTCAGTTTGGATCGCCCTCCAAGACCTTTGCACCAAAGATGAGAGGTCCCGTAAACATGGTGGCTGCTGCAGCGGCACCACCGCGAACTGACATCATGTCCACCACGATTCCAGAGGCGAACAGCGAGGAGGATCAGTCCAACACCAGCGGAGGATCGCGAGCCAGTTCTGAGGCGGGCGAGACGGTGCCCTCGAGCTTCGACTTGAAGAGGAACTTCTTTTTGCAAACCGAGGAGAACAACTTCATGCGCGGGGAGCTGAAGCCCAGCTTTGCTAGGTCAAACGGAGCAGCTGGAGGTGCCAGCACCGAAGGCGGCAACAAGTACGTGGCAGCTCCGGTGGCGAATCCAACGTTGCCCTCGTTTGAAACGGCGTTGTAGGGTGGGTCTAACCCACTGCTGTAGCCAGCTATAATACATATTCCATAAGAAAAGATATCCATAATCAGATGAGCAATTCCCTTCCGTAGCCAAGCCGAAACTGCATTTATTGACGGACGGAAACGAGTCAGAAGCGATGCTACTTTATGCAACATATACATATATCACTATATATACACAACACCTTTATACAATAAATTGTATTTTTTAAATTGTGCTGCTTGTATAAACGGAGATGTTTTATACACGAATACGAATCGTCTATACACCTACAATATATTTATTTGTAATTTTACGTTATTTATTGCAATTATGTATTACGCTACACGCATTGCTCTTTGTTTTGTAGTACACTTGTACGTCTACAAACTGATGAGAATCGCTTATTGATTAAAAAACATTAGATAACACTTGAAAACTCTTGGCATATCTTATTGGGAGGGTTTATGTTTATGTTCAATTTGGGAAGATAAAGTACTTAAAGAAATAGTTGGTTGCCTTTTATTTTATTGCCTTATTTAGAGTTTTAGTCTTAAAAGCGGAATTTAAATTGTCAAAAATCATCCCCATGAACTTTTATAGACATGCAAAAATGTGAATACAATTTATTGTTATTCATTTTATATATTTTGTTAATGTATATGTAAATCTATGAACATAAAATATTTGGGTATTCAGCTTTTATGGTTCAGTTTTATAATTTGTATGGTATAGCGGTAGAAAAAAATGTTTAACCCGTTTGAAATGTCTACGAATTAACTAATTTAAAAACTAAAGTGGTACATTTTGATCTCGACGCTTTTGAATTTGTAATAGATACTTAGGATAACCTTTTAGAAAAATAATATTAGCGTTGTATAGTTACCTGTGTAGGTTCTTAAATCCAACTGCGTCCCACGCTGCCGGACCTGCGTTTGCTAGACTTTTCGCCCAGGGAACTGGCTGTCTGTTCCTTGCGTCCCATCACAGGCGAACTGCCCGATCCGATGTTACGGATTAACTGCTTGAGGCTTCGTGCCTGGGCGTCGCTGGCCTGGCTTACGCTGTTCGCCTCGGAGGCAATGATGCAGAAATCGTCGACTATGTGTCCGGGAGGACTGATGTCGAAGGGCAGAATGTCGCTCAGGCTCTGTTGTTGGCGATATACGCTGCGTCGGCGGGCTCCATTATCGGTCCCACCGCCGAGAGAACTTCCGCTTGCTCCGGCGGCCACAGATCCTGATTGGTGCTGGGTTACCTGGTGCAGCTCCTGCTGCAAGTTGAGTACCCGGGTGCGGAGACCAGCGTTGTCTTCACTAAGTCGCTGCATGTGGGCCGCCTCCTGCTCCGCACGCACGAATGTGGGCTGCGGCAGACACTGGTATACGGTGGTCAGGAAGTTGCGCAGCGACAGAAGCAATGTATCCTGCCATTGCTTAGTGAAGAACAGGGCAAAAGCTGGCGACTCCTCAGCGTTTTTACAAAAGGGAAAGTCTGAAGAGATACATTAAATTAATTATGATCGGTGGTAACGTTAAACGATATTTACAGAACCAATCCTTCCACTCGCTTTGCTGCTGCAGATCGCCCGCCAACTTGTTAAAGAACTCGGACACCTTCTCAGAGCGACTGCTGCTGTAGGCGGTCACCAGGTAGTATTTAAGGAGGCTGTTTTCCAGTTTCTTAACAGCTGGAGGTTTAATAATCATAAGATAAAGGGATAGTGTTCAAAAGAAGAACTTACCGACGGCGTAGGTGTGCTCCAGCTTGGAGAACATGTTGTTGTCCAGGTGAAACCACAAACTCCTGAGACCCTGAAGGTCGGACGTTTGCACGGCAATGTTGAATTGCTCCAGGATTCGTTCTGCACGGAAGTGCTGGTCCTTTTCAGTACGCTGCTCCACATCGAGGGCCTTTAAGGTGCTGGAGAAACCTCGAAAAACTAGGTATTCCCTAAGCAGGTTGTCTAGAAAACCGACTTGTGCCATTGCTTTACTCTTTATATGAAACCTTATTAGTTTTTACAAAAGTTTCACAATAAAGGTAAATCCAAGAAGAAGACGAACAGCTGGCTGCGCAGAGTGGCCAGACAAGAGACTTTGCCGTCACGAAAACATCGAGTGGCACAGCGTTTTTGTCCATCTCTAACTGTCCAAGAGCACATTTTGTAAACATTAAAGTTTTTAGCCATGCACAAACGAAGAACCGCCAAATCAATTAATAAGCCACCGCCAATCCAGGGAGCGGTCAAGAAACCCACGCCGGTGGCGGAACCTCCTCCACTCGACGAAAACCTTGTCACCCAGTTCGAAGTGGAGCTCTGCTGGTGTGTGCAGCAGTTGAAAACCGCTCTTGAAAGCGGAAAGCTGGCCCAGAAAGTGGCCGAAGATACCGCCAAGAACATAAAGGTCCTGACCAGCTCAACAGCGCCGCTCATCAGAAAGCGGCAGGTGATGAAGCTAGCCCTTGGCGACTACCGAGCGAAGATGCAGCAGGAGGAGCAGAAAATGCTTCTAGCCTCCAGGCAAATCAAATTTACACCTACGACTGAAGCATCCAAAAAGTCTAGCTTTGTGAAGAAGTCGGCACTCCTAACATCCGGAAAGGACTTTCGCTTCAACTTTCCCTCTCTTGGCGGAGGCACCATTTCAAACGAGCCTAATTCAACCAACAACTTCAATCCCAGCAGCCTTCAACCAATTGAACCCGGAAGCCCCTTCAAGTTCAACTTCATTATTGCAGAGGATTCGGCCAACGACATTAGTTTCAGCGGTCTGAACTTAAATAAGTAATGAATCACAATAGCCTGAATGATGTTAGTTTTTCTACTCTTTATACAAATAAAAAAATATAAAGCATTTATTAATATTAAATAAGAACTTTAATGCATAAATGTATGGCGATTCAAACTATTACAATTTCAGCCTTTAAGGCACAAGAAATAAATATTAATTCGCAATTGCTAATTGATTTCAAAATATTTAGTTTCACTACTTGAAAGCCATGATCTATCTCTAATCTTCAATCAGTGCATTTTTAACTATTTTAGAGGGAAGCTAAGAGAGGACCTATTTTTGCGCCCGGTGTGTTTGTCGGATATATTTATAGCTTTGCAGAGAGTATTTCCATGCTATATTTACGTACATTGATTAAGTCAAAAGACTATGGATGAGAAGAGATTCTCTCAGTCCGATTCGAATCTGCAAATGGCCAACAACGCCCGCATCGAGCACACGTCCTCCGAGGGACATGAAGGAGACGCCACCTGCGTGGCGTACTTCGATGGACAGCTGTTCTCCGGAGGCGCCGACGGTAAAATACGAGTGGGTATCAACCGGTTTCTGCGATTATTCGTCAGCTAATGTATTCCTCTGCAGATATGGTCTCCAGAACTGCAACTACTGGCCACTGTGAACGCTCACGAGGCATACATATACTGCATGGCCATCAATCAGCACGGAAAGGTCTACTCGAGTAGCTGTGATGGCCAGGTGCACTTCATGATGCCTCCCTATGGAGACGACTCAGTGCAGGAGCTATTCCGCTGCGACGACGCCATCCAGGCCATGTACTGTGACGGATCCGTGCTTTACACGGGCGATGACAAGGGTGTGGTGACCACTTGGACAAACGATCGCATGCTCTTCAAGTACAGCCTGGTGGAGGAGGTCAAGTCACTGGCCGGCGAGCAGAATCTCATTTACACTGTTCGCGACCTGGACGTGGTGGTGTCCCAGGTGGCGGAGGGCAAGTCCGGCAAGTACAGCAATAAGGCGGTGATTCCAGGTAAGTCTCCGCTCCAACTTCTTGGCCCATTGGTGGATGGCAAGCGCAGCTATCTGGCCTTTACCGATCGGTCTGGGATGGGTTTGCAACTTGTGAACAACCTTTCGCAGCAAAGGTACTCCAAAATTTGGGAATTGCCGGTGAGTTTCCAGTATATGTATCTAGATCCAATCTATAACGACTTTTTATCTAATTCTAGGACTGCCATGAGTGGATCGTAAACGCCCTTTGCGGGAATGAGACCTATTTGTACTCCGGCGGCTATGACAAAAAAGTTAAGGGATGGACCGATCTGGGAGCAGGAAAGCCGAAAGCCCTGGGCGAGGTAGAAGTTGATAGCTGTGTAAACAGCATATGCTGTGGAGCCAACAACACTGTATACATAGCAAGCAGCGATGGATATATTCGCAGTGCGAAATTCGTATAGTTTAATGGCCATCTTGTCGTCTCAGAGAATAGAAAACCCTCTTAACAATTAAACAGAATTTATTCAAAGTTTTATAAACTCTTCTTATACTCTTGGGTGTGCTCCAGGCTGTCGAAATTCACCTGCGCCTCTATCCATCGTGCCACAGTAAGCAGTAACTGCTCGTTGAGGCTGTTGCTCATTAGCTGAAGGCTCAAAGGCAATCCTGCCCGGGACAGACGAATGGGTATACACACGGCGGGAATTCCAGCCATGTTGGCGGGCTGAGTGCAAAAGTCCTGAACGGCGCACTGATCCCTGTTGGTCAGGGAGGCGAAGTCCTTGTACAGTGGAGCCTCCGTAAGAGTGGTCGGTGTGAGTAGGATATCCACACGATCCTCTTGGACCGAAGAATCAAACACTTTAGCAAAGTCCTCTGCAATAAGGCGGCGTACCCGCAATGCCTTCTCAAAGTGTTGGTCATAGTTCTTTTTTAGCAGCAGAAAGTTTCCCGTAAGAATGCGTGTCTTCACCACCTCGTTGAATCCCTCGGCCCTGGAAAGGGCATACAACTGCTCCGTGCTGCGCTCGTCTGATGCCCGATGGCCATACTCGATTCCATCGTACCTTGCCATGTTGCTGGCCACCTCGCACTGATTAAGAATGGAGTACACGAAAATACTTGCTGCCGTATTGGGCAAGGAGACCTGTCTGACGGAGGCACCGCCACACTCCAGGAGATCGGCCACCTTACACCACGTTTCCAGAACTTCGGCGGAAAGACCGTGGCAATGGTATTCCTTTGGTATTCCTATGCGTACAGTGCTCAGGTCAATTTGCCTGACTTCCGGCAGGTTCAGCCTAGTGAACGGCTTTCTGATGGTTGTAGAGTCCAGTTGATCCTGCCCTGCCACTGTATTCAGTACCGCTACACAATCGCTGACGGAGCGGGCAAAAATGCCGGGAACGTCCATGGAATTGACCAGCGGGATGAGTCCGTGGCGAGAGACGAGGCCGTAGGTAGGTTTTAGGCCCACTACGCCGCAGTATGAGGCCGGGTTTCGGGTGGAGCCGCCTGTGTCCGAACCGATTGCTCTGGAATATAAGAAGTTATTGTAATAATATTTATTTCCAGGAAAGTTTCTTGGAATTCAAATTAAGGCGGTTCGAATTAAAATACCGAATTAATACTACACCGAGTGGCAACCTCTCGGCCAGCTGACAAAGTGCAGCAAACGTTCACACTGCGCAGCTCTCAGAAATCGAGCGATTAAGGAAAAACTCGATTATTTACGAAATTCGCGACTAAAATTTCTTCCCCAACGCGATGTCTGCGCTGTTCCGTCTGACCAACCGCGCCGTGGCGCTACAGCGTTCCCTGATGGCCAACCAGGCGGCAGTGGTTCGGGCAATCAACACGTCCCCGAAGAAGGATGAGACCATCACGGCCCCCACTTCTCTTACGACGGAGGATTTCGCCAATCCGAGTCCAAAGAACTGGCAGAGCTACGGATTCGACTACAAGGACCAGGTCGAGGATCGCAAGGCCACCAAGTCCACGTTCTTTTTCACTGTGACACTGTGCCTGGTGTGGGGCACCTTCTACTGGGCCTACCTGCCCGACACTCAGTTCCGCGACTGGGCCCAGCGTGAGGGCTTTTTGGAGCTTCGTCGCCGAGAGCAGGCCGGCGTGGATCTGGTCAGCCCTAACTACGTGGACCCCGACAGCATTACACTGCCCTCGGACGAGGATCTGGGCGACACCGAGATCATCATCTAAACATTTAGTGCCCCTAAACTTAGTCTGTTATGTAATGCAAATGCGAAGTGCGGTCAGTGCGAGTCCGCTCATAATCCGTTAATAAATCTGCAGTCTCGGCGTGGACACAGCTGCCTTTTAGACCTCTGGTAATTAATTTTGGTCAAATATGCAACTTTTTCTACCATCGAGTTTGAGGTTAGGTGTTCAAAACATAAACAAGCTAGTACTCACGCATAACAAAGACCCGCGGCCACGGCGGATGCAGAGCCTCCGGAACTGCCGCCCGCGATGCGCCAGTGATCCTTGTCAAGGTCTTCGCTCCAGATGTTCTTAGTCGGTCCGTACAAGGAGTCTACTGTGCCGGCGCCCATGGCAAACTGATCCATATTGGTCTTTCCCAGGACTACAGCGCCGGCTTGCTTAAGTCGGGAGCACACAGTTGCATCGTAGGGAGGCAAAAAGTCTTCGAGCATCCTGATAAGTACTACAAGGATAAAATTGCTGTGATGCAGGGTTCCCGTGGTCTCCTACCTAGAAGCACAGGTGGTGTGAACATCTTTGGTGCAAAAGTTGTCCTTTATGGCAATGGTGACTCCATCAAGATCACTATTCGGTTGCCTTAGCTTATAGCGCTCCTCTGATTCCTGGGCCTGCTGGGCCGCCTGTTCCGGCGTGAGGCGCACAAAGGCATTTAGGGTCTTCCACTTAAGGGCATCTTGCAAAGCTTCTTCAGTCACCCGGCGAGGAGACAGCTGACCATCCGAATAACTGGCCGTTAGCTGTTAAGTACCCTGGGTTAAAAGTTGTTTGGCTGTATGTTGAATGAACCCACCTGCTTAATACTCCACTGTATATGACGCCGCATACTTTTTAGCTTGAAATCAGCTTTATTCTAACTTATTCAACAAATTTTCGGAGATCAATCCGCGGAAGAAATCATAACAAATAAATCCACTTGAATTCAAGAATGGCAAGTTTAGCTGGTATTTTTTTTTTGGGCAACAAATGTCTGGTCACACCAAATCTCATGGGAGTAACTTCAGGGGTTGTTAGCAAAAATTAAAAATATTTTTAATTAAGTGTAGATATTATACCAAGATATAATTAATATTTTTTTGAATCTACTTCATTAATATTATCCTTTTTTTAGGGAGTTCAAGTATATGATAAGTAATATATTATAATCATTCAGGTGCTAGTCCCTCAAAATAATGTTTTCTGTCTACGCCCCTGCAACCGGCAGCTGTTATTGATTAGAGGAGCGATAAAAATCCAGCCACCTCAAATATTGACACTAGGACAAGCTTGAGGGCTATAAAGTTATCTAACATCAATCAATTGCCTAGAATCATCTGAGGGCCTTCTAATATATTGTGCAAAGTTCTTTAAGCATGGCCAAGTTGGACGAAAGGATCGGCTTTATCGGAGGCGGAAACATGGCCTTCGCCATAGGATCCGGGCTGGTGCGCTGTGGAATCGTAAAGGCTAGCCAGGTACTGGTCTCCGGTCCCCACATCGAGAATTTGCAGCGTTGGCGGGATCTGGGGGCTGTGACCTGCGACGACAACTACAATGTCCTGGAGCATACGGACATAGTCTTCATTTGCGTAAAGCCGCACATGCTATCAACGTGCGCGTCCCAGCTTAAGTACAAGCACGTTCCGTCGGCCAAGGATGCCAACAAGCTGGTGGTGTCGGTTTTGGCGGGAACCAGCCTCCAAACGCTGGAGGAGGCCTTCAGCTTCATGGGCAGTTCGGAACTGAAGGTGATCCGCACCATGCCCAACACATCCATGCAGGTGGGCGAGGGCTGCACTGTGTACACTGGCAACGCACGCGTTTCGCATCACGACTTGGAAAAGATTCACCTAATGCTCAATGCCCTGGGACTGGCACAACAGGTGCCAGAGTCCATGATCGACGCCGTCACCGGGGTAGCTGGATGCGGTCCGGCCTTTGTTTACACTATTATAGAGGCACTGGCCGATGGCGGTGTCAAACAGGGAGTCCCGCGTCAGATGGCTCTTCAGTTTGCGGCTCAGACACTCCTGGGAGCGGCCAAAACCGTGTTACTCACTGGCAAGCATCCGGCGGTGCTGCGGGATGAAGTCTGCTCTCCCGGTGGCGCCACCATAGTAGGCGTTCATGAGCTGGAAAAGGGAAACCTCAGGTGGCTAACCATGAAGCTGTTTATTGCACAGTTGCTTAATTGCTTTCTTCCTTGCTTTCAGGTCTACTTTAATAAACGCCGTGGAGAAGTCTTCACAGCGCTCCGCTGAACTGGGAAAGAAGTGAAAATGTAACTACCGCGGAACTCCCCTTGCTCTCTACATACAAAGTTAAACGCTTGATATTGGTATTACAATAATGACTAACATAAAGCTCTAGTTTATTCGCGATCCTTCTTACTGACATACTCCACGCACTTGGAGGGATCGGTGGGAAAGTACTCCTGGCACTTGGTCATCAGCCGTTTAAGACCCTGGATGTACTTGCGCTGTGTTTCGTCGTTCATTACGTGGGCCACATTTTTTGAGAAAATCTTTTCGCGACCTGTACGAGCGTGGATGCCCACCATAGTGACACCAATGGGCCAGGGCGCGTTTCCGATGGCCATTTCTAGGTAGGCATCGCTGGCTGTGATGTAGTTGCGGTTGAGCAGGTGCTTACAGATGTCTCGCAGACTGTCCAGAATGTCCTCTGGCAGAGTGTGATGCTTCAGTTTGCGAAACAACGGCTTCACGTACTCCTTAGTCTGCGTGTAGATGACGCGGGTCATCTTCACCTTAGTGGACATCTTCTCGTGCTTGCTGTAGTTCGCAATCTGGTCGTTCCAGAGCTTAAGCAGGAAGGTGAGTAGTGTGATGATCACATCCATGTCGTAGTCCTTGTTGCGGCCCATCTTTTGAGCCATTGTCTGTATGCTCTCCCACGACACGGATTCGTCCAGCTCAGCGAAGTCCGACTTCTTATCTTCCTTGGTGGTGGGTGTGTTAGCGAACATCTCCTGCAGGTAGGCAGCGTCCACCTGCTCCATAGCCTCCTGGAAATCGTTGCGGAAACCGCGATTAGCCTCTGGCTGCGAAATCTCGCATTGTCGCAATCTGTCAAAGGCCTCGGGCTCCGTCTCACCAAATATAAGGATGGGTTCTCCGCGTTCCCTAAGCCTCCGGATGACCTCCGTGCGCGGCAATATGTTCTGGCCATCGGCCACAAAACTGTAGGCGCCCTCCGTGGTCTGTCCTTGTGCTTCGACGGATTCCTGCTTTTTGTAGCCCACCTTCTGGAGCACTTCCTCTGTATTCTTGGCATTCAGGTCACCGCGTCTAAAATACTTCTTATTTTCGTCCACCAGCTGCTTTTGCTCGAGCAGCTTGCGCTTTCGAGCTATTTCAGCTTTCAGAATATCCATTTGAATGCGATTTGTTGTTAATAACAATGTGGAGTAACCAAAAACAAATGCTATAGATTATAGTGAGACCAGGTTTAGAATGCCTTATATACAAGTGCGGTCACTAAAATAGTTATTTTTTTTATTTGTTTAATTTTTATTTTAAGATTCTAAGAGCCGCAATCGATTATAAGATAGTGAAACATGTCTTAAATCATTTTATTAAAATGCATTTAAAAAATAGTTCAGCTGAAATACTGTATTTGAGGTAGTTAATTTTCTGGTATTTTTTTTCCGGTACTCCGGTAGTTTAGCACTTTAGCGTTGCAGCCTTGGTCACACTGGCTCCAAATCAATAAAAAAAATAGACAACATTTTAGGAACGAATTCATTATAAAGGACACAATGCCAAAGAAAATGGGAATCAACTCGAAGGCGGTGGAAGCTCGCGAGCGCAAGGAGGCCACCAAGAAGGCCACGCAGGAGAAGAAGACCAAGGAGGCAGAGGATCGCCTGTGGCGCGATGACGACAAGAATCTTGCCAAGAAACAACTGCGCAAGGACGAGGAGGAGCGCAAGCGGGTCGAGGCGGCCAAGCGAAAGGCGGAGGCCAAGGCGCTTCTGGACCAGGAAATGTCCTCCATCAACACGCAGCGCAAGCAGCCGCTGGCTAAGATTAACCGCCAAATGATTCTCGAGGAGATGGAGAAAAAGCAGCGCGTAATCGAGGCCATCAACGAGGCCAACAAGCCTGTGGCCGCTCGAGTGGTGGTCCAAAATCACATCGAGGAGAATCTAAACCGATCCATGGCCGACACGGATGTGGCGTCCAACATTGACGAGGCCCTGGTGGTGCTCAGGTGGGTACCTTTAATGACAGTTTTTTTCTATCAATATTAATTATCTTTTGTTTAAATTTAGTGTAAATGACAGCGAAGAGGACAAACATCCCGAGAAGCGAATGCGTGCTGCCTATAAAACCTTTGAATCCAACAATCTGCCCCGCATTAAGGCTGAGAATCCCTCACTTCGCATGTCCCAGTGGAAGCAACTGCTGATGAAAGAGTGGAACAAGTCCCCGGACAATCCCTTTAACCAGGCACGCTAATAGATCCAAGGACGAATTTCATCGACACCGCGACGAGTGTGCGTACTCTAGTGACTGTTTGCTGCCTAGCAGCAAAGAAATATTCAAATCGTTCTGTAGCACCTTTGAACTATACGCAGAATGTAGTATATAAAAAAATGTGGACGGAATAAATTTATTTATTTATTTAAGCCCAGTGAGTAGAATTTGTGTTGATTGCAAAAGTGGTTAGCTATTATTATAATACTAATTATAATAATATTTTATTATAAATCTCAGTTAAATGGATAGAAAAAACACAAAAAATGGGGTATCAACAACTTGTACCATAATATTTACAACCAACTTACTTTTATAACTTTTTCATATAAGAACAAATGACCTAGAAATATAGGTACATATCTAAAAACTGATACTTAGTTTGAAATTTTCCTTTTTATCGTAATGATTTCTCTTAAAAAATACTTCATGTGACGTGAAGTAAAAGTTCATTATGCAAGATATCAATAAAATTGCAAGTAAATCGGGCAAATAAACATAGGATTGATTGGATAACTAAGATCCGACAGCATTTCTCCGCTTATTGAATGCCCGATTTTTATTTGCCACCGGTTGAAGACTTTGTGGCCTGAATCCGATTCCGGTTGCGTTTCTGAATGAAGTAATTATATGTATTGCTTTGATTGCTGTTGTCGTTCCAGTGTTTTGTCCATCACTTTTTTCAGTGGTGCAAAATACAGAGAATAATAAGTGCTTCCGCTTTCACTGTTTGCTGCTTGGAAGTTTGGTGGCGTTTTTTGGTACAGAGCCACCGAAATATTTTGCTGGTCCGTCGAACAAATGCACGTAACATCAGCCAGTTAAGTATGAGCTTTAAGTCATTAGGCACCTCTTTTTGCGCCTTAAATGCGATTATATATAAGATATTAGGGCTTAGTTGTCCGATTTTCCGAATAAAAAGTTTCTGCCTTAATAGCTGTGCCTGGTCAGCTTTCATTTACAAATACGAATTGTTGTCCAGGGCCAAACCATTCAAGTGTAAGTACGCAATTATGTTCTGAGAAGAAACTTTCTTGATCAATTAAGACATTTGGCTCTGAATTGTTTTAATCTAACTTTCTTATCAGAAGGACCGAAACATTTTTGCTCTTATAGGGGTCCCTCGGAAACGGCTCGTAAAATCTTTGATTGCAGTTAACAATTAAAGTGTTCCACTGCAGTAGATTTGATTTTTGAATTTCCACCACCAGTTACGAGTTAACAGTGGCTCTGTTAACCGTTTGTAACCGCTGCCAGCCGTCTTACCTGTTGGCAGTGCTTTCTTTTTAATAAAAATTTCTTTTGTCGTCGCACAACTTCATTCAGTGTGTGGCCGTTGAAGGCAGCGGTCGCGTCGTGGTCTTCTCTTCAGATTCTTTCGCGGCATAAATGCAAATACCATAAATTTAATATTGAACGCGAGCCGAGAGAAAAGAAAAGTGCGAGACGTGTTTGGAAAATCGAATCGAATTTCGTACGGCACCGTCAACGGAAATCGCAACAACGGTAATTGTTGTGTGTGCTCGGTGAGCTCTTCCATTCGCCGCGAGTGTGCCTGTGTGAACTCTATTGGTTTCTATACAAACAACTAATTGTGGAATACTTAGGGCCACCACAGTTAAGGATATCAGCCAGGTTCAGCCAGTTTGCGGGTAAGATTTGTGGGTTAAGCGGTTAGGAATGTTTGTCGGCCATTACGGTTGCAGCTAATTAGCAAGCTGCACTCGACAAAGCACAAAAAATAAGCAAACTGCAGCGGGCTCTTGCTGGTCACCAGCTGGAAATCAGGGCAACCCACACGAGTTCGTGCCTTCAGTCTTTTGTTTAGCCTCCGCTTTTTTGTCGCCGGCCCTTGCACATCTGGTAAAAAAACGTTACTTGAGTTTTTGCAAGAGAATAATTATGTACGCAACTACATGCACAAGACGGCTTTTTATTTTAGTCCAGATCTCGCGATGTCATACTTTCCTCTCCATCAAATTCGGTTGACATACAAATCGTGGACTACATGCTAATTGCCGCTAACTTGTTTCCGAGATTCCGCATTCCGCTGGCCAAAAAATTGTCAGGTTCATTGACCATCGCCTGGCGTTATGTAAAGTGCAAAGTAATTTAATTCTGGTAATGAATTCACACTTTGCATGAGATTCAATGGGTTGCGTGTCGGCGGCTGTTATGCACTGGGTGCGAATTATTCAATACACAGACGAGGAGATAACGAGATCAATTGGCAGCCAACCGTTAGCTAATTTATTACTTTCCCAAAAGGTCGGAGCAGCGTTCCCAATAGGGAAGGAGTCCGCCGCCTGATTTATAGCCATCGTCAGCGACCCAAATTGGCTGGCAAGCCAGAATCATACTATATGCTTAGCTATGCCGGGCCAAACATAAGCAGAATCAGAAGCAGAAACAGAACTTGGAGCCAACCCATTTACTGGATGGCACGCGCGGGCGCAGCAATTTCTAATGCCGCAGCTATTGCAATTGCATTAAAAACAACCCAGCAACCAGCCAAGTGAGCCAAAAAGCCAAGTGACCATAAAAGCAATGCCAGAGGCAGCAGGCCTAAACCGAATTACACTCGAGATCTGGCCATTTATGGGTGCTTCTTCTCTAGCCGAGGAAGTCACACTTGGCCACCAAAAACGAACTGACAGCCTTGAAAGATTTATTGGCCGACCAGATCGCAAAATGGGATACGTCCATCGGCGAACATAGTCAATCATCGCTCGCTTATCGGCCTTATCGCTGCTCTCTGAAATTGTTTTTCAAATCGGGCATCCTCGGCACTTTCCTTTTTATTTGAGCCACACTGTGAGCGGCTCGTGCTTATACATTTGTTACAACGTGAAAAACATTATAACGAACTAAAGGTAAATGGACAAAAATCACTCACATCGTTTATAAAGTAATAATAACCAAGAATTAAATACAAATTTACAAAGATATACTTCAAAAAGTGTAGCAAACTATCCAGCTGTCAGTGTGTGCTGACTAGCTTTTCTGTACGCTTTTTCTTTAAATCAGTACTTGAACAGTTTCCATTTGATGGCTCGGACAGTACTTTAATAATAACAATTCCATTGTAAAATTCATATGGTCTGCACATGTGTGCAGCGCATAATTTCCTCGCTATGTGCCATAAGTTGTTGAAAATTTCGATTCGCCGTCGTCGACTTCATTAAAACTAATAAAATAGCAACAAATTCAAGTTTTGGAGTGTATGTGTGTGGCATTTGAAGTGCTCGGCTTGAACTTCACACTCTGGCGGCAAGCTAAAAATTTCACCATTTCTCTTTGAAGAACCTGCAAATGCGTATTATTATAATTAAGATTTCAGGCACGTTGCCTTGACTTTCATTGCCATTTTTTAGACGCGGTCAGCGGCTATTTCGGTTTATTGATTTTTAAGACATTCGGATTTTAGTTATTTTTTTTTATTTTTCTTCTGGCCTGAAGGAATTTCGTCTGTTTTGGCCAATGGGGTTATTCATTTCTATATGCTAATCGCACTTAGCATGTGGGCGTCACTTTCTATCTTCACCAGCGAGAGAGCGGAAATCCGATCACGGATTTCCTTGGCCGGTGATTGCTTTTGGTTTGCGGGAATACATTCGAAATTTCGTGTGATTGCAACACTCGAATGATTCACGAGACTTTGGCCAAGGTGTTTGCACTTGCCAACATTTGTTAACGTTAAAATCAGTCAACATCAGATCCCAGAGATCATAGCCGGGATTTATGAGTGTGTGTGGTGGTGGCCAAGAGCGATTACGCACCTTAAAAAGTGAAATTTCTCGAGTTGTTTTGTTTCGCCTTCTCGTTTTTTGCCAGAAAGAAATGCAAATTAAATCCGAATGACTAAGACGGCGGCGATTTTGGAAATGGTAATACCTGAGGCCATCAAAATGGATACTGCCTAGGGTTGGGAAACTAACTCTCGTTGTACCCTGTTGGGAAATTTGTTGATTAGCTCGACTGATTAATTACTGCACGTTTGCCAATAAGAGAGTTAAAGATGCAATAACTTTTTTTAAATAACTTTTACATTCATGCTGGACTTTTTTATTTGTATATTTGTGACTTTAAATACCACTGGGACCTGCGGGCCTGAAGCATAGGGTTTCCAAGCCCACGACCAGGCTTCGTCCACATTCCAGTCGCACTCGCCAGCGACTGTTTGTCCAATGATCGCTAACGGGGTCAGCTGTGCTACGTACACGGGGTTTAGCCGCTTCTCTCGCAGACGTTGTTGGTTTATTTTGTGGTACCTCCATTGGGTATTGGGTATCTGGTATCTGCCTGGCTGATTCACCGAAAAAGCAACAGAAACAGAAACAACAGCTAAATAAAAAAAAACGTGAGGCAGACCGGCGGGCAGGAAGAATGGCTTCCTCGGTATTTGGAATCAGAAGTTGCCTCATACGGCGGACAGCGGGGGCAATCAAAAATTTCACCGATTTTAATTATTTTTATTTTGCGTCCTACCGTTCTGGTTTGGCTGCTTTTGCCGTTGCGTTGCGTTGCGGTTAAAGGTGAGGCATAAATTCGGTAAGCCATAAATAATTCTCTCTGCCTGGCGCCGCACCACATCACATACAGCCGCAAAGGCAAGAGCACTCAGAAGCTGAGCGAGAAATTTTTGACTGCCAAAAGTGAAAGTTGCAGCTGCTGCTGGCCGTGCCATTGAAAGAAATAAGAAATGTAGAAAAGCGCCGTCTCCTCCAATCCCCCGAATCTGGTTTAAAAATTAGCTCGCCAGAGACAGTTTAAGTTGAGTCTTAGGGTTTTCGGGGCCCCTCTGAGATTGGCCCGGGTGTCTAATGACTTCGCTGGCTCTGCTCTTTGTCAACATTGGCCGCAGGGCTGGATTAAGCATTTTCGCTATTATGTGTTTCGTTTTGTCGTCGTAATTATGTTTACCACGCTTTTGATTGCCACTATTAAAAACTACACCTAATTGCTGTGGCCCGTAATAGACGTGCGACTTTTTCGGGGTGCCCTCCTCTGAAGAGCGACACTTCGCAGCAGGCAGGAGAAGGGGAAAGTTTTGACGTTTATGCACTTCATACCAACATTATTGTGGGAACCCCGTCTGAAATGAATTAATCAGAGAGCAGGGCGAATTGTGTAATGGGAAAGAAAAGTGCGGCAGGAAAGTGATTACACTAATCCGTAGACTTCCTTACCAAGGAACTGGGTCAGCAATTGGTGGGTTCGTTGAACCCACGAAATGTTTTGGAATGTCGCGATCAAAAACTCGATCCAAAATTCAAATTTAATTAAATTAGCACTTTCTACGCGACAAGAAAGCCAAGCCTCACATATTGAATAATAATTACAAACAATTAGCACAGTGACCCAGATGCGTAAATTATGAAAATGAAAATGCAGCACTGTCCGCCCAGAAATGTCTTCTTCTTCGACGGCACTCATAATGGAAAGTGGCAATCAAGTGCGGCTCAAATGTGCATTGAAACCACGTTCGCATATTCAAAGACTTGTTGACAAGAAGTTTGTGTCTTGAGTCTTTCGTTTGCCTCACACATTTCATTGCTTTCGGGCGCGTGCTCTTTCAACAATCCAGCGATGACAGGTTTCTTTTGGCATTCTAAGTTCTACAGGAGGATGCTCTGTTGCTTCTGCTCATGCTGCTTCTCTTTGGGCTGTTCTTTTTATTAGCATACTGATAAAAGCGAACTTGGCCGTGTTAGCATGCGCGATGTGGACATTAATAAAGTGATGGGAAGAGCAAACAAGTTCCTAAATTGTGACCCAATTACCCAGTTAGCCAGTCTGTTGATACGAGTTCGACTTGCTCTTCTGAATTACAGCCCATCGACAAGCATGCTAAATTGAGGCAAACAAGCTCTGCATTTGCATAACACTTTGTATGAAATAAAAGAACACAAGAAAGCACACAATCGCTGGCCAATTCATTGACAACTGAAATGAAAGTTGGTAGATGCTAGAAAACATGCTGCAGTTAAATGGCCGAGCACTTAGATCGCAGTTCACTCGCAATGATTTCGTGTGGTGGCACATGCCGCATGCAATCGAGAGGAAATCTAGACCATAATAATAATAATAATAACCACGGCAATTGGAGACACCACTGCCAATTGCGGCAATTGCACTTTCATCTGGGATTCTTGCTGCTCAAATCCCAGTGAGTAGTGTGCCCGTGGCTCTTTGAATAAGTTTCTACGTGAAAATTTTTGATTGACAGTACGCGGCGATTAAGCGCATAATGAGCCTCGCTCCTGGCTGGATGAGGTTGACATTGATGCTCTTATGGCTGCTCTCCGCCGTTGAGTCAGTCATAATTAGCGCTGGGTATTTCGGCTGGGTGACATTATCGATGTATTTTGATTGAATGAAAGTTGAACTGTGTTTTTGAAAGTGAATTTCTTGTCACGGCAGAAGAAGCGGCGAATCGAAAGCACTGGCGGCCCAATCGATTTCGGATCTTTTGGCTCTTTCGGCTCTTTTTTTTGTAGCTGCAGAATATCGAAGAGCATTAGACAATAGCAACATCTGTAGCTTAGGCCAGAGACTGGCATTTGGCTCGTTTGACATAACCACCACAATGAGCGACCACCACAACAAGCCACAACTCCTAGACGGGTTTTCCACTTGCTGCAAAAACTGGCTGCTCACATTTGGTAAAATTTCACTTTTTCCTTTTATTTGCTTGCTGGCCGCAAGTATTGTAGCAGCTTTTTATGAAAATCAAAGCAATCCCATCCAGTCACTTGTGGACCAGAGTCAGTGCCAAATTGGGAGTGCACCAGTTGTGTTGTTAATTGTAAGCGACACTGCCAGCCGATGTTTTGATCTGCAATCATAACCCATCCGAAGGCCCCGAACGTATAGTACTAAGCTCTTTGTTTGGCCAAAACACTTCTCGCAAAGAAGCAGACACGGTCATGTCTCAATTAAGCCAACCTACGGCGCTTGCTCTGCTGACAAATTGCCGAGTGGCCGAGGTCTTGCTGTCGGGACTCAAAGCAGCCACACCAGCAATCTCAGCCGACTGCCTTCAATTTTCGCACCATAAATGTGGAAGCGGTCCGTTGTCAAAGCGTTTGAAGTGACAGCGGCCTTGTGCAGACTCAGAAATCAAGAGTGGTTTCGGCTTGGGCGGAAGGTCTGCGATTCAAACAAAAGTTTTAATTTCGCTTCTCTCATTGCAGCCAATCGAAATGGGAGGCAGTAGCAACCTAAGGTTGCTGGTGGCACTAATGTTGCTCTATTGCACAACCGCAACATCAAGCGGGGAGTCCACCACCGAGACCCCATCGGTCCTGTTGCCCTTGGAAGCCAGGAGTGCTGATGTCTCGGGCGAGGAGGACGTCATCTCTACAAGCTATGTGCTGCCCAACCAGATTTTCAACGAGGGAAAACCGTACTATGCGCGCCAGGATCCCGTGTCTGGTCAGCTGGACTTCAGTGCCAAGAAGCCGGCGGGAATTCAACCCGAGGCCAATGAGGTGCTCGATCCCAACGAGAAGATTGTGCTGAGTGGTGGCAGTTCGCCCAACATACACGACTTCTTGAATCTGCCCGTGAAGTACTCCTCGTCGAAGTTCGTTTATCCGCTGGTATCCAGTTCGTATGCCAACTTAAAGTACCAGGGCAGTAACAAGAATTTCATCACCAACAAGAAACCCACTTCCGTGGTGGCTCCAGTTACACCCCCACCACCCAACTATCATAGCTCGAACTTCTTCACCGTGCCAACTACTAAACTAACTGCAGTGACGCCCACGGCTGGAGCTTACTATCCCAGTAGTCCTTCCACCACCACCACGTCTACGACGACAACCACTACAACAACTACAACTCGGGGAACTTTACCCCCTTCACGGAAAACAGTTACCACCACTACAATAACGGCAGCCACAAGCCCGGCGGTCAAGTACACCACCACCTCAAGACGCCCCATTCCTTTGCAGACGGCTTCCACGACCACACAACCACCGCGTACCAGCACCACCCGCAAGAAGTTTGTGCCGACCAAGAAGTACAGTCCCACAGTGCCCAGCACCAGTGGCAGGCCAATGGTTGGTCAGGAGGATCAGCGCCCGGTGAAGTCATCGCCCAGACCAACTCCCAGCAGCAGCGATGTGGCCCTCACCACCCACCATGCCACTCCACAGGCAGCTATCTTCCCTACGGAGCCTGCCACAACCACCAAGATGTACACCACATCGAGCACAAGCGCACCTGTGATGTTCACCGAAGGACCCACGCCCCTACCCGCCTTTAGTCCCATTCCGGGAACTGGTATTCCCAACCTGGATCCAGCCGACGTTTATCACACTCTGGGGCAGAAGAACACTCAGGCGGAGGAGCAGCAACAGCTGCAACTGGAGAAGCAGCAGCAGATGCAGAAGCAACAGCAAATACAGCACCAGCAATATCAGGAGCAGCAGCAACAACAATATGAACAGCAGCAGTATCAGCTGCAATTAGAGAAGCAGCATCTGGAAAAGCAGAAGCATCCGTACCAGCAGCAACTGGAAAAACAGCAGCAGCAACAACATCACCAACAGCAACATATACAACAACAACATCAACAGCAGCAGCAACATCAGCCACTCCCGCCACCTCTGCAGAAGAAACCATCTCCTCCTAAACCTCCTATGACACTCAGCGATATATTCAATAGCTTGGCTGAAGAAGAATCCAATGTGGCCCAAAACTACCAACAGAACCAAGGATTCGATGCCCAGGGCAATCTCATTCAGCCCATTGCACCATCCAAGCCATCGCCCTTCGCCATGCAGCAGCCCGGTTCCCAGCAGCAACCAGGAACACAGCAACCAGCATCACATCAACGGCCCAATCCGAATGAGCAGAAGGTTATCTCTGGTAGTCAGGAGAACTACAGCAACGAGTACGTGTCCTACCAGGTGCAGCAGCCAAACATGATGCAATACCGACCTGTGCCGGGCCAGATCAATAATGTGGTGATTTCGCCGGGACAGCAGTCAGCCTCTTTCGTTCTGGGCAGTCAGGTGCAACAAGTTAGCGTGGGCCACCCGAGCATTGAGAAGGAACCAGTATTCGCCAAGGACACGCCAGGTGTTCAATACGGTCAGGTGATCAACGAGGACATTGCCAACATCAAGCGACCTATCAAGGAACCACTGCCTCCGCCACCGAACTTACAACAGATGCCGAGCATCCAGCAGAACTCAAACTTCCATCAGAACGGAAATGTGGCCACATCAGGAGCACCTGGAACCGTTTCCTACCAAGAGCCACCACCAGAGGCACCAACCCCCTATCAACAGCTTCCCCTAATCGGATCCAACAAGCGACCATTAAAGAAACCCGTGACCAGGCCTGAGCAGCCTCCTCATCCCTACACTCAGCAGCAGTCGTCGACCCCACCACAGCCACAGCCCACTCCACCGGTTTTAATGCAGGGAGAGGACACAAAGGAACTTCTTGTCTCCACCAACATTCGATTCCCCGCCCAGGGAGAGGAGTCGATGGAACTTCCCTCCTCCGCTGTGATGCAGGGTCCTCCGGCAGGACCAAGCATTAATGGTCATGCACAACCTTTAAGTCTACAGCAAATTCAGAACTCCAATCCAGTTGTTTTTCCCAAACCCAAGGATGAAGTAGCTCCTGGCAGCGCCAGTGTGCAGATCCAGCAGCATGAAGTGCTTAACCTGAGCCAGCAGAAACAACCATTGGTAATAAACAGTCCCTTATTTAGGAAAATCAAATAAACTTTATATAATATATTCCAATCTTCTTAGAAATTCCCCGCCCAGCAGCCTGTACTCGGTGAGCAACCCTCGCTGGATATGGAGCCACCTCCGCGATACACCACTACTGTACCAGTCGCTCATGCATCACCGACTCCTGGAAAGCGTCCACTCGGTACATCAGGCCCATCCAACTTCTATAACGAGTTCAACCGGAAGCCTCAAAACGGACCCCGTCCCAGCAACCTACCAAATATTTTGCCACAGTTCCGCCCGAATGCCAAGATTTCCAGCGGACATCCTCCTGCCTTGAAGCAGGAACCAGGAAACATCCGTCTGCCTCAGCAAGGTGGTCCCGGTCCCAAACGCCCTTATAATCCTTCGATGCAACCTCAGTTTGCCCACCGCCGTCAGCCTTTACACCAGCAGCATCAGCAAATGATGCAGAAGCGCTATCCCATGAATCGCATCTCGGAGTATCCCATGGGGCCCGGTCCAGGAGGAGATGTTAATAGGAGAGTTTACAGACTTCCTCCGTATGGAGGACAGAATGTGCCCTATCTGCCCGATCACATGTATCCCCGTCGCCCCCAGAGTCCTGGTCCATTAAGATCCGTTGATGGCTATCCCGCTGAGCGACATGCACCTTCATCGGAACGCTACAAAACGATTGATGCTGAGGCAGCTGCCGACTTCGAGGAAGAAGATCTGGTGATCAACGATCCACCACAGCCCGTGACCCCCGGCAAGGATCGCAAGGGAGCGGAGGAGACGAAACTGGAGCCAGTGGTCACATTACAAATGCTACAGTCCCAAAAGAAGGCTGTAAGCCTGCCTGGCGATGATACGGGTGCAGGAGAGATCCAGGTCACGGCCGACAATGATCCCCAAGAAGCTGAGGTCTCCAAACTTAGCCAGCAAAAGTTGGACCCCAACGGCATGTACGTTGTTTTTCCTATGAAGAGTGCAGAGAAAGGACAGAGCGAAGGCGATGCTCCTTCAGCTCCTGCCGAGTACCAAAACACTCCCTTCTCCGTGACTCGCGATCAGCCCCAGGAACCCATTCTCAAGAACAAGAAACCGCAATCCCTGCAGCAGCAGAACAAGGCGCAGCCAGTTCCCAAAGAGAAGTTCCCCTATCCTATCGAGAAGCCAGACCCCTCTTATTCCGACCTTCACCCCGACTCACAGACGTCTGTTTCGGGAGTACTCGTGGCTCCAAGGATAATTACGGGAGCTATGGTCACCGGAACAGAGACACCCATAGCAATTGCCTACACGCCCACAGAGCCTAATCCATTCCGCCACGAACAGGGGCAAAAATTCTCCAATATCAATCTGGCGACGTCGGTAATCAACGAGATCCGACAGGACACCCAGACGGAGGAGGGCCTGAGCAGTGATTTTGATCTGCGTGGCCAGAACTTCGAGAAGGACTTCATGGCACCATTTTACCCAAGTGTGAGCCTAGGCGGTGCCAGTGGAGCAGCAGCAGTAAACCCTGCCGCGCCCAGTAACTGGAACATTCTGCCGTCGACCACGGATCAGGCGATCTTTGAGAAGAACAACATTAACCGGGCTGATGTGGACCTCGCCGAGCAAAAGAAATCAGAAGAGGAGCAGCCCACTGCTAGTCCGCTGACGGCGGAAAAACCTTCTGAAATGGACAGCTTCCAGCCACAACTTCAAGGTGGCTTCAAACCCATTTATCCACCGGGCTACAAACACGTTGAGCAAGTGGAACAAGAAGAGATCGCAGGTGCCAAGAATGCTGGCAAGGACCAGCCAATCGCTTTGCCACTGATGGGCACCACAGAAAAATCTTCTACATCAGCTTCACCCGTTAGCAGCAGCAGCAGCAGTTCCACCTCAACGTCCTCCACCACATCCACAACCTCAACAACCCATCAACCCGGGGTAACGAAGTCGTATGTCACACTGGCAACCACCAAGGCGCCAGCAGTCAGCACAAAGCCCACGCAGCGCAAGAAGTCCACCTTTGAGACGAGCCTGGCGGCCCTGCTCTTCGGAGACGAGGACGAGGAGGATGGAGCACGCAAGTCCGCTGAGCTACCAAAGGCCCAGGCTGGACCCAGAAATGTGCCCCGAATGGGTCCCCGAAGTCTGACGTTGAGCTAAGTGTATCTGAGGAATGAGTCCCAATATTAGTTTAGTCCAATTTTAGTTTGTATTATTTATTCAAAGTTTATGAGACAGCAGGAATATGCCGCGCTTAGAGGTAGACCATGTGGTAATCTAGTTCTGTTCTACAGCTTATAGTCAGTAAGCTCACCTTTCCAGATATATAGACCAACGCCACCAACGAACACTGCACCCCACGATCCCAGCGACTTTTGCGAGTCTGATTTGAAATGCGAATCATTTAAACTTTCTCATTTGACTCCCGAATCGTCGGAAATGAGATAAAAGCTTTTTACTCAATTTAACAACATAAACTTAAATGTACTCACAATTTACCTAATTACTGTACCATAGAAAACCATGCAAAATAAACATAATTCTGATATCATAATCGTTGAAGCCTTTTTTCAATAAACCAAACGTTGGCGGTAAAAGTAACCAAATACAAATGAAAGAAAACCTTACGATTTTCTACAGACATTTTACAGTTTTAGTAATGTAAATAATAATTTTTCAGTGTATACTTTTAGGATCAGAAAACGAAAGATCTTGGACTCCGTACTTACGACCCTGGTTACATAGTGGTAAAAGATAAAATCTGAGGTGTAACTATATCAGTATCTTTATTATACGAGTACATTAACTTAGTTTACAGTATTACAAAATTATTTGTTTGCCTGACATGTTTTCGATTTAAAATTTACATATGTTAAAAACCGAAATTAATTTCGTTTGTGTCTGGGATGGATTGCGATTTCAATGTTGGTAATAATATTTATAATACTTATTCGTCAACGACCCAAGTCGGTAAGTGCTTTAAAATGTTTGATTGGCAACCGGAAATGAATTCTAAATTCATGATTCTTTAATGTTTGGCTTTACTTAGAACCCATTAACAAGACGATGCAATGAGGTTGACGTGTTATGATCAAATGGACGACTTACATTTCTTAACAATCTTTAATATGTACACATATTGTACTTTATCTACATCTGCGGAAGTCTCACTTATTATAATTAATTTTTCTGTTCAACAGTGTCTAAGTTGGTAAAGTAAGATGCTTCATTTGAAGCTAATATTTCCTAAAGAATTCTTGATAATATATTCATTTTACGGATATATTTTCCTATCATCAGTATAATGGAAACTACTAGCCAATTGAAAAATGATGGCTCAGTCTTCGCCTTGCTCTTTTGCAATATATGTTATAATTGAAGTAATTGCAGCCGATTTTCATTTACCGTAATTGTAAGTTCGATTGTAAATGACACACAAAAAGAAATAAAACAATTGATCATGTCCCATAATACTCTTTATATAATCGGAATTTATCAGCCAATATATGAAATTGATCTTCTGGGTGCATTGTATACACTTATGTATTTATTTGTAATGCAGATAACCACATTTTTGAAACATAGGAATCTAAAACTAAAGTCATATGTCGTGTTTAAGCCAAACTGGATTGGCCAATGATAAGTGATCTTGCTTCTTAAATTGATCGCGATCATCTGTACAATTTTAGAGGGAAAGGGGCATCAAGTCTTTAAACCTCAAGTTGGTAAGCCTACGTATTTAAATTAATCGTTACAGGTAAACTGTATATATTGCATTATGCCATTTTATGTATAAATGTGTGTATATTTGTATTGTATTTTAAACATCATATTTTTATACAGAGTTTAGACAAAATCAAATAAATAGCGTAATAAATTTAAAATTATATGTAAATGTATTCATAAAGAACAGCTACGCCATTTCATAGGAGTTTACCAGCGACAGATATAATTACTAAGAATAAATACTTTCCATGATTGGTTTTTGAATACTCGCTAATTTAGCATAATATATATAGCGAAGTAAATTTGAAGGACTAGGAACCAGTACGACGTATGATTATGTTTATGTATATGCTTATAAATGGTAATTAGATACAATTTTTCAACTAATACAAACGAAATTGGTTTGCTTATTGTAAAGCATGCTTATTTTTAGTAGAACATTTTGGCTTACTTGCAATTGCGCTCTATACACTTGACAATAAGGAAATCAACTATTTACTTATAAATTAAACTTTTACGCATTTAAAACTAACCAACTTTTCAGGGCAAAATTATTTGCGATTTTTTTTTGTATTTTTATCAAGTGGTACTTCCAGGTATAAAGGAATCGTATGTGGGGATACAAATCTCACAGAATCGAACTAAGTCAGGGAGACTTAACAAATAAGTTATTAAATATGTATCAGGTCGGGGTTGTCATAACAAGGTCCCCCAGCTAGCCGCCTTGCTGTTGCTTCTTTTTGTCGAATATGGGAAGCTTCGACTTGACTGCACCTTCGCACACCATCATTCTTTGCTGCGCAGGCTTCTTGTCCAGATCGAAGCACAGGGCATCTGCGTTCAGAGGCCGCTTGAAGTCAGAATATCGACGCGACTCGTAGGAAAGGTAGTTGGAACCCAGGGCAGAGGCAGCCACGGCAGCTGCTACCGTTCCGTTCCCATTGCGATGGTGTACCGATGGCGGCGAGGAGTCCTGTCGCTTCCGCTCAAAATACTCCACTATCTTGGCGATCTGTGCGGATCTCGTGCTGGGCAATGCCGTGAACGAGCGGTCGTCCCAGAGCAGGGAATCAGAGCCTGTCAAGCTACTTATATCATCGGAGCTATCCGTGTAGATGGACGAGGTGCGGTTCTTACAGTACAATAATTGATTCGTTGCAAAAGGACTGCGCTGAAGCAGAGTATGAATCTCTGAGTCCAGAGCCAGTCGATTGATCAGACCCGCTGTAGCCGCCATTTGGGATTCGTTGCCGTTCCCGCTGAGCAACGCATGGTGGCAAGTGTAACGTCGCTGGTGTGTGCGCCGCGATGCCACAATGTCGGCGTCCAAGTCATCCATCGAGTCCAACGCTGTGGAAGATGAGGTATTTCCCCCGATCGCAGCGGGATCATTGTCGATCAGTAGCACCGACGAGGATGTCGAGGACGTGTCGTTGAGCAAGTGGCTCTGCTGTTGTTGTTGGACTGCAGCAGCGGCTGCAGTTACGGCGGCGTTCGATGTCGAGGTGGCATAGTAGCAGCAGCGACACAAACTCGCCAGTTTATCGCTATAAGATAATAATTTAATCAGTAACTGGTTACCAAGAACTCAAATACAAGCCCTACTTAATGTACCAAAATCATCAGACAAACATTTGTATAGCTTTTTTAAATGCTTAATGGCTTTGTGACAAACATCGACTAATAAGATGGTATTACACAAATAGCACGACAAACTAGTAATATTTTGAAAAAAGTGACTTATGATTGTGATTTATGCTTTATGCTTTAGCTAAACAAGTCACTTACTTTTCGTGTGCGCTTGGGGCTCGATATTTATACCGTGGCTGTGTTTAACCTGGGGTATGCCGAAATAAGTATCATATATTATATGAAATATTTTTAAAACTAATGTTTGTGTACAGTTCATTAAGCTAACGTCAGAAACATACAATTTAAAAACCTAGTTTGATTAAGATAAATATAATAAAAGTTTTTGAGCCAAAGGTTCTGAACGACTACAATATAGTAATTAGATTTCAATTATGATATAATCTATACATTTAAGAGATTTACTGAAAGTCTTTATCTAATACGGTACGATATTATAAAGTAAGTTCAAAAATATCTTGTGTACTCACTTGATTTCACTATCTGCGCTGACGCATGCATCGAGCATAAGCTGCGTCTTCAACTTCTCATAGCAGCAGTTGCTACTGTTGCCCCCGCCGCCGCAACCAAACCCCAACGAACCAATCACGTTTAGCTGCCGTCCAAAACTGTTGTTGGTTATCGCCGCATCGGACTCTTCGTTGAAGCACGAGAAGAAGCCACTTTCTATAGAGTCCCGCCTTGTTAGGTTCGTCTTTAAGGGAAGCTGCTCACACGAGTTCTTTAATTCGTTTAGATCGCAAGTGTTTTTCAGTTCGTCGAGCTCAAGATCAGCGCAGGATGACACGGACACCGGAGTTTCCACCAACCTGGTTGAGCAGCCAGACATGGGAGTGGGTAAAGCCGCGGCTGTTGCACCGCTACCCGCTTGGTCTTTCGATTTCTTGGCGCTTTCAGTCAGATCCTCACACGAATTGGACGCACCCACCGATGCAGTCAACGTGATTGTAGATGCGCTGGCCTTTAGTAGAGTTGGGCTCTCGAATTCACTGGTACTGGTACTTTTCATGCTGGTGCCATTGGGACCGCGAAAAAGAGGATGCGTATATAAGGAATTCGCGCGATATTTTCGAGCGGTTGGGACAGTGGCTGGACGCACGGCGCTGTCATCGCTGCTGGATTCCGCATCTGCACAGTTGCCACCGCCATCGGGATCCTCTCCTTCCGAATTGCAATCATCGCAGTCATCCTCATCGGCTGGCAAAGTAGGTGGTGGTGGAGCACTGGTAACTGCTGGAGGAGCAGCATTGCTGAATCGCTGAGGAAGTCGAAGCTCGATGGCGCTGTATTTGCGCGACATATGCGGAGACACTGGAAGGCTCTTTGGTTCATTGGGCGTGGCTGCCGATGCCTTTTCATTAAGTTTTCCTGTCGCAGTCTCATCCGTACTCGTTCCACCACCCTGAGCCACCGCTTTGCTCTGCATTGCGGCCAGCTCTTTAAAGAACGGCGCTAGCATCTCAAAGCATGAGCTGAATAGATCTCCCACCCCTGCTGCATAGGTCTTAGGATTGGCGTCCAGGATTTTCTTAACACCACGGAGCTGCGCCAGCGCTTCAAACGGATTCGGTTTAGAGCCGTTGTGATCCTTTTCAGATGTCGGCTTGTACTGTGGATCCTTTAGACACATCGTTTCGCCCACTTTGCGCAGCGTGAGTACAGCAGGGACGGGTTTGGGAAGTGGTGGGGGATCTGGAATAGACGTGGCGGGCAACTGAACAGTGGAAAGCTGCCTTGGGGGCGTTGGTGAGTGAGTGGATGAGCGCTGGCGCTGCATCTGATGACATCGCGCCTTGTCACTGGGCGACGTGTGCATGGGGAAGTGGATGATGTTTTCGCTTAGCGACCGCCGGTGCAACAGGATCTCGGCCTCCAATTTCTGAGTAGCCCGTCGCACCCTAGACTTCAGTACATGATCATCAAAACCATTGCTTCCAGCAGACCCATTAGGCGTGGCCGGAAGCGCAGCCGAGGCAGACTTTTTACTTGGAAATCGGAAGCCGTCCTCGTCCACTTTCTGTAGGTGGCGCGGAGTTAAAGTGCCAGCAGGAGCAGTACAAATAGTGGCCACCGTGGGTACTGATGCCCGGGGAGTCAACGTTACATTTTCCGAATCGCTGCCTCCTGGAGAGCTGTTAATCAGCTCCAGGGAACTGAGTGGGCTCGCTCCAGCCGACGACTCATGTTCGTATTTCTCCAGCAGCAAAGTCAACTTTTTGGTGGCATCGTGGAACGTGGGTCGACTCTTGGCATCGTACTGTAAGTTATTGAGCGGGTTACAACACATTCTTAGATTGTTTGCAAGTCCAAAACTCACCAGACAGCAGTAGAAGGCCAGACGTAAAAACACAGGAGGAGTATCCATCGGACACAATTCTACAAATGCCAGGTAGTCCAATCCAAAAGACGCCGTGCGCGGCATCATATCCGGGTCCGCTTCGATGCGGGCTATGATCTCGCACTGAATGATTCCAAAGGAGAAGACATCGCTTGTCTGGTCGTACCATTGGCCCTTCAGGCACTCCGGACTAACCCAATACGGAGAGCCGACTGTCTCAAGGCGTGATTTTCTGCTGTAAGCAATCCCATTTTTGATTAGTTTAATTAGAAACCTGGATTTTATGATTGTACGCTGTTATAGTTGTTTAGACCAGGTTATACTTACGACTTGACTGGTATCTTTGCGGCTAGACCAAAGTCACCCACTACAGCTTCGTACTGATCGTTGGCCAGATTGCGAATAAGTACATTCTGGAACGAGAATTGCATTATTAAAGAGCTTGGTGATCCTTGCGGTTGGTACTAACCTTGCTCGTCAGATCCCTGTGAAAGATGCCTGCGTCGTGAACGTAGGACATGCCGCGCGCTATACCCAGCGCCAGTCTTATCTTCTGCGTGGCGCTGAGCACCACCTCCTTGTTGGCCAGCAGCTGCTCCAGGGAGCCGCCATTGATGTACTCGGTCAGGGCGTGTAGTTGGCCCTCCTGCACGCAAACGCCCATGAAGCTGAAGCAAAAGAGGAAGGAAGACAGTTAGTTAAAGTTTGCCACTGCATTGCAACTATTCGGTGCGGCCCGAATAAGTTTCACTTTCAATCACACAACTTGACGGACACTGCAACTCCGCAGACCCGAGATTTCTTATCGCCGGTCGACATGCAACCGGCCACCCCCCACTGGTTGTGGGCATTGTTTTAGCCTTGATTCGATGCAAAATGAAATTCGAATCCCCTGATGCGGCAGGAGCACGAAATAAAAAGAGAAAGTTTTCCCTTGAATGGACACACAGCTCCTTGGGATTGGGAGTTGGAGTTGCAATGGAGTCTCCTAGGATTTACAGAACAAAGAAACCACTTCCTAAGCACTCATCCACTCATCTCCGCTTCCTGCTCAGACAATGTCAATGACTCCTAAGCCCAAAGAGTCAGTGACTCCCAACAGGACGCAGCACAGTCTGAGGTCACCAGGCTCGGCAACCGGAACTGTAAGCTTATTAAGAAATTGGCAACGCATGCGTCTACCTTTTGCTAACTCCCTCCTCAACACATTGTGCAGCCAGGTAAAAAAGGTGAACTGCTGCCAGACACGGCTGACAGTGATGCTTCCAGGTGACAATGAACTTTTGAGGAACTATGGAACCATATCAGCTTGCATCATAATATGGATACCCTAATAACATTCCCATTTTTTTAAGGGCATTTTTATGCAATTTTGTTATGCTGAGATGTTCTTATAGAAATGTACCCAATATTTCCAACCGATTAGCGCATGTGACTCAAGTCCCGTGCAGGTGTTCAGTACGTAAGCCATATCGATAAGGGTTCACTTCCAGCCCGTCTTCTGTCAAATGGTCTAATCGGACATGCAGGCCTTATCTGCGCACATGTTTCTTTTTGGCCAGCCCCGGGTTAGAGCCATGGCCCAAAGAAGTTGGCCAAATGGTTCCAAACTTTGCGTCGTGAGCCAGATAAGCTTTATCGCCTATAAAATATAATCGCCACACTGCACCGCTCTAACTCAAGTGGCGTTTGAATAGTTCGCCTTCCGTTCGATTGGGCCATTAGTTTTTCACTCGTAGTAAATATTTATTTAATTAGTTCAACCGCAAAGCACTAAATCCTTAATAAATTTACAAAATAGTGTGTCGGTCGGAAATAATTGCTTCGAGCACGCAACCTGTCACCCCATCCACCGCAAAACAGACACTTTTCCGTCAGGCTGTCAATAAGGATACGGCAGGGTCTCCAGGGTGCGACTGGGCGCGTGACGTCAGGGCACTGGCAATCAAATGTTACTGCCACCACGGCACCTTTTAACAAATCAGGAGTCCCAACGCATTAACATACGGGTTGCAAAGGGGTTGGCAAAGCCCACCAGTTGCATACTTTGCAGACTGGCGTGATATGTGGCATTAGAAATCACAGCAGCCCGATAGAGTCATCAGCGGTCTGCGGGGAAGCTTAATTGAAATCACTCAGGTCACTGGCTTTCCGGCACTAAAACATGGACCTGTAGTTCAGGTGCGGACAGTACAGTGGAGACCGTACGCAATGAACTGAGTTTTATATACGAAAAAGGATGTTACAATTTAGAAGCATTTATTCTGATTGACAAATCGATTGCTACACTATACTTAAGCCCCTATTCTGACTGAAATCGATTAAGGAACATGAGGGGTTTGTCCATAAGGGATATCCATAAGCTTTTGTAACTCAATTAGTTCTCGAAAAATTCGATCTACAAAGGAACGACTGTCTTGCCGTACACAAAGCGTTATTACGCTGCATAAAAAATGGAAATGTCTGGGCCAAGAGGGCATGACCCTTTTAAATTTCTTGATAGATGCCACGCTAGTGTGTGGCAGACACATGTCAGCCCTTCAGACAGCCCAAGGGCTCGGATCTGAAATAAAGTTATCACAAAGGCGAGACAACTCGATCCCAGGTGTTGAAAGCGAACGCAGGGGCTCCAAGGCCCGAGGGTTTTTGTCTGCCGCACATCCTCTTCGCCAGGAGAGACACACCTCTGTCCGTGGATGGTTCTCCAGACTCGTGACCGTGGGTGCAGGCCGCACTTCCATTTGCATGACCATCGCAGGGATTTACGGTTCTAATTCAATTTATTTCCCTGCGTGATACACGATTAGTGCCCCGAGTGTGTGCACCCATGCCCTTTCCTGCCCATTAGCGGCTCACATTAAGAGGATTTGCCTCCAGTTAACACCTTTAATGTGCGCTTTAAGCCGTTCCCAACTCAACATGGCTTTGGAGAAGAGATCTGTTGACGGAAAGGATTTAAGTGAAAAGCACAAGAACTGGTTTCTGATTTTAAACGAGAGTGGCTACCACTCAAAAAAAAAAAAAAAAAATAGACGCACCAACAATGTTTGATTGCACGAAAAGTACTTTGTTAATTGGCAGTTCATTTATATCGCATTCATCAGGCTGGGTGCACTGTTATTTTTGGAACGCGAAAAGATTAATTAATTATCAAAAGGGGCGAAGGCAAAGCCATTTGCAGTGGGCGTCGCCAGACTTTGTGAGGCGGGTTCGTCGACATCAAGCACTGCCTGGAAATGCAAAGCGGTAGCTGGCCATAAGGGGAGGAGATCCCGGCAAAGGTGTCTCCATTCCGTTCTCTAGCAGGAAATGAATACACGTCGAGGGCCCACTTGAGAAACTGCAGCTGAGGCAGGGAGAAGGAAGCGAAACCTACTCAAGCGGTTATAAGCCTCTGAAACTGCCGAAGAATCATTGTTCTAGCAGCTTTTAGATTTTCAATTTGTTTTTTGTTTCGCCAGTTTTTTTCCGCTTTTCCCTGCAGCCAAAGGAGATGTGATGGTTTTAAATTGAAATGTGCTGCTCTGCTAGGTGTTACAATATTTGTTACAAGCATTACACTGTTTTCCCGGGAAACGCTGTACGTTCAACAGTCGGCAATCGGCAGCCGGCTTTTCTCTTGCAAGTTGCAATGAAAACCATAAATTGACACGTTTGCACGTTTCTCTCCCAAGACTGCGCCAGTTGGTTTCTCAGACTTTTCGCAGACGGAGCCGCGGTCCAACTAAATCCGCTAACTGCCTCTGGCCAGGCCAGCCAGCTTGGTTATTGGATAGACTGACTAATAAAATGCAAAATCCCGCTGGAATTCTTTCACCCGTGTGTTGCAATAGCCGCCGCCGAAGCATTTTATGTTGGCAAATCGAATTGGAGCATTAAAGTATTTTGCGCTTAATTGAAAATTATTACCACAACATCAGTGGCAGCAACAGAAATTGCAACTACAGCAGCAGCAGCAGCAACAACAGCGGCAACGGCACGATCGCGGGGTTAAAAGGTTGACACAAAGTAAACAAAGTAAACGCTTTTAGGCAAACAGCAAATATCCCAAGACCAGGCCCAATGCCCAAGTTCCAAATGAGACGGTGGCAGTGGAGCAGCAGCCGCTGCCGCAGCCGGGGGCGTGGTAATGGGCGTTATAAATGGTCCTAAACGCTGCCAACTACAATTACCATTCGACATTTGCTGCTGTCGGGGAGTAACAACAGTCACAGCAACAGCAGTATTGCGAAATGAAATGATTGAATTTGGTTTTCAATTAGAAAAATATGCAAAACGTGAAGCGAAAATTATGCAGATTGCAGCTGCAACAGCAGCAGCAGCAACATCCAGCAGTGGCTGCTGAGACTTCCTCTTCTCGTTTTCACTGCTGACCGATTTTCAATCTAGTGGTAGCTAGTGCAGCTCAAAAAGAAAGCTCATGTATCGCGGGGTGTTGCATAAATCTGAATATCTAATGCTCGCTTTTTGTTGTGCAAAATTGATTGAAGTGTATTGAAATTGATTGAAAGTTGATGACATAATTTCGTGTATACGAAACGCAGGCCAGAGACAAAAGACAATGGCCAAACGCAAACGCAAATTGGAAGTGAATGTTGGCAGTCAGCCGGCCGAAAGACGGCAAGAGATGGATGTTTTATGGGACATGGGCCTGCCTGACACGTTTATTTACCATTTTACGGCTTGATTTTATTTTGCTTACTTTTCGTGCGGAAGCCGACAATTACAAGTGGGATTTATGCAGACAAATATGAGACGATTTATCGCTGGGAGATAAACTAACTAAAAATCCAGCGGATGCACACTAGTGAGTAATTGCTGTCGAGAAACTTGTTACAACACGGCATCAGCAGCACGCAATTCAGAGAAACAAATCGGTTTGGAATGGAATGCAAGGCAACTCTTTAATTCCAATCTGTATCTGTATCTGCATCTGCATCTGTCGCCGAAAAAACTCTGAGTATTGTGCGATACATGTTACTCATGCTCTCTTTCATTTTTTAGGGTACATCAATCCTGCTGCTCTTCTTTTTATATGTTTACATGTGTTAGCACTTACTGAGACCCCAGCGACAAAAACACAATGTAATAATAATATTGCCGTGGGTTCAATGACTTGCAATTGCGCCGCATTGTGTTGTGCACTATACATACAAATCATTGTGGCTGAGACAGAAAGACATAAAGCATTACCAAAATAAACAAAAATACCAGCAATATGCATAACCCAGTTTTGGGTCAGTCAGTTTAGTTGTGCTTGGCATTGCCAAAAAGGCAAAAAAGTAAAAAAGCCCCTCCCAAACTGGATGATCCATCGATAATTGCTGGGTCTATGGAATGCATAATTTCGTGGTTGCTGTAAACACACACTACCGGTTTAAATTTAGCCCACACCTACTCTTCGATCCATAAATAGACGGTATTCGGAAGTACTAATGAAATCCGTGATGCAAATAGTGGAAATACTGCAGATGAAGATACGAATACAGGTACATTGACGTCAATGCAATTCACGATCGAATCCAAATCGAACAAACTGATCACGGGCGTCTAAAAACAAGCTGCCTAATGAAATGGCGCGCGACAGTTTACCAGGCCATGTTGGTCATCAATCAGAAATTAACCCAATTTAGCTTTCCTACACTGCCTGCAATGGCAACGATCTTCGATCTGCGATGCCCGCCGTGCGATCCGTGCCGCACGGCAAAACACGGAGGCAGCAGAGCAGCTTCAATTACAGGCCATCGCCATCGCCATTGCCATCGATCGACAATTGACAATCCCAATCGTCGAGCAAACATGAAGAGCTGCGCTGATAAAAGTGCGCTGCAAGTAGTCAACCAGTCTGGCAGTCTCGCCGTCCAGGGTATCCATTAAGCAATAAAAATAAATGTTTATATGGCCGCAATCATGACCCGCTCTCTTTCGGCCTCGTGTTGGTGCTGCTGATGCTGATGTTGCTGCTGCTGCTGCAGCAGGTGTTGCTGCTGCAACTTGTCAAAGTCTGAAAGTCGGGTAACTGTACAAACTACCAGGGGCCAGAAATTAAGGACTCAATTTGGCCAGACACTAAATCCCCATAATACTACTCACACTGACATCTATGTACGTATAGAACTTAATTATATATGCGCGGATTTCGGAATTCACTCAAACTGCTGCCGCGCTGCATGAATGGCCAATTTAATCCATCTTGCACAATAAAATTCTCATTAAATTGTCAACAGTTTTTTGCTTGTTCTCGGCAATCTTTTCATTAGCCCGACAATGTGCCACTGGGCGCCCATTCAATTCAAGGCCAGCCATCTCAGTTTATTGGCAAGCATTTCATTTTGCTTCGTTTCATAAAAGGGGACAGAAATGAGCCGCCAACGCTCGGCGACACACAAATCAAGCCAAGACAAATAATGGCCGAGAGACAACAATGTGCAGTGGCCCCTCGAAAAATGGAGGCTTGTGGCAAACACATCACTTCTATACTATACTTCACCATACTAAACTATACTATACCATTGTATACTACCTATATGCAGGCATTCCACCACCACAGACGACCTTCAAGTGACGGCGCGACTCGACTCATCGCAAGATGAGTGGTAGCTCGATCGACTGAATGACTGGCTATCGAGGCATTCAATTAAGTGCAATCTGACCTTAGTGGAATCTCTTGCAACGCCAACGCCGCGTTTATCAATATTAATAGTTAAGCTGACGATTGCTCGGGGTCAGAGCTGAACTGCAACTGCAACTCGTGCGGAAGTGTAAGGGCTCAGTGGTCCAACCGGCTGGGTTAGCACCTTAAGTCATTAACCCGCGCATTTGAGCATTTGCATTTACATGCCAACAATTTGTCAACATTTGCCCACAACTTATCACCTGCTTAGCATCGCAGCCAGGCGCAAAGATCAAGTGCCGCCAAAGCAAATGCTGAAACAGCAGCTCTTGCGGAATTTCCACCATTGTTTGCGGCCGTAATGAGCCGGGCCAAGAACTGTCACATGTCATTCGCGGACTTAGTCGCGTTAAATGAGCGTTTAAATGGCTGTAAGCCAAAGCGGCAGCTTGTTTACTTTTTCCCTGCTCGGCTGTTACAAGTGGAGTTCGCCAGTGGATATATATATGCACATACATATCTATAATAAAGAAGTGGCAAAACAAAAAGTGTAGAGAACCCGGCGCCACCATCGTCATCGCTGTGTTTACATTCAGCGAAAGGCACTCAGTGGAGTCAACTACCAATGGGATTTGTGAGTCAAACGATGGAAATGCGACAGCGTACTACCAGGAATTACGTATCAACTATAAAGAACTCGGTATTCAACCATATGAATTATTGGTTAATAAAACAAGGATACGAAACAGGCATTCATCTTATGAATTTAAAAATCCCAACGCGTATGTATTGAAGTATAGTTACCTGTCTAGTTGATTGCATTTTCTAATTGTGAAATGCCGAATACCAATTTAAATTATTGGACACTTTTGGAAACCAGCCCCTTGAAATAAATACATCTACTGCAATTTCCATATTTTCGCAGTGCATGGTGGAGCTGCTGGTGAGTAGAGCATAGAGCATGCCATCTGTCAAGTTGGTGGCTGCCTGGGAGCGGCGACAGCTATAAGTCATGCCATGTGGGTGGGTGGGTGCCGGTGCCGGCGCTCCACCAGTGGGCCAATAGAGGGGGCAACAGGCTGGGCAGGGGTAATGCAATGCAATTGCCTCACACGCTGGCTGTTCTCATTGTGCGACATTCCGCATTACGGCGGGCGCGTGATAAGCCCATAAAAAATACACACCGCCAACGGCAACTGCTCAAATACTCAACTACTCAGTCGGGTGTGTGAGAGTTTCAGTTTCAGCTTTGTGGCCAGTAAGTCACCGATTCGGGCGTGGGCGTGTGTGCATACTATTGGAGACTTGGCCGTACTACATGGCGTGCTGCCGGCTAGAAAGGCGGTTTCAATTACCCAAAGATTAGTTCTATTGACGCTTGACTGCATCGGCGTTACAATCATAGTCGGACTTGAGTTCGAAAGAGGATGCAACGGTACAGCTAGTTCTGGCGGCCAATCAATAGGCTTCATTAGCCGGATCGTGGAAGCCCACCATGGGAGGCGGCGGACCAGTGGCCCGCATGGACGCCCAGCGGTGTAGCTGTTAAAATTTGACAGTTAGCCGACAGTCGCGATCGTTAAGCATCATTAAACATGCCCGCCAACAAGAGCAGCGCCTAACTAACTAACTGACTACTCACTGCCCGTCATTCAGTCATTCGATCATTTGGACGAGCTGCTGGGAGCAGAGTGTTTAGCGATCCTCGTCACTGATAAAATCCCAAACGGGGATCGGGAATGGCGGATCGCGGATCTAAGCGGGGTTCAATCGGGCGGAACACGCATAGGTACTAGTAGCTCACGCATATACTGAGGTAAATAACATCGCTATTTAATAAACACGAAGTGACGGATTTAAATTGGCTGAAATGCACCTATCACAGCTCACCGGTCACAAAAAAATCAATAGCTATCATGTTTATGTGGCTTATTCAGAGTATTACCATCTTTTTTGAAGTGTCAGTACTTTATTGATTGAAGTATAGAAATTTCTGTAAAAACTAAATAGCTTTGAGAAGCTTGAGAAAAAGGAAAATTTTTAAATTCTGTTAATTCCACCATATTGTTTCTGATTGCAACTACTTGTTCTCCCAGTGTCGTATTAATTAGCCCCAGTGTAAATATACTCGTATAAATAGCTTTGCTGCAGGGGATCCATAAAACAAAGAATTAAATGCGTGCGTCTGAATTTTAATTTCACTATCCAGTCGGCCGATGGCGCCACAGCTGCATTCCAGAGTTTTCAGAATTTTCATTTAGTGCCGACGAATAAAGAAAAGTTGGCAGCTGCAGAGTCGCTTTAGACCATGTGGTTGTTGTTACTTCTGTCGGTTGGTTGCTAGTTGCTGTTCCGCTGTTCTGCTGACCCAAATCCATCTCTCATCGAGCCCGGCACACAGCGAAATAAGTTGGCCAGGGCATTTAATCAACAGAATCCGTTGCATTTAATTCCCTGACTGCGATTCGCCGCACGTTTCACTCAGCTCTTTGTCAGCAACAGCCGCTAATGCTAATGACAGATGTCATAAAGTCAGGTGGGTTCTACCTCCAGGATACCTTAGAGTGGGATCTAGTCGCGTTGCCGTAACGGATTCTTTCGGATTATACTCGTACAAGGTTAAAGGTTGAACGCCTGCAGGCGAGCAAGAACCAAAAGAATGGCAACTAACATTAAAGACATGTCTCTTTCCATTTTCGGGGTGTTAACATCGTAAATGAAAGGGCGGGTCCAAACACACGCAAAGAGAAAAAAAGAAAAAGGTCTAAGCCAGAAATTGCATATTCATGGAGGCGAGCAGGAAAAGATGGGAGGTGCAAAATGGATTGGTCTGTCTGGTCTGGCATTTTGCGGAAAAAATTGCAAAAATAGAAAACGGCAACAACAGCCGCAGCAGCAGCACCAGCAGCAGCAGCAAAAAGTCCCTGAGAATTGCATACAATTGAAGTCGCTGCCATCAGACACTCATTGTTGCGTGCAGTCACGTGAGCAAGAAACAAACTAAAAAAAAATAGTATAAATATATTTGAAAAACAGCAAAAAACAAACCCCAGCGAAGTGAGTGAGCTACGCAGCTTGGCAATTAAATCTATTCGAGCCCGACAGACAACAATGTCATGAGGCTTTGCCATATTGTTTCAGTCTTTGCCACTCAGCCAGCCAATTACATCAGCAGTTTTTTCTGTGACCCGTGAGAGGGTCCCCCAAACACTTAACCCCTCGTTCCCCACCAATGAGGAGTAATGCCAACACACCTGGTCACTGCCAAGGTAATTACAGAGAGCCGGTGCAGCCTGAACTTGACCTTTACGCGGAAATGTTTTGTGCGATATTGGTCTTGAACCCGCGCTGAACTCCAAATGGAACTCTTTAAAAATTCCAAAAACAAATGGCCAGTCGAAAAATATAAACAAACCACCGAGACCATAACATATAACAGGTCAATCTCATTTCGGTAAACAGTAAATATTTGCTCAGCATTAATTTGAAAGCACTCACGCTCCCACAAGTACGATTGTGTGTAAAAATTATATCCATAATGATGTCAGTTTAGTCAGCGGTCCCAGAAGCACAGATGTCAAGAGTCACGACAGGCTGAAAGTGAATCATCATACCCCACACTACATGATTATTTCAATTTTAGCATAGGTCAGTATTTTTGATGATGGCAGCAGCGCTGATGCCGCTTCTACCCCTAACAAGTACAAGTTCTGAAATCGAGTGTAAAATATGCAAAACTGAATTTAATCCGACGGGGAACATGGGCATTATTTGCGTAGAATTCAAAATAAAGACCCCGCGCGATGAACCCATTAAATTGTTTACGTAATCCATTTAAATGAATGGTCAATTCGCGTCGAGGTGCGAACTGAATGCGTAAACACAATCGGGCCACATGATCAGCAAAGGCTGAGGGAGTGCATATGTATGTAAATAAATATCATCATCTAGAGTGGACAACAACAAGCATTCATAAGTAACGCAGTCAAGTTTGCAATTAAAATCAGAGAATGAGTCAGACCACCGAGCTTGGCATTGACCCATAAGATGCTTTTGCTTGCTCGCGATTAGAATGAGTATTTTTAGACGATACGCTGGACCACAACAAACATCGTACCCCATAGCCCATAATATCATATGGAATATGGTTATTATACACTTACCTCAATATATTCGCATGCGAGAGTTTGTTTAGCAGCTGCACCTCCCGCAGCATATTCGGTCGATTGGCCCGCAACTGATTCATCTTGAGCACCATCACCTGGCCGGTTGTACGATGTGTGACCTGGAAAATCGGAATCAGAAAACATTGCCAAAATCAGAAACATGAATTCATACATAGCAAGCAGTAGGTAAGTGGCAGATCCATAAATCGTTCTGCCGTTCAACGCCTGACAATTCAAGTGCAAAATGTGAGGACACGGCTAAACTAAACCAGGTACACATGTTCGAATTCATTTTGCAATGTTCCAGGGTCAAGTTCGCGTGGAAAGTTATTGGCGAGTGCACAGCAAATAGTTCGAGAGCTGGAGGATAATTGCATCGAAACAAGTGAGACAACAAGCAAAGTGGTTTTCACGGATTTGTGCAGACCAAATGAAAAATCAATAAACCCGTCTATCTGTATCCAATGCAATTTGATGGTCGGTGGTTAGCGAGCCGGAGACGTCTGCAATCACAATTAAAATTTTAAATTGAATTTGCCCTTTCTAGGTGGCTTGGGTTGGGTTAGGTCCGTACGTACGCCCACCAAGGGATTAATGTCATTTGGTTCGGCTTGTCCGGAATATTCTGGCGTAGGTGCTATTCCTGTACATCCTATACACTTCAGGAAAAATTATAGCCCAAACGTTGCCAAAAGTTAGCCACTCAATAAAGTTGGAAATTTAAACCCCTAACTAGACATGCGAAAAGGTTGAAATCAAGCTGTTGCCATCTAGACTTGAAACATAAGAACAAAGAAAATTTTTTAAGTCAATGCTTTGCCTGTAGTATCTTTATTTGCAGATAATACTTTTGATTTAAGTGGGACTTTTTCTCAGTTTAGAGCTCGTCGGACGTCTGAGCCGGGATTGCCACTTGGCACCAGACAACATTATTCACAATTCACTTAAATAAATAGCCCCAAGTAGCTGCCAAAGCGCACACACGTACACACGTTTATGTGGACCGCCGTCGACAATGGCAACTAGTGTTCAACTCTTCTTGAATTGTATTCTATTTTTACGCCGACAGCAAGCAAGGCAAATAAGTAGTGAAAACAAACAGCAGGCTGAGCCACTTCTACATACTTCTATTCCTTGAGCGCGAATTTCTCGGTTCTTTGCTAATGGCAGCAAATTAAGTTTCTTGTCCCTCGCAATCCCCGCGAGCGAGGTCTATATAGGTGATACGGGCCGGATGGATGGATAGATAGGATACGGGGGGCACTTGGAACCCGGGAACACGTGTGCGTGGGTGACACACACGACGCCGACAACTACTACGATAAAAGCGTCAGTACCATTACTGCAATACCTTTAGGTGTACCTCGTTCAAACAACAGTCGTAACCAAGTCATTGTCGTTCTTTATTGTCCTTTTGCGCTTTTACCTCATTTTGACTGTGAGCTGGCTGGCCTCCATTCTCTAGCTGCTAGCTGCCTTTGCGTCGGTGTAAGCAAATTTATGAAGTTTCTGTTGCCATTTGCTTCAAGATATTCGCTTACGCCCAGCGGGCAAAGTCCAATTCACGGCGGTCTGCAGTCATGGGTTGTTTTGCTTGTTGTCTCCGCCGGCAGCAGCATGTGGCAATCAAAATCAAGGGGGGGAAGGAGTTGGTTGAGGTGTTGCCAAGATTCTTAACTCGGCTCAGAATTCGATTTCCGCTTTGTGTCACTTTATTTTCGGCTAGCTCCTCATGTCATTCGCTCATTTGCTTATCTGCCACTCAAAAAGCTTTCAATATGCTTATGCCTTATATTTATACCTACAAAATCGGCTCATAATGCTGACACACCCAGCCGGATGGACTCGAAAGTTCTTTTTTAAATCGCTGTTCATCATACTGATTTTACTGGCAAGACTAATTGTGAGTAAATCAATTTAAGTTTCACTAACTTTGAAATCTTCTATATATGACATATTTATGGCAAGCTTGCAATGCCATAGAATATGCAAGTGCTTTTGCATTCTAACGATTAAGTTAAATAATATTAATACTGTTTTTATTTCTACAACAAATTTTAATTTTCTGGCAATCTTGATTTCTGAAAGTTTCTACCTAGAGAAGTACCAATGTATTTCTTGCTTTAATTGCCTAATCACTTGTGCGTGACCAATAAAGTCGATGGCTTTGCGTCCGTTTGATTTGCATAAAACGAGCCCGTACCTTACAGACATTCTGTCACACAGCCTGTCATCCCGACCGACAGGCCATCAAAAGAGCCACTCCCCAGTGTCCATTGAGTGTTTGCCGTGACAATTAAACCATTAAATGCGTTTTAGAATGCTTTAGAAGCGCTTAATGAGCGCAGCAGATGAAAAGAGGCTGTGCAGTTTCCACAAAATGCACGTCGGCTATGTGGTGTATTTACCCAAAAATGTTTGAACCGTTCGTGCCGCAGACAAAGCGAATGAGCCGCCTCTCCTCTGCCTGGTGCAGTGGACCAAAAAGTGGCACGTCCGTGTTCCTAAGTCCGAAGAGCCAGTCTGCAACTGTGCTAAAAGATAACTTACTCCAGCCACCACATATGTGTGTGCTGTGTGTGTGAATTGATCTTTTGCTCGGCGGCCAGCTTCAAAGACCGTGCATTTGGTTGGCTGTTCCGTTGGCTGGTTGGTCGGCTTCTTATTGAAAAGCGTTTAGGCCAGCAATGACGTGAGAAAAGAATTACACGCGGAACACAAACATACTCGTACATCATAGCCGGCATCGATGGGCTTCCAAAATAATCAATTACGGACGAAATCCGAAAAGGAAGGTGGTGTTCCAGTGAAAGAAGCCTCCATTGATCTGGGTCGTGTGTGGGAAAGTTATTCCCAAGATTGGATTCTAAAAGCTTTTTACCAGCTTAGAAAAATCCCGAAACTTTTCCCGAAATCCATCGTTTAATTTACCCCAAATGTGTGATAAACAATGGCCGAGCGTAAACAACAGAACGAAAATTTTGTTTAAAGCCATCATAAGACATAAGAGCATTTTGAACTTCTTGGTTCTGTTTGCTTATTGTGAAGCATGGAAACGCTTTTAATTTTTCGTTTGCACTTTAAATAATGTCCAACTTAAAGTTCCGTCGCCGAAGACTGCAAATAACCGCAGGAGGTGAGAGTGAAGTCACTGTGCTCCGTTCTGCGCATTCAAATGAAACGCATCATATGATTATTACTTAACCAGTTTTAATGGCCAGCTGAGGCTCCTCATCTCCTCATCGCGTTGCATCGATGGTTATGTCAACAGGCAACAAGCAGCAAGCAGCAGGCATTTCGGCATGCAAACAAATTTCATGTCTTTTGCCGTAAAATACTCGTATTTTCACTTTCAGTTGAGGCAAAAATGAAAACAACAGCGCCACAATAAAAATGGTGGCGGTTGCGGAAACAAAACAACAACGAAAGTTGCCGCACCACCTCGCCAAAAAACATCCTTTTTGACCAAAAGTCCAGGCTTTGGCCGAAAACCAGTCGCCGCGACTCGCGACTTGCGACTCACACTGACATTTGAGCCGGCGGAAAGGAAAAGATACAAAAAACCAACCAAAAATTGGTAATCGGTAAGCGGAGAGAAAACCCCGCTCATTTCTGGCCTGTTTGCTTGTTACATATTTGTGTATTATCGTTGGCCAAAAAACGCGTTTTCAGCCAAACGGACGCGGCATGGGGCACACGTGTGACATTCGATCTTCAACTCGATTGCACCGGCTATCACCGACTACCGACTAGTTGCTGGTGATGAAAATATTCCAGCTATTTCCACGGCGATGTTGCGTTTCGTTTTGCTGCTTGACAAATACTTAATGCGATTTACAGTTGGGTTTTTTCATTCACCAGAGAGCCAGGGTACGAGCCTGCCTGGTCAATCATCTTTCACATGGCAGCGTGTTGTGGCAACACCAGTTAGCGGTACAATGTCACCGGCGGAACGACTTGGAGGCAGTGAGTCTGGCCAAAACGTGTTCTGGCACACTCCGTCGCGTTTTTCACACCGCTGCGCAAACCCAAGCCCAAAGCCTAGAAATACGCAATCCGACGACGAAGAAATGTCGGCTAAAACCATGTAAGACAAATATTAGGCGAGGTGTTGCTGCTACCAACTTCTGGTCATTCCCATTCCCAAGTTGTTGGCAGAAAAAGAACCAGCTGGCGAGCTGAGAGCTAAGAGCCAAGAGCTGGAAGCCGGCTTTTGAATGGAATTTAACCCAGTTTGCTTTCTTCTTTCTCGATGGCTGGCTTGTTGTCTTCATTTCTTCATTTCTACCACGCCAACTGGCTTTTCAGTTTGCTTTGGGCGTCAGGGGCCGCTCTAAATGGCCTTTATTGCTATGGTCAGTTATAACGAGCCAATGGAGAGACAGGTGACTTTGTTTGAATATTTGCATGGAGCTGAAAACGGGTTAAATGGGGATAACATTGCACGCTCTATTGTCACGAGAACGAGCGAAGTATAATTAGGATTCAGGTTAAACTTATAAGAATTGTGTGTGCTGCATACCATTTAATTTACTTTTTCCTATAACCCATACCTACTATTGTTGAAAAAACTAAAATTAACCTTGACAGCTGCACTGACGTATACACAAATATTTTTAGACATTATGATACGGTCAAATCTTTTTAGCCTTATCTGGCTGAACATATATAAAACCTACTCTCGTGTTATATCAGCACAGTCAAGTACTAGGATTATAATTCAATGGGTAATCTAATCAACGGGCCAGCGAGTTTCGGGCCCCTCTTATCGGCCCATGGAAAGTTCAACTGCCCAAGGTCAAACTTATGATAGGGCCATAAAGATGCATCCGTTGGCTGAAGGGATGGAGATCCGGGGATCCCGAATTAATTAGCCAAAAGGCGAGAGACCGTGTGCATCAATCACCATAAACATTTATTAAGCCGACAATAGCGGAACACAATTGCAGATAAAACCCCAGCCAGCCCCCAAATAAAAGATATATATCTCTATATTATGCCCCAGCCGCAAACAGAGTCGTAAACAACGGCAAAAAACCATAAGCTCAAGTGCCGTTTTAAGCGATTTCGAATTTGGTTTTCATGTGAAACGAGCGGAATTCGTTGTTGCACCTTGTACATTCACACCATCACTATTTCTTTTTCCAGATGGTTTAATGGACGGTGGGCGGTACCATGTGTGTGTGGGCGACCAGGAAGTTTCCATTTTGAGGAGTGCAAATCAAAGAATATTTGAGGCTTCGAGCGGAGACGTGTGTTGCAAGCTGCAATTATCGGGGGCAAGACACGGTTTCAGATTTATGCAACCTTTTATTGAACTTGTTGGGTAATGTGGTGTGTGTGTGTGCCTCGGACATCAGATGATTATTATGGTTTGTGGCCGTGTGTTTGTGCTTTTAATTGTTAACGGAAGCCTTGGCGCAGTTATGTAAATCTTTTTGCTTTTGCTTGGAATGTTTTTTATCTGTTTTTTTGGCGTTTGCCGTTTTTTGTTTGCCATACTGCTCCTGCCTGTTGTTTCACCTTTTCCTTTGTGGCACATGTTTAACAAAATTTTATTTCGTGTTAAGCAAATAATTTAACAAGTAAACTGTTGTTGCCATTAGATGTTGCCGGGGCAGGAAGCAACAAAGGCAACAGCTGCAACTACAACAGCAACAGCTACAGCAGCAGCAGCAGCAAGCTCACGCATATTGCACAACTTTTAGTGGGAGGATGAGGTGGGAGCTGGCAATTTCTTTTTCCAGTCTGTTTTTTGTAACTACAGCAATTATTAGCTGTTAGTTGTAGGCAACATGGAAATTCGATATAAAATTGAAAAACCCGCGGTAAGAAGTGAGTGTTTGACGGAGGCGGGGACAATTAACGCATACTAAACTCAACTCAAACCGCTATGCATCACGAACACGCGGAAATTGCCAGTACATCTCATGCATTTATCAGCTAAGCTCGAAGTAATAATAATAACAAACATTGCATAATCAATTAAATCTGACAAGGAGGCCTCACTGCTATCAGCCTTCGAGATCACCTTCAGCAGTTCATTGCACGTTCGTTCGCTGTCTGGCAAGCTGGCTAGATGGGTTGGACGACTATCTGGCCGTCCGTCTCCGTCTATAACTAAGTATAGTTTAATGGCCAGTGTTATGTCACCGTCATCCCCCTACCCACCCATCCATTTTAAAGACCCCGTAATGCTGTTCTCACGAGCTGAGAGACTCTAGGACTCGCTTTAATGACATCGGACGACAGCAGAAGTTTACGATTACACGACTGGCGTCGTTTGGGCCATAAAAAGCATTCAAAATCGAACACGTTTTACATATTGAATTGTAACAATGTCACAATAGGAACAATCCAGCTATCCAGCCAGCCGTCATGTGTGATGACTCGGCAACTGGAGATTCTTTTCAGTTTCAGTTCCAGTTTGAGGTGGGTCGCATCTTAGCCCGTGCATACGCTTAAGGGTTCGTGAGCGGGGTCTTTTAGGAGCGCTGTTCCTACTGCTCACCTCTGAAATTAATAAACTGGACTACGTGCCTGCCATGGATACGGAATGGTTGTTTGTTTAGGTGAGGCGCACGACGACGACGACAAGACATTCTTGGCTGGGATCGAACCTGATTTGTTTATGGGCTTGCCCAGATGCATATTTTCCCCTAGATCTATTAAAACCTCTACACGGAGAACGTCGACGACCCCCGCCAAGACCCAAAGTCTTAGTACAACTATTACCTACCCGCCGATCCGAAGGTCATAGTTATTGATTATCGTATTCTTGGGGTATCAATCATTTGCGGTTGTGGAATGTGCTGAAATGGGCAATCCGCGCACAATACTGTACAAGATATATATACACGTAATGACTTAATAATTTGCCGAACAATATATTAGACTGATTTATAGTGTCCGAGTGCTATCTCTGTCTCGCTTCGCCTCTATTTGTGTACTTTACTTTACGATACTCCGCTATACCGTACAATAATAAAATTAAAAGCCGCTTAACTTGTTTACTTTTGCATCAATGGCATGGCAAAAGACATAATAAATGGGTTAAGCAAACACACTCTCACAAACGCACCTACAAAGCAGCAACGTCATTAACCGACCACGTTTCGGGCCCGTTGAGTGCCTCAGATAGTTGAGGGATCTTAGATTGCAGATTGTACGTAGCACTGGCACTAGCACTACTCGCGGAACGATTGCATGGGCATTATGGTTTTCAGTTATTTCGTTTTCTTTAATATTCGGCGCGGAAAAAACACCCCAAGGTAGTTCCGCAAAACTCTGTCGGCTAAATTTGAACGGGGTGCCTTAGAAAGTGTTAGAAACACTCACATGACTGAGCTCTTAATGTCTGACTCACAGGGGAGATATATTCACAAATTATAATAAAATAAGTGCACTGTTATAGTCAGTAGGAATGATGCAAGCAAACGAAATCAACTGTCTCTCCGTTTTGTTATCAGTTCTATCACGTAAAAGTTTTGTGCTATACTAGAGCCACAATCCATATTTATGAGGATCGCGCCATTGCCACCGTGTATTAGAAATAAATTAATCTTCAATACATGGTTAAGGCAAACAAATGGATAAATGTAACACAAAATCAATTAAAGACGTCTTGTTCTACATGAGCAGCAGCTATAGACGCCTCTATATATGTGTGCATATGTATATATACTAGTATGTATGTACATCGACAAGTCGCCTCCTCTAACAAACTGTGCTAAATACCAGAAATGAAATAAAAACAAAAACCGCACAAGACAGTGCAAGCTGTTAATTGGATGTGGCGACTGTCAATCGATAGGTGGAAGTGAAAAGCCAGAGCAGAACAGAACCGTATATGTACCAGTACTAGTACCAGTACGTATACCTCCCCGATTTCCAGTGCGTTTCTCAAGTACATACGTCAGCAACAGGGATTAGGGGTGTGCTGCGATATAATTTGACCTTAGAGCCACTAAATTGATCGAATTGGCAATTGAAAGGGGCTTCGATGGAGTGGGAAAACACACTTTTATCGAACAGAATGGCAAGTTTCCAGTTTTAATTTCATTCCATGACGGCGCCATACAACCCCTTCTTGCCACTAAGCTTTTTGATCGCATATGCGCGGCGAGTAAGTCATACAATTTAATTGCTTTTATCGCACGCTTTAAATCGCAAACATCAATGGCTGTGGGCTCTGTCTATTAAATTAGAAAAGCACGCGTGTTTGTGAGTACCTTTTTGCCTCAGACAAATGCACTCACACTCTAACGAATAACAGATGCATTTGGCCAGTTGTGACACGTCCCTGTAATTAAAATCAACATAAAATCCAGACACACGCCTTCCGCTGGCTTACCCATCCCCATTCCTCTCTTTTTATTAAATGACAACAACAAGCATTTCCGTTTCCATCGCTTTCCTCCGGCTATTTCACTAAGTGTGGCGCATTTGCCATAAGCGTCCCAGCGCCCATGTCGCCTCCATTCCACTTGGCCCAAAGACCAAACAGGGCAAGCCGATCCAATCAAGACGACTTGGGTCTCTTCGGATAGGATCGGTGCCCGTTGCATGGCGACCATAAAAGGGTCACTGGCATGCTGCTGGCGATTAGCTCAAGATGCCATGCGAAAGGGTTTTCGACTCCCTATTTGGCTAGAGAAAACTCAGACGATATGGGAAAGTTTTATGGCAACACGAAAATGGGGAATACTCTATCTTCACTCAAGAAAAAAGATTTATAGAAGTTCTAACTATCTGTGTTCCTTTATAAATTGAAACTACTTGTATCCATTTTGGATTCGGATCTTTATACCCGTTACTCGTAGAGTAAAAGGGTATACTAGATTCGTTGAAAAGTATGTAACAGGCAGAAGGAAGCGTTTCCGACCATATGAAGTATATATATTCTTGATCAGGACCAATAGTCGAGTCGATATGAGCATGTCCGTCTGTCCGTCTGTTTGTCCGTCCGTATGAACGCTGTGATCTCAGGAACTACAAAAGCTAGAAAGTTGAGATTAAGCATACAGACTCCAGAGACATAGACCCAGCGCAAGTTTGTCGATTCATGTTGCCACGCCCACTCTAACGCCCACAAACCGCCCAAAACTGCCACACCCACACTTTTGAAAAATGTTTTGATATTTTTTCATTTTTGTAATAGTCTTGTAATTTTCTATCGATTTACCAAAAAACTTTTTGCCCCGCCCACTCTAACGCCCACAAACCGCCCAAAGCTGCTACGCCCACACTTTTTAAAAATGTTTTGATATTTTTTCATTTTCGTATTGGTCTTGTTAAATTTCTATCGATTTGCTAAAAAACTTTCTGCCACGCCCACTACAACGCCTACAAACCGCCAAAAACTGTGTTTAAGACTCTCCTCCCTTCCACTAGCTGAGTAACGGGTATCAGATAGTCGGGGAACTCGACTATAGCGTTCTCTCTTGTTTAATTTTCTTTTAAGGCTTTTAGGGCTGGTAAGGATCGTGCATATCCCTAGATTGTAGTGCACCCTGCAGCAAGAGTATTTCAGCTACAGAGCCGACAAATCTCTGGAGAGATCTTTGGCACAAAGAGCTGCATTCGAGATCCACGCAATTTCCATACCCAGAACGGCTCGAACTTTGTCGGCTTGTTAAGTGCGCGATCGGGTACGAAATGTAATTGGTTTGGCGCGTTAATAATCAATTGGCGTTTACATTTTAAATGTGGCATGCCGCGGCGGCTGCGTTTGTTCTCCCAGCGAGACACCGAGGAATGCCAGGCAGGCCAAACGGAGCCAGCACTGCAAACTCTCCATTGAGATCGTGGCGACGTCTCAGCTTTGCCGTCTGCCTTTGATGAAGTGCCACATACTGCCCGTTGCCACAGTAGCCAGTCCGTATGATGGAAGACTCACGCCCCCTCCCTCCTGACCCTTTTCACCAACAGAGTTTTCGTTTGTGCAACTCATGTCAAGTGGGCCGGACTGGTCGGCGGCTACACGTGTCGCCCAACGTCATCGCCATCGCCAGCACCCAACTAGTTCTAATCGAAGCCGGATCGCATTACACGGTACAAAATTATATCATGTCGTTAACTATCATTTTAAAACTGTTCTACCTAGGTTTGTAGTTAAACTAAATATTTCTTTTCTGTAAGCTGAATCAATCTACTTGTCTTAAGATACGTCCTAGGATAATCTTGCAAGATAAGCAACTTATTTCCTGATGTTATTTAGTGAAAATTAGTCCATGAATTTAAAACTTCGAGCAAAAACACCACATATTTCAAGTGACAATCGCAATATGAACAGAATCAAATCTGCAGATCAGGGCATGCAAAAGCCCAGTTGTAATTTGAGACGTTCTGTTGGATCAATGGGATAAGAATTTGTTCTTAGTGCAGAAACCTGTTGGACTGGATCGATTGGTGGCGTTTCAAGCTCAAGTCCATCAATCAGCGGCTTGTTTAGCAGGTGAGTGAGCCATGGGCTGCAGAGCCGGGCTAAAATAGCTTTTTAATTGTTGCAAATATTTATAGGAAATTTCTCACGCATAGTCAAATCGTGTCGTGCAAATTACCTGGTTTCAGTTACCTGACTCACTCAAATGTCGTGCAATTAAAATCCAAGGATTTGACAATAAGGAACGAAAAGCTCACCTGAAAGCAGAGAGGGAAAAACATTTATTAATTCGGTGCTACGCGTGGTGGCAATGAACTTAACTTCATTTAACAATCTACTTTTGATAATTAAAATGTGCGCATAAATTATTGTGCACTTCGTAAGCAATCAGAAGCAGAAACAAAAAGTAAAAACATCACTGCAAACGCTCCACATAAAGAAAGTCGAGAAGAAAGAAACATAAAAACACAAAATAAACAATTTAATTACGCATCGTTTGCACATCGAGTGCGGGCCACACAAAAGTGAAATGCAGTTATAAACTCTCAAAATGAATAATCTTATATTGCTAAAGCAAACAAACAAAGATACGGCCCACAACAGTTGGCTGCACATTTGAAATTGGCCAAGAGAGCGGGCAAGAAAGCCCGCTTCAAATTCATTACGTTTTCTTATGTTTTCAAATGTGAGAAAATTTTTGAGATAAATTCCTGACTCTCACCTGGAAGTTTAATTCATAAACACGAGGGCAATAAATTATTTTGTATTGGAAAATCCTACGCAGATGCCTGCTGATGTCGCGTGTAAGTTAGTTCAAAAAGAAAGTCTGCACTATTATTGCTTTGTTTCGTTTTCCCCACCATTGTTAGCGGCTTTCAAAATATTTCTGCTCCTTTGACAAATTGCGGCAAATACGTTTCGAAAATAACTGAAAAACAAGAGAGAACGCTATAGTCGAGTTCCCCGACTATCTGATACCTTTTACTCAGCTAGTGGAAGTACGGGAGAGAGTTTTCAACACTGACAGTTTTTGACGGTTTGTGGTTTGTGTTAGAGTGGGTGTGGCAAAAAGTTTTTTGGCAAATAGATAGAAATTTACAAGACCAATACAAAAATGAAAAAAATATTAAAACATTTTTCAAAAGTGTCGGCGTGGCAGTTTTGGGCGGTTTGTGGGCGTTAGATTGGGCGTGGCAACATGAATCGAAACACTTGCGCTGCTTCTATGTCTCTGGAGTCTGTATGCTTAGTCTCAACTTTCTGGCTTTTGTAGTTCCTGAGATCTCGACGTTCATACGGACGGACAGACGGACATGGCCAAATCGACTCGGCTATTGATCCTGATCAAGAATATATATACTTTATATGGTCGGAAACGCTTCCTTCTGCCTGTTACATACTTTTCAACGAATCTAGTATACCCTTTTACTCTAGTAACGGGTATAATAAATCAGAAAACTTAGTCAAAACCGCGGACAATGACAATGAAGCCGATCCGCAGCACAGCAGCTTCAGCAGCGACATCTGCATAGCATCTTGTCATGTCGCTTGTCGCTCAACTTTTACAACGCGCTCCTCTCTGTTTTTATTACTCCATTGCTGGGGAGGGATATGAATGGTTGAATGCTCGGATAGTTGGATGGGTGTCTGGATGGAGGAAAGCCTGCGACATGTCAACTATTTCAAGGCTAAATCAGCGAGGCAGCCAGTCGTGTGTCAACAATGTTTCACCCTCGCCAACCAAGGGGGCCATTGAACCCCGGACTGCAGCTCGGATTTATGGAACAAGTCGGAATGCATTTGCCTGTCATTTCGTTAATTGAAAGTTGGTGACAACAAACAGCAGAGGAAGTCGGGACGGGCCTCTCGGTGAGTAATTTCATTTGGATATCCTTCATTCCAAGCACTCTGAATTTCACCCAGATGGAATGCAAACAAAATTGTACAAGCGGACTAACTAAAAGCAAACTCGCAATCAATTAGAACAAACAGAGGTCTGTTTTCCCAGGCCCATTTGGCGACTCGTTAAAATAGCTTACTCACAAACACCGCCGCACCCTCACTGCCACAAAAAGTGTTGCTCATTATTTTTCGGCCTTTCAGCCTTTTTGGTTGGTTTTTCTGCTGTGTTTTTCCAATGCGTTCGAAAATAAATAATAATAATAAAGTTGCACGCTACCCATACTCGTACGTGTACGAATTTAAATGAAGGCAAAACCTCTTTTTTGGGACATTTGCTGGGAGCAGCCGTCAAATCGTCAGATGCGTTTCGTTGCCTCATAAAAAAGCCAGTCTGGGCTTAGAAAATGCAACAAAGGAAAATAATAACATTTCGTGGTTTCTGGCGCCGTGACAAATTTAAATGAGCACTACTTTTGGGTGCAGTCCCTGTGACACCACAACAACGCCAAGAAAAAACGAAAAAAAAGGGCAACAGCATATATAGTAATTATAATGGGGTCATATATTACTAATGTGTTTGGATCGCCGGCGTCTGCCCGAAGCTCCGAAATGAATCAATGCAAAACTATGAAATGCATATCGCAACGACAGCGGCGCAGCAAAAGCAACAACAGTGACTACACAGTTGACAAGCGTTTCCCGCGGCGCACAGTGGGCCAAACCGATGAATTTTGGGGTAAAAAGAGAAGTACTATAAAGGGACAAAACAAGCCAATTTTGACCAAAAAAAAATCCCAAATGCTAGGATTTTTTCAAAATGGAAATTCCTATCAGCTAGTATTCTTTTGAAACTGCAGCCCTGAATCCATTTTCCATAATCATTCTTGTTGCCATTGTCTTATTATCATAATGGGTATTGGGAAACTAATTGTTGAAATATAAGATATAATTTAAAGACTTGTTTCAGTTATCATATACCCACTACCGACCCACTGTGCTGCAACGCTGGCGATGAATCAGTTCTACAGCGGATGGAGGCAGGGCAATCATCGTCGTCGTGGCGCAATATGCTCAAGGCCTTGTGTCAGAATTTTTATGAATGAACGCGAGAAGGCATACAATTTACACGTATTGAGTGCGCTTAAATGCTCCGCCAATCGCCGACGAGCAAAACTGAAGCAGATAGCTGAGATCTCAAAAGCTAAACTATTTGCCAGCATCCTCGGTGATTTCGAAATTCGCCAGAGTTCGCTGAAAAGCCAATGCAATGGCTATAAGATAGCGGGGTGCATTGAACTCCAGCATCGGACGGATCAACCAGTTAAGCAGTCAAACAAACGTTTAAACGCTCAACAGTCAATTCCATGCGACTCCATTCAATTCAATTCGAGTATCTGCTAAAAGCAGATATTACCAACTGGCTTTTGCCAGCCCGTTTGGCCGTTGCCTATTTGGTAGGATATCGTGTTGGCCGCGGTTCGTTTTTGGGCGGCCCCATCCTCCAAAAAGCGAGTGTGTAGCCGGTCACGTTTCAACTATCAACTTGAAATGGTTTTTTGATTGGCCATCCCCCCAGAGCAATGCCTATATAGTTCTCGAAATGCGGAAGTTATGTGCTAGCCAAGATTAACCTGCGCCCTCCTCCCTTCGTTAATGGCGTATATTTTCTAATAAATTTTCGAACACACTGAAAAGTACATTGCAGCGTTAAATCAATAAATTGCGACGGGCCATCTATGTATGTGGCCATGTTGTTGCTGGCTGGTGTTGTCTTCCCCATTAGACAACAGGCTGTGCAATCTTTAGTGTCGTTTGTCACCATATTTGCCACTGCAGTTGACACTGATGGGGGACCAACAACCGAGAACCACACTGCAACCCACCCAGACAGCCAGCCTCTGCGGTCAGCTCCGTCTGGGTCTATGTCTACACTGAGAGAAGTGCACTTTGAAGTCGAGTTTAAGGTAACACGTTGCACTGGGATCGTAGATCCCACGGAAACCACTTTGTGCGCTTTATCAATATGATATTGATGTGCATATGCAAATCCCCGGCTAATTCTACATTTTCCCTCAGTGCATTAAAGCCACCACCAAACTTGTTGCTGCCTGCGCCCTTCATTAATCGTGAAGCTGGTTGGGAAAATACAACTGTGTATGCGGTGATGGCATTTGATGTGATCCTGGCCCTGCGGGCTCTGACTGACTCCCCTGGGTGAGCAGCGCAGGTTTTCGGTTGCGATTCTGTTTGGTTGACTGGAATTTGATTATGCACCAGACAACCAACCAGTGTTTGGAGCTACGGGCATTCTGTACCATTCCCATTTTGAAACCCATTCCCATTTCCTATTTCCATTCCATGGTTGCATCTGCGCCAAAGCGTCGAGTGCAACTTGTCATTGTTTATCTGCTGTGGCAGTGCTCGATAGCTCGTTGTGCTTCTGCTTCTGCTCCAGCTTCTGATTCTGATTCCGCTTCCGCTGGATGGTGCAGCTCAGATGTTCCTGTTGCAGCTGCCTACAATGCAACATGACTTGGTTGTGCCATTTTCATTTCCATTTTCTTTGCCTGCCTGCCCAACTGCAGCTTATCTAAAAAAGAAGGGGCAAGAAGGGTTTGGCGAACCCGGGGTTCCATGTCTTGTCGTTCACCATTGCTTCTATTAAGGGTTTTCCCTGCCTCTGAAGAGGCGGCCATAGAAGTGCCCGCGTCCAAAGTTCTCCGCTGCTGCTGCTAATTAAAAGAGCCGGCCAGAGACTAGATACATGCGGGATCCACTCCGAAGAACGTACACGGAAAAAAAAAATTATTTAAAAATATGATTTAAAGCAAAAAAAAAAAAAATTTCTTACATTTTTACTGTACCCCATTAATTATCATTATATTTAATATGTGTGATGGTAGTCCAATGGTGACATTAGTTACTAGATTCCTTTGCTTGTTTCAACTATTTTCACAGTGTCGCTTAGTAAGTGATATCAAAGACAGGCATCGCCCAAGACAAAAACAAAACACGAACTGCAACTGCAACTGCAGCAACATCAGCCCCAGAAACGTCGAACATCCATCGCAAAGGGGCAGTGCTTGGGTGGCAGCCTGTTAAATGCATTTGCTGCCCTGACCCCTATTGTGACTATCAGGCCATTTGGCGGAAATTTAAATTTAATTAGAGCTCTGCCCAAGTCTGAGAACGGGAAACACAAACTCCGGGACTGGGACTGGGACTCGGACTCGTACTTGTTCCCGCAATCGTATCGGCTTGTTAGGACGGTCGTTGGGTCTTTGATGACTCTCAATTGAGGAATTGAACAAAGCAATATATTAGAAGACTTCGATAATATTTTTGATATACTGGAACAGAGAACGACAACGGATGCGTGGGAATACACAGTCAGAGCTATAAACACATACATTGTTGCTATACCAAATTCATTTGTTTTCTTTATGTCTCTTTATTTCTGTTTAAAGGGTAGATATTCGAGATGTTCACTGTCCCACGGATTTATGGTGGAAGATAGTATCTATATTCTGTATGGGGGTGTGCGCATTATAGCTGTCATTTTACTATTGTCAGATAGTTTATTTGCATACTTATAGTCGTTGTTTCATTCGTTTTGTTTCGTCCAATTTGCGCCACAGGCCGCTGATGAATCGCTGCTGGTGGCATGACGCAGTTCACATACCGGCAATACATATATTCATCTATGACCAGACAATCGGAAAAAGAGAGCGCCGAAAAGTACGCACTTGAGGCACTTAAAATATAATGTGATTGGGAGAAAAGGGAGAAAGGGTTGAAGAATAGACATATGATATATGCACGGATGGGTTCCTCAAGGGGAGCAACACTTTAAAGGAAATTTTTAATTTTAAAATGATCTGACACTCAGACAATTGAGTTATGACAGCTGGCTGAGTGTTTAGTTCTGTTAAAGTGCTTCCCCAGATGCTCCAACATGATATGGGATACCTAGATCCATAGATAGATACAATTCGGGCATTTCCAAGCCAGAGTTTGCCTGAGTTTCACCCGTTTGGAGAGTTCGGTCAATCAATTTGCCTCAACAAATTTGCAGCACAAATAGAAACGCTTAGATATTTAACCAAATGGTCAATTGTCACGCCAATTTAAGACGCCAAAGTCTCCTTTGCGACTGCCGCTCGACGCGGTGATATTTTCCCCATTCAACCCGATTTGTTTGTTTTATGCCGCGAGCCAAAACCAAACTGACCATGAAACAAACAGCCAGATAGCTCTAAGCGGCCAGTTCAATACGGAATATTTGAAAATATGTCTCTGACTGCTCTGCGCCGCGCTTCACCGCTTGGAAGGGTATATTAAGTTCAAGTGATTTGTAATATGGGAAAAAAAAACAACATTGTGAGGCCGGCGATTTTATTTACATTTAGTTGATGGATAGCTTTGGCTAGGGACCCCTGGATAAACCACAATTAATTACGATCCAGCGAGAGTCGATCGATTGCCGTGTCCCGGTCTTCGGCTTTGACTTTGCCTCCGACACTGGCCGATATTATCTAGACCTCGTCTCGAGTTTTTTGGAAATATTCTGGGCATTTGTTTTTCAACTCCAACTGTCAGGGATAGTTTTTCAAATAAACACGCACAAGCGTTCCCCTCGATCGGTAGTTGTAGTTGCGTTTTTCGCTGGAAATCATTGGGGGAGAGTGCTTTCTTTTTGAGCGATGCGTGCCTACAAAGGCGCCCTCCGAGTTCAATGGCCGCGGTCAGCCAAGATCGTTTGTAAGCCCCATGGGAAGGGGGTAAACCATTGGGTGTATATTGTACATACAGTGTGCATATGTTGGGCATAAAGCTGCTTTATCCTGGGGATGCGGTCTAGGGCATTTTACTATGCTTTTGTACTCCGATTCTGTATTGTGTGCTCGCCATTCATGGGCTTTTATTGTTTGCATAGCCAGATGTTTAAGACCGAAAATGTCGTTAATTGACTTACTTAACTCTCCACTCCCACAGAAAATGGCAATTAGATGACTTAATGCTCATGTGGCCAACTGGCTGTTTGCAAAATGAACGAGTTAATTGAAATTATTCCGATATTAAGCCACCTTGCGCAAAGTTTTCCTTTGGGCTTAATTGTTTGTTTACACCTAGAAAGATAAGTAAATTTGTGCTGTTTCGCTGTTTTGCTGTTTACGATCTGGAATATGGAGTGAGAACAATAAAGTATGCCACAATCTATATATAAAGCCCAATTTATGGGTATGCACTCCCCAAATACACCCATTCTTTCCTGAATATTTGCATAGCCAATAAAGAAGGCCCCAAGTCTGACACATCGGACAACTGACAAAGCCAGGGAGCACAGTCCATGGCGAATGGAGCATCTTCAGGGCGGAGTAGTGGAGATTAAGTTAATTACAATTTCGCGCTGCTCTGGCAAAGTCAGCCAACCTGGCCAAGCTGGTCAAGCTGTACATGCTGGCAACATGCAACCAGCAACTTGCAACATTTTAGCCATTGCCACTGAACTTAATCGCTGGGCCAGGGCAGTGTGGGAACGCCTATGCCATCGATAACTATATATATATATACATTCGTTGACCAACTTTTGAAGACACCAAACAATACCCAGTGCAAGACGGTACACCCATTCTTCCATTCATAGGTCGTCGACGTCGGGCACCCACGTAGCAAAACAAAGCAAAAAGCGAAACTAAATCGTGATTTATGATGATTATATTTGAATTACTCATTGTCTCTCACACTCCAAACATCCCAGATTCGGCTTCAAATCGGCCGAACATTTGGCTCTAACGAACGATTTTATTTTTATTTCATTGCAAATAAATAAAAATCAAAATTGGGACTCACTGGCAGTGGTGGTGCCCTGACCATGACCATGTTGCAGCTGTTGCAAATGCAGTTTTCCAGCGAATCGTGTTAGAAGATCTGCTCTGAGGTGGAAAAGGCACCCAAAAAAAAGGGAGCTCGAGTGCAGTTTCTCTTTGGCTCCCCTTCGGGGCCAAGTTCTTCGTCGCAGTGCATTGGGTCTGGGTCTGTAGGGCGCCGGGAAAGTTAATTAATTTTCCAGCGAAAGTTGCCTTAATTAATGCACATCAGACTGCATTTTGGGGGCATCTAAACTCGCCAACCATAAACCCTCATCCACGGACGGCAACCCCTTAAGCCCCTTAAAGTTCATATTACCAAAGTCCTGGCATTTGCTGTTAGCAGCGTTTTAAGTTACAGTTTCACTTTTTAATTAGGCCCCGCCCGGGCCAGACGTCTATGCAAAGTCGAATAGAGAGCACCAGAGGCAGCCCATGGAAAGGAAATTTTAATTAAACAGTCTGCGAGGGCTGGCACAACCAGCAACCAAACCAAATAAACCAAATAAAAAGCACATCGCACAACAAACTCCCATAGTCGGAGTCACAGAACTGCGAGTGCTGGCCAGTTGCGAAAAATGTTTCAAAGGGCTTGGCCCGGAAAAGGAAGCGGCCCTTTTCAGAGAACAAAATACAAAAAATAGACTGTACTGGAAAAATATCTCTAAAGCGCTGCCAAGTACTCACCAAAGATTGCTCTAGGAAGGCCTAAAACTTACAACTATAAGTAAACCTCTAGAGCAAGTCAACAAGTGAAATGTTGATTAGTTAATAGTCGTAAAGGATGATAATATGAACGTGCGATTGCTGGTCAGTATCCAACATAGAACTGAAATAACTACCAAGAAGCCCAATACATTTTCACCACTTTTTGTCGGCAGTTTACATTTTTGCTTTCCGCAGTGTAAGAGCCAGCGATGAACTAAATCATTTGCAGACCTGAGTGAGGGATTCGAATAGGGCACGGCATTCAGCTCGGCTCAGATCGGTTTGGCTCGCTTTGGCCGGGGTTCCTGGTTTAATAGCTTCGCTCTTGGCATTGAAATATTTATCATGTCGTGCTAATATTGCCCAGAACCTCGAGGACTGGACACGCTCGATTGGACACTCGGATAGGGCGCAGCTCTGAAGGAGCTGGCCATAGTATAAGCCAGGTCGGTTGGTTGGATGGTTAGTTGTAGTTGTCTATCTATGTATTCAAGAGGCCCCGAACTCCTCCTTCTTGGCTGCTTCTTGCATTGCCTGTCATCATTGACACGCGAATTGCAAAAGTTAATTTAAGTAGTTTTGGCCAAAAGACGACAACACGGCAAGTCAGCCAAACTGCAGTGCACTCCCAAAGGCCCTGCGCTTCGGCTTTGGCTAGTCATGGGCAGATTTATATGGCCATTTGGCTAATGAATTGCGGCCAGCGGCGCAGGAAGAAATAAGAGCTGATCCATGGGCGCACATAAATCATGAGAACTTAACTTCGTTGCTGCTTTTACAACTTCGATTTCATTCCTGAGAAGCCAGATCATCGATGAGCTCGCCGTTTTTATTTTCTTCAAATGTTTTCGTTGTTATTTTACCAGCCACAAGCGGTTTTGTTTGGGCCCGCATCAGTTGTTGTCTTCGAATGCCATTTGCTTATTTTTGTTGGCCATCTCGTCGCACGCCATGTGAATTATGTGGGAGTTTTTTTGGCCCTGCGCAAACATTTCAATTCGAATCGTTTGTAATTATTGCGCAAATGTGACAAGACAAACAGTTTGCTGAACACATGTTTGTGAGAAAAGCAAAACCCCGAGTAAAACAAAAGAAAAAAGCTAAATGGATGGCAAGGTCACAACAACAGTGAGCTGAAACCCTTTGCAAAGGTTTTCGGGGATTATGCTCGAAACAAAAATGCGGGCCTAAAGGAAATGCCCAGAATATACATGTACTGAGTCATCGCCGTCAAAAGATCTTGCCAAATAGGAAATATGCATTAAGATCACACTGCTAAACAAAGCAAGTCCCCACAAATTAAGGCAACGTCAAGCGGCGTGAAATGAAAAGGCAAAATTCAAAATAAATTCACGAGACGAATCGCCTAACTAAAGTTGAGCAAACGAAACCAGACCACATCTCATAAACAAAACATATTTATATCGAGAATCTTCTCCGAGCATCACATCTGATCCGTCAACCGGGCAAGTAGCACGGGCATTTATTACATTTTTGTCTCACAGAAAAATCAACGTGAAATATTTGGCACACATTCAACCAAGAGAAGAAAAAAAGCTAATGGGGCACGCGACGTTTGGCGGGGGCCTGGCGTCCCGATCAATAAAAATAGCCACTCGCAATCCGCGGCAAGACGTGGGCGAGCATCATCATCATCAAACCCAATCGAAATCATCATTATCGCCGGATGATGGCCCGATGGAATGCCATCTATGCCACAGTTAAGAGGCAAACACAGTGCAAGGACGTCCCAAGGGGCCCGTACCATATCATCTCAATCCCCCCGCGTTTGGCTGGATATAAAAATATCTTCTTCTCGGTATCTTTGCTCTGCTCCAGAGGTGAATGAATCCGAAAATATTTCTGCACGCAAGTTGCGCGCGTAATTGCACGTTGCTGCACCTCGCTCTCGGTTATGGGAGTCACTCAGGCCCCAGACTTGGAGTCTTAGTCGCAGACGGGGAGTAGGAGCCAGATTGGGATCCAGACTCTGTGGGCTTAGCGACGGCATCTTCGGCTTAACCCACATACAGGCAAAGTTCCCTTCGCAACACATTCCTAGCGCTTTTACCTTGACTGCTGATTGGCGGCGGTATCTAACTGGATCTAAATGGAGTTGTGGGCTTCAGTTCTTTGAAACAGCTTTGGACCACCAGGATCCACTTAAATAGGGAATGTGACACGAGACAGCAAAAAACCTCTTTATATGTTTTATTTTCATACTGCACATCCGGAAAGTAACTAACTGTTACTTGCAGGAACAATTATAAAACATATAGCATTCAGTTTGTCAAAAAAAACTATAAACTATTTTGCCTACTATACTGAAATACCCAGTCAGATTTCCTCTTCTCGCACACAAATGTCCCAGTTTATGGGCTCTAATATGAAAGTCATTGACTTTGGCCCGCTCCGCATTTTTCGCCGACTTGGCTCCTCGAAAATCCAGCAGCTCGTTAGACGCATTAGGGCCTGGGACATCACTTCCCTGCGGATGACATATGGCCAAGTGGGGATCTGCTTGCCTCCCAGCTCACATACCTGTGGTGGCGGCGCGTCTTATTAGAATTTATGATCCCCATCTTTTTGCTTTCTTCGGCGCCATCGTTTCGTGGACTTTGGTTGACTTGCTTCGCTTTCTGGCTGGCTCTACCCAGCTGGCATTTACTCTTAGTTTATTATTTATCAGGCACTTTATGGAGCCCCGAGCAGCACACGTATATATTTGCATTTATAATTTCAAATTGTTTACGGCCAAGCGTGAAAATGCCTCACAAGACAACAAGAAAATGGCAAAACTGCAAACTAAAAAAATGTACAGCAACAAATCTTTTCTAATGCATGCGTCATGCACATTACACAAGAAGTGTAATGAAGAAGTGAATATATTCACAACTTGTACGAGAGTCAACTAATTGAATTCGATTATTCAGCAAGCCCTTGGGGTGGAAAAGTCCCGGATTTGCATCAATTTTCCCACCCGCTCAGCAGTTTATGAAGATAAATGCACAACACAGCTGCGGTCAAAATCAAAGCAGCTTTGGGATAAACTGTCGAAAAATGTAAAAAACGGGTATCTGATGTTTGAACAACTAATGAACCTTCAATTGGCTTAATTATGAAAACATTTGGTTAATGCATGAAGATTAATTTATGACAAATTTGGGTGGCCGTATCGCAAATAATGGGACAGCTGATAATAAATTAAATTACCTGTCCCTTAATTTCGCACAATCAACAATCGTGGGCATGTGCAAATAAATACCTAATAGGTTCCGCTTATCAATGGAAATCGTATTTCGCAATACACCACTGCAATGACTAAGAGAATTCTACTTCACATCAATAAATCTGTTATTAATGAATGAAACGCTACGATGGATGCCCACGTAGCCGAAACAAAGCCCAAATATTTGCATATTTCAAAACCATATTTACGAGCTCGACTCCAATCAATTAACGCATTAACATGGTTTTATTATGTATCACATTCAAATTGGGCAAATCGGCGGTAGTCAGTGCGAAACTTGTCCTCGGCGCCATTACCAAAAACAGCGAACTACACACAAATGTTCAACGTGGGCGATCCTAAAGTGAGTGAGCAACGATCGGTATGGTAAGTATTATAACTTAATTAGCTGGCTAACCATTTGCGCGGATGCTTGAATGGAAATCAAATATTTTCGTAGCTTATGGTTAAGTGTTTACGGTAAATATTTAGCTGTATATATTTTTGGGCCATTGCATAACTTGTTTTGTTTGCAATTTCTTTTAAAGAGTGCAAAATTGATTTGGGGTTGTCTTCGGAGAGCTTTTGTTATTGAAATCTTCGCTTTTCGGCTGGGCTGATTAGTGCTTTAAGCACTTTTACTTTTTCCGATCCAAAGACAATGCCTCTTGATATGTAAATGGGGTTTCAATTTCAATCTCAGTGGTGTAGGCCCGAGGGCCTAACTAAGCAAAGTTTATTTTCAACTTTTACACCAAGTGTTTTTATTAATCAAGCGCAAAGGTAAGATGCGTTAACATCCGAGGAAAACTAATTGGGGCGCATCAGGGCTTCTCTATAACGAATAGGGGGTATTTCTGCTGAATATGTTCGGTTTTGTGTAAACATTTGCATGCACATCAAAAGTAACTGTAACCGAATGTTTTCCTGGGCAGCAAAAAGCAACAAACAACCAGCAGACAGGCAACAACAACAGCAACCAAAGATCAAAATCATTTGAAAAATTGTTTGGCGAAATGGTAAGACCAAATCGAAGATGGAAAATGTGCAGCATTGCAGCGGGAAAAAAAGGGGGGGAAAAACGAGTGGCCAGCGGAAGAAACAAACCAACCACTCCCGGACCAATGCAGATACTGCAGTTGCAGTTGCAGCAACTGCTGCTGCTGCTGCTGCGAATGTTGCTGTTGAAGTTTCTAAATGCCGCCGCGCACCAATTCACCGACAGTGAGGCAGGCACGGGCAGCGAGAATGCAAACTTTGCATAATTTATGGCAATCAATTTCGCGTGAACATCAACACGGTTGCAACGCAAGGAGATACAAAGCCGGGCTAAAAGTAAAAAGCAAAGATGGCGAAAAAGAAAAGAAATTGTGGCAACAGCAACGGCAACGGCAACGGCAACTGCAAGCCATCCGTCTATCGAATGCCACTATCAACTTATTTAGTTCTACTTAAATGTTTACTTTCATCAATTCGCAACGAATGCGATTGCCAGCGGTGCAATGTCAATTGGCTGCGGATCGGATTGGATTGTCTGATGTAGCTTTTTGGTCACAAAACTATAGCTGGTCAAGAGCGACTAGACTCTCTAGTCGCCTCAACAGGATGCCCGCCATCGCAGATACAGATACATTCACTTTGCCAAGTCCGCCGCTTAGTGTAACACCTTTCGAAAAAAAAAATCGTGCAAAGGCAGCCGACTCTGGGGAATATGATTTCGCCTGGCCCTAATCTAATTGCCATCGCCTAACCCAATTTCCTAGTTCTCCAATTGCAACTTAGAACTTTCACTTGCAGTCTTGGCTGCCACCCACCGAATCACCAAACTACAATTGTCTTGCACTTTCGAGAGGATGGCTTTGAGGTCTCCTGGCTCAAAATACGTATCATTTTACATAATAAATTTAATGCCGAACAATCCGATCCCCTTTGTCTGCAATTTTGTAGCCTGCCATTTGCTCACATAGAGGTAGTAGAGACAGGTGCCTGCCGCATTGTGTCTACCGTAGTTATCAAATAAATACTAAGCACTTTAGTCAAACTCTACTCTACTTCCATTCTGCTTGAGTGCCGTCTACACTGGCGTTATGCATTCACCGTTGCTTTTGGCCCACTTACTAGCAACACTTACTTACAAAAACTGAAAACTTAAAAAGAAAAACTTGAACGAAAAACCAAGTTTTTCCTGATTTATGTCCGAACAAATTGTGTGTTGGTTTGGCGTTTTCCGTATGCGACATGATTTAAGTAAATCATGTTGTGATTTTGAAATACATTCAGCCGCGGACAAATGAAAACGGTTTCTCTCCGATTAAAATCAGGAATATGCCGGGGTCGTTATTAATTTTCCCACTTATGGACGCTTTCCCGCCTGATTAACCCCATCTATTAGAGGTTAAAATCCGCCAACTTCTATACATCTTGCAGCTGAACCGCGTCATTTACAGTTGGAACCCGTTGCACGCAATCGATGGAAATAGATGGAAAATTGTGAAAAAGTTTTAATCAAAGTGGAAACGCTTGCTTCTCCGTTTGATATCTTTCTCGCGGCTGCCTTGACACGCAATTGAATTGGGCAGCATCAGCAGCTCCGACCCAGGGCCAAAAATAAATCTCGAAGAGATTCTTCATTTCGAAATATCATTGGGGGGGGGGAAATTGGGGCCAAAAGCGTGGCTGGCAGTCGAGATGAAAATCCATGCGTGCACTTGACGCCGCTGAACCCACAAATTGGTCGTGTCATTAGGCAGATATTGATTTGAATTTATTGACAATTCATTTAACTTTAACCGAATGATCGCAGGCTGGCTTTCAATTATTTTCCTTTTTTATCGATAGGGTGAAGTTTTCGCTGCTGCTTCTGCTTCTGCTGCTGCACACATTAATTGTCTGGCAGCTGGCGCATTACAATGCGGAAATGCAGTTGAATCGAATGGATCCGAATGGAATGGAATCGAACGCACTTCACACGCAAATAAACAGGCCGTTGTTGGTTGGTCTGGAAGTTATCTTCGGGATGCACGGCAGCAATTTATTCTTCATCGAGGGGTGAAAAAAGTGAATTGAGAACTGGGCATATTGAATGGGGACCAGCGAACTAGGAATGGCGGGCAGTTATGCAAATCAGCAGGTAGTCTCCCCGGAAAGGTAGAGGAATGGCCCCTTAGGTCGGTCATTTACCGCAAGTTTCGCAAGTATCCATGAGATACGCGCAACTCGCATGCAATTTGCGGCATTAGAATATGCGCACATGAATATATAGAAAGACACAGAAGGATCCTTCCCACTCTTGTGTTGTGTAGCTCCAATGAATGTAAGAGATTTCCATTTAACCGCAGCACTTTGTGCACATTCATTAGACAACTGAAATATAATTGCAAGAAAGGTTGCCTTTGCTGCTGATGGGAAAGCTGGGGAAAATAATGGCAACAAATAACCGAATAACGCCCGTGGAACACAATAAACATTCACGAAAGAAATGTGTAAATATCACTTAAAGACGAAAATGAAAGTGAAACCGTTTTCATTCATCCATTCAAACATATGAATCTGAAAAATATATGAGAAAGTTCAATATAACTCCGGAGAAAGAGTTGTCGTATCATTCAGAAAAGCTTGGTGTCACATTGAATTCAGTTTCCACTACCATTTCCCATCGATTTGTGCACCTATCCATCTAGATAGCCATGTACTTTCAGTACCAATGTCACTGTTGATTGCATAATCACCTGACCGTCACTAATTCCTACGTAATTGGAAAGCCATAATGTCAGAGTCTTTGTCTTGCCGGTCGTTTGGGGTCTCCTCCCATCGCATCATTCATCGCATCATATGCCATGCACCACATCTGGTGCAACTTATTAATTTTTGGGGCCAACAACCGTTCCGAGCTGTAAGCGAAATGCCCAAATAGCACCTCACACAAAGCAGCTTATACTCTTAAGTGTTGGGCCGAGGCTAAAACTAAACGCTATTAATTTTTACACACGGTTTCACTGCAGTTCGGATGCGTTTTTCATGAGCTCTCGGCTCGGAATTTTATAGCTCCCAGCCAGCTAAGCTGCAGTGGCAATGGTTTTGGATTTTTGAGTCAGGTTTGGTCTGGTGTGGTCTGGTCTGGGCCATTGTTTTGCAATTTTGTTTCAATTCAGTTTATAGAGAAGGGGAGATGCGGCAGCATGATGATGATGATAATGAATGATGAGCCGAACAACGACCACAATACTATTGAGTAATTACAAAAAATTTTAAAGTTTAATTAAAATTGTGTAAATAATCGCGTTTGTTTGGCTTTGTTACCGTAGGCGGGTGTTACTGTTGCGAAAATGAAAGTGTCATGAAATTATGATGCTCAATTGTGGGAACAACAGCTGTCTTTTGAAAAGCTCACCGCCTGCCACTCGATAAATTTCAAATGCTTAACATGACGAGGTAATTTATCTGGATGGATCCTATTAGAAATTGCAGGGAGTGAAAACCAGCAAACAGTTTGATCACTTCATTTTCGTTTGTGCCAAAATATTTTTTATCTAAAACATACCGCTATCACAAAGACCCGCCTATGAGCAAGATATTTTTCATTGAACAGTAGGCTAAACAATCAATGATTTAAAAAATGAAACCAAAAATTGTAAAAACTAAAAGAGTGATTCTTATGTTTACCCATGTGCGCAATTGTCGCCTACCTTGTAAACCTCCGAAAAAAATCCCGATCCAATTTTCTCCTTGACGAAGTCATCCACGGAGTATAATGCTGAAACGGCGGTGCGCAGTGCCCGACAAGAGCTGCCGGTGACCAGGCGATCCGATGATATGGTCCGCGTCACGGGCGCCGGCGGAAGACCATTTCCGATCCAACCGCCGTTGTGGAGAGGCTGATGTTTCACTGGGGCTTCTGCGGTGCCGTCCCCATTGGTCGATGCTGTGGTGGTCGTAGCGCACATACCCGCTGTGCTCGGCCAGATGAAGGGGGAGGAGGCCGAAGAGTCCACCTGGTCCACCGATAATCCGCAGATCTCCGACGGCGGGCCGGGTCCACTGTGCTGATTCAGGCTCATGTTTATCAGCTACGACGTATGTTGCTGTCGTATCCGGATGTGTATGTGAAGTTGGTTTTAGATTGTTTTGGCGTTGGACGACCTTGCCTTGCCTGCTTGTTGGGGGTGAGGGATCTCTGGGGATCGAGTTTAAAAATGTGTGGTTTGGCTGATGGCGGGGTTTTGGGCTACACCATGGAGTCGTCCATGATAACACAATAGTTGGAGGATTGACGCGACGGTTAGACGGGCACGAGTTGTTTAACGGATGATATTTTTAGTGTTTGTTTATGGAACGCAGCACGAAACATTTATCGGACTCATAAGTCCCAGTTTGACGACTTTAAAAATTTTGAAACAGAAAAAAAATTGAGAGAACTATCTATCAATCACTGTTTGCTTGCTTGGTAATAGAAACTTGTGTACTTAGTTGGGTATTTGGAATGTATTTGATTGTTCTTCGATTCTTGGCACGTTGCAGTTGTGGAAGCTGCACTGGAAGCGCTCGCAGTTGGAAGTCTGAAAGAAATGCAGGCAGAGTTTAATGTTAATACAATTGAATCGAACTCGTCGCTCTAATGAAATGTAAATAAATACGTCTATACAAAGGTATATATTTGCTCAAAAAACCAGCGAAGCGGGCCGCGTGATCAACATTTTTGTGTTTATTCTTTTTGTAATAGGGTGCAAATTAAAATACTTCAAAGAATTCGCCTTATTTTCTGTTGTCACGCGCCGCTTAAAGTAATATCCCAGTGCTAGCAATAAATTCTAGAAAATAGGAACATGAGATATTAACAAAGTATAAAGGCTCAGAAGTCAAGACAAGGCCATTTATAAAGCCCTTATAAAAGCTAACAGTTTAATATTTTAAATGGTGAATTGATTAAGACCAGATCCTTACTCCGAAAAAAGCTGATAAGTTCTTTCCAAAAACTTAAATCTCTTCATCAGATTAAGGTACTACGAAATTGGTGCTCTATCAAATACTTCAACAGCGGTTTTATTTATTTATCATTCAAGTTTTGGTAGACGTTTTGCATTAGCACATAGCGAAAACACATCGCATGCTAACAAGAATGAAATAATCGACCCCGCTCGAATTTGCTAATAAATATTCAGGGTCAAAGTCGACTACATTGGCAGCGATTTGCTTATCAACGGGCTCTTGCGGTGATAGCCGCTTAATATACATATGTATGTGTAGGTATTTTTTGCCGTTTGATAAGGCAACCTTTTCAGGTGCGATAAAACACACGAACTATTATTTTCACAAAGCCAACCGACTTCATTTTGCATTTGCTTTTTTCGAACTAACAATTTAATTTACCAGCAATTTGGTTATCATTTCGCTTACTTTTGTCGTCGTTTGTCTTCGTGGTCTCGTCGGGAACTTGGGGGGCAAATGAGTTCAGTTCATCAGCAAATAATTGAGATAAACACGATCACTAAAACCTTGGCCTCGAGCTTGAACACTACGTCTGCTTTGAGAGGCCTCAAGGAGTTACATTGGGCAAGGGAAGTCGGTGGAGAGTTCCACAATCGGAAAAACACCACCACCCACCGCGAGGCACTCAGTTTTACTTCTGAGATAAGTTCGGAAATGATATAACCAAATATTTTGCTGCTATTAGACTGGCGAACAACGGCAACAGGTTGGAATTTTTTGATTTGCCATTTCTTATCGCAATAGCCACATATATTTGGCGATAAGATACTGAGAAAAAGCTTATAGGCGACACAAAAATTGAATTTGGCTCGTAAAGGATCATGCGAGTGGCCAAAAGGCGATCATGCCTAGAGATAACAGCACAAAGCCTCAACTCACAATTAAAACTATAACAAAATAATTACACCAAATTTCGACATATTGATAATGATAGAGGCGATCGAACACAGAGCTCTCACTTTTCCGCTACAGGCCAAAGTCAAAATAAAACTCAAATTACCAAGCACATTTTTGCACTCGGCAAATAAACGGGGAAGTTATGCGAATTGGGATTTGCTATTTGCCATTTTCTGTGTGTCTTTCCTTCTCTTGCGAAATGTGTCCAAACAGCCAGTTGAAGTCAAAGCCGGCAGCAGGCCATAATTAGGGTCAATTGCGGCTAACCGCCGCCAATCGACGACAACGAAAGCTTTTGGCCAAATGAAGCGGCCGGGGAAAAAGTGCTACACTTCATTAGGCGCCATGACAAACGAAGAGTTGCAGCGAAAAGTGGGGTTGTGGCTTCGATTTAATAGCAACCTGGCCCACCGATTACCCAAGGATCGTTTTCAGCCACCACGCCCCCAGAATACAGTTGTCCAATTACAGGCAGGTCTTTGTCAAATTATCTTGTTTTGAGATGTGAAATAAAAACGTGCAATCTTCACAGTCAGCTGTGAAAGTTACCATAAAACCTAATGAGTTGCAAAGTACAATTTTTTTTTTTTAAATTGTAAACATTAAAGTCGGATATCATGGAGAAGAGTTAGCTGGGAAGAGAGTGAACTTCATCGATAGGGAGGGAAATCCATTCCGTGGCCCACAAAAATGAGTTTAGCACGCTCCGCGAAACTCAGTCAAGGCCCCAAGCAACGATTTTCGTTACCGATTTGGGTGAGCAAATCTATCAAGATCAGAAAAACACTTAAGCGGTTGCTTTTATTCGACTCTTGCATACATTTTCTCATCACGTTTTAAACTATGTATCTCGTGTGGAAAACCGCAGCAAAGCATCAAAATATTTGTGTTTCAAAAGGAATGGCAGACAAACAAAGGTCAGTCGGCATCCGTGGTTGTTGCCAAACATATGGAAAATAGATGATGGGCCCCACAACGGAATTCTGTAATCTTAAAAGTCAACAGTTCCACGAAGATTTTATGCCCTAAAGGCAGGTAGCAGCTGAATACAATTTGAAAATCTAAAAAAAAGAATAGGGAACACAAGGTGCAATAAATTTTGGCAATTTTAGAAAATACATCTTGTGGTAGCGCAACCCCTCGAAACTACAGAAATCACGTTCAATACAACAGATACGCATTTCTAGATGAACAAGTTGTCTTGGGCATAGAGAGTTTCCATGTCTGAAAGTTGTAGAGCCAAACTGATTTAAGAACAACATTTTTTTCTTCAAATATTAACTCTACTAATCGTCCAAATTGGAGGCTATTTATTAATACATTTGCTAAAATGTTAGCTAGAGAGAAAACAATGAAATTAATTACAGCACACCACTTATCTCCATTCGGTTTCGATGGCGTTTATGGCATTTTCCAAATCGAATGTTAAACCGTTAACCGCCACAAGGTTCGAGTCAATAAACCGCTGCCGACTGCGGTGACTTTGTTGCCGTGCTGTGAGATCAAGTTGCATTTTAATGGGGCCAAGGGTCGTCGTGGCCACCACCGTCATCATCAGCAACTCATAAGCCACATCGTCGTATCTTCGCCTACGTAGACGCGTGCCTGGAGAATTGTGTGTAATACACACTCCGTCGTTACAGCTGAGCCATTAAAGAGGCATAAATCTTGGTTATGAAATTGGAAATGATTTTCTGTGCAGACACTTTCAAGTAGGGAGCATACCGCTCTGAGAACTGATTCGTTCAGGAAGTGTCTTGCGCTTAGAACCCGAAAAAAGCGTTAATGAAAAGGAAAGTTGGTCAGCGGCAGAAAAAATGCCACTTCATGCCCACCACCACCGCCGAGAAGAAAGAAAAGCAAAGACAAGGAGAAGGCGAAAAGAAGTCAAGGCAGCTCTAGAAGAAGAAATTTCTATAAACAAAGAGATGAGACGCCGAGACAGAGCAAAATTATCAAAAAACAACAAAAACCGAAAAACAAAAAAAAAAGAAGTGGAAAATGGGACATGGCACACTCTTGGGCCCACAGAAACAACAAAGACTGAATGAAATTCATGTCGTTGTCGCGCTCATAAATTCTTCTACGCCTATATATCGCTGGCTATCTGAGAGATACAGATACACCCACACTCGAAAAAACTACCAACTCATTCAGCCGGGGAGGTGCTGGCTGCATCCGCTATATACCTTTGTATATGCCTACTTATAAAAAAGAATCTATGTAAATTTTGTGTATTTTGAATAAATTCCAAGCCCATCGAAGGTGTGAGGCCAGATATCGTACAGTTTTGTATTCTCAATAGTATAGGGTCTAGAGTCTAGACTCTACAACAAGTGATTCACGCAACGAAATGGAAAGCGAGGAGAAATGAGTATACAAATCTCCCAAATAAATTCAAAGGCCTTGGAATGTTCGACTGAGAGCATAAGATAAGCTTAATTAGCCGGGCAACCAAAATTTCACTTTCCTTCGGTACAGAACCGTCGATTTCTAAACTATGTATTTCTGAATGTCTAACGATTACTGCGCCATTTAGGCATTTCGACTAATTGGCAGCCATTTGGCTTTCGGGGGGAGGGCACTCACGTGCCGACCATCGATCTGCAGCAAACTATACGCCTTAAAAATAAAATCCACTGCCTGGCGCAAATGAACTTTAGGATCGAACAAATCCAACTAGATCGTTAACAAAGAAACCAAATGGGTTTATTTTCAGCGTCAAGTGCAAGTCCTATAAGAAGATCGAACAAAACAAAACACTTTATGAATGCAGCTGAAGGAGGTGCAAAAATCGAGCAACAACAACTAGAAAAAGAAGGGCGCGGAGAGTGACACCAATCGTTTCTTTTATTTTATTTATTTTTCCCCTCTATGCGGGCACACACAAATGAAAACAAATTAGCTAAGGCAGCATTAACGGCCGGCTGCCAAGGGCGGAAGTATGGGGGAGTTTACTGTTAATTGTATAAACACCACGAAGACCACAACGAAAAAAAGCACCACAAAAATGCAGCAGTAGCAACAGCCAACAAACAACCACCAAACCGGCAAAATCCCAATAGGGCAGCTGCATTTCGGCAGCAAACCCAAGTGGAATGTGCATTCGAATTGGGAGCTATAGCTTCTCGATCCCTGATAATGAGCCGTGAACATCTGTCGCAGTTTTACGTGGAAAACTGTCTTTCCGCTGAATCGGAAAAAGGGAGAAACTGAAACTGGAGAGAGCGAGTGCTGGGAAAACCAGCACCAACATCGGAAGCATCTTCATCATAACTTGCAAATGTGTTTGTGTTATTTTTACATTTCCGCTGCTTACGAAAATATTTACGCTCCCCTTCGCACCAGACCTTCCCCATTTCGAATTTTAAATTTAAAATTCCAGACGCTCGCATACACGCACGTGTTAGAGATGAGCCAGATTTCCGAGTGCATCGCATGGTGACAACAGGTTCGATTCAAATAAATATGTAGATGATACAAAAAAAGTGCCAAAATTATTTTTGTCTTTTAATCTCGAGAAAACCTTGACAACCACGTTGTGGCAAGATGCAGGGAAAGCAGCGGGTGGCAACTTTTGGCAGGCAGTGTGCGAATCCTAAGGTCAGGCCCATCTCTAGGTTGCTTCCGCACACAGACACGCACGCACACCGCGATGGGACATGCCAACAATAGCAGAGCTAATCCATTTAATTCTGGCTTTTAACCGATTCCTACTAATACTATTTATTTACCCGTTCGGTTTTGGCGACTGCTTTCTATCCCGCTTGCACTCTCTCCGTTCTTATTGCCGTGTGGCCATAATCCAATTATGCATGTGTGTATGTGTCTGCTCTCTATTGCAATTGCAGTTATTCGCATCCGCCGTGGTATGCAACCCACACACTCGCACTCACGCACTCACACGCACCCGCAGACATCCCAAATGCAAGGACCGAAAATCCTGAGCGTCAACAAAATAAATATAGCTCTTGTGTTTTAAAATAGGTTTTCACTCGATTCTGCATTTGCTGTCTCGTCTTGTTTATGTGCATTCGTTGTTTGTGTGTACTTGTTTTTTTGTTAGACGCGATTGTCCATTCAACATTTTCACTCCGCCGACGCAGAGCAAAATTATAATTGTTAACCGATGCACTAGCACTGCTTGAATGGGTTACTCCCGATGATCCCGTCTGTAATGGAGCTAAAGATATGTTGGCTTCATTTATGTCTGCACTCGCGAAAAAGCGTCCACAAATTAACAGTATTTCGGAAGAGACGCGCAGCTTAACATCCGACTTTGTTTTCAGACTCGATTAGAGTGACCATTATGGGATGGTGCAAAAATGGAAAGGCCACTGCAGAGACCATTTAAAAATACCAGATGTGCGATAATTACTATCGATAACAAGCACAATTTCTTAATTATAATTTAAACTAATTATATAACGGGTTTCCGTGTTTTATTTAACAATTATAAAATGCGACTACTTCTTCTTGATGTACTTCATGTACTTCTTGGCGTTGAAGTTGTCCTCCACTTCCTCCATGATCTTGACCTTCTTGCGCGGCTTGCGGGCCTCCAATCTAGATCTGCGCTCCGCATCGGATAAAGTGCTAAGGTCCAGCGGAAGCTTATGGATGGAATTTGTTAATTATGGTTCACGTAAACTTTTAGCTGCTATAATTACCTTGATAATCTTCCTAGGCTGGTGATAGCGGATGTTTATCGTGGATCCATCGGGCTGAACCACTACAGTGGGATATAGCCGGCAATAAACCGAGCGATGCAGCCTGGTTACCGCCGTCGTGGCCGATGAGATGCAGCGTATTTGCTGAACGGCCTGGGCCAACTGTTTCAGCAACATTTTAATTGATAATCACAATATTTACACGAATTTAGCTTAATAAGAGCTGCACTAAAACTGTGTTTTTTTCAGGCAGCTGATAGTGTGACTGAAAGGGGGTTAGAATTAAATATTCCTTAATAAGTTATCGAAAGTTTTGCAGCCCTGGTTCTTTTTCAACATTACGAGGTATCTCCAGCTGTGGTCACACTCGAACCCAAAGTGTAAGTGTTGGTGCTGAGGCAGAAATTCTTAATTTCTCCTTTAAAATATAAGTACGCTAGGTTAAAACCTTGAAAAAAATAATAAATCAAGGCTCACAGTTGGGCCAAAACAGCGATTTATGTGCAAGCCTTGATGAAAGGGCTGCAAACGCGCTTTTAGTTTGAAGGAACATCCAGGCACCATTGAGGATAGAAAAAATTACATAATATTTGCGAGCATAACTCGCCGTGCGTTATGCCAATTGTCTATTATTAAAGAACCAGAGATTACATTTCAACTAACGAGAAAATCGAGGCACAGCTGCAGAACACCTAAAAGCCCCGTACCACCTTTATAAGCCCAATAACCTAACCTCATCCGCTTTTGTTGTTGTCTTGCAGTATCTGTGCAGAATGGCCGCCCGCCGCATCGCCCAATCCTCGATCAACTGGTCCGCTCTCGCCGAGCGTGTGCCCGCTAACCAGAAGAGCAGCTTCGGCGCCTTCAAGACCAAGTCGGACATCTATGTGCGCGCCGTGCTCGCCAACCCCGAGTGCCCACCCCAGATCGATTGGGCCAACTACAAGAAGCTGGTGCCCGTGGCCGGACTCGTCGACAGCTTCCAGAAGCAGTACGAGGCCCTGAAGGTGCCCTATCCACAGGACAAGGTGTCCTCCCAGGTGGATGCCGAGATCAAGTCCTCGCAGAGCGAAATCGATGCCTACAAGAAGGCCTCCGAGCAGCGTATCCAGAACTACCAGAAGGAGATTGCCCATCTCAAGTCGCTGCTCCCCTACGACCAGATGACCATGGAGGACTACCGCGACGCATTCCCCGAGAGCGCACTCGATCCCCTCAACAAGCCCACCTTCTGGCCCCACACCCCCGAGGAGCAGGTTGGCTACAAGTCCAAGGAGCAGCTGGAGGCTGAGGCCCAGGGACACCACTAAACCGGAGAGCAAGAGGAGGACTCTGACTCTTCGTTGGTCGTCTGTTCGATTCGAAATGTAATCCACGTTGAAGTAAATTACCCAAATTAAATTCATTTCAAATGAGAGTTACGTTGTCTGATATTCTGGATATTGGAAAGAACGTGTGCCCCAAAATAAATATAAAATGGAGTTCACGTTTTGTTTTAAGATAGATATACCTAAGGATATGGTGTTTATAATTCAATTTAAGGAAAAAGTTTAAAGGAAATTAAGAAAATTGAAGGCGAGTCGAGTGACTACTCCTCAATTTTGCCACAGCCCAATGCACTTGCGCTTTATAAGTCTAAGTTTTAAGGAATTGCACAAGTTACTGCCACCAAACTAATTGTTTTACTTTAAAATTTAAACTTAAACTTTGCGAAGTCAGAAAATTCAAATTACGAAGCGGCGATTTGTGGTCGACTCGGCTAAGCGCGGAATGTGTACCGGCTAAAAAAAACGGGTGCTAACTAAAGCTCCATCTTGTGGGCGGTGGCATCATAATTTCCAAGGATGTAGGGCGCTGCCATCCTGATGTCTAATGCCTACAAGATATAAATCGATAGCCATGTGTAGAAAATGGAATGACAACTCCCGACATGTGTAGAATGACACTTATAAATACCCCAAAATATTTTATTTTCAAATTGCGTGTAGGCCCGAGGTATATATATTTTTATTTATAAGAATTCTTATATATAACACCCGCTCAATATTGCCACTCCGTTGGACAAGAATATAATTTAAATTCTACCTTGGTTTGTGTCCGCACTACAAGCAGTATATTTTGGATTTTTCCGATCGCCCTGATCGCTTCAGTATATTTTTTGAATGCCAGCTGGTGTATTTCGAAAGTTGGCAAGCTGCCACTCGTCCGCCTTCTTCCGAGAGAATTCAAGCAGTGCACTCTCCTGGCTCACGAAAATCCGTTAGAAGCTCCAGTCGTCGCTCAAATCTCGTTTCTCTCCCCATCTCTGTCCATCCCGCTCCCCTGAGCGCATCTTTCGCGAGGAAAAAGCCGCAGCAGCGCGTCTTAACTTGTCCGCGAAGTGCACCTTCGTGATCGCGGCCGCAAATGCCGCGCAGCACGACGCGATCGATTCAGTCGCGAGCGAATCGAGTTGGAGTGCAAACGTCTCAAGCGGAATCTCAAGTTGTAGCGCCAAACGCAGCGGTCCGATCGGAGTGTACATGCCTGTAAATCGCTAAGATACAAAGTTGAACCAAGTTGGAATTTGCCACCAGTCGAAACCAATCTCGAATCGAATTAATATACGCGCCATTTGCATAAGGCGCAACTAAAGACGCGCTTCTTTCAGTAACGTTAACCCACTTTCTAAACGACCAAATGAAACCAAACAAAAAAAAAGAAGAATAATACTGCGACCGATATTCAGCAACAACGAAACCAATTAACAGGCAAATAATGCCGAGCAAATAACACCGAAAAACGTGCAAGTGATTCATGGTTTTTTTTCTTCCAAGTGAAGTGCTTCGGTAAAAATCGAAACACACATACTGCATAGCTTAAAAAGCGAAGCTGGCTGGAAAACGCACTGGAAGCGATAACGATACCTGGAACGCCCCCATCCAACGACTGCCAGTCAGTTGAAACCGCAACTGCAGCAGCATCATCTACTCGGCCAGAAACAACAGCAAAAAGTACGGATTGCAAACAGCCCGGGTAAGTTACACCATCGTACAAAAACATCAAAATCTACCATAATGGGGGTTCATACACACACACACAGCTCGCAGGGAGCCTTTGCATTCCCTTTCCTCAACGACTGCAAACGGCTTAACAAGATGTGGCTAATACACCGATCAATAGGCCTGCAAAAGTACAACACAGCCGACGCGAGTTAGAATGCATTTCATGAGGTATTCGACTAAGCAATACCCTATATGTATATGTACATATAAGTATGTTTTTCTTTTCGTGAAACGTACGTTAAGCAATTTCCCGTCATAAATCATGAATCGATCAATAATATATTAACGAAAAAGCATCTTGACTCAATAATAATTTCCTATTACAAAAATAGGATTTCCTGGGATAAGACTTTATGCTCAATTGAGTTAAATTTAAGATTTTAAACGAATAATCCCGAAACCAGTTTCGGAGTGTTGGAGTACATACTGGATTTAGGAACTCGAAGTCAATATCTGACTGAAACAATACGTTAATCCGATTAAAAAAGTGTGATCAATGCCCAATCAGTTTAATTTCTGTTGACTCCCCAAAAGGAATTTATCAAGAGCGAAAATCATAATCCAAATGGACTTATAACTGCCAAATCGGAGGGCCTCCCCAACATGTCCCAAATAAGGAATGCCATTGAAATGCGCGTCTCTTTGGGGACCTTATGTTATGGGGCATGCATTCCATATTTCATAATCCGCTTTCTGGCAGCATAACTTTTAGCACCTTCGAGCTCCTTTGCAGTTTCGCAGTTTCGCATTTCACCGATGCAAAGACACACACACACTCACACTTTACACCAGAGGGGGCTATAATTTCTTTGGATAATTATTACTCGTCTGGCATATTTTTTTGCTGGCATTTTAAAACTGTTTTGACCGGCGCTGACTCTGGGAAATTTCTTGCGTTAAAGCCACAATTTCGGTTTTTGTTGCTTTTTGTGCGCTCTTTGGCATAAACACCTCAACGGATATGTATTTTTCTTAATTTAAATAACTCAGTTTAGAAATTTCTCCTTTAGCAGCGCTAAGTAAAAAGTGCAACGGATGTGTGAGCAAAAAAAAATTTAATGCTTATATGTATGTATATTGATGTCATTTGATCTGCCCTTTACTCGATTTTCGACAATATCTGCTGCAAACGGGTTTGGTTTCAGTTATAAAACAAATACGAGTTGCCTGGGAAGTCTTAGGAATGCAAATAGGGAATTCGAGATGCTCTTGGTAACGAAAGCGTTGACCGATCTGGAAAGTGACAAAGCCACTGGTTTAGATGACTCAAGTCCGCCAATGGTCGCGTAATAGAATTTACACATGACTCAATGTGCTGGCAAGAGTGGAAGCATTTGGATATTTTATTTTTTGGGTTTCCGTTCATTATTGTTTTGAGAGGACGAGAATTTAAAGAATTCTTTTTCTCGTTTGATGCCAAATGAGGTCTTAACTCTACGACTATTGTGTATTACTTAATTCCAAGTTTTCAGTTCTTTGTATTATTTTGTATGCTTTTTACACTAACTAACACTAATCCCGTTTAAGGGGCTAGTTTTCAGAATAACGAGAGTTACGAAAGAAATTCATCAATCCATAACCAAACAAAAAACGCTTTGTTTCAATAGGATTTTATTCAACTTGGCAGTTCTGCCGAAGTTGTTTTTTCAATGGCCGGCACATGGGACCGTCCTTTTCTCCCCTTTTCCACTTCTTATGGATGTTGTTTGCCAACTGAATTCGAGACGTAACTCATAGCCAATTGCCATGAATGAAATTCGCATTTCATTACACCGATGGCCGGTTGGCTGCTGCTTGTGTGGTTTTCCACAATCCACGACAATAGCTACGCACGTTCGCGAAAACTACAAAGAAAATGTCAATAAAGTGCGAAAGGAGACGGCTGGGGCTCGCCAAAAGATACAAAAAATGCGAAAAAGAAACAGAAATTGCCACAGAGAAACGTGTTGCACCGCCACGGGCTTGGTGGCCCATCCCCATACCATACCACACCATACCATACCATACCATACCATACCATACCATACCATACCATCCCATATCATACCATACCATTCCATCCCAGTTCGAATTGAGTGCAATCGTGATACAAAGTGGATGGTGCGGCCAGAGGTGCCCGTAAATTCGAATTAACTATCAGCTAGATACCCGTACTTTCACAAAACTCGTTCGGACAAATGGCACAAATATGAGCATTTTATTTGCTGCACTTTATTTTCTTCGTTTTATGCAATCTATCGAGATTTTTCATTTGTTTGTTAGTGCGGCGCATAGTTGCTTTATTAGCAACGTGCCAAACGCAAGCAAGCAGAAGGCAAATCAACTGAACAAACAAGAAGTTTGTAAAGGGAAAACTGCATTTTGGCACGAATTTTTCAGGGGAAGCGTTACGCAGTACATTTAACGAGAAATAAGCCCCGCAATAATTATGCATCCGAAGCCAACTTTCCACTTTTCCTTCAAACTACTCAGCATTTCCAAGGCACGCACCTGCTTTTGTTTTATTTCTATTATTTTATATTATATGTATTAAGTATACATACATATATCACTGTGTGCGTCGCTCATTGTTTATCAAATGTGTGTCTTAAATTGTTTGCTTTCATTGCCGTTTGCATAATAATTGAAACGATGCAGATTAAACGTCTGTGGTCATGGACTTCAGTGCCCTTTGTTCGCCATATTTTGCCATCAGCAGCCCCAACTCATCTCCGCTTTTTCTCATGCTGAGTGGGCGATAAGCGAAACGTGATTGATTGAATACAACGAGCTGGGAGAAAAGCGATATGACAGGTCGGGGACTTCGAATGGGTCTCGCTCTGTCTGAGTGTCTGCGTCTTATGGGGGTGGCCCCCATCCTTATCAGTTGCCTCCGTTGCGGGTGATTTATCACAGGTTTTGGGTCTCTTTCGATCAGCAACAGCTGCAGATACTGCTGGCTGATAATTGCAAACTTGAACTTTGCGAATTCGTGTTTTCTAATCTGGGTTAAAAAAGATTTGACGTGATGTTTACAAGTCAGGTGTTTGTTTTTGAATTTTGCTTGTGAATTGTCATTAATTTGTTTATAACATAACATTTTCTGTTTATTTGGGCTGTTAAAATAATTACTAAACAACACGTGCTTGACTCAATTCTTACTTTTCTTTAAGACGCTTTTATCATCCATAATAGTAATTATTATTGATCTAAACAAAATGCCTCGCGGGTAAAGATGGTTACTACAATAAAAGCAATTACTTGCCACCAATTCTTTCTCTACGATGACAATTGTTTCCTATTTATGGCTGCTTCCGAGAGTTAAAAGTTCAATTTCCTCTGACACCCTTCTTTTTTAGCCGCAAAATAAATAAATAACTCAAGGCAATGATAATTTTTTCCTTATTCGTCAGTAAATCATCGGCTTGTAGTAAATTTTTCGCTTCTCTCTCTGTCTGCATCTGTTGGCCGTCTCTTTTTCGCCTATCTTCTTATTTTGTGGTGCGTCAAGCTGGCACGACAGGCGGCGGGAGAAAGTTTTTCTTTTTCTTTGCCAAACTGGAGAAATAAAACCAAAAAATTAACGCCAAAATAAAAAACACAAACAAAGGTGAAAAAACGCAACAAATCTGTTGAGTGTGCAATGCACACATGTGATTATATATCCATACTTATATAAGCTATACAAGACATTGTCTGGGGCATTAAAAACGCATAACAATTAATTGTTGAAAAAACAATCAGCGACAGCAAATGAATCAAAAGTAGATGACACTCTTTGATATTTGCGATAAAACCACAAAACAACACCCCACATGCTAAATTTGAATGGGGCTAAAATGATGTTTTGGCCACCAGCTTGTTATTTTTCAACAAGCATTCCACGCATGACCATCAAAGTAAATTACTTAATTTATGCCTCAAAATGTGTCGTCGAGCGGGCGGCACTTTCTACCACCCAACCAAAAATACAAAGCGGTTCTTGCGTAAGCGACTTTAAACGCATGCAAAACGCGTGCAGCGAAAGCAGGGCAAACTTTTGTGTACTTATATGGTTACATCAGATTCCCAGTGACACGGGGTCACTGGAAATTAACTGATAAAAGCTGGGCGAGTAGCTCAATTCTTGGACTTTGCTCCCCGGCAAATCAATACCAACTACCACATCGTAAATAATTGAGACCGCCCAAGCCAAGGTCTGACCCTCATTATGGCCTTATCAACTGGGGGAGCTGCACTTTTCCGGCAGCCCCTGCAATTTATGCCCCCGAAAATGGGAAAAAGTTCTCAAGTACCAGATGATCCCCTGAAAAACGGGCATAAAAACAAATTTAAAGATTCCAAATTTCCCATTTCTATTTTTAAAAGTCCAGGGGAGCGGAGCGACGTTGCCTGGTTTTTCAAATTTATCTCCGTCCAAGAAAGGCAGAAAGGGATTTCAATTAAGCGAGATATTCAAGTAGCTAATAAAGAAATGTGTTTGCTATCTCATGGATATTGATCAACAAGAGAATTCCATTAACCATTTAAGCTGGATGGAACTTTTCACAGATTGCTCAGGGCTGACTGTTAATGTTAATTCAATTATATTCAGTAAAAGTAATTTATTTTTTCGACTCGGAAAAGGCGGAGAAAGAAGGAAGGCTGAAAATGAAAAATGAAAGCGTTCTTAATTGCAAGCGACGACACGTCAGTAGTTTTTCTATTTTTGTACCTATGTACATAGTTGGTTTCTCCTACGCTTACAATATTTATGGGCATGAAATGGAAATATCTTGCCAGGATCCTCGCCATCAACCTTAAAAATTTATTTGCGCATGCGCAGCGTCTGGCACGCCATTCAAAGTTGTATCTCATGCGCATGAACAATATACGTAAATGTATCTCTATCTGTATCTGCGACTACGATCGCTCTCTTCTTTCACTCCAGACATTTTCTAATAATTGAAAAGCAAAGTGTGGCCACGGCAGCAAATTGAATTATAATTTCAATTATGAACCGTTGAAAGCGGAAGAAAAGCGAGCAACAAAAGCGCCTATTGAGTATAGCCGAGTGCGCTGTAAACTGTAAATGAGGTTGCTGGGGCCACAGATTGTTGGATGCCAGATACAGATAGCGCCCATATACAGTGCTAAGCATGTCAATCAAGAAGAACAGTAAGTCGCTGCTAGCCCTAACGATCAGCAGCTCTGCCCCTTGGGGTCCAGCACGATCTCAATCTGAATGCCAATCTTGGCCAGCATTAATTGCCACCTAATGGCCGAAAAGTATACGCCATGTGGGTCAGGTCACCAGTCAACGAGCGGTGATTGTCACAAATAAATATAAAAAATGAGCTGTCAATGCCTGGGCTCCGGCTACAGGTCGTAAATCTAATAATGCCATATGAATGCATCTTTGTGCGAGGCAGACTTGCATAATGTTTCTCTGGCCGACTTAAGAAATGTTTTCCGGCTGCATTGGTAACCCCGGGCGGATGAGCAATCCATCAGAAATCACTTTCAATTGAGGCAGGTTGGCAAATCGCATTCGGTCTGGTATTTATGGCCTTGAATTGTGGTCAAGTCGGGTCGAGGTCTGAGTGATTTCATCGCACTGCCGAAGAAAAAGGTAACAAAAACGAAACGCCAAGTTGTCAACAGCTTTTGCGGCTCATTATAATTTTCGCTACAAAGCCCGATGACTAAACGCAATCAGGTTTTGTATGCTGGCGTAGTTGTCAGTTGGTTTTCGTAAGAATTTCCGATCTGCGATTGTCGTTTGCCGTTTGCCATTTGCTTCTTGTCTGCTAATTGACCAAAAACAGCTGCCTGGGCGATATCAGTTCGCTTAGATTGGCTAACCATTAAGATTCTTGCTTCATCGCCCCACCTGGCGGCGCCACTCGGTACTAATCGAATTATTAAGTGTTGCACTTGCTACCAACCGACACAATGCAATGAATAATCGCATAATTATCTGCCTCCGATTACGAACTCATTGAGCCGTGGTCCCCCAACACAAACAGAGGCGTTCAAGGTGTACAATATATAGCTGGCAAGATTTCCTTGTTTACAGCCAACCGATCGAAGTTGAATTCGAAGTCGGACCAGTTCCGGCTCCACAAATCAGTTAGCCTGACTATTTATCTGGTGGACTGTACTGCTTGGTAATGGCTAATAATTGCAGGCCACGATTTCGCAAAATACAAAAAGAAAGAGAGCCGACCGAGGAGAGAGTGATGCACTGGACATCGATGGCAAACGCCAATAAAAGCACGCTTAATCAATTCGAAAAACAGCTTCGATTGGCAACAATTGTAGCCGCTCCAGATCGCAGATCGACGATTTATGGTGCATGGTAGTTGGGGATTTGTATCCTCCAAAGTCACGTCCAGGAGGCCTAAGTTATATTGATGGCTATTCCCAAATCGCTCCAAATCGAACTCAAATCCGTGATTTAGTGAATGCCTTTTAAGTCCCTCGACAGCACGTGCATCATTGGGGCATGAATTGCCAGGCGTGCGGTGAATTTCCCTGGCATAATTCCTCAACTGAACGTTGGTAGTTGCACTCGGCTTTTTTGAGCCAAAGCCGCTGCAGTTGGTGCTGCATTTGTGTGGGCTGTTCTTGGCCTGGAATTCGGACTTTGGACGGGCAAACTTTTTGGCTTTGTGGCCGCCACAAGCTCGTCGTAACTGTGGCTGCACGGAGAAAAAGAACGTGTTTTCTGCAGTCTTAAATACCTATACAACTAACACCACATCTCTTTGAATTAATATTACAACTTGTTTACGGTCTCACGTTAAGTTACTTAAACTTCACTATCAGATTTCTATTATTCAATTGTCTTTAACTATAGAAGCATTTATAGGATTTGTAATCTATTGAATTGCCAGTTTCTCGCCGTGTATGTGGGTGGGCGCTTATTGTGGCAAGTGAAAACATTTTGAAAGTCGTTTTAAGTGGCACATGGAAATGTTTTCCATGTTCTCGCTGCAATCATCTGCATGATTGTGTGAGTGAGCTTGTATGCCTGGTAACATGGAGTAATTTTCCATTTCTAAAATGTGCAAAATGCGTTGACTTATGGCAGCCCAAAATGGTGTAAATAATTACCACTTCGAGTTGGGGTCAGGGTCGTAGCCTTTTGATTACAATTTAAGCTTGTTCAAATATGTATGCTTAGGCATTAGCCCAAATCAAAAACCCTACTCTTAAACTCCCTATATTATTAAGTCCATTATCCAATTTTCAGTTCGCACTCCGCCAAACGCTATGAAACATTGCCAAATGCAACGCCCAAGCATATTGAGTCAGCCTGTTGCTCACTTTTGTTTACCCAACAATTAGGCACAATTACAGAGTTGTGCAATTAAATATTGAAAACTTGTTTATTTGCTCAGGCTTCGGCTTGTAGGAAAGAAAAACTTTGCCAGCTCCACAGAGACTTCCTTAATTCCCCGGCAAGCATGGAAATATTTCGAGCAATCTTTGATGAAAAACAGTCAACTTTTGCTTCCGTTTCGGTTATGACAGCCAAGCGAATAAGGAGGAAACTTTAAGACAAATATTTTGTAATTAATTAATCAAATTAAACGTAAACGTATTTTATAACAACTCAAATATTTTCGGTGTGACCAATTTGCAGCATTTAAGCAATCAAATTCGATTTGTTGCAATTAGTGGGGCTTGGTAATTGAGAGCGACAACTGGAAATTATGCAATTGATATATGGGAGAAAAAACGCTCAGCTTCAGTTTTAATTAACGCACCAAAAGTATCTCTAAGATACTTACTGCATTCATGAATCTCGATTTGGGCTTAGTGTGTGAGCAGCTCTTTCTGAGTTTTTTTACTTCAGTGCTCACATAACAACGACATAAGCCGATTTGGGTGTTTTTCTTCGAACTTCCTGCTCATTATTATGACAACATCCATCCATTAGACCCATAGATCCACATTACTGGCAGTCCGACGCAAAACTGTGCCCACGAATGAGTGACTGACTGAGTGAGTGACAGTTTTGCAGCTGTAAGCGCCAGATTGCATCGAGGTTCTCCCCCAGTTTCTTCTCCGGATGAACGACCTCGATGACGACGGCTTCTGGATTGAGTTGCACTGGAAGCTAAGATGGGAATGAAAATAGAAATGGGAATGGGGATCATCCAGGGAGTCGGCGGCATTTGAGTGTTTTCAATTGCTACTGCGGGGAATGCGACCCAGGCTCGCCATTAGCATCATCATCCTCTTCAGTTTTTGCCCTGCCTCGTTTACCGCACTTAATGCATTTGGCCCTTCGGTGGAGCTGAAGTCCAGGGCAACGACTGCAATTATGCACTTGGATACTCCCTTACTCACCAGTATTACACAGAAAAAACAGAGGTGTAACGCTAAATATTATATCAGTTTATTAGCACCATCTTCCTGGGAATGAACTCCCAAAGCTTTTGTAAATTACTTTAAAAAGTTTACAATTTCAGGATTTGAACATTGAAAACAGTGAAATCAGTGAATAATGAGGTACCTATACTATCAAAAAAACACTATCATTTCATTGGGAATGAAAATGAAATTACCTATATATTATGTGTACATGTGTAAAGTCGACCAAATAGAAGTCAACTATGTTTTGGAAGAACTTTGTTAATATTTTGAAATACTTGGTATCTTCTTTCTCTATATATACATCAGGTATTCCGATAGAGGATCATCACTTTCCTAAGATTTTCTCAGTGCATGGTGGCTCTCGATTGATTGGGCTGACATGCATGCGTGCAGATCGAGGCGTTTGTTTTCCACATGCAAAAGGCCGCACAATCAAAATATTTTCCCATTTTCAAGCCCAAGGTAGCACACATACATTGCGAGTAGGAAACTTAGCAACTGAATAAAAATATAAACAATGGTTGGCATTATCAAGGGGAAGGCTTTTGGCAGTCATCTAGAGGTCATTCTTGTGGAATTTCACAATATCTCCAACCCCCCTCATGAATATGCATATGTTCATCGGATCTGTGCTGAAGATTGTAATCATTACGATGATCAGCCAATGACCGAACACACTAAGAGTTCAGGCCAAGCGATTTTGTATCTCTCTTTTTTTTTTTTTGCATTTGACTTCATGGCATGGGACTTCATTATCGCCGCTTTGAACAACGGATTTTGTGTGCCTTTTTTATGCTCTCCGCCAAAGCGAAGCGTTTTATGCTCCGGCTCTTGACCGGTTTGTACAGCTATCGAACAGCAGCAAAAAACAAGGCTGAGAGCAACAAGTTGCCGGCTAGCCAGGGGGCCGAGAAAAGCCGAGAAAAAGAGCTCTGAAATTAAAAGAAACGGAGTATTTCGCAATGCGACGAGGTCGAGAAGGTGCCCCCAGATAAAGGTGCAATCAAATGTGTGCTACCAACTACTACTGAATGCTGGCTACTGGAAAACCTATACCAAAACGAGAAAAACACGACACAGATATTTGAGAGCTATCATGCCAGAGGCCCATTAACCTTAGTAGCCGGCAAAAAAAATGGTCAATGCTTCATGTTGCCGTTGGCCAACATTTAAAATTCAAAATTTGTGGCTTGTGGTTTGTGGCTTTGTTTGTTGGCTTATTTACTTTGGACAATTACAACGAAGGCTAAGGCCATCCGCGGAGAAAGAGACGGCGTGCGTGGGCGCTGTTAAGTCAATGTTAAAAGCGCAGGCTGGCCAATACTTAGTGCTAATAAGTAAACACTCCAAAAAAAAAGAAAACATTAAAATGAAATGAACTCTTATGTCATAGACCAAAATAGCCAATCGAAGTGGGTAGAGAAACTGAAGATATAACAATAATATTATAACTTCCGAATAAGTAAGTGTCATCCGACGTAATAGGTAAAAAAGTAGTTGAAGAGATCTATGGCTCCATGCTTTCCTGGCTATGTTTTCCCTTAATATATAATATATAATATATAATATAAAGTTTAAAATACTTAATTGGTCGTAGTTTTAGGATTTAAGAAAAAGGATTGTATTAATTTAGATATTTCGTACAGAAAACTATGTACGTAACACTTAAAGAATCCACAAACTATGCGAAATTGACGGTAAGCTGTTCCGCTCTAAAGAACATAGTGTAGGAATGGCGGGCCCAGATGAATCTGGATAGACTTGTTTACTCGGGCTAAACGAAAGCTGTCTACTAATCGTAATGTTATCACTTATGCATGGCGAGAAGGAAATCTGCAGGATGCCGTCAATTACAATTACGTGAATTGCATAATGCCCCGCACAAGATGACACCGCTCTCCACTCACTCGAGCAGAAAAGATGCATCTACTTGTGCGAGCGGCACTTTTATTAGTCAATTGTCTCCCATTTGAGACGAACTGCACTCTAGGTGGAAAATGCTTATAAATAAAAGTGCAAGAACACTATTTGGAATAGGAAGAGGGATACCCAGCCCAAACGGAACTGATCACTTAAGGCAGCGGAACGGGGAGGGCCTAATAATAGCCACAAGGGGTACGCACAGTCGCCGCCAGCAGTATAAGTCTAATTATATATTTAAATGCAGCCCCAGCTCAATAGCCCGCAAGTTGTTGCTTAGGAAGCGCATAAGTGAGGCACGATCATCAGCCTGATACTCTGCGCTCCCCACAACCGATGACGATGGAAATGCATTTCCACCCTGGCCGTTTTCTCACTCAGCGAAAGCGCTCTGATTGGATCTCATCACTGAGAAAAATTAAAAGTGCTCACAATTTACCTATGTTACAATTCGTTCTTCACTCATTTTCAACCTTCGAGTCAAGGCTAAAATGTCCCAGTCTCAAGAAATTAGCTGCTGTATTACAACTACATTTTCTCTAAGTGCACAGCCCATATATAGGATGCACACACGTGCTGCATGATCGTGTGATTTATGACCGCACTCCCCAAAACGGTAATAACTACTGGGGATTGTCATAAAGATATGCAAAAGAAGAAAGCTAACCTTTAACCGCAGACGGGGCTATTTGGAATGCTCAAGAAATGCGGATTGTATCTTTATTTGCCCCTTTTTGTTTTTGCGACATGCCCGGCTGGTCAACGAAACTGAAATATTTCGGTACTTTTGCTTTTCGACTTTAATTGAGTAGCGGCGTATGGCGATTTCCACTGGCCACGCACAGTGCGCGTCATAGATATAGTATCCAAGATGTAGCTCGCACGCACACCAGCGCACATGTACCTGTTAATTAGGTTCTGCCTTCGGCGTGTAGTTCTATTATATTTATAATCTCATAATTATGCTCTCGGTTTCTCAGCTCGGCGCTATTCGACTTGATCTGGGATCGTCTTGGATCGAACCACATATAAGGGGTCGTTCAACCTACGATCAATCACTTGGCTGGCTTACTTCTTTTGTTTACAGTCGCGCAGCATTCTCAACTCTCCTTTCCATAAATACCTATACTCCGATATACCTGAGCATATCTCTCCATATAACATACATATTTCTTCCACACCATCTAATAGCCATTATGCTCATTACGCTTCTCGTGGCTAATTAACAGCGCACAAAAATGCGAAAAACTTTTCAATGCCTTCTTTGCAGATGTCTCTGTCCAATTTGCCAAGCTTAGAAATGCAAATTACCAAAAACAGCGAAAAAAATACACAAATTCAAATAAAACTCGGACAAAGAGCTAAGTGAGTGATGGCCAGTGAAGGGAAGTTCTTTGTTCGGATCCGGTTCGTATTCTCCAGCTAAATAAATGCGAGGTATCTGCAAAGTGTCTAATTAAATGTGCCGAATTTAATGATGATAACTTTGGCTTAGACATTGCCTGCAGTTCAATTTTGCCCGGCTCTGACTTTTGCATTTTGGCCAACCGGTCAAGGTGAAAGTTGCGCCACCTGCCCACATGCCACCAGCCACCAGACATCATGCCTAAACAGACTACCCTCCCCGTGAACTCTTGACTTGCCACCAATTTTTTTGACAAATTAATTGTGCGGCTAAGCGGCCATTAAATATGGCCAACTGAATTGCACTGGTTATTGGCCCGTCCCGACATCCATGTATATAAATGTGGCCCACTGGGAGTGAAGCAATTTGCATGCTCAGCTCTTCCACTCAACTGGAAACCCCGATGATGCTCCTCCTGCTCCTTCTGTTGCAGTTGCAATGTCAATGCTTCAGTAAATTGACTTCAACTTCATTTGCGACATTTGGACTCGCGGAGGGAGTGTGAGTGAGATGCCACATAAAGTTTTCTGCTCCATTGAAGCATTCGATTGCACTCCACTCGAAACGCCGAGTAGTAGAAAGTTGCAGTTGCACTTCAAGTTGCAGCAGTGGCAATGACGCAGTCTGGAGAAAGATGAAGATAGCAACTCATCTGCATTTGAATTGCATTGGGGCTACGACTGGTCACTTAACAGTTAGAAGAGAACGCCAACAGGTTTGGTCCCAAAAATAAGTTGGAAAACTAGAAAGAGGTGTCATAAGCGGCTGATTATGGGTTACAGCTTATGTGAAATCTTAAAAGCGGCATTCATTTGAGATAAAGTTCTTCTAAATCATTGACCGAGACTGGAACCCCTTTTCGGCTGCGCCTCTGGTAGTAGAGAAGTGAGTTTTAGAACCGGTTAAGCGCTTTCTGATGACACTTACAGTTATAGCCAAATAAAAGCCAGCCAGCATTTCGTGGCCTCGGTGACTTATGTAAAAATGTTGGTTTAGTAAAGGAAAAGAATGCAGGAATTCCACAGGGTTTAAAACGGTTAAATCATCTGAAGAGCTATTAAGAACATCTAAAACATATCTTCAGTAGCTAACCAAATCCAAAATATTATCACTATTCATGTTTGTCGGAAAAAAGAAGCAGAAGTTTAAGTCCATAATATCTTAACAACTTTATCGATCTGCGTGCAAAGTTTATTCTTTAAATATGCAAAATGTATAAAATGCTATATTCATTCAATATTCCGCTTTTACAGCAGTTTGACGGCCAAGTTTTTGTCAGCCAAAAAAGTTGCTTAAGAACTGTAGTAAATCTGAAGTATCCATGCAGATACTGACGTCTTATAAAATTCAAAGGAAATTCGGCAGAGTTTACGCAAAAGTTAGAGTTCATTAAGAAAAATATCATTCCAAAAAGCCTGGACAATCCACTCAGCATACTTTATTTTTCTTGTATTATGGAAGAAATAGAAGTTTACTTGGTCAAAGTAAAGCTTTGTAATGCAGCTGGATAGTTCATAAATAAATCTAGGCTTCATCACTAATCAGCTTTCAGCGTTAACTCGTTTCATCACCCGCCTGTTGACCTTTAATGGCATCAGCGCCACCATCTCCATCGTGGCTATTAGCAACCAGATTTGCGAGCCAGGCGTTAACCCGGCGTGGGCATACAGCCATGTCATCCGCATCTCCATCTGCCCGTTTCTTCATCACTTTATCACTTCATACCGTCACCTCCTCTTTGGCGTCATCGTCCACGGAGATGTCGCCACGCCAGTAGTTGTCCCAACGATGAATGACAATTTGCAAATGGCTCTAGGTGCATAATTTATGTAGATGCAACTGCAGCAGCACAGGAGCAACTGGAGCTGGCGCTGCACAACTGGCGGCATTTGGCTCGTTGTCTATTAGGGCGAACTTGTTGGCCAAAAAAGGGGGACTCCAACGGGGGACAGAGTGCCCCCGGCAGCGGCTGTCGCTTCGCCCATGCATATTCAAACGCCATAATGCCAACGGTATTTTAATGCTAAATGCTTACTCACTTCTTGCTGCAGAGCCGCAGAGGTTGGCTAGAAAAACCCGTTTTTCCAGTAATGACCTTCGGTGTTGTTTTATTATCACTCCCGCTTCCGCTCCAGCTGCTCCTCCGCCTCCTCCCGAACCCCGTCCAGCCCAGTCCAGTCCAGTCCAGTCCCAAGCTTCCCACTCCGCTTGGAGCTCTCGCATAACAAAAGCCCTGGTCTATGAGTTCTGTTTGTTTGCGTTCCTCGCAGGCGTCTTCAATTACCTTTTTCGGGCTAACTAACAAATTTAACGTGTCTAGATAAGTGCGGATTTGCCAATTTCACTTTAATTAACCTACGAACGGAGTTTTCCTACTAAATCCGTTTAGAATATCAATTCTGTAAGAATTGACAGCTGCTCTGGGCGAAGTTAATTAAAAGCCACTTACGAATCGAAATCGATAAGCCAGTAAAGCCACACATGCAATTTGCATTCAATACTGTGAGCAAAACAACAAGTGCTCCCATGGGTGCGGTTGAGATTAGTTTGGATATATCGCGACAGTTGATGAAATTGTTTTAAATTTTATAAAAGTAATGCCTCCTACAAATATATTGTGGCTGTGAAAAAAGTTTTAACTTAAAAAAACCGTAGGTTCATAATTTGTGAAATTGTTCAGACCGTAAGAAGAATCTTTAAATTAAAATAATATATTATTTTCTATAGAATTTGCAAAATTTTTTTTTGCAAAATTACAACACGTTAAATTGACACCGTGTATAATAATTTTACAAAGCCACTGTCTGTTCTTGTTAATAAGTTTATTATAGCTTTTTACTTGTCTCACCCCCGCTTATCATTTTAATTGTTTTTCTTCAACTGGCTAATAAATTAGCTAATAAATGAGGCCGCATATTCAGGTCTGATCTGACTCAAAAGGCGACCTTGCCGCGGTCAGTTTTTATCACACCATGCTAATTAACAATAGAATTGGCTTTTTACTGTCTGCCAGTGCCAATCCCCACGAGAATGGACGGACAAGTGCGCTGTAAAAGCCATCCACTTGGCCAAGTTAACCTTGGTGAAACAGTTCTCTTTTATCGTAATCCCCACCCCTCTTCATCGCCACCTCGGGTTAACCGGAGTGCTCAAGTGCATTTTAAGCTGGCTGCAACTTGTTCTGGCCGTTCTGGCCGAGTCAAGTCGGGCCAAGCCCAGCCAAGCCAAGTTTAACACAAACCATGGGCAAGACGAGGAGAATGACAATAAATATTTTGTAGTTTTTGCAGCTCGATTACAGCGTTCGATGGGGGGTTCAAAAAGGGGGACTCCTGATGTCGAGACTTTGCCAGCGACTAAATGCCCCCAAATGCCAACTGTTTCAGTTTGCTGGTTGGTTACAGAGCAACTCGTAAAATATGAGCTCGACGTGCATTGAATTCGGGTCATTGCAGCCGAGAAAGCGGTTTCAGAGGCGGGACTTTGGGGGCCGAGGGACAACTGGCGCCTTAGCCTTTCGTAATTCGATTACTGATTTTCAGTTACGCCAAGCGAAATTGGCCAATTTTGCATGCGCGCCCACAGGCCATTGAACTGCAGTCAGTACTTGGCAAATGATTGTCTTTCGGAACCTGGGCTCGGTGAATACATCAACAATTTATATAGTAAATGGCCTTTATAATATATTATTTTTGGCAACTTTATTCAAAATGTTGTAAGTTTGGGTTTACATTGCATTTATCAGATTAAATGTAGCTGTTGTCAAACAGAGAACAATTCCCAAGCTCTTACAAACCATTTAGGAATTATGATTATAGAATTACCACATTACTTAGTACACCTTTAACAATATAGTTATAAATCCCTAAGTTCTATTTAATCTTCTACAGCTATGAATTCAATAATAAATCCTTTTAATTTCATTGCAGATTGTAAAGCCCAACAAGATAAACTGCGGATACCGTGCGACAGGTGGAACAGTTCAAGCAGGTAAGGCAAAGGGAAAGGCAAATCGAAGTCAAATTCACACAGAATGCAAAAATGCGTAACGCTAAACGGGCACATGCAACTTGGTAACTTGGGCCTACAAAGTATACTTGGCGTGTTTTCCATAATTTACACTTTCGTTGCCAGGGCAATTGGCATGCCAATTGAAGGTGGACTCCCAGGCCACGAACAACTTGGGTAATCCGAGGCGGCTAACAATGTGTTGTCAGGTGTGCAAGAGCGGAGCAAAAGTGGGAACGGGTCCCTGGTCCCACGCTTTCCGAAGACCAGGAAGATCGAAATCCCAATGGCATACAGCAGATTGCAAATGCAACTGGCAGCCCGGCGAACAATGGAAGTTGGCCTAAACGGCAGCCAAAGTGTTCGAAGTGTTGCAAGTGTGTTGGCTGACGTGTCTTTAATTATTGGCCTGGCCGCTTATGAAGAAAGATGTGTGTTAAATGACGCAGAAATTATGCGAATGCCAAATGCCAACGAACTCTTCTTTGCCCTGGGACTCAGATTCAGAAAATCAGAAAATCGCTTTCGCTACGAAAACCCCTTGGTTTTGTTTTTGGTTTTTTTGGGGCCATCTTGAGAAACTTTCCATTGTGCTGGAAGCGAAGTTTCTTCTGAGACACACGTAAATATATATATCCTATATTCATTTAATGAAGAGAAAAATCTAATTTCATACCAAATTTATTGTACAACCCGCCCATAATGCGGTAGAAGCTGACGAAGTGGTGGAAAAATGCCACTCCATTGTTGATGGAGACGCTTTAGTTTGGTTGGCTTCGGTCGGACATCGTTCAGTCAACGGTCACAATTGAATAGATTTCCAGATTTACTTTTCCAGTTAGAAACAAAAAAGAAGAAGTTGTAATGTATAAAAAGCCCGCCGCCAGTAGAAGAAAACGAAAACGAAGAAAAAACAGCTGCCGGCTGCATCTTTCGACAACGTTTAGTCCCAGAGATTTGCTTTCGACTGATGGCAAACAATAAAACTTTCCATTTCTAATAAAATTACTCTCGAGACAGACGCAAAGCAAAGCAAGACAAATTTGTCTAGTTATCTGATGTTGCCGCACTCAGCGCTCGAATCCCCCAACATCCATCCATTTGACGGAGAATTTGTTTTCTGGAATTCGGCTTATATATATTATACTTTTTGTCTTTTTTCTGCCTGAGACTCCCACTCGGGGGAACTGGAATGAAAATCTTCGCAGCGACAAGCTCGTAAATGTTGCATGCCACACCGCACAATTCCATTCCGTTCCCCAGGTGACATGTTGCACACGTGTGTGGCAAGCTCCCATTCCACTCCCATTTCCCATCCCCCTTCTGGCCCATATTTTGCTACAGTAGTGTAGTATCTGTATGCTGCCCGCTGATTTGTGGCGCCGTTTATGTGGCGGAACTGTTTATTAATTAACGAGCGCATTTTGGCTTTATTCTGTTGGCATTTCTTGGCCTTTCAGTGGGTAGTAAACGATTAGGTGCTAAACTGTTGGCCCGGCCAAAGTTAATTGAGGCAAATGAGTCGCTGGCATGCAACGCTCTCAATCGGCTGCAGCCCTATTCCTTTCAACCTTAGGTGCTGACAAGGGATTAATTTATATGTATCACATAGTGCACAATAGTTGAGGGAAGAATATTTTTAATATTTAGAAACTCAAATTTACTAAAAGTCCTCTCGAATTGTTAGCTTCGGCATTGAGGTGATTATATAACTTTTGGTGCAAGAATACACTTTTATTTATGAGGTTTTGTCATAACTTATATAATAATATCATAATTTATTCTAAACTCTCTATTTCTGACAAAGGTTCGATTAATAATCTTGCAATTTTCCTGAGTGTAACTAAGGCGGCTTCTGTCTAAATGCTGCTGCCTGTCAAAATGATAATGGGTTTTGGGTAAAGCTGCCGCCTGGATGGCGAGTAGCGATAAGCCTGGCCAAGACCCCCTCGAATGCTTCAATTGAAATTGTCAATTGCAGTGGCCACCAATCCTCCCCCTTCTCTCTCCCCTCGCCCGCTTGTTACCCGCTTTCGGTTACCAATTTTGGTGTAGGCGAACCAGTGAAAGTTGTGACCGTGATTGGCCAACGAGAGGGGCGTGCGTTTGCAGCTGAGGGGGTAGTAATTAATGCCAATTAAATGTCAAACAACAAAGCAAAACAAATAATTTTGGCGCTGGGCGTGTCCCTGTTCAGCTGGCAAATTCAATTCAATTTTGCTGACCAAACTTTCGAAAGGCTGCACGGATTAATTAAGCCAAGTTCAAAGCCCACCAGCCCAGCCGGTTCAATTGATTTAAATTCCCATGAGTCCGCTGTCCGATGCACTTTCTACATCAAACAAAAAGAGGAAAGCGCTCTATTGGCCGGTAGTTCAATTTCTATTTATGTAGTAAGAGCCAAACAAAAACTAAGGAAGAAAAAGCTTTGTTTATGATTATTTAATGCAGTGCTTAAGCTGCAGGTTCATTGCCCAAAGACAAAATGCGGCGACTGCAGTTGCAAATGCAAATTGATTCGTGCGCTTTGCCCTGCAGTTGAACCAAGGCGACCCTCACATCCCCCCCTGAAATGAACCCTTCATCTGTCTTGGCTAATTGCTTGTCGCTGTCAACATGTTGCTGCTTGCTGCTCGTCTTCCATTGAACTTTGAACTTGGCCATTCCCGCAGTGGTTTACTGACTTTCTTTTGTTGTTTATCGTACCAGCCGGCGACAGTTGCAACTTGCAACGGCTAACGGCAACATCAGCAACGGCATCAGCAGCAGCAACAAGAGCAATTGCTGCAGCTGCCACTCATGTGGCATTTGTGTGTTTGGTAAGGCTTTTGTCTCCGTCTGCACACGAGCCATTGTTTGGCCTTGCACACTAGTGCGTATACGTAATATGTGCGGGCAAACCGAGTTTGACAATCGTTGCGTGCAATTTGTGCTCAATATCCAGATGCAGATGCCATCATACTGTTGCACACAGATATTTCTTTTGTAGTCGTTGCTGCAGAACTTCGAGCTTGAAAAAAGGCTTTTGTGTTAATGATCGAAAGAATGGCTTAAAGAGACTTAAAGTTTGATGATTTTCTGATTGTTTTTCCTTGACTAAGTTCAACAATACAACAATATAAGATAAATCATCTGTACTCATATTTTGAGTCAAAAGATTTCACTGTCAGTGGATATTATTTTGCTGAAAGGTTTCAATCAACAAAAAAGTTAAAGTATACAGAAAAATCGTCCAAAAAATATGAGTTTGGGAAAAGACGTACAGCGTCCACTGCAAATCTGCACCACTGAAGGCTGCCATTGGACCACCGATTTGGGTAAAACCAGGACAAAGTGGATCCATTTGGTCACCACTCCAAATGTAATGCAAAAGCCACTGGTAATCGGAGAGATATAAAATGGCACTTAAGCCTGGAACTCATGCCCTTGTCATCAACTGCATAGTAATAGAAGCGAGCTCCGATTTGATTGAGAAAGTGAAATCCGATGACCCAGCGGTTGACCTTCTGCGACTGTATTGCAAATTCTGAAGCAAATTCTGTAGCTGCTCCACCGGCAACTAAGTCTTTGGTTCGTTTAAGAGCGAAGCTGGTCGATAAAGATTATCCCAGTTAGCTAAGAAGTTTCAAGTAATTGAAACGGTTTCATAAATATATATTTTCTCACCTTTTACTAAATTATTAAAATATCCGCCCAGTTATGTTTACATTTTCTATTGCTTGCAAATTTGCTTTAAGCTGCATAATCAAAATCCATTAAAAGTAATATTAATTTTCCTAGTTTACTAATTTGTGCATGAAAAGGAGCAATGCTGTTGCAAGATGCACACATTTATGTGTAGCATTGTCCGGATTTTGTGTGCTTTTGCCTTATTTGCTTTTACCAAATCCAACACAGTTGTTGACCTTTGGCATACAATTACATCGGGTTGCCATTCCGCAGACCCTTCACCATCGATTTTCTGACTATTGCCTTAGACCGCTGCCAGACATCGAAAATTGTGCAAGCCAAATGGGCAAGTTGTTCTCGTCTTGCCAAGTCTTGCCAAGACTGGATTCAAGCTCAAATTGCTGAAGTTTTGCTTTTGCTTTTATTTGGTATTTCATATTCTAATTTTGCAATAAAAGTCAAACAAACAGGCATTCATGAATCCGAACCACGAACATAAGGTGGCCAAAAAAGAGTTTCTGGGCTGAGCAGGTACGGGAATTCAGGCTTTCGGGCGTTTTATTGTTTTGGTCAAGATCTCAAAACCGCAAGCCGTATAAAATGGCAGGCATCAGCCTGCGGCAAAGCCCCGAAAACATAAAAACCATGCAGCTGTGTGTTCTACAAACATGACTCACTGCTCCATTACAAGTTGTCTTGCTGTTGCAGTTCAAGTTGCAATTTGTGCCTGTCGCGGCAACAGGCACTTACAAATTGTCCAGCAAATTGGGGAATGTGGCGCCTAAAAAATATTCCCACGCAACAGGTTTTTATTATTATTTTGACATGACATGCTCTCCTTGAATGCAGCCAACTGAAAAGTTCTCTTCTAAATTTGTATTCATAAAGACTCAGTAATCGTAAAATATTTTAACGGAGAAGTATTAAAAACTAAGCAAAAGTAGGGACTGTGTCATAAAGACAGCTGTTGCTGCTGGGAAGCAACAAAAATACAATGTGGAAATCGGATCCCCGTTTTAGTTAGCGACACATTCTGTTGCAGGAGGGTGCGCTTGGGGCGTTCAAGGGGAGCAAGGGGGTTTCATTTTTTAATTAAGCCTCTGTTGCTGCAACACATGTGCGTGCTCGTAGTGAAGTTCAGTGCGTCGACTATCAGATAGCCGTTATTCGAAATGACATGCGTTCCTTGTTAACGAGTTTACGCTTGTACAGACAGACGGACCAATTCTACATTCTATCTGTGGCATACTTTTTAAAGAGTCCAGTATACTCCTTTTCTTTACCAGTAATGGGTATACAGACAAGACGGCAGCAACAGGCCAGCAGCTTTTTGAACCCCTGGCAACAGTTGCATCAATGGATGCGATTTCATTTATTAATTTGCACTGTCTTGTTTCGCTGTTGTTGCAGCTGCTGATGTTGCTGCTGCAATTTGTGTTGCTGTTGCTGGTGCTGTTGCTTCTGCTGTCATTCTTTTGCGCCACGTTGCCAGTGTGCCGTCTTCAGCTTCCTTTTCATCTTTACCCCATCTTTTTATACTTTGTCTGCGTCACGCAACAGCAAATGAAAACGAATACGACATGGGAACTTAACCTTGAAATATATGTGTTTCGTTCAGTCCCCAGCCACCGCCACCCACTTCCCCCCTTATTTCTTGCAACACCAAGAGGCAGTAAGATGTGGGCGCGCTCACAGGCATAAATTTACAGGCTTTGCTTGATTAAGGAGGCTCCCGCAGCTCTTGCTGCTCCTCCTCCGCATTTTCCTGGAATATCCTTGGCGAAAATGAACATAAAACATTTCTCCGTAATCAACTGGGCTGCTAAAAATAAACCCAAACTCGGCCTGGGGCCTTGGGCTAACGCCAAAAGGCCTTTTGGTTTAGCGGCTTAGCAAGTATGGCAACTTCAATTAACCCGACATGATATGCCGGCGGGCATTGAATGACTGGCAATATTGGCAGCTGGACGCGAAGCTGTGAGTCGGGCTCGTTATTCGGGATAATTGACAGGCGGACAAGTAACTTTTGGCCCAAACCATTTGCAGTATGTGACAAGCCATCAAGACATGAAGAAATCATGTCGCTGGCATCTTGGGCGGTCAAAATAAATATGTTCTGGCACTTAAGTTCGCGTTAAGTCCCAATCGTGCTGGGCCAAAAGGTACCTCTCTCCATCTAACAACTTTTCCCAATCCAATCTTTCCGCTTTAATGACGTGCCTTGACTTCTTCTTAAAGCAGTTAGTAGTCGTCAACTATGTTTATGCTTAAAAGGCTTCAAACAGCCAGCGGCACTACAGTAATTTCCACTCCCTCTCCTCAAACAACTTCTTCACAATTTAATTGCTGTTGCTGCTGTGCTGCTGTATTGCTGCGGTGCTGTTACTGCAGCAGTGTTGTTGCTGCCTTTTTGTTGTCATTATTGTGGTCGCACAAGTTTATTGTATTACCTGTTGACAAAATTGCTGCCTGCACCAACATCCGGCAAGTTCTCGAGAGGCACAGCAGCCCAAGCTAATGGCAACTTTGACTTGGCTTTAATTAAACAATCCCGCAGCCAAATTTCTAGTGTTTTGTTGAGCGTGTGAACAGGGAAACGAAAACATTTTTGGCGTACTCATATATCAGTTGTATTTTATTCCGACTTGGCATTGAAAACTGCACAGACAAACGGCAAGATCTGTTTCACAATGACAATTATTTTGGTAACTAACTGAATGCCAATTCAAACCAAAAAGTAAGGGTGTCCTTAAAAATATATTTGGTATGGCATACAGATAAAAGTGGAGTGATTTTCTTTGCAGTGGGAAGTACATATCTCAATCCGCATAATGTTTTCTCAGACTTTTCGCCAAAACTTTCCCACACTTGCAGCGCTCTCAATAATCAGCTGATTAAATTTGAAAGCGTAATGAGGCCCAAAGCAAGTGAGAACAATGCAATAAAACTGAAGTGCAGGGCACACGCTTGAACTTGAACTTTGAACTTTAAGGCCGTTCACGTAGAGGCGACTTAGAGATTGAGTTTTTTATCTTTGGTTTTTCGATTCCGAGCCGCAACTCAATTGGCGGTTTACCTTTAAAGGCAGTCGATCGGGCTCAGAGCAAATAGTTGACATTTGGCTGGCGGTGGATCGCCCACAACATCCGTTTCGTGGCAAGAGGCCCCACCTAGCCAAGAATTCTTTTTAGCCAAAAACTTCGCCGAGTGCCGCTGCATAACTTAGCCATTGTAAACAAGGCGGAGAGCATTCCTCCGCCGCTGCTTTGCATAATCCCGAGCGGAGCGAGTATAACACAGGTGGATATTGCCGTGCATACGGATCCATTAATACGTGCGTATACATAACGATAAATGTATAAATAAACACCAGAAGTTGGGGGGCCACAGCCACGCATAAATCTCACTTGCAAATGTGGAACACAGCTCCCTAATGCCCCAATGCCCCGCGTCCCGATTTTCCATATAGCACCTATCTCCGTTCATCTCATCTCGCGCTTCATTTCGTTTCAATTTCGTGCTTTGAAGCTTTTCGCTTTCCTGTTTGGCTTTAATGGGAATCAACACTCGGTGCGGTGGTGATTAAATTAAAAGTTCGGTTCTGGAAATTTTTTGCGCCCAGCTCTGCTGTGCTGCGGTTGCGGCTGATTCAAGCGGCTTTAACCCACTTTCCTTGTCAAAAGGAAAAGACATCAGCTAACCCAAACAAAGACTAGGATGTGCTGCTAAGAATAGCCTCCAGAACCCTCCTGCTTCTGGCCGAAAAAAACCTGTTGGCCTCGATTGGCTGCGGGCTGCGAGCTGCGGTCAAGCTAACTGTTTTGCCCGATCAGATTAAAGCAAATACAAAATGCCAGAATGCAAAATATCGAAGTGGGTTGCCGCCGGATCGGAATCGGAATCGGGAATGGGAACGGGTTTCGTTAACGCCAGTTTCGTGTGTTTCCAATTGCAGTCTATGCAGAAAAATGAAGTATGCAAAAATGCAAATTCAGATCGGACGGTGCACCGATTAGTTTGTAACGCCCACAAACAGTTTTCCCCACCGGAATCCAACAGTCCAAGTGAACCACTCATCTTAGATAGCACACTTAGCTAACGAGCTGACGTCCTGGCCAAGCATAAATTAGCCATCTTTAGTCAGGAGTTTAGCGCTGGTCTGAAAGTTATGTAGATTTATTTGTGTAACACTTTTGCACGCAGCGGCAACAGCAGCAGCAACACGCCTTAATATCTCTTTTCTGGCCGGCAATCTTATCGGGGGGAAACAGCATTCCTGCCAGGCCAAGTGCCAAACTTGAAAAATAGCTTAAAGATGTTGTCGATGCTGCTGCAGCATTCCATTTCGAGTTGCGGCTGCCACACCATCTTCATTTCGATTGGCGGCTGCTGGAACTTGTGCAAACGGCTTTTATATGGTCAAATGGGCCCCACAATTTGTTGTGAATTTTCTGCATTTCTTTTGCTGCCTTTGACAGTTTTCCAAAGGCCCGGTTGTTTCAATGTTTTTCGCTCAATAGTTGGCCAACATATATGCGATCTGCCGATCCACTTGCTTTCCATGAGAATGGGCACAGCTCTCATCGCCTTTTGCCCGTTTTTTTATGTTCGCTGAGTTAGTGTGTGGCCATAAATAAATGGCCAATCGATTCCGCAACCGAATGCAAATGAGTGAAAGAAAAAATGCAAACAATTAACATGAAAACAAAAAAATCCGTGGCAGAAATAGATATAAAAAAACGGTAACGAAAACCGCGGAGTCTAAAATTTATGGGTAACAATGCGGGCACAACCAAAAACCAAAATACGGCAGCAGCATTTAGCTGCCCCAGTTATGCAATTTGCCAAACAGCCCTTTTCCCCTCCATCCCCCCAATCATCATTTGATGCCAATTGTTTCCACGACTGCAATGCACAGAGTCGAGATTTATGCATATTAACGTCAAGTCAAAATGCTGACCCAAAAACGCAGATCTAGGGGATCTGTTGTATCCACCAATAGCAGCAGCAGCAGCCACATCTGCATCTGCAGCAGAAATCAAGCGTGGCAGCAACAGAAGTCGAGCACTTCGGCCACATTTAACAATGGGTCAACTTTCCTTGGCGCTGCTGGCGTTGATAAATGTTGCCCAAAACAAGCCAGAAACTGTGGTGTTGCTGTTGCTGTCATCTTCATTGTTGTCGCCGCGACAGCAGCAACATGGCCACCAACATCATAAACACCAGCAACACTCCCAGATTTGAGCGCCTAAACTTGGTGTTTTGGTTCAAGTGACACACTTGCGCAGATGCTCACAGCTATATGAAGAAGTTAATGGCTTAAAGACCTCAAAATAGTTACATTGTTAGCGGTGGGATGGTGATGTTGCCGCTGGGAGTAGTGTAAAGTGGTTCAGTAGAAACGCCCCAAAATTGTTGGAGGCATTCTTAGCAGATCTTCCAGATAAATCGCATAATTTGTTACCAAGTAATTTGATCTTCCAATGATATGACTACTAGAATTCAAATTACAAGAAGTTGAGAAATCTAAAAGCGTCAGAAATAAGTACACAATAAGGTACAAAAACAAGTAGTTCCATTGGCTTAGAAAATACAAATTTCCCATTCGGGTTCTCAAAAATTACGCATTTAATTAGACCTATAATGTTCTACAGGAAACATTCTGTCTTTGGGAAATTACGAGTATCAAAATTAATGAATGAAATGAACTCCTTATATGGAAACCAGTTTGCCTTTGAATCACTTCTAGAAGCTCTGACCAAATGAAAACACCAATTTCAAAGCCATAAATGAGTTGTCTGTCTGTTAAATTTGTGTGGCATTTCCTAGGTTTGTTTTTTGTTAGGCTAATGCCTATGCTGCCTGCTCCTGGTAAAGTGTTGCACATGCAGTTTCGGCCGTGTTTAGAAAGTCATTTGCAAATAGGCAACAAAATAAACGGCAAACAGTAGCCATGCAGTTAACAAAATGCAGCTGCAACCGGCGATTACCCAACCGCAATCCATGGTTTTTCCAGGGAGAGATGTGACAATCACGGTAAATTATGTGGTTGTCAGCCCATCTATTCCTCCATCCCATACTTTTTCCACATTTTCCCGACTACCAATTCTGGCAGTCCATGAAGTCAACAGCAGCAGCCACATCATCATCAGCAAAATTTCAATAATTCCATTATCAAGATGAAGATTGATTGATAAGCTGGCCGGGCAAATGGCATTTTGTGGCCATGATTTCGGGGCTGGATGATGACCACATGGCCACTTGGCAGAGTCACAATTGCTGGGCTCAACTTCTGCACTCAATCAATATTAAGTCATGCGGCAGAAGTTGAGATTGCGTTGCAGGCGGTAGTGAAAGTTAATTGTGAGCTTGCGCAATATTTTGCAAAGAAAGTTTAGGCTTACGAACTAACAACCTCATCATCATCATCAAACCATAACTCACGACCACTTATCTGATTTAATTTTTTCCCATTTTCCCTTGCAGAATATGGCATAAGGTTGTTCGTCGGCGGGAGCAACAGCAAAAGGAAAAGTCTCAGCGATGTCGTCCTCGATCTGTTCGCACTTCACCCAGAATGCCTGGAAGAAGGACTTGTGCTCGAACTGCTTCAAGTCCAAGGACGAGCACAAAGCAGCCGCTGCAGCAGCCGCCTCCAAACTGGGCAGCGGCCATAAGCCAGACAAAGAGGTTAAAACGGATTACCCCAACAAGCACAAGACACCGGCGAAAAGCATCATCAAGAAGGCTTTCGGTGTCAGGCTGACCGGGTCCAGCTCGAGTTCCAGCACTTTGGGAAGTGGCTCTGGAAAATCCGGTAATACAAAGGGCGGCAAGGTGTGCTTTCCCAAGCAACTGCACGAAATCATCGGCTATGGGGGCGAGTGGTCGGAGGACGATGACGACGATGACGATCACGATTTTATGAACCTTGGCAATGAGCACGACGACATGGCCATTACCGAAACGGATGACGAGGAGACCAAAGAGCTGAAGAGGATTACCAGGGCCAACACCGACTTCAACATGAACAATGGCAATTTGCTGGGCGACGCCGAGGAGAATATCAAGAAATCCTTTGCGGCTCTAAAACTGGGAGCCCCCCAGGTGGACAAGGAGGGCAAAAAGCAGACTCTAACGATCAATGTGATGCCCTTTGGCCAGCCCATGGGCAAATCCGCACCAGCTTCGGCAAAAACTGCGCCCGCGGAAAGCAAAAGCGCACCCGCAACATCAGTTGCATCATCATCGGCTGGAGCAACACCGGCAAAAACAAAACCAGCGACCATAACCACAGCCACAGCAATTAAGAGCAGTATTACAACTACTGCAACTACCAGTGTTACCAAAAAGGTGACCACCACCCTAACGCCCACGCTAGCCGTGGCCAAAAGCACAACGCCAAGTGCAACAGGGGCAGCTGCCGCATCGGCAACTCCATCGCGAGATGGCAAAGATAGTCCGCCCATAGAACGGGCGATGGAGAAGTCACTGTTGGACGAGATCTCAGAGACATTGGAGCAGAAGCAGAAGCTAAGTGAGACAAGTGCATCGGACGTATCTTCAGGCGGAAGCAGCAGCAACATCTCCACTTCCGCTAGCAGCAGCAATTGCCACAACAGCAGCAAGATCAAATTCGAGCTGAGTGCGCTAAGCGACTCCCCGAAGCCATTTCTCGACCTTAAGAAGCCCATCGCACGGAATGCGCCCATCACCAGGGACCAGACCAAGCCCAAGGTGAATGTGTGCCACAAATACTCGGATACAGACAGCAATTGTTCGGATACGGAAAATGGCGTTTCCGCCTACTATGATGTCGTGGAGACCCAGTTGAGCTACGAGAATCTTCCCGATGGCAAGTACTCGGAACAGGTGGGCGTGGCCACCGCCGGCCAGACTGAGAGCTCCAGCAATTCGCACTACTCCAGCTCGCAGTACATCACCGATATGCTGCTCAGCTCAAAAACCCGAGCGGCTAGCTACAATCTTCACGAGGGGAACTTTATGACCAGCAAGATTACGTCCGATGGTCTGATCGTCACCAAGTGCAGTTCGGATGACGCCCTGGACTCCACGGGCAGCAGTTTCGATGGCAGTTCGGATGAGGAGAACGCCTACAACATGATCCGCAGTGAGTCGGATTCGGGAATCGGCATCAGCTTGGGTAGCGAGTACAAGAATCTGGGATTGGCCAAGGGCACGGCGGTCAGTGGAGAGAAGCGGCAACTTCTGACGGAGAAGAAGCTGAGCGCCAGTACTAACAACTCAGATTACGAGGATATTCAGATTGGAGATCAAGCAGTGCCCAAGCCAGCTGTTAAGAGCAGGGAGCTACATGGCGAACCCGATGGCAGTGCCGATCCGGACAACAGTCTGGAGCAGAAACAAAAACAGGCGCCTGAAAAGGAGGCGGAGCAGCAGCTTCCCGCCCTGCCAAAGTCGCCGCCACCACCCATGAAGATTGATGCCAGGCCGTCGTTCCTGCATGGTCTCAAAAAACCAGAGCTCCCGGTGAAACCACTTGTCAATAGCCATCCCAGCAGCAATGGTACCAGCAGTGGCAGCCAGCTGAAAAGCTTCCTGGGCAAACGACAACCCAGCTGCGCCGAGCAGCAGTTCATCAGCCAGCTGCAGTCGGCCATTTCCAAGTCCAGCGAATGTCTCCAGTTGGCCAAAGAGAATCTAGCCGCTGACGAAGCCAAGCTAAAAAAGGGCAAAGCCCCGAATCCACCGCCAGAGCCAAAGCTTAGCGCTCCGCCCACGCCGGAGCGAGATTACAGTTTGGTAGTTGAGTTCGAGAAGGCGACGAAGGCGGCAGCAAAGCCAGCGGAAAAGGCCACGTCATCTGGGCAAAGTGAGACATCATCATCATCATCTACCGAGAGCCAAACGGTAGCAACAAGTGCTACCATAGAAACCGCAGGAGCAGCAACTGTTACTGGTGCGTCAGCTTCCAACAACAGCAGCCTTTATACCAGGAAGCCAGCTCTTCCGGCGGCGGCAGCAGCTCCCGTCATTCGGGAGAAGGACAAACGCGAGCGGGCCGTGATCAATCCCAAGTTCCGTAGTCTCAACACCTTCGTGATGCAGCGGGCCAATGCGGCAAAGCAGATGCAGCTGCAATCGGCCAGCTCGGTTTTGAGCCTGAAGCAACCCTTGACGCCAGAGCCAACGCCCCGGAATCAACGTCATCTCTCCATGTCGGAGGAGTGTCTGGCCGCGGCTGGCTTGGACAAGAAGTCCCCTTCCGCTTCACCGCCACAGAAGCAAAAATCCAAGTTCTCCATAAAGAAGTTCCTGCGCATGGGCAGCAATGGAGGCAAGTCCGTTGAATCTCTGGCCAAGAGGGAGACCAGCGTGTATACGGAAATATGCACCGGAACAGAGGACGGCAATGCCTCTGGAAAGCCCCGTCTCGTGATTATCCATCCCATTGACATCAACCCCACGGCCGTGGAGGTAGTGAAGGATATCACGAAGACCAGTGATTCCGTTTCGGCACAAACAGTGGCCGTGGTCACGGCAAAGCCACCTGCTCCGCCCCTTAGATCGAGCGCCAGTGAGGGCCAACGCGCCCACGAGGCCAACAAACCGGCCCGCCCCCCGCCGCCCAAGAGCGCCGAGCTCCGGCGGAAGCAGAAAACCGAGCTGACCGCCACGCTGAGCGCCAGCAGCGTGGACTCCAGTGTCCTGACACTGGCATCCGGCACCGGATCCGTGAAGCTGAAGGCCGACAACGTCTACGCCAATTTGGGTGAGTAGAAATGAAGTATTAAAATCGGTTTAAAAATCTCTTTCAACCAAATATCAACTGAAGTACATTCGTTAAATTCCGTTGAAAATGAGTCCTAAATAGCGTTAAATAAAATATTGATCAAAGTCAGATACAAAAAACAGAATATTTTCAAATTCTAGAAATATGTCAGTAGGGTTTATTTTACGTGTATGCCTAAAGTTTTTAATACTAGTTTAGGAACCAAAAAAGGAGCAAAATAACTGATGCCATGCTTTATAACCTTTAATTACACAAAACCTGGCTAATAGAACGGCTATGAAACTTAAAACACTTTAAATAAAGAATCCAAAACTATTTGGCTAGTCTTCCATAAATGTGGAACCTCATTTGGACCAAATGTGGACCAAATAAGCCTTTTATTCGCACATTTTTTTTTTGGTTTTAAGCCACTGAGATTCCTGCATAATGAGTAAGCGAAATTCCGAAACTCATGAAGCCAATTTCAATCTCGTTCCCATTGACCCGATTCCATGAGCTGTGGGCGACATTCGTGTCCCCTTTTCCCGCATCCATTTCTCCCGACCATTGTGATCGCATTCCAAAAGAAAGCGTAAGCAAATCACGTTCACTGACAGCGCCCAGAAATTGGGCGACCTTCAAAACAGCCAGCTCATGTATGCGATGGTATCGCATCGTATGTATATGTATGTGGGCCTGAAGGGTTTCGGCCACTTCACCCACTTCTTTTAGCCAACTTGTTGACTTCAATTGCAGCCACAAACACGAAAAACAAGAACACGAATAAAATATCCGTAAATGGTAAAAGCTGTGCCAGCAGCTCTTCTGAAAGTAGAACCCGAAACCCAAACGCAGAACGAGTTACGCATTTTAATCAATATAACGGGTGAACGGTGAACAAACAAATACACTCTGCGTAGTACGGATACAGGTACGCCGCTTATGACCATATCCGCCGCATCCAACGAGTGTGATGAGCCGACTCGAACTGGGTTAAGTGGCCAAGCCAGAGAGCAAAATAGTTTGCCAGATGAGCGGGCCACTAAGGCAGCAAAAATCGAAACGAAAATAAGCCAGGTCGAGCCAATGAGGTAACCACATGCTGATGGTGGATAGTTGGCCGTAGGAAAGAACCAAATGGTGAAACTAGCAGACTGGCGAACTGGCGGACCAGAGACCCATTTCTTTTGGCCTGACACTTTGCGGTCAACGCGAATGCGGCGAGAACTTGTTACACCTGCCACTGCCACTGCACCTGGCACCTGGAACCTGGTCGTGAAGAAAAGCTATGTTCCAGACCCCAACCTAGAGCCATTTGTTAGATATCGGGGACGGGGAAGAGCCAGAAAGACCCAGATCCGAGAGCAACCTCATTCAAGTTGACCAGCAGCACCATGCGAATTGTAATTTGGCGCGAATTTGGGTCAAAATCGCAATTAGTACTCACAGGTTGTCTAACTACTTGGCCCCGGTGAAGAAATAGGAGGGTGTAGCCGGATTTTCCGCAATTTTCAGGTGCCAGCAAACATTTGGCATAGCCCCATGAAGGCCAGGCAAATTTGAGAACAGCCTGGGAAATCGTATGAATAAATTAGCACTGTGACACCTCTACTTACAAAATACATATATTTATTAGTTTATTAATACCTTTCATTCGTTTGATGCTTTTTTATTCAAATTGTCTCTTATAACTATAACTTTAAATATTATATGAATCCTTTAATTAAATTAAATGTCTGTACAAATAATTAAATTAAATTAAGTCAGTAACTAAGAAGTTTTAGAAACAATCAATAATAATTAATAATTTAAAGGATATACTCTGGCGTAAATCAATTTTCTAATGTTTTTAAATGAAATTAAAATCGCAGACAGATACGTTTATGTTATAAAATCTAAATTTTAATTAAAATGACAATTAAAGTTGCGCACTTTCCCTTTTGAAGTATTAAAACTTTCAATTTTGTATTGAGTAAGGTAAACTATTTACGAATTCGTCTGAGTCAATTTTGATGATGCATCTTAAAGAACCCCTCATTTATGTGATTTTGTTTTTTTTGTATTCCACAGGTGAAATCCGCTCATCGATTGCGCCCAGAAAGCCGGAGCGCACGGCCAGCATGCGGGAAAGGGAGGCCCAGTTGGAACTGGTGCGCAAGCGCGCAGTCCTCACCGACACTATCTCCATTTGCTCGTCAAACGGTGATAATGTAGCCGCGGATCAGGGCAAGACGATGGGGAAGACCAATGCCAACAGCAGCACTGGTCAGGAGGCAGGAAAGTCCGCATCGGCTGCCAACAGTAGGACCAGCACATTTGAGCGCGCGCCCCAAAAGAATAGCGAAGCGAAGATGTCCATCTCCAGCAAACTGGAGATCTTCGAGCAAAGATCCATGGATGCAGCGGATGCTGCCCAACGAAGTAGTCTCAAGGATTCAGTCCGCAAGATCAACAGCACCATCGATAGCTATCTGAAGGACAAGCGCGACTACGAGAACATGTACGAGTTCGTAAAGATGGGCTCTCCGCCGCCGCCCACCACGAATGGAAACAGCACACCCACGCCATCCACTTCGACTCCTCCTGCGCCACCCACGCGCAGTAACATCGATCTTTCAGTGGCTGGTCAGAGATTGACCCAGGCCACGAGACGTAATAACATCTACTCGGACACGGCCTCCATTGCCAGTTATTCGCGCAGCGAGTATGGACCGGTGCGAAACTACGGATTGAACAACAGCTTGGGTAGGTTAAAGGATCCCTGCTGGGTCACTATTACTGTATGCAGGATGAAATCAATAACTTATCCCTAATCTCCAACCCCTTTTAGCCAACATTCCACGCATCATCTCAGCCTCTTATGCGGGCAGCGAGGTGGGCGAGTTCGATATCTATGCTCCGTACAGCTATTACGGAAGCGAGGCGGGCGGCGATGTGGCCACGGACATCAACGACAGCGTCTGGGGCATGCCACAGGTGAATTCAATCTTAAACTGAATATCGATATGGCATAAACTTATGTAAAACTTTTATTGCAGGCTAACAAAAACCGCAGCAAGGCCACGAATCGTTTGCGCATGCGCAAGGGACGCAGTGTGGTGCACAAGACTATTGAGGATAACTACACCGCCGTGGTGGTGGCCAATCATGAGGCCCTCGCCCAGGTGCTAGATCAGGTGAGGACTTACTTACTTATAATTTATGACAGCTAAACTAACATTCAATATGGATTAAATTCCTCCTCAGCTTCAGCAAACTCCGGTGGTGCCAGCAGCCTTGCGTCCTCTGGCCAATGCCATCAACTTGCGCTACGAGGACTTTACCATTTTGGAGGGAACCCAAGCCTTTGTGGTGGGCAAGAAGGCCTTCCATGCCGCTCTGTGGAGCTCTTCGCCGGTGACCTTGGCCCTGTCGGCCGACTGCAACCAACTGGGCGGCGTGGCTGGTGAGCTCAGCCAGCTGTCGGGTGGGGTGAGCGACGTGCTCAACCCGGTGACCGAATTCTGTGACCTGGTGCCCAGCTATCAACTGCCGCTGATGCCCTCGACGGAGGTGACCCTGCTGCAGGCTACCATCTCGGTGTTGCCCAGATTACAGCTGGAGACCCTCCAATCGATCGGGTCAATACTCAAGGGCAAGTCGCAGGTTCTGGACAGGAGCAACTTCAATTTCCGCGGCTCCATTCCGAATCTCAGTGGCCTGAAGGATGGAAATGGCTCAATTGCTGGGAACCTAAGGAACGTAGTCTCGGTGCAGAACCTAAGTACCCTGAACGAAGAATCCTCGGCCACCTCAATGAGCGCAGAAGATGGGTCGGCCAATGTAAATGCCATGCCTGCATTCGATGATGTGATGACGCGGGAGGTGGCCTTCATCATGCTGCAGCTGGTCAACGGAATGAAGAACCTGCAGGCCAAGGCAATCGAGGAGACGCCGCTCAGTCTGTCCAATGTGGTGCTGTCAAAGGACATGGACAACAAGGACGCCCAGGCACGACTCTGTGTGCTGCAGGGGTGAGTTGAAATCAATCATTCTCCATAACTTATAAACCTTACTGATAATTCTCTTGCCAACCTAGAAACAACAATGACGACGACGAGCCCATGGGTACGCTATGCAAATGCGCCCACTCGGCCTTGACCGACATCCTGCCCGCCACAAAGATCACGCCCATCCTGGCGGACATCCTGCAGCAGGAGCGAGCCGAGTCCCTGTCCAAGGCGAAGGCAGTGCTGGAGTTCGTATTGTGGGGTCCTTCCGATGTGGCGCTCACCGGCTCCGTTAAGGAACGGGAGCTAGCCCTCCAGCGCTGGTTGGATTTGGAGAGGGCCACCGTTCTCCACGGACTGGTGCGAACCCGGGTCGAGCTGACCGTTTACGACGAGTGTCATTTAATGTTCCTCGTCCGCTCCACGGCCAAGATGATGAACGATGCAGCAAAGATCGTTTGCAACTACCAGCAGATGAATGGATCTGCCAGCCAGGATTAGTTCCACTCAGTCTGCTAGTTAAACCTGCTCAATGCTAAAGGAATTATCTATTAAATACTATACGAAATTGTCATAGACACTTAGTCCTTAGAGTCAACGAATAATATCTTCTGTATCGCTCCATAACATACTATACGTATGTACATATATAAATATATCTTTGCCCAGCGTGCCAAATTGTTTCGCGCGGAAATTGTCATGTAAAAATATGCCTATCGTATGCAAACGCAAACTATTTGTGCAACTATAATTTATTAGTAATCTATTGTTAAGTCATTAACCTAAACGAATATTTATATTCTATTCAATTCTATATACTATTCGAGGACGAAAATGTGTATACTTCATGAGATGGCAACTGAGTACTATCTATAAGTATGTCAACAATTTGATTAGCAAAACTAAACTTTTTGGTGTTTGAACAAATACTTACATATATGGTAAACATAAATGAAATAAAGTCTAAATAAATAAATATAAATCGAAAGCCAGAACTTTTTTTATTCACAGAAAATTAATAATATTCCGCGGAAAAGGCGGGGAATTAATAAGCGTTCGAAGGTTACATTTTTCTGATGCAATACCTTATACTTGTAAACTTAAATTTTGCAATTGAAAACTGTTTGTCAGCTGAATTTGCCTTAGCACCGCAGCTGATTAGATAAAATATTCGCCCCAAAAACTCACTCTCCTCAGCCCACCTATATTTTGGAACCTATGCCAATAAATTTGACCACCAATCCCATCAGCGATAATACTTATTCGTGATTAGAATAACTTTGGGTATATTGGATTGTGTTTTTTAATGTGCATTATAAATATTCATACCACAAGTATCTATATTTTTACATATATTTTATATTTATTTTGTAATTATCAACTTTTATTTTATTTTTCACCACCATGCAATGCTTAACAAATTAGTTTCTATACATTGATGAAAAAACTTGAAAAGAAGCGGTATATTTTAGTCGGTGCTCAGGCCTAGAAAGATCTGTGTGTATCTTTTAATGACCGAATATTTGCCATATGTTTTCGTTAGCAATTCTCAAATACACGCGAACCTGTTTGCTGCTCTCTCTCTCCCTTAAAGTATCTTTGAGGTTGTTGTTTTCCTCAAATTTAGTAGTAAAGCTCGCCCGGCCCACAAAAATATAAAGCTTATAACAAACGTCTGGTGCGAGTAGTTTCACTTCGACTGTGAAAGAGCCAGCGTGCAAAATGTTGAAAGGGCGTATCGCGCTAAATATTCTTCAGTCGCAGAAAACCACCGTATTTTCTGCAAGTCAACAGGTAAACAAACATTGTTTTACTATAAAAATAGAGCCAATCGACGAAACATTCTAAATGAGAATATATACATATTCAATATATAAATATATAATATGTGTGTTTACATAAAAATACCTATTTTATTATTGCATCATGTTTCAGCGATGGCAGACAAATGTTGCAACAGTTGAGATCAGAAACGATCCGGAATGGCTCCAGGCCAAACCATTCGAAGAGATTCCGAAAGCAAATATGTTGTCCCTCTTCGCGAAAACCGCACTACCCGGTGGGAAATATAAGAACATGGAGTTGACGGAAATGTTTGACGCCATGCGCCAGGAGTACGGAAACATATTCTATTTGTCCGGAATAATGGGAAGTAATGCCTTTGTAATGACACATAGTCCAAAGGACTTTGAGGTGGTTTTCCGCAATGAAGGCGTGTGGCCAACCAGACCGGGCAGTGATATACTGCGCTATCATCGAACGGTTTACAGAAAAGAGTTTTTCGAAGGAGTTCAGGGAATCATTCCCTCGCAGGGAAAGTCCTGGGGAGACTTTCGGTCCATTGTGAATCCCGTTTTAATGCAGCCCAAAAATGTGAGGTTGTACTTCAAAAAGATGGCGCAGGTTAACCAGGAATTTGTGGAACGGTAAGAACTTGAAACATTTGGCAACTTCGTATATTTAAATATACATACATATTAGTATTAAAGAAATACGAGATGCCACCACTCAGGAGGTTCCTGGCAATTTCCTGGAAACCATTAACCGATGGACTCTAGAATCCGTATCCGTGGTGGCCTTGGATAAACAGCTTGGTCTGCTTAAGGAATCGGGGAAAAACAGTGATGCAACCAAGCTCTTCAAACACCTGGATGACTTCTTCTTGTACTCGGCCGATCTGGAGATGAAGCCCTCTCTCTGGAGATATTTTAAAACACCACAGCTGAAGAAAATGCTTAAAACTATGGATAGTCTTCAGGAAATTACTCTGTCCTATGTGGACGAGGCGATCGAACGTTTGGAGAAGGAGGCCAAGGAGGGTGTAGTACGCCCGGAAAATGAACAGAGTGTCCTCGAGAAACTACTGAAAGTTGACAAGAAAGTGGCCACCGTTATGGCCATGGATATGCTCATGGCGGGAGTGGATACCGTGAGTAAACAAACCAATCTAATGAGTATATAAAGCCGAAATATATATCTGCTGACTTCCAGACTTCGAGCACCTTTACGGGGCTTTTGCTGTGCCTCGCCAAGAACCCCGAGAAGCAGGCCAAGCTTAGGGAGGAGGTGATGAAGGTGCTGCCCAACAAGGATTCCGAGTTCACTGAAGCTTCAATGAAGAGCGTTCCCTATCTGCGTGCCTGTATTAAGGAGTCCCAGCGTGTCTACCCTCTTACAATTGGAAATGCCCGCGGCCTGTCTAGGGATTCTGTAATCAGCGGCTATCGGGTACCAGCTGGTACCTTTGTGTCCATGATGCCCACAAATTGCCTATACGACGAGGAGTACTTCCAAAAACCTACGGAGTTCCTGCCGGAAAGATGGCTGAGAAACGCCAGCGACTCTGCCGGTAAGTGTCAGGCAAACGACCTGAAGACCAAGAATCCATTCGTATTCCTGCCCTTCGGATTTGGACCCCGTATGTGCGTGGGCAAACGCATCGTGGACATGGAGCTAGAATTGGGTACCGCACGCCTGATTCGCAACTTTAACGTGGAGTTTAACCATTCCACAAAGAATGCTTTCCGCTCCTCTCTGATCAACCTGCCCAATATACCACTCAAGTTTAAGTTTACAGATTTGCCCAACTAATAAGTTTTATATTGGGACACGACTTAAATATTTTCTGTTGTGATAGTACAAGTATTGATAACAGAGTGATTTTTCTATATACATCATGCGATGTTATTGTATTGAAAATTAGTTAAGACCTTTTGTTTGAAAATACTACAAAATAAAATAAATGTTTAAAAAAAAAATGTCTTTGAAATTGAATAGATCAATAACTCTTCTAACCTCTTAATAAATGTAATTACTTATGAATATCTAAAGAGAATATAGCTTTAGATATACGTTACCCAGCATGAAATTATTAATAGTCACGGTGACAATAATTTGCTGGCATTGACACTGACCGATATGAGCGGGGAAACGGCCTTGATATTTGTGTTTGTTATGGATTTGTTGTTTAAAAGATCTGTAAACCAATTAATGAAACAGTTACTGTTTCCGTATTCTTGTTCTAATATATTTAAAAAAATATTAAATTATTGAACTCCACTCAGATTTTATTTAACAAATTAGTTTTAAAAACTACTATGGGGGCTCTCCGGAACCTGTTTATACGCCAGTTCTCTGGTGGACGCTATCGCAATGTTTGTGTGCTGTTATCGTCCAATTAAGCAGCCAAGCTCTCGCGGCCTTAGAATTTAAAGCCATTAGAACAAACGCTCGGTACACAGTTTTGTTTAGACGGTGAGCGGGAAAAGTTCTAAGCATCGCGAAAATGCTAAAAGTGCGCAGTGCTTTATCATTAATTCAGTCGCAAAAAGCGACGCTCTCGCTAGCCACTCAAAAGGTGAGTACATGTATTTAATATAAACAAGAGAGAACGCTATAGTCGAGTTCCCCGACTATCTGATACCCGTTACTCAGTTAGTGGAAGGGAGAAGGAGAGTCTTAAACACAGTTTTTGGCGGTTTGTGGGCGTTAGAGTGGGCGTGGCAAAAAGTTTTTTGGCAAATCGATAGAAATTTACAAGACCAATACAAAAATGAAAAAATTTCAAAACATTTTTCAAAAGTGTGGGCGTAGCAGCTTTGGGCGGTTTGTGGGCGTTAGAGTGGGCGTGGCAAAAAGTTTTTTGGCAAATCGATAGAAATTTACAAGACCAATACAAAAATGAAAAAATTTCAAAACATTTTTTAAAAGTGTGGGCGTGGCAGTTTTGGGCGGTTTGTGGGCGTTAGAGTGGGCGTGGCAACATGAATCGACAAACTTGCGCTGCGTCTATGTCTCTGGAGTCTGTATGCTTAATCTTAACTTTGTAGCTTTTGTAGTTCCTGAGATCACAGCGTTCATACGGACGGACAGACAGACGGACAGACGGACAGACGGACATGGTCATATCGACTCGGCTATTGGTCCTGATCAAGAATATATATACTTTATATGGTCGGAAACCCTTCCTTCTGCCTGTTACATACTTTTCAACGAATCTAGTATACCCTTTTACTCTACGAGTAACGGGTATAACAACTAATTTGGGAACTGTTAGCCCGTTTATCAAGAGCTGCTTTCGTCTTCAAGTTTAACTCCAAAACAATACTATATATTATAATAATATCAATAAAATCTATTACCAGCGCTGGCAAACCAATGTGGCGACTGCAGAAGCTAGAGAGGATTCGGAATGGCTACAGGCTAAGCCATTCGAGCAGATCCCTCGAGCCAATATGTGGGCATTGTCGATGAAAATGTCGATGCCCGGTGGCAAATACAAGAACATGGAACTGATGGAGATGTTTGAGGCCATGAGACAGGACTACGGCGACATATTCTTTATGCCAGGTATTATGGGTAACCCCCCATTTCTAAGCACCCACAATCCCCAGGACTTCGAGGTGGTATTTCGCAACGAGGGAGTGTGGCCCAATCGTCCAGGCAACTATACTTTGCTCTACCACCGCGAGGAGTACAGGAAGGACTTCTACCAGGGCGTCATGGGCATAATTCCCACGCAGGGAAAAACCTGGGGCGACTTCAGAACCGTCGTAAATCCAGTCCTTATGCAGCCAAAAAATGTGAGATTGTACTACAAGAAGATGTCGCAGGTCAACCAGGAGTTTGTGCGGCGGTAAAATACTCTAACAAAAACAGCGAAATATACATATATTGTTAAGAAAATCAATTTCCTCGACAGTATATTCGAACTGAGGGATCCTGTTACTCTAGAGGCTCCCGACGACTTCATAGACACCATCAACCGCTGGACCTTAGAATCCGTATCCGTGGTGGCCCTGGATAAGCAACTGGGGTTGCTCAAGGACTCAAATAAGGAAAGCGAGGCCCTCAAGCTCTTCCACTACCTGGATGAGTTCTTTATAGTATCCGCCGATCTTGAAATGAAGCCGTCGCCCTGGCGCTATTTTAAGACTCCCAAGTTGAAGCGATTGTTGGCAACTTTGGATGGTATTCAGGAAGTAACTTTGGCCTATGTGGATGAGGCTATAGAACGGCTAGATAAGGAGGCCAAGGAGGGTGTAGTACGTCCGGAGAATGAACAAAGTGTGCTCGAGAAACTGCTGAAAGTTGACAGAAAAGTGGCCACTGTTATGGCCATGGACATGCTAATGGCAGGAGTTGATACGGTGAGTTATTGGTAATATGATCTTAAAAGGCGTATTATAAATCAACATCTTGCTTTCAGACTTCGAGCACCTTTACAGCGCTGATGCTGTGCCTCGCCAAGAATCCCGAGAAGCAGGCCAAGCTCAGGGAGGAGGTGATGAAGGTGCTGCCCAACAAGGATTCCGAGTTCACTGAAGATTCGATGAAGAACGTGCCCTATCTGCGTGCCTGCATAAAGGAATCCCAGCGAGTACATCCCCTGATCGTAGGAAACGCTCGCGTTCTTTCTAGGGACGCTGTTCTCAGTGGATACCAGGTGCCAGCTGGAACTTACGTGTCCATTGTTCCTCTGAACGCAATGACTAGGGATGAGTACTTTCCACAAGCATCCGAGTTCCTGCCGGAACGCTGGCTCCGAAGTCCCAAGGACTCGGAATCAAAGTGCCCGGCAAACGACCTGAAGAGCAAGAATCCATTCGTATTTCTGCCCTTCGGATTTGGACCTCGAATGTGCGTCGGTAAACGTATCGTGGAAATGGAACTGGAACTGGGTACCGCTCGTCTGATTCGCAACTTTAACGTGGAGTTCAATTATCCCACGGAAAATGCGTTCCGATCTGCTTTGATTAATTTGCCAAACATTCCGCTCAAGTTTAAGTTCTCCGATATACCAAACTAAGCTATATAAAAGCGATTTGTTGATGGCCAAGCCATAAATGTTGTGATACCCTTGAGCCAGTCCATAATAGTTTTAAGGCAACAAGGCATCTTATGATAACCGAACCGAAAGCCCAAAGTCACTTTAAGTGTCTTAAATTATAAAGTTAATGCAAGTGTATGTAAATAAATATTGTGGTTCAGAAGTGGCAAGATTCCCAATCCATTAGTAAATGAAACACACTCGTTTGTTTATACATTTAAAGCTATTTCATTTCAGTTTAATACACATTCAAATATATATATTGATGTATCTTTGTAGATGTATATGTATACGGATACTAGACCTTAGTACAGCTTATGGTACACTTTTGGTAAACATTTTACAACAGTTTTACAGTTAAACAGCTCATGGATTCCGGTAAGAAAGAAGGCAGGTGCAGTAACCACAACTGCATTGCGTACAATAGGATTTGGGTGTTTTCGTTTTCAACAATAAAATAATTATCTAGCTTAGAGGGCAAAATGCTTGTAGAGAGTAAATATTCAATGGAAATTTCTTTGTTTCTTTTTATATTTTAAGGTATACATCAAGATATACACATATATATTCGTCTTTAATGATAGCTTGTTCGTATTTTTTCTAATTTTGTTCATATCGGTTGGTCCAATTGGATATTGAAACTTTAACAAATTGGTTCACTTGGTTTTATTCCTCTTTTGGATAATATAGTACATGTATCTATGTATAGAGAATAGTTCTTATATAGACGACTTGAAGAGTTGTTGAACTTTTGATTTTCTGTTTTATTGAAATTCTTAAGTTTCACTAAGAATTTGTTTGGACTGACTGTTCATAAACTGCAGTCCTATGTTATGGATATGGAGAGGTTCTTCTTGAATTTACATGAACGGTTTGAAAACTTATTTGTTATTTAAGTAGTTTATTTATGGTTGGCATGCTTAAGTATATTCTCTTAGTAATCTTTGTGAAATAAAAACACCATTTGCCAGTAAAAGCAAATACCATCGGCAGCTCCCGTCTCAAAGAATCCCATCTTGTTCGCACACTCGGCTAGTTATACATATTTTATTGTACGCAACTCATGTTGGCAAACTGAATTTTTATGTTTATACTTTAATGCACAATCGATACGCGGGGACAGGCCTGAGAAGTACACATGGGGGAGCCTTGATATGTGGGTGCACGTAGGTGAGGCCATAAAAGCCGAGCAACAGGAAAGTGAAAACGAAGGAAAAGCGGAGCCCGGCTTAAGTCCTAAGCCACATGTGTGATTGTTTCCCGTGTTCGTATCTGTTCCCAGGCCGATGTTTGCGGTGCGTGCGAGCGCAATAAAATTTAATTTGATGCAGGCTCCAACCACAGAGGCCCAGCCAACCCTCCCAAACACACAAAAAGCCGACGTCAGAAAGAAATGTGAATTTTTTCCCCGGCCCACAAAACGGACGAACAAACTAACGAACGAACGAGCGGACGAAAACAAAACAGCATGGCACACAAAACCACAATGCGGGCGGGATGGAAGTGGTTACAACTCCATGAAAGGAGGATACAAATCCACCGCCAACCCTTCACCCTTTACCACAGCCCCGTTTAGGCGGGCGGCTTAGAGCTTACGGCCGACGGGCGTGGCAACGACATAACATGCAATAAAAATGTGGAAAGGCGGTGGTCCGCAAAGGACCCTGAGGATACGGATGTGGAAAGCCAGCCCCAGCCTATCTCATGGCCAAGAAATAACTCAGTGCCTGTGTGAGTGTGGGATGTTAATTAGGTTTCGCTACACCGCTCCAAGCCGCTTCAAACTCAATTTGAGGTGCTTTAAGCTGACCTTTGCTCGGTGGCACTTGACCTGCTTCGGATAGTCAGGCGCCAAGGCTCGGGCCGCCATAAATTTGAAGCGACAAGGACATTAGACGGGCAAAGCTGCCACTCTTTTCCACCCCATATATGCAAAACAGCAAATCAATTGTCGCGTCGCCTGCTACTGCCACTGACACCAGCAGCAGTTGTCCAGGGACACATAGTCCGGCAAATTGCTTTGCATGCAGCTTTTCGTTTTCGCCTTTTCGAATTTAGGATTTAAGAACCCACGTGTTCGGCGATTTTATTTTCACTGCGGCGGATCGATGCTTCATTAAATGTATAAGCATCATAAGCTCTGCCACAAACATAAATCAAAATCGCTTATTGATGTCTGCGCAACACGCTGCGTATACTCGATGACATAAACGTGCCGGCAAACAAAGGAAGATAAGAAAAGGAGCCCAGGCAACGGCGAATACATACAAGTGACATCATTTCTCAGGACAACAATGAGGGAAATACATTAACTAATAAAAAAAATAACAACAGGAGAATGGACTAATGGAGCGGTGCCACCTCAATTATGAGGCGCGACCATAAATAGATAAATTGTTGCGGGAACTCAAACCCAAACGGCAAGGAATAAGCGAATGTAAATGTCTGTCATCCACATTCCAGTATACAATATGGACTATAACCTGCTCAATATTTGCGGGCAAAGCCTGGCGTGCCCGGGTTCAGAACGCGGCAATAATGCGAGCTGGTCACGCAGTACGGATCCCGATCCAGATCGCCGTCATCCTCGTCCTCGTCACCGGTGGCCAGTTGTTGGTGATGTTGATGCTGCGTCTGTGGCCTCCGGCGCATCGATAACGGTCATTGACGCTGTTGAGCATTGCTGATGAACTCGCCGTGCTTTTGCACCTGGAAGAACCGATAAAAATAAGCTATTTTGTAGCCCACATTTTGATTCATGCATGCAAATGCTTTGTCGTAATGGGATTGGTATACAGAATTATTAAAAATCAATCTTTGAATGTGTTAAGCAAAATGCAAAACAAATTGCCGCTCCAATATGTGTTGTTAAATTATGAAGTCGTATTTCACATAGTAAAGCCTTTTAAACACCTACAATGCCCAATTGAATTTTACTGACTCTCACCTTATTTGCACTGCTTTCATACACATTAAGGCACGAAACGGACACGTAAGTTATTACGGCACTTATTCACTTACCACGTCGGCCACGATGGGCTCCTCGATCTCGAGTCCTTGCAGCGTTTGCTCGCGAGTCAAATGCAGCTCGTAGGAATCTGTGGGCGTGACGAACACCACGCGATGCTTGCGTGTCTGCAGCACATTGGCAATGACCAGCTGGATGATGACGCGGAAGAAATTAGAATTCCGATTAGGTGTTTCCTGACCGGCTGTGAGTAAACTCACCTTGTGCTTGTATTTGTTGAGGCTGTCACGTGCCTTCACAATCAATAGGCTCTCGTCCGTTTCCAGCTTAAAGGACACCACAAAGGCGTGTGGGACCCACAAGCTGGCGAGGGGGGCCAGCATTTTTGGCACCAGCTGAAGCGAAATCGTCGGCGCTCCATCTCCTGATTGCATTTTGTGGGTGGGCTGAAAATCCGTTGACAGCGGTTAGTGTTTTAATGGAATGATGGGACCACGTTGCGTATACGCGATGTGATGGGATGGCGTGGGATTGGTTCGGTGGTTGGCTGGTTCGTTGCCCACAAAAGCCACCGCGACAACATCCTCTTAAATGGAGAGGACGAACACACACACAATTCAGCACACCCAGACACTCGAACGCACACTCGGGCAGCAAAGTGTCCTTGCAAAATACACAGACAAACAGCGAAATGAAAGGCCAGGGTTGTCTTTTAGCTTTCGCTTTTTCCGTATTTATTCCCTTCTTTTTTGTTGCCGCCACGTGGCATATGAATTACAACTAATTGAAAGCATAACTCAGCCGTAATGAGCTAACGACAACGCCCGGCTGCACATCCTGTGCAAGGCTCTTTTTAAAGCCTTGCTAAAAATATTTCTCATACGCCATGTGGGCTACCAGCAACTTGTTGAGCGCCCCCTGTCTGTCCTCATTAACTGGGCAACGCCGTAAGCTGCTCTAAGCTGCTGACCAGCCTCATTTATCCGGCACACAAAAGCGGGCACAACCGGACAATGGGGTCGGACTGGCGGACAGACACTCGGACACACAAACGGACAGGCGGACGGACAGCCGGACACGCCTAAGTAGCCGGGACATTGGACGAGGAGAAATGAAAAATGTAGCTCAAGGCACTAAGTTGACAACGAAAAACGAAAGGAAATGCGAAGGATGGGAAATTTAAGCTTTTGGGAAAAGTTTGTGGGGCTGGCTCACTGGGAAATACTAGCAGCTGTTGACATTGAATTTGTTTTTCTTGCTTTTCCAGCTTTCACGCTTTTCCCCAAAGAATTCAACTACACTATGAATATGCGTTGATGCGTGCTCTTGTAAAATCTTTTGATTTGATTTGCGGATCTCGGCACGTCGCCTTTGTCCTGCTCTAGTTATTCGTTTGCCTCCGCTTGGTTTACTCTTTTAATTTTCTGTTTTTACTGTTTGTTTTTACTTATTACGAGTACAATTTACTTTCAGTTCAAGCAGAGTACATACCACCACCCCGGACCCTGAATAAATTCAAATTGTAAAGCAAGTTGCCTTCTTCTCCGCTCCACTTCCCGTGCATAAATTTGTAAAGGCTTTTGGGTCATGTTTTCTCTGGAGGCGTGTGCGTCGCGATGATGCGATTGTGAAATTCAATTTTTAGTATCATCTTGCAGTAGTACACAGCAATATATATACAGTATATAAACTCATATCTATGTATGTAAGGAGCGACAAACTTTGCCAATTGGCTTGGCAAACGTGTCTGGGCTGCGGTTTGACTTTTTAAAATTCAGTAAGGGAGCTGACCTTGGCTTTAAGCCTAACGAGATGGTGACCCGATCTCTGGGAATGAGTTTTCAATTTTCCAAGAAACTCTGTCGACCAGCTAATGGGGGAAAATAGATTTTAGTTGCCTACTTTTGAGCGGGCAAAGTCCTTGAAACCACTCGAAAAACTACTTGAGCGTGCTTTATTTTCGATGCATCGAGCTTGACTGCTTCTATTTATACATCGCCAAGAGGATATTATGCAAATTCAAATCGATTGTGGCAAAATCGTATTGCCTCGGGAAAGGCTCGGAGCAGCACTCAAAGATGATGCCAAATATGCGCATAAATTTGCCTAGACACATGCATAAGCATCAACAGGCCATTTGCACCATTTGCGCCATTTTCGGCATATTCTACATTTCACCCAAGGCAATGTGCCGTGAGAGTATCTAACAATTTAATCAAGTGAACGGACCATTTGTGACTACAGCACACGTTCTGATAGACATGTTCATGCAGCGACAAAGTGGGCGAATGTCTTAAGCGAAAAAAGCGAACGGGAAATGCACGAGCTGAGCGGAAACAAGGCGTAGGAAATGCTACGGCGATGCTCGGAATCAGAATCAGAAGCAGGCTCACATGGCTGGCGTTGGCAAGAGAAAACCTCTTCGTGCTTACCGACCATAGCATCCACCAAGTGAAATACAGATTGTGTGAAAACATCAGTGCGATGGATTAAATTTGTTGGTCTAGACAGATTTAAGCTGTGTTTCACCCAAACTTCATCAAAAAAGCAAACGAATTTAAGAAACTAAAGATAAAAGACAAAAATTCTTTCCAACATACTTAACACTTTTCAATCTCATTTTGAAACTTGCAGAAGCCTTCGAAAATTATTAAGAACCAACCAGGTTCCCCTAAGACTTAGGGTGCTATAACTTCGACCTCGACTGTGCACTCGAATAAAATGCATGTGGTATGCCGTATACAAATGCAAAACGGGCAGGTAAATAAGGAGGGCTGACATGCCGAGCCATTCACGCCCCACCAATGGACATTTGATGCACTTGAAAGCCTTTTGCTGCTGCGCCAACAAGTCAGCTGACAGACTGCGGAGGTGGGCTCCTGACAGGTAAACACCACCGACCAGCCACCCACCCACTCCACATAGGGAAGCGAAAGGTGAAAGGAGAAAGGAGAAAAGAACTAAATGGGTGGGAGGTGTGGCAGGAATCAAGTGAAGCGTGGAGCAGAAACACGCTAACAAGCAAAATTATGCAAATCAAATTATTCGATGACAATGCTAAGGCTGCTGGCGGACAAGGCCACAAGGCCAGCGTGAGTGACACTGACAGTCTGTGATAAGGCTGCTGGTGACCAGCAGTTGGAACTGGAGGAGCTGGAGAAGGTGGAGCAGCAGCAGCCATAGTTGACTTAGCCCAGTCGAACGTCAATAATGTGGAGAGGAAATGTGTCACAGACCGGGGACTTGCACAGCGTCCGGGAATCGGAAGGAGCACCAGGCACAAGGGCAGCGAAAACAACTAGAGGCACACTGCGAGGAAGTAGAACTTAAATGTACACTATACATTCCATGCATCAGCAAAATCTTAATTTTGATTGACGCTATTCCACTGTCAAGTATGTTAGTAGGTGCTGATGTTCAACATCGATTCGAATCCACAATCAGCCTTGGCCTTGCTTGAAGTACCTAGCCATACATCCTTAATTTTCCGCAGTGCAGCTTTGGGAATCGATAAAAACCAATTCCCACTCACTCATTCCGCACTCGTCGCAGTGAGGAGCGCAATCAATTACGAGATTTCCCACATGGCCGCCCACCCGACTCATCCGGCGTCGTCCGGAGTCTCATCTTACCATCATGTCCTCGGGTATGTAGAAATCGGATACGGCAGCTGCTAGGTAGAGCACGGCCCGCTCCTCGAAGGCGGCCAGGCACTCGCAGGCGGCACGGAGCAACCACATGTAGTCCACCACGCTGGTGAAGTTCACGTACAGGATCATCTGCGTTTCGCGGGCTATCTTGTACTTGGCCAGCACCGGAGCAAACACGTCCACCGAGTCCGGCTTGATGGCTATCGTCGAGCTCTGGCTGTTGTCCGCGATGTCCAGCATGTCGAAGAACTGCTGGCCGGTGAAGTGGCGCGTGAAGGGCTCCAGCGACTTGTGGCGGTGCATGAAAATCACGGCGTAGTCGTGGTCGAGGAAGTATTCCGCTGAGGCGGAGCCCCGTGTTCCAGCACTAAAATTGTCCACAAACCGCACCGTGTTGTGCTCCAGGGGAACTGTGGTGCCACCGGACTAGAATTGTAGGACAAACGTGGGTTCTTTTAGAAAATTCGTGTTATGTTTAGGGTAATTATGGTATTTTCTTCCTAACTGCTAATTTATATTGTAATTTTAAAAGCTTTATTCTGTTGCTCACCTCCATGCTACCATTAAAGCTAGTTTTTTAACTCTATACAATTTTTATATTCAAAAACTGGGGTTAAATGGCCGTTGTGGTCACACCTGCTACTCGTAGAGTCGAACTAGGCGGCGATATTAAGTACAATTTAGTTATTCAAACCAGGCAGATAAATCAGCACGTTGGCCATTAATCTTATAAAGAGAAACGAATGTGTTTCGTCGCTAACTATTTGCGTAAATCATATTCGGATTAGGCTGCCCCAGAGAATAAACACCAGTTGACCCACATAATTTCATATTTAACTTTGTGTATAATGTCTTGCAGATATTTGCAAAGTATATATTATTCATGCACTGCAACTTTGTTGCAGACTCACATGTATACATTTAGATTATTGAAATTTAACTAAAATTAAATATCGAAAATGTTAATATATAAACTACTACAATAGCTGACTTTTGCTTTTTAAGGTATGCCACAGTAACAATTAGCAGTTGTTGTTTTTTCCACTTACAAAACGTTAATTGTTTATGCATTCGTGGTGCCCCTGCATGTGTTTAACCTCTTGGGTCTTTGTTCTAGCCAATTTAAAGTTATTCACGTCCACACTTTACACACTTGTTTTCAGAGCTTTCACCAGCTTCGGCAGTTAATAAACGGAGTACAGTGGTTCTTGAGCCCCAATCCCAATCCCTATCCGAATCCGGATCCGGATTGGGGGTATCCCAGCTCACCGTGACGAGGACGATGCGGTTCTGCAGCTTGTTGTGCCGCTCGCAGAACTCCTTGAGCAGGGAGCGATTGTCCTCGAAGTCCGCGGGCGGCAGGTGCGTGTTGTAGAAGTCCTCCCAGTGCGTCATGTTGGCTGATCCTTTTCCCTGGTTGGTTCTCTTTGTCGACCTCCTGCTAATTGGCCGCCAAACGGAAGCTCGAAGATGAACGGAAAGTTGCCCTTTTCCGCCGGAAACTATGCACTGCTTATTAATAAACACAGAATGTGCGAAATGGCAACCAAAATTAATTAACACACGCACTGCACTATTCGGCGTACTATCTTAATTGATTGATTAGCTTCTGCTTGGCTTTGCTTTGCACTTTCTGAAAAGCGTGGGGCGGAGTGGGCGGCAGGGGGCGGGGCAGGCGCGGCGGTGGTCCTGCTTATCAATGGAACTTTAGAGAGGGGCGCGCGCGATGGAGAGCGGAACGGAGCGCTCTGAGAAAAACCGGAGAGAGAGCGACCGAAAATGCTGAAAAACGCAGCTGTGGAAATGCGATGCGATGTGCACGGCAGCAAGGTCCGCGGGATTCTGAACCGAAAATGCGATGGGCAGTTAGATGGCGGAGCGGGACGGCGGAAATGCGGACAGGCGCACTTAATTCCGTATCTTTATTCGCACGAAACCTCGGGGTTCAAAGTGCAGGCCAAAAATCGCGTTGGCCAGGTAACAGCTGATTGCAGTGTTGGGCAGGGAACGAATTAGGGGCACCACGAACTGGTTCCGGCGCTTGCAGCAAACTTGTTGCTTGCCAATATCAAGTTTTTAGTATATCGTTCCCACGAAGCTCTACAACAGTGTAATTTATCTGTTAAGCCTGGAAAACAATAACTTCTGCGTAGTTATCTGTCAGCTTGAAGGTGTTTAGGGTAAATATTTATATTTGTGAACTAGTTCACTAGCTTGGGGTACCTATGAGCAATCTGAGCGAAGTTAGCTGCGCTTTACATTTCAGTGCTACTACATGCATAATACGCGGCTAATTTAAATTTAAATAATAATAATAATTAATATTCAACGTTTAAAACGTTATTTTGTTTAAGGTTAAGAAAAAGTGATTAGCTGCATTCAAAATACAACCAAAATAAATGTGTGTAACCTGCTAACATGTTATCAGATCCAAAAATAGCTTATTCTGCTGCAGCTTATTATTGGGTGTGTAATTCGTTCTTTGTGTGTTTATTTTTGATTTAATGGCTTTCGTTAAGTGTAAACAAGTTGTGACTTGAAAAGATGTATCTCTTTTAAGGTTAATTTTAAATCAAACTCACCAGATAACTGCTTTGGTTATTTTTAAATTATATTTTCATTTATAATTCTTTAAAAACAGTTGTGTAAACCACAAGAAGTAATTTGCAAAAATCACCGTCAACAAAATCAATTGAAAATGCAAAGCAAAAAAGCCATAGTTACATATACAAGTAGTTTTTATTATCGATTACCAACGCGGGTTCTATGCATATTGTTAGTGCAAGGACGTACAAAAGAATCTCTAGAACAATATCACAGAAACTTACTAACTAATTGGGCTTGTCAACTGCGCTGTTAGATATCGGCGTGACCTTTAGCAACGCCAATAGAGTGTAATTGGGAAGCGGAATGCTTTTCAGCTTGTCGTGGAATTTTATGGCATTCATTAGACGATTGAGCGCCCTCTCTCCATCCTCCATCCTCTATGTGGCTGCGATGAATTGTCTTCTCGTCTCGACTCGTCTCGTCTGAACTGAATTGTGTGGTGAGTGTGCACTTTAAACCGAGACCAGGTCCAATTGAAGCCCACCAGATCGGATCAAATCGGACCAGATTTCGAGCGGACTACGCCCTAGGCGTAGCTGGCGTCGTGGTCGGGGCATAGACATGATAATCGACGTCGTCGGCACCACCCGCTTCCTCCTCCAAGTCCCGGTTGACCAGCCGTTCGCGCATTCCATACCGCTGCCTGGTGATGGGAAGATGGCGAAAAGAGCAATGAATTAGCACTTGAAAATTAGCGCAATTAACCAAGAACTCACTCCAGGTGCGAGCGCCATATGACTAGGCCGGCGTACAGGCAGATGGAGACCAAGGCCAGTGCCACCACCACGATGCCGAGCAGCACGTGTCCCTGGCTAACCGCATTCGCTTGCACGTCGACCGGGCTCATCTCGATGTTCTCGGAAGCGAAGGTCTCGGTGTCCGTGTTGAACACCACACCGCGACCCTTGAAGCGCTCCTCCAGATCGTCCACGTCGTCCATGCTACTGTCGTCTTGGTCGGCATCCCCGGATTCCAGGATCTCCACGTCGTACTTGTAGTTCTGTGCCAAAACCAAGTTGGTGGCCGAGTTTAGCTGGTCTTCGTCGCGGTGGGGATACGACCGCCTCTGCTGCTCCTCCGATTCCGCCTCTGAGTCGGATTCGTAGGGAGTATCCTGCGAGAAAATCGAGATAAAATTGCAGTTAGTATACCATGCAATATTAATCAAATATTATTAAGCTACAATCATACATGGTAACTTATATTCGCATTATGTTATTTGTTATGATTTCGTATGTATTTATGAATTGTCTTTAATTGCGTCAATGTTTTTTCCTGTGTATTCAAAAGAAGGCTCGTGTCATCGATATAGCTTTCACTGTCGGCTGAGTAATTGATTTGAAACGGCACGTGATTCTATGCGAGTTCTATGCCGAATTTGGGTCTAGCATTTGAAAGTGGGCGGTGCAAAAGTGTCTACATCGTAGAGGCGTGCTTATTATTTTTAAAGTGGCCTTTAACTTCTTGATCATCTGATCATCTTTGTTCATACATATTTATATACAAAAGAGTGAAGTAGCTTGAAAAATCCGGTGGTTGTTATGGGCTTTTAAAGTGCTTCTTGTAGTAAAAATAATAGTGGTTTTAAATAGAATAATATACAAAGAAAATTTTTTTTTATAAATATACTAATGTTTTGGATAGACTCAATATTTTCCCATAGTATTAAACGAGTTTTAAGACAATATATCTAATAATCAGTGCTTCATTAAATCAGGTAGTTGACATGGTAACGACTCTAACAATTAAAACTGGAATTTATCCGCGAGGAAATCGGAACCCTAACTGAACGCTGACTCATAACTGAATATTTCGTGGCTTTGCGTAAGACAAACGTGTCCCCATATAAATCACCACTGGAAGTCCGACTCACGTTACTTATGTATGTCTCAATTACCCGAGTTGAGGTGATAACAGTCTGCTTTCTTTGCGAAACAACTTTGAAAGTGGTGCTCATCTCAGTTTAGTTTTGTAAACAGCTGTTTAAACTAGCCAAGTTATCAGTAAGGTCGCCCGAACTTATCTTGCATAATATTTTGCCCACATTTTTCCATAAAGAATGTTAATGACTGCCGCAACTACGTTGTGCGGCCAAATGACTGGCTGACTACCAGAGATCACTCTCACTTACTGTATCTTTGTTTGAGTATATGTAGATTGCTGACCCCGATGACCGCCGAGATCGAGATACGAACTTTTGTAATTGGCAGTAACAATACGTGACTGGTTTTCTTGACTCTGACTCTGTCTCAATCTCATTTGCTCCTAGCCGCTCCATCTCGTCTAATTGGTAGATTTGTTTACAACTAACGACTATAAGCGAGCCGCACAGCCACAAAAAGGTGACAAGCGAGAGATCGAGCTGGAAGATCTCGAAAATCGTAATCTGATTGGGGATTACCCTGGTGGGGCCGAGGGGTTTTCTAAGCTTACAAATTCATTCGGACGTCACGGCAGTCGAGGGATTACCTAGAATCCGATTCCACAATGACTCACCCCAGTAAGGGGAGTTCGTTGGGGTATTATCTCCCGCAATTATAATGCCACCAGCGATGGAGTTTCATGACTAAGGCGTTGGGTACCCTCTAGTCAAAGTTTTTCTTATAATTTTATGCAAAGTTTCTGTGCGTGAGCTTTTTTTTTTCTTTTTGTCTTTATAAGCGTTTTTTGGGAGCCCCTTAAAAGGCAAACGCCGCGCGTGTCTTCTGCTTGCTTTTGAATTTAATCAAAGTGAACAGTAAATAAACACTTTTAAAACGTAAATTTCCGGTTCTGGTGAAAATAAACCGAAAATGCAGTAATGCATTGGTGGCTCGTATTTCAGCTTCTGGGGTCGTTTGTTACTTAGTGCGTCAGTGCGACAGTGCGTCGATTCCAGTCGGAGTGGTTTCGGTCGGCTTTGTCCCGGTGCCGTTCTGCACCTTTTCCGGCTCTCTTTTGGCCTGGCCCAGTTATCCCAACACAGCGATTTGTTGGCCAACTCACCTCCACGACAGCTGTCTTATTTCTGGCCACCTCTCCCACTCCTCCTGCTGCTGCAGCTCCTGCCCTCAGATCCCTTAGCTCCTCCGCCTGCGGCTTGTTCAAATCCTGCGAGGGCTTGGCTTGGGCTAAAAGAGAAAGCAATTAAGCAGAAGTGAGATAATGCATTCGGTTGAATTATCCGGTATTTGGTTACAACTTATCGGGCTACCTGAACAAAAAGCACAGATCTTCCCGGTTTCAGGGGAAACGCAAATATTTACCCCGAGATTTCGCAACTAGCACCTTTCGGCCAAAATGCGGTGCTGGGACTGTATTCAGATATGTTAGCTTATCAGCCTACTCTGATTTTATTCAGAACTAACCAGACCCAGACAATACGAATTTGTTTTGCTGCCAGCGCATTATCAGTTGACAATGAATTTTGGGTTACGCATTCTGGCAAACAAAGTAAAAGCGTGTTGGGGCTCAAAAATCTGCATTAATTAGCACAGACGAGGTCAGTTAAATAGCAATACTTGCGTCAATAAAATATGAAAAGCATGTGAATAGGGTTTGCTCTCTTTTAAAAGTACAATTTAAAAAAAGAGAGAACGCTATAGTCGAGTTCCCCGACTATCTTATACCCGTTACTCAGCTAGTAGAAGTGCGAAGGAGAGTCTTCAACACTGACAGTTTTTGGCGGTTTGTGGGCGTTAGAGTGGGCGTGGCAAAAGGGTTTTTTGCAAATCGATAGAAATTTACAAGACCAATACAAAAATGAAAAAATATCAAAACATTTTTCAAAAGTGTGGGCGTGGCAGTTTTGGGCTGTTTGTGGGCGTTAGAGTGGGCGTGGCAACATGTATTGATCCTGATATTGATATACGAGTAACGGGTATAAATATCACAAATAACTCAATAACCAATTTTACCCATTCCTTTTGTGACCACTGCCACTGTACGTCCACTTTAAAATTTGTTTGAATACGCAAACCTGTTCACATATACTAAATAGCAGAAATCAAACAATAAACACATTTCTAATGCCACAAACGATTCGCCAATGCCGATCGCTTGGGATTCGCATAAACCGCTCACAAATCGCTTCAAAATCGCGCGGTAATTGGTGAGCTTCCAAAAGATTCCACATACAAAAGCCAATTAAATTCGAAAAAGCACATGATACAGCCATGATGTCTTGCAATTTATTGCATTCGACATTCGTAAGTCACCCAGTTTTGAATTTAGTACGTGACGATAGGCCAAAGCCTCGAACCGAAGAAAACTTGATCCACTTTTGACAAGTGTCAAAGAGTCCGGAGTTTGTTATCAGTGAGTCGCGGGTGCTAACTTCTTTAGGACAAATAATATAAGTTAAGCCCTGCTCATAAAGTTCTGACACCTCATAATCTGGTGTCATTTGGCCATTGGTTATAAAATTATTTCGTTGGTTAAATACAGAAACATAAAGCAAATTTTAAGGTTTATGTGAAAAACGTGTGTGTAAATAAGATATAAATGTTTAGAATAGCATTATAATTCAAGAATGTATCTAATCTTTTAATCAAATGTTACTGTAAAACTGAATCAATTTAATAAAACGGTACTTAAATAAAGAATTGTAGATTTATCGAAATATTTGCAGGCTCTACTATAGTTCTAAGTTCTTAAATAGTAATGAATGAATATAGTAAGAAAGAAACCTAGCTATCCCTTTTCTGCAGGATCTATGCAGCAGGATCATTATTTTGACCACAACTGTTCGGTTCCAATGCCTACGATCGATCATTTACGACATAGCGCAGAAGGCCTGGCGAAATCTTATCTGCACTGCGAGCCAGCTGGAGCCCCCTGGAATTAAAGTCTTGCAATTTAATTTCGCGACCTGGCGGGACCTTGATGGACGATTCATTGCGACAGGACGGCGGGCGGTCGCCCATTCAATAAAACCCCATATTTATGCGCTGTAAACCTGGCTCACAAAGGCGGCCCGAACCGGACCTGGTCTTTGCTCTTAGCAGGCACTTAAGGCAAAAGGGTGAACCGTAAACTGTTAGCTGTCTAGCCAAGTGGCCGCTCCATCCAGCCCGATCTCGATCACATCCAGCTGCGCTGGAAACTAGTTTCCCTGCAGAAGTGGAAGCATTGAGTGTGCGTCGCTGTTTGGGTCTATCTATCTTGTATGGCCGTTGTCACTGTAGATGTATCTTTTATCTGTCGTGGTACTTACACTCCGCCAGCAGCAAAACCAACAGAAGCGCGCAGCTGAAGACCAAACTTTTCCGCAGGGCCATATTGCAAATTTTGATATGCGGGCACCGTCACTTCCTTTATCAATTAGCTCCTTATCACTCACGCACGGGTAACGCGCCACTCGATCGCTGGATACTTTGGATGATTAAGCGCTCGTTTGGCTTGTTCTGCGGGCCCTCTTATAGACGTATTATTATTTCTCTTATTTTTCTCCGCTGCCCGGTTCTACGTGCGTTCGCGACGAGCTTTCCGTTCGGAATGCCAAACTCAAATAAATTCCACGAACCCTGTTAAATGCATGGCAATATTATCATCATTGGTTTCTGTTCTCTGTTAACTCTCTGTTAACCGATCAAGGTGTCGGGCAGTAACACTGGCTATATCGTAACTGAGTGTTGGGGGTAGTCGTAAACCAGAAATTATAAAGCTTATTTAACTTTTCTTGGATTTTCGCACTATGTTACAGAGTGCACGATAACCAATTGTAAAAGATACAATTTTTATTAAATAGCAAAACAAAGTTAAAAATAAATATGGGAATAGTCTCGATTCCTCTAGAAGGACATTATGAATTTAAAAAAATCCTTAATAATTAAAAAGCTTTTAAATGAAAATTATTTATCAATAAAAGATTATTTAATTTAGCAGGCTGTTAAAATATTTAGCAAACTTTGTGAGTATGCATTTAAGTCCTACTTTAAAATTGCAAACATTTATAACTTTTCAAAAACATTAAGCAAAAACATTAAAACAATAATAATAATATTTCAAAACATTTTTATTTGAGCAACAAACTATACTTTCCCTCAAAGCAGCAAGTGTATGGTCAATAGCAACTCAGTGGATTCACATATCCGTACTAGTTATTAACTTAGATAAAATTAAAATTTAGTTTGCTTGTTTTATGGTCACTGTTTATTGCTCAGCTTTCTGTGTGCTTTTCATGTTTTAAAAACACCAAAATAAATGGATTGTGTAATAGTATTGGATTTTTATTTTATAGACCTAGTAGAATGGCGCCTAAGGATGCCCTATTCAACGGGCAACCATAAACTTGGATGCCTGTGATTAAAATAAGGCAACGTAACACTTATTTCTCAAGAACTCTCCAGCTGCTTCAATGGTACATCTAAAAATATTAAAGAATTTATTTTTTCTAGACATTCTGAGTGGCGCTCGGTGTACGTACAACTCTTTGGATTCTGTGTGTACAGTCAATTTACCATGCCCAAGCTGCCCTGAGCGAATTCCATATTTACAAGAGAAGGGATCTGGAGGGGGTGGGGCCTTAAAATACCTAAACTCAACTATACTCAACAATTTGCTTATGGTCACTACTTATACGCCTACACCGGCGGTTGCACTTTAAGCTTCAACATTATAGATTTGGCCAGGACACCAGCGGGGGAACCACGATCCCGACGGCCAATCCCCGCACCGATCCCTGCTTCCGTTCTCGCTGGAAGTGGACCGGCGGGGAGCGTGGCCGCAAGGAACGGCCAACCGGGGCGTCATTGGGGGATGAGCCGCGCCGGAGCCGGCAGTCTGCTGCGCCCGGAATTCGTGGGGGAATCTTTCACGGGACCGACCAGCAGCCCCTGCCGGACGACGCAGTCGACTAGTCGCGGACAAAACTTTCAAAGCAATCGAAAGCGAAACCTTTGTACACACTTAATAGAGTCCTGCGGGTCGAGTTCGTGGTCAGTTCGTCGTCAATGCTCAGTGTCCAGTAATCTTTTCGTTTGTTTTGTGGGTGAGAAAATGAGGGAAACTTAAACGGCTCGGTAAAAAAGAAAGGCGTGGCAGCGCGCTAAACAAATTGCTCCGAGCTGTTGGCGGACAGCTCCATCAACCGCCAGGCAGCCTTGGGGTTGAGTTCGTTGCGGTCGCGGCACAGCACCCAGACGTAGTGTACCCGCATCACCTTCTCCGGATCGCCCTCGACGACCTGACTCTTCTGGTCCCGCACACACATAATCTGCTGGGCTTGGAACGTGATGATCAGTACGGGACCCTGCTCCATAACCTTGCCCATTGCCAGTTCGATATTCTCGATGTCGAGGATCTTGGAGTCCAGGTACAGTCCAGCCTTCTTAGCCTCCTTAATGGGATTGGCGATAATATTGAAAGTGCTCTCAAAGCACCAGTCCTTCAGTATCTCTAAGTCTCCCCGGACAATCGACTCCAGAATATTTGGAATGATATCCGTTTCGCAGTCGCGAAGGAAATCCTTCTGATCGAAGCTCGGATCGATCTTCACCAGCTCCGTCATCGTTTCTGAAAGCTCCGTCTTGGAAAAGAGTCCGCCCATGACGTCAGACACTTTGTCGGTGAGCAGGCGGGAGGCACGAATCACAGGGTTCTCAGACTCGTCGTATTTAACCTTCCAGTCAAGCACCTTGTTCACGTAGGTATTATTGTTCTTGAAGTTCTCCCACGACTCGTAGAATTTTGAGTCCTTGTGCAGCTCCATTCCTTGAAATTAAGATTACATTAAGTCCATAAACTTTGATCTTATTAAAAGAAAAATATTTAGACTCACCAGTTGCTTCCGTGTTGGGCTCCACAACGCGATCGCTATCGCTCATGTCGAGCTGGACGCGCTTGCGCAACTGGGCAGGAGCGCGATAGACCCGATTTTCTATGCTCGCACTATCCATCTCCTTCTTGATAGTCGTCGTCGTGTTAGAGATGGCTTGGAAAGCGGTGGTCTGGCCCAGCTTGCCACTGGTGTCGGAGATCGATTCGCTGACCCCCTTGGCCTTTTTCGAGAGCTCCTCGGTAACCTTTTTGGCCAGGTCCGATTTGCTGGCGTCCTCCAGGACATCGCCTACGCGCTCCTTGATAGCGCCCAGCTGCTCCTTCAGCATGCTAGACGACTTTTGCGCCTCCGATTCGACAATGTTAAACTTCTGTCGCGCCGACTTCAGGGCGTCCGATTCCTCCAGCTTCTGGGCCTCCTCGCGGAACTTTCGGATATTGTCCTTGATCTCCTTGTTCTTATCCATCTCCGCTTTCATGTTGTCGAAGAACTGCGAGAAAAAGCCGGCCCTGCGACCTGGCGCGCTGTAAAAGCGGGGCTGCGGAGTAGAGTCATGACTTAGCACGGTTGCACCATGGGGTTTTATGACCCAAACTCTAACCTGCTGCTGCTGCAGGTTCTGCGAGGCCTGCTGGCAAGTGAAGAGACAGGCGCGATCCCGCGCAAGGGCAGCTATTCTGTACTGCAAGGAGAAAAAATCATTGAATGCTCGCCCGTTTTAACCTCGAAATAGGCACATGTAAGACGGATCTTTGATGACACCAGTGATGACTAGGGTCTGAGGGAACCTACCATGGTGGGGATTAGGTGACCGTTCGCAGGGAGTTTGATCGGAGCGAATGTTCGGGAGTGTGGCGTCAGAGGCTCTAAACTTTATGTAATTCCTGCCGCGAACCACGCACGTATCAGCAGTCAGCTGTTCTCTTCGTTCAGCGCGCGCCTGTGTTGCAAAACGGTGTTACGCCGGCGGTAGCTCGTGCGTTGGTTCGTTTCGTCGGTAGTCCGATGGTCCCGGGCCGATATCATGAGATGCCGTCACAGCGCGCGAAATTCGAATAGTGTGCAGTGATTATGTTGTGACGGCGAGTGGCGCGTGTGGGTGCTTAGTTTTGGGAAATATTTTCGTATTTTTTGTTGATAACTCAGGCTTTGTTGCTGTGTTGTAGTAAAAGTTTTAATTGCGCGGTGTCCAGCTCTCAAATAGTGGCAAATATTTTGTACAAGTAAACATAACTCTACATACACTTTTTTGCGAAATTGGCTTACAATATAAACCCTTGCCTTTAACTTTTGTTAAAACTATCGATATATTTATCATCGCTGTAATACACTATTAAGTCACCTCTAGCCAGGAACCGTTAGTTGGCGCGTAGCTTTACCACAAAATTCCAAGAATTCCGCCGAGACTGTTCTGTTTGTAGCTGTTTCAAGTTGTCTCAGGGACATACGAATAATTTTTTTTTGACTCCGCGTCACGATTTTAACCCAGAACCGAATTTAGTTACATGTATATTATTATTAGATAAAGAAGTATCACGAATACTTCAGTTAAATAAACTCCGCTTGGTTTTTGGGTAAGGATTTGTGGAAAGTAGAGTGCGCGATAACGGTAACTTTCGACCCGGACTTTCGCCATGTTCCGGAGCAACTTGGAAAGCAGTGGCGCAGCAGCAGTAGGTTTTAAAAATCACCCTTCTTTGACTCTGATTGGAAAGATTTTCTCCCCGCAGGATAATTTTTCTGCTTTTCACGCAAGAGGAGGACTCAACATGTTGGGTCTGCAAGACATGTACTTGGACACCAGTGGAGCCAACTCGTCGGCCACTTTGAGTCCGCCCAGCACCCCTCTTACGCCGCTGACCCCCGACCCGACGACGGCTGCTCAAACGACGCACTTTCCTTTTCTGGCCGACAGCGCAGCCGCCGCCAATACACTCCTGCTACAACGACAGTACCACTACCACTTGCTGCTCCAGCAGCAGCAACAACAACTGGCCCTGGCGCAGCACCAATTGGCGCTGGCTGCATCAGCGGCAGCGGCTAGTGCGAATCACCAGCAAAAGGACGAAATTGCGCGATCCTTGAAAATCTTTGCGCAGGTGACGACGGGCGCAGCAGGTGAGAAAAGAGATAGCAAATGGCGATATGGCGTCGTTTAAAACGGAATAGGCAAAAACATTTGGCGAGAGCGAGATGACTGTCTGCACAAGTACAGTTATGTCAAAGCCAATGGCCAGGGGCTTAGTTCAAAAGGGCTGCGAAAGCACAGAGCAAAACAGAAGTAGTTAAGTTTATATTGCATAAATTAATAATTGCTGCCGAGATGTAATTTTCGACATTCAAAATCTTATTTTTAGAACTTTTACTGTTTAGTAGATTTTTAATGACGATTTAATTTTCTTTGTTTTATGGGCTCTGAAAGATGGTTTATTTACCACTTGTAACCCCTTTAAGAGATATTTTCAAACGCCCCTGCCTTTTTGGGCCATTGACCCTCTCAGCATTTTCGGTATTCCTCCTTTTCACTTCAGAAAGCCATTTTGCGTCTTCTATTTTCTTTAAGTTCTCTGCTTTGTCTTGTTTGTTCCTGTTTCTTGTGCAAGCACTAATCCGTATTTGCGTATGGCATTTCTGAAATGCATTTGAAACTGGAATAATACCCAAATCGATCTGGACACGGTAATGAAAAGCTTGCTATTTGCAGAAAATGCGGCTGGATCGGTGCAGGACGTGATGCAGGAGTTCGCAACCAACGGCTATGCGAGCGATGATCTCAGCCGCTTTGCCTACGGGAGTACTCCGCCACAGCCGCAGACGCCACCGCCATCGCAGCAACAGCAGGGGATGCATCTGCCACTGGGCCGCAGTCCTGTCCAGCTGCAGTCCAATGGAGCGAACTTAATGTCAAATCCACTCGCCACCCATTGGCTGAACAACTACCGCGAGCAGCTGAACAACGTGTGGCGGAACATGTCTTACATGCCAGCCGCCTCCAGTACAGTGGGCTTGCAGGCCCAGGCTCAGGCTCAGGTCCAAGCAGCGGCCACCGTGTCTCCCAATCTCGGCGTAGGAATGGGTCTGGGATTGCCCGTGCAGGCCGACCAGCTGCGCGGAGCTTCTAATCCCACTAACAACAATAACAAGGTGTACAAGCGATACAACAGCAAGGTCAAAGAGGTGAGTAGATCATGTCCCAAGGTCATTTTTTTAAAAAGATTTTTAACTTATTAACAATTTGATATTTTCCTTAACAGATCAGCCGCCACTGCGTTTTTTGTGAAAATAACAACGAACCAGAGGCGGTGGTCAACAGCCACACAGTGCGAGACAACTTCAACCGAGTGCTGTGCCCCAAACTACGCACCTATGTGTGCCCTATCTGTGGGGCATCTGGGGACTCGGCGCACACTATTAAGTACTGCCCCAAGAAACCGATCATCACCATGGAGGATGCGATCAAGGCGGAATCGTTCCGCCTAGCCAAGAGCAGTTACTACAAGCAACAGATGAAGGTTTAGAGGGCAAATCCAGCAGGAGCAGAAGCTCTGGAAGCTTTTGTAGCGTTTATATAGCAAGAAATATATATACGCCTTCCGATCAAAGCTGGGTTAACCAGATAGACAATACGTTTAAATAGCGCCTGGCGCGTTCGATTTTAAAGAGTTTTAGAGACTTATCTCGTGCCTATAGTTCTTATAGTATAGACAACGAACGATCACTCAATTCACAGTCAATAATTCAAATATTTATGTCTGTTTCTGTGAAAAGGAAACTAATTTTGTAATAGAAGACTCACAATATCGTAATACTTGTTCAATCGTCGTGGCCGATAGAAACATCTCACAATCCGAAAGTTGATCAATGGAATTGGTCTGCAACTGGTCGCCCTCATTTTGTCAAATGCTCGTTTGCGGCCGAAAAATTTCGATATATCTACAATTGATATACAATCTGTACTAAATTTTGAAAAAGAACACTTTGAATTTCGAACTGTCATTCGTATCATTAGAATTTAATTTAAAACTTGCTTAAGGAAAGAGCAAGGAACACTTTCGTTGAAATCGGCTACACTTTCGTTGTAAAGTTTTAAATTTGACAATCTGCATTTTTTGATAGATAAGCGAAAAGTATTTTTATTATATGTATCGCAACAATTCATTCCAAAACACATATCTATATATATATATGTTATATATTTATTAAATCGTGTTATCATTAATCAATTTTTCACACATGTAACCACAAGCCCATTACATTATTTTTTTATTTTTTTCTAAAAGGTGTACATAACTGAAGTTGAAAAATTCAATGGCGCAAGTGCCAAATAAAGATTAAGGTTACAATTTAAGGAAAAAATAATCCTTTTTGCGTTTAAAACTAGTCCTTGTCGTCTTCGCGGCGTTTTTCAAAAAGGGCCAGGAAGATACCATCGGTAAGATCACTATCCGGCAGACAATAAAGGCAGTTCTTGCCAATATTGGGGTAGTCCTTGTCGCCCACATTATGCCACTTGTTGCGTAATGCCTTCTTGCAGCTGAGGAGCTTGTAGGATGGATTTAGCTGAAGACAGCGCTCAACCACCTGCTCATTTTCCTCCTTCCACAACGAGCACGTGCAGTAGGCAATACGTTTAACGTTTGGGAAGGACCCCATCGCGTGCGATAGGATCTTTATTTGTAAACCCTGTAGCTTGTACAGCCTGCTGTCATCTTTCGGCTCGTCGCACACGGTCATGCGACTCTGCATTCCGCTTCCAGAGCAACTGGGGTCTACTAGGATGTACTCTACGTCTTCATAGCTATCGGATGCTGTAATTTAAATATATTACTTATTAAATATTTACTGGGAAATATTCAGAAACTTACTTAAGTTCAACGCGTCTCCCAGAATGGGTTTCACGATCTCGCATCCAGCCTGCTCGGTAATGTCACACAGCGTCTTATAGCGTACGCGGTCCTGCTCGACGGAGTAGATGCATCCCTTGTTCTGCATCACGTTGCATAGGTGCAGTGTCTTCATCCCGGGAGCTGCGCACATATCCAGCACAGTGGCTCCCGTCGGTGGAGCAAGTAGTTCGGCGGCCAACGATGTGGCCTTGTTTTGCAGTATAAGCCTCTTGCTGTGCACCAACTCATGGGTGACCCAGTAGTTGGCCCATTTGGCTTGGAAAATGAGCACACCCTCTATATGCATATCTGTCATGAACTCGTCCTCCTCAAGGGATTTTATGGCAGTCAGGAAATCCGCATAGCTGGTGTCCGCAGGCAGCACCTTGCGCCGCCAGTTCTCCTGAGACAGGTATTCCAAAGCCTCCGCCAAACTGTATAGATTTGTGTTGATTCGCACATATCGAGGATTGGGTTCTGTGTGGGCAAACAAAAAGACGAGTTCAAAACTGTGTCAAAGTAAGATTTATTAAGAGTGAAACGTAGTTACGGGTCCTTTAAAAGATCGAAATGACCTGGAATTATTATTATTTCTTTATGAAGGACTTTGGCCACTTAGTTACTGGTCCTTCTTTGGTTCTACAGCTTCTGGCTCTTCCTCCTCATCCTGCTGCACCGTTTCCAAGGGTGGTGGCGGCTTCTCACGGAAAGCCTTTAATACATACATGGCCACCACTAGGTTAACAACTACAACAGCCGTGAGAACTGACCAACAGTTGACCGTAAAGTGATCAAGATGGGGAAAGGATTCCTGCAGCCAGCCGCGCACGCCATAAAAGCCCAAGAAGGGCAGCGTGAACATGAGGACACTGTAGGCCAGCAGCCATAGGAAGACCTCCGCACTAGTGTCCTCCTGCTGAGTATGATGCTCCACGGGAGGATCAATGACAGCCAGGGAATCATCACTGGCAGCTGTCACCACATCGACCTGTTGTTTCTTGTTTTTCTTGCCCATCTCAACCTCCTAATACTGGTAATTGGTGGGTTAACCTGCCTTTCTTCTGGAATCCGGAATCACTGATTAACTTCAGCAGTCGCTCCTTGTAACTTCGCACCGTTTGCACAGGTTTGCTTTCCCCGTTGAGCTCCTGCCTGCCAAACGCCAGTTCAGTGACTAGAACCTTAGCCAAGCTGGGGTCAAAACTGGGGTTGTCCTTGAGCAGTCCTGTCTTCTCAATGGCGTTTTCCACCGCCACCCGATTTTCGCTAAATTTTTTCAGAACCGCTTGCAAACTGCGTGCACGCTAAAAGTACGAGAGGGAAAAGTTATACGCATATTCTACTGATCTGCAGCGCTGAGGTCCTGTCCTATCCACTTACTGCATGCTTTTCCGCGAATATCAAGGTCTTGACGGACTTCTGCTGCTGCACGGCTGTCTTCAAAATCTTGGCGGCCGCCCTGTATTGGGTGGGAACTTTTACGGAATGCGGTTTTTTACTCATTGTCGTCACGTGCACGTGTGTGCGTTGGTTGCGCTAGAGCCGGTGCAACCAACCACTCACGACACTATCGATATGTATATCCAATATCAGGGCTGGCGATAGGTTGGTCGCTGCGATTGAAACTACTGATTTATGATTCATAATATTTTGAAAAGTCCTACAATTAATAAAAACGTTTATTCTCGTTATGTTTGCTCTCTTTAAATCTCGTTTGCAATTGATTACTACAAAACAAATCGAATATATTCTTAAAACTTTCAAGAATATCGCATCATGAGATCAATTGGCAGTGTGACCATACGTCGCAAGCAAAACTTACTCGTGTTTCTAGCATTGCCAACACAAGAAAATACTCCTAGTCGAAAGTTTCAGCGCGAAACAGTTGCAGTTTAAAATGTCGAAGTGTGCTCCTGTTAAAGGTTTAGATTCGGGTTGAACAAAATTTATATTTATTTATGTCGTGATTTATCCACGTCAATTATAACTACTTTTGGTTCTGGTTCGTTTCTTGCTTGTCATTTGTTCTGTGCACTTCTGTAATTTTTTTTAGATAAAAAAAGAAAATAGCATGCAGCTACCAAAAGTGTAAGAAAAAACAAAGAGGTTAGTTGCCACAAAGATTTTGACAAACCGAACAGTACAGACCGTGGCACGCGCCAGAAAGCTTTTTCGATTGGAGAATAATATAATAGTTAATTTGCGATACATGGAATGTAATATGATGAATTTGTAATTAAATGCATCCAATTTGAAGCTATATGTTTGTTTTTTTGTAATAAAACATCCGATTAATCAAGGTTTAATTTAAAGTATGCCTTCACGGTCATGTTTTGCGTAAATTAACATAAATTCTAAAAGACTTAGAAAAAAATTAACGAAAACGATTAGTTCAAGAATTTTTCTTTATAATTTTTAAACAAAATGTTACTTTTAGGTTCTTTTATTTAAAGACAAGTAACAATCTAAAAAAAATTTCGTTAACCATTATTATTATTTTAATGTACATGAACATAACACAGAAATTTAATTAATCAATTTTGTATCTGTCATGCGCTATATTACTTGAATTCTTAAAACGCGGCTCCTGTGTTCCCAAGTTCGTATTAGGTCAGTAAATCATCATCATAAAGGAGTACGTCCTAACGACAGAATGTAAAAACAAAAGGGTCAAAGATGTGGATGGCTAAATGTTTTTTCTTATTAATCTAACATACTTCTTCAAGCCGACATAATCGAGGCCGGTCAGTACGACGAGTCTGACCCAAAAGCGCGTAGGCAAATGGGACACATGATCAGGAAGTTCGCGGACAGCATTCTTGAGCCCGCGCCCCAGATCCCAAGACCGCTCAAGGAGCGGTGTGGAAGGCATCAGTGCAAGAAGTGCGGCTCAGTGGTTCACTCAATTATCTTGGCCAACATACATATGCTTAAATGCTCTGTTTTAAACTGTTACTGAAAGTACTGATTTGGTTAAAGGCAAACTGACTTAAAAAAGATAGGGTTGATGGAGGAGGAAAAGCATGCCGTGATCACCAGGACGCTATATATGTATGTATATATATACATATATATATATATATATGTATGTACATATGTACATACTTTGTTAGGAACCGCCTTATGCCACTAAAATAAATTTTTTCTTTTTTTTTTGCAGAACTTGAAAGTAGAAAATGTGGATTTAAAAAAAAATCCAAAAATTTAAAAGGGTAATAAAAATAAAATTAAAAAATTAACGCTCTGTTTTAATTTGTTAATTTTTTTAAAGCAAATAAATGAAAATATGACACTTTATAAAAATATTTTTTCCACCTTATCATGTTCGCCAGCCCATCAATTTGGAAATAGTAAGTACCACTAGTACCATTCCTAGATTATGATTTGGTTAAAGCTTAATTTGTATTTTGGTGTCGCAAGAATAAAAAATTTCCTCCTGAAGGTTGCATCCCGAATGATGCACGACGAAGGATATTTTTTTTTTCCGCTCGCCAGAATTTGGCCCAATTAAATTCGGTATTCGAAAAAAAAACACGCCTCCTCCCCTAAACAAACCGACGAAAAAACTCGTTGGCGCCGGGAACAAAAAAGAGCACGAGAGAGAGAGAGTGCACTCATAAAAAACATAAACAAGCGTTTTTCACTAGTGTGCGTGAGAGGAGAGAGAAGAGAGCGAAAAACGACTTTTGAAAAAAGACGCTCTTCGCTGTGATTTTTTTCAGTCAGTTTTTCGACGGTCGTGAACACGAGCAGTTATTCTAGCTCCTCCTGTTCTGCTGCTTCTGTTTGTGTTTTTTGCGTTTGCCGCGACGTAAACAACCGAAGAGCCGAGCTTACGCCCCCCCAAGTGCTCCTGCTTCACGCTCCCCTCGCAACGTGCTCGTTGTAATTGCAATTAATAGTCGTTGGCCGCCAAAAAAGTAAAATTTCGGGTGTCCGATACAGGAAAGGCAAAAAGCACAAGTGCAGAAAAAACAAAAAAACATAAGCTTGCCGTGTGTGTGCGTTGGTGTGCGTGTGTATTTTTGGCGTGCGCGGCCATTTTTCTTGTTGCCTGTCGAGAGTCTCTTCTGTGTGCGAAAGAGAGGCCCGACCGCAAAGAAGAACGTAGCAAACTACGCAAATCCCACTAAATTCGCTAATTTTCGCTAAATAAATCAATCGCGGGGGGCGCCCAAAAACAAACAAAAGTTCGAAAATAGAGTGCCGCAGACCACAAACAAATCACCTGCGCCAGTGTGTGTGAGTGTGTCAGTGTGCGAAACAGGCGGGCTCCCACCCACAATCAGTCGGCGAACACGTGCTCCAAAATATCAACAAAAGTTGGCCCACAAACATAAAAAAGAGGGCCGCATCTGCATCCGACCCGAACGCCGGAACACAAAAGGCACTTTCAAATTGGTAAGTACTTTGCGCTGCACGAGCATGTTGTATTTATTTGCTTTATTGGTCAAACACACTAGGCGATTGCGGCTCGAGTGTGTTTGTTTCTCTTTCCCGCGTTCGAGCACAGTGGGCGTTGTTGTCATAATTGTAAGACTCTAAAAAGCTCCCCCATAAAATACTTTTCATTGTTATAAATTGTTATAAAGAGTTCTTTTTGGTAATCGATATCAAATGTTAGAAAAGAAAACGGTTCCTATTTTTATACTTAAAATGTATTATATATATATTATATTATTTATATTATATTATTTATATTATATTATTACATATGTATATTAATCTGCCGTGTGCTTTATTTTTGGGATAAAAATATTGAACGATTCAATCATGATTTTTAACAACTTCTTAAAGTTGATATGAAACTCTTGGTCTACGCATAGTGCTCTTATATAATCAAGTATTTGTTTTCCTCGTTAAAAGTTATATATTTAATAGAAGGATATTACACCCTTTATTATATTTAACGCGGTTCAGTACAAAAAAATTTAAATAGTAATAGTAAATGTTGTGCTATTTTACATTTTCCTAATGCAAACAAGGTTGTCCTTCATTTTCGTTTATTTAATTGGTTAACCCACGGTCTATTTTGAAAAAAAAATGCTATCACAATTTTTAAAGTATTTGCCTAGTTTTCCGTTGTTCAACTATTAAGACTTTTTTCCGAATCTTCGATACTTGAAGAATAATCCTAAACATTTGTTAGCCGAATACGACTGTTAATAAATTATTAACTAGAATAATTTGAAAAGCGTTTTGCAAACGTGCTCCACTACTTGACCATTTGTTTGCCGCTTGTTTGACTTTTAATGCTAGTTCCCATTCATTTGGTGGCGTTTTTTTTTTATGTTTGTGTGTCGATGTCTTTTTATCTTCCACTTTTTTCGTACCCATCAAATAGTGGCTTCTTTTTTCGCACACATGTCGCCCCCAACGAAAGAGAGTCAGAGAGCGGTCCGATTTGCGGCTATTGCGCTGATGTTGTTGTCCGCTCGCTCATTTTTTTTGTTTATGCTCGCTCTTCGCTCTCTTTTGTTTTCAGCTGCTCGCGCTCAATTAATTTTCGTTGATTCGTTTTTTGTGAGTAGGTTTTTTGTGTATACTATTTTATTTATACGCTTTTCGGGCTTCTCTTTCTCGTGTTTTTTTTTTTTTTTTTGGGTTTTCTTCTTTTTGTTGTATTTTTGGGGCCCGATTGCGTTTATTTATTCCCCATTTCCCCATTTGCATTTATTAGGTTGAGCGGGCAATTTCCCGTGTTTCTGGATCTGTAGTTACACGATAACGATTCCGGCTTCTGTTTTTTGTTTTCTGTTGGCCGTCACTTTCGCTTATTTCATATTGCAATTGTTTGTTCGGCAAACAATTGTTTGCTTGTCGCCCTGTCTCGCTCTAAATGTGCGCAACAAGCGAGTGGCGCGTCCTTTTATTTTCTGCATTACATTGCCGCCCTCCCCCTTTCATCCCTCTCCCCGGAATTCCTGCTGCCATGGTGTTCAATTGTCCAACGTCAGCATTAACAACAACATCAACAAAAGCAGCAGCAGAACCGGTTATTTTGACCAGGCAAAACAAAAAAGCCAAAAACCAAAAATTGAATTTACCTCTGACGTCAACACCCACCCGACCAAGAGGTCGTATTCAAATTCGCGCTCAAAACTCAAGAATTTTCGAAGAAACCGATTTGCGATTTATTTGCAATTATTTATTTAAAGGCCGCAACATGCTTTTTATTTACTTCAGAATATTGTTTTACTACTAGTATGTGTATCGTAAACCAATCTAGTTTCAGTAAGTAAATTTACAAATTTAAAAAATTTAGAGATACGAAACCATTAAGCCATTAAAATCCTTGAAGAATTTATTAGTTTTTAGTTTTAGAACTACATTTTGTATCAAAAGTAATGTCATGTGTTTTATGAACGTCATAAATATTTCCGAGCCTTAAAATATAATTTAAGCTAAAATTTAATACATTTGCGATTGCATTTTTGAAATGACTTTTGCCTGTTTAGTGGAAAAGATTCTATAATCATTTGTATTTGTCAAAATTTAAATTGTGCGTTTGTTCGTCTAAGTAGTGGACTGATATTTTAAAAATATTTTTAAGTCTACGCATTTAATGTTTTTAAGAAAAAATTTTGACGCATTGTTTTTCAGAGAAACATAAATTATTCATCCAGCTGAAATAATTAAACGCATCGTTAAAAAACGTCAAGTTGTATTTATCTCAAAGTATCTCTTTCAAATCCGCTACCGTTTTTATTCAACGAGCAACAATTTGTAGACAGATATTTATTTTTTAAAAAAGCTGCCCAATTTTGAGGAAATTTCAAATAAACGTTGTTAGTACTTTCAAACTCCGGAACTCGCTCTTTTAAAGTGATTACACAGTGACTTGGTAATGCCAGTGTTTTAACCAATTCATTTGGAATTTCACCCCAAGAAAATCATTGGTCCATCGGAAACTCATCGTTGGGGCATCGCCTTAAAAAAATGGCGGAGATGTAGTTGCATTTAGTTCTCGAGGTTGTTGACACGTTCCGTTGGCGCCCCTGACGTTTTTTGCCTCTTTACTTTTTTGCCAGCCCATCACCTGCCCACAGAGTAACCGCGATTTTGGTTCTTCGGGCCAGAATGCGATTCCATTTCGCTTTCCATCTGGTGGTTGTCACCAACAATTTCTGGCCGCAAGCGCCTTTTTTGTTTATCTTGTGATTTTTTCCGTTGACTAACTCTTTTTTGCCCGGCATTGTTATTAATTCTCTTCGCTTTTTGCGCCCCATTGGCAGCTTTTTACTGGGTTGCAGTTGCTTTCAGTCAGTACCTTCTCCGGGCACTTTTTGACTTTTGTGCGAAAGCGCGCAGCACGTTTAATTCACAAACAATTAATTAATTCATGCATATTTATGTTAATGTGCAGAAATTAATGTACCCAGCGGCGGGGAGTGGAGCGGCCAAGAGGCGGAATCGAAAAGTAGTTTAAGCACTTGTGCCGACTGGGCAAAATTTTGTGGATTCAAGAATTACAATATTTCTGTACTTTCAGCACAAAAACGCGCCGAGTTGTGTAAACCCGCCGCCAGTGAAGTGTCGACTTCCCGGCGACGAAGACCGCAGCTCTATTCCACTTGCCATTACCGCACAGGTTCGTTCCGCTGCTGACCACGCCCCCAAACTGGACGCCCGCACCATCGCCTACCGCCCGCTGACCCTTGGCGGCCACCAGACGCCTCTTATGGCCGAACTGCCGACGGCGCCGAACGGCGTCCCCAGCGGCGATTACCTGCACCGCTCCATCGATCAGCTGCGTTCTTTGGGTCACCTGACCACCGCCCAACTGGTCCACGACTACAAGCCCTTCAACATTAGCGAATTCCGGCAGAATGTCGCGGAGCGACTGGACTACTCGCTGAAGAACGGCCTGGTGCAGCACCAGCAGCAAATGGTCATGGAGCAGCAGCCACATCCCGACCAGCAGCAGCAGCATTTGCATCACCCACAGCAGCAGCAGCAACACCCACCGCAGCTGAAGGTCAGCTACAGCGCGCCTAACTCGCCGCCCACTCCCCACGAGCAACAGGAACAGAAGGTAATAATCTTAACAAAAACAGGATACAGACAAAATAGCATATGACACACATATAAATGATACTTTCAAGATCGATTCTGGACTAAATGAAAGCGTCTTAAATATATCTTTGGCTTAAAGTCAAATTAGTAATAGTAAATCCTGTTTTTTTTTACTAAAACCAAACTTTTCATATGTTACGTTTAAAGACTGAAAAATCAATATCCGTTTCAAATTTCTTTGAAAACAGTTCTCTTTACAATTATTCTGATAAATAGCTAAGACAGAGAATAAGCAAATGGCTTTCCAAAATGTAAATGAGTATGCTGTAAAGGCATGATAGGGATATTTCCACACAATCTCTTTCTTTATTATAAACGAACCTTAAAACAATAAAACCTGCTATCTACTTCCAGTACGACCCGAATCGATCGCCGCCGCGTCAGCAGATGAGCAGTGCCAGCGGGAGTGGTAGCAACGGATCCTCGCCTGAGGAAGAGAGCCGCCGGGGAGATGGCGATCAAGCCAAGCCCTACAAGTGCGGCTCGTGCAGCAAATCCTTTGCCAACTCCTCGTACCTGTCGCAGCACACGCGGATCCACCTGGGGATCAAACCGTACCGCTGCGAGATCTGTCAGCGCAAGTTCACGCAGTTGTCGCATTTGCAGCAGCACATCCGTACGCACACGGGTGACAAACCGTACAAATGCCGACACGCCGGCTGCCCGAAAGCCTTCTCGCAGCTCTCCAATCTGCAGTCCCACTCGCGTTGCCACCAGACCGACAAGCCTTTCAAGTGCAACTCCTGCTACAAGTGCTTCAGCGACGAGATGACCCTGCTGGAGCACATTCCCAAGCACAAGGACTCCAAGCACCTGAAGACGCACATCTGCAATTTGTGTGGCAAGTCGTACACGCAAGAGACTTACCTTCAGAAACATTTGCAGAAGCACGCAGAAAAGGCGGAGAAGCAGCAGAACCGCCACACGGCCCAGGTTACTGCCCACCAGCAGCACGTACCGGCGAGCGGAATCGGCTTGAATCTGCAACGCCAGGCCATGAACGATGTGAATGCCGCGTATTGGGCCAAAATGGGCGCAGACAGTGCGGCGGCTTCGCTGGCGGAAGCCATTCAGCAGCAGTTGCCGCAGGCTGGCGGTCAGCCCTACGGCAACTTTGCATCCCTGCAGCAGCAGCATCAGCAACAGCAGCAGGAACTGCTGCAGCAGCATCATCAGCGATTGGCGGACACGCCGGGGCATTCCCACAGTCCTCACGAGGAGGCCACGGGCGAGGATCTCGTCCTGCGTCAATCCACCCCACAACATCACCTTCACCAACAGCAACAGCAGCAGGCGCAGCAGCAACAACAAGCGCAGCACCAGCCATCGCCTGGACCGGGAACCTCGGCGTTTACTCCACTGTCAGCCACAGTGGCTCCACCGCCGCCGCCTCATCTTCAGCAGCATCGTGGTCCGCCAGCGGCCACCGCTGCCTATCTCTATCAGCAGAATGCGGCGGCAGCAGCAGCGGCTTTTCCCACACAGCTCATCTCGCTTCACCAGATCCGGAACTATGCCCATCAGCCAGGAGCGGCGGGCCTTATCGCAGGCGATCATCTCACCTTGGGACTGAGCGCTGTTAGTGCCGCTAAAGAAAAAGCGCAATAGTACAGGCCAGGTCGGGGCCAAAAGAGGCAGCAACGATGACATTAGCTTAGGGTCAACGTTTAAGCTGGTATGAATATAAAGGAGTAAAAGCTGCAAAGCGTGGCATTTTGAATCTCTTTGAATCCATACCAATTGAAACACCGAACGTAAAATAAGTTACTTATAGTTTCAAGTTGGCATAGGCGTAGGAGCTGGGACTGCAACTGGTTTCTTCTAAGCATCCATTCAAATTCAACAAAACTTGTATACGATTCAGTCCAAATCAACTCCATCACTGCCAAAACCAATAAGAAAGGAACTGCAATCCTCCAGTTTCTGCGCTATTTTCAACTGTAGAAATAGTTTATCTAGATCAACTCAGGATTTTAAATACGATATTTATGCCCCCTATCTATAAGCAAAATTCAAATTAAAACCTTGAACTATATAAATAAGTATATTATAAATAGTTCACAGTTTTATTTTGTACTAGGAGCAGTACAAAGTACAGCGATAAACCTAATTATATTATTATGATATTTGATATATATATATATTATAGTGTACATATTTGTATGTAAAATTGAGCTGTACATTTAAACGTATCAACCTTTATCTAGGACGCTAGATACTTTCTAATTTATCAACTAACTAGTGAAGTGAGATTATTTTCTACTTCTTAGGCAAGCTGAAAGAGAAATAGATTTGAAAATTCAATTGTAAAATTCAACCAATAAAGATTGTAACTATTTATAAAAGCATTACTGTGGTGTATTAAACTTTCCTCAGGATTTGCATTTTCATTAGCGAATCAAAGCGGATAGAATTTATGCAACGATCCAGAAAAATGCAACCTAATCCGCTTAGCAACCTTAAGAAGAACTCCTTTGTGCCCGAGGCGACATAAGAGATTTATGTTCACCCCATATAATCTGAGTATCCACAGGGAAATGTACGGCTACGATCGTATCGAAGTTTGTCTTTAAATTTCTCTCACTCGCAGCAGCTGCTCGGCTTAAGATGTGACAGTGGCGTAGTTTGAGGGGCGATTTAGGGGGTCAACCCTCGCTAAAATGTGCCCGTCAGATTCCCTCCTCACGTCGAAATGGTCGAATAATGATTGATGACTGATTGGGTCTTAAATTTTTTGGCTGATCGACTCGGAGATTAATGAGAATGATTCATCTGACTTGATTCACATTCAGATTTTTCCAACATGCTTTACATATACTCGCACGGCTATTTTATACCTGATATAAAACTAGTTCATCCGAAGTCGCTCAGAATTGGAGTCTTCTTCAGCAGTCACGATTTGTGCCTTCAAAACGGCCAAGTACTTAAAAAACTAGTGGAGCAACAATTCTTTGAGAAGTAAATATGGTAGGTGATGAAATTATGAAGATCCAAAGGCCTTTGACGGATTAGTACATCGGTGTTTTTTGTGGGAAGGGAAACAAAGGAACTTCACTCAGTGCATGAATATCTCTGAAGAGTACCTATACATATATCTGTATAATGGTATAGACAACGAATTTCATAGCTAATTAATAAAACAATAAATTTAGAAATCCCACACAAAACCAGTTTAAGTTGTTAACAGGTGCTTTTTCTTTATTATATATTATTTCTCTTTATGTGTGTTTATTTTTTGTTGCCTCCGTCTTTTGCTGAACAAAGTGTTTGAATGGAATTATAAATAGCAGCAAATTGTGTTAAACACACAAAAAAATAAACTTATTTTTATGATATTTTCATGCCGCAAATAAAAACGAAATGAAATCTCCTAAATAGCTCATAAAATTGCCCAAGCAAAGGGGGTTGTGTGATTGCAGAGTAGACACCCACAAAGAGTTAGGGAACCAACAATGAAGCTGATAGAGATATAAACTCCCTAAAGGATTTCGGGCAATTGTCTTTTTGTCAACAAAGATCGTTCTCCTTTGGCAAGGATTGTGCGAATATTGGGCACGATCCTTTGCAAATAAGGAAGAGGACGCTCTTGAGGGCAAAACATGGATCGCTGACAATAAACCAACAAATCATCAAATCAAAATTGCCAAACACACCGCAAAGGACAAAGGACCCGGACAAAGGATTCCCGATCGATAATCGATCATTTGGCAGTTGTGCAAAATGCTAAACAAAGGCCACAATGCAAAAATGAGGTGAAGGGGGAAGTTTTTTAGCACATAGAACCCTTTGCTTCGAGGGCTCTACAACCCAATGTTTGCCAATAATTTAATTGATAAATGATTTGATTTCTGCCAGGCATCGTCATCGATCAGAAAACCATTCAGGTATTGAAGTTTCTCCTCCATTCGAGCCCTGTCTACGTGCGATTAGCATATCAATGCGCATTCTCATAGATGAACTAATGATCAGGGGATTGTTTGGTGGTTATTGTCCCGCTACCCGATCTTCGGGGTGGCTCCTTAGCTCCTTTTCTTCGGCTCTGTCTTGTCTCTGGGTGCTGAAATTATCACGATTCCGTCCGTTCTGCAGTTGTGTCTCATCAGGCTTTGTTATGCTAACTATGAGAAAAAATGTGGCTGAGGATCTCGCCTCGCTCCTGGCAGGATCCTTGGGCCTGGGACTGTCACTTTTACTTGCAGCTTGATCGATATGATAATTAGAATGCAGTGCCCAGGAGCAGATAGGACTCTTTTTATGATAGTGCCATCTGTCTGACGTACGTGAAAGTTTCTTAGCGGGATCAGTAAAAAACGTGGATATCTTGAGCAAGCATATCAAATTGAATTTCACAGTAATGCATGTGACTATTTATCTCTTAAGACCCAATTTATTATTCGTCACAATAAGGCAGCTTGAGAGAAGTAAACATAATTTACTTAAGATAAAACCCATATCTTTATTTGATATTAACTTTATTTTAAGACGAATTATCCTCGATTTAAACTAGTCGCTACATAAATCTCAAGCAATTTATGAATTTCAAACGAATCGTTCCAGAGCAGCGCATTCCGTTTTCCGTTTGCTATTATAAATTCCCCTTTCGCTTTTCTCCCAGTGCAGTACAATCAATTTATCAGTTTTTGGGTAGGCCATTATGCAAACGATTTGCATTTGAATATTGTCTATAGGTTTTCCATGCCAAGAGATCATTTCGGTGCAGCAGAAAGGCGTCATCAAAGGCATCAATAGATTTATGGTTTCTAAACTCCAGACCCGAAATCAAAACACACACAGTTAGGGAGGCAGAGATAGGATCCGATCATCAGGGGTTGCACACAAAACATCCGGATCTCCGGAAGAAAAACCTTTTACCCCAGAGAAGGTCCTCGTTTTAGCATAAGAAAGGGATCCGTTTTTTCTCTCATAACCCATTCGCGAATGGCATTTAGTCGACTCGGCATTCAGCGATTCTTTTGGATAAACTATTTATGAAATTATTAGACAATGCGCACAATATGCGGATACACTCCACCAATTAGCCCGCTGGTTTGAACAGATCGAAGAGAATGGAAGGTGTGTATGTTTTTCCCATAACTTCTTGTTCTGCGGCATTTGCATTTGGGCCTTTTCCCCAGCTCCTCGCCAATTTCGCATTGTGATCCGCGGTATTGTTTGATTCTTATAAGGTGCGATATTGTGAAATTTGATGCGATTTTTTTTAGCTATTCTTATATCCATATTGGCACCCTTTCACTGCGTTTATATTATATTCGCACACTGGAACTGAAAGGCACACTCTGCTCTATTGTTGAGGTTTGTGGGCCCGTGTTTGGATTGATTTCCCTTTTATCGTATTGATGGTTATGTAATTGATACTTGAGTGAATATTGGCATATTGCAAAAAAAGGGCTTAAGGCATTTTAATTAAACGGTTAAGTTTCTGATCTATGAGGATTTGGGGAGCATTATATAAGTAGCATACTCTTGCACTTGAAATCTGATCTATAAACTATATTGATGCATTACACTGTTCCCCACTGAAAATAGCTAGTTTCTAACTCCCCATTATGGCCACTGAAAAGTCATTTATGATACCAGTCTAACAGATGTTGGATAAAGGTTTAACGATTTCACGGATAATAATTCCTTGTTCTCCCCTTTACTACCACTCCTTTTTTTTTTAGTGAAAATAAAGGGTTTATTGATGGGGAGACGCACGATAAGACAATTTACATTACCGTTTTTTAGTTTGTTATTTATTTACAATTTCAAAAGAATTTTATAAAAAATTGCGCAACGGGGGGGATTGTACATTAATTTTTTGTATTGTCAAAACAAATTCTTGCTTAAATTCAATTAAAAAATCGCGTTCCCAGGATATCTTTTTTCCAAAAGGCGAATCAAACAGTTAACATTGTTTACAATTACTCAAGTTTTTTACCTTTCAGCATTTACAATTTACAATTCAAATCCTTGACATCCAACACGTGTTAAAATTGTGAAAAAATAGGTTTTATTCAAAAGACAAAAAAAAAGAAATGAATTGCGCAATTGAAGGAATAAAATGGGGAACAGGATCTTACCCTAAAATGGCGCAGTAACATTTATTTAATTAACATTTTCGCGCCGCGAAAAAAACGGATAAAAAACTACAGTAACACGAGTTTACGATCCTTTTCACCAACGCGAAGAAAAAAACTTGTCACGCAGGATTTCGGTATTCAAAATAGGAAAGAAAAAAGGCGGCAAAAAAGCTGAACTCTGTCCAATTATAAACAACTTTTTTCGGTAGTCAAGCATAAAAAAATTTGGGAATCGGAAAAAAATGGGTTAAAAAACTGATGAGCCCAACAATAGGGGCTGCAAGGATGAGCATGCATCCTGATGATTTTTTTCTTCCCGTCGTTTTGGGTGCGGACACAAAAAACATCCAAAAAAGTATGCAACGGGCGGCTTTGGTTACCTAATTTGAATATTTGGCGCTGGAAATTTTCTCACGATTTTTTGTTCTCCCTGCCAGGTTACCCACAAGGCTCAAGGCACGCTGGGTTCAGGGTGACGATCAAGGATGAAGGACTCGCACAAAGACGCAGACGGCATAAGACAAGGAGCAGAAAAAAATCCGGCTTTTTTTGCCTCATTTCCATGCGGAAGCGTTTCCTTGCCGAACCACCAAGGCCTTGCAAGGGTGCCAGGACAAAAGGATGCAAGGATGCCTTAATTTATGCACAACACGTTCGCGGATCGGACGCAGCCAGTTGTCCTCAAAGGGTTGAATCACTGATCCTGTCCCAGGACATAGCCCCGCATTTGCATACGTGATCAAGTAAAAGGTTGCGTCTCGTAGCACAGGGTCAAACATCATTTTTCATTTATCCTCCGCAAAAAAAGAGGTAGAAACGAAAAAAAAACGAAAAATAGAAAATAGAAAAATACGTAAATTATTTAAATATTTTTTTCACGTCATTTTTCAGTCTTGCGCATTAGGACCCTGAAGTCCTGCGTGCTTTGAACCGTCAGCATCCTTAGAAAACTGGGTCACTTTTCTATGCAAATAGATGGCCAAGGCAGAGGGACCCACCCCGAGATCCGGACTGCCATCCTGGCACATCCTTTTGATCGCTCGTCCTTCCTTCGCATCTGTGGTCCTTCGCCTATTTATTTATCTCCTTTCCATACTCGGGCTTTGTATCTTTGAATTCGCCTCGGGCGAGTTTCTCAGTCAATGTTTGCTCATTAGTCGCGATCAATAATTTTAATTATTATAGCTTGCATCCGTCCTCAATGGCGAAAGAAAAATGTATCAGGCAGCTGTGTAAACCTTAAAGGGTTCAGAAACCTTTCGATTTATAAAGCATACAAATAGATAAATGCACTAAACTCAAATTTTAATTTTACATATTAAGGCAACTGTATAGTATGGTATTTGAAATTAGTCTGACGCAAGATAGAAATGACTATTCCAAAATACGTTTAAGATTAACTGCGCTTGCCTTATACATAAATTTTAAACGAAATGAACTAGCCCCCCGAAAATTCCAAGCTCATCGCGGAAAATTAATCAAATTATACCCTTCACGGGTAAAACAAAATAATATCCATCAATTTTTTTAAGAAACCGAAAATTATGCAAAATTTATTCAAACGCTAAAATCTAAATTTGCAAGCCCCCCCCAGTCGTTGATTTGTTTTTGTTCTCTTCGAGATGAGTTTTGTTGGCGGGAAATTAATTAATTTACTTAATTACAGACGGTCAAAGTTCGATTCCCCTTCCCCTTTCGCATGTTCTCCTTATCTGCAAACAGGTTGACTTGTGCCAAAACTCATTTTTCGAAAGCTTTCCGATTGTCCATTAGTGGGAGTTGTGTAAAAAGTCCACTTTGGTATTCGCCAACGAGTATACCCTGTACGAAAATGTCACAGCTATTTATATAACTGATAAACATAAATCCTAGAGGGTATCAGTCAATCCAGAATACCTTACCTTTCGGCGAGATGCATTTGTGTTAGAAGACACATAATGATTGATCGTGTGCCAATTGTAGACGAACGAAAAGTGGAACCGTTTGGGCAGAAAGGGGGATTGTTTGGGGGAGACCATTAGGAATTTTTTCTTTTCTTTGCTGGCAGTAAACAAAGACTGCCAAATAAATTTCATTTTTATTTGCGTTCTTTATTTGTTGTTGCTGTGGGTACGCAATTTAAGTAAATATTCGGTTTCTAGTCAAACCGGTTCGTATTGGGCAGACTTTTTGGGAATTTGTAATTCGGCGTACTGACAAATTTTATGTACGTATCTATATACATATAGTATGTAGATAGGAACCAATATATTTTGGCATGATTAAGTAGTTTTACATTCTATGGTGGCTTTTACATAAATGTGATGAATAAAATGTGATTCGCTTATTTAACTTTAACTTAACAAGGAATCTGTCTTACAATCAAAAAAGAAATACACCAAAAATATTTAACAAAACCGTGTTGCTCCTTCATATACTAATTCAAATAAATAAGTAATATACAAATAAAAATTTCATTGCTGTAATTTTAACCTAGTTGTTGGGAAACTTTTTATCGAACCCCAGTAAGCTGATGGAAACTTCAGAAGAACTTAAACAGCTAGATTCACTTAAACATATCCATTAGTATATATTATTGTGAATATTATATTATACCCTTAATCCGTAAACATGTTGGGCGGCTGCCCCGATGAGTTGCCCAATCCGCACAGGAACTGCCTGCACGAGATGCTGCAGGCGCTGATCTGCAACGACAACGATGTGAAGCGCTTGAACACGGAGCTCCGGAACCTTCACCTGGAGCTGGAGGCAGAGCTGACCAAGATTAACAAGGCGAACCAGAAGTGCGGCCACGAGAAGAAGGGCAAGGTGGTTTGCGAGAGCACCGAGGACATGACGAAGTTCGCTCAACGGATCAACAACCTGGAAGAGGTGAATACGCACTTCACCCGGCGAAGTGAGCAGATTCGAAAGCGGCGGGATAACATCATTGTCTATGCCCGCCAGTGCTTGTACGCCTACAACGAGGAGAAGTGTAAGTTCAAGTCCTTCCACGAGAACACGGTGGACTACATAAAGCGCACGGCGACACTCTCCCAAGATGCAGAGGTGATCCGGCGATGCGGCAAGGAAGTGTGCGAGCTGCATAAGCGCTTCGTGCGGGAGGTGGCCAAGCTGAAGAGCTGCGAATCGGAGCTGCTGCCCTTCTTCAAGCTTCTCAAGGAATCCGATCCGAAGGCCTACTGCGAGTGCTGCTGCTTCAAGGGATACGACTGGATGCCCAAGGGCAAGAACCTGGAGGCCGTGGATGCAATGGCTGGCGAGATCAAGGAGCAGATGGGCGACGTCCTGGTGAGAGCCTTCGCCCAACTGCACATTCATTCGCCGCAGGATCCACGCGCCTTTATTGCTGCCTATCTAATGAATCTGGATCGTAACGAGCAGGATATGAAGGAGAAGCTTAGCATTTTCCAAGCAGATCCTGTAGTGGAAGACCAGGAGCTTTCGGACCCTACATTCCACTGCGACGATATTTGTCCCAAATCCGAGTGATATCATTATCGCTCATGACACACAGATATTCGCTTAGTTACTTAATCATGGATTGCAATGAAATAAGAACTTTAAATTGGCGTACAAGTACACAGAATTTAGTGCCACCAGCGGAAATTTTGAATTGAAAAGCGGCTTCCTTTGAACATTTTATTAATTCAAAATAAAAACGCAATACATTTCGGACATATGCTTTTCTATGTGCTTAAGAGTAGTAGTAAACGTATACTAGTTTATATTTTATCCTTAAGTTTTCGATATACAAAGGAAATCACATATAGAGCTGTTAAACCTTATATACTCGGTTTGCATAGCCTTTTAAGATCGGGTAAAAATGCAGCTCGAATAAAAAGACGGCGTATGGTGGTTATGATTTATTTCTTGCGACGATTGCCGCGCCTGGAGTTTGGTTCCGGCTCCTTCTCTCCTATGCCTGTGATGGAGGCACCCGCTAGCTCCGAGTTGGCCATCTTTTGCTGATTGTCCAGAAAGAACATTATGTCGCGGAGCTGTTCTTTTAAGTCGGTCACTTCGGCGTCGTGAGTTTGCTTGAACTCGTTGTACTGCTGTTCCAAGAGTTTGTATTTGCCGTGCCAGGAGCTCTGGCTGGTCTGCAGAGCCTTTGACAACTCACGCTCTTCGTTCAGCTGCTTCTGCACCTCCTTTAGTCTGAAAAAGCACAAACTGGTTAATATTCAGTAACAACGGTGATGCAGCTTTGTTTATTACTTAGCTGTATGCTGGCCCAACTTGCGCTCCAGGTTGACCTTCTCTTTCTGCATGGTCTGCTGGAGCTGTTGAAGCTCGGAAACTTCTGTCTTAGCTTCGTTGGCGGTCGCCATATGGTTCTGCCATTCCTGCTCCAGCCGTTCCATCCGCTCCTCATAGTACTTGCGCTGTGTGTCTAGCTGAGAGGTCAGTAGGTAGGTGAATTCCATTTGCATGGAGTCGATCTTTTCCTCGCGCTCATCTTTCTCGGTTTGCGATGCCACCAGCTTGCCGTCGGATTTGTTTTGGAATAAGCGATGAACAAAGTTGTCACCGGCATAATCCCATACACTTGAAGTACCTAACTGCATGGCGAAGGTGTGATTTGTAGCCCGGAAGTGCGCAGCAGCATGACCTCCTTGGTAACGACCACAACCCACATGTCCGCAGATCAGGCATATCCACAACGAATCAGTACCCTCGCATTCCATGCACACGGAATCCTCAACCAGCCCAGGAGTTTGAACATGGCGGCACACCGGACAGGTGGAGTCACCCCATTTCATCAAGCAGCTGGCGTGAAAGGCGTGGTTGCACAATATGGTCAACACTCCATCTACACTCTCGTCCATGCGCTCCAGGCACACTGGACAGGTGGGTAGCTCGGTGTGTCCCATTGGTGGTGCTCCATGCTCACTTCTTTCCACCTCTGAGACCCAGACCGCGTGGCACAGCGAGTCCGGTTCCAGTGAGTTGTACGTAATGCCATTATAGGACTTGTAGAACTCCAAAGCTGATTCATTCGAGCGGAATCTAAAACAGATTAAATTAATAACTCTTCTTCATTCTGTAATGTCAGAGTGGAACGACTCATACTCCAGGAGCACCATGAACTGATTGGGGCTGCCGTCACGGACAATCTGGATGTGTTTGATCTCCGCATGACAGGGGGCAATAAAGTTCAGCAGGTCGTGGCAGTTAAGAGTGGCTGGCACTGCCAGCAGGCAGAGTTGGTTAGACGGAGCTTCTTTGATGGCCTTGCGCTCGCTGCAAAAAGAAATACAATAATCATAGTAAGTGAAATAGTTTATACGCTAAAGAGTAAACTCACTTCTTCTTGTAGAGGTGGATAAGACCTTTGGTCACCTCGACGATGGGATTGCCGGAGAAGTACCCTATCTCATGGGGGAACTTGGAGGCGGTGGCGCCCGCCTGGCCTTCATCGCCGCTTCGGGGAGTAATCTCCCGGGAGCTGCCCGCCGAGGGGCTGTTTACGTGCTGCACGGCGGCTACCCAGTTCATCTCCTGCTTCCTGGGTTCACTCAATTCCCGCTTCCAACGCTGGTTTGTGTACGTTTCGATGATTATGTCGCGGGACTGGCGAAGTCCGCGGTCGCGTTCCCGCTCCTTCAGCACTCGGGGATTGGTTGGATGTTCGGCGGACACAGCTCCCTCAGAATCTGTTCGAAAGTAAATAAATAATTCTGGTGAAATAAACTTCCTTTGTCTGCCGCACTCGCACCTCTGAACATTACCTTCACTGGGATCCAAATCCGTTTCGATCTTGATCACACACAATGAAATGTTTTCTAGCATTACACAGGCATACTTTTCATAAGTTTTTATATAAAAATAAGCCTAAAGAGCGTTTAAAATTTAATTTTGTTTTAATGTGTGCAAAATAAGTTTGTTGTTTTTCTATGCGAACTGGTTCGTGCGGAGCGATAAGTATATCGATAACTTCGCGACAATCGCTTATCGACAATGTCTTCCAACACTGATTGTAACGTACCAGGATTCAAGTCCATCGGAATTCAAAAATTTAAATTTTATTTCCGGCTTAACAGAGCAGCATTAAAAAACTCAAAGATTTACATCGACAGTAGAGGAAAGGAATATTTTTTCTCCTTTGAAATCGTAAATGACTAGAGCTAATAAAAGTAAAACTGAGTTCAGGTGGAACAGTGTGCTATGAAGTAACATACAACTTGTCGGCTTCGCTTGGCAACTTCGGCTGTGGCTACTTCGGATCCGCTTGGTGAGTTGGCCAAAACAAAGCCAGTGCGTTGCTGTTGCTGCTGCGTATCGGACGTGTTCGGTAGGCCAGACTTGCGTCATCCGAGATTTGGGCCATAACAAAAACAAGTTTACGTCGTCATCCCGTTCTTTCCCGCGCGCGTAAACCAAGTCCAAAAAGAGAAGCGAAACAAAAAGGCTGGCTAAAGAAAATTGCAATAAAACAATACCGAAAGCAAAAGTGAGTGCAATAGTTTTTTGTGATTTCTTGTGGTTTATTCCTTACTGTTGCTGCTGTCTGTAACCATCAGCTGCGCCTACGGTAATCACAACCAATTGATTACCATAGGCGGGGCGGGCCAAAGTCGATTGTAATTGCAATTACCAAGATTGGATCACAAAGTACATTAAACCGCACACACGTGCAACATTCAATGTACATATGGCCGCGGCCGTAAAAATGACCATCGCAAGAAGTCAACATATTGATTTTTGGTATTATTTATAAATGGGTTTGCCCATAAAACTGCTTACAAAATTCGCAACTTGCTCACCCTTCTCACAGCCGCACTCATATGCTAACAAACAAGACCGGAGATCAAAAATAGCCGTGGGTACACAGTGAGAAATCTCATGTATCTACATATGTATGTCGGATGGCCTTAATATCCTTAATATCTTTGCTATGAATTTTTTTTTGTGGTTATTAAATGTTGTTTTTAAACAAAATTTTTATATTTATTTTCGTATATATATTTTCTTTAATATTGCACTAATTTGAATTTATCAAACAGTCCATTAGCATTGTTTGAAATAAAAACATCGATGACCGCAATTTGGGGTTCCCTTGTAAAATATGAACGTTAAAACCCGATGTTCCACTTTGATGAAACTACATTTCCCCAATTTAAATATTTTCCACAAAAGTCGCGTCTTAGTTACAGCTTTTTTGGCCAGTACATGCGTGTATGAGGACGTCAGCCCATTTCTGGGTTGCTGCTGACAGCTGCCAAGTGCCAGGAGCTTGTCGTCAACAAGTCTATCAAAAGCACGTTTGTCATTTTTGTTGCACTCGCCCAGCCAGCAGGTGGTACCTCCCAGAGCCACCCACCCATTCCACCCACTCTCCCGCCCACCCACTCGACGTCTCACTATGTAAACGTGTGTGTGTCTGAGAGCTGCGATTGTGTTCGCCAATTTGAAGTTTGTTTGAAACTACATGTATTGCCCCCATCCCTGACATTCATCCCGCTCTGGCACTGAGCACTCTGCCATTTTCATTTGCATTTTCGCCGTCCCGCCGTCCCGCTTTCCCTCTATCCCGCTTTCCCCTTTCCACCGTCTGGAGAAAATCAATTGTTGTATGCAATAAACGCAAGGCGAACGGAACGGAGCCCTCCGCTGCCAGTTTTTGCAGCGGAGCCAAAATCCGTTTTCAGTTTACATAAACAGAGTTTGACCTAGCTTTAAAAAGTTGGCAAAACCATGGTTTTTGGTTTCCTTCTTACTGCTAAATCATGCCCGGCTTATATATAACAAATAAAGCAAAATAGTTTATCGATTTCTCTAATATTCTTTAATAAATGGGAGCTTTAATTAAATTGACAGACCATTTATATATGTGTATGAATATGAATTTCCCATTTTTGTGTTTCAATTTTTGTTATAAAAACCTTTAACGAATTTCAAATTCTCCCCTATGTCATTAACTTTAAACAAAGTGTGCTTAACTACACCTTTTGTGATGAAGGAAACACTAATAAATACTTCATTTATCGAGCTTCTTTTAATTACCGAGTTTATCCTAAATTGTAATCAATTATTAAAAGCAAGTTACTGGATATATATTAAGCTTAAAGCAGTTTGCTCCTGCCTTAAATTCAATAAAATGAATGTACCAAGCACCTTGCTTGCACATTTACTTAAAAGGAAATTAATTAATTAATTTAGCTGTGTGGTAATTAGATTTATAGTAGAACATTTATAATTAGTTATTCTATTTTTGTGCAGTTTGTGGAAAACTAGTTTGTTTCAAAGTGGTTTGGATATTTAAAGCGTCTGCAGCAGGATTTAAAGTAGCATCCAAGAGCTTGGTGACTTTAAAGCTTAGTTTTAGTTTACATTTCACACCTTGCAACAACCACCACCCATTCCCACCAACTGGGAACCCCCTCTACCGACGTCGACTGCGCTGCTGTTGCTTTATTCAAATTGAGTTGTTGTTTATTCATGCATTTGTTGCACTTCCCTACGGTTTATTGTTGGGCCAACACCAACGTCGGCGCAAACACCCACATAGATACACACATGCACTAGGTTCTTGTATGTTTATTCGTGGGGGAATCCCCTGCTATATGGACCCGCCCACTCGCCGCCCTCCAGCGCCCATCTTTTTCCAGGCCTGACATTTCTAGCTCGACTCAAGTGTCTGTTACGCTTAAATGTCGGCTCATAGCTACAGTTGCAGTTAAAATTACAAGCCAACTCACATGTGTGCAGATATACAAACGTGCATGTTGACATGTGGCATTTTATATATCTATATGCATAAGCAGTTTGTTTGGCTGTGTGCGAGTTGGCTCGAGTGCACTTTCACTTTTTATTCAGTCGTAAACAAAAACTGGCAAAACGACAATCGTGGTCCGTCTCTTTTACTCTCTAACTAACTTTTATATCTCTATCTCTACCATTTTCCATCGTCGCTGTCTTTCCATCTCTTTTAGACTGTTTGGAAACGCTTAGGGCAGTGCTAAAATGCAACCGGCTGAGGTAATCGCGTTTTAGTACCGATTGTACCCATTGCCATTTCAAGCATTGTAACCCTATCACCCAGTCAGACATACGAGCCCCCTCCCCTCCCGAAACACATTATAATTAGAAACGTATTTGGACCAATCGATACCATCTGGCTTAGGTAAAGGGCATACAGAATGAAAGGGCAAAGGTTCGCAACTCATATTAGGCATACGCAGAGTTGTATCAAATTAGATCTGTATGGGAAAGATAGGTGGGAAAATGTGTTTTTCATGTATTTACAAATTCCGTATAGGCCCAATCAAAATGCAATTAAACTAAGTTAGGCGCCGCACAAAGGGAGTGAGCCGAAAAATGAAATAATAAATACGGTCTGGTGGTAATCCCGAAATGAGTATTTGAGCGTGGGCCAGACACCTGGGAGTTAGCTGGGATTAGCTTCGTTAATCCACTTTGCACTAATTATCTGTGAACTAAGGCAATCTGTTTTCGTTACCCATCCCTCATCTCTGATATACACATTGTGTCCAATTTGATTGATTTGGTTGTACTAGGAAAACTTATCTTCTCAGCTATGCAATTGGGGTTTTTGCAACTTAAGCCATCCATCAATGTCAGCAGATTTCGGTTGCCAGAAATGAAGTAGGTTAATTAAAATAGTATTCTATATACATAATAAAGAATCCCTAGTTACTGAGTTTTGTCCAAGAAGTCTGTAATTGGAAAAAGTCCAAGAGCTCTATTACCAAATACCGAAAGAAGAGGATAAGCAAGAGGACAAAGATGAAGACGAAGAGCAAGGGAATGAAAAGGGCAACCATTTCAATAATCCAAACAGTAATCAATATGCAACTCAGACTCCAATTTCCTTTGGCCCCAAAGTTCGTTCGGTTCCATTCTCGTTTCACCATCCAGGGAACACCTAATAAAAGCTTATTTGCATATGAATGCCTCGTCGGTTAAGGGAATTCAATGTGTAAATTGCTCAAAAATTTGAGATGAACTTCTTTCGGGGCGGCGGATGGTCTGGGAACTCTTGGGTCTACCTTGCATCTCATCTGGCTGACTGGGTGTGGACGTGTGCTGGAGATTGACATCCGGGAATGTCCTGGCCCCGAATGCAAACTGCCTCTGCGTGTGTGTGTGTGAGTGACGCAGTTTGGTCGTCTGCACTCATTTATTTGTCTCCACGTCGAGGATTTTGCATTCAAGTGCATCCCAGGTTTTGTTGTGCACTTTGCCGGGTCAGCCGTTACTCATTCGCCTGCTTTCCGTGCCCTCCTGTCCGGCGGAATTGCTGTGCTGATGGTGATGAAGCCACCTGCTGCGATGTAACAGAAATTGCTCTGCATTGCAGGGACAACTCTGCGTATACGCGCGTCCCGCCAAACAAACACTCTGTTTTTAAGTCACTATTTTTCAAAACGGATGCTATAACACCCTTTTGAAAAGCTTATGCAAACAAAACGGGTAATCCACTTTATAGTATATAAATCAAAAAAGGGTATGCCTGCAATTTTATAGGCTTACGGTATATCGAATTTTAAACAAGATATGAGAAAACCCAATAGTCAATATCCAAATTCTTTTGTTTTAATTCTTACTATAAAGTTTGTAAATATTATAGTTTATTTGTTTAGAAATTAATTTCCCTCAAAGTGCTTGCTGTATTGTAAAAAATAAGTATTTGAAAAGCTTCTTTTATTGAAATCAAGTCATTTCATTTTTAAAGGGTAAAAAAGTCGAGCTTCACTATTTCAGGAAACCATCTTTTCACCTCTCCAGTGGGTATTTGCATTGGCAGTGCGCTTTTTCGGCATTTTCATTCTCTACAAACAACAAACAAATCAACTTATTTGCTTGTTCCAGCCCCTTTCCCCTGCCTTTCATTTCTTTGGTTGTTGGTGTTGGTTGCAGGTGGTTTGCTTAACACTGATTGAGTGCAGTTTTCGCATACATCAACTGGCAGCCGACACACACACATTCCCAAGTCGACCGGCTTTGACTTTGGCCAGAAGAAAGGTTGATTATGGCCACAAAAAAAAAGGAGTGGAATCACTTAAAGAATAAAATATGAATATCAAGAACGAACGAACGCGGCCTGTTTAAAAGGAATTAAATAATTTGCCACGAATATTTCCCCTAATCACCAAAACAGGGAAAACTCCTTTGCTAATTGGAATAAATGATGGCCCTAATTGCTTCGAGGAGCTTCAACTCGAGTTCATTAAAAAGTTAAATTAATCTATCAGCCATCAGATGCCCCGCATTCCTTTGGCCTTTTCCTCCGATAATCCTTTTCAACATCAACATTATTACCATAAACATCAGTGGTCGTCAAATCGTTTCGAGTTTTAATTGAAATGTCAGAGTCTCGAAAATTGTTTTGGGCAAAAAATTGAATTGAATTTTCCTATGCATATTTTATGGAATTTTGCAATTTTGTAGTGTTGTCCTTGTCGTTGTCATGGTTTCAGCTTTATTGGCCGTCGGTGCTTTGCCTGGATTTTGGAGATTTTGTTGATGTTCAATTAGGAATAGAGATAGAAACGGGCTAAATAGACAGATAGTTTTATGTGGAGATAGTTTGCCGAACGAGTTATTCATTATTAATGCAATTGATTAGCAATCGTTACATATATCTGCACGAATTAAAACTGACATGGATTGCGTGTTTGCCCAATGGAGGATGACTATTTCGTTGTGTAATGGCTGTAATTCTGATGTTTAACCTTAAATTTGTCATGGTTTCCGAAATTAAAGGCCTTCCTTCCACTTTAGCTTTATTTACCATAATAGTAGTAGTATTAAGTATCCAGTATAAAGCGACGTAAAGGCTTACAAATAAAAGTAAAAATCAATGTATACAATTGTTTAGTTTCGTCAACGTAAAGGTAAATATCAATTGCAAAAGCTCTAGAAGCCTTATACAGAAATATTTGAGATAGAAAAAATACAAATTAATTATTTCTCTTTTAAAATGTATCTCCTTTTTTAACTTCGCTTAATATTTCGTATTTAAGATACAACATGACTTTCCACAAACTTACACAACCTTACCCATTCAATTTAAGCTCCTTAAAGTGCTGGAGTGCAGCAGGAGCTCTTTTCGCAGAATGCACTATCCGGCCAGTCAATATCTCGGCATTTTCCATCTGAGATTAGCCTCCGTCCATCTCGATTCCTGCATCGCTCAAACATTCTTGAACCAGGAGTATTTAAGTTATCTTTGTGCTGCTGCGAACTGCATTTCTCTTGGCGCAAACAAACATTCCCATCAAACTGTTATCCCATCTCGACTGGCCAATCAACCATCCTGCCCCAGCGCCCTTCCAGCGGGATAGATCCATCAATGGCTGAGCAAACATTTCATCATCGTCATCGTTATCATCGATTTGTAATGGTCGGGGAAGAGAAATGGGAGTGGGGAACCGGGGAATTCCCCATGGCTCTTCCCATGTCGACGGCGCAGCTTTCGCCAAATCAAATCTTTAAACTTGTGCAGCCAACCAGAGCTTATCGCAGAATTCCCAGGCAGATACGAGTACAGCCCCGTTTCACTGCACCACCACCCCCAGCAACATTTTGTGCCACTTGTCTGGCAATAGTTTTGCAATAAAGTTTAACGCATTTTTTTAACCCGCATTTCTCGTTTCATCCTCCGCTCCTTTGCCCAGCAATTTTTGCTACATCATCGATTTTTATTGAAATTGACACTATCTTTGGGGCCCGAGGGGAGCGGTGGGACTAAGGGGCCTCCTTATCGTTGGCGTTAAACATGAATCCGTATAACAATCTCATTGCGAGGGACACTTTTAATGAGCAGCAACTGGAGCGGATCCACTTTGTTTCCTCGGAAATGGGAGATGAGAGATGGGGCAAATGCAAAATGGCAGGCAAGTAAAAAGTTCTTATAAAGTTTCTAATTGGATTTGATTTCCCGATATGAACGTAAATTTGATTAAAAAATCTTCCTAGCCGAGTGCTCCTCCATTTGTCTCTGCCTCCATAGCTCGCTCGCTCGTTCCCTGGTCGATTTTCATTAAGGTTGCACAGAAATTTCATTAAAAATTTATTACCAACTTTTTCCTCCATCCCCCCTTTTTTTTGTTCTGCTCCCTTTTTTTTCTCCTATGCCATCTGTTTGGGCGTGCGGACAAGCTAATAACCAACAAAAGTTCACAGAGACATAAAACAAGGCTGCAGCTGAAAGGGAGAAACAAAAGCAAATGCGAACGAGAAGCAGTTAATAAAAAAAGAAAGCGAGAATAAAGAAATGGAAATGCCAAACGAACAGTAAAAGTGGCAACAACGAATCGCAATGGCCAAATGTAGCTGGTCAACACAGCACCACAGTAGCCACAGTAGCGATGAATGTAACATTTGCGACTCGCTAACGCGTTTCCGAGTGTTTGAAGGAGTTTACGCCAGTGTATCTAGACACAAAACAAAATATAGTTAACCATATGTAGTAATACGTAAAACTATGGGAAATAGCTTATAATGATGTGTAAAAGTATGCTACGGAAATCAGAACAAATGAAACCAAAGGAATTCCCAAAAATACCATTGCACACCTTCTTGAAACTTTAAAATTTCTATGTGCAACAAATTATTTTGGAAAATATCGTGAAAGTGAACCCATTGTTTTTGGCCCTTTTAATCGAATGCTAGGTGATTCTTGTTAAAGAATAGCCAGCATGGCTCACAAGCATAATTTTTCCATGTGCACAATGGGTTCCAAAAGACTTCCAAGCTCAACTGGTTTTGTGTTGGCCAATAAAAGAGAAGAGCAAGAGTGGTATGAAGACAAGAGCAGCCATCGAAACGAAAGCAAAATTAAACGACGCGAGACAATAGCGTTAAAAAGTGTGGCAACAGACCAACAACCCAGGGCCAAAAAAAAAAACAACTCCAACAGCATGTGAGATCATAAAATTCACACAAATGTGCAGACCCACGAACACATGTGCAGCATATCCAGAAACGCAAATTGAGTCAGTAAGTCAAATCGAATTGAATATGAGTGCGGAGTGGGGAGTCGGTGAATTTCCATCGACATATGTGGATGTAGCTCGGTGAATGGAAAATGGCACATATACTATATCTACATATACAGGGGTAAATATCTGATTAAATTGCTCTCACTACGGGAAATCGGGATGGCAAATGTTGACAAGCAATTCCAATTTTAATGGATTACAGTTCAGTTGGTACTTTCATAAATATAAATAGAACCAATGTAAGCTTCGAATGCTTAATTCTCTCTCTGCCCTCGGCAGAGTTCATTAAATCCGTCACGAACTCAGATTACTACTCCATTCATTCAAATTGTGGTTTTGTTGCCACATTAACGACGGCCAAAATGAAAGATTTTATGGTGTACCTATTAAAATGAACAACTTATCTTTTGTCTGGCCTAAGCTTGTCTCATCTGAACCTCATCTCATCTGATCTCATTTACGACTTCTGTTTTAGTACCATCTGTTATGTAAGTCATTAGGTTGGCCTTATTTTATGGCTAAAATCTAATCCCATACCAGTTCTGAATCCCTCTTCTTCAATAATGAGAACGAAGGGAAATTTATGGGACTTTCTAATTCGCTCGTTGGATGCTTAATGGCGGCATCTCCTCTCTGCTGCTCCTGGCCTTTTTTTGATTTGCCCCCATGAGAGCCCATTGAAGTGAAAAGATTTTCAATGGCTAATTAATAACTTTAAGGGGGAAATGGCAGAAGGGGGGAATGCACTCAGCTGGAGACCATAAATTCTTGACTAAAGTGGGCGCTCTAAAAAGAGCAATTTATTCGCCCAAGGCTAAGAGTGATAAAGTGTGTAAAAAATACTACGTGAGTTGCTCCTGGGAATATTTTAATATTATATATTATGCAATTTTTTGTGTCTAGGTTAGGTCTTTCTTTGCTAAAATAACGCACTACGTTCATAAAAATTTGACTAGTTGTAGACTTGAATTGCACTCTTTTGAATTGGTTTACATTTAAAATGCCATTTCAATTGAAACCCACTGACTTTGCGACACTAAATTTGTATACCCACTGACCCGAATTCGCAATGAGAAACGATTTCCCTAACTTTACTCATGGAAAATCCATTTCCTTTTCTTTCCTTCTGCTCCACAGACCCATCGCCACCGCCATAGCCATCGCCATCAGCATTATCAGCGCGCATAATGGAAATGGCGCTCCTAACAATCATGTAAAATTGGTGTAAAATGCAGACGAGATGGAGACCCGGAATGAAGGAAATGGAAGTCGTGCGAAAGGCAATAACACATCAAATTGGTATTAGAAGTTGTTACTTCGACGCCCCACGCTAGCTACATTTATATATTAAAAGGGGGCGGCAGTAGGGCGTGGCCACGGTGATACAAATTGCAGGAGCAGGATCCGTAACATTTCGCCTGCCTGCCGCTGGTTGCTACATAAAAGTCAATTAATGTACAATTACAACAACGTCAGGAACACCAGCAACAGAAGAAGCAACGAGCTCCAAAAGGCACAGAAAGCACAGAAATAGGAGAAAGTGGGGTGCTGAGGAGGAGCAGAAATTACTGCAAATTACACGCAACGAGTCTTGAAAGCTGCGGTCCAAGTTGGAGCAAGATCCGGAAGCCGAGTGGATCGAGGAGGAGGAGTCGGTGTACCAGAACCTAGAGCTGGTCCCATCAACGCCATCACAGCCTCCCAGTCGCCATCCCCAACCCCATTCCCAATCCCGTTCCCATCACCATCAGCCACTCCACTGCCATCTATTGTCCAGCGGTGGCGGCGACAACAACAGCGATAGCGAAAGGGACGACGAAGGCGGCGGCAACAAAATGACTTTCGTTAACAAGCTGAGCAAAAGCTTCCGCTGGCTGCGCTGCTCGACATTGTGCGCAATTTTGTTTTATATGTTCTTCATTGGCCTGATCCTGCACAGCACCAGCCAGAAGCTGCAGCAGCAGCTGAAGGAGCAGGGAACCAGCAGCAGTAGCAGCAGCAGCAGCAGTAGCAGTAGCACGCAGGCAGACACAAAAATGGCGCCCAACGTCGGGCATAATGGCGCCCAGCGTTGGCCAAATACGCTGCAGGAACTGGAGAAGCAGCAACAAAAACACGAGCAAAAGCTGAGGCTCCAGCCTGTGGCAAGCAATTTGGATTCTGGGAACAAGAATAACCAGCCGCAGCACCAGTCCCATCCCCATCTGCAAAAAGTGCAAAATGCCAGCAAATCCCCTAACCAGCCAGAAACAGTTATTTTAGCGGCCAGCAATGTGAATGAGAAGCAAATACTGGCAAAAGCTTTCAAACGGTAAGTTTTCCCCCATTCGCCTCTGAGTTATGGCCTTGGTTCTGGGCCTCGGTTTGTTCGGTTTGTTCGGTTGATAATTTGGCACTAGTTCGGTGGCTCCTTTATTGTTGCGCACGACGCAACGACGATGTTGCCTGCGGCTTTTATCGCCTCAACACTCTGACTCCTCGCAAATCCCACATTCAGTGCCCCCCTTGATAACTGGGTGTACGACAAATTGTAAAAATTAGTGGCAATAGCAACAGCAGCTGGAATTGATGGATGTTCCGTCGCAGGCAAGGTTGGCCGGGTCAGATTCGATCAATAAGGATACGGACTGAGATTTGGTGACTGCCATGGTTTTGATTTGTTTCGAGCAATCAGGGTAATCGAATTACAAGTTTGCCGCAAAGCGAAGATAATAAACGTTGATTGAAAAGTCTGCTTGTCTAGTATTAAATTAAATGAGTCCCAGGAGAGTTGGAGAACCCAAGGGCACGGACCACTCTTTTCAGGAACCTATGAGTGTATTTAATAATCCCCATATTTACATAACCACTTCCCCACCAGCCTTTTGCCATCTCTTAATTGGTTTGCCGGACGGCGTCCCGATTTCTCTCCTCCTGACTTGCACTATTCCCCTAATTACTTAAACAAGGTATATAAAACGTTCTCAGCTCCTGCACAAGCGATTAGGCAATTGGCCAATTACTTGGCTTCACTAGAGGTCGTAATAGATTACTTGATGGTTGCCAGTGTTTTGGGGCCAGAGGTGGTCAGACGGAAACTGAAAAGTTTCCAGTCATGGTCCTGAGTGAAATTGCAATTTGATGCTCTGGGGTTTTTGGGGGTAATCAGGCAGTCAGTATGTCAGGAATTTCCCAACCAAAAACAGCAATGGAAATACAAAAATAAAACTTGAGGTGTTGAAAAGAATTTGAGAGAAAATACATTTTGGGGGCAAATAACAGAGGGAAATCAAACTGTCCCTGCCGATTCATATTTATTCGACTTCTTAGTTGCCAAACTTTTGGCCTCCTTTAGCCAGTGAAAGCAGTAAGAGCAGTAAAAGCAGTCAAAGTTGCGGTTGGTAAACTTAAAAAGTCTTTTGGCCAAACTCATTTCAATTCAATAAATGATAAAGCAGAAATCCCTCCTGCTGTTGCGATTTGCGAATTTAAGGATGTCTGACTGTGACCTCGATCAGTTTAACTCTTTATGACCATAAATACCAGCTGAGATATCCTGTGTACTTTTGCTACTAATAAGAAATTATGTAAGTTCAATTAAGTCTGAGGCAAAGTGAATGATAGAATTTGTGGGCTTAGATTGAATGTTTGGTAAAGTCCGGATACTCTGAATGGGGTAATTAAAATTTTATGCCAGACATAATTATGTTAAAATGATCAAGTACATTGATATGAAATCATAGTTAAGCGTCGTGGTAAACCGAGTATGTACATATATTTGAATGTGCTCTCCTTTCTCATTGAAGGTTCCACATTTCATTCAGTTTTGCAGATGGGCTCTTAAGTACTGTGCTGCTTTCACCTCATTGCATTTTCTGATTGGCCCAAGGCCATGGGCATCCCTCCTCCGCCCACTTTTCCGTTTCTAACGACCTTCGGTTGATACGATAACCAGTTAAAACCCCCGAAGGCATCCACCAGAAAGCTGTCCATCAGGAGAGCAGTGGCTGGGCAGCGGTGTCCGTCAGTAAACTGAAACAGGGGAGAGCTTAAAGCAAATACGAATTTGGAGGTTCCGACACCAGAACCAGAGTTTTTCAAACTCCGTGCGGCAGTCGGTCAGCAATCTCTCCGGGGAATTTCACTTTGCCGGGTGGCCCGAAATCCGGATTCAGCAGTGTCCACATTTGTTTGTAGACAAATGGCTGCGTGCCTATATGGCCGCACATATTTGCACAGCATTTATTAATATTTGACGAGGGATAACATTTAAAACCATCGACACCCGAGGGAGTCGCAATTCATTCGATTTTCGCTCAGACGAAATTAACAGTATTTGTACGAGTATAGCATTTGTTGCGCCGCTTATTTGCTATTTATTTAAGCCTGGCCGAAATATGTAGGTGCCGATATATTGAATTACGAACAATTCTCGGACAATCGAGTTTAAATCATATAATCAAATTCAAATTCCGGTAAAAAGCAATTAAAGTGAAACAGAAGCGAACACTAAATGGCTTTTGTGGCACGCTAAATATTCGGATCTTTAAGGTCCCTCGAGGGTGAAGTGAGAAATGTTGGGCTTTCCACATGTCCCCTTCGCATTAAACTGCAATTAAACTGACCAGAAAATTTTGTGATAATTGCGTTGCTGCCTGAAATTAATAGCCATCATTTAGCGGAAGGCCCGACACCAAAACCTCGTACTTTGCGATCCCATCTCCCCTGGCCCGTATGCAAATTCCATTTTAATAATGCGGTGACAGTGGGCGTGAGTTTCGCCGTTCTTTCGTGGAAGTCCTGTTCATTTTTAGGAGCAATTAAATTTTATCTGCAACTGTCGCCTCATCTGGTCGTTGAAAGGGACATTGTTATAAATTTTAATTGTAAACCGTTGTGCTTTCGGTTGTGCTACCTCTTCGGGCTCCTCTTCGATCCTGGGTCCCATTCGGTCCCCTGTGGGCAGTCACATGCCATCGACAGTTGGCAGTTTTGCAGTTCCAATCTCATTCCCCATGCATGACCGAACCGACCAGTGAGGCGGGCTAATGTCCTGTCCAGTGTCCTGGTATCCAGTGTCCTCTGTACTCGTGCCCGTGTGTCCAGGCTGACTTTTGCATCCAATTAGGCCTGCCTGCGGCTCCCGCAGCCTGCCACGCCCCCAGCTAACGCAGCGCCCCCTCATTGATTGGGCGTTGTGCTAAAATTGCACACTTCCTTTTTCGCCGTCCTTATCCCTTTCGCTCTTCCTGTGCGAACGCACCAAACTATGCAATAAACTTTGGCCCAAAGTTAGCGCGCAGCACGCGGAAAACTTTTTTTCACTCAAGTTTTCCTATTGTTGTTAGTGTGCTTGGTGAGTGTGTAGTGCGGTAATGTGATTTATGTGTTTTTCTTTTTTTCTGGAAAAGTTAACACCTTAGAACTCGAACTGACTTGTTAAAAATACTTATTTTAGTTTCTCTAATGAGGTTGAAACGGTTGAAACTTTTTAATAATATTTAATTTAATAAACTGGGCAAGCTTCGAAGATTTATAATATAAGTTTGGGACAGAAAAGCGATTGAAACAGAAAACGTGCTTTAAACTTTACTTGAAATTCTAATTATTAATAAAAGGCGATTAAAGTATATACATATTTGTTTATACGATAGTGCAACATCCATGTCCGTATGTCTGTCCGTTCGGCCGTCCGTATGAGCTTAAGATCTCAGGAACTATATCTAAATACGCTGATTTTCTTTATTTGATTATTTGTCTGTCCAGTTTCTATCGGTAGGCCAAAATATAACTATAATCAACTAAAAAGTTACAATTGGTCAAGTTAACTTTTGCGAAACAGAAAGTTCGAATCAATTTAAGCCAACGAAGTGTCTTTACCATAAGCCCAAAGACATTAGAACTTGCAGTTAAGGCAAAAGGCCTAGATAAACAGTCGAAATCAAGTTTGAAGTAATCCCATTAAATTTTCAGCAGTTGGTTTTAACTTCTGCCATCAGACCTCAAAGCAAAACAGCCACCCAGAAAGAGAAGGATGTGAAAGAGTTGAACGGATAAATGCGAACACAAGTTCGCCACAGACTGGTGTATATGCAATCAAATAATAGTTTTATGCTAGGCATCCTGCTGTCCAAATCCTTAGACAGGATCCTCCCAAAAACAAGCTGCTGGAATCACGGCTGTGGCACAAGCAATTGGCCAACTTCAGTGGAACCGCAGGCTTATGCAAAATGCACTTTGCGCTTTGTAACAAATCCCCAAAACCCCCTTACCTCCCAACCCGCTACCACCCACCTGCCATCGCAAGCGGGCTTTTAAACCGTGTACTTTCCCCTTTTTCGGTCCGTTCTCAAAGCCTCATTGCAGAGGAATGTACGAATGCTAAAGTTGTTCCCATTCGCATTTTTTGCGAGTCAATTTCTTGCACGTACAAGACGCCAAAGGAAGAAACGCAAAGCCGGAAAACTTTGTTTTTATTTTCGCCGACTTAGCAGAGCTTCCCTTGCCTCATCTTCCTGATCCCACTTGAAAAAGACTCTGGCGGCGACCGCAAACGTTTCCCCATATATATTTCAGCCAAGCTGGAGGACTGGAGGAGTGAAACGTGACCGAGAATAAGAATTAGGAGGGCGCACCGTCAAAACGAAGAGGCAACTTGAAACCGTTTTAGTTGCAACTTTATTTATTTATCAACTATATGCTAATGAAACCACTGTGCGGTGGCTGCTTCCTCTTCATCTTCTGCTGCTGCTGCTGCCACTTCCGTTTCCGCTGTGTCCCCACATACATATACATGTACATTTATATAACGTATACGTACAAGCAAACACAATTCCAGGCACAAACAATGGGACCCGCTCCTTTGCCATCCGCTGATTATTCCAGTGGTTAGCTGCTCTCTTCCCGTCACTCCTACTTCCCCATTTTCCCTGCTGCCCTTATTCCCCTCCCCTTCCGAGTCACAATAAGAAGCTCTAATATCTGACACCTGTTTTGGGCATTCGCACTTCATTTCGGGGGATGCTGAACACTTGAAAAAATTCTGAGTTGCAACGCAGAAACAAAGTAATAATTAGGTTTTCTTGTGCCAATCAAATCACGACAAAATTAAAAGTCATATGCTTTCATTTCGTTTGTAGGTAATAATAATCTTGTTTATGAACGTTTTAATTATGCTCCCTGAAACAAAAGGTATATATATGTATTAATCAAATAATAATAAATAAAATCGAGCATACAGTGTATAATAAGTAAATAAATAATAAATAATATCACCACGATTAACCTATAGTAATTAGCTTTACCTATTTTTAGCGTGCAATCGCAGCCTGCGGTCCTGAGAAATCATTAGACAGCTGTCATATGCAGCATTTGGTGGTACCTCATCTGTGCGGTTAGGCAGAGGTGGATGTCTGGGGATTGGGGTAAGGTGTGTTCCACATTGGGGGCGAGACAAGTGGGCAGCAGGGAATTCTTGAGAAATGTCTAAGGGGGCTTTTAATGTATAATGTACAGTGGATTAGGCCTTCGTAACCAAGTTATGCTCCGAATTATTCAGAAAATGTTTCTTTTTCCACTCAATTTATGAAAATATATTTTATATTGCTATTAAGGCTATTATCACTTCATTTCAGTGCCGATCGAAGTCGAGATGGCATTGTGTCAATCCAGGAATTGGGGCAGTACATAAACCGCCGGATTGTGGAGCACATAGATGAGGCGATTATGAACAATGCCCGGGAGTTCCGACGCGTGGATATTGGTCCTGCGGATGGTCTGATCACCTGGGACGAGTACCATCGGTTCTTCCTCAGGGAGCACGGCATGACGGAGGCGGACATCGATGAGCACAGCGAGATTCGCCACACGGCGCTGAATCGTAGGGCCAGGGAGGATATGATGAGGGACAAGGCCCGGTGGTCGGAGGCAGCTCGAACCGATCTGTTCACACTGACCATCGATGAATACCTGAGTTTCCGCCACCCCGAGTCCAGCGTATCCAATCTTTTGGAGCTGGTCGATGATCTGCTGCGCCAATTCGATCAGGATGGAGACGACCAGCTGACCCTGGAGGAATTCTCCGATCTAAATGTGGACGATGACGACGATCTGATGCGGAAATCTCTGATATCCAAGACATTGGTGGAGCGACGGGAGGAATTCAAGCGGATCATCGATAAGAACCACGACGGCAAGGCCGATCGGGGTGAGCTTCTGAACTATGTAAACCCGAAGACTCCGCGGTATGCCCTCCAGGAGGCGGCCACTTTGTTCAGCCTGTGCGACGAGAACAAGGATGAGCTGCTGACCCTCAAGGAGGTACGATCCCGGAAGTATTGGAATTCAATTTTTCAGTCTTAATAATATTTTTATTTAGTTGGTTCAGTTTTGGCAATAATATTATTTTCAAATCTTCATGTGCAGATGACTGACCATGCTGAGATATTTCTGCAATCCAAGATGATCGACACGGCGAACAGTTTCCACACAGAGTTCTAGCTTAATCACTAAACCTTTACCCCTTTAAGCATTTATAGTGATATTAATTTGTAAGTTCTGGCACCTAAAACAGCTAGTTTAGTAGCAAAGCGTCATTTTGTAATTACTTTCTTTGAACCACTTAGATCAAATGTAAAGCATGAGAAAGAAAATCATTTCCTGTGTGATTTTTCAATAATTAGCGTTTAAGGATGCAAAGCAAACCATATTTGACACAAATACTCCGAATAAATATACGTAATTGTACGGAATTACGGAGGCGTGCGTTTTTCTGGGATTAAAGCGTACACCCTCCCATTTAATTAGCCAATTACCTCGCCCCTTTTATCTCTGATTACAAACGATTTTGGCCCCTTAACAAAGTATGAAATTAAATTTCAGCCGCCATCGAAATCCCTTTAAGGATATCTTCCATTTGAGCTGACAAATCACTCCACATTAAGGATAAGTCCTTGTTCAATTTGTTTGTTTCGTGCTGTCTCGGCTCCTTGCCTGTTCACTGATGATAAACAAGGCAGGGGACTAATGATAAATAAGTGTCACTTGCAAAAATTTCCATGGAACCCTGTTGCCCCTCCCTTGACAAAGGTGGATAAATATCCTTGAGAGAGAATTTTACAAGCAATTGACTTTCTGATGGGTGTTAATACCTCTCTAATCTCCCCATTTATCCGTCCAGGCTCTCAAGGAAAGCATTTAAAATATACGGCAAATAGTGATGGATTAGTTGTGCTAAGCTACGAACAGGAGCATCAACCGGATGCTCTGGCTACGTGACGTTTGTGTGCCGGCGGAGAATTCCGTCCGGGTAACGCAACGGGAATAATAATCTCCAGTCCAAGTCGCATCAGGGAAAGGCGGATCCGGGGGATCACCAGCCTTCATCCGACAATAGACATGCGGTGGGTAATTGAATCTAATTGTTCGGAAGGGTAGATAATGAGCACGTATAGCGCAAGAACGGAAAACAGGAAAGCCTGGACACGTCTATAGCATCTGAATCCGAGGAAGATGCTGAAATAGAAACATATACCCTCCGACTTTAGGTAACTAAGCAAACACATCAACTCCGTTAATAAGATACAGATGTAAGACATGAAAACAGGCATATTACTACGCATATCATATGAGCTAGGGCCAGGATAAGTGGGGTAAGGACGAATAAATGGGGTGCGGGAGTGGAAAGTGCCTTGATCCATGTGTTGGATAACTGATGAACATGAAGCCGAATTCATTTACCCTTGGATCTATCACACTAGCTGGTAGATAGGCAAATTAAAGGGATACATTAAGGCGATGGAATACAAATCGGTTAAGAATCAAATTAGAAATTTATTTTAGAATTAAACATTTAAAGGAAAGTACCAAAGTAAATGAATCCCTAGGCAAGTGGCAAGGTGCAAGCTCATATCTCGCTTTAAAAAGCATTTACAAATTTCGTTTATCTCAATAACGGGCTCTTTTTCGAGGAAAAGACAAAAGAACGGCTCAAAATCCTCATGATACATGAGTGCTATTCATAAATTGAGTTAGCTACATAAAATAAATGGCATCAGGCTAACTTAACGAGCCGCAAAAAAGAAGCCACATATACCACATGAAAAACAGGACCTACCAAAGCAAATGGAACGGCCTTGTCTAGTACAAATGTTTTGCATTATTGGAGCATGGCGAACTGATGGAAGGTTGGAAGGAGACCATGCCGAGGGTACATACTCGTATAAGGGATACACGTAACTTACATTAGTCAGTCACTTGCCAGTGGGAAAATTGCTGAGCTTGCCAAAAGTACTGGGAGGCTTTGGAGGAAATTGCTATTACAGAAGTGAGAGGCCGGCACGCCCCCTTTTGCCACGCCCCTCCCCGTCGAAGACCTGCATAAATATGCCAAACACATACAGAGTATTCTATCTGCCACTGCGTTGTGTTGGCCATAAATGCTTCATCTTCAACTCATACATATTAAAATCTGGCAAAATAAACTTCAACAGTTCACAAAGCATGGCAGAAAACACAAACATGCTCGTAGGTCCAAAGGGGTTGGGTTGGGGTTTTTGGGGAGGGTTTGGGGCCTTTGAAGGGGTGACCCGACCCGGGTGGAGCTCATGCATTTTAAAATTCAGCCATTAGAGCAACCAAGTTATTTTGTATGCAGAATATTATTTGGCTTTTCGCTCCCCCGTTTCCATTTGAATTTTTGTTGTTTTTTGCTTGACATTGCAATAAACATTTCTGCTGAACAACACGCAAAACATTCTACATAAAAGAGAAAGAGGTGAGACACTTTCGTAGCAATTAAATGTTTTTCTCCAATTTGCTGCATAAATCAGTTTAAAATGTTACAGTGCAAATCAAGCAAATAAGTCTGTGTGGGGGAAATGGAAAATGGACACTGAGATAGACGGAGATAGTGGACTTGGCTTAAATTGGGCCACAACACATTATTTAACAGGACGTAAATGAGCGGAACGAGCTAAAAAGTCGGTTTCAGGACAATAGAAAAAGCTGTAGCTTTGTGGCTCATATTTTGTTGTGGTTTTTAAATAACTAATTTAATTTATTGTACTTTGTACCTCTAATGGGAATAAATTATAATTAAAATAGATAGTTATAATAGTAACTTGTTTAACGAACTGATAACAGAGCAGATAAGGTATTAAAAATGAAGATGAGCTCAGCGATGTGGAAGCCATAATTTCGATTAATTCGTTTTCGTATCGTGTTAAATATCTACCGCCGCTCTGAAAATTCATTTAAATTCCCGACTGTGCTTTGTCCAAAAAAGTAGGCGATGCCGATAATTGCATTAGGTTTGTGGCGACCAATGATTTCAATGTGACAATTTCGCGGAAAAAGCTTCTCGAAAACCAAGAAATTTCCTTTGAAAATGAATAAATTTCAAACATTTAATATTATTTTACTAGCACCTACATTGGGCGTTCGGCGTTCCAGTTGTATGGGATTATTGATGACAATTTGAGTATTTATGTTTTTGTAAGCATGAGCAGGCGAAATTCCGACACACAATATACAGCGTTCATTGGCTATGAATAGAGCTGCCCATCGGTTGTGTGTCCATTGTGCGAGGCCCAGCACGGGCAACCAGGGCTAAAAACACCAAAAGGTAATTTGGCAGTAACAACTTCAAGGCAAACAGTTAACTTACTTGCGTGTGTGTGTGTGTGTGTGTGGGGGAGGAACTCATTCACCTGCATGATGGGAAGTAAAAAGCAATTTTCGTAACATTTGCATGCCTTAAACTAACACAGACGAATGGAGCGCCAGGATAAGGACGAGCTCCTGACGTTGCGAGGAGCTTGAAAGCGAGAATAGGGAAAACACGGCCTACCATTTTGGCTGGGAGGGCAGAGCGGGGCTGACGAGAGGAACTACTGCGTGAGAGTGTAAGTGTGCGTTTTTTGATGTCGGTGTAAGTAGAATGGAGTACGTGTTATGCTGAAAATGCAATTTGCCTTCTGTGCGAAATGTACGGAAAATTTATGCAAATTTTTCCCTTGACCCCGGTGTCGCCCGACCTCACATCACCCTTCCCTCTCCTCCTCCCTCGCCACCTTATACTCTGCAACACCGCCGCCAACAAGCGGAAACAGGAAGTGCGACCATTGTTGGGGTGTATAAGTGAGTGTGTGTTAGTTTCTGTATGTGTGCGCGCGTGCCCGTGCATCCGTGTGAGTGCTTCTGCTGCATGTGCCTGTGTGAAAGCGCTAAAATGAAAATATAGTGAAATATGCGATAGGAACGAGAGGGTCTTCCTTGCAGGGTAAATGCTATAACGCAATCATGCCTTTGCAGGTGATGCGCCATAAAAGTGCCCTCGAAATAAAGTGAGAAAAGACTTTATAGATGTAAAACTCGATAGTTGGTTAGAAAATGATTATTTTAAATGCCATATTAATAAATGATTTAGTATTCTTTAAATTGGAATATAATCTAACAGCTTATAAGTGTATTCAAGTTCTTTTAAACACGAATATAAATATCTTCATTAGGTTTAGGATATAAAACGTTTTATTTAACAGATTTGCCAAGCATCTTAAACGATGTATTAAACTTCATTAAATCACCACGTCAGAAACACCCTAAATAAGGTGTGTCAGTGGCAGCGATCCACAAATAAGCCCTTCGCGGATGCAACAACTAACGCGACAGCAACAAAAACACGCCAATGTCGGCTGTGGGAAAAAAGTGTGTTCACAACGTGGTGTAAATTCGACATCGATAGTTTTGACATTACGTATACGCAACGTTGGTAGCTGTGTGTGAGTGTTACTGCTAGTGTGGCACCCCAGGGCGGATTTCGGCTCGGGGAGGCGGCACAACGTAAAAACGTAAAAAGAGAGAAATTCCAACGAAAAAAGTGGGAAAATATTGCTAACATGGCCGCAATGGTGTGCGCTAGGAGCAGAAACCTAGCCAATGCCAAAGAAATTGTGTGCGGGTGGAGGGGAAAAAATGAAAAGCCGCCGGTTAGTTCAACAGCGGCACCCGCAACTGTATATGTGAGCTACACTGAAACTAATATCTTATGGAAAAGAGAATTATTGGTACTTTAAAAAACATTAAAATATTCATATAAAAATATTCTGTATGTTTTAGAGTTATTAAGGTACTTAAACTTTTATATTTTATTAAATATGAGTTAAAATATCTTAAAAGGGTTTTTTATTGTACACTACAAGTAAGATCTATTTCAGGAACAACATCTCTTTTCAATTTTATTTTGATTTAAAAGCTGCAATGGTGCTAGATCTAATATTTACTCTCAGTGTCCATGTGCAGAATTGTTTATATTGGATTGCACGTGCCTTTGACATGCCGATCCCTTGTCCGTGTTCCTATTTATGGGCCACCGTGTGTAAGTGTGTATGGGTGTGTGTTTGCCTGTGTTTTGGCTTGTGGGCAAAGAAGTTGAAGCGTATTAGGCAAACACAAGCCTCCAGCTTCTCGCACAAACACTAACACACGTGCTGGCCCCTCTTTGAGAATGGTTGAGTTTGTGTGTTGGAGTGTACGAGTGGCTCCTTTGGTGTGAGCCAAGTGCCAGATAAACGACAGCATTTAATGCGACCAAATCTTTTAACGCCGCATCAAGCCATTTTTCAATCCCGATTTGGGCGCAAAGATTAACTCGTCTTTAAGTCGTCCTCCGCCAGGACTTTTTTACTATGGCAAAGGGCGAACAGAAAATCGCCCTAAAAAATTCATCTGTACATTCAGAAAAAAGACCTAAGAAAGAAGCCATTACCAACTTGCCCTCAATTAAAGAAAAATTAACCCCAAAAATTGAGCGTACTATTGCTAACTCTTAGGGTGATATTTCTTGACTTATTTTTAAGGTGATTTGCACTTATATGTATAGGGCAAGTCTTTCTTAATTCTAGAGACCGTTTTTTGTGAAATGCAGAAGAAGTGGTCTTTGTTTTACAATAGGTTGACTAGAACACAATTTTCTAAAATATATGGCAAATTTTCTTGCATTAAAGGGAATTTCCACTAAAGTTAAGGTGCACTTTTTTAGAATCACAGGCCATCTTTAACAATTTTAGCATTTATCTCCTTAATTAGCTTTTTTCATATTCAGGGTATTATTTCGTAATTCACGAAAGTTAAGTGAAGGACAACACATCCCTAAAAAACGGGCGCTTTCCTAAAAGGAAAACCCTGAATGTTCTAAAATATTTTCTTATTATTTCCGAGTAAAATGATGTTTTTTGTTTTAGATGTGTTTTTATTAGATTTAATTTTTCAAATAAATATGTATTATATAAACTTATTTATTTACAGGACTTACTTAAAAATAAAAATTTGGTTTAATATGTATTTTTTTATTTAATATTATATTTATGTTATTTTTGGCGGAAACTTTAAATCAGTTAGCTGTATTCTCCATTTCTTCCATTTTCTCTAAAACCTCCTAAGATGTTATGTGTTCATTATATATACATTCTTAGGTAACAATAATATGTTGTCAAATTAGGTTTAGAAGAAAATATCTTTATTATATTATTTCTTTTATAAATAATGCTTTGATATTTTATGAAGGCATAACAAATAACACGTTTACCTTGTGAGTACAAATTATGAAGCTCTTTAAATAAAATGAAATTTTTAATAAACACTTCAATATACTAAATTGAACGTTGCAAAATTTATGCACCATTTTTATTGCTAAAGACTATAATAATTTTGCGGGATGTTAAATTAAATTTTTTTAGTTTATGTTTTTAGTAGTTTATGCTTCGCCTCAAAGGAAAAAGTCAAAAGTACTATATTGACCCTGATTCATGTATTACATTGTAATAATATCATAAATCGGGTACTTCTTATAATGGAATGTAATTATTTCTTTTAAAGCCATTAACTCATTTACAGTATACTCTGAATATGTTATGATGTCAATTATTTTCATCATCAATGGGAAACAAGTCCCCCACAATTAATAGGAAATAAGTCATAAGAGTTAGAAGCACATATTGGTTCTCCACTGGAGTATTCAAAAACGTTTTGGAAAAACTCAAAATTCAGCTTTAGCCATGTTTTTCCAAGATCAATTTTGACTAAAAATTCGATTATAGCTTTTTATAAAGTTGTACACAGATCTCTTAAACTAAAAAGAGGATCTAGTCTAATTAAATAATTAATTTTTTATAAATACAAAAATTATGTTATATTATTTTTTTTGTAATTATTTTAAAAATACATTTTTTGAAATAGTTTTTCAAAAAAGCTACTGATCCTATTTAAGTGACGAGTATTGTATTAATATGAACAAAGATATAGCTGCACTTGCATTCATTCAGAGGTGTATTTGAGGAGACATTTTCTTTCTACACATCGTTTTTTTTTGACGTAATAGAATTACATAACCTGGTATTCTGGTAAATTAAGAATAAATACTTTTTTTAAATTAAATTCTTACCGCGGTTTCCGAATCAAAAATGTTTGTATCTACGTCGATTTTCTTAATTGAAGAACTTTTTTTCTATGAGTGAAGGCACATTGGGCGTCCTAAAACTCACATTTAAGTATCCATTCAAAATAAAATACTAATTCGATACCAATTTAATGCAGTAAACCAAAAGGAAAAAAGAATTAGACAGCAAGATTTGTTACTTTTAAATTAAATAAATTGGCTCACCCTTAAGCCGCTATAATTTGCCGCAACGCAGGGATCTGCTTATCGATTTATGTACATTTTATCCCAATATCCATTCTTACCTGCTCCTGGTCATTTACACCTAGCACCGATTGCATTACTCTACGTCCGAGCAGAAAAATACACTGAAGGAAAGAAAAGTTTTATTTTAGTGTTGTGAAGCTGAGTTCAGAACAATTATTTTAACTTTTTACTTGGCCTGCAATGCGAGGAGTCTGAAAGACGTAAATGAAGCTTGATAAAAATGGAAATGGAACTTTTGCAAAGCACCCTGGCATAAAAAGCCGTAGAAGGAAAGTTTCGTTAGCATAATTTTATTTTATGAATGCCCAGGGAGTGCTGAGTTCCTCGATGCTGAAGGATCCAAGCCATATTCCTGTCTCCAGTCTGCCGGCATTTTTAATCAGAGCGGATTCCAGTCGCTCTCTGTAGTGTTTTCCGCGCAAAAGTTGTACAATAATATTCATGCTTGACATCAAATTCATTAAGAGTGATTAATATTTGTTTACTGCTGTTGTTTGCTGTTTTTCCCATCTCAAAGCTCATCGCTCCGGCTGCGGCAAGAGGAATATTTATTAAATGGTTTCCCAAAAGAGAATCTCTACCCGAAACTTTATTTCTCCGGTTTACCGGCTCCTCCAGTGCGACAGTCGCCGCTTGACGTCGGCTGCAAATTAATCGCTGACTGAGGATTTACGGCTGGGAATATATCAAGGATACTAGCCAATTTCCCACCGTTCCCAGAAAGAGGCGTCAGGATCCTAAGTCGCTGGACAAATGGCTCCGGCTCCGGCTCCGGCTCCTGGCGATTATGCGGCTTAATTCCTTGCCGGAACGAGGTAAACGTCATGGCTGCCATAAATGTGGCTAGGACTCTATCATCGGGAATGTTGTAACAGGTGTTATACCCGTAATGAAAGTGTCGGTTTCGGAAACTATAAGAGCTACAGAATTGGTATTTAGAATGCAGATTTCAGTGACGCCAACGATGTGTTAGTTTCTTACTAAATCTGTCATGAAAAATGTCAAAAGTGGTTAGGTTCCACATTGTGTTTTTAGGACAAGACATATCTAAGTGTGAAATATGTGTCTACTCTTGCAGAGAGTATTCTTATTTTATTCAGAAGTTTGCAAGGCAGTGATTCTTGATCAATTGCAACAGCCCGAGTCCATATAGCCATGTCCCTCTGTCCGTTCGTAAATTAAAAATAACAGAAATTAAATCATACTATTGTTGGTTTTGATTATAAACTGTTTTTTTTTAGCATTTAGCATCTGCAATTTATTTTCTTAAATATTACGATAAATACAAGGGTGACTATTACTTCCCTTCTTGTTGTCTCTATAGTTTTATTTTAAACAAAGGACCCTGGACGGGATACGATCCATGAGCTAAGGTCAGCCTCTTAGAAAGCGATCCTCCCAACTGTTGACTTCAAAGGTCCCTTCCGCTCTGCATAAATATTTATGCGAGTTAATTTGTCGGCATATGTGCCCTGTGGACGGAGGGAGGTGACCCAAGGGTCGGTCCGAAGGGTCAGTTGGGTGCAATCAATCAGACATGAAACAATATTTACAATTTGAAGGCTTAATACGACTCGGTTGACGTCAGTCTGCAGAGTTGAGTCTGCCGCAGTGGGAAAGGTTGATTTAAGGCGAAAGGGCGAGCGGGTGAATTGCGTCGGGTAGTTTTCCTCGCCTGAATGCTCCGTCTGTCCGTGTTACCCGCAGGTAAACAAACAAATAAGGACGAGGGCCTTCAATATCCTACCGCTTGACCCCGCTGCCGCCCGCCCGCTTGATGCCACGCCCCCTGAAGGACCGCGCCTGCCGTTGACACACACCCTCTCAACCAGACGACGCACTGACAGACACGCAACCCGTCGCTGCGGACACGAAAGTGTGCGTGCGCCTGCCATTTCGACTAAAAATTAAAACAAGAGAGAACGCTATAGTCGAGTTCCCCGACTATCTGATACCCGTTACTCAGCTAGTGTAAGTGCGAAGGACAGTTTTTGGCGGTTTGTGGGCGTTAGAGTGGGCGTGGCCACTCGTTTTTTGGCGAATAGATAGAAATTTACAAGACCAATACAAAAATGAAAAAATATCAAAACATTTTTCAAAAGTGTGGGCGTGGCAGCTTTGGGCGGTTTGTGGGCGTTAGAGTGGGCGTGGCAAAAAGTTTTTTTGCAAATCGATAGAAATTTTCAAGACCAATACAAAAATGAAAAAATATTAAAAAATTTTTTAAAAGTGTGGGCGTGGCAGTTTTGAGCGCTTTGTGGGCGTTAGAGTGGGCGCGGCAAAAAGTTTTTTGGCAAATCGATAGAAATTTACAAGACCAATACAAAAATGAAAAAATATTAAAACATTTTTCTGAATCCTATAAGCCTAACCCGAAATACGCTTCCAATCTAAAGATACTTGAAACAGAAGTCAGACTAGTAGTGCTGACCCCAAAGTTTTAAAATAAGCTCATGCTAAATTAAATTTTCTAGAGATAATAGCCACTCACTTCACTAAAATATATAAACAATTTAATACTTTAAGGATCCATTCATGAATCACTCTTCAAGTCTAAATCCCTTTGCCTATTTAATGCTTCTCAAAGACCCTCTGAATAGAGTAGTTAAGCCCTCTGCCATTGCCCGCTTTACGTACATATATGTATGTATGTAAGCCCATAAAATTACATTAAATATTATTGCCTTGCGGACGGTTTTCCATGGCACTTTCAGATTGTGTATATAGGATATATAGGATTGGCGGCACAAAGGAGGCAATGGTGCGTATAATTGACATATTTGATTGTTTACCTAGCATTAGTAAAGTCAGTAAGGATCACGGACAGGACTTGCTCAGAAAGGAGAAAAAATAATACTGAATGGGGTTGGAAGGAAAAAATTTGATTAGGAAACCACTGGACATACTTTCTAAAAGCTATTTGTTCTGCAAATGAGACGTAAGGTAACTTACTGGTAAAGTTCGTTTGTATAAAAGGAAGGAACGCTGATAGAAAATATTCATAATACTACTGAACGAATGAAAACTCAACTACTTCAGTGGGGAAAGATTTATTGAATTATGAAATTTATATTATTTATTTATTTTATTATTATTTTAGAAAGCGTTTTTATGTTTTGCTTTTTTGGCTTCATGTGCTTACGTCATATGATTACGTAAAAGACTTGGTAGTCTGCAAAACTGACTGTCTAATAGGGATTTGTTTTGACAACTTACTCTGGTTTGGGCAGCATAGTCTCCTTTTGGACAGAAAACTCCCTTTAACATTCATCTGAATGTGTGCATGCTCGCATGGTTTTAGTATAGTCAGGTTTCTGTCAAGCTCAATGTGTGCAATGATTATTCATTTAATTGTGTACACATGCAACCATCAGCGACTTCAATCTGACATTGTCAGCCTGTCGGGATCACTCAACAAGAAATTCGATTTCATAACCCGACAACAAAAGTGTGATGGATTGCTTTTCAGATTCGATTGCCTGTGTGTGAGAGGGCTACATTCTTTGAAATGTGTAAAATGGAGGTCGCATAACATAAATTGTTACATATTGTTCGTAAATACTCCAAAGGAAAATTACGCAGGCGAGGAGGCAAAAGGCTGCGCAATCTTAACTGACAGGGATGACATTTTGTCTGTTTTCTAATGCACCTATCTATATTTTAGTGCCTGTGTTAACGAAGCATAAAAGTGATCAGTGCATTGCCTTTCTTAAACGTTATAGTATTTATGCTTGACTGAATTTATACCTAACTAATATTCCTAAAAGAATATGATATGAGGACTTGCATTGGTTACCAAATATTTGAAAGTTGTAGTAGACTACATCCAAAAATATCTAATAAAATAAAAGTATTATGGAAATTGAAATCGAACGCTTTGCCGCAATTATCAAATTTTACTTCACATTTCCTCTATTTCCGCCGACCAATCTTGGTTGTGGAATTGTCGGCTGGCAACACTATTCACTAACAAGCTGCAATCTACAATCTGCAATCTACAGCCTGGCAATCATGTAATGTAGCGAGGCATCAGCACAAACACAGGAACGGGGTGGGCGGTGTGTGCTGCTGCTGATTGCACAAAGGATGCCCCTCAAGTCCTTGGTGACGTGTTGAACGAAATAATGAAACAAAGCAGCCTGCGCCCGGCAGTTCAACGGAAGATCCAATGCACCTGAACTGGGAACTTGCTGGCTGGAAGATAAATTATAGCACGGGATAACCCGACAATGGCTGAACAGTTTTCTTTTCGAGAAGGGAAACCTTGGGAAAGCAGCTGCACTAAATAAAGGAAATCCCTTTGAGGGTTTGGTCCCACCTAACAGACAAGTACTACGGAGTTTTCCATCACAATTTACAAATGCAATTCGCTGTCCAGGATCTTTTAAAGCACAATGGGAACTAGGGTCAAGCAGGAGCGATTGAAAAGTAAAAACCCTTTCAACGAGTAGTCCCATCTGGTTTATTTATATTTTCTAAGTGAATTTTTTTCAGCCAATTTTTCTGTAATTTTTCATACGACAAACGATAAAGGCAGTTTGTATCATGAAATAAAAAGAAATCTCGAACAATTGGTACCACCTGGGGTATGGGTAAATGGGTGTTCCATACAAAGGAAAAGTTCTATTTGAAAAGTTCGCCCTTGACGTAAATAAATGCCAAACTATAAGAAAATGTCATTGGAATATAAGTAATTGTATTTGCCATACTCAATCTTCAAATTTCCGAAATTTCAATCCATGAAAGCTCCCCAACAGACGAACGTAAATTAGTTTCATAAAAGCTAACAAGGCAAGGAAAATTCTTCTGTCCAAAACCTTTCGACTCCACTGCATTGTTCATTTTGCCCCGTTTCACTCTGCTTCTGCCTCTTCCTCAGGCCCTTTCCCCCGCTCTCTAGTAATCCCGGTTTCGGCCATAGTCCAGCCACAGAAGGCTCATCATTGTCGTCGTCATCATTTGAATTCTTCGCCCGATTGCGGCACGCAGCGGCTGTCGTTGTTGTTGTTGCCAGGACACGTGCATCGGCGAGCTTTGCAGTTGACATTCCGTTACGCACGTTGCCTTTCTCGGTCCTTGTTCTTGTTTTTGCTGCTGCTGCTGCTGCTGCTGTCAGTGTCGTTGTCGTTGTCTAGGCAACATGCAATGTGCACTGCCAAAGTTTTTGTGATGCAAGTGCGTAGTTTACTCACAATAAGGCTCGTTGAGGCTGTCCAGGGCTGTTGGGTGTTCGACGTGCGGGGGTCTTTTAGGGGGAAAAGCTCACACAAAAAGTTGGCTAGGAGCTATGGCCCATACTCGGGGTAACTAACTATGCCAATGCATGCAACGCTTCCAAAAAGTGCGCCAGTAGCGAATTTTAGCCACTCTACTGGTCTAATATGATGAAATATTGGAGTATGGATTGGAATACTGCCACCTAGAAAATCACATCTTTCATTTTTACTCTGCGTATGCGTAATAAACCCCCCGAATAGGCAATTATTACCACTTTAAAGTGATATAAGTAGGCAAACAGCATGCGTCTGACACACTGCAATGTTGAGTGCTAGCCAAAGCTCGCCACGTCATAAGCGGCAACAGTTGGGTTAAGTTTCTGGTTCTGTGTGCCCAGAACGCAGTGTCCAACTGTGAGAGCTAACGGACAAGGGGTGGCAGCCAGCTGGGGGTCGGATGGGGTGGGGGCTTGGCTCGCTCTCGGTCCCGGTCTCGGCGCAGAGCTAGAAGTGCAGGCGACCGTGGGCAGAGTGCCACACTTATGCTCACACAAGCACCCACCCGTGCACAGTTTCCCCTTTGCACACACACAGATCGACGGCTTTGTATTGACGCACTTGAGCGGGCTGCTTTCAGTTACCGGTTCACAGTTCCCGCTACTACACGGGAAGAAAATATTTTAGTCCGCAGATTTTCCTTATCAATCTGTGCATCTTTATCCACAGCCATATTAAAAAGTCTTAACGCTATATATGCATAAGAATTTATTTTACAAAAATATGTATAATCACCATAATTTAAATCATTATTAAAAATCATATTCATGTTTATGTCATATATATATATATTTTTTTGAAATATATATATTTTTTTTGTTACGCTTTAAAAAGGCTTTAAAGCTTTTTCTACTTTTACTCTATAATTGTTAATATTTAATGTGTCTTAGCTTAAATTTTATATTTGTATTTATATATCTTTATCCACAGCCATAATAAAAAAGGTGTAACGCTATTTATGCATAAGAATTTTATTTACAAAATATGTATCATCACCATCATTTAAATCAACATTAAAAACCATATTCATGTGTAAGTGAAAAAATACGTTTTTTCTACTTTTCTACTTTTATTTTATAATGGTTAATATTTGATGTGTCTTAGTTTATACCCTGCTGTTTTAGTCCTGCCAATAAACTTAAACTGACTTACTGGGGAGTAGGTTAATTGTTTCAGTGTGCGGTTCCCACAGGTCGCTTTCTCTCCATCTCTGTTGCACTCACATTACTTACGCCATTCATTTTAGCTTATAACGCCGAGCACGGAACGTTGAGCTGCAGTTGTAGGAACGTTCTCAGCACTCGAATTTCTCATTCACGTTCTCATTCGTCAATTAGTTGCCGGCGCGAGCGAATCGCGTGTGCGGAAAAAGAAAATCTTTCGAATCTGAATTTTCCCCAACTGGAAAACTGTACTTCCCGATCAATACTGGGAGCGATCAGCGGAAATTTTGAAACCCAGAAGAAGGGAACTCCTCACTGATGGCCACGCGAGGGGCGAATGTGATTTGGTTTCGCCATGGGTTGCGGCTCCATGATAATCCCGCTCTATTGGCCGCCCTCGCCGATAAGGATCAGGGTATAGCCCTTATTCCCGTTTTCATATTCGATGGAGAGAGTGCAGGTACGAATCGAGTTGCTGAAGGTCTATTTGACGGATTTTGCTGTGTGGATATCAAATGATAGTTATCCAATTACAAGTAAACTCGAACTTATGTAGTAGTTTAGTATAAAATAATGCTTCTTTCGTTTATTTAGATAATTTTCCTAGAATACCTCAAATATTTAAAAGTTAACAAAGCTTCAAAAATAAAAAAATATATCTTTATAATTATGTTGTCATAAAAAATCTTCAGGAGAAAGAGTTTGAAAATACTACAAAAAAAAAAAAATTAAAAAAATAAACAGTGGCAACAGAGGGTTAAAATATATACTTGTAGTTTGATTGCCATTACACGCTCATTCTCCGTATGAGCTAATATCATTTTTTGCGACTTGCATCGGTTATCACATTCAACCTCTTTCCGCGACCGCTGCGAATTCCGAGTTTTAGCTGCTCGTGGAAATGGGAGACGGGAGAGCTGCCGGGGCGGAAAACGAAGGAAAAACCTAATGCATGGTAGAGCAAAAAAAACGATGCGTCCTAATGCGATTTGTGGCTGGCGGTTTTGAGAATTTTTCGTTAAATCCCAGAGAGAGATATAGAAGATATAGAATGCAAAATGGGTAGAGCCATTGAGTACAAGCCAGAATAGAGTATAATGCTTGTGTTTAAACAGCAATCTTTCTGAAAATGTCGTAGAGAAACAAAGGTACCTATAGAACCCACCACTTGACCGATAAGTGTTGCTTTGTGGGGAAAAGCGGGAAAATGGGCTAAACTGAATACAAGCTGAACAGTTATCTAAAGGCCGCACTTAAATTGACAGACTTGCTTTGCGTTCCTAATTTGTCAACAGTTGTGCAGGATTAGAGTATGTGTTTTCAACTTTTGTGCATGTTGCGCAAATTATAAAGATAAATTCTGCAGAGCAATAAGAAGTAATAAGTGATCAGTTTTGAGAAAGCTAAATAATGTTGATACCATTTCAACGCGAGCATTGGGAAGCGATGCATTGTTACAATTCATAATTTTCTTAAATTGTTGTCCAATGAAGTATCTATAAAGTAACTGAACATAAATTAAAAGTGTAGTCATTATCGCCGTTGAATATTTTTATTATGTTTTCTTAACCATTTTAAAGCGATTGTATTGAACACAAATCTTTTTGTAATTGAAGTGGGCAAAATAGTTGGGTATGATTTAACAGGAGTACACAAGTTAATAAAATGTTCTCCAAGGGATCGTTTGAATGAATTTGAACACAACACAGACCACGCTTTAGTTTTTGACCTCGACTATTAGGTACCCCATACTCAGCATAAGGGAAAGCAAGGAAAATGGTTATATGAAAGTAAAAAAACGATGGTTTCCGGGATTTGACAACTCTTGCATGTCATTGACCACATTACGGCTTTAAATCTGAATGTATAAAAAACTTCTAGATAAGAACAATAATGGATAGATAGATAATATAATATATTATAATTATATATAATATATAATATAATATAATAATACAATTTAATTATTTTTAATTATATATAATATATAATATAATATAATAATATAATATATAATATAGATAGATAGATAAAATATAAAAAGGGTTTCTAATTTGTCGGCGTACGAGTTTACGAAGTAAATAAAGTGGGCGTGGAAATCTCCTAAAACAAACTTGTACAGCCTGCCTATTAAAATCTTAAAATCCTTCTAGCCATTTGTTTCCCAAACCTCACTGCTTATCAGAGAACTGCAAGAGTGGCATTTTTTGCCACCCTGATCACACTCAACAATTTTGAGTGCGGGTGCCACTCACACCGGTCTTCATACGGTCTTCTTCTACATACAAACACCCGCTCAAAATATTCGGGTGTCTGCAAACACCCTGGTGCCTGCGCACCCGAATCAATGCGGCACCCTATGTCGCGGGTGCCGATCACACTCGCCACTCATAACGAAGGGTAGAGAAGGCAAACATGCAGAAAAAGGCAAGTGCCTTTTTTATGCCCAAAATCTGTAGATTTATGCATTCTTTTTACAGAAATTAGGCATTTCTTTTTTATATCTATTATTATTTGCTTTGTTAAAATTTTTAATATTTAATTACCATATTTAACTTTGTATGAATAATTTTTATTTTTAAAATGATAAAAAAAAAACAATAGAAATAGAATTGTCTTAATTAAGAATAAATACTAAGCAGTGCTTATACGGACGGACAGGCCGATACTTATTGTCCTATTTACTCAATGAGGAACGGTTTCAAAGATGTGTGTAATATGGTTTTATATTAAAAAAAATAGTTCTTTGAAGCACTTATATAGAAACAAACATGAAACGCAAAAACGCTATTCCCTAACAGGTACCAAGAATGTGGGTTACAACCGAATGCGTTTCCTGCTGGACTCACTGCAGGACATCGATGATCAGCTGCAGGCGGCAACAGATGGACGTGGACGCCTCCTCGTCTTCGAGGGCGAACCGGCCAATATCTTCCGACGGCTACACGAGCAAGTGCGTCTGCACAGGATTTGCATAGAGCAGGACTGCGAGCCGATTTGGAATGATCGCGATGAGAGCATCCGTTTTTTGTGTCGGGAGCTGAATATCGACTTCGTCGAGAAGGTATCGCACACGCTGTGGGATCCGCAATTGGTGATTGAGACCAATGGGGGCATTCCACCGCTCACCTATCAAATGTTCCTAGTAAGTTCTTAAACGAGTTATATTTTTCTTTTGAGAAAACATTCCTAATCATCTGAAAATCAGATCATGATTGAACTTTATTAATACGTGTAATCCTTTAGCACACAGTGCAAATTATTGGGCTTCCTCCACGACCCACGGCCGATGCTCGGCTGGAAGACGCCACCTTTGTGGAGCTGGATTCCGAGTTCTGCCGGAGTCTTAACTTGTTCGAGAAGCTGCCCGCACCGGATCACTTCAATGTGTATACGGACAACATGGGCTTCCTGGCCAAGATTAACTGGCGCGGAGGAGAAACACAGGCCTTACTTCTCTTGGATGAGCGTCTCAAAGTGGAGCAACACGCGTTTGAGCGCGGATTTTACCTGCCCAATCAGGCGCTGCCCAATATCCACGATTCCCCAAAGTCGATGAGCGCCCATCTGCGCTTTGGTTGCCTTTCGGTACGCCGCTTTTACTGGAGTGTCCATGATCTCTTCAAGAATGTCCAGCTGCGCGCCTGTGTGCGGGGCGTTCAAATGACTGGCGGCGCGCACCTCACGGGGCAGTTGATCTGGCGGGAATACTTCTACACCATGTCGGTGAACAATCCAAACTACGATCGCATGGAGGGGAATGAGATCTGCCTGAGCATCCCATGGGCTAAGCCGAAAGAGGATCTCCTGCAGCGCTGGCGCTTAGGCCAAACTGGATTCCCGCTGATCGATGGCGCCATGAGACAACTCCTGGCCGAGGGATGGCTCCACCACACGCTGCGCAACACGGTGGCCACGTTCCTCACGCGCGGCGGGCTGTGGCAGAGCTGGGAGCACGGACTGCAGCACTTCCTGAAGTATCTGCTGGATGCGGATTGGTCGGTCTGCGCTGGCAACTGGATGTGGGTTTCCAGCTCGGCCTTTGAAAGGCTGCTGGACTCCTCTCTTGTCACCTGCCCGGTTGCACTGGCCAAGCGCCTTGATCCAGAAGGGACCTACATCAAGCAGTACGTCCCCGAGTTGATAAATGTGCCCAGGGAATTCGTGTAAGTTTGCGTAACTTAGAAGTAATAAAAATGTCGATGGTATACTTGTCGTACACGCAATATATGTCTTAAATGTAATTCGTTACATTTTTCAAATATCTCTAAGCATCCACTTTAACTACAAATATTTTTGAGTTAATTTATTTATATTCTTATTACATATTGTAGATCGTAAATTGTATTTCCCTTTTGGGTTTTCCAGTCACGAGCCCTGGCGAATGTCTGTCGAGCAGCAGGAGCAGTACGAGTGCCTGATAGGAGTCCATTATCCGGAGCGGATCATCGACCTCTCCATGGCCGTGAAGCGCAACATGCTGGCCATGAAGACGCTCCGGAACTCGCTGATTACCCCGCCCCCGCATTGCCGACCATCTAACGAGGAGGAAGTGCGTCAGTTCTTCTGGCTGGCCGACGTGGTGGTTTGAAGAATTTAAATTCGATTTCACAATAAAGAAATTATTACCAGTGAAATATTATATATAATTAATAATGCTTTATTTTCTTCAATTAAAATAAGTACTACAATACAAATTGTATCCGTTTTATTTGGTTTCGTTTTATTTTTAACAGCTTATAACGTGTTACTCATATATCAATTTTATTCAGCTTATTTTAAAAATCGGGTATGGTGTATATATATATAATTATTATTATCATCTGTATTACGTTGTCAAATTATACGTTAATTAACAGCATTAATTAAAAAGTTTTTGCTTTTAATTGGGTCTTTCATACGAGAAAAATTGAACGCGAAGTATTTCAAATATTGAAATTTATTTTATGTCGATCTAATGATCCTTGCTTCGTTTGCCTTTCGTTTAATGAGAGATTCTATCTTATAATTTGTCTAAATTGTTGTGTATATTTTATTTTAATGCCTAAATTTTGGTGTTCCTTCTAGATGTGTGCCATTCAAATGAGATTCTGGTAGGGGTTGATGGGACCTAAAAGGAGTTATTGTTGAAGTTTGAGTCCCTCGACAGTTCGCTACAAATTAAGTTAGAGAAAATCTAAACTCGACCAGGCCGAGCTTTTCGCTGACCCCCTACCAGTGCATTCCTCGCAATAGTCCTGTGTAGGAAGTAAGCATTTGTTTTAGACATCCACATCCTCTGAATTAATTGAAGTAAATTCGAGTAAACATTTAGAGCGTTGCTTGGCAAAAATTTATTTTTCTGGTAAATGTATATGTCACACACATTGCGTAGTATACGATAGATAGCTGAATAAATAATGGAACTAACCAATTCAATCAACAATCGAACGAGAACGAACGAGAACTCACAGCAAATTACAATTTGATGCAATTTATACTTTATGGAATATCTTGTAACGCATTATACTTTTATCATTATTATATTTTTAAAGTACTCCCCAGATTCAAGTGTCCTCTCTGTATGTATGTACAAATGTATAGTATTGTGCTGATGCAGATGCATTCTGTGTGCTAAGTGGATGTGTGTGTTCGAACCGATTGGCTATAAAAATAAAAGGCTGCTTGTCTCCATTCCGTATGCAATAAGGTTTAAATCCCCCTGGTTTCTCCCCAGCCCATCTCCAATCTCCACTACCATATACCATTCCATATGGTGCTAGCTGACTGCTTTAAGCCTATGAGGTTTAATTAAATTCACTTGCTTTTTAACTTTTCCTTCTACTAGGCGCCTGTTTCCCTCATCCGTGTGTTTTAAGACCATGAAAATATAGCATCACTAATGATTTCGTTAAAAGCTTTCAATATTTTTGGTTTCGATAGAGGTTATAGCTTCAAAATGGACGTTTCATAGATAGATCATTAATGTTACATAGACTTCAAGAGTTTTTTCTGTGTTTGAGCAGAACTACGTGGTAGATAGTAAAAAACTCGAGGCGACTTTGAGGATATGTGCCTACAGCAGAAGAGTACGGTGTATCTAAGCTGGTTTACTTTAAGGATTCCTCTTGTTTGGGGATTTCAGATATTGGCAGTTTCCAGTGTTTGAAAACTTTTGAGAATGGAATTACAAAAATTCTTGGGCAATTCCCATTACAATATGAAAATGTTATTCATTGCAGCCAGATGGACTATAATGCAATCCTAGCTTACAGCTAACTCCACTTGCAAGCGGTTCATAAATCATTCAAACTAACCCATGGAAGGCAACTGTTTGCTAAGTCAATCCAACCCCTCAGACTCTCATCCTTCTCCTGGTTATCTTGGAATTGGATTGTTACATTGACTTTTTGAAATTCAAATCACATGCAGAACACAGATGCATAGCCAATGAATGCAAATAGACATGCCTGCATAGGCTCCTATGTACATACATGTTCTCAGAAAATCACATATTCAAACTGCTCCCACCTCTCGCCCTCCCCTACAGGTCGGATGTTTGCGTTTAACTTTTTACATTAACTGTCATTTGGTTTATTTCACAATTTACAAAATTCAACTTAAACAATGGGATTATACGTGGTGCAGTCCATGCGTGGAGGTGAGTGTCGTCAACAGATGTGTTTGCTCGGTATCCTGGTTACATTTTACATACAGTGCAGTGGAAGGAACTTAACTAACTTACTGCGGTTGCAACTGTTTCTCGGGTTCTTTAATTTGTTGTCGTGTCCTGCACTAGTACTAGTTCTAGGCTTTGTTGCTGCGGTCGCCGTACACTTGGTGTTTGCTTAGTTTGCCTTTGTTTCAGCTGACGCTTTTGTGGCATCACTTTGCTTTAATTTTGTTTCATTTCGTTTTCATGGTGTTAGTTTATATCGTAAATTTATTTATGCAATTTCATTAATCTGTTTTGTTTTGTTTTGCCTTTTAGTTCTTGTTTTGCCTGGTTTTTACATACACATATTTTGTTTACAATTTTCTACTAGACTTAATCGGCATCCGCGCGCATACCCCGCACCTCGCCCACCTGCCGCGCCTTGTCCAGCTCCTCCTTCGTTTGGTCTTCGATGGCGCGGATGTCCTCCATTGTTAGACCGTACCAGCGATCGGTTGAACAGAAAACTTGGCTGAAATGGGAATGGAGGAGTGATCAATGGGGAGTTTTCATCGAGGGTTTATCGAACTGTATAGATTCTAACTAACTTAATCTAGCATCGAATTCTAAGCTATACAATTAAAGAGCAATTACCGATGGAAGTTTGTAAAGAGGCGGCGCTCCGATTTCTGGATGAAATTTTCTACTCTTGTTTGCAGGCCGAACCATTTGAACTCGCACGTGACCAGCTTGTAGCAGGTCATGACAGGATTAACATGCTTTTTCCAGTCGGCTCCCACCAGGGGACCGCGGCCCGTCTTCTTTGACTGGTAGCTGAAAGGATAACAGGAACGTTAATTAAAAATTCTCATCAGAATATTCAGTATTAACGCTTACGTGGTTGGATCCTCATCGGGCTTGTAGTCCGCGGGCAGCACCGGATCGTTGGCAATGTCGATGTGCACTACCTCTCGCACTTTCAGCTTATCCGGCGTCAGCTCGTGCACCTGAAACATCGAAAAGCACGACAAGATATCTTAGATCCATAACCATTTTATAACTAATCGAACACGAAAAGCGTTTACTACATAGACATGAACATGGATCGATGGCGGATAAGAACTACAAAGCCGAGCCGAGCAGACAGCAAATTAAATACAAAACAAACAAAACTTACGTTGTCAACAGTGCCAAGGTCATTTTCTATATGTTGCGAATAAATGTCTATTTTAAAGTTTTTATTCATATAACCAGGATTCTTAATCCAAAACCAAAAGATTACAAAACCAAACCGAAAAAGCCAAACGAAATGGGGGTGGAAGTTTGACCAAATCATATTGCAGGATGATCGAGTGTGATTAGCCGGGAGTAAGTAGTTAGTATTCACAATTAAATGCATGTTTGGGATGGGGTGATGTTATGGAGAGAAAAGAAGAAAACACATGTTAGTTATATCATGCAGTGGATTCTTGACTTACATTTTCTGAATCGCCCGCATCGCCGACGTGCAAAGTGTCGATGATTATTTTGAAAGCATCTTTCATAAACTTGGGGTTCTAGAAATTCAATATAATCACAGTAATCATCAGGTTGTCCCACGTATATTGCTAATGAAACCGAGGTGCTCTGTTTCTAACCCCCATTTTGTTACAATAATTAGTGCTTTCCCCATTTACCGTGATAATCGTTCGACAATAGGGATAGGCATTCCATGCCTCCTCGTGGATCTCCAATGAGCCCTTGGGCGCCAGTAGTCGTATGTAGGCTGGAACTTTTGATTGCAGATGGTAGATCTTATATGTATATTGACCGGAATTGTATTTGCCACCTGTAGGAATTGAAAAATTTTCCGTTAGCCCGAAGTTATTCATTACCAACCGTTAATTCCTTACCCAGCAGTGGGAAGTCTTCGAAGGGTTCGTTCTTTAACACCTCGATTCCCTCGCCGCCTCCCGTATTCTCTTTTGACGCCTCGGCCACCGAGAATAATTGTGCAACTTGATACTGTGGAGCAGAAAAAAGGAGAGATGGAAAAATAGTTATCCATATGACAGCGGGCTTTTTCTCCAGTTAACTCTCTTACCTCTTCCACAGTCAATGGCAAAGTAACACGGCTGCAACGAGAAAAAACAATGACTGTGTCAGCGAATGTATACATAAAGGCTACGCGATTTTAATTAAGTTCAATATAACCATTTTAATTAAATACCATTCCTGTGCATGAAAAAACTGGTGATACCCTTAGCTCTCCATCGACCACACGGAGTTTATCGAGTTCACTTTGAGCGGGAAATATACAAATGACTATAACCAGTGAAACACAACCAGTTATTATTGACTTTTTAAAAGGAGCGGTATTCGCACCACGTTTCTACAGTAGTAGGGTACTTGGCTATACCAGTGTTTCGTGTGCAAACAACTGAAATAAATGTCACTCACTACATGGAAATAGTTAAAAGGTTGTATTTGATTCAGTTTACTTCTGAAGTAATTTGACCTCGATGGCTTCACTGTTTTGGCAATGCAAAAAATAATCAAATTTGATGACTACAAATGTACATTGTAATAGCAGAGCTTTAAAATGGCTAATTGCCTGGCCCACTTCAAGTTCCAATCAGCACTGCACGCAAATTGCCCCAAATTACAGGCATCTACTCTGGTTTTACATGGTCTAGGCACTGAACTCAAGCCCCAAAGTATGCAGAACCTATTCAAACAAGGAATATTGAGACTAATTGCAAGAATGACCATCATTTTGGCTAAGGCCAATTAACCGAGGCCAATTGATACATGTTGAGATAAGATCTGAGGTAATTTAGACGACCAATTAATACAAACTGCCGAAGAAGGATAATTTTACTGCACACTTTAAACGATATATTTTTAATTAAAAGCTTACAGAAGTGCGCTGAGCATAGGCATTGGAAAAAAACAATAAAAGGGTTGCCAGCATGAAAGCTTTTTGCATTTTATTTGCATGCATATGAGTAGGAACTCCCCAAACCGGAAACCACCCACTTCCGGGCAACATACTCATCCTCTAATTACCAAAAAGGTCGCCAGGCAGCAAAAGAGGGGGCAGGCAGATGGAAAAGGCTGCAGAAAGTTTTTTGGGACCTCCATATAATTATGTCAGCCTTGAAACTTGTTCGCATCGCTTCACTTTTGTTGCGGTTTTGGCGGCGACAATTTAATTGCTAAAATTTAATTCTGTCCCCGAATAAGAAATGCTCTTTAAAGTTAAAAACGGCCGGAAGGGGTCAAAACCTTTAACCTTTCTATCATTGCTTTATAATCTCTTGGCAATGTTCACATTTCGAGGATTAATGATGCAGAAATGTGGGATACATTACCAAATTCTTGTGATGGTTTTTTAATTTTGGCATAGGGAAATAGTTAGGGAAAAGATATTTGGTTTTGATATGAACCTGTGATGAGTAACAAATAGGAGCATAAAAAACCCTGGTATTTCTCCTTGATCTCTGGAAATTTGCCACCCGTCGTCGCAAGTTGAAATCTAGCTACAAACTGTAATCCAAGGAAAGTCAACAGTCAACGGCTTGGCAAATGAAATATTCCCCGGCAAATAACGACCAAATTGCTCCCCGGTGCGAGGGAAGCCTTGGCATGCATTTGCAAGGTGCGAACTTGAGCTCCTTGGTCATAAAGAACCTGAACCGGCTTTATGGGCTGCCAGCCGTTCTCGCCTCCCCACATAATACATAATACAAAGCAAATGCCAAACAATGAGACACAAGAAAACACGACACGAGAACAATCAAAGTGATGTGGAGAAAGTGGGGGAAATTCGGGGCTTAGTTTGCCGGGTGTCTTGCAGACGTAATTAACCTTTTGGCCCACTGTTGACACTCGTAATGATGTGTTCCCTAATTGCCAGTCGACTCGAGCAACTGGTGGGCGTGGCAGAGGACCAGCACCAGAAGCTTTAATGTTGCCTACTCAAAAGTTGCCAAACTACGCGCCGTCCCTGAAAAGGTTAAAGTTCCAAGAGCACTGTTTTATGGCGGGAGGAGATCAAGCTTAACTTTCGGCCGAGTTCATCTGGGGTTTTTCCCCAAACAAGGCGAATGATTTAGGAGTGTGTGTGTGTCAGGGGAATGGGGCTCCAAAAAATTAGAACTATAAAGGGACTTAGAGAGGTAGAACATTGTGTTTCGGTGTTTAATTGTTAATGAAGTTATTTGGAACTTCACTTAATCATTACATAATCAAGAGGAATGATTTAAGCTTTTGGAGTGTATGTTCAGCGAGTTGGAATTAAAGTTTCCGCTTAAGATAATTGATTAAGCATTTACTTAAAACAGAATTTGTAAGGCTAAGTGCTTATGTTTTACAGTTTTGGTCAATTAGCAAAGGCCAATCTATACTTATGTAAATACATAGCTAAGTAACTCGAAATAAATATTTGAATTGGTTGCCTTCCAATTCAATTGCCCATTTGGTGCAAACGTATCATCAATTCATTTAATTATGCAAACAGTATAACTTTTATTTTCAACAAATTTTCACGTACCGTTTGTCCCATAAAAAATTGGTCTTCTGCCCTCTTCTACCAAAACTTTTCCTCTGTCGCAATAAAAATGACATTTTATTTTTGGAATGGCAAAAAAACTTGTTAAAGCTGAAAACCCAGAAAAAGAAAAATCATTAGAGGACAAACGCAAACGAAGCACTGAAACGTGTTTGTGTGACAAAATCGCTGTTCCAATAAGTTCAGTTGTAAATAAATTTCCCCGAAATTGTCAAAACAACATCTAACTAACTGGGTTGAATATCTTCCAGTCAAAGCAAGAGATCAAACGATACAGTCGCGTTTCTCTAAGGGGTTTTGGTTTTGGATTTCTATGAATCACAGCACAATCAGAGCATTAAAGAAATTATGCAAAGCAAAAAAAGAAACATACAAAAAATCGCCACACATGAGTGGAGGGCCAAAAAGTAAAAGTAAAGAAAAAACAACAGTCTGAGAATATTGAAGAGCTCTTAATGAGACCAAAGTTTCCGAAAGAAACACTCGGGAGACCCCTTCGCACTCAACCCTCTTTTGTGGCCGAGAACAAGGGAAATTGTTTGCTCTTGTTGGCATAATTGAAAATGGAAAGTGAATGTTTGGGGCTCTGTGGTGTTCGCATCCCAAGGGTGGTGGGTGTGTGAGTGGGTTGAGGGGAAAGCTATTGGCCAATGCTCTTGTGGTGGTTATTGAGGGCCGCCTACTAGCCATTGCCGCAATTGAAGGCCGAAGCCAAGTAATAATTGATTTACCCGCAATGAAGATGTCACACAGAGATTGCCCAGTGGATTGGTCAGTGAATAAGTGAGCAACGAGTCATTCGAGGTTGAAATTGAAGCATTTGTGCTAAGCCTCTGTCTAGCAAACATAAGTTTTAAAATGTGTTTATAATTCAAGACTTTTCAAGCTATGAGTAATTAGCTATCTAATAGACAAACTATTTATATCTTGTTTAAGCGGAACTGAAAACTGAGAGAGCTTATAGGTAAATCAAGTATATATGTTGTGAAATTATAATATCGCCATGCACCAATAAAGAGGAGTTTCTAAAATCAAGGCCGCATTTTGCGGTTTACCCCAATTCGAATAATGGCATACCCATCTCTATACTCGGATCCCAATTATGCTGGCGCTTGGCAGCAGGCACACTCAATTACCAAACATTTTCGAAACAACTGAAACTTCGCAAACTGGAAACACTCGAATCGTGTAATGACTACAGTGCCGTTGCGGAGTAGAACGACGGACTCAAGTCAAAAGCCAAACGCTGCGTGTTATCTTATCTCAGTACATAAAAGGCACACAAATGGCGGAACTAAATTGGAGCTCGTGCCATTTTCAAATTGATTGCTGGCTGGGCCAGAGGGGAGTGCGAAGGGAGAACTGTATCTGACGGATACATGTGTGGTGTAGAAAAAGGCCAATCAGTTTGGGGCAGTAAAAGTCACGCTACAGCTGGTTTATGACGAGTACCATGGAGGGCCGACATTGAAAACAACAAGCTTTTGCTTTCAGATATCTGAGTTGAGATGGTTGAAAAACCTTGCACTCACACCAACTTTAATGTGGCAAGTATCGGGCTTATGGACGAGGAAAATGAATTGGCTTAAAGGTTGACAGTACAATAATGAAGATGGACAATTTGACCGATATCAAAAAGAGGATTGAATACACATTTTAGCCAATACTCAAAGTGCTTATAATCTATATATCTTACCTGTTAAAACTATAAACCTGCAAGTTTACTGCTGATAGAATCACAGAAATGGTATTAAAATTAATGGCTCGAATTCAGTCCGACACAATTCTGTAATTGCAATTTTCTTCACAATAAATAGTTATTGTAAATGCACTATTTATATTCACTATGAAACAAAGTGCAGCACTTTAAGCATTTGGTACACAATAAAAAGCAATATTAGATAAATCATGCAAAGTGCAGCCGATCACAATTGGTTTTTGTTACCTTTTCAACTGCCTTTTATTTATTTGGCCACTTTGCCCCCCGGCCATTTAAATTGTTTATCAGCCTGCAGCAACCTGTGATGCGGCACGCGTTCCCTTTTTTTGCACCTTTGTTTTTCATTTAATGATGGTGCTGAAATGTTCATTGCCAAATGGCTTACACGCCAACAGCCGGTTGACGGAAAAATGCGAAAATCTGGCAGGAAAAATATTTTGAAATGCAAATGCTAAAGGCTTCGTATTGGGATTACGGTTTCGAGTACAATTAAACATTAATGCCTCTAGTGACGATTGCTGGTAAACGTATGAGTGTTTTAATACATGGAATTGCGCTAAAGCCTTTCTTACTATAAAAAGTTTCATTGTGCAGTAAAATGCAGTCGCCCTAAATCCTCCTTATTTTACTTAAAAATGTGGAGCAATACAAAAAGTTCTCAGAAAAGAATATTATTTAAAGACCGGCAGAAATATATTTTACCCCAAACTTCATGAGCTTTAGTTTATTTATTGGACATTGTACACTTGTATACATAATGTACACCATATGATAAATATAAATGTTATAAATACATTTTATGGGTAATCTAAATAGGAACTGTATATCTGTAAACGCTCGCTGTATTGAACCACTTAGATAATATACATTTTTGATTTGAACGTTATAAAAATGACATTTACATAATACCTTGTATTCTTAAATGATATCAAATAAATTTAAAAAGCTACACAAGCTTAACAAATTAAAAGTACACGTCGATTTTTGTAAAAAACTTTAGGACGGAAACTTAAGAGCTTACAAATTTCATACACTTGGCATCTATCAGTAATCAGCAATTTTATATTCAATTGAGGTTCCATTATAGGGAAAAGGAAAATGATAAGACGGAGATTGTGTGTTTGAGCTTTCAGTTTCAATCTCCTGTGTGCAACCCTCTCGGATTTTGCCTCATTTTCCGACAGCTGTCAAAGTCAAAGCAATTATAAACCAAGCCATTTGAAGTCAAACTTTTGACAATTTCCGTTAATAAATTAAAAGTATCATTGCCAAAGTGGGAATGTGAAGGCGGAAACGTGGGCCATTTGCAAATGAGAAGAATGTCACCTGGTGCTTTTCGGGCGAAAAGGATTAAAGATGCACGATGAGTCAGTTTAGTGGGCTTTACGCAACGACCTTATCGCACTTAACAACTTGTTTGATTAAAATCGCAGTGTCCAAAGCCGAAAAGAGAGTTAAGGGAAAAGAGAGGCGCAAAAGAGAGTGACTCACTGAAAAAGTCGTCAACGTGGCGTCGCTGAGCGACTGGAAAGTATTATCTTCTTTTCGCATATATAGTATATCGATGAAGCAAAGGAGTTTCCAAAACTAATTAGCAATGGAAATGCTTATAAGAAATAGGATGGCTTACGTAGCTCCAAAATATGACTTCGACTCATTACGTCATCGCCACAGCTGCAAAATACCTGAGATAGAGCGGGATGAATAGAGAGGGGGTGTGCGGAGAAGGCGGCGTCTAGGGGGCTGATAAGAAAACCGTTCTTTTGTTGTTGCGGAAAATGCCCGCAAACTTAAATACAACAAAAGCAACTACTGAGAGTACAGAGAGAGAAGCGGCACGCGACCAGAGAAACAGAGGGAGAGAGCAAATGTCACGGAGAGAGAGTGTAAAATCGATTTGTCACAAATAATTTGCGGCTTGCCCAACTTTTTGGAGGTTTAAACATAAAATAATCACTGGTAAATGGTAAAAATACACAGTTTCATACTCACAATTCTTTGATCTGCATCTTTGCCAATTATTATCCGGTATTTTCCTGCTTGATTCGCTGCGAGAGAGTACAAAATACAGAATTAGATTTAATGCGATTTTGCTGACGGATTTCAACTAAATTGTAGAATTTATTATTTCCAAATGTAAATGCACTTGCACTCGACGCTTAACCTTCGCACGCACTTTCTATATTTAATTTATATATCTGCAAAAAACACTTCGGTGTTTTGGATTCGCTGCCAAAAAAGTTGCACCCGCACCTTTTGTTTATGTTTGGTTTGGTTTGGCAACTTTAGTTCATTAAACCAATTCTGATTCTAATGCTTTTCTCTCCAATTGTCGGCTAAATGCACGAGTCATATGCACACACACACACTCGCAAATACACACGCACATACTTGCGGGCGGAATATCAATAGCAATTTTTACGATTTGGCCGCTGATTTATTAGTCAAGTGATGACGTACAACTGGGGACTGCGATTGGCCTGGTATCGGGATCTGTTCGCGCTTGCAAATCGTCGGCAGTAATGTATTAGTAATGAGTTTGTTATTTAGCTACTGCGTGTCGTAGCGGAGCTAAAGTTCGATGTTCATGCAAAACACTTCGATTCCGATAGGCGGATGGTATCGATTTTGCCAAGGCCCCATGGTCACACTTGGTGGTGGGCGCAGCCAGTCGCCGACTACCGATAGCACATACGATGTATCCAGGGGTGGTCACTAATCGCGTCTTGTTAGGGTGACTACTGCTGTTTAATTTAACTATTAGTGAAGTGATTCACATTTCCTGGAATCAATAATACCAAAGTAGATACTTGTGGTTTGAATAAAGATAAAAACAAGAGAGAACGCTATAGTCGTGTTCCCCGACTATCTGATACCCGTTACTTAGCTAGTGGAAGGGAGAAGGAGAAGGCGTGGCAGAAAGTTTTTTGGCAAATCGATAGAAATTTGCAAGACTAATACAAAAATGAACAAAAATATCAAAACATTTTTCAAAAGTGTGGGCGTAGCCGCTTTGGGCAGTTTGTGGGCGTTAGAGTGGGCGTGGCAAAAAGTTTTTTAGCAAATCGATAGAAATTTACAAGACCAATACAAAAATAAAAAAATATGAAAACATTTTTTCAAAAGCGTGGGCGTGGCAGTTTTGAGCGGTTTGTGGGCGTTAGAGTGGGCGTGGCAAAATGAATCGATAAACTTGCGCTGCGTCTATGTCTCTGGAGTCTGTATACTTAATCTCAACTTTCTAGCTTTTGTAGTTCCTGAGATCACAGCGTTCATACGGACGGACAGACAGACGGACATGGTCATATCGACTCGGCTATTGGTCCTGATCAAGAATATATACTTTATATGGTCGGAAACCCTTCCTTCTGCCTGTTACATACTTTTCAACGAATCTAGTATACCCTTTTACTCTACGAGTAACGGGTATAATAATCATACCTATAATACTTATCTGGGCATGCCATTTTTCATTATGTAAAGTTTACCAAATCGGCCTTTTATATATGTACATACATATATAACATTATTCTCGCTAATTTCAGAAACCATATTAAATGGGTCTCTTAAAAGAAAACATTCTGATAACTTCATCCGTTTTTAGAAATATATACATAAGTAAATTTAGGATAATTTAAATAATCACTAAACAGAGCTCTGTATTTGCACACAAACAAATTTTGGAAACACTCCAAATAAAGGTACGTTCGAATGGTAAACGATTAAGGGATAGATTCGAATTCCAATTAGCTGGGTGGCTCTGTCATGTCCTCCTTCTGGGGATTATTTCCCATTTTGTCGAGGGCGTCCTTCTCGTTTTCCGGCGAAGGCGGCATTTCCAACCCGCCGAGCTGATCTTCTGGTCGCTCGTTATTCTGGTTGGCGGGACCAACGGCTGGTGGGACTGTGGCTTTTTGAGGGGTAGTGGACTTATAGGTGGTGGCCTGATTGCTGTCTTTGTCATAGCGCATGTTCAGCGCGAACTTCAAATGCCCCGTGCCCTGGTAATCTTCGATGGGAATGTTTCGTGCCCACACCTTGCAATGAAAGAAGATCTTTGAATTCTTGGGCATCTTGTTCATTTGGATGGCCACCACGCGTGTCACTCCTGTCATCTCCTCGGAGGCCTCGAAATAGGGACCCGGGTAGAAGACCATGTCGGGCTTGGGTCCTTCGGTCACCTCGCAGGTGAGCCAGATCTTCGGCGTGTTGCCCAGCTTGCCCACGGTGCCCTGAAGGCTCGAGGGCGCCTCCTTGGGCAAGTCGTCTGGAGTGTCGTAAGTTTCCGGCTGGTAACCATAAACCTTGTTTAGCTTGATGAAGACGGTCGGCTTTTGGGTTGCGTAGCCCCACGACGTGTCCTGGTTGAAGTCGCTGAAGAAGTCATTGGCATTGTCTTTTAATTTGTTCAAGAAATCGTCGATGCGGTCCGCGATCGGGTTGACCTCATTCACTAAGTGCGTAAAGTACTCCAGCACGGATCGATTTTGGTTGGGCACCATCGACAGACCCGGGTGACCCTTGAGCCAGCGCGGCTTTTTCGGATCGATGATCGCTAGCAGTAGGATGGTGACCCAAAAAGCCACTATAATAAAAATGAGGAAGTATAGGAACAGGTAGTAGAGCGTGATTCGCAACCAAGCAAATGCAGTGCGGCCAAACAGCTTCTGGTCGTCTATGTCGAACACCCTCTTCGTCCACGGAAGGTCCTTCTTGCGGCGCTTCTCCTGCGTCCTGCGGATCTGCTTCACCAGCTTGTAGTCCCCAGCGGGCACCATAACATCCTCCGGCATCCTGGCGATTGTTCCGGCTCAGATTCAGATACTGCCTAGGCGTAAGTGGGAAATATTTGAGAAATCTAGGCACATCGATCTGTAGTTCCGTTCACTATGAAATTTAATGCGGAGCAGGTTGAAAACTTCACAATATTTAAAAATAGCTTTATAAATACTTCTCCAAAAGAAAGCATTTATTACCACTTTGTTAAGTTCGCATATACATAATACATTCCCATTTAACATTAAATGTTACTTCGATGCGGAGACCCCTCCAGATTACTTCCCTTTATACCGCCAGCAGATCTCACTCGTACCACTCGTCCAGTACCAATGGAGTGGTTGGGTGAATAGGTGCCGTCAGGCGCACCAGGAGCTTAATCGTCACCATGTAGAGTGGAATGTTTTTAGCCCACGCCTTGCAGTGGATTTGGATGTCTCGGTTGGGCGGAATGTTGCTAAGCTGAACACCGATGATGCGCCTAAGGCGGGGATCCTCCGTGTAGGTGCCGCCCTCGTTATCCGAGGACTCGTTCAGAAAGACATTGCCAGAGGTGAAGAGTTCTTCGGCATCGAAAAAGCGATCCGGAACGTAGTCAAACTGAACGTCCAGTCCCGGATCCAAAACCTGACAAGACACCCAGATCCGGTTGAAGCGCTCCTCCGTTCCCAGGCCCACCACATACTCGTAAAGTTCATCCGGAGCGTAGTCGGGCAGCGTCATGGCGTCATCGTAGGTGACCGGCCGGAAGTCGAGTGCCTGGGTGATCTTTAATAGAATGCAGGGTGTCCCGGTCATATAGCCCCAGCTGTCGTCCAGGTTACAGCCCATCATACGCTTTAGGCCTTGGAGACCGTATCGATCCACCGCTCGCGACATCGCTCGTCGGATGTTGGCCAGTTCCTTCGCGTTTTCCGGGCTCCACAAAATTTGCTTCTGATCGCCTACATGATTACCGGGCGCGGATGCTAACCCGGGGAACTTGCTGCATCCCGGCTTACCAGGTGGTATCTGATGCGCCATTATTAAAAGGGTCAATCCAGTCGTAAATGCGCCTAGGACCACATAGAATATGGTGAAGTAGAGCAGCAGTTTGAAAATGCGGCACATGGTCATCTCGGGATCCGGATTGCTGGTGCGGATAGAACGCCTGAAGAGGTAGTCCGCCACCCGCTGATCCCGCCGGCGACGAAGGCGTCCCACTTCGTAGGGACCCGAATAGGTTATCGCGTCGTTCGGCATGGCATCATAAATGTGTCTTAAATTTGTGAGGGATTTCACAATGCTAGCTTGAACATACGAATGTTAATTTAAACTGTTTTTTTGTTTTATAGTAATTACTAAGGTATATTTAAAGCCCATTAATTATGCAGTTCGGAACATGAACCGGATGTTAAACAAACCCAAAAGAAAAAAAGGAGGATTTTTTACAATATTTGGAAGTGTTTACTTTTTTCAGCCAAGGCAGGCTGATATTGTACATTGAATTCCGTACATTGTAATTCCGTACAGCATTATAAAAAAGATAAGAAAGAATTCCGTACATTGTAATTCCGTACAGCATTATAAAAAAGAAGAAGTGGTAAACTAAAGTAAGTAAGCATTATTATATATTTTTTAATTATGTGCCATTGTCGATATCGATAGGCGTTTGCTGTAGCCCTGGGTTTCCGTGCAGCTCTTGGTATTTTCTCGCAATCTTAACACGTTCATACTAAAATTTAAAGCAAAATAACTGAGCTAAAATGACCGAAAATGTGGTTGCTGCTCCGCTTAGCCGAATCCCGGGCACCAGCCAGGCGAAGGAGAAGCACAGCAAAGACCTAAAGACCCTCACTTATCCGCAGCTGTTGGAGATGAGAGATAGGCAGTCGCACTTTCTGTCGTTCAAGTGAGTTTCGGTCTCAACCTGTGGAGCTTCCTCTGAAATTTACAATTTACCGCTCCAGAAAGCGTCTGCATCAACTGCCGGACAAGGGAAAGCGTCTTCAGGAGTCGTACGACAAATTACTGGCCGAGATCAAGAGACGGGATGAAGTGGAGGAGGCAACTCGAATGCTGAGCGGTCTCAACATAGTCGAAAAGGGAAAAATAGCTCTCAACAACCTGGAGTGGAATGGCAGAAACACGGACGAGGGCGCCCATGTGGACGACATTCTGGACAGCGATGACGAGGTAGAAATGGATCCCCTGAAGATTATAGCGCAGGGAACAATGCACGAGAAGAAGGTCACGGTGATTCCTCCGCCAACGAGTCTTATTACGGCAGAGGATATGGTGGATATCGAGGAGTTTAAGAAACCAACCGACTCCCCAGATTCGGCTTTGGCGGGGCATAGTGACACCAGTTCCCTTCCTGCCGAGATTGTAGAAATAGACGCCGGCCAAGTGGCCGACAAGCTGAACAAGGAGCTTCCTCCCGATCAGCATGCCCTCTACCTCATCGATAAGACCGAAACAAATGTGCATACTTCTAGAGAAAAGTTTATGCCATTCCGCACCACCAAGTCCAATGTCCACGATCCCGACAAAGAGCGGGTGCGGAAAAAAGGCAAGCACTGGGAGATAACGGCAGCAACTCCGCCACTCATCCAGTACAAAGAGGCCCAGTTGGTGCCATTGGCTGAGTCGGCTGCGTTACAGATGGATTACATGCAACGAGTTAAGGTAACTTCATGGCTTTACTCTACAGAATTCGATGCTTAATCCACATTATTTATAGGAGGTTCGCATTCAGCAGGCTGAACAGCGGTTGGCCCGGCTTAAAAGCTCGCGACTCGGACTTGGCCTGCCCGAGGAATCCATTATAAAAACCAAGGAATCCTTCCGCAACTACCGTGATCCACAAGCTACATTTTTAATCGAAGGCAGGCAAAAAGCCAGCGAAGCGAATGAAGTGCACGATCCCACCATTGAAGACAGAGGAGTAGCCGCCAGTGGCATTCACTACACGGTGTTCGAGTAACTTGTGGGCAGAGCATGAGAGAAAATGCCTCTACTGCTATTCGATTTTCCATAAACATTGTAAGCTATTTATTCGCGTAGGCAACAATTACTAAATAAGACTGCATACATAACTATATAATGTGTTTATTCTGCGGATACTTAGATTGAATAGAACTGCGTGGCCGTTGATGCTTGTAACTCGATTTGGCCCATCTTGAACTGCAAGCGCTGCAGCCATTTAAGCAGAGCCTCCGACTTGTACGTTTGCTGCTCCTCGTAGTCGGGTGCATAGTCCCTTACGTTCTGCAATCGGACGTGCAACGTGTCCGAGAGTTGAGTCTGTGAGGAGAGAACGGGGCTCCACATTGGCAGCAGCTTGCCCAGCACTGTGGAATTGGTGTCCTTTAACGCCTCCAAAAGACTAAGGAAGTGCAGGTTGACCATCTCAGACAGCTTGGAGTTAGCGCTTTGCGTCTGGAAGTCCAGGGGTGTCTGCGGTTGATCCTTATTGACTGTCGGCTTGGCGTGGGACACCAATTGCAAGATGCAGGGCGTTACCTTCGCCCAGAACTCAAAGAGAACGCCCAACGTGCTGCCCTCCGCGTTACTGTTGGTGTTGTGGGCCATCTGCTCCAAGTATACCGTCCACAGCTGACAGAGAGTGAACGCATGGAATAGCGAGGACATATGCAGCACGGAAGTCTTGGACTGCTCCGCAAATCCGGCAAAGATAACCTGAATGTGATCGGCGATGTGACAAGAGGCTTCCTGTGGCACCGGTTGCGAATAGGTAACTCCTTGGTGCTGATAATGTACACTGGCTGTAGGACCGGTTCCCTGACTATTCTGCTGCGGCATGGGCGTAGGAATGCTATGCGTCTCCTGACGCCGCTGCATCAGAGCCATGTGAGTGAGGGAGCCAAGTAGCAACCAAGACAGCAGGCGCATGTGACCCACGCACTCAGTGAACTCCTTGGGTCTAAGTAAAGGATTGTTTGCATAAGTTAAAGTAGAGGGTTATCCTGATATGAACCTTACCCTTGCTGAAGGGACGATGGAGCATTGTTTAGCCAGGGAAGGTAGCGGGAAACTGCTTTGTTGTCCCTTGAATTGCCTCGCGACATTTCCAGAGCCAAATATTGGGCCACTGCTCCCTTAAGGACTCCGCCCAAAGTGTCTTCACCCAGTCCACTGCTCGTCTGGCCGTTCTTAAAGTTCTAGGACAACATATTTGAATACACAATAATTCAATAAAAATGTTATCATTCTACCTTAATCTTGCTAAGGGTGTGGAAATCGGCCAGAAAATCAATAACATCGTTGATATACTGCCTCAAACAATCAGCAGAATTGGTGGTCATCATAGGAGCCGCGTCAGGCAAACCAGGAGCAGCCCCTGGAGGCAGGGTGCCACCAGCATCAAGGAGCACAAAACCAATAATGGTGAGTAGATTGTGGTCCGGAATATTCGACTTAAACTTCAGAGCCTGGACGAACTCAAAGATCATTTGACGACACAGCAAGTTCTTGTCCCGATCCTTGCTAAATGATCTAATGTTCAGTGTACAAAGCTCGTATAGTGTTTGGTATTCCAGATTTGTATGCTGCACACAATAGGCCATGATCTTGGAGTACGGATCAAGCAGCGTTTTTGGCACACAGTTGAGCCTCAAAGTTGCCGCCATGATGTCCAGCATGTACTCCGCGTTGGTGAGACTGGGCATAATGACGATTACTTGGCGAAGGAGCGACTCCATGGCTTGCATGGCCTGTGACCAAACGGCTAAGCCCACGCCCGCTTCCGTGGGGACGCACTGGAGATTCAAATACTCGGCCATGTTGCGGAAAATTACCGGTAGCTGGTCGATGGGCAATGCCTTTTTGGACGTCAGTGACTCGCACACCATATAGATGGGACTGGTGGAGTTCAAGTCCTGGAAATCCTGCAGCGCTTTGGCAATGCTTCGAAAATGGTGGTGCCGGATTTTCACTTAATAGAGAAAATGGCGTGTGGTTTTTAAAAATAATTTTACTGATGCTAAACCATTACTCACTTTTCATTTGGGTTTGGAATACTTGCAAGAAGATTCCATTAGGTGCCAACTGATGCAGCACGCAGCGGAAGAACTGACAGGCCACCGCCTGTGCACTGCTGGCCAAAGGTGGACCATTCTCGCCTTGCCAGGCATGGGTGCTACTTAGGCAGATCCTGAAACAAAGGCAAATAAAGGTAGTCTGAAAGATGCATTTAAAAATAATCCAATCCCACTTACCGCGAAGTCATGGTAAGAATCTCGGGCAGGAAAGGTGCTGCCATGGCAGGTTCTCGATGAATAAAGGTCCCTAGGATTACAATGAAGATGCCAATCTCCTCATCCGTGTACTCCTCAATGTGGGCGCCGCAATCGGAGCAGCGTTCCACGATGGTGTAGTCTCCAACACGACGAGAGCTCTGAGGGATCACAGATTTAAATTGTTTACCCCTTAATACACAGATTAAAATGACTCACCCCACGAGGAGCATGAGTGGTTGAGTGGGTTCCATGCCCATTGGAGGCCTCTGCACCGATCTCATCATCATCATCGGGATCGTGATCCACGGGCTGAAAAGGAGGCGGTGGCCAGGAACCAGCAAACCGAGATCTTATATCCGGAATAGCATTGCTGTCCACATTAAAGGGAGCCAGTTTTTGTCGAGGACGTTTGATACTATTGCTGGTGGTGAGCCCATTGCCTTCGGGGGCATTTTGTCTCAGGTCCTGCTGCACATTCTTGAGAATAGAGGTGTGCAAATCGGCTGAGGGCTGCGATTGAAGCTGTGCATTTGGATTCGGAGGAGATTCCAAAGCCACCTGCTTTATGAGCCGCCGGGGAGAGTTCGTCCTACTGCTCGGTGTTACATCATCTTTGGTGCTCTCCGACACATCAAGGCTGTCCTGCTTGAGATGACTTATGTCCGGCAAGTTGAGGCCATCTCTCACCCGCTCTACTAGGGTGGCCACCGTGTCCTGGGTTCCGATGGGCAGGAGACGCTCCGGAGTGGGAATCTCCAAGGCAGCAATGCTCTTGGGCGGCGGCAAGCTCTGGATGCTCTCATCCATTTCATCCCTCGGATTCGGCATCACGCTCATCTTGGACAGTGGTGAGTCCGGCGAGCCGTAGTTCTTATCCGTGCGTCTCAGAGATTTGGTTTGGGACTTCTTCTGCCGCGAATCATCGGCCGAGGAGCTCGAGTTCCCGGCACTGCACTCCACAATAGTCTTATGCCGTCCAATGGGCTTGCTAGCAGCTGTCGAAGAAGTTGCCTGGATGGCAGCTGGGGCACTTCCTCCACTGCCGTTTCCGTTACCATTTCCGTTGGCCGATCGACTCCCACTGCCGCTGCTGGATCCGGCTTTTCTTTCCACTGCCGGAGACATATCCTGTAAAGCGCCCAGTGCCTTTAGGTGATTCGTAGCTATGGCGGCGAACATCTTCGATGTGGAGGCGGCTGCATTCTCCAAGGACTTGTTGCGCACGGTCACAGCTCGATGGACATCTACTGGAGGACTAACAATCGCCGTCTCCGTGGTTTCCGCTCCCACCAAGGGGGTGACGATCATGCGAACACCCTCCTGCAAACTGTGCCTGGTGTGTGTCGTCACCAATGTCTCATTGGTAGTGGTGGCCTTGATTTTGGTAGTGTACGTATCGCCGACCTTGGTGGTGATCATAGACTTGTGGGATTTTGTGGATTTCTGTTTGGGATAAATCAAGCTTTAGTATTCAAAGTATAACCTATAGTGCAATCGTTTCACCTCTTCGGTGTATTCAAGGGTTCGACGGCTGCGTGGCATGACGTCCTCAAAATGTATGGTATCATCAAAGGATCCCTGTAACATAATATACAGATTATTTAAAATATAATACATTAAAGGACTGAAAACCGACCGGGGCACTGCTACCGTGTAAAGTGCTGTCAGAGAGATCGCTCTCCGGAATGGCCACCAGTTCGGATTCGGTTTCATCGGCATCTAGGCTGGAGTCGTTGTACTTCCGGAACGCGTGCTGCAATTTCGGAGTGAAGGCCACATTGCCCTTGCTCTTGGAGGCGGCACTGGTTCCCTCCGAGGGAAACATTGGACTGGCCGGCGGACTGGCCTCTTTGTCGTCCGGATCTGTGCCAAGCGAGGGCTGGCTGACGTCGCGGGATCGAGCAGCGCCGCCTACGCCCTGAATGTCCAAGATGGTGGTGGTCGGAATGCGTCGGCATTGGTGGAAGTGGCCCCGCAAGCTGTTCATGATCAAGCGAATCCCAGCGATGACGTATCCACTAAGAGGAGGCTGAGTGTACGAGTACTTGTAGAGCACCACCAGCAAAGTGAAGAGCCAGTTGCGACGGGGATACTGCTCCAGGTGCCACAGGGAATAGTTGAAGATTATGTTCTGGTAGGATTCGCCCGAGGTGCTTGTCGGATTTGGCGCATAGAGAATGATTTGCATAACCGAGGGCATGATGAGGCCCCCGATCAAGTGATTCTGGTCCAAAACCTGCGGAAGATTGGCCAGGAACGCATTGAAAACGGCCGAAACCCTAAGAAGAATGTAGAATATTATTTACCACAGCATAAACAACTCAATCTATCAAATACCTTAGAGATTCCGGAGTGGTATGGAAGGTCTTGTCGATTTGGTTGTGACCGAGCAGTAGAAACAGGTGCTTGAGGACAATATTCTGGGTTTTGGTCATCGGTTTCTCCTCTGAGGGATATGCCTGATCCGTACGGGACATGAACTGCATCAGCATAAAAACCAGCAGATGAATGGTTTCCCGATCTGACTCCTCCAGTTCCGTAATTCTCGAAAGTAGTCCAATGAGATTGTCGTCGTTCAAGCCGCCCAATGAGTGGATATGACCATCTACATAGGATTTAGAGCATTTAATATATTATATATTATAGAATCTCAACAAATTGCATCTGCATGAAAGGGAAGAGGGAAAAACACCAATATCTCTTTGATTTTGTTTTTTTTTGGTCACAGCCACATGCCAATTCCACAATTAGATTGATTTTTGCTTATGTTGATTTAAAATTTTGTATGAATCTTGTATAATATACAGACATGTCTCTATTGAGTAAGAGCCAATTTTAATTCAGTTTAAACTTGTCGAGGGCAATTCAAATATCAAATATTGAAAGAGAGACGGTTGTAGGTGGAAAGAGTAGTGTTTTCATATGTAGAGTGGACCGCGATAGAATAGTTAGCATACATACCAGTTCGAGGGGGGAACACACTTAAACGACATTGTTATGAAAAGCAGAGTAACACACACAACTAGAGCCTCGGCTGGATAATACAGATATAACACTTAGATAGAACAGTGTGATGCAGATAGATCGATGTTGAATGGTCAATGCTGATGATGTACGAGTAGATGTGCTTATTGCTAGAACATGCTTTTATGTTTGAGATGGTATGGTGTGTCAAAAAAAGGAGCACCTGTCCATGCTTAAATTACAGTTACTCGGAAACTATTTCTAGTTCTTAAAATATTTTAACATACAAATTCAATTCAAAATAATTCATAAACGTATAAAAAACGATGAGCCCCTGAAGGCCGTATTTAACTTATAACATACTAGGAAGTTAGAGAATCAAAGTGTTTCTATTATAAAACCAAACAAATAAGCGGAGATCGTGCCAATTCGAATAATCTAAAAATTAGTTTCTTAACAAGTGCTTCTCCGATCTTGGCTGTTCTGAATGATAATGCGAATGGTGTTTACACACTGACAAAGCCAAAGCAACACCGAAAATTGGATACACCACTCACGAGGATGGGATTCTAATTGGTGTTCAAATTAATTATTACTATTTAAAATATAGCTTAACAAATCTCTAGAAATGGAATGGTTTAAACTGAAAAAATTAAAATCAAGGAAAATAAAATATTCTTAGTCTAATCAGCCCATTCCTAGTGAGTTGTGTATGCAGTTTGCTAGAACACCGATCATCAGACACCACCGAGGGGAGGGGATTCACAGAACGAACTGACACAGTGAAACACTCGTGCTCTAGCACCTACCTTGGTTCGCCGCGCTGCCGGTGGCCGCCGCACCCGAGACCTGAGGATGCGGATGTGGTGCGGCATCACAGGTGCAGTGCATGGGGAAGGCCAGACTCGAGGGGCTGGGACTGGGAGCCGGCGGCGGGGGCAGCAGGTTGGGAGCCGACGGATGCTTTTGGAAGTGGGAGTGAAAGGAATGATGGGGAGTCGGGTTTCCCGTACTGCCTCCGGCTGTGCCTGTTCCCACCGCCGCTGCTTCCTGGCCCGGATGACCAAGGGATCCACCTAGTGATCCACTCGCTGCGGCGGCATCGGCGGCCGCCTGGGACCGCAGCAGTGTTTCCGCCTCCTGCAGCGTTGGCATCGGACTGTGGTGACTTGGGGGCACACAGTGCACCAGGTACTGGTGGCTCTGGCTGTGCGTCGAGACTAGGCTGGCCGAAGTGCAGGCGGTGGCGGTGGAGGCTAAGTGTGCACTACTACCAGCATGGTGATGCGGATGATGGTGTGGATGGGGGTGGGGGTAAGGGTGGTGGGCATGTGGATGGTGGTGGTGGGTGTGATAGGGAAAGGCCGTGTGCCCTGGCTGGTGGATGGGACAAGGCGGCGGCTTGGGTCGCGAGGAGCTCGCTGCCGTTGCTGCTGGGTTCACGGACTGGCTGCTGCCAGAAGCCCCCCCACTACTACTGCCCAGGAACTGACCCAGTCCGAAGCGCGAGGTCTTCCGCTTGAGAATGGGCGCTGAGACCTGGCGGCTGTAGATCTTCTCCTTCTCCGGAACTGTACAAACCGAGGATACATATAGTGAATACATATTATAAGGTTTGTGATGTTGGTATTGATTTTAAACTCACCAAACTTGCTGTCCTGTCTGGGTGCCATGCTGGCAGGTGCGGACATGGTGCGCTTATAGGGCCACTTTGTGCCGAAAGATGCGCTTAGCGTCTTGGCCATGCCTCCACTGGTGTCCGACTGGCTGAGAGCCTCCCTCGCCTTCTGAATCTTGGCCGAGAGGGCCTCGCTGCCGTTGTCCGAGTTTCGCAGATCACGCAGGTATGAGATGTCGCCGCACTTCTCCAGATTGATCTGTGCCTCCACGAAGAGCGTGTCGAATCGATTCAGGAAAAACTCCCAGCCGAGCATTTTGCGATCGGACAAGGAGTTGTGCAACTGGTAGACCGACTGCAGCACCACAGGACGGTCCACGATGAAGAGGTCGAACTGGGACTCAAGGCAGAAGAGCAGCGACCGAATTGCCGTGTCATGGATTGTCCCAATGTAGAGGGTCGCCCGCTGCGCCACGTACACATTGACGTCGTCCATGCTGGCGATCAGGTGGCAAAAGGCGGTGGCCAGGGCCGTCTGAAGACCCACCTCGGAGCGCAGGGGAGTGGAGTCCATGAAGCGGGTAATCACGGTAACTCGCTCCACTGCCGTGAAGCGGACGCGCCAGTCCGTGTCGTGGAAAGCCTCCTGCACCACACGCCAAAACACATCCGATCCGAGTGGTAGAGTGATGCAGTGCAGCAGCAGCGGCACACCCACCTGGCATATGTGAGAGTGCTCCGCGTTGCATAGCTCCCAGAGGCTGGCAATGATGGGTTATTCGATGGGTTACCAAACCATATTTCCAGCATAACCACTTACTTCTTGATCAGAAGGTTCTCCTGGCACCAAATGAAGAAGCCTCGTTGCTCCCTCGCCGCCTTGGCCAAAGCATCGCCATGCAAAGCCATCGTGTTCAGGCACTGTAGAACGTAGTACAGGATTTCAGGCTTCTTGATGGTAGGTATTTCCTTTAGGAAAAACAGGAAAACGAATTAAATTGTTTTTTTTTTACAAAATTGTTATAGTCCGGAGCTCCCACATAACAAACTAGACACTCGAAATTAGCTTAGTGGGTGTATAAAAGTATGCTACAAACTATACGTTTTTTAATATTTCAATCCAAGAAGGACTTTCCACATTCACGAAATTGTCTTATTTTTAGGGTTGTGCAAAGGAGACTGAGTTTTATAAATAATATTTAAGTTTTGACATTCGAAGGAAGTCCTTTAGAGAATAATATTTCCTACCGTAAGCAGTTGATGGATGTACTGCAGTGGCTGGGGCAGCGTATCCAGGGTGAACTTGAACTTGCCCACAGAGGTGTGCCAGAAGTCATCGCTGTCCTCCTCCTCCTCGTCATCCTCGGATCCGCTCCCGTTCTCCCCGCCGCCACAGGCCGCTCCGCCATTGGCACCGTTTTCACCCATGACCGAGGCCTTGGTCACGCTGACATTGGCGCTGCCCACGTCCGCATCGGAAAGGGTTATAGAGCGGGCTATGGCCCGGTCTGTGGGCAGGATAGAGGCCAGGTCGAGTTGCTCTGAAACTGTTTCTACCGTGGCCGTCATGATCTGCATGAGACAAAGGATGCGGGATCAGCAAAGGGGCACATTGCCAAGAATGCGCAACAGGTTTACATCGTATATACACGTGGTTTACATGGTGTGTACGATATGCTACGTTCCTTTAACAACACATGTAGACAAATGCAATGTTCGGGAAGTTTTGACTTTTGTTTACACTTACATATCCGTCTTGAGATTTGTTTGGGTAACAAGGTAATTTACATCAAGAACGATACATACACACGTACAATTGCATAAATTGTGTTAAATCTTCTGTGCATTGATGTGATAAAAGTAATATTACATTTTATATTTTATTGACTGGAGGTGGGGGAAGGCCATTAACTGTGACAGTGCTGTACATTGAACATGCTCTTCAACAATGATCCATTAAACAAATGAATTAAGAGTTAAGTGAATAAAATTAGCATGGAACGCAATATTTACATGTTAAATAAGATATGTAAAATCGAGATTGTCTTAAAAAAAATGTACATTTATAACTCGCTTTTTCGATTTTTTGGCCGATTTACGATAATTTGTAATTTATTTTCACACACATACAAGATACTTTGAGACACAGTAGTTGAATAAAATTATTAAAAAACTAATAAAGCAATAGTTATAAAAGAATCTATGACTCGGATCGTAATGCTATTGAATTAGTAAGTTAAAAAAGCGTATCCTTGCGTATTTTCTCTAGAAGAAAGTATTTTTTCGGGTGTCGTGAATAATGTTATTTAGTGAAGTCTTTAATAATTAGCAGTAAACTAAACTAAACTCTAAAGTAAATTACAATTATTTGTCACTAATATTGGTTACAGTTTCGTCATTGCTTGAACCTATTTGTCATCTATAATGTCTCTAACGTTGACTATAAGAGTATGTCTCTATAGTGCTTGCAGTATTCTAGGTCTGAAGTTTTCATAACTAAAATTTGGAATAAAATGTTTACTCTTAAGAAAAAATAAAACTTAACCAATTTCACGAAAAACACTCTGTACATTTATTTACACACGAAGAGTACGATTTGTTGACTGGACATAAAAAACTATAGATATTGAAAACGAATTATACAATTATCGGATCGCATAGGTATTTAATAGTTGGGAAAATAATAAAACTTAAGTTCGAAACCAAGTTGTATAGCTTTTGTTGGTTGGGTTGTTTGTCTTTTGTTTGGTATTTCTTTTTTAAGAATGCACAAAGTACCTCGTCTGTGGCGTGAACTTTTCTCAATTCATTACTATCAACTGAATGCCCATTTTCGTTATTCTATAAAAAATATATGAAGAAATGAAAACGTTTGTATAATCGTTCGACAATTATCGAATTTCAATTTTCGAAAACAAAAACGTTGAATTGGAATTTGTGTTAAGGGAACTAAGAAAGCGAATCAAATAGAGATTGTGTCGATTAAATGAAATAGCTCGAATGCTCACTCCAACTTAGTATTGATTTGTTGCTGTAATTAATGAATTGAATATTTATAGCAAATATATAAAATATATATGTATAAATGGTGTGTTTCAAAATACCTACAATCAACGCATAATATTTTGAGTTAAATTTCTGTTTCTTTCGTTATTATTCTTCTTATTATTTTGTTTGTAGTGTGTAAAGAACTTTAAATTCGAGTATGGTCGTCAATAAAGGAGTGACAACTGAAGAACATAATGTGTACGGTTGGCATAGCTTATAATCGAAATACATACGGAACAGACGTGGGGCATGTGGACGAGCACTCCGCCCACGGAGTGCGGCTCTGGTTGGGGCACGGCCACCGGCACAGGACCTTTTCAAAGAGAAGTATACAGGGGGATTAGAATTAGATCGGGACAGATGGGAAGGCGAGTCCAGCTAAAGATGAAGTTCGCTTAGTGGTCAACATACAACTGTTTGGCATTCACAAATCAACCATGCATGCATATAGAAATCCTACAAGTGTCATTCGGATAGATAGAAAATAGGAGTTTTAGTGAAGATATCTCATGCAGACTTTTGAGCAAGTGATTACATTACTGCCAATTGGAATCGGGTACTACGCGTGTAGTTCCGGTTTTGGAATATTCGAATCCAACGGAATGAGATAAACCAGGCACTCGTACTGCCAACCGAAAATCAAAGATCGTGTAAAATATGTGTGGCTTCTGTGCATCTGTAGAGTTGGATCAAAAACTCGCAGTATTGTGGTTTTTTTGGGAGCACTATTGCCGAACCGAAAGGAAATCGATTTGCGGCAAAACAGAACTGAACTCTCTAGGGGCGGTCAATCTACGGAGGTCAACTAGATATAAAAGCTTTGATATTCTAAATCATATACTCTAGTAGCACTAAACAGGATAGAGAGTGGTGTGGAGTGTGTTTGTGGAGACAAAGTTTGTTACAGTGATCGAGCGAAACTATTGTTGTCTTTTTCTGTTGTTCGTGTCGTATGGCTAAGAAAATATTTTGGTTTTGGTTTGTTTGAGTGAGGTAACGAAATGTTTCAACAAATGCTTCATAATGTAATGTAAATTTGTTATTTGTATTTTTGATTTTTTTGTAACGAATGAAAAATTTTCTTGTGGTGCATCACCTGCCATTATAATAATTTTTCCATCGTCTGAAAAGAATTGATCTAGCTTAAAGATATCTGATGATTGATAGATTTTAAATTTAGTACGGTATTAGTTTTGTAGTATTTCATGAGTATATATTATTTATTTTTGGGCATGGACGAGAAGTTTTGGAGTGTGAGAGAGACAGACAGTTTCGTACGCGCGGAAGAGGGTGCGATCGAGCGAGATAGCGTTAGTTATGTTATTTTTGTACAGGCAGACGCGGGTAGAATATGTTAGAGATAGAGAGAGAGAAACAAATATACATATTTATGTAGAGAGAGATAGCAAGATAGACAAATAGTTATGTAGTTATGGCTTAAAAGATAATGTACTGATGAGATCGGGATGGCGGTATGTTTTTCACGAATGATCGTTTAGATGGCTGTTAATTCATTCTGCTGAGATTGTTTGATTTAGTCTGGGGATTGTTTAGTTGGGTCAAGTTGGTAGTTTACAAGGCATAGCAGTGCAGGTTTCTAGTTGTAGGTTGAAACAAAGTTCTGTTTGCGTTTTAACGTGGGGTTTAGGCTAAGTTAGGTTTTTTATAGGGACGCTCGACGGGCGCGTCGCCATTCCATACCATTCGCCCAAATAATTTAATATATTTTATATAGACCAGGCTGAAGTACTGTCTACATTTAGCTACTTTTTGGTGACGTTTCACTGCTTTACTGTTACGGTGGTTAGTTTATTCATAAGTGGGTAGGTATTGGGTGGGTTTTGGGGAAGAAACTTTGGCGGGACTTGAAAGACAGCTTATGATACAACGGGGGTTTGTTTAAGGGACTTGAAGTAAAGGAAAATGCGTTGAAAAATCTGGAGCGTACCTGCAAAACCTCCAAGAGGCCCCAAGGGAATGGGTAAAGGAGCCATCGAGAGGGAAACATCTCGATCACGGGTCTTTTCCTTATCGGATTCGGGTGGAGATTTCCGCGAGGACTTCTCCTCTTCAATGATGTCCTCGATGGGAACCTGGAAGGTCACTCATTAGAAGGTATAGCTTCAAGTTAAGAGGAGGATTTACATCTGGTGGCCGGACTGGATTCAAGGGTGCCATGAACTGGACCAACTTGGTAGCTAGCTGATGCCACATGATGGAAGCCTCGCAATAGGCACACTCTGCCACCTAATAAGTATATTTATTCGTAGATTTTAATGAAATTAAAGATGTACATGAAGTTAAACGGATTTACTAACCTTTAATGCGCAGACGTGACTACTAAGGCCCACTCGAGCTGCAGTGACCATGCACTTGATAAGCCTGGAAACGTTCTCACAGACACTCGTGTGGATGCCCATGTGCTGCTCCACGTCCTGTAGCTCCATTTGCTTCAGAAGGATGTCCAGCATGAGGATGCAACAGGTGAGGTTGTGCTCTGCATCCGTGGAGAACTCCGTGTGACGATTAGTGGGCGCCTCGTCATCGGAAATGGCAGACGTATTGCCAGAGTCATCCTCGACAACAGGAGCTATTGAATGAATACAAAAATGCAATTTACTTAGTGATAAAATGTTAGTAGAAAGCATATTCACAAATAGAGCTACGCCTGGGCGGATTGGCCATATCCGCCTTGGTCTCCTTGCTCTCTTTACACGGGGTCTTGGGAGCCTTGGCCAGGGACTGAGATTGGGCATCCTTCTCGCGCATCAGCTCATGCTGGATGCCATATTTCATTATGCGAACACCATCGCCGAACATGGCGAACAGCTGCACCAGTGGGATAAGGATCTCTAGCTTGGTGAGGATCTGCAGCCAGTGGAGCGCCTGCTGCTGCACCTTTGCCGTTGTTTTCTCAAATCGGATGGCCACAAAGTTGTACATGGTTTTGGCATCAAAGCCCAGGGGAGACATCTCCGGGTCGAGGATCTTGCTGAGCACAATCTTCAGCTCGTTCAGTTCCTTCTCGGCCACGTCGTTGGTAATGGCCTCCATCCAGTGTGGCATTACATAGTCCCAAATCTCGGAGGTGATGACCTCGTACGGCACAAGGCAAATGAGTCGCTGAAGACCTTCCTTTAAGTGACTTGTTCGCGATGCCAAGGTCTCCCAATGGCCTCCAACACGGGCATACTCTGGGGGATGTGGCAGCAGGCAGGAGATGAAGACGTTGTAGTGGATACGGCAGATGTCCTTGAGCCAGTTGCACACGTGATCAACTTTGAGCTTCTCAATGGTACTTTCCACTTGTCCGGCAGCTAAACAGAAACTTAGATGGTTCCTAAGTGTTCAAACAGTTTATGATCTTTACATACCATCATAAGAGTAAGCGGTTACATGAAACCAGTGGAAGAGCATGCTCAGAATCCTGCCCAGAACTTCCACGGGAGTATCTGCAGTGGGAGTACAGCGACCCACCAGTAGCCAGATACCATAACGTCCCAGTCTCTGACGCTCCTCCAGTGAAATATTGTCTGCTGTAATGCCGGAGCCGTTCTTCTTGGACTCGGACGAAAAGGACTCCTTGCCGGGCTCAAAGTTTAACGGCTTCGCCTCTCGCAGAAGGCTCACCACCGACTCCACCATGTGCATCTGCATCTCTGGATCCATCTGCCAGGCGGGCTGCAGACTCCGATGGACCACGTGATCGCCTCCTCGCCGGGAATTGTGCCTATTGCTGTGGCACTGGCTGCAGTAGCGGATCGGGTGGTTGCCATTGAAGCTGGCACACTCCGTGGAGAAACAGATGGAGAAGGCCGACTTCTCGTTGGAGCGGCAGTTCTTGTTTTCGCAGACCATCGACACCTGCTGCATGGGATGCAGGATGTCGCCGAACTCCAGGCTCCCGTGCTCCCGATGAATCTCGTTGGCGCACTCGATGCACAGGTAAAGGGGCGGTGGACAGTCGGGGGCGTACGCGATGCTGATGCTGTGGTCGTAGCACACTTTCGCTGCCTCCGCGTTGCCGGAGTTCGGGCAGTGCTCCCTTTGGCAGGTGAAGGGTACTAGGTCGTCTATTTGGGATAATATAGACACGAAGAATATTATTATATAATTATTATACAACTTAAGTGTAACTGACAATCGAATTTGAGTTACATTTAAGATTAGATAGGAGGAATAAATTTCGAAAATGTAAAGATATGTTGGGTTATGAAATAAATGTAGCTTACTGGTTAGTTTGGAGAGCAGAACTTTGCGATCGAATAGATTGGCGTTGAAGGCTGGCCAGTAGTAAAATAGCAGCTTGGCAGCCGAGGTTCGGGAAACAGCGGTTCCGTAGGCCACAACGCAGAGGATGTCCTTAACCACATTGTGTTTAAGGGTCATCAGGCACTCCAGGAGCTGGCAATGATGAGCTGGATTGTTGGAGTACTGCAGCACCATCATGATGACCGACGACACTGACTGGCAGGCCTGACATTCCTGTTCGTCGGAGCTACGACGAGCTGGACATTGAAAATCAGCGGATATTTAAAGTTTTTATGTCCTGAGGCAGTAGTTGCTACTCACTTATAGTAAAAGGCAAGATATAGTAGCATAGAGCGTTAATGATGCATTGGTGCAACGCTGGTGGTAGTACTGATATAGTAGAGCTTACGAGATAGGGTAGATTATCGATAAGATCTTTGTCCAGAAAGGGAAGGATGCAGCTTAGGCACTGCAATAGAGCCTTTCCGAAGACTGAAAATGAAAATTACATTCATTGGAGTATTGGAAGTTCTAAGATCTCTTGGGCTTAAGGAATCTTACCGATTTGGCCGTACTGGATGCAAGGTGCCACATCGATGAGCATTGTAAGAGCATTGTAGAGGTTGCCATACTCGAGATTGGGATAGGCAGACATGCGAGTGGGATCTTCGAGAGGGTCGCGGATAAGCTCGTGCGGCGAGGTGCGCACATCTTTAAGGACAGCTGTAAAAAAGGTTATTAGATATAAATTGGTGATAAAACATTATCAATATGCCAAAACAGTAGTTATAGTTTCAGAAATTTACAGAGTTCTGAGACAATAACAAGAGAGAACGCTATAGTCGAGTTCCCCGACTATCTGATACCCGTTACTCAGTCAAAGTGCGAAGGAGAGTCTTGAACACTGGACGTTAGACAAATCGATAGAAATTCACAAGACTAATACAAAAATGAAAAAATTTCAAAACATTTTTCAAAAATGTGGGCGTGGCAGTTTTGGGCGGTTTGTGGGCGTTCGAGTGGGCGTGGCAACATGAATTGACAAACTTGAGCTGCGTCTATGTCTTTTTGTAGTTCCTGAGATTTCGACGTTCATACAGAGAGACAGACGGACGGACAGACGGACATGGCTAAATGGACTCGGCTATTGATCGTGATCAAGAATATATATACTTTATATGGTCGGAAACGCTTCCTTCTGCCTGTTACATACTTTTTAACGAATCTAGTATACCCTTTTACTCTACGAGTAACGGGTATAAAAAGGAGTCTATGTCCTCTAAAAGTACTTACTCAGTAGAGTTTGAGAAAAGTATTTGATATTGTTAGCAATATCGACGCCAGAGGGCGCAGGCAAGACGTTGTGCAGTAGACGAACGTGGTATTCATGAAGGGCTCTCAGTTTTGCCTGAACTGAAAGCAGAATAAAGTCCCTTGAGCACCCGAGAAAGTTGAGACTTCTGGGGACAACTTACAGGCGGCAGCGCGAGTGCCCATGTTGATGAGTTGCACCTTGAAGCTGCCAGTCATTATATCAGACAAATCCTTCGCATTGCCGAAACTGCTGCCGAGGGACTTCGCATTCTGCAGTCAAATAAAATAGAATTGCTATTAAAAAATATTTCACACTTGACGCCCAGAATTACGTAATGCATCGCCCAGAAAGATGCGACGGTTAAGAAAGTGCTGAGGTGCACGAAACTTCAACGAAAACAATGAATTTTCATACAGCCCGGGTTCAAAACAAACTTAAGGTTACATTTTTGGCAAACTTACCTCGAAATTGGTTAGTTTTTTCAATAGATTTGCAATTTTTTACGGTTTTGCAGCAAGCTACGTCCACGAAGAAAAATCTCTACACCTAAACTGAGTTTATGGTGTGTATCTGTGCAAGAATTTTGCTATCTGTTGGACGCTCTTGACCCCCTCCATTTAATTTTGCCTTTAATACACGTTTAAAAGGGAACATTACAGCGGTTCTCCTTAGAATTTATATAAAATATACTTCATTTTTAAATAGTCTATGTTGCTTGGTATATTTTAACTTAAATGTAAGGGAATTTGAAAGAACTGAAGTTGTGGGGTGGGCGCTTGACCCACTTTTACCACCCACCCTCGGCAGCAGCCCCAAGAAACAGCTGTTCCGAAGTAGGACATGCGCATATCGCGTGTTTATCTCGCATTTGCCGCACTCACCGGTCGGCTTTCAACAAGTGCTTGTTTTGGTCTAGCCGATGTAAATATTTACTACTTTCATCCGGGTCTGGAGTTTGCGCAGATCGAGCTCAATGTTGGTAAACATGGCCCAGCTGTTTATCCCGATATGCAACTGGTATGATTCGGATTTTTCACAGTATTGTGTAGAGATAAGAATTGTCCCCTATCCTGTGATATACCTCTAAAAATGAGTTGGGTCAGCCTAGCAACTTATAAATGTACACCGAAAGGAAACTTCAGATGGAAATAAACCTTTCCACACCCTTGTTCTTTAATACTACACCTACCAACAATTAAATACTCATTACAGGACTTAGCTAGCCAACTTTTGGGGGTGTCTCACTTTAGGGCTTCCCTCGAAAGTGAAAACCTCAAAAGATTCTCGGGGTTGTCTGGCTCATGCGGCACCTTTTAACCCCACTGTTTGCAAGGCAAAAACGAAACTCGTTTAGGAAATCAAAACCGTCAGTAAAGACGTTTTAACAACCGATTTAACTGAACTCTGTGACCCCCCCACAGGCGACCGAAAACGGATGGATTTACTGGACAGGATGATATGACACCATAACTCAGAGGACCAACTTATTGAGGGTGGTGTGTATGTGTTTATTTCGTGGAAAGCTTGAAATTATAATTTGTGGATTTAAAGCGGAAATGTTTGTGTGGGTATATATTTGAGTTAGCGGGGAAATATCTTGAGTCCTTGAAGTGTTTAAAGAGTATATGGTGTAAGGTTTAACAGCCCCCACCGTTTTGTGATTATTCGTCTAAAGACCAGAAGAAATACTAGATGTTCCAATGGATTTGGTTGGTGTTGGCTGAAGACGGCTAAATGGAACCCTCGTCCTCGTGCTCGATGGTGGATAGCTGGTCGCCCTGTAATGCACTGAGAATCTCCTGGCCGAATGCGTTGCTGGCAACAGTTTTCCTGGGCTTCGAATTGGGTGCCTCCGGATCTGTGCCGTCTTCCAATTCTTCCTGCTCATCTTTGGGTTTCGGCTGATGATCGGTATCGGGATCCTGGTTTACCGGTTGGAGTTCGTGAACTTCTTCAGACTCGTTTCCCACATTATTGCTACTGGACTGTCCGAAACCCGCGTTTTGGCGCTGGCTCTTCTGGCGGTTGAACAGCAGCTTCCAGTAGGACGAAATGGATGTCTTAATCGTGGGTTTGGCATTCGGCAGCGGCTTCTCATGCTCGACGGGCTCGACTACCGATCTCGAAGGTTCTTGGACATCTGGCAAGTGAGGTTTATGATTATTCTAAGTCATTAGCCAATTTTATTTTCAATAAAATCTAAGTATCAACTTAAAATCGGTGAATAAAAGAATCTTACCCTTACTAGCTCCCTTCAATCGGGTGAAGAAGCGACTTATCGTGTTGGACCTTCCCAGCTCTTTGTTGTCCTGAGAGGATGTCTCGTCGTCATCCTCCACTTGGTCACGCATCAGCGGCTTCTTGCTGATCTTAAAGAAGCGCTTCAAGGAGTTGGACTTTGGCGTGGGGGTCACCTCGGAGCCATCTACAGTCAGACCTTCGTGGTCGGCAAGCGGAATATCTTGCAGATTGGACATCTTCGTCCAATATGTCCACCGGAATTTTATCGGTTTTCTTACAATAAAAATATGGCTCGGTTTTTTACGAAATATAAGATTTATGCGACTGGTGTTGTTGAATAGAATACCAGACGCAAAATGCTAGAAAATCCAGAGCTCACTAGTTGTCACACTTTATAAAACGTAATTTCATGATAACTTGGTTAGAGCGTTCATTTTAAAAGGGGTTAAAAAGGATTTTGTATCTACATTTTGAGCTTGAGATTGATATATGATAGCATAATTTATTAACAAACTAATCGTATAGTAATTATATAGTATTATTATTATTCATATTAATTATTACAGATGATAGCAAAGACTATTATAAACGTTAGTTGTACCAGCTACGAGGCCATCGAATACGTACATCTATACTTATATACAATATTTAACACAATGGCATAGTTTATTGAAGGATTCTAATGCTTGGACTTAAATTTAGTTGTATAGATTAGTTTTTCTATGATATTTTAATACGGTTGTAATGTAATGGATCTTTGGGGGTGTTGTGCCATGTGTTGCATTTGTTATTAAGGTACTGTTGTGTTTAGGACATAAGACAGCTTCAATCTGCACCAGGGAGTCTGAGTATATTACAAACTTTCCTCTCCTATTTGTCACTATTTTGATTGCTTCGAGGACTACGATTGTTTCTGCTGTTAGGATAGGTAGAGTGCCGAAGTGCAGCATTCCAGTTTCGGTGGAGATAGCGAAAGATATGATTGAGTTTTGTTTGGATTCGTCTGAATAGAAAAGATTTCTTTTAAATTTCTTTTATTTCATAAAATAGTTTTCGAAATATCTCTGGTGGAATGTTGTCTTTTTTATAGATGCTTAGAGAAGTGGTTTTTAGATTATATATACATTATATTATATTATATTTTCCTATTATATTAGGTAATATAGGTTCATGATTGCGAAATCGAACAGTTTTATTTACATTTATAATGAAATGATTTTAACAACATTTGTAGATAAAAACAATATCAATTTCGGTGTCTGCAGCCTCGTTTAATGCAATTTCCTTAGCAATTTGGCTACGTTTGGTTAACATGTGTTAACAACGACATCGAAACAGGTTTCAATTGGTACGACTTTGATTTCATTTTCTCCCCGCAATCGAACTGTTTCCTCGGCCAGGACAAAGCCAAACTGGACTGAAGCCTGTAGGCCCAGAAAAAAGCTGAAATGAAAGCCTAAGGCAATTCATTCAATATGTGCACACAATACCCCTTGATATGCTGCTGCTGCCCCATTGTCTCAAATGTTCGAACTTCGAAGTCCGTTGTCCACTGTCCGCTGTCCGTTGTCCGCTGTCCAGTTAGTGCTGCAGGATTCCATTGCTGAGTTGGGGCCCACCAACAAAGTGGTTTTGCAAAATCAATTGAAGAGCTTGTGGCGATTCCTGCTGTCGACACTGCGCCATCCCTCCAGCTCTGCCCCAATCCCTTTCCGTGGTCCTGCTCCTGGAATCGAGGTCCGTTAATTTATGTAGTTATGTACTGCCGGTTGCCAGGATACCCGAAACAATGGGCAATTGCTGCGGCACTTGCAGCATGCCGAGCGGAGCGTATGCTTTTGTTTGGCAAAGGTGTTGAAATTCTGGAAAACAGATATACATTATCATATCAATTTGAAAGCCATTAAAATTCATCAATTACTTATTACGAGAGTGAAATACCAAGCATCAGAGGAGGACCACCTAAAGGTGATTTAAAATGGCGTATAAAATATTATACATATATCATGTTAAACAGAAGTAGATACTGTATATGCTTGCCCTTTCACTTGACAGCTTTCATAACCTTTGAAGTGCTTGCTCTTGTCCCCCAATTATTTATGGCCAACCCCAAGTCCTTGATAAAAAGTTAATAAAAAAACCCCACGCCGCCAACAACAAAGGGACATCAATAAATCATCAACAATAAAAGCATAAGGGAAATGAACAAGGATAATGCAATGCAATCCTTTTGCCCGCCAACAGCTGCTCACCCACTCCGCTGAAATGTGTGAAAATGTCAGCGGCGACAGGGAGCTATCCCCACCTCCCCCTCCGGTTATTATGCTCGCCCATTTGTGGAGGGGGCGCCACATAATGGCCAAAACGGAAATGTTGTTTGCAGCCAATTCATTGCCAACACACAGTTGCGAAACGGCAAAAAACAAACAACAAACAGCAAGCAGCATAAACACCCCCTGCAGGCTTACGCAGGAGCAACACCATTGCGCAGCACGAGGGGGGGGGGAGGGATGCAACTGTGGTGCGGTGGGGCAGTACGAACAATGGCAACAGCAGCAGAAGCAGCAGAAGCTGCAACTGCAGACCGCAAAATGTGTTGCCACAACCCTCGGGGCAACGAAGCTGGAGCAGGAGCTGCATGGAGCTGGGCCGGGGCCGGAGTTGTAGATGGAAACTCATAAGTTGGCAGTCGTCGTCTGGCAGACAAATCCTCGGAGCAAGTGCATTCATTCATTGGCAATAACAATCAAACTGCTGTTGGCAGTACACAGTCCCTTTCCCTTTCCCTGCCCATCTCTGTATGCCATTCAACTTGTTTGCCCTGCTGCTGTTGCTGTTGCTGTTCTCAGCAGCAAAAGCACAAACCCAAACAACAACAACATTCAACATGCAACAGCAACAGCTATGGCAACCACAAGCGACTCCGTGCTGTTGACTTTAATATTTCGGTCTTCTTCGTTTATTACAATCCCCGAAAGACCAAATAGTCTGAAAATCGTCACAGATACCGGGAAATATAATATCAGCTCTATGTGGGAAAGGTAAACCTTAACCAGGCACCTTGGGAATCCGATAAAGGGGCCATAAATCGTAAATTTTCCCCCCATTCCATCAGGTTCTCTTGGCTCAAGTTCAATTTGGCACTGCCGTTCGTCTTTATAGATTTACAATATTTACATAGTTGCACTCCAGTAGATAACACGGCGATAAAGAGTTCAATCGCATCGGTCTATTGGCCGGCGTCGCTTGGTGTTAAATCGCCGTTTGACTCTCTGTTTTTAAATAAATAATATTGTGTAATGATAGCAATAATCCATATCTGAGCGAGTGCGTTTGTGTAATCATTGATTAAATAGTTTCCCATTTACGATCTCACACTTTCACTTTATCGATCGTGAAATCGCGCTGAAATGTGAATCAATCGGAGGTAACTTATTTACCCGACCATAATCCTTCATTACATCTGCTCCTTAGGCGAGAGAATCTTCGCCAGCAAGTCACAACGTGGCCATGAAGTCCATCAATAATGCAAGTGGCCATAAATCGGAACCGTTGCCGGCGACACTCTCGTTCGAAATTGGTTAGATATCGACTGATGGCTATCAAGGGCGCCAGCGGCAAAACAGAATGTCAACAGTTTAATAAATAAAATCAGTCAGCACCACCGGCCAGATGGGTTGCCAGCTCAGGCGCGCGACTGCAATTAAGGCGAAAAAAGGGGAAAAAATGCCATCTGAAAGGGGCAAAGTCAAAGCCCAAGTGCGGCAAATGCCGTCTCGGATCACTCACATGCTGCTGTTGTTGCTGCTGATGCTGATGTTGCATGTGCCGTCGTGTGCGACAGGAGCGGATTGTCGCTGGTCCCAGATCGGAATCAGAATCGGAATCAACGGCGGCATCAAAATCAGCGTCGACACATGCGATATTTGAGTCGTAAATGAGAATTATGATCGATTTATTATGCGACAACCAACGACGGCGGCAGCAGCAGCCGCAGCAGTCGCAGCAGCAACTGCAACATGGCCAAGTGGCTGTGACAGGTTTGGGCTCTTCGTCTCGGGTTCTTGGTCCACAGAATATGCGCAAGACATTGATTTTCGCCAGGTAATGAGGCAACTCATTAATCATTTTTTCGTTGCGCACTGGCTGGGGGATTATTTTGCTTTTGCAACAAGCACACCGGCAACTCGCAAGCGGCAACGAGCAACGTGCAACAGTTGCTGCTGCCTCTGACGGAATGCTGGCAACATGTTGAGCGTGCAGCTGCAGCAGCCGAGGCAGCCGCTTCTCCTCTCATCCTGGCTGGCTGTCTCCTCTTGTTCTCTGCTTGATTTTGTTAACCTTTTGACCATTTAAAGTTATTTTTGTATGCTTTACTGCCAATTTGGTGGTCATTGGCCATTCACTTGACTTGCGCCTGTTGCTTGTCCGTTGTCTCTTGCCTGTCTGTTGCTGTTGTGCTGCAGTCGCCGTAGCTTTTCTGTTGCGGTTGCTCTTTTGGCACACAACGCACAATGTCTGACAGTTTGGCCGATTGCTGTGGCTGTTGCTGTTGCTTTTCCTGTTGCCTTGATATTGCTCTTGCACTCGCCAATGTTGCCGCTGTCGCCGTCGTCTCCTGGCTTGTGGCACACACTGGTGATGCTCATCTGGCAGCAGGACGGATGCGGTCTGGTGGACTCACTGGATGCACTACACCAGCAAGCCTGCAACCTGTAAAGCTACCTTCAAGAAAGCTATATTTGATCATAAACCAATGACTTTTTTTATACTTTTATTATATAACAATGCACCAATTATTGTAGACACATTGTAAAACTATAGCCCAATCCTTAGGTTAAAAATTAAGTAAATTAAGTAATCTTATCTTCCAGTCATTCATGCATTTGACTTAACTGAAAGCATTTTCATACAAAGGCTTATGACCTGAAGGATTGTAACATCATTTTGCAACTTATCTTTTTGATTCCTTAGGATAATTCCTCCTTAATATAAATTACATCTTACTATAGGTGTCGGGGTCTACTTAAATTATGCATTTTTATTTTATATATTTAATCAAATACAATATTTTATAAGGTCCAAAGTAATAGGTTTTTGTCGTGAAAAAATACATTACTATATTCATTGAATTAAACATGATATCTTTTAGTTTGGGAGAAGGGGTAAACTCATGGAGTACTGAAGGGTATTGAGGATGTACCTGAGTGGTTATATTGCCACTTTTCTGCACTTGTCGCGCACAGTTGGCCAACTTGTAAATGCCTGTCGTTGCGGTCGTTTGGGAGCCATTAGCCTTCGCCTTCATCTTCGGGTCAGCCGCACGCACAAATCCCGAAATTCTGGCAAAATTTCTTCATTTTGTGAGCGACTCGCTGGCGGCTGGGACCTGCAGTTGTTGGCAATTATTTATAGTTTCTGATGTATTCAATTTATTATGCAGATGTTTAGAAAGTTGCTAAATACTTGATGTACGACTCTAACATATCGGGTGTAATTTTTCTCCGGCTGGTGAAGGAAGTTCGAGGGAAATCCAACTAGATGCAGACGGGTATATTAGAAATTCATGAGTTTTCCTTCAGTCGGAAAAGAAAACATTCAGCTAGCTGTTAAATTTACGATTTTCTCACGATTATTCATTGATGATTGATCCGTGTAGTCGAGGGATTTCCAAGTGGAATGTAAATCGATACGTGGCGTTAAAAACGCCGTTTGCTATCAACGTCCGCTTAAAGTTCATCACACTGCGGATGGTAATTAATTACGGAAACTTGCAGAAAAAACACTGAAGCCAGAAGCCCGCAATTAAACATAACATAAATAACCAAGACAACTTAATTTTGAAGGTTGGCTGTTCTGCAGCCGAGTCAATGGATCGACATGCAATTCTCCATGCATTAAAGTTTAAAGGCCAGCTACAAAAAATCCAGCAGCAGCAGCAGCAGCCAACCGCAAGGAGAAAAAAACCTTTTCTAATTTATTAATATGTTTAAGAGGGAAAAAATCTATTTGGCAAACAAGACCGACTGACAGCTAACATAGATCGCGGTGGCTGGCGCAGACCATTAGAAAGCGATTAGATAGCGATACAGATACAGATACTTGATACTCGATACTGAATCCCCCGAAAGACATATGTAACCCACGAGCGGTCGGCCCAAGGAGCAGCGGCCAAAACAATGTCAGACCGCTTTGCCCGGTCCGCCGAACAATGGCAGCTAAACATGGTAAGTTAACAGTTTAATTTACCTGGAGACAAACAAAAAATGCCGCTACATGCTAGCCAACGATATGCGGATATTTAATGTATCCGCCAGATACGTAACATAGAAAAAAACGCGCTGCAAAAATAAAATTCCGCTCTCAATCTCAGGACCTAACAAAAGCTTAATAGCTGAAAAAAAAGCTGAAGAAATCGAGCTCAACTGCAGTTATCGCTCATTATGGATCGTGATCAATGGCGTAGAGTGGTAGAGTGTGTGTGGTGTATGAGAGTCCCGAGAAAAAGGAACCGCAAGATAAACGCACTGTGCAGTCCCAGTCCCCTGAAAACAAAGGCTCCCGGTCAGGCCAACAAGTGTTGCTGGCCAACTGGGCAAAAAGCCGAAAAGGCAACGGTAACAATCTGGTGGCGAGAGTTCGAGACAAGCTTCCGCGTCGCATCCTTTTTCGGTCCTAATTTTGCATGCCCAGCTTCGCTAAACGGAGCAGAGCCGAAATAACCAACGACCCAAGGCTAAATGACCGTTGAAGATTAGCCCAAACTGTCGGTCTTGGCCAAGAAGCACTTCAGGGAGCGCTACCCAAAGCTCAAAACGCTTTTTTAGCTTGGCCTACCATGCAATTAGCAGAAGTTGTGTTTAAAATGATTAGATATCGGGAGTATAATGCTAAATAGATTAATATGTTCCTAACCCAATATCTTAATCGGCTTTGTTTTCCAAATTTGGTATATAGATAAGTTTTTTTTTAACGATAATTTGTAATTTACAACATCTTTATTTGCAAGATAAATACAAATACTTTACAAAATGTATTTAATTTAATTTATTCAACCATTCAGGGATCACGTTGCGTCTCCTATGCCAAACCTTGCTGCATTTTTTTATGTTAATAAAGCATTTAATTAACGCACCATTTATGGCCATCAACCCAATCGAATGCAGTTTATTCTCCCGGCCTCCACCTGGCTCCTTCCTCAATCCAGTCGATCCTGCCGCCGGTTCCTTCTCCTTCGCCGGGATCCTCATCCCCATTCACATCTCCATTCTGGTGCGTGCAGCGTATCTGAAGGCAAGAAAAAGAAAAACGGGCCGATACAGCTGCGGTTTAGGCGGTATTATGGCTAAGAGCTCGGCAAAAAAAATATAAATAAAAACCGAAAACAAAAAATGCGGTAACCGCAAATGTTTTGCTGTAATTTCTGGTGTTTTTGCTTAAACGCTTCGATTTGGATTCGATATGCTGCAGATACAGATACAGACAGTGACGCTTTTAAGATACACTTTCAGTGCTCTTGGCCTTTTGCTTTTTGCTCCAGCGCCAAATGACATTGAAATGAATAGGGTTTTTCTTTGAAAGCTGCAAAAAACTGATGCCGTATCGCTTGATTTGGCATATAGGAGGTGGTTCGCGAATGTTTTTGTTCCGATTTTCGACATCGATTTTTATGTACCTGAGTACAGAACTTCATAAAAGTCAAACCTTGCGGGTATATATGAACTCTTTTAACCTGAAATATAGATTTTACATAAAATATATATCTGCTTTGTGTAAATATCAATTTATTTGATCGTATCACGCATTAATCCTTAATTCCAAACGAGTATTCATTTTCAGCAGTAGCAATGTTTCTAGAAGCGTAGAAATACAATTTATTAATTGGCACCTGTTCGAAAACTGGTTGGCTTTCATAGGCTAAGCCATAAATATTTATTTTACGGACCTCCCGTAGGCCAAAGTGCCATGGAGCTTCCATCCAAGTCCAAGCTTCCATCCCAGTTCTTCCTAGCCACCCAATCCTAAGTAGTTTTCTATGTCAACCGCTCACATTACCCACCCGATTTGGCGGCATTACAGCCATTTCCATATTCATACTTTAAGCCCATACGCACGCTTCTCAGTTGTCAGGCGGAACAATGATAATTTCCAGCCAAAAACTGGCTTCCACGGCTTCCCCAGCTTCCATTCCATCCAAAAATACTCGAATGAGTGAAAAAGGAAACATTGTGGCTTTACCGTTAGCCGGCTATAACCCATCAATTATATTGTAATGATGTCTGGCTGTAGCTACTTCTGCCGCCGATGCTACTTCTGCTGCAGTCGCATCTTCAGAAATCATAAGCAGGAATGGCAACTGGGCAACATGCTCATTATCAACGTCATCATTGGGCGGCGGTGGGGAGTGCTGAGTGGCATTAGAATTTTCTGGACTCAGAGGAATCCACGTTTTAGTTCGAAAAGGAAAACTACTTATAGCACTGATGAGAATCGCGCCCGCCGAATCCACGCAGCTCCCACCTGGCTGACACTCGCTGCTGCCAATCGATGCACTGGAAAAAAGGGTGGCACTTAAAGGAATCACCGCAGCAGTTATACTGCCAGAAGTTTAAACCACAATGCTAATCCGCACAAAGGTCGAGGAGTTTTTCTTAAACCATCGTCGTCGTAGTTTTCTGAAAATATTCACACAATACTAGTATTTTCTCAGTGTGTCCTTCAGAACATTTTATCCTTTGTAGCATTTGCATTCGAGTGTCCACTAAACGTCAATTAAGTGGGCTTACCCACTGCTCGGGATGGCGGGGCAGTTTGATTTGGTCGCCACTCCTGCTCCACCTCCACTTATCTGCACCCCCCTGCTCCACTTCACAAAGTTCCAGGAGTTTCGCTCCAACTGCGATCTCCACTTTGCCCAGTACAAATACATAACATAACATAACATGAAGTAATAGCTTTAACAATATTGTGTGCACAAGGCTTTTGGAGGGGCCGCCTAGGCGGGAAGAGTCCCCATTGCCGGCACCATCGTTGTCGTCATCATCTGCATGTGTGAGCCTCTGCTCCAGTGGTTTTCCCAGTGGGTTCGGTGGTGCGGTGGTGGTGCAGTCGCTGCTGTCGGTGGTGGCGGTGGCGGCGGCTCTCTTTGTCATTTCGCCATGACGCATGCGTAACGTTCGATTTGATTCAATTAATGGTCGGGAATTGTATGTACGTGTGGTTTGATTGGCTTGGCTTCGTTTTGGTTTGGATTTACCATTTCTGTGCTTTGGTTTGGCTTGGTTTGGGATCCAAGCAGACTGCGGGGCAGACTTTTCACAAGAATATACTGATGGGTGGATACGTGGATTGTTTTGTGGATTTTGAGTCGCAGATGCAGCAGAAGCTGGAGTGCTGCGCAAATACATTAAGTATACTACAGCCATCCGTATTGCAGGTTGAGCTATACGAAGAACACTTCGGGTTTTCATAGGGATTAATCGAAGGTAAATATTTATAAATACATTTCAACTTTATATTTTTTTATATTTTTTATATTTTTATATTTTTTTGCTTGTACAGCAATTGGTTAAAACGATTAATATAAGTTTGTGACCCACTCTACATCCTAATTGAATCTACAAGCTACGATGTGTCAATACTAAACAATGCATAAAGAATCTGCATACCAATAATAGATTATACTCGAATGCTGCATAAATGGAAGCTCTAGCCCCGATCATGATTAATTGCAAATTCATTTTGAATACGTTGAGCATCAATCACGGAATTCCAAATACGCCCCTCCAACCAGCCCATTAAAACTAACCGCTCATAATGATAATCTTTGAAACTAAACGCCCGCACTGTCGCGTAAAATGTATCTGCATCTGCATTCAGCAGAAAAAAGGCATTTTTAATCGTTTTTTGCACTGACTAGCTCATCATATTTTCCAAAGTCAGACTCCGCAGCCTTATTTGTGAAGTGCGCAGTTACTTATACTCGTAAAAGTTTTTTTATTTTTTTTTTGCCAAACAGCTGGCGACGCCAACGCCAAATGGCGCCAGCTGGGAGTTGCCAGTTGGCAACTGTGCACAATAACACCAATTGCAGTTGCAGTGTAGCTGGCGTTTGACGTTCGTCGCAGCAGCAATTAACAATTTTTAACCTTGTTGTGCATGATGCATGTGGCATGAGAGCACTCCGATCATCCCATGATCCGCTGGCGATGATGATGATAATCATTACGAGCAGAGGAGATGGTGACTCTGGCATGCAGACGCTGGTGCATAAAAAGCTGCTAAATGTTTTCGAGTGCTCTTCTATTTCGCCATTAAATCGATTTTAGTTTCGAAGCATTCCGTGTTTGCAAATGCGAGACATCATCGACCTCAATATGCATAATCGATTGGTGATTGCAGCGGCTGTCGTAAGGCATTATTAAATATGAAAGTGTTATTCGACTTTCAGTGATCGTTGCTGCAATCCGATATTCTCGTTAGCATTTAGCGTCGATTCACGAATCTACGACTTTAAATGGATTGTTTATTTCGCAAGTGCATTTTCCATAATCTGAAATGGCGTTCAGCACTCTGGCCGTTTAATTACTCATTTAAAATTAACACAGGTTCCCCAAGAGCTTACTCAAATACCTGGCATAACATTAACCCTGTTACCCACAGCAACTCCACTCGCCGCAGCCACATCACAAGTGCAATCAGAGGAGCGTGACTTCGTTGTTTGATTGTTGCTGCAAAAGTGAAGGTTGAAAAAGCTGGAAAGGCGACAATTAATGCTCTGATAAAGCCAGAGAAAGATGCAACACGAGCAGCGGCAGTGGATGCAGCAACTGCAGCCGCAGCAACATGCGACAGCAGCAATTTTTAGCTGCAAGTGCAACATCTGCCACAGTCGGCGCGCGAGTTTCCGTTAATAATGTTGTCAAAGCGTTCCGATGCGTTGATAAGCGCTTTCGTTTTGACGCTCTATTATGTGGGCGTGGCCGATGGGAATAACGCATCAGACTTTGTGACAATGGGCGATCTGCGGAGGAGTAGGCGTGGCCAGTCGCATTTCTCGCGTCCCGGTGGCATGATAATGGAGGGCATTGGGATCCAGTACAGCATGCGATATCAGCCGGGCTTCCAGCTCCACAAACTGGCCCAGCAGCAGGCGGAGGATGGCGGAGCGGGCGGTATGGAAAATCCACCGGCCACGGAAGCCCCAATGCCCATGCCCACTCCCGGGACACCTCCACCTGAACCACCTCCCCCAGAACCGGAGGAACCAGAGCCCACGATACCCATGCGTCCGACAACCATTCCAGTGGAGGTATGTCAAGATATGGGTGTTTTCGAGACTTTAGTGCCAGACCCTGTACTGTCAAAGTGTCTAGATAGATGATTCTATTCTCCAGAAAATTACAGTGAAACTCTCCTGAAAGCCTCCTAAAACATAAATGCAAGACATAAAAATGTCTCTGTGGAATCTCTTGCCATAAGTTTTATTTACTAAATTCATGTTAAATGATCACTTTGCGAAGCAGTCTCTCCATTTAAAAGCTATCTGCCTGAAACTTTGCCAAAGTCATCTTTTACATATCGGAACCGTTCTGTTCGGACCACTATATCATCTAGCTGCCATTGGAATAAATACTAGACAAATTTATAATAAAGCTGCTTTTATTATCTAGGAACCTTCAGCTCTACCACCAACGATGATGATGCCCACTCCGCCAGGGATGCAGCCCAGTCCCAAACCCAAGCCCACTGGAAAGCCCTCGATGAGTCAGCCAGTGCCGACGTCACCATCCAGCACCAAGAGCTCCATAATGCAGCCCCATCAGACCCTGAAGAACATCCTCTTCGGTTCGCCCATCGAGGCGAATCTCATCCTGAAAAAACCCAATGCTCCGCGCTCGAAGGGCAAGGGCTTCCTCAGTCTGTTCGAGGTGATCAAATTCCCCAACACGAAGTGCAGCGTGTCCATGGGCGACATCCGGAGCATGGAGGGCGTCTGCTACCACGAGTTCGAGTGCAAGAGCCTCGGCGGGATTCCCACCGAGAGCTGTGCCGAGGGCGTGGGCGTCTGCTGTGTGTGTAAGTGAAAGTACAGCGATCGATTTGCGCGATATCAAAACATCTCACTACTCACATCTAACTTCATTCACTTGCAGTCGTCAATGGATGTGGCGATGTCACCAGCCAGCAGATCCTCTACTTCGAGAGCCCCAACTATCCAAATGCGGTGCGGGAGATGATGATCTGCGTCCTAATCATCAATGTGAAGAAGGGAGTGCAGCAACTGAGACTGGATTTTCAGATGTTCGAGGTGGGAGTCGCAATCTCGTATGCGTAGTCCTTAGCTTAATTGATTTTCACAATCTCTAGCTAAGTCGCCCCAGCAATGGTAACTGTGTAGACGATCAATTTATAGTCTCCGGCCACAATACCAATTTCCAGATACCCATTCTGTGTGGCATCAACACTGGCCAGCATAGTAAGTGGTTTCAAACGGATTGAAAATTAGAATGCAGTGCTGACTTATCTTTCAGTTTATATCCATGTTGGTGACTCGAACGAGGGCAAAGTGTATCTATCGGTCTTTATGAAGGTCTCGGGAGGAGGACGTTCCTTCAATATAAAAGTCACCCAGGTGGACGACGATCTGGCTCCCAATAATTGCCTGCAATATTTCCCCGAGGCTGAGGGCATAATAAAGTCATTCAACTATGATACAGATGGCTCCATTGTGGATAACCGAGAGGCTACTTACTTTGTAAGCCAAAGGCTCTTCAATTTAACTAACTTTAATGAGTATTTCCTGATGCAGAACAATTTAAACTACGCCATATGCCTATCCCGATTGAAAAACGTGTGCAGTGTGGCATATAATACCGAACAACTTGGAGGTGATCAACCCGACTTTCAAATCATCAACAAAGATGAAGGTACGACTTAAAAATAAGATATTTTAGAGTAACTACTAACCGATTTATACGGATACTGTTCAATAGCCGAGAACGATTTGATCTCCGATGGCCAGGCGGGAGCTGGCATCTTCAACTGTCCGGACGACTTCATAGCAATCAACTCCGTTCCCCTTTGCGGGGAGCGTTTTAACGATGGCCGGGAAAGCGACGACTACACCATCCATGCCACTGTCAGGGATACCGCTGCAGGTCCCATCATCCTGCCCTTCCGAACCGATGGCGAGTATGTGGGTCGCGGCTTTCGACTGCTCTACAGGCAGGAACTGTGTGCCTGAGAGCCCACTGCGATGTGCATGTCGATCACTGGTTCACAAGATGCATATGTTCCGCAGTCTCTGGATCTGACTTGAATGTTCCGTTGTTTGGCCTAGTGCACAGTGGGAAAACTTATTTACTTCCTAACTTCAGGGAGAGTATACTACTTGCTTGATCGGATAGATTCAGTTCCCTTTCGAAATATAAAAAAAAGGTTTTATATTATATATACAAGAAAGTGTACGTCATAGATTGGAATCTATGATTGATTAGAGTGTTAAGTAACTGCGGTGAAGCATAACAAAATCATAACAATAATAAATATAAATTTTGGATATGATCTGTGTACCTAGAACAGTCTGATCGCTTTCAGATTAAAGAGTTTTCGAAATCATTCAGGTGTCTGCCTTTCTTCTCAGTGCACATATGGAATTTAGCACGCTTTGGTCAACTGGAGGGCATTTGAGTTGGCAACTGCGGATTGGGATTGCGATGCGGTGCTGGGTCGATGGGAACGACAGTTTCCGTTCGCGTTCCCGTTCCCAGTGCTGCCCCCGTGTTAATGTGTTTTATGTGATTCGAAGCGATTTGGTGGCTTAGTCTTGGCGCCGCCCACCCACCGACTGGGCGGTTCGCGGGTTCGTAGTTCACACACCATCCGAGCCACCAAAATGCAAGGGACCGATGGAGTCGATTGGCGTTGGTGTTTGTTGACAGGTTTATTTCAAATTTTCACGTCTCGCCAGGGCAAAAACAGACGGTATATGTACGAAAGATACTATGACGAAATCTATAACTCGCCGCATCGCCATCGTCGCCGTTCCGTTCCGTTCGCTCGATTCGCGGTCTCTATGCTTAAATTTGTAATAAATTTGATTTTTTCCTTTCGATTGCGATTTTCCCTTGGCTCGGATTCGTTTGCCCCGCTGCTGCATGATAAAGTCACAATTAACCCACGCCTTTTTCGTAGCGGTACTCTTACATATATTTGCATATCATTTTGATTGTTTGGATTCGGGCTGAACTCTCCATGCCGTCGCTGACATGGTGATGACTAAAAGTATGCACTGCCAGCACCACAAGCACCAAAAGCACCACCAGCCCCACAAGCACCACCGGCAACAACAACAACTAGACCAAAGCAATCATGAAAACGACAACAAAAATTACTTCTCGACCAACAATAGAAAAAAAAAGAGGAAGAAGAGGGCCAAAAATTGGCATATTGCATGCACAAGTTTTGAAGTTTGTCATCAAATGACGTTTTTGGATACCTTGGATAACTTTATGTGGCACTGTGGTAAAGGATATGAATTCTCAGTACTCCAAATAGTGTCTTCAGCGAGATTAGTGCGACTAGTTGGATTTTAAGGAATTTTCTTCCATCATCTTCGTTTGGTTATGTCATCAAAAACAAAAAATGGTCAGTTCGATTGCCCGACCTTAAATCATTAAATGTTAATAGTTGTGATTCATATAAGTTGTCTCTTACTCTCGTGATAATTATAATCTTCTATAGAATGATTAGGAGGGTATTTTCTGTGAATCAACCTTTCTAGCGTTTATTAACTTCGCTTATCCTCTTAATCATTCAAAACCACTGTGACTTGGGAGCGCAGCAACACTGGCATAAATAAATAAAACCGTAAAGCCAAGAAAAAAATGTATAAAATAAAAATCCCTTCAGGGCGTAACATGAACTACATTAGAAATTGAAAATCCACCGACGCCGCCAACAAACAACTTTGACGACGTGGATGTGGATGTGGATTGGTATGACGATAACTGTGACTGTGACTATGAGACGAGGACGTCGACAACCAAGACGATATCGAGTCAAAGACAACATGAGAATCTTTTTTGCCATGGCAAGCCGAAAAAACAAAAAGCGCCGTTTGATGGAAATTAGGAAACTGAAATTCATTTTTTGAGGTTTGGTTTGGGATGCTTTTTTTTTTTTGGTTTTTTTCGTGATTATATTAGGGGGTGTGGGAACCAAAGGGAAATGCAAGCAAGCGTGCATGGCAACGCCTTTTGTCACAGTTGCAATTTTTTGAGCAGACCGCCAGCATTTGCATAATTTAATCAATTCGGAATGAGACAAAAGTTGAAAACTTTTCGGCTTTAATCCTGTCCGATTGCCAGACATCACGGCCTAAGCAGACAGCCAGAGATATCTGCAATCGGTGTTTTAATTGCCGACACCCCCTCGAAGAAACCAGCGACGATTACCAACCGGGTCCACTCCATTCAAGGCATTCGGTTAACATGCCAGAGATCCCAATCACATTCGAAATAGCCATCGCGACCGCGGAACAGATCAATGCTCCCAGGAGTGGAACACCGCGAAGATTGGTAGATTGAGGCAAACAGAAATATTGGCAAAAATGCCAATAAATTTTTGACAAGACATTATACAAATGCTAACTTTATTAAATGGCCATTGGTCAGACCACCGCTTGGGTTGGTTAATTGCGCTGGTTATCGATGGAAAACAGCGAATGAAGAAGTCAAAGGGGGAAAATGCAATCGGCATGCGCTACAGCAACCACTTGAATAAAGCGATCAACGGTCAGCGGACTCCAACTCCTTCTTATCGCTGGAAGTCTATCTAATGAGCCGGACATTCCATCCCCTCTCCCGCAATTAATTTATGAACCCACCAGACGCTTGATCATTTGGCCAGTGGAGCTCGGCTTTAATGGTCGTGTAAGCGGCATGAGGTCCTGTTGGAGTTCAAAAGAAGTCCTCTTATTTGAATGCTGCAGATATCTGCGGGGTCATAAAATGTTGCCAAGCTTGTCGTAACTTAAGGTAATTAGTCATTGCTGAATTAATGGCATGTCCATCTGACATTCTGCATTCTTTGGCCCCAAGATCCTGATGTTCACCATAATCAATTCGATATTGAAAAGATTTTTGATCAGCTACCAATGATAATTAATCAATCACAGCTTATTTACTTGTGATTTAAGATCTTAAGATTTATATAACTCCTATAGTTATATGCTGTAACGAACTGAACCAACGTTTAACTCTTTTCTAGCACTCAAGCTTATGTAGAACTAGAAAATTGAAATAAACTTGGTAGATCTAATGCAGCCGCTCATCTTAAATGACCCGACTCCAGTTTTAAAAGCCATAACTCAAACACCAAACATCAAACACTTGACCTCTGACCCTTGGGCAAAGACAAGGCGACAATCGTGCTGGGCGAGATTCGCAGTGGATTATTATATGGTCACCCACTCAGGCCTTGGGCTTCAAGCTTTGAAGACTCGCGAAATGAAGACTGGAGGAAGTGGAGGAGGGCAGTAACCGAAGTGACACCAACACGTCAAGTGAGCATTTTATGATTCACGCTTGCATTAAAATCTCATCTCGAAGCGCGGAAAACAAATCGCACTAAACTCTATAGAGTATACTACGGAACCTAACCCCCCAAAGGAGGGGTAGGGTTTTTGTCTGCTGATTTTGGGGCAGGGAGCCAGAGGGGGCTGAGCAACGGACTCGGTGCGCAACTTCACGCCGTAATTAAACTGTCTTTGGTTGTGTAGTACAAGCGTTCAAGCATTCAGCCGTCCAAAATCCATCCCATTGCCATTTAAAGTTTCTTTTATTTAACAGATTCCACTCTCCACCTACTGCCACATATGTGTGTTCGTCGTTTTTCACACTATTTTCTACTAATTTAACGATTTTGTCCGACTCAACGTCGAATCGGTCCAAACCTGGGCTTTTCTCCACTCCGCCACACGATTTTATTGCCGCACTTTTAGCACATCCCGCCTCTCCATTTACTTACATGTGTAAAAACGCTAAGTGTTTGCAGCCGGTCAACTTACAATGGAAATTGGCACATGAGATCTTTCTCATTTTTTCTCAGTTTCGTTTTACATAACATTTACCAAGGGCGAAATGGCATACAAATTGTTTTATTTGAAAAATATTTAAGTGGGATTGAGGTGTATACCTACACGTAACTTTGTTACTAAGAAATGAGGAGCCATAAATTTTTTTTTCATGTTTCAATAAGTATTAAAATTTGATTATTGTGGTTCGAATTTGGTATTTGTTTACAATTTATGTAGTTTCCTCAATGGGTAAACATACATATGTATGTAAATGGAGGTAACTAACCAACCATAAAAAACCCATAAATACATAATTTAACTACTTTCCATTTAACGTAAAGATAGGACCTTAATATTCTCTTAAAATAATAGTTTTATCATAAACCTTTTTTGAGAAAAAACGGTGTTTCTTATTGCATAGAATGGCCTAACCCCGGATCGCCATCCGACTTTCGTGGCTCGTTTATCAAAATATCAACACCCAGCCAAAAAAGGAGCCTTCCCAAATTTGCGACTACCCATTTTGGCGAATATGTTGCATGTAAAACATTCGACTGCAGATAACAAGGGGCTGAAAAGTCCAGAAGATGGAAACTAAATGGATTTCGAGGTGAGGAGGAACAGAAGGCCAGGGTAGAATGTGCATAAATCGCGTGAAAAATGTGAAAGAAGAAACAACATTTTGACACCGAACAAGAAAGAACGCTATAGTCGAGTTCCCCGACTATCTGATACCCGTTACTCAGCTAGTGTAAGTGCGAAGGACAGTTTTTGGCGGTTTGTGGGCGTTAGAGTGGGCGTGGCCAAAAGTTTTTTGGCAAATAGATAGAAATTTACAAGACTAATACAAAAATGAAAAAATATCAAAACATTTTTCAAAATTGTGGGCGTGGCAGCTTTGGGCGGTTTGTGGGCGTTAGAGTGGGCGTGGCAAAAAGTTTTTTTGCAAATCGATAGAAACTTATAAGACCAATACAAAAATGAAAAAATATTAAAACATTTTTCAAAAATGTGGGCGTGGCAGTTTTGGGCGGTTTGTGGGCGTTAGAGTGGGCGTGCCAACCTGAATCGACAAACTTGCGCTGCGTCTATGTCCCTGGAGTCTGTATACTTAATCTCAACTTTCTAGCTTTTGTAGGTCCTGAGATCTCGACGTTCATACGGACAGACGGACAGACAGACGGACGGACAGACGGACATGGCCAGATCGACTCGACTACTGATCCTGATCAAGAATATATATACTTTATATGGTCGGAAACGCTTCCTTCTGCCTGTTACATACTTTTCAACGAATCTAGTATACCATTTTACTCTACGAGTAACGGGTATAAAAATAAGAGGAAAACTCAGCGCGGCGCTGGCCAGATGATGATTATGAGTATGAAAAATTAATGATAGTCGCAGCATGGCAACAGTTGCACGCACACACGAAAAACTAAAAAAAAGGTAGAGGATGGGGATGAGGATGAACGAGAGGGGAACGATGTAAATAGGCAGATTAAGCATACGCAACGTTGGCCAAAGTGGCCAAGCCTTGTCAGCGTGCATTTTCCAAGGCTTATCCGTTAGTTACACACACTCACATTCAGCAGAAGGCAAACGCGCGACGGCAGGAAAATGCAACAGCTTTCCACTCTCGGCATTTTTAATTTTTATTACCATTTGCCTGATTTTTGCATTCAGTTATGGCTCTTACTTTGCATTGCCACATTCTCCCCACAACTCTCTCTCTATTTCGCCATCTCTCGGCACTGCGTGCATTTTTCATCGGCTCAGTAGCCGGGTCAGACAGCTAAACTTTCTTTCTTCCCCGATCCACCATCAACTTGGGATTTACACTGAGAAGAATCAGGAGGCATCCTGTAGGATACATACATATATGTATCCATCAAGTGACTTAAAACGATATTGCTAAGCGAAGATTTTGTATAATTTATTCTAATTACGTGCGATTTAAAAATTATGATCGTATGGGTATATACGATATATTTTGTGTAAGGCTTTAAAATTTAAATTATTTTTATACAATTCAATTTATTTAATTTAAAAAAAAAATAAATAAATTTCAAAATATAAATAAATTTATATTTTATTATGCCAGTTGGACGATTGAGTAAGTTCTGTGGGTCTAACCAATTCTAAGACCAATTTAGTGGGTTTTTAACCGTGCAGACCTGACTCTCGGCCTAATCGCCTCATCTTTCGCCATTCGCCAGCCATCCAAGATCCAAGCTCCAAGTGTCACAGTCAGAGACTCCATCTGGAAGGCTCAGCCTCCATCGCCATCGCCATCTCTGTCTCAATTCGCTGGGGAGATGCGTGTGCCGTTTTTCACCTGGCATTTCTCACAGCAACAGCGCTGCGGTTAACGCCGACCAGGTTGCGTTTAATTACCGCACTTTTATTTAATTCCTGTGCGGATTTACTGTCCGCGCCACGCTCTCGGAAAAGGTTCAATTTTCCGCTTGTTGCCTCTTGCACTTAGTTGCAATTGCATTCTGCAGATTATGCAACGTCGCTGCTTAAAGGCCACTAATTAAGAATTGGCAATTAACTTACAGATTTGATAAGTCAGTTGGGCAGTCGGGTTGTGCTTGAGGTTAAACGGTTGTTGACATTCTTGGACAGCGTAATATATAATATATTTATGATTAAGCGAAGTGCATCTACCGAATAGTTGCATTTATACGACATTTTTGAATTTTGAATGGTTCAAAGCATCAAGGATATTCAATGGAAATGATACTGTACTAGCGTACAACTTTCTACATTTCATTGAGTATTTGTTAAAAGTTATTTGACTCATATTTAAGTGAGACTTTAATACACTTTCAACGATGGAACATTCTTTAGGTATCATTGAAAGTACCTAATTAAATTTCTAAAAATAAATTTAAAATCAAAACCAGCCTTTCCTTTATTGCTTTGTGTTGGCCGAGTCACGACCTTGGCAAATATATCGACAATACTTTAATTTATGCCACTTCGACTACAGACTGTTCTATTAATATGATCGCTTAAAGCACCGATTGCATGACGCATTCCAGAATAAAGGGCTTTGCCTTTGGCTCCGGGTCGCTCATTACGTAAGCCATGTTCAGTGTTCGGTGTTCGTTGCTCGGTGTTCTGGGTTTTGTTCCGTACTCGCTGGAGTACTCAAATTTAACTTGTTAGCTGGGAGACGGAGACGGAGATTTCAACTGCAACCTGGGATGAAAAAGTGCGCAAATCTTAACAAAAGACAGCGTCATCTGCTGCGCCCTGAGTTGTTGCTGGTGGTGTAGTTGTAGTCATCGTTGTCGTGGTTAGCGTCGCTCGTAAAACATGTTTTTTCAATTAAAAATCTACGAAATGCATCATAGTGCCCGCAGTGCAACTGCAGCCACTACCACAACCCAACTACCAGCTCAATTCGCTAGAGGCACATTACTTGTTGCCATAGCCCGATTCCGAATTCCCAAGTCCATGACTGTAAGCCTCCACTTAGTCAACGAGCCCTAGAGTCTGGAGCCCTCCTCCTCCTCCTCAGACTGCTCCTCCTCCTCCTCCTGAATCTCCTCCAGCTTCTTCAGGTGATGATGACGACGATCGGTGGTGGTGAGCGTGTGACTTTATGCTGCAATTGTTAATATGACAAATTAATTTGCTACTCGGATTTGCCTTGCACCTTAATGTGTTGCGCATTAGGTTCTGTATATGGATAGGGTATATTAAGCTATCTTAGTCGGTCCGTGGTAATTACTTGTGTCCAAAGGCAAGAGAGATGCTTATACTTCCATTGCAGGATTAATTATAACATATGTTCATTGAAATAAAGAAAGAAAGGAGCTATTTAAATCCCGTATCTACTTTGGATATCTATTTTAAAAGTATCGTTTGCATTTTTTGGAATATATATATACTTACCAAAAAACATTAAACTACTGTTTTTTGAGTACCGAACTTACATTGTCTAACAAGTAATTATAGACTTTACATACTATTGAAAACCGTTCTTTTATAATACCAATTATAATGAGGAGTTACCGCACATATACACTCTCTTCCCACTTGACAGAACTCGTCATCCCAGTGGACCACATAGCACTAATGGATCTGCATTCCTCATAAATATCTAGCCGAACAATTAAGAATTGTCAACATAACTAATCCTACGGATCATAAACAATCATAGCGCAATATGTGGCGTTAGCTAGCGTCAACGCAGAGCAAAAAAAAAAAAAACAAAAAGCGAAATGCAGAAGCCGGTCAATAAATTTTCTGTATGGAAAGAAGCGTGTGGCAATCATTTTTGTGGCCAGGACAGGTAAAAAAATTTTTAGACATAAAGGAAGTGGTGGGGAGTGAACAATGGAGGTGCGCCCACAACAAAGCAAAAGATACGGCAGAACGAACCTGAAACTTGGAACCTGGTCACCACGTGACGGTGCCACCAATTGCTTTCAATCAAACACAAACTCTGTCATCGATCATTCGGCAACGTTTGGCTTTGGATCCGATGACTGACTGACAGACGGACAGAAGTCTATCCTTTGGGGCCAATAAAGCAAAAGCCGCTCCTGGCCAAGCCCCCCTCCCCACATATATCCACACTCGGAATAAATGCGACAGGTTAATTTACTTTGAAGCAAAATATTATAGCTTGTACCTAAATCTGACGTAGTAATGCATTCATTTTTATTGAAAGTTCTTCATAGAAACAGAGACACATCTTACTCAGTTATACAGTTAGAAAGAATTATGGGGTATAATTTAAATTTTCTGTCAAAGAAAACATTCAGGTAATATTTTCCAATAGGTTTCTTACCAGAACGTTTAACTCGTACTTATTTTTCTTCAGTGAGGCTCCCAGGAGGAACCCATCCAGAGACCCAAGAGACCCAAGAAGATGCAGCGTGATGACAATTTGATTTGCATGCAATGCAAGTGCAATTATTATGGCAAAGGTGACCAGTTTTCGTCGATGGTTCACCGATGCTCGATGGTCACCCCCAGCCGAAGTGGATGGCTGCGCTCCAGCCAAGCCAAGCCAAGTCAAACCAATCGAATTCAAGCCGATGCGATACACTCCCCTGGTCCATTCGATGGCTATTTTGCATAAATGTCATTATTGTTGCCGCTGTGCCTGAGCTGCAGTCAGGAGTCAAGAGCTGGACGCGGACGCGGACTCGGATTTAGATTCGGAATCGGGAGTCGAGAGTCAAGAGTCTGGACCGGACACTATCTCAAACTGATTGACAGTTGAATTGAAAAGTTTGGCGACATTTCTCCTTATTTGATTTGTTGTTGCTTCTCTCGTCCTGGGCAAGATATGCAAAAATTGCGGAAAATATTTCCCTGCGTTTTCATGTTTACTGTGTACTTTTCTCTTGCGATACAATTTTCCTCGCAACACTTTTCATATCCGAAAGTGTGTTTTATATAGTTCATAACTCGTTGCTACCTCTTTTTGGCGTTAATTAATGCAGTGCTTTAAGCGAGTTCCTTGAATTATTAGCGACTTACCCGAATTATGCACTTCATTAACCCCACAATTGGTTTTCTCCTCCTTCGCATTTTCCCCTCCGCGGAAAATGGGAAACTGACAAATCACCTGAGAGGCTTATCAACATGCCTCGTTGCGTTCTAACGGTGGCCGCAGACGCAACGCAACTTTATTGACAAATATGACAACACAGCTTGACACACATGCCAGGAAAATACTCCTTCCAGGAGGTGGGAACACTCCTTCTTGGCTGCAAATGAAATAAATTGACATGCATCGACAGTTGGCTAAGGAGAAAAACTACTTAAAATTGGCAAAAAACCTGGCTAAGTTGGCAGTAGTCACCGATCTCTGGCCAAATGACTCTGGCAAGCTCGGAAAAACGCTTTTGGCAGCACCCGAATGCACTTTTCACATAATTACCAAATGAGCCCGGCTATGCAAAGTTGAAATTTGAATGGCCTACCAGACAGGCAGGTAGGCAGCATTGAAGACCTGGCCAAAAGCAGTCAGGGAGTTAGCCAGCCAAACAGTCAAACAGCCAAATGAATGGCATTTCATCGACGGCCGACAGAGCGGGCAGTTTAATTGCCGACGCAGGAGGCAGAAGGCCAAATCTTCACTCTTGAGAGGCAGAAGGAGAATGGGGATTCCACTTCGGCTTAGGCTGGCAGGCTCCTCCACGGGCTTGGCGGCATAATCATAAAATCCCCAAGTTTAATAAACATTTCCACAGAATCTTTGGCATCGCCAACCGTTGGCTAACTCGTTTCACGGCGTTCTGCATTGGTGTTTCTCTTTATACTCTGCCATAGGGTATTTTAATTTTTGCCCCCGTCTGGCAGGGGTCTTTTACGCAACTAGATACAGAAGAGTGAAATGAAAACCAAAGACTTTTTGAGCGACCATAAAGTAATTGTAATTTCAATCCGTTAATCGCATTAATTTTATTTTAGAGTAGAATACAACACTTGTGAGTGAATGGGATTCTTTGCGGAAGTGCATTAACTTTTCTATATTTTATATATATCAAGAAATTTAGTGATTACCTAAAGTGAGTTTAGGGTAACAAAATCTTCGGTACTCCTAGCCATTGTTTTCTACATTAGCTTGCTTTGGTTTTGGTTTGATGTGGCATATGGAGTTGCCGCCCGTGCAGTCCAGTCGTTGACTCATTTATGACCTGCCACCGCCTGGCTTCCAGCTCCCATCTCCAAGCTCCAAGCTCCCAGTTCGCAAAACAGCTCCATGCTCATTTGCTGGCTTTTCAGTAATTAAATATGAAAATGAAATTTTATGTTTCCACACACAGGCGCACACACACCTAGTAATTAAAAGCAATATTAGTAGTTGGTAAGAACAAAAGGGAAATTCCTCAAGTCCGTGACGACGTGATCTCGGGGATAGCCGGTCAATCAGAGAGTGAAACTCGCTAAATTCAGAAGGGGTCAACATTGCAGTCTTGAAAATGCTGGAGGTTCAATTCAAGTTCAAAGTGCTTCAAAGACAGCACTTCTAATTGAAATTTATGGCTGGCCAGAAACGAGATCAAAGCGCAGTTTTCCCACAGCAAGCCCAGCTCCTTGACATTTATATGTACATATGAGGCAGCTACTTGAGGCACCCCACCAAGTCAACCAGCCACCAAGTCAGCCAACAATGGAGAGCGCCACACACAAAGCGGCAAGGAAAAACAGGGAGAAAAACCTGAGAAGTCTGCATGGAACATAATGAAATATTGTATCTAATAGTGACCCGCTAGCCTTAAATGTCAGCCCAACAATGTAGTGACGTCATATGCAAATGCACTACAGGGTGTGTGATGATGTATCCGATCCGATAGCGTGTGTGTGTGTATATATGGCGACAATGTTGCCGGGGCGTAATTAAAAATAACAGCAATGCATCATCGATTCGAATGACGCCGCAGATGAGAAGTGGCGTTGCACTTGACATTTCTCCACTAGATTTTATAACCCAATGGCGCCCTTTTCCCTTTTCGACGTGGCCGCATCGTAAATCCCCATTTGCCCCTCCAAATCGCCGGCTTTCCGTTTTGTTTCGAGGAAAATAATAATCAAGCAGTTGACAGCAGACAGAAACCGCAAGCAAACATTTCCCCCCCTCGCCAGCTAGTCGCTAGTCATAAAAATTAAGTTGCAAAAATTTTCCTCCTCTCGTCGCGGAAAGCAAAAACACAGCGCAGATGCCACATACAAAATGACGGAAGCTGTAAAAGTTGATCACTGGGCGAGTGTGAGAGTTGTGTGTAACTTTCTGATGACTTGGAGATGCAATTACGTCTGCAGAAGTGTCATTACCATCATGATTAGAAAACTGTAAATTATTAATTCGCTAATTGTTGAGAATCTGCCAAGGAAAATCAGGAAAGCAGAAAAGCTGAAAGGGTAAATAGCAAGTGAAAAAAAGTGTCGGGAAATTTCATCAGCGAATGGGGAAGAACTTTCGGTTAGGAAAACACTAAATGTAGCATAAAAGTGCAAGAAAAGCAAATTTAATTATTGTCTTTATTATAAATTCTCTAAAATCCAGGCTTTAACATAAAAGAAATGTTACCTAATGGCTGTAAAATAGAGGACAAAACCCATGAATATTTTAACACAGTTGTCTGATTACTGCCTAAATTTTAGAGCTTTAAGAAAAGGTGCCACAAGAAAAACCCTAGACAGTTTGTTATGTGCCTTGAACAACCACTCAAAGTAGCTAAAAACGCTTGGAAAAACGTGTAATTATTTAAAGTTAGCTGTCTAGAGCTGCACTGAAACGATGAGCAGCGCCCTCTGTTGTGTAAATCTCTCAAATGCCTTTCAAAACGATGCTAAACCGACAATTTTTGGTTGTTCATACGCCGTTTTGCAGCGTTGTAAATCAATATTACAACTGAATGAAGCACAGACGAAGCCGAGATTTTATTGCGCAACACGTTGCCGGCGGAAAAAAAAACGTTAGCAGGCAGCAGCAGTAGAAACAACTGAAACACACACGGCACTTGACACGTCAGGTAATTGAGTTTTTGGCACAAATTTGCATGAGGCCACAATGGCGATGATGACGGTGATGTCTATAGAAGGAATTTATCATCGAGTGCACTTGAGACATGTCCAATGGAAGATCAAAGCGAAAGTCAAAAGTGAACCATGAACGAAAAAGAGGCAACCACAAAATACGGCTTAGTCATCACGTTGTGTTTTTAGAATTCTCTATTCATTGACTTTAATCCTGTGGCACAGTTTTCTCAATTGTGCCTAAAAATAGAAGGACTTAAAAACCGTGATGATAGAGAATTTTTAAACCGTTTAAGCATTAGTATTAATGTATGCATTCAATTAGATGTGTATGGTTCTACTTCAGTAGCAGAAATGCATGAGCTGCAAGGGGAAAATCTCCTCTTGCTAAATTTAAGTATGAAAAGTTCCCCTTTAAATTCTAAGAAGCTAACTTATTGATTGCGGATGCACCTTCTTCCGCCCTTCCACCCCCAGTATCCATTAACCTGCTCTAGTTGGCAGCCCACTTGAACCCAGGCTTGACATGGTTGTGGGTTGGGAACTCGAGGGAAGTTCCGGGGGAGTCAACTCGACTTGACTCGCCTCTAGGTGCGACCATAATGTGTCGGCTGTCCAGGGAATCCGTGTCATGGCACGAATTTCCAACTCGGAAGTGTCGGCACATAACAAAGTGGCAGGCTACCCCCAAAAGCCCCTCCTTCCACCAGCCATCGTCCAATTTTTCAATGGGCTGCACCATTGCCATATCAATATGATTTCCTTCCATGTCGTGCAAGGCTGTGGGTACACTGAATAAAATAAATGGTGTAGAACTGAAATTAAAACGAGACAACCAATTTATGGAGCTTGAAATGCAAAGTACGCACTATTGTTTACTAGGTAAACAATAACATTTCACGTTAATGGTCTAACATATAAATTGCTTGCTTAATATGTTATTGACTTTTTCCTCCTAGTTTTGAAATTGTTTTATTCAGTCTGTGTGCATGTGCTAGTGAAGGGTATCCTTGTAAATCAGCACGCCAAACAAAAACTTTACCTTCTGATGCCTTTTGTTTTGTCACGTTACCGGTAGACTTTCTCTGCATTTTCCAGCCCCATCCTTTAATTTAGAATGCGCTTTTCGGCAGTGCCAGGCAAAAGGACCTGGGTGGGAATAACCTTGCCAGGTGCCAGGTGGAAAGTTGATTTGATTATCGATTGCCATTCATATTTGGAAAATTTGGGAATTAAAACAATTTCGTTTATACTTTTGCGAGCTGATAAGGTTACGGCTATGGATAGGGTTTTGCTTGGTTGCAGTCATCGCAAAATGTTTCGAGACTTTTATATTTGTTTGCCCATTCGGAGTTGAACAAAAGTTGTGGGTACGGCTGCAGAAAAGGAAATTAATGGCCATCAGTTATTTCAGAAGTAGAACAATGAAATGGAAATGCGCACCAATAATAAAATAGAAAACTTTCCTTTTTGGCCAAACGAAAATGTGGAGGTTTCTATTGCCTGCACGTTATTTATATTTCAATTTACGTTGAGCCAAAATTATAAGATACTCGTATAGCACTTATGAAATGGAGGGTTCATGATGCTCCGGAGATAATAGAACAATGAAATATCAGTGCTAATAATAAAACTGCCAGCGACAACAGAAGACAATTAAGTATTATAAAAACGCCAGAACAAACCTGTCCGGTCAATTATCGGACAACACCCACAACTTTACAAATCGGGGAGTGAAGATAGGGGATATATACTCATATACCTGTCAGGCAACCTGTAACAAGTCTGTGAGTCGCCGCCTACTCATCTCATTACTCGGACACCAGGTGAGCAAACACAATTAATGAAACCGCGCTCACATGGAATACGAATTTCTATTTGTGAAAACTGTGAAATACACGTACTCGGATTTTTTGGCTTAAAAAGGTGTTAATGAACAGCCCGAAGGCATTTATGTTTTAGACTCTTGTTGACACAGCAACGTCCGATTTCTGGGTAGAGGAAGGTGGCAAGAGTGCGGTGGAATGGGCACAATAAACAATTGTTCAGCTTTATGGAATGCTGAATACCTCTTTCGTTCGATTTTGTTTAGTATTTGGCTTTGGCATCCCCACAAAAGGTCAGGCGAGAGATCGAGCGAAGAGGGTTTGTTCTGGGACCCCACCTAGAAACCATCATGAATCTAATTAAAATGCAATTCATTGCGGGCTGGCTAGCAGCGTGATGCGCATCATCTGGAATGCAAATCGAAATATTACCCAATAGGAAATGCATTCGGGAAAATAATAAAATCATCAGCCGCAATAACAAACAGTTGCGGCAGTGGCAGCGGCAGCCGCTGCTGGCTAAACAAACCCAAAAAATCCGTCCAAATCATAATGCAACAGGCAGAAAACCACCAGCCATCAAACGGCAGCACCAACAAAAGCAGCAGCAACAGTTGCCATCTCATGCAGGCAGGCGATGCTAAGATCCGAGCAACAAAGGCGTTGAAAATTGTCAAAGAACACGCCGCAGACAGGCGACAGTGGGGCAAGGGTACCGGAATATGGGGTAGTGAAATAATTTCAATTAAATATGAGATTCGTAGATTTTATATAAAACGGCTGTAATCAATAATAAAATAGAGGACGTAGCGGAAAAGATAGAAGATATGGCATGAAGATTAAACCTCATTACCTTGTTGTTGAGTTGTCTTAATTTTGAGAAGATAAAAGCGAAAAACGTAATATAACTTAAATACAATCTTATACTATTTCATTTCCATTATTGCAGTTGTAAAAAATGGCAACCCACTGTAGAGTAGTGCCACACTCTAGCTGCTGCTGGATATTCGATTGTTGGCAGTCATGACTCAAAGCATTCAGAAAGCGGCGAGACATCGCCCGCCCGTTGCATGCAACCTCATCGCGCAGCATCTCGGCATCCAAAAGCAAAGCGAAAACGGTAAACTAACAGGCGTTGCATTTTGGGAAATCAGGAGAGGACCAACCTCAAAAGTGCGCACCTTAAAAATAATCTTTATACGTGTTGGCTGGCCCCGCGAAAAAACTTTGAATTCAACTTGTGGCAAATGGAAAAAGAGGGAAAAATTGTTGCCAATCGATTTCGCACAACTCAACAAAACCCAGCGATCGAAATAGGAATAGAAATAACCGGCATCCAATATACTGCCTCCAATCCAATATCCAGTGCTCAAAGCTAGTGCCCAGCACTCATCGGCATCTCGGCGTCGTCATCGCTCCAACTTGTTGACATTTGCAGCATTTCGACTTCAATAATATATAAGTAGAAATAGTTTGTTACTGCGGCCTAGTGCATTTAGTGGGGTAGCAGTTGCAGTCGCAGCACCAGCAGCAGCAGCGACTTGCAACCTGCAACCTGCAACAAGTGCGGACAACTTTTCCAGATTATGCCACTGCCGAGTGGATGGCATAACGGGTTGGGTCCGTCCCCGACTTTGTGTGGGTCTTTGTGGAGCCAATTGGCCAACTGGCCCCCCCACGGATCTCGATCTCGGTAATCGAAATTGGGAGGGTCTAATGAGCTAGATGAGTGCTTCTCTACGTTGCTTTTAATATTTTCCGATATTAATACCTTGAATTTGCATCAAAGATTGCATAATGTTGGTCTCACAATATAACGTGGGCATCGGACAAGCATTGATATCAAATCATTTATTTACAAAATATTAATCTCCAATAGATATGCTATTGTATCAAACACTAACTTGGAGGTCAAATACATATTCCGCCTTTATGATGACCAAATGCCGTACTAAAGTGTTGAATTCCTATAAAATAATGATTTTAATGAGTGGCCCACTGACCTAATTTAGCTTTATTAGTAGAACCATTTGAATGTAAGTAATATTTCAATAGAGATTCTTTAAATTATTAAGTGGTTTTTTAATAGTGTCCCTTGACTACTCCTCAACTAGCTGGTTCCCCATTGGCAACAGCTACCTTGAACTCTGACCAAGTATCAACCGGCAGCAAGCTATAATCAAAAGTCAAAAGTCACACCCTCACACAAGGGGACCACCCAGTCTTAAGGCGATCGTTTCCAATTTAAGACCGGAAGACTGCTAAATTATTGCATTATCCGCGCTTAAGCCTTTAATTGCACAGACCGCAAACAATGGACGGAAAAGGGAGCTTCAACTCACCAGAAACAGACATAAATCACCACCGAGAGTTTACTTTGAATTCGGAGAGTTGTTTGGTACAGGAAAATCGAAATCCTATTAATCAGCGACGGCGGCGTTAACCCAAAACAAGCGAATGGAAAAATTAACACCCAACTAATGCCAAATGCCGACAAAAGATGACGAACCGAAGTCCCAAAACAAGAAGAAATAAAGCCTTTAATGCCTCATAGAGGCATGGTTCTGATTCTGACACCCGGCCATAGTTTGGGCACCTCCTCCGATCCAATCCGATCCCCATGCCATGCCACCATCTCTGCTCCTCCACCTTTTCTCGTCTGGGCCCGTTAATTGCGTCTAATAAGCAGTTTGGCGCTGTTCTCACAAAACGCCAACGCCACGGGAAGGAGGAGTTGCTTGGCGGAGGAGATGGAGGTGGAGTTGGGCTGACCACTCCGAGATATATACGTATTCGTATGGGCTATGCCCATGATTAAAGTCGTGCTCATTTGAATCTCCATGAGCGGCTGCTGTCCAAGCTAACTGCTGCCAGTTTGCCTGCTGGCTCTGCTGCTGCCTGCTAATCTGAAGATCAACACATCGAACAGGGGATTCGGTTCCTCTGGGCAGGGAGGAGTGGTGGGCTGGGTTGGATCGGAATCCTCAGCAAACAGCGGCTTCATAAAACAAATATCGCTTCGTGTACGCTAACTAGTCGCCCTGCCATCGAAATTGCCATCGCCATCGTCATCGCCACATCTCCATTGCTGATCTCGGCTTATTGAAAAGTTTTGATTTCTTGCTCAATTCTGTTTCTGGGGGCCTCGAGAACTTTTGTTTTATTGATTTTCGGCTTGGTTTTGCTTGTTGTATTTTTTTCTTTTATTGAAAATCTAATCATGCAATAAATTGGCCAATTGTTTGCGCGAGCAGCTTAGCAGGCCGACAGGCCACCACATCTGCTAACAATGGCTGAATGGTCAACAGATATACTTTTGTCTTGACTGGCTTGCACATGTTTTTTGATTTATAAGCCGTCGAGTGAATTGAATATCCAATCGCAGGTAATTGATAGTTCTCAGCGTTGTAATTAGCATGTGGGAATTTGGGCTGCAATGAGTTGGAGAGTTGGAAGTCAGGTTGGGTGAATACAACTCGAATATGTACTGTAAGTACTTAACTTATAAATTTATGTGCTGTAGTTATATAAAATATATTTAACACGTAATATTTGAATTTATTTATAAACATACATATTTCGACATAATAAATAAAACAAGAGAGAACGCTATAGTCGAGTTCCCCGACTATCTGATACCCGTTACTCAGCTAGTGTAAGTGCGAAGGACAGTTTTTGGCGGTTTGTGGGCGTTGTAGTGGGCGTGGCCAAAATTTTTTTGCGAATAGATAGAAATTTACAAGACTAATACAAAAATGAAAAAATATCAAAACATTTTTCAAAAGTGTGGGGTCGTTTGTGGCAATGAAGAATTTGATTGTGGGCGTTAGAGTGGGCGTGGCAAAAAGTTTTTTTGCAAATCGATAGAAATTTTCAAGACCAATACAAAAATGAAAAAATATTAAAACATTTTTCAAAAGTGTGGGCGTGGCCGTTTTGGGCGGTTTGTGGGCGTTAGAGTGGGCGTGGCAGCATGATTCGACAAACTTGCGCTGCGTCTATGTCCCTGGAGTCTGTATGCCTAATCTCAACTTTCTAGCTTTTGTAGTTCCTGAGATCTCGACGTTCATACGGACAGACAGACGGACAGACGGACGGACAGACGGACATGGCCAGATCGACTCGGCTATTGATCCTGATCAAGAATATATATACTTTATATGGTCGGAAACGCTTCCTTCTGCCTGTTACATACTTTTCAACGAATCTAGTATACCCTTTTACTCTACGAGTAACGGGTATAAAAATGTTATCCTATTTAGTTTCATCAAACAAATGCAGCAAAAGCAGCTTGGAATAATCACATATAGCACCTCCTCCCCCTAAAGTAAAATCCATAAGATTTGTTTTCGCCTTCAAGGTTGCTGGTGTGTGGCTTCGATGGATCAGTGAAACCTCTGCCTAAGCCGAGCGACAACTTGTATCTGGGTTATCGCCAGCCCACAGATTCCAGCCCCAGCCGAACCAGAGAAATAGTCGCTGCAAAAACCGAAAAGCAGGAAAGGCAAATTCAAACGAAGCCAGAGGAAGACACAATTGATGGCACACCTTGGCACGATAAAAAGGAAAACTCAGTCAGTGCAGAGCAGCAGAAATATTTTATCAAGCCACAGAGAAAAGCAAACAACAAATTTAAATCACGCCTCGGAAACTCTGGGATTCGGAGCTGAGTCGAGACACACTTCAGAAAAGATGACAAAAACCAGCCACGAGGATGGAGAGGCCTCAATGAAAAACAAGTGCCACGAGGCGGATGGGGCAAAGTAGGGTAGGGCCGAAAGAAAAGCCCCCGAGAAAAAGGAAAATCGCTGCTCAGCGATGCGAACAATATGGCAGGAAGCTGCTGCAGTCATCGTGTCGAGCAAATAAAATAAAAATAATATACCAATTATGCACTTTGCCGCAACATTGAATGGAAAAAGTTGAGGACTCGGACTTGCTTGGCTTTCGTTGGCTTTGGTTCGCTTTAGTTGGCTTTTTGTGCCCTCGGAACTTTCGTGGTCAGTTGATGGAAGTGTTGGGCCGCGCGGAACATGAAAATTAAATCAACAAAATGTGTAACTAAAAGATGACTACCAAAGATAGTCGCGGGCAAGATAGTTACCCACTCCACTCCGCTGGGCTAATTTAACTAACCAGAGATGAGCCGCAGATTGCATTTGGAGGTTGGGCCTGGGCCGACTCCTCCTTCAAAACTTTGGCAAGTGCACCGTATCTGGATCTGCATGCGGTATATGTATGTTGGCTTGATTTGCCATACACACTTAGTCGTTCGTAGTAGTTTGGCCAACTAGACGGCGCAAATTTGCCAGGGCGGGCGTTACAATCTCGGGTCAATCCGCAAAAGCGGAGGAGGTCACCAGCCGCATTCCCCGTCTCAGTTTCACTCTTTAAAAAGGTTTCACTGCTCGCAGGCAACGATGTTGCTTCTTGCCGGCCGTCTTGGGTTGCTAATGAAGCCCCAGCTCCAACTCCGACTCCGGCTGCCACATCCTCCTCCTAATCTCGTCCCTCTCGTAATCTAGTCGAGCTGCAACGTCGATATTGTTATTGTTGATGAGCCGGAGTCGATAGCCCGAACTGAAGGCCTGACGACAAACATCAGAGGCCAGGTCTTTGTTTATCGCGCATAAAGTGTTTAGTATTTTTCGGCTTGAAGATACGGCGAGGAGTCTTTGTATTCACAGATCAAGTTTGTTATGTCTAGTTGGAAATGGGACACCATTTTAACTAATTATTTAAGCCTTGTTATGTATGCCTTTTGTTTTCATACTAATTATAAGTATCTAAAAACTTTAATTTAACCGTATGGAATGAAATCAGGGAATGGGATATGTTTTATTTATTTTCATGCTCCTTAAATTTGTACTTGTTTTAAAATTGTCTTAGGGTTCTTTCTATATTATCTAGTCTTAAACATCATAAAGCAAAAAGATACGTATTGGTATTGTTTTGTTTTCCATTAAATTTCATAAATAACTATGAGAAAATACTAACTAGTTTCCCTTTCTGAAATGACGCTCCCATTCTAATGATTTATGAAGTAAACACCAACAAAAACCATTTGAAATGCATTTTATTTTTTATCCTTAGCCATAGAGTATTTTCCTATTCGTTGGTCTGCAAATGGATGCTTAATTTTGCCTTCGTGTTTCCAGGTACAAATTATCTGCAACAATGCGATGGGGCATGCCAGCTTTTAGAGGTTGGTAGGATGGTCTACTCTCGGCCCATCTCCCCTTTGGAGCACCATGTAAATATGTGGCTTAAAATTTGTTTTGGGCCTTGGGGTAATTAGTACCCCCGAGGCAGTGCGGCAACAAGTTGATGGTTTCGGGTTGTAGGGCCCTGGGTTTTTCGGCTGGGGCTTGTGCTTAAATATGACATTTGTTGCCGTTTTGTTTGACGTGCACTCGAACATACATTGCAAAATGATGGAAACTCTTTGCTTAAAGGTGAAAGTTTGTAGGTTGTCGCTTAGCAGATTTTGGTTTCGCGGGTTTCCGATCACTTTGTCGATGTCGCCGCTTTGTCAAGAGGTAATGGATTTGAGGCGAAACCGAAAGTTATTCATCTTGTGCCAAAGAACCAGCAATTAGAGATGCATTTTCCGGTGGGTGGAGTCTTAAGGGTCTTTAGAGTTATTACAAATATGTTGGGTGGGACTGTCAGAGGTGCAGGCTGCATAGTAAAAAGTTGAGGATGGTTGGGCTTCAGTGGGTTTCGGTGGTTCAGTGGTTCTTGGGTGTGCATTCATTTCAACAAGGCACTGCATAAATTCAGTGGGAAAACTGCAAAAGTGAAAGCTCATTCCGAATCGAACGTAATGCCTGCATTTCATCTTCATCTGGCTGTGTCTGCAAATGCAAGCGACAAGCAGCGGTTATTGAAATTCAATGTAAATTTATCGCGATATGTCATACAGGCGTAGAAAATGCGCTGACAGGTTCAAGACATCCACATCCACATCCAGCCTCGATTTACCTGTGCATCTCAACACAACTCAACCCAGCGCAGCTCAGGTGCTCAAGAGGCGAAAGGCAGCAGAAACCACACGAAGGCATTGTCAGCTCCATCGTCAGTCACATCGAAATTTGGCAAATGCAGTTTGTACACACATTTATAAATAAACTGATAAATGCATTTAATTCGAGTTCGCCGAAAACAACGAATCGAATTGAATCGAATCAAATCGAACTGAGCCGAAACCGTAGCGAAACTAAACGAAACTTTCGAGAGTTGGTTTTTTGTGTTTGAGCCGGCTGCTGCAACAGGTTGCACAGTTTGCACAGTTGGCGCATTGCAAAACTTGCCAAACGCAAAACGCAATCGGTACGAATATCAATCAAATCCGTAAGATAAGCCACGGGCCTCAATCGAAGCCGTTGACAACCGTGGGCAGTCGCCTGGAAGATCGTGGATTCAATAAAGCCACATTTATGGCCATTTATGCATATGAAATTGTCTTAGATCTCCCAACGACAGCTTCACAATCCGGAAGCGATAAATATTTTGTGTCTCTTGTGTCGGGCTACCTATTGGGATTATGGTATGCCCCGTTTTGTTTTACTTTATTTTCATTTCGATGTAAAACTGTGACTCAGTTGAGGCGACATCTTCGACATTTATTCGGGTTTTATTTTATTTCCAAGCCATTTCTGTAAAGACTCTTTTGTCTCGCTTTTGGGTCCGAGTCGAGGGAAACTGCGACTGGAGCTATTAAGGTATTTGGGTCAGCATTTGTCTGTGTGGTTTTCTGGTTTCTGTTTCTGTTTCAGCCTACTGTCTCCTTGCCCCAAAGAGTTCATCTCCGCAGAGGCTCACGATGGCCCACATAATTAATTATGACAGTTTATTTATTTAATTATTTTGGTAGACTTCAAAGGCCATCCGACGCCGGGGAGCAAGGCTGCTAATTATGTTGTGACTCAGAGGAGGATTAAGTTGGTGCATTAAGAAACCACACTCTCTGGTATTTCCTCACCACAGAAATCTTTACTCCTACTATACAGAAGCTTTTATCCATCCAAACAATCTGTAAATTAAAAAAACAGATTTAATTCCAATTCAATTCAATTGATTTACAAATACAATACATGTACACAAAGTGTCCGCCGATCAAGTGTTGCAATTTCTTTGAAAAGTAAAACAACTACCGAGAATCCTTTCCAATAATAACTTCCTTTACCGAATTGACAGCAATTGGGATACTCGTATATGGTGAAGCACCTCGAAATTCGCGCTCACGTAATCTCATTAATTAGCCAACACCTGAGAATCCTGAAAGTAATTGATATGCCTGCTGCAGCTTTTCCCGCTTCAAAATCTGCGCACCTTCTACGCATAACCCTCAATCTGATCATGTTGAAATGCAAGAAATTTCCTTAATGTGCCCGTATAAGCACAACAACCACTTCTTTCCGCATAATTGAGTTAGACTTTAAGACGTCCTCTTTAAAAGTAAATCCTGCGAGGTATCAAAAAAAGAATCGACGATAATTATGATGAGTCTGCGGCTCCTGAACGGTCGCTGATCTTTTGATTTTTGCTGCCGAAACAGGCAAAATGAGGGACGGCCGATCGCCGTGAAGCTGTTGATTAATTTTGAAACCGATTCCTGCACCGGAAATGTAAGCGCCGAGCAGAAAAAAGCTGCTAAATGTTAATGTAGCCGGCAGTTTGTATCGAAGAACGTCGATCGGTATCGGGATCGGGTCAATAGAATCACGGGCGAAAAAACTTGCCTCGGAAGCTGTTTGAGCATTATAAATTTTGGTGGACAATGTGAAGTCGTTTCTTCTGCCTTTTGAACAGTGTTTTTGCTCTGTCTAAATTATGAAGTTTGTGATTTGTAAGGCGGCATCGCAAAATATTTTGCTGCCGATTTTTATGGCAATTTTTGTGAAACAATAACGTCAAGTGCTTCGATTTTATATGGCCAGGCGTGAAGATGGTTAAGCATTCTGTTTATGTTACATTTTACGGCCCCAATTTCGACTTACTCATACCCGAGCCGATTCGATTGCCACTTTTTGGGGACTTTAATGAGCTGCGACGTTTGTCTCATTGACTCCTTCTACTTGGCCTGGCCTAATCTGTTTCCGAACTAATTAGGCTACAAGCGAAAGAGAGCGGAGAAGGCAGATAAAACCGGGCAGCCAAAGTTCACATGCGTTTCACTGGACCTCTGGGCCTGGGTTTCTGCACCGATGTTTTGCGTTTCGTTTCGGTTTTAAGGAGCATTAATTTTAAGCACATTGACCAAAAACAGCGCCAGGTCAGCGGTGGAACAGTGGGATAGGGGAAAGGGAGCAAGGGGGCAAGAGGATCCATGACGATTGCGGTGCGATCCTCACGAAGCCGCCTTCAAAAGCTGTCAAGTTAACAATCCCCACAACACAGTCCCAGTCCCAGTCCCAGTCCCAATCCCAGTCCCAGGTTTCTGTTGTTGTTGGCCTGGCTGTTTCTGTGGCATCTCGACCAGAAACTCCAAGTCCGACTAAAGTTCCAGTTTGCCGCTGCGTCGCTGCTTCTTCTGTCGGTTAATGTCATTATCAAGATCGTTTGCATTTAATCTGCATAAACAAATCAAATAAAGTAAAACCCAGGCCGCGCAAAAGTGGCGCAGCATAGGCAGAAGTTAACTCTGACTTCTTCTCGGACTTCTGGCCTCCGGACTCCCAGCTCATCCCACTCTTCCCCACGCTGGGGATAAAAATTGTGTTTTAACTTAAAAATGTCCTGGATTTCACAAGATAACATCTTCAACAACCGTAATTACTCCAAATTAATGTAGATATTACGTGCAATGCTTAAAAATCTTTAAAATCTGTACGAGCTTTGAGAGGTATTGAGAAGTATTACAACTTTTCTCCCAGTGCATCCGTTCACCAGTTTCGTCCGTCAGTCAACGACGCGTTGGTAATGCGGTAATTGTTGCTGCCTTTGCGATGAGTTGTAGGCCGGGATGACCCAGCTTGCTACGGTGGAGGGTGGATGGGGGAGGATATCTCGGATTGGCGCTGGATCGGGATGAGGATTGGGATCGGGATCGGCTTGCGGATCGTCATCAGAAATCGGCAACGCACGCAGCGGCAAATTAAGTAGAACAGCAGTTGGCTGAAGTCGAAGACGACGAGGCTGCTGTTCTGGCTGAAATTCCTGCAGAACTAACAATATGAGGGAGATGTTTTTATATGCGGGAATACCCTGCATCTTCAGTGGGCTTGGGTAAGTCCGGCGACCAGTGAAGTTGAACTAAATTGTAAATTTAAGTACTCCAACTTTGTGATATGAATATTTATATACTTAACTGTAAGTTAAATAATTTAGTAAAAATATCAAACATTTATTATAAGTGTATATCGACTTTCTAAATGTAATGCCAAGTACTTCACGGGGCATTTCAGTCTGAAGATGGGGATCTCTACAGGTCCTCCGCCCGCTTTCTCCCTCCCACTGCCACCACCACCCCCTGCGATTCCCTCGCCCAGAAAGCCAGCACATGAGGACAGGGCCTCGCGATAATGACCACCTATAGAGCACACGCAGCAAGCCGAGGGAGAAACAGGCGGGCGCATGAAAAATCCAGCCAGAAATCGGAAAAGGGCTCGCTGGGACCTGCAAGTGCGACTGGAACTGAGGCTCAGACTGAGACGAGATGGAGATGGGGACTGGAACCTGCTCATGCTGAGAACTGCGAGCCGAGAGATCCGAGTTGGTACTTAGTTAAGGCCTTCTCGCTGATCGTCGCCGGCTGATTTTAGTGACGACCTTTGAGGAGGCGAACACCATGCACCATGCACCACACACCACACTCCATATACCATATACCATATACCATATAGAAACACAATACACCATACGCATTGGACGCGCCGTAGCACTTTTCATAATCTTAGAACAGGTCCCAGCAACTCGCTAAAATTGCACGTGAGTTTGGGGCACACACTTACACCGAAAAAAAGGGTTGTTTTAAACACCACATGGAATAAAAAGGATTTATTAGCTAATATATATTCAAAGCTCGTCATAGATATTAACTATTCGATGCTTAGGAATTTAACAATTTAGTCTGTATTTAATGTGGAATATAAAATACTACCTTCCCAGTGCTCAAAATCAAATACTGGCATTACGATCGAACCACGATCCATGCTGTGTGGCTCACGTTTGCCTCATAAGTTCCTCCGCAACACGGACCCACATCCCAGCCACATGGCAGAATCCAAATCCCAGACGCAGGCGCTCCCTTCCCCAAGAATCAGCAGCAGGTTAATGAAATGCGTTTTGGCCGGCGTTCCAATGATGTTGTTCTTGGCCCTCTTACAGTTCGACGAGCCATCCTTTGGCTTTATCGCATTCGTTCGCCTTCGAGATTTTGGCTGGGTTAATGTTTCAATATTGTCGAAAGCCGGGCCAAAGGATGATGATCAATGATTGTTAGCTTAGCGTGTGGCCAAGCTCGGGTAATAAGTTAAAGTCAGCGCAAGGGTAATATTTCTGCGGTCATGCTTAGGATACAAATTGTTTCGAATCGAACGTATTGGCCGTACGGGAACGGCAGGTTCAAAAGGTACGAGTATTTGGCCAAAAAGGAAAGCAACGTGAGAGGTCTCGTAGAGGTCGCGATAGCTTTATTAGTGGTCAAGTGTCCTCGCTGGGAATTTTTCTTAGGTAATTATTCAAAGTCATAAGAATATGATAAGCAATACTTTCAAAGGAAAGGTCAAAATATAACTATTTTGACACCTATCATATAGTTTAGATACCTTACGTCTTACCATTAGCTTTTAATGACCCTTAGCTAAAAAAACCATAAATAATATTTAAAATTTATATGATAATTGCCATGAAGTTCTAAGCGAAAGTGTTTTCCTGGTAATAAGGCTCTTTGTAGTTTTTAGGGAAACCGAAATTAATAAACCACTTTCCCCCTTTTGAAATACTACTCCAAGTTCCCTCCCACAAAATCAAAACAAAACCCAACACCGATTCCTGGAAGCGAATGCCTTCGGCTGCCACAGCAACCACTACCATATCCTGCCTATCTATGACTCATCAGCACCAAGCAAGACCAAATTCCCACTTCAGGCCCAAATACGAACGAATCTCTGCCTGCGGGCAATCTGTCAACTGGCGTCGGACGATCTTAGACAACATTGGCCCGGCCAAAAAAGCGAAATAAGAAAAACGAATCACAAACTACAACTCAACTGGGCAGCCGAGAAGTGGTGATCTCGGTGCTCGGAGCGTGAAGTGCGAAGTGGGAAGTGTGGAAGGAGCCGGAGCTCGGGGCGATTTACACCGCGTTACGCGTCCAACTCGGCGACTCGGATAGTGGGATAGTCTTGTCTGGTGACGATGAACTGCAAAGTGGGATTGGGATTGGGATTGGGATTGTGATTGGGATTGGGATTGGTACCCTGGGCTGACTTCTGCTTCTGTTCGCGCTTGGCGCTTTTGCTGTTTGCTCTGCTCGCGGCTATCAATTGCCCAAAAACGTTGCACAAATTGAAACGTTTGACTATATTTGGGTCAGCTAAAGTGATCGCATTAACAAGTCAATAGGAGTCCAGCATCCTTTTAGGGCATTGCACGTCAGCCAGTCAGGATGGTGGCCACTGGCCGTATACCCACTCCTTGGCTCTTTGGATGTGGATCTAGACGATGTCGCCGTTGTCGGGGTGTTGACACAAGCAGATTGATGTGTACTGGTTTCCCCCACACTGGCCAACTGGTCAAGCCCAGAGGTGAGCTCAGCGTGAGAACTGGGAGGGTTGGATGGGTGTGGGCCCAAGGGAGCTGCCCTCAAAATCCTGTCCAAGATGCCTGCATCTTGGATGGAGAGGGTTCGCTGAAAGGGAGTTGGTCCGAGGTGCACTTGATTAAATTAGAAGATTATGAATGCGGACAGCGATGCTAATTGGATGTCTTGCGGTTGGGATTATAGTGTTTGCTAGTGAATATCTTAGCTCAAACTAAACTGCCAGTTTTAAACGCATTAGTAGTGTAACAGAAATAGTTTGTCTATAAGTTAATGTGTAATGCTTCTCCTAAAAACATGGGTAATTTAAGAGTTGTGCCAAGTAATGAAACCTTGCAACCTGCTAGATCATAATTCAGGATTCCTCGCACCAAACCCCCATATTAAATATGTGGAATCTTGGCGAGAAAAGCTGGCCGGCGATGTAACCTTTAAGCCGTTTAATCTGACAAAGGAAATAAATAAAAGAATTAACATTTATTTTCAAGTACGCACACAAGTATGCGCCCACCTCCTGACCCTCTGTCCCTCTGCCCCTCCCCCTCAGTTCCTTCGTGCCACCACCAAGATGACGGCGAGATGAACCGCCAGCAGAACAGCCAACCGAAAACGCAGATACACCGACACACTGCGGCAGAAAGAGCCATGTCCGAAGCATTTTTGAAACATGCGAATTGCTTGTACGTGACACGCAACTGCAAAAGAAACAACCGGCCACAAGAAGAGGATAGGATTCGGGCTCTGAATCGGCATCGTCGTCGGGATGTGGATATGGCTGTAGATGTGGATGTGCATGTGGATCAGAGGATGCAGCAGGCACTGGCACCCAAGACGAGGCCGTAAAAACAGACGAAGACGACCATGTCCAGTCAACCACTTAGCCATGAAAGCGGTAACTACATGCAACAGATGAAGCATGCGCTGGGGCATGCAGCATCATCGGCAGCAGCAGCCTGGTCAAAAGCAAAAAGCCAGGCCGAGCCCCAGCCTGGCCAAGGTAAAGGTAAAAAGGTAGGCCCAAATGCAAAGGCAATGGCAATGGCAAAGGCAAAAGGTAATGTACTTGGAATGTGGTCGAGCTGCAGCAAGGAGCAGAAGCCACGGCAGACGCGGCACGTCGCCTTGGATCACACAGAGTGAACTGCGTCGGAAACAATGAGCACAGTGGGTGAAGTGAGGTTTCGAATAGAATTTTTGGTAAGAAATATTGATAAATAGTAAGCCACCTGTTTCGGAAAAAAAAACAATTAAACACCACACAATTCCCTCTATTTCGTGTATAAATATATATAGTGGATTACTTTTATTAAGTTCTGTGGTACGTTTTACCACCCTGATTATGCGACGCATCCCACTGTGCAGAGATGCTCAATGAAATTTATTTGGTGATGGTTGAGCGAAGCGTGAAGTTGACTGCCGCAGAAGCCCCGCCAAACCAGACGCTCGAACACAAAGGAGACTCCTCCTTGCAGATCCCTTGTCCTCCACTCCTTCGATGAACTCCTCCGCCCCCTTAGATTGCCCCATTCGCGATCATTTTAATCGCACAAATAATATGCCATGGTCTTAGCCAGAGTTTGCCTTGGCTCTCGAGCGGCGAGTAAAAATAAGTAAATACGAAATAATCGTTATGTGTGTTCCATATGCATTCCGGAAAAACGTTTTTATTTAGATTAACACAGACTTGAAATATACCCTTTAAAGCTATGGGAACTTTTAAAAATGTCCTTATTTGGAGCACAAAGTTTCTAGGGCTATACCAAAGGATGCGTGGAAATAGGCATTCATCCAAATTGTCCAAAATACCAGAAGTTTATACGGCAACATAGAACCTATATACCCTACCTGATTTCTGCGATCAGAAAAGAGGGCGAGAGAGCTCCCACCTTATCGCCCAGTTGAGATCAGAAAGTGTGTGACCGAGACTTTGACTTGGACTCAGGAATAAAAGTACGAGAATATGTACGATTATATGGGACTGCTTTGCATTTCTCGGGAATTTCTTTCGCCGGTCAACCTGTGCGCTTCGAAACAAGGGATCGGTGACCCCAATCGTCCTCTCTTTCACTTTGACACTTGTCTTGTGCGTCGGCGGTGATCCCAAGAAAATTACGCTAATTTCGCGATCCACTTACGTATTGAATGCCTTCGCTGGACGACGACTCCAACTCGGACTTGGTTGGGCCAGCATCTGGGATAATCGGCAGAGTTGAAAAGGCAATTACATGGCCTCAGACGAGTCGATTGTGGTGCTCCAATTTTCCTCCAATTTAATTGGCCTTTACACCAAACGCTTCTGCAGCAGGAGCAGCACGTCGCTCGAATCACTCAAATGTCACCATAAATTCCGCGCATGCGCACACATTGGTATGCCTATTTTTGGGATCTCTCTTCTTTCACTTGATCTTTCCCAGCGCTGTGTACCGCTCTTGTTACATATACATCCACATCCTCAGTGCCACGTCTGGTGATCTTTTGTTACCACTTTACCATGTGGCCAGGCAACTGTTTTGCGGGTTGGCGCTTACAAGATGCCTATTTTGGGAGTGGCGCCATTTTATGCGCACCACTTCCACCGGCGGCTCTCATTTACGCCGCCCCAAAATGTGGACAAGTGTGAATATCCAATTAGTGGGCTTCTGCCACAAATGGTCAGCGGACTCCCAAGTGGGTGGCAGCCAAGCATCAGACTGCCGCAAATGAAATCCGTTTGAAAAGGCTAAATTACATCGGTTTTTTTTTGAGTTATGAATACATCAAAGGTACTTTGTCATACATAAATCCAATTTTTTTTAGGAATTGCTTAACAAAATATTTAAAAAACGCAACGACTATATTAAAAAAAATAAATTAAATATGGCAAAATATTAATTATTAAAAAATAATGGACTGGTAATTAGATGTTATATAATTATCGCTTAGTTGGTCCACACCCAAATACGACGAGACTCGTGCCGGCAAGCAGGGGCTTGACTGATATCCCTTAATTGGTGAAAATGAAAATGGAAAAATTAAGACCCAGTCCCAAAAAATCCTTTACCCACCACGAATTCCATATTGGCTTTTCAACTCACTATTTATGCACCGCAACCAGCTACAGTTTAAGTCAAAATTACGCTTATTAGTGGCAATCAAAACGAAGCTGCTTGAGTTCAATATGGATCTCTATTAATCACCCAGTCGAAAGAGGCTGAGAGACAGAAACCGACCTAGAGACAGGGACACACATCTCGAACACGCCTCCGACCAAAGGAGTGCGATTATATCATACAAATTAATAGAGGAGTGCGGGACAGAAGGAGATATGACTCGATTGGACACGTACCGCTGGCAATCATGTTTGGCAACGACAACAGCAACGGCAATAGTTGCAGTGGCAATGGCAGAGGAGAATTGAAAGTAGACCCAACAAATTTGCACGCACCAAATGCAGGTGCAAAAACTATGCGAGCCTATTAATTAGATCATCGGGCTTATGGGCATGCCTGCGCCATATATCTTGTACCCGACGTCATCATAACGCTAACTATAAGCGGCACAAAAACGGAACCCGCATCATCATCGTCGGCCTCGTCCAGATCCCCGCCATTCACGAGCTGCGCAGTGGACATCGTTTGATCTTTTGCCAGCAGCGTGTACCCGAATCCCAACATGCACTTCAGCCCAAAGTCGCCGCACCAAACCCTGAGATGGGACCACTTGCACCATGTGGCGCCTGGCTGGAGACGGCCAAAACGACGGCGTTAGATGGCGCCTGCTCGGACCACTAAACGAACCGATTCGTTAATACCAAATGCGCTTAGAAGGTGACTGCAAAGCTGCTTCACATACTGCTTATACCTCGCCTCCCATCCATATCATATCTCTATTTTTGGGACCGACTAATTGAGTGATCTATTCAGCAGATGTACCTGCACGAATATGATCGGTTTATTTATGATAGTTTAATGACAGCAAATTATAAAAAATGTATTCATTAATATATAATTTACATATTTAAGTTTTCGCCACAGGACATTACCTTGTTGCGGTATATGAAATTTTTACTATGTTTTTACTTTCACCATGGATATGTACTATTTTGCTAATATTTGTTTTAAAAGGTATTCTACTACCTGTCAACTATCTATAAATCTATTTGTAGCGTTTTGATACTACGAATAGTTTAAAATAGTAGAGATTGTGGTTTCTAATTGAATTCCTGCTGCGACTAGACGATAAACCAACACAAAATAATGTGATCGTGGTTGAGTAATTATTTTGCTTAGGGAAATCGGCTAAACCCCCTTCGTCCATTTACCACATCAACAGATGGGAAATCCTTGCTAAGAATACACAAAATAAAGTAAAAGCTTCGGGTGAATAGACATTTAATTAATCTTCGCAGAGAGCTGGAACTTTGGTCTTTGTAAATTGCATTGCCAACTTTATTTACATGGCTGCCAAGAGGCATAAATTCGAAGTTTATGAGCTCAAAGATTTATAGTGCACAAATTATAGGAGCTTAAAACAAGTAACCATAGCAATCCAAATAAATTTGTTTGTAAATACAAAAGTTTATAGGATTTAAGCTGCTAACAATTGTTTGTTAATTTAATTAGCTTAAGTATATAAAAGTTATCGCTACCTTATGGCTTTTTTTTGTGCAATACTTAACCCACAACTATGCTTACAAAATAAGTGTATAATTCCTTTCCTTACGGTCATTACGGGCAACAAAATGCGAATTATTCAGCTGGATTCGTCATTAAATGGAAATCGGTTAATAGCATTAAAATATTTCGGTGTATTTCAAGACGTTATACTGACGAACGCTTCATGTTTGTATCTCGCAGATTTCCAATTTCGAGGCCCGAGATTTCCAATTGATATTTGTCTGCCAAAGCCGGCGACTGGGGGAATCTCCCAGGCCCAGACGCTCGGCTCATAAATTGATAAAATAATATTTACACAAAGTAAACGCATTGAAAACAGTTTAAACAATAATCGGTAAGCGACGATCAATAAATGCAACGAGCAACGGATGGCTCTCCATCTCCAGCCAGCTCCTTCCGCCTCCTCCAGCCATATTCACATCTTGCCATCTTGCAGTCATCTTTCTCTTGGCAGCGGCAACTTCTCACGCAGTTGTGTGGAATTTTTATACCCGTTACTCGTAGAGTAAAAGGGTATACTAGATTCGTTGAAAAGTATGTAACAGGCAGAAGGAAGCGTTTCCGACCATATAAAGTATATATATTCTTGATCAGGATCAATAGTCGAGTCGATCTGGCCATGTCCGTCCATCTGTCCGTCCGTCTGTCCGTCCGTCTGTCCGTCCGTCTGTCCGTCTGTCTGTCTGTCCGTCCGTATGAACGTCGAGATCTCGGGAACTACAAAAGCTAGAAAGTTAAGATTAATCACACAGACTCCAGAGACATAGAAGCAGCTCAAGTTTGTCGATTCATGTTGCCACGCCCACTCTAACGACCACAAACCGCCAAAAGCTGCCACGCCCACACTTTTGAAAAATGTTTTGATATATTTTCATTTTTGTATTAGTCTTGTAAATTTCTATCGATTTGCCAAAAAAAAACTTTTTGCCACGCCCACTCTAACACCCATCCTTCGCACTTTTTCTAGCTGAGTAACGGGTATCGGATAGTCGAGGAACTCGACTATAGCGTTCTCTCTTGTTTTTGCCTTGACTCATTTAAGTTTTTCTTAATTTTTCTTCTCGACAAAACCGGCGAACGCACCGCGTTCGTCGATACTTACTTCTGGTTAGCTTCTGCGTCGTTTTTCGAAAGTTCAACGTCTACAAATCTTTCAAGAAATCAACCAATGATTCTCCTCCCCGGCTTAGTCTTTCACCTACTACTTTGCGTGGAAAGAACTGAAATCGAAGTTGCATTCACTCAGAGAAACATTGATAATAGGTTTAAGTGTATTAATTTAATAACTTCTTAGGCCAAGGAAGATAGTAATACATGGTACTATGGTCTGCAGTTTTTCTAATTATGAATTAGTTATCATCATAATAATTGTAATTGTATCAGATTTTTTTCGATTATTCCGAATTATTTACTAAAATTCAAGACTTTTGTTTTTTTGATGCCAATTAATTTTTCTTAATTTAATGTTTTTTAAGCCCCAGTTTATGTATGTATAGCTTTGCTTTTTCATTTAATTTTCTTAAATATTACTCTAAAAGAATTAAAAGTGGAATGTATAGCTTTTTCACGTTATTACACCCTTTCTACTTACAACGATTTTTTATGAATTAAACTCAAAAAAAAAGCCTATAAAACGCTCTAGGTTGTATTGATTTCTGGAAGAGTTTTCAGTCCCCTCAACCTGTCCCTCTTGGACAAGCTTGTGTTTTAATTACACGCAATGTTGTTGCAGGGCCAAGACCATTGGCCGTTGGCCACAAGTTCCTCAAACTCTCTGCCGGGGCTCCTCCGATCCACCAGAGATGCACTTGCACTTGCCGTCGTTGTTGTCATCTTCTCCTCGAGTGTTGTCCCTCCTTCTTTGCGTTTAGCAATTAGAGTCCGATGAAGCGTATTCCTTATTTTTATGCATTATCGACTTAGTGCCATCAGGGAGGTTGCGGGTGTGCGATGCCAGTAAATCTCAGAAGGGCCTCGCTCTCAGGCGCTTAAGATTGCAGTTGACTGTGGTGAGTCGCTCTTTCCGGTTACCGCCAAAAGCTGATCGCAAGCATTGATCACTTGCACGCCAGTTGCGTTCCTAACAAAGGCGAACTACAGTAGACTGCCGGTAACTAGAACTGCCTGATTTAGTTTAGTTTAAGAAATAGACTCTGTGACACTGGCTATTGGATGTAATCTTTCCACACTGGTCACACTGCATGGTATTAATCAAACGGCTGGCTGACTTAAAGGATAACAAGAAGAAAGGGATAATAAACAAAACTCAAGGCAGTCGTTCGGTTTCCAATTGATAAAAAGATCAACGTTTCCAACTTTTTTAAAGGGTTGAGGTACAGATGCCCGACTGTATTTACGCGAAAAATAAAAATAACTGAAACTTGTTGACATTATTGTCGTTAATTTTAACTGGCATTGCCGGCCAAGCCGCCAATGGCAATGGCAAAAGTCAATGCCGGGACTTGTAAATCCTATAAACAAATGAAAGACAAACACAAGTCCGAGACGAGACAAAGCCTATCAGCCGGAGGAGTGAAGACCCGGATCGGTTCGGCTCGGTCTGGATTGGATCCTTCTGAGTCGCTCACCCGTTGTCTGGGCAAATGTTAATTTTGTCTTTTGCCAGTTAAGCGTGTGGATTTTTTAATTAGTCGCATCGTCGTCCAAGTGATTTATGGTCCAGCATAGCTTGCCCAGCCGAGCAGCCACATTCTGCACTTTGAAGAATTGGCTAAGCTAATAGGCGCTAAGGAGAAGGCGCTGAAGGAGTTGGAGTCGCAGATGATAAAGTTTAAGATGGAGAGATGGATATGACCGTGGGGCTGAGCAAAAGGTGCTGCTGGCGGGTTATGAGAGAATGTGATGTCGCTTATGGAATTTCAGCATAACCGCCTGCTCTGTTGATATAGTCAACGCGCTTTTATGGCCGAAAGCTGGAAGTTAAGAGCCCAATGCCAACAGCAAACAGCCAACAGCGAGCAAGTGTAGGTCCGGGTAATGAGCTGACATTGAACATGTTGGGCATGTTAGAATTTGCCGCTTGATGGCAGCTCAGAAATAAGCCATATCTTGTGCGATTTATGCCTCAAGTGGGGTCAACTATGCGTGAGTCGCCAATTAAAAAATGTGGCGCACTAAAAGAAGTGTCCTTACCATGTTTTATGCAGAGATCTGCTGGGTAAAATACATTTTAAGAGCTGAAAGTTATACAACTTGTGAAGCATCCCAAATTAAAAAATTGCAATTCTAGTGCAAAGGTTGTAGAGTAAACTGTTCCCAGATTTAGATAAAGAAAGGCATCCAACAACGGCCCCCGTTTTAGTGAGGCCAAAAACACAGTGTTTTAATTAAGCCTAACAAAATTCTGGTCATTCCAAAGTGTTACAAGCACAGCAGGAGTTCCAGCCAGTGGATCATGTTCGAAAACATAACTCCATCGCATAGCACCCAAGCTCAAAGCTCGCAAAAAGAATCCGCAAATCAGAGCTCCTAACCATATTTGCCAACTTAACGATTGCATCAACATTTCTGCGCTCACTCGTTATAGTTTTCGTCGGGGGTCTTATGACAATGTCTTGTCCGCGGAATGCTTTAAATGCACTCACGCAGCCGGTAGAGCGATTTTAATTCAGTGAAAACCATTTGATGGAATTTCGACAGGGAATTTGAAATGACCAAACACCTTCTGGCTTCATCTTAACACATCGTAAACTACCCGCCGAGAAACTAGTCGCTACATAAATCAAACTGCAGCTGCTGAACCCGGGCCAAGACCTTTACTCTCACTTTTCCCCGTTCCAGCTGATTCAGCTGATCCATCCGAAGAAAAGGCGGAAACAAGAAGCGCGGGCGTATCTAAACATGTCCGGCATTAATATGCAAATCGATGGACCCATCATAAAACGAAGTAGAAAACACACCAAAACATCTTCGATATGTGTCACTGTGTCGATGTGCGTGAGTGTGTCCGTCCGAGTCCGACTTGGCTAACAAAGTGGCAAGAGCCAGTTTTGGGATGCAAGAAGCCTCTTAGAGGAAGGTGCGTGATGGTAGTAAAATACAATTAAGCTTGGTGAAAATCTTTAGAAAGCATGGGAGGAATTCTAGCTTACAACATAACTGGTAGGCGACTTTCATAGCATGCATATTATTTATTGGATTTTTGCTTATGTTAAGTTTGTGGAAATTACAATCGAAGCTGAGAAAAAATGTTGTATAACCATCAAGAAAGAAATGATATAAAGAGAAATCTTTAAATAAACATATAAAAAACTGCATTTTTATATGTTATTATATTAAATATTAAAAAGAAGTCAGCAATTAAACAATCTTTTCTGCTATCACGCTATCATCTCTACACAGTCCCCTGCCAGCAGTCGAAATACAGAACGAAAAGCAAAGCGGACCGGACCAAGCCAAACCGAACTGCCCCATCAGGGACAGCATCTTAAGCTCATTTGTCACATAAAAATCATATATGTAATTTGCTTGACATCCAAAAGTGGACACCGAACGTCACGCGCCGGTGCAGCAAACGCCTCCATATTGGTGTAGGCTTTTGGCCAAGAGAAAGGTTCGGGATGCGGAGGCTGGAGCGTTGAGGAGCTGGGAGCATGAAGCAGGGAGCAGGGAGCAGGGAGCTGAATGCTGGGAGCGTTCACGGCGATGATGGCATCCAGAGGCGTCCAGCTTCAAACTTTGTGGCGCATGCGTTTTGGTGTCTCGTCGAGTAAGCGTTTCCTTAAATTAGCTGCACTTTTGAGGCACCATTATGTGCCGCTCGCCCAGGCACTTGATGTGGTGTCGTTGTGGACTTGGACTCGCTCCTGAGAGCCGTCATCTTCGTCATCATGGCCATTTTTGGGTGGGCATTAAGTGCCGGGCTCTCTGATGGAGTGTTGATGCCAGCCGAGGTCAGTTGGTAAGAAATTTATAGCTTCGCAATGTTTGCATGATGCATGGGGCAGCAATACCCCAGCATTTAGGTGGGCGCAATTGAGTTGGATCATAAAGTGCCACAAAAGGGAAATTACCAAGAGTCATCTCATGGCTAGCTTTTGTCAAGAGCAATTTACGAAGCAGATGGAATGAGAATATTTCGGGTAAGAATCAAGCATATTAATCAGTTTTGGGGTGCTCTCAGAACGGTATGCCATATACCGAGTGGGAGTTCCCAAACTAACGCCATAATGCATCGGTACAAGATACAAATTTACGACAGAATTGTGTAGCCTCTTGCTGCAATAGAATTTTTAAATTAAATATTTTTACCTTTTCAAATCATTTGAGCTTTAGAACTTAATTTTCGTTTATATCTCCAGACATTAGGAATTTCGACAGTAATAAGATTAGAGATATGCTCAATCAATTATCCATCTATTTTCCACTTGACCGGCAACTTGCAACTCTGGCCAGCTTCCTTGCTGCACCTGGGAGAGTGAGGATGAAGAAAAACCAACTCTTACTCTCTCGCATCCGGTTCCCAGCGAGGGGAATACCTTCGGTAGAACCGTTTAAGCAATCCATTTAAACAACTCGACACTTCAAAGCGAAGCTGCTGAATGTCTATCTGCGCTAAATGGAAAAGCCCTCAACGGCTTAGGCAAACATTTGCAATTACAATTTTAGCATATAATTGCAAACATGATAAACACTTTTATCTGCGGCTGCTGTTCACTCTCGGTTCTCCACAGCAATGGCAATCCGGCAAACCGACTATGCGATTCAATGCAATGCCATGTAATGCGAGGCCACGTCGAGGCAAACCTGGTCGGTCTGCACTCGGGCCACTCGGGCCAGAAGCAGGACAGGAGCGAGACCAGGACCAGTCTGGCCACAACTCACGCAGCACAAGCAGCACCAGCAGCAGGTTAGCCCGAGCTGCCAAGAAGAAGCGTGTCGCCAATTCGTGAGGTTTACCTAGAAAAATGTCGCGACAATTGTGCCCGCAAAAAGGAAAACCAAAGTGAACGAACAAAAGACAAACGACAGTAGTAGCCTCAGAGATGAACTCATGGCTAGAACTAGAAGTGGGATCGCACATAGAGAATCGCAGTAAAAAAATTAAAAACTATTTTTTGTCCATCTTTTTGTGAAATTATCATTTTTTAATTGTATTTTATCACCTAAACTGAAGTTGAACTTATCTACCTATTTAAAGCAGCTAATCTTTGAAAAATGAAATGATTAATAAATGTAAAATAACACTTTTTGTTTTTCATAGCTTTGCTTGAATACATTTCATGACCGGGCTCCAGCCAGCTACTTTTAGCGGCTCCGTCAGCGATGGAACGACTTTGGAGCTAGCGGAGTATGCAATTGAAATTGAAGAATTACGCGAAGAATGTCAGCGAACATAGTAAATGTTGTACACATGGCCCAGCCCGCTGGCAGTGGATCCCGATCTGGCCAGAGGGTCGCATATATTATGGCCGGTTTTCAGGACGGGATGGGGATGGGGCTCATTCTCCTCGCAGTGCGGGGAATTGTCACTGGCAGTTAAGTGATCTACAGCTGATCGGAGGAGTCGTGAAACGAGTGGCTAGCTGGAGAGGTAGTAGCTGGAGCATCCCCCGCCATCAGTTGTTGCCTTGATTCTGTGGCGGCATCTAAATGAACTAGAGATCAACTGGGTTTTAGTAGCCTTAGCCTCATTACGAATGGAAATGATGATGGACAATAATGACGCGACAACAGGAAGTCCAAGTCGTCGCTGCAATGCCGACGACAAGTCGTCAACTTTGGTCGATTCCTCTCCATTTTGCCGCTCCATAGGATTGCGATTCAACTGAATGAAAAGTCCCAGTCGGACGCGAACTCAAACTGGAACTGGGCTAGTGCATCGTTAAATTGATTTGTGTGTGATCCGATCCGCATAACTAGTTTCCGATGCCTGAGAAAGCTCTGCTGTTCTGCCGGCCACAAAAACGAAATAGCTTCTGTTACAATATTTGTTTGAATATTTCAGAAATGCCACTTAAATGCCAGACTTCAGATTCAGCACCGCGCTTCCGTTTATGGTAAGTTCTTGGTCTTATCATTGTCATAAGAGAGTTGTAAAGAATCCGGCCAATGTTAATGAGATGGGAATAAATCAAGTTTTATGGCACTGAAAGGCAGACCTGTACAAGCAATACCCCTTGCCATCCGGCAAATGAAGGAACAAATTTACGACAATTCGAAAATTGGCTGCCGTGGAGAACGGTTTAATTCTATTGCCAGGATTGTCATATTTTCGACAGGCCGACAATGGGAAAATGCAGCCAACACCCGCAACTTTCGGGCGCTAGTACCGTTTTCGACCAGTTTGCCCTGTCCGCCTGGCAATAGAAATTAAAGTTAACAAATTTCCGACAATGTTTGGACATTTTTGCAACAAAACGCCAACATAAAGCCAGAACAAAGCTGCAACAGCCGATGACGCCGAGTACCGTAATTGTGGCTCTTTCGGGTTCTTTGTCCGCATTCAAAGTTGTCAGATAAATGGGGAACAGCCAGGAGAGAGCGAGTGCACAAGCGGGAAGAGGTAAGTACACTTAAAACAATATCTATGCCTCCGAAGTCTTGATGAAAAAAAGGAAGCCTTGGATCCTTTGGTGCTCTGCAATACTTGCAATCTTTTTTACTAGTCTATATTCATATTCGCGAAATAAAAAATTGTTAATAATAATATCCTATAATTTTAACTTTCAATGGGATCTACACGCCCATAGTAATTACGCTTTAGCAGATCCGAGGAAGCTAATCGGTAGACTTAAAACTTAATGGATAAGGTAATAGGGTGTAAAGTTTTATAAAATTTAGTTTAAAAAAAAGGATTTTTAAAGAGTAATATGTGTTTAAAGTAATATTGTGTTTAGACTAATACTTTGTGTATATTAATATAAGCAATTGCTATTTACAATTTTAACTAACCATTTCTAAAAATGTTCTGAGTGCAGTCCTATTAAAGATCGCTTAGCTGACAATGCAACCCTAGGTAGCCGTTCCAGCTTCTTTCCATCAGCCAACGCAGACGCCCCAAAGGCCTAAAAGTTGCCGCCAACTTCCAATTGCCAAACATTTCTGGCCCGTCCACTCCTTACCCTTCTTTTCTTCGCGGATTTCTTTGGGATTCGGCGGATTGCAGGAGGAGTCTTTGACTTCGTAGAGTTAAGTTGTCGTCGCCGTTGTTCGATGAATCGTGATTTTGTCAATTGGGGCTCAAATTTTTTGTGCTCGGGTTCCTTTGTGAATGTGGAAATGTGGCACGTTGGCGTGGTACTGGGAATCGTAGCTTGGGTGTGGGAAAGGCAATTAGAGCGATGGAAAGTGCCGTCTAGTTCTAAATCGAATGGGAACAGAACATAAGGAATCCACTTACAAATGCACCATTCTCCATATAAGATGTACAGTTCTTAGTATTACCTTAGTATTAATATTTGGTAAATGATTCATCAAAATTTATACCCGTTACTTGTACCCCAGAAGAGTATACTAAAAGTATGTAACAGGTGGAAGAAGCGATTCCGACCCTATATAGCATTAATATATTTTGGATCAGATTCACTTGACGAGTCGCCTGTCAGTCTGTCTATGTGACTTTCTATCCTAATGAACGTCGAGATCTCAGAAACTATAACAACTAGAACTCTGATTGTCCGCCATACTCCATAATATGTCCTATGGGAAGGAAAGCGCGAAAACATGTTCTATATGCACTGAGAGCCATGAAACTGTTACCTAAAATGAGTAAAACTTGCATTTTTACAACGACTTAAACCTGACACACGAAAAACAATCGACAAAATCGTGGCCGACTGTTAGTTTAAATAAACAAAACAGTGACTGATGGAAGGCGAGATTTTAAATCAAATATTGAAGAATTATGGTTAAAGTGAAGAGACCAAAACATACATAAGCTAACACTTTTTTAGGAACTCTGAAATTAAGCAGCACTTGGCCAGAATGATCACTGATCACACAACGGAACGGTTTTCGGATTGTTTGCCTTTGACAAACAGAAAGGCAAAAGGGAGAACAGAAACAAATCCCAAATAAATCAACACATGCCACAAATGTATAAAAGATGTGAAGGCACCTCGACTGCGGCTGCAGGCCTCATAATCATATTGATGTATTACAATAGTTTGTGGAAATACCAACTCAACTCGGCTCTTTCAGTTGTAAAAAGCGCTCGTAAAATCTACAAAAACATGGCTGAGAATGCGCCCAACAGATACAAAGGCCAAATGAGCTGGGGAATAAAGAAAGCCCGACCCAGAATGTCTTGGCCGACAGATAAATAATGGAAATGCATACTAATTGAATGGTGAGAATTCTGTTGAGTCTGCGTTCTAAGCGCTGCCTAATTATTTGCACTCCAGAGATCTCAGATTGCATCTCCTCTTGTTTATGTATCATCATCTGAGCGGGTTCCAGCGCTATCAGCATTTCAACAAGATGTTAATTATGATGGAGATGAGTGTGTCGGCCGAGTCTAATTGCGTATGTCAATATATTTGGGGCTTTCAGCTTTGTGTGATGGTTTCTTTTTTTTAGCATTTCTTCTTTAATTGATTTCAATGAGTCGATAATTACCGGAGTAAAGCGCCGTTCACATCAGCAAAAGGAAACAACGACGAAACCGATATTAATGAAATGATTTCTCATAATTAATGAAATTTAATGCAGACCCAGAAATCAACGTTCAGCTCTCAGCGCTGAACAGAAGTTCCCACATCATTAATAAAAAGTAAAGCCCAAACCAAGAGACACACACGATGTGGCCCCTTGGCGCTATCAAAAGCTGAAATTCAAACGAACTCGAGCAGCAGATACAGAGTTACAAATGTATCTACAAGTCCTTCTTATCGCTGGCTTGTTCTTTTTGGGTTGCCTTGGTGTTTGCTTTGCTTTTTGCTCTTTGGTGAAAATAAATTATAAACAGTTCGGAAATAAAGTCAAACGTTTTGTCCGCTGTCCATTTAGTGGAAATTTATTGGCCTGGAATGTTAGGGCGCTACCTGAACGAAGACTTTGATCTACGGCCAGATTAAGCTGCATACCCGGGCATAACCCCTCAGCAGCTTCACACTCTATTAGCTGCAGCTGAGCAGCCACTTTTCTATCGATCGGTTGCATCTTAAATACTTTATCGATCTCATTTGCATAGTCCAGAAAATAGATAAAGCCTATATCTACTGAGCTTCTCCAGTTGCCTTGCCTCAAAATGTTCTCAGCTCATAAAGTTCCATAGTGAATCATTGTCAGTTCATGGCCCCTTCCTCCGGTTTCCGAGTCCCAAAGACTCAAACTCCAGCCTGGAAGCTCCGATCTTTGTGGCTTGCCTGCATTTCATTTATTGTGTAATTCCCTTCAATGTACTGTGCTTGCCACGGATTTCTTGTCTTCGCTTTTGAATTTGATTCTTGATTTTATGTCAGTTTATTTATGATAAGATGAACCTTTTTCTCCTTTTTTTTATTTTTTTCTCCGTCTTCGTCTTTGCCTCGCTCTCATTTTTTAGTATTTTGTTTTGGACCCTTGCCAAAAAAAGGAGTTTGGTTTCTCTAGTTCTCACTCAGTCTCGCTGCATGAATGAATAGATGAATGAAGCTCATTAAATTATGGATAACTTATGTATGTGAGGGGCTGGGAATCTGCATGGAAAAGATATTGAAATATAAGTAGGATGCACTGGGAGATATTAAGGGGGTATCAAGCGATTTTAGCGTCTGATAAATCTATAAGAGGATAAATATTTCTTTGATTTATTTATTAATGATTATAAAAGGCATGCTTATTTTAAGACCATTCTTATTTCCCCTCTCAATACATATTGCAAGTCATGTTTAATAAATGTATCGTTTAAAAATATTTTTATTACTTGCATTTCGTAACCTTTCAGCTTGCATTTTCTCGCACTGCACGATTTATATATCCCCGAATAAAGGCCTTCTTCGAGCAAGTACAAAGCTACAATTTCCGATCATGAGACGGCCAAGACCATTCAAATCCTCGAGCAACCGCGGCTTACTATTTTGGATTTCGAATCGGAGCGGAGATTTGTGTGCTGTTGCTTTGGCTTCTTTTTTACAGCAGATTTTCAAGATCAACAACGCAGCGTCACGAGAAGAGATGAAAAGCGAGATCTTTTATGGCGATTAGTGCAAGACAATGAATGCACGATGGATTCGAAAAAACTGACAACACAGAAACAGACAAAAATAAAAACTAAAAATAAAAAACTAAAAAGAACATTTTCTAACCGGAGCGACAGAGACGGAGACAAACCAACAAGAATGAGAACAAGTTGTTGTTCTTTTTTCTTACTTTGGTTATATTTCGTTTTATGAGAATTGAGCCAAACAATTTTCAACGCGCTCAGACAAAGGCATAAACGTCTGGGACACTTCATTTTGTCTTTTATATTTCTTCCTTTTTTACGGGCTTTTTAAGGCAATATTACTGTCAACGAGTGTTCTCATTGCTTGTGTGTATCCAAACATAATTGAAATGCCTCCTCAATGGGTTAATTTGGTGTGGAGCAAGGGGGTTATGGTAAACACAATTAGGTGCCAAAAAAAGAACGAGAGAAGATCTCCACTTATGGGCATCTCCACACGGGCCAAGATGAAATGACAAAATCTAGAGTAAACCAACTTGATAAACAAACAAAGTGGACGATCATCGACGATGGTCTGTTTGGGGCCCAAGTGTACGCCACGACCTAACATAATATTGTTTTAGTGCATTTTAATGGTCTAACCACTCGAGATCATCGGCCCGATGCATCTTTGCCGCAATTGTCTTTCTGGTAAGCGATACGCCACTGCACCATTACACCATTGCACCATTGCCCACCGTGGGCTCGATTTCCCCTCATGCTGGCCTAATGACTCGCCAGTTTGAATGCAAAGCTTACACTAGGCTGAACAATTGTTTCTAATGGCTGGGAAGCTTTTCACTTGGCCGACCTTGCACTTTCATTTAAACGCCTTTTCTTGAAGGACGCTTTATTTATCTTAAATAAAATGGATTATCTTACATAAAATGGACTTCCCTTTTGAATTGAGTTCTAATTCACCGCTGAGTAGTAAGAGTAAACACATGTCCAGATTGGGTCCAGCATCACGGCAATCTCTTCTACACATTTCGCATTTTCTCGCAGTGCAGAGCTGCTTAATTAGGCAGCTTCGGCGACGAAGTGCCGACCTGGACGCCGTCTCGTCGCTTATTTCTCCTTTAGTACCGCCGCTCAGTTAGTAAATCAGACAGATACGCACTAGGCGGGCAGGCAACTTCATTAACAGCCTCTCGGCCGGGCTGTAGGCCGTTTAAAAAGTAGAAATAAAGTATTATTTATGATTATTGTGAGAATTTCACAATGGCATGCGAGAATTTATTGTTAATGTTCTCCAGCTTCACTCGCAACGTTGCGCGTTGAGTGCGGAGTGTGAGATGTGATTTCTATTGGATGCAGCACAGTGGTGTCATTTTATGCACATTATTTTCTAGTTACTATGTCGCACACATGCTGATTGAGGCTCGGATAATAAGCCAGTAAATGGGAAGTTGGTTTAGAAATCTGGCTCTGCAAGACGAAGAAAACAAGAATTTGAAGAACAGCCTATTCATTTTATGACTAAACCTACTAGTCGTGAAAATAATTGTAAATTAATATTTAAAATACAAATTTATTGCTTTTTAGTGCTTTAGTGCATACCATTTTAAATACCTTTTCTTAGTTTGGAAATATGTTATTTGAAATTATGAAAGAAGACTTCAAATTGATGCCTCGATCCTTAATTTAACTTTTCTATTTTAGGCTTATACTCACCCTATGTTTTCCACTGTACTTCTATGTTAACAGCCTTCAGTTGAAAGGCAGCGGAGACAGCTGAGAAACCCACTTTTGTGCTTTCTGGCTTTACATATTCCGCTTAAATAGACTTTTTCTCCGCAGTGCTACAGCCGTAAATATTTATTCCTGGGTTTCTTTCTTGGCTGATTATTATTTGTCTGTTTTGTGGTACTTGTCTGCTATGAAGTTACGATTAAAACAGATTATTGACGCCAAAATAGGAGCTGTTTAACAATATAAAGAAAAGGCAACCTAATCTACTTTTGTTTGGGGAACAATTGATAACTGATAAGTTCCAAAGAACTTCGATAAAATAAACGCTTTTTAAGGAATGTCCCTGCCAAACCCATTCCCCATTCAATTAAAAACATTTGTATTTAGAATTCATTCATAAAAATGTTTTTATTTTTTTTTTTCATATTTTTTCCTTTGCACTTTTTTTTTGTCGGTTTTTTTTTTGTGGCTTTTTGCTTGCCTGGTTTTTTGTTTAATTCATTTTTTTTATATTACTAAAAAATTTCATAAAATTGTTTATACTAAATCGTAAGTACAACACTAAATTACAATTGTATGCAAGTAACTACTATTCTTATGGGTTTTTCTGTTTGTTTCTTCTGGTATAAATATTTTATTTTTTACGGTCGTATTAACTTTTTACAATTTTCTCTCGAATGTTTGTCTAATTTTTTTGTTTCCTTTTTCGGCTTTTTATATGCAATAAAAATATAAATTACTAAAAACGACTATTTAAAAATTAGATATTTATAAAAAATATATTTGTGTGTGGCTTATATCGGAGAACTTTATGTACAAAATTGGATGAGAGAGCTGAGGAGCAAACATATAAAAATATATACTGTGTAGGATTTATCAGATAAGTAGCTGCACAGTTCGTTTCTAGCACTTTTACAACTAGTTTTCAATTCTTTACGCTAACGAGGAACCATTTGCAATTTAAGAGTAGTTTTATTGATTTAATTTTGACATTTTGGAATTTCGCAAACAGTTTTTGCGTCTTCGTGCTGCACATTATCTGGTTTTGTCTTGGTCTTCGGTTTTGAGATCAAAATTAAATTGTATAACCTTTAATGCGTTAATAACAAAAAATTATAATAATAAGACTATTTGGAGACTTTGAAAAAACACGAATTTTCACTTGTTCTTTAGTTGTGTATATTGTTTGTATATTTCATTCACTTTTCGCTTATAATTTTTGTTTTTTTTTTCCAATTCAGTTTTTGAGTTTTCATGAAATTTGATTGTTTGTGACTTACAATTTATAAATTCAATACATTTCGTTTACAGTTAGGCGCTAACTACAAATATTATTGACTTTATCGCTGATAAATGCTCCAAATCGGAATAGGCCAAAAAAATATAATAGGGTTTGTAGATGGACAAATTTAAAAAATAAAGATTAAAATAATAAGTTTAAAAATCGAAAAAAATAATTGGGTGTAGGGTAAATTAGAAGTACTTAAAATAGAATCACTAAATGTTTTGCTTGTCTTCGCATGTTTGTTTGTTTGTTTGTGTAGGGTCTTTAAATTAACATTAAGCTAAGTTTAGTGTCTTCGTTTACTACATTTACATATACATAGTTAGAAACTAAATAGTCGAGATAGTGTCAATTTATGTAGTTTTTTTATGTGGCTTTTCATCTTTTTCTCTTATCCATTTCGTATATCGATGTGAACTATGAGTACTATATACAAATCGCCCGAATCAGCCGACTGCCTTGCATAGAAAAGCAGCGCCATCTCGGGCGGCGTCAATGAGGAGGTTTTCTTTCAATCGTTTTGTCATATGTTTACACATACGCGTAGGCTACGGCTACCATTAATATTTACAATTTATAGCGAAAAATAGATTAGATTGAAGCAGATTTTTCAGTAACATGCAAAACGTCAAAACGTGTGGAGAGTCGTCTCTTCGACTCTGTCGTCCAGTGGTTCTTGGTCTTTGTCTAAATTCTAGTAAGCAATTGGTCAAGTCATTTTTCTTTTGAGGGATATGAGGTTGTCATAAACAAAAGGTTTTCAATTTTGATTGGTTGACTTTATGGTATACAACTTTAGGCTTAGGGCAGTCCATTGGAATATTCAAGGGTGCAAAATCAGTTTCCCGTTTGCTGTATCGATCGAGTGTATCATTGGTTTTTAAGAATTTTCAGTATTTTAAAATGTATATTCCAAATGTATAGTTTTCAATTTAATAATTCCTAAGATCGCATTTTGTAAAATCTTTAAAAATGTTCCTGCTAGGTACAATGATGTCTCAATCGATCAAAGCGGATGGGTCACACCTTTGCTAATTACTATACAAATTTTGTAGGGAGTTTTCGAGTTATGCCTGTTACAGATTTTTCATTTTTCGTGACTACTAAACTGCTTCAATCAACAACAACATTTTGGCGTCTCTCTCACATTTTGAACCCAACCCAGTCTTTTCTTTGTGTGTGTGCTGCCCGGATTTCCCAGGATTTCCGGATTTTTGGAGTTACATATGCGGAGTGCCGCAGACCACGGATCGCTGTTGTTGCGCCGTCCCCGCTCCGCTTCCCGCTGCCGAAGCTGCAGCCATTAGTTGGGATGAACAGGCTCCAGCCACTCCCGCCGCCGCCAACGAGGGCCAACGCTGGCTACAGTAGGATCCCTCGCCTAATACGGAGATCCTCTTGCCCTCTGCCGCTCCCGGTCCTCCTCCAGACGCTCCCTTGGCGGAGCTGCCTGCCGGTGAACCGCGGTGCATGAGCGTGGGATCGGTGTTGAGTTGCTTTTGCGACTTGGCTCTTTGTAGCGGAGCCACACAAAAGTCAGAGTTTGCATTGTTGTTATCCGCCACCGAGGCCACGTATCCGCCGTACATGAGACACTCATCCGCCGCTGCGGCCGCCGCCGCTGCTGCTGCAGCTGAGGCACAAATGTTGTTGACCGACTTGTCCCAGGTGTTTTTGATGATATTCGGGTTGCCGCCATCGAAGGTGAGACCGCTGTTGCTGCCAGTTTTGCCGCTCAGAGAGGCTGAAGCCAAAGCTACACCCACCGCACTGCCATTGTGATGCATTGTGGCCACCGCATTCTGCTCGTTCTGCTTCCTGGCTTCCGCGTCGTCCTTTTCCTGAGCGCGCTTACGCTTGCGCTTCATGCAGAACACCACACATGCCGCAATAACCGCCACCAAAGGCATTGCAACTGAGAAAACAGCAATTAGGACTACCTGGGCATTGGTCAAACCATCGGCTCGCGCTTGGGTGGTGGCTCCATATTGGTGGGCGTCGAAGGTCACCGAAGCGTAGGACTCCTCGTCGCACTGCTTGCCCCTGAATCCATTGGCACACACACATTCGAACGAATTGACACGGTTCATGCAGGTTCCGCCATTATGGCAGGGTCCACTGCTGCACTCATCGATGTCCACGGAGCAGTCCTTGCCAGTAAATCCCGGACGACAGGTGCACTGGTAATCGTTGTTGAGATTCAAGCAGGTTCCTCCGTTGGCACAAGGTCTGATGAGGCACAAGTCAACTTTGCTACTGCAGTGGGTGCCATGGAATCCGGGAACACATTGACAGCGATATTGGTTGACCATATCTATGCAGGTGCCTCCGTTCTCGCACTGGTGGCCAAAACAATCGTCAATGTTCGTCTCGCACCTAGTTCCCGAAAACCCCGCTGGGCAAATACACTTGCCGTTTGGCTGACAGCTTCCACCGTTTATACAGGGATTTGGACTGCAGTTGTCCAGCTGGAGATCGCAGTTGGGTCCGCTGTAGCCAATGGGACATTCGCACTGGTAGCCCTGACCCTTGCTCCCTAAACCAGGACGAACGTTGCGACAGATTCCCTGATGACAGGGTTTGTCCGAACAGGTGAGCACTTTCTCCTCGCACATCTTTCCATTCCAGCCGTTGGCGCAATGACACTTGTAGCCGGCTTTTGTGTGCGGCTCATCGATGCAGGTTCCACCGTTCTGGCACGGATTGACATCGGCATCGCAGGAGTAAATCTCATTTTCGCAATCATCGCCACTGTACCCTGGAGCGCATTTGCAGGTGTAGAGTCCTTCGCCGGTGTTGAAGCAAGTTCCGCCGTTCTTGCAGGGTCGGTGGTTGGTGCAGTAGTTCAAGTCCTGGTTGCAGTACAAGCCTCCCCAACCCTCGTTGCAGATGCAAGTCCACGGTTTGTTGCAGGTGCCATGGATGCAGTTCGGTTCCAGGACGCACTCATTGCACAAGGCTCCCTTCCAGCCCAGTTGACAACTGTAAGTAAATGTAGGTGAGAGGGGGGTGGTTAGTATGACCGTAGTGTGAAGTGTGGCCATGCCTTTATATGAGTTTCCTTCAGAATAAATCTGTTTTAGAAATAACATCTCTAAAAGTTGAACAACTGACAATTCTACAAATACACGTAAAGATCTTTGACTCGGTTTATTGAAGCGCCGCGAGTGCTGGTTTACTTTTGAATGTTAAATGCGAGTGAAGAGGACAGAAGACTGGTGCTCCATCACCTGTTCCACGCATCCCTGCATCCCGCTCCCTGCCCCACCGTACACTTGTTTGCATGCCACGCTTGATTGCAGTCGAAAAAGGAGAGGATGGGCAAGAAAAGAGCTAAGAAGATAAAGAGAGGGAGACACAGGGAAAGGAAGAAGGCTTGTCAACTTGAAAAAGTCTCGTTCGCAATTGAAGTAAAACGAATGTCTCTGTGTAAGAAGTCATATCCGCACACTTGAAAATGAAGAAGAAAAAGGGGCAAAGAGCTCCGAGGGAGTCACAAAATTTTTGCATTTCTCACGATCATAAATTGATTTCGAGCCAAAAGAAAAAATGTTTCCTCTGCCACAAATAAAGCAGGCAAGCACGCACAAGCACGCATAGCCAGATGCAACTGTTGCGTTGCCAACTGTGTGGCTAAAAAGCCTTCACCCACAAAGATTTAAATAGTTAATAATTCAAGCCAAGACAGCTAACCTGTTGAAAGAGGGGGCGGAGTGGGTGGTTGGAAGTGCTGGAGCTCGAGTTCGGATTGGAGAGACAACAGACAGATAACAGACAGAAAGACACGCAGACAGACTGGGAGACATGTAGTAATTGATATGCGTCAGCCAATGTGTGTGTGTACAGAAAGAAATGTCGAAAAAGCAAGAGTCGCGTTGCCAACTAGCAAATGTGTGTGGTTGCGCTTAGAATTATTAAAATATTCCCACCATCAAACAACCTGGCTAAGTGGCACGCATGCCCGAGCGTATCTGCGGTTTCCAGCTAACAATTCGACTCACAAAACAGTTCCACCAATCACTTTACTTTATTCCACGCTACACAATGATGTGTTGATTTTGGTGCTCCTTTTTATTTGGCACAATTATCGGCGGACCACAAAATGTTTGATTTCCGCCTAGCAGTGAGAGGTTTATTGGCCAACATAATGCCTAAATAATGAGCAACATCCTCCAGCATCGGCGTTTGAAAATCCATTTGGCAGATCGCTTTTAGAGTTCCAACATTGGCACAAACCTATTTTCACAATTAAGTAAATAAACGAGTTATGTACGTAAAAACATAATGTCTGGCACTATTGAACTTTGTATTCTCGTGCATCTTTTTTTTGTTGAAATTGTATGCTGCTAATATCTGAAAATATTTGCGAGCGTCGTCAAAAGTGTTCGCTTACACCTTGATGGGCAGAATTGTGGGAAAACTTCGGTACTTGTAATTCAATTGGCCGCCGACTGCCTGGATTTTACTTCGCTTCAAAATTGTAATGCAAAACCCCGTCCAAATCAAATGACATCGCGTCAAACAGAAAGAATTTCTGCGGTCGCCGAACGAGCAAACGAGAAAATAAAAAAGTGCATTAAAATCCGAACAAAACAAAAAGAAAAAATCAAGAAAATGGTAAAAATAAAATAAAAGAGCAGCAAAGTGTTTTCTGCCCTTTTCGCAAAGCTCACGGTAGCAGTCAAACATTCAGCGTTACATTGAAAGGTGTGCCCCATCATGATAGTTGTTGCAATTTTTTCTAGTTTCTAGTGTTTTTCACTGGGTGGGCAAGTAAAAATCAAAGCAAAGAACAAACACAAGCAAATAAAACGTGCAAGCACAAGGAGGACAGAAATCATCATTAAATTGAAGGCAAACTAACCCGTTAGTTGCAGTTGGCAACAGTTGCCCTAATCAACATCATTTTAAGAAGCTTGAAAAACGTTAGGTAAATATTTAAATAAAGTATCCGAGCTCAGCAAACTAAACTTAACAAGCTATTTCCTGATATGCCGAGATATATCTCTAGCTAGCTCACAAAAGGCCTAATCAGATAAATACGATCAAATAAAATACTTACACGCATTGGTTTGGTTTGTCGCAATGTCCATGCTCACAGCCTTTGGCGCATTTGGCTGCAAATAAAAAAGGGAAAATTTAAATATAAATTAATTGAAATGTAAACCATACGGGTGTTGTTGGTGGTGGGGGTAAAACACTTTCCCAAAAACTTAAATGGCTTTGAAATGGACTCCCCACCTGTCCAAAATGAAAAAAAACCCAGGGGACACCCACTCGACAACGAACTGCACAACCCACTCATAGACATCGAGATCCATCAAATTGAGGCAATTCCGAAGCAGAAGTGCCGAAAAAACTTTCTTTTTCACGCGTCTGGCAATGAAAAACATAAAAGATGTCTCTGGGAAATAAAACAAAAGCCGCTCGCTAAACAATAGGAAAACGTTTAAAATGTTTTAGCACAGACTAAACTACAAAAAAGAAGAAAACCTATAAAAAATGAATCATGGCCAGTGGCTCTCAAACTCTCAAACTCTCGGCAATCGGCAGTCGGGAGTGTGTGAGTGCTTTAAGCCAAGCAGGAATAACTTGTTTCTAAGGCGAAAAAGGAAACACACAAAATGAAATAATCCCATGGCCAGGAGAAGAAGCAGCAGCAGCTCAAGCAGCTGAGGCGGAGGCCGTGGCCCAAAACAGAAAACAGATTCCCAAGCTCAAAAGGTTCGACGAAAACTTCGATTGGAAGCTGGGCTGGAGATGGAGTTGGAGCTGGAGTTGGAGCTGGAGCTGGAGCTGGGATCTCTCCGAAGAATGTGGCAAACATGTTTCGGCCGGCAAGAGAAGCAGCAGCAGCAGCATCGGCAGCAGGAAGTTGGGGAGTTGCCACAAGGGCCTAGAGAAGGGGTAAAAGTCGTGAACAAAACTAAAAAAGGCAATGCCAAAAGGAGCCCAGAACGTGGAAGGAGCCGCCGAAGATGATGATGCTCCTCTTTAAACCGAGTGAGTTTCATTCAGAAGCAAGCGACGGCGGTGGCTACATCGGGAAAATTGCTAGAAAATCACAAAAACGTGTTCTCTGAATGTAGAGGGCTGCTCCTGCCCCCTTTTAATATATATATAGCTATGGCTATAGAGAAAAAAGCGTAATATTGGCAATTGCCAATGATTTTTATTACCCTCGCCCGCGGACGACGGAGGCTGGATCGAAATAGATTTTCCTGAAAGTGAAAAAGAAGTTCACACGCCCCAGGGCAGAGATAATCCGCGCTAATCGAATGATATACATCCGACTCTTGCGCTTACTTTCACTTCTGGCTTCACTTCTTTAAAGGGTTCTCAAAACGCTTCTTGAAAAACATCTCGCAGATGTATTTTTTTAGCACCCACTGACCAGCCAGCTGTCTGCCATTCATTAACTTTAGCCGAAATAGCTAATTTCCTTGAAATTAACTTCATTCATATACGCACTTGGCCACAAAACACAGAAGGGGAAGGAACCAGAAGAAGTAACCTTTTGGGCCCATTTACTCAGTTTCGGATGTTTTGTTTTTGCAGCCTGCACGTTTTGCCTTTTTATTTGCTGCTCCTGCTTCTGGAAAATAATTTTCGCATATGTGTGCGAGTGTGTGCCTTAATTTAAGCTCATTTCTGCGCATTTAAGTTGAAAATAAAATGTAGCAGGCAGGAGCAGCTGCCTCTTCCGCTGGCAACTTGCTGAACCGGCAGCAGGACACAAAAATTATCTGGCCCGAAAAAAGGCTGCAAATAAAACAAAACAAAAAAGGCAAGGGACTGGGACAAGAAGGGAGAAGAATCGAGCCAAAGAAGCGTCTTCAGGAGACTACGATATTTAAGGTGTAATCAGACGTTGCCACAACAGCCCTAAAGGAAGTTTGTTCTTGGGTCGACCCTTCTTCTCGGCTCCTCAGAAATGCTCGGCATGCAGACGACGACGAAGACGACGACGACGGCGATGAAGAAACCAACCCGAACTCACTCTCAAACCTTGATCGTCATCTGTATCTGTATCTGTGCGAGTGGACCCCTTACGCAGACACAGATACAAATACAGCACCGATACAGACACGGACACAGATACAGATACACCGGCACCACACCTTTTTGGTCCAAAAACCCGGGCCCTTGCACTTGGCGTGGGAAGATTTTTGTATGCCCTGCTCCTCATCATCATCATCGTCATTATCACGGGCAGGGTATGGTATGGTAAGGTATGGTGTGTCTGCTCTGATTCACAGTTTAAAATGTTGGTGGAGCAAAGGAAGCTAACAACGATCGACTACCAAACAAACTACAAAGAGCTGCCCGAATTCCTGCTCTCGGCAGTTCGGCAGTTCGTTAGACGTTTTGTTCTTCCAATGACAAATGACTTTTCCCCACATCTTGCATTTTGTTTTTCGGTTGCCGAACTTCATTGATTTTTAATTTATTTGTTTGACTTTGATTTCTTCCCCCCCACTTGATGGCCATTTTCAGTATTCAAATTTTTAGTTTCATTTTTGTCAATTCATCGCCGGTACGCACTCGAAAATAATTATACTTTAATTCGTTGAAGCAGCAAGCAGCAGTAGTTTTTCTTTATTTTTGGGCATTGTGTACAATCATCTCATTTGATTTGACAAGTAAGTGATTTTCAATAATAATGAGAGCTGGCAGGCAAAAAAAAAAAAAAAACTTAGGTTTTCAGCCACTTGAATTGGGAGATCGACAGATGCAACAACAAACAGAGCGAATCAAGTGTTTTTGGCATAAAGAATGGGCGGAGTGCTCTTGGTGATGGAGGCTATTGATCCGTGTGGATGTCTAGGGCTGAGCTTAAGCTTTGAAATGTTTCAACCAATCACAAAATGAATAACGAGGAAAAGCTTACAAAAAAGTCAAGTTAGTCAGAAAATTATACCGCTTGAAACCGAAACCAGCTATTCTAGATAAATTCCCATTTTACAACATTACCATTTACATTTGCTATGCAACCTTCTTTGAGACATCCCCTCCCACGTAAAGTATTGCGTATTTAAAAACCATTTTCTACTTACGTATGTGACAGTAATCGCCCTGCCATCCGGTCAAACAGATAATTTCGCCCGTCTCCGAGCAAGTGGAGTGTCCAAATGAATCGTCGCGGGGTCGGCAGAACTTGGCACAGCCGGATCCGTAGTAGTTGGCATCGCAGGTGACACGGAAATCGTACTCCAGCGACGTGTACTGCGACTCCGACTTGTTCGTTTTCCATTCGGAGGACACTTCCAGTACCTGCTGCACCAAGAGTCGCTGGATGAGGAGATCTGCAAGTGGAAAAGACGGAGATGAGATCGGGACCATGATAAGTGTGTGAGAACGAGCTGAGCCCGGCGATAGACTAATGAAGATTAATTGGGTTAAAGATGATCCGATGAGATGGCGCTTGGGGCAGAAGCAGAAAGATTGAAAAACCTCTGTTCGGAATGTACCAAATGGGAAATGGGAAAACCAAAACCAAAAATCGAAATCAAACGAGGCAAGGCAAGGCAAAGCGAAGCGAAGCAACTTGAAACACCCGAACTGCAATTGCTTGTCACAGAGTCAAGTGCTCAAGCCGAGGTATGCAGTTTGGCCAGGGCACGGAGTGCAGTACTTGGTATTTGGCGATGAGAGAGGCACAAACTGGCAGCCAGACACGGGGCATGGCTAAGATACAAAAAATAAGTAAGAAAAAATAAAAGAAGGCAGCAGGCAGACCGCCAGCCAAGCTCGTCGAGGCATTTTTCAGCTGTTCGCCGACCGGTCTCGACTTTGGATTTGGGATGGCTGGAAAGGCAACTCGTTTGTGTGCGTCGCCTATCTACAGCCACATTTACACGGATGCAGATACTCTGACAGCGATGCAGATACAGATACATATGCAGGCACATTATGCCATGGTCTATAAAGTAAATTGCAGGTGCATGACTATTCGAATTGCATGCAGACAAGCTTAAGTTAAAGCTGAATCCTAAGCTAAGCCATAGGCAAGTTTTCAGTTGGAAAACCCAACGTAAATCCGTCTGGAATTTTTCGTTTATAACCTAAAATGATTAAGAACAAAGCAAAGCAGAGAAGACCCCCATTTTAATAGCCCTTGGAAAATTAGAGCAGAGAAAGTGAAGCTAAGAGCGATAATGGAATGGAAACTGTCTCACTTTTCCTAATCTCCGACTATTGAGCAACCGACCAAAAATTGCGGCCCAAATATATATCCATATTGTCAAAGCCATATTTTACACAGGCGCGCACATATGGAGCGCGGCCATTGACAAGCAGCCGAACTGGTTGACCAATAAAAATATGAAATAAAAAATTCGGCAACTCCAAAAACTCACTAATTAATTACCAAAAATATGCACAACTCAAATGCGGCAACCAGAATTCTTGGCCCGTTGCTCGAGCCACTAGCTGTTGACTTGGCTGTTGGCAATTGCATTTTTTGGCCAAAAACTCGTGTGTGTTTGTGTGTACTTCACCTGCCGACCAACGGGGCCGACAACATGGAAAAGCATTCAATGCAAAAATCGCACCAGCCAACAGCATTCCCAAAAACAAAATACAAAAAATCGGATTGTACTTTGTGGTTTTATTTACATTTGCAACACCGACACACACGTTAGCTCGCCAGTGCGATAAAGCGCATGGATTTGTGGCATGACACGTTATTAGACAAGCCGGCAAGAGACGCACCATTTCAGGCCTGTTTGGCCAGTTTGCAAAAACGTGAAATAAAACATATCAGGCAAATTTTGTGAAAATATTTTACGCATAGCTGCATTTTCATAATTATTTGTGGAAAAGCGGCGTGTGACAACATTCGAAATGGCAAGACAGACTAACTGACCATTGCGGAAAAGTGAAAATTTCTTATGGAAGATAATTTGGTAAGAAAGTAAAACTTAGAGAAATATCTGAAATGGAAAAATATTTGTCACAAACATTGGTTATTTCTAACCGCTTTGTCAACCCATTTGCAGCGTTTAACAAATGAGTGAAATTTGTGTGCAACAAATTTGCAACAAGAAATCCAGACTTGACTCTGAGTCCCGATACTCCCGTACCCCTTCTTATCCCTCCCCAATCCATTTCTTATTTGCAGCATCCGCCTCCCCAAGTATCGCTGACTTGGACTTGAGGAATTTTTCGAAAATACCATTTTATCAAGACACACGACGACTACAAAAACGAATACAACAACGACAAGTTTTGTGGCAGACAGACGAACAGACAGAAAAGATCGAAGGAAGCCAAGTCGAAAAGAGAAGTTGGGCTCTTGTTGCCGGGCTGCCGCTTCTTGATCCAATGAGTTAAAATTAAAAGATAAGCATTTTAACAACATCGAACCAGGAGAGCAGCCGAGAAGCGAGCAGCGGCCACAACAACGTGCAACTAACAACTTTGGCATTGGCAGAGATTAATTGGTAGGTAGGGATAGGTGAGGAATCCGAAGAGGCCGCCACGGTGCGGCGAAAATCTCGAAAACCATGAGTTGAAAGATTTCTGAACGCATCAAGCCAAGAGGCCAGAGAATCACCTTGCAATGCCTCTTACACAGTACGAAAAGTGTCATTAGATTGATGCTGGATAACGGATGAAATACATTAAGAGGCCTTTTAATTGCTTTTAAGTTCGTTTGTGATTAAGCTATTATGCTAGAAATAAATAAATATTGTTAGTAAGGCAGTATCAAGTTTGCAGTTTTCTCCCAGTGCCTCAGCCTTCGAACTTCAGATTCAGATTTCTTTGCCCAGCAGGTCCGGTTCCTTTGGCTCTTGGCCATTTAAGCTGGCCTTAGGCTCTGGGCGAAAACCTGGCGAAAAGGTCGCCATGTGCGCTGCACCACCCCTCCTCCGCCGCCTCCCTCTTTATGTAATTTATGTTAAATGAATATAACAAAAAGGAAAAAACTCGTTGGCAAAATGCTGCGGCGTAAACTCGCTATGCCAGTCCAAGTATGCGGGAGATCGTCGTTCAGCGAAATAAAAAGGGAGGAAAAAGAAACTAAGTTGCATACTTTTAAATAATGAAATTAATCCTTGACAGGCGGCGAGACTAGAAAATCTCGGTGTGCAGAAATTGAAATTGCAATTGCCGGGGGAGTTGGGAAGTTTGAAATGTGTTCATGGGGACGGACGATGCGATACTTGTACCGATAAAGATCTATTAGCCTAGGACCGCCTCGGAAATTAGCTTGTAGTTAAGGCGGCACTGCGGGATGCCGAGTGAAAATCGGTAAAGGAGCTCCCTGCAAAACAATTAACATTCCTTGAAGGAATAGGGCAGGCTATATATAGAAAAATCAAAAAGGAAAAAAGGGCCTGGCGAGACGAAAAACAAAAAAAAACAACGTGCTAGAAATTCCTATGAAAACTCCATAAATCTCAAAAGCAAAAGAAAGTGCAGGTAGCTAAGACCCAAGCAGGTCGCTTCTCCTTCTCCGCTCTTTCATCAAATTGTGTGGGAAAATCAGCCACAAAAAGTGATTTTTAAATCTGAGATGAGGAATTCTGCTTTTTGGTCGCAGAAAGAAAAATCGTTCGGCTTTGTCAAGGATTTGTAAGCGGGCTAGATCCTTGTGTGGTCCTTATCGCTGGAAGACAATCAGTTACTACACAGAGATCCATGTAGCATTGTTTCCAAGATGGATTACACACGATCTCGGTTCTCTCGATCGGGACAATCGGAATCGCATTGGACTAGCACAGCGTTTAGTTCGTGAGCCCAAGCTTAATTGCATTTCAAGCAAATGAGGGATGGCCAAACCTCAACTTCGAGCACACTTCCGTTCCAACAGGCAGACAACAAAAGGCGACAAAGTCTGGCCCTCGATTATCCCCGATGTGTGTGTCTTAGTGCATGTGTGTTTGGTTAGTTGGTTGGTTGGTTATTTAAAACCACTCAATACCCCGGAAATCTTACACTGCGCAAAGAGGAGCAAAAGCTAGAGCCTGGCAAGGTATCAAGTTGCGGGTCTTTCCGATCGCTTGCCGCTTTTTTGACAGCTTTCGATCACAGGAAGCAGGATGATGAGCTCATAACTTTTGCCCATCTTTCAAGGAAGTAATTTCACATACTGAAGGATTTTGGTTGTGAATATTGATAGGTTTTAGGTTTGACTTACTGTTGGTGCGCGCATTGCCGCTGTTATTCGTATCATGCCATGCCTCGACGATCAGCGAGAAGGTTCCCTGTAAATCGGAAAGAAGAAAAGAAAATGGTTAAAGAAAGTTCACATCTAAAGGGGAAATGACAGGCACTAATGCCATCCACACTTATCAAATCGAATCGACTATAACTAATTCCAAGCTAATGGAAAGCTCCCTCGAGCTCCATCGCCCCCACAGTGAACACTTATTATAAAGAGATTATTACAGCCGGCTAGGCAAGTTAACCGCCCACACGATCCCCCAAAACGCCCGAATGCCCCTCAGACCACCGAATCTAATGCAATGCGAATGCATTTCAAATGCAAATCGGCAAAATGCAACTTCGAATGCAACCGGCAGGCAGCGCCCTCAATTTACACTTGATTTCAAATGCAGCGCTGCTGGAAAAACCGGCAGAGATGACACAAAATCCAAATCCGAATCCAAAGCAAGGCGAAAACCAGCCGATGGAAACATTTTCAGAGGTGTCTACTACTGCTGCAGCGGTTTTCCATGGGCGTGTGTTTTTTCTCGGATTGCGTAGAGCTTCGAGTTCGGAGCTCCGCGTTTCGATTCGCTTGTAAATGACTAATTTTTCGACCAACTTTCGATTTTGCGTGGGCCTAGGGCAACCGGAGATGTAGAATTCATTTGGTTGATAAGCCACAGTTGCCGACAGATTGCATAACGATTGCATTGCCATTTGGGTGCTGGTGTGTTGGTCGGAGTCAGACATTGAAATCGCGCTCTGCGCGAATCTCTTCTTTTTGTCGCTGCGAATAAACGTAAAATTTATATGGGCACGACAGGAAGCAAATCAGACATAGATGATCGGCTTTAACCAGCGGCATACAATGGGAAATGAGCAGGAAAGGTAATAACAAACGAATGGCTAAAATGAAATGAAGCGCTGCGATGGTTTATTGGTTTTATTGTGCAGAGAAATAAAGTTTTCAACAGTGGCTACGTGATTGCCGCTCGTCTGAATAAAGTTTCCCATTATGGGAATTGTTATATGTCTAATTTATGGAACTTCACTGGCGGATCTTGAGTTGGAAGAGTATTCTTTAATTTTGGCTGTTATTTGGTCTTCGAATCAATGGAAAATCCCTTTTTTTCACCTTAGACTTCCTGCCCTTAGCGGGCATAAAAAGCCTATAAATTGCGAGTACCTATAGACACTCGCTGCACTGGCGTATGGCATATCCAAAAATAAATGAGGCAACATGCATCAGCGGCCGCTTAGTGCATATCGCGTGCGTCGGTGCTGTATATCAACGTCAATATCCAGCATATAGCATACAGAATGCAGCATAGGGATCTGGATAGGGTGAAGTGCACTGCGGCAGGAGTAGGAGTGGTAGCCAGACACGTAGCAACAGCAACAGGGGGACTGCCTCTCAGAAGGCACAGCCCAAAGACCCAATACTGAGGGCTGAAGTCGCAAGACACAAGACAAGACAGAACAAGCCCGTCAGACGGGGGACAAAAGTAGCAAAGTTCAATACGAACAAGAGGAGCATGAATGCTGCCTGCCATTGCCTGACTATTTTTAGTCGCTGGGCGGGCGGAAGGCGAAAGGCGGAAAGGGGGAGTGGCAACCCCCTATCCCTGCGTGCAACATCGGTTGCTATATCTTCTGGCGTGTCGTCAGGCATGCGTGGCTCGTCTTTCGTTGCTTTAATTAAGTGCAACATTAAATTAGTTGATGCAGCAGCGGCAGCAGACAGAGTCAAACTATAATTAAATTTATAGTTTGACCTAGAAATGTTTTGAAGTTGAAAGTGCGCGGAAACGGACCGAAATAAAGTCTAGAATGCTCTAGAAGCACAAACAGAAAACTAATTTTAGAGGGCAAAATAAAGGACTGAAGTTGTTGCCCCAGTAACGATAAATATGTAGATCACAAGAAGCAATTTACCAAAATAAAATCTAGCATTTTTTTGAAAAGGATAAAAATAAAACACTCCAAAAAAACTATTTAAATTACTGCTAAGATCAACAATTTGGCGCGTGCCTTTAAAGACTCTGCGTTTTAACTTAATTATGCTAGCCCACGGTTCGCTAATTGTTTATTTATGCCTGCCCGCAGTTTAACCGCTCAAAATGTATGCAACTTACACATTTCACGTGCTAAAACATCTTTCGCTACCTGGCCCGAGTTTCCTCCCCTTTTTTCGGACCATGACTTTGCACACTTGAGATACATGTGTGTAATGATAATAATAGTGACGCTGCACATGCGCAGAGCGCTGAACAATTAGGAAGTAAAGTGTCTACGCAAAGAGAAATACATAGCTAAGTACACTAGGAAAAGAGGGATCGCGATAGAGGGAGAGAAGTAAAAACACCCCTGAAAACTGCGGGCGCACTGACACAAAAATACGTTACAAACTCCAGTTATTTCTACTGGCATAAATACTTTGAAGCTTGAGTAACTTCTTCGTTTCTAGGGTGGACCCATCATCATGTATAGCCTCCTGTCGTAATAATAATTAAGAAATGCACGCCATGCCGAGCCGAGCTGGGCTACAACCGCGATATTTGAGTACATATTTTTCTTGGCCAGTCGAGCTGAACAGAATAAAGACGAGCGTCAGTGGCGGTATTTCAAAATTTCAGCAAATTTATTGAGCACACGTGCGCTTTAAGGAGGGGTTATAAAATAACAGGGGTACAAAACCTAAAAGTAAATCACCAAAAGGTGACTTCTCTGGATCGGTGAACAACCCTAACTTAAACCACCACCATCCAAAAGCTATAGAGCTATATCGAGTTAAACGCGTATTCTATTTAAAAATGGTTACCGGGTTTTTCAGGCAGTTTTATATAGATCTTTTTTAAACAGTTTGTTAGAAATAAAAGCTGGTTTAGGTTTTCGATCTGTAGAAGCTGTGTCTTCGGGAAATCCATCTGAATATTGTTTTCGGAGAAGACTAACCGGAAAAGTGTAGGGTAAAAAGTAACGGCAACTTCAGGAGCCCAAGGGTGGGTTGTAGCCTTGTGTGGCAGCGATCTGGAAATTGTCGCTCGCCAGTTCGTACAGTATAGCATATTATCGTATCGTACTGGATCGCACCAATGGTGGTGGTGCTGAACATGGTGGTGACGGTGATATAGCGGTGGTGCGCCGTGGTGCGGTTCGCGCACGCGTTTTCAGCGCATTTTTAATAGTCGACAGATGTTTGGTGCGGCGTGTGCGCCACAGCCAACAACCCTCGACAAGGACGCCCGGCGGAAATAAATGAATGCGGCATCAGGGGAGTTGTTCTCCCGCGGGAGCAGACGATCGGGGGCTATAAAAAGCCCAAACAAATTAGCAAAGATGCCGCACGAATAAGTTTTCAGGCGAAAAACTACGCTCAGCGTATAAAGGAGACAACATGGAAATATTTATTGACTGACTGAATGAGTGACTGGCGTCGACGCAGGGCAAATCTAAATATAAAAGCCATCTGCACAGGCCATTTAGCCGAGACCCTAGCCTTATACCTACTGTAATCACTATAAATTTGTCGTCTGTGTGTTATGCGTTTTAAAGATGGATTGATTTTTAATGATTATCTGCGATATTTGTTTCTAATTTTTTGTATCGTAGTTTTTTCCCATATTAATCTGTATTTTCTAGTGCTTTACTTACCGGCCATGAGAACGAGAAGGGGAACTGGATGGGGTTCGTGAAGCCCTTGTTCTGGAAGCGCTGGGCGTCAGTCAGGTTGACCGAGTTCTCGCCGAGAATGGGCGTGACCACGTCCCCGTAGGTACACGGGGAGGTGGTGTCGATGGTGGCCTGGTAATGCTTCAGGCAGACGCGAAACCGCGTCTTGCAGCTGCCGAGGCACTTGCCCGTCGCCCCGTCCGACTCCCCGCTGCAGCAGCGGCCCTCGTTGTCCCGCCCGTGATCGTTGCTGAAGTATTTCAGGCGCAACTCGAAGCTGCCGGAACTGTGAACCTGCAACGGATACAACAAGAAGGGGGTATTTTATTAGTCAAATCAAATTTAAAAGCAATTCATTAAGGTACACACAAAATAAAAATAAAAATAAAAATAAAAAGAGAGTCACAATGCGGAGAACAAAGAATGCAGCTCCCAACAAGACGATAAATCTTTCAGCATGGTATTTGAACAAAAACTGAAATTGCAGAGGAATTTTTAGCGGCAACAGCAGCAGTGGCAGCGGCAGCAAACATCCAGCATTCAGAGACCCATGCAAAGGACAAAACGAATACGAGCTTATGAATTATTAAGCGAGAAGCGAAACCGAATCCAAGACCAAACCGATCTGGAACCGAAAAACCGACAAATGCTCAGCAAGCGGTCGTTTTTTTATACCCGTTACTCGTAGAGTAAAAGGGTATACTAGATTCGTTGAAAAGTATGTAACAGGCAGAAGGAAGCGTTTCCGACCATATAAAGTATATATATTCTTGATCAGGATCAGTAGCCGAGTCGATCTGGCCATGTCCGTCTGTCCGTCCGTCTGTCTGTCCGTCTGTCCGTCTGTCCGTCTGTCCGTATGAACGTCGAGATCTCAGGAACTACAAAAGCTAGAAAGTTGAGATTAAGCATACAGACTCCAGAGACATAGACGCAGCGCAAGTTTGTCGATTCATGTTGCCACGCCCACTCTAACGCCCACAAACCGCCCAAAACTGCCACGCCCACACTTTTGAAAAATGTTTTGATATTTTTTCATTTTTGTATTGGTCTTGTAAATTTCTATCGATTTGCCAAAAAACTTTTTGCCACGCCCACTCTAACGCCCACAAACCGCCCAAAGCTGCTACGCCCACACTTTTGAAAAATGTTTTGATATTTTTTCATTTTTGTATTGGTCTTGTAAATTTCTATCGATTTGCAAAAAAACTTTTTGCCACGCCCACTCTAACGCCCACAAACCGCCAAAAACTGTCTTTAAGACTCTCCTTCTCCCTTCCACTAGCTGAGTAACGGGTATCAGATAGTCGGGTAACTCGACTATAGCGTTCTCTCTTGTTCAGTTTGGGTCCGCTTCGGTTCGATTCGGTTTGCAATAAATTCCACTTGGCTTGGCTTTCCGCTCGACTTTCGTTTTGAAGCGCCGACAGAATTTGCATACTTGGATTTGCAAATTTGTTTGATAGCCGTCGTCCCATAAATTTCTCAATTAACTCGATGCCGCTGAGCCAGGTGTGAGGGAAATTAGCTATATGGGTCAAGCATGTGTTTTTAATTGATTTCCTAAAATTAACCATGTATGGAAATTTAATTACAAATGCATGGAAATGTATTGAATGCTTGATATAACCTTATGCAAACATTTTTCAGCAAAAGTTATTGAAAAGTTGAAAAAAAAAGTTCTATAAAAGTTTTTGAACTAGGAAATTGGAAGAGATATTAACATTACACCTCATTTTGGATATGACACTTATAACTTAATTATGACTTCATCATCTAAATCCATAAATGGGCGAGACAAGCGACCAATGACCAAAAATAGGCGCACTGCGAAGTTATTGCTCCGTTTTCTATAACTGTTCGGCAATTAACATTTCAGCCACAACAAGTGAAGCTTGTTAAAACGACAATTTAATTGTTAACAAGACATGAGCACAGCAGTGAGTCTCCGTCTTACCTCCTTCTCACTTATTTATTGTCGAGTGCTCCACATGTGGCTTGGGAAGTTTTGTGGGTTTTCCTCTTCGCCTCTGTAGGAACACGGGTGTTTAATTGCTCAATTAAGCAGAAGTGCGGTCCAGAGATGATGTGTCGAATCCCAGGTGTAATCGTAGGCCCAGCCGGAAAAGTAGAGCTAAAGCTGGCGCTAACATTGTTCAAAGGCTTTTCCAATTGTAATTGTAAGGGAATTTAGAGTGAGCGAGAGGGCCAAACGAAAGACTTAGGCAACGAACGCGGCGCAAATAAACACAATATACGGAGAGAAAACTTAATAATAATTAATTATGATTCTATATATTTGTATTACCACTTTAAATATTAAATCATATTTTTATAATTTTACTTTTTTATTAAACAAAATAATTAATATTTATATGCCATGTTAAGTACAAAAAGCGCAGAGTTCACCTATCAAAATGTTATAAAATGGTAGGCTACTACATAATCTCCTCTTTTCCCTGTGTATGTATTAATAAGCAGCCAACAAAAACAAAACGGACGCAAAAGAGCAGTATAACAAAAAACACACAACAAAAAACTTAAGTAAAAGAAGCAGCAGCAACAGGCAGCGACGTCGCCGCCGACGTCGACGTCGGAGAAAAACGATGAAAAAATGTACAAGTAAAACCGAATTGTTTCCCACGGCATACAATTTTGCCGGTCAACATTGATGGTTAAAACGAGGAAAAGAGACAGCGCGAGAGGGTGAGCAGGGGAGCGCATGGGCGAAGAGCGAGAGAGCAGCAGTTAAAAGGTGTAAGCGAATAAACGCCAGGTGAAGAAGAGCAGTGCATGCAGCCATATTGAAAGATCGCCAACAGAGAGAGAGAGGCCCCAAGCTATAACAGTTTAGCGCAGAGCGAGAGAGAACTAAGCGGTAGTTGTTGTTGTCAGCTGAGCGCAAAAAGAGCAAAGCGTGGCTTAAAAGTGAATTGAAGTCGCGTGTTTGCTGGTGTGTGTGTGCAAGCTTACAAGCTGCAGCTGCCAGCTGCTCCAAAGGGAGAGCGAGAGAGCGAGGCTCTCCCAGAGCAAAAACTTGTTTTCAACGGCGCTTTGAAGAAGAGCATTAATATGCGCAAAAAAGCGGAGAATAAGAAGCAGGCAAAATGAATTAATAGACAATCCAGCCAAACGATGCGTCTGAATTAATAAAAATACAACAGAAAAGGGGAAAGAGGAAGGGGGCGAAAAACAATTGAGCGGAAGAGAGGTTAGAAAGGTGGTTGGTGGCGGAAGGGGGGCGTGTCCAGTGAAAAGCCAAACTAAACTAGACTAGAAACAACAAAATGGGACAAACGAAAAGCGCATACGCACACAAAGGCGCAGAAGTTGACACAACATGAAAAGAAGGAAAACAAAACAACAAGCAAATCAATTTGCATAACACCAAACAAACATTCACACACACTCTAAAGACGGTGGGAAGCACAAGCACAAGCAAAACAAAACAAAAAGTGCAATCGTTAAAACCACAATAGTTTTGTCCACCATTTGACACCAATTTTGGTTATAGTTTCTCACACTGTTTTAAGATCCCTCGAAGTATGCGGTTAGTATTAGCAAGCTTTTAAGGGACAAGTAATGCGTAAAATGAGAAACACATAGGATAACTTAAATTTAAAATCATATCAATTAAATAACATAACTTTCGTTTTAATAGCGGAATATATTATATAGTAAATTTCTCTTGCATCTTACTTTACTGAGCCGCCTTTGACTTTTTCATCGTAGTTCTGAGCTGTGGAGTACTCAGTTACACCTTGCACAATCTGCCCCATAACTTTGGCATATGTATACTTGTAATGTAATGGTTCTCCTTCCGCTTTTTGTTTGCCTTTGCCTTCAACTATGAACTCGGCAGCGACTGAATAACCGAAAGGTATAACTAGGGGGTCTACGATGGGGTTTTACCAGGTGGAACTTGAAAGCTGGAGCTGCCAACCTCTCAAATGGAAGACAGACACTTGTTAAAGTGTTAGAAAATAGTGCGTTGCATTGTTTACCTTTTGCTTGAGCCGTTCTTTGTCTCCGTTTCTCATTTTCTTTCTCTTTAATGGCCACTACTCCTATTTTTACTGCGATCACTCAAGCTTGAAGCGACTAGTTAGTTGGTTCTTCGTTTCTTTCCATTTTTTGCCATTTCCACGTCAACTTGCCTTGACTGACAGACAGTTGTAAAAAAAGAAGCGGGGAAGAAGGAAAAACTACACATAAAAATGTATGAAAGCACGCATTTTTATTATAATTTTCTCCGACTTTTCCTCGACTTTCCTACAGGTGTTTGCTTTGATGCCCCTACACTGTCTACACTGTATGTTGTTTATTAATCATTTAAATTCATCATCATAATCCACCGTTAACAACGGGCTTGGGAAACAGTTACAAGCGCAAGTGAATCATCCATCGCATTGTGTGGGAGTAGTCGTCTTCCTCTTTGGCTTCTAAATTGCAATTAATTATGTTATGCGAAGAAAGAGCGGAGCCGAGAAGACTAGGGGTGCTCCCCCACGAGTCCCAGTCTTCATTCATTCATTCACTCACTCGCTCACTCACCTCTTGGGCGCTCAATGTTAATATGAAAATTGCATATTTGATAGTCAAATTGAAACTTAAACGCAGCATGGGACAAGAAAGGGCCAAGAAATTGTGAGAATAATACTTTATAGAATAGGCAGAAAATTGAATTAAATTGCATTGCTAATGGCAAGCTAATTGCCCGAGATATTATTTTAAATGACAAATATAACTATTCCACCTTTCCCCATAGCGGGAAATGAGTCAGACTTGGGCAGATGTTTCTGCCTACATACGGGGAGCATTTTCTGCAGTCTCAAGACCCCAGGAGGTTGGCGTCGAGACACTTTTTTGGGATGTTGTTATAATTAGCGACTAAATACCAGACTGCAAAAAATACGCTGGTCGAAGAGTGAAGTTTAAGCACGCAACGTGCCAAACTTGGGCAAAAATCAAGAAGTGCGGAGAGTGGAGGAGCATTGGAGCACATGCAGGGTGCACGGTGAGTAAATGGTTAATATTATCGATAAAGATTATGGTTGTGAGTTATGAAAAGTTCTTCGTAGCTAGTTATTTCTAAGCTATGAACAGGCTGAACACAGACTGTTATCACAATATTCAGCAGAGAATGTTTTATATTATTTTTTTGTTTTTTTTTTCTTGAAAACATATCCAGAAACCAAAAACAAAATGTTGAGTATCAAACATTCAATGGGCTTCATAGTTATCTCCGAGAGATCCGTTTTTTGAAACCCTGTTCAACTCTTTTTTTTTTTGTCCGTGTAACCAGGGGATGCTGGCGTTAAAGATCAATGAAAGCAGAAGAGAAACGCAAGAGGGAGAGCAAGTGAGGCTGAGCATGTGTCGCGTTGACCTACGCAGAGCGAAAAGTAAACCGAAAAAAATCGCATGTAAAAAGCGCATGCAAAGCGGAGGGACAGAGGAGGAGATGACGGCGAAAACGGCAGATGTTGCCCAGCATCATCAACTATTTAACATGGGCTTGTAGGCTTGTATCACAGCACTACTATATAGCCTCATATTGAAATCGAGCAGTTTTATCATTTTTTCCTGCTGCTCTGCTCTGGACGCTTACGCCGTTGGTGGTAACTTTTGACGTTGAGGCAGACTTGGATTATCTCTCCTTTTGCACAGAGAACAATTGTTCCACATAGTAGTATTCTTTTCAAAGTAAGCCTAAGAAGGTTGAATCGCTTTGTACGCTAACGCTCAAATGATCTTCGGGGTATTTCTCTGATATATTTAATTGTTGCTAACGTACTTAACAATTTTTTGGGGATGGACCTGTTTGGCAATTGGCCTCGCATGTTTCCAAACTAGTTTTCCTCTATGAAATATGTACGCATGCTTCGAAAAGGGTGATACGATCCGATCCACATTTCCCACCCCTAAAAGCAAACCCGCCTAAAATATCAACTCAGCTGTTTCTACCCAAAAGTTCTCAGGTTACAAGCTTGAAAAATGAGTTTAGGAGCAAACGTGCTCCAAAATAGATATTTAGAGATCATATGGAACCCGAAAAATTTAAAAATATTTAGCAGCCTGGCAACCCTTTAATCGCTTCTTTCTTTTTGACCACATACACATGCCCGCAAAGCACACCAGCTGCAAAATTCAGCAGTGAGTGCACGCGTGCGCAGAAAAATAAAGAATGAATATTGCCAAAAATACAACTTGTTGGATGGAAAATGGGCGCTTTTTCTGGGAAGTTAACTCACCTGCACGATGACTGTGAAGCAAATGAATGCCGTTAATAAACATTTAATCCAATGCATGTTTATTGGTGTTTTTGTTGTGGATTTTTGGGATTGAGTGTCGCTTTTAGTGTAATAATCCACGGGCTGGGTGTGTGTGTGTGCGGCAACTACTCAAATTGTTTATTGTATTTATGTTTTGTATTTTTTGGTTACTTGTAGCACATGGTTTTGCAATTCGCTTTTAGCGCTTTCGTTGTTTTCTTGTTTTCGTTGTTGCAAGTTACACGTGCACGCGCCACATTTTTTGTTGCAATTTCCTCGAGTGTGTTTATTTTTAAGTGTCGCGAAATGAAAGCTTTTTCGCGAGCTGCGGAGTCTTCTCCTTTTCACGCAGAAAAGCGCAAAAGGGAAAAGCGACAGAGGGAACTAACGGTGCCGCGATTCTTTAATCATTCGTTTTTTAATCTTGCGGAGGAAACACTTTTCGTCAATCTCTTAGAAGATCTTTGATTTTGATTTCTGGTTCTGCCACTTTGCTTTTCAAACATTCAAATTTCGAATGAGAACTGCCCAGAGTCGCGGTAATCTGCAATTCTTAAGAGAACTATCGCATTGGCAGTTCGCGTTACACACCGAATTTTTGGTCGCGTTTCGAGTCGGGGACTTGTGTTTTTCAAAATTCTCTTGGCTGCGGGAGCTGCCTTTTTCGAGCTATTCGCGCGGCCGAGTTGAAAAACGTAATGCCGTTAATGTCCAAGACCAAAACTCAAGTCCCCTGTAGTTTGGTCTCCGCCGTGAATCGTACTAAAAAATACCACGAAACGTACTCTCGCGCTCTCCCTCAACGATTTGTGAGCGAATGAGTAAGGAAAAATATTCTTTTTCGTTTTTTTGCTCTCAATCTCTCTCCCGGTTAGCGGGAAACTGGTTCCGTGGCCAAAATTAGTGCATTTCAACAAATGCAATGCAATGAACCTTTTAAATAGTAAACTTACAAATATGTAAACCATATTGTTTATATTTTTTAAACACTATTATAGATTTTTTTATACATTTTTGAAAATGTATTTTAATATTATTCATCCTATTAATTTAATAAATAGTCATACTTTGATAAAAAGAGAGTTTTTTAGTACGAGCTTTTAAAATCTGTTTCAAATAAAACTACCAAATTCAACAGAATTTTTTTTAAATATCTAGGTATGTATGTAATTTTTAAATTTTACTTAAACTATGTATCTGTATGCAAACAAAATCTATTCAATATGCCGGTTTATCTTAGCAACATTTGTTTTCCGGTTCGCTCATTTTACCGTTTCGCTCGGGGATACCAAGGCAAAAGTTGCAAGCAAAATGCTTAGCAACATTTCTTGTTGAGAAGACGACTTTGAAGGGAACTCAAAATCCAATTTAGCACACTTTTTTTTAACATCTAATAGTACAGCACTTCTACAAGAAACATTTTAATTATTTAAATATTGAGAAGATACTGGAATTTCTCAGCCGATATTAATTTATTAAACTTGCCTCGTCGAATGAGCTCAACTTTACAAAAATCCACTTTTACTGAAGAAGATTTCAGGGACTGAAAATGCATCATTAAATAAATTGTGTCGAGTGCATATTTTTTATCCAGCTGCTTGGTGAAAATTGTTGAAGCCATCTAGAGATAGATTTTCTTATTTCAAAATATGAATATATTTAGTTGATAAAATGTACGAATTTGTATAGAGCTCCTTAGCTGAACCGCTGCAAGTGCAGTTAATTCATTGGTTGGCAATACCATCCTGTGATCATTTCTTCACTGGTTGCTGTAGAAAACCCAGATTTTATAGATATATACGCTGTGATGATATACACGATATTTTCATATAAAAAAACATTTCTATATAATCAAAGTATAATTTGTATGCTATGTTTTTAAATTTTAAAGCGGTATGAAACCTTTTAAGTAAATCCTTTTTTAACTAAAAGTTACTAAATCTACCTATTATTATTTCATAATTTCCTTCGTGTCTTACAAATTCCTTACAAATCATTAGATTCTTTGGTGGTCTCTGAACCAAACATTCGTTCAAAATTGGTCCAAGATTAATTTGATTCGATTTTTTGGTCAGCCATTGTAAATCACTTGATAAAAGCAGTTCATTGAAATCGTCTGATAAATGGGCCAGCAAGGCAAAGGGGTAAGAAGAACATGGCCAAAACTCTTTTCGCGCGAAATAAAGTTGTTGAAATTTGTACAATAAAAATCGGTCTTCATTAATTTGCATCGAACGAGGGACATTTGCATTTGCATGAGGCCAGGAGTCAGCCCCAGAAAACGAAACCAATCAAGTCAACACCCAATTTTACAAGGAAATGCGGACCGAGACACCGAATTTCTCCTGCCCGACTTTAAGGTGTCCGCCGCGATTCCCTTTACAGTGAAGCTTCTGTTAACGAAAACCAGAATCTAAATGCATTTCGTTCAAAATATGGAAAAAATTTTAAATATAACAAAGTAATTTTAGTTGAGCGGGTGTCAAAGAAAAAACAACATGCTTTTAAAATTTAAAATTCTATGAAAATATTTTTTTTAACGTACGGTTAAATTTTTTAATTTTTAAATTTATGCAGTCATGCAATTTATTTTTATAGGCAGTTCACTATAGAGATGCCCAACTGTACTTGTAACAAAAATATATTTTGCGCAATAAATTTGACAGTAAAGTACTCGCACCGGGAGTTTTCGAGCCCGGAGAAGAGTGAAAAGTTTTTAAATTAAACACAAATTTATGATCAAACAACGGCAACGGCGAAGTTAAAAAATGAAAAGGAGCAGTGAGAAGAAAAACCTGCAGGCTGTGGGGCAAAGCCAAACGGCAGCCTTTCGATCGCCGGAGCGCGCCGTTTAACCCCCTGAAGCCCCTCAAGACCCCTTTTAGCCCGCCGACTTTTGAAGCCAAGTTAGCACCTGTAAACCGGTTAACAGTCGGCAGGTAACCGAGTGGAGCGGCAGCTTCATCTCCAAAAAACAGATGTCCTGCTGCTCCAAATTGAAAGCGCAACATACATCATCCATCCTTTTTGCGTGCACCCTTCTTAACCCCCCGTTAACCGCCCCGCGGGTCCCTTAACCCGTCGAAGGGCGCCGTGCAGCTTGAATAATAAGGCAGCAACAACAAAGAAATTGGGGTCATGTACTTGGCCAAGTCCACCAGACAGGCAACATCTTTCACTTTGCAGCCTCTTCTGCGGATCCCCGAATTCCCCTCGCACTCCCCTCCGTTTCCGACCATCCGCCACGTATAGTATGCATTTTTTTTGGCCAAGACATATCATTTTTTCTTGGCCCTCTGTGGAGGTTGCAAAACTCGAAAATTAGTCGCGTGGCTTGTGATAATCAGTGGATCCTGGGGAGGGGCTTCGAAGAGGGGGCTTTTAAGATCTGGAGGCGGGACATGCTCTTCATATCTGGTGGAGCGTGTGTCGCTCATGATCTGTTTATAGTTCAGATGGATGATGTAACGTTCAATTGCAACCTGTTTCCGATATTTCTCCGGTGGCATGTGTCGTTTATTGCTGAAAGGGCTATCAAAAGGGCTTAAAAAGTAAACAAGACAAGAATGTGTGGGTATCTTGATGATATGAAACCATTCATGAAAGTAAACTTTCAACTCATAATTTTGTTTGCTTCTACATTCAACGAAGGAAACCGCGAGTTTTGCCAATTTTTGTAATTTTGTTATCATTCGGTATTAAATATGTGATAAAAATGTATTTGAAAGTATTGCACAGATTTCAAGTTTCTGCTAATCTTTATTGAATTTCTGATTTGTAATTTTCATTTTGTAATATTTCTACCAAATATTTAAAAAATACAAATTTCAATAAATGTGGGGCTTGGCATTTGATTATTTATATTGTATCAGTTCAGTATCAGTAATAAACATAGTTCCAGAAAAAGATCTCGACTTTTCCCAGGCAGGTGCGGTCCGGGAAAAATTCCCATCCGTTTTTCCCACACAGGATGCAAATGTAACAGAACCGAATAGGAAACCTTGAAACGAAAATTCGATTTCATGCAAAACACAAACGGGAAATCAGGGTATCGGGAAAGAGAGAACTGGAAACCCCAAAACGAGTATCAAGGTCTCTGGTGAGGATAAAACGAAGGACGAACATGTGCGCTTCCCACAGCAGGTACACGTGGATGTGGCGTAGAAGATCCTGCGGGATATCTATCCAGAAAAGGACTTATAGCCATTTCCCAGGCAGCTCGAAATCAGCTGCTTTTCAATCTCCTCTTCATTTACGAATTTTTTAAGATTTTTATGTCTTACGATTTTACTGATTCAGATGTCGCTACTTGAAGATGCGAACTTCACTTCCGTGTGAATTTTTTCGAATTTCGCACAACAACAACAGCTGGCTAGTTAATCCTTTGCCAGTTGTTAGATTCAGGATTCTTCGACTTTCGCTTAATTGGAAGGAGTAGCAGCAGCAGTTGAAGGCGAAACCGCAGCAGTTGCAGTCGCTTTGTTATTGAATTCGAAACTTATCGGAAATCTTTTTTGGGCCTGAGAACGGAAACGCGACTGGCATCTTCGCAGCACCCTGTTTGCTAAAAATGAGAACGAAGAGGGTCACATCAAATCAAGGATCGCCGAGTGCGAGGGTGGATCAGGTGCATTGCATAATCTTTGCCTTTGTATTCCGGCGCATTTCATCTGTGGGAATATCTTTCGATTTCTGGCGAGGGGATCCCTGTGCAAGCGGATCGGAACGGAAGTTGTTTAGCGTGGGAAGTCCTGGAAGTCTTGGCAAAAAGAGCTGCTGAAGGGGTTTTTTATGCAATCTAATTCCGGTGGGGACTACAGGTGAGGATTGCATGGATTTTCCAAAAAGAAAATATATATTTTAGCAAGACGCAGAATTACAAAAATTAAACCTTTACGCGAATATTAAGCGAATTAATAATGGAGCCAAAAATATAATGGAAATACATAGATATTAAACCAGAACAAAAGTTGTGTGTCCTGTGATCTAAGTAGGTGAGTTAACTTGAGAGCTTTTGCAGCTTTGGTTCGTGGAATTGAGAGGATACTGCTCCATACACACGCGCCTTGTCCTTTCAAATGACGATTCCTGGAATTCCAACCGATTGTCCTTGTCCATCAGCTGGACCACTGGCGGTAAACATCCTGTTATGGAACCCTTCCCAACCCGTTTCATTTAAGCCCGAGATCGTCATATCCAAAATCGCCATCAGCTTTTAAGGCGAATGCGTAAAAGTTTCGCGTAAACAGAAACCGGAAACCAGACGAGTGGAGGCCAAAGGAACTTTCAGCAAATCGTGGGAATTTCGTGGGCTACTTCCTTCCGAGTGCGGGAGTCCTAACTGAGTCCTTTGCTTTCTATGAGCTCGAATCAAATTACTCAAATTGGTACACTGGGGAAAATAGTCCCTGTGTGTTGGAAACAATCTAAGTCGGAAAGCCTATAATTATTCACTGTTAGATAAAGCGTTAATCAATTAATTATATAAATTTACAACTACGATAAACTTAATAATTTACTTATTTCTTATACCATTTGTTCCATAAATGAAAGTTTGCTAGCCATACATCTAAAATTGAATATTGTGTTTCAGTTCGTTTTTGTTCATGTACAGTTGAGAGGAGCTCCATCCATCATCCACATGCTGCTGCCTCGGCTGCTGTTTGTTGTTTTGCACCTTGAGCCTTGACTACTTCCGGTTTGCCGCGAAGAACGACAACTCCGAAGCAGGTAGTTCTTGTTCTGCTGGTTTGTTGCTGGTCCTCATCGCCGACACTTCCTGCGGGCCACTGGACATGCAAATAAGGATGTCGCCATCGCGGGCAGCAGGACATGCGCTTGCAGCGATATTCTGGGCACTGCGTATGTGGCGGGGCCAGGATCAAGTGGCTGCCACAGTTCGGCCAGCGGGCCGGATGTTGTTGCCATCGATCGATTTGGGAGTAGCCAACTAAGAAGCTATCGTGTGGGCGGAGATGTATTGCGTTTTGGTATCAGATCCAAGAGAACGCATGGATGTGCTGTTTAAAATGCTACAATTATTATAAGTAACTATGTAGGAAATTAACGCAGTTATTGAATTTGCCAATGCATTCACTTCATCACACGAGCTGACAACAAGACTGGGTTTTATTTGTTTAGCAATTAAAACCTTGCACCTTTGTTATTCCCAGTTAATTGCCAAAGACTGCAAGCGTTTTCATTGCCATGGCCAGGACCTGGAAGGAATAAAGTAAACAACATTAGCCAAAATGGCAATTTGCAGATACGGCCACCAAACAAATGTCTAGACAGGGCAGGACTACAGTCCCGGTGCTCTGATACACCTGCCCAGGTAGTTAAATTAATCGTCAACGTACCGCTCCAGGGGGAGAAACAGGATCTGTAGTGGGAGTTCCCGAGCAAACGCCTTCGAAAGGATGGTGAATTGCTGAACTACGAAAGTTATCAAAGTTATTATCCTCGTACCGAAATGATTGCGCAAAAAACAAAAGATAAATCTTTTCATTTTCCTTTTCATTGTTTCCTTTGAATTTGAAATTTGGCCGATGCTCAGCAGGTTGCCGAATAGGGTATAATAGTATACCCAAGTTTTTCGAACAGCGGAACGTGCTCTTTATTTTTGGTAAATAATGCTTAGGCATTCTACACTTAAGATCCTCTACCTACTACGGGTACAACTACCCAGGGATCCGTTCTATGGGTGGGTCTTAACATGTGTTGGACACAGACTGGGCACGCACTTAGCCTCACGATAAGATATTTGAATACTGGCGACAAAGAGGTCCTTCGGTGAAGTACAGTTTTAGCTGTTGCAGTTGTAAAATCAATTAGTATATAGCACTCTGCTCAAAAGTATTTGAAGTTAGTATGGGTAGTTTGCCTGTATATTGGTACTGCCCTTACAAATAAAGTAGAAGGGAAAGGCATATGGGTGTGATAAAAATACACTTATGTTTAAGAGAAATTTAATTTCAGCATATTCATGGTAACCATATAAACATCTAAATATATTTTACAGTATTAAAACTGTATGACGGTATTATTAAAATATAAATTTATTAAACTTGTTACTTCTCAATCGAAGTAATTTTAATATATTATGCAACCCTTATTTTCCAGCTTATGTGTTAGGAAAAGGCGGGTTGGCGAAAAAGAAGAACATACGAGTATATAACAATCCTTCTATATTTTTCGTATAATGAGAGGCCCACACCTTACTCATTCCAGAGACCTACCATCTAAAACTAGATGACAGCTTCAATTACGGATGTTATTATACCCAAGGAACTGGAGTGTTGGATCGCAGCTGAACCATCCAGAAGTTCTGAATCAGAAGCGGAATATCTTTACCATACGCACTCGAGCAGGTACAGTTTCGTTACGCCAGCTCCACCAACAACAAGAACTACAACTAAAGCACCAACTACCACTATGATGATGATAACAACAATAATAAAGAACAACGAATGTCAACGCCAATAAAGAGCAGAGGAAAAGCAGTCAACAACATCATCATCCGCATCAACGTGATCGTGTCAGGTTTTTCTCCTTCACGTGGAGGCAGATAATCAGCCCGCATAAATACAAATTAAAGTGCAGCCAACTTACGGTTAATATATGCAACAACAGGCAAAACAACGACAACGATCGGCAACAACACTCAAGTTAAATAAGATGGGAAAGAAATAGCATTAAAATTAAATTTGTCGCGTGTTTGGTCGCCTGCTGCTTCTGTCCCCCCTCCCCTCCCCCTCTTCCTCTTGCCATTTCCCCAACTGAAAGCGAGGAGTGGGGACAGAGGGTGCAGGGGTCTGGAAAGGGTCTCCCAAGGTAGCTGGCCCCAGCATTCATTGCTAATCATGGTAATTATGGCAATGAAAAAGTTGCCGGGCCAAAAAGCGAGACGAACAGCAACAGCAGAAGATACTCGCAAAGAGCAGCAAGTTGACGAAAAACTGCAAAAATAAATAAAAGCCGAAAAGCGAAAAGGTGGGGAGCAGTGCCCTATGATCGAAAGGGTATAAGGGGCTATGTGGGCAGTTTGATTGCCCCAATAAAAGTGGGTGTTACTCTATATTAGTCTACGTTAATTGCAACATAAAACACGCCATAAATCTAAAACTTAATCAGAAAACTTACAAGAGACTATATCCTTAATTTTATAAGGTTTCTTACATAAATTCTTACATAAAGACAAAGTTTGTCTTTAAAAAGTTTTAATAATTTAATATTGTTTATATGTATATAAAAATGTATTACATATTTTATTAGATGAAGATTATTTTATTAGATTAGATGATTATATTAGATGAAAAGACGTTTGTGTGTTTCCAATTCAGCAACCAACGAATTGTTGTGAAAGGTACACTTCTGCATTATTTTATTATAGTCAAATAGTGGATAGTAGTGGAAAAGTACATTTTCGAAGAGTATCCATCGGTCGGCCGATCTGCTTCCGACTAACCTATAGTTTGGCTTTCCCTGGGCTGCTGCTCTCCTGCTCTCAGCTGATAAACAATGAAAGAGGAACAACAGTAAATACACCTGTTGACGGCCCGTCGATGTGACTGACTTGTGGCTACGCAGGCGCAACAACACAACTGCTCGGCGAAATAATCAAGACAGCAGGAGCAAGAGGTTGGGTTGGGGCTGGGGAAACGGAAGTTTATTCGCATAAACACAAGAACCGGATGCAGCTTGCTTCCAGGACACTGACGAAAGTATCGTGAAGAGAAAAAATTAAATTAAATTTCAACTGCAAGAACAGGTTGGGTAAATTATTTTTCGCCTCCTTCGGCGCAGAAACCCGTTTAGGCTTATCTCTGCGTACATCCCCGAAAATAAAGCGAGCGAAAATGTCCAATTTTGGTTAATCTCGCTACCCGAAAAGGGGCAGCTGGGGAGATCATCGGAGTGTCTTTTGTAGATCGCCACTGGCAGCTTGGACTCCTTGGACTTAATCTGTTTTGATATTTTGCCAAACTGATTTTTCATTATCATAAATGACAAAATGCATTAAGAGCCGCCCGGATTCGCCTGCCGGTGAAGGGTAGTATTTTGATATATCATTATATATTGCTTTGCGGCATACTCGTATCTGGGTCAGCGATTAAGATTTTAAATGCCAATTATCGGCGGCGATTTGGCGTCGCAAGAATTCGGCTTCCCGACAAGTCGTAAAATATTTCCAAATTACTGCGCCTTTGAGGGGAAAATATTGACAAAGCTCAGGCTGCAGACAGACGGAGCCTGAAGTTTTTGGCTCGTGCTAAGCTTTTGCCAAATGCCAGAACCAATATTTGAACTTCTATATCCACTTATCGACGTTCCGAGAAATATTGGGGTTAAGTTCAGTTTTGCTCCGAATGCTCAGGTAGCCGCGCAAGTCGAACTCTGACAAAAATATAATAATAATCCCAGCTCCGATAAGGTCAGCGCTCAAATAAGATAAGATAGTGGTCCGCAATCTAAGCAAATACAAATCGAATATGGAATGTTGAATGTAGAGTTTCAAGAGTTCCTCGTAAATACATTTTCGTACGTTATCGGTGGGCGAACAGCTGCCCCAAGGAGATAACATCCGATCCGATTCCATGCCATATTCCAGTTCCGATCCGTGCTGTTTGCTCAGTAGTGCAATAAAAACTGTTTGCCGTATCCTTACGCTGCGGCATCTGTCGCAAGGATATGCGCATTTTATTGCTGCTGCTTTTATGGCTCTGATTATGCCATTTGAAACTAAGTTGCGTCTCATTAAGAGAGCCCTCAGTTTTATTGGTTATGGCTAGTTAAATTAATGTGCATTTTCAGGACTCTATGGTTCTTCTTACGAGGAGAGACAGTTGACAGCTATTAATGGAGTGATCTTTATTAATTTATACATCACAAGACCACCTTTGAAACTAGCTTGTCAAATGTAGAACTTTGTAGTTTGTCATCTGTAACCAAATCTAAAGCTGAACGTACAGTATATTGTTCTTTAAATGTAAAATTAAAAAAAAATGTACTGAGAATCTTTTATAAGTATAAGTAAAAGTAGTGGCTTATAAGTTTCTATAACAAAGGCAAAGGTATTACGACCATGGGGTCTCTTATAGATATCCCTTTCAGTAGCCCATCTTTATTAGATTCCATTCTGCAATGGACACCACAAAGATGACTGCAAGCTGTGTCTGATATCGATACCAAGACAGTAGCTCGAACAATAAGCCACAAAGTCAGACATAAGATCAATGTTAGATCACAGTATCCCCCAACTCATTCCTGGCGATTCTTTGGCATCCCATTCCTTCTCAGCCTTCTTTGATCCACCCCTGAGCAGATGAGCCGACGCCTCCGATCCTGTCCTCAATGGCAGCCCAACTTCTGATCCAGTTCACGTCTTCTTTTGTATCGGAGAATGTTATACATTTCACATTAGATTTCTTTGGCTCTTTGTGTCCGACTGACTGACTGACTGCCTGTCAATTTCTAGCCTTCTGTTTATTGCATTTTGTGGTCGATCAGCGCACGATAAGATATTCCACGGGGCTCGGGCTGTGCAGTAGTCCATCCATAATTACAAGGATAATCGCCTGATTGGTTATCCATCATGTAATATTTCAATTTCCCTTTGAATTTTCTGAAGTGGATCATCGATCGATCGCTTGAGTGGTTGGCTAAGTGTTTGCATCTTGCACTTTGATATGGATATCTAGATAATGGCTAAGCATAATGTGAGATCAGCTAGGCAGCTGAGGAAACATGATAATACGTGAACATTTCCAGAAGTTTCAATGTGAATATTTGATAGCGATTTTGGACAGTGAAGATAGTTGCAATGGATAGGAGCAATTGATGAAGTACAGTTTTCCTAAAAGCTGGCTGTTTTGCTTGGCGTATTTGCTTTATTATTAATAAATTCCATGAATAAATTTAACTTTACAAAACTTACATTGCATGGAATGATGATGAGCAACAAGGATTTTCAGCACTGCGGATCTAAATTATCAGATGGAGATAAAGCTCCAGATGCCTAATTTCAAATTTAGCTAAATGATTTGAGCAGTTATCGAAACACCTCAATTGAGGGAAGAAGAGCGACCCTTGGCAATCTTCCCGGCTCCAAATTACCCTACAGCTAATCGTTTTGTGCAGCAACAAGGGGAGAGATAAATGGGAACTGAAAAAACAAAAACAGCAGAGTGAAAAATAGAACATATTGCTGAAAAGCTCGTAACAGGCGCAAAACGTTGCCGGCCTGACCCCGAAGGCAACCCCAGCGGCAAGGCAAGTCGGTGCCACAGAGATCCCCATACCACAACCAGGTCTTTGGCCACATCCACATCACAGCACATCCACATCCACATCCACATCCTCATCCCGATCTCGGCCAGAGACAACAGTTGGTGTCTGACAGCAACCTGACTCTCTGATCAAACTCAAACTTAAACTCGGACTGTGTGAATTGCCAATGCGCATGCGCGCCAGCAATAACAACAATTTCCACATTTAATGATAATAATGTCGGCGATAATAGTCCGAAATTAGTTAAACACGAATTATAACAAAACAAAACAAGGCGAAAAACTTGGACACTAGACCGAATATTTGAATGCCCTTGAAAAGTATTAAGTAGTATATTAATTTTTAGATTTCATCTTACGTTAGTTTCGTGGGCAATAGCTATTAAGAACGATGTTTTATTATTTATGTAACATTATACAGGCACATATTTAAATGTGCTAGCTATGATTCTCAGCATTTGATTTTCCTTAAACATTTTTGTTTAATGCTGAATATTATACATATTTTCGGAGTAGATGAACATTGTATGGACCAACTCCCCGCTGAAGTTCATATACCTTTCCATAGAGTATGGCCAGGAGAAAGATAGCCGGGACTTGAGCTGGAAAAGGGTGCTCCGGATCAGCTATTTGAGGCCCTAAGTGCCGCCAGCTGTTGCCCGAAGCGGAGAGCTGGGAGCTTTGAGCGAACAGTGAACAGCAAACAGCGAGCGAGATTGCTTTAGCCGACTTTGAACGCAACTTAATTTGGCTCAGGTGGCGCGCATTCATGGAACAAATTTATAACAATTTCCAGATCAGCATGAAAACAGGGACTGAAAATTGCTAAGGGGTTACTAGGCAATCCGACAATATGTCTATTAGCGGAAGCATTCATCTAGAAAACAAAACTCACTTTAATGCGAGGGAACTCTTATTATTATTCTCGCCATCGAAGGGTCTTCACTACAAGCGTGTATTTTCGTCACGTCTGAGTCAAGAATTTCCATTTAGCTACTTTATGACATACTTATTGCATTTACGATTTGCCTCCCCACCTTTTGACCTCTACTGCGTTGACTTTGCCCAACAATCTTTGAAGTGGCCGCGGAAGGGGCGGACAGGTCAGCCTATTAATGGGGCTCAACTTTAACGATTTTTACGTGATGATCTCCTCAGCCAGACTCTGGATTTTGGCCGGTCGATCTAGCCGCCTATCCGGCTCCAAACTGACCACACACAAAACTTTCCAGCCACATCTATGATGGGGCAAATGATATCAGAACCACTGATGAACGCAATTTATGTGTCAAAACTAAGGTGAAGGGAGACCAACTACTTGGATAAAAAGTAAGGAGCTGGAAAGAAAAACCGTCATATGTGTAACTTCAAAACAAAATTAAACGGCTATTTATTAATTTAATTTAATTTGGCGTTTTTAATATTCCTATTGCTGCAACGCTTTGTTTCAAACTGCTTGCCTACAGATTTTGTAATTTGAGTGCCACCTAAACATTTCTTGGAACCTCTTACGTTTTGCGTTCTTTTGTTATTCGATAACTTAATTTAGGAATAAATTACAAATGGAATCATTTTAAAACCGAGCTGCTTCTGTTTAGCATTCTATGCCCAGCAAGCGAAAATGTCGAACAATTGCAAATAAATTAGTGAAAACTAATACGAAACGAACAAATTTTCGCTTGACGCAAATAAAAGAATAGACCTGAAACAAAAGACGGACAGAAAGCCAGACGTGAAAACCGCAAAATGACAATCGTAAACGGCACCGCAGGATGCCAAAGGATACCTCAAGGTACCTCATGGTACCTCAGGATGCTAGCAGGCAGGCAGGCTGGCGGGTGGACCTTCGGGACACCAGAGAATCCTGGGTGGGTTGGTCCCGACGACACCCACAACCGATCCGTGATTCGTGTCCTGCCCGCCTTTGTTTTTGGCAAGGGTCCACGCACAGGACACATGCGGCGTTGCAGGCGGCTCTGTAACGAACCACTTGGAAGGACGAATGTCTGGATCTTGTCACTGATGCTTGACCAAAGAGTACACTTACAAAAATGTATAAAAATGATTTTTTATTTTTAGTTATTGGAAATCCAATGCATTTTTATACTAATACACATTGATTATTTTACTCCTATGACTGCCAATTTTTTATTTCGGAAAATACACTAAGTCATTGTTGCGAAAATACTCTGTGCAATAGGATTTTTCTCAGTGCACTAGCTTAAGTTACAATATAGTTCCATTGAAAATCAAGCAGTATCTAGGCTTGTCCATATGTCAGCAGCAGTTGTTTGAGTCGACCTGGCTACCGATATGGATATTGATATCTTTTCGCCTGCTGTCCCCAGTTATTCTGTGTCCAATCTTTGTTAGTTCTTCCTTTGGGTTCCCTCAATTGTTCAAGTTGCCGACCACTTTCGGCAAATTGCAGCTACTGAAGAGATAGAGATCATGGCCAATATATATCTCGAACAACCTTTGCTTTGGATACTTTGTTAACCAAATTTACACGCGACAGGCGGCTGCAAGTTTTTGGTCCGGCTGCAAGTTATCAGCTGAAACTGATCGCCGAGGCAACCTGCAAACCGTGCAAGAACCCAAGAAACCCAAGAAACTCTACTAACTGAGCTCACAAATTCAATTTCGAGCAGCTCCAAATCAAAGGTGTTGCTTGACCCTTTTGCGAGGGATACTTAGCCGAAAATAAAAAAATAAAAAGGGGAAGCAGTTCGAGAGCATCTGCCAATGAATGCGTAATGACCAACTGCCAAAAAGTAGTGAGGGAAAGGACTCGAGTCGGCTAATGAACGACGATGTCGAAAATCTACAACGTGGCTGAAAAAGACGAAGCGAAGCCCTTGCGCTTACAGATGCCAACGAATTATATGCCAACGGGTTGGACACCAGAAAATAAAAAAGAACCGAAAAAACGATACGAAAACAAAACAGTTGCCGAAGGGTTCGAGTCAAAGTCAGTCAAATGATGGCATGGCGCAATTATCGAGGCGGGTTAGGGATTTACCACCTGGAGTCTTGGATCTCTTTCGCTCTTGACCAGCCGGCTAGAGCCAGCAGCAGACGTTTTCCCTACACTCAGAAAAGTTAAAATGAAGACCATTATTTTATTGGTTTTAATAACTTGAACTGTTAGAAGTTTATATTGATTGAAACTGAATAGTATGTAGTATGTAACCCGAACTCTTAGTTTTGTGTCTGTTTTTGTAATAGCCGAACAAAAGCGTCTTTCTTCTAAGTGTGACTGATCCTGAAAGGGCTTAGTCTGAAATTAAATTGAGCTGTATCTGTATCCGAGAATCGATTCAAGATGGCATCTGCGCCGGAGTGACCTCCATTTCCATTGCCATGCCGCTTGCTCCGCTTCTCTAAGTAAAACAAACGCCTAGTAAAGGGCACGTGCTTAGCTTGACTTCTCAGATACTTTCTGCTCCGCAAGGAGCGTCAACTGTACTAGGGATCGTCCTTGCAGCGGCTTCATCTTAGTCGTAAACCACGCCGAGCGACACCAGGTGCTGGCTGGACGGCCTTTTCTTGGCCTTATCACTCGCTCCTTGGTACTTCGTCCTTCGCCTTTTGTCCGGTTTCGAGTGCCGCGGAGCCCATTGTACCGCTCTGTCGTCGTGCGTTTTGTTCAGCGCGGCGTGCGTGTCCTTGCATCTTGGCCATTGTTTTGATTCATTTTGTCAAATTTATATAAAATTTATTACGACGCACGGAGTCTGCGCAGCTCGGCTAACCAAAAATCTTAATTTAATGGCGTCAAAATATGGAATCGCAGAAATGGCAGAGATAAATCCTCGTAAAGAGGGAAAATTTATGGGATCTTGTTGATTGCGATTCGTTGAAAGACTGAGCATCGTTTAAAGGAGTTTTGAATCATGGTTGGCTGGTCAGAGATAGAGGATAGGATTTATTAAGAGTTTAACTATGCGGGAGATTCCCCAAATCTCGTCTATAGTTTGCGATCAAAGAAGTGAGTTTAGTAAAAGATATTATCTTAGCAGGGGCTTACCTACATATATAGTTTTATTTTGCACCCTGATTTTTTTTTTCATTGTATTATGTTCATTAAATAAAAGAGTCAGTTTCTAAACGGAGCCCAACCATTAAATATAACATTTATATTTTTTTAATTTTCCATGATCCCTTTATCGAAGGAAGTATCAATAGAAAGGCTTTAAATTCACGATCGATAAGAAGCATCGAAATCCCTCAGTTACAACGTCTAGATTTACGATAAGCAACCTTGCTTGCTAATTAGAGCATATCTTTAGCTGAAGATCTGCAGGAAGGCCAAAGGAGAGGACCTAAAAACGTAATTCCGTCTCCTGGCTCAAATGTCCTGGCAAATATCTAAGCCAGCCAAAGGTCAGTTTGGCCACAAAGCACGTGCCATTGTCGGAGTTGGTGAGTAGGGGCAGGTGATGCGTGAAATACCGACTATGCTGAGGTGCCCCATTGTTTGGCCAGAAACACCCACAGTGCGTGCACATATGCAAATATTTTCAAAGAGCCGGACAGCTGCAAGCGGACTAGAAACAAAGGAGAGCAACAGGCAGGATCAAATAGGGAACAGGACCAAAAGTACGGCAAACAAAGGTGGAACTCACTGAACCTGCTGGCCAAAGACAACGCCAGGGATAATTTGTTTTCGGCCCACCTACTGTTCTGAGGTATTTGCATTTGGTAGAGGACAAATGAAGTGGCCAGAACAGATGTATTTTACCTCAACTCTGGCCTATTGCACAACATGAAAGCGGTGAGTGGGTAATACCCGGAAAACCTTCACACATTCGCCTTGCTTTCGTTAAAAAATCACGCTTAAGTGTGAATTGGTATATGATGGGGATTTACGCCAATATAATATAACTGTTCTCAGAATGGATTTGGTCCAATATCACGTATCTTAGTTGAGGGAAATTGAATACTCGAAATGTAGGATAGGCAGATGTATTTCTCTGACTTCAAATCAACATTTAAACCGTTCAATCTAATTGTACAAACAAATCCAACCCTTTCGTTGGTGCAAAACATAAAATGTGACAAATCAATCTAGAGCATTTCAGTAAAAGGACTTCTATTTTCAATGCACAAGAATAAACATTTCCCTGTCATGTTTGCGTGAAATTCAACGGGAGTGAACAATCGGCAAATGTCACAGACAAGCTGTAAAAATTTCAATCGATCGATGGATGGGTTGAATTGTATAAAAGGTTGATATCTATATAGGTAAATGATGGCAATTTGTGCCCTTGGCATCTATGAGTTAATTCAGTTGCATATTTTGCTATCGGCAAACAATGTGGGGGCGCTAGATACAAATACAGCTGGTAATGCATCCATGTCGAATTTCTTAAATGGGGCTTATTGTCTATTCTTTTGTCAATAGTTCAGATATATTGTAGCAATGCAAATATACGATTATAAGGAAAACAAAACTTCTTGGAATATTGAAGTCTCTTTTATTGGAGACTTAAGAGTCTACCATACATGAAATGGTAGAAAATGATATTTCCCCTTCTTTATAATAAATATTGTATTCCCACAAAGCAAGCTAAAGAGAATGCTTGAAAATATTAATTTTTTAAACAACAAGGTTAGAATATAGCAAAAGATAGTTTAAAGTAGTTTCTAGTGTTAAATACCTAATGCTTTTTTAACACGCGAAAGTCTTGTATGTCTTAAGCCTGAAATCGTATTTTTAAAAGCAAAGCAACCAATTGCTTTTATTCGCTACTCCGACTCTACTTCGATTACTCATGTCTTAAAATTAACCAAAGTTGACCAGCATGAACCGGGGGCCACCTGAATTGAATATGAAATAAGAACCTTGAATGGTTTATTTCCAGAAGCATTGAATCATCGCAGGGCAGGGCAAGAAGGTAAGCTTCTATCCAGTTCTCCAGGCACCCGCACTTTTCTAGAATAATCCCCCGCTGGTCGAGCTCTATCCTTCGACGATGACTCCTTGATTCCTTTCAACGGAATAGGATTTGTTTTTTAACATAAAAGAAAATGGCAAAGAGAAAGAAGTCTGCCAGCATTGTGCGTTGTGCGTGGAGGACAATGCTCCAAGTCCTAAAAAAGTAGCTGCCCGAAGGACGAGAACTGATCATGCGTGGTGTTATGTACGCTCCTTGCAGCCTGTTGAGGAAACATCTGCCCCGCTCAATTTTTTCTCAATTCTCCTCTTCTTTTTATGCCTCGTCTTCTCGTTGTTCGTCTTCTTGGTATTGTTGCTGTTGCTGCGCCGTACGCACGCAGGACCTCTTGGAACAGGATACTTACAAAAAGTAAGCAGTAACATTAAAAAACCTAGAATGCACTGAGAGAAATTGAATGCTAATGTAAATGGGAAAATTCTACTGATTAGGAGAATTTGTATACATTTTAAGTGAAGCTTAAATTGTAAGCTCGTATTATTAATTGCAAATGGCTTCTTTATCCTCAAAAAAAAACTATAAATATAAATGAAGAAAGCATATTTTATTGGCACTTAATCTTCTTTTACAATTAAAAACTGATTTGGTAGATAGGTCTATGGAATCTAGAATAGTACATATGTATATGCAATTTATCGCTTGGCAAATACTTATGCTCCGAGTGAATGGAGAAGCGGAGCAGGCTGTACATGTGCTCTTAATGCTCTTTATTCTTAACAGTCCTCGAGAAAGGACTCGCCTGTCATCTAGGAACAATGTCAAGGTCAAGCGGAGCGCGTGTCCTTCCCCGCCTACGAAAATTTTCACGTTGTTTTTTAATAGAAAAAATCTCTCAATTTGGTAAGACACACGCAGGATATGCGTATCCTGCTTTAGTTGCATGTGCGGCATGTGCTCCTTCCTCCGAAGGCAGCTGTCACTGGCAATGATCGTCCTGTCATTTCAACCTTGGAGCGTGCGTAGTCCCAAAATGGAACTAACAAAAAACGTGGCCAGCAGAGAATGGGGAAAAAATGATTTCATATTTTTTAGTCTATTTCCTGCGGCTCAGCTGCCGTCAATTAACATATTGTCCTGCGCCCACATAGTGTCCTCCGCCAGCAGATGTCGCCGCTCCACCTCTCAATTTTATATTTCAATTCAGTTCTTGACAATATCTGGCTTCTGCCAATCCTTTCGGTATGCCAGTTGACAATTGCCACCGTTTGACGCAAGCCTATCGCACAATGCCAGGATTATCCTGTAGTCCTGGGCAATCCTTTCATTGTTGTCTAAATTTTGATACGGTGCCTGTATTTGCTCAAAGTCCTTTGACAATTTTGCAACTGTTTGGATCTCGATTAAATAGGGAATATTGTTTTGGCAGATGGTTTTAAAGGGCTTGTGTTGCAAATCACCTCACTATTCCGTCTTATGAAAGAGTGGGATTATGTTGAATCTACATCTAAACCCAGGGCCTACTCATACAATGTTTATACCCGTATATTCGTTGAATAGTATGTAACAGGCAGAAGGAATCGTTTCCGACCATATAAAGCATATATAATATATTCTTGATCAGGATCAATAGCCGAGTCGATATGGCCATGTCAGTCTGTCCGTTCGTCTGTCCGTCCGTATGGACGTCGAGATCTCGGGAACTACAAAAGTTAGAAAGTTGAGATTATGCATACAGACTCCAGAAACAAAGAAGCAGCGCAAGTTTGTCGATTCATGTTTCCACGCCCACTCTTACGCCCACAAACCGCCAAAAACTGCCACGCCCACACTTTTAAAATATAATTTGATATTTTCTCATTTTTGTATTGGTCTTGTAAATTTCTATCGATTTGCCAACAAAAATTTTGGCCACGCCCACTCTAACACCCACAAACCGCCAAAAGCTGCCACGCCCACACTTTTGAAAAATATTTTGATATTTTTTCAGTTTTGTATTGGTCTTGTATATTTCTATAGACTTGCCAAAAAACTCTAACGCCCACCCTATCGCCATTAAAGGGGTCCTTAGACATAAAGAGACACACAATTTTCATGGATCATAACTTATCAATTCCGTATCAAAAAATTAAATCTGAATTCCAATTGGTCAAGAAAAAATCAATTGTGTCCCAGTGCGATTCAAAAGAAATTCCTAATGTCTTAGCTGATCGACATCAGCAGGAAATTTGTTTTCCTTTTTTATGGAAACGCTCAGGTGAAAAAACACACATTTAGGCGTATCCAGCGCCGACCCCGAATGACCACGTCCTGTAGATTCGTCCTTGTCCAAGTCCTAATCTCTAATCGCTCGTCACGCTGCCAACAGAAAAGAAGACGCTGCTGGACTCATTTGAGACGCTTTAAAACGGCGATAACCATCGGCAGATTCAAGGAAGAGGCGAAGAGCAGGGCAGGTAGTCCTACCCCATTGTCCTGCTCACGATTTCGTCCTGGCCAGCAGCCGGCCCCTGGCAGCCGGCATTTAAAATGTTGCAATGTGCACTGTATAATTTATAGCATAATTCTCCATGCATTGTGTGCCTACTTTATGGCTGTCCTGCAGCTTTATCCTGTTGCTCGTGCTTATCTTGATTTCAATTGTTGCTTCTCGAGACATGAGCTCGGTGGTGTTTTTTACTTATATTTTAAGCAGACGAAATTAAGACATGAAAATAAAATTGATTACTTTGTATGTGGCTTTATAAAACTATAGGAAGATTAAGATACTTAATATGGAGAATTGGTTTTTTATAATATCGTACACAACATCAAACATATTTCGTATATTTTCTTTTTTTCTGGCTTACTGGCCACTTTGGTTTCTATATCTTTTATTCGATTCAACCTGTACCTAGGCTGGTTCATTGTTAAAAATGTCTTCACATCCTTCTCCTTCCGATTGCGATTCTTTGTTTTTTGTATTTCCATAAATTTCCCTACAAATCCTTGTAATTCCCTTAATCCAACACTCCCATCCAATTATAAGTGCATTCGTAAACAAATATTTTAGGGTGTCATCTTTCATCTCAAAAGAGCAAACGACTTCCTTCCGATCATGCAAATTTTCTGAAATGAAAATTCTAAAGGTTGTAGACCTGTTTGCAACCTTTCTGAACCTGTAACCGATAGTTTCCTGGGAAATTCTTTGACCCGCCCGTTGTAATTTGCCGAAATCCATGATCCCATAATTTTTGGAGTTTGGCAAAGACACAAAACTTCCGGTTTGGCAAAAAATGAAGATAAAGGAAATAGGAAGCGAACGATTCCGATTTGGATCGTCGGACAAAAGATGCGTAGGTACCGAGTGAAAAACTCGGTGTACCTGTCACTGGCATCGACAGATGCGTTCCAAAGATCCGGAGAGGCTCGTTGTAAGGATGCGGAAGCAAGGGCCGCGGTTCTGGCTGCCAGAACGAAAACAATCCAGAAAAATAAGAATGAGAATGCGAAAAACAGAAATCTGAAAGCGGAAATAACAGCAGTCCCGAGCGTCCGATTCCAGTTCTGTGCAACAGTTGTGCCTGCATTCCCGAAATCACAACTGTTCCCGGCCTGTTTTTGAATTTATTTCCATTTTTACTGCTCCCATCCAGCATGTCTGTATGGTTTTTTATTTTTTTTCGAGTCCAGCATGTGCGAAGAGCATTAAGCATGGCTCAAAGGAGGATGCTGCGGTTTGATAATGTCAAACATGTGTCCGCCAAGCCGTTGTGCATGCCTAATGAGGACGGTCCCTGATGCACCGCCGATGGCTGGGAATATGCTAAGTCCTAACGGCAATCGAACCTGCCGACATGTGGGAAGATTTTGATTCTGATTGAATAGCTAAGGATAATCACAGAAAGGTGGCGGCATCAGACAACTTTTGGAATTTTTTATTTCTTAGATAAATATAAAGCAAGTAAACCATAAAAAACATTTAGCTTGACTCTAAATAAATGTATTTAGATAGGTACGCGGGAAAGGGGGAATCATGGGGTAATCAAACAGTCATACAAATGGAATCATGAGGAACTATATTCGAAGTAAATTAGCATTCATTCCATAATAAAAGATATCAAATGACTTTCACTAATCGAAGACTAATCATGACTCATGGCAATGGCCAGCGCCACTTTAGAGCGATTTGCATTCCCATCGCAATCTGACCATTTGCATTTGGCCAAAACCGCACGAAAATGGAGCAGTTAAGGCGATTGAAATGCCCGATGCGAATTTATTGCGCCAAAAACCCCAACTGCATGCCTGATTAAACTCGAGTACCGAAATTAAATGTAACAAGCCCACAGATGGTATCAAATTATGCACAACGAATAAATATAAATTGATGAATTTAATGTGTCATATTTTGTCACAATCAAATTAGTATACAAAGGCAGCAACGAGTCATCCGCTTCGAGGCTGGGAAGCGATCCTGCGACAGGGCGTGATTATTGCCTTTTAATGAACAAATTAAAAATCAATGCCCGAGCGACCAATGATAACACGTGCATTGTACTTAAATTAAACAAATCCACAAAATTTGTTGGGGCCGAGTGGAACACGGTGGGTTAAGGGAAGTGGGCGGCTATGGGGAGTGCGGAGTCCATAAAGAACTGTCGATCGAACACCGATCGTGAGAATGGAAATGGCGACAATGTCGAATGCCGCCGTCTTCGCCTGCCTCCTGAACCCCATAAATCTTCATAAGCTTGTCACGTTTCCAGTGCAACAGCTACTCGTAAATATCTACTGGCTAACCAGGCTGACGAAGCTCTTCTTCCAAAATACAATCAAAATGAAATAAATAAAATGGAATTCCAGGTGTATTGGCAAGGACGAAGCTCAAATGCCCTTCAAAAGAGTGCAAATATTTTATTTAAGAACCAATCTGTATTTAACATCCAAAACAACAAGATTTATTTATTTGGATACGATCCGCTTTATTTTAAATACCAACATAGTGTGGTAATTTATATTTTTGATAGCCATATTTAATTGGTTTATAATGCATTTTTTGTTGATATATTTAGATTTTTCGGAAAATACTGATTTCAAAGGGTATTCAGAATTGGGGCTGCTCGCCGGCTTAACAATTATTTTGACATCAAATAGCCGCACGCCCGAATCGGACGGGAGTTTTGGAGCTGAAGACGAGCTCCCGGTCTGAACCCAAAACCCGGCTCTCCCGCTCGTCTCCCTGATCTTAATGGTAGTGGAGAAGGTAATGGTAATGGTAATGGTAATAATGGTAATGGTAATGGTGACAATCGCCCGCCCCAGCACAACCGAGTTCGTGAGTGCGATGGTGGTGCTTTGTGGCTTGGTGACACGTACGCAGCTCCTTCTCTTGGCCAAGATGCTTTCTGGACTACCGTTTTTTTTCGGCTGGGATTGACTCTGATTTGGCAGTCGGTACACGTGTGTGTGTGAGCCAAGGTAGCCGCCGTCTGCGTCTCGCCTTCTCAATTTGTGGCAACGTTCAATGAAATTCGGTCGTAAAAGTTGTTGTTTATCGTTGATGTTTTGCATTTCGGAAATATTTAAGCCACTTAGAGGGTGGAGAGGGGAGCTGGGTGTAATGAGTGTAGGAGTTCAACCACTTCTGTTGGCATTTTAAGTTTTGGCCGTATTTAAGAGGCTATTTAACGAATATGGCTAGCTTTAAAGTAATATATAATAAGGGGTTATTTAAAAACATAGCTAGCTTTAAAGTAATATATTTGGTTTAATTAAAGCTACTTAAAGCATTCACTTTTAAATTATTAACATTTATTGTTATTACACACAAATTGGCATGGTACTATTCTTAATAAATATGTATTTGCGGATTCTATTTGCAATTATTTTCTAAGAACCCAATTTCTTCATTTGCCCCAACCTAATTTTCACCGAAGACTTCGCTATCAAGTCTATAACTTTCCTAGCTCTCCCCCTTTGAGGTCTGCGTGAGTGGGGAAACTTTCCCAGGCGCAAAACTAAAAAAAGTAGTCCCTCACCAACTATTGCGGCTCAAATGCTGACAGGCCCAGTTAGCAGTAGAAGCGAATTGGTAAGTCAAACAAATGCCGACACTGACGGACCACTCATCCGCGATTGACATCTTCATCATAAATAAAAGTGAAAAAGTGAAAAACCTGCTGCTACAGTTTTCCCGGAGATCTCAATCTGAATGTGGCAAGTGAATGCCAATCAAGGAGACAAACAAACAAACTAGTTGGGGCCGCAATCATAACAATAACAATGCCATTGACATTACAATTACGATGATGGCCAGTACACTTGGCCTAATGAAGACATCGTGTCCGAGGGGAGGACAAGGAGTAATTACACCAAAATATTGCGCCTGTCCGCTAATGGGCCGGGCAAATAATCCGTACGAGAAGGAGCTCCTTCAGATTTTCAACGTGACGCATACTTAATTATCGCTGGTTGGCGTGGCACGCCTGCCTCGTTTTGGCTAGGTGTTAACAAATTCATTTCACTCGGCAAACTGGGCAATCTCGGAAACTGTAACTGGTTTGCCACACAGCTCCATCACGTAGAGCCCGGCCCCAGAGCCTCCATCATCACCCGATGTTACACTTCACGGTGGCTATACATGGCTTGCCACATGGCTTTTTAATCTTGAGGCGGAGGGGCGGCAACATTATTTGCATGCTGATTAGCCTTCAATTTCAGTTGCCAGTGAGACGGACAGGTTGCACCTCACTTTCCCATGGGCCCCTCTCCATGAGACTCACTTTACTTTTCTATCCATCGCCTGCTCCAGTTTTCAACACTTTTGATGTGCCTGTTAATTGATTTAGAGTGCCAGTGCGGGCAACACCATCTCCATCTTCATCTCTATCTCCATCTCGATGGAGATCCATGTTGAGTCTGTGATTATAGAGCGCCACTTGCTTGTTATGGCCAACTTTGGCTCTGGCCTCTATAATGACTCTCAGACTACGCTGCTGCCGGTAATTGTTGGCCATTTTGCTCTACGTGCTGTCTCATGGGGGGTTCCTCTGCGCAGTCGCTCGCATATGTTTGCCTAACTGCTCAATCGTGCAGAAATGACAACTTTATTAGCAGGTGGTGGGCGGCAACGCCAGATTTAGATTGGCGATTTATTTAAACTTTTGTGAATATATATGTTCAGTGTGTAATAAATCTGGTATTGGTTTCAAAGAATAAAAACATTAGAAAGGAAAACTTGTTGAGAACTAGACATTTTCCATTAACTTAAGAACATTTTTCCATCATTGAATCCTACATGTTCCTTTGAAGTTGAATGTTTTTAGAAATTTATAGGAATTCCTAGGGAAATCCACTTCAATCCTCTGAACACCTTGAGGCCTTACTGTATCCACAGTGACTACTCTCGTTACAGCGATTTCCTTCGAGGCTTCCCCTGCAAATGCAGAACCATATGCTGGAATTTTCCTTCATCGCATAGAGCATTCCGCGAAAACAAAAATCACTCCAAGTCTTCGGAGGGTCAGTGAAACACCTTGCCGGGCATCGAATTCGGTTCGCACCTTTTTTTACGCTCGACGGGAATCAGAGACATGTGCAAGAGCAACAGATTGCCAAGGGGACTTCGGTGTTTCAAAATTCGAGTAGGTAGTAGGGATGTGCAACAAATGAAACCAATCTCTGAGGGCTGGCAGTTGGTGGTCGCAGCAGGTACTTGGATAGAGCCGGAGGATCAGCAGCATCCTGAGTGCAACAGGCTGCACTAGCCCAAATGGATTTTTCCTTTTTTTAACATTCAGGACAGATTTACTTTTGTTTTGTTCCTGACCTGGCAGCTGCTCTGGGTTTCCTCCAAAATGGTGGCAATCACAACACAGCCAGACCATGTATTCTTTTTCTAGAAAAGGATGTGTAGGTTATGGTATCTGGCTTATGGTATCGTTGATGATAAAAATCGGTCTGCTGCATTGCCAATTTTTATAGAAATCTTTATTCCAATCATGCTCTGAACAAGGTATGATTTTCAGAGAATTCTCAGAGTTGGCCAACAGCCAACGATAATAATTTCAATACCCATTGGCGATATTCATCGATTTTCTCTAGTTTGATTATTGCTTATTTGTATTCGTAGCTGGATTCTTTAAACGATTTTTATGCAAAATATCAAATGTCTGATGGGCTAATGAGCAGTGGCAATGGTTAATAGGAATATGTCACTCTCATCTTTCTAAATTTCTGGTAGACAAATTTTTTTTGGGTAGGACTAATTTTTCAGAATATTATGCAAATTTCTTAAGCCCTTTTAAACAGTAGACTGAATTTGTTTAAATGGGTTGAACATACATATATATACCTACTCTAACGCCGACAAACGGTTGAGTTTCTTCATTTTATTTGTATAGCCAACTTTGATGTATTAAACACATTTTGGACACGCCCTCAACATGAAAAAGCTGTCGAGACAAAACAAAGTATTCCCTTAACTTAGTCACGGATATCTAATAGTTGGGGAATTCGACTAAATTAATCTAAGACGCAATAGTTGTCGCATATTCAGAAATATATGACATACAATTACATTTTCGGACACAGTATTAAACTAATATAATACCCCATTTTTATACCCGTTACTCGTATAGTAAAAGGGTATACTAGATTCGTTGAAAAGTATGTAACAGGCAGAAGGAAGCGTTTCCGACCATATAAAGTATATATATTCTTGATCAGGATCAATAGGCGAGTCGATTTGGCCATGTCCGTCTGTCCGTCCGTCTGCCTGTCCGTATGAACATCGAGATCTCAGGAACTACAAAAGCTAGAAAGTTGAGCATACAGACTCCAGGGACATAGACGCAGCGCAAGTTTGTCAAATCATGCTGCCACGCCCACAAACCGCCCAAAACTGCCACGCCCACACTTTTGAAAAATGTTTTGATGTTTTTTCATTTTTGTATTAGTCTTGTAAATTTCTATCGATTTGCCAAAAAACTTTTTGCCACGCCCACTCTAAAGCCCACAAACCGCCAAAAACTGTCAGTGTAGAAGACCTCCTTCGCGCTATTACTAGCTGAGTAACGGGTATCAGATAGTCGGGGAACTCGACTATAGCGTTCTCTCTTGTTTTATCCTGAAATTTGCGTTGCGTTGTAGGATAAAAGTATTAGAAATATATTTTTTAACCTTAAACCATTTTTGGAAGATATGTGTCTTCGAACTTTACAATATAACTAAAAAGGCAAAGTATAATTGAAATATTTAGTACAAGTCATTGTTTATTCTTCTTTTAATGTGAATATGAGGTATATTCCTAAAATGCAATGAAACACGACAAGAAGCAATCATAATTTAAATTCCCCATTGTTCGTAAACTTTTTAATACCTCTGTTTTAAAAAGGGTTTCTGCCTGCCTTAACTTAACCTTACCATAATATTTAATCGACATTAAGAAAATTATATGCATTCAAAGACAGCGTGGCGAAACATTATTTTAAGGAGCAGCTTAAGTTTTACTGCGTTTATTTATCGTGTGGAATGTTTGTGGCATGTTGTCGCTCGTTCATGCCACACACGAAAAACTGCAAAAAATTAAAGCAAGTACGAAAAAATGGGAAGCAGACGCGAAATGAAGCCTGATGGTCACCGGCTGCCCAGAAAAAGGTTTGGTTTTATTTTACTGTGCCTTTGTTTTGCCTTTTGGGCCGCGAAGCCAATCAAAATCTGGTCAGCAGCAGCAGGTTGAAAGCTGATTTTGGGTTTTGGGGCATGCATAAATAAATGATCAGCGTACAGCGATCGGTTTTTAATTACACAGACTGCAGTTGACATTCTGGATGCCCGGGCATATGGGCATATAGCACGCGTTGGGGCATAGACAGAAACAAAAAAAGGTGGAAAACCAAAAACCGAGGACAGTGAGAGTTTGTTGACATTGGAGCCAGCTGCTCTGATTAAATGTTTGAACAGCTTAAAGTTTGCCGAACTACTGTGTGTTAACATTGCTCAACATGCCACAAAGGACACACATTTCCGTATAAATGTAAGTATTTCCTTTGTGGTATCTTGTTCCCCCTGAAAACAAGCCAAGAAGTCAAAGGAAAAGGAAATCATTCTGTTTCTTATTCGCATTGGCATTTCTTACTTCTACCCCAAACTGTGACGACTACTGTGTCCTTTGTCCTGCTCCGAGTTATTTTTTCTTCTTTTGACTGACATATTTCATACAATTGCTGGCCATTGTGTTGATTTTCCATGGCTGTTAAATTGATGGATTGCTGTGCGACTTTTGACACCACACACAATTGCAATTCTCCCTGCTGTTGCAGTCGCCATGGAGGAAACTCCTTAAGGATCTCCGTGGAAATTCTTAAGCAAGCATGCTTGATGCCAGTGACGAATGCCACTAGTCTTTTGGATTCTGGGGCTCGTGTCTCCGCTGAACTGACATTTACTACTTTTTTGGTGATTTTTGGGAGACATTTTTATGGATATCACATTCGGATTGCGCTAAAGAGGAACGTATGCGGAATTTGGGGAATAAATCTGTCAGTCCAAATTAAGAAATCTGTCTAAGTTCCAATTTCAAAGCGATAGAATTGATTTACGACAAACTCATTAAAGTAATCATTTTTCTTATATGTTTTAATATAAAATGTTGTGATTTGTAGGTTATTGTAAAGTATTTGAAGAAACATCTTGTATTTTTAACATGAAGTATAATGTGTCTATTTTAAGGTTTATTTTATATATCTTTGTTTAAAATGTGTATTTGGAATATTAGAAAAATTCCAATTCGTCTAGCAAACTCTATTTTCTCTATTGTTAGAGCAGTTTATTTTTATTGGGCTTCTTAAATAACATCTGGCAATCCTCAAGCCAACCCATTATTCTTAGATGCACTTGTTTCACTTCGAATCAAGAACGAGGCCAGTACAGATGTATCTATTACCTCCGAGAAGTTGCGAGTTGGTCCGAGAATCAGCTGACGCAGAGCGATGTGGCGAGACGGGAAGCGGGAGACAGAGGGAGAGGAACGGAGACGGAGTCCAGAAAGCGGACGCAGCCACTTGAGAAATCCACCTGCACGACTGGAAACGATCTGCGATCTCCGGCGATATACCACACAATGCGGACTTATACCCCTCGGATCTGCTGCTGAGTTGCCTGCAGTTTTAATTTTGGTTGGCGCTGCTTTAGCTGCTGTTTCTACTCGAGCAAACTGCAGATTACCCAAGTTGAGCCCTTAAGTGTGTTCCATATCAGGTTTATCATTCGCTGTCATTGTCGCCGTGGCTCCGAGACAAGCATACGCTTTACTGACCCAACGGACCGAACGGATTAAATATATCGTTTTGGTTTCCTCTTTAATGAAAGGGTTGAGCTGAATTTCGATGGCCAGTTGCCTGGCTAACACCTGAAAATTGCAGCTTACCAAAAAGTAAATATAAAACGGAAACTTTGTTTCGGGGACAACGCACATTACACACTAAATATGCTTTATGAAGAAAGCCATGGCAAGAATATGGCCAAGGGGTTGGTAATATAGCCGAGCGTATTGATTGATATTGAGGAAGTTGCCTTGCGGTTATATTACAAAATATCCTTTTTAGCGTGGCTTACACTGCAAGTAATGATTTGGGTAAAGAAAAAAAATCAAGCAATATATATGTTCAAAATATAAACAAAGTATAAGTTAAAATTTAAGCAATATTAATATAATTAAAAATTCATTACTAATAGTATTTTCATATAAAAATTTTAATTTTTGAAGAACATATCAAACTTTCTCGCAGCTTTATTCCTTTTTGATTTACCGAGTCTTTGGGTAATAAAGTCCATAGCAAAAATGATAACAATTAAGAAAAAAGGAGGAAACGCTACAGGGTGTTCCTAAATGAAAAAAGTAGGCTGTAATTTAAATTATACAAAAAAATATAAAAATATTTAGAAATCTATATATTAGGAAGATTATTAATATGAGGATTACTTGGCGAACGTTTCCCAAATTGCTAATTGTAGTGCCATTGCTGCATTTTTATCTGGCCCACTGTGTAAAGGCAGAATCGGAAGACCACAAGCGTCGTAAAGAATCGGGTAGGTTAATTAATTATTTTTAAGATAATTTAAATGTAAAATCAAAGTGATTGCTTTGTCAGACCAACCCAATGTGCAGAATGTGAACATCGCCTGGCTGATGAAACAGGGGAAGTTGCGAAAGACATAAAGGACACCCTATACGGAAGCTTGTTGGCGAGGAAGTATATGCACACAAATTACCCCAAGCCAAAAATTTATCGACAAGCGTCGCTCGAACTGAAACGGAAGCAGAAAGTCAAGGTGCAAAACCAAAAATCATTACACCTGTTCGCAAACACAGCGGGAAAGATGTGAGTGTAGAAAGCGTAGAAATTGAATGGACTGCGGAGAAGCGATGTGAGGCACGCCAAGTTGAAAATTTAACGCTCGTAGCTCATCCGCAAGGGTTGAAGATGTTCTTCTCGGGGTTGGGTTTTATTGTATTTTTTGGATATATTTTTTCGGGGAAAACTGGTCACGGTTCATGCTCACCGCTTTCTGTTGCGTGTGGCAGGCGACACAAATGCGAAGCAAACTAAATTTAACTGTCTTGATATCAGAAATTAATAAACTTAATGAGCGGCCAGCGACGGATAGACATCTGCAACAGGTTCCAAGTTTGTTGCAGCTGCATTTGCTCGCCTCGGAATGGATTTGCCCGAAATTACATTTTAATTGTTTTTCTTTTAACTTCATATTTAACCTCTCGATATTATTCACTGATGGTAGTTGGAATTAGCACTTCTTTAGCAGCTGCCTTTCTTTCGAAATCGGAGAAAGGGGTCTTAAGAACGGGTTCTGTTCGTGGGTACTAATTAAACATGTTCTGACCATTTTTTATAATTTATTATCTATTCATCAACGTTTTAAGCACAAGAAAGGGTAAAAATTAGTCATTTGGGGCAGATGCAAAGGAAGCTGAAAGAGTTTTCTTTGTTAATATATGCAATTTAACTAAAATGTGTGAGAATATAATACTTACACATTTGCCTATAATAAATGTTTAAAGTTTTAAGATTACTTTTAAACGCAAACATATGCTTTTTAATATATGGCAATTCCATACGAAATCTACTTCAGGTAACTGGTCATTAGATAATGTAGTTAATTGAGATGGTTGCATATAATGCGTTTAGTTTATGGTAATCCTTTAGTGCATGTTTTCTACCCTCAACTAAAGTAAGAAAGTATAATTTACATAAATACATTTTAATTTAGCGTTATAGAATAGTGTAAAATACAGTAATGAAATTAAATAGCAAATTAAGCTAAGCTTCCCCTAAAGTCAACTGTCAGGAACAGGTCCATTCAAAAAGTTTCTCATGGGAAGGTAAACGTCGAGATCCTGTAAGATATCCACCCACTCGTATTCCCCGCTTTTATCAACTTCATTACGCAATGTTCGCATAATTATCTGCCGGGGGGAAAACTCACTCAGCAACAAAAGACCTAAGCCACAAACCTTCTTTTTCGATTCGAAGGGGTAATTTTATGGCTTTCGGATATTACTTAATCATACATTTGACTGGTTGCTTTATGCAGAGCACCTTGCACCTATCATGGAGGAAATTGAAATGACAGTTGAGTTTATGACGCCGCGAAGGGGCAGTTAAGATGCGAATTCGAATGCGTATTTTTGGCAATGCGTCAGTTGCAATTGCAGCAGATCCAGCAGATGATGTGAAAAGGAGGGATGGGGATCGGATCTGGACGATGACAACCTGCAACTGTCAAAATGTCCGACAGTGGCAAAAACTGTCAGCGAATGGCGGCGGCAGGGCGAATGTGACGCCATATAAAATCCATAAATTATAAAAGCTGAAGGGCGGACAGAAGAGTCCACCTCCCTGTGTCGGTGGCATTGGCAGTTGCATAATGTATTCTAAGGATGCCAAAAAGGAGTGACAACAAACCGGTTGCCACTCCATCAGATTACGTCCTTAGGGACTCACTCGATTGCCTGTATTTGGCGTTGATTGATTTAGCTAGTGGCAAAAACACTGCGACTACCTCTTGCCTCCTCTTTCTTAATGAATTCATTAATGAAGGCCATAATTAAATTTGCACTTTGTTATTCGGCCTGCTTTTGCATGTGCTAATTTATGAGTTTTTAATTATTTTTGCAATTAATGTTGTTTCTTGCAACAGCATTATAATTATTTTCTGGCAACAGGATCAACAGGATATGCTCCTCATTTGTCAGTTGTGAAGCGTTAAATCGAGACTCCAAAAAAAGACTTCCTTCATCTAAGGAGGGGTACAAAAAACGAAAGACTCAGGCAACGAACTTGGGGCGCCAAAATGTAATATTTCATGTTCCTTTTTTTGCAGCTGCGTCTCTTTTTTCTTTCTTTTGTAATTAAAAAGCGTTTTTTCGGATGCTCGGCAAAAGAGCTCCGGCACCGGCATCAAGTGCATTCTTCCAATTTCCAACTACCATAAAGGAAAATGTCATTTCGAAAACTCAATTGTTTGGAAATGCTTTTCGTGCAGGTACTCGTGTTTAAGTGCGTAGATCTTTTCTCTTGGCCTCCATAACCAATTTTTTTGGGGGTGAAAACAACAGAGATCTTCTTTCCACTATGGTTTTTGTGCGATGTTGCTTTGCTGCTGCAGGTGGACAGCTCGAAATGTTCTCAGGCCGAAGTGAATGGCTCTTGTTTAGTACAGTTATAAAACAGTTTAGATTTTCCTCTCTTCTATTTCTTTTTTGCGAAACGTGGGAACTGTATTCTGCAACAATATTCAAAGTTGATGAATGGGTCTCAGCACCAAGTCAAAACAAAGCAAAAGCTGGAACTATCGATGAACAAGGGTTGGTTACGGCCATTAACATTTAATAGGACCTAAAGTCAGACATAGGCTTTTATGGAAAAAAAAGATTTCAGTTTCTAATGATATACGAAATGAAGAATATTTTCAAGATAATTTACTTAAGCACCTAAAATTTTTGCTAACACAATATAACACAACCTGCCAATGCATATTCGAAAGTGCTTCTGCGTATTCTCACAATTCGAAAATTTTCCATTTTATTTTCAGACACTAATTTCCATTTTCTTGTGCCAACATCTCCCATTCACTCTTTCTTTCGATGTACAAATATTTATGTTATGCATTAAATGGAATATTTTCTGTTTGCTCACCTTACTTTCCTAGCAATTTCACTGTCCATAAATATATTTTCAGCTCCGGCAGCTGCTGTCCAATCTCCTATCTGCAATCTGCAATCAAATGACTCGACAACTTTGCAGAAACATTTCTTGGGATTTCTGTTTTCCATTCCAGCGTTAGCTTAATTGTTTGCAAATTAGCTAATTAGTTAATTAAGACATGATTACAATGCGAGTGGCAAGGGCAAGAATTGTATACCTTCAGCTTAAGGTTAGTAACCTGATTTGGGCATTTATGAAACCATTTTCAAATTAAAATTACCACGCCCGCTTACCAATTTCCGTAATTTTGACTGAAATGAGACAAGAAAAAAAAAAAACAAAGGGGCTATATCCATACGAAAATTAAGCCAAAAATTTAAAAACAATGAGCTTGAACAACTTAATTGAGATGTTAAAACTGCAAGCCCTCCTTGAGCTGGCTTCTTGTCATCATTAAAGACCTAATTTATTTATTATCCCCAGATTTTTAGTGCTCCATTGTTTTTCGTTTATTACAAGAGGGGGGCTGGGCCCAAGAATAATAAAATATTAAACGGCCACCACAGCAGCCGAAAAAAGAAAACCAAAACCAAAAACCACCAAAAGAACCGGCTTTGGCTAATTAGGAGCTTCGGGGAAAATATATGTAACACCGAAATCCAACTCGCGTATGTTTTTATGGATGCTCATCTCTGTACATGTTTCTGTTGTCTCCGCATCGTTAGCCCCCTTCACATCCCCAACTCTTGGTTTTATGATGTTGAGAGATTTTGCACCTTATGAGAAAATCTTTTGGCCTCGGTGGCCATCTCCACCGCCGTCGCTGCCAATCTTGTTAAACTCGCCTCAAAGCCGCATTGACACTTTGTTGCGCTTTGGCTTCGTCCCAGAGTTACAATCCCCAGAGTTTTAAGCGGGAAGTCGGTACGGCATTTAGGCTCTTTGCTCTTTTTTTCTGTATTTCATGTAGCTCTGTGTATTTGAAAGTCCGTTTGGCTGTCAAAAGCGTTAATTTCTTAAGTGCCTAGTGAGAGTCTTTTCTCCCCATCGAGTTCAGCCATAGTCTTGGCTTACAGCCACTCAAAGGCGGCTTTAATCTCAGAAGCAGCTGCCGTGTAGTTGTATGTGTGTCATTTTGAGGCTTAATGGGAGCACGGGTTCAAGTGGCAAGTGTCTTGTCTATTTCTTATTTGCAGCATTCCTTGGCCCAAAGTGAACTCATTAATTTGTCGCTCCAAATGAGTTGCCAACCCGACATTTTTCCCTTGAAGTTTTTCAACTGACCTGGTTATTGACCCAGATTTTTTCCTGAATCTTTGCAAGGCCTTCTATAACAACAAGTATTGGCTGCCGAAGAAACGTGAATATAAATAACTCACTCATATATAATATAAAAGTTTTAGGTTTAGTTTACAAAAAACTAACACGACAATTAATGTAAGTATTGATTAAAATATGCAATTTCTTTCCTAATAATAAATTTACTAACAAATGGGTCTAATAATAAAAGTAATATTATACATAAAACTCATCTATATTGACATGTACAGTTATTATGAACTATGCAACTATCAATTCATTCAGATCTAAAGTCTTATAGTAATTTATTTTATGAAACCGTCATAACTTAATTTTCCCACTATAATATTCATTCCCTGGCTCATTATTTCCAACCCTTGAAAATTGAGCTACTAAAAAACCAACAAACCTGCAATCAATTTACATATTTTAAATGTTTTGCTCAGCTAATTGCAAATAAAATGTTGACCCCAAAATTAAACGAACAAGCGAGTTATTTTAAATTTCCGCAGCATGTGAGAACCTTCTTCGAAACGTGCCCCAAAAGAAATGTTGGCCTTCATATTTAATTATTTCAGAAATTGCATTTTCCTGCTCCTTTTTTATCATTTCACAAATATGTAACCCGGTGAGCGAGTGTCATTAATTTGGCCAACAGGTGAAGGGCTATTGGGGGATTTTGGGGGAGTTGAAGGAGACCGAGCATGACAGGAGAATTGGACAAGTTGCAACGGAAATATTTTTGAAGTTACCGTTACTTTAGCGGCAAGGTAGCCGATCGTTGTCCGCACCGAATATATACATATGTATATATGAAATTTTTTTATTTTTGCTCGTTTCTCAGGCCACTGGCAAGAGGTAAGAGGCTAATAAACTCAATTAAGCGAATGTAAGCGTGTCCAGAGCGGTGGTGATGTCCGACAGTACATGGCACTTAATTGACCAGCTTTGAGTTGCGTTTCTGGCCAGGATTGAGCACTACGGCGAATGCAAATCCCGATTTCAACGCATTATCATCTCCATAATTCAAATGCAAGGCAAGAGGCATTGCATGACTCAGTGGGATCAGATAAGCTGTCGGCGAAAAATTGTTCGCCACAGAAATAAATATGAAGAAAGGCGAAAAAAAACCTAACGTAGAACGGTAGCTGCCAAACGCTGTTGACACTTTTTCCCCCAGCTTTTTCGTTTTCTCGTAGATAAAGAGATGTCCAAAGGGGCTCAGCGTGAGTCGGTGGCAACTGCAATGCCTCCTCATCGCTGATCGCAAACGTCGCAAACGGCGTGAAAACCGAAAAAATGAAAAACAGCACACAAAAGCAACGCAATTTCTAACCATGACTATGTGGAATATAGTTACGTCCGTCTGACGGCGACTCACTGCACAGCATGCGCCAATTTCCCAGGAAACTCAAGTTGAGGGGGACCCGGAAGGGACTAAATATTTGCCACTGTTTTGAATTTGGTTTTTTGTTTATTTCTGCTGGTATGTCTTTTGTTCTTCGCCTGACAATCCAACTAACAGATGCCGACGGTTCGGCGGAGGAGTTGGAAAAGTAGCAGAAAAGTTCAAGGGAAATGATCTGACAGTCTTGGTCCAAATATTTCCTGTTTATAAGCCCACTTGGGGGTCAAGAACATAAATCAGGCGCAGTCGAAATGCTGTTGCTAAAACTATTACACCCAAAACTATTTCTTGCTTAAAAATCGTATTATTAGGGGCCTGGGTTATTACTAGCTTTTTAAATAAGTTAACTAAACTAAGATATTTTGCGATGTTATTTGAAGTCATTTTATATTATCTGCTGGTGATCTCCACTATTATCCATTATCCATGATTACTTTAAAGATATGCTTTTAAAAATAGTTCTTACAACAATTTTTTGTATTTAGTTAGATGACCAAAAGTCAGGATTCATTAGTGTAGACCTTTACATTATCCAATGCATCTCCAAACATCCTTTTTATATTTTATTCACTCAGCTGCTCCACAATTAATCGTTGTCGCAGATATTTAGGGCGTTTATCACACGTTAACACTGGAAACGCCCCGAAAGCGGAACATCTTCAACGTAACTCAATTGATTTCACGGGACTTTCTGTTTCCCGGTTGCTGTGCATTGCCATTGCAATCCTGACTATCATTCATGGCAACTTGAAGACAATGCGTTGACATTTGCGCCTCATGTTGCTGCTGGGCCAAAGTTATGACCAAGAGGCAAAACAAACAGAAATCAATAAGGAAAAACGCAACAAAAGGCGCAAACATTTTCTCTACTGGCCTATTGTGCGTATGTGCCTTCTGTTTACATTTGCGTCGATTGTAGCAGCGTGAAATACCACAACAATGGCATCATATATTTCCCGACTACTCCTCCATCCGTGTAATGTGTTTCCACAAGAGTTGCAGTTTCGATGGTCCGATGATGCATGGGCGCTGAATCTAACGGTATGCCAAAGCATTTGTACCCGCGAAAAACAAAAGACTTAAGCCACAAACTTTTGTCAGGGTATTGCAATCAATTGCGGGGTATCCTGCGAAAGGCTTTCAGAGATGAGGTTAACGTGATATAGGGTGCATGGCAATTTGGAATTTCACAAATTTTTGGAAAGGTTTGCGGCGAACCAAGAATTGTGATTGTAAAATAGTCAAAGTATGTGGGTATATTTTTGATAATACCTAGGAACTCTTTTTTAATTTAGTAACTTTTTAAGATTGGGTGATAAATCAAAAATATAGGTATAGTATAGTATAGAAAACAGTGAAATCTCCATTAACCTTCATTTAATTCTCCGTGAAAGCAGAGTAGTTATCAATGAGATAAGCTTTTACTGAAGTGGTAAGATTTAAAATATAGCTCTATCCCAGACTTATCGCCTTTCTTATGCGTCAACGTTTCAGCCTAGCCGCTACTACAGGCTGTCGACCCTTTCACTTCACGCCACTCAAAATTTAATGCGTACGTGCCTGGCCACCCAAAATATGGCTTAAAAAGCGGCACAAAATCGCAGTAAACAAAATGCCCAACTGAAAAAGATTTATTATATTAAATGCACGCATTTAGCGCCACTTAAGACGCCACTGAGTGGCAACAAAAACAGCAAGCGGAGCAGGAAGTCAAGATAATTCTCATCGATACGAATGGTTTTTGTTCAGCTTTCGTTTTTGTTTTTCTTTCTGTTGGCTGCCTAGCCACTTGTAATGATTGTTATGTTTATATTTTTGTGGAGAAGGACGTGAGAGCTTGGCGGCAACCGAGTTGCAAGTGGCAAGTGGTAGAAGGCAAGCGCCAGCGCCAAGCTTCAAATGACATTGCAGGAGGTGCAGAGGCAAGCACATAAAATAATACTACTAATAATAACAATAATAATAACAACAAGCAATTTCATAAAATGCCGCACGTCCGCACGGCCTCAAATCGAACCAGCTTCAATGATGGTTGCAGCTTCAAATCCAGCGGCAATCTCGGCCACTGCAAATTGCAACTGCAACATCGGCCGCTGCAAGTGAAGTCAATAACAACAAGCAAGACAATAACAACAATAACTACAAAACAGCAGGAGATGCACAAGCTGGCTACTGGCTTTCGGCCAGGCTAGAGCCCAGGAAAACTTAGATGGCCGGCCCAAAGTTATTTTCAAATTGATTTGAATCTATCTTTCGACAAACGTGGACTGCCAGAAGGCAAAAATAAAAATCAAATATAAATTATTTTAACGCAGTGATGAAAAAATATGAATAAACTTAAAGGACTTTTAAATTGGTAACTATGTAAATAGAAGCGTTCGGGACCTATGCTTTTTCATTAATTTATGGAGCCACAAATGTGTAATATTACATTTTATTGAAGTTTCTGCAAAGTAAAAAAATTGCTGGGTCATTTCCTTTTGGGCAACTTACCACGCTTTCCATGCTGGACGGTCGCAATCAGTGTTCAGTAGCTGATAATTACGTTTCCCTGTGGTTTCCCTTTCATGGGGCGTTTTCAATTTAATTTTGCACCGGCCATCCTGGCGCAGACCTTTCACAATCTGCGCCTGGTCGTGTGACTTTTAACGCGCATTTTCAGGCACTTTAACGCCGCCGAGCATGGCGCACGAAAAGTTGAACAACTTGGGGGCTCAGCGGGGTTGAGGATGGCCGCATTGACATAACACCTCATAATTTGCACTACACGTTGAAGGCTGCTGCCACGCCCCCTGCACACGCACTTCGCATTGAGCGACTTTCGCCTTAAGAATTCTCGAATTGCTGCTGGCCAATGTCCGCACAGAAAGAAACTTCGTCCGGCTTTGTCATATATGTACAACATAAAATTGTATGGATGGTTTTTTTGATATTATTACAAACAACATTTTGAAGATAAAATCTATTGTAATTATTACATTATTTCAGACCACTTCAGATTTGAAGATTTAAGGTTCTGTATTTTTATGATTATAAGCCAAATAATACATTGTATTAAATCGCATACCTAAGAACAAACATAAGGGTAAAATTAGCCATCAAAAGCTTGATATCATTGCGTATCATAATATCATTGTCCTTTTTTCAAGATTAAACAAGAGAGAACGCTATAGTCGAGTTCCCCGACTATCTGATACCCGTTACTCAGCTAGTGGAAGGGAGAAGGAGAGTCTTAAACACAGTTTTTAGCGGTTTGTAGGCGTTATAGTGGGCGTGGCAAAAAGTTTTTTGGCAAATCAATAGAAATTTACAAGACCAATACAAAAATGAAAAAATATCAAAACATTTTTCAAAAGTGTGGGCGTGGCAGTTTTAGGCGGTTTGTGGGCGTTAGAGTGGGCGTGGCAACATGAATCGACAAACTTGCGCTGCGTCTATGTCCCTGGAGTCTGTATACTCAATCTCAACTTTCTAGCTTTTGTAGTTCCTGAGATCTCGACGTTCATACGGACAGACGGACAGACGGACAGACGGACAGACGGACAGACAGACGGACGGACAGACGGACATGGCCAGATCGACTCGGCTACTGATCCTGATCAAGAATATATATACTTTATATGGTCGGAAACGCTTCCTTCTGCCTGTTACATACTTTTCAACGAATCTAGTATACCCTTTTACTCTACGAGTAACGGGTATAAAAATTAAATTACTGTGTATTTTTGGGTGTAAGCTTTGTTTACGGAGAAAAAGAAAGTGTCGTCATCAGCGTCGACACGTTGGAATCGCCGGGGTGTCACTGTTGCCACCGCGATCATCAGCATCGTGTCTGGACCAGACCCAAAGACCCAGACTCAGACCCAAAACCAAGTCCAAGTCCAAGTCGAAGCCCGGCGCTCGCTGATTCCGCCACACCCCAAATCACTTTTACATGTCCGCAGGGTGCTCAGGAGGCTCCGCCGACCAGGCACTTTCTTTTGCGCGTGTCCAGCTGGGATGAGATGCAAGTCTTGTGTGATGTTCACACTTTAGGAAAGTTTGGTTTGGACCACGCAGGGCCGCGAGGTGCGAAGACATTGTCGCCCGAAGTGTGGCCATCATCATCATGGACCTCTTCAATGGCAGCAACATCATCTGGGTAAACAGCTTTTCAGCATCGAAAGCAGTCACCTTTTGTTGTTGAACATAAGTGTATATAATTTATATGGAAATTATCTGGCCCAGTAATGTCATGCATTTAATGCTTAATTTATACAGAGATTTTGCAGATTTCTGTTTTAATTTCGTTCCCTTGGCAATTTTCGGGTTTTTTCTTTCGTAGGTCACAGGAAAATTTTTCCCTGAGTCTATAAAGTTGTAATGACTGGCCTGGGAAGATTGCTGAAATATTTAATTGTTCATTAATATTTTATCATATAAATTATGAATTTCATTTCCCAGGGAAACTCATTTTTAGCAAGCTGCCAACAGTCATTAGCCAGAGACGCTCTAATAACCACAAGCCAAAAATTACGATGTCTTTGCACAATGGTTGGTAAGAGGAGACTTTCAGGTAAATATAGATGTAATATTCACTCTTACAATACATATCTTCCTTTTATGGTTTTAAAATACATTTTAAGCTGACAAAGTTTGTCCATACGGATATAGACTTTTGAATAACTATTTTTGACAGACGAAGTCAATGTCACAAAAGGCTAGTGGGATACTTTTGTGCCCACTGTTTTGCCAAAATGTCATGCCTAAAAATGTTAACAAAATCATAATTATTCAGTAAGCCTGCAAGTTTTTCTGAACGGACACGCAAACATTTCCCCAATGAAAGAGTCCGTGGACAAATAAGCAAACCAACCACCTGAGGAAATGCCCTGAAATGAAATGCTTCAGAGAAATTGCTTACATTATGGTATTGTCTTGTATTAGCTGGCTGTACTTATAATTCTGTAAAGGGAAATTGCAAGGCATGTGGGCGCAATTGGCGCCACTTTGACGCCTTCGACTTGGAGGACTTTGATAGACCTCAGTTGCATCTTTCTGATTCTTTCTCATTCAACTGAACACTTACGTGCTCGGAATGGTGCGTCAAGTTGCCAAAGTTCCGAACGGTTTCAGGCGTAGCCAATTACAAAAACATCGCCGCAAGAGAGATGCCACACAAATACAAATTAGTTGCTAATTCGATGTAACTCCAAACTCCTAACTCTGCTGTAAAAATGAATAATCGTGTTATGCTAAACACTTGTGACAGACTTCGACTTGTGCCTGCTTTATATGCAAATGTTTTCTTTTCTATTTTTAACGACTTGTAAGGCATGATCATCACGGCAGATAGGAGTTCTTCCTCAAAGACAACTTGGCGAAAGGGCGTGAACCAAATTGAAATGTTTTCATCGCTTTTGAAGTTTTTACTTTTAAATCAACGTTTCTTTTTTGGCCCGGATGCTAAGCACTTCGGAAACAAAGTTTTGGTTCACACGCGAATAAAACGCGAAGCAAATAACGTACAGATATACAAAAAATGTTAATACAATTTAATTTACTGCCATTTTTACTGCCCCTCGCCAGTTGACATTCACATTTTCATTTCGCGTAATTACAGACCAACCAGATGCAAGCCGAAGGGGTCTCCCCGAAACGGGGTCACATGGCCAGCTCCTGCTCACTGAGCATGCTCATCCAGTCTGGCTCCTTGGGTATAATTAGACCTGAAAGCATATTTGTCAAGTCTCGGTTTCAGTTCAGGGATCTGCGGATCGTGGTGCAGATCAACAGGATGCGATATGTTAATGACACAAGCGTTGCCTGTAGGTTTCCAGCTTGGGGAGCGCAACCGAATTGAGTAATTGTTAAATTGCGAAATGTCCACGGGAGCTGAGCAAATTGAAATTTGGCCAAGTGGTGGGGTGGACAAGGAAATTCAATAAAACTGCATTTTGTCTTTTGGATCAAATAAATATCTGGCATTCGAATAAACAATATGTACAGCTGTTCGCCATTTAAATTCCTTTGTTGCTGCAGTGATTTAAAACAAGAGTGAACGCTATAGTCGAGTTCCCCGCCTATCTGATACCCGTTACTCAGCTAGTGGAAGGGAGAAGGAGAGTCTTAAACACTGACAGTTTTTGGCGGTTTGTAGGCGTTAGAGTGGGCGTGGCAGAAAGTTTTTTGGCAAATCGATAGAAATTTACAAGACTAATGCAAAAATAAAAAAATATTAAAACATTTTTCAAAAGTTAGGGCGTAGCAGCTTTGGGCGGTTTGTGGGGTTTAGAGTGGGCGTGACAAAAAAAATTTTTGCAAATCGATACAAATTTACAAGACTAATACAAAAATGAAGAAATATGAAAACAATTTTCAAAAGTGTGGGCGTGGCAGTTTTGGGCGGTTTGTGGGCGTTAGAGTGGGCGTGGCAATATGGATCAATAAACTTGCGCTGCGTCTATGTCTCTGGAGTTTGTATGCTTAGTCTCAACTTTCTAGCTTTTGTAGCTCCTGAGTTCTAAGCGTTCATATGGACGGACAGACAGACGGACAGACGGACATGGTCATATCGACTCGGCTATTGATCCTGATCAAGATATACTTGATACTTTATATGGTCGGAAACGCTTCCTTCTGCCTGTTACATACTTTTTAACGAATCTAGTATACCCTTTTACTCTACGAGTAACGGGTATAAAAATAGCACTATTAATATGAATTTTCCCACATTAACGAAATGCGAAATGCCAGATGTCCACAACAAGTATTTCCAACTTAATTGACTTTTTATTAACAATTCTGCAAAAAAAAAGTGGTAATAAAAACCAAAAGCAAAGCTTAAAAACGGAGAAGCGTTTAAAAGTCGAATAGAAAAATACTCTAGATATTCGGTTTTTAATACGAGGTATATTCAATAGTAAGTAAAAAACAAGCAAAGGATTTTTTATTTAATAAAATTAATAAAAAAAAATTATAAAGTTGTTTTATTATAAACTCATAAATTAATTTAATAATTTTCTTAAACACTCCAAAGGATTTAGCTAAATTTTAATTTTTGGGTGACATCCTTTATTAAGGGTATCTCCGATTTAGCCGACATGAAGCACAACAAATTCAATAATGAACACATATCAATAAACACACAGAGAAGCTGTGGACAAGTGAGTTGGCCGGGCTTTCAAAAACACTAAACACGAGCTTCCAAGATGTCCCAAGCAGGCAACAATTTGCGCAAAAAGTAAATGTAGAAAAACAAACAGAGCGCAGCATGTAGCCAGACAGGAGTAGCAGGAACAAAAAGCCACCAACTGCAGTAGCAGATACAAATAATTAAAAGAAAAAAATTTAATTGATGCATTAAAGCTGGTAACGTGTTTTCCACTCGGTTCCCGGGCAAGTTTTTCCCCAGCGACTAAAAGCTAGAGAGATGACTGTCTCGCCTGCACTATTTTTAACTGACTAGGAACTTTAACAGGTTGAAGAGCAGAGCTCATTATGTTCAAACAACAGTCATGGCATGTTGGTTTAAATATTTACATTAAAATTGTTCGCATTGACTGGGATGACGGATGTTCCCTGGGCGGTGGATATCTTACGTTTTTTTCCAAACAGTTTCGGAATTTTGATTCCCCGTCTAAACGATTCAAAATTGTTGTAGACTTAGGCAACGAACTTTAAAAGGGGCTGGCTTTAAGCGAAATCTTCACAATTCAGTTCTCCAGCTTGGCACTTTATTTTCCGCTGACATTGACAACAGCCGCCTAAAAAACAATCAAAAGACATCTGCGTCTTGAACAGAGTTCGCTCTACGCACCGTCATTATATTCATTATGCGGAGGTATAGAGAGACGTTGACTTTGTCTAAGATAAATTGAATTAGAGACGCCAAACGCGCACATTCATCATCCATCCGGCCATGGGTATGGGGTCATATGATAGATAGTCAGGATAGCTGGAGGGATGTTCGGAGTCCCTAAAAAACCAAAAGATGTACCAAGCGCGGGCCGTGCCCTCGAAGACAAATAGTAGGAGTAGACATTTTAATTTCCCGAAAAGAGACTGCCAGATGAATAGCATTATCCAGTCCTTTGAGGGAACTCGTCCCATCTTCCTTCTGTTCTCGCTAAGTGGCAGGGAAACTAGAGCAGTCTGCGTATTCTTCTTTTTTTAAGGACGGCCTGGAAGATGCCCGTGCATAGAACTTGAGGACTAAGCCGATCCGATGCGTAGGAAGGGCATGAAAGGAGTGGAACTTGGATTTCCCCCCTTTTGTGCTGGCTTTTGAAGAAAATTAAATCCTTTTGGTTATTTTTTCAAGGTGTGGCCATGCAATCTGCGTTCTGCTGTGCCCCGTGCTTATTGTCTTGATTTATAGACCACGGAACATCTTTACCGGCTTATGTGGGAAAGAAAACGTACCGGAATGCAGGAAAAGGATTCAAGTCAGGCTTCTGCGGCTTATTGGTTGCGCTGGATTAACTCACAAGAAGGGATTGAGCTCTTTCTTGAGCTGTGCCTGCTGCGAATTCGGAAGCAGCTGCCAAAAGGATTAACTTCCATTTTTTAGGCGCTTTAAAAAGATCACTCCCAAAGTAGTGCATGTAGCTCGGGCTGGGGCAAGCTGCAAACTCCTTGCAACTTATTAACAGTCGCCAATGCGGCACACCAACCTGTAGCCGGCTTTTCAACAATTTTCTTTTCCTGCATCAACCACAACTTCGGAGGCAGTAGCAGTCAACAACGATTGAAATGCTGTTTGTGATTTTTAATTGAGGAAAAAACGAGAATTATTGGCATTTTCGAAATCGAAACACTGATCACCCTTTCAGACAAGATAATGCTGATATATATGAGCTGCAAATTTCATCGAATGCTTTAATGCAATGCTTGAGTAAAGCATGAACAGATATGTGTTCTCCTGCAAATGGAAAATGATTAAAATACTACAAGTTTCTAAAATTAAAAAAAAATTTTTTGGTATAAATGATTACTGACTAAGCATGGCAAAAAGATAAAAAAGGGTATCATGATGTCACTTTCTGGGCCTTATTCGCTTTAGTTTGGTTTCGAGTTCGTGATGGCTGCTAATTAATAAACGCAGTACCCCCAAGAAGAGGTGGGAGGGAGGAAGGTAAACGACTGACTGCCCGACGCCGCCTCAGATGCCACTTGGCATAAATGCACACTTTTAACATTTCTCGGATTCTCCAACTGCAGCGACTACGGACGATACGTGAATCTTATGACAGTCCGCCAATGTCGCCAACTGGCCGCCGGCGACTCTGAGGAGGAGAAAAAATAGCAACAAAAAGGAAAACAAGTTGCAGTTGGAATATTAAGAATTGTCATATTGAGAAGTCCAAGATGCCTAGAAAGTCAATGCCAAGCAACTGAAAGCCCGAAGGCAAAAAAACTAATGAGATGTGATCGACGGTTAGATACTCTTAGATAAATAAAATTTTGAAAAACTCAAATATAATGTATTTAAGAATCATGTCTACAATGAAAATACAAATATGAAAGAATATCAAAACATTTTTCAAAAGTGTGTGCGTGACAGATTTGGGCGGTTTGTGGGCGTGGCAACATGAATCGACAAACTTGCGCTGCTTCTATGTCTCTGGAGTCTGTATGCTTAATCTCAACTTTCTAGCTTTTGTAGTTCCTGAGATCTCGAAGTTCATACGGACGGACCGACGAACGGACAGACGGACGGACAGACGGACATGGCCAGATCGACTCGGCTATTGATCCTGATCAAGAATATATATACTTTATATGGTCGGAAACGCTTCCTTCTGCCAGTTACATACTTTTCAACGAATCTAGTAAGGGTATACTACTATACTATACTTACTCAACGAGTAACGGGTATAAAAATTAAATAACTTATATCAAAAACAAAAGAGAACGCTATGGTCGGTTCCCCGACTATCTGATACCCGTTACTCAACTAGTGGAAGTGCGAAGGAGAGTCTTCAACACTGACAGTTTTTGGCGGTTTGTGGGCGTTAAAAGTGGGCGTGACAAAAAGTTTTCTGGCAAATTAATAGCTAGAAAAACATGATTATATCTGTGTAAATTGTTGTCTTTTTGAGTTATTGTCTGTGCAGAAGCGTGTCCTGTTTAGTTTATAAGACTGCTGTCTTAACATAACTCCGCGGTTATAACACTGAAATTTGTATACATTTAATACAGATCGTAAACTGCTGGTTGGAGAAACCTTTTGTACCGGGAATCACGCAGCGTAACTAATTGCCGAATGACAATGATTTCGGATCCCCTTGGTCTTCTCAAAGAGTTTTCCCATTTTCCTTAATATAATTACCAGTTTTATTTGGCTGCGTATGCTCGATTGTTGCGCTTATTTCGACGCGTCGGCGGTGTTGATTACAACTAAAATTTTGACTCGAAACAAATTTTTATTACACCTCTCATTTGATGGTTTTGTTTCCGCAGTCAATTATTTTGATGGCTGATGCGTGAATTTGTTTCAAAGTCTTGGCCAACGAACTTGACGCGTCTAAAACTCCGGCTAACGCGTCAACTGTCAACGGAAGCTCTCTAGCAGTTTTACAAGTTTATTAATTTATGATTGCAACAGTCATTATTTTTTACTATTTATTAAGACGATAAAAAAAAAACACAGGGTAGCCAGTTGTAAAAAATGTCAAGCATATATATGATTGATTACCTTTTCCAAGAATTGTAAAACTGTAGACCGAATTCTAGGATTATTGAACTTTCAATCGCAGCGAAAAACGTATAAACTGTTAGGTTTTTAAAATAAAATCCGTGAAATACTTAAGTAAGAGTCTGGGCTATTAATTACCACTATACCTAAAGCAAAAGTGTTTTACAATTCTGAAGACCGAATGTGAGTTGCACTATTGTTTTAATCAGCAATTTTTTTTTTATTTTTTTTTTATCTTTTAAATACAATTACATTTTTTGGAAACTACTCTGGACCGCCGCCACCATGGGATCCAGTTGTTGGACTGGGCGCCCGACTTGTGGCCGGACTGCTGCTGGGCGGCGTGGCATCCGGACTTCGGCCCAGAGGTACCAGCAATGGACCCATGGGTCGGCGGGCACGGGGAGCGCCGCGGGTTCCTCGACTGATAGGTGTGGCGGTTTTGGAGCGAGGTCGTCCTGGTCCGCGTTTGCAGGACACTCCAGGCGATTGTCCGGATGGACTTGTTCTATAATCTACAAAAAAAAAAGGTTTGTTATTGGAAATAGACAATAAATATTATTTAAATTATTTTTAGACGGAAAGAAAAAACAGCCTATCTACCATTTCAAACTTTCGAGATGTTGAAAGTGAAATTTTTTTTCCTTTACTCCATGGTCTCAATTCCATTTATAATTAAACAAATTGAATATTCGGAGGTACAGCTGCTGCAACTGCCCTTAAAAACTGCGCAAACTGTACTTTAACTCCTATCAGATTTTATTAGATAAATGGAAAACGAGCATATCAAGCTGAACAAAGGATAAGCAACTTTCTTGCTAATTCCACTGACATTTGTCACCGCACGTTTCATCGTATCCTGGCATTTCCTTGTTTGTCCCAGCAATGCATGCAATTGTGGTTTTTTAATTGCCGAAAGTCCCCCGAAACATTCTAGCCCTTCCCCTCCTACTGGCCAACTTTAATTTATGCAACGTTGCGTATTTGCCATTGCGATTATGTCTCCATTTTGGGCCAACAGCTACGGAACGTGTTCCTGTCACGTGTGCCCCGCTCCCCTTGCCTAGTGTCTGGGACTTTAAGCGGATTTATTCAATTATCATTTGTCGTGCGCCTGAAAATCCAACTGAAAATTGCCACATTGTTGCAGGATTTATCTCCTTTTAAACGAATTGGTTTGACTATGAATTTGGGAAATTTACCATTTTACAGATGCGAATCACTTTGCTGAGTTATGAATCAAATTGGCAACAATCTGTGAGAACCGTAACGTGTTCCAATGAATTGGTAAGGAATTAATGCTGTTGTCCTTTACACAAGTTAACTTCAAAAGCGAGGAAGTAAAAAGCGGAAAAGATAATGCTGCCAGATGTAAATCTCTAAACAAATATTTGGCTTGACTTGCAGCCAAACGAAAGGGGTGAACTTTCAAGAATGTTTTATCTGGATTTAAGTATTTGCTTTAAGGGGGCAAAACTGAAAAAGTTATGTAATGTAAAAACGCCTGGCACTGCGTTAAAATTGTCACGTACCACAAAGTGGATGCATTAATTCTGCGGGCTGTAATCGAGACATATTAGAAAAAATGAATAAAACGAAAGGGGGAACGGTAGATCAACCACAAAGCAATATGGAGATAATACCACCACAGGGGGAGGGGTTGAGTACCCGAAAATACTTGTTCCGGAAAAGGCAGCGATAAACGTGATTATGACAAGCGATTAGCGACAAGTAACACTCTATTCAACTGAGGGGGAAATCCTTGCGGAGGGGTGACTTCTCGAGGAGTGTGAGTTGCGTGACGGAAGGAAAGTTACTTGCACTGAAAGAAAAAATTAATTCGCAACTATGTTGACTTGAAGGCTGTTCGATGTTTATTTTCCAGTCTTCATTTATAGTTGCTATTTGGTAGGAAATGTATTAATTATATTAACTATAAGCTCCCGCAGAAGCAAATTTAAAACATTTAATTACTGATTCGGATTGCCGAGCTAGTTTTGTTTCACTCAGAACACATTTGTTTGTTTTTACACATCACATATTTTCTTTAAGTGTACCTACCTTCTTCGGTAAGCAGTACGCCGGCATTGTCGCCACCGCCGCATACTTCCTGTTGCTGCAAGGGTGAAGACGCTCCCGCTGCCGCTCCTGTTCCCGCCGCTGCCTGCGTCGCCGAGGCCGGTACCGCTGGCGTGGCCGCTTGCGTCGGCGTTAGCACGCGCGGGATCGAGCCGTGTCCGCCGCCGCGCCGCGTGCTGCCCCTGGGACGTCCGCGTCTGGTGCCGCGCGGGTGGTGCCGCCGGCGCATCGGCGAAATGCCGCTCAGGTCGCCGATGAAGTCTGCAAGGAGAACGGAAATTTATAGATGACTCGGTATTGATTAATTGCGGTTGGACGCAATCCACAAACATCTGGCCCAATATAAAACGAAAAACAAACATTAAACTGGGAGTTTCGTTACATTTACCACAATTTTATGGCTCGCAACCTAAATGCCTAACTAATGGGGATGGCCTGGGGTTCTTTGACGGCTGCCTGACGGGGATACCTTCTTAGGTTTCCTGCCCATAATTCTTTGCCAGCACCTTACTATCGATATTTGTGCCATGACCATATTTGCGCATTCAACGTGTTACTTTTTATGCCCCAAAGACAATGGCAGAATGGCAGCAACAAACAAGTTCAACTTTTATCGTGGCCAAGACTCCACCGAAATGCCAAAGGAAAAATATGCGGAGTGCCATATTTCTATATTATAATTCTTAACCCGCCAGTACACGTGACAGAAACCCCATTATATGTATTCATGACCAGCAAGTTGATTAATTCCAAAAACAAAGGGTTAAAGTAGTTTAAAATAATAAAATGTAAAGTTAATAAGGAATTATGATTGCCAACATTAATATTGATAGCAAATTAATAAGAAAGCAAATGAAAAATTTCACATTAGAACTCTTCCGAACCAACAGTTCGCTTAAAAACGATATCTCTAAACATTTCACTGGTTATATGCCAGCGACTTAGACGGCTAACTGTAAGTTGTATAAATAAAACAGAGACAACAAATAAATAAACAACGACGACGACAAGACAGGCTCAAAAAAGTTGTGATCAGCGGGCAGACAACAATGTTGTTGTTCCACTGGTTCTATTTCCCCAGTTGTCTGTTATTCGGTACGAGTGTATCTTGTCTGGTGTTTGGCGACAATACCTCCCGTTCTGCTATTTCGGTATGCAACGCACACGAGTGCCGGCAGCATCATCATACCCGATATGATGATCATCACTCCATGATAGACATTATTGTCTAGTCGGTGCAGTGATCATCGCGATCGACAGTCGCCAGAGGAATTGTCTACAATATTGTGGCCATGTCCCCATGAAGAGCTTCAAATGGCTTAAGCCGAAAGAGAGAGGCCCAAAAGCAGTCTGTTTCCTTTGGTCATAGGGTTTACTTTTACTGCTACAACGAGAACGAGACCAAATCGAATGGCAATGCAATATTATTGAGCTGAACTTTGGATTTTAGCAATAAGTTTTATCAATAAAATCCAATCCAAGGCAATTTACACAGCCCAGAGCCCAGAAAGGTTTTCCTCGCCTATTTCCTATTTTTTTTGGCAGTTCGTTCTTGGTTTGTTGCTGCTCTTGGCATGTATTTCGGTCAAACGTCGAGGCATTGCAGCAAAACATCAAAAAACACCAACAAAGTTTCGCTTTTTAGCATAATTCAGCTGTCGACCAGGGGCAAGGGAAAAGTGATGGAAAATACCGGGCAAAATGGAAATGTTGAGCGTGATAGATTAAGTCGAGCTCGGGTTAAAAATGATGAACAGGGAATGACAGTTGAATCGGGGGGATAAAAAGGTTTATAATGGGAACCAAAGGAGAATGGGAATGGTACTTGGTAAGTGCTAAAAAAAATAATACAAAATATTATTTTTGCATTTATTAAAGCTTTTGTAGTAAGAATATTTCGATAGCCTTTGAGTTATAAAAAATATAAAAATTAAATATTTTCCTATAACACCACTTTCTTTTACCGCCCAGCCAACTTCAGCCTATACTATCAATAGTAAGTATTCCCTTTGCTCCAGTTGTATTTATGAATGCTATAAATATGTTCGCTTTGTTTGATTTGCTGCTGTTGGTGATATTTGCATCGTCTGGGCCCTCTTCATATTGCCTATTGACACGAAAGGCCCAAAGAAATAACAACAATGAAATTGCAGCAAACGAAATATGACAAAAAACGAGAGACGGGAAGTAAAAAAACAGCAGCAGAGAATGAAGCTCGGCAGACGGGGAATAAGAATCCGCCGAGCATAATCGGATTTCACAAATCATTCATTCAATTATCTAATTGATTTGACTGATGATCATTTGTGAACCTTGATCCTAGCTCCATGGGCCCGGTGCCAAAGCCAATGTGACGCATGTTTGCTACGCCTGATAAGCGAAGTGAAAGACGGGAATCTTGGCTCGAAAGGCCTCACCTTTGACTGTAATGCGCCGGCCATGACTAAGTGGCTCTTGGCTCTTTGGCTCTTTGGATCTTTGGCTCCTTGGCACTTTTTTCCCGGACACCCGGCTCTCCTCGTCCTTCTCGGATTCACAGGCTTAAATTACATTTCGCTTTTGTCGCTTTGTTGTTGTTATTGCCGGCTACTGTAAGCCATAAAAAGTCATATAAATGGCGATTCTTATCTGCGTGAAATTGTTAATTTTTTTACGGATTTGCAAAAGTCCGAGAATTCAGCTGCAGTTAGCTGTTAAGGTGAGATTTCAGTTCGAGGTTCGAGCATAACTCAGTATAGTTCTTATATGATATCATAAATTAATCATATCCTTACATAATAAAAAATCAAAACGTCTTAATTTTAAAAATATTAAATTTGGAAAACACATCGTTTACATGAATCGTTAGACATCAAGCATATATTTAAGGTCAAAAACAATTATACGGAATGGAAACAGTAACCTTGGGTGCCATATAACATGGCATTACATATAAAAATACTCGTATTCGGGCCGGGACACAGGCTTCGATAGATAAAGTAATCTGATTTGGTGGAGACGCCAGCCCTGGGGAGTAAACTTCTTCCTCCGTGGCGGTTTGACATTCAGCACATCGTAGATATGATCCGGATGATAGCAATGGGGCGGGAACTGAGGCGTGATCTTCGGTTTCGAGAGGCTTAGAATGCGCGGAGTTATCGTGGCTTTGAGGGCAGCCTTGCGGATGGGAAAGCGGAGTTCGGCCCACCATTTGTCCTCGATGTCGGCATTAAAGAAGCAGCAGGGTTTCGGTGGCGGCTTAAAGGGTCGTCCTTTGTCATGGAGTGGTGGCTGACCCCAGACAATTATTGGGGAGTACGGATGGTCCGGATTGATGTACTGATGCTTCGGCGTCATTTTCCGTTCCAGTGGCGTGGCCAGCTTGGCCACCTTCTCCTGAAACTCGTCCGGATCGATGGCGCGTGGCTTTCGGGCGCAAGGCAAGATCTTTTCAAGACAAGGTATGGTCTGTTTAACCGGCTTCGGCAGTTCCTTTGGCATGGCTCTGGACGCAGCCCACTCGTAGAACTCCTTCCACTGCGCCTTCTTCATAGGTCCGGGAATCTGCCATCTGGTTAGGTAGCGCTTTTCCTGGATCAGACGACGTTGGATCGGCTTGGCATTCCGCTCACACCATTCGACCCAACTCGGTGGCGGCTTCACCACGCTGAGTACACTAGCCTTGGTATCTTCTTGAATTACACTCATGGTGACCCGATTATCGATTTAAAATCACTTAAAATTTAGCAAGGGTTCAAACTGTACCTAATGCAACAAATAAAATTTTTGTGTTCCAATGGCGATGGTTTTTAAAAAATTGTAAAGTTCTCAGCCGGTTGAAATGTAAAATCCAACTGACGACTAATTGAGTGCCTACTTATCAGCCCTCGAAAATAAAACCGTGAGCTGTAAGATTTTAAAGTCGATGCCCTGGGTCTTAGATTTAAAGATTGCGATCTTCACAGGTAAAATAACTATATACAAGGATTCCATAATTTAAGAAAAACCTTCAAGAAAACAAATATATGGGTACAAAACTTTTATAAATTCGTTTTGTGTTGGACAAATATAAAGAGCAGTTTGGAAGCACCAATGAGGATTAGGTGGTTACATCTGTCTATAGAAGAAACTCATTTCATTTCTAAAAACCGGCTTAGACAGATATAACAGTCGGATCTGGTGCATTCGCCAGCCCCTGTTTGTAAACTTCCTTCGTGGTGGAGGCGGAACATCCAGCGGATGCAGCACCTTTTCAGGAACGGGGCAGTGCGGAGTTGGTGGATATACCCGTGGCTTGGCCAGGGACTGGATGCGGGGCGTAGTCTTTCCCAAGAGGGCTGCCTGCCGGACAGGAAATCTGAGCTGGGCCCAGAAGTCCGCCTCCAGTTCGTCGGTTGGAAAACAGTCGGGAACGTAGGGAGGATTGAAGGGTCGACCGGGATCGCGATGCGGTGGCTTGCCCCAAGGGATCGCCGGGGAGTACGCTGGCGGTTGGTCTGGCGTATTATACTTCTCGGTGATCTTCCGGGGCTTGGCCAACATTAAGATCCTTTCCCGCAACTCTTCCTCGTCCAGCTGGCGCTTCCTTAGGGCACAAGGCAAGTATTTGGCCGCACAGAAAGGTTTTGCAGGTCTCTTGAGCTTTGGATTTTTGGGTCTGGCCCGGAAACTAGCCCAGGCGCCGAAATGCTTCCAATCTCTTATGGTCATCGGACCGTTTTTCTGCCAAGGGGTCAAGATTCGAATCTCCCGAGGCTGAACCCGCTTCACAGGCTTTGAGTTTCGATCGCACCACGCCAACCAAGAGGGCAGCGGCTCTAGAGCCTTGGGTTTTAGTATCAAAGCTTCCTGCTCAGCAAAATTATGACCGGAATCAATAGGGCCTATTGACGGTTCTGAACTCTTAGTTTTGCCCAAGTGGGTTCCATAAGTTTCAGTGTTCATTTTAATTTTTTTAAGTATTTTTTTTGGATACTCTTTTTAAATTTTGAAGGTATTATCTTACGACTGTCTGGTTACTGTCTGACTTTCGGGTGATTCTGAACGCCTACTTATTATGTTCATGGCTCTAAAGAATAGTATCATACATAATCTATGTATCATTGTTGTCATGGTAATTATCTGTGAATTCTTTGTTCATAGCTTTATTTGCATTGTAAATGACATAATTTCCTGTGGTATTAATCCGATTAATTCTTAACTACAGCTCAACCCACCAAATGTATTAATGTACTTTATTTAGTAAGTGATCTGTTCCTAAGGAGTAATCTTTTTGGTCCAATTTAGTGACAGCAGCACATTAGATCGGCCAGAACCCGAGGATTTGGCTTCGAAAGGAACTCGAGTCGCTGCAGATGATGTCGCCACTGCCGCGGCGACATTTTCTGACGTCTGGGCACCTGGTCCTCGTAGTTGCCGGGCACTGAGCAATGGCCTTTCAGGGGAAATTGGCGTGGCCGGGACAGTTCATAGATCTTCTTGCTGGGACAGGCTGTGAGTGCTTTCCGCGACACGGGAAATCGTATGTTAGACCAAAACTCGTTCTCGAGCTCCACATGCTGGAAGCAGCACGGAACCGCCGGCCTTCTTACGGGTCTTCCATGTTCCGGACGTGGAACACTGCGGCCGATGATGTGTGGTCGATAGGGAAACTGTTCCGGTGGCGGTGAGATATACTTTTCGCGCTGCCAGCGTGGCATACTGAGACGATTTTGGTTTTCCCTTAGACAACTAACTTCTGCCGAAGACGGCTTGTTAACAATTTGATTGCTAAGGGAAGATCGAGTTGTGGTTGATAAGAATAAGAAAACTAGCATCTCTATAGAAGACTTGTACGATCGTTTAAATGTGTGTCTTGTTTCTTATTTATTTAAAGGTGTTTTACCTATCATCCTTCTGCTTTCCACCCTGCAGTCTTAGGTTATAGGCCATTGTATCTGCTTGGTAAGTTTTATGGAAATTGGACCACTCATTCCGGCCCATGGGTCCTGGCTTTTGCCATCTAGTAGCTTCCGGGCGCACGGCGGGAGTGGGCGTCGAAGACTTGGGTCTCGAGTTTCGATCGCACCACTCCATCGTCGAAGCTCGGAGTTTTTGTCTGGCCGTCATTTCTTGATTTTATGTTACGATTTTTGTCGTATGCCCAAAAATTTTACTCTTAAAATAATTGTTTTTTTAATTTTAACTAGGTCTTTTGCTCTTTTTTACAGGTTTTTAGTACCATCTTGGCATTACATCTTTTTCAGTATTTTTTTATTCTTGGGGGTTAGCTACAATTTTTAGTTTCCTTACATCTTTATTGCCGAGTATAAAATCTAGGACTACTAAAAACAAGATATTAGGCATTTTCGTAGTCTTATAATTTGTATATAATTGTGGCATGTCTGATAAGCGCCATGTTATTTTTATTAATTATACCCGTTACTCGTAGAGTAAAAGGGTATACTAGATTCGTTGAAAAGTATGTAACAGGCAGAAGGAAGCGTTTCCGACCATATAAAGTATATATATTCTTGATCAGGATCAATAGCCGAGTCGATTTGGCCATGTCCGTCTGTCCGTCGAGATCTCAGGAACTACAAAAGCTAGAAAGTTGAGATTAAGTATACAGACTCCAGGGACATAGACGCAGCGCAAGTTTGTCGATTCAGGTTGCCACGCCCACTCTAACGCCCACAAACCGCCCAAATCTGCCACGCCCACACTTTTGAAAAATGTTTTGATATTTTTTCATTTTTGTATTAGTCTTGTAAATTTCTATCTATTTGCCAAAAAACTTTTGGCCACGCCCACTCTAACGCCCACAAACCGCCAAAAACTGTCCTTCGCACTTACACTAGCTGAGTAACGGGTATCAGATAGTCGGGGAACTCGACTATAGCGTTCTCTCTTGTTATACCCGTTACTCGTAGAGTAAAAGGGTATACTAGATTCGTTGAAAAGTATGTAACAGGCAGAAGGAAGCGTTTCCGACCATATAAAGTATATATATTCTTGATCAGGATCAATAGCCGAGTCGATTTGGCCATGTCCGTCTGTCCGTCCGTCTGTCCGTCTGTCCGTCTGTCCGTCTGTCCGTCCGTCTGTCTGTCCGTATGAACGTCGAGATCTCAGGAACTACAAAAGCTAGAAAGTTGAGATTAGGCATACAGACTCCAGGGACATAGACGCAGCGCAAGTTTGTCGAATCATGCTGCCACGCCCACTCTAACGCCCACAAACCGCCCAAAACTGCGACGCCCACACTTTTGAAAAATGTTTTAATATTTTTTCATTTTTGTATTAGTCTTGTAATTTTCTACCGATTTGCAAAAAAACTTTTTGCCACGCCCACTCTAACGCCCACAAACCGACCAAAACTGCCACGCCCACACTTTTGAAAAAGGTTTTAATATTTTTTCATTTTTGTATTGGTCTTGAAAATTTCTATCGATTTGCAAAAAAACTTTTTGCCACGCCCACTCTAACGCCCACAAACCGCCAAAAGCTGCCACGCCCACACTTTTGAAAAATGTTTTGATATTTTTTCATTTTTGTATTAGTCTTGTAAATTTCTATCTATTCGCCAAAAAACTTTTTGCCACGCCCACTCTAACGCCCACAAACCGCCAAAAACTGTCCTTCGCACTTACACTAGCTGAGTAACGGGTATCAGATAGTCGGGGAACTCGACTATAGCGTTCTCTCTTGTTTTAAAATGAGTATTTATACCCGTTACTCGTAGAGTAAAAGGGTATACTAGATTCGTTGAAAAGTATGTAACAGGCAGAAGGAAGCGTTTCCGACCATATAAAGTATATATATTCTTGATCAGGATCAATAGCCGAGTCGATTTGGCCATGTCCGTCTGTCCGTCCGTCTGTCCGTCTGTCTGTCCGTATGAACGTCGAGATCTCAGGAACTACAAAAGCTAGAAAGTTGAGACTAAGCATACAGACTCCAGGGACATAGACGCAGCGCAAGTTTGTCGAATCATGCTGCCACGCCCACTCTAACGCCCACAAACCGCCCAAAACTGCCACGCCCACACTTTTGAAAAATGTTTTAATATTTTTTCATTTCTGTATTGGTGTTGTAAATTTGTATCGATTTGTCAAAAAACTTTTTGCCACGCCCACTCTAACGCCCACAAACCGCCCAAAGCTGCCACGCCCACACTTTTGAAAAATGTTTTAATATTTTTTCATTTCTGTATTCGTGTTGTAAATTTGTATCAATTTGTCAAAAAACTTTTTGCCACGCCCACTCTAACGCCCACAAACCGCCCAAAGCTGCCACGCCCACACTTTTGAAAAATGTTGTAATATTTTTTCATTTTTTTATTGGTTTTGTAAATTTCTATCGATTTGCCAAAAAACTTTCTGCCACGCCCACTCTAACGCCCTCAAACCACCCAAAGCTGCTACGCCCACACTTTTGAAAAATGTTTTGAAATTTTTTCATTTTTGTATTGGTTTTGTAAATTTCTATCGATTTGCCAAAAAACTTTCTGCCACGCCCACTATAACGCCTACAAACCGCCAAAAACTGTGTTTAAGACTCTCCTTCTCCCTTTCACTAGCTGAGTAACGGGTATCAGATAGTCGGGGAACTCGACTATAGCGTTCTCTCTTGTTTTCCTCTGACATGGAATACAATTGAATTGTAGATTCGAAGAAGTCATGCCACAGGCATTTTCTTCGATTCCGGGCCTCGACACTATATTAGAAAGATGTTGAAGATACTTTCAGCTTTTTACTACCGCGCACTGAAACCCAAACGGCTCAATCACGAGCCCATGGTTCGATGAAAGCCAGTGGGTCCAGGCAGATGCATTGTGGCATTGCCCGTGGCGACACGCATTCGAGGTCATAACCCAATTCCTTTCGTGGACAGCTGGTGATGGCCAACTGCAGGCTGAAAGCTGCTAACTGCAGTGGCAACTGTATTCCCCACTTGGAGTCCCAGATCGACTTGGGGCCTCCTGCTCCTGCAGCCAATTGAAATTCGGTGCGCATTGCAATCGATCGCACTTTTTGTCCAATGATCGTCGTATGCCTACAATACCCGTTCTGGCCTTTCTAACGCTGCGTCTGCCTTCTGGCCAGGTTGGTTTCAAGCGGTGGTCTCTGCTCGCCGTGTCGCCCATCTTCATCATCATCTTCGGCAGCGTGTTGCACTTGATGAGGTGCAGTCGTGGTCATCATTGCGTTTGTACGCTGCTGTTCATTGCCATTGTCATGATTTGTTGTCGCCACACAGCGATTTTTGTCTGGCTTTGCCACATGAATTTTAAATTAAAGCCCCCTCGGTGGGTATTCTGTATATTCTGTACACTTCCGGGCCGGAACTTTTCAGGGGATTAGCCATTACAAGGACAAGGACTCTGGGGTCCTGGGTACTATCTAATGCAATCAATCAATTATTAATTATCTTAATTATTTCATTATTATAATTTATTTTATTTACGATTTTTCAAGTCAAAGGAGAAACATTTTTTGCCGTTTATTCGACATTTATTTCCTCTTTTGTTAAATGCGGTATTAATTCCTAAGAAGTGGTATATTATTTATACGTTCATAAAATGATTAAATAATCGATGATTTAAGAGGGAATATTGTTTTCTGTATGACTCTCCAAGTATGGGCAGTCCTTTTGTATTCCCACACTCTCCGTTGCAAAACTGGCATCACTGTCTCCCAAGAAGGGGAACTGGACAGGAGTCGAACTGGTAGTATTCACAACAAAACAGCCACATCAGGTCGAAATGAAAACGTTATCAAGCGACAGACGCGCGTTTGCAGTAACAAGATGAAACGGGGACATAGGCAAAATTAGCTGCGTTCGCCAGTGAATTTGCAGGCCAATCAGTGAGTGTGCCACAATTTGGCCAACCAAACGGGCAACAAACTGGTCAAGTCGCAGATGCCATCGGAGCTGTTTCTGCTGGTCTCCTCCTCCAGCAACGTGCAACTAGCAACATGCAACTCCGATCTGCTGACGCTGCACTTGCCGCGATTTCACATCAGTTTTTTGCTGTTACGACTGCTATTTGCTTTTTGCTCGTTGCCTACTTTTCAACGTCTTGTACTTTCGATTGGTTAATTGTTAAACAAATTTGAAATGTTTCTGCTTTGCAGTCACCTGGCCTCACCCCCTCCACCACCACTTCCTTCTATCGTTTGCGAATGCAAATCGGTGGGTATTCTGTATATTCTGTACACTTCCGGGCCGGAACTTTTCAGGGGATTAGCCATTACAAGGACAAGGACTCTGGGGTCCTGGGTCCTGTTTCGTTTCGAAAGAGTCATCAATCTGGCGACCGCAAAGTGCTCATAACATGTGTGAAATTGACACCACAGATGCGACGCGAACTAACGGAAACGCCAGCAATTTTACGCTACATTTAGCTAATGGCAAAAACCCCGATGGCAGATGGTCCTGCTTTTCCTGTTCCTGGTGGAGCCCTCTTCTAAAAAATATATGTAGTGACTGGGCAACACCCCAAAAGGAATGACTAAAAAAGGCATACACCAAAGTGGCGTGAAGTATGTTCTTTTTCAAGATCATTAGGGGTGCGTTATGGACACGAATTGTAATTGAAGGGCACTTATTTTTACTTTTTCTTTTCAGCGGCTCCTGTCATTAAAGTGGTACGTTAAGCTTATTAAATTGCTAAGTCAAACTAGGGAACTAAACATATTTTACGAATTTCATTTATTATAGTCTTGTTTACAATTTACTATATTAATATAATTTTTAAACAATAAATTATAATGAAATCTAATGTACATATATATTACATATATATTATCTAATGTACATAAAAGTTAAACTTTAAAATCAACTGAAATCTTTTTGCAAAGCTTTAAAGTCAAGTTAACATTTTGTTAACTATACTGAATTGAATTTAGCTTTAATCAATCAATCAGAGCATCATTTTGTGATTCAAAACTATTCCTTTTTTACTTTATGCCCAATTAATAATTCACGCATTTAAATCTAAGCAATGCAAAGCAGCCCGATTTGAAGCCAAATTCTTAAGCGGTTTCGTTTTCACATTGCAAATATGATTAACCAATTTGAGTCAAAACCACTTTAGTTTTAGAGCCGGGCTTCGGGCACGCTGACAAGTGGCCAACTGCAATTGGCCACATTAAATGTTAAGCCGGGTACTCGGCTTGTCGGGTTACCACAAATCCGCAGCACGTACTTGCTATGGGCGCTATGGGGGCCAATAAGGTGTAAATTTATGCGCCAAAGTCCGGGCTTTAAGCCAGTTGGGTTGAAATGGAACCATTAGCAAACCGATACTATGCAATTGCAGTATTCTTCAGAATACTCAGCGAAACGCACATTTTTCGTGTGCCTACGGATGATTGGCATTTGAGAATGCATTATTTTATTTTTTTTGTAATTACCAGTGGCTGTGTGAATTTTTGTGGCCAATCAAAGTTTTTGTTCGCGGTTTTGATTTGCTGCTAAGATTCGCAGCGTAATTGTGTCTCATGGCTAACTTGTATTCTATGAGATACTTTTTTGCTGCTGTTCCCTGGGAGCTTCGATTTATATATGGGTATTCGTATGTTGAACAAGTGTTTTGGTTTAATTATTTTCATGTTCCACAAGCTCCGCTGACAAAGTGGACAGGGATCTTATGATCTACGCAGGGTTGGGCTCATGAATATTTAATTCGGGTGGAGTTATGGCATCGCTTAGTTTTTCGCCTTAGATATGCTGCATAATGTTTGGCTCATGTGAAAGTTGCACATTTGGCACGTGTCCCAATTGAATGGCACCAATTAAGAAATTGTTTCACTCCGTGTTACACAAGACAATTAAGTGGGAAAAGTTGTTCACGCACTGAAAAATTTAAATGATGGCAAGAGAAAAATGTGGTCAATTGCAGCAAAGTCCTGCTGTATAACATTAAGCGCTCCCCTGATCCACTTATGCTTACACTACAAGAAAATATACATAACTGGCTATTTTGTTCCTTTACCTTTATATAGTGGAAATATTTGTTACTAGATCAGATGTGATAGGTATTTGTTTCTGTGTACTTCGGGTCTGCCCATGGAATGCAGTTGAATGCGAAACATCAGGCAAATAATTTAGTTACGCCTAGCTCACAAGAAGTATTTGATTTCAAAGAATTACAACAGTAGAATGTGTAACTCTGAATTCATGACAATTTCTCATTTGGCTCGGCACAGTAGAAAACAGCAAATAAATGTCGGTTTGCATTACGAAATCAAAACAAGGAGAGCAACCCGCTCAGATTGGCAATTTCTGTAGCCACAACACGTGAGCTCATTGATTAAATTAGCTGTGTCTTTTGGCCAAGCCCTGTGCACATAAAAATTATTTATGAGCCGCATTTCGGTGTATTTTTCTGTCTTGCCGTCTTTCTTCGGCTTTCATTGGTTTTTGTGGCATTTAATGCTAAGCAAAAACCGAAGACAAAACAAAAACCGAACGCCAAGTGACAAGCGAACCAAACATAATCAACTTCGTCGAAAGTAAACTGGATTGCGTTTGTCTGGGAAATCCAAAAGAAGTAATGCCAAAATGGATTTTTTCGGAAAAATCTGTACTATCTAATGCAATCAATCAATTATTAATTATCTTAATTATTTCATTATTATAATTTATTTTATTTACGATTTTTCAAGTCAAAGGAGAAACATTTTTTGCCGTTTATTCGACATTTATTTCCTCTTTTGTTAAATGCGGTATTAATTCCTAAGAAGTGGTATATTATTTATACGTTCATAAAATGATTAAATAATCGATGATTTAAGAGGGAATATTGTTTTCTGTATGACTCTCCAAGTATGGGCAGTCCTTTTGTATTCCCACACTCTCCGTTGCAAAACTGGCATCACTGTCTCCCAAGAAGGGGAACTGGACAGGAGTCGAACTGGTAGTATTCACAACAAAACAGCCACATCAGGTCGAAATGAAAACGTTATCAAGCGACAGACGCGCGTTTGCAGTAACAAGATGAAACGGGGACATAGGCAAAATTAGCTGCGTTCGCCAGTGAATTTGCAGGCCAATCAGTGAGTGTGCCACAATTTGGCCAACCAAACGGGCAACAAACTGGTCAAGTCGCAGATGCCATCGGAGCTGTTTCTGCTGGTCTCCTCCTCCAGCAACGTGCAACTAGCAACATGCAACTCCGATCTGCTGACGCTGCACTTGCCGCGATTTCACATCAGTTTTTTGCTGTTACGACTGCTATTTGCTTTTTGCTCGTTGCCTACTTTTCAACGTCTTGTACTTTCGATTGGTTAATTGTTAAACAAATTTGAAATGTTTCTGCTTTGCAGTCACCTGGCCTCACCCCCTCCACCACCACTTCCTTCTATCGTTTGCGAATGCAAATCGCATGAGCTAACAAGCTGCAATCGTTGCACATCCCACATGCAATTGGCAACTCATAACAACCGACATGCTCTCAGTTTGAGGCAAGTTAACTTGGTAGACCACATTTTCGACTGCCTCCTTGAGGCAGGCGATTACCAAATAATTTTGCTTATTAATCATAAAAAATGTGATCGTTCCGGAGGAATAACTAGCCACATGTCGCAAATCATTGAATCGAGCTAAAGTCTCGTAAAATATTGGTGGGATATATGCTACCCATATAATCAAAGACACAGTATGTTTTATGGGTAAGTCAAAGTCGTAAATTCCCAAAAACTTATTGCTAGAGTTGTTACAAAATGAAAACAATGTGCTTTACAGTATTTAAAACCATAACATTTCCCCATCCTCCTTTATACATTGTTTAAACATTCCAATAATAATGGTTGAATATAATAAAAGGGGGGATAATAAAATAAATTTGGTACTCACTCATGGATTCGTTTGGGCCCAGCAATGTGGGGCTATCTCCATCCACCACCAGAGCCTCATTTTCGGAATCGTTTTCCATCTGCTGGACACAGGTTGCTCCTGGCACATACGTTTCCTGGCTGAGAGTGGGATGATTGCTGTCCGTGCCAACACTCGAGGCTGATGACGTAATGCCCACGTCGATGAAGTCCTCTTCAGATTCCAGCTTTAGGCGTTTTGCCGCCGAACTGCAACTGGGCAAATCGTCGTCAGGGTTTTGGGTAACCGATGTGGCCACGATGGTGGTGCCACCCATATTTACATCCTAAGACAATAAAAACATAATATCATAAAAAAGTTATACCTTAATTCCCAAATGTAACAATCAAATCAATTAGCATTTTAATGGACAACGGAAATGAGATATATCTGCTGGTCTTTTTTTTTAAAACGGTTGCTTATCGTTCGTATCTTCTAACTGACCCAAGAATTCTCCCCTTTAAGCCACTTATAATTTATGCCAAGGTATCTCGCTCCCCCTCTTCCCAGCGTATGGCATAAAAGTCATTCATGCCAAACTTGAACAAAACTAAGACTTGCGTTATGGACTGGTCAAGAGGAGGGATAGTGTTAAAAATGGGACGTATTCGGGAGTCGAGGTGGGCCTTTGGTAATTGCTATGCATGGGGAAATTGTTCGAAAGTAGGGTAAAGAGTTTTGCATGCATTTCGCCCAGATTTTGATAGTCAATTGCTGGGAAAACGGTAGCAATTTTCCTACATGCACTTAGCTGCTTGGTAAATCGCTTAAAAATTAATGATATTCATTGTTAAAGTTTAAGGTGAAATGGGGAAAATGTAGAAGTCACTTTAAAAAAGGTTCTGGGCAAAATAATTGAAATGTTTAAATGAATTATAATAATTATGGATAAGGAAATTCGTTATCCTATTGTGAATGTTGAACGATTTTACACAAAATGATTTTGTGACACGCAAAAAAGACATCCGCGTTTTTAGTTAAGTATTATGAAATATATATCCAATATACACAGTAAAATCAAACAAATGGAGAAATTCTCAGTTTGATAATTGGAATTTCTCCATCAATAAAACCAACCCGCCCGTAAAATGATATATCATTATATCAGTATCGAAAATAAACCGTTTCTTTTCCTAAATAAAGAACTGCGACACAAATCTTCCAGAGCAGAGTCTGTTCCAATTGAATGCCGCTCTCCAATCGAAAGGCCCAAGGGAAGGAAGACGATGGCTGCACTTAACCTGAAAACATGAAAAGTACTATTCGCGCATTGGAAACTTTGACTTCCGACCGTAAATGAATTGACAATCCGAAGGCGGAGGGGTTGGAATAAGACTGCGTGCTAGTATAACATTGTGTCGGATGGTGGCATATGAACTTGAGTGGTGTATGACTACCCGACTGATTAACTAAAAGGAGGCACAGCACCAGTGCTCGTAGAACCAAAGACGGAGACGAAGAGAAGCCACCAAGACGAAGGCCCAGACCCAAAGGCAGAAGAAGCAACAGCTACAGCACCAGTCCATATTCAGTGTTCCATTGAACGCACAAAATCATTTAGCGAAACCAACAAAAACAAAACACAAAGAAGAGTCAAGGCCCGAGTTTGGAGGTGGTTGGTAGTGGTAGAGCCTGCACCCCAAACCGAACCAATCTGATCCCAAGCCCAAGCGGACCAAAAGCACTTGAAACTATTTTCTAAAAGAGTCTCCGAGAGACAGCGCTGCGATTCCAAGTAGGGTAAAAGCAAAGTGTTTGTTTTGGAGAGCAAGTATGAAGTATCTGCTAGGGAGTGCGATTACACTGGGCAATATTGAATAGTTGGATATTAGGCCTTACTTAAAAGCATATAGTTCTAGAAAATCATGTTTATAATGCATTTCTGCAAGTACTTCAAAGATGGCATGTTTCACTTTAAAATGAGTCAGAGTCTAAATTTACAGTGCTGTATAATATATTTTCAAAAGGATTTAAAACAAAAGAACTTATCAGTACATAGCTATCCATAAACTATTCATTAACCACAGGGCTACACCATTTGGATAGAACTATAATAATATCAAGTATTACTTCATAAATGGTGCATTTGTTTCTTAATGTGTACCGCACTTGGATGAATGAATATAGTCGGCTGGAAGTGCTAGTGGCTCATGGGCCATGGAGTAGGTTCAAAGCACGCTATGAAGCAGACCAAGACCAGCCAAGACGATGAGTTGAGTTTTGTGGCAAATTGAATTGTCTTTGTTGCCGTTCCTCAGTTAGCGTGCGTGTGTGTGTGCTGTGATGTTGTATAAATCACGTGACCATGACCACCGATGCAACCCATAGGCTAAGAACAACTGAGCCGGGCTTTGCCTCGCTTTTGCTCTCTGTATATGGAGACGCACTCGCAATTTGAACCTCACTCAAAAGATCATTTGCTTTCATTAGGAAGCGCAGAGGAAACTTGTCGTGTAGCAAGTGCAAACTGGGTCTAATAAACGGCCATTAAGCAGTTAGCCTGGATCATGCATTAAACAGCCGACAGATCGTTTCGATCTAACAAGATTTTCTTTGGGGCTAGTCGTTCTCACCTTTTGGGGATGTCGTCTTTTTCGTTCGCTTTGAGTAGCTGATGGAATTGGTGAAGAAGACTGCAGTTTAGCCTCCTGGCGATCTAAAGTCGATGGAATAAATAAATATTAATTGGTTTCAAATAATACACTTTTATCGTCAATCTACTCACATTTCATTTCAATTTCCTCGTCATCCAATAGCAATGAAACGACTTCCTTGGGCTTGAGTGTATCGGGTTTGAAATTGCCGCCACTTATAACCATGCGTTGTATCTGAAGTTCGGAAAAGAAAATACCAATATTTGATTGAATAAAATTAGACATTCAAGGCAGGAAATGAAACGAGACTCGTACAAAAGCAGGGATAGCGCCAAAGGGTGCCCTATCTTTTTTACATGTCGGCTATTTACATGTCGACTCAATATACTTTCATATGGTTATCAAGGGATTATTGTTACTCGTATAGTAATTTAGCCAATAAATGCACAGGAAGACAAAGATGTACTCCATCTTAAGGGGAACCCAGAAGGCGTAACCGAGATGTCGCCTACCCAATTGTATAATTAATTTCCGGTGTTGGTTTACCAGCCCCAACCATTTAAATCCCATTTACAAGTGCTCGTGTTTCGCATTGAGCACTTTTTTAAAATCCCAAAGGCGCAACAATGCCTTCGGTTTTTAGGAGGGTTTTTTATTCCCAACAAAGCACGTGCCTAATATGCGATGCAACAAAAGAAAAACCGAGCAGTTGAAGAGTTTTGCGGTTTGGTTTGATAGCCTGTCCCGCGATCACTCACCTCGCTTTTTTCTCGGGCCCTCTGCAGAATTCGCTCCTCTATGGTTCCCTTGCAAATCAGTCGGTAGACAGTCACCTGTTTCGTTTGGCCCAATCGATGAGCCCGATCCATGGCCTGTTGATCGACAGTGGGATTCCAGTCCGAGTCGTAGAAGATGACCTGCAAGATAAAGAAAGTTACAGAAGTTATTTAGTAACTGGGCTAAGCAAGCATATTCTAAAAGAGTTCTTCCGCATTAGTATGCAAATAGTTGCTGCACACGCACATCCTTTCGCCATTACTTTGATGAGTTCGAACCTGCATATATTATTGGTTCTACCTCGAATTCGACTAGTCTATGAACCACTTTGTAGTGTCACGAATTTTTCGCTTTTCCGGTCTATTATCTGGACTGGGAAAATTCCCGGCACCGGTGTTAACCCTTCAATCCCCCTGTTGAGTTGCACTTGGTACGTGTTTGGTGTGCAAGTGTTCAGTAATTCTCAAGGGTTGTCTTAGGGGAGTGCAGTTTCCGGCTGAGAGATGGCACTAATTAAAATCGAACTGCTCCAGGGATTTCTTTTTTATTTGGAACACGTGTTGAGCCCTATTCAGAAATGTAGGAAGGAAGTGGCCCATTGAGGAATCTGTCTATTAAATGGAATAAATGATCAATTGAGTATATAGCGCGGGAAGTCTGCCATTAGGAAAATGTTTGAAGCAGAGACTCCTTTCTATTTTGCATAATAATGCATTCTACAATATTATACAAAAATACATTTGAAATCTGATGTCTTTATAAATCAATATTTTTGTTGTAAAGGGTATGTAGACAGAAGTAACGAACTAAATATATTTATCACCAACCGATTTTCTTTGCCCAATTGATTAGTTGCACTTTTATTTACAGCACCTCACTGCTATTTAATAAAAAATTAATCTTCACAACCAGTTTAGTAGTAACAGAAATGTGTAAGCACAATTTAATTTTGCTTCATATAAGTACTTTTATTATTGGAATTCAATCCAGCAAGGAAGCTATTGAGTTTAGATGGATTGAGCAGAAGTTGGATCATTTTCATAAGGATTCCAGAACATTTAAAATGGTATCAAAAATATGGCATACATTTTTAAGAGAATTAACATCGTACACTTCTTAGAGATATATGGTTAAGGAGGATTATTTTAAGCCAAATGGTACAATATTTTTCTTTATGGGAGGGGAAGGATCAATTTTATCGCCGACCACAAATGTTTCTAACATAATGTTGACAAAGAGTTTCATTCACGACTTGGCAAAGAAATATGAAGGCTATCTGGTGCACAGTGAACATCGTTACTATGGAGAAAGTAAAGCGACCAAGTAAGTTTTAATCCCAATAATAAAAGCGAATAACCATAACAATAAATAACATCAATTGTCCATTCTAGAGATCTCCACTTAAAGTCCTTAAAATACCTAACTGTTCCCCAGGCAATGGCCGATGTGGCTCATTTAATTCAGTTTTTAAAAGCAAACTACACTTTTTTTGGTGAGTCCAAGGTATTTCTTGTGGGTGGATCGTATTCCGGATTTATGGTCCCGTGGTTTGCCAAACTTTATCCAAACTTGATTGATTTAGGTTGGGGTTCCAGTGCCCCATTTCAGTTTAAAGTTGAACTAAAAGCGTTCTATACAAAAGTTTTTAAAATTATTCAACATATTGGAGGTAGAAAGTGCCGTGATAGGATCATATATGGTTTTGAAACTCTTCGAGCGGACATTAAAAAACATAATACCCTAAAGCTTGTGGAAATGAATATTTGCGGATTTGACCACGTCAATAAATTTCTTGTTTTTAATTTATTTGAAAGATTAACCAAAGTCATTGGTTCTCTGGTGCAATACGAAAAGTAAGTAAATATTAAATATAAAATGAATGAAAATAACATTTACTTCTTTTCAATAGTAAAACTAATATTCAAAGCGCCTGCAAAGAGATTTCAGAAACCTCTTTTACATCTTACCTTAGAAATAAACTTAATGGAAATTCTACAAAATGCTACGACTCAATATCCAGTTTAAAGCCGTTGCGGGACGTTCGATTCATCACAGATTCATGTACGCAGATTCCAAAATACCATAAAATCTTTTAACAAAATTTTTTTTTTTCAGCACGCCTCTGGTTTTATCAATGTTGTAGTCAGCTTGGAAACTTTCAAACTTCTGAATACATTCCATTGGATTTTTGGCTGAACATGTGTACCGATGTATTTGGTTACAAGTTTTCCTACTGTTTTATTAGCAAAAAGGTGAAAAACACTGATGATAACTTTAGGGACTTGGACAGTAGTGAAAAGCTTCAGCGCGTGTTTTTGACCCAGCCAGAATTGGATGCTTGGTCAGCTACCAAAGTGAGAAAACACAAACGGACTTATATCTTAAAGGGTAAGTTCAAATTAACTGTACCATGTCAGAAATTACTAGCCCATTTTAATTCTTTAAGGTGCATCTCACTGCGAGGACCTACAACAATCACCGGGGAATGTAAACCCATATATAAAAAACCTAATGATGGACATCGATTTCGAAGTGCTAAAATTACAAAAAGATATACCACAATAAATTATTTTATTTTCTTCACAAAAACTGTTGAGCAGAACTGCATTATTTAATACTATAATTTTACCCGTTACCCGAATAAATGGGTAAACAAGATTCGATGAAAAGTATGTAACAGCTTATGTAAAGGCATTTCTGACCATATAAACTATGTATATTCGGATCAGGAACACTAGCCGAGGCGATCTTTCCGTCCGTATGAATGCAGAAATAGTACAATCCAATCAAATCTAAAGGTTGAGATTAAGCATGCAGATTCCAGAAATATAAACGCAACGCAAGTTTGTTTCCTGATATTGCCACGCTCACTCTAACGCCCACAAAACTTAGAAAACTGCTCCGCCCAAACTTTTGTAAAATGTTTTTATATCGTTCGCTCTTGTCTCATATAGTTAAAAACCGATTTGTATATCCATTAAAAGCATTCAACTCTTTTAAAAAGGGTATAATCATCATGTAGTTAGTAATTGTACTACACCTTGTATAACCCTTATCGGCTAACTCTATTACCCACATTTCAAGTATCGTCAAATTGCGTGAGTGAAACCCAATGATTGATAATCGGAACAGTCGTTGCAAACACCATTGTGCTCGATAAGACGCCGCATGGCGTTGGAACACAAAATACCAACAACCTATTTAGCCCAGTTGACAATACTATTTACTGGCTTAAGAACCACTAATTAAGTACTGCGTTGGCGATAAGATTTTCTTTTCAGCTAAGGCAATGGAATAAGCTGGTAAATGTTGATCAGTCCTAATTTAACGCTCGACGATGAAACTTTGGCTAGGAATTTCTTTGGCTCTTTTAGCCCTGGGCCAAACCCATGGAAGCATATTTGAAAGGACTTTCAAAAGGATCCATGAGGAGCCACCACTCTCAACGATTCAGAATCGAGCGGATGTAGTTCAAACCCTTTGGATTGAACAGAAGTTGGATCACTTCGACCCGGCAGAAACCCGCACATGGCAAATGGTATATTGCACAATTTGGAGTTATTAGTTATAATAGTTATTAGAAGTTTTCTTGTACAAGAACAATATTCGTATCAATCTATTCCAGCGGTATATGCTCAACGATGCACTTTACAAGTCTGGAGCACCACTTTTTATTTACCTTGGCGGAGAATGGGAGATCTCATCGGGCAGAATAACTGGTGGTCACCTATACGACATGGCCAAGGAGCACAATGCTCTTTTGGCCTACACAGAGCACCGCTACTATGGACAGAGCAAACCCTTGCCGTAAGTGATTCTGAAACAATTCGGTGCTTCTAAGAAACTATGGTATTTCATAACCCATTACCGTACCTTTAAAGGGATCTTTCGAATGAAAACATTAAATACCTGAGTGTAAATCAGTCCCTGGCTGATCTTGCTTATTTCATTAACACCATTAAGCAAAACCACGAAGGACTGTCCGAGTCCAAGGTCATTATTGTTGGAGGTTCCTACTCCGCCACAATGGTCACCTGGTTTAAGAAGCTCTATCCCGATCTGGTGGCTGGAGGTTGGGCTTCCAGTGCTCCGCTCTTCGCCAAGGTCAACTTTGTAGGTAAGTTTGGCAGATATAATATAATGGCCCTTATGTGGAATACTAAAAAAAACTATACTTTCAACAGAGTACAAGGAAGTCACTGGCCAATCCATCCAACAAATGGGTGGATCCGACTGCTACAAGCGTATTGAAAACGGCATTGCCGAGATGGAGAGCATGATAGCCACCAAGCGAGGAGCAGAGGTCAAGGCCATACTCAAGTTGTGCGAACCCTTTGATGTATACAGCGATCTGGATGTTTGGACTTTGTTCAGCGAGATTTCCGATATTTTCGCGGGCGTAGTGCAGACTCACAAGTTCGTATAACACTCGAACATTGTTGGGTTAGATAACAAAGTTTGATCCCTCTTTCAGTGCTGGCCAAATTGAGGGTGTTTGCCAAAAGATAATGGCTGGATCGAATGATCTTAATGGCGTTGCTGGATATTTGTTGGATGTATTCGCGGAGAGCGGTGGCAAATGCTACGACCTCAGTTATGATGCAATTACTGGGTTGCTTCTGGACACTAATTACAATGGCAACATCAGTAAGTTCGCAACTTATAGGTTTTAAGAGCTAAACATTTAAAATCGGCTTCCAGTGCGTCAGTGGATGTTCCAGACCTGCAATGAATACGGTTGGTACCAGACCTCTGGCTCTACAGCACAGCCCTTTGGCACCAAATTCCCTGTAACTTACTATACCACCATGTGTGCCGATTTATATGGCTCACAGTATAGCAACGAGTTCATTAGCAACCAAGTGAGCATCACCAATCAGTTCTTTGGCGGATTGTCTCCCGGTGTGGAAAATGTCTACCTCACCCATGGGCAATTGGATCCCTGGAGGGCGATGGGAATTCAGGACGAAAGTCAAGCCACTATTATTCCAGGTAAGTAAATAGGAGTACAATACCTCAAACGGAATATTTTTACTATTATTGTCACTTTTTAGAGCATGCCCATTGCAAGGACTTCAATTCGATCAGCTCGAGTGACACTGCTGAAATGAAGGCTTCCAAGGAACGCATTGCCGAACTGGTCCGCGAATGGGTTAAATAATCGTAGATAAGGTCACTAATGAAAAACCCCAAATAAAATTTAGCGGATTCGACTTATAAACAAACCGATAAGCATTTTTGTTTCTAAATCTTAAAACGTTAAAGATTTGGTTCCAACTAAATTATACTATATGTTAACGAATCGCGTATAATAATAAATGATAAAAGCAATAATACATAAACCTGAATAACAATTACAATACCATAATAACGATTTGGCAAATCACATAGATTAGGTAACAATGTCACGGCTGTGATTTTGATTGGTCGACAATAAATTGGAATTCCCGACTAATCCAACACAGGTCCAAACGATTTATGATGAACGGCGAATACGAACATCTTATCGCAACTAAGGAAGCTATCATATCATGTCGCTGGTCACTTATCAACTAATTAATTTACAATCCTTATCGTGGTCGCAAATTACTTTAGAAGTCGCCTCTGTTAGCTTAAAAACCATAATCGGACCTGATGGTTGGTTCATTTGTGAAAATGACTGCTCTACGTTTGGTCTGCCTTATTGTGGTCGTGACCATAGGACTAGTTCACTCCCTGGACATTCCAAAGATCAAAGATGTGCCCCTTTTGGTCAAAACTCTGAAGAACTTGAACCGTGGTCCACCTCTCCAGGTGATGACCAAGCGCGTCAATGTCCAGGAGAAATGGATCACCCAGAAACTGGATAACTTTGACGCGAGCAACTCGCAAACCTATCCGATGGTATGTATACTCGTATGCCGGATAAAATTGATTGCTCAGTAATAATATCTATAAGTTCGTAACATGCGTCTGAGTTACAAAATTATAAGATCAAGAGGTAAAACACGTGCCATTTTCCACTTTTAAGCGTTATTTGGTCAACGATGAGTTTCAAACCGAGGGAAGTCCCATTTTCATTTACCTGGGTGGCGAATGGGAGATCGAGAACAGCATGGTCAGCGCCGGTCACTGGTATGATATGGCCGAAGAACACAAGGGTGTTCTCGTCTACACTGAACATCGTTACTATGGTCAAAGTGTACCCACATCGTGAGTAATCAGTTCGTTCCTGCTTACCTCTTAGTAATTAATACTTTTTTAGAACCATGTCAACAGACAATCTCAAGTACTTGGATGTTAAGCAGGCCTTGGCCGATGTGGCCGTTTTTATTGAGACCTTCAAGGCAGAGAACCCCCAGCTGTCCAATTCCAAGGTGATTCTGGCTGGTGGTTCCTACTCGGCCACCATGGTTGTTTGGTTCAAGCGTCTCTATCCAGAATTGATTGTCGGTGGCTGGGCCTCCAGTGCCCCCCTTTTGGCCAAGGTTGACTTCACCGAATACAAGGAGGTGGTGGGCCAGGCCTTTCTTCAGTTGGGCGGCCAGAAGTGCTACGATAGGATTGAGAACGGCATCGCTGAGCTGGAATCCATGTTCGCTAATAAACGCGGAGCTGAAGCTAAGGCCATGCTGCGCCTGTGCAACAGTTTCGATGATCAAAACGATCTGGACTTGTGGACCCTGTTCTCAAGTATCTCGAATATTTTCGCTGGAGTCGCCCAATACCAAAGGTAGCGTTGTGTGTTGCTAGAATATGGCTTCAAAAATCAAAAATTTAAAAAAATATTTCAGCGGCAACGATATTTCGTACAACTGTGACTATCTCCTGAGTTTCAATGATGATGCCACGGCCATTGCAAACTATGTGTACTGGGCGTGGGGGATGGGCACCTGCATTGATGCCAGGTACGAAGGCAGTGTTGAGTACTATCTCTGGGGAGTAGACAACTTCGGCGCTAGTAAGTGACAAATTCGATATTGCTCAATCAAAATTCTCTTAAATACTTTCCAAATCTACAGGTCGTCCTTGGTATTATCAGACCTGCAATGAGTATGGCTGGTACCAGAGCTCTGGCTCCAGGAATCAACCCTTTGGCACCAAGTTCCCTGCCACCCTTTACACCAATCTCTGCGGAGATGTCTTCAGTTCGCAATACGGAAATGAACAGATTAACATTAATGCAGCCAATACTAACGAATACTTCGGCGGCATGGAGCCCGACGTGGAGAATGTGTACATGACCCACGGTGCCCTTGATCCCTGGAACCCGATGGGTCATGGAGTGGAGCAGGGAGCCACGCTCATCGCCAACGCATCGCATTGCGCCGACTTTGGATCGATCAAGTCCACAGATTCCGAGGAGATGCGGGCCTCTAAGGAGAAGCTTGCTGGATTGGTTCGACAGTGGTTGGCCTAGATTTTCGGATTTAATATTCACTACAAGTAATGAAAAAGCCTTAAGAGTTTTATATTTCAGAAAAAAAGTCTTGAAACTGGCTATAAGTCTTAAAAAGTTGTTTATGACCAGAAGTTTTGAAAAAGTGGCGAAAACTTTTTTTAAATTTTTCAAAATTTATTTTCGCTCTAAATAAACCATGAGAAAATAGTGTAAAATATTGTATGAAAACCAAGTCATTATAATCGATTTTATTTCAGGCACTATTAGTAACGGGTATAAAAATTAAAAATGTTTCATGGTGAGCGCGATAGTTTTGGGCGACTTGTGGGCGTGACAAAAAATTGTTTTGCAAATCGGTAAAAATTTCAAGATTAACAAAAACTGAACAAATATCAAGGCATTTTTCAAAGGTGTAGACGTGGCAGTTTGGGGGGGTTTGTGAGCGTGGCCAAGAACTTTTTGGCATATCGATAGAAATTTGCAAGACAAATACAAAACTGAAAAAATATCAAAACAATTGCCAAAAGAGCGGGTGTGGCAGTATTTGGCGGCCGCCAAATTGATAGCCGCTATTGATAAAGGCTTCCGTCTGACTGATACATACTTTTCAACGAATCTAGTATACCCTTTTACTACGAGTGGCGTGTATAAAAACCCTATTAAACTAAAGTCACAAATTTATTTTTGTAATACGCCGAAGGTTATGCTATCAAAGCTACGTCAAAAGGGAAAAAATAGAACACGAATAAAATTAAAAGGCAAATATAACGTAACTTGCACTTACATAAAAATGAAAGAGAATGAAATTGATACCCTTTTCTTACATCATGGTAAGACCTTAGCTTATTGACCAAGGCACCTAACACAACAATGGCCAATAAATTGCCACATTTGCTTATATAGGATTAGGAAGATTGCAGGCACGTGTAAAAGTAAACTATTTAACAAAAAATTAAATTTTTAAACTATTAAGAAAGTTAGTTACTATTAAGTAGTTAGAAATATTATTTCATATCGCGTAATTAACTATTAGTCGACTGACTGCTGCATAACCGATTTTATATTTATATGACTCATCTTATTAATTGGAGTCTCATTAAATTTTTAAAATCAAAAGTAACTCCCAAGAAAGAACTGTTCCAAGATATAAAGATTCGTATTCAGTAAAATTCAGCAAGGAAAATTGTCAAATAGTATCCATTAAATTATAAACCTAATTTACTACTTCCACCTGTTTTTTTTTACATTTTTATTGCACCTTTCCTTTTTAAAATTTTTTAAAACCATTTTATTGATATATAAAAAGGGTTTGAATTAGAGAATCTTCATATAATAATGTACTGAACTTTTAAGTTTCTTTGTCTTTGCGAAGACACAAGACATTCTAATGAACCTAGCTCATTTAACGTGATGCAAGACATGATACAAACAAAGAACCCTCAACTTTATCAGTGTTATAAATTTTCCGATTTTTGTTTACTTTGCAATTCAGAGCTCAAAGGCCCTATCTAAGGTTAATGGGACTGTCAGTAGCGAATATTTCCTAATAAATAGTCGTCCATCGATGGAGGAAAATCATTCGCAAACTTGTGAACTATTCAGCAATATGAAGTATACACTAGTAGTACTCGCCCTACTTGCACCTCTGACTGCAGCAGCTAGTCTAGGTGAACAGAAACCGGAGGCCACTGCCTTCGTCAAATCCTTGAGAGAACTGCATCGAGGTCCACCAGTTGAACCAATGAAGACCAGGGCCAAGGTGGAGGAGCGCTGGATTACCCAGAAACTGGACAACTTTGATGATAGCAACAACGCCACCTGGCAGGATGTAAGGATAAGCTTGAAATGAAGTATAGTCAGCTTTACTAAAGTTCTTTTACTTCGCAGCGAATCTATATTAATAACAAGTACTTTGTGGATGGCTCTCCCATCTTCATCTACTTGGGAGGCGAGTGGGCTATCGATCCCAGTGGGATTACCTCTGGACTCTGGAAAGACATTGCTAAGCAACACAACGGCTCCCTCCTCTACACTGAACATCGCTTCTTTGGCGAGAGTATCCCTATAACGTGAGTAATGACATTATTACAAAGTTCCTTTGAACTAAAGTAATACAACTGGTCACCATTAGTCCTCTGTCCACCGAGAACCTGGCAAAGTACCAGAGCGTGGAGCAGGCTCTGGCTGATGTAATTAACGTGATTGCCACGCTGAAGCAGGAAGACAAGTACAAGGACTCTAAGGTTGTGGTTTCTGGATGCTCCTACTCGGCCACCATGGCCACTTGGATCAGGAAGATGTATCCCGAAATTATCAGGGGCAGCTGGGCCTCATCTGCTCCGATCCTGGCTAAGGTGAACTTCAAGGACTACATGAAGGTGGTCGGCGAATCGTACGCTACCCTTGGAGGACAATATTGCTATGATCTGATCGATAACGCCACCTCTTACTATGAGAATCTTTTCGAGATTGGCAACGGCACTCAGGCTGCGAAGGAATTGAACCTGTGCTCCAACTTTGATGTAAACAGTGATCAGGACCGTTGGCAGATCTTCAGCACTATAGCGAACATTTTTGCTGGCATTGCTCAGTACCAAAAGTAGGTGATACGAAACAAACTAATGGATGTATTAATAATTCATTATTTACCCATAGACCGGAGAAATATGATATTCCCACCTACTGCTCCATTCTGCGAGAGTTCAGTGATGACGATTCTGTTGCTTTGTCCAAATTCATTAATTGGAAAATCAATGAGCATTCAGGAGCTTGCCTTAGCACGACCTTCAAGGGATCTGTTGGCTACTACGAATGGTCTAAGGATAACTACCAAGATAGTACGGGGTTTTTATTTTAAGCATAATATAACTTTGTTATAACTAAGTTTTTAACTCTTTTAGGTGACTTGCCCTGGGTTTTCCAGACCTGCAGCGAGTTCGGATGGTTTCAGTCTTCCGGCAGCAGAAGCCAACCTTTTGGATCTACTTTTCCGGCCTCTCTCTATGAGGACACCTGTGAGGGCGTCTTTGGATCGAAATACGACTCGGATGGCATCCACGCTAATGTCCGCGCAACCAACGACGACTTTGGTGGCCTGAACGTAAACGCCACCAATATCTACTTTGTGCAGGGAGCTCTTGACGGTTGGAGCAAGGTGGGTGCTGGAGTTGCCCAGGGAGCCACCATTATTCCCTACGCCTCCCATTGCCCCGATACTGGATCGATCAGTGCCACCGATAGTGCGGAACTGGTGGCCTCTAAGAAGAAGTTAATCAAGCTAGTGGGCCAATGGCTGGAGGACTAATATCTCAAAAGATGATTTTAATTAGTTTAGAAGATTTTATCAGTTTTTTGTTTTGTTTTAAAACTATAATTATTTAACCACCAGTGATTGGAGCTAATAAACCGAATATTAAACATATAAATTGTATAATTTTTCTAACATTAAGACCAAATCGCCTTCAAAGAGACCGTTCATAAACTTATCAATTTTTTTTAATTACATAAACTTATCAGTACTCATTTATAACAAAACTTATATTTATACCCGTTACTCGTAGAGTATGAGGGTTTACTAGATTCGTTGAAAAGTATGTAACAGGCAGAAGGAAGCGTTTCCGACCATATAAAGTATATTCTTAATCAGGATCAATAGCCGAGTCAAACTGGCCATGTCCGTCTGTCTGTCCGTCGGTATGAACGCTGAGATCTCAGGAACTACAAAAGCTAGAAAGTTGAGACTAAGCATACAGACTCCAGAGATGCCCACTCTAACGCTCACAAACCGCCCAAAGCTGCCACGCCTACGCTTTTGAAAAATGTTTTAATATGTTTTCATGTTTGTATTAGTCTTGTAAATTTTTATCGATTTTTCAAAAAACTTTTTGCCACGCCCACTCTAACGCCTACAAACCGCCAAAAACTGTCAGTGTTGAAGACTCTCCTTCGCACTTCCACTAGCTTAGTAACGGGTCGGGGAACTCGACTATAGCGTTCTCTCTTGTTTTAACCTTATAACTAGCCTCTATTGTTCAAATGAGAGTCTTATCTAAAGCGGCCACTTGTCCTCTGCACAATTAAGAAATAAATTAAGTGGGCTATTCTCTGACAAAGCAAGTAGTTTTCAGAGTGTCCATAGAATATGAAGATCTCTCAACTTGAAATCGCTTAGTAAGGACAGTCGCAAAACACGTAGACACAAAGCTTTCTGTTTCTAAAACAGGTAAGCCAATTAATTATACTTTCAGCAGCGGCAGATTTCCAAATATGATGCAATAAAGACTGTAAATTTATGTAGCTCACAAATCCATCAAAATCTTCGAAGAGGTGTGACCACACCGACAGTCTAGCACGGACATAGCCTGGCCCGAAAAAGTAAGGAAAGATGGTCTGCGGAGGAAGAGCGGACTCCTACACCCAATGAATTGCACTAAATTCAGAAACGTGCTGGGCATATCAAGATCTATGGACAGCCGGCTACTTTGCATTGCCTTAGAAAATGTCATAAATCTTGCTGTTCGAAGCCGAATCGAGTCACGCATTATAATGACCTGGGCAGATCCATTTAAAAAGTCCCAAGTGAACTTGTTTTCAACAATACACTTTGCTTATAAATAGCATAAAATACAATAAAATCGTAGGTCTCATCTCATTTAAAATGTAAGTGGTACAGTTTTTACTTCCTCTTTAAAATTCTTTAAATCATTTCGGGCTTGGTCGAATATTGGAGAAGGAGGGCAAACAAAAGGCCGAAGGAATACCAAAATTTTAAGTTTTTGGTCAAATTATTCCGGTATGCGCCAAATACATGAACGGGAAATACCTTTGTTCTTGTTGAAAGGCCCCAAAGGGAAGGGGACGAGCAAGGGGAAAAACTCTTTCCAATGGTGTTTGAGAAACTATATCGAACAAGAGAGAACGCTATAGTCGAGTTCCCCGACTATCTGATACCCGTTACTCAGCTAGTGGAAGGGAGAAGGAGAGTCTTAAACACAGTTTTTGGGTTGTAGCGTTATAGTGGCGTGGCAGAAAGTTTTTGGCAAATCGATAGAAATTTACAAGACTAATGCAAAAAAAAAAATTCAAAACATTTTCAAAAGTGGGCGTAGCAGCTTTCGCGGTTGTGGCGTTAGAGTGGCGTGGCAAAATTTTTTCAAATCGATAGAAATTACAAGACAATACAAAAATGAAAAATTCAAAACATTTTCAAAAGTGTGGCGTGGCAGTTTTGGGGTTTGTGGCGTTAGAGTGGCGTGCAGCATGATTCGACAACTTGCGCTGCGTCTATGTCCTGGAGTCTGTATACTTAATCTCAACTGTCTAGCTTTTGTAGTTCTGAGATCTCGACGTTCATACGGACAGACGGACAGACAGACGACGGACAGACGGACATGGCAGATCGACTCGCTACTGATCCTGATCAGAATATATCTTTATATGGTCGGAAACGCTTCCTTCTGCCTGTTACATACTTTTCAACGAATCTAGTATACCCTTTTACTCTACGAGTAACGGGTATAAAAATAAATGAAAATTCTTGCCATAGTTTAAGGGTTTGTGGAAATTGATTGATGTTTGAGTTATGTGATTTTTTAGCCTTGCAGGAAGTTGTAAAATTCCTCTTTTTACCTTGTTGATGTGCTCATAAACACATTTTTTTTTTTTAACTTTCAACGAAATTGTTTATTCGTCTAGCGTACTATTACCCTTATTGAACAACTTAATCTAATCTGAAATAATATAAACACATAAAATTGTAAATAAGTTTAAGCCTGTGGCCACTAAATATCCTTATATAAAATAATAAGTCCAGATATATCGCTGAAAGTGCGACATTGGCATGACGGATAATTCTGAGTCATCGCGATGAAACTTCCCATCCCACGATTATTTATAAAAGGTCTCGGAAGCCGGCTTCAAAGATCCGCTGATGGCGAACAATCAGCCAGCTAAAATACCAACATCGAATTAGTCAACACAAAACATAAACCTGAGCAAGTGAGACAGGGAGACCGATCCGGGAAAAGAACTGAGCCTGAGAAACTGGCTAAAAAGTGGCAGGAGCTGAAACCAAATTACTCTTGGCCAGGGTGCGCAAATAACAAATCAAAACCGGTGACAAAATGATTTAGGAACCAGGCGAAAATGTTCACACGAATCACACGAACTCTGGGCCAGAACCACTAAAATCGAACAAGAAATGCTTGGGGAGAAACATGGTAAGATTCTGTTCGATATTGTATCCTTTTCGGTTGAGAATTCTTCTACGTGGTCGCTGGACGCGAATTGGTGGATCTCATTGTTGCGCGGCGATAAAGATCACACGAGTAAATCATGGTCTGCCGCCACTCACTCCCAGCTCATCCCCATCTCCATCCCAATCCGCAACACAACCCGTCACCACCCCTTGCTCAAGATTCAACCTCGATTGCCGCAGTGCATGAACAAGTAGTTTAGCAAATGAATACAAGAGCCACACAGGGTTTTTCCGCCTTCGAGATCGGGACAATTGCAAAGGAATTTCTCTCTATACTGACGTGTAAAATATTATCCTAAAGCTCTCTATAAATCATCAAGTGAAAGGGGAACAATTACTGCACTGTAGAGAACTAAGAATAAGGAACTGCATAAGGAAAAATGTATAACAAAGATTTTAGAAGTCATAGTATCTATGTATATATAAAATTAATTAGTCTTTCCATTGTACACTGGTAGGCACAATTATTTTGACAAAATGTTCTTTCGTGTTTCTCAGTACTCTTTGATCTTGAGCTTGAACTAAAATTCTTGCTACTTTTTTTATATGCTATTATTAATATGCTATTTATGAACTTTTGCGCACTCTTTGAACGCTGCTGATAAAAGAGTACTGAGGAACAAGAAAGAACGTTTTGTCAAAATAATTGTGCCTACCAGTGTATGTATTGTATTGTATATATTGGTCGTTTGAGTACGTACTCAAAGCCCGCCTCCTAAGTCTTACGAAAACTGTGATAATAGAGTTATCAAAATACACTTTCAAAGGAAAAAGAGAATATACTTTACAAATAACTACATAAATCAAAAAATGATTTCATAACGAATTGTAGAGAGGTCGTGAGTTTGTTATTATGGAATAACTGTAGGAAACACATTATATAATTTAAGTTCACTTTGATAATTTGATATAACTTAGGATTTTCGTCTACTGGACTGATTTAAGCTACTGGACACGCACGTTGTCATAGATCTTTACGACATCTACATCTTGAAGAAGCGCTGTACGAAACTCCTGGTAGCGGGCCATTTGTCGATCATTTAAATCCACGAGCGGCTTGTTTGGACAGTGGCCCACCTCCTTGTTTATAATCTTATAGTTGCACTGCCTTAGTTTGTACGTAACCTCTTGGAGGTCCAGAGGTCGACACTTGAACAAAACAGACCCTTTTCCCAAATCGGTAATGGCGCTATCGGTGGCTTTGCACCACAGAGCATCTGTTCGCAACGTTTGATTAAATTCTTCAAAACTTAAAGGTGTTTTGCTAGGCAATGTGGCCTCAATCAAGCCAGTTTCGTTAAACAAATGTCTATTAAAGAAGCGCGTTTTGTTTTGCCGAAGTAAAGAGGCCAAACGCAGCTTCAGGTTGGGCAGATTATCCGTCCGGATCTTGCAAACCATGGCAACCAATTGGCGCCCATAGTCCATGGGTATACTATAGGTGTGTTGATTCCTCTCACTCAACTCGCACTCTTTCAGAATTCGCTGCACACGACTGTATGGCAACTGCAATGGAGACAGTCGAGCCCTCAGCTCGAAATTCTTCTCGGGATCGATGGAACCTCCCCCTCGATGCACCGCCAATCGAAGCTCGTTGGCCAGTATTAACTCATCTGATAAGTCCTGATCAAACTGAGCCTGTTTGGACCTTAGTGGAAAGCTGCAAACGGAGGTCGTACTCGGGATCTTTTCTCCATACATCGGAGCCCATCGTACACGCTTTACGCTGGGTATCTCGGGATTATTCAGCAGCTCCAAGTCCAAGCCATTACGCTTATCGTTCTCTAATTTTGGGGAATTACTACGTATTAGGCTCGGCTTTGGTCTGTAAGGAGTAACGCTGGACTTAAGCTGATGAAGTTTCGTGTTCTTCGTCTTGTCCATGGGTTCTAAGCAACGGGTGTAGTGCATTTTGAATGAGGTTAAAATTTTGCCTACTTAAAATTATTGTTTGAAATGAATTGGTTTTAGGTAATTCATTCGAAATTTCGGACCATATAAGTGAAAAGTTTTCAAAAGGCACTAATATACTTCACAAGGAAAACAAAAAAAAACCTTATTGCCAAGATAAACCTTTTTAAATAGCACGGTAAAAATAATTTGGCATTATGTATGAACTCACCGTATCAGCGGCTGTCAAATTAATTCCCAGACCTCCGGCTCTCGTTGACAACAAGAACACAAAGATATCTGCTCTAGTTTGAAAATCGGCAACCATATCGCGACGAGCGGAAATCTTGCTTGAACCATCCAGGCGCATATAGCGATGTTTGCGGTGCCACATGTACTCCTAGGCATTTTATCACACAATTAAACTTGACAATAAGCGCTAGAAGTTTATTTAACATACCTCTAGCAAGTCAATCATCTTGGTCATCTGCGAGTATATGAGTACTCGATGTCCCTTCGCCTTCAGCCGAGTGAGCAAGGTGTCCAGAACAAAAAGCTTGCCGGCGTCGGTAATCAGGGTTTCCTTGTCGGGCACCACAATTGAAGACCATCCACTATAAGGCTTGCACACGGCCAATCCACTAAAGACGAGCTCCCTGCCCTGGTTGTTCTCACACTGATTGTGTCGAATCTGAGCCCACGCTGCAGACCGACTCTCGCAGCTACCATGGAAATATAAAACGAAAGTAAAAAACAGATCCAATTTAAGAAGTCATTTTAAACTCACTATAAATATCTGTGCACAGCTTGAACTTTCTGTCCCAAATCATAAAGTAGTCGTGGCATGGAAAGCGGTTCGCATAGGTATTTTCTAGGTTTTCGTGGGCGATGCGGAAACTCCGGTAGCAGCAGCAGCGTTGTCACCTTTACATCGCTTTTGGCATTTGACTTTGTTTGTACCTCCACAGACTCAATTTCCAGCTTTGGCTTGGACACGTCCTCCATCTCCTCGATCAACAACGTTTTTTCCTTAAGAATCTTTGACCGAATTACACGGTGTTCGATGGTTTCCTGCATGTTGTACGTAAAGTAATCGCCAAAGGCGTAAATGCTGCTTTCGTTGGCGGTCTTTAAAAATAAATCTTTGTATAAGTTGTTCGTCTAAAAAATTAAAACTTTTTACGGATTTTACCATTCCTGTGAATACAAAGTTCTTAAGGACACTGTTTGGTGGCATATAGTCGAGAACTAGTTTGTTTTCCAGCATCGGCTCCAACAGTTGATATCTACTGTCAGGCTGCTTTTTCCACCAAAAACGACGGTAGGCCAGTAGTGGGTATTTCTCCAAAACTTTTTGATAATGCAAAAAACTGTCGGAATTCAAATAGAGGCATTGTAAATATTTAATTGTATTGTGTATCAAAGAAAAGATCACGCTATTTTGAGATCCTCCGCTACCATATACCCGTTACTCAATTAAAAAACAGGAGAGAACGCTATAGTCGAGTTCCCCGTCTATCTGATACCCGTTACTCAGCTGTCAGCGGTTTGTGGGCGTAAGAGTGGCGTGGCAAAAATTTTTTGGCAAATAGATAGAAATTTACAAGACGAATACAAAAATGAAAAAATATCAAAACATTTTTCAAAAGCGTGGGCGTGGCAGTTTTAGGCGGGGACCAGTGGGCATGGCAAAAAGTTTTTTGGCAAATCGATAGAACTTTACAAGATCAATACAAAAATGAAAAAATATCAAAACATTTTTCAAAAGTGTGGGCGTGGCAGTTTTGGGCGGTTTGTGGGCGCTGCGTCTATGTCTCTGGAGTCTGTATGCTTAATCTCAACTTTTTAGCTTTTGTAGTTTCTGAGATCTCAGCGTGCATACGGGCGGACAGACAGACGGACATGGCCAGATCGAATCGGCTATTGATCCTAATCAAGAATATATATACTCTACGAGTAAAGGGTATAAAAAGGTCTCGATATGCCAATCGAGACAAACTTTTGGGTCGGATTCGCTACGTTTGAACGAGTCTAGTATACCCTTATATTATTATATATTACTCACAAATCTATCAGTCCATTCAAGGTTACTTCTACCATATCTCCCACAGATAAATCACAAAGACGGGTAAATCCAAAACAACTATTCACGTTCACATCATCAAAAAGAGACCTTTGCATGTATTCCGATTTAAATATATTGAACCTGCGGATGGGCAGTCGAGGAATTAAAATATGATACAATCCTCAAAACCTATCTACTTACCGGTTATAGAGCAAGTGCTTTCGACTTGGCAGCATTCTATGTATAAGTCCTTCCTCGTGAACCAATCTGGGAATAGTATATTCCGCACATCGCATAAAGAACGGACTTTTTGCGTCCCTTCTCTCAAACAGCTCAGGATGATTACATACCTTGCGAAATTGCATGACCAGATTCATCAGATTTGATGCCGAAGAAGATGATGAAGTAGTAGTGGATCCACTAGTCAGGTGAAGCAGATCCTCAATGCGGATCTTCTGCTTCAGCGCCCTGTAAAGCAACTTTTGACGAATGGTCAGCGGACAATAGACCATGATCTCAATTTTATCCGACAGCTCGTTCTCCACATCCTTCTTTATCCGCCTCAACATAAAGGGTTTCAGAATCATGTGAAGTCTGGAAATTTGCTTCTCATCAATTCCCGTTTTGTTTTCTGCATGCGATTCAATATCTTTGGAGAACCACTCGTTGAACTCATCATGGGAATCAAACAACGTAGGCATGATAAAGTGCAGCAGAGCCCATAGCTCTGCCATGCTGTTCTGGATAGGAGTGCCACTGAGAAGTAATCGATTACGACAGCTGAAGCCCAGTAAAAGCTTCCAACGCTGCGAGGCGGCGCTTTTAATGGCCTGTGCCTCATCTAAAACCATGTACTGCCACTTGATCCGGTTGAAATACTTGTAATCGCTGACCACCAGCTGGTAAGAAGTAATTACCACATGAAAGCTGGCATCGCGAGTGTGTAAATGCTTTTGGTCCCAAAACTGGCGCAGGATCTTACGTTCGCTAGGTGAGCCCCAGTATGGTACCACCTTAAAGTCGGGCACAAATCTAGACATCTCTTGTTGCCAATTATGAAGAGTAGATGCAGGTGAGATTATTAGAAAGGGACCCCACACTCCGTAGTGCTCGGCTATGTGGCAAAGAAAAGCTATCGATTGGACAGTCTTTCCCAAACCCATTTCATCTGCGAGGATGCCACTGATTCCCTGATCGTAGATGTTTGCTAGCCAAGTCATGCCCTTGATTTGGTAACCCTTGAGAGTTCCCTTAAACATTTTGGGTTGGGGTAGGTCCTTCATCTCGGGTCGGGGTTCCGGTTTTATATCCTCCCCACTTTCCTGCTCTTTTTTCTCTTCCTCTTTCTCCTTCTTTTTTACAAAGACATCAAATGCCCTGGTTTTGTCAAGATCTCTTTGCATGGCTGCCTCGGCATTCTCCTGAGCCAAAAGTTTCATCTCTCCTACGTCATAGTCATCTTGAGCCGCCAACCTGGCATTGGTCTCTTCATCCAATTGGCTAAGAATGCGCAGCTGATCCTCTTCGCTGCCCTGGCCCAGTTTCTTCGACATGAAGTGGGCATACAGCTCGGTTTGAGTGATCAGGAAGTTGAGCTTACGCTGCTGGCGTTTCACCTCAATAAGTTCTACGTCCTGTTTTCTCTGTTCCTCCGCCTCTTTCTCTTGCTTGCGCCGCTGATCCCGCTCCACGCGTTCGTACCGCTTCCAATAAGCAAGCATTTCCCTGGTAAGCCGCTTGGCACGCCACACAGTTTCCTTCATGATCCTTTGGGAATTGATAGCACGCTGTCGCACCACTTTGGCGCACATGCCAGCCACCCTTTTACAATTAGCCAGCATCTCCTTGTGATTATTACTCTTGATGCGTTGCAGTCTGCCGGATTCCTTCTTAGACATGATCTGCCAGATGCGCCGACGACGAGCGGCCAAAGCCGCTGGGTTCTTTCGCTTTCGCCGAATTTTTGTTACTTGGCCCTCGGTGCCGCCCTCCACATTTACCTCCTCCTCGATTTCTTCCTCCTCTGGGTAATCCAACGCCAAGCTGGCCAGTTCTCTTTTGTAGTCAACCTCGCCACCATCTTCGTCTTCGTCTTCGTTGTTGGGTAGCGTGTCACCAAATGTATATTTACCCAGCTCTGACGGAGGCACCTCACCGGATTCTGGTGATTCCAGGTTTTCTTGCTTCTTGCGGCCTCTTCTTCTCTGTTTGGGTGGTTTTGGTCCAGCTTGGGCCTCAGCCAAACGGGCCAGAAGTATTTCCTGTTTGGTGCGTCGACGCCTTTTGCGCACTCCTGCAGTCGCCAGCTGACGCTCGGCAAAGATGTCGTGGTTGGACAGCAAGCCGCTGCCATAGTATGCATACTGCGCGTTCTGAAAGGGATTAAATCAGTAAACGCATGTCTTTTTTTTCCCTATTCTAATTCGAAATACCACAAATCAACTTTTTTACCTATTATACATTGACTGCAAAACAAACCCACATGACACATCTACATCACTCACCGTGGCCTTTTTGTAGTAGTTCTTCCGCTGACGCTGTTCTCGGACGTGCTCCCTCAGCAGTTGCTGCACATACTCATCTTCAGTGATGGTGGGATCATCGCTTTCCGTGTCGCTCAGGAGAAGATCGTAAAGCCACTCCCGATCGCTCGTTAGCTCGTTGAAGTTATAAAGTTGTGCTTTGACACTTTGTCGCTCTGTTAAGGTAAACTTTAGAAGGTGTACTAGTCTTCCTCCGATACCTACTCACCTTCCTTGCTGGCTAACAGACGACTCTTCCGCATACTGGATTGCTTCATTCGGACCACGCCCACGGTGGAGGAGTCGTCTGAGTCCTGTACATCCTGTTCCCTCTTGACCACATGCTCGTCGTCAGTTTCCTCGTTGCTACTTAGTGGCTTCCGCAAGGTTCTTTTGGCCATGTTCATGAAGGGTCGCATGTTGAGGGCCGCCTCCAAGCGCTGGATGTGCAGCGGCTCCGCCATGGCTCGGGGACGTGGCTGGGGCGCCAGCACGGGCTTGGCTTCCATGGCAGCAGCGATTTTAGTCAGCTTTCAAACACAATTATCACGTAATTTCGCTATTTATTCGGCATGCATAGAGGTAAACAACAGTATGACCGTGGCAGGATCGGCAAAAAAATACCAACGAGTGACCCTCACATCTGAAACTATCGCCATTTGCACAGTGGGCGTATATATAATATAATAATATATAATATTAAAGATTTGAGTTTTATTTGTAATACAACATTGGTTAACATGTTGACAATGTTGCGAAAACTAAAATAAATGCGTACACACTAATTTTCTTTGCCGTATTTGATCAGTTCTACGCTTCAGAGCTCACCAATAATTTGTTTCTGGTGGAAAATATGGCAGGCAGCGTCAGCTCTAGAGGTTTTCCAGCACTGCCAGCCAGCTGTTATAGTTTTGGTTTTGTTTTCAGTTAACAATTAAATAACTTGCGTACTTCCTTTTTAAATAGAGTATTTAATTAAACAACCGTCAAAAAAAAGATCTAACTCGGGCATCAAATACGTAGAAAACTATTTGATCCGCGTTGCTGCCATTTTAACCAAATTCGGCACTAGCATTTGTTATGTCGTGGTCAAATGCACTTGTCAAAGAAATCTTAAAACCAGAAAGTTTGATAATTTCATCAGAAATCGCAGTGGTTATAGCAGACAAGTTTCCCAAGGCGAGGCATCACTACCTGGTGTTGCCCTTGGCAGATATTCCCAGCATCTTTCACGTAAGCAAAGATTTATCCTTAAACGGTTTGCAATCTCCAAATAACTATGAACATACTCTGATCCATTTAGTTGAACCGCAGCCATCTGCCGCTCCTGGAGGAGCTTCATCTTCTGGCCAGGAACGTTGTGGAGGTGAAAGGGCTGCACTGGCAGGACTTCAACGTGGGGTTCCACGCGGAGCCGAGTATGCAAAGGCTCCATTTGCACGTCCTTTCCAGGGACTTTGTATCACCCAGTTTGAAGAACAAAAAGCATTGGAACTCATTCAACACCGAGCTCTTTGTGCCCTACACAAGTAAGGCTTTTGAAGCTGGCTTTATGCGGCAACTGGAGCACCATGAGCAAACAAAAGAAATCGAATACTCTGGTTAGATAGTTAATAGAGATATACAGGCGGTGCCATTTTTAGAACATCATCTTCTTCAATAAGAGTGCCTTTTTCAGTTAAGAATATGGTTTGCAAACTGCCTAAAGACAAACGACTTTGGCATCCATTCATTAATTTCAAAACTCCTTAAATTTGAAGAATGTCTGGATCATTTTCTGCCTAGTATTCCATTCTATACTTCCTTTTGCTAATCTACATGTACATACACATACATCATTTTTTTAGAACTGTATTCCCAACTGGAGAAGGAGAATAGCATTTCGAGACTTTCGAAATCACTGAAAGACGAGCTGCTGGCCAAGCCACTTATTTGTAATCAGTGCGAGTTTGTGGCGAAAAATTTGCCAACACTCAAGGAGCATCTGGTGGCGCACCTCCAAGATCCAAAATCCATTCGCAAGCGAACTACCAGTGAGAACAAAAGAACCAGTTCCTCCCCATAACAGAGCCGAGAAGTCAGCTGGGCTGAATTCAGGCAGGCACAACTTATATTAATTTGATTTCGGGGATTTCAACGAATACAAAATACAAATCGAATCTATTAAAATGGAGGTGGATGAATTGAAATATTTCCGAGATGAGCTGAAGCGCAAGCTAAGTGATAAGAGGAACTTTCTCATCGAGAGTGATCGGGCGGTGGTCATTAAAGCAGATTTTCCCAAATCGCAATACCACTTTCGGGTGGTGGCCAAGGATGAGTTCAGGGATATAACTAAGGTGGGTTGTGTCAGAAACTTAAATTAACTATTCATTCTCCTTCCCTAAAATCAGTTAACCGAAGAGCAGCTGCCCTTGCTGGATCACATGATGGATCTAGCAAATCAAATAATCGAGAAGCAGGAGCACCTGGAGTCGCGTAACTTTCGCATAGGTTTCAAAGTCAACACCTTCTGGAATCGTCTAAATCTACATGTTATTTCTGACGACTTTTATTCCATGGCCATGAAGCGTCCAAAGCACTGGAATAGTTTTAATACGGAGCTATTTATGCCTTTTCAAATGGTGCACATGATGCTCAGTGTGCAGGGATCCATTGAACCCATTCCGGAAGAGAGGCACAAAGAGTTGCAGGATCAGAAGCCATTACGTTGCAACCAGTGCGATTTTGTTACCGATCTGCTGCTGGACCTAAAGGCTCACCTGTATCAGCACTGGATGCGTAAGGAAGGCGAGCGTGAGCAGAAGAAAAAAATGGATAAAATAATGGAAATGATAAATGAGACTAAGCTGGATGAGGTGGCTAAACCGGAGCCGCTTCCTGAAAAGCCAGTTCAAGTTCAGCCAGTGGCTGATATTGCCCGAAATCCCAATAAAATTCCAAGAAGCCTCTTAACGCCACAACAACAGCAGGGCAAGCAGCAGGCCCAAGGTGGTTACGTCAAGTACGTGTACAGACCTCCAGTCAACATGATGAATCAGAACAATCCCAACAATCCATTCCGGAACACTCCGTCTCTTAATATACAATCTCTGAATCCGCGTCAACCCAATAACTTTAATTATAGACACCCTGGTTTTGGGCCTCGTGGACCTATGCCACTTCAAGGTCCAAGGGCTTCTTGGAGTGGTCCGCGCTTTCAGCCTAATCAACATCAGAACCGATTCCGTTTTCCGAGATCCAACGCGCCGCGTCAACCTAATCGAATGGCCCAGCCTGGCCCTCAGCAATTTCCAAAAAATGCACCGACAAGTGGTCAAGCTGGACCGCCAGGTCAGCAACAGGGAGTTAGACCAAAATGGAATCCAACACATGCCTCCGATTCTCAGCATCCAAATCAGAAATCTAAGCCCCAAAACCGCCCGAATGCCTTTCATGCCAAGCAACAATCTGAGAATCAACAGACTATCCAGCATCCAAATCAAAACAAGAATCCCAATCAAGTTAAAAGCCAAACACCTAATAACCCACAAAATCGAAAGAAGCCGTATCAACAGAAAAATCGGCAGCAATCCGCGGGCAATCATCAGAATCAAGGTGCTAATAATCCCGCACCTTCAACCTTCAATTAATTCCAACCAAGCTTAGGATCATTTATCATCCTATTGATACAATTCCCACTACCGAACAGCAGTTGGTAAACTACCAGAAAGACTTTAGATTCGGAAAAAACGATCCCAAATTGATTTTTTGTAGGGAATCATGACTTTGGATTTAAAAACTAACTCTTTCCTAGTAAATGTGAAACATTAAAAAAAACGGAATCAATTTATACATATGTACATATATGCATTGCCAAACTATAAAACTATTTTTGTAATCCTTGCATATGTCTGTTAAAATAAATTCGTATTGAAACGCCAAAAATCTGATATCTGATTTAACTAACTGTGTATATATAAATGGAATAAAAGGAGTAAAAGAAAATAAAATAAAAAATTGTTAAATTAATGTAGAAAGTCTTCCTTTATTTTCAGAAGAACTATCGGAAGAGAAAATATCGGATCAGAGTTACACCTTAAGACGTGTTTTTCCGTTTTCCAACACCTAGGTGCCAGCTGTTCGAGTTATTTTTTTTCAGTACACATTGTAAAATGACTTTAACTTAAGCTAAGCGGATGACCAGAATTCGACATGTCTTGGAAGTACGGATTAATCAGAGACATGTCGAGGACCGACTATCTGATTACTTCGTCGGAATTCGGTGTAGTCATGCCAGACAAGTTTCCCAAGGCAAAGCACCACTATCTGGTCCTTCCAAGGGAAGATATTCCTAGTATTTTTCATGTAAGTTAATGCCAGCAAAAACTACGATAGAGCTATAAAAATAACTTATATCTTTTAGCTTAACCGGACCCATCTGCCGCTTTTGAGGGAGCTTTATAATCTGGCGCAGAATGCTGTCAAAATACGAGGAGTTACTTGGGAGGACTTCCAGGTGGGATTTCATGCCGAACCTAGCTTGCAAAGGCTCCACTTGCATGTCATCTCCAAGGACTTCGTATCACCGTGTATGAAGACCAAGAAACATTGGAACGCGCACAACACCGAACTATTTGTTCCCTACGAAAGTAAGATAACTACGAAAACAAAAAGACTTGTGGGCACATATCCCATTAAATTTATAAAAACAAATTTTTGATAAGAGTTTTGTACGTTTTTGAATCTGTTATCTTTTAGAACTGTGCGTTCATCTGGAGAGGGAAAACTGCTTTTCACGACTGCCAAAATCGCTAGTAAATGAGATGCTATCGCAGCCTCTGATTTGTAACCAATGCAAGTTTGCCCCGGAATCGCTTTTGGACTTAAAGGCCCACCTGTTTTACCACTGGCATAGTCGAAAAAAGGAGCATGAACAGAAGCACATAATAGATGGAATAAGTAAAATGTCGTTCCGAAACACTCCGCCAAAACATATCCAAGCGATGACTCCGCCTCAACTTAATCAGTTGAACCATAGGCCGCTTCTACTTATGTATCACGGACCTAGGACTTTTGGGGACGGTCATTACTTTTCACCTTCTCAAAGAAAGGGCTACACTAGGACCCCGGGAAACAAAGGTTTCCGACCACCTCCACCCATAAATGCTCCACCTCATTATACAAAAAAAACTTTTGCTGGAGAGAGAACTGTGCAAAACGGTCAAGAAAACGGAGCGATCCCAAGACGAATACCGAAAACGGATGAAAACAAGAACCAACAGGTTACACAGGAGCGCATTCAGCAGAATTTGAATTCTCAACAGCCTAATCAGGATTCCAATCAACAGAGTAGTTCGAACTCACAGATAGCTCAACAACAAAGCTACAATATTCAGCAGAAAAATACGCACGAGGTGAATTCGAAAAACATTCATGATCAAATTCGTCAAAATACCAGTGAAAGTTCGACTGTCCAGAATCAAAAAGCAAAACAGTTAAATCGTAAGACTCTGCAGCCACATCCAGGCCTAAAAGTTATTCAAGTGAATGGCGAGAACAACAATTTTAAAAATGATACAAATCTTAATCAACAAAACGAGAATAAAAACAAGAGCAGGGGAAGAAGAAAAAAAAAGAAATCAGCTGGGATTCCTCAGAACAAAGAATGTATCGTTTCACCACCCCCAAACGATTAGAATTTATCCTGTAATAGTAACTAATTAAGGATTTTACAAATTTTTTACCTAATTTATAATGCTGTAAAATAAATATATAGGACCAAAAATATACCTATAAATAAATTTTAAAAATGGCACTCCACATTTCTATTAATCTCAATAAGCAATATCTTAGAAATTCCTTGATGTTTTGTAATGAAGATATCGCTTTAATTTTCACTTTGCCACCCATCCACATTCTGCGCTCGATTAAAGTGCTCTGGCCAACTGGAAAAGCAGCCACCCACGGCTAATTAAGCAGTCACCGAGGAAACCCGGCATCACTGCTTCTCCCCCAGCTCCAGTTTGAACTCTTATTAAATTATGATTCTGAATTCGAAAAGTGGACGAAGTTTGTCGGATACCCAGTTCCCATGGGAGAAGGGTAAATTTACTGTGGATACCCGCTTGAAGTGGAATGTTTCCAGACCGGGAAAATGTGACTGTCAACAACAAAGTATTATTTCTAACATTTATACACTAAATTGGGGAACTCTAGTCATGCTATGCTATTCTTACTTGCCTCCATTAGATTATATTCTTCTGTGAAATGACAGCGCCACTTAATAATTTATACTCTAATTAGTTAATTTACAGTAAATGTCATATGCTAGGCTCATCAGCCATTCGTCTTGCGCTTTACAAGGCGAAATATAAGCTAACAGGGAACAAACCCACTTGCCGTTCCTAGAAGCTAATACACATCGGGCTCTTAACAAGAGCAGAGGCAACATTCAAGGCAACATCCCTGAGTCCGACGAGGTCCTCGTGTGCTTGTTGCACTAATTTAAATTCGCACTCGCTTCTTTAGTGTGTCACAGTGTCAAGGTGTTCGAAAGCTGGCACTGGTTCTAAAGCCACAGCCTCATCGATATGCCTCGGGGTTGAACTTGTCTCTACTTTGAGGCTCTAGTTTCGGTGAGAAATCAACAGCTCCATTAAAGCTATCTCTCCTAGCCTTGCCACCTGTTATGTCTCGAGCAACAGGAGGCCATTCATAAAGGACGTTACTTTAGAGCAGTGGGGCCAGAGAGAAAGGCTCCCTGGGAAGATTCCCTGTGAGTACCACTCGATTTGAGTCCATTTTCCAAGCGCATGCTCGCAGACGAAAGCTTTTTAGGGTTGACAAGAAGAGTTCCCTGTGAGGGGTAAATACGCGCGTGAATTGGCTTTATGTTAAATTACCTGTTTAATGATCTGGAGATCTTGTTAATAAGGTGTTAAACGTTTTCAGTGCAAGTATCTGTATCTGCTTTCCCTGGCAGTACTATATTATTTTCGAGAGTATAGGGAAATACTTGAAGCATATTGCATAAGAAAATACTTTTAATTGCAAGTTACTGCTCCTTTGGCTCAAGCAGATTTAATTGCTTTTCTGACACCCAAGGATATCTCAAAAATGGATTCTGTAATAAATATTCATATGAGAGAACCCTTATTGGGTGGCGAATGGAATTGTGGCTTTTGAGCTCATCTGGAATGTTGCCACGTATGTAAAATGTTGTTTACATGATGATGATTTTGGCGAGCCAATTTCTGAAACATTTGTCTGCTCTGTGGACTCTTCTCATGGTGAATAATCCTTTTCTCCGCCATTACGCTCCACCTCGGTGTGTGAAAACCAACTGAGTAAATAGGCGGCTCAACATCAATTGCTCGATTTAACCAATTTTCCATTTTTTCGGGGCAGAAATTATAACGAATGAAAGAATAACAACAACGACAAAGAGCCTCAATAATAATAACTTTTCATAGCGCCCTCTTTGTTGTTACGAGCGCCCAAAGAAATGGGGTTGGTATCCTGGGATATTTTATATGTTATACAATAGGCGTTTATTGCACTGCACTTTAGTAAATTGCAATTTAATCGGTGGATTTATGTTATATAAAGTATTATTTATATCTGTCTAAAACTCGTATTTAAGAATTCAAAAAATTTTAAATAATAATTTAAAGCTAAAAAAGTAATACTTTTACATTTATTTATACCTATACCCTCTTTTTTACAAAGATCGAAAAACATGCAGAATCAATGCATCAAGAAGTTTTTCATTAATCCCTTTGTCGCTTCACGTTAAAAGAGTTATGCTCTCATATGTTTTCCCGTTTTGACTTTCGATTTCAGCCATCCTTTTGCTTCAAATGCACAGGACAAGCGCTTACAGGGCGGGAGTGCTGCATCGCATTGTGCTGAGTACGGGGCGTATGAGTAATATGCCAATTACACATTTTGTGCATTCTCCTGTAGCTTGCTCGCGCAGCTGCTTACATTTTTACGTTTCTTTTTTTCCGCGTCAGCGCTTTAAAAATATTTTTGTTTATTCAACTTTTTTGTGTCGCCTGTACCTTCTCAGCCACGTGGGTGTTATTTGGGTGGGTGTTTGTTTATTCTTCTGCAGCGGCATTGCGTATACGAGGTGGTGGCTGGAAGCGGCTTTGAGCCGTATAAAGTTGTCTAAGCTTGCCAGACGATTTAGAAAAGCAAAAGTAGTAAAATTTGCAAAGCTCTTTGAATGAAACTGACGTGGGCGCAAATATAAAATCGGAAAGAAACGTATAAAAATGTAATTCATATATGTAAATCAAGTTTACAGTCCTCTTTATTCTGAATAAGTTAAGTGGTGTTAAAGTTTTATCAGTTCTTGCAAAAAAATTTGCATTTACCTTGGTCTGTATATTCCATATTTCATTTAAATATGCATGGCTTTTTTTCATAGGGGTATATCGCTTATATAAAAAAGTGTGAACTACTAATTTCAGCTTATTTTAACACAGGTATTCAACATGAAGTGGTGTGCAAATTTGTTGGTTGCCTAGTTTTTTGGCTACCTTTAATCCTTATAAAAGAAATGTGGAGTTGCTTAATCACGAACCAGTAATAAAAATATGTTCAAAAAACGAATTGGCTTCTGTGGAGGAACTTTGGCTAGACCAGAAAGTGGATCATTTTGATAAGCACAACAACAAAACCTGGAAAATGGTAGCAATTTCTAACAAAATTATTTTGAATGTAAAAATACATAGTTATGTTTTAGCGTTATTACAGTAATGCCAAGTATTTCAAGCCCGAAGGACCCATTTACATTTTTGTGGGAGGAGAATGGAGAATCAGTCCAGGATTATTGAGCACTGGATTAACCCACGATATGGCAGTGGAAAACTCTGGAATGCTTTTCTACACTGAGCACCGCTATTATGGGCTATTATGGGCTCACCCTTTGGGTGAGTAAAAATAAATTCAATGAAAGGAATAATTTAAGAATATTATTTATACTTAAATTGTCAGCAATGAGAGCTATCGACCGAATAACCTCAAGAAACTAGGTCTTCATCAATCATTTGCTGACTTGGCTCACTTCATACGCCACCAGAAGTCAAATAGTCCCGAAATGAAAGACTCCAAAGTCATTTTGGTTGGCGGCTCTTATTCGGGCAGCTTGGTGGCCTGGATGACTCAACTGTATCCGGATTTAATAGCTGCCAGCTGGGCCTCCAGTGCTCCATTATTGGCGAAAGCCGATTTTTTTGGTAAGTGGGATGTTTTACAGAGACAATCTCTAATATTTAATCTTTAGAATACATGGAAATGGTCGGCAAATCAATTAACTTAAGTTATGGTCACAACTGTTCTTTGCGAATCGAAAGGGGCTTTAAATTCTTGGTGAAGTTATTTGATGGCGATGAAATTCAGGAGCTGCTTTATAATCTTAATGGCTGCAAGGGTTATAGATCCAAGAATCCTTTAGATAGGGCAGCTTTCTTCAATGGGCTGGGAAACTATTTTGCTTTAGTGGTGCAAAGTTATAGGTGAGTTTTAAACTATACTTAATATTGCCATATTTTTAAAAATGTATATTTTTAACACTTATAAGTGCTTATATACCCCGGCTTTGTGAGACTTTGATGAATTTAGGTTCCGATGATGAGCTGGCATTCATAGAGTTCTTAAAACTGCTTTATTCTGAAGGAAGGCGCTCCATTGATTGCCAGGACTTTGGATACTCTTCCATGCTAGAACTTTTCTCTGGGGATTCAGATGAAAGTTCGGAAAGTAAGCAAAACCGCAGCAAATTATTATTTGATTAAATTTTGTTTTCCAGCTCGTGCTTGGTTTTATCAAACCTGCAATGAATTCGGCTGGTACACAACTACAAAATCCTATTCATCCGCGTCCCAAACCTTTGCCAATCAGGTGCCCTTGGGCTACTTCAACCAACTTTGCCAGGATGCGTTTGGCGCGGAGCAGACTGCCCAGCAATTGGCCCAGGGCGTTGAGCAGACGAATAGCAAATTCGGCGGATGCGGGTTCAATCAGAGCGAGCGTTATGCTCAGGTAATCTTCACGCATGGCGAACTGGATCCGTGGAGTGCTCTTGGGCATCGAAAGGGTGACCAGGCAATAGTCCTGACGGGTGAGTCCTTGGTTGGTTTTAAATGATTGAAAGACCCCGCTTAGTTTTGTGTCACGTGCCACAGGCTACTCGCACGTCGAGGATTTGGCCAGCATCCAGGTGACGGACAGCGTGGAGATGAATCTGGCCAAGCTGCGTGTTATGTCCTTTCTGCGACGCCACATATGAATCATACTGGGTCCACACATTTAGATCCACTCGAATAAATTATTAAACTAACAAATGCGCCGTGTGATGAGCCCATTTGAAAATGTCAGGGGAGCAGTTCCTCGTGTCCTTTTGCAAACAAAGTGATAAATTGAGTGATGCTTGGACACTAAGTGATATGTTTGGTCCGATGGGTTGCGTAAACAATTTTCCCGAATGCGGCATTCTTGTTGATTAGGAAATTGCACTTGTCCTTTGGCTTGTGCATTTCCTCCTGTTTGTTTGTCTTGGCTTGATTGGTTGATTAAGGGATTCATTGAGTGGACACCTACGCCTCCACTTATGTGGTGTTTGTGAAAAATTTCTTGACTGGAAGTAAAGTCATAGTTGTCCCAAACAGACTTCCTCTAGCCTGGCCAAGTTGATATATATTATTTTAGAGACTAACAGTTAATAATGGTTCATCTTATTAAAATATCATTTGAATAGCTAAATACAGCTTAATATTTAAAAATTCTCTTACGCTATTACAACATAACCAAAATCAAATTCAAAATGCGCCATCAGTCGCAAGAAACAGACTTCTGATAGTTTTAGGTTCTCATATAAATATATACGTTGCAAATTAAATTTAAAATGTAGTTTCCCTTTTCCATAATTAACTAAGAATTAAAGTCTGGGAATAAAATATACCATGTCCAAAACTACATTTATTTTCTATTGGGAAAAGCCTTCAATTAAGTAATTTAACCAAGAACGCCCAACGACAGGTGTCGGAAATACGAGCCATATTTTTGTTTATTATCCGCCCTCGGAAAAGCTTCTACTGTCGCTTTTCGCATTTGAGTGCAACGCCAACGCTTCGAGGACGTCGTCGAATCAGCGTCACCTGCTGGTCTGCGTGGGCGCCCAGGAAAGTCGCCCGGCTGGAACCAAAAACTATTGGATACATTCGTAGGATCAACGGGATTTACGGGACTTACGGGGGAAATGGGTGGCTCCATGGATAGTTGCGTGGGCAGACCAAATAGGGAGGGCCGGCATTCGAAGCTTCCTCTCTCTTGATGGCTCTCATTTACTCCAAAGTTCGTATTTACATTTATACCACTGTTGCTTGGCCATTTCTACATCGGTTTTGGCCCTGTTTTACTGCTAAGACCACGGCCAGGCGAATTCTGTTGGCGCTAATTGGTATTTGTTGCTTCATTTATTGGCCACATTACGAGTAGATGAGCTTCGGCTTGGCTTAAGCTTAAGTGGAGAAAGGATTATCAAGGTTCAGAGAGTTGAAGGTTCCATACATATACATGTTTCTGGATTGAATTACTTTAGCAAATATTACACAAGTTCATTGAAAATTTAGAAAGTTTTTAAAGTTGTTTTGGTCCTTCAGTTTTTATGCTGAAAGTTTCATACTATGGCACCGTGATGTTTTTAGTTTCAACAGCTTATAAAGGGTTTGCACTTAAGTTAACGTAAAATATAAAAAGGCGTATTTATCAAGATTTTTCTCATTTTCTTAATTTTCATGTTCTTTTCTACTATTACTATATTAAGAAATAATCGTGACATATAAGTTTAAAATAAATTAAACGTTTAATGTTTCTTTAAAGATAATTGTTAATATATTCAATTTTAAATATATTTATCTTACCTAAAATGCCGTAACTCTCCTATATTTTGAAATTCCACCTAATTGAAACATTCATGTATCAATTTCAAGTTCCTTGCGGGGGCCCAACCCGCGGTGTGGGTGAGATGAGAACCGCTCCTGGCCACCAGCCAGAAGCCATCAACGCAACCAACGAAATATGGCCCAGAGCAGGTGCCCGAGCCCTGCAAGTGACATTGAGAGCACGGCAAAGAGCGAATGCCGCGGGGAAAACCGAACCGCAGAAGGGAAGCGCAAGAGAGAGGCAACTGGCTTTCCACTCGTCCGGGAAATTCACTCGACGAGGACTCGTGTGTAGGCGGCGACGAGTCTCAAGTTGAGTGGCGGAAAAATGCTTAAAAGACGAACGCAATCCGCTCAACGCTTCAGTCGAGTTTGAAACTTACACTCAAGCGGAGTTGTAAATAGTAGTTCGAGTTGTTGGCTCGTACTCAAACGTACCGTATCACCTTTATGCATTTAAGATAATCCAGCCCTTGAGAAAACACAAGAAAAATATACTGTTACCAGAAAAGAAATACAATAAAATGTCAAAATGATTTCCAAATGACGCGTGTGCTATTACTTGACTTGTGACATTTAACCGTTTAAAATTGTGTGGAAAAACTGTTAAGGAAACCCAGGCCCACAAAGCCAAATCCCCACGAAATTTGAGTTGAAAAGGAAAATCTGTGTGTGCGGAAAATTGCTTCTTTACGGCTCCGCTCTGTTGCTCTTCATTACCTTTACGCTATACCTACCAGCCGCCACTCCCCCAATTTTCTCGGATTTTTGTACATTTTTTTCAAGCCTAGGCCTCGTTAGTCTTGTCCCGCTTCCATGATTCACGTTGCGTATACGCCGTGTGGCGTCTGGTGGTTAGGGTGTGCGAGAGTGTGTGTGTGTGCGAAAGTCGGTGGTGTGCGTGTGCCTTGAATAACAACACGCAGTTGTTGATTGTTCCCAACTTCCCTGGGCTCTTGTTGCCGGGCCGCGCCCGCCCCTATTGTCCCTAGCCTCTGGCTTTTCTGGCTGCTGTTAAATTATGCATTAAGAACCCCAAACCCGCACAAAGGAGAAAGTGAATGTAAAGAAATGGAAATGGTTTAAAAATACTGGCTGCGAAATTCTGGCACATTTCTGTTTGGGTGTCCACAGTAAATTATGCAAATTAATGTTTGTTTGTGATTTGGTCGCTCTTTTTGGTGTTTTGCTTTAGTCCGAAGTGGCCAGGAAAAAGTTAGTGTTTTAGAGTTCTGTTAACTTTTTCGGGCGGCTCTGGCTTTTATTCATGTTTGTGGAAATTAAGTGCAAAGAAAAGTTTATTTTCCGCCGTCTTTAATTTTTCTTTTATGGATATCATAACATTTTTATTGGGAGTTTACTTAATTAGTATTAATATTTCCGAGACAAAATAAAAATGCTCTTCCAGTTACTTTTCAATAATATTTACTATTTACAATAACTTCATTCTACGTTGTTTTTTTTTATTTTGATAAATTCTAATGTACGGAAATCATAAATTTGGAGTTGTCACAGCATAAATAAAGTTTTGTCCCTGCTTTAAAACAATTCCATTTAGGTTTGATTTAAATTTAAATCTTTCCTATCCAGTAATTTTTTTTTCTAAAGTATTTTAACAATACAATCCTTAACAAATGCCTTTTCACACTTAACCTGATGCCCTTTTTACCTTTACCTCCATAGCTTTTCATTCGATCAATTTACGCCGAATTATTTGGCCATTTGGCGTCCTGGCCATAATTTACTTTACTTTTCCTGCTGCTCTCTTTACTGCGGATATCCTCTGGCCTTCTATCTTTGTCTGTGAGTCTCTGATGGCTTTTATTTACTATTTGGCTAACGTGTCTTTAGAGCCAAATGCTCGCCGATTCTACCAGTAAAGTGCCCCAGAATTTGTGCGTGTTTTTGGAGCCACTGTCGCAGTCTGCGTTTTCAGATGCTTATTAAATCGGTGGAGCCAAGACAGAAGTTCCATTTTCAGTCTATTAAAGAATTTTATGTCCTTCGTTTTTGTGTTTATTTCCTTAGCTAGTGGACTGAGTGTAGTTTTTGTCTTCCTGGGAATTGTCAAAAGATTTTACGGCTTAATTCCCTGGTGGCTGATGATCAACCGAAAAGTTCAAATTCCTGGCTGTGAAAATTTCCTGTGGCATTTTTTAAAAGCATAAAATGAAAGGCAATCTAAACTTTATAGTTTGGGATAGCAGAAACTTTTTTATTGCTGTGAAAAGAGCTGAGTTTTTGACACCAAACTTATCACTCAGCCAAGCCGAGCTCAGTGGAATTACTAATTTGGGTAAATATTTTGTTAATTATTCAATGCCAAGGTCTTTTTCAAAACTGCAGATTCCAGCTGTGAAAAAGACTAATTAAAAAGCTTGGCCTGACCGACACTTTTCCATTCTGTCTTTTAATTTTCCCTTTTCAAAACTCGTAGCCAAGGTTTCGTTTGTCGATGGGGACGGGTGTATTTTGCCGTGTCCATTTTTGATTGCCCCAAAAAGTATGCCGGAAAGTTACGGCACTTTTTCACTTCTTCAACTTTAGCTTACACAAAGAAGAGAACAAAACCGGTAGGGCTAACTTGGCTATAATTAAAGGTTCGCCACTGTCTGGCCCTTTTTTGCTTCTACTTTTTTTTCGACTGCCATTTCACGTTTTGGTTACACGCGGCGTATGTGTTTTGGGTGCTCGAGAGAGTCATTAAGAGTCGCTCGACTGTGTGAGTGCTGAAAATCCATCTAAACATTATACGAAAAGGGTTGTTCAACTTTGTATCCTCTGTAGCTTCCGAAAATAAAACAACCAAGGGAATTCGGGCTAGGAAAAGTTAAAGTTCGTTAAGTTGATTAGAAGGCACTGCGTCAAGTTGTTCTGGCATGTAAATTGCCGCCTGGAGACATCTTTGCATAATCCACAGCACAATTGGTGTCGACTTCTTGGGGGCTCAATTGAGCTTAAGCTTTAAAATTATTTCGACTGTACAAAATTAAGACCGTGATATCTGATTTATAACATTTAATACAAAAAATCAAAAAAATAAATCTCTGTTGTTAAAAAAGTTGAACTGCAATGTCAGAGTCATAATAGCGAGTCATAACGCATCAGAAAAGTAATAAAAAGATGTACAGAAGTCTGAAACTGGAAATGATTTTGCTAGCATAAAATTAAGTTCAAAACCTACTGGCTTCAAACGTAGAAGCAAACTACATTTTAAATTAATTACAATAAATTTACAACTACTAATCAGCTTTTCAAATATTTCTCTTATCTTTTCAGTGTAGAAAAATGTAAAAAGTCGACTAAAAACATATAAATATATACACACATATAAATATTTGTTTGCTGCAAAATTATTTTCAACTATAATTTCAACGAAACGAAAATTAAAACAAACCAACAAACGTAATCGAAATTGACACAAACCAAACGAAAAACAACCAAACGGCTTAAAGCTTGCATGTAGTCCACAATTCCAAGTAGTAAACGATAAGGCAACTATATAGAATTGAACGCAATAGGGAATCGGGAAGAAGTTGCAGCTAATTTCTGGTTCGTATAACTCCATTAGAAGGCGATTAGCATATTGAAGGACGAGCGAAGGAAGTGGCGGGTAACCCGCTACAGTGGCTGAAGTGCCAACGATAATTCAATCAAAGGGCTGGAAAAAGTTTCCCGGAAAACTGATTCTAAACGAAGAAGAAAACGAAACTGTAAAACTCCATCAAAACACTCGGATAAAGTGGAAAACGTGTGCGTGCGCGTGTGAAAAACTTTTATCATCAGGCCGAGGGTCTTAATTTCTACACTTTACAAGTTCCGCCAGCCAGCGGTATACTACAGCGGAATGTCCTTCTTGGCCATGGACCACCATCATCATCATCAGTCGCGTCAGCACCACAATCATCATTGCCACCTCAGCATGTGGCCGTCATTCGCCGTCTGTCTGCTCCTCCTGCAGACCACCACCACCACCATGGCCATCGATTTGAGCCGTTTGTACGGGCACATGGCCAACCCCATCGTGAAGCGGAGCGGTAAGTAATCGACCGCAGTGCCGGCATTTTCCATATATTGGGAGCTCATTAGGGGAGCGCACCTGGCGTATACTCAACTTCCGAAATCGAGACTTCCTTGCTCACCATATTCGTTTTCGGGTTTTTGCTTAAGCCCATTTCCATTCACAGATCGGCCTTCACTGCGTTCACCGCTCACTGTGTTCTTTGTGGCTCCAGCCATTTTTCTTTTCTGGCTTTTCTCTTAGTTTCCCCTGCTCTAGTTTACTTATTACCCTACTCAGCCTGCAAGACCCACAAAAAAATGGGTATCGGCAACTTTTCATTTATTTTATTTTAATTTAATTTTCTTTTTTTATTTGCACTATTTCAGCTGGCAGGTGAGCTGCATAATTAATGTGCACGTACTTTTTATTTATGTTTTTTTCAGTTTTCTCTGCTGTTTTACGGATTTTCCATTCGCGTGTTATGGTGGCCACTGATGGAAATCTTTGGCTTTCCGTTTAAAGTTTATGTAAATGATTTTTATTATTTTAAGCAGTTGGAAGTTTTTTCTACTCTGGGTTTTTCCGTGCCTCCGTTCGTGCTGGAATTTTCTCTGCTTTTTTCCAATGCTTTTTAAATTGTTTAATTAAGCCCCGTAGGCGTTTGTTGATTTGTGGCATTTGAAGCTTGTCAGAAATAATGCCAGCCCTAATTAAATTATTTATGTGATGCGTTGTGAGCCCTCTAACCAAATAAGTAATTAACTCCAGTCAGGACAATAAATTGGCGAACAAGTGTATTCCCAACTTAATTTGCGGCATTTTGGTTTCGGGCCACGAATAGACTTCAATTAGTTAGTTGCTCAATCGGTCATTAATTGCCGCCTGTCGCATAGCCATTTCATGAATATGTAAAGCAATTTTATTTTGGTATACTTATTTCTGCGCTACACCAGAAATAAAATGGTAAAATTTACCATTTTAGGTTTTCTTAATTCCTTGCATTCGACATTTTGGCAGCTTCATGTGCTGATCTGATAAGGGAACACAATTTCCTCGATTCCTTTTACTCAGAGAACGTCAGTTTCAGTAATTACTTTTTTAAAAGTCTCGGAAAAAACATTTACAACTCTTGAGAATCAGGAACCTGTCAACCGCAAAGTGGCCACTAGTCCATGAACAAACCAATGGCTTAGCTTGAAGAAAAATAAACTACTTAAACTATTCAAAAATTTGGAGCAACCTGAGTATTATAACTATGTATCTTATTTATATTCAATTTGATTTTTTGTTTCCTTTAAATTTACCCAACATAAACTTTATCTAAATCGCGTGCTACTTCTATATCTGCATTAAATAAATATATTTCTTTACTTAACTCTCTTGCATTATATCAGCTCTAAAGACGGAATCATTAACTAGAAAAACGTTAGCCAATTTGTCGCAACACTCCCTTTTGCAATTTCTATGAAAAAACCAACTTTGCAGGGCAGTGTAATAATTTTAGTTTTCCCTGCCAGTGACAACATATTTTATGCTGCAATTTCCAGCAGAAAAGAACTCGCTGCATTTCCACGGCGCTTGTTATCCCGCTGGCTGCCTTTACTGAACATTGGCTTCTTGGTTTTGGGTTTTTGGCGATAAGAGTTTGGTTTTGGGGTTGGCTTGGGTTTATTTATCGAGCTAGCTTTTCTGCTCCGGCGTTCTGGCTTTGTGACGAACGAAAACGAGCGTGGGTCGCCTGGCAGGTTGTGGCATTGTGTGCTGGTCGTAATTTTTTGGTCAGCTGCCCTGCCGGACAATTCTGGGCCAGTTAATAAATGTGCCACGGACAGGATTCGGCGAGTGCTGGAAAGCACTCTGGAATTCAGCGCTCAGTGACAACTTGAAAGGGGCTGCGTCACTTCCTTTTCCTTTTCATCATGACAGCATTCATTACTTCTGATTGTTGCATGGTTTTTCGCTTTCAGTGCCGACATTCGGCTAAAAAACACATTGTTAATTGGATCAAATGGAATTCTTGGTAAATGCACTTTGGCAAAGCACTGCGTTTAATAATTACATTTTGAAAATCAATATTTTAAATATCAATTTATTAATATTATTTATATTTATTAATATTTATTAATATTATATATTTTTTTTAATGCTTTACAGATGTTTTGATAACCTTGCGTTACACAAAACTTGTCTTGTTTTCTTCCAAATAAAAGCTTTCATTTCATCAAATTGAAGCAGTTGTATTGATTGGCATTTCCCAAACAAATACATTAAATTAGGCTTTCTAGCTCCGCTCCATTTAACTTAAGTACGACGTTTTTGCATAGTACGTTTAAATATTCATTTAGTAGCTTAGCCTAGAGTACCATAAATATTAAGCGAATAATTCAATTAGTTTTACGAGCGCACTCAGCACAGTCAGTCCCGAGGCATAAATTATGCAATATTTGATTTGTCTTGGCTAATGTGTTTGTTCGAAGGAGTCGCACAAAAATCGTGGCAGTTGGCTGGGGATTTCACTCTGCTTTTCCCAGCTGCCCGATGTATGTGGTAACTTAAACGGCAACAAATGGCAAACAAAACGTACCATTCTGGCTGCCACTCGCCGAAGCGTGCCCCACATGCAAATATCCTGTTCCACAAAAATACGATTTCGAGGCAAAGCAACTGCAACCAGCGGAAAAGCAGCGAATGCCGAGTTCTGAGGACTGAGCACTGAGCCAACTAACGGACATATTGGCTTACAAAACAGTTCGTGGACTTGGCCATTTCCACTTACGTGATGGCTCGAATTGCAGCTGGCGCAAAATGGAATTTCCATAAAAGCAAAGCCGCAAAACAGAAAGCGCAACCAAGTCCAAAATCAACAGAGCGCTCAGGCAAAAGCTGAAACGTGATTACGCCGCGCATTATGGCCAACTACGTTTGGCATTCAAAAGTTGCAGCCAACTAGACTCCAGTTAGCATTAACTTGCTCTCCAAAAAGCATTTAGGCCAAAACGGCAGCCATGCTCTTGAACCTGAAAGTCTTTGAATAATTTTATTAGCAACTTTTGGCCCCGACTTTTGGACCATGTTTCCTAATTAATTCTCTTGGTCGAGTATTTTGCGTGGTCTCTAGGGGTTTTCGGGCTTAGTCGGGAGATACGAAACTCGAGCTGATGGTTTTAATGGGGTTTTTGCTGCGGATTTTAATTGTAACGAAAAGGGTTGAATAGGCTATAACAATGGAACCAGCACAATAAACATTTGGTTAATTTTACCTTAAAATTTAATATAAATGTGCCATCGTCGCGAGTTTTGTATGTATTTAAGAAGGTTTTTGTTTGATCTCATGTTATTTACGACCAATAGTAGTAGTAGTGTTGCTGGCAAAGCGTGTACCATTATTGATCTTCGTTAAAAATCACTGCACAAATGTCAGAAGTGTTCTGATTGAAAACAGTGGATTGCCAAACACCACGATCAAAGCGTATCACAGAAAAAATTGCCTCAATGTGCATTTTTTTTGCGTCCTGGTCCGTTAAGTTCTCATTTCAGAGAGACTTAAGGCATATAATATCATATTATTTCAGAACTCAATAATTTATTTCTCCATCAAGAATAATTTTTAAAGTATGAAACACAAAACTCAACAATGTTGTAAAACCAATTGTTTCGATATTTCAGTACAGAGTGTCGAACAATTTTTAAGTTCCTCTGCGGCATAAAAGCAAAGCAAAGTCATAAAGTCCTGCTGCAAAAGGAAAATATTTATTGTTATTGCCATTGCTAGTTTGTTGCTACTGGCAAATAAATAATAAATTCTGAGAGAAAGTGGAACAATATGGTAACAAAATAATGTTTAAAAGCATGGACCAGAACAGGACAATTCTCCAGTAATTTACAAAAGCCATAAATTTGGTGCCGAAAGGTACGCAATCGGAAGATGATATGGATGATTGTATGCGATAAATAAACTTATGGTGACAGTTTAATTATGCCTAATTGCCAGGACTTATATCGCGGCCCTAGAGTTTGCAAACTCGGCCACTGATATGCAAATCTATGAATATTTAGTAGATGTGCGTATGCAAATAGAGTGACTTCATGGGTGCTCGAGCAGGGTCGCGTATACGCCGCGTTGCCCATGGACACCAATCAATCCACACTTTGTCCCCATTAACTCGGTAAACTGTCAACTGGTTTACCGAATATAGCCCAACAAATGGTTTATGGTCTTTTAGTGAAATTGGTTGTGACAATGTGCAAAGGTCGTTAAGAAGTCTGTGGCGAAAATTACATTTCATTTTGATACGACAATTATGTCGCGCATATTTTACAAGGGTAGAGTTTCAGTGGCCAACGAACAGGAATTTAAGTTACGCCTTGTCCTTCGCCTCAATCGATTGCAATTGATTTTCACTCGTTAAATGTGCACTTAAACACGATACCCCAGATTATCAATATGTTCATAAAAATGTTTACGGTTTTTGTCCCGCCTTAAAGTCTTTTTTACCCCAGACGCAGATGCAGACGCCCCGAGTCATAACTAAGTATATTTTCCTTCGAATTTCATTTTTTATTTTATGGCATCATATTATTTTACGATCGAAGTTTTGCTCACTCGCGCCTTAGAAATATCTGCTTTATATGTTGTCAATTTTTACGGCCAAGTCTGCCGAGTAAAAGTGTTTTTCTTCCTTTTCCCGGCATTCATTGTTGCCTCATATATTATTTATTTGCTGCGCACTAAAAGTTTGCCAAGCCAAGGCGAAGCACAGAAAACCTAGCCGTGTAATATGCATAAAAGAAAAGGAGGAGACCTCGGACCAGGACATTTTAGCAGTGTTACTCATACGCCGCGTTGGCTATATAAATAGAACCATTCAGCTAGGCGAAAAACACCACTTTTTCATTAACAAAAGTGTCGTCGTGGGGAAATAGAGGCTAGAATGGTTGAGCAGCAATTGCCTTATTGATTTTTCTGCACAGAAAAGGCCAAGTTGAGATACGTTCTTGAACTTGAGGGCCCCTATATAATAAGCAAAACTATTTCCACACTGTTGCCCAAGTTAAATTGCACCACAACCATTTCTGATAAATGGCTAAATTTATTTGCAAATCCGCAGGCTGCTGAGTTGGCAGCTGCTTAGCTAGCATACTTACACATTTATGGCCAATGCCACGTCAAGATATTATTCGAAATGGTAAATGCACAATACGTAAATGCAATTTGCAGCGAGGAAAGCACACTCACATTGCCACATCGCCACAAATGGAAATCCGTTGGTCGCAGATGAAGGGACGAAAGATAACCACGATGCAGACGACTGAAAAGCTTTTCCAGTGAAAATCCACTTGTGACTGGCGCATTTCTTCGACTCTGGCCCAGAAGTCTTAGGCCACATCTCAGTTTTGCATATCCAATTTAGCTGGCGAGTGCAATTTGAGGTATACATATATCTGTATCTGTTGACTGGGAAATGGCAACACCATAGTCAGGTGCTGCCTGCGATTTCAATATTTTGTATTTGAGCACTTTGCCCATCCGCGAGCCAACCACAGTTTTCCCAAATTGATTTGCTTATAGGGGCAGCAGGGCGGCAGCCCGGCACATTTGCGCGAGTTTCCAGTCATTTTCACAATTTTCACTCATGTGCAAAGTATGCATAACATCTGCCCTTTACCTGAACATTTCGTGGCATGTGTGAGAAATTAACCTGGCTACACTTGTGACACAAACTAATGCAAAATGAAATTTCGCTTTTCTTTAATTAAGTTCCTGGGGGGTAAAATGAAACTTGGTCTGACACTTCAAACTCTCACCTTATCACAAAAACTTGTAATTAGTTAGAAAGCCTTTTGATTACATTGCAATGGGTCTTATGGTTATTGCTACAATTTCTAAACAAAGTCTGATAATTAATTTTCAAGACTTGCCGTTTATATCTCAACTGAATTTTATTAGACAAATATCCATTTAACCCAATGGACTCAAAGATCTGGTTATGACCTGTGTGAAACACTTTCTTGTTCGGCTTTTCGAGGCACTATAATTGAATTGGTATTTCGGTCTGTTAAATAATTCAATAGCCAGTTATTGTCTGTTTGCCTAGAACTGGAAAATATAATAATTAGCCCCCAATTATGTATGACCTGACTCAGGCCACAAAGCATGTTTAAATTTATTTCCAATTTGATGCGGTCGGCCGGCTTAAATGTTCATTGCTTTATGGGTTTCATTAAATTTCTGCGGTTAAACGATGGAGGCACTTGTTTACACAACTCTCATTCGGTTTCAAATCAAAATGAAAAATGGAAAACTTTTTACCCGTAACATGCCGACATGGTTGGCCAAAAGTGTGCGTTTCGTACGGTTCGAGTGTGAAAATTGAGTGAATCGCACATAAACAAAAGGGAAAGTTTTCATGCATTTGCAATGCGAAAAGTTTATCCAGGGAAGTTCAAGGCAGCAGCCGTCATGACCATGGTCAACCTTTCAGAATTTTTCACTTTTCTCCACTTTTCAGGTGAGAGAAATAGCTGCCTCTGGGCTGCCTGAACGCTTTTCCACATTTTCAATTTTCCAGCTCACAGAGAGGTGTTTGTAGGGGGGTTGCTGAGCCGTAAGTGCTGTGATGAAGTGCGCCCGAGTTATCGTCGGGACGAGCTGCTGCAAAAGCCAGATTAAATGTATTTTCCATTACTGTTGCATGCTACTTTCGGCCAAAGTTGACACAGACACCGAGACAGCTCACAGCTCACAGCTCTTCTCAGCCGTTCAGTTTTGCAAGTGGCCAATAGTGTGAGTGGGCCAAATGGATGCGGCTGAGTTGGTTCGAGCTAGGTGTGTGTCGCCTGAAAGCAAACTCAATTTTCCGCCTTAATATTAGGCAGCTGATGGGCCTAGTTGCTCACGTCCTCTTATTTGCGAACCATTAGATTGGGTAATAAAGAAGTTGTAGCGTTTTCTTAATTTAAAAGTGAAGTCGGTTGAACTTAAGATTTAGTTTAAGTTAAAACCTTTTCTGAAACCATATAAAAACATTTTAGCTACCAGAAAACCTGCTTTCGGCAAACCCACTTTTTGTGAAAGCGTTCATTTTTAATTAACGTGCATCATCAACACGAATTTGTATAGGTGCTTACTTTTAGTATTTTTGACAGGCTGTTAATCCTTTAATAATACCATCTTGAAGAGGAACACAAAATAATTACAGAAAGTACAGAAACTTACTTGAGTACAACTTTAATGTCAAAAGGTTATTGCAAATCTGCTGGCACTGAAAATTTGGAGAACTGCTTTCCTCAAGAGTGAAGCCAAACTTAGTAAACTAGCAAGCGCCGATTCGCAGGATTCTTCAAGTTTAGGACTCGCCCTCAGGCTCGGTGAACGAAGGCTGTTTGGTGGCCAGTGGTGAACCGTTGGCCGCGTTTCCGTCATCCGGATTATTGGGAACCGTTTTGCCGCCAAGGGCAAGGAGAGCATCCGGCGACATCTCCTGGCCCGCTTCCTCCTCCTCGCCTTCGCCCTCATCGAGTAGTTTTTCCTCAGGCTCCGGCGGCAGCCAGCAGGTTCCCTTGACCAGGCGGTCCTCGATCTCGGCGATCTCGTTCTTGTAGTACTGATTGAAGTCCGGTCGCTCCCATATGCTCTTGACCCACTGCAAGTTGAAGTCCATTTTGGTGCAGCAGCAGAATTTGCGCGACTTGTGGCACTTTGGACACTTGGCTGGCTGGCGAGCAGGATGTGTGTACTGCTGCTTCTGCTTTTTCTTGCAACAATATGGACACACGTGCTTGGGTTTCTTTTTGGTGGAGGTGCAGGGAGTCGGTTCCTTGGCATAGACCAGATGACCCCGCTTCTTGGCGCAGAAACAGCAGTTGCAATCATCGCCCTCCGGCTGCCTCTTGCGCGTCTGCATGCGATCGTAGAACTTCTTGAAGGCTATCTTGATCTTGGCCTCGTAGGCCAGCTGCTCGCTGCAGGAGAGACCATCGAAACGGGCATAGGATTCGGCTGACTTCCTGGCTGCATGGACCCAGACACACTCATCATTATACGAGGGTCTGCCCTGCTCATCGTAGGTCAAGTCCTGTTTTGGCTCGTAGTAGAAGGCCTTAAATCCCCTCTTGATAATGGCGTAAGCCAAGTGGGCCTCCACCTTGTTCATCAGCGACTTCTTCCCCAGCTCGTGGAACAAATCCTCCTTTCTCAGCCGCTTCTTGGGCGTGGTATCTATGCAATAGCACACCTGATCGTAGTGCAAGAAGGCATATGTGATTATGTCCACAGTTGACTTCGCTTTGCACTCGTGCAGTCCACAGATAATCATCACCTGGGCCAAGGTGTTGGCCAGGTCCAGGACATTTTCCAGGAAAATCGAGGAGGCATTCACTTCACCCAGGCACTTGCACTGAGTGTGCTGATCGATGATTCCCAAAGGAGCATGCCTCTGGCACTCCTTGTGCTGGCAATTATTCCGGCACCGGAAATCGGGCATCGCATGATGGGCCTGCATCGCGAATCGGTCTTACCTCTTTTTTTTATGCTGTCTGCTACTCCTTGCAGCATGTAAAATTTTCGAATTTTTACCTAAAGGTTTTTTGTAGCTAGTTAATAAAACGAGATAAGCCAAATGAATGTGTAAGGGCGACTGTTCGCCTGACAGCATTTTAAATGATCAATTGCTGCTAGATTGCGAGTTTTTCTCTTTTAGTTAACCAAAAAAGTAATATTTAAATGTATTTTCTTGGACATTTCCATATTTATAATGTACAAATGAATAATAAAATTATTGTACTAAACTAATCTAAGCTCGCAATAAATTTTAATTTGTAAGAGACCATAACAATCAAATTCTGCTCCGTTTTTCAAAGAATACAATATATAAATTTAAATTATGAAAACTAGTAGATTTTCTGATAGTTACAAAAGCATAATATGACCTCTTATAAAAATATACACTTTTATTTGAAAATTGTTTCGTATTTTTAAGGTATTAAGACATACAGCATTTTATAAAACCAAGGTTCTTGTGCTTCTATTCCCAAAACAAACATGAGTGTCAGTTAGCAAGGCAAAGCCTCAGGATTTTCTTCAAATTTGGTTACTTCCTTGGCTCTTCGTGTTGTCGGGGCCAAGCGGCATTTGATACGGCATAGATTGTTTGAGTTGTGTTTTCGTTTGTTTGCCCATTCCTTGTAGACACGTATAAGTTTCGATGGGTCAAATATTTGTAAAGCCAACAGTGGAAATTTTCAGGGAGCCGCCAAGTAGACGGCGCGACATTTCATTTCTCTTTTTGCGGCCTTTGTAATGGATGTCCTTTTTTTTGGGCAGGATACATTCGTAATTGTTGATGACGGCATTGAGTCAGTTTATGATTCATTGGGGAGTGGAAAATGCGTCTGGCAGTGGCATAAATAAAATACGACATCCTGAGCTCGTTCCCAGGGGAAACGTCAGCGTAAATACATCAAAGAATTTATTAGACAAGCTTTGCCATATCCGTTTCCTGTTGACAAATGCCACGGGACCCGAAAAGTCATCTTATAATATTTATTCTAATAGAAAAGGCGAAAGGAAAAAATTGCTGACGAATGTAAATCTCCATTTGCTCAACGTCCTTCCAAGTTGACCCCTTGGAAACCATGGAAATTGTTGTACCTCAACGTTTTGGCCATAAGTGTAAGAATGCTGGCTTAAATCGCAGAGCATAAAAGCCCCATAATCTGTCGCAGGCAAAAAAGGGAGAAAAGTCGTAACAACTTTGTTAAACTCATAATGAAAAAGCAGCGCGATGCGGGCCTGAAGATGAGCGATTTCAATCCACATCCTTCGGGCTTTTGTTTCTTTTCCCTTTAAGCTGAAATGCAACTACGTAACTCATAAAACTTGAGCAATCGCGCATAAATCTTGGCTAGACAAAATGGCCAACTGTTGTTGCTCAGGCCTTATCGGCCGGACTTCGTTAGCCGGCAATTTTTCTTGGAAAAATGGAAAGGCACCCCACAAGAAATTTATATTCCTTTCTATAACAATAAAAGTTGACAGCATGGAACTGACACGTGGCCATGGTCAGGTGGCAATAGGAGTACCTGTCTGCCGGATAAAGTTACAAACGAAACCATTTTTCTGAAGAGAAATAAAATACCTTTGGCCACTGTTCTATGCACAGCAAATGGCACCAAATGGCACGAAATACATCTGTAGAGATTTATACAACAAATCAAATTATAGAAAATCCGATCAGTCACTCTCATATCCCAATTTATATATTTAATATCCATTTAAAATAAATATATATAGATGTGAGAACATTCTAGCCATTTTAAAAGTAATAATTATTAAGCTCTGCTTAAGTTGTTGCAAAACAAAATTTGTGTGGCACATTTTTAAAACTGTTTCAATATGATTCATATTTTTTTTCACATAACCTAAAGTAAGGATTAAAAGCACACTTTGATGTGTCACAATTTGTTTGATAGGATGATAAATAGTGGTTTTCAATCAATTTTGAGACGGTGTACACTCTGTTGATCTTTTCCGCAGGGCTGGTCCCTAAATAATCCAGCAGACGAAGCTTTTCATATCTTGCAGCTTTAAAAATATCAATCATCTGAATTTCGGGACCATCCAGATATAAGCCCAGCTAACCCACATTTATAACCCGCTTAGACTGTGGCACGTACCTAAAATTAGTGCCTGCTCGCCACAAATACACACTCGCCCGTAACGTCCACGTCATTCGCATAAAACCCTTTAATGGTTATGCAGGCACCAATTACCATTAAAACGGACAGCCTCGCCTGAAATGTATACATGCACATACCCGATCACATATAAAAAACGCTGCTGAAAAAAGTAGCGAAAATCAATATATATGTATGCCGTTTGAAGGACTCGAAAACGCAGCTGAGATTGAAAAATCCTCGAAACGGTGTGCGCGAATCGTTTTTTAGCTAAGCGACTGCTATGATTTCCTGCTTTTTGTAGCGGCTACTTGCCGTCGGTGAACGTGCCATGATTTATAATACTCTGTGATGGGGATTCACTCAAGAAATGAGTAACACAGTTACCGAAAGCTTTGTACAAGGGGGTCTTTCCAAATAAATAAATTAAGGTTTAATCCTTTAGGAAATCTTTCATTTTGTTTCAGGGGAAGGTAAAGTTTTCCCTAATGATTTCATGATTTTATGTTAAAATTAAAAATTTGTTTTGTTTTTTTTATGGTTTAGAGGTAATTTATTTGTATTTAAAAAATAATATAACACAACTTTGAATTCAATATTGACCTTTACTTCCAGTACATTCAGATTTCTTTTACTTGCAATTCCTTTAAATACAACTCCCTAAAGGACATATCCTCTTCGTTTCGAGAGAGCTAATATACTGAACAGATTTTTTGCCCTTTTCTGTGTGCACGGCCAAATGGCGGACATAAATCTACAAATGTGATAAATGGTTATAAAGCCAAGCGTAATGTTTATTTAAAATAATGATGATGATGAGCAGCTGCAGCTGCTTGCCATTACAGCACCTCCTCGCTGCTTTTCGTCCTTGTTTTTATTCGTGTATGTAAATGGCCCCGGACCTTCGATGGCTGCCCAAGTAGGATGTGCCATTGAGGCTCTGAATTTCGTTGGCCTAAGTGAGTGGCTCTTTTTAGCGCGACAGACAGCTGTTAAAGTTCAGCTGTCAATTATTCATAAAATTGCGCATACGTCTGCACTCATTACGCATTCGACGCGTATGCTACTCAGTTTTCATTTTTCCAGCGTTTTGTTTTTTTTTTACGTGGGCTCGGATCGCTTTCATTTCGCTGGTTCGTATTAATTTGATTTATACAGAAACCCGTGCGAAACACGTGCGACATTGGTCCTTTTTTATTCGGCTGCTTATATTTATTTGTTTTATGGTTAGGCTTTAACATAAATTTGCATAATTGAGCTCCAGACTGCTCCAATCTGAATGTTTGATTTATGCGCTGACTCCATTGAAAACTTTGCGGCTAAGTTGCTATAATTTCACGAAACCGAAAAACTTTTTCATAATTTTTTTGACGGCCTCTTATTATTTTGTCTGTAGGTAGATTTACATAATATGGTTGGTAGTCTAATGAAAATAAGTGGACTGTGGGAACTTCTTTTAGATATGCAAATGCGAGATTTTTGAGGCTTAAAATGAATATAATTAATGCTAAATTAAATAATTTTGGAACGTACCTTGGTTTGAAAGTGTTGTGTGTAGTTCTGAAGTATCGTTTTAACTTAACTAATCACCAACTTCAAGTTAAGCCCCTTGCCCAAAGTAATATCAAATCAATACACTGTTTCGTAACCTCAATAAGCCTCTTTGACAAATTGCCTCAAATGCCGATGGGGGGCCCTATCTCCAGTCATTGATCGGACAACAAATTATTTTAGCCCTGTCCCCTAAGGCCAATCAATGTGGTATCATTACAAAGCCATTAAGTTGGCCAATCAAAACCATGCAAAAAGGACCATAGAAAAACACCCACGGAGAAAACATGACTCAATGAAATTCAATCAGAGTGCCAGTCAAATGGCACAATTCCTCGTTTGCAGCAATATGCTGGTCCAATATTGATATGTCCTATTAAATTAGTAACCAATTAAAAAAGGAAGAAGCCTTTCGGCATTCGATAATTGCATAGTTAATGATCCTAGGCCTCAAACTCCAAGTCCATTTAAGAGACAGAAAGTCTAATGTTGATTGCCGGGAAAATTAGTGAAAAAGGAAACAGCAGCTCGAAAGGGCAATCGAAGTATTCCTCCTGGAAAGCTAAAATCGTAGGAAATGTCAATATCAGAGCCTTGGTACATTTTGGCCCTTTGATTGATTGATTTGCCTACGAGCCAAATGAATTCATCATCCACATTTGAGTGTATCCCCAGCACAAGCTAATTTATCATCTGAATCAATCGAAGAACCGGCAACGCAATTTGAACAGCTGAAAGCGATGAATTCGACGAAACTAATCAAATATGATGGCAGGTTACAAATAGATGGAGCTGGTTTTTCTCCCTTAAATAAGAAAAAGGTTCTAAAGCTAGTTTATGGAGATCTGGAATTGAAAAATAATTCCAATTTATGTATTTAAGCCAACTAACATCTTAAACAAGCATGTCAATATGATCAGCTTATTTTCCCAGCTTTCATATCTCCGAAAATTCAATTCCATGTGTCCCAGCTCAACCTTAATCAATTTATATTTTGACATTTTAAAAATGTTCTCCAAATGAATATTTCAGGCGGCCATTAAGGGCTCTAGGTGATTCTTGGAACATAATTTTGTGTGCGAGGCTGGCTCAGTAAATATTTGAAAAAGAATCACGTTCACAAGAAAATTAAAATTTTATTTCAGGAGGAACATCTCTGCACTGTGACCTTCTAGTCGACTTAAGCCAATTTCTATTTAATTGCCGGCTTTGTATTATATTTATATAATTAGATCTATATCAACAGAATTTATCATATAGCTTTTGCTGTTTATTCTTCTATATATTGATTCCCTTCTACTGTTGATTATTTCTCGTGCTCTGATGGATTTAAAACTCTTGCTTACGCCCTCGTGTGTTACACACATGTTGAACTTGGCTTAAATCCGCTGTTGCTTCGCCATTTTGGTTTGTCGCTTACGTGGTTGGCGCAGCTGGTGGTCCCAAAATCCGAAAAAAAGAAGAACTGGTGGTGGCCAATTTCAGGATGAGTGCCTTACTCTTCGGACTTCAAAGTCACTGCCAAACATGTGGGGCAGACGCGTTTTAATCTAAATAATTTATAAACTGTTATCTGCGCGCGTTGTGCTTTCGCCTAATGCTTCGCATGTTTTTTCTATTGTTCGCCATGTACGAGGACTACCTGTGGGTGGGCTTCTCCTGCCATCTTGGTGGCGCCACACTCCGGATTGAATTTACATATTTACATCCGGTTGGCAGGAACAAAACCATAAAAACCATATGTGTTCGGGATTATGGCTGTCGCCGCACTGAAGCGTTAAGCTGTGGAAAACGATAGAGGGATAGAGACTTTGTTGCGCCTTATCGCAGACAAGGGATCGGTTTCCCGGGTTTATCGATTAAATGGGTTGCGGTGAACATGTATTTAAAATGAAGTCCACGGCTTATTAGCGATTGATGGCTGAGTGAGGGATGTAATGGATCCTTGTAACACCTGAAGCCCAGATACCCATATACCTCAGCCATGAACCATTCTGCCCGTCTCATCAGCACCCGTCAAAAGCTGTCCCTGTCCTTGGAAAATGGAAGAGCTAGCTGCGACTTGCATTGCAGAAGGAGGACCTCATTGCCTATCCTTCGGCCCACGCTGTTTGTAATTTGCCCATTGAGTCGTGTGATTTCCACCAGGTGAAGGTAGCAAAAAAGTTTAAAAAAGAAAAAAAGCGGTAAAGAATAACAAAAATTGGCTTCTGTAACTTTTGTTGCCCTAGGCTCTTTTGTGCAAAAGGCAATATGGCATGAAAAGCACCAAAGAAAATGGCGCAAAAAGTCGACAACGGTAAATTGACTCCAAACGCATAATTTTTTTACGCCCCTGCTCCTCTGAAATACGCGCCCAATAGAATGCTAATCAAAACGAATGTTCGTACCATCTGTCAATTACAGCAACTTGCATACAAAACAGACAACATATAAAAGAGCAAACGACTACATTGTACTTCCGCAACGTGCCACATATTACGACTAATTTAGAAGAAGCGTTGGTAAACTTGAACTTGGCCAAACACTCGCCATGATTAGGCCCATTTATTTTGTGGCCTGTACGCTAATGTCTTGACATTTCGATGCGAAAGTTTGGGGGACAGCTCTGAACGCAGCTGATCAATTTGATTGAGTGGGAAAAGCTGTCAGTAGCACATTTGTTAGCAAAAAGAGGAATAATTAAATAAGAAGTTTGGAAATTTAGGCTGTTTGCTTACCGTTTTTAGTTTAAGAAAATGTGGCAGAAGAAAGCTTATAAGAGTTCTGACGGTTTTTAAAAGTTCTTACGGCTAAATTCTCTTCTAAGGTCTTGTTTATCTCACAGCCAAGTGTATGTAGTCTTAACCCTTTTTTGGGCTTATCGCAGTTGCTCTTGGACTAACATTTTCTAACATCCCTTTCTAAAATTCAATAACCCCAAACCATGCTGGTTTGTTAAAACAAAACTCTTCAAGTTGCGGTGAAAAGTTAAGCGCTTAAATTTACTGAAACCATTTAATTGCATCCGTCGCTTGTGTGGAGAAAAATGGGGATTAAATGTGAGAATAAGGGCGGAAAACGCAAACTGGAGTCTAAGAACTTGGCTTAAACGCACGACCGACGGCCAAAGGGGACCGCATGTCCTGCGTTCGCGTAATTGTCATAGCAACTCAAGTGGTAATTATTTTAGCATTTTTCCAGTGCAACGTGTGGATGGAATGGGGGCACAAAGTGCAAGGTCCTCGCTCGCAATTAACAAGAGGGAAGGCGAAAATGTCAGCCAGGACAAGGCATGGCAGCAAGACCTTGGTTCTATATTTGGGGCATAACTTTTGCATTTGGAAGCCAAGAATTTTATTCAAAAAATTTGTAAAGCAATGGGTCTTTGTCTTTGCGGGCTATATTTATTTATGAGCCCGCTCAATGGGTCAAGGTTTAAGTGACGCAGGAACCAAACTTTAACTCAGTCAACCCACAAACATCCATGAACAGCCATAAAATCAAATGGCATTTAAGTGGACCATCAATTTTACAGCTCGCAGATGGCAAGAGTCAATCCTCTATAGTTCTTCTTTTATATCCAAAGTGCGAACTCGGTAATTCAATTACCGTTCCAGCGAAAAAGGAAGCCAAAAGCTGAGAATTGTCAGAGTCATAAACACGTGAGTGCATAAACATTAATAATTCCCGGTATTATTTCCACACCATATCCCGAAAGTGAAAGCACGGAATGGAAGTCAAAGTCGGAAGCGGAAATTCCATCAATTTAATGACTTCCCGTCGACGATTTCGCAGCCATTGCCGTTGACATTGGCCATGGGGAATGGCTATTCGCACATCTGGGTCAAGGCTCCACTGTCCACTGACAACTGTAGGATATCGTTACAATCCACAGATTAAGATAGAGTTACACCGACACCCGTATTTATTACTGCAGCTGGCTTCTGCGCCTCACTGTGGCATTTGATAATTGCCTGCGGCACGACACCAGCACGTAAAGTTGCTGGCCAGGATTTTGAAGGCTCTGGAAACGATTCAGTAGGGGGTGTTAAGTGATCTGGAATTGACCTGCTGAGGGCACATATATTTTTCTATTAGTGAATACTGTCCTGCTTAAGTGGAAACCGGACTAAATAAATTACAAGATCATACAGCATTTTATTAGAACCCTTGCCCAAGTGGCACAGACCACTAACAATATAAAAATAAGATCTTTGTTTATTTTTATTTAATTGATGTATCATTTAGACAGTTTATAATTTTTTTGTATAAACTATCCCTTTTATACGAAATGAATGAATGATGCATTTTTTTTAAAAGCCTTATTCAAACTTAAATTCTACACAGAAAACCCATATGCCCCAGTTGCAGTGAGCATACCGTGGTAGTCTTTCATTTTGCAGGGGTGAAAATAAACGGGCAAACAAACATCCAAATAGCGATTAGGATCATGTGAAATGCTTTCGTTCCATTGTCGTAGTAGTGTCAGAGGGGCTTTTATTTCGTTTTGCCAGTTTTGCTCGCTTTTAAATTCAGAGTTTGTCATACGCTTTGTTGGATTCCATTCGCTTGGCATTTGTTTGCACGAAATTATTTTCATTCTGGCTCGTTGGCTCGTTGGGTGCCACGCTGGTAATGCGAACTTTGACTGGTGGCAAATATACATGCGAATATATCTGTCAGATACCGAATACATTCGAACAACTTTCTGTGTGATGAACTCATTTGGGGTATACGGGATAGCGGTTCTCCAAACGCCAGCCAATTGACAATTGTTGGCTTGGCATTCAGTTTGATTGCGTGAAGTGCAGCCACAGACTGTCCCGCCCAATTCGGGTATTTCAGACATTTCGCCATTTCAGCGATTCTGCCATTTTGTGAATATATTTTTGGTCGAGGGGTGTTTCGTTTTTTAGGGACTTTACCACAACGGGGACAGACAGACAGTCTCTCGTGTATGCTTATTTTAGTTTAATGACGCTGTTCTGTCTGTTCCCATGTTCAGCTGGATCCAAAGAGAAATATTATAAAAACTCTGTTTTCGACCAAATTTTTTCTACACACAAAACTGTTGTTGACAGATTGTTATGCTGTTGAGTTTTTGGCTTAGTCTTTTTTCAAAAAGTTTTTAGTTGAATTTATTTTAATAGAATGTGCATATACATTTTATTCATAATTGATGTGAAAAGGTTATTTGGTCGTTTTTGCTCTGGTATTTATTTAGTTTAGCGTAAAAGCATATAAGATAATTGAAATGAATTTACATATTCTGAACTCAAAGGAAATAACTTTAGCAATATTATTTAGCAAAGATTTTTGTGGAAAAATTAAGCCAGGATGTGCAGAGACGTATGCTCCGAACTGAAATATAATCACAAATTAATTAGGGTAAAACAATTCCTTTTTTAAATATCTTATTCAACGAGTTCATGGCCTTACAGTCACTCAATTTCTAATTCATCCCTCCGATTGTTCAAAATAGTTAATTCTCATTAACATCGTTGGTACGCGAAATCTAACTTTAACCGCACTTAATCAGGTTCCACTTAGCCACGCATGTTCAAGTTACCCGAAAATCAAATTCAGGACCCGAGATTGCGTTTCTCGTAACAAGCTATTTGTGACGGGTTGGGCCATTAAAATGGCGCTTGTGAGGTGAGGTCCTTTGCACCTTAACGATGTGCCCCCATTTCCGCTTCATTTCCCGCCAACAAATTTGCGTAAAAGAAATCAAGTTCCGCCCGGACACGCCTAAGCCCTCCAAACGGAACGAATTGCATTAGTTTTCCGCACCCACAGCTATTAGAAAAATGGAGAACGAAAAATCCGTGCTTTTATGATTGCAAGTTTTGCTGCACACACGGATTTTTCCCTGTAAGCGCTACCACACTTTAACAAAGGTATTTCCGTTATGGAAAGCGCATTTGTTTTTTGCACGCTTCCATTCGACATATTTTTGTTTTTAATGGCCAATAATAGTGAAAAGTTTACGGCAGACTTTGGAAGGTCATAAACTGGTTTCCCACCAAGTTTATTCTAGACTGTTGTTCTAAGCGATTTTGATTTTCTGGTTGTATGTTATTTTGGATACAGCTCACAACCTTTTCACAGTTTAAAAGAGCTACTGTTCCAACTAATCTGTTTTACAAGTTTAATATTAATAGGTCTTCGACATTTATATTTCATTTATGACTCGACCACAACCTTGCCGTTTATATTGACCTCGTTTGAATCCGTTTACTACTTGACATTTCCGAACCTCATTTAAAATTAAAATTAGAAAATGTCAGGACAGTCAAATATGCAACCATTAAGGACTGGTTTTCAGCACATCGCATGTTTTTCAAGTGTGCGAACAATGTCACCTGAGTGCGATTTAATAAAGTTAATGGACGTGCCTTGTGACTTGACATCCTTCTTATCCTGCAAATTAATTAGCTTACCCATTACTCCATCACCTTCACCTTATTTCCGATATTTTCCCAGTTGCATTTCGGCTGTACACATGCACAAGTGTTTATGCAGTTGGCTGAGTGCAATTAGCTTAAGCGGACTAATGGATATGGCTTATTAATGATTCAAAATGTAGCTAATAAATGTTTAAATTTGCGGAGTTTGAAATGCTCCATGCAAATAGGCTCTAAAGCTTAGTGTGCGACAGTAGGAATATTACATTGGTTTGAAGATTATCAACATTTGTAAAATAACAATGACAATGATTACAAGAGAACTGTGTTGCTTCTAGAAATACTGCCTAATTTGATATATCGACAACATTATTTAGCATTTTGCTTATCTGTACATGAGTTAGAATTTGACATTTTATTTAATTTGTTTAAATTGTGCGCTTCAATTTTTTTGGTCACACAATGAGATATGATGAGGATGATTCTTAATTAGAATAATATTTTCTGTATATACTAACTTTTTTATCAACACCTTCGTTATTTGCCACCTTAAATGGTGAGCGATTTCTTTGTCTTACCAACACCCCCTGCTCCCCACCAATCTGCACATTCCTCATTCAATACGTATATTCCGTTGCCCTTCGTGGTGGAGCACATTCACAGGCACTAATGCCAGACCAGAGCCATATCTCACACTCAGTTGGCCCGCAGCGTAAACGTGGCCGTAACCGTAACTGCGGCAAGACAATCGAAGCGATGTCGAGATGCATGTCCTCGAGGGCCGGATTCGGAGGGATATATACATAGGAATGTGTACTCCTGGTGCCACTAATAAATTACGTCAGAGTTCTGTTTTGTGTGTGCGTGGCATTGCATACAAATGTGCTAATTTATAAGGAAAACAATTAGTTCTTCTTGGTGCTGCTGCTGTTGGCCAACTATTGTTTTTGCCGCTGCAAGCAAACTGCTTTTCGCCCAACATAGCGACAAACCAAACACAAACGCCAACAACCGACTTACAGCCAAGGAAAGTAATTTTCATTAGTGAGCTACATACGCTGTTGGCCCATGGTGTGTGCAATTATTTAGTTGATATTGCGTATACGTCACTCTGTGCCGTTCCCTTTGTTTATTTCCCCACATGCCGTCGTGTTTTGCGGTTTGTTTGTCAGTTTGCCATAGTTGCCAACTTTGACTAGTCACTCTGCGGTTCGCATATGCAAAGCTTAATTATGGCCGGAATATTTTTGTGTCTAAAGAAAACCTGGTGCTGGTTGGTCAAGGGAAGTTGGCTAACCGCAAGTTTTCATGGAGAGTAATGAATCACCATGGGGCTGGCAGCATAATTGCGTTTTAATCAAAACGTTCATGAAGTGGTACTTTATTGCTGCACTTATACGTATAACACTCCGCGTGTTATACGTAATGCAATTATTAGTTGCCTTTGAAGGTATTTTTAATATTTAGATAATTAAAACTAATTAATTACAAAGTGCTAGTAGTAAATAACATTTCAATAAACTTCAATCGTCTTCACATTACAATGGAAACCCACAGTTAAATAAATTTCGTAGTTAAAGCACTTGATTATTCCCATGAAGGCTACTGTCAGCCAGTTAAAGGGAGCCACAAAACTCGCCAGAACTTTCGCCATCCCCTTAAAGTGAACTCTTGGTCATAACTGTACCGACATTGTGTCCTGGGCTGTCATGTCGAAACTTAGGCTGAAGATGCCGTTAGACCCAATATTCCCCAATTTCCAACTACCCAGATATAGACGGATATCGCCCTTCGACCATGAGCAGAATCCACCCCTTAACTGAAACACGCCCAAGCAATTGCGTGGGTCAGGTAAACTGCAATTGGCAGGCGGATGGGCCATAGATGCTATGGTAGCCACAAAGCAGCAGCTGATACAACATGCCCGAGCCAGGAGCAATAACTGTGTAGCATTGCGCATACGCCATGCGTGACAACGCCTGCTGCTGCTTTTGGTGCTTCGCAAATTGACACAGGAAAACTAAAATTCTGTTAGCTGGCACGCTGTCTGTGGCTTGGAATTACACTATGTGCCTTTTACCAATAAGTTTGGAAGCCATTCAATGAATATTTCTAAGCCCCTTAAAAGAAAATTTAACTGGCTTGTATACTTAGGAGAAAGTTTTTTTTGGTTTTTCAATTTTTCCAACCTATTTAGGTTGATGTTTCAGCCTTTTGCCACATAACAACATTCACAAAATTTTTAAAAATTATAAAAATGTTATATTTATATGGCTTCTTTGCGAATTTTACTTGACCAATAGTATGTTGCACATAAAATACAAGCTCTCCGCTGCAGAGAACTGCCGTTTTTGTTGCACGGTGTTATTACACATTTTTGTACGTCGATAGTGCCGGAGATTATTCCATAAGGAGCACGTGCAGCGCTTAGCAAAATGTTGAACGAGCTTCTGGATTTTGGCCTTTGGACATTGTCATACGGAAGCAACATTGTGTGCGACCAGGAGCTTTACGCGTCATTTAACTCTGGTTCGCCATGTATATGCTCATTATTATACCCGTTACTCGTAGAGTAAAAGGGTATACTAGATTCGTTGAAAAGTATGTAACAGGCAGAAGGAAGCGTTTCCGACCATATAAAGTATATATATTCTTGATCAGGATCAATAGCCGAGTCGATTTGGCCATGTCCGTCTGTCCGTCCGTCTGTCCGTCCGTCTGTCCGTCCGTATGAACGTCGAGATCTCAGGAACTACAAAAGCTAGAAAGTTGAGATTAGGCATACAGACTCCAGGGACATAGACGCAGCGCAAGTTTGTCGAATCATTGTGCCACGCCCACTCTAACGCCCACAAACCGCTCAAAACAGCCACGCCCACACTTTTGAAAAATGTTTTAATATTTTTTCATTTTTGTATTGGTCTTGTAAATTTCTATCGATTTGCAAAAAAACTTTTTGCCACGCCTACTCTAACGCCCACAAACCGCCCAAAACTGCTACGCCCACACTTTTGAAAAATGTTTTAATATTTTTTAATTTTTGTATTGGTCTTGTAAATTTCTATCGATTTGCAAAAAAACTTTTTGCCACGCCCACAAACCGCCAAAAAGTGGCCTTCGTACTTACACTAGCTGAGTAACGGGTATCAGATAGTCGGGGAACTCGACTATAGCGTTCTCTCTTGTTTTTATTTTTTATTTCTGGCCAGAGAGATGCCATGGAAGCAGGAAGCTGTGCGTTGACTTAATATTTTTGGCCTTTGTGAAACATCCATTATGTGTGAAGCACTCATTATGTGTGCACCGCACTCAGTGCTCACCTCCTTTATATTGAGAAGTCACATTTGACTGAGTTTGCTTAAAGCTTGCTTTTACATATGTGCAACATATGATTTGTTTCTTGAACATGCATTTTGTAAGCATGGGAAAGCAAATACTTTCCACAAAATTTTGTAAATAAAACTAGAGCACTTATCCCAGATTATGTCAGATTTTTTCTATCAAAGTCAAGTCCTTCCTTTTCCACTTCCAAATTGAATAAATTATTCAAGAAGCATTTCCACAAGAAGTTTGAATAGCCAATCCTTGGCATGCAACGTATCACGCTTAATCGTAAACCGAAAAGACATTAAAAATAATAAAGTATTCAAATAGCAATCAATTGCCGCATAAAACGAGAATAAAAACACGACTAAACTAAAATCGCCAACAAAATAAAGTCGAAAACAAACGCTTTCAATGCAACAACAATGTACAAAAGTTGTCCTTTTTATGCCACATAAAAGCCAACTTTAAGTGCGAGTGTTAAAGCCAGCATCGACATCTTTCAAGGGGGAAAAGGGCGAAAACCGAAGACGGGAAACCAAAGACGGGAGAGGCCAGAGCAACCAACCCTTTGGCTCATTTGACCTTTTCAATCTGAACACAACACGCACAATAAACCGAAACACTTTTCCCACAGTATTGTATCCAGTGAGCTGATTTTCTGGGGCTTTCTCCAAGAGGTAGGGGGAGACTTATTGGATCCCTCGGCCTGTCAATTAGTGTTGCCAAGCACATAAATTCCAATTGTTTTGACATTAACCAAAACATAATGAATCACACAAAATTAAGTTGTCTCGCGCGTGCCACGGTGGGTATGTGCAATGCCCGCCAAGTTGTTTCACCTTTCCTCTGGCCAAGGTGATAAGAATAAGGCTTTAATAAGACTGCTACCTCAAATAACCTATTAAACGTACTTTATTTTTCACTTTATTTGCCTAGTAATTCGCAACCATCTGGGGAGTGAAGAAATAGACGATTGAATAGAAAGTAGGTGAAAAAAGAAGAAGCGAAAACTCCGTCTAAACTTTAACAGAAAAATATTTCAAGTGGCAGGAAAAAAGTTCGCGGGACATGAACCTTTCCTTTGGCCGAAAATTAAATTAAACTTTTGTGCTTGGCCAAAAAAGATTTGATCTTTGAATGCTTAACTTTTTTTTAGCTGCCATAAAACAAAAGCCGAGCTAACAATTTTGTTTGCGGTAGGGATTAAGTCACATTTGGGAACCGTGGTAAATTGCGTTGGCAAATGAAAATTGTTTTCCAAAAATTTTGCGCTTCCACGTGCAGAACCTAATAAAACCAATTTGCTTGGACAGAAAAGATATGTATACAAAAAACAAACACAAAAATAAGTCTGCAAATTCGGCTTTACATATTTTATGATGTATTGTATGAAATATGTGGAATTTCAGCGAGAGAATGAACAATAAATTCAATTAACTTTCTCCTCGTTTCGTTCTATTCTTTTTGTGTGGTTGATGTTTTACTCTGATGGGGAAACATCATCATGTCCTTATCCTTTTCATTCTTTTACACTCCCTCATAAAACTGAAAGCTTCCTTAACGCCTTTTTATGAACAGCACAATATTGCGAGGGAAAATGTAAAGAATAAACAACATGAAAGCAAATTAATTTGCTTAATTATCAAAAAACATTTTCGTGATATTTTTATTATTTTTTTGCCGTTGCTTGTTTCTTAATTGTATTGATACTTTTTGTTTGTATCCAAAAATAAACCCTAATAATTTTTCATTTCACGGAATTTAAGTATACTTTTATAAATTTTAAATATGCAACAAATTTAAATACCAGAAAGTTGGCTGATTATTATCCATCAGTAAAATTTAAGCCACAAATATTTATATTTAAATATTAGGATTCAAAACAGATATATGCAATTGCCACTAGTTTAGTAAAACTCTCCTTAAAAAATGATTTATCTGTGAAGACAAATGCATTGTTTAATTTTAATAATTGAAATTAAAATATTCATTTTAGGAAAATATGCAATTAGAAAAAGCAATTATGAATTTTTTTTTATTACATTTAATAATACTCTGTGGGTTGCAAATGAATTCTGTCAATAATTAAAACAATTATTTAATATGGTCCGTTGAACTGAACTTATTCAGTTCGATTAGAAGCAGAAATAAACAGCGAATAACAATAAATAATTGTATAAAATGAACTAATTCAGTTCGATTAGACGCAGAAAATAAACAGTGAATGACAATAAATAATTGTATAAAATGAATGGTAAATAATCGGCTTACACAGTCTAAACCAATAAATATAGTGTTTGCGTACTTGTTTCTAATGCGTTTTCTCAGCTTTAAGCTTTTGATTTTACTTGCTTAGCGACTGACACACAGATTTTTTTTTCATGTTACGATTTCAGAAGCCTGTCATCCATATGAGCCCTTCAAGTGTCCGGGGGATGGTAATTGCATTTCCATCCAATATTTATGCGACGGTGCACCCGATTGCTCTGACGGATACGATGAGGACATGCGTCTGTGTACGGCGGGTAAGTCATGTTGCAGGTTTCAGGATATTGCCGGCTGAACTGGAATTCTATTTGAATGGTTGCCAGCTTATCATCAATAATTCGCTTTACCATGGCCCATTGGGCTTTTGCCTGCGAAATGAGAATTTGCGAAAAGGAACTCTGCCTAAATTAGCTTAAGAAGAAAAAAGAAAATTTCAGGAAATGAGCAACCAAACTTGAAACATTCTGCTGTTTCAAGTCATGGCCAGAAATGGGTTTTGAGCCAGAAGCGAGACGGGAACTTCTCCTTGGTCGTGTTGCATTCTAACATATTTTGTGGAGCTTGCTTCTTACTGGCACCTAATCAAATTAGTCCAAGCTGCATCAAAGTTTCTGTACAAAATCTTAAAAACTTTCTCCGCTTGTTCCTTGTCCGTCAACTAAGGGCCAACTTTCAAGTGCAAGGGAAATGAGCTACTTGTCAAAATGCTAACGAAGGTTCGGCCGCAAAAAGAAGAATTTGTATAAAGGGTTCTTTAAATGAATAAAGTAATAATTAGCTTAGTTCTACCACTGAACTTTGTTCATTGCTTTTTAATGGGTATTGTTGATTTCAGACCTAAAAAAAATATTTAAAGAAATCACTCCATTGGTACATCTCCACATTCTACATCTTCCCACATCAATTACACTTGCCTTTGCAATCACGGAAATATTTACCGCAAATTAAAAAACAATTAAAACAAAACATTTATTTCATTTTCTTAATCGATACAGGATGTACATGAAAGGTAAATTAAAAAGAACAAAAAGAAGGAAGAGTAATGGCAGTGAAAGTTTTTATAGTTTCCCTAATTATGTCATGGATGGAAAAAATTAAAAAAATGGACAAATTCGCGTGATAAATTATAAAATTCGTTACGCATACACACAGGCAACAAAGGCCGCATAAATTGGGCGGAAAACTTTACTTTACGGCAGAGGAGAGATTCACCACCCACCCGCTGTGCCCGCCGAAAACGGGAAATTCGAGACTTGAGGCCAAACAGCAAATTGTTGCTGCTAATTGCTGGCAATTCAGTTGGCTGAAAGTTGAGATACATCCCAGCACTTCACCTCCCACCCATTTGCCACTTTCCTCGCCCATTTTCCTTTTCTTTATCTTTTCCTGCCAGTTCCGGACACAATGGCATAAATTTTCACCACTTTTCCGCCACTGTTTGGCTCGGGGGAAAAAAAACTATTTTCGACAATGAAATCATTTAGGAAGTGTCGGCTGCTTTGGCGCTGGCTTAAGTTATTGCTTCAACCTCGGCGGTCTTTGATAAATTATTCGCCTAGTTTCTCATTATTATCCCCACGACCTCCTCTTTTCCTGGAATACTCCCTTTTGCTTGGCAGCTAGGCAACAGTTGATAGACAAAAAAGTCCTTTGGGGCCAAATTTATCGCCGGACCATATTTCGTTTAATGAGTGGTGTTCTCAGAACACTTTTAAGGCATAATTGTTCTCGTATTGACGAGAAACAAAACTAAAACATCATAGAATTTATTAGGTATATTTTAATAACAAAATACAAGCCGTTTATCATTTTGTATCCGAAAATGATTTTCTTAGGTCTCAACTAAAAATAGTGGAACATTAAAGCTCCGTAATACTTATATGTTACCTATTCATTTTAAACATACAATTTTAACCGCATATTTGTAATTCCCCAGCAATTTTCATTTTCGCATCCGTAATATGTTTTTCATATATGCAAATTAAGAAAAATATTTTTAAAGCCACTTATGCCCTTGGCCAAAGTCATCATTTGATGGCCGAAAAAGGGCATGCAAATACAGAAAAAAGAGTTAAAATGCAATAAAGATGGTTTGAAAACTTTTAACACACTGCATTCAAACACCCTTGGGAAATTAACATATTTTTGCATATTCTTTATCAGCCAAAGGCTGCGGAGAAAGTTTAAAAATGTTAGCCCACGGGTGAGAGGGAACCCCTGAGCCAGAATGGCCACGTAGACTTAATCTAAACTGCTGATATACATCGTCCGGAATATGTAACAAGTTAAAGGCAAACAACAGGCGACAGTCCCAGCTCCCAGCTCCCTCGGCCACCCATCCCCACCCGCCAATTGACTTTTTTCCCCCGAGCAAAGAACACAGTACATGGAGCCACCGAAGCTTATGCAGACGACAGAAGAGGCTGAGGGTTTTCACGAGATTCGATTTAAGAATACCCAATATAGTAATTCAGGAAAATGTGGAGCACACAGCCATATAAACATGAACCAATTCATTATTACTAATTAATTTTATTACTATTATTTTCACTTAATTCAAGTAAATACAGTCAGGAGGTGATATACAAAAAACCTAATATTTCTTTCAGAAACCATAATAGTTTTGATATTTACTTTTTTGATTTAAAAGGTTATAAAATAAATGACAAGTTCTTTTGTTTTCATTAACATTAACTATAAAATAATCTAATAAATTCCGCGATTTATAATAATCATTTAAAAAATGCAGTAAGAAGCTAGGAACCATGTAATTTAGATTAGTTTAGAAAAAAAAACAGAAAAAGAAAATGCCCTGGCAAAGGGTTTTTTCGTCAGATACCGCATGCGAAGCTAATTGTTCACATTAATCTTGATGACAGTGAAACAAAAAAGCAACAGTCACCACATAACTAAGGGGTATGAAAAGTGCAGAAATGGGAGGGGCAAAATGGGTTGCAAACGCCGCCATTTGCATAACAAATACAGTCAGTAACTGTACCAACACACACACGCACACACTCAGATCGAGAAGGAGACCCATCTAGATACATACATACGTGTCCTTGCAGCCATTAAAAATGCCAGCATATGTAAGTGAGCGGGGAGGAAGGTGCACCAGTGGGCTAACAAGTGCAGTCAGTGGGCTAAAAAAAAAGCGACGCCAAGTGCCGTAAAGTCTGCCCTTTGTGCATGACTGAATTGAGAGACTGGGTGAATGACTACCTGACTGACTGACAGACTGACTGACTGACTTACTGACTGACCCATAAATGTTTGCCGTAGCCAAAGAAAATACAAGTAAACACAAACAGAAATGGCGGTAGGGAAGAAATGTGAATAAATGGGGAAAAACGTATTCACCAGGAGCATGAAAATTGAATGGAATATACATACATATATATATGCTCCTTTATTCGGAGCAAGTGGCTCGAAGTGAAAGAATTCCTGCGAGTGGCTTTGTCGGCAAATGCAAAATAAAAGCTTTAATTCTTCCAAAACTAAACAAGATTTATTTGAATTTCATTTATAGAGTTCCATGGAAATTTAATTAAATTTAAGTCCCTTCGAAATCCTTTCGTTTCCAAATGACTTCATTCAAGTTGTCAGTAAAAAATCACAAGCTTTAAATCGAACACTATGTGTATCTTTAATACTAAATTAATTTTTAAAGCAAGTGTTTCCCTTTACACTGGTAGGCACAATTATTTTGACAAAACGTTCTTTCGTGTTCCTCAGTACTCTTTTATCAGCAGCGTTCAAAGAGTGCGCAAAAGTTCATAAATAGCATATTAATAATAGCATATAAAAAAAGTAGCAAGAATTTTAGTTCAAGCTCAAGATCAAAGAGTACTGAGAAACACGAAAGAACATTTTGTCAAAATAATTGTGCCTACCAGTGTATGTACATGTACACATTTCTATAGTTCCCTTTGAACTAAACGAAACAAAGTAAAGCAACAAAATCTGAATCAAAACAAAAAGTTGATACCGATTTTATAGATTTGCTCGTAAATGTGAGTTTATATTGTTTCCTAAATATTTAAAAAGCCCCACCATTGTCCGAGCTTTGCAGTAAGCCCGTGAATATTTAATTCCTGGAAAGGGACTCATTTCATATGCACGCGTGCGTTTAAAGTTGAGTGGAAAAGGGCAGCAAGTTCGCTATTAATATTAATGCCTAGGAAATTGTCAGGCGGTGGAAAAATAAATGAATACCTTAACAATCTGACAGGGCAAATTCAATTTTAATGACTTGTAAGTAATAATGTTTCTCTCATTTATTAATCAGCCCAACTGTTTGCCGGCTTAATGAACAAAATCAATTTAAATAGGAATACATTATGAATGCAAATGCATTAAGCTGATAGTAATCAAGGCATTCCGTAGATTATTAATTACATTATGCGGCAAATTGTCCCCCTCCCAAAAACTTTATTTAATTGCAGCCGATAAAATTCTGTGTTTCTGCTTTATTAATTGCAGCCAAGCGGCCGCCCGTCGAGGAGACTGCATCCTTCCTCCAGAGCCTGATCGCCTCCCACGGACCCAATTACCTGGAAAAACTTTTTGGCAGCAAGGCACGTGATGCCCTTTCACCCCTTGGCGGAGTCGAGAAGGTCGCCATCGCCCTGAGTGAGTCGCAAACGATTGAGGACTTTGGCGCTGCCCTTCATCTAATGAGGTGAGTACCGGCGTCCTAAATATCCACTTTCACTGCAGCTCAACACTTTCCGCCGTGCGTGCACTGAAAGAAAGAAGGGGAGAATTGGATTGGGTAATACAATGGGTAATAATGGAAATAAAAGACTTTTTCATACATGAAATCAACGCTCTTTACTTTACTCTTAAGTAAAGTTTAACTATGGAAATTTAAGGAGTGTAGGAGGAAGATAAATTAAAAAATAAATATATAAACTGTTTAAAGTTATAGAATATATAGATTATGCGTATTGTTATAATTAAATTTTAATAGGGTTATAGGCAAAGCGTCAGAATTTATTAAGGTAATTCTTGCTTCAATTACAGCAAAAATGTTTTTTCCTCACAAAAGTCAAGCCTGCTTAAACATTTTCTCGCGAAAAATATTATTCTGAAATAGTTTTTCTGTCAACGACATGCCTTCGGTAAAAATGTCTGCACTTGAGTTTGTTGTTTTTGCGCCACAGAACCGCAAAACGAAATTATTTCCCTTTTCGCCAGCTTCTTTTCGAACTTGAAAAATAATTGTGGCCAGGTTTTAAGCGCATTCGAGTTGCATAAATAGTAAAAGCTGTTTAAGGAACTTTGGCACTGCCAAGGGCTATTTTCGCTTTGTGGGGGAATCCTTTTATTCGACAGAAACTATATAGTGGAGGTCCAGAGGCCAGCCTTTGTCCTTGTCCTTGTCCCATGAATTATCTTTGCATCTGCTTGTGTGCCGGCTTTCGAGACCCTTTTTCTCTGTTTATCTATTTTTGTGGCTGCTGGAATAACAAAATTGTTCAGCTTCAAGCCAAGAACACACAACGTGCTCAAGAAGTGTCATGAAATTTTAAAATATGTATGCCATTTATTTTTCTCCTTTTTCGGTTTTATTTTTTAAAGAGCTTCTTCATGGCTTCGCTGTTTTTCATAATATTTGCTTGACTTGGCCTAAGCAAACAAAATATTTGTCTCTGCCTAATAAATTAAAATATGTAATGGGGAAGAGCAGAACGGACTTTCTCGATATGTGTTTTCATATTGTTTTTATAAGTGGAAAATATGGGGATGATTATCGTTAGAAAAAATTGTCATGGAAATATTAATTTCATTAAAAATATTGGAAATGACAAAAGCGTACAACTCGAATGTGAGATCGATTTGGTTTTACATTTATGGACTATATAATTTATGGGCCACCTTTATCAAGGAAATCCTTTATAAATCCCAATTTAAACGTCTTTAACCCTGTCGATTTCGCTTTGTTAGGCCCAAACATGAGTATCCAGCTGATTTAATTATATTTTACTGTACACTGCCGGCATATTCTGCTGCGAGCCTCTTGCTACAATTTCCAAGATAAACAAATAAAAAATTTAATTAACAAAAATAACAACAAGCACACGAAGGAGATACCCCGATATAAACAAAGTGGGGAGGAAAGAGTCAGACTCACATTCCTCGCACAAAACATGAAAGAAAAATTTTCATTAAATTAGTACAACAAAAACTAACCCACAAAAGTGGTATCCGCAAGGTGGGTTGGAGTGGCAATAATAATAATCATAAAACTGTGGGCCATGCAGACACACAGGATCTCGACCAGAGGCGCAAACAAAAGAACACGAAAATATTCCTCTTCACGCACATGTTGATAAATTAGCAAGACACAAAAAAGACAAAAAGCTCTGGAAATAGGGTACTGAATGAAATATAAGAGGGCATTGTTTGTCTCGCCTCGCTGGAAATTTACACAATTTCATCAAGGCAATTAATCGCCAAAGTGTCATAATGTCACTCCAGCAAGTCTCTATCCGAGAATTAGGAACCGGAGGGTCGGGATGGAACTGAATGGATGTACTCGAACCACAGGACACGCACAAATGTTATTAATGTGTATTTTGCACTCGTACCTCACCGTCTTGAAAGCACTGTAAGAAATTTCCAGGAAGTACTTTTTAAAATAGGAGTTCACTTTTGAAATGTATAGTATCTTTACATTAGTACTTAGAAACCACAAGATTGTACCTATGCATTAACCGTATTTATCCATTAAATCTATAAAATTATCAAGTTACTGTGTATCCCACTCACTTTACTAATTATGCTGATGATAATGAAGTTTATCTAGCAGCCGCAACAAGCAGCGAAAAGTGTGGGTATAGAAAAGAGCTAGCTTGGCCGGGATGGTTGGGGTCAAAGGACACCCCGGGACAGCGACCACGGACACAATAACACTGACAACAATATAGGAGGCAGCAAAGCCGCACTTTACCTGCAGGGATTAATTAAGCAAAGCGTATAATTTGAGACCCACCGCAGCAAAGCTAAAAACTTGTCCCTGTGTGTGTCCACGTGGTTTGTGCCTGTGGGCGAGTGCGCTTGTGGAGCTTTTGCTCATTATTTAAGTTCACTGTGGGCCAAATGCTATAAAAATGAAGGGGTTTCGGGGTATTAAAGTAGTTTCCAATTTATATTGTATGGAACTTCGTTCATTACTATGCCACTAAAAAGGTAATATTTATCAGCAATATTTAACTTTTAGACAGATTCCGAGACAATAATCCGAAGTCCGCTTGAAAATAAGGTACTACAGTTCGCCACAATTTCTTATCCTTGATTCTAGATATATGGCTTTGACTAATAGCTATTAAATTAGTTGTTAAGATACCTTAATAACATTCATCCTTAAAACTCCCTTAATATATAATAACTAACCAAGGTGAATTCATTTCCTTTGAACCCACAAACTATTGCGAGTTTAAGACCATTTAGAGACTGCTTCCTATTTCACACAACTGTTTTATTTCCCGGGGCCTAAGCCGTTTGCCAGGAAAACTTTATTTAAGTTTTGCCATTTATCACAAGTAAGCTGAAAATTATCCCGCCTAATTCCGTTGCATCCCTTTTTCTAGATCGGACTTGGAACACTTGCGCTCGGTTTTCATGGCGGTGGAGAACGGAGATCTCGGCATGCTGAAGTCGCTGGGAATCAAGGACTCGGAGTTGGGCGACGTGAAGTTCTTCTTGGAGAAGCTGGTCAACACCGGATTCCTCGACTGAGTAGCGCCAGATCCGGCTTCTGGATTTTATTACGCACACGCACAGCCCATCAATCCTAATTTCTATTCGTATTTGGGCACGCCCTACGATAATTACAATTATTAAATGCGAATTTCACCGAAACACACGTACCTACATTCATCGACCCCAACAAATCAGCCAAGAATGCCCCTCCATTTCAGCCAAAACATATTTTCTCAAACTCTATTTTTGAGTATGATTTTGCTTTCCAAGACCCTTCTTATACGATTTTTAAGGTTCATTTATTTTCATTTTCCACACACTTTTATATAAAAACAAAAATCAAGCAACCAAAAACTAAAAAAAATTGCAAAAGAACACGAAAAAGCTACAAAAAAATAAAGGCGCGAAGAGAAAATATACATACGCAAATAAACAAACAATTTCGAACACAAATCGGCTTCTATCTACCGAAAAGCAAATCGCTTTCTCCCAACTTTCAGCGCTCCTTCCTAGACTTTCTTTATGCGTTGCGGTTCTATCGCGAACTATGTTTATTTTGAGAAAATCTACGCGCAAACTTCAGAACATTGCAGAAAAACTTCATAAGAACTATAAAAATAAAATGTGGAAGCAGGATCGTTTGGCAGACCCAAAAAGAAAACGAAAAAAACAATATAATTAAAAAAGAAAATTATCAATGTTTATATATCGAACTTTTTCTGAAGCATATGTATGTATACAGATACTAAACATTTTTATTGGTGTATATGTAAGTGTTTCAAGGCTTTTAGATCCGTCACTAATGGTATTCACAACAAAAGTCCCTACGAACAATGTATGCAAAACCGAAACCGATGCTATCAGTAAAGAACCTTCCAACCATTTTCTAACGTGCTACTCCAGCACACCTACGTATCTTCTTTCGATAAACGTCTATTAATTATATACTATAAACTATGGAATACTTCTTTAGTTTTAGTCGGTAAAAGTAGCGAAAGCCCTGCAGCTATTGTTGTTTCCAGTAGAAAAACTCTTTGATGTTTCAAATCAAATTTACTAATAAACTAAACACACGTCGTTATAGAATCTAAAATCTCTGTGTCGTGCTACTGTGCAGAGGTGAAATTATTGGTTTTGAGTTGCATAATTCACGGAACGTTTTGTATGTCTAAATATATCGATGAGAGATCTCAAGCTACATACTCAAAGCAAGGAATTATAAAGCCTAACCCTAATTTAAAAATAATACATACAACTTTACTCAATTTTCAGCATATATATATTTCTTAGAAGAAAAAACAAACAAAAAGCAGCAGTAACCAATGTGGGATTCTCCGTTTTCAGGTCCAGTTTCGATTTGCCAATGAACTAAAACTGACCCAAACAATTTGGAATATTTTCTAAGCAAATCCCGAAACTGGCTCTCAAAATACAAAAACACATTACTACCTACCTAGTCTAAGAACTCTCGAATTCAAACATTCTTCAAATGGAGCACGGAATTGTTGACCAGATAGGGTGGCAAGTAACTAAAACGATTAGGAGGAATCAGAGGAGAAATTGAGAACCCAATGTTAAAGAAAGATTCGTTAGATTAAACCGAAAATTAATGGAGTTATAAGTACCTTGAATTAGCTGATAGGTCGTACAACAACTACAGCAAAAGTAAACTATAATTATTTATTGAAATAAAAGAAAATCAGAAAAACATTTTAACTACCTATATAGTCGTCTATTCAAAATATATTTACGAGTATATATTATTCGAAAGAACTTAAACAAGTCAAGAGTAATATTAAAAGAATAATAACAAAAAGAAACTGATCCATTGAACTATATATATATATATATATATATATATATTTATGTTTATGAATAAAAGAGGATGTGAGAATATGCCCCATGTAAATAAAGAAGACAAACTACGAATTCCATAATCGATGCAAATGAAATGGAAACACAAAAAACAAGTGATAATATGTTTTTTGCGTTCCATCAAAACACCTTCGCCTGTAAATTTGAAATAATTTAAATATCTACAAAAATAGAAACCAAAAAAAAAACGTTTTTCTCTGTGAATATTTTTTAAAAATTTAATATACTATAACTATATATAAAACCGACATTTTCTAATTATAAGCCACAGAACTTACATATATCGTATACATATCGGCAAAAATCTTGCAAAAGAAGAAAAAACTGTAAAAGTTAGATTTACACAAAAACCTATTAACACAAAATATATGCAACATATCAATTAAAAACATATCAAATATGAAGGGGAGAAGAAAGTTGAAATTAAATAAAGTTAAGAATATTATATATAAATATATTTATTGCTAAACACACCAAAGACAATTTTACACTTGATATTCAATTTTTCTTTTCTCTTCAGTTTTTGTTTGTCTTTTATTTCGAATTCCATTTTAAAAAATTGTCACTTGTTTCAGGGTTTTAATACCAAAACTGACCCATTGAACATTTAAAACGCTGAAACAATTTTACAATAGACAATCTTCGAAAAACAATTCTTTATTAAACAAGAAACAAGCTTAATGAAATTTAATTTTAAATTAATTTAGGTTACAAATTTAATTTAATATTTTTTATTTAGTTGCTAGACAATTTAGAAATAAACAAATCCACCTAAAGTCACAAGAAATAGTTGAAATGTATTTGAATGAAACAAGTAAACGAAACATATCAGTCAGTTACTGAAAATTTGTAGCAAACAAAATACTCCAGCAACAAGAGAGAATTACTCTTCAAAAATCAAACAAAAAAATGCTATATAAAACTATACGCAATACCAAAACAAAATTAATGTTTGAATTAAATACAGTAAAATAGATCGAGTTTTATGAGGAAAAACACCCTACAACACAATGGAGTCTATGTGTAAATGCATTATAATTAGAATTGCAAAAAAAAACATACAAACAGAGGCGAAACGAAATTTAAATAAAATTTTTAACATTCCAATGATGCTATTTCTTTGGTGTGCTGTTTTAAACAACAACCTATCAAGCGAGTTTTTATTAATGAGAAGGGGGTTATGTATGGCGTATTGTACATTTACAGCTGTGATAGAAAACCACATGCCTATCTCCTTATTCATTAATGATTAAAAATAATTACCAAGTAACAGTTCGCGTTTTAAGATTTCTATCGCCGAATTTATTACCGACGTTATCACAGTGTTTTGAGGAATGGGAAATCTACGAACTTTTTTCTTTCACATTTATTTTCCCACCTCAAACCCTAACCAATTTAATGTACGGCTATCACTATAATGCATTAATTAATTGGAGGAATTTCAGGCAGTTGACAGTCGTAAATTATCGCAGTCCAAGTTATACACTGGTGATAAGATTCTCGTATATCCCCTCTCCCACTTGCACTCGCACCCATTAGGAACTCCCCTAATTACTTTCTCTGAGCAAGAGTGAGAGCGGAGATAGCACGCGCTCTCAGTACAAATAAAAGCGTATGTTTTTATACCTGGTGTTTTTAGAGATCGTTTGGGTATAACCGACTATTTATTAGTTATTATTAATAACATTCGCAATACTTGATTATTCGACAGGTAAGAGCAATAGTCGAATTAAAGGAACACTCAAATAGATTTGTAACATGCTGCCTTGCATTTCATCGAAAGTATTAGAGTATAGGGTATCTGGTGCTCTACAGGCTCGTCCTAAGACTTCCCACTTGCTATACTACTTGATATTCTAATCAGACTGTAGATTTCTTTTGTTGTTTTTGATAGCCTTCGTAGTATTTGCTCTTGATTAGCTGAGAACACAGAACGGCGGTACAAAACTATCGGCTCGCCTTAGTCGTGTTTAAATTGGAAGCGCATGCGGTTGTCGGTGCTCTCGGTTCTCGATCCTCCATAATCGGTGGCTCCGGGTGCCTTAAAGTCCCCACGACTAGCATTACTCTTAACTGCACTTACTGCAACCTGTGCCCTTTGCAAAAAGTAGATTGCCAAACAAACTGACTACCCAGTGAATTTTGTATGCTGCCGAAGAGTATGCAATAGTGTTGCGTGGGTATCAGTGATTTAGTGAGCCAGTTTTATAATAAATAAAAATGCATGATCCCAGCGACTACGACTCAGTTTACAGCGAGGAGGACTTTCGGGACACAGTCCAAGGAGCTGAAACTCCTCCGCTGATGGACTACGAAGAATTCAGAGTGAAGACAATGGGTGAGTCTGCCTTCCGTTTTGGCCATGGCCAAATTCTTTTTCGCTTATCTTGTATTTGCTGTAGGCTTATGAAAGCTAACTTTTTTTTTGATATGCGACTCAAGATAAAATGCCAGCAACTGCGGGAAATCGTTTGCATATAGAAAAGAAACCTAAATAGAATTAGGAGAGTTGGTGGAATTTTGCTAGATCTTAGTGTTTTGTAATCAAAACAAATCCACAATCATTAAACCATTCATTTTTTGGTTGTTTCATTGTCATAACACTCCTGAAACATTGTTAAAGTCGATCCGATGATGATTTTCATGAAATACTAAACTTTCAGTGTTTACATATACATATGTATATCCTAATGACCTTAAGTATGCAGATCTTCTAAAGTAATGGGATTTCAACTTTTATATGTAGTAAAGAATGTATTTCTTAGTTAGATTAAGATTTAGAAAAAATAAAAAATTCGATATTTAGCAATTTAATGAGCACAAAATTAGTTAATTGGGATTGAAAAGTTATCTCGCCTCTCCTACTTCTTGCCAGCTTGGGCCTTTTTTTCGCTCGGCTTGGGCACCAGTTTCAGACGGATCATTTCCTCGAGAAGCGAGGAGCCCAGGTGGCAGGGATTGACGGTCATGCGAACTCCCGCCTTCTCCAAGGCGGCCACCTTGTCCTTGGCCGCTCCCTTACCACCTGAAATGATGGCACCGGCGTGACCCATTCGGCGACCTGGGGGAGCAGTCTGTCCGGCGATGAAGCCAACCACTGGCTTGGCCTCGCAGCCTGTGTTCTTCTCCTTGAGGAAATCGGCGGCTTCTTCCTCGGCGGATCCACCAATCTCTCCAATCATGACAATGCCCTTGATCTCCTTGTCGGACAGAAATACTTTGAGGGCGTCTACGAAGCTGGTTCCGTTGAAGGGATCTCCGCCGAGGCCAATACAAAGTGCCTGACCCAATCCCACGTTGGTGGTCTGGTGGACGGACTCGTAGGTCAAAGTTCCTGAACGCGAGACTATGCCCACCATTCCTCGCTTGTGAATATGCCCCGGCATTATTCCGATTTTGCACTGCTCCGGGGAGATGATTCCCGGGCAGTTGGGTCCCAGCAGGCGGGATTTTTCCTGGCAATTAAGCATCTGCGATATCCTCACCATATCCGCCTGGGGAATTCCCTCGGTGATGGCCACAATCAGGCCTATTTCGCTCTCGATGGCCGAGCAAATTCCCTCGGCGGCCGATGGAGGTGGTATAAAGATCACCGTGGCATCCGGCTTCACCTTCTCCGCAGCTTCTGCCACCGATTTGAAAACCGGCTTACCCAGATGCTCCGTTCCGCCCTTTTTGGGATTCACACCGCCAACTATATTGGTCCCGTACTTTATGGACTCCTCCGAGTGGAAAGTGGCCTGCTTGCCGGTGAATCCTTGCACCAGAACCTTTGTTTGCTTGTTGATCTTCAGGTTACAAATCGTTTTGCTATAGTCCGCTTTGCCTCGCCTCAAAACTTGGGGCGCAATCGCCCGCAGGAGCACCTTGCTTCCTCGATTTAAGGACATTTTATGGGAATTAAGACTATGTCTGGTGGATTTGTTTTGGGCCGAAAAATTGTTATAATTTTTGGGGCCTGATTTGGAATAGAGTTCTTTCCGAAACTATTGACCTTTTGACAGGCTTCAACTGTAAAATTATTAGGGAGGTTAGCAACAAGGCTTGCTATGTTTTAAATGGTTTTTTGCTTAAAAATTAGAAATTCTTAGTTGGTTATTTCCGCACATGCATTCATCAAAAGTTTTGTTCTTTGACGTTTTGATCAATAATCCGTTACAGGTGGTTGGCGTTTAAAAATGCCCAAATTCCAATTTCTTTGCCTCCTATATTAAAGTTGAAAAAAAAATTATCTGGCCCACTGTGCTCAGCCATCCAATTAATTCCGATTCGATTTTAATTGAAATCCAATAGGAGCTCTGCCTTTATCTCTCTTTCTCTCTTTTCCTCTCTGAGCGCGCGAAACAGCTGGACTGAAACACGCGCTTTGGCTAGTTGGGCTGCAACCCGTTCCAATAAGATCATCGTTCACAGAGAGAGAAAAAGAATAGGTATGTTTCAATACACTTTTACGATCGAGTTTTAGATCGCTTTTTGACTTCGGAGTGCAAAGACTTGAAACGCGTCGGAAAAACGAGATGAAGTTACAAGTTTTTTTCTACGCGCCGTCGTTTTAAGCCGAGAAGAAAAAGTAACAAAAAAAAAGAAGCAGCCCAGGAAAATTAAAATTGGCTGCAAGTGCGCGTTTTGAAAGTTTAATAACCAAGAAAAGTTAGTTAATTAAAAAAGGCACAGAATGTGGTTACCAAAAATAAAAAGACGCAAGTTCAAGGTGTAGAATTTGTACGCGTGTGTGAGTGTGCCACAAGTTGTTCGTGAAAAAGTGGAAAAATAATACAAAATCCGAAGGAATTTCCGCAGCAAAGTGCATGAAATCGCATTTGGTGTGCCAAACTAAAGGTTTTGCCTTGTGTTTAATGGGTTTTTAGAGGCTTTAACTCTTTTTTTTAACAAAAACACACACACATTCGTGATTCTTTGACTCACAATTACCCGCAATAGCAACAACAAAAGTGTTGTCTGTTCCACTTGCCACACGTCCCATTTCTGGTTTTCGCTTTTATGCCGCCTGTTCCGGCCATTGCCAGCGTTCCCCGTTAACCGGTGTTTGCTTTTTGAAGAGCGTGAGAGCAAAGAGAGATAGATAAAGTGAGAGACTGAGAAATTGATAAAGAAAATGGGAAAAAGTAAATTAAACAATCAAATTTGGTAAACAACGCGGCTTGTTAAACACAAAAACTCATTAAAAGCAGAGAAAACCCTAACGGTAGTTTCGTGACTCCTGCTCACTTCCTCTCTCTCTTCACCATGCTTTCTTCTGTTCATTTTGCCGTTGCGCCTGCGCAAAAGATATTTCTTTCTTAGTGGAAAAGTCAACTCAAAATCTAATAAGAAAACAAACAACAGAGGTGTCACCTTTAATTTTCGACATTCTGCAATTGTGATTTTAGGTCTTTGTGGAATACTTGGCACACCTTCGATTTCTAGAAATTAACGCGAAATATTACGAAACGAAGCGGTAAACAAAACAAAATGGTGCGAAAGTGGTAAAATACGAAATGCGACGATATCAGTTGTAATTCCACGAAGCATATCAATCAAACCTAAATAAACAATCCGAATTGTGTACATGTGTGATTCAACGATTTTATGATTCGATTCGATACGACCTTGAAAAGCATAGGTTTTATGTTAGTGATTTTAACTTTTTTCGAAACGAAACCGATTTGCTACTGGGATTACGCAAACTAAGGATTATACGACTATGGAACCCGGAATTTTAATTGGTAAAATAGTGGATATATGTAGAAAGTAATTACTTAATTTGAAGCACCTTTTAAAGAGGTAAAAAAACTTTAAAAGGAAGCACTTTTATAGGATATCTATTATATACTATGTTTGATGCAAATTTTTACAAATAGTTTAGCCTATTTAAATATACCAAGTTTACTCTTAAGTTTATATGCACTTTCCTTTATAAATTTCTTAACTCTGTTGGGTAATTGTTATGTAAATATAACTTTGCATATATTACATAGCTGAAAGTTAAGCCAAAAAGTCGTTCAAAAGTATTCTGTATGCGCATTTATTCCCACACATGTTCAGAGATAATTACAGAAAAATCCACAGATGATCCAACTGCACCCCTCCTCATAAATTAACCCTATTGGGGCATGAGCAATTATTTTGATGGCTCAGAACTCGTGCCCCCATTTCACATCTCTGAAATAATTTCCATGCTTTCTTCGCTCGCAATAGCGACTTAAGAACGGAGACAAACAGACGACCACATGTTGCTGGTAGTCAGAGAAACATATGAATGCAATCACTGGGAGAAATTGGTCTGATCTACAGAAAATGTCCGAGCTAAAATTAATTTGAATTTACAAAGTATAAGTAATATCATGGTTATCTGGCAGTCAGAAAAATATATGCAATCACTGGGAGAAATTGGTCTGATGTACAGAAAATGTCCGAGTTAAAATTAATAAAAATATATAAAGCATTAGTAATATCATCTTTATCTGGTAGTCAGAGAAACATATGCAATCACTTGGAGAAATTGGTATGATCTACAGAAAATGTTCCCGCAAAAAATTAATTTGAATTTCCAAAGTATTAGTAGTATTATGGTTCGAGTAAATATTTTGAATGTAGGAAGTCAGCTAGTGAAAGTACATTTTGTCGAGTCCTGATACAAGTCAAACTAAGATGTTTTCTCTAAGTGTCCAGAAACAAAAAACTGATGACACACACCCCACTCAGAACCACAGATATATCGCTTTAACTCATTTGGTTAAGCATTTAATGATCAGGCGAATGCAAAGTCGGCCGAGTTCCGGGGACGGGGGAACTGCTGGAAAAAGCGAGTGGGGAGCAGAGGGCGTGGCTCGGTCTATAGACGGCGGTTGCCAACGCTCCACCGCCGAATGCTCTGCGTAACCCGCGCCCAGCTAATGAGCACCCAACCGCCATGGAGGGGGTGGAAAATCGGGGGAGGGGGCTCCATTCGGGTGTAATTGAGACTCGGTTTAGATACGAACCGCACCAATTTGTGCGAGAAGTCTAATGTGTGTGGGTTTCTATAATAATCGGTGGCGAATATATATATATAGGGTATATTGTATTTATTACAAATAATAGTTATTAGGCAGACTTTTAATATTTGTGGAGCTGGAATAGGCAATTATAAATAATTATATTTCTATTTTCACTTTAGAAACAGGCATGTAGCCTTAGAGTAAAGTATTCAACAGTTTTTGAAATCCAATTTCGGGCTTGGATGGCATTAGGCGTATCCATGACTGTCGCTGGTTTGTCTGCGGCTTAAAACCGGCAAAGCCACCAGTTTGGATCGAAATCCACTCGACCAGCTGGGCTTGGAATGCGACAAAGTGCGCATTTGCATTTGGCCACATGTGTCGGTTTTATTTGGTTTTTTGAATTTGTTGTATTTCAGCTTGGAATTGCTTTCTGGGATCTGGAGCACACATTTCCAACACCTATGCAAGTCTTTCCGAGTAACACAGACACAGAGTCAAAAATGCGCACGCCCGTAAAAAATTACTCCAACTACAGTTTGCAATTTGTTATTCCCGCTTTTTTGCTCTTTTTTTGGTTAATGGGTTTCCATTTGTTTATTGCTTGATTGGATTTTGTAGCAATGTTGGGGGTATAAGGTGTTTATCTGGTAGGTGGAATCTGTGGGAGAGTTTGGGGTTTTAAGGGGATGAACAAGTTGTTTTGTAGTTTCAAGGTTAATTTAACAAACTTGTCTTTATGTATTACCTTTTAATGTGATAAAAATGACTCCCTAATACCGAAATGCCACGTCATTTCACAATAATATATGATAAAATATCTACGAGTATATAAATAAATAATTAGAGCATATGAACCCATTGCGATGGCTTTGTCAGAAACGTTTTTCAAGAACAATTAGGCGCGATAAAAACTCCACTCAAGTAACTGAAATTCCTCAAATAGAGACTGCCTATCTGAAATGGATCTTGCTGTTCTCAAGCGCGAAAGAGCTCCAGTAATTTCCCATTCAATTATTGTTTAGGCAATCAATCTATACGCCCCACAAAATAGCAGCCACGCCCCATGCGATCTTGAGTCTGAAACTGCCCACCCGCTGAAAATCGAATAATAAATTCAATTCATAACTCAAACTGTCTTATCATTGATCGATGTTGCGTGCCACTGAAGAATCGGGGGAACAATCGCTGATGTACACGTATAGCTGGATATATTTTATGAAAAGAGAAAGGGCACCAAGTTACAAATGCGAGCGGTTTGTTCAGTTGGATAAGTACATATATGTATGTCCATATATCCAGCATATAGTGCGCGTGTGCATGCATTGATATGTCAAAATGGTAAACGATCAGTTGCAGTCGATGATTTTTAACGCCTCAACGGGTTTAAGCCGGGTGTAAACGATGGGAATTGTTGGTGAAAGGAGGGTGAAGGGGTTACCCAACTTTTGGTCAAGTAAGTTGGCCAGCATTTCACTCGCAATCGATCTCTGCCTTTTCTCTGTTTTTGTTTCTGCATTGATTTGCTTTTCGATTTTTACCTTATTGGTTGGGAAAACTTTCTAATTAGCTACCGTCCGTCCGTCTCAACCCGATATTGTTATTGTTAACGCCAGCGCGGGTAAGCAATGGCAAAATATTGATTAAAGCCGGTCGACAGTTTATGCCATGTTTATTTTTAGTTGGTTGTAGTACGTACATACATACGTACATTGTTTGTCTACAGCGACGACTTGTCGTTTTTCGAGGTGCTTGTCTAGTGTTTACAGCCTGCCTCGAGTGCACCTGAGCAGACGGTGCGTTTCGCAACTGAAAGTCGCTGAAAGATGTGAGTCTTATGCTTACCGCATAATCTAAACTAATGGATATGACAGCCAGCCAGTTGATTGAATTCATTTTAAATAATGTCAGGCTTGATAACGAATAAGGTCACACAGCGTCAGAGATAATTATTATTAAATAATTATCAAGTTCAATGATTGAACTGTGTAAGCATTAAAGAGTTAATAAGTTATTGAATTCATAATTGTAAAATATGTACGTCTCAAGTGCAGTGTCAGCGAAAATATTTTTTTTAAAACCTATGTACATATGTTCGAATTTATATAATTAATATCTGAATTTGTATAGTAAAGTTAATATATTTCGTTTGTCTTGAATCTCAGCTTCTTAAACAAACTTTCCTTAAACAAGTACTGTAGCAAATTGTTTGAACTTTTGTGTGGCATCGTTCAGTTAAGCTCTCTTTAAACGTTATTGCGGGATGCGTGAATTGTGTATCCAATGGCAAATAAATAAATCCTCAAGCCCATAACTGATAAACAAACATTTTGAGCAAGTGCCTATCGCGGTCCATCGGTCAGGCAATTCAATTAAAAAGCCTTCAGGAACAGGAACAACAAACAGCCCCACATAATTGACATGAATTACAAACTATCTGTATTTCCCACACGAGAGTGTGTGCGGCCTGCCATTTTGTGTCCAATAATTTCCACTAGCGAATAGCTATATATACATAAGTAAATAACACATGACTCGTTTGCTGCCAATTCTCACGCTTTCAAGGGCGGGGAAAGTTGGGATGTACATACAAATACTTAAACCCCTATCAATTGTGCCGGGACCAAGGGCCACAGGCTCTTCAGCTCACATAATATTCATAAAAATAACAACGAAGACATCTTGTTTTGAAGTAGCGAAAGTTCCAGGAAAGGAGCAAATACAGGAGCCAGGACCAAGTGCTCAAAGCAATTGAATCGGCATTTAGGTAAAGTGAGCTTTAATAAGCTCTGGGAAAATCAGGCCGTGAGGTAAAGTAAAACGAGCACCTGCAACCATTTTAAATTACAATAAAAGTTCCCTAAGGCAAATGTTGCTGCTTATACGATACATTCACAAGAACTACAAAGTGAAAAGTAAGTGATCTTAAAAAAACGTTCATATCTGGTAAATGAATAAAAGAATATGGTTTGCAAACTTTTGGCTAAAACTTTGCCAAATTTCGGGATGAAATGTGAATTTTTAGTAGAACAGTTCTCACAAAAGTTGGGATAATTCTAAATTAATTAAGTATACACTTGGAAACACTTTCAAAAATCCAATCATTATTAACCTAAAAAATAGGACCGTTCCAACTTTGGACTTGCACTCTGTTAACACAATTTATAAGTCGAGTTCCTCGAATATCAGATACCTGTTACTTAGGTAAATTGAGGCCTAGCAGGATATTAGCCTGACAATTAATATATGTTATACATATATGGACATTTTATAGTCATAAACAGTTCCGTCTCACTTATGCAGTACACTTGATCTAACATCATGTATTAAAATACAAACACAACATTGTTTGTTTTTTAGTATGCATCTGTTGATACGAGTACGTCTTCAAACATCTTTAAATCCATTAGCAAATCTGTTCTTCCATGACGGTGTAAATATTTTTAAAGCACTGAGGCCGACTTAAGAACCAGTTTAAGCTCTAAACACAGGGAATTGAGAAATTTGTCAACCAAAGTGATTATGATGATGATGGTGATGATGACGTTGCTGCTTGACTTGCAATTAATGTATGAATGAATGAATTTCGCGATAAGTAAATTCAATTATCCGTAACACTAATGAATGCGTAAAATTTAAGCAGCGGACGGCAGACAAACCGGTGGCGGCTAAGTGATTTTGTAATCAATTTTCAAGCACCGTCAGATGGAAAGACAATCGCAAAAGCGGACAGTCAGCATTCGAGCAAGTGAGCAAAAAAATAAAACTTAATAAGGCGTTAAGCGATTTTAGTGTGGGCCGTTTGGCTAAGATATGACTAAATAATTTCATAAATATTTATAGATAAGTGACGGCCAGTGTCGTGGCCTACAGGAAAAAAGAGAAACGGGATTAAGAAAACATCGATTTATTTTCAACACATTCGGAAAAAGTTCCTTTAAACGTGATATATAGCTTAATTTAGTTAGGGTTATAATATAAAGTGGATTGGTATTCGGGCTATAAGAAAGTGTAGAGTATGGAAACAAAACAATTTTTAATCGAATACAAATTTTAATTACAAAATGATGATACCTATTGCTTATGCTGAGACCTTGTAAGCTCATTATGTACATATTAATAAAATTATCTTTGTTTACTTAAAAAATCGTATCTTCAATATAAGTATTTGATAATTATTTTAAGATTAAACTGCACTTAACCGTTTACCTTAATAACTGGATTAATATGCACCATGACACATTTTTGAACTTTGCGTTATTAACGCCCGTAACATTCTGGCCATCCGGCTATAACCGACGGAAGTGTTGGAAAAATAGAAGTGTTGACCGAACTGCGCCAAAGCAAAAACAACTTCGAACAGCGAAATAATATGAACAACAAAAATGAATTAAAACTTCCGCTTGCAGTTCGGTGTATAAAAAACAGCTACAAAAGTTGATGCGGCGGACTTTGCGAGTGGGAAATGGGGGTGATGTTGGGGGTATCGTAGACATGACCAGGTTTTGTTATTTTTCGTGTTGTTGGGTCTCCCGCATTGATAAAGCCTTTGAAAAGAAACTCGCTCTTAAAGTGTCGGACATGCTGGTGTCTGCTAGCGGCATTTTCTTGCTGCAAACGTGTTTTCCCAGGCTTTTCCCCTGCTTCGACATTCCTCTCCACCATTTCCACACACAATCATATATTTACTGCGGGCTTTTTTGGGCCATTGAAAATGCACTTCGGTTTATTCTAATTTATGAGGGCTAAAGGTGGTCCAAATGTTTGCTCGAATGATGCATTTAACTTCGAGTTTCAGGGCTTAAATTGTAACTTCATTGGAAGTGAATGTTTAAATATAAAAATAAAATAAACAAATAAATAAAGTGATTAGCGCCATGTGATAAACTTGTTATTTAGTGATTGGTTGAAAGTAAAATGTGCTATTAGCATTTATTTTGTCTGTTATAATTTTCTTTTTATGATGACATAATATATTATTTGATAGATCAAATAATAATATCATAAGAATACATTTTCTGTGGAAACTAACGACAATCAATATTGAACGTATCTAAAAATAAAATAAATAATTCTACGCTCCCCAATTTGCTGAACTATTTCTATAAAAAAGTTTGCCAATCAACCGATTGAATAAAACATTTTGCAATTACCAATTGGGTTCCCTTCAATTCCGCCAAAACTCAATTTGCGCACATAACAATGACGCAAAAGCTGTTAAAATAAAATATATGTACATATATACATACATATGTTTTGCTGAAAAAACGCCAAATACAAGCCAATTCAAAAAATTAAGAGCAAAGCTTTAGAGAGCATAGTACGAACTCAACCTCCAATCGAAATGCATGTCACATGCAATGAAATGTCGTAAGAAGTCACGTTCCCAGCCATACAGAAGTTGCCGGTAATCGAGCTCAGCTCAATGGCAGAGATACAAACAAGTACCGCGAAATTGATCGAAAATTTGTAGCTGCCAATGGAATTTCAGTCTGCGAATGGAATTTTAGATCTTTAGACTTTTCTCAATTCTCTAAATTTCCCATATGGCCTGTAAAACCAAGTAATTACATGGCCTCCCTTCGGCGCGTAAAGAAAGCTTATAAAGTCATGACAACAGAAGTTCATCCAACCGTGGGGAGATAATAGAAAATTTTGTGAGTGCGGGGATTGGTTTTGAAATAAAATGCACTGAACCAGAGAAAGAAGTAAATTCCTTCAAATATTTTACTTATTTAATTCGTAATTTTGGTTTGGAATTATTCAGGTTTTGGAGCCCACAGCAACCTTTCAAATTGAATACTTAAACTTTTTTTTGTTGATATGTCCCAGAACTAAGTTTCTGTGTCGATATTTAGAAATGAATTGACACATAAATACCCTTTAAAATTCGAGTGAGTGAAACATCAAGCTTTTATATGTATAATATGAAAGTACAATCAATTCCCCTTGAAAGTACTATCCCACCCATTTGGGTGTTCAGCCGAACGGAACGCTTGCCCCTTAATTTTCCACCCAAATGCGTTACGTATTGTTAGCCAGTATAAAAATACGAGTAAGTGTGTGTGCATGTGCATATGTATGTATGTGCTGTTCCTCTCATTTGTAGACTGATAAGAGGTAGAAACTATTGCGTGGCTTATCAATTTCGTGGCCATACACGAGAGTTCCTTCACCTCGTCCAACTTGCCTGACACACATGCCGCGAAAAAAAATAAATATTTGCTCAATGGCGCTACAGTTAGTGCCATATTGGTATGCTCCGATGCCTTTGTGTTGGTGTGCTGGTGCTGTCTGTTGACCCACAATAAATGAGGGATCGAGGCACTCATATGCCGGCACAAGCCAAACGAGCTTCCAATAATAAACAAACCGCGTGAAGTTGAGGGAAGACTAGTTCCCCATCTCCCACTCCATCGTCTTTAGCTTGCTTGTTTACATATATAATTTTTGTTTTCATTTCATTCGATGCGGGTCACGCTTTGCCAGAATAATACCAATATGCCATGAAAAATGATTCGGAGAAGATTACAATGAGCTAGGTCAAAACGCGAAGGAAAGTTCTTTCCTTAAACCGAAAGGGTGAATTACTAATAATTCTCAATAGAAGTTTGCATTGCTTAGTCGGAAAGTAAATCTCATTTTTATTTTAACGATATATTTCACTGTATTTCCCATAACAATTACAATTAATAATCAGTTATGGGCCGCCATTACAATAAACAGCAAACTCCTTAAAAGGCACCACAAATTTTAAAAATTAGCTCTCAAATAACCATTTTAATTGAATCAAGTTTTTCTATCTCTGCCCAATCACTTTATTCCTCATAAATTTGTCTACCGTGGGCACCGCTCCCCAAATTGCGAACTTCACTTGATATTTCAAGTCCAATAACCGGCTTTCAGCGGACTGTCAATAAATCAACGAAATTGTTCCACAAACTTTTCACACTCCATGTAGCAACTTTCGTACAGCATTTAAAAACATTTCAGCACACAATAGAGATGCCATAATCTATCTTTATATCGTGACAGGAGTCGGGGGAAACAAAAATCGCGTAACAGACAAAATGACTGGCAATCGATATTTTTCGCTTAACGGCTTACACATCAAACCATTTTGCTCGGCTCCTCTCGATTTACATATCGGACCGGGCTCACAAACAAAAAGCTATAAAATTTCAATTTATTGCTTTATAATTGAAGGCAATAAATGTTTGTAAGAGCAGCAGCTTTGTGGGCGTTTGCGGGTGCGAACCAAAAGGTGCGGGCTTGTGGTAGACCAGACAAACAGAGAAAGACAAACTGTAATGACATCAGTACGTCATTCAGACAGTTGATCCATTGAACGCCATTCCATTGAATTGAATTCGAGTCAGCACACAATATTTCTGTTATGCTTCGTTTTTCAATTTGCAATAAATTTGCCTCGAAACTTTACTAGATTAAAAACAAGAGAGAACGCTATAGTCGAGTTCCCCGACTATTTGATACCCGTTACTCAGCTAGTTGAAGTGGGAAGGAGAGTCTTCAACACTGACAGTTTTTGGGCGTTAGAGTGGGCGTGGCAAAAAGTTTTTTTGCAAATCGATAGAAATTTACACGAGCAATACAAAAATGAAAAAATATCAAAACATTTTTCAAAAGTGTGGACGTGGCAGTTTTGGGCGTTAGAGTGGGCGTGGCAACATGAATCGACAAACTGGCGCTGCGTCTATGTCTCTGGAGTCTGTATGCTTAATCTCAAATTTCTAGCTTTTGTAGTTCCTGAGATCTCAGCGTTCATACGGACGGACAGACAGACGGACGGACAGACGGACACGGCCAGATCGACTCGACTATTGATCCTGATCGGAAACGCTTCCCTCTGCCTGTTACATACTTTTCAACGAATCTAGTATACCCTTTTACTCTACGTGTACCGGTATAATAATCGGCAGGGGGCAGAGATAGAAAATAATGGGGGGAAACCTAATACAGAAATCGACAAAAATGTGAATTCCGTTGATTGTTTTGCATTCCAAGGTTATTGTTGGCTGCCTTTTGTCATAAATATTTGAAATAAATTGTGCTTCGCATGTTCATATTGATTCAGCTTTGCAGAGTTGTAAAAACATCATAATTTTGCCATATTTCAAAATGTGCAAACAAGCAGATAATTAAATAGCACTATCATTAGAAAAGCAATAATTCTTACTATTAATTGAGCCATTTGTCAAATAAAGAAAACGTCTCTTGAGCAATCTACATTCAAAATTTCATTTAACTCTGCACAACTTAGGACAAAATATTCCCCTTCATAAAGTCGGAACAAAAGTTTTTAAAAACTTTCCAGAAAGAAAAGCCATAAATATCATTTGACTTTTAGTTGCTTTATGTTTCACCAATGAAATCAATTGAATTGTTTTGCTTTCTATTGAAAGAAGACCAAACAGTCAATAAAAAACAAATGAATCTAGCATTGGCAAGCCGATAGTTATATACCCTTGCAGTACTTATATCTTTTAAACACTTTTTGATAAGAACACCGAAGTTAAATTTGTTTCTATTTGTTTTTCGATTATGTACTTACTGTATATATGCATATATACTTATTTGCAATTGAAAGAAGATTTTGTATGCAGATAACTTTAGAACGGAGAGACAGACATTGCTATATCGAGTCGCTTGCTGATTATGAACAGTGTTTGGGAGTACCTAGATACTTGTACCTAGGTCCATACCTAGGTACTATTTGGTGGTATCTTTTACCTTACCTAGGTATACAAATATTATGATACCTTTTACCTTACCTAGGTACATATTTTGTATACCTAGAGAAGTAGGTAAGCTAGGTAAAACGGTACTGAAATATTTGTGTTTGCTTTATTTATTACTAAATCGACTATTTGATAATTTTCCTTTGAACAAAATAATAAAAATAAGCTGATTCCACCATAGGAAATTATTTATGTTTCGATTCTAATTGCACCATTTTCCACGCAAATGCTGTTCGGTTATTATTAGCTTGAATCAAACTCATATTTGATCCTACCTTAACAATTTGTGAAAGAACCCAGAACTGTCCATAAGAGACGAAAAATGTCCGTAAATGAAAGCTCAAATAAAAAGGAACTACCTTTTGTTTTAAATGGCAAATTTTTTAAGCCAGATGTCAAATGTGTATTGTGTGTAAATAAAGCGATTAAATTCGACGAAAATTCGACTGGAAATGTACACAAACATCTTAAGGCAAGTGTAATATAATTATATTATATGTTCATATGTGTGTATTTCTGTTCAAGATAAAAGTTAAGTAAAGTAAATGAAAATAAGTATAAGTTCTGTGCTTCGGGATATAAAAGTTCGTTTATACTTTTGAAATTAAAGATCATTTTGTTGACAAAATCAAATTTTGTAATGTTAAAAGGGTATTTTCTCGGAAAATATGTTATGCGCGAAAAGTGTATTTATACATATGTACATACATAGGCACATGGAAAAAAATGATTTTGTAATTAAAAGCGCATTTAATTTAGAAAATATAAAAATTGTGCTTTGATGTGTCGACGTTTTCTTATACCAAATCAAAAAGGCACATTTTATTGCATACATACATATGTATGTGTGCTTTTGTGACGGAATTTTTTGCGTTTGTAAAAATGAATGGCTACATCAATATATATTGAAAATGGATAATATATATTTTTATGTAGCCATTCATTTTTACATACGCACATACAATAATTGGCGCCAAAATATTGATAATATAATAATATTTGTATTGATGTAGCCATTCATTTCTACATACGCACATACAATAATTGGCGCCAAAATATTGATAATATATATTGAAGTAGCCATTCATTTTTACATACGCACATACAATATTTCGCCAAAATTAAAATTCCGTCACAAAATTAAATGTTATGAAGTTATAAAAATATTTTATTCCCATAATACTTTTTTTGTAGAGGGTGCATCCAAACAACTAACTATGCGTCATAAGAGGCCATAAAATCAAGTGTCAAAAAAGGAAGAGAATAAATCATTAGAGCCTAAGCAAGCAAATTTCTTCTGTTTCCAAAGTTCAAGCCAGGTAGCTGAACAACAAAATTTGCGTTCGGTAAATAATTGAAGAAAGAAAAGAATACGAAGAAAATGTTGTAAATTACAGTGTTTTGACAAATGACTCGGAAGAGTTTTACAACTCAGACACAGATTTTAAGTCAAAAGGGGAAAGAGATTTAGAAAACTGTAAATTTGAATTGGAAGTTTTAGCCTATTTAAACGATCTCGACAAAAATGTCACTTCTTTGCATAAATATAAGCGAATTCTCAATGTATTTTTATAGTTTAACACTGTCCTTCCCAGCTCTGCTCCCGTTGAAAGCATATTTAGTTGCGGGGGTCAAATACTAACTCCAAAAAGAAATAGGCTGGGAGATAACGTATTCGAAACCTTAGATATGATTAAAAAACATTAATTAAGTAATTTAATCATACTATAATAGTTTTTGTAAGTTTAAATATGAATTGTTATTTTAATTTTAAAAAGTACCGAATAAAAAATTTAAAAATTTGTAAACTTGTTTTTACCTTTTATCTTTACCTAGGTACAGAAAAATTTGAAAACCTTTTACCTTACCTAGGTACTTATTTTTGTAAAAACCTTGTACCTTACCTAGGTAAAAATATAGCGTACCTGTCCCAACACTGATTATGAACATATATATTTGCTTTGGTCACCAATGCCTAATTTACTGAAAAAGTCTGATTGCAATAATATACCCTATGCAAGGGTATAACAAGTCTCAACAACAACAGTAGCGGTAGACAAGACTTTGGATTTACCAGCTATGAAAGAGTTTTTCCGGGGAAAACAATTTGCAAACAACTTTGGAAAACAAACAGCACAACAAACTATGCTGCCTAATAACAGACACTGGGCCAACTGTTGGTCGGCGGATTGGTATTATGGATAAGAGGGAATGGTCATCAGCACATATTCAGAAATACTCTTCCGGGTAAACAAAAAAGAAATGCTAAAACTGCACTTCCAATTTGAACTTGAGGGGGGTTTTGAGAGGGGACTCCAAAGAAATTGCAGTAATTGACACTGAGAATGTGGCTGCCGTTCGGAGTTGGCAAATGCTGATGGCTACGATGATGCTGCTGTGCAAAGCTGATGATGTAGCAGTTATCTATAGAGTAGCAAAATATATGTACTTGCCACAGACCAGGGGCGCACAAAAAAGGGGTTAGCATACAAAGTAAAATAAACGGAATGGTGTTTAGTACACTAAAGTGAGACATTTTCTTTTTGCACTAGTAATTTTTTAAACACTTTGGAATCATTTGACATTGGTTTAATTTGCATTTGCCTTATTCAAGGTTTCTAAACTCAGCATGTATTGTATTGTATGATGTATTGTTAGTGTCAGAAAGTATGCCTTTAAATGTTTTTCATTCCGAATATAGGAATAATTTAGCAGAAAGACGATTATCCCATGTCCACTGCATACTCTTAGACACATATAAGAGATAAGATATGTGATATTTGTGAGTTTTGTGTCAGCCCTGCTCCACTTTACATTTTTAAATAGTTTCTTAGACATAAATACCAATCTTAATTTTAGGTCTTAGTTTATTATAATACGAATTTCATTAAGGTATATACCCCTTTATGACACGCCTCCGTCATCTCGACATAGCCATTTTCAAATGTAGCAGTTTAATTTGCTTTGGCCCAGCCCCGACACTTGACAGAGTGTGTAGTTAATGAATGCAAAGAGTCTAAGGCTCAATTAATGAAATTTCATTTAATTACCAGCGGGTGGCAGTCGAAATTGGCTGGAGATGAAGACAAGTTGTCCGGAGAACATCGGAGAATTCCCAGGGAATTCGCCATCTCTGTTGAATGACTGGTGGCAATCGTACGTGCGGCATCGTCAAGGACCATTAGAACTAGGCTCAGTTTGGCTGTGTTCTGCGCCTCGGTGCCCATTTTACAGTTGGCCTCATTTGTGGGTCACATGCAACAGTTTGGCCCAACCAGGCGGTAGCATCGTGACTTGCCACATCGATCAATATTGTGTGCTGCGTTTGTACTGCTCGGCAATTAGTCTTCGGGGAGAAGGCTCCGGCTCTAGCTGTCCTTCATTTATATGGCAATTAAATTCCGCATTGAGAGCGGGTGCGGCTATGTCTTGAGTGCCTCCTTGTGTCTTTGCCGCAGGCCTGCTATTCCTATTTGCCACACCGAATCAGATGAGATGAGTAATGTCCTCCAAAATGGATGTCCATGTTTGTGCGAGAGTGTTTCTCTTTGAATTGGTAATGAGATGTTTAAGTTGGCAATTGAAGTTCCTAGCAGCTGAATATAAACAGATAATATAAATCATGCGAAATGGTAGCTATAAATTTGGAAGATTTATTTCAGTTTTGTTTAGGTAACGCGAAAGGTTTTCCCAAATATAATATATTAGAAATCAAAGCTAAGTTATAAACAATGCTGCTCCCTTAAGTAAGATACATAAGTACGCTTTTTAGATACTGGTTACATTGAAGGCACGATATATTATTTTCGGATCACTTAAAGCTGAAACTTACTCATTTTTATGAACTTGAAACCCGCTGCTTATTGGGTTACACATGTATAGTAAGTTGTAATTAGCTTAAGTCGCCACACACTTTGAGTTTTGCCTCTTCACCGCGTCGAAAACCGATTAGAACAAGTTAATTACAGTAATCTGCTCGGAAAGTTGCTTAGAGCGTGACATAGTTGAGTTTTCTGTGCATTCCGTGAATTGTCTAGTTTTCCAAAGGCCAGTTTACCTGTCAATTTGCATATAATGTAGAAAAAGCGAGTCAAATCAAGTCCAGCTTTGCAGTAATTACTCACCGCCGAAAAGAACAAAAATCGATCACTAATTACAAGCAAGCGGCTGCCAATTCATATTATTGTCTGCCCAAGTCAGCCATCAATCAGAGACTTCTTTCAAGCAGCGATGCAAATCGCTTTCAACCAGAATGAGCTGCGGTTTCGCACAAAACTGACAAATGACGCACTCAAGAAGGTGGTATATCATAGTCATGCACGTCGAGAAAATGTAATTTATTTGATGAGAAATAGATTTACGCAACCTTGAATATATTAGAAGAAAGTTTAATTGTTTTGCAATTGAGACTTTTAATTCTTAGGTTCTTTGAAACATCTTTTATATTTATATTTAATGAGCCATTTTAGAGGGTCAACATTTAAAACTTAAAGAACCCCGCAAAAATATAATTGCGAGAAAACATAATTCGCGAAGCGGATATCAAATCTTTCACTCTGTTAGCGATAAAAAGGAAATAGTTTTGATATTCTTTTCTGTGTACTCCGTACTTAAATGCTTAGTGACTCTCGACTCTCAGCGATCGAGTTGGTAACCTGCAAGCGACGTCTCCGCTAATTGATTTTGAGCGAGTGATTTGGCACGTTTGGCTGCAGTTCATTAGCAAAGTTGAACTGCACTGAGTTGCATTTTTGGGTTGGGCCCTTGCGATAGACAAGACTCGAGTCTGAATTCCGACTTGGCGTTCCAAAGACTCTTTTGGGTTGGGTCTGAAGGCGATGCCGATGGCAACGGCGACGGCAATGGCGATGGCCTACAATCTAGCACTGAAGCCGGCCGACTTGGCTCGAGGTTAACTAAAGAAAGTTGGCAACTATTTTGGCACTAATGGATCTAACCATTTCTCCGCGTTTTTACCATGTTTTTTCCTGCTCTAGATGAAAGACAGCACATACAGAAGAAAACATTCACAAAATGGATCAATTCACATCTTATCGATACCCAGTGCACACCAGTAAAGGATTTGTTCTTGGATCTGCGGGACGGACATCGATTGCTGGCCCTGCTGAGCACCCTGACTCACACAAGCCTGGTCAGTAAATTTCTCTAAGGAATAATGGTTCAAAAATGTGGTTTGGTGCTGTACATATAAGTAAAATCTGTTCTCATTTGAAACTGATGTACCGAATTAAGGGTACAGTTGTAAGATATATTTTTTTAAATATATAATATATTTAGGTATCTTAGCATTTGCCCAGTTTATAATCATATGTTGTTCCCTTTAGAAACCCGAAAAAGGTCGCATGCGAGTACACCACATCAACAATCTGAACAAGGTGATTACCGTGATCCAGCAGCATGGTGTCAAGTTGGTGAACATCTCCAGCGATGACATTGTGGGTGGCAATCCCAAGTTGACCCTAGGCCTCATTTGGCTGATAGCTCTGGAGTTCAATGGCCAGCATCTAGTCAAGAGTCATTCGAGCAACGGGGTGGAGAAGTCCCTATTGGCCTGGGCACGTCAGTATACGGAAGCTCATGGTCTGCAGCTAAATGATTTTTCCAGTTCGTGGTCCGATGGAAGAGCCTTCCTCATGATACTGGATGCCCATGTGGAGGAGTTAAATTTGCAGGCGGCTTTGCAGCAACATGCCCTGAAAAGACTGCATTTGGCTTTTGATTTGGCATATAGTCACTTTAAGATCGAAAAACTGCTGGACGCCGAGGATGTGCACACCCACAAGCCAGATAACAAGTCAATACAGATGTATGTGATGTGCCTTTACCACGCGATGGAATCCATGAGAACAAGGCAGCAGGAGCAGGATGAGGGTCAGGATCAGGATCCGGGAAGAGTGCCCTGCACCAGTATCACAGACTTGGATGAGGTGCCTCTGGACAATGACCAAACCAGTTTGGGGCTCTTTACTTCAGACAGTGGTGGTAGTATGGAGCAGCGATCTTCCGCGGAGCTAAAGACCCACTCAATGCGCCCCTTGAGCACGGCTACCAATGCGAGTGTGGAGATCAGTGGCTATCAGTCTGCTCTCGAGGCAGTACTCACCCTCCTACTGGAAGATGAACAGCTGCTCTCACAGAACTTGCCGGATCCGCAGGATTTTCAGACTGCCAAGATGCAGTTTCACGAAAACGAAAGCTTTATGCTGAAGCTCACCGAACACCAGGAGTATGTGGGAGAAGCTCTAGAGGAGGGTAGCAACCTCATCAACGAGTCCCAGAAGGCAGGAGCTGGATTGAGTCATGAGGATCAAAACGAAGTGAGGCAACAAATGGTGTTGCTCAACGAACGTTGGGAAACCTTGAGATTGCGCGCTTTAGATGTTCAAGCCAAAATTCTAATGAGACTGGCCGAGTTTCAGAAGCAAAAACTCGAACAGCTTCGCCAGTTTCTGACCAGTGTTGAAGATCGTATATCCCATATGAGTGACTTAGGACCTACCCTAGAAGAAGCTGAAAGGCAGCTATTGGAAGCTCAGAAACTCAAGGCAGATCTAAGTGAACAGCAGGAATTGGTGGATAGTCTGAGCAGTATGGTGGTTATTGTGAACGATACCTCTGGCAACTTTAATGATCTTGAAGATCGCTTGAGTGCCTTGGGGGAGAGATGGTCGCATGTGGTCAAGTGGAGTGATCTGCGATCCGAGAAACTGCAGCAGTATAAATGTATTTCCAGATGGCTGGATGCCCGCGAGCAGGATCTCAAGCTCATGGAGAGTAGGGATGTCACAGATGTGGGCGGCATAACCCAGCGTATTAATGAGCTTAACTATTGTGCAAAGGATCTGCTGGAACTGCAGAGATATCTGATAGATCTGCGACAAATGGTGGCTGCCACATTGCAGGATGGTGATGACAAGGGCGAAAGGGTACTAATACAACTAGAGAGCTACGAAGATCGTTTAGATGCCTTAAAGCAGATTGTTGAAGTGCAAACGGTGCGAATTGAAACCAAGGGCTTCAACTTTGGACGAGATCGTGCTAGCTATGATGACAGTAGGGTTGTGCGTCCTGAAGGATGGGTGGATTACCAGATGATCATTCGCTTCGGTGAAGAAGATTGTCAGGAAGAGGACGAGAAGCATAATTTGGCCAGCAAAAAGCGCAAGCTCAGGAACGCTGACAATTTCAATGCCCTCGAGAATCGCATCATGGAGCACTTCGGCTATGTCCAGGAAGTGGAGCAAAAGCTACAGCAGTTACAGAGACAAAGTCTGCGGCAACAGTGTGAATTACTCAAGGAACTTCAGGCGGAAAATAGCCGACGCAACGGTACTTTGCCCGAACTTAAGAAACTCTACGAAGTCTGTGAGCTGGAGGATCCCTCGAGGAACCTTCTCCTGGAAGAAACACACATCAAGCAGCTGGAGCAAAGATACGCGACCTTGTCTAAAAAACTATCAAGCCAACAGAGCGAAAGCAATACGCTGTTGGCCAAAGAAAAGTATTACAATAGTCTGACAGGATTTAAATTAGTTTTAGCTGATTCCAGAGATTGGTATAAGCAACACGCTGGTTCAGCCAGTGGCAACGAGCTGGAACAGCGTTTGAGCCACATGGAATCCCTGGCATCGGAGATTTCAGAGGCCAAGACAGCCACCGAAGAGCTGGATGATAAGCTAATAGAATGGAAGCAGGACTTCGGGCTGTTCTACGATAGTTGGCATGATATGAAGCAGGCTTTGCAGGCCCTAATTCAACAGAGAGGTGGAGAAAGTCTTTCCAGGCAGTTGAAACAAATCCAAGATTTTGTAACCAAAGTGTCTAATCAAAAGGTCCGCGTTTCCAATCTGGAAGTCATGCAAAAGCAGCAGCATATGCTGAACCAATTGGTAGATGAACTAGAGTCTTTTCGGCTAACTTATGATAGTATACCGAAACACCTGGTTGGCGAAGAATTACAAGCCACTTGGAACCGACTTCCCGAACAGCTAAATGAGCGCGTGATTAAGCAAACCACAGCTATAGAAAACCTTAACCACTTCGCTGCGGAGTATAATGCCATTATAGCTGTGTTGCGAACTGCAGCCGATTTCAAGTTGAATGGAAGTGACGGTGGTAGCAATCAAGATCTTCGAAAACTGGAGATCGATGTGATAAGCGCTCGAAATTTCAGCGAAATTCTGATCAAGGAGGCGGAACCAGCCCAAAAGGAATCGCTACAATCGCAGATTAGGGCTCTTAATACTTTGTACGACCAAGTGGAACAGGTTCATCGGGAGAAGAAGCAACAGCAGACGGTTCTGCAATCCCAGATCGATCTCATCCAGCTGAGGCTCAAGAAAACTGATCAGTGGCTAACTGACCTGGAGAGTAATACACCCAAATCGGGAATTAGCGATATAGGAAATTCCAACGAGTTGTTCCAGAGCAAGAGTCGCTTTCAAACTCTTAAGGAAACGTGCGAAAAGGAAACCACCCAGTTCAGAGATCTCAATGAACGCGGTGGTGAGTTGCTCCTTCAAATGGATGAGCTTCAGGACCAGGATAGGGAGTCCCGATATGGATCGCTGGCCAAGCAATTCACACGCATCAATGCCAGATGGACGGAGGTCACCGAGCTGGTTTATGCAAAGACAGCTCTTCTCGAGCACATCTCAACGCAGCTGGGGGAGTTCAAGAAGTTCATGGTTAGCGAGACGGGTTACCTGGACAAGTTGGAAAACAAGATACGCAACACGCCAGAGAATGCAGCCGACGCAGAGGAGATCATGGAGGAACTTGATGTTAGTCTGTCGATACATACACATATATCATAATGCATGTTAAATATTATTACTGATCTTTTCCCTTAGGATCTGGAGAATGTTCTGCGCTCGCACTCTGAGGAATGGCTGGACAAGATTCAGGAAATTGGCAACGAACTAATTGACAACGAATTCATGGCCGACTCCATGCGACGCGACATTGATGACACCGTCCAACGATGGACGCAACTCCAGCAGCAGGCCAAGAAGCGAGCCGAGCTCCTGGAGCAAAAGGTCAGCGAGGCGGAGCAGTCCGAGAAGTGCATCGTGCAGTTCGAGAAGTGGCTGACTCGGGTGGACGACATACTCAGCGATCATCTGGAGAACGATGTGACCATTGAAGATCTGCCGGAGGATTTCCAGGTAAGTTCTCATTTGCCTAAGGATCCTTCAAGCATTCAAGGATTCAATTTGTAATTCATTAACAGCGCTTAGCACGCGAGTTTGTGGCCAATGAGAAAAACTTTAAGGAGATCAGCGAACTTATTGACGAGCACACGAGGAACGGCAAGGTCGGAGCTGCCAATCGCCTCCAGGAGCAGCTAAATCTGATGGAGGTGAGGTTCAAGTACTGCCAGGCCAAGCTGAGCAAGTGTACTGCACCCCAACCTGCCTACGAATCGCGTCTGAACAGGTCCTATGCGAATCTTCGAAATGTGGAGCGATCCACTCTGGTACTAGATGTCGCATCCGCCGGACCCAATACGGTTCAGGCTCAATACCAAAAGTGTCTGGTAAGTATAGTCCTTAATAAATAAACAAGAGAGAACGCTATAGTCGAGTTCCCCGACTATCTGATACCCGTTACTCAGCTACTGAAAGTGCGAAGAAGAGTCTTCAACACTAACAGTTTTTGGCGGTTTGTGGGCGTTAGAGTGGGCGTGGCAACATTAATCAACAAACTTGCGCAGCGTCTATGTCTCTGGAGTCTGTATGCTTAGTCTCAACTTTTTAACTATTGTAGTTTCTGAGATCTCGACGTACATACGGACAGACTGACGGACAGACGGACATGGCCATATCGACTCGGCTATTGATTTTGATCAAGAATATATATACTTTATATGGTCGGAAACGCTTCCTTCTGCCTGTTACATACTTTTCAACGAATCTAGTATACCCTTTTACTCCACGAGTAACGGGTATAATTAACATTTTCAAATCCCAATGCGAAAGAAGCGCAACATTTTCTAATAATAATATACTAAATTTCAACTTAAAGCCAAATGAAATATCACAAAATTGGCTAAAGAAATTGACCAAATATTTTGAAACTTATCACACAACTTTCTTCATTCTTTCACAACTCCCAGCAAATTTATCGCACTCTGTCGGAGATAAAGGCGGAAATCGAGAGCACAATTAAAACCGGTCGCAGGGTTTGCGAGGACCGGTACACAAAATCCCCAAAGCAACTTAGTCAGCGGATTGATGCGCTGAAGCACCTGTACAATGCCCTCGGAGACAATGTGACCCAGTCAAAGGCGTTCTTGGAAAGTCTGCTCACACTAGCGAGGCAATTAGAGGAGTGTTTCGATTCGGCGGACACCCTAATCCGGCGCTTTGAGTCGCCGCAAGAGGTCCACGACAGAAACTCCATACTCCTGGAGTTCGAGGATGTGCTGCGGAGGTGCGAGGACCACTACAATGAGTATAGAAAATCCTGTGACCAGAGCTGCATGGCGGAAACCCGCCAAAGGATCGATGGACTGAAGGCCACGTACCACAAGTTGACCAGTGCGGACATTATCAAGCGGCTCACCGAGATGAAGGCCACCCTGCAGAACCTGGACAATATTTCCCTGGAGACCCTAAAGTACGAATCAAGCTAAGGAGTTATAGCACTATAGAAAAGATTTAAAAATTATAACTAACATAAAGAATTTATCAGTCAGGTTTCCTTAACTTGGACACTGAATCTGGTAATTCTTATTTAGTTTTTTCGGTAGAGTTAGGTGATTCTCACCTGTTCAAGACCAAACTAGATTCATAATACAGCTGAGAGAGCTTAATACTACATTAAGTTAATTAAGCCTTCTCGTGTTCAGGATGCTGTAAACCCCTAATCTACTTCTTCACCTAGTAATTGTAATCTTTTGCAGGGCAATGGAGCACGACCTGAAGGAGATAAATGTGCCCTCGAATCCGGAAATTGAGAAATTGCAGCAGCAAGTAATTGCAATTGTCGTGGTGAGTCGGAGCAAGCAAACCAATCCTCTTAATTACGCAATAGCTTCCTTTCCGCTTTCCACAATGTCCTTTCCACCTGCACATAATACATGGTCCATCCTTTCCTCTTTCTGTGCTTTCTGTTATCGGGTTTCAGTTTTTCGCTTACACTCGTTTTTGTCTTTATTTGCTTACCTCACATTTCGCTTTTACATCGGAGTCGCCCCACACTTCCCATTCCATTGAGGCTGATTCTACTCGGACACCTTTGGGCCCGACTCCCGACTCGAAGCAAATGGAATTGAGTTTCAATTTTCCTCTGCTTTTACTCCTTCTGTTTCACATCATCGATTCGACATCATTTGATTTATCAAAATGTACAGTTTGATTTAAGGCGGAATGATGTAAACCTTAAATCGTACTCAGCAGTCAGGCGAATTGGGACTGGAAATAGATTGCTTAAAATCTGTATTTATTAAATATACATAACGGGTCGTGCCAAAGCTCATTTAAATATATAAATCTATTTGCTTTTAAAATACGTTTTTAGTATTGTGGGCTTTTGAATTTTAAATTTGCCAAAATAAAGCCAAAATATATAAATACATACATATTTAAGTTCTTATTGACTACAAACTAATACATTTTATAAAAAACAATCAGAAATCCAGAAACCTATATGTTTAAATGTCCCACTACCAACTGCTTCTGTTGATAATGCGCACCACCATACTTACTTACTCAATCCATTATTATTTTTATTTTGCCAGTTTCATAAAACATTAAATAATCTTTCCACCAAAAGCTAATCCAGAACCACCAACATTTATCCGTACTGGTAAATGCAAATGCCAAACCATCAAATCTACCACATCACCCCAGCTAGAGAATAAACCATTATTTTAAATATTGAATAAAACCAGAAATCACCGTATCACTAGAGCTCTACGGGGTCTAACTTTGGTGTCATTTTCACGCTTCCAAATCTAATGTGTAAAGTTTTATACTTGAATCCCCCCTAATTGTTGTTGTGGCGTTCGATTGGTTGTGGCTGCGTCAAATGTCCAAACCATCCCAAAAACAACATATAAAAAGTAATCCTTCCAATCCACCGCTCACCACCACCACCAAAAAATATATATAAAAGTCCACCAATTACCACCGCTCACCACCAACCAACGCTAATAAAAAAATGGCCACTGCTTTTTTAATGGAGACTATGTACCTAAATGTAAAAATACCTATATACCGGCTTCATGGGCTTCATGCATTTAGAAATGCATTTGTTTAGTTTTTGAGAGTCTACAGAGCTTTGTAATTTACACCAAACTATGCATTTGTTGTTCAGGATGTGCTGAAAACCCGTTTCAATGAAGCCACAACGCTTGCCGCTCGAAATACGAGCTCTCCGGAAAATGACGACACGGAAATAGTAGTAGTCAGCGATACAGTGCGTCAACGACGGGCCAGGACACCCCAATCAGGGGAGTCCCCATCATCCGCACCCACCAGTTCCTCTGAGTCGCCAACGAAGGGTGTGGAGAATAGTACGGTAGCGGTTGGCGACCTGCCAGGTGGAGTCCTGCCGGATCTTCTCCCGCCTCAAACATTCCGGCTGGCCGAGTCCAGTACTCTGTTCTCCCAGATTTCCCTTAATCCAGAGAAGGTATCCAAGACTCCACCACCTAAACCGGCGAAAACAAAGCGAAAGGCTCCAAGTTCTCCCGCCCAAGTTGTGGAGATCAGGGTGAAGAACATCCAAAACGATAAAATGTCAGTGCAGAATATTGATCTAGAACCACAGCAGGGTGAAATCGTGGACACCGTCAATATCCTGGAGAGTGTGGAACCCTTTGTACCCGAGTACGTGGAGACTGTACAGATTGTAGATCTCTCCGAGGACTCGGACTCATCGGTTAGAGTTGATAGTCAGGGCAAGGAGGTGCGACGGTCGAGGAGCAAGCACTCACTGAACGATGCTCCACTGCCCAAGGTTTCGGATAACGATGAAGACTCGGCGGAACAGGAGGAGGACCTCATACGTCCCTCGGCTGGAAATACAAGCACACCGTTCCTGAGGGTGGAAAAGCACCGCATCTCCTTCGATGAGAAACGCAAACGAGTAGCTAATGAGCGCGATATCCTGCGTGATTTCGAAGAGGAGGAACCCAAAACACCGGATACTCCCCGGTCAGCGCAAGTATCCAAACCAAAGCGCTGGCGCCAGCTTCAGCCAGAAATAGATGCCCTGGAACCCGAATCCCCCGGTCGCGATAGTTTCTATAGTCCCGACAAAGAATCCGGTTTCGATGCTGAGCCTCTCGTGTTTTCCGACGATGAGGATATACCGCGTTTCTCGCTGGAAATGACACCAACCATTGACTCCGATAGTGATACGGTAATTTGGTTGAATGCCCTGGCAAATTCCTCCGTGTGTTTTAAAGTAATAACCCTAACTCGAGAAATATTATTCTTAACTAACCACACAGAGTCGCATTGAGACGCCCTCCACCAAAAAGCCCAATCCTTTCCTGAGCAAGGTCCTAGAATCGATGCCTTCTCCGGTGGATGACTCGAATGTAACGCTCAAAAGTCCGCTCAGCGAACAGCTGCCCCAGAATCTGGATGATCGTGTCCGAGAGTTCGATAAGCAGGCCAAGCAGATGATCTACAAGTTGAAGCTTACGAAGGCCAAGATTGAACAGTGTCACGAAAGCGAAGCGTAAGGCTTAGAAAACATTGTTGCATTCTTCAGTTTAAGATTTAAAATTAAAGTCTTTTAAGTAAGCCACTAAAAAGTCATCAAAAGAGCATTTAAATTTTTCGCATGTTCACACTTGGTCTAAAATACCAAGTCATATAAAAATTACGCCAAGCTGGTCACTCTGAAAGTAAACTTTTTTCTTATTTTGTGCTAGGTAAGAACGTTGAAAACTTGTTCATAAGCTTGATTTAATATTATAAATGGAAATTAGCATAAGGATGAGAAAACAAAAAACTGTAAAGTCCGTGTGACCTATACTTTGTAGTAGAAATTAAAAACGTAGCTTTTACCTAAATATTACAAATATAAGCATAGGTTGTGTATTATCTTAAACATGTGACCTCATTAAATAAAATATTGCAGAGAGGATCTGAGGCTCCTAATAGCTCCCGATGCAGCCACCTTGATATCCCAGGGAGACTCCTTGGTACTGGAAACCCATGGAAGACAGGGCAGCATTTCCCGCCTGGTCATGCGCACCCAAATAATATTGAGGGAACAGTTTCGAGAAGTGCAGCAAGCTACGTATGACACCATCCACAGACTTCTGTAGTTTCCATTCACTTATTTCGTTCAATTACCATAGATCCAATACCTCGGGAAGTGGGACGCCAGCTCCTCCACTCGACAGTGTGAACATCGAGGAACTGGTCACCAAGGGACTGCGTCGCATCAACGTTCTTATAGAGAAGACTGTGGATCTAAAGTCTAGCAGCGATCTTGAGAAGCGCATGGAGGATATCAACGTGAGTGCGAATGAGTTATGGCAATATAAAAGCTAAATTACCTGTCCAAACTACAATTAAATCACATTCATTTAATCGCCGCAATTAGTCATGTACGTGAACCTTTTGAAGACAGCGTCACATTTTCCGGCGATATTCGCTCGTCTCTGGCCGCAAGTTAATTGCCCTCTTGAGAATTTCGATGCACACATCTAGAAATCTACAGGCAGTGGCCACCACAGCTAAATGGGTCCATTAGAAGACCCAAAAATAAACACGCCTGACACAGTTACACATCTGCATGCAGTTGGGCGGTGGATCTGATTCGTAGTATTTAGTGGGTCAGAAGAGATCATAGGAGTAAGAGAAATTTTAAGAGTTCTTTCCTGAGCTGCAGCTCATTTTGTTGCGGATGCTGTCTGTTCTGAAGGGTTGGACGATATGATAGTTGTCATGTTCTATTAAATTATGAACTTGTTCCTTTAAAGTTTAAACATAATGATGTATTTAAACATGAAATGTTTTAATGACAAGTGATATTTGTTATTGGGCTCAAATCCATTTTGGTTCAGACTTTAATTCTTTGTTTTGTATTCTTTGTATCCAATAAGTGTAACTTAAAAAACTTGTATAAGAAAAAGTTTCTGTAGGTATAAATACAACTTTTTGAGAAAGTCCCATTTCACATATGTACGTGCCCATTCATTTAAACTAGGAAGAAGTAAAACTGTTTGCCACCAGCTCCGCAGCATACTCGTATAATAAATGTATCATTTTCAACAAGTTCCATCCCTAGGCAACAGAGTCATTAATCACTGCAATCATTTGTTGTTTATTTTTATATGTTTTATTTATTCAGTTTTTTGTTTGATTTTATGGCACCAGCAAGCATGGCGACAAACGCCAGCGATTCAAAAAAGCGAAAAATGAAATCAAAAATAGAAAACATTATTTTGTATTTTCAGAGAGGGGAAGAGACATACCGAGAGAAGAGTTTTGGGGCTGAAAAGTAGATTTAAAATGGAAAAACTTATTTCGAAGAGGCGCAAACATGTAAATTCGTCTCTTTGCCGGCGAGATGAGGACTTTTGTTTTTATTTTTCCTCATTTTTGTTTGCGCCTCTTCAGTAGCGAACCGTCTCGTTTGCAAAGCGGTTGCAGAGCTTTAAAATCTTTTCAAATTTTCCGATGTGTTTGCGGGCGTTTCTTTGTTGGCCCAGTGATTGATTGTAAATTTTGCGGAAATTTCATTTTGGCGCGAAGCGAAATTTTGACAGCAAAAATCGGATCGTCTAGAACAGTTTGCATCGCGCTGCATTCACGACCCACAAATGCAATTTTGCTGGTTGACAAACGCCGTTCAAGAGGTGGTAGGGTTTTCTGCCGCCAGTCACGGCCACCTGCGTTCCGCCCATCCTCGACCAGCTTCATTTGTTCCTTTCCCTAAAAGAGAGAAAAAGAGTCCCTGCATGATTGCAGCTGAAATTGAATTCCAATCGCCGTCGGCTGCTCCTCTCCCAAGCGGTGGCCATTTCGCTCGCCAGTGTATGTGTTTGTTCAGCTTCCGTTTCCGCTTCGAACTGCCATTTATTTTTCGGCTGCACCAGCTCAAGAGTATCGAATGCATTAATACCTGCTTTAGTGCGCTTTTGCTCGACGCTTAAAGCCGATTTCATTTTCAGTCGATATGCAGTAATGCAAAGTTTCCCAATTGAATTAAATTTTTAAAATTGCGTCACCTCGCTTTCATTTCAATTACCTATATTCCGTTAGTCACTCCATTTTACGTAGAATTTTCTTGAATATAAATACAATTCAAAATAACTAATAAATATGATTTGCTGACAAGCTAAACTACGCATGTGTAGAAGATAGTTCTTGAACGATGCACACTTGCATGTAACCTCAAGAGAATTTTAAGAGCTTCATGGACAATGACAAAATGTCATTTAATAAAGTAAAGCAGATTCCGAAAAAATATGCAGGGCCAATCAATTTGCAGTTTAATACGTTTTAATATTAAAACTCACTTCCTTTTGCACTTTTTAATACATCTTCCCACTTTGATTGCAGGAGCGGCACGACGATTTGCAAGTGATTGTCAGCGCCATTGGCAAGAACGCCCAGATGCCGAAGGTCACGCCCCTCATGATGAACGAAATTGAAAAGGTTTGCCCACACACTTCGCTTCCCATTGAAAACCCTTACGTAGTGAATGCATTGCCATTTTGCAGACGAAAAACAATTTGATAGCTCACGCGGATTCCATTGAGCTCTCGTTGACGGAACTAAGAAATGGCCCCCGAATTTCCAATGGCATGGAGCGTCCAGATGCATCCAGTGCGGCCACCATGAGCTGTCGTTCGGGTAAGCTTGCCCACTCAATTGTTTGAAATAGTTCCGTTTATTTTGGGAGCTTAGAGAGATCGCATCCAAACCTGTCCAATGGTTCGTAATGTTCTTGTTGATTGTCGGCAAGTTGAATTGGCTTCAATTGTTTGGTTTACACTCGAGTTGACTGCTTAAATGTAGACAAGCTGTCGAAGTGGACTTGGTCTAGTGGATAAACTTAAGGAAGAGCACTTTTCGGGAGTGTTCATCCTGTTAGAAGGCATTTATTTGAGGGCTGACGCACAGGACATTTACCAAATTATCTATAATCAATTTAAAGTATGTTATACAGTAATGGGTTTAAATATGTAATTTCAAATAAGTTGTGAATCTATCACATTCTTGTTCAAATGATATCCTCCCGTACTCGTATTATAAAATATTTGAATTTAATTATTATATGCAGCGTTCTATTTTTAATTTAAAATACACACAAATTCCTATATTGCATTTTAGATTTTTTTTATAAACCAATCCCGATTGATATGATTTGAGGTTTTATTACTGCACACAATCGTTCACATTACTGAAATTTAATAACCTCTTGGCCAACAAAACAACGAAAACTCTTGAAACAGCACGTACTAGTTTTTGTTCATTGTAATTTTATTTAGTGTATGTGCACTATCATGTGAACTATGTGTTGATTTACATTTAGCGTTTTAAAGTTTGATGTCCATCTTACAAAGAAAAATTCCGTAAACTGCACTTTGGTGCAAGTTACACTCGTCTATGTACATTTAATAACTACAAATACAAAGGACATCCATGTTTCCCGCTTTTTCCTACACCATTTCCGTTTTTTGTTTATGTTTTTATAGGGAAAAGGGCAGCTAGATACCAAATGTGCCATGTCAATGGCACTTTTGACATTTTATGTGAATGTTTTCGGTGTTGACTTACCCAATGGGAGGTGGGTGGCCTTCCCATGTTTCCCATTTTGTAGACCCCCTTTCTGGATTCCATAACAGATGCAGACATATGTTGTTGAATACATATTTCGCATGCCTGCTACTTGGGTTTTTGTGGCTATGTTAAGGAAGGAAACTTTCACTTTTCTCAAATCGTTTTACATGTATAAATTTCGATTGTATTATGGAGTTTCTATTAATTAATTGAATACCCTTGTTTTATTCCAATATCTTAAATATGTTTTAAGAATTCGACGCCAATTTACATAATACAAAATCCAAAGTGTTGAACAATTCTGACACCACAACGAAGTCTTGTACCTCTAACTAGCAGGAGTGCTGCAGATAAAGAAGACTCTCATCCTTTGGCAATCGTGCTAGCTAAGCTACAAGAAATCCCTCTCGTGACCAGAAGTTACGGGCTTTCCATAAGGGGAACCCACCTGGCTTAGCTGTGCCGATGCACGTGTAAGATTTCTGGTCATGGTAACCTGATCGTTGGATATCTTCACCAGGCCTTGGGATCTCATAAACTTCTCAATCTCCAAACTGGCTTTCTCTGCGAAATGCACACTATTGTCGAAAACCTCTTCATCCGCTGATGGAACCGCCATCATCACATCGCTCATTTTCCGACCGTTTTTCGCAATGGTGTACTCACCCTCCTGGGAAATCCTTCGTCGCTCTGCGAAACTCAGCTGCGGGTCCTGCAATTCCCCTATAATCGAGCCCAACGTGGCGTCGTAGTCGGCCTGGGTAACACTCCCACCGACCACTTCTCCATCTGGCGATGCTCCGGACGAAATCTCCGATTCTCGGCTTTCGACGGGCGTTGCCAGAAGAACCCTTCTTTTCGCTTTTGGCCCCTTCGGCTTAACGCAGTTTACCATTGACTGTTCGCTCAAATCGTTTGTTTTCTTTATTAGATCGCCTAAATCGGTCAGCCGCCTGTCAAGTACCTTGGCATTCAAGGCCACGCCCTTTTTGGGATGCGGAGTTCCAACGGAAACTATATCCCGGATATTCTTAGTCAGCGATTGCCGACGAATTACGGTGACGGACAGCTAAAGTAAAAGTAGAGTTCAGAAGACAGATTTTAAGGACAGTAAACAATTGGCAATGGAAAGTCATATGAACTGAATTCGCAAATTATTTTAAACAATACTGCTAAAATGTGCTAAAAAAAATCTTAATTTTGATTGGAATCATGCAAACATTACCTTCGATTTATTCGTGGGTTTCGTCCAATGAGAGCTTGCATCGCTGATACTTGGGCTTCCATCTTCCAGCTTTTCCGGTTTTTTCTTGTGCAACCCGGAATGGTTTTTATTCTCAGAATCACTACGCATTTTGAGGCGAGCCTTTAGTAAGTTGGCATCCACTCCTTGCTCCGCACGAGGATATGGAGTAGATGACTTATTAGAGGACTTCATTAACCCATAGTCCCTGGAAGAGATGGGTAAGGGATCCGTGGTTTTGAATTTTAGCTTGGGTATCCTCAGAAAAATAGGAAATTCCTTGTCGATGATACTCGAGGGTTCGACAATTGTGTTGTTCAGCCTCCTAGTTCCACTTTTATCATCTTTGTACGGTTCTTTCTTCCAATTTCGCATGGCTTTGTGTTTTTTTTGGTAAACGTTTTTTTATAGTAATTTGTTTTATTTTTCAACTGATTTTCTTTTTATTTTTTGAGTATATGGTTTTTTAAAAACAAATCATGACAAAAATCAGTATGATAATTGGATGAGTTTCTTCTTACTTGTTTTGATATAAATGGAGCTGCAAAAAATGCCCAACACTATAGTTTGAAAGCCTTGTTTGCTAAGCTCGACAAATGCTGGTTGCTGCCAAACTAATATTGGTGTTCCGCAATAACTATAGATGGCGCTCAAAGTTATATGTGTATGAATGAATGTAGACAACTTTGTTTATAGGGTAAAAGATTTCATCGTAAATATTTATCCAAATATATTTTATTTACGCCTAATACTAATTATTATTTTTTAATGATAAATTAAACAGCTTTACCTTTTAAAACTAAAATTGATTTTTTTGTGCAATCGTAGGGTAAGATTTAAAGAAATGCAATTCTACATTTATTTACCTTACTTTTAAGCTTTGCTGGGTTAATTTACGGAACTTCTCGCTTTGCTAAAGCTTTTTTAGAATTAGTCCTGAGCTTTTTGACGCTTTATTTGATTTGACCGTTTTAATCAGCTGTTGGGCACAAAGAAGGAAACATTTGAAAATAAATCGTTCAGCGGCAAGGAAGTAAAAAACCCTTTAATGTGGAAGTGATACTTTTAATGCAATACGATAAAAAAATAAAACATTTTAAAACCGCAGTGTAAATTAACGCTCTTCAACTCAAAAAAATAAAATATTAAAACAACATGGCCTAATGTAACCGCACACAATTTAAATGGAAAAAACGCATTTCAAATATATACAACTTAAAAAATTAGTGGCAAAAATCAAGTCTACTAATATCTGTGGATTTTTAACAACTAAATAATATTACTTTATAAATTTTCAAGGTGCTATATAAGATAAGATTAACCATTTCCCAAAATATAAACAACAAATTAAAGCCCATCAAGGTCATCCATCACTTAAAATGAAAACTTTAAAACGACTTTTCTGTTTGCTTAGATGTTAGTGTGTCTGTCTTAAAGTCCTTTCTGGTCTTTCCTTGACTGAGGAAAAAAGAGGACGCTCCTCAGTTGAGTGACAACTGAAAGGGAGAATGGGAAAGGAGCCCAGAATTTCACGCTTTCTTTGGCTTTTAATGAATTATGACATTTTCTGGTAGAGCCCGTTTACTTTTAACGAAAGAAGTCGGGCGCGTAGGAGGAAAAAAAATGGAGGGAATGTTATCAGCTCTTTCCCTTTTCGGTGCATTTTTTTGTTTTTTATTCTTTATATTTTATTTTCTACCACTTTGCACCTGTCCCGTGAATGGCACGGCACAAAGCTAAAGGGGTTTGTGTATGTGGAGCCTACCTGAAACATTCATCAGAATGAGTGAAAAGAAATTTTACACTTAACGTGTTTCACTGCTACTTCACCGTGTTTTCCGCCCATGTGTGTGGTTGTCAGCTATGTTATTATTGCTTTCTGGTTCCCATTTTTTTATTCCATTCCAAGGGAAAATATGCACAGCAAAAAAATATACATCATTAAATGAGCTTCCGTTTCTTTGGCAGAGAATTAAATGTGTTTGATTATCAAGAGATTTCCCATCATTACATACTTTGCCATACAGCTTGATAAGTAAAACCTTTTCCTAAATTTCAAATATATCTATAAATCGTATTGTGTGGGCTGTCTTTTGCAATCTTTTTCACAGTGCATATATTTGCCTAACAGCTTCTTGTGAGTTTGGAACTCTCATTCATTCAGTCGCTCACTCACTGCAAATGCTTTCAGACGCCACAATTTGACGCGGCCTGCGTTCCGTGTCCCATGTCCCATGTCCTGAATCCCGCTGGTGGCCAGGGCAGTGTTAGTTGTCCTCCTTGGACTTGGCATTTGTCGCGTAAATCCCCTGTCCTTGCAGACCGGCCTAATCCTGCGAGGGACACTGCAAACTACAAACCAAAATAGCAGACAAGCAGAAAAAAATCCAACGTGTCCTTCCTTTTTCACCTTAGTTTGTTTTGGTTTTGTTTTCCCGGATTATTGGCAAACTCAGGCCTAGAGAAACTTTCATAACTGTCAGAAGGACGCCCATTTCCGCCCACCTGCCCACTTTTTCAGTCGCCTTTCGGTTCCTTTGCTCTGCGCCTACTTAAGCTTTTCTTTACATTTCCTTTCTACTCTTTCTCTCAAGTATTTCAAGTGTTTCTCCTTTACTTCTTCGAGTTCTGAAATATTTGCACCATGGTTTGCTTTGATGGCTTTCAATTGAAAATTGTCATTTAATGGAAAAAGTTGAGGAAAAGCTAAAAAAAGGTAAGGGAAACCCACTAAGGTCCAGGGTTAAAATAATATTATTTTGCGATGCACTTTGCAAGCTTACTTCATTGTAATTTCCGTTCATTGACATCAGTTAGATTTTGAAGTTGGCGAATATAGGTTTCATAATGTTCCCCAGAAAATACTATATTTTAGAACTATAAAATAACCAAATGGTAAGCCATATGTCTTGGTTTTTAAATTCGAAAGCACTCTTTAATATTGCAACTATTTAAAAGCCCCGGAGATTTAATTTATAAAATGCAAATTATTTATAAAACTTTGCTTGTGCGTTTTCGTTTTATACCATTGTACTACCATCAACCAAGATACTCGAAACTTTTGCTTCATTGAAATAGTTTTTCATTTACTTGCCCCTTGCTGAAATGTGCAACAAAGTCGAGAGACGAGTGGCAAGCAACACCAGAAGTAAAGAAAAATGGATGGATGAAAAAGAAAATACATAATTCAATATGAAGCTACAGTGACCCCAATAAGTATGCCACCAATGCCAGCAGTGGTCAGTCGGGTCACAGTCAAAACCACAACTGGTGCTGTTTAATGAGCAGCCCCATCAGCAGCAGCGACACACAGGATTGTGTGGGTCTGTTTGAAAGGACAGGCTAATTAGCAAAAAGTCCTTTCCCGCGCTCGTTCCCCTTTTTTTCAATCCCATTTCAATTTGTCCCATTTTTTCTTTGCAGAGTACAATAACGAGCCGAGTGGTACTGGAGCGTTGGCCGGCAGCTTCGATAAGTCGGTGCTGCAAATTTCCGACTGGCTGACTTGGGAACAAAACATGATCAAGATACAGAGCGTGCTCGTCGACGATGGCGATGCAGTGCGACTGGCCATCGAGAAGCAAGAGGTGCGTCACATGAAATACCGTACAACACACCCGCTCTGGCGCACACCCATATTCTCACCCATTTTCTCACATCATATCTCCTGTTCGCAGAAAGTCCTGCGTGAATTGAAAATGAAAAAGCCGCAGCTTAACGAACTGGTTCACACAGCGGAAGTGCTCAAAGGCGACGTAAAACGGCAGCAACTGCAGGAGAAAGGTGAGTCCTTTAAGAACTATGGGGGTCCTGAATATATTGAGATTAGTATGGCGCTCTCACGATTACGGTCGTGACTTTACTGGTGAACATCAATCTGGTGCCCTGTTCTTTTGTACCTACTATGTACGAGTATAAACATATTTGCTTTATTTTAGATTTTAAATGTGTATAAATAGACTTAAGATTTATTAGCAAACTATTTAAATCACAATGACTACTTGCCACACAACTCTGCTTTAAAGTAATTATTTCATCAAAGCATAGATGGGACCCAATTTTCATCTTGCCCATTCGTGAGTGTATTTTCGAATCTTCATTAATTTTTGAATGAAATTTTGCAAATTGGCTCACATATGGAAATTTCATTAGGCCTTGTTAGCCATTCTGTCTCCGCTGCCAAGGGGATTGCATACGGCTGATAGCTGTGCAACACGGATCCATTTCCTTTTTCGAAAACCCCCCGCTACGAAATCCAGAAATTACTTCGGTGCAAACAAATTTCCGCCGGTCGAGACAAAATGCATGCAAGTATGTGGGTAGGGGCCGAGTGGAAATGGAAAAGCGGGAAGGGAAAAGCGAGACATATGAGTTTTGTACCGAACAGCAACAGACGCCAACGGATGGCCACTTAAAATTGCTAACTCAGTCAGGGGAATGTTTTCGAAGGGGATCCGGGCGAGAAAAAAGGAGGCAGTGTGGTTAAAGGACTGTCAACATTTGCATAAAGGGGCCGTGAACCTCGGTAGCCAGTTTGTTTCAGTTTGTTTCAATTCGAAAAAGTTCTCTTTAATCTGACTGACTCAAAACAATACATTGCAATGTCACGAATAAATACTCACACAGAGACCAGAGAAGTATAAAGGTGGTTGACAAAAGAGAGTTCCGCTTGCTTGTTAAACAAATGATTGCATACTTTTAGGTCGGGGTGAGTCCTGCAGTTTGACAGCCACTGAATTAAGAGCACACGCTTTTGGAGAGCGCAGTTTCGAGAGAAAACTCTCAGTCTCATTCACTCTTCTGCTTTTCGTTGCCTTTTTCTCTGCGGAATTTTAATGTGGCAGTTGAGCAAGCGGCATGCAACATTTATGCCAGTTGACATTTAATTGACAAGCGAGGCAGCCGGCGGGGAAAATGGGAAAATATCCAGCCAGCAGGATGCTAACTGAAATATTTTCATGCTCTCTGGGCTACATTTCCAGGGGGTGTTGGGAGCTGGTGGAGCCTGATGAGCTAGGAGTTGCCTGCACTGCTTGTTACACATTATTATGATGTTTGGTTTGTCATAAACATTTGTAACTTGTCGGCCACGTTCTCTCATCTCGGCCATTTGTACGTGCATTTCTGCCTTGTTTTTTTCCTGTTATAAGTGTATGCTTGCCTCTGCGAGTGTGTATATGTGTGTGTCTGTTTGGGCCTTTTGTAATGGAGATGCCAACAGTTGCTTGCACCGAGTGTATTTTGCTTTTTGAGCTTTGCAAAGCTGTGTGTGTGCAGTTTCACATATTTTATTACTATTAAATAGGAAAAAACTCATTATAATTTTGCTCTTATTTAGGATGCATAGCTACAGTTTTCTAAAAGATTATTTAAAATATTACCCAATATTACAAGAAGCCTATTTAGTATCATTCTGATTTTTGTACTTATGTGTTTTTAAATTGGGGTTATTTACAATTACATCTATTATAATTAATTTGAATACTTAATTTTTTGTATTTGAGTTTACTTATCTACAGAATAGATGGAGTAATATAGTAATATAGAGTATTTTCCAGTTGTTGGATGTTTCAAAGTTGCCTCCACCTAAGTTTGGCTAAGAGCCAAGCTAAAAATATGACCATTGGGGCAGCATTGTATTTCAATTTGCTTTTCAAACAACGTTTAGGATTTCCACGAAAAACTGTTCGCAGCCAGGCCTAGTTTATTATCTGTAAAAGTGGTTGGAAATGAAGCAAAGAGCTCCAATTAATTACGTATTTCGTAAAGTGGGGCTTAATTAAACTATTATTCATTATCTCGGCGGTTTGTCTCTTTCCTTTTTCTCCGTCTAGCTGCACCTTATTTTCGCTTCTCCTTCCCTTCTTTTTAGGGCCAGAAGTCGCACAAACTTTTCGCCAACCCAAATGACCCCAAAGTCCTTATCATAAATAAAATTCCCCGCCCCCCCGGATGGGGGCGGACGAATAGGTGTACGTGTGTGTGTGTGCGTTGAGGTTGGCTCGTAAATCTGTCTTTGACATGCAATTTCAGTGCAGCGGCTGTTGCTGCAACTTGGCCAACAACTGCCGCAACAGTTCAACACCAACAACCCAGCTGCGAGCATACTATCTGAAAGGACAACGCACTCAGCTGGCCAAGCACAGGCTCAGTGACGACCCACCCACATTATGACCCGCTTCCCCCTTTCTCGCGCCCAAATTGCCTTTAATTGCAGCCTTTCGCCTCGCAAACGCCTTCAACTTCACAGACCACCCACCCCAGACCCCTTCCTTGTTTTGGCGCTCCACACGCCCGCTTCACGCCATTACACGCTTTAATAGGCATGCCTCTCTTGTACCGCCCATCCCTCAAATAAGGCAGTTCACCCCCTCCTTCGCATTCGCAAAAACCCTTCCTTATCCAAAGTTGGTTCTCCCCCAGTCGAGCGCTTTCTTTTCAATGGTTTGGCATAGCTTCCTGGCATGTGTCTGCGCTTTCAAGAAGTTCGTTGCTTTTGCTACTCTGCTTTAAAGTGCAAGCTCCCTCAGCTCGTACAGTCGAAAAAAGTTGTTTGAAAAATAAAGATGAATTTACTAATTGACTTTTGGAAGTGGTAATGATTACACCATTTCGATAATAAAATATTACTGGCATTAACATGAAAATACAAAATACAAGGCTTTACTTGCATATAATATGTAATAATATATAATATTAAATTAAAATATTTTGTAAATGTATAGTATGTTGAAAAGCCATTCTCAATCAGTAACTTTCTAAACTGCCGGGAATTAGGAACCTTTACTGTATATTAAAAAGTCATACCATATAAATTTAAAAGAGAATAATATCACATCTTTGTTGCTATATTTTAAAGATGTGGGCTTTAAGAGCTAATAATAAGTAGCTCAAATAGTTGAGTGTGGCCACTAATATTCATCATTAATATTTATTTCTCTTTGAGTACTTATTAATTAGGTTGAGGGTATTCAAAGTCGCCATCCGCTGAGTTCGCCTTTCCGCGTCTTGTTTCTTTTCTTAATTACTCGAAAAAGTGAAGTGAAACAGAGCCTCTCCTATGGCTGCTTAACCTCAGACCTTTATGACACAAAGGCACCCGGTACGCCCTATTTTCCACGCTCGTTCGAGGGATTTAAGTAAGCATTAAGTGAAATTATTGTCATGGTTGTTAGACTTTTAGCTCCGGCTTTTGAGCGTTTTTAGCCTTTCAACCCTGTAAGTTATTTTCGCTAAAATAGTTTTGCGAACGAACAAATTTTTTTGGGCAACGAAAGTATGCGTAAAATTTATCTAAACATTGCAGGTTATAGGTGCTTCGGGGAAACTTTTAAAAAGTGTGTTCGGGTGCGGGTGCGTGTGTGCCATTGTTTATTTGTGCGTGTTTGTCTGTGTTTGTGTCACCCTGAATGCCTTTGGGTGTCCTGGCACATCTTGCCCAGACTGCTCTTGGGGCGCAGCCAAGTTGTGTGCTCCTCTTTCAGCTGCAGAAAAATTAAATTCCAGTTCCCTACTGCAAACTGGGAAGGATAAAGGATGCGAGCGGAGAAAAAGGTGTGGACCCCATGCACTCACTCATTACGCAAATTGTCCTGGGCCAACAAAACCGACTACGTGTCCTGGACACGGACCTGGACTTCTCCTTCTCAGTCTGTTTCTGTTTTTTCCTCTGGGCATCTCATATGACCGAAATGTCACTAACAATTTTCTTTGTCTAATGAATTTTAATTAAATTCATTAAAAGCTTACACTGCGTCCCAAAGGGTAAAACAATGAAGTTGAGGCCCCTTCAGTCTCCTCAATGTGGCACTAAATGTGCATTTAAACAAAAATTTAAATGAAAATTTATTTTTAATTTACAATTGTTTCCTTTTAAGAACATAAATGGAAATCTAATTTGCATTCAACTCAAATATTTTTCTGCAATCTCGGTAACGACCTTTGAACTAATTCTGCAGCTAGTTTCTTGGCCCACAATCCCATTAATGGCTTTCTTATCACCCGACATCCACCGCCACCGCCACCCTTCATTTTCCTTTCAGTTTTTCTTCAACTAATTAAGGCCAATGCACACCAAGCATTTTTCCCGACTGCGCAACCCATAAAAGAAAATCTACATCTAAGACCACAATAACATAAACATCAAATTCCATCAATGGCACAACGAACCGCTCAATCCCCTTGCCTTCCGTCCCTCTCCGCCCGAGTATCTCGCTCTCTTTCGTGCGGAGGGTGCTGCCGCAAGCCTGTGCAAAAATAATCCTTATCAGTTGTCAAGGTTCAGAGACGTACGCACAACATGTGGCAGGAAGGTTGAATGTCTTCCGGCTAAATCGCATATCCATGCGCATGCTCCCCACGGAACCCTAGCAAAACAAATGCCACTGGATCCGGAGAGCAGCCGGATCGGAGCATAAAACTGACGGAATGCCGGTGAACCCAATATACACAGAGAGCATCGCGGAACTCGGGAGAAAGTTTGGTTGGGAAAGTTGCAAGGGTGGTGGGTGTGAGCACTGTGGGAAAAAACAACAATTGGCTAAGAATCCGAACACTATATCAAAAAAATAGATTTAATGCATTACTCAGATATCTAATTCTAAACCATAGGGAACGCTATGGTCGAGTTCCCCGACTACCAGATACCCTCGTACTCCTGTACGAGTAACGGGTGTAAAGATGTTCTGTAAATGATTTATATTTTTCATAGCAGTGGAAAACAGGAATACCTTGCTGAAGTGTCAGCAGCCTAGTACATTTTTTCCAGTGCATTGCTAGTAAACTCGCTTTGGGGTTGCTCTGTCACCCACCTACCCCCTCATCACCCCACACCCCTCGCCCCACCAGAGCGCTCCCCTTTTGGCCGCTCACCTTTTGTTTACCCATTTGGGGGTTGCTGGTCGGGTGATTGCCGCTCTTTTGGAGAGCTCGACAAAAAGCGGCTCCGTGTTGAAATTACGCCGTGACTTTCGCTCTCTCTCTCTTTCTTTCTCTCCCTCTGTTTCTCTTTTTTGTCCGCTTTGTGCGCTTTGGGGGTCCGTTGTTCTGCGAGCAGGCCGTCAGGACATTCGTTGGCTCTGACTACGTACAAACGGTTGTGAAACTCCTCCATAGCCATATCCATATCCATATCCGTACCCATTCCATGTAGTCCCGTTGAGCCATTCACGTTTTCTGTGCATGGTGCGCGTCGCGTAAGAGCTTCCTATAAAAATAACAAGAAGAATTTAAGTGTAAATGCAACATATTCTGGCACAACTAGCGAACCAATTGAGTGTGTGTGTGTGTGTGTGTGTGCAAGAGTTTTAGTGGGGCTAACAAGCCCAAAGCCAAGCAAAGTCAAACCACAAAACGGCATTTAAAGTTTTGTGTCTGCGGCGGCTTATAGCCTTGCCCTGCTCCCCTCTCGCTCGCTCGCTCACTCTAACCTTCTCGCTCTCTCTCCGCCGTATTTGTAAATCAATAAACGTGAGGGTGGCAAAAAGCCGCAAAATGTTGTTCAACAAAAAAGGGAAAAGCGTCCTGTGAAAAAAAATAACGAAAACGATGTGAAAATCGCAGGCAAAATAAACAATACTTGTTATTTATTCAAATAAATGAGTCAAGAATGAATAAATGGAAAAATCCGCGAAAATACAATAATTCATTAATTTCACTCAAAATTCTTCTAAACCAAAAATTCAAAAATTACGAGTCCATAACACATAAACCAATAATATTATTATTGTTGGATTCAGTCCAGTGCCTACACCTACTAAGTACAAAAATTCATATAATTATTTATCCCGAATTAAAGAATTTAATCCACATTGCTATTAAACGCTTATATAAATTACAAAAAGCTATTTACAAGCCCATCATAAACCCATAGAAATTAATTATAGAAAAATATGAAATTCCATTACAAATGAATAATCAAATAGGATAAACAAGAGCGGAAAAAATACCCTACACTCACGAAATCATCCGCAATTTGCATATAAATATTCAATAAACCAACTTTATGCGAAACAAAAAGCAGACGAACAACAAATGGATAAATAAAGTGGGCGTGTTTCCGATGGCGGTGGTTTTTGCTTTTGCTGTTGTTGCCCACATCATAGCGAGAAATGAATGTGTTTCAATAAATTACACGGAACGAGCCTGAAGAGCAGCAAAAAAATGTGAAGCATAACTTAAGGCGTGCGAGCGCGTTTCTGAGTGTGTGTGCGCACGAGTGTGCTTGAGCGTACGTGTGTGTGTGCGTCTAGGAATTCATTGGAGTCCACTCCATGCGAAGCACAAAAACAGCAACGCTTGCGAAAAGAAGCGAATAGAAAGCATAGAAAAATGAAACAACGAGGCTTGTAGCTCCTCCAATGCCAAAAATCAACAAGGACTAAAACAATAAAACGAAAACTACTGCAACAAGCAGCGCAACAACTGCACTGACAGAAATTACTCTCGAATGAGGATTAATTTCGCATTTTTATTTAATGAATTCATTATTTGCTAAGTATTTGTTGAAGTATAAAACTATTCATTTTCATACTTCTAGAAATCTTCGTCTTCGTATCAGTTTTCTGCTTCCACTAATTTAATGCCTTAACGCCGTTTTACTTGATTTCAAATTAAATGCACTATTAGACTGCAGAGCAATTTTGTTGAGAGATAAAACGGTTTACCCTCCTGAGAAACGTCCATTGAATCCTGAGCATATTTGTGTATCCTATAAACTACTCCCGCCACGGCAGAAACTTTAACCACGGAAACTTATAAAATAACTTGAGCAACAAATACAAGGATATTTTATCAACAAGGGCCACAACTGAACTCAGAACTTGATTGCATACTTTAGGCGGAGCAGTCAAACATTTCATACGCCTGTATCGCCCGCATCTCATGGCAGAAAACGTGTCTTGTATAAAAATAGTTTATCTATCTGGTCCCAGCAAGTCCCAACCACCGGCCCCATTTCGAAGCCACACCTCCCCAACGCAGAGCACCGAAGTTTCATCGCATGGCATGCTTACTAGCTATTTATAAGCAAATTTTCCCAAGTCTCAGCTGAAAACTTAAAATGAGAAATTGTCGGAATTGTCTGGACGTTGAGAGTAAAGCCGCTTGCTGGGGAAAATATGATTAATGATTGGTGGGGCCTAGAACAATGGATGTGTCAATCGAGTGTCGTGGAAAAATTGCTCTCATTATCGAAGCCATTATTGCGTTATTAGGAATAGCTAGGAAATAGAAAAGCCAACAAAGGTGGAAGGAGACGGGGATGGGGCAAATGGGTATTGAATTTATTGAACCTTATTTGTGAAGGGCCGGCAAAACGTATTTGTTATTGGGATAATCAAGTTGGTTGTCGACCGAATGTAGAGCAAATTGTCGATTTGAGGAATTATATATATTTAATTCATGGGTTTTGTATGCAGTTGATAGATATCAGGTTGATGACATAGGCATATCAAATAACCATTAGTAATTTACTTCTGGTATTAATTTGCAACTATAAAAAACTTGAACAATTTATTGTAACTGAAAACAATTTCAAAACGTCTACAAAATGGAGCCTTCAACTGTTTTTCGTACTTAATATCGGATAGCTGGCATATTTTATTTACTTTCCGGACAAATCAGCAATCTGCCAGAAGTTTTTGACTATCCACTTCCATTAGTTGTCATTTCACAGCCCGCTAATCCGCTTTACATAACTTTCTGCAAAAGCCTCCAGCTAATTGAGTGCAATTGTGAGGAAGTCGAAAAAGGGAGCAAAGAAACTTTCTCCAGCTGCGAGTGAAGTTTTAAATAATCAACTTTTGTCATAAATTAAATAGATCTGGCGACGGATGCATAATCAAGGAGCCAGCAGGCGCGGCTGTAAAAATTACGGCGAGAAAGCTATTAACTGTGAGTCGTTGACGGAAGGAAGGAAAGACTCTGGAACGTTCAGTTGCCAGGAGGGGTCGTCAGGATAATAGTTTTTAGTCCTGGCACTGGCACAGCCACTGCCTCTGCTGCTGCAATGACAGCCAGTTGAATTGGGTTGAATATGCAACAGAGGCACACGGGCAACAAAAGAATCACAAGTGGAAACTGAAAATGCCCCGTATGCCAAATGGCCATCGTCCCGACATTGTTGTCTGCACTTGTTCGTCGGTGTGCCAGCGTCTGTGTTTGTGTCTGTGGCAAAAGTTAAATGCACCTGCCACCAAGGAAGTGCCTGGATGGGCTTTTCCGCAGGAGGAGAAACCGGACGGGGGCCTGGGTATCACAATAAAGCGCACTACATGTCTGCGTTTGCGTTGTTGCAGGTGCCAAAAGTTAAATGCAGCAGGGCTGACTTCGAAATGCGTGAAAACATTGCCAGCAGCTCCCCGATTTCGTATGCGGAACGGCCAGCCAAGAAAAATGCAGTAGACACTCGATAGGATTGAAATATGAAATATTAGAAAGGCATTGGTGCCGCATTTCCTTGAAATTTTCTTTAATGGTATTCAAAAGTATAATTTAGAATATGACAATTCAGAATGTTCTTACAATCGACAAGCATTGCTAAGAAACGTTTAAGATCAATAGAATAAATACCTACCATTATAGTAATATTAAAAATTCGCCTTCTTCCTCGAGATACAGGAAAGTGTGGCCAACTTAATTTGCCCCATTCAAAAACCCGGACGCCTAACGAAAACATTTTGAAAATGGTTTTCGCTCTAGGCTTGTTTCTTAAAAATCTAATATGTGCATCGTATTCAACCACATTCGTTTGAGTCTTAAATATGTAATTTAATAGTAATATAATTTTTTAGCTTAGAAAATATAAAATTTAAAGTTATGTAAGCATCAGAAGTACCACATTTTATTGTAAGATAGTGTTCGCATTAGTTGGCGTCCACTGTTCGTTTATGCGGACAAAGCACGTAACGCCAAGAAGTATGCAACGTGAAACAGCCGGCGCAGGAAAATGCGCAAAGTGTGGTGAAAATCAAGAATTGAATGTGTGTGAGTGCGGTGAAGAGAGAAAGCTGCGAAGATGGCGCGAATGAAGTGCGAATTTAAGAGCTTTATTCGCACTCTCTTTTGTTTGCTTTGCTCTTTGTAGTATTTACTTGTGGTAGTTGGTTGTGTTAAGTTTCCGGCACGTTTTATAAACAAACTCAAATCTAAAAGAGAGCAAACAAGTGAGAGAAACAGCGAGTGAGAGAGAGATAGGTGGAGCTAATGTTTACCATTAACATTCAACGTTTTACCAATGTCAACAGTACCGCTTTTTTATACGCTTTTTTATAAAATTTATTCCGGCTTTAACTGAGTGAAGAGCTACTGGCCAATCGAACATTTCAACGCATATAATGCGCAGCGTGATAATGCAAATCAAGTGAAGTGTTAAAAGCTTGAAAACCCAACAACAGCAAATATATAACATAAAAACACGGGAAAATCCTTTAAACGCACAAGGCTGTGAGGAGGTGTGGAAATCGATATGACTGCCAAACCACCGCCCCCAATCCCGGCCACTTTGGGTGGCGATGATTCCGGCTCACATGCACCGAAACTCGCACCCGAGATACCTCGCATTAACTCGGAATTGGCAGCCCAGGCGGCACTCAGGGGACAGCAATTGCTGAGGAAGCAGGGATCACAGGAGCAGCAGTCGATAAACACGCTGCCTGCCCACAAAACCGGTGCCCCGCCCCCCTTGCCACCCACCCAAAGTCGTCCTGTCCCGGCGATTCCCGCCAGGGGCGCCAGCGATCGTGCGGCACCGCCGGAAATACCACCCAAACGGCACAGCCTGAAGAGCATGCCCGATGGACAGCCGATGATGGTGCCGGGACTACCGCCAACCATGAGGCAACCACCGCCGCTGCCCAGGAAACCCGCTTCCACTCAGAGCTCGGCTCAGAACTCAGCACAAAGCTCCCCATTGGCGGGCATGAAGTTCAAGGATAAACCGCCGCCACCCCCCGAAAAACATTCAACTCTTTCCGCGGAGGGAATGGCCGCACGGCGGTGTTCGAACCCCTTTGAAATGCCACCACCACCGCCGCCACTGGTCCTCCAATCCGCCGTGGCGGCCCTCAGCGAACAGAGCTCCAAGAATGGTCTGAATCCCGTACCCTCGCCAGCGCCCACAAGAGCCAGTGAGGCGAAAAAGATCAACCAGCGATCGATTGCATCGCCCACAGAGGAGTTCGGATCGGAGGATGCACTGCGAGGAATTGAGAGTGGCTTGCGCAACATGGAACGGGCCATGCAGGAGCAAATGAATCTGAGGAGCATGGAGGCTGCGGTCCAAAACAATTTCGATTTAAGCTTTAAGGCTAGCTTAGCGGCAGGTGCTCGACATCTGGGCGGTGGTTCGGTGAATCTCAGAACGGCCAACTACGAAAGAAACCTATCCTTGGACGAAGGACGAGCAGGTGACTCGCGACAATCCCTGGAGGAACTGAAACAACTGAGGGCCCAGGCCCAGCAGCAATCCCTGCTCAATAATTCCTCCTCATCAAGCTCCAATTCCCAGGTGGAGCAATCCATGCGTTCCACCATTGAGCACCACATGCGCTCCCTGGATCGCAACTTACCACTGGAGCTGCAATATAGTCGCCATCGCTTTCAGAACAATTTGAATGCCGTGGCCGCTGCCGCTGCTGCAGGTGGTGCTGGTGGTGGTGGTGTTGGCAATTCGTCCACCGGAAATGCGGTGGCAAATTCCGCAACTTCCGGCTCGCAGCAAACACCAATGCCGCTGAGCAGCGAGTTTCGCGAGCAGATCCGCCAGCAGTTGTTGGGCAACATACCGCCACAGGTGGTCCACAATATGGGCCAATCACCGGGTTCCGCTGCCGCCGCCGCCTTGCTGCAACATCAGGCGCAGTCGCGGGCCGCCGCTGCCGCTGCTGCTGCGGCCGCTGCAGCTGCTGCCGCTCAAGTGTCCGCCGGAAGTGGGGCTCTTTCGCGGGAGGAGCTGCGCATGCGCAGAAGGTCCTCGCACGACGAAACCCAGCTCACACAGAACTCAAGCGGTGGCATTCAGGGTAAGGTTTCAATATGGGACTTTCCCACTCCTGCCTTTTCACTTCTCCCAGAAACGTTTACCAACCAAATTCACATAAACACTACACAAAATGGGATTTTTAACTTAAATAATTACATAGGCATACCAGATTTTGTATAGAGCATAAGAGAGCAATCCCAAAAAAAAACCGATACGTAAACACCAAAATCTTTATAGCGAGTTTATATATGTTAAACTTATCAATATAATATTTGGCTGTTATTTTAATATTTATAAAGGGGATAACTTCCTTTCTTACGAAAATATGTTGGTGATTTTATTTTAATCTTAAACCCATTTGGATTATTTTTGAATACCTCCTACTCTTTCTGTACGATTGCTTAATTTTTTTATTTCTTCTCGATCCTTGACTTTGTAGAACTGAAACAGTTTTCCCTAGCCCCGCACTGTTCAGCGGACTTAGATTATATGCGTTGCTGTCTGAAAGGTAACCAAACCGAAGGATATAGCTAGTGTGTTTGTGTTGTCACTTAACCCCAACCTGCCTCCCGCACAGGGCTGAAGCTTAACCCATAACAGCACACACACGACCCCGAGCCAGCCTGCTGACAAAGCAAACTGCTAACTATAGTTATTATACCTACTAAATTGCATGGCTGGGCAATAAACCAAAGAGAACTGTGACAACCTCTGGCTAATCTTTGTTTACTATTGACATTTAATATGGTTTTATTTAACTATAACAGAGCAGATTTAAATATATAATAAATAAAGAATAAATAATAAATATTTAATTGTTCAACAGTGACCCGATTGCGAGAACACTGGGATGAGACGTCACAATGTGTCCTGCAGCGAGCTGCCCAACTCAAAAACATGCTGAGCGACTCCCAGCGGTAGGTTTTCACACCTCTTAACCGCCGACCGACCACTTAACCCCCTGTCACCATTTCAAATTAACCGCAGGTTTGAGGCCAAGCGCCTGGAGCTCGAGAAATGGCTGGCCCGCATGGAGCAGCGTGCCGAGCGAATGGGAACCATCGCCACCACAGCCGACATCCTGGAGGCCCAGCAGAAGGAGCAGAAGGTATGTGGTGGTAACTGCCATCAAAACTGTGTATTTCTCACACCCACTCTTATTTCCTTGGCAGTCCTTCCATGCGGAGTTGCACCAGAACAAGCAGCACTTCGACATCTTCAACGAGCTTACCCAGAAACTGATTGCTGTCTATCCCAATGATGATACCACCAGGATCAAGAAGATGACGGAGGTCATCAATCAACGGTGAGTCAACTGAAATAGGTGGAAGGAAGTGGATAGATTTCTGGGGGTAATCGATAGTTATATGGGAATTTGTGAGGTAAAAATTCGTTGAATTTCAATTATATGTAACCTTTCTAACCGATTTTTCTCCTAATTGTCAGATATGCTAACTTAAACAACGGAGTCATCAATCGCGGCAAGCAACTGCATGCAGCGGTGCATAGTCTTCAGTCTTTCGATCGAGCCATGGATCAGGTAAGATTCATCATTACAAACCATATTAAAGACATCATTTTAATGTGTTATACCCCCTTGGCAGTTCCTTGCTTTTCTTTCGGAAACGGAAACACTTTGCGAAAACGCGGAGTCTGACATTGAACGCAATCCATTAATGTTCAAGGTAAGTGTGCAACTTCATCGTTCGCCGACCTAATCTCTGGAATCGTTTAAATATACCCTGCTGCTGACATAATGATATATTTGCTCTGCAACAATTGAAAGACACTTGAAAGATTTATTCAGTGTATAAAGGGCAATCTCCTTTCCGTGGAAAGTTCATTGCCTTTCGCTTTTGTTGGTTTTCCCTCTGCGAATTAACTGCGTAAGATGATGAGCTGTCATGGGAAGCAGTGATGCGAAATAAAGGGAATTTCTTATGTGAATATGAAGAAATTATTCAATATTTAATAGACAACATGCCCAAGATAAATCTTCTTAGAGAGTACATACCCACTGAAAGAATGAATTTATGAATAGTCCAACTTTTTAGGCAGATAAATGCCTCCTTATAAACATTTTTATTCGCCGCTGTAACCATGTTATTGAACTTTAAATTATGTTCGATCAATTCCCTTTGGTCTTTCCTAAAAAGTTTTCTTTCAATTCCCTGTATTCCCCTTATCTATTTCGATAAGCGGAAACAATTAACCGCTTTAATTTACTGTAGCCGATCAAGGGCTTAGTTTGAACCACTTGAACTGGCCCATTATGAGCCCAATCCGTACACAAATTCGACTCCAAAGCGGAACCGTACAAAGTATTCCACTCGGAGCACTCAGTGTCTCGATTGCAGTTGCAATCAGAATTGGCATTGTGGCCACAAATGAGTTCTGCCCACTTGCTGGCTGCACTTATCAGTGACACTCATCTGGGAGCGGTTTCCCCACCCATTGGTCTAGCGATTTCCCTATTTTCCGACCCTGCCCCTTTTGGCACCACTCTCAATATTCTCGAGTGTTCGGTGTGGCGCGCGCTTCTCAAGTGATGTTGCGCGTCTGTTTGTTTGTTTATTTGAATGGCTGGAGAGGGAGGGGTGGGCGAGAAAATGGGTGGGGGCGTGGCGTCATCACTAGCCCCATTTTCATTGTTTTGTGCGCCTGCCTTTTTGTTTTAATTACATTCGCCTATTTAAGATAATTATTTTAAGGCGCTTTTCTTTTCCATATTCGCGGCTTTGTCTGCAGCATTGAGCTTTTTGGTTCTTTTTTTCTCCTCTTCTCTATTCAATTACCATTATTTTATTATTGCCATTGTTAATGGTTCAATTGTACATTTTTGCGATAGGAGGTTTAGGATTTGAAGAGGTTACGATAAGCGATTTGCAAATGGTTTTTTTTATAGCTAACCGTACTCTTAAAACTATATTTCTTTTGTTAGTTTGGGAGTTTATAATATGTTTTTTAAAGAAGTGTATACTATATTTATGTATAAAAATTAACTTCGTCCCCAATTTGGTACATAGCATATTCTTAGAAAACTTAAAGTTTTTGAAAATTATTCAAACATCCGATTCCCTTAAAAAGCTTTCATTGAAAGCTTTTATATGGGCTAAAATATATAATTCCAGGACACGGATTGTTCCCATTATTATTCAGTTCCTCAACAAAATATTCAATGCGCAGACGCATTTCTGATTTAAGGCTCAATCAGCAAAACATTATTTATGTTGGTTATATGGGGAAGAAAAAGTCTCCACTTTTTTAGTTTTTCCCTCTTTCCCTTAATAATTTATATTTAAGATGGTCATATAATTTGTTAAAGTATAACTATGGGATATTAATAAAAAGGTGGTAAAAATAGGAAAAATTTAATAATTATATGAGACAATTTCATTTATTTTAAATGAAGAAGTTCTTTTCTCTATGTACGGGTTTTCATAAGTCGGTTATGTGTATAGTGCTTTGTTTTTGTTTATTTTGCCGGCAGGTAATAACGGTATCAACCGGCTGATTTTCGCTCTCCCAGCTGGCAAAGAGTCTCTCACAAGTCTCTCCGGGTCTCCAAAATCATTTCAGTCCGCTCTGTTGTCGTTTTGCCTCTCTGTTGTTGTTATTATATCGGAAAATTTCCGACTCCCACATGTGGAAAAGGCGACCATTCGGACCCGAAGTTCGCTGTCGATGCCGATAGAACGCCGAACTTTGGCTATTTCGGATTCCATTCCGGATACTCGCTACCTCTGCCGCCGCCTCAGTCGGCGTCGCTGCTGCCGTCGACTGTGGATGCTGGCGTCGAGTTTTCAGTTTCGGATTTCAGTTCGTGCTTTGAGATGCGCCCGGTCGCGCGTGTTTAACGGAAAACGCCAAACGTCAAAACTCTTTTTTAACCGGTTCCGATTTGGAGTGAACATTACCAGTTAGTTCGCTGCCCAAAATTGAATAAAATGTAAAGAGGAGTAATAAGAAATTTCAAAAATTAAAATTAAAAGTAAAAGGATAATTTAAAAGTTGTTAGAAAAAGATCAAGGATTAAAAGGAATATGGCTTAACATACGTTGCCTACTTTGAGGCGTGCATTGCACTTTCTCCAACACACGCAAACACTCGCACTCACACACACAGAGCCATAACAGCACTGCACACTTGCAAATTGAATTCGCCATGCAACAATTAAACACAAATCTCGGCTCAAAGCAAATGGCGGAAAAGGCGTCACAGCCGTCGCCATTTTGTATGGCAGTGTGGGTGTGTGGGGGCGTGTGTGTGTGCGTGTTAGCGAGTGCATGTGCATTTGCCTGTGTTTGTGTGTGAGCCTGTGCATTTTAAAGTGAGATGTGCATTAATTATGCACACATATTTCACTCAACCACACATACAATGACCCTGTGCCTGTGTGCGCTTCCCGCAAAGTGAAATTGAAATTTTATGTGCAATTTATGAAAATTCAACTCGCAGGCAATTATAATCGCCTTAAGAATTGTTACAGTGCCAATTAAATCTACCGAAAAATCCGTGCAATAGACAAATGGAATAACAAAATAAAAGCAAAAAGAGCTTAACCTGTATAATGCCCTACATAATGCCCAAAATGTCGAAAAGTGTGTTTGATTCAAAAATTGTGGAAAGTGTAAACAAATTTCTTAGGGGCTTTTATAGGCGATTTTTTTCAATTAGACTTCAACAATTTCACTTTACCTAACTAAGTTTGAATGAATATGAAACAAAAATTAAATTAAGGCGTCTTACCGAATCCGTATTGAAATAAAATTCTACCATATTTGAAGTTCTTTTTCTAAATTTTCAAATCGACAATGACGCTGCTTTCAATAATCGCTTATGCTAGGCATGTAGATTACCTAACAATTTACCACATGCTCCAAAGTACAGCAACTTGCACAATAGCATACAAATAAAGATAACTAAATTGTCATAGTTTATTATCATCTCGACAAAGTCTTCAGGTGTCATTCGTATTTTTTGTGCTCTAACTCAGCCTTAGCCCAGATAATTATCTTCTTCAAAGTCTCAAGCCTTTCGAGTACTCTTCAGAATATCGCAGCTTACACAGAAGCTGGAAGACATAGTAATCTTGAAAAACTTTTAATTTTCGTTGGGGGACTCGAAGGGCCGACCACATAAGATCCAAGACGTGTTAACACGATTTAGCATAGAAAAACAAGATTATTGGGTGGGGGAAAGGCGAAAGCCGATTATTTATCAAATGACAACACAATCGAGCGTGTCGCGAGTCGGGGAGATGCTCATTCATATTAAGATTTCCACACTTTTAAGGCGCAGAGCCCCCGGAAAACCAGACTCTGGGTGTGGGAGACGACATTGGTCAACACTCAGCTCAAACTCAGGCCAAACAACAAATGTCAACCCGCCGATTCCGAATGCTTGTCAAGTCTCTTTATTTCTTCTGGCCGTGTGGGGCATGGGATTTTACCTGTTGAGACCCAGAAAACCAAAGCAGAAACAAAAGCAGCGGCATCTGAGAGACAAGTAACAAAAAACCAAAAAGGTACAAAAACAAGTTCACAACAAATAACGACGGAATGCGTAGGCTTTGCAGTTTGTGTGCTAGAAGCACTTGAAGTTGTCTGACCGATTGTCTGAAGCGTTTGTTGATGTTGATGTTGCGTGGGTTCCTCGAAAAGTAGTTTGATTAGTGGCGCAACTCTTCATTTTGGCCGGCAGCTTTTCGACCATTAATTGTCTATTTAGTTATAGGTTATAATCAGCGAATCGGATTTCCTCGCCGCTTGTAGGCTAAATTCAAAACAGTTTTCACAATTGTGTATACGCTTTATTAAATACGTATTTAGGTTTGTTGCTTTCTCGATGAATATTGAAATGCAACCTATTAGGCACACTCTATTAAAGTAAGTGGGAGTTTATTATGTGCTTTAATCGTAGTCTCTCAACTTTTTTTTAAAAGAAAGAAAAATGTTTTTATAAATACGTTATATAAATTATCTGGCTAAAGAATTGTTCTTAATCATCTTAATTTAAAATTATTGGTGAAAACTAGTAAACCATTCCAATATAAAAAGTTTTGATTTACCGAACTCCTTGAAAACTACAACACGTTCTACAAATTCCCAATTTTAAATTTGTTAAAAGCCCAATTCCATAAAAATTATTATGGAGATGTCAAAAAAGTCAACCGCTTAAAAATGCTGGCTGCATTAGGAACACTCCAAACTTTAATGATCGCCCGACCGGCCAGAAATGAAAAACTCCCGGATCCCGAAAAACCCAGCCAACGAGAACACGTAAACTAACAACTATAACAACACATGCCCGCAGCACAATTGAAGTGCACTTTGTTAGACCAATTAATTTACATTTCCGCGCAAAGCGTGGCCAAAAAATGAAAGCCGGGGAAAGAACGTGATGTGTGGGGGCAAACAAATGCAAAGCGAAGGGCGGAGAAAAAGTTTACATAGAAACAAAAATAAAAAAGGGGCGGAGTTCCACTTGAGGGCAAGGCAATGGTCCTTGACTTGGACGTTGAACGCCGACGATTGACCAGGATTTGCTGGTCCTGTTTGTTGTTTGTCCTGTTTCCCTTTTTTTCGTTTGCCATTCCCACGGACAGGATTGACCACAGCATGCGGATGTGTGCGCGATGGTTAGTCCTGATGAGTACCGTGGACCTAAATCCACTGTAGCCATTTTCGAGTGGCTCTTGTCAGCTGGTAGTTGCGAGGAATCGGGGAAAAGGAATCATCAGTGTTGCAGCATACTTTCGAGCCTCGCCGGGATCAGCGAATCGTGAAAATGAGGGTACACTTGGTACACTTGGAATGGGCCAAAGACACGGTTGACTTGGGATTGATAAGCTGCATTTTGCAGTTTTTTAGGAAATATTTCATAACCATATTTATTTCGTACTTCTTTATGCAAGGGTAACTTGATTGCATTTTATTTACACATCTTCATTAGACCAAGCTTTATTTTGTAAATTGGTGAAAGCAAAGTAGATAATTTTCAATCACGCCCATTAATTTCTCTTTAATTCATAAAAATATGTGTGAATTGAGTGGTGTTCTTAAAGGAACGCACGGAACACTTCTAAAATAACGTAGGTCATAAATAATAAATACATGTTTCGCGTCTCGACTTTACAAACCACTCCACCTCGCATATCTCAGAATCAGGCATCCAATTTCGTGTGTAAATTCCGCAAGGATACTTGTAGCATTCCACCGCCCATTTCTCTTGCATGGTAGATAAAGTTATTTGTCAGTGCCATCTGCAAGAGACCCACCAAAGATTACAACTTCACTTTGACTATAATTGCTTGAACGTGGCACTAGTTCCGTCCCATTCTGAAGGACTCTCTTTATCCTGCTCAGCATTTCCGGTGCGGCAACTGCGAGGTTCATGCAAGTCTGCTCTCCTTTGGCTGTCTTTTATTTTACGTTTTTCTATATTTTTTCATTCTCGTGTTATTGCATTTAATTTGTGCCAGTGTTGGGCTGACTGCTTCCTGTTTGCTTCAAGCAAAAAAAAAAAAAAAATAAGAGCGGGTGGAAAATGGGGATAGGAATGTGGGAAAACTGCAGACGCCGCACAGACACTGTGACATGTTTGCAGGGTTTGTATGGCTCTATGTGTGCGGGTGCCTCTAGAAATGATAACTCGCGGCCAAACATGCGATAAAAACAACAACATCAAGGAGATATTTGTGAAAAAACGACAAAAAATGAGAAGTACTACAAAAAATGGAGGGGAAGCGGTGGGGGCCTGTGAAAAAAGAGTTGCCAACGAAATTAAATGCGAACTTTATGCAGCTGGAAATGCAGAAACCGAGGTAGACATAATACAGCACAAAATATGCTCCGGCTCTTTCTATTTTTGTAACCCATCTCTTTCGCTCGCGGACATTTTGTCTAGCACTTGCATACTTTTGTGTTGAAGTCCTTCCTCCCCTCTAAGTGTGTGTGTGTGTGTGAGTTTGCGCTTTCAATTCCATTTCCACTTCATTCGTTACTGTTTTGCAATGTTAACTACATTTTCGCATGTTCTCAGCGCTCACACTAAATGTTATTTATTCTGCTTTGCCACCGCATTTCCCGACGCTTTTCCGCACCCTTTTCATTCTCTAGGTTCTATTGTAACTTTTTTCGCCAGGTCTTTTATATCTTTGTCCTTTTGCGAAAAAATATATGAGAATTATGTGCATATTAAAAATGCATTATCATTTGTGGAAAAACTCAGTATGGGCGGAATTAAAAGCGCGTTTCACAAGGGTTCTGTTTTTGGGCCTTAACTTAGTTTTGGATGTTTTGAAGGACAGTTTTAAGATGGCTTACAATGAGTGATGATGGCTTAGTTAATGAGAAAATAATTTGCTTTTAGTTAACTTACGCTCCTTTTTTTGGCCTCAAAAGCGGATTGCTTACGTAGTAACTGACTTGGCCAACAATTTACGATCAAATAATTCAATTCGATTGGTTGACCACACAAGAACATTATGCATTTTTGGCTTGGTCTACAATTGGTTCATTCAAAATTAGCACCTCTGTACATTTGTTTATGTGCAGTGCCATCAATCCGAGAATTTGCATTCCCATCAACATTTGGCTTGGAAGCTCCACCAAAAAATACGTTGCAAGAAATAAATCAACACAATCTTCCGACAGTTGCACCAAAATACAAAGAAAAGGAAACAAAAATCGAAATTCTTTTCTAGAGGCCAGAACAAAAAATTGTCGACACAATTCACTCACAATTGGCAAATGTCATGACAGCATCTGCGGAACTGCAGTAAAAACAAGCAAATGGAAACTTGGTTCATATAACATCACTGAAAGAAATACACGTTAAATTAAGCATATCAATATGCTTAATTAAAGTTTTTTAAGTCACATACATTTTTATTTTAACGAGTTTTCTGTCCCTATCTTCTCATTGAATTTTAAGAAAAAAATAATACGTATTCTTGAAAAATGTTTTTAATAAAGATACTGATTCCGCAAATATTTTCGCAAACATGCGATTGTCAATCAAAAATATCAACAAAAAAAAAAAGAAAAGCAGATATGCCAAATGTAAACAGAAAACATGTTCCAGACATGCGCTAAAATAAGATCAACGGCAACCAACCACATAAGAGATATTAAATCCACACCAAAATTTCAATGTCATCCTCTAGGCTACGACATAAATAAATCCGAAAGTAATATAAAGTCTCCATGATTTCACTCACTTGCATGATTTTTAGTCATTTTAAATAGGCCAAATTGGTGTAAAAGAGTCACAGAACAGAACCGCAAACCCAAAAACTGTCAGTTAAGAGTGGGCCAGAAAGTTACAGCAGATTATAAGCGACATGTGGATCAAGGGGATGGTGGGTGGTGCCGGTTGGTGTGCCCTCCAACCACAAAACATGGGTGGTTTCAGCAATGGGTGGTGCTGACTCTGATGCTCGTGGACTGGACCATTGTGGTTCATTGTTGTGATAAGGCTCACAACTATTTGGAAATGCCAGCGGCAGAAAAAGCAGCAACAGCCGAACAAACCATACAAAACACATGTCAGATAAGGCTTATCACGCTTCAAGATAATAAAAGTTAAATAAGATAAAAAATGTGTAAAAAGCATGCGAGAGAGGTGGAGCGGAAACACCAGAAACGAAGTTTTCCCTCGATAAAGTTTTGCCTCAACTTGGATAATATTTTTAGTTGTAGTCGGATTAACCCAATTCCTCTCTGTCACTTCGTGTGCTTCTCCACACAGTTTTCACTTTTTCCACCGACAACACTCGTTGTGCGGTTAATTAAATATTCTGTTAGATAAAAGGGCTTAAAGAAAAGGCGCTTAAATTAGAGACCCAGGCAGAAGGGTAAATAAGCTCATAAAAAATATGCCAGCGGTGGCGCCACAAATTATTTGCCCTTACCTTAAGGACGCCATGATAGCAACTACAGCAACTCCAGCGGCGAAAGGCAATTTAAATTCTAATGATAATACCGCAAAAGCCTTTGCCAGGATCTTCCCTGGGGGATCCCCATTTTCGGATACAGGGCTGTGCTTTAGCCGGTTCCAATGTGTAAGCGAGCTTAGCAAATTAGCGCGCTTGGCAACCGACTTCACCTGCATCATCTCCTCCCACGTCGGCTCACCGGAAAATATCCTTTGGGATCCCTGGCCGACATAAATCGCAGCAGCTAGGAAATTTGTACTTCATTTCCGTTTTCCACTCCCCTAATGCGTAATTTTCAACACCTTCAGAGGAGCCACTCCCTTTATCTTTCTTTGCTAATTATTCTTTGTTTGTTTATATACATATATATGTATAAATATGCTTGGGGATATGATGTCCTAAAGGGATTTGCACTATGGCACAGATGCTTTTATATAAGAGGATACAAAACAAGGTGATGATTGGTTGCAACTAATTTATAATCATTTAAGTAACCGCAAGGAAGCTAAAATCGATTGTATCATAGCTTACAAATAATGTTTAACCCCAAACAAGATTTCCTTTTATTGGTCAATCAATCAATTTCCTTTTGTCTTTGATTCAATGATGCAATGAGCAAAAACCAACCCCAAAATAAACATTAGTTGAATAACTTGGCGATCATTATCTAGGACGCCTTTCAATGACTTTTAATCAGAAAACCTTTTTAAATGCCACTTATCATTGTGGAAATTGAAATTCATTTGGAACCCCCAAAAACCCCAGGCGCTTAACTGGTTTAATTAACCAACCAATTCAAAGCTCAAAGCAAATATAAATCATCATTAAGCGTCTCAGCTGATGCTCACGAATTACAAACCCCAGAGAGTTCGAACCGCTAATAGAAAAACCAATGGGAAAAATAGTTGAAATTTCCATTTGCCACTGAAGCAATTTGGTAAATTGAACGTAACGAAATGGAACTTAAGGGAGCCCGACAAAAGCTTTCCGCAAAATCAAATGCCAAAAGGGCTAAGAACACGATAATAATCCCATCAAATGACCCGAACAACGACCAGCCATTGATCCTTTTTGGCCGATGGTCTGTTCGATGGTCGATGGTCTGGGCGAAAGTCAATTTTTTAACACTTTGTTTGCCTTTGGGCGAAAACAAAACAGAAACTTAAATACATTTCGACCATCCATCCATCGCTCAGGCTGCGTGTGCCAACAATTATTGCGTCATTAATCAGTCGGCATTTGCAAATTCCCTGACACTCCATCCCCCTCACCCTCGCTTCCTATATATATACCAATACACATATATTTGTTTGGGGAGGACGAATCTGGGCAGCAGCTGGCATGACTTTTGTGTGGCTGGGCGAAAAAGGCAAATCTTCAATTTTATTGATTGTTGTACCCGATTCGGTACCGAAATCCTGCCGAAGGAAGATGAATGAACAATCTTGACGCATGAGTCTGAAAAAAGTGATAGAAACACTTTTTGACCGGAACACATGGAACTTTAGATACACTTTCAACATAACTTATTGTTGTAAAACGAAATGGAATGAATATTAAATATTTTACAATATTTAATATTTTTATAATTAAAATATAAATCAACGGTTTACCTGAGCTCTTAGTAACTTATAAATAAATAGCTTATAATTATAAAATAACACCTTCATCTCATGTATTTAAATGCCCTCGATTTCGCAACATAACATTGTTATCGAGTGAAAGGCTTATGAAAGAAGTGGAAACTCAAAGAGTTTTCCATGTGACTTGCGAGAGAAAGTCCCCAGCTGACTGCAATGAGTGGCGAAAATCGAGTGGCGAGTGTGGGTGATCCCACTTTTAGTCTCTGGCCAATGGCCATTTATTGGGCCATTCCACTTTTGTGGGAGTAAGACTCCTCGAGGCACGAACCCGAAATGCTTGCGAAACGCATTAAAGGCCTCGCAACACATTTTCATTTTTATTTTCCACACTTTTCCATTTTCCTGGCTCCTGCCTCCTGGCTCCAAGCTCCTTGCTCCTTGCTTCTTGCTCCTTGTGTCCAATCGCCCAGCGGCACTCACAGTTGCGTATCAATAAAATATCCATACATGCATGTTAAGTAAGTGCTCCCCCACCGTCCATCCATGTGCTCGATATCTGAGCTGTGATTCCTGCACCCGAAACGAATTGGGATTTAAGTGTTGTACAAGGAAAAGGGAAACGGCATTGTAGCCGTATAAAAATGAAATGTACATGGTAGATGCGATGCTGTTGGGAGGTTAAGGGAATACAGAACCGGACTTGTAAGCAGTTAGCCGAGAAACGTGCCCGAGGTTATTTGCAAAGAGAACCAAAACCGAAGCAAACCAAACCCAGAAAATAAAACGGGAAAGCCTGAAAAAGGGGACTTGTCGTTATGTGCTTGTTCGAGTGGTTTTAACTTGATATTGCGTAAACGCCACATTGAGCACTTGGATTACAGTTGCAAGAGCGGAAAAATACTGCTAACGTCTGAGAAATTTTGACATGCACTGCCTTAAATTATAAATTCATGCAAGCGATAATTTCATGTATAGCGTTTCTAAATTATATAACCGTCACACCGCACACATCCTCGGAGAACCATAAAAACCATCTCTTAAAATACCCTGTTTAATTATTGTAACTTTCCACTTACACAATTACTATCGTTATTCAAATTCACTTAGCCGACTCACCTGCCAAATCCCTGGCTTTTAGTTGTTCGAAATTCGTTGCTTTTGCACGTTCAACTTAGTTATTGTTAGTTGTAGTTATTTTCCTTTCCCAGCAGTTGGCGATTTTGCATAACAATTTCATTAATTTACCCACAGCAAGAAAAGCTAACTTTTACTTTGCTATGAGCGGCGGGCACTTAAAAGGAAACAGGACCTTCAAGAAAAGCACGTAACAGCTGGTCAGGGGAAGAAAGGGAACGTGGAGTTTTGCTGTGTGATTAAATCTCTGGCCATGTTTCGCCTCTGCTTCATTCAATTGTTGCCGTTTTTATTGTGCAAATTATTATTGTTAGCCAATTGAATTAATTTCGCGCACTGCTCTTGTTCGCTCCACATTCCAGCCACTGCTATGGAAAACGATTTGCTGAATTCAATTAGTTTATTGTGATTTTATTTGCGCCAGCAAAAAAGTTTTTCGCAGCCAGCAACAGCAGCGTGAAAATGCCAAGAAAAAGGCGAAAATTGAAATGGCAAACAGAAAAGTTTTGCGAGCATTTCCATTTGCCGAAAATTAATGGAACCGTCTTCATTCACTCCTTTCAATTAGGTGTTCGGTCCTTCATAAATAGTTCAAGTTTCGATAATACCTCTTTTAATGTTTTTTTATTTAACGGGTTCCATTCTTTTCTTCTTAAAATTTGAAATTTGCTTTCGATGCACGTTCGCCCCAGAACTTTTATTATCGACATAATCAAGTTATAATGTCCGGTTGTGAGTCCCAAGAAACGGTCGCATAATAAATAAATAACTGCGTTCTGCCTTAAAAAAAGGAAATGCCCAAAATAGCCTTTAAATTCGGTTACTGTTCTTTTGAACTTGAGCCCTTATTTAGATGATTATTGTTATTAATATTGGATTAATGCGGGAGTTTTAAAGTACTCAATCCTCTTTGTCATAACTTGTGTCGTTTGGTCGTTTGTGTCGTACATGATAAATTTTATTGCAAGTGCCCTCGAGCACGGACTTTGAATTATCCATTTAAGGTTAGCCAAATAAATTTGCCTTTGTTGTGCCTCAGTTTTTTTTCTAATGCAGTCTTTAATTTGTTGTTTGAAGTTTGTTCTTGGGCCTGAAGTTTTGCTAATTTGTCCCTCCGTCTTGGCTGCTTTTTTTCTTATTTATAATTTCCGTTAAGAGTTTCACACCTTTATCATCATACGCATACGCACACACCCAAAAAAATGCCACAGTGAGACAACGTATCAATGGCATGCCAAAAACACATAATCCGACTTCGGTTGGCTTTTAGCGGATTAAAACTTTTCAGTTGAGTGCCTCGAACGGAACCCAGAGCAAGCCCCTTCTTGGCCTAAGAATCCTGATTGTGTTATTAACTAGCTGAAATGGGTGTTAAGTTCCAGGCGGTGGACAAACGATTAACGATATAGGTTTAAATTCCAACAAGATCAAAATATGTATCTAGGAAAAGAGTTTCGCAAAGAAATTATTACTATGGATACTATTATGGATGTAGAAATTTAAAAATATTATTTTTTTACTTTTCTTTTTGAATACTTGTGTGAAAACCCAAGCTTAATTACTTTCCTTTGGTTTTATAGTGCTGTTACGCGCTGTACTCTCAACGAATATGGCCTGTGGCAGCTCATTTGTTGCTTGTTTGTCTATTTCAATTAAATGTTAATAAAATTGTCCAACCGAAAGAACTTATTTCGGTGCCAAATGATGGGGGCGGAAAAGAGAGGGAACAACCATAAAGAAATGGAAAATTAGGGGAAAATGCGGTGACTGCATGGCCTCCAAATTGGCTAACTTAAGTACCGTCTCGTTCTAGTTTGGCATTTCCTTTTTCTTTAGCCGTCTACCAGGGGTTTCCCTTTTTGCAGGGAAAAACTTTATGGAGCGCTTACATTTCCCTAGCCATTAATTCTACCTTGCTTTTCAATTAGTGTTGCCGTTTGCCTTTGGACCGCTTTCCATGGCCCGTTTTGTCTTTTATCGCTTACAGAGTTCCGAGTCCCGAGCTCCTTGTCCCTGAATCCTCTCCCTGCACTCTCTCTCTTCACGTCTATATATGTATATCCTGATTTATGCCGTCGTCCTGCAGGATTCTCTGTGCACCCCCACATCCGGCGCTGGCCAGATGGCTTGAGGTGACTGCAGCGGGCTTATCTCTCGCCAGCTTCACTCTTCCCCCAATTTATGCTGCCTCCTCTGGCTCCTTCTTAACTAACTCGTCTTCATTTCTCACTTGGCTGCGTATTTGCTAGGTGTTTGCATGGTTTTATATCTATGGATGTCGGTGCCGTCCATGGGTTTGTTAGTATTAGCCATGTTGGCTATGTCTATTGGCCAGAAGGTGTCGTCCTGATAAATTGCCAAGCAAACAGGGTTGTCAGGTGGTTTGTATCGGTCAGAGAAGAATACTTGCTTATGCTTTAAGTTTCTTTTTCACAGCGTAATCAATGGTTTCTTCCCGAAACAGATGAATTTCTTTTGATATACATCTGGACTCTCCGAATAGCACATGATCAAAGATTAGTCGACTTGTAATTGTATAAAACCAGTTTAATTCATAAACACGTGAAATATTTTGTTCCTTATTGACGTGCTTATTATTTGCTATTAATAATAAGTTTTCATGAATGAAAACAGCAAATAGTTACTTAATATTTGCTTTTATTGAACACCCTGACAACCCTGCTAGTCGAGCATATTTGCGACTATGCAAATGGCAAATCGCTGGCATTTCGAACGGGCTAGCACCTGCTGGAAGGCTTAACCAAACAAGCCGGGTGCCCCATCAGGGGCCACGCCCACCGAGGATTAGACTCCAACCCCTTTGCCACGCCCCCGCCTGCACCTGTCCTTCCGTCCGATTTCGCCCATTCGCTAGTACTCGCTTCTGCCTTCTATCAGTGTCGTTTGTTATTTATCCGGCGTGCCTCTTGACGCCTTTGGGGCATGCCACTTAAAACACATCGGCCATCGCCGCACCTGCCACGCCCCTTTCGTGAGAGGGGGGAGGGGGGGGGTGGACTGAAAAGGGGCGGGAGGGTCGTTGGAGTTGCTGTAATCTTTTCTTCAGATTTGCGTGAAATGCGTCGCGTTATTTGCTTTTCATTCCTTTTTTCGCTTGTGCTCCTTTGCTTTCTGCTTTTTTAATTTATCATGTCTATTTGCTTAGTATTTGAGCCTGGCCCTTGGCGTGTAGTACAAGCACGAAGTCCTTTTTTCCATTTTTCGCTAGCTGCGAGTCCTTGCTCCTCCTCATGTTCATTTGTTATCACTGTTTGCCTGTGTGTTGCTCCTGCAGCTTTTCACTTTTGAATGCGTCGGAGGATTCACTTTTAGCCCCTTTGCTTTTTATACCCGTTACTCGTAGAGTAAAAGGGTATACTAGATTCGTTGAAAAGTATGTAACAGGCAGAAGGAAGGGTTTCCGACCATACATATTCTATATATATATATTCTTGATCAGGATCAATAGTCGAGTCGATCTGGCCGTGTCCGTCTGTCCGTCCGTATGAACGCTGAGATCTCAGGAACTACAAAAGCTAGAAAGTTGAGATTAAGCATACAGACTCCAGAGACATAGAAGCAGCGCCAGTTTAAGTTTGTCGATTCATGTTGCCACGCCCACAAACCGCCAAAAACTGTCAGTGTTGAAATTTCTTCTTCGCACATCCACTAGCTGAGTAACGGGTATCAGATAGTCGGGGAACTCGACTATAGCGTTCTTTCTTGTTTTCTTTGGTTTTTCGCTCAGTCGATTGGTTTTTCTTCTAAATGAAAGTTTTGCCCGGCTTTTCGGATTTGGTTTACATTCCTTTCTTCTCTTTTTGCCCATACCTACACCCCTCAATTTTATTCTTTTTCATCGTGTATCCGCCTTGCGGTCAGATTTTGCTGCTGCAGCTAGTTTGATTAGGTTTCAGCACTAATTGAAAATCATTGAATGAGGTTTTCTCATCAGCATGTGTCTGGGTAATTTGTTTTCTTTTAATTAATTTATGGTGGGTTTTATTAGCGAAAGATGCGGTTACCGCTGGCAAATTGAAAACTCAATTATTCAATTTGCCAAACGCTTAATTCGATTTTAAAATGGTTTTGAAAGCGAATTCATATTTGTAGCTAAAGTACTTGGCGTCCTATTGGTAATGCTTTTGTGTGTGTGGATTAATTAAAGAGTGACATTTAAAGGTCGTGTTGTAACTCTAGGAATATTTCTTTACAAGGCGTCCTTTGGGCTATTTATCTTTGCCAACTGAAAACTCGCTTTCTAAACAGACCACAAACAACAATGCAAACAAATGATGGCAAAAACCAGATAGAGATACAGCTCAAGACATAGCTTGCCACAAATTAAATCAAATTCCTCGTAAGACAGTAGGACAGATAAAGACCGAGGAAACCGAGGGAGATTCATCAGCCACACACTCAAAGCCCCAGTTGGCAAACAACAAACACTGAGCTCGTGACAGTGACAGGACATCTTATTTAATTTCCAGGGCCCAGGACCTGATTCCGCATCAGAGAACTGGAAACCGAGCATAACATTAATTTTTGTTAATCTATTTTCAAGTTGCTCTGGTCAGCAGCAGCAGCTGTGTTCCCCTTTTCTTCTGCTTGGGCCGCAAGTAAATATGCTGTCATTAATTTAAAACTTACACAAACAACCCGAAAACTTCTCTGCTGTCTGTCGGCCTTCTGTTGGCAAGGAATCCTCCTAGAGTTATGTTCATTAGCAGGCAAATGCAGGAAGGTGCAGGGGCAGGCGACCAGAATTTAGTCGGAATTCCTAATGAGCAAGAGCAGCAAATCTAACCCAAATATGTCAAGACGATGGCTGGCATTTTGTGTGCCCTGCGCTGCTGCAGGGTGCAATGCTCCAAGAGGGTCAGCAGGTGGGTCTGCACAGGGCGAAAAGACTTCTTAGTATATTTTAGTTCCCGCAAATAAATAATTATGAAGTAAGCATATGTAAGATAGACAGTATATGTCAGATCTTTAACCCAATCAGCTTTACTATTTAAATAAACTTTCCTTTATTATTTTTTAAATATTTGCTGTCAAATGCGATTCAAGAATATCGCTTATAATGGATCTTATTTTTGTCTATCTACAACGTACATTTCTACTGTAAGGGCAGTGAGGTTTATGGATAATCTGATATGCTCCAAACTGGCGCCAGTTTTCTCTCGGTGTCCACGTGTGTGCGCAAAGTGGGTCTCTTCAGCTTGCTATGCATGTGCTAAAGTGTTGATACAAGTTACTTTTGCCATCCCCACCTCATTCCCGTCAACTCTTCGCTGTCCTAGCACACTGACACACTATCCATGTGAAGAAGTCCTGGCTTTCTCCGTCCTGTCTCTGCCTCCGTACCTTTGGTTCCACAGCTAGTCGTAAACCACAAAGCCGGAGGGACGGGTAATCCCAGGACCCAGAGTTCAGACAGCTGAGCACGTAGCATGACGAGTTGACAAAGTGCATCACGGTGCAGGAGCTCCTCACTTCTCGTCTCTTCTCTTCTTCTCCGTGTTTACACAGCTCGAAAAATGCCCCGCCTTGTTTGCTCTCATTTTGGAATTATTTCGCACATTAGCAAATTAATTTACACTAGATTAGCAAATTCCGGCCTCTTGGTGTTTTTGATAGGGGCATCCAAGACAGGCTGTTTGTTGGAGGAATAATATTTGTTAAATTGCCGTTTGATTTTCATTGATTGGACTTTGTAGAGGTGACATGAGTGTTTGCTTTTCGGTCAGCCAATGTATACTGAGCTACACTAATATGTGATAGGTAAACCAAAACTGATTAATTTAATGCCAGCTTGATATGAAGTGCCACTTACTATTTACTTTTCATTTGGAAATAGACGAAGCGTAATTGGATTAAACATATTCGATAAACATAACAAAATGCAACGTTTGTACGTTGTTGTACGTTTATTTCATTTAAATTTATTATAATATATCACTTTTTCAAGTTGGGTAGCATTTTTCGTTGGTACTTATTTACTTTTAATTGCTTTTGGAATTAAATATTAGTTTTTGGTTACAATTTGAATTCCAGAAACAACAGGATGGTCAAAACATCGCAAATTTCGAGCAGTGCAAATACATCCACCACGAAAATTAATCTTCCCACTCGGCACATGTAACTCCCTGTACCCGCCTCACTCCCTCATCCCGCCGTCTCGCTTTATCTCCATATTCATATGTGCATTTTGTTACATGTTCGCGCGTATTTCCCTTATGGCTTGTTTTGCTCGTTCTTTCCGCTTTCCCGGCCATTTTCCCTTCGGCCGCATTCATTTGCTGGTTTTTCTTATTTCAGCTCGAATTTGTGTGTTATAATTTATGCGCATTTTTTATTAAATATTTATGTTTGTGCAGAGTTCTAAGCCACACAACCGCACTCCCCCGTCCCGGGTATGATTTCCCTTAATGGTGTATTTACGCTCTAAAGCGTGTAAATGCTTTCCATTCCATTGTTTTTCTTGCTGTTGACACTTCGAAGGAGAAAGGCTTGGGGTTGGAAAAGGGTCAGGAGTCACTCCCTCTCACGCACACATTGTCATAAATAGTTTTGTTCAAAGAGACCGCAGCAACTAACATTTAAGTTTTCAAACATTTCAGTCTGCAAATTCTTGGTCAACTTGAGGAAAATTCACTTGGAAATTCGCTTTCCCTTTAGTGCCTCTGCCTCTAGTTGGTCTGGTTGATATTTGACTTGGCTAATGCGAATGCGAAATGAAAATTTGCATTTGTACAATGCAAATCCTCTGGCATTGGTATTGAACAAATTGCTAGGTTATTATTTGCATGTAAAATGTATTACCGGCTCGAGTTCTTGTCGATGCAATTTGCATAATATATTCCCCATTTATTCAATGATATTATTTGTGGGGTAACATGTTGAAATGCGAGAATGTTAATGTTTTCCATGGGAATGAAAAGGTATCGGTGCAAGGGTGACTGAAATAAAAAATTGCTTACAATTTCCACAACAGCTATTACAAATAACGGGTGTTATATAATAATTTAATCAAAGAAGTGTTAAAAAATTATAACAATAAAACAATACAAATATATAAACACATAATTCACATTCATTCATAAGAGTACGAAAATTAACCATGCTCTTTTGAGTGCAAGGTGTTAATAATAAATTTTCTGTCCGTGTCCAGTCTATATTTAAAGTGAATCTTCACTAATTGTACCTTGTAGTGCAATTAAATTGAATGTCAAAAAAGCGAATACAAACAAAGCCATCTGAGTGATTGATTGATTGATGGTTTGATTGGCTAACGAACAGTTCATGGCCGGGCCAAAAGGAACGAATGCGCCATGACCACGACAATTACGGCCAAGACTGCGCAACGGCAACAGCAACATCAGCATCAGCAGCAGCAACTGCAGCATCAGCAGCAGCAACAGCAGCATCAACATCAGCCAACGAGCAATATGAATGGTTTTCGCATTACCGGCTATCCCGCAGCTGCCACGCCCCCCGCCCGAACCAACCCCATATACACGAAGCCCAACGCCCACGAACTGGACCTGCACATCAGCGAATCGCTATTGTATCCAGGTAGCACCACCCAGCAGCAGGCCCTGCAAAGCTCGCCAGGTCCGCCGCCCCAATTGACCAGCATGCTGCCCAGTTCCGGATTGCCAGGAGCTGCCCAGCCGATCGCACTAAAGGGCAATAATCCCTTCCTCAACAGTCCGTCGCCCACAGAAGCTGCGCCCAGTGTGCCAGCAGGCATAGCCAGTGCACCGCCAGCCACATCTGCAAGTTCTGGCAACTATGAAATGCCCGAGTATGCGGAGCCCTCGCGACTGCGCGGATTGAAGCAGCGTCCTCACAGCATCGCAGTGGGCGGGGCGTCAGCCTCCAGTTTCGTGGACTACAATGCCCAGCAGCAGCAGCGGCTACTGCAGCTGTCCCGCCAGCAGCAACAGTTGCGTAATGCCGTAACAGCGGCAGCAGCGACAGCCAATGGCGGCGATAAGGAGACCCTGTATGCGGCACTGTTCCAGCAGTATAGACAAAGTCCCACGAACGGACAGCCTGCTCCACCGGTACCACTGCACCGGAAACCCGCTGCAGCTCCGGTGGTGCCGCGGAGATCGCAGAGCACGCCGCGGCCGCCACTGCAGCAGCAGCCGCAGCAGCAACAGGCTGGCATGAATGGCCACATTAATGGGAATGGCACCCAGCGACCCAGAAGCTTGGATCGCTTCAATGGGGTTGGGGGTCTGCAAACCGAAGCGCCACCCATTCCGCTAAGGCGTTTCCCCAATGGAAACGGTAATAACAACGGAACCCTAAGCCGCCAAAAGAGTCCCAAGAAAAGCAGCAGTGCGGACAATATGCTAATAAGCCCGGCCGGAAGCCAGGTGAACACCATGCGACATTCCATCAGCTTTCATGGCAGCCAGGAGGCGGAGAATGGTAGCAAAGCGGAGCAAACCAGGCCCATGAGCTATGCTGCACCTGCTCCGGACCAGGCGTACCTGGAACACCAGTTGCGGGCCTATTCCGAGCAACTAAGAACCATAACAGAAAGTGTGCGCAAGTACTCTGAACAGGCCAAGTTACTTTCCGAGCTCAAAAGACAACAGCAACTGGCCAAACAAAGTCAGACGAATCTCAACCTGCTCACGCCGACAACCTGCAATAATAGCACAGGCAGCAACGGCAATAACAACTTTCAGCCAAATATGATTTCCCCGGAGATTGTTAGCAAATCACTGGCCTCGCTCTCCACCAGCCAGGCCAATGAGGCCCAAACGCCCTCCAATCAATTGCGACTTTTTCTGGACAACATCAGAAGTAGTATGCGGCAGGAGTACCAGCAACATATGCCCGAGGATGTCCTGAAACCCACGTCAACCCTCAAAAGAAATGGCACTGATTCGTTGACAACCTGCAATACAACTGCCAAACCAGAACCAGAGGCGACGCCCACGCCCTCGGATCAACTGAGACAATTCCTCGATGCAATACGCGCCAATAAAATACCTGAGAGTGTGGACAAGCCCAAGATGACAAGCTCACAGACGCTGGACTCGTTCATCTCGAAACCCCTCCAGATGCCAGATGTGACGTCAGGAACGCCGGGTGGCGGAGTCGTGGGTGGGCAGACGTCGGCGGGAGGAGTAGCCAATGGCCAAGCTAATGGCATACCCACACGTCGGAGACCCAAGAGCAGCGTAATACCTAGCAGCAGCAATGGCAAGCTGGAGCAGAGGGAGCACTCTCTGGTGACCTCCGAAAGTTTCCACCAGATCTCCGACAACCTGAGACTCATGAGCGAGGACTTGCAGGCCCTGAGTCCCAGCAAGGCGATTCCCAGCTCCGCCAGCAGCAATAGCCTCAAGAGTCTAGCCGCCAACGGCAGTAGTTCGCTGACCACGGAACTCCGGGTCATAACCAGCTCACCCTACAGCACCTCCCCGAAACTGCAGCAGATGGTGATGAGCAAGTCGAACAGTTCGCTGGGATCCGTGACCACGCCCTCGAGTGCCACCACCACGCCCTCCACTGCGCCCATGATCACCGATTTCAATGAGATATTGGATAGTTTTCAGGCCATGGCCGACAAGTACAAATCGAAAGGTTCCTACGACTATCTGCGCAAGTGCTCGGAGGCCCTGCGACAGCACTCGCTGCAACTGAAGTTGCAGCAGCAGCACCAGTCGCACCAGCAGCAGCAACTGCCTGCCCACCAGCAGCAGCAACAGATTCAAAATGGGTTCGCCAGCGACGACAACAGCAGTTCTTGCAGCACAACTCCCGGAAGCATCCGGGAGGCGGTGCAGAATCTGCTCCTCCAGCCGAGGAACGGGTTCCAGATCCTCGACGATCGCATGCGGCTGTTCATCGATATAATCGACAGCCAGGATCGATTGAGTCAGGTGGGTTAATGGTACTTGTATAGGTATAGTTTTACTTTACTTACCGATTGAAGAGCATTCTTTTTTAGCATTTCGCTTCTCTAATGGTTTTTATAAGTTAATCAACAAATTGAAATATTATTAAATGTACTTTAAATGTTTCAGTCACTAGATTTAGTGAACGAAAAAATCAAATATAATTATTATAAACCATATGTCAGCAGCAGGCGTAATTAGTTTTCCAAACTCCCATGTGCCTTTATATGTGTATTGCTAATTTAAAATCCTTATTTCTCTTGCAGGTATGTACACCATCTTCCGCTAAATTGCAATTTAATGAGTAAGTCAAGCATGTTGGCGAATAAATTTAAGAAAAGCCCCCACCCCCAACCAAGCCATAAAAGCACATGTACATCAGATACGGTTTTATTGCCATACATAATTTATCATCATCGAAGTGACCAGGCTCGGGTCACTGCGCTTATCTCCGCCTGGCCAAAAGTCTTTCGTGCACTCACTCTGTGTGGCTAAAAGCCATCAAATTAGTTAATGACCCAGAAAGTTAAACTTACGAGAGCGGGGCGTGGATCAATTTCCATCAATTTTCACCAAATTTGCTCAGAGCCAATTAATTTTAATAAACTACAAAGTCATTTCGCTCGGCAAGTAAACTAATCTCGGCCATGCCAAAATTGAAATTTTAATCGAGAATTTCTTGGTGGCACATAGAGGCCATAAAGCTCAACACACGCACACCAGAGCTGCGATGGTGGTGCTAAAGTAATCAAGTGAGACGGACCGGGAAAACTGCCAAATGTAGATAATCAAAGGGGGCATATCATCCTGCCGGTTGATATGCTAAATAATTCAAATCCCAAGCGAGGCTGAGGCGGAAATGTCTGTCGTCGTCTTAATAACACCTTTTCGGTAACCCTTTCAGGTCCTGGATTTAGTGTCCTGTCCCCCCACTCGCATAAACAATATTGCTAATGACAAATGGAAACTAGTTTTAATTGTGGGCTTTGTCGGGGCACGAAGATCTCGGCCCGGTCTTATCGCTCATTGCCTTTTCTGGGGTCTGGGCCTGATTTAAAGGTATGCGGTCTGGCAAGTGGTGAATGTAAGGGTTCATGTGTAAACGTGTTGGAGTCCTTTGACTGCTTGGGGACGCATGAACGGGCATATTCGAGTTTATATCTCTGTCCTGATTAGTTTGCCGACCAAAGCTGGAATTGTGCCAAGCACTGCGCTTCCGGTCTGTGATTTGCGTCTGAAAACAATAATACCTTATAATTTAACTAATATTCGTTTTGGCCTTTTTCTAAACTGCAATGTATCTGAAATCCATTCTTTCGAGCACTGATGTTTCGATTTTTATTGCACACTGTTAGACATACATATGTACAAGTGGTTACTTGGTAAATATCCAGTTTTTTAAAAGGTAATATTCATTAAACCTGTATTTCGGTATTTTCTACAGCTCTAAACAACATTCGTTTACTCCATTTTTGCCAATTTGCGAAAGATATTCCTGCAGCATAACTGAAACATGAAGTGGCCAATTAAAAATGAATGCAACTGTTGTGTTTTCTGCAAAATTCCAGAAGAGCATAAATTGCCATTTATTTGAGACAATTTCTGGGGCAAACAGTTATACAGCCTGAGGCTGGTCAGTTTATTTCATTTAGGCGATTGCGTTCGTATTTGCATTTTTCAAACAAAACAACACACAACGCAAACAATAAATGTTTAATGCTATCCATGAAACATACACACACAGTGCTGCCGAAAAGTATGCTACTCATAATGCAATTGCAAACAATTAAGCTGGGCTGAAGTAATTGCATTTCCACTGCACAGCAATTCACAATTTACAATTTGCATTACAAAGTAATTATTTCTGCAACAGTGCGCCCACATTTTTCCGCTCTTTCCCCAAACACTTGCGAATTTTCCACCATGTTGTTTAGCAAATGAAGTGCAAAATCAACACGACGTCCATAGGACCCACAAGCATTTCGGTTATGCGACTATTGACAGCATGGCCAAATGACATTTATTTTAATTAGCTCCGCAAACAACAATAGCGGACCGACCGGCGCTACGGGTATTATAAACCAAAAGGATTGCCACGCCAGGACCCGGAATTCACTTTTCGCCTCCGAGCAATTAACAAATGCAATTTTGCGGCCTTAAATGTTTATTGTGCGCGTGTGTTTCTGTCTGCGCCTGGGTGTGAGTGTGTGCGCTGTTTGCGGAGGCGTGAAAACCCAAAAAATAACTTTTTAATTACTATAGCGGACATTGCGGTTAATTACACTGGGCAACATAAGCCAATTTGAGTGGATTCAACATGGAATAGCGTCAATTTAATAAAACAACGCACACGGGTAGCAAAAAGGTGTTGCTATCAGTTTTAATAATTATCAGTTACAGTTGGTTAAGTTCTTTAAAACCATTCTGTATTGTTTGGATTTTTACACACACTCTGCTGCTATTCAGCAAATGGAATCTAAGACATTGCACAGATATCTATATTTTGAATAATTATATATATTGATCGCCGTTGATTTTTCGCTTTTTAATGAAAACCGCAAATGAACCAGCAAAGTCCGTGCTTAAAATAATTGCAATTGTGCAGCGCTGAAAGCCTAGGACTCAGGTGACAAATTGGGGTGGTGGAGCAATGGTGGGATCCACATTGTCAACAGCTTTCAATTGGAGGCTCAACGCCGAGTTTGCCGTGGTGCCACGCCCACTGTTTGCCGCTCCGCCTCCTTGACCATGTCGCTTATTAATTGCGTGTCATAAATCATGATTATGCCACTTGCTGACCAACCGCTGGGCTAGTCGCAGTTATTATTATTAATCTTTGTCACCCACACAAACACGCACTTATACACACACCTACAGCATTCCCTGGGGAGGGGCGTGGCAGTTCAGGGGAAGAGAGAAGGAAATAGACCCGTGTGAGGGAGGAAGGGAGCTCGAGTATAGCAAGCCATATGTTGGTTCCATGTAAATGGCGATGTTCATTCCGCCGACCGGCCTATCTTGATTAATTGCAAAAGTTTACCAGGACACAGGACCTGGACAGGGACAGGGACACCGGACCATCGACCATGGGCCACCGACCCATGGGTCCATGGAAATATGTCAGCTGCTTCCCCCTTCGGTGCCCAACAACAAGAAAACAGTGGCCAACAAAAGTCCGGTAACAAGAGTCATAACACGCGTATGTTGTCGCGTAAATTGGTTTTAATATTTAAAGCACTTCATTACATTTGGGCAGAAAGGGACGGCAAATTGCAGGGAGACAGCAACAACGTAGAGATGCCGAAAAGCGGGCGGCTTAATCAAGAGAAATTGAATCAACTTTTTCAGTCTCCGGAGACAACTGCAAATTCAATTTTAAGAATTTCGCCAATTTCATTTTAATTGTTTTCGAGCAAGGTGACGAAAGTTGTAAAATACTGTGAACGATAAAAACTTAAGTTAAACCAAAATAAGAACGTTTGTTAAATATAAGAGAAAAGTAAAGCTTTTGAAAATTAATTCAATGCAACCAAAACCAAATTGAAATAATTTCAAATTTCGTTTTCATTTTTATTTTGTCATTAGTAAAGATTTACTTTTTTTTTAGGAATCTTAAAGCTTTAATTATAAATTACAATGTACATAAGTGGAAAATGCGTAATGTTGTCATATTTCCTTCTTTAAAATGGTTTTTAAAAAAGTTCAGTGGTTTTACAAAGATTAACTTCATCCTCGATTGGAGGAAAAGTAACGATCAGAAATGCAGGGCGAAGTTTGCCTTAGAGTAAACAATTTTATTTTTGTCTACCCCTTTTTAGTACTTTGTTTTTCAAAGCGGAGATATATAAGCCGACAGGAGACGAAACGAGACTGTTTACATACTTTCAGGCGCCTCTGACGGGGCGTCATATGCAATACACAACAAAGTGCATATGCGTAGCTAGTAGCTCCCTTTCTCTCTCCCACTTCGTACTCTATCTCTACCTCTATCTCTTTCTGCATCTCCTTTTTTTTCTTGTTATGAGAGCTGCAGGCAATCGAAGGCAGGTCCTTGTCTTTTCCATTTTTTCCCTGCTGATTTTTGACATATTTTCTCTGGCAGCTGCAGCATCGCCGGCAAACAAACTAACAAACTTCGGGGCGTTTTTCAGGTGCAACTGGGTTAACATGGCTGCGATGGAAATTGCTGCAAGGAGATCGGAGAGGTGACGGCGGTAGGGGCGCGTGCTATGCAAATGGCGTCTGAAAATTGATACAACAAAGGGAAGAAGGGCTGCGAAAAAATCTGAAAAACTGCTCGCAGTAAACGAAATGCATTTGCCGTTTTTGCAATTTGTTCAGACGCCCCCAACTCGATTTTTGAGCATATGCAACAGCTCAATTTTGTATTGAATGGCCCTGCACTTGCCTCAAATTCAGCACATTTTCCCACTTTTTTGCCTGCCATATTGTTTGTTTGAATGGCAGCTTCATTAATGCGAATATTCAGCCGACTGACAATGGGATTCGAGATCAAAATTTTCCCTTTTAATACTACTGGAACTTCGTTGGCATTTCTGTGTGGTTGATGAAATCAAATTGCAAGCAATTACTTTAATGTTACCGCTACCACGCCCCTCGCCAGGGGTTCCGCCCACAATTTTAAAAGTGCAAAAGACCGCAACTCGTTTGCGGTTCTCGCATTTCGAATATTTGAATGGAACCGCCATTAACTGCGGTGAAAGGTAAAAGGTGCTCAAATATCTTTATACAAAAAATATATGTCCATGTGTGCGGCTGGGGAACATTGAACTCATCGGGTTTGATTGATTGCAATTGAATTCGAGGAGGGAAAAAACAAGATTCCGTTGGCTCTCCTGGATGCCAAAATGCCAGGATGTTAATGATGTGTGCACGTGTGTCTGGCTCATAATTAAGAGAAATGTTCCCGGGAAATTAATGAAGTCAGAAATGGAAAACTGGACCAGAGAGCGAAATATCCCTGAAAAAATGCCTTTTATAATATATTTCATTATATGATGTAAAGACGCGTATTAAAAAGGAAGCCAAAAACAAAAAACAATAAACATATAATATATTTTATAACAAAGTTCTGTTTATGATTTAACTTTATACTGTTTTACAACACAGTTTCCCACTTTTCCTTTTTTTCTGAAAAACTTTTAATTTGAATTTTAAAATACGTACGCATTAAATCCATCAGCCTTGGGAAGAAGACATAAATGACACATAATTCTGTTACCGCCATTCGTTTATCGTCTCAGAAAAACAGCAAACTTCTATTTTGCATGCAAATACACACCCACTGCCTCTCACATGAGCGAAGTGAAACCTTATATTTCCCAAGACTTGTTTTCGTTGCACAACTTAGCATCGATTACATTTTTGCCAAATTGAATTGTGCATGGCAGTGCTGAGCAATAGGAAAATAACGAAAAGAAAATGGGAAAAGGGAGAAAAAAGAAATTGCTTCCTTGCATGTTTTCCATCCAGTCACATGTGAACGGAAAGAGGAGTGGGCGATGCGATGTCCTGAAAATTGGGTTGCCTGATGACAAGAGCTGAATTCAATTGAACGAAAAACTTGCAAAAAGAGGAAGCACCATTTGCATCGATGTGCAATTTACGGCCTAAATGTCAATTTCACTTAAGGCCAACTTTCACTTGGGCGATGACAGGGATTCTATCTTTATCCTATTTTCGATCTGAGGCTTAGGACGCTTTAAGTCGGTGCCATGTTGACACTTTAAGTATTATTAGTAGACAATGGAAGCAAAGAAAGGGGAGAGAGCTAGGCAAACAGAAGGAGAGGGAGAAAGAGAAACTTGACTTTTCCGAGTCAAAATGGCGGTCGAGTGTGTTTATAGATGAAGTGAGACAAATACCGCCATAATTCCTGCCCAAAGGGTCATCCCACAGTAGAATTTACTATTTTGATATCCTTCTAAGATACTGTCTTTGATTAATGTGTACTGAAGATAAATCTAATTCATGTCTTGATGTCTAAAGATTATTAAGCTAAAAATTCTTTACAAGAATTTTGTATATAATACATCTATAAATATAAACAGCATTTTTGATCAATGGAAGAGATGCAAAAGCAAAATGTGTTTGATAAATCTTATCATTTATCAATTTAAGTTCAGAGAGTGTACAGTACAACCCGACGTGCATGTGTTCGTTTTATGGAAGCCTGACTGTTAATCATTGTCCGTGCCTACTTTTAGGCTTTTGCCAGAGAGTTGAAAGTGCAGGCATAGAAGGCACAAGGATAATTGCAATCCCGCTAATGCTGGCGAATGTGCTGTGGCTTTGTTTCGACAGCAACAACAATCGTCACTCAATTACTCTCGGAGCTTTGATGCATTTTCCTGGAGGCACATCGCTGCACCCCACCCATTGCCGCCCACTGCCCATTTTCCTTTGTCAATCTGTGTTGACATTTGTCAACGAACTGTTTTCAGCACTGTTTTTTTGTTTGGGATTTATTGTGTTTAATGTGTTGAAAAGTCTCCTTATTTATGGCAACTGGATTAGGGGCTTGCCGCTCCCAGTTTTCCTCGTTTCAGGGGTGACAGCTGCGGAATAGTTGTCACATAGTTTCCATGTGTTGTCATTGTCTTTGTGTCGTGCTCGATTGTGTGGAAAATTGAAAAAGAAACAAACAAAACAGAGCTGAACTGAACTGAGGCAAACGGAGAAGGAAAGCTCGGCAAGACTTTGGTATTGTCTATACTCAGTTGTTGTTATGGGGAAAAAAGAGGAATTCGATTTGCCAAACGGATATTAAAGGTAAACATCGACTTCATAGGAAAAAGGCATGGTTTGATTAAATGAAATCTCAGTGAGTTGGCATACAAAGTATGAGATTCCAGGATTCCGAGTGTGCTGAAAAAATAGTTATAAAAGGTTTCATACACACATGAATCAAATTATTTTCTGCACCTAATGTTTTGCATTTTTCTGTCAAGTAATGTCATTCATTTTTCCGTCACCACATATCTGCATTAAAATTGGTGCTCTTGGTGATTCTATTTTTGCATTTGATATATAGTTTTCTGATGGAATTCAGCCAACTCGGGTAAATTTTATTGCTTTTTTTTTTATTATTTTGCTGGCTCTTTGGTTGCCAACAAAATAAAGTTTTATGACACGAAAAATGTTGCAACTAATATTTTAGACGTTGTATTGCTTTCAAGTTTTCTCTTTTATGTTTTGTATATGGCTGCTGCTTTCCGACAGAAAGCTAATAGTGTTTGGCCATTTTTCATACTGCTCCTGAGGATGGAGGATAACGGCCAGCACACACACATCCACGCTCAGTGGAGTGGTGCTGTCGTTAACTCAAAGTTTGTTAAAAATTTTTATCAGCATGCCGAGGCAATGACGTGGCCACATCACACGGACGCGTATGAGGGAGCGGGTTTTTCGGATGGGAGTGTGGAGGATGTGGACACGGACACGAACACGGACACAGACACGGAGAGCGGCTGCCAGGATGCAGGATGCAGGAAAATGAGGATGTGGAGCAGCAGGAGGTGAAACCGCTAGCCACAACATGACGACGTCACTGACATGTGACCATACATACTAATAAAGCTTTAGTTGCTTGCTCAGAGCTGTTGAAATTTTTTCAGTATTCTCTATCCTACTAATGAATTTGGTGTGGAATTTCAGTTAAGAAATAGTTTAGTGATTGATGGCTTAGAAGTTTTGAAAGTCTTCAGAGCAATTTAAAGTTTGACTGTATGTTAATAATGACAGCTTGGAATTTTGTTTAACTTTTTCAGGTGCTATCTCATGACATCTAAATTTTTTGGCTCTTTCAATCCAACATGTTTTTAATAAATGCATTTAAAAAAAGAAAAAATTGATTCCAATCCCTTGTTAAGTACATTATTCGCTTCTATCTTATGCATAAGTCGAAATTCGTTTTCATTTTATTTATTCCGTTCCCCTATTACGCTTTCCTTATAAATTCCTAGCGTATCGTGACTTCGTTTATCTTGATCTGCGTAGCTTCAATTTCCCCAGTTCCTTTTTGGAAATTTTTTCGTGGCAGTTTTTCTTTTTCATCGCCCGAACAGGAGATGACAAAGTCCGTGCAGGCGAAGATTAGTATTCCAGCTAGCCTGGCTTCTTTTCCATACATTTTTTTGGTCAGCTTGGCTGAGGGATGCCTTCTGGTAGATCCCTGTTCATGTTTCTGCTTTGCCAGCCATTTCCTTGGCTATTTCTGCAGCATTAAAGTTGTTGTTGTATGTTGCATTTACGCTTCCGCTCCGCTTGACAGAGAAAGAGACAGTAGCAGCGCCACGAAGAGAGAGAGGGAGAACGCAGACTTTTAGTGGCACCATTATGAGATGAAGGACCCTTTCAGCTTTCGGAGCAAAGCTCAGTCAGTCAGGCAACCGCTTTATGTGTAGAGTTCATTACTTTTATGTGATTATGTGTCATGTGTGCTCCCAGCATGGTAGGGATAGGGAGTGTGGGTGTATGTTTGAGTGCGGCACATGTCAGTGTGTCATTGGCATTATTAGTTTTTCCGTAGCACACTTTTCCGACGCCCCTCTACAGCTGGCTTACATCTGTGACAGTTGTGCGAAAAACTTGTCCCGAAATTAGTTGCAATTATTTATGGCCTTGGCTTTTTGTGGCTTCGCTTTTTGTTCCGCCGAACTAGGGTAGCTAATCAGTTGAAAGTTGATGATGGCATGTGGGTAGCTTTGAGTCAACTAATTTGTTTATTTTGTGTAGATTTGTATCACGGACAGAACAGCACACGAATCCCTAACCCACTTTTGATAGATGGGAAACGACCATTAACATGTAATGCCTATGTGCTGGTATTTTCTCCTCGAAAAATTTCCACAAAAAATGTTGCACTTGTACGAGACTTTCTGAACATTTGCCAAAAAGTCCGGACCGGTCCCTGTTCACAGGCAGCTGACCAGTAATGAGTTGCCAGCCAGCTTCCATTCATTATGGCCAGCTAACACATGGCTATATTACACATACGCAGTGTTGTACACCGAGAAACATGAGTTTTCACAAGGGCGACGGGGACTTAAAGCTAGCTGATAGGAAAAAGAAATTGTAAAAGAGGGAATTTTCATCGTTGTTTCATTGCCAACAACATGCAACATGGGAAATATGAACGAGCACCAAACAGGTTCCCCCTCGTAATACCCGGATGATTCCTTTTGCCCGACGTATGTAGTTAACTGTCTGCGGATTCTGCTAACAAGACTCGTCAGTGATTTGAGTGCTGCATACGAGTTTGTTATGCGAGTTGGAATTAGCATAGTTAGGATACAACGAGTTCCCTCCTGATTGCCAGCGAACCGCTCCTCGTAATGATGTGCAACTTGGTATCATCATGGTAGCAGTATGTCAGAACGAGATGGGAATGCCAACCTTTGGCTGCTGCTGCGAATTCTCTGTAGTGTCGGCATCTATTAATATTAATAGCTGTGAAATGGGGTCAAAGAGTCTCCTCCAATTATTCAGGGGCTAAGAGTGGATTGCGACGAGTGGATAATTTAAAAAAAGCTTTTGTTAATCTTTTATTACAATTTAATTATAAAAACTCCAATTAAAGTGCTTAGTAGCTCTGGATATTATTAGGCTTTACTAAATAAAGTTTTTGTTTTTATTTGTAATATTAATACTCGATCTATAAATAACTAAAAGAAATAATTTTCTTGCATAAATTTTATGGTTTTAATTGATTAATTTGAAGGTTCGATTTTTGTATACAATTCGTGTATTCTAAGTTTTCACACATAAAATCTTTTACGTATTTTGTCGACCTGCTTTCATTAAAAACGATGTGTTTGTTGAGCCCAGAAGTGCACATTTTGTGCCCCACATTTTGTCTACTTGTAATATCCACTCCACATTTTCCACTTTCGAAAGCAGTGCCACGGCTTCCATTTTCTTCGGTTGCCCAAAAATCATTAGCAGGCGACCGAAAATTCAGGTCAGCCGCTTAATGTGCCGCATAAGTACCTATAAGTATGCAATGCACTTTCGCCCAGGTACGCCACACCTATCAAGTTGTACACCTATACAGCGTACACCCATACACCCCCATACTCCACCCACACCGAGGCAGCGGCCACGCACAGATTGCGGCAACAAAATCTGTACACTTTGGCTCCATTAAAGCAGCACGCACGAAGAGGCCACGGCTGCCAGTCCGTGAGCATCCAACACAAAAGTGTGATGTCAGTGGCTCACTCATATATCCCACCACCACCCACCGCCCCCTGCGGTATTTATTTAGCCTATAAAGCTTCAGTGGGTTACAGCCGTCTCGCACACCGTCAAAGCGTTCACCCATAGGAGAGCAACTGGGAAGACTGAAGAAAGGAGGTTGTATACCCGCACTATGGGATACTGATTACATTTCTCAGACTTGGTATGGTCGCTTATCATTAAAAATACCGCAAATTAAAAGTATTATCATGTGAAGATATTTTGATTGGATTTTGTGTTCTTACAATGAACTCTGCACCAAGACGAAGATCTAAAATTGGTTTAAAATGCCTTAAAATATGTTTTTTTTATAAATAATTTGGAGTAACCAGTTATGAAGATATTTTACTCGACCTCCTTGTTCTGAACCCAAAGCTTTGAAACAGATTAAACAGAAACAGATGAAATATCCAGCATGACAGGACAGGACTTAAACTATAGTTTGAAATGCGCTTTCGTAATTACTAAGACGACCCATCGCGCTGCAAGTACCCTGTATGAAAAACGGGGGAAAAATGAGTGGAAAGTCGAGCGGAAAGTGACACACTAAACCAAAAGCAGAGCCTGCCCGCGCGGTTCATATGGCAGTTCAGTTCAGGCGGTTGCCGCTCTGGTTGGACTCTGTTGACCTAAAAATCTCATTTGCCGCATGCCCATTTCTGCCATCACTTTTGTTACCTTACTTTTGTCGCACCTCTTGACTGTGGGCGGTGTTCTTTGTTTTCGGCTCTTGGTTTCTGCAACTGCGCCCCCAGCTAACGAAAATTATAGGAGCACAGCAGCAGAGATTCTTTGATATAAATAAAACGCAAAAAATATATATTCTTTAGCTCATGAGAAAAATTGAAAGAGGAAGTGCTGGAAATGAAATTTGAGCCCGCAGCTTGACCTAGAAGAAGCCGAAAGACCATATGTTCTGCGCTTCCCATTTCCCCGTTCAGTTAATTTCCTGAACATGACGTGCTGCTTTCCTTGCCTTTTTTTTTAAGTTGTAAGACAAAATTCTCGATTGGTAATCAAAGTCCTTTTCATAAACGAACAACTTCAACAAGCTTCAATTTAATAAAACTGAACTTTTCATGCTCGTTTAGGGTTAGTGCTCCACAGTTTTTCCAGAGGCGAATAGCAACCACAGACTCTTGATAAATATTAAATGGTCCTGTTTGTTTAAGCAAGTAACGGTGTAAAATGTAAAAATCTCTTGTTATCTCTTTCTTGTAGCAAGCGTAATCGTATTATTTTAATAACAAGTGCGTACAAAGTGCAGTAAATAGTTGAAAAAGACAACATTCAATCGAAAGCTGGGAATACATTTGTACCTTTATATATAGTATAAACTGCTAAAAAAGTTAAAAGGCTTTATGACGATTAATTAACGGTCTTAGATATACTCCAAATAAAATCAAATATTAACAGCTCATTTGGGCACTGAACATAGGTTCCCTGACATCCCTGTTCAAATTCACAAGTTGCCATCCACTAATTGAATTTAAATCGGATTTAATGTCGTTTCGCAAAAATGTTGGCCAGTTGGCACTGATTTGGTTCCAATTCCATTGGCTTTTCTGTCCTCTGCCTTTTCGGGATGTCAATCTAATAAAGTGCAAGTGAAAGCGGTGGAAATTCTGCTCAGTTCTTTGCTGTCACTTAATAATTCAATCCCAGAATGTAGGCAACGTTTGGTAACCCTCAATGCCAGGCAGATTTTATTATTTTTCCTCGGCTCTTTTTTAATTTTCTTCGTTTCACGTCTTTTGTTGTCAGTGGAAATGTCACATGGAAATCCAAATAAGCAAAGCAGCAAGAAGAAAAACGATGAAAATTGTGTTAGTCTCGCGACAGAGCTGACAAAATGATAGATGGAAGCCGCGTCAAAATGGCGAAGAAGGAAAAACTGGCAATCGAGGGGCGAAAAAATTAGCGTGCGCCTTAAAAAAGCTTCAAAAGCAATCAAAATGACAACTTAAGTAGGCTTCCCAACAACACGAAAAGAAGGAAAGCCGCGAAGGGAAAGTGAAAAGAAAGAACTTAAGTTTAAATAAAAGTAAGGACGAAAAGAGGAAAACTCTCCTCCTAGGGTTAGATGGGAATCGTGAGAAATGTGGGCTCAATTAGGGCATAATTGTTTGTTTTCTCACTCGGCTGGCTGGCTAGCTGCTAATTGAAGCATCAAAAGTTTTTTATTGGCTCCCGTCAAGTGTGAGAGGGCAAAGATGTAATTCAATTCCGCTCTGCCCCGTGCCCCAAATGAAAATTGATGTTGGCTAAGCAATTATGAAAATGTTGGCTGCCTAAGGAACAGCTCCGCTGCGTCAAAGTTCTCCCAAATCGTGCGTAAAATTGTTAAACTTTACTGCACAAGTCGAAGCAGACTTGCTAAGGAAAATGTGTGGTCTCTGAGCCAGAACAGATTTTCATGCGGTTGTCTTTTCGGCCGGGCTGAGAACATCAGTTTGTGTGGGACCCAAATGCGCATTTAACTTAATCAAGATTTTAATATTTAAAGAATTTTCAGACCGGCAACAAATTTGCTAACACACACATACACACACACCGTACTCTTGTCATCTCTTATCATTCTGAAGACCTTTACCAACTGTTTTGTGCTGGCAGGCAAAAAAGGGTTCTTCGTTCTCTGTTCTTGCTGCCAAAAGAGGAAACTATTCTGCCAAGGACAAACAACATTATCTCTCTTACATGATGCTTGCCACACTTCAATTGCTTGTAAATGCCACACAATAGATACAGCCCATTCCACAAACTCCCCATCCACCCACTTCACTTGATAAGTTCGTAGCCAAGTTGTTGTTGAGAAAAGTTTACTGGTAGTTTTCCCTTTCCGGCTTCTGGCTGTCGACTTGATTTAGTTATATGTGTTGCACATTTATTTATTTCGACCGGTTTTCTCTGCGAAAATCAATACCCAAAATGACAGCTGCTCTGTGGCTCAATCCCCTAAAACGTTTTGCAATCTCTATAGACATTGGCAAAACATTTCTGTAAATATTTAAAATGAGGTCAAGGTTATTTCACAAATTTTAAGCGTGGGCTGGGATTATGGCCTTAACGGGTTGAGATTGAGTTTTTTTAATATTTTAAAGTATGTTATTTTACAATCATACGCAACATTGTGCTATAGGATAACCATATTTTTTTCTTACATATATGTCTTTATTTTCTAAGTGCAACTTGGAATAATGAAAATTATATGTTTATCTCTGGGCTTACGGGACCCAAACCCAACGGTAAGGAGATACCACAGCTGTAAAACATTTACCCAACTTTCGTAATGGACTGTGGTCCATAAAAACTTTGACTATAAACTATATGGTGCTACTTCTTATAGCCAGCTCTCTGCAATAATTCAGTGGTTTCAACTGCTTTACACTTTTCACGATACTAAATCATATTTAAAGGCGATTAAATAGGCGACGAGTGCAAGACACATAAATTATGAAGACGAGGCGGCAGGCTTAAGTCGAGAGGTGTTGGAATAAATCTCACACAGACAATTGGGTTTGTGTGGGAGAAGCAGAAATTCTCCAGGCCTCATAGAAACAACATGTATCTGCTGCCAACAATGACAAATTACCCAAAGCACAAAAATGAATGAGCGGAGAATCACGCAATACGCAGACAGGCACGCAGAAAGTATCTGGCAGATACAACATGTTGTTAACAGCGACAATAACAAGTTATGAGGCAGCTACAGACTCTCTGCATAACAATAAACAGCAAGTTGGTGAAATTTATTTCACAAAACTATTGTGCAAATAATGAAGCGCCCCGGGTCTCAAGACTCGGGGCGGAGCTCTCTTCACTAGACGTAAAAGTTATAACTTATAAGCATAATTCTTGGGAGGGAAGAGTGCGAGCAAGACAACACATGTTGGCATGTTGATTGTCGCGTATGCTTCGTAGTCTGCTTTTGGGCGGATTATTCCTCCACAACGCACATTGTCCCCAAAAGTATTTGCCAACTAGATTTTTGACTTAGCATTGTGGAGTGTATATCTGAGCTAGGCATGCCTCGATTTGATCCGCTTTTCGTGGCGATGGAAAAGTAGTGGCGTCCAAAAAAGGCATGGAGTCAGAAAGTTTGCCAAGGCTTTGGTGTGGCAAATCCCAGCGACCTTTCCCTAACCGCATCACATTAAGCTCGTGGTCTTGTCGACTTCATCTGGCACAAGCTTAACTTTGATTTCAGACACACTTCCCTGGTGAGTAAGTGAGTAACTAGCCCACTTAAATGCGCGTTAGAACGATGACAAGATTTCAGGCACGGAGTGTTGGCTTTAAGAAAAAAGTTAAGGGACGTTGAAAGAAAAATCTCCAACTGAGAATCAGGTTACTCTTTCTGGTCTAAAATGACTCTTTATATATTTCATATGAAGATAATTCCGCCTAATTGATACATTTAACCGAGCTATTTTGGTTAAATTACTTCACAAGTGTGCCTTACATTGTATTGACTGTTAAGCAATTTTTGTGAAGGCCAAAATCTAGGAAATGAGCAAAGTTTCCACTCTCAGCTGATGACGTTTACCGTCAACTTAAAAGCCTTGCTGAGGATGATAGCGTGTAAGTGATTAAACTTCAAGGTACTTGAAGTTCCCTCTCTGGCTAAAACCATTTTCAAATAAATAAACTAAACTTGGCCACGGTGCCGAGAAAAGTTATCGGCCAAAAGGAAAGGCAAAAACTCTTATTAGCCAGGAAGAGAAAAAGAGCAAAGTGGCAGGACAAGTAGACAGGCAATTGCGATATAAATAGTCAGTTGGAGCAGCTGCTGGAGTCCTGGGGGAATTGGTCGGGGATCCGGGAAAGATGCAGTTGACAAACTAGAAGGATACTAAAGCTTTTCTTAAATTTGCTTATGTTTTGTAGAGCAAAATACTTAGGAAAAGCAACTTTATCGCTTAGTGGCATTATGAGAAATATACTTCTTACCATCACTGCCGAACACAACAAGTAGGCCACATTGAATCAAAGAAAGTCTGTCCATTTTTTGTTTATTGTTTTTTATTAACATAATTGATTGCCCGATTTGTATGGCTGTGGGAAACTCTTACACTTATTGGGTAAGTTGTTCGAACTGCAGCATCTGAGACATTTTCTCCTCTGGCCCAGAATGGGAAATCAGTAAGAAATCAGGAGCACGCCATTACACTTCCGCCTCCTTGGAATTAACTTAGCTGCTTATCCTTTATCCTCGGCTGAAACATCTGGGTTTTCCTCCTCCAACTTTTACTTGATTGATGACGCTCATTTGTACTACGTGTGCTCGGCTGAGTCTCCCTCTTTTTCCAGGTTGTGCCAAATAATTCTGCTTAATTTTAAATCAGTTTGCAATTTGCTGCGTAAACTTTTCTATACCGCCATCTCCTCCTCATGCGGTTGAATTTGGTTTATTGCCTCGGTGCGTGTTGCATACTTCTTGCGGTGCCTGTCGGAAATGTTTCTCAGTCCAGTAGTCGTTGTTGTCGGTTGTTTATAATACTTAAGCACACTCACGGGTAAAGTTAACCGCAAGTTACCAACTTTATTAATGTGCGTATATGCCCGTTCATGGGCCTTTTTTTTGCTTATTTTTTATGGACTGTCTGTGTGTCGGCTTTGTTTGTCGTTATTGCCTTTCCAGTTTATTGTTTACTTTTCGGAAGTGTGTTACTTTTTATACTTGTATATTAACTTGGAAAAAAAGTTGACAGAGGTTCGCATTTTGTCACTGATTTATTTTCATTATGTCAGAAGAGACGTGAAACCAGAAGTTTATTTTTTAATTTGTAGATTTGTGGTATGTTGATGCTTTAAACGTGCTACGGAGATGATCAAAATCCCCTTATTTACTAAATCGAAGTAGTGTTATATTTTACTAAATTAACTTAGGTTTGGAATTTCAAGTCATAACCATTAGGTTAGTGAGCAATCAAAATTTAATCTTTGGGAACATATTTGTCGAGCCATTGTCGTCACTTTGTTCATCTAGGTTTAACACACACTCTTAATGTGGACTGTGGCTATAACACCCACAAACATCTAACCGCTTTCTCTCTCTTGACACCAAATGCCAGCTACAATAACACATTTTTTCAATATCTTATTTTATTCTATTCCATTATGCCCGCGTTCAGTGGAAAGTGGCAACATAGTTGGTGCTCTGTGCATTCCGTTTTTGCTTCAACGCCATTAGGTAAAGCAAGAACACTGCAGTGGCAGTGTGGCTAAGGGGGGAAATGCCATACTTATAGAGGGGGTGAGAAAACACCCCACCACCGAGTATACATTAAAATTTTTGCCCTCATAACGCATTAAAAAATGCGGAATTTTTCGTGCTGTTTTTACGCGAGAACGCGATTTTGCGCTGCCCAGCTTGGCTCCCTTTTGCTCCTCCTTGTTTTAGGTCCCCCTGCCATTATTTACTCAGTTTCATTATGCACCCATTTCATTAAAAGTTAAGTCGCTCTTCGAGGCCAGCCAGCGACAATTTATTTCAATAAATTTAATTACTAAGCCCTTGCAGGCATTTTTTGTTAACTGTTTTATACGCTTGACCAGGCTGATGTGCCCTGCCCTTCTTTTTAGAATTGTATGCCAGATGAGAGGTGGGAAAGTGGGTTGGAGTTGTGTGAAACTTTCATTACCTATTTGTATTACATAATTGCACTCACGTGTGGCAGTCCCAAAAGTGTGTGTACATTAGTACAGGGGTGTCTGTGTCGTGTGTGTTTCTCACAAAAAGTTCCTCCAGCGGAAAGTTTCATTTACTGTACGTTGGTAATTTGTTGAAAGTTTTCTCCTTTTTTTCTACGTGTGTTCGCTGGGTCATTTGCAGGATGCCCAGGTGAACTTTTTCCTATAAGTGGGTGAATGAATTGGGTTGCCTGCTAATATTGAATATGAGCGGTTGGCTGTTTTTATGCATAAGTGTAGCAATACTTCGGTGCACTTTTGCAATGAGTGGACAGCCTCAGCTGCAGTTTGTGGAGGAAGTACAAGAACATAATGCCAACCTATATAGCTGGCAGCAGTAGCTCCTAATTAATGTCAGTCAGTATCTCTCCTATTTTACTTACTCTGGCTTTGTTTTTTTCAACTTTGGAAAACACTGTGGGTGGGCGTGGCGTTGAGTGGGGCTAACGCCTTTTCCATGTCATAATAATTTCTGGCTGGCTTTTCCTTTATCCCGCTGCCCCTGCTGCTTCACGCAAAACTGAGAAATGGCGCATGAAAAGCGCCAACAAACTTTAATTAGTTATGCAAAGCGAATGCAGCTTTGGAAGCAAACAAAGAGGCAGAAAAATAAAAAAAAGGGTAAAAACGATTATGTGAAGCAGCGTAAATATATTTAAAATGCAAAATAAAATAAAATTTTATAAAATGTAAGAGAGCAAATTACAAAACACACACATGGTCAGCGCAACAGGAGTTTTATTCGCCGGAAGCGTGTCTAAAAAAGCGCAGGAAAAAACAATTGAGAACAAAGAATTCAAATTAATTGTGCGCAAAATCGTAATTGCATGCGGGTAATTAATAAATTATATTGCCATATGCAAATCCGCAAACCTTTAAATGAGTTTCTGACGGTATAAAAACAAATTAACGAGAGTTTAATGTGCCGTATCTATTTGATAACTGACCGCCGAGGCAAGTATGCTATGAAAATATTGTTATGGCATTTAATTGACACAAAAAATAATTCCGCGAACAGGGACCGCAGGCCATGGCTAATGACCCTTCTATTGTGCATTATTTCTTTAGTTAATAATTGAAAATTAAACTAAATGTTTAGTGCTTTTTAATAATGGCTTACCGTTTGTTTGACTTTCTGAAACTGACAAGCTTAAACAAAAAAGCGAAATAAGCTTTAATAAGTTTAAATACAACAGAAATTAAGATTTCTATTTACAACTTATCCTCAAAGGTCCTTAATTGAGATTCTAGTTTGTAATACGTTGATCCTGATAAGTTGACAGGTTACGACCCATTTAGCAAATAGAACGTTGTTCTTTTCATCTCACAATTCACTGTGTAACCATCTCCCATCCTGTAAACAAACTTTCAGTCCTGAAAATCCTCTCCCTTCTTCAGGGGTTTCTTTTTTATTTCTCTATTGAGTATGCATCGATTGGTGTTTCCTTTTGGCTTTTACACTGGACCTTTCCTTCATTGGCTCATGCACTTTAGTTCATTACATCGTTTTCATTTGGCCAATTTGCTCACTTGACCATGGTTGATTTTTATTATTTGGTCTGGCAGTCGCCAGGAAAATTGAAATGTTTTCGGTTGCTTTGTTTTGTTGCGTTTTGCATTGCCTTTTTATTTCTTTCTGGTCAAATAGAGGGACAAACTAAGTGACTGGCTCTGATATCCTGACTCCAACTAGTTGCATTCGGTTTTCCCTTGGGCTAAGTATTCTGTTCAGTTTTCCTCCTGTCTCTTACATCCGTCTCCTGGGTCTGTGTCTTGTGCCCTGTGTCCTGGGCCAGCTTTCAATATCTGTTATTGTCCTTCCCTTGACTTCCTGCTGCTGCAGCTGCTGTTTGCATGCTACTTAATGTGGCACTCACTGCTGCCACTACGTGACTTTGCCATCATCTTCATCACGAAGCCAGTTAAAATGTGGTCAATTCTGACTACTTTCCTGCTCAGTTTGTTCTGTGATCCTTTGGCTTTGGCCATTTAAGTTGGTTTCCATCATTCCGCAAACGTTTACATCCTTCGTTAGCTGGTGTCATTGAATGGGGAAATGTTAAATAACTGTGTGTAACTGTAATGTTACGCTGGATATTTACTATTTTCTTTCCCTTTCATTACCATACGTATTAAATGTTCTAGTACACGTTACGAAAGTTTTCTTCATTATTTTGCATTTTGTGGGCTGATAACGCCTTCCTTATTACCAACTTCTGTTTTCTCAGCCTCATTTGTCCGCCTCAAATAAGTTACCCAACCGCAAAAAGTTTTGCCTGCTTACAGAAGAAGTTCCTGCAAATACAAACTGCAATTTGCCAGCAGGGCCCCCTCTCGGCAAACATAATATGCATATGATATGCTTAATTATTTATTACGACTAATTTGAAAAGTCCCCAACAGATTTCATCGTATGCAAACTTTCACGGTGCTGAGCCGCTCTGCATGAAAATGAAAAACCCAGACAAACTGCTTAAACAGCAGACACCATATGAGTTTCAGTTTACATAGGTCAAATCAGGGCAAGAACGAGAGCTCAAGGGGTTAGCTGCCGGAGGAAAATATCTGAATAAGCGAATCAGACTCGGAACAACCATGTTAAAGTAGTTTAAAAAGTGTCGTCGTCGTCGCCATTTCATCGCTCAGCTGATGATGAGTTTACCAGTTTACAGGCCAACTAACTGGAGACGAACCCCTCCTCCAGTTCAACTCTTCCAACTCAGGTCCCTTTGGCCCACATTACCACCCCATTTCCACCCCATTCAGGCCGCCGAGCACACAAAGCTCGTTTAAGTTTTAATAAACAAATTAAACTTGCTGTCTGTGCAGTTTTTGGAGCTTATTTTTTGGGGGGTCTACAGTGACACAAGATACCCCGAATTCGAGTTCAAGTGGGGTTAAACGCAATGTATTGGGGCTGAGTTTGGCAGAGAAAAGTGTGTTTTAATTGGAGATTTGGAAAACCGGTTAAATACTGTTGAAATGCATTCAAACCAAATCCTAAATCCTAATCCTAAGAAGGCATGGAATAGAATTATAATAATTTTCTTGTCCTTAATTTTTGGAACAATCAAAGTTAAAGCAACAAGATGCATGCATAACTTGTATCCCTTTCTTTCAGTTATTATGATAAAAGCTTTTCAGATACTTAAATAATTGTTGTTCTCAATTGAATTCCTCTGTGCACATTTGAAAGTCCTTTGCATGTTTAAATTCTGGGACTTTAGGCAAAGTCGCGGGATAACATTCATTAAATCCTAATTTGCCGAGGATTACGAGCAGATACTCGCATATGTGGAATGTTTGCCCCAGAATAAAACACTCACACAATCTCGAACCAAACGTATGGATATGCAGAGCAATTTTCACATTTGGCCCAACGCCCACAGCAAAAATTTCTCAATTATTTCAGCTTGTTTTTTTGTCGTTTTGCTGGGCTTGCGATTTTTATTTTGGGCAAAGTCATGTCTTGCGGAATTTTATTATCGCGGCAAGGATGAGAAGGATGCGCCACAGTTGCGCAATTATAGCGCCGCCACAGAAATTTTGTTAACGTAAATTTTATTTCTATTTATTTTCCGTGCATCAAGCCCCGCCTAGCATTTGTTTTTGGCGAGTTCTTTGCGTTTTTATTTTGCTTTTCTGTATGAATTTTAATGACATTTTTTCCAGATGCTCGTTTGCTATGCAAAAACCAAACTAAAACAGAAGATCTGAAACCAAATTTAGACACTTCAAATGCTCAATGCAAATGTCATTCCATTTGGCCAGGATGTCTCTGCTGCCTCTATTTCTCCGTTTCTGTTGATTTCGCTACGTATGCATTTTTTTGATGCTGCGGCAAATACCAGCTTGCAGAGCGTTGCCAACTTGGCCAATGTGCCAACTTGGAGCCCTTTGTTAGCCCTGCTAAATATTCGTTAACGTGGCGAGCAAATTTCGTTGGCAAACAGAGTTCCGTTTTGGCGTCCGCGAAGTCCCTGCTCTCTATAAAATCCAAATTTACATATTTGCACATCTAAATCGCAGTGAATTTGCATTGTTTGCCAAGGCTGCAATTTTGACGGTTTTGAAAAGCGGGGCAAACTCGAAGGCTTACTTTGTTAGAGGAGCAAATTCAGGTAAAGCTTCATTTAGGGCGCTGAAAAATTATTTGGGTCAGTGTTGGCAGCCAAAAATGTTTATTAAGTATTTTCCAGAGATAAAACGAACTAAAACTGTTTAAAAACATGTTAAATCAAAGGAAAAACATGTAACTTAAACATGTATTTAGCTCTGCAAAATAAATTTGAAAGACATCACATTCGTATAAATAAATATATATTTAATGCTGACCCAATGACCTAGTATTATAAAATGAATGTGAGGCCAAAGGATAAACAACATATTGTGAAAATATTGCCATATGTATATAAACACTACTTTTTGTTAAAAACTTATGTACATTTTCGCTTGAAATGTTTAAACTCGCATAACTTCAGCATTTTTTTGTCATTAAAGGCATTTTATTTAAAACGTTCAACATTTTTTAGGTAATAAATAATATAGCAGTTGGGAAAAGCATATTTCACATTCGCCAACTCATTCTTAATTAAAATATGTTTTCACCGACGTTTAATTTACATACTCTTGGCTTCTCAAATTTATTTCGGGCACTTAATGAATTGCTAACATAAATTTCGAGATTTACAGCAACTATTTTAAATTAATTAATAAGAGTGAAAAACGAGCGCGAATAAAAGGAAACAGCAGAGAGAAAAATGTCATCTGCGGCCAATTGAAATGCGGGTGGGCAAACGTGGCGTATGATTAATATGCATTTTCAAAAAAGAACAGAAACGCAGAAGAATTTGTGTTTTTTATTTATGACTGAACGTTGAACTTTCCGCTAAAGTCAACGAAGCTCACATACAACAACTGCCACTCGGGGGATTTGGGTTAATAGCCAGTGCAGGGGGCGTGTCAAGTCTGGGGGCAATGGGAAAACAGTGCCTACCTGCAACCCACAGGACAAAAAGGTGGCCGAGTGTACGTGCAAAGCTCACGAAATAATGGCAAAAGGTTTTTGTGTCGCTGTTATATATTTTTTGCCGCCTAGAAGGGCAGAAAAACAGGAGTAACAATATGTAGATGGAGGCAGGTGAGTAAGAACAGTCCGAGGGGCAATCGCTGGGGAAGCTTAACAGTCTGACACGCACTGAGACTGTGACCAAGATGAAAATAAGATCCAAATGAAAGCTACATAGGAAACCCGCTCACAATATTAAACAATGACACAGAAAACTCTCACAATGAGAATAAGCTGCCAGGCTGAACGAACAGGTGTGAAATGCAAAGCAGAACTTTTAAGGAATATGTATTCCACAACAACTTTTGGACTAATTTTATTGAAATATGTTTGCAAAACATTCTGAAAAATTGATTAAAGCCGATTCATTTTAGTGCTATTCCGTTTGCATATAAAAACCCAAAAGGATGACAGTTGAGGCAGCAGATCCCCAAGCGCATAACGAGCTGAAAAAGATGCTTTGCATACGAAATACAAAGCCTGACATAAAAAGAAACAGCAGCAATGAGCCGGACGAGCAGCAGAAACAATAAACGTATCACAGGTCACCAAAAAACCTAAAAAACCGGAAATTGTTTGGGGAAAGGGGAAAAACCTACGGAACTGGGAGAAAACCTGGAGATCCAAACCCCCAAGTCGTAAACTTGAGCCGCCTACAGAGTCCGGGAACAGACAAAAAGGATTATAAGCGCAGGGGAGGATAAAAAATGAGTAGGTAAAGGGAAATTCGGCAGCCCTCTGCGTCCAGAAGTGAATTAAAGCTGACACAAAAGGATTCGGCTTTAGAGCAGGGTTGTACTAGCAGGATAGTGGATAGTGGCCTCAAAGCCCACCCTGTTCCGCATATGTGGGTGTCTAATAATATGGTACTACCGTACTACCACTGACAGGAGCCACAAAAGTTTGGTCGAGAAGAGATAGTCATGCAGCCAGGGAAACCCAGAACATTTAACTTCGGTTTCGGTTTAGTGGGGTTTTTGTTCTTTCTTTTCCCCGAATCCTTTTGGCGTTTGCTGTCAGCAGCTTTCGGGGGACAGCTGGGAGATAGACCGTCGCCATATCGATTCCACCTCGAATCTTGTTGGCCAGGAGTCTGTGGCAACCACCGCTTGCTAACCAGGTTTGTTACCTGATTATACACAATCGCATGTGTGAGTACAGATGTATGTATGTGCTGAGTCCCGAGTCTTGTCTATTTGCTCAGTGCAGCGTAAACTCTGCAGATAAGTCAAAGCCAAGTGCAGCCAAGTTAATATTGCATGCGGATAAATTGGAGCTCATATTCCAGCTGCTCTATACAACTCCCCTCTCTTCTTGATCGTTGCCTTTGGCTTTATGCATTTCTGATTCCAGATTTTGCAGTCTGCATTTGATGGCTCAAGTTTTAGTTGTAATACTCGGCAGTTGTTAAAATGTTGGGGTATATGACTTTTAGAAACAAACATGTAGCTATCAAACATCTACATACAACATATAAATCTTATTGAATAATGCAATAGCCTCTTGCTCACTAGTTATTTTGAAACAACATGTAAAATAAATGTTTTTTTTAAATACTGGGTGTGCCTGCGTCGATTCAAACTTTCTCGTTTGTTTGGCTCCTTTAAGCCTCTCAGAAACTTAGTCATATTTGGATGAAACTTGCACAAGTAAGCAAAAGCAAAGTTTTGAAGGGGATAAGTGAAAGGAAATGGGAAAAAATATTTTCGAGTTTAAACAGAGCGGTCGCACAACTTCATCAAAGAAACTTATGAGCCATTCATGACAAAATCTTTTCAAAATCTGAACATAAGATAAATAAACCTATATCATTTCCCCACAAAATAAACATATACAGAAAGCGTTTCCTGTATACAGAAATCCGTCCACAACTATAAATATTATTTTTTGTGCCATTCCAAAGTGAACATTTTCCGTATCATATCTGAGGCTCCATATATATCAAACATAAATAAGTTTATTCAATTTATCGAACAAGCTTACAAATTTTAACTACCACTTTCCGCATAAAAAGGTTTAAATTAATCCCTCATCAACATTCTCTTAAACCCATCATTTTCCCGTTTTACATTTTCAAGTTGACCCGGAAACAGAGTTTCCTTTTCCCCACCCTTTCCTTATCATTCCGAATTCCCCCGTAACTGGCAAAAGAAATGTTTATAGAACATTTGCTTTGACACATCGCTCAAGATGATATAACAAGGAATAAACATAATCGAATAAATAAGCAACGTGGGGAGCAACCAAACTGCCTGATACAGCCAAATCGAATTCCAGTTCCCCAACTTTGTCATCCAGTAACTCCAGCTCGGTGCTGACGGCTCAGAGTTTGGTCATAAAGGATTTACACGGATGTTAACACGGGCCGACTATAATATGTAAAATGCTACAATGGCAGTTTCAAGAGCAGCAGCAGCAGCAGCAGCTGGATAAGGATGATGATGGGCCCTGTTTAAATTTTCTGTCATTTTGTTTTGGAAATGGGAACTGAGAGCAGGGAGCAGGGAGCTGGGAGCTGGGTTATGGCTGTCAGTAATGCTTGAACGCCCCTTGTGAGCACCACTTGACAGGTTTTCCCCCAGCGGCTGTATTTTTTCCAGGGAGGAGGGGTCTTGGCCCGGCCAGGACGAGCATTCGTCACTGGTGGGCCGACATCACTTGGTGATGTGTTTATTATGTGCCTCTAATATTTTTCGTTATTTAAAAAATTTCCTCAACAAATTATTGTAATTTAATACAAAAGTTAAAAAAATGGGTCGAGGAAAGCATTGTTCAGTTGAAGAAAGGAGGATGATATTCAACCTAACTGAATCTGTCAATACACCTGCTGAAATTGCCAAAATAATGAAATGTTCGAGGAAAATGGTATATAATGCACTGAAGGTAGCAAAGGAAAACACAGCATATTTGACCAATCAAAAAAAAACGCAAACCAAAGCCACGAAAAACTGACCCGCGTACAGATATGCTCATAGTACGGAAGAGCAAGGCGAATCCTTTCAAGTCCCCCGCGAAATTATGGAGGAAATAAATAAAGAGTGTGGCAAAAATGTATCGAGGAAATTAGTGGCAAGAAGACTAAATGAAGCTTCCCCCTTTGGACGCATCAGCAGAAGAAAGCCGCTCCTGTCAAAACGCAACATATCGCAACGATTAAGTTTCGCACGGGCCCACCGGGATAAGGACCTGAGTTTTTGGAAAAACATCCTTTGGAGCGATGAAACAAAAATCAATAACATAGGACCCGATGGTAAAACATTTGTTCGTCGTCCAAAAGGCAAGCTCTTAACCCCGGGTACACCATGAAGACTGTTAAGCACGGTGCCGGTTCCATTATGTGCTAGGGTGCATTTTCCTGGCGTGGTGTGGGTCCGCTTTACCGGATCAATGGCGTAGTGGATCGCTTTATGTATGTGGACATTCTCTAAAATCAAATGGAACCATTTACGTTTGAGATCATGCCTCTGAAATGGACATTCCAGCACGACAACGACCCAAAGCACATCTCGTGTCGTTAAAAAGTGGTTGAAGGACGAATCCATCCAAGTTCTGGAATGGCCGGCTCAAAGACCTGACCTAAATCCTATAGAAAATCTATGGAATGACGTCAAGGTTATGATATCCAAAAAAAAATGTTCGAATCTTGACGATTTGTGGAAAGGTGTCCAAGAAGCTGGAACTCCATTCCAAAGGATATTTATGAGGCGTCTTATAAACGCATTTTTATTTTATTCACATGGCCTGTCTTTCTTCTTCTGCCCAGCAAACAATCAAAACACAAAACACCACCAAAAATAAAAGAGGAATAAGGCAAACAACACCCGTACGTATTTTTGCGTCTTTAAAAAAAAAGATGCCAAATTCATACAGACATTTTTTCCGTCATATTGGGGAACGGAAATGATGCGCATAATAAAATAATCCTTATGAATTTATATGGCGAAAATTATTTTGGGAAGTGTTTCGAGTGGCTCAATCAAATAAATTTCCACTGGAGCCGTAGTGGAAATTCCGATTTTGATTAAAGACCTTTTGGGGAATTATGCGGTTTACTTAAATTACCAAACAGCAGTTCCCGGCTCTTTAAGCCCACTCAACACAGTTTCATGGCTGCTGCCATAAATTAACCCATCTAAAGCATAATTATGCGGATAAGCCATGGCGAGGCTTAGTTAGTGCTGCCATTCAGCAGCAGGAAGTGGGCGTGCATTTTTAACCAGCCATATCTTCCCCTCCTTTTTTTCTGGGAGCTTGGGGTCAGGTCAAGCCGAGCATGGCATTTACTTAATTGGCGCTTTAAACTGCAAAATGCAGTCACTTGCAGTGCATATATACGAACTCGTATAGCGGCTCCCACGTAAGCTCTCGTAGATGTATTAGTTCTGGCCATGTCGTGACTTAGCAAGGACATGCAGCGGAAATGTGAAAAATGAGCCAACAAAAGCGCGTCGGAAAGGCAGCAAAGCACTCTCTACTGTGTGAGAGGCATATACGAGTAGTATGCTCGCATACGTGTATTTATAGCCGTTGGCATATAAAAGCCATAAGCTGCATTTGTTGGCCGGCAGCTACGAAGCCTTTTGCCGTGGTTAACGGTCGTGGTCAGAAGCCCCTTTTTTTTACCATCTTCCATGATCATGAGCACCGAAAATGGGCGCGTTTTTGTTTGCCATTAATAAACCAAGAGGAGGCGGTAGGTTAAATGGCAGAACAGCTTCTGGTGCCCTGTTGGCATCCGAATCCAAAAGTAATATATATACCCCATTATAAAAAACTTTAAAACTGGAAGAGTATAATTAAGACCCCAATTGGATTGGTTTACTTAACATGGACCCCCCCTTATGAGTCCGTCATTCTCTTTTGCGGAAGGGACATCTAAATAACAGACTGCCGCCACAGAAACGCGCCAATAAAAAGGTCAGCCCAATAAATGAGAGCTATCTGCTCATGCAGGAAATTGTGTTCCTTCGTCGCGCAAATTAGCGGCATTAGTTGGGGCTGCCTAAGGTGTGGGGTTGGTCTGCAGACTCGATGGTCTGCTGTGGCCATAGAGGGCGTGGCGCAAGGGGGCGCAATAATGACCCGGAACTGCGTTCACTCGTGCTGGAAACTGCCGCTTTGCTGTCGCTTTTCCCCGTTTTCCCGCCGGCATTTTCTCATTTTAATTGATTTAATCGGCTTTGGCACATGTGTCACGATCGTGATCCACAGTCCCCATTTATACCCCTTAAATCCATCACTTGCTGCTCATTAAAAATGCCTCGTGCTGGGCTGCCCCTTTCTTCTGCCTCTTTCTTTTTTTATTTACCCCATTTCCGCTCTATTGGCGTATAAACAATTTTTGCGCATTAATTGAATCGCGATGTTTGTGTGTGTGTGTGCGAGCATGCGTGATTGTGTGCTCGTGTGTTTGTGTGTGACATGCATAAGTCAAATTAATTGGAGCTTCATTCCGCACACACACACTGAGGCCACCGACGAATTTTACGTCCTTTTGCTAGCTAGGATTTCTTGCCTTCAATTTTCTTGTTTTTGTTTACTGGCAACAAAGGCAACGAGCTTCCTAATGAAGGTTTAATTAGCAAACACACACGCAGAGACACTCACTTACAACACCCACACACATACAACGGCTGGGAAATTTTTGGAAAAGAGGAGAAAGTAGAAATGGCTGCACAGGATGAAGTCTCGAAATACCATTTCAATTATTTTATGTGCTGTGTGCCAGCGCCTAATTCCAATTTTAATTAGTTTATTTGGTATATAACGTAAGTGATTGATTGATTGATTGATTAAATTAGTTGAAATACAATTAAGTAAACGCTTAAGTTGGCATGGAAGTGTAAGTAAAAACGTACAAACAAAGAAATTGCAAAACGAGACGACGTGCTACACTTCTCCAATACATATATTCAGAGAACTTGTGTAGAAACCAAAATAATTCCACAACCGATACAAAAACGAGCAACCAGAACAAAAACGAGCAACATTTTAAGCCCTTTTTTGTGAGCAGGGACAAAAATTCCATCTGACATGCGACAGGCTCCAAGGGGTTAAGGAAAAATGTGGAAAAACACAGAGTATATGACAGATAAAAGGATGGTTGGGGTCGAAAATAACAACTGGGACAGATGCGGTTAATAATTGGCCAGGTGGAGAGCTTTCATACTTGTCACTCGCTCGGGCTCAGCAGAGTTTTGCTTGAAAAAATACTAGGTTAGTTTTGATGGAAAAGCTTTAATGGTTAGGTCAACCCTTACTGAATACAAACCCACACATTTATTAGCATTTTCCGACTCACGCTCCACTTTCATTTTATTTTTGCTCTTTCTAGGACCTACAATCGGAAATTGAAACCCATCGCGTGGTTTACGATCGTCTCGATGGAACAGGCCGCAAACTTTTGGGTTCGCTCACCTCACAAGAGGATGCGGTTATGCTGCAGCGTCGCCTCGATGAAATGAATCAACGTTGGAATAATTTAAAATCGAAAAGTATTGCAATCAGGTAAGTGCTTTTGACTTCTTGTTTCCTATAGCCAGCCTCGATTCTCATTTTTTGCCTTCCCGTTACTGCTGCTGAATTGTTTGTCCGGGTGGGGGTGAAAAACAGTTTTGTTGGTCGGTTCTGCTGCGTGTTTTTTTTAGCTTTTTTGCTTTTGTTGTTGGTCTGCCATGTTTATGCTTGTGGGCTTAAAGGGGGAGCACGGTGATTGCGGCCCAAGGATGCTTGAAAACCAGCTGAATAGAATTAAAGTAGCTCCATGCAGTTTTTGGCTTCAGTGTTTAAATGGGCATGCAGTTGAGAGGCTGTCGGCGGGCTAGTAAATTGCCCAGGGAGTTGTTAAACAGCCAGCTGGGCGTATGATGAATGAAACCGAATCTAAGTTAGATTGCCAGCCGCGGATAAATAAAATACTTATCCCAGTACTACTTTAAGTGTTAATTAAACCGCGTTAAGCCGTGCACAAAACGAGCAGTGCAGCGACATTGTTTAACAAGTTGAAAACAAGCCTTGTGTCTCATGTGCCACGCGGGTTAAACAACTTTGTGCCGATGAAAATGGGAAAATGAAGTCCGGAAAAGCGAGCAGTCAGCGAGGTGGAGATGAAAAGGGGACACACTTTACGGCTGACAAAGCCGCGAGGCGAACGAAAATCAATATTAAAAACGAAACGCGTGAAAAGTGATGGAAACGAGTGAAGGTCCGAAACTCCCTGGTCCATGGACACTGTGTCATAGATGAAATCGTGTGCAAACACTGCCCCAGTATCCTTCGTTCTCCTGTCCTGTTTTTGTTTTTGTTTCTCTTTTTTTTTTGTATTTGTAATTTCCCCATTTCATAAATAAAAGCTTGGCTTGGGCCCACAAATATTGCACCCTTGTTGATATTGATGCTGCCGATGATGAAAGTCGGGCTACATGTTTACAAAAGGGGTGTGGTGGCTATTGGGTATGGCAAAAGTGGACCGAAATGAATAATGATGATGGTGGTGACACGCAGAAATTCGCTCAACGCGGAGCGGGCGAGATCGCATAATGAATATAAATGGCAATTATCCATGGACCAAGACAGCACGGCGTATACGTTATGTAGCGCCCAAAACAGTAGGCAACGTTTATTTTTTTACGTTTCTAGAAGAGAAAATTAGCATCGTTACCATCTTATAGTATGATCAGTCTGTATGCTTTTAACAACAATTACATTACATTACAATTAAGGAAAATAAAAAATTCTAAATAAAATTTAAAGGTGTTAAACGCGAGCTTTTTATTATTTATTAATTGTTATGTTTTTATAGAGTATATTTCCTTGCAATGCTGCTTCTTTCATGTTGCTCAAATGTTTTTCAATTAAAGGCAGCAGACAAGATGACGAATGACACCTCGAGAGTGCCCTCATCTGATCATCCTCCGCCCAAATTGCAGCCCTCATTACTCTGACGTTCTGGCACATTTTCGTGGGCTAAACTTGGTCTACTTCCTTTGTTGTCTGGCTTGGTTTCCGACCCGCCGTCCGGAGTCGTTGTTTGCGCTGAGGATTTGTTGGCTTATAAATTCCTCCAAAATATTTTGGACAGCACTTGAAAAGTTTCACCGTGGCTGCCATTCCTCAATCCCTCTACGTCTTCCCTCTTTCTATTTGATTTTGCCATTGTTCGCTGCTGTTCGTTTGTATTAGCCGCGGCACTTTTTGGCTTTGGGTCATTTTCTGCGCAAAGTTTTGTTGGCTTTGAACTGTGCAAACCTTTTGCTTGCTGCATCTCTACAGGTGTTCTGAATCTGGTTTATTTTCCCCTTCACATTCTCGCTGATTGCCGTATCTGATGCAAATGGTTGTGTGTGCGTGTTTGCGGGAAGATTGATGAACCCGTATATTTTCTATGGATTGGTTTTCTCTAAGCTTTTTTGGCGGGTTATAAAATGATTTAATCGACAATATTTTTACGACCAGATTTATACTGAGGTGATGGATGCGAGGGAATGTCCGTAATCAATCAATATGCTTATGAAAAGCACTTTAATCAAATCTAGATACCTTTTCTATCACATTTTCAATAGAGAAAATCTGTTAAATCATCGTTGTTTTAATATTTTATAGTCATAGAAGTATATTAAGGTCAGGAAAATCATTAAATATTGATTGTTTGAAAATAAGTAGGACCCAAAACCAATCGTGTCACTTTTATTCTCTTAAAACTTTCACCCATATCAATTTCCCAAACAATTTGTCAGTCCCACGTCAGTAATTGTCCAAAGCCTATTCACAGAAATAAAATCCAAAGTGAGAAAACAACAAAGCATCTGAAACTTGAGGAAAAACCACCAAGTTTTGTCCGTCTCAAGTTATTTCCTTTATTTGCATGACGAAAAGTGAAAGTGAAAGCCAAAGGAATAGGCGTTCCGCTCCAGACGAAGATAAAGGTGCTAGAGCCAAGCCTTAATTATAATCAAAACCAGAGCAGAAATAATAAAAGAATGAAATGAGCACGCCAAAGAAATTCGCCTAAGATAAACAGACAAAAGGTCGAGGGGCAGGAAACTCCGAACGGAGAACCATAAAATCGCTGGAAAACTAGAGAAAGCGGGCAGAAATGAGATGACAATGAGGCTGTGACTATTGTTATTACCGGGTCGCGGGGCTAGAGATTTTTCAGATTTTTCCCTGTGTTATTTCTTGCTCCCCTTGACTGGCAGTACAATGGTCGAAAATATGCCAGGGCGAAATAAAATGTGAATAAAATGTCATGGCATTTCACAATTACAGCGACAGCTGAAATTTGGCATAGACCAGTTGTGTTGCCCCTAACAGGGTACCCGGCCAAAAGCCAAAACAGGACACTTTAATAGACCTCACTTAAGGAGGACATTTTGTGCGCCACGAGGAGCGGAACATTGAGGCGCAGGACGAGAAGTGCCGGAAGGCGAGCGGAAACTCAAGGAAATAGACAAATTGTCGCTGACATTTTGCGGGTGCAATCAGCACAGATGCTTCCTCGTCTGCTCTAAAGTGCAAATTAAATTTAATATTATTACAGCACTTTCGTGAGCACTGAGAAAAATATAAAATGCTCTTCAAATAAATATATTTAAATAAAACAGTCTACAAATTTAAATACATATATTTAAATAAATATATTTAAATACATATATTTAAGTAAATATATTTATACCCGTTACTCGTAGAGTAAAAGGGTATACTATATTCGTTGAAAAGTATGTAACAGGCAGAAGGAAGCGTTTCCGACCATATAAAGTATATATATTCTTGATCAGGATCAATAGTCGAGTCGATCTGGCCGTGTCCGTCTGTCCGTCCGTCTGTCCGTCCGTCTGTCCGTCCGTCTGTCCGTCTGTCCGTCCGTATGAACGCTGAGATCTCAGGAACTACAAAAGCTAGAAATGAGATTAAGCATACAGACTCCAGAGACATAGATGCAGCGCAAGTTTGTCGATTCATGTTGCCACGCCCACTCTAACACCTTCAAAACGCCCAAGGCTGCTACGCCCACACTTTTGAAAAAGGTTTTGAAATTTTTCATTTTTGTATTAGTCTTGTAATTTTCTATCGATTTGCCGAAAAACTTTCTGCTACGCCCACTCTAACGCCTACAAACCGCCAAAAACTGTGTTTAAGACTCTCCTACTCTCTTCCACTAGCTGAGTAACGGGTATCAGATAGTCGGGGAACTCGACTATAGCGTTCTCTCTTGTTTTAATTTGGGACTACGTTCTTAAAAGTATTGCGTTATTAAAGAGGGACAGACTATAACAAAAATATATTTTCTCTTAATTACTTTTACTGCACCTTTTTATTTAATTTACGTTATATTTGTCTTTAATATGATATTTAGGATGCTAGATATATTCTAAAATTTTTGTTGCAATGTAAAGGAACTCTGATTCTGGCTGCCCTTTTTCTCTAACACCCTTTTACCCTTGTTTCCCTGCAGGAATCGCCTGGAGTCCAATTCGGAGCACTGGAACGCCCTGCTATTGTCGCTCCGCGAACTGACCGAGTGGGTTATCCGCAAGGACACCGAACTGAGCACTTTGGGCTTGGGTCCCGTTCGAGGCGATGCCGCCAGTCTACAGAAACAGTTGGTAAGTCCTGGCAATGGGTCATGAAACCTTTTCCATTTCCCACTTTTTTGGTTAACGACCCAATTTTATACTACTTTTCTTCATTTTTGCATTTCATTTTTACTTGAAACTCCCGGGGGCTCCACCTCAATTTGTTTGTCCGCCTGGCCAACTAATTGTGTGGAAGTTTTGCGTGGTCTCTTGACACATTTTTAGGTCGCGGGTTTAATGATGCCAAAAGTGACTTGGCGAGCTGCCACTTTGCACTTTCGGTCCCAAATTTTCTGGTTTATAATTAAATAATATTTAGCAAATACCTTAAGTATATTTGAGCCATGTACATGCATATTTGAGCGAAAATACCATTTCCAACTGATCCGGTAATTGCAGTTTGATATGGGTAAACTGTTTAGACTTGTAGCAATGCAATCATTTTGCAATTAGCACAATTGTATTTCGAGTCTGCTGTGTCTAGCCCAAATCAGTTGCTATGATATAATTTAATGAGTCGGTAGTATAATCAATTCGATCCGTAATTCATATTCAGAATGTAAATATAAAAACTTGGGTCGATCAAGTTTGAATATTTTATGCTCAGATATTGGCTTTATGCGGGCATATATTAAATCCTAATCTTTTTCAAATCCTGCAGGGAAGCAGATAAATCTTTATATGTTAGTTGTAATGTACCGTATCAATGTATTTAATGGCTTGCAATAGAACCCGCATTTTAGTTGGTATATTCGGCTAAACAGCCACAACTCCTCCTTTCGAGTAGAATCTCCTTGACCGAGTTGCGTATTCGACCACGATTGGGCTCAGAATTCTTAAATAATTGTTAAATGATGCTTGTTATGTCAAAAACATGGACACACTCGCCCGATTCCACACATCCTGCCATACATGGGGTGAATCACTTAGAGACCTGCCTGAAAAGGGAGGTAAGGGAATTAGGGAAAAAGTGTAAGGCAGGAGCCAAGCAGGCCACTCTCCGAATGGGAAAACACTGTCTAACACAGCATGAGGCACTTGAATTTCACTTGGCCCCACTTACTGCCCCAGATCCGAGCTCCAAGAAACAAGTGAGCGGAGGAGCAGCTGGGAAAAAAATCAGCCAACTTTTACCCCGTGGAGAGGAAAAAGAAAGGGGCGTCAGCAGGGGGTAGTGTATAAATCTACTATTGCCTGCCACTAAGTTACGGTCTGCCGAACATTTACATTTCGGCCTGAAGATTTTATTTGCCAGCGAACGAAGGATTCAGCCATCGGCCACAAAATTCCGGGTCCAGCCCTCTCGGTCCGAAGTTTTATATTGTTGCATTTGGTTATTTCCCAACTAAATGCATTAAACGAGAATTTATTGCCTTGGGCTGCAGAAGATGCCATTCCCTTGATAGTTTATGGGCCTTGACCACTTCAACTGTATTTTTCACACGGCGACCAACAATCATGAAAAACCTAAACATACTTTTATATATATAGTTATTGCACAAGAGTTTCATTCATTCATGTATTGCATTCATTGCCGTTCCACTTGCAGGACGATCATAAAGCCTTTCGCCGCCAATTGGAGGATAAGCGGCCAATTGTCGAGAGCAATTTAACGAGCGGTCGTCAGTACATCGCCAACGAAGCAGCCGTCTCGGATACCAGCGATACGGAGGGTAAGTTTTATGACCACCAACGATACACTAAAAAGTCGCCGGCTAAACTACCCATTAAGTGGACCACAAAAAGGTTTTCCATGAATCTCGTCAAGTGCCCTTGTGGCGCAAAACTAAAATTGGATTTGTTAGGGTCGGTGGAGAATCATGATCTATAAAATGCCCGTAGAATAATAGAGTCTCCTAGTAATGGGATACTCAGGGAGTTCGTTGACACGTTCTTCTAAAGGGTTTTGTTATTGAAGGGTTGGGATCTGAATAAATATGTTGACCTTGACTACCAACATGCAATTTTAAATTGTCTCGAATAAATCTCTATAAATTCTTTCTTTGAAATACCTACACAAAATTAAAAAGTCACTTTTAATGTTAAAAGCTTTATGATGCTCATTTAAAACTAACTAAACTTAATGTTTGTATATTGAATAAATGTTGCCTAACACTATTCTAAGAAAGTTCCCCTCCACACATTAAATGAAACTTAATAATGAATATTCTTGCCATCCTTCTTCATGTTGAATGAATTCAGCAAAACTTCAACTTTTTATCCCACCACCCAACTTGTTCGACATTCTCTTGAGCATTTTACAATTGATTGAACTTTCTGTCGAATATCTCTCACGAATCACCGAAAAACTAACATGTAAGAATTTCCTTTAACTATTTTACAAAAGCTTAGGAAGCTCAGAAACCACACTATCACTCCCACTTCCAATCACACTCACACTAGCACGCATACAAATACAAATCCAAGGATTGTACTTCGGAACGTGAGCGCCTAAAAGTAGACAACGGTTGTTGGGCAACCGGAGAATTGCCAATTGATTTTGCACCACCACACGTATACCCCGTTCTAAAACCCCCGAAACCTCAGAACTGGCTTTAGTTGCCATCGTAGTTTTTTTTTAGCCTTTAGTTAACAATTTAGCAAATGGCTGTGTGGATTTAGCTCGGTGGCGGAGGCTGGAGCTTGGTTAGGGATTTGTTTTCTTTTTTTTGTGGCATGGCGGGTTGTAGGAAGGCTGGGAAAGCGTCAATGATAATTGCGACCAGAGCAATTAGAGCGATTAGTACGCTATTAGTGCCAGCCATCAGCTGTGGGAGAGATTTGGCCGAGTCCCCATCACACCATCAGTTTGTGGCCTTTGATTTCAGAGATTCTTTTTCGCCACTGGTGGTAGCAGCAAATGCCCCTACAAATGCCAAGTTAAATGAGTTTTAATGCCTATTATAAGTTAGTATTAGTATTTTAGTATAAGTAGTATAAGTAATACGGGATCTATTTATATTGTTATTTATTAAGTGAAAAATCCGTACCTCATAATATTGTATCTTAACATCACAGGATGGAGAAATATTCTTAGGAATTACCAAACACTATATAAAAATTAGTGAAGTAGCTCTATTTTTATTAACTAATTAAGAGGAAGAGATCGAAAAAACAATATTTAATTTAAACCAGTTCGATTTTGTATACAAAGTTTAGACATACATACATTGAACTTTTAATTTGTGTGTATTGCATTATGCCAATAATTATGCATATTTATTTTTATATTTCCTCGAAACCAACCAAAAGTCATTTAAATATCAACATTTATGCAAGTTCTTCTTATAAAATCAAAATTGAAAAGGAAAAGTTTTGCCAGTGATGCGAGTAAAAAGCAGAAAACATGCTGAGCGATAAACTCAATCTTTAAATTGAATTTGAATATTACAACGGAACTTCGATGGAGACGGAATGGGAAAACTCAGCTCAACTCTCGATATTTGCTTAGCATCACATTACCAGCTGTCCAACCTCTCCTTTGGCCATAAAAGTTGCTCGCTGTCTCCGTCCGTGCATTAAATTAAATTCGGATTTACCCAACTTTGAGTTCGCCTTGTTGCCTTCTTTTCTGTGCGACTGTTTTGGCCTGCCCATAAAGCAGCAGGAGTTGCATGAGTAGCAGTAGAAGCATGAGAAGGAGCACCAGCTGCCACTCGACTATCAGTCAGTTGGTCCTTTCGTCCATGGATCTGCTATTGCATTTCCCTTCGCCGCAGAGCGCGTCAGTTTGTCTTTCAAATTTCCTGACACTTTTCCTTTTCGATTTTCCCGATGCCGACGACGACGACTGGTTTTGGCTTTCATCTTTTACTGTTGTGGAAGGAAATAGCTGAGCTGCTCTGTTGGTTTTTGCGGTCTCATCGAAGCTAATCGATGGCTTAAAGACATTGATTCGAATTGAGTTTTTCTTGAAACTTTGGCTTTAACCTGCCCATCTCAGCTAATTGATTCACCTGCCGAATCATGTTTGAGTTTTCTTTTGTTTCCACTCAGCTTGTGGGTTGGCTTTCCCCCAGAGCTTACCTGTCCGAGAGATTATTTTATTGCAAATTTAATCACAGGCTGCAATCAGCATAATCAAAGATGCCAAAGAACTGGCAGCACACAATCATCGAGCCAACACTAAGAGCCATAATATAATATCATCTCTAATTCATAAACTCCTGTACGTGCAGGTGGGGAATGCTGGTGGGATCCTCCTCAATTTAATGGCAGCGCCATTGTCTTTTTGTCAGAACTTTGTCTTTGACTTGATTTTCATAAATTTAGTAACGAACATTTCCTTATCATAATCTTTTCCTTCTCCCCTCAGCCAACCATGATTCCGACTCGCGTTACATGTCCGCCGAGGAGCAGAGCCGTGAGCTAACACGCAGCATCCGACGGGAGGTGGGAAAACTTTCCGAGCAATGGAACAATCTAATCGATAGATCTGACAATTGGAAGCATCGCCTGGATGAGTACATGACGGTAAGTCGAGACTTGCAACTTTTGCCTCTCATTTCCTGCGTGACATTTTCGTAATTTGACTTTGGGGCCTCATGGAAATTTGAACTCGAACAGGCGCGTAATTCTCGATTTTTACATCTGCTCGTTAAGTGTCCATTCTGTGATGGGAGAAAAGATCTGCATTTTTAAGAGGAACTCAAATTTAGTTTGTTTTTCCGAATGAGTTTAACTTATGGCAGAAGTACTACCCGCATTCTTGGCACATTTTCCGCTGTGAAAATATTTTGTTCAATCACACTTGCTGTGGCCACAACCAAAAGTTTATTTCCAGCTCAGAATACTTTGTCCTTTTTCGTTTCCTACATTTCTTGGGCTAATAAATGCAAGTGTGTTTTTTATGACGCCAGTCGTTCGAGGCTTTGTCTGTCACAGAACAACAACACAATATATTCCACCGCAAGGGCATGAATGTGTTGAAAGGGACGGCAAAACGGTACGGGCTGAAAGGAGGCTATTTCGAATGTCTGCTGCTAGCGTCGTTACTCATACGCACCGTAAATTTGATGCAACAATGTTTGATCGCATAAAAATGTCACACAGACTGTGCACACAATGGCTTCAACATGGGACCCACCAGTCCCCATTTCGGTGCAAAAACAACTCGTTCTGAGGGCAGAAAATGTAAAAAATATCAAAGCGCATAAAGTGCACATATTGTATGCGATACTCGTCCGTTTTTGTGCAAGTTTTTGTAGGTGGCATACTCTCGGCGGCCACCGAAGCGAAAATCAATGCTTCAGACTGAACGAGCATCAGGAAAGCAATATAGGGGGAAAGAGCACAGCCAAAAGGCAATATTCATAAAAATCAAGAAATCCTGCAAACAAAACAGCAGCAAGGACATAAAAACAGCGTTTGACTTCTACCTATTATAGTCGGAAATAAAGTTTTCTCAATTCTACTAAATATTTATTTTTGGTCTTTTAATAGAAGACCAAGCTAAGCTAATACATTTTTAAACATAAATCATAATCTGAATCAAACCACTAAACAATACCTAATCTTTCTATTATTTAGCAACTTTTTGTTCTAAATCATGAGGTCAGGCCTTCTAATAGATAAATTTTACCATTGGGAACAGTTTGAACGGATTTTGGAGAACATTTTTTGTTGTCCCATTTGCAGTCATATCAAATTAAAACAAAATGTTGACCCAGTTGGCGGTTTAATATACCATGACTTCAAATAGTTCTATACGTATTTATTATGGTTTCTGCGGCGAGCTTTTGAAAACCGTTTAAAATTCAAATAAATTCGTCCGTTAGATTTCCACTTGTTCTAAAATGGTTCAAGCGAATTTTAATAACGCGTTTGCCGCCGCTCTTTTTCAAATGGTTCTTGATAAATTCGTTTTGGTTAACTGGTTTCCGGTTCAGTCGATTTTCGACCAATTGAATCAGCGGAAATCGCCGGAAAATAATCTCTCAATGCCACTCGACACCCAGAAAAATTGAAGACTCCTCGAATGTGCTTAACAGTGTAGTGCGTTTCACATTTTTTCGGACTTGCATAAAAATCAAGTTAAAAGCGGCTAAAAAACTTGTTACCTACCTGTAACTTTGGTTAACTTTTTCGCAGTACATGCCCACCGTTACATAAAAATGTTTTTTAATTTTTTCCTCGCTAAACAAAAAATACTGATAGGGAAAACTTTTTTCAAAATTTAAAATGTGCAAGAATTAAGGGGGGACTGTAAGCAGAAAAAAGTGAAAATTAAAATAGAAATGAAGGAAGAAAGTTTGCCGGCAAGAAAAAATCAAAAAGTTTGGTGCGCTTGGCTATAAAAAAGTTTAAATAAATGCAACTTAAAACAATTACAATGATGCAGAACAGGGCATAAATAAGGGTGCGGGGGAGGATATGCAAACTTTGCGACCGTTTTATGAAAGCCTGGTTGGGCCACGTTAAATGAAGTCGCCAAATAGCTGAGAAAACTTTAGCCAGTGTAGTATCCAAAACCCTTCCTCCACTTTAAGCCACTGAACAGTGGCCGGCTTGGTTAATTGACCACAGGGAGAAAATTTCAATTAATTGAATAAAAAGTTTTTGTGGGGAAATTTCATTTGCATAGCAGGAAGAAGGGATGTATTTTTGTGCCTATCAGAAGAAGAATTATCTGACATTTGGTTGATTTTATTTATTCGTGTATATTTATACCGATAACTTAAGTAGTTACTCAATAAATGGCTATTAATGAAACTACAGTGCAGATAAGGAAAAAAAATTGAATCGAAACCGTAGGGTTTTCGAAGTTCCGCCAGCAAGAACTTGCAATCAGGCATTCAACCCTAATGAAGTTTGACTAGTACTGGCTTTGGTAAACCTCAATGCAATGCCAAGCAGCAAGGCTCTTCAATCAAACTGGGAGGCATCTCCACATCTCAAAATCCCCAAGCCTCCCTTGCTCCTCTTGGTTCAACTCCAAATGGTGCAGAGCGCCCATCAACATCAATGTCACGCCGAAATTCCTTGGCAATCACCCACAAACTCAATCAGATGTGGAATGTCGGCCCTGCCATGCTAATGAAAAGGGTTGGTCAGAGCAGACAATGCCACAAAACTACTTCTGGCTCATTTGGCAAATAATTCGAGACTCTGAATTTTATGGAGTTAGGCCGACAAGAGCAAAGGAATGGGCTTCTCCAAATGCGTGAATGTGAATCCCCATGCGGAGCACGCTCCAGAGAATCCAATCGAATCGAATGGAATGGAATCGGAGAACCGTCCACTTAAAATGGGTAAAATTGTGGAATTGGCAGTCCGCAGTGGCATGCTGAATGGACGCTAAAAAGCAATTGCTTAACGCTTTGAAATATGTTTCATTGATTTCCCGGAAAAGTGCTGGCAAAATAGGAGAAAATGGTGTAAGGGCAGTCAGCTCTGGCCATAATTTAACCACATGTGGTCGATATTGAAGCAGGACATGGGAAGGCAACTTATTTAACCCCTTATGGTCACTCGGACGAGGCTGCTGCTACATGGACGTTGTCCTCTGCTCCTCTAGCCGTGCTTAACCACTTCAAGTAAAAGCTGCTGAAAAATGTCCTTGCTGGAGCTAAAAGTTTTCGTTGCAGCTTGTATTTGTGTTTGTTTATTATGCAGGCTGTGACACACAATGAAATCAATTTAGCTAGCTCACTTCTCCTCACTTCGACGCAAAATAGTTTAATAAATCACTCATACGCAGTGTGTGTGATGCATGTCCGAGCGCTTGTGCTCGGTGGCCAGTGATTTATGACACACTTTACGAACTACTAGCCCCGGTTGACACTAGGAGAAATATTATCTATGGAAATTTTGATTTAGCAACAGGGATTACCGACTGGGCAAGGAACCAACAAAAGCTAACAAAACAAATTCGTAAATATTGTGCACATGCACACTTGTCCTTAGCCAAGACCAGAACCCCATGAAGTGCAAAACCTATTTTTAGCCGTGTGCCTAGAAGTATGCAATATTTATTAATCAGTCCATTGCAATTTTTTTTTTGTTTTTTTGTTTTAATAATAATAATTATTATTTAATAATAAAAAAAAATAATAATAATTTTATGTATTAAGGCATACGGGGAGATCTTGGAGCCCCTTTGTGTCCTTCTTTTCTATTAGTTCAGCCCATTTGGGCGCGCCGGCTAACTACAGTTAGCTTTTTCTATTTTACAATGATTTTACTACAATTCCATTGCAAATTTATACGGAAGTTCGCTGTCGCTTTTAAAAAGATAATTTAAATTATTGTTAAAAAGTGTTGTTGAGTGTATATAAAAAATTGATAAAACACATAGATAGCTTGAAAACTTTATTTAATAGCTTTACACATGTTTGGCTTATTGAAATAAATGAAATGCTTCAATTCAAATATTTCCTTAATAGCAAATCCCAGAATCCCTGTTTAAAATACAATGATGGTGAATTAATCCATTGTATACCGCCCTTTTACAAGTAACACACTTCGAAATGGTTATCCAGATAAGGGATAATAAAAAGCCATAATAAAAAGTCTCCCTTCCGTGCGACTAAATTCTTTAACAAGGATAAAAGTAGAATAACAAGAAGTGTCAACAGAAGACAGCAGCTGAGTGCTGTGAAAAGTGAAAAAATATTGCACGTCAAATATAGAAAAATATATCATTTCTCGTCAACCGCATGGGAAATCAATTGATTGTCACGCAAAAATTCTTTAACCATGCGGCTTTCTTCTCTCCTTTTGTTTTTACGGCTATAACTGGGAGTGGATCCTTTGCAACGCCCATCGTAATAACCGCATATTGCACTCCACAGTCTGACTTTTTGCGCCATTTTATGTTTTTTTTTGTATCTATCTCTTTGTTATACCCGTTACTCGTAGAGTAAAAGGGTATACTAGATTCGTGGAAAAGTATGTAACAGGCACAAGGAAGCGTTTCCGACCATATAAAGTATATATATTCTTGATCAGGATCAATAGCCGAGTCGATTTGGCCATGTCCGTCTGTCCGTCCGTCTGTCCGTCCGTATGAACGTCGAGATCTCAGGAACTACAAAAGCTAGAAAGTTGAGACTAAGCACACAGACTCCAGAGACATAGACGCAGCGCAAGTTTGTCGATTCATGTTGCCACGCCCACTCTAACGCCCACAAACCGCCCAAAACTGCGACGCCCACACTTTTGAAAAATGTTTTGATATTTTTTCATTTTTGTATTGGTATGGTAAATTTCTATCGATTTGCAAAAAAACTTTTTGCCACGCCCACTCTAACGCCCAAACCGCCCAAACTATGCCACAAACCGCCCAAACTGCCACGCCACACTTTTGAAAAATGTTTTAATATTTTTTCATTTTTGTATTAGTCTTGTAAATTTCTATCTTTTCGCGAAAAAACTTTTTGCCACGCCCACTCTAACGCCCACAAACCGCCAAAAACTGTCCTTCGCACTTACACTAGCTGAGTAACGGGTATCAGATAGTCGGGGAACTCGACTAGCGTTCTCTCTTGTTTTTTATTGCGCTCTTGTTGTTTGCGCAAACTGCACAAATATGCCACGAAATGTAACCAATGTATAATTGTCAAACGTGTTGTACTTTATATTGCCACACACCGAGTTTCTCCTATTTGGAACGTGGCTCACCATATGGACAATTCATTTGGCCTGTCAATATTTCTGCTCGATTCTGCTCCTTTTTCCATTGGCTAACGGCGCCATTTTGTGCGGCAGTCAACTTTTTCCAATTTAAACCCTGTTGACCCTTCTAGCAGGGTCGAGGATTTTCATTTCATAAATATTTGCCATTTATTGTATGTTTTTCTTTCTGACTGGCGTTCGTGGGGGCAAAAACAAACATTTGGTAAATATTTGCCGCAGGGCTTTCAATATGGCATGAAATAGTTCTCTAATTGGCATTGCTTTCCAATTAAGTGGGACGGGGTAGGGAAGTATAAAATTGTAAAAACAGGGATACTCCGAAAACATTGCTTATTTATACATTATTGAAAATAGTTGTGGTTTATTTATTAATAAGCCAGTTCTGCATTTACATATGTACGTAAAATCCACAGTTCTGAATAAATTTGGAAATTTAAAGCTCTAACGAATGTTTCTGTTATCAGAAGTCTCTTTTGAGATCTCCCGTCCATTAATAAGTGCCACAAAACAAAACAAAACTGAAAGACTCAAACCAACACGAAATAGACAGAGGAAATATGCAAAGACCTCAAAAAACAATTAGAAGCGTAGCGACAGAGGAAGAGAATTCAATTTCAATTTCCGAATTCAGGAAATCCGAATCCCAGATGCATTTTTGGCTTTAGGAATTTCGTTGGTTTGCTTTTCGGTTTCTGTTTTTATCTTGGCATACGACAAATCGCCTTGCCAAAGATAAATATTCACACGAGGGCAGAGATGGAGGAAATACTGCCCTACAAGGTGGCAGACTGGAAAAGAAAATTATGAGCTCGAAAATAGATTTTCCGGCCGCACTTCGCAGACAGAGAGACAAACTAACTATTGCTGAAGATTTGGCCCCCTATCTCCTTCGTTTTTTTGTCGCGTCGGCAGTTCATAAATTTCCACATTTTCCACATCCTTTCCCCGCCTTTTAAAGCAAGTGTAGGCTTAAGACAATCCCAGAAAAAGAAAAATACGCTTCGGAGCTGGAGGCATTTTTCACACTTTGTCACGTGTGAGCGGGCATACGGGAACATTATATACCAATTTTGCATTTCTCTTTTTTTTATGCCGCAAACCAAAAAATTCAAGAAGTAACACATTTTGGTCGACTGTTTATTTTTATTACATGAGTTGAGGGAAATAGAAATTAAATTAACTGAAAAAAAATTCAAAAACACTTAAACAATAGACAACTATTAAGTGCTAAATTCTTTCCATTTTTTAATTTATGTGAAAGGCGAAACTTTACTTAAGTTATCAAAAACAATTCACTTTAAAATAAATTATGGTATTTTAAACCATATAGATTTGTTATATTTTGATATTTTCAAAAATATTATATTGTGCCTGAACTCTGATCCATTTATATCACTTTTAGAAACTCTTTTATCCCACACCCAAAACCATATTTGTTGTGAGTCACACGAATAATTCATTGAGAAACGAGTGGCATGAGAACAAAAATCGCACAAAAAATGCGTGTAAATTATCAAATAAAAAAGGCCATAAAAACAAATGAATAAAAACCAACAAAACCAAAACAAACCAAAAATGCGGGAAGATAAAGAGCGACAACAAAAAGCACGCCATTCAAATGCATTTATAAATTGTATCGAAATGAGACCGAAACTCGGGCAATAAATAAAGCCATTGAGGGGCGAAGAAGTATCTGGCAGATTGAAAAATTAAAACAACACTTGTGAGTGGCACTCAATGGGAGCACTCAAAGTGACAACCACTTAATGAGTAAACCAAACGAGTGAGTGGGAGAGCCAAGTTGAGTGGATAGCAGCAGCAAGAAGACATAAACAATGCATAAACAAAACTCACTAAATGAGCAACAAGTTCTTGGCAAGAGAACAAGTTTCGTTTTTTGGGAGTGTGAGTTTTTTTCGAGTGTTTTCCGAGTGTTTTTGAGTATTTTCGAGTGCTTCTTTGAGTGCAGCAACGCTTCGCTCTCCATCGCTAGCCGGCTTTGTTGTTGGGTCAGTGTTCGAAGCGGCGGCGCGTAAGCTGGTTGCGTTTTTTGTCGCGATCGCAATCTGCCGGTAAAAAAAAAAAATACAAAAAAGATACTACCCATGAAAAAAATCAAATTCCTAACTCAAGGATCATTTTAAAAAAAAACGTAACCTCACAGAAAAAGTGTTTAAAGTGCGAAAAATATTCCCCAGACATATATTCACCTTCTCGGTCGCAATTGTAAACCAACGTAGAGAAAAAAAATTGCAGAAATAAATTGTTCTGGTGTTAAACTTCATTTTTTCAGTAGGAAAACAAACGAAAGTAACAAGAGTAATAAGGTCGAATTTATTATAATCATTTTTCGTCAACGCTGTGGCCACAAGACAACAAAAGTAACAACAGAAAGTATAATAACACCAGAACTTAGTGCATTTGTGTTGTGTGATAAATGAAACAAAAATTTATTGTAACAGTCACGTTTAAAAGTGTGCGCACTTTTCACCAACTTGTGGTAGCGCGTGTTCAATACACCATTATTTTCACCGCCGTTCTTACTATAAATGGCAAATAAACACTATAAATCATACATCGCACAAGAAATGTAGAGTTATTTTGTTTTCTCTCTCGTGGCGATGGGAACAACTGTTTATAAAACATGACAACGGCGTTAAGAAAAATTGTGCTAGTTCAGCTTTTGGCGAGTAGAAATTACAATATGGCAAACGCAATGGAAATGTATTTTTAAGAATTATTAGGGAAAAGTGCCCATCTCACTCTTTCACTGACTCGACTTTTTTACACGTTTGTGTGGGTAAAATGCATGGCGAGAAAGTGGTCTTAGGTTGCGAACTTACATATTAATACGATGTAAAATTGATAAAGGAAATGAGTGCCTGGTGTCCCACACCACCTGTTGGACACTCCTCTTTAGAAGCCAATTGCCCAAAGCTTCACATTCTGTCTGATATTTTATGTAATTGCCTACCCGAGAATCCGAAGATAGGCTTAGATCTGAAAATTCCTCCACATCCGAGAGGAATCTCATTTGCATCTCGGCGAGCAGGAAATCTCCCGAGGTGTGGATGCTCCATATCCCACGCGGAACTGTCGAAAAGCAGAACTCAGACGGGGAAAAACACAGATCCCGAGGAACCGAGGATATCCTCTTGGCAAGGTCGTTTATTATTATTTACTTAGCATTTTATTGAATTTTGTTGGAGATTTAGTCGTCTTGCCCATTTTATTTGTTAAAGCTGTCTCTTACTTCGCTGTCCTTCCCTGCGCTGTATCTTATTCTCTTTTGTTGTAACCTTGGATGTGTCTCACTTTATCTTTGTCATCGTTCCGAGTGTTACTCGCGTTTCCATATGGAAATACATATATTTTTGCATCTCAGAGCAACAGTTTACAGTTTTGCATTGTATCTCAGCATCTTTGAGTTCGAGTTGTTGTTCTGTCGTATATAACTTGTTATATGCTTATCTGGCGAGGACCCATCGTTGTTTCTTTACTCATTTTTAATGGTGTTCAGTGTCAGTTGGTTAATTGGAGCGCATATGACTCAAATCGGCGGCACACTGGCGCCATCTGCCTGGCCACTCGATTTTTCTCGGCTCTGTTAAACTTTCTAAACTCCATCAATATAGTTAATTTATTTGCTCGGACGAACTGCCCGCTGGGCCCCCAATTTTCGCCGATTTCCGATTCTTTGCCCCTGCCAATATCATTATTTTCCGATCTTTGCGATGATGTCAGCTGGAAGTTAAAATATTTAACACCCATGCATACTGTGTTTCTTTTCATTTGCAGTTTTCATTATCTAGAATGTTTAATTCCCTGTCTAAGTGATCAAATTTCTTGTTTTATTTTTCCAGCCGCAATCCGTATCGGTTGTATCGGAAATTCTAATTTCCAACACACTCAAAGTATGTTTTCTTTTTTCCTTTGTTTTTCCATATTTTGTCTGTCGTTTACATTCCTGTTTTTATTAACCCATGAGCGCTGGTGGGAGCCCCTGCCCCCAAAATGAAACGGATCTCACCCCATAACAATAATATTCATTTGGCACAAGAGCAATTCCCATTTCCATTTGCATTCCGGTTACAAGTAGAACATCACCAATGCGACACATTTATCTAACATAACAGATAGCTCTGGTACTTTAAGGGTCTTAAGGGCTAGATCCGTATCTTTCATGTGATATGGTGCTTTTTTATTGAAGCTGTTGACAAGCCATTATAATTATTGCGTGCGACGACCAATAAAACAGCGGGAAACGACTTGTGGGGATTTCGAACTCGAACTCTGAAAGGGGGTGACCCACTTGAACTGCCAGACAGGCGCGATAAGAAAGCTTCCTAACTCATCTGCTTTCCCGCAGTAATGAATCAATTGAGAACCGAATAGCCAAATGTTAATAGTGAGTCACTAAATATTTTGATTTTCTGACTGCCCCGGATCAACGACAAATTAAGGAATAGTTCTACAGCTGTCAGCTGGATGAATTCGAGGCGAACACAATCGGTTGCCTCATTTTATTCTGGGAATCTAGTTCAGCCTATTGGCACTGACTATTTCCAATAACCCCAAAGCGATTCGACCTTGGGTGTCGTTTCATAACCGATTGGGAGACCCAGTTCCCACACAAAGATCTGCTTTCAGTAGGAGCCAAATATCCAAATATTTTACTGTCTGGTTTCGGGTTCTGATGAGCCGGCGGTTTTTCCATTACCAAGACACCGATACCAAGTCTCGCCTTTCGCGAATTTCACTTAAATTTCTTGAATTCACTCATTCATTTGTATGAGTGCTTCACTTATTTGTGCATAATATTTACCCGCCGCAGTCTGCGAAGTTCGCGATTGCCGCTGTTGCTTTCCATGTGCTCGACATTTTCGTACATTTCACGTACTAAACGCCATTTAAACGTCATATTTACACATGCCCGTACGAATCCATATGCATATGCATATGTAAAACTCTGTAAACAAACACCAGCGACTGAGATCGGATACCCCATCATGTGCTTCTGTTTTATTGCGTTCCATTCGGATCTGTTGTTTTGGGTTGAAGAAGGCGGTTCCGTTCCTCTGCGGACTTTGGTTACTTTGGATTTTAAGTACATGCATGTGTTTATATGAAGAGCTTTTCGAATAAGAACGCGAACAGAACGAAGGAGAACCAAAATTGTTACTCGAGACTTCTGCAGCTGCAGTATGAAATCATCAGGCTGACAAAAACAAGGGGTTATGTAGAGGGTATTAAGGGGTTATTCAAAATCAAGGGGGAGTGCAGGGTTTTCTGGGAATTTTGGGTTCATAAAGTGTCAATAATATTGATATCTTTGAGAATTAAGGAAAATTCCTTAGATTGCAATCTACTCTTCAAAACAAAGCATTTACTTGTTTTCATTGCTCTGGTGTACTTAAATCAATAAACTATTTTGTATCATATTCTTTATATATATATTAATACAATATAACTTTTAGCATATACATTTTATGGTACTACTTATATTCAAAACTTCCTTATTACAACATTTAAGCAAACCAAACGCACTGCATCCCATAAATAACGCATTGCCGCAAAATTGTTCACCATTCTCCCACCGATTTCCAGTACATGCCAAATTTGGCGAAAAGTAATCTATCCACACAAGCTTAGTTTCTGGCCACATCCTTATATGAAGAACTTCTTGCATCGTGGCCTCAGATTTTGTGTGTTGTTCCCTGGATGGCGACCATGTGTTCGCCATGCCCCTTTCAAGTTCCCCCGCCCACTTAAGACACCCCCCTCCCGTTCCGAACTGCAAACAGTTCAGTTAAAAGCTGAAAATTGTTTATGCTAATTGCACTTAATTTATGCATGCGTACTGTGCCTGATCAATGTTTGTGCGAGTGGGAGCGAGATACAAAAGTATCTGAAAGATACCGCACTACATGTTGTGCCTGTCTTGGTTTGTCTCCCTCGCTTGATATTTATTAGTACTCCAAATGCGCGAGTGGAGTAAATATTTATTTCTGCACAATTAAGGCTTTTACCACGCCCACAATAAATGTGGGTAATGTGAGGTTCCATTCGAGGCACATTCCAAGTGCCATTCGGCATTTCGAGGAGATTCGCACACGCGAGTGAACACTCATACCTAACATCTAAACTTGGGCAAGTGTCAGGCAATCTCGTGGCTTAGTCCTGTCGCCATTTCGACGGTGTCTATTTCGGCCAATTAATATGCAGTTAATGCTGCTAACGGTTGTGACGTGCTTATTTATAGGCCCGCAGATGCGACTGCAAATGGCAACTGCAGGCGAAAATCGCAAATGCAACTCAATTCCACCAGCGCCAAATAAATGGCTGGCATTCGCAGCTCAGACATCAGCCTGGCGCCACAGCACACATTTTGCATGTCAATTCAATGGAGGGCAGAGGAGGGTCTCTTCGCCCAAAAAGTATCTGCCGGATTGCATAAGAAAGTCGGGCATTTTCGCCTTTGTCAGGGTGTGGAATAAAGTTCACTTGACTAATCCAATACATCTACATCTGTCCCGGGAATGTAACTCACAGCGAATAACATTTTATGTGCATACAGTCTAGCCGAGCAAAATGCATTTAGGTTTTGGATAGGATATCTTGAACTGTAGGGAAATATTATAAATATAAAGCAAAATGTATTTAAACTGACTTCAGTCGATTTTATTTCCTATGAACAGTTTGGATTAGCTTAAAGCTAAACTTTTTATTTATTATTTATTTAACCTAAGATAATCTCAATACAAGTATTGGTTGCAATTTTTCATAGAAGATTCTTCGACCATAAAAGTTAAATTTGAAGTGCACCTGACATGCCCTAACGAATTTCTCACTAGAAGAACTAAAAGCACCAATGTCTAGTGAAGTAAATACATAAATATCTGCCAGAAAGTTGTGACAAATTTCAGAGAGAATGCATATTGGCAGCCGAATGCATGAATCAAATTCTGTATCTCAATGAACAAATGGCATTTGCAGCCGGTTTTATCTATCGGCAAGCTTACAAACCGATGCGAGAAAAAGTATCTGACAAACAGAGCAATTCAGGTAATCTGAATTGGCAGCCTCACTTTGTTCGCATTGTTCTCTCTCCGTGGCTGTGTGATACACACTCGTATATACTTACAGATTGGGACAATTCGGTTTATTGGCCCAAGACATGGCGGGAGTTTTTGTCCGATTCCTCACGTAGCCAACTTGCTGTAGATACGTTTTTTTGCTCATCCTCACGCACTTGAAGTGGAAAACAGTGGCAGCTGTCAATGGGGCGTCGATGTCAGTTGTGTTTCGATCAATTAAAAAATTGCTGCACTAATTGTGGCGTGTTTATCGGCTGCATTTGCTGCCGTTGCAGTGCTGACACAATCACTTTAATTGAACAATTATGCAGCCTTCTTTTTGGGGAGACAGCTCAATTATGAACTCTTCGATCTCATGGCTGAACCAAAGTCAGTGCCTTTATTAACTGCCGATCGCAAACGCAGTCTCATATTATGCAAATTACTGGAGCAAACAGAGTACCCAAGAGGCACACTCAAAATCTGTGACAGAAGCCAAGTATTCATGATTCCTAATGCTCTTATGAGCTCAAATGTTTGTCCAAATATTGACAACCCAATTGAGCAGAAAATGTACTCGCCAGTTGGCTAAGAAAAGGGGGGAAACTTCAGGGGCAGACTTGGGGAAAATTTGGCCAGGTACCCATCGAATTAAAGTCATTAATCAAAGTCAGAGTTCGGCCCGCATCAAAGACTGCAAATCGAACCCAAATCGAATCCGGCGTATTTAGTCAGCCGTGAAGCATTACCAAACTACTATTATAAAATGGCGAGGAAAAGGGAAAAGAAAGTTTCAAATGGAATACCTTTTTCCAGCGACAATATCTCTAATGCAATTTTAATTGGAGCTTTATTTATGTTGCAGCATAGAGAAATTCCAACATAAAGACATTCAGAAAAACGACTAAAAATCTATGAAGTCATGTTTGGACTACCACTTCAAATATCCATTCTCGAATTCAGTTGCACCTAATTGTATCGATTTTTATTTGCATACTTTGGACCCAAACATGCATAACAATAATTTTTGGTTATTTTGTTTATATTTGCACAGCAGCAATATAAACATTTCTCTTTATGATTATTTTAATTGAATAAATACCGGCAGTGTGTGACCAAACAGCCACCCACCCATTGATTCACCCAGCAAAACCATTCCACCTCCAAGATGCGCAATTTCTCTCCAATTTATTTATTAAATAAACATTTTCCGATTACCTTTTAGATGCTACTGGTTGGCTTCCTTTCGGGTTGCCAGTGTGATTAGTCAGAGCTTTTATCTAAAATGGTCTGGTCTATTAAAAATAAACATAAAAAAGTTGTTCAAATTTATTGTGCCTTCAAATTGGCTTAATCTTTTGCTGCACAGAAAGGTTTTCTCCCGCATACGATTTAATCGTTGAAGTATTTTAAGCAAACCATAATACGCACCTGGAAAAAATGTTAATATAAATATTTATTTTTAATATGCCCAATTTAAGCAGCATAATCTGCAACATCTGTTGACCAGTTGAGTAATTGTTCTACTTGATAGATAGGACCCAAAATCTTTAATGTTTTACCTTTTTGTTTACTTCCTTATGAATATTTATTCAGCCATCGCTGGAAATTGTTTACATCGACCTTTATCCAGTGAGAGGTGGGTTTAGCCGCTCGGTTTGTTTAGAGAACTGGAACCATGCACTTCGGGTAATTAGCAAGTTTATTTGACCCTGAGCAAAGACCACCGAATTGAGCCAAAAATAGGCCACTGGAAACGATTCGGTGTAGTGAATACCATTTATTTGGGAACCCAGCAATGGGAAATCAATAATCATTTAAAATTCAAATGCGAGCAACGCATGAACCGGAAAATGGCGAAATGGCGACCAAGGAAACAGAGACTGGCGAATGCAAATTGGAAAAACAGATAATGAAAAATCCAGAAAGCGGGGGTGAAGTAGGTTATGCCCTCCATGCTAATGAAATTAAAAATTGATGCTTTGGGGCCAGCGGCGCTCCATTTCTGTGTGTAAAGAAATCTGGGCGAAAATGCTAAGCAAATGTCGTTTAGCAAATTGAAAAGGGCCTAAAGAATAGGGTGTTGGTGGTGGGTGGTGGGTGGTGCTCGCGCCCTATGCCTATTCATTCCTATGGCTGATTGATTTTGCGGCGTTGGCGGTTAAGTGGCGGACTTTGAAACACCGAAACACCGAGACGCTTCGAACCACAAGAAAAGCCAAACGCCGCCGCCAACTCTTGACACGTCTTTTGATAGAGTTGCCAGCGGAGCACTCCGATCTGGCCAATCTGGCGGATCAGGTCGGTCTGAGTGGTAGGAGCAGTAGGAGCAGAGGAAGCAGAGGGAACAGCTACATTTTGCGGTGTGGCCTGGTTGCTCAATCTTCCTGGTTTCAACTGCCACTACCGCCAAGCCGTTGACATCAATTAGCTATTAGATGAGATGAGGTTTGGAAAAGAATGGTAGTGTTAAATTTTATAATAAAACAAATTAGAATACTACATAGTTGACTAACTAGATTACGAAAATTACACATCTAATGAACTATGGTTTCCTAAAAAATTTAACCATTAAGAATCTCTCAACGTGCTGTAAATAGGATCTTGTAACATATCTCATTCAATTTGTAACACCTATTGTATTCGAAATCTTTTTCAATCAATCGTTTTTGCTAGACCAGAATCTTTTTCCCGCAGTGTCTTTATTCAGCCAGATAGTGAAAAACTATCAACATTCGTTAAGGCAAATTATTGCATCGCTGTACATTTTTATTGAGGCGAAGATAGTTGCAGTCCCCTTTCCATCCACTTATCATGTGGGCGTTCATTGGTCCGGCGCCATCTGGCAGTCTCCTTCTGTTACCAGCTGCCATCTACATACTTCCATATTTCCTCCGGCCATCGGTTCATTAGACGCCGCTCAATTTATTTCTCCTTTACACGCCAATTAATCAGATTATGTCAAAATGTGTCACTGGGTTAATGCAAATATATTACGATGGCCATCCAGTCAGGCATCCAGCGAAGTATAGACTCCCCCGGGATCTACACTTTGCGCCCCAGGTCCCAATCGATTCGGATGTCTGGCTCTTGGGAGAGGTTTTAAAGCGTTTGGTCTGCCATTCGCATTTGGTTGTTTGAAAAGCGCTTAGATCCACTTAATTAGTGAACTGCATCCAACAAAAGAGGGGAAAACACTCGCACAAAATGACTTTTAAGCTGATTTGGATGCGGATAGAAGGCAGAGGGGCAAATAAATCAGGAAATTGGAAATAAATTTGTCTACCTTCATTGAGTTCGAAATAAAATGGATTAATTTCCGAAGAGAGCGAAGCGATGGTTAAGTCCGTATTATTAATGTTGCATTGCATTACATTTTGTAGATTACTAAATATATTATAGTATTCTGACAAATTATTTAAACTCCTTCATGCATTGCCTTATTTAACTCGAATTTAAATAGGTAAACGGCATTACTCTTTTTAAGTCTCAGCCTTTTCGGTAGACAAAAAGCGTATCGTTTTCTGTTTTGTCTAACATAACATCACTGCGAAACATAGCAATTTGACATCTCTCAGTTCGTTCAGTTACCTTGGCGACCGAAAGCCAAATTCAACAGAAAATCGCGATGGGAACAATGTAACATCAGCAACTCCATCGGATCCCCAGCATTTTTACCTCTTTCGACTGCCCCTCGGCGGAACTTGTTCATTTGGCATTCAGCAGAAAAGTCATTAAGTGACACACCCGCCTACAAAATACAAAATTCCCCAAAAATAGATTCCAGCATATTTATCATTATTTTTTCTGCTTCACTTTTTGTCCCCGAATAAAGAGAAACAATCATGTAAAGCTGGGCTTGGTGCAAAAAACAAGAAAAAATAATAAAACGAGTAAGGGGTGGGCATCTGTCAGTGCCTAATCACGCATATCACCCAACTTTCCGAGCTCGAAACCAGCTTGTTTGTGTTTGGATTTCGATTTTTTCGCATTTTTTCTGGCTGTTTTTGTTTTTGGGCGTGTTTTAGCTCGGCTCATTGAAGGCGGCGCACGGAAGTGGGCACCGCAACGGAAATTGAGCCATCAAAAATAATGTACAACCAAATCCACACGATAAATATATGTATGGCATACAAATTCAGGTGCTCGACTTTCGCTTTTCCCTCCGTCTCCAAAGCAGTAAAAGAAGAGTTGTAAAAATACTTTACAACTCATTAAAATTATTATTGTTCCTGCATAAAGATGATGGGCCAGGATGAGCGAGTCCTTCGGGATCCTGTCTACAGTCCCTTGCGTAGGTGTCAATCGCGATCCCTTTTCCGTTGCTCTTCAAACAGAAATTGGCGTAAAATTTTGCGGCTACATTTTGATGAAATTTGATGGGAAGTGCGGACAGGAGGTAAGGGCAAAGGTTAAAAGTTTGTGCTTAAAGCGGCTGCTTAGTTCCCACGAATTTTCCGGGTAAAAGGTTACGCAAAGTTTCGCATCAAAAGGCGGTAAAGGTTTCGAAATGAGCAGCCGGGCTTCGAGTGCTTCCCAGAATGCTTAATTCAATTTGTTGAACTAAAATTGCTCCCCTGGCTTAATGAAAGTTGCTTACCGGCAGCTTGTTGCCAAGTATCCAAGAGATTGGAATGTGGGAAGTGAAGTGACAACGATAACAGATCTTCGATTCTCTTAATCGCTGGATGGGTTTATTTCAGACCGGAAGTGGCTTAGTTCCATAAATTGCCCAGATTCGTTTAAAACCTGTAAAGCCATGTTTAAAGTCTGTTTACTATATTTTCGGTGGACTTACACAATCAATTGGGTTAACTGTTCATGTTTTATCCAGGTTTTAAATTGTTTTTCTCTGATTATTCTGCTTTGATAATTCTGCTTTCTTGACCCAATCGTTTTTATTAATCAAAATGGAAACAACTTCCGTGGTTCGAGGTCTAATCTTTATTTTCCGTGGGCCTATTTAGTTAATGTTAAACTCTTATGAAGAAATCTTTATAAATACCTTAAAGCTATTCATGCTGCGGTAAATACCGAAACCTGATAATATTTAAAAAGAAAACAATGCCGAACTACCGAAACAGCATTTTATGGCACAGTTCCATCGATGGGATGTCTTTATGTGCCCCATCCGGAACATAACTCACTTCCCCATTACTCCATGTTTGTTCAACAATTTCGCTAAACGTTTTACAGGCCAAAAAGGAGGTAGACGTTCGAAGCCGAGGCGCCATTTTCTGCTGAGTGCCGTGCAGCCAATTCAATGCACTTTATTAATGGCATCCATGACTTGGCCCGACTCTCCTTTCGGGGGTTCCCCCACGAGCTCCCCCACCCTCCCCGTCGTCAGAGGGGCGACAATAAACCCCACAAGAAGCCAGCCATATCCATGCTCCTTCCTTCCTTGTCTGCTGCAGTTGCACTTAATTTTATCTATTATCCTCCATTTTTGTCATTGTCTAAGGAAAATGAAGATTCAAAGCCATAAATGTGTGTGTTCGTGTGTGGCCTGTTTGTGTCTGTGTGTGTGTGGGCCATCAATGGCAACGCAAAAGTTGCCAGCATGCTTTTGCTTTCGGCTTTGAGCCGTGGTCCATTGTTGTTGGCCGAGGATAGAGGATCTCTATCCTGGCAGCAGGTGTGCCAGTGAAAACTCAACTTCTGCTGCTGCTGCTGCTGGCAGGTTGGTTGGAAATGTGATAAAATGATTATAAAATAATTTTCACAAACAATGGCCAGGACATGCACACAGACTCACGTCTCTCTTCCGGATGGGGTATACGTGCAAACTTGTTCTCACTATTTCCAACCACTTTTCCAGCCGCCGGGTGGTCAACTCTTCTAATTGAATAGATTATACGGGGTCGGGCTTTAATGGCTGCCAACCTCAAAGCATGAACTAATTTCATTCTGGTGCTTCTTAAACTCCTGCAGCTGTCATAAGCGAATCTCTCATAACGTTTTACTAGTGCCATAAATATTCGCATATTATTATGCGCTGCTCCCCCACACACTGCATTTATTATTAATCCAAATGCGGGGCCATAAAATGCTGTGAAAATTACTTTTCCCGCTGGCAGGCAGGATAGAGACTTCGGCGGCCGTAAAAGGGAAAACCTTTAAATGGACTGCTTGAGTGCTTGAATGGGTGGGAAACTAACCTGGCCGATTAATTGCAACCAGGGCCACACGGGGAAGCACCCACCCACTCGCCGTTAATCCGAAAAGTACAAGACTAATACAAAAGTGAAAAAATTTCAAAACATTTTTCAAAAGTGTGGGCGTGGCAGTTTTGGGCGGTTTGTGGGCGTTAGAGTGGGCGTGGCAAAAAGTTGTTTGGTAAATAGATACAAAAATTACAAGACTAATACAAAAATGAAAAAATTTCAAAACATTTTTCAAAAGTGTGGGCGTGGCAGTTTTGGGCGGTTTGTGGGCGTTAGAGTGGGCGTGGCAACATGAATCGATAAACTTGCGCTGCTTCTATGTCCCTGGAGTTTGTATGCTTAATCTCAACTTTCTAGCTTTAGTAGTTCCTGAGATCTCGACGTTCATACGGACGGACAGACGGACGGACAGACGGACAGACGGACGGACAGACGGACATGGCCAGATCGACTCGGCTATTGATCCTGATCAAGAATATATATACTTTATATGGTCGGAAACGCTTCCTTCTGCCTGTTACATACTTTTCAACGAATCTAGTATACGCTTTTACTCTACGAGTAACGGGTATAAACATTTGTATCTGGCTAATAAACATGTCTTAAAGCTCTCCTGACAGACACAGTTTTGAACCAGTTTAGCTGGCCCGCCACAGATGCAGATACTCGCATCTGATATAGAGTCCCAATATGTGCGAATGCGTAGAGCAACCAATTTGAGGCAAATTGCCATAACGAAGCTATGCAGCTCCAAAAGCCTCAATAGTTGAACAGAATGGATAGAATGGAGGATATTCTGGTCAGAGGGAGTTGAGGGAGCTAGGGAAGTCGCAGCCGGAGCAGCTGATGCAGTTCACATTTGCAACTTTATTTATCGCTTCGAAAACATCTTGTAAATTTTGCACGTTATTTTCGCCGGCGGCCAAGTTCGTTCTTTGCGGAAATTCAACAATTGAATCCAAAGCGTTTCCCCTGCGCCACCCACTCCATGGCGAAAGCCAAGACGAAATTGATATGAAAATTCGTTTTAAGTCAGAGAGAGCCTTCAGTGGCACGCCCATTGCCTCAAGGCAGGACTCACTAGCCCGCCGCCCCGTTTTGCGATTCTTTCGCCTTGTTTTGATCATTTGCCTGTGATAAATTGTTCCATGTCGCTTGGCACTCTTGACTTTTATTGCTGGCCATAGGCAAGTCCACAAGTCTGCTGGCCATCAAAAAGTCTTTTGCTTTTTTGCCATTTGATGCAACTGTAACTGGGTAACTTTGCCCAAATGCACTGCCACGTTGGCTTTGTCAGTCGGTTTCAGTTTATTTGCCGCTCGGCGCGACAAGTCTCTTTGTGTTTGTGTGTGCTTGCCAGGCAAATACAAATTTGATATCATTTTTCAACGCCAATTCCAGACAGCCTCATATAGTGTATAGAATGGAAATGTTCTCTCGCATATGTTTGAGCCCTGAAAATGCACTGACATACGGGGGCGTGGCCCCGACGAAGTGACTTTTGTGGTTTCAATTTTGCCGCATGACGCATGAAATTTCCGCTCCTTTTTGTGCGTTTTCTTCTTTATTTATTCCTCATGGTGGAGCGGGTAAAAAATGGGCAAAAAATATTTTAAATTGAAATCTGTATTCCTTATTGATTGGATTTGATTTGGGTTAAACAAGTGAATGGAATTTGATTTTCATTGAAATACGAGGCGGCCTTGCTGATAAATAGGAATTGTTTGATTTAATTCTTTAATAAAATCACCAAATCACCAACTTCTGTGGTAACTTTACACTTTAAGTAATTACGACAAAGCTCCAAAGCAAAGCTTTCCCAATTTTCAGTGATATCACTTGACGCATTTGCATAGCCCATTAAAGACATTAGCAAATGTACGCCCGCACATTTTACTGTTTTGTTCATCATTTGTATGGATTTGACAATCGGAAAACAAAAGTCACAACTGGAAAATTATTCATGGTCGGCCACTCAGAACTAGATGGGAAATTCTTTCTCGTGCCCTGTGAAAATGCATAAACCAAACAGAGCGAGACCAGCTAAACAAAAGCCCAGAGCCGAGGGTCGCATAATGCACTTTTGCTTTTCTTTTTTCGTTTTTGGTATGGTTTTCCTGGTTTTTTAATTTTTTGTGTCTCTCGTTTGTGCTTCTTTTCCTGCTCTTTTTCCAGCTGAAATTTCCGGTTGGGCTTTTGTGTAATCCGCCAGAGACGCGGCTTTGCATGATTCGGGTTCTTATTTGTTATTGGTTGTTTTCAGAGTTGAATGACTGCCGTGGCCTGCTCAAAAATTCTGGACTCTCGGAGTTTCGTCGGTTCAATCAAATTGCAATTATCGTAAGCACGTGGTTGTGTCCTCCATTCCTTGGGTGTGGAGCAAGTTACCCCGCCGAAATGATCTACGATTCGTGACGCTTTTGATTTATGTGTGCTGAACTATTTTCACAGCGATATTCAATGACTCAGCACTTGGATTCTGGATATCTCCGTAGATTTCTGTGCCTTTTGGGTTCACAGAGCGTTCAGTGATACGAATGTGACCGCAGGGCTTTCTATTTCTGTACTTGTATCTTTGGGATTGGGGCCCTCCTCAGCTGGGCAACTTAATTAGTTTTGTTGTTGCTAAACAAAAGGCGAGTATCTTGTATCTGAAAGGCAGGTAAACGGATTTACTTTTCGGCGCCTTTCAAGACTCCCTACAGTTTCTCACTTTCGTGATTTATCAGCGTTCGTATTTTGGTTTTTGGCCAGTATAATAGTTGGCTGCTCCGCGTGTGATGAGCATTGTGGATTAGTTTCGCCAAAGACAATAAACCGAAAGTGAAAACACACACTTTTGATTTGCAAACTTGATAAAATTCAAATTCGATTTGGCTTGTGTTACGCATGATTAAGCAGATGGGAGATTCCCCCATCTTTGTATCTATTCAATTACATGATTTGACTTTTAGCTGAGCGCCGGGGGAAGCATCTTCAATCTGTTGCGTTTCATTTATTGGTAAATTGTTTCCATACCGTCCTTTTTGCAGCCATAGTGAAAACATTTGCATTTCCAATGGCAATAACAAATGCATTCCGCACACATCAGCGTCACATTCTATCAATATCAATTCATATTCCTATATATGTACATACATACGTTTGTGTGTATCTGTGTGAGGGGGAGACTTTGTATGCAAGTCGACGCAGAATGTTATCTCTCTGGATGTACAGGGAAAAAAGTGAAAATTATAATGAAATGCATTGGCATTTCCCTCACGTACCCACAAAGTACATCAATCAAATTGAAATGCAAGCATCAGCCGGCGCTGCTTTTCAATATTTCGTAATGCATTTAACCATGCTAATAACAAAAAAGTAATGCAATAAATATTGCATATTTTCAATCCAGTCTTACACTCGATCGTGGTGGAAACAATTTTTGCATTTTCCACGCGGCCATATATTCCAATTAGGGTTCACTTGAATTTACAGATGGTCGCGTGATTTTAGGCTCCATATGCGAACTACTGTACTGTACTTTTGTACATGTGCTCCTATAAATTGCACACGTCCTAATTTTATTGAGTTCAACAAGCTCTTGATGGGTTTAAAAAACAAAATCATTGATACGCAGTTTATGAAATCCAAAAGAATGAAAAAAAAAAAACTCGTGTCACGATCTATCACGCACACATCTCCAGCAATGCGGTAGCTTTCGGAAAGACTGAGCAACTGCAAACAGAATTTCGAGAAAAATTAAATTTATGCAAAGCCAAAAAGAGACGCCTGCATCGGAAAGTGCGATGGAGATGGGGAGTGGAATGTTGCTTTAACTAATTAGACACTTGTCATTTGAAGTAATGTTGTAATAAATACCGTTACAATGTCATTACCGGCATTACTCGCTGGCATTTCTTTCGCACCACCTCGTCCCGTCTCGTTCGCTCAATCTTTCCGTCTCTTTCCACGCTTTTGGCCGCACTCACTCATCAACGCGGCGAAGTCTTTGTCAATGGCTTGTTAGTTTACTTGTCTCCACTTTTGGCCCCCGCGCCCCTTTGGACTTTATTTAAAACTTTGTTTTGCTTTACAGCTTAGAATTTTTAATGAGCTTTCGTCTGCCCCGTACTCCGTGTACACTCTTTTTCCAGTAGTTCTCGGTGGTTTTCCGCTTTTCGTCGGTCATTTCTTTCCTTCTTGAATGTCATCTATTTTTGAAGCTTGTTCTTTGCACACTTTTTGTTGTTTTCCACTATTTTCTATGGGGCTTAAGCGGGGTCATTGCTTAGTTATAGTCACTTGAGTCGAACCTGGCCAAGGAGTCAAGCCGTATTCAATCTTCCATTGAAACCAGAACCCAGGTCTCATGGGTTCCAGCTTACTCAAAGTCTAAAAACAGTCACCTGTAAGGATTTAAATAAATTAATAAAAGTTCATGTTACCTGTAAAGTAAATATAGTTTAAGTAAACTTAAAAAAAGAGAGGTTGAAATGAAACAATATGCGAGATTCGATTTCATTCCGTTTGAAAAATTTCAATTTTGTTGTAAATCTGTTTTGAATGCACTGATTCCTTTGAACTTGTTTCTTCCAATTCTTGTAGCTCTTAAAAAAATGTCTCATACCTAACACCATTTTATCACCTCCTCGGTGCAGCGTTGCTTTCACAACAGCCTCTTGCCTGCCCCAGAATACATATATGATCGTTCCACTAACCTATCCCACCTTTTTATTGGCTTTTCCCAAAGACCCCCTGTTCGAGCTCCTTCCCTGCGTTCTTACCATTCCACTCATCGCACCTTGACAATGTCAGCAAGAGTAAGAGCAGAACAAAACATAGAACACAGAGACAAGACAATAAATGTCTTAACTGAAACATTGGAGTTGGCTTATCGGCGAGCAAATATTGCCCAACATAATTTACACACAGCAATCGTCAGGGAGAGTGAGTGAGATGGGCATAGATATAGGCACAGGCGCGCAACAACAATTGTGTAAACAGAATGCAGTCAACCTTTTTGCTTGGCAAACAGAGCCAAGATGTCTGGATAATTAACGCTAGTCAAAAGTTGGTCGGCTTTGGGAGGGAGCGAGGGGCGTGAGCTGGGAAATTTCGGCGTAATTGAGGGGCTTATTGACTTGGGGCATATTTGTAGTACGAATTACACACATATTTGTGTGTGTGTGTGTGTGTTTTAGCCGCCTTTGTCATTTTTGACCAGAGCTGAAGAGAGAAAACGGAATAATAAACGTAGAATCCTGTCGAACCGGTTTTATAAATAGATAAGCGCATAAAAAAAAACAACGTTTATTACGCAAGAATGTGCCCTAAAACGATGCAACCAAGTGCCTAAGTTTTTGTTCGGGAGGAGCACCAGCATCAGCAAAAACCTGAAATCTGCATAGAGCAGGATTAATTAACTCGCCCCGCCAGACGATCAGCCACGTAGGACAGCAAGGAGCAGCAGCGATATCAACGGCAACGTCAGGAGCCACTGCAGCAGCAGCAACCATCTGCAGCAACTTGTGCAAGATCTTGGCAGCAGCAACATCAACTACGTCTGCAGCAACTTCAATTGCTCGAACAGAGGCAGCACCTATATTTTTATCTTAAGAGTCAGCAACGTATGCAGTATTTGTAGCAGCATCAGCATCAGGATCAGCATCAAGAAGATCTGCAGCAGCAACATTTGCTTGCCGAATTGCAGTATCAGCAACTCTAGCTGCAACATCCGCAGCGGCAGCAACACCAACTGAAACAATAGCTTTAGTAATCCCCTTTAGGATCCCCTGCTGGAACAGTGCCACAAAATGCGACTCTTCGCCGGCACTGGCGAGGCTGCAACATCGCCAGCACTGGCCCATAGCTCCAGCGATAAGGCTGGGGAGGTAATTGAGAATTCCCACACCAGGAGAGCGGGGTGCTCCGTGCTGCATAGCAGTGGGGGAAAGTCAAGGTCGCTGGAGAGGTACTCAGGGGCACCCAAGATGCACCAGCAGACGTTGGAGATGCTGCCGCCCTATGCCACTCCCACGTGCAGCACCCGTCGCCGACTCCTCGCCCCCTTCCGATCCCTGAAGCGCCGAAGTCGGAGCAGCAGCAGCAGCAATGAGTCGCACCACTTCGGCAACCATCTCAACAACCTGGTGGTGGTAAATGTTGGGGCGGCCACTGCAAATGGAGGCGTGGCCAAGGCTAACGCCAAGGCCAGCTCGCAAAGCGGTGACAGTGGAACCGGCGGCACCGAACTGGAGCACGAAATGGAACACGATGATGACGAGGAGGGCGAGGAGATGGACGAACTGAGCCTTAGTTACTCACAGCTGAGCAGCAGTGGCTGCGAGGAAGCCGAAGCTCCACTAGGAGATGTTGCTGATGATCGAGAAGCAGCAGTGGTGTCAACAGTCGCTTCCTGCGTGCAACACGCTGCCAATGAGCGGCGGCGCAACATCCTGTCGCTGTACTCGTCCTCGTCGGAGGAGCAGCTCCACTGCCGCCTGGGTGACATCACGCTGGTGGACGACACCTACTCCAACTGCGATCCGCAAAACGATGCCGAGCGCATGTTTCTCCAGGTTGTCGGAATCTTACGCGATGAGAATGAGGTTTGTGTACTGGCTAACAGTGGATGGCCGAAATATTGGTCACTTCTATGAAGTTTATGTTTCTTAATAAAGTCAAACTTTATTTTATGAGATTGCTACATATAGAGTATGCATGATAAGATGTTATAACAGTATGAAATTTATATTTACATGAAAGAGGCTTACTGCTTATTTATAGTTCATAAGTTTTTACCCACCCCACATTTTTGATTGAAAAATCGCAGAAAAAAGATTTTTTAATCTGAGTGAAATACAGAAATCACTCATTTTAATGCATAATTTTATTTAAAAGAATCCTTGCCTGCTCTGAGTCTGTCCATCTCTTTTTTTCAACATTTCCTTTGAAATCTTGATTAATTTCCACCCACAGACATAAAAGATTCGTTTTCGTTCTTGGTCGTGCTGTATTCTAGTAGATGTGTCTTTGCTAAAAAGAAATGGCAAACTGCTAACCGAGTTTTCTTTTCTCTCCGTAATTTCCCCCTTTTTTCCCTCCCGCTTTCTATGGACAAAACTTTTTCAGTCTCACTTGCAATTTCAATTAATTAATGCAAGCTAGGATTTCCGGTTTGAGCTTCACTGAGCAAGGGGTAAAATTAAGGGGGAGTAAATCAAGACGGAAAGAGCCACACTTTCATAAAATAATTTATTTACCTGCTGAATTATTCTAATCTCGCCCTGCTAAATCGCATTTCTCTTTGCATTAACCGAATGGCAAAATGTCAATTTAAGGTATACATTTCTGCCATTTCTGTGGCATTAACCTCCCGTGGCAAACACAAATCATTTTTAATAAGCTCTCTGGGTGATGCGAGCTTTACATTGACAAAAATCAGGGGAATATTTGTCCGTTTTGCCTTTATTTTCATTAGCTATAAAGAACATAATGCATGTTATTGCAACTTAAAAGGATGTAAACCTTTGCAATTCTCTAGTTAATTTCATTATTTGAAAATGAGAGTACCAAGAGTACAATGATTGTCTTCTGTGCTGCTCTGCGTGCTGCCAAAGAAAATGTGGCGGCAACATTTGCTTTTTTATTTAACCAAGTTCCCCGCTCGACAGCCGCAGGTGAGGAACGCCAAGGAATTGTAATGGAGTCAAGCGGATGGTATAAAATTACACAGAGTTGCACTTTTTAAGTACACGCCATGGACAAACGCCCGGCAACTCCTTGTTGGCTTTGCCACAATACATGAAGCCTGCTCATTTCTTCTTCTCTGTCGCTGCTAGCTGATTAAACTTCTTCCAAGGAAGGCAGCTTTAAAAGTGCATTGCCCTCTTATCAGCGAGCCACCCCATCACCTCGTCCTACTGCAACCCAACCCCCAAAGACTTTTTACTCAATGACTTGGATGGCAAACAGCTTTCTTGTCTCTTTGTGGCGGCGGCCACTTTGTTGGCTTGTTGCCACTAATTAATGGAGAAGCAATGAGTGAGGGGATGCATATTTATTGTAAACAACAAATTATTGATTGCCAGCGACAAGTTGGCCACACCCTTTGGGCTCCTTTGTTGGCTGCGTTTCCTGCTCCGCTAATTAAAAATAAATGCGAGGTAGCTCAAAGCAGCCACACACAAAGGATTTCAACTGAAGTTGCTCGCAGTGCAGCGGGAAATAATTTGTGTGCTTAATTAGCAGCGGAGGTGAACAAAAAATAATTAAGAACGCTTTCCTTTGGGTTATGTGGGAAAAAGATAATGAGCAGAGGAAAAACGGCCAAAGAAGCTTACAAAAATATTTTTTTTTATTAAAATCACAGAAAATACCTCTTGTGTTGTGGCCTTATTACATCAATTTGTTTATATTTATAGAAGCAACAACATAAGCAACACTTTTTGTAGCTTCCATCATATTTTTAAGTTGGTAATCATTATAAGCCCACGAAAAACGTCATATTACTTAGCATTGGCAAAGTATCCTTTGAACTGCACAGAGACTGGTCCTTCTCAACCGACTTCACCTGCTCCAATAAGGCCCAAAATAGATAAGGTTATTTATTTAGTTCTGCGTTAAAAGCAAAGCAACAATTGCCTCGGGAAATCCCACAAACAAGAGCTGCAGTAGAAGAATAAAAAATGCTTGGGTGCGCCCAGCCAAACACATGGACAACTGCCAGTGCAAGTGCATTATGGGGCATAAACTTGCCTCGGGAGCCACAAAGAGTTAAAGGCTGGAAAAGCTAAGGCTAAAGTTCCAAATCAAAAACACAAACTCCAAGAAAACTAAATTAAAAAACTGCACAGAAGCCGAAATGGAGGAGGCGGGATCCGAAAAGAGAGTTGAGGGATCCTGGGAAAACTAAATGAAATAATAAAGAAAACGAACAAGCAGGCGGAGTGGGTGGTTGAACTGGGTGGACTGAAGTTGTGGCCTGGTCCAGGACTTTTTTCTCCTTGCGGGGTGCTGAAACTTTTGCTTTGCCAAGGTAAATGCATTTTGCTTGTTGCATGCAAAACGGCAGGCAATGAAAGTTTCTGTTGCCGGGTTATGGAAATGGAAAATGCTGGGAAGTGGCAATGGGGAACGGAAAATGGGAAGTGGAAAGTGGGAAATGGGGTGTCAAGGTAAAAATTGAAAAGCGAAAATTTTCTCCAGGGAGCGGGGGAACGGGCGAGCGAAAATGGGCCAAATGAAACGTGCGCAGATGTTTCTCCTTTCTGTTCTTCTCCTGTTGCTCCTGTTCCTTCGCTCCTGCCTTTTCCAGCTTAGAGTTACAAAAGCGCCAAATTGGCGCAGCGGAAAGTCGGTAGAGTGCAAAAGGAGCAGGGGGACCTACGTGCAGGGACTTTTTGGCAGGGACTTTTTGCAGTGCATACAAAGGACATAAACGTTAAAGCACAAGCTGCCTGCTTTTAACTGCTAATGAAGAAGCGACTCAGCACACACTTCAAAAAATATACAAAAGCCAGCGATGCGAAGGGGTTAGGATAGAACAGCTGTATCTGATTCGCAGATACTTGCCAAAATATAAAGGTTCGCTTGGAAAAAAAGCTTAAAAAACGAAATAGTCTAAAGTAACTTACATATAATACGGCTTAGGGTTGCTCTTTAAAATCACTTAAGTTGTTTTGTTTTATAAAAGTGGATTACTTGAATCTAGCAAACGTTCCTTAAGAACATCAATAGAATAGCAGTGTGCACTAAACGAAGAAGGGATAATCAGCCTGGCCAACTAATCCGATTTAATATACTAACCATGCACACTAACCGGATCTGATTGGCATTAGATATTATGTTCACAGGCAAGTCTGGGCCAACATTTTAATCCCCTGGGGATGGGCATAATAATAATAAGCCGTAACTGCAACGTGAGCTCAACTAAGCTCGTAATCATAATGAAATTAAAGTTGAGAAAGGCGCCTGCAAGTGGAATTAAAAAGGGTTTGTGGTGTGGTGGAAACAATAAATGCATATTGCTATCCAGTGAAAAGTAAGCCGTCGGGCACAAAGCGAATATTATATAAAGGATGCCCAGGCATAACAATATGGCTAATTACATAATGCAGCTCGTCATTTCTTCAATCAGCAAGTGCACTTTAATTAATTTCCCTGTTTTCGTTTGTGCTTACAGAAAATGCGTCAGTTCCAGAAGATCCTGGAGGATCTCAGCTCCCGCGTTGCCCTCGCCGAGCAGACAAAAACCTCCTGGCTGCCACCCTCTTCCGTGGGCGAGGCCAATGAGCAGATGCAACAGTTGCAGCGCCTGAGGGACAAGATGACGACGGCCAGTGCCCTCCTGGATGATTGCAATGAGCAGCAGTCCTTCTTCACCGCCAATCAGGTCCTGGTGCCCACACCCTGCCTCTCCAAGCTGGAGGACTTAAACACGCGGTTAGTTTAACTCTGCGCTTATTATTACACTTTACCTATTTACTTACTGGGATGTTTCAACAACGACAGCATGAAACTTTTGCAAATCGCCATGGACGAGCGCCAGAAGGTCCTTTGTCAGGCTGGCGCCCAGCAGACGCACGAGAACGGCGACGACGGACGCACCACATCGAACAGCGGCACCATTGGACCACTGCCCAATCTCGGCCAGAGCGTAAAGCCGCCCTGGGAGCGGGCCACCACAGCCGCCAATGTGCCTTACTATATCGAGTGAGTACAGAGAAACATACACTTCGCGGTACTAAGTGATGTGAACTCTTATTCTTGGTCTCTACGGTCAATTATAAATGTGATAAAGTAGTAACAACCGTACTAATATTTGATAACTTACTTTAAACTATAGCCACGAACGCGAAACCACGCACTGGGACCATCCGGAGATGATCGAGCTGATGAAGGGCCTGGCAGATCTCAACGAGATCCGCTTTTCCGCCTACAGAACGGCAATGAAACTGCGATCTGTTCAGAAGCGACTGGGTGAGCTTAGCCCGTAGCACTTTTGTTCTTCGCTGTAACTCAATGTTTCCATCTTCCAAACAGCTCTCGACAGGATCAGCATGTCCACCGCCTGCGAGTCCTTCGATCGACATGGCCTGCGTGCCCAAAACGACAAGCTGATCGACATACCCGACATGACCACGGTGCTGCATTCGCTCTACGTGACAATCGATAAAATTGATTTGACGCTAATGCTGGACCTGGCCATCAACTGGATCCTGAATGTGTACGATTCACAGAGGACCGGCCAAATCCGAGTCCTCAGCTTCAAGGTCGGACTGGTCCTCCTCTGCAAGGGTCACCTGGAGGAGAAGTATCGCTATCTGTTCCGCCTGGTTGCAGATACTGACCGGCGGGCGGATCAAAGGCGACTGGGACTCCTGCTGCATGATTGCATTCAGGTGAGTTAGTTTGTTTTAGACCACTCATTTAATTACTAATTAACGATAGGTGATTCGTTATTACGAAATGAAGTAAATTACTGTGATTAAATAATTTTTATTGGGTTATTTATCAGTGAAAAGCTACTAAGTTTATAAATTAATATCACAATAATTACTTTTTGTTTACTGCTGCTCAAATTTATTAAACAAGGCAATTTACACTTCCAATGTGGAGTATTACTTGCAATGAAAGCAGGGAAAATAAAACAGCACTTCATATTTTTAGGTACCCCGCCAACTAGGTGAAGTTGCCGCTTTCGGTGGCTCCAACATTGAGCCCTCGGTGAGGTCCTGCCTGGAGCAGGCTGGCATCTCGCAGGAGGCCATCGATGGCAACCAGGACATCTCCATCGAGCTGCAGCACTTCCTCGGCTGGCTGCAGCACGAACCGCAGAGCCTCGTGTGGCTTCCGGTGCTCCATCGCCTGGCAGCGGCGGAGGCGGCAAAGCACCAGGCCAAGTGCAACATCTGCAAGGAGTACCCGATCGTGGGCTTCCGCTACAGATGCCTCAAGTGCTTCAACTTCGACATGTGCCAAAAGTGTTTCTTCTTCGGCCGCAACGCCAAGAACCACAAGCTTACGCATCCCATGCACGAGTACTGCACCACTGTGAGTGAAATACTCTTACATTGCTTAAAATGCGTTGTTATATTTTTGCAAATCTCTTGGCTTTTCTCAGACTACATCCACCGAGGACGTTCGTGACTTTACACGCGCCCTGAAGAACAAATTCAAGAGTCGAAAATACTTTAAGAAGCACCCAAGAGTGGGATACCTCCCCGTTCAGAGTGTTTTAGAGGGTATGTTTTTATGATTTAATTTCAATGAAATCAATTTTAACTAAAAGTTTACACTCTCTGAGACCAATTCATGACAAATCATCATTTTAATATTCCCAAATCTAGGTGATGCTCTGGAGAGTCCGGCGCCCAGTCCGCAGCACACAACCCACCAGCTCCAGAACGACATGCACTCCCGCCTGGAGATGTACGCCTCACGACTGGCTCAGGTCGAGTACGGCGGAACGGGCTCGAATTCCACGCCGGACAGTGATGACGAGCACCAATTGATCGCTCAGTATTGCCAGGCTCTGCCCGGGACTTCAAATGGAAGTGCGCCCAAGTCGCCTGTCCAAGTGATGGCCGCCATGGATGCCGAACAGCGGGAAGAATTGGAGGCTATCATCCGCGATCTCGAGGAGGAGAACGCCAACCTACAGGCGGAGTACCAGCAATTGTGTAGCAAGGAGCAAAGTGGCATGCCCGAGGACTCCAACGGCATGCAACACTCCAGTTCCAGCATGACCGGTCTTTCTGGCCAAGGCGAGCAGGGCCAGGTGGGATTTCGAATTAAATTTACTGTCTTCCTTTAATGAATTGTGCCTTATTGTACCCTTCAATTTTGCAGGACATGATGGCGGAAGCAAAGCTGCTGCGTCAGCACAAGGGTCGCCTTGAGGCGCGTATGCAAATCCTGGAGGATCACAATCGGCAACTGGAAGCCCAGTTGCAGCGACTACGCCAACTTCTAGATGAACCCAATGGCGGCGGCAGTAGCGCCACCAGCAGCGGCCTGCCCAGCGCCCCCGGCTCCGCGTTGAACTCCAAACCCAACACCCTCCAGACCCGGTCTGTGACTGCCTCGCAATTGAACACGGACTCACCGGCAAAGATGAACCAACAGAACGGCCACTACGAGCACAACTCAAGTGAGTGGGTGGGATTGCCTAGACTAAGCTGAAAATAATTGAGTTGCGCTTTGTGTGGCAATTAGCGTTGTATAATGGGGAATTATTAGGATCTTTTTTGATTCAGCAGGGAAAACTAGCGGGCCTTAGAACCTTATAGCTTTTTACCTTCCTTTCTTGAATAATTTCCCAATAATTTACATATATAAACAAATATTTAAAATAATCTGCCCAAAGGGGAAACGGAAGTTAAAAAGTATTTTAAGTATTTCTAGTTATTTTTCGTTTTTATTGGCAGTGGTGGTATATTTAGAAGGGAGTCAAAACTTCGGCCTACACTACAATAGAGAACTATTAGATAGCCAAATTTTAATCGCCTAGAAGCCGACTAATTTTAATGGAAACGCATTTAAAACGGGGGCCTAGATCCGACAGAAACTACACCGATGGGAAACAATCCCAATGGTAGGGGGTTCTGACTAACAGTGAGTGGCAGCCTCGCCCACTGGCATTAACAAAGGGGCCATCCTGCGAACTAACCTCTAATTGTGTGCTGTTCTTGTCTGTTCTGTCACGCACTCTAATGTACACCCCCATCAATGAAAACCCCCACGTCCACGTCCACGTCCATCTCCATCTCCATCGAAACTGAAACCGCAAACACACTCGCAGAGGGAATTATGCTGCCGGGCATGAACAGTGAGATGCAGCAACAGCACGCCCAGCTGGCGAGCTTGGCGGCGAAGCATCATCAGCACCAGCTGAGCGGAGCTCTGAATGCGTTGCACCAACAGCAGCAGCAACAACAGCAGTTGCAGCAGCAGCAGCAGCATCCGCAGCAACAAAGGAGCCTGATGACAGGCAATGGCGGAATGGACATTTCCGGCGGCATGCAGACATCGGGCGGATATCTGGGCGACGACGGACGTCCACCGCCGCCCCCGCACTCCAGCCTTATGCAACAGCAGCAACAGCAGCACCAGCAGCACTTGAATGGTGCGGATATTAATGGCAGTCACTGTCACCTTTTGTAGCCGGCTCAATTTTCCGGCCACCTCTGTGGAGCTTGTGTTGAGTTTGGTTTTCGTTTGCGGTGCCTACTTTAGGGCGCTGGATTTTGATTTCATTTTCGAATTGCTTGTGTTGTTTGTGTTGATGTCGCTTTCTCTATACAATCTTGTTGGAATGGAAGTTTCCACTATAAATACTAATCTCGTTTATTTCTCTTGCTCTGCTCTCTTTCTACTGCCCAAAATCGCCATGCAGATCTTGCCTAGAATGAGTTGGAATAAAGCGGTAATGCAACGATTTGTGTCGTCACCTTACCATTTCAGGAACTGGAAAATATTACCAGTATAACAGATTTTCTAATCGGAATTTTACCTCTATTATCGACAGATAACTCAAGTGGACTGGTGACCGTAATCACAGAGCAGGAATTGGAGAGCATTCACGATGATTTGGAGGACACGTCGAGCAGCAACACTACGAACACAACGACGACGACGACCACGGCAACAACGGAGAAAACCTGCGTGGAACTGCAATAATAACACCTTCGATACTTAACTGCATGGCATTCAATTATGAAAGAAATCAATGAAACAGTATAAGAATCCAAAAGAATTAAATGCAAGTGAGGAAATCCAATTGGCTGGCCTGCAACACATTCTAAATAATCATACCTAAACACCTAAAGATAGATCCATATAACTATTGGTACATATATTTATACATTATTGCGAGGAATCAGATGGAAAAAAAAAAAAAATAGAAGAGCTTCGAGCAAGCTGAGAACACTTTTTAGTAGTTATGAAAGATACAAATCTATATATATTATATACAAATATCGAAGCATAAGTAAGTGAGACATATTGAAAGCTGGAAATAATGCAGAAATGATTTAAAAATTAGATAAGCTGTAACTCCCACAAATACTTACATCCTATGATATACAAAAAAAACACCTATATTATAAATGAAACATAATCATAATTTGCTAGTACATGAAAAATTTTTATAACTCGCACCTTTTTCAAAAAACTGATAGGAAGCAAATTAATTTCAAAGATACAAAAAAATAGCTAACAGTTTTTGGTTATCTTTCAAATCATTTTAAAGCTTATACAATAAGTGTTTTAAATGTAAATTTCGAAACATACAATCAGTTTTAATTTGTATCCTTATTTATTCCGATTTCTTGTGTATTATTTCTCTATATTATTTAATATTAATATCTGTGCTAACTGAAAGTGTGCTGCAATGTTTTAATTAAAGAATTATAATTAAATATCACAGTCTTCAGGCTTTTATTTTGTTTTTGGTTTGTAGACTACAAGATATTCATTAACCTAATCATATGCTGACGATCACTAAATGGACCACCTTTTCTATCTACTTAATCGAATCGAACCTTATTCACTACCAGAACCCTCAAATATATTAGGTAATCCACATCGTTCCAATGAAACTAGTCAAATTACACTTGGATAACTCAAATATACTTACAAAACAAATGATAATGAAAACTGCTTTAAAATACCTAAATACCACAAAGAACTAATCGAATCGATAAATATAGATGTCTATAACTTGATACCCAATATCGTACAATACTCACATCAACATAAGATAAAATATATAGCCGAAAGAGAGTAAAGTTTTAACCTAGATATGCCACAGATCGATTTATATTTATAGATATATCAGATATTAGCTATATATTGACATGAAACTCTTTATTTTATTTCTCTTGAAATTCCATATTTAGTTAACGAAATTATACAATTAGGAACGAAAAAAATGACAATATGGAAACATTTTTAGAAACTGTTTTTTATGTTTCTTATCTATCACTTTGATTATCTAAGCTAGGTTCAGTTTTCACTAGAATTTCCGGGCACTTAGTAAATAACTCAACACGACTTTACTATATATAGAAAGAATTATATAAATAGATATAGCTATCAACAAAATACAGTTAGCAAATTATTCAACCACTTCTGTGTAGTAAAATGACCCAACTATGAGTATTTTTGTCTAACCATACCATACCAGCCCAAGCCGAAACGTAATGTGGAACGGATGTCCTACCAATAACCAATCCAGTTTAATAAAAGAAAACCCTCCGTTTCAAGTTATAAACAAATGAACTAAAATCGAAACAAAAATGCTTAAGTCAACTATCTAATCATTAGTGAAACATATCCCATTTAACGGCGTATATATAAACTTAATATATATATTATATATAATTTATATCTTTAGGAGTACGTAGTCGAGGACGAATTTAAAAGCATCAAGTCTAGTAACTGAGATCTGAGTTGAGAATAGCCAAAGCTGCCATTTGTTTGTCCACAATTTTATACTGACAACTGATATCAAGCAACGCAATTCAAGCATATCCCGAAATAGTCTTCATCATCCAGTGGTTGTCTACAATAGATTTTTACCTAACGCGAGAATCGATGAGGAAATCGGACGGAGAGGTCCGAGACAAAGCCAAACAATCAACGAAGAAATTATGAATTAAAGAATATACACTTGTCAAGGAATACTGTGAGCTATATTAGCCGCTTATTTATATCATCGGTATGTACACCGTATATTAGTCTCTTATTCTAAGCAGATTACTTAGCTAAATTGTGTCCAACTGTAAAGGCCTCTAGAGCACAGCACTTTTGTATGGTATATCAGCCTAAAGACCCTTAGTTTAAATAATCGTACACATCAAATCAATCAGACGGATAATGATAGACACAAAGCTCCGAGCTTGGCAATTAATCGTTTTTGTTGGAATAGAAGCTTCGAAATTAGTTTAGTGGTAGCAGGCATGACTCAATTGTACCTATCTTTTGATACCGTTTATTACAAAACTAAGGACTATAATCGTATTTAAATTGTATACCTTATCGAGTGCAGCGAGACCAAAACGCACTCTGCACACTGATGAACTTTTGAAGTCGGCTGAGGAGTATTACGATATCGAAAACATTTCAATATGTTCTACGAATGGTAGCTCATAGAACTTATTAAACATAATTCATAAATAATAACACATTATGCATTGTAATAAACTTATTTATAACATACGGTGACATACTCGAAACGTTTATATACAACACACATATACATATTTATACATAATCAGAAATTATACATATGAGATATGCCACATACGATATCATATAACATATACATATATGAACCATTGCGAAAAGTTGATACAATAAATAAAACACTCATCGATTGCGTTAAAACCTGAGTTTCCATATTATTTGAGAACCTTGTGACCAGGCTTCGTAAAATTTCGATCAGACAAAGAGTTCAAGCAAATTTGTTAGGTTTTTCAATTCTCGTTTTATTTCCTAGACTAACCATTCAACAACATATTCTTAAGACGTGTACATAGGCTAGGGGTATCTTAGAATCAATCTACATGTTGGATTGGTATCAAATCCCTCGAAGAACACAGAATAAGATATTGAGAGTACAGGGCTTGCACAGTTATAGCCGGAGTTTCAGTTTTGGATCAGTGTAAGCTGCGTGCGATAGATGAAGTCAAATCAAATCAGATCAGATAGTTGAGAGCCCTGGGGCCTCAGTGATGGTAGTAGGCATGGGGGTCCACTGGAGCGGGGGCTGATCCAGGAGCCGGATAGTGAGCATAGGGGCTGTGGGCCAGGGCGGGGTAGGCGGCATGGAAGTGGGCTGAGGGCAGGACTGGAGTAGCCACAGGCACAGACACCGGAGCTGGAGAAGAAGCAGGAGCGGGACCAGGCGCTGGTGCAGGAGCAGCCCGGTGGTAAGGTCCCAAGGCTAGGGGATACGAAAGCAGAGGAGCCTTGGGCACCGGCGGAAGTGGAGGAGCCGGAGCTGGGCCGTAATGAGCCGGCACTGGAGCGGGTGCAGGTGCAATGACAGGTGCCAGGTGGGCTGGTGCCTTGTAGGCCAGCGGCTCCTTGCGAACCACCGCATTGAATCCGTGATGGGGATCCGCCGTGTAGTCAACGGTGCGTTTGGTGCCATCCGGATCCACAACCGAGTAGCTGCCCTTCACCACATCTCCGTGGCGCGTCTCATGCTGTGACTTCAGATCACCTGTGTAGCCATCCTGGATGTCATAACCAAAGGAATACTTCGGGTCGGGATCGTAGGGTTCGGGAGCTGCCGGCTTAGGCGCCACATAGGGACCAGGCAGAGGCCCGTGCTGCGGAGCATATCCTCCATAGTGGTGCAGCGGTCCGGGACCAGCTGGACCGCCGTAGTATGGTCCAATCACGCCCGCATAGGCGATGCCGAGCACGGCGCTCAGTAGGGAAATCTAAAAAGTAAGAAAGAAAATGCAAACAATTATTCAATTGAAATATGCACAACGCAATATGAGCAAACGAAAACAAATGACTTATGCTTTTAACCCTTTGCAATTACACTAAATTTATATAACTGGCATAATAACTTGGATTGTGCAACGAACAAATATTAAAACATTTTTCAAAAATGTGGTCGTGGCAGTTTTGGGCGGTTTGTGGGCGTTAGAGTGGGCGTGGCAACCTGAATCGACAAACTTGCGCTGCGTCTATGTCCCTGAAGTCTGTATACTTAATCTCAACTTTCTAGCTTTTGTAGTTCCTGAGATCTCGACGTTCATACGGACAGACAGACGGACAGACGGACAGACGGACAGACGGACGGACAGACGGACAGACGGACATGGCCAGATCGACTCGGCTACTGATCCTGATCAAGAATATATATACTTTATATGGTCGGAAACGCTTCCTTCTGCCTGTTACATACTTTTCAACGAATCTAGTATACCCTTTTACTCTACGAGTAACGGGTATAATAATCTTCTTAATGCACTGACTAGGAAAACTTGTAAAATGCATCTTTGCACCCCCTTTAGAAAATATTAAAGCGGTTTTCACTTTATTGTCGATATTGTAAAGGCACATTGCTATCCTTTGTTTTCACACCTTCAGCATATCGATGTCCTTGCAGGGGTATCCTTTCCACTCGCTCACAGTTGTCACAGACTCAGCAGACACCACGTAAAGAGTGGCCTGAGTATCGTTGGCTTCGACGACGATCGCGCTAGAAGAAGTAACCAAAACTGCAAGCGTTCGCTGGGAGTTCTGGCCATTTATACTGCTTAACGGCGGCAAATGTCGCCTGCTTCACATGCCGCAGTCGAGGCAATAAACTAATTTCAGATCAAGAGAGACCCGGCCAGAGGAAGTTTTTAGTTTGGGCCAGCGATCAAGCACATGGCGCGGACCAGTACCGTGGAGCCACGGGGGCGGGGTTTGACTTTTGCCCACCTGGCGGCAAATCGTGTGCCTGGCTTCAACTTTGGCGCAGTTATCGTGTCGACTTAGAAAGGTTATTCTTCCGCTAAACCATTTAAAGGGTCCCCAGACCTCAGAGGCAAGCCAGCCCGAGCTTTGCCCTTTCACTTTTGCGACATTTACGATTCGGTATCGATTCGCTTTTCGCTCCCCGCCTGGACACCGACTTTTGCAGTTATGTGAAAATTTATTTGGTCGCACACAATTGAAATGTTAAATTAACATTGTCTGGATGCTGGGATATGCTGCTCTTGGCTGCCGCGTAATTAGCTGAGAAGAACAAGTCTCACCAGGCAGTATGGCGGTATGGCAGTATGGCGGTACCATATTAAATGACAGTTGTAGCACATGCGCAAAAGGTCAGGTGGTCCACAATTGAATTAAAAGTGCCTGGAGTGGGCCCAAAAGCCAGAGGCTCACCGCAGAAGGGGGCGAAAACAGTGGCAGCCAGTCTCCACAACCGCATAATAAAGCGAAAGGTCAACGCGCTGCTGTCGGCACATTAGTCTGGTCCACAGACCAGGCCAAACAACCACTTGCAGTCTAGGCAAATAATGTCATTAATAATACCCTTTAAATAAGTAACATGACGACTATATATCATTCCTCATCATTGATCCTTCAGCGCAAGACTTGTTTTCTGGCTGATCTTTCCCTTAGATGGTTACTACGTAGAAAGAAGGTTTGAAATGTTTAAAAATGTTTGCCATTAGTGCCTCAAGACCATTTTGATTGCCCAAAATACCCTTTCCAGCTTCTCACAGCCAAGTATCTGCCACAATTCCAATGTTTACCGTTTTGTGAGCTTAATTTATGGCTGCAAATTTGTATCTGGCATCTGGAAAGCTATTGACATCTGCATGCATTGTCTTACCCTTGTTGTTACCATCGGGCCTGTTTATGCGACAACTAACTATAACAAAGAATCAAAGTCGTGCCAACCGTCAGGCCAGTCGATGTCAGCTGTTTTAACTATTTTTAGACATAAGATCAAAGTAATTGATCAACACGAATGTCAGGCTAATGCTACAAAGTTGCCAAGAAGGCAAGAAGGAAAAGGAAATCCAGTCAATAATGGATTGGTTGAGCACAGTAGTGGTATGAAAGGTATTGTAATTGCAAAACCTAAGGTTCGACTAAAATCTGAGCGATAGACGTGACATCTCTTGGAGATATTTTCCCAATTACAGGGCTCACAGCTGCCAAAACATTCGACAGTATATCTGTAATTTCAAAACCCATTCAGCTGTTTCAGCTTTATGATTCATATTACTTAAAGCCGCTAAAGATAAATTTATGGCTATTCCCAGCGCAGTTTTATGGAACTTCTGGTCAGTTCCCGAAGGGTGTTGGAAGTAGGCAGTCGCTTAGAAAGTTTTTAGTCAACGCAAAAACGACTGATGGATTTCAGTCAGGTTCTGGATAAGTGCGGAAACTATGGGAGGTTCCAAGTGATGATTCTTTTGCTGTACGGCTACACAAATATCCTCGGATCACTGCACTACTTTTCACAGACCCTCATCACCTTCACACCAGAGCATTGGTGGGTGGACACAAAATAGGTGATTGGTCCTCACTAACATCTGATCTTTCTTATATAGGTGCTTTCATGCTGACCTTAAGGGTCTCAGTATGGAGGAGATTCGCTCAGTATATCAAAACATATCCGCCTCATCCTGCACGCCCCTTTTGGGCGTAGTCAACGGCACAGGAGTAGTAGCAACGGACCGAAAGTGCAGTAGCTGGATTTTCGACAGGGAGAACGGCTACGAAAGCATCACCACCGAGGTATAAAGCCATAAAATATATGCTGAAGAAGTGAATACTATTGATGTCCCACTTCAGCTCAAATGGGTCTGTGACAAATCCCCCCATTCAGCAGTGGGCCAATCCTTCTTCTTCATGGGTTCAGTCGTGGGCACCATAATCTTTGGCTATCTGTCGGATCAGATAGGTCGTCTGCCTTCTCTGTTGATGGCCACCTTGTGTGGTGGCACTGGGGACTTTATTACCTCCTTCGTGCACACTCTGCCATGGTTCGCCTTTTCCAGATTCATGTCGGGACTATCCACGGATACCATGTACTACCTAATGTACATATTGGGTAATATCCTTCTTAATTGAAATCATGGTATTAAATTAATCTATCTACCCCATATTGTCAGTCTTTGAGTACTTAAGCCCTAAGAGCCGTACCTTTGGCCTCAACATCATCTTGGCCGTATTCTACTGCTTTGGACTGATGACCTCGCCCTGGGCCGCCATTTGGATTGGTAATTGGCGTCACTATCTCTGGCTAGCATCTCTCCCAGCACTGGGTGTCCTTATATATCCCTTCCTGATCTGCGAAAGCGCTCAGTGGCTTTTAACCAAAAAAAAGTACGACAAGGCGGTGATCTGCCTGAAGAAAGTGGCCAAGTTCAATGGGCGACAGGTGGAGGAGTCCGTTTTCGATGAGTTTGTCACATTCTATCGGGAAAGGGCACTCCAGGATGACAAGCTGAATAGTCACCAGGACACTTTTTTAGCCATGTTTATGACCCCTCGGTTGCGTCGATTCACCTTGACATTGCTCGTGAAGTCGTAAGTTCTTTACTTGACTTTAGATTTAAATGCATTATTTATTGTCTCCTTTCGGTTATAGAGTCATTATAACCCTCTCATGCGATGTGATTAATCGGAATATGGAGGGCTTAGGCACTTCGCCCTTTAAGCTCTTCTCCTTCACATCGATTGTATACCTCCCAGCAGGAGTGGCTATCCTCTTGTTGCAGAATAAGATCGGACGCAAGGGCATGGCCTGCACCGCCCTTTTTGTGGGTGGACTTATTACCACGATGACGGGTTTTCTGATAGCCCAATTGGATCCCATGGAGAACGCTCTGCTGCTGGCTATCATGGTGGGACTGGGACGATTTGGAGCTACCGTTTCCTACGATGCGGAGATCCAGTACGCAGCGGAGATCATTCCGACCAGTGTGCGTGGACAGGCGGTGTCCAACATCCATGTGGTGGGATTGGCCTCCAGCTCACTGGCCTTTTATGTGATCTACCTCGCCCAGTACTACAAGCCGCTCCCCTCGATCTTCATTAGCTGCCTGATGTTTTTTGGGGCTGGACTTTGTCTCACATTACCGGAGACGTTGAACAAGTTTGTTTATTTAACTAAAATTCAGAACAAATAATTCATTGCGGGGTTTTTTATCAGGAAGCTGCCCGAAACCTTGGCGGATGGAGAAAAGTTTGCCCTAAACGAGAGTTTCCTCTACTTTCCTTGTTTTTCAAGAAAAGAAAAAAATGTAAGGATTGATAGTGCTTAACAAAAAATTGAAGACAAATTAAAGTGAACCTCTGGCTGAGAACACTGAATCTTAGTTTGTCATTGTCATCCGATTTAAAAAATCCTCCACGAAGACTGATAAAATTAATATTCAAAAGTTATAAGTTCGTCGTTTAGTTTTCGTTAGATTTTGTATAGATATCATATACAAAATGCTCATCTGCTTACTTACTATTAAAATTGCTTTGACTTTCTGACGTCACGAATTTAATCGTAGCTATAATACCTGTAAATAAACAGCATTGCATGTTTGCAATCACCGACCCCAAAAATCTATACTTATCTCCTCATCAGAGCATTCAGCAATAACAAAGGCCTAAGATTTAAAAATAATTCGTCGTCACAAATACTTGTTACCGATTGTATACATGGGACACTCAAATGGTAATTAAAATTAAATAAATTAAAACAGATCTAAGGAAAAATTTAGAACGCATATAAAACATCGCCACTGATATCTCCTGTGATAACATTTTACCAAGTTCAGCGTAATAGGTATTCAGCGATCTTTACACTCTCAAATAGCTTTCTTTCGTGTATTTGGCAATTTCGTTTCACGAAAATGCGACTGCTGGCAAATCGAAAGCCCCACATCAAACTTTACTTTCGTTCCGTGCGGTTGACATCGCAATTTCGCTTGAGACGCGCACTTATCGGTCAGTGACTGCATAAAGTTCTATTGTGAAAGGCTGTTTTGGATGCAGCCAAACGTCTTTTTCCTATCTTGAATTTAATTACGAATTTCTCAACAAGGATCTGCTAGGAAGGGAATTTAATAATATATAAAAGGCTCGCCGAACTATAGTTTAACTTTTAAAGAAGTTGATGTGCCAGTGCATAAATTGAGTCTGAACTTAGCAACAAATAGCAGCAAGTGCTTTGAGTGCAGATAAGAATATACAACAAAATAAAGTAACAAAAATATTAAATGACTAAGTAGAAAATTGTACATCATTTCATTATTCTTTCATATACAAAAACTCTAAAATGATTTAATTTGAAAGGTTTATGAAACAACTGCGAATGACAACCTACAACACGTTTTGTGTTCTTTATAGTTTTCAGCGCTCCAGTTAAATTGCACAACATCTGACGGAAGTCCGCAGCTGTCAAACATAATCCACACGAATTATTTCTGATCTCGTTCTGGCAAGAACAGAGATCGCAGAGCGCACTAATTTGTTTTGGAAATTAAGAGGGAATTCAACGCAGACAGTAAGGCCAGTCGCATATGCAGTCGTGGCGATGAGTCGGAGTCGTGTCGTCGTTCGGAGACTCAATTCAATTCCCGGATAGAATCGTGGCTGGATTTAAGACGTGCGAGTGCAAGGAAGCACAATGTTGGAGGTGGATAAGATCCTGGAGAAGTGCGGCGACTTCGGCCGTCTGCAGCTGATAATGCTGCTGCTCTTCTGTGTGATCAACGTTCTCTCAGCCCTGCACTACTACTCCCAAACCATCATCAGCTTCGTTCCCAAACACTGGTGCGTATAGGACCGCTGTTCACTTCGTCGTATACTTAACGCATTGTTCATACGCCCAGGTGTGCAGATGGACGGCCCGTCAGCACTGAGTCGCCGGTTGAGTCGACCTGCCTGCCGTTGAACCGGAATATTAGCAGTTCGAATAGCTGCAACAGCTATGGCTACGAGCTATATATGGGCTACCAGAGCTTTCCCAGCGAAATGGATTGGGTGTGCGCCGATGCCTGGAAACTCACGCTCGGCCAGTCCATGTTCTTTGTGGGCTCGGTGGTAGGCTCTATGGTTCTGGGCTACCTAGCGGATGTGGTCGGACGTCTGCCCATTCTGATCGTAGCCAACCTGATTGCTATGACAGGCAATTTACTGACCATATGGAGCACCAATGTCGCGCTTTTCTGTGTCTTTCGCATGGTTTCCGGCATTGCTACGGATAGCAACTTTGTGATGATGTATATTTTGGGTGAGGCTTTTTTGTTCTCGTTACTCCTAGATTCGTCAAAACGTTTGCTAGAGGTATAATCAGTATGTAACAGCAGTCGCATTGCTGCTAGCATATCTCGATTAATGTAGAACCTCCATTAGGTAAGGTAGGGGATCTAATATTTGGGCACTCGAACATAGCGATCTCTTCTGAATAAGTATAATGATATTTGCTGCTATAACCAATTTAGTTATGGAATACATGCGGCCATCAGTGCGCACCCTTGGCCTGAGCATCTGCATTGGACTTTTCTACTGTCTGGGCTCGATGGCGGCACCTTGGATCGCCGTGCTCATGCGCAGCTGGCGGGGATTCCTGCTGGCCACCTCCTTGCCCCTGCTGGTGGTGCCGCTCTTCTACCTCATTGTACCTGAAAGCATTCAGTGGCTGATTTCCAAACAGAAGTACGACAGCGCCGTGGTCTGCCTGAAACGGGTGGCCAGGATAAATGGACGGCACGTGGAGGAGAGCGCCTACGAGGAGTTCATCGAGGAGTGCAAGTGCAGTCAGCTAAACCAGAAGGCGACACCGCACCTTCTTGACCTGTTCAAAACGCCCCGGCTCCGTCGGCACACCCTCGTACTGTTCTTCAAGTCGTGAGTACCCAAAAAATGAGCTGATGGTTTTGATTTTTACTAATTTTCAACACCCACGCGCAGCATGGTCATCACCCTCTGCTACGATGCGGTATCTCGCAACGTTCAGGGCCTTGGCATTTCGCCATTTGTGATGTTCTCGCTGAGCGCCACCGCCATTCTGCCGGCCTGTCTGCTCATCATCGCCCTCCAAGATCGCATCGGTCGGAAGGCGATGGCGTCCGCCTCTCTGCTGCTGAGTGGCATTTTCATCTCGGTCACCGGAGGCATCATCTTCGCCGCTTCTGCTTCGGATAAGAGTGAGTTCAACACAAGCAAGTGGGGGTACATTTGGGGTGGGGCTTACTTTTGGCAGTGCATGGTAGATATTTAACTGAAGATTAACATCAAATACTTGTAGCTGATTTAGAAATGCTTACATAGTTACATATTGATCAAGGAAGCATTTAACGAGCTGCGAAATAAATGTTCTTCTCTACTTAAATTAAGGTATATTAATTATTCTTTAGAAATTTGAGGCTTCGAATTCGAATTAGGTTCCTTAACAAAGAAACCTTCTTTTTTAAATATAATCATTAACAAACATAATCTGTTATCCTCTTAGCCACCACTTTGCTGGTAAGCCTGTCCGTAGTGGGCCGCTTTGGAGTGACGGTGGCCTACAATTCCGGAGCGCAGTATGCCACGGAGCTGATCCCCACCTGCGTTCGCGGACAGGGAGTGGCTGCGGTCCACGTGGCTGGCTATGCCTTCACCTTCTGCAGTGCGTACATCCTGTTTACGAGGAGCGTGTTCTCGCCGCTTCCCGAGATTATCCTGGGCGTGCTTTCCTTGCTGGGGGCGTGTCTCTGCCTCCTGCTGCCGGAAACCCTTCACCGGACATTGCCCACTTCTCTGGAAGATGGGGAGGATTTCGGAAAGAATGATCGCTGGTACACTTTTACCTTTTTGGACAGACGAACTCAGTCGGCAGCCACCCTGGACACCCAAAACGTCAAGATGTACTCGCAATCGACGGAATCGGCCGTCTACTTCTGAGTAAATATGTTTGGGTTGTGGAACTTTGTTGGGTATTTTTACTGCAGTTATAGTTCTTTGTAGAAACCAGTAAAGTGTAATAGTATGTAGTACATCGGCGGTATCAAAAATTAGACGGTATTTGTAGAATAAGTTTTTTAAATTTGTACCCCAAAATCTTATTTAGTAAAGAGTGATCAAACAATAAATAAATTGTACAAAATGTACAAGGAACGCAGATCCGCTTTGGTAATATTTATAAATGTAAAATTCCATAAACTAAAGCTTAATACCATTTTTTTAAACATTTTGCCCTTTATTAAAAATGAGAACGGTGAAGTAAACGGTATCGACAATTCAGTGGTGCTTTCCAAACTGAAAATTTGTGTAACAACGACGCGACATTGTTTAATCCAACTTAACTGCTCCTATTTGCACGAAACTCTAAATTTATTTGAACTATAAAGCTCCCTTAAAGATAAACGATGCTTTGTTATGGTTTTGCGGGCGTCGCATTAGTAACAAGAGAACGCTAAGTTCGATTTCCTCGACTATCAGATACCCGTTACCCAGCTAGTGAACTAATTTCTAAAGACATATCGATCGAAATTTTTCAAAATTGTGGTCGTGACAGTTCTTTGATTCACTAGAATATGCATGCTAATGTCAACACTTATACGAACAGACTTACTGAGAGGCCATACCAGATGGATTCGGCTAGTGATCCTGATCAGAAGTACATACTCGCAGCTTTTTAAGGAATCTAGAATGCCTTTCACGCTACGAGTCCCATGAGAGTATCAAGCGACACTCTCTGCATCCAAACAGAAGTCAGTCGTCGGAAATTGTTCAATCTCTTTCTTTCTTTTCCTAATGCCCCTTGGGAGATAAACTAATAGCAACAGATTCTCCTTGTTTGCAGTGTATTAGCGCATTATAGTCTGCGCCCAGAATCGGCTATATACCACCTGCTTTTTCCACTTTGTCGGAATCAGTTGATGTTTCGCGATTGCTGCGGTTTCGTGTACCAAAATGGATCTCCAGAGTGTCCTGGAGAAATGCGGTAACTTTGGCCCCTATCAAATCCTCCTGCTGGGTCTCTTTGGATACACGAACATTGTGTCCTCGTTGCACTACTTTTCCCAGACCATCATTAGTTTCACGCCATCGCACAGGTGAGAAGGGAATTACGAGATAACAAATTATGAAATTTGGCGCAGAATTTATTTAATGTATAGGCGGCCTTTAAACGTTTAAAAACTATTTAACAAGTTCGTTGTTTCACCAGATCCGTTTAGACAAATGCTCATATCTAAAATTTGGAAAGATTATAGAGTTCCTTCCATTTTAGATGTTCTCAACCAAAAGACTTTCACCCGAATTCCACGTCCCTGCTGTCCTGCAGTGTGATCCTGATCGATGAAGATCGGACCTCATTTCGGGACTCCAAGTGCTCCTCCTGGGACTTCGACAAGGAAAGCAACTACGAGAGTGTTACCACAGAGGTTTGTTTCAGCCCAAAAGTAGAAAACATTTTATAAAATTATAATCAACACTATCGTGCGAAATATTGAACACAGCTCGAGTGGGTCTGCGACGATGCCTACAAACTGGCAGTGGGTCAGTCCTTCTTCTTCATTGGTTCCGCCCTGGGAAGCATATTCTTCGGATACTTGGCCGATCGCATAGGACGTCTTCCTGCCTGCGTTCTGTCGACCTTAACAGGAGCCTCTGGAGATTTCTTCACCTCCTTCGTGGGAAGTCTGTCCTGGTTCTCGTTCACACGCTTTATATCTGGTCTGTCTATGGACACCCAGTATGTCCTGATGTACATTTTGGGTATGTACACTCAACTTTTATCGTTAATTATTTAGAATAACTCGTTTTTTGCAGTGTTCGAGTACTTAAGTCCAAAACACCGCACCTTTGGGCTCAACATCATCTTGGGTGTCTTCTATTGCGTTGGGCTAATGATATCACCCTGGATAGCAATTTGGTTGGGCAACTGGCGGCGTTACCTCTGGGCAGCATCACTTCCGGCGCTTGGAATGCTTCTATTCCCCGTGTTTCTCCATGAGAGCGCCGAGTGGCTGTTGACAAAGGGAAAGTTCGAGAAGGCAGTTAAAAGTCTTCGAGGCGTCGCCAAGTTCAATGGACGAGAAGTAAATGACTCTGTTTTCGATGAGTTCGTAAAGCACTACCGCGAAAAGCTAAACAACTCTCAGAATAAATCTTCAGATACCTTTATGGGTATGTTGAGGACTCCAAGACTGAGGAAATTTACCATTATTTTATTGATCAAATCGTGAGTTAAAATGATATCGACATATATTCAACATGTTCAACATTCTTTTCTGTTACTTTAGAATGATCATTACAATTGCATTCGACATCCTAAGTCGCAATGTTGAAGGCGTGGGCATTTCGCCGTTCAAGCTCTTTTCCTACTCTGGATTCTGTTACCTGCCTGCCGGTCTGACCATTATCCTATTCCAGAACAAAATCGGGCGGAAGGGCATGGCCTGCGCCTCTCTGCTTATGGGTGCCATTATCACGGCGGCCACTGGTTACTTGGTGGCCACCCTGGATCCAGCAGACTATTCGGTACTTTTGGGATTTATGGTCAGTCTGGGAAGATATGGCGCAGTGGTGGCTTACGACGCTGAGGCCCAGTACGCAGCTGAAATAATTCCAACCAGTGTCAAGGGACGAGGAGTGGCCAACATCCATGTGGTGGGCAATGCCTTCGCGTTCTTCAGCTCCTACATCATCTACTTGGGAACTTTTTACAAGCCACTGCCATCTCTTCTGATCAGCTTCGTTTTACTAATCGGGGCTTGTTTGTGCCTGGCTCTTCCGGAGACTTTGCACAAGTAAGTCTTCTACCCTTTGAAACAGTAAATTAGTAAAATAATACAAAAATTAAATATTTTCTTTGCAGAAATCTTCCGCAGAATCTCGAGGAGGGCGAAATATTTGCGAAAGGCGAGAAATGGTATTTCTTTCCCTGCTTTTCGCGCAGGCAGAAAACACATAAATCTGCGTCACAAATGGAGTCATCCGACAATATTTGCAATTAGTTTTAAGTTTTTATTCAAAATACAAATACATATTACAATTACTAGCAAAACATGTTTACTGGGTTCTTACTTTTATAGACTGTACTACAAAAGCTCTATTGTAACAAGAATTACTATTTATATGGTTTCGGACACTCATAAACGTTACCAATTACATCATATTCTGGTTGCATTTCTGAAACTGAGATCTTAGTAGTCCCAGACCCAGGCATCTATTTCTCCTAATGCCTTTTTGCACTTAATAAGCTTCTGTCAGCGCTTGTTTAATGCCTTAAAATTTTGAAATTAATCAAGTTGTATAGAAAGTGATTGGCGGATTTCCTTGTTTTTTACGACTTTAAAACGTTGATATACAAACAAGTCACACCCCACGGATAGCTTATATACAGACCATAAAATATATATTATAAGTGTCTAGCAACCTGACTGATTTTACTTTGATGTATTCATCCCGCTTGAGGTCTGCCATTAGTTTATGAATATAGAAAGGGGTAGTCAGAATGAATTGCATCTCATTCATTGCACAAATAAATTGATGTTTTCAAATCAAGTGTAAGCACTTAAATGTCTCCAACAGAACATTTTACGATACTAACGAGACTTTGTTTGGACAGATTAGCCCGTTTCTATTTGCCAGACAGCTCTGTTTTACTGGACCATAGAACACCCATTGAGATAAGTAAGGGCAAACTTATGTTGTGCGGGCGTCACATTAGCAATCGGCCCATGGGTCTAGAAAGAATCTCTCCACACGCCACACAGTCGCCAGACGTCGGAAATGGTTCGAAAGCTGTATTTCTTCCTCATGTCCCGTTGTGAGATAAACTAGCACCAGATATTACGTGTTTGCAGAGTATTAGCCATATATCCGGGGTTTCAGAATGGTGTATACACCATATATACCAGCTGCTCGCCCCCTTCGCTGGCATCAGTCGGTGGTCTGCGATCAGGGCAGTTTCTTGTGCCGCAATGGATCTGCAACGTGTCCTGGAGAAGTGTGGCAACTTCGGCCCCTACCAAATCCTGCTCCTTGGACTCTATGGATACACTAATATAGTGTCCTCGTTCCACTACTTTTCGCAGACTTTGATTAGTTTTACGCCCCCGTACAGGTGAGCATTCGAAATTGTATTTCCCACAATATAAAATTAAGCGGAATTTTATTATAAAAGTATATGCTTAATATATATCTCAAAGTTGTCAATTGTGGTAATATGTAATATATTTTATATGTAATTCTTCGATTCAGTTATTCAAATCAAATAATAACATTTAAGAATTAAATATAATCTAAATCGAGACCACATCAAATTTCACAATAACCGAAATTGTTTCCCTATATACTCGCCTAAAATATTCCAACTCTTTTTACTTCAGATGTTCAGCGCCAGTAGAAGAATATTCACAAAATTTCACTGAACGGTTTTCCTGTAGTGTCCTTCAGTATGATGAAGATCGGACCTCTTTTCGGCACTCCAAGTGCTCCTCCTGGGACTTCGACAAGGAAAGCAACTACGAGAGTGTTACCACAGAGGTTTGTTTCAGCCCAAAAGTAGAAAACATTTTATAAAATTATAATCAACACTATCGTGCGAAATATTGAACACAGCTCGAGTGGGTCTGCGACGATGCCTACAAACTGGCAGTGGGTCAGTCCTTCTTCTTCATTGGTTCCGCCCTGGGAAGCATATTCTTCGGATACTTGGCCGATCGCATAGGACGTCTTCCTGCCTGCGTTCTGTCGACCTTAACAGGAGCCTCTGGAGATTTCTTCACCTCCTTCGTGGGAAGTCTGCCCTGGTTCTCGTTTACCAGGTTTATATCTGGTCTGTCTTCAGACACCCAGTATGTCCTGATGTACATTTTGGGTAAGTTTATATGAAAACTATATAGGTTTTTTACACCATATTCAATACCCTTAATTTTCAGTTTTCGAGTACTTGAGTCCACAACACCGCACCTTTGGTCTGAATATCATCATGGGTGTTTTCTACTCAATAGGCCTAATGATCTCGCCCTGGATAGCAATTTGGTTGGGAAACTGGCGCAGTTACCTGTGGGCGGCTTCCCTTCCCGCTCTAGGAATGTTACTTTTTCCTTTGTTCCTCCACGAAAGCGTCGAGTGGCTACTAACGAAAGGAAAATTCGACAAGGCGGTTAGCAACCTCAAAAGTGTCGCCAAATTTAATAGACGCCAAGTAGAGGACTCTGTTTTCGATGAATTCATCAAACATTATCGAGAGAAGTTGAATAGTACCCAAAAAAAATCCTCAGACACCTTTATGGGTATGTTGAGGACTTCAAGACTGCGAAAGTTTACCATTATTCTATTGATTAAATCGTGAGTTTAAACGATACTAAAATAATTTAAAGATACTAAACCTTATACACTATTTCAGAATGATCATTACAATTGCATTCGACATCCTGAGTCGCAATGTGGAAGGCGTGGGCATTTCGCCGTTTAAACTCTTCTCCTACTCAGGATTCGTCGTCCTTCCTGGTGGTCTCACCATTATCCTATTCCAGAACAAGATTGGGCGAAAGGGCATGGCCTGCGCCTCGCTTCTTGTAGGTGCCTTCATCACGGCGACCACCGGTTACCTAGTGGGCACTCTAGTCCCAGCGAACTACTCAATACTCCTCGGGTTCATGGTGTGCTTGGCAAGATACGGAGCGGTGGTTGCCTACGATGCGGAGGCCCAGTACGCGGCGGAGATTATTCCAACCAGTGTTCGAGGAAGAGGAGTGGCCAACATCCATGTGGTGGGCAATGCCTTCGCGTTCTTCAGCTCCTATATTATCTACTTGGGAACTTACTACAAGCCATTGCCGTCACTCTTGATCAGCTTCCTCCTCATTATTGGCGCTTGCTTGTGTCTAACTCTCCCAGAAACCTTACACAAGTAAGTCGTTGATTACTTATCCGATAAAATTATATATAATAATAATTATTTTATCCTGCAGGCAACTCCCACAAACTCTAGAGGAGGGCGAGGCGTTCGGCAAGGGCGAGAAATGGTACTTTTTCCCCTGCTTTTCACGAAATAGGCAGTCGAAAAAATCCGAATCTCAGTTGGAGTCAGCCAACGAAATTACAGAGTAGTTATAGTAAATGTAATAAGAATATAATAAATGCTAATACCAAAGACTAATGACAAAACATGTGTACAAGTCTCTTAATTTTTATGGGTGGTTACTAAAACAATAATCTCAGGCTTAATTACCTCTGATAGTATAAAAAGTATCTGATTTCATCATAGACTGATCGCATTTCAGAACTCAGATATTTTAATCCCAAGCTCAGACATTTAGTTACTCTCTTATTCGGTTCGTTAACACTTAATTAGCTTTTGTCTAGGACATGATTTATATAGATCACGCCGATGGTTCCGGAACTTTTACTAGCCGGCGAGATAAGCTAAGTATAACAGTATTTTGAAGAAGCTTTGTTTGGCGCCTGCGAGAAGTAGACCTGTAATCTATACTATATATAATCTATATCTCTAAAGTGTCCAGCCACAAACAACGAATCCGTCCGCATACGAGTAAGTCCGGTAAATCCCCCCATTAAAAAAGACTCCATTTCAGGCGTGACTTACAGCTCGACAGTGGTTAATCCATCATAAATCTAATACAAAGTCAACAAAAGGAAACAAGCCAAATTTTTCGAGAAAGTCCGTCACTTGACCAAGTTAAATGGCTGATAAGCAAAGGAAATCGCATTTCACAAAGCCTTATTTACTTGAAATCCAAAAATCAAGGTCATGTATTGCTTTGACTTAGTTTGACTAAACCATATGTTTATACAGTTTATGTTCATCCACATTTAATCATTATAACATCAATTTTTTGTTGGGTAAACAAATAACTTCTGTTTAGGGTGTTCGTTCACCTGTTCCGTAGACTGTTTGCTCTGGTCTCAGCATTTTATCATAGGCACACACCCCAAAACGCGAGAGATTGCCTATCCCAATCTCTGTGGTACTAATTACCCGTTCTAATCAGCAACAACGCCTATATCTTTATACTATATAAGGCAGCTGCCGATCCTAGTGGGCGTCAAAACACTGCGCATACAGGCAGAATGTAGTTGACTCGTTGCTGAGAAGATTCACATAAACAAAATAAAGTCAGTTAGATATTATTACCCAAGTACGGTTCCTAAAAGAGATCACTATGGATTTCGACCGCGTGCTTGAGAAATGTGGAAACTTCGGAAGATTTCAGTTTGTTATTCTAATTCTCTACGGCTACACGAACATTCTCAGCTCGTTGCATTATTTCTCGCAGACCCTTATTACTTTTACACCTGAGCACTGGTAAGTTAATAGATTAGACAGCAGCTAAATGACAAATATTCAAAATTCTATGGTAAAACCAATAATCCGTTTCTGAATATTTCTTGTTTTTAAAACGAGTAACAAGCTCTAAAGTAATAAATTCATAATATTTACCACCTAATAATTTATTATTTTAATTTGTTGTTTTGTCTTTTTTTGGTGAATTAATATAACCTACTTAAAAGTCAAATTAAATGAATTTATTGCAATCCTCTAGGTGTTCCCACGATGACCTAATGGGCTTAGGTGTCGCGGAGCTGCGAGCCATTTACTCCAACGTTTCGCATTCCTCCTGCACTCTTCTTTCCGAGGTGGTCAATGGAACGGGAGTGGCCTCTGATGAGTCCTGTCAGGACTGGATCTTCGAGCGGGAGAACGGCTACGAGAGCCTAACCACGGAACTGAAGTGGGTCTGCGACAAATCCCATCAGCCGGCGGTGGGCCAATCCTTCTTCTTCCTGGGCTCGGTGGTGGGCACCATTTCCTTCGGGTTTCTATCTGACCATATTGGAAGATTGCCGGCAATGCTGATGGCGACTTTATCCGGTGCAACCGGTGACTTTATTACCTCGTTTGTGCACACGCTACCCTGGTTCGCCTTCTCAAGATTTGTGTCCGGACTATCCACGGATACCATGTACTACCTAATGTACATCTTGGGTAACATTTGACATTCTGCAGCTATGGAATCCAAAATAACCGATTTATTTTTCAATAGTCTTTGAGTACCTGAGTCCCAAACGTCGCACCTTTGGTCTAAACATCATCCTGGCTGTATTCTACTGCTTTGGATTGATGACCTCGCCATGGATCGCCATGTGGATTGGCAACTGGCGTCGCTACCTCTGGTTGGCATCTCTTCCAGCGCTGGGAGTCCTCATTTATCCTCTCTTGATCTGCGAAAGTGCCCAGTGGCTGCTGACCAAGAAGAAGTACGATGAAGCGGTGGCCTGTCTGAAAAAAGTGGCCAAGTTTAATGGCCGTCAAGTTGAGGACTCAGTGTTTGATGAGTTCGTAAAGCATTATCGCGAGAAGATGAACGAGGAGAGCAAGCTGAACAAGCAAATGGATACTTTCCTGGGAATGTTCAAGACTCCCAGACTGCGCCGCTTCACCACCACATTGCTGGTTAAATCGTAGGTCTATTGTGTTGCTTCATTGAGATACAAACTGCATACGTCATGTTTTCAGGGTCATTATCACGCTTTCCTACGACGTGATCAACAGGAACATGGAAGGCCTGGGTTCCTCGCCCTTCAAGCTCTTCTCACTAACCTCCAGTGTTTACTTGCCGGCTGGATTCACCATCCTACTGCTCCAGAACAAGATTGGGCGAAAAGGCATGGCATGTGGAGCCCTGCTGGTGGGAGCCATCACAACCGCGGCAACTGGATTCTTGATCGCGGTATTGGATCCCAATGAGAATGCTGTTCTGCTAGCACTAATGGTGGGTCTGGGTCGCTTTGGCACAACTGTTTCCTATGATGCGGAAATCCAGTACGCAGCGGAAATCATTCCGACCAGTGTGCGTGGACAGGCGGTGTCCAACATCCATGTCGTGGGATTGGCCTCCAGCTCGCTGGCGTTCTATGTGATCTACCTGGCCCAGTACTACAAGCCCCTCCCCTCGATCTTCATAAGCGTTCTGATGTTCCTGGGTGCGCTACTCTGCCTGAGCCTTCCCGAAACTCTTCACAAGTAAGCGAACAAGGCCCATTAAGGATATTGGACAATTGGTTTTATTATTTTGTGGCTCATTTACATTTTTCCTTTATCCATTTTAGAAAACTACCCGAAACCCTGGCCGACGGAGAGCGCTTCGCCATGAACGAGAGCTGCCTGTACTTCCCATGCTTACACAAACGCCGCGAAAGTCTGACCGAGCATACGGACCAAAAGTCTGAGCCCTAGAGAACGATGCACCTGGTAGCTGACTACTGTTTTGTATCTCATAACCTGCTAGCCACTCAACCTGATGATGGGGTCGACGAAATGCTGACCCCCGTAACCGAATGGTCTGATAGTTATTACTCATGTGAAGGATGCATAGTAATTAAACCAAAACCGTTGTATAGAATACACTTAGCTAATCCTATATATCCAAAAACAGAACTGGTATACATATACATATGACGCACTCCTTTTTTCACAATAAATATTTACATATATAAAGAACTGAACGAGTTGATAGCTTACTTTAATCTTAATTATAAATCAGTACTGTCAGAAATTAAAATATTAAGCAGTACATATAGAAGTCGACTAACTCATGGAAATGGATCATCCAAATATTAAATATTTAATTTCTTGGGTAATTGCCAATTTAATGTCATTAAGTATTTAATACTTTTGTCCCGTTACTCGTAGAGTAAAGGGGTATACTAGATTCGAAAAAGTATGTTACAGGTAGAAGCAATTGTTTCCGACCATATAAAGTATATATATTCTTGATCAGGATCAATAGTCGAGTCGATATGGCCATGTCCGTCTGTCTGTCCGTATGAACGGCATGCAGACTCCAGAGACATAGACGCAGTGCAAGCTTGTTAACCTGTGTTGCCACGCCCACTCTAACGCCCACTAACCGCCCAACAAACTGTCACGCCCACACTTTTGATAAATGTTTTTATCATATCATTAATATCATAATATCATTTTTCTGTTATTTATGTGAACCTCTATCGATTTGCAAAAAAACTTTTGCCACGCCCACCCCATCGTAGAGTATGTTACCATGAGTATATTGCCGATATTGAAGACGCCAGAAAATACCACAAAAACGTCGTGATAGATTGATTTTCATTTGTATATTTTATAAGTGGTTGTCTAACTTTAAATAATTATTATCAGTTTGCTTGATGGCTCTCATTAGCTTAAAGATCAAAATCCAAAATAGAACATTCAGTTACTGGCCTAAGTAGAATCGCACTTATGTACATGTAGGTATGAAAAACTCTTACGATAAGTATTCAATTGGTTTAAGTTAAGTGATTTTGTGCCGCTTAAGTGTTAACTATACGATTCCATTTTTATACACAATCAGCATTTTGGAAAAACAGCAATTTTCGTCAGAGTAAAATGTACAACTAAGCCCTAAGATGACTACCAGCTAGAGTAGATATATACGTATATATAAAATTATAAGGGTACACTCTATATAAGAAAAGGCTTCTGCATACTGAGCACAAATGTTGCAGGCACCCAACCGGCCATCGAATCGAGTTAGTCTGGATCCCAGCCAGGATCCTTACGGCCTAGGGTCTTAGGATCTAGGCGAAATTGGTTAGCTAAACTACAAACTACTGAGGACGGGTTGGCGCCCCTCAGTGCTTGGCGTCCTTCAGGGCCTGTTCCTCGTGATCGGCGTCGATCAAGGACTGCTTGCGCTTCCCGTTCGAGCAGGACTCCATCTGCATCTGCTTGGCGTCGATCAGGGAGTGCTTCCGCTTGTACTTCTCCAGCTCGGAATCGGACTCCTCGTCATCGTGCTTGCTATGCAGGCACGGGAAGTCGAACATGCGCTCGCCCTTTCCGAACACCTCACCCTCTTCGATGGTTGTGGGCAGGCTCCTGCAAGAAAAAATTAAGGATTGGTAAAATATGCACTTAATGAACACAAATAATCATTACTTAGCAATTGTCAAAATAAACAGGAACTTCGATGAGTTTTTCAAAAGTTCATTGCGATTGCAAAAGGACGATTTACTTTATAAATAATTAACTTTACCCAAAGCATTAATAATTCTTTGTATTACAAAATAAGAGCCAGTCATTGATAAAATGGGCTAATTAGAATGAAGATTTATGAAGTCTTGATTAATGATAAATGTTAAAAAGCAAAGTGATAGATTTTAAAATCATTTATCAATAATGAAGAGCATATCATCCACGTAATGTGGTGCATTTTTTCAGTTTAAATATGTCTTTCGACTAAACAATTTGTTGGTCAATTAAATTCGTGTAATTTCTAACCTGTTTAGCGTCTCAGGCAGCAGCAGGCAAACAAAGGAGCCTGCGAAGAACAGGACACCCAGGATGATCGAGGGCGCCGCCTTGAAGAAGGTGCCCAGCCAGAGGATGTAGGGCGCCAGGAAGGAGGCCGCGAATCCGGCCACGTGAACTGCGGCCACGCCCTGACCCCTCACGCAGGTGGGGATCAGCTCGGTGGCGTACTGAGATCCGCTCTCGTAGGAGATGGCCACTCCGAAACGGGCGGCGATTGTCAGACAGGCCAGCAGAATGGCATTGTGGTTGTGCTGCTGGTACGCAATCGCGATGCCGGCGGCGGCGGTGAAGAGTCCACCCACCAGCAAGGATCCCGAGGCCATGCCTTTGCGACCAATGCGATCCTGCAGCAGGACAAGCAGGATACTCGAGGGCAGCACTGCCAAGGCACTCAGCGAGAACATGATGAAGGGGGATATGCCCATGCCCTCCACGTTTCGGGAGACGGCATCATAGCAAAGGGTAATCACCATGCTGTGGATGAGAGAAATAACAGAGTAATATAAATAAATTGCATCTTTGATAAGGAGTTTTAACTATAGCTCAAAAATAATCAAATACATTTACATAAGCAAATAATTGTATAATGCTAAATTCAGTTCTGAGAAACTCACCTCTTGAAGAACAGAATGAGTGTGTTCTTGCGCATGCGTGGCGTTCTAAACATGTCCAGCAGAGTGGCCTGCTTCTTGTCATCCCCACCCAGCATTTCGTGGGTCATTTGGCAGTGGCGCCGGAACTCGTCGAAGTCCGCCTGGCTCACCCGGCATCCATTGAACTTGGCCACCCGCTTCAGCCTCACGATGGCCCCGTCGATGTCGTTCCTGGTGACCAACCACTGGGCACTCTCCTGCACCACAAAGTAGTAGAGCACCACCAGCAGGATGGGCAGGGAGGTGCAGGCCAGGTAGATCTGCCAGTGACCCACCAAAACTGCCAGCCAAGGAGTGAAAACCAGGCCCAGGCAGTAGAATAGACCCACGGCCATGTTGAGACCCAGTGTTCTCATGCTGGGTCGAATATATTCGAGCACTATTTGGGAGAAAGTAAATCATTCGGAAGGTCAGTCAATCGTACAGATGCCAAGATTTACCATTTTGAGCACGTTTTGCACGTAATAATTACAAATATTTTTAAGGGCACACATGGCAAAGGAACCTGCTTTTCGGTACTTAATAACAATAGTTCTCTGACCCATTATTTATACTTTTGCTTACCTATAATGTACATCAGGTAGAAGTTAGTGTCAGCTGCCAGGCCAGAAATAAATCGACAGAGGGTGAATGTGGCCACGCTCTTTGTGAAAATGGTGGAGAAGTCCCCGGCAAAGCCGCAGAAGTTAGACAAGATTAGGGCGGGAACGCGGCCAATCTTATCGGAGAGCAGGCCGTAGAAAAGTGTGCCCACCACGGAGCCAATAAAGAACAGCGACTGGCCAATACGTGCCTTGTACGCCGAGTCGCAGACCCAGTTTAGCTAAATACAATACAATCGTTAGATTTTATATCCAGCTTTATTGGTCATCAGTAAACCAGACCTACCTCTGTGTTCATGCTTCTGTAGCCGAAGTCATAGTTGTAGATCCACTTCTCGCAGGGCTTGCTGCTAACGGTGACATTGCGGCCATTGATGTCCTCCAATCGGGTGCACGAGGGATTCTCGAACTGGGCATAGATATCCCCGATCTCCTTATATGTCATATTCACAAGTTTGTCATGATAGCACCAATGATCTGGCACAAAACTAATGACAGTCTGCGTAAAGTAATGCTGAAATTGCAAGAAATTCAGTCAATCCAGTTGAAACAATAGGATGGAAATCCAGAACTCACCATCGATACGATGATATTGATGAACCCGAAGAGGGCGAGTATCATGAACTGGTAGCGATTGAAGTCGCCACATTTGGCCAGAATCTGATCGAAGTCCATGTTTTATGAGTGTGATTGGGGCCTAGTAAGTTGGGTTCTGTGTGGGTATTGTGTTTGTACTATAAATAGTTGAGCCTTCTATGAACGCAGATTTTTTGGGAAAGGAGGCAAGCCCAATCGCCAGCGGAGTTCACATGTGATGTATCACAATTTATTGTTAGATGTCAATATTGTTCCTTTGGTTTGGTCTGAAATGAGAGGAGTTTTTCAGTAATCAGTCAATGCACGTTTCTAAGAATACATTTGGATACGATTATCTTTTCGGACCATATATCAAAGTAAACAGAAAACAAATAAATTAATTAAATACTTTCACAAGCACAGGCACACTTTATTTGAATAAACATTTTCATTGTATAAATTGGAAACTTTTGTTTACAATTAATATAAAAATACTTCAGCAGAGTTCACAAAGCAGATACAAATAACTTTTGGTAACAAAGTCGTGGAATTCGCCCATATTAATGGGCAACAATCTTGCGCAAATAACCCCCCTTTTCTTATCAACCCCGGACCGACGAGATATTATGGCTCTAATTTTATTATTGTCTAGCCACGTTCTGTCATCAAATCCCGTTTGCTGTTCCCCGCTAATTGTTTCTCAATAATTGTAATAGGCAAATAAATGGATTCACTTAGCACGTTGGGCGCAGTTTAGCGAGAAAATCGATTAGAAAACAACATTTCCACTCGAAGCTGACCATATTGAACATGATTCGCCAGCCCAGATAAGCAACTGACTACCGTTGAGCACTCCGTGGAGCGAAGATAACTGCGATCAGACTTTGGCCAAACATCGTTCGGCGTGTTGGACGAGCCGAAATTAAGGTCACCAAAGCGGGTTCCACAGCCAGTTACATGGACTTATCGCTGGCAAAATATTTATATTTATATAGGCGTTCATTTAGATAAACCCCGAAAAAGTGCTTGTTGGAGGTCTGACTAATGCGAGGGCCATAACTCCGCTCGGCGGAGACTGTTGTCAAGTACGAGAACGAGAATCGACTTTCAATGGGGACCGAGCACGTGCAGATGACGATTCAGACCTCGTACTGCCCGACTGGATTTCTCCGAATGGTTTTTGCTCTTGGAGTTGGACACTCGACAACGGCGTGCCAGATCCGGCACTAGTGATTTACATCTTGGCGAAATAAATAAATAATTGTGAATCGCTCATACATTTTTGGGGTGAGTGCAACTGGTTTTCCCTTGGTTTTTTACTCTAAGAACCACTTTTTGTAAGATTTGTAAATCGAATCCAAGGTTCCTTCTAATTACACATTTTACACAAGATCTGTTGTGTGTCGAAACTTGTGAAGGCCGAATAATAACCAAAATAATTTTTATACCCTGCAGTTATGCCTTGCAGTCAAGTAAGCGCAACTAAATCTGTTTAATTAAGTTCACTTTTAGAATTTGAATTTATTGCTTTTATAGTGCTATTTACCTTTTGCTTTTATATATGTGGAAAGTGAAAACTCTGGCCACAATTTTGTTTACGAACCCGTCAACAAAACAGATAAGGCGAAACAAAAGAATAAATTGAGCAATTTCTGCAGCGTAGAAACAAGATGTTTTCTGCGACGCACCGCAAACAGAATTTCCCGAGAGCAATTCGTGCAGGGATATAGGTATGTTATTGTTGATGCCTTTCCAAATATTTTCTATATTTCAAAGTTCAACGGCTCTGTCACAGAAACGCACACGCGGCCAATAAAAAATGAAAATGTTTTTGCAGCTCGATTTTCAGAGGGGAAGGCAAATATTTATCTGTTTGGATAATCACGAAAACAAACGCGCACGCTCAACTAGATTTAAATGAAATGTAGAAATATGATGAGTGCTTTTCCGTTATATGCCTTGGTTAGTGCGCTTGTCGGAACCGTTTAGGCCCGTTGGGACGAGCTGGCCAAGAGCGATGGATGCGATGTGTATCCGCCGAACGCTCCTCACAAACTGAGCTGCCAAACGCCGACGATTGTTTATTAAAAACGCCAAACAGCTGTTCTGAACGCGCAGCAACGGCGATGGCTGCGGCAGCGCCAGCGGCAGCGGCTGTGGCGGCGGCCAATCGAACTCGACTCAACAGGCGGACCAGAAAACAGGTCATAATTAAATCCAAACCTGTGAAAAACAAACACAGTGCCCAGCTCGTCCAGCTCGCCAAGCTCGAGTTTTGTGATGTGATTTTTTGGGGGCTTTTACGAGCGACCACACGGCGTATACTTGATTGGATTCGATACGATTTCATTTGATTTACATCCCCATACTCCACCCTTGTGATCGGATTGCCATGCTAATTCCCAAAACAAACTCCCCTCGGTATAATTTTTCATAAACTTGCCCCATAAAGAAATGGTTGTGCCGCGTTTATCATTTGCGTTTGGCAATTTCAGCGCTAAAAATATCACTCTAAGGGGAAATTCTTGGCTGATTCACTCTATTACAATTATTTAGCTAATTATTCATTAAAATCGTAGCATTGGCGCTGATGTTGCAATATTTTTTTATTTTATACGTTATTTTGGGGTCGCTTTCTTTTTACTTTATCTTGCATACATTCGTTATTTTGATATGTTTTTATTTTCAGGTTTTAAGAAGAGTAATAACCGCACAGATACGGGCCTGTTGCCATTTTTTAACTTTTACGAGGGCTCACTTAGAATTTATATTTCAGCAAAGATTATCATTTCATTTCGAGGACCAAGAATCAAAGCAAAGAAATACCAGCCGTGCTTAGCATAAACTGGCAAGGTATGAAAGCCATGAGCACTTTAACTGGGATCTAGCTTATCTTAAACTATTGAGAGCACTGCAACTAGAATTTGTAAAAATCGAAATGTGATTAATCAAAATTCTTCAGCAATTAGTAGACGACAATTTATAACACACTTGAGGCTTACTGGTAGCTAAAGGTGAATGAGCAGTAAGCCCATAAATAAATATCAATTTGTTGGCAACACTAATCAGAAATCAAAGCTCATGGCTAATGCTCCAATGCAATTAAAACCCAATCAAGTGGGTAAGGCAAGTACAAGGCATACGGCCCACCAACCGCTGATTAGATAATGCCCAATTTCAGACGTTGTACACTCAAGTAGTCGACTTCCATGTGCTAACGAGTTGGGAGCCGTAAAATCGAGGTGCGTAGCCAAAATAAAAACTCAATGCCAAAACACGAAATGCGCGTTCGATCATATCGCACTTTCCCCCAACCAAAAAAAAAGGCAAACACGTGCTGGCTTACTCTTTTTGATCTTGGCCAACTGTACTTGCCAGATGTATGATCTTTCAAAAGATCCGGAAAATGTGCACGGCTCTTGCAAATATTTGCATTTTCATTGCCGTTTTCTTTGTCTGACTGCCCGACTGTCTGACAAAGAAACAAAGAAAGTACAGGGCTTCATTGGCCCTTTTTAAAGCAACCGAATACACAGCATTACTCATCGCGCATACGCCCTGTTATCCGACCATCCAGCCGGGTTTTCACTGGATTTAGTGACTAAGCTGCATTTATATGCTGCCCGGCAGATCCTCTTACACTCTTTGGCTAACTCTAGCACCTACTTGAAAAACAAACAATAAAAACGCGAAAGAAGCGAATATCAAATCAAGAGGCGTTAATAAATCAGGGGCGAGAATTACGAACACCGTCTTTGGGACTGTATTAATTTGTTGGGCCAATATCAACAGCACCTAGATTATGCTTATGCAAAGGTGTTCGGCTAAAAGGAATTTAACTAAAAGTATATTTGCGTTTAAATACCCGCCTTATAACAAGGCAAACAAAGGAGATTTTGGTGTCTGCCTTTCAGCTTGCTTAAGAAATATGTATATTCTGGTCGCTTTCTTTTCTAAAGAATACTCTTTTACGAAATGCAGCACCACATTGACTTTATATAATACTTTTTTAAAATCGCTTAAAACACGCTCTTGACTATCAAATGCATCGTATGCATAAACAACTTTTAAAGTTATTTCTGAAATATAATTTAAACTTAGTAACTGTATATATTTTTTTTTTTTGTTTTCTCTGTTCATTTCCTTCGGTTGGGTGCTTAAACCGTTCAAATTTTGTGGTTTTCTTCGGAGGTTTTATTTTACCACGCAAGCCCGAACTTCCCTGGTACCATAAACTATTGTTGAGTCTGGTTTTGTTCACACACACTTGCGAAATGTTTCGAAAATTGATTTTATAATAATAGCCATCAGAAATTGAACTTACTCATTAGGCAGTTTTGTATACAGTTTAACGCATTTTACGCGACGCAGTGATTTTTCCCGAGTTCTTCCGCAGATCCTGAGCGACTTTCCCTCTCTCTCTCACCCACACTCAGCGATCAGCTGCTGGGGCCTCGCTCGCGATCTTTTGCTGCTGCTCGCGTGACAATTGGATTCGCTTTGACTTCAAGTTCACAGCATGTTGTCGGTTATAAATGCTTTCGCGTGCCAGCAAAGTTTCGCTGCCAACTGTAAGCTGCAGCTGAAAATGAGTGCCGTATTCTTGGTTCTCCCCTCTCTTTCCACCACGCCATATCTCTCTCTTGCTCTCCCTTTTTTTAAAAAAAGAATGCACTTTATCCCTTTCACTTGAGTTTCCCCATTCCACGCGGAATGAAATTTGGGTACCGACTTCTTTATTGAGCTATTCAAGCCGTAATAAAGTTCAATAGCTTTTTATACACTGAAGAAAATAAGTTCTGTTTTCCCCTCTCTTTCACCAAATAGAATTCCCCCTCTCGTTTTACTCGGTTATGAAATAAGCAAGCTGAAATATAATCTGTATTTCTAAGACTGAATAAAACATTATGAATAGAAAATAAGCTATATTTAAACTAATTTCCAATTTTTTTGAGTTCCTCAACTTTTGTTTAAAAACGCCATCCACCATCCACCGCATATCGAATTTCCCTTCTGCGAACCTTTAATTGATTCGAATGTTTGCTATAGTTTGCTGCTGATTAAGCATTAATAACACAATTTCTTTTGTTTGCCGGGCAGTCAACAATTATATTTCCATGAATGTCTATATAAATACACACACAAAACTGTTGGCTTCAATTGGAGTGGTTGGAAACACAAACATGCCAGTGAGAAACGCCTCTATAAAAAAGTATTTTAATGGGTTAACAATTAGGGGAAGATTGTTGGATGGGATTTAGTCGAATGCGGTAAAAAAAAAAACAAAACAAAAATGTGAAGAAACGATCTGGCGTTTCTTTGTATGGAATATCTTCATATCACATAACTACGTCGCAGAATCGGATTAAAGTTTTAGTGAGCTAGCTAACAGCTCTGAGTAATACGGCTTCATTTTTTAAATAAACTAAAAATTGTAAGGCTAGATAGACCATTATTCTTGTTATAGCCGCAAACCGGAACCATTTCTCCGAAAGTGCGAAAGCGTGGCGATCCTAAGAAGGGGTAAGGGAAGCCCTCAGGTCCGAGATCCGAGTGATAAGGGGCCTCGCCATCGAGAACACGTTCTCCCCCACTGATAAAGCTCGCTCTCTCTGCGCTCCACTCACTCTTTGAGTTGGCCATCCGATCCGGACTGGTTTGTGTCAGTTGTAACCAATTATGAGCACGGGCTCAGCTCCCAGTCGCATTTCCATTTCCATTCGCATTCGCGAATCGTACAATCGGCCGTGGGGCAATGCGGCGTATGCTCAACCAATGGCGTCAGCAGTTTTTCTCCATGAAATTACGAAATTACCAATACCCCGAAATAAAAAGCCACTTCAGCCACAAAGTGTCGTTAATCCAGCCCTCCATAAATACCAAATTGTTGGTTCCTCTCGCCACTCTATAATATACAGTCTACATATGTTCATGCTGCTCCCTCGTTGTTATAGTTAGGAGATAAAGCTCGAATGATACCCAGGGTTTGTAACAAAAAAATGAAATTCTAGACTGAGAACGTGATGGCAGGGCATGTAATAAAACAAAGTCAGGGGAAAACCTTGATGGTTATCTTACTGTCATTAATTTAATTTTAATAGTTTTACAATTTATAGCTCAGTGTTTTATATGTGTATTACTTTCATCGATTAGTCAATTTAAAAATCAAAATTCTACCCAAAGCCCAAACAATTATATATTTTACGTAAGCCTTGACACTGTAGTTTCTTGACCCACCCAGAAAAAGAAATGCGTTCACCAAAAAAGTGATCAAAATCTAAAGAAAGCCATTTAATTGATTGGCCAAACATAAACACAGCAATCAATTATTGCGTAAACAAATCGATGAATGAAAGTGCCGACTCACCCAGAAATGCTGGGCAATTGGATCGAAGTCACCCGAGATCCCGAGATGGACTATGCAAATGATGTCACGGCATCTCCATCCACACATTCATATATACATACATATTTGTATTTCCGAGATATATGCTGGTGGGGTGCCGTACCAGCATAAATGTTGGGAATATTCCATCGACAAGTGGGGGCAGCTCTGGGTCGGAGACAAAACAAATTGATCAGAGGGTTTCTGGGGACAGAGAGCTTTTCCGAACCGGTAAGAATCGGATTGCATGGTCCACACAAAAGGCCGCACAAAGGTTTACCTTTTGCAGCTGGTCGGCAATCAGTTGATAGCTGTAGGAAACAGATCCCCATACCCCGATCCCAGATCCCAGACCCCCGATCCCCGATCCCAGATCCACACCCAGACTACACATTAACATTTTACGATCGGGCTGAATAACAGACTTTCGATCGCGAAACACGTTGGGCAAGTCTTTCTCCGCGCCAGACACATAAAAAATAGTGCAAAACTAAATACTCTGACCCCCAATCAGAAAACAAAAAGTGAGCAGAAAAAATGAAACAAATCCACATCCACAGTCAAAGCCAAACGAGCTTGGCAACGATGTCTCCGGCATAAAAAGTTTAAAATTAAATTCAAACTATATATATTTCTGTTTATCGTTCGCACAAAGCAAACACGCATACAACCGAGTATATTTATGAAGGCAGCAGAGACAAATGAGTCAAAAACGTGACTTAACTTTTGCTTTAATTTTTCTGTTTGTTCTTTAATTTATGCCAAGAAAAAACATGCGCATAATCGATGGTTAATTAAATGGATGTGTATCGGGCGAACGAGCTTACGCCGATCTCGAGCATCAATCATCTAGTTATATATATACATACGTTCAGATACAAATGGGCAGGGTGGAGGTTTGGGTTCGGTATCTATCGGTCAAATGTCATTCGAGGGGTTTTGCTCAAAATCAAAACCAGTTACAAGCGCGAAAATCAAAACAAGTTATGCGATCCCCTACACTAAGGAGACTGTTTCCACGAATGCAATCAAGATTATCGTGCCAATATGTATCATCATACCAGATCCAACTGGTTGCCCCGAGATAATGGTTCTCTGTGGATCGGCTCATTTCCTTCCCGTCGCCGCAGTGCAAAAGACTGCAGTTGCAGCTCAGGTGCAATTGCCCCTAACAACTCTAACGGCACTCTGAAATGTGGAGTGCACTTCTACGGGAAGTACCGACACTTAAAATATTAAAATATTCCCCCAGAGTCTGAGAACGATTCAATCAATTAGTAAGAGGAGTTTTCTGTGCTAATTCAAAGACGAATAGCTACTAAATATTATCTTATCTGAATGTCTTTACTCGTATTCTTTACCTCTTTTTTACTTTACACTCTTTAAGAGTGTTTTTATTTAGCTGCAAAATTCTTAAAAATGAATATATGATAACGGCCCTGACACACAAACGCATTCCGTTGTACCTCTTTGGGAAATATTATTCATAATAAATTGGCACTGCCTTATCGACTGACATCTTTACCCACGGTCGAGTCAACTTATTTCGCGCTTATAGTAAATAAAGTGTGTGTATTATCTCAGCTTTCTGTAATATCACTTCTTTCCGCTGATATTTATACAATTTCCGCGCATGCAAATGTGCTGATTAAGTCAAATACCTCAGTCGCATATCAGTGCACTCCCCTCTCAGCATTTAAGTACTCAACTCCCACGAATCCTTCTCAATATGAGCCGAGGAAACAATGACATCAAGAGGATGCCATTGGCATTCAGATGCATTCGTTTCCAACGCCCCCGCCCACTTGGGTTTCCATTCCCAGAAGTTCCAGTTCGCCACTCCAGAGCCATTAAATTGGCCAAGGCCAATGGAACGTGAGTCTTGGTCGCGATCCAGAAAGGCTAAATTGAAACCGGTTCGGTGGGCGCGGGGGGTGCGGCCGCACTGGGAAAATGGGAAATAAATAGAAAAGCAAACTGTTTGCATTCATTCGGTCTATTTTTAAGGGGGCACAGTTTCATACACGTGCGCTTGAACATATTTATGTGTACATGAAATCATACAACTGACCGAAGTCGATTGCATAAATTTGTTAATTGCTATTTATATGGGCCGACACTTGGCGACAGAACGGCAATAAATAGATCGAATGCAAAACTTTCCACTTGCCTGCAAGAAACTCTTTGCACGCCGCCTTTCGCGATCGCCAACTGCACATCAATTGTCGTCAATTAATTGTTGCCCTGCTCATTCACTCTCGCCCATCAGACTGCACTTGGCACCCGCCGATTTACTCAAAGCACTTAAAGCACTGAAACACTAACACAATCTGGTTGAGGATCTGCGGAGCTACCGGGATGGAGTCCTTTAGTCAGAGGGCTGGGTAGTACTCAATGGATATACGGCGATTCGCCGTTGCACTTGCAATTCCAAATTTTCGCGGATGCGTTTACTGATTTCCCGGTTCCGTTCCTCAGCAAGCGCCGATGTGCGACTGTTCAATGCTCGTCAGGTACTCAAAATATCGGCCATGACTTTGCCAAAGAAAAACTAAAGCAAGTACGGTGGTAGTCGCGTGACCTCGACTGAAAGCTACCCTAGAAAGGGGTGGGGTACGTTGCACTGAGATCGTAGTACTGTACTTGCATGGTCGTATTAAATAAGCAATATATTAATACTTGAAGTTCACCGTAGTACTATTTCTATATATCAATGTTTTATAAAAGTCATTCATCCTTATTCATTACCATCTATGAATAGTCTTCAATAGTCGAGACACATTAATATATGTATTTCTTGGAATGTGAATTCGTTCTGAGAGTCAAAAGCAAAATTCACTTGGACTTGAATATTTCAAACTAAGCATTCAACCGTCATACCCACTGATTTTGTTAACAACTAGGGTACGACTAGAATTCTATTTTGTTGTAGTGCTCTCTCGCTCTTTAACGTTTTCTCTCTCTCTCTCTCTCTCTCTCTATCTTTTTCCTTATGTTTGTTTCTTCTCAGCTGCTAAATGCCGTCTTCCTGGTTTTACAGGGTGCATTCCCTAGCATGATCGTCCGTAGGGATGCTGAGCTGTAAGGAAATTTTCTAGCAGTTGGATTTCGAAGAAACCCACCCCCTTGAGGCACCCAAATTACGCATTTATCTTTCTTAGAATGCAGATCGGGGTCGAAAGGGTTTGTTGCAACATCAAGGTGGGTTTCAATCTGATGCGTAATATAGCAAAAACATGATAACAGGTAAATACAAAAGAAATTTAAAAAAAACCGAATTTGAAGGGAAACAAAAAGTTTTCCGCTAGGAACAACCCCATTCTACCTGTAAAAGTAACAAAAAGAGAGCTGTTGAGCAAAGTCGGCGCGAACAACAATAATGAATCTGATTATTGCAGTTCTTTGTTAACAATTATTTATTATATGAATTTCGATTAAACCAAACGGAACCGGTTCGATTTGCGCTTGATTTATGTTTGTTTTTCGAGGGTCTGGCCCCAAACCAATGACGTCAGTAGTCGTGTGTTCCCTTTACAAATGTCCAAATGTATTTATTTTTTGCATTGTTTGCCTTCATTATGCCTCCGATTTGTTTGCTAGCATTCATCGCCACTCAGCCGAAGAAGAAAACTCTGATAAGTACTCAAAATGTCAACGAGCTTTAGAGGTGGGAGTAATTTATTATCTGTATGCTCGCTAAACAATTCATATACTAACAATAATGAATATTTTAAAAACAAAAAAGGAAATTCGAATTATTTTTATATTTGTTATTTTCTGAACGACTATTCACATATCTTAACCAATGTTGCTTTCCTTAAATTCTATAGGAAACATCGTATTCGTGACACGAATGCATCTCCCCCAGCGACCTTCACATTGAGCAGAAAATTCTATATTTTCGTGGGATTTTTCGATTCTTGGCAGCATCTAACAAATCTGCTTACTCATTTGTTGGCTCTCACAGTTTGGCACATATACTATGTAGGATTATAATTAGTCTTGCACTCTATATTTGCACCGAGGATGCATTTGGAGCAGTTGGGACTACTTTGCAGAAGGGTTAATGGGTTCTTTGCGTTTTGAAAACTGCTGATTTTAAGATCCGAACTTTCGAATACCTTGCCCAGCTACAATTCATTCGTATTGCAACAAATGCATTTATTATGGCTGACATACTTGGATACAATTAGGACTGATTGAAATGAAATTCATGCAAGTAAATAAAAAAGACAAAATGCTATTTTTGCCTCAACAGATCATACATCAAATATTCACTTAATAAAATGCATATACGTTTATAAGAGCGTATCTGCTTATACCGCCTCACAAAAATTCAGCAATCAACTGTGATAGCAAGTAAATTTCCTATTCCTTAAGTATTCCTGCTGTATTTTATTGCGGAAATTAGAAGCTAAACGTTTCTGGCTGTTAAAGTGTAAGATATATTGTATACCATGCGTATACAATTGTATACCATACGTCATTTAAGAAGATTATGTATGTATAAATATCTTTCAAAAAATATATTTTTCTTCTACTAACAAATAAGTGTAAGGTTTGTTTAGTGGCTGGCGTTTATGATTGATAATTTAAGTAAAGGTAACCGAACGGATTAATCGAATTTATTGCCAATCTTTATATAATTATATTGGTTGTTATTGCAGCTCTTCGCAATTAGTTATGCTCATGCTGGGTTTTCGATTATAAGCTTGGATTTATGCGATCGCTAATTCAAATGCGAGTGTGGGGGAAAACAAACTAATTAGGAGTCGAATGACGCAGGTTGGGGTTGTTTATCCCACAACGAAACCCGATCAGCTTTCTCCACGGTAATCAAATCCGTCCCTTGGTGAAAATTTCAAAAAGTCATAAATCATCAGCTAGTATTGTGCGTGGTCCGCTCAATCACTGAAAATGACCATAAAATTTACCATTGTGCCAATACAGTGGCCCGCACTCGGGAAAAGCGACAAGTGCGACTGGTTGGGTCTCCTGGCGTGTAAATGGAACTGGAAACTTGGAACCCCACATCGAATGTCTTCGAGGGACTACGGGGGCCCAGTTCTATTTATAGAACTGCACGAGGACAGCGGAAAAGACACAGACAGACGTAGCCTTATTTATAAGCACGCAAATCGCGTCCGCCATAGTGATATACTCGCATATGATTTTTCATGAACGAAAAGCTTGGAAAGTGCATACAAAGGCCGAAAATTGTGTGACTCAGCGGTTCTTTGATTTCCTCCCATTATGCTCAAAGTGGAAAGGAAATTGCGTTCATTATGGACTTGTTGTTCTTTCGTGGCTTCTGTATTTTGATAACCCAACAATTACCCATGGCTTCTTATGGCTGTGCAAATTGAAGCCTTTGCTATTTATTAGTAAGGAAAACGTGGAATGAAAAGTAAGGCAAGAGAACACCATGTTGTAAAATTGAAAAAGAACTCAAATTAAATTTGCAAATTTGATGTAGTCGTTTCGCCTATATCAATAGCTTTTAGCACCGGAAATGTTCGTTTTCATACACGGCGTATTTGCAATTTGCGCAATTAGTTCGAAATATTCAGTTTAAAGCGGTTTCAATGAAGAAAAGTGAAATTGAAAGGTGAAACAAGACTTTTAAACTGCTGATTTATTAATTGTTAACACATTGCGGTGTATAAATAAAGTGTATGCTAATGAATGTTAAGAAGATATTCGATTGATACAAATAAATTAGAAATATGAATGTTGAATCCTCGGAAAATCCCTGACCTTTTACATGACATTCGTTGTTTTTCGCACACTTCATTGATTCAACAGGCCGGTATCCTGTTCCCTTTCAAAAATGTGTGCTCGTCTTAAGTGAGTTGTCAGGCTGAGTTTGATTGTCCCATGTTATTCAAAAATTGCACACTCACGCCTGAGAAAGCATTAATAACGCCGGCTCACAGAACACAGCGTAAAACATCATTATTCAATGTCAAGTCGCTGTCTTCCGAGTGGAGCAAACAGAGCTGGCGGCACCGAACTAGAAACACTTTGCACTCTCTGTGCATTATTTAGCGCCAACTTGGGGACATCAGGGGATCCAAGGCTGGGGCGACTGGGTGGAATATTGGTCGTGATATTCCTGAAGGGTAATTACAGGCAGACGGGACTTTGTCAGCTGGCGACTAAGCAAATCCATCGTATTTGTAAATAATTAAAATGGCCAAGCATAAGCGATGGAAGTCAATTTACGTCGGAAATGAAATAATAATCAACGGGGGAAGAGTGATTCACTTAGTCGGAATTATTAAATCAATAAAATTATCAATCTCATTAGCATGAAAGCTGCAAAAGTTTTTTGCCATTTCGTGGCGAAAGGTCCCCTCCCTCATGCAATTCTCATTTCTGTTAAAGTTCAAGGAACCTTTTGCCGTAAAAAGGAGGCAACTTTCGTTGTCCTTTTTGCACTGATATAAATCGTTGCCTGTTAGTGGGACTTAACTGTCTGTCAGCACAAAGAACCGATCTCCTAGCGAAGTCCTTCCTCCGGCCAAACGCACAAAGGACGCTGCAGTTCCTAAAAGGGACTTTAAAGCCTCAACTTTCGTTGCTTAAATACGAGTATGTGCCGGCGCCGGCACTAAAAATCAATATCTGGAAAGAGCAGGGGGGCAGGGGGAGTCACGCGGGCCAAACAAAACATAATTGCCAACATTGTTACCCTCCATCGATTCTACGCCCGTGTGCTTCAAAAAAGATTTGCATTTTAAACTTTCAAACTTTAATATTAACGATTAAAGTTTTAATTATTTATTTTAATTTGCATGGCAATCATTCAAGTCTATATCAAAATGTGATGGTTTTGGACCATGAAATTTTTTTTTTTTAAAACTAAATAAAGTGCGTCCAAAAATATAATTAGTGGAAATGTACTGCATTAAAGGTAATTAAAGTTTTTTTTGTCGTTGTTCCACCACTGTGAAAGCTGGACCACGGGGCGTATGTGTAACGGAGCTAGCCACAAAAGGTCATATGTTTGAGCTGATACCGCCGAATACTTTTTAATTATGAAAATAATAAAGACAAATGAAACGAGGGCCTGTACACTAATTGACTCACCCAGAGATGCGGGGCCTGACCCGCGGCAAGGACTGGTTACGAACTTCCAGTTGCCAGGACAACGGTTGTGGGAACTCGAGGAGGACCACTGCTTACGCGTAGATATCCCAGGGCAACGGCGCCAAAGGCTTCAACGCCTTGGGGCAATAAACGAATGCACTGCCAGGGACCAATATCATCGAGCCCGGCATCTCGACCTGCGTCCTGCGATGTTTATCCTGCCAATCCGCGCCGTAAACTGAACCCAAGTACCCCAACTAAAAGCAGGAGTCCACCGCTTGCTCGGCCTCTGCTCTGCACTGCGGAAAACGAGGCAAGCGAATGAAAATGTATGCGAGTTGTGTTTTCACAATACCGCCGTAGCGCCATGTGCGCGTAGCTGGCGGTCCAAAACAGCTGAGAGCGCGCACGCTTTTCACGAGTGACGTCACCGTTGGCGCGACTCATGCGCACCCACGAGAGAGAGCGAGTGAGATTCCCAGATACCCAAGATATTCAGACACTCAAATAAGCGTGCTCGTGTATCTGTATCTTGAGGAAGTCGCCTGCTGTGGCGCCGAATGTGCTTGGCCCAAATGCATGCTTGTTGCGCCACTTGGAACCATCCCTCCCCCCTTTCCATCCCCTTCACCAGCCCCTCAGGCTGCGGAAGGGGGTCGTTCTAGCCGAACAGGGATGGCTGATGGCGTCACAGAGCGCTACGATGTGCGACTGGGGCATATCGACATTCGGAACTGTACTATGCCAACGAAACGGGTTATAACTTCAATCTAAAACGGTTACGTTATAGTAAATATACCGAAATAGGTACTATAATTAATTACATTAAATCAACGAATAATAGGTAGAAATATTTAATAGAATACAAAAAAACTTACTCAATAAACTTTTTTTATTGATATAACCCACATTAAGTAGAGATTCCAGTATATCAACATCAATATACATACGGTTTAATGAATGCAATAAATACATTTATATATGTTACGCTATCTAAAATAAATGATCATGTACGCGTCATTTGAGAGCCTGAGTTATTTAACACCAGTGAGAGATTACTTTATACATTTCGTCATGTTCAATAATTTTTAAAAGCTTATTCAGTGTGCTCGTTTACAGATTGGCACTCACTTGGGCTGCATTAATATAAGATTGAGCCACTAAATAAATCGTCTTCAATTAACAGATCGTAAAATTGGATAACCTATATAACAATTGCAGGGCTCATACAAATAAATAAGGCATGAGTAAAGCTTGTCACAAAGTAGCAAACAAATTGCTACGGATAACTAAATAATGATAAAAGTGATGTCACAACCTAAGGTTGAGTTAAGTGACTGAAAGGAACATCCGTAACACAAATAATCACTTTAAATGATATTAAACTTAGTCGCTGAGTTTTTTGTGCACTTCGTCTAAGCAATCTGCACCGGAAATTCCTGTTATTGCATTTTCGCCGTGTATGATAGCATCCATTTCGATCTGGGTGAGGTTTTCATTAAGGAGCTTTTCAATGTTAATGAACTTGGCATTGGGCTCTTGAATGGAGGCAGCGTCCATGTCCTGGTCAACTGGCGTCTGGAGCACCGAACTGCTGCGCTTGGCGCGCTCTTAAAAGTGAGGTCAGTTAATTTAATAAACATAAACAAGTTAAGATTGCAGCACATACCAAAACGAGCACGGTGGGCCTCCTGCTCGATGATAATTTCATTGGTCACATACACTTCCCGTCGGATTTGGTCGCGCAGTTCCACGCTCATGTCCGGAATGCACCAACGCACCAAAATCATCACCAGTGCCACAAAGTTCTGAAAACAAAAGCAAGCCATCAACTAATTTAGGCAAAAGATTTCATCATCATACGCCCCTGATTTACAATTTTTTTTCTATGACTTTGCCTGCGAATTTGGGGTCAACTGAAGCCAACAAATTGACAACTTTTCAGCCAAGTAAATGGAATTGGCTAAATGCAGCTTAGACAGGTGCTAGCCTCAACCCTAATATAATGTGTATTGGGGCGAAATCGTCGAGTTCTATTTGAAAAAGAAACCCCTTAGAAACAAAAACCGCACAGCAGCACACCGTAAAACAAACATGCAACACATGCAACATACTTGACTCAATGGACTTTGGATTCTTGCAGCATAAGAAAAGCAGAAAGCCGGGAAAGAATGAAAGGTAAATGTAAAGAACCAAACGAAAACTAAATGGATAATGAGCCCTAGTTCTACTTAGAGTCAAAAACTTTAGTTAGTAGCTGTGAATTCCCCGAGCCAAGCGGACGCTCTAGAGCAAAAATTAAATACAAAACTAAAATTTTTAAAAAGGATACAGAATTTGAAAAAAGGAAATAACTACGGAATACACACAAGGATTACAAAAGGACTGGAAAACGGAGGAAACTAGACCATTCGAAAATAAAATCGGTCGAATTATTGTACAAAGTCGATAAGGCCGCCTTTAAGATGAAGTACTTTGAATTTCTAAGTCTATCGTCCGTGGGCCTCTGCATAGCCTGTGGAGACATGTTATTAGCCCTGAGCATACTGGGACCCTCGAGCTATTACCTATACCTCGATTTCATGGATATCGAGAAATGGGAACCGGATACCGAAGTGGAAGCTTTGACACCCATTGGAACCTTTTTTTCCACATTGGGTAACTAAAAGGCAAGAACCAAGTAAAATGGTTTTCTAAACACTATTATTACAGTGAACTATTTGTGGGTGCGGGAGTTCTCGCAGGTTTTCTATATGACAGCAACGTTTATAATTTGGGTAAAGGCAATGATTAACCTAATGGTGGCCTGTATTCTTGTCGACGGCATAAAGCAGGTAACATATTTTAAATATCCCGAGAACACTAGATATTTTATAATCTTATATAATGAAATATTTCAAGAAACGTCTCGTATGTATTGCTCCCTGGTTGATAAACTCATGTCTATCAATGGTTGTTGAAACGGGAATTTTTGTGAGTCTGGAGCTGAGAATTGATGAAGTTGATGCCGCAGTGGATCGTCGAATAGCGAGAAGTCTAATCTTTGGCGTATTTATAGGTGAGCTACCACTTTGTCATTATAGAATACTTCTTTATACTCTATAATATATTTCAGTGCTAAACGCGTTGTTTTCGTATGGTATCTATGCTCTTTATCGCAAGCTAAAGTCTGTGCCCAGTGAGAATGTTGAAGTCATTGCCCAAAGTCCTCACACATTTAATGCCTGAATATAAAGATATAAACTTTGAAGTTTGGGAGGATTTTATGTTTTGGAATCTATTAAAATAAAACTAAACTAAATATTATCCCAAGTATACTCACTTCAAAGACAACCACAAAACCCAATCGGCAGGCCAGAATTATGTAGAACATGCTGCTCAACGTGTATTTTTCTGGAGAGGATGGTGGAAGTCGAAAGTCTGTGTATCTAAAAGCAAGTTAGCTAATGAATAATGAATTTCATGAAAGTATTCCATATATTTTACTTACCTGCACGTTGTTATGTTGGAGAGATCGCCAGCTAAGCTATACAAGGTGGGTGAATCAGCGACCTTGAACTCTGATAGCGTAAAGTTGAGGTAACCATCGAGAGTGCCGTTCTTGTTCACGTAATGCCGGTACACCAAACGCGGAATCATGTCAGAGGTAAAGGCAATGATGAATCCCTAATTATGTGGCAAAGTATTTAGATTTTATGAGTCTTCCAACTTTACGAAGTCTACTTACATTTGTGATCACGCTAAGTTTGCCTATGCAGTCCAGGATCCGATACCACACTCCAATATCTCGAACTCTTTGTGATACTGGACGCTTGTGGTGGGTCAATAGTTTCTTTGCATCCAGACGCATTTCCAGAATATTATTTAGTAGGGCAAAGAATGGTGCCAGGGGAAAAGCGGCCACAAATATAGTTACAAAGCCGTACTGCAAGACCATCTCCAAATACTCTGGAAACAGACCTCGGGCACCCCAATCCAGTAGCTTGAAATCCCGCATCCAGCGTTCGTCTTTCGTCTTGTCTGGGTTCGGGGTGATGTTAAAAAGTCGCGACAGGCCGACCTGAACGGCCAAAACCTTTCGCCAGAACATGGGAAGATACACTTCAAGAATCGTGTTGAATGCCTGCTTGCCCACCATTATAATGGCTAACTGGATGCACAGCTCTGTTAAGCAGCCGCCGGAAGAGCACTATGCAAATTAAAGCGTTTATTTATTTAACTACAATAAGATTTAAAATGAAATGACTCACCTCCTCCTGGCGATAATCAAAAAGTTTATTATACTCCCCCGGATGACCCACGAATTTGCCCTTAAAAAAAGCAATGTAAAAAATGGAGGCATAATAGTTGACAAACTGCAGCAGATAAATTTTAAGGGTCAGCGAGTCATCGAACTGAGTTTGAGTGCGCCACATTTCAAGCTCTGTCAGATACTCCGCCAAATGATTGTACATCTAAAAATTGACCTGGTATTAGTGAATAAAATGTAATTAAATAAAACTATTTGCATACATAATTAAGTATGTAGAGCAGGCACAGATTCACAAAGGCTGCTGATGCGGTGGCCAGGACAATTGCGCTAGAGGTGGTCATGGGACTAGCACCCACTTTAAGAGCCGCCAGCATTGACATTCGGTATACAACCACTGCCAGCAGAGCCACAAAGGCCAGCGCAATTAGGAGCAGTACCACTGAAAAACTGAACACGGTGGCGGGAAGTTTCATGCGCCAAAAGGGAACTGTTGGCTCCTTTATGTTGGTCACATAATCCACCCTGGTCGGCGGTATGTGTTCCAAACGGGCCAAGTACTGTGGTCTCGGATGCTCTTCATGAACATCGAATCCCGTCAGATCCCAGCGGTGTGTTATTTCCGCGGAGTACCGCTTCCACAGCTCCAGGAACAGGGTCGCCCAAAATGACATAAAGACGGCGAAGAACACGGTGCTGGGATTGTCAATGAGGTATGTGACTTTGGCATAGTTGCAGGTCTCTTTCAGGTCCCAAAAGTTGCACCAATCACAAAGAGGGCACATAGTTATGTTTGTATTACCACTCTGGCAAATATCTTTCCTGGAAACAATAGTATTTAGTAAGATAACGTTCTATGAAAAAATATTTCAATAAACTTACACAGGCACATAGTTTTTAAGGGAGAACCATGAGTATAGGAAACAAATGACACCCACTATCGAGGCCAGCAGCAACATGTAGGTGTAGTAGCCCAGCCAGGCGAAGTACAAGCCTAAAATTGATAGTTAAAAGGTAATTAGGCTTTCTTTATCGAATTTTCAATTGTATAATCTCACCGATTTTGACACCAAAGTATTCTTTGATGTCATCCAAGGGCTGATAGCGATACCATTTGGGAACAGAAGCCCAATGTTTGTACAGCAGCGCTCTCATGGTTCCCGTCTCGGTTATTTCACCCTGCGATAAATACATGATTTAGTTTTAACACTTATCGTACAGTTAATCTAATACATCGTGGAGTGGATAGGCAGCAGAGTAGACACCCTCGGCAATCAGTCGCTCAATACCGAAGGCCATGTCATGTTGATTCTTGGCAGGAAATCGCTGGCGATCTAGGATGAACTCTACGATGCGGGAACGAACGGCGGTGGTGAAGAAACAGTCCTGTCGGATGTCAAAGCTGCCAGGCAATAATAAAACCAAATAAAGAGGACATTTTAAGTGAATTTTAATTGTACTCACAGATATTCCTTATCGCGACTGTAAATGGCGGTGAATCGATGAGCTCGCTTTGGAAAAATTTCCTCGTCCACATAAATGTTGCGCAGAAAGAATTGGAAAACATGTTTAAGACTAGAAAACACGCTTTTGGTCGATCGGTTAACCACGGACATTCCTGGAATCTGAAGGCATTAAAAAGTCAAGTATAAATAGTATTAAGAAACGTATTATAATAATTAGGTAATAACATTCAAGCAGGCGTGTTCTAAGTTACATTTTCTTTATACAAAATCTATCAAGGTTAGGCTGGGTATTTTAGTTCGATTTTAAACAACTCACAGCGGAAACTTAACGAAATATGATAATTAAACATTTTTAGGGGATTAATAATAAAATATTTAACTGGTTCAACTTCAACGCTTTGGCCAACCTTATTGGTCAGGTAATGGGCCGCATTTCGTAGGCGATTCGATCTTTCATATATGCGCAAATTGCATAACGACTAAAACATAAGAAATGTAAAATAATTCAAATTATAAATTTCAAATCCAATAAATAAATTACATTTTCGGAAAACTTTTTTGTTTAATTGGGCCTAAAAGAATGCTATATATTTAATTTTAGCGTGCAATAGAAAAGGGGAACTCACTTCCTTCATGGGCATGCGCAGCTTAAGAATTTCCGCATACCGTCGCAGGACCTCCAAAGGAGCATGGATCTAAAATCAACATATATAAAAACATAATGAAACTTGGTTAAGCACTTGAATCCTACCTTGACGAACCAGATTTGGTCCTTCTGACTGGCCTCCACCTCCAGTCCCTGACTAATGAGATTCGCCTCGAAAACACGACGCTTTTCCGTGTTTTCCAGCTCTGTGGGCTCGTGAGAATTGATCCTGTAGGCCAGGACGAAGTCAATGGAGCGGATGCAGTCCTCAAAGAACAGCGAGCTGTTAATCTCTCCCCTCTGGTAGAACTCCCTGGGGCAGCTGCACTCGCGATCATCGTAGACGCCGCCTCCATTGCCCTTCACAAAATCCGGATCAGTCATTGGCAGAAGGGGAGCGGCTGGGTTCGATGGGTTGGTCCTGTCCCCAGTGGGCTTTTTGCCATTGGCCCTTGGCTCGGCAGATTCTGGCAGTTGGAGTGTGGGGACGTTGCTATGGGGTGGACAGTGACAGATAAGGTTAATTATCGTATTTAGCTAGGTAGATAAAGGTTTGGTCAAAGCACATCGCAGACATACTTAAGTAAGATTAATGTACATATATGTATATTGTATAAATATGTACATAATTGTATGTCTAAAGAGATTTGAATCATTCAGAAAGCTTTAATCCGTCACACTAGAACTATAAACAATTGCTACGAAATAATAACAAGTCTTGGATAACTCGGAAATGCTTTCAGGCGTAAAATTCAATGTGATACCATTTGGGGCGAGTTAATAGGAGCACAACACGTTTGGTTCCCGGCTGGCGACTCTTGTCGTGCCGAAAGGTCCTAATGGGACGCACATCCCATCAAAACACCAATAACATATTTAGGTCACCTCCTGGGAGAGCCAGAGCTACTGGAATTTAACGACCCGCCACACTAAATGGGATATTTTTGCGACGAGAAGAAAACGCACAAGATAAGCTTAATTAACGTTTGCTCCGTTAATCCAAGTAAATAAGTAAAGGAACCAAGAAATCTCAGCATATGCTCGGGTTATCTTGAGTTCGATTTGCTCGGAACGAACAGCAGTGGCTGGCGTTTAGTGAGCTATATCGTAAGCTTTAACAAACAATACATCTTTTACATACAAACATTTGGTATTTGTTTGCTAAAAAGCAGCTCCATGTGATGTGATTTCTAGATGGGAAATACTTAATGATTCATAGCTTAGATTGATATAGAATAGTTAAGCTTCAAAGTGCAATGGGGTGAGCAATCTCCGCCATTTAATCCCGGGTTTCATTTAAAATGCATATAGCAAATGAGTAAAAGTATTGAAGGTATAATTTATTTAACTGATAAGCACACAAGCATACAATCTGACTTTAACTTATGAGTGTTATCAACAGTATTAGTCTTATACTCCGCTTTATATATGCCAATTAAATGAATAATGCTTAAATAATATAAAATTTTCTTCCATCAATATACAAGTACGTTTATGTAGATTATCAAGTTAAGAGCTTTATTCATGAGCTAGGATTCTGGTTCAAAATAAATTGGAACCTCCTTTTAAGAGGGGAAAACTTAACTAATGCTTAATTAACCTATTAAAATCATAAATCTTATTTTCCACTGTTTCGTTGCTTAGTTCTTTTTTGTATTATTGCTTGTCTAAGCACTTTTGGCCATTAGGCATTTTTTCACTTTTTTGGCCTTCTCACAACTCGAATCTATCTTTAACTTCTTTGATAAAAAATATAATTAAAATTTACATATAATCGCCGTTTGCTTTGTAGGCCCACACGTTTTAATTTTCGGCATTTGGTTTAATGAAGGCCAGACAGTGAGAGAGACATTAATTTAATAAACATGTGTGTGGGGTTTGTTTTCTGATATATTTTCTCAGTACTGAAAAAATCTTATATGAAAACTTATATAACTTAGACGTCACTGCTAAAATGCCACCGATCATATAGGCCACCGATTATATATGCACATTGAAGGCTTATTCATCCCACAAGATCGCAATACTTAAGGTGCTCAAAAAACGATGCGCGATGCACGACACACGAAGAGTATCATTGTCTTTTGCTTTTCGCCCGAATCGATGAGAAATGCTACAATACACGCAGAAATGTGTCAGAAAAACCCGTTTCCATGAAAGGTGCTCGGATTGCCTTGGTTTACAGAGCTTACAAAACCTAATCACAATCACATTTACCGCGGAAAACTGAAATTTTCACCTCTTGTCCGAGCAAATAATTAATAAACACTGAATTAAAGTCCACAAGTGTTGGCCATGGCAACCAACCAATTTGTTTGACGCGGACTGAGGGGCGACCAACGCGCAGCAGCGAAGACAACAAACTGAGAAGTGAGAGGCAACCAGCTGGGTTTACTTGCCGGTGGCCCCAATCCCCCCGAGCTACCTGCCGCCCTCTTACTACATACATCCCCTAGTCAGCTGTTTTTCTCTCGAGAGAGCTTTGAGCACATGTTTTCCCAAGTCCCGCCGTCTGATCATTCAGATGTCAAGTGCATACACCCACACACTGGCGGGATTAAATGTAAACAAGAAAGAACGCTTCAGTCGAGTTCCCCGACTATCTGATACCCGTTACTCAGCTAGTGGAAGTGCCTTTTTACCCTTTTACTCTGCGAGTAATGGTATAAAGAAATAATGGGTATCTTTGCACCTATAAAAGAAAGAGCAGAACGTTTATTTCTTATTTCCGGGGAAAATGGGATAACACCAAGTACTGAATAAGAGAGCAAATTAGCTCGATTGGAACAATAATACTTGCTCTTGAATATCCACATATCCAATGGTCTGTGGGGACTCACCTAACATCCGTGAGTCACTAAATAACTGAAGTGATTTCCCAGCAACTTTAAGTCAGATGTGAACCATCAAACCAAATATTGGGTGAGTTCAAAGAATCGCACTTCATGTGTTTGGGCAAATGTACTTTTCCCGCTAATGGTTATGTGCTACCTCAATGAGAGATAAAATAGAGTTTTATTATTTTAGAGTGCATACTGAAAAGAATTACAATATTATTAGTTTTATCGGTAATTATCAGTTCAGTTTCTAGACACCCTGTATCCCCTACAAGCGAAACTCAATTACAGAAGACTGACAACAAAAGCAGTCAGCTGCAATTAATTTTAATGGCCACTTCCTAGGCCCAAAAGGTCTGAATGCGGTATCCCGCTCTTTTCGAGCTTTAACGTGCTGGTAGAAGTGGGGCTTACTTACCTCTCTGCAAAGCATGCTCTCTTGTCGGCGGTGCTGAGTGATTCACGCGATGATGATAGTTGCTCCTGGTCCAGGAATCTCTGGGATCTCTCGCGCCCCCGCCAGAAGCTCTCCTTTCCCGTTAGGCGCTCGTGGAGATTGTGGCGCTTCATCAACTCCATATCGAAGGCCGCCAGGGGGGTGGTGAAGGGGGGCTCCAGCGGGACAGTGGAGGTTGGAGATAGGCAGGTGGAGTGGGGGCTGCGCTCTAACAGCTGGAAGCTCTCGTCTTTGGAGAAAGGTGGTGGCGAGGTGGCCTCCTCCAGAGCGGCAACTTTGGCGCTGCCTAAATTTAGCATCTTGTTGCTGAGAAATTCTTAAATTTAGTCAGTTTTGCTAAATCGCGCTCTCTCTTCCTCTTCTCCGGTGCTTTCACAAGGCATCTGCATCTGTGTGCGTTGGCGGCCACAAATTCAGCAGTCAACTTTCATCATTGCCGCCCATGGGAGCTACTACTACTAATATCACACCTAACTATTGCACTTTACACTCGTATTTTTTTGATAATTATGAATGAATCAATTTCCGCCGAATTAGCGACCGACAGCGGAGCGAAAAACCGTTTCTGCCAATGTTTTGTAACAAACTGAGAAAGACCTCAGATGGTGGGGTATTTTTAGTCGGTTTTCGATAACATATCGATATATGCTGGGCGGGTACTTTGAAAGAAAAAAGTTTGATAACAACTCAAAAATGGTTTAATGAATTCACGGTGATCTGTTGAACTTCCAGGTTCAGTGTGTTATATTAAATGTAGGTTGTATTCTTAAGGTAAAAGTACAACGATGATATTTGCGATGCATATGTCTGTTCTACTACTTGGGTACACATTACTATCCCATTGTAATTATACGCTTGATCACTATAACAAGCCATTATAATAAAACAAAATATGTGCATATATGTATAATATTTTACTTATTATTCCAAACTGGTGAGCTTCATTTAGCGGATTAATCTTACAATTTAATTTCGTAGGTAGCCGAAGCCGTGACTATCGCCATCTTCAGTGTTGGGAAGCGATGAAACGTGCCCGCCGAGACAACCTTATCACGCAGCAGCTGACACTGCAGTGCAGATATGGAAAATAATAGCAGCACCAAAATGAGGGAAACAATTGAAACACATGACTTTTCGGATAAAACAACAACGTGTATTGGGCAGAACACAAAACAAAGATAATACAATCCCGCGCGAGTGGGAGGCAAACTAATATGCTCGCTTTTTACATGGAACAACAACGAATTTTCACTTTAATGTATGGAATAATAATACAGCAGTGTTTTCAGTAGATTAACCACTATTATTACGGGTCTAAATTATGGATTAGAGTTGAACGTGGACATTGAATTTACAGCACACAGTTGGCGCCACCTCTTTACTTGTGGTTGTAGTTTTTGTGCACCTCGGGCGAGATGTTGTACACGTACTGCAGGATCTCCTGGATGAAAGGGTCCTTGCGGGTCTGGATGGCCCGGTCCATATCGGCTAGCTTGACGCGGATATCCGCATCGATCTTGGCCGCAACGCCCTCGCGACTGCCCATGTGCTGGAATCGGGGTTCACACGGTATTAAATGTAAGTTTCCCTATGTCGCGTTATGTGCCGTCTTACCTTGGCCTCGAACTCCTTGAAGGCGCGCTCGCGCTCCTGGCGGAACTTCTCGATCTCCTCGGTAGCCTCGTCCTTGGCCTGCTTCAACCTTCTTGCCTTGCCTGCGGTATTACCCAGAGATCCAGATGAAATCAGTGGCACTTAGCAAATCAGAACCCCGCAAGGCGACCTTCCATAACTCAAAGTGCCAACTCGCACAAGAACTATTCATTATAATCATTATATTCGTTCACCATAAGTTAGAGTTCAAGTATATATAAACAAGGCAATCATCGTTTAATTTGGCCTATATCTCGAGTTATGGAGGTTTGACTTGTATTTACTTTTTTCCACCACATCATGTGACCCACACACAACGGTGATGGTGATTATGGAAGAGCGGGGGGCGAGGAGGTGAAAAAGTCGCAGTTACTTTTCGCCCTGCCATTTCCAATTGGATTTATTTTTCCCTAAATTAAACTCACGTTTACGGGCCTCGGCGACCTTCTCGGCTGCCTTTTTCTCGGCAGCGAGCAACTGCTGGATTCCCTGCGTCTGGCTGGCCATAATTTCCCAAGTTCTCTAATTCCTCGCCGTGGTGTATACTGAGCAAGTCGAAAAAAGCAAGTGCGACAGAATCAAAATCGACGACGAACTGTGAAAAATGTCATATGACGAAGTCACACACACGCAAACTCACCACGTTGGCTAGTTGGTGTGGGTGCGCAAAGTGTTAGAAAGCTTGATGCTGGGTAACTCTTAGAGATGGCTCGGTCGATAACATATCTGTTGGCTTAACGCTATAAAGTGTTAAATATTTTTCCATGTATCATTTTTAAGCTTATTAATAAGCGTATACAAATATTTCCTTTGCTATATCCTATTAAAAGATCTGAATGCTTATACGTTTTGATTTACATGTTGTACACTTTGGTACGTGAAAAATTTGTTTTATTTATTTTAAACACTATAATTTACATGTTTTATGTTATATAAAAAAAAAACAATTGATACGTTAAATATATGTTATTTTATTTTAAACCTTATATATCAATAATTAAGAAATCTTAATGCTTGGTTTCGTTTGGTATCAAATAACAACCATGTGGTGGGGGCTTATACTCACCACACCAACACAATAATAAAATCTTTAAAAAAACATTAATCTACTCTATATAAATCTACATTATTGTTTATTAATTGTAACCAAATTTTGTGTTTTTCTTTTTAAATTTAAGTATATTAAAGTATATTAAAATTTTTTCTTGACACATCTCTGCGGTCCACTTATCGATATCATCGATAGTGTCATCTCTGTCTTAGCAGTAAAACTACAGATGCTTCGGCATTAAACAAAAATAATTTCGCAATTTTGGCAGTAAACATAGTTTAGTTATTTAAAATTCTCGTATAAATCGTTAAGAGGGGTGTCTAAGTATGTTTACGCCCAGCACGAACACCCCCATCGGAGGCGCTACCGCTGCTCCCGGCGCTTTTGCTTTTGGCGCGCGACCGGCGACAACGACTGCTCCGCCTCCGTCCTTTGGAGCAGCCACCTCTACGACGTCCTTCGGAGCTGCTCCGGGCACCACCTCCTTGTTCGCAGCTCCGGCGACCACTCCGGCTTTCGGAGCACCAGCTGCTACGCCGGCTTTTAGAGCACCAGCTGCTACGCCTGCCTTTGGCGCAACTTCAACTGCTACGCCTGCCTTTGGCGCAACTTCAACTGCGGCGCCCGCTTTTGGAGCAGCTACTGCCACGCCCGCTTTTGGAGCAGCGGCTGCCACGCCGGCTTTTGGAGCTCCAGCTGCCACTTCCGCTTTTGGAGCCCCCGCCTCCACGTCCGCCTTTGGAGCACCAGCAGCCTCGACGGCGTTTGGAGCGCCAGCTTCCACGCAAGTATCGGCCTTCGGAGCACCTGCACCAGCCGTGGGCACTGTGGCTCCCACCTTCTCCTTCGCCACCCCGGCCACAAGTGCCCCGACCACCGCTCCGCCGGCCTTTGGATTTGGCACCACCGCTACAACGGCGGCAGCTGCTATGCCAGCCTCTCTCGGCTCCGGCATTGGATCCTTTGCCTTTGCCAAGCCTCAGGCCACCACGGCGGCCAGTTTGAACTTTAGCACAACCACGACGACGGCCACCGCACAGCCCTTCAATACGGGTCTCAAACTGGGAACCACCAATGCGACGACAGCCTTAGGAGGAGGAATCTTTGGCAAGCCAGCGGGACAGGCAGCTGCCCCGGCAGCATCTACTTTTGTGGGTCTCGGAGGGATCGATGTGAGTGCCACGCAGCCAAAACTGGGGGACAACAAGCAGGATGGCATCAAGGTGCAGACAAAAAGTCTTTTACAGAGAATCAAGTTAATCATTTTATTTTGACCACTCCAGATCAAGGAAACCCAAGTGCCCGACGAAATAGTAAAAACGGTGGATGCCCTAAAAGCGTATATCAAGCAGCAGAAGACCATTTCCTCTGACATTGGACGGACTTCCACCTCCAAATTCACGAATGTGAGCCACGAGATCACGAACTTGAAGTGGGCGCTGCAGAATATGGCCAGTTTAGTGGAGGGCAGCAACCAGCAGATCCGCCTGATGCGACAGGAGACCGTAAAGGCAATTCAATCTCTGGAGATGGCCCAACGCACGCAGGACACCCCTGCTGGTCTGCAGTTCGAGAACAGTGCTCCGTTCCAGTACTTTCAGTGCCTGGTGGCAAAGTACGAGCAGGATTTGATCGCCTTTCGCCAGCAGATTGCTCTGACCGAACGCCACATGCACGCGCTTTCCAATCCGCAGAGTATTTCGCCGGAGGATCTGAAGCGGGGCTTTCGCCAACTTAACGAGAGCTTCATCTCTCTGGCGGGACGTCTTCACGAGGTGCATCAGCGGGTGGAGGAACAGAAGGAGCACTACCTAAACCTCAGACGCTACCGCCTGCGAGACGCCACCAATGTTTTTGAGCGGATCGACAATCCTCCGCTGCCGTCGGTGGAACCTCAACGAATTAGTAGCGGTCCCACGCCCTTCTCCAACATCTCGGCTCTGATGAACAAGTCTTATGCAGCAGCGGCCAATTCCACCAGCAATGCGGCAGCCAAGTGACAATGGCACTCTTAGCAAGTTTCAATAAATCGTTATGTACAATAGACCCTAGACTTTCGCTTTCAGTTATAGCATAGAATATATATTTCATCTGCAACAATCTTTATTTCTTGACCACCTGGATGACGTCCTCGTCGGCCATCACATGGGCAATCCCGACGCGCTGCGGCGAGTATTTCGTTGAGGTGCCCCACACCAGAGCATACTTAAACTGCGCCGCCAGTGTACGATGGATGGCGTGGCACACGTGCTCTACACTGACGCCCTAAATAGTGAAATAAAAAGAATTAGAGTTGCTTTACCAGGATAAGGAAGAATATTAGGAGATGGAAAACAGTCTTGCCTTTCTCAGAATCAATCCATCGTCGAAGTCTGGGGGAGCGCCTGGCTTCTTTGTGTAGACCCTGATGAGCTGCAGTGCTTCCCAGAGCGCCTCCATCATGTAGTCCAGGTTAAGTTTCATGTTGCAACTAACCACTATCGAGTTGGGCTGTCGCGCCAGGCGGTCCACTTCCTCAATGGAGATCTGATCGATCTTGTTGTAGACATACAGACAGGGCAGATACACACGGTTGGCGGTGACCACGTCGATGAACTCGTCCTCGGTGCAGTCCTCACGGAACAGCACCTCGGCGTTGAAGATCTTGAAGGAGTGCAGGATGGTCTGAACCATTTTCTCGTTGCAACGCGTAAGGGAACAGGTGGCATTGAAGCTCAGGCCGCCGCCCTTCTTCTGCTTGAAGTAGATGTTGGGCTTGCGCTTGTTCAGCCGAATGCCCACGCTCTCCAGTTCCCGCTCGAGCAGCTCCCGGTGAACATTGGGCTTGGTGGCGTCCAGCATCATCAGCACCAGGTCAGCGGTACGGGCCACGGCAATGACCTGCCGACCACGTCCCTTGCCCTGGGCAGCGCCCTCGATAATTCCGGGCAGATCCAGCAGCTGGATATTGGCACCCTGATACTCAATGACGCCCGGAATGCAGGTTAAAGTGGTGAACTCATAGTTTGCTGTCGGGATGGTGTAGTAAAGTTAAAATGCCAGATCTGTAAGGCATCCGCTTACCCGCCTCCGACTCCGTTTTGGTCAAAGTGGACAACATTGTGGACTTGCCCACGGAGGGAAAGCCAATAAGCGCCACCCGGGCATCGCCACTCTTGAGCACATCGAATCCCTCGCCCTTTTCGCCCTTCTTGGATGGCTCCAGCAGCTGGGAGCGGTACTTGGCCAACTTTGCCTTCAGCAGGCCCAGATGGTACTCGGTGGCTTTGGGATGGGAATGAAAAACACGCAGATTTAGCAAACATCCAGCTTCAGAATCCTAACCTAAATTCCGATGGCCAGCGCGGCAATCTTCGCAAACCTTTGTTCTTCTGCGTCCGCGCAATCTCGCGCTCGATCTCCGCGATCTTCTCTAGGATGCCCATGCTGCTGGCTTTCTGAGTCTGGGGCAGGGCATGCAAAGATTCAAATAAAACAAAAGTTCGCTTTTATTTATTGACCAGCGGTGCGTCGCCTGGAATTTCGATCAGCTGTTTTCGGCAGTCAAGGTGGTGGAGCGCTGCGGCTTTGGAACAACGAAACCCCGGGAAGTTATCTTAACATGGCTAATTCGTTAAAACATTTCGATGTACAAATCATAACTCAAGGGATATATTTCCCAGAAATCTTGCAATCTTAGTTGTTTCGTCAATCTTAAGGCGTATTCTATAGTATATTCTTAAAAATAAATTGATATAATTAATTTGTAATTGCAAGGATAAGTAAGGATGTTAATTGAAACAAATGTGGCCTTGCCCTTTTTGAATATTCCAATTTGAAAGGGGCGCAAATCAAAGCTGCAAAGTTTACCAGGTGTTTCTAACAACTAACTAACAAGATCGGTGGTCGGTTACCTCGACTATAAATTACCCGTTACTCGCACACACAGGCAGCAAAGCGACTGTCCCGAAAGTGCACACAGGCTCCACCTAGCGAAGCTTACACTGCGCCTGCCCATTTAGGACGTTACTCGTAGAGCAAAAGGGTATACTAGGCCCGTTGAAAAGTATGTAATATCCAAGGGGAAGCGTTTCCGGCATTAAAAAGTATATGTAATCAGGATCACTAAGCCCATCGATCTGGGGTGTTCAGATTGAAACTATAATTTAAATTTCGTCATAAGGTCAATAAGGAATTTATGATATCAGTTTAGTTTTGTCATTAGTGGAACAACAAGTCTCGTTATATCAATTGACTCACGCGCACTTTCTACACTTACTGCATGCGCTGACAGCAGTAGCTTTTTACACTCTGAAGAAATATGTTCCTCGCACTGAAAACGGGTTCTTCTATTGGGATCCTCATTTTTCTGATGGTTCATTTGGCATATCCTGGTAATGGGAGACAGGACATTAAAAGAGCTTCCAAGTTGTGTTATAAGTGGACTTATTTCACTGAATCTCTTTCATTTCTTTTGTTTACGAATTGCACAACAGAAATGGAAGGCAAAAATTGTTATTTATTAAAATTATGAATTTTTTTTCGTTTTTTCAATAGATAATGTCTGCCAGCAGGATGAGACGTGCGTCAGACTGCAGGATTGCCCACAAGTTTATGACGCTGTGAAGACAAACAGAATGTCCAGAGCCACAAAAAGGGAAATTTTGAACAACAGGCGATGTGGCTCCAGTGTTCGTAAGCAGAAACTTCACCATAGAACCATCTGCTGTCCCGAACCCGCAGACATCTTGCCCAGACTTTCGGCTTGCGGACAAATGAAAATGACTTTCCGGATTATGGGTGGCACGGAGCCGGATCTCAACCAATACCCCTGGCTGACCATGCTTCTATATCGGAACCTCTCGACTCCACTACGGAAACTAGTCCCCGGATGTAGTGGCTCCCTGATCAACACTCGCTATGTCTTGACTGCTGCCCACTGTGTAACCAAGGCGAACATGAATCTCCGACGAGTGCGCCTGGGCGAGCACAACACGTCCCAAAACCCGGACTGCATCAACGTGGGCGCATGGAGGCGTTGCGCTCCCCCCCATCTGGACATCGACGTGGAATCGGTCACGAGCCATGAGGACTACGACCCAGCCAAGTTCACGTCGCACAACGACGTCGCCCTGGTGCGACTCCAAGTGGCAGTGCGGTGAGTAAGCTTCTCGGACACGGCCTATTCCCTCACGTATCATGTAACATGTAATATGTAACCATCAGCTATACGGTCGCAGTCCATCCGATTTGTGTTCTGGACGACCACATCTCCCAGAAGAACTTCAAGTTTCGTGTGGCTGGCTGGGGAAGAACGGACATGTCCAGTGATGGCAGCGACGTATTGCAGCACGCTTTCCTCAAGGAACGGAATCCAAGAACGTGCTCACAGTTCTACGCGCACTGGCACTTCCAGCCCCAATCCCAGATATGCGCCGGTGGGTTGGATGCGATGAGCACCTGCGACGGCGACTCCGGCAGTCCATTGATGGGCATCGCTGGTCGCGGCTACGACGAATACACGTTTTTGGCCGGCATGGTTTCATACGGACGTTCTTGTGGACAGTCTGCCTACCCAGCAGTTTTCACACGAACTGCCACGTTCTTCAAATGGACACTGGCACACTTAAAGCCTTAGAAGCTGCAGAAATCGAAAATTATACTGCTGATTAAATATTACACATAATATGAAACCTAACAATGAGTTCGAAGTTGGGTTTTGGCATGCTCATGTACATTTATATGAAGATCTGATTCGCGTACGTTTTCGTATATAAGTGACGTACTTTTCTGGAATTCCACAGAATCGTTATCAAGGAAACATATACAAAATGCCCCTATGTGCTTGAGTGGTTAGTTAGTGAAAACTTAAATCTCGACGGCTCAACATGTTTATCCCACTGAGAGTTTACATTCCGTTCGTGATCCCATTCCTTCAATTGGCATATTCAACTAAACCTGGTAATTAATCGCAGCCGTCAACAGATCCCTAATTTATTTAACTATGTATAACAAACTAAACAAACCTTCGTAAATAACTGCACTTTAATCGTCGACTCATTTCTTTAAACTACCTAATTAAAATCTTATTAACTCAACACTGTGAAAAGAATTTTAAGTATGAATCATAGCGTTTTTCTGCGTTGAGCTGGAGTGCACGAATCATTATATGTTTTGTAAGTGATCAGTTTCCAAGGGGTTTTATTAATATGCAATGAGGTGGCATCAGAGAGTTTGTATAGCTTCTGCCACAAAAATATCCGAAAATAGCGATTAGAATAGAAACCTTTTTTTCCTTTCCGTTTCTTTGTATACCCTTTACTCGTAGATTAACCGACAATATAAAGTATATATATTCTTGATCAGGATTAATAGCCGAGTCGATCTGGCCATGTTCGTTAGTCTGTCCGTCTGTCTGTCCGTCCGTATGAACGTCGAGATCTCAGGAACTATAAATGCAGTTTGTTAACCCATTAACCCACGCCCACTAAATTTTTCCAAATTTTTTTACAATTTGGTTAGTCTTGTCACGCCCACAAACCGCCAAAAACTGACAGGGTTGAAGGGTCGCCGTTGCACTTCCACTTGCTAGTAACGGGTATCAGATAGTCGGGGAACGCAAGCAAGGCTATAGCGTTCTCTCTTTTTTATCATAATTTCATTCACTTTGAGCTTAATTCGCATTCAAGATCTAGGAGTTCTATTACAAATTTCGAATACCTAGCCCAACCTAATACAGCATGACATCAGCAGCAAGGCAATTCAACATTCCGAAGAGGGTTTGTCTGGTATAAGTCACCAAATTAAATGTGATTTCAGATTGCCATCCGGATGAGAGGTACGTATCTCTGTACGAGTGCTCCCATGTATATAAAACTGCCTGGTCCTGGACGTTGATGAGGGAGTATGATATTGATGTCTGGAGGAGGGACCGAAGGATCTGCTGCCCCCCGCCTGGCAATCGGATCCCGAGCACAGATATCTGCGGCCAGAGTCCACTTGTACCCCGAATTGTGGGTGGCTCGGATGCGCGGCCACACGAATTCCCCTGGATGGCGATGCTTCTGTATCTGAATAGATCCTCCTTGGAGATTTTGCCCCTCTGCGCGGGATCCTTGATCAACAATCGCTATGTCGTGACCTCGGCCCACTGTGTACTTGGAGTTCCGGATGACTTATCGCTCAAAAACGTCCGTCTCGGCGAGCATGACATCACCAATAATCCAGCCTACGATCCGAAGTGCAGAAACCAGGCCAGCCGATGTGCCCTCCCGAATCTAGAGGTCGGAGTGGAGGAAATCATAGTCCATGGGCGATTCAATAGCAGTTTCTTAGGAAGGATCCAAAACGACATCGCTCTCCTGCGACTGAAAATGCCAGTTCGGTGAGTAATGTTTTCGCGGAAAATATACATAGGAAATACTCTTTGTTATTCGCGAATTTTGTATTCGCACGTCCGTTATCAAGAAATGAATGCACTTTCATATCTGAATAACTCAATTAAATTAGAAGAGTTCCGGATCTAATCGTCTCGTTCATCGTCACCAAATGGATAGCTTAAAATAGATATGGACGTTTCTCTTGCAGCTACAGCACAGGAATCCAGCCAATTTGTCTTCAAAACCCCGACCCCTTCACCAAATCGAGATTTGAAGTAGCCGGATGGGGCATAACAAATAATGGAAGCTTTAGCCGTGTTCTGCAGCGCGGAGTCATTCGGGAGAAGGAACTCAGGGTTTGCGCAGGAAGGATTCGTTTTCTGGACTTCAACGTCCACTCCCAAATCTGTGCCGGCGGCGACGGCGGAGTCGATACCTGCAGTGGAGATTCCGGTGGACCGCTGATGGCGACGGTGGGACGCATGGACAATACTCGGATTTACTTAGCTGGCATCACCTCCTACGGAAGTCAAAAGTGCGGAGCGATCGGGTTTCCTGGTGTTTACACTAAAACGAGTGCATTTCTTGGTTGGATAAGAGGGTTATTGAGGCCCTAATGCTAAATACAAGGATAGTTTAAAGTGGATTAGTTTTATTTTGTCAAAAGAACTCGTAAAATATACACAAATACACGCCGGTAAATACTGTTACGATTACAAGAAACCCCACAACACGCAAATGACGATAAATTACAATAGTGACTGTTGACAGAGACATTGAGAGAAAGAGATAGGCTGGCGCGGCAGAAGTTCGGATCCAGATTCGGTGGCCAAAAGGACCAACTCCTCCGCCGCCGAATCCTCCGCGGCCAGCGATTAGCGATTAGCGTTTAGTGGTTGGCATAGAAGCCATGTCCCGAGTTCCCCATGAACTCTGTCCAGCGCTGCGACTCCGCGGGATCCAACTCCGAGCAGACCTCGCCCGGCCGCAGGGAGCGACAGGTGCACGTGATCCCGATGCGGGTCACCACCAGCTGCGACTCGAACTTGGGAAGGGCGGGCTCCGCGTCCACCAGACGCTCGCTGAGGCACTGCTTCAGGAACTGTTTGCGCAGCACGCGCAGGTTGTCGATGGTGTAGCCTGAGGAGCGCAAGTAGTGGTGGATTAGTCGGGAAATGGATCAGTGGGAAATCGTTACGGCTTGGGCTTGGAGTACTTACTCTTATACGCACTGACTTTCTCCTCGACGCAGCTGAGATCCTGGGGTGAGAAGAGTGGCGGATAGGCCTCCGACTCGCGGATGTTGAGGACGAAGGCAAAGTCCAGCGAGGAACTCACATTGCCCAGAGCCTTCAGCAAAACACCGGTGGATGAGATGGAAGCCAAGTACCAGTCAGCTCCGGTGGAGTCCTCTCCACCAGGGGAATCCTCGGCCGCTGTAGTCGTGGTTCCGAAAGCCCTCTCACGTCTTTTGCGACGCCTCTTCTGCTTTTTGTTACCCTCCTGGGCGTCCGCAGCTCGCTCCCGCGCCTCGTTGTCCAGCTCCAGATCCCACAGGCTCAGCGGGGACTGCGCGGACATGGGTTGTCCGGTGGAGCTGGGCGTGGCATGGGTGGTGGCTATGAGGTTGCTGCCACTGGCCCCAAGGAAACCACTGCGCACATCGCGATTTCCGGCGGTGGGATATTTGGACCGCAGGTGAATGGGTCGCTCACGTTCACTCTGCTCCAAAAGCGGAGGCACTTCGTCGTTGTATACCAGTTCGTACTCCTCCGGCAGGCGCAGCGGATTTGCATTATCTGGCGGCAGCTGTAAGGCATCGTAGTCCTTCTGCGGAGTTGGGAAATCGTTATTGTATGTTAAAAAAAGGTAACTACCTAGAAAACTAAAAAACTATAATATGTATGTTTTGCCTTCGTTTGCATAGAAGTTTATGAAATTTAGATATTACCAATTCCAAAATACTTACAAATTCCTTGGGGTAACCACCTCCGATTCCGAAGTTAGGTGGTTCGCTGTCTGCTCCCTGAGGCAGTAGCTCCTGCAGTTGCTGCTCCATCAGCGGATTGGGTCGATGGTGCGCTTTGGGGCGACGGCCGGGGTGCTCCGTCCCACTACCGATGGCATTTTCATTATCAATATCTGATCCGGCGGCCACCTGGCGCAGCAGTTGCTCACGGTTTCCGGCCAGCAGTTTCTTGAGCAGTTTGGGATGCTTCAGTGGGGATTTCTTTCCCGCTGCCGCCGGTCGTTGTGTGCGATTCAGCTGAACCTCCAGGTCATCCGTGCTGAAGAGGACGGCACCCGGCGGTTCGATGTGCCTGGCAATCCCGTAGAGCTTTAGTACAGTGGACTCGTTGTACCGTAGACGACATGTGTCCGCCCTGGCTTGGAGTATGATGTCGCTATCCGGCACAAATTCGTAGGCATCCCGGGCATCCGGACGGTTGCGGCACTGTAGCTCCCAGTGCAAGAAGAAGTCGCCTCCGAAGCTCTGCGAAATGGAGACGCCGCCAAGGAGACTATTGGCACCGCCCGCATCCGTCATCATGGCGTTCAGAAGGGGCTGTCCGTTTCGTCCGTCAAGGATGGTGGTTTGCGAGTAGTAGTATACCGGGAATCCCGGTCCAGTGTTGTACTTCACCATGAAATCCGTGACCCTGTCGTGATTGAAGAGACCCGGAACAATGGCACTGACGCACTCGCTGGCAGGGAAAGTGTAGTTCCACATCATGGTGTAGTTGGCTCCATCGAAGGCCAGAACGCTTCGGTTAAAGGCGGCCACCACCACATCCGAGATGCCATCTCCATTCAGATCGGTGAGCACGGCTGGCACCATCAGACCGGAGCCCTGTTGTCGGTGGAGCGGGGTGAAGTGCTTCTCACTGGTGTGCGCCATCAGGGAGTGCAGTCGCAAGGAGTAAATGCCACCTGGAGTATTCTGGCCACCGGTGACGATCAGTAGGAGCTCCGTTCCATCCGCCTGCGTGATCAGCTGAATCGGCACAAACATCTCTTCGCGGTATGGCGTTGGAATGCTCCGGATCACCTTGCCCGTCTTCCCCGAAATCAGTTTTATGTGCCCCGCCTTGGACTCCTCGCGTTCCTCCAGATGGGCGGCTATTATTTCTGGCACCGAATCGCCATCCAGATCGCGCAGCACATTAATCGTGTACAGGTCCATTACAATGGGCGAGTTGGTTTCCACTTCCAATTCCCGGAAGCTCCAGATTACGGAGCCAGTGCGTCCATTGATGGCGTAGATCATCTGAGTGGTAAAATAACGGGTAAGCTGGATTCAAAAATCGTATTTTTCCTAAATATTAAACTTACTCCCAGTCTTCCAGCTGCCACGCAATCGGTGCCCCCATCACCGTCCACATCCGCGCTGCAGTGCAGCGAGAAGACATTCGCCACGCTCCACGATTGCCAGAGGATGGATCCATCCAGTCCGTTCAAGGCCACCACTCCGCCCTCGCAGGGCACCTCCTCCCCTTGCTGGGCGGACTGGCAGCGCGGCAAGGGGATGCCCTCGTAGGGTATGTTGTCGTCGACCCCGTAGCCAAAGATCACATCCCTGATGCCATCGCCATTCAGGTCAGCCGCCCGCAGCGGACTCTCGCTGTTCATGCGCGCCAAGCTGCGAGACCATCGCTTCTGGACACTGATCTGGGTGCAGGGCACGAACTCACTGCCCAGCGAGCTGCCATATGAGATGCGGGAGGAGCCTGCTGAGATGGCCGCCAGCTGGGCGGGATCGGGGCGCCACCAGTGGCGGATTCGCTGCAGCGGCAGCGGGAAGAGCGTCAGCATGAGGGCCGCCAGGCTGAGCAGGGCGCAGAGCACCGTTAGAGCGGCCAGGGCGTAGCAGAAGGGCTCGCAGCAGCGGCAGCAGCGCCGCCTCCTGTGCTGCTTCATTATGGGAGTGGATCCCGACCCGGATCCGGGTGCGGATCCTGCACTGTGTTTGCGACGCGGCGCCATCAGCGGGCGCTTCAGTCCCTGCTCCTCGCTGCGCTGTGGGAGGAAAACGGATCAGAGTTGAATTATAGTTTATAGATTAGTTCACCAAAAATTGATAACTGCCGCGGAGAGAAAACTAACATTACATTACTCTGCATTTTCTTCTTTTGAAAAATAAGCATTAGCATTGTAAGTCATGTTGTATTTTAATATTCATTATAAAATATTCCTTATTTATTCCTTTATTATCTGCAGCATTATCTATATTATTATGCAATATTTTTTATTTTAATCGTCATACTTTCACGATTTATAGGTGTAATTAATTTTCAAAACAAAAGAAAATGTATGTATTTTAATAAAGTTGCGCACGGCATATGGTACCTTTTAATTTCGGATATGTTTTTGCAAACTATCTTTTAGAACAGAAAATACCTTTTTTTCATTTGTGTCTTGACCAAAAAGAAGCTGAACTTAATAGGTCACTACTTTTTTTCTCTGTACACTTGAAACTATGCACTCCTTCATTAACCCTTCTGTGTCCTGTCACTTGACTATGCTATGTATTTTCCCTCGTGGTTTTTGATTCCGTGCTCACCTTCGCCGACCTGGCATCCTTGATGAACACCTCGTCCTCCACATCATCGCTCGCATCCTCGTCGATGGACGAGTCCCGTATGGCAATCCTCTTGGAGGGCACATATGGCCGCAGTTTGATCATCGTTGGGAGTGGTTCCGCTGACGAGCTTGCACCACCAGGCTGCACCTGCAAGAAAGCTTCTGATTTAGCCGCTCGAAGGTTGCGTTGCGGATCCCTTAAAGCATCCTGCGGCTCCTGTTTTTCCGTGCAACTTTAATTGCAGCGATGCGCGTCCGGCGAGTGTGTAAAAATCAATAGCGACGTCACGGTTTCGCGCTCAGCTGTCCGCGAGCACGGAGCATGCGCCGTGGTGACCTGGCATTGGAACCACCCGAACCACCACCCATGGGAGCGAGCGCCACGTGTTGGCCAGCGGCTACAGGTTTGTTTGTCAACAATGAGCTGGCCCACCTGGTCAGCTCTCTCTCTCTTTTGGGCTCTGCCTCCCCCATCTCTCTCTGGCATCTGTTGCTGGTCAGAGGCACCACCCATACGCGACCCACCACCCATCATCCCCCAGCGAAAACTCCCTGATTAGCTCCTTCCCAGCGGTTCAATGTCCTCGCTTTGAGGCTTTTCATGAATGAAATGGGAATGGGTGGAGTTGGGATATGTGGGCACTGGGCGTTGGGTGTTGGGTGTTGGGTGGGACAGCGGGAGTTCCATTCAGCGAACTTCCGCGTACTGCCGATGTGGGTCACATCTTCTGTGGGATGCTGTGTGGTTGCCCCGCTCGCCAAAGTTGGCGATTAATATTTAATGGCATTTTGTCTGCATTTCAGTGGCAGGAAGTGAATCGGAAATTAGAAAGGATAATTGGCCGATATATCACTCTTCGAATAGGAGCTGGTTTTTACCAAGGTGTACTCCTTACTTGTAGGGTAAAAGGTGATAAAAAGTATAAATAGGATGTAGAATGGGTTTCCAACTTAATGAAGAACAGCGTTCTTATGAACGCAAGATTGTTTCAGAAGATTACTCACAAACAGAAATTTTTAAATTTAAGATTGCATTTGATTTATCAAATTCTGGTATACATTGTTGTAAAACCCACACTATCGCCAACAAAGCTCCCAAAACTGACCAAATTTGAAAATTTTATAAATTTTAAAAATTGGTATGATGCGTCATTATTTGTTTTACTAACTTCTATCGACATGCCAAATATATGAAAACCCAATGTAGATTTTCTAGCTAAGCTAAATTCCATAGTCCAAGTTTTGTAAATTCCAAGTTTTTTGCACATAAAGATATTAAATCGTTAGCGTAAATGTAACCGTCGCTTTCCTACTTGCATAGTCTCCCGCCTACTCCCATTATCTTAGTAAGGGGTACGTGATAGTCGACTCGACTATAGTGCTGCCGCTTACTTTTAACTTTGCAAACTGAAAAGTGTGATAGAACATTATTAAACTGCATTTTTCAATTACCTCCATAAGAATGGTGTACTCATCTCCAGGGTCTGTTGAGTTGGGTTTGGCTATCACAGTCCAATCGACGTTCATCGCATAAGTTCCCTGATTGCTTCAGTAGAGGGAATTAATCCAGAAAATCTTCGTTAACCAGGCCTAGTAACTCTGCAACCTTGGCTCTGTTTACATCACTGATATTTTCTTGCCAAGCAAAAACGCATTTGGCTAGATAAGTTTTCGCTTCTGTATCTATTTATCCTACAATATATTTTACAAAATTTTCTATGACGTAGACCGCTTGTCAAAAGCCAAACACAAGTAAAAAGTTTGCTGGTTTTTTTTTTTACCACCCAAAGTATTCAAATTGCAAGTGCGCCAAAACCTTTTGCGAATTTGCCATAGCCACCGCCCTCTGATGCTGCCCTCAGCAGAAACTTAAGAGCACCACTTAGTGGGGTTGGAATAGGAATACTGGGGTGGCTTCTGGCGAGGAATAGGAGCACTCAGAACAGGTCCAAGCTCGACTGCATTCGAATAAACTATAGAAAAATCTGCGGCTTTTTATAGCTGCCCCATCAATAGGGAGGAGCGTGGCGGGGAGTGGATTTGGATGGCTATGAGGATGAGCATGAGGACGAGGACGAGTATGACGATGTGGAGGACGATGAGGTGTGGTGGTAACTTAAGTGCGCTATTATCGCATCAGAGATAATTTAATAACGACAAGTCTTCTTCCTCGGTCGTGGGCCAGAAAGACAGAAAGGATGTATGGAATCGGTTCAAGAGTGTTGTGGAAAGGCGTTGAGTAGTTCTTGGGTAAATGGGCGTGGCAGGTCTGTGGGACTCACAAAATCTGCATACAGAAAACGGCCTCAGATTTTATAGTGGGTGCGAGCCGCATCAAGGTCGGCCGTAAGTCGAAGGGAAAAGCCAAGTGTTTATTATTTATGATTTTTGCAATTATAAATTGAATAACTACCTCCTTGTTAATAAATTACACACTTAAATAGCACAACAAATGTTTGCTTTTTGACTGGGCAAAATAAATCTTTCAAGTTAGCATTTCAAGTATAAAACAAGAGAGAACGCTATAGTCGAGTTCCCCGACTATCTGATACCCGTTACTCAGCTAGTGTATGTGCGAAGGCCAGTTTTTGGCGGTTTGTGGGCGTTAGAGTGGGCGTGGCAAAAAGTTTTTTTGCAAATCGATAGAAATTTACAAGACCAATACAAAAATTAAAAAAAAAATATTAAAACATTTTTCAAAAGTGTGGGCGTAGCAGTTTTGAGCGGTTTGTGGGCGTTAGAGTAGGCGTGGCAAAAAGTTTTTTTGCAAATCGATAGAAATTTATTTTCATTTTTCAAAAGTGTGGGCGTGGAAGTTTTGGGCGGTTTGTGGGCGTTAGAGTGGGCGTGGCAGCATGATTCGACAAACTTGCGCTGCGTCTATGTCTTGGGAGTCTGTATGCTTAATATCAACTTTCTAGCTTTTGTAGTTCCTGAGATCTCGACGTTCATACGGACAGACAGACGGACAGACGGACGGACGGACCATATATACTTTATATGGTCGGAAACGCTTCCTTCTGCCTGTTACATACTTTTCAACGAATCTAGTATACCCTTTTACTCTACGAGTAACGGGTATAATTATATCCTAATTCAGATCTCAGGACATTTGCATGGAACAGTAACATTTTTTAAAACCTTAGTACAAAACATCTATTCTTTAAGCATGAAATAAGAAGGTGTCAAATTACGTGCTAAAATTTTACTACGTTAAAGGTAAAATCGTCACTTTTATACGTCCTTGCTTCAAACAAGGCAATCGAATTTACCTCCTTTGATTTTCCGAGCTACATGCTTTTTACTTTCCAACTTAATCATCTCATTAAACTTGATTTTCCTTGCGATTTCCCTCTGGCGTTTATTTTCAACTCGTTGTTGTTCCAATTGTTCATTCCGTGTGACATAGGACGGGGATCACAGGATTACCGAGGTACTGCATTCATTAGCCAGTGTCCCCAAGAGTCGCGTCCCCACTGAGGATGCCACTGGCCCCAACTTCTGCTACGACAAATGCCACTTCTGGGGCACTTGGCATCTTGCGGAGAACTTGTTACGGAAGGACTAACGAACTAAATTGATTGAAAAATGCTCAAAACTACAGAATACAAGTGCGGACATATAAAAGCTTGAAACAACTGCAAGAAAGTTCCCCCGAAATCAAGAAGTCGAATCAATAGACACATGTCGCGTCTTGCCATGATGGGAATTGAAGGTCCTGCCCTCCACATCCTAGGGCGCATCATTGGGTTCTGGGCGAGAAGGGTGAGCCGACCACAATGCCGATGACGACAGAGCCTAGCAGATTATGAAGCAAATGGAGGCAATGCCAAAGTACTCGAGGAAATTATGTTAAGTGACAAACACACAGGCCCATGGCGCTTGCAGCCCTGGTAGGCAAAAGGATTTTTGCCTGTCCTATATATAGATGCATTTGCAAGCAGGCATTGGCTTCCTTTGGCGCCGATAGTTCCTTGTTCTCCCCAATATTAAAGAGCACGTTTCTGGCGGCTTTCACTTTTGCTTTTCCCCACTAGTCGAAAAAGAACTCACCCACATGTACGGACCCTTACACCAACATCTCGTCAGGCATCCTGCATCCTTCGTTGGTGAACTGTTCGTTCGTGCCTGTTTTAAATTCAAATCGGTTTGCCTCCAACTGTCAGTTGTCAGCGAATGTTTGAACTGCCAAGACGTTCACAACGGAAAAACGAAATTTTCAAGAATAATTCCAGTAAACTTTTAAATGCTGTAGTGTTTAAAATATTTCATAAAACACAGAAACCTTCTTTGACAATTTTATAAATCTTTAAAGTTCTTTCGGGAAGTTTATGAAAAGCGGTATTTTTAATCATGCCATTTGTGGCGTCAAGCTGATGGTTATGTAATCTCTGTGAAGATTCTCGAAAACCAAGCAAAGATTAGTTGACTGAAGAGGAAAGCTATTTTAAATTCATCTAAAAACTGTGTAAGATTTAAAAGACCGTGTGTAAAATAACTTTTTAAAATATCGCTTAATAATATTTCATACATCCCAACTAATATTAGTTAAAAATTTCTCAGCTTATTGAGAAAATAGTATCTGTTAAATTTTTTGTTGTGGTTTAATTGATTAAATTATTATGATAAAAACTACCTACCTAAAAGTGATGACAAGTTGCACAACTTTTAATTCAAACTTTTACTCAAGTTTAATATATTATGTTGAAGAAACCTATAAATTTCGCAAGATCTTAGAAAAGAACAATTAAGCTATTAAAAACGACTTCATATTCCTTGTTGAAGTATCATTACTTGTAATTTTCTTTTGATTAAATATTAAGCAATAAGCCATTTTGGGATCAGGAACTTTTTTTAATAGTTTAAATTATATTTTATCATAATACTTATATTTCTTGGACATCCCGTTAAACCTTTTTTCTACGAATAAAGCAATTAATGATACCATTAAAGTGTGTACTATCAATGTAACTTGAATTGTGATCTCAAAACATTTTCCCATCTCCGCTTTAAAGCGAATATTTATTGCAGCCTAATCATGAATTCATTATTTAAATAGCTGATTCTTTAAGTTGGCCCAATTTGCCGAGAAGAAAGAAATCCTCAGACTTGTGCCGCGCCGAGTGCCATGGCAATTGTCCTTGTCTAATGGGGGCTCTGCAGCATTGGCAGGATTCTTTCGTTGCCCGCTTTCTTCGGCGTGTTCGTCATGTGGGATGTGGGCGGGTGCACTGCCACGCCCTCATCCTCGCGGGCGCATGGCCACTTAAGGCGCATGGCCACTTAAGGCGCAGTTCGCCCCGCACCGCCCCTGCCTTCCGCCCACACTGCGCCCCTTCGAGTGGCTTTAATTGTGAATTAAGACGGTATTGTGCAGCGAGCGACTGGGACGACGGCAGGTATTGCTGTCTATGTCCTGCGGCCAGGGTTGCCAGGCTGCATTCGGACTCGGACTCGGATTCGATGCCTCCCAATGCCGAGGCTATCCATTGTCGACGGCAAATGGCTCATTGTCTCTTGGGCTCGGCCCCTATTTTATTTACTTGGTTAAGCGGCATAATTGTTGCTATTTTCGTGCCAATCGCTCTCGATGCATTGTCAATGCCAGGACGCCCCTTCAAGAGCCTTTGATCCTTTCCACCTCGTGGCAAGGTCACGGACGAGACCGGAATATCGTTTCAAGTTGTTTGCATCGTTGTAGACCTTTTGTCACCCATTCGGCAGGAAGAACCCTGAATATTCATTCTTATCATAAATGGGCTTCAGGAAGGTCTCACAGAATTTCGATACGTCAATACAAAGGGAACCATAGAGTTCAATCATAATTCTTGTAAATCCTAGTTTGTACAATATAAATTTTTATATTCTCTTTTCAGCACAGCTTATTGATTTGTTAGTGTTCATTATTAATAAATAGAATCAAACGGTGTATTTAAATTTATTAAATTTACAAACAAATTATTGTATATTTCTGACACAGAAAGAGCTCACATTGAAATGGTGTTCCAAATAGTAATTCTGGTGATCTGCACCATCTGCATGAAGCACTACGTCAAAGGGGAGTTTCAGTGAGTATAAACTCAAACGATAAACGAACGAAATATCGAACTAAAATTGTCCTGTTCATCCAGACAAAGTCTGGCCATAACCGACATCCTTCCCGAGGACATCAAGCGCTACGATAAGATGAGACCGCCGAAGAAAGAGGGTCAGCCGACGATAGTCTACTTCCATGTGACGGTGATGGGTCTGGACTCCATTGATGAGAACTCGATGACTTATGTGGCGGATGTGTTCTTTGCTCAGACATGGAAGGATCATCGCCTGCGATTGCCGGAGAATATGACACAGGAATACCGATTGCTGGAGGTGGACTGGCTGAAGAATATGTGGCGGCCGGATTCGTTTTTCAAAAACGCCAAATCGGTGACCTTTCAGACCATGACCATACCCAATCACTATATGTGGCTGTACAAAGATAAGACCATTCTTTACATGGTCAAGCTAACACTGAAGCTGTCGTGCATCATGAACTTTGCCATTTATCCTCATGATACTCAGGAGTGCAAGCTGCAAATGGAAAGCCGTAAGATTTCGTAAACTGGTTTTGAACGGTGAATCAGTCGAATAGCCAACAAGATCGCTGATCCATCATTTTCTTCTACAGGCTTTTGCATAATATATAAATTTAAACCCCTCTTCCAGTGTCACACACCACAGACGACTTAATATTCCAGTGGGATCCTACCACGCCCCTTGTGGTGGACGAAAACATCGAGCTGCCCCAGGTGGCCCTCATTCGGAATGAAACGGCGGATTGCACCCAGGTTTATTCCACGGGCAACTTCACCTGCCTGGAGGTGGTATTCACTCTTAAGCGTCGTTTGGTGTACTACGTCTTCAACACCTACATTCCCACTTGCATGATAGTCATCATGTCCTGGGTTTCCTTCTGGATCAAACCGGAGGCGGCTCCAGCCCGGGTGACTCTGGGGGTCACCTCCTTGCTAACGCTTTCAACGCAACACGCCAAATCGCAGTCGTCCTTGCCACCTGTTTCCTATCTTAAGGCCGTGGACGCCTTTATGTCCGTTTGCACGGTCTTCGTGTTCATGGCCCTCATGGAGTATTGTCTAATAAATATCGTCCTGAGCGACACGCCCATTCCCAAGCCGATGGCCTATCCACCCAAGCCCGTGGCGGGAGACGGACCTAAAAAGGAGGGCGAGGGTGCTCCACCTGGGGGCAGCAACTCGGCGGCCAACAAGCAGCAAGCCACTATGTTGCCACTGGCAGATGAAAAGATCGAGAAGATTGAGAAGATCTTTGACGAGATGACCAAGAACAGAAGGGTAAGTTAGAGTAAGATCTCTTTAGTTGTGACAATTAAGGTGTTTCGATACACCCACTCTTCGTATTTAGTTTGCAATGCAGTAGCTTGTCTTTACTAAAAAATAATTCTGCATATTTTCAGATTGTAACCACCACACGCCGCGTGGTGCGTCCGCCCCTGGACGCCGATGGTCCGTGGATTCCGCGCCAGGAGTCGCGGATTATACTGACCCCGACTATTGCCCCGCCGCCACCGCCCCCTCCGCCAGCGGCACCGGAACCGGAACTGCCCAAGCCGAAGCTCACACCCGCCCAGGAGCGGCTCAAGCGGGCTATATACATAGATCGGTCATCGCGCGTACTTTTCCCCGCCCTCTTCGCCAGTCTGAATGGCATCTACTGGTGTGTGTTCTACGAGTATCTATAAGGACTACGACGACTGTGCCCTGTAAATACTTTCGCTAGCTCACTGGCACTCCATCCGAGTGTTAAACGTTTATTGTTCGCATATATCAAATTGTATATCGCAAATTTAATCTTAAGCTTTCACGCACAAGCTTTAAGTCAATGAATTTTAAACATAGATGATTGTTGAACCGGAGGAGAAGGAAAAAGGAACAGATGGAGAATTACAAATAATCAATTCAATTCCTAAAATGCTTAAAGTTAATCAAGTGACGTAGTAGCTGATGTAGACTAAGTGAAATGTAATTTAATGTCTCAAACAAATGCTTTTAATTGTAAATAAATAGAGAATCCGTTTCAATTGACGAATAGATATAAGTGTGCCTAAGCTTGATAACATGATGATCAAGAAAGTTTAATGGTCTTCATCTTCATGGTAATACCAGTACTAAAACTTTTGCACAAAATAGTTTGTACCGAAACCCTTGATAGTGGAAGCTCTTACAATTCAAAAGCTTAAAGTAAGCTCAAAGCAAAAGGGATTCCCTTTTTCAGGTACTTCTTAAGTCAAATGTTGGCCTTCTTCCCCACTTGAATTACCATTTCTCAGCCACTTTTATTTTATTTTTAACACCCTTTTCTTCTTTTATTTTTACAGTACCAGTTTTATGTTTATTTCGCGCTGCTTTTTCTTTTAAAGGTGTCAGCATTGGATGGAACAATGGAACTTGCTCGATTTTCTACCGCTCGCAGTCGCCAAACAGCCGCAGGGTGAAGAGAAACAGACTTATGAATACCCAATTAATTATGTTGGTCACACGCTCTACACTTTTGCCTTTTCACGGTCGTTAGTGACGCCCGAGCAAAAACCATGATAAGGTTAAAAAACGAAAACAAAATCTAGCACTTGAGCTAAAGATGTGATGAAGACTACCACCAGCTGGGAGTTATTGAGGAGGTGGCAGATTGAAAAGTTGTGAGATGGCATTTGTAGATGAATCGAAAAAGCCTTGCATCTAAGTATTCTCCACCATCATATTTCCACTTAAATTTTCCTAATTTCTATGGGCTTCTCCTCTCTGTTCAATGATCAATCATATGGTGTATGGTGCTGTGTGAATATGTATGCTTGCGGTTAAAACATTTGCATTTGAAGTAGGCCAGGCCAAAAGAGTTTGCTGTTCGTTTTGGGGAATCCACACCATGATTCACTCAAAAACCACATTGAACACTGGCGCAGTACTTGATGGAGTGCGTTGAATTGGCAGAGGCTTTGAGAGCGGAAAATAAGCTAAGGTTGCGCAAATTGACTACATATTTTGGGCTGGGGAATACCTGGGGCCCAGCATTATGTGGGCGTGCTCAATGCAAATTTGCTCAACCTAGTGGCGGAGTTGAATGAGTTCGATGAGTTGGTTTTTCAAGGAACGCACAATGGCTAAGTTGGTCAAATTATAAATTATTTTCGATAAGGAAAATACCCAAATTGAGTGACTCTCCGAGTGCCCAAAGTCCCACCTCTTGCACACACAATGCCCAAAGTCTGAAGAAAGTAAAAATCCAGCCGACAACCTCGCGGCTACCGTCGCGGCTCTTAGCTCCCCCTTTGCCTCCTCTTTGCCACCTCTTTGCTGCCCCTATCCCCTCTAAAGACCAAAAACGAAAACGAAACGAAATGCTCCATCGGCAAAAACAACACTAAAGGCCAAAGCTGCCTGACAACGACGCCACAAAATGTTATGTTGTTGCTGCTGGCGTGGTGTTGTCTTCGGCTTTTGCATTTTCAGTTTCAATTTCAGTCGAACTCGGGCAGCAACGGCACACGGAAGCAGCAGATCGCACTCCGTTCCAACTTCGAAAAACCCTTCAAAAGGCCCAAAACAAACAAATCCAATCATAAGCCCAACTCCCATTGGAATTCGGTGCTTAAACTACCAGTACACAGTAAACGCCTTGCTTGACTCGAACAGGCCTATAAAAAGTGAAATTCGTCCACTTTTCCCAATCAGTTTCGCAATCTTATCGGGCGTAATAAAGATAAATATTACAAAATTCAATTAAAGCAATTGGCAGCTCGTTAAAGTTTACACCAAGGCTAAATTGTCTTTCAGCTAAGCCAAGATAACGAAAAGCCAAAGAAACGTCGCCGCGGCTTAAACACTTTTTAACACTTTCCATTTCGTTCAGAGCAGTTTTCGTTGGGTTCGTCATCGCAGCGGTTGCCTTTCGTCGAGTGTGTTAAATAATAGTAAACAAAATTGTGAACGAAACTACCACATTTTTCGGCAAATGTTCAACGGCTTTGTGAACTGAAAACGGAGACTGCATTTTAAGTTGATGATTGGCAAGATGCAAACGAAGGTGTTTCTGCTGTGCCTGGGTTGGTATTCGAAATAACAGCATGACTGTCCCCGAAATTAACAGATAATTAACCTAGTTTTGGGCATCCCAATTTTATTTGGTAACCATTTATCACCTTATTATGGTTAATTTGTGCTAATGTGCTGCGCAAAATACATCAACGAAAAACAAAAGACTTAGGCAACGAACATGCTGTTGCGCATCCGACGAAAGTCCGAATGCAGCTGATGATTGTGAATGATTTTCTTCTTTTGTGGCTATCATCACGATTCGTGCAACGTGAGGTAGCTTGCAACTTTCTTTGCCCGCACTGCCAATAAAACTTCCGCTCGGTGACGTCACAGACAGGTCGAAAACCAGCTGGCATGCAAATCACATAGATAACGCCACCAAGGCCAATCGGTGATCTCCCCTGGCCCAAAGAGTACACTTGTGTACGTGTTTCTTGGTATTACCGCAACGCCAGGCTTGACCATCTATTATGCAATAAACAACAAAAAAACAGAAAAAAAACTTGTCAACGCCGCAATTTGTTGGCTGTTTGGTCACTTCGGACGTTGCCGGTTGCCAAAACTCAAGGCGGTTTCCCGATAGCCTGACCATGAAGTGTACAATTTGATTTTTCTGCTTCGGAAGTTAATGCAGCCGCTGTTTCTTTCAATTCTCCCCTTTTTGTCCGTCTGTGCAGATTAGCTTGTAATTTTTTCCATCATGGCAATTGCAGCGATGACATTTCAACTGCTTTCTTCGGGATTTTCACTTTCGTTAGCCAAGCAATGATAGGAAGATTGGTTACTCGGAGCAGACAAAACTCCTGGCCTTAACTAATTGCATTTATGATTTTGTGGAACTCGATTAATAATATTAGAAATTGTCTATACAAAAATGGCATGTCATTTAAGTGTAGACGAGATTAAAAAAAATAAAGGCATGGTATAGTAAATTTCCTCAACTATCAGATACCCGTTACCTAACTATTGTATGTGCGAGAAAGAAAATATAATTTTTTAACGACAGAACATGACAGCTGTTGCGGCTTATGGCCTTTAGAGTGGGCGTGGCAAAGTTCTGGAACAAACTTGCACACAATCTGTATGGCTTATCTTTCAAATTTCAAGACATTTAAGTTCCAGAGATCTCGACTTTTATAAAGACACTCAGACAGACATGGACAGATCGACACCGCTGGTGACGCTAATCAAAAATAGTTCTAATTCCTTTTACCTGTTGCACACTTAACAACGAAAATAGTAATAGTCAACGAGTAAGGGGTACAACAAATTTTTTATTAATATGAAAATTCTGTCTTGATAGTGTAATTCTATCTTTGATATGTTATACATAGTTAGATAGCGAAAAGGAAATCTTGGGCTAATAAACCAATAATTTTTGTTTAACTAAGGTTATTAGCAGCAAATATCAGGCAATTTCTTTAAACAATCCTATATAGAACTCACACAAAATTTCATCTTGATTCATCAAAGATTCATCTTGATTTAAACGCGCTCCGCCTGAGAATTTTTTAATACAATTTTTACATTTAATTTTTGAACAGAATGTATATTTTTGGGTCAAAATGCACAACAGTATGATTAACAATGAACCGAAAAGAGAGCACGTATCCACAACGAATGTGCTTAGTCTGCCTAGGGCCTCCGGGGCATTCACTTTTCCGAAGAAATCATTTCTATATAAGCCCTATAATTGGCCAATATTTCATTGTGTTGAGGTGAACAGCAACAAAGTAAAGCAGTGCCATTTGGTATGGGCAATTTTATTCCAAGTGAAAGTGGCAAAGTTGCAGTGCACACCTCGAAAAATGTTAATGAGCCGCGTTCGAATCTGGCATAAAAGCAAAACAAGATAATCAAAATAAAGCAGAAAAAGGCGAAATAAAACCGAAACTATAGCAGCTTAACCCAAATCACTTTAAGATAATCAATTTTGTTTTCCTTCGCTGCGAGGTGAAATCTTTTGGCGACCTTGGCGCCCAGTAACTTACATAAAGAATCATCCGGGAGGAAGTTCCTCATAGCCGAGATCTTCTCCTTCCCAAAATGACAAGTCATTAAGCAAATGGAGACGGAGACAAGCCCACCAAAAAAAACCGAGCAATCCAAGCCCGACGAGCAGAGATTATGTCACGGCAGTCAAGCAAAATAAACTTACAACTAAATAAACATTAAATGCTTCAGTTGAACAACGACATACTTTCCCATTAAGGGACAAGGGGGGCGGGGGCGGAGCGCAGATGCGTAATGCCAATTTGTGACATTACTCAACCGGCGACAAAACCGAAAGACTTTGCATAGGACCATTGTTGAAGTGAGTTTGGCCAGTTGGGCGTTCGCGGATCTCCGGTGTTTCCTGCTTTCAAACTGTGTAATATACATATGTATAAAAACTATATGTCTTGAAACGCGTTATATTGCATCTTACCATTGTAGCTTACTACAATACATTTAGGTATTCCTTTTTCGATACATGAGTTAGTTTAAAGGCCCACTTTCCGGTATGAAGTAAAATCAATAATTTATCAACTAGTCTCCCTTATCAAAGTACTTCGTAATTAGATATGAATTTTGGATATTAAATGGGTGATAATAATATTTAATTATAATTATAGGAATGGAGTCATTTAAACCCAAATGTATACGCGTATTGCGTAGGAATACAAAAACAGCTCAATGGCTTTTTAAAAACTTAAGGACGCATTGATTGGATCGCTTAACTAAACATTATTAGATTTGTCTTTAAAATCAGTGTTGTTGTCCTAGGGAGTTTGAGAAAATTTTCTTTGACTAAGTATGTTATTATGTTAAAGAATAAAATACCATTTTAAAGCGACGCATTTAACTGATTTCATAGGCTCATTAGTTCCGTTAGTTATTACCTTTTTATGCAGAGGGTAAATTAATTGAAGTCAGAAGTTTAATTTGATTAAAGTAAGAAAACTATATCAATTAATTTTTTCACCGTTTCAGGACTCTCCTTGAGCACGTTTCTGGCCGCACAAGGACAATCGAGTGACGCCAACGATGAGGAGCAACCACTCCATTTGACCAACGACGGTAAGTGTGATCAAAATGCAGGATGCTGTGCACGGACATTCACAACTTTAACCCTTAAGGCAGCGTCTTTCTTTCAGCCGCATCTGCACGATCGACGACTGGGTCGCCAGTTGAGCGCGGACCTAGCCGATAGCCAGAGCTCGGCCAGCAGTGTCAGTAGCAGCAGTCAGTCCAGCTCCACCTACGAGGATGACGATGATGACGTTGAGGGTTCCAGCGAGTACTACGATAGCGACGAGGAACAGTCCGAGGGCAGCAACGAGTCCCTGCCTCGTTTGCTCTCCCAATCCACCTTCAATCGCATCTCTGAGACCTTGGGAGCGCTAAACCACGTGGGACACATGCTGGTGGACATAACTCGCGGTGGACAGGATCTGGCCAAGACGGAGGGGGATGAGAAGAGTGAGGATGCGGGCCAGGACAAAAGTCAATCAGTTGGAGCGCCCAGCTCAACCACAAGTGCTTTAAGCACCACTGAAGTTGTTCCCTCTTCCACATCCTCCCCACGCGGAAAATCGGAACCACTTCCAGGAGTCTCCGACAAACTTATGGATACTCTACCGATCACACTCTCTGCCAATAGCTTGCTACCAGCTGGGAAGCCCGCTAATCTGAGTGTTATCCAAGTGGCCACTAAGAGAATCGGTATAGATGACTCTAATCCCATGTTTGTGGAAAACAAGGAGCTCAAGCTAAAGAAGAAAAAGAAGAAGAATAAGAACAAGCAGAAAGTCAAGAAGCCCAGTGAAGAAGGAGTCCCGATTCCGGCAGCCCAGGGAGCTCAGCAATCGCAGCAGAAGATCAAGATACCCACCACTCCGCGCACCACAACTACGTCCACCACCACCACAGAAGCACCTATTACTCTGAGCCCATTGGATCAGTTGGCAGAGGCTAGTGATGAGGCGGGAACCGCGAAAGATGTGGAAAACTACTGCAAGACGCCAAGTGGGAGGAGAGGACGTTGCGAGGATCTCAGCAGTTGTCCCGCTCTGCTGCTGAATCTCAGCAGCCTGAGGGAGTCCCTGTGCTTCAAGAGTCTTTATGTGCCGGGCGTGTGTTGCCCCATTTCCTCATCCTCAACTGTTTTGACCACTCAAAAGCCTTTGAGACTGACCACTCGTCCCACGACCACCACCAGCACCACCAAGGCCACGCAGCCCACAAAGAAAACCACTGTTCGACCCACCACGCGCCCCACATCTGGTCTCGTGCTTATTCCCCAGAAGAAGCCACCCACTACCACGACGACCACCACGACGGAGGTGCCTCTTGAGCCAGAGGGTCTGGATGAGATCGGCAACAACATCGTGGATCCCGATGAGTGCGGTCAGCAGGAGTACTCAACGGGTCGGATTGTGGGCGGAGTAGAGGCCCCGAATGGTCAGTGGCCCTGGATGGCGGCCATTTTCCTCCACGGACCTAAGCGCACCGAGTTCTGGTGCGGTGGCTCGTTGATAGGCACCAAGTATATCCTCACGGCTGCGCATTGCACGCGGGACTCGCGACAGAAACCGTAAGACATTAGGAGTCTTTCACTTAGTTTGGTCTAATTCCTAGTTTCTTTTAGATTTGCTGCTCGACAGTTTACAGTTCGCTTGGGTGACATCGATCTGTCCACGGATGCCGAACCCTCAGACCCCGTGACATTTGCCGTCAAGGAAGTGCGCACCCATGAGCGGTAGGTTATGGCCCTCCTAAAGTGGATAGTATTAGTAACGTGTGTATCCTCAGCTTCTCCCGCATTGGTTTCTACAATGACATTGCCATTCTGGTTTTGGATAAGCCAGTGAGGAAGTCGAAGTATGTGATCCCTGTCTGCCTGCCAAAGGGAATCAGGATGCCGCCCAAGGAGCGTCTTCCCGGACGCAGGGCCACCGTCGTGGGCTGGGGCACCACCTACTATGGTGGCAAGGAATCCACCAGCCAACGGCAGGCGGAACTGCCCATCTGGCGGAATGAGGATTGCGACCGCAGTTACTTCCAGCCCATTAACGAGAACTTCATCTGCGCAGGATACTCCGATGGTGGAGTGGATGCTTGTCAGGTGAGTTGCTATTTGAGTTTTCATTCACAGAGGATCCAAAACTTATTGCATGTTCATTCTAGGGCGATTCTGGCGGCCCTTTGATGATGCGATATGACTCCCACTGGGTTCAACTGGGAGTGGTATCCTTTGGCAACAAGTGTGGTGAGCCCGGGTATCCAGGTATGTTACTCTCCAGTCGGAATACTTAAGCAGTATTGACTTATTTTATGCCCACTCAGGTGTCTATACTCGAGTCACTGAATACCTGGAGTGGATACGCGACCACACGAGGGATTAATCACTTTCCCGATCCAATCGATCCAACCGATCCACCTTAGCCGTAACTGTAGCCTAGATTTAGGTACGCACTAGTCTATGTACTCTTAATGAACATCCCCCCTGATCTAAGCAGTGTACTATTTATTAACCGCATCCCATTGCAATCATTGATGATTGGCATTTGTTGACTAAATTAATATATATTATATTTAATTTTGATAAATAAATTGTGTAAACAAAATGACACTGGAAATCGCTAGATAAAATGTTTTAGTATTTTGAATTGCTCTTTTCAATGTGACTTACTAATTATCAGTGCCTTTTTCACTAGAAATATATGTTTTTATCAAATAGCATTCATTTTATGTCAATCTTTTCTCTACTGAAAAGCCTGAGCTATGTATTTCAAATATACATATGTACATATGTTTATGTATACTGCGCAGTAGTTGGGGAAAACGTTTGTAGTGGTTGATTTCGTGAAATGATCTTACGCAATCCGAAAGCTAATGATCCGTAGCTAAGAGCGCCAATGAAATAGTTTTGGGGGGCTTATTCTTAAATTCCGATTATGTGTGACCCTTCCCTTCTGACATTCTAGCAACTATCAATGAGGAAGTGACTAACTGATAAGTTCATTCATCCGTTGGTTAGTGTTTATCACTTACCGGGAACTACTTGGTAAACAAACGTGAGCAATTGCATAAGGTTTTTTCTCGGTGCCGGTTCTCTCAGTTGGCCATAAGCTTTCACAGCTGACGGACGCGAATTGTTCACTCCAACCGGCAAATTTTTCGAGTTTCTCGCGAATGTTTGTATTATTTTTAAAAATCGACTACCTCAACGAATTTGAAGTAGTGAAATTATAAATTGTGCTTGTTCTGAAGATTTACAACACGAATAAATCATAATATTATACAATTAACTCTGATAATCACGAATTTCACATTGCTACTACTTCAGTGCGTGGACTCTGAAAGCTCTGAGTGTTTTGTTTATGCAAAGCTTTCTTGGGCTATCGCGTGGTAAGTACCAGGGAAGAGAAAGCTCTCTTATATTGGAAATAAAGAGTGTGATTCAGTAAAATTTATAAAAATAAGGGTAAAAAAAGTCGAGAAGCTTCTAGTGTGGTCTTAAGAAAGTGTGAAATAAGAAATTCCTAAGGTTTGAAATCGTTATATTTTCTCTTTCACATAATATTTATGTGTCCATCTTTGTTGGGTAGTGTAAAACACTAACTTAAAGCTTCAGCATACTTAACATATGTTAACTCGTACGGAAGCTGATTGATTCTGTTAACTGCTCTTAAGGGCTTTCGCCGGCCCTTCAAATCTTCAAAATAACAATAAATATTTCTCTAGACGAGCAAATTTGTAAATTTAATGATTTGATTCTGCTCAATTTACAATATATACAAACTTTTGTCATACAACGGCTCAGCACATTGTGCTAAGGTAAATTTAATTCCAATTAAACGTTTCGCACTGGGAAATAGTGACATATTCTCTGTAAAAGTTATTTGATATTCAATGTTATTATTCCAGTTATTACGTAATACGTAAACGTATTGAACAACGTTATGACTTCCTTTAATATGGAGTACTACATTTTGACTTCCGTTTATTTAATTGGTTATATATTATAAAATCAAGTGGTTTCTTGAAAAGCAAGCAAGCGGTATAAGTGTCAAGTAGCTACGACATATCTTTCTTTGAGCCTCCCTTTTTTGTGTTAAGTGCAAACAAAAAACATTTCATCATAATGATAAGTTAAGGTTATAAAATAAAGTAAAACAAAAAGAGACTTTCGACTGTTCCCGCCCGGGTTCGAACCGGGGACCTTGTGCGTGTGAAGCACACGTGATAACCGCTACACTACGGAAACTCTTGGGTGGACTGCGGTTAAGTCCAGTCAGAGGCAAACGAACGGTTTCTATCCGAGTATTTACTCATTAACTAGATTAGTTGATAGAAAATTCACAAGAAAAAATTGTCTTGTTTATGCTGTGGAAATCGTTCCCACGATGTAAAAAAAAAATTGCGGAAATTTAGAAATAAGTATGGAGATGGCGGCAGAAAAGTAGCCAATATATAAAAGTACAGATTAAAAACCTTTGGATAGTGAGTTTCCGCCGTCTTAGAGCCACCCGCTTGGCAGCAACAATGAAAACCCATTTCTTCGCCTTGTCATTCCGCTCTTAATTAGCCTTTATTTGTCCCCTCTTCACGGAGCCTTACAATTGGCCAACATTTGTGCTTGAGAATAGAGGGAAAGGGGCAAGGGCAAGGCATTCATGGCATGCCTGAAACACGCTGACCAGATTACCAACCAAAGAGCCAAGGGGCCAGAGGCGGAGCACTCTGTGGGTGGGGTGCTCCGATGGCCCACCTTTAAATAAATTCGAGCACGCTGATCCTTGATTAAAATTCCTATTGTCTGCTTTGGTCCTGCCAAGATTTCCTCCCCTTTCAGGACTCCGTTTTTGTGCGGCGCCTTGAACGTAATTAATATGCAGGCCAGAACGGACTCTAACTGCTTCTCGGCACTCGTTATAATTACGCATTTAAATTGGCACAAAGGTTGAGGCCAGACATGAACAAAACCGCTCACTCAGCAAAAAAAATCCTTTCCGTGGTCTAATAATCCCATATATTTGCAGGACTTTTGATTAATAGATGGTCGAAATTTATTTGCCCGAGTTGTCCAAATTGACGAAAATAAAATATTATATTTATAAAATAGTATTACTTTAAGGCATTCAAGGTGATTTTCTCTCAGTGCCAGCCAATCCAAGAGCTAAGCCAAGAAGAGTCCACAAGGAAGCGCCTTCAACTCTTGCGTTGAATATGTATGTGCGCCAGTGTGTGTGCGGCTTATGAGTGTGTTGGTGCACGGCCCCATAAATTTGGGTCAATGGGAAAAACGTCAGAATTGAGTAATTACAACATAATTTTCAATTTTGCAGTTTACGTTGTAAATTAATTTGCGGTCGACATTGGCGAAGCAGCCTCCGATCATTCCATCCCCTTTTTGCCTCGGCTTAGGCTCATTCGTAACGGGTTTTGGGTGGGGTCTTGGGGTTCCGAGCTCCGAGCTCCGGCTTTGGGTCTGGGATTGGGCTTGGGCTTGGGTTTGGGGGATTGCACAACAATTAAAGCAACAATTACTGGACAAACCGGACGGCAGACGTTGGACTTAGCGTTGTTGTGCTGCGCCATAGTACACGGAAAACGCACATACATATACTGTTGTCTGTGCCACACGGGTCGCCATTCGCCGGTTGGGGGTCATCTGTTTGTTGTGCATAATTAATTTGCAGTCATTCAGGCTGTCTCGCGTGTTGATACCCAGTAGGTAAAATGCCAATGAGTCCGGCATAGTGAGTTGTCACGCAGGTTCACTGCTTTAGTGCCTAACAAAAGGAAAGCATTAGAGTTATACAGCTGCTGAGAGTTAATCATTAGCAGCATTACTAAATGGATTTTATTATTTGAGCATCAATTTTAAAGATACCTAATCTAAAGTTTTTATATTCATTTTTTCAAATGGCTTCTTTGGAACTAAGATTCCGTTTGGACCTTGTGCAGTCAAACTAAAAAGTTTTAATATATTTAAACACAACATGTTTTTCTATGTTATTACACTTCCATTTATATTATTGTCCTTATAACTGAATGAATAGAACTTGAAAAGGGAACTTCGAGCAACAGAAGATGGACTTTGTTTTCTTCCTATTTTGCCCCAGTGGTTATCAATGTATTTTTAAGAGTGACAAAATAGTATTCTCATCACCATTATCAGCAGACCCAGGAGGTTCTGCTCTCTGCACAAAACTGTTTACGATTTTACAGCTGAATGGATTTTAATTGGAAGACACGCTAGTGTCAATGGCACTCGAAGGGAGCAAGGGGGGATTTGGGGATGGGATTTTTGGGATGTGTGTAGGGTTTTCCGGGGAAAAGCAGTTGCCAGCAGCTGTGACAAGATTTCGGATCATGAGGGTGGGGCCGGCTTAGGCAGAGGAGAGTCGAGTCCCCCGTTGCAATAAAAAACTGACCCGAAAATGTGTAACAAATGTTGTGACATATTTTCGCAACGTTTGCTCAGGCCCTCCCAAAAGCAGAAAACGATTGCGAACCCGCTGCCAATGATCCTGAAAAGCGCAAGCTCAAAGAGTCTCTGAAAGGACGCTCAGAATGGGTTTCCCCCAGTTTCGGGTGAAAATCGGTTTCGGGCAACATTTGTTTTGGCCCACATATAACACAAAATGTGCAAAAATGAATATGAAAGCGTGGGTCGGGCTTGTCCTGGAACTCTGTAACTGTAAATGTAACTGCAGCATGGCATGAACTTAATCTGCTGCCGATTGTTTTTCTTGCTTTTCCATCGGTAGGTGGTGGGGGGTGGGCGGAGGATAGTGGGTAGACGGCGGTTTTGTTGCTCAATTTGTACTGAGGGGTTTTGGAGAGGGCTACTTGGGGCGACGAAGACCCAAATACGGCGCGTTTTCAATATTGCGGCAACAATTTTCATGGATTTTACGCTTTCTTTGTTTTTGCTCTGTTTTTGGCTTGTTTGTATTTGGCAACTCGGTAATAATGAAACCAGCGATTCGGGGCAGCTCTGCTGTATAGTGGGTGGTGCTTGGTGGGCGTTAGGCGGTGGGTGTGTTCATTTAATTGAAAACAAGGCGTGGCAGCGGCCGCGGCAGCGTCGGCAGCACTTAAAGCGAAATTGAGAACAGATGGAATGGCAAACGAAAAACTTACAATAATTGCCCACAACAGTTTGAAATTGAACGAAGCCACTCAAATGGACTGAAGTCCCGGCAGTTTCGGTTAACTGGGATGATTACCATCGACGGCAGATAAAGTTTCCGCGGCCTCTTAATGGGTTATTTATGGAGTTTCCCTTCCACCGGCTGAGTGCTGAAACTAATTAAATTATACAATCAAAATTTTCTTCATATTTGATGGGAAAAACATTTGCACTTATCAGGGGAAAATGAAGGAAAGAGAAAACTTCTCGACTTTTGCAGGGTTTGCTTATAAAAGAAATAGTACAACCTGTTTGGGATTCCATCCGTTTTCTTGGCTGTTCACTAATTGATTGCCCTTTTCAAGGGGACTATCCCTAATAAATTTTCAGTTAGGATAACATTCTTTTTTTTTTTTAATATTTTATGTCTTTAAGATAGGCTATGGCTTCCGTCTTTCACTCTTGCTACATACATTTGCATGGCTTGTCATTAGCGAAGATGTATCATTTTTTCAACGATTTATTTAGATTGAAGTTTCATTTAGATTTTTCTGTGTAAGAATACATCTCTCTTTACTTCTCGGCAGCATCCTTAAATATTCCTTCTTCAAGGCTCAATTCCTCATACCTAATAGTATACAGCAATATAACGTGATACACAATTTTATTGCCATTCGTAAACCGATTCGCACAACAATGAAAGAGGGAAATATCTCAAATTTTGAAAGACAAATATGCACCACAAATCACATTTCCATAATATATGTCCTGTCTATCCTGGCTGCGGACATGTGCGCTGTATTATTTATATCAATTTGAATGGTATACAAATTTGTGTGGCAAACAGCTCGTGACTATAAACAGAGAGTGTAACCTGATACGTTGTTTGTTGCAGTCACTCGCCGATTTCTTTTGTGCAACACATATTTTCCTCCATTATGTGGTGTTGGCTGTTTGTGTGTTTGGACGCCATGGCGACCTTTTCTTTAGAGATTCGCCCACCCAACTATCTTTGTATGTGGCCAAACACTCACACACACATACATGACGAGGAAGGACATCTGACCGTGGAAAGTGGACAAGACAAACAGACGCCGCCCCTTCCATGTGAGTGGGTGGTTGGCTGGGCAAACAGACCGATCCACTGCAGCCTAGGGCTCCTTCTGAACGCATTTCCCATCTAGTACAACCCGCCACCCACCTGCTCCGAATCCTCCTGCCCGTTGCATTATGCTGAATCCGAGGGACTACAATCTCTTTTTCGCCTCGCCACTGAGGGCAGTGCAAAAACCAATAAGTCAAATGACCGAAAAGGCTTAACAGACCATGAAAAAAGGAAAAAGGTAAACCAACGTTGGAGTTGGGAGGAAAGCCCAACAACAATAATCGGAAAATCAGGAAAATATCACAAAAAGCGTTGGCAGGAAATCGATGGGCAAAGAAAAAATGAATAGCGAACGAGCGAATTAAGACGATAAATAAACAATCATGTTCCTTAAGTCGATGCACGGATTGGGTGTGGTGTTTTATAAGATTTTTTCAACAATCTCTAAAGATTTGTTAAAGAATTTTGTTATCTAATGAATATTTTGTAGAAATACTTCAACAAATTTTATTAATTTAAAAAAATATAAGTGGGAGACAAAGAGTTATGCTTTTAGGAAAATACTATGCCCTACAAAAAGCCATATTAAATAGCAATAGCGAGATCCCTTTCAAAAATACTAAGCGAAATGTACAAAACGCTTACTTTTGTGCCTTAAATTATAGTTCTTCCCCTTGGCAGCTCCTTTGTTACGGGCTGCAATTTCCTCAGCATTCCAGTAAAATTTTTATTAGCTACCATATTTTATGGAATTCTTTGGACAGAATAGAAAACCATTACAGCACTCACTTGATTCCTGAATTACCTTTGACTATTGCAGATTGCATTGAAAAGCTCTTCGACTCTTAAGCCAAAAACAAATCTCATTGTTGACTGTTTGCTGCCGTGATTGCCGCATAAGAGCCAAGATCTACGAGCCAGGCACTTCGAGTTGGGTAGGTGATTGGGGATTGGGGATTGAAAACTGGGGGCCAACTGGGGGTCCGAGGAAACTGGGGAGACGGTGGCAGACGGCGATGTCCCATTTGTGCCAAGTGTGTGACAATAAAATGTTTACTGATAGCAATACCAGCAGAGCAAAATGAAGCCTGGCTAGGAACAAACCGGTAAAGCAATTGAATGTGGCACAAAGTGCTCGAGTGGGTGGCGGATTGGCTAGGGATTGGAATTCCGTGCTGGGATTGTGGCTGGGGCTGCGTTCTGGTTTGGGATTGGGCCCATCTATTAGGAAAGGTTGCTAGGCAAAAAAGGCGAGCCGTCGACTATTATAAATAATAAATGCTGACTGGTCAGCTGGGCGACTAGCAGGAGAACTGTCCTTTTTCTCCCCTGCCACAGGCTAAGAAAGGCTACAAAAAATCCCAAGGAAAGACAAAAACAATTTGCCGGTTTCTCACACTTTCTCCATCTTCAAGTTTCGACCTGCTCAGATGCTTTTTTCCAGCTCACGCGCCCTTGGCTCATAAATCTCAGCCAAGAGTGAAATAAAGCTAAGCGTAGCTCCTGACGTTGGTGTCCTGGCACCTGGCAAATTGATTTGTTGGTTTATTTGGTATGCCGGAGAAAAGGAGATGGTGCCCAAAGGAGCCACGTAAATTCATGCGCCGCCTGTTTGTGTCATAAAATACGAGGACATAAGATGAACTGAGGTCCAAGGGCTCGAAAATGACATTACGATGAAGTTAAGCAGCCGAAGGCGCACATAAAGCAATTTTCGATTGGGAAAGTGTGCCGCTCCTTGGTGTCCTTGATCGATTAAATTCAACGTCCGGCCAACCGCTTAATGCCTTTAATTTAAATCAATCAATCAATCAACCAGCTGCTTCCACTTGAACGAAGATTGTCCGTCGCGTCCTTCGTCCTCCCCGTCCTCCGCTCTCTTATTATTATTTTAGTTTTTCCCCCGAATTTCCCAGATTTTCCAATTCCAACGACTTAGTTTAGATGGGCTGGCCATGGATATTTTGGGGGTTGTGATGTAAAACAGCTTAACCGTTTGCCCCAATGATCATTCTTCCTCAGCCTTTTGTCTTGCTAAGCTACTTAATTTATCTGGCCCAATTCGCTCAGTTTTTCCTCCATGTGTTTGGGCTAAGACAATTTAAAGTGGTCCGAAATAGAAATCAAATCAAATCAAAGCCGCTCATCCTGTTCAGCGGGGAAAGTTCCTGGGATCCCGGCTAGTGACCTGAATTGAATGCCCATTTGAATGCGTGTGCACTTCAGGGTGTACTTATCTATTAGTGTGTGGTGTACACACGCTATTAGTACAAAGCGATTTCTGCTTAGAAAGGGTTTTTTCTGACCTTCCACTATTATATCCAGCAGTGTTCTAAAGAGAAGTCATATTATGTAGAGGTAAGGTAAATAAATATAAATATAAATATATACGAGTTTAATGGTTAATAATATAGTTTGAATTAGGGCTTAATTTACACACTTGTAATTCAATTTCCTGATTTCAAACTTTAAATGTTACCTTTGGCTTATGTGCGTAGTTCATGAGCTTTTCTAGAAGGCAAATTGCCACGTCAAGTTTATTTCAGAAATTACTCGAAATCTTAGTCACTTTGCGGTGACCTTTTCAGGTTTCTGGAATGGCCTTGAATCAAATGCGAGTTGAATGCATGACCTGCATTTGCCATAGAAACAGCAGACGCCCCCAACCAATCCTTTTGCAATTTGCCTAACAATCTTTCAATATTTCATGACGCAATCAGTAACGTAAGCTAACAACACGTGCCCTGGCAAACTTTATAGATACAGTAGAACTTGGCTAACGGCTAACAATAACAAACATAAAAGGTTTTTAGTGATTTTAAAGAGAAGAAAACATTTCGATGACTTCTACGATGTATGTTACGAACTGCTTTTTAAATTTAAGTGATTCGCAAAAATGGATTTCAATTTTGGTATAGTTAGTACATAACATAAGGGAGTTTTCCGAAAAAGGTCACCTGGGAAAACCTTGTTTAAGGCGTGCAAAGGCAATTAACTAAGAAAATGTATAAAAAAAACATTCAACTATTAAAGTTCCACTGTTTTTGGAGCTATGTGTATCTTAACCCCTCAATGGCTGCCATTTTGCATGCATTTAGCTGCAGCTCGTTTCGCTTGCATATTTGGCCAATAAATTGAGCTTTCCGGACAAACTGGCGAAACTGGAAGAATGAGAGGCAGTAGCTGCGGCTGCAACTGCCAGATCCTATCTTCAATCGCTTCTGGGGCTGCCTCTGCATTGCTATCGTAATGTCAAAGTTCAATGTGCAATTTAAATGCAACACCCTGCCATTGGCTTTGCCTTTTGTCCGCTGCAGGTGGAGGAACACTAAGGCCGAGAGTGCCACCTCCCCTCAAAATAGAAGGAACTGCAAACAATTTGTATTTAAATTCGGCGCAGCAGCGGCAGCAATGCGGACTGGGAGATTCTAGAGAACGGAGCCTGCGGCTGTTTTTAATTGGCAAATAAAAATGCGGAGACGAGAAATAAAATTTTGCATATGAATGCAGAAAGCCAGCGAGCGTTTCAAAATTGAAATTTATGTGAAAAAATCAGCGAAAAAAGCGGAGTTTGCCATAGAAGGGAAAATAAACTAGGGCCTGGGCAAACACACAGCCCAGCACAAGGACCAACACACACACTCACACTTCCATACACACTCATACACGTGCGCGTACGCATACACACGTATGCATGGCAAGCAGGAAGCATCGATTATTCAAAACATCCGCAATTGGGAGCGCTTATCAACACAGGCGTCATCTATCTCCAGCGTACGCCATCCATGCGCAGTTTGTCAAAAATATTTTTTCCACCGCTTTTTAGAGCCGGAATTTATTAAGCCACGGACAGGTCGTGAAGGCATTAGGCAGGCACATTGGCTGGAAAGTTGTTTGGTTGCGGAACAATATTTCGTTTTTAATAGGTTCTGGAATTCGGAGATTGCTGGAAAAGTTTTTGATTGATTTGTTTACGACCTTTTAAAACTATCAGTACATACATATATGATAAAAGTGATTGTCTCCAATAATCTTCCATGACTTATCATTTCATTCAAAGTTTGGCAAGTAATAATAGTAATTAGAGGTACACATCTGATTTAGGAGCCCTTTTAAGTTATTTGTTTTTTTATACGACTTAGGTCCGAATGAATCGTAAAGAAGCCCTCAAAGTTCAAAAATTATAAACAGTGATTTTAGGAACTATAGCTAATTACAACTAAAAGTATTGCTTTAAATGAAAAAGAATTAAAAATGCTAGGGTAAAATTTGAAATGAAATTATATTTCTTAGAAAACTAGCAATATTGGTGAAAATAATTTCCTGTGAAATAAAATCTATTAAAATATAGGCCCTCTGCTGTACAGAAGTACAGTGAAACACCTCCTTTTTGAAATTCTGAAGCATGAGTTCAGATCAATCGACTGCAATCAGTCGAAAGCAGCTCAATTAATTTGTATGTAGGGTGCCCTCCAATTCAGCTTCCGTTGCGTTCGACCTTTTTTATCCCTCGCTCGTTTGATGAGTTTTAGTGTCTATTGTCGCTGGTGGGATGGCCACACTCATACACATGCACGTGTGTCCTGGCAGATACAGTCATTCTCCCTCACTCACACACTCTTACGCTCACACACTGGTACATTCACACATTGATAGGTATCCTGCGCCTCCTTTGGCTCATTCATATGCATGACGATGTGTCCATTTTTGTGGCTTGTCATTAATGCATAAAAAATGCTAATGGGCCAGCGTTTATGTCAACGCTTTTGCCAAAAAGGTGCAAACTGTTGTTGTCCTGCCTGTAGTTGTTATCCTTGCTGTTAGTGCTGGCATTGTTGTTGTCGTTGCTGGAGTTGTTGGCCAAATGTTTGTCGTAATGCCTTTTAAATGAAGTTGTGCGCCATTTGCCATTTGCCATTTGAAGTTTGCTGCGACTGTTTTGTCCGTGTTTTTGGCCGTTTCAATGATGGCCACCAAATTGAGTTGGCTATGCGGTGAGTGCTATCCCAAAATGGAACCCCTATGCCATCTGGCTCCTCCATCGTTTTGTTTCGGGGATAAGCTGCAATGTCAGATTAGGATGAGGATGTGGTGGTCATGGCCTTTGAGCAGAGCTGGTGTAATGCCAAAAGGGTTCTTATGGGTAATTGTGTGTGGATGGCTTCCATATTAACCCGGCCGAGGTGGCCGAGAGTGCGGCAAAGTGTTTATCACTGGATATTGGATTGGATATTGGTCGATGGGCCAAGGAGGGTCACTTTTCCCTGGGGAAGCCGTAGTCGAGTGCGATTTCAATGAAGATTAAAATAAAATCGGACAAAGGTTTCGAATGTTTGCAGTTAGCTGTTGAAAACTTAATGAAACTCTGTGAACTTCAATTGCCATTTGACATTCGTGTGGTGACCTTTGGCTTTCAATAGTTCTGAAATGGCCAATGCGGGCGTTTTGTACTTGTACTTTCAATTTTACGTTTTCAATTTAAAAGTTAAGGTATTTGTAACTAAATATAGCGGTTTGCTGTTAACATCACCATTTAAAGACTATTTATTGGGTGAATCTTAACTTAAGTTACAAAACACCAGCAAAGGGCATTACTAACAGCGTTTCTGCGGGGCTCCTTTCCTTTTTGTAATACCATTTTCTTGAAATCCATTAGTTTGCCAGGAGCAGAGTGGTCCATTTGGCACTATTGCTCCACTGTGCCGTCCTCGCCTTCAGGAATCAACGATCCGAGGCGGCCCATTACCGCTCCTCCATATCTTTTCCATCTGGGCATGCAGATGTGCCTGTGTGCGTGCCTGTTTGTCTTGGTGTTGGTAGTGGTACTGGCATTGGTATTGGTGTGCGTATTGGTTTGCATACTGGTGGGGGGCTTGCCATAGTGGTCCTGGTGTTTGCAAAGCCACGAATTCGCGTTTTAATGTTATCTGGGCGTCGACATCAGCGGCGCGTAACGCCAACATTTTTCAGCCCAGCCAATGCGCCAAAAACAGTTTGCGGGCCAAAAAGCAGAAGCAGCAGGCATTCGAGGCCAAAACAAACTGGGACTGTGAGGAGCTGAGTGGAGTGGAGTGGAGTAGAGGGGAGTGGAGTTCAGTTCATTGCGTTATTGCAGTGGCGGGGTCAATGTGGGCGGCCAGGGTGACGGGCGGGGGTTTTGTGGATTGGAGGCCGCACCAGGGACCGCAGTCAAAATGGCAATTTATCATTTTGTATTTAAGCGCGGTTCAGGTGAGAGAGCGAGAATGCTAGAGTTGCTGGAAAGGGAAACCAAACGAAAAACCAAACCAAACCAAAACGAACCGAACCAACTGAAATGAAATGAAAGACGGCATGTGGGCCACGTATTTTTAGATACTAACAAGTGATAAAAGCCAACCACGTACCACCCATCGCACACACACAATACACATCCGTGTGTGAACGGATGGACAAATGGACGGATTGATGGAAGGCTGTGATGACTGACTGACGAACTGAGGAACTGACTGACACCTACTGCAGGCAAAGGCTGACTCGGCATTCCTTAACTGCGTATCCATCAATGTCGTATCCTGTCGTCCTTCTGATCCTGCTACCGCTACCATCAACATCGCAGCTCCTGCTGCTTCTGCTTTTCAGGCTGCTCCTTTCCAAATTGCTGCTGCTGACGTGCCTGCATTAAACCTATACGAAGAACCAGGCGCCAGCAGACAGCAAAAAAATTGAAAGCCTTTTATAGGCAGCACACATACAAGGCTCAGCCCTATCTGCACTTGCAGAAAATGCTACAAATATCTAGCGAAATTGTGTAACGCCATTTTCACGAAACTCAAATTAGTTGTTGAAAATATATATATCTTGTTTATAAAATATTCCTAATTTATTTAGTTCAACCGTATGTTCAACCAACGATTACATTTCTTTCCCTACATTATTGGTGCAACTTTTTAAGACAATTTTGTATACAAATTTCGTTAAAAGACGAATAGATTTATGGTCTAGCAAACTAGTTCAGATTAAGTTTATAACAAAGGACAAGTATTCTAAAGAGATTTCCCTGATTATATTTTCTTGCCTTCTAGAAGAGCATGTATTTTTGAGGAGCTTGAAGTTCGGTATAGGCAATTCGCTTTAATACCAATTTACCACTGCCTGATTTACCCCGTATCCCGTTCCCATACCAGACCCCAGTTTCCATCATCTGAGCCTACTCAATCCACCCCAACCAAAGTCAGCCGAGCAGAAGCTGCTAAATTTTTTGGCAATTCAATTGACGAGCCCCAAAGGCGTTTGCTCTTAAATGCTCCACTTGGCCCTGGTTCCTGGATTCCTGGCTTCCTGTGTCTGCTGCGTCTGCTGTGCCTGCTCATCAGGTCCTGCTGCTTAAGCTGTGGCCCGGGATGCGAGATGCGTGGTTTATTAGCTGATCCCATCGCCGTGACAAGCTACTTTTGACACGCCCACTGCCGAAACAACAAATACAGGAAGTCTTAGGCGGTAATTTACTTTTCAGCGCTTTGCAGGCAAATTATGCAAGACTTTCGCCCACTCCGCCACTTTCCCGAGCGCCTTAACTCTGCTCCGCCGGATGGAGCATCCGCATTCGCATCCGCATCCGCATCCGCATCCGCTTTTCCCCCTGGCTGCTGACTTATGGTGGCAACTTAAAGTTTCCCCACTTTTTTCGTGTTCGGGGAAAGCATTAGAAGTTTTCAAGTGCCTCGCGGATTCTTTGGCTTTGCAGGGCGGCGGAAGTTCCTATGAAAATTGATAAAACAAGTTTATTGTAAGTCGCACCTTTGTGATTAGCACTTATGGCACTTAAGCTACGGGGTTTGGTTTGATTTACTGGTTATTCTTAGTGTTTTACCACGCAATGCCCATGGAAAATATACCTTAACATTTAGTGTTATGCGTCACGTTGCAATTATCCTAAATTTTAAAAATCTCGTATTTTATACAAAATGATTTATTTACTGTATTTGGTCAAGTGCAATTGTGGAACCCCCGTCCAAGGTGTTTGTAAAAGCCCCCCAACTAACGTTTCCACCGCAAACTCAAACTGCTTAACCTGAGAGCAGAGCAGAGCTCTGAAGTATCACGCAGTTGCCGGCAATTCATGGCCATCAAAATCTATTGGGGGCAAACTTGAAATCTGTTCCCTGCTCCGTGGCACAACTGAAGTTTTAACCCCCGAAAAACGCCACCTGGAAAATGCCACCCCCCCTTCTTGTCACCTTTGCAAGTCGAACTCATAATCGGGACACGTGCTGGCTTCGTTATTTCTCTCTTATTCTTGGCTGACTTTCATTTGCGGAACTTTCGTCCTTCCCCGTCGTTTCAAATTGTCAAAGTTTTTTCTTCAGCTTTTTTTGGCTGGTTGGTGGGGGCTAACTACTTTGCCGCTTTTATGGATGCTCTTTATTTAGTCAATGACTTTGACGTCGACAACTTTAATCGAAAGCAATCTGGGGAGAGGCCATGAGGTGAGGTGTGCGCACGCGTTCACTTAATGCCGCGTAAATTGTTTCGCAGCCAAAGTTTGCACATTTCGCGTTATCCGCCATTTACATATTAACCCGAAACCCAGAAGCCCGAAACCCGAGACCCGAGACCCAAGGCTCAAAAGCCCAAAAACCCAGGGATCTGCTGGCTCCCAGGAGGGCTGCCGTCCAAAAATAGTTTTCAATTAGTTTGTTTCGGGGCGCCTCTGACTTCACAGGGGCTTCGGATTGTATTTTCCCGAGGGGTGAGGTTGCAAATACCGGGAGATGTACTTAAGTTTATTTGGACAAACTTTGTGCCGAGCTCAGCGAAATTATGCGCATTTTTATCGCTCGCCGGCATTTTGTTCATGTTTATGTTGGTTTATCTCTGGCCAAAAGTTATTGGCCAAATGAAACAGCAAACTTGTTATTGTATCAGGGTATACATCTTTACTTGGCAATTTAAAGCGATATTCGGCGATCACTGACAGCCTGCCTTAGACTTGCCCCACCACATAAATCATGGACATATTTTTATTTTATTGCGGCCTTTTGTACCTTGTGCAGCCAACATATTGTGCATAAATCTTTAATATTAAGTAAACACACATACATTGCCGTCCAAATTTAAATTTATCGCCTGCTGCGCATTAGTTGTACTAGAAAAGAAAAAGGATGCCAGAATGGCACGAGCTGGAGCAGGACACAATGTTGGGAGCTTAGCTTGGGAGCTCTGGATGAAATAGGACTAAAAGTTAAATGGAAATCTATGGCTTTGTGGCTTACCGGGGAATGGAAAAGGAATGTGGAAAAGGGGTTTAGGCCTTGGGAAAATGGAAATGTTATAAGCTGCAGGTAAATGTATGCAGCCAAAGGAGATTTTTTTGTAAAACGAAACGAAACTCAAATAGAAGAAATCCGAAAACCGAGGCTTAAAAACTAATATCTCGAAAAGGCAAGTGTAACAAAAGATGAAAAAGGGAATGGAAGTGGTTGCAAATGCTGAGTTACCTTGTTAACTTAGATGAAAAGTTGACACTCGAGCGTGGAAAATCAGTCAGAAATGCCAAAGCAGCCAACGCAATTGGCCTTGTTAGCAGATGGCAACTCAAGAACCCCGCGCGCAACTGTACCTCAGTCCTTTTCCCCCTAAACTTTCCTTTCTTCGGATCCTTCAACTTCTTCCACTTATTTGACGCTTTTCAAAACCTCTCACATATCCACAACAATCAACTTCGATTCCCGACGTTCAGAGGGCCCACATTTCGAGGCTAAATGTCGAAAACTTTCATATTCACCTCCCGGTGTCCCGCCATTAACTTTGCCCCAAAAATCCGGTGAGAAGTTATGGTGAACAGCAGAAAATCACTGCAGATACAGTCGGAAAAATAATATTATATATTCATTGCTTTATATTTTAGACCTAAAAATAATCAATGTGAATACTTAAATTACAAATGACTTGAATGTAAAATGACTTTCTAAACTAGTGCATAAAGCGGCATAAATTCAATTTAAAAGCTCAATTTCAGATAAATATTTTGCACATTACGTAAATGAATTATCGCCAGGATTATTTTCGATGTCTAGGTGGATAAATCGATATTAATTTATATCAATTAGCAGCCTTTAAACTGTACACATATTACGTTACAGTTGAGTGCAACTATAAGTAAAGTTACCAAAACAATTCCTGTCTCCCTTTTAATATGAAGAAATAACATGGGGAGGAAAGATAAATCTGCTTCAGTGTAAAATGCGCACTTCCTTGATTAGGAAAAACGCCAGGTAATCGTCTGCGGGCGCCGCCACAAAAGCTTGGATGGATATGGATGGTTGAGTGGGCGGTGTGGCAGGGCGAAAATGGTGGGAGTGCCGCAGCCCGTACACGGTGAAAATCAAATAAATAAAATAAACCACAAGATGACATCGTCGCCATGACAATGCCCCGGCTGGCTGGCCAGGCCAAAAAGCTGTGGAGTCGTGGGGCGGGCGGTGTGTCTGTTGTTTATTCGATAAAACTATGGAAGGCAAGCGGAGCTTGGCCATCGAAACGAGCAGAAGGAAGTCAGCCAGCGAGTCAGCCAGTTTTTCAGTAACTGGCAAGCGTTCGAGCTGAACGGGCTAAGCCGGGCCCAAAGTAACAAGAACAACAAGAACAACGTGAGCGCAGAGAGTTCAGTGAGTGGGCGGTATGAGTTGTGGCTGTTGCACCCACCCACTCTCTTGAAAGAAAATAGCTTTTCCACCAACACCACCAGTGTTTACGTGTGTGGCCCTGTGTGTGCGGTTGTTATTATTGATGGCTTCACTTTAACTTGCAGCTGGCTGCGGGAGCTTCATTAAGTGAGAGTTCGCTGCTGGATTCGTTGGCAACATCGTCGCCGTTATGGATTCACCTACACCGCCAATTGTCATCGAAGATTCAAACGGATCAGCAATGGACGCCTGTTTCACGGCATTCGACAAGGATGGGTGAGTTGGTTGTAGTGTGGCGAAATCCTAGGGATTTCGGACTAATTGTATTATGTGCACCAGCAAATAGTCGACAATTTATAAATTAATCCTGTAATTATATAATCTCGAATTGGAACGCAGGCCAATTGTTTTTTAACACTTTCTTTTCAAAATTATATAATTACTCTTATAATTATATATGGGCTTGCTAAACACTGTTAGCACAAGCCACAAAGTAGATTATTTGGCAAAACAAATAATAAAACTCTGCTGAAATATATGTTCAAAGCTTATTCACGGTCGCTTGGAACAAATAAACAACTATTAAAATATTTCAGTTCCCGACCGGCAAATGGAATATCAATTTATTTTATAACAGACTGTCCAACGTAAAATGACGTACATTAATTTTAATTGACATTTTGAGCCTTTTTCTGTGAGACATTTTTAGAGTGAACCAATAAATGCAAATGGCACGAATAAAGTTTGCATGGTGTTAAAACGCTTTGCCAAACACTGCGATTTTTATTTCATCAATTAACAAATTTGAATAACAGAGCGAATTTTCTGATGCCGAGTGTTTAATAATTTGAGAATTAAGTGAATAAATAACATAACATAAAGTAATGAAAGTAAATATAATATATTGGAGAAGGTGTGCTAACAAACTTATAAGTATGACTACGAACAAAATTGCACTTTCAAACACTTTTATGTCAAACCTAATTGGTAATTTGCTTCGCTAATGCTCTCATATTTCCTCATACTCTTTCAATGAAAGAGTTTTCTAACATGAGTTTTTCCGATTTTTTACCCTTTTTCCCAGTGATGACCGCCTGAGTCTTGCCGAGTTTTCGATAATCTGCCGAGCTCTGTTCCGCAACGACAAGGGGCACATCTATGATGTGCCCCCCGAGCGCCTTGAACAGATATTCGCCGTCTTTGATACGAATGGCGACGGCTTCATCGACCGGGAGGAGTTTAAATTCTGTTGGAACCAGTGGATAAAAACGGTGAGCCAGAGTCGAAAGAATTTCGCACATCCTCGGTGCTTTTTCTCGCACTATTTATGAATTCTTGTTTTGCGGTTAACGTTTTGCGTTATTCCGTGATTCTCATCCGGGGACTCGTAAAATCATAAAAAATGTGATAATAAAATATTTGTCAACATGTATCCCACCACCAGCACGACACACACATGAGGCTAAAATTTGCAATCAAAGTGGCCGACTACTCGGATTGTGTGTGTAATTCAATCCTGATCAGTCCTTGGGACTGCAAGGAGTTCCGACGGGGAGGATTTTTGGGGGGATTCGGGTGCTTGGGCACTGGTAAAATGTCGCTTACAGCGAATGTCACACGTCACGGGTCTCCCAGGGATGCTTTCATCATCATTTCCATTCCGCATTTCGTATTTTGCGTACCATCTCCATTGCCATTTCCATTCCGAGTCCCATTCCCATATCCATTCCATCATCATCATCATTGTGCTGGCCTGTCACAAAGAAGAAGCAGCAGGCGGCGGCATATGCAAATGTGATAATCCGATGCCGGGACTGCCTCACACAGATACACACGCACACACACTTAGAGTGCCTCACACAGACACGCACACACACTGGCACAGTGGCCAGACACCGCACGTAAAGAGATAAAAGCGCGTGACAAATAAAATGCCACAGAAAACTGGGAACTGGAAGTTGGGAATTATGGACGAAGTTGCATTCAAGTCCTCTGCGTCTTCCGCCCCAGCATATTAAAATAGAAATGGGCAGAAAAAATTTCAAATAATTTTATTGTTGTAGTCTATGACTTTTGCACATCTTCATATGCATCACAACTTTGTTTGCCACAGTCTCTGCCATAAAATTGCGTACGTGATGGTACCAATTTGCAAAGACTTCTTTATTTATTGCACCCGGATTTAAGCTACTTGAAGCTCGGCGGTTTTGGATTTTTTTCTTTTCGTCGAGTGGAAATCAAAGACGACGACACACTTTCTGTAATGTTTAGCCTATTGATAAAAGAATCTTAATAAAATTCTTTATAAAAGTAAATGGGAGAAAAGGATTTTATTCGTTATTTGGGCAAAAGCCCCTATTGAATTTTTTGTTTAATCCTGTTTTCTGTTTCAATACTGCATTTAACAGTACTCTTAGATTTCGACAAAGATAAGAAGTATGTTTTAATGGTTTTCGTTTCAGTGAAAAGTAAAGTTTATCCAAGGTTCGGATACATTTTTTAGTAGACTGAGCTCCATTGAGTTATCATCTTAAATAGTCTTTGGCATTTAAAGTAGTCTTTTAGAGTATGATGGACAGAGAGAAAACGTAAAGATCCAGTAATTGCCTGGAACTGCTTTAGTACTAACATTTTTCGCAATGTATAAAGTTTGGCCATCCTTTTCTCGGTGTTCTTGCCGTCAGAAAAACTTTTAATGATGAGTTTCCACCTGATATACAGAATACCTTTAAGCTGCTTTTAGTTTTTAATTTTACTATGTTGTGGGGTAGGACTTAAGAACTGTTGCTAAAGACTTCCTGCCATTTGTAAATGGTTAAAAGGTGTTCAGGACAGGGATTTTCGCTTTATCCCGTTTTAATTCTGTATCATTTCACCATTTATATTAAGTCTATTTGAAAGGTTTATGCTATGTGATGGTAAACCAGCAGAGCGTTTATTTTTTTTTGTCCACCTACCACACGGAGGCATCAACTTTGATGGCCTTCTCTTAACAATCTACCCACAGACACATCCCCATTACGTATACGCAGTGGTGGCAGCCGATGTGTTGCCGTTGCCTGTTGAGTCCTGCCCTCCATTGTCACGCGACAAATTATTTTGGAGCGAGGAAAAGAATAATCATTTAATTTTTGATATGCCATTTAGCCCCGCCCACAGGGACCGCCCCTTCCGCTGGCGCACACCAAATTGTGTAATATTGTATAAAAAATTTATTAACGTATAAAAAGCAGAGCGAATGAAATCTTCCGGCAGCTGATATTGTAATAACGGCAACACTTAAAAAAATGACAGCCCCTAACGAAACCGTACTTACGCATTCGCAGTTTTTGCACGAAGAATGAAATAAAGTCGAGTGGATGGAGAATGGGGGATTCAGCAGAAAAAACGAAAAAAACGACAGAAAAATACCGCCCCATAAAATTGACTTTTGTTTGTATTTCCGCATGAATTGCATGAATGGTAATTTTGCAGTTTTGTGTTTGTGTGAAGGGCGGGGGCATGGGCAAAAATCAGAAAGAGAAACGCAGCGCCTAAAAAAAGGAAAAACAATAGACAAGCCGAAAAATTTGCATAATAAACAAATCAACTGATGGAGGGAGGAGAATTTCGGCTTAGCTTAGAATTATGAGGATGAAACTCTCGCACACACACAGACGCAAATTAAATAAACGCATAAATAGAACATTAACGCCATAAATCATTTGCATCGGTCGCTAAATATTTTGCGGCTCCTGCGGCTGTCCGTTTATAAATACGCTCGAACATTTATACGTACATATTTATATCGGTGTGGATAGGATTGCACATTGAAATCGATTGAACTTGCGGAAACGGAAATGGAAATGAAAGCAAATTTATGGAAATAATACGACCGTGGGTCCATCGAATGATTGCGCGTGTCCAGAATTCATTTGAATGTGAAAGGTAGTCGCGGACAGTGTCTGCCTGTCCATTATTTACCCCAATTTTGATTTACAAGCATAATTCAATATGAGGCGCGTTTTCGTTTTGATGTTTTTATTGTGTTTGCATTTGCCCGAAAGTGCGTAATTTATGTGCCTAAATGTGCAGAAAATTTTTTTTAACCAACTGCACAGAGTTCGGTTTTCCGTGTTCCATGTTCCATGTGGAAAGCGCCTCGAGCGTGAAAAGCTGCGGCTTTCTCGTTTCTGGGAGCGGAGCCGTGTTTTTGACGAGGGACAAAACCTTGAGGTGAAGTTTCAGTTTTTGGGTTCCTTGGGTCCCTTTACTTAAAATACTAATTGACAAAGGTGAAAGGACATATACAACACAGCGTTTTCCTGATAAACTCGCTGGCCTGGCACTTTATTTAATGGGAATCTATTCCTTTTGTTTGGGTCTCCCTTTGACATTTTCGGCCCTCTCAATTGACTGCGAGATGCCTTCTTTTCAGGTACAAGTACATACCGTTTTTTCATTTCGGGCTCTTTTGTTCGAAAATATTTCATTTCTTTAAACTGCTCTTATTTCTCGTATAATAAATTTATGGCCACCTCACCTGATCGTTTGCTCCTTTGTGGAAACACACACATACGTAGTAGAGAGTGGGCTGCTCTGTGGGATGTGAGCTGTTCGCTGTTCGCTGTGGGCGGTGGACGATGGGCGATGGGCGTGGTAGCCATAAATCATACAAGGCATCATCATATAGTTCATTGAACCCCCTGGCCATAAAGCAACTCAAAAATCTTCAACAGCTTTAAGTGTCTTACAATGTCTACCGTTAATATCGGCCCCCACTTACAAACACACTTACAGCCCACACACACTAGCACACACACAAATATACGGGCAGCGACACAAAAGCAGACAGTGTCGGTTATAATGTCTTCATTTATGGCATAAAATGTGGGACATTTTTTTGTACTCAGTTACGCACCAACACCGAAAAAGACACGGCGAGTGCTCAATATCTTGGCGGGCAGAAGAATTACAGTGAGTGCCAAAAGTCGCCTCACAACTTCCCTGCTCACCGAGCGGAAAATAATATCGTGCTATAAATTTTGCTCAGTTTTTCCTGTGCTTGCCACGCTCGATTCCAAGCCAAATTTTTCCGAGCTTAATTTTTGCTAGTCGATGGCTGCTGGATTTTCCCTGGGCGGCCATGTGATTCCACTGCTTCCACCGCCGACTGATGAAAGTTTAACGACCAAAGTTGACACGCTGCGGCGATTATTTAGAAAGTTAATGACTTATAACACACCCCCGAAAAAGTCACCGGAAATGAACAGCAGCGGACGAGGAAATCAGAGGGAGCGAGGGAAAGATGACCAGAAGGAGCCAGATTCACTGATTTAGTGACCAGTCTGAGAGTTGGTTTTAGTTGATTGGACTTTATTGAAAAATGAGTCGCCATTTCTTAAGCTCCTGAACAGAATCAAGGAAAAAATACGATAAATTACAGGTTAACTAGGGTTGGTCGATCCGGCCGTTGTGGTTCGAATGTAAATTTGGATTTCTTGTCAGTTGGGTTTGCTGGACATTTTTCAGGTTCTAAGCGCAGTTAAAGTATTATGGTAATAAATCATTTAATATTTTTTCCAATGCTCTTAATAATCCAATTTTTTTTATAGGTAAATGTAGTATAAGTATGTAGTATAAGTATAAGTATTTTATAAGTATGTAGTATTATTTGTATATTAATTGTCACAAAATGATATATTGTGTCACCGTCATTTTAGCCCATTTCCTTTAAAAGACTTTTTGTGTGATATCGTTGAGCAATGAAAAATGACTGCCGCATTTTCATTTCATTTTTGTATCAAACTACTAAGCCGTAAGTCTAGAAAAAGGGGCACCACCCATTTCTACACAAAGTGCAAGTATATACTAGTTACTTCGCAGAAACCTTCCCAAACTTCAGCCTTAATCGAAATCGGCTCAGCAAAACAATTTCCCAGCACCCATAAGTTCTGTCGGATCTCCAGCCACCTTTACCCGAAAAGCACCGTAAGTTCTGGGCGCTTATTTATAGTTAGTTTTCACTTCTTTTGGCGGCTGCACCTCCCACGTCCAACCTCTCACCTTCGAGCCTCCCACAGCCCGGCTGTCTGGCAGCCGCATAAATTGTATAATGTAATTTTCCAGCAACTGTCAGCCCCAGCCCTGTTCAGCCCACAAGTCCACAAAACTGTCAGGACGATGAGGACTGTCTGCCTATGCGAAATATATTTGTGTATATATCTGTCCCATATATGTATGTATTTATACAGGGATGTACGTATGTACGTTTGGGAGTCTCCGGCGACTGGCAGCCACCAACTTATGCAACAATTTCGGAGCGGAAATTGCTTTAGCACCTGCCTCCGCCGCCCCTCCCCCAAAAGGTGTACATTTTGGGGATATGTGTTATACCAAATATACGAGTATGTATGTACATATACATATGGGTGGCAAGTCTGCCATGTGGGTGTGTCTGGTTTGGCTTCGGCACGTTCGCCTTTTTGGCACATACTTCAATAGCAAGTTGAATTCCATTCGATTCGATTCGATTCGTGGCTCTCGTCTCGTCGTCACTCGTTTAGCTTGGCAACTTTTTTGGCTTAAAACCCATAGACACACGTACACTTTGACAGTTTGTCTGCCTGAATGAATTGAAGTTGGCCAGGGCGCCCGATTTGAGATTGGTGGCTCCCGGTAACCCCAAAAAACGTCGACGCTCTGGGTTTTACGGATTTTGAAATTTATTTGCCACCGAAATTGAGTCGAACCGAAAGAAGAAAGTTTTCCCTGAGCAAGAGTGTGTGTGGATCTGACAAAGTTATTCCTATAACTTGTTTCCTTTGTTCGAATTAAAGTGTAATTTGAATTTAAAATTTGCTGTGGTTACCGAAAGGTGCCAAGAATTTTCAGCTTCCCCAAAAAACAAACTTGTGGTTGGGCCCCACCATCTAGCCTTCCATAATTAATTTAAGTGTAGCATGTTTGTGGAAGGGGCAGTGCGGCAGCCTCATTCATCAGAGATTCATAGTTTTAACTTTAAATTAAGATGCCGATTTCCGGGAGGCTATGCCATAACAAAGGCCCAGAGGTTACTTGTTTATATTGGCCAGCAGTTGAGGATGGGGAGCGTGTTAATTTGCCAACTTTTGTAGCAGCCGGACAATGATGGGCGATGATGACGGAGCTGGATCTTGGGTAGCATCTGTGCCCGATGGCTCGTAATTGGAAGCCTGCCCCTGATTTCTTGAGGTGAGCGAAGAGCAACTTGATGTGCAAATTGCGGCAGACAGCGGGGATGCCATCTCCGTCTCACCCATCTCCATCCACTTTATACAAAACCTTTTGTGGCTTTGGCTGTGTTTGCCCCCAGTTATTAACTTGGCTCAGCTTCCTGGCTTGTCTAATGTGTCTGGCTTAATTGTTTGGAGTTGAGCTTTGAGTGAGAAAGGGTTAGCTTTGATTTGTAGTTGCATTAAACAAGGACCAAGTAGCCTACGGACTGCTTAAGTTTGATGTAAGGTATCGCGTACAACGTGTCGTATGAGCAACCAATCTTACCGAGAACATTTTCTCAGCAGGAGTCACTGTCATATTAGCAGCAGATTCTGTCGCTGCTCGTATCTCTGGCATTTAATCTTACCAGGCATTCCCTGAACCCAAATTACCCAACACTTCCTTTCACTTAGACACTCGGTTTCCAACCGACACACACGAACTTGGCTAAATTGATACATTAACTACCTTGATCCGGCTATTATCTGGCTGCAACACCCCTGCCCACTGCTCCCCGACTACCCTGATAGCCTCCTGGAAACTATTCTCAAAATGTTGAGAATGTTCGCCATGTAAATGTAAATCACTTCCTCTCGACTGTGGGCTCCATTCTACAGCCTGGCGTCTCCTATCTGCTGTCTCCTTTCTTCGCTCTTGGCATCCAAAGTGGTTGCATCCCAGTGGCAAGTGCGACTGCCAACATGGTGATAAATCATCAACTGCTTAAGCGCTGTCTCCCCGCTGCCCAGAACTCCTTGGTTCACCTGCTTGTGGATTCTTGCAGCTGCAGCTCACGTTCCAGCGCTTTAAGGCATTTAGCTGGATGACATATTTTAAATGCCCTGCCAGCCCAAACAACACAAATCAAAAGGAGCTGGAGGAGGTGGAGTAGCTGGAGCAGCAGGACGACAACAAGCCGGAGCAGAAGCAGAAGCAGGAGCAGCAGCAGGAGCAGCAGCAGGAGCAGCAACAGGAGCAGCAGCAGGAGCTGCAACTGCGTCTGTGTTTGCGCATAGATCATAATCATTCATAATCAGCGTGCACATAAATAACAAATTAAAAGCGCTTCACTAATTTTAAATATGCTCGAACATAATCAGCTTACAGTGAGCCACGAGGATGCGACTTGGGACGAGGATGAGCGGCATCAGGAGCAGCAGCGCAGGATTCAGATGGGAAGGGGGATGGGGGTGAAATGAGGATGGGGCTGTTGATGATGCTTTCGACACTGTTGATGATGCCGCTGCTCCTGCTGCCAGTCAAGATAGCAATGACAACCTAACGAGCTGCTCCCTGTGTGTCTGTGTTTGCCAAAGTCTGCGCGTGAGTTTGTGCGAGAAATTTAGATGCTCTTCAAAAAATAACAAAAAATAATATAATGAATGGCGCACAACGTTTGGCTCCAACTTTAAATGGGTCAAATTCAATTGAATCATCACAAAAATCATTTTTTTTTTTGGTTGGGAGCCACAAGTATTTGCATTTATAACAAACACGTGTGTAATCAATAAAGCGAATTACCTATCAAGTCAAAGCTAATAAAGCCAACTGTAAATGTTAGAATAAAACAGAGTTCAAAATAATTTGAATATTTTAAAATTGTGTAACAAAATATTTTCAATCATTGTTTTTCAATTTCAAAACCATAAAATACATATTTTTTCCTAATATCTAACTATCTATGAAGCGATATTAATTGTCCTACCTAGTTTATTTTATATTAAAAGCGTATCCATAATTTCGTATACGTGCAAATGATTCTTCTAGATTCCTATTTTATTCCCTTATTTTTTGACTGGCTTTTACTTCATTTAAAACGCATTTATAACGCCGGTCGGCAAAAAAGAAACTCATCAGTCGACGGAGAGCACACACCCGTACACAAAGAGTCCGATACACACGCACACGCTAATGCAGAGCTCATATATGTATACAAATTTTCTTTTTAGCTTTTCATGTTTGTGCTCCGGGTACTCTGGGTCCGCCCAGAAACGAGACCGCCCCTTACCTCGCCTCTCCTTTCACCTTCCACCCCGTACCGCCTTTGTGGCGCCTGCTTCACTTACTTTGCCCATACAATTTTTCTTACAATATTCTTTCATTTTCCGTTGTCCCTGCTCCTGTTTTCCTTTTTTCGTGGCTGCTCATGTTTCCCGCTGTAACATTTTCGTGATACTCACCATCTCTCGTTTTTCTCCTCTTCTCTGGCAGATTGTGCGACCGGTGAACGCGTTCCTCATTGTTGATGTACAAAATGATTTTATAAGTGGTTCCTTGGATATAAGTAATTGCAGTGCACAGCAGCAAGGACACGAGGTGAGCTCCGGAGTCACAAATGGTTGGGTGTGGGCGGGGTTTTCGGGTGGTTAATGTGGCAGCTACCTGGCCAGCAGCTAAGCCCCGACAGGTGCGGTAAGCGGTGACGACGGAAGGACATAAAAAAGTAAAGCGTAACAAGAAATGAAAATGAAGGGCCCGGCCCGGGCCGGGTTCGAGCCAAAGTCATTGCCGCTCTAGATGATGGGGATAAGCTGGTCCTGGGGGGTTGGGCGCTCTGCATGTCAGACCTCAATACCAGATACTTTCAGGGATAAGAAGAAGCGAGACGAGGAGAGAGACAGCGAGAGAGAGAGAACGAGTGGGGGAGTGCAGAGGCGGAAGCGGATATGCTTTACTTAAGTCGCTTCCGCGCTGCGACACACGCCGGAAGTCGTCGAGATCTCTCGTTCCTGCTCGCTCTCGCATTCACTGCCCCGCAATGCCACTCCAACGCCCACTCCATTTCCATTTCCATCTGGCAACTGACATGGCTCTGTGGCTGGTACATGAAAATTTGTCAAAATTAATAACACGCACTTCCGTCTCGTCGCTTTATGGACTCCGCCCGGCTCTCAAGTTGACTTTGTGTGGAAAGTGCCACCGATTCCCAACCAGCTTCTTATCCCAACTTCACCTTCACTGCAGATACTGGAGCCCATCAACAAGCTGCTGGATACGGTGGACTTTGATGCCGTATTCTACTCATTGGACTGGCATCCCAGCGATCACGTTTCATTTATTGATAATGTCAAAATGCGCCCCATGGACGAGTCCTCCTCGGTAAGACGTCGATGGTAATTGAACGGAAGTGTCGGACACTTAACAGACATCCGCTTTGTACATCTCCCCCCGCTCCTTAGTTGGACTCGGATTCCGCCAAGGTGTTTGACACGGTCATTTTCGCAGGACCGCCGCCGATGAAGCAGCGCCTGTGGCCACGTCACTGTGTCCAGGACTCGTGGGGAGCCGAGCTGCACAAGGACCTTAAGGTGGTGGAGCACGGCATAAAGGTGTACAAGGGCACCAATCCCGAGGTGGACTCGTACTCGGTGTTCTGGGACAATAAGAAGCTATCGGACACCACTCTGAATGCCCAGCTGAAGATGAAGGGCGCCACGGATATCTATGTGTGCGGATTGGCCTATGACGTTTGTGTTGGCGCCACAGCCGTCGACGCTTTGTCCGCCGGATACAGGACCATCCTCATCGACGACTGCTGCCGGGGTACGGATGTCCACGACATCGAGCACACCAAGGAGAAGGTGAACACCAGCGATGGCGTTATAGTCCACACTAATCAGGTTAGCTCTTACGCGGTGTCCACCGCGCAATCCACCGCTTTTCAAACCGATAACTAACAATGAATATTTTCCAATTCATAATATATGTCTTTTTATTCTAGGTCAAGGCAATGGCCGAGGGTAGGGATCGTCGTCCTGAACTGGGCTACAAACTGGCCATGGAGCTAAAAAGCCCCGATTCGGTTCTTTCACAGCGCAATGGCTTCAGGCCCTCATACTAAATCCGAGAGGCAACTAAATCACGCTAGGCTTATTTTCATGGATATAAAAAGACAAAAGGCTTTTGTGTAGTCGACGGTTAGAGCGTTTCGATTAGATTAGTTTAGAACACCTGTGAAGTGCCTCTGCAGTTTGGCTAGCTTTTGCTAAAAAATTCTATAAATGGTAACACCTTTTTAAGCCTGTTATCCATGTGGATTTTACATGACATTACAGTACTTACAACAATCGAAAACGAAAAGTGCAAAGTTCTTGCCTAAAGAGATAATGAGGTAAAGAAAATGTTTAAGTATTACCGAGCTCTCTCTATAACCCAAGCACCTTAAAATACAATTCCAAGAGCAACGAAGTACTAAGGGATCTTAATGTTGTGCGCTGCACCTGTTTGATTAAATTGATATTATATACAACCAACAAAAATATAAGTAGAACAAAATTATTTATTTTAAAACAAAATAGAACAACTGCTTCAGTGAGAAATATTGTATGTACTTAAAAATGTTAAAATAAAAGAATGCAAGTGTGGAAGTCAAATTGAAATGATAATATTCAATAAAGGGGCGAATGAAGTAAAAACATAACTTGCGTAGAGATTGGTGTGACAATAGCAATACTTAAAAAATTGCGTATATATCATTTAGTAATTTATTTTTTATGGGGCGATTCACACGCTCCAGTTTGTCGAATATCTGTCAAATCAGTGTCCAATCGAAGCCATGTTCAGATCCAGGGAAGCCATAGAAATACGGTTTACTTATCCCCACTTTGTCCACTCTCCCTGACGAATGAATATATGCGTGTTTTCTTTAAGCGAATTTCAAGTTGAAAGGCAAAAACTTCAAAACAAACCGTATAAATGTCTTGGCCGAAAGTGTGGCACAGACTGTTAAACGTTTTTTCTAGCATGTGTTTTTCTGCTTTTATTTTCGAGCTCAGGAGCAGCATGAGCAAAACTGAAATAACAATCCATGCAGCGTTTAAGGAAACTTTTCTGTTTTCTGTTTTATGTGTCTGTGCTTTTTTCCTTGCCTGCCTTCCTTGCGCTGCCCGAGGTTTTTGTTTTTGACCAATTTTTGGTGTTTTTGTTAAAGGCAAAGAATGAGCTGGAGAAAGTTCTCGCCTGTTACTCTTCGAGCAAGCGACTAAAACCAACTTTAAATTTATTAACACCCGGCCACTAAGCAGAAGCAAAGTGGGCGTGGCACATTGTGTGCCCATTGTAAAGTGCAAACTTTTTATTTTTCACATTTCAGCATATTTTTCCATTTGCCAAATGGGCGAGTCAGTACGAGAGTCCGAGTCTGGCCAAGTTTTATGGTAAGTACTCCCCCCAGAATCCAGAATTTCGCCGACCCGTGTGGTGTCCCTTCTAAGCACTGGCTTTAGGTCTTTTATTTGGATCGGGAACAGAGCCTCAAATCGTTTACCTTTTGTGGCGTCGTCTGCCGTAGACAATGAACTTTAGCTCCGGCTCCAGTTCCCAGATCTAGCAGAAGACTCAGAGCCCTACCGAAAAAAACACACACATACATTTCCATAAAATCACAAATTATAAGTTATAATATTCAATTTTAGACTTGCAATCTTATAGAAGAATTCAAAAATATATTTGAAAAATAAGAATGTAAGTTATTTAATTTACCCCTTTAACCAAAATCCCTTAGTTTTGTAATATAATTTTTAAAATATTAGTTTCTTGTTCCTTTAAAGAACTCCAGCCAGATAAATGGAGTTCATGTTTGAGGGGCTTACTTGGTGCTTTGTTAAAGGGCGAACCACCGTAATGTAATTTTTTCCCTGTGCACCAAACTTTTGTTGTCATGCCCTGTTGTTGAGGGAACTGTTGTAGCTGGCGGTGGCGATGGAAATGGAAATGGCTATGGCGCTGGTGGCGGTGGTGAAGGTGGTGTTGGTGGTGGTATGGTGTGGAGGTGGTAGCGGCATCTCTTGGGGTCATGCCTCTGAAATCCACACGCTGCCAGCTGTCAGCGGCACTGGAAAATGTTCCACTCACACAGCTGCACCACAGGCAGGCACACACGCATACTGACGCGAGGATGCGAGGATACGAGGATAGCAGGAGTAAAAAAACCAAGAATCGCTGATGAAAATAGCTTGCAAGTGGTTTCTGTTTCTGTGTCTCTGGCTCTGGCTCTGACTCTGCCAGCCCTTTTGCCATGTAATGGTCTCTCGTTTTGCTTGTAAAACTTTTGGATTATTGTCAGGCACACATAGGCAGCAACTCACACACACACATACACACACACACACATGCACACGTGGGCTGGCCATTTGCCAAGAGGCCGGGACTTGGACTCGGACTGGGGACTTTGGACTAAGGACTACGAACCACGGACAACGGACAACGGACTGAGGAATACGGGCACGGACATGAGCGCTTCGTTCGCGTTTTGCTCTTAACAGGATATTCTCGCATATTTTTCTCAACCGGTTCTCTTGTGCTCTCACTCTACATATATACCCATCCATCTATCCGGCGCTGCTGCTGCGTAGGCGTCGCCATTTTGTCCATGACCTGGAACTGCAAATTCAACTGTGCGTGTGTGTGTGAGCCAAATGCAGATGAAGCCGGTAAACTCGAAAGCTGGAAGCTGGAGAGAATTCCCATCTGCCGTTCGCCGTCTGCTGGCGACTGCTTGACTTGTAGCTTGTTCAGGGGCGCTAAGCTCGAAGTTCGTGGCAGGAAAGGGGCGCTTAAACCACTATGTTGCGCCCCAGATCTTAATCGGTTCGACAGAGTTACCCCGGGAAAACAAACTGACAACGACGTGCCCCAAGGAAAGCTGCCAAAAGAAGTAATGTCAAATATTATCCTAGAGCCAATATACAATATAGAGCCATTACAATATAACATTTTAAAGAATACATATATACATATGTGAGAGGAGGAGAAGCTTTTATAAGTTTTATCATTGTATTCGATTTTTTTATATTTCTGTGGTAAAAAATATTTAAGATTATCGTCAAGCTTACTTGTAAGTCGGAACAAAAATTAATAAGCAGTTTAATTTATTTTTATTTTTGTATTATTCATACGGTCATACACAACCTTTGCTGCGGCGGATCGGCAAACTCTGGCTATCAGCTGGCAGTAAAGTACATTACTGTTGGTTTTGTCCCCAAATTGAGAAGCTGTCTTCACGAAAATGCAGCGCTCAGAACAACAAAATCAGCTGGCACAATAACTACAAAGGCGATAACAACTAAAACAACAAACTGCTGGCTTAACTGGCGGAGGCTGTCTGCTACCATTTTCGGGGGCGGAGTGGCAAATTAGTTTTTCAGTTTGGGGCTGCCAGCGAAAACCTTATTGAAATTATAATTTATTTATTAGCGGCAGCAGCCGTTGGATGAAGGGTGTGGAGCCGTAAATAAACTGAAAATGTCAAACCAATTTGCTGCGGAAAATTTCGTTCGCTGATTAGATTGGATGCCATGGCCAAAAGTTTTAATTATGAATAAAAATGTTCGTGCACTCTTGGCTGGCGAAACGAGTTGTAATTAAATTTTTGCGCAGGTGAACGAAGTTGTTGCAGGGCGAACGGGGAAATATCTTATTGTTTTTGTTTGTGGGGTTTTCATAACTGATTTAGTGAGAAATATATTGGATCCGAAGGTGAAGTGTAGCCCAAGTTGCAGTTGAGCTGGGTGGCAAAACTTTTAAGCGCCGTTGAACGGGTCGTATGCGCAATGTTCTTCCGCCTTGGATGAAGGAGGGAAATGCATACAGGAAGTTGTTGCTCCGGCAGCCTCGGCCACTTCTTCGTCATGTTAATTCTAATGCAGCCAAATGAGTTTGCCATGCTGGCTGACTGACTGAGATAGAAAGTTTTGAGCTCCGCATGTGCACTTGTGCAGGATGTGATTATGAGCTTTTCGCATTCCAAATATGTGTGTCACCCTCACTTTCACCCTCGCCCTCACCCTCATAGTTATCCATCCCATCAGCAATCCCTTTTTCTTGGCAAGTGTGTGGCAATAAAATGCTTTACTGATTTGCAAAGTTTTGTCATTAAGCACACTTGCTGCCGCCGCCATCACTTTGCCCTGATTACAGTTTAGAATTTCACAAATATTTGCCAGCCAACGTTTCATCTTTCTGTACGTCCGTATTTTTGTATGTCTGTCTGTCAGTTTGGTTATTTAATTGCTGGCTGTTTGTTGGCTTACTTGATTATTTGCCATGCATGATAGCGTGTTAAAATTGATCGACAGATTTGTTGGCGAAACTCTAAAATGTATTCAATAATGCCGCTTTTTTAAGTGGCACTAAAATCAATCAGCCAAAAAATAATTTAATTACCAGCTGGGAGAAATGACTAAATGAAACCTCCAATTTGTTTTGGCTATATATATGTATTTATATATATATAATCAGGACTCCAAAGCCAGTTGCTATAAAAATGAAAGTCAAACTCCGAAAAATGTGCGTGCTTCTTTGGCAATCAGCCATTACTCGCGGCGAGTTGCGGATAAAAAATGTCGTGCTGGTCGGTCATAAATACCCTCTACAATCGGTCCCTTGGGGCACATGCGTCGTATACGTGATATTTTTTAATTACATTCAAAACGCTTTGTGCTGCGTGCGGAAAATTCGCTTTTAATTGCCCCAGCAACAAACGCTTGCGACTGCTGGCCCCAAAAGACGGGCCGAAAATTCAATTGGAAAGCGTACCCAATGCACAGGAACTGGAACCTAAAACTTTAACCCTGCAACACAGATGGAAAGTATCCTTAGGAAATAAAAATTTAATTAATGCCACCACTAAAAACCAGAAAAACCATAACTCGCTGGGGAACGGAATGGGAGTGAAAATTCTAAACTAATATAGAAAATATTTTGAATTTGCAGCAAAACTTTTTCCTCCAGCTGCGACCATCTGCAGCGGATGTGAAAAGGAGGTGATGTGCGCACGACAGAGAGAGGGGATGTGGCAAAGAGCAGATAGCAGATAGCTAGTGTCTGGAGGATATTTGTACACATGTGAACTTGGCATAGCAGTGTTTAAATGTCACATGTCATTAATATTTAAGGATACGAGTATTTAGAAATCATCATCTCAGCTTGAGCACCATTGTGATTCCGTCTGCTCATCGTAGCATTTAGTGGTTCATTAAAGCCTAAATACCAATGGCTTTAAGCTGGTTTTTGGAACAGATTTTCCTATATGGCTAAGGTCAGACCGCACTATTCAATTAAACTGACTGCCGAGTCAAATTTGCGGCCTTAAAGCACAAATTGAACGAAATTAGCGCCCAAAGCGTATGGAGTGGCGGGAGACAAATGAAAAGGCATTTAAAATGTCAACACGACCGCAACATCGTGTGCGAAATGGTCAAAAAGGTATGCTAGTGTGTGCCAGCGTGCATGTGCAGAGGGATAGGTACGGCTGTATGGGTGACAACTGCCTGTGTGTGCGGATTCTCCAACAGCAACAACGACTTTTGCGGTTGCACAAAAGTAAACCAAAGTGACATAGAGTCAAAGGTGAGGGCCAAACTGGTTTTTTGGGGCTGGGGTCCGGAACGCTTAAATGCTTGACCACGAAAAGGCCATTAGAAAATGGTCGCATGTATGGGTATGGGTATGGGTGTGTGTGCGTGTGTGAGTCCCGGGGTCCAAAAGTCATCTCGGGTGACAGTTGGAAATTAGGTAGAGGCCAACCAGAAAGACAAAAAAATAATCCAGAAATGAAACCGCAAAACGTTTGCCAACACGTGTAAGCCTTTGCAAGTTTTTCTGCTAAGGCTGAATGCTCAAGGTGTGTGTTTGTGTAATTATATCTATATCTGTATCTGAATCTGAAACTGTATGTGAGTCTGTAGAGAGGATGGACCTCTTCCCACAGGGTTGATAGCGAGTCCTTCAACATCACACACATCAACTCGTTAAACTTTAATTCAAAAACTTTAATATTTTCTGAAAACTCTTTCCCACTTTCCCTTGAAAAGGGATATTTTTAATCGCAAACGCCTCAGGGAATGTAGTACGGCTCTTAGGTCATTTTGTTTCCACTTTTCCAGAACACCGTCATATGAAACATAAATATTTTATATTATTTTAATTCCTCTTTCACTTTGCTTGTGAAATGTTGCTGGACTAAATACAATTAAAATAATAGTAAGCTAAAACTTTTTCCATTTTAAAACATAAAAAAATAAATATGGAAAGAAAATGAAAGAAGTATGTACTATATTTAAATTGTGATCTTATTATACTATATTTGAACTAAAGCAAATTCTACAAAACGTTGCCACGCTTAGGTCTTGTTAATTTTTCATGAAGCTGCCTTAAGGCAAACTCTCATCCACTGACAAATGAAATGTATTTGGGCAGTGCCGACCCGAAAATCCCACAAAGTCACGCTCTGATTCCCACCTCTAACGACAATGCACACACCTGGGTATCTGGATATTTGGATTCCTGTGTCTAGGTTCACGACTATAATCTCCTGCCGCATTGCCGTTGAATGTGTAATAAAGCACATGACTTCGGTCTTTTATGGTTTGGTCGTGGAGAATTTGGCCGCAGCTCACCTTGAACCCGAGTAACAATGACCAAAGTAAACCCAGATTGTCCGTTGACGTGGATGTCGTGTTTGCTTCGCCATGCTCCTTGCTCGGCCACAAGGACAACAATGTGCAACAATTAAATGTCAAACAGGAGCTTTTGATGGACGCTTAAAATCACTGCATCTGTCAGCTGACACTGAAGCCGGCTTCGTTTTGCGGCAACCGCCGAGCGGAGGCGGTCGGAAATCTGGGGCGGATGGGGCACTGGGTGTTTCTGGTGCTTTGGGGGAGAAGTACAAGTCACGGAACGGTTATACAGGCACTGGCACATTTAGGATCACACAAAAGCAGCCACACATGATGGCGGAGCAGGTGCTCATAGCGTTTAAAATGTACACCCATAAACAAAAGTGCAAACAAAGCCATAAACAAGAGGAGGACTGCAGAGCAGGTGGCAGTGGGGATGGCGATGCTGATGGAGCTGGTGGTGGAGGCCAAACTTTTACCCCACCCATTTGCAGGGTCCTTTTGCCAGGACCCGCCGATGTCGTTCGTTAGTTTTTCCTGCCTGCCAGTTTGCAACGGACACTGATTTAGCACGTGGCCGAGAGTAATTTTATTTCAAGTTTATTTTGCAAATTTGATTTGGGGTATATTGAGGTAAATGATAAAGATCTTCAGTTGAAGGTGAAGCCGAAATTATTAAGTTTAGAGTAACGAACGAAACATTGAATCGTAATTCAGCAAATGGTTTAAATAATATAGAATTTTATTTTAATTTTCAGAAAGTATTTGGTTTTCCCAAAAATTATTTTAATTTTAAATTTTTTGGCTTATGTAGAAAAAATTGAGAGAAGTAATTTACTAGTTCTGGTAGCAAGAGGACACTGTGCTCGTAAACATCGCTGGCAGCCAGCGAACGACATTGAATGTCTGGGCTGACAGCCCCACCCCCTTTGGCCCAGTCTCTGTCCACTCCCCTACGCTCACTCACCCCTCCTTGTCGCGCCACTGCACTTCCTTCCGCTCGCTGGTCGCCGCTATTTGTGCTCCGCTCCGCTCACAGTTTGTTAGCTTTTCTTTGTAACGGGCTTCTGTTGCCGGTTCGCAGGGCTTCAGCGACCATGGGTTTCACGGGAGTTGCTGGGGGATATTGAAGAAGGGGTTCCAAGAGCAGTAGATGTCCTCCAGGATCCCCAAGCTGGTGCTGGTGCTGGAGCTGAAGCTGGAGCAACCGAAGGCAAAGGGCCTGTCAGCGTTTTCTGTGCTGCGCTTTGTTTTTAATGCATGTACGTGGTGGCATCGTTTATTATTATTTTTTGTGTTGCCAGCATAGGGACCGAAGGACATCCCTGCATGCCACAGTATGCGTGTGTGTGTGTGTGCTGGTGTGTGTGCGCATATATAACCCATGGGTCCATGTCACGCACACATTAGAAGGTAAACACGCGTTTCGCCACACGATGCATAAACATTTGGACATTCCATTCGCCCCAGCCATTTTCCCAGCCAAGGCGAAAGGACCTGCGTGTGTGGCATCGTTGGGTTACAAACCAAATTAAATTTTTACATCAACATTTGCGCTTCATTAGAGATGGGAAAAGTGGCAGGAGGGTGTCGGAGGATTTGTGTGGGACAAAGCCAAGTGTTGCTCGTCGAGTGCCCCGTGCGAATGGATTGGCAACGGAATGGGAACATGGACGGGGATGGGTATGGGGATTGGGATTTGGCTAAGCAGTCCCGGCCAGCAGACAAATGAGTTGCGAGTATTATTGGTGGGGAAAATGGCAAAGCAAACTCACTAAATTAGCCCAGGGCCTTCCGGCGGGGAATGGGATGGACTCACGGATGGTGCACGGCCAAAGGATGCTGGCCAGACAGAATGTTAAACTTATCGCAGGCATAACGATTCAATTGATGGACCAGTGGAACTGATAGTAGGCCAGATAATTGGATAGAGTTGGACGTGGATGTGAGTGATGGCAGCGATGAGAATAGTCCACGACTTTAATTTTTCGTGAACCAAATTGTTTAACGGTGTCATTACAAGTTTAAAAGGTAAGGAATGTATATAATTTTACTTTCTATGTACAAATCGTAATAAAAAGTGAATAAAAACGATTTGAAAGATGCTCATACAAAATGTCACACCATCTAATTTACAACATCTACTTAGACATAACTAAAAATTTAGGATCGTCGGGTCCGGAATACTAATTTAACTTCATTAATCCATTGTAATAAATTGCCTACGAAATGATACATTCAATACAAGATATGGTTTGCAATATGAGTGGTATGTCCTCCAAGCGAACTGGCTGTTTTGACATAGGAAGTCTCCAATCCAAAGGACCTTCACTCGGCGTAGTATTCGGCATCCTGAAGGCTCTTTATCTGGACCGTTGACATGCAGCAGATCTTTCGTTTGTTGATACACGTGGTGCGAACGCGACTGCGGAACCTTTCCTCGCAGTTCCACGATTCCCGGCAGGATCCGCCTTTGAGGTAACAGCTCTCCAGATCTGCAAGAAGTAAGGGGTAAGGGGTCACAATATCGGAATAAGCTAGCAGCACGCTGGAGACGGAGACCCAAACTTACGAATCTGTTTCGGGTGAATAATGGTGTAATATCCGCAAGCAGCTAGGACGAGTACGATTAAAACAAGCAGGATCAAAAGACATGGCCACTGACTATGCATCTTCAAAAGGACCAAGAACGCAGCATGAGGCCCCTAACCGCGTGTCCCTCAATTACTTTGTAGTGTGCGGCAGCAATTGTGTTCCAAATATTCAAATATACTTCCAAATTGAAAGCTATCTCATTGCCTTTGGGAACGAAGGAAGTGAATGGAGCGGCCTCGGAAAAAGCCCGTCGACAATTATGCTCTGGAGTGCCCCGCCCCAACTAAGTGAGTAAGTAAATTATTATGATAATGCGCTTTTCGAGAGCGAAGTGCAGTCTATGGGCAATGTTAAATTGAAACTTCTTAATTAAAAACTTGCTGCATAAAAACTGGCAGCAGCAAATCGAGGAAAGCTGCACTGCTGGAAAAGTTTCCTGACTGCGAAGAGTAGCTGCAAAATAATTAGCTGGGAAATCGACCTTTTGAATCATCTCACATTTTTAATGTGTATAACAGCATAAATTAAAATATAAAATAAAAATATGTGACCTATGTTCGACCAACAAATGCAATTCTAATCTTAAAGTTGCCACGCCTGAAAGTTGCTGAGAGAGGTCAAGTATAAATTATCTCTTATAATCGCATAACTTGTATTTAGATGGCGCTAACCCCCATTTTTAGTTTGAAGTGTAAGGGGTGGCAAGGACGGGTCCTCGGGACACCTCGCTGCCTGCAAATCAGTGTGAAGCAAAATAAACCGCTTAAGGACTTGCGACTTGGCTGCGCGTTGGAAATAACAAGAAATCTGCCCTCCAGCAAGAGTCTGCTGATGCTGCGGAGGCTGCAGGTTGGGCGATGGGTCTCGGAAGAGTGGGAATAGAGGGAAAGCGGGAAAAGCGGGAAAAGGGGCACCGGCGGAAGTGGCGGGCGGATGTGCTTGGTCAGGCCATTGGACCATTGGCTGGCCGCAGCGGCCAGTTAGGTAGAAAGCTACAGCAGTCAGGAGCTACAGTGGGAAAAAATTCAATTAAAAGCAACAGCACGTAACTGAAACTTTTCTTTTTCGCTCTCGTTTTTCCAAGTTTTGTATCTTTTCACCGTCACCCTCTATATGTGTATGTGTGTGTGTTTTACTTGTTCGTGGGGAAAAAAGGAAAGGAATTGCTTGGGGCCCAAAGAGCCTTAGCACTTTGAGTTATAAGTTGGTGCCAGCTGTCAGTTCTCCCTGCGTTAAAACTTGCATGTCGACTCCTCCTCTTTATTCTGTCATCCTACGAAGTTGCAGCTGAAAATTGAAGAAATCGGTTTTGTGGCTGGTCAATGGCGGAGTCAAAGTCAAATAGAGTGAAAAAGGAGAAAAGGGACTTTAGTTGAAATGAAGACTGTGACTGTGACATGGCTGCGTCAACTGAAATAATATAATGTATTCCCATTTAATCAAGTTATCCACTTGCCATGCCGGTTCCACCACCACTTTCAGCCTAATGCAGCGCCGCTTCGCACATTACGTATTCGCCGTGAGGCCTACCCTGCGAATGACGTCACTAGAATCAGGTCAAATAGGGCGGCTTTTCGGAAGGGGGCGGGGGGTCTGGAGGCTGGGGCATACAAATTATGTTGGAGCAGCAAAATGGCAACTCACTGTGGAATATTTTCGGCTGGCTTGCTCTCTCTTTTGCACTCTCTCGATAGCCCGAATGCCCGATAGGCCCTCTCTCTCTGGCAAACTCACCTTGAGCTTGAGCTCCTTGGGTCGTTTTTCTATGGGTGTGCTACTTAATGGCCATTCATTCGCCAGCCAACACTACAGCCTAGGAATCACCCAGCAACCCCCTGGAAAGTTCATTTTCGTTTTTGACATTTTTCAGTTTTTGTTTGCCTTATTTTCATTTTCAGCAGTTCGTTTCGTTTGGTTTCGTTTCGTGCCCTGCTGTTTAGCTGTGTGTTTTTGCGGGGTAAATTAAATTCAGATTATGCGGCTGGCAGAGGCTCTTAACTAGATGAAATGAGATGGGGACGAATGGGGCTGGGTGACTGGCATTTATTTTCCATATATTGATTGCTTTTTAATGGATATTTTGCTTTGCTCGCTCAAAGGCATAAGGTGGAACTGTCCGGTGTTATCCAGGCTCTCCCTCAAAGATCCCATTCCCATTCTGGGCCAGCTTCCACTTTCAGGGAGCATTAATTTTATTTACATAGTTAAATGGTTCAATTGTTTGGCTGTTGATTTAGTGCTGGAATTTCAGACAGAGAAATTAATTGTTTGATTTGTGGCGGCCGCGTTCGTTTTCCCAGTGTGCCGAGTTCCATATATTTTATTTTCCCCTATTTTATTATTTTTTTTTTTTGGCCAAGCCTGCCATCTATATAGGTCACTTTTTCCCGACGGTCTTTCGCTGACTGTGTCCCTAGTGATTTACAGTTTTATTTGCACAGTTTATAAATAAAACTGTCAAGTGAGAGACGCCGTTCACTGACGTTGGCAGCTGCTCATCTAATGGCATTTCCCATGCCTGTTTAAAGTCACCACCCACATCGCCACCCCACCGCAGCCATTTGTTATGCTGCAGGGAGTTCGGGATCCCTCTACCCGGTTCTACCCTCCCTATGCCCTCCGATTTCAGTCCAGTCCGTCAGTCACTAGTCTAGTCAATCAGTTGGAACGTCAATCAAGCAGGAGCCAAAGTTACTGCGCTGAGCTCGGCACAGCAGGTAACTAGCTGGAAGTAACTGGCAACCGGCACAGAAAGCGAAACAAAGCAAAACTATCGGGCGGAAAACATTTCCCGGGCAACACTTTAAGCCAGCAGTCTTTATTTTGTTAACATGTCGTAACATTTAACATTTGATTTCTGCACTGGGCAAAACACTAGGAAAATTTGTAGAGAACGTATGCCACATCCAGATGATTGCTCTCTAATTATAATTATATGTCAGCAAATGTAACACACACCAAAAGGTGATTTTCTCGACTATCATATACCTGTTACTCAGTTGGTGGAAGTGCGAGGATATAAGTATGAATGATTAATATCAATCTTCTAGAGAAAATGCTGTCCTAAGATCCTGTTTGGAAAACTAGGGAAACATTAGGTATTCTTCTTACTTCAGGAATAATTTGATATCTGGTGGCTTTATATCATGGCGAGGAAATATGACTTTTTAAATTATTTTCTTATACATTTTTGGATTCATTCCTTTAAAAAAGGTGCAAGCCCTACTGCTTGCACATAAGATTGTACCATAATTTTACATGCGATAAACTTGTATTTTTAAAGCCTGCACTTATAGAGGTCCTATGCCTTTCTACAAAGTAGGGATTATATTTTCCCCTGCGCAGCATATCCCTTCTGGCCTGCAGGGTATAACAATAACAAATCCATATACACACAAGCAGCATACAAAAATTCACCACGCTCTGCTCTTTGGGGCAACAACTCTTTGACGCTGCTTTTGCTTGCCTGCTGCTGCTTTTTGGCTGCTGCTTTTCTGCTTCTGCTTAGCTGCTTTCTCTTCTGGCCAAATGAGCGGGCCAGCCTCTTCTCTCTCCCCGTCTCTCTCACGCATAGACTGGCAACAAGAGTGGTGATGGTAGTGGCAGTGGTAGTGGTAGCAAAGGCAAACGGCAAAAGGCGGCTTTCATCTTTTTTTAGCACACGCGCCCAAGTTGCCTGCTGCGTGGCCCAAAAGTTCGTACCGCATTCCGCATTTCGCATCCCGCATTTCGGTTCCCCTTGGTCGCCTGTCGACTGTCAAATCAATTTGTCAGAAATCACTGACAGCTGCTTACAGCCAAAACACACACACACCGCCACTCTCGCACTCACACACATGCTGGCAAGGACATGGTCGGCCATCGGAATCGTCGTTCGCCTGCTGAAGAGTTGTCATGCCACCAGCAACAAGGACCAAAGGCGAGTCACAGACCCACAGTTCGGATTTTCGAATTTGCGATACCCAATACTATGTTTGATGTGCAGTCCAAATAATGTGGAATTACGCAATTAAATTACTGATGCATTCATAAACTACTTAGCTCTTATTATTTGGCTTGTTTGTCAATTCAGGCGCCTGTAAATTATTGCCGTTCAACTTAAGAATTGAAGATGAAATCTAGGTACATAAACTCGCCTTCTAGCAAACAAAACTGCGCCTTCTTTTGAAAACCTGTTTTCTCCAGAACATTACCACATGTGATTTCAGAATGCGAAAAACAATCACATGGTATGCATACCCCGAGTGCTCCACGGGTAACGGGTATAAAAATAACGACAAGATCCAAACATGAATTGATAATAGAATGGGGCCGTGGCATAGAGGGAAAAAATTGCCTTGGGTGTAAATTATTGCGCATATTTTCATTTCTTTTCAAATTGCTGTGCAGATTGCCAGCATTTGAAAATTGTCTACGGCATCCTCCGAACGCTTTTGACATTTACAACTCATTTTTGTTGTTGTTCTGGCGTTTTACACCCGACTCAACCTAAAACCAAAAACAGGAGCAGAAAAAAATGAAGAAATCTCAACGCAAGAAAGTTTTCAAGTTCGAGTCTGACAGACAAGCGGCTTTTGTTTGCATGCCACACACACTCACATCAGCCGACGGTTGGAAGTTGTGCGCTGCGAGGCGTATACGTAATTTAACAGACAATGCCAAAGCGAAGACGAGAGTCCAATGCGAAGGAAAGGCGCTTCAACAAACAAAACAACGGAAAAAAGGTGGATAAAAAAACAGAAAAGGTCTTTGACTGAGGCGATTCGAGATGCCCTAGCTTAAGGAAGGGCTCTAATAGTTTTGGCATAAAGCTAATGGGTATTATTAAAGGATAAGGAAATACTTTAGCCCCTAAGTTTGAAAGGCATTTCAAAAGTAATTGCGATAATACCATTACTGATAGTTAAATATATATAGAACTGAAGGCGCTCGAAACTAATTATATAGATAATCCTCGTAAGCAAACCAATATTAATAGGTAGAGGAAATATGAAATCTCATAGAGATAACGAAATTTCAAACTAAGTATTATTTTTTAAATTCCATCGGAAGCATGAGGATATCGGGTTGATTATGCAAAGCCTAGGATACCAGCGGAGTTGTGGTAGCGTAGAATGCTTGAGTAATGAAGAGATTTTGGCAATTCTCCATTGTAGCATTGAATATTCCTGCAATTAAGCTAGATTGAATGCCTCAGTTACCGTAGGTTGGAGAAACTTTTGAATACCCAAAGCCGACCCAAAAGTTATGCCAAGTATTTCATACAAACTGGAAAAATGACTCCACTTGAATACATTTTCCGGCTGCAGAGGCCCAAGGGAATCCAAACTTCGTTCATCAGCTCGTCGGCATTGTTTCCTTTTGTTTTGTTTTCCGATTTTCTTTTTCATTTTTCCCATTTTTGGTTTTTGTTGCTACTATTTTGGCCTGCCAGTGGGAAAGGCAGCGGCAGCAACAATCAGTGAGGAGAATCAGTAAGCAGCATGTTACTGCTGTTGCTTTTTATTTATTTTTCGTTTGTAATCTCTACCCCTTTTTTGTTCCAGCTCGTCTTCTTTTCTTTGCCGTGCAGTTTTCCGATGTATTTGCTGTTGTTGTTATATGGTGTGTTTGACCAACTACAACATACTAGCTCATAAATAAGTAGGCAAAGGCCCATGGTCGAGGATGAAAAGGAGGCGGGGCAGTTGACGGGGGCCCAGGCTTGTGACTGAAAATGAAAAATGGATTTCTGTGTCAGTTGGTTGCCATAATTTCAGATTGCTTCGCTTTCGACTTCATCTGCATGCCACGCCCCCGCTTTTCCCCCGCATACCCGCTTGCCCGCCCACCTCAGCCGGCTTTTTCTCAAATTTCCCCTTTTGCCTGATCCATTTCATTTGCTTGGGCTGCTTTGACGCGCATTCATCATTTGGCATACACTTTGGTTTTGTTTTCGGCTTGGCCGCCTTTTTTTCGGCCTGATGCCCTGATGCTCGCCATTTCAGGGAGTCCGATTATTTAATTAATTATTTTAAAGATTTTCGTCCTTTTTCCGCTCGCATTTAATTAATTAATCGAGAGCACAAATGAAAATTGGTTTCGCCGTCGCTTCTTCAGCGCCGCTGGTCCCTTTTCGTTTATGCTTGCTTAATATTTTATTTTATTCTAAATAAAACAAACTTTAAATTAGCCCGAGAGCGCCCGACTTAGACGAGGACAACGCCGATCCCCTTGTGCATAAGTGGGGTTAAGGTGCGTGTCGGTCGGTGTGCCGGTGGGTTAAGCCAAGGCCAAAGTTGTGGCAGAAAAAGTTTGCCGGGCCCCGTCAGCCGGCCCCTACCTCGCCATTCGTTCACACAATTTTTCCGCCCAACTCTCAGGTCGCTGCTAATGCTGATAGGTCTAATAACTCCCCGGGACGCTGTAATCCTTTGGGTTTGGTTGTCTTGTCCGTGTGGTTGTAGTCCTAATGGACACTGTGAGTCACGTAATGAGCCCGGTGATTATGAAACGACCATGATGGCCGTGGTGATGATGATGCTTATGCCGGCTACGTGTTAATTTCTGTGACAGCGCGGCCAAACTTTTGCCCCATGCAAAACTCCCCAATAACCCCAAGCAAGAAATTCTGCGTATACGTAATATTCAATGAACAGCTGCCTGCCAATTTCGAATGTATTAAATATTAATTTGTGCAGCATTTTCGGCCACTTTGCATATATTTCTCCCATACGCTAGCCCGAAAACGGAAATTAGTTACAGAAGTTATAATTAAATTCCATTGGATGCATGTGAGTCCTGGTCGCTCGTTATATCATCCTGGGTGTGTGTGTGTATTTGTGCCCGGCTGAGTGTGTGCAGCAAACTGAGCTTGTAAACAGCCCTGGAGTCTTGTGTCCGCACACATTTGCCAGCCGTTGCCATAGACAACTCTTGAGTGCACAGCCAGGAGAGGCGACAGGCCTTCCTCCACTTTCCTGGGGGCAGCCAGGACAACCCAGTACTGGTCTGGACACTCGGGCCATCGAAGTAGGAGTCCTGATTAGTAACCATTTGAGGCTGAATGATTGCCCTTGGTGTAGGTTCTTTGTTCTCTGGACCTCTGGTTCCCTGAAGATACCATTATAGCCATCGAAGGTCACACGCTTCATTGGATTTTAATTATTGCTTGCAAGACTTTAAAAAAAAAACATGATTTTTTCACATAATAAAAATAATAATTGAATAAAAACCTGGGAGAGTTCTTTATAAAAGCCTCTTCTCGCATAGGTAAGCAGCAAAGTGGCTTGTTCTTGTTAGTTGCTCATAACTTTCTGATTGATAAGTAAAAAAGCCCAGAAAGAAAACCAGTTTTGGGAAAAAAAGATGTTATAATCTTGGGTATACCGATCAGGATCAATATCGGAATTGTTTTGGTCATGTTCGTCTGTGTGCTCTTATGAACGTCGATATTTCGGGTACTATAAGAGCTAGAAAGTGGAGATATGAGACATGGACGCAGCGCAAGTTTGTTAACTGATGGCCGCACCCCCTCTATCGCCCACAAACGGCAAAAAAACTGCTGCTTCCACACTTAAAAAATTCTTTTGATATTTTTTAAGTTTTGTATTGGACTTATAATAAAACGGGAGAACTCGAAACGTATTTTAAAAGTGTGGGCATGGAAGTTATTGTTGTTATTGTTGTTTGTGGGCCTTAGAGTGGTTGTGGTAAATCGATTGAAATTTACAAGACCTATACAAAAATGAAAAAAGAAACTTTACTTACTAGCTATTATAGTTTCCGAGATCTTAACGTTCATACGGACGGACGTTCGACTCGGCTACTGATCCCGATTAAGAATATATATTCTTTAAATGTATACTTTCCAGTATCGGGTAAACAAATTTCAAAAAATGTGTGCACCCAAATATAACGCGATATGATAAAAAACATCAAGGCGAATATTTATTTTTCTTAATTAGTTGGTAACTTTAGGTTCGTTACAACGTATTCTACCTGCAATGGAATAACTTTTGAAAAAGACTTATGCAGCTTTAAAACTTATAGACAAAAAATTTTAATTGTAAAAAACATAGTGCTGTTTTATTTAAAATCTTTATTATCAAAGAAATCTTAAATGCCTAAAAAAACTTTTCAAAATAAAAATAAGTCCGATATCAAAGCTTGTTTTTATATTGTTCTTAGAAATTGAGGCAAACATGAAATATCGGGAATCGGATGTTCTATGACTAATGTGTGCTCTGTACAGCCCAGCATTTTTCTCCAACAACACAGAGCTTTTCAAATTGGGTCCTTCCTTGGGCCTGCCAGTGCCATCAGTTTCTGCATCAAGAACATTTTAGGGAACCGCAAATTTGGGCTGAAGAGCTCTCCGGGGACATTCGGGCATGTGGGCTTGGGTGTGGGTGTCGGTGTGGCTGCCACACCATGGCGCACACACATGTATCTATTATTTCATTTCGATCATAGCCGCCAACTGGTTGTCGATTATTGAAATTGATTTGCACAATTGAACGTGGTGGCGAGGACGCACATAAATCACACATGCATCAATTATGGAACGCTCGTCGTCAACGTAGCTGTGCATCAATATTTGATTCCGCAAAAAAGAGGAAAACAGACAGGGCCTCTCATCCACTTCCGCCCACTTTAGCCCAGTCCTAACAAAGGGGCGGAGTTCGTAAGCCTGCGAAGTTTTCATCTAACTCAGATGGAAACGCCACAGGAACGAAGTCTGGCTGGCGATTACAATCCACGCCAGCGACTCGCTCCCGATGCCGATCAATTATGCAAATGGGATTGGAAAGGGGCGTATGACATATTCAATAATAAAGTGTCGCCGATGACGACGCGACGTCCCTGCAAGCATGCCGCAGCATTTATTACAAGCACTGCGTATACGTAATGTTTGCCAATGGAGTTGCCCTTTTTTCGGTGGGATGTGCACCACCAGCAGACAATTGCGGAGAAAAACAGCTGGGGCGTATACGTAATGTGAGGTCAGAGACCATATGATGTTGTAAGTGGAGCAACTCGATTGAAGTCTGCTGGGTTTTTGGTTTTTGTTTTTTTTTGTCTTTTTATTGGGTTTGTTTTCGGAGTTTGCTGCTGGGGATTGAGACTTTGGGAAATGGGATTTCCAGCTGGAGATAGCTGCGCATTTTCATGGCCTGCTTGGCTGCGAATCATAATTGGATCCGGTCCAGCACTACGCATTCAAGACCAAACTCTCGCCTTCTTGGCCCATTTATTATGGGGTCCATAATTAACATCTTTTGTAATATTTATCCCATATCCCGTATCCGTTTCCGGATTTGTTCCCCCAGTAAACACTTGCCCGCGACCGCCATTAACACATTTTGCTGAGGCCAGTTGAACCATTTTCGAATAACATTACCGGAGCCCGAAAACTGACCCGCTAAAAGACAATAAACTTCAATATTAATGCACCCTTTGACTCAACTCGGCCATTGGGAGGAGTTAGCCGAATCAAGCGCCATAAAAGCAAGACAAACAGGGTACTTAAAATGCGACCCGAAAAAATTTTAATGATCTGTCATAAAAGTGGGACGCTCCTGGGGAGTGGGAGCGAAAATTGAGCGCTGGCCACATAAAACCGAATTTATTAGCATTGCATACTTCTGGGGGCAATCAAGTAACCAGAGGCAGGAGCAAAGGGATGCCCGCCAAAAACTGTTGCTGCCGAACCCAACTTAACTCCGCTGAACTCGGGGCGACAGGAGACGAAATCCTTTAAGCACTCCTACAGCGTGGCGCCGCCAAATATGCGCCTCAGCTTGTGTGTGGTGGCAATTAATTCCAAAATCACAATAGCCCATAAAGATGATGATGCGACTACAATTTGAATGCCCATCCGCCGATTCCCCGCCGAAACCTCGCCCCATCCCCATCCCCATCCCCATCCTCATCCCCATCCCCATCCCCATCCCCACTTCGCAGCTGTCAAAGACAGGACCAAATTGACAACAATGGCGACAAGCGGCGTTCGTAATAAGTAGTTTGGCTGCTGCGGCTCCCCTGGCCCCGCTACGCCCCTGGCCCTGACCCTCAGGGGTGGCGGCCATTAAATCAACGCAGGACATGCCTGGCAGGACACTGCGCCTATTGCCGCACACAATATATCAAAGTTTATGTTGATTTGAGTGGCGCAGCAAACTTTTTGCCCCGAAAGCACACCCACTTAGAGCAAAATGTTACTTTTTATTATATTTCATAATTATTTACTTAACGATAAATACTTAAAAATAGTAGAAGTATACTTAAAGCATTTCTGTTCAGAATAGTTTTAAAGAAATTATAAACGTTAAGACTTGGTTTTACAAAAATAAAAAGGGTAATAGATTAAGCTCTAAAAATGTGTGTCATAGCAAAAGGCAGTTAAAACTATAATACTTATATCAATAAAAATTATTATTTGGCCACATATTTTTCTCACTGCTCCCACAGCGACCGAATTTCGTGTTATTGTCTCCTTTTATTGATTTATTTGGCTTGTGTCCTGCTCCTGCCGCATTCCTTTTTTATCATTTGCCATTTTATTTGTGTGCTTATTTTTGATTAGATTTATTTATTTTTATTTTCGCTGAGCCGTCGTCGTCGTCGGCGTCGTCGATGAAATTTAATAATTCCACTTAATGCAATAATAATTTCGTCGCCTTTTGTTGCCGGCCACAGGATCAGAATCAGTATCCAAATCCGAATACTGGCCGGCCATCCCATCCATTGCCCATTCGTGCCATCGTTGTCGTCATCATTTTTGTGGCCAACGCATAATTTGTGCGAAATTTGTCAGATTGCTGCCACCGCGTCGGACGAGCTCTTAAGGCTGAGTAATGCCTGGAATCGTGGAAATCGGAGGCAGTTGCGGGAAATCGGGGAAACTCTGGGATCCGTGTTTGCCGGGGGTGTCGGAGGTATCGGGGGTGCCGGAGTCATTTGTAATATGTTTTATTTGACTTGCGGCAGCTGCTCCTCTCAATGAAGGCTAAGTAATTGACGCTCCGAACTCTCTGCGGAGGCAAAGGCGGCAACTGATTACAATTAGTTGGGGGAGTTTCGCTAAATTGTTGCCAGCCGGGAAAATTTGCGGAAAATGAGTGAGTGGGTGAGTGGGCAAACGGCGCAGGACTGGCGCCAAAGGGGAGTTGGCGTTTACTCGCCATTTATATTATTGTTACCTATAAAAACACGCACCTGACAGCTCACTTTAATGTATGTCAAACCTCAGCACTTCGGGACCAGTACCCGGCTGGGAAAAAATAACAAAAACACAAATAAGAATGGTACGAAATTCCAGCGGCCTCTTTTTGACATTTTGAGTGACATTATTTGTGTCAACAATAAAACACTCAAGCGGCAAGAACAAGATGAAGACGGTAAGCGAGAGGAAAAAGTGTAATTGCACTGCGGGAAAAGTGGGTCCTTTAACTAAATCCAAATTAAATTATGCGTAGGAAAATTTATTATAGTTAGACAAAATCCAACAATCAAATGTTAAACTTTTGGCGGACACTAACTCTTAAAACTCTTCATTATAAAATATCTTCTTTATTTAAAAACTAATTTACATCTTTCGTTTTGGGAATACACGTAATTCTGGGATCATTACAAGTTGTCTTGTGGACCTTTGCAAATTGAAAAATCAAAGAAACTAGCATAATATATCCGGAAAATGAAAAACAAACCATAAGGTGCCATTGTTACAGCAGATATAGTCAATAGCTGTAAAGAGAGGATAGGAATTTCTTTGTAGTTAGGCATATATATTTATAGCCATAGCGATTTCTTAGGCGAAACTCCGGATTTTCCCAACGTGTTCATCGGGAGTTGCCTGCAAATAAGCACAAGGACAAAGTGGAAAGTGAAAATAAGCAGCAGAAGGAAAGCGAACTCAAACCGAGGCCAGTGCAATTTAAAATTCAATAAAACTTCAATCAGCGTTTAAAAATGTGTGTGTGGGTGTGTCAATGGGTGTGTGTGCGTGGGCTTGTGTGCGAGAGTGCGAGTGTGGCAAGTGGAAAGACAGCGCCCAGCAATTTAAACAAATTGAAAGCAAGCGCAAATAAAAAACAGTTTGTTGCCACTTTTCACATCAATTACGCACTTCAGCCGAAATAGGAGACTAAAACGAGATGAAGACGAAGACGAAGAAGGCGAAAAAGAAGAAGGCAGCCCGGCAACGACGAAGACGCAGAACGAGTCCTTCGACCTGCCTCCCCCTCGACCACCCGCCACCCACCACCCGCCATCCTTAGAGCACCCCCACCACCACCTCAATCTCTTCGGCTGCTGCTGCCGCTGCCTCTAGTACAAAAATAACACTTGAAACTAAACGCGCATTCAGGCATCGCCGCTGCTGCTGCCGCTGCCGCAGTCGACGTCACAGCCTGCCACGCCTACCAACAACAATTTTCGCCTGCGAACACGGGGCGTATTTTCCACGTTGCTGCTGTTGTTGCTTCTCCCTATGACCAGCGGGGGGAAACGCGATTGAGTGGGGTGGTTTGGGGACTGCTCCAATTGCCACCCACAATTTGAATACGTGCCTTTCCCTGCTTTCGTGTGTGTTTGTCTATGTTTTCCTTTGCGAAAAGCGAAAGTAAATGTTTGAAAATCGCAGGAAAGGAAAAATCAAGTAAGCATCTGTAGAAAAAGTAAAACATCGATGGGGGATGACGAAGCTTTGATGCTCTGGGGGTATTTTAAAAAGGATGATAACCGATTCCGCAGGAAAAAATCAGGGCAAATGACTAAAAATCCTTTGTAGAATTTAACTTGCAGCGAAAAGGACCTGAGAGCTCTAAATTTGTAGTTATATGTTTTCAAACCTTTATTCAACCTGAGATTCAAATCATCAAATCATCAACGGTTATTGTTGATCCCTGGGATAAAAATGAGAATAAAGTATTTTCTCCAAGGAAAGCTTTCACTTGGAACGCACTCTGTACCACTTTAAATCCGAGTAGTAAGCTCCGATTGTTGCCCTTCAAGAAACTCCCACAGCCCAGAGCAGTCGTAAGGCGGGAATCTGCAAGTCCGCACCGTGTACCATGTACCGTGTTTCCCCTGGAGAATCTCGACCAACGCTCCATACCCTTTTCGCAGAGTATCGAAGCGGGCGGGCGAGAAGCGAATTGCTGCCGAGCTTTTTATTGCGCGTGATAACAAGCGGGGAGGCTGGTGGCCGGAATTGTCCTAAGGTGCCGAAGGACGTGGGGCGTGGCAAGTGGGGTTGCGGGCGGAGCGGTACGCAGAACTGCGAGATTTGAGAGCTGGCAAGCTGGAATCCGGTGGGCCTCTGGTGTCCGGACAGTGCGCCGTTTGATGTTATTATAGATGACGATGAGGATGACGATGACGATGATGATGGCGGTGACGACAGCGCTCGTCTCTTACATACACGCACACTCACACTCGCACGCACACTCAGACTCACACTCACATAGGCCGCCTCAGTGAGGATGATATCGCCCCCACCTCCTGGCTTCTGGCTGGGAAAACCCCCTACTTTTACCAAGAAGGCTGCCAATCAAAGTCGCCGCGGCAAATGTCTTGTTCTTTGGCTTGTTCAGGTTGTCAAGGCTCCTCAAGTATATGCGTGTGTGTCTGTGTCCTTTCACTATGAGTGTCTTCGTTTGACAGCCATTACTTTGTTGCCTAGGTGTTGCCGTCGCCAATGACAATGATTTGCTCTGGCTTAAAGACGCCCGATCCGCCTGGAATTTAATTCGCTTCGAGCAGATTCCCAGGTACCTAGATGAGCCTAGAAATTCTGTTCTACCTAGCCATTTAAATCTTACTGGATTTCTGTGCCAATTTTCGACTGCCGAATGTAACCGTCCATTATAAGTGCCTTAATTCAATTGTATATAATTATCTTTGTTATTAATGCTGAAGTGTATCAATATTTTACGTAATAATTCAATATACATTTTGGGAATTAAAGTGTGCTATGGAAGTACAATTTTGTCATTGTCGTTTTTATTTGTATGAACAATAATTAATATTGTTCTTAAGGAAAATTTAACTTCTGTTTTTATGTTTTTAGAGTAAAACATGTATGGCAGACTAATATGCATTGTTATTCATAAAGCGAAATTTCTTTGAAGGATTGTGCTTTAAAACGTTCCTTTTACAATTTTAGCAAAATTAATGTTGTATAATTATAATTCAAAAGCAGAAAGCAGGCGTGTCCAAGAACAAGTATTTGGTATTCATTATTTAATTCGCTGAGCGACATTTGTCAAATCTATGGGAATTACTATTTCCGGCGGAAGTTCGCCGCACTTTCCACTTTCTTCGCCTGCTGCGTTACCTGAGCAGCGCTTAGCAAAGAGTCCTTGCCGGAGCTGTTATCCTGTTTCGCGGCTGCTGCTGCTGCTGCTGCTGCTGCTGGCGCCTAACAATATGCAATAATAACAATTTACATATTCATGAGACGCCCTACCCGCAAACAGCAGCAACAACGCAAGGACGAGCGGAAGGAGTTGGGTGGTTGGGTGGGCAGTGGGCGGCAGTGTGTGGGGTCGGAGAGGTGAAAGCGGAGCGGCGACAGTTTGCATAAAGAGCAGCAGAGGCCGCTTAAAAAAATCAACAATGGTGCCCGCCAAACGTTGCCCGCCATCTGTATAAACCCGATTGGGCAGCAGCCCTTTTGTTAAGCCGGGGCGTAACTGTAGCTCGCCAAATATTTATATTTATTCCGACTCACCCTAACCCGCCCCACCGGGCAGATCATTTATTTATTTTTCATATTTTATGATATTTATTTTTGGGGCTGGTATTTTGTTTGCCCCGGCAGCGCAAATTTTTGCGCTTCGAATACTTTTGCGAGTTGGATTTTGAATGCTGATTGCCGAGGGGTTTCAGGGGGTTGAAGGGTTTGAGGGGTCGGGGGGTTTAGGATCGGGTGCCTTGCTGGGTTGGAAAAGGTTAAGCTACAAGTATTATTTTTTAGTCGGGAGCCCGCGATTGAGGCTGTGTCCGCTCTTAGCGTTCTGCTTCCGCTCTTTCGGAATCTCGGAAAGAACCTACCACAAAAATAAATCAAAACAAAGGCCGTTGGAGATGTAAGAGCAGAAGAGAAGGTCTCGCCCGAACAGCATCCACATGGGATTCTCAGATTTTGAGAGCCACTGCTCTGCTTTCTCTCGCGCAGCGACGCCTTTTGAGAATTAAGAAATCGAGAACGGAGAATCGAGAGCTCTGAACAGAGAACTCGAAACATGGAAACTTGGGAACTGCGAGGTCCGTCAGTCAGGTGCAGACAGTTGACGTGTTCGGTTGACAGAGGCGGAAATGTGCACTAGTTTATTTAGCCAAAGATAAAAAACCAACTGACACACACAGAGCGCTTGAGAGAGCAGGACAGCAAGCAGCGGGCGAGCGAGTGAGAAGATAGCCAGTCGAAAAACGAGGTAGCCCCCAACACAACAGCGATGTCAGCGGCAACTAGATAAATGATAAATAGAAAATGTGTAAAATAAATGCGACAACTACTGGCAAATAGCAAATAGAGCAAGACAAACAGCAGCAGCAGCAACAACAAGCGCCTGTGTGTCCGTGTCCCCGTGTGTGTGTGTGTGAGAGAGAGCGAGAGCGCGCGCGTGTGTGTGTGAGTGTTTTGTACATGTGCCAGTGTGAGTGCGTGTCACATATCAGCAGAAGAAAAAACCAGCAGCAGCAGCAGCGGCAGCAGCACTAGAAGCAGAAGCAGCAGCAGTGGAAAAGCGCGCAGCCAAGCAGGAAAATTTGTAAGCCAAGTCGGCAGAGCAGAGGCACCGCGGGAGCAGCGCAGCGCAGCAGCAGCGACGCCAGCAGAAGGTAGGGCCAGGAAAATTTGCGTTTTCCCAAACAGCGGCAGCATAGCAGCATAACTCACCACACCCTGATCCTGCAGCAGCAGCATCTGCGCAGAGATTTTTCCGAAGAGAGATGGGTGTGCAGACAGAGAGAAGCGGCGAGAGAACTGAGAGAGCCAGATTAGCGATGCTTTTCACGTGGAGTCTGTGCACAGAAATTTCCATCCATCCATCTATCCAAACAGGACCTTCCCCCTTGTGAACCGCCCTCTTCCTTTTCCCCTTTCCCAACAAACGCACACGCTGTAAGAGTAGTAGAAAAAAACATACACACAAAGTTATGAAAGTTGGTTGCAATTGTCTTCGGTGATTTTTCATAGCCCGCTTTTCTGGGCCACGTTACTTTTGGCCCGCGGGAAAACGAAAAGCAGCTCAAGTAATTGCTTTAAATTGGCGCAATGTGTAAACAGAGCTGCGGAAAATTCAATTTCCCTGCCAGTCTGACCTTGCTCCGAATTGGTAAAAATTCATTTGGGATTCCGATGCCTCGCCAATTACTAACTGGTAATGCAATGACTTTGATAAACTCTTACTCGCAGACAGGCGCACTTTGGCTAAAGGATGCCAATAAAAATGTAGGATACTGTGTCACATACCCACACAGATTGAGTGTGCGAGTGTGTGTGTGTGTGAGTGTGTGAGTGTGTGTGTACGTGTAAATGACCGGAAACTGTGCTCAAGTGCTCCCTGGCAAGCAATGAGGCTACTTTGGTCTCCTTTCTTTTGGGGGCTCCTCTCGTGAAGAAGCACTTCAATTGTCAAATTGCTCTTGCTTATTGTTGCAATAGTTCTGCTGATGGACAGGTTTTCCCAGCAGAGCTACCCCAGCTCTTGCTCCGGCTTGTGTCCTTTCACTTGTTTTTAAAGCGATTCCCGCAGACATAGTCGCTTTTTATGGGCGTCGTCCTGCCGTCTTTAGCAGTTCTCCTCGCTCAAGAAAAGCCGGGAAAAAACAATCAACACGGAAGCAGATTCCTTGTTGTTTCTCACTCCCGTCTTTGTTTTTTTCTAAGTTTCCCTGTTGTTGTCCTGGCTGCTTGTTGTTCCTTGCCGTTGTGTTGGTTGTGCTGGTGCTTTTTCTATGCCCGGCTGTGTACAAATCAGCGTGGCCTAGTGCGCTGCTTGAGGTTGGTTCTTTTGTGCCGTGAAATGCGAGTTTTATGGCGGAGTGGCTCGGCTTCATCGGGTTGACATTTAAGTTGTTTCTTTCCTGTCATTAAAGTGTGCGAGTGTAACAGTGTGTGTGTGCAAAAGTTCACGAGTCAGCCAAGTCAGCAAAGTTCTGGGAATTTTCTATTTCCCTGCCGGTGCGCACGGGTCGTATGAGCAATGCAAGGCAGCGCGAAGCTATCCGTAGCGCATACGTCCCATGTACGTCGCTCTGCCGAACTGAAAGCCACAACTATCGCCAATCAATTGAATTCAACTCGGGGGGAGGGGCCAAATTCCAGTGCACGTGGCAGCAGGCAGCAGGCAGCCAAAGAAGGAAAATTGAAAATTGTGAATTGCATTTCCCCACTGTCCCACTTCGCCAAGCAAATTGATAGCTGTCAGCCAGCCTGATTCACCGTTCAACAAGCGAAGGCGAGCCGAAGTTGCGAATTTCATAAACAGGACAACTAAAGATGTTGAGATACTCTGGTTCTCAGATACTCTGATACACACAAATAGACACTGACACACAGACACTTGACGTTGGGCTAGACAAAGGCAAAAAGGCAATTATAGAAATACAGACGAGCGGCAACAAATAATAAAAGCAAGTTGCCATAGACAATCACAACAACCACGGGGGAAAACTGGGAAGCTGGCGAGATTGGAGGCTGGGAAGGACTGAACGATGTTGACGACAAGTAGCTGCAAAAGTTCTGCGACGTTTTGCGCATATTAAACAAAGTTGACGACAGCGACGCCGGCAGTGGCCAGCAAACCGAGAACTCCGGACTGAGTTCCCCGGACTCCGGACTCTAGACTCCGACTCCGGACTCCACAATCCGCATCCCCACTCCGGTCGGAGAATAGCGAATTGCGAGCAGAGAACTGAGAGCTCAGACAGCGGCAGCCACAGTCGCCGTCTCATTATTTATTTGATTGCCCGCACAGGCAATGCTCGAATTACCCCCTGGGAAAAGATTGGGGGTGGTGGGAAAATCCAGCGGGAAAGAGGAGCAACAGAAAAAACATAATAGTCAGAAGCATAAACGTAATTAATAAGGCAAATTAATGCAAACAATAATACAAATTCATTTTCGTGCACAAATGAAACTAAATTACAACAACGTGAGCGAAGGGAACCCAAACCAACCCAAACCAAGCCAACCTAACCGAAGCCAAGCATCTAACAATGGGAGGCAAAAAGCTTGGAAAACCATGGAAATTGAATGCTAATTTGGGCTGAGCCGAAAACTTGAATACCCTCCTGGGCATTTTCCGGGTGTGTTCTTGGGGCAAATTAAGCATGCTAAAAGATTTTGCTTTAATTAAACCTTTTGTGGCGCATAAATTGAGGGAAGGGAAATATTTAAATCCACGTTTGAACTTCTTAAATCATTCGCCCACAGTGTAATCCTTCACCTTAAAGCAGAGAGAGGTGGGATGCAAACGCACAGGATTATTATTTCATTTATTGTCACTAAAATGTCTTGCAAAACACGAGTGTTGAATTTCAAAGCATATTCTTGGACAATGCAAATTGAATTATGTAATTAAGAGTTATTCGACCTCTTTCATTCTCTTTGTTCATTTGTTTGACTGGACACATGTTGGATAGGAGGGTTACGTTTCAAAATGTAATTGCAATATTTACTTACCTCAGAAAGTGCTCAGAATGCACGAAAATTACGCAAGTAATTATTTTCAGAATGTCCAAATGTAGACAACCTGTGATGTTACGCATTACTCCTATTACGAAAATACATTCAAGCGTTTTTAGCCCTGCTTTCGATTTTGATACTTTATCATTAAGTAAATATCTTAACCATTAAATAACAAAATATGACTTTTTAAATATTGAACAGTTTACGAGGCAGTAGAGGGATTACTAATTTCCGCAAAAAGCGCAGTGTCGGTTGTCACATGACTAAAGCTCTTCCTAATAAATAAGATTCAGGTCCTAATATTTTCGCAACCTCAACGCCCAAGTTATTATACCCTTTCCTACTTGCAGGAACAACAATAAATGGCTACTAATAAGCACAGGTCACCAACACCCACACCTTCAAGCACATTCAGACACACAAACACACACACACAGAGAGCATCGACAACTAAACAGTTCGTCGAGCAGAAAAACGAGGAAATCTACTTAATCACGTTTAATTAAGGTGAGTTTATAAGTAGCCCTCCGTACGAATGTGGATATGGATGTGGATGTGGCTGCGGGTGTGGGTGTCGGTGTGGGTGTGTATATCTGCGGGTGAGCACACACACTACATCTACACATGCGGATTTTTTGCGAATTGCTTTTATTGCCATTTTGCGGAGGAGCCGTCGACGAATGACACAAAAGAGCTTGCCAGGCAATCACAACTGGCCCCAGTCCCACATAAATGCAAATTAGGGCTAGATGTTTACGAGTGTATATGTGTATAGATGGCATTGGGTGTTTCCAAAGCATAAGTGTGTGCGGCTCTGGAACTATAATACTAATAATTATGCAAGTGGCTTGAATGAGTTTATTGCATGCACCCATTTATTATAAGAAGGTCTCATTCATTTCTCGAATTACCTTCATATCCTCACTTTTAGTAGGAAGCTCTTCATTTTGGGCAGACCAACTCACATGAGTTGGGCAATTTGAGAGGCACTAGCAACCGAAAAATCACCAAAACTTGCTTCGCTTCTTGCTTTCACTTTGATTTATGCCCGGCCAAATGGTTGTCACTGTCACAAACGGAAAGCAGCCTACTATCTGCTTTCCGTACGTCACACATTTGGTTAATTGAAAAAGCATCAAGGCCCTCATCATTAGCAAAGCTTCGTGACTTATGTCGCCATTCGCCCGACCTTTGCTCCTCCTGCCTGCAAGGACCCACATCCTTTGCCACCCAGGATCTGCACCCCCACCACACCACACCACCCCACCCCACCCCACCCATTTATGTAATCGATGCATGTCGAACAGCAGCAACAAAGCCAACAACAAGTGAATGGCGTGTGTGACACGAGCTGAAAAACGAAACGAAAACGAAAGAGCCAGAAAGGAGAGCACACAGGACCTAGAACACACAGGACCTAGGGATATAGGAGGAGGAGGGGTATGGAGGCGGGCTAAAAGGGAACAAACAAAAACCTATCAAGTTGTATGCTCGTTGATTTCAATTTGTGAATTGTTGTTCTTTGGCGAATGCATTTGCATTTGCATATTGCACATACGCCATGCTGGCCGCCTGCAAACCCTTCATACGTACGTATGTGTTTCTAACTAACGATTAAAAAAATAATTAAAAATGCCCGAAAAAACGATGGGGATTGGGGCTGCACTAGAGCACAGATAAGGGAGGAATTTGCTCTATAAATTGCGATGTTTGCCTTTTTTCGGGCGCTCTGTTTGTTTTTTTCCCTTTCTGCTTTCTGCCCTGGCTATAGGGTATATCCTTGCTTTTTGCTGGCGATTGGCTAGAAAGTACATAAATTTCAAATAAGTCACGTTTCCGGCATAGTGTCCCAGCACGCATACAAATACACAGAGTCCCCCCGACCCGCACACACACACTCACACACGCACACAAACACATGCCTGCATGGCGTCTAAAAATATGCTTTGTTGCGGCGTCTGCTGCCCAAGGCAAATAAATAAAAAATAAAATGGGATAGAGCCACGACTTTTTTAAAAACAAAATGACACTAAAACGGACAAAATATTTGCCTGTTAGCTTAGTGTGAGTGGAATTCGCTCTTCCAATCGCTTCAACTTTTAATTTTTGCCACTCTGTCAGTCTATCTATTTGCTTTCGTGAAACTTTTTTGGGCTGTAAAGTGCTTGGTGGTCAGAACTCATTTTAATGCTGATTTGCAGATTATTGTCAGTCAACAACAGTGAAAATGTAGTCATAAAACGGGCCAATGAAAATGTGTAAATAATAAAAAAAATGTGGGAGACTATAAGTTCTATCACATATATTTCAAATGAGTAAATAACTTATTTCCGGCACTATAGGTTGAACTCTATGTAGGTCATGGATCTATCCTTAGTAATTACTTTTAATGGAATTTTTTAAACACAAAAATTTAGTTCTTAGAAAACATGTTCGATTATTTTTAAACGAAATAAAATTACCAGGGCCCCAGTTTATTACTACAATAAGAGTTCCAGGAAGAATGTGGGGCTAACAGAAGACTTATCCGGCTGGCTGCACTTCCTGAAACTAGAAAGTTTTCCCAAGAATTTCGGCACTAGACAGCAATCCCTTTCCGTACGTTTTCCGCTCCGCCTCATGAAGTCACGCAAATAAACCCGAGCAAATGGTTTACAAGCGCCTTCACTTGCAAGTGACTGCTGATTTATTTGCCACATTTGTGTGGTTCCTCAGTTGGTTTTACTACTTTTTAGTCCTCACTTTTTACAGCTGCAACCCACGGACCTGGGCTGCGATATTATACACACTTTATGTGCATATTTTTATGTGGCTTGGTCTCGTTGTTATGGCATTTGGCGTTGCTGTTTGCTCGTTTGCTGATCGCCATTTGCCTTGCCATTTTACGACAGAATTTGTCGTCTGTTTTGTTGCCCAGAGGGCGCAAACTTTAATTGAATAAGTTTTAAGCGGATTTTAAAGAGAATTCCCCAGACAGCTGCTCCTTCTATTACACTTTCTTTCCACTCCCTTCGGTTTCACGGGGCGTATGTGTAATGCTTAATTGAAACATGCAAAGCGCCAAAGCGGCGAGCTCAGCGATTTTTGCATAACAAATACCGCTAGCAACAGTCAACGGCAGCAGGTGAACAAAGGTGTTGCAATTTGATTACAAAATCCTCCAAGCCAGATTTGCATTTCAAATGCGGAGTTCCTAGTAAATAAGTTATTAATTGAGCTTCTCTAAACTACCCAAAACACAGGAGGTTAAGATGGCCAGGAAAATAGTTGGGATAGTATTCAGATAGTCCCCATTTGCTCACTCTTTCTCTCTCGCACTGCGATTCAGAGCCGGAAATCTGTTGGCCTGCAAATAAAATGTCAACGAATAAATGGATTTCTGCTGTGAATATTTTTGCGAAAATTAACAAGTGGAATACGGGATCCGGAATACTCAATAATTCAAGGCTGCGACTGCGGATCGATAAAAATGTATTTCCCGTTTAATTTACCCGCTTGATGGCTGATAAATCAATTTAATAATTGCCCAGGGATTTCTCTTTCGCCCCGCCCCGCCACCGCCCCCGAACTCTAAACCCAAGGCCTTCCCTGCGGAATCTATGGAGAAGGCAGTAGATCTCGGCGGGTGCGGCGGCCACAAACGACTTCATCTCGAACGAAAGTCACTTCCCTTTTGGGGCGCAGTGGAAAGGCTTTTGAACATTTTTACATAAAAATCAACTCTCGGCGTGTGCAAGTTCTTCCTTTCCTACCTTTGAGCAGCCCGGCGCAGTTTCGGAGAGGAAACTCACGTTGAAATGTAATTTCATGGCACACAAGTTTTTAATTAAATTTCATGGCAAAAAGAGCTTCAGGAGCAGCAGCTGCAGCGGAGTCGCCGGCGAAGGCCTTTTAACATGCAATCAGCAAACCACTCTGGCATGCATATAGGGCAGCCGTACAAGAGCGTATTATGGCACATACACACACCCACACACACCCACATATATCGTATAATATATATAATATACAAATGCCACACAAAACTGCAGCCTTAATGCGTTTTTCAAGTGGCAGCCAAGCAGCAGCGCCATGGAACCATTACAATTTCTGCCGAATGGCTCGTGGACCCCGACTACAGGTTGGTGACTACTGGTTACTGGTTACTGGTTACTGTTTTCTGGTTACACTCTCCGCCGGCAATAATCGTCACATAATTTTATTAAGCCCTAGGCCCAGTCATTGCAGTTGGTCCAAGACCCCTTTTTCCGGCTCTCCAGCTTTTCCAGCGCCTCTTCCGGATCCCATTTTGCGGTGGGTGCCAAGCTGCCGGCTATTGCCCATCAAGAGGTTTCGAATAACTTTGTAAAGATGCGGCCACCTGCCAAACTGTTTATGCCGATACTTCGCATTTATGAAGTACAAAAATAGTAACCATCAATTTTAAAAATACGAAAGCGAAGATCTGTGTACAGCAGGAGACATATCAAATATGCTGTGGGAACTATTACGTTTCAGTTATTAGTTAGTGTAATGAATACCTCCTTGTACCCAAAATGTTTCAATTCATTTAAGCCTGGATTTTTTTAAAAAAGATAACCAATAAAAAGCTCTGCTTTAGTTGCCACAACTTCACACAATTTTCACAAGTTTTACTCTGTACACTTTTAATTGCTACAAGCTTACAGATTTCTATATGTTTTACCCCCAGGAATTTCATGTATCCTTGGTTTCCTTCTGAGAAATTGTACGCTTGGACTAAAAGTTGAGATACTTAGCAATTATTTAGTTAGTCTTCCGCTCAAAAGATAGACATAAAATGTGTTTTTTTAATTCATTTTGTATATTTTTGCATGTTTCTCTCTCTGATTTTCCTCTTCCGTTTTGCAAACAGAAAATAAGGAAATTAATTTTGCAATATATTTCTAATAGTTTTTCCTGAAAGCTATCCGCTTTATACTTGCAAATCGGTACCTATAAATGTATTTCATCAGCCTGAATATCAAACAAAAATGCTTGTCAGGCTGAGACATTTGACTTTGTTTATTGTAAACAAGCGACAAGCGATGAGGCCTCGTGCCACGCCCCTCCCGTCCGCACACACTCACACATCTTATGCAATTCGCAGTTGCTGTTGTTGTTGGCAATAGTTCTTAGACAGACGACAGCCGCCATGCGACCATATAGTACGTCTGTCTATCTGCGGCGTTTATTACACACACCCCACAAAATCACACTGTACACATACACAGGCCTCTTTGGGGGCGGGGTGCACGGCTAGTAGGAAGAGGGCGTGGCTCCGAGGGGCGCAACAAGTTATGTCGCCGCAATTAGTTGGCCTTGCCCCTCCGCAAAATTTCTTGGCACTAATGCCAAAACCAAAGGCAGCCAGACCTCCGATTGTGTGTGTGTGTGTGTTTGCACTCATGTGTGACTGTGTGCGTTATGCAATTGATGAGACCCATGGGTAAACACTCTCGAATTCAATGATATTTATAATAAACCTCAAAAGCTTATTACAGATTACACAGTACAAGCGATTTTCAGATTGGCGTATGTATTGCCACTTCGTATGTGCAGTAAACCCATTGGCCTTTTTCGAGTTTTTGAGTCAGTTATGAGAAATAGGGGCTTTAAGTGGGCTTAATGTTTGTTTTCCAACTATATCGCCAGGCTACGACGATAATTAGTTTTGATAATTCATTAAAATGGTATGCAAAATGCTAAGCACATTTAAATATCAAATTAACCCAAAGAACGCCTTAGCAAAGACAGAATAAAATCGTGTCGGGGAAATCCCCTAAAGTCCCAAGGCAAATTTATATTTAGCCATCTAGGCTATTTAGAATTTCGGTGTCCCGTGGTATTTATATAAGTGCATTCCTGGCAAATCATACGTTGAATATTATAGTTAGCCGGCGGCGACCTTCTGACGACGCCCACATATCATCGCCCAGTTTTCCATGTGGTCGTGTCGTGTGAGAAAATTTGATTGCATGCATTATGCAAATGCATAAATATTTAGCAAATTGTTTGGCCAGTGCTGACACTGTGTTTATAATAAAATATCTTGTAGTTTTCGCACATCCTTTGCTTTCAGAATTTATGTGGCAATTATCAACACTCTGAGGGGACCAAGAGTTTCGACCCGAAAATATTCATTAAAATTTGCATTGTTTGCATGGAAAAGTTTCATTTTTTTCCCCTTTTGGATCCGTGTCCCTTTTGTTTGGTATGTGGCTTATCGCAAGTGCAATGTGTCTTCAGTGTCTCTTGTGTAAATTTAGAAATTTATGGTTATTTAAAAATTCATCCCCACACACGGATGTGGTACACTGAGGTGGGGCAGGGGATAGTGTGGCCGAATATGAATAAATTATCGTGTCCATTGTTTGCCGAACTGGGAAAGTAACCAAATTGGGCAAGGGCCAGGAGTTGAAGTTTGTTTCGCTCCTAAGACTTTGGCCACTAGCAACACGGATAAGGGGACACCAATACCAACACCAACAACAACACAAGAGAATCCCCAGCCACGCACACACTTACTTGGGCTCACGGATACACACGCAGGGCATTGTCTTAACTGGAACTCGAACCCCGAACCCTTAAACATGCTGTTGACATGGCTTTTGTCATTTTCTGGTTATGGCCAAGCGGACAAAGGCAGGAAACTCCGAGGGATGAGGAAGCTGGACAAACTTTGGCCACAGTTAGTGCCATGTTGTTGATGCTGTACTGTATCGCCTTTAAAAGTGCCAAAATGGAGAGGGACAGGAGAGAGAGTCAGAGTCAGAGAGAGAGAGAGATGATGTGGTCCTGATGATTTGGTCACATCCTGCATTCAAGTGGCGAGAAATGATTTTAAATATTTGTGGCTCATGCATTTTAATTGGCATTTGCAAACGTGTGTGGCCTGCAAATTCAAGTACTTTCTCTACGGATTATAATAACTAGTTTCTACTATTCTGTTTGCGTGTAAATTAATTTAAATGAGCTTCGCTGCGGATTTTATAATTAACATGAATCGAGTTCCAACCAATTTATTGGCATTTTTGCAGTTTCGCTGTAGAAGTGAAAAGTTTATCAATATTCTCTACATTTTCTTTTTTTCCTCTTCAATTTCTCTTTATTTTGTATTTTTCTTGCCGCACTTTATTTACCTTGCCCTCGTAATTGACTTGAATGTTTGCCCATTTGAGCTTTATGCCATTTCTGTAATTAATAACGGCCTTTCCCCCGCTCTGCCACTCGCGCCTGTCGACCCGCTTTAATGATTAATGAAGCTAAAAATGTCAGCTTTTCCCCCTTCCGCCAACCGAGAAACGCCGAAAAGGTGAGGCGAAGTTTTTGCACCTGGTCGAAAGTCGCCGCCAGGGTTTCGCATCAATTATGCATTAATCAACACTAAATACATTTAAGTTGATATTAATTTCCTATGGAAATTAATTAGCGGAAGTGGATCTGCGGTGCCGTGAATATTTCCACAGACAACTTTGACCGGTGCAAATACACATAAATCGAAACAAGTTGCAACAATTTCAATTTGCAGCGTTAACTTGCTGCAAGCGAGGCGCTCAAAAACTTCGCCCGTAAACAACAAAGAGTTGTTGACGTTCCGCTGGAGAATAAAGCGAAAGAGGGCCCACACGTTGCCATCATTGAAGCAAACCGAAAGCAATAAGCAGTTGCCACTGGGCCATAAAACAAACAGCCAGCTCTTGGCCCGATGGGGAATCACCACCCACTGCCCACCACCCATTTCCCATTGCCCATTGCCACCCTATCCAATCTTCTCTTCAGTCTGTGAAAATGCAATCAAGTCGCTGAAGCTGCAGCTGCAGCTGCTGTTGCATCTGCAGCTCAAATCGCCGGCGACACCAAAGGAGAAGGCAACGGCAACAAAAAGTGTCAATTGACAATGAAACCGAAATGCGATGGTGGCGGTGCTGGTGGTGGTGGATCCTCTGCAAGTCACTCTGTGAGTCAGCAGGACATAAAATCCCCGCCCCAGTAAGTGGGTCTGCTTTCGGTTAACGATTTGGTCATTTGGCCAAGCACTTCCATCCGCCACCTATTGGGGTATCAGCGCGGCCATGGGCGTATGGCGTATGGCAATGCCAACTATTTGCAAGACGTGGGATATTCGAGCAAAAAGTTTTGGCGCCCAACGGAACCTTCAATCTTGGCCAAAACTCTCGGCCAACTTAATTGAAATGCGAAATAAAACATTCCAGCGTGTGAGTGTGCTTGCGCCGGGAAAGTTATTATGGATAACTCCGATTACCCATCAACTAAAGTGAAAGGCACTCTCTCTGGTGTGAAAAAGTTTTTGCCATAGATGATCAATAGCCAATAAATGATTGGGAGCCCGGCAAACGAGCAGCGAGCTCGAATATTTAAAAATTTCTCTGATTTCGTTACCTACTGATTGGTATCATTTGAACATGGTATTGAACATTGGTATTATTTGAACACTCGACAAAATAAGTTCGCAAAAAGTTAAAGTTCATCAGCATTACTTTTTTCATTCGACGTCGATGTGCGCCGTGAAATGAAAGCATTGCACGAAATTTAATTGCTTTGGCCATAGTGATTATATGGCATTTTATTTCAACTAACGTGCGAGCTGCACATTTACTGACATTAAAATGCACTTTGACAGACATCGGATTGCCCGCAGGCTGCCCTCCAGTTTGCACAATGTTTAGGCAATTATTTACTTTGGTTGCACAGTGAAACAGTGAAGCACACACATTCACGGCTATGTGGGGCCGACATGAAGCCCAAATAGAGAGCCCCAAAGCTTATCTTGACAGCCATTAAATGGCCGCAAAGCGCTGGAATACGTGATTTATGTGTATACTGTGTGTGAATAGATCGACCGTTTGGTGAGGGGTGTGTGCGTGCGTGTGCATTTTTAAAAGGGGACCAAATTAGAGGGGCATATACTAACTTCTAATCGCGCTTATCTCGCGACTCCACTGCAACCCACCTCCCAGGACCCCAGTTTTATCGCCTTCGGGGTGCTGCCTAGTTTATTGACCCATTTGACTAGGTGAACGAGGTCCCTGTAACGGGTAATTTGTTTGTGGCGATAAATCCATCAAATTATTGCCCAATTTTCATGCGAGTTAATTTCCAGTTAAAGTTCAGATTTCGCCCGAATATCCTATAAATAGAGCAGGCATGTACATATATATGTACTCTTGTTTGATAGATGATTCCGCCTTTCTTGGAAAGCTAATAATAAGGCACACACATTTCGGCTCCCAACCCCCTTACCCCAAACCCTTATCCAAGGAATTCCTCCCGGCTTTCATTAATATTTTTGCTGGGTCGCACAAACAATGTATTGACATTTCAATTAATTATGAGTGAGCAGGCGGCGGAGGGGAAGTGGGCTGGAATTGTAGATGGCTGGAAGTAAGCTGTGACCTTTTGGACCTGTCAGCTGAGTGATATGAAATTCTGGCTTGGCATTTGCGAGATGAGTGCGGAAAGTTCAAGACTATTTTCTCCGCATATATATCCCAAACGTAGTGCTCTCTACAGAAACATATATGATTTACGATCTATAAACGTTTTGGTTAGTTAAAAGAGGTATTTAGATTATTACGAACTTTCATCGGGAAAATACATTTTTTCTTGTCGAAAAATGACTATGCACCTATATAAAAGAAAAGAAGCGATTTACAATTATCTTAAAGTATAATAACAGAGCACAAATGTAACATCTCGTAGAAAGGCATCAAATCAAAAACACCTTTCAAAGAAAAAACAAACAATTTAATTAGTAATATAACCTTGTAACATAAAATGATTAAAGCTATATATTTATTTTTTTATATGCACGCTCCCAATTTAACAAACCCTTTTCAAAATTTTGATTACTTTCAAAGTACATCGTTAGTGGGATTACTATCAGCTTGAAACGGGCTCTGAAGTGGTGTTCCTCGTTAGAGCTACGTAGTAGGGTCCTCGTGTTCAGTAGGCTTTTTGCAACCGTTCGAACCACTCACGTATGCAACGCACTTTGACCTTTCGATCTCTCCCCCGCTTTGTTCATCCAGCACTTCATTTTGGGGCGCACCAAACGTGTCATCAGCTGTTGCTAAAACGGCTTGTGCCTCATCCACGGCTATTCGGGTGTTTATGAAACTGTCTCCTGAATGTTAAAGTTAAGGCGCCCGTCTGAGGTGAGCTTTTGCAAATCCTGGCTGCAGAATATTACTCATACGCACCAGTACCCGCACCCACATACACATACACAACCAACAAATGGCAAAATGCTACTAAGCCCACTTACTTACAATTTAGCAGAAAAATAAAGCGAACGAGCGTCAGGAAGAGAGGAACAAAATCATATGGCGAAAACGAGAGTGTAAAATTTTTTGCATACATAAAACGAGGAGCAAAGCGTAAGGGCAGCAAATAAAACAACAACAAAATGAATCCTGCTTTATGGCACGCACCCACACAGGCGCACATATCATCTCACAAATACGCCACTTGACTTTATTCAGCAGCTATCGCAAGTGCCTTGATAGTGTGCGTGTGTATCCCTGTATCCGTGTATCCACGAGGCCTGCTCCATGTGCATGTGTGTGAGTGCGTATGTGTGTGTGGACTACTTTCTGGTGCGGGCGGCACAAAATCCAATCAGCATAACGAGCTACAAGCGTTGCTGAGCGGCATAAAACGCAAAAAATATATATGGCTGTGTGCGGGCTGTGATTGTACGGCCTGCGAGTGTTTGTGTGGGTTGAGATTGCACAAGCACAGCACGCTCTTTAGGCCAAAACACTGCGAGAAATAATTCTGCGGATGGAGACAAAGCCATAAGTCAAGAGCAGATTCTGAGCCTAATAAATCGCTTCTAAATGCCACCCAAAGCCTGGAATTAATGAATTTACCGAGAGAGTTCAACCGATTCCCCGAAAACAAATATTCAAAAACAATCAGGCTTCTGTGTCTGACTTTTTAAACAGGGTATAAATCAATTATTTCCATATAATTATACCCGTTACTCGTAGAGTAAAAGGGTATACTAGATTCGTTGAAAAGTATGTAACAGGCAGAACTAAGCGTTTCCGACCATATAAAGTATATATATTCTTGATCAGGATCAATAGCCGAGTCGATCTGGCCATGTCCGTCTGTCCGTCCGTCTGTCCGTCTGTCCGTCTGTCCGTCCGTATTAACGTCGAGATCTCAGGAACTACAAAAGCTAGAAAGTTGAGATTAAGCATACAGACTCCAGGGACATAGAAGCAGCGCAAGTTTGTTGATTCATGTTGCCACGCCCACTCTAACGCCCACAAACCGCCAAAAACTGCCACGCCCACACTTCTGAAAAATGTTTTGAAATTTTTTCATTTTTGTATTAGGCTTGTAATTTTCTATCGATTTATCCAAAAACTTTTTGCCACGCCCACTCTAACGCCCTCAAACCGCCCAAAGCTGCTACGCCCACACTTTTGAAAAATGTTTTGATATTATTTCATTTTTGTATTAGTCTTGTAAATTTCTATCGATTTGCCAAAAAACTTTCTGCCACGCCCACTATAACGCCTACAAACCGCCAAAAACTGCGTTTAAGACTCTCCTACTCTCTTCCACTAGCTGAGTAACGGGTATCAGATAGTCGGGGAACTCGACTATAGCGTTCTCTCTTGTTTTCAAATATATTCACTAGCTTTAAAAGAAAAAAGAAATTTTAATAGTTATTGCATTGAATTCTACTTGAGTGGCATTTAAATCATTGAAATCGAAGGAAACAAATAGATCTGAATTTAAATACGTCTGTTTGTATAGATGATTAAAGATGATAAACCAAAAAAAGTCAATCCGGTTAAATATGTATCATTGTTCATATTTTAAACCTGAATATAGTTCATAAAAACACCTAAACTTTCAGTTTTCTTAGCCAATTATTAATTATATAGGATTGTTGATTTTCAGATTAGTTAGAAATAAACTCAAGTGCTGGATTACAGTACCAACTCAGTATCTACATCCATTTCAATCGGGGATATTTTCCTCATTTTTGCACGTTCATTCAACTCGCAGCTTGGCAACAACAGACGAAGCGGCCAAAACGGCTCAAACTCAAAGCTTTCGCTGAGGTAGACAAGCGCACAAGTGTTGTTGTTTTTATAGTCGGTGGCGAACAGTAAAAACATTGCCAAGCTCAAAAGTGTGTCGACTCGTCACAACCAAACATACACACTCACACTCACACTCGCACTCACACTCACGCACAAACAAATGAAATAAAAGTAAACCCATTTACACCACACACACAGTCGGTAGTCCTTTTTCCTCAACCACCCTCCCCACCCTCCCCTTTCCACCACTCTTTTTTTTTATTTTCCGAGGGAAGGAGGATTGGCGCCAACTGCTTGGCAAGCTGCAAATGTGGGACATTTGGCAGTCGCAGTCGCATTGTTAACTTTCTTTGACAGCGGGCCAATAAACAAAAATAAGGGTGTAGAAGGAGGCTGTTGAAGGCGGGAGAAGGGGAGGATGCCAGCGAGGACCGCCCGGGTCCATGTCCTCAACTCAGCGCCAATGTTGCCGCTGCTTTGCTCGATGCAGATACAACTGCTCGGGTGCATGGTGCATGTTGTATTTATGGCACAAAATTGCAGGCACTGCAGCGGCAAATTAACACAGCACGAATGCAAATTTGGAGCGGCCAGCCTGTTGCCGTTTCAGCCATTACCATTCGAGAGCCCATTCCCATTTTGACCAATTGATTATTTGCCCGGGCATCCCACATGGCAGCAACTGTGAAAGCCCCGACTCGGTCATGGCCAATGTTCCACACATGTATATGTACATACATATATTCATATATACAAATATATATAGACTTTCCTTGTTGCGTGGGCGTGGCATCCCGGTCACCACAACGCACTTATCGCCCATGCACAGCACGTCGGCCATTCGGAGTGGAGAAAAATGCTTATAAAGGATTAATTCGATTCCAATATTCACATACGCATACGCATACGCAAACGCATTTTGCATTTCGCATTTGGCATCCGACATTCTGAACTCGGCATTTTGTATTTTGCATCTCCAGCCTTCCCAAGAGGTGGTCAGCAGTTATATCAGGGATATTGCCGGTCATTGTTGGCATTGTTTTAAATGCCCCGACCGTAATGATTGTTGCAAAATGGGAGCGAGAAACAGAAAGTGGACTTTTCAGAGTATTGAGTGGCAAGCACCTTGCAGGCCAGAGATAAAAGTGTTAAATGCTTCACTTAATAAATACTCGTTAGCTTTGGAACGTTGGAACCCGAGACTTGGGTAACTTCATTTGAATTTCCTGACAAAGTGAAAATCTCTACTGAAGAAAATCACTTCATCCCATCTCAGCGATTTTCCTATAAATGACATCATTGGAAGTACCATCCATTAATACTTGTTTACAGAGCATTCGTACTTCAGATTGAGCTGGACAAAAGTCTTTTGTAGCTCGTTGAATGTGTTGAGATTGCGATTGCAATTTGCATTTTTCATGAATGCCAGGCAACATAATGGATTCCCTGGGCAACAGATTAAAGCTGCATTACGATGTCAAGACCTTTTAAATTTTCAATTTCCCACCTTCAGTGTTGGCCAGAAGGATATTGCAAATTTAATTGCATTTATGGCTGCATTTCGCATTCGCAAAACGCATTAACACACCGACAAAGGCCGAAACCGGAGAGTTGTGTGTGCGCCATAGATTGAGATGCACATGCGTTTGATGCACCGGGACAGATAGCCAAATGGCATGTTAATTTGCTTAATTCGATAGCCAATTGAATTAAACACCACGCTCACACATGCTTAAGACCGTGGAGGGGCTTAAATCACGGAAATTTTCGCTCGACACAAAATGATTTAGTGTACACTTTGATTTTGAGGCAGCGACATCGATATGATTATCAAATAATTCGGTCAGTACCTCGGCGCTAATTGTTAATTACCAATGCATTTCAGGTCGCATCGCACACCACAGGAGGCTGCCACGCCCCACGCCCCCTTTCCAGGAAGCAGGACGCACGACACACCACACCCCCATTCCCAACATGGGCAGCGGACACTATTTCTGGGCGATCTTATACTTTGCCAGCCTGTGCAGTGCTTCACTGTAAGTACCCATCGTACTTTCCACCAATCCAATCCACACAAGTACTCGCCACTCGCACCACAGTAGCTGCAAAATGTAAACCGCTTCATAACTTGCCTCCCGCTCCACTTACCATTTATTTAACACACTTACTTTTTACTTAATATATTGGTTGCCGCGCGGCTCTTGTTCCGCGTGTTTCACACTGCTCTTGGGCGGAAGTGGCGCTCAAAATGCGATTTACATACAATTGTCATTAATTTGGCCAGGCCACGCCTCGTTGTGAAGCAGCAATGCCGATATATTCATCGAAATCCATGTGAATATACACTGAGAATGGTTTCTTACCAGGACATATCTTAGGTGCAAAACAAGTAGTTGTCTTCAAAAAATTAAAAAATTAAAATATATATTAATTAGTTAATTAGTTATTGAAGGATATAGAAGTAATATCAATTATAATTAAATAATCTATACAATTGGAGAGATATTGCCTAACGATAAATTGATAGAAAAACTAGGGGAACGCAGACTGATAACAATATAAAACACTATATCTAGAATATCTCTGTGTATATGCTCATATCGGATGTGGTGCTTCACGATGAGTTAGCAGTGTGGCTTTAAAGCTATAGTTTGCATTTCAGTTGTCGCTTATTTACGAACACACGCTCAGCATTTAGTCGCCTCGATCTACTTGAATTTCCATATCCTTACACACACTCACGAACACACTCTACCAGCAGGACACATTATTAAAATGTAATTAATTTTCGTGCAATTTTTTGTCGGAGCATAAATTTTGGAATTATTTACGCTCAAGTCGAGGTCAGAGTCAGCAGCTATGTGACTTTGCCTGGGCTTTTGATAAGTGCGGCAGTGTATAATAGCAACTATAACGATAAAGCGAACTCTAGCCCACACTTTCGATGATTTGTACATACTTATCTTTAAATATCAACAATAACGTGTTGTAAATTGTATGCAATACTTTTTTTTTATGTGATTTTTCAAACCAAATATTACTTACAAATTGCTCAGCTAATGTTTTTCCAAAACTTCAATACCATTTAAATATTTCAACTTTCAAATTGCCCAATTAATTAAAGCAAACATTTTAAATTATACATGCGTACCTATCCGTATCCTGATTTCAGAGCAAATAATGCCAAAATAAATTTCCGAGAAAAGGAGAAAAAAGTCTTAGATCAAATTTTAGGTGCAGGCAAATACGACGCCCGAATACGACCATCTGGAATAAATGGAACAGGTGAGCATAACTTCCGATTACCCCATATAAAACTTAACTGAACCATACCGTAAATATAACTTTTAATGGTTATTTCCGAATTCTAACAACATTCGTTTGCTTTTATAATTTATTTTTATTTTGCCTTTTTGTTATTAATACAATATTGGTTAAAGCTATCGTTAGGAAGCTATATAAACAAAATTACGAAATTCTAGTTAATGTAAGCCTCTGTTTAAGTTTAACGAAATACAATGTTTAATCATCTGTAACGTAGCCTAGAGTGCCAATCAGATCAAGCAATACATAGCCTAGTTAGATCAGCTCAATAAGTTAACCGTTTTACATTTACGTCGAAAACTCACGTTTAAACCAAACTTTATACCAGATGGTCCCGCCATAGTCAGAATCAATCTATTCGTTCGCAGTATTATGACGATTAGTGATATTAAAATGGTAAGTCGCACTGAAACGGAGCCAGTAAATTCGATATCGTCACTCGAAATCGATAGATGCCCCCACCATCCCTTTTTGTCTTGACTCTCTTAGTCTGTTTCTTGCTATCTCACTCTGCCTCCTCATCCAGAATTAGAACATACTAAAGTTGACTTGGTAGCTCTTGCAACTTACACACACACTTAAACTTACACATAGCCAAAACACAACTCACTTGCAACACCCACTTAACACACTTGTACTTTGCGTTTTACGTTGACTCGTTCTCTAATTCTCTCGATACATGCTACCTTATATATATTGCGTATATACATACATCCAATGCTAAGTATTTGCTTTTGATTTTTGCCACATTTCGGCAGTTTGTACCAGTACCTGTTCTTCCTGTTTGTACATTTCTGTTTCCGTTTCGATTCGTTTCAATCAACAGCGTTCGTTGAGTTTCATTTAAGATATACAGCAAATAATACTCGGAAAAAACGTGAGCAAGAAACATTGCCTACTTTTCTGCGCGCCTTTGCATTGCGCCTGTATTGGTGGACAGGTCCAGGCTTCAACACAATTCTGCGGATTTCCCAAATTTAAAAACTCTTTATTTAATGTATTAATGTTTACCAACTTTTTAGTACAATTATAAATTCAAATACACAATTTTAGTGATTTATGATAAAAAGGTAATAAACATCCTCGATCTATTTATTCCAATTGTTAACGAGTCAAAGCTTCGACAATAAGTTTTCCATTTCAAGTTAAAGCATTTGGCATTCGAAATAAAATACTTTATCAACCAACTATAAGCACCCTTTGCAAGTATACAGTTTTTTTCAAAGGTTATTTCATTTCAATTATCAAAATGTTTTGATTTGATATGCAGTTCATTTTATTGTTGTCATGTTGACTTTTAGCGCTGCAATGACATCATTAAAAATGTAAAGGCAGCATAAATATTTGAAAAAAGCCCGACACAATTTCATTCACATACAAATAGTCTGAATCACCGACTGGGAATGGCCATTAAAAAGGACCCATAAATAAGCTTTTAAATATATACTCCGTATATTTGCCAGTTCGATAAATATTAACTATTAAGGCATATCAATTAGCACAGCCCTCTTTGCCCTTCGGCATTTGGAATAAAATCACACAGATTCAGTTGTAATTTGTTCATACCACACATTCTTACGTACCACACACCCAACACCCCAACACCCCTACCACCCCCTATAAGCCACCCTCGAAGGTCACAAAAACAACTCATAGACAAACAACGCAACTTTAGTAACGTACATAAATTCTAGCTTAACTTAGGTATATAAAAAACGCAAACAAAACGAAACAAAAATCGAGAAGAATATATTCTTTGACTTAGCTTAGCTTTGTAAGCAAAACTGGAAGCGAACTTGCTTAGCAACTTTTGTATCCTAGCAAGTAAGCAAAAAGGAAAACAACAACCGGGAGGAAGGCTATAAAATAAAACTTTATTGCAGAGAGAGAGCCACATAAAGGCATAAGGACCGCCTTTCCTGAAAATTTGGTAGATGGAGGGCAGCATCTCCGTCTCCACCTCCATCTCCATCTCCTCCGCTCCGCTGGTCATTTTAAGTTTGTTTTCAGGGGTTGGACTCTGCGGCAGCTGTTAAAATTTGTAGTATATTACATTGAAAGTTTTGTGCAAATCGGTGAATATGTCTATCTATCATGTATCGCCTGCAGATGGTCCAGCTGTGGTGCGCGTCAACATATTCGTTAGGAGTATATCGAAAATCGATGATGTAACCATGGTAAGTCGGCGCATCCGCAGCCAATCAAATCCACATTAAAACCCGATAGAAAGTCAGACCCCTTCCCCTGACCGCAAGTGGATGCTCAAGTCGTAACCCCCGGTTCACTAGGTTCTTAAAATCCCTGAACTGAACTGTTGACCCCGTTCTCTGTGTTCGATAGGGCTGTGTGTTCTGATCCTTCACTCGATTTTCTGCTGCTAGGCGTCGGAAAGTAACCAAGACACTCGAAATGATACTAAACTATATATGTATAAACTTTATATTATATATGCTAACGTACAAATCTTTATCTGATATTGGTACCTATAATACATAACACTATGTTTGACTATCGATGTGATATGATTTCGTATTTGAGTTGTATGATTTACGTAAGATTTGCCTCTTTGGTTTGGGTTTTTAGAAAACGAAATTGCTCAATTGGTTGGATATTCGGTTGAGAATTGCATTAAATTAGATTTCTTCGTTTGAAAGTTTGCATTGGTAACTTGAATTAACTCACTGTATTTTTCTTTTTTCTCATATTAACAAATTGTAAGATAAACCATTCGGTTTGCTGTTTTGTAGACAACCAAACGAAATACAAAACATTGTGAAAAAATGTCTTTTTGGATCTCTTTCCCACTCAGTCTCTGTCTATTATTCTCTCGCAGCCTCGCCTCTATACCTTTGTTTCGAAACATAAAATAATCAAACTTAGTTAAATTTTCCTTACTTCTCTATCTCTGTTTCTCTTTCTATCTGTATAAATTTATGAATTTATATTAATAATTATTAATTAACTAATCAAACTCATTACGAATTATTTATAACTATGATGAGTGTTGCAGATGTGAACCATCTATTTAGCCTCGGTCTAATAATTATATACAAATTTAATTTTATTATGCCATTTGCTTATTAACAAAAATTATCTGTGAAATGAACAATATTCTTTTATTTATGCTACTCTGTGTACTTAGTGAAACAATAAATTCGATTGTGAACTGTTAATTTTAATCGTGTGCTTTGTATGTGTGTCCCCAACTATGGTTTCCCAGCCTATATCCCGAAGAAGAAAAACAATTTTCACCCAACATTCAATGGATTCGCCATTTAAATATGGTCCTTTTATTTTACGCCCTTCAACAAACACAACGCTGACATGGAAATTATCAGACGCTGTTAGATTTGGAAGCAAAATTTAAACAATCCGTTCTAGCCGACAGAAGGAAAACTAATTGAAAATGTGTGGCATGCATTTTTCAAAAAGTATTTTCAGTAAGAGTATTACACAAATAAAGGGAGAAAAACGTGCACATATTGGCAAAATAACTAAATACATTTTTAGATTTTAGATGACACAAACATCAATATTGAACAGAAATAAACTAAACCAACCCAATTTCATTCTTCAATGAGATCCATGCAGACATTTTCTCTACGCATTGATTCGAATTTAAATTTGCGTTCTCGTATATTTTAAATTCTCGTTTATGTTTTTAATGTAACAACATACATACATTTTGGTCACACATGAAATTCATCAAGAAATTAGAAATTAAGAAAGCACATCCTATTTAAGTTAGTGTGTAAGTGAGCGTAGATTAAGGACCATTCGGCGTAAGGATGACGGAAAAATGAGAAAGGTGCAGAACCAATTTTGATTTGATGATTGATTTTAAATTATATTAAAGCCACCAATGTGTCGGTGAACATGTTCCTGCGCTCCATATCGAAAATCGACGACTACAAAATGGTGAGTCCTGGATCAAGCACAGCTACAAGCACACTACTACTACTACGACCACTCCAACTACCACAAATACAAATGATTAAGTCCCAAGCGCTTACTCTCACTTTGCTCTAATTGTGCGTGCGTGTGTGTGTCTACAAAAGTTAATCCAGTAATTTGGGCCTATTAAATAATTGCATTAATAATACATACGTGTCCTTCGGTGTGTCTGTGTGGGCGTACCTGGGTGTAAAATACATTAGTCAAGTTGCGACGATTCGTCGAGTCTGTGTCAGTGGAATCTGTAAATTTTCTTTGTACCTGCAAGCTGTACTACTTAAGCAAGCTGAATATGTTAACAATACCAATGTACTTGTATCATACAAATATCTATAAATACTCCCTGTACCTAAAATGTATAAACGAATACTTAATATTATTTTACCTCCTATTTTCTCATGATTTTTGAACTTGAAAGGAAAACCTGCTTAATGCTTTGTCTCCACAACCAGCCGACGTCACTGCCAGCGAGCCAAGTATAAGCAAATCAAAACCACGATTCTTTGAACTAAGTTTAAGTTGTAACTTAGGCTAGACTTAAGGCTTAGGTCGGAACCACCGCACGACAAAAACAGACGCTCACCACCACCATCACTACAGCATTTTACCACCGACATTGAAGACACACAAATGCCGCCCACACCACCGCTCATTCAGTTCAGTTCTTGTTCCGTTCGATTCGATTCAGTTCGGTTCGGTTCGGTTCAGTTCTTTCATTTACCTTCATCATTTTAAGCCTCCTTGTTGCAGCCAGCCAGTTTTGGGCTCTATTAAACCAAATGAAAATGCTTACCACACACTAATAAAAACGAGTGTTTCAACTCTGTTTAGGTACTACGGTAGGGCTAACTGTAAGTACAAACTAGGAGATATCATGCCAGTGCCGATAAGAAAAAAGATAACTAATAAAAAACTAAGGAGAAACGAAACGAGGAAAACCATTTACAATCTCCATTTGTCCAGTTCGGTTTCCGCTGTCAGGAAAAAAGCTGGTATAAAGCGGACAGCTCCGGCAGCCAGCGGCCGGCACAAAAAACTCACAGCACATTTAATTTGCATAAAAGAAACCAGTCATAAATAAAAAGCAATTATTTGTAATAATTATTCAAATTTATTTGTTTTCACTCTGCTTAATTGGCAAGTGTTTACAATTACATTTCCCCTTTCTGGGATTCATTAAATCGCGAATAAAATATTGTATAACATGTTAGTTTACTTACATAACAGCGATTTTAGTTGGATTCAGTTGATCATTTAATTAAAATCCCATTTACTTTTTCCAAATCCTATCTCTTGTGGAATGGCATGAGTGTTACTAATCAGTTTTGTAAGCATGCAATTAGCGATTTCTTAGTTGATTATTATAAATAAACTCTAAATAGGGTTTGAAATGGCAACCAGAAGATTAGCTTCTGGAAGTCAATGAAAGCCTTACGACTTTTTTTTAAGTCGTTTCAACTCATATTATTTTTGGCTAACAAGCTTAATATATATAGATATTTTCAAGAATATTTATATGTATTTGACCCACCATTTTCCATCAGTATTCAGAGCACATTAAAGAACTACTAAGATAGTTTTAAGTTAAATTTAAATATGTTTTCAGCTTTTCTTTAAGAGAAAGACTTGAAATAAGTTCTGAATGTATGTATAAGATGCCTTGCTTTTTTCCACTTCGCCTGCCTGTTTTGCTTTTGTCTTGACGTGTTTTTTGCCTGATCTTAGCCTGCTTGCCCGTTTTGAAGTTTGAGTGTGCAACACGTCGCATGCGGCATTCGGTTGCATTTTGTGCAGATATAAAATATTTTTAGCCATGACAAACTATACCATCAGCCCGAACAATGCCGAGTACAATCTAAGCCAGCAGAAGCCCAAGCCAAACGACAGTTATAACCACCATACTCTCTACTATATATATACGAATATCAATAATTACCACTCAGTTATACAAATAACAACTACTTCGCATCGCCTTGCTCGCTCTTTCATACTCCAACAAAAACAAACTTTGCAAAAGTAAAGCTAAAACCCCCCCAAACCAAAAATCAAATTCAATTAAATAAATCGAACTGCCACCCCATTGAAAAAGTCCTCTTAACACACAAGCTTAAAAATTGAGAAGAAAAGAAAACCTGAAAGAAACTCCCCTTTCAATTCGACAAAGAGAAATTCGCATTGTAGTTCAGATTGAATTCCCGCAAAGCCCCCAATTTAATTCGTCTACTAATGAGAATTTTCCCCTGGCCATTCAACTACCAATCGGGCGAATCCGACGTCCACAGGAGTACAGTGTGCAGTTAACCTTCCGTGAGCAGTGGACGGATGAACGCCTCAAGTTCGATGACATCCAGGGTAAGTTCAATATCACTGAACTTTAGAGAGTTTTTAGGTGTTTAACCCAAATCCATTTTCAGGTCGCCTAAAATATCTGACCCTGACGGAGGCCAACCGCGTGTGGATGCCCGATCTTTTCTTCTCGAACGAGAAGGAGGGACACTTTCACAACATCATCATGCCCAATGTGTATATTCGCATCTTCCCCAACGGCTCTGTGCTATATAGTATACGTATCTCGTTGACATTGGCCTGTCCAATGAACTTGAAGCTGTATCCGCTAGATAGACAGATCTGCTCACTACGGATGGCCAGCTGTAAGTAGCAATCATTTAGGGAACACATTTGTAACGAGTTACGAGTTATGGTTATAAAATATATAATATATTTTAGATGGCTGGACCACCAACGACTTGGTGTTCCTGTGGAAGGAGGGCGATCCCGTGCAGGTGGTGAAGAACTTACACCTACCTCGCTTCACACTGGAGAAGTTTCTGACTGATTACTGCAACAGTAAAACCAACACCGGTACGTGCGTTCAGAATGCGTGTTCCACAGTGTTCCTTATGTATAAGCCGATTTTGCCAGATTTCAATATTAACTTAATTCTCCTAGTACTCCCACTCGTATTCGCACGCGGCTTGTTTCGTTTCCTCGCTGCGTTGCGTATTTTGTTTGCATTTGTAATAAGTGTTCCCTTGAGATTGCATGCCAAGTGGTTTAACTTTAGCTTCAATCATATCGTAAACGCTGGGTCCCAACTGGAAAATATTATAAACGGACCCATAACCACTTCATAGCAAGCACATACACCCCATACCCATACACCCATACACCCGCAATTACCCAACCCACACCCACGCCCTCACTCGAACACATCCATTTATATATAGACGTAGCGACTTTCATAAGATGCCGTTCACACATGCGCCATTTCAATGAGCATATCGTTTTGGGCCGTTATCAATGCCCAAAACGCATAGAGCCATCTTTTTACGATGTAATTCGCACACTTGCACACACGTGCCTCTATATAAATGTGTATCTGTATATATATAAGCCCCCACGCCACCATACAGATCGTTTACCTTGCCGTTTTTTATGAGCACTTTGAAATCTGCGCGCGCTTTAAGTAAATGTTTACCTTGGCGAACAACTATTCAGTCGAGGACGAGGCGGCGAGAAGGCATCGAGGGGACTCCCCATCGAATGCGAAACGGAAAATGAAGGCAAAAATGGCAAAAGCCGTACGGAAAGTAAATTAATCGAGGAAATTGTCTGCGACGTTGTTTAAACTTGCACAAAGACGCTGGCTGCACCGAAGATGATGATGATGGCGGCAACAAGGATGTGAATGTAGATATAGCTGAAGAAGTGGAAGTGGCAGTGGGAATGGAGACAAACAAGAGGGCCAGATTTTTCTACAAGTTGGCAAATTGTGTGTCAGCATATTAGGATAGTTTACGGCAGCCAGAGCAAACAGAATTGCGTATTTGTGTAGTGGAGAAGCTTCACCTGAATCAAACCCAAACCCGCTGACACGAAGTTTGTTTGTTCACAAATTAGTGAACGAAATCCAGAGACTACCACTCCCTTAGTTGATAGGGCCATTCCCATCCCCATCATCCATCCACAAATAAGTTAGCATGAGCCTGAACTTCATCATTCCCGATTAAAAAACAAAAACCAAATACCTAAAAATCATTCTCATTTTAGCTCAACTATATTTAATCTCAACTAAATATGACTTTTTCCACCTAGACGTTGAGTAGTTGTTGCAATTTAGATCTCTCGCCTTGAACTTAGTTGCTCACCTAAAGTTTATTAATTTCATATCTTCTATGAGCGTTGAACGTTGAACGGACTTATAGAGCCACGCGAACGAACTCTAGAAACGGGCTCAAGAGTCGAATGCGAATCTCGGCCAAGAGAAAGAGTCATCGCTTGATTGATGATGGCCAGTTGCACAGCCAGAGCCGATGGCAAAAGCAAAAGCAAAATCAAAGCAAAAGCCGCAGTGCGATTTGAGCCAGCTGCGAATTACGGAGACCGTAGACCAGACCCAGATTCAGACCCAGATTCAAAGACCCAGACCCAAAACCCAGACCAAAGAGCCGAGCAAATAAACCACACACGCAGCAGCTTAATGCAAACAGGGCGTAGAGTGCTCCTCCTCACATGCAGACACTGAGAGAAATTCTAATGCGCCAAATCGTCGAAAATCGAAAAATGAGAACCAATCAAAAGCAAAAATATGAGAATGTAAAATAATAAACAACTTTGTCTTGAAGAGTATGGAACGCTTTGCCAACAAATTAACGGAAATGAAGCACAAGAAAGGGGCGTGGCCCATCGCTAACGCGGGGGGGCGGTTTCGGGGGCGGGGGCGTGGCAGCAGCGACTGCCGACCGGAAGCTAACAGAATGAAAATCAAAACCTTCAACAAGATGCTGTTTCTTGCACACAAGCACACAAGAGCCGTCGAACTTCATTTCCGTTAAGATTTTTGTTGCAAAAGTCAGAAATTGAATTCATGTTGATACTTTTTGCCTATGATGCAATTTTTCATTTGATTTTATAATTTTCCACTTTCTGTGTGCCAGCCACCTCCCTCTCCCCCACTGACTTTTCATTTTTGTTTTCCTGTAAATACATTATGTCTTCTTAAGCCCGCCTACCGCCAGACCCCTACCCACTGACTTTGTATGATATGTTTTTACCCGAATTTTTGTTTTTTATCTCTTTGTTTTGGAAAACCCACTTATTGTATATACCCGAAAAGTCTTGGCCCGAACAAAAAACCGTCTGTAAATGTGTTTTAATTTCTTTTCTTGGCAAAATTTCTGAGCAAGACACTTTTTATGTTCACTATTTATTGGATGGCATTTCTCTGTACCTTGTATTGGATATCTATCTGTGTGTATATACCTACTAAAACTGTGTGTGCGTGAAATTTAAGCAAACGAAAGCCAAAAGCTGCAAACGATACCTCTCTTATGACATCCTCCCGTACATTTTGAGTTTGACACATTTTATATACCTTGTATACTCATAGGTGAATACAGTTGCCTCAAAGTCGATCTACTATTCAAGCGAGAATTCTCATATTACTTAATACAAATTTATATACCATGCTGTATGTTGGTCATTGTATCATGGGTATCATTCTGGCTGGATCAAGGAGCAGTGCCGGCGCGTGTTTCACTGGGTAAGTCTGCACTTTTATGTTGCCTAATCTGCCTGAAAAGAAGATATGTATGTGTTTTAATTTTTACCTAATGTTTGACTATTTTATAGCCATTACCTAAAGTATACTTGATTTCAAGCTAAAAAAGATATGTAATGGATGTTTTGGAATGATTGTATCATTTCCCTTAGCTATTTCTAAAATTACAATTTAAAATTAGGGCAATATTATTAACTTTAATCAGTTTAACAATACGAATTTTGCATTGCAGAAAGAGTAATTTTTAGAGGATCTAAAACGACGTAAAAAAGATCTCTTGAACGAACACAAAATATGTTTTGTTTTTTGATACCTGCTCCCAGGATCGTATTTAAAACAAAATGCAATTAATTATTTATGCACAATTTCCGAAAGTAATGATGAAAATGATATATAAAATAAACCCAGTGGCTGCAGATTTGAGATAATAAACTCTTACTGGAAGTTTGCTGTTAACAAAAGCTTTTTTGAGGTGATCCAAGAGTTCACTTCAATGATGAAATAGTCAAGTATAAGTAAATATTTTGGAAATGTATATATCTGAAATTTATCCTCCAACGATAGCTAGTCCTTCGGGCCAGTGCCACGGGCTCTAGTTCAGCAATTTTTTGGGCACTACTCCATTACCTACTCCGTCTTGCAGGTGTCACCACCCTGCTGACGATGGCCACCCAGACGTCGGGCATAAACGCCTCCCTGCCGCCCGTTTCCTATACGAAGGCCATCGATGTGTGGACAGGCGTGTGTCTGACGTTCGTGTTCGGGGCCCTGCTCGAGTTCGCCCTGGTGAACTATGCATCCCGATCAGGTTCGAATAAAGCTAGTAATTGAACTTTTATATGCTTCTTAACCACGTATAAATGTTAATTAATCGATGGTGTTTATCTTTTTTCTGTTGTTTTATTGTACTGAGTGATATCGAATATACTATACGTACATATCTATAGTACCCACATATAAATGTCTACGCATACTGTACATACAACAACTCTGAAACTATGAAACTCTGAACCAACGTCACACTCTCAATATCTCACACACACACGAGTACCCACTGTGGACCGTTATATCAGAACACTCACACACGCAGGACCGGCGTGGCTCACACAACAACAACAAGAACTACAACCAGTCTCGGGCTATATGTATATCTATCTATCGAAAATCGAATATATCCATATAGAGTACTCGTCTATATGTCCGAGCGAAAGCCCAACGATTTAGCCGTGGTGTTTTTGATCGACTTTTTTCCCTTATTTACTTTTCACTTTGATATCTAACCACAAAATGGGTTCATCGTGTGTATTAAACTAATCCAACTTTTTGTTTTACTCTCTTATTTCATTGTGCGCCAACCATTCATCGACATGCATACGAACCCACACATGCACAATCCGCAAAATACACACCTACACTCTCACCCACACGCACACACTAATACCAATACCAATACTGATACCGATACCAATACCAATAACAATACCCACGAACCACGAACTTTAAACGCGTTTGAAAAAACACATTAACCGAAAATTGTAAACAAATTGGTCGAATTTCCTGTCGAATTACTACGATTTGTTCGGTTCCTTGCTGTTGTATAACAAAATGCTTGTAAATAACTACAAACTGTGTTTATATCCACCGATCTTTGTGGTAATCGAACTGTGACTTGCGTACCCCGACCTCGTCGATATAATTGCACCCGATGTAATATTTGGTTTTATATTGTATTTTTTGGTTGGTTAAACATTTCGAATTGTTTAACGTTTTCTGTATGTGTGACTCTCTTTCTGTTTTTCTCTTTCTGACTGTCTCTATCTCTGTCTCGCCTAACACTATCGCTGTCTAACTGTATTATTCGTGTTTTACCTGTGCATCCCAACTAACACACCCAAAAAACCTGTAAAAAAAATCCAACAAAAATCAAAAAATCCGAAAACCACCCAACTGCCGTGGAACAAATAAATTCTTGTCAAACATCTTCCATCACATGCAACATATATCTATGATATATACGGATCGGGCCGCAGACATGCATAAGGAGAATATGAAAAAGAAGCGCCGCGATCTGGAGCAGGCCAGTTTAGATGCCGCTTCAGATCTGCTAGATACAGATAGCAATGCAACGTTCGCAATGGTACTTACCTCTTGATATATCTCTTTAAACTCCAAACAGCTTATGGTTTACTGGGGGTCTAAGCAACTAAGTGGGGGTTTTTATTATTTCTTGGATCTGAGTGGGGGCCTTCTCCGAAGGTTTTACTTCTTGCTTTCAAAAACAAACTACAAACTATAATTGGCTAAATCAAAATTGTTATGATAAAACTATTAAAACAACTATTTCCTTTTATATTTGCCTCCTTTTTATTACCACAAAACAAAACCAAAACAAAAACCAAAACCAAAAACAAATGCAAAATTCAACAACTTTTTTCAAACGTGCTCATCCCAACTACAACTACAACCACACCTTAACATCAACAACCAACCACAAATAAACTGAAAAAAAACTGAAACTGCAAACAAAAAAAACCAACAACCAACCTCCCACCAAACAACCATCACCGAACTTCGCTCGCTGGCAACCAAAACAAACCACTCGACCGGAATTAAATTGAAAAATTGCGACGAAATTAAATCAAATTACGCACATGCCAATGCACTTTTGCCCCACCCGAATCACCAAACCTCCGAATCACCGAACCACCGATACATCGAACAACCGAACCATCGTATATTCAAACCACCAAAACCACCCACCAACTGACCAACCCAACCACTTGCGACCCTTCATTTACATCCGACTACAATCGCAACTTTCATGTCAAACGGCGTCGCAATTTGCGCGCGGTGGTGGCCAACAGAAACCGCTAGTACGCCATCCAGGCGATCCGCTGGCCCTGGAAAAGCGGCTCCAGTGCGAGGTGCACATGCAGGCCCCGAAGCGACCCAACTGCTGCAAGACCTGGCTGTCCAAGTTTCCCACAAGGTAACGCACGGGATCGAGGATCCCGAACCACTCGATCCTACCATGTAGCGACCTCGTTTAGTTCCATATGTGTTCCGTAGTAGTTGATGGATTTACTTTTTGATGTTGTGAACATGTACTATTCTACTCTTTGTATCTCTTTCACTAACTCTTGTTGACTTTTTTGCTATCACATAACTCTAACTCAACTCAACTCAACTCAACAGTCATTGACAAATTGACCTGTGAAAGATACCGAAACGATAACCAAAGAAACCAAACCCGATATCTGCCGCTTGCTTGCCGTTCGTTCGATTCTGTTTGCCCGCTGTCTTTTGTTGCCAAATCAAATCTGTTCAGATCAAATCGAATAATACTACTAATGATAATGACGTGGTTTAATTGCTTGCTGAACTGAGCCAAGTATATGTGAAATATAATTGAATTTCAATTTCTATGTTTTTATTAAGCCCACCAAGTCGAAATGACCTTCGATGGGTTTATGCTTTGCCTTTCTGTCATTTTACGTGCGATTTGTTTGTTTTAAAATTCGTATTTAGTTGTAGATCTTGAGATTCGAACTCCCCGACCTTAAATACATAGCTATCCCCAACACCCCAACACCCCAACACCCTGGCATCCTGGCACCCCGGCATCCTGGACCCACCAATGCCAGTTCTCCCCTTGTTGATATTTATCCCCAGAAAACGCACTTTTCGTTTCCAGCACGTAGTCTTACTACCCCTTTTACCCTTTTAAAACAAACAAATTATTTGCCAAATTTGGAAAGTTTTCAAAACGATATAAAACAAAAGAATAACCAATCAAGTAATCACAAAAATCAAAAAGCCAATCTTTAGATGATCAATTAATTTGCATTTTCGTACTTGTTTAATATCCAAAGACAATGTTCTAGATCCAAGAGAATCGATGTTATATCGCGGATCACCTTCCCGCTGGTCTTCGCCCTGTTCAACCTGGTCTACTGGAGCACATATCTCTTCAGGGAGGAGGAGGATGAGTAAATGCCGTTACCTATTGCCAAACACCAATTACTTTATAGAAGGGTTGGCGCTATTGGCCAACATGAATGTACTAACCTATTTCTTTCATTCTTTTCCATTTCGGTTGTCTTCATTTCGTGCTTTGTGTTGCTTATGGCTTTGTTGGCTTCATTTCCGATTTGGTTGATTTCTTGACACCTTGATTGACACCTTGATTGAATGGTTTAAACCACTAAAGGACCTTCTAAGGCGCGTCTCTGAAATGCGGTGGCTATGTAGAATCTAATACGAAATTAACTAATTATACCGAGGGATACTTTGCGATATCGCTGTATGCTACAGGCTATGTGCCACGTGCTACATTTATGGTTATGTCTCGGAACAGTGCAGATAAGTTAAGCACGGTATCCGGCAAGGCTCCATGGCACTTCCACTGAACAAATAAAATATAATGTTTGATGAATGACGAAATTCTAGTTAATTGTAAGTTAATTGATCAAGAGTGACTGCATAGTAGATAATGTTATGAATAATTATACTATACACAAACTGACACACACCGCAACACTTGTTTGACTTGATTTGTTTTGTGGATGCTCTAAATTGTTACAAATTGATTAATTATTTTAGCTGGTTATCGACGATAATCGAGTTTTGTTCCGGACTCTAGCTTAGTTTTAAACGAAATTCCAATTGATTTGTACTTAAATGCGTTAAGATAGTTAAGCCGTAAACAGCGAGAGGAGGTCGTAAAAAATCCGACTTTTGTAAATATGTCATACAATAAGTTTTAAGCGAAACTAGTTTATATGAATTCTAATTGTAAAAATCGTGTAGATAAATTTAAGTTTAGTCGATAAACAAACCACTAACCGATGCGAGATACCTAGGTAAAATCAATTTAATTATGTTCACCATCAAAGTAAATAAAAATCGAATCGAAAATATCAAAGAATCCTTCAAAACACACAGAAACAAATACAGAACTTTCTTTTTGCATTTTTTACCCAAACTACTCTTAAATGATAAGTTCAACAGAAACTGGTGGGTATCTGCAAGGTATTTCTACCCAAACTTTATTAGAAACTTTCTTCATTATTTATATAGATACGGCTTGCTTTTTGTTATAGAGTTGAATTTTTATAGTAGTTAACTTGTTCTGGTATTCACGGGAAGTAAAGCCCTCGAGATCTGATTTCTTTTTATTTTGAATCGTTAGAATATTATAATAAATTTACATTTACCTAATTATGTATTGGGCCCAAGTGCCGCTTAGCTAGTTAATTTCCTTAATTAGACTTACAATATAAAAATATACAACATGCAAACCATAAACCAATTAACTGACAATACAAAATATTTTATCATGTAGTCGAAGTCCCTAAACAACTTAATGGATACTACACATAAATTTATTAAAATCAGTATTATAAGACATAAATTAGATCCAGATATACATATACGGTTCTTTTCATATCCAACAATATCTTTGGTTATTTAAGTGCCTTTTGTATGCCAAGAAGATTTTTCCCCTCTTTCTTATCTTCTCTATCTCTCTATCTATCTTCCAAACTTTTGAACGACTCCGATCCTTTTTACACTAAACTCCTTTCCGAAACTCAATTAGAGAAATGCACTAACCGACACCATAAACTATGCAGCTCTAATTTTAGAATGATAACTAAAGTGAATTCTACATAGCAACAACAGAAACAGAAACAGAACCAGAACCACAATAACAACTTAAATACTTCAGATAAATCGAATAAAATATTTCAGTAGTTTTTTAATATTTTTATTAACTTGAGCCTGTTTTATCCACATATTTTCTTAAACTTTTTCTTTGGTTAAGGAAATGCTTTTCGTTTGCTATAATTTAAAATCTAAAGGTAAGAAACTAAACGTAAAAGGAAATCAAAAATCAATTGAAACTTATTCTAATATATAGACACTACACAAGGCACCCTGCATAATAATTGTTGTCATTAAACAAGCGTCATAAGTACGATCAGAACATATAGAAAAAACGAAAACGGAAATATTTATAGATACTTTCATGTTGTAAAAGTTGTGCCAAGCAAAGACGAAACCAAAAACTAGTCAAAGAAAGAAAATTGAATAAGATCGCTAATTATAACTATAACTCTAGCTATAGTTGTATTGTATATGAAGAAGCTATTGAACATACAGGGTTTTTAAATGTGAGCATATAGTTGATGAACCAGATGAAATCGGCAAAATCGAACCAAATTGATGGCAGCCGGAAACGGGCTGATTGATTGAAATCCGTTGATTGATGTACGCGATGAAAAATAATCAAGACGTTGGAAAAACAATTAAACTAGGTCATACACAATGGGCGGGGGAAAAACACCGTTTTCGGCATTTATTTTTAGTGAAAAGAGGAAACATACTTAGGTTGTGTGCTGCTCTTCATTTGCCGTTCTCCAATTCGGTCAATTATCATTTTTTCCGGCAAATCGTTTAGCAGCGGCAGTCCAGTTCAGTGTAAATAGTTTGGATCAGAGCATGTAAATGTCATTAAAAAGTTAGGTTAACGTGAAACACAACTACGGGAATCGTAACACGAAATGTGCACAACTTTATATATATATATAGATGCGTTCCAAAAAGACTTACAGGTTTTGATTAACAGACGAGCATAGAGAGTAAATCATTTACCAATGCGATGTAAACACGAAAAGAAAGAACTAAAAGAACGAGTAGATCCTAAGATAACGTATGTGTAGATCTTAAGAGGCAGTCCGAAACCAGACTAGCTAAAGCATGCACATAACTAAGCTATTAAACTACTAAGCGCCACGGCAAATTGCATTCACCACCCACTATCTGAACTCACTTGATCCACTCACTCACTTACCACTCACACCACTCACTCGATGTTTAATCTTTGCTAACCACACGAAAGAAATCAAAAAACGACACCAAATCGAAATCGAAAATGAATCTAATCTTTGCACAGTTTGTCGGGGACAGACGAGTTTGAGTAATGCAAGTAAAAATTTAGATAGATCATAACACATATCTTCCAAAATGGGGGCGGCTCATGGCCCATTGATAACAATCAAGCAACTCAAACTATAATTTCTAGAGAAGTGTAAATATACGAGCGACAAAAAGCCGAATCATTCGAATCGATGTTACGATGGATCGATGGCGATCGAAAAGTGAATCAATAAACACTGCAAATCACCTTACTTTATAGAGCTAAGTCAGGACATGCACACCCGTACACCCCCAACAAAAAAAAAAAACCACAAAACACACGATCCCCGACAGGAGAGGACTTAGCAAAGATCACACTCACACGTTAGCCTGTAAGACCGATTCGATTCGAAGGGAAAGATCGCATGAATTTCTCTGTAGTGCAATCCAATACTGGAACATAACCCAAGCCCAGAAAGAAACAACGCCAAAACCACAAACGAAAGAAATTCTAAAAGTACATACATATAGACCCGGCAATAACACATCCATGCCGTCGGTGGGAAATTAAAAAAGAAAATCAAATGCCTAAGTGAAAGATTAGTAGCATAATTTTACAGTATAGTTGAAATAATTGTTGTCACCCGAAAGGAAGGAAATCCTAGAACGGAAACCAGGATGAAAACGAAATAATTGTGTAAAACCCCAGAATAATGATGTTTGTGAAATGTTTATAAATAAATGATGCAAAACGAAATGAAACAATACACAAAACACGCAATGACTTTAACTTCTCATGGTTGCAAATAATTAATCGTTCTTTAAAACTAAACAAAGTATACATTAGTACTTCAGTTCTCTCCTTTGTCTGTATAGATTTATCCATTTCTAAACAGCTAAGAAAACAGCTAGTAATCGTGGTCGTCCAAATTAATACCTTTAAATTATTGGTACTAACGCAGCCGAGGATGACAAAATAATCAAACTAATAAAAATTTACAATAAAATTTGATTTATATAAAACTATGTCCGATTTTACTTCCTAAAAAAATCGTTCAACTCCTTCTACTCTTTACATTCAAAAAATGGGCCTTATTGGCCATTCGATTGGTCTTTCCATTGGCACTACGCTGTAGGTCCTCAACAATAAGGGCTCCTCCGTTTAACTGCTTGTATTTGGAATCTGTCCGATAGCTCACATAGTCCACCACATCCTCGGCCTCCAGCTCACAGCCCGTTTTCTTTACGACAGCAGCTGCAGCTTCGTCTCCAAAAATGTCGCTCCATATCCCAAAGACACAGACTTCGGCGACTTGGGGCATCTCCGAGATGATGTTTTCAATATCGTTTGGATAGTACATGATGTTCTGGTACTTCAGCATCTCCTTCTTTCGGTCCACTATGTACAGAAAGCCATCTCGATCCATGTACCCAAGGTCTCCGGAGTGATACCAACGCAATGAATCTCGCATGGAACGAGTCTCAACTTCGTTTCCGTAGTATCCCGACCAATGCTGGTTATTCATGATGCACACCTCCCCAACTTCATCGGGTCCAAGCGACACACCCTCATCATTGATAATCTTCAGCTTTAGCCCATTGACCAATCGACCCACCGATCCGGCTTTCTCGTCGAAATGGTAGTTGACAGTGGCCATGGCTCCAAGCTCGGTAAATCCATAAGCAAACTGCAGGCAATCATGGCTAAGACGGCAACGGATGGCTTTCTGAACCTCCAAGGCAGCCCGAGATCCTCCGAACAAGTAGCACTGAAGGCTCGACAGATCGCAAGTTTCAAAATCTGGGCAGTTAATCATTAGAGCCATACACGATGGTGGCTGTATGATCCACGTAACCTTGTACTCCTCGATGATTCGCATTGCAAAGGCGGGATCGAAGGGATTATCCGCGATGATGCGGGTAGTGCTGAACACTCCAGAGGTTATGGTGGTAAGCAAACCGGTGATCCAGTCAAGGGTATTGTGGGAGTACTGTATATCAGCGGTGGTCAGATGACTAGAAGTGCAAAATGAAACAAAATTTTCAATATGTTTCAAGGATTCTGTATAGAATAATTTCTTACTAGTTGGCTGCGAGGATATGCCGACTGTTCGTTATGGTTACTGCCTTTGGAGTTCCAGTTGTTCCCGAAGAGCATAGAATGGCCAATGTCTGATCGTTGCCCCGTTCCAGCTTAGCTGGCTGGAAGTTTCGTTCGATGGGAGTGGTCAAAACTTCATCGATCTTTATGGAATCCAATGGATGATTGCGCATGGTGACAATCTTTACATCCAGTTGGGCCGTGGCTGATCGAACCTTCTCAAACTCATCTCCGTCGCAGAAAATAATACAAGGCCTTGTGACCTTGAAGATCTTTTCGATCGTATCGCGATCGTAGGAAATGTTGAGCGAGTGAAAAGCTATTCCGTTGAAGAAACAGGCGTAGGCTACGGCGAGCATGTGGGTGGTATTCCGGCCTATAATGCCCACTATATCGGATTGAAGGAGTCCCTCTGATCGCATATAGCTGGACACGCGCATGACGTTGGCAAGGAGCTCCCTTCTGGTCAGCACAGTACCCTCCGTTGCAGAGATCTTGAAGATATCATGTTTAATCATCTGTTTAGTGGGTGACCTTCAAAGTACCCACCTGGGCAGTAAGCTGCGGATGCCGCCGCATCTCGTGGAAAATGATCTCTCCGATGGACAAGTCCGGATCGAAGTATTTAATAACTGGCTCACCACTCCAGATCTTTTGATCATTATCGTAGGAATTCACTGGGGTGTACGACATTCTGTAAGTAGGCAAACTTTGTACGTCCGGAAAGTCAGATTTCAACTGTTTCAGATCTGCAACCACAATCCGCTTTTATAGTCACAGCCCTCCAAAAGCTTATCACACTTAGATAAAAAGTTCGGGTGGCAGAGAAAATAAAAATACAAATTCCATGATCAACAAGATTTGGTCGCGATATCGTGAGAACTGTTTGGTGGGTTATCTTCATAAGCAGTAGTACAATCTGTTTGATCAAAGACATTATAATAACAAGAAGCGTGATGGCCATAAATTGGCTATTTTGGTGACGGCCAAAATTGCTCTCTTTTCGCTCGCCTAAAATTGAAAGCGTAAAAATCGAAAAATAGAATTTCCTTGATTGTGTGAGTAAAAACATTAATTAATTAATTCGTACTGAAGGGAATCGAGATAGTGTGTCAGTGTACGTGCTTGTGCTAAAAGACGATTTTCGGGCCGAAATAAATTTTGATCTAATTTACATATTTATAGTTTTGGTCAACTTTGTTATAATATCATCTAATAAAATATTATTGAAAAATATATGTCGTAACTTTTATTTTTATAAAGGAAGTTTTTTTAATATTTGTTTGATAAAACATATTTTACATATTTATATTTATAATAACAGAATGATCTTGTAGTGATGTAAAATGAACATCAACAGACCGCTGAGTAATCTATTTTTGTCCCTTAGTAAATAAGATCTGATTAGATATAAAACAAGAGAGAACGCTATAGTCAAGTTCCCCGACTATCTGATACCCGTTACTCAGCTAGTGGAAGTGCGAAGGAGAGTCTTCAACACTAACAGTTTTTGGCGGTTTGTGGGCGTTAGAGTGGGCGTGACAAAAAGTTTTTTAGCAAATTTATAGAAATTTACAAGACTAATACAAAAATGAAAAAATATAAAAACCTTTTAAAAAAGTGTGGGCGTGGCAGCTTTGGGCGGTTTGAGGGCGTTAGAGTGGGCGTGGCAACATGAATCGACAAACTTGCGCTGCTTCTATGTCTCTGGAGTCTGTATGATTAATCTCAACTTTCTAGCTTTTGTAGTTCCTGAGATCTCGACGTTCATTCGGACGGACAGACGGACGTACAGACGGACATGGCCAGATCGACTCGGCTATTGATCCTGATCAAGAACATATATACTTTATATGGTCGGAAACGCTTCCTTCTGCCTGTTACATACTTTTCAACGAATCTAGTATACACTTTTACTCTACGAGTAACGGGTATAAAAAGGCATTTACTTTTCATTTCGGCCAGACAAAAATGCCGGTTTTTCAAATCAAAATCGTAAAATTCTTACGAATTCGATTTCCGGAGCATTCCTGATTGTCTTCTTAATTTTTTCACACACCGCAAGCTGAATACTCTAATTTCTTGAAATTTATTATGTATTATTATCTACATAGATTGGCCTTTTATTATTTCTATGTTGTATTTAAATAATTGTTATGTCAAGGCAACACAAAATCCGCTCTCTGGCTTTTGAACAAAATTTCGAGTGAGTTCTTGGTTCGATTTTATTTGATTTCGGTATTTAACTTATTTAATCAAACCAAAACTTGCTTATGATAAAATCATGTCAGTTTTTTATTTCTGGTGAAATTATAAACTCGTGGCAAATAATTTTACGATATTTACACCAACGTCTCTAGTATAAATCTACGTAATTATCTTACCTTGTAAAAGTCATGGGACATGTTTTGCTGGTAACTTCTTGGCCAGTTGCTTATCATCAAATCGCACGAAGAGATTTCATTACATATCTGCTTAACTTTCTATCTTATCATCGTTGTTCTTTGGTCCCCTGAAGTTTACGGCAAATCATTCTGCGTTAGCGAATCTTGTTCCGATCTGTGTTTTATCTGACTGAGAATTGCTCTTATCTTGAATTGCATGCGTCGTTTTCCATCTTAAGGACGGGCGTTTTTAATGAATAAATTAAATAAAATTAAAATAGTAATTTGTATACTTTTTTTTACATTTTTTTGTATAGACTTGGAGTCATCCGTATCCGCTTTAGTGAACGTGAACGGCTTGTCTTTGCAAGGCACAATGGCATAACTTTGTATAGCACTTCAGATTTTGGGCTCAGCAAATGTAAAATAAAAAGGCTGCCTTTTATACAGTTTAGTTTATGAACATTTTTTTACTTGGCATATTTAAAAAAAATATATATATATTTTAAAGATCCTAGGATAGCCATAAAAACTGAAGCATTAGTTAACATTTAAATGTAATATATATTGCATTAGTTCAGTATGGGATGTCATGTATTTTTTAGATTAACTACCTGGATAACATGTCATGTAGATATATTTACACGCTTATAACATGTTATGTAGATATGTTTAGACATTATTAACATGTCATGTAGATATATTCACGCGTTATTATGTAGATAATAACATGTAGATAACAAATCATGTAAACGTGTTTACGCACTTTATGTAAATATATAAACTCGTAGTTCTGAAAATAGATAAGTAGGGGGCGCATCAAGAAAAACATACCAGCCGTGAAATAACTTAAATCAAAGTATTTAAAAAAAATTAAAATAAATATGTATGTTCATTAATTGGCAAATAAACGAAACCATTACATATGGTTCAAAATTAGTCAAGTTAACTGCTAAATTAGTTAACTAATTCCTTTCTAACAAAGTTTTTAAACGAACGCGATCTTCCCACTTAAAATTTTCAAATACTTTTCACCTTTAAATTTGTTGATCTTAAAAAACCTTTTACTTAATAACAAATAACGGCTGTCGAAAGCTCAGTTTGATAATCATCCGTTTCGGCAAACGGTTTTCATCGCTGATATCGTGTCAAGAGAACAGCTTGGCAATCAATAGGTAAAATTAAATATCCGGACACTTTAACTGCTAAATTGCCGGCTAATTTTTCCAATTTCGTTGACTTTTAAATAGACGTGGCAGGCGAGTATGCAGCAGTAATAAACCGCGCGTGCATCACGATGTTGGACCTCAATGGCAATCCCGCAACCAGATTTGATCCCGATCAAAAGGTCTGGAGTGGCTGCAGCCTGCAGAGTTTCTACAACGAGGATCTGACCGTGGGCCAGATCATCTTCCGGCAGCTGCAGCGGCAACCCCAAAGGATATTCCAGATTTCTCACACGGATAATTCCCGGCTAACGCGCTACCAGATGCTTCAAAATGCCACCAAGATTGGTTGCTACCTTCGGGATAAGTGTTTCAAGAAGGAGACGGACTTGGTGGGACTCATGGCACGCAACTCCACGCATGTGGCTGCCGTGGCCTACGGCTGTTTGTTCAACGGAACTCCGTTTCACGCCGTTAACCCCAGTCTGGAGCACAATACAATCGCCAGTCTCTACAAGATCACCAGGCCACGCATCCTGTGCTGTGACGTTGCAGACTACGAAAAGATTAAGGACATAGGAGCCTCGCTGGAAGCTCTGATCATCACTGTTAACGGAAAGCTGCCGGGTGTAATGAGCGTTGCGGATCTGCTGCAGACTCCCCTTCCCGATGACTATGAGCCCGCCCAGTTCCAGCGAGGTGTCGATCGCACCATGGCCATCCTCTGCTCCTCGGGCACCACAGGAACTCCCAAGGCGGTTACCCTCTCGAACAGCCGCAAGCTATTCGAAATGCACAGGTACATTTTCAATTACTAACTTACTAAACTACTGAACCTAACTTATCATGGCAATTCAATAAAAACAGCTGTTCCTCTTTTGCATTCCAGCTATCTGGGACCCGATGATGTTCAATATGCTCCGAGCACTTTGGATTGGCTAACAGGACTCATTACCCTGGTCACAGCTGCAGTATTTGGCACAGTTCGCCTGATTTCCAGTGAAATTTTCAGTACCGCACACTTCCTGGACCTTTGTGAGCAGCACGAAGTCTCTTGGACCATCATGGCCAACTCCCATGTGGCCATGCTGGCCAATTGTCCAAAAACCAATGCTCAAAAACTGAGAAGTCTCAGACATCTGCTCTTTGCCGGAGGTCATTGTTTGGTGACGACTTTAAAGAAGATGCAGTCCTTCCTACACGGATCGGGCATTCTACGAAATGCCTATGGCTTGACCGAGGTGGGAACACTAATATCCTATAACTACGACACCCAATCCAAGCCCGCATCTGTGGGTCGCCTATTGGCAAACATTCGAGTGAAAGTGGTTGACTCGTCGGGACAGTTGCAAGGTCCGAAAGGATTGGGTGAGATTCTATGCCACAACGGGCAACTCTGGAGCGGTTATGTGGGAAATTCTCAGGCCACCGCCGAGATGAGAGATTCAGCGGGGTGGTACCATACTGGAGATGTTGGATACTTCGATGAGGATAACTACCTGCACATCGTTGAGCGCAAAAAGGACATGCTGAAATACCTGGGCATGATGTACTATCCCCACGAAGTGGAGGAAGTGATCGCCCAGATGCCCGACGTTGCAGAGGTCTGTGTTTTCGGGATATTTCGGGAGATGGAGGGCGATGCCGCTGCTGCATCCGTGGTTCTGAGGTCCGGAAGCAAACTAGAACCTAGGCACGTGGAGCAGTATGTGCGGAAAAACATATCCGTGCAGTTCAAACATCTCCACGGCGGCGTCCAGTTCGTTCCACAGCTGGCGAAGAGCGCCAACGGAAAGGTCAATCGGCAGGCGGTAAAGGCAGCCTACTTGAAAGATGCGACCCAGTCCAAGGATCAATTTACAATCACAACCAACAATTAGTAGGCAGAGCCCATAATGAAGCAAGCTTGCACTTCCTTAGCACATTGAATTATTGCACCATTGTTATTATTGTTGCGAATAAATAAATATTAGAAAATTATGATTTCAAATTCATCTCTTACATTTCCGAGTGGGTTCGATTTTATTCAACAAACGTGCTATTAAAACGTTTGTTAGCACTGTACTTACGCGAAAAGTTGTTTCTACATGCAGTAGAAACCTACTATTACAGCAGTCTATTAGCGTGCTATTTTATTTTATTTTAGGGCGGCGTTACTCAAACTTCTAATCGATATGCCAATATTTGCTGCAATGCCAGCCAATGTATTTACATTGTCCAAGCAGTGCACATCATTCTCAATTAAAAATCTGCTGAATCATGGCGAAAGCGCAGCCTCACCGCGCTAACAAATGTTGGAGGTCTATCGCCAATTACACGACGAGAGACTAGTGTTTTGTTATGGAGATTGACTCACTTGCTCGACTACTTTGATCTTAACTGCTGCTGTAATCGCGTGTCGGTAATCAGTACAAACGTACCCGTACGCCCCGAAAGTTATCTAAACCGAATAGATAGCTCGACGCTATAAAAGGAGAACTGACACTGCAGCTTGCACTCAGTCCGGAATTTACACCTTATACAAACAGCACGCGGATTGCAATTACTCAGAATGCCGTACAGACCAGCAAGCTATTACGATGCCGACCTCAAGATTTGGAGCGGTGGGCAATTGGAATACTACTTTGACCCACATCTGTCCATCGGGGAGATAATATTCCACGAGATGCAGAGGCATTCACAGCTCATCGCTCAGGTTGGTTAATGGAAAGGAAACCTTTGAGAATTGCACATGGATGACAGATACTCACCTTTCAGATCTCGGCTACGGAGAACACGATACTGACCAGGGCGGAACTCCAGGCCAACTCGATGCACATTGCCAGCTATATGCGATCTTTGGGCCTCCTTCAATCTGATATAGTGGGCATTATAGCGAGGAATACTACCCACATTTCAGCAGTGGTCTACGCATGCTTCTTCAACGGAATTGCATTTCACTCGCTTAACATCTCATATGAACAAAGTACAATCGAAAAGCTCTTTAGCATCACCAAGCCACAAATTATTTTTTGTGATGGGGATGAGTTCGAAAAGGTCCGATCTGCCACGGCACAACTGGATGTAAAGATAATCACCATGCGTAATCATCCATCGGGATCTATACGGATCGATCAAGTCTTGACAACTCCCATTGAGAAAAACTTCCAGCCAGTACGACTGGAACAGGGCAACGATCAAACTCTGGCCATTCTCTGCTCCTCAGGCACAACGGGAATCCCAAAGGCTGTGACAATTACCAACAGTCGACAGATCCTTAACTCCAGCCAGTAAGTAAGGACTTTGGTGACTCAGTTCAATAAATAATCAATCTTCTCCTAGTTCCTTAACCACCAACGACGTTCAGTACAGCCACAGTTCTCTCGACTGGATCACGGGTCTGCTAACCACTGTAACATCCGGGGTCTTCAGCACCAAACGTATCATAGCAGATAATATCTTCGATCCGGAGTTTTTTATGCGACTCGTAGAAGAGCACCAGATCACGTGGATAATTCAGGCCCCATCCCACATGGCCATGATGGTCAACTCTCCCGCGTTCACCACATGCGACTTGTCGAGCTTGCGGTACTATCTCTTTGGGGGATCACGGGCTTCGGTAGAGACACAGCATCGGATCAGGAGTCGCCTGAGCAAGGACTGCCTACACTTTGCCTACGGCTTTACAGAACTGGGCAGCATGGCCGCCTTGAACTTTCACTTCGATGAGAAGCCGAACTCGGTGGGTCGTTTGGTGGCGGGAGTTAAGCTTAAAGTGACCTGTGAAAAGGGTGAATCCCTCGGTCCCGATGAGGTGGGTGAGCTGTGCCTCTGGAATGGTCAATTCTGGGCCGGATACTATGGCAATCCGGAGGAAACACACAAGATGAGAGACCCCCAGAAGTGGTTCCACACGGGGGACCTCGGCTACGTGGATGAAGATGGCTTCATATACATTGTGGAGCGCAAGAAGGACATGCTGAAGTATCAGAACATCATGTACTATCCCAACGATATCGAGAGCGTCATCGCAAAGATGCCAGACGTGGCCGAGGTCTGTGTGTTCGGGGTGTGGAATGAGATAAACGGGGATGAGGCCACCGCCGCCGTGGTCAAGAAGCGGGGGAGTGCTCTTACGGCCCAGGACATTGTAAACTATGTGGCCACTCAAATCGATGCTAAGTACAAGCAATTGAACGGTGGAGCCATCATTGTGGATGATCTGGTGCGCAGCCCCAATGGGAAAACCAACCGCATGGCGAACAAAGCATATTTCTTGGAGGGCAAAAGTTCTGGAAAATAAGACAAAATCTAGGTTACAAATCCAAAGTTTTTATTCAATTAGAACTTGTAAATAGATTGTTAAATGAATTGGTTTTATTACAATTATGTCAATTTCATACTATAAAGTAGTCGAATTTCGAATTAATACATTTATTTTATACACTTATCTAAGACATGGATTAACGGTAAGTGCGTCACGAAAAGGGCATTCGTCCGGTCAAGGTCTTTCCTTTTATCTTCCTCACTCACTCAATTTGCGTTAGCCAACTCAAAATTCGTTCGACTTTGTCTTATCTAGCTGGAAATGCCTTTTAGCGAGCTTTTCGAGCTTCGGCGATTGGAAGCGATAAGATTGGAAGCCACGGATTGCAAATGCCCCGAACTTGTCGGTCGGTCTCCAGTTGCTGAAGAACCGTTAATCGATCCGGACCCGGATTCACGTCCGGACAGAAACCCGTTTGTTGATACTCGGGCTAGGCTTATCAGTCACCGCAATGGATCGCTCGACCACGCAATTCGATAAATACACCAAAATTTGGAGTGGACCAAGGCCGGCGAGTTTCTTCGATGTGGACTGCTCGATTGGTAAAATTCTTTTTGCCTTCATGCGGAATCATCCAAGCAGCATATGTCAGGTGGATAAAGTCCTCAATCAATATATTATATTACACATTAAGTTATTCCCCCGCAGATCTCTGATACGGAAGGCACAGCTTTAACCAATGGCGAAGCTATCACCTTTGCCATTCGCATCGCCCAGCAACTGAAGGCTCTGGGCCTCAAGCAGGATGATGTGGTGGGCATCGTGGGGACCAACACTACCTACCTCATGCCGGTGGTACTGGGATGTCTGCTAAATGGAACCCCCTTTCATGCGGTCAGTCCCTGGCAAGACGAGGATACCATAAAGCATCTGTTCTCCATCACCAGGCCAAAGCTAATCTTCTGCGACGGAAAGTGCTTCCAGCGACTGAGCATCATTGCCAGGATACTTAAGAGCCACGTATACACGCTCAAGGATCATCGACTGGGCATGCCGCGAGTAGAGGATTTGCTGGAGCCAACAAAAGCTGAGCTGTACTATGTGTAGGTTTTGCTTTTATCCTTCCTAGAAACATTCCTAAGAATTCTGCTTCCCTATTCCATAGGCCCGAAACCCTTCTACTCGGAGGTGAACATACAGTCGCCATTCTGTGCACTTCGGGAACTACGGGTTTGCCGAAGGCCGTTTGCATTAGCAACTCAGCTTGTCTCTTTGATTTCGGGTAAGATATATGGATATTGATAACTTTTGGGCTTACAATATGCTAACAGAAATAGTCAATACTCAAATACAACCCACGATATTAAAATCGCTAATTATTCACTCTATTGCAGCTTCGTCACTGGCCAGGATGTGCTGCTCTCCTTCAGCACCATCGACTGGTCGGCGGGGATGTTCAACATGCTATTCAGTTGCTGCCATGGCTCCACGCGGATAATCACGGATCGCCCATATACGCCGGAGTATATGATCCAGCTGGTGGAGAAATACAAGGTGACCTTGTTGACAGTGGTGCCGCAGCAGGTGGCCTCCCTATTGAAGGCGCCCACCCTCAATAAACAGCGACTAGCCAGCATACGTTTCGTCAGCGTTGGCGGTGGCTCCTGCTATGTGGCCAATCTTCTGAAGCTTCAGGAGTTCCTGGTCAGCGGGCAGATATCCTACGGCTATGCCTTGACTGAGTGCGGAGGAGTCGCGGCAAATATGGGCGTGGCGAAGCCATCGTCGGTGGGCAGGATTGTTCCCGGAGTGAGAGTCAAGATCTTAGACGAAGCCGGTCGAAGTCTGGGACACGGAGAGACGGGTGAGATCTTGGTGCACAATGGCAAGGTCTGGAACGGCTACTACGCCAATCCCAATGAATCAAAGCGAATGCAGGACTACCAGGGCTGGTTCCACACCGGGGACATGGGCTATTTCGACAACGAGAACTACCTGCATATCGTGGAGCGAAAGGAGGATCTTCTGCGTTTCCATGGCGCCCAGTATTGTCCCCAAGAAATTGAGCAGGTCATCGCCGAGCTGCCTGACGTGATTGAGGCCTGTGTTTTTGGCCTGTGGAACGAGGTGGATGGTGATCCTGCGGCGGCGGCTGTTGTCAAAATTCCTGGAAGTCGTCTCACCGAGATGGATATCGTGGAATATGTGGCCAAGCGCCTGGTGGTCGAGCACAAGCAGCTTCACTGCGGCGTCTTCTTCCTGCCCGAACTGCCAAAAACTGGAAGCGGCAAGGTTCTACGTCAGCAGGCGCGCGATCAGGCACTGGGAAAAAAATGGGCCGATCACGGCAACGGCCACTAATCGGCCACATTATAGACATAGTTCTGTTAGGCTTAAAGACAATTAGCTATTACCAACGGGTGACTCATCCACTTCAGGAACTGCCGAAAAGAATAAAACACGCACACATACCTAAGCATACGACAGTTTTTACCGATGGCCGACACATTTGGGGCTATTCTTTGATATCGACAGCTTATCTCCTGTTGATTAGCGATTGCGTTTGAGGTGCGATAGTTCACTATTCGGTATGTGGTTCAAGGTAATGGCTCCGCTCCGTTGACACTTTTGAAGTTCGGAATTCCTGGGGAAATATAGTACTATGTTAATGACAAATACTTGATCGGTTAGAAACAGTTAAACAATTATTGACGAACCTTAAGGTAAGATTAAGTCTAATTGAAAGGTGCGGACTTGCACTTGTATTTGTAGTTCGGAATGTTTTAACCTGATAAGCAACACTTAAGTTATTTTCAGTGGTAGGCTCTGTAATTATCAAATTCAACGAAGAAAAAAGAAATAAAGGTATTAGCAGTAGTATTTACTGATACTCCCCGTATCCATATTGTTAAAAAAAAATAATGCAGCAAAGGTTAATAAATTGAAGGTAATTATACCCGTTACTCGTGAAGTAAATAGACGAATCGATTTGGCCCGTCCGTCTGTCCGTCCGTATGAACGTCGAGATCTCGGAAACTATAAGTTCAAGTGAGTTGAGATTCGACTTGTTTGTTGTAGACCGTTCCAACGCCCACTCTAACGCCCTCAAATCGCACCAAATTAGCACTTCTCCAAAATATTTTTAATTAGTTTGTTTTCAAAAGTATGGGCGTGCCTGTTTTGAGCAGTTTGTGCGTCTTAGAGTGGGCGTGGCAGCATGGGTCAACAAACTTGCGCTGCGTCTATGTCTCTGGAGTCTAAATGCTTAATATCAACTTTTTAGCTTTTATAGTTCTTAAGATCTCGACTTTCATAAGGACACACAGATAGACAGACATGGCTAAATCGGCTCGGCTATTGATCCTGATCACGAATCTATATACTTTAACGCTTCCTTCTGCCTATTACATACTTTTCAACAAATCTAGTATACGCTTTTACTCTACGAGGAACGGGTATAAAAAGGAAATTGTTATTAATTTCATGTACTAAATATCTTTCGCCTTTAATTCATCTTTACTTTAGATAAAAGTTCGGTTATATAGAGAAGTTCATATCAGTAGATTATCACATCCTAGTAATCTTCCGAATACCAATACTTAGGACAAGAAAAGATTATAGGATCACCTTAGGACAGACAGCTGAAAACATCAAGACGCCGTCGCAGCGACTTATGGAGTACCTAATGGTGCACATTCCAGTTGAACAAACCCTTTAGTTTTAGTGATGGAACGGAATAACATCATTATTTGATTGACAGCCAGGCAAAGTTGCACTTTGTGCGTGATCTTGTCAGCATTGCAACGTGATCCTTTTGGCCCCGCACTCAAATCTGCCCTTCTGCTACACAAAACTAAATGACATGCCCCCGAATGAATTCCGATCGATGCTTGGGTGCACTCCCGAAATAAACTGCAACAATTAAGAGCCACTTAGGACCAGAAATTAATTTGGTTGGGGATCAGTGATAATGATCGCACGATTCCCCTGCTAAGCGGATTGACAGGCCATGGAGCATCTTCATCTTGTGCCTTCGCCGATGTTTTCAATGTCAAGTTCACGAAATACGATCTCATCCTTGTGGCGCATTTTCGGGAGCATTAGTGCTCATTGATCATGGACCAACTGTCTGGAACTCTCGCAAACCGGCTCAAATATGCAGGAAGTGCTTGGCATGACCAATGGCATTTGCCTCGGACTCCAAGCCAGCTTCTCAAAGACGCCTGGCGCCCATCTGATCCGATCTTGGCAGCTATTCTTGACGGCGATTCTAATTGTCATGCAAATACCAATTATCATTTGTCAGTAGCGCCACTAATAGTATTGTGTGCTGGCGCAATTAAATACCTACGCTCTTTATGCGATTGTCTGAATGGTTTCCGATCGGAGATCGCAGATCTCAGATCCAGAATCGCAAATCTGCGATCTAATCTGCACGCTGATTAATTCATTAGCAACTGTCGACCAGTTTGTCAGTTACATGGCAATAACTGCTGCAAGCCGCCATTGCTGCGATTAATTGGCGTTATTAATCGTGTAGAAAATGCTGGAGCTGTTTGTGCTTATTTATAATGCTAAGCACTAATTTATGTCCCGCGAAGTTACGGCTTGAAGGATTGTTTAATTACTTTTTCCATTTGCATATGTCACAGCAGTCTCAGCTAATACCGCGGCTGTTCTCTTCCCCCTTGAATCCATTTGAAAGGGGATCAAATTCAGCTGCCCAAGTTGCCCGAACCATGCCAAACGAAAATCTTATTAAGTCATATAATCCAACCTCTCATTATGGAACGGTGCTTGAAAGGGCATTATGCTTGAGTAAGTCTGAAGGATTGGTCAACCGAGGGGTTCGATTACGCATACCTATTACCTAGCCAGTAAGTTAAATATGTTACATTTCTTTAACGAATTAGTACTACATATTTTATTACTACATTGCGATCCACGCTAAAGACAGCACAGAAACGTACATAAACAAAGAATTCAAAGGGAAAAATATTTCATGTTAATTTCAGAGAAATTTCGAAATGGGTGTACCCTTTTTAAAGCTATCTAATATTCTATTATTAATAATTGCCAATATAAGTTTCAACATTATATTAAACATTTCTTTACAATTTTAGTAATCGAATTGTTCTTTGTCTGCGCATTCCGCTGCTACCCTGTATAATGCAAGGCCACATAAACTTTGACATATTGCCTTCGACATGGGGAGCTGCGAACAGAATTTATGGCGCTTAAATTGCAGTCATGCGCATGAGCGGCAACGGCTAACAAGATCAGATGTGGCCCCTGCCTCCGCGATCCTGGTTCGGATCAGAATCGATAGCTAACCCTAACCCCCTTAAAGGGGCTGCGGCTTGGAGCGGATGTTTGGTGTCAAAACACAAGCGGGGCGAAGCTGGATGCATTTTCCCTGGAATTCTATACCGGCCCTGGTCCTGGCCCGTAATTTATGTAAGCGATGTGTTCGCCAGTGAAAACAAGAAGAACGGCGGATCGATGATCGTAAAAATAGTCCAAGACCGCTGTGGAGCGCCTCATGTTGTTGATGTTGCTTTTATTAATTTGTGTTAAGTTCGCTTCTAAGCACGAAGCAGGCATAGATCATAAAATGGCACCCCCCGGCATCCGATGGATTGTAGGAGATCGAAACGGAACGGATTGACTGGGATCCGCTGGTATCGGCGGGGAAATTTACATAATTACCGCTGGCGGTGCTTTGGTGAGAGCCGCCCGAACGTGTCAAAATGAAAAGTGTTGCATGATTAGCGAGTAAATTACGCCGCCGAGGCATAAATCTATCCCAAGCCAGTCCGCTGTCCCCGAAGATAATCAAATAAATGGGGCGATTAATAAAAGATGAAGATGCAACCGCAGACAGGGAAAGGAAGATCAATGTGCCTGCTGATGGCCCGCAGCGGTGTTTTGGGGTCTAGGTCCGATCAAATCCGTAGTTCTTGGCCAGTCCAGCTGGTTAGGATCGGCTGGCGCCGCAAGCGTGCGAATTTCTGGACGCCTGTTGTGGGAGGTGTGAAGAATCGCTCCGGCCATCCAAGCCAGCAACTCTAGGAACCTGGCCACATCTGCCCCTGGCTGGCGGCCGACATGACAAGTCCTTGTTCGCGTAGCATAACTTGGTCAACAAGCGATGATGTTGATGATCCGGCCAGTTGCTGATGCTGATGATGATGGAGGTGATGGCGCAGCCTGCAGCCAAACGCAGTTGAAACCGGCTCACGCACTCAGAGAAAGAAATGGGAATTTAGGAAAATACATATTAAATATATTTGCCTTAGGATAACTTATTGCAGTTGCATAAAAATTGCAATTATATATACGCTACTGTTATTTTAAAATTATGTTCCTACTAAGGGAATATTCCTACCAACAAGGTTCGAAATCCAGACAGGATTGAAGGAATGCAGTTATGGGGAATATTCAGCCAATTTCCTCTCCGTGCCATTGGAAATGCTGATCTCGGCGATAGATATGCTTCCTTAACACGTCTTCGATTGAACAGCCTTGTAGCTAAAGTCGCTGAAGTTGTTAAGAGCAAAGTGTTGTAAGGCGGTTATATGTTCTTCACTTGTTGCGTTTTAGCGGTGGTTTCGTATTACCGTTTCCCAGCCGGGACAACCCGGTCAAGGTCTCTCCTTCTTCAGGTGCCAAGTGTCTCCAAGAACGAAGAACTAAAAGCCGACTTTCATTGAGCAACAGCAGCGAGGCGTCGACGGGTTTGCAAAGCATATAGCATATGGCAAATAGCATATTGCATTCCAATTCATCGAATCGAATCGAGCGGAGCAGCCACTAGCATTTCCTGTCGCATGCGCCACATAAATTAGTTTTCCATGTTCACTTGTCACTTGTATCGCCATTGGCCAGTTGAACCCGTTTGCCCGGCCATTGCGGGTGTCCACTTAGAATCCGCATCCGACCGATTGCCCTTATCAGTCGCAGAGGAGCTCCTGCAAAGCCATTGCCGCATCCCGGCACAATTTACAATCAATTTTGGCAAGGAGCCACCTAATTGCTTTTGCAGTTTATTTATAGACGCGCCGCACGCACCGCCTGAATAAATGATATAAACGCTTTCCTTTTATAGAGTTTGACCAATCGAAAGAGTTGATAGTTCATATCGAAAGGGAGCTAACCAAACTCTCTGATGCACCAGCTAGTTTCATACTAGTATAAGTTTGAGCCCAAAAAGCGAAGAGATTCATCAACCAGCACATTCAAAACACTTTTACTCGCTTATCGGAATGTCCATAAATCAGGGCTTTCTGTCAACAACTTCTTGCGTTTTCCCGCATGGAAATTATGCAAATCGAACAATAAACAATGATATATGTGGTAGTTTGTAAAACTTTAAAGATGATTTCCTTCTTGAAGGCAAGCAGCTAAGTGTAAAACGGGTTATTTGCCACTACATCTCCATGTGTTTCCGTAGTGTAGCGGTTATCACGTGTGCTTCACACGCACAAGGTCCCCGGTTCGAACCCGGGCGGGAACAAGCTTTCATTTTTTTTGCATGCATTTTTGGCATTTATTTTCAATGTCAATTGACCCCCCCTGCCCGCTTTTACTATGTTATTGAAGTTTATTTTATTATTTTTCCTCCCGACCACATTAATTTTTATAACGTTTTAATGAGTCTGTGCTGACTTTACGATCAGTTCAGGTGTGTTGCATTTATAAACATGCCGACCCTCGGCACGCACCAAATTTCAACTGTTTTACGACCCGCCTGCAATGTCAGCATCCCGGGTACGACTCCAATTCACGGGAATTTTTACGACTTTAATTTGTTGCAGCCCTTGCAGAGAACCACCCAAGTCGAAAGGTTGGATGTCTGGAAATAGGATTGCGTCCCATTAAAGAAAGTGCTGTTATGGGCTAAATATGTTGCACCATGGAGTGTTATGTCATTCGTTGACAAGGCGTGTGTGCTTTGAACTTGGCAACGAAAGCAGCAGATAGAAGTGGGCCAATAATGACTTTCCCTTTCGTTATTTTAGTACGCATACTGTTTTTTATAGGTTAATAGGTTTATTATATATAACACAAATAATTGATTAGAACATTTGTATTTATAAGAAATTATTAAAAAAAAAAACGTTCCTTGCCAACGCTCTCAGTTTTCTTTTAAAGCTTATGCTAAAAGCTTTTTTCTCAAACATAAAGGGCTTACCGCACTCACGTACATTCTACGACATTCATTGTCCGTCAGGGGATGTAGCTCAGATGGTAGAGCGCTCGCTTAGCATGTGAGAGGTACGGGGATCGATGCCCCGCATCTCCAAGTTGATTTTTTTCACAATTTTTTTTTTCTTTGAAACAGGAACATTAGCATAAGCCACTAGTCACTTTGATATACATGCTCTGCCATCATAGCCGACATTTGTGTCAAATTATTTAGTAAATAGAATATCATGGCGGTTACAACTCCATTTCACACGCTTTTCCAAACGACTGGTCGAACCGGCTTGTTATGCAATCGCTCAGTGACTTTGGCTCTTTGGCCCGCCTCCGTCTCCATTTCCACTTCCCGGCAGACGTCGCAGCTAATCCAATTAAGCGTACTCATCATATTCACGCAATACAGGCCATGAACTAGAAATGCAGCTAAACCGGACTCTACAGAGGGTGGCTTGCGCGGTGACCAACGGGTAAGGCGAAGATTCTGACATTTCCGTCATGTCCGGATGATTGAAATCTGTTTAATTGAATTCAACTATGGAATGCGTTTTGCTGCCCCTTATTTGACCCCATTAATTTTTATTTTAATAATCAACATCTTTTATAAGCAGATTCGATATCTTCCCTTTGCATATCTAGTTTAAATTAAGGTGATGATTATCTTTGTATGAATAAAACAAGTTACCGAATCAAAGGAGGTTTTTGAAGGGGAAACATATTCCTATACCATTTTTTTCTGAGTATATATTTTTTAATAGTGACTAGTGTATTATTAGCACTGATGTGAGTTTCAGATTGAGGCCTAAGTCACTTGTAACGTATTCTCACCGGTAGGGTCATAAGCCCTATAATATACTCATAATTTCTAAGCGCTTTGTAAACAGCGCTTAACAATAATGAAAAAATATATTTGTTTATAAATGTTATTTCTATTAACAGCTAATATATTCCAATGTGATATTTGCTTTTACAATTTATTAAATAAATACTATATTTTTTTTTCTAAATATGTTTTTATAACCACCACATGCAACACGCTGCTTAACGTTTTTAACCTTAATTACGCAATGGGGTATTGCTTTGAATGTATTCTAACAACTTTACTACATGTTTGCTCATAAAGGAACTTAGTTTAGTTTTTATTTCCCGGCTGCAGCCCACTTGTGATGACAGTTAACAGTTGTTAGATCTCACGACAGTATGCTAGTATTGCCCGATTCGTGTGGGTGTTCATTAATAAATCTATCTAATCTGCCTCTCGAATTTGCTGCTTACCAATTGGCACTCGCAATGGCCATGGCATTGGCATTGAGCAGGTGCAGTTGATTGGACGGAGGATCGTTTGGGTATGCCCACACTAAATTTCACCGCTGTGAATCACCACGGGTGTATTCTCCATACGTCACGTAGACCCGAAAATCGTAAAGATTTACCTGCAATCTGCCAAACTGAAATGTCATTTTTGCTGTGATGCTTGTGCGACTATCAGCAGAATATAAACTACAACAAGAGCAAGAAACGGGACCTTTTAACAAGCCGAAATCTATATACTCTCGACTACATTAAACTCATAAATTCACAAAATTGGCTAATGACACCTAATTTATTTTAGAGTTTGTTGTGAAATATATGAACATTAGGACAATATTACTGGCTAATTGAATGTCTATTAGAGAAATAATTAAATAATCTGCAGTTAATATGCATCCTAAATTTAAGCAAAAAATCTATTCCTAACGCAATTCTTAACCCTATTTGCAATATAAAAGTTATTTTTTTATTAACTTGCATTTGCCATTGGATTTATACACACATTAATCTCAACTAGTAATAAGGCTGGAAACCCCATTGAAAAACAGAGCAATATAAGTCTTTGGGGGATACTCCAGATAGAAATTATAGCGGTCGTAAGCTGATGACGCCAAAAACCCGAAAGGTAAACAAAAACGACAAGCAATATTGTGACATTTAAGCACCCATTTAAGTATATTATACGTAAGCGCCGGTAGTTCGCTGGCTCTCCCGATTGAACTCTTTTAATCGCGCGACCAGTTAGCGTAACGCTCTCAGACAGCTGACATAGTATCAGGCTATGGCCGATAGGACGGTCGTAGCCATATGATATGATCATCGCCGCAGCAGCTGATAAGTGCGGAAGTGCCGTGGAGAGCGTGCGACCAACTTTCGGGCGGCAACGTCGACGTCACCCGTTCATTTATGCTTACGTTAGCTTTGCGATCGGGGGACTTTACTTTCCATTCCATTTTATGTTGCCAAGAGAACTTGGACACTCGGCTTGTTGGTTTTGGCTTGGATGGTGCGGTTCGGGGTCTCCGGCGAGTCTCTTTATTTTTTCAGATCGGGTTCTCTGGTGGGCGAGCGGTGTTCTTTTCATGCTCTTCCCCCTTTTAAATTTTTGGATTTTCATTTTTTTGGCTGCTGTGGGGGCTGGTTGTGCCTCGTGTTTCGCCTATTCATGCGAAAAATTCAGCAGCGTTTGAATGAACGCGAATGCGGGAACATGAGCGACCGCGAGCGGCAGCAATTTCGCCATTTCAAGGCCTACGTGACTTGTCTCACGCAGGGAAACGATTTGAACTGGGTAATGCTATTACGGTTCCGACATGGGGAAACTGGGCAAACTGGGGAAACCGGGGGTACCAGGGTCCGGGTCTCCTCGCCGTAATCCGAGCGCAGTTAGCTCCACTTTGTTCTATTATCCATTTACAGGGGAGCAACTGCAATGGGAGCTTCTACAAGGAGTCTCTGGCACGTGCCGCCACCCGAACTGCTATAACCTTTATTTAGAACTAGAAAAAAATTCAGTATTATACCTTTCAATTTTAACATAACCCTCATACTTAGAGAAATTTACAAATTTCCCTATTGAAAACCAACATAGCTGCAATTGAGCCCCTAAAGTTGGTATCCCCAACTAAACCCAAGTTCTACAAAAAGCTATAAATCGCCTAACTCTGATATATGGAGATTTGGCTGTAGCTTTGAGATCGTCGCCTCTCTCTGTTCCGCGATCTCTCAGTATCTATCTGTCCATCTGACCAGAGTCTAGTCGCAACCACATGATCCATACGTTCTCAGCACGTGTTTGGGGCCGGCTCTTCTAGAAAAGGTCTTTGACTGAAGTCAGCTGATATCAGCATATTGTAGCTGGATTTTTGTTCGGCGAGGTGCGACCTGCTCTCCCAAAGCAATTAGCTCTATCTGCGCACCTGTTCGCGGATCGCATTCGATGTGTCCCAAAATGATGAGAGTACCTAATAAGCATGAATATATTTCCCCGTAAATCATTAGATAGCAGCCAAATTATATTTTCAGCGCCAAATTATATTTTAGAATATTTTAGTTTATTTACAGTAAGTTTAGCTTAGTTCTCTTGTGTTCTCTTATCAGTCTTAAACGATAAATACGAAAATACTAAATGCTACGTGTAGTTTTATGCTTAAGATGCTTAAAGATCAGGAACTTTAGCTTGTTGTGTGGATCGCTGGTCCATTGGGTTTCGACGATACATCGAAGGATCTCCACTCACAGGATGGCTCTTTTTCGGAGCAAAACCAGGACGATTAGCTGCAGGCACAGGCTGTAAAGGGCACAAGATATTATAGGGGGGTTTCGAGCTATGGATTTTAGGAAGGATATGTAAAACTGCATTACAGAAAACCATGCCAAAAAATGAGTGAATTGGAATAATTTGTTGAGTTTAACTCAGGCAACGTGCAAATTCTAAAAATAATTCAATTCCATGCAGAAAACCCGGTTATATTGGACATGATCATTACGACTAAGTCTCCTTACCATATCGACAAAAACACACTCGCATTTGATATTAATGTATTTTTATACTTTATTTTTTAGTTTAGTTTTTTCGCGCTTTTCTCATGCTCTTTTCGTTGATCGTTTACTGACTTATCTGGAAAATGTTGGTTTAATGCATTAAGTTATAACAAAGTTTGTTAGTCTAGGCCTAGTAGTTTATAAATAAATATTTTTAAATAAATAAATAAATCCATCATACAGCTACAACTATAATTTCACGCTTTTATCTCGGTGATCAAATAAATTAATAGTAATGTTATTTTAGTATGTATTGTAAATGAAAATACAATCTTGTGATTTGTGAGTTTTTCTTTCCTACATTTCGTTTATTTATTTCATAATAGTTTTTGATGCTTCGTTTGCTTCATTCTTTTGCAGTGGGATTTTTACCTTGAGTGGGAAAAATGGCTACGCGAGGTTCGACAGTACAGACAAAAAATGGATCTTACTTCACTAAGCCGCTTATCTATTTACAATTGTATTTTCTCGACATATTCGAATTATCTGACCGCTTTACTCGGTTACAGTATGCGGAAAGCGTTTTGCAAGTTTTCAAGTTTTGTTTCTGGTAGACTTAACGGAGTGGTCGTATTTTTGAGTATTTTCATCGTCAACCGATCGTGAAAGTTCCGCCACAGAGACTCAAGTATTTCAATAGACTCTTTTGGGTCGTTCGTGTTGCGTAAGGTTAGGGCTTCGAATTACATCTAGTATCTGATTGGATGGGCGAGCGTTTATAATACATTTCCATGATAATTATACTCCAAATGGGTGGTAGAGAGGTTCTTATAAAATACTCGAGACTCCGTCGTAATACATTGATATTCATCGTCTTTAGTGGGATCTTGGTTGCATTTTGGATCATCGCCGGGGGGACAACAGTCCGCTGCATCAAAAATACTTTAGTGAGCCACAGGCGTATGAAGAACATGATATTCAATATTTACACACTGGCATATGATATACATGAATATAGTGTTGTTCTGGTGCTGAATGTGCAGTGTAATAGAGTGTGTTTCTGTTGGTGTCTGATCGTGTGTGGATGTGTTGTGGAAACTTGCAATTACAATATCTTTGCATACCCAAGACAGACTTTTTACATCATTTTAGGTCCTTTCCTCCCTTTTCTTTTTTTCTCAACAGTCGCACTGATTTTTGATGAATTTACCACATTTTGAACGATTTGATTTATGTGCAGCCCAAAGTTTAATTTTTAATTTTTAAAAATAAAAACTTACGAAAATAAAATACAACAACCAAATTAAAATAAATCAAAAAGTACAAAATGTGCGCAATAAATTCGGAAAGTACTCTATGAATTTTAAAAGTTATTAAAAATTTCAATCAATGTTAATGCCAAAAGTAAAGTATTTAAAAAATTTAGAAAAATGTATAAGTGTTTCATATCCGATCCATAAAATATATAAAAATGTTATATCAATATTCAACAAATAAATTTCGAATAATAATATTTTAAATAAAATTTAGAAAATCTAAATAGCGTTTGTTTTTGTGAGAAATAGATGAAGGGTTAGCTTAGAATTTGCTCATGGAAAACTCACAAATCGTAGTAGAGCGAATCATCGCCAGCTGCTCCGCTGCGTCCTTGGGCCTCGGAACTTGCGTCCTCGTAGCTGGCATCCTCCAGGGATCCCCCGTCGCCCTCGGCCTCCTCCTCGCCCTGCTCCGCCAGATCAGCCTGCTCCTGATCCTGGTCGTTATCTTGCTCCTGCTCCTCACCGCTACTCATGCGCACGTTGCGCTCCACCCTATCGCTGGTTTCGCTGAGGGAAAATGCGGGCAAGGGAGAGCTGCTCTCCCAGTGGCTACTTGGCGGCGTGGCCAGGCTGGTGGCCATAGTGGTGGTGGTGCTTGCATCCACTTTCCGGTGCTTCCTCTTGCCACCGGAAATGGATTTGGCCGGATGTTGCTGCGGCTGCTGCTGCAACTGCTGCTGCTGCTTTTTGCCGCCATTTGGGCGCTGTTTAGCCGCCTTGTTTGGCTTCTTTTTGCCTATGTGCTGGATGTTCCCCTTGGGTCGTTGTTGCACCGCTTTGGCTGCCTCAGTGGGATTCTTCCTGGCCCCATTTTTCTTGCCACAATTGGGCGGAGCTCGCTTCTCGGCGGCAGCCTTCTCGCGCAGCTCCTTGCACCTCTTCGCCTTGGGCCCCAGTTTTCGCAGTGCTCCCGCTCCGGCTCCACCGCGCTTTTGGCAATTATGAGTGTCCTCCTGCTCGTGCGGCTTGCACTTGGGCTTCTTCTTCTTGTTGGCCTTGCTTACACTTGGTCTACTACTATTGCTACCGTTACTGTTACTATTACTGTTACTGCTACTGCTATTGCTACTACTATTACTGTTACTGCTACTGCTATTGCTACTACTATTACTGTTACTGTTACTGCTACCACTAAGGCTACTGCTAATATGGCCGCTCTCGCTTTGACTACTGTTACTAATACTACTCAGGCTGCTGATCGCAGGCTCAGGAACGTAACTGCTACTGCTATTGCTACTACTTTTACTACTGCTACTACTGCTGCTGCTGCTGCTGCTGCTGCTGCAATGTGGCGGCCCCTTGAATCTGGCCACATCGATCAGCTCGATCAGCGGCTTGCCCGTATCACAGAGTTGCCGCACGCCGTGCCTAACGCGATTGGCCCCAAAATTCTTGGCGATCAGCTGCTCCACCCGCTCCTGCGGCACCGTCTCCGTTATGGCGTTTGTGTAGGTGCTCAGCTTGCCCAGCGATCGGCTGGCCGGGATCTGGGTGCGGCGGGGCTGACCACTGCCATTCAGAGCCAGGTAGAAGACCCGCCGCGCCTGAGAGTGGTACGTGGAGGAGTACGTGTTGTAGTTCTGAAGACCCATGTTCTCGTTGAAGACGCAGTCGTCGGTGAAGTCTTTCTGCAACAATCAAAGGCTATGATTAAATGACTTGGCTAAGCGAAAGGCAGCGGGAATACGGAGATCACGATATTTTATAGTTTAGCGTTAGGGCTTCATTTCTATATAAATTCTACACTGATTATCCTAAGGTCGCTCAGAGATAGTAATATAAATAATTTATTAATGATCAAGTCCAAGTTTTCAAAAAATTATAAATCAACACATTAATCTAATCCCTATACCGATTTTGCACATAACATTTAGACTTATCAACAAATACAATGAGATAGTAAAAGGTCCTATAAGGTAGCAGAAGCCATGTTCCGTTTTAAAAAATATATTCAAACCAAAATTATATTGGAACCTTTGGTGCCACTTCAAAGGCCACTTCTCTAACCAACTAACTTCTTCAGAACCCTAACCCAATAATAAAACTTCTTTGAATTTGCTGTCCAGGGGCGGCGTCTGTTTCTTTTGTCTATCAGCACCGAAATCAGATGGACAAATGGATAAATGCGCTCATTATCACAGGATGTGCTCCTATCGGTGTTGACCATCGATAGGAGGCCCCCGACCTCGAGCGGAGTACTAACCATAAACATTTCTACTTTATGAACACCTCATGACAGGCGAACAAAAGGACCAAACAGCCAGTTGAAAGAACTTCCCGGCTAAGAATGAGAAATTGTGGGCTGGGTTGAAACGATTAATGTAAATCAAGAGCGGTGAAAGGATTTTCATTAGCCCTTCCTCAGTGGCCTTTGGGATGCGCCGACTGGCAGACATCCTCAGATCAAATTCAATTAACAAACACTGAATTAATTCGCTTGTCAGGCAATTAAAATTGTTTCGTAAATAAATCGCCAGCCAGGCAATTCCCTGCCCGATTGTTTACCCGGTAAAATGTCGCTGCTTAAATTTAGAAATTAATCAGGCGAAAGGCGAACCGCAATGAGCCATCAAATGGGTGAGGGCCAGGCCATGCCAGGAGTGTAGACTTGACGCCATTCGGGTCGAGTCAAGTCGAGACTAGTTTTTTGACATATGTGACAACAATGTGGATCCCCTCCCTGAAAACTCTTTTATGATGTGTATTTCCAGGCATTTCCATTTATTTTTAGCCTTCCACGGCTGGCAAGTGAAAATTGGCAGCCGCCGAAGGGAAATGAAGTTGTACTTGGATAAGGGAAAAAACCGGGCAGGGGGAGTGAGGAGGGAACTGGACGAGATACCCAGAACCATTAGCTCTGCGTGGCCTCTCTATCGGAGCTTATCGAGTGGCGCCAGGCGAGCCCAGAAAGGGTCAACCTGTTAGCTAGATTACTCTGGGACACCTACAAACGGAACCACTTAGGGCGCGCAATCGGAATTCCATCCGAACCCTACGTGACGCGTTCCGCCAGCCACTTATCGCCCCTGAACAGGACAATAACGAAGATAATGATGCAACATATTCATTTTCGGCCTCGGGTCGGCATTAATTGACCAAACCCAAGTTTGTGGACTCCGCGGGCGGTCCTATGTATACCTCGCCGGAGTACAAATTATGCAAATTAATAAGCAAAACCGTAATGTTAACATTTATGGCTACGACATTTTAATTGGGCGAGAAGCTGACTCACGAGGTTTGCTTTCTGTTTTGGGATTGAATTTATGAATTGGCAAGCGATTTGTACATTTTCCCCTGCTCAATGAGCCGAGACCCGAAATCACCTGCCTCGTTTGTCACGAGGCACAAAGCGTTTACAAAACATTTTGGTGAAATGTCGGAAAATCAGTCACATGCCTAATATTCAGTCACTAAGAATAGAAGCGACGAAAAACACTAAAAACACCACTAAATCAGGGCCCATAAATGCAGCCATTTTTGAGATCTTAGAACTCTTGCTGTGAGTACCGGACGCCTTGGTCGCCAAAATAAACAAGACGGCCCAATATAACCGCCCACTTGACCAACTTAGAGCAATGCTGGCTATGCTTTAAGGCATGCGGCGCTTCAAAGGGCCTCCTACAAAGTGGCCGGTGGTGAAGCGCATCAATCAGCAAGTATCGGTGAGTATCAGCGAGATACAGATACAAAAGCGCGTACAAGAAGACACGCCTCGGCTGACAGAATTGGCACACTCGCGACTATTTTGGACGACGAAAGGTCAAAGTGCCTGCGACGGCGGAAAGAAATGAAATTAAATAAATAAAATTAAAAATGTCTAAAATCGAATGAATCGTCCTCCGACGGACCAATGAAACGGTCACATGGCGCCAGCCCAAAAAAGGCATCCGATGATCGTGGATTTCGAAGCGCAGCGGGGTAAAGTGTAGCCTGAATTCCAAGGGTAAGGAGAAGGACATCCCAAGCCAAACCCAGCCGACCGACATCAGTTGCCACTTGACATCCTCACCGCGCATTAGGACATCCACCCGGGGCAGAAGGGAAGGGACCCGACAAAAGGACTCGCTTTGTGGCTGCTGATCGTGTTGCATTGTTTTTGTTCACATTTAATTTTTTATTTATTGCTCGAGCCCTTCGGGTGCTCTTTCATTTATTTGAGGGTCCCTTCGGCTTTTTCGGTTTACCTCAATCTCTTAACAGGCCTTTGTTTGTTTTTGTTTTCGTCAGAGGGGTGGCAACAATGGTCTAGATAGGATTTCTATATGTTTATCTTAGTACTACCAAATGTAGTTATCCGAGAATGGCAAATTGCCATACAAAATCAATTTCGCGGTTCAAAGATTACTGAAACCGGAATGTTACTGTGTTGGAATATATTTTTGCTATGCGGATAAGCATTTCATATATTTCTTTTGATAAAGTACTACAAAATATGCAGTTCTGATTATCCTAGAAACAGATTTAGAATATTTGAGTAGTCTATTTGAATTCTAATCCACTAATCAGCTGATTAGTCCTCCGCATTGGGTTGGTGAAATGAATCTAAATACTGTAAACTGTTTTTTTGTGTTCAAAAAATACGCTTACTTACCGAGCCGTAGGGAACACCGCACGCGTCCATGCAGAGATACAGGCAAGTGGCCACACTCTGCAGCTTGATGCGTCCCACATCCACCGTGGATCGCTGGAGAATCGCTGCAAGTGAAACGGAGAAAGCACATTAATTAATTATCAATCAAAGGTGGCAGATGGAAAGACCTGATTGCGGGCTGACCCAAAATCTGGTCGCAGGTGTCAGGATGTCAAAGCGGCGAGAACCAAAAGGCCCGGTTAAGAAGTGGTTAATTACGACACTTGGTAAGCCGTCCGCCCAGAAGAGTGAGTTAGGCCCCTTCAGCAATAAGTTAAAAAAATAATTTAAAATTAATCAGTGTAAGGAAACCCAGCTGGGAACCCCCTAAATCATAGATTCCTTGCTATGCAAATTTGTCAACTGTACCAAATCGAAAATGCCTTAAGTGCGATTATGGCGGATATTATTTATGGGGAGTACGGCGGCGGGTTAATTGAAATTGCCGCCTTGCACTTGAGAAACGAACATTAAAGACGCACTGCAGCCACACCAAATTCAAGTTCAGCAACGTTTAAGGTCAAACCACTTGTGTGGTCCACAGTCGAGATTCCGGAGTCCGGAGGAGAATACCGCCTGCCTCTTTGTCAGTTGGCAGTTGGCTGGCCAAAGTGTGTCAGCACTTTGAGGCAACGAGGCACTCGTTCAATGAACTTTATGCACTTTGTGCATAATAAACATCAATTTATAAATACGCAGCTTGTTACGGGAGCAATGGAAATTGAAATCTTAGCCAGCTGCTACGGCAGCCAAATGGTTGCTCCTAATAAAAATTATTATTAGAGATTATATAGCCAGCGGAGCACGCTGGGTAGGAAAATCGAAGGGACTGAGTGGCCACTTGAATAGAGGAACTATTCACTATCACACGATATGATAAGACTTAACTACGCTTTATTCATGTACCCTTAAATGAGCTGAAATTATATCTCTGACATAAGAGTTGGCATATGGAAACGCATACTGGCGCGTTGGTATGCTGGTGATTTAATGTCCCATCAAATACTCGATGAATTATCTCATCTCCCTGAAACTATGCCAGGGCATAAACACACGCCCAAAAAAATCATAAAATATTGCCGTCAATAGGTGGGCAATTTATGGCCCACATGCTTATCCCGTATATGCAACTTTTATTGCAACTGCAACTTCGATTGCAACTTCGACTATAAACAGCCCACCTATTTAAAAGGCATGCGTTTTTATTTACAGGGCATCAATCGCCCATCCCCCTTTAAATACGGAAATTGTAAAGTTTCAGCGAAAAGGAAAAACGCATAAATAGTGTAACCCAAACGGAAAACAAAAAAGAAGAGGCTTTAATGCCTTTGCTTACCCGATACCTTCCCTTTCCCGATTCCGTTCCCGTTTATCTGACGGATTTACAATTTCCCTCCCACAGATATTTCCCATCAGCACTCGAAAAAAACGTATAGATTTCGAGCCTAATATACAATTACCGTAGGTCATTTTGCGTTTAATTTTTGTTTAACCTTTTTTTTAATTTTTGCATACATACATTTTAAAACAAGAGAGAACGCTATAGTCGAGTTCCCCGACTATCTGATACACGTTACTCAGCTGGTGGAAGTGCGAAGGAGAGTCTTAAACACTGACAGTTTTTGGCAATTTGTGGGCTTTAGGGTGGGCGTGGCAAAAAGTTTTTTTGCAAATCGATAGAAATTTACGAGACTAATACAATAATGAAAAAATATCAAAACATTTTTTAAAAGTGTGGGCGTGGCAGCTTTGGGCGGTTTGTGGGCGTTAGAGTGGGCGTGGCAAAAAGTTTTTTTGCAAATCGATAGAAATTTAGAAGACCAATACAAAAATTAAAAAATATTACAACATTTTTCAAAAGTGTGGGCGTGGCAGTTTTGGGCGGTTTTTGGGCGTTAGAGTGGGCGTGGCAACATGAATCGACAAACTTGCGCTGCTTCTATGTCTTGGGAGTCTGTATGCTTAATCTCAACTTTCTAGCTTTTGTAGTTCCTGAGATCTCGACGTTCATACGGACAGACAGACGGACAGACGGACAGACGGACGGACAGACGGACATGGCCAGATCGACTTGGCTATAGATCCTGATCAAGAATATATATACTTTATATGGTCGGAAACGCTTCCTTCTGCCTGTTACATACTTTTCAACGAATCTAGTATACCCTTTTACTCTACGAGTAACGGGTATAATTATTTAAGGCAAATAAATACGTTTTGATTTACCTAATATCTTTAAAATATATAGTGTTTTTGAATCACAAGTTTCTTTTACTAACTATCTACTTTCAAATGAATTCATTTTATAAATAAAATCCCATTAGATCGAAAGTAATAGTCACAATATATTTTTCACTGTTGGTAATTGTTCCCTTTTTCTGGAGGATTGTAGTTTTTTTCGCTTTTCAACTCTTTTGAGAGTCCTAAAATATATACAAACTAAACAAATGACATGCTAAGCGCGTCAGTTCATTTGTTAAAATCAAAGAACTCGCAGTGGGCGGGGTTTTTGTGTGAGAGAGAGGGAGAAAGAGTGCAATGGGGGGAGGTTAGGGAGTCAGTGACAACCTTTCACTTCGGTGCCATGTGGTGTTGTATTTCACTTGCGTCGTGTTTGTCGTGTGTGACTTTTTTCTTCGAGGCTCATTTAAAAAACGATTTGTTTTGCTCGAGTTAACAAAAGTAATTTTTCTTCTTTTTATCTACTATGCGTATGTGAGTCTGAGCATGTGTGGATTTAGACAGCAACAACTCTTAGCGTATTAAATTGTTTAAAAAAATAATTTCTTTTTTTGTTCTTGTGGGAAAGTTTCCTCTGCCAACGTGTGTCTATCTCTTTCGCGCAGTGAGCTAATTTTAGCTCTGAGAACGTCAACAAGCTGTGAGAGCGCAGAGGGATGGACGCTCTCTCACCTTGTTACTGAACTCTGGACACTGAAGTCACATGTGGCGCCGTGGCTTAGTTGGTTAAAGCGCCTGTCTAGTAAACAGGAGATCGTGAGTTCGAATCTCGCCGGGGCCTAGCTATCTGGAAGCATTTATATTTTTCTTTATTGAACTATATATATTTTTTATGCTTTGTATTTTCTGTGATGTATGTTGGTATAATTATATCTGCTAGAAATATGTCCGTAGGTTATGACGTTCTTTTGGTTCATCTATCTTTGGATTTGTTATAGCAAGTAAAATTAATAATGTTAAATTAAGATGATGTTTACAATTAACATATAATATAATAAGATAGTAGAACTTATATATGTGCGCCGTTTTCTATCAAATCCATCTATTCTCTAGCAATATTCATAGAAATCTTTTAATTTACTCAGCTCATTATTATGTGTGTTATTGCAGGCGGAACAATAACAATACGAAACGGCTTGAGGTGTGAATTAAATGCATATGGATAATCAAATGATCTTTTATTGATCAATCAGATGGCGTGTGGCAGTTCAATTAGGCGTTGAGTGCAGTTCATTGAACCAAAAATGGGAAACCGAAAGTTCGAACTCCAAAAGTTAATGTATCCAAATTCCTGGCACGCTTCTGAGCTGCTTTAAATTACCCACATATTAAGCACGTAGTCGGTCGAATATGGGGATTGTGGGGAGAGGTCCCCAAAAACCACAATAATAAAATCGACTCCAATGGATGTCACGCCCGGGCGATAATTAAAATGTCAAAAAATATGCCTGTCAAATCGAAGTTTTGGAAGGTGCTCGATTGAGTTATGTTGTGATTGGATGTGTTCTCCTTGGCATCAATGAATCGATGGATCGCTGGGACTCTTTGGTAACCGTTAAAGGGACAGCCGCTCAGTTTATGCAAATGAGGCCTTAATTTTCCACAAGACGACAGCAATGGTAATGTCAAAATTTATGTGCAGGCCCTCAATATAACTTGAAGTTGACAAAAGGAATGGTATATAGTCGGATATTTAAATAAATCCATGCATATATGTATGGATTGGCATTTTATTAAATCTTTAATTATGCTTACAAAAAAAGTGTGACATTTTGGCGTGACATTTTATGAAAATTTATGATCACTTTTGTGGTTATTTAACATAATGTGGTATGCCAGCCATGAATGGTCGTAAAAAATATCTCTGGGAATATCTAATGCCTCGCATTATCCGCTTTGTTTGGACGTTCACTACTGTGCCACGCCGTCTTTTGTAGTTTCTTGAGGCTGTTTTAATTTATGGTCGTGGGCAGCGTATTTTGACAATTTGATTTGAATCGGAGGCGAGCATATCAATCAATAGAGGCCTTACTGTATTCAGATGTTCCCAGATCCAGATGACAATGAAGAGTTAACAGTCGCCGTCTATTAAAGCCCAATTAGTGGCACTTAATAGAGTTGTCGTTTGGCCGGGCAATAAATCTCTCTACTCCACATAAGGCTGCTGTGCCGCCTGCTGCCTGCACTTTCTGCCTAGATAAACGGCGATAAATCAAACCGTGGGCGGTACGATAAGCCGATCTATTTAGCATTGCAGGTGATTGCTTTTTAGATGGGAAAAGCAAGGCAGCCAGACTTCCAGCTTCTTATATATAAAAGTATATCTGCGAGCAGGGCCGTTTCTCACCCTGAATCAGTGGTATTTCATGCTCGACTGGAGAAATTGCAATCCATATCTATTCCGGTATTCGCATCTCAAATTAGCACCCATCCGCACAGACAATCGCTTGAGTGCCAAATTCAGTTCACAGTTGGCTAAACCTCGCACCCTCTCGCCTCTTTGTATCGCTTTCTTGGGCAATCGAAATGCATTTTTTGCGTTTCGGGAGGGAAAGGATATCCTGCAACCGAAAACCTTATTGGCCAATATCCGATAAAACCAAATGCGCAAAAGAATAAATTACATTCGCGTTGACAGGAGGGAGAAATGCTCACTCCAGGGGTTGTTTACCCAAAAAACGCCCACTAAAATCCGTTTTTGCTGCACATGGCAAATCTAAATGGGAATCGTTGCAATATCTGCGGATTGGCAAATTATAATGGAAAATATGCAATATCTCCAGGAAGAGATCTTTTCAAGCTGATGGGATTTGTCACGACCACTTTGGTTTGGAATTTCTCTTCCGACCATCTTCATTCCACACGTGGGGGATTCTGGCTTTCTCCCTGGGACAAATTAGATTTATCATCGCTACCGTTTTCGGTCTAGAAGAGGCTTCATATCAATAGGCTTCCCATCTGGGCCCAATTCATTAATGAAAAATGAACGCGGCTATTGAGAATGCCTTCATTTGATTAAAATAGACTAATAACGTGTAAAGTATGGGCAGTTCCACATTGAAATGCATTGTCTAATCGAGTGGATTGGCCCACCAAAGGAGAGCCCTAAAATAAAAGCCGATTAGGTAAAAGTTTCCCAGTGAAAGCTTACGATATTTGAATAACACCGAAATGTGCGTTCTTACAAATTAATACAAGCTGGAAAAAACAAACGAAAAATTATGTTAAAATTGTAAGCGGAAAAAAAGTTGTAAAATGTAAAATCAAACATATATAAAATATGCCAGAAAAAATAACTTGAGCAAGATGTTAAAAACTGTAAAATGTTTTTCATGGGCCGAAAAACAAGCTCGGCCACGCCCCCACCTCGCCCCAAAGTGCGTGACCAGTGACAGGCCAATTTCGGAGGCGCCCGCAGAGATCCCCGTTCTCCGGACCCAGTTTCCATTCCAGGTTGTGTTTTCCGCATTTTCTGAGGTGGATGTTGTGGCCGCGGCTTTTTCTTGTCCACTAAACAACCAGTTGGAGTGGAAATGAAATATGTAGATGAGTCTTTAATTAATTTGAGACACGACAAGACAAGTGGCGTCGTCTGTGGCTGCGTCTGCGACAGCGCTGTCTGCCCCATCCGCCGTCTCCTGCCGCTCCACCTGCTGCTCCGCTTTCCCCGATCCCCGCCAGAATCTCCCCCTTAAGGCCAGGAATCTAGTCTAGCTGCGAGTTGGAGGAGGTACCTGCTCTTTGGCAGGTGTTGAGTCATTTGGTTGACTGGCCATTAGAGTCCCCATTGATCACCATTGATCATTGATCGAGTGGCACGAGGCGGTCGAGACTATGGCATGGATAGCCCTGGATAATAATCACTGGATGACTTTGACTGGTCTATTACCTAATCTCTTCTGCAATTATTGTATCACTAACAGATGGTTTTGTTAGGTTCAATATTCGACCCGCTAGCATCAATTTAATGAAATACCTCTACTTGTTTTATCTCTATAATCAAGCAAGTGTTATTAGAGCGACTTCTGTCTTCCGTTTCATGGTCACACTCTAGGATCCAGCAGCAAACCGAACGTGAAACTATCTGCTCTGCCTTAGATCTCTGACCTCTGTGCCAAATATTTGCATTTGGCATTAAGTCGGTCATAAATTTTAGACCCGAGCAGCAGTCGTCTAGTAAAGCCCGTTTCGCTCGAATGCGATTCTGTGTCAGTTGGCGAAAGAGAGTGGGAGTCGGAGGTTGTCAACATTGTCGCCGTGGCCGAGAGATAAGCGTTATGACATTATCAGGCCGGGGTCCAGACCAAAGACCAACCGAGTGGGCGTGTCCCCGCCCACCATATGATCCGCCCGCATCCGTTGGCAAATGACAAGCGGGACTCATTGTGCGAGAAACTCTCATCAATGCGTGCCTAACGCTGGAAGCGTAGGTTCTGTGAGTTTACGACCCTTTTGCGTAGAAAATCAATCATAAGAATTCACAGAATGATCCTAAGCCATTTTGGCTAACTGCTTGCGGTGCCACAACGGCCTATCACGAATCAATTAGCCGAGACGAGATGGGGAAAAACATTAATTTTGTAAGATACGCTTGGCTGTGCTGATTTATGCAATCCAACAAATGGAAACTCTTAATTATTCGACAGGCATGCGGAGCTAGGAAAATCAAACTTAAACTGTTATAAGTCGCATATATATTATTTAGCTGGCGTTGCCTGTCAAAGCCGTCGTTGTCAAATTGTTAACCGTTGTTAGTTGTTAGTTGTTGGTTGTCGGACGTTGAGGCCAAGTTGCCCGGCCTGTCAGCCAGTGTTCCACTCTTCCAGTGTCTGGTTAGACGGCATTTTTCGCAGGCCACAGCCACAAAAACAGAAGTCCATAAAACATTTTTAGCATGTGCAGACTGGCGGCTTTTAAAATTATTCACTACGACCGAGGCGACAGATGCGGGCTGATGATCTGGTCGTGTCAATGGTTTGAGGTTTTCTCATTTTATGGTTCCATAGATTATGGTCCATCAAGCACTGAGAGTTTGAAGGAGCCAATTATTCGGGGACACGGATTAAATATTGTTTAGATATGAAGATTGAATGATTGAGTTGTTTTAACATATACATATATGTATCGAAATTGTATTTGAATAATGATTTGGTAGTGGCAATTGTTTAAGGTTTTCTCATATTAAACTAGAAAATTAGCAGGAAACGGAGTTTTTTTTTGTAAACTATCATTTTCAAAATGTTAGCTGGTATTTAAACTTTTTTTTCTAGTGAAACGACCAGAAAAAACGTATATTTTGTTCCCCTAAGTTATTTCCCTACCCTGAAACATCACACATCAATGTATCTACTAGATACATTCCCCAGGCAAAGAAGTCTCTAACCCAGCCGTGACCAGATAAATAAAGCCGCAGTCAAAGTTCAAAGAGTTCTCCCCCATCGACGACGTTTGACATGGCAAACGATTCGTTAGTTCCCGCCTCGCTGACACACATATTATCATTGTGCAGTTCCCCAAAATATATATACATTTGTAGTCGGCCAATTCGGTAATCTCCAAACTGGAGCGTAGCGAATGCGGCAAAGGCCCGCAGCCAAACTGTCGCCTGTCAACTTGGGAGGATTGGAAATTGGGAGTGGAAATGGGAGCGGATTTTGTGTATTTTTAGCTGTCACCAGCTCTCGGGACATTTGACATGAGAAATAACATTTCAATTAGTTGATCCAATGCTCGATTTGAGGCGAATCGCCACTAAGGAGAGAAGCTCCAAAAAAGTCCCAAAAGGGGGCGAATGGGAATGCGGATGGTTACCAGCACAGCGAATAGCTAATGCCTCCTCAAATGTTGAATCCCAGATACATTTGCATCTGATCCAGATATCACGTGTTAATGTGTCTGTATTTGTGCGATATCGCAGAGTGCAAAGCCGTATCTATCAGACACACTCTACAACACTTGCAGCTGTGTTTGTGCGGGGGGCGTAACTAGTACAGAGCGTGCTTAGTTGCGTTCGCAATTAATTCACAGTAAACAGCAAATGTTGCAAATAAATTAGCAGCGACAAAAAGTTTCTGCAAGTGAAAACAAATGCAATCGAAGCCGCATGCGACACTTTGCTTATCGCCTGCAAACATCGAATGTGTTTCAACTCGATTCGATTTTCAATACCTATTACATTGAAAGAGCGTTCCCAACCTTTAAAAGGGCTAAAAATTATATGTATGATTATTATTAAAAACTATGGGAATTGAACTATGTCAGTAATTCATGAATGACTTAAGTAGAAAGTAAAGATGATAATTTTTTGATAAATTAACATAAAGACATTGTGTGAAGCTGTAAAAATAAATTTAAAATTTGTTTTAGTTGTATAATTGGGGGCCATTTGATATTTTTCCATTTCAAAAGTGTTTCGTTGCTAACTAGAGAGTATGGCCATTTCGGTGAGTCAGCCGGTCTAGGAACCCTATCGGAAAACGTCATAATTATCGGGGATAGCAGAGTGGGCCGCCAGTGAACAAGTGAGCAGATACAGATACAAGTGCAGGGAGCACAGAAACAGATACAGATACACTTAATACTACGTTTGTTTGCCTGGCGCAATGCAAAATATATTGACTTAGGTCAGTGGCTCATTGAACGCAAATGCAAATTGTTTTTGCTGCCGTTGCCGCTCGGTAATTCGCACTTCACACCCTGATATGCATGTGTCTAAATGCTTAAATGTATGAACGTGTTCGTGTATCTGTGTATCTGAAAGATACAAGACTGCAAGTAGCTGGCAAAATGTGATAAACAAACCTGACGCCAGACGCCTTGTGAGCAGTTAAATTTAAAGGCAAACAACAGAAAATATTACCTCATCAGGATGGCATAAGTTATAGACCAGACCGATATATCAGCCGATCAAGGTTGAAATTCACATTAACTCCTTCAAAATACTGAGTTACGGCCCAACATAACGTAAAAACCACGACCCGTATGCCACTATCAAGTTACTCGGAAAATAGAAACGAAACTGGAAAACCCAAAATTATTGACCAGTCCGCAGTTAAGTTTTATTGGTCGCGTCAATCTTCATGAGAAATGCTCGAAGAATATTCTGGGAATTTAAGTCCTCTGCCAAGTAATGTCCATTTAAATGCTCATTAATTAGATAATCATAAAGATATTATTGGCTAAGGAATCTTGCTCAATGGGAGTGGAAACAAGCAATAAAAATTCCAAAATATAATAGAGCCATAGGAAATCTGTCAGTGCCTGACAAGATAATAAAAGCGCACACAGCCAATAAAGAAGTATATAAATATTTTCTAGCCTCAAGAAGACTCTCCCCAGAGAGAGTGAAAGTGACGCTCAAGTTCGAAAACCAAAATCAGCATAAAAACTGTTAACTAAATTGTTATTCAACAAAAACTCACAGCCATTATAAACAACAGACTACAAGCACAAATTTAGATAGGAAACTTAGGAAGATATCTTAAGATAGCATGTTTCGCTTTATTGTCGCCGCCATGCATCATTCAATACGATCCAATCCGATTCGATTCGATTCGGAAAGCTGGAAATTTTAGCTTTCAGCGCTGCCATCTGCCTATGCCCGAAAATTTTTACGATGTGCTAGACTATTAAAGATATTTAGATACTTCTGGGGGCTCTATTTTTGGCTCTACCTTTGACTCAATTTGCTCCAAAGTGTGTTTGCATTAATTCGACCTCAAAATGCGCCATGAAATTGGATTACACTTGGGTGTAGTGTGTGCGTAAACGGTTGGTTGGTTGGATGAATAAATGTTGGCGGCTGTGCCATGCCATGGCATGCTCCACATAATCGGATGGATCGCCAATGGATCCAATTATCGCGTCCATTATGCACCAAATTGCATTGTCAACGGACCACCTGCATTATGCATTTCCAGAGCACGCGACTGCCATCGACTTCCATCGGTTGACAGGCAGTCTTTTGTAGAAAACATGAAACACATAACCACATTTGTCATACTCCCGCGGTACGAGGCACTTGTAGATTCAGATAGCCACGGCTTCAGGTGGAACTCCAGTCAAATGAACAACTGGCTTTTAACAACTTCTCCCCCTCGATCATCGATCGCTTATCGACTGACAATGTAATTGTGATTTATGCAAATTGCCACGCTCGACACCTTTTGGCGAATTTATGCATTGGCATTAAATCTGACCACCTCCCGATTCTCCGGCCTCGACGGACTTTCTTCTTTCTTCGCGGAGATTTGCTTATTATGCTTGGTCGTCTCGGAACTGTTTATTGACTTGGTCTGCGAAACAAAATAATTGACTGCAGCCGAGGAACTCACACGAACTCTCCCAGCTTGTTTTGATTTCTATTAATATTTTCGTTGGAAAACGATTGTTGCACCCCATAAAAAATTGCACAGAGCAGCACGGACAGGCATTAATCAGTTAGAAAAAAAAAAAAAGGAAAATGATCAAAAACTAAATTCAAGACGTTCTGTTTGCACACTGCCTGTGTTGTTGCTGCCAAATATCTGCAGATGGGAACATTTTTGTATGGGGAGCTCGGAACATGCGTCAATAACCCCATTCCGATTCCCAATCGATCGATGCGATTCTGCTAATCCTTCGGCCGCCAATGATGAAGATGCTTTTCCTGTATTTTTATGAGCTCTCCGGCTAAGTGGGCAATATAAGCGGTTAGAGGAACTAAAAGTGGTATCTGGTATTTGGCACCCAGTATCTGATAGTGGACCAGACACACTCTCTGCTTATCTTTTGGACCGGCAACAGGCCTCCTCTAACCACTTTCCTGGCCAAGTGTGGCAAGTGCAATTGGCAATAGTTGGTGCTAGTTTATGCGTGCTCTGATTTCATGATGTGTGAATCGGCTCGTTAAATGTTTGGCCAGATGCAGTGAGAAATTTGCCAGTTGCCAGTTTGCCGTGAATATGCCACATAAAATGCAAAAGCTTCACTTAAGAGTGCCAATTGAATATATTTACTTAAATTATTATAAGTATATTTAACGGAAGCAAAACTAGAAAGTTACTAACGATCTACTTACACTGCTTAAGCTTAAATTAAAAATTTTCTTTAACCTTGTTATATACATATAAAAGGAACTTGAAGCGGAGTATAACAACATTTCACCGATCGCATTTAATGTAATGATGCATTGCATTCCTTTTGCTCGGTCAAATTTCCCAACATCTTTTATATCTGCTCAACTGATGCAACTTTGTTGCCTAATGGAGCACCTGTGCCATATTTTCGCTGGACTTTTGTAGGCCATGTTCCAGGCAATTGTTTTTTGTTCACTCGAGTTGTTCGATGTTTGTTTGCTCTGTATATACATACATGCATGCCAGAAACAAATAGCATTGCATAAATCAAAGATTTAACTCGCTGAAGTGCGTGAATAATGAGTGAGAATCAGGGTGCGAAAAATAGGAGTAGATTAGGAGTGGAACACCACTTAATAATCCGTCGACTGCTTGTGTGTGGCTACTGTGCGACATTCTGTCTGATGTCCCACTCGAGTGCGTTTTTATGGTCGCTCATTAATTTTATGGCTTTTCATTTGTCGGATGTGGAGGCGGAACTGCGCGATAAGGAGGGTCCCACACATGGGAGCGTAATATGCGCTTGTTAGAGAGACCCACTGGCTATAGATGGATGGACGCACTTGCTCCAATGACCGCATTGGCCCCTATATCATGCACCGATCGCATAACTCGTCGTGGCGGGATTTCACGCAGGATTGTCAATTCGGTTTGATTGCGAAAACGTTTGCCAAAACACGTCCCACAATCAGCTAATTGGACGGACTTACTCGACTCCCCAGTGTCGCTTTCATTAGCATGCAAATGCAGATCGCGGCGATATCTGAATCCGAATCTGCTCCGCTTCTGTTCCTTAATGGTCGCTACGTGTTTCGGTGCCTGCTCTTTTGTAATTAATGTGATCCGCCGACTGACCTTAACTGTGTGTTGTCAGCCTGATTAAAGAGTGTTGAAAAACAAGTTGTTACTGCCCCCACCTAGCTACCAAGCCAATGAAACGGAAAACGAGGATCCACAACCTGGACTTGTGGACACTCGAGGATCCTGAAAACGAAACTGGCTGTCGGGGCATTCTGTCATTTAAATGGTGACTCTGGGATTGGCTTTTTGGCTTTCGATTTTGAGTCTAATTAAGGCGAACATGTGCCAAGATCAATGTCGGCGGCGCCACGGTGGCGTGCGTATCCGAAAGATACTTATGCGTTTACTACATAGCGGATAAAACCAATATGCCAGCCATAATTGCACTTCGCCAGCAGACAAATTGCACTCGCGTAATGGCATTTTCGACTGGCATTATTAGTGCGTTTTTAAATCCGATCCGCGAATTATGCGCATTTTGCATGCCATTTATGAGAGGCATGCGACATCTGTATGGCATTGAACTCTCAAGGGATGTCTTCATCGGGCTCCTCGCCGTTTGCCGTCAAGTTTAAAGCCACCGAATGAAGTTTGTTTGCGGGAGGATATGTACAATACACAATGTCATTCAGAGTGACACACCCACTACACCCATAAGGCACACCAAAAAAAAATGTTCAAACTGAATTAATAAACGTTTTAAAGAAGTAACTTTAAAGTAGTAAAAAAAAATTACAATAATCGCCTTTACTAAAGTAAAACATGTTTTATTAGGTACAATTAACGAGTGTAATATTTGTGTGCGGTTTCATGTAGAGCATCGCCATTAATATACAAAATTTTAAACTATATTGCTTATGTGAGATATATTTGTTTACTTTTAATTTTTGATCTATTGAGTAAAAGTGAGTAAAAAATGGCGTAATGTCCATGGCTTTAATAATTGATTAATAGTAATGGCTGAATTCAGGCCAAAATTACTCTCACTAAATTTCTAAAGTTACAAAATGTTTTAAATACACGAAACTTTTTCCAGTGCACGTTCTCGCATGCAAATAAAACGTAGTTCGAGTGTGGGCCCTAGGCTCAAACTCAAGTCGTGAGGAAGTCATGGACCGATTTGATGAGTTGGGACTGCCTTCCAAAAGTAATGTCACCAATTTGCATGCAAATTGCACGCGGAAGTTTCTGCTAACAAGGCCGTTAAGGCCATTAAACTTGGCCCAGGTTGAGTCAGTTAGAATCCCTGCGATTCCGACTCCATTTCAGCCAGATGGAGCCAAAGGGCCAGGGAGTCAAAGTGCAAATATGTGGCCACCCGACGCCTCCACATTACTCAAGCTCACGCCTCTGAATACAATTCAATCCAAAGGTTCGCCCGGGGTCGCATGCAACTAATGAAGTTGAAGCACATCCCCCGGGTTTTCAGATCGAAGTCTTGCTAAATTTAGACCGAATGGCGGGGTCCTCCGGCCAGGCTTGCCACCTACGATAAATCAAAGTTAATCAGATCTAGTTTCGATTGGGTTTTTACGGCTCGCTGCGCTCCACTGCCATTCTGCTCCATTCGATGCCATTTAAATTAGCTGCCGGGTAATTTATCGCATTGTTGGCTCTTTGCAGGTTTCGTTTAGCGCCAGGATGCCGCTAGATCCGACCGGCCGGCCCAGACACAAAGGCCTTCGAGCCCCGACTTCAGCCAGTACTCTCCATTCCTAAGTCCCAGTCTACATTCTTCAGGCTGCAGCCTGTCGACTCCTGGCTCTTTGGCTCGAGACTTGTCCGAGTCGTTTGCGCCCGACTGAAACTGAATGGGCTACCAATACTAGTCGATAATTACACATATTTTGTTACCTGTTTTGACGTTGGTTTTTATTTTTATTCAATTTTATGCAGTCCGGCTGGTAAGAGTATGAAGCGCTTGGCTGACCGAAGCAGGGGATTGCCTATCAGCATATAAATTTCCACTTTTATGATGAGCTAAATATTTAAAAGCCTCATAATCAGAGCAAGAGCTACAAACCAGTACAAATCTCAGTCCTGTTTCCAAGAAATATGACTGACAAAACGGGCCAATTAGAACAATTAATTCTCAATAAGTGGATGTCATTTAAGTCTTTGTAAGACCGGAATTGTACAAATTATAAAGGTACATTAAATTTAAATAAAATTCAATGGATTAGTGTACTTAGTTTCTTTTAAAATGTATTAATATATTTTTTTTTGTTGATCAATGAAGAGGTATTATTGACTTCCTTATTTTCCCGACCATTTATTCCTTTGATCCCGCACTTTAAAACTAAATTGACCATTAAAGCAATTTGTTCTCCATCTAATAAGCCTATTTATAGTAGTCTTGTTATTATTGACCTCTATCATTGATAGTTTACACAAGTAGGCCTAGGAAAATAATCCACAAGGGCATGAAAACTTCGGCGCTCCAATAAAAGTGCGCCGGCGAGGTTTTAATATTATTTTCCTACACTCCATTTAGCATGTCGAGCATTGTCTTGGCGTGAGGATTGACCATCGTTGTGTTTTTAGTAGCTGTTAAATGGCACGGACGCAGTCGGTGGTCTCTTCGATTTTTCTTGGCAGCGAGATCTAGTGCTCGGCTTGTTTTTAGCACCCATCCAGAGTCGGGGTTGCCAGTTCTGGATCGGATCTCTGGGTAGGAAACCAAAATGGGTTTCAATTTACACACTTGTCGCCAGGCTCTTTGCTTCGCTTTGCCCACATCGGAGCAGATTGGAGTGCATGTGGATGGAACCTTGTCATCGCCTGGAATAAGGCGCTTATTTATTTGCAATGGCTTATAAGAATCTTAAGGCATCGGAACGGATCGCCTGGTATCGCGTTGCAGAGACGTATCGCAATTATAAATCAGTTTAAGGCTATCTGCAACCCTGGACCCCCGTGACATTAAGCAATGAAACCTTTTGAGCTCTGTTTGGCTTTGTCTTTGTCAAGTGGGCTGTCTGTCCAGTGCGTCAATCCTGTCCAGACCACCTTCCACTGGAGCATCCACGCTCCGTGTGGCACCTTTGTTTGCATCATTCTGACGATGTGGCGATCGCCGCTGATTGCCAAACACGAAAAAATAAATGATTGCCCCAGAGCCCAGTTCAAACGGATCCATCACGGATTTCTCTCACGGCTATACGTCGTCTATGTTTGCTAATAACTCAACAGCTAATCAGCGAGCAGCTCCTCGCAGCATGTAGTCCGCAATTAAGCGAGCAGAAATGTATCTTTATATCTTTAGATCTTCGAATCTTTGGTATCTTTGCATCTGCATCAACAAACAGGCCTCAGCACATGCCGTGCAGCATTAGACAAATCAATTATGCTGACTTTATTTGGGTGGGGCTCGATCTGTTTGACTATCTAATGGAGATGCAGATAAGCTGATCAGAGGTACTGCGTGTGTGGGAAAGCATTACGGCGAGGAATTCTGAATTCTGAATCACGAATTCAAATTGCAGAAAGACTTTTCACACTAAGACTCTTCGCCTGACCTGCAAAAATAAATTTGTAGCAAATTCCATCAAAAGTTGTCAGCTGACGGGAATTTGATCGCTATCGCAAAAGTTTGGGGCAATAGCCGATAAGGCAGTCATATTTAATTTATAATGTGTAGCTAAAGGAGCCGCCCTCTTAACGCACCGACTATTAACACAAGTTTCCGCTTTGGGGCCTCTATTAATCAACATAATTGATGACAATTGGCCTGGTGCTTTCTGGTGCGTTGTGTCGTAACAAAACGCTTATCGGCCATAGCTGAATCTAACACTATTAGTCAATGGATCGCTCCAGCTGCCTATCATCAATTTATCTGCAAAATACCCCCCGCACTTCGTATTCGTACTCGCAGATAGAACTGCATTCTTGTCTAACTGATTTATGAATTTGACCGCCGATCCATTTGCAAGGCAAGTTGGAGAAGCTCAGTTAATGACCCTGCCTACTCTTTTCTTTTGCATTTTCCACTGATTTTCCATTGACTTTTCCCCAACGTAGATCAATGGCCTTTCAGTAAGTTAGTAGGCAACCGATCGGCACAGAAATTGAAATCAATTCAAGGCACACACTCCTAACACACAAAAGCCAGATGAACTTTGACGGTTGAACGGCTTGATTGCTCTGCCGATTGACGGGGTGACTGAGTGACCTAGTGTAGTTCGCGGAACCGAGACACTACCAAGATCAATACCCATTCAATTAAAATCGATCAGAAAATCGCAAGTGGGTGATGCAAGGAGGAAATGCCTGCGCCAAAAGTAGTTAGTCATTTGAAAGAAAACTAAACGCTGTGAAACAAGAATTCAATAATATTAAATATAACTAGTACCATCGTAAGCATTTTTTGTACTTTATTATTATTACATCAGTTACTTAATCTCCATTAGGGCGCGTTCAAATTTACCCTAATGCTCCCATAACAGATCGGTAAAATTCCCATGAATAAGTTTTCCATCATTTGCATGCAATTTCCATTCTTACAGCAACAACTTTCAATGATCCAAATACTTAGCACAATTTTCTTGGAAAAAATCGCGCGCACTTTTAAAGCCACTAGCTTAGTGGCCACTCGCATTTGCTTTGTTCAGCTTTGTTTTTCAGCTATTTAGTCAAGCGATTAGTGTCAATTTGTGCAGAGCATAACTTTAAGTACACACATGGTTATGGCCACTGTGGGTTGCTTTCTCGCGCCAGATTGTGTGTCGGCGTGTTTATTCAATTAGCATACATTTTTTACTATTTTTGCTATTTGGCAACCCGAAGAGGGGTTAAAAAAGAAGTAGCTTGCTGGAGAAGGAGGATCCGCAGGCGGAAAAGACGGCGATGACATGGACATAATTGCAGGCTATTTATCATGGCCAGTTGAACTGGAGACAACTCACTGAGCAAACTACGCAATCGCAGAGCTGGAATTAACACACCTAGGCCACGTAGCAGATGCCATTGGATCGGGAACACCGGCCCCGCTGGGCCAAGTTCAAGTCCCAACCTCAAGTGCATCCTCACACCCATAGCCATAGCCATAGCCATAGCCAAACCCCTACCCATCCCCATTCGCATCCCAATTTAAATGCAGACAAAGTAATTGCCGAGCACCGGCTGATTAAAATGGATTTATAAATTATGCAGCGGTGCGATTAAAATCGCCTCAACAGTCGCGTCGGCGGCGCTTCCAAAAGATATTTCCTCTACCAGTGTCTTTATATATATAAATATATATATCCCCTTGTTCCTTTTGGTTCCTTACGTGCCCGCAGTTTGGCTAATAGAAAGATTTATCACCCCGTCGGCGACTTGCAGGCCAGGCTCGATTTCCAGCTCAGCGATAAAAACGCCTTCAATTCGCGACCGCGTTACGATTTCAATTTTCATTTCACTTGCAAGGCGGCGCGTCAATTCCTCTGCCCTAGGGCATTATTTATGTGCCGCACTGTACGGGGCTTGTGGACTCTATCTTCGCTTTTCCTTTTAATTTATGGCATTTAAATTGCAATTTCATGTCGCGGATTGGCGAGAAAGAGTGCTGAAATGGATGGCACTCTCGGCTGCCATCGATTTTCACACCTTTACAAAAATGCAACGCTTTTTTGGGTTCTTTCTATTAGCAACTTCAAACTGGCCTGGAATTGATTTGGCTCGGACGCTGGGCCAGCCCACATGAGATCGCCACCGATTTCCCTGATTTGTGGTCAACACGGAATCACTTTTCATGGGAAACAAATTTTGTTCAATGGCCAGAGTAACGGGTATGCTGCGATTCCCCGCTGATTTGATAGATTATGTGGAGCACATGGCTCTGCCAGGTGCGAAATCTTAAACGTTTCTCGTGTTTATTTTGCGAGAATTCCATAGATTGGCATTGAATTGGATATGGTTTGGCTATAGTGAATTATAAAGGAATAAATAATCTTGTATAAATAAATGCTTCGTATGAATATTAAAATATATTACAATTATAAGGCTTTTTTACGTCTCAGCATGGAGGGTATATACTTTTAAACGTTTTTACATATTGGAATAGAGAAGATGTTATCAATTCATGTTCCCCATTAACTCTTCTCGTCAATTTGTTAACTACAAGCCATAGCTATAACATTATAATGTTCCATTTTACACACACTCACATCAAACGATGTGCATTAAAAAACCAATAAAATGACGCAAAATGCCCAAGCGAATAACAAATAAATGCGCATACGTCAGGCGTCAGACAAGGTAAACTGTTTGACAATCACGCCCTGAACTCTGGACTCTTAAATGAAAGAAAGTAAATCCCAGTGAATTTATGCATTTAACGTTGGCTATCAATTAGGCGAGAGCGACCGCCCAGCTATTGAACGCGGGCCAATCCGAGGGCATTTATCTTCATTAGACCGCCGAGATGCAAATCAATCTGCCAAGTGCCGGCGAAGATTTGAGCTTGGAGGCTGGACTGGCGGTACAGCATATGTAAATATCGACGGATCGCTGATGTAATGCCGCAGATAGGCAGACCCAGTGAGTTTTCCTTTTGGCCAACTGTGTGGCAATGGTGTGGAAAGCCTGCCGGCGGCCTGATAGGCAAATCAACAGGTTGAACGGGGCGCCACTCACTGGACAAACTGGTAGTGGAGCATCTCACCTCGCTCAATCTCAATCCCAATCAAAGCAAAATTGTATCGAAAATGGATTGAGAGAGGGCACCGGGGAAAATCCGATTCGGAGGTGAGTTGAATTGAATTGGATCTAATCAAGGTCCCGTTAGGCCAAAATCCCCCAGATCAGTATCTAATCGGGAGCCGTCCAAAGAATTTCCATGCAATTAAAAGGCAGCCCCATGACGGATGCTCCACCTTTCGGCACCTAGATCCCCTCCCTAAATCAGTGCAAACAAAATGCAGTTGTCCATTATCGGATCAACTGCTTCAATCGACACCCACGGCGCTCGAACTCAAATAGAGCTAATACACTAATACTTTAATTGATCATGCCGTAAGTAAATCAATTTCGGTGTTGCAACAGAGCAGCTCCCACCCACGGCTACAAAATCAGCTAGCCCCAGATACAAATATACGTTTCTGTTGATTCTTAGCTGCTCAAGCACAAGGAAAGTGTCTTGAACTGATTATGGATGAATTCTTTTTGGATGCGGGCTGGCGCTGTGACTCGTGCTAGTGTCAAGCAGCGACGGTGTCTGGTGGTTCCCCTTTCCCAATGATTAAGTGCAGCGGATTCCCGGATTTGGAGAACAGCAGTGCAGCCACTTAACAGCGTAGTCCGCCGTTTGGAGAGAACATTTCACTTACATTTAATATTCTTAAAACGAGAGCATCTGAATGTAATGGAATTTTTCGGGGTCTTCACAGAGATGCTGTAAATTCTGAATGAAACAGGTCTACAGACTTCGCTAAATTGTAACATAAACAAGTTCTTTTTCTTCTTTGATGATAATTATTGTTTTGCAACGTTTTTTTTTAATTTTCTGAATTACCGCTGAATCACATTTATGGCCAGATTAACCGATCACCTAAGTTGTCGCATTCCCAGGCGGCCAAACACAGATATATTACCATCCGAATCCAATGGGCTCGAAGTGGGTGCGCTGCTAATTTGGCACTCGGCAACAATTCAAGTCCGCGAGTCCAGCGCGACATTTCCCATGGATCACGGCTGTCTGTGGACCTCGCCCCGAGATCTCTTGGTCTGGAGGTCTCGAGATCGCGTGGGAGTTGGAGTGTGAGTGAGGTAGCGGTAGACGGGCGGACTGTCACGGACTGTCGGAGACGTTGCAAAGGTAATTAGCATGGCACCATGCCATACGAACGCCGGTGACATTTGTCAACAATCTGTCAAAATAAAATGCAACAAAGGCCGCTGCGACGGTCATAAATTTAATGCAGTGCCTATTGACCGGGTTTGAGCAATTTTTATGGCCGATATGCGATATGCGGTATCACCACTCGGTTAGTGGAATGGTCAATTAGACGGGCACGATTTCAGTGGGCGAGATGGGAGCCAAACAAAGGCCAGTAGCTCTGCGTATTACTTACATTGTAGAATGCTAATGGAACTGGCCTTTGCCAGCCTCCGAAATTATCATTCATAAATGCACGAACTGCGGCTTATAAATGGGTCAATCAAGTGAAGTAATCGAGACGCGAGGAAGAAAGCCAGAACGAGACCAGAAAATATAAGACAGAAAAAAGAAACATACTGTTGAACAAGTTAACAAGTTGTTGGCCCCCAGGCAGCGGAGCACTTTCAATTGTCGGGGGCCCAGCAAATTGGACGTTTAAAATTTATTGTCGCTGCCCCTGTGAGCCCAGACTGCCCACGTGGGTGGTCATTTTCATTTTCCCTTTTTGGAAAGCCCATCGATGTCGGGGGACTCGAGTTAGTGGGTCACTGGAGTCCGCCTCATTATGCAACTGCAACTGCATTGGCCATTAAATCCGGTCATAAAATCAAGCATCCATCCTGCACTTCAATTACCCGGCAGAAGAAGAAGCCACTCATCCGTGAACTCCTCCGCAGATCTTCTGTTTGTCCGCTGTAAATAACGCGGAATACCATGGCGATGTGGGTCCTCTGCCGGCTGTTCGGCAAATTAGCAAGCTCGTTAAGAAGCCGCTAAGGCTGTTCTTCTATTGGCCAAAAAATGCCATTGAAAACAAACAGATTGCAGCTCTTAAAACTTCTCCCTGCACTTTAGTGGCGCTCATAAAATTGACCCGCCACGGAAGCGATTTCTGGTTGTCTGGGGAAAGTGTTTGATCTTCCACGAAAGTGTGCTCATAAAGCCCACGATCCGATGATGATCAGCGGAGCAATCAAATTGGATAATTAATAGCTCGGCTGTGATGGGGCACAATGTGAGCACGAAAATAAATGAAAAGCAAAATAATTTTCACCTATGCGGAAGAACTTTCCGTAGGAATTCTGCGCAGAATGTAATGTCATTCTGGGAGAGCAAGAGCATTTTGGGTTGGGGGCAGTTCAGGGAGCTCAATCAGCTGCCCATTCAACCAGACACACTTCCTCATTGCCCTGGATAATCCAGCGTGCAGTCATAGATACTAATTGAAACTTATTGTTCACTCTTGACGCCCATCAATTGCCCGGCGTAGTGACTGCGATGACGCTGCTGCCCGCGTCGACCAGCCCAAACAATTGACACTTTTCCAATTGCACCTTTGCACACATGGCCGGAATGGGGTGGTGGGGAAAATGGGAAAAGCATAGGGTGGGGGCCGGTGGAGCGGCATATGCCTGGGGAACCCGCACACCTTGCACACCCGCCGCTGGCGTCAATTAGTTTAAATAATGCGTGTATACACAGAGAACGGGTTAGAGTCATTGGCCCACACTCAGAGAAAATTGGGGATCCAATCTATGCAGTGCAAAAACACTTTGATTGAAGGGTACAAATAAATAAAGTTACGATTGTAAAGAAGATTTGATCAATAGATATAACAGATTTCAGACGGTTTCTGTGACAGCCTTGTTAATATATTGTTCAATAACGATAATTAGTTTAGTCTAAAATAATGTGAAGGTGCTCCCTAATTTTTTCGAGTGCGTGCTCAGTCAGACCTTCTCCCAGACATACCCCACCCATTTAGCCACCACCCCCAACCCCGTGCCCCTGAAACCTCCAGCATGGTCATTAGAATTTTGTATACACTGCACAACATCAGAACGCACTGGGACTCGGTGTGTGTGTCATCACCTCAATTGGGTTCACTTCCTACTTGCAAGATGCAGACACGGGCACTGATCACAAAATGTATCTGCAAGATGCGCGGCCAGCATTAGTCGCTATTCGCTTTTCACTTTTTCCAACGGAAGTCATTTTCAAGTTGAATTTTCCTTTTGCTTTTTTCGTTGAGACACCATCGGGATTGAAGCCGCGTTTTATCTAAGCAAATTGCACACGCACATAACCCGCTTCCAGTAGCTAAAATATCTAATATAAAGCGGGATCCGAGCCACGCGGGTCTCCAGACAGACCGCCATCCACATTTTTTATGGCCTTCCTTCCATAGTCGCGCATACTAAGGAGAATACAGCCCCCTTCTAAGAAATGGGGAACAAAGGGGGGACTGAATGCTTTTTACATGCAAAAATGTATACAGCAGGCCGAAAATTGTTTCGCCGGGCATATTAGTGGCTCAATTTGTCGATTGGCTCTGTAAACTTGAGCTATTAAGTGCGAACATATTTGAGGAGGAGGTGTATCCAATCCAATCCGATCCCCAAGAGAGAAGGCTTTCGTGTAAACCGGATTCATAACGAGCAAACGCCTCCTGTAAATTGAAAATTTGTTATTTTGAGCGCGTGTGCGGTTGTTGTGTGTCTGGTAATGGCAGCGAAACGATCATTAATATGTCATTTACAAGTCGGCAAATTGTCGCTAGTAAATGGCAAGGAAGTTAATACCTATCTTTTTTCCAGGTTATGCCATGTTGAGCCGTTCAAAGGCTCCCTTTCGATTGAACTTTTTCGAAGATTTGCCACTTGTTTACTGAAAATCAAACTAAAATTTCCCAAGCTCGTCCGTCAATTTCGCTTTCAATCACTATCACTCAGCACCCATAAAGAAAGGCAGAACTTTCGCTTTTTCCATACCAAATGTTTGGCTTGAGTAAACAACAATTTCTCAAATCTTTTGGAAAAGTTCGGTGTGTGTGAGTGCCAGATATTTTGAAGGTGTAACTGCAGTTTACTCAAATAATTCTCGGAACTCCGTGATGCCCAACACTTTCTTATCAACTTCTATCGGTGCGCTCACTTTTATTTTACTCGATTTTAGATTTACGATACCACTGGCAATTGGCAATTACAGTGCAATTAATTTATAATCCCCGGGGGCACTACTAGAGACCTACTTAGCCGCAGAGTAGGTGACACACTTAAGTCGAAACATTTATGGGGCAATTGCAAAGATAACATAAGCTTTCCGATATGATATTTATGACTGTTGAACTTCGAAGTGGGGGAATATCTTTTCTTGGCGCCCAAAGAATTCTCAGATATATAATTTATACTGCGATTGACTCCCACTTTGGGTGTTGAGCAATGAGTCGAATTATCTGCGCTATCGGTGAGCAATTTCGGTTCAAATTAATCACTTCATTCGCACGAAATCCGGTTGGCTAAAAAGGCTTCGAGTTGCAGGGGGAAATCGTGTAAAAAAATGCATTTGCATCGCCAACGCAAAATGCATTAATAAATTGATCCAGTTTCGGCCTGGGTTTTTCCTCCTTTTTTGCAACTCGTAGGTGGCCGTGTTTTGATTATTTACCACTTGTTCAATGGCCTCTGTGAAGTTGACCGCTTTTTGGATACCCATCCGATATCGTGCCAACCCAAATTTTTCCAACTTTGCGAAATGCATGTCTGAGCCCACAGATTTACGACTCAAATGACCATGAACGTGTCGGTATGGAAATGTCTATATAGACGAGTACGTATCCGGTTACATTATCGCTCTGTATGCGAAAGAACGAAATGAAAGGAAACTCTACTAAAAGTGCAGAGAATTATAGGACTGTAAGCAAAGTTTTAGAAAGTCTTGCCAATGCTATGCATAGAACAAATTTGAATATGAGGTCTCATAAAACTTAATTGGTAATACATGTACCACATAACTATAATTTTCCTAAAAATGAAATTATAAATATACATCAGACTAGTATCACCCAAAAGCCTATTAATGTCATAAGAAAAACATAAATATTTTTCTAATCTACTGGGTTACTAATGGAACTGAATATAAAAAAGTAACTCCAATAGCCCCATGGCTACATGTTCAATGAGAGTTATATTATCATATTACTCATACGCCCCATTTTACCTTGCAGCCTTCAGTGTTAATTCATTGCCAAAAATATGGTTATGTTTCGAGTGGTTTCTGTGCCACCGGGCACCGCTGCAATATCTGCTGGTTGGACCTGAATGTGAATCGACCTGGGTGAAAATAAATTGACCGTAAAAATGATTGTAAAACAACGCCAATAACCACGGCAGCAACGGCTGTCGAGAACTGCGTGCAAAATGTCATTAATCATTGTAATTTATATAGCGGACCGGCTTCATAAACCATCGACGACTTCGAGGGCCGTTTACAAAATGTTTTCGGTCTTACGAATTTACGCATAATTTCAAATTATTGTCAATGCAGGCGGGGAAGCGGTAATATCAATACTTTTGACCAACTTATCTGGCCTAGACCTTTTTATGTAACCGACAAGTGGAGAGGAGACCGAAGACCGAAACGAAACAAAACAGTTCATTGCCACCTGGCTAAAAATATAGAAGTCAGCGCCGCAGAAAAGACGAGCGGCTGCCGGAAAAACATTTGCAGAGGAAGAGCTCCTCCATCCAAAAGTTTAGCCCACGCCACGTTTGCTGGCAAATCCATTTGACATATTGCGTCGTCCGCTCGCCCATTTTCCGTCCCTGTTTGGCTACCCAGAGAACTGTGGGACATAATCTTATCTAAAACAAAACACTTTCGCGGTATTTTCAAGCCCCTATGCTGCCCGGCGCATAAATCAGCACCACTACCGGCACCACCAGCACCACTGCCACCACCAGTGCCACCGGTGCCACTGCTGCCACTGCTGACTGATGATGAGCCACATCGCTGACAATAGCTTGTCAAGTGTTGTCTCCTCATCTGCCCGCCACCCACTCACTTACACGCAGATATATTCACCGAAAATCGGATCTCCAAATATTTCTCATGAAACGACAGATGGAAAAGTCCACGGGAAGTATATGTATACGCTGTCACTTTAAATTCGGACTTTTAATTATGATTAAAAGTGTAATATCGCTTAGTAAAAAAAACGTCGAATCTGATTAAGGGCTCTTATCCTAACATTTTGAAAAACCTATATTTTCAATACTTTTTTATATAAATTAGATTTACTGAACAATTAAGGTTACAAAAAATCTACCATTTTATTGCTCTTTAAAGTATTAAATAGTCTCTTAGGCTTTCCTAAAATAAGCAACACCTTCCATTTCCTCTACTTCTTTGTCCGATCTGAAAATTCCAACAATAATTTTTGGTCGCCGTCTAGCCAGCAGAAGTGAGATCGCTCACTAGATTGCTTGGGATCCGTGACGTAGCCAGCGGCGAAATGTTTGTGTAAAATTAATTTATCGTATTATGTGCCGAAAGTGATATAATAGTCCGGCCATTTGGTATACTAAGGAATTAACAGTGTTGAAATTTCCTTTTTTCTTTTCATGCCTTATTGCCGTGCCGAATCTATTTATCATGATCTCTGGGGATTAAAATTGATGCAATTATCTAAATTTACATAAAAAAATTCTAGGCCTGCGTTAAAAATAACTCTGAGAAGCTGGAAACCAATCTTTAATTGAGAAATTCGTTATGGATGGGAAACCAATTTTAACGAGTTAACTTTCCCACAAAAATAGCTCGACAAAGGCAAGGTTTGTTGACTTTTTACGCACTAAACATAAGACAAAGACTTTGTGTGTCAAGTCTAGAACACCCCCAGAGCTAAAGGCTTGGACTAAAAATAAATAATAATGTAGAAGGTTTTTATTTATAAAGACAATTAACATGCCGGAGTCAAGAGGCAGTGACAGTGAAAGTAACTGCAGTGGGATCGATGCAATGTTGTCCAAACTGTCGGAGCAACTTCATCAACTTCACCGGCCAAAAGAGCGAAAGACGTGCCGTAAATTAAGTTATTAAACGAGATGCTGTCGGAAGCTTTTAGCATCCACCAACTGCAGTTTGTCTTCTGGGATTTCGGCCGACTTGGGCTTCACTCAACTTCACACCTCGGTCCACGCACTAAATCAGTCGCATAATTGCCGCCTGGCCGCCGGGCCAAGTACTCTCCATATATCATCTCGAAAATATGGTATGCACGCCCCCCATGCTAAGGTTTTCTTTATTTTACCCCGGACTTGGACTTGGGATCAGGTCGGATCGGATCGGGTTGGGGTTCAGTTCAGACTCGGACACCGTTATTCGGTGCTGCAATTTGTGGGCAACTGCAACTGGCGTTGAGCTTCACCCGACTTTTGGAGGTCAACTGGTTGATGAGCCTCGCGAGGTGCCTCTGAAGATGCCAGCTGACAGAGTGGAAAATGCGCAATATTTGGCACTTTTCATTTTGTTTGGACAGCTTTAATTCAAAGCAGTTGTCACTGCCTGACAGCGGTTTTGTAACTCAACGTTTTCCAACGTTTTATATGGGGTAAATATAAAATTTTGTTAATAATAAATCAAATTTAAAAAATCATTTGTTTATTCTAAAAATAAATTAGAATAAAAGCTACTATGAGCCAAGTTCTGAAAATAATGATCTAGACCTTCCTAAACTTCCTTCCTTCCTTTTCAGTAAATATAAGACTTCATCATTAAACGTAATTTTAAAGATATGACTGTATTTCCTTTCGTCACCATCTCATCTTACCATTCTGGGCGATAAAGCTTTACTACTCCAACACAAGTTCAGCACAATATCCGGAGACGTGATTTTTGGAGCACTTTGTACAATTTACAGCCCATAAAAGACTCACTCAGTCACTAATAAACACAAATTGCTTGGTTAGTTGCCACTGATTTGGCTTGTGAAAGTACCAAGTTCGAGGGTGAGAGCACCCACAACGGCTAGAGAAACCTCCCAGCATTTTCCTCTTGCTGCTTGACCATAAAAATCATTCCCAAACCTCACAGCTCCCACAATCTCTCAAAAGCTCTTATACGCGGCAATTTCAATCTTATCGCACTCCACTCGCATTATCGCCGCCTGATCGAGTTTAAAATCAAATTAACACCTGAGGCTGGTTCCGGGAGATATGTAAAGTACAACCGCAGTGGTGAATTAAAAAATTTGTACCCCGGCGAAACAAAATCGCCGCTATCTATGCGGCATCTGGGAAGCTCACGATGATGTTCCTCAATGACGATGATGCGTTCGCCCCGATAAGCGAAAAACCGGAATGAGGTTGTACAACAAGTTTTTCGGTTCCTTTATCAGTGCTGCAAATTGCTGGCCAACTGGAGGGAAGTCAATGAAAATGAAGCTGTAAATTAATTCGACTGGCGGCCCAAAAGTTATGCAAATGCTGCGTGCTGGAGGAGCTGATCTCATGATCATCTTCATCAGACTGAAACTGACTCATTTCCCACTGGGAGCCCGGCTAATCAGGGCAAGCGGTTAATTAAGGCAAGATTTATGCCCTTAGCCCACTAAAGAATTTATATGCCAAATAATACAAAGCCGGGGGGCACAGGCATTGCCAAATCAAGTGTCTAACTTAATGATGCTCAACATAAACAGACGAGAGCCGCGGAAAATACGATTTCTTTGGCGGATCTCAGTGCGTGTTACGCAGCTTTTATGAGAACTTTCAACTTGTGGGCGCTCTACATATGTATGTAGGTGGGGTACACGGACTGCGATCGGATGTGCTGATGACTGTGGGCATGTATTATTTCTGATATTCTAAATATTTCATATGGCCATTGGCATTAGTTTATTTGGTTGTTCATGCAGTCCAAGTGGAATGGGTGGTTCGAAAAAAACCAAACCAAAGAACCACCGAAGGAGTAGAACATAAAACAAATCAAAACCGAAATACAAGATGAGTAATGAGGGGGTGCGAGGATGGGTGGCATCCACTTTGAAGTTCATTATAGCGGCATCCAGTAATAGATCTTTAACAATCATATCTGGAGAAGATAGAAACTACTGTATTGCTACCTCACATTCTAGAAGAACGTATTTGTTAGCTCTCTAGAGCTCACTTCAACATATGAGTACTGTTTTGAAGATCAAACTATATTGTTTATCAGATCGACAGATAATATTAAGAAAAATATCATCACCCAGCGAATTCATGGATTCAAGTTTTATATAAATTGGTTTTTCTACTTACTGAATTCACTATTCTCGTCCTGGGTTCCGTTGACAACGCCATCCCGCAATATCTGAAGGATGCGATTTTTAATATACAGCTGGATCTTGCGGGAGGTCCAGGCCAAATGGGACTGTGGCACTGTGGAGCGTTCGTTACGGTCCAGATTGCTGATAGGTGTGTTACTGCTACTGCTATTTGTGTTAAGACTACTTCTAGGGTTGCTCAGTCTTTTCGATTTCGAACCAATGAAATTATTGTCAGCGGGCTGCTGGTGATGATGATGCTGCTTCTTCTGCTGCTGCTGATTCCGGTGACGAATGCTGCGTTCAGTACGCGACAGGACCGCCAGATGCTCGTTCGGCATCGCTGAGATGACGAATCCCAGCGGCTCCTCCATCTGATCGAAGTCCTTCTCCTGGGATGGGTATTGGGATTGGTCTTGGGTTCGGGGTTGAGCTTGGGTTTGCGGTGTGCTTGTTATGGCAGTTGGATGCGTGCTTAAGCTCTGATTAAATTCAGCATTAATACTTTGATTTGTGGATTGATTTACACTACGTTCACTCACTGCGCTCGGCACTAAACTACTACGACTATGATCACTTTGTAGATAACTATTACTAAGCAGATTGCTATTGTTCGTGCTGTTGGATTTTGATGTGGATTTGTATGTGGATCCGGATGAGTCTGTCAGGTTGTTGTCCATGGCCATGAGGGGCATCGCAGATGCAAGACCCCGCCAGGCAATGATGAACGAGAGGAGGGCGCCCAGCAGCGCCAGGGCCCTCCAGTCCAAGCGCAGGTTTCTTCGCATCAAAGATCACCACTTTGGTTCACAGGAGTTTCTCGAGTTGTTGTTCGGAATCTGAATCCGAATGTTTATAATTTTTGTATAAATCGCTTGTCTCGAAGTTGTTTATAGATTGTTTGCCAGTTTACTGGGCGTTCGCCACGCCCTCGGGTGTCGTTGAAACATATGTACGCCCCGTTTTCAGTAATTTTTTACTTTCGTTTCGATTGCGTTTTTTCTTTCTTTTCACTGACTTTGCTTTGTTTAAAAGTCTCTCTCTGAGCCCGTTTAAATTTGCTTTAAAATCGTTTCGCCTCTTTCCTGGCAGGAAATTAGGTTATCATATCGTGGACTTGTTCAACACTTTTCAATTGCTGCTGTGGCTGTTGCGGATCTTCATCTTCGTCTTCCCCGCTGATAATGCATCTTATCAACGCCAATGACTTTCTTGTCATGTCAGAAATTCCCGCTTTTAAGTTGGGGAGCGAAAAATGAAGCAATCTCAGCTTTTTTATGCGGACAAATTTTGGTTGGCTAACATAGTTGACGAGCTGCAATGAAAAGAGTTTTGGAAGAACATTTAGTTGATTATGATTGACAGAGTATAAGTCATTAACTAAGAGATTATCTGTACCGTAAAATATCTCATCAGGAGAAACTCACTTGCTCAGCATTAAATTTATGGCCTTCGGGAATTGGCTTTGAAAATTCCGTAGCAAACATATGCAACACAAATTTGGATTAAGTCAAATTGTACATAAATTCTTCAGCTAAGCGCTTTTAACGCAATTTTTGACATTTTAATTAGCGTGTGCCTATATAACGAAGAAACGACAAAGTGGCACAGTTTCATTTTAGCCAACGGTCTATCAACGGACCAAAGATACAATTGTATATATATGGGCGACAAGTGATCGGCAAGAGGTTACATAAAAACGGCCCAAAGGGAGCAGTTACGCAAAGGAAAAACTCGGTGAAAACATCGAAAATGACTTTCCCAAACGGGGCAAGTGAGAGGGAAAGCCCCTTCAAGAGTGGCGGACAGGCAAATTGTTTAAAAATAAAATGTGCAACAAAAGCAATTCGCTCAGAAAACTGTGTCGAATTTGAAAATAATCACGCACTAACTTCGTCGGCAAATAGTATCCGTGTATCTGTGTATCTATGTATCTATGACATATTCGCAGGGCCGCCCCGGCTGAGTGACGTTGCCGCTGCACTTCCACTCGACTTCTGTCTTTTTGGCACGTGTTCAGCTAGGCAAGCCTACGCAGCAGCATTTTTGCTGCAACATTTAAGTGCACCCCGTTTTAATTACCATAAACAACAAAAACAGCAGGAAGAGCACTAAGAAATCCAATTGGCGACAAAACAGAGGCAACACAAAATTCTGTTCCATCAACATGTTAATTGCTTTTGCGTCCTTCTGTCCAAACTGCCAGCAATGTTATGCAATGCGTTGACTTTGAGATGAGTTTTTAAAAATCAAAACCATCCCAAAAAGTTATGGAACCATCCAGATCGTAATGTCCGACATTTGCATGCCAGCTAAGCTATAAAGTTATAAAAACAAGAGGCCGATGTGATAAATGAGAGAAACCCAATATTATAAGTGTAATATAAAAATCAGCAAAATTCTTCAGGTTTTCATCATCCTTCAGCATATAAAGAAATTAATTTAGGCCTTTGACTTCGCCGGTTTAATGCCTTTCACCCAAATACGACGATGAATAAAAAGTATATGTGCCACAACAGGCAAAATGTGTGCCAAGCCTGCTGCAGATTCGGTCTCAAGTTGTTGTTTATGTTGTTTTTTCAGTAGTAGAATTTATGAGGAATTCTGTAAGGGCAACAAAAGTTCCAGCCTCAACGACCACAAAATCACCGGCAAGAAAGAAAGATAAAAACCCCCAAAAAGGGAAGCGTGTCTTGACACATGCCGAAAGTTATAAAAATAGCGAGGGAAGAATAAATACCTAAAATGTAGACGGAGTATACAAATAACACCTATGATTCGTAGGGCCAAAATTAAAAAAGTATCTGTTTTTACGACCTCAGGCCATCGGCTCATCTGTCATTTATAAGCCTCCAAAATTCAACAAATTATGAGGGGCATAAAAAAATAACAAAATCTTTTGTGGTTCTCAATATGCATATATTATCGAACGCCATATTAAATCAGAGTAGAAATTTGATTGCCGTAATTGCTCTGGCAAACTACTAAGCTCTTAACGAAACACCCCCATTTCATTAAGTACGGTTGAAGAACTTGAGCTGTCATCTGAGTAGATTGTAGTCTGTTATAAAACTTTGGCAATGGCAATCTTCGGTGGCAGTCGCCTAATCAAATTAATGTCCAAGCCACAAAAAAAAGCGATCACCAAGACCAACAACTAAAAGATAATGTATATTATACAGTGTATAACAATGAATGGCCAGAGACCTGTGGCGGCGTCTTTGGTCAGCAAATAAATTAGTTTTATAATAAAATGATCTTAAATGCCCACAATGGGAGTAATTAAGATATTTTTGAATCAAAATGGACAATAAAAAGACGATTGAGCAAAGGTTTTTTTAAAGCGTAGATAATTTTTAAACTTAATAATCAGCGAAAATAAAAAAAAAAATGCTTACTTAAAATTGTATAATGTCTTAATAAATTGGAGGTATAAATAAATAAATAAAGATTATTCGAAGTGTCAAGAAAATATTTTATAAAACCATCCCATTGTCCATTCAAATTGCATATTGTCTGATGAATAAAGAATATAGTCTGTGCGGCTTTCCGCTGCGAACAGCTTGACAACCAGTCATCAAAGTCGCAAAGCAACAGCCCAGTAAAATATATAAATCGATGTCTTCAACTGTGGGTTTCCATGACGGCTTTGGGAAGCCACTGAAATCGGAGACAGGCCTAGTCATCGATCAAAAATGGCAGTCGCTCCACAACCTGATTAGCAAATTTGAACTGTTTTGTTTTTGGCTTACTGCCCCTTATCAAAAAACGTTAAGTTTATTCGTTTAAAATGCGTTTGACATTCGCGCTAGCCGCTGTTTTAATGGCGGCGCTGACAGATGGGTTTTGTGGCATTCGGAAAGTATTCAGCAGATCGCATGTATCTGGCGGATCGCATTTATCTGGCGGATCGCCTGGAGGGCGATAAATCTAAGCCGAGCTGCGCAACTTAATTAGTTCATGTCAAACGATTGGCTACCCCAATATTAAGACAAAGGCGAGAAACGCTCTTTGGACATTTATTACAAGCTAAAATGTCGGACATATGTAAATTGTTTAGACCCTTTTGAGGTTTTTGCTAATATGCAAATGATTCACGCAGATTGCCCGCTGAGAAAAATGTATATAATTTATAATAACTGAATAACAATTTAAATAGGCTAATAAAATAAATACGAGATTAAATTAGCATAAATTTTAGTTTCCAATGTATATAACACGGTAACCGGTTTAAGCGTTTAAAAAAAAATGTTTCCTGTTTTTAATGGTATTTATTAGTATTTTGGCAATTTTAAAATGTTTACTTTTATTAGTGCTCTTGTAAGGTTTATTTGTTTGTTTTCAGAAGCGGTGCTACTAATTCATAATATTTATTGCGCGAATCTATTACCCAGAGAACCCTTTAGTAATGTCGTATTTCATTCTTCTTGCGGTTGGCAGTAACAAACAGTGCCAAAACCACAAATTCCCAGACTCTTCACTTACATAAGTGTGTGCAATTTATTCATGGCTTGTGGTTATGGTTTTTGACCAACTTTAGTTTGGGCAATAAAATAAATTAGGCCCACAAATAGGCAAAACAATGTTGTGAGCTGCAACACTTTAATTATTAATTATTTTGCCTACTATTAGAAAAAGTATTTCAATGCCACGTTGAAAGCGAAAAGAATTTAACAAATGTGCAAAGATATATATGGGCATAACAATGAAATTCTAGTTCAAGAGAAGATAAATTTGTATTTATTTTCCCCGCCAAGTGTCTGACGTTCATTGTCGTGTTGATACTTGTCACAAGATTGGACGAGAATAAATATACATACAGTACTTGTTTCCATACGTACATTAGTGTATTATTTTGTATTATGGAATGCTTAGCGAAAGATTGATGTGCGGTGGCATTCACTGACAACTGCCCTATAGATAGTATCCACCAGAATGCAAACAAGGCGATGCATTTGGATGAAGATTATTGTCGCTGATCTGGTTCTCTTTGGATCCCATACCCCGTCCCTCGATTCAACTCTCGTGTTTACAAAACAATTAATTTTCTTTGGAAAAACAAGAGAAGCGTCGAACGGGGGAAATGAAGAAGATACCGAAACATAACTCAGGCAGCCAGCCAAATGCACTAATCGATGTGCACTTCATTCGTATGGAAACGAGCATAAGATACTTGAAGGCATCACTGTTAGATACTTGCCAACAATCCGCGGGGAAAGCACTGCCGCCAGGGAAAAGTAGAAAAGAAAAGTACGTTGGAAAACCTGAGCGCTCAAAGACAGCGCTTTTGTGTAATCGATTTGAACCGGAAGCAATTGGGTTGCCGCAGTCGCAGCGGCAGCGGAAAAAATCCTCTCAAGATGCAGCTATTTTAAATATTTAGTGCACGAGACAGGCGAGGGCACAATCGCAGATACACGCATACAAGCCACACAGCAATTCGATTCAATCACACGCGGCGATGCTAACAACAAAGTAAATATCGGTCGCTAGATATATTGACAATATATAGAAAAGTTGATATAGGTAGGCCGCTGCGATTTGCACAAGGAATATAAAATTAAAAAGTTACTTCCATAGATAATCTACATATAATTGAAAGCACACATGGAAGTGCTTAAAAAAGTTTCTTAAAGAAAAAGTTATAGTCAAACAAAGTATGGCAAAATATGTTACTGTTTATTAAAGTATTAATTTATTAAGATAAGGTTCTTCCTTAGAAATTTGAATCGGATCCTGTCACCTTCGCCACCATGCATCTCACTTAAAATGTATCTTGCCTTCACCAGCACATTGCCAATAGGCAGACTAATCTCCCACACATTTTCGCACAGTTATTGTAGTCTAATTAAAAGTCACGCACTTTACGTGCGAAAATTAAAAGGAATACCGACGTTTTAAAATAAAAACAGCAGAAAACGACGAAATCAAAGACAACGCGACGTATTAGTAATGTGACAAACAGACAGCCAACAAAACAACAATTGCGTCTAGGATATTTTTAAAATGCGTCAAACAACCCAAAAAAATATATAAAAAAGAAGAAAAACCGCCAAAAAAGAGAAACAACAACAACAACAAACCTGAGTAAAATACGCGACGATTTTCCCATTTTCATTTTGCCTTTTTGTTGCTTGTTTTTTAACTGAGCGGTGTACCTAAAGCTGTTGCCATGTGAAATCGTCTGTGTGCGTCTCCAAATGTATGCCGCACATTATGTGGTCTAGTGTTCACGCTTCATTAAAACAAACGCTACATTTTTACTGAGTTTCCCGCATTTTCTGCCTTCCTTCGCCGACTTCAGTCGATTTTATTCCCAGTGCAATGCGCCCCTTTGGCCAAAAAGGAAAACGAACCGCAAAACTATTTACGCACGGCCGTAAAACTTTTTTCTTTTGCATGCGATAAGCTTTATCTACGAATTATGATCGTTGTATTTCAAACTTTGCCTTCACTGCTTGGTGCCCATCAATCAGGTACAATTTGTAAATGTGTCACAGGCCAAAGCGAAAAGTTACCCAACTCACGCGTTTCAGAACTAAACCTGATAATTGGACTGCTTTATGACATCTCAAGTCCGAAGGTAAACACGCCAGACTCCGGGGTCCAATAAATATATAAATTCCACACTTAATTTTTTACTACCAAAAAATAAATTTCATTTTCAATTAATTCGGGACTGCCATACAATTTAATGACTTCGGTTGTTTTTTTCTGTATTTTGTCTTAATGTCTTTATTTTACGGTGGGCGTTTCAATTATTCAATCGTTGACGTAGCCAGAAACAGTTTCGTACTAAACAATTATCCAATTATTTTCTTTGCCCTTGAGGGATCTTGGTTTTTAGTTAATGAAATTGTGACGTAAGAACTTTAATGGAAAGAGAAATTGAATTTTATCGGACTATAGATTTGTATGTTTAATCAATTTATTAACCCTAATTTTTGGTGAAAAGGAAAAAGGGTTTGGTAAAAGGCTACTCAACTTGATTCTGAAGATAATTTAATTTGAAATTACATTTAACCGATATTCAATTTAAAATAAATTCAAATTATATTTCAAACTATAAATCACAATTGCCCAAACAATTTTTAATACAATTGTAAATAAAAGATAACTAAAGAACAATTTTAAATTTTCCTTAGACCTGAAATGAGTTTGAAAAATGTACCAACAAAATCTCAAAATACCAAATAGTTAATAGCTTCTATAAATAACGTACCTGATTTGAGTTAAGCACTCTTCGCTGCCATTAATTATGAAGGATATCACCCACTAGTCCACTCAGCCAAAATTCATTCAGTTTATACTTTATCGCGATCCGCACATTTCGCAGTTTATCTGTCGCTGCGCTGTCCAAACTGTGATCCGGCATGTGATTACCAGTTGTTGAACCCGACACACACTTGCGTGCGGCAATAACGCAAATTCGCACACAGATACAGATACAGATACGCAGCGCAAATCAGACGCAGGAACAGCAAGAACAACAAGCGAGCTTAGATAATAGCGCACAAATGTTAGATAATAGTCAGCGCCGCCAATTTATAGGACAAAAAGTGCACGCGCAGAGTGAGCAAGAAAAAAGTTTATAGGGAAAAAGTCGCGAAATGAGATTAAAAGCGCCTGCGTGCGTTTGCAAATAGAGATACGCACAATTCGCAGATACATAGATTCGCAGATACAGATACTTTTAAAGACGGCGATAAATATTCACAAATGTATATGCGTTTTGCAAAAAAAAACTATAAATAATCCCCAAGAGTGTGTGATTAAATTTAAATGGATTTCGCTTTTATAGAGTAGGTTCTGCTAAGGTCGTTTGCTTTCACCGGTTTGCAAAAAAACATTTTGCTAAATTTTGTTTTCCTTACTTATTGTTTATTTGGGGCAAATTAACACGGAAAAGTACTTGAAAGCCAAATTTAATTAAGTCAAATTTAATTTGTTTATAGCTAACTGCATTTAGATTACGTTTTAAGTGATATCATTTTCCATAGTTGTGGATCAATCAAATCGAATATGAATTCAATTATTTCAATTAGCATACCACTAATATAAAATTATTTTTTTTTGCGTTTGCATTAGCTCGCTATTTGTTTGTTGAAATCAATTTATTTCGTATTTATACATTTGGGTATTTAATTACTTTCCCTCGTCGGACATTTAAAAACACTTATTACTTATTATTTTAAAAGTTACCAAACAAACTGCCACAATCCACGAATTCAAAATATTTTATTTAAATGCTCTTCTTTAAGCGACCAAAGCACTGAAATATGAATTTTTATTTCCAAACATCAAATCTAATAATAAAGAAAAACATATTCGAAATACTTAAAACTTTTAATAATTTCAGGCTTTCTTTTACTACGCTCTGAAGACCGAAATTCAAAGAAACATTTTGCAACATTCAAGAAACAACAAACAAATAAATGAACTTATGTAAGAGCGTTGAAACAAAAAATTACGCACCTTGTTTTTATGTTTGTTTGCTTTTTACAATTTTACGATTCTTCGTTGATTTTTAGAGAGTTGCACTTTGCACACTTTAGAACTTACGGCAACAACAATTCAACATATTCATAATATTTTTCTGATATTCCTTTTTAAAACACAGCACAAACCATATTTTTATATATTTTCAGATCTTTGAATTGCTCGTATCGTAACGATTTTAGCGGCCTTTTTAAATTGTAACGACTCTCTTGGATTTCGAAAAGAACTTTCGTGTTTCAAACTTCCTATCCGCCGAGATTATTGTTTCGATCTCCTTTGGACACGATTGCACACAAAACCGGAACATTAAGTGCGGCAAAACGGAGCGATTTAGGGCGCGATCACGATGATTAGATGGTTAGGATGTGCCAGATGGATCGGATCGAATGGAAGGTCGGAAAAATTCGAAAACGCTGCGGATGCGGCTGCGGATGCGGATGCGGATAAGCGGACTTCGAGTGCTACTGCGACTGCGGACGCTCCGCTCACTGTGTGTTCCCAAAGCGTGCTAGTCAGAGACTGAAACCATGAGCAGAAAGACCCTGTCGATGAGTCGACGCTTCGTGCGTTCATGCCGAGCACGTTTGCGGCGGGGCGAGCGCGAGAGAGAGAGTGCGATGCGGCGCGGTGCGGCGGGAGGGAGATGGGGAGAGTGAGAGCGAGTAGTGGGCGAATCAGGTAAACGACAAGAATGGTCAGCTGTAGTGAATGGGAATAGGTGTGATATGGGGTTTATCCACGATTCCCAATTCATCCTTGCGATCTGACGAAACTGCGGCTTAAGTAAATGAGACGGTGCTAACTCTCTTATTCATCCATTAGTCCACTAACGCTAGTATCAAAAATACCGTTAAATTTATCATTGCTTATATATACTTTGTAGCTAAAAAAGTTATTCATTTTAATAAGATATTAATATTTAATTACAAATATGTAAAACTATTGTTTAATTATTTGGGGCTTAAAAACTACTGTTACCAGCTCAGCATTGTACTGAAGTATAAAATGCAAGCTCTGAATAAATGTATATTTGTTTTTTATATATTTATTCCTTTTGTACAAAGTTTATAAATTTTTAGTGTTGATAATTCTTAATATTGTACATGATTTCACCTTTTTTAAAATAGAAAATTGTTGGAAAATACAATTGATTCAAGTCGATCATATATTTACATTTAATGGGTTTTCTAGTTTAAACCCCGTTAAATGTAGATATACTCATATTTAATATAATTTTTATATCAATAATTTGTATTAATTTCTATTTATACAGAAAATAAGTTTATCTTAGTTTTTCTTTTTACACGAATATTTTTTATATTGGTTCGGGGTAACAATCAAACTGAATGTTCTGAAATTTTGCGCTACAATGTAGGCTACAAGGTGGTAACTGTTAGTATAAGAACAACTTTTGCACTTAAAGCTCAACTTAAATGTTCTATAAAATATTGTGTTAAAACTTTTGAAACTTTTAAAAAGCGCTTAAGTTAGTTTAAATTGTAAAATATACTAGTCCTCTAATTTTTGTTAGAGTTATGCGAATATTTTGAGCCCCCAAGTCAACAAAGTCCATCACGTGACAGTTTTCAAACAGACACTGTGAACGGCGAGATTGCAGTTGCTTTTTGTTTTCGATTGGATTGCCTTTGGTGGCGGTTGTGCTTTTTGGCGCGTAGACCTTTTTCAGTGCATTTGTCGTATTTCGCCAGCTAGCGTGGATTTGAACAAATACCAATTAACTAACAACACAAAGTTCAACAATAAGCGTCACACAGCTTTGTATTATTATTATTATTATTGCGTTAAATATTGCCAGTAAATCAGTCGCGTGGGAGAGCCACCTTTTGATATGCGCTAATCAGATCGATGTATTCGCACTGATAAGGCCTAAACTTTGACCAACTCATTTGCCTATGGCTGCAATAATTCCTATATCACAAAATCTATTTCTGATCACCCGAACTTTTGGCTAATTTTAGGTGTTGACCAAAATTCAGCCCAAAAATACTGTTCACGTCAAATGAAAGTTAAAGCCGCTATGCGCGAATTTCGTCGAATACAAGTTTATCTTATCTATTTAGAAGGCGCTTATAAAAAATCACATGGTGCAGATACCCATATGTGTGTATGAATGAACTTGACTCTTGACACCATAGAAATCGCATAAATATTCCAGGGCAGTCGCCGACGTCATTCTTAATGACTTTGTCATTTAGTGGGTGTGGCCGGCGGGAAGAGCAGGTTGGCTACTGATTGGCAAGTCGCGAGAACGCACAGTTTTTATCAAAGTTATAAATTATTATTTATTAAGGCTATAGCTATTTGTAAGTACCAATTTTTTTAAACTGTTTTGTTTGTGTTATGTTATATTATGTTGTGTAGAGGAGAGGTAAATGTGATTAATGAGACATAGTAAATATATACATATATATAAATAGTATCTACATATATGTTATAAAAACTATAAATTATAAACATGAATTCGAATAAAAGAAACTTTCATGTTTGTAAGATTAAATAGTGTGGAGTGGAGGTAAAGGTGATTTATGAAACATAGTAAATATATATATAAATAAATAGTATCTAGATATTATCAAAATTGTAAATTATAAACATGAATTGGAAAAAAACCAATTTACATAGAGCCTGAATTTAATTTGTAGTTCAAATGTGTTTTGAAATGCTTGCTCTTAAGTGGTCTAAGTGATTTCGCCAAGCCACAAAAAGGTCTGCCCCAAAACAATTAACTCAATTAACCGGAATGAAAACATTTTGTGCCCGAGAATTTGACGCCTGGTGTTTTGGAGAAGCACATGCCAAATATGCCTATTCCAATAAATAACCTACGACAGGGAGAACTCCCCCGCAGTTTTCGAAGGCGACCTTTGGAATGTCGATCTGCCCTTTGCGCACTTCATACTATCCATACTATCCCTGTTTCCCCTTTGTCCTTTGACAAGAAGTCAGACAATTAAAATGATTAATTATGCGCAGGAGCAGCGGCAGCAGCAGGACACTTTCGGGCTAATGACTTAATTAACCCAGCAGTCGAGTGTTCCAGCCTAATGTGCTCGCCTCAACGACCTCTGACCCTTTTTCCGCGAAAGTCGGCCAAGATGATAGACGCTAGATTAATTAAAAACCGTGCCCGACCAAAAATGTGGCAAGTGAAGACCGTTAAGGTGTTTAAGTAGCCCGACTTATAGCAGCTGGTTTTGGGTAGCCCCCAACTCTCCAAGGGATCCTCGTAAACCTGACTTCCAGTCTTTTACCTTATGATCCCATCGCACGCGTTTCCCCGGCGACTGAAATCGCGCCATCAAACCGCCTCAAGGCTGGCGCCTTTTTCTTGTTCACAGATCACAGAGCGAACCGTATTAAGATTGCTATCGGTGCGATATACAATTACAGAATATATTCATATATTTATATTGCCATGTCCAGTGTCAACCAACATGATTTCCCAGCTTGTAGCAAATAATAACCAAAGCTTTTTCGAAGATATGATAAGATCGAGTGTCAACTGAAAGCAAATCAACAGTCAAAAGCGCGTTGGGTCAATAAAGTAATTTTGGTGAGGAATTCCACCACCAAGCATTAAAAACCATTAAGCTTCCATTAGTTGTAGGCGACTTACGTACTCGCGATTGGATCGATCTGAACGCAATAATTTATGTTAATAATTGTAATAGCGCCTGTCAGCAAATGGCGACGAACACACTGCCAGCAGCCGACACACAGACTGACAGAAAGTCAATTCAATTCAACTCGAATCGAATCGATTCGATTCGAATCAATTAAAAACAAATCTCAAACAGATTCTGTCGCCAAAGGCTGTCTTTTGTCTTTAGCCAAGTGACAGGCTTTAAGTTGACTGCCGATACGAAAACACGTTAACCCCTAGAACTTGAAAATAGTTAGATATTTTATTATTTATTTATATTTAACATATATTTTAAATTATACTCATAAAAATGCAGCGAATTAATGCAAGTTTTCTCTAGTCCCAACATCCCAATACACGGAAAGATAGTTTTATATTTTAAATAAATTTTGAACTGTATTTCAAGTCTTGTCACACTAAATCTCTTTCTATATTTGACAAATTGAAAACAATTCTAAAGATAAAAATTTAAGAATTTGTTGGTCAGTAATGAACTTAACGTAATACAATTTTCAGCTTACTAACTACACAAAACTACACTACACAAAATAATGTACGTGTTTGATTAATGAGATGACCCTGTCGCAATAGTTTTTTAGAAATTGTATATCTTGCAACGGGTTAAGGGCAATGCAAATTATGATTACTCTGAAATGCTGTCGTCGCCAGCGAGTCGATTGGGAGTGGGGTTGGGGTTCGGATCGGATCGAATTGGATCGTATGGATTACGGAACTGCGACCTGATCGAGAAATGCCCAGCTGGGTGATCGATTATTGTGGAAGTTGCGGCGGCGTTCGCTAATCACAATAATTGGTTTGTAAATATTTTGATTTAGATTGCAATGCTAATTATGATGGCAGCCACTGCCGCCATAAATTATGAGAGCACTATCCGAGTGGGCCTTGACTCTCCACGCAGATCTATCGGAACAGAAATTAATCACAATTTCCCCGCACACGGAAAAACGTAAGGCTCTTTGTTTCGGCAATAAGTTGTTGACGTTAAAAAAAATGAAACAAAAAACAAAAACACCAGACGTCATGATGTGTCTATCCAATGGCGATTTTGTAATATCATTTATTTTCGCCTGTAATGGCAATAATCTTAGTGTCTTGGAAACCTCCTAGGGAAAAATCATTTCAGATTGAAATGGTTGAGAGAAACTCATTACCAGATGACCAACAAACATGTTTTTTCTGTAGCAAATGTATAATTCTAGGGCGGCGTTGACTCTTTTGTTGACAGTCCTCAAAATGGTGGAAAACTTGTGAATCAACATTTTTACCCTCGTTTTGGGCTTCTAAACATTTTTTTAAATTTGAAAGTCACACTGAAATTGGAAGGACGAATTTGGAAAGACAAAATTGATAGTAGAGCAATTCCACAAAATGCCAGTACAGGAATTGTTTATTGTTATCGACAACATTTACCATGGATTCCGACGCTGCTTCGGACCCGAAAAGTAACTAATTTTATCTCAGTATATGTAGAATATGGAATATTTTGATATTTTCCTTAGTCAGACTGAAACCAGAACGTTTCTCGCTTACAATGCGATGAAAAAAATTGGTAAACGACGTCGCAGAATATTTAAAAGTAAACTCGGTTGGCAACATGTGCGGAGGAATCATTTTTCCAGCAGCGAAGAAAGCTTCCAAAATGTGACTGCCACAGAACTCAACGGGTATTTCACCAGGGGCAAGTTTACAGCTCCAATGACTGTGAGCCATGATCCCGATATAAGCCCTTCCATTGGCCTGGTGCATCGTCGGAGACTCCAGAACCGCCCGCTGATGTTGAATGCCCGGCAGGTTCTTCAAGTTCAGTGGGGCGGTTGGTGGCAGAGGTACTGGCCCACTCTCGTGGCAGCCAGTATGCAGGTGAATCAAATATAATCCAAACAAATATTTACGAAAGTATATTTGAATAGCCATAACCCCACAGATGAGCTGCGGATCTTCGGTCCTTTGCCATTCGCTGTTGGGGCTGTACGATGACGAAGAATCAAGTCCACCAATCGTGGTGCTCATTTGTCACTTTGGCCAGGCGATTAAAAAGGTATAGTCGCATCTTCATATAAACAGATATGTTATCCCAAGTATCTATTTCGTCCTTTAGCTTTGCAAAAAGGTTGACTTGGCCATTTGTAGCAATGGCCGTAGTCCCAATTATGTGACCACTTCGGCTGCCATGGAGTTGATCGACATTCGTGGTTTTTTTCAACATATTAACAATGCCCTGGTAGACTTCCTGCTCAGAGCCGCTGATTCTGGGATGTATATGTTATAGGCGATCAAGTGGATTACAATAACTGAGAAATCGGCCAAAAAAGTTATGCAGAAATTGGCAAAATAAACTTTAAAAATCCAGCTAACCAGCATCTAAGCCTATGGTCTAATGCACTGAAACGAATACTTTAAATAAATAAATAACTTACAACTCCAACTTTTTTTTACAAACTAACTTCAATCTGATACAATTTATTGTACGTACATAAAATGTAGGTTTATTAAAAATTTAATAGTATTCAATTTTCGTCCTTGGACATAAATTACGTAGCTATATAGTTGAAACTCTAGATATTTAAAGATCGAGAAGTCTGAAAAACATTTCGGTGCAGTTAACTAATTTAAGAACTTGTCTCTGTGCCATTGCACTTGATTTTAGTGGTCACTCCGAGTCCAAGGTGTGGCTGGGCACATAAAGAAGTCTGTCCAGGAATTAATTGATAGATGGAATCACCAAGTAGAACCAGTTACAAGTTATGATATGCAAGGTAGGCACTAAATCCGTACTCAAAATGGGAGGCAGGTGCTTCGACTGTTGGCTTTTGCACCCATGATGAAGTTTCCACATTTCGATTGTGGTTAGTACTCGATTTATGGGTAAGTTGGATGGCGCCTTCCACCAAAGCAATGAATGTCATCATCAAGTGGCCCAAATCGGTAAAGAATTATGGGGGCGACACATGCAATGGTCGTCGGAGGATCAGATCTGGGCGAGATCGGCGTGGTTATGCTCTGCATTCCTTGGCGCGGGTGCTTACCACATGACGATGACAGGCAAATGAATCTCATTTGGTTTGGCAAAATATTTATGCATCGTTCGCATTGACTTTGATTTCGCTGCAGTGCCTCTGGGACTTTCGGCTTTGGGCCACGCCCAAAGATTTGGCGAGCTTTATTTATGGGTTCCATGAATCAAAAGAAATCTGTCAAACAAGTTTATGACACTTTTTTGAGCCCACCTCCTGCCCCGCCCTCTGGTTTCGGTTTCGGCAAGCCGTTGACATTTTAATTTGGCAGCCATCGATGGCAATTTAATAAATTTGCTGCCCGCTTTTAATTGGGTTCGGCTGGAGAAGTGTTGAGCAATTGATGGTATCATCTGGCCTACGCCCAAGTGAAGGGCACCTTGGGCACACGCGAGACCCTGAACTAGGTAATGGCATTGAATTGAAACTAAGGAATAGGGTGGCATTTGGGGCACTATTTTCGGATCTGGACTGGGGGTGCTGCCACCAAACATAGACGTATTGTGTACCTATGCAATATGGGAAGACATAACATTATAGGAAGCATCTGTACTTAAAATACCCAGAAACAACACAATCATTTTCCAACAGATGTCTTTATAAGAGTTAGTTACTTTAATGTGTTTTTAAAAACAATCAGGTTTTTGAAATTATTGGTTATTTCAAAGACAGTTTTAAGGAAAATTCTTAAGCATCACTTTATTTAGAAACATGAACTGGGTAGATACCTCTAATAAAAGAAAATGTTTGACTCACTAATTCGAATAGAACCATTAGGTAGATCAATGGTCATCCAGATTTCATCAATTTCTATTCACATTTATAGAAGACAACCGCGCCATCTTATCTTATTGAATTCGGATTTCGAAAAGCTTCTAGTCTTTGAGCTGCTGCGTCTGGAAGAGATTCTTCCACCGGCTCTCCCACAATCAGTCAAGCTGTCCCATAAGAATGTCGGAGACACTCAATAGATCTCCTTTCTTCCACAATCTACATAAATGTGAGCAATTTTTATTGTGCCTGCCAACGAAATCGATATCGATATCGCGGCTATTAACCAAATCAGTGGAACGGCTATCTATCGCCATGCATTGGATAAATTTATGTAACTGTGCGGCAATAACAATTAATAAAATTAAAAGAAAGGCTCGAGGCTGTCTTCAAAGTTGGTGGCCAGAGCTCGGGTTACTCTATAAGTCCCCCTCCTTGTGAAATTGGTATCAGAACTTAATCAAAGCAAAGAAAACAAAAGAGAGAGCATCGAGAAGTTTTCTTTCGTTGTATGCACTTGAAAGGAAACAATTTACTAGAAATATTTAAATATATTGTAAACACTAGTTAGCTAACTAAGGATAAATAATTATCCTTATTTTAGAGTATTAATATTTCTATAACGAAACGAAAAGCATTCGTGCTGATAATAAAGAACATTATTTTATTTAGGAATAAAATACAACTTTCTCTTGTTTTCACTCACCATTAATATTTATAATGTGTATACCCGTGTGATCGAGTATCTTTCTATTAATAAACTGAATTGAAACGTTTTTTCAGTGTACACATCTCTTGTTTTGACTCTCCTTATTTTGGTACATTTTCAATGGGCTAGAAGCAGTATATAGCGCCGATCGTAAAGTTGGCCAAACCGGCTGTTGGCCAACAGATGGACCGTTAACACAGCCGAGATCTCAGTGAGAAGAGACCCTGATCGAAGATCTACGCAGATCCCAAGTCTAGACTGGTAATCCTGCGGAGATCTTGTCCGGCGATAAACTTGGCATTCTGTCTGATTATAACAGCCTAATGTGACAGCCGCGCGGAGTTCCAGTTCCTCGGAGAGTGTTTTTTGGTCACCTTAACTGTGGTTTGAGTGATGTAATTGGAGCGGCTTCTATTTGTTTGCCACTGCCAGTTGGCCAGCAGCCTGGTTTCCTGGGCTCTCATAAATCACCATGTTAGTGGGGCCTAAGAACTTGCTACGCATATAGAACATGTACCCAAAAACCGGCTTGTCTGCATCCTTGGCCAAGACCCCTTGGCACCCTTTACTTTACGATTTTTTTCCGGAGGTTATGGTGATGCATCAGCTCCCAGAGCTGGAGATCAGATCTCCCCGAAAGTCCCGCATTTACCATTGAGATTTATGTGTACGGCAGGCAGCGGATTGCGTGTGGTCCCCATCCCCTTAATATTTTCTTGCATTCCATCACTTGAGTTTGTGTTCTGTTTATTTTTTTTAATTACAACTCAATGAACTTCGGGTGTACCGGCGCAACAGGTGGGCCCCTTTCTCTCACCTGACACAAAGTGCTCTTAAACTGATTGAGCCGCCCATCAAGCATTGACATTGAACTTTTTATTTGATCAGCCAGTGATATCATCGCATATACGCGGTTCCAGCTAAATCAAAAATCTGATTTCGTATTTGGCCCCGCTCAGGAGTTTTTGTTTTTCATTTTTGTATTTTCGATGTCGGCTCGTATATCAATTTCAATTTTACCGTTAAGTGATGCGGCAAGCCCGAGGAATGTGCTCTGTGGCAACCCAACCCCCCGAAAAAATTACCTAATCACACGGCCTAAAGACCGAAGACCCAACCCAAATCGGATAGGAATCGACTGCATCTTCAAGTCACGGACAAAAATACAATGACTTTAGCTGTTTTTGACATTCTAATTATATATCACTTTAATGTACGGTATGAAAAAATATGTGAACGTAGTATCAAACAATTTATTTACATTATATGATTGTTATTTATAAGTAAGTACTTTCTCAAACTTTAATGTGATATTTCTGAAACTTCCTTTTTGATTTTTTTCTGCGAAACACTCTTAATGTCAGACTAATTAAACAGTAAAGGAAAACCACGGATTGAATTTAAAAAAAAAAAGCCCAAGGGCTGGCGCTTACCAAAATTTTGTAGCCGCGCTTTTTTTGGGACTTGCGAGCTAATTGAAACGACTTAATTACTACCAAAAGAAAGGTGGAACGGAAAAGGAAACCAAATACTCATTGCGATTTAAACGACTTTATTACTACCAAAAGAAGACCGAAATATTGTGCATTTATATCGATCGTTTTGTGGATTCGAGTTGTGCCCTTGGGCAGTTTTACAAGTCGAACCCTTGGAAGGCGTCAACACAAGCATTTTTATGTGCCAACGGATCTTCTGGACCATCGGATGCTCTGTTGGGATCGGTTGGCGCCTTCTTCTTTTACAACTTTCGCAGGAAATGGATTGGAAAAAGGAAACACAATGCGCCGCTTAAAATCGAAACTAATAATTTACGAGCTCATAACTGGGGAGTAAACGAATCAGGCTTAAAAGGGCGACTTCTTGGCGACCCCAAGATCGAGTTAGTGGAGCAAAGCCTCAAAGTGTCAACTATCCTGGGTTATGAACTTCACCTGAATCGAGCTGGGAAAATGGGAAAAGGACGGACTGCGTCTTGGGTTTCGCGCGACAGCGGAAAATCGAGTGAAATTGATATTTTCCGTTTCGAAAACGAAGAGCAGATAACATTTCTATTGAATTTACACATTGTAGGGGAAGTGCAACAGGTTTCTTTCGATCATTTTATCGTCTTTCAATGGGGACATTTGTTTTCCCATAAAATATTTCGACATTTTTATTGGATTCTAGTTGCATTTTTGTCATATATCATTCCTGCCCATCGTTGCGTACAAATGAGTCTTTGGAACTCAGAACGATTGACGGTCAATAAGTTTATTTGTTCTCGATTTTAGCGTAAATAGAGACGCGACACATGCGGATTTTGGGCATGCCCAATAAAAATCCCCAATATTTTAAGGTCAAATATATACATTTGCGTCAAGAGCGCGCCGCGGAAATTCACGTCGGCAGGATTTTTAATTAGTTTCTGGACGGATCTGTGTGGACTTGAGCACGTAGTCCCCTTTTCGAGTGACTCAAAATTTGCAATAGTTAATAATTTTTAATAGTATTGTCAGTTATGCAGAAATAATTTGGGAAGCCCGGTCAGGTGGGACAATTCTTAGTCATATTTGAATTTTAGAGCTAGTATACTAATGTTGGATACAATTGATTTGAAAATTCAATAAGGTGTGCTTTATTATACGAAAAAACTCTTTATGATATAAATATAAGGCAATTGTTTAAATCTGGAAGCAGGTTAAACGCCTTTTTATACCTTAAACTGCACTAACAATATAAATATTAATTTATATATCAAAAATTAATTAAAGAGGGAACGCTATAGTCGAGTTCCCAGACTATCTGATACCCGTTACTCAGCTGGTGGAAGTGCGAAGGAGAGTCTTAAACACTGGCAGTTTTTGGAATTTGTGGGCTTTAGGATAGAAATCGATAGAAATTTAGAAGACCAAAACAAAAATGAAAAAATATTAAAACATTTTTCAAAAGTGTGGGCGTGGCAGCTTTGGGCGGTTTGTGGGCGTTAGAGTGGGCGTGGCAAAAAGTTTTTTGGCAAATCGATAGAAATTTAGAAGACCAAAAGTGTGGGCGTGGCGTTTTAGGCGGTTTGTGGGCGTTAGAGTGGGCGTGGCAATATGAATCGACAAACTTGCGCTGCTTCTATGTCTTGGGAGTCTGTATGCTTAATCTCAACTTTCTAGCTTTTGTAGTTCCTGAGATCTCGACGTTCATACGGACGGACAGACGGACATGGCCAGATCGACTCGGCAATCGATCCTGATCAAGAATATATATACTTTATATGGTCGGAAACGCTTCTTCTGCCTGTTACATACTTTTCAACGAATCTAGTATACCCTTTTACTCTACGAGTAACGGATATAACTACTATCAGCATTTGAACGAAAATATCTTAAGAACACTTCTCTCAATTTTAATTACTACATTTTTATTAACAAATCGTTTAGACTATAATCAATTAACATATGTATACATCTAAAACTATTTTCTATTTCACTTATAATTCAAATGCCCGCCAAATTGCCGCAGGCAATAGTGTTGATCTGGCAACTCCCTTTTAACTACGTGAGTAGTTTTGGCGTGTTTTCGTTGCTTTTACTTTTTATTGGTTTAATACAATTTAGAATCAGATATAGGAAAAGTCATTATGTGGTAAAAAAAAAACATTTATATTTTTTTTGTATAGTGGAGTTTACCTCATGCCAATAGAACATTACCAAATATATGTATATGTACCGCAACCACAAACTATCGCATAAATCACGCAATTGCGATATCCTCTATGAATAAATGTACCTGGCAACCCTAATACGGTACGCATTCCACGTCTTACGTTGCACACCTCACGTAGTTCTATTTGTCACTAGTTTACTTTTTTACTCTGTAAAACTTGGTCGAAATGGCGGGTGCAGTGGCTAGAATAACGGTTAAAAGTGGTACAATAATCGCCCAGCGGTCAAGTGTGGTCGTCGGTGTTGCTCGATCGGCCAGATTTGCCAGCAGTACGTCACAAACAGGCGGAATTCCGGGACACGAATCGCGACGTCTGCTGACTTTTGTGGGCGGTAGTGCCATTTCCTTGGCCGCCCTGGCGGCTTTCATTAAACTACGGTCCGCGGAAAATCCCGTGAATGCAGTTAGCCTTAAGAGGCGCATGGTAAATGAAGGGCGTGAAAATCGTTCGCAAGTGTTCCAAGTGTTTGGTGTGGAAAAGTCAATAATTAGATGAAAAAAGACCTGCGCAGCTATTTTTAGCTTGTGGCATGTCAGTGACTACGTTACACCACTACGTTACTACGTAACGCAACGGAAGTGATATCTTATCAGCTGTTTTTCAGCGTTTTGTTGTGCTCCGCGCATTCGCTGCATTATTATTGTTTTTCATTACCAAGTCGTTTACCTAGCCCATAAAATGTATTTAATACATATGCATTCTGATTGATTACCAAAGAACAACAACAAAAGCCAACCAAATTCAGTTCAGGGTCGTTATTAATGATGTAAATTGAGCTTTGTTGTTGTGCGTGTCCAAGTTCAATGAAATAGCAACCACTACAACTATGTGCCAACCTGTTGACATTGTCTCTGGGTAGACCTAAAAAACTGGAAAACATGTTGACGTGAGTGGCAGGTTGATAAGCATTTTGTGGTGTGTGATTCAGGGTGTGAAGTTTAAATATTTACATGAGGATTTTTGGCAAGTGCTTATCAGAGATTACGCCTAAAAGGCGGGGAATACCCTAACAGTTTTTGATTAGCAGTTCTACATGTTGAAAACTAGCTAATGAGGATGATATTAGTTCACAAAAATTAGTAACCTTTGTACATATAATATAAGTTAAGAAAAGGAAAGTTTGTTGTTTATATATTTGCGCAAGTAGTAACATTTTGTAAAAGTGATCAACTTAATTTTAATTAATTAATACAACGATTTTGAATTTTTTATAGGCCTTTAAATAGTATTAAAATTATATTTTCTTAAGTTCATGAAGTTAAATAAAAATAATAGTTTTTGACTGACAGGCAGAACTCAGTAAATTACTTAAGTATATCTTCCCAGATCTTCCTTTCCCCAGATGGCAAATCGTCATCTATGATCTGCTTATCTTGCCATCGAAAATATGTAAGCTCCCAAGGCTGCAGCCTTTTGGAATGAATTCCAGCGCCAATGCCACACACCTTGAAACATGATGAAGTGGCAAAGTAGTTAGTCCGATTTCGAAACGCCCACGCACCTGCAGGCGGAAAATGATACGCGGTGGAGCTGCAACTCCCCCGAACGCTGACAGAATGCCAGTTACTGAAAATTTATCTATCAATCGATCTGGTTGCCGATTTGATACACCCACTAATATCGGAGGCAGCCATAATGCCCAATGCCAGACGCGGGCGTGGCTTCCATTTCAGTTGCAGTATGAGCCGGAGTTTGGGACTTGGTTTCGGATTTTGATTTGGTTTCGGTTGTGGTGTTGGCCTGGCCCTGACATGTGTTATGACAACTGCGGCTGATGATGATGAATGAGATTTAATTGTTGCCTATAAATCCAGCGCCTGCAGCCATTTCGAATCTCCTTGTTCTGGGCGCAGGGTTCCAGAACAGTGGTTCTGCCTTATCAAATATAGGTGTAACTAAAAATTAATAAATTAGCTCTTTTAATTTAAATTCGTAGGGTTTATTTAGAGCACCTTTAATGTTAGAGTTAAAATGTAACTTTTAGGATAATTCAATTATTAACACATTATAAGACGAACTACTGTAGCCTCTGCTGCAGTCAGAATGATGTCAGCTTTGCTTTTATGAGAAATTGTCCCCAGCCCCTCGACTTTTCTTGGGGCATGGGCGTGGTCGTGGCCGCGAAGTGTTTGCTGCACATGTCTAACATTCAAAGTGGCCTTTGTTTGAATCAGTTTTTTGGGAACAGGAGGCAGGCAGGCAGGGCTTCTGTGGTGTCTCCAGGGCGAGAGTTATGGCCTGGGAGTTGTCTTTGCCACTAACCACCAATAAAATACAATTGAGTCATTCGCCCTGTCTACGAGTATGCGGGAAAAATGATTGCTGGTTGTGGGTGGCATTAAATGTCAGATTTATGGCGGATCACCGGGCACAACATGTTCTCAAATCAATTTGACACTTTATTTGCCAAACGGTCAACGTGGGAATCCTGTCTGGCGGCCGTCAAAATTCGCATTTCGAATTAAATGCAGATCATACATGTAATTCCCGATGCACGGGGAGTACGGCAAACCGGATCAAATTAATATTTCTGATCGCGGTGCGAGGTGCCATGGCCGGGCATTAATCAAAACGTCACCAGATGAAACCCGTCCAGACTCGAGATTGCAGGCTCAGCTTTTGTGCCCGGCGGTCCGCCTTTGTGACCAACAGGCGGAAATTCGCCTCCCCGCAATCCAATCGTTGGCTGATTTATTTCAATTATGTTCCCCACCAAATACGCACAACGGCATATTAAGTTACCTTCCATCGATGGCCTGATTAATCTCATCCACATCCTCGATCTCTGATCCCGCAGCGCGACGATAGCGAGCTGGAGAACGTGAAACTAACGGCGCGGGAGCGCCGCTTCATCAAGTTTGCATCCGTGGAGTACGATGATCAGCTCTATATGACCCCGCAGGACTTCCTAGACTCTGTTGTGGAGCAGGAACCCAGACGTAAGTGCGGATTTTTAATTATTTAGTATCTGAGAATATTCATCACCCAATTCATCTGCAGCTCGCTTGAAACGTCGGCAGTTGTCCAGCGATGAAGTGGATAAGTACAAGGAAAACACTCCTGCTTTGAAGAAGGGCTCCACACGTCTGTTTCGCAACCTTCGGGATAAGGGTAAGATTTCTTAAATACTATATACAGTAAATGTTAAAAATTTAAATTTAACGGAAAAAAAATTTCTATTTGATTTCTGTTTATATATTTATATTTAATGTTCTATTCCGTTCCACGTCAAATTAACGACGAATGAATATAAAAAGCGGATCTTATTATTAGTCCAATCCAATTATTAATACCTGCCATCAAGTTTTCAGATATATTAGAAAAGTCTTACAATGTTATCGCTGTATCTGCGATAAATAATGATACTTTTTGCATGAAAGTCACTTATCATACATTTTGAATAAATTAGAATAGTCAAGCAGGTATGTTTGTTACCTGGCCATTTCAATAAATTGAATAAGCAGACAAGATCTGATAAAAGCAACTCCTTAACTTAATTTATTGATTGGTGTACTATTACAAATGCTTACGTACTATTTTGTACCGATAAAAATCTTGACAACTTCCATTTTTAAAATACATCCGAACGATAATATAAACAATTAATTTTCCTTTCAGGCATTGTCTCCTATACGGAATATTTGTTTTTGCTATCCATTCTTACAAGTAAGTGGTATTTGAAACTGATTAAGGTCGATTCTACTATAGTTAAAATCATTACAGAACCCAAATCGGGTTTCCGCATCGCCTTCAACATGTTCGACACGGATGGAAATCAGCGCGTTGACAAGGACGAGTTTCTAGTGGTAATTAAGGAATCATGGCCCCATTCGTATGCTCATAATTCCTATGGGTTCCTCGAATTGATTTTATTTACTTATGATTTAATATAATTTTCTAAAATGTTTATTATTAGATAATTTCCATTTTGGCCGGCGCTTTAAAAGACACTCAAAATGTCGATCCGCAAACCAAGCAAATTGTAAGCATTTTATTTTTTAAGTTAAGCTATAATTTAATCGTATAATTTATGAATAATGAAAACTCATTTGAAATAGCTGGCCCAAGGGCACTGAAGTAAGCTGCACAACACTTACCCTTTAGTTTAACATTTCAACTTACGCCTTCTGATTTTTGTATAATTTATTTTATTTGGTTTGTGAAAATATTTCGATGGCAGCTCTCGCGTTTAGTTTCCTACGATGAGCAAAGTCAAATGACGAAACCCATGGCAGTGCCTCAGGCGAAGAGGGGTCTAGTAAGTGTTAGCCACCAGAGTTCCCAAAAAGTATTGACTTTGCTTCGCGAAAACTCCGCTCAAATTGTACAGAACTCGATATATGCCTGGAGCATATGTAGAAGCTACGCTAAGTTACGTTGTGTTTTGTTCTATTTAAGAAGGATACGTTTTCCTACTGGCTTTGCTTTAGTTTTTTGTCTTTTGTTCCATAGACATACCCATACTACTAGTATTAAAGAGTTTTTGAGTTTCAGTTATTGTTACGTTACAAGCTTTTGTTATGTTGAGTTTCGTTCCTGTCGCTTTGTTTTTGATACCAAACCGAAAACAGGCCTACACCCTAGAAACGCTCCACCACTGTCTTGACCCTTACTAAACCACCTAACTTTTCTTCTCTCCAACCTAACCCTCAATCCTGCACAAACAAAAACCTGTCCCCAAAAACTGGCATGTTTATAAAATCCCAGATGGAGCGCATTTTTAGTGGCGCTTGGAAGGAGAAGCACGGCGAGCAAGAGCCAGAAGAGGAACTCGCAACGCCCACTTCCCTTGAGGTAAGGTCATCCCGAGTCCCAAGCATGAGCCTGGTGTAACTAACTAATGGGTAATCTACCGCAGACAGTAACTAATCCTCAATCCCTTAAATGCATTCCAGCAGAACTATGTGAACGATGGCGAGGGTCTGCAGCGACGTCACATGGTGCCCACCACCCTGCAGCTGCACTTCTTCGGAAAGCGGGGCACTGGGGTGATTAACTACGATAACTTCTACCGCTTCATGGACAACCTGCAGACGGAGGTGCTCGAGCTGGAGTTCCACGAGTTCTCCAAGGGCAACAGCGTCATCAGCGAGCTGGACTTTGCCAAAATCCTGCTGCGGTACACGTACTTGGCCACGGACGAGTATGATGTGTTCCTGGAGCGCCTGCTCGAGCGGGTCAAGGATGAGAAGGGCATATCTTTTCACGATTTCCGGGATTTTTGCCATTTCCTTAACAATCTGGATGACTTCACGATCGCCATGCGCATGTATACGCTGGCGGATAGGGCCATTTCAAAAGGTGAGTGGATTATTTTAGTCAGCAGATACAAATTTTGACTCTATGACCAATTGTTAGATGAATTCTCGCGCGCTGTGAAGATCTGCACCGGCTATAAGCTCAGTCCCCACTTGATCGATACCGTGTTTGCCATTTTCGACGCGGATGGCGATGGCCTGCTGTCCTACAAGGAGTTCATCGCCATCATGAAGGATCGCCTGCATCGCGGCTTCAAAGTAAGTGGTCGTTTCTTTGATTACAACGAAGCTCTGGACGCCTACGATGAGCCCGATTATCCGCTGTTTGTGGCCTGGCGACATCGGGTGTGTCGCCACCTGGATTACTTCATTGACAGCGATGCGCTTTGGCACTGATTACTGATTATTTAGATTATCTTAATTTATTTTAAGTCATTTAATGAATACCTCGTTTTGTTTGCCGCTCTTGTCCCTTTATCGCTGACCAGCATTGAATGTGTGTGTTCATTTGATTTTGTCTCGACTGTAATCGTTTTTGCTTTAAGCTTCATGTTTAACTGCGTTAACTTATAATTTAGTTAAGGACATTAACCCGATTTCATGACATTTATTATTATTATTATTAAAATTCGCTTTAATTTGAATTAGCCATATAACCATTAAACCCTGAAATATACACAGAATTGGCTTTTTATTTATTGCACCTTGTATGTCCAAAAACATCACTGAAATGCAAAGGACAGAACTTCTAACTATGCAAATGTATTTTTAGTTTATAAAAAGTGTGTTTCCTCTTAAGCCCATTCCATATCATATTATTTTCATCGCATTGCTCGTCCAAGGTCTATTTTCTGTGACTCACATGTCTAACAACGAACTGGGCTACGAGCTGTGCTTTATTGTCCAGGTTAAAAGTCCAAGCACCAGGTGATTAGCAATGAGTTGTACTTTTTTTCCCTAGCAAGATGTAGACCCCGATGAGCGTGTAAAGGTTTCCATTGAGGTAGTCACACCAAATGGAGAAGAGGTCAGTGGGCGAAGGAACCCACAGTCTTTTGTTTCTTGCTGCTTATCATCACTTTTGTGTCTCCCCTTTCATTTTCACATGGTCTCCAAGAACTTGCACACAACTAATCCCAAACATATTGCTTACAGTCCGTGGCCAAATCGGAAGGCTGGGATGCCTTCAAGTATTGCGTGCGCAACGAGATGAAAACAATGATGAAGTCAGCCAACTAAAATTGACAAAGAAGCGAAAGCGCACAAACAACGAGGAAATGACGCCAAAGTGAAACAAATTTCTAGTTACAAAGTTTTCTTCTAAAGAACCAAAATCTCTATAGCCTTTATATTTGTTATTTATGAATTTGTTATTGAACTAAGCTCCCGTCTCTTATAGCCAAAATATTGAGAAATTTTATAAATCGGCTGTTGGTTGATTGCCACTGTTATAAATGTATAGTGCAAATAAAATTGTATTGTAAAATTTGTTTTACATTTTTATTTAGTTTTCATATTGTTTACGATTTCTTAGAAAATGCAGCTCGTTATCAAGCATGAAGTTATCCATCAACTGAAACATTCCATTATTAAACATTAAAACTATGTGCTTTTATAATGATATACAAACTAAAAACCGCTTGTCAAGGGCCTCCACGAATGAGAGGAGTGTTGGATAGGTATCTTAACTAATGCATAAATATACAATAAGTCTAGGTACTATATATAAAACTCGAACTATTTGTCTAGGTCAACTTGCACTTGGGCATTGAACAAAAATCAAAAATTATCACAGTTAAATTGCGTGCATTCGACAGAAGACACACTACATTATTCTTACTTGGTATATAAAATAGTTTCATCTGTTTACTTATCGTTGAATATTTTTGCTAAAAACTGAATTGGGAATCATTTTGGAATAGTTGCATATACACAAATTGCACAATTAAATAAAAATAAACTTAATTATTGATTAAAACTAAAACTTGTATAATCTGATCTGGTTGGGTCTATGCCCTAATCCTGTGTTGAAGGTGGCAGCGTCCAGCTTACGTACTTCTCCTTTTCCTGTGTGTCCTTTTGGCCACCGTTGTAATTGCGATTGTTTCCCGGCTTCGAGTAGCGACGAAATTTGAAATTGGCAAACACATCCCGCTTGCCATCGGGCTCCAGTGATTGTCCATCTAGCTCCATATTACGCTGCAGACCAACGCCAGGAATCGGCAGCTCATCGCAGGGCTTACGGAAGTTATAAAGCCCTTTTCTTTGCTTTAACTGCTGAATTTGGCTGCTAGCAGGCGAGGGCAACTTTTTAGGACTACCAATCTTGGGTAGGGGCTTCGGATCCCGCATTAGCATGGGGAACAACGCATCGTCCGCATCAAAATACCACGGACGTGAAAAAAGATAGCCGGCACTGTAGTACGGCTTGAAGATCGCCTCGTTTGAGCAAATACTGAACGCGTGGTAGGCGTGTGAAATAAGCTGCGGGAAACGATCCACCCAGTAGTTTGTGAACTCGTGCGGAATGCAGCCCAGCATCTCCTGAGCGGCTGGTGTTAGCTCGTGATAGTGATGCTTCTTGTTGCGCAGAGCACGGAGCAAATCTCTTACACTGGCGCCCATGTATCCGCGGTACTTCCTCAAATCATCTGTGATCATGGGGTCCAGATGTACATTCCAATCGTCTAAAACGACTATCCGCCCGTTTTTCTCCAGCGACTTGAGCGGCTCGGCATGGAATTGCAATTTCTCCACACGATCGCTGACATCCTGAAGGAACGAAAGCATTTTAGGCTCATCCCAAAAGAGCGGATGATTTCCGATACAACGAGCTGGAGGTCGCGATTGCGGATCCTTATGTATCATATCCGATATTAATTGCTCAGCTAGGATCTTTTGAACAATATTAGGTAATTAGAACAACTAGCTGCAACTTTTCTTTTGAAGAACACTTACAATTCGACTGTCCTCACTGTCGTCCTCTGGGCGCAGTTTGGCCAGATTGTACTCGTGAGAGAGTATGTTGGCTTGACGCTTCAGATTGTCCCCAAAGGCGTGGTGACCGCCACTCAAAACATAATAATAAACGCAGCCCAAAGAAAAGATATCCACTGCAGTTGTCTGGAAATAAATTAAAGACATCGATGAAGATGTGGAATAGGTTACAAATAAAAATCAGATCTCACCGTTCGCTGTGATCTCATCATTTCTGGGGCTATCCATCCATCTGTGCCTGTTACACCCGATCGGCGGGAGAAACTAGTCTTGCCAAAATTCAGCTTCTTGCACAGTCCGAAGTCGGAGATCATGACACGTACTTTGCCCTTAGCATCTGGCAGCGAAATCAGAACATTCTGCGGCTTGATGTCGCGATGCACAATATCGAGAGAGTGAAGGTGACTCAGTCCAGATGCAGCCTGGCTCAACACTTGCCAAACATCGATGTGGTTTTGCAGTTCCAGCGAGCGATCCCCTTCGGTATAGTCCTGCAGAGTGGCCGCGCAAAGTTCGACGGCTATGTAGCGGAACTGTCGATCCTGTTCGGTGCAAAAGTAGCGGACCACATTTTCGTGAGCGTCCGATTCCCGCAATAGAGCCACCTCGCGATCAGCAAAGGTGAAGCATTCGGGGAGCAGCCGTTTTACGGCTACGAAACGTTCCTCGAATGTTCCCTTAAAGACAAAAGTACCCTCGCAGCCCTTTCCCAGCACCTCATTTGTGCTGAAGCTGATCTTGCCCACACGCACTTGTCCATTACCCAAGTCAACTAGGTCTTCAGCGTTCGCATTGCTTCCATTGCTGCCAGTGCTTCCATTGGATCCATTCTGGGCTATGGCAAAGGTTTTTGATCCGTTTTCGCTCTGCTTTTGCAATTCCCTCATGGTGCTGCAGGTGTACCAGAACAAGGCAATCATGCCCAGAACGATAACAATCAGAATCTGATGCACCTTTCCGCTGGGATGCTCCATAAACCACTCGTTAATAAAGGCCTGCACCTTATTGCTGTTTTGAATAATTATTGTCTTCGTCCGATTAATGGTGTTCCCATTTGTCCGCTGATCAATGCCAATTTCGACCAGCTCGGGATCCGTTTGCACGCCAATGTCGGCGGCGTTCTTTTCATTATTGGCCAACAGTCCGTAGCCATCGTTATAGTTGTGAATGGTAGCCAGACTCTGAACCACCTTACTGCTTGCTGTCGTCGGGGATAGCTGCAGGTTTCCATTACCCTCATTGGGCATGTTGTAGTGCCCCAGCATTATTCCTGGATGCTCTTGCAGCACATCATTAATGTAAATGGTACGCGGGTCTGTCTCTTGGTTGCTGTTCTGGTCTCCTGTAGGTCCGTCAAGGAGTTTTATAGGTGGTGTTGTGGAAATACGAGGCGTGTTCTTGTCCACCAGCGAAGGCAGAGCGTACAAACCCTTTTGATGTTCACCCACATAAAGGGATTGGCTGTTAAAAATTGTACTATTAGTATAGAAATAAGTACAAAAATCATATGTCCCTTACAATAGCTTTACGGTGTTCACATTTCCTGTTTTCGACTCCTCGAGGATAGCCTGGTAAGCCTCATCGGAGACCGTGGTAAATGGGACGCTAAGGAGCCCATCTGGTCCCAAAAGGAAAGCGGCCACAACTGGGCTGCTAAGATCCCGCTGCCACAGAAATTTACCCTGTTTGCGATCCAGAGTCACAATTTGGCCATTGGTGGTGGTGGTCAGATGTATATACTCTGCGGGCGGGAGATCATTAGCAATTGTATATAAATTAACGTAAGTGTGGCTGGGGGGATCCTCGCTGCAGTCACGGATTTTATGTTGAGAGGAACTTTCCTCTTTTAACTGCCAGCCTTGTGGTCTGGCAGAGTAATTAAAACAAATATATTTTACGACGTTCAGTCGGAGTAATAGGATTGACGAGCAGCCGCTCTTTATTAATGTCAAAAACAAACTGAACTTAAAGCTAACAAAGACTCGCAGCGGCCACGCAAATATGCTGTGTTTGCCGGCTGCGCACGGGTTTCCGGCCCAATGCTGGGTCAGCACTTTTACATTTTGATATTATATTTCGCACACTGAGCCAACTGTTCTAGTTCGTTGGCTTGTGTTAACTACTCCCCCTTCAAGATTACGGCCGTCCTCGGCTGGTCCTAATTCGGCGATCATCCCGTTTAATTGGATTGCAGATCTCCGCGCTCCGAGGAACCGTAGACAGGTGATACCAATGCAAATCAATGCACAACAAATCGCTGCTGCGATAAATATTATGCGATGTGAATGATTAGTATCAATTTCTCTCCCGAACTCTTTGATGAACTCCAAGTTACGTTCACTCAGCTGGTGAAGATAGGGGAGACTCAGAATATCTCTGTTGGCGGTGATATTCAATGATGGGGAACTCGCTACCCCTGGAGCTCGTATTTGGGCCTTGTCGTGATTTATAAAGGTGGTGTCATTTATCACGACGCGATCATTGAAGGTGATGAGATGAGTGCCACGCAGGTAGACTTCTGTTCCGTTGTCCACCGTGACCCTGGCTGGCCGGTCATTGATGATGATGATTCCCTCGTCCACGCGGGTAAGCGGGTGTAGGTCGCTTGGTTGCGACTCGCAATGCGCTATGACACCTGTGTGTAGTTCCCTGGCGCATGAGCTTTCCGTTGATAGTTGGCAAAAGGTAGCCCCCGGTGTTGGGGTGCAGTTTTTGATTTTATGGACTTCTTCTCCACACTTTGCTACCATGTTGTCGGTTATCCGCAGCATAACTCCTTTGCAAGCTACTGGGAAAATAGTGACCTTCTTACAAGACAATTTTATTTTGGGAAATTTGATAATAAAGTGTATCATGTTAGAGGATTGTAGTATTTTTACAGACGATGCGGACATAAGATCCCCTATGGGGGTATCTGTGGGTTCTTTCAACCAAACTGATTTTAAGTCTGCATGATCTAGGATATTTGGACTGACAATATTGTTTTTCGCCAGTGTTACAGCCAACATTAAATTCTGTAACTCCATCATTAGTATTCTATTCCTAGCCAGCAGTGTCTCATATAAATGGCCGGTGTCAATTTGTGTATTTTTATGTGTTTGCAAGATTTGATTTACAGTTGTTGTTAATTGGTTGATTCGACTTTGTATTCTAGTATTAATTTTGATTTGCCTATTGTTTGACTGTGTCAACTGCCACTCTGTGAATCTTATTCTTTCTAGATCGCCGGCATCCGGCGTCCCCGCTACTACCTTTAGCATTGAGCCCAGAAAATCTAAACTCCTTGCGATTCTGTGGTGGACTTTTAACGAATCCAGCGTGTCCCGAAGGTGCGAGGTATCCACTTCTAGCAATTTCCTCATATGAGACTGTGGAAACATCTCGTTCATGCTGCTTGTTTCTTCTATTACGCGCATGTATTCCGAAAGATTTGCCGAGTGGGTCACATACGCGAGCTCCTCCCACACCAGGATCTCTCCATCTATGATGGGGATATACCTTGCTTGTGAATAGTTAGTGATGTGCGCTGACACCAATGACAGTGAAAGGAGGATGAAAATTCTGCACCTGTGGAAATGTATTCTTTTAGTCGCTTTTTCTTGTTCGCTGAGGTTTATCCCATCACCAATTAATTTTATAATAAACTAAAACATCGTGCCTTTGGCAACGGACTTAATGTCTACTAAATGGAAGTTTGCCAAACGGCTGATGATAGGTAGTAATAATAAAAAATTTAAAATTAAGCGAGAGAGTCATTTTAAGTTGTCCTTGTGGACCACCCTCCCTTCAATGAGGACCGTGGTCCCCAGGTCTGCCTGTATGGCTTTTTCCTCACACAAGGGAGTGAGTTTATTGCCGAGCCTTCTATTAGTTTTGACCAAAACCTTTTCGCCCACTTCGAAGACTCTGTTTTGTCGAGAAGCATTCTCTCGAGACCTTAGCGCGTCTTGGGCATTCTTAATTTTGTCAGCAATCCGTTCTTGTGTGTCGTCCGTGCATTCTTGTATTGCGTCGACTGGCCTCTTATCGATGACCGAATGGATTGACTTGTTATATCTGGTAGTGGCTAACAAGATTATTTCCACAGTATCACTTATGCCCTTGTCGATTTTTAGGCACCTGGCGAGCTCTAGTAGAGTGCTGTGAAAACGTTCCACTTGCCCGTTTGAGACACTGTGAAGGGGTGGCGCATTCGTGATGCTGACGCCAAAATGGTTGTCTAGCATGGCCGTGATCGTGTGCGAATTTAGCGATGGCTCGTTGTCGCAGTAAATCACTTTGGCCTTTGGGAAGAAATTCATGACCTGCAATAAGGCTGGTTTCAAATCCTCAATTGTTCTTGACGGCACATGCTGTACGACGGCGAATTTCGAAAACTTGTCGATGCAAGTGAGGAAATACTTTTTATCCGTTGAGAAAATGTCTATGTGTAGCATTTCTCCTACATGAGAGGGAATCGGTGACTCGCCAATCTCTTGTTTCTTCGGATGCCTATCATATTTAGCTTTCGCGCACGTTTTGCAGTTTTGGACAATTTCATTGGCCAGTTTGGCCATTTTTGGGAAGTAGTACTCTGTGATAACCTGCTTCACATTTTCTTGGGCCGACCGGTGGGCCCTATTGTGTTCTGCTAATATGACTTCCCTTCTTTCTTCGACCCCAAAAATGTCTGTAACACGGTTTTTGCAGTGCCAGAATTTTGTAGTCGGGAATCTCCGGACTAAGTCGTCCTGCACCGTTGCTAGCGTGTGCAAATCGCAATGGAGGGCGTTTACGCCCTTGGGGACTATTGCATCCGCAAGGTCATCGAGTAATGACTTCTTGTCGGTGAAGTTGATCGAATGTCGTTTCTTATTTTTAAAGAGAACGAAAGAGCGTTTTAGCGGAAAGCGGGCCTCTTCTAGAATTAGTTGGTTCTGGAAGCAATTTAGGGGCTTATCCGTTGTTTCTATGGTGTGAGTGAGGGAAATCTCACTGTGAATGGTCGCAACGCATGATTCTGCATCCTGTTCTTCTATGGCGTTAATTTGCTGCCTAGACAGGGCATCAGCAACCAAATTTTCTTTTCCCGGTTTATAGACTACCTTCGCACCCGTTTCCTCGATGCGACCCTTCCACCTTTTGATTTTCGCGTTAGGGTTAGAATCTGATACCGAGAATGACAATGGCTGATGGTCAGTGAAGATAGTTATATCTTTCACCGCATATAAATAGTGTCGCAGCTTGGCCAACGCCCAAACGATGGCTAATAATTCCCTTTCATTTGTGGCGTAGTTCATTTCCCTATCCTTTAATGTCCTCGAGATCATTGTAATAGGACGATTCTCTTGTGAAAGCACTGCTCCAATACCGTAGGCTGAAGCATCCGTCGTTAGATGGAATGGCTTCTTGTAATCCGGGTATCTGAGCATAACATCTTCGGATGCCAAAATGTTGCGCAGTTTTTCGAAAGAATTTTTTTGCGCCTCATTGAATTGTACTTGGATGTGTCGCGATCTATGTCTGCTTACACTTCCATTTTCGCCCTTTAAGATGTCCGAAATAGGCCTTGCTATGGCTGCAAAGTCCCTAATAAAGCATCTGTAATAGCTCGCGAGACCTAGGAATGATCTAACCTCAAATATTGTTTTTGGTTCGGGGAACTCTTTTATGGCCCTGACCTTTTCTGGATCGGTGGTAGTGCCATCACTGGTGACTATAAAGCCAAGAAAGTTTACGCTTTTTTTAAAAAAACTTGACTTTTTTACTGAGACCCTCATATTTGCATCGCTTATGGTTTTTAAAACCCAATCCACGTGCTTGACATGAGCATTCTCATTTTCTGAGAAGATTATTACATCATCGACGTAGACATAGCAAGTCTTGCCGATTTGCTCTCTGAGAATGTCATCAATGGCTCTCTGGAAGATGCTGGCAGCATTTCTCAAGCCAAAGGGAAGCCTCTTGAATTCGTACTTCCCTCCGCTTACGGAGAAGGAAGTTTTTTCGCGGTCATTTTCCGCTAAGACGATCTGGTGATACCCGGACTTGAGGTCCAATGTCGTAAAGAATTTGGCCTTGCCCAAGTTGCCCAGTATCATGGAGATATCTGGCATCGGGTATTTGTCTGGGATAGTTCTTTCGTTTAGCTTACGAAAGTCTATGACTAATCGTCTATTTTGATTGCCGGCCTCGTCGGTTCCTTTTTTATCAACCACCCATATTGGGTTGTTATAAGGAGACACCGACCTTTGAATTATACCATTTTTAAGCAGGTCTTGGATTTCGTTGTTGACGAAATCTGCTGCCCCCATGGGGTATGGATATAATTTGGCGTAAATGGGCTCTTCGCTAGTCGTCCTAATCGTGGCCACTACCGATGTGTTATATGGCAGGGCCTCGTTGGGATCTGCGAAGGCGTTTTTTCGGCTCTTTATCATTCCCAGAAATGCCTTCTTCACCAAAGGTGGTGCATCTGCGCACTCCACGTTAGTGAAGTTGACGTCAGTGCATTTATGGAATGAAATCTTCTCAACTTCGTTACCCCATTTGAGCTGGGCGGAAGCGAGGCAAAGTGATGTGCCGGCCTGTGTTAACAGATCGGCCCCGATTATCCCGTCGAATGTTGTAAAATCTGGTAAAATGAAAAAAGTCGCTTTCAGATTAAAAATCGAGACGAAGCATTTTTTTGTAACAGTGGTGGTGCCGTGAATTGAGTGAATTTCGAAAGGAGAGTCCACCGGGCGGATACCCTTTAGCTCTTTGCGAGGTCGGATGAAATTTTTTGACGCGCCGGTGTCTAAAAGGAAATTCATTGGTACCCCTGCTACTCTTCGTCTGATGACGGGTAACAGGGATTTTCCCCTAAAAAATTGACGTAGTCAGAATCATACTCGGCGATGGCATCGTCGTCTATTTTTGATTCCGCTTTGGAGGCGGCGGCGGCATACGCTCCTGTCTTTTCTTCCGTATTCCGCGTAATGAAGTTAATTTGTTGTTGTTTCCTCACGGCGCCTGTGCGCTCAGAGGTGGCTGGTCTTCTGTTCTGGTAGGCGTTTGCCTGAGTCGGCTGCAGCACTCTAGAAAATGAGGGATCGACCTCCATAGGTTCTGGTGTGCCGTTGTTCTTGTAATTTTTGGTACTTTGCGGTTCGGCGTGAACCTGTGCCTTATGCTGCCTATTGAAATATGGGTTTTTGGTATTATTAGGTTGTGGGTCATGGTGGTCGTGCTTGTCAAGTTGACGACCCTGCGCTTTTGCAGTAGGTTTGCGATCTTTATCTTCTTGACTTCTTGCAAAACTGGCTGCAAAAACATATCTCTCGTGGTTAGATTCCACTTCTTGCGCTAAGGCCAGAGCTGACGGCATGTCTTTCGGCTTTGCCGCGAAAAGCACATCAGTGAGGCTGCGTTTAAGTCCCGAGATGAAAATACGCAAGGCGTCCTCTCGGAATTTTTCGCACAATATTTTTGCCGTCGATGGCTCGTGAGACATATGAGCTTTATTTGTGAGTAAGGTGAGTTTTTTCTCGACCTCATCATAATACTGTAGCAGGGTCATGTTGTGTCCCTGTCTTAAAGTGCTCATGTCCTGTTCAATGACATGCATTGGACGCTTGTCACTGTAAGTGAAATCGAGCCGATTTATAATAGCATCGAAATTCAGTACAGTGCCAAACGAGGATAAAACGTTATCGGCCGCGCCCCTAACTTTGTTTCTAATAATTGTCACTGCCTCATAATGGCGAGAGGTGCCGTTGAAATTTTTAAATATGCGATACGCAGCAATCGCCGCTTGTCGCCACGAAACATATGATTCCTGTGACCCCGAGAATTCAGGCAAATATTTAACGGCGTCTAAAGTCACGCCACATTGAGAATTATTAGTTATGTCTATGGGCTCGTAGGCTTTAATTACGGGGGCCACAGCTGAGGTGGGCGCGACATGTGTTGCTGCCAACTGGCTGGCCAGTCCCTGAATTGTCTGACGCAGTTCATTTTGTACGAGTTGGTTTTTGGCGGCCTCGTCCGCTAAAGCGTTGGTCACAATTGCCTGTATTATAGCTTTGAGTTGTTCTGGATCTATCGACATTTCGGGGGGATTCGCGGTTACACGTCTTAGAGAAGAAGCTAGATTTTCGCTGTCGGACTCTGAGTCGCTGGAGTATGGTTTTTTATTCCTATATTGTGAGAACCCGGGCTGCATGAGCGTTTTAATTCGCCTAGGCATGCAGAGACTGCCTGTGTGGGTAGCAGTTGACCACAGACAAACAAACAATAAATAAAGACAAAGGCTGCAGCGTCAAGTGTCACGCTTGAATCGAATGGAAACATAAAACAACAATAAAAAATGAAAAGCTAACGTATGCGCTGTTGTAAAAAATAATTACATGATTTTTGTTCTTATTCACACTGATATGAGACCACGTTTTAGTGTATCTGCTGGATTAATAATTTGTTTTTGTTCATAATAATTTTTGCTGAAAATATATTTTTTTGTTTAAATTATTTTCTGTTGAAAATAATTTTTTGTTCAAAATAATTTCTGTTGAAAATAATTTCTTTTTATTAACTTTTGTTGGAAATAATTTTTTGTTTAAAATAATTTCTGCTGAAAATAATTTTTTTTTACTGTAACATTAGCGTTGATTAACAATTGCTTTATTAAAAAAAAAACGCTTCTGTGCAGCGGTTTGTGGTACATAAAAATATTAACGGACTTAAAATGCGTTTAGCATCGGTTCCCACTCACATGATTTTTTTCGGTGTGTGTGTTATTTTATCACTAATTCCCTTCACTTTTCCCGCGCCGCTGTCTTTTGCTTTGCCGCAAATTTAGAAGCTGTGTGGGCGGTGTTGGTGATGGTGGTGGTGGTGGGTGGTGGTTTTTACCACTAGTTGAGCGCCAATTAACGTAAGTGTGGCTGGGGGGATCCTCGCTGCAGTCACGGATTTTATGTTGAGAGGAACTTTCCTCTTTTAACTGCCAGCCTTGTGGTCTGGCAGAGTAATTAAAACAAATATATTTTACGACGTTCAGTCGGAGTAATAGGATTGACGAGCAGCCGCTCTTTATTAATGTCAAAAACAAACTGAACTTAAAGCTAACAAAGACTCGCAGCGGCCACGCAAATATGCTGTGTTTGCCGGCTGCGCACGGGTTTCCGGCCCAATGCTGGGTCAGCACTTTTACATTTTGATATTATATTTCGCACACTGAGCCAACTGTTCTAGTTCGTTGGCTTGTGTTAACTTATATACATCGTATATATTATTATTATTAGATGCACTCACCATATTCCTTGGCCAGCTCTGGGGGAGCACTCACAGCATTGTAGTCATAAAAGGTGATATTCCAGGGCTTTGCATCCTTGTTCTTAGCCAGACTGTCGTACATCATGACCGTGTACTGAGTCCGTCCCAGATAAATGGCCCGCGAAGTGGCCCAGCCGATCTGCTCGCCCTCCTTGCCATCCATTGAGGCATCTCCAAAGCCCATTACCTTTTCGCGTCTACCCGTCTTGGGATCCACCATATACCACGTGTCGCTCTTTTTTCCGGAGTACAGGATACCATCGGAGGAACGACAGGGGGCATTGGCCACCAGTTGGGGAATGGTGTATGGTAACTTCTTGAGGCTGCCCATCTGACCCAACTGGTAAATGCTGCCATCTCTGGGATCAGGCAGAAAGTGCGGAACCTGGACATTCTCCTGGTGTTCTGCTACTATAGGAGGATCTAAAATGAATACAATTAAAATTTAAAATTCAAGTAATAAAGAAGAAGCAGTTAATAAGCATGGTTGCAAATTCTACATCGTGAATAAATTTAATTCCTATGCAGCCCAGTACAAGCACAATATATGCATATCACCTTAAGTGTATGCGAAGTGGTGTTAAAGTTTTAAAACGTGTTCTGCATCGAACTCATTATAAGTCGTTTTGCTGCGACAAAATTAACTAATATGTAGATATATACTCCGCGCCAAAAACACTTCTGAATAGCCGGCAATAATAGTACTTTCATGATTTATTTTGCTGCCGTATTATATGTATCTATGACCTAGTACCTAGTATACACGAGTGATAAACATTTCATGACAATTTTTGGCGTTTCCAAGACGTAAAGCAAAGAAAAACATAGATATACTTGGATGAAATTTCCAGTGTTATCAATTGAAATTCTAATTTAAGATTAATACTCAATATCCAGTTCTGTTAAAAATAGTACAGATTTATTATTATTATCTTTTTAATTTATAGTGATGTACTCCTTTTACAATAAATTATTTTAAGTGTGTACAGTAAAAACATTAAACAAAATTGCCTGATATCGGTGCAACTAACGTGGAGTAAAGTAAGGAAAATATAATAAATTATAACCAGAACCTGTTCCCGATAACGCTTATCTCGTTGTACTTATACCGAAGGGAACAAAAGTGTAATCTATACATTAACCCCTTACAAAGCAAAGCGTACATTTTCTGGTGCACATTGAAAAACGGAACGTGAATACTTTCCACCAAAAGGCCCGAATAAATTAAGCGGCTTTTTGGCGCGGGAGACAAAGTCAAAGCAAAGAGCAGTTGAGTAAATACGAAATAGACCTGGGACCTGGATGGCTGGCTGATCAAATCCAAAGCGTTTACGCCAGTCGTGTTGGCAATTTCTGTTATCGCCAACAATTTGCTTAAGGCAACAGCGTTGAATTCTGACTTTGGCGAATGCAAAAGGCCACGATCCCAGTAATGCACGAGTAATACAAGTATTGCCAGGCAAGATCGTCGTCCACAATATCGGGTAATGAAAGCAAACCATTGGGAGTACTTCCCATTCTTATCAGTATTTAGTTTCAACCCCAAACACACGGCTGCGTGAAGATTCCCGGCACTAACCGAGTGTTGCCACAATTTCTGGGGCAGGTCATTTAACTCGCCGCGGCACTTTCATTAGCATGGGCATTCTAATTGACTAGCGGTAGTTGCAGACAAAACCTGATTTCCTCTCGTGATGAGGTAATAGAACCCGCCATATCGGTACACAGATCTGCCGTACTAGAGCCGGCGAAACGGTGTAATTACGGCGAATCAAAAACATATTATTGGCTTGAATAACTCGGATAAAAACTACCCAAATACTGCGCTTTGCCAGCAAACCGCAGGTCAGATGCTGTCCACATGTTTGTCTCCATGAATTTTCAATCATTTGCAGTTCCACGAAGTCGGACGATGAGCGGGCAGCATGAAATTTCTAATAATACGAATGGACATGTGTACCTATATACATATGTATTGCAGCTATCACGTTAAAGAATCTTCATGGGGCGTGAGTTTTTTTATTTCAGAAATTAAACAAACATGTGGAGGGCGTATTGTCCAGGGAGTCATTTGGCACAACTCCAATATTTCAGTTGGGGGTGGCATTATTAAAAAAAGTTCTTGAAGCAACACTTATCAGGAAATAAAAAGGAATGCTCTGAAGTGGAAAATCAATCACAAAGCCCGTGGAACTATAAATAGCAAGAGCACTAACGTTCTGGGACCAGGCTTATAGCAATACCCGATAAATCGAATTGGAAATGCCCTCTCCTTTAATTTGATAAGTGAATCCCCATTTCGGTGATCTATTGAATGCTATATACACCAAGCTATCGTAATAATAAACGAAAGCTATGCACATACATGGACCCACTTAATCGCGCAGTTTACTAACTAATTTTCCCTGCTGACTCATATGTGTGTATTTAGAGCTCACCAACTACCAGCTAATCTCAGAGGTTAATACGGAGCAGCCAAATGACCGCAAGATTAACGCACTTAAGCCATCGAAAATCAATACGTCACGCTGATAAATCTTAGGAATATTCAATGAACCGAAAGGAAAATGTCTCAAAGTCCCAACCACCCACTACGGAAAGGGTATGGGAGAACAGCAACTGGTGATATCGCGCACTGGCTAGCAACTTAATTGGTGGAATTGTGTGCCGAGAACGTTTGTCAAGATTGCGTTATACGTGGGACCTTATCAGCTCCCAGCGCAATTCAAAACATTAACAGCGAGAGTGAAAATAATAGAGCAAGAATGGCGGTGGAAAGATCTATCCTAGCCTCTTACATCTGCCAGATACGAAAATTGCGATGAGCTCATTGAGCGCATGCATGTGCTACGCATTTTGCACTTCAAACGGCAAGTGCAACAGCCTGGGGAAGTGGTAATTTTCCAAAACACATATCTAAACCCGAGAGGGTTCTTAAGATCTTTAAATCTACTAAGAAGCGGGAACTATAAAGGCAAATAAATCGATTTCAATTTAGTTTTTAAATGGTTTGAAGAAAATTGCAACATTTGAATGGAAAAAATTATGTTATTTCTGAAACCTTTGAGTTCTTTTTCATAAAAGTTATTTTAGTATTTTGATTTTTTCTAAGAACATAGTGCTTCTACGTTGGATGTTTTTAATATCAAGCAATATAGTTTCTCAATCTTTAAAGACTTTATATACTGAGAACATTCAGTTTGCGAGATATCTGCTGGAAATTTCCACTTCGACTAATAAGGACCCCTTCTGCCCATCATATGTTTCGAGTGAATGCGGAGGACTGCGGAGTGCCCGCGTAATTACCATCTGCTATTGTCCAGCGTATTTCGCTGGTCACCGGATCGATGGCTGTCAGTCCGCCGCCCAATGTGGAGAACACCATCAGCGCCTCCTCGTCGCGGGCGAGGTCCGTGCAGTCCTGCGGGTTGTGGAAGAGCGGGAGAAACTTATGAACAACATATCGGGGAAGGTGATGAAATATTCAATGGGCCCAGTATTAACCCTTAGTGGGTCATACGGCCGCCCTAGCACTTGTGCCGCCCCCACATACCGTCTTCTCATCCTCGCCGCTGCTGACGACTTCTGCCGAGTCGCCCTGTTGTGATTTTGCTGTAGCTGATGCAATAGGTCCGCTGCCCAGCAAAAATAACACGCAACAAACAACAACGCAGAATCTCATTTTGTTTTTGCAACCGGTAGGGCTCGGGGGGCGGAGGTATTAAGAGGGACCGAGAGCGAGAGAGGGGGAACTAGTTTCTGCGATTTCCGATCCGTTTTCAGTTTTGCACGTTCACTCACTTTTGGTTTCTTGTTTGTGGCATATTATCGCCTCTTTTTGATAACTTTTCAATCTCTAAACACCGTTGCAGCTTTGACCGTTGTTGAGCTCACATTTTCTTCGCACTCGCGTTCAATATTTTCCAATTACGTTCGCCATTGTTGAGTTGAGAGTTCATCGAGTGAGCGGAGTAGAGTGACAGTGGGCGGATATTTGGAAAAAGACCGTGCAGGTTTTCAGTGTGACCAAGGCGCAAGCGATTTGAAAAATGTCTAGTAAATAATACCCCTTTCACAGTTGCCGTCGAGATAGCAGTAACAGAAAACTGTTTGTGACCCATCACTTTTGCCATGAATGCTATTTTAATTTGGAAAGACCTTTTTTTAATCCGCCATGAAGAAAATATGTAGCATATGCGTAGTGTAATGATCACAATGAAGCGCAACAACGGGAATGTGAGCTTTTGCATTTGCTGCGTTTGCAGCGTAAACGTCGCAGAAATTGTATCAGCGTTGATATCAGGTTGATACAAATCGATAGCCGTGCTAATTTCGATATTACACAATGCGGCTTGTTTTTACGGGTAATTGTGTTTTTAAACGCCTGCTGCACACCGAAATAGGTGGAAAGTATGCCAAACAGCAGCCGCGGAACCTCAAGGGCCGGAGCAAGAGCTCCCAGGAGTGGCTTACGCGACAACTGGCGGATCCCTACGTGGAAAAGGCCCGTATGATGAACTATCGCTGCCGGAGTGCATTCAAGCTACTGGAGATCGACGACAAATACGAAATCCTGCGCCCCGGAGGCACAGTTTTGGACTGCGGAGCAGCTCCTGGCAGCTGGACCCAGGTGGCCGTGGAGCGGACCAATGCCAACGGAAAGCAGAAGCGGGCTTCACAGGGAGCTGTCTTCAGCATCGACCTGTTGCATTTCCATGCTGTGCCGGGTGCCACAATCTTCGGCGGCATGGATTTCACTACTTCTCTGGCGCAAAAGCGACTGAATGAGGCGTTACAGCACAGAAAGGTCAACTGCGTGCTGTCCGACATGGCGCCCAATGCCACCGGAGTGAGGATGCTGGACCAGGAGAGCATCACCAACCTCTGCTACGAGGTGGTACGCTTTGCACTGGCAATGTCTGCTCCGCAGGCCCATCTCGTAGTCAAGGTGTGGGATAATGGGGACGTGCCCAAGCTGGAGCGGGATATGCTTAGGTTTTATGAGAAAGTGAAGAGAGTAAAACCGCGCGCTAGCCGCGGAGATTCCGCCGAGCACTTCCTGGTGGCCAGAAACTTTAAAGGAGCAACGGAAACTTAATTGTTAATTGCCTTTTGGCATTGTTAGTCTACATTAGTTTTCTTTGTGATAGGATAATTTGTTTGTTTAAATAAAAAATGACTGTTGAACTTGCATCATCTAACAATATCTTTAATTTATTTTGTTTTGTTATATCTTTATAGATTAAACTTTGTTATATATTTGTTTTGTTATATATTATATGAATTTGATTATTTACAAAACAATGCCTAGCTTATCTCATCAACATATTTATACAGTAAAAACTCAAACCAATTTATCTATGATCGATTTTATAAATGGAGATATTTTTTGAATGAAGACCAAATTTTTAGAATAATTCAAGTTTGCAGTTTCTAGTGTTTATAGTGAGTAAGGTGATTAATCATCTCGTACAGCCACTTGGGCTGATCGTGAGGAGCCATGTGTCCGGCATTGCGCACCATGATCTCCACCAGATGTCCGGCGTGCTTGACATAACCGGCAATTTCCCCATCAATGCGCCAGATTTCACGGGGAGCCACCTTGTACTTGTCCGAGCCGGGGAACTTTAGATGGTTGAGGTAATTGCGCGTCAGTGGATAGGCCACAATAATGTCCAGCTGGCCGCTGTAGATGCACACAGTGTAGTGGGCCAGCAGTTCAGCTATCCACGGGGCCACGCTATCCATGACATCCTTCTTCAGGTGAAGTTCCACCTTGTTCTCCTTGTCCAGATCGTGGAATGGCTTATTGCCCACATGAATTGCCCGTCGAGTGGCGCCCGCTTGCAGAAAGTTACCCAAGTTGGCGCCATCATCGTCATGCGTCTTTAAGTAGTTGTAGTACCAGTTGTATCCAGTGAGGTTGCTGAATAGCGAGCCATTGGTAAGGTCCCCATTTATTAGGGAATCGAATACGTCGAAAGCACACTCCATGTCGCGCTTCTCGATGCATGCCGCTCCCTTTGCCTCCGCATCGTGGAAACTCTGCAGTCCGTGCTCATCGATCAGTCCCAGCTGGTAGAGATAGTCGCCGTACTTCAGCTGATGCAGCGGATCCGAGAGACCATTTCCGATAGCCACGCCCTTGAGCGGCACATAGACGCGGGTCTCTATGGCATTTTGGACCTTGTGGATGTGGTAAGCCAGGGCGGGGACGTACTTTCCGGCATAGGACTCACCGGTGACCCAGAATCCAGATGAGTTTCTCCATTCGAAGAGTTCATACAGCTGCATCACGGCTTCGTGCAGATTGCGGCCCACATCTTTCTCGTTCTTAGCATAGCCGGCATCGTTGTCGGTGAAACTAAAGCCAGTGCCCACGGGATTGTCAATGTAGATGAGATTGTGTGTTTTGCTCCAGGTATAGTTGCGTTTTTGAAGCTTCCCATTACCGTCCAACTCCAGAGGGCCGTTCTCCGTAAACAAACCAAACAGGGAGGAGGCACCTGGTCCACCCTGAAGCCACAGGACCACTGGAGCATATTCCGGTTCCTGCTCGGCGGGGAAGTACCAGAAGAACATGTTTGACTTGAAGCCAGGGTCCACGGTCAAAAAGCCAGAGTAGCTCTCAACTCCATGGAACTGGGAGCCCACCACGCGGGCCAGCTCCTGAACCTTTTGCTTGGACATCGAAGCATTGTTGATGAGGGGCGTCAGGAACAGGGGCTCGCCGGGATCAACGCCATCATCGAAGAACTGGCACCGCGGATAGGGATTGATGAAGCTCCGCCTGTAGGGACGTTCCCCGTCGACAGCTTTTACCCCGTTAATGGCGACTACAGTCGCGATAATTAGAAATGCGCAATGAGTTGCAGTTTTCATTGTTCAACTGCGCTGATTCGACTGGAAAGCGATCGAATTGTCAGTGGTTGCTTTGCCTCGGCAGCTAATATATGTTTACGCCCCGACCTGCTCACGGATCGGCCGATAAGGGGTTATAATCAGTTCTTGCACTTGCCTTGTTTCCTTCTATTCGCAGAGCCGGCAAAAATAGTTTTCCAAATTGCGCACTGATTTTGCAGTGTACCGCACCGGTCAAATGGTAGGGTTGTCAAGTGAAGCGAATTCATCAGCTATGGTTTTTTTTTAGAGGGATTCCTGAGATATGGATTGCTAGGTGTTCGATTGTCGGAATTATTAAGGAACACTTATCTATCAACTAACTCTATAAAGGACCGCTTGAATTTGAATGGAATGGAACGAAAGAACCAGGGACCGGAAGAGTTTCCAAAGTATTTATATTTGTTTTGTTTGGCATTTTATATCACCATTTCTTCTCACTTCAAACGTTAAGAAATTCAGCTTTACTTGGTTTTCATTTTCCCAGAATCTAATCGATTGGAAACATCGACTAGACCGCCAATCCGGCAACGCCCGGGCATTTTGCGTCAAAATTTTAAGTAGCGCCGCAGCTGATTTTTCAGCCGCAAACGAAGTTTGAGCAAACAGTACACAATGTCAGTCGCCGACACCATCGAATACGTGACCCTTGGCAATCCTGTCAGCAAGATGGTAGCCTCGTCCGCATCCGCCCTGCTCCGCACCCTTGTAACTAATCAACTTTTCCCAGACGAAGTACCAGGTTGATCATCCCTTTCTTCTTCCTGCAGGGTCTGCGTCCCAAGAAGGTGCCCGTGCAGGAGACGAGCATGGCGCTACTCCCTTCCGCGCACAGCTACGTGCATCCACACGGATCGCTTTACTGCCTGGCCGGCAGCCACTACCACTTCGTACGGCTGGCCGGGATCAGCGGCGCGTCGGCCATCTTTATGGGCGCCTACTGCAAGTATGTCCTGAAGGATGTCAGCGACCCCAAGGAGCAGGTGGACTCACAGGCCTTTGCTGATGTGGCCAATCGCATCCACTTCCTGCACTCCTTTGCCATGATGGCCATGCCTCTGGCCCATTATCCGGTATTCGTAAGTATAAATGGATGAATTCGATTGTTTCATTTGGAATTGGATAATGTAGTCCGGTCTGATATACATATATTCCAGCGATACTATTATCGCAAAGTTTGATGTCTATACCCTTTTGAATGTATAAAATCTCTCGGTCGGCACGGAATTTTGTAACCATTACATTTTTGAGAAACTTAAGCCTAGATGAAATTTAAAGAAGTCGAAATGTGATGTCTTAAATTTCTTGCACATGTTTTCGATATTTTTTTGGAGGTTTCCACATCCTTTCTGTTTAAGTCCTACTTCCGCAAGTTCCATCCTCAGTCATGTAATAATCCCAAGAAAATCAAAAATTTTTTATTATCGATCTGGATCGTATTTGGTTTATTTGTAAAGCTTTTCTTTGTCGGTTTGTCGTTTACATAAACTCTGTGTAAAGTTAAATTTTTGAACGGAATTTATAACAACTCGCGTTACCCTTGAATCGAATAATTGACTTTGCTTAGCTAATCTAAACCGCTGATTGACATTACAAAATTGAGTTGTGAATGAATATTGGTTTAGGGCAAGCGCTTCCAAGTTACTTCTTTATAATATAGGTATGCATATGTATATTCATGTTGTATATGAAATGTTTCCAAAGCTAAAGCTAAATGTTCAACAACCACTAATTGCAGCTTACAAAGTAATCTAATACCACGTACGATACTTGTATAATTGCGTTAATTCGGATAATTCTTAGGTTTGTGATATGAGCAGGTTCATAGCTGATATGGGTTTGGGGTATTGGGTAGGAATTTGTTGAGTACTTCATTATTACAATCGTATTTTAAAAATTTACCAAAAAGGCATAGATTCTCTTGTTTTTGTTGTTATCTTGTAATTGGTATTTGTTGTTATCAGCCTTATTTATTAAGTAAAATTTGAGCTTTCTCGAGCTCCGTTTTGTTGACGTTAAAGCTAACAACTAAAGCTAACACAAAAATATGCACTCAAAACGCTGGCCGTATTCGCTATCTTCTACTTCTAGGCTATAAAATATGGGGCCTGTTCCCTTTTTGAATTTAAGATGTAAATGCAGTTTAGATAACAATATGACTTGTAGCTTGGGCCAAAAAGGGTATTTTCGCTGCTGGTAAACTAATTGGAACTTTTGACTTTCTTACAGGAATCAAGATATATTCCTGACTGAATTTAAGTGCTATAAATTCTTTGTATCCTAAAATCATTTGGTTACAGTAGTCGTTTAGCTTTGATTTTATATAAATTTCGGAAACTGTGGAGATCGGAACAGGCCCAAATGACAGCGATTTCTTAAATTAATTGATTTGTTTCCTCCTGCAGACTGGGTCTTTGATGATTATGGGCACGATGCTCTTCAGCGGCTGCATGTACTACCGCGCCTTGACTGGCGAGAAGCGGCTGCAGCCATACGCGACTGTCGGAGGATTCTGCCTAATGGGCGCGTGGCTTTCGCTGGTCCTGTAGGATGCTAGGAGGGAAGTCTACCTATGTATATCTTATGTAGCACACGCTAAACAACAATGCAGTGCAGAGGCAAATTAAGCTAAGCCAACTCAAATATACAACATCAGCTAAACATGAATGCCGTTTCGTGTTTCTCTAGCCGCATCGGGCCGTTATTTACAATAATTATAGTTAGATTAAAGTCAGCTCTGTGAGGGCCTTGCATCTAATGGAAGATACTTTTGAGTTAAATGCGTACAATTTCTTAATTTATATTTCAGTAGGCAAATGTAAGTCGCTATAATAAAATAAACCAAATGAAAACGTTTTAACAAAAGAACCAACCGAGCTGTTACATTTATTGTACACTAATAAATTACTATAAAAACACTCGTATATAGGCGTAACACTAGGCGTAACATTTCATAGAATTCTCTTGTTTTTTTTTTTTTGGGTTTTCGATTTTTTTCTTTAGGGTTGTTATTGTCGTTTTACTGGAACACATAATACAAATGCAATGCGACCTTTTGAAGGTCAATGCACAAAGTTCAGCTAAAACTAATTATTGCACGGTTTGCCTTTTATATCAATCTTTTTTTAAGGTACAAAAATATTTACTCCCTACGCTCCTCTAACTTCAGCTTATTGTCTTGCTGTTTGATTTTCTAGTTTTATACACCTGACTAACAATTAATTTGATTTGTACACGTATTGTAAAAAGTTCCTCAACGGCCGCTCAGTTGGGATGTCTGCTAGCGCCGCTGATGGTGTGCTATCCTAACAACTTCTGCTTGGAGGCCTCCGCAAAGAGGAAGGTCTTCTGAATGCCCGCATTGGCCGCCGGATGATTCGTAATTGGTTCCAGTATCTTAAGTATGTAGTCTTTAAAAGCCTTCGGCACGGCGAAATGTCAAGAATCCTTCTTGAGCCGCAGGTTGTCGTCATGGGCCTGAAAGCAACACAAAGTATGAGCTTATGTATGAGGAGAAGTTAAATTGAATCCTTAAACGAAATCCCACCTTTTGGGCAACCTTCAGCAGAGCATCAAAAGTGGAGTCTCCTGTCTGCTTCACCATGCTGTGGAACACCTTCTTCTCGCTGGTTGTGAGCAACTCGAACGGAGATCCGAACTCCACCGCCTTTCCTGCGTCCATTACCAGCACCTTGTCCGAGTCCATAACCGTATGCAAGCGATGGGCAATTGTGAGAACCGTGCAGTCCTTGAATTTGTTCCTAATTGTCGTCTGGATGAGAGCATCTGTTTGCGGATCCACGTTAGCCGTTGCCTCGTCCATCACCAGAATGCGATTCTCTCGGAGAATGGCCCTAGCTAGGCACACCAGCTGGCGCTGACCCACGCTGAAGTTGGTGCCTCCTTCGGATATCTTGCTCTGCAAGCCACTGGGAAGATCAGCCACCACATGCTTAAGCTTAACCTCCTCTAGAGACTCCCACAGCTTGGCGTCGCTATACTCGTCGAAGGGATCCAGATTGTAACGCATTGTGCCCGAGAACAGCACCGGCTCCTGAGGAATAATGGAGATCTTGCTGCGCAGATCGTGCAGTCCCAGGTCGTTGGTGTCGCGCCTGTCGATCAGGATGGCTCCCTCGTTGTAGGACAGACGGAAGAGAGCGTTGATCAGCGAAGATTTTCCGGCACCAGTACGTCCCACAATGCCCACCTTTTCGCAACCCTCGATGGCAATGTTCAGAGATCGGAGCACGTAATCGGCCGCCTTATCGGGGAAGTACTTCAGCGAAAGGTCGTCGAACACGATTTTTCCATCCTCTGGCCAATCCTTTGGCGGCTTCTTATTTGGCTTGGACTCGAAGTCACCCTCCGGTTCAAGATCCTCATACTCCACTACTCGCTCCACTGCCGTCATCGTGTTCTCCAGCTCTGCCGATTGTCTCATTCCCCACTGGACCATACCGGTCATGCCCATGGCTTGGGTAATGGCCAGGCCGACATCACCTCCGTTCTCCGGGGAGAACAGGAAGAAGCTCAGTGTTATAACGGCTATGTAGACGACACAAACGCAGTCCAACCAGTATCCAAAGGCTCGACTCGTAGCAAGGAACATATAGTAGCCAGAGCTGTGGATATCCTGGTAGTTGTCGAACTCGGCAATCAGTTCCTTCTGCGCTCCAAATGCTCGGATGGTGGCCAGGCCATTAAGGGAAGCACTCAAATGGGAGTAAATGGGGGAACGTGCTGTGAATTTAAAATATTGATTAAATAAATGTGATGATACTGCAACCCTATGTGCACTTAGTACAATATAAAATCTACTTACTGACAGCTTCGAGCCGCTTTACGTCTCGGGATGTGCTCAGATAGAAGACGCGTAAAAGGTAGAAAACGATCACAAGGACAACCGTGGCCAGGATGTACCATACGTTAACAATACACAGCACCACTACGATGCCCACGATGGCGAGGAAGATTTGCATGACGTCCATCATCACGGAGGGAAGAATCTCGTCCACTTGACCCAAATCCTTGGAGAAGCGGTTGAGGATGCGTCCGGAGGGGTTGGTGTTGAAGAAGTGCATTGCCGCTCGAGTCACACCTTGGAACATGGTGTTGTGCAGTGTCGTGGAACTGCGCATTGCCAGGTAGAAGAAGAGCATGCTCCGCACCAGCGAGAATATGATCACAGACACATTGATACCAGTGAAGTAGTAGATATCTACGGGATCGGTATCTGCGTTGATGCGGGTTTCGGGGAAGGCGCGTCTCAACCTGGCCATAAATGTGTCACGTTCTGCCTCACCATTTTTGTTCACCCTGGATATGCAATTAAACGGTTAACAAAAAGATTAAACTTTTCTTCGGGTCTCTGACTTACCAGTAGGACAAGAAGAGATCACCACCAGAAGCCAGCACCTGGGCACCAATGCAGAAGAACGCAAACACGATAAACAGTCCGTAGCCATTCGCTCCAAAGTACTTCTTGTAGAGCTTCATTCCTATGCGTCCCTCCAAGCGGCCTTCCTGCGTCTGCATGGGAGACTCCGCGGCCAAGGATTCGGCAGCTGATTCCATGGAGGATATGCTACCGTGACGGTCGCGCAATTTACTATTTTGTCGCGAGAGGCTCTTCTTGTCCTCGGCATCGCCGGCACCCTCATCTTTCTTACTGGGATCCGTCAGCATCTGGGCGAAGTCCAGGCCGCTCTTGGCCATGGACTCGTAGGTGCCCATAGCGCTGATCTTGCCCTTGTCCATGATCACAATAACGTCGGCCTGTTCCAGGAACTGCAGTTGATGGGTCACAAGCAGTACGATTTCCTCGCGCAGGAATCCACGCATGCACTGATCGAAAAGATGACGTCCGACGTGGGTGTCCACGGCACTGAGGGGATCGTCCAACAGGTAGATGTCAGCCTTCCGGTAAACAGCTCTGGCCAAACTGATGCGTGCCTTCTGTCCTCCGGAGAGAGAGGCTCCTCTCTCGCCTACAATAGTCTTGTCAGCATAGGGCAACAGCTCGAAGTCCCGCTCCAGGGCACACCTTTTGACCACAGTGCGATAGCGATGCTTGTCCATGGGCAGTCCAAAAAGAATGTTCTGGCGCACAGTGCCGGTGAAGAGCCACGGCTCCTGGGAGGCGTACGAGAGAGTGCCATTAACTTTGACCGAACCAGAATCCGGATTTAGTTCTCCCAGAACAGCCTGGATCAAGCTGGATTTTCCGGAGCCCACTGGCCCAATAACTGCCACAAGCTGGCGGGGCTTGAACTTTAGCGAAATGTTGTCCAGCGTGTTGTCCGTGCTCTTCTTATCCCACTTGGCCTTCAGCTTGCTAATGACAATACTGTGCTCCGCCTCGCTGGTGCGCCGACTGCTGGGCTTCAGGACCCCAGTGGTCTGGGCCACTGTAGGTTCAGCAATTAGACCCGCCTTGCCCAGCTTCTGCTCGTCCATATCCTCAGATTTGTCACGCACCTTCGTCTCCTCGTGCAGCATGAAGGTCTGGATACGGCGGATCGAGACCAAGAGCTCTGCAAACTGGGATATTCCCATGGGGAAGTAGACGGTCATTGTGTTACGCAGGATATTGTAGTAAGCGGTGATCACGAAGGCCTTCTCGGCGGTCAGTAGCTTTCCAAGCAGCACGAATCCCACCAAGCTCACGAACACCGATATCCTCGTGACGAACATGATGAAGCTTTGCAGTGTACCTCGGATGTAATTCACGTTGCGTATGGCGTTCATCTCCTTGGTGCGCACATAGTTTATCATCTTGCTGAAGGGAATCTCCCACGCGTACATCTTGATCACCTGGATGCCCGAAATGATCTCGTTCATCATGCGCACTCGTTCATCCGTCCGCAGAGCCGTCTTCAATCGCAGCACCGAGGTCTTCTTTCCCAGATAAGCTTGCAGGGGTATAAACAGCAACATCACCGCCACGCCGAAGAAGGCGGAGATGCCAATCTGCGAAGGAAGTGGATGTTACAAGGGTGTATGACTTTCAAAGTTGCATATTGAATTTATCAAAGTTCAAACATTTTAAAAGAAACTTTTGGGAGCCATAACAGAGGTTCGTATTACAATGGAACTTCTTTGACTAATAAGTTCTAATCTAATATGCTCTTCTAAATTTAGTTTGGTTTTAATTTTATGCGTTAAATATTAAAAAATTAAAAAGTTCGGATTTCAGTCTTTATTATACACATGTATAATATAGACCTACCCCAAATATATTTTTTTAAGTGCGTAAACTTTTAATCTTGTATAGCTTATAAGTTGATCTAATCTTGTAATAATGTAAATTTTCTTAAAATAATGATATGATATTATATTATGATATAACTATCTGCGATTACATACCTCCCTGTACATGAGGTATGTGATAATGCCAATCTCCACCGGGCCCAGCCATAAATAGTTCATGTGGATGACGGAGACGTCCAGCCGGCCCACATCGTTGGAGATCAGATTGACCACCTGACCAATTGTGGTATCGCCCAGCGCCGTTCGACTCAATCGCAGCGCCTTTCGATATATCATGCCTGGAGGGGGATCGTTATTCATGTGTCACAAAGGGAACAATCCCCATCCCAACTCACTTGTCATGGCTATTCTGGCCTTCATGCCGACGTGGAACATCCCCAGCATGTAGGGATGCATGAAGAGCACGTTGCAAGCGCTTGTCAAGATCACGCCCAGGGCGTAGAGGTATGCTTTCGTCTGGTTATCGCCCTCCTGGTTGCTCGCGTCCGCATAGTAGGCCACCAGACCGCCCAGGAACAGCGGCTGGGTAACTCTGAGAAGAGTATGGGTTACGGGTTATAAATCAGCCAGCTGTCGGGAGGTGGGCGTGGCGCAGCAGCTTACCGGAAACCGATCTCCAAGATGAAGAGGACCAGGCCTAGACCGGCCAGGCGCCAGCCAAACACGTTCATGGAGGCCTTCAGCAGGCTGGGGGTCTTCTTCTTTTTGCGCTTCTTCTCGACCTCCTTCTCCCACGCCTCGCTCAACTTGCTGCCCAGGTGATCTGGAAACAAATGTATTAAGATATAAACCAGGTGCACTCCACCCGTGGACATGTTATGCATTCTCCTGACTGAATAACGAGGCATGTTGACATGTAATTGGCAGATGGTGCTTCGGTGTTTAAAGAAGCCTCCGCATTAAACCCGCAAGAATTGAGTCACTGACGCTAGTTGCTTATGTTCGTAAGGCAGTTCTTAATACTAACTCCATTCCCAAATTGTACACAAGAAACTTTATTAAATTTTTACTCAACTCCACAGTGCTCGTACCAAGGAATATATATATGTATGCCTGATCTATTTTTGAGCTTATCATCATTTAAATTGACTATGTTACGGAACTTATCATTGTATAAACCCTTCAAATTGTCAGGCTGGAAAAATAGACATGATAATCAGATTTTCATTTGTGCTATCTGCTTAATAATAAACATCTCTCTATCTGCTTTATCCAACGTTTAAAAGGTAAATACTGCAATACATTTCAATATTTCATTGGGAATAAGAGAACCACAAATCATGCTAATTCAAATGAAAAACTATTAAGAAAACTAATTGATTATGTTTGTTTACAATAACAAAATGTTACTATTCATGGCAATGTCATGTCCGGGAGTAAACAATTGCGCTTATCGATAACTACTAGCTTCTGTGGTTGAGGACTTTAATGAGCAGTATAATTGCTATCAATTCGCCCGTAACCGTGGCTAATAAATCCAGTAAATTGTCATTTCTTGTGCTTTGGTTTAACTGTAAATTATGGCTGGCAACAAAGCAAATCCCGACCAGCTGCATTGCCTCTAATCGATCTTATCGACGAGCAGATTTCCTAGCCAACTACAGCAAATGGGGATACTGATTCAGGCACTTCCGCAAGGCTTATATCAGCCTCGAGGGGCCTTAGATTGCACACCGATTAGGAACAAAAGCTTCCCATTTCATGTTTGCGCATATTTGGCCAGATATGAGCCATTAAAGTTGGCATTGCATAAGCCCATCGGCACGATCCACTCAATACTATATCTTTGGGGCCCATTTATTATAAGTAAGTAAATAAGCCTGAGTGCCTAATTGCGTGCCATATCGGGGGTGTTGAGAATTGAGAAGGCGTTATCAACTATGTTGGGCAGTAAATTCAATTAATTGTGGCCAGCGGACGTTGTCAAAGATATCAGGATTGTCACTTTTCGGGGCACCTCGAAAGTATTGTGCGAGGAAATCAAAGGTCCGAGAGTGCCAGATTGGATAGCGCTATCTCTGCCGATCGTATAATTCAATGAGAATGAGTGATGGTGCAGAAAGCGCATATCCAAAGACTATCTTATCATCCGGATTAGCCTCGGCCATAGTTTCGCCAAATGATCTCAATGAAATAGTGGTATATGGTGCAAGCAGAAATAAGCAAGCGCTGATATCTAATCGCAACTTCCCCTTTAGAGAAGAGCCCTTCAATGCTCGCTGATCCTTCGAACCCGCGGAATAACCGAAAGGCTTTACAACCACCACAAAGAGTGGGCGCATGCTAAGCCCTATCTAATCGTAATCGTCGGGTGCCTTGAAGTGTCTCCCTGGCACTTCATTCGGGTGGTGTCTGAATGCCGGAGATAGTGTGGTAAATATGCGGTTTAGTTGATTATATAAATTATATACTCCATGCAGGTGGAGTAGGGGGAGCACGGAAGCGTTTGAGACAAGTCGGGTACCTGGGATTTCACACGCGACTAATGTCCATCTTCAGGAACCACTCTAAATAGCTGGGCAAAGGGCGAAGAAATCAAAAGTCACCCCATGTTTGCGTTAAGGAATGGAACTGGGCATGGTGTAAAGCACTTTTACTAGGTGACTAATAGATGGCATGTGGTCACCTAGTAAAACCCAATCTATTGCCACATGACGTCACGTATGGCTTAATCTGGCTACGTGCTGATAAGAAATTCTTCTCTCATTCAAACCTCCTTAAGGGTAAACGAGCTTATCTGACGCGCCGGGCGATTTCTATATAATAATTCAATTAATTTGATTATCGACTAGTCCGCAGATATGTCTATAAATTATCTTAGGCCGTATTCGAGCCCATTTATTATGCAAGGCATGTCGGCAGTTCGTTTTTGGTGCTTTCATCTTTTTCTTTTGGAACTTGGACTGAATCCTACCGAAACTCACCTGATCTATGCTCCTGTAAGGCGCGGTACAAATCACTCTCATCCAGAGTCTTTTTGCGTCCCTTGAAGAATGTGGGCATGGCAAAGCTGAGGATAGAGTTACGATTTAGACAGGGTTTGGTGTAAATCAGAGTGCAAACTGACCAGAACATCAGGGATGAGAAGATGTTCGACGTCTCGCGCGGATTCTCCGGCAGTTCATCGGCTTTCATTGACTGCATCTTGGTCGGATTGGTCTAATTCTATCGATTTCCTAACTTCAGGTGCCAAGTCATTGGTCGGGGTGTACGTATATCCTGTACAGGTGTCGCTGTAATGGGATTACAACTTAAGCTATTACTCGTTACTATACCAATCAGCTGCTACTCAATGAGCTGAATCTTAAGATTGCGGACGCATGATGATTGCGCTCTTTCCGTTCTTTTATTATTTGAGCACTTTTCACGAGCGGTTTGTTTGGCCCGCGATAAAAGCAAAGTGGTAAACGTGACCCATAAATGTTTGTTTTAATTCAAATGCTATTTAGAGCACATATATCAATATTAAAACATATAGTTAGGGTTACACATATTTAAAACAATTAACATTTCTTAAACTTTCAAGTTAAATAATTAAAATTGGTATGCTTATCCTAAGAGGTCATTTAAGCTGCATTAAGTTTCCAAATTTTCATATGTACATAAGGACCAAGTTCAATTTAGTATCATTTTGTTATTTTGTAGCCAATAAATTAAGACTTTTACTGGTTCAGATCACTTTTATGACACTCATTTCTTACAACTTCCTGTAACCGATACTGAATACATTTGGTTTCCACACGCGTCACTTTTTACTAATGGGAAAATCCTAAAGACCGAGACTCACGCTACTTTAACACCTGGCGGATCCGGCGACAGCTTCTCGTTAAAACTTAATGGGCTCGCCGTGAATGAATCGCCCTTTATATAGGCGCCTGGATGAACACCCACGCACACCAGTGCACGCGGAATTATCAAGAGATCGCCAAAGAGCGAGAGAGAGTGAGAGAGCGAGCGTTATCACATCTCACCTCTTTTGTTTATATTTACACATGGAGCACTTGCACTTTGTTTTTACCTGTCTTTCGCGGGCGCAGCGGGAGCGGGAGCGGGCGGTGGATGCCGAAAACGGTGTGCAAGGAATAACGAAAAACTCCAAAAAGTCGGGGCAAATCAATAGGCCAACAAACGGGACTCCTACTACGGTGCTCTTTCTCTTCTTCGTGCTGGTGAAAGTAAATGGGCCTTCCCCTCCCGCAGGACACTCGGAAATAACTGTGCGCGGTTTTAAATGTAGTGTGCTGATTTTACAAAGTTGTGCAGTAAAAACATAAAAATTAAACAAGTTCTAGTGCGTGCGCGTCGAATCTGCGCAGAGATGAAAAGCGGGCTGTCAAAACCAGAACGGAAAACTGCCAGATGAACAGTGGCGAGCAAAAGTATTCGCACTAGCACACGATTGTGCGTGCCTACTTGGGTGAGTTTAATTGCTGGTTGAACTATTAACAACTGTTACGAAACTGTTCCGTTTTAACACTCTTTCCATGGAAACTTAAAATTATACTACAAAAAATAATGTCTGCTGTTTAATGCTTAATAAGTAATTCGTAATATTTATAAGCAGACATACAATTCGCAACGAATAAAATTTGTGGTGTTGTGTAGCTCTAAAACTGTAACCCGATTCTAAAGAAAACTTCAATTATACAACCGTTGAAAAATTTTAAAATTGAAATTCTTTATTCTTAATACCAAATAATAATAACACTACGCAACTACGTGTTTGTATGTACAAAAGCACACCTTTGCTTTCTTAGCTTTTCTCATTTTCATTTTAAATGCTTTATAGCACTCTATCAATTTACTGGCTACGAATAATTCTTGACTTCAAGAATTTTAACTTATCAATAATCAAAAACATGAATACATGATAAATATATCAGGTTTGGTCATTGCATTGATTATACTCAATAATTCGGTGGCAATTATGTTCTTAAGTGTTACCAAATGAGTTGAAAAGCTACAAAGCTACTTAAAACACGGAGAATGACTCATTTATTCATTGTCCAGCGCTATATAGTAGCAAATATCGTCAGGACTGTCTTCAGTGGGCAGGTACACGATCTCCTCGTAAACATTTTCTTCGGCAGTTGTATATTCTATCACTTCGAAGCCGGGCTCTGTTTGAATCACCCCGTCAAGCTCCACTAAATTGTTAGTCTCTTCTGGTACATTTTGCTCATGTAACACTTGTATATCCTCTACAACATTTGACTCTTCCATAACATGAATATCAAACTCCTCCACGAGCGTTATCTCCTCTCCGTGGTCGATATCCTCCAGGTCATTTTCCGCTTCCAAGTATTCAACCGGCTCAAGGTCTTCACTTTCCTCCACGCCATCAAATTCAGCTTGAATCTTGGCCAGGTGCCTTGCCGACCGCATGTGGCGAACGAAGCAAAATCTTCGGGCCGTTCTGTATTCGCAGGGGGCGCACTCCAGAGTGGAGCTACATTCCATCTTGTAGGCCAGGTATTCGTCCTCGGTCGCCACAGACTCCCCAGATAGATCCATCATCTGTTCTTGTCCTTGGGGCACATACTGTATGTACTCATTCGATTCCAGCTGGGTCTGCAAGATCTCGATCTGCGCCTGGCTTTTCGCTTGCAGTTCTATGCGAGATTTTCGAGTGGTGCTGTAGGCACATGGCGTGCAGCTGTGCAGGGTGTCCTCCGCGTATTGTGTTTTTACCGCATCCGAAAGCCCCAGCTCATCCACTCTTTTTATGCGCTTTATGGGCGGTTCTGTCCCCTCTGCCTCGTCCATTAGCTTCTCGCACTCCTCCTGCTCCTTCATTATGTGGCGCCTTGACTCCTTGTGCCGGTCGAAGCAATACCGCTTGGCAGTCTTGTAGCCGCAGACGTTGCACGAGAACAGCGACGATTCCACCTCGGACTCGGAGTCCGAGCAGGACTCCAGCAGCATGTGCTTCTGCGATCGCCTATGGCGCCTCATGTCTCTCCTGCGGTCCGTGGAGTAAGTGCAGCCGTTTATGTTGCAAGTCAGTCGCTTTATTTTCACCGCCTTGGCTTGTTCCTCCTTTATAGGCGCTTTTTTGAGCTGCAAATCTGTAGAAGGGGAAACTGTATTTTTGTTCAACCGGCCTAAAGACCATCGTTAGTACTCACACTCCATTTCATCCTCGTAGATGAAATCTAAAGCCTCTATTGTCAGGGTTTCCATTTTTGTACCTTTTGGGTCGCGTTCTTTCAATAATAATAACAAAACAAATCAACAATTATTTAATGGTACCAACATTATCAAGCTGGATAATGTGGAATGCACCCGCGAACTCACAACTGTAGAAATGTAGTATTTTTCAGGCGGCATGAGGCAAGATTTGGTAATTCCCGAAGAAGAGTCACCCTATAAAAGCCACTTGTTACATGCACATACAGCCGGTACCCGCCTCTGGCCACACTGTCAATTTTTAATTTGTTATAATAGTCGATTTTTTTTTATAATCTTTTATCCGGTTTTTGTGCAATAAATTTATTTAATCATAGTAAAAAATAATCCCACACAAACATGCAATTTGTACTCACCCGCTCGTTAAGCATTGGTAAGACCAGCTGATGCGTGGACTTTGAGCCCCAGCCATTGTAAAGTTCTCTATAAGCAAGATCCTAAGCCAGATATTGATATTCAGCCCGCAGATCTTTAAGTGCTCGGCAGATCGCCTCGTTGTCGGCGCTTTCGGAGACGCATCAGATGCTGCAGAAGTCCTGTCGGGATTTTGCCAACAATGAACTCATTGGAAACGCAGCCAAGTTCGATCGGGAGCACCTGTATCCAGAAAAACAGATCCGACAGATGGGCGAACTGGGCGTGATGGCAATTGCGATCCCCGAGGAGCTAGGTAATTGATATTAAAGGCATCTTAGCCCTCCTTATTGTATCTTTATGTTGTTATACAGGCGGCACTGGATTGGATTATGTGGCCTACGCCATTGCCATGGAGGAAATCTCAAGGGGTTGTGCCTCTGCTGGCGTCATCATGTCGGTAAACAACTCCCTGTATCTGGGACCCCTTCTCTCCTTCGGTAACGATGCCCAGAAAAAGGACTACATCACCCCGTTTACTACTGGCGAACGAGTGGGCTGCTTTGCCCTCTCTGAACCTGGAAACGGATCCGACGCTGGAGCTGCGTCCACCATAGCCACCGACAAGGGAGATCACTTTCTGCTGAATGGCACCAAGGCCTGGATCACCAATGCCTTCGAGGCGGAGGCTGCCATTGTGTTTGCCACCACCAACAAGCAGCTGAAGCACAAGGGCATCTCCGCGTTCATTGTGCCCAAGGCTACCAAGGGCTTTTCCCTGGGCAAGAAGGAGGATAAACTGGGCATTCGGGGATCTTCGACGTGTCAACTGATATTCGAGGACTGCGTAGTGCCCAAGGATAACATGCTGGGCGAGCCGGGTTTCGGTTTTAAGATTGCCATGCAGACGCTGGACGCCGGCCGTATAGGAATCGCTGGTCAGGCGCTCGGCATTGGTCAGGCTGCTCTGGAGCTGGCCGTGGACTACGCTCAGAAGCGACAGGCCTTCGGCAAACCCATTGCCAAGCTCCAGTCCATCCAGCAAAAGATCGCGGACATGTCGTTGGCCATGGAGTCGGCACGTCTGCTCACCTGGCGCGCAGCCTGGCTAAAGGACCAAAAGCAGCCGTACACCAAAGAAGCCGCCATGGCGAAACTGGCTGCTTCGGAGGCAGCCACCTTGTGCTCCCACCAGTGCATCCAGATCCTGGGAGGAATGGGTTATGTGACCGACATGGCTGCCGAGCGTCACTATCGGGACGCCCGCATCACCGAGATCTACGAGGGCACCTCTGAGATCCAGCGGCTGGTCATCGCGGGTTCCATTCTCAAGGAATATGCTAGTTAAGATCAAAGTTAACACAAAAGTCTTTTAAATCCGTACTATCATTAAAATTGTAACTTGTACTTTTGATTAATAAACGATGATAATTATAAATAATTATTAATTTGCTAATCGTATTAGGAAAGATGTTTTCCAAAAACAATTAACATATTTACCACATTCTATTTTTGTGTATAAAAGGTAAAAATACAAGACAAAAACCACATATGTATATATAAACATTTAAATAATAAAATTTTCCAATCGCATTCAAAATAAATAGAAAGTCTTTAAATTACACTCCACTTGCACTATATGATTTGATTCTTGAAAATTAAAGTAAAATATCAGAAACTAATGATCAGAATTATAATCAAAATGATGAAAAAGTGCTTTAAAAATATAAAAATCAAAATACGTAAACTTTCAAAATGTTACCATTTTCTAAACTCTATTGAATATCTTTTAAATCAAGTTTTAAAAAACTCAAAAAGGCGCACTTAGCGCCAAAACTCCGGCAAGGCTTTCCCGTTTAGCATATTTTTGTGGTATATTTATGGCTCCTTTCGGTATATTGCTAGTAGCTCCGGCACGGTCACACCGCAAAAGCAAAAAGTTTCTTTATTTATTTGATAATTATTCGTTACGCGGTAATTAACGCGATGCAAGTGCAGCAGGAACGTGGTAATGAGCGTTTTTGCCACTGAGGTGCGCGCGTCGGCCGTCCAGAAAGTGCAGAAATCGCGCGAAGTGCGCGAAGTCCGTCCAAAAGCAGAAAAGTGCCAAGAATAGCTGCGATCGAATCAGAATCCAAATCGCATCGAACCAGCGATGGATGTGGTGTGTGTAATGGATACGTCGGTGGGCGACCATCTGGAGGATCGCCTCTGTGCGCTGGAGGAGATCAAGCAGGCGGTGCAGTCGGCGGGCGCCAACTTTCAGCGGGTTCAGGTGCGCCAGATGGGTTATACAATGGCATATAGGTGGCTTTACTCCAAACTTGGCATCCTTGCAGTTCGAGCGCCTGGACTTTGGGGAGACAAATGTGCTGGAGACGTTCTACAACGCCGATGTGGCCGTCATCGACCTGAGCATCCTCACCCAGCAGCGACCGCTGTCCTATCACTACGGCGTGAGGGAGAGCTTCGGCATGAAGGAGAACATTCTCACCTACAACGATATCGAGTCCAAGCAGACGCTCAGTCTCAAGGTGCGTTCGGAACTATTTACATGACCAGGTGTGCCTGGTCAAAAATGCGGGCGTGATCGGGAATCCGATTCCGATAAGATAAATGCTATGACCAGCAACTGCGTGGACTCCTGTACTAGTTACTCTTGCTGATCTTTCCACGGTCGAGCTTCCACAACGCGAACTAACGAAGTTTCTAACAGCTGTGCTAAGACACCACTTTAAAATTAATCTTTGTATGTACTTAGTATTGAGCTTTTACAATCCGCAGAAGAAACCGAAAACCTTCTGTAGGACTTTTTCGAAACTAAAAAGTTTTTAGCTACATATTTCCAAAACACTTCCGCAGAGGTCAAAAACTAATTATCTGAAATCTCTTTCCCATATGGTACACAATAATTTGTACCGTGAAAGTTCGACTGTATATCCGTCGAACCGTTTTCGTTATTTTTGTTTTGGCCGCGGCCATAAAGCAACAAAAGCATTGGCCTAGCAATAACAATAACAAATGCGAGCACGCCCACGCCAACACTCAAAGAGGCACGCACACACTTACAGCGCGGCGTACACCAACGCAGTGTGGCCTGCATTCACAGTGGTGGGCACTAAATTGGGTACACTCTACTTCCCTTGCAGCTCTCGTGTGCCAACTACCTGTTTCTAAGCTACAAGCGGAATGCGGAGACCAATTCCTGCCACCTGACCAGCCAGCCCAACAGCAACAATAACAACAAGGAGCCCGCCGCCGAGGGACGCGTGCCCACTTTGCAGTGGCGCCTCAAACGAAAGCTGCAGGATGTGGAGATCCAGTCGAAGTGAGTACCCCCTGGGAGTTCCCTTTGCAGTAATTCATGCACGGTGATTGCATATCTGAGCACTATTTTTAACCTACCCCTGCGGTAGATTGGCTGCTTAAGTCACGACTTACATCTAAAATGAATAAGACCGTTTTATAGTGTTAGCCTTGGAAACAGATGCATATAAAAGATCATTATTCATGCATATAAAATATCATTATTCCCTGTTAATTTTAAAGTTTCCTTATAGGTTCATAATTGTCCTTCCAATTAAAATTACTCGGAACGCTAGTGACAATAACAATAATTGGTCAATACAATTATTGTTCGAATATATGCGATAACAAAAGCTCAAAGTAGCTGGGTCCGCAAAAATCGAATTTTTGAAATTGGAAAGGTGGAACTTCAAAAAGTTGACTTTTATGAACTTTTTTTTTTTTAATCGCAATAACTTCGTTTAACCACCCTTTAGAATTTTGAAAAAACTTTTAGTTTCGAAAATATAAGCACTTAAGCAATTAAGCATTTTTCATACCTCAAAACTAAATATTTTCAAACAAAATCGTTTTACCATCCTTTAAAAATGCTTTTTATCGTTTGACCACCCTTTAAAATTTTTTTTTTTCATTTGCTTACCCTTAAAAAATAATATTTTCGTTTTCCCAACTCTTAAAACTAAATATTTTCAAAAAAAATCGTTTGACCATCCTTTAAAATTGCATTCTATCGTTTGACCACCCTTAAAAAATAATTTTTTTCGCTTGCTTACCCTTAAAAAAAATAAAAACGTTTTCCCACCTCTTAAAACTAAATATTTTCAAAAAAAAATCGTTTGACCATCCTTTAAAATTGCATTCTATCGTTGCTTACCCTTAGCAATCAAAAAAAATAATTTTTGAAAAGTGGTCAAACGATAGAATGCAATTTTAAAGGATGGTCAAACGATTTTTTTTTGAAAATATTTAGTTTTAAGAGTTGGACAAACGAAAATATTTTTTTTTAAAGGTAAGCAAATGAAAAAAAAAAATTTTAAAGGGTGGTCAAACGATAAAAAGCATTTTTAAAGGATGGTAAAACGATTTTGTTTGAAAATATTTAGTTTTGAGGTATGAAAAATGCTTAATTGCTTAAGTGCTTATATTTTCTAAACTAAAAGTTTTTTCAAAATGCTAAAGGGTGGTCAAACGTGGTCAAACGAAGTTATTGCGATTTAAAAAAAAAAAGTTCAAAAAAGTCAACTTTTTGAAGTTCGAAAATTTTCGAAATTCCATATCTTCAAAACTGGACGTGGTCAAAAAAAAGTAATTGGTGGTCAAACATGGTCAAACGATGGTCAAATGATTCCACCTTTCAAATTACAAAAATTCGATTTTTGCGGACCCAGCTTCTTTGAGCTGATAACAAATCTTAAATCTGCTGTGCGAGATGGATGCTTAGTTAATTAGTCTTTCAGCCAGAGCACGAAACACTGTTCCTATTATGCATTATTTATGTACCTACAAACTAAACAGCTATTTTCGGTTATTTACAGAGCCCACATGCGTGAGAAATTTCTGAGTGACATGCGAACGGCGCGGGACACGTACGCCACCAACGGCGCCAAGCTGCAGAGCATCTTGCACGAGATGCGGAAGCGTCTGGACGACCCTCATGTCCTCTCCGGCGAAGTGGTACACAGCTTCATGTGCTCGCTGAGGGATGTGCAGGACTACGATGCCATGGTGAGGCTGGTGAATGACCTGAAGAACATACCCAACACCCGGAAGTACGTAGAGACGGGCAACATGAGTTTTTTGTACGCCTTCGCCTTGAACCGAAGAAATCGGAAGGGAGACCGTGAAAAGGCTCTGGAATCTTCACTGAAGGCGCTGGAAAAGAAGGAGAACCACTTTCCGGACATGCTCTGCTTGTGTGGCCGCATCTACAAGGACATCTTCGTGGAATCCGATTACACAGACGCAACCAGTTTGGCGCACGCCATTAAGTGGTACCGCCAAAGTTTTGAGGTGCAGCCAAATGAGTATGCAGGCATCAACCTGGCCACCCTGCTGGTTATCGAGGGCAAGGAGTTTACCAACACGGAGGAGTTGCAGCACATCGGCATGACCTTGAACAATTTAATTGGCAAAAAGGGCAGCCTATCCTCGCTGAGTGAGTATTGGGATGTGGCCACTTTCTTCGAGATCTCCGTTTTGGCCAAGGACTACGCCAAGGCGATTCAAGCTGCCGAGTGCATGTTCAAGCTAAAGCCACCCAACTGGTATCTGAAGTCCACCATCGGAAATATCTCTCTTATTCATCGGTTTCGAAAGAAGCCCGAGGAGCGCCAACCGCCCATCGAGGAGCAGGTGTTCCAGTTCTGGATGGACTTCTTTCTGGAGGCCACCAACACCGAGGAGGTGAAGAACAGCATTCGTTTTCCGATTCTGGTTCGTACCCCTAATCTGCAGTATAAACTCTATTGTTAACTAAAAATATATTGCAGATCCTCGAGCCGCAGAAGATTTATATGCCCAGTTATGTGACCATTAACATGGATGCGGATGAAAAGTCCATTCAGATTGTGAACAACTGTCTCGCCCACGCAAAGAATGCGTGTAAGAAAATCCACGACTTCCTTTTCGTGGCATCGAAGATCAAGTCCGTCAGTCTTTACAAGCGCGATGATCGTTGTGCCTACTTGTACGTCCATCACAACTCAGATGATTTTCAAATATATTTTCCCTCCCCTGAGCGGCGACAAAAGTTCTACGATTTGATCCTAGAGATGACCGCTGATCAGGTGGTGTTTGTAAATCTCAGCAATGATGACGCTCAAATCGAGGTGAGTAATTTACTATTCATATATCCCCGCCACATTTGCTAAATATTGTTAATTGCAGTACGAGTACGACTACGATGAGCAGAACCGCAAAATGGTGCTGGGCAAAGGCACTTATGGGACAGTGTACGCCGCGAGAGATAAGCAGACGCAAGTTCGAATCGCCATCAAGGAGGTGCCGGAAAAAAACTCCCAGGATGTGCAGCCACTGCACGAGGAGATTAAGTTACACTCTCAGCTGCGACACCGCAACATAGTTCGCTACTTGGGGTCGCGCTCGGAGGACGGCTTCTTCAAGATCTTCATGGAGCAGGTGCCGGGAGGCTCGCTCTCCGACCTCTTAGAGACCAAATGGGGGCCGCTCAAGGACAACGAGTCCACCATGGCTTTCTACTCCAAGCAGATCCTCGAGGGGCTAAAGTACCTCCACGAGCAGGACATTGTTCATCGCGATATTAAGGGTGACAACGTGCTGGTTAACACGTATAGCGGCGTGGTGAAGATCTCCGATTTCGGCACCTCTAAGCGGCTGGCCCGCATCAATCCGATGACGGAGACCTTTACGGGCACTTTGCAGTACATGGCGCCGGAGGTGATTGACCAGGGCGTGCGCGGCTATGGCCCGGCGGCTGACATCTGGTCCTTTGGATGCACAAACGTTGAGATGGCCACGGGAAAGCCACCGTTCATCGAGTTGGGTTGCGCCCAGGCGGCAATGTTCAAGGTGGGCTACTACAAGAAGCATCCGAACATACCCGAGGAGCTGTCCGCCAACGCAAAGAACTTTATTCTACGTTGCTTCGCCATAAGCGTGATGGACCGACCCTCCGCATCGCAACTTCTGGAAGATCCCTTTTTACAAGAGTAAGTTTCTTAATTGACTAGCTTAAACCCTTTTTAATTGCACTTTTAATTTTCTCAAAAAGTAAACCTCGCAAGGTGCGCCCAGCCTTGCCCATTAATACTGAGTTTGGACGCAGTATTTCGGTGCCGGCTGATCGATTTGTGCACAAGACCACACCACCGCTGAGCTACAACACAACCTGCAATACGCCCACAACGCCGGAATTGGAGTAAGTTAATCGCTGGGACTATTCTTATCATGTTTGACCTTCCTTAATTACAAGTAAAGGTTATCTTATCTGTAACACTATTATCATTTGTATTTTGCTAATTTGAATGTCTATAAACCATTTTTCTTGTTTCTTTATATTTTACCATATCGTCTTCTATTAAACAAATAACAAGTGCCTTTGTTATTATCGTTAGTTAACATTGATTGTTGCTATCAGTTAAGTGCATATTTTTTAATAATTGGAAAATCCGAACATGGATGTAGATACCGAGAAGGGCATTATGTGTACTGTAAATGTAACGTCATTTTAAATTGTTCTTTCTTTTCCCCGTTTCAGCATAACTCATACATCGTCCGTAGACATTGATGAGCTCCCCAGCAACCAGTTTATGCTTGAGCGTCGAAATTCCCATGGATTTTTGCTATCGCCAGAAATTGAACCCTCCACTCCGTCCTTGCGTACGAGCATCAGTGAGACGAGCGAGACTGACGGTTTTTACAGGCTAAAAAAGGATTCGCAGCGGCGAACAACGCTATCCAAGGTGCTGGCACTTGATGAATCCAAAATCTGCGATATTTGGCTGAAGAAGGTCGACGCCGATCAGCACTCGATTGCGATTAGGAAGAGCGATTTGGAGGTGTTGATCCGAGGCCTGCGGGACTACATAATGAACGAAAACGAAAAGCATTTGGAGGCGACTATCAACGAACTGAAACAAAAGCTGAACAACGACGCAGTGGCTTTAGACCATCTGCACTTAGCGCTGTACTCATTTCAGGACGCCGTGGTCTGCGTACTGCGGTACCACTGCATTAAACCTCACTGGATGTTTGCACTAGATAATCTGGTAAAGCGGGCCGTTCAGGCAGCGGTAACGATTTTCTCTCCTGAACTGGGTGCCAATCTGGCGGACAAGGACCTGTCGGGAAATGATGATGAGAGCTTGCATACAAGTCTAATGCAGCAGGCTTCCACCGAGAGCCAGGAAAAGCAGAGCCTGGAAAAAATGCTACCCACGAGCAGCACTCGCGAAGGTATGGGACTAACGCCTGCGGAATCGGGCGGGGATGCCCTGTCCAGTTCAATGGAGTGCGCCCGCATCCTGAGAGACATCCGTGACAATCAACAAAAGCTGCAACGCCAGCTCCTTGAGCAGCAGCGCCAGAGCATGAGGGCCCTGCATAATATCAGCCAGGAACTGGCTCACATTTACATGGGCGGCAGAAAGAGATTAAGGTGGGTAAACAGTAGGGCATTTTAAATTTCTAGGTTAAATAAAAACATCTTAACAGACGTACTATCAACGGCTTTAACAAAAAGTGCCATAGAATGAGTCCCAGTGTGGGCGGAACGTCCGGAGTCCGTACAAATACAGCGAGCAATCCCCGGAGGCAGCTTAATAAGCATCACTTTGGCCTTCACGAAATAGACGAGCAGTTGGAGCAGTGGCTGACCCAGCAAGAAATAGACGAATTCTCAAAGACGCTCATTCTGAATGAAGGTTTTACATTTGACGATTTTATCTATAACATGGAAAAGCTGGACCTCATGAGGCTGGGACTGCGGTACGTTAAAGCTATTCCGAAAATGAAGTTAATCCATGCTTAGCTAACACTTGTATTTTGCAGTGTTGGCATCGAAGTGCGCTTGTGGAAACTCATTATACAGGAACGCGTCTGCACCTCCTCCGATTGTGTGGACAGTCCCCCAAGCACTTACCACAAACCCATTGGAGGCAATAGCTCTTTTGCGCTAATTGATAACAACAATACGCTACCATCACCCACAACCACAACTCCCGGAACGCCAGGCATCAAAACGAAAATAAAAAAAAGCGAAAGCGAGTACGATTCTTGCAGCGAGTGACTGGAGTTGGAAGCTTTCTAAGTTGTGCCTTTACAGATACTACTGATTAATTGTTTATGTTCTCCATGTGCTACTAACCGCTGCGAGGCTCAGCTCAATGAGTTTCCAGCAGCCCTGGGTAAAATTCTCCTATGCTGACTCATGTCCTTTAAACTTCGAGTTCGAAAAGACATTGTCTGTGTGTCCAGTTTTTACAATTGCATGTTAACTTATAAAAATGGAATTTAAGTGCCTTTAATTTAAAAAAAAATGAAATATAAAATATATTGTGAAGTGCTTTGCAGAAATTTGATGTTTTTTTTTTCAACTGGCAGGAATTTTAAGCTTCTGACTCACTTTAAACGTAGTAACGAAGCGCAGAACGGAAATGTGCGAAGAAAACTTTTATATAAGCACGAATAAATACAAGACTTCTGTGGTTGTTTATCAACTAATAGGGGAAGATACCAGATACCAAGAACTTGAAAAATGGGTGATTTTAGTTGATATTAAAATTTTTGCATTACTTAAGGTGCGATCGTCACCAGTATTTTACCACGCTGAGATCGGTTTCTGTTAGATATACCATGATATAGGAAAGGCTCATTCAGTTTATAACTTTTCTAGTTCGTTTGCATTTATTTTTTTTTGTTGATTTTTTGTAGTCCTTAACTGACATTGCATGAGATTTAATAATTGAGTTTACATTGCTTTTTGTTATGTAAGAAAGTTGCATAATTTGTTTATTATTGTAGTTCTTGATGTTATTCGAAAGCGTTTCGTTCTGTTGCTGCAGTTGTTATTGCTGTTGTTTTTGTTGCTGTTGTTGTTGTAAGTAGTAAGATGTTGTTGTTGTTGTTGCTGTTCTGGTTGTTGCGCCAAAGAATTTATGCCTTGGACTCGGCCTCGCTGGCGGTGGCCTGGGATTGGGCATCGCTCGATTTGCCATCGTCGACCTTGCCAAAGACGCAGCAAGGACACTTTTCCTTGAGGGCCAGGCGGTACTTGGGATGGCTATATGGTAACAAAAGAAATTAGTAACATATTAAAGGATACAGTTGCATAACCAAAACCCACCTGATGCCGTATACAATTGGATTGTAGCAGGCGGCCGACTTGGCGAAGCATGCTCCCCAAATGGTGTTCAGTGGTGTGAGACCCTCGAACTTGAACAGTCCCATGCAGTTGATCACCAGGTATGGAGTCCACGCCATGAACCACAGGGTGATGGTGACCAGAGCAACCTTGGCCAGCTTGCCCTCGGCGCTCTTCTCGGCATCCTCAGAGGAGCGGAGGGACTTGACATTCATCTTCTTGGCCTGCTCGCGCATGGCCTTCTCGTGGGCGGAGACAGCCTGGGGGATGATATATCGGGATAAGTCACTGGGATTAGCGAGCCTCCTAGCCACTTACAGCAATGATGAACCAGTAAGAGTAGCAGATCAGGAACAGCGGAATATAGTACACGAATATGGAGTAGAAGATCAGGTATGAACGGGGGTTCCAGTCGCGTTCCAAGTAGTCAATACCGCAAGATGTCAGGTTACCCTCCGGCACATACCTATGACAAGCAGGATAAATATTTGTGAAAATGTTATGTAGGCAGGCACAAGATAAATAAAAGAAGAATTTCATAACCCTCTTATGGAAGTGGGTCCATAAATGGCTTTAAAACCCCATATAATTTCAGATTTTCATATTGTTTGTTGTTTTAGAATGTTTAAGATTATGTTTAAGTATCCCATACAGAAAAGACCAAAATAAATAAGTTCACAGATGGTCTACCAGGTAGAGGACTCACCTGCTCCAGCCGAAGGCGGGCGCCAGGCACCAAATGCTCGACATGAACCAGATGTAGGCTATCTTGCCCAGGGCCAGCGGAATGGTCATTGGCCGGCCGGCCATGCCCTTGACGATCACTTGGTATCGATCCAGGGAGATCATGCACATGGACCAGATGGAGCTGCAGCCGAAGGCCGAGCCCAGTCCGGCGTAAATGTCGCACATCATCGGGCCGAGCACCCAGGTCTCGAAATACAGATTGATGCCCATCATGGGCGTGTTGGTGATCATGATGCCAAAGTCGGAGATGGCCAGGTTGATGACCAGCAGGTTAGCGGGCGTGCGCAGAGATTTGGTGGTGGCGAATATGTAGATCACCACGCCATTTCCGCACCAGGAAATCATGCCGATGATGATCATGTAGGCGGTCAGGATCTTGGCCCAAATGGGGTCCATGGCGGGGAACTGGTTCCAGTACGGGCTGATAAGGTGGGCCATGTCGGGCGTGACCTTGTCCACCACCGATCCATTGGACAGGGGGGCAAAGTGTGGCCCCAGTTGCGCGGCTGCTACTGCAAAGCTGCAACACCGAAGCAAAAGTTAAGTTGCAGACCATTACTCCCAGTGGATCCGCGGATCGTACCTCTCCATTGTGTTTTGGTTACTGGCTGCGTCACTATATCCCGCCTATATCACACTGTCTACATAAAAAGCAGCAAATTCACTAACAATATTTCTAACACTTTTTACATAAAGGGTTCCTGGATTCTGAATATTTCACTGGGCGGACTATTCGCGGCGATTGGTCGTTGGAAACCTGCATTGTCTGCATTCTGAACCCTGGCTTTTATAGTTTTCGTGGCGCTCGTGTAACCCCTAGTCTTGAAATTCAATTAGGCCAGCCTAAAAATATGTGTGCAGTGTGCAGAGGAAAGTGTCGACAGCTTTTGGCTTATAATCATAATAGCCATAAGAAAAGCAAGCGCGCATCGCAATGGGCCAATGTCAATAGTTAAAGGCATTTCAAGGGTTTCCAAGAGGGTTCTGGCCGAGCATTAGTCTTCTCCCGAGGCTGTGCAGAAAGCAACGGCGAAAGTCAGCGATTTAATGTGTTAATGCCTAGACATATTTAAAGAACAACATGAAAACATATCGCAGCAGAAGAAATGTCAGTGTCAATCGCCTGCGACACCAGTGCGTATGCGCAATTAAGTATACGCAGCATGTGCGCTGATGAAGGCACATCTTGAGAGATCGGTTAATCTTGGATTAGATGAGGAACGCCAGCTGTCGGGAGTCGTAAAATAATCTATTTAAATGAACAAAATGAACACCCTCTCCCAGACGCTAAGCTGCTTATAGATTTTGTGTGTCGATTGATCTTTTCGCACCTCCATTGAATTTTCCGCACATGTTTTGTTTTTTTTTTGTGTGGCAGCTTGTATTTTAATTTGTCAGCCCACTTTTGGCATAAAAGCCTTTTGTTCGCCATTGTGCGATGGCTCTACACATCAGCTTAAATTGGGTCAAGTTTTAGGCTAATCCAAATGGCTGGGATGCCACGCTTTGTGCCCAGCCCAAATATGGAAATCAACCGAAACAACTGTCAAGCAGTCTGACAGTCGACACATGTTGGCAGATCTTTCGGTTTAAATCAATTACACACCGCAAAACAATAAAAACAAAAACGCTGGTAATAAATATTCATATGAAGTTAGCCAGCGCAAAAAACTAACAAAAATACCGAGGCGCAAAACCGGAAGCTGCGCTCATATCGCCATTTTCATTACGATCAATTTGATCATTATGATCGTTATACCGGCGTCATCGTTAGCCGCACTTGCGGTTCCCATACTTGCGTATTTACCTACAAGTCTGTGTGTGTATATACATATGTATATAAATACTATAATCTGGCTATAAACCAAAACACGAATCGCATTACAATTTATTCGGCATTTTCGGGTTCTCTAAACAAACAAAAGTAACCCGCCCACCTGCTAGATGCTAGATGGCCCAAACATAAAAAGCCAAGAAACGAAATGGCTACAGCAACAACGGAGACATATGGACAACTAAATGCAACAAACATTGCGATGTGAAGTGGCAGAAGGCTGCCGAAGGCGGGGAAGAAGACGATCATTTAGCATTAGCAAATAAGCGAGATAAACGCTTCGATCCGTAGTCGTTGTTATTGTTGTGGAATTTGTTGTTTTCCTGCTCAATGAGGCGGACAAATTTGAAATTGGAGAGGAAGAACCAAACTTACCTGGGACTTTGAATACCCTATTCAAAAACATCTTTTATTTAGCTGATCATTTGCTTTTTGAACTAAGAGTAAGGAACGTAGACTAAATATCCCAAAAATTATATACAATTCTGTTGATCATGTGATCAAGAGGAATACAAAAGAGAGTTTAGGGTGTGTGCGCCTGAAAGTATGCTGTACTTATTCTACGAATTAATTAAATGTAATTTAGTGTGGAATTTGAATTGAACCCATATCCTTACGCGAACGTATTCAATGCAAATTCGTTTTATTATGGTACGTGCTGTTTACGTGACTCGTCAAAACTTTTCAAACGAACCGTGACACCCTGCCTCCAGGGCACAGTGTATAATTAACAAACACCTATGATTTGATTTTTGTATTTTTATGTTCGACACTGGATTGTGTGAGTGAGTGTGCGTGTGAGTGGGTAAACGACGGCAAGTGTTCTGCCGACGTCGCTGCTGCTGCGCCGTCGTGTGGGGGTAGGTGAGAGCGCAGAGAGAGCGAGAGGATGGGGATGGTGGAGCAGATGCTCAAAGAACGCCAAAGTAATGGATCTTTTCGGGCGCCGCTCTCTTATTCTCTCACTGCGACTGCGCTGTTCTTATAGCTATTTTCTAGCTCATTTTAAAACACATAATTTAAATGAAGTCTAATATGGTCAAAATGGTCCTTTCTATTTTTTACACTGTTATAACTTTAAATATTCTACTATTATTGTATTTATTATAATAGTGATATTAAACTACTTACGTAAAAACAATTCAATGTAGCTCTCTCTTTACAAAATGTCCCCATTTTGTTTAAATATTGTATTATGTTAATTTTGCCAACTGAATGACATTTTACATACATTTGTAAGGTCTGTGAAAATTACTTTCTTACTGGCAAGACCTTGACCCAGAAGGGTCAGTATAATCGCCCCCTTCAAAATGTTTGCTTAATCCGATCTGTCGGACTTCCCAGTCGATTTGTCAGCGGTTTTTTCCGTCGCTTGGCTCACCTCTGATTTGATCGCAAGTCGCTCGTGTGTGGGAGCGCTCGTTCTTGGGGGCTGCGAGTGTCATTAGCGTAGTTGCAGCAGTAGGAGCAGCAGCAGCAACAGCTGAGATCACCGCGGAGCACTCTCGCTCATCCGCTCCGTTGGCTTGTCGTCTCTGCGGACCGACCGATTGGATCGCTCGCAGAACGGAGGCTGATGTTATATTCAGCGGCCGAAGATTTACAGTAACAACACGGACCTTAACAGCATCGCGTGCACCGCTAGTCGCTCGGATATACGACGGTTTTCCGTTTTCGGACTCGCATTTTCTGATCTGTGGATTCTGCCGTTCTGTTTGCTGTTAATTTTAGACTCGTCAAGCGGAAGCTTGCCAGAGTTTTCCAAAATATCCCGCTGCCGCGAGTGTTTTCCCCCGTTTGTTAATATTTCGCGCATTTCGCCAAAAAAATGTCGTGACGCGAAAATTTCGATTAACCTCTAGTCGGTTTCGGTTTCGGTTCGGCTTTGTTAATTAATTAATGACGGAATCTCTCGGTGTCGCCGTTGTTGTCAGCACGCGCCCTCCGGGCCCAAATGCAATTAAATCATTAATAAAGGCAGACAAATATCAAACTATATGTACGTCATGCACTATACACCCCACCAACCACACACACACATACGCACACACTGGGTCGTAAAGTGTATGTAAAGTGCATTGGGCGAGTGTGCGTGCACGTGTGTCTGTGAGCGGCAACTACTTCGAAATTTATTTTCGAATAAATAGTACAAAGTTGAAGAAGCAGCAGCCGCAGTCGCAACGCAGCTCCCGGTTTCATCTCGTCCCCATCCCCATTCCCATATCTATCCCAGTGGAACCCCACGTAAAAACGGCGAAATAGTACAACCGACAGCTGCGCCCAAGACAATAGCAGAGCTAAATGCATTGGCAAACGACTTTTCTTTTTGGCTATCTATGAACTTTGTTTTGCACAATGCTGAAATTTAAAAAAACCATTTAACAGAGACTAAAATTGAAAACAAAAATGATTATCAAAGTTTTTACAAAAGATACTGACTCAATATAAGTACATGTGTAGGTCAGTTTCGTTCGTCAATGCAATGCATGGTCACCGTCAACAAAATATCTTTGATAACGCTAATTTATAAATGAGGCATTTTGTTAATTTATAAAGTAAGATGAGACTAAAATGCCTTTCTAGTAATCTCAGATTTAAGTACTAATTGAAAATATTTATTTATTTATATAACTAAAATCAAGTTAAATTTAAGTAACTGCAAACAAACAGGAATGATAACTTCTATGAGATCACTTAGTGCTACAATTTTGGCCGCTCTTGTCTATTTCTTACGCATGCACAGTGGGTTCCCGTTTATCTTTGACCCGTCAAAAAGATTCAATTAATTCAATTGATTAATTGATTGTTTTTGCACAAACATAACCAAATGGAATGTCGAGATCATTCAACGTGACACTATAATTGTTCACGCTTTTGGCGCCAAAGGTGTGGGCCATTAATTAAGCCCCTGATATGTTAATTGCTCCTGGCAGTTGAATGTCTATTTTTTCTGGTTTTCAATGGCTCCGCAACCACTGTGCCCGCCGTGTACGCGTCTTACGTATCTGCTCGATATTCCTATGCCGATGCGATGCCTAGTCTGAATCCGTATCCGTATATTTTCGTGTGGTGCGTCTGTGTTTCGAATGTTTCGTATTCGGCGTCTGAAATAAACGAAATAGGAAATTTTGGTATTTTCCTTTATATAAATAGATTTTGCTATACGCAGTCTACGTAGAAAATGTTGAAAACGCTGAAAATGTGAAAAGTGAATGAAACGCATGTGAATCTCGCAGTGCCAAACGACGCAACAAAGCCGGGAAAATTCAATAAAACCCAATTAAGATTTCAATAAATTATTTAAATGAAAATGTGAGCAGTGAACATGTGAATACCCAAACAGCGAAAAAGAAGAATACACATTTTCCGAGATACTGAATCAAAATGCAAGCCAATTCGAGCACCACCACCACAACAACGACCACCAAGACCAAGAAGCTCAGCAGCGGCACGGGGACCAACATGATCAGTTCGGTGGCGGTCACGAGTGCCATCAAAACCACCACCACGACTCGTAAGCCAGCGGGATCTGGAGTCAGTCCCAAGACGTCCAAGGCACAAGGAGCGTCGAACAGCACTTCAGCCACCAGCGATTCAAATGCGGAAATAGCCGAGTTGACCAAGAAGATCAACGACCATGCCGACGCCATCTACCACACGTGGAAAAGCCAGGGCATTCCGCCCCCAGAACTCCTACAGATGTACACAAACGCCGCAGCCTCCGGCGACCTTTCGGATGTGGCCTCGCCCACCGCCGATGCCGAGGGTCTCCAGAAGATGGTCACCAGCTTCGTCAACAAGGACAAGGAGCAGCGCGGCAAGACCAACAGCCTAAAGAAGTCCGACATCACAGCCAATGGCAAGGTGAAAAAGGCAGTGGTCTCCAGCTTCAGTCCGGTGCCTGATCAAGCACTGCAATCGCCCAAAAAAGTGGCCGCCGTTTCCGTCAGCAAGACCCTGCCCGATGTCAATCTCAACTACGACATCAGCCTGGATCTGGACGTAAACAACCTCTCCTCGCAGCAAACCCAGAATCTCCTGAAGATCAGCGAGCTCATCCAGCAGCAGAAGGACGCCCCAGCTACAGTGGGCAAAAAGCGGCAGAACAGCAAGGCCAACAGCAGCACCAGCAACAACCACATCGGCAACTCTGCCAGCACCAACAAGTTAACAGCCTCAGAGCAACCCACCAAAAAACAGAGCAAGGCCAGCAGCGGCGGGAGCGGTGGAAGCAGCAGGATCGGATCGGCTGCTGTTAGTCTAGATGTCGTCGATGGGCCATCGGCTGCGAGAATGGCCAACAGCACGGCAGTGAGTGATAAGGGCGCCGAGCCAGTGGCCACCACCAGTCGCAAGTCGAGCAAAACCAAAGAAACAAAAGAAACTAGCGCCGATTCGAAGCCGGCAACCAAAGAAAAGCCCACAGGGGTAGCCACAGTAGCCAACGCACGCAAATCAACAAGTCGCATCGCCACTGATAACGCCGGCAACATAGCGGCAGCGACAACGGCAACATCGGCAACATCGGCAGCATCGGCAACATCAGCAACATCGATGGATGCAGCGCCAGCGACAGCGGCCAGCACAACGATGCCAACGTTGAATAAAGTCAAACCGACCAGCGGGGCGCGGGCGGCCCTCACCAATGGCCAGGACAAAAGTAATACCATCGACTTTAATCCCATATAGTGCGATAGCTATCCATCCAGATATCGGTCTCTACTTCCAGTGAATCTCCTCACCCGCGGCTCCGTGGCCGAGCGCGTGCTTATGTTCGAGAAGTGTCCGGATGTTCGGCACGCCTTCCTGAACATCAAACGACCCCAGACGGACCCTCCGCCCAAGAGTCTCTTGAAGGTGAGTTATGAAAACCTGTGCAGAAATCTTCATTTTCTGCGGCCGAGTGTAGTGTGCTCGTGGTGTTATCTAATAGCTGAAAATGCCAGAAGACAATGTGCAAAAAACCGAACCAATTGCAATCGCCCATTTGTTTTCGTTCGACTTTTTGTGGGCTGCTCTTATCGGTGCGAGCGCACTGCATCATTGATTGATTTAAGGTTACCCCAAGACGCCATGCGAGAAACGCTTGCCAAGTGGCTGGCGAAGATCGGCGTATCGGCCATAGAAGCGCCGAGTGAAAGAGGTTCCTCTGACCTAGAGGGGTTTCATTTCGCAAGCAATATGGCTATCCAATACTATCAACCGAAAACATATATATTAGCCAGAGACTTAAACAGCTCACATTGTTTCATTAATTGTTTGTTGTTTCTATTGTACCAATTTGTATACAAGAATAGCAAATATTTGTTAACTTACGGTCTTAAAATGTAATATTTAATTATTATTTGCCTCATTGTATACAAAACTTCCAAGACCGATTGATTAAATATTTTGGATCATATAATAAAGAGTTAGAACTTTAGGGACGTATAAAACTCAAAGTTGTAGCATTATAAAAGCAAGCAAGTTTTGGCGAAATCCTTAGTCTGCGTTTTAAAGCGACTTCTTTTAATGTACATAAAGTTAGCTCATACGTCCAAGAACCTGTTGACTACTCATCTGCTCAGCAGAGTTTGTTGGGAATCATAGTGGTCTCGCATGCCCACATCGAGTGCTCCCAGTGTTGTGTGCATATTTTCGTATATAAACAATCAAATCAAGCATTTGCGATCAGCACAATCGTGCATAAGCAAAGCAACAAAAATAAACTAAATAACAACCAAACCGAATTCAACACAACCCCAGCACACGATCATCATCACTTTTGAGCACTTCGAAATGCAATTCGCTTTGCTTTTTTCAGGCTTTGGTGCGAATTGTTGCTTTGGTCGGGGGTTTTTGTTTCAGAATTGTTTAATTGCTTAATTACATGTGCGGGCGGGCGCGGCATATTTGGTTTTTTTATGAATGGCTTACCAAACCGAAAATCTCTCCAGCTTAATTGAACTTTGCTTTACTACGAGTGTCTGAGAAATTCCCCACTTCTTGCCAAGCGTCTGATCAAAGCAAACAAATCGGCTAAAAATAGCTATAATCCTGAGAAAAAAACAAATTTTTTGCAATTTTGTTTTAAGCAGGGGGCAGACACAAGAATCGATCTGCTAGTGCTTTTTGGTCTTTGTCTATAAATTGGGCAACAGTGCGTATGCGTAATATTTGACTATAAACTATGTGTAGCCGGGCGTATACGTAATGTGCGCACATGCCAATGAATTGTTTTCCCTTCCATAGGGGCTCTTCGACGTGGTCGAGTGAGGAGATTAATATTTATGTCTCCGTTGACAGTTTTAAAATCATGAATGGCCTGGCCATGAATTATAATAGATTAAAAGTTCTCACAAGAATAAAAACCAAATAGAGTGATTTTATGTTAAAGGGAAAAACAGGAAAAACGTTAATAAAAGAATTTAGATTTAGTGGACTGAATTTACAAGTTAAATCTGTTTAAATCGGCATAGCTCAACAAATTGTTGATGTTTTTTTTTTAACTTAAATTAACTTAATCTTTTAAATTTATAGCAAGCGATCTTTTGCCTCCTCTTTTTCGAAACCATTAAAATCCCACGTAGCAAATATGTTTCCATTATTTACCAAATAGCTGCGAGGTAATTTAAACAAAAAGTATTTACTCTTGCGCCTACACTCACCAATTAGACAAAAATTTTTTGATGTTTATTTGAATGGCAAACATTTAATAATAAATTCAAAGGTAAAGGGCGAATGTACGTCGATATGGACGTGGCAGTCTGTGGCTTTTAGGGCGAGAGTGGGAAAACAAATTTCCGCAAAAACGTAAACAAAGCCAAAAATTCAAGAATAAATTGCACATTTTATTGAGTGGCGCTTTGGCAGCCACAACAAGGGAATGTAAACAATTAGTGAGTGAAATTCATTTTCGCATTCATATTCGTCGACAGGTCAAGCTACATGCCACACCGCCCCCGCCGCCCCAAGAGCAGAATCTGCTGCAGAAGGAGATCCGCTCCACAAAGAGCGTCTACATACCCAGGTGAGCGGATCCATTGATGTGGTTTCTAAGGTGTGCATTACCTATCTATCATCCGCCAGATTCTACTTTCCACACGGCAAGCCTCAGCCCAACATCGCCATGGAGCGCGTGGTGCGCGGCATCCTCTCCGCCTTCGACAGCTTTCCCAACAACCAGGTGACCAAGGACGAGCTGCCGCGCATCCTCAAGATCTGTGGCCTGCCCTTCTACTGGCGCATGCCGGTGATGGTCTTCTGCCAGTCGGCCAGCTCGGGTCTCGTCGAGCGTCAGAGGTTCGTCGAGTTCTGGAAACAGTAAGTACCTCCTAGATCCTGAAATATCCTTACAATGTACCTGTTCAGATATTGCCAATGTGATGAATAAACAGCACAAGATATCCTGACATATTATACGCTTCTGTATTCAAATTGTAAAAATCGTTTGGGTTGATTTCAGATTTTAATTTGATTCTTGCAATATTTTACCTCGATATTACCACTCAAAATAAATAAAAGATACCAATTCAACCGTAGGCGTTGGAATGTGCGTTCGCTAACACATTTTATAAGGCAGATGTAATATTACACAGAAATAAGATTTGACTCAGGAATTTTATGATTTATTTTTATTTTCGTGTTTAAATGGAAAGAAGAAAAAGAAAAAAAAGTGAATCATCTTATTATTATTATTTATTAGATCGTCTAGAAAACAATACTCGTTCTGGACGAAGAAAGTACTAAACTCCACTCACTCATATGTTTGTATTGTATTGTGTAAATCTTTATAGGCTCAAATATTTTTGTATTTATTATTTTATTTATTTTAATTTTACTTGCAGAATGAATGTTTATTGCCATGAGGCGGCCTCGAGATTCGTGTACATTCTGTCGCGTGGTCAGAGATTCCGTTCATACATCGTGCCCGAGGACCTGGTGCCCATGGTGCAGGATGTGGTGGACACACACCCCGGCTTGGCCTTTCTCAAGGAAGCCACGGAGTTCCATTCCAGATACGTGCACACAGTCATCGCGCGCATTTTCTATTCAGTAAACCGCAGTTGGAGCGGCAAGATCACAATAGCCGAACTAAAACGGTCCGATCTGCTGGAGGTGAGAAAAGTATATCAGTGATCTATCTAAAATATAATTATATTAAAACTTGATAAAACAGATGATCAGTCTGCTCGAGGAAGAAGAGGACATCAATCAGATAATGGCCTTTTTCAGCTACGAGCACTTCTACGTGATTTACTGCAAGTTTTGGGAACTGGACAAGGACCACGACCTGCTGATCAACCAGGAGGACCTGGCCAAGCACAGTGATCATGCCCTGTCATCGCGCATCGTGGAGCGCATCTTCTCGGGATGTGTAACGCGCAGCGATAACAAAAAGGCGCCGGAAGATGAGGCCAAGATGTCCTACACGGACTTTGTGTGGTTCATCCTCTCGGAGGAGGACAAACGGACGCCGACGGCAATCGAGTATTGGTTTAGATGTATGGACGTTGACGGAGATGGAGTGCTGTCCATGTACGAACTGGAATACTTCTACGAGGAGCAGCAGCAAAGAATGGAGGGAATCGGCATTGAGTGCCTGCCTTTCGAAGACTGCCTGTGCCAGGTGAGGATCAGATATTTTATTCCAATTTGAAGAAATTATCAATTTTGTTTATATTAGATGCTAGATATGATCAAGCCCGCAAATCGGGACTGTATCACCCTGGGCGATTTGAAACGCTGCAAAATGACGCACGTCTTTTTCGACACTTTCTTCAATCTGGAGAAGTATCTGGATCACGAACAACGAGATCCGTTTGCCTCTCAGCGAGATGAATATGTAAGTGGTTCTAGCAACAATTGGTGAAGCCCTTCTCAAACTGTTATCTATTTCGCAGACCTCCGATTGGGATCGCTTTGCGGCACAGGAATACGAACTGCTCATTTCCGAGGAAAACGATTAAGGGTCGCCAAAAGATATTTATTAACTTACAAATTTTTATACAAATTTATACACTACGAGATGAAAAGAAAACGTAAAAACAAACAAGAAGGAACTACTATTAGTCCACTATGTGCAATAAATTCAAATTATTTATTATGAGTTCTGCAGACTTAGTTGAATTTGAATGACGAATAAAATAAAATGAACGAAAACTGAAAATTGATATCTACGTTGTTTACCAACGTTACGTTGTGAATGGAAAACCCCTTGACGCATTTCTCCAAAAGTTAGCTTTCAGCTTTTTATTTTGAAAAGTCAGAGGAATTCAATTTTTTCATTTTTTTATTTATTTTTTGTTTTAGAAATGTATTTTTCAACTTAAATTAGTTAAAAGTAGAACGTGCTTCTCGTTTGTCATAATTACAACGCTACAAGAACTCATTTAGAAACTCAATTAAGACTATGCAAAAATTTGCCTAGATATATGTTTACGTTTGTATATATAATTGGTATATGCAAGAGAGGATCCTAGCGCCAATTGACCACATCATTGCCAACATTGCAGATTTCCGATCTTTGTGTAATATAATGTTTAAAAAACTGTGGCTCTTATTCATGAATCACTTTTGGATTTGTTATTCCACTTACAATTGCTTCGGGCTCAAAAGCTTGCGCTGCTTGTCGTTAATGAATCACAGATGCATATGGGATTGAGGAAATATTCTTTATGATTGTATGCGAAAGCATTCATACACTCCTCAGCGGGTCATATTTTACAGAGTGATGGGTTCGAGGAAGGGATCTACGATGAACCAATCAATTTACCATTCAAACCAGACTAAAAAATATACATGTTAAAGTAGGAAAAATGAAAGTATCATAAGGGTTCAACATTAAATTGTGTTTATGAGAAAAATTAGCGCTGACGATTCGAAATTAAGCAGCTGGACAAGCTTAATAAGCTGTATAGGGAATATAAGATAAAAGAGTTTACAGAGAAGAAGCTATTCGGAAAGCGTTGCGAATTAAAAGGTTTCTCTTTGTTCAAGTGTGGTCTCAATTTCGGTTTTGGTTGGCTTTGAATGTGGATCTGTCTGATTACTGTTTTAGTCGTACTTTCTCACTATTCTCAAAGTTCTTATCATTATCGGTTGTGGTATCGGAATCCGTCGCAACCGTCCCAGATGCCGGGGCGTCTGCATCACGACTGTACTCGGGGGTGGAGCTGCCCTTGACATAATCGGCGGTTATGTGAACACCTCGAATATCTGAACCAGGCACTATGAACATGGGATCCAGCAGCAGTTGTTCCTGAAAAGGATGATAAACATATTTATGGTTTATCTCTTATTTGTTTCACAAATTCAATGTTTTACCATTATGGAGCGCAGTCCACGAGCTCCCGTGTGCCTTTCCATTGCCAGCTGGGCTATCGACTTTACAGCATCCTCGGTGAACGTAAGATCTACCTCATCAAGACCCAGGAGTGCCTTATATTGCGGCACTAGAGCGTTTCGCGGTTCGGTAAGAATACGCACAAGCATGCTAACGTTCAAACTGTGGAAGGGAACGATAACCGGGAAACGTCCAACGAATTCCTGCAAAACAAATTGGGTTTTAAAATAATCCAAGATTGTTTTATGACTACATAGTAACTACTCCTGATACTTACCGGTATCATGCCGAACTCAACGAGATCACGAGCCTGCACTTTGGTCAGGCATTTATCACGCTCCTCCTGGTCGTTGTCCATTGGACTGGCGGCTGATTGAGCTGCACGACGGCCAGATCCGCTGGTCGAAGGCATGCCGAAACCCAAATACTAAAAAGTATAAGAGGCAATCCGTAAGTAAACGCTGAGTGAATAAAACTAACTTACCTTTTCGTTGAGACGACGTGCGATAAGCCTGTCCAGTCCTGTGTAGGCACCAGAGGCCACGAAAAGGATATTTGTGGTGTCCACCTGGACTGTTTCGCCACGCAGCTTGCGCGGGGAGTTCCGCTCCGGCACGTTGACCACTGTGCCTTCGAGCATTTTTAGCATGCCCTGCTGCACGCCCTCGCCTCCAACGTCACGAAGCTGGTGAATTCCGGGGACGGCACCGATTTTGTCCACCTCGTCGAGGAAAACAATGCCCGTCTGTGCGCGCTCTACATTGTAGTTGGCATCTTGCAGCAGCTTTGAAATAACGCTCTCGATGTCCTCACCCACATAGCCCGCCTGTGTCAACGTCGTGCAGTCGCAAATGGCGAAGGGCACATCCAGGCACTTGGCTATGGTCTGGGCGATCAGCGTCTTACCGGATCCCGTGGGACCCAACATGATTATGTTACTCTTCTCCAGTTTGACATCGCCGGACTGGCGGTCAAGTATTTCTGATCCGGATCGATGGTCGCCACCTCCACGCGCATTGCTGGATGATGCACCCGTTAGTCCTGCTCCAAGTCCAGGTCCTCCCATTCCCCCGCCCATGCCCATCTGAGACGGCGACTTTGGAGGCAGTTCGTTGCCCGGGGAGCTGTTCAGAGTGTGTCCTATACCGGTAATGTGTAGCAGGTCGGGCCGAGGAATACCATCTAGGCCGCCCCCGGATCCACTGGCACCAGCTCCCTGGTTTTGCAGTTGCGGCAGATTGTGGTGGATGCGCTTGTAGTGGTTGTAGACGGCCACCGCCAGCACCTTTTTGGCAAAGTCCTGACCCACAACGTGCTTGTCCAGGTACTCCATTATCTTTTGTGGTGGAGGTGGCGGCTTGCGCTGGTTCTTGGGTTCGTCCTTGGTGCGCTGCTTGGTCTCCACTTCCGAGAGCACAACGAAGAAGTAGTTGCACTTGGCGCACTTAACGAACCGCGTCGAGCTGACAAAAGTCTCAACCTGGGTGCAGGCGCTGCCGCACTTTGGGCACGAGAGGAACTTGTCACTGCCGCCGCCTGGCGGATCGGCGCCACTAGTCGAACTGGCTCCAGAACCAGCCGCACTGCCGGGGCTCTTCGCTCCACTACCTCCTGACGCACTGGCTCCCCCTTCGCTGCCGCTACCACTGTCGCTGGAGTCCCCTGGCGTTCTGGAAGTGGCGTTGGTTACATCAATATATGCTGGTATTGCCATCGCGGGCTCCAATCTCATCAGTCGATTCCTCGCGCAGTTCCGTGTTGCTAGGTGGAAGCGTCTTACGCCGCAGTTGCTGTCATCCGCAGATCCTGCGCTTAGGATAACACATCTTGCCGAGCGCTGTGATTGACCAGCCCCGCTTCCTGGAAATAAAGAATATGTATCAATATAGATAACTGTGCTATAAAGGGTTTCTTTAAAAAGTCGAGTTTATAAATTGCGTACAATTTGGTAGTCATCTAAGGTTTGTTGTCACTGTGCATGGATCCGAAAGATTTAAATTGCGTCTCGTGCACAAAGCAGAAAAATGGAAGCATCGACCCCATGTGCGGGGTTAATGCTTTCCAAAGCACAGGCAATTGATAACAACAAAGGTAATCCGGGGAACAGAGTCTTTAGATTGGCCCACAAAAACTAACTAACAAGTGGAGGCCAAGGGCAATTAGCATCTTCCAATATCGCAGATGACTCGCACCTTTTTCGCATTAGTGCCATTCGAACAGGGCACTGATAATGGCTAATCTCGGAATTCACAGGTGCTGTAAATTAGACAACAGAAAACAATCTCTGCTGGTTTCTTTCAGTGAAATTTGTGAGGTAAACTTCCGGCTCTCGCTTTCCTAACCTGCAGGCCAGCAAATATAATAACCAACAGTTGGCCATTAAATATGTGTAAAAAATTGCTCCACTGCAGACATGTAATGATAAAACAAAACATTATTGCGTCAGAGCGGCAAGCAGTAGTTGCGCTACCTGGCCATTCGGGCCTTATAAAACAATTCAAGTTCAGTTGGTCCAAGAGCCACGCTTGTCTGATTGGAAACGTCGAGGGGGTGGCCTCCAATCAGATGCGTGTGGCTTGTGAATGTAAATTCAGTTGGGCGAAACCCCTATTCAGCGACGCCACTGTGGCATGTTGACCGCGAGCAGCTTTTTGGTATCAAAAGAAGACGACCTTCACTCAGTGTTTTGGTTGCTTGACACTAGACAAGAAAAGTTTAGCAAGCAGAGCAGCTAGAAAATTCTGATAAGCCAAATGGCGGGGGGAGGGTTGGGATTCCGATTCGGATTGGTAAACTGCAGGCTGTTTTTTAGTTGCCATTGCCAGTTGTTGTTGATTCACGGCTAATGACGCAGTTACGTATGCGATTGGCAGCACAGCAACAACAATACGGGGCAGCACTTACCCTTTGCCCACACACTGTATTTGGGGCCCAGCAGGATAATCCGCCGCACCATGCTCATGGTGGCTGCTGCCCGCCGCCTCTGCGCCTTCTACCTCTGTTCCTTCTACCGCTTTCTCCGCGCCCGCTGCAGTTGCTCCTGGACTCGGATTCCCCTGCGCCCCTGCTTTGCTACGATACTCAGCTGGCCGCCGCTTCTTCTTCTTGCTCTGCTGATCTGCAAAGTTGATCTGGAAGTTGTTATGACTCCTGCTGGGGATGGCTCGTATTTCAGGGATTCCTTTTTGTATCCACTTGTTGGTTTTCCGTCGCTCTCCAAAATGCGTCGCAATTTGGATTATTTTCCGCCTGCCTTGCTTTATTTTCGGAGGAAAATGGGGGGAATAGATTGCGCTCAGCACGTAATTTTTGTGGCTGTGTGCGTGCGTGTGATTCTCGTTGTTTTGCTTGCCACACTCGCTATGCTTCTTCTTGCTTATTCGGTGGTTATACGGTATTAAAAGATCCGCTAATTTGTAGGGTCTCCACCATTATCTGATCCAATTTTTGTCTCTTGTAAGTAAGTACTCGGAAAATCCGGAAAAATCGAAGCAATCCAAGTAAACGATTACGATAGCAATCGATTGTTACTATCGGCCTCAGCTGTTCGCCGCTCTTCTTCTTCTCAATCTTCGGTGAGGCCGCGCAACGCACAGTGGAACACAAAGTGACATAAAGTGGACAAAAACGAGGAGCCAAAAACTGTGGCTTTGAAACTGGGAATTTTGTTGTCTGCTGGAATTTTGACTGTGTCGAGGCCGGAAAAGTAAATTTTTAACACGAAAATGTAAGAACGAGAATTTCGGAAAGATAACTCTGTTTTCTAAAGCATTCTGAGTTGAATTTCAACGTGGCATACATTTACACTACTTTACACTTAAGGCTAGATCATAGTTAATAGCCGGGTATGATGCGACCCTTCTTGCTGGCCGTCTTTAGTTTCCGGTTCTTCTTGTCCTTGCTGCGCTTATCCAGGTTCTCCTGTCGCTTTTTCTGCCGCTTCTCCTTGTCGTGCTCAACCTTCTGTTTGCGTTCCGTCCACTTGGTCTTAGACTTCTTCTTCTCCACGCGCCGCTTTTTAATGGCCTTTTGCAGGAGCTTGGTGTCGTCCTTGACCTTCTTGCCCTCGACCTTGTCGAAGGCGTTGCGCCAGGCGATGTCCGTCTGAATCTCCGCCGCCTTATTCGTTTCGCCCTGTTCGCGCAGCTCGCTTAGGTGCTTCTTGGTGTCGCGCAACTTCTTCAGAATCTCCTTGGGGTTTTGGTGTGACTTCTTGGCTTTGCCTCCTGGATTGGCGGCAAAGTCCACCTTGGAGTAGACGATCTTGGCCTCCTGGTTGTACACCGGCTGCACTTTAACCGGCTGAATATGTTCCTTGCTGTCCTCTGTCTCCTGTTCGGCCTTCACCAAGCCGTTCTTCAGCTTCTGGTGCTTGACGTTCTCGTTCTTGAGGTTTTTGGCAGAGGAGAGGAGCAGTTTCTGAACGCCCTTGCTGCGCTTCAGCTTTTTGGACTCGCGCCGTTTCTGCTGGCGCTCCGTGGTGGGACCCTTCTTTTGACGGAGCTTGTTCTTGATGGAGGCAATGCGCGCCTCCACATCCTCGTCGTCTGAGTCTTGTTTTTTCAATTTTCCCTGGTTTCTCTTTTTCTTGTTGCCCGATTCCTCCGTGTCCGACAGCAGGTACTCTTCGTAGGTCTCTTCATCTGTAGGAAAATCGATAAATTTAACGAATAAATGCTTTTTATAAATGGTTTTACCTTCTTGTTTGGAGTAGGGCACTTTGTGAGTGGTCAGTAGTTCCAAGACACGCTGATGGAACTTCTTGGTAATCGTGAGCAGGTCCTCCTTCTTGGGCTTCTGCTCCTTGTTGTGCGCGATTTCGTACTCTTCCCGGAGGCATTTCACGATCTCCGCCTGGGTCATTTTCGGTATAAAATAATAATAAAAATATTATTTACGCACGCACACGTGCAGAAAAGCAAGGCGGTTGGATGCAGTGTGACCCCAAAGAATGTGGTTAAAATGTTTTCACTAGGGCAATGTCTGGCAACACTGCAAGGTATGAAGGGTGGTCTCTTACTCAAAGAAATAAAGCATTGATTTCAGATCTAATGAATATTGAGAAGGCATAGGAGTTAGGTAACCGCAGTTCCATTTTATAAATCTCGCTTAAAACCGTAGAAATCTCTATAAGCAGTCATCAAACAGTGTGACCAAATACACACTTTTGAAAAATGCGTTCTCCAGCCTTTTGTCATTTCTTAGCGCTCCCCCTACGGTCACATCCGTCTCACTTTTCCGTAAAACATCGTTGAAGAATGACTAATTTGCCAGTTTTAAGTATTTACTCAATGCCTAGCTAATTGCACATCGCAAACAAACACACAGAAGTTCAGTTTAAGTTGGAGACGCGAGCGGCACCAGCGAATCAGCCAAGATGAAGAGGCAGTTTGCGAAAATCAAAATAGCAGCCGAAAATCTGTCAAGGTAAGTTCAAAGGCCAGTCAGTCGGATGTCTGTGGGTGTGTGTAAATGCGCTCCAGGTGGACAGACAGGTGTGTTGCCTCATCACGAAAGCAGCAGCAGCAGCAACAACAACAGCAATAACGATAACAGACAGGCGACCACAGAGCAACTGCATCAATAACAAAGCGCAATGACAGCAATAATAACAACAACAACCACAACAGTGGACTACTGATGATGACCTAACCCGTGTCAAAACCTCCTTTCGCACCCGCAGATCGAGCAAGTCGGACAGCAAGGACTCCGAGCTCGAGGCGATCGAGCGGCAGGTGGACAGGTACCGGGACACCATCGAGAAGATCGTCCGCAAGCTGCCGGCTCTGAGCGGCGGAGGCGGAAGTGGCAGCGGGAGCAGCGAGGAACAGGACAAGCGGACCAAGAAGAACAGCCACTACAAAATCGCCCAGGCCCTGGACGAGTCCGCCAAGGAACTGCCCAAGGAAATGCCGCTGCAGAAGGTCCTCTCCAATTGCGGTTAGTTATCGGGCAAGCGGGATTTCAATGTGGGAGTCAGGGGCGTATGCGGGCATTTCTTAGAGGGGGATGTAATAAGCCATTTCTTCATTAAGTGATTATATATTGCAGTCAAACTGTTCGTCTTGCTTCAGTTACCTACCTAGCTAATCATAGTTTGTTAGCAACATCTATTTGCTTATTTTGACAGTCTTAAAATAGTTACCATTCCTACGGCCCTGTTGGCAGTCATGTTGTCGCTGCTGATAAGGCGCACAGTGGTTGTCGTTCGTTACAAATCCGATAATCGCCGCCAGACATGCACAATGGCACACGAATACGGGTACGGGTACGGGTTCGCAGGGGACTTGGAGAACACTCGCGGATGACTGTGTCACGGGCTTCGGTTTGTCTGTGTGTATTGGAGGCCTCGCCTTGTCGCTTGGCCTTGTGGCATTTACATTTCTCAACTGCAAACGGCAACATCAACATCGACGGCGTTTTTTAATCATTATTATAATTTTTATTATGACTTTTTCGCTGCTTTCTTTCGCAGCCCGTTCGTCGTATGCCCGCAGCATTGGTATTGGTTATTATTTGCGGTTTCGGCATTGTCTATTTATACACCTTTTTGTTTTGCCAGCCAAGTTAGCCCGCCCCCATTGGCGCCCGCTTTTATTGCCCAGCTTCTATACAATTCACTGTCCGATTTACTGTGCATTTCATTTAAATTTGTTACACATCGCGCGCGAAGTGGCATAACAAAGCCCGGTAAACGGCGATAATTATGCTAGCTCGGTTAGTTCACTATCTAGCTGGTTAATAAAATTAAAAGTCTGGGCCAAATTCATACATCATCGTATCGTCATGATCTCTTCTTCGCTGCTCATTTATTTCGTGGGCGCTCCCCCTATGCCGCATTACTCATTCCGAGTGTTATTTTTATTTGGCTGTATTGTTTCCATTCGCTGTTTCCCCCTTTCAGGCACTTTGCATTCCACATACTCGGAGATGCGTGTGCGTCAATTGCAATTGCCGTTTCTGCCACAGTTGCAACCTCGCAGCGGTTCAAGAGCATCTCGGTGGTTGTGTAACGGCCAGGGATCTGGAGAGCCCCACGTCCCCCCGGGTTTTGTTCCCCACGTTCCTGATTAGACACGAACGTTTCCACATGCAACTATCGCAGCCACAGTGAACGTGTGTCCGTGTGTTAAGTAGGAGCTCCAATTGAACGTTCAGGAAATCATAATTGGGTCAAGCTGGGGAAATCGATCGCCAAACGATGCAAACTTGCTAAAAACGGTTTTTTTCGATCGGGCTAGAAAGCATAAAGCATTGTCACAGTTTCCCATACAAATTTTCGGTGAATTAAATCCTGTTTCTTTGCAAATGTTTCGAAAGTACATATTATAAAATCAAACTCGATTTCAAGTTGACTTTAAGTAAAGATGGTTATATATCGGTTATATTCATTGTGTAACTCCAAGCTATAGCTTCTTTAACTCGAAAATTTGGGAGACGTAGACTCCCCATCATATTTGAGAAAAGTTGTTGTAAGTCATATTTACGACTTAATTTCTTTGGTAAATAATATATCAATGTTTAATTGCGAGCACAGCCACTTAAATGTTAGGCAACCACTTGAATGCTCGGGAGAAGCTACAACTCCAGACCCACGAAAACCAAAATTAGCGCACCAAAATGAGCTTTTTGTCGCCAGTGTTATGTCGGTAATTGCGGTGAAATATCATCGCACTTTAACCCACTGTGCGCCCTTTGCAACTTTTATTGTTAGCCACGATGCGCTTCAATTCAATTTATTCAGCAAGGGGAGCCAGAAGCGAACGTACCTCGAATGTTATACTCCAGTGCCGACGTCGTCTTCGCTTTTGACTCCGACTCCCTCATTCTCCGCCACCGCTTCCGCCTGCGCCTGTGCTTGTGCCTTCTGTGGTGCGACCTTTTTGCCTCTACTTTGCCTCCATGGCGGGTTCAGCTGCTGAGGCTCGAGTCTCGGGGCACTCAACACAATTATCACAATTTTGCTTACTCAGCTCGTCAACCTATTCGCCGGGCACCTCCCCCTCGGATTGCCCCAATCTCGCCCCGCATCTAAGCGGAGCTGCTCCAGCAACTGGAAACCGGCACGCCAACATCTTTGCAGCTACCGCTTGGCGATAAGGTCTTAAATAAGCAGTGACTTCCTCACTTGCGGGTGGAATGAAATGGAATGCAAGAGGCTGCGCGATACACACAGCAAACTATCTCAATGTACTTGCGATTCACTTCATGATTGATAATGTTAGCAAAACACTGAGTGTTATAATTTCCATTCCTTTGAAAAGATAGATTCGCTTTACATAGCTTTATAAATTCATAATTTAGTTTGGCTCTGGTACTAATTTTGGTTAATGTTTAAGATTCTAAGGATCACGAAATTAAAAATTAGTTTTGCAATGATAAAGAAACTAATATTGCCACTTGATGTGTATATAAATAAGAGGGACATATTATCTTTAGTATGCTTCTAATATTCCCGACATTTATTGAGTGGCAGATAGGTGAGGGCTATGGAGCTCCAGAGCCGATACTCATGTCAGTGTGTGTGTTTCCCCATTGCAGGCGAGCTGGAGAAGACGATGGCCGAGTGCATTATCGAGAGCGAACTGGAGACGGAGACCAAGGTGGTGAGGCGGCTGAAGAACATCTTGGACAAGGAGATCCAGGAGATCTCCACGCTCAAGCGCAACGTGTCGCGCACTCTGCAGGAGTACACCTCGCTGAAGCGCAGTCATGAGGTGAGTGGCGATCATAAAACTAGCGCGGATTCGGCGTTACGTGTATGCTCGGTGAATCGGTAAATCGGTGAACAGGCCAGAGAGAGTGAATAATGTTGGATTTCCGTTTTCGCCAAACTGTGCACGATGACAATGGGATATTGTTAAATTAATTAAGAAATCTGCTCGGTGGAAGTGATGGGCAGCCAAAAGTTACCTCAGCCGGTCAAGTAATTCGTTTTTCCCCAACGCAATCCAATCGCGAGGTTGTCTCTGATTGACGAAGAATAACAACGATTGTCGGTCGTTGGGGTAGACTGTATCCCTCTTGGCCAAAGTGCACCGTGGTTTGATTTCTTGTGTGTCACACCAGTTCAAGTTTGATTAGAAGTAAACAAAGTAAGAAAGTAAGAATTCCCAGAATGAAAGCAGCCGAAAGATAGTCCCGTCCCAGAATGAAATGCCATAAAGCTACCAATCAAAGCTGAGCCTTCGCTTTTCAATCAATGCACAACCACTGTACTGAGGCGGATGCGAAGAAGCGCCGGCCAAAGAAGCAATCAATTTTTAATTTCCATTTATTATTATTACCATTGTTGTTGGTCTTTCTTTCATACTGGCTTTATCTCACGCCAGTTTCTATTGTATTGTTTGTTTGCCGTGCGTTTCGCTTTTGTCGTTTACGTTTTTATGATTCGAATCCGATACTCGACGCTGCTGCCTTATCGCCGACTTGGGACATCTGGAGTGGGATGTGGCGGACCGGGGGAGATGAGATGGCATGAACGGCTCTTTGGTGTTCCAATTTCTAGGCGTCCGATTGGTTCTGTCCCTTGGCGCCTTCAAGTGTGTTCGGTTAGAACAGTTATGGCCGGCTTCTGGACACAAAAACTTACTTTTCGAGTTTCATTGTTTTCTGTCTTATCTTCGTATATTTTTCGCCCATTTTTTCCTTCCGCTGTATTTTGTACAAATCACGACGCCGTTTGCCATATGGAGACGTCGGTCGGGGATGACTAGTCGCTGTAAATGTTGATGTATGTTGTCTTGCTTTCTGTTTAAGGTGTCGGGAGACGTTCATTGACTTGGCGACAGTGACATCATAATTGAAATGGGCGACCGCTGGCCACTGGCCACGGGTTCTATCAGAAAATTCGAAACCCAAGTTATTTATACTCCCCAGTAATCTTATCGCCCATTAAACGCCCGTCGGCTTGCCATAATTCGCTAATCAGGCGCTCACCGATGCCTCGGTGCTGTTCTAATTGCACTCCCTGACATAAATCCGATCCGAAAACAATACGTACGCGTATGAGCACACGGCTGCCTTTGGAAGTGCTAAGTTTGGTGCCCGGAATGTGTAACTTGCGGTGCCAACTGGGATGTAGGTCGCCGAAAGGTTGCGGCTCATGGAAATGATGTGACTCAGTCACACTCCGATCCGATTTGCAGGTGGGGAGGGCGAGGAAATTGATAGGTGGATGCCATTGTCTTCTGGAGGCAGATAACGACGGGTGCACTTACAGCTATTTGTCACGATTTGTTTATATTTAGCGCTGTTGTGATACGGGAGCCGTGGGGTAGGATGATGAATGCCACCACCCCTTTGCTTGCTCACAAGGCGTAATGCTGTAGTAAGCAAAACTTACATCATAAAGCGGAAACTTTACTCTACTCAAAGAATCTCTGTTTTGAACGTTAGCGCACCAAAATTCCGCAGAGGCAATGCGATTATGAATTATCTGAAGAAATTTATAATTTCAATCTTGATAAATTACAGTAAACATTTTTATAAACGCTTTTATGGGTCAATCCTGAAACGCATTGTTCGTTTAGTTTTTCTCATTGATAAGCCCCTTTCTCTTTCACTCTTGATGAAAGTATTGTACGGAGCTCAATTGCCCTTCTTATCAGCCTATGTGCTTCGGGAGAATGGCATGTTCTAAAGTCACCTCAGTCAGTGGCCCCAAGGCAGCGGTGCATGTGAGCTGACTCTCAAACCAAACCCATTGTCGGAAGTGGGTGAAATGAAACAACGTCCGCAGTGAGAGGGGTAACAGCTGGTTGGGCTGCGGTAGAGGTCGTTCTATTTTTAATTGGCCCGCAAAACATTCCTCTACAGGCATCTTCCATTAGTCATTCGGGAAACTATTTTAAGATAAGATTCGTTTGGCGCTTGCACTTTGCTCCTTTTAAAATGTGACGATGTCCGAGACATTGCTTCTTATCTGACAAGGTTTAATCAGTGCTTTGCTTTACTCCCGCAGGCGGCAATCCGTCTGGAGGAACCGGCGGCCAAGGTTAATCACATCAAGAGCCAGCAGGAGGAGTGCGAGCTGAAGCTGGAGAAGGAACGGGATGCCTGGGCCGCCCAGATGCTGGAGCTGATTGCCAAAGAGGACGAGATCGTTAGCTGCATCCGCGACTATGTACTCAACCAAAGAAACTATCATGAACGCGCCCTGCAGCACGTAAACGCCTCGCTGGCCCGCATCCAGGATACTATCCAGGGCACAGAGAAGTCCCGCTTTGGCACCTCGCTCAAGGAGCACCTGACGTCCACTAACCGCGAGATCTCTTACATTGTGGAGCTCTGCTGCTGCTGTCTGTTAGAGCACGGCCTGGAGGAAGAGGGTCTGCTGCGCGTGGGATGCGCCAGCACGAAACTGCGGCGCATGAAGCACGCCCTGGAGGCACAGCATGTAAAGACGCCGCTTCCATTGGACTACCAGGACCCCCATGTCATTGGTTCCATACTCAAGCTGTACTTGCGCGAGTTGCCCGAGCCGCTGCTCACCTACAACCTGTACAAAGACTTCATCCGGATCGCTGAAAGGCACAGCGAAGCCGAGCGCAAGACGGAGATTAAGGCCATTCTGACCAAGCTGCCCAAGGAGAACTATGCGAACCTGCGCTACCTCACCCGCTTCCTGTCAATCGTGCAGCAGCGCTCGGCGCTTAACAAGATGAGCTCGCAGAACCTGGCCATCGTGATGTCGCCAAACATGCTGTGGCCACGCGTCGACAAGAGCAGCAACGCCCCGGCCGACTACATTGGTCAGGTGAACAGCTCCTCGGCAGCCAACATCATCGTTGAGCTGCTGATTAGCCAGTGGGACTACTTCTTCACCGGCGAAGTCGAGTTCTATTTGACCCTGCAGAAGCAAAAGCTATTCGTCGAGGGCAAGAGCAAATCCAACTCCTCCAACGAGAACCTGGATAGAAACGACAGTGGTAAGCATACTACACAGTCGGACATCTATGAAACGGGCCAATATACAGTATTCGACCTATGACGACTTTTTCTTTACCCTTCAACAACGAAACATACGAGAACTCCACGTTTAGTATTTTCCCGTGCCTTATATTATTTTTCAAAATGTGGTTTTACGCACCAAGAAACTGTTTAAGTGCAATATTAGTGATAGTATTTTATTCAATAAAATGGATTGGAACTATATTTAGTATTGTACTTTTGGAAGTGAATGGTGTCATAGGAATAATGATTCAACATTTTTGTTAACTTAAACAAAATAGTTTGACTAGTTTGAAATTTAAGTTCTTGTACTTGTACTTTTCGATTTTAAAGTAAATTCTATTTAACAGAGTCTGGAAAAATATATAATTTTATAATATTTAAGTAATGATTTAGTTTCTATAAATGATTGTTGCTCACTTAAAAGCTCATTTCATATTTAACGATCCATTTTCATTTATAGAAGTCATGGAAAGTCCACGCTACGGTACATTGCGAAGGCAAAAAGCTAATGCACCTTCGCCTCCCACCACCAATGGAAACGGCACAATCCTCACCACATCACAGACTTCGCACCGACCACATGCAAAGGAGCTGTTCCCACAACAGACGCTGGACAAGCAGGAAAAGCCCGCCAAGCCGCCGCTCCCGAATCTGCCGCAGTTTCAATCGCCAGCTGCTAATCAGCCGACGCAGACGCAGCTAGAACCACTTCCTCCGCCGCCTGTAACGCCAGCCAAGCCTGTTCCGATGACGCGGACACAGTTCTTCGGATTGGACAACCTGCCCTCTCCAACGGCCGATCGCAAGAGCACCGACAGCATTGGCAGCTTCAAGCTGAAGCCAGATGTGCCGCAGAAGCCTCTGCTGCCCAAGCGACCGACTGTGCTGGGTGTGGGAGCGGCTAAGGCAGATGGAAAGAGCGATGATGAGGGCGGTACAACTCCCACTCAGGCGACAATTGATAATGGCAATGGCAGTGTGCGATTTAAAACGGAGCATTTTCTTGACAAGCTGCGACAGGAGAACGGTGAGACGAACGGAACGCGGGAGGGGCCGTCGACGGCGAAGGAAAGCAATCACAACCACGATCCGCCTCCTACGGCTGCCGAGCCAAATCAGCAACAAGCTCAGCCCCAAGTCACGACGCCCATCTCTCCGAACTCATTTCAAACGCCCAAGAGGCCAACGGTGCCAGCGCCGCCACCGCCCACAAATTGGAAGTCCTCGGACTAGAGGGAAAGGAGGAGACGCGGAAGGGAAATGGGGTCAGAGTCATTAGGTGTTACTGTTTACTCGTTAAGACTTGAACGCACAGTAATATATATATTTATATATAATCGAAATGATCCTTTCGGTAGGGAGGCATTGTGCATTATAGAGAGAAAAGCCTCGGCGTATTATGCATTTGTATTTTTGCCTTGTTAATAAGCAATCTAATTTGTACGTGTTTAGCCATATAACAATATCACACGATATCCATTACGTATATGTATGCATATATAGGCCTTCATAAATCAATTGTTCGAAATTCGATTTGTTAGCCCGAGCAGCTCTTAATTGTTATTCCTTGTTTGAAAGGTTGTGATACTTCAGAAAGGTTTTGTGTTTCCTTAATTTTTTTGCATTGCTCTTGAGTCCATTTTGTTTCCGTCTCCAGCAAAAGACATTGTGATTCCCTTTTATTAAAAATTATGATTTCGATTAAAGCTCCATTCTAAATTCGGGCTAGTACAGCAGTAGAATTCCAATGTATTATTCAACTCATGAAGTACATTATCATTGAATTATTATTTCGATGTACGATGTACTATACTTTGTATCTTTGCTTTATTAATTTGTAATGCAATTATTATTATTTTTATTTTATAATAAAATTATGTACGATAAACTGTTGTGTATATAAAATATACATAAAAAGATGAATATGATTTTGTCTTTGTTCGTTATTGTTTGTTAAGTTCATTTCACGAAATTGGCGGGCATGGCTTATGTTAGAATGTCGATCTCTTATAAAATTGATAATACCTAGCTTTTAATCACATACAGACCTCTTTAAATCAAATGATACTAAAGATATCTTCAGCTTTGCGGTATCTTTAAAACTCCACAATTTGTGCCACAAAAAGAATACCTGAACACAAACGATTTGTAGACAGCACTTATAAACCTAATGGCATAGCTTCCAAGTCAAATACCTAACTACTTCATATCTGCATATAACTATTTTTCACACGCTGCTTCAGATATAAACTTGGAATGACTAGATCTTGATGAAATAGAGCTTACTTACAGGCCCAATCAATATATTCTCTTATACTTATAGAAATTAGTGATTATAAAGTTTTGTGAATAGGTTAGTAAGTGAGCTGATGCTGGAAATACTTCAATATATTGTGAACAAATTTGAATAAAAAAGTGAAAACCACAGGTTGAAGTAAGTTTGTATTATAATTCATAATGGTGGCATACAATGTTTTCTTCGAATGTAGAGAAAAAGACCCATAAGTATGCAATTCCGTTTTTAGTGCTATGCTTTATTTTTCGAAATCCATATAAAATACACTAAATATAATTGATACTTTATAATTATAGGATGGGCTATCTTAAGTTGCTCGTAATTAATTCAGGAGGTGCAAGAGTGCCGGTAATCTCCAAAAATCGTAGAAGGATGTGACAATGGGCTTCTCCTATATGCCAAGTTTCATTTCCTTCCGCCGGGCTCCTAGCCACCTCGTCCGTAGAGTCCAACTCCCTAACATAATCCATAAAGTTGTCCACATTGATGGGTGTCTCTGCCTTCGCCTTCGCTGGTTCCGTTTGCAACTTCCGCTGGAACTCACTTCTATAGTAGTCGTTGATCATGGACATCATCCCCTTGGAGTACCAGTAGATGATGCCAATCAAGAAGAGGCCCTGCATGAAGGGGCCGACCATTTTGTTGCCTTCGACTTGATTTACTAATTTCTTCGATAGATCCCTCGTATTTTACTGCTGATGCTCTTCGCGGAAGCTTTCAAGCCATTGGTTAACCATGTAGAACTGTTCCTTGATGTGCGGCCAGGCCATGGTGACAATTAACATTATTGTATTGGCGAAGACAAACAGCTTCATCATTTCAAATGCTGATGGAGAGGATAATAATTAATAGTTAACTTGAATATATTTTTAAGGAGCCTTTATTTCAGACCCTCCGGAGTGCGAAGATAGTCGCCGAAGCCGGAATTTAGGTCCTTGTCGTCCTTTTCGTCGACCTCCTGCTTCTGCCTCTGATCATGCTTATGCTTAACCTTCTCCTCCCGGTTCTTGCCCTTACCACCACCCTCGGCTTTATCCTTGCCAGAGTGTCCTTTACCGTGCTTGTTCCTGCCGTATCCCGTGGAAGAGTTGGCAAAGGCCGATTTCTTCGGTTTCATTGCATCCAGATAGCAGCAGTTGGTCAGCCGGCCGCCTGCATTTGATTGGAGATGACCCTGGAGCTGCTCCCCGAATGGTCCTTCCTCGCCAACTGCCGCTCCGCAAATGACACGGTCTTTGTGGTGCCAATTGGCGTGGCGCCGCTGCTGGCAATTTTATGGTTTCTATTTTATTGATTTGCGATTTCTGCTTGTCGCTTTGGATGGGTGGGAATAGTGGGAGTGTGGGCCGGGACAGGTGACTAAATAGAAATATGTTGTTAGTAGAGCAATGCGCTTGGATATTTAGCCAGGCATGTGTGCTTATTACACGAGTCACACGAAATGTGTGTCAGCTTGGTGGATGAATGTGGTCGACGGGTGAGCTGGTGTTGTGGGTGAACATTGGTCCCAAAACGCTTGGCGTCATGAAAGCTTATCGAAGAACACTATTTAAATACCATGCAAGCATTTTTTAATATATTTAATGCATTTATCTGCCAAATACTAAACTTCTTCGTAAAGTAAAAAGTACTAAGAAAAACTTAAATATAAACTATTTCAAAGTTTTTTGATAAGTTTTGTCATGATCAGGCCTGAAAATAGGGAAAGATGTACATTTGAAACAAAAAACGTGTAGATGTGAAACCTTTGTGTTATGCCCAAAAGTATGCAACCCAATATACATATTCGGTTCGCGTTAAGCGAATGTTTAATGAGCTAAATTCGAATACTGTTTGCGAATACTTGACAGACACTAAAACTAACTTATCATATACACCTAACCATATTTTAAGTATACGTTATTACGTGAGCCCTATTAGTTGCTGTCTCTTATTAACCGCAGCTCCTACCGGTTGCTGCTCCTTGTCCCGCGTGACCAGGCAACATGTGCAGAGGCCGCCCAGGATGGCCAGAAGACAGAAGGCGGACAGGGAGAGGGCGGGGCTCACCTGCCTGAGCAGCGTGAGAAAAGAGGCGGAGAGCTGCCACACCCTCGCCCACGTGACGGCGGAAAATGAGAGGCAACTACGCTGCTCCAATGGCACCAACTCGCCCAGGCAGGCCATGATCATGGACTGGGCGCAGGCCACGGCCGCCTGGGGAAGCGAGGCCATCAGCAATCCCATCGTGAGTCCATAAACCTCGGGCATATTCCCCTCGGCCAGGAACCAACAGATGCTACCGATGCAGCCGACCACAATGGCAAATCCTCCGGCCCACTGCCACTTGCGTTCCCTCTGGTTGAAGGTCAGGTGCAGGGCCAGGAGGCAGCCCAGAATCTCGGCCACGCCCATGGCCAATGTGTTGGACACCAGGTGCTCCCTGCCAAAGGACCGCACATGGAGCAGCAGCCCGGTGTTGACCACCATGAAAGTGGCTAGTGCCATGTGCACAGCCACCAAGTGGAAAGTACTCTTCCGCTGCCCCATCCACAAATGCATCCAATGCACTGCGGGCATTGGCTCCAGCATCATTTCCCTCAGCTGTTCCAACAGCTGTGGTAACTCCTTGGATACCTTGTGCATCCTTTCATTGGTACGGGCTGCTTCCAGCAGGATTCCCACCGTTCGCTCGATGGCCAGTTGGGCTTCCTTGGTGTGCTGCAGCTGCCAGCGCGGGGAATCCGGAGTCCAGGGCAGCAGGAAGACAATCACCAGCAAGGAGAGAGTTACACCCAAGTATATGTGCTGCCAGCTGGGAGCACCAGAGGCCATGCCTGGGAGCAGGATCAAGCCCACAGCCCAGAAGCAGTCGTAAAGTAGAACTGCTCCAACGCGATATTTTCCCGTTGTTATGTCACTAACTGGAAAGCATGTTATTTAATATTAAAATATTTCTAAATGTAACACTTTACTCACATATATAAAGCCCGGAGGTGATCATAAAGCAGCATGAAACAGCAGCCAAGCATCGGAGTCCGCAGTGCAGACTGAAGTCCTTGACCAGACCCATCAGCAGACTGCACATGAGAAGGCACCAGATGCCAGTTGCATAAATCTGTCGGGGACTCAACACCCGCATCAACTTGGTGGCCGCCACTCCACCGATTAGAAGGCCAAAGAGGTGCCAGTACTGGGACCAGGCCACAAAGAAGTCGCACAGACACACCAAATCGAACTCCATGGTCAGGGAGTGGAAGCCCGTGGTGTAGAGGAACTTGCGACACTGACGCATGGCGTAGCCGGACTCCCCGTAGTTAACCATCACATAGCAGTGGTCCAGCGAGACGGTAGAGTTAACCTCCGGCCCGAAAGCCCTCGCATCACACTTGTACTCCTCCTCCGGGTACAGATCCGGCGCTGTGAACAGGATGCAGGCCATGAACCAGGCGGCGGGAATTTTGCAGAGGAACAGGATGAGCAGGGAGCGAAGTTGCCAAGGCCCAAAGTCCCCCAGGACGTGTGCGATCACATCATCATCACTGCCATCTACCGTTTTGTTGGCCTTGGTAGGTGGAGTTTGATCGTTGGCTTTCGTATCGGTGCAGGTGAAGTTGGGCGCCATATGGCCCAAATCCAGGGAAAAGGTTACGTGTCGGTGTATATTAGGCATCCAGCCTTGGTAAAGATTCTCCTCCTTCATTCTTCGCTAGCGACGGAATTTAGTTACCACGTCTTGGGAGTGCCGACCCTCCAGCATGACTGCGACTTCGCTTAGCACCTCACCTGGGCAGGTAAACTCGAGGGCTCCGGTTTGCGGTGCCTGCCTACGACGTCGTCGCTAATCAAATCATTCCAAATAAGCGAAGCAACGTTCCTAACCGATTGTGCAAACATTTTGGCCGTCGAGCTGCGATCTATTTCGCGGAGATCTTACGGATTTAAGGGAGGATCTTGTCGGGGAATCCGATCGCGGTGGCGGGTAATTGACATGATTGAAGCTAATGAATTGGAGAGGTAAACAGCATCGCCATTCGATCTTATTGGAAAGCTGCGCGGCTGTGGAATAATTTGGTGGTATAACCAAATTTGCTGTAAAGATATTTGTTTATCTCTAGTTTTCAAGTTCATGGCTTTTAAATTATTAAAAGTACGTAGATGCTTGTTAGAAATGTACTGTTCATATAACAAAATTCAGCAGGTTGAACGTGGACTATAACTCTTGGCCAAAGCTTTGATTTCCCATTTTATTTTTTTTTGAATGATCATGAACCAAGGCCTAGCGTTGTCCACATCCCATCCCCATCGAAATATGATGCAATATGTTTGTGCTCAAGTGTTACATCTGAGCTGCTACTTTCGTTGGCCAATTGCATTCTCCACTTGCATTTTCAGGGAAAACTTGTTTCAGGAGGACCAAGGCATTTCTTTTGCCAAGCCAGTTGAGCGTTGAAAGTGAGTAGCTCACCGGATCAGTAGCGATCGTGGCTTTAAAGTGGCCACACCATGGACAACGCCAAAGTGAATACTGTGGAGCACCAGACGGATATTTACCAAGATGCTGTGGTCTTTATAACGGGTAATATAGAGGCGATCTCCAAAAGAGGCTGCTCAAAGATGGTAAACTTTATTAGGAGCAACTGGTTTTGTGGGAAAATCGCTGCTGGAGAAGCTGCTCTGGAGTTTTCCGCAGATCAAGCGGATCTACATACTCATTCGACCAAAGGGCGGGGTTACAGTGCAGGAACGATTTCGAGGATTCCTTCAGAATCCCATTTTCGAACGCCTAAAATCGGAGCATCCAACGCAACTGAAGAAAATCGTTCACTTTTCTGGCAACATTGAGGACGACAACTTCGGTATAGCTTTTTAGAGAAACTGTAAATGACAACTCATGACTTCACCTGAGTCTTCCACCAACAGGTTTAAGTGAGTCCGACAGATCGGTTTTGTGTGCCGAGGTCAACATTATTTTCCACAGTGCAGCAACAGTGAGTCCGAGGGGGATTCCCCAAGATTTTCCCACTGATTTGAATATTTAAATTCCAGGTACGATTCAATGAGTGTCTAAAGGTGTCGGCTCGAGTCAATTCGCAGGCCACCTATAATCTTGTAGAGCTTTGCAGACAGATGCCTCATCTGAGGGTAAGGAGCTTCAGTCCGTTGATTGCACCTTACCAACTTCATAATAACCGAAATCTCTAGAGTTTTCTGTACGTTTCGACGGCCTACTGCAATCCGGGTCGCAAGTACGTGGATGAGCAAGTGTACCCCACCATGCCGCCGGTGGATTGGCGACAGTTTCTGACCGCCACCCAGAAAATACCCGACGACTATCTGAATCGCCTGGCCGATTATATAAAGGGTCCGCATGTCAACACCTACACCTTCACGAAGTCCATTGCCGAGCAGATTGTTAATGCATATAAGGATGTGATTCCCATTGTGATAGTGAGGCCCTCGATAGTCACTGCTGCGTATAGGGAGCCCTATCCCGGTTGGATTGACAACATCCAGGCCATCAGCGGGATAATGATGGAAATTGGGAAGGGCGGCATCAGCAGCATCCTAGGGGATAAGGATCTTATATGTGACATCATCCCTGTGGACTTTGTGGTCAATGCCATGATCATGATGGTCGGCAAGGCTAAATTAGGGAGGTAACTGGAAATAATCTACTCCTTACCAATGTTAGTTCACATGTTGGTATTCCACAGCTTAAGCATCTGTAACGCCACTTCTGGAGTGACCAATCCAATCACCTGGCAGCATCTTGGAGAACTCACAATGAAGTGGTCCAGAATCTATCCCACCCGGCGTATGATCATGTTTCCAAACTTCAAGTACAGGTGCAGTGCTTTTAAGCATGAGTTGGCTGTGTGGGTTCTTCACTTTGTGCCCGCCTTGCTAATGGATTTGCAAACGCTGCTGTTGGCCCAAAAGAAGCGACTGGTGACACCCATTGCCAAGAAATTCCGACAGGCTTGTCTAGCAGGTGACTTTAGAAATACCATTAGTATAAACTAAATCATTCAGTGGACTGCTTACAGGTAGCTTTTTTTCGCTGAACGATTGGATCTTCAAGAACAAGAGCCGCTTCCATTTCAAGGAGGTGATTGAAAATGGTACATATCCCACTCTCTATTGGAATCTCGAAGAGCTGGACTACGATGAGTATGTGCGGCGTCACATGATTGGGATCAACAAGTACCTGCACCGCGAGAAGTTCTCCGTTGACTCAAACAAGTTTATGGTGACCAGGTGAGTCGTTTGCTCACCATTTCTGTCTTTGTGTCCAGCTCAGTATGGGATTGTTGTCTAAATTACCTTTTGCAAGAAACTTTTAGAAATTTGTCGTATGCCATGTATTTTATTTGTAATATGTATTATATTTTTACAGGATTTACTGGTTCTGGATATTCCTGCATTTGATTTTCTACATGTTGCTTGTCTATATAACATTTTAGTGAAGTAGATTATGAGTTATTAGCGATATGCAATTGAATTAAAATAAGAGTAAAATGACATCATTTAAATATTTATTAATAACTTAAGTTTCAGTCTCTATGGTCCTCCTTAATGCCATCAAATGTCTTTTGAGCAGTAGTTTCTTGTCTGTGGTCCAAAGCCGTCCTGACCCATGGCAAAACTATCTAAGAACTTATCCACCTCATTGTACAAATCGTTCCCTGGCTGAAGTCTTCTCCGACACCCACAAAAACAAAGTATCCACCCTAGGCTGTGCATAATCCGTTTTTGTGGGAGTGGGTGAAGGCATCCGCCTAGGAAACGATGAGATGCAATGAGATGCTTAAAGACTATGTCCTAGTAATGGGGTTTTATTTGCATTCCATCGGTTATCCACCAACTGTTTGACCATTCAACAAGCCGCCACCTTAAGGGGTCAGTTTAATCAAATTGGTAATTCGAATTATATTCTTGCTTACTAGAATGTCCTCATTGTCCTGTCTGTGGACCTCATTGGTTGCAATATAAAGTCTATAAGTGGAATTCTTATAAGCTCGCAGTGCTAGTACGTCTGACCTGTTGAGTTTCAACTCTTAGTCTATGACTAACTACCTTTTAGCTCGTAGTGCAGAAACACACCATTTAGGAATTCTTACAAGTTTGCAGACCAAATTAAAAATTGGCTGAATATAATTTCAGCCATTGTCACTGTCTAATTACGGACTAGATTTCCATGCTCTAAACGTCACTTGTATCGTATCTTGTTTCGTACCTATCGTATAGTTAAAGTGATATTTGTTGGGTAGTGTTCGATAAAAGAACTAATATCGCCCATGCCGAACACGGAAAATCACACGAATATGTCCTCGGCTATGGAACTGACGATGGACATTGAGAACGGAAGGAAGGAACAGAGTAGCATCTATACGAAGGATACTATGAGTCATGTGGAAATGATGCGGCTTCTTGGCTTGCGATCTAATTCTGAGGAATCCGCGGTTGTGGCTAAGATGCGCAACAGTCGGAAGAGATCTTTTAGTGTAGATCCTGAAGAGCGTAACAACGGCAGAATTTAAAAATTCAGAACCATAAGACAAGGTGATCAGCGTACTTATGTTATCGTTTTATAAATAAAATATATAATACGGTTCTCTAAGCAAAATATTTGGTGGTAAGATAATCGTGTCAAGCAAAACAATTCAAGTTTTACTTTTGTCAAATCAACTGCTTTCTATGAATATTTTCAGAGCTTTTTTAATAGTTAGAAAGAGCGGGGACGAAAGTACCATTTTTATACCCGCCACGCCTAACTTTTGAAAAATGTTTTGATATTTTTTCATTTTTGTATTTGTCTTGTAAATTTCTATCGATTTGCCAAAAAACTTTTTGCCACGCCCACCCTAACGCCCACAAACCGCCAAACACTGTCAGCGTTAAAGACTCTCCTTCGCACTTCCACTAGCTGAGTAACGGGTATCAGATAGTCGGGGAACTCGACTATAGCGTTCTCTCTTGTTGCTATTAAGTAACCAGATAAGTAACAAGACATTTATGATAAGAACAATTTATTTGTATTTTTATTATTTGTTCGACCAACTTTAATCGCACAAATATTCTTTAGTAAAACTTCAAGCATTTAAAACAACAATTTACTTAACCTAATCACAGAAGAATGTCGTTTCATCAGATGACTAATACAAAGACTATTAATTGGCAAAATTACGCTGTCGTCCTGCGCTACAATCGAGTATTGTTCACATCAGACTCGACGGTCCACACTGGGGCGTTCAATGGGGACTGCTCCTTCTTGTTGCTCGGCTCCAAGTGCAGCATAACCGGCGACACACTAGTCCTGGGCGTGAGGAGCAGGCTGGTGCAGATTCCGCCCAAAATACTAAATACACAGTACGAAGTCAGCGACATGGCCGTGTCGATCTTCTTCAGGACGTTGAAAAACGGAGCTGAGAGGAGCCACACCCGGGCCCAGGTAACTACGGAGAAGACGAAGAGCTGCTTCTTGTTCGCCGGCATCAGTTCGTTCATGCAGGCCAGGATCATCGACTGGGCACACGAAACAGCCGCCTTGGGAATGGTGGCGATGATCATCCAGAGGCTCACTTTTAGATCAGCATCCACTGAAGAATAATCATATTAAATGTATTACATCCATGAAGTTATAAACATACTTACTTGAGTCCGCATTGGTGAAGATCCAGCCCATGCAACCAAGGATTCCAGCTAAAATATTAAACACCCCTGCACATTGCCATTTCCATTTGTTGTGCTTGAGTGCAAAGTGGAGCGCCAAGAAGCAGCCAATGATTTCAGAGAAACCTGCAGACAGAATAGTTTATAAAAAATTAAATTAAATATTTCAAAAGTTCTAAAAAATAATTTTAGTGAATTTTTATCCTAATAAGTGGGTTAATAAATTAATGACATTTAATACACTAAATTAACTGCGAACGCCCAACTCACCCATGGCTATAGTGTTTGGTACCAGATAGTCTCTGCCAAATGATCTTATGTTGAGCAGCATGCCCATGAAATTGATGACGAAGAAGGCCAGTGCCAAGTGGGCAGCTACCATGTGCGTCTTGGCCCGCTTTCCCTTCCACAACTCCCTCCAAGGAGCCAGAGGGGGTTGAGTCTTCAAGCGCTCACTTAGCTGCTCCAGCTGCATCCGGAAATCCGGAGGGATCTTGAACGAGCGATCATTGATCGCCGCTCCCTCACGCACGATCTCCTCCACATTGTCGATGGAGAAGCGATTTACGGCGTGCCGGAGCAGCCAGCGAGGTGAGTCCGGGGTCCAGTAGAGCAGCAAGATCAGCATGACAGTGGGGAATGTAATGCCCACGTAGATCAGGGACCAGCTGTTGAAGAACGAGGAGAGTCCTGGTAATAGGATGACGCCAATGGACCAGAAAGTGTCGTATAGGATAATGGCACCAATTCGATGCATTCCCGCCGTGATATCGACAACTGGAAGATTGGATTTCTTTATAAATATTTATACTGAATATCTGTGATTGTACTTATAAATACACTTACATATTGCTTGACCAGCTGTGAACATGATCGCACAACAGACAGCAGAGAGGCAACGGAAGGCGCAGTGGAGACTGAAATCCCTGGCGTATCCAGTGACTACTCCGCACAAAATCTGGGCTACAGCTCCTACACAATAGGTGCTCCGCGGGCTTATTCCCAGCATCATCTTGGTGCCCACAACGCCGCCTACAAGAACTCCGAACAGATGCCAGTACTGAGTCCAGGCCACGAAGATGTCCCTCAGACAGACCAGATTGAATTGCATGATCAGGGAGTCGAAACTGGAGACGTAGGTGAACTGCTCGCATTCGGAGCTCGTGCCAGTGAGTTCGTCCCTGATATAGCACTGGTTATCCGAAACACTGAAACTGGAGTTGCTGCTGCTAGTCATATAACTGGTGTCGCAGGTGAACTCCGAGCCGGGATAGAGTTCCGGTCCAGTGAAGATGATGCAGGCCATGAACCAGGCGGCGGGGATTTTGCACAGGAAGATGATGAGGATGGTTCTCAGCTGCCAGATGCCAAAGTCGCCCACAACATCGGTGATGACATCGCTACTCGCAGGGGCAGGAGGTGGCGTTGCCACCCTCTTGTCCAGGTCATTCTCCATCTCATTGGGGAGGATGTGGGGGCCAGTGGATTCTCCACCTCGATCGGGCGACGGATTGACCATGGCTCCTATTTAGTGGAACATTCTGCAAACGATGAGTGAAATGGACGCATATTTGATGATTTCCCATTTATTTCTTTCTTTTTTTTCAATACCCCTCATAGTAGACAGATGTACCCTCCCATCCCAATTAATTTAAATTGAAAGCGGTTTACTGATGAAATCAGTCGAACAAGCCATTGAATATCACGAGTGATTGTTGAAATATATGCGGTTACTTTTCATTTGACTGACTTTCATTATTACATTGACAAGTAAATGCCATAAGTAAACACCTGGGCATAATTCACAGATTATAACAGACTTTAAACTTTCCTAAAACACTTTACATGAAACACCTTTGTATCTGCTAATGCACTGATTTCTTAACTTATAACCCTGTAATCTCGTTTAATTGAACTCATTAATAAATTAGCTAAGCTCTTGATTTACTTTAACCAGTTCGAAGTTCTCGCTTGCTTTATTCTTTCTCTGATATCATATCTCAAATCATGACTGCCTGTAGTTGTATCGATAAGCCAGAAGGAAAGATAATGATCATTCCATTTCGAGACCTTATCTGTTTGCTAGCCCTTATTTGCCAAGGGCACTCATGGCGATTTGCAGCCATATTATTTAGTTGTTAATTCGCAACAGATTCGCTTTGTTGGATCATCTGAATTGACAGACTCTTTATGCTTCGGTTTCACAGGTGCTAATTCGCGATTGTCTGACGCACAATTGGTTCCACCTCTGTGGAGGTGGTCTGTCCACCTATTGGTAGCGCAAATATTTTAATTTCTAATTTTCCAGGCAATGCTAATTGCAGAAAACTGGTCGTGCCGGTGCTAGATATTCGAATTTCCTATTCGGCATTCGATATTTATCTGGGCAATGACTGAGGAGGCATGTCTTTCTATCAAAGCGACTTGTTTCGATTCAAGCCCAAATGCAAATTAATAATTGCTTATGGGGCAGGCAAACTGAGACACTGGAAAGGCGTTACTCGTTTCAAATTAATGGAATGCTCGACTTTTCAACAAGAGTATGATGAAGTGCACTGTGTATAGACTCACGTCTATAATGCACTTTTCCAGGGTAACCAATAAACGAAGATAATAAATCGATATGCATAGTGAATAGTTTTCCTATTTAAAAACCGACCTTTATAAAGCAAAATATCACTTTTTGATTTATCAAGGGTTTATTCACAAACACTTAAATATTTTTCAATACACTTTATTTCTCGCGATGATTCTTTGCTGTTTGTGTTTGTTCGATTGATTTCATATAAATTGTTTTAATTAATTAAGCGACAATAAAAGTTATTCACGCCGCTCGGATTTCGGCGGATCCCCGTTCGAAAAAGGCAGCTTTCCGATTCGCACGTCCCAGCCCGATTTCTTAATAGATTCTTGGAGCACACGCGTCCCAATCGGCCGAGAATCAAATAGCAACTGAAGCCAATGTCGCACTGGGAGCTATAGACAGGGAGTGAGCCGACTGGCTGTCCACTCGGAAACTCGAGGCGTTAATTTACTTAATGAATTTGCTCAAATAATAAAAAGTTATTGAACGGGTTAGTTTTTCCAGCATTTCACTCTAGTTTCTATTGTGTTTTATGGTTCATAAAGTATTTGGCCCGGACGGGATTTTCTTTTGGTTACTGAGGCATTTTTTCTTTGTTTGTCCATTAAACATTTAATTTTATTGAATAGCTGACGGATCGATACGGTGTCTTTTAACGCTCTTTATGTTATTAGTTTGAGTTTACCCCTATCGAGTGTGCATTATCTCAGGTGAGGAGCGGAAAGTGTCCAAACCGGGGGCTGCTGGCTTGGGAGCCATAACATTATTGCTTCACAATATCAGCGATTGGCATTCGGGCTTGTACAAATTCCTCAACGCCTTCCTAGCGGATTTCTATTTTAATCTTTATTGTCTAGGTCGCTTTTTTTAGCGCTCCTAGTGACACATCGATTGTGGTGCTCTTCATTAACCTACATTAATATCGAGCTATAGATTAATAGCTAATGCGGTCTTGAATTCAACACAAAATATTCCTTCCAGGATCTACATAATCATTTCAATATCATATATTTGTCATTAAAATTAGTTTAATTTTGTGTCATTTGTTGCTCATTGCTTGCGAATTAGGACTGAAGAAATAAATAATTTAATTAGCAATATATGACGAGAAATGATCGAATTTGGTGGGATTCCGGTTACGTTTAACTTTGAGCAAGCCTTTAATTTTGTGGCGAAATTCGATAAACACGTGGTTTATGGATCATCTATTTAAAATTGGGCGGGTTTTCTATCACGAAAATTTCCTACATCGGTCAGATAATGTAAAGAATATGTTAAGGGATAGGGATGATATTTAAATATATTATAATTATCGGATACTGTTACATTTATTGTTATAATCGCCAAATAATAGAGTGTACACTGTACACCTAACAACTTAATATCTTTAGATCGAACAAAGCCTACTTTCGGGCTCTGCAAAAGCTCTTCAAATGGTTTCCGAGCTGTGCGCTCTGTGAGCTTCCCCACAATTCCGATCCACTGCCAATTCGATTTCACTGGAGGGATGGAAATTGATGTGCCATATATCGGCTATGCTAACTGCCATGTTCCGCTCAAAGTTGCTGAGAAGTTCATTGCTATAGGCACTGCAATCCGAACTCACGGTGCTGCAGCGGCGCAGGATGATGGCCGACTGGCGACGATAGGTGTTGGGCGTGGGCACCTGACTGATCTGCGGCTGCTCCGTGTTCCAGTAATAGCGGTTGAGGCGGCGCAGGGCCAAGCCGTAAACCCAGCCCATGGTGGCCAGGATGGTGATGGGAACCAGGTGGTGGATGACAGTGAGACAGCTCAGAAGGGGGCAGAAGACCAGGCACACTCGGCTAAATGAGATCACAGAAAGCATAAGGAGCACTCGCTTTTCCTTGGACACAATTTCACTGGTGCAAGTGGTCAGCACTGCAATCGATGCGGAGTTGCCTATCTTTAATAAGAGCCAAAATACCAGTTCCAGTCCCACGCGTCGCGAATTGCGTTCTATAAGAAGAATGTCCGATTTAGAAAGTAATTACAAGATAACCAGAACAATGCTCACCAGTTTCGGGCAGCAGCCAAACCAGATAGGTGCTGAGACCAGCCATGATCATCAGATTTCCTGCCCACCGCCAATGACGACGCGTGTATAGGATCAGATAGAGACCAACAAAAATGCCCACCATCTCAGCAAATCCCATGGCCGCTGTGTTTACATGCACTTGTTCGGCGCCCAGGTTTCGAATCATCAGCAGAATGATGTTATACAGCACCATAGCACCGCCCCAGATCAGGTGGATGTACACGAGTTGGCTGCGTTTCGTCTCGCCATCCCAGACTTGGCAGTAGCTGTGCTTCTGTTTGGATTTCTGGTCCAGGTCATTGGCGTACATCGTGAGCTGAACATCGAGTGTAAGTGGAACCTTCTGGTTATTGTATGTGGCTGATTCCAGCAGCTGCCGCAGGGCAGCCTCCACTCGCTGGTGCCGCAGCAGCCAGCGAGGAGCATCAGCTATCCAACGATGCAGCCATACAAGCACAATGAGGGAGGACGAGATGGCCACGTACAGGTAGCTCCAGTTGTCAAAGTATATCGATATGGCGGGCAGCAGGACGAGACCCATGGACCAGAAGAGCTCCGATAAAGTAACCACTATGATGCGAGCCTTACCCGAGGTAATGTCGTTCACTAAAAAGTGGAAGTGAATTAGTTCGTGTCTTGGGTCTTTTGATTTGCATAGATGGAACCTAAGCTAGACACTATTCTTGCATACTTACAAATAAATTGCCCGGAAGTGTACATGAGAGCACAAAATATGGAAGTGAGGCAGCGGAAGTAGATATGCAACTGATAGGTGTCCACTAAGCCGGTGAGATTACCGCAAAATATCTGCCCAATCATGCCCAGCAGCATTAAGCGACGCGGACTGATTCTTCAGAATTAAAAAGTCGAGTTATCACACTAAAATAATATAAATATTTAAACCAAATACATACTTCTTGAGAGCAGAATGGGCCATGAGTCCGCCAATGAGGGCACCAAGTGCATGAAAAGATTGCGTCAGAGCCACTAGCACGCGACGGGAGCAGATTAAATCAAACTGACTGATCAGGGACTTGTAGTCAGTTCGATGTTCCACGTGCGCGCAGGGCAGCGAAGGTGGGCCACCTAGTTCCTGTGATTCCGAGGCGTTCCACTCCTGACCATGTCTACGCACGAACCCTCGGGCCAGGGAATCGGAATACGCATTGCACACGTCCACATTAAAGAGCCGATCCGTGCTGCGAGCATCCTGCCAAAGAGCATGGTTCCGGTCCACATGGTCCCCCTGCGACCGGCTAACATTCCAATCCGCCGGGTGGCAAACGAGTTCTCCCTTCCAGGGATACGGTGCCGTATAGATAATGATGGTTGTGAACCATGCGCTGGGAATCTTGCAGAGGAATATCAACAGGATGGTGCGCAACTGCCAGCGGCCAAAACTGCCGTTAACCTGCTCCACCACGTCCAGTTCTGGAGAGGACTTCCTCGGAAAGCTACCCGTCGACTGCGAATCCGGCATTTCGGAGCTTACACCGTGCCGTACGTACGCGTACTGAGCTTGCTAATTTTTCATCGATCCCATGGGCTTGGAATGACGGGAGGGAAAATTATGTTTGCTCTTCCGTTTAGTTGTACCCTCAAATTGGTGCAAATTAGTCGCAGATTTTGCGCTCCGTCTGGGTGATGTCTTATTATTAGGTTTGTTTTCTCCGTGCTTATAACATCTATGACGTAGTGGCGTTGAAAAATGAGGAAGCTCTGTTTAGAGCCTAATAAATATTTATTGTCTTTAAAACGGAGAAATAAATTTTCCATTATTGCATGGTGCATGGTGCCATTGCACTAATTCATTTCAGTAATTTTGTTTATTTTATTTGTCAACAAAGATTAGCTTTATCTATATTTGGACCAGTAGAATGCTCCGCGAGTCAACAAATATTTATATTTGTAGTCAAACGATAAAAATGTTTACAATATGAATATCCGTAAAACAAATATAAATAACTTCTGAACATTACATTTTTAAATTCGCGGCACTCCTGAAAGAACACACCCTCTTTAATAATAAAAGGGACCACCTAAAAGAAGGCAACACAAATAGTTTGTATAATATTTATACATCCGATTTTACAATGGTCTTTCAACTATACTTTATGACCCACTGACCAACATTTTGAAGCCCAGGCAGCCAAGTAATAAATAAAGGCAGTGTTGTATATTCAATAATTCATCTTTTATTAAATTATCCTGCTTTTATTTGTTTTTCATATAATTCCCATTGTGTGTTTGCTTCCTACAAAATTGTTTGTTTCCCAAAAAATCGCAAATAATATTGTTTCTTTTATACCTGTTATATAAAATGGCCCATGCGTGTGCCCCATAGATTAAATTGCAATTAATCAATATTTGAAATATATTACATTAATTTTGTTATGGGAAATGTTCTATAATGCATTAGGCAATTGGCTTTGTGTGTATTTCGTTGGTTTTGTTTGATCAATTTTGCTTTTTCGATTTTGGTATCAATTTCCAGTTATTGTCTGAAATAATGATGTCAGCTAACAAATCCACATGTGTTCATTTTAACTGGTGAAAACAATAGGTGAAAAAAAGACGATACTAATTGCATTTCGTTGCTCCTAATTAAATTGTTTCCGTTTAACATTATTCTGCAGTATTTACAGTGATGCCTAGTAGTAAAATAAAATAAATGCGTTGTTGGATCGAAACATTTTCCAAGCACTATGCTTTTAGACTAAGTGTGGATTTGGCTTTGCAGAGACTTGGCGTAACAATAAACGAAAAGCTACGTGTTACAAATTAATTATTTAATCTAATTTATGGCGGTGTAGTGTGGGTGCGTTGTGAAGGTGAAAAGTGGATTCAAGTGGGCTCGCACCTCACAATGTTTGGAAAGGGAACTCGCGTTTAAAAAATACACATTTTATGCAATATATTTACATTATTAAAGATCTTCGGGGTGCGACTTAAGCCTGGAGTACAGTTGTGGTCATAGATTTTAAAGATTTTCTTAGGATTAGGTTTAGAGATAATATGCGCTCTGAGATTTTGCTCGTTTGCCATTAGTTGTGTTACTTTTGAATGAAAGAAGCCAAGTCCGCTAGATGTTTTTTGTCTGCTTAATTAACATTATTCTTAATCGCTAGTTTAAAGTCCTTCGGTTGATTTTTATGCTGATGCTTCTGCGTATTGGTAACCTTAGTGACCGCCCCCTATTTCGCCCCTCCCAGCTACATAATTATGAGTTGGTGTGTCCTACATCTAGTTTCTAATCGGTAATTTTTGGTTTCGAGTTCAATGATCCGTGCTGAGCCCATCCTCCACGTTGCTGTCCCAGTTGAATTCCGTAACGCCCTGCTTGAAGTAGATGTTGCCCAGATTAGCGTAGCGCTGCTCAAAGTTTATGTCCTTTGCCTTCAGATGTTCGAAACTGAAAAGAAAATATATGTAAGTTATTATTAAAATAATAAATAAAATATACAAATTTGAAAAAATCTAAGCCAATATCGCATGGGAATTGGAAGCCGTGAGGCGACTCCTATAAATACGTACGATTTCTTGTTACAAATTTGGTATCGGGGAAAATATGTCTTCAGGTATATTAAACAAAAGACTGCTTTGGCTTAATTTTTATACCTGTTACTCGTAAAAGTAAAAGGGTATACTAGATTCGTTGAAAAGTATGTAACAGGCAGAAGGAAGCGTTTCCGACCATATAAAGTATATATATTTTTGATCAGGATCAATAGCCGAGTCGATCTGGCCATGTCCGTCTGTCCGTCTGCCTGTCCGTCCGTATGAACGTCGAGATCTCAGGAACTACTAAAGCTAGAAAGATTAGATTAAGCACACAGACTCCAGGGATATAGACGCAGCGCAAGTTTGTCGATTCATGTTGCCACGCCCACTCAGTGTTGAAGACTCTCCTTCGCACTTCCACTAGCTAAGTAACGGGTATCAGAAAGTCGGGGAACTCGAATATAGCGTTCTATCTTGATTGAGTTTGAAGTATATAGCTCTGGCGTAATTGATATGATCCGTGGAAATGCAAATGCTGTTGGTAGTAGGTAGGTGGACGAATACCTTAATCACCATTTGTCTGAATGCGTAATCTACTTTCTTCGGGGATTTACGGTGCAACTTGTGTAGGCATTTCCTCTTCGCCATCCTTGGCAATATTTCCACCCGACTCTCTGCATTGTAGCCCTCCAATCCTACAAAAGCTGCTCAATTTACTTCTGCGCAATAGAATGGTTTCCTATATGGTTTCCTATATGCACCCCACCATAAAAGAGAACCTTCAATTGTTGATGCAGCTGCCCGAAGTACAGCTGTATATACCTATGTGCACAATGAATAAATCCATGTCTTGGGCAAGTCTTCAGTTACCTTGCCCGGGGCAATGTGAGCATTGCAGAAAATGTCAAAGGTCATAAGCGGCTATTATGCGGCCCAAGACAAAGGGTCGCTTGGGATGCATTCAGACAGGCAACCAGGCAGCCAGAGATTTTTACGGGGAAGGAAAAGGAGCGGAAAAACAAAGAAGGTGAGGGAAAACCCGGTCCACAGGCTTAAGTCACAGTTAATGAAGCGAGCTTGCAACTACCAGTGGTTGGTGGTGCATGGGTATTTCCCTTCGTTTTCGGCCCTATTTACAAGACGGTTGAGTTAAGCCACCCTTGAGGAATAAGCGCAGGCGCAGCTGTTCCGATTCGCTCGAGAAACTTAGGAACTGCGCAACTCTGGAACCGTTCCCATCGAGTAGCCATCGGGGATAAGGCGGTGCCAAGGGACACGTGTGCGTAATCAGCGTCGCAAGAATCCATCGGATTGCGTGGCAGCCCTCACCACTTTTTTTTTTTTCTTCGAGGAGGTTCAGCATGAGAAAATTCCACCACATAGAAATCAAAACGAGTTCTATGGGGTTGGCATGAAAAATGTAAACAATTTCCGCATCCTATAGGTACAGGCTTTTTTTAATGCACATACAAGATATGACGTCCTCTAAAACCGAAGTTTTCAGAATTATCAAGCTGCTTTGTAATGATGAAACTGTACACTTCTACATTTTAGATCAGAATTTCATTTATTATTTTTTTACAGCTAATGTGACCATAAATGTATACCTTTTCTTAATAAATGGATAAAGTAGTTGATACACAAAAAGGTTTTGGTTACATTCAAGTATGAGTCTATATAGACTATTTATTAAAAAATATCTTTAAAAAAGCTCGGAATAAAATCCACGTTCAATAACGCCTATAATCAAATGTCTATGAAGGTTTGAAAAGACTGAGTGTAACGATATTTCCCGTCTTAAAACCCATTAATAAATAAGGTATGGTATATAAGATTTATATAATCTCATACAAAAACGCGAAAGATATAACACAAAATATTTGATATTTAGTCGGAGTGTGCCCGAAAGAGATTTCGAAAACACCTCCGGCTGTGTTGTGTGCAACGTGTATTGATTATATTTCGAATCGGATCTTAGCTAAGGTATATAATTTATAATAGTTCGATAGAGTAGTTGGTACAAAGGAATAGCCTAGATGTTGCGTGCCTTGAGCACCTGCTTCTGCGGCGGACTGGGCACGTTCTCCTTGCCGGCGAACAGGACAGTCTTTTTGGGAGTACTGGCCGCCGAGCGAGGTGTTCGTGGCGTGTGGGGGGTGCGCGGACTGCGCGGGGTGTGCGGCGCCGCCTTGGGAGTGCGGGGGGCGGGACGGGGCGAGCACTTGCCGGCGGAAAGGAGCTCGCTGATCTCGCTGGTGCTGTCCTGGCGCACGCACTTCTCCGAGGAGTTGAGCAGCCACGAGGTGATCTTCTCGCAGTCGGATCGCAGCTCCGAGTCGCACAGCAGATCCTCGATCTTCTCCAGATCGGTGGTGTTCGAGCGGTTGGCTTTGCCAGGTGTTCCCAGCAGGGAGGCGGATGCCGGTTGCTTGGACTTGAGGGCAATGTTCTCCAACTTGAGCTGCTCGCACTCCTCGCGGACCTTCACAAGCATTTGCTCCTTGTTGTCCAGCTCCAGCTGGGCGAACTGCAGCACAGTGGCGAACTCATCGAGCGCCTTCTTCATGTCCACCATATAGGCCTCGCGCGTCTCGTCCTTGCGGCGCAGCTCGTGGTAGTGGGCCAGTTGGGCGTCGCCATCGATGCGCTCCTGGAACGAGTTTGCAATCTGATTGAATTTAGCCAACGTCTCCGCCTCGCCGGCGAGCAGCTCGTGGAGCAAGGACTCCTTTAACGATACCTCGCTCTGCAGCGTCTGGGAGGAAGATCTCAGTGCGTTGAGCGCATCCTGGCTCTCGGTCAATTGCTGGCGCAGTTGCTCTGCGTCCGCCTGCAACACCAGATAGCTCTGCTCCAGAGCTCCCTTGGCCAGCTGCACCGATTCGAGCTCCGCACGGTACTGCTCCACGTCCGCATCGGACTTCTTTAGACGCTCCATCAGTATGTTGACGGTGGCTCGAGTGTTGGTCAAAGTCAACTGATAGTTGTACTTCTCGGTGATCGTCTTGGCCATGTCCTGCTTAAGCTGCACCAGCTGCTGCTGCAGTGCGTCGCTCAGCTGGATGTAGTAGTCGATGCCGTTGCGCAACTGGTCCTCGCACTTCTGCAGCTTCTCGTCGCGCATGCGCAGCATATCATTAGTGGTCTCCAGCAGTACCATCACGTCCTGCTTCTCCAGCTCGATCTTGATCAGCTCGTTCTCGGCCAGCTTCTGGCGCTTGTCCAGCTCGGCGCGCCAGTAGCTCTTCTCGCGCTCCACAGCGCTCTCCAGGTCACTCTCAACCTGCTGCTGCACCTTGGCCACCGCCTGCTGCTGCTCGGTGTGGCGCGCCTGTTCCCGGCACAACTGGCGGATAGTGTCGCAGTGAGCATCGATCTCGCAGTTCTTGTCGAGGAGCTCGTCTTGCAGCGAGCGGATCAGGGTGCACTTGTTGGCCAAGTCGTTCTTCAGGGTGTTGCGCTCCACCTTCAGACACTCCAGTTCCGCCTGACAGCTCTTGGCCTCCTGAGCGTAGGACAGGGCATCCTGTTCGATCTGCTGCTTCAGCTGGACCACGTCGGCCAACAGGGAGGCATTGCTCTTCTGGAGATTCTCCACCAGCTCAATGTTCTCGGCAGTCTTGGCCTGTTCCAGGCTGCAGTGCTCGCGAGCCTGAGCCACGTCTCCTTGAAGGGCAGAGAGTTGTGCTTGCAACTGCTCCTCCACCTTTTGACGATCGTCATTCGCCGCCTGGAGCAGCTCGTTGGCTAGACGCAGTGCCTCGCTCTCGGCAACCAACGCCTCCACTTGGCTCTCATGCTCCTCGCGCTGCTGCTGCAACTGATGCTCCATGACGGCCAAACGCTCCAGGAGATCAGCGTGCTCCTGGCCCATCTGCTCGTTCAAAGCTTTGTGCGACAAATTCTCAGTGGTCAGGGCTTCAATGAGCTGGTCCGTCTTGTTGGTGGCCAACTCATGCTCCTCGCGCAACTTGGCCTCGGCTTCCTTTAACTGATCCACATGGCGGCGCAGTACGTCCAGTTGGCTCAACTGGCTCTCAATCAGCTCGTTCTTGTGACGGATTTCGTACTGGAGTGCCTCCTTGCCCTTTAGACGACTGGCGGACTTGGCCTCCTTCACGGGTGTGGTGGCTGCCGAATGCAGCGGAGTGGATGCCGCTGTTGAGGCGCCACTTCCGCTTCCGGTGGCCGTATCTGTGTGACTGGGTGTCGGACGGAAGCGCAGGCGCTGCGGCAACGAAGGAGTACGGAAGAGGCGTAATCCCTTGGACTTTTTGTCCTCCTTGGGAATGGCGAATTCCTTGGCCTCCTTCGAGCTCGACGCGAAGCGCACGGCGTCCTTGAAGAACTTTTCGATCTGCTCCTTGCGCTCCGGTTGAACGGTGGGCGGAGCAGCGGCTGCCGAAGACGCGGTGGGCGTGGCACTGCCCGCCGATCCCGCCGAGCTGTTGGACGCAGCCGGCGACCCGCAGATGGCCACATCCACGTCGTTGAAACGCTTTAGCTTAGCCTTGGAGAAAGACATTTTCGAACTGCTTTTTCGTTTTTTTGAACTTTCGGTTTAACTCGGTAACGATTATTTTTGGTATTTTTCTTAATATCTCAATAACAACGCTCGTTTAACTTTTGAAATAACAATAACTCAACGATTAAACATAAACACAACTTTAACTTTCGGTTTGGTTATCTTTTCCTTATGTTTTTGGGTAAACTGTTTAACAATATCGTAGTCTGTAGTCGTTTTTAATTTTTCTGTACTTTGTGGTCTGTTCTGTTCTACACTAAACCCGCTACCCGTTGCTACCCGCTTCGCTGTACCTACGCGTTCCGCTGTCAAAACCTAACTGAGCTCACCTTCTGTCCAAGATCTCTGAGGCAGACATCTCCTCCAGCTGGAGTGAGCGAGCGAAAGAGGGATGGGTAGAGTGTCAGAACGAGACAGAGCCAGGGGAGGCACAGAAAACAACCCTCGAGCAGGGGTCGCTTCAACGATCCTGTATTGCTTCACCTATGTGGGTTATACCCTATATGTCAGGTTGGGTATTTTAGAGACCTTAAAACGATAACTGTCTATATGTGCGGTGTTATATGTCTCATATGGATCTGTGGACACAGGAAACATAGTCACAAATGCACGCTTTTAAGTTGTCTAGAACTGCATAGAAGAAGCTCTATACAAGTTCTTATTCTTTAATCAGTCTGATGTTAATTCATGAATAAGAATACCATTTTTACAAGGCATCGTTTTTTAGATCTCGATACCTTTAAATTAAAATTGTACTTGTACTATAATCTCCCAAAAATACTCTCCTAAGAGTATCTAGAATTCAGATAAGCCGAGTTACTTCTTTTCTCATTTCTAGATTTGGTGGTGGTTCGTGCCAGAGTCCTTGATCCCCTGGTCGTCTTATCTGTGTGTTTGTCAAGACGTCGGCCTCGTGTATGTGAAGGAAATGTTTTCATTTTAGCGCGCGCAAATGTTGCAATTGTAGCTCAAGACAGCACGAGGAGGGTTCGAGATCGGAGTTCGGAGTGGGGGTAGGAAGATGGTTAGGGGTGGAGATAGGACCACGGGGTTCCGCATTCCCTGGCTTAAATACATATAGGAAATGTGCCGTGGCCGACGAGCAGAGACATACGCACTCACATCTGCCTGGGCTTCTCCTTCCCTTTGAGGACTACAAGTAAATGCGATTGCTTTCGAGGATAGCGAGGCTACGAGTGAGTACAAGGATATGAGTTGATGGCTGGATGGGCTGCCTTATCCGTTAGCTCCAACCCAGCTGGCAGCCAGCATAATTTGTTAATTCGATACGAAATCCGATGCCAGCATAATTAAAGGAAAATGCGTCGGAAATGGGCGAGTTGCGCCTGCGCAATGAGTTGAATGGCATTGAGGCGAATTGAATTGCATGGAAAATGGAAAGGCGTCGGGAGAACTGATTTTTCAGGTGATATCACCAAGCAGTTGTGCAATCGACCGTCCTTAATTTGGATAGGGACCCTCATGACATCCTGCTGGTCCTGCGGTGGCTGCCTGTGTATCCTGCCATTTTTCGGCTTCTTCTTTCCAGTGAGTTTGTCACAACTGCCAACTGCTCAGCTGGTTTTTCCTTTGATGGCAAACAATGGTCGGCAGATTCTAGCAACTGGGAGGTGATTATTCTAGGTTAAAGCAAACAGGCATGAAATTCTGGGTGGGTCAGCCACACACAGCTGTGCCAAAGACAAGAAAAAAATAATTGACATAAGGAAAGATAATAGAGGGCTCCATAGATCAATGGATATCGTCTGGAAATCGATAAAATATCAATAATCAATAAGTAATTTTTAATTGATATGGGTTCTTCATAACCTGTGTAAGTTTATATACAGCACGTATCTATTATAAGGTAATATTTTCCCACTTATAAATATTCATTTTGAAAATACTTAGATTTCGTTGAACAGTTTCATGTTTTGTTGCCTTTTTCGAACTCTCTTATAATAAAAATGGAAGTTGTACGAGAAAGGGGTTTCACAATTGGCTGATCCGATGATGTTCAGCACAGTAATATAAATGATGTTAATGACATTTACCCTACGCAGCGACACCTTCAACCATATTTTCCCATGCCTGGCCATGCATAAATGCTATTCATTGAACGCGCTATAAGGTAACGCGATCTGATGGTTCCATGGGATCCATTCTCCCTTCTTCGCACTCTCCTGTTCCAGAACCAATGTCATCACAACACTAAGTGAGTGCAACAAAGGACTGACTTGGCCCCTGATGACTAAAAGGGTTTCGCACCCTCAAGGCATACAAAACGCAACTAAAGGACGAGTACGTGGACCTGAGTCACTGACCTTCGAGCGACGTCCCGATGAAGCTTTGCAGGAAAGGATCCAGGAAACCGGACCCACGACTTTGGATCGGGTTTTTCCCGACCAGATAAACTAGCTGCTACTACGGTAACTAAGAAGGGGCACACGGAAACAACATAACTAAAGCCATGTTCTATCGGCACATAAGCCAATTAAGCAGGGTGTTATAAATATCAATACATAGGTCGCGACCAGGGAAAGATCCTGATGCCAGTGTGTGGTACTCACCGCTGAAAGAGCAATGTCTTGGCAAAGGCGTACAGCTCGATGTCCAGGCTGTTGAGCTTGTCGATGCGACGCTTTTGGTCGGGTCGAAGATTCTGGACAGCAGTCGCCGAGATTGTGGTGTTGTGCTGCTCGAAGGGAATGGCGAAACGCAGGTTGAAAGTCTCCTCGAAAATGTACTGGGACATCTAAATGCAAACGGGAAATTACAATTAGATATAGTCTTTGGAGTTCACTATAGAAACTCGCCTTTTGATATTCAGTCAGTCCAAAGTAGGCCATGGCGGCTAGATTGCGCTTTGCGCTGGCAAGCATCACGCGATCCCGCTCGTGAGCGGGCATCGAGGACTTGTTGTAACAGCCGACGAGGGCGAGGTCGGCCAGCATGCGGGTCTGCCGGTTAGCCGCCAGATTGGACTCGCAGCCGGCGAACTGGTCGAGATCCACGTCCAGCCAGTCCTTGCCCTTGTAGCAAGCGGGCAGCTCGGCGGCGGTGGCCTGGCGACCCAGGCACCAGTGGCGTGATCCCTTCCAGGTGGCGCCACGCCGCACATGTCGATACTCGGACATGTAGCGGGCAATGGGTTGTCGCAGCAGCGAAATGTAGAAGTACCGCCGCTTGGCCGTCTCCCCTTCGTTCTTGTCCAGCTCCACGTCCACGCAGCTGGTGAGCTCGGTCCAGTCGGCGTGGAGGCCGCACTTCCAGCCCGTCGAGTAGCGGGAAAAGAGCCAGTTCTCATTGCGATGCGGTCGGAAGCAGTAGCAACGCTTCCTTTGCCGCTGGCACTCACAGGGACGCTGGATATGATTGGAAAACATATCAGTTACTGGAGCTCATTTTGGGATATGTATATCAGTTACTCACCTTTAGGTCCAGATCCCTGACCAAATGGCGGCCAAACGAGGTGCCGCCCGTCTTCTGGATGTGCAGGAAGACCATCACGTCGTGGCCATCCATGTCGAACTGAAAATCATCGTTAAGCACATCCTCGTAACTCAGCCCTGCATTGGCGATGATGTTTTGCGGGGCGGAGGACTTGGAGGCCATAGCCGTGATGCCGCCCACACTGTTGCCATTGCCGTTCGCATTGCCATTAATGCTGTTGGCCTGATGGAGTGGGAGCTCATTATAGGCGAGGATATCCGAGGACTGCAGTATGACGGCACGTTTGGATAGGGCACATACCTGCGGTTACGAAGAGGAGGAAAAACATTAAATATTACACAGAGTTCAATGGGAAGGAATACCGACACGCCCTATACCCATTAAATAAAGCTCTTAATTCCCATTTCAATGTATGGAGTAAGTCCATTTTTATTTAATGTACTTCACTCAGGGTGCAAGAATATTTCACGCTCTCTCAACTTTAATTTTTAATACCGCCAAGGGCCTTAAAAGTAAATTTATTGGCTGCAAAAACTGCAAAAAGTTCGCAAATGTGTGCGCGGCGAGGTGTTTACTCTGCGCATTAATTAAATGCACAACAGAATTAAATGCATATTTTTGGCTCAACACAGGTTACTCCTCCAACTACACGCAACTTAATTTAACGCAGAGTGAATGGAGGCTTGTGGAATTTTCCCACTCCGTTCGCATTTTCCTTTTTTCCTTTGTATGCGCACTTTATTTACTTGGTGGAATGTGTACTTTTATTGATGGCACGCACTCAAGGCTTATTAATATCGAACATGAGTTTATCCCCATTTTACTGCACTCACAACAATTACATTGGATATGAGCTGTTTAAAGATATTTAATATTTACTTGCCATTATTTCAATGGAGGTGGATAAAAGTGCAAACAGCTAAAGAGCTAAAGGATAGTAAACGTTTTGTGGCATATCTTCAGGCTGTGAAAAAAATGACTATCAAATTTGGGGTATAGTTTTCAATTGAAATATTCATATTCCTGGATTCCAACTGGATTGTTTGCTTTTCCTAATTGGATTTACAACAGGATAGGCCATAGTTATAAAAACCAATATGTCAATATTTTGAACTAAGAATGTATATGCCCGTGGTTGATTATATGAAACCATCAACAAACAATTAAATTTTTCGTAAATATATATTAACAGTCGCCGTGTGTAGTCTCCTGGGGCGCTTTGGCACTACGTAAACTTCTGTCCACATTGATAAGCTCTTATTTCAAGTTGATGGTAGATTTGTTTAACTTTAGTTTGTTTTTTAGAACACATATAGCAATATTCAAGCATTTTAGGACGTCGACTTTTTGCATTTCAAAACTTTATAATTAGAATAAGTTTTGCGCCTTGTTGTTGTCATTATTCGTCAATTTTCCCCTCAGCCAGGCCTGAATAGAAGATAAAACAAGACCTCAGTTGTCCACAAGCCAGGGACTGCCACACATACACATAGTCACACTCAGCAATCAAACTAGACGAAAGTTTCTCGATTAAAATGAGCAACTTTTGTGAAATTCTCTTATCTAACAATTTCCGCTGCTTAGTTGAACCAAAATGAGCAAAGCACGCAACAAGAAAAGCGGGGAAAAACAAGAAACAACCGAGGAAAACTCAGCTCATTAGACAATTGGCAGGCAGGCGGAATCGTTGCTGGCCATAAGGAATTAAGAGCTCCTGGGTTGCCAAGGCCTTTCGTCCTCCCAATCATTAAGTCTTTGCTCCATCGAACTCAGTGCGAGTGGAACCATGAATGCATGTAAGCTTGTTTCCACAAAAGTTCACCATTTAAATGTCCAGCAAAAAAGGGTGATGGAAGAGGGGAAATACCCAGTGGTTAGGTGTGCTGCCCTGGGGCGAAAAGTTTTGAATTTATTGTGGCCGCCACCACAGCGCACCAATTTGATATTACAAAAAAAAAGAAGAAAGGAAAGGATATCGGGGGATATCGTTGGGGCCTGGCAAGGACTCTTTACCCTAATCCCCTTTGTGGCTCTCGTTCCGTTTATTTGTTTCTTATTTATTGTTGTCAAGTTGTTTAGTGGCTCAAGTCAGTTACTAGCACTTGAAATGAGCTTTTAAAAACAAGATTTCTTTTGAGCAGAACGCATTAAATGCGAGACAGTGTGTCCAGCGGCTTAATGACGACCAATAAATTCAAAACATAGTAAATTTATATGGACCACGTAAGTTCGCATTAAATATACAATTTGGTGAGTCGAAAATGAGAGGAAAGTCTACCACTAATGGGTCATTTAATTTTGTTTTCGGTGCTACAGCGACATAACTAAAATGGAATTCACCCAGAAGGCCCACAGCTTCCACAACGAAAAAATGATAATAATAATAGCTGTTTTGTGTCCGGCAACGTGTGAGCACTTTGCCCAGACGTTAATTGCTTTTATTCCCCGAAAATCGGTGCCCAGTCTTGTGAAATAATATAATAACAACCATTATGTGGTAAATTTGTTAGTAATTTATGCGTATTGGACGCACACACAGCGGAAGTATAAACATTTAATTCAGCTTAGCGGAAATGCAAAATGATGTGTGCACTTTTTTTTTGGCATTTCCGTTGGGAAATCAAATTGAGAGCCAATAGAAATTTACAAAATACGAGTATGCTAAATAATTGATAGACACGACGAGGCCAAAATTTTCACTGAGTTTGCATTCAAAATATATTCCGATTCCACCCAATAATGACGGAATAATTTGAAAGCACATTTTTTTTAGTAATCTGAAAGGATGTAATTCAATTTGCATGGCCAGTCCCTAGTTGAAAGATTACAATGTGCATTTTCTATGCGTAATCCACTAAATTACCCAGAACAGTGAATTTGATTCCTTGGGGGCAGTACCGGTTTTGTTAAATATAATAACATCAACAATCAACCGAACAGGTTGACATCATAAAATGTCTGATCTTGCTGGTGATTGCATTCATAAAAGCCAACAAAGCAGCCATTTAACTTCGGCATGAGCATGACGAGAGCCAGCAATAAAAACATGCTGAAAAATAAAAATGCTCGGCTATAATTTCCATGAAGTAAAGTCCAAGCAAACAAATGACACACATCAAAAGCCACAGCTAAAGTCAAAAAAACGTAAAAGAACGAAAGAAACTGCGGCTAAATTAATATTTATGTTGTAGAAGCAGCACAGATTTAAGATTGTTCGCTTTATGAACTGGCAGCCGGCCACAAAAACCAGATCCTCCAACATCAGAAGGAAGTTCCCTAGAAATGGGGTCAGGACACCGACGAAGTCGTAAATCTCGAGCACCGCAAAAATCAACAATAAAACTTTCGCTGCCAAAAACGTTGAATTCCCAAGATACAATTCCGTGCCATTGTCGTTAAAGAAAAGAGAGCTACAACTGAGTCGGGAAAGAGCCATAGAAATGGAGCACGCAGAACAAGTCTGTAAAAATCTCGGAGCATGTGAATTGACAAAGACCTTTGGAATGTAGAATGGCCATTGGCAATAAAGTTAAAATCTCTACAATTTGTTTTATATCTTATATGGTGTAAACATATTTTCTAAAAACTGTATCCCATGTAAACTGGGATGTACGTACAATTAATTAAGTTTATTATACGTGCTTGTTTGGAAAGGCATGAATTTGAATTTAAATGAAATATGATTAAGTACACTTTAAAAAATGGGAACGCTAAGCTGGCGCACTGGCATTTTGCACTCCAGGACGGAAATGCATCGGTAATCGAGATCATGGCGAATATATCCAAACTTGCAGCCACATCCAAGTCGACACCTTTTTATGAAAACGCAAAGGGGCTCTTCGATGTAGGGATGCGAACATTTGGGCTCAGTGCAGAGTAAGCAGGCTCGCTCCTCGTTTTCCCCGCAGGCTAAAGGAGTAGAGACACACAGTTCCTGTGACTTCGGTTTATGCAACTTTTTGTCTTACCTACGTTGACTTAACGGGGAAACTACGGAACGACCCATCAGAATAAATAGAGAAAAAACCTTCAAAGTTATTTGCCGATGCAACATGGGCGTTGTGCGAGATGAGATGTTAAACTAAGAGCAAGCGTTCTAGGCCATTAGGCAAAAGAAATCGTTTTCATGGGACAATTAGCTACGGCGTAAAAATTATAAAAAATAATGGGTTTAAGAATATATAAAGCAAATGTTAGTAACATGTGGTTTCCTTTACAAATTGTTATCCATTTCCTTTGGAATTTAACTTTATAATAAATAAAATTCAACAACGTGAATTCTGATTACAATAAACAACAAACTACAAGTAAGTACAAGTAAGTTCGCTCAAAAGCCACATTCCGCTGCATTCAATGGTGTCATTGGTTAGCTACAAAAGCTGTGGGCATCCACTCCAATCCATTCCAATGGTCAACAGCCACTCGGACGTACAAATATTCGCAGACAGATAATTAAAGTGTTCCGCCAAAGGGCTATTTAAGTCGTCATTCAGGCCGGCAGAGGTAAACAGCATACCCAAAAGCCCTTGTGCTGCGTAGATAAAGCTGAACTATGACCTATGCCTCGAACAGGGATTTCGGAAAACGAAAAGGTAAAAATATTACCCAAACTGGCCAACCGAATGATAAATGAGGGTAGGGCCCTGCATTTGATTATCATTCGAACAAATATGCAGCTAAAATTGCGTTGGCGGGTGGAATTTGCAACGAAAATCGTGTAGATTGCGGTCATAGCAGGGTTTAAGGTATTGGCATGCCAGCAACCCCCAGTTCTCCTGACTTTGTGTGGGTTTTGGCCAAGTCACGCCGTTAGCGAGCGAAGTAAATATTTTATTGCCTGCTTTTGAGCGCTGCTCATTTGCTCCTGCCAATTGCTTCCCTATGGGCACTTGTTTAATTTGCTCCGATGGTGGACAATGACCCTACCAGAGAGTCTTCTCTTCTACGGTACACATTTCAATTAAAGACTTAGTTGCACATCGTGGGAACCAAGAAAGTGGTCTGTCACTCAGTTGGCAGGCAATTCGTTTAAGAGCAGACGGCCGCCATGGCTCGCCTATTTTTTGTACAGCAAAAACCATTGACAATTTGCATAAATAAACCATTCTACGTTATTTTTTCATTCCCCCATTGACCCCTTTTCTTCGTAACCTATTTTTTTTCAAGGATTCTCCTTCAGCAGAACGATTGAGCGGCAGCTAATATTTTTGCCCTTTTTTTGTGGGCCAACAACGGCGAGTTGGAGGAACAATAATAGCTGCGGCAACAGCAGGACACAGATTGCGATGATGGGGCCGCATGGAGCGTAGGAGCATTTTTAGTTTGGCCTTCTCGCAGACGATGATGTGAGATTGGGGCCCCAACGCTGCCATAACTTTGAAGAAGCCGTGGCGAATGAAATGAAATATGAAGGGGCTTGGATTGGCCATCAAGTGAACAGATCCTTTTCAGTAGTACGCAGTACTTGGGGCCCATAATCGCTGGCACTTAAAGGTTTTCGGCTGAAAAAGGCAAATAAATTGATTCTCCTTGAGATAGTACTCCCTTATCATGGCTTTTTATTTTCCACCTTCCTGATGTCTTTATTCCGTTGTGACCACTTTTCCCGGATGGTGTAGACCATGATTGAGAAGCTGTTGGCTTTCGAATGTTTGCCATTTCATTTATCAAAGTGTCGTTTTGTCCGGGGTCCTCGAACTTGCCATTTCTGCGACCTGTCACCTATAACTATTTCTGATTTTAGACATTAAATCACTGACAGTTGCTTATGTTTTCAATGGCTTTTCTATTGCATGTGAAGGGAAGAACTCCTCCAGAAACCTAATTGAATTATGGTTGGGCCATTTATTATTTCCATTTTGGTTTTTTTTCAGTTTTGTTTCGCCTAAGAGCTCGAAACGTTGAAAGCTAATCTATTTTAAGTGGCTGTAAAGCATTCAAGGATGTGGGAATGCGTTTGTGTGAGTGTTTCTTTAATGAAATGTAGCATAATATTTCCATTTCGTCCTGGACATGTGTGTATGTGTGATAAGCGTGTAAATCCCCAAAAATAGCCAAAGACAAGCACAAATCCCACATGTAAGTAGGATGCGGATGCGGAGTGCGAGGAGCATTTGGTGGCGACCAGTGACCATAAATCCGAGTAAAATGTATTTTGACATTTTGCACGCAAAGCGTGTGGCAGAAACTAACTAAGCGTGCTCGGGATTCCACAGTGCTACATGCCATACACGCCCCAAAACGAAAGGTCATTCCAATGATGACGAGAAAGGACATCAGGCCAGGACGACTGGCTACCCGGCTGGCTAGGATTTGCCATGAAGTGTTAACATGCGATAACAGCGGCAACGAATAAAACACAATGAAGCGCAACTGATGAGGATGCGGTGAATGGGCATTCGAATGGGGGACCTTGATGATGCCTAATGCGAATGGAAAGACCCAGATCCCACCCGAGCGAACCCATTCTCGTTGCCCATACCACACCCAATTCCCAAGCGAAACTGAAACACAGACCACAAACGAAATCAATCTTGGCTCAGGCTTCAGTTCGAAGGAAGTAAATGATGTGAAATGGCTTGAAACGAAGGATAAGGGCGAAATCAATGTCTGCATTTTTGTTTTTATACTTTTGTATCTTAGCATTGAGTTATGAATTTCAAAATGGAAACTAGCAATAGACTGATACGATATATAAGAATTACTCCATATATGAAAACAGCCTGGCAACCGAACAACTATATAACTATTTAACTATAATCTTTAACACTGTAACATCCCAGAACTTTAAGCTTTGTAACTTAAAAACATGTGACATGTGACGTCATAGTAAAAAAAATCTTTTAATTACCTTTTTTCCTGGAGCATAAAACAGTGACTTTATTTCGCAAAAAAAGGAGCAAAAAATTTGAGGAAAACAAAAACAAGTTGAAGCGTTTCGAAGCTCTAACCAGTAAACATTTTTTCACGCTCATAAACTCGACGGAAAATTGTTTGGTTTACCTTGGTGTGGGCGAGGAGTGTGATATATAATGGAGGGGGCTGGCTGGCAGGCTGGAAATGGAAATGGAAAATGGGAAATGGAAGTTGCGAAGGGGAGAGTGGACGAAGACCAGGAGCAGTTTCCGTGGGCACCTTGGTCGCACTGTCACGGTCATAAAAATGTGCAAAGTATTTTGTATAGCGCTGCCTTCTCCCTCATACCGACCGAAGCTAATAACAAGCGAGGGTATGAAAATGGTTTTAATGCATAGAGCAAGAAAACAAAAAAAAACAAGAGAGAACGCTGTAGTCGAGTTCCCCGACTATCTGATACCCGTTACTCAGCTAGTGTAAGTGCGAAGGACAGTTTTTGGCGGTTTGTGGGTGTTAGAGTGGGCGTGGCCAAAAGTTTTTTTGGCGGATAGATAGAAATTTACAAGACTAATACAAAAATGAAAAATATCAAAACATTTTTCAAAAGTGTGGGCGTGGCAGCTTTGGGCGGTTTGTGGGCGTTAGAGTGGGCGTGGCAAAAAGTTTTTTTGCAAATCGATAGAAATTTCAAGACAAAAAAAAATAAAAATTTAAAACATTTTCAAAAGTGTGGGCGTGGCAGTTTTGGGCGGTTTGGGGGCGTTAGAGTGGGCGTGGCAAATATTTTTTTTGCAAATCGATAGAAATTTTCAACACCAATACAAAAATGAAGAAATTTTAAAACATTTTTCAAAAGTGTGGGCGTTAGAGTGGGCGTGGCAAAAAGTTTTTTGGCAAATCGATAGAAATTTACAAGACCAATACAAAAATGAAAAAATATTAAAACATTTTTCAAAAATGTGGGCGTCACAGTTTTGGGCGGTTTGTGGGCGTTAGAGTGGGCGTGGCAACATGAATCGACAAACTTGCGCTGCGTCTATGTCCCTGAAGTCTGTATGCCTAATCTCAACTTTCTAGCTTTTGTAGTTCCTGAGATCTCGACGTTCATACGAACAGACAGACGGACGGACAGACGGACATGGCCAAATCGACTCCGCTATTGATCCTGATCTAGAATATATATACTTTATATGGTCGGAAACGCTTCCTTCTGCCTGTTACATACTTTTCAACGAATCTAGTATACCCTTTTACTCTACGAGTAACGGGTATAAAAATGTTTATAAAAACCATTTTCTTGTTAAGTGGACTTTTGGACTTTACATTTTACTTGCTGGCACGGCGTTTCGTTGCGGGCAACTGTTTCACATTTGCTTTCATTGTACTCAAGTTGGCGCGTAAATTTAAATGAAAGACCATTTTTTCTGGAGGGTTTAGTGCAGAGCACTTCCGCGGACCCTGGCCATTTTTCATGTATTTCCGGGGATGCCAGGACAGGACTTACATCAACCTTAAAGCGGAAGTCCCTGAATCATATGTAATGTTGGGCATCAGAGTTCTGAGACTGACGGATAAGGTTAGCTGTCTGTCTGTGGTCAGGTAGTAGAATTTATATAATACATTTGGAGGGGAATTCATTTAAGGCAAATGGGATAAACTGCGTGGAATAAAAATTGCACGTAGCAATAGCTTGACATTCATGCGACCGCAATCTGTAATCAAATTCAGTTTCCTTTTTTAATTGATTAATAATATTATTTTGCTGTTCTTCTGTCGCCAACATGCTGGGCAAAACGTGTTTTTTCAATGAAATTACTCATACGCCGGGTGTACACCATATAATGCGGATATACGAACTTTTACTGCGCGTTCTATTTTGGCACTGTCATCTTTTTGCCACAAATTCAATTTTCGTATGGCATTTGTTTTGGGTGGACATGAAAAATGGTCAAATGTTTTCCTATAATGCGATTTTCTTACCGTTTTCTTTTATGTGTTTGTGTTTAAGTGCGAGACGCTTGAAAAATGCTGATTGAAATGTCAAAAAAAAAAGGAAAAACATTGGATTTGTCCTTTTTTTATCAGGAATTTTCCTCCACAGCCTTTTGTTTGTACGCTCCTATTTTATTTCGGTTTCTGGTCCGTTTTGTTTTGTGTTTTTATCTGATTTGATTTGGCTTTCGGCCATTTGTTGTTAAATTCTCCCACTTTAATCAGAAGGAAAAATAATGCTCTGGCTAATCTGCTAAGCGTTTTATGTCCCCTGGGAATCTGGCTGTTATTATTGGAACCCTGTGAAACCCAGGGAGGGAGACGCACTTTGCGAATTACTCATTTGACAGGATATCAGAATAGTGTTTAGTTCCCGGCAACCAAAGCCATGAAGTCCCTAGCCGGGTTGTCATAAACGGACAACAAAATGTAACTTAATTGGGTTTTTGTTTGTAATTGAAACTGCAAAACTAAACTGCACATTGTCCGGCCATGAGCTGCACACAGTGTCCAATTTTAACTTAATTAAATTCGAAGCACTTTATATGCCGCTATTTTCGGCAGTTGCCGGCGCAACACATACCATCCTGTCTGGCATCTCAAAACTCCACATCCCGGTAGTGGTGCTGGTGGTAGTGGTGGATCCGGGCACATGCCTGGCACGTTTGCTCGTTTCTGAATATGTGCACTAGCTGCGATACATTCTCAGATCTCCGATGAAGTCGTTGCACTTGGAGAATAATGGCGTTAGTAGATACAAATTACTCTACTAAATGATTGCTGCACTTTTTAATCCGTTAGTGAAACATCAATTTAAACGGACATTATTTGATTTTAAATGTTCGTTTTTTATAAGCTTTATGTATATACTACTTATATTACCAATAAAATGACAATTTTAAGTGATAAGAGGTACAAAACACAAAGAATAATAAAACAGCCAAAATAATTTAAATGCTTCTTTTAGGATTCTATTTTAAACTTTAATTATTCTGCGTGCACAGTCGCCTGTTGCCTGCGTTTCAAAATGTGATACAATATGCCACAACAATGAAGCGACTCGTGCAGCAAGCCGTGCAACGAGGCGTATGAGTGTTGACTGCCACCCGAGCAGGATAAATTGAGGGCGGCGGGGTGGAGCTGAGCTGCTCGCTTAGCTTATTATGCTATTGCAAGCAAGGCTGCACCAAATCATGACGAATGACAACCCATTGTCCCAGAAAGTAAACCATCTTTTTACCGCTTTGAAACAAAAATAATAGCAGCGAAAATACCCTAAAAGGAAAGGAAAACTTTACTGCAAATAATAAACCGTAGGGGGAATTACACCACTTGACATTATTTATGGGCAGATACTCTACCTTTATGGGCTGAGTGTTGGACAGATAAATATTCACATATTTGCGTGCACAAAAATTTGCAAAACGTGTCATCGTCTTCGATTGCACTTAATGTTATTTTAGGGGTCTTGTTGGGTATGGCTCAACTGATTGCCCATTCATATGCTTCACAAAGAATATCAAGATTCTACAGACAATGTCTTTTCCGGGCCATTATTGGACTTGCTCCCAGTTCTTCTTATGTTTCGGACAAGAAAGGGGAAAGACAACACCCTTTTGTGGCTGTCCTACGCTCATTATGGTGTGTTTATATGATAAATTTTACCTTTTTAGCTTCCAAAAAGGGGAGACATAAAACAATATAAAAACAGGTGACTTGATATTGCTCATGCGCGCCTTTGGCCGCAACGAACGCATAATAGCCTGCAATCAAAAAAAAAAAAAAAAAACAAAAACAACTTAAATAGTATTTGCTTGGTTTTTGGTTTCAGACCTTATCCTTCACTTTTGGCCAAAACATGCTGGCAGGCCATTCGGAGGTGAGCTCTAATTCATTTCTATTCCGTTTCGGCTTGGCATTGCATGCAACTTTCGGTTTTCAATACATTTTTTTTGTGGCGCTGTTCCGACTTTATACTACCTTATCGCACTCTATGGCAAAGCGAGGCGATAGCCTCGAGTGGCTCGTGAATAATAGCAGGTGAGAACACAAATAACTCACATTCGCAATCAGTCAGTCCGACACCTGCGACATGAACTGGGCTACAATAATAATTGCAATTATCCTGCTGCTGCCAGCCAGCCAGCAAAGGTAACTCTTTACTTTAATCAAATTACAATCAGTTACACTAAATACGTTCAAACTTAGCTCGCAAGGCTTGGAACGCAAAGTTCTGTCGTACAATCCCACATACGATTTCTGGTTTTTCGTGCCAACTGGCAGACCCAAGGTGGTTACTCAGAATGTACAGAATGCATATTGGGCTGCCCGGACAAAAGGAGGTGTTTGCTTCACAGATCTTTGGTTCTACTGCGCCACTGGCATAAAAATAGAGGAGTAAATACCTTGGAAGAAAGCAACACACACCACTTCCTTTAGGTGTAAAGGTTCATTAAAAGTAAAAATAAAAAATATGCGTAATGATAACGTTTCAGATAACGCAACTCTTAACTGTGTGCTTTATCGGTCATGTTAACGCCCAAGTCGTAGAAATGTAAATCATTTGTGTTATCTTATTTGCTTTGAAAAAACAACTTTTCCTTAAGAAACCAAATTCTCTTCACGTTTGTCTTAAAGAATAAGCTACTTTTGGCAATTTCCTCGACTATTAGATACTCGTTACTCCCGTGCGCGGGAGATGCAGACATGCAGTTAAACAGCAATGTTTTTCCCTTATCAGCTACAAGGCCACCTAATGGACTGAACCTCATTCGTTAGACTGAAAACAGGGTTTTGTAATTGGACTAAGAAAGGGCGTGAAATTGAAAAACATATAACAAACACTTAAAAATTCATTCAATTTTCGAGAGTGCGGTCGTTGCAGTTCAACTTGTAGGCGTTTCAGTTTCAAAAAATATAATCAAATTAAAAAGAAAACAATTTTAAAAATTATGCCAGTGACAGATTTAGCACACGAAACTGGAAAATTAAACAAAACTAAAGCTTGTATAAAAAGTATTACACTTCAAATCCACTAGCTTACACGCTACTTGAACACAGTCACGTTTGGCGTAGATTTATTGCATGAAAGCTGATAAAAACGTAAATTGCAGTTCAGTTCAAGTTTATAATATAGTCATTCTTGCTTGCGCTTTATTTTCCCAGTTGCCTCTGCTTCCCCTGATGTTATCACTTTCCATTTTTATATTCATTCTTTGAATGGACATGTTAAAGTATTTTTAAGAGGAAAATTGAAGTTGCAGTTGAAATTATGATTATTGTGTTTACTTTGGCTGTGCTTGGACAAGAAACGAATAAAATCAGCAGAAGCAGACATTTTATTGCATCGCCGAGGGGCAGAGACTGAAATATAGTCCTTTTTGGAGAGGCGAACTGTGATTCTGTGTATATTTGCTTGTGCTGTTTCCCATTTTTGTATTATTACTTTTTTGCTGCATCACGCAGAGGAAATGAAATATCAAATAATTTATGAATCAAGGCGGTTCCAAACTGCCGCAGATATGAAACTGGGAGAGCCAAAGGAAGCCGCATTAAAGCAATGCCATTGCAATGCGCAGTCAAATGTGTGATAAATATCCTGGCTACATGGAACGCAAAACTACGACTATACTCGTACAGATGTATTTTTATGAATCAGAAAGTCAAAAGTGGAAGTCAGTTTGATTGCTCATCCTCTTTCTCAGCGCGATGGCATTGTTTGGTTTTGCAGAGACTGACGAAAACTTTTGCAACAGAAACATGAAGTGCGTGGAAAATGAGTCATTTGTTGTAGCTGCTGTCAGTGTTGCTTTCGCACAAAAAAGCAAATCAAAAGTGAAGACAAGTTTCCGACAATCCCCGAAATCCAGCTAAGAGTTGAGCCAACGAAAACTAAGAAGTTGCCGAGGAGTCTCTGAAATGTTAAGACTTGAGCATTCTGTTGCATGTTATGTTGAAATGCACCACTTCTTTCGCCGTATATTAAGCGTGAATCGTGCAAATTCAACAGACTTACTGAGATCCTAAAAGTGTGCAACGCCTTTTGACATCACACATACGCCATGTTAGACAATTGCTAGGTGCAGCTTGGTAACAGTGCACTGCAGAGACACGAACAAATTCGTGAATATAAAACAAACAACTCCATTTTAATTTATAATTAAGTTGGTTCGTCTGTTTTTCATATAAATAAAAAATCTTGAATACAAATATTGCCCTAACTAATTGACTCGATCATTGGCATCGGCTTTCGCAAAGTTTTTCCCACAAACTTGTCATTTAAACGGCATGGAATTTTCCACAAACCTGTCGCAAAGTTTTCCAGCACCAGCAGTGCCTAAAAAGTGAAAAAATAAACTTATTCCAAACTAATCAAATTGTCATTCTGGCTTAAAAAACTTCGTCCAACAGGGAAACCAACTGCCAACTAAATGTCTGCAAATCAAAACATATTTTATCGGCCAAAAATCGAATATATCTTGGGGCCATTCGTACTAAAATAATCTCGGTTTTTACTTTCCTTTTGTTTGCCCATATCGAAAGCAAATTGATATCCTTGCTGCGTGGATGAACAATTTTTACTGGCCAACATTTTCAATTTATTTCGACAGGTTTTTCGAGAACCAAATGACTTTCTACATATTAAAACAGCTCGTTTAAACGTGTTTTTACCAGCAATCAATGGCTTTGTGTAGCCAAAGTGATTTTTTGTTTTCATTTCTCATTTTAATTCTGACCACATATCATCGGACATCATTTGCCTAAGCTGCGCTCCAGACATTTGAACTGATATTGGTTTTGTCTGGAATGCATAGGAAAGATTGTGAAAGCGGTATTTTACGTCGGTATCGTGTTTAGAAAATTTGCGTTATAAATATTTATGAGTATTATGATGCAAAAATGCTGCAACATAATCAAAATGCTGAACGGAGCGAACGAAAATGCAGGGAGGACAAAGAAAACGAACGAAGTAATAAAACAACCAAGAAGCGAATCTCAGTGCAATCAAATCAACCAAGATGGGGTGGAAAAACCGCCGGAGGTCCAACAGTAGCACAAACAGCCATCCGCATCTCCGCCAGGAGTGTGAAAATTATACACCGCCGACAATAAAAGACATCCACACCCAGAACATCCACTGAGTGAGCATCCGCACCTGTGAGTGCAATGTCATAAAGACTTCATGTCTCGCATTTCCTCCTTGGCTCAATCGAATGGTGGGCCAGGTAAACAGGACCAGTACCTGTGGGGCGGGTTCTCCAGTTGGAAGCTCACAGCTGGTCATCTTCAATGTGACAAATATGCAAAATATAAAAAAATTACGACGGGCGGGGGATTACTTGTGCATTGATGCAGGGAAATTGGATTTTTTGAATAACAATTTCTGGGAAATCAGTAAGCGAAATTTGAACCATTCAAGCTTAAATTCAGCTTTTTCAGGGATTCTTTGGGAAAGCGGGGGACTATTGCGAAATTCGTCTGGTTGAATGTGGTACTTTAGTGAGACTGCTTGCTGAAGGTAACGAATAAGAGACAACTAAAAGCAAAGAGTAACAAATTTGTATACCCATTACTCGAAGAGTTAGAGTGGGCGTGGGCGTGGCAACATGTTAACAATCTTGCGCTGCGTCTACGTCTATGAAATTTGCATGCTGAATCTCAAATTTCTAGCTTTTATATTTCTTGAGATCTCGAAGTTCATACGGACAGACAGACGGACGGACAGACGGACGGACAGACGGACAAGGCCAGATCGACTCCGCTGTTCCTGATCAAGAATATATATACTTTATATGGCTTAAAATGTTTTCCTATGCCTGCAACATACTTTTAACGAATCTAGTATACTGGTGTAATAAAAACTACATTTACCTCAAAACTACATTTACCTAATTAGGTTTTAAATTAAAGATACTCACACCGCAAAAGCGAAAAGGACCGAAATTAAAATTTTATCTCTTGTTAAAATAAATCGCTCAACAATGCATTCCTTCTCGGAACCTTTATTTTCAATTTCCCCCCATAAATAGCCGCAGAATGCTGGACAATTCCATATACCCATGTGTATGTGTGTGCGACGGGGCACGGAAAGATGGTCCTTACGGATATTTATTCCATTACCGAGGAAGTGACTTTTGTTTTCTGGTGGTGCACAGCAGCGGCTGTCTCCGCTGTCCACAATGAGCTATTGCCCTGTGCCCGGCACTGAAAGGATGAGAATTTGTGCCTCCCTTTCGGGACTCCGTTTCTGGTTACCATTCATTTCACACACGGAAATTTACGATTTACACGTATGCCAAATGCAATGGCAACTGCAAATGGGAATTGGGAGCAGCAGGATTGGGAGAACACGGCTGTCGCTGCTCTTGGCGATAATGGTTTGCCAGGATGCGACTGTTTTCCTTATTGTTTCGGGTCTGCTGGATGGCGTGCAAGATGCAATCGATGGCAAATAGCGTGGAATGCAGTGGTATTCTCAAGTATATGCAGCACATATGCAGACGTGCTGAGAGCTCCAACAATTATTGCCTAGGCTGACAACAATAAGGGAGATGGCATTGAAATTCCATTTCATTGTTGTGCAGCAAGTAGTAGCACCCGTTCCCCAGTTCCATTCCCATTGCCGATCATCAGTTTGTTTACACAATCAGCTGTGTTTGCATGGCCAATGCGATTCCCTTGTTCTTCTTTTCAAAAGGATGAAGCCTGGGTAACTCTTTTGCCTTGGCTGCATATTTTTGATTTATCGCTACGCACGTTGCAGCATTCAAATCGGGGTTGTTGTGCTGCTGTTTCATGCAAATTTCTACTCTGTTTTCCTGTTTTTTTCTTCCCAACCAGCTCTACGAGTCAAGCAAACCAGCCACAAATTTTCGGTTCTTCGCTGGAGAACGACGTAAACCAGCAATTAGAAGGAGAACAGGGATAGTGTTCAATTGAAACCAAACTGAGGCAATTCAAGCAGGAAATGAGAGTATGAGAAATATGTAGTAGAAAACCATATAAAGGCTCTCTGCAGAACATTTTGAAAGCAGCATAATCGTTTGATTAACGAGTTTGAGAAGTAATCAGAATAAGTCATTCTCTGTTACTTGATTCCACCCAGCGAATCAGCCTTGGGCATTTTACTTTGATTTTCAGTGGCCCTGACTCACATACATACCTCCCAGCTGCCAATACCAGGCTGTCATTAACAACCCGAAAGGTCTATTGACCATTTACATAAGTTCAAAATGGCCAGCAAAGAGAAAGCAATGCTTTAGAAAGTGCAAAAGTAGACCGAGAAATGAGAGAAAAGAGCAAACACAACACACTCGAGGACGTCAGGAAGTCATGCAAATTTTTGCTGCTTTTGTCTACTTGTCTAGGGAATATGTTTGGCCCTCCGGACTCCTTGAAGCCATGTGTGTGGGCAGGTTCTACCTTATTTTTTCCCCCAAAGCTGTTTCTTGGTTTTTGGCCGATGCCATCAGGTGGACCCTTGGCTGGTGGCTCGTTTGCTGATTCGTATCATGATTGCGGCACTTGTAAACAAAAAGCGCTGGGGACCAAGTGGCTTGGGCCACCGAGACAGAACAGTGACAGCTGATGGACCGCAGAATCAATAAGCATTTGAATATGCTGCTGGCTCAGCGAAGCAGCTCATGTACCATTGATGCTCATGTCCTGATGCCATGAGCAGTCCGCCGACAGACAAACACACAACTTTCCACGCACGTGACCCCACGTCTCAGTTTTCGAAATTTATTTGGTCCCTCTGCATGGCCAGGGAATTTCACATTTGGGAGCCATTTTGAATAAGAAAGTAAACGATATACATTCGTTGCAGCAAAGAGTATCGCAGGTTGATCAGATGTTGAATGAAATTTAGATTATTTGGTTTTAAACAAATTGTTTAGTTAAGTTTTTTGGTTGAGTGAATTAGTCATTTGGAAACGCATTACTGAAAAGTCTAAGAACCGAGTACATCAGATTATATAAATCTTTTTAACCAACATGTTTCTACTTAGAAAAAGTAGAGGTTTACAGATAAAATACAAGATAGAGAGCATATACAAACGTCAATGCTAAGTAGTTGAGATAGCAGGATGACGGCCAACAGCATTTGCATAAGAAGTGACTGATGGCGTCCGATGGGAGACAGGTGGGAGAATATGTACATATATCAAAAGGCAAACTTAATTATACCAGATGCTGGCGAAAAACGAGGGAGCCGGTACGCGGTGGAAAAAATATAAATCCCAATACTGCATGAGCAACATCAGCAAATCCCAAATCCAATAAATAAGAACAGACGGGGAAATGCTTTCGCCACGAGATGGCATGTGTGAAGAAGCCAATGAAAAGTCATAATAATAAGCCTGGGGAATGCCAAACAAGAGCAACAAATTAATGGAAGCCTGCGGAGCTTAGACTTCGGTGTACATAAATGTAATTAAATTGGGATGTGTTTTTTTGTGAATAGGAAAAGAGTGGTGGATGTTGACACCTATATGTCAGGCCACATGATTAATTAACGTTAACTAACGAAGACTTTGCCTAACAGTGAATAAGATAAGTTACACAAATCTGTCTTTTCAAGTATCCGAAATTCATTAGTGTACAAATGGGATTCAATTTCAGAGACACTAGTAATCGTAATCACGTAATTAAAACCATTTATATTTAGGAAGGGCAATGTTTGCATGTCATTGGTTGTGTAAATAACTGGAGCTTCTTTTATTGGAGTTTTACAAATGAATTATTTTGCTACTTGCAGACAAATGTTTTCAGCAAGATTGTAAGCTATAAGTGTTCGCAAAAGAAAGCCGAACTAGACATAAAATATTTAACGCTTAGCTAGAGGATGATTTGTATTAAAGCTAGCTAGCCAATCTAGCTATCTAACAAATTTCTTTGACACTAAGCGAGGAACGAAACTAATTAAAATCCTAAACTTCACCTGAATTCGCAGGACTGTGCCCCAACTATTCTTATACAAAATCGCTGCCATGCCAACCGGCGAACGACAACAGTCCAACTTTCCCTTGATGGGTGGGCGTGGCCAATTTGGAGCAAAGTTTCTCATACAAAAGTTCGGCCTGCAATAATGCCAAAAACAAATGAGAAACAGCTTCAGGAAACGAAACCAGAACCAGAACGAAAAACCCAAAACCCCAAAACCAGCGCGAAACTATGTAAAGTTTTTAATCATGATGCCTCTTTCACAAAATCAAAATCAGGCAGCGACAGTAGTAGTGGAAAAAACCCACTCGCGACAAACCAATTAAAATTTACCACAAGGCGGCTTACATGTCGTATGCGTAACATTGCCGCACGCCCACAAACGGAAAAGGCGATTTAGCCAAAGACCATTTTGGGTTTATTAAAATTTCATTTATCACAGTGGCGACTGGCGCGGCCAAAGTTTGGTCTGCATATTTTCTCTCCATTTTGGCAGTGTGCATTTTTCCATTTTTAGGCTTCGAAAATTGGTTTTTCCGTCCAGCCTCTGCTGAAGTGTAAGTGTAGTAGTTTTTGGGGCTATTTTTTATTATTTGACGCTGGGAAACTTTTAACCAAACTAAAGGTGCTTCAAATTTTGCCGTTATGTCCTCGAAAAAAGTTGTGGACGCTTTTGAATATCAGCGCCTGCGGTTGAATGAAGCCTTTGCCCCGCACATACTAAATTCCAGTAACAATAAATGGGAAGCGAACTGTACTTTAAATTCAACGGCAAAGCAAATTTATTCCGGGTAGGGAGAAAAATAGTTTTCTCATTGTTCAAAACTTGTTCAGGAGCACAATCTGAATTGCATTATATATTGATTTAAACTGGATAAAGAATCTCAAGGAAATTAATAAATATGATAATAAAATGAGCAAGAGTTTGAAGAAAGGAAATAGCTAGTTTGGAAAACTTTGCATTTGTCGAAAAGGTAAACGAAAACGATTTTTCCTTTTTTTTGTATCAGACGAAGCGGAAAATTTCAAGAGTTATTAAAATTTCCAATTGAATGCCAATTTTTTGTTTTAAGTAATCATCAAAAGTTTCATCTTGAGTTTAATTTTAGAGTTCAATAAAGGTGAAATGGCTTCTATTGTAATCAATATAGCCTTAGCTTTTGTGGTAAATTGATATGCGTAATCTGCCTTTTCTTGTTTGGCCAATTTGTAGTTTCCATTCTTTATGGTCAAGCAAATTCAATTAAATTATCCATTGCACATAGCTGAAGTGATTTTCTTGGGAGCCTTCAAAAAGTCTGTTCGGATTGTCAAATAGCAAGGAATTTGCTGCCAAACCAGTCGAGTGTATGTGCGAAACGCAACAACAAGTAACAAAAACAGAGTCATATCAAATAATGCACATTTCCGCTTCCGCTGCGAGAATGTAGAACGTCGAAAGTTTAAAAGCAGCAAGGATATGTCTTTGTCATAAGTAGTGGCTCACTCAATATTGGCTCTGCCCACTTTTCGCCTTCTCGCAAGTGTTTCGAAATAAACAACTTCAGTGTAAATTGCCTTTGGCAACGGCTTTTGACTTGACTTGGGACTATATATGTGGGTGTATCATAGCTGAGCACTGCCATTTTCTTCATGAAGACAAACAGTGTATCCTTGGAAGACATTAAGAAATCAACTTTAGACGCCAACGCGCCTTTTGTTATGGCCACACCAAATGCTACAGCTACAGTCTGTGTGTTTTTGCACTTTGTTTGCTGTTTTAGTCTTTGTCCTTGGCGGGCCTTCCATCCTCTTACCCATCGTTGTTATTGTAAATTTCCTCAAAGAAAGGGACGAAAATCTACAACATAAACATAAAGTTATTATATAAATATGAAGTTACCAAAGGCAAAAAGTGGCATGGGTGGAAATCTGCTAAACGAGAGGGAAAACTTTTCCGCCTCGAAGGGAACTTCCTTTCCCATTTCTTCGGTTTGGGATGGTATTTTTTTCTGCCAATGCTGTAGGTTCTTGGTTTCTTCGGTTTTGGCCTGTCATGATGCAGAGGCTTTTGAGTTATGCGGCACATAAAGTCCCAAGTGCATGCCTTCAGAGTTTATTTAGTCCCGTCCAAACCAAAGAAAACCCTCGTCGAAATGATGAATGAGTATGAAATTTTTGAATTGTGTTGAAGGGTTCATCAGGACAAACAAAACAAGCTTAAGAAATAGATGGCAGGATCAGGATTACTTACTGTATTACTAGCTTAAGTGTAAAACCAATTAAATGCTCTGATTGTTCGTTAAAACTCATTTGAGCATTTTTTTTCTGCAGAAACCAAACAACAATTCCATTTTTATCGACCAAAAGCTCTAGAGGGAAAACCCCTGTCTTTTTCCCTTAACAAAACACTACAATGTATTCAATTTAAGCAAACCAATTTGACAATGCAGGAAAGAGGCAGACAGTAATACCAGCAGCAACACCAGAAACAAAAGCACCACCGACGCAGAACAGATATGTGTACTATATCGCATAGTTTCGGATAAAATCCATGCATATCCATGCATATGCGATTGCGGACAGGGACCGCCAAAAGGGGTGTAGTGTGGAGGGGCTGTAAACGCGACCGCAGAATAAACAAGAACAGAAGCTGCAACAAAAATTCCGACAGTGAGAGACAAAAGCAGGGCAGGCTAAAGCCATTACTCATACGTCATGTGGCACCGGCAAAAGGGAATTTACTCGCACAAATACAAAATTCATAAAAAGCAACTATAGCGTCAGGGCGCAAAAACAGCAAACATATATGTACGACGGATTGGCAAGTGGATCAGAGAGTAAAATCCACATTCCCATTCCCATTCCTATCCACCAATTTCCCCGGAGGGATTTCGGTATCGTGCAGTTTTTCTCATGCGTTTTCTGGTTTTCCTTGGCTTCGCATTATTTCTATTCCCCAATTACCCGTTGCCAGGACAACTTCTTAATTTTTGCACCCCTTTCAGCTCCTCCGTGTTTTCGGGGCTATACTTGTCGTCTGGGTTGCGTTTAACCACAAATTAAATTATCTGAAAATGTACAACTGCATGCAGCACCAGACCGTACCACAACACACCGCTTTCCCCCTGGAGTGGATAACTCACCCACAAATGAAACCCTTCAATGCCACACGCTTAGAGGTCTTGTTGCATAACATTTTTAGAGCATTGGGGATTGAAGCACAAACATAAATCCATGTATACCAAGGGCACTGAATCGGAAGCATACCTGCAAAGGAAAATTAATAACGGTTATTAAATTAATGCCAAATATTAAATTGAATAAACTAGTTTCCAAATATATAATATAATATAATATACCATATAATTATTTCTTTTAAAATTAATCGAAATTTTTTTTTCTTATTGTTATCAAATTTATTGGTCTTTCTGGAATAAAATGCTTCTATAACTAAAAGGCATTTAAAGTGGGGAAACTGTTTATTATTGTGCTTTAAATTTAATATGTACATAATTACCACATGAAATATGCATTATTCATTTATTTTACTTGTAGATACCGTCGAATTATAATATATTAAATAAATGCTCATATAACTTGCAATGAGTTATGTGCATATTTATATTACTGTCCAGTCAAAACAAAGACAACCTTATAAGGTGTACTTTTCAACACACTAACCACAAGTGATCGATCATGACCCAACATAGAAATGTCAATCAATTTCCTCAAAAAAAAAGGAAAATAGAATGTACAAAATGTATTTTAGAACATTATATTAGGCATTTGCAGCACGTAGCTGACAAGCAAAATCAGGAGTCTAAATAAATAAAATATTTATATACGTACGGGCATTCTGGCCCCTCTTCCCAGCACCCAGCATAAAACGTCAGCCGGAACTGACAAGGACGTTTCCTAAATGATTCCTTCCTGGTTATGTCAACAAGAATTCACCGGTCTCCCTAATTGCCAAGTATTCATCACACGTGCGTCCATGCGACTAAACGTGACAGATGGCGAACCATTTATGTACAAGGAGTTTAATAGAAACAGGAAAAAATAGGGAAAAATATATCATCGAATTTGGTAAACTTATGAGATTTGCTTTAAAGTGTCCACCGAAAACATAACGATTCTCGTTATTCGGTCTAGAAAGCGTAATGCATTTTTCTTGTTTAATATTGGGTAAGACTTAGGACAAAGAGGGAACATGAAATGAAAACGGATGGCTAGCAAAGTGGAAAGATTTTGGCCCAGTTGCCTGCCAGAAAAGCAAAATGAAGCGAATGTGGCGATAGGAAGCTCCTAGAGAAGATTGCTCCTGCTAGCATTTAGATAACTTGGCAAGTATCCTAAAGCAAACATTGAATTATGGGCAACGACTGCTTTTTGGTATTATCTGGATATCAGGATATCTGTGCGTTTGCTAATGCATTTAATATTTTATAGGTAAAACTGTCTAAGACCTTCGGACGATTTATCGCAAAATGTAGGCAATATATTTGCCATTATCCGATGAGCAGCTGGCCAAATGCATTCCTTTAAGGGTGTCGGGAAAATATTGACAGCATGCTTGACTTGGAATAATCTGTCTCGTGGGAGCAGGCACTCGACCACTCGACTTATTTGAATCCAAGTAAGCGGCTTATCCGGAAAACACCAAATGGGATGATGTACAGCCAAGTGGAGCTCATAAACATTGCGGGCGTCGCACCAAATCCATTTGCAACCTTGTTTACGCTGCGTATAGGTAACAAATCAACGGAGCGAGGAACACGGAGCAGTACAGAGTGCAACCGCAAGCAAAATGCCTGATTGGCAACATAAATCTGAGAGGACAGGCAGCTCCACAGCAGCAGCCACAACACCTGCCCGCCCCTTTTTCGTTCCGCCCCAATCCCGCTTGAAAACCCGACAGTTGGGATGGCCGCAAAATAGTATCCCCCAAAAAACAACAGGAAAGGAGGCCGGCATCGCATACCAAAGCATGGAATACCCTCCCAGATACACGATACGGTGATGTGGTTTATGCCAAACCAAAAAGTATGTAAGAAACATTTCAAAACATGACTTTGTTGGAGTTTCGCGGAAAAAAATACCTATATATGAATGTAGTACCAATAATACCTATAATGGGCTTAACAAGAACCTATTATTTATACTAACCATTCTTATGCAGCAACGAAATGGTTACTCATCTGTTATAATGGAATTGAGAAAAATGTAGCAATCTAAAAATAAATTTAGGTACCAAAAGTTAAAATCACACTTGTAAATGGAAATGTAATTCAAAGTTACATTTCGTTTAGAATTAATTTAAAAGGCTGTCTCAGCTATATATGTTCTATAATACAAACTAAGCAGTGCCTTTGCTTTACAAGATCGGAAGTGATTGTTAGTCGGTAAGATAGTAAGAAAAAAATAGTACCCTTCAGATAGAGTGTGCCAACACACATGCCACAGCGACGTGGCAGAGTGGCAACATAATGAACGCAGCTTCGTGACGCGCTTTTTGGGCAAGTTGCAGCTGCAACCAGGTGGGCTACCTCCGGTTCCCAGTTCCCGCAGTCCTGTCGAGCTTCATGGCCCCTCGAAACTACTGTGACACAAACGCTGAATGACTTCGTTAGCGGCACATGCACATGGATAGAGAAAGCTGTCAAACTTATGCAAAACAGGGCAGAGGGACAGGTGAGCAGCCGCTGACAAAGTGAACAAGATAGAGCTGCAGGCAGGTGGGCCTGCAATCCGTGCGAGTTCAATTGAGCAGCAAATTGTCATGGCAAATGTTCAAAAAAAGTATATGTGTATGACTGTGGAAATTCGGGAGGAAGGGGTCTGCTTACTTGCAGTTTGCAGGCGACAAAATTGTTAGCACAAATAAATGGCGAACGGCAGAAAGTCAAACTGCAAGGGAAAAACGTTTCAAATTTATTGCGCCAACCTGCGCTATTTGCATTTACTCCAGTCCTCTTGTGGCCCCTTTTTAAGGTTTATGGGGGAAAACGTTTGTGGTGTGTATTTCGGGCATGGAACTTGGTTTGCCATAAGCTTCACCTTTTATAGCTAGCAATCCTCATCGACTTAAAGTTACTTTATCGAATTATTTTGTGAATATTTTAGACGTTTATTCATGCATAAGCAAACAAATCAAGTTAAACACATTTTATCTGTAAAGCTAAAAAAAAAAAGTTCTGTAGACAACGAAACAAATCCGTTTAAAAGCAAAGAAATTAAAGACAATCGTTCTGAAAAAAGTATTTGTAGACTTTCACATTCTCAAGGTCTTCATTGTACCCTTGAGCGAACATCAAAATTAAGAAACCGAAAGAACTTTTAATTTAGCAGAAGAATTCCCTTTTACCAGAAGAACCTAAAGGAGATCAAGGAAAGTGCACCAGTACGGAAAACTAAGGCACGTGTATCCTTAATGTCGCATCCCCCCAGTCTCCCCGGTTGCTTCTCAACTGTTCGATTACTCAAACTCCGATTGGCGATTTCCTTCGCTTTTTGTGCTGCCGTTACACCTTTTTGCCGCATTCCGAACTGATTTGCATGCTGTTCGCTTCCTGCCGCTTGTTTTTCCGCCGATTTAGCAAGACTACCTGGCGTTTCTTTGGCTCTTAACTTTTTCTTTGCAGCAGGATTCTAACGAATTTGCTCTGCTGCCCGAAAATGTAGTTCAACTCGTTTCCATCCTTTTAGTAACTGAAGCTGGTGAAAGTATTTGCTTTAGCTCTAGCCCGAGCTTTATTTATTTATGTCCCTTGGCTGCTGGAAATTTTTGGTGTGTAAATTAAAATGCAACTCAAGTTGATCTCGCTCCATGTGGGTTAAGCAAAGTCTGGCTGAAATGAAATGGAAATGCTCCCAGTGCCCGTTGGAAGATGTGCCCAGTTCCCCAGCCAGAACAGAGAAGTCCTTGTGTAAGCACTTGTGTGGTTCAACAATTAAAACGAAGCGATTTCCTCCATTCCGCTCCGTGAACCACCATGGTCCTCCTAGTTGTCGTAGGTTTGTCGGTGTTTACCCATGTGTACGTGTGAATCTGTACGAAATGTGAGCTTGTTGTTCTTTCTCTCTGCTCCGGGTTTATTTTTTGTATATTTTTTCGATGCTATTTGCTGAGAGAAGACAGAAGCGCAGCTGTGCGTCAACTACATTCCCGGCAGCCGTCAGAATGCTAAGGGGAATTGTAGCTATTGCAGGGAACGTCGTCTCCTTTCAATGTGCAATATTTCTAATGCACTCTGAGAAAGAAAATAAGGCGAGAGATCTTGCAATCAGTAAAATCGATTGGATGGGTTTTAAGCCTGTCACCTCGAGTGCTGATTTCTGCTAAGTAAATTGTAAAAATATTCCTATTTCTTAGAAAAAAGTTTATTTGAGTTCTGGGTCGCATCAAAATAAAAAGTTATACGTATTAGCGAATACAAGCCATGGATTTCCACTCTATTCTACGCATGTCCATTTACGTGCTCCAAACTTTCACAATTTGCATTATCCACCCTGAATCCCATATCAACTCCAAGTAAATATGCTTCAAAAAAGCCGAAGTAAAGTCATTTCGGGTTCAAGGGAATATTCAATATGTTTGAGCGGGCGATTCAGTGGTGTGAGTCCAAGGAATACTATAAAATTTGCCTGATAATCCAATAAAGTCAACGAGCAGCATGGAGAGCCACTCGGCTAACTGCTTCATTGATACGCACAAGCCGCAGCCACTTACACACTCGCCCAAACACACACAAACACAGACGGCGTGTGCTGTGCACACACTTATGACAAAACCAGATGGAAGCCAAACCGCATTTATAAGTCGGCACGGTACGGACAGCCGACGTTCTAACATATAGTGCAATGCCTGTCGCTGAATGATTCACTCAGTGTCTGTTCTGTTGACATTAGATTGTGTTTAAAGTGGTAAGACACACACCAGCATTAGGGTGGACCTGTCAAGAAGTATGTAAGGGAGCTTCAATGTTTCGTCCGAGCAAAATTCTATTTCCCTATATTCCCTTGACTTAATAAAATGTAATAAAATATATGTAAGTACAACAAAATATGTAAGTACTAAAACCACAAAAAATTACTAATTGGTTCTTGAGCTTAGTTTTTATTGAGTAACGTTGTGAATGTTTAAATGATTAAGTTATAAACCAACTCCGAAACAGCCTAAAACACACTCAAATATTCACTTAAAGCCTTGAAAATCGTCAGCATATGTACATTTATACATTTATGCAACGGCGGTATCACATGCCACATTGTCACATACTTTGTGGCAGGCATGTGAATATGTGCGAGTTTATGTTTGACAATTGTATGTTCTTCAGCCGTTTTTTGTTGCTGGGAAGGGCGGATGTCTAAATGACATTTACTCAATTTGCGCGAAATTGATTTTTCGCTTAGCCCAAGCACAAACAAGGGAGACCGAAAAAAAATAATGAAATATAAATACGTGACTTCTAGGGATATGAAAAGTATAAAATAAGCAGCGGCAGCAAATGGGAGAAATAAAAAAGGCCAAAGTCGAACCACTTCGCCATTGAACCCTATTCAAGTATTCCCTTTTTTTATTAACTTCACACAATTTGCTCTACAGAGCTCCCCGTTTTTTCTATCCGCAATATGTTGGCTGGCTGACTGACGTTAAGGGTCTTAGAAGTTGGGTGGTCTGGGCTGTGCTGATTGTAGTCGATATAATCGCACATTATTGACACATTATTCTAGGGGCACTTGGCCCACACTTGACTGCCAAGTCGAATTTTTGTTTCTTAGCTCGATCACATTTGTTTTCATTTATACATAGCACTGGCCATTTCGGTTTTTATTTTGCCTTTCATTTTCCTCGGTTAATATTTTAATTCAATATTTATAATGATTTATGGTTAATATTTGAGCACACATATGTTATGCATACATTGGCCATCAATTATAATTATGCAAATTGGCCACTTTTTTCAATGGTAAAGGGAGTGCAACAATTGAAAGGAGTTACGCATGACAGGCAGTTGATTCGTTAAATTGATTTCAGTGATAATACGAATATGTTTAACCTTATTAATTTCACTGCACCGTACATTTTTATTTAATGCTTTGCTGAATTCCGTGTAAATAAAATCAAAGAACAGGGTATCCTTCAACCGAATACTTTTTACATTTATTACATCTGCCATTAATTAAATGAATGGCGATTTGCAGGCTGTGAGTTTGTGACGTGGCAATTAATGCAACGTAAATCAATCGGTACGTGTTAATTAATGTGCCTTGCATTTAAATAAATACCTCAAAATTGTTAACAGCGAAATTTTAAATTAACGAGTGCTAGAAGTCTGCTCAACAACTGGCATCAGTCAGCAGACAAAAAGAGGCCATAATTGAATTTTTATCTCATGCAGGGAAAACAAGGAATGAAACATGGCTGAAAGGCGCTAGAGAAACGTTCGAAATTCGATTCAATGAACAAGAAAAACGAATGGGGATATTATACTTCTTTATATATGTACGTATATGAACGCATGTACATATATATCAGCCGAAAAGTATGCTGCATAACTTCCAAAAGTTGTGTAGTTAAAGGCATCGCCAGTATACGGGCATGCAGATACACAGATACATATACACATACAGATACGTGACCCACTTGGCAAGCTCCGCAGAGGAGCTCGACGATACGGAATTGATACCCAGAGCTCCGCATCCTTTGACGACCATTTATGCATGCAAAATAGCAATAAAGTATAAATGTTTCCAACACTTTGGCCTGCATGCGTAAATAGCAGGGGAATCAAGTCCAAAACCTAATGCAATTGGCAGTGCTCCGCCTGACCTTTCCACTGTATTGATTTACAGAGCAGAGTCATAATCGTATTAAAACACTGCTCCGTAGATACTTGCAGATCCAACAAAAACCGCAGCCCTGTTAACTCAATCTGCAAGTAAACACCTCTTGGACAACTTTTTATTAGCAACATAATCCGTCGAGTAACGAGCTCGTAAACAAGAACTGAACCTTATTTTTAGTTTGTGGGAAAATATTCAAAACTTCACACTCCATTAAGCGCGATGGGGATAATCGAGTGGCCGATGGCAGAAGTGTTTAACGAGCTCTCTCTAATTTGACATCATTTTGCAGTAAGTAATCTCACTATGCTCCATCCTGCTGCCACATGCCCCATTTAACTTGCTGGGAAAATATGAATATTTAAATTTTTATTGTCAGTGCATCTAATTGATTTTAGTTTAATTGCTGTAAGGACGTCGTTTTGGGGCTTGTCTAACTCTAACTCTATTTGTGTGTGCGAGTGTTTATGTGTGCTGAGTGCGAAAGGATTTGAGATCTGTGCCTTGTGCGAGAGATTTTGAGGGTGAGTTTTCATTTAATGGAATTATGCGCTTAGGGGCAAAAACTGATTGTAAGTGTAAAATGGAAAATATTCTACATTTTTGAAAGTTACTAAGTAATTTCTGTAGAGGCGTTGGCTGAAAAACTTAGTCAACGTTTAATGAACGATTAGCCCAAGGACTAGCTTACACTTATACGTACTCCTCCTGTTGCCAAAAACGGAGATACTTTGGTAGTGTGGGCACCTGACTCCTTTAAAACTTGCCTTCAATTGTCGCTTTCTTTTTTTTTCCTCTGCAGAGATCAAATGCCTTGCGAACCCATCTCGGAAAATCCCCAACTTATTTGTTATATTAAAACCTTTTTCCAAGTTTCACTGCCTTAGCGTCTCTGCATAAATCAAACCAAACATTAAATTATGCACACCAAACGACAGACAAATCCTCCGCCAGGATCCGAGGACAAAGGAAAGAAAGTCGGCGACAAAGGCAAAAGAGAAATGTGAAATCTGGTACAATTATGTGTTTAATGCATAAATCAAAACTCATTTAAAATAAAATCATGGCTCTCAACGAATCGTAACAAAAAGTCATAGCAGCCAAGCACCCTGAAAGCAATTATGTACAAAAATCGTGAGGGGGAAGAAACGTATGAAAAATTCAGAAAGCTCTACACAAAAACGTGTGTATAAGATGTTTGTGAAAGGACATAAATTGAATGCCCGAAGAGTTTGCGGGAGAGCAGCTATTAAACGTAATGCAGCATACACATTGTAATTTAGGGGTGGCGCTTACAGCAGTCATATCACTGAGCAGTGATGAAAAAAGTGATTATATGCATTAAATACATTGTGATTAATACGAGTATAGGACAAATATTGTATGTTTAAATATTATTTAGAAAAATAAATCAAAGCTAAACCGTTTTAAAAATCCAATAAATGTAAGTCCTTACATATTATTTCTTTTAAACATCAAGGGAATCCCTTTTCAAAGTTCTTCTTAGTAACCAGAGCTTGGCATTCAATTCAGTACTTTTATTACTTGCAGCTAAAAGCGGAATGCTTTCCGTATCGAGCTTTTCGAGTGAAGGATGTTGGTTGGCCTGAAAAGGGCCAAATTGGCATCGCTGGTGGCAGGACTTGTCTCTGTCGGAGGACGAGTTCGAGTCTGTCAGCATGTCAACTGTCATCCGCCGCTGCTGCTCCTCACACGTGATGTCAGACACTCCAATGGCGCCTCCTCGGGAGCGACGGCAGTTGCATTGTTCGACGCCATTGCTGTTGCCACTGCCGCTGCACTTGGAGTTGCAGGAAGTGAATGGAGCACTCGACCAGACAGGCAACTTCAGTCGGGCGGGGAGGCAGTGGAGATGAGCAATAAGCTTGGCCAGAAAGGATGTGATCCTATCAAACTGTTCATGTTCTCCCAAGCCAAAGTAATTAAAACGCAAATGCATATAAGGAATTGTTGTTTTTTTTCAAACTGATTATCATAATTATGCTTTTATGCTAACTTATATTTCTAATAAAATATATTATTTCCCTAAGATTAAGATTAAAGTCTGTTTTTATCGTCAATATTTGATTAATAAATACGTTTTGTCTTGCTAAATTTCATTACCTAGTTATAGCAAATTTTTACAATATTTTAATTGGATTTAGGGCCACATAAATACTTTGTGGATCATTATAAATAATTAAATGTAATTATTTCATGGTTGTAGAATACGTATAAACACACTATTGTTTCCACACCGTGTGTGGAACTCAAATCAAGGGTCACCGACTCTTTTGAGACTATCTTTAGATAATGCTTTTGTTCGCCACATGTCAAAGGGACGCAGTGGGCAAACAATTAAAGGTTTGAAGAGTGCGGAGAAGTGTGTGTGGGCCAAGCCATGGGTCTCCTTTTGGCCTCCTTTTCTTTTTGGCCCATATGCTCTCTAGTGGGTGTGACAAGTAGTTGGCTTCATTTCAAAAAGCCATTCGGTCAAATGGCCCCAGCACCGCACAACGTTGAGGAATTTTAAGTGGAGCAATTCAAGTGTTGCTCCACAAAAATGTATTGACATCAATTTGATATTAAACTAGTCTAAGCCAATAAGGACAAAGTGAAAACCCTCGAATTTCAATTGTAGTTGCACATGGAAGACTCACAATTTATGTCTCTCCATTGTATAATTCATCAGCCCTGGATGGAAGTTACATTTCTACATTTTCTAAATTCCCATAAGCTTAGACCCAAGCAAGTGCACTATAATCGCATTTCATATGCATACACAAAGTTATTTGTTTACCGACGAGTGCACAAAATCCAGTCTAAGCCAATATTGCGCCACTCAGCAGTATTATTTCAATTCAAACACTCAACAGCGGGTAATGCCTGTGCTTATTTATTGTGTTTGGTAACTTTTTAACACAATCCCATTGAAAGTTGGCTACTTCACCCTTCATGTGCCTCATTTTCCGCCGAGAGTTTGAAAAGTGCTTTATATTGATGGCTCCCATCATACATTTTACAACCGAACTGGGCGTCTCCTCTCAGGACTTTTGTCCCCGATAAAAGAGGGGAAACTCTTTTATCTCTAGAGCTCTGGCAGATAGTCGCTGGTAATAATTCATAACCATAAAATATCAATTTCTCGTCTACAGTTTTTGGTTTGCCGCGCATACATTCCAATCCTTTACGTCTGCGGAGTCCCATCCGTAGGACTTGGCAGTAGTGACATCAGCACCAGGAGGAGCGGCATCATGGCAGACAGGCAGACAAGTGTATCGAGGACAAGTGACAGTTATAACGGCAGCAGTTACAGCGCCAAAAACAACCAGATCTACAATATACATATACAAGGCTGTGTGTCGAGAGGAAGGAACAGCTGCAGGGAAGCATATGCCCAACAATACAAATGTACCCCTGATTGGAGTTTGAAAGATTGCGATTTTTCACTTGCATGCAAAAAAAAAAAACAAAACAGCCAGGTGGTATTTTGCGCTGAATTATTCATAAAGCGTTTCTCGACCTACTAATTGAAGAGCTGGTTGATACTCAAAGATGGTTTTAAGAAAACACAGCCCTTAGAATTTAAAATATATCCTATATTTTGAAATATTTCTAATATTATGAAGTATTATTATCTTTTTTTTTTGTGCAAACACTTTTGACCTAGGTGCAGCAATATCGAACGCATGGACTGCTTTGTTTAAAGGGCATTTTAATAAATATTCGAGAAGCAACAAGCAATGTTAAATCATTACAAATAAAACAGGAGCTAGAAGGAAGGTGCTAAAGAAAGCAAGCCGTGACAGTTACAAAACATTTTACAAGCAATTCACCAGAAACAATTCAGGGACAAGAGCTGAAAGTAGTAAACGGAGTGGAATGGGCTTGAATTTAGAGGAATACACCATCACCAACCCCAGCCAGAGTCAACGATAAAGTTGTCATAGTGTGAAGCGAACAATTCATCAGCGTCAATGTGATAAATTGTACTTCCACCGCACCGAAATTGCTGGAAATTTTTATTTCAAACCCAGGCGGGGGCATTGAATGAGAAGAGATGGTATGCATCGCCAAGGAGAACAAGATAAATTAGCCCACTCAATTGAAATATAAACAACACAATACTAACATTAAGCATACGCACCGTGAACACAGCGATGTTGACGATAAGAAACTGGATGTGCTTGAATCAACTGGCGAATTCCGACTTTAATAATTAGCATTTTAGGTTGAAGTATATTAATGAATGAACTAATGAAAATACAATCAGCAATCGGTAACACACATATTATAAATTGTTAAGAATGTAATGCTTAAATACCAATAAAAAGCCAAATGTTGCTCATTTGATAACTATTTCTTTGATGCCAATCATTACGTATATGTATGAAAGTCACAGGGATAATGACCGCGAAAAGTGAGAGCTAAACACAGTTATCAGTTGGCATGTTTGTGGTAAGTGATAATCACTAATAGGACTATGAAACCACGGTCAATGCTTAATTTGCTAACTATAAAAAGAAAAAGGAAAAAAATAAAATCGGGATATTAAAATAATTGCATTTTTTCTTATGTAAATTTTGGTTCATATATAACAATTTCCAAAACCACCCCTATCCAAGAAGGCATCAACAGGAGCCTTCGAATAAGCTAGATAATTAAGCGTCAAGCTTGAAGGATACGCACTATGAGTGGCAGACATACTCGGTCTCCGAGCTGGGGGCCAATGTCTAAAGTTGCGTTTTGTGGCACGACCAACTAACTAAATGACTGGTTGAGTAGACAACTGACTGATATACTGACTGACTGGCTAACTGACAGAGTGACGACCGCACACAGCCTAGTCCCCTAGAACCTTGTGAAAGATTGGAGGAATGGTTTGCCACCGTTTGGAAGGAACCACAAAGCGCCAACCACGGCTTTGACTGACAGCTGTTGACTACTGGGTGGCTGTCGACCGCATATTCCATTGTTAACGACTCGTTTTGACATATTGAATTAAAATGCAAAAGAGCCCGGCGCAGCTAAGGAAATTACAGTCACTCCAAATAGTGGATTCGTCGAAAAGTCGAATTTCCAATGAATCGCTGCCTATCGAACTTGCCATTATGCGTGTTTATAAATTTGTAGAAGCGCTTTTTCGAAGGGCTGCCAAGATCATAAGTCTGCATAGAATTTAAATGCAAATGGAAAAATTATTTCCAGCCAATGGAAAACGCAAATGATGCTATTAAAATGCAAAATATTTGTATGTATATGAGAATTTACACTAGACGTACAGGCAACAGAAGGATAAAATATTTCCCACATTAAAATAACCATTTGTCTGCAGTTTTTCTTGGGCTATGATAAGATAAGTAGAACAGATATTCAAATCTTTGATTTTTATACGCGTTACTCGTAGAGTAAAAGGGTATACTAGATTCGTTGAAAAGTATGTAACAGGCAGAAGGAAGCGTTTCCGACCATGTAAAGTATATATATTCTTGATCAGGATCAATAGCCGAGTCGATCTGGCCATGTCCGTCTGTCCGTCCGTCTGTCCGTCTGTCTGTTCGTATGAACGTCGAGATCTCAGGAACTACAAAAGCTAGAAAGTTGATATTAAGCATACAGACTCCCAAGACATAGAAGCAGCGCAAGTTTGTCGATTCATGTTGCCACGCCCACTCTAACGCCCACAAACCGCCCAAAACTGCCACGCCCACACTTTTGAAAAATGTTTTAATATTTTTTCATTTTTGTATTGGTCTTCTAAATTTCTATCGATTTGCTAAAAACATTTTGCCACGCCCGCTCTAACGCCCACAAACCGCCCAAAGCTGCCACGCCCACACTTTTGAAAAATGTTTTGATATTTTTTCATTTTTGTATTAGTCTTGTAAATTTCTATCGATTTGCAAAAAAACTTTTTTCCACGCCCACCCTAACGCCCACAAATTGCCAAAAACTGTCAGTGTTTAAGACTCTCTCTCGCACTTCCACTACCTGAGTAACGGGTATCAGATAATCGGGGAACTCGACTATAGCGTTCTCTCTTGTTTATTTTGTTTACGTAAATATAGGTAAAATTTCGGTTTAAACAGCAAACAAAGCTCTCTTCATTTGAGAGTTATTAAAATAAATTACATAACAATATAGCAAAAACAAGAGAGAACGCTATAGTCGAGTTCCCCGACCATCTGATACCCGTTACTCAGCTAGCGGAAGGGAGAAGGAGGGTCTTAAACACAGTTTTTAGCGGTTTGTAGGCGTTATAGTGGGCGTGGCAGAAAGTTTTTTGGCAAATCGATAGAAATTTACAAGACCAATACAAAAATGAAAAAATATCAAAACATTTTTCAAAAGTGTGGGCGTGGCAGTTTTTGGCGGTTTGTGGGCGTTAGAGTGGGCGTGGCAACATGAATCGACAAACTTGCGCTGCGTCTATGTCTCTGGAGTCTGTATGCTTACTCTCAACTTTCTAACTTGTGTAGTTCCTGAGATCACAGCGTTCATACGGACGGACAGACAGACGGACGGACAGACGGACATTGTCATATCGACTCGGCTATTGATCCTGATCAAGAATATATATACTTTATATGGTCGGAAACAATTCCTTCTGCCTGTTACATACTTTTCAACGAATCTAGTATACCCTTTTACTCTACGAGTAACGGGTATAATAAACCCCACCGTTATAAAAAAAAGTAATTGCTTTGTAATGGTTCATCTCTATCCTGCGCTTTATATTCTAATTAAGTTCAGCAAAGTAAAATATTTTGTTTTATATATTAAACTGTGCAAATTTTTTCCCATTTTATGGCTGGATGTGCTGGTTAAGTTGCCATTTCAACTGCAATACCACTTCGGCGCCACCTGTAATGGTCATTTAAGGTAATAAAACTACCAGGCTAATACTCCTAGCCACGTGGGTACTTTTTAAACAGTTTCGAAATTAATTAAGTTGAGGTAGATATACCGTAAACAAGAGGAAAATCCAATTTAAAACGTAGTTTCACAATTGCATTGGCTATGCCATTTACGAAATTAGCTTAGTTGAAATAAATGTAATAGCCATTTCCAAATTATTATAGTGAGACACCAATATAAAAAGCTTTAATGGGTAAATTGAAATAAAAACCTATTAATAGTTATATGTGGTCCTTATTACTTGATTCTTGTTATGCTTATTATAATGAATGTAAAACCTAGGTTTTATAGGTATATATTGTGCAGTTTGCAAAGTTTGCACTGTTTCTTTTTAGGTTCGCAGGACTTTTTATTCATTCGCGTTCATGGAAAAGATGGTAAGTGGATTAAACTTGGGTTGGATAAACGCCGTCGAATCATGAAACTCAAATGGCAATAAAAATGAAACTATGCGTTAATTGCAATTCCCAAATGACCACACCACGAACACGAGCCACAAAATTTCCAAAATAAGCTTGACCGGGTACTTTGAAAAACGACTGTGGATGTGTGGGTGGCTGTGTGGCAATGTGTGTGTGGGCCGTGGCATAATGTAGCTAATTGCCGTTAGTTATGTTGCCACCCACAAAATTCCGCAATTAATGTATCTCCCTCTAGCGGAAAAATGTGTGTGTCGTGCGGTTAAAAGACCAGCAAATGTTCGTCCTGGAAAAACACAAAGCGCAGAAAAGAAAGCTACATGATGTTTGCTGTACTGCGGAATTCTACTCCTTTCTTCAAAACATGTAGTATTTATAATATGAAAATATGGTAATTATATAAGATTGTTTCTCACAAGTAATGCAAAGACTGTCGCATAAACTGAAAAAATTCGATTTGATATTATGCAATTAATGCCACTAATTAAAAGTAATTACTTAATCTTACAATATTGACAAAGAAAGTGTGTTAACTTTCTGAGCAAACGGGTCAAAAAAATTGCTAGTCCCGCAATTCCAGTATGAAAGTACAATTAAAGTTTCATAAAATCGTAAACTCCTTGCGATATTGGTCATCTTAACAATCGGTGTACATATAAGCCATTGTTTCTAGCCAATGGCCCTAAAACTAAGTCCATGTTTCTCTTCCCTCATCTTGTTTTCATTTTAATGTTTATACCCGTTACTCGTAGAGTAAAAGGGTATACTAGATTCGTTGAAAAGTATGTAACAGGCAGAAGGAAGCGTTTCCGACCATATAAAGTATATATATTCTTGATCAGGATCAGTAGCCGAGTCGATTTGGCCATGTCCGTCTGTCCGTCCGTATGAACGCTGTGATCTCAGGAACTACAAAAGCTAGAAAGTTGAGATTAAGCATACAGACTCCAGAGACATAGACGCAGCGCAAGTTTGTCGATTCATGTTGCCACGCCTACTCTAACGCCCACAAACTGCCACGCCCACACTTTTGAAAAATGTTTTGATATGTTTTCATTTTTGTATTGGTCTTGTAAATTTCTATCGATTTGCTAAAAAACTTTTTGCCACGCCCACTCTAACGCCCACAAACCGCCCGAAGCTGCTACGCCCACACTTTTTAAAAATGTTTTGATATTTTTTCATTTTTGTATTGGTCTTGTAAATTTCTATCTATTTGCCAAAAAACTTTCTGCCACGCCCACTATAACGCCTAGAAACCGCCAAAAACTGTGTTTAAGACTCTCCTTCTCCCTTCCACTAGCTGAGTAACGGGTATCACATAGTCGGGGAACTCGACTATAGCGTTCTCTCTTGTTTTTATTAATCACACGCAAAAAAAAAAAGAAACAGAAGAATATGCCATGTTACTAAAATGGGCTTGGCAACCCAATCTCATTAAGTCAGAAAAATATACAAATGTTATAGTAAATATTTTGGGAACAACAGTGATTCCATAGACACTGGCGTGGTCACAACAGTGGAGGAGCAAAGTGGTAATGAATCGAAACTTGACCTATTGCCAAAAGTACCGGTTACTTCTATGGAAGGACATAAAACTACAACTTGCAAATGTGGTAGAACTTGTTATGATCATTTTGCTTTTTGCTTTAATGCCCATCATTTTTACTATTGGCACAAAAGTAGCAAGATCAGTATTTCCCCCTGATATAGAAGTAGAAAAGACTCCCGGCCCGAAAAGTGTCAACACTAGTTTGTAAGTAAATATTTCATTAAAGTCAACATTTATTTGATTTTATATATATATATTTAGATTTGAGAAATTATATTTTACACCTAACAATGGGATACTTGAGCAATTAATAAATCAGCTTGCAAATATTTCCGGCATTAAAGATGTCGATGTGTATGACTCTAACACTGAACTCTATTTGAATTTGATGACCAACAAAAAAGCAATGGGGATTGCGTTCCCTAGTGAATGGCATGACATAAAATCTTGCCCGAAAGTGCTAAATATAACAATATTTATGCCGTTATCTATAAAAAGGAAAGATTTCAAATATTTCGAATCGGGCTTTTTGTTGCTTCAAGAGCGGATGTCCCAAATCTTCATATATCATAGGAATGCTGGCAAAGAGAAGATTCCACGTGTTCTGATGAATCATTTTCCATACCCCCTATATGTGCCCAATCATTATGCGCAGTCGGCAAAAGCCATGACATACCTGACCCTGACATCATTTTTTCTTCCCTGCATCACGATTGCCAAGGTATGATAAACTAACTAAGTACATTAATAAAATCCCTAAACCTTATTTTGTTGCAAAGTATGTAGTAGCTGAAAAGGAGCGCCGGCAAAAAGCTATTCTACGCGCGATGGGATTTGGTAATAGTGTTCACTGGTTCGCCTGGTATACCAAATCAATGTTGCTTTTGATACCATGCGTGATGATTATGATTATTATTTTTGCTATTGGATCGGTTTATGAATTCAGCAACCTGATTTGCCTGATCTTAATTTTTATTGTATACGTCCACTCACTAGTACTTTTTGCCTTCTTCGTAAGCTCATTTTTCTCAAAAAGTTTATCGGCTGTCGTGGCCACACTTTTGATATACTTGGCCACAGGTATTCCCTTTCTGATTGTGGGTGCGGAAGACTCTAGTGTTGCATCCCAAACGGCTGCCAGTTTTGGACTCAACTCTGCGCTGTTCTACATTTTGGCTTCCGTGGCCACAATGGAGATGCAGTCGGTGGGATTGCAATGGCACACCATGGACAGTACCGCCTCTAACGGCCATAAGCTCAGCATAGTAGCCCACATGCTAATCATGTTTGCGATCAGCTGGATCGAGCTGCTCATCTGCCTGTATGTCGAGGCGTTGCGTCCTGGTGAGTTTGAAGTGCCTCAGCCATGGAACTATCCATGCCAAAAAAGATATTGGTGTCCACACCGATATGTATCTTCAGTTTTCCACCAAGGGCCGCTTCTTCCCCTTTCAAAGAAATCATCCAATGGAAATTCACCCATAACTTCTCCATTGGGACAACCGTTTACTAATCTTGATGATCGAACACAAGAAAATTTTCAAAATGTACCCATTAACTCAAAAATTGGCGTGGAAATCAGAAGCCTTTCCAAGAATTTCGGATATCGCAATATAGTAAGAAATCTATTTTTGAATGCGCACGAAAATGAGATTACAGCTTTGGTGGGACATAAAGGTTCTGGCAAGACTACCACCATAATGATGCTCTGCGGGATTTTGCAACCCACTACGGGAACAGCTCTGATCAATGGATACGATATAGTTAGCGAACCAAAATTAGCAAAAAGTAGTTTGGGAATCTGCCCGCAGCATAGCGTTCTTTTCAAAGGAATGAGTGCAAGGGATCACATATACTTCTTTAGTCGCATAAAGGGCTACACAAAAAAAGAGGCCATGTTGGAATCGAATATCTACATCAACAAGCTTAGCTTGCTCAATTTCCAGAGGAGGGACGCTATGAAACTCTCACCAGGGAATCAGCGGCGATTGTCACTGGCCTGTGCCCTTTGTGCCGGCTCCAAGGTAATACTCTGCGACGAGCCATCCTCCGGTTTGGATGCCGTTGGCCGCCACGAGCTATGGCGATTTTTGCAGAAGGAAAAACGTGGACGCACCATCTTAGTGACAACCCAAATCTTGGAGGAGGGTGAAATCCTTGCTGACCGCATAGCTATCATGAACGATGGTCAGATTCTGTGCTTCGGCACTTTGGGATACATAAAACAATTGCAATTCGCCAGCTTTACACTCTCCTGCCAGATGGCTCCCAACAGCAAAGCGGAGAAACTGACAGACCTCATTATGCTCTATATGACCACCACTACACCGTTGTTCCGCGGATCGAATGTGAACTACAAACTGCCACGATGCAAAATGAACCGCTTCCCGGAGTTGTTCCAACAGTTGGAGAACAATAAAAAAAGTCTCGATGTCGTCAGTTTTGGAGTGAGCGATACAAGTCTGGATGGGATCTATCTCAGTCTGGATTATGGTCAGGGCTTACGCAACAGGGGCGGTGCTGATCCAGAAGATAAAGGTAAGATTACGGCTTTCTATATATACTATAGGTCTTTCAATATTCAAACTATAGGGGTCTATATTATGTACACTGTTCCCAATTTGATTTGCAGATAAAGCCGATTTTTCACTCCAAACTGAGAAGTCAGTTCGGTCGAAGGAAAGAGCAACCAGCTCACTAGTTAGGTATCAGCAGACGGTGGAGTCAAGCTCGAAATCGGAGTTCCAAAACGATTCTATCCTAAAACCGAAAGCGTCCATATACCCAATAGAAACTTGGGAACCAAAGAATCGGAGAAAAGGAAGTTGTATGGCCCAATGGCAGGCAATGATTATAAAAAAAACTAATTACATAGCGTCGCGAGCTCTCATATTTATTATTATCCTCATCATTCCACTTCTTTATGGTGTCGTAGTACTTTGGACTGCCAGCTTAGAAAAATGTACCCGTCAAACAGATATACCACCTGTGCTCCCATTGTCATTGGATTATTATAGCTATGATGACATGACCGTCTTACTCGAAATTGATAATGACTTGTACAAGAGCGCAGGAGATGCCTATGTCAAATCGGTCAAAGAGCCTGCCACCGTTCAAAGGATACGCTCAATTTTTTCGTATCTATTGAAAGCATCGCCATTAGTACGCCGGGATATTAGGCGAAAATACGTCTCTGGTGCTACTTTTAATAATTTGTCGACTGTCACAGCCTGGTTCAATAGCGATGCCTTCGAACACTCGGCACCTATAGCCATGAATTTGGTGTACAATGCCTTAGGAAAGGCAGTGCTTGGAGAAAACGATTTCAGTATTTTTGTAAACAGGGGAGATCTTCATGATTTCGTTTTTAAAGATATAATATCAAGGACAAAGCGCAGATCTAAACGACAGAATGATCCGGACTATGAAGATTATCCGGACTACGAAACTCAAGAAGATGATAATATTGTCATCAAACCAAGTACCTCCACCACACCCGCTGATAACTATGATTCTCTTTATAAACCTGGTGATGGTAATCAACTTGCTGCTCAGCTGTCTATTCTGGAAGCCTCTTCAACATTACTGAATGAAAAGGGCAAAAGAAAGCAGCTCCTCGGTTCACTTCTTATAATAACAGCATATATTGCCCTAGCTTTAAGCATTTTTTCCGTATTTGTAACAAAGGAGCGAGTGCAGTATCTAAAATTACAACAAGAAATTTACGGAGTGACCCTATCTCACTTTTGGTTAACCCACTTTCTTGGCGATCTCCTTATTTTTGCAATTTATATGGTGGCTTTAACAATTTCAATATATCACTTAACAAAGTGGTACCAAGTGTTTATAATGCTTCTACTTATTGGATTTGCTTGCTTGCCATTTGTGTACCTATGTAGTTTCTTGTTTAGACAGCCTACTTCTGCGTTTGCTGGAAACTTTACGATTTTGGTAATGACGGGTAAGTAACAAATTAGATTTTGTATAAAATAAGACAAACCAAATGGCTATTTACAATAATATAGTTCAGTCGATCTTTACAGCTCTATGTAGGGAATGTAGATTGTACATAAATTCTTTTAAAAGGCATACGCAAATCTGCAAATAAAATGCAGATTCCATTTTCAATGATATAAATAAATAATCTAAGTTGTCTTTCTCTGTAGGCGGACTGCTATTTTACATTCTCTACATGTTCAAATTACTCACGGATGTTAATTTTAGGACAGTATTTGCGATACTTCCAATGTACGTGGGTGCCTTTGGCCTATTTAAATGCCTCGCCTCGCGTGAATATTGCGACCGTGAAGTACTTCCTCCCATCGATGATCTTGATTGCAAATTCGGATCTTGTAACGTGTTCTGCGCGTGCAAACGTAAGTACTTTTATTTTACGTAATGTAAAAGAATATATTTACTTGTTTTATTGTTGACTAGCCGAAAATAATTGGATAGAGGTTTGGCTACTAATTATCCACTGCTTAGTTTGGTTTTTATTTCTTTGGTTTTCGACTTTTGGATACGAAATTGGCTACAGATTTAAGCAAAAGCAATCTAACCGGAATTGGAATATTAGTGAGAAAAATATTCGAGTTCTGGACGAGGAAAAACGTGTCAGTCAAATCCCGAAGTACGAACATGATGAGTATCCTATAATTGTGGACCAGGTTACTAAGAAATACTGCCGCACAAAAGCCGTCCAATTAGTGTCATTTGCGATAAGACCGTATGTTTTTAACTAATTAATTTCCTAAATATCTTTACAATATGAGTATAAATAGCGCCGACTGTTTTGGCCTTCTGGGGGCTCGAGGCGCTGGAAAGACATCTATTTTCCGGATGATTGCGGGCGAGACCAACATGACCAATGGAAACATCTATGTGAGAGGAAAAAGTCTTAGGGAACACAGGAAAGCTGCAAAAATGGAGGTCGGCTACTGTCCCCAGGGCGACACGGCCTTCAAATTTCTCACCGGTCGACAAGTGCTGAGGATCTATTGCCTGCTCCATGGAGTGCCGAAAAAAGACATTAAGACGGTGTCAGAGCAAATTGCCATCGAATTCGGCTTTAAGGATCAACTTGACAAGCAAATTCGGACATATAGCGGTGGGAACAGGAGAAAACTGAATATTGCCCTCGCTATCGATTGCGGATCGGTAATTTGTCTGGATGAGTCGAATGGTTATGTCGATCCAACGGCCCGAAGATTTATTTGTCAAAAATTGGAGGCTGTAAAGAAGAGCGGCAGACCCGTACTTCTGACCACCCAGAGCATGGAGGAGGCGAATGCACTGTGCTCAACAGTGGGTTTGTTAGTTTCCGGCACTATGATGTTTGTCGGGTCGTTGCAGCAACTGCGATCAGAAGTAACTAATACCATAATGATAAGGCTTAAAGTCAATGCCAGTGCGGAAGAGTAAGTACCGTGTTTCGAAAATGTATCAGGACAAACAGTTCTTAAAAATCCTAGCTGCTTGGCTAAAGAATTCGTGAATTTTCAGTTAACTAATGAATATGAATCATAATATTTATTGTTAATTTGTTTTCAGACAGAAAGGAAACATTCAGCAAGTAATGACTGATATGGAGGAACTTTTTCCATTGGCCACGTTACGGTAAGATCCAGTTAATTACTTAATGGACGATAGTAATCTAATCTTGAGTGGTATCCTATTTAAAGAGAATTCCTTGGAAACTATCTCATATATAACATAAACAATAATGTTACAACGTTGTCCAACTTATTTTACCAAATGGAAAAATTACGAGATAAAGGAAAGTTGGAGGACTATTCCATAACGCAAGTTTCCCTAAACGAAATATACAAAATACTAGATGAGGAAGACGATCCTAAGCTCATAGACCTAGACCCTACTGAAAATAGCGAAGGTTCAGATGACAAGCAAAGCCAAAGAAAAAATATAGAATCAGATACGGATACAAGAAAAGAAAAGGATGAACGGAAGAGAGTTGAAAAGGAAGATATAAATAAGCAGAAAAGTAACGAAAATAAGCAACAATTTAAGAAAAGGCCTACCACCTCATCTGAGAGTACTGATAGTGATGATATGGTAGTTAAAAAAGGCGGAAAATGAAAAAAATGGCAACAATTCATCGCGATATGAAAATCAAAATTGTTTTGTATTTTATATTTTTATATTTTTTTATATTACAAGAAATATTTATATTATATCACACCTCAACTTACATAGCTTTTAAACCAAAGAAGGGGAGCAAAGCAGTCGACCGTATTTGTATTCATTAAGGAATTTCCGCAAGTTTTACCGGTTTTTTTCCGTCATCCTTTTGGGGCTGCACTTAAGCTTTTTGGTGTGCCTGGCTGACTTCTGAGGGCAACGGTTGATTAAAATGTCAAATGCCTTGAATATTTTAAATGCCATCGCGTCAGCCCCCGGGAAAAATTTATTCGAAAATTGAGGCGCAGGCCGAAAAGCACACAAGGACCATTCGACGGGGCAATTAAGGATAAGAAGAACTCAGCTTAAACCAAGGATGAGCCCCAGAATATGAATGGCGCATACTTAATTGCCTCAGCAGGTGTTTAAGAAATGCGTATATGGGGAAGAAAACGTGGTACAATTTGTACCAATATTATTACTAAATTTGTACATATGTTTATAAAAATTGCATTTACTTTGCAAAATCAAATCAAACGTAAACTTAAAAATGACCGATTTTCTAATTGATGCCTTTTTGGTATCACACAAGTTTTTAATAAATATTGTTTTCCTTTTTCAATGCGATGTTGCCTTGTTTACCCTATGGTTATCACCTCAAGAGATAATTAAAACAAGTTACATAGATTTGATTAGTTGGATTGAAGCACTGCGTAGTCCAAAATGTTTCAGCTAAACAACTATCTTGAATTAAAGTCCTACTTTTGGCGACCATTTTGAGAAATAGCAACCGAAAGGCGAAAGTTTCCCGGTTATCAAGTGTTGGCCAAGGTAGCGTTTGCCGGAGCAAAAAACAAATTGTTGCTGGGCTGCAACCAATGGTGCTTTAGATAAAGCTGGGTAGCCAAACGACAACGATGGCAAATACTAATTTTGCAAAGCAACGCGGAAACGGCAAACTGCGAACGGCCGTACTGCGCGAGGGAAAGTAGGACGAGTTGAGTTCGCTTGCAAAACTTTCTTGAAAACAAAGTGAAAATGGGGAAAATAAAGAAAATTAAGAAAATGGTAGCCAAAAAGCAGCAACAGCGAAAGCTTAAATTAGTTAAGCGCAAAATCAAGGCGCTGACTCTTTGGCGCGGCGTAATGCTGATATATTAACTTGTTACTTGTGTGAAGTACAGAATTAATTGTAGTCAACTGAGTAACAAATAAATTGCTTAGTTCGTTTTACACAGCTTGAAGCAGTACTTTCATTCTATATTTCTTGAAAAATTGCTTCCAAAAATATTTTTTTTCTAAGACTGGCTTATGTTTGCGGCATTATTTCCCGAACTTTTTTTGCGATTTAAGTGAGCTGCCATTTTTAATAATATTTTACCATTCACTAAGTAATACTAGTAAATGTTATGTTATGGTTAATAAAAAATAAGGCAACTTTTTGTATTATCTTCTTAGATTTTTAATAGTAGTAACACATTTTCATACCCGTTACTCGTAGAGTAAAAGGGTATACTAGATTCGTTGAAAAGTATGTAACAGGCAGAAGGAAGCGTATCCGACCATATAAAGTATATATATTCTTGATCAGGATCAATAGCCGAGTCGATTTGGCCATGTCCGTCTGTCCGTCCGTCTGTCCGTCTGTCTGTCCGTATGAACGTCGAGATCTCAGGAACTACAAAAGCTAGAGTTGAGATTAGGCATACAGACTCCAGAGACATAGACGCAGCGCAAGTTTGTCGCAAGTTTGTGCTGCCACGCCCACTCTAACGCCCACAAACCGCCCAAAGCTGCAACGCCCACACTTTTGAAAAATGTTTTAATATTTTTTCATTTTTGTATTGGTCTTGTAATTTTCTACCGATTTGCAAAAAACTTTTTGCCACGCCCACTCTAACGCCCACAAACCGCCAAAAGCTGCCACGCCCACACTTTTGAAAAATGTTGTGATATTTTTTCATTTTTGTATTAGTCTTGTAAATTTCTATCTATTCGCCAAAAATCTTTTGGCCACGCCCACTCTAACGCCCACAAACCGCCAAAAACTGTCCTTCGCACTTACACTAGCTGAGTAACGGGTATCAGATAGTCAGGGAACTCGACTAAAGCGTTCTCTCTTGTTATATTTTGCCTCAAGTATAAATGTATTATGAGTTATTGTTTTACAGGAGCTTCGCAAATGGTGCACCACATATTTTTACTACCTTTCCCCTTTTCTAAGTTTTTCAATACCTGCAACTTTAAGCAACTTATACGTGTTTTCACTGCTGTTGGCATAAAATAATAAATCACAGAAAATATATGCGCCCGACACTCTTTACCTCGATTCACCTTATTTTACTGTAATGTTCGCTGCTATGAGTGAGTAGAGTGAGTATGTGTGTGTTCCGGAAACACGTCAGCATGTTATGGCAGCGGAAGCTGATATAGCTGGGATCGGGTGAGGTGGTGGCAGTCCAGCCAGGTTGCATGTAATGAGGCACTGATTGGTGCCTGAGAAATTGCCACTTGGAGAGCTCCGCTGATTATTATGCACCATTTTATACGCTCGGGCTCCAACTTGTGAGCTAAATCAAACAAGTTGACACTTGCCACGCCCTGGTTTTTAGCACGGGCGCATGCATAACTTTTGTCACTTTATGTGGATGTGCAGTTGGAAGTGGCGGTGGCGTCAAGAACTTAACCTGCATCCTGTTGCAGTTGGCAGGCAAAATGTCGTAGAGCGACCAGACGTGCACCCCTGCCTTTTGGCCCATTATGCTTTGTAACACTACTTTTCATTCTACCATTTTTCCCTCTGCTTGGGAATTTTCGCAGCTCTGTTTCTCAAGTGGCAAGCGGAGCTGTCTTTCCCACGACTGCTGCAGCATGCTGGCTGCACTTTGCATAACTTTGTTGCATACTTTTGAGCGTGTTTCGTCCCCGGATCGTGTTTCACTGCTCCCGTTGGAGCTGTTCCCCGGCCTCGCCTGTCCTATTCCACATTATGTATTATAAAAGCATTAACGTTATGCCTGACGTTTACTTAATGCTCAAATAACTCGGGAAAACTTTTCAATAATTCCTGTGAAAAACATCACGGAGGCAAGCGACCTAAGCAGGTGTGGCTTGATTAGGCTTTTATGCCTTTTGTCTGGTGCGTTTGAAAGAAATTCGTAAAGTAAGGAATTGGAAAGTAGTATGATAGTATAGTAATAAGAGAAATAACACTACAAGACATAACACTGAAAGGTTAATAACTACGCAGCTAAGCCCCTGCTAAATACAAATATATAAATGTATAAATGTATAAGTAAGAATGTACGGCACAAAGTAAAGAGAATTCCATTCTTGGAATATATTCGCTTAAAGCAGCTTTGCAGTAACTCTCCAAAGTATTATAATTTTCAATTCCGAGCAGTGGGCTACATTCTCCGCCCCTTAAAGTCCTCTTATGTGAGGAACAACAACAAAAAGTCAACATCGCAGAGTCTTATCCTTTGAGATCCCCGCCGCCCCTATAAACACGAATATCTCGCCCGTTTAAGCCCATCAAAGCTGCTGCAATTACCTTGTTAATACGCATAAAAATGCTCTAACAAGCGAGCACCAGAGACTGGAGTCCTCTTTGAACCCAGAAAGTCGGGGAATCCCCTGTGAAGAAGCTTTGCCGACAGCGACAAAACGCAATCAGATTAAAAAATAATGCAAAAAGAACCGAGTTTTCTTTTTCAGTTGCCGTAACGCACAGCCGTTTTAATCCGCTTTTAATTGCCTGAAATCCAATTGGCGACCTACATAGCAACCTGGTTCAAAGTTACTCGCATCCTCTTGCCTTTCGCCTCTGCCCAATCCCAATCTCAATCCCGCACACCCACAATCCATAGCCCGTAAAATGGACAAGCAATTAGTACAGTAAAAAAACAGAAAAACTAGTTTGTTGAACTGGGCTGAAGGGGTCAAATAAAAACTTATTTCCGCAGTCCAGCTTAAAGGTGGCAAATTCAAAACGCAGGCAACGAAGAGAGTTTCATTCAACCCCTAATGATTAAATTGCCCTGGCCACAAATGTTTTATTTGATTTGCTAATTTACTAAATAAAATGAAGGAAGAACTTCCTTTGGCAGTTGCATTTTTAATTGTTTCCTAGCTGCAGAATACTTTGAGTAAATTCTTTAAAATATATTCGACAGACAGCTGTCAAAAATACAAAAATGAATTTTACAACCGCAATATTTTTATTGCCAAAGTGTGAATATTTCAGTGACAAGTAAACCCAATTTCCACCACAAGCTTGGTTTTTTCCTAACTGGTTACTGGTTTTCCCTTCGTTGTCAGTTGGCTTTGTTGACTCTTCTGCCCGCCTGCACTTGACATTATTCAGAGGCAGGATAAATCGCCTTGGCTGTTTTCCGTATCAACTGGCCCATGCCAGTAACTGCCTTCAATTGACTTGGCTGAAATCAACGAGGCTTTGCTGTCATATTCCGTTTTTTGAGTAAGCTGTCAAAACAACTAAATTCTAATTGTAATGGTGCTGTGAGACAGGTGCCCTAAAAATTTACGTCCCCTTTTGCGCTCTTCCCCGCGAAATGAATAAGCGTGACGTAAGGGTAGATGTAGTTAAACATTAATAATAAATATTCAAATCAAAATTGAATTACACAATTTATTTATGTTTTAAAAGGCTTAAAAAGGGTTTGTGGTGTGTTCATTGTGTTCATTTTACCAAAATTTCAGCTTCAACTAGTTCATTTATAAATTGCGATCCTGGACAATGCTAACCAACCCGCGCAAATTTATTATCGCCGAGTCTATATGGGCGTTGTCCGGCGTGAGAATGATGATAATAAATTCTCGCACTAAAACCTGAGCGACATTCAACAAAATAATTACCAGCATATTTCGAATGTCTCACGGGGCGCACCCAGCCACAATTTATCATTTTGCTTCAGCTTTGGGCAAACTAGTGGGTGAACCGGTGGGTGAATCAGTGGGTAAATAGTGGGTGGTAAGAAGAAGAGGAGCTCATTTCATAACTCAAAAGCCTCGAGAGTCATTTATAAGGCTAGAAGGCGAAAAGTTGTTTTTTCCTGCAACTGGAGTGGGGTGGGAAACTTTGACTTGAACTTGTTATTTAACACTTTGCAGGCGAGGCGAGCTGACAACTGGGCGTGGTCAGAGGCTGTTAGAATGCGCATATATACAATCATATTAATGCACATAAGGGGGGCGGAATGGATGCATGGAGTCCAAAGGAGGGATGGTCCAACTTGCACGGACACTTGAGACAGTCCGGAGTACTCGACAGGATATTTCATTTGAAGTGCGAATAGTTTAGGCGAATAGTTTGCAGTGTGTGCGTGCCACTATTCTCGGTTAAGCATGGCAAACACGTCGTATTAGTAATTAATTACACTTGTGCCAGAGTGCTGGACAGAGACGGGGGAAGAGTACGACTTCTAGACTTCTCGGTTTGACATGTGATTATGCGCTTTTAGCATCTGTTTGCAAATTGGTACTACTATGCACATGTCCTGTCAGTTGTCATCTGAGCACTTTGAAATCACCCAATCGCATCAAATGGAAAACGTTAAACTTTGCGACTGCAACCACCTTAAGGTTTCAGTCATTTATTCAAAATCGATTTAAAAGAAATCCAAGAAAGGCTAATTTCTGTATCTAAAATTGAAATTCTGTGGATTAAGTATTTGGACAACCATTTCATATAAGCCCTCACACGATTTAAAACTCATTAAAAGGTTTGTTTACGCTTAAGCCGCTTGAAAGATTGCAAACGGGTAAGAATTTGCAACGTTGCCCTGAAAAGTAGGCATCATAAAGTCTGCGTAGAAACTTTCAAAGTTGGGAAAGCTTTAAAGAATGCAGTCGAGGTAGTAGTTTCGAGTCCCCCCTCATAACTCCATCTCATAACGCTTCACTTGCTCTCATTTTCTTTGGGTTCGCAAAAGTTGGCAAGGGTAAAAATATAAATTCTTTCTGCTAAGCGAATTTTTAGCTTAAGGCGCTTTCAAATGATTTGGCGGAAAAACCCGAAAAAAATGGGAGGATAAAGGACCATTTTTTAACTTTTCACTGGATGTTTTTTCTTTTTAGGCGCCTCGTTACATGTGTCAGCAGCACACCTGAATTCGTGTAACGTTAACACGTGCTTACATAATGGATACAAGTCGGAGGTAAACGAAACCCCGTTTAACAAAAATGTAAACAAAACTTTTTAACTCAACTAATTTGTTTAAGCTCTGTCGGTTGAATAATTTTACTCCTGTATTTCTTAAATTAAGGCCTAATTTGATACGCTGGATCACTGACTTTGATGTCCATTAAACTTTGTTTGCCCATGTCGTATGCAAACCAATATTCCTATTCAAGACTTTCATTTTCCGGCTCAGATTTAATTGAAGAAATTAATTTGATTGAAATTGTAATTACAATTAACATAAAAGATTCCTATGATCCATATTTGACTCGTAAATAACTTTGTAAACTCCGAAAAGGCTTAATAGCATTTCATTTTTACAACCATATTGCCAAGTTATTTATAGAGGCACTTGCAGATAAGAATGCCAGTTTTGGGTTTTGTTTCGAACTTGATGAACAGAATATGGTTCAAAAAAATATCCAAAGATTTTTCAAAAGTGTGGGCGTGGCAGCTTCGGGCGGTTTGTGGGCGTTAGAGTGGGCGTGGCAAAACTTTTTTGGGCAGATCGATAGAAATTTACAAGACCAATACAAAAATGAAAAAATATCAAAACATTTTTCAAAAGTGTGGGCGTGGCAGTTTTGGCGGTTTGTGGGCGTTAGAGTGGGCGTGGCAACATGAATCGACAAACTTGCGCTGCGTCTATTACTCTGCAGTCTGTATGCTTAATCTCAACTTTCTAGCTTTTGTAGTTCCTGAGATCTCAGCGTTCATACGGACGAACAGACAGACGGACGGACAGACGGAGATGGCCAGATAGACTCGACTATTGATCCTGATCAAGAATATATATACTTTATATGGTCGGAAACGCTTCCTTCTGCCTGTTACATACTTTTAAACGAATCTAGTATACCCTTTTACTCTACGAGTAACGGGTATAATTAGAATTTAATGACAATATTTATTTCCCAGGCCATTGAAATAACAATGCGATTCTGAATTACACATCCAAACTTCCATTCGTATTCATAAACTATTTTCCAAACACTTAATAGCACTTCAATTGCGCTTCAAATGGCAAACATAACGGTGTCCGCTGATAGCCGATGCGAAGTCACATAAAAACTGCGAGGACAGAAGTGTACGGTCATGTCGTAATGTCGATTGACAAGTATGCCCCACAATTTGGCCACCACCAATATATGTACGTAGACTGGTACCCTCTGTCCCCAGCTCGTGGAAAGTTTTTTCGCAGATAAAACGCGAGAAAAGTGGAAAGACATAAAACCCGGGACAAGTTAAGTGCAATCATGGATTGGTCTAGTCCGCTGCCATGTGCCGTCATTAACGTGGCAACACGTTATTGTTTGAGGGCTGGCGGGGCGGGGCGGGGTAAGGTGGCGGTTGGATGGGGGGCATGGCACTAGAGGCAACGCTATAACCGCACATAATGGTGGGCCATTTTATCGAGCGGCCAGGAGAACGGAAAAGCATTAGAAGTCCGGGAAAAGCGCGCTTTATTTTCGCCATTTACGTGTTGAACATGGAATTTAATTTCTTCGGTAATTAATTGCAATCGTGTTGGCATTAGGTTTAATGCTCTAATTGGGCAGATGTTTGTCCGCTCTTCCACGTGTGTGTTTTGCGCGAATGTGTGTGTATCCTGTGTCCTGCGACTGTGTGTTAGTGTGTGTGCGCGTTTAATGGGGTGTCCGTGGAGCGTGGTGTGCGTGCCTCCATATCAAATTGTTTGACTTTGGCTTCGCCATTTTATTTGTCAAGTCAATGAACATTAAGATGAAATGCAATGCTCGCCTAATTGATTTTATGATTTGGTTAATTGTCTTGGCACTCAAGCACTTTACTTGAGTTGTCTCTGCTTGCTTAGTTTGCTTAGGCGGAGCAGAGCGGGAACTCATTAACGGAAATTGCACTTTAATTTAATTAAGGTGCTCGGAAGTTGGATTGACTTTCCATGGTATCTTACACGAATCTAAGTTCATATTAAAATATAAAATATCTCCGAAACATATTTCTCGTAGATTTGTTTTTTTTTTTTTGAATATCAGTTTAATTAAAATACTTAATATTCTTTCCAATCAAATTAAATTTAAAAATATAAGTTAAATTTAAGCGTAATTTTTTCCTTTCCAAATCCTTTCCAATTTTTTATTCTCTGTTAAAGGCTTCAACTTAGACTTTTAGAATTTAATATCGAGATTCATATTTTTTTACCCCTTTAGATGCGAATCCAAAGCTTACCTGAAAAGACAAACAAAGAAAAGAATATAAATTAAAGAAATACATTTTCAGTCATTAAATCTGGTTATGATGTATTTTAAATATAGAAGTGTATGGATTCCCGGGTCATTTTGTTAGCTACATCCCAAAGGCGAGTTAACCGAAACCAAGAAAAAAGCCTATTAAGTTCCACACCCACTCGCTCAAAAAAAAAAAGACAAAAAGGATGCCGAAAGAAAAACAGAAAAAAAAGACTGAAAAAAGTTAAAGAAACAAATACTGGGAAAGAGAACCCTCAAAAGACCCTTATTATTTTTCATGCCCCCTTTCTTGGCGGGCGCTAAAACGTTAGTACCCGTTTATCAAAAAAAACGCCTCAGACGTCACTCTTTGAAGTTTAATGTATATTTTAAGAACCAGCGATCTCTTGAATCGAAATTCTTTGGGTTGAAATAGAGCTCTCATGTAGTACTTTGTGTTATTACACGTTTAACAACAAACACGAAAGATGATATTGTTAGGGAGCAGAGAAATTTATAAACGTAAAGATTCATTATCGGAACATTATGCTATTAATATTTGGCACAGCCACGTTCGCAGCTGCTAACGAAATCCAACTCACCTCGAAAGTAGACAACAATGTTGCTCGTGCCCCGTCATTAATGCGAAAAGAGTGTCAAAACACACAAAGACCTTTCTAAGCTGCCTCCTCGGAAACCCAAAAAACCCCTGAGGATGAAAAGCGTGAAACAAAAGCAAACTGTTCCCTCTACACGTGCCAACATCAGCGGAAACGTCAACGTTTCGATGTCTACGACGACGCACTTGACGGAAAATTTGGCCAGACCTGCGAAATGTCTGCAATGTGTCTTTTGGCACAGGTACATTGAAACGATACAAACCTAAATGTAACTGCTTAACATTGCAATACTTAAACCAGAACAACAGTATAGTTCTGTGTCCCAACTGTAAGATACCCTTTACTTACATACTGGAAGTGCGTCAAAGATATGCAAGAGGCAAAGCAACTGAGTAATAGTTGTCAGTGCATGAACAGCAAAATCTGTAGCCAACAAACACGAAAGATGATATTGTTAGGGAGCAGAGAAATTTATAAACGTAAAGATTCATTATCGGAACATTATGCTATTAATATTTGGCACAGCCACGTTCGCAGCTGCTAACGAAATCCAACTCACCTCGAAAGTAGACAACAATGTTGCTCGTGCCCCGTCATTAATGCGAAAAGAGTGTCAAAACACACAAAGACCTTTCTAAGCTGCCTCCTCGGAAACCCAAAAAACCCCTGAGGATGAAAAGCGTAAAACAAAAGCAAACTGTTCCCTCTACACGTGCCAACATCAGCGGAAACGTCAACGTTTCGATGTCTACGACGACGCACTTGACGGAAAATTTGGCCAGACCTGCGAAATGTCTGCAATGTGTCTTTTGGCACAGGTACATTGAAACGATACAAACCTAAATGTAACTGCTTAACATTGCAATACTTAAACCAGAACAACAGTATAGTTCTGTGTCCCAACTGTAAGATACCCTTTACTTACATACTGGAAGTGCGTCAAAGATATGCAAGAGGCAAAGCAACTGAGTAATAGTTGTCAGTGCATGAACAGCAAAATCTGTAGCCAAAGCAGGCACGGCATGAAATTAGAGGAAAGTAGCTAGAAAAGGATGCTCTGTAGGGATGGCCTGCGGTCCTAGCTACCAGCTACTTTATGCCTTCCATGCTTCCTGTGTCATGTCGGTTGACCGCAAAATTAAATTACAAGAAAACCCCAAACGAACAACATGGCCAAAAAGAACGGTTGCAAGCGAAAGCGAGCAATAATGCAGCCAACTAGGGAAGGAAGACAAGGATTTAAAACGTTAAAGTAGGACAGCCCAAAGTCGGAACAATAACCAAACTAGAAGCCACGGGAGCGGAAGGACGAAACAAAGTTTGGGAACTGATTCAGCCGAACATGGTAATTACGTGTGTCCAGGCCAAACTGACCCCATACACGTCATCACAACCGACGACTCTGGGCCATTAGTCCGTATTCGGTTTGGGTTTTTGATTCCTCTCACTCCGCTTCACGCCGCTCAATTAGCAATTAGTTTTATTTCAATTCAGTTTACTTAAGTACGAGATCCCCACCCTAACCCCGTTCTACCAGTAAAATGGGGATTTGTCTAACTTTTGCAAGTACTTAAGAGCTTAAGGTAAAAAGTTTTTTGGGTCTTCAGTTTTTGCTTTTCATTTAGGTTTTTTGGGTCATAGCTTTGTCAAATGGCTTGTAAGGGTTGTCGGTCAGGTGAGCATAAAATAGGTTCAAAGCTACTTCCTTCCAGGCTTACTACCTTAATTATAAAATAAAACGGAGAAATGGGATTTTTTTTTAGTTAATTATTCATAAGCATTTCTTAGCTCTCTAACAATACATAAACTTTTTCAAATCACGAAGATATTAAATGTTCTTTACCAAGTGCTTTTCCTGCGAAATGTATACACATTCTATATATGGCACTATTAATTAATTAAAAGTTTATTGAATACTGGCAGCGTTTTCATATTAGCTTTAACTTTTTGTAACTAGCCGAGCACTAATAATTGAGTGGGTCTTGTAAGAGTCGTGAATGGAAAGTCATCGCCAGTCCACAACATAAGCCCACTCCCATATGCAGATGTACTATTTAAGCAGACGGACAAAATACTCAAGTTGGCCTTCGTCATCGTCAGAGAATGGGAGCTGGGAAGAAATCGAGTGAGCTGGGAGTGTCAAGGCGGGAGATGTCAAGATATATACGAGTATGTATATCGAAGCCAAACCAACTCAACAAGCCGCTTAACGCATCCCCACGCCTTTTTATCACATCACATATGGATGGATTTCTCGATTCTATCAATGCATATCGCAGCGATATATTATCATTTGCAATCGGAAAAGCATAACGAATATGAAATATAATTAATGACACGACGGCGATATTCTCAGTTTCTGTTTTGTTTACTTATCTTATTACTGCTTCCTTTTTTTGTGGTTTTCAGCTTGCTGTCTAGTCGCTGTGACATTTTTATCGCCCTAAACGGTTTGCATATGCTTAACACACTTTTGCGTTACTTAAGATTTTCTAGCCAAATGTTATTTGATTTTAATGAGTGTGTCTCGTGAATGGAACCAAAAATCTGGCGCCAACATAAATTGTGTACGGATGTTTGCTTTTTTGTCCTCCGCCTTTTTATTGTTTTAGGCAGTTGACGACACAATGTGCACAATATTGAATGAAAAACAAAAGCGTTGTTGCTGATTTTCAATGGCTATTGCTATTGAAATATGTTTATACCCGTTACTCGTAGAGTAAAAGGGTATACTAGATTCGTTGAAAAGTATGTAACAGGCAGAAGGAAGCGTTTCCGACCATATAAAGTATATATTCTTGATCAGGATCAATAGCCGAGTCGATTTGGCCATGTCCGTCTGTCCGTCCGTCTGTCCGTCTGTCCGTCTGTCCGTATGAACGTCGAGATCTCAGGAACTACAAAAGCTAGAAAGTTGAGACTAAGCACACAGACTCCAGAGACATAGACGCAGCGCAAGTTTGTCGATTCATGTTGCCACGCCCACTCTAACGCCCACAAACCGCCCAAAACTGCGACGCCCACACTTTTGAAAAATGTTTTAATATTTTTTCATTTTTGTATTGGTATGGTAAATTTCTATCGATTTGCAAAAAAACTTTTTGCCACGCCCACTCTAACGCCCACAAACCGCCCAAAACTGCCACGCCCACACTTTTGAAAAATGTTTAAATATTTTTTTATTTTTGTATTGGTCTTGAAAATTTCTATCGACTTGCAAAAAATCTTTTTGCCACGCCCACTCTTACGCCCACAAACCGCCCAAAGCTGCCACGCCCACACTTTTGAAAAATGTTTTGATATTTTTTCATTTTTGTATTAGTCTTGTAAATTTCTATCTATTCGCCAAAAAACTTTTTGCCACGCCCACTCTAACGCCCACAAACCGCCAAAAACTAGCTGAGTAACGGGTATCAGATAGTCGGGGAACTCGACTATAGCGTTCTCTCTTGTTTTAACTTGTAAAGGAACTTTGCCCGTAGGTGGGAAAATACAATATTGTGATTGCGTCTTTTTGGCATTCAATAAATATTTTATGTGGTTATCAATTATTTTATCAAACCACCGCGCTCTTTTCGGCTAATATAATCATAAAATGTAAATATGTTTTCGATTCGCAAGTGCGCACGCAAATTATGGCTATACATTATTTTATCAAACCGCGTTATTTTCGGCCAATATAATCGAAAATGTAAATAGGTTTTCAATTATGTGGACAAACAATCCTTTATAATAGGTATAATTTGATTAAAATATTTAAACTAGATATTTTGTTATTATTTGATTAAAGTGAAGTAATTGAAGGAGCGTTGTACTGTCTACCAATTTTAACTGTAGTCCCCGACTTTATTTGGCCTAATGTAATTCATATTCTTAATGCCAATTATCTGGCAATAAGTGAACGCAATTCACCAATTTTCCTCGAGTTTGGGTCCAAACAAGTTTGCACATTTATCGACTGCATAATTTACGAGCCGTCTAATTAACCCAGCTCGCAACTAAAATTTGCACCCGAAAAGAATGTAAATAAGCCGCAATTATGGCTGCTGTTAATTGAAGCAAAAAGTCGCGGAGCAGACGCAGTTTGCCAGGGAATATTAAGGCCCTATGCGGAAACTGTGGCGCATTGTAAACTAGGTAAATAACCGGCTCACACTCACACAGGCCCATGAATATTTCTGGGCCATTATAACAATTACTTGCACTTGCCCCTTTGCTGGCATGGCCCCAAAAAAAGAATTAAATAAAAAGTAAAATATAAAATGTTAAAAGAGGAAAATACGGACTACAAAAATTAACCAAAAATAGGAGAAAAGTGTAAAGAGTGGGAAAGTGAGTGAGGCAAGTCAAACACTCAAATGTTGGGGCAAGGCGAAGGCGCTAAAAACCCGAACACACTTTTGTGGGTAATGGGCTTTGGCAAAGACTGCCTGTCGCCCCATTTTTCTATTTTTCCACAGGCTTTTTTGTACCATGCAGCGTATGTGTAATATCGTGCGGTGCAAGTGCATGTTGACTTTGGTTTTCAGTCTGTGTGTGTGTGCGAGTGTGTTTTTGTGAGTGTGAACAAACAACATACACAAATGAAGAAACGTACACACTGACCTACATCGGCGCCTGAGTTGAAGGCTGCATTTCCTACAAAAACGAATTTTCCTTACGCAATTCCTCCTTTTTTCTGCTTTTTTGTTGTTGGTTGCATGTCCTTTATTTTGAATTTTCCGTCTCGATGGAGTTCAGGGTAAAAGAAGAACCCAAACCGAACAACACATTGCAGGCCTCAACGAGTATTTAGTTAATGGAAATTATTAACAAGAGAGAAATAGTCGAGTTCCCCGACTATCTGATACCCGTTACTCAGCTAGTTGTTGCCGGTTTGCGGGCGTTAGAGGACAAAAATTTTGTTGGATAATTCAAAAATGAAAAAATATCAAAACAATTTTTAAAAGTGTGGGCGTGTCAGCTTTGGGCGGTTTGTGGGCGTTGCAAAAAGTTTTTTGGCAAATCAATAGAAATTTACAAGACTAATACAAAAATTAAAAAATATCAAAACATTTTTCAAAAATGTGGGTGTGGCAGCTTCGGGTGGTTTGTGGGCGTTAGAGTGGGCGTGGCATCATGAATCGACAAACTTGCGCTGCGTCTTGTACTCTGGAGTCTGTATGCTTAGTCTCAACTTTCTAGCTTTTGTAGTTCCTGAGATCTCAGCGTTCATACGGACGGACAGACAGACGGACGGACAGACGGACATGGCCAGATCGACTCGACTATTGATCCTGATCAAGAATATATATACTTTATATGGTCGGAAACGCATCCTTTTGCCTGTTACATACTTTTCAACGAATCTAGTATACCCTTTTACTCTACGAGTAACGGGTATAAATATGCATTTTTTATTGCCGCATTCATTCTGAAAGGCGGGATATTGAAAACGGTTTTCGTTTTCACGCAAATATTTGTGTTATGAATTATTCTTGTATTTCATTTTTACCAAATTCCGTTTAAGTATGGATAAGGTTCTTTAAGCTGTCACCTGTTCGTGTTTAAAGGATTGTTGTTCAACTGTGTAACGCTTTGTGTTATTATACAAATCGTGTTACAAGTACCTACTTTTAATATTTATTTAACTTAACAAAATTGCATGCTCTTTTTTCTCCTTCTTTTAGTGTTCTTATTTGTAATTTTGCGTTCAGTAAGGATTCATTCCAATCTAGCATTTTCCAAGGCTATTCCATATCAATACAACTTGTTGGCAAAATTAAGGCTAAATAGAATAATTTCCATGAGTGGCAGTTACCATTACTGTGCTGCCTTTGTTCTAACCAACTAAATTAGCCGCATGGCTTAGTCATCGCTGTGGGTATCGTGAACACACATATTTTTGCCAAAATTACTTTAAATATTTTCCTGTCTGCCTCGCAATAAAATGAATCCTAGCAATTGCCATCGAAGGAATGACGGAAAGAGGACCATTTCAGCCTGACAAGGTCTCCAGTCCTGAAAATGATCCCCCAAAAAAGCTTTTTGAACATTTTTCGAGGCCATTGCTATTTTTTTGTTCGCCGACGTCGTCTGTGTGGCTGTCGTAAACCAGGCGTAGGCTATTAATTTTATCACCGGGCCAGGTAGAATATTCTAGGACCAGAATCGAGCTACCGCATGCCGTTTTACAGGATTCCGGATGGGGAGGATAATTTTAATAAAATTTTCGTACTCGAAGCGTGGAACTGAAGCTTTTCATAATGTAGATTTTATGCTGATTCAATGTTTTCTTCATTTATTTCCGTTTTGCTATGTGAGTAAATGGCACAGATTGAAGTTGGGCGTAGCGTTAAATTAAACGGAGGGGGGTAACAGAAATTGTTCGAGCCTTATGTGCCGCAGTCAATTTGTGTTAAATTTTATCAATCGCCAAGGGATAGCAGAACTTAAAGCATAAGTCTCGTTTAGTACCGCTGTATCCAGCTCCATATGGATAAGGTATCTCAAAGATACATACAGCCCCGAAAGCGGCAAAAGTTATGAATATTGATAAGGTTGGGTAAGTAGGATAAGGTGTACCAATCCACTGTTACATATAAAGCGATCTGCCAAGATTGAGTTTGGCCTCATTTGGGATTACACACCCACAGAAGTGGGTGGAAATAGGCCGGAAATTGCTTTTAATATTCAGTCGCAGAAAATTAGTTTTATGTGCGAAAGGTCAAAGGTGAGCGAAGCATACAGCCTACTGGGTAATGAAACGCAGCTGACGAAAAAGGTGGGTCGTATAAGCAAATTACTGGATGTCATACGGGTTAATTAAATTGCTGCGGGAACACTGACACGTGTGTCACTGATAGGACGTTTTAGGAAAGTGCAAAATGCTTACATGTGGGGATAAAGTTAAATGTTAATTCTCAAATTCGAGGATGCTATTTGAAATCACAAAAGTAAGAGCTGCCTAAGAGTTTGTAACTATGTATTCCTTGAGTTTGTTACGACGATGGATTCATTACGTAACACGAGGAGTGTTTCACTTTGTTACCCCTATTTTTAATTGTGTCACTACAGTTTTTCAATCATTAACAAATTAATAAAAAACAAGAGAGAACGCTATAGTCGAGTTCCCCGACTATCTGATACCCGTTACTCAGCTAGTGTAAGTGCGAAGGACAGTTTTTGGCGGTTTGTGGGCGTTAGAGTGGGCGTGGCCTAAAGTTTTTTGGCAAATAGATAGAAATTTACAAGACTAATACAAAAATGAAAAAATATCAAAACATTTTTCAAAAGTGTGGGCGTGGCAGCTTTGGGCGGTTTGTGGGCGTTAGAGTGGGCATGGCAAAAAGTGTTTTTGCAAATCGATAGAAATTCACAACACCAATACAAAAATGAAAAAATATTAAAACATTTTTCAAAAGTGTGGGCGTGGCAGTTTTGGGCGGTTTGTGGGCGTTAGAGTGGGCGTGGCAGCATGATTCGACAAACTTGCGCTGCGTCTATGTCCCTGGAGTCTGTATGCTTAGTCTCAACTTTCTAGCTTTTGTAGTTCCTGAGATCTCGACGTTCATACGGACAGACAGACGGACAGACGGACGGACAGACGGACAGACGGACAGACGGACGGACAGACGGACATGGCCAAATCGACTCGGCTATTGATCCTGATCAAGAATATATATACTTTATATGGTCGGAAACGCTTCCTTCTGCCTGTTACATACTTTTCAACGAATCTAGTATACCCTTTTACTCTACGAGTAACGGGTATAAAAATGTAGCTCTTCTTTCCTTTCTCCACTTGAACTGCATCCAGTCTCAATAGCTCAAGCTATTAATCGACGCCAATAAAATGTGTAAAATCATTATAAACTATGCAAAACACTCAATTGAGTTGAGAGGCAAACGGTTCCAGCACTTGGTAATTACGTGGATCCATTCCAGATTTTCCCCCCGCCGAAGCACTTGAAGTAGTCAGCTTGAGCAGCTGCAGCTGCACTTCACCACTTCCCAGGCATGCAAAGAGCTGGGCAGGAAAAGCCCGGAAAAGAAAGGCGGTAAGGAAATGCAAACAATCATAAAGAACAATTACAGAAAAGCTTATAGGCAATTAAAGAAACGCGCCCCACGGAAATGCAAACTCTTCACTGTGCCCCAGGTCAGTTCCCCTGAGTGAAGCCCAGTAAAGTTCAGTTCAGTTAAGTGGTGTGGTGTGGAGTGAAATAGTGTTAAGTTGAGGAGCTCTAATCACTTGGTTGCCATTAATTGTTGCACAAAATGCCTCCTCCTTGGGCATGCAACACATGCGATAATTTTTGCAGTTTTCATGCAATTTAACTCAAAGCACATCGCACTTTTCAATTGTTGGCGACAACTTGCAGTTTAATGGCATAATTTATGCAATGTTAACGGCCAGCAAAAAGCGACACAACCGGGACTTGTGATGTGACATGTCTACTGGCAATTTGAATTAATAGTAGTTAATGTGTTCTGGCCTGCGAACAATGGTTCCCATCGCTCTGGAGTTCACTGGAGCGACTGACGTACACATATGCGGATATGTATCATCCACTTACCCACCCGCAACCTCTATAACTAACCCCCTTTGGATCCCTCTAGATGCTGACAACAAGATGGGGTAATGTTGAAGTGGCATTTGCCCCTAGCAGACCTCCAAACGTGATTGATGGACGACTCTGGACGACGAGAGCGGGATTAAGATAATCGACATTTGCATAATATAATTTCCCAGTCCCAGCGATCTGCGGGTTAAGTGAATTTGGGGAGATGTCATTGCTACACAAATTGAATAAATATTAATAAAGTCAAGAGTTAACGGATGTGTAGCTAACTAAGTGTAGTTCACTCAATATGGGCTGATTGATTGAAATCATTGTTAATACAACCTTTTTAATGGACATTGGGACATTGATTTCGAAGTATTAAATTCAAAATTAAGTTTACTTAACTGGTTGAAACATACAACTCAATGATGTTTGATAAACGTTTTCAACATCCATCACAATTTGAATTGGCAGCGCACTGCCATTTGAATCATTTCAATTAGCTGCACTTCATTGGAGATTGAGTTCAATATAATGCAGGTTACCAATAACTGGAAAGACAATATAGAATCATATTTACAAAGCAACCAAATCAGTGCTCCCATAGATGAATGTAGATACATGACACCTCCCTTTAAGTGGTACTAATTATGTTGAATTCTAGGTACTTTCATGTACGTACATATGTCTTCCTTCAATTCGCTCTTGCGAACGTGAAACGCTCTAATACTTTTGAGCAATATGTGCACACCCATTTTGGCTCTGAACAGCGATGGATAAATAGAAATCGATATTTCCTTCCTGATTTGACACCTTCCGTTGTCATTGTGGCAGCTGATGTCCTTCTTGGCTGCACTTTCAGGTAGATGTACTCCGCACACAATTTTCGAGCACAAGCACAACAAGGTACGGCCACAAAGAAGGTCCGGGAAAATCAATAGAAACAATGCCTAAGCCCCGGTTGGGTGTGTGTTTGCCAGGGTCTTGTGGGTCTCGCAAACAATGGCCACGTACCACAGGACTCAGGCAGATATTATCCAAAAGTCGGGCCAAACGTAGGGGAACGGAAAAGAACGTGTTAATAGATATTAGGCTGGTTGTTAGTTGTCCCTGTTCTGAGTACAGGAAATCGGAAATCGTGACTGAAATCTTTAAATGCTGTTTTTAATTCCACCGAAATTTTCAAAGAATATTAACCTGTGGAGTTTTTTTTCTTTTGTGAATCAAAGTTGTTAATTTTACCATACACATCCGTATGTCGATGGCATACGTAATTTCTTGGTTATGAATTCCTCCAAAAGGGTCAGTACAATTTAAGTTTCGTTGGGGTCGAGAATTTCTAATGTATTTTGCAAGATAACCAGTCAATGTCTGAATGGTATTCCATTTAAAAAGCGCTACTTAAATGGAGATTCTCTTGAAACCCGTAAACACAAAAGCCATCTTTAATTTGTCTATTTTCGTTGCCCACCAAAAGTGCATTGACATTGCCACATTGCTAAATTCATTGGCAGCCCATGCCAATTTTAATTCGTATTTTTTGCCTCTGCTGCCTCATTTCTTTTTTGCTATTTTTTATTTTTCCTGAACCCGCATTCGTTTAGCTCTCAAGTGACGACAAACGACCGAATGCCAAATGCCAGCCGTTGTCGGAGTCAACGGAGTCAGCTTCACTCTTCGTTTCACTAAACTGCCTCAAATGCCGCTTGACGCATAGAGACGATTTAATTCTTCTGCCCCTCATTGAAATACCCTACCTAGGGGATACTTACAGACACTGTGGAGTTGGGAGTTTTGAATTATCTCTATCGTTCAGTAGCATAGTACAGTAGTATACAAACTGTATACCACAACAAATGTATAGTCTTATCACTATAATTAGCTTATAGGGGAATTTCAGGAATTTACCATTAACTCGTATATTGGGGCATACAAACACTTATTGATATTAGGAAGTTACAGGAGTTTTTAATAACTAGAATCCAGTATCGGATATCTAAAATTGAAAGCAATAACCGTTCTTAAGTATAAGAAAGTGTCAGCAGAATCCCCTTATAAATGTTTTTTCAAGAGTGATGATCTTGCTATAGGGTATCTGCATCAGTAGATCTTTTTCCAACTTTCCCCTTGGTGTTTTGTTTTTTACATATTTTGCATGTCTCCTGCGGGGCCTCAACGCCTCGTTGGCCGCCCAGTTGTCCAGCTCTCCGCCTCCGCTGTTCCCCGACCCCTGAGGGCCCATCCCATCCCACTTTCGTTTCCATCTCCATTTCCAGTTCCAGTAACCCCAGTACGCATTTTAAAACTGCAGCAACAAACACAGCGGAATCGCATTCATATTCATGTGACAATTTGCATGAGATACAATGAGGCCATAATATGAGTAGAAGTCACCATAGAACTTTTGTTGCCCATGCTGAAAAAGCAACTTTTTCTAATTTATGTGCCCGTTTATATAATACAAAAGAGGCAAACCCACTGTGCTGAATGGGCAAAGTTTTTGGCACCAATACTCGAATTGTTTGTGGCAGATTAAAAGGAACTTGTTTGTGTCTGGAAGCATTAGTGTAGATAATTGAAAGATGCTTTGCTTGATGACTGATAAGCCGATTTCAAATGTGGCAAAAGTCGGAAAACCGTGACAAAAACTGCTGTACTTGCCATAAATGAAGGTGAATAAACAACATACCCCAGTTCCCATTACCCCAAACTACACATCCATAGAATTTATACGCATAACTATGAAGTGTTCCTCAGTTGGAAAATACGAGAACAGAGAATAAGCAAATCGAAAAGACAGAAGCTGCTTCCGTTTGGTCTCAATTGCATTTCTGTGTTCTCATGTGCGGTCCATGTTCGGGTTTGGGTCGCTTTGGTTTCTCCTGCCTCCAAATTTGTCAACATATGTTCAACATAATCACAAACAAGCTAGGGTATTACTTTAACACAAACATTATCTTTGAAGAAGAAAGCGGAAAAATCCAACAGTCAAAGGAGTAGGACTCGAAATTCCACTTGCTGCATTTGGAATTTAATCTGAGTAGATTCGATGAGTTCGAATTGAATCCCCTTCGGTTTGCGCAGTGCCTTTGTTTTCGTACTGCCTGTCGGCCACTTGAGCGGCTTATGCTAAATAGGCAAACACATTTTTGTAACAATTCTCGAAAGTCTGGTGAATGTGTGGCATATAGGAGCTGTCTAAGTGCTCCATTGGCCCATTTGTTATGGGGCGATGAAAGTTGGCTGCACTTTTTGAAGTTGCGATGATGAATTGTTTGAAGCACTGGCGGACGGCAGCTGCTGATGGCCTGTCGGTCAAGATGAAAAGATGAGTGGCAAATTCGATTGAACCATAACAAATATTCAGATATCCGAGCGCGAGTTTCTGGGGATCCATTAATGGATTTGGGACTATGCGCCTTGGTATCTACCTAAGGAATTGTTTGATATTTCCATATAAATAGCCCTAGCATCGCACTTTTGACATTTTGCACTGCTCACTCGAACTAAGTCCTCGGTCAGCTCGATTTCTCGAAACGATTTACGACTTCCGTGAGGCACTTTCAGTGGCCGATAGTATGCAATCGGCATTCACGGAGTGCCTCCGATTTAAATATACAAATCCGCAGACATACACCTAAACGTCTGGTAGCCTGTGCGTGTTTGATATGCAGTTCATGTCTCGGATGTCTGCATTGATTGAAATTGCAAGAAGTAACCATGCGGTAGAAGAAATATACAGAGAAGCCTCCTAGGTTGCATTTCTTCAAAAAAAGGTAGGCAGCGAAAACCGTTCACTTACAATGTAAATTCATTTACAGAATTTCAAAACCAAGTTAAGAAAGTAAAAGAAATTATTATCGAGTTTGCTGGTAGCACTTAACAGTCCGTGCCGTATAAGCCCCACTGTACCATCAGACATATCACAAACAACTCTCGCACACTAAGAATGCGAGTTTAGGGGAGGGCATGGGGTTAAAAGAAATTGTGATTTGAGATGGGGTGTGCTGGTGGTGATGGAAGCCCACTCAATTCTGTATGGGAGGTCCAAGAAGAAGCTAATCTGATTTATCAGACTGAAAATATATTTGTGCAAAAAGAAAATCCAAAGCGGATGAAGAAAGGATATCCCAATGAAAACGAACCCTAAGGATTAAGGCAGCATAAGTTGCTTTGCTTTGAAAAGAAACCATTTGAAGTAAAGAAATTGAAAATTTGAATACTCGACGACTGGGCTTGAATTAATTAGAGAAAACAGCATAACTATCCTGCAATTAAACCTTATAATTAAGCCTCATATCTAACGACTTCCCCTCGCACACTACAATTAATTAAATTACTGCAACACTTCAGACACAATACTGTCATTAATTTGGGCTAATTTAATATACCCTCTCTCCAAGCCACACCCAATTAATCACCAATATAAACCCTTCATAAATCAACAAGAAAAAACCCTAGTAAGGACATATAAAGTATATCTTGGGTTCAAGTGCTGGGAAACAAAACATGTTTCGGTCAATAGCAATTCCTTACTTTACTACTGTCATTTTTTTTCACTTTCCTTGTCGCTTCCACTTGAGCAATTAATACGTGAGCAAACTGAAAATTTTTCAGAGATGTGGTGAAGTGGGTGCTTTTTGAGGGGTGTTGTATGGGAGAGAAACAGCGTCTAAGCCGAGTGCAAAACAGTGTTCAAGTGATGTACTGTTACCAAAACAATACTTCATGTAATATTGCTGGGCCGAATTTGATATACCCTGTAGGACCACATTTTACGAAAATTAAATTATGAAATACTCAAATGAGAACCAAACTGCAAGTAAATAGCTTTTATGCCAAACAGTTGAGACTTATGTATGAAGCTATGACCATCATACCTACCCTAGTAGCATTTAAAGGTAAAACATCCGTCATAACAGTTGGAGTGTGCAGACTTCAGATTTTTCTCATCTTTGGCTTCTGTTTCCAGCGTCTGCCGATGGATTATTTTTATCACAGCTCACAAACACCCCACATAAAGAACGAAACGAAGAAGTTGTAAAAAAAAAAAGAAACCCGAGGGGACAAACACAGATAGAATCCATAAAGCGAAACATTTTGCAATTGCGAAACCCAAACACGCCCCTCGCATTATCGCTGAACTTGATCTATAAACATACGAGTATGTATATGCATGTGTAGGGTAGACAATAGGGATGATTGTAATTATCACTATCATTATTGCGGCGATGACGATGATTAAGTTTAGTGTTTTAGAATGGAATATAAAGCATTTTACGCAGCATAATGAATTGTAGCCTATTCTGGTTTTCCACGACTCCGAGTGTAGATGTACTCAGAAAAGTATAGCATTGTCGAAAATCTGCTCATATTACAGTCAACCAAGCGGAAATCCCATCTTGAACCCACCAGCCCCGTAACCACCCAACCATCCTCGTATAATAAATACTAACGGTTTTGCCAGGCTTTTCCAGCCAACTCACATTTTTGCAGCTCGTTAAATAGGCGACAGTCTAGAGGAAAGTTGCCCCTTTCCCGCTTTTAGACACTCTGCATTCATTGTTGGTCCGTAGTCCGTAGACTTTTTAGTTGCTTGGCTTGGGTTGCATTGTGTGAAAAAGTTTTAATTGGATGCTTATTACACAAATTTGCTCGTTTTCTTTTCTGCCACACACTTTTTTCATTTGTTAGTGGAAGCAATGTGTATTTATATTTGTTAGTTAGAAGCCAAACGGGCATAAAAATGTTAAAAGTTAGTTTTAATGTTTTATTGAGGCCAATAATGATGTAGAAAATTTCTGCACATATTTTGCAATTATTTAAGCCGTTTATTCCCAAGTAAATGAATTTTTGGTAAGCTTTTTGAATTAAAGGAGCTGGTAAAACAGAATTAAATGCTGAGTTCATAACGTAAATTAGGTTTAAGCTAAGAATAATGGTAGTCAAATTCAAACACTTCGAAATTACAGAAGACATGGCATTATACGCATATTTTATTTCACAGAAACTGAATCTGGCCCTTAAGCGCTGCTCGCAAAATCCAACTTACATTTCAATGCCGCACCATTTTCTGCACCGAAATGATAATTCAGCTTGGCTCACTATTCTCCCTATCGTTCGCAGTGCATAATGCTGAGCCCAAAATAATCCAATTAGCCAGGACTTAAATGCACGTGCTGCTGCAACAACGAAATGATTGCAATTAGTATTACAAAACGCTAATTGCATTTTACATAACGATTGAATTGAATTTCTAATTGCCAATTGCTGCGGCACAATGATTTTGCACATAAATGAATAATTCTAAATGGATTTCAAAACGCCAAGAGTGGAAAAACAGACGAATGGAAAATTTGTTAATGCCCGCGGCGCACATCTGTTACCACCACTGACGAATAGAATTTGACTTAAAATTAGTGATTCCATTCAAACAATTGAATGTGCAGTTTAGAGCATCGCATATTTCGAAATATTTCTGATTTCCGACACCACGATTGAAATTGTAGAAAATGCTAAGTATACATTTGTTCGTTCGAAATAATCAGGATTATGATGCAAACGTTTAATGCTTTTATAAACTGCTTTAGGGATTTAACAATCAACAGACATAGAGGGTCTTTTATCTACCTGCATTGCCATTTAAGATCATAAACGGCTATCATTTACAGCGCTTAAAAAAACATCAGAGCTCGCTTTAGAAACTTAAGAAATGGTGAATAGATGGTGGCTTCTTAATGCCCTTTATAGAGATTTTAAAATTAATTACTTTATATTTAGATAGTTATTATACCCGTTACTCGTAGAGTAAAAGGGTATACTAGATTCGTTGAAAAGTATGTAACAGGCAGAAGGAAGCGTTTCCGACAATATAAAGTATATATATTCTTGATCAGGATCAGTAGCCGAGTCGATCTGGCCATGTCCGTCTGTCCGTCCGTCTGTCCGTCTGTCTGTCCGTATGAACGTCGAGATCTCAGGAACTACAAAAGCTAGAAAGTTGAGATTAAGTATACAGACTCCAGGGACATAGACGCAGCGCAAGTTTGTCGATTCATGTTGCCACGCCCACTCTAACGCCCACAAACCGCCAAAAACTGTCAGTGTTGAAATTTCTTCTTCGCACATCCACTAGCTGAGTAACGGGTATTAGATAGTCGGGGAACTCGACTATAGCGTTCTCTCTTGTTAGTTATTTAAATTGTGTCATTTTTGATCGGAAATGGATAAACAATAAATTTGTATTTACGAGAAATATTTTCAATAAACCAAACTTATCTGAAACACGACGAACGTAATATAATATAAAATATAATATGTTTATATATATTAATCTGTAAATTACCGAACTATCTACAATGCTTAAAACATATAGTATTTAAATTTGAATGTCTTTGACCGTGAATAATTTTATGTATATTACTTTATTTAATGTATTCCTTAACGTTGACTCGTGGATACTTTTATATTTATTAAAAGTACTCAATAGGATGCCAAAAACCAAATCTTTGCCATAAGCACCTTACCCGAGCACGTACACCAGATTTGAAGCTTTCGAGACACGTAACCCAAACCGGTTTTTTAACAGAGAAAAAAAGGGAGAACGGCGCGCAAGGCTGGGCTATCAAAAAACTTTTATCACAAAGAAAAGCTAAACCAGTCAACGGGTTTATTTTGGGCCTCTGTGGATGGCTAATTTGTCCAGGGGTTCCGGTACTCCAGACGCTGCATCTTTCGCGTGGACGGAGAACCGATATCTGAGCATCATCTGATTTGCAGGCTGACCACTTTTTTGATCTTTTGCGCAAGAATTAACTTCAAACAGGCGTGAATAATGCCCAGCTGATCTTTTGTCTCTGGTTTTTAGGGAATCTGGAATCTGAAAATTCATTTGCCCCAGTGCGAGGGAAAGATGCCACATTAAAGTGCCGCCTGACTTCCCAACACTTCCCCCGGATTTTACCCATCGACAAACAGCTTTATGACATGTGCGGTCTGAGTTATGACCGGCTCTTGATTTTTGCGGCATGTGCGGAGCTTGAATTTCTTTATGCCCCCTGCCAGCCGCACATATATTTCAGATGTCTGATAGTTTAATTGGTCTGGACTTTATGTGCTTTGCTGTTTTTATTTGCCCTCGTCTTGGCAGTGTTTGCGCCTCTTTTTTTGCTTTTCTCCAGTAGCTTCTGGTCTTGGACTGAACCGTAATGAAGACGTCACTTGGCAGGCATAATAATTCTAATTGATTAGGCCAAAGTTCCTGAAATTGTTAGGGCGGCTCTGAAACGTATCTTGATCGTGCAGCCAAAACAATTAGGAGACATTTCGTAGCTATATTGATGTTTGACCCATAGAACTCATGAAATTATATATAAAATAAAAGCCCACACACCCAGGTTCACCGTTTGAAGCAATAAATAGCTTAGACTTGGGTATTAAATCACCTACTAATTCATTAGCATGATCACAAAGATCCAAAGAGCTAAAGGTAATTGAGACATTTAAGGCGCAGCAGGGCTTCATTTCACCAGAAAGATTTAAAGCCTATCGGGGATTTATAATCTTGTGACAAATCTGTTAAAGCGACTTGCCAAAAATTCTCAATTAAAATCTAGAAATCCCACACTCAATTAAATTAACTAACGGTGCCATAAAACGACAACAATAAAATGAGGGGAGCGGACAAACAAATCTTTGCTAATAAAACGCATAAGCAAAAACCGAAATGGATTCATGGAGTAAACTTTTTATCGCCCGAAAGCCGAAGTCAATGTTTGGAGCGATCTAACTGGTAACGACAAGTGTTTTGCAGTTTTAATAGAGACATAAAAAGAGTGATATAAATACAGGATTTTCATATGCTGTTCATTTCCCTGTATTTTGCTCACAAAAAAAAGTGGGACAAAACGAATATATATGCGGAAAAGGCGCCATAAAAACCTAAAACAAAACATTTTCATTGTGGTTAAGGTATGGGTATAAATTTCGGAAAACATTCGGACAAACAAAACAGAAAAAGTCATAAACAGTTTTCATTTCATTAGCTGCGCTTTGTGAATTGGGTCAAAATCCAGGCAACCATTGCAGCAATTATGAAAACTGAATATGCAAGCATACTGAAATAATAAACATTGCCTTTTGCTTGTTCAATCAGATAAACCAAAGAGTCCAAGAAGAGGGCATAAACAAAAACACACCTGTAATCGAACTTTGGACCTTATTTCAAATTTACGTAAACAATTGCAGATAGGACGTCACAACAATCACAAAATCCTCCAACCACAATTTATTTAAAACTCAAACATACTCAAAAAACTCGAGCCACTCGAACGCGATATTTAATTAATGGCCTTTTATCAGGACTGAATAAATATTCAGTGATTTAAAATTTGCATAAAATGAAATAAATAAAACCAAATTAGAAAAAAATACAGCATTTCAACAAGCCAGAGCGTTAAATATTCAGAGTAAAAGTCAACGATTATGTTTATGTTCAACTGGCAGTTTGTGTTTACACATTTGTTGCTACTTTAGAAAAGGCAAAGACTGTCAAATAAACTTTACATATTCACTGACATTATTATTACCACAGACTATTAAATTAAGAGCTGGAATTAAAAAATGTGTCCGAAAGAAAGTAAAATTATAGAAAGCGCTACTAAAATAAAACTATCCAAGTTCCTTTTTTAGCCAATCTAAATTTGTTTCTTTTAGCAGTTTTTTATAGATTTAAATAACTTTTCTTTTGCTATATTAAATTAAGTGTAAACTATTGTTGCGGTGTATCCTTTAATACTAAATTAAATCTAGTTTATCAAAGAAAATTAATATATATTTTTTTTTCTTCCTGTCATATTATTAAAGCAATGTAACATTACTGGCTTAATGGTCTGAAGGAAGACAATAACTGCTACTCAAGTTCAGCAAGGAAGGACAATTAAAAATGGCTTGTAATTTGTGAAGCCAAGTACCAAAAGTTCAAGTATTCTGGGAACAGAATACTCCCATCGCGACCGAGTAATTTATATTCAACTTGGCCCATTAAGGATACAAATCTGAAAGAATCACCGAAATGAGCCGCCCTCGCATCCGAAATAATAGAATAATCTGTCTGTTTTCCATTGGACACGCAACCTCAAGAGGCTCGTTTTCATGTTTGCCTTTCGCCGCACCATGCATTTAAGCATGTTTTTCGTTTATAGCGCGTACAACTAATTAAGCTATTTTTAAAGACGGCGAATTTTCCAACGCACGCACATCGATTTGGCAGGGGGCGTGGCCACGCCCTACTCGTCACTATGTCTGGCTAGATTGCGTGCGGAAAAAAGGGATAAAGGCAGCTGCGCTCAATTAATGTCATTTTGGCTAGCTATTTTAATTTAAAAAATATTTAATACGACAGCCTCGCCGAAATTAAACAAAAAATCTTTGGAATAATCACTTATTATACCCGTTACTCGTAGAGTAAAAGGGTATACTAGATTCGTTGAAAAGTATGTAACAGGCAGAAGGAAGCGTTTCCGACCATATAAAGTATATATATTCTTGATCAGGATCAGTAGCCGAGTCGATCTGGCCATGTCCGTCTGTCCGTCCGTCTGTCTGTCCGTCTGTCCGTATGAACGTCGAGATCTCAGGAACTACAAAAGCTAGAAAGTTGAGATTAAGCATACAGACTCCAGAGACATAGACGCAGCGCAAGTTTGTCGATTCATGTTGCCACGCCCACTCTAACGCCCACAAACCGCCCAAAACTGCCACGCCCACACTTTTGAAAAATGTTTTGATATTTTTTCATTTTTGTATTGGTCTTGTAAATTTCTATCGATTTGCCAAAAAACTTTTTGCCACGCCCACTCTAACGCCCACAAACCGCCCAAAGCTGCTACGCCCACACTTTTGAAAAATGTTTTGATATTTTTTCATTTTTGTATTAGTCTTAAAAATTTCTATCGATTTGCCCAAAAACTTTCTGCCACGCCCACTATAACGCCTACAAACCGCCAAAAACTGAGTTTAAGACTCTCCTTCTCTCTTCCACTAGCTGAGTAACGGGTATCAGATAGTCGGGGAACTCGACTATAGCGTTCTCTCTTGTATCTAAATGTATATATCTATATCTATATTAGAAACACTCTCATTTGACATTGAACTCATGCTAGCAGTCACGCCCACTTGGCTTCTTTTTCCGTTCTTAGAGACTTAACGAATTTGTTTCTTGTTTAATTAATGACCGCAAAAACAAAATTGAAACATTTTTCAACAGCCAAACATTTAGAACTCATCAAGACATTGGTTTTTTTTCGCCTGCAATGGCAATTTATGGCCTTTTTCAAACATTTTATCGGGGCTTATTTTAGATGTGACTGGCACGAGCCGGATTAATAGTTGAATATATCCGAAGCACGTATGTATGTATGTATATGAACACTGCAATACGGCAAGTTGAAGGAATACCGTCTGGCCTGGGTTTATGTGTCCCCAGGGTAGAATTTTATGCGCTGTTTTTGCCTCGGTTTGGGTTTTATGGCCCATGAATGCACTTTACACCTCGACCATTAAATCATTCATTAAAAGCGAGGGAAGCCTTATTAGTCCTACAGATTAGACAAATTTCAATCAACCACGTCAAAGATTTATGGGCGATATTATGAGTAGTGACCTACATATAGCAACCAGAAATAGTTGTTTGTAAACTTTATGATACAGATTAGACTCATTCCCATACAGGGCGCGCGTGTCAAAGATTTATGAATAATAACAGAAGCACAATCGCTTCAAGCAAAACTTTACAATGTTACATATTTCCCATCCTGGACGAATTTCTTTAGCACCTTTGCGTTTGCATAAACAATTTCCAAGTTTTGAAGGCGCCAACCGAAAGGCTGTAAACAAAACATTTTGTTTTGTCTAATTTAAGCTCACAAAAATAGGTAAACATTGAGGGAGAGTTCTATATTATAAAAGCTGACTATCGACCGCAGGGAAACACTCCAACGCATATTTTTATACGATTATACAGCAAACACATAGCTAATAAATTTATTGATGCGCCGTAGAAAAACGAGTTCCGTCCCCCCAAAAATTGTATGAATGGTAATTCCAATAAAAACACAAACGCAAATATAAATGATTAAATTCAGCATTTCGCCAATAGGTGTGCTAATTTGCATTGGCGCCAAGGGACGAAAAAGTAAATTATGTGCAACGCTATGGAAGTTAATTAGGGGCTTTTCAGCTTACCTGATCTTGACAAAAGTATCCGAATCCGATGATACCGGCGATGGCCAGGAAGAGACAAAACACAATGATTGTTCGGATTTTGGAGCGCGGTTCCATTTTCTTGATTTCATAAACTCCACTGGGTAGCAATAAGGCAAAATCACTATCGACTTGAACAGATACGTTCTTATGCATATCCCCGGGCATGTTCCATTCCCCTGGACTCCGTCAAAAATCGCACTAAAGGTCCATCAAGAGTCCACCCGATTGGAGTTCAAGCGGGTATCCGTATCGGCCTACCGCAGCCAAAACCTGACGCGAATCGGTGGCGAGGCCAACTCAATCATACTTCAGACGCTGTCCGATAAGAACTCTGAAAATGGGAACACCTTCGCCCATCGTACTTGGCGCGGAAATGAGTTTTCCTTGTTTCTAGGGTTTCAGTGCCTGCGAATAGAGTAAGAGTAAAAAACTGTTAGAAACCTATTAGTTTTGGGAACACTACAAAGCAACACCGTCTCCGATTAGTTACCTCTTGACCATACCGATATGGCGGTCTGTCAAATCTATGCCTTATCTAGCCACTTACTTAGTAGCTGAAAGCTCCTCAAAAGAAAACAAAACACAAAAATACATGGTTCAAAAGAACTTAATTCAATTGCTGACTGATAAGAAGTTCACAATTCCAGCGAACAAGATTATAATGAACTTTATATTTTTGGTTAGGGTCACAACTGATAACAAAGCGGTGAAGTTGATTTATCGTTTTATATGACGTTATTTTAATTGCAAATCTATTAGTAAATATTGAATCTATTAGTAAATTTCCGTCCGTGCAGGAAAAAATTGTCTTTATTTGCGTGGGAAATCTTAAATTTTATATGACACAAGCAAATGCGATCTGCAAATGTATAGCGTAACGATAGAAGACATTAATCAGATATACATGTATATGCATATGTAAGTATATGTACATATCCACACACAAGAGAATAAGTGAGCCGAAAGCAAAGCATTAATCATTAAAAAAAAGCTTTCAGTTAAAAATCAAAAGCAAGAGAGAACGCTATAGTCGAGTTCCCCGACAATCTGATACCCGTTACTCTGCTAGTGAAAGTGCGAAGGAGAGTCTTTAACACAGTTTTTGGTGGTTTGTAGGCGTTATAGTGGGCGTGGCAAAAAGTTTTTTGGCAAATCGATAGAAATTTACAAGACTAATACAAAACTGAAAAAATATCTAAACATTTTTCAAAAGTGTGGGCGTAGCAGCTTCGGGTGGTTTGTGGGCGTTAGAGTGGGCGTGGCAAAAAGCTATTTAACAAATCAATAGAAATTTACAAGACCAATACAAAAATGAAAAAATATCAAACCATTTTTTAAAAGTGTGGGCGTTGCAGCTTTGGGCGGTTTGTGGGCGTTAGAGTGGGCGTGGCAAAAAGTTTTTTGACAAATCAATAGAAATTTGCAAGACTAATACAAAAATTAAAAAATATCAAAACATTTTTCAAAAGTATGGGCGTGACAGTTTTAGCCGGTTTGTGGGCGTTAAAGTGGGCGTGGCAACATGAATCAACTTTATAGCTTTTGTAGTTCCTGGATCTCAGCGTTCATACGGACGGACAGACGGATGGACGGACGGACAGACGGACATGGCCAGATAGACTCGACTATTGATCCTGATCAAGAATATATATACTTTATATGGTCGGAAACGCTTCCTTCTGCCTGTTACATACTTTTCAACGAATCTGGTATACCCTTTTACTCTACGAGTAACGGGTATAAATACATATGTTCAAATTAAAGTACACATACAATTATTTAGTTATCAATAACATAAGTTTGTTTGAAAACTATTTTGTACATGATCTAATTTTATTTATATTTAAATTGCCTAGTGTTGGATTGTTAAGAGTATGTTCTAGTAAACATTTTGATACACAAAATCATAAAGGCGTGCAAATATCAAAATAGTTGTCAATACTTCGGTAAATATAAGTTTTTATTACCTTTGATAAAGACTTAACAAATGTATAATGAACAGACTTTGTTGTATGGGCATTCAATTAGTTTGTAATCATAAGTTGCTTTATCTGGGTTTGATATTCTTGTTTATATGTGATAAATCCGCTTGGCAAATGTGTAATGTATCAAGGTTTGAATGTTACTGGGCATATGTGAGTTAGTTGGCTTCAGTGAGGATATTTAAATGTAAAATCCAAACTAAACTGACCGGAGATCAGAAGTCAAAGTGACGCCCAGGCAAAACTGGTGCTTTACATTTATGTAGGCGATTTCATTTCGCGATTTTTGCTACTGCAGCGAGCACAATTGTTGTAAACAAATGAAAAAGTTGCTTATTGGCAAATCTTAAAAAGAGAGACAAGAAGAAAAAGGCAGATGTGACGAAACATGTTGCCAGGCAACAATAACAAAAAAGCACAGCATGCAGTGCACACATGGCCGTTTAATTTACTTCTTTATACTCTAAACTACACTTAAACCATGCTGATTGCCAGGCCAAATGATCAGGTTTTTCGATGAAGTGACGTCAGGGCAAGGAGTATAATTATAATAATAGAATCAAACGATTTAGCAACATTGCAGTACAAAAAAAGAGAAGCAAAGGGGAGCAACAAAAACAGAGAGAGGGCAAAAATAAAGGAGAGAGAAAGACAAACCAGACAGAGAGAGATGCCAAACAACAGCTGTTCTTCTTGCCAAATACGAAGTGGGCAATTCAATGATATTTAACCAGATTTCACTCACTTTTCACTTGCCAAATGGCGTGTTTGTTGACTTTTCACGATTGTCGCGGAGTCACACGTTTATTTATTTACATTTCTCTGCGTTTTAGGCGCTCGCACGCTCAATTAGCGCGCTTTCCACTTTGTGCCACACATTCTGTGACAGCCTTAAAAAAAGCCCGCAATATGCACTATTGGATGTTTTCAGCAATCCCAACGTTCGTTTTTCATGCACTTGCACTGCTCAATATCCAATGTTTTGTTAATTGACACTTTTTAAGCGTTTTGCGTGTGTTTTTACGAATTTTTTTTGGCAAAACGACGCGATGCCAGCGTCAGCGTCCGTATTCTTCAAAATCGGCGAATGAACTGAACAAAACGAACTGCGCAAGTTGGGCAATAGGAACAGCTGACCGCGCTGCCAGACTGCTGCGCGAAAACTTGCTGCAAGAGTCTGGCAGCACTTGACACCATCGGTATAAACTATTGGTAACAAATATTTAAAGAATTAACTACATCATTTCACTGACAACGCGATTAAATGCTTACATCAAATAAGAAGGTTAACTAGTAAAAAATATTTGATTAAGTAAAACATAAGTAATGAAACTGATAAAACACCAAACAATTATTTTTTTTATTCGGAAAACAAATATTTTTTCAATAGAATTTCAATATTTTGATTCGATAGAAGACAAATTCTGAAGATAATTTGTATATGATTTAAATTCAATTTAATATATAGTTTTTAATTAATTTCTTCGGCAGCCCCAGCAATTGCCAAGCGATGACTAAGAGCTGACTATCGATAGTAGCGCAGCGATATCCAAAACAAACGAAAAAAGTGAAGGAGCGGTGAATAGCAGACAACATAGTTTACGTTTTTTGCAACAAGTTTTCCAACTTAAGGCCAACTCCCACCCTCCGGATTAAGAATGGAGGTGGACCAGATTCCCCTGGCCGACGTGGTCTTCATCATCGAAGGCAGCGCCATAAACGGAGCCTACATTAACGAGCTAAAGACCAATTACATCCTGCCGACTTTGGAACACTTCACCACTGGCTCCATCGACGAGCGGGAGTACCTGATTGCAGAGCGCTTTGCCACTCTGTACGGTATTGTGGTCTACCGTACTGCGGCCAATCTGCTAGAGCCGGTTTGTTCTACTTATGGACCATTTCTGCAGCCTCAGAAAGTTATGGAGACGATAGATAGATTGCCATTAGTGGGAGGCGGAATGGAATCCTGTGCCCACATGGCCGAAGGATTCGCTGCAGCCCACGGTTGTTTCGATGACATCAGCGAACGGCGGCAGCTTCTCGATCAGACCAGCGTTCAGAGACACTGCATTCTCATCTGCAACAGTCCGCCGTACCAGATGCCCACAACGGAATCGTGGAAGTATCCGGGAAAATCATGTGAGCAGCTGGCGGCACTCTTTAACGAGCGCAAAATCAATCTCTCCATCATTGCTCCACGCAAGATGCCGGTGTTGTTTAAACTTTTTATGAAAGCTGACGGAGATCAGCCCATTACGAGCAAAAACTATGCCAAGAACATCCGACACCTGGTGCTACTAAAGGGATACAGCCTCAAGGAACGAGCACCTAGTCCCAACAGCATGGCGGCCCAAATGGCCGCCCCCAATGCTGCACAGGCTACAGTGCAGCAGCAGCAGCAACAGCAACAAAACCCAGTTGGTCAGCAACAACAAGGCCAGGGCATGCCCATGGACACCACACCAGGCCAGCAGCAGCAACAACAACAACAGCAGCAGCAACAACAAGGCAATCCTCAGCAGCAGGTCATGAACATGAACACGATGCAACAACAGCAACCCGGCCCAAATACCCCAGCGGCCTTACTCAATCCACAGCAGCAGCAACAACTTTTGCAGCAGCAACAACAGAACCAATTTGTCCCCAATCAAATGCAGAACCCGAACTTCCAGCAAAACGTGGGACCCGGCCAAAACCGTTGGATGTATCCCAACCAACCGGGTCAGGCGCGTCCGCCCTTCATGCAGGGAGCAGGCAATGTTGGCGGTGTAGGCCAAGGCGGTGGCATGCAACAGAATCCAAATTCTGCTCTAATATCGCGCATTAATGCTCCGCCGCCGAACCAAACTGTAACCTCGCTACAGCAGCAGCAACAGCAGCAAGCGCAGCAGCAACAACAACAGGCCCAACAGCAGCAGCAACAAAGGATGCAGATGCTAAGCCAGCAGCAGATGCTAAATCATCAGCAGCTGCAGCAGCAACAACAACTGGCTCAGCAACAGCAGCAGCAAGGACAGCAGCAACAGCAGGGAAATCCCAATGCAGGAAACAATATGATGCCGGCAAGCAATGCCGGCAGCATGCCTAATCCACCGCAACAGCAACAAGTGGGACAGCAGCCTAACCCCCAGCAACAAGGCAATCCACAGCAGCAGCAGCAGGGAAATTCGCAACAGGAGCAGGCCTCCTTGAGGGAAAAGATCTGGACCGGAGTGCTGGAGTGGTCAGAGAAGCCGAAGTCGGATCAGCAGAAGATTCCCCATACACTCCAGTGCACCGTGTGCACCAACATTAAAGATGGCGAACCAGAGATCAAGGCTGAGAACTGGCCGCCCAAGCTGTTGATGCAGCTAATGCCCAAGCACCTGGTTGGCAATATCGGTGGTCAGTTTCTCAAGGATTCTAAAATGGTAGTTTTTCGACCCACTCCAGGAGAGGCGCTTGATTCGCTGGCAAAGATGATGACCTCCGGCTACGCTGGCTGCGTCCACTTTTCCTCTATCCCAAACTCGCCTGCCTGCGACCTTAAGGTTCTCATTCTGCTCTACACGCCAGATCGCAACGCTTTCCTGGGTTTTATTCCTAACAATCAGGCAATGTTTGTGGAGCGTTTGCGCAAAGTCATACAACAAAAGCAGCACGGCAACATGCAACAGCAGCAACAACAACAGCAAATGATGCAGCAGCAGGGCAAGTCGCCAATGGAGCTACAGCAGCAACAGCAACAACAGCAGCAGCAACATTTGCAACAGGATAACTCGCAGCAGCAACACTACAACCAGTTCCAACTCAATATGCAGATGGGTGGAGGAGTTCCTGGCGGCGGACCGGGTCCTGGGACCGGCGGCATGCCCATGCAACAAAATCAAATGCAGATGAACATGATGCAGCAACAGCGGATGCCGCTGGGCGTAGGCGTGGGCGTTGGTCCCGGTGGCGTGCCCAATCCAAATCTGCAACAGCAGTTGCAACAAGTGGCGCCAAACGTCGCCGCCATGCAGCAGCAGCAGGCGCAACAACAGCAGCAGCGTATGGTGCGTCCCATGATGAGCAACAACAACCCAGGTCTGCGCCAGCTATTGCAGCATCAGACTACGCCAGGAAATCAGTTTCGGCCGCAAATGGGCGGCCAGAATCCCAATCAAATGGGAGCAGGCGGCCCAATGGTCGGCAACCGCAACTTTGACGACGGAAACTATGAGTTCATGTAGGCTACTTTAAAATATCTTATCGCAAACGAGGATTAAGACAGTAAAATATTTCATAAAATCCAACTGAATGTCTATTTTGGGGCAGTACCAGTAGTCATCAAAGATTTTGCCGTCGGTTCGGCCTAACACCATAAGGTTTATACTAGAATTATCTCTACTAAAATTAATTTACTTATTTTCTCAAATCGAGACATACAACCAATATTTTCGACATTTTCATATAATTCCGTTTATTTGATTAGTAAGAATCAAAGGTGAATCTCAATTTGCATAAGGCTTATATTAATCACAGAACATAATCTCCAAAGGAACGACTCTAATTTGCTCCTCCACCGCCGCCCCCTGAAGATGCGGAGCTTGCACTTCCGGCACTAGCGGCAAACACCTTTCGAAGATTCTGCAAGATGCTGAATAGAACAGTTCCCGCGGTGCCCAACGTTTCCAGAACATCGAATCCGGTGCTGTCGATAGCTGTCTCTCGATCCTCCTCCGTTTCGATGGCCGGAGAGCTGATGTTCCCGCCATTGTGATGAGGTTCGTGGACACCATGGTGTCCAATCAGCCGATGAGTATTGTTCTTGACATGGGAGTCGTTCACCCCGCCGCCACCTACCGTATTTATCAAGTGCTTCACGGGCTCCAGGACCGGAATATTCAACTTAATGCGATGCCATGCATCCGCTGATTCTGTGAAGCCCTCATGCTGCTCCCCAGTGGCCTCCATTCCATCATCCAGCTGGTTCCGCTCACTGACCGGATCGTCGTCTGTCTCCAAGGATAGCTCCAGGCTCATGTTTCCCTTACCTGGCAGTTGTAGCAAACTGCCAAAAAGCTGTTGCAGGTGCGCCGAGTTGGTGGCTTCCGCCTCATTTTGCTCGAAATCGAACTCTTCACGGACTCCCGACTTGGGTATCTGGTTCACGAAGCTGGTCACATGTTGCATTCCATTCCTGGAACTAGAATCGCTGGATTGGTTGGTTGGATTGGCGGACGTCGTCGTCAGCAGCAGCAGCCACAAAAACTGCAGATACATTCGGAGAAATGGAATTTATAATTGGCGCTTAATGACTGGCTACATGTACGTTAATGAATATTGAGTATGCCAGGTAATAAGGCTTTCTGTATTCAAATCCCGGCGCGCACTCGTCACTGGACCTTGAATTCGTTTAATAAGATAAAGCAGTTACAAATAAAATTGAATAGATTTAGGAATTATGATATGTGCCTGTCTATATTATGGCTGCTTTAAAAAATCGTCTTTATTCTTACTATTACGCAGAGACTATAGTTATATTACTTCTTTGATTTACATTTTTTAGCGATGGAACGGCATTGATTTCAAAAATCAAGTGATACATATGTTAAATTTTTTAGCTTCGTGTTAACTTGTGGAAGGGAAGACAGTCAAAATATCAAAAAATAAATACATGGTGATCCCTGACTTGCAACCAAACTCTATTCCTGACCTACACCATTTTCTTTAATAGTTTATGAGTCACCCAATTGTTTAAAAAAAATCCCACATTATGAATTAAGACATAACAAAGTTCCCAATTAATCGGCAATGCCAAGTGTTTGCTTACATTAAAAAATACAATAAAACATATGGAACTAAGTGTGGAGCTGGCCAATCGCAACATTGTCAATGAAATCACGGATCTAGCTCTGGGCTAGAAATCAAAATCAAAGCCAAATCCGAACCGAAACAAAACGAACCGAAGCAGAAACAGAAACCGCTGCCAGCAAAAGCAAAAATCGAACTGAAGCACCAATTACTTGGGTGACCAGGGCGCAGCTGAAGGCAGTGAATCAATTAATATGCAGCAGCGGTAGGGGCGATTGTAGTACCTAAATTTAATTTAATATGCATTTAGAGGCCCCCAAAAAAGTCGGTTCTTCGGGTTTGGAGTGATATCATTTAAGGTATCTGCATCAAAATGTTGCAGTAATCCCTTTTTTTCAAGGACTTTTTAATAAAACTTATTAACGAATTTATCGACATTTCGGGAAAACAGTAGGCTTTCCAATTTTAGTTATCAATTTTCCCTGGTTTACTAACTCAGTCTGAAAGCATAGCCCAGAGCTAACACACATCCTTTTTAAAAACCCACAAAAAATTCCACCAAAATTCCAAATTTATAGTTTTTAGTTTTGGGCATTTCAGCACACGTGAAAAATTAAGTAGTATGCGATTATTTGGCAGAGTAACAAACTTTTTACAGGTAAGTACGCTTAATTTATAAAAAAACTAATTATTTTGAAATTAGGTCTAATCGCCATAATCAGTAGGCCCTTCACTTTTACGTTAAACTTCAGCTAGGCTTGTAGATCATTTTCTCTTGCTACGTCTTACACACTACACATTTTGGTTTCTTTCCTTTTTCGAAACTGAAATTCTACAGTGATAACTTATGTATTCTTGATCAAGTTAAATTTTTATACATAAAAAAAAAATGCCAGGAATATTCGGGAAGTTCCCGACTAACCGTCTCGGACCTAATCTCCTTCAGATATCTCGATGCGTTAGCTACCATGCACCGCTCTTCCGACCGCGCAACCTACTCTATACTGAACGGTTAAGACAGCTCTGCATCTGTGCCTCCTCCAAATCCAAGTCTAGCCGAAGGATCGCTCATCCAGGTCGCGTCCGGGTGCAGAAGTACTCTCAAAAGAGTGGCAATGTGTTCTCGGTCAGCGATAATGTGGACATGTTGCGCAAGCGGATCAGTTTTTCCGGATCCTCGGGCAATGCGCCCAAGATCATGCCCATTGGTCTGATTACACCGGAAACGGGTGATGGCAAGGATCTGAAGATTGTCATTGTGCCCTTGGATATGTCTGGCATGGATGCCAACCAACTCAAGGATACGCTTGAAACCATCAACAAGTTGCGCTTGTACGCCAACCACATCGAGACCTTCTCCAACAGCATGGTCGAGGAATACAGTGCTCTGAACGAGGCAGTGCAGGAAGTGGAATCGGGGAATCAGTCGCAAGCCGAGGCAAGGGCCGAAAAACGCACCTCTTGGGAAGTCTACCCATCCTCGCCATCAGCAGACGTTAACGCTGTGGGAACAGCATTGGATGCGGGTCAAGGTGTCAACTTACCGATGCACCGCCAGGCGGCAGTCAATAGTTGCCTCCAAAACGCTCTAAGTAATCCAGTTACCAACTCGGCTCTGAAAACCACGAAGTCCATGTCGGCCATGGCTCAGGCGGAACCCATCCATCACCAAGAGCTCGCTAACCAAGAGAGCGACTTCGTCGAGGAGGTGCGTGTCGATGTGCCGCAGGATTTGAGCAATCGCCTTAACGATATGGCCGTTTCCTCAATGGAGCTGTCCTTCGAAATGGACATGACCAACCTGCGGCTTGCTCTCGAAAGCAAGGACTTGAACGCCGTGGCTCCGCAGGATCCCATGATCTGTATGCACACAAAGGTGGAATTGGATGCGCCTGGCACTGTAGAGAAAGCGCTGCCGCTAAGGTTTAACGCCTTGATTTCGGGCGTAGTGGAGATAGATACCCAGAAGTTAAATCCCGCCCAGCTGACGGAGGACAAAATGCCGGGCTTCAACGATGACCTCACCTCGCTGGCTGCTAACCTTTGCAGTACCGCCTTGGAGAAGGGTTTCGCCGGAAGCTCGAAATCCTCGGATACCTACATCGCCGACCTGGATCTGACCAAAAAGGAGGAGACCCTTCCTACTAGGATCATCGATACTTCCTATATGTCGGCGGCTAATCAAGTTGGTCACGTGCGGGAAGCCCAGCAGAAGATAGCCGAAGAAGCGTGTGCAGTGCCGGGCACCCAGGAGCAAGAGGTGCCAGTTCCCGTGGACAAAGACGGCTGCAAGCATCCACCCGTTAAGCCCAAGCGAAAATGTCCTGGAAAATGTCCCCTAATCACAGATCCTTGCAAGGAGGATCCCTGCGTGCGGCCTCCAAAAAAGAAGCCACCCAAGAAGGCTTTAAAAACCAACGACATTACGTGCAAGGCAAAGAGCTCTTGTGGGAAGGACAGTAAGAAAAAGGATCCTTGTGACAAGAAGGACGGTAAGGAAAAGAACAAGAAAAAGGACCCTTGTGCTAAGTTCAAGTCTGGGGAGAAGAAGGACCCGTGCGCCAAGAAAAAGGAAGATCCATGTGCCAAGAAAAAGGAAGATCCATGTGCCAAGAAGAAGGAAGATCCATGTGCCAAGAAAAAGGATCCCTGTGCCAAGAAAAAGAAGGATCCCTGTGCCAAGAAAAAGAAAGACCCCTGCGCAAAGAAGGATAAGAAGGATCCCTGCGCCAAGAAGGATACAAAGAAGGATCCCTGCGCAAAGGGCAAGAAGGATGACAAGAAAAAAAAGGATCCCTGTGCCAAGGGCAAAAAGGATGATAAGAAAAAGAAGGATCCGTGCGCCAAGTTCAAAAAGGGTGCTGGTGGCAACAAAAACAAATGCAAGTTCTCTACCTTCACTAACCATCCCGATGCAAGCAGGCGCTACTTGTCCACCGCCTTAAGCCAAGTCTTCCGTGAATCTAATACTGCTTCTAATGGTCCCCGCTTCCAAGTCTACTCCACTCTTGTGCGCCGTCACTATCGTGTCCCAGTTGCAAGGACCGCAAGCTCTTGCGCGTGTTCCTTCTGCAAGAGTCGGCTGCTCCACAAGGCAGTTGCTCCAGCCCGTTTTACTATCAACACGGCTCTCTTGAGAAGACGCTTCGGTGGACTTACGGGAAGGATCTCCGGGGAAGCCCTACCGCAAGGCAGCAATCGCGGATACGCCAAGAAGGGCAAATCTGGCGGCAAGTGTGGCGAAATGATGCCGAAGTACCCCATTAATCGTGGCAAGGACATCAAGGAGCGAACGGGACTGCGCGACGATTGCTTCAGCAACGAAGACGGCTGTCCAAAGAAAGCCTGCACCGGCAAATGCGCAAAGGTGAAGTTCCCGAAGAAGAAGTGCGATCGCAAGAAAAAAAAGGATGGTGCGTAGTCATGTGATTTGTATTTGCTCAGTTTGCTCAGGTCCATCATCTCTTCCCAAGACAGAATAGGCAGTCTCCTGACCCGAAGTACTATTACCCAGCTGCAGGCGCAGAGATCATTCAGCACACGGGTATGTTGCCATCCACCCTCTGAAAACCGCTCTGTGCATGATCAAGCTCTTACGCTGCACATAACGAATCCATACGAGATCAGCGTGGTTCCTGTATCCAAGCCTCGACCAAAGGATTTTGGTAAGTTTATCCTTTAACTGAGAATTTAAGCCGTTATAATCGATCTCTCCTTTCTTATACAGACGTTCTTATTCGGACGGGCTCAGTGGCCGTCTCGAACTCGGACATCCATGTCTACGAGAACGGCAATAAAGACATAGAAGCCATGTCCCTGGGCCATGATGCGACGGGTGTTGTGGAGGAACTCGGTCGATGCGTCCATCATCTGCACGTGGGTGACCGCGTCGTCATGGAGTCGGCGTTGTCCTGCGGCATCTGTGACTTATGCAAGAAGGGCCTGTACAACATGTGCTCCGGATTGGTGTACAACGGCTTCCTAAGCACCTACCAAACGCACCCTGCGGACCTCTGTCACCGGCTTCCCTCGTCTATAAGCTTGGAGGAGGGTGCCTTAACTCAAACACTAGCACTGGGATGTCAGGCGTGCTTCAAGGCCAACGTCACGCCCACCAGTAATGTACTCATCCTGGGATCCTGCCCAACGGCAGTGGCGGCCGGCATATGCGCAAAGGCCATCGGAGCCAAGCGTGTGGCCATAGCCGGATGTATGGCTCCGGCTCTGGATGTGGTCGCCCGGGACTTTGGTTTCCAAGCAGTTGAGTTCGACAGCAACGCCCTGTTTGGAGAGGTCCTCGAAGCCATCTACTGCAAGTTCAAGGACTGGCCGGACTGCGTGATTAACTGCTCCATCTCTGCAATGACGATGAATCTGGCAGTCATGGCCTTGCAGCCTTGTGGGGTGTGTGTGCTGGCAGAGTGCGATTCCGAGTGTGCCAGCTTCAATGCCCTGGACGTTCTAATGAAGAACATCCGCCTTGTGCCCAGTTTCCGTTCCGCCAATATGTGTGTGCATCAGAATCCACTTATTTAACCATTTAGTTACTCTGGTATCTCCACAGGTATCCGACTGCTCTTCAACTTATGCGATCTGGTCGAGCACAAATGCACAAGTTCATAACGGCAAATTATCCTTTGAGCAAGGCGGAGGAGGCCTTTCGAACTGCCCAGCACGAGTCCAACATTGGGCTGGGCAAGGTGATTGTTAACTGTGCAGAAGAAGTAGACGTCTAGGAAGACAAAATCCAAGCAGGCAAAAAATAAATTTATGGTGGTAAAAGCTCTGTGAAAGCCGCAACAAAAACCTCTTATTCTAATTGAAGTTAATTCTGTGTTTTCGACTTTAAATTCGAAATTAGAATAAAACAATAGATTTAAGTATTGCAACAAAAATCGTCTCGCATTTTACTAAGTTCTGCGTGGGCCCATAAAACAATAAATTTAAAAGTGCGCTTATTAAAATACTTTAAATAAATAATATTTTTCAACAGCATTCTAAAATCTATCCTCTCTGGCTCATAAGATTGGTTTATGTGTATACATACATTCATTCATATATTTATGTAAATATATTTTATAAAATTATTATTGTACTTCGCTGCTTACAACAAACTATTTTACAATTTTACAAGAACAAAAGTGACTCACTAAAGGTGTGTATGCTACGGGGGAATCAATGTACACAAAATAAAAATGAAAACATAAGCTAACAACAATTACAATAACGCATACAAGTTTAATTTTTAAGCATTTGACTACATCGCACACTTTGGAACATTGCTTGGACTGAGTATAAATAATAATTAGAGCTAACTAATAAGAATTAAAGATATGCCATTTCATATGTGAGTGTGGAACTAATTAATGGACTGTTTTGTGGTTTCGGTTGCCTATGGTACTGCCGCTTTGCTGATTCTTTGTTCCCTTGTTGGTTTTGGATATAGCTTTCCAGTTACTATCGATCGTTTGGCCAACAGTAGTAGTTACATACATATATACTAGTAGAATCGTCAGAGTCTAAAATAAAAACCACTCGCTCTGCCACCCGGAGCATACGATCATGAAGGTAGTTTGTCTTTAGCTATTCAATTGCTTCCTCTTCTCCTGTTAATTGTCATGTATCTGCATTTCCAGTTCCACATCCGAGAGATTTATCTGACGCATCGAGTTAATGAACATGTAGCGCGAAAAGTAAATATAGAGCCAGCGAAACCATCGCATCTGCGAGTGATGCTCCTTCATCGCACTCCTGACAATAGCAGCTTCCTTCCAATTCAGAATGCACCTGTGTGGAGCACTCATGTTAGAATTTGTATATGAATTCAGCATTTCTTTATACCAGTGCGTAGACATAAAGCACGTGCACAGCAGGTCCAAGATGGAAAGATATTTTCTGACCAGATTGATCGAGTCCAAGGTGTAGAATTTGCAATCTGCATTGGGAAGGTACATAAAAAATTGCTGTATACTATAATATCTAAGGCTATTAATAGCGACAAATGCAGCGATGGGCACAATTAACATGCACCCATTGTTTGCATCCGTCGCCGCCCGCGTGACTCACACGCCTCCTCACCTTTGGGCAAAAGGTTGGCCAAACAGAGCGAGGCGGCCGCGTAATACACGGCACAATGGTTCGGATGCGAGCTGACGCCATCCCGATCAAAAGTGAATATCGCCTGGATGTCGAGGCTTTCGATCGTGTGCAGTATCAAACTGGCGACCGCATCTGGGCGCCAGTCCACATAGGGGTCGTCAGGCAGGTTGGTGGCATTCATCAGCACGATGTTGGACTCGGGAATACCCAGTTTGGAGCAAGAGCGCCACAGTTCCTGACGCCTTACCTTTGCCTTGTGCTCAAAGTTTCCTGCGAAAGAATGCAATTGATTAATACAGGTAATTTTTAAAAAGACAGAGATTGGATAGGATTGACAACAAATATTTATTTCTATCCTAAATTAACTATCAACGAACCCTACTAATTAATATACATATGTAAATTCAATTATTGGAAATCGTTGATATATTTAAAAGGTCTATACGGTTTTTAATAAAATGTCTACACTTTAAAAGAAATAGGAAAATCGGTCGTATATTAATAACATATTTGTCAAATACGTGTTATTTAAAAAAAAGATAAAATCAGTGATACCCCTGATTCATTAAAAAAATTCAAATAATAATAATAGTATGGCTCAGAACATATACGGTTTAAGAGAATAAAATATTCCTATCGGCACTATATTGCAGGGAATGGGTTGGTGGCTATAACACAGAAATTATTGTTCCCATATGGAAGCAATAAAGCTAAATCAGATTCGCTACTGATTTGGAAACGTGTACTATCGTTTAATGCTTCCAGATCTATTGGTGGTATGAGAATGATGTCACTGCTGGTGGTCTCACCGTTGGACAAACAAAGTATGTACACCTGGCAGCCTTGGCGCTGCGTCAGCGAGTAGATCAGCGGTCCAAAGAACATGCACTCGTCATCCGGATGGGCGGTGATCAGCAGGACGCGCTCCATGTACGCCGTTTTGGGCAGCCGGACGCTACGCAGCCGTAGTCCAGACTGCAGGGCCTGCTTCAGACCGCCAGAACTCCGATTGCCATCCGGACTTGGGTTTAGCTCTTCCCCCTCACCCGACCCGGCATTGCTGTTGTCATCGGAGTGGTGGGCGTCCAATCCCGATCCGGATCCCGAGAGCCAAAAAGTGAGCTTGTAGAGGCCCAGGCATACTAGCAAGTACACCGCACAGGCGATCAGTACGTGCTCCAGTGCTTCGGCGGATGATGATCTGATACGGCAGTAGATGGCCTGCGGATTGGGGACGAGCTGCTGCACCTGCTGCTGCAGTTGGCGCCACGGGGATGTTGATGAAATGCTGCTTGATATGCTGGCCACGTACTCGCTCAGCCAGTTAAATCTCATCGCTCATTGCGTCCGGCCAAGGGCAAGATTTTTGGCGAGAAATTCTTCACCAAAAATGGACATGCAGCGCAATTTGGTAGCGAGGAAAAGCGGAAAAGCGGCGATAACGGTGCTCGTGCGGTTACTTAAACTATTTCACTAAGTTGATGTGTTTCATAAACGGTATTTTAATACTTGAAAACGTTTGGTTACGAGCCCGCGCGCCGCTTAATCGGCTAATCTCTGCATTTTATTCGAAAACTTTACGCGTTTTCGACTTTCGGGGGCAGCAGCTAGAGATGGGCAACTAGCGTGGTGCGTGGCAGGTGCGTGACTCACGCCGACTTAATCACGATTTCCGTTACGCTTTTAATCAACTTGTCAGGTGCGCCGTGCAACTACAACGGCGCAATTATCTAATTAGCACTCGAATAAATTGATAAACTCTTTTCTGCCATTCATCGTTCGCTGGCAAGTTCCTATTCGTAAGAAACAATCAGTCCATCTCCAGCGGTCAGCTGTTTGACAAAAAGCCCAGCGGTACGGGTACTCTTGTTACTGTTCTCTTAAGTTCTGGTATCATGTGTATTATTTAAAATGTATTTTATTAAAACTTCTATCAAACCTTATACATATAAAATGTTCAGTGCCCTATCTTATGTATAGCATCTAAAACATAATTTATTTTAATTATAAAATATATACGAATATCAATACATTGTTAGAAGTAGAATCTTACGAAAAAAATAAGAATATACAAGAATTTATAAATTCCCTTATATAAAAGACAACTAACGACAGCCTAAGAACCATGATTGAATGGATTGCTTAAGTTTTCAGATTTATATAGTAATTGCATACCGCGACTTGAGCGAACACCCCTAACGTTGGCATGCTCTTCGCAAAAAATACCAGAAAAATACTCCCGAAAATACAGGGGCCGCTCTCTTTTCTTTGAATATGCAGTCTGAGGTTTTTTTATTTTGAATAAAATTTAAAGTCACTAGTTTCTATGAAAATAAGCACCTAATTAGCCTTTGACCGTGTGATTCGAGTGCCTGAGAGCCAACCGCCCGCCCCCGACCGCCCAAGCAACGCGGGCAACCTAAGGAGAGTCCCAAACGATTGGAGGAAATTGATCAAAGACGACAGCGTGCCGCAAACCCCAAAAGAGAGCGAATCTCAGTGCGAGGTGCATGCAGCACGTTGTAATTAGGTTAGCAGCATACAGCAGCACCACATAACACGATAACATGGCACATCAGCAGGGCATGGACTCGACCTTGTTCGAGCGACGACTGCGGCCGGTCTACGGTGAGTGTGTCCCCGGAATGGAGGGCTCCAACTACCGGGTGCAGGCTCACCGACTAACCGCAATCCTCTACAGACAACCTAGAGGTGGGAAACAACCGCAAGGCTCTGCAGGAATCCGAGAAGTTGCTCCGCAAACATCCCACCCTCCTCTGCGCCCGGGCTCTGAAAGGCCTATCCCTCCTCCGACTGGGACGCTATGACGAAAGCCACGGATGCCTCCAGACCGTTGCCGAGGAGAAGCCCACGGACGACTCCACGCTGCAGGTGCTATCCTTCTGCTACCGTGAAATGGAACAACGTACGTACGGTTTAAGCCACCGCCGTGTTGACATACTGAGCCCACGTGGTGCCAGAGTTAGCTTGGCATAAGGTTCCGACAATTGGATCCTACGTAAGACTGACAACATTACTACCAAAGCCTATTCTAGGAGGTAGCTTCCTTATGATGGAACCAAGTAACACCAGTCTTACACGGTTACAATTTTGGCTCCCTTTGCCATTTGAATCCCCTGATCCCCGTTTTTAAACTATAAAACATTGAAAACTACCGGTTTATTGATATGGGGCTCCCATTATAGGAAATATGTTAAAAGGAAGCAGATAAAAAAGACAAAAAATGATCTTGGCTTTTAAAAAATATTTAGGGATTTTAGAAGATTTAATAAATTATATGAACCAAAAATGATGTGGTTAGAAATATTTGCAAATTTAGCTAGCTTTAATAACAAAAGACCAAACCATACAATCGAATAGATTTCTTTTGAAATCAGAAATTTTTTGCCGACGTCCAGTTTTAAAAATACGAAATTTCAAAAAATCAGAAGGTTTACTTTTTTGAAATATTTTTCTTAAATCGCAATAACAAGTTAGCGCGTCCTTTAGAATTTTGAAAAAATGTCTAATTTAGGAATTATAACCCATTAAAGATCATCTCCATCTTATCAGAGAATTATGTGTAAAAAATTATATATAGAACCATGCTGGAATTGAGAGTGTATAAAAACGAACTGCTTCCTTTTTAATAAAAAAAACACGTAGAGAAAGTATAGTCGAGTTCCCCGACTATTTGATACCCTTTACTACCTAGTGAAAGAGCAAAGAAGAAATTTCAACACTCACAGTTTTTGGCGGTTTGTAGGCGTTAGAGTGGGCGTGGCAACATCACAAACTTAGAATCTGGATGCTAAATCTCAACTTTCTAGATTTAGTTTCTGAGATCTCGACGTTCATACGGACGGTCAGACAGACGAATATTCTTTCTGCCCTTTTACTCTACGAGTAACGGGTATAAAAAGGATTACCAGACACCATTATATGTATATTGGTGTATCAATTTTTTGTATATTTTCAAAAAACAATCATAATTAAGTATTAGTTCCATGCCTAGAATTATAATTAGAGTTTACAAAATATTTTTAGTCTTAGACTGATGTATATAAAGCTAAATTATTTCAGCAAAACCTTTTTTTTTGACACGTCTGCCGGACGATATCCGCGAAGTGATTCCCCGAGAGACGCCCATGCTACGCACACGAAGAGGCCACAATTCATATTTTCTTATTTTCTTGGCACGCGCACCTCGCCCGACTAATTAAAATCGCATTCTCTTAGTCGGACGTCGGGCGGCAAGTGCGTGCCAACGATCTGAATATATAGATACCTGTACCTGCAAGAGCAATCGCTAATAATGTAAAAATATCTGCCTTTTTTGCAGTGGACAAAATTGTGGAACTGTACCAACACGCTGTAAAGCAGAATCCGGGCAATGAGGAGCTTCTCGCCCACCTCTTTATCTCCCATGTGAGGGTGGAGGACTACAAGGCACAGCAGGCGGTGGCCCTGCAGCTCTACAAGGCTCAGCCGAAAAATGCGTACTACTTTTGGTCGGTGATCAGCGTAGTCTTCCAGGGAATCCGTGGGCCAGAGTCGGCGTTACCCGAGAAGCGGAAAATCTACTTGGGACTGGCGCAGCGCATGGTCGACAAGCACATCAAGGAGGGCAAAATGGAGACGGAACAGGAGGCCTTTCTTTATCTGCACATCCTTAAGCTACAAAACAAGTACCAGGAGGCGTGGGAATTCCTTACTGGTGAGCTGTGCGCGAAGCTGTACCCTGGTGCTCCAGTCAGCATGAAGTTCGAACTGCTCAAGGAACTGGGAAACTGGCGGGAGTTAAATGAGCTGCTGCAGCAGCTGCTTGATGCAGAGTGAGCGTTAACAATAGGTATATGTATAAATACGATTTCTAAGTTTTCTCTATCCTTAAGTCGTGACCGTTGGGACTTCTACAAGGAGTATATCCAAAGCTCGTTCGAACTGCTTAGACTTTCGACGCAGGGCGTGCAGAACGGGGAAAAGGACTCTCTGGCCAGGTGTCAGGAGTTTCTTCAGGGCATCATTGATTCATCAGAGCGCAAGAAAAGGGGTCCCTATCTGGCACGGTTAGAGCTACACCAGCGCATGCGAGCGGAACAATTGCCGGCGGAAAAACTAATCGGTGACTTTGACGAGATGGTCATTGAGTATTTCCGTCTGTTCGGCGACAAATCGTGCTGCACTCATGATATCGCCTTGTTCTTGCCTTCGATCAGCATGAACCAGAGGCAAGCGCTGGCCAGCAAGTTGTTGTTAGAGAGCGGAGTAACCTCCACGTCGCTTCCGAAAAATGTAAGTGTGTAAAAAGTACAAATTGAACTCTGAGTCTTACGATTGGTATATAATTGTAGAAGGAGCAGTTGCAGAAACATCTTTGTGCTCTGCAAATCTCTCGAATGTGCGGTTCCCACATGGATCTGCCTGTGGACCACCTGCTCGCCTTCTACACGGCCCTCAAGCTGCACTACGAACATGGCAGGAGTACTTTTGGTAAGAAGTTACTTGCCACGGAAATGGGACCATCGGATGCATACGCCCTGCTTGCGGCAAATGTGATGTACGACCTGAGTAGACGGGAAAATAAGTCGGATCACCTGTTCGAGGCTTTGTGCCTGCTGCAGTATGTTCTGCGAAACAGTACGAGTAACTTTCACGTGAAACTGCTAAGTCTAAAGATCTACCATCTGTTTGGCTGCCAAGTGGGCGCACAAGAGATGTACGAGTATTTGGACATCAAGCAGATTCAGCTGGACTCCATGGGCTATGTGCACTGCCAACTGTTGCCTCTAGGTGGTCGCTTCTCGGGTAATCGCAACGTGTACGATGCCACCTTAAAGTTCTTTACGAACAGCTATAAGGAGAGGTTGGAATACATTGCGTTAACATATCGCTTTTGCACGTTTTCTAAAATGGAAGAGTTCATGAACTTTAAGGAACGGTTAACCAACAGCCTACAGTACGTGGCTTGCTCGGTGGAGGCGCAGATCTGCGACTTGGTCGGTTGCTACGGCAATATCACGCAGAATCTGACTGCATATGTGGCGATGAGTATTGAGCCGGCGGAGGACAGGATCGCTTGGCATGAGTTGAGCGACAATCGCGACTTGGAGGCAATTATCCGATGGGATCCGCTACATGAGGTAGATGCTGCGGAGGAGCGCAAGGAGTCATTCGACCAGGAAGTTGAGGTGCTACAAGTACGCTCGCTGATGCTTCGACTCTTTGCCTCTTTCATTGACTTATACCACGGCGCCGGCTTGAAGGATTCGGCACCGGGAACGGAGACGACTACCTTGGAACTTCTGCGGGAGTCCTGGACGGGATTATTCCAGAGATTGCGTCTAATGCACTACAAGCCTTTGGCGCAAAAATTTCTAGTCAACCTGCTGCCCACACGCCTTCACCTGCTGCTCGACATGCCATATGAACGATTCTTTGACGACCTGGCCCAGCTGGTTCTTGACTTGCAGAGCGGGTCAGGAAAGCTGGCCGAGCAATGCAAGCGGGTGGGTGACAACGTTATTACGGTTATGGAGCTGTGCGTGCAGACCATCAACGAGAGCAACGAAAGTAACGGCATGGACGGTCTGTGGAAGCGGCGAGGGAACCAGCAGAAAGTGGCTGCCACTTTGGAGGTACATTTGTGATCGCGAAAGCCGTACATCTAATGTTAACCTATGTTTTAATAATTATAACTTTTCAGATGCTATCGCTGTACGCCTTCCTGCTGTCCGTGTTAAACGATAAGCTGCAGGTCAGCTCAAAGACCAAGGCCAAGAAGAAGCCAGTAGAAAACAAGGTGGATGGACCGCAACCCATCAGCGAAAAGGAGCGATCCCAGATGTTGCAGGAGCTGATGCGACAGCTGAAGCACAAGCTTGAGGCCTGCGATGCAGCCATACGTAAGTAGCTCTAGGTTAATCAGGCAAAGATAAGCTAGGGTACAATTCTCTAATCCTTAGGCACCTGGAAGGCTCCCGTGCTTCCACGCGACCTAAGCTCCTTCATGTCTGACATGTCGTTGAAGCCGGAGGTGGAAGCCACGCTCATCGGCGACGTTTCGGCCACCTTCAAGGACTCCCACGAGCTGATGATCACCGAGCTGCGCAATCTGCTGAAGGACAAGATACGCATGGTGGCCAAGTAGATGCTTCTTTGCTGTGCAAAGGCCATCAGCCAATCCGGCCATCATTGCCCAAACACAATCCAAGATAATAGTTTGTTATTTAATTTTGTTAACGGATACAATCGACCTCCTACTCCTACACCACAATTATCTCGAACACCAGAGCCAAGTCAGCACTTATCAATCAATTTTCGGCATTTCCCTCGTACAACATATAGAAGTTGTAAAATGCGTAAAACAAAAATTAGAAAAGAACAAAACAAAACAAGAAGATTGCGTACCGCTTTGCAAGTAAGTCAAATAAAAGAAGAAATTGTAAAAATTTGAACAAATTGTTTTTCTAGTATGTTCCCTAATTGGTTTTATTTTTCCGGCGGCTTACATAAAAATAATAATTTACATAATAAAGTTCGTATATACAGAGTTTTAACATTTAATCATAAAATCAACAGTTTAAAGTTTGGTAGTTTCACGATCTTATCAAATGCCCTATTTTATATTACTTAAAATTGTGCAATTGTTAAGCATTAGCTACAGTATTCCCCACTTTAAAAGTACTCAGATAACCAGTCAGTTGTGGATCATTTATATGCTGTTGGGTTTGCAGATGTGCCACGAGATTGTGAATGCGAGCGAAGCTTTTGTTGCAGAGTTGGCATCTGAAGCAATAATAAAACCGTTATTAAGTCTTATTTATGCTGAATATAAATCCACCTACATGTAGGGCCTCTCGCCCGTGTGTGTTTTGTAATGCATTTTAAGGACACTGGCGTATGTGAACTTCTTTCCGCAGGTGTGACAGGCATAAGGACGCTCATTTCGATGGGTTCTGTGGAGGAATACAATTTAGTTAACAGGATATTATTTGAAGTTAAGTAATAGGGTTTGCTCAAATATAAAATTATATTTTGTTTACCTTTCATGCTTAACGAGAGAAGTGCGGTCTGCGAAGCTGCGATGGCAATATTGGCAGGTATATGGCTTAGCTCCCGTGTGCTGGCGGATGTGGCGCTTTAGCTGGTAGTTGACGTGAAAGCTCTTTTGGCAGATCCTAAAAAGACCAACATGACAAGGAAATGTATATATACAAGAATGAGGAAAGTAAACTTACTCGCACTCGTAGGGCCGCTCATCGTTGTGCCTTCGCATATGGGTGTCAAGGGTGCTCTTCCTGGGATAACCATTGCCACAGATCCCGCACACATGTAATTTAGCAGTGACTGCAACAGCAGGAGCAGGTTCTGGCGCAGGATAAGGAGCAGGAAGCGTTTGTACCGTCTCCTTTTCCGCTGGCTCAGGTGGCGTTTCCACGATGGGATCTTCCGTGGACCAAACTCCCTCTTCAAGTAGCTCCTCCTCAAGTGATTCGTACTGCTCAGTCTCGATGGGCTGAGTTGCAGGACCCACCTGTTGCACCACGTATTCCCTGAGAAATTCATTAGAGCGCTGGCAAATCTGTCGGAATTTGTGAGCCAGAGTTAGGAATGCCTTACATCTGAGGCAGATTCTCGTGGGCAGCGCATCCTCTTCTATTGCTTTTATCTGTGGATGAGATAGTACTTGGATTCAATGAGAAAGATCAAAGGAAACAAATGAATCCTACCTGAATTCCACTCAAACTTTCAATTTTGTCGCAGAGGGATACGCCACCGGACAGCTTATCGTCCGCTGTCTGGAAAATGGACACCATTTGGGCTTCGCCATCCTGCAGGCAAGTCCTGCACAGGGTCATCATGTTCAACCGTATCGCCATTCAAACCAAACAAGTAACAAACATTAACGATCCGAATAACTATGCTTGCTCTTTGCTTTTTGGCCATTCATCGATACTTATCGGTTTATTTATTGTTATTCGCCCCGAAGCCGCACAAATTTTAATTGTTTGGTCGGTAAACAAAATCATTGAATATTTCGAAATTCGTGCTTGCGATAACAGAAGAATGCATACCAACGTAAATAAAAAGGACTTTCAGTGTCGCATTTGCTTGGTGCAGCCGAAGGACGAGTCCCTCATGTGCACGGAGCCGGATTTTCCAGATCAAATCAAACGGTGCACTGGAGTTGAGGTGGATTTTTAAATACTATGTTATGATATATATTAACTCACAAAACCCTATCCACAGTTGAGTGAGAGTCCCAACTGTCCCAATCGCATCTGCACTAGCTGCGCACTGCTTTTCAGAGCGGCCCTCAAACTCAGATCGCTTTGCCAGCAGACGGAGAAGGAGCTGAAGGAGCAGAAACTGCAGGAGCTAAACATAGAGATTGTTTACGATGAGCAGGAGACCACAAAGAAGAAAAGGGAATCAAGAGACCTTTCAAAGAATGAGGCTACCGGCACCGACAGCGAGGTCGAGTACGAGTACCTAGAGCCCTACGATGTGACGCTGGAGAGCAGCGAGGATGTGGCCGGTAGTGCCGATGAATTGGTCAGCATAGAGCCCGCCAACTCTGCTCCAGAGGAATCAGTCTATTCACTCAGTCCCAAACCGCAAACTTTTGAGGATGAGGACTCCGGACAGGCTACTTCCTTTACCTGCCATATATGCAACAATGTCTATTCCGAGCGGGTAAAGTTGAATAACCACATGAAAGTCCACAGCACGGAAAAACCCCATGAGTGCGAGTAAGTAGAAATTTGGAATATACCCGATCGTATCCTATATCATATAATCTCCTCACCTTGTAGGATCTGCCATAAACGCTTTCGCCAGACCCCGCAGCTGGCGAGGCACATGAACACGCACACTGGCAATCGTCCCTACAAATGTGACTACTGCGACTCCAGGTTCGCCGATCCCTCCACACGCATTAAGCATCAGAGGTAAGCAAGAACATTTTATAGGACTGTCATAGCTTCAACAAAAGAGAGAGATTTCTGTTAATTAGCTTCAACTTCAATTAAATGTAATACTTATATTAATACAAGATGTCTTTAATATATATTTCTAAAGCTATAACACTCTTTAAGTAATGCATATTTCTATATATACATTTTACGTTATCTACACTTTAGAATTCACACCAACGAACGACCGTACAAATGCAAGTTCTGCAGCAAGTCCTTTGGCTACTCCAATGTTCTCCGGGTTCATTTGAAGACCCATACGGGTGAGCGTCCATTCAGCTGCCAGTACTGCCAGAAGTCCTTCTCTCAGCTGCACCATAAAAATACTCACGAAAAATCACACAAAACGCCGAAAGAGGCGAAAGCATGGCAGTGACTTACGCAAATAATTAAAGAGCGAATTACACATGTTTCTCTTTGAAAATTGTTCAATAAATGGTTCAAAAATAAAACCACAATTGTACAGTTAATTAGAAAAAAATATATATATCCTGTGTACATATATTTGCTTAATGGAAGAACTTAACAATGGCTTTCTTAATGCTTAGACGTAACTTTTCATATAAACTAAAAAGAACTCTCTGGGGAATTAACTGAGGAACTCTGGCGTTTCCCCCTTGACATCTTCTCCTTTGGTGCTCATTTCCATGTCAGCTTTCCAGGTGCCAACACGTCTATCATGCGTCCCCCGATGCAAACGCATTTTGTAGGCCTTTACAAATCCCTTGCCGCAAAGATCACAACTGATAGATAATAGCGGTCATTAGGGTAGAAAGAACAGTAATGTATGTTAATACTTACACATGCGGCTTCTCCCCCGTGTGAATCATCTTGTGGAACTTCAGGTTGTCCGAGTAGGTAAACGTTCTAGAGCAAACGTCGCACTCGTAAGGACGCTCCTTGGTGTGGATTCTGGAGAGGATTAAAGTTAGTTTGGTTTATTTCCATCGTCATTTTTTGTCTTTCAGATCACCTATGATGTTTGGTTTTGGTGGATCGATCGGCGAAGGCAGCTGGACAGTAGTTGCACTTGTAAGGCCGATTCCCCGTGTGCGTGTTCATGTGCCGCACAAGCTGTTGATTTTGTACAAAGCCTCTTCCGCAGATCCTTTAAAAAGAGCTTTTATTAGTCACAGATATTATATATTATCCACCCTCTAAACTTACTCGCACTCGTGTGGTTTTACGCCGGAATGGAATTTCATGTGCTCGGTGAGACGCGCCTGAGTCGGATAGATATTTCCGCACACATCGCAGATGTATGTGCTCAGCCTGTTGCGCGGCTTCCTGCCAAGCTTCTTTTTCACAGGTTCCACTTCTGAGGTATTTTTGTAGTATGCAACAGCCTTCCCGCCAGATCGATCGCGTTTTTCCGGCTTAGTATGAGTTGGCACATAATCTTCGTCTGAGCTGAGTATGTCTTCAGTAATGTCTTCTTCGGGCGGTTCTTCAGTGGTAACATCTGTAACGGTGGAGCTTTTTTCATGTGTGATTTCCGGCGAGTTTTCGTTGGTGAGCAGTTCATATTCCTCATATTCAGCATACGGTTCAGCCTTATCGATCTCAGTCTGCTCCGGCTGAGTGGAATCGTGGTCACTGAACATATTGGTATCGTCAGCGTCGGCATCCTCCACGACGTAGGTAATAACCTGCTGTTGCTGATGTTCCGGCTGGTCAAAATCCTCATCGCCCTCCACTTTCATGCCGCCATCAAGCTGACTGGCGTTCTCCTCCCAAGTCTTGAGCACGCTCTCCACCGAAAGGTCCTCCGAGTTGTTCAGCAATTCTCCTTCGCCGGCGGCATTGGCGTTGCTAGCCTCCCGGACCAGCATGTCCATTATGTGTTGATGAGATCGCTGGCAGGTCAGGCGGAACTTGTAGCAGAGCCGCAGGCAGCGCACGCACTTGCTGCACATCTTGTCCGGGAAGTTGTCATCCAGGCTGACCTGTGTGGTGAAATAATTGTCTCTGAAAATGCACAAATGAATCAGGTGTCTTGCTTACTGGAATGCCTGCGCAAATGTGCAGCATTTGGTCCAGGCGCGTGCTAGCCGTTTCGCTGAATATCTCGTGGAGCAGCTCCTCGCCCTCGCTGGGATTGTTCAGGCAAACGCGGCACACAACCCACTTCTCGTTGGACTCAGTTTTCATGGCTAATTCTATAAAACAATTACTTCAGTTGCTCCAAAAGATTCAAACAGCTGAATGCAAGCGTCCACGGCCACTCGCCATTCACAGCGAGACGCGGTTCCCTTACCTGATACGGTGAATGAACGTTATGAACGACATAGATGGATTGTATCGATTGTATAGCTGTGTTTAATATTTACCAAAATTATTATTAAATAAATCACCTCATATTGTAAGATAACAATGTAAAAATGTGTCAATTAATGTTTTGCAACAATACGGCAATAATGGTGTTTATACTTTGTTGACTTAATAATATAAGAAACCCATTTTTCTATTTAAGTACCAATCTTTTAGTTCTGTAAATACCTTCCTCTTTTGTTGAAGTTACCGTGTGCACTGTCGAACTGTGGTCACCCTGTGGTCGCCATTCGCCTTGCGACGCGTGCACTTCGCTCCAGACTACATTATATTTTTTTGGCGTCGTCTTCGTCCAGCGAGCGTGCTAATCGAAATATTAAAGCGGAGAATAGCTTTCTGGAATAGTTCCACCTCCTTTTCGCGACAATGAGAGACTCGGCGGCACATGCGAGTCCGGCGGCGGCGCCAGCGACCACGCAGAAGTGGATCGTTTGCCGGGTTTGCCTGCAGCAGCCCAAGGAGCCCATGGCCTGCATTTTTAACGACGATTCGGAGAAGGATTTGACCAACATGATTCGCGAGTGCGGCGGAGTGCCCGTAAGTTTGTCCCATTGTACCTCCAAACAATTCAAAAACGCAATTTCCTTGGCAGATCAAACAGTTCGATCATTATCCGGACAAGATATGCGAGAAATGCTTCAGGGTGCTGAAAATGGCATTCAAGTTCAGAGAGACCTGCCAAAGATCGTACGGCCATTTGCGGCAGTTCGTTGGTCCCGTGGAGGTGGAGCAGCGAACACCCGAGAAGAAAAGTGCCGAGCCAGCCACCAAGCTGGAGCAGGACCCCGATCCCGATGAGGCTGAGCAGGAGCCAGAACATGAGGAGGAAGAAGAGGAGGTGGATCTTGACGAAAGCCAATACGCCGAGGCGGAGGATGCCGCCGAAGCCCAGGGAGGTGTCTTTCACGACGAGCTGGAGGATGGCATCCTTGTGGAACTGGAAAAGGATCGCATTGTACATGTGAAAAGCGAGCAAGTGGAGGAGGACGGCATAATCGAGGAGGTTTATGACGTGTACGAAACCTACGAGGGCGACCTCATCACCGAGCAGGGCTATGATCATGAGATGGCCGATCAATCCCTGTCCGAATTATCTGCCGAAATCGAATACTTGGATCAGGTCGAACACGATCAGTTGACCGAAAGTGCTCACGAGGATGATGCGGATGGCGATCTGAACTCAACGGAAGAAGATTTCGTTCCCACAAAAAGTGTTCGCGCATCCATCAATGCGCGAAATGCCACTAAGCGGAGAGTGAATCCCCGCAGGTCTGCTACTTCGACGACTTCGGTGGCTGTAGAATCAGGAACCTCCAAGACAACTGCACGCAGCAATCCGCTTAAGGTCAGGAGGGGAAACAGTGATGCGGCTGGCAACAAAATGGTCATCAAATCGGAGGAGGGAATCTCCATTGGCGAGGTGTTGGCGCGCAAGCATTCCGGCATCAAGACCAAGGGCGGCCACAAGATCCTTGTAGGGGACAAGAAGGAGTTCAAATACATCTGCGATGTCTGCGGCAACATGTATCCCTCCCAGAGTCGTCTTACCGAGCACATCAAGGTCCACTCCGGCGTGAAGCCCCACGAGTGCGAGTAAGTTACTTATTAGACTTTACTGAGGTCACTATGTTCTATGGTGTGTTATTGCGACTTTAAACATAAAGTAAAACCCATGCATTAAACAATCTAATGTCGCTTATGAATCGTGGAAATATGTCTTCTCCATAAATCTTTCTAAACTGAACTTCTTTTCAGGATCTGTGGTCACTGTTTCGCCCAGGCTCAGCAATTGGCGCGCCACATGAACACCCACACTGGAAATCGGCCGTACAAATGCAGCTATTGCCCGGCAGCCTTCGCCGACTTGTCCACTCGTAACAAGCACCACAGGTAAGTTGGTAAATTCCGAGTCCAATCCCGAATTGATTGAATAATTACCTCCCGCAGAATTCACACCAACGAGCGTCCCTACGAATGCGACGTTTGCCACAAGACATTCACATACACCAACACATTGAAGTTCCACAAAATGATTCATACGGGAGAGAAGCCGCACGTGTAAGTTCCCGCTTTCCCCTGCGGATACAGTCCATATTCTCTAGTACGAACTTTCACTGTTCGATAACGTGTGTATGCAGACCGCTTTAAAAGCAGTTTAAGTTTTTTGGGATAAATAAATAGATTTGGTAGAGAGATAGAAATCGTTTATATATATATATATATATATAATATACTTTTTATTCCATTAGAATGTACAATTCACAGTGGAAACTATGTTGAAAGAGCTATGCTGTTTCAAAAGATTAATTTTTTACGATCATTACGTAACATTAATGGTTTGAGTTTATTTGATTGTTTATTAGGTTTCTGAGGGTTAAAAAAAATTATATAAACAGGGAAAGAAAGATTTGACGAGTATTTAAATATTATAAATTATAAATAAGTCATAAATTAATCAAAAAGTTCGCAGTTCTTTAAAATCAATTGTAATCAATTTAAAACATGTTTACTCTCTCTGCAGATGCGAAGTGTGCGGCAAGGGTTTCCCGCAGGCGTACAAACTGCGCAACCACCGGATAATTCACGAGAGGCGCGGCCAATCCACACGGGAATCCGTCACGGGGCTGCTGCCCTACGACACGGCCAACATCGTTGGCCTGGAGATGTAAATTTCGAGCGGGGGCTTCTCGTCGTCCCAAAGCGACACTTTAAACAGACACACGCGTGTAATTACACATCTAAGTATATTGATGAAATTTAAGTCTAGCCTAATTATGCGGAAATAAATTAAGAATAGCTGCGCAGATGGTCTTGGCGTCGGTCTCCTCCGGATAAAGCTGCAGTACAGCATGCACCTGGTGCGGCGGGAACAGGCTGCCCAGATGATAGCGAAGCAACCGGCGCTGCTCCTCCCGCGGAAGCTGCTGCGAGGCATGCAGTTCCTCGTTGATGCGCGAATCGGAGGCGGACAGATGGGCGAAGTTGTGAGCGGGCAGTGGCAGACCCAGTCCCTGATCCGTGACCGGGGCGGATGGCGTGCGCGTTAGATACTGGTGGTGATAGTTGGAGTTGGACTGCTGATGCTGTTGCTGTGCCTGGGGCTGTTGCTGCTGGAGGGGCGCACTGTAGGTGGGCACCAGGAGGCGGTAGGTGGGTGGCGGTTGTTGGCGCTGCAGCTTCTTGTGGCGGTTAGGCTGGTTGGAATCCACGGAGCCCTCTGACAGCTCCATTTGAGCGGAAAAGCCCTGGCACACCTGTTCGATGGTATTGGATTTGGTGCGCCCCAGGGGCTCCCGACTAATCAATGAGCTGATTTTAACATTGTTATTGTTGCCACTCAGACTGATCATCTGTTGGCCAACGTTCGTGTGTAGGGGTGCACTGTGGGAGGCCTGCAGTGGTAGGCGCTGCAGCAGTGGCCCCTGATTGTGATGACGAAACTTGCACTTTTGCCCGTAGGTGCACTTCTTGCCGTACGGACACAATTGCTGCGCATCCGCCATTTTTTGTTGCGTCTGCGAGCACAGGAAGAGGTCCAGATTTGGTCCCGATCTGCCCAGAGGATCATCGGGTGGCATGAATATATCATTTACGAACGAGTACATCAACAGGCGTTCCTGCACCACGCGCCTGAACTCGTTGCTTTCGAGGATCAGATCCCTGTAGTTGTCGTTGGACACCACAATGCCGTCGGTTTCTACTGCCAGCTTAAGTATGAACCGATCATCGTAACAGGACACACGCTTGCCATCCAGATGTCGCGATGGCGTGAACACCAAGAATCGTTCGTGTTCCAGCTCGTAGAGCAGCTCCTGGTCGGCTATGTTGTTGTTTGCCATCTCCTTGCGCCAGTTGGGCACAAAAGCGGTGATGTCGCGATGTCCACGCTGCCGGAACCAGTCCACACAGATGCGGATGCCGCGACAGGAGAATATCAGGTTGTTGCCGTGAGAAAGGGCGACATTACTGCCATCGATTACAATGTGTCGCAAGCCAGAGATGTTGCCACCGGCGATGGAGGAGGACAGAGTGGTAGTCATGCTGGATGGGCTTCCGCCCCCGCCAATGTGGGCGGGTCGTGGTGCATCGGCCGTCAGCTTGATCAGCTCCGCCAGCAGCTCGTTCTGCTTGGCTTCCGAGCCAAGGCGCGTTAACGCCGAATGGATGGACTGTTCGCTGTAGCCCAGCTTCTTGGCGAACTCTAGGTTCTGCCGCTCCGTCGTGCGGCTGGGACTCTCATCGTCGTCGGAGCAGCTTTCCTGCTTTCTCACTGGCAACTTGTTGCTGCTGCCGTGATGTTGTTGCTGATGTATCTGCTGTTGTTGTTGCTGTTCCTGCCCTGGCTGATGTTTGTGTTGCTCCTGCACTTCGCAATCCATTTTGATGCGCATCTAACTGACCAGCGGCTGGCTATCCCTCGGCTGCTCGCACCTGCTCTTTGTGTAGCCCAATTCCTTGCGTTGTAGCTGTCCTCTGCAGCAAGTTCCGTCTATTTACATTTACAGACTAGAGCTGGGTTGCCCTTTCGCGATGTAATCGATCTTTTATCGAACATTTCGATTCGCGAAACACCATTTACGCTTTGGTATCGATAGTAGCCGAGCTAAACGCTTTAAAATTTGTTCATCGCTGGTTTGGGAGAACAGGAAACGGATTTTCGGATTCATCTTCCGCTTATTCTGGATTATAAATGTCCGCGAAACATTTTCGGTTCTTGAAAACATTATGCCTTAATCTTATCTTATTATTAAAGGAGCCTTTTTCTTTCATATTTGCAATTTCACTTAAAAGACACAAGCGAAGTAACATATGTATTTATATCTAAATAATTTATCTTAATAATGTTTCGTCAAAACTTAAATTTTGATTTAGTTATGAATGAAAGTAAGTATACAAAAAACCAAATTATTTTTTTAATCATTACTTACTATTTATTTTTAAATTAAAATGAGCTCTGATAAAATCAATTGTATAATATTCGTGTTTACGAGTTCCATAAAGGATCCAAGCGAACAAGCATATATAACATAAGTTTATTTTAAAATAGTTTAATACTTACTAATATTTAAACCTACAAAGACTTTTAAATAAAATACCAGCGTAAATTTAGTAACATGCATAAACATTTCTTTATTGTATTGATGTACATAAAGTATTTCGAATATAGTTTTAACAATTTCGCACTACTATCAACATTTATAGATCTCACTTAGTTAGATTCAATTAGTTAAAATAAAGTACACATTTTTTCGTATTGAATTCTTTGTTTCATTGTACGTTTGGTCCCCCTTTTCATGACAAAAAGGATGCACTGCCTCGAATTAGCCACAAATTCAATAGTTTACTAGGTATAAGTGGTCACATCTATCTTGGTTACATAGATATCTATATGCTACGGTCGAAGTGCAATTGGATAAATGCATATACAATACGCAATACGTCCCTTCTTTCCAGCGACACTAAAGTAATTTCATTAATTTCGTTTCGTCCCGCAGCGTCCTTTCATCTTTTGCCAAGTCATGTGGCAATTAGTGGGACAGCGCTACATAAAAAAACTATAAAACTGGACGTAAAGTTCGCTACGTGTGCCATGGGAGGTCTCTTTGTGGGGTGGTTATATATCTGGGTTCGGTCCGCTTAAATAGGAACGAGTCATTTATTTCGCACGCAGGGAAAGTGAGTTTCCCTAAAAGGATAAGGATGCATTTTGAAGGGCGAATTCTTGCGAATCCTCCTCCGAAACTAAACTCTGAAACTCCTTCCTGACTCAGACACACGACAAGTGCTAAAATTTTTGCTCCAATAATTTTTTTTATGGTCGTCGTAAAATTTATTGTTGTTCTCGGAGCGTGTTTGGATTTTTATGCTGGCATTCTTCCTGCCTAACGGATAATTAGTAAAGTCCTCTTCTTATATTCTCTTGCTTTGAATCCTTGTCTAATAGGGCTGATGCACTTTTAAGCTACATTTTGGTGGTTGAGTGTCAAGTTAACTTTTGTGTTCGTGGTCAAAGTTTTGTCTTATGAGGTGTAAGAATAAAATAGTTTAAAGAAACTTGAATAGCAGCATAACTGAACAAGGAAAATCCTGGAAAATAAAATAAAGCTATAAAAGAAGTCATATATGACACAGAAACAAAGAACATATTCGCGATCTTACTTTAAGTACTTCATCGTATATCCTTCAACATAAAATCTTCTCAGAGTTAATTTTCCAAGTCAATAGACCCATTTGGTCACAAGTAATTCGTCTGGCTCTGCAGTAAGTGCCCTCCATCCGCAGGATCTAAAAAGGACTCGCTCACCACGTGGTTGCCAGGCAATAGATGAGCTCTCATCAGGGCCTGCCAATTTGTCAAACGATAATTTCTGGTCCAACGAACTTTGTCATTTATCAGTTGTTTAATTTTTAAAAGCATTTCCAGAGGATAAAGCCCCTTGCCCATCAAACTCGGGTTATTTGTTTGCTCTTAGGCCTCTTGATGTGCCTAAAATGCGGGAGATACAACAAAATGCCTCCCAACCGATGACGGAGGTTGTCTAAGCTGATTAACCATGAGTTCCCGACACATGGCCAAAAGGCGGATGTGTGTTGGTTTTTTCGATTTCAGGATGTGAGATGCTTTTTTTTGTGGAACCTTCCGCCTGACATGAGCTTTAATTTATGCCCACAGTTCTGTTTGCCGAAAAGGACCTTTAAATGTGGTCCATTTTGCTCTAGTTCAATGACAACTCTTTCTGGCCTTTTTATCTTTCTCTCATTTCCCTCGGAATCGCTTTGCTACCACGGAATCGTTAGGCGATTTCCCTTATTGTTCCTTAACGCTTTGTTCGTGTGCACTGCACCCAGTTTCCGCTACTGTTTTTATTATTACAGCCTCGAGCCACGGTCTTGAACCCCAATCCAAAAAAAGCGGATTCCACAGAGCATCAAGGAAAAAGGCAACCAAAAAAAGGATATAAGAAAAGTCACTCACTAGCTGGTGGCGTCTTTTCCCTCTCCATTGGATGGTTAAATGCTCCCGCGCTGTCAATACTCGAAATTTGAATGTGTGTACGAGCACACCGAAAACAGTCTGCCAGAAGTTGGAGCTATTAAAATTTATGCGAATAATATAAATCTTGAAATCACTTAAAAAACAAAACTATGAAATCATAATTTACTGGGATAAAACTGGTTTAAATTTATTATTAATAATAATTCATATAAAAATCAAAACTCATATTGGTTTTTTTATTTTTAGCCATTGTCTGTCCTAGTATTTTTGAATTTGTATTTCATTTTAATATTACATTCATACTTGGAAATTGATCAAACTTTATTGGTGATGCATGTTAATTAAAGCTTTTGTAAATTTAAATCTACGTCCCGTGTAATTTGTCGTTTTTCTGCGGTTTTCAATGAACTTACTTTGTTTCTCAGTGCACATATGCACAATGTTTCCAGAATTCAGTTTGGAGCAACCATATCTACGTAGCGCAGTGCAAAAGTATCGCTTATATATCTTGCGCTGCCATTATTCCGTGGTGTGAGGTTTCGGTTGGGACTTTTTTATTATTCCTGCTCGGTTTGACAAACAAGAGGTTGCTGCATGGTGGAATTCGAGTGAATTGCATTTTAAATTGAAATGCCTGGGTGCGGCATAAAAACCCATATTTATGAAAGTCTTAAGAAGTCTGCTTCTTTTGCAGCAGCCGAATTTAAAAAGTGCTATGCCAGCGCAGAAACCATTTCACTTGTGTTGGCTATGTTTTCCTAACGGGAATGCAACGGGGAAAACACAAAATGGGAAAATACAAACGCCTAATTGGCTGGTCAAATGTCAAGTGCCAAGTAGCTAGTGGTGGCACCCACTGTGCACAGTGGACAAACAATCCGAACAATGAAGCCATGTTTCCCGGCACTTGAGAAACTGCAACTGTGGCAAAGTCAACGGAGATGCCGGAACGTTTAAGCAGCACAAAAATGCCACTGGTTTCCGATTTGGGTACGTGTCTGCTCGATGTTTGGGTTGCAAGTTGGGTTGGGGCTAGAAGAAAACGGAAGCATGCGGTTGGATGCAGCTTCTCTGGGTTATTTTTGTTGGCCAACTAAATCGTCAACGTCAATATTGTCGCAGACCGTGTTGACATTTGGCCTTGCACCGCCTCCCACTGCAGAGGATAACAAAAACACAGGACGAAAAGAGGGGAAGTCCCATTGTGGGCTCTTAAATTCCGGTGGGGACACCCTCTAGGCGTTGATATAGTACTCCCGCTTCTTCTGGCACTTCTCATACGCAATGTAGCACAGGGCGATGGTGATGAGGACCAGTATGGTGATACCCATTATTATGCTGACCAGTATAATCTCATCGTTGATGCTCTTGTACGAGTGACCTGCAAAAAGACAAGGATAAGCAAAGAAAACTCGATTTAGAGGCCTCGCTGACAAATTACAGGCAATTATTCTTGTCAGGTGGGTGCATTTTTTTGGGGGTGGGGGACAGGTGATCCAGTTCCCCACTGTCACTCACCAATCCCCAGTTTGGTTTTTAAGGGTTCAGTCCATGCTTATTTAAACAATGGGAACAAGGGATCATGACAAATGCAGTGCTGTAAAGAATAAACGATGGCCATATGCCACAAGCAATCTGAATGACAACCCACGCACACACAAAGCAGCTATAAAAACTCGCAATAAACAAAAATAATATGAGAATTGGATTTGCAACTCGCATTTTTATATCAGCAGATGTGCAGATTTTTTACAATTCCGTGTTATTAACGCAATTATTGGCGAAAGATAGAGAAAAAATATTTTAAGGATTAAGATTTAAGCATGATTTACGATTAAGTTGAAATGGTTTCTAGGTTTGAAAAAACAAGAAGTGAAGGTTTTTCTTTTATTCTATACATATATGGCAGATGGTTCCCATTACAATATATTTCATTCAAGGTTAAAAATTTAAAATAACGTTTAGCAAGAATAAGGAATTCATTTCTGTTTATTCAAAACACTTTACTTATGCATTGCTAAATATTTGTCATCAGTGTTTTGAAGTAAATTGTTTAAAAATATTAAAGTTTTTAAATTCGAATATTATAAATAATATTCCTTATATATACAGCAATTGCTAACATATAAATTTCAAGCCCGACAAATTAAATCTGAATTCTCGAATTATTTGTTAAAAAATCGCATTGCGGCTAAATTTATTTATTTATTATAATAGATAGTGCAGTTTACAAAACTAAACTAACTTAAGTAATATAGCACTGACTGCAGGGCCTATGGCTATGTTGGTTTACAATTTTTATTTATTAATTTATTTTTTTTAACATTGCGGCTAAATAATTTGCAATGTCATTAGCTTTGGAGGTTTGATTTAATTTATATACGAGGGGGGCATTTGCAAATGTAAAGCATTTATTTAAAAAGCGGTTGGTAGAATTTCAATTTGCCGTAACCAAAACCATCTGCACCCTCCCAACTTTTGCAAATAGCCTCGCATTGTTCGGCTCCATTTGGGCCAAATGTTTGTTTTATGGGTAATTTAGCACATAATCGATGTCGAGCACTCAGTCGACATACATCAAACCGTTTCAAATCTTGTTCTAGTCTTGTGGTCGGCAGTCAAGCCGACGCCGCCAGAGATTTGTTAATTAAAAGGCTCGTGTTACGAGGTCTCAAAGCCCAATGGCCCAAGAGCCGTGGCCCAAAACTATGGTACTACATAAATCTCATATTCCGTATATTATGTATATAAAATATAGTATGTTACACGGCTTAACATTCGAGTGTTTGTGCGTTAATGTACTTGGTCGTCGGCATCAAGGCGTTGAGTGTTTTTCATGGCTCACAGTTCACGGTCACTCAGCCTTACTCAGATAAATAGGCAATCATTTGGATTGCTTTTTGCTGGCCAAATGGCTCACCTGCTGCTATGCTGGCCATAAAACACAAATGGATGCACAAAATATTGTGCGAAACTCCAGAGGATAAAATGAGATTTATGGGTGATGTATATTTACCAACATTTAAATATAAGACACTTGATAAGATACATAATTTATTCATCTTAAAAGCGAGGTGTTTTGATTTCGGCTGACCAACCTAAATATTTCACAATTTTATTGTTAATATTTTTTCAAATATTTTACGGGTTTTGCAGCATGAATTTGGTACAATCATATTGACGAGCTGAAGCAAAATGCTTTAAAGCTGCAGATACAAAAACTGCAATTTTTTTTCAATGGTCTTCAAGTGCGGTCAAAGTCTTCTGTCCAAAGGCAAAGTACACGCTTCTTGGGGTTTGTTCTTTTTCAAGACAACAAATTTGCGGTTGCTTAAAACATCAAAAGCGCACAGAAAAGTTTGCCATATCAAATAATAATTCACAGAAATGCCTTTCCGGGACGTCTGACAAAGTTCAGGCTGTCAAAATGAAAGTTATGATAGCGTGAAATATGCAAAACGAATGCAAGGCGCCTACTCTTCAGCCACAAATTGAAAACTGAAATGGATTTGGAAGAGCCCATGGGCAAAAACTGGGCTAAACTGAGCGTAAATTATTAAGGTTCACGAGCAGATGAGCCTAACTATATTAGGGGATTCACCCAAGGACACATGTCCTGCCAGCCGATATGTATTAAATTTCATTTATTGTTCTCTTTCCGCACAAAAATACAGCCAATAAAGTCATTTGACAGATTATGTGAATAGACAGTGGACAAAAAACATAAAGGCATCGGAGTGTGTGTTCTGTGTGTCCTGAGTCTGACATCTTCCGAAATGTTTTGTGGCCACAAGGATTTGGCCAACATTGAAGAATTTCATTTGGGCCAGATTGTAGAAGCACTCCTTTAACACTCCGACCGCTGTAAGAAAATATTTAGTACTATACCGAGAAAAAATCGCAAAACGTATAAACCAACCAAAGCAATTGTGTTTTTCTCCAATACAATTGTAATGCAAATTACTTTTCAAACATTCCTCAAAATAACTTCTTGTTTAATATTCGTTGAAAAGTATGTAACAGGCAGAAGGAAACGTTTCCGACCATATAAAGTATACATATTCTTGATCAGGATCAATAGCCGAGTCGATCTGGCCATGTCCGTCTGCCCGTCCGTATGAACGTCGAGATCTCAGGAAAGTTGAGATTAAGCGTACAGACTCCAGAGACATAGAAGCAGCGCAGGTTTGTCGATTCAGGCTGCCACGCCCACTCTAACGCCGACAAACCGCCCAAAGCTGCCACGCCCACACTTTTGAAAAATGTTTTGATATTTTTTCACTTTTGTATTAGTCTTGTAAATTTCTATCGATTTGCCAAAAAACTTTTTGCCACGCCCACTCTAACGTCCACAAACCGCCAAAAACTGTCAGTGTTGAAGACTCTCCTTTGCACTTCCACTAGCGGAGTAACGGGTATCAGATCGTCGGGGAACTCGACTATAGCGTTCTCTCTTGTTTTTAGCTTGAATGCTAACATTCAATAAATCATTTCGTCCAGTGCAGGTTTCGAAAAGTTGAATTTGACCTTCCCAGAGCAAAGAATTGCGTCGGGAAATTATCAATTAGATGACAGATTAAATGGTCCCCTCTAAAGCGGCACTAGTTGTTCCCGACCACCAGCTAAAGATTTTTTAAATGTTGCTGAATAACCCAGCACTCCGTTCTCCTTAGATCTAATTATTTACACATAGGTACTAAACTCATATATACATTTTAACACAACTGGGAACTGCAACTAGGCAAGATGGCAGATCAAGAAGCACAACGGTGGGTTCGCATTTGTTTTAGGAGGTAACTCCCAACTTACATATCGAATTCCTTAGGAAATTCGTCTTGGGACGCTGTTGTAAGTTCCACTGGCGAGGTATTATCACAATAATCATACCTACACTCACAATGCCGATTCTTTTACATGGTCTCCTGAGCAACATGGCCGTAAGTACGATTTCTATTCTTTAGATATCACAAACTTGATTAAAGTGATGTTTTAGGAGTACAAGTGCTTGTGGCTTATTGTCACCATGGCCCTAATGTGGATTACTGAAGCCCTACCGATTTATGTCACCGCATTGTTGCCCCTTATCTTTTGTCCGATACTTGGTCTTGTGGTGAGTTAAAAAATGTCCCAAGAATAGAACTCAATGAAATAAGTGAAAATCCGATTCAAATAAAATAAACTTTCTTTTTAGAATGCCGATAAGCTTTGCCAACAGTACTTCACCGAAACCATAGTGGTATTCATAGGTGGTCTTATTGTGGCCTTGGGAATTGAGTACTGCAATCTACACACGAGAATTGCCCTGAGAGTTATTCGGATTATCGGTGGAAGTCCTAGGCGGTAAGCCTTATTTCAATCAGTCATGCTTTAAGATGTTAAGGTTTTAATTGAAGTCGAACAAGTACAGTAGTAGGGAGTGAGTTGAATATACTCGTATATATGTATGTATATATTCTTTAACAATATCAGTAATATCAGTCTTGCACTTTAGAGATTGTGCAATAAGGCAACATGCTCGCATTACTGCTTGCGTATTGGCATCTTTCTCTTAAAGTATTTAGTAGACTGTGTCCCTCTCTCTTTTTGGATTTCTAATAACTTATTTAACGAGAATGAGTAGAGTTAAAGGGTATACATAGATTCTGTCTGACCATAGCGACGACTAAGTTGAAAAAGTTAGTTTAGAAAGTTCACATTCCCATTCTATGGTTAATTTGTATATTTGTGCCATATATATTTTTTGAGCATGCCAAAGACGTAAGTTCCATTGGTAATTTAAAAGAAAATAGGGTGTCTGATGGGGGATAAACTCGGTTAAAAGTTTTTTCTTGTTAATCGTTAATGTTCACACTTTTTACAATATTAATTATAACATGCATTTGAATTAGTTTACAATCATAGCTATATTTTTTCCTAATTCGATAATCCTTTTAGGTTATTTGTAGGCATTATGATTGTTAGTTCGTTTATGGGATTGTGGATATCCAACTCTGCCGGAACGGCTATGATGTGTCCCATTGTTAAGGCGCTGATCACAGAATTGAATGCCGTGAGTATAATAATAATTCGAGTAATTCGAACCTAATATAAATATTTTGATTTTATTACTTTCTACTACAATTCGAAGAACAACATATTTCCCGTTTATATGACGCAAGAAGAAGAACCAGTAGAGGAGGGAGAGTAAGTATAATACAGTTTTAGATCTTAAATCTTTAATTTTAATCTTGCGCAGACCACCACATCCGTCCAAGATTACGATAGCCTTCTACGCTGGCATAGCCTACGCCAACACCATTGGGGGACTGGGAACTCTGATTGGTACAGGAACGAATCTGGTCTTTAAAGGCATATACTCGGAGTAATAAAATTGGTTTTGAAATGCTGAATACCAAATTAAGATAATGTGTTTCGACAGCCGGTTTCCCACTTCCACGGTGGAGATTACATTTGCCAACTTCATGTTCTACTCGATCCCCGTGATGGTGATTTTAAACATTACGCTGGTTATCATTTGTTTTCTCATAACACACATGGGCCTGTTTCGACCAAAAAGTAGGACCGGACTAATTATTTCTGAGGCCAACAAAAACAGGAAACTAATGGAGGATGTTTTGCGCCAGCGCCATATTGATTTGGGCCCAATGAACTGTCATGAAATTCAAATGGCCATCGCCTTTGGTTCTATGATAGTGCTTTTAATTACCCGCAAACCGGGCTTCTTTCCGGGCTGGAGTGATTTGATTGATAGAAAGTGTGTACCCATTCATATATGTAGGTCTCAATGATGTGACCCCTAAATGATAAATGATGATATACATTATGATATTCATAATTTTAATGCTCTTCCATTTCAGGGTAGTCGGTAGTTCAGCTGGAATATTCATGATTGTTCTACTGATTTTTGCTTTGCCCACCCAATATACGTTCTTTAAGTACTGCTGCGGTAAAGGTAGGTTTCTTTATAACATAGGTGAAGACAGTCTCACATTGCATCTCGAATTACAGCTCCGTTTACCGCCCAGGCGATAGATGCGTTATTATCTTGGGAATATGTTTTACGTAACATTCCCTGGGGCCTAGCATTTCTTCTGGGTAGGTTTCTTTGGTTCAGGCCCACATATTCGAAATATGTACCGAGTATATGAGTAAGTAACAGCGTATACTAGATTCGTTGAACATGAAGTAAGAGGTAGAAGGGAGCGTGTTCGACCCTCCAGAATATGTATATTCTTGATCTGACGTTGTCCGTCCGCCTGTCCGTTTGAACGTTGTCAGATCGGGAACTATTAAAGATCAAGATTTAGCAAGCTGATTCTAAAGGTTAAAGTTGCCTCTCCAACCTAACAATCTAACGCACATTCTTTGTAAAATGTTTTGATATTGTTTGCCAATTTCTATTGCTATTCAAAAATATTGATTGAAATTTTTCTTTCACACTTGCACTATATGTTTTTCCTATCAACATTCATATACATGCCAAAAGTGGTCAGTGGCAAGCAATTACAAGTGAAGCATTCCTCTCTCCATCTATCTTCCACGTAGCACGGGTATCTGATAGTCTGATAGTACTAGACTATAGGAATCTTGTTTTAATTGCAGGTGGTGGCTTTGCCTTGGCCGAGGCCAGCCGACAAAGTGGACTTAACATAATGATCGCCAAGGCCATGCAAGTCCTCAACGGATTGCCGAGTATGGTGTTGCAGTTGATTACGCTTGTAATGTCCAATTTTTTCTCGTCTTTCAACGCCAATGTTGTTGTGGCGAACATTGTCCTACCAGTTCTATGCGAAATGGTAAGATGCCTTTTACTTTTTATTTATTACTTATTTGTTTCTTTTTTACATGAAGGCCCTTGCCCTGGAAATGCATCCTTTAATTTTAACTCTACCAGCTTGTTTGGCAATTAGCATGGTCTACTTTTTACCCGTGAGCACGCCCCCAAATGCTATTGTTACCCAATATGCACATATTAAGACAAAATACTTTGTAAGCTTTAAGATAATACAAACTTCCAGTTTAAAAAATTTATTTTCTAGGCGTGCTGCGGTATTTTGCCCACCTTTATCGGGCTTTTCGTGTCAATGCTGAACACGAATACATGGGGAATGCTAATTTTTCCAGAAGCGAGTAGCTTTCCAGATTGGGCAAAGGAAATTAAGAATCGTACAAAAATTTAATGATGGAATATATAAATATACCCCGTACATACCTCTTCAGTTAAAGGTCATACCTTTTTATTATTTAGGTATTCTATAAAAATTACGTATTCGACCTTAAGAAGTACGCAAGAATGTCATGTATGTTATATCTGTAATGAGTATCTGATAACCAAGGCAATCCCTCGGCTACATTCGTGCCATCGATTTCATTGATTTGTTCGAACTTTATTCTTGGCATAGAGTCGGCCATGATATATCTGTTTGGTTTTTAAAGCGAGAAATTCTTTACAATCGTACTAGAAGAGAAACAAAATGGGAGAGTGAGTATTTGATAAATCAATTTTAAAGGACCTAACGACTTTAGACCTCGTCTTGCAGTGCCGACGGAAAACTTGAAGGCGGCCAGGCCGTAAAGAGATGTTGCGGCTTCCATTGGAGGGGCAAGGCAACCGTCATAATTCCTCTCATCACATTGCCGTTACTGATCTATGGGATCCTGGAGAATAACTTGGCAAGTTAAGTAGGCCACATCCCCGAGTGGATAATTTGTTATCCCTACCCGCAGGCATATGTGTGCATGTATCTGGTGGCCAATATGGCGCTCTTCTGGATAACGGAAGCCATTCCATTATATTTGACAGCTCTGTTTCCAGTTTTCTTTCTGCCACTGTCCGGTATTTTGGTAAGTTATTAAGGTTGAAAAATATTTAAGATTTAATGCTTAATTTGCAATACTTTTGCCCTACTTTACAAAGACTTCGGAAAAGGTGTGTGGCTTTTATTTCAGTGACACCGTGGTTATGTTCGTGGGAGGACTGCTTATTGCTCTGGCCATAGAATACAGCAATCTCCATCAGCGCATCGCACTCAACACTATTCTACTAGTGGGTTGCAGTCCGAGACGGTAAGGACTTTTTTGAAACCTATTTAAAAACTAAGGAGATATCCCTTTGACCAGCTTGCACTTCGGATTGGTCATGGTGACTTGCTTCATATCGCTTTGGATTTCAAACTCAGCTGCCACTGCTATGATGTGTCCCATAGTCAAAGCAGTACTCAATGAAATGGAAGCTGTGAGTAGATTCCTATTAACCGAGGTAACACTTTTCCAATAATGCAAGGATCCTTGTCGGATATTTTTTGAAAATCAATATCGGTCCTTCAGGCCGGATAGCCCGTAAAATTGGTACTATTATCGGTCATACGCTTACAATCCACATCGCCTAATAAACTAATAGTTTCTGTAAAGAATTCATGTAAACTCTTACTTTTAGCAAAAAATTTTTGCCATTTACAAGTCGCAGGAAGAGGAGCCGGTGGAGGAAGGCGAGTATGTGAAAATTTCCTGCAATTAGGGAATCTGTATTACAAACGGCAATTTTCTTGCAGCCCCCCGCATCCGTCGACCATCTCGATGGCTTTCTATTTTGGCATCGCATATTCTTCGTCCATCGGTGGTTGTGGCACCTTGATTGGAACTGGCACGAATCTGACTTATAAGGGCTTATACGATACGTAAGGACGATAGGTTGAGTTTGCCGGTCATTTTGATAGTATGTAGCTGATAAAACCCATAGACGGTTTCCCAACTCCGAGGAGAAGATTGACTTCCCCATCTTCATGGCCTACTCCATTCCGTTTGTAGTGATCGTGCTCATCTTTCTCACCTACTTCTCGCTGCAAGTCACCCACATGGGGCTCTTCCGGCCTAATAGCAAAATTGGTCAGGAGGTGAAGAAGGGCACCGAGAGCCAAGACGTTGTCAAGGACGTGATCAAGCAGCGCAAGGTGGAGTTGGGACCGATGAGTTGCCATGAGATTCAAGTGGGTCTGCTCTTCGTGCTGATGATTATCCTACTGTTTACCCGTAAGCCGGGTTTCTTTCCCGGATGGGCTGATTTTCTTAATGCCAAGTTCGTTTTTCCCAAAGATCTCTGTAGCTGTAAGCACGTTTAGTATAAATGATTCCATTCTAGAGCCATAGGCAGTGGCCCGCCAGTATTTTTCGCGACAGTTCTGCTCTTCGCCCTGCCCACACAGTATACCTTCTTCAAGTACTGCTGCGGAAAGGCTCCTTTCCCAGCACAAGCGTTGGATGCCTGTCTGTCGTGGGTCTACTGCCAGAAGTATACTCCTTTTGGCCTGGCCTTTCTGTTGGGTAAATACCTCTCTCTCTCTTGTTATTGAAATAGTTTTCGCAATGTATCTACAACATAATCTCGCATTGAATTTATCATATTTGGTGCCAATCTATTTAATTTCCTTGTCAGGAGGAGGATTTGCTTTGGCTGAAGGCAGCAGGGTAAGCGGAATGGCCAAGATGCTGGGCGAGTCCTTAGCATTTGCTGGTAAAATGCATTCCGTTCTCGTTATTTCTATGTGTATTATAATCTCCCTATTCTGCACTGCATTCGCTTCCAACGTGGCCATCTGCAACATTCTGATCCCGATCTTCTCGGAAATGGTATGTTGATCCCGGCCGCACCCCTCAAATATTTTCCACATAAGAATACATTTATCCTTTAGGCCCTGGCCATCAAAGTGCATCCCATGAAATTGACTTTTCCTGCTGCTCTGGCCTGCAGCCTAGCCTTTCATCTGCCCGTAAGCACCCCACCTAATGCAATTATATCGGGCTTTACGGGCTTGAAGACAAAGTACATGGCCATCGCCGGGGTTCTGCCCACATTTTTTTCCTTTCTATGTCTGCTGTTCACCGGAACCGTGTGGACCATGCTGATCTATCCGGGGACGACGGAATTCCCCAAGTGGGCTGTTTAGGTCCATTTATATAGTGAACAATAGTAATAGCAAAGTGAGTTAAGATCCAACACCACGACCAATTTAGAAAAACCTTGTTAATAATTTTTTTTTCAGATTAATCCATATCTACAGACATACCTTAAAAAGATGATAGGTGTACAAAATTTCTGGTATCCCCAATAATATTTCTGTCAAATCAAAAGGCCTTTAAATTCAAAAGAACGGGATTTTTTTTTTTGGCAGCAATTTTGTTGAGTTGTATGCCGTGTTTTGCTAAATGTGGGTACCATGTTCGTTATAAACTGACCTTTAATAATTTTTGCGTTTCAGTTTTAGGTGTCTGCACATTTCTCAGTCCAAGCTTATTCAGTATTTTGTTTGATGGCTAATAAATAAAAAGCCCACAATTTGCGGCAATACAACTAAAAATAACTTGTTTAAAAGTACAGAAACCTTCCTAATGTCTAAACGTGGCATAGAATTTTGAGAAGGGCGAAATTGTAGCCTACGGGTGGGCATTCAAACTCACTTAGCAGACAATTTGGGACAAGGAAAAACAAAAATTGTATGCAAACACAAGTTCCTCACCTAAACTCATTCACCGTCGCAGGTATTGTTTGGTGGCATATAATCAAGCGAAACGTCCTTACCCCCCAACTGAGTTATATTGCTTTCATGCGTGAATGATATGCTGAGCACCCGAACAGCTCAGCTATCTGTAGCGCACAAATGTCCTGCCGACACACGAACAAATAAAAAGTGTACACTTCCGAGAAAAACGCCTGTGCGAATGCTCATGTGAGTAAAAGACGCACCGAAATAAATGTAATAAAACACTGACAAGCAGAATATACATACGTAATCAAGACTCGAATAAAAACACGCTTTTCAACACTGATTACGGTGAGGCATGCGGCAGGACTTCATCAGCAGGACTCCAGGACGACAGGACGCCAGGACGACGCCATCGGGGGCCGACATAAGCCCGCCAAATGGGCGACAGTGCGGAGAACGAATCGCCCATTCACCACCCCCAAAGTGCCCGGGGCGAAAGTACAGTGGTTAGGGGGTGAAATAACAACAAGACTCGTAATTTATTCATATACCAATAATATTTCATTAAACATAATTCGGTTTTGCCGTTGTATGGCAGACAGGCAGTAAGCTGAATGGATTTCATGAATTATTGAAAAACAGCAAATAATAATATTAATAATATTTGTTGCGATATATAAAATGGCAAATTAAAATAAATCATCTGTGGTGATAATAAAAACATTTCATGAGATGCGGAGTAATGGAAGCCCAAGTATCTATAGGGATGTCATTCTCAAATATGACCGGCACATTATCCTTATCTACTCACCACTGTAATAATTGTTGTCCGAATATCCGTATTTGCCGGCTGTCCTACCCCCGCCGGCCATCGTTATAGATTGCTTTGTTTCCTTGGCTCGTGCTAATACTTCCTGTTGCCCTAAGCCGATGTTGTGCTTGTTAGTTGTATGTTAGGGCTGTAGCTGCCACTTCGGGACCATAAAACACTCAAGCTGATCGGCTTTGGCTTTGGATGGGCTACAGTTCCTGCTGCAAATTCTGCTGCTGGTGGCGAGAGGCGGAATGGAATGCAAATAAAATTTGGGTAAATCATAACCGGCAAATTGTTAATGACTCTGTCAGAAGCACAATGAACTTGTGTATAAAACAGATATCGGAAATCACACACACAAGGACCTAACATTTGCCTACGGCACTCAAACATGATATGAAAGTAAGTCACAGTGTTCTGCAATTGCCAAAAGAGCGTTCAGTAATGTCTTCAGAGCTACAAAATTATATTCTCCTGCTTCTCGAAAAGATGTTATGCTTTAAACTAGCTTAAAATAAATTTGTTTATGTGACTTCAGAAAGAAATTGTGTAAAATTGAAGAAAGAATTTAGTTAAATGGTGTTTTAAGAATACATTTTTAACCCCACTTTTAGGTTCTATCAAACGTAAGCATTGACAGCGTTACGTATACGTGATATTTAGCTTGTACTCCACTGAACAAAACATAATTTTAATTCAGTCAAAATATAGGCCCATCCAAACATGCAAAAAATCGGTCTAGCTCTGTTCGCCTTCAATATAATTCGCTTTCGAGAACACGGCAGCTTAGCCGCCAGTCACGTTACATATACGCAGTGTCAGCACGTTTTAATTACAGCAAACACCCTAACAGGAGTGCGCGCCTCGTCTGGTCGTGTAATTATGCATATAATTAATATGCAAGTACTTATTTAATATTAACCAAATTGCTGCCACTTGAAGCGTGTCGCCAACGGCAACAGCAGGAGTAACCATAGAGTTTTGTGCTCCCATGGCAACAATAAATTGTGTTCAATTTGTGTAATTAGTGTAAGAAGCTTTGGCTGCCAAAGGTGAATGAGCTTGAGTATGTGGGATTGTGTGCCAATGGGCGGGGCCAATTTACACACATAAATTGTTTCCCCAGCTTAGAGAAAGCAATTTGGAAATTGCATGCCAAGTGATCACGGGGGTTGCAGGTGGGGGCTGTGCGGTTCATGCCTGATGCATTCCTCTAGTTAATCCGCTCCATTTACTTGCCTTACTATGCCTTGGGGGTTTTGATGGGAACCAAGAACCGCAGAGCAACGGGGCGGGCCAAATGAGCTCTGCGATTTGCCATTGCAATTTGCTAACGATAAATTTCGAGTTAAAATCGGGGCTTAGTGCAAATTGGATTTTCTTTGTCTCTGGTATGCAAAGTGTGGATATAACTTAATTATAAACTTCAACAAAAGCTATCGGAATCAAGTGTCAGAACTATGTTATCGGATAATTTAAAAGCCTGTTATGGCAAAACAAATTATTTTGGATATTTACCGAAACAAAGGGCCATCAAAAATGAACAGCAGGAAATAAGAAGTACTTAACACAAACTAAATAATAGAGCTTAGTCAATTTAGATTTGAATTCTAATTATCCGAACAAAGAAAAATGTGGTTTTATATTGACTCCTTGATATGTTAGTTAAAATGGTGCAACCCCATCTGAAACTGTTCGATTTCAACTACCAACTTATACCATACTACATCATCAATCAGGGCAAGTTCCGCCATCTGGCTAAATAGCTTAGAAAGTTTGAACGCAGTCCAAACTCCAGGGGCAGCTAATCTGTGTACCAGATCTCATCACTCACTTAGGAGTCATCTATTTATGTCTGGAGCTATTAGATTCATGCCAATCGAGACGAACTTAGGGCTGGCAAACTTTCCTGTTGGCCAATTTCCCTGCCGTAATGCAATTAATCGGCTCCTACGCTCAAGAATATGTTGTTTCGGCAAAGTTATTCAAATTAAACGACGCTTCCTTTTGGTTATTTTTTTGGAGCAACAAATTTGATTATTACGGAAAGTTTTCACTGGATCAGTTTTAAGAATTTCCTGCACGTACTGCGTGAAAACTCAATTACACCTTCAAAAAGCCATTCCTCTTGCGTCTTCTAAAGGCGGGGATGCTGGTCCTGGTTTCCAAAAGGTGGCAAGCAAATAATAATAGATGTTTTTCCACTCTGCTGTTTGTGTGCTTTGTATTTTCTAATGCCATGTTGTTCCGCACTCGAAAAAAATAAAACGCTTAAAAGCCAAGATTAACCAGATAATCTTTGTGAATTAATAATATGAATTAATAATGTGAATTAATAATGTGAATTAATAATGTGAATTAATATGCGAGTTAAATAACATGATGTCAACAAAACCTAAAAAGACTGAAGCTATTTAAAATAGTAACTTAAGCATAAATAAATAATAATCATAACTTATATTAAATGAATTATCGGGTGTGTATAAAAACAGTTTCTTTTCAGGTCTAGCTCTAACAACAAATCATAATTACTTTTCGCAGTGACCACAATTTTGCTTTTTTGTTTCCCACCGTTCAAAGTCTCCTTTTCGTCAAGTGTACTTGCAGCTGTTGGAATCCAATCCAAGGGAAGAAGACCGCAGTCTAAGTGAGAACATATGTTGGACAGCAGATACACACTAGCGCATAAGAAATAATAGGAGTACGAATGGTGGCGCAGGGTGGGGAATGGGGTACGGGAGAACGGAGATGGGAACTAGGAGGCTGTCCGGAGTGATGGCTTCCATGTCGGGTCCCAATAGGTTCCGCTCCTGGGCTCTGACCCGCTCTAAAGCCAAGTGATGACCGAAAATAGCACTAAAATTGTCGCTTCGGTTTCTCTGCATTCATTCAGGTTCTGTCTGGTTGTGTGTGTGTGTGTGTGTGTGTGTGAGTATCCTCGCTGGCGTATCTGTGTTGCTTTATGGTGGCGTTTCCGTGTGTGTGGTGACGGTTTTCGATGGATAGGCTGAGTGTGTGTGCGAGGAGTAACCCTCATCCTGTTTCCTGGGCATGGCGTGTGCGCACGAGTGCCATGGTCTAAATTATTTGGATGGCGTACGCTTTCTGTTGAATTTGCGTGCCCTGCACCGAAGTCCCGACAAACCATGGAGTCTACTTCTCACCCACCTCTTTGCCGAGAGTCCTATGATGGCTTCTGATGGTCCACTCGGCGTCCCAAAAACAATACATCAATTTGTTCGTATGCACGTGGCCCGGGCGTTTGTCATCGCAAGTGATTCCTCATGATTGGCCTAATTGTCTGTCAGGTCAGAAACACCCATACCCACACCCACGACATGTCTCAATGTAAAACCGATTCGATCTCTCCATTTTCTCTAATCATATGAAGTACTGCATACACATTTGCGCAAAGTGTGTGGGTTCTGGGATGGACTTTTAAACGTTATGGTTGTTATGAAAATAAAAAGATATGAAAAAAACCAGGAATCAAATTTGTTAAATAATTCTTGTGCAATAAGATTTGATGGTGTGAACGGTTAATAAAATAGCAACTAAAATGAATTGAGAATTTTAAAGAGCTATATAATGCTGATATTAAAACTATATCTCAAAACTATAATGATTGATAATAAATTCCAAAACTTGTCTATTACCTTCTCATAGATCTGTATAAAGCTAATATGTGGAACATAATGCCCACATTAATTAATCATAAAAGCCATACATTATTGCTTGTAAATCTAATCCGCTTATTAGAGTGTGACAGTAACATTTGACTGTGCGTCAAATCAAGAACGGAATTTAATAATATGTGACAACACTGCGTATGCGTGATAAACGTTAGCACAAAGTCCACACCAGAACGCACGTGCTGTGTGAGTGGTTTTTCAGGTTCAATATGTACATAAAGTTAATTGATGTGCTAATGGATGCTTTATTTTAGAGCGACTCTTATTTATATTGTACCGAAGACATTTTATTTGAAAAAGGCTATAAATAATTTCAAGTTGGCGTTGGTATAATATGCAGTTGTGGTAAATATGTTTCATAAGACATTGAGTCAATTTGTTTTATATAATCAGCATTTGTACTCAAATTTAGTAGAGTCTTAAGGATAAAATACATTTTTCAACAAATGACCAACTTGAGCAAATAAGCGAATATTTTGCCTTTAATAGATAAATCTTATTCATTCGAACCAAGAGTCTCGCAAACAAATGACAACACTCTTCCTCTCGCTTTTCTTATATTGGCTTTTATTGATTTTACGTTCAGTTTATTGAAATTTTCCTTTATAACGTCTTGCCAAACAAATCTGTTTTCCCCTTGAACTGCACAGATATACAACACTTGTATTTACCCATCGTATTTGGCCACCTCAATACACAAATCCTTTGAGGATTTAATATGGTTGTTGAAGTGGTTTACCAGTAATTAGGCCGGGGAAAACTTATCGACCAAGTTGTTTAATTACTACACATGTGTGGGCCTCAACTTTAATCCGAAAAACTCCCCATATCTACGTGTTTTCCTTCACGATATTTAATGGAAATCGACGCTTATAATGTGTTAGCCGGCTTTTGCTGCGGCTTTTCCTTAAGTAACAAAAACTTTATTCACGTTTTTCTCAAATCGATGTTTTTTGAGTCGGTGCACTCTGTATCTCAAAATCTATTCAACCGATCGTTCTCAAATTTTTTACAGTATTTCCTTACATAATTTATGAGGTAACCCAGTCGAGATTTTTTCGTTTTTGATTTTAATTTTTTTAATTATTAACAACAATAGTCATGAACTTTGGCCAAAAATCGGTATTTTCACTTTCAAGTTTTGTAAAAAGTTCAAAAATTATAATAAATGGAAAAACTCGACAGGGATACCTAGAGGACATAAAAATTGATGGAAAAACTTTGGGTATTTCATATCAGATTATCCAGTGCTGAGGTATGACGTGCACCGCAAAATGTATTTTTTCTGAGGCGCCTGCGAAGAATTGCTGCCATTCGGTCAATTTTCAATATTTTTCAACCAATATTTCACAGAATATAGTTCAAATACTACTCTTTAATGTACAATAATCAGAAATAAATTTACTTTTACCGTACGCCCAAAAAAAAATCTGTAAAAACCTGTTTTTTTCTCCCTTTAAAACCCTACCACCCCCCCTTAAGTTGAGAGCGTTTAATAGTTAAATGCTGTTTGAAGGTAGCACGATACCGAAATTTTCCAAAGTTTATATTTTAACGGGCCAACGAAATCTAAAATTTCCTTTCGAATTCAACTTTTTAAGTAGAGGGCCAGCAAAATGAAGCGGATTTATCACCGCTTGTGCAAGCTTAATAGATACTAACAAAATATAAGTTTAAATTCGGCAAGAAAATTAATCTATTCGTAATAAACTTATTGGGAAAAAAAATGGAGAGAAAGAAGAGCGTCAAAAAATAAAAATAGTTTCGGCAGTACTAATTGAAAATTCAAGGCTGTTCACGTATGCTTTTCCCGTATGGAACGAATTTTGTTGGGTTCAAGTTTTTTTTTCCAAAAGTCAATTAAAAAACGTGTCAAAATGGGTTGAATAATTTATAAATAATCAAAACGTCTAGCGAAATACTTGCCATAATTTAAAACAATTTGGTGATAAACTTTTCACAGTTTATACTTTAGTAGTCATATAAAATGTGAAATATGGTTTCTTAATGCTAATTTTAAATGGGGCTCACGCGAATCATTCTTCTATCTTGATATACAACTTGAAATTGACGTGTTTTGGCTTTAATTTAGTTTTATGACTAATTAATTTATATAATAGGTTGCTATCTTAACTCTTTGTCCAGAACCTAAAAACCAGGTTTTCTTTGCATAAATTTGAACAGTTCAACGTTTGTCAAACCAAAATAAAGTGGAAAATTCTTCGTAATCTCTGTTTGCTTGGCAGTCAAGAAAGAAACGATTTCGTCGCAGCTGCGAAAGCATTTTGCAACCTCTTTTGAAAGATCAAGTTCATGGCTTTTTGTCACTGAAGCCCGACAATCCCAACCTTAAACGAATTGTTCGAAATTTAAGTGAAGCTCTGGTGATAAGAAACCAAGACTGTTTTTCTTTTATCTAATTCTACCCCAAAAGTACGATTGCCTTAAAAGTAATAATGGAAAATTTATAATGAGTGGAATAACCAATTCTAAGTCTAAGACGGCCCAATATTAAAACGATAAAATTTAATAGCTAAATCATAATATGCAAATAATGGCCAGTACATACAAGCCCTAAATACTTTAAATAAGTTTGAAGCCCACCACCCGCGCAGGAATCGACAAACTTGATGGATGGTGAAGGGATACCGAGTGTGAACTTGACTCTGAACTGTGAAAAATGGAGTGCTGATGGAAGCGTAAAAATGCTAGCGTGCAGTAAAACGGTGGCCATAAAACATGTCGTGCAGTTGCTCATAAAAATCAGAGAAGGCAGTTCCACTACCACACCTGACTGGCTGACTCGCTGACAGACTGCCAAGATCTGAGCTCGGTTTGAAATTGATTTACATTGGCCATATGGCCAAGGGCTTACCCTCGGGCTTTGTTGTGTGCCAACTGCCATTAAATAGCTAATTAAGATTTCAGTCCGCTGGCAGTCGTCTAGCAGCTGGCCGCAAATCTCACGCCTTTTCAAATCCCTTTTTTTTGGTACCCGATTTTCCGACCCGTTGGTATATAAGACACAAAAGCGCGCGAAGTTACACAAACAAACGGGGGCCAAAAAACAGGACTATCTCGCGCACACACGCAGTCACGTAAATACAGAGCTGCCGACTCCGATTGGTCTTAGTAAATATGGCGCCAAACAAGCCGAGAATGTCGCCTTTTGGAGCCTCCGTTCGGTTCGGATCCCTGTGTGTCACTAGCGCATCTATTCCATCAGACGGCGTTTATACTACTGATGAATGAATCCTCCGCAGAATGCCAGGATGCGGAAAGTTCCCAGCATGCCGTGGACCCACAGCCTGAGAGCTTTTACTACGTTGCGAGCTTTTCCCTAACCCCAAGTCTGGTTTGAAGGAAAAGTGCTCAGTAATTCTACGAATTGGGAATACCTATTACATTCAATTTTAATGGTGAACGGAAATTGCAAAATTCAGAAGCAGAACTTAAAAACCTTAATAACAAAATAGAAATTGATAAAAACATTTTTTTTTTCTTCAGCTCTAAAAATTCATTTTAGAAGCTCCGTGGAAATTGTTTTATTTACTGGCGATTTTACTTTGAATTACGGATTTTTTGGAATACAAGCAGAGGGACATCAAGCGGAAGGGGTGAGCAGGGCGGCGTGGTAGGCGATGTGCTCGGCGACGAAGGTGGCGATGTAGAAGTAGCTGTGGTCGTATCCCTCGCGCTGCTTGAAGATGGTCTGGATGTGGTCGTTGCCATCGGCGGCAGCTAGCAGGTTCTCCGGAAGCAGCTGCTTGCCGGCCAGGAAGTTGTCTGCTGCCCCTTGGTCGATAAAGAGCTCTTGCGGTGTGCTCTCGTACTGCGACACCAGATGCGTGGCATCCCACTGGGCCCAGTCATCTGGATTGGAACCCAGATAGCCGGCAAAGGCCTTCTGACCCCACGGGCATTCGGCGGGGTTAGCAATCGGGGCGAAGGCGGACACCGACTGGTACAGTCCAGGATTCTTAAGGGCGCTGATCAGGGCTCCGTGGCCGCCCATACTGTGGCCGAATATTCCCCGCCTACCGGGAACCACGGGAAGATTGGCATTGACCACATCCACTAACTCCTGAGTCACATAGCTGTACATTTTGTAGTGCTTGGACCACGGCTCCTTCTTGGCATCCACGTAGAATCCAGCCCCGCTCCCAAAGTCGTAGGCATCATCCTGCCCGGCGATTTCCACTCCCCGAGGCGAAGTGTCCGGATTGACGACGATTAGGTTGTGACGGGCGGCGTGCTGCTGGAACCCGCTCTTCTGGATGAAGTTCTCGTGGGTGCAGGTCAGTCCGCTCAGGAAGAACAGCACCGGACACGGTTTGCCCTCTAGAGCAGCCGGCGGCAGGAAGACGCCAAAGGTCATGTCGCAATTTAAGGTGCCGGAGCGATGGCGGTACACGCGTTGCTCGCCCTCGAAGCACTTGTTTGCGGACAGCTGTTCGAGCGTCATGTTCTGCGGGTAAACGGCGTAAATAATATGTAAATTTAAACTGAAATATATAAATTTGCTAGACGCACTTGACTTTAATGTTCCAAAAATAACAAACGATAAAAAAACAGTGTGGCCGCGTGCAGAGCGCCAAAAATATATATTCCGGTTATGAAAGCTTTCAAAACATATGGGGAACTATCGATGAATATACATAGATAAGTCCTCATAAAAATTAATATTACATTTTCTTATAAAATTTATTCAAATAAAAGTAAATCCGTAATGATTAACGCCGTTTATTGCTATTCTTAACACTAAACATATTCTTTTAAAGAAAATAACTAATTGCAGTGTGCCCATTTCAAAAAAAAAAAACCTAACTCCGTAACGATAATTTCGGAGATACCATCCCTAGCCGGGAAGAAGAAGCGTCAGTTGGCAAAATTGCAATTGTTTATTGTTGTTAAAGTGATTTAATAAAAGTACACCTATTAATGAGCCAAAGAATGTCAGAAGAAGCGGCCAGCACGTCGGCCTTTGGCTTTAAGAAGCGAAACATCAAGAAGGGAGCAGGAATTCGTCGCAAAAAGGAATCTAGCAGTAATGAATCTGGTAAGAACATAACTTTACCGCCAAAAAAGAAAACCGGCAAATATTATTGATTTTCTAGCAAAAAGCAGCGATGAAGAGACTAAAGGCAAAGCCAGTGCCCTAGTGCGAGCCGAGAACCGTCGAAAGCGGACCAATCCCAACTTTCAGAGCACCAAGACTCTCAGCAAAGCGAAGAGACAGGCGGGAGCACCCGGTGAAGATTGCTCATCCTCCGCCTCTGACGATGATAAACTGGGCATTGCGTACAAATCCAAACGCGAGGCGCTGCCCAGTGGACCCCAAGATCAGGGAGCCACATCCATTAATGAAGTGGACACTGAATTGGATCGCGATGCGCAGGCCATTCACGCGAGAGCCTTGAAAATCAACGAGGAGCTGGAGGGCAAGGCGGACGATAAGATCTATCGCGGACTCAATAACTATGCGCAGTACTACAAAAAACAGGATACAGCAGCAGGGAATGCCAGCTCCGGAATGGTACGAAGTGGTCCTATTAGGGCTCCTGCCCATCTTAGAGCAACTGTCAGGTGGGATTATCAGCCGGATATCTGCAAGGACTACAAGGAAACAGGATACTGCGGCTTTGGCGACAGCTGTAAGTTTCTGCACGATCGCAGTGATTACAAGGCGGGCTGGCAACTGGAAATGGATCATGACAATCAGCGAACGGGTGATGTAGACTCCGATGGCGATGATGGCAAGTATGAGATTCACTCTGATGAAGAAACACTGCCTTTCAAGTGCCATATCTGCCGTCAGAGTTTTGTCAATCCCGTGGTAACAAAGTACGAACATGAAAATTATTTCTTAACCTGTTTTACAAGACATATACATATTCATTTTCCCTTCAGGTGCAAGCACTATTTCTGTGAGAAGTGCGCCTTGGCCCAGTACAAAAAGTCACAACGCTGCATCATCTGCTCTCAGCAAACAAATGGGATTTTTAATCCTGCAAAAGAACTGATAGCTCGTCTCAAGACGAACCCAATAGAAAACTCTGATAGCGATGAGCAGGAACTTGGAGCCAAAGAGGGTAAACCTCGAGCAGAGGAAGAGGCACAGGAGATATCTTCCGATGATAGTGATTAATTAAAATTCAAATCACGTGGCTTATAGGCCACTAAAAATCCTAGAGTCGAAACCACTGCCTACTACTAAAGAAACTAACGGTTCTGGTGAAAATTAATTAGACAATAACGTATTTTTATTAGAAATAAAAATTTGATTAAATGCTTTAAATAAAATCTTCTACATACATTCATAGCATTGAAAAGGTGTAGAAAGTAATGTGAGGTGTGTACAGTGTACACCGATAGGTGGCGGGTAAGAAAATGTAAAAATCTTTGTTTATGTAAAAGATACACAAATATTTACACACGCGAGACTAAAGAAACGAAAATAATACTTGGCCAAAAGTCAAAATATATTTGGTAAATTTTAAAAAGCCTATTTATTATTCAGATAATATTATTTAGTATGATAAATAATATTAAGTTAAAAATAATTTTAGGGCTAATTATTATAATTGAATAACCTACAAATCATGCTAAGCAGTTCTGGTTGTTTGTTCTACGTTAGTTTATCTATATATGTATGTCTTTTTTTATATTTCCTTAATTCAGATACAAATTCATTTTGATGCATAGGCTTTTAAAGGCGGCTGGAAAATACATTGTAAAAATCTTTATATAAAACGAATCACGACGGCTTGGGTTTTGATACCATTTAGTCTGCAGGACCTAAAAGCCTTACTCACCTCGGTCATTATGTGGCCAAAGCTGAGTACAATGCTCCTTCGCTTGGGAAGATTTGAACACGCGACTATGGAGTATGCGAACGAGCTTCTACCACTTACATTGGGCAGACGAAGAAAATTTCTTCCCATCCCCAAGGATGCTGTAATAACTTTGTGATTTCGATCGAGTTTTGCTTAACGTTTAGAACAAACCAAGGCCAACTCTGATTCCTTCTGCGTTGGCAATCGTGGAAAACCAACAACCTAACCCCAAATTTAAACTTGGCAAGCCATTGTAATAAAACTCTTATAATTTAATTACCAGCACTTTTTTTTCCGGTTTCACTCGCATCAAAATGCACAGGCACAATAGAAAGTTCGGGAATTGTAATGATAGATAGGAAAATGAGTAAAGCGGGCCAAACTTATTCGGAAGTAAATTCGTTGACTTTTGCCCGCTAAAATCAAAACCTCCTGCCAAACTTCTACGCCCCATTGTTTTGCAGCACAAAGCCGAAATATTGGCCAATGGTAACGAATCGATGCTTAGCCACAAATTCCAAAATCCATCCGGCTTCTCTGTTCACCGGGCAGCTAAGCAAAAAAGATACAACTTCTACTTTCCGGGATTCTGGATGCCACAATGTTGAAACGTTTTGGTTGGGGGTAAGCTATGGGGTATATGGAGAAGACTTCCCTATTGCTGTGTTAACATATAAATCTTAGAGATTAATATAATATAATATAATATAATATAACATAGCCACGTGTTTATACCAAGTTTGCTTATGGTATTCACATTCACATTTCTTTAAGACAGTAATTACTCCAGTCAGGAAATTTACCTCTGCTAAGGATTTCTCCAAGGAAAACAATCACGGTACATCATCAAACTAGCTCACGGCTGGTAGGTCACGTTCGCATTTCCTCACATTTTATGTGCCACTCACTTATTGGCAGTGCAATGGTTAATTGAATGACAAAGTCGTGCATGATGAACGCGTCTTAATTGAGGGGGCGGTAACGATTGTTTCGACATGAAGCTGCGGCGCAAATAAAATTGGCGCCAAATCAGTTTTAATTATTTCCATAAATGCGAAAGTGAGCGGCAGACGTGAGCTCTGAAATTTTATAGTTTCTCTGAGGGGCTTTGATTGCCAAAGCGCAATAAGTAGGCAGGGGATTTGGGTTGCTTTTTGGCGAAGGACGGGTAATTTTTCCGCCTAATTAGGATATAGAAATTTGTGTGCGGTTGCTCACACGATTGCGTCTCGGCCCAGTGAAATTGGGCGTTAAATGTGTTTGACGCCTCCAGAAGTAGGCGAACTTTTTTTCACTTTTATCAAAGTAAGTTACATTCAATTTTTGTCATATATATTATATATATTTATATATATATAATAAAACTATAATTAAAACAAGGCGAACGAAAAAGCAATAGTCGACTGGCTGTTTAAATCTGACTATACAAATCACTTATGTACATATATCAGATAGCTAAAATGATCGTAAATTAAGGTATACAAATAAATTTTCGTTCAGAACTAGTTTGAATAACATCTTAAAAATTTGACAAATTTATGTATGAACATAAGCAAACAATTAAAGATATCGTTTTTCCCCGTGTATATGTATACCCAAGGGCATCTATCTGCACGTTTGTTGGGCTGCACGCTGTTTGTTTTCATTCGCTTTTATTTATTGGCTTCTAATGTCATTGACTATTATATTATCCCAGTTGCTGGATGGGATGGTCCGCGCAGAAGTGCCCCTACCCTGAATTTGCTCCCTGGACTTGGGCTCAACTTGTCGCTTATTGTGTCAATTATCATTAATTCCTAAATGCCCTCCTGTCCGCACCAAGGCTGCAGCACCGTTTTGAATGATACTGCTCCTGGAGCGACCTGAACGGGCTCTGAACTTTCAGTACGTGTCCTGGCCACGTTGAAATGTCAGGCCCGGCCATATAAATTGTTATTGCCTGTGCGTTCCATCACCAGGACTCCTAGAACATCGTGGCCCGGCATTCTAAAAGTTTGCCAAACTTTGCCATACGTATTTACGCTTTGACTCCCAATAATTTATGGTCCATTCAGTGTTAAGTTCGCTCGTTGTCCAGGAGCTATGTTGTCGTTGAGGATTAACTTTAGTTTCAAATCGAACAATTAAGAACGCGCCATAATTACTGTGTAAATGAACCCCGCACTGCAGGCCGTAAATAATACACAACAGCAATATTATGCCACCGCAAAAACCCCAGGCTCATTAATCTTTTACTTAATAGTCCCGAATAATTAAACAGGACAATTGCACACTGGCCCCAGCCGACCAATTAAAAGCCAATTTAAAGAGATAACAATTTATGAAATTCCTCAATTGAAAGAACACATTTTCTAAGCACAAACATGGCCCCGAATGTGAATAAGTGTGAATTTCCATGTGCGACTGAGCATCACAAGTTATGGCCCTCAAATCTGTGTCTCTGATAAAGGATCATGCCCCTGCAGGCACGACCGCAGCTTTAATTTATAACAAACACTCTGTGTTGCTGGGGCCTTTCCGAATCCGAAGAATCTTTGACACTTGCACTGCGCTGGCAGTTATCCAGGAAAAACGGCTGAGGACAAAAAAAAGAAGGAAAGAAGGAAAGTTTTCTTCAAAACAAAAACCACTCGACATGTCCGGCCACAAGAATGCTTGTCGCTGGTTAGCCGCAATGCAAATAAAGATAAAATGCAAAGTGGGCAGAAACTGGCCAAATGCACCAGGCCAAATGCAGCAACGAGGATGCTTGATGGCCACAATGGCAGCTACAGCAGGCAAACAAATCGCTGCTACTTTTGCGCCATTTTCGAATTGATGTTGGTCGATTTCTTGGTATCCCCCGGAATAGCGTGTAGTCGCCCTCTGGTTTTCTGGTTTACGACTTAGCGAGACTTGCCCGCTTTTGGGCAGAATCTTTTGCCTGCACTTTATGATTTTTGCGCAAACTTTTGTCAGCTCGGCTTTCGCTTTGTTTGTCGCCCTTGCTTTATGGACACCAAGGAGCAGATGCCTTATGTCTGCTGTTTCCACCATATTGATGTTTATTGTACTCGTAACATAAAAAAATATTCAAAAAAATAAAATAAACCGAACAAAACAAATGTATAATAAGAAGGTTACGAAAGTTTGTGGCATTTCGTCTGACATTTCTTCGATTGCTCGAAAAGTGGTTGCACGTGCACGGGACAAGCCAAATCAATATTTTCATTACTGATGTGTTAAAATGGATCTCTATGAAATAAAAAATAAATTGAAATTTTGGGGACGATACACTAAGATACCCTGCTTACGAGGGTACGGGTAAAACTGCGAAACTAGTGATTTTTTTATAGTTGTTATTATTATAATTACCACTATCTTGATTTATTCTCGGAATTTCCAGTTTTAATAGCGGAATTTCCAGTTTCTTATCAGCGGAAGTGCAATGGAATAGAAATTCCCCTGAAATCTTGGTCTTGTATTTATTCTATTATATCCCAAGAAAAAACTTATTTAATTTAATTAATTTGCATTAGTTAGGCATTTTTACGATATAAGTAAATTGTATAAAACAACCCAAAAGAAAAGTTTGAATAAAATTTTAATAAGTACTGTGTTTACTGACACAAATGTAGTTAAAACCCAGTGAAAAAGTTTTGTAAATTGTAAAATTTTTTTGCAACTAGAATTGTTGTTTTATTACTAAACGGTAAGTAAAAGCAGTAAAACGGATTATCCAAGTTATGCTTTTAGAAAACAGCGTTCAATTAAATATATAAGCTATGAGTAATTGTCCCAATAGCGGAAACATTAAAAACCCAGGTTTGCATTTAATGTTTGCACCTTGCCCGTGAATGTCCGGCACGAATATTGTGGGTCCGGCCGTTCTCGTGTGAATTCGGAGCACTCATCGTATCCTGTGCACAGTTACAACTTCCGGGCAAACACACAAATGAGCTACAAAATACATTTGCCGCCACAAAATAGCAAAATGCCTGCAACGAGCAGGCACTAAGACAACAATAGAATGGTTGACTGGTCCGCATGTCCTTTTCAGTCTAGGCAAATTAGGCCATTTTGCTGGAATAAGTCTGTAAAGGCCTTGCAGGATAGACTGGCAGAATGGGTGGTGTGGTCGGGAGCAAAGCCATTGTCCCGTCCATAAAAAGTTTCAATAAGGAAATATGGACAAATAAAATAAATGAAAAGTGTCTGAAAAATGTAACTTTAATAAGCTCAAGAATGGGAAGACAAAAAGCAAAATGTTTTTAAGCGAATGTGTATTAGGGTGTGTCAAGGGGTTTTTGCTTTTGACAGTTTTGTGAGAGTTTTAAACAACAACAAGTAGCCATTTGCCGTTTTCCGGACTTTCTTTGGCCGTTGCTAAGCTGAAAATATTTTCATTATAAACTTTGCGACAGGTTTTCCCCTCTAAATGTGTGTGCGTGAGTGTGTGTGGCTGTGACTTTGTGTCGCTGAACGGAAACGGAAATGCGCCATTAACTGGCAAGTCAAGCTTATTAGCTGCAATAAAAAATAATAAGCTGCAAAGTTATGTTGCAATTGTGGCATATTTTTTCACCCAGCAGACTGTCTATTGCTTTCCCCCGTACAAAGGAAAACATATACGTGGCTTTTCTTGTGTTAAAAATTCTTTGCTACTTACTGACTTGGCTTTTTGCACTTTTGCCTCCTTCGCCAAAGGAGAACTTTTCTTCACATTGTGCTTCTGCGGGTGATTGTGTGACAGCCAAGGACAACATGCCAAAGGGGACAGGACAGTGCAGTCTTTCTTTCACTTCGCCGGCGCAGAGAGCAAATTCGAGTTAATTTTATTTTAAAAATCGTGCTACAATATGTTCCCGGTCTTTGTGGAAAGTGACCGAGGCTTCCTTTCCGACTCTAACTTGATATCTGATAGTTAACTCCCACACGACCCTCAGATGAGTGCGATTATGAGACGGGGAATGGGCACGGGCATCACAATGGGTGTGAGAATGGGTATGGGAATGGGCTTGAGAATGGCACTGAGCCCGAGAAAGCGAGAATGTGTGGACAAGACACTGAGAACTTGACAAATTGACAGTGTGCCAGGCGTTGATAGAGTCTATTGAAAGTTGATACTGGGAAGCCTGGAGACAAATGAAAATTTTGAATTGACAGCTTTTAAGGAGCTAATTTATTTAATATCCTTTTGTGCGTATTTTACTGTTTTTACTAATTAAAATATCTAAAGAATTATTGTTAGATATATTTATATTACAACAATAGTTGCTTGAATATTAATATTTGTAATATGTTTATTAGGTAATGCAGTTGAAATCAGCCGAGTCCACTTATATATTTAAATTATTTTTTCTTATGCGTACTTAGCAAATCTAGTCAATTAAATATAAATTAATTTACTCTAATCCATTTACGCTTTCTTTATGAAGTGTATTGTGCCACATTGTCAGCACATTTTAGCTTAATTTCCCATTGGTTTCCGCTCCCTAAGTTATTTGAATAAACATCCAATCAGAACTTATTGTTTACCATTATAATTATAATAATAATAATCATGGCTGTGGCTGTGGCTGGCGCTGCCATTAAAAGTTTTGAAATTTAAACACCTGTCAGTCGTTTCAGCGCTCAATGGCCCAGCCCGGGATTAATAACAAAACAATTTATGCAACTTTTTCGCCGGGAGTGGGGTTTTCCAAAACAGGAGCGAGGAATCGAGGAGCGATGGAAAGTGCTGAGCGGGTGGAAAGGTACATAATTTTAATAATGTCCTGCTAATATCGAGCGCAATAACAATAACAACCGCAGGGAAAGTTAAATGGAGAAGGAAACGAAAGATGGCGACCCTGCGAAAAAGGGGAGATGTATATGTCTGCACCTCTCAATCATGGCTTATACTCCTGCTTTTTCGTTAGGCAGCAGTCGAAAGTAAAGTTTTCGTTACCTTAATGGAGCCCGAAGTGAAGTAAGGTCGGTGGCCAAAACTGTGGCTGCGGGGTGCAACGGCTTCGTTACGTATTAAAAAAGTTTTTGCTGCCAGTTGAACTCCGACAACAGGTTGTACTACCTCGTACTAACACAGTTGAAACCGCAGTCGAGCCACCCTCCCAAAAAATCAGAAGACACTTTTATGTATTTCGTTTCGGATTCCGGGGAAATTCAGCTGCCGAGCTCGGAACTAAGATACACTCTAGAACTGCTACGATTCGGTCTCTGAGTAAATTATGTTGAAAAACTTTACTTTTATCTGTTGATACAAAGTAGGTGGTTTCCTAGTCACCTTCTCTGTTCTTCTTGGTTGGCTCCTCTCCTTTGTGGTTCGTCTACATCTTGTTTTGGCCAAAGCTTTTCGCCCTGTTTTTCTTGGCTTTGGGACGAACGGAAAGTGTTTTCAAGCTTATCTGGGTCCGAAAACGGAACTTGTTTTTATTTTAAGACTTTATAAATGGACTGTCAGCGCAATTGCTTATTATAAAAACAAGTAAATAGTACATTGGCGTCGGGTTAAAATATAAATTTTCTTTGTCAGTTCAATGTTGTATACGATCCGGATTAAAACTCTCCTTCTTCGCTGTTGTTTCTATGCTGTTTTAATATTTTGTTATTAACTTTCTTCGTTGCTATTATCTTTTGTTTAATTTATCTTTATACCCGTTACTCGTAGAGTAAAAGGGTATACTAGATTCGTTGAAAAGTATGTAACAGGCAGAAGGAAGGGTTTCCGACCATATAAAGTATATATATTCTTGATCAGGACCAATAGCCGAGTCGATATGACCATGTCCGTCTGTCCGTCTGTCCGTCTGTCCGTCTGTCCGTCTGTCCGTCTGTCTGTCCGTCCGTATGAACGCTGTGATCTCAGGAACTACAAAAGCTACAAAGTTGAGATTAAGCATACAGACTCCAGAGACATAGACGCAGCGCAAGTTTGTCGATTCATGTTGCCACGCCCACTATAACGCCCACAAACCGCCTAAAACTGCTACGCCCACACTTTTGAAAAATGTTTTGATATTTTTTCATTTTTGTATTGGTCTTGTAAATTTCTATCGATTTGCCAAAAAACTTTTCGCCACGCCCACTCTAACGCCCACAAACCGCCCAAAGCTGCTACGCCCACACTTTTGAAAAATGTTTTGAAATTTTTTCATTTTTGTATTGGTCTTGTAAATTTCTATCGATTTGCCAAAAAACTTTTTGCCACGCCCACTCTAACGCCCACAAACCGCCAAAAACTGTGTTTAAGACTCTCCTTCTCCCTTCCACTAACTGAGTAACGGGTATCAGATAGTCGGGGAACTCGACTATAGCGTTCTCTCTTGTTTTTTTTTACGATTAATGTTATTTTTTAAATTATGCAAATGGAATTTTATTTGGTAATTTGTAGTTGTTGTACCCGTCACTCGTAGAGTAGAAGGGTATACTAGATTCGTTTAAGAGTATGTGACAGGTAGAAGAATATGCCAAAATAGCTAAGCAACGAGTATCTGATAGTCAAGAACACTAATATAGCGTTCCTTTTGGTTTTTCTTCTGCATTATACGCGTATTTTGGGGTCAATTCGGGGAAAGTTTGGGTGCATTATTGGCCGATTGTTTTTACGCTCTCGTATAGATATGGAGGTGCATGTTCGTGTTGATTTTGGGTCTAAGAGAAAAGGCTTTCTGAAATATCCTGGGAACGGAGAGTATCAAGTAAAGCAACTGTTTTAAAAATAAATTATTTAAAAAGTTGTATTACTCACGAATTGTAGAATTACACAAATCGTTACCATTAAAGGTAAACTTATATAGTGTAGGCAGTACAGTGGTAAAATTATCGAATCGAACAAACGCCTGGCCAAGATATCCGTTTTCGATGTTACGCCTGGAATCATTCTTTGATGGGTACGGTGCAAATTCACTGACTTGCTGCAGAGTAGATAAAGGATTTAGGAAAACCTCATAGCTTCCAGACCTTTGGTTCTCACTCACATGTATAGAGCCCTTGTACAAGAATACAGCATTAAAGTTTAACTCTTGAACACCTGCTTTATCGGCAGTAAAAACGCCTATGTAACCTCCGTTGGCTTCTATGCCGTATGTAAAATATTTCGAGCAATTGTGGTTTGGAAAGCTTAAAGCATCTGTGCAGGCTAAAAAGAAGCACATAAATATCAGAAATATGTTTGCCATTCCGGTGGTATGAAATGAAACTCTCTCGGTGAACACTTAAGGAGAACTGGCAATTTGCTGAGCCGATAGGCGTAATGATTCTGTTTAAATAAAAAAAAAGAAAAAGCTCTGCGCTGGAGATAAGCAAAGCGATTGCTCACGAGCTCCACCCGGCGGCGGGAACTTTTTTTTTGAAAAAGTACGATCTTACATACATACATATATATTTTGGCCGTTCGGTTTATGGCGCATCTCCATTTGCCAAGTCTTAAGAACGTTTATTCTACGAGTTATGATTTATAAATTAAAACAAACGTTTTTTTATACCCGTTACTCGTAGAGTAAAAGGGTATACTAGATTCGTTGAAAAGTATGTAACAGGCAGAAGGAAGGGTTTCCGACCATATAAAGTATATATATTCTTGATCAGGACCAATAGCCGAGTCGATATGACCATGTCCGTCTGTCCGTCTGTCCGTCTGTCCGTCTGTCCGTCTGTCCGTCTGTCCGTCTGTCCGTCTGTCTGTCCGTCCGTATGAACGCTGTGATCTCAGGAACTACAAAAGCTACAAAGTTGAGATTAAGCATACAGACTCCAGAGACATAGACGCAGCGCAAGTTTGTCGATTCATGTTGCCACGCCCACTATAACGCCCACAAACCGCCTAAAACTGCTACGCCCACACTTTTGAAAAATGTTTTGATATTTTTTCATTTTTGTATTGGTCTTGTAAATTTCTATCGATTTGCCAAAAAACTTTTCGCCACGCCCACTCTAACGCCCACAAACCGCCCAAAGCTGCTACGCCCACACTTTTGAAAAATGTTTTGAAATTTTTTCATTTTTGTATTGGTCTTGTAAATTTCTATCGATTTGCCAAAAAACTTTTTGCCACGCCCACTCTAACGCCCACAAACCGCCAAAAACTGTGTTTAAGACTCTCCTTCTCCCTTCCACTAACTGAGTAACGGGTATCAGATAGTCGGGGAACTCGACTATAGCGTTCTCTCTTGTTTTTTTATTGATAACGCTTCGGTCGTATTGTTGGTATGAATGTGTGTGTGTTTTGATTACTTATAAAGCCTTTGCTAATCTCTTATTTTATGATTTTATGATTTATAAATTAAAACAAACGTTTTTTTATATTTCTGATAACGCTTCGGTCGTATTGTTTGTATGAATATGTGTGTGTTTTGATTACTTATAAAGCCTTTGCTAATCTCTTATTTTATTTATAAGGAGTATATTATGTGTAATGTTGTGATTTGAGATATGGACGCTTATATAACATAATTTTACAGCAATTTATTATATTTCATGGTTAAGCATTGGTAAGATTATAAATAGCTTACATATACCACAATTACATGCTGTCATTTTTTTTTGAGCGTGGCAAATGTTAATACTAACATATAGATTTCTTTCAATTCTCGCCTGGCAAAGCTATAAATCTCAATTTAAAATCAGTGCCAAGTGAATAGGTTTAACTTTTCATTTAATAAATACTGAGCAGAGACGTATGCCCCTGCTTCGTCGTATGTGTGTCCTTCTAAAAGTGGGCAGAGTGCACGTAGAATGCATTAAAGATAAAAGCCGCTGCAGTTTGGAAAACTTCAAACTGGAAAATATGATACAAAAGGCAACAGTGGATGGCAAAGAAGATGGGGTGAGCAATGGAATGTTGGCTATATGCAGTGTGGCCATAATTTCCAACAGTGGTTTTTATGCTGAATGTGCATTTTACGACTTTTTAAGTGCCAGGGCAAACAAAACTTTCCGTGGGAGCCGCAGGACCTCCAGGACTTCCAGGACCAACACCAGAAGCAGCAACAGCAGCAGAAGCAGAAACAGAACGAGAACCAGAACCCTGCCGTGCAAATGGCAGCTGGTGCTTTGTGCTGCCGGCGGGACACCTTGTATGTATACAAAAAACGCCAGACATATTTTCTTTCAACGAGAATAAACTTTGCTTTTCAAATATATATTTTCAAACTTTCAAACCATGGCGAAGCCAAAGCCCGAAAGGGGCGCATTAAGTCCAAGTGTACGAAAACTTAATTCTATTTTTAAAGCACCGACAACGAAACAACCTTAGACTCACACCAACACACCTACGCAGGACATGGAAAGGCGAAGAAAGGCAAGGCAGTTGCAGTTGCAGTTCCGTTTCCGCCCGTTGTTGCATGCAGGCACTAAGTTATCGTCTTTATTGTTTGTCACATACATGACCTCACAATTGTGTTCCTGTTCCTTGGCGGCTCTGCCTTAGCCGCTATACTCATTCCCTTTCGCATTCCCATTGGCATTGCCGAGTTCTGCGCTGAATGGCAATGCGAGCGGAAACGGAAATGGCATAAGTTGTTGTCGCCTACTAGTTCACACGTAAGTCCGTTCATTCAACAATAAAAAGACGTTGCTGCAGCGCTAAAGACGCTACAAAAGCAGGGGAAATGCTGTGGACCTGGCCACTGAGCTGGTGAGGGCCAACAATGAAATCCCATAAAAGAAAATCAAGGCGGTGGCTTTTCCGGGAATTCAGAGATGGCAATGTGATATACTGAGTGTCGGCGCTCAAACGGAGAAGCCTTTCAGTGTTCCTTGTCGTTGCGGCACTTTTCGCTCTCGGGTTTGTTTAGGATGACCTTTAAGGAACCAAATAATTTTGATCAAAGAGCTTTTGATAGTGTTTTTTCTTAAACTTAATAATAAACTGCTTTTAAAAATAAATGTAGTTAACAGTGACTATAACTTTGTGAGCTTAGGTCTAAATAAAATTTTTAAACTTCCATATGGCAATTTTGGTTAAAATAACACTCAATGGTCCCAGTCTAAAAAATTTTATTATTACTTGATTAGGTATTCTTTTTATTGGATGTTCTGATGCTGTTTTTATTAGATTGAACCTAAAAGAAATTTAAAACCATTCTAGTGTTGATTAATTTCAACCGAATGTTTAAGAACTAATATCATGTCGTTTGCCTGCCAAAATCACAGTTTCCCATCTCTATGGCCCACCTGGATTACTGCTATTCTTAGCAGAAATTTGCTGCATCCACCACGTCGTATACGTAATGTGCGTTGTAAAATTAGCAAAAGCTCTCACAAACGGAAGGATTTGGGAGGTGAAAGAGGTGAAAGAGGATCGGAAAAATAAGCGGGGGAAGGACAGAGGGCATTTCATAAAAACTGCTAACTTCCTAAACTGATTGTGCCCTCCTCTCGATGGAGGGAGTGAGCTTCAAGTTGAATAGAAAATTGCAGCTGCAAAAGTTCTTTTCTGTCGTTTGTTGTCACTGTATTGGATCAACCTTCAACCTCTTTAGTCCGGTCCCGATGCGAAAACTCCGCCCACACTTCCCGTTTCTCCTTTCTGAAGCGTTGCACGTTTTTCTTATTCAAAAGTTATTGTGCTGCCGTCAGGAAAGTTTCCCTTTTTCCCCATCTCCACCTTCTCAAATGTCCAGTAGCCGGCCAAAATCCAATAATGGCTCAGAGGAATACAGAGAGCGAGAGGGAGATTTACGCACACACAGACACATGCGTAGCTTTCAAATACTAATCTACGCGCTATAATTGAAAAACTAACAGTTTTTGTAACGAGTTTTTCGTGCTTTTACTGCAAGTGTGCGCATTTTTAGTTTCTCTATCCCGGCGAGAGTGTCGCCCACTTTCTCTTTTCCACACATGCAGCCACTTTTGCCAGGCCTCCAGTAAAACTGTAGCTCGGATGGAGTTTTTCCCATAAGCTGCAACAATCATTCTTTCAGGTTCGTTTTTTCCCGCCCTTTCAAGCACGCGCGCATATTTTTGCTGACTTTTGGGCATTTTTCCTCTTTTTTTTAAAGATTCAGCTGGGTGCTGTTTTCAAACTACGACGGTTCACCCTTTGTTTTTGGGTTGCTTAGTTGCTTGTGAGAAGCTCTAGAATCTGCGCAAGGCAACTAAATAGTTTTATAAGTGGAGTTTCTTAAATAAAATGTAAGGACAAACGCTGGGTAAACATATTAAACTAAATTTTTTTAGTAAGAGAATGTAAAAACAAAAGACTATAAATTTAAACATTTCTGTATAAAAATGTATTTTTAAACTACAGCTTAGGAAATAGTTTAAGGCATTTACTTGATGACCTCAAGTAAGTTGAGTTGGTAACCATTAAACCCTAAACCAAACACTTTCATTTGTACATATTTCAGTGATATGAGGCAAGTGCCAATGCAATGAATGAACGGAAAAATATCCATGAAATTGAAAAAATATGATGACACCTTCATTGCAAGTGAAATAATAGCTGCCGTTCGAGTGTGGTGCCGTGTTTCTGTATGTGCTTGTATGGGTGAGTCCCCTTTCAGGGATTTGTAGTTTGGGCTTTTGTGTGCACGCTGGCTTGAAACATTTTTGCACTGCTCTGTTGGCCAGATTTCACTCGAAGCGAACGCAAACAACAAAACCGAAGCCGCACAAAAAGTGAAAGATAATTTTTGAAAAATTTCGTCTGAAAACATTTTGCCCCTGTCAGACTGATGGCAGCTTTCAATTCCCCTTTTTATGACTTAAGAGCCATATATGGCCAGGAGGATTTTGGCTTTTTTGTCACGATCTAAGCCGCGGTTCTGTTCCGATTGCCCGCGTGCGTTGTGACTCGCATGAATATTGGCATTCTTGGCTTTTCAATTTCGCCGAGAGCTTTACCAGCTTGATTTTTCCACTTTTTCTGTCCACATTTCGGCAGTGTACGTGAAATGCTCATAGTTCAAATTACCTGGCCAAGTGGCGCAAGCATTAAATTAAATACCTATTGTCTGTGGCCATTAAATGGAACGAGTTTTGTTCAAAGGAGCGTGTTTTTTACCCCCCTAGTTGAGGTCGAAATAACCAAGGGTTATGGCCACGTTGACCAAAAAAGCGTGCGTTCGAAGAGCAACAAAAGGCGCTCGAGGGAGAAATTCAATCAATTCGTACGTGACATGATTATTTTATGTTTTTATTTATTTATGGTGCCCGTATTTTATTTAATTTTGTTTTTTTTTATTCCTATACTTTAAAAGTGTGTGCAGCCATAACGTGATACCTGTCACATTCTGGCGATCAATAAAGAGGTTGGGGCTGAATCTTGAGTTAGAAAATGTTCATAAGCAGACTAGTGATTGTTTAATCATTTAAAATAGGTACCATATTGAAAAGGCTTTCTTATGTGTCAAATGCTCTGTTAAAAATACCAAGTATGTGATTTTAATGATATTATAAAATATAATATTTTATACTTAGCTCAATAAGTGATCGTCTTTAATGTTGCTACTGAAGTCTACTGTTAAAAATACCAAGTATGTGATTTTAATGATATTATAATATATAATATTTTATACTTAGCTCAATAAGTGATCGTCTTTAATGTTGCTACTGAAGTCAATTCATTTAAAAGTTTTGTCGTAGATCCAAGGTATGTGGCTTAATAATAAAATGTATAATATTATATATAATACTCACTATAATTAATGATTTTTTTGAATAGATTTTTATACCCGTTACTCGTAGAGTAAAAGGGTATACTAGATGTAACAGGCAGAAGAAAGCGTTTCCGACCATATAAAGTATATATATTCTTGATCAGGATCAATAGCCAAGTCGATCTGGCCATGTCCGTCTGTCCGGCCGTCTGTCCGTCCGTCTGTCCGTCTATGTAAAAAGAGCCCTTGGAATATAATTTAACTCCTACCCTAATCGGTGGAATTATTTTATTTTATGAGTCTTGCTGGCACTACCATTTGAATTCGACCATCTGCTTTAAGAACAGAGGGGAAATATGTCCTCCCTCAATCTTGAAGAAACATTTCAAGTTGGGAGGAATGAAAGCGAAAAGAAAAACACAAAAAGGAGGCTAAAACAAGAAGGCAAACAATAAAGGCGTCCACAACGATCCAGCGATGGCAACTTGTTAGTTACACTTAACGAGCCAAAAACCGTATTTAAGCCAAATCGAGGCGGCAAAAAACAAAACCCAAGCCCATGTCCCAAAAATGTTTGAGGAGTGTGGGATCGGTTGGAGGTGTGACTATTGGGGATGTTGTTGGCTTTGGTGTCAAAGTAAATACATTCAATTTGATTGTGTTGTCCTTTTTTGGCTGGTCTTTCTATTTGACCCTTGTGCCTGGGCCATCGATTGATAATTTAATTCAATTGTGCTGTGACTGCCATTAAAATTGGCAACTCGATAGCAAATGGCGACTCGACGGGGGCCACATAGAATGTTAATTTCTGGGTAAATGTGAGGCAGGCCACGTTCCTAGAGATTTGTACTCTTTTCGAGGACCGAAATCATCGACACGTTTTTAATGGATAACAACACAATTTAGCTGGAAAAAATATTCTATTCGGTCACGTGTTGTTGTCATATAAAAATCGTATTCAATTGTCCTTGCCAGTACGGAATTTCTGATCAGGCAATCACAGCTTCATCTCGTGGTTTATTTTTTGGCGTTCACGGGTGCCATTTCATTCGAACTTTCATTGTCCCGCGCTCAGGGCAATAATAGATTTGTTTTGCTTGGCTTTAGATCCTGTTAACTTTAGTTTTACTATGCGATTGCATACGAGTTATTTCTAAAAAATTGTGGATGGTTGATGGCATTTTAAGACCATTTAAATTAAAGCGAAATATAAAATTCGCATACCACCTTCACAAACTATTCAGGCTGTGCACGTAATCATTTAAAACAAGAAAGAACGCTATAGTCGCTATATAGTCAGATACCTTTTACTTAGCTAGAGGGAGTGCAAACGGAAAAGTTCTTTTTGGAATATCAAAAAAAATCACAAAAGTTTTTGAAAGTGTGGAGTGGGAGTTGTGGGCGGTTTATGGGCGTTGGAGTGGGCGTGACAAAATCGACTTGGCTATTGATTGTGATTAGGAATATATAAATACGTGATATGGTCGGAAACTCTTCCTTTTACTTGGTACATACTTTTTAATGAATCTATTACACCCTTTTACTTTTATAAAAATATTTTGATGTATGTATCTGTTTGTTAGAAACTAGTAAGTTAAAACTGTGGATGTGTCGAATGAAGTTAGTTAGTTAGTTAGATATGAGAAAAAACTGTGTATTTGTTGAATTAAATAACAAATTTAAGAATTACTTGATACTATCGAGGTGGGTAAAGACATTCTTCAATTAATAATGTAAATACCAGGGGCCCCATATATTATTCACTTTCAATTGTTCATCTCTAAAATACGATTATTGCTCTGCTAGGATCCTCTCATTAAGGAGCCACATTTAATCCCAACCGCCAGATAACAACGAGCGTGGCCTATTAATTAGCAAAACAGTTTTATTCCACCCTTTTGGTGGCTAAGAAAAGGATAACAAAGGCCACAACCGGTCTGGACAGTCGACAAGAAGAAACGAAAGGATTCAATTTGCATGAGCCACGTTAACAATAAATTTATAGTCTGTTTCTGCGGGCTTGTCCATGATATTACTGCACTCCCCTCCATTCGCTCGAAATGAAATGCTGGAGGTCCAAACACGTTCGGCTAACGTATTCGTGTAATTTGCATTTGGGTGATGCTTCTGCAGAGTCCTGCTTTTCGAATGTTATCCCTGGGGTGTTTCCCGCTTTCCCTGTGAATAGTTTAAACGAGCTTTAGATGCGGTTAGTATCGCGGAAAGTAGTGGAGTATAAAAAATATTTCAGTGTTAAAAAAGGTTCGATATAGTACTAAATTATTTTATCTACATACTATAAAAATTAAAAATATAAAAATGAACTTAAAATTAAAAATATATTCATATATTGTAATGGAAGCAATATTTCTTTTAGCGGCGTTAAACAGTAATCGCAATATTTACGGGATATGAAAATAAATAAATTCTAGTGATAGAATAGAAAAACGCGACTTCCTCCCACTTTTTGTGCCCAAAGTGGTTGTCGCTTCATTGACATGCGTGTGTCTGAAACGGAAGCTGTGTCTTCTATGGCGGCAACATTTGTTGATATGTCGCCTTTGTTTCGCAGGCTACCAGTGCCACGATTGCCGCCAGTGCCACCATCCGTTTCCCTTCCCATGCGGCCCTTTGCTATCGCCCAGACAAATCCAATGAGTCCTGTGTGCTGCACCGCTCCGGGCTAAAGAAAGATGGGTATGGGCATGGGCATGGGAATTTTTTCGCGTCTCAACTTGTCCGCTTGTGTGCTTTTTGTGCCTTTGTCAAATGGCTTTATCATTCGAATGACAGCAAATCCAGATCCGGTTACCAGGCTGACTTACAAGGGGGAATGGCATGGTATCTCTATGTGGGCGTGGGCATCCCACCAAGCCGCACTCAAGTGGCTGGTGGCTGGCGGCTTAGCTAATGATTCCAAGTGGCAAGTTATTGAAATCATTTAAATGCGCCATAAGCCAACGCATAGCCAGCCAAATCCGTAGACTTTAGACCCACCAGCAGACTATCTGCTTTACAATCGGCAGCAGTCATCACAAAGTCATTTGCAGAACTGCACTTTAAGTGCACAGTGGAATGATTACTACTTAAGGGGGAAATGGGGAATATTACAAAAATTGCCTACATAATTACACAAACGATATTATTTACAGGACTTTAGCTTCATAATTGAATGGGAATGTAAGGTATACATATAGTGTACTTTTTGTGTGGTTATAAACAACATTATTATGCCATCAGTTAAGTTATCTGTGAGGTATGCTATGTTGCTTGTGTGTTTACAATTCTTAAATAAAGCACATATAATATGAAGTATCAGAATTGTTCTATATAGAAAAAAAGCCATTTAAGAGTTTAATTTTTAGGTTCACAAATAATTTTGTTCATTACTGACCACAGTTCCTGAATAAAATAAGTATTAGTCGTTAGTAACAATCGGATCAGTTGTCACACACTGAACTGCAAAAGACTCGTCACAGCGACTTACTGACAGACTGACAAACCGACAAGCTGACAGACTGACAAAGTGACAAACTGAGAAAATGACAGTCTGACAGGCAGACGGCGATTTCGTTTGCAGTCACAACTTTGTGAACTTTCCCATGGCCAGACTGGGATCTCCCAGATTTTGAGCCGGCGGCAGAGCCGGGATGAGTCACAGCCACTGCTGGACTTTATGCAAATTTTAATTTTATACATAGACACATAAAAATAAATTGTTTTTACTCTGGCAACACTTGCCAGCATATGCGAAGCTCTGATTCGAATACTCGTATATGTGTATTTACGTGTGAGTTGTGGGGCTACTTGTCATGCAGGCATTGTGTCTAACCCCCGTTTTTGGCCCGATTTCGGAAATTACTGGCCCAACTTTCTCTGTGGCACTGCAGCATATTGATTTTCTATTTTAAGGGATTAAAAGGAAAATTATTTTACCACAGATTTTGCATATTTATTGAACGTATCTGTGCTGGGAATCGGGTTGTGTACATCTGTGCTTATGTAGTACGTAAGAGTATTTTGCATTCACTTTGTATGAATTCTGGTCTTTCGTACGCAATATGCAAAATAGTGGATGTCCAATGAGTGCGGCTTTGTTATGGAAATATGATTTTGTAAGTTCTGTAAATTAGTCGAGTCCGTGCGGCCTTGGGTGAAACGGAAAAAATAATATTTATTTGATTGCATGCCTTTACATTTGGTAGTTCAGCATAACACACTTTCTTATATGTCATCCATGAATCGGCAATTGATTTGAAACACAAGCCGAAAATCTGCTTTGCAAGCTCAAAGGCATTGGCCATTTCCTGTTTATACAGAGCAAACCAAGCAAATCCAAGCTTTTGTTTCTAATTTTGGGAATACTCGTAACTCGAAAGGCAAAAGTTTCAGTTCAGTTTCCTTTGTCGTTCGATTTAAGAGTAGCTCGGGGCCAAGTTTTTATACTTTTTGGCATAACAAATCAATTTCGTATTAGACTTGGGTCCTCTCAATCCAGCCCAATAAGCTTTGCCCGGAAATAACTTTCTGTTATTGTTGCCACAAACTATAACAAGGCGCTTAAAATATATAAAATATATAAAATATTGTTTTCGTTTTGTGGGATGGCAGGGGATGCATGGTTTGAAATTGAAATGTGCCTGAGGGCAGCACCAAACTCCCCGAACGAAGAAAGTCGATCAAAACCAGCAGCCAAGGAAAGTAATAAAAACTTGCTGAAAGCTCGGCATTAAAAATATAACAAGCTAAAGGTTTTCTGTGTCATCCGTGCAACTTGAACTTGAAATTGAACTGCTTGAAAGTTGAGTGAGCATAAAAGGCAAAACGCAAATCAAAGACTTTCAACCCCATCTGGAAGCCACATGCGGGTCTGTAGCTGTGGATACACCTCCTCCTTTGCAGGGCTGCTTCCGATGTTTGCCTAATGCCGCTGCCAACATTGTCAACTAAAACTCGATGCTAACAAGCAGAAAATGGCAGGCAACTACATACCAAGTTGAGCTCGTAAAACTGCCGCCCAAGGATAACTTTTTAACAACAGCTCGTGGTAGCTGGTAGCTGGGAGCTACGAGCTTCCTGCCTAACTAGCAGCAGAGCAGATTGAGCCTGGGTCCTGGTTGACTCGGGATCGGGCAATTTGATTTTTACGAGGCTGGCTAACGAGCTTCAGCTGCAGTTTGCAGGGGGAACAAATAAATACAACGTGGCGTATGAGCCATATGACTAGGCAGAACGAAGGCAATCAACAGTGGGGCCACGTACAACGGGGCGTATGCGTAGTCCGGCCCACTTCTAAGTGCCTCCAAGGCTGTGGTATGGGGTGGGTGTGGATATGTGGGCTAATCTGCCATTACTCAGGTGTGTTAATTGCCTCAAATAAAGGCAGTTTTAACTTGGTCCGCAGGCATCTCTCATTTTTGCATGTGACCTCTCATTTAATCCATTTGGATGGGTAGGCAGATGTGTTCCACATGCGAAGACTTGTATTATCATATGTTTAAAATGAAATTTTTAATGGAATTCATCTTTTGCTTAAACTTCTATGGCCACGCTTAGAAGTGGGATAAGATCAGTTGGCGACAGGCAGACAGTACGCAGCCAACACGTGTCAGTCTTTAGTTGACGGCTATGGAGAGTTTCGACAATCCGGGTAATTGAAAATATTTATGCAGAGCCTCGAAGGCAAGGGGAAATAATTTTAATGTTCACTTAATTTGTCAAACAAAACAATTTGCATAAATTAGTAGCTTGTATTTCTGCTCTTTGCCACTCGTAATTTTATTTATAAAGCGAAAGTTTCCCCGCGCCCGCTGTTCAGGATCTGGATCTGCCTCAAAGTTTGACATTTACATGACACGCGGAAGGACGCGGAAGGGAATGGAACGCTGGGGGGCAGATGAGACCAGGAACGAGCCCAGGAACCCACGCAAAATATGTCAAGCAAGAGCAAATTTTACTTTGAGTCAATTAGGCGCATAAATTAGAAAAGTCTACCACAAGTTTAGCCGGCTTCGCTGCCATGGTTAATGCGATTAGAGGCAGCCCCGAACAATGAACAATTTGCGTATAATTAATGCGCATAGTTGGCATTTTTATGATGCCTGGCGACGTCATAGCCACGACTTTAAAGACGACATATCTTTACCGACAAAAGTGCTCCCCTGACTCACTTGGCAGCGGAAATGAATGTGTTTATGTGCAGGCCATGGATTTGCTTGGCCGCCAGCCAAGTGCCTGCCTCAGACAGGCCAACACTTTTCTTCATTGTTTGCCCGGCAACAGCAACAGCAAAACCAACATCAACTCAAGTCAAGAAAAAACAACAGGAAAACCAGTACTGGAAACAAAATGTGAATAAAAAGTTCTCAAACGAATACTTTTTGACGCGCCTGGGCCGCATTGCAGTTTGTGTCATTTCAACTTCCTAACCAAAAATGAACTTGGTGGCAGAGGTTAGGCAATGAAGCCAAGAGGTCACGTCAAATGTTGCCAATTCGACAACTCTACTTCACTGTTCTTTGCTTTTAAGTTTTATTTATCTCCAAGCATCTGGAGGGATTCTAAATAGTTTCCATGCCTTAATAATTTCATGTAATAAATGACTTAGCTATAAAAACGCCAAAACTGCATAATAAATACAATATTAATGTAGTCAATTATTTAGCTATTTTACCTTTCTAATTTATCGCCATTTATATCGCTTTGAAATTGGGACAGCACTGGTCAAGTTTTGAAGAAACTTTAACAAAAATAAAATAAATAATTTGCATGCGGGCCAACGAACTCTTTTCCATTTGCAAAGGGTTCAGAATCCAATTTGCAGAAGTCATCCACAGAAATTAAACGAAATTCGTTACTTTTAATAAAGTAAAACTCGTAGTTGTAAAACCAACACACACATTCAGCAAGGCTTTTATTTATTCTAACTCTTCTAATCCGAATTGCAAGTATATAATACAATTTATATTGATATTTTTGATTGATTGCCATGACCAAAACATTACAAATACAAATGTTGATTTACTTAGGAATAAGTAGTTAGAAAGTCCTTTGTTTACTGAACTTAATGTCAGACATATTCTGTAATAATTCCATTGAGGCCTCCACCATCATCAATCGATGTGAGTACCTACAAGGGCTCCGTTCGACGAGTCATTCAATTGGTGGAGACCGTTTTTGCCCAACAGGCCGAGTGCTCCATGACTTGCAAATGCAGGCGCTAACCAGAAAGATTTGCATATTCCCATTTCGAGTCCAGACCATTACCGACCATCCTGGCCCGCCGACCATCTACCTATCCGCAGATGAGGCTCCGACCATTTTAGCCCTCCACGTAGCAGGGCCTAAATTATGTCCTGTTGCGGAGTCTCGCTGTTCGCCGAGTTGGCTGAGTTGGTTGAGTTGGTCCGGCCACTGTGAGTCTGTGGCCACATTGCGTATACGCCCGCTAGTCCCTCGTTAATTGCAATGTTTGTCATTTGCCTGTCAATTTGCATTTAAATTACAAAATTTAAACGCTCTTTTTTGTTGCCATGCCAGGAACTTTACGACTGCCAAGATATGGACGAGAATGCCATTCTGGAGGAGGAGTAAAACAGGGATCCGGGATGAGGCTGTTGCGCCAGGAAAAAGAGGTGGCAACGAGGCATTTGTCATGATGGCCCATCCATGGAGAGTCACTTAGAAGTATGCTCCATTCCTGATTCCCACGATCACGCTTAACCCAATCTTTTGTTTATGTGGATTCTGAATGAGGCACGGCCATGGCCGCGTAACGTTTTTGGGCTAATTTTGTTGCAAATTGCTGGGCTGTAAAAAATTGTGACGGCAGGGCGAAATGGCTGTGAAGCGTCGACTGGCAGATGTCCTCGAACTTTGCTCTCTGACGCGCTGGATGTTGCCATTTAATTAAAGCGACACCCAACTAGGCGCCACCCAAAACCCACCACCCACAAGCAGTTCGTCCTTAGTCCTGTGTGCGTGTTGACCTTATTATGTTGACTTTGTGTGCAGTGCATAAACTGTGATAAAAATCGCATATTCCATGCCGCATAGCTCCCTTCTCCGCCCACCCCCCCCCATCCGATAAGTGAACGTGGCATCCACCACCCCATTTTTAAATGTCTATAATTTATGTTGGCCGTTAAACTCACTGGCTGACTTTAGCCTTCCCGTTTGCTGCCTTTTGCTGTAGCTTTTGCGTTGCCTTTGCCGCTGCCGCTGCTTACAACAATTTGATGGCATATAATTATTAGTTCGTATAATTTATGGCTTCATTTTGGCTCACAAAGTTGTGAGCTGCCTTGTGTCTTGTGCATTTCAAGTTGAGTTTGCTAGAAAACAGCAAGGGGTCACCCCAGTTGATTTATAACTAATTTAGCTGACATTTTTATGAGCTATCGAGAATGCAGCTGCAAGTGATTTTAATCAGTTGAAGCAATATGCAAAAATATGAAAAGAAATTGACTTTCGCAAGTCAAAAGGAAATCGAGTTTTGCTTCATCAAAGCCAAAATATAAACATGGCCAAGTGGGCAATGAAAACTGGAAGTATTTAGAGAGACTTAAAATACATATATACATTTATACAACATATTTAAATAGGCATCATTACTTGATAAGTTTGTTAATGATGATTTGTAACAAAGGGTTTATTTTAATCATAATCCAGTAAACTTCATTTAGAGAAAGCTGAAAGAAGAAATTATGTTTAACGGAAAGGTATTTAAAGGTTATCATTTGAAATATTATAAAATCTTATATTGAACAGATATGTACATACTTCGTTGAACGGGTTGCGCCACTGTACAGTGAACTCTGACGATGACAAATTGTTGGATTGCCACCATGTCCGCAATTTCTGTTGCGGTTGCATTCAAAGGCTCCTTAAAATATATCTCTGCACGACGAAGGTCCTTGAATAAGCGGTTTTGCGACCATGTGGGGCAATCAAACGCAAGAAAGCCGCCAACCAGTCATTAAGGAAAGCCCACGGAGAATTTCCCCACGCCAAATATGTACTGCATATACCATATATGGCTAGAGGCAAATTGTAGAGCCCACCTTTTGGGAGTTACTGCAACATGCGATGCTGAACGTTGAACTGTCACAAAATGCGGCCTTCTTGTTGCCCACATTTTGTTGTGCGTTTTCCTTTCACTTTGGCCTTTTTTGCACGTTGAACTTTGAAGGCGTCGAAAAGGCCTAATTATCTTAATTAATGAGAGCCAAAGCGAATTTCGTGGAAGACAAATGTGCCGTGCCGTCGTGCGGTGGCTGGTTTTCGCATGGCCTGTGGGGGCTGGGTGGTTTGGGTGGTTTGTGTGGCGTTGCCTGGCGGCATTCACTCAGCGGTGCAAGGACGTTCTGTGGGTGCCATTTTAATTGTCTCTGCCCGCCGACCGCTCCGTCTGGCTGCCTGTCTGTTTTTGTATATATAAATATCAGGCTGGGTGTGTGTGTGTGATTTTCATTAATTTTACTTCGTTTTTACCATTTGCGCGCGTCGGTGGCTGCGACCGATTTTGGTTTATGGCCCCGCTACTCGCTCAGCGCTCTTCTGCCGCTTCTGCCTCGTTTCTCCCCTTGATATTCCCTGGCTTTTCCACCATTTTCCCAGCTCGTTTTGCGCTGGCTGTCTGTGTGCGGTTTTTGGGTTCGCCGCATAACGACGCAGGGAAAAGGCTCTGGCAAATGCCCGGCAGGCAATAAGTGGAAAAGCGTGCTAGGCTAGGCGCCAAGAAGAAAGGCAGAGATAGGAAAACTCAGGGGCGGAAAGGGAGGGGAGGGGCTTTATGAAAAGTGTGAAGGAAATGGTAGCTGGGAAAACAATAATAATGAAGCGCAACACAAACACACGGTGCAACACTTTGGTCAACAATTTGTTAAATGCCATTTGGGGTGGGGGTGGGCGTGAGTCAAAGTGGAGGCCATGTGGAAGTCGTGTGGCACAAAAATCTAGGCATCCTTTGTGGCCAAGGTTTTGCTGATTTGCAGACAGTTACCGCAGGCTCCAAGATCCAAAGGACGTGTGACTTATGAGACCGGGATGCAAGTGGACTCAATGTGGATTTCGGCTGTTGTTTTGTTTACTCTGATGGTTAGGATACAAATGCAAATTCCCTCGGGTGCCACGTGCAGGTATTTAAGTGTGTGTGGATCCCAAGTTCGTTATTTATCAAAATTCCTGTAATATTCTGCCGTGTTCGATTCAGCATTCCCCCATTTATGTTTCATTCCCAATAATGTTATATTTTTCCAACTGCGCAGGATCCTTCCAGCTGCTAAAGCTTTCCCTCTCCGGAGAAATTGAGAGAGCACAAGAGAGCCGCTTTCCCGTTTGTGGATCCCATTGGAACTGGCACAATTCCCCCATTGTTCTTGGCCAACTCTTTTGCTGTTGGCCATCTCCGCTCCTGGGAGCATCGAGTCGCCTTCTTCGGCTCGTCTGAGTGCCCTGCAATGGCCGCGTCAAGTGCTCGATTGACAACTGACAAGGGGCCAAAGTTCAAAGCGGGGTTGGGCTCACTCCAACATTTTTACATCATGTGGGGAGGTAGAGGTTTTTCCCGGTGGATGAATGCACATTTTCCTTATCAGCTAAATAATAAAACTAAAAGCCATTTTTTTTAAAGTAAAACTGGTGCAGTATAGTGCAGTATATATACTGATTATATATTAAATCTTAAAGATTTCAAAGAAATCATTTAATCAATGTTATCAACTGAGTAGACATAATGATTAGCGTTTCCTACGTTTTGCTTATTAAATTGATACCTGTGTTGTAAGCCTGTTAAAGCTGTCAATGAAGATTAATTTTTTGTAACCTTTTACTTTGCTAGTAATGAAACATAAAGAATTTTGTGAACAACTAAACCATTTTTGAGTTTGCCCATCTAATAGTTCATTTTAATAGTTCAACTTAAATTTAAAAGACCACTCTTTTCAACGCTTTTTTCTGTAGCTTGCTGTAATATTACTATATTTCTTTGAAAAACACAAAAGTGACTACAAATCATAACAAGAAAACATTTTTTACTCCTTGCACCAAGAGTGCCACTGAAACTCCGTGAAATATTTATACAATTTTCCCTGGCGTTTGGTATTACGAGTTCGTTGCCGTTTCAGTTCATCATCATTGTCAGCATTTTTTGGAAGGGCTGGCTGTAGGGTGGGAATTTGCATTAGGCGGCGGTGGTTTGCTGCGGTTCCTGGGTGGTGCTGGTGGAGGCGACAGCCGACGATTCCGGCGCCTTTTCGTTGAGCGCCAGCCAGGGACATCGCTTTTGCAGCTCCATGCGGTATCTGGGGTGACTTATGGCGTACACGAACGGATCGATGCAGGCCACCATTTTGCAGGCACAGGCGGGAATCATTGTGGCTCCGGGCGTCAGAAGGGTCTTATCCCCAAAGGCGCCAATCAGCGACATAACTCCGTACGGCGTCCACGAGCAAAAGAACAGGAAGCAGATGGTAATGGCCGCTTTGGCTATCCGGATTTCCGCCGTCTCCTTGCTTTTGTCCACATTCGAGCGCAGAGATTCCACGTTCATCTTCTTAGCCTGATCTCTCAGTGCCTTTTCGTGGCTGAAGACATGGCCCACTATCTGGGAGTAGTAGTACGTGATCATCGTGGTGGGGCACACGAAGCTGAAGAAGAAGATGCAGCCCACAAAGAGGCGCGTATCAAAGTTGTCGGTTAGATAGTCGAAGGTGCAGGAGGTCAGATAACCCTCCGGCACAAAACGACCCCAAGTCTCCGTGTAGCAGGCTACCACCCAAGGAGTGGCGTACATGTAGATGAATATGATCATGGCAATGGCCTTGCCATGCGTCATCTTGCCCTCCATGGGTCGCGTGATCACATTGAATCGATCGTAGGCTATAAACGCATTCGTGGCACCGGCAGCGATTCCCGTATAGGAGCCAATGATCCCAAAGATCTGGCATCCCAGATGACCCAGTGCGTATCCCTGGTGGAAACTATTGTAGATGAATATGGGAGTCTTGACCATCATCATAAAGTCGCAGAAGGCCAGATTGATGACCAGTATATTGGAGGGAGTGCGCAGCGATTTGGCTGCCGAGAAGACCCAGATCACCAGTCCATTGCCCAGCATCGACATCAGGGTGAAGAAGATGTACAGCGTGCCCAGCAGGTAGTTCATCGACTCGGGCGGCTCCGGATAAGTTAGCCAGTGCTCGGGAATGTGACGCAGCTCCTCCGGCGGCACATTCCAGCCTAGCAGTCGCGTTTCGGCGGAGAGCCGCGCCTCCGGCCGCAGCGCGGTGGACACGTTGCCAAACAGACTCGACGACACGTTAGCGGACTCCATGCTCCGGTCTTCGGGCCAAGACAAAATCACAGCCAGCACAGCTTGGGGCTTTTATACGGCCCAACGGAATTGGATTAGCAATGTCACGGCGGGATTAGCCGTTTGGGATTGGCCTAGTCCCTTGCTGACATTTTCGCTGGCACTGCATTTGCATTGATTCTCGATTGAGGGTGCAGTGCAGCTCATCCAAAGGTTAGTGTATTGCCCATTTTGGGTTCTACTCGAACAAACTGATTGCATAATAAATATTAGTTAACCAAACTTTTTTACGCCGAAGCCATTTATTTTCGGATGGGAGTTTCACCTTGAAAGTATATACAACATATTCATTTCTAATTGAAACAGAATATTGTGTTCTTATGAGTAAAAACAAAGCTCCTATTGAAATTAGGAAGGCAAAACCAGATTATATGAAATAATTGAATTACTTTATATAATTAATTATAATTAATTATGAATTATGTTAAACGCGTCTATATGCCAGGCTATTTAACGTGCGGTGCATTTAGGGAATTTAGTCGGCTGCTCCATTAAACTTGAACTCGAAGAAAAAGGCGGTTCGATCCCAAGAGCGAGTGCAGCTCAGTCGACTGGTAAAATAATTTCTCCGACACCGAGGTACATTTTCTAAATTGCGTGCCCCAAAAGTATACTTGAAGAAGTTTGTGCTATCTGATCTGCACATATATGTATGTAGGTTCGGAAATTCCCCATCTGGCAGTGAGGTGGCTGGGCGGCTATGTGGGTATCCGGTGCCATAATCAGAGTGTAGCAATTGGGCTGGGCCACGCCTACTTATTAACTCATAAAACAAAAAGTGTAGCATACTTTGGCGTGCGTCCCAAGACGACACACACACACATGGCCGAAGCGATGTGTGTGTAATTATATGTACGCGAGCAGCAACAATTTAGGTCATAAATCATATGGAAAAAGTACACAAAGGCATGCAAATATTCCCCAATTCCCCGTAAAGCCGACAACCGCACACATATACACAAGGCCTTGCATGTGTGTGGTTGTTTCATGGGGATCATACGTGTGCATATGCTAAAAGTATGTACAAAGATTGATTTCCCTTTGTTTGCCTTTTAGTGTGTGTGAATGTGTTCTTCGCTTATTCACCTCGATTCCGCAGGTCTACAGAGCCCAAACCCTCGATTCTTCAACCCCCCAATTTACCACAACTCTCAAAAGGCCCAATCCCCACCCCATATCCGCCAACGTGGGCTCCACATCATAGACTACGTACATCAACTACATAAAGCTCCATGGGTGGTAATATTATATGCTGAATGAGTTGCCTGTTGAAATAATATGTTATATTCACTTGGTTTCGATTTTTGCTTGCGCCTTTTGGCTTCCGCCACGTTTTTGCATTCCCTAACAGAGTATTTTCATTCAGTGTCTTTCGAGAAAATCTTATTATTTTGTGTTTCTTTTATTTACTTATATAATTTCTACAAATTATAAAATTGGAGAATCCAAACAAAACTCTATTGTTAATGTAGGAAGTCTAATAAATAGAATAGCTTAAGATTATTAGACAATTTTTGTTAGGCGCAATTTATCGTACTATACAAGTCTTTTCTGTAGTTACAAAAATACAGAGCGTTGACATGACATGTCAAGTATTGCAGCGGTATTAATGTTCTAGAGTATCTAATTAGACTTGCTGTAGTATAAAAGGCTAGCTAAATGTGATATATGAAGGCAGAAAATGGGGCTTTAAGGGTATCGCTCAGCCTTCGAATCGAACTTTCCCTTTACTTGCTGTCGTTTTTTTTTGGTGGTGGCAAGGTGAATGACTCTGTGGGGACTTCGGTTGCAAGTGCGGGGCTGGGGCACGAATCTAGTGTGGATTTCCATGTAATTAAGGACAGCTGTCGGCGGCCCACAATTCCCTGGTGTCATTGGAGCAAGCGATGGCGATGGGGAGCCAAATAGCACTGAGCTAGCAGTGCCAGGTTGATTAGTGTGCAGCATAAATGGAACATGTGTTCCTAGAGAACTGAGCGGAAGAGCTCCCACTTCCACTTGGTCGATTGTCGCCGGCACTGATTAAATGATTTCATTAAGTGATTGCTGCCAAAGCTGACAGCGTCAAATAATGGCAAGCGGAAATAAAAGTTGCTGCTTAAAAAGAAGTGTCATCCAAAACGTAATTGTCAAGTAAAACAATAAAAAGTCAGCTGGGCTTTAATTGTCCTACGCCAGTCCAACTTTGCAGATCGAAAGTTAACTAAGCCAACTCTGGGGCATTTATTTTAAACAAGAAATTACGTAGCTAAAATGTATCTTGAAGATAAGTATTTGATAACTAAGCCTTTAAATGCACTTTAAGGAAAGATTTTGGAAAGTTTTCTTTGTTTCGATCTACAGTCAGCCATAAATCCCTGCCTTTTGAATGCAAACAAGGTTTGAGGAATGTTGAGCATTTGTGGCTGGCAATCCATTAATTGTTTTAGGATATGCAACGACAAGGATATATTTACATGAATACGGCCAGCGGGTAGCAGCTGTTGAGCAGACACAAACCAATTTGCAGTTTGTAATGAACATTTTTTGGTAAATCTGGGGGAATTCGGATATTTATTTGCATTACCACCTGCAACTCACCCACACGTGCCCCTTGGCATAGACAATCCCGCATATTACTCATACGAGGCGTTATACAAAGTCGAGTGAATGCGGGGCATTTACTTGTGTTTGGGGTCATATGTGGTCCCCACAGGACCTCGGTCCCTTCCTTTCGGCTATGGCACGGTAATTGATTATCAAATTCAGCGTTGCATTTTGCCATGGCTCCGGGCCATAAAAGGTTGAGTTGCAGCATCGCAGAATCGCAGCATTGGCCACAACGACCCCTTCTGCCGGCACCTCCTTCTGAATCCCGTTCCTCGATTTCTTTTTCACATTCACTTCCTTTTTTTGCCCTCGTTGGCATAAAAACTTTACTCGTCCTTTTTTTGGCATGCAAAAAATGGGCTCATGGGAGGCGTGGCATAATGTGTGCTTGCGTGTATGTAGCTTGTGGAGTAGCGAACATATTTTTAATGTGCAAAAATCTGTGAAATTTGTGCTATGTCGCTTTGATTGCAGTTTGGTGAACATATTTTACTGTGCGTGTGTGTTTGGTATGTCATGCAGCAAAAGGGAAAGATGTGAATTCACTTTGGGAAAGCTTATGCTCGCCAAATGGGAACAAAGTTTGCAAAACGGTTTGCCGCATTAGCGAAACTATTTAAGGTCGGTTAACAGTGTTTATTTCTTTATGATTTGGGAAGCAAAGATGGTACTTAAGCATATTGTTTTTGTTTTCCTTTGTTTTGACTTGTCGAATATATTTAGTTTTTTTTTGTATTTTTTGCATTTATTTTTTTAATTTTGTCGGAATAGCATCAAGAGTTACCATGAACATTTAATTCAGTTTTTCAAAAACATCTATGTAGCAAGACTATAACAAATTGTATTTATCCTTGATTGATAGTTCAGATAATTTTTGAACATTATAATTTGCTTATATTTAGGTAAAAGTGTTCAAGAGCTAGCAGTTTTAAATTCTAGTTAAATTCAATACCGCGCTCAGGCAGTTTATCGTCATACAATGAAACACTTAATAAATAAAAATAATATACATAAATAGTTCCCATTTAATATTCTGTGTATTTCCCACGTGAAATTTAAGAACATGCTAACTCAATTTACTGGTATTAATATAGTTGCCCACAAGCTTTGATGAAACTACAGTTCTGTCAGCATTTAATAAAGTTTCATTGTCAATTCGATTATTTTGATATCTCGGTAAATTCAATCAATAATTATCCCGGACATTCGTGGATATACATTATTTTGGCCCTAACCCCGATTTCCTAATAATGATTTTTCCGGTTGGATCTTGATGGCGACTCCATAAAGTGATACCTCCCTCCTCCGCTGGCTAAAACAAATATAAACCCATTAAGGCATTTATTATTCTACGAGGTCAAAACAAAAAGTGCATGGAAACCCGTTATTGTTATCAATTCTAATTAATTAAAATGAAATTTGGTTGCGGCACCAAGTTGAACATTTTTGCAATCAATTGAAATTCAATTAAAATACGTTGCCAGCTGCCAATAGCTATTGTAGAAAGCCCACGAATACAAATGCGTCAAGTGTAAGGGTTAAGTGGGTGGAGGTGGTGTGTGTTTGAAAGCCATTAGGCAGAATACCAACGGTTACATGACGCAAAACGAAATCCATTTAGTTCAATTAAATTTATTCATCAATAAAAAATAAAAGCTCTGCAACGGCAATTTTACAACAAAGGGGGCCACATAAACCCGAATTTCGAATTAATTACGTAAAGCGGAAACGGAAATGCGAGCACGCCACTTAGGCGAGCCCCAGCCAAAACATTCCCCCTTTCCCCATGGAAACACGCCTCGGCGGTCCTAAACATAATAAACTTGGTTATGCCGCAAATTATTCAAGCGAAGCGCTCCACTGAATCCGTTTTCCAAGCGAGCATTCGAGTCTTTGGGGCAGCTTTCCCAGCGACCTTGAGCACAACTGTACTACGGGCACAAGGACACGCCCCGCTCTTGGCCATGTGGCCATCAACCGCATGATTGTGTTCATCAATTAGTTATAAATCACACGCCTTTGGTCACGGCTTTCGACTCGGACTTGCGGAGCCAAAGTGGAAGATGCAATCCGCTGAAGCTAAGATTATTCCACAGTTGTATTTGAAGGCACACTGAGCAAAACTATTAAGTTATACTTAAATATATACTTCCCAATGAAAGGACGGCAAACGAAAGGTTATAATATTTCAAGAGCCAGCATTTGAAGCGCTGGAACTATTATTACTATAAATAAACTTTTTCGATTAGTTTCGATACCAAGTAAGCTTCTAAGATTCGGAGTGTATAAAATCTGTATAGTTATGTTTAGCACTGTGTGCCATAGAGTTTAGATGGACCCTAACAAATTGCAATGTTTACAGACAATTGTGTGCCGGCCCATGCGCCGTATGCGTAATTTGTTGAGATGACCTCTGATTATGTTCCTTGAAGAACATCGATATAATTTTTCTTTCCCCATACTTCAAAATGTCAATAGATGATTAACTTGACCGTTGATTCGCATATCCTTGTTTGTAAGTTCATATAATAGGTACACAAAGTGTCTCTAACACGTTTTTACATCCTCTTTGCAGCTTATTTATATAACCCTAGAAAAACTCATCACATGACCATTGTAAGCATGTTGTTTGTGCCCGTGTGTACGTGGTCAGTAAAATAATCACTGCACAATTATTTGTATAACTCATTTAAGTGCTGGCCCAGATGCAGATGACCATGGCTAGGCTGTTGTCGTTGCTGTTTCACTGTCCGCTCCACTGTCAGTTTGTTTGTGTGCACTTTTGTTATGTAATTACCGCTGCGCACGAGCCCTGAGTTGGCACTCTGATTCGGATTTGGATTCGGATTCTGACTCTGATTCTGATGCGAACCGGGCGGGCTTGTACGGCCAACTGTTACAGCTGTTTATGCTGGCGCTAAACAAACAGCCCAAATAGCCGCCCACACATGGCCAAGGACACAAAGGAACAATGTGGCAGCAGCACAGGAAAGTTCGTTTTCCGATGGAAAATAATATTTTACCTAAAAACAGAGAACATATAAGGTTGCCTAGTTTTAATGAGGTAGGAGTTCGATTCAACAAAGCAGCAACTTTTATATGATGGCAAATATAGCAACATTGTATCAAAGTCTGAAATTATTTATATATTTGTGATATAGAAAATCTTTTTTTTAATGGAAAAAAATATCTAGCAAGCCTTTTCTCTGTGTGCATCCAGTAGGATCTGTTGTTGCCCCTGCTGGATTTCCTTTAATTTGCCCACTACACATGCGAAAATGTCAACAGGCAAGTGCGCAAATGCATTTCAGCCGAGGGGTAGAGAAGTGGGTTTTCTGCCACTTCCTGCTGGACTGTTTTCCGTTTGTTACGGAGAGTGTGTGCCTCGTGCTGATTTTTCACGGATAAGCCGGGAAAAGTGCGAAAAGTCGGGCTATCTGGATGAGCTCTCTCAGAGGCTCATAAGATGATTCTTTCGATTTGCATGATGGCCCACTTAGAAAACAATTTTGCCACAAAACTAATCGCAAATCCAATTACTCGTACCAATCAACTGCAATCCCAAACCAACTGGAACTATTTTCAACTTGTTTTGACTCGGTTACTGTCGAAATTTATAGTTTTGAACTTGGCCAGGACGACCAGCGAAGAGGAGGGAGACGGTCTGAGTTGCCCATAATGTTGTCGTTAATTTTTACGATATTTGCCAAGTTTAATGCATTTTGCCGATGTTTGCGCACAAGTTTAATGATGGCAAGCGCACGGATGGCCCATCTCTCTGACTTTCTGCATATTTCTTCGTTTTCCTCCCGGGAAAGGACCGCAAATGTAAACTTGCTGACGGCGCAAAGGCAAGGGGGCAAAGGGTGGGGTGTGGTCTGGTGGAGTCGGATGGCAAATGCTTATCATGAAATGTTTCCAAAGCACTTTACAGCAAACCAAAGGGGGACGTGAGGCCGACTAGACAACGCTAAAGGTTAATGGCATAAAGTTTATCTGCAATTACGATATGGGTTGGCAATCAGCCACGCCCCGAGTCTGCAGAAATCCACTCCACCGCTTCCCCTCTGGTAAATATTTATGGCTCAATTTTAAAATGCACTTTAATGCATTGACGACGAAGCTTGAGGACAACGATAATGGCATCGAAATGGAGACATTTGCTTTATGTGCAGAGAGCTCCCACCACTTTCATTAAGACGAAGATATATTCGTGCGCAATCTGATCTGGAGCATCAAAAATGAATTTTAATTCGATTCAATTTAATATTTCTCCCCAAAAAAGAGAGCGACAAAGTTGTCACAACAAACAGTCGGGCCCGCAAATAGAAACTGAAATGAAAATTTCTATTTGTCTCCCAGGGAAATCCAATTAATCAAAAATGCGAATTAGATGGGGACGGGTCGAAAGGATGTGGGCACAGCGGACGACATCATATTGCATCAGGACAAACGATAATTTATCATTTTCAGGACCAGGAAATACAATTGCCCGCGGTGGGCAGGGGATTCCAGTTTCAAGGGTTTTCAGATTGTGAAATTGGAAGCGTAAATGAAAATGTGCAAAAAGCTTTGCCAGCAGGTGGAAGTGTAGGACCAGGACATGTCCTCAGCCAGAGCCTGGGCCCAAAGCATGGGCAAAGCCGAAAATTCTCGTTACATGCAAACTGGCTCAGCCTCGGGGCTTGTCACTTGAGCTGAGGCTGACACAAACATGTCTGCATAGGATAGTTGACTAAGGAAAACGAACGGACACTCTTTTAGCCAAAAAGTAGGGTGGGTTGGACTGCTGCTGGTCCGCCGCTGGTGTTTGTCATGCAAACGATTATAAAATCATAATTTATCACATTAAGTCACTCTCCTCGTCGCTGGCAACAGTCCGAGGAGACGTTCTAGGCTGTGACCCAGACTGAACTCGGCCTGAACTTAGAGTTTATGCCTGAAATAATGACGTCTCTTGATATATGACAAGGTAACCGAAGCTTATGCCCTGACATTGTCAAATATATATAATTTAATCTGAGAACCTTACTGCGCTCACTAATCTTTATATGATTGATAATGTGTATTTAATTAAATAATATTCACAGAAATCAATTGTTTTCAAAATCACTGGTAAAGCTTTCAATAAGCATACAACTGTAATGATTTAATGTGAATTTGACAAAACGTAAGGATTTCTTAGGTTCTTCGTGTCCTTTTACGAAACTATGTAAAATTGAAGCAAAATTGTTTAACTCTAGAATTTGAAATCCCGTAAAATCCCAATGCGCACTCGCTGGACGGCGTCACATACTATATGACAAACTTTAACGAAAGAACAACTTTAGCATGACATGGAATACAAATATATGTACTAAATATGTTCCATTGCACACAGCCCACATCGGAGGAGTGGTCCTTGAACTCGTATTCCTATTCGTATTCACTGCAAAACAATGGCGAAGCGAAACTATTTCACATTGTTGGAGAAGCGGAGGAAATGCAAACGTCGCACTTAAAACTCTCGAATATCCTTGGGGAACCCTTCAATGACATTAAGTAAAAGTAATTTTCTAACTGCACCACTTTCTTTTTAGCCCATCCTCTGTTTTTCCCATTCTCTGTCTATCTTTCGCTCTGCCTTCTTGACCCAAATGCAACTTTCACTTTCGGGTTCGTGTGACATTAAATTTTACGTGAATTGCTTCATCTTTACAAGTATTTTTTGCACCTTGGGCCGGCTACGCGTTTGTCTGTGTTTTCTCAGCTGGAAAACTGAAAATGTTGCCCGCTGGCGGTTGGATAAGTTTTCTGAAAGGGGTAACCGAATTACGTGGGTCGCTTCAATGCCAGTGTTGAGAACCGCTACAAAACAGCTTAATGATGATGGAAAAGGGGGAAGATGTTAACATGAACGGTTACTAAAGAAACATTGAAATGATAATAAAGTTGCATTAACTCGATTTATTCAGTATTGGTAGGAACACAATTACCATTTAAACACAGTGTTGATAAGCGTTATATATTGTTGATAGTCGCAAGAGAACAAAAGCAAGTGTTATATAAATTTATATGTCTATAAAGTCGATAAAGCAGGAATTTCGCATAGAAAAACGGATCCTACAAAAAAGACTCTTTACTCCGACTATTTTAAAAAACTATTTTTTGGCTTTAAATACAGAAGAAAAGTCGCATAGCAAGCAATCGCTAGTGGAAGGGGTGTGAGCGTAACAGTTGAGTAAGCCTGTCAACATGTCAGTCGTGTCCAAAAGCAATTTGTCAACCAGTTGTGATTGGCAGCTAAAGCGAGGCAGAGGACTTACACACACATAGACACAGATACAGATACAGAGATACCCACAAATACACGCAAGCACGTAGGAGTAGAAACCGGAAATTCGCAGCATAAACAAAATGGTGACACATGAGCCGAAATGCCCAACAGGCTTGTCAGGAGCTAAGACAATCTCCTGCCCATGCCATCGACTTATAAATTTGATTGCTGTCGCCCTGATGCTGAAGTTAGCGCAACCGAAGCGCACAGTTAATATTCAATAATGCACAAATAGATTCCAGGCAATTGTTATTACCTTTCTGCCTCCTTCCTGTCCGAAAATTAAAGTTATTATGTAAGCCACTTTGAATCAATATCTTGGGTAATTGGCTGAATTGTTGGACTCTATTGTGAGGTAATGTTGTTGATTCTACTTATTAAATTTGATTATGTGAAATGCGCTTACGTAATTTAATATGTCTATAAGCGATTTTGAATTATGTTATATCATGCGGATCTAAATTACATTCAATAGGACATGCAATAAGGCTGACCGAGAGATAACAAGATTTGCATTTTTGTACTTAATAAAAAGTAATACCAACTCATCAGCAATGCTTGAAGGACCCAAATATGCTGCTAAAACCAAAAACTATGGAAATGAAAAACTTTATAGCGGTGAAAAAAAAATGATATAAACGTGCTATACTAGTTAATATTAAGGTTTATTTATAGAGTGGCTAAGAAGATAACGGTATATTTTAACGTCATCCAATTTATTCAAGATGGGATGGAAAGCAGCTGATGTATATAAACTATTTTCTAAACAATCTGCTTTTATGGCTACCGATAAAAATGAAAAAAAAATTCATTCTTTCACCCATTGAGTCTTGAAACTGTCACCTGTTTTTGTCAATCTTAATGGACTTCCGAGGACGCACTGGCAGTAGAAAAAAGAAAGGCGCTCTTGAGGTGCAAAGCATGGACATAAAAGTGTTTGGGGTCAACGGAAAGTATCGAATGAATAATTAGAAAGTGGGGGGTTGTGATACTGAAACTGAGATTGCACGACGTGGCCATAGAGGAAATTGAAAATCTTTAGAGTGGAACACATTTCAAAAATTAATTTAAACTTTTCCCACATTTACTCATTAGCAGAAAGTTTTCGACCAAATATTTTAGAAGAGCGCAAACTTGTAGATCAACAAGTTTGCCCAAGAGCGAGAGGGACATCACTAGGAGTGGGAGCGAGAGGGGTGATAGCAACTAATTTGCCTGTGATTTGTGTGGGAGGCAGCTCCTTGCACACTTTGGGCCAAGATTTATTCGAGTTGGACAAAGTAACATAATTTGCAAATAACGGCAGCGCGAACGCAAAACGCCATGGCGGCCGCCATTGTGCAATTGCAAAGTGGCAAAAGGGCGAAATGGTAAAATGGCGGCCAAGTTAGGCTCGAAAAAAGTTGCAAATGCAAAAGAGAAATGATTTAAAAACTTGGCTAGCTAGGTGGAAGTTCGAGTGTTTGGGACCCCTGAAGTCAACAATGACCCCTCCAGCCACTTTTGGCGGAAGTTCGTCGTAAATAACTTTTTTCTCCTATTTTTCTAACTTGAAGCGGGAGAGCAACAATGGCGCTCAGTTGCATTAGTTGCATAAACCAAGACCAGGCTCAGACTTCGCAAAAGTGATGGCCAAAACCCTCCCTTCCCTTTCTCTTTTTTACCAGCTTTCTACACACTTTTCTTTATTTTTCGACTGCAGTGAGACCATAAATCATGCACGCGCTGCCTTTTGGTGCTAGTCTGCACTTGAGTGCGTGTGTGTGATGGAGTAAATTTTAAGCCGATTTCCGCTACATGGCCGAAAGCCATATATATGGTCGTGAGTGTGTGTGTGTCGCATGTTGGCCATCAACGCCATTGCGGTCATAAAGTTCACAATAACAAGGCAAACAAATGAACAGATATCGTGATTCCGTTGTCAAAGTTTATGGGGTCGAAGTTTATAGTTAAGGAAGGCAGGAAAATATCCAAGGGTTCAGTTTCAACAAAATATTAACGAAGGGCGTGAAAAACACAGAAAGAGAAACAAGTAGGACTCTTTCTACTAGTCCTTAAAAATGTACCAAACGCAAATTGAATTTTTGCGCATTAGGTTTTTAGGTTCTGATAAAACATGATAAGAAATTAATTTTAAAGTAATAGGCATTTCATCTAAATTAGTTTAGGCGGAACACAAATTTATTTTCCATGCTACAGAATTTTTGATTTCCGTTTGATTCCAACCCTCTTCGCAGTCAGGAAAATCAAATAAATATCAGACATACGACGCGTGGCCATCAGACATGCCAAGAACCATATAATTTTGTCATTTCTACGCCCAATAAACAAGTCTCAGAAGAGGGTCAGGAAAGTGAAGGACTGGTTTTATCATACATCGCACAAGCCCACATCCTCCGAATTGGTCTTGCGATGCAGAAGAACAACAAAAAATTTTAATAGAGCACTTAATGCATAATATATGAGCGTTAAAAGTTGCCAAGCCCGGCGCAGGCGAAAACCACATCGTTCGGCGAAAAAATGCCATAAAGCAACATAAAACCGCAAGCAAGTTGCGTGCATCATGGCTTAAATGGAGGGCCCAATAGGATGTCGCCTGCAGAAGAGCGCAGAGCGCAGAGGGCGACACAGCTCCAATTTAATTGCGTTCCGAATAGTGTAAATTGAATTTTTAACACCAGGGCACTCCTTCTTTTTGGCGCAGACATGCATAGTTACACGCATGTGAACACGGTGCTTCCCGGACTCCCAACTTCCGACTCAGGGACTCTGGAGTCCTGCCGAAGGCGGGGCTAAGCGGAAATTAAGTTGTTTCACACGCAGCCAGTCAAAAAGCCACAAGGAGCCACTGCGTCAGCACCACCCCGAGAATCTGAATCAGTGCCACAACCATTTCCATGGCCCACCGACTGACTACTGAACCGGGTACAGCGTCTGGATGGGATTCCGCTCGCCATCTTGTTATGTGGCTTGTCGTCCGCCATGTTTTATGCCCGCGAGCCGGCAAACAATTCACTATCTTGGACCCCAGCACGTTCCGCGCCAGCATGTGACGGTCATGTCCGAGTGCGAATAAAAATTGGAGGAAGTCTTGTGGTCCACAAGGTGACAAATAGTATACTCTGCTCTGAATCTTTGGCAAATTGCTGTCCCTTTTTGTAGTTACTTTGCTAAAGATTGTGGTTATTTAATTAGGAAAAACAGGTTTAGGATGTGGAGGAGTTTATTCAATATGGTATACATATGTACATCTAAAATACCTAGATAGGCCCTAACAATCCTGACAGTAACATTATAATACCCTCTAAAAGAGTATTTAAAAACGAAATCGTTGAAAAAAGGGTTCGCAGTTCTCTCGCCTGACTGGCCGTTTCTCCATTCTCTGGCGGCCAGCTCCGCTTGCTTTATGCAGACAAATGGGCTTTTAAATTGCTTGCGTGTAGCCAGCTGTCTGTCTCGAATGTCTTGGCTGTCTGGCCTGTCCCACATTCATCCCACACCCCCCCATACCACACTCAATCCCCCCGCCATTCTGCGGCCCTAACGCATTTACATGATGATTTGATATATGAATCGCTGCCGCACAATCAATCAGCGCCTTGAATGCCGAAGAGCCAAATGCCGAGCTAAGCTCACATCGATCGCACTGTAATTGTCTTTGACAATTTGGTAGGCATTGAGGGGTTAAAGATGCTCGCATGAGGTGTCAAAGGACCCACAAATTAGACCACGGATTCAAAGTTAAGCAGAGTAAGGACTGCAACCAGAGTGCTTTAAATGCTTAAAGGGGAACTGTAAAGTAAACAACTTTTATTCAAAAAATATCAAACTCTTGAAAGTCTCCAAACTATCATTTTTGTTAAAGTTTTTTGCTAGTAATTGGGAACTGATATCCTTTTTATGCGATGTACACCACCAAATCTTTTAAGCACTCAAATAATTGCTACTTATTTTGAGACCCCATCAAAATGATAACCCGCAAACCGATTTCCAGCACATTAGAATGGCGTTATATAAATGCCGTAAACACATAATTATTCCAATTGTATCGCAAATCAGAGCACGGACAGCGGATATTGCTACACACGCCCACACTCACCCACCTAGTGGGATGTGGGGAAAATTGCCGTCATCAAATTGGTTGTCAGCGGAACCGCAAAATGTTGCAGGATTCGCGGGCGGATAGGAAGGAAACCTAATGCTTCCGATGGAGCGGCCCAGGGCTAAATTCGCAATCCGTTGGAGGACACGCAACTCGCTTGATTAATTGCGCCCGGTAATGTGAGGCATGAAAAGCGGGTGGGCGCCGGCCTGGGAGACACACCAGGATTCCCATGGCCTTGGCCGGCCGAATAACTAATTCCAGTTGGCTGCATTTGCCACTGGCTCGACTGGAAATCATTTGATCTGCTAAAAATTTTTATTTAATTTTTTTTTTTTGTCTGGGGGTAATTTAATTTGAGGACCTTGTCCAAGCAAACGTGAAATGCCTGGGGCAATTGGGCGTGCCAACAAGTTAAGGCGTATTAATCGTCTTTCGAAGGCCAAAGGACAGACACTCATACCCAAAGTTAGAGCAACCGAAAAGAACAAAATTGAATGCTCTGAAAAATGCCGGAAAACGAAAGCAATTTTCCTGTACATCATCCACGAGCACTTGTGCCTCCCCTTGACTTTTCACATATATTCGTTCGCAGCCAGACTTTTATTGCAGTTGCTGTTGTTGTTAATGGTCAGTTATATGGCATTGTTATACTCAGCAATTGCTTCATGCTCAGCGGTTGTAGAAATAAAATAAAGGGCTTCCCACCCACAGAGGCCAAAGAAAAACAAAAACCAATAAAACAAAATGGGAATGTGGGATGGGCAATGGGCAGTGGGAAAAACGCCGATGTAACCAGTCAAGCCCTTTGTGCCGCTATTAAATAAGGATTTAACCTATTATGTTAATCCCTAAAAAGAGAGCAAAAGGAGGTGTTGATATATGTTGATCAGATGTTTTACTTAAATTGTGAATTGGTAGTGGACTTAAAAAATAACAGCTTGGTATTGGAATAAAATTAATAAAATCAGTTTACGAAATGGATTTTTCCAATGTTTCTGTCGTCTATAGCTTCGAATAACTTTCTATTTGTTTCAAACATACACATAAAATCCTTTGTGCTGCAGACCTCATTGTTTCATTCAATTCTTTACTGTAATGTGCATGTATGGTTTATGCCTTTGTTATGAGCATTTTTGTGCCTTTTGTCTACGTCATTGATGCCTTCTACAGTTTCATTCCCATTTGCAAACAATGAGCCACTCAAAGTTTTCGCTACACAAAATAGAATACCAAACTTCTGATATATCATTTGTTTTTAGCTTGAACACGGCATATTTTGGTTCAAATATCAAGGGATTTCCATAGGGAAGCCCTTTAAAAACGCGTTCAAGTGACCAATTTATTATTTGGGGCTGTGACAAAAGCTCAACATTTTATGACAGTCATGACTTGCTGGAAAAATTAAATAAAAATGTAAATAATTTAAACAGAAACGAAGTTAAACCAATTCCGAACCCACCGGATACCACCATCATCTAGCATTATGCAGATATCGCGATATATACCCATATGCAAATGTATTTATGCATTTTTAATATTGTTTTTACAAACCAACTTTTGCATTGCCCTGAGAGCAAATTTGTCTACCCAATTGGCCAAGCAGAATTGTGAAAAAATGTGAGTATGGGGGAGAACTTTTTTGTTATTTGCTTTGTAACGCATTTTCCAGTTGAACAAGGCAATCAATAGAAATGCATGGCCAGGCAAAGTTATTATAAAGAATAACATCAGAAATATGGCTGCGGGGCTGGGAAGAGGAGAGCAGGCTGAAAAGCATATTACAAAAGCCAAAAAGTCTCCGGCCCTTTTGGCCGACATATTAAAAACGCTTTTTGAAATTTCCACTTGACCAAACCAATTAAAATCATAAATTTTCAGCGCCTGTGGTGAAATTTCATTCAAATATAACAAGTCTTTTTGTACTGCTCTCCTTTTTTACGATATTGCAATATATGCAGATAAATTCTGAGCGGCTTCCAATGGGCGGAAAAAAAGAAGCCATGGATATATGTATATGGGTTTCATATTTTTCCGTTCTGTTGGTTGTGCGAGCTAGTGCGAGCCTGTGGGTGTACAACAGGCATTTTAAAATTTCACACCAGAACGCGAAAAAATGAACGCGAAAAGTCTCAGGCAAATTTCACTTCTCAACCTTTACATTAATACTCATAGTAGTTCAGTATGCACTACGCAAGTGGATATATGCAATTTTGTTCGCTAAACTTCGCAATTAAAAGGAAAAGTACCAAGCTTACAAACGAACTAAGTCCACATACTGAAGGGTCTATAAATCAGACAGCAAAACACAATGTTAACATTTAACCATTCTCCGACACATACATATATAAATTATATATATATATCTATTTATCTCATATCTATATCTATATATATATATATCTATATTTATATATATCTCAACAATATTCATCGCAATCGACCTATAATTAAAAAAGTATTGACTTTGATTGTTTTTTTTTGAATATACTTCCAAAAACAATAGAGAAAATTCTCTTATAAGAGATTCGCAACCGAAATGTGACCTTAAATCATTAAAAAATGCCTATTTACATATGCAGCAATTACAGCTTTATGTGTAGCATACATGTGTAAATATATATACAACTTCCCTTTCGGGCAGTTTGGTCAATACAAATTGTAATAATTGTTTGAAAATTGTAGCTCTTAAAAATACATTCCCTTTCCCACTTTTTTGCTCTCCGGGGAGAAATAAAGGGCTGCGTTCGTGTTTGCAACTTCCGGTTCGACCACTCACACAAACGCACATACGTTTATGTAGTATTGGTCGCCATATTGTTTTCGACATGTGCATGTTTTTGATGTCGAGTGGCCGTCTACTTGAAAACAATTTTCTCTGCGAGTGTGTGGGTATGTGTATGTACGCTGGTGAGTTTGGGACATTTTCCGAGTCTGCCAACGCAATTCTGTTGTCCCTTTGATATTTCTATTGAGCCCGTTTCGGTTTGAGCCTTAGTTTTAGCTTTAGCTTTTGCTTCTGCCGATGCTGCTGCTGCTGTTATTGTTGTTTTCGACCCAATTGCGACCATGGCATCCATTTTGTTGACGTCGTTATCAATTAAGCGACACGTTGCGTAGTAGCCAGGCCACAGTTGGCGTCAATTGACTGAACGAAATGGCCAAAATGGGCAAAGAACTATGGGCGGGGGGAGTGGCCCAGAAGCTGTTGAATTGTACAGGGTCAATTGGACCGTCGAAGGCGCATAAAAACAAGTTCCAGTTAACATGGACAGGCCACTTTCATCTCCCCCATATAGCGTTATTGTCCTGTAAATAGCTGTTGGCTGTGTCTGAGCGAAATATTACCCGTTACCGGCGTTGATTCCACTCGAAATAATTAAAGTAAACTTCCAATAAGGGAGTAAATAATAAGCATAACATAGCACGCTATTTATGGCCCGCATAGCGAAACCCAGTTTCTTTTGAGGGGAATGGTGTTGGTCTCATCATTGATTTAATAATAAATAAGTTCTCAGCGGCGTTTAAATTTCTTGTAAAATGAAATCTATTGTCTTGTATTAGCACTTGTCTTCATTTAAAGATTAAGTTATTCTGTTTGGTTACATTATTTTCGATTAATGAAGTGCAGAAGTTGGAAGTGGCCGACCTATAGAAACGTACAGAGGGGCTCGCCAGTTAGTTAGAAGTGTGTTACCAAACATACGCACAATTATGCATGTCAAATTAAGTGCAAATCCGCCCAAGTAATAAAACCTACTGGGGTGACAGAAGACCAGGGAGGAGTGTTGAGGGCGGGTCATAAATCTTAACGTTGCTAGTCTGGAGAATCAGCGAGCGGTAACTAATGATGTTCATAATCGGAGTGGCATGTAAAAGGATAATGGCGAATGGCTGATTAACAAGGAAGGCAAGCCACAACTTCATTTAAGCTCTCTCGGCACACTTGTGTGCTCTGTGTGTGTGCTTTTGTGCGCTTATGCTTGTGTGAGTGAGCCGGAAGTGTCAGTAGTGGACGCCATTAATTTAGCGGAAATAAACAAACAAAATCAACGGGGAAACAGTAAACCGCAAGAGGAGCCGGGGGAAGCGGGTGAAGTGGCGACTGAGAAGCAGGCTGAAATCTCAGTACTTGGCATGGCTTGTGTTTGAACAGGATATGCTCGTGCTCCGCTTATAATTGGAGCATAAAGTGAAGCTGTAAGAGATGTGCAAGACCGTAAAAAAGGCCAGGAAGTGGCAACAGAAACCAAAACTCAAACCGAATCAGAAAAGGCCAGCTGAGAGGGAAGAACAGCGCCAGCAAAGATACATTTACAGCATGGCCTCGTTACACACACTCAGCAAAAGAATTCTAGAGTCTCCCCCTATAAATAAAATCCCCAAGCGACTCTATTTCTTTTATTTTTGGATCCTGCTACACGGCAGAGTTAATTTATGACCTACAGCCATACACATACAGAAGCACAGATTGTTCCTCCACTTAAGTGTTATAGCCGAATAGACTTTCCAATGCCATCCTGTGCCGAGTCATGAATTTTAAGTAACTCTGTCTGCCTGCCTGCCTTTGTTTCTGGGCCTTTCCGTTTGCATTCTTTTCACAATTAATGTAAAATTTAATTTGGCTGGGCTTGAGCACACGTTGCGTGTGAAAAGGGAATAGATAGGGCCGAAATAAAAAGGATTCTCATATAAATATTTTACTTGTCTGGAATGCGAAAACAATTAAAAGCGGTTAGGAATTTAAAGCAAGGCTATGCCTAAAGGAAAAACTTATTTAAATGCTTACCACTATAACCACGATAACTTAAGAAATAACTACGAAAAAAACAAGACATCAAGGATATGCTTTAAGCCATAAATACTTAAATAATATGATTCAATATAAAGAATTGTAACTAAAGACATTGTTAAACTTACTCGTCCATTGTTATCATATTCATTTATTTTAATAGTAAGCTTAGCAAAGCTCTTGAAATTTGAATTCTAGCTTGTGTTATGCCAGCCTTATGTCTTTTTTCTTGCCTATGGAAAATAGCGTCCAATTAAATTTATTTCTGCCAAGTTATTGCTACCCTATTTATTAAATATTTGTTTTGATTCAATTATTTCATTACGGAATGCAAACACTATTAACTATGTCCCGGCATTTATATTACATATTAACTGTGACCAAAGCAGCAACAACTACATACGAGTATGTACGTACACAGTAATGTTGTGGAGTCCGTTGAAAACCTGGTCCATACAGACACACTTATAGTAAATTGAATGGGCAATTGTGGTTTTCTATTAAAAATGAGTGGGCTTCTCACACAAACTGCAGTGAGTATGGAAACCACACAGGCACATCGACAAATTCCGTTTCTGCGTAAGTGTTAGCCAGCAATTTTATGGCTTTGGCTATTATTTTACCATTTTTTTTGTGTGAGTGGGTCTGTGTGTTTGTCTGTGTCTATAAATATTTATTACAGTTTTGTTGGGAGCTACAGGATTGAATAGGAAACGCTGCAGCAAAGCAGTTAGTTAGTATACATATGTAGACAGACATATACTTGCAATGACAGCAAAGTTTGCCGGGACCTTACTCACCCGATTTGGCCCAGACTACCCAATCAATTAGGCACACATAACTCAGAGTACACCAAACCCACATCAGCGCACCAAATTGCTGATTCAATTGTGGATGCGGGTCAACAAATTTTTTTGGGGTAACGAACGGTCAGACCGAAGATTTCCATTTAGACTCGTGCCACAAAACTTTGTACAAGTACATAAATTAGAACGCAACGCGAGCTGGGGAAAATCACTTTTAATTATTTGCAAATAAAAGGCGTCCGAACTCTTGCAATTAAGAACCAAAAAGTACCCACCGAAAAATGAGCAAATCATAATGAATAAATGTCGCTCCGGAAGTGAGCGGAAGTCTGGCCAAGAGTTGCCCTCCTCCGTTCGCCATTACATTTCCGCTCAAGTAACGGGATTTATCAGGAAGGGTTGTCGCCGGGCTTATTCCTAATGGGAAACGCTGCGTGGCATAATAAACCGTTCGCCTCTTTTCCCTGCTTTTGTTGTTGCCATGAAAGCGTGTTGACTTTGTTAATAAGTTTAGTAATAAGTTGCCGGCCAGGCCAAGGGACTGTCCAAGGATAAAACAAACCGCAAGGGCATAAATAACCCAAGAATGCGGCTAAAAAAGTGCGGTGCAAATGGAAGAAAAGAAGTACATTTGTTTGTGGTCCTTAAATGTCCTTGGTGTTCTGAGTTTTAAGAACGATCTAAGATCTGAACCCTAAGAACACGGCTTAAAGGATTAATCAAAACTTTTTAGAATACTTACTATCATTTTACCTATTTTGCAACTGCGAACCTCTTCTGATAAATGCCCCTTTTTCGAGAAGTAAAAAGAGAAAGTATCATTTAACTCTCACCAAACCGCAATACCGCCATCCAAAGCCAAAGTTCCAGACTGTGCAAAAACTAAAGAAGAATGAGGAGAGCGCCAAAAAAAGATGATTAATTTACGCGTCCATTGGTCTATTCGGTGTCCTTCCTAGGGACTTTCGCCCTCAATGGGAATGGGGCCCATTGTTTGCCCAGATTTACAAAAGCAGCCGAAACTTAATTTGATTAACTTGAGTAGGTTTTTTTGTCGTCTTTGTCTTTCCGGCTTCGGTTCATCAGCAGATGAGATGCGAGCGGGAAAAGTGGATAGAAGAGGATTGGATTTGTGTGATGGTGGGAAAAACGGGCGGCCGAAGAACAAAGGATGGGATGAAGGCAACGTTGACGTTGATAATGATGTGGCCTGCCATCATCAGCGCTCGTCCGCTGGCCATAAAAAGTTACAGACTTTTAAGTGTCCTGCGTTGGCGTTTTATTTTAGTTTATTGGTTGGCAATGGCAAATGAAAATGCCAGCTGAGAGGAGAGGTGGATCGTGTTTACGGTCGGGGCGTTCTAAATAGATGGGTGCTCGTAAATCGGTATTAGTATACCTAAATGATGACCACGGCAGTGCACAGATACTGAATACGAAACGCGGACCGAAGGGAAATTGAATGTCAATTTTATTCGAACTTAATTAAATGGCGAAACTTATTTAGAAAGAAAAATGGCTTGAAAAACAAAGTTCGCAACAGCTGCTACCCTAGCTTGTAGCAGTATGCTCACACGAGCACAAAAGAGGCGCCACATTGAAGATTTTAGACTTTATACTTCAAGCTGAAATTTGAAAGTACAATATGAAATGTTCGCTTAAATTAATTTTATTAATAATCATATTATATTGATGTTGTTTAGGAAAGGCGCATGTTTATTAGAACTTAGTTCTGAATTTTAGTTCATGTCCTATCTAAAATTATATTTGAATCAGTACCCTATCAGTGTTTCTCATAGTGCTCTTATTGTTCATATTTTATTCCAACAATATTGAACTTTTCATAACTTAATTAAACAACAACGAGACTGGAATTGCCTTCATATATGCATTAGTTTGAGTTGCTGTAACCCGGGCTAAAACTTTGCCGAGTCTGTGTAGTCTAATGTCTTTGCATTGGCAATTTGGCTAAGGGCGTTTTGCTGTTTTGTTGGTGCTTTTCAGCTGATGCGATCCTTTCTGTTTCCCTGGTGCGACGCTGTTCCCGGTAATGTTTGCTTTCATTAAAATTATTGTTGCTATTGTTGTTCGCCCCGCAACAACAACAAACATTGACGCAACTACACTTCAATGCATTTTGTGCAACAGCTACAACAGCACCGCCAGCAACCCCAAGAACAATAGCAACAACTCCGAAAAGCCCCCAAAGGTATAATTTCAATTTCAACACTTTACAAACACGCCACAGTTGCGTCATTAACTGGGAAGTTTGCATGCGCGTCTCGTCCGCAGTTTTCCGTCGGTACACTGAAATAATTAATTGCATGCAAAGGGTATTTAGTTGAAATATTCTGAAGCCAGCTAAATAAGCACTTATTAAGTGGTTTCGAAGATAACCATATTACTTTTTTTTTATTACTGCAGACCAGATATTAAGAACTACAAATTTAAATTGAACATCGCAAAAGATTACAGATTGAATTATTGCCAGTTTTAGAGAAATTAAAAGTGGTTTGCAAAGAGGTTTGTACATTGAGTTAATGTGTAAACTATTACATTACGTCGTGTTTAATTTTAAGACTTATCAAAATAACTTCAAAGGTGATACTAATCAAAGATTTTGAATAGCCAACCAATTTATTGTTTTTAATAAGTTCAAACAATTTTTGTTGTGCTTCTGAGTATTTAAGTCCGTATCGCTGCGTGGCACTAAGTGCGCTGACCGAAAGCAGCAACGGCGACAGCAACAACGGCGGAGATGAGTTCAACGCGGCGTCAGGTGCATCAGCACGATGGTCGCAACTGCAGCAGCAGCAGCAGCGAGAACAACAAGCTAAAAAAAAAACACTTTTCCAGTAGTTTCTGTTGTTTCATAAAACTTTATTGTTGCATGTTTGTTGCTTTGTGCCGCCGCTATCGTTGTTGCTGTTGCTGTCGTCCTGTTGTCGCGGCTGCTGCATTGCTTCAAGCCATACATAAAATCATTTGTGCCACCCCGCCCTCGAGCATTGACTAATGCTGACACTCCGCCAACACGAACCCCGCAGCAACGGCAGCAACAGCAACAGCAGCTATAGCAACTGCAACACAGCAGCAGAACATTACAACAGTTGTGGCCCATTAGGTTGACGCTTTTCCGTTGCATTTGCTGTGACATTCGTCCCAATGCCATCGAGATGCTATCCCGACTGTCTGTCGGGGGCGTTGATAGCCATCTAACTGGGCGAGCAGCCACCAAGCAAAGTGGAAAAAGGCCACAGTTCCGCTTAGTTATACACGCCAACCTTCAAGGTGAGCGGGGGTGAGATTGCAGATGGCTGGCGGAGAAGTGGGGATGGGCGAAAGCCCTTGGTGTGCACTAAATCGATTTCCAAGAGAGGTGGACCAGGAACGAGGGAGAAAATTTATTTCAGTCCTGATGGAATAATCTAATTTTTAATACTACTGCATAGCCATTCGTCATTTGCTTATTCCTTTAGACCATCTTGTATTATATCATTTTGACCTACATAATATTAAAGTAAATATAGCCAAGTAAACCTTATTTTAAATAGGCATGGCCAGATCAACTTTAGTAGATTTAACGTTTGTTAGATACTTTTAAAAATCAAGTGTGCCGTTTTGTGTTACGAACAACGGGTATGAAAATGTTAGTGCTTTAAGAAGATTTTGTAGATGCCTTTTATTTTTGCCCATACTTGGATTTGTTGGATAAATAGGGAGTTCTGGTCCTCACCATCAGTCTGAACTAAGCAAAAGAAGCGAAGACAATTCTATGACCTGCCTTATTCTGTTTTTCCCTTTCCTTTGCTTGGGCAACTTTAAATTTTACAAAATGCAGTTTCCCTTAACTGTCGACAGTGCTATTGTTTTATCCGCTGTTGTGCCAACATAACTTTTATCTACTTCCACCATTTCCCATCGACTAAATGCTGCCGGATGCACAAGCTGCAAAAACAACGCCAAACAGGATTGCACATTTCTTTTATGCAGTAATTATTTGCGGCACTTTATTGAATTCGAGCGGCAGCAGCAACCGAAAACAGCCCGCACAACAAGTACCGCCCACTTCCGCCCACCGCTGGCAGGTGTTGGCTTTCCATTCCCTGCCCCTGCCGCCAACCGTATCCTTCGCTTGGCATTTTCCCCGAGCGCTTTTTCCGCTTCGATTTTCCCTCTTGTTATTCTTTCCCACACATCACATGCTCGCTTTGGCTTCTCGCTGCCTCATCGTGATGTTTGCCTTGCTTTGCCCTTCCAAAAAGTGCATCAGAACGCTGCATACTTTAAGGCGAAAGTCAACCGCAAAGTGAATTCCGCCATCGACAAGCGCCATCTTGAAAGAGCGCGATTCTTGGCTACTTTTCAGTTGGATTTCTAGAAATTAGGTATTTGCTGAAAAATAAAAAAACAGGAAAACTACGCGAATAGATTTTACAACTCTGGCTTAGTTGGGAGGTATATTAAAATAAAACAAGAGAGAACGCTATAGTCGAGTTCCCCGACTATCTGATACTCGTTACATAGCTAGTGGAAGGGAGGAGAGTCTTAAACACAGTTTTTGGCGGTTTGTAGGCGTTATAGTGGGCGTGGAAGAAAGTTTTTTGGCAAATCGATAGAAATTTACAAGACCAATACGAAAATGAAAAAATATCAAAAAATTTTGCAAAAGTGTGGGCGTAGCAGCTTTGGGCGATCTGTGGGCGTTAGAGTGGGCGTGGCTAAAAGTTTTTTGGTAAATCGATAGAAAATTACTAGACTAATACAAAAATGAAAACATATCAAAACATTTTTCAAAAGTGTGGGCGTGGCAGTTTGGGGCGGTTTGTGGGCGTTAGAGTGGCCGTGGCAACATGAGTCGACAAAATTGCACTGCGTCTATGTCTCTGGAGTCTGTATGCTTAATCTCAACTTTCTAGCTTTTGTAGTTCCTGAGATCACAGCGTTCATACGGACGGATAGACAGACGGACAGACGGACATGGTCATATCGACTCGGCTATTGGTCCTGATCAAGAATATATATACTTTATATGGTCGGAAACTCTTCCTTCTGCCTGTTACATACTTTTAAACGAATCTAGTATACCCTTTTACTCTACGAGTAACGGGTATAACTACATTTAAATATCAGAACATTTTTCAAAAGTGTGGGCGTGGTAGTTTTGGTTTTTTGGCAAATCGATAGAAATTTACAAGACTAATGCAAAAATGAAAAAAATTTAAAACATTTTTCAAAAGTGTGGGCGTGGCAGTTTTGGGCGGTTTGTGGACGTTAAAGTGGGCGTGGCAACATGAATCGTTAAACCTGCGCTGCGTCTATGTCTCTGGAATATGCATGCTTAAGCTCAACATTCTAGCTTTTATAGTTCCTTAGATCTCGACGTTCATACGGACAGACAGACGGAGAGACGGACAGACGGACGGACAGACGGACATGGCAAGATCGACTCGGCTATTGATCCTGATCAAGAATATATATACTTTATATGGTCGGAAACGCTTCCTTCTGCCTGTTATATACTTTTCATCGAATCTAGTATACCCTTTTACTCTACGAGTAACGGGTATAACTACATTTAAATGCGTTCAATTTTTAAAACCCATCCTGTAAAAGTGGTTTATTTTGATTATTCAAACAGTTAATTGTGACCAAGAACCCAATCCTAGGCGTTTTGCTTTTATGCACTTATCTTCGGTAAGTTTCCCTGTTTCAGATCCGCTTTGCTTCTTTCTGCATTTTTTCTAGCCAAAAATGTGCCAGCACTGCACATGTAGAAACTCAGGGTGTGTTAATCTTCGGCAATCTTAATGCGGATATATTAAACTTATTTTTACAGCTTTTTTCTCGGCGATTGCCTGCCCCTCAACGATCTGGATTCTTTATTTTCATATACTTTGTACTCGTATTACTTGTGCCGCGCCCTGCTGCCTCCCACACTCGCAGCCTGCCAGTTCCTCAGATTTCGAAAGCGCGATAAAATAACTGCCTGCCAGCCCCACCCCTGGGCGCTTTTCAACACTGGCGGAGAGACAGTAAGTGGTGCAGAGTGGGTGGCATTGGGCGGTGGGCTGATGGTGGGTGGTGATGGGCCATGTGTATGTATTTCGCAACTTGAGGCGCTTGCCACTTCCGCTGACGGTCTATAAGAAAACACCAACAAAGTCGCTGTGTGGGGATAGTACTTCTCGACTGCTTTCCATTTATTATACCCGTTACTCGTAGAGTAAAAGGGTATACTAGATTCGTTGAAAAGTATGTAACAGGCAGAAGGAAGCGTTTCCGACCATATAAAGTATATATACTTGATCAGGATCAATAGCCGAGTCGATCTGGCCATGTCCGTCTGTCCGTCCGTCTGTCCGTCCGTATGAACGTCGAGATCTAAGGAACTACTAAAGCTAAAAAGTTGAGATTAAGCATACAAGCTACAGGGAAATAGAAGCAGCGCAAGTTTGTCGATTCATGTTGCCACGCCCACTCTAACGCCCACAAACCGCCCAAAACTGCCACGCCCACACTTTTGAAAAATGTTTTGATATTTTTTCATTTTTATATTGGTCTTGTAAATTTCTATCGATTTGCCAAGAAACGTTCTGCCACGCCCGCTATAACGCCTACAAACCGCCAAAAACTGTGTTTAAGACTCTCCTTATCCCTTCCACTGGCTGAGTAACGGGTATCAGATAGTCGGGGAACTCGACTATAGCGTTCTCTCTTGTTTTTTGTATATTTTGGGTTTTCTAGCACTTATTTTAGTTTTATTGCTCGGCATTTTATTGCACAAATTTTAATATTTATTTTTGCTGTTGGTTTATTTTGCACTATGCCTGCAGGGCGCTTCCTGTGTATGAGTGTGCATGTGTGGGTTGAAGTGTGTTTGTGTTGGTTTTACCGAAACACACACTCCCACGCACACACTTAGAAACGTGGGATGCTTTGTTTGCTGTCTGCTCGCGTTTAGTTAGCGTTTTTCTATTGCAGCTCCATTTTAATGTTTAACAAACTTGAATGGCGCAGTTGAGAGCTCCAAACAAACAGAAAGAAAATACAAACGATTTTTGCTTTTTTCGCCTTTTTTACATCGTGTTTGCCCCTTGTTTTGTGAATGAACTTCTGTGAAAAAACTTTTGTGAAAATTATTTTGTTCCTTTTTTGTTTCGCTTGAATATTTATCTCATTTGGAAAAATGTATAGTTTTATAATGTCACTCAATGATGAGTCATTCCATGTCATTATATTAAAAACCATTAATGTGGGAGTGGAGTAAGTTGGAATTATTATGCAGCCTAGATGTGTAGGGAGAGCACAGACTTTTTCCTATTTGACCACAACCGCCAAGTATTTCATCAGCCAGATCCTAACAGCATTGCCAACAGTCTCTCTCTTCCATGGGTTCTCTAAAGTAATACGTTGAAGTTGTAGCATATAACGAAGATTAGTTATATTGCGAGCAGATGTAATTGTCGTAGTGCTAACAGTGGCACGCGCTGGTTCCGGCTCTATGTTGTCGGCAATGGGCTGGGTTAGAATTTAAATACTGTAATACTACGTGCTCTTGAAAGTTAAAACAAATAAACTAAAATCGCGTGCGAATAGCCAACAAATAATCTTGAGGGAAAAGAGAAAGCTAGATCGGAAGGAAAAAAAAGATATAGTTAAAAAGAAAGGAAATCTCAAACAAAATATTCTAGTGGATCTTTTAGGCGCACCCCAGAATCTGGAGTGGCCGCTGCCCCACCCTTCCATGATCGCCACGAGCAAAACCATGTTTATTGGCGATCCCATTGGTCCACTAAGAATTCAGGTCACTGCATCAAATCCGCTGTTCATAATCCCAGATAAATAACTTCTATTCGGACTTCATTATAAATTTATTCATTAAAATTAATTAAACCAAAACCTTTCATTTGTTGTTCCTGCTTAACTTAATTTTTAACCTAAAATCCTAATTAGATAACATGTAAAATAGATTTATATATTAATAGAAAGAAAAAGTAAACAAAAATTTTAAAACCCCAAGAAATTACCTAACCTTATTTTGGTTCTTTTACTTGTTATCATGGGCGATTATTATTTTATCATTATTATATTATATATATATAGTTTTATCCTATTTTAATTATTAATGCAAAAGAAATTATTCCTAAATTATTTATTCATTGTAATAGTCGTTGTATATATGTAAGTATGAGTGAAAATACAGTGGCTGAAAAGAAAATATGTTTCAAAACCACCTATACCATTCGCATAGGTATTAATATAATATAAATGTAATATAATTCGATAAGAAGAAAAAGAAATTAAAATATTTTCAATTTACTACCGGCGTACCCAATATTTCGGTCCTCGACTGTACCTATACACGAGAGAGGCTCGGTGTACACAATATTTCGATCCTCGACTGTACCTATACACGAGAGAGGCTCGGTGTACACAATATTTCGATCCTCGACTGTACCATGCAATAACATGTTGTCGTAGGTCAAGCTTGGGTTTTGGGTTTCGCGACGAATTAGGCGATCAAAAGAAAGAATAGATTTAATATATAAAACTGTAAAATTTAAAGACTGAAAGAGCCATCCCCCAAAAATGCAATGCCGTTTTTAAATAATATATCGTTGCAAGTAATAGAGACAAATTTTGAGATATAACTTACATGTTATTTTCTCCCACGGCGAAAGTACTTTCTCCGGCGAATTTCTTCTTATTGTTTCATGTTTTGGGTCTTGATAAATGTTTGCGGAAAAAGTTGTGTATGGATATATATATATTATTGAGGTATTGCGTTGGATGAATGGCTGGAGTATGATTAACCCATTATGTTTTTAATTTTAATTATTTTTCTATATTACTATTTATTTAAAAAGTTTTTTTTTATTTTATTTATTTTTTTCTAGCTGGCATGGCCAAATCTTTCCACCACTGACTTTCACTTTTTACCTTTTTTTATTTATTTAATTTAATTTAATCTATTTATAATTTAATTTATTCTATATTTAAAATATATATAATTTCTTTTTTTTTTTCTCGGGTATAGTAAACTCGTAGTTTTCGTAACGTTTTAAATTGAATTCATTCTTTTTGTTTTGGCGATCGTTGGTGTCCAATTATTTTATTAGTGTATTAGCACATGTTTTGTAATGCGTGCGGTAAAACCATTAGTTTGTCACAGTGTAGCCACCTCGTGGTATAACCAAAAAAAAATTGAACCGCTTAATGTGAGGGGCTTTTGTTTTCCCTTTTTTTTCGTTTTTCGCTACAGGTTTTGTTTTTCACTGAACTTTTGCGGGGGGTAGATTAATTCACACTAATAACACTTGAACACCGATGGCTTCGGCCAAAAGAGATGTTCTGATGATCGATGTGCATCGGCTACTCTGCTGGACGTGCTGCTCTGGTGGTACGGCTTGGAGCCGGCGGTTGCTTGTGGGTAGCACAAGGTGCCAGAACCTTGTGAAATTATTAAATTTTCAGTTAGATTCTGAAGTAAAAAAAAACTCGAATAAATAGTTACCTTTGATCTGGCACCGAACTAACCCCAAATTTAAATACAGTTGGTGGGATTTCTAATCTGGGCTTGGGTACTAAAGACGAAAATAATTAGCAAAAGCGAATTTCACTTTAGAAACTAACTCACCGAAGAATATCGAAATACAAAAAAAATTAGAAAGAAAACGTGGGTGTGTTTTTTTTTTTTTTGGTTGGTCGCACCTGTACGTCTGATCACCTCCAAGGTTAAAACGGAAAGAGAACGACCGGCATGGCGTTCACTAGTATGCCCAGGTTGCGTTTTCTTATCTATTACAGTGTAAGCTTGCAATTTCGATAGAACCCAAACTGCATTGATAGGTTAATGGGTAGGTGGCCCTACTTAAAGCAAGTTCCTAACCCCGATAATGCTACTTTCGGACTAACCCAAAACTGTGACAAGCGACACTTCAAATCCCCCCCACTAAAATCACGCTTGATTAGACAATCAAGGGTGATCCACGCTTGGAGCGGAAACTATTGTTTAAGATCCTTCGCATGAAATTTTCCAACAATTCGTCCTTGTAAATCCTCAAGCTCATAATATGCCGAGCCTAGTTTTCTTCTCACTCGAGCTTTTAAGAAGGCTGGAGCTAACTTGGCATTGAAACCTTTTGCAAAATTGCTCTGTTGGAAGTTTCTACGGTAAATTTCTTGACCTACCGCATACGATACTTCTCGACTACGCATGTTGTACGTCTTTTCGTTGCGCGCATGTTGCTTTACCACCTTTTCTTTAGCTTGTTCTCTCATGATATCGAACGAATCGTCCCTATTAAATACAATGGATCTATCTTCTAACAGATTCAATCGTCGTAACAATTCGTATGTAGAACCATTAGTTATCATGTGTTGTCCGAAAACAAGGCGATACGGCGTTTGCTGTACGGCAGTGTGAAGACTTGAGCGAAGTGCACAGCTAATCTTACTGAGGTTCTCGTCCCAGTTGGTCTGATTTGGATGGACATAGGCTTTAATGGCAGCCAGAACGGATCGATTTACTCGCTCAGATGCGTTTCCTTGTGGTGCATATGAAGCAGTGTAGGCGTGGTTAATTCCATAGCTAGTTAACAGATTGTTAAAAGCGTGCGACTTAAATTGCACACCGTTATCGGATACGATAGTTGCAGGTACGCCAAAGCAATGGAATAACTCTTCCATATACGGCACGATTGCATCCACAGTAAATTTTTTTACTGCTTTTAGAAAAGGAAATTTGCTAAAATGATCAAGGACTATGAATATGCCAATGTGGCCAGACTTCGTCCGAGGGTAAGGACCCAAATAATCCACGTATAGTCTTTGAAATAGTCGCATACTGGTCGTTACTTTGGCTAACGGTGGTCTAAGCACTTGGTTAGGGTGCTTAGTGCTTTTGCAGACCTCGCATTGGTTAATATAATTGCGAACATCGGTTACCAGATTAGGCCAAAAATAATATCGACGAATTCGCTCTAAAGTTTTATTTATTCCGCCATGAGAAGCTAAAGGATCGTCATGGGCAGCCTTAATAGCCACTGACACTAATTCCGAAGGTAGCCAAAGTTTCCAAACTGATTCATCAGCAACTTGCTCAGCCGAAGCATGCTCGGTACGACGATAAACATAACCGTTTACAACTTTTACGTCGGGACTTAGAAGACTTCCTTGCTCAATTTTTTTCTTCAACTCCTGATAGCTCGGTACTTCAAAAGCTGCTGATTTTAAATCAACCTCAATCGCCGAGAGATCGTTAGCGTGCGTCCGTGACAGCGCATCAGGAACGATGTTTCGACTACCCTTGCGATGCTGTATCGTGAAGTCATAACCCTGGAGCTTTAAAGCCCAACGGGCTAGTCTACTGCTTAGGTCAGATTGATTCATCAACCATTTCAACGACGCATGGTCGGTAATGACGGTGAACGCATGTCCTTCAACATACGCACGAAATTTTTTTATGCTTAATATAGCCGCTAAACATTCTTTTTCGGTGACCGAGTAATTTCTCTGACATTGATTAAGTTTCTTGGACATGTAAGAGATAGGAACTTCGTCACCTTCGTCATTTATCTGCATAAGCACGCCACCAACGCCGGTGTGGCTGGCGTCACAGTGGATATAAAACGGCCGTTGAAAATCTGGGGTATGTAACACTGGGGCATTACAAAGCTGCTTTTTTAAATTCTCAAAAGCTTCATTAGCTGCCTCGGACCAATTAAAACGTAGTTTTCCTTTCAACGCATCCGTTAAAGGTGCAGAGACAGAAGCATAATTTCGAATAAATTTCTGGTACCACCCAGTCATACCCAGGAATCGTCGCAATTGCTTAATAGACTTAGGAACAGGATAATCTACGATAGCACTAATTTTATCCATATCCATTGCGATTGCGCCATTGCCTACAATATGGCCTAAGTAGCTGACCTCCTTTCTACAAAATTTGCTTTTCTGAACATTGATGGTTAATCCCGCTTTTCTTAAACAAGATGCTAATTCTTTCAGAACTAAGACATGTCGTTCAAAAGTATCGGATACAATCAAAAGGTCATCTAGATATATAAATACTTCGTTTTTTAAAGTGCATGGAATTATTCGATCCATTAATTTGGACATGGTTGAAGGCGCGTTGGTAAGACCAAATGGCATTACAGTGAATTGGTAGAGAGGTCTACCTGGTACCGTAAATGCTGTTTTATCACGCGAACTTGGCTCTAGTGGGATTTGCCAATAGGCATCTTTAAGATCCAGGCTCGTTAGATATTCCGCTTTAGGCAACCGGCTTAGGATGCCATCAATGATGGGCATTGGATAAGCATCCTTACGTGTCGCTTGGTTCACCTTTCGGCAATCTATGCATAATCGCACTTTTCCGGGTTTGCGGACCAATACAACAGGGGAAGACCACGCACTGGTCGATTCTTCAATAACCCCTAACGCAAGCATGCGATCCAGTTCATCATACATAAGTTTTTCGATAGCTGGGGACACAGGATAATGTCGCTGCTTGATAGGTACGGAATCGCCAACGTCAATGGAGTGGGAAAGCATGGTCGTTTTCCCTAGACCCTTTTCGGCAAAAGAAGGAAAGCATGTGACTACGGCGTTCAATTGCTGTTTTTGTTCTTCCGTCAGAAAACGAACATCGTCTAGGTCTACTGCTGAGAGATTACTTTCTGGACTAGGTTTCATGATAGTATATGGCAATAGCTGATATTTTGTCCAAAAGTCGATCCCTAAATACAGTGATTGTTTTAACGAAGGTACGATGTACAAAGTAATATCTTTGGTCATATTGTTATACTGAACTTCTGTGCGAATCTTGCCCACGATGTTTTGGGATTTTCCATCGGCAGTATGAACAATACTTTGAACAGGCTTATGAGGACACTTTTCTATCAGTATTTCTTCGGCTAGTTTTCCACCTATACAACTAATAGAGGCACCAGTATCCATTAATCCAGATACTGATCGGCCAAGAAGTTTTACGTCTGCGTATGGTCGTACATCAGAGGCAATAATTGCTGATAATAAAAACCGTTTTTCGATTTTTATCTGGTCATAAAAATCTCTAATACGCTGTGCAGATCGCGAAGGCTGTCGCTGGTGTTTATTGAAAGATTCGCCGGGTGGACATAATTCAGTAAAAGGATAGTCTGGTTGTTGAGACAAATCAGGGAGAGAGGGTACAGAGCAGCTATTGGTTACTCCGTATTGGTGGCTTTCGTCACCACTTGTTTGTGTGCCCCTTTCAAAGGTGCACGGCCTCGGTAGTTTTTTGAGCGACAATGAGGACATGAAGGAAGGTAGGTGTCTGGTTTGCCACACCCATAGCAGAACACACGACGTTCGGCTAAGCACTCCTGATATCTGTGTCCGATTTTGCTACAATTCCAACAGGATAAATTAATTGCGGAAATTTCAGCTGTCTCTGAATCCGACTCCACTTCGGACTCAAGACTTACCTCCTGCACAAACCTACGAGGAGCAGGAAGAGGTTTTCGAAATCCTGGCTTGACAGTCAGCATGAACGTTTCCCTTTTGCGAATAATACTCCTTAGCTGAGAAATGCTACTGATCTCCTTATATAAAAGCTCATGTTGAATTTCTGGCAATAAGTTTGACCTAATGGATTCTAACACTGATAATTCTGACAATGGTTCAGATAACTTATCAGTTAATAGGATGATACTTTCGTAAAAGTCATCAAAGGACTCCCCTTCCTTTTGTTTACGACGATAAATTTCTGCTTTAATGCTAACATCTGGACGTTCTTCCTTAAATTGATGCCGTAAGGCTTTGCATAAGGCCTTCCATTCAACTTGGGGTACACTTTGGTGGTAACGCCAATACCAATCACTAGCAACCCCTTCAAATAAAATATTGACATGGCTAGTTAGAAGCATAAAATTACCTTCTAGTGTCTGTTTGGTAAGAGCTTCGACCCTATAGATAAACATATCAATGCTCATGCCTGTTCGTCCAGCGAATCTAATTTTCCAGTTTGCAATTATTTGGCTTACGCGATCAAATCGCAACCCTGACCCTATAGTTGAGAAACTAGATTGATTTGGGACATTACTCTGCACTTGCTGTTGTCGATCTATTAACTCGGCTACTGGAGGTCTTGGCTGTTCGGGTCCAGTAGAAAGTGTCGATAAAATGTTCTGCAGCCCGGTGTGTAAAACCTGCGCTAAACGTTCGGTCTGTTTTGCCGTTGCTACGGCCATCGCCTCGGTTATCTGCTGCATATCATTTAGACCTGGAGACATATTCCTATTGTTTGCATCCTCTGAGGTAGGTATTTCGTTAGATTGGTCCATATTTAACGTTCCTGGACTAGAGTCTATCCGTACTTGTTCTTCAACACGAGTATTTATGCGCGAGGTCCCTGGAAGACTTTGTGTTGACTGACTTAATTCGGTGTTTACAGTTAAATTAAGTAAAGAAGCTTGTAAAGACGCTTTACAAACTGGACAACGGTCGCGATTGGTAGCTTTTGTATTGAAGCAAACCCAATGGAAGGTATGATTGCAGCTTGTAGACAACAACTGGGCAGTGTATTCGATAGGTTTCAAACAAATATAGCAATGAGTTTCTTGTTGAAGGTGTTCATAACTACGAGACAACGGCATTTTGTTTTCTTTAAAGAAAAGTTTTTTTTTTTTTTTTTTTTTTTTTTTTCGATAGTTATGATATAATTATTTTAGGTGTTTATAATTTTATTTTTCAATATAAATGCATAAAAATATCTAGGGATTATGAATCACTTCAATGAGCAGTTTCGACTATTAACTTTGTTTAGATTGCCATTAGGATTAGATAGAAAATAAAAGGGAAGAAAATAGATAAGAATAAGTTTTATCAGGGGTAGAGTGTAGTTTATTCACCCACAACTCTAGGTCTAAACTGAAAAGGAAACAGGAAATACAAAAATGTTAACCTGTTCAATCGGTAGGGTATGGTTTAATCACCCATATCCCTAAATCCATACTAAACAGGAACGAAGCTAAGTTTACTTTACTGGACACGAAGCACAGCCGAAGATGAAAAGGCAAACGGCATCAACTTCACTTCTTGTCACTCACGATCCAAGTCAAATAAACTAAGACATCGATACACTTTAGCGGTAGATTGTAGATTCTTTCCACCATATCAAAATCCAGCTAAAATGCAAAAGCCATCATGTGAACTATGGCAAGCGCGGTGAGTAAAGTTTATTACCTAATCCAGCGTCTAGCTCATAATTACATGCGAGTGTTACTTGGTAATAGCACCGTCATACAAGGTACTAGAAAATCCATTGTAACTGAGTCACCAAAAGAAATAAGAACATCAAGATTATTTGGACGCGGTCGAGAGATGTAAGTGACCGATTAAAATTTTATTATTCATTTGGAGCCTGCCGGATCTGGCCCCACGTTGGGCGCCATTATTTATTTGTAGCATATAACGAAGATTAGTTATATTGCGAGCAGATGTAATTGTCGTAGTGCTAACAGTGGCACGCGCTGGTTCCGGCTCTATGTTGTCGGCAATGGGCTGGGTTAGAATTTAAATACTGTAATACTACGTGCTCTTGAAAGTTAAAACAAATAAACTAAAATCGCGTGCGAATAGCCAACAAATAATCTTGAGGGAAAAGAGAAAGCTAGATCGGAAGGAAAAAAAAGATATAGTTAAAAAGAAAGGAAATCTCAAACAAAATATTCTAGTGGATCTTTTAGGCGCACCCCAGAATCTGGAGTGGCCGCTGCCCCACCCTTCCATGATCGCCACGAGCAAAACCATGTTTATTGGCGATCCCATTGGTCCACTAAGAATTCAGGTCACTGCATCAAATCCGCTGTTCATAATCCCAGATAAATAACTTCTATTCGGACTTCATTATAAATTTATTCATTAAAATTAATTAAACCAAAACCTTTCATTTGTTGTTCCTGCTTAACTTAATTTTTAACCTAAAATCCTAATTAGATAACATGTAAAATAGATTTATATATTAATAGAAAGAAAAAGTAAACAAAAATTTTAAAACCCCAAGAAATTACCTAACCTTATTTTGGTTCTTTTACTTGTTATCATGGGCGATTATTATTTTATCATTATTATATTATATATATATAGTTTTATCCTATTTTAATTATTAATGCAAAAGAAATTATTCCTAAATTATTTATTCATTGTAATAGTCGTTGTATATATGTAAGTATGAGTGAAAATACAGTGGCTGAAAAGAAAATATGTTTCAAAACCACCTATACCATTCGCATAGGTATTAATATAATATAAATGTAATATAATTCGATAAGAAGAAAAAGAAATTAAAATATTTTTAATTTACTACCGGCGTACCCAATATTTCGGTCCTCGACTGTACCTATACACGAGAGAGGCTCGGTGTACACAATATTTCGATCCTCGACTGTACCTATACACGAGAGAGGCTCGGTGTACACAATATTTCGATCCTCGACTGTACCATGCAATAACATGTTGTCGTAGGTCAAGCTTGGGTTTTGGGTTTCGCGACGAATTAGGCGATCAAAAGAAAGAATAGATTTAATATATAAAACTGTAAAATTTAAAGACTGAAAGAGCCATCCCCCAAAAATGCAATGCCGTTTTTAAATAATATATCGTTGCAAGTAATAGAGACAAATTTTGAGATATAACTTACATGTTATTTTCTCCCACGGCGAAAGTACTTTCTCCGGCGAATTTCTTCTTATTGTTTCATGTTTTGGGTCTTGATAAATGTTTGCGGAAAAAGTTGTGTATGGATATATATATATTATTGAGGTATTGCGTTGGATGAATGGCTGGAGTATGATTAACCCATTATGTTTTTAATTTTAATTATTTTTCTATATTACTATTTATTTAAAAAGTTTTTTTTTATTTTATTTATTTTTTTCTAGCTGGCATGGCCAAATCTTTCCACCACTGACTTTCACTTTTTACCTTTTTTTATTTATTTAATTTAATTTAATCTATTTATAATTTAATTTATTCTATATTTAAAATATATATAATTTCTTTTTTTTTTTTCTCGGGTATAGTAAACTCGTAGTTTTCGTAACGTTTTAAATTGAATTCATTCTTTTTGTTTTGGCGATCGTTGGTGTCCAATTATTTTATTAGTGTATTAGCACATGTTTTGTAATGCGTGCGGTAAAACCATTAGTTTGTCACAGTGTAGCCACCTCGTGGTATAACCAAAAAAAAATTGAACCGCTTAATGTGAGGGGCTTTTGTTTTCCCTTTTTTTTCGTTTTTCGCTACAGGTTTTGTTTTTCACTGAACTTTTGCGGGGGGTAGATTAATTCACACTAATAACACTTGAACACCGATAGCTTCGGCCAAAAGAGATGTTCTGATGATCGATGTGCATCGGCTACTCTGCTGGACGTGCTGCTCTGGTGGTACGGCTTGGAGCCGGCGGTTGCTTGTGGGTAGCACAAGGTGCCAGAACCTTGTGAAATTATTAAATTTTCAGTTAGATTCTGAAGTAAAAAAAAACTCGAATAAATAGTTACCTTTGATCTGGCACCGAACTAACCCCAAATTTAAATACAGTTGGTGGGATTTCTAATCTGGGCTTGGGTACTAAAGACGAAAATAATTAGCAAAAGCGAATTTCACTTTAGAAACTAACTCACCGAAGAATATCGAAATACAAAAAAATTAGAAAGAAAACGTGGGTGTGTTTTTTTTTTTTTTGGTTGGTCGCACCTGTACGTCTGATCACCTCCAAGGTTAAAACGGAAAGAGAACGACCGGCATGGCGTTCACTAGTATGCCCAGGTTGCGTTTTCTTATCTATTACAGTGTAAGCTTGCAATTTCGATAGAACCCAAACTGCATTGATAGGTTAATGGGTAGGTGGCCCTACTTAAAGCAAGTTCCTAACCCCGATAATGCTACTTTCGGACTAACCCAAAACTGTGACAAGCGACACTTCAAAGTCAGTCGCTGCAGAATTTTTAACGATGTCAGTCGATGCGTTCTTTAGTGCGAAAGTCGTAGTTCTTTTCATTTTTGCAATTATTAATTTTAAACTTGGTGAACATTACCCAAAATAATAAACTTAATTTGTATTATCTTTACATTAATGATTTACTGGTTTAAGTTTTTGGTATAATTTAGACAGTCACCACTATATTGTGATACCAAATAATAATTTCGATAAAGAATTACACGAAACGGGTAAACTTTTTAACAACCAAACATAAAAACTAGCGAAGTTATCATTATTAAATAGATTTGGCTGGAAAAAGTGATTTAAAGCCAGGGAAATCTGGGTCCAGGTGGAGGTGGATAATAATAATTCAGATGCTGATAGACCTGAGTATTGCAGTGCATTTCGCTCGGATTATGGGTTCCCGATTTATCGGGTCTAACAGGATATTCAGGTTTAAAGTTCTGCAAATTTGCCGAACGACAATAGTGGTCACCACAGCCTCTATGCATGGCCCCAGATCCTTGAGAAGCGCTACGGGATAACATTAATTAAAGCCATAGACCAAATCCCTTATCTCTCTTACATACTTTGTAGCAAACCGGGGACTACCTTTCAAATATCGATGCTGAATTCCCGGTTGCGGATAGGATGGGGCCTGCACATTACTGGAAAGATTGTTCGGGTGCCGACAGGTAGGGCTTTAAAATATCGATTGAGTCTGATACATGCACATGCAACACTTACTTAGTAGTATATCGGTGATTAACTTTTAAATTTCGATTATGTGCTGTTTTTGCATTCCCATAAAACCTGCACGGATTCCCCTCCATCATTCCTGGAGGCGAATGAGTTGTGGCCTGCACAGTCCTCGGAGGACTGGTCGTGGCCATTATCATCATTTTGCTAAAATTATCACTTCCGTAAAGTCTTGCAAACTGCTCAATGCTTTCCTGTAAGCCATTATATATGCTATAGTTAAATGTAAACAAATAATAGCGAGTTCTTACATCCGGACAAAAAATTCCGGGTAGCCGCACGCCGCTGTATTCCATGCTCTAATTTATGAAATAATTTAAAATAGTTTAATTTGGATAGTATAAAAACAGAATTTTGGAGTGGATTTGGCTTGTTGTAATGGAAACGAAAGCCGAAAATAAAATGGCAATTTTTGACAGGAAACTTATGGAATTGAACCAATATTTGACGTAGTTTTCTTGGCATATATTCATTGAAGGGAAAACAAAGATTAAATTTAAGCGCATAGAGACTTTGCAGTGAAATTTAAAGTTGAATTCAGATCAATACATTGAAGTAAGATACCTTTATTAATTTGATTACCATTCATCGGACCTTTCAGTGCCTCTGGCCAAGTTAAGCGTTAAACAGTTGACAGGCAATAATTGCACCCGCATAAGGACCTCAACTACTCGGCACATTCGTTTAATTCTCCGTTTATTAATTTACGTTGAAAATCCTTAACGACAGGTTCATATTTTTATGGCTGCCACGGCAACCTCATTACCGGCGACTTGTTGTAAATAATTATTGGCGGCTTACAAGCATTTTTTGTGCCCTTAGCGTATGCGGAATTTATGAATAAATCATTTGATCCGCATTCGCCAGTGGCTGTTCTGCTTTCGAGTGGATGACCTCTTCGCCGGATAATATGCTATATGCATTTCCGTGGCGCCACCGATTCGCCGCGCAGGTGCTTGCCGTTGAGTTTTAATTAATCGAAAACTCATAAAAATATTAAAATGCAAAAAAGCACAGGGCTTATGCCCATACGGCAATTCCAGGGCCATATCGTCAAGAGTCGATGACGAGTGGGAAATGGCGATGCATGTTTTATTGCCCGGCATGTGGTGCCACATGAGTATGAGTGGGCAAAAGGCATAAAGCGGAGAGGTCCTTGCTGTCTGCAATATATTAAATTAAGGCAGAATTTTATTTCTGCTTTTATAATTGCGCATAATGTGTCATGGCTCAACTTTTTCTTTCTAGATCATTTCATCTAAGGACTTTAATCTGAGAAAAATATCCGCTTACCAGCATTGGTAGAACAATAATCAAGACAGAATACTACAGTCGATTTCCCCAACTGTCAAATACCCGTTACTTAGTAGGATTGCCGGGAATTCTGAACATTTTCTAGAAGTGTGAGGGCGACAGTTTTGGAGGGTTTGTGGGCGTTCCAGTGCCAAACTTGCTCTGCGTTTACGTCTGAAGAATCTTAACATTCTTAACGTTCACACAGACAGACACACAGATAGATGGACATGTCTATATCGGCTTGTGATCCTGATTAAAAATATAGAGACAAAAATTATTCAGGCATGCTCCGGTAATCGTAAGATTTTTTTGATTTCGATTTGGGCCAAATCGTACGATTTCGTTTATTGGTGCCCGGTTTTCGCTAGAGAAAATCTTGAGCTGCCACCTTTTTCACAGTTTTAATTCCGATGTTCGCAATTACTTTTTTACTGCATTTGGACCATTTAAGTAATTAAATTATATAGCATTATTTACAAAGAACACATGTGGCCCTCCTTTTAATTAATTAATGAATTCTTTTATATTTTATAAGTACTTTTATCTGACTGTCCACGAACAATATGGCAACCTTCGGGATAGCTTTTGGCGACGTACTTCGACCCCTTACCAAATCGTAAATTGTTGTTGCCGACGGCAACATTTTGTTTGTAAAATCTGAGGTGGGGTCAGAAATATAACTAAGTGTGGAATTAACATCAATAGACCACTGAGTTAACTATTTTTTTCCCTTAGTAAATAAGATCTGATTTGATATAAAAAAAGGCATTTGCTTTTTATTTCGGCCAGACAAAAGTGCCCGTTTTACAAATCGAAAAATTCTTACGATTTCGAAAACCGGAGCACCAATTTTACGATTTCAAATCAAAATCGTAAAAATCTTACGAATTTGATTACCGTAATAAACATAAACATTAATTTATAATTGCCAGTTTTAAAACCAATTATAATTGTATGTGACAAATCGAATGGGTTTAACGCAGCACTGAGAAAAGCTGACAACTCTTGACCAGACAATCGATAAGTCTAGTCCCCTGGCTCGACTGTCATTACGCAAAAAATTAGTTTTTTTCTGTGAAGCTTGCGAAGGACCTATTTTTCATCATTATTATTTTTTCGTATACTACGCTAACAATGGTTGACCCCGATGTTCACCCGCAATACAAAGAACTGCAAATAGGTTTGAAGAAACACTATTTTCTAGATTGTTAATTAATATTAAATAATTATTAAATACTATTTAATTTAGGGGATAAAATTACCAAAAATGGTAATAAAAGGTAGGTCTAGATAAATATATTCTGCTGCTTTAGTAATCCCATATGGGGTTTTCAGCATCCCGCGGGAAATGTCGCCCAGCATTGAAAGAGATGAAAATTACATCAAGCCAAGTCATCACATAAGCCGTTCACGTTCTCGTCGACTAACAACAAATAGTGTTAATTCAATTATAAATCATGAAACTGATGGGTATGCTAAGAGTTTCTTCCCTATGAGCATGAGTTCAACTTCTGTTTGTAGTTCTGGATCTGTAAAATATCCATATGATCTCAACGCACAGACATCGTCGTCTATAAGTGGACAATCAGATGTAAAAAATTCCACCGTGAGCTCAAGCACAAGATCTATTTTCAGATTCGAAAGCTCTGGCTCCGAATCAAAATCCTCAAGTTCAACATCAACATCGACTTCGTCATCGTCGAAATCAGCTTTGACACCAAATGAACAAAATGTAGAAAATAATGTCAGGGACACTTTGCCCTTGAGTCAAAACTATCCCGGACCGAGATCTATTAACTGCAGCAACCCAAACTCTTTTTCAATTATCTCCAATGAAGCAATACCTTCGACTAGTCAGATTGGCGGCATGGGAGAAAGGGATGACCAGGGTAGTATCGATTCTGAAGTAATTTATAGCATCAGAGAATCAACTTCACTAATTGAACTCAAAGACAATTCCAATACGATCATTGACGAAGATCATAATCAAGAATATAATATTGGAGGGAACGTATTGCCTACGGGTCCCATTTCTTGTTCCAATTTTGATTGCCAACCCGAAGAAAGTATCCCAGCTCTTACGTCCCAGGACATGTTGCCTAGACAAATTTATAGACGAAGCCTGTCACCAAGGTCGAAAGAAGTAGCAAATGGAACAAGTAATGAGAAGGAACTAGAACTTTGCTCGATGCAATATTCTTCAACGATGATGATAGAAAATCAGCACTGTGGAGAAAAAAATGACATGGAACAGGATCTGCGCCCATTGCAAAATTCTTTGGTTTTACCGCCACCATTCAAAAGTATGACTGAGATCTTAAATCCAAGAAAAGTGCCTTTCAGTCTCAGCTCTAACGAACGCCCAAACTCGAATTTAGAGTATGAATCAAATGGAGCAAATTATAACCAGGAGAAAACTTTGTCCGAATTGCGATATAGTACAGATCCAATGGGATCCAATGACTTGGTGTATGCTTCTTCTGATAGTCTCGATATTGTTTCCGAGTTCGATGATAATCCAGAGAATCAGCAGCCTGGTGGAAAAGTAAATGCTTATAAGAAGTCGCCCGAGAAGGAGTTGTTCTCCAACAGTGGAATGCAAGTTTCGCAAGTTCTAGATACTTCACATTCCGTAGAATGCGAACAACGTAAAATGTTTGGAAAAGAGGTAGCAGTTAAGTTTCAGTCCACTATACCAACTGATAATTGTGGACTTCTTAAAGGTCCAACTCATTTTTTGAAGATGCCTTCTTTCATACCCGTGGAATCCAAGCCATACGTGCCTCAAACCTTTGAGAATCGCATGACTAAAGATGATTTAAAGGATGAACAGGCGCGCGAGGATTTCTTAAATCGTCTAAGGGCAACTGTTAGGTGGCGAGAGGACGAAAACAAAGTCAAGGAGTCGAATTCGAAAATTGTTCGCTGGTCCGATGGCAGCGAGACTTTCCATGTGGGCGATGAGGTTTTCGATGTAATGCACCACCCGGTGACCGATAACCAGAACCATTTGTATGTTCGCCTGGCCAGCTGCTACCAGCCTCAGGGAACGATCAAGGATAAGATGACGCTGCGTCCCATGCTGGACTCCAGTTTCGGGCAGAGCCATGTCCAGGGGTTGCGTAATCGAACCACCAATAAGCCGCAACAGGGGTGCGTCAAGGTGATAATGGACTTGGGTTCCAACCCCGAGCAGGATCAGGAGTGGCTCATGAAGCAGGAACTGGCAAAGCTTCGCCAGGAGGAGCGTGGAAACCGACGTGAGATGATCAAGAATCGGCATTTGAAACGTGGCAAGCCCTACCAGGGCTCAGATCGCAATGTGGCTAAAAAGTCAGAGACATTCCAAGAGGACGATTCAGTGGACGGCGAGGCAAACTTTGAGGACGAGGATATGGATAGAGCAATGGGCCCAGAGGAACCTACCGATGATTACATGGACGACGAACCTTCTTGCAGCACACCGAAGTCCAAGGAGGGAAAGCAATCCATTAACGAAGACGGTTTCCCGATCGGAGGTGCTATCCGCAAGGCCAGGCGGTTGGTCTATTCTGATTTAAGCTCGGACTAAATATTAAATAGCCGTTGGTTACGAATCTGAATAAACATAAGGCATTAGCCAGCCCACAACAAAGAGTAGAGTAGAGCGTAGCTGCAACTGATAATTAATTAACAATTTCTCGCCCCCACGGGGGCGTACGGCCATTGCCGTAATTAGGGGGCGTGGCAGCAGAGGCACACATTGGTAGCCTGCGCAGAAATTGCTTAAGGTCACAATGGGGTCGTGATTGCAGCGCGGAGCACTCTAACCCAAATGCCATTGTCCGACTGCCAAACTGGCCGGCATTCCAACGCCCAAAGCAATTAGTGGTAGGTGCATTAGATTGCTGCCTGGTGTTTTTGGGAGATTGGACTCGTGACTTGGTGGGTCGTATGTGGATTTTGGAGGCGGCAAGTGGGTGGGTTTCGGGTCAGCGGCTCAGTCGGATTCTGCTCTATGATTCCAACTTGATATTTGTCACCCTCCAAAAGCTGACTGCATCACAGGTATCCGAAATAACAAGAATTCTCAGGTTGATCAAAATTTAAAAATGAATGCAACATTCAAAAAGTAGCTCATAAAAAATACATTTTGCTGTTAATTATGAATAGAATTTAAAAGTTTTTCTCGTTAAAAAATAGTTTCTCTTTGAGACAATGAACTTAACTGCTTTTGAAGGAACATATACGATTAAGTTCAGTGCATTAGTACATAAATAAAATAAAACATCTAGAAATATTCCATTTTTAGACATTTTTATACACGTTGCTCGTAGTTAGGGGTATTCTAAATTCGTTGAAAAGTAGGATGTCCGTCTGTCCATATGCTTGTCAAGATGCCGGGAAGCAGTACGTACGTAAGTCTCTCAATATATAATGAAACATCTGCATTACATTACCTTACATTACATTTTATTTTTCTTCAAGCATTTATGCTTAACTTTCCTTTTCAGTTAACACCAATCATAATGAGAAACTTGAGCTGTGATGCCTATTAATTAACATTGGACCCAGCATTATTGATTTTCGAAATGCATTCAGTCATGATGTGGACGGAGAGAGTTGTATTTGCTCATTTAACTGGTGAAATTTGATCAGGAGCTCCTGAAACTTATGGGCTTGCATGCCACGGGGGAATTGTGTGTACTGACAAGGCTCGTTTGCTTCAAAGGCACATAAGCTCATTACAATGCCAGTGTCTTGACGTTGCTGCCTTAGCATTCAGAGCAACGCATTCGAATGTAACCGAGATATAGGCCCCCCCACATGCTATGGGCTATAAACTAAACTGTCACGGATTTTCGGGCTGGGCCGAAAATCGACCAGCTACACGACACGCCCGTAGGCCAAATATCTTGCACACATATTTGTCGACAAGTTGGCAAACTGTGCGGGCAAAAGGTGCAAGTGGGTCGGTGGCATGTCAGCCTTTGTGCTAATGCAATTTAGTGCCTCCTGCAGCAAATGAACCTTGATTATGTGTTTATTAGACACCAATTTACGCCTGCTGCAATGTTGCCTCTTCTCCGTCGGCCGCTTCTCGTATACGTAAAATTTCATACCTCCATTGTCATAAATATCATCTGTCGGTTTACCTGCATTTATACATTCCAGTTATGGGCTCAGCCTCTCAGAATTTAATTACATCGATACTGCTGATCAATGAGGCGAAACTGGGGAAGTGTTGCTTAGTATATCTGCTTGTTGATTAAAAGTCCTATTTATTGATTAAAAGTAATATTTTTACCGTATAACTTTTGTTCGGGACAATGCACTTAAGACCTCAGGCTCAGGCACGGATTTTGTACGCTCTAATTAATTCAGGTGATTCGAATAAATAGCGCACACTAAAATTACAACGGCGTGCAAAATTAATTGGTTATTGTGTTAATGTAATATTATTGAAATGTTTTTCATGTAGGGGTGGCAAACTAAATAACCAAAAACCATTACACTTCAAAATTAATTCACTGAAAGCTTGTGCCTTTATGATCTAATAAAATGATAAGTAACCCACTTTTCATGACCGACCCATAACCCATATCAAATTTTGTTCCCTGCCTGATGAGCCCGAAAGGTATTCTGACCACTTACAACCGTCAAGTAGATACACTCATTAACCCGAAAGTCTTGGTTTTATAGCCATTAAACATATGCGTGAAGTTGTTCTCGTTAGCCAAAGCAAACACAATTACACTTACGCACTCAAATTTATTTACAGCACATAAAGTAGACACTCGTTTTCGCACACACACCCGCCAGTTTACATACCTCAAAGACATTAATTATTTATGAAGAGACAGGCTGAAATGGAAGCTCGCTGCACTGGAGAAAGGAATGTAATAAAATTACAAGCGAATGCCGTAAACCCGAAAGGTTTTGAAATTCGAGCAAGAGAAGGCCGTATTAAATTTGCTGGCCGTGACAACTGGCAAACTGGCTAACTGGTAAGCTGGTCCCCAGTAATTAGAGGCTCTTTTAAAGCTAACGTTTCTCCAGACAGTAGATGGGACAGTGGGCACATCTCACTTGTCAACGCAGCAATTTGACAGGACCCGCAATGAAAAGCCCAGATATATGTACATATATATATGTACATCTGTATATATACTATATTTTTCTACAAACGCAAGGATAACGTAACCACAAAAACGTAGCGAATGCCGACCGAACAAACCGATGGAGGAGGTCATTGTTGGTAAGGTGAGAATTATAATTTTTATTTATATAAGGATAAATCTCCTTTAAGTTTGATGAGCTCTAGAACCACATTCCATATTATAGTAATGTTATAATGATTGGTTTCAGAAACATTTTGTATACATATTTAAAACGACTTACTTGAGTACGCTATAATATTAATGAACAATCTTTATTTTATTATTTCTAATTTATTTCAAGAATAACAGAAAACATTTCTTCTTATCGAACAAAAATGAAGGAAATTGGTAAAATCTTTTAGTTTTACCACAATATTTTCGGTAAGCTCTGCCTTTATGGAGCGCGCTGTATAAATGTATATATGTCTCTCTTCAGATACTCAACTTGTATTCTCAACCACTTTGGCTTTGTAGATTTTATGTCTTGCGGCTTGCATTATAAAATTAGTGGCATGCTCTAATGTGGCAAATAGTTGATGGGTGGTTCGTAAATGGGTGGTGTGACAGTAGAGGTTTGTGGGTCAATTTAGTCCCCTGGGCGACTTTAGAGAATTTCTGTATGTGACAGTTGTTGAAATTTTACTGTCTCTCATTAACAATTGGCAATTATGCCGTAAACTCGAAATGTGTTTGTGCACATGTATTGTGCTAGTACTTGCTTAAAACAATGGGCGCTTAGGCAGCGAAATTATTTCCTTTTATTTCATTCCATATGCAGCCGAAATGGTATTAATTGCATTACCATACCAATGTTTGCGGACACTGAAGAGCCCGAAAATCGAATGTGTGTGTCATTAGTTGAATATGCATTAACGTTCATAAATAACTTTACACTTAATGCGAAACGGGTCGAATGGACACCATATGAGCAGATATACACATATCCTCCCGTAATGCATTTAAGCGGTTTTCGTTGATCACATTTATCATTAAAGCTGCAATCATTGAATTAATAATTCACAGAAACAAGCATAACTGTAAATTGCAAATCTGCTTGATTTGACTAATTGTTGAAATTGATAGCAATAATTGAAATATTTGGGCGCTCAAGAGCTATTGCATTACATAACCCTATTAATCTCTCAGCAGATGGAATAGGATAAATTAGGAAATCTTTTTATAATAGCACAATTCTCGCATCCACTCAAGATATTAATCGACGCTTTCAGTCAAGTTTTTAGGAAAATTAAATTAAACTGTAAATTACCGTAAAAATCTTTTTTATCCTTGTTATACCTGTCTCGCATTTTTTTTGTAAGCCATCACATTTTGGTTATTCTGTTAATTAAATAAATACACTTTTGAGAATTCTGATGATAGTAATATGTCACCTGTTGTCACCTGTCATCGTGAGATACAATCCGGTACTGAGTTAAGTTTTCATCAAGTAATGCACCGCTTGTTCTATCGTTTATTTTTCAAATTCAGTCGAAATTCAAACCCAAAGTGGTCATGTTCGAGTTCCTTCATTTGATGAGCGCACCCAAACTTTCCACCGGGATTTTGAGATACAATTTTCGTTACGCGCAATTTATTGGAGCTATCTTTTTCTGTCTACACAATAAAAAGGATGTGGAAACTGTATTTAATCACAATTGGCTCAAGTGGCTGAATGTTACGCATCGGATATTTACCTTCTGCAGATTCTTTTGGCTCTATTTGGCGACCATATCAATGGATACAAATGTGCAACACATTCTTTATGGTATGCGACTTTTACTGAGCATTCCCAACGTTGTAATAATCTTGGTCTACCAAATTGTTCGAGGCCAAGAAATAATTGATCTTGTCAACCAGTTTTTGCATCTCTTTCGGAAAGTGAATGATTTATTTCAACCGAAAACACCTGGATTTGGCGGCAGACGAGAATTGATATTAATACTACTGAATTTGATTTCCTTCGCCCATGAGCAAACATATCTGTGGTTTACGGTACGAAAAGTATATTCTTGGCGGTTTTTTATCAATTGGTGGTGCGACTTTTACGTAGTCAGTGCCACCAATATGTTTATCCACATCAATTTTATCGGCTATCTCAGTCTGGGTGTTCTTTATTCCGAGGTCAATAAATATGTTTATACAAACTTGCAAATTCAATTACAAAAGTTAAATACTTCGTCCAGCCAAAAAAAAATACGAAGGGTACAAAATCGTTTGGAAAAATGCATAAGCTTATACAGAGAGATATATAACACCAGCGTTTCGTTTCACAAGCTATTTGTTCTTCCCCTTTTTCTGGCACTGATATATAAGTTTGCACTAATCGCCTTGATCGGCCGGAATGTGGCTGTAGAATTTTATTCAAGCAGCTTTGTTTTCTGGATACTTTTGCTCAAACACGTGTTAGATCTTTTTCTGGTAACTGTCTCCGTTCAGGGTGCTGTTAATCAATATTTAAACATTGGGTTGGAATTTGGAAATGTCGGCGAACTAAGCAAGTTTCAAACTACGGTTAGTCAATTTATTTTGATCAATTTTATACTAATTTTAATATTTTATTCATTGCAGCTGGATATTTTATTCATCCATCTAAGGCTTTGCCACTTTCGAGTCAGCATTTTGGGTCTATTTGATGTTACCAATAAGCTTTTTTTAAAGTTCATATCAGCACTTATATCTTTGCTAGCTTTTATTGCACAATATAAAATGCAGAAGAAAACGGGCTAGGTCATTTTATAAGTTATTCGGTTTCATTTAATAGAAGAAGTCCTTAGAAGATGATTTGTTTTTCCTTTAGCTCAATAATATGTTGTAATAAAATAAAAAAAAATATGCTCAATAAATTAAAATTGTATAAATTACCAGCCTCAAATCGCTGTAGTATGCTGTAACATAATATTTGCCGTACCCTGTGAAGTCACCTAATAAACTGCATTTACGTGAAAGCCACTAAATTTTGAAAGATCGCACCATATGCCCGTGTGGCCACCTGTCAGGGGGCACATAGCTCATTTTAATGGCTGTGGAAATGAACTTTTGCCACGTGATTTGCCCAGAAGTTGGACCTTGGGGCCAGTCACATCAATAGATAATTTTTCATAATTAAAGTTTATGTGTATGTGGTTCGCTTATCCAACACACTTTCCCCGGTGGAGTAATCCCTCGACTCGCTTTGGGTTCATTAAGGATCATAAAATGTTTCATTTTCATTCCAGGAAACGTTTTGTTTAGTGGTGATTATTGTGTTGCTTCCACAGGAATTTTAAACCGAAAAAAAAACTTGGCTTTAGTATGTCATACACAATTTGCTTTGATTTATTAAATTTCATGTTCATCCTTTTTGCCTTAGCTCAATTTACAAACATTTTTTTAATGTATTAAGCCAATTAAGGTTGACATGCAGACGGAAAACTGTAACACTGACCGTTGTCCTTCGAGCAGGTTGTCCTTCCCGAGAAGATTAATTTAGACGGAGCTGCCTTTGTGTTTCATTAAACAGATTTGGTATTATTTACTTAAACACTTAAAATAAATGTGCAAATATTTCTATCGGCTGCTGAGTTTAATTGAAATTCCTTCGTCCTGTCCCTGTTCTGGTCAGCCTGCTATCCTTGAGGTGACAATTTAAGCACGCTCAATGCCAACGGATAATGACGTTGATTGTGGCATCATCTTGGTAGTTTCTTCCGTCTCGTTCTCTTCCTTACAGCCATCCATCAATCGCAGGACCCGGCTTCCTGGTCGTCCTGGAAGCCTGGTCTTCTGAGCAGCAGCTGCAGCATCATCGGCAAAAGCAACAAAGGCACATCATGTTGAGATGTTGCCATTGCTGTCCTCATCCCTCTTTCAAGGACCTGCGTTCTGCTTCCCATGTGTATCCTTGGGCCCATGCTCGTTCTCCGTTGTTCTTGTTGCACTTTGCTATGACATTTTGAGTTTATGGCATATTTGCATTATGGCTCTGCTGCCTGGCCCGGCCTTTCCTACGTCCTACGTCCTTCTCGTAGCAGTGTGTGTCCTTTTCATGGTGCACTTGAACAATGACGTTGACTTTGTCGTTGAGGTTGCCATGAATGCATGGGCCAGGACTCTGAACCGGACTCCTGCTGACGCAGCTGTTAACAAGGCAAATAACAACGCATGCTTGCATAAAAATTATGCAAGGCTTAACAACCTAAAACTATTTCGACCCCGCCCAGCTCCCTTAATTGGTCAATTTCGCTGCCATCTCTTGGCCCACGCACGACCTATGCACAAAATGGGATATTCTTGAGCGCTTTTTAAGGCTCAATCTGTGTCCACCCATCCAGCTCATCAATGGGTTCCGACTGTCACTGCCCAGTTAGAGTTGCATTTTGTCATCTGGACTGCTGGATAGCATGGCAACGAGAGTAAGCCGGCAGATCACTTTGCAAGGCCTTCATCTATCAAGCATTACCGTACGGCTTTCGGCCAAATCTATTTAAGTTCAACCCAGGCACGTTTTGGGTTGCACAGTACAGAGCGAAAATAGGAGAGAAATAGGTCATTAGTCAACGTACTCCCAAGATTGACGAGGTTTTCAGTTGTAACAATTTTATAAATTTAAATATATGTCTTTCTTTCGTGAAATAAGTCGGATATTTATAGCAATATTACAAAAACGCGTAATATAATATACAAATACGCGTTATCACAGTCACATTATCATTATCACGTTCTTTTGATATTTAATAGTTAGAAATAAATGAATAAATTAGTGAGTCATTGCATTATATTGAAAACTCCAGGAATATATGTCAACATATTAAATTTCTTCAGATATAACACTTAGTTAGAACACTGAATGCTTCATGTTTTTTCCCGTGTACATGAAACGTTGTGGCGTATTATAGTTTATGCCTTTTAAATATTACCAAAATTAAAGTCAAGCTTAGTCCCAGAAAACTTCATAAGCCGTTTAGCCGTTTTAGTCTTTTGTTATCCCTCTCTAATGTCAGACTTTCATGTGGAGCAAGTGACTGTGTTGATATCACTTTTAATTGGAAGTTCAGAGACTCGCATTTGACTCAGTATAAAATGCTGCATGTCACACTGCAAACGCTCTGACTGACCACGGATAAAGCTACGATTTTGTTTCACAATTTACCACGCTTTTGCTTTTTTATGCTTAACAAACGTGTCTGTTAACCAAAAAATCGGGTAAGGAAGAAAGAACTTTAACAAAACCCCACTGATGTTGATAAAGACAGTGATGAGAAGGATGTTGCAGATACAAGCACGCATACACACCCGTGCTAAAACAAAGTTGAACAAAGCAAGGGTCCACAATGTATACACTAAACCTGAAAGTGTAGCAATTTGCTAAACAAGAAAATAATTGACTTGCCACGATATGTGGCAAGCTATATCACACATTCCCGGGCGAAGGAGAAGCATTCTTAAAGAGAGCAAATTGAATTTCAACCGAAGGAAGAGCGGCGCGCCTAAGTATGCAACACTTTTTTTTCCAGCCCTCCACTTGAGCGGCTAATGGCGTAGAAAAACGGGTCGCGTGAAAAGCGCATGGCATAAAAATGTATGCCCTCAAATGAAGCCCGTGATGGCTGCCAGTCATTGTTGCTGCTTTTATTGCTGTTGATGCTGATAAGTGGAACTTGAGCGTCAACAATGCATGATGCCGGCCCCCGTCATGACCCTATTTTTCCCACTTCCACTGCACTCGGCGATAAGATAAATTAATTCAAGTAGTTGGCCAGACACTAAGCCCAAACTAACGCCCACAATTCCACTCCAATGCCACCCATGGCCGACTGGCCAACTGGTCGACTGGCCAACTGGTCGACTGGCCAACGAAATTAGCTTCATTTTCCAACACCCCCCGCCATCAAAGAACATGCATAATGACTTGACCTGCGGCTTATGAAATTCGAAAAGCGGCTACAGCATGCGGGTGTCCACTGATGATGATACGGAGTGTGGGGCAGGACAATCAGGACGACGATGATGCCATGTCAACAGGCCCGAGACACGCGTCGCCAATTGCCGTCCCGTGATTTAGCATCCAAAAATTGTGGCCTTAGGCCGCCCAAAAACTCAGCCGTCGCTCGTCAAACAACGCAAATTAGAGCGCGTGGGGAATTTTCATTCTGCTGCCAAAGAATGTAATCAAGCCACGAGCTGCAAATTGCGATCGAGTTAATTGAACCCCGCCGATATGTGACTGAGTTTGAAAAAGAATATCATTCAAAAAATAACATTCGCTACGGTTTACTGTGGTAACGCAAGTTAAAGTTTGTGTTCTATCTTAAAATATCGCTGTAGTCTGAGGTTGGAAATCCAATGTTTACTGAAAATAGGGTTAAAAAGTGGTTGAAAATTATTGAAAATTTCAATAACTATTTAAAAAAGCATCCATATTATTTTTCAATTTATTTCTATATAATATTACCATAATTTATTCCTTGCAAAAACGAAGATTATTTGCTTAAATTCACGTACAACTTAGGCTTTTTCAAAAAAAGACTTCATAATTTAAATTTAATTGTATTTGCTAACTTATTTGCTTAATTTCTGTACTTTAAACAGTTTATTTAGCACTTTTTAGCCAAAGTTTAAGAATCACAAAATAACTGTGTCCTTTGAGAAAGGGGGAAAATATTTAAAGGTACTGAAGTGCATAAGAGACCTTACAGGCTGAATGCTTCATATTTACCGATGACTGAAGTGGCTGTTCATCGACATCGTTATAATCAACTCTTATCCAAACATATCCGTAATTTCTAATCAAATGTAAAATGAATAATTAAACTGTTACGTTGATTTTCAAGCCGTTCAAACGGAAATTGCGTCCGATGGAGATCAAGGAAATTTTCCCTACCCCAGCTCCTTTGAATCGCTTGCTCTTTGAATATAGCCAGTCTGGCCACCTATGTAAATTTTAGCCAAGTATACCAGGCTGTGGAGTCCTATTGGTAAACAGACTTGAAAGCTTAACTGAATTTGAATTAGGCCCAGCCAAGTAAAGGAATTTGAGCAGGGTGGGCCATGCCGGAAGCCGAAAGTCATCATATGAATTTATGACTTGCTCCTTTATCAACTCCATTAAGCTGCAAAATATCTTGCAAAGTACCATATAATGCTGGATATCTTGGATGTGTGTCCAAATCGAAACAGACATTTTGAAGCCGAGAATAATAGGACTGAATGCTTAGCCATGACAGCTGGAAAGTGTGCAGTTTTTGTTTTTCCCAGCTTGGGCCTGGGCAGATCCACTCCCAATGGGTCTCTCTATTTTCCAGGACCTGCCAGCCACTTCATGTAAATTAAAGGATGAGACGAACCGGACAGGACGTTAGAGACCCCAGAGCTCACTGACGGATGCAGGAGTAGCCTCCAAAAAAACCTAAACCTAGGGATGCAAAATAACAAGCAGAATCGAGTGGCTCAATAGCCGACGATGTACTTAACCCATTTTCCGAAAAAAAAAAAATATATATAGTAAGCCTGAGCAATCGAAGTTAAACGATTGAAGTGGTGGCTCTGCTTATATACTATAAAGGTGGGTCATTGAACGAGCGGCTGAATGTTTTGCCTGTTTAATAATTGAATGCAGCATTCAGAGTGTCTGAAAATTTCATTAAAAAGTATAATCGAAATGTTAGCAGGCAGTGAGGAGCCGAGCTACGAAAAAAGAAAAATGTAAATATAAATTTTAAGCACTCTCCAAGCAGCAATGCCGGATTCACTTCCAGTCCGCCTGTCTAAATCGCTCGGATGCTAATGTCCGTGGGCAGCGGGCTCCATCGGCGCTGTGCATCCTCCTTCGAACTCCAGGCCCGGTATCACTTGGTCAGGCCCACTCGAAGACTTCTGCCCTTTGCACATGGCCTGCATAATGAATGGGAATTTGTCTAAGAGCTTTTTTCAACCGGCGAAACTCTGCGGTTGTTTTTGCAGTTTAATTTTCCTTTTTAGCTGCGTTTTACATTCCTTGTTTTGGCCTGGCTCTGCCAAGCCATGTTGATTACAATGCGAAATAAAAGCGCAATTTGTGGGCATATTGTGGGCGAGCATTATTCGGAAACATCATGAAAGGCTCTTTCGCAGAGGAGTAAGAGCGAATATATATTTTTGGTAACGGAAGCTGCATTAAAAAAACTTTAAGGGTAATGCAAAGAAGGGAATAAGCTTTGCAGAGTTGAACACAGGCAGAAAAATCACTATTGAAATATTGAACGTTAAAAACTCTAACTTAAAATAAACTTAATGTTCTTTAAGTGCTATGATGAATTTTTTAAGTATGCTCCTATCATATAAGGAGACTTAATAAAATATGTAATACATAATTTTAAAAAAATTTAATAGAAACGGGAAACGAGAAATATATTTTTTAAAATGTATATGCCGAAACCATAAATTTATGTGTATTTTGGTTACCAAATCTCCACTAATTACTGAAATAACGCAAATATCATGCTTTCCCAGCTTATTGCATTATCAACTTTGGCAAAACACTTGGAACTCCGCCAATTTGCGAATTACAAACATTGAATGCTGGAACTCACTCTGGTTTTCGACCAGGTCTTAAGTGGCCGAAGGTTTAAGTGAGGGATTTCGTGTAAATTTTGTTAAATATGGTTCCACGTCGCCCATCTAATAAATGGATATCCCCATTGGAGTTCACTTCCCTCCGGTTATCAGTCACAGCTTTGAGCAGTACATTTTGGGGCAAATGAGTTGACTGTTTTGTGCCTTTGTGTTTCGCTACTTTTTCCATTTTTTATACTTTCCTTATCGGAAAAATAATAAGTGGCTGAAGGCCAAGCTCGTAGTGTGTGTGGCTGAGTCAAGGACATCCGATTTCGGATCTAGTCACATCCCTCGACTGACCCAACTAATTTTATGCCCATTTGCAGAAGGCTGCCTTGCGGCAAAAGCCCTTTACAATTTGAAAACAGAAAAAAAAACAACCGAAATGTGTTAACTTTATCTAAATTGTTAAAACATTTACCAAATGACCTCACGTAGCTAAAAGTGAGTTTGTGAGTGTGTGCGAGTGTGTGGTATGCTATAGCTCGATCGTCCTGTGGCCTTTTGCATGTCGCATGTCGTCCTTCCTGGAACGTGACTCCCTTCCTGTTGAAGCCCCTATTCTTTTTCATCCCTGCAAAGTTCATTTGATGCTCTCCTTTAGTCCACCGACTTTTCTCCTCCTGTCTACGCTTTATTGGCCGGCCAACATGTTCTTTATGGCATTTTGATGCATGATGCATGGTAACCCTTTAACTTCCTCCTAGCTTTTCGGGCTGCTTTGACGGAAGCCTTCCAGTCTGGCATTTATTATGCTTATTTCGGAGCAGGCTCACGTATTTTGCGTATTAAGCATACGCCCCGTATGACGTTCCCTGCGTCACTTAAAGTATTACCAAAAATGCCAGATGCCATGCAAACATTAAAGCTGGATGAGAACGAACAAGCAGATTAGAGTGTAGGATAAACAGAGACCATAAGCTTAAGAAAAGTAAGAAAAGGGGCTTAGTATTTTGCCCCAAGTACTCAGTGGAGTGGGTGAAAAGCTTTTCAAATCGCAAATACTCCACATGAAAGAATGAATTGCACATAACTCTGTTGGGCAAACTATGCTAAAATATTTAAACAAATTTTAATAATAAACGAAAATACAATTTTGTGGTAAAAAAAGTTTTACAAGTCAAATGTCTGACAAACATTTGCATTTTACCGCATTCGGAATTTCACAAATGTATCTGTATCTGGCCAACCTTTTTGTATCTTTACCTACCTTTGCATAATTTTTAACGCAGCAGACCATATTCATTGACATCTCCGGCGCACATTCGACAAATGAGGGCCTCATGGTATGCTAAACCAAAATTGTGAAAGTAAACAGGATGGGTGAAACAAATACATTTTTTTCTATCCCCTCCCCTAAATTATCCTTTGTAAATTGACAAGTTGATTTAATAGACGGGAGCAGGGGTATTTTTCGGATCACAGAAACTAAAAAAAACCAGAGCTTAAATTGTTTAAATTTCATTCGTGGTTGCCTTTCATCATGAAAATGCAAATGCCACTATGGATCTGTGTGTGTGGATGTTTATGTGTGCTTAATGCTTTTTCTTTTGCCGAGCATTTACAAAATGTTTTTGGCCTGCGCCCGAAAGTATGTTATAAAAATATTTTATGACATGTAAAAAGCATCAATAAAAAGGTTTCGGGCTGGTTTATTTTCTCCCCACTCCACCGCACACCCACACTTCGCAGGCTGCTCTTTGACCCCCATTATTTTCTTTTTCGACTGTGTTTATCGCATGCCTCATTGTTGTTGTTACCGCGCTTTATCCTTTTGGCCAGGATCTGGGGTTATATTTCATGCGAGTGCGGCTGGCTTTTAGCTTTCGCTTTTCGGGCCGTTTTACGGAAAATTACATTTAAGTATGTGTTAGAATTCACGCTGTAACAGGTTGTAAATAAAGAAATTTGTAATACATTCGACTTTAGTCCGTCTGCATATTACATTTATCATTCAAAGGTCACGGAAGTTAAGTGTTTAGAGGCAAAATAGCCATCAACTTTTCGCATCCAAGCCTCTTTATACCAATTTTGACTTTGACATCCCAATAGCAAGCCCACATGTAATTAGCACATGTAATTAATCCTGAGAAACAGGTTAAAGTGCATAATATTGACTCACTAGACTGGACCAAAAAATGAAAGCCAGCAAAAAGTGTCGTTAAAAGTTTTTTCGAAAATACATTTTATGCACTCGAACGCACAGCTAATATGATAAAAACGGAGAGCGGTCCCAGGATGGGAAAAAGTATTTTGATAAGCCGCTTACGACACGCCCCCTTAGCTGATGTCACAAACGGGCATTTGTGACAATTTTCCCACCGCCCGCTTTTACTTCATTTTTTGGACAGCGCAGTAACTTTTCCATGTGCATTTCGAACTTTTGTTTTCGTTTTGCTAATTGCCAGTGCTAAGCCGCAAGCGGTATAAAAACTTTTTCCGTTTTTTGTCGGATACTTTTTTTGAGCTGTGTTTGCCAGCAACTGTAAAGTAGAAATTAATTTCACTGTAAATGCACATAATCAAGTGTGTGCATAGAAGGGGGTGGGAAAATTCTGGGGGCATAAAAAAAGAAAATGAAAAGGAGCCTGCTCTTGAGGCAATCAGCACGACTGGTGCAGAAGCCGTAGACCAACTCCATCAACGCCATGTAAAAACTTTCCCAGCAAACAAGAGAGAAAGAGACGAATGCGGGTCGGCAGAAAGAGCCAGAGTATCGTATCAGACGCACAAAAAGATGAAGCACTTGGGAGCAGACATTTCGCGACCCAACTCGGATCTTAATGAAAATGCAATCCCATCTCCTTGTCTGCCCTGTATGCTCTAGACATTCGAAAAACCACCAAAGGATGCAGAACGGAGTGCAGCTCGGCAAAACCGAAATGGCGGATGTAAGATGGAATATGGAAGATGGAGGGTGGGGGGTGGCAGCCCTAATTGAAAAAAAATTATGCAGACTGCGAAATTAATGGGAATTACTTGATGACCGGGTAAGATTTGTCCAAACCACACAAAAGCAAAGCCGCTGAGTGCAGTTCCATGCGAGTGCGTGCTTAGGTTAACATCAAGCATACGCCTCATGTGCAGGGTCATGCATATTCAAGCGTTCAAGCGTTTTACGTCATATGCACATCAAATTCAAGATTCCAGCTAGAGAAGCATTTCCTAACTGGCAAAGGCCTGAGCATGGGATTTCAGCAGTATGAAGAAGCTATTAATACGTCTATGCTACGAGTCTTATATGTATATACCCTGAAGCCAATTCATATTTGCTCCTGTTTATGCTTTTATTTGGTTTAAGCTAATAGGGGTGCCTGATTGTTAGGAACAAGTAAGTTTGCCCACAAACTTAAGGGAAATCTATAAGAATGTTTATTAGATCTTACGTTTTAAAACAAAAAAGTTTATAAAGCAAAATGTTTATCTCTAAACATTTAATTAAATTTATAAAGTAGGCAGTACATTTTATCTTTTTACCCAAAATAATTAACGATGAACCCATATTAAGTATTTTTCTTCACAGCTAAATATATTATATGGATATATCAGAAGATAACAATTTCCTTGACAGAAAATGTTTTAATGTTCCGCAAAATACTTGGGTACTGCCTTTATCTACACCTGTATTAACTCGACTTAATCGAGCCAATAACCTTCAGATGTGAATCTCTTTTAAAGCAATAAAAACCCGCAGCAGCAGCCATAACAAGCTCTTCATCATGGCCAACAACTTGACTTCAACAGGAAACAAGCCAAATGCAGTGCGGGAAGATGAGTATAAGAACCTGACACTAGCGGTTTATAATCTATGCTAATTTTCGCCTTCTCTATGGCCAAGAGATTGTCGGACAGCTTTCATTTCTTTATGCAACACGCAAAAAATACAGGGAAAAAGAAGTGGCATTAAAATTAATGAAGTTGAGACAGCAACAACAATAGTTAAATGGGACATACGAAACTTACTGAACTAAGAATTACCCTGCAACCTCAAATAAACGGAAATAATTACTCTTGTTATGTTTATTTATAAATGTTGAGCTTAAAATTAATTTAGTAGTGCATAAATGCGTTTATAATAGGTTAAACATTAATATTTAATTTATAGTGCCATGCTTGCATAGACACATATATTGTTTCAACATTTTTTATATCGTCTCAGATATTTCCCTTTTCAAAAATAAAAGCATACCCATACATTTCGTGAGTACCTGGAATAAAGAACAACAACAGATGAGACAGTGTCCAGGACTTTAGTCCTTTGCCAAGCATGTTTCCACCGCTGGTCGAGAGAGAAAATCTTAATCGTGATCTTATTACGCGCGTTAATTACGAAATACAGCACAAATAGAGAAAAAAGTCTGGTGTAAGCGAAATGCCAGAGCTGGGCAGGATTCCACTCTGGATTATGGCCAAAGAGGCGAAAATTAAGATGCCAGTAGAGGGAGTCCGGCGATGAGGAATATTTTGCCGGCGCCGAGGGATTGTAAGAAAAATTAAGAAAATAGACGGCGCATAGATAAGCAAGTGCAATCTAGCACATTTTGCGGGTTGTTCATTTATCCTTTGCTGTTGTTGCTGCCGCACAAGTTTTATGACCCGCTGAGCAACATTGTTGCCACTGGCCATTTTTCATTAGAACAATGCAATGGAGCTGCAGCAATATTACATGCACAGCGATGGCCAGATGGCAAAGGGCAAAAAAAGGACGAAAAACACACAGATTGTAACAAGTAACTTTAATCAAAGAGCAGAAATGCACGGAAAATGAGAAGAATAGAAGTTGGAGAACTCAGAGTGAAGGCTATGGAATGCAATGATCAATGAACTGGTTATTTCTTTATTTCTTGCAAAATATCAATTGTTTATAAAATAAATAATAAGGCAGAGTCTTTAATGCTACGATATTTTATCAAAGACCATAAGAATTTTATACATATATTGTATATATAATAGCCACAGATATCGTTGTTCATATTATCTCTTCAAAAGAGCAGAAGTTTCTCAGATATACATATTTGAAAACACAATAGCCATAAGCTAGTAGACTCTACTCTATGTTTCTGACTATACCAAAACTTTATTTTAGCAAAACTCATTACCAACTACTTAACATAGTTGACCAAATTTATCTTGGAAAAGGCCTAGAATTGGAAAACAGGCAGCTGTTAAATATTTTATGCAGCTCATGCAGGGAACTAAAGCAAACAAACGCACTAATAAACAATGCAAAAGCGAATCAAAAACTCGAGCAAAGGCAAACAAATTTTGCAAAAATAAAACAATAAGTTGGGTTGGTAGTATTTTTTTGACCAGCACGAAGGTGGGGAAATGCAAATAAACCGCTGGCCGGGATTACACACATAAGCGGCTTGGCTGTCACCACTAAAACAAGCGATGCAACAATAAACAGGCCAACTGAACGGCACAAACAAAAAGGGAGTTAAGTATTGCCAGGCAGCGGTTTGAAATATTTATATGGCCCGTTACTGGAGCGGAACGGATAGATTCAAAGCTGGAGAATAACTCACCAGAAGGCCACTTAAAGACCCGGCCAAGGATATAATTATAAATCACCGGCCGTCCACATTCGCCGGCTTCGATCCGCTTGGCCACACTCAAATAACTTAACGCCAAGTTGATGCATTCAACGCAGGATTTAATGCCAAACAGAGTTTGAAAAGCCATCATCAAGTGCATGTAACCGACCAGGACATGGCCGGCAGTGGCAGCGAACCAGGACGAACCAGGACGAGCCAGAACGAAGTAGATGAACCAAAGATATACATGGCCTGGACATTGAACGACAAGTATAAATGCTTGACCATCAATACCAGATACAAGGGTGGATGTGGAGATTCAGATGGAGCTGGAGCGATGGCAAAGGGCCCGGCACCGAAATGAAATTGGCGTTGACACAACACATCTACAAACATACAGATGCACTGAAAAATAATAAAATGTAAAAGTTTGATGGTTTGACGGTTGCTGTTCCTGAAGGAACTGCAGCTTACTACTGAAAAGACTCCTTTATAAATTTTATAAGCATACAATATTATTCACTGCATAATGACTGCTCATTTTTGATGTCATACTCCCTTTCTAGGAGTGTACTGGGAATATTGGAAGCAGGATCCTGGTCAGGATAAATGGTCACAAAAAGCGCAACAAATGGAGCTGCCAAGCTGGGCAATGCGATGATGTGTATCGCCAGCTCTTCTAATGTTTGCGGCTGCGGTCGAGAAATGTTCTTGCGGCCAGGACAACTGGGAAAGGGTTGTTTCCTATCAAACTCCACCTCAGCACACATTTCCGGAGCGGACAAAAGTTCATTTTGCGTTTATCAAGGAATTCAATTAGCATTTGCTTTATGCATGAAACTGAAACCCGAAAACATTTCTTCCTTAAAACGAAATACCCGCCCTCGGTTACCCCAATGCTCACCCTTTCTCTCGCTTTTTTACTGTAATTGCCCTACAAAACTTTGCTATTTGTATTTATCTTTTGGCAACTTTGAGACGCACGTGGAGCGAAATGGGAAAGAGGGGGAACCCGATCTGCACATATGTGCCAGATGCTGCAGTCCACGGGGCGTATGCGTAATTTTGTGTCGCACTCCTTTTTTCGTGCTTTTCCGAGAGTTTTTCTCTGCTCTGCGGGTTTTCCCCACCATTTTGTTGTGGGAAATTGTGGGCGGTGCCACATTGTAACAAAACGGAATGGGAGTGAAGGATAGTGAGAAGTATCCTTTATTTCCTTGTCGCACACCAAAACGTCTCGTATTTTAATTGTCAGCCATCTCTGCCAGTTTTTCTCTATAATGAGTTTTTGCCTTCTTAAGTGGTAGTTAGTATAAAATTAAATATATGGAATTCAAAAGTATTTATTTTTAATGAACACGCCTGTTTTTGCTGGTCAAAACTGTCAGCAAAAGTAATATTTTCCAATTTGTAACCTGCACATATTAATGTATGGAAAAACACTCCAATCATAGCAGCAAATAACTATCGAGGCTTATGCTGAAACATCTCTACAGAAACATAATCAGAGTTCGTTTTTGCTGCCAATGTCCTGCTGTTAAATTGATGAATGCGTCGCCATCGACAGAGGCGGTGAAAATGCGTCAACTTTTTTATGTGGGATTGTGGAAAAAATTGCCTTGCATGCGATTTGATAATCAAAGATGGAGGCACAAAGCTGTTTCTGCTTTGGTGCTTGTGTCGCTGACAGCAAAAAACAGAGAGCAGCAAATGGAAATCAGAAAAGTTTTCCATGTTTTGAGGGGCTGGCTCGGGGTGGGTTCGACATTTGTGATGCATGTAAACAATAAAATGAACAAATCAACATTTTATGGATTATTGACAAGTGATATCAATCTTCGTGGCTGCTTTTTCCGCCCCTGGCTGTACTGCCCCATATATTGACCAACTCTCGTTTCCAGTTTGTTTTTAGCTGTTTTCGAAACTGTAGATGGTTGTGAGTGTGCACTTTTTTCTATAGCATTTAGCTGGTTGTTTTCCACGCTTTGGTTGATTAGCTGTGAAGTTGTTTATGGCCTTTCGAATATAGTTCTCCACTGCAGTTATGACCGTTTGTGCGGCTCCAAAATCGAGCTATTAAAATTGACCCGTTCAAAATGAACAACGTGAGCTACCGTATGAGTTTAACAAGTTTTCAAAGGGTAAACAAACCGTAAAACTCCAGCACAGGTGCTAAAAATTTAGAATATTACAAGAGATATAGAACAAACAAAACCCCAACCGCACAAGTCAAATTACCCAAACATACTCGAGTTTGTGTGCTGAATTGAAAAGTACGGGTAATTGGGAAAATAAGAGCAAAGCTAGAGCAAAACGGGAATGCGAACTTTAGCAGCTGTGTGAATGGTAAACTGTTATTATCTTGCCAACTAAACCAAAAAGGCAAAACAAAATATTTTCATAAGACTAAAAAAAAACACAAGTACGATTTGGAGTGCGGAAAGCTGTTTTGGCCATACATGTTCTCGCTAATTAAATGGCAGTACACAAAATCTAATCAAATTTAAATACATAAGCTCACGCGCACCGCGCACCGCCACCTAAAAGTTGGACCAGCGTTTTCGCCAAAAATATAATTGGCAAAAATCATATTTCGAATGGTTGGAGAATATGCACCGCAATTTTGGGCTCATTTGGCACGCACCGAGCAATTTTATGCCACAATGCGCAATTTGAAATTAAAAATACTTTGGTTTCTAACAGCTCTTTATACAAATGTACCGTGTGCACGCGTCCTATCTTAATAAAATTAAATGAAATTCGCCAACAAATTTTGCGTCATGGGCAATATTTGGTTAATTATAATTGCGGTTGAATAACTGCTAGTTAATTAAGTTTCATGGTCATGATAGTTCTTTCGTAGAATGGCAAGGGTGTTACATCGCTTTGATTCATTAAGCGTCAATTTTTTCAATTTGTTGAAAAGTAAGTAATTTTAGAATTTTGATGCCTTTGGATGGGATGTATGGAATTTAGCCAAAAGTTCTCAACGCAGTTAATATAGAGTATTTCTATATTTGATGATTATAAACAACCGAGTCGAATTACAACGCTTTGTTTCATTAAGCACCAATTTTTTCAATTTGTTGAAAAGTAAGTCATTTTAAAGTTTTGATGCCTTTGGATGGGCTGTATGGAATTCAGTCAAAAGTTCTCAACGCAGTAAACCAGACATTTCGACCATATAAAGTATTTCTATATTTGATGAGTATAAACAACCGAGTCGATATAGCTATGTACATATGTCTAGCCAAACTAGTCTTATAGTTGTAAAACAACTTGCATAAAACTTTTCACACAGAGCCGTATCGTACTAAATTTAACATTCTTTTTTATTATTAAGTTGAAATTAATATACATACATAAGTGCATTCTCAGATCTCATCATAGTTGCTTATTTGTTCCAAACGGCATTTCCTGTGTTTCAGTCTCCTCGAGCATAAATTGTAGATTGCAAGGAATCATTAGTAGCAATTAAATCTCATTCAGTTGTTTAACTACGATTGAAAGTATCACTTTTGGGTAAAGTCTAGAATGTTGTACCAATTTAAAATGGGGCCATGGTCCAAAAACTTCGTGTTGATGTTGTAGAAATTTCTGTTTTGAATTTACATAGTACTAGCACTTACATATATGCACACACGGCGTATATACCCAAATGAATTGCTTCCGCCTGCGCTTTGCTTCCGTTTCCCTTCCGAAAATGGCCAAATTCTGCCGCAGTCCCTGGCCCCCCAACATTCTTGGCTACTTCCAACCCAAAGCCACGCCCAGCGCCCACTCCACCCACCACTCCAGTGCACTCCCCCTTGGGGACCCCTTTTTGGTCCTTCACGTTCGCTTCGCTGTCACTTTTGTTTAATTTTATTTGTTTTGGCCGACGGCGCGTATACGCAACGCACTGCAATATTGAAAAATTCCTTTGTTGTCATTTGCCGTACCATTTCTTCTTCACAGTTTCGTTGTCGCTCGTTGTAACTGGTGCGATTCTCAGCTTGCGACAGTGTCGGTGACTTTGTTTGCATTTGCTTTCATTGTAAACCTTTTGTGTCAATGCAATATAGCCATTTGGACTGGCATACATATCTTCAAATATATATGTGTTGCTCGTGATGGCGGAGAATATTTGGGATTTGGAGCTATAATAAGATAAGGTTCTTACATTTCCTAAATAAGTAGTTAAAAAAGTAAGCATTAAAAGCAAAGACTTAATAAGAAAATATTTAAATTATTGTTAAATTAGTTACGCGTAAGATGTACTGTGTAGAAGGTACTGGTTTTGCTGGTTTTAATAAATAATTGTTTCAGGAAGAATTGCTTGTAAGAAAGTACTTCAGATGTTCATCTTGGTATACTTCAAACATTTTCCCGTAAGCGCATTAAAAAAATTAAATGTAATTGTCACGGCCACTTCCATGCAATTTCGAGACGCGTCCCCAATTCCCCGAAAAGCTCCGCCGGAAAACTTCTATAAATACCTGTGAGCGAAAGCAAAGTTCATGGGTACAAGGACAGTGGCCCATTTTCGATCATTAATCATGCGGACTCGTAATTTATCTTGGCACTGGCTTTTTATTTTCCCCCCCTTGATGAGTTGGTAACGGATCCCAAGGATCCGCTCTCACCTGGTGGGAATGAAAACTTCGCCCCCAGGCGGTTGGTTGCCTCGAAAATACTTTCTAAATACTTTTTTAATAGCTTAAGCGCATTTCCTGTTTTTATTAAAATGAGACCAAGACCAAGACCAAGAGCGAGACCGAGGCCGAAACCGACCCCGAAACATATGCCAAACAATTTCTTTTTCTCCCCGTAAGTAGGGAACTTTGTCACCGTGGAAAGTTTCGTCCTGGGACGGCATTCCTTGCCGTGATGGGGACTTGCACCTGCAGCCACACGCCTCGATAGGCAAGTTTTGGCTGCTTGGCTGGGCACTTTTATGTAAATCTGCTAAATTAAGTGCCAGTCGCTTGTCATCTCCCTCCAGGTGATTGTCGGTTGCCTTGTCAGAGCTCTCGTTTCCCTGTTCTTTGCCTTTGGCTTCCATATCATTCCCTTTCCCGACATCATATTTTTCATTAGTGGAAAAATTTAAATGAAATATTTGATGGTCTCCGCCGAGTGCGCAAACAGAGAAGGAGAAAAACGAACTAACGAAGAAATTTAATATTGCATTGAAAAATATTTTACCTACTGGCTAGCCATTCCTTAAAGTGGGAGTACCTGCTCCTAGGTAATAAAACCTTGCAACTGGCCTCAATTAACTTTGTTTGATTGTCATAATCTTGTGCTCTATTTTAAGCAAACTCCCCCTACTTCACGCTAACCTCCTTTACAAATTTGGGATCCGTTTAAATACCCTTCACAACGCCGGCGGGCTAATGACTAAGCCCGCCCAAAAGCAAAGAGCGGAAATGCAACAAATAAACACAAAAAGCCGACTTAATTCCACCAGCCGCAGTGGAAACTGAACTGAAATAAAGTTGTCACAGAGCCGGGAAGCCTTTGGGCCTCCATGCAGGACCTCGACCTCGTCCTGGGCACACGCTCATTTAGTTGGAGGGTCTGCAACAATCCAAAAAAGACAAAAATAAAAATAAGATGATGCAAAAACAAAGTAGAGAACAAAACAAACCAGAAGTGAAATAAAATTCTCGCCAGAGAGAAGAAACAGGAACGGCAGGCGTTGCACGTCATTAGGGCAACATGCACGGCTGAGTTGCAAGGCCAGCTGAGGGCCACCCACCATCCAGCCCCACCCACTCACTCATTTCCCAGCCCCATTGGATGTGGACAAACATGAAACGGTTTGGCTTAACTGAAAATTTTATTTTGCAATTTCTGTTTAAGGATTTCTATTTCCGCAGGGTCCTGGGCCAGACAGGCTAGCATCTCCCTAAAAAAATAAAAATAGTTGCAAAAAAGCCATAAACAAATAAGAGAGGAGATGCAGGGAGTCGTAGTAGGAAAAAAGAAATAAATAATGTATGGTGTCGCCGGCATTTTAATAGTTTTGTTAGCCTTTTTCTCGGCCACCGACGAGCAACGGAAGTAACTTTTATGCGCGGCCTTAAAAAGGGGCAGGATCAGGATCACGACGGGGATGAGCGCGCGGACGAGGTTTGGAGCAGGGGGCCTGCCACTGACGCTGGCTGTGTTCTAATGGATTTTGTGGCTCTTTTTATTTGGCACCATGCAGAGAGCTGAATTTCCTGCGGCTATCCTCCGGCTTAAGTCGTGTTCCACGATATTCCTCTTTAAAGTAGGCTCAAGGGTTGGGCTTCTTCCAATCCGATTGGGTGTTTATGGTTGGTTGGTAAACTCACAGATAGGATACTGAAATCAGTGAAGCTCGACCATTATTTCAGTTTTCTTTTCTAGGATTGTTTAAAGGAATAAACTTATTTGCCCGAGTTTTTTAACATAAATGTGTGTCGCACTGAAGGCTAGAAAGATACTTCAAATAATTTTATTCAAGCATAGTATTTTGATTGAAATGATTTTAAGATCATTTTATGTCTTGGATAAGACACCATGGTCTTGGCAATTGCCTTGTTCCGCTTCGGCATCGAAGTCTCGCTTAAGCGACTGAAATGCCTGCGAGGGATGAAAATAAATCTCCGATCTGGACTGATCTATTTTTTGATTCTCGTATCGCAGTGGTTCTATTGGTCCAGCCCTGCGTATTTTGGTTCTCCAGTAGGCTCGGACCTTTGCTAGCAGCCCCATTATTAAGCGATTTTTGAAACGAGAACTTATGAGTAAAAAGGAAAGGCCAAGGTTGGATATATAGAAATTCGGATTCAAAGCGCTGGCACTCATATAAAATGCTTACATGTGGAACACCCAGCGGCTGCAACACACGGAAGAATATGTCAGATCGCATTTTCTATACTTTAATGGGGGAAAATTCTCCAGGCACCAATTGAAATGACTAGCACTACTGCTGTGGATGAATATTTTTTGTTTTGGTAACTTTTCTGTCAACAGCGAGCTTGTAAGTTGTATCTCATGTCTGCGTTGTGAGCGAACAAAAGTCAGCACTCATAATTTGAGTAGGTGTCTGAATACCCACGGAGGGGAGCTTTTGTCTGTGCGGTTTGACGAGTGGTGGCGATAAGATTTCCATTTGAAATGCATACGATCCGGATGCCACTTAAAAGTTGGCAAGTCCCAGTTTCTGTAACGCATTTTGTCATTCCGCGCTGCGACAACTTTTCTAAGCGTCTTTTAATTAACAGCCATCAAGTGCAGGGATTTCAAGGATCTTGCATCTACCGCATTCAGGGACAAACACACACAAGCCCACACACATGCAAGGATTCAGTCTTGAGTCCCGACGCCATATTGAAATTCATTAACATGGCGTCCTTTACGTCTTCGTCGCCTCTTCTTCTCATTAATGTGGCAAGTTAAATATTTATAGCATAATTCTAGGAGCTGCTACATCACCAGCGCATTGTCTCATTCATTGTTGTGGCGTGGATGGCGCGGAGAGCGTGTTAAAGAAATTAATTAATATTCCGTTCGCCACACCCACACTGACACACACACACACACACGTTCACCACACACACAAACACTCGACGGGCTTAATAATGGCACATGTGCGACGCGATTTCCACCCGTCTCCCCCTCCCAATTTTCCGCAACTCCCGCGCCTTCTTTGCGGATTACTTGCCATTTTTCGTTATAGCTCCTCAAGTCTGACGCCGCTCATTGTGTTTCTCACTTTATAGAGCACACACACAGATACACAGCCTAGGGTGCTCATCTGTTGTTGGAAAATTTAAGGTCAATCCGCTGGTATTTTAAACGTTTATGTTCAATTGAGAAACTATATGTTCGGATGTCCGCAGTCCCTCAAGTTTCATTTGACACATCATACTTTTTAACACCTGTATATATTTTTGCGCACTTCTTCGGATTTATTTATTTGCATAAATATAGCATTCGATGAACAGTTCGTGGTTTAATGTTAGCTATCTAAAATATCTCAGCTACACTGGTCCACCCCAATGTCCTTAAACAGACATGTGTGTATACACATGCAAACAGCTAAAGGCGCTTTCGTGCCGTTCGGCTTGTTTTAATCGTGACATGCCCGCAATCCATTTTTATATATCTCATGGCTTCCAAATTAAGTTATAAATTAAAAAAGCACTTTATCTTGCGCTTGCTTTTGAAGCGAATTAGAAGTCGACCTAAAAGGTGGCAGGAAAGGGATTAGCGTTTCGGGAAATGGCTTTCTTTTAATGAGCGTAATTTCCAGCGAAGATTAAGATGGAGAATCTCTGTGACTTATGTGTTCCTAATGTGTTTTATTTCGCCCTCAGCCGCCATTGGGAAAATTCAGCCCATTTGGAGTTTGAAATTGACTTTGCCGCGTATGCAACACTTATCTTCAAGTGCAACATATGCCTCTTGAGGACCAGTTCTATCTAGCCTGAAGTACTTATGAGCAGGCAGCACTCGACTCGACTCCCCCACTTTGGACCCTTTTAATGGGGTCCAACCCCTCGCTAAGCAGACAATTTAACTTAATTACATCCCCGCTAACTGGCGCTTTCCACCGCTCCAGCTGACACATCAGGCGTAAATGAACGGAAATGAATTCATAAAATGCGAGGAGCAACTGCGTTGCAAACAGAAAAACAAAACGTGACGCAGAGTTGCGCGTTTAAAAGTGTAAATAATATGCACGCCTGTGTGCCGTCGGTTGCTTTGTCGCCTTACCATACAGGTACCTGCCATATTAAATGTACGACTATGTGTGGCATGCAAAAGGGGTGCAGAGTTCTGTGGCAACTGCAACTGCAACTGCCACTGCCAGTGCAGCCGAAGCATTGACGTTGTCCCGAGTTGTCAGCCTAAAAAACCTCATCATATTTGAAATAAAGGCAATAAACAAAAAAGCCGCAAAATGTCAGAGCACGGGTGGATGGCCAAAGTGCTGGGTCACATGGTGTCACCAAATTAAAACCGAAATAGAAAGCTCCCCCGAACAGGAAGTTGCATTCAAACGCGTTGACATTAAGCCATTGCAGTGCTGCGTAAATAGGAAAATTTTCACACTGTGGACTTTGGGAGCAAAAAGGGAATGGGGGTGAAAAATGGCTAACCAATTGCCTACAGGTGCCAACTGAAAAGCGGTGGATGGCAGCTGAAATTCGTTTAGCTTTATGTTTTAAACGGTAACTTAAATATGGAGCTTAACGTCAAATGGGATAACTACTATTGCCAATAAATATAGGAAAATCAACTTGATGTTTTTGAACTTTAATGGGACCAAGCATTTTTGTGCAATTAGCATGCTTGTGTTAATTTTAAACGAAAGAAGTATGATAGTGTACATAAATTTAGATGTCTCTTATCTTTCTAATATTATACTATTTTAAAATCTTGGCTTGAAGTATGTAACAGAGAACTGCAGCGAGCCACCGGCACCCTAAGTGTACCCGCTAAACACCGGGAGTCTCCACACCCGGGTGTTTGGAGACACCCTAAATTTAGCAATGACAAACACCCGGGTGTTTTGCCACCAGGGTGTTTTTTGTACTTGCACAAAAAACACCCGGGTGTCTGCTGTGCAAAGAAGTTTAGGGTGGGTGACGCGCAAGCAAGGATCGGCCGCAGGTACTTTTCTGTATGCATAAAAATTGTATGGGTGGAAGCGAGACACGGTCCAAAAAATTTAGGGTGATTGGAAACACCCAAGAAAAAGGTCGTGCACATGTTTTTGCGTTTTGATGTATCTAATGTCTTAACAAAAAACAAACTTGTGTATTATTAAATAATATATTATGTATATTATTAAATAGTATTTATACTTAACTAACACAATTCTATTTCTATTGTTTTTTTCATCATTTTAAAAAGAAAAATTATACATACAAAGTTAAATATGGTAATTAAATATTAAAAATTTTAACAAAGCAAATAATATAAGATATAAAAAAGAAATGTCTATTTCGTGTTGGTTAAATTTCTGTAAATAGAACGCATAATTCTACAGATTTTCGTCATAATATATTTCGTTTTTCAGTACTTAATGTACTTTTCTTTTTCGTATGTTACCTACCACAGGCACTCAAATGTCTACCAGACACCCGGGTGTTCACCAAAACACCCGGGTGTTTACCAAAACACCCGGGTGTTTACCAAGACACCCGGGTGTTTTCGAGAAAAAGGCACTTGCCTTTTTCTGCATGTTTGCCTTCTCTACCCTTCGTTATGAGTGGCGAGTGTGATCGGTACCCGCGACGTAGGGTGCCGCATTGATTCGGGTGCGCAGGCACCAGGGTGTTTGCAGACACCCGAATATTTTGACCGGGTGTTTGTATGTACCCGCGAAAACCGGTGTGAGTGGCACCCGCACTCAAAATTGTTGAGTGTGATCAGGGTGGCAAAAAATGCCACTCTTGCAGTTCTCTGGTATGTAAATCACTTTTAAATTCTAGAAAACAGCATAGTATACATCTAGGCTATATCATTTAAATTCCTCTCACATAGATCGGTGGCTACAATCTTTCATCGTTAGTTACTCCACTGTAAGCCGTTGAAGAAAAGGTTTAGCAGTGAAACTTGCAGTTTGCTTATCTCTCGCTTGTTGGCTGTCGTTACGTGAGCCTGTCATCCCGGATTAAGTGCGTATCCTCGACTGCTCATTTGGCCTTTTGTTTGGCATTGGACCGTGAGCCGAGCAAGTTGCCAACGAACTTTGGCCCCCAAAAAAGTTACCTTTCTCGCAGAAACACAAACACATACACACACGCGCAACGGCTTTTCACACATGTGAGGCGACGACGCGTGTAAAAGTTTTTGTTGCATAAAATTAGGCGCGGCAGCGGGATTCGTGCAAGGACCTCGGGATGGGAGCAGCTGCCTCATCGTCTTTAATCAGCGGCGTGCGCTCGTTTAACGAAAATTAAATTTTTGTTGTGCAGGAAAACTCCACTCTACTCTACTCATGATTAACGCATTTTCCTTTTAATTTCCCTCAAGCCCACACACATCAAGGAAGCCTACACACAGAACCGCCTGCATTTGTTGATAAGATTTTAACACGCCGCGTAGGTTTTTCGCAACAAGCCCGAAAAACTTTTTCCGTCAGCCTCTGGCTGTTTGTTCTCCTTTCCGACAACTTTCCGAGCCGGGTCCTAATACCCGTGGAAGGGCATTGGGAGAAAGGTGAACGGGATCGGGGTCCCGAAACCGTCTAAAGCCTTTGCCGCACTTGGCAACCCGTAACAGAAATCGAGAGTGCCTCTAAAAATACCCTTTAAATTGCGGGGCGATATGATATACATTAATGGCTATTGGAAACAACTACTTTCGAGTTAAATTTCCTTGAATTGAAAGTTTCCCCCCTTATATATCTAATTTCTTGTTTTCCAAAATTGGCAAGCTTTATTATTTTATTCTTCATCTTGTTAGGCCTAAGATTAGGGTTTAATCCACTCATTAAGGTAGTAAACATGATTTTTCCACACCTTTTAAGGGGTATAATCCTTGTCATAGCCCTTAAGTATTACAAAATTTTCTGCTCCTTTCTGCCGCTAGGTTGTGACTTTTTTAGCATGTTTCCAAGGCTTGTGTGGAAAAATCTCAAAGCTGTCTTAAAATTTCACCAGCAAAGTTGTGTGAAAGTGGGAAAAAACTTCCTGGTCTCTTTTTGGACCTAGGCTGTCACAAGAGCAGATCAACAGATTAAATGAAAGTTTCCATACTTCCCCTAGCATTCCTGTTGTTCTGGTTGCTGTTAATTCCCCAGGTAATATTTAGGGATGCCATACAAGGCATAAAGCATTTTATATTGCTGCTGTCATTTGGCAAAAATACTCGCTGATTGCGGTTAATGATGACACCTGAGATAGCCCGAAACGAAGCTTTTTCTGGCGGGTTGGCGGCCGATAACACTTTTGACAAATGTGCACTTTTAACACCTGGCGGCACCTGGGGGAATGGCTTGATTTGAACTGCAGATTGCTCCCGGAGCTTTGCATCATGCAATTAAGATTTGCTAAATTGCCTCGAGATCTCTGCATGGACTGGATGGCTGAATGGCTGAATTCCTAAACGGTAGTCCTCATATCTCTGCACATAAAGTGTTTATTTAATGAGAGCAATACAAATATTAATTTTTATTGTTCAGAAGAAAATATAGTTTGATATTTAAGTAAAAACAACATAGTTAAATGGTATGCATGTCGAAAAGACAAATAAAATTAACTAAACGCACTTGATTGTTCAGCAATTCATTTCGCCTAAAATAGCGTTTTAATATCAAGAAAATTAAAAATGAAAAAAAAATGGAACTTGATGACAAGTGAAGAACAGGCCACTCCTTTTAAATTTTATAAACGGAGGAGTCCGTTATTACCAAGTTAGTTACAATTAATACATTCAATTTTAATATGGACTCTGTACTGCAAGCCATATTCCAATTAGAAATGTTTGCTCCAAGCAAACAACAATGAATCGATTACTTGTTTGCCACGGCTTCATTTGAATATGCATGACAAATATTTGATCTCTGAATCGCAGCTCAACTAATCATCTGTCAAAATAAGAGCTGCTAAAAGCCAGAACAGGGGAAATGACTACAGCAGCTACTCCTATACATCCAAACTATGGTGCGAGTACAGTGGTACATCCCATGGAACAGAGGCCGACAAGTGCACTTCGACACCGCCAAAGCGGAGGAGTCGGTGTCGGCAGGGGCGTGGCACGTTGGACTGTGTGTGGCGGCAACATGTGAGTTGCGTTTAGCTAACGCCAACTGTCAGTGGCGTGAACAAGTGCCATTGAAGTATCCCGTTCACGTTCATTTCGCCCTGCCCCTTTCTCCATTTCCATTCCTACCTCAATTCCACTTTCCCCTTTCACCGGACTACGTGAAATTGTTTCGAAGGTGTTTGTGTGCGTTTGTGAGTGTGTGTGTGAGCGAAGTGGATTATAATGTTAATGGAGGGATGAGAGTGGAAATGTCTGCTTATGACATTCATTTCAGCACAAGACACACACACTGCGTACGCTCATGATTCCACACATACGAGTACATATGTATGCATATATCTATCTCCATGTTCAACAAGCAACATTATCGTCATTATCATTCGGCTTCAAGATAGCGGACAAATGGAATACAAAAATTCGGCGAAATAAATGCACAAAAAAAAAAGTAACTAAGATACATTTTAAGCATTTTTGCATATTTTTGTCCTATATTTTTTTAATGAAACATTGATTAAAAAATATTAATAAATTTGCCAAGCCAGGCATATTAGGAGCTGTACTTTAAGCTCAAACTTAGTTTACTATGGAATAATAATACAAATATTATAAATATATATATATATATGAATAATATATTAATGGACTTATCATAAACTTAATTGTTTTGAGTATCAACAGTGATTTGTTTTAAGTGCACTTACACAAAGGCATTTATAATTAAGGAGCGGCTCAAATCCCCGAACCGCAGGAACCGCACAATCAATCTTAAGTTGTCTAAGTGGATACACCTCCTCCCATTCCCGCCTCAGAGCATAAAATAGATTTATCAGGAAAGTGGTTCTGCCGGCTTGGGCCAAAAATATCAACTTCAAAGGCAGCCAAATGGCAGAAAGTCCTGTATTGAAGCGACAGCTGTGGCATCGGCCTGAAATCACGTATACGCCGCGTGCACACCGAAGTTGTCCTGTAATTGAAACTATTTACTTTCTGGCGTTTTCATTAAGGGCAATTTTCGGAAAATTTAACGCACTTCCCTGCAAATGTTGCCCGTTCACCGAAATTGGCAGCAGCAGCGGTGCCTGAGGTGCGGGGGTGCTAATTACTTGAAAATCAATTGTTGCAATTCATTTTGAGATCGGGCTTCCGTTGCCCCATGGCTACGTGACTGTGTGAGTGTCAGGGTGAGTGTGCTGTGTAAAATTAAGTATGTTAATTTAAATTTATCGTTCCAATGATTTTCATTTCCTTTTCGCCGTTTCCCTTTCACTCAATCCAACTTGCATACTTCTTCAAACGGACTTTTGTACTACCTACCTCGCCTCCACCTTTCCCTGAATGGCAATGATTTTTGCAAATGTCCTTAATTAAGGCGAAGGCAGCAGCTGCTTCACCCCCTCTATCAAGCCGTGTAATCAACGGCGACGAAGCCATGGCCATCAAATTAGCAAACGCCGCTAAATTGGTGGTAAAAATAAAAAAATCACTAGAAAAGTCTACTTTTGTGTGTGCTAGCCTTGTGCTTGTGCAGGGTTACAAATGAAGCCATAATTCGTGAAAAGGAGTATAATTGGATGGGATATGTGAGAGATTGGGTAATCAGCCGAATCTGACGAATCGTTTGCATTTCATCCGTCTTCCGCTTCCACCCACATTTATATACATACATACATATAAAGTCAAAGTGTTTTTCCCAGAATAAACTTTTTGCACAACTTTTATTTCCATTTGCTAAATGCTTTTCCTCTTTCTATTATATTCTAGGGGACTCTTTTTTGTGTTGTTTCCTTCACCATGGGACTCCCATACAAACACATGAATTTAGTTTAATTTTATTTTCCTAAAAAATTTTTCGTTTATCAATTCCTTTGTGGCTACAAATTTACGTTTTATTTACCATGTGCGTTTTGTTCGGTTTTTATTTTGCCCAAATTTAATTTTTATAAAAATGTTGTATATTTTGCAGCAATAATGAACAGTTTTTGTTGTCTCTGGGGATCATAAACAGTTTTGCATTTGATTGTTTGAAAATAAGACTTAAATTTCGGCTTAATGGAAATTGTGAAAAAACGGGGAATCCGTTTTATGATTTCAGTTTGTTTAATACTCTTGCAGACACTTCTCATGATTTAAATTATGTATACAATTAAGCAATTCCCGAACATATTTCCTAATGAATTTGAAAACAAGTTTCCGCCAAGAGGACTGAAAATGGCTGTAAATAAGTTAATGACTCGACGGAGAATCAATTTTTAACATTTTATGAGCTTGACTGACTTTCTCCTGGTGTCACATTCTTGCGCATAAAAAGACAAAGGAGGGTGCGATGCCAAAGGAAATTGCTGCGAAAGTGAAAGCTGTGCTAAGTGCTTAAGTTGCTGAAGAGGGAAAATGGGGATTGTGGCTGCTTATTTTCACCACATATGCTTCTCCCCCGGTCTGTGCGTCGGTGTTGGCCATATAAATGCAAATGGCTTATGAAAATAATTTGACAGTAAATTACAAATTTATGGTAAATTGCATATTGAGGGATTTTTCTCATTGCCATCTGCTGCCACCACTTCTTTTTCCCACTTAAGAGCCTTCATTATGGTGGCGTAATAAAGGGCGCCTTCTACCTGTCCTTCAATGTACCTTTTCCTATGCCTCCTGGCAGCTGGAAAACTCGCCTTCCTTCTTATCAACTTGATTGCGTTAAATGGAACATTTTCATTTTCTTTCTTTTGGATATAATTGGGTGTTTAAGGTGAACAATTTGCGTTCTTCTCTATGATTCAGGAAACCATTACAAAGAAAAAAAAGATTCCAGGAATGGGTCCGCTCGAAAGGAGACAGTAGGCAGAAAAGGCTTAAGTGCCACGCCCCTTCTGCCCATGTCGCCCCATAATATGGGGGACTGTGCACTCGACTGATTACTCCATAAATGTGACGGAATTCGTATTGAAAGGAGTGAAAATCCATTAAGCTCATTCCCAGGAAAAAGCTTTAAGTGGGAGAAGATTATTCTTCGAGTATGCAAATGTAAAGCGTAAACCGTCAGACCTACGGTAACCACTAATTTATATATATAACATGTAAAATATATAACTTATATGTTGTTTTGTGCAACGTCCATTGCCTATGAATATTCATAATATTATAATCATAATTTTCGTTGGGCATTATACAATTTAACATAATAATACGATGTTCAATTGCTAAACGGAAAAAATATAAAATGGTCAAAAATATAATAAGATATATATAAAAGGAAATATCTTGTTATATCTTTACAGTGTTTTATAATACAAATAAGCACAAAGAAATGCATATAAATTCTTCTTCGAGTTTCCAGCTTAGTTAAATTGTTTTCATTAACAATAATAACATCTTTAATATTGCTTGAGCAAATTGCTTAAAATATTTATTTATGTAATATGTTTCAAGGAAACTGATATATAATATTTGAAGCAAAACTAAATCAGATTTAAGAACTTAATTAGATTCAGTTTTGATCAATCTGAATCTCTAATTTCCACATTAAAGGCTTTCTCTATTTTGCCATCTTTGTTTGCCTTTCCTCGGTTGTTTTGCTTGCATCCAGAAAGCCAGAAAGAAAAGTCAATTTCCATTTGAAAAATCCAATTTCTTACGCTCTAATCTGTGCTCGGAAATGTTTTTCGTGTATCAACAACCGCCGTGGCTGTGGGCTGCTTACCTCGCCGGATGCAGGACGCAGGATGCAGGACTCTCGTCTGTCCTGGCCAATTCCATTGAAAAACAGCTGCATCGCATCGGTCACTCGGTCTGTTTGTCTATCAATCCGGGCGGCGAACAGCTGGTACCAGGGCGAGCTTGCTGTCAGAAGACCCGGATCCTCGCAATTTCTGAACCTGAAGCTGCTCATTGCCCTGATTTATCCAATCCATGGGTACCTTTAACTTTGTGTTTTTGCTGGTCAAAGTTTTGTGCAATTTTCCATGCTGTTTACAGAATGAGCGAAGCAAGAAGCAAACAAAACAAATTGCGAAAGAAAACTTTGTACGTTTTGCTCGGTTTTTGTTTCGTGGCCAAAATGGTAGTGGGGTGGGGCTTTAACGAGAAAAATGCAATTTTGTGCAGGCGCTTCGGGTTCGCAGAAAGATGTTGCAGCTGACTTGGCATTGTTTTCCCCATTTCAGTTCTCAGTTTGGCTAGGTGAAAGTATTCCTTTGTTGGTCATTAAATTACACTTTTCCTCTGCTTTTATACGTAGGTTTCATTTCGCCCGGACCACGTTCGCGTTGCCTTTCAATTGTACTTTTCAAAGTTGTTTAAGATTCAGGACATCTCACTTTGCTCCCTCTCCCCCAGCACTTGCAATTGCAACCGTCAAGTGTGTACTTAGGCAAGAATATCCTTAGAACTTAAATTACTTTCACAGTTATCTATCTAAACGTGAGGGTCTGGTCATCTGAACCTTCTCTCACTATGCGCTAAAAATTGCGGAAATGCAACAGCAGGTGCAACATACAAAACGCTGAGGTAACCAGGCTTAACACCGATCCATTGATGTGCAAATATATTTTTATTTGTGCATTCCTGTGAAAAAACGTTAGTTTATTGGCCGGATGTCGCCACATTATCGGAAACATCTGGCGGTGCTAAAATGCATTTGTTGTAGGCTATGAGGTCACTTCTCCTAAAAAACAGTGGAATCAAAATGCCTTCTTTTCGTTTTAAAAAATGTGTTTGTGCCAAAAATGAAAACAGTTTCGGAACAGTGATTATTCAAGTGAATACTGTTATTAAAAAAGTGTTTGGAAGTTCAACAAAAGGTATTTTCCATTTAAGCTGTGCCCTATGTAACTTATCACGTATCATTTTGATTTGAAAGAACTTTAATTGTTTTGCATTTGTAACTACTTTGATAATATTCGCCTGGCGTCAGAAAGAGGGGAGCGACTACTCGGATTAAAAAAAACATAATGGAAATGGTTTAAATGAGTATCCACTTCATCTGCCGTTTGTTTTGCCATTGTAAATGGCCAACAGGGATGAAATTGGGGCCATCCTCAGGCCGAAAGGAATCAGTTATCAAGATAGCAGTGACTGGGAAGCAGGACAGATGGGAAGAAAAGCCAACCGAAATGGCCAGACTCGGTGGCATTCAAATGCGATTGGAATGCTTTTTGCTCGGTTGTCCGAAAACCATCTGCCAGAACACTTGAAACACGGAGTGGCCTTCATTGAGGCGTTAAACTTGGAGAAAAGAGTGGATTCAGGTGAAGATGGGAGGAAAAAAACAGTAGAATGGAAAAAATTCCGTTTGAGCTTTGAGTTGCGATTCAACACACACGTCGCTGTCGGGGCTGGATTCCTAATTGAATTCGCACAAAAATGATTAATTCTCCCGGATTTCCCACGGCAGCCGCCACCTGCCACTGTCACCACTTGATGTATTGATGCCGGCAAAAATTTATAAAGAGGAACACCCTATAGTCAATTGCAGCGATGAGCGACTAACAAACAAGTGCTCAAGATCCACTGTATTATTTCCCTGGACAAATTTCGGCTAATAATTGCGCCAAAGACTTTGTAAAGACACGTTTTATTACACAGTTTGCATTTCACCGGAGACGCAGTAGTCGAAAATAAACAGTCGAGGCGAAAAATGACATTGAATCGTGACGTTCCGTTTGTTTACCTGTTTTTCTGACTTTTTAATGTTTTCTTTATATGGCGTATTTTCTCTTATTTCCGTTCACCTTGGCTGCTCTTTATTATTATATCCGGCTTACGTGGCGTATGATGAACACGTCTATCGGTTGCCAGGCATTCCCGCCCCAATAGCAAAATGTTTGCCTAACCTCGAGGTGTCTGCAAGTGTGTTACTGCTGGCTTATTGAGTTTTGGGAGCAGAAAAACACGCACACAATGGCAAGTGCACACGTGTGCGTAGGTTGGTTGTTGTCATTGAATAGCTCGTTATATTCGACTCCGCTTTAAAGTGGCATTAAAATCGCACAAAGGCACTGCCAACAATTGCGAAAACAGAATTGCCAGTCGGCATAGTTACAAATGGTAACTAATTCCGCTGTGTGCCAAGAACACTTCTGACTAACATATATGTATTAGAGAAAATTGGGCACTTCATCACGAATACAAAAATATAAATCTTATTATCTTAAACATTTACAGATACCTGCATATATGTACGTACCACTATTTAAAGAAAACATTGGCTTATTCAGTTATATTTCTTTTCTATTTTTTTGTTTGTCAACATTTTGATTATTTATTTTATAATGTCAATACATTTAGAAAAAAATTTTTAATTTAAACTATTTTGTTACACATTTCCCAGTTTGTAATTAAATGGATATTGGGCTATATTATGTTAAGCAAAGATAAATATACAACGTTTGTGTTCTAAACCCGTATAGATATTTAGCCCATTTAATTTTCTCTCATTTATTTTATTTATTTTGTTTCGAGATGCTTACGAGAAACCACATTTTCAAAACAGCTTTTAATTTTTTTAGTATATTTTATATCCAATTACAATTTTTGCATAAAACATAAATTTAAACTACTAAACCTAACGAATATGAAAAAAAAGAAGCTTTAAAATGTAAGCTGAGCAGGGGCTATCTGTTAAAAAACATACAAGAGTGTCGAGTTGCCCGGATATCAGATACCCGTTCTTAGCTAATGGAAGTGCAAACGAGAAATTCAAAAATTTTCTGGAATGTTGGTAGAAATTGGGTAAAAAATAATAAAATGTGGAGATGGAGCGGGAATGGAAAGTAGTTTTGAAATTATATCAAAACAGACAAACGGGCGGACATGGCTAGTTCGACTCGGCTATTGATCCTGATAAGGAATATACATACTTAACGTGGTCGTTTCCTTATTTCTGTTACATACTTTTCAACGAATTTAGTATACCCTTTCCTCCACGAATAACGGGTATAATTTGGGCGATACATTTAAAATATAATTAAATTTGAATTTACTTGTAAGCTTCTTTAGTGCCCACATGCTTAAAATATATATAAAGTAAGATGCAACATCAACTTTATTTTTATCAACTTAATTCTACCCAATTGCTCACAAACCGCATATTAAGTGGCAAGAAAGCTTTATGGCCAATATGGTGCTGAATTTCTGAATTGCGGCTTGTAACTTGGCTTTGGCCCCGTGGGAAATGTTAAGCCCGGGTCGACAGTCTGTGCATACGCATCTATCTGCCGCGTTACCAGCATAGACAAACGCGAGGACTAACTGCAAAGTGTCAAGGGTCACGCGGATGAACCCGCGATAAAAGCGAATCGCTTCCTCACAGCTAAGAAGAGTCCTTGCTGACAGCGCCATTAATGACACGGCGATAACTTTAATTTTTCATTTCGACAGCGGGGCACATTGTTGCCATTTCCGTTTCCGGCTGATGGTGACACACGTACACTTCCGCGTTGACACTCGACAATTACAACACGTGCTAAGGTTTCTTTCAGGGTGCCCTCTTCTTTTCTTATCCGTTTTTTTTTCTCTCTCACATTTTAGGCACAATTCAGTCGACAAGTTTTCTTCAATGGCGGCTTAAATCACATATAAGCACAAGAGCTGACACACACCTGACTGAATGGATGTTCGTTTTGGGGAAAGTTGAACGATAGCGGCGCAGGGAAGGGCCCTAAGTTGCCACCGTAAAATATTCAAATTAAAAGGACTTATGTAGGCACTCAATGTTACCGCCATTATGTTACATTGTTGTCTGCTGTCAGCATCGTGAGCAACGACCAGGAGCCAAGACCAGGACCTCGACCTCTGCCTGCTTCTTTCTTCATCCCCTTCAGCTACGCCCTCCTCCTACTCCCCCCACTCCTTCTCCACCAACCACCGTCCCCAGGCATCTGCTCCACTTGCATTGTGGGGACAGCTTCCGCTGCTTTCAACGCTCAACTTGCCATTTTTTTACACTTTAGTTGACAGCGGGAGCCATTTGCGGGAACAGCCACGCCCCGAATTCAACTCCCTACCTACCAACCTTTCTCCTTTCACTGCACAGAGAACAAATTTTGCTGAAATTTTTACATCGTTCGTTTAATTTAAAAGGAAGTTAAAAAGTTGAAGGGATATATTTTGACCGAACACCTTAAAACTAGGAAGGCTCATAAAAAACATATTTAACTTGTGCTTAATATGAAGCTGTTTATTTCAAATAACCATTATTCGATTCTTATTGTAATTTGTTAATACTATTGGGTAAATACAAAAATACAAGTTTAATTAGATAACTTATTATTAACTTAATAATTTTTTAAGGTGTAGGCTGCAAGTTGTCCTTGCCGATGCTTATGTTGTTGCTGTTGGTATTGCTGTAAACGTATATATGTCGCATTTTCCGGGTAATTTACATTCTCATCACAACATTGCGGGGAAGGCGGCGTTGGGCGTGGCACCCAACTCACCTATACAACAGCAGCGGCAACAACAAATGACAGCGGAGAAATTTCTCCTTGGCTGCTCCCAGTGACTCGGAAGGTTTTAAAATAATAAAACAAGCATAAGGTATGTATGTCAGTGTACTCGTGCCACGAAGAGAAGATGCCCTGTAAGCAGAGATGATAGATGGACTTTCACATATTTCCGACACCTTAAGTAAAGACAGAAACCCAACTGATTCTATTAAAATCAGGGACATCTTACTTCAAACCGGCTATGTAGGGTACCAAATTGTGGTCCCATTTAAAATGATGTGCTCGTTATTTGCTTTTATTACTACTTGCTGTAGTTTCGCATTTGACGTTTTTATTATTTTATTACATCTGCTGCGGGTATGCATTTTATAAACGTAAAATTAAGCGCATCAGTTCGGTGCCGTCCAGGGAATTTGATGAGTTTATTGAAATGGTTTGCATAAATTGCAGCCAACGGCAAAAGTTTAAATTGAAGTCTAGGAATGTTGGCTCAGTTTTCGTGCTTTATTTCCACGAATGTCAAGTGCTCGGCTTGTAAGCCTGAGAAGTGGAAAATCGGCATATCACATTGGATTCATTATAAATACAATTTCACAGCGCGTGCTCCTTGCCATTCGGAGACAGAATAAAAATTCAGGGTAAAAAGTATATACAGTATATAGTACAAAAAAGGGAAAGAATCGGCTGGGTGAAAATACGTAGTAAAAGGCGATTCTCAAGCGGTTGGTCTGCACTCTGTTTCTGCTTTTCATTCGGTTACTTTCAGTGCTCCTTTTCATGCTTTTTGCTCCGACAAGTGAAGCGCACTCAAAAATTTATTGTCTGCAACTCGAAGTTCGACATGAATTTTATTTATTTGCATGTAAATCGGATTTGTGTGACCCCAAAGACGTTCGAGCGTGAAATATACGAGCAAACAGCCGCTGACCACCTCTCTGCCTTTCCTCTTGTTTTTCCCCAGAATTTTCTATCTGTTCGTGTAGGTGAAAGGTGCAGCGGCATTCGCAGCTTGAATCAGTCCGAGAATCAGGATCGCCTTTCGTTTTCCTCAGCTTGTTGTTTTCCATTTGGACTCTTGGCTTTATTGTTGAAGCATGGCAACCTTTTTGGGTTTTTTTTTATATTTATTTTCCCACACCGCCTGTCTCTTTCGGCCTGCCTTTATCATTTTAAATGTAGTCGGACATGGACACGTCGTTTCGGTTAGGCTTGCATGATTCCGAGGCATTTTTGGACTTGGATTGCTTCTCAGTCGGCTGGCCACTTTGGTGTGTGTTTTATTAGCTATTATGCCTAAAATATGGCTTACGTCCCGTTTATTGTTATTTATAATGATTCATTTTGCACGTTTTTATGGCTGTCTGGGGCTGAGTAGGGACAGGAATCACACAGAAGGCCCATTGGATAATGTTCTGCGGTTTGTCTGCCATCCGCATTCACTCTATGAAAGTGTATTTGCTTAATGGCTTTCTCCGCATTCTCGCATGTAGCGAAAGTCCGGAATCTGCCCTGGATGTTTATTGATATGTTCCCAAATTATCTCCGTAATTGTTCTAATGGGCCTTCAAAATGTTTTTAACTAAATAAGTCGGAAAAAAATGGGTGTTTTGCTGCTTTAGTAATTTTTGCCAACAAAAAATGCAATAATTGGCTTATGTACCATAAATCTCACTGCTTAAAGGTTTACAAGTGTAAACTCGTAAGCTTTGCAAAATTGACTATTCGAAGTTTATATAATATAAAAGGTTAAATATATTTGATACAAGTATATAGAAACTGCACATTTTCCGAATCAAAGTATTTACTTGGAAATTAAACAGTTTCGAAGCCATTCGAATGGCATTCCTTGCATAGCGGCTAAAATTGTTTCAAGTGCCTGAAAGTATGCAAGCCATTTGAAAGTCAATCAAGCCATATATACGTATTTGCCGTGCAAGCAGTCGACTGCAGTCTCCGCAGCCAGCAAGCAGTGCAGGCAGCAATTTGCAATCATTTTCCTCCTGGCTAAAGTTTAATCCTGCACAATCAATTAGGGGAATAATGTAATCTGCCAGGGACACTCCATCCGCACTCCAAGCCCTGCAGCAATTTTGCTTTTAGTTGGCTGCTTCTTGTGCAACACATCATGGCTTGCTTATGTCTTGAATAATTTAGTCGGATATCCCTAAGTCGTTTTTTGCCATTTTCTTGCATTTTTTTCATTGTGCAAGCGATTTTGCCAATGTAAAACGTGAAATGCAAAACTACCAGTGCAACACATGAGCTGCGCTCGCATGTTGCAGCTGCTGTTGCCAGGATGTTGCCTGCACAGGAGGAGCAATATCAGCTGCAGGACATCGAGGCGCGTGGGTGTAAGCTGGAGAAATTGTCGCATAATGATGTCTACGATAAATTTTACAAATCCTTGAGCAAGTTTATGCCGCTCAACGTCTTCAGCTCGGAGCTTCCCCCAATTTCCCGTCCGTCGCAATGTTTTAGTTTTATTTCATTTACTGACAGCTTTTCTTTCTAGGTACCTTCTGCATGCCTGTGTGTGAGACTGAGAGCGACGTGGCTGTGGCAACCTTTAAAATATTTTTGCAATTTATTTACTCGCACACACATGTGCGCCCCCATACACTTAGCTCAGTTCACATATGCAAAATAAAGTGATTACAAAGATACACACTCACACACCGACACACAGGAGGTGCTGGAGGTGGAAAAGATGGCTCATACATGTTTTAATGCACTTGCTTGCAAGGAAGACAAGGAAATTTCATTTGCATTTACATACAAACAAACGCATTACCTCTCTGCGTGTGTGTTTTTGGGCGTCCTTTTCGATTTGTTTGCCTGCACTTGTGTTTTCCACCCAAATATTTATACACTGTGCTCTAAACACAAGCCCACACAAGATCAGAGTTATATTTTACGCAAAATTAAACGTTTGCGGAAAACATTTGGGCATATATCTTAAAGGAAAATGATGGACATTAAATTTACAAGCAAACAAAGTTTTTTGTTTTTCCGGAACATTTTATACCTGTTTTCTTAAGCATAAACACAAAAATATGTTTATTTAATGGTAAACTTAATGTTTTAAAGCATAGGGAAAAAATTATATGAATATATCTACATATACTACATACAAAATGTATGATCTTGTTTGGCATGATGTTATAGCGAAAAAATATACCGCAATAATATGACATTTTTATAAGAGTTTATATACCTTCTTCCTTTCTACAAAACCAATAAAACAATAAATAATCAACCTCTCTAAAATATCAAGTAGACAGCTCATCGCAATGAATGTCGGAAAAAGTCAGAGAACATCAGTCAGTAAAACCAACAAGAAACTGTTGGAAAAATTAGCCACATATGAAATATGCAAACAAACAACATTCCATACACCCCCACTTCTTTTTTCAGAAATAGAAGGCATTCAATGAGCCCAAAGTCGATGCGCAACACATGCTGGCTGTCATTAAATTTGTGCGAAAATGCCGAGCAAAAAAACAAGTCCTAGCCAGGCTGACGAAGATTTGGTCGGATCGTACACAAAAACGCCTACCGGAAATGAGTGGCAAATTTAGTGGGAAAATACAGAACTGCGAATAGAGACATACAAATGTTTACTAATAGGGGAAGCAGAAGCAGAAACAGAAACAGTAACAGATATCCAGAAACTGTTTACACGCTGCACACGTTGCACACCAAGTGTGAGCTGAATCTACAATTCAAATGGAGGGAATTGGTGGGTGGCAGTGGGCTGTCTTATTAGTAAACAGGCCCGGGGTAAAATATGCTACGTAAAGATAGCAGCCGAATGGCAAAAAAATAATATTAGGCGAACAACAGTGCATATAACAAAAATAAACTCCGACTTTTTTGCGTATATAAATTTGTGCATTTTTATGAGTTTATATCGCAAATTGTTTGCGTGTTGCCTTTTAATGCCGGCGGCTAGAATACATTTTCGCATTGCCTTTCGCCCGTTACCATATTTTTCTTTTTGTTATTTCTGTTTTAATATCTATTCAACTATCCCAGAAGAAGAAGTGCTCGGCACATTGTTCAAGATATGCAGAGGGAATTATTTAAATTGAAAATTGTTTGTTTAGCATTTTTTGGCGCCGGGCAAAGATACATTTCCAGCAGCATGACCATCGAGGGGAATATTTAGTTGAGGCATAAACAAAAAGTGCAGAGGAATAATCTTCGCACTGGAACTAGGACATTCAACCTTTGGAGCCTGAATTTTATGCGTATTTCGAAGCTTCAAACCTGGTGAAATTCACTTTTGGCTTATCCATGAAGCTCCGTCTCTAAACTTCAATCTTTTAATGGCTTGCCAGGCACATAAAGCACAAATAATTGTTTCTACATGTGTGTTGACTCCTCGTAAACAGCAAATCTATGTCGGATAATGGTTAGGGTAAACAGGAGACCAAATGCAAAAAACAATTCAAGACTCAGTGTACATCTCACATATTTTGCATGAAAAATTCATTTACGACCCTGTTCGGAGATAAAGCGAATTAACAATGTAAATGTAGCTTTTGGTGTTCCAGTAAGAATTTTTCAGATAAGTGGGAACTTTATTTCATCCATCGCTTTGTTTTGCAACCAAGCATCGCTGCGCCCCTAATGGCAATATGCATAATTAATTACTGCGTTTTATGCACTCCATGTTTGTTTCTAATTAACGTAAAATTGTTTTCACTTTGTTCAACCGAGACTAAAGCTAATGGCTGACTAACAACTACTGTCAGTCCTCACAGTGCACCAATCAATTTAATTAAATTGCTCGTTTTCCCGTAATTCAATTTAAAAGTGTAATATATTGAGCGCAAAGCTTAAAATTCCAGCCACATAAATTGCTTCATGTGAAATACAAATTTTAATACTCGCTTTAATGCAAAGGAATCCCTATGAAAATATCAGCAAATTCCGGGAATAAATAAATTGAGAGCAAACCAAGCAAAAAGGACTAATTAGCACAGTTAAGTGAAACGAAAGTATAGGAGGATGAGGGTTGAAATCGAGTCTTTGGATACTACAAATTGCTGTATGTGTCCAGATATACACAGTTGACCTCGATTTGTTGGGGTCTGCCTTGAACATAATTATCGACAAGTGCTCCTCCAGCCGCAAAGCTGCTTATTTTTTTTCTTTTGTCCATTCGACTGTTGTTCTTAAAAGCCCATTTTCCATTGCTTATTTATGCGCAACAGTTGGCCCGATGTCTTGGCCAAGAAACAAAAGTTAGCCGCCTCGTCTTTGATGCTCTTTGCGGTGGCTGGAAGTATTTCATTTTATTGACTTGGGAACGCGATGATAGGAAGAATAATAACAGAATTATTGGGAATAAATAATTGAAAATCGTAAACATTTGTGGTTAAATAAACGAAATAAAATTATACCTAAATACTGAATTTTATAACTTTTTCATTAAATTAAAGTAACTACAAATGTTAAAGTACTTTATTTAATTATTATACGAAAATGTTTGATTTATTTTTTTAATAAATCAATAAATTTTAAAATAACGTTAATAAGAAAATTTTTTATGTAGAGGCCGTTTTAATTGAATTTAATTATTTATTTGTATATATAATGCTAACAAGTACATAATTACAAATTGCTAGCTAACAATTGCATATGTAAAAAAAAAAGTTTTAACATATTAACTATGTTGATTTTGTTTCGTACAATTTTATACTATTTATAATTTTTTGGGATTGTCATAGGTAGGACTTGCAATTGCAAAGATGGGACGCGTTGGGTGGTAAGCGAGGGACAGAAGCGAATAAAGCGAGCATTGTTGCACAATGGTCACACGTTACTTTTGGTTTTATTTATTTTATATTCCTTAGCCGACTTTAAAATTATCAAAACAAATTACTCTTATGTAAGGAGTGAAAAGCTAGATAGATAGGTTTTGGGCTCGCTTATTATAGAAAATTGTTCAAACTGGGAAGAGCATTTCCACTTCGTCTATCGCATTTGTGATGGATGCGCCCACCCCCATCGTGTTCTCATAATTCCGCTGCTTTTTACACAAAACGATTTCGATTGCCAGATCTTGGCAGCAAATGCTGAGACTTTGGGCCACTTTTTGTAGGTCGATGTTTTCGGCGAACTGACGCCCACGCCAACGCCTTCACTTTGACATAGACTCATAGATTCATAGACACACAGATACAGCCCCAAATTAATATGTAGATGTCCACAATCAGAATCACACTTACACGAAGACGAACGTTCTGACACTGAGCTCCGAGTTGCTCAATTAATTTTGATTGCAGCCTTGGCAGCTGTTTTTGCTTTTCCCCTAGGTGTTTTGTTTGTGCTCGCGCCTTCACACTTTTCATCGAGGACTTTCCACAGACACAGTTCATGGTTAAGTTCATTTGTCCATAAATTTTCATATTCGAGCATTTTGTTTTCGTTGTGTGTGAAATAAATAAATAAGAAAATTATTCATTCGGTTGGGTGAGAAAAATTCATTGAGCGTTTTTAGATGAAGCGTGAATATACCACAAGGCTGAGGTTTATCAAAGATTTTGCAATTCATTCGGTATATGTAATTGTAAAATGCAATTAATTAAACCAAAGTGAATTTATGATTTGAAGCGAATAATTTGGTAAGAATAGCAATCAATAAACCCATCACATATGTATGGACGAATTTAAATCGATGATAACGCCCAGCAGCAAATGTCAGAAAATCACAGATATGTGTGTCTCAGGTGTGAAAAGACATACAGATTTACCCCTTTACTATTTGTTTATGTTTGTTTTCAGGAGATTTTATAGAGCACCTTGCTTGAAAACTTAAACTTGAACTTGGCCGAATGTCAGACTATATAATTTAATTACTCTATCGCAGAGTGCAGCGAAATAAATAAATGAAAGCTTTTAAACTTTATTGTGTTTGCTTTTAGCCAAATTATTTGGTTCCAAAACTTTGTCATATGGGACGAACTTTTAATGTAATTGCAAAATGATTTTAGTTTCGCTAGATTTTCGGCTGAAAGATAAATTGAATTGGCTTTATTGAGAGTTTAAGAGTGTTCCGCACTTATTGTCAACGGGATTAGTTGGAGGTACGCAAACAGCCCACACAAATATGTATCTTTGGGATACATGTATGAGCTCTTGACTAAGCATAATTGCTGGCAAATTGCTTGAAATTTGTTTTGCCAACCATGAAAGCGAAAGGGAAACGACTTCAATACCGATATCTGGCACACTTCTGTCTGAGATAATTTTCAATCTTTTTTTATTTCCCCCTACTCTTTACGTGGTGACGTCACAAAGAGTTTCCGCCGTCGCTGTTGGCATCTAAATTTTGCTTTTCCCGCCCCTCCTCTGTGCCCCGATGGGTTTATTTCGGGCGATTTTGGCATCGGGCAAGTCTATATCTGCCCGCTGACGTCGACGTCGACAGAGGTAGCAGCAGCAGCGGCATTAGCCTAACCTAAAATCGTTTTCAGTATTTTCGTACATTATCTTAGGCCAAATGGAAAACTGTTTCAACAAACCTGCGTCAGTTGAAATTTGTGTTTCAAACGCGCCACACACTAATTTGCATTTCACTTTCAAATCCAATAATTCACAATGGCTGTAAGTCCCACAAGCTTCGCAAAGGATAATCAAGTGTCCTGGGTGGATTGAATTAAACTGAGCAAATTAGCATCATACATTTTGGATTTTTCCATAGAATTTACGAGTATCGCGCTTACTTTAATTGCCAATTTCCTCATTTTGATTTTTCGTTTCCGATTTCTTTTTCAAAGTGAAAAGAGCCTTAATATGGCTGGCTTATAAAAAACAAATCCAGCAGCTATAATTGTTTATGAAATAAAATTATTCAGCCGTTAATAGTAGGAAAGTCACGTAGTGGTGAATGTACTCATTCAATAAATATGCGCACTCGTTCGCAGAGAGGTATCAAATAAAACGAAACAAATGAGGAAATCAACAAATTAAAGTAAAGCAAAAAAAGTGCGAAGTAAATACGAAATACATTTTTGAAAAAGTGCCAAATATCAGCATATTCATTTAAATGAAAATGATTATTAAAACAATATATTGAACGTTGATTTATGCCTTTATATACTCGTACATTTACGTGCGTGTACGAGTATAAGCAGCAATCGGCTCACAAATACATAATGCAATCAATGTTTGTATGTATTTATAATTAAATAAGCAATTAAAAGACAAAATATTCAATTGCATACAGCGCGGGCGATTTAATTAAAAATTTCTTAAATTGGTTAAATATTTAAATAGTCAATTAACAGCTTTCCGATACAAGAATTGTGTGGATTAACATACTCGTACATATTATCCTACACATTATAACCAGATACTGCCCGGGGCCCTTGTAGAATTTTCTGGCCAAGTGATTTCAGCTACGCCCACTCGCAGCAGCTGCCAGATAATAATTCATACTCATATATAGCGTATTTGTGCTATTTATTTTCTCTTATATTAAAATAAAAAATCACTTAGTTGGCAGTCTGGTTGGGGATGACAAATGCCCTTGAGCCCTTCGGTCATTAGGCCCTTGGACTGCCCGGTAGTTAACCAGCCATTAATTCCCACCGAATCGATGGAAAACAGTGGCCTCCATTTGGTCGCAAATCACTCAGGACGCAGGACTTTACAATTTAACACAAACAAATTACGCTTTTCATGCATCACTTGGCGTTTGGCATTCCTTTTGCACTTTCGATTCATAATTAATTTGCGAGTTTTCCGCTGTTGACATTTGTCTCTCAATAATGCTGACAAGTTTTTGCGACAGACAGTCAAAGCCACTGGGCCATAACTTTGTTCTTAATTGAACTTAATTATTTGCTGAATTATGCTGAGGGAAGGCGCAGGTGCATAAAATACATTTGCTGAACTGTGTCTCTGGGGGCCATTGGATCTTTTTCCTTTGCTCTCTGATAGATTTATACTTTTTATAATTAATTCCGCTGACCTGGTGACAGTTTGTGTTGCAAAAACTTTCCATTTATAAATACACTTTAACACGTGATACATTTTTTTTAGTTGGCATTTATTATGAACGCCCAGTATTTTTTTAACAAACCACATATGCTTATAATATATTTTTTTTAATCCCTTTTTTGTTATGATGATTTTTTTGTCACTCGGAGTACAACATATTTTAATTAATGCATTTGCGGGTTTTGATTTATAACATTTTTAATGAACAATTTTGTAAGGATGACTTCATGCGTTAAATAAAATTTGGAATCTCAAACAATTTCAATGTTTATCGCTTCGAATAAGCAAACTGTTGAGTCAAAATATCCCCACCAATAATCAGCCAAAAGCCCAAACAATTCGTTGACGAGCGTCTGCCGTTTTCTTGGCAACAATGCAAAGGCCATAACCATAAAGTCCAAGGGAAGACGCAAAATTTTAATGCACTTTTGCATTGCTTAGCTCGCCTTTTACAGTCCCCTCAAGGCCACGAGGCGGCGTCTGTAAAAAATAAACTTTTCATAAGGAATAAATGATATAAAACAGCAAACAAAAAGAGACCATCTGATTGTCACCCCCTTGTGTTTGGCTCGTCTCACTTGGTTAATGTTGGCCAGCATCCGCCAATTGGCAGCAGGCCAAATGACAAATTGAAATAACGGCAGCAAAATGAGCGTTTATCTTCATGTGCAAATGAAAATTTTTATTTATGCCAGCAGCCGGAAAACGGCAACTAAAAAGAGGGCGCCATTCAGGCGAACAAAAAATCACCCCCCAAGTTGAGGGTTATTTGAAGGTCAATTTAAAGCAGAATAATATTTATAAATGTTTTGAGACAATTTTTTTTTACATGAATAGTAGCTTTAAAGGTACCGACCATATTTCCCCTACCTGATTTTTACTCCCAGATTGCCGGTCTGAAATGAACTGCCAGTATTGGCACTGGCTGACCACAATCGATATCACTTAGCTGTTCATCACCTATAAAATGATTTTTTTACGCAGCGACCTGGCAATGGGCGGCATACAGAGAGAAAAGAACCAACTGCCAAGCGGCCAACCAGATAAACCAATTAATAATGAGAAAACAGAGCCAAGAGCCAAACGTGAAATGCAATTCTATCAGAAGATCAACAACAACAACAACTCTTTCTGGTTTGTTTGTACATTCAATTAAAAAAACACCTGAAAATATATTGAAATAAAAAAAGACGAGAAATAAACTCGGCTTCGAAATCGAATTGAAATTAAAGCAATTGCGAATGCAAATTGACGTACAATTCATTAAAACCCCCTCGGCTCATTGGTTGCCATTAAAGCGTGCCGATGGTTTGGTTGCAGTCCAAGCTCGATTTTTATACTCAAAAATATACACATATTTACGCATAAATACATACTTTAAATAAATAAATAATTTCCCTCCTGGAAATATGAAAATGCTGCGTCTTTCTGTAGTCGCCATGAGCATGGCTGTGCAACAGACTGATGTGCAGCTCTCAAATAATAGCAATAAATAAACAGCAAATAAAATGGCAAAAGTAACGAGTATTTAAAACTCAAAAGATAATTTCAAGCTCTTTATACCCTGTAATCACGACTACAATTAGGAAACAGACAGATCTCTCAAATTTTTTGGTTATTCTATCCCAAAGTTATATAAGTCTTAAACTTAGTTTGTATATTAAATTTTGGATATCTGAAAAAATGTTTAATGAGTATAAGCCTGCTTGTACATAAGGTTCTCTCGGATTGATTGTACCAGTTTTAAGCATATACCTTTAACACCTTCGACTTTTGGTAGAGTATAACAGGCATTATGTTGGTAAAATTAAAAGGTATAAATTGTATGTTCGGCTACAATGTTATTGGTATTGAATGATATTATTTTTTAATGTTTGCACTTTGTGTGAAATTTGACATTTTGCGGGCATTTCGGTTTGGGCCAAAAAATGTATACGAGCCAGAACGGCTGGCCACAAATCAAATGACGGCTTAAAATGTACAAACAAAAAGCCGCAATTGGACGGCAAAGCAATAAAAATAAAATAAAAATCGCCATGAACAATGGACGAATGGATAAATTAGCAGAAATGCGCGAAATATTAATGAGCCTAGATGCATGCATATAAGCATCGGATTTCAATTACGAAAATATTTCAGTTGGGTAATTGTTTCACATAAGCACTGCTGAACACGGGATAAATATTTTATGCACAGATATAGCATTGTTTTTAATTAGCAATCCTTGTTCTGGGGTCAATTAGATTTGTGTTGGCGCGGCCAAGAGGGCACAACAATATGGAAGTTGGCTGAAATTTCTTTGACAATAATCAAATTTAAGGACCACAATTCCGTTTGTTTGAATGAACTGTGCAACGGCAATTGACCCAAGAGTGAGTGAGTGAATTTATTGCCTTCACGTAAATTCCAATTAAACAGTTAGTGGCTTTCCCTGTCAACTGTCCCATAAAATGCTCGAATGAACGGACAGGACTCGCGGTGTCGGAATTAAAATTAATTAATTGGAAAATGAATCTATTTCTGGGCGGCGCTCTTTCTGTGGTTCCATTCTGCTTTGTTTGTATCTGCCTCGATTTGGGCATTTTCCAAATGGAATCACACACAGGACACTAAGCCCCCATGCTGACCTTTGAACTCTGTGCAATCTGCGTCGGGGATTTTGCCTGTTCGCTACTCGACAATTTCATGACCCTCCTGGTTGGCCTTGTTTGTCCCGCAATTGTCTACGATTACAGCAAATTGATTTGCCTGGCACTTAGCAGCAGCTATCTTGTTTCAACCGCCTACGTCCACTTTTTTACGTTCTTATTTCCCATTTTCCGTCGTAGCCACGCAACAAGGAACAGGAACAGGAAGTGCTCAACTGGGTGTTCGCCGTGATTGGCGAGAAGGTGCCCAGCGGGCAGTATGAGGACATTCTCAAGGACGGCATCTGGCTGTGCAAGCTGGCCAACAAACTGGCCCCCGGATCCGTGAAGAAGATCCAAGAGCGCGGCACCAACTTCCAGCTGATGGAGAACATCCAGCGCTTCCAGGCGGCGGTGAAGAAGTACGGCGTGCCCGAGGAGGAGATATTCCAGACGGCCGACCTCTTCGAGCGTCGCAATATCCCCCAGGTCACCCTCTCCCTGTACGCCCTTGGACGCATCGTAAGTATTTGCCAGTGGATATATTAATAAATATAACCATATAGAGGTAACTTAAGCTTAATACTTGAACGAGATCTAATACTTTAGTTGTTTATCTTTTAATAACATTAAAGACACAATTTGACACAATGTAATAGAGTCTTTAAAGCGATTATATTTTGTTTGTGGCAGTCTCCTGAATAACTGGTTCCTCCTTCGCAGACGCAAAAGCACCCTGAGTACACTGGCCCCACCCTGGGACCCAAGATGGCCGACAAGAACGAGCGCAGCTTCACCGAGGAGCAGCTCCGTGCCCACGAGGGTGAGCTCAACCTGCAGATGGGCTTCAACAAGGGCGCCTCCCAGGCTGGACACGGTGGTATGGGCAACACCCGCCACATGTAAGGCACCGCCATCCTTAGAAAAACACCACAACACTCTCAACCACACAAACACCGAAATCTAATTAGTTCAAACAAAAAGTGGGTTTTGTATCTCGTGCGTCGTGACGCATGATTTAAGCAGTGCCAAGCTCTAAATGTAATTTATATAATATGAAACAAATAAATTAATTAATTTTAATATAAATGTCAAGTTGTTGTGTTCCGCCAGTCTGCGTGAATTAGCATTATGCTGTTGTTAATTAGCGGGCAGAGTTGTGCGATTGTCGGCAGTTAGTCGAGCGGTTTAAGTGGTTTTCCCATCCCACTCCCGCAGCTCCCCTGCCCATCAATTTCCCCCAGGTGGGAGGCCATTTCCAGCTCACCTCGCATGAGACACCTTTATTTCTCTGTCAGCGGTAGCGGCTCCTTCGGATGCCCAGGCTGTTGCTCTTCCGTTGCCTGGTCCACCTGAGATTACACAAATTACAATTTCAACGCCTGCTCTGACAGCGATAAGCATAAGAAATGTCAAGGCCATTTGTACTTCCATCTGCGCTGATGTGTGTGTCCATGGGGTATGAAAGACAAAGACTCAGGTGAGCTGGGAAAAAGGGCCCTGAAAGTCTGTTCGATTTGCACTGAGTGCACTGAGGGAAAATATGTGAGATGCTCGGGAATCAATGCTTTAAATATTATATTTAACATTTTCTGGATAATATCGAGAATCTCTTAATCAAATTAAGTATCAGTAAATAAAACCAATTAACTGACAAACAAGAGAAAACGCTATAGTCGAGTTCCCCGACTATCTGATACCCGTTACTCAGCTAGTGGAAGTGCGAAGGAGAGTCTGAACGTTTTTTGCGGTTTGTGGGCGTTAGAGTGGGCGTGGTAGCATGATTCGACTTGCGCTGCGTCTATGTCCCTGGAGTCTGTATGCTTAATCTCAACTTTCTAGCTTTTGTAGTTCCTGAGATCTCAGCGTTCATACGGACGGACAGACGGACATGGCCAGATCGACTCGACTATTGATCCTGATCAAGAATATATATACTTTATATGGTCGGAAACGCTTCCTTCTGCCTGTTACAACGAATCTAGTATACCCTTTTACTCTACGAGTAACGGGTATAATAACTGTGCTTATTTAAAGTTGTAAACCATATTCTTTAACAAGAATTATCAATTCGCAGGATAACAAATATTGTGCAATTATTTTTTGGCGGTGTGATGGTAACCTTCAGCATTCTTAAGCTGCAGGCAGGACAATCGCTTATTTTTTCTTGCTTAGGCTTCGGACAAAGGAGCAGTACAAAATAAAGCAGAACTAAAAGGGGCAGACAGAAATTGGGGAAGACCACAAGCAACGAACAGCGAATATAATGACGGTCACTGAGGAAACATTCGAGCAGCCAAAGGAAAGGAAAGAATGATAAGACAGTCAAAATGGCGAATGGATTCCTGTGCGTATGTGTGTGTGTCTCTGAATACTTGCGACTTTGTTTGCGTATGCCAATGATCAGCCAAAACGAAATGGGATATAAGGTGGTGTGGGTGAAGTGGGTATAAGGGGTACGCGTTTAATTTCCACTTGTAGGGGGGACAGAAACGAAAACGAAAACGAAAACAAAAACAAAACACAATACACAAAAGGGACAGAGAGAGCGCCAGTGCCAGTGTGTGTGTGTAGTAAATGAAATGGTCACTTTGACAGTCAACTGACAGCCAGACTGAGCTTGTGTGCGTAAGTGTGTGTGATTATGCGTGAGCGTTCCCTACTCCATTAATTTAATTTTATTTATGTTGACAATTGCTGTAACAAACTCGCATGTCAGCATGCCCACAGTGAGCCAAGGGCCATGGTCATAGAGGCTGGGCGACATTTCCATTCAGCAATGCTGATTGTATTTCAAATACTTTTGCAACCCACACAACCCCTGCCCTGCACAGACACGCTCACTCACACACACACAAGCGCGCTTCAGCAGGAAAGTCTAATACTACTCTAATAATGCAATTTATTGGCAAACATACCAGCACAGCACAGTTGACAATGACAATTGTTGACTTTCCCTTTCGTCGTTTGCCGTTTATGTCCCTTTATTCCAATTCGGTTTTTTCTGCAGCTTATGCATTCCACTGGGTGTTTTGTTGTTTCATTGAATATATTTAATTTATATTTATTGTGGTCAACATGACAATTTATTGTCATTTGTATTTATAGCCAGCTGAATGCTTTTTCATTCCCGGCATTCCACATTTTTATTCTCTTTCACCCGCGATTTTCCCTGAAAAGGTACAAGGATTATTATTTATTTCAGGCTTCAATGTCATTGATTTCTATGTTTTCTCTCATTTTTTCCACTAATTTCTGTAATTGCCCTTAAGCGGAATGCGATTTTTGTTCATAACGTCAATTAGGTTGAATTCGCTTGAAGGTTTTACGATTTATTGTACGATTTTAATGCCTTTTGCCCTTGGCAATGATTTATTATACCACCAATTTCTTTGGCAGAATAAACCAAGACATGTAATTTTTTAAATCACTTTTTCCAGCTGAGTTTGTTAGTTAAATTTCTTTGAACTGCTCTCCTTTAATTACCCAATATTGGCTATATTTGCAAGCCATATCCCATGATCTAATTCAGTGAACCAAAATAAACATGAGAGAACGCTATAGTCGAGTTCCCCGACTATCTGATACCCGTTACACAGCTAGAGGAAGTGAGAGAGAGGAGAGTCTCCACACTGACAGTTTTTGGTGGTTTGTGGGCGTTTGAGTGGACGTGGCAAAAAGTTTTTTGACAAATCGAAAGAAATTTACAAGACTAATACAAAAATGAACAAATATCAAAACATTTTTCAAAAGTGTGGGCGTGGCAGCTTTGGGAGGTTTGTGGGCGTTAGAGTGGGCGTGGAAAAAAGTTTTTTGGCAGATCGATAGAAATTTATAAGACTAATACAAAAATGAAAAAATATCAAAACATTTTTTAAAAGTGTGGGCGTGGCAGATCGACTCGGCTATTTATCCTGATCAAGAATTTATATACTTTATATGGTCGGAAACGCTTCCTTCTGCCTGTTGCATACTTTTCAACGAATCTAGTATACCCTTTTACTCTACGAGTAACGGGTATAAAAAATCTAAAATTAATGCTCTGGGAATAGAAAGCATTTAAGCAACTACAATGATTTCTTTATTATTATTTGACCTGAACATGCAAGGGCATTTATTTTGTTATTGGCCAAGTTTCCTTGCCGCGAAGCGTTTCGGTTTAGTTTCGGGTCGGTTTCAACGGACTAAGTTGTACAACATATTTCTACCTAATTGCGGAAAGTTTGCAACAATTTATAGCTGCATTGCAGTGGCTGGTTTCCCAGTCTTTCCTTCCTTCCCTTACTGACTGCGGTTAACTAACTAAATGAAAGAGTTGATATTGGGCATAAATTTCGCAAATGGCAGAAGGTGAACCCAAAATATCCAAGGTGCCAGAGGTTCCTCCGCGGCTTCCGCCCATCTGTAGTCCAACTTTTCGGTCACTTCAAGCATATTTCATGGTCAACTGCACATAACACGACTGTAAACAAAGCATCCTGGCAAATGACACTAAAACCCAGCGCATTAGGTCGTCCTTTCTCCTTCTGAGTGCCGGTGTTCCATCTCTATCCCACTTGCAACCATAATTGTTGCCCAACCGCTTGCTGCAATCATAAACAAGCCAAAGCTGCAGCAGCAGCAGTAGAAGCAGCCACGGATTCCGAATTCGAATCCGTTAACCAAACGAAACAAACCGGAGCACGGCAAAGCTTACTCCGGCAAATTCCAGTTGAGAGGCGTAATAACCAAGCCCCAAAACCGGACAACAACTAACCGAATAAGAAGTGATCTGGCGTGTTTAGATTTTTCGATTCTCAGTAGTTTTGGAAAGCGATTTAATCTAAAATTAAATAAAAGATAAAGTTAAAATTTTTAAAAAAAATTGTTTATTTTGTTGTAGTTGTTTTACTCACAAGCTATTTTGTAATATTTGTAGTTTTAAAGACAACATTTAGCCAATTTTATTTTGATAAAGTGAATGATTTTTAGATTTTAATAACTTAATTGAGGGTAGAAAGAAGGGTTTTACATGACTGGCAATCTTTAAAAATCTCCTCTTATTTCACCTTAGTTTTAATTTACTTGAAATGTATACCACCTCTGAAAAAGAGTTTGTACCAAACTAAATAACTAAAAGATAAATAACTAAAAGATATAAAAGGTTACCTAAAATGGAATTTGATAAGCATTTGTATACCAATATACAATCTACTTATGTATTTTTAAAAAAAAGCAAAAAAAAACCTTAAAGGTGTATACCACGAATTCTTAATATCTTAGTTTCCCGTACAGGGTATGTAAGTCCTGAATTACAAACAATCTAACAGACTTAGTGCAGCTGCTCGATTGCTTGCGCTAAACACACACACGCGCTGCCGGAGCTTACTTTATATTTATGCGGATAGTTCCTCCGGGCGGCGGTCATTAAGATGCAGGGTCCTGGCCGCCGTGCTCCTCCCGGCTCCTCCAGGCTGCTTTCTGCTCCTCTGCAGGGAGCCGGAGGATGCAGTGGAAAATGATTTGTGCGGGCATAAACTGCGTGAACTCACAGTACAAATTGACTTGTTGCAAAGCGAACAAAAATTCACCTGCCACTGCGGGAATACCTTTTTGGCCAGGAGCGGTATTGAGTGGATTGGAGTGCCTGTGCGGGTTTGTAATCAGCTTTTGGCCCTGAATCCTCCACCTGCAGCACTTAGGCACAGCTAATCCCAGTTCGAGTTTGGGCTTTGGTTTCCCAGCCCTGCCGTCGGCCATAAATCATAAAATACTTTCGGTTGGGCATATTAATAACCGAAAGACAGTTGCTGGCTTGATTTATGCACGGCGTGGGTTTTTCAATATCCTCACGCTAAGATGCTTACCGCTCTTACCGTTTATCGTTGGCATTTTTCTGTCGCCCGCATGTGTCAGATTCGTTTTGAATTTATACGTTATTCGCAGGGAGTAATATCTAAGGATTATGCAATTGACCGCAGAGTAATTGATAAGGAAACGACCGGTTATGGGATCATTTGCCTTACAGATAATAGTTGAAGGCAAAAAATAACCCAATTATAATTAATTACCATGCAAATCTAGCACTCTGCACAAAATTTCGCAAAAATAATTTACATTTATTTTGCGAGGAAGACCAACTAATTACATTCTGAAGACCCCAACTGAACAAAACTATAAACTATGGTGCACCCCTGTCCTTTCCCATTTAGCAACCATGCGAACCGGCGCAACGCGGCGTATAGGTAATCTGCATTTTGCGACGCTTGCCTGCGCAAAAAGTTATCGATTTAATTGGTGTTAAAATTTATGCGCACCAAAAATTGTGGCAGGAAATCCCTCTTCGCCCCCCGTCCTTACAAAAACTTTCCGAAATCCCAGCAAAATCTCCCTACCAAAGCCTTCAATTGCGTTGCGCCAACATTTTTCAAATTATAAAGCAAAATAGTCTTTCATGGTAAAATGTTATATCCTACAGTTCATGCTTTTTGATTATGTATGGGTATAGAAAGCAAGAGAGCGTTTGATATTTAATTATGTCAGTTAAATTCGAATTTATAATGTATTTATTGAAAAGTACCTTTAAGATAAATTTAATAGGTATCAAATTCTCAAATATTATCTATAAATTATTATATTCATGTTTTATGATCGAAAGAAAATTTTGGTACAAGGAATCTCAGAGTCAGTACTCTAAGCCACACAATTTGGAAAACACTTTTGCCCACTTTATCAAGTGGCCTCAATTTACAAGCCGTGGGTCCTAAAATCCATTTTTAGTTGAATAACTCAATGGTGTGTTTCGTAAACGTTCATAAACTTGTGGGCAATTAACAAAGTAATAAAAGCAAAACAACAAAAAAAAATTTTACGTGCATTTATTACTTTAAACCTTGTTTTTTTTTTGTTAAATATTAACGTGCTGATGGCTTGGCAGTTAGGGATTGTAGCCAGATGTCTATATTATAAATGCGCTTGGCAACAGCTATGGCATTATGTTAAGTTGAATTAAATGTTCTTTACTTAATGAATGTTAATCAGAAAGCTATTTCGATATTGGGAGAGCTTGAAGATTGACTGATATATATATAGATAGTTGGAAGTTTTCAAAAATTTCATTTCAATGCCGTCAATGTAATGTAATGTACTACTTAAATTCAAAATGATGAGGACAATTGTAATGGCAAATACCTTCAGGACGTTCCACGGATTGACTGCCAAGATTATGAGTTATCAGTCAAACAGGGACAGCAAGCGCGATTCCAGGCAAATACGGCTCTGTTCGCATACAAATTGAATCCTCGTGCAAAGGGCTGTAAACGGCTGGTAATCCCGTAACTGCATCATTTTAATGCAGCCTGAAACTGTGCTGACATTTATTGCAGTCAATAAATTTGCAATTAGCGCTCGAGCCGGGTACGTTCACCATTTGTGTGGGCGTGTCCGCATCCCCAGTATACATATATTCTAATTGTAATTGCATTTGCGACATTCGAGGATGCCACGCTGTATATGGTATATGTGTGTGAGCGGATTTAAGTGGGGTTTTAGAAAGGGATTCCCATTGAATGTCAATGCGCCAACGGCTTTCGTCGCCTGTCAACACAGCGCGTTGCAGCGCCAAGTGCCAAGGTGCAGCTGTATTAGTCGGTAATTGTAAATGTTTCAGTGTTTAGGGCGTGAGCGAGAGAGCATTTCAAATATATCACTGCAGCCAATGAATATTTAAGTATCATTTGCCACGGGAGCTGATGGAATTTTCATGCCAAGTCCCTCGAAATGAGCATTTCCGTGCTTCAGCTCTACTTCTTTCTAATGGATTTACTATATGCTCTGTTGACATTTCTGTTTTTTTTCCGTCATTTCTGGCTTTCTGTACCTTGCAGATGGCATTCTGACTTTTATCAGAAGTTTGCAACGCAGAAAAGAAGACATTTCTGATCAAATTAACCATCTTAGTAAGTAACGTTTCCAAAATTTGTTTTTTTTATTTTGGTGCGTGTAGTATATAAATTGAAACGAATCGGACGACTATATGATTTAGGTGCCAGAAAAATAATTGAAAATTAATTGGAAAATAGTACCTTCATTGTATCTAATTAAAAAGGTTTCTTATTCGGTATAGTCCAGTATTTTTTTTAATATTTCGGTGTTAGATTGGTGATAATAATAATAATAAAAAATTATTGTATCGTTGTTTTTGATCTTAAAGAGGGTTTATTTTGTATACAACACTTATTTTACGTATTACGTATGTATTAACTGCCAGTGTATTTAAACTAGAGATATCTTTCTTAAATATATTTCGCAGTTTTTCTTGGCATTCAAAGGATTACAGTTAAGATACAAAATACATGACAATACAAAATAATTTTAATCGAGTTCCTCGACTATCATATACCTGTTTATCAATGGAAACTGGCAAGCAAAACAGTAAAATAAAAACTATCAATAAATTGTTAAAAATTTTAGGCGGCTTGTGAGCAAGCTTTTGAATGAAGTCGGTATACCATTTGCAAGGGTAGAGCAATGCATAGTAATGCACAGTGCTATATATTTTGGATAATTAAATTTCCATTCCTATTCCTATTTATTTAGCGTCGCGTTGTCTGCAGTCGAAAAGGTTTAATAGAATGGCTTTTCTAATTAAATTGCTCTTATTTGATTAAATGCTAAATGCAAATTTTGACTGGCAAATAGAGAGCCTTAAGCGTTTGCGACTGTATTCACATTTTTTTATCAATTCTGTCTTCAGCCAGAAATAGACTATTTCACCGTTACTTTAGACTTTATATAACTTTACTATCAATTTTATAGTAAAAGTCGCATGTATTTCTTGTATACAGGCAATATTAGCGCAGGCTTTTACAATCCAAATTTAGCGAAACGCGTTTCCATAAAGCGTTTTAATACATATCAACGTCAGTCAATATGAACAATATACAAAATAAAAGGGATAGATACAGATACAGATAGCCCCAACTACAACATACGCGTTACTCTTTTTCTTGGGATATTGCAGCAATTAGCCAGAAAAAAACACAAACGAAAACGCAAAGCGTGGCAATCAGTGGAAACAAATTTATGTTGCGTATATGTCTCTTGAAAATAAGAATATCATTTTTAGGGTCGCAACTGTAAAGTACGTTTCAACGAATCTAGAATACCAATTTACTTCACTCGTAATGGGTATAAAAACAAAAGGGCACACTCTTTTAATTATACCAGTGCCATAGGTTCAGCCAGGAAATTTCAGGCTATCAGCGAGTTAAGTTTTATATTTTCTAGATTATTTGAGCCATCTGGTTGAGAGCACAATAATCACCTTAAATCGCATCTGAAACTATGCTAAAGTTTTAGCAAGGACCTCTGCCGCTGGATTTCACCTTTTCTATATATTTTTTTGCTTGCCACTACTTGTGAAACTATTTTCGAACGCCAGGCGCATACCGAATGCGGCGATAATGACTCCGTTAAAGATATTTTTGCACCATCGTTGCATCGCCCGATGGCTCAGGAGAATGTTTTCTAATGTGTTTGCCACGGTTTATGTATATAGCTTTCTCTCTGTGTGTGTGAGTGTTCGTTCGATTGCAGTGCTGAGGTCAAAACTTTGCCAGGTGCAAACGCGCAAAATCAGCGAAAATATTCGCGCGCAGAAAATGAAATGAGTTCCCCGAGCACGAGGCACTTGGCCCCCAAATCCCACCTCCGACGACTTTTCCCCAACGAGTTGAAGGGAGTGGAAGTTGTGGCTGCCATTATGCGGTCTTCAGGCGAAGAACACTTTCGCTCGCGTTTCAACGGCTTTTGATCATAATTGCGATGCGCGTTGATGATGCTGCGAGATTATTGAGTTGGCAATGCAGCGGTAGTGCTGCGTGGTGGGTGGTTCATAGTGGGTGGTGTCCTAGCCGCCGCGGGTTATGCAGATGGCTGTGTCCCACCCACACACGAAAAACCCAATGAAGGCAACTTAAATGGGAGGACCTTTTTGCCCCAATATGCAATATGGAACGCTGAAACACTGAAAAAATGTACCTTGAAAAGGCTAAGATATACTTTGAAAGGTAGAAGCCAGCCACAAATCAATTGCTTAACATTTTCAGAAAGGATTGCTTGTTCTAAAATAGCTCGAATATATAAAGGAAGTATGTTTCAAGTGTGTTTTCGAAGCCAGTGTCTCTACATAACCATTGTATTGCATTCAGCCTAATTTCATGTAATACTCTTAAATTCTAAAGAACATATTTCTGCGATTTTCAGTGCCCATTTCATAGCCCTCCTGAGTTGCTGGTCTGATTTCGAAAAAACCCATAAACGGAAATCGTTAGCGCTGATTCATTAAAGCGATGATCATAGCGCAGATAATGGCTAGAATAAGTTGCAATTAGCTTTAAGTTCGCTTAGCTTATGTACAATGTTCCAGTCATGTACATCTGGCATACTAAGTAAAATAGGTTTAATTTTTAAGTCCCTTGGGAGACTTTCAGCCGTGTCAGGCATTGCCCTTATCACACACTCACACTCAAACCGCGTCGAGTGGAAGATGAATGGACACGGACTTAAATGAATTGTCTGAGTCTTAAGACAGGACAACAACACGGCGGCAGCAGCAACATCAGCAGCAACACGTCGCAGGACAGGAGCAACACATCAGCAGGGGACTTGGAACGCCACGCAGACTTCTGGGGCAATGACAGCTGTCAAAATTGCTGGGAATAAGTCGTTTGGCATGCCGAAAATTCCTACCACTTCCTATGTATGAATGCTGGTAACTGCATGAATAAGTGGCCATATGTATGTATAAAGGTGTAGGGCGAGAATTGTCTCTAGTTTCGTATTCACACCCAAATCCAATTTGCATGTTGACTGTCAAGGCAAATCGATTTTTTCTATATTTTCTGGTGGAGAGGTGCTGCGGAAAGCCCGACATTGATTGGTGATGTGGGTGGGGTCTTACCGGGTCTGCAACCGAAATCGAAATGGAACACAAAAGATCGCCTCTGTGGTTCAGTCTGTTCGATGGCAAAAGTCCGCAGAGTCCACCAACCGCACACACTCAAAACCATTTTGCAATTACTTAAGAATATGCAAAACATTTCAAAATTGCATTCCGCAAACAAAACATATACATGCACGTACACGGACATCCACAGAATCCGGATACGAATCCATTGCCTGACCAGCTTACGTGCCAAGGTCCTGGTCCTGGCTGGCATCCGGATTCGGGATCGCAGGCGAGCTGCATGCCAAGTGCCATCCATGTGCGCTGTGCCAAGTGCCAAGTGCCCAGGCAAAAGTCAATCCAATGTCTCCGCCTTGAGAGATGACACATGACTCACGCCGCAAGTCTCAGTTTTGAACAGGACCAAGAGGAGATGTTCGTGCAGGAAACGAAAGTGCAGCTCCCTTTCTCCCAAAAAGTGGAACAATGTTCATTGTCGTTAAATGGGATTTCGTCGTGAAGAGCTTTGAGGGTTATTGCGATTGAAGTGGATTTGTAAATGATAGTACCTATTAAATGATTTTGCATCTCCATAAAGTAATAAAATAAGCAGTTGAGAGGATAAGGTAAACAACGCGTTGGAATAGGGAGTGTTCTTTACAGCAAGCATTTAAATATACTCAGCTTTTTCCCCAATTAGGAAAATCAAACAGTTAATTATTAAGATCATGGTATACAAGCAACCCCGAACAATTGTTTTAATTAACTAACAAATGCAGTATATTGATAATAAATTTAATAAGTATTATATACATTATTCACTCTGTAAATAAAATATTCTGTTTTATCAATCATTGCGATATGTTATAGACTGTTATTTATGTTACTTTCACAAGTCTCAATGCAATTTACGTATATTGGTATGCAGTTCTCCCAGTCGCTTTGCCAATATTTAAATAATCTATAGACCGCAAAATCCAAATTGAATGAAATTTAAGCAGACATTGCTGGATGGCTAGGGGATTGCACAAGGACATGCTGGAGTCCTGTTACAGGATGCTGGTTGGCTTTGCATGGCAGTCCGTTGGCTGCAAAACAAATTACTCTGCAAAATAGACAACATTTTCGTTGCCTTGACGATAGAAGAAAAGGGGCGGCGAAGGCGACGATGGTGGCGAGAAAAATTGGCATCAAATATTTCACGCTAGCTTTTTTGTGGCCCACCACACACATTTATCTTAATTTGGGGACCGCTGCAGGTTCAGGTGGGAGTTTTCCGATGGGGAAGGCTTATAGGCAAGACAGCTAATGGCGTTCTCGCCATCGAATCCTCACGTGTCCTTGGCATGTGCCTCAGACCCTGCCAACGGCCTTTATGTCGGCCAAACTGGAGTGTATTTACCCCGAAAATTTGTCTCGTGTGTGTATTTTACACGCACATCCCCCTTTCTCCCCCTCTTCCTTTCCCTCTCCCATCACCTGGCCGAAGGTCTCACCTGCATTTATAATAGAGCTTGAGCAGCTCGGGGCACGAAATTCGAAAGGAGCCGCAGAAAGTTCGTTGCCTTTGTCAGCCGCAGGCAAGCCGATGTCGATGCCTTCCTACGTATGCCACATGCAACACTGAAAGAAATGCTATTTGATTAAATGCCCCAAGGCCTTCAGTTTAAAGCCAGCTTCTAAGTCACCGTGAGTTTGTAAGGCGGTTCTTTTGCTCACTTTACCAACATGGTGTTATTCAAAGAAGCGTTCGTAAATTACAATTAAAATCTTTGAAAATTCGTTCCATTTAAACTTAGCAAATCTTTACTAATATATAGTTTCTGAATAATTAATACTTTCTTCTCAGACTAAATCTGGCAACTCAAAGATAAGATGTCAGTTTAAAAATTTTAGTATGACATTTACATTTACAAATATTTACTAAAGTCGAATCTCCTCTTAATATCCAACAACAATACTAAAAGATTTTTAGGACTTAGCTATTCAAAATAACAATAATTTATGTTGTCCTAGTGTATTGCCACTCCACCTTCCCAAAAATTAGCCGTGCTGTGTAGAAATTATATATGCCACACATGATTGGCATTGTGATGCAGTGTGGGGTGGCAGTTGAAAGGGGGCGGCAGCTCGCACTGAACACGTGTAGCCAAGCAGCTGCAAAAGGGGCGGAGGGGAGGTAAGTGGGCGTGGCTTTGGACATGCGAATGCGGAGCAATTTTTATTGATTGCATTGATTTTAGTGCTCGATTTGTTGCGGTCCATGCGAGCAATATTGTTACGCTCCCGAGGTACTTTTCACGCGATTTGTTAGTTACTCAAAGTGGCCTCTGTACACCGGCTTGGTGCAGGAATCTCCCCTAAGTTATTAATGAATTCAATTGCATTTATTTTTCACTTAACCATGGCAAATTTAATTTTAAGCAGCCTAAGACTGACCCTAAAAAATTTATTTAATTAACTTTAACAAGATATAAATTCTACCCTGCTTCGGGATGAAATTAAGCCGCAGGGCAAATTGTTTTTCGTTTCTTGTCAAACTTTCGGTCCTTTCCTGCGTTTTTTTTTTACCAGCCTTACATAGAAAAGGTGTTTGCCTCTAATTGATGGCCAGAAAGTTAATTGAGTGGCATTTTGGAGCCAGTCGGCCGGCACGCCCCAAAAATGTTGTTGTCCACCGGTTTTTTGTCGGTCGATTCTGTTTTCCGTGTAAACCAGATTTGTTTAGAACTTTTTTACGTGCAGATTCGCTTTGAAAGTTGCTGGCGAACTTTCCCTGGATTTAATTCCTCTTTTTCTTTTTTTTTTTTTTGCTATTTCCAACTCTTGCGCTGTAATTAACTTTATCGATAAACATTTTTTTTGCTGGCCACCTATGAGTTGTAAAAATTCGAGTTTTTCGGAAGTTTACCAGCCACTTCACAGCACTTGCTGGCATTTGTTTGAATTATTAATTACTTTGTTGGCTGGCTGGTTAAAAAGTTGTGCCTTTCAGTTTGACAGATTGAACCAAAGGCAAATCCAAGAGAACGGCGGCGGCGTTGGCGGCGACAACAATTCGGCGGTTTCGTTTGTGAAATTCGTTAACAATTGTTTAACAAGAGGGCGGCGGGCGGCAAGTGGGTGGCTTCCCAGCCCGGTGGCAAGGACATGCAACGCATTGCAATTTACGGTTCTCATAGCCATGACCAGAGTCAGAGCCAGACCCCAATCCAAATCCCCCTTGGCAAAGTTGCCTCGAATGGCAAACATCAGCGGAGGTGGGGTGAAGGATGGTGGTACTGAGAGTGGCGCCGGCAACTGGAGCAGCGGTAAATACTCGGGCGTTTGTTGTATAATCCCCTGGCAGCTAACAAATGTGCGCACATCCGTATCCTGGCCACCAAAACCCCGCCTGCAATCCCAGCGCCGATTCAGAGCAAACACAAGCTCAGCTCAGCTCAACTTCACTGCACTACACTCCACTCCACTCCACTGCGCTCCGCATCACATCATTCTGCGCCACCCGATCCCGACCAAACTTAGCCAAACTCAACCCCACCTCATCTCAGCCCAGCCCAGCCCGACTCCAGTTTCCTCGCCTCGACACGCAAAATGCAAACATACGCATTGCAGTCGGCAAATGTGTTGAGCACACAGTGCGACGTTGTTTCTGGTCCATTGCCATCACCTGACTATAACTCTATCTGGGCTATCTGGCGATATCTGGGCTATCTGCAGTTGGGTTCTCCAGGTCACCACCGACTTGTACCTGGCGCAAATTGCTTAGTGAAAGCAAACAAATTAATCAAAATCAACTGGAAAGGTGTGCCACACAGCCAGCATCAAACAAAGTCGACAAAAGCCTTAGTTCCGTGCTCTTCTTAGGCACCTTTTCCACTTAAATGCAGAGAGAGAATATAACACAATTTTATAAAATTTGTATAATGCTTTTTTCAATGTTTAATTATTGCTTGGTTAGCCGTATTAGTTATTAGTTATACGAATAAGTTCAATTTTGCATATTTATATATTCATTTTATTGGCATTTAATATAATATTTAATCAATCTTATTTTCTGTATAGTACCATCTTACATGTTAGATTTTATCATTTATTTAATAACAATAGTCAGTTAACAAGTAAATGAAGTAAATACATGTCCACAAATAACATTGTTTATCTATAGAATTCCTAAAGCCCTTGTCGTCAGTTTAACATGTTTTTCTTTAAGATACGGATATCTTTTCTATTTTTCAACCAAAAACACATGCTCATTTTCTCACTGCGCACATGAATGGAGTCATCGGGAACCGGGACTTGCAGTTTGCATCCCACGTTCGAGTTTTCCTCTTATTTGGCCAGTGCCAGGTGGAGGTGGGGCCGATTGAGGTGGCTTACGGATGGGAGTGAAAGGTCCCCGGGGAGCTGTTGGCATGGGGTTAACTAACGCAACGATTGGCTTCGTTAGGCAAACCGAAAAACTGAGGTTTTGCGGAGGTCACTTTGTTTTTCAGTGGCGCCCATATTGGCACTTCCCTAACCCTCAAGCAGTTGGAGTCGCGGGGGAAGGAGTCGTTTCCCACCTTTCGTGCCCCTAATATTTTCAGATGCATTTTGGAACATTAGGGAAAAGTTTCCCATGCTTTGGGCGGAAATATAAAAGCCAACTAAAGTTGAGGAAGGTCAGGTGGCAGAATTCGGAGAAGCTGGCAGTTGGATTGGGTCAACAAAAGGTTCGTGAGCAAAGTTTTGGGATATAGATAGTGGCATATTCACTTTTATATAGATTATGAACAGTTTGTAAAAGTACTATAAATAAATAATACTACCGCGTGGTAATTCATAAAATCAATCAATCTTGTATATGAGGATTAATTTGTTATGTTAATTGGTTTTAAATAAGGGAAATCACTTTCAAAACAACGGCACTTAATTTGGGTAATGACGAACTAAGTATAGCCATCATAAGCTATCAAGTGTGGCTTACGTCCTAATTTGTTTATAAACATTATCACCTGAATGGAGTGTCCACCCACTTTACATCGTAATGCCTACCTACAATCTCCCGCCAAAAGCAATCACTACCCGAAGTGGGAGTTATTGGGTTCACAACGATATATGCACATGATTTGAGTTTCCCCCGCACCGCGGAAGCCATCACATTAGACTAGGCAATTACATCACCTGTCTTTGCCCACCTTAAATTGGTTTATTCTGGGTAGGATGTAGGACGTAGGTGGGCGGTGGGCGGTGTTCGGTGGGCGGTGGGCGGTGGTCGGCGGTCGGTGGATAATATGTGGGTTAAGGGAAGCCATACGACCCGCATTTTTCCGCGAGGAGGTTTCCATAGAAAAGCGGGGGCATTGATTGTGCAACAATTGTGCACAACGAACCGAAAGCAGCAAAAGTGGGTGGGTAAACACGTGGCTGGGTGGAGGGAGGGTGAGGTCAGGCATATTGGTTCGTCCTCTCACCTGACTTTATCGTGCCGTCGTCTGACGTTTAACCTTTTTTGACGGGGGCAAACCCCCTTCATGCGAACCCATGTATCTGCGTGCCAGCCTGATAATACCCTCTGGCGATTTTTCGCATTTGCCGCATGTCACAGGCGCCGTTTCGATTGTTTTTCAGAGGGCTAAGAAGGACGGGCTGGAAAAGGGACCGGCTGAGCCGCGACAGCACACGCTAATTGCCATGTATGAAACAATTTTTGTGTTGTCGTGTGTCGGCCTTTGGGCGCTACAACGGACTAAATGGAGCCGTGGCCCGGAACACAAGTGACCTGCGGCCGACTTCCTTGTTACTACGGAATCAATTCTTCCCCAGCCTCCGTCCTCTTATCCTTCTCGTGTTCATCCACTTTCCTAAGGGTATTACAATAAACCTAAGTTTCAAGATGAAAGTTAGCTGTGAAAAAGTGTTTATAAATATAGAAACTTTCTAGTTGTATAAATATAATTGATGTACAATCCCCAGTATTCCAACAGAAATCCTACTTAACAAAAGTTAAATCTTATTATATTATCCATAATTTTCAAAGGTGCATTCAAATTTAATATTGTAAATAATTTTTCTAGGTGCAAAAACTTAGATATACTCGGGACACATTTTAAAATGCATATTATAATTTAGTTATTTTTTTATTAATACATATATGATTCTTTTAAAGTTGTGCCACATTTGTGAGAGTATTTGGTGAAATCTTTTTTCTCCAAGCCTATTCCGGTTTTTTGAGGATGGCTGATTTGATAGTTTGGCCGCTGGCATTGGTGTTCAGCAGATGTCTGGGATTTAAGTGTTGGCATCAGATGCGGACGAAGGACAAGGCGTGGAAACGGAAAAAGAAATTGCTAAAATGCTAACCTTAAAGAAAGGGAAAGCTGTAAGCATTAATTTCGCTTTTTTTCGTCCTTAAAGGCGGTCCCCTTTTGCATTAGGGCTCTTGGGCGCTGCATACCAAATTTTGAGGAACTGTGGGGCCAGAGACCCCCGCATTAAATATGCATGACCAGAGTGGATACCCAAGAACAGACAGCGCATCAACTCATCATCTTCGGGGTTGCGTGTTTGCATAATGGGAATGCGAGTGCCAATGTGTGACTGGATGCTGGGGCAGAAGCCCGACACATGCCTGCTTAATTAGCCAATTTAATAGTTGGTCTTGTTTATGGTGCCGACGAGATGGGTGTCCCAAGATTCTGGGATTCTGAAGCTGAAGCTGATCAAGTCGCTGGCACGCATGGCGAGGACATGAAACTCTAATTAAGCGACAAATGTATAAAAGTCTGCTCTGCGATTATTTATTATTTGCCATCGGAATAAGAATTCGCCTTGTATACGAAAACTGAGAAATGACGCCCCAAGGAGCAAAATTTTCTAATTAAACCGAATGCGCAAAGAAAAAGAACAAAAATACAGAACGGAATACAAAATAAAACGAATCGAGCCAAAAAACCCGAAATGTTTTCTAATTAAAATGAAACACAATTCGAAACATGCTAAGAAAGAAGGCACAAGCCAAAAGAAAGCAATTTGTGTGAAAAAATTAAAAGTTAGCAGCCGAACAAAAAGTGAAAACATGCTAAACGAAGTTAAAGCCACAAATCACTGAAGAAGGTAGGCTCGGGTCATCAAAGGGAGAGGGGTGGTCCTGGACCACGCCCACGCCCACACACATACACATACACATGCATGCACACCCACAAGAGTGGTCAGAAACTTTCGAGAATTAATTTTCAACTTTAGTCTGCAGGAGAGAATAAAAAGAAATATAATAAACAAGTCGACAATCAAAAGCACGCACACCATCCTGGCGACAATGTGTGTGACTGCCAGGTCAGGTCCTTTGAAAGTCCTTCCCCCTTCTCTACACGATCCAAGCAACAAAGGCACAAAAATATCAATTAAAATGGCAGCTTGACTTGAGAACTGTTCCTGAGCAGACTGTGTTGTAGTTGTTTCTGGTGTGGTTATTCTTCCACTAGTGTTGTTTACTCAACAGCCGCACCGCACCGAAGGAAACTTTGTAGGGGGAGTACGAATTGAAACTTGGTATGGGGCAAGTTGAGGCAACAATTCCCCACTCGCCCAGCCGAGCTTAAAGTTATTTCTACTGCTGCGGCAGACAGTTTTGATAGTTGCCCCAAAGTCCCGCGTCCCCCCAATCCGGCACCCCACAATCAGTCAGTCAAAGATGAATGGCATCTCGGGCGGAGAGCTCAAAATGCAACCCGTGCTGCTGAAATATTTTCCAGTCTGACGTGAAGATGACTATCAATAAATCCAGACACTCTTGTAGGTATGCGCACAGTTGCAGCTAAGACTATACATGCCGTTCTTGATCATAGGATTAAGACCAAGCAAAAACATAAAAGCTCTTAATATTAAAGAAATATCACATGCTATTTTCATTCATGGACATCTTTCCTTGTCTTATTTGCCAACTATAATATTTAATATACATATATAATTTTCAGCCAGAACAGTCATTTCAGACATAACAAATGTATAAATAATGTTTAATATACGCCAACTGTAATCAATGGCTGTGCCAATGTTATAATTCCAGTGGCTTTTAACTCACCACTAAATTTTTAGCCGCAACTGTGTGCAAACATGTTTGAAAGCAAATTGCTGCCGCCGGCGTCATGGCGTATGCGCAACGCGCTGTCGGATGCTAAGTTAATTAATCATACGCACCGCATGCATGCATTGCCAATAAGTTAAATTGAATTTTCAATAAAATGTGCGCAAGCCAGATTCGGAAACGAGGCACAGCATTTTGAGGGAAATGAGGTAAAATCAATCATACATATACGAAAGTAAAGTCGGTCAAGTAAACGGCATATTAAATCGCCATTAAATCAGTACCTTGTGCGCCCCTCTAAAAGCAAATACGTTTAAAAAACCTATCGATGGTTGAAATGTTTTTGAAGGATATAATATTTCGGTTAAAATAAATGCTTTCAACGTTTACTAATTTAATTGTTGCCATCAAGAAGAAACATTTGCTCTACATTCGCAAGAAACGAAAAAAACTAACTAAAAATAAAATTTTTTTCTGATAAAGGGATTCCAGATTTCTACACTGAGATGCACTTTCCTAAAGCTACGCCGGCTGTCATCGCATAGCCCCGGCATATGTGTCACTTTTCATTTAGGTTCGTGGCTGTAGCTCGGCTTTTCCTGGTCAACCGACTTTATCCATGGCCCATTTCTGCCCTGGCTGCTATGCACGATGTGATTTACTACATACAAATTGTGTACGGCAGTTGGCGCACGGGTGGCACTGGGTTGCACCGGGATCAGAGCCAGGACCGAAACCAGGAGCAGAGCAACACAGAAAACGGAAGGCGGACTATCGCAGCAGCAACAGTTAAATGAATCAAATCCATTTCAAAGCTATTCATCAAATGTCAGCGCTTTCGCTGGCCAACCGCGCACCAGCCGAAAGCCACATCCACGAGGAACTACAACAGCGGCAGCAGCCGCATCTAGATGCAGATTTAGCGGGGGAAACATCGAAATAGAACGGATCTGGGTCCTGGTCCTGGTATGGCTATTGGTACTGGTACGGGTCCCTCAGCTTCGGACGTGAAGCTGTGCGGAGTAAACTCGATTTATAATTGAATTGATCCCATTATGTAGATGAAAACGTTTTTACGTGTCGTTTCGTTTCGCTTCGTGCAAAATGGCGGACAGTGTCTGGCAGTGGAACTTCCGGCCAAATCCGAGGAGCGGCGATTGGGGGTGGGCACTGCTCCATGGAGTCAACGTTGCTGCCTGCCAAAAGCATAAACACCAAATGGAAGCTCAGATCGGCTAAGAGCAAATGGCTGCCCTGTTGTTGTGGTGGCTGCTTAAGTTAGTTTGGATATACTCTGAACTGAGAGTATTCGTGTCCTACATGTTTTAGTGACTTTTCATATATATTAGAAAATAATTTATTACATTATTTTTCGATTAAGGTACACAATATATTTTAAATATATCTATATTAATTTTTATCATAGAAACGTTGCTAGTTAAAGTTAATTAATATATGAAAATATTCTCGTTTTCATAAGACCGAATAATTTAAAACAGTAACAAAAACAGTTTTTGTTAATTTTTTTAAGGCAAACAACATATGCGTACAAAATACATTTTTGCATGTGCATATAACTTATTGACAGAAACCAATTCTAACTAACCAATTCAATTTACATAAACCATACGATTACTCACTAGGAAACAATAAACCATGCATAAGTATTGGTGTAGCATACATAAGTATAAGTTAATCTTTATTTATAGTCAGCTTAAGTACGTTGCTTAAGTGAGTGAAATGATTTTCACCTACGTCCATACAATAACTTTACGAAATGGACTTCACATAAATTTAGCAATAGTTCTTTTGATAGTTTTAATGTCCATATAAATTTATTTATCGACAAATGGGAAAGCACTTTAACACTTTCAGGAACCAACAATTCTCTTAGCTGCGCAGAGCATTGGCTTTTCGTAGTTAAAATTTCAAGGAAATCGTTTCTCCACGCTGCCATCCTTGTTGCCTTTGGCTTGGCTAAGAAAATCAAGGAAAGGATGCAGTTTGAGTAAAATAAATTGAATTTAGTGCTTATGTCCTGACATTCGCCTTTAATTTCATTTGGTCTTAAGCCAAGCCACCCTGAAAACGAACACGGCCATGGGCGTAGGGCAAACGATTCGCTGGTTCGCTTTTAATTTGCCACAGTTTCCAGCGTTTCCCGTTGTTGTTTCTGTTGCGTTCGCTCGCTTAGTTTGTTTGATTGCCTCGGTTGCGAATACATATTGCACTGCCATCCAGACTACACCCAATATTACTAGGCACAAGTGCACTGGGAAAAATTTGTAGGCCAAGTGTTATGGAGTTTATGAAATTGCAATAATAAGTGGGCTGATAAATATGTTTAATAATATTACAACTATGAATATTGAATTACCATCCTCTACCTCATAGAAATTCAGATATTTAGACGTTCATACGGACGGACAGGTATACGGACGGACATGTCTAGATCGATTGCCTACGAAAAATTGCACCTCCTAAAAGTCTTAAAAATATTGGGTTCGGGAATTCTTAATTTTATTGTGTAACAGAGCCTACGTCTAACAGTTTTTGGGTTTGCAAAATCCTATAGTCAAATTGCGGTTTTCTTAGTGTGGAGAAAACCACAACAAAATACACCCCGAGGCTAAGATATCCTATCAGAACTCAGCAGTTTAATTACAAATTTCCATTCGGTAATTCGGTTGGCGCCTCCTGGTTATGATTTCTAATTGGCACTAAAGGTGAATCTGAAGAATCCCTCCGAAATTCGGTTCCCAAAAGGTAGCGCTACGGAAAAAGGAATCCATGTCAGTCACGTATTCGGTCAGCCGAAACGCTCGAGCTCGAAAGCGAATGCGAGTCCTTATCGATATGGGTTTGGTTTTGTGCACTGTGCCGCAGACAATGCACAACTCAACTCTTTCAACAATGTGGCACATTGGAAGTACAAAATGCATAAATCATTTTGCCCGCTCCTCTGGCAGCAAACTACTTTTGCATGCGGCACCAAAACATAAATGTTTAAGCTGGTTTTGTTCTGTTTTGTTTTCCCCGTAATGAAAGACACAGATACGCACGCACACACTCATGCAGGGTGGAACAATGCTGTTCACATATCGAAACAATGTGCAAGAGGCTGAGCAGCCTCGAACATTTTGTTGCACGAAACTTTGAATGGGGGTAAATGTGAAATCTGTTCAACAAAATCGATGCACAATAAATTTCGTTGCAACATTTTTGCGACTGGAATAAAGTCTATCGAGCATGTGGAATGGCCAGAAGTCCGCCATCAACTCGGAGCAGTGTGCTGCAGTGCAGCTGTCCTCGTTTCTAGGTTGAGGTCTAAGGATTATCAATGTGGATTTTGATGTATTACAAGTCCTGGCAAGCTCATTGATATGCAGCGCCAATCGGGACTGAGCTGCTATGTAATCGCCGACAGAGGACCACAGTCATAGGTCGTAATAGAATATTGAATGCAGAAAAGGAGAATTGGAATTAAAATAGGTTAAGTCCGTGGGGGCATACGGTTTGGAAGCAAGCAGCAAAGCAGCTTAATAAAAATGTTTTTTATTTTACTCTTTAAACGGACAAAACTTACCAAAAACAGCAGCTTACATATATTCACAGGAAGCTTTTACATTTTAGAAGAATTTAGCAAAACTAATAGGTTCTGCTCAACTAATTTGTACCATAAAATTTGGGCGATCATAAATCATGTTTAACGCTATAACGATTTTTTTACTATTTCATGAAATGTTTTATTTTCTGAAAAGGTCGAATTTATATTTACCGACTAGTAGCAGCACTAAAACTAGGGAAAATAGCACTTAATCACTGCTCGGGATTTAAACAAAATTAAAATGGCTACCATACAGTTAAGAAGAACCAAGGAAAGGGGTTTTATCACTAAACCTTTTACGGATTTGTCTTTACGAGAATATTTGACTGAATCTCTGATCTCTCCGATGGCCCGGGGAAATAAATTTGCAAATTATTTACATATTGCAGTCGAAAGCTGCTGACTGGTTAGCTCAACACCCGGATTCCCACCTGATAGCACCATGATTGGCCTTAAGCTCCATTTGTCTTTGACCAACACACCGGTGGGGATGCATGAATGTACATGGACTCCACCAGCAGGTCGTCACGCGTTTTTGGCATAAATTATCCATGGCATATGTGGCAGGGTTGAGCAAGGCCAGCAGTAACAGCAGCGCCAGCAGTGCCAGCAGTGCCAGCAGGGCTCTATAAAAAACCATTGCACTGCCTCAATCCCTTGCCAATCTATCGTGTCATGTCGGCAGCTGCTGTGTTTAATTTACGCTCCCCCACTAAAACACAGGTAAATCCCGTAAAGCGTTTCCACAATGCACAATACAACACCGCCGGACTGCATCCATATCCATACAAATGGCCAATGCACACAGGTCTACACCGATATGGCTGTGCATGTGTGTGTAAGCTCGTATGCGCCAAATAGGGGCGGATATATATGCATCAAATATCAAAGCCATTATTTGTGTTTTGCTGCCACTGATGTCCGACGCGCAGTTGTTGCTATTTGTGCTGCCACTGCTGTTGGTTGTTAGTTCTATTAAATAAGCGGACTGCGTAACTGGGTTAATTTATATATATCGCTTGCAGCTAAGCTGTTGATATACTCGAACTCGTATAATATTGAGTTCTAAATGGCAAGCATGGATGAGATCGCAGGCAAACCGATTGAAGCTACGTGCATCTGGTTGGGTTTTAAGTTTCCAACTGTGGCACAATTTATGAGCTCTAGTAGCTTACTATTCCAGGCTTCAAAAACAACTTACTTTCTCTACCCATAAAAAAAAAATTTGAAAAACAAGAGAGAACGCTATAGTCGAGTTCCCCGACTATCTGATACCCGTTACTCAGCTGGTGGAAGTGCGAAGGAGAGTCTTAAACACTGACAGTTTTTGGCAATTTGTGGGCGTTAGGGTGGGCGTGGCAAAAAATTTTTTTTGCAAATCGATAAAAATCTGCAAGACTAATACAAAAATGATGAAAATATCAAACCATTTTTCAAAAGTGTGGGCGTGGCAGCTTTGGGCGGTTTGTGGGCGAATGAATCGATAAACTTGCGCTGCGTCTATGTCTCTGGAGTCTGTATGCTTAATCTCAACTTTCTAGCTTTTGTAGTTCCTGAGATCACAGCGTTCATACGGACGGACAGACGGACATGGCCAGATCGACTCGGCTATTGGTCCTGATCAAGAATATATATACTTTATATGGTCGGAAACCCTTCCGTCTGCCTGTTACATACTTTTCAACGAATCTAGTATACCCTTTTACTCTACGAGTAACGGGTATAACTATCTCGGTCAAAGTTCAAAGCACAAAAGGGTCGAATGTCAAGTGCTGTAAAATTGCATAGCTTGCCCACCTTTTTTGTCTCACTGTCTTCTAGTATTCTTTCCTACAAATATTTTTCGCTCTTCTTGCCTGTATAACTATGTGTTTTGTCTTTCTTTTCAGCCTGTTGTGCCCTCCAAAGTGAGTGACTGACTATAAAGAAACGCGGCCCGAAGAACTGTGTCTGTGTCTGACTGAAAAGTAGCTATAGACGAAGCCAAGAGAAGGACATATTTTTAGCAACGAAGAAGCTCTACCCTTGCCAGCATAATCTGATGAAATCTTAAGCTGAGACAAGATCGGATTGGGAAAATAATATATTATTTTATCTGGAAAATACAGACATACAAATTGCAATGTTAGAACATGTTCGAATTCATGAAGGAAACTAACTGAATTGGAATAAATGAATCTGAACCCTTGTAAAATGCAATCATAAGTCGCATAAGTTGCACAGGAAATGCCTAATTCACAACTAAACATATTTATTTATGTTTTTCGATAGTTAAAAGCGGAACCAATCCTTTTCAAGGGTTTTCAAGGGTACCAAGAAAAAATACCTAGCCTCTACAACGAGAGGGAACAGCAGCATTTCACTACAATAAATGGGCCAATTTTCAGTACTGGCCATACAGACAGAGATGGAATAAGATAGGACCGACTGGCAGGCAGACAGACATAAAGACGGACATCTTGTCACATTTAGGGGCCAGGGCACAGTCACAGTGCACAGTCCACTTAGGAGCAACAAAAACGGGAGTGAAAAGCGCGACACAAATTGAAAACGAAATGCCCCAGCTGATGCTAAAGAGTGAAATGCCTTGCTTATATTTATTTTGCTCTAGTCTTTTTCCACCCTCGTGCTCTAAATATTTTGATAAATTCTTAAATGGCTTAAATTGCAGGGCAGTTGGCCCATTGCAATGCAGAGCAGTGCATTGCAGTGTAGAAGGAGCACGCTGGTCTTCGAGCGACCTGCATGCGGAATGCAAGTAATTTTCCAGGCTAGAAAAGGACGCCCGACTCGACGGACCATTGGGTCCATTAATTTTATGCACATTGCCCTGCCAGTCACTCAGTCATCTGCAGCTTCCTACCCGATTTGCTTCTCGCTTTTCACTCAAGAGCTCGGGCAATCAAATTAAAGCGTTCGACAATTCCGAATACTCTGTGCGGTTCATTGGGTTTTTAACCCATTCTGACTTGGCTCCAAGGACTCGAGTTGCTCGATGGCTTGCCGACCCCGAAACTGCCACAGCCAACTGGAAGTGACAACGAAACTTCAGTTGCACTTTTCGTTTTGATTGCATTTAATTTGGGTTAAAGCCCGAGCAAATGAGCTTTCCAATTGAGCACCAATCGAATTGCCGGTGTCAGCATTTCACTGTAAGAGTATCGAGGCTTCTGCCAATTACCGCATATCGGTGCTCCGTTAAGTTAAGAAAGAATCTGGATTGACTTTATATTTGCGTCTTTCCCAGGGCTTCAATAACTATTGCAATATTATTTGGCTTGGCCAATTAATTTATTTATTATTTTAATTTTAGTAGATTAGTAAGGAACGCAAGAATAGCTAAGCAATTATTGAATACCTTCAAGGTTTTTAGCGTAAAGATACAAGTTTTCACTATGTGATAAATAACTTGTTGTAAAACTTTTACAAAATTAAATACATATGATTTGATTTGAATTACTCTAAAGGCAGAGAAGCCTTACAGCCTAAAATAAAGCATATGTCTCTGATGAGGGTTCGAATGGGAATCTCTGGGGTTTTAAATTAACAAGTTGCCAACAACAGAATGAGGCGCGAACACTTTGCCAAGATTTTGACCAAGACGGAAACGCAACTGGGACAACTCTCGGATTACGTCTGTGCCTCCTCCTCTGGTTGTTTCTATGATGTTGCCTCCATTTGTGTCCTGTCGCCATCTCCGCCTCCTGTTGGTGTGGCTCGTCCACATCCTGCTGCGTTTGCCAAGATTAGAGCCGCAGTAGTCGCGACAAACAGGCACGAACCGAATACGCACAGACACACGCACACACAACTTGAACCTATTTCCGCTTCCGGTTGGCTTTCTGAATACAATTAACAGTTTGCGGGTAAAATGCCCTGCCAAAAGGATTGGCTGGGGGGATTGGCGGGGGGTTGTTTACAAAAGCCTTTGCATAAATTATGAGCAGGCCACCAGATAAACGCGATAAATTATCGGACAGACTTCGCCAAAGGGAACCGAAAATGCAATCTGCTGCATTTCCACATGCTTTCCTTGCCATTATCCTTTGTTTGAGTGTCAAGAAAAAGTACACACACCCAAACCCCACCACACAGACCGTGTCAGAAGCACCCACACACACACTCACACACGCATGTTCTTTGTTTTGTCTTAAGTAGCCTGGCTCGCGCTGTTGTTATCGTTGTTTTTGCTGCTTAGCCGGCTTGCTTTTTATGGGCAACGCCTGACAGGAAGCGGAAGTTTCAACGCGCAGGCGGAAATTATTGTTTAGCTTTATTGTTTAGACTGCTTTAGAAATTTGTTTGCCGAATTATTTCTGTTCAGTCATCTGTTTGCTAACGACGGCCGCTGCGTTCAGCAGTCTAAATTCGCTGGGCGTGTTTTATGCTCGCCAAATTTATGGAGAGTCCGAAACGTCTGGCCCCTCAATGCGAGTGTGTGTGTGTGCAAATAGAGGCGCACAATCACAAGCAAGCACAGGCGCACACACACGCATGGGGCTTAGACAATGCTGAGCCCATAAAATAACAGAAAACACAAGCCCAACTCACATGCAGACAACAGCTTTGCATTCAAAATAGTTTTGGCTCGGCAAGCTTATGGAGAAATACAGAGATTTTTACGCATGTCCGTAACTTAAAAACTTAAAGTTTTAATTCTTCAGAATGCTTATGTACATAATGTTTATGTAACCCATTTGATTATGCTGCAACTAAATCACTTTTGCAAATATTTTCAAACTTATGTGTGTAGAGTTATTTGTTGTAAATATACATTTATCTTTTTTAGGTCAAAGGGTATATTGATTTCATTTCAGATTACAGCGCAGTGAATGAGATACTTGCGACCATAAAAAGTATATATATTTTCTTGATCAGCAGCCGAGAATATATATTTTTGATCTCACAACTCAGTCTTCACCCTCGTGAATTAAGACCTTTTCGTGATGTGTTGTTTAGAAGCATTTTAAAAGAAATATAATGGGAACTGCCAGCAGTCACTATATGTTATATTCAATATGTCTATCTAAAATGTATCATATTAATAAATGTTATGTAAACTTCTGCAAATCTAGCTTTATTTGGGTTCAGCGTATAGTTTTCTCAGTTTGCAGTAACTGGACTATTTAAAAGTTAAAGCCTGACTTTAAGTAAAACAGCGCGTTTCTTCCATTGCCATTTATGTATTTTTGTTATGGGTAAAATGTAAATATAAATTAATTTTGAAGAAAATTTTTATTCACCCTAAACAACATTTTTTTCCGGCCTGCCTGCCACCCAATCGATTTATTCAAATTAGAATTGCCTCTCCAATTGCCGGCATAATTTAATTACTTTTAAGACCCTTAATAAATACAAAACTCATTTAATGATAAAAGTTATGTTTGGCATTAATAAAAGCCTGAAAGCTTTCAAGGTAATTAAACATTTGTCACGCCAACAAGGCTGAGGAGACAAAACAAGTGCGCAAATAAAGACGAAGGTAGTACCCGAATATATACATATATGTGTGTGTATGCATGTATGCAGGAGGCATTCATAACATTTTTTAATGCATTTTAAAGGCACAGCTTTCCGGGGGACAGGTAATGCAAAGATTATGAGCGCAAACAAAGGCGCACGGAAAACAAACCGGAAAGCTTCGCGCTTTCCTTTTAAGCAGAGAGCCTATTAAAATAAATTACAGTGCATTTTTTTCTGCTCTTCCTTTTGGACAAAAATTAACAGCAACAGGAGGCGGAGAAAAAACAAAGGAGAGGCTGGCCAAATGTATGTGATGGGCGTGGCAGGAGGGGCAGGCGGGGCAGGCAAAGCAGAAGGACTACTCACTGAATAATTCATGAGTGTCGCGGGCGCCAGCGGAGTATAGTGTTATATTTAATAAGCTGCGGGAGGGGATCCTCCTTCGGTAGGGAGGGTGGAGGATGGAGGGCGGTACAGCAACGGGAATCAGACACAAAGGGCATGACTATCAAAAATTCAAAAGTCCTGCCGCACCACAGAAAACAAGAGCGGCCAACTCAAATTTGACAAATTTCGCTGCCTACTGTTTTGGGTCCTGGGTCCTTGGCCGATGCTTTAACTTAATCATTTAATAAAACTTTTATGCTGACGACGTTGGGCGTTGGGCCAACGCCGACATCGATGTCGATGTCGATGTCGCCTCCTTCACTCCAATTACTTTTGTTGCCATTTTTCCTTATTTTTTCTCTTCTTCTCCCTGGCGTCAGGCGAAGGACACTTATTAGCCCACCGCTGCCCTGTCCTGTGCTGGCTTTTATTTTTGGCATCTTTGCCGCCCTTTTTTCCGTGGTCTTATATTTTAAAATTATGTCAATTTCTTTTGAGCATAAAGAGCGCGGATTTTCAGCGCATTGTCCCATGGAGCTTCTGGATGTCCTAGCCGACAGGATGACAGGAATGGGGAGCGGTTATAGGGAGGGTTGCCTGTGCGTGTCCCTGTGCCAAGCTGGCTGCAAAGGGTCGAACGTTTAAGCTGATTGTGTGTTAATCGCGGTTAACTTGACGGGCGACGCCATAAAGAGGGCAAAGTGTAATTATAGCCCGTCGCTTTCGGGGAAAACTTTTGTCATAATTATTAAGTTCACAGAGCAGATGCTTTAGAAAACAGAAAACTTGACCTCTCAAAGGGATTAGGCTAGTTTTAAATCGATACATCACTATTTACCAACAGACTTGGTAAGACAACTAAGGTATTATGTAATAGGTATATTTTTATGTTAGTTAGGGAAATAAATCAATCTGCCCAATAAAATAGCTTTACAATGTACGTATGTAATGTACATATAATAGATGCACGGGACATTTACCCATCTGTCTACTTTAAGTCTAATTTATATATCTATTTTACAATTTTTGCCACTTCATAGATTCTAAATTTTTTAAATGTACCGAGAATTTCTATACAATCCACACATTTATAAATATTTCAATTACTCTGCCCAAAAGTATAATTACAGCGAAGCTCTTTTCTCTGCTGCCATCGTAAACTGTCGAGAAAATGTAAACGCTCAAAAATTCTCAGCATTGGAAGGAAATTCTACAAATCCTTGCCATATAAAATATGCAAATCCGACTCACTTAGCTTGCAAAATGTTTCCCCCATAGTAGTTTGCCCCATTTTCTCTGCGAGAATTCTTCCCTGGTGAGATGGCGGAGAAGACACACCTGAAAATAACTCAATGACTGCCACAAATTTGCCATTTTTATGCGTCTCATAAATACTGCCAGCCATCAATGTGCCCGAGGGCTGCTCAAATGCTGTTTGTCCAAGGTTATGGAGGAAAATATGCTGAAGTAGAACGCCAATGCAGGTGAGCGTTGTTGCTGGGGAAATAAAAATAAAGCGAAGGAAAAGCCAGATCGCTTGTGCACATCACGCATACGCACCGTGGCACTTCGTGGACAAACATATGCAAAATCATCGACTCAGTATTTGCATACAAATGTCATACATATACCGCACTGCGGGAGTGTGTTTGTGTGGCAAGTATTTCTGTTGCAATTTCCGGCTACTATAACCGGAAGTGAAGCTGCTCAAAAATTCATGCAACCGTAAAAGGAGCAAAGTGCGCCAATAAGCAGAAGCAGAAGCAAAAGCATGAGGAACCCACGTTCGGCAGTCGGCATTTCGATGGTTGGCATTTCAGTATTTTTTGTTTCGTATCCTTTTTGCAATATTTCTCATCGGCAAAACACTCTTTGCATATTTCCTAGCGTCGTCGTTCTCCGCAATTTACATATAAAATATTTTGTGCGAATTACACACACATTCAGGCATCAAGTGCTGGCATCGCATAAATCGCATTTTATTGATTTATGACAGAATTTTTAATAGTTTGGAAACGGTTCCCGATAAATATATTCTATTTATGCATTATTGCATTTCTTGAATCATAAATTCAATGCCTCGCAATGTCTGCAATGTCTTATGATATATGGGAAAGGGTAGGCAGTGTTTAAAAATGAAACCAAATGCGTATCTTTAAGACTATCCAATGGAATAATCCCTTTTGTTCATATTTATAGAAATGAACGAAACCATTATTCGGCTTTATTTTATTCGAATGTAAAGGAGATTTTTTTCTGCTTTCTGTTTTTGGAATAAATCTCTCGTGTCCGCAGCCCTTTGCCAGTGAAATCAATTCACTTGTGAACAGGGCAGAGCGACAGCCGACGGAAAGTGGAATGTTTGCCATAAGAATTGCTCCGGATCGGGGAATATTTAAATGTTCCACCCTTTTTTCAATTTGAGCCTCAAACAAATCAGAGAAACGGAAATAATTAAATTTTTGGCGCCGGGAAAAATACAATTTTTCGCACGGTTACCAGTGCAGGGCAGGGCAGAAAAAAACCATCGAAAATGCATCGAGTCCTGAAGGTATCGCCTTTTGCCACCAGGACGGATGCGTGTGAAATGCAGCTGATGTGTACAATGATTTTTGCTCCCTCATTCATTAAAAAACAATTAAATGTGCGACACGCGAACTTAATTACACTTTTATGTGGCCAGCTCGGATGACAACAAGCATGCTGCCCATGTCGGCTCCACCGAAGGATTCACCTCCCCAGCAGGATGCTCATCTACCATTTGTGGTTTTTAGTGCGTGCCCGTCGTGGAAAACTCTTCAACTTGAATATTTTATGGCCTTGCAACGGACCACGGACTACGGACCATGGGCTCGTTGGACGCGATTGTCCATGGGCAGGCTTCAAACAATTTGTATAATCAACAATTAAAGAGCGGATCGGCTCGTGGCCGCGCATTAAGTGCGCATTGTCTGGACACCACTCCCCTTCCGTCTGGAGGGAGATTTTCCAATTTGTACTCGCAGCAAATTGCAAAGTTTTGTTTTGCGGTTGTTTCCATCTCGCCAGGACAGCCAGGACAGACGAGCGTGAAAAACAGACAAGACAACGCATTTTCGCATTTTCGGACGGCTGTAAACTTCAATTGCGCGTTAAAAATCACCCCCAGCCCGCGTTCACGTTTTTCCAGTCTTAGCCCATTAAAACATGCCCTGCGCGGCGGATCTCCTTGTTATTAATGGCATTAATTAAAATTTAAATTTGTTACAAACCCGTTTAACGCCGCTCCGTCTGTCACTTGTTTAACATAAATTGCTTGAGATGCTGTCTGAGATTCCCGAAAACTGTAGATTGGCATCCGCTCCATATTTCTGACATTTGGCTATGCCTTGTATGTATTTCCGACAAGTAATTTTTGTGCTTTTGCGAAAATATCAAAAAACATTTGAAGCCGAAATTTCACGCACCAAGCTTTGCATACTAAGCCCATAAAGTGTGCCCATCCAAAAACATTGGGTTATTTCATGCTAAATATATACGTACATCCAATCGTAGCAACACGCGCCGCTCGTAATCATGTCAGATGTCCATGGTGGGCATGGCTCAACATTTCAGGAGCCGAGAACTAAGCCTCACGGCTTTTGGTTTTTGTCAGCGCAAGAAATCCCAAAATTAAATAGAAAATAATTTGATTTATGCTTGTGTGAGGACTACTCGTATAGACCTTTGGCTGATTATCCATTGTTATTTTTGAATATTTACGACCATGGAATGGGCAAATAGCGAGCATTTTCGGTGAAAAGAGTTCAATAACATCTCATTAATCCAGTTAGACATGGGACATCAAGCATAGCGCATACGCACTGTGGGCTGTTTTAGCACAGCATGATTTCTGCTGCTACTTTATTAGACATGTATGCCGGCTTTTCGACGAACAGGACTTCTACTTATACATTTATTTATCGGACATTTATCACGAAATTACTGTAATAACTTGGCGTGCCTGGATTTATGTTGGAAAATTATTTTCAGTTATGTTTCACCTCCTCCCGCTCGACAGAGCTCTCCACGCCGCCTTTCGCTTTCAATTATGTCCTGGATCTTTTGTCCTTCGCCTTCTGCATGGTTTTTCGATGATGGAATCACACAAACTGCGGTCAAATCGCACGCACGCCTGGCTCGGCAACATTTAGCTAACTGATTTGTCGCCATTCATTGGAGTTGTCATTGTTGCTTTCGGGGTGGTTTTCGCTTCTCTTGGCATTTTTGATGATGACAAAGAAGGTTGTGGCTGGCGAGTCTGCTGCTGGAAAGCCGGTTGTTCTTGTTAGCGTTCTGGCCGCCGTCATGTGTGAGATTTCCGGCGCAAGGATTTATGGGACAAAATATATAACAAAGTTTCTGCGTTTAAGCTTGTCACCATTTCGAAGAAGAGTCCTGTGTTTCGGTGCCTGCATCTGCTTTGCTCTTCATTACTAAATATTACTGAAATTAAATATAATGTTTTTCTTTTAAAGAGAAAACGTAGGCAAACAATATTTTAGTTTTTCGCAAATAAATAACTGTATATAATAAATTAAAAATAATTAAAATGAATATTTTCTCTGTCATTCTTTTACTATTCATATTGTATAAGGGAATACCTCATTAAGTGGCATATATAAATAACTTTACCCATTCTGACTTCCACATGCATTATTAGTGTTATTTCATTATTTATACTCCTGAGCAGGTTGTTAGTACCGCTGTTTTTCCCCAATAAGCCATTAAAATGTGGAATAAAAACTCGGCATCCATCGAATAGGAAGTGGCATCGAGGAACCATTACCTGCCCCAATAAAAGCTGAGTGGGTCTGTCGCCATGTGACTACGGTAATAACGATGGCATAAAATTCGTAGAAAAAAATCAAAGCGAAACAAACACGAGAGTTTCGGTTGAGGGGGTTGAATTTGAAAACAAAAAGAGAACGGCACGAAATTGACTTAATTCCCTATTGTTGTTTTGGTTTTTACTCGACGGGTTTTTCTCGATTTTCCGGAGGTGGAGCAAACAGCTGATTCGATTGAAGAGAGAAAGCGAGAGCTTTGAATGCGTTCCACTTCCAGGGCCGCTCTTTCTCTCTCTCCACAGAGAGAACAGAGTAGTACTTTTGGAGCTTAACCCACATTGCCGAGGAGGTCTGAAGCCAGGCCATCGACGAAAGGAATCTTCAGTCGTTGGAATACACTCGTGCGTCGTGGACACAACCTAAAACGTTCTGGCGCCGGAAATTTGCACGCGGCAACGGTACTTGGTCCTTTAGTCCCGTTCTCTCATTCCCGCCGTGCGCGTGTGTTAGTGTGCGCTGATGTGACGGATTGCGGCTGTATGAGTGTTTCGTCGCCAGCTGTAAATGTGAGCAATTGAAAATGTGTTTCAGGCAGAAGTTGTCCTTTTATCTATGCGAAATTAAGGCGAATCGACTAACACATCTACGCTTTGTGTGTGCGTGAAATGTAAATGTATGCCAAGGCTTACGAATTCGCTACCAAGCCGCGTCATCTTCGCCTTTGTCTGCTGCCTTGCGGCATTCCTCCATCCTTATTTATTTTACGCTTTTTCTTTCCTCCCGAACTTTCTGTTGTGTAGGGCATGCGACGAAGAAAAATTGCTAGCAGAATCCTGAAAAAATATATGAAACTTGTATGGGAATACACTATAAAGTTAGCCACGCCGCTCACATTCCACTTAACGGTCATTGACGCTCCCCTTTTTTGGGGGGAAACACGTTGCATGCCCCCGAATTTTCATCGTCGCTGCACGACTTGCATGCAATTAGGCTCTTGTAAGTTTAATCGCCGTGGATGGAATAATTAAGCCAGCCATACGCCAACGACATCATAACCCCTAAAAGTAGGCAAGCCAAAGTTTCAATTGTTGACAGTTTAAGTTGGAATAAGCTAAGACAGGCCCCCAGTTATTACCTACTCCTAGCTAATAATTTAGTCGGAAATTACCTTTACATTTGCTTGTTTTATTCTACTGTTCTGTTTTTATTATTACTCATTTAGCGTATTTTAGTTGATTTTTTAAGCAATATATTTATGTTTTGTCCTAATATTTATTTAGCTTTAGCTACTTTTGTAGTCTATGAATAAATTTATTTAGGTTTTTTGTGTTCATAAATCAGCATTCAGATTTCACTTTTTTTGCATTTAGTTACTGCATTTTAAACTAGTCTTACTTGAAACTTTACATGTTTACTTAACATTCTTTTTCGTCTTTCTCTTAAAATTAAATAATTAGACTTGGCCGATTAATTTGTTGACCAAAAATACAACAGCGGACGGTGTTCAACTAAAAAATAAAATGTCCCCCCGCATCCTAAATAAATGCAAAAACATATGTTGTGAAATATTAATAATCTCGTTTGGACTGTAGCAAATTCTGGCGGAAAGAGAAAGGTGAAATACAAAAATAATACAAAAAATAAAGTATTCCTGTTTATTTAAAGCCTATCAAAAAATTTGAACGTATACATCGAAAGCTCCATTTTTAAATCGCTATAACAAAAAAAAATTAAACAAAATAAAATGTAGCAACGAATAAATTTTTAACAAAGGATCTAACGAAAAACGGAGAGCAACGACAACGAACAAAGGCAAAAAAAATGCTGAATCCCGTGAAAAGTGAAAGCAATTAAAATTCGTTTCAAAACAAGAAATGAATTATTTCTCGGTGCAGGATATATGAAAAATCAACAGAACGGTTTCCCAATACTATATGTGTACCAATAAGTGAGTGCGTGTGCAATTGTGTGAACACCTACAAAAAAAGCGGACACGTCAAATAGAGGAGAAAAAGGATACGAAAGCTTGAAGTAAAAGGACAGCCGAGCAAACCGAAGTCGAGGATTATTTTCGCCAACATTGGAAACAATAAACCTGCCAGCAGTCATAAGAGCAGCAGTAATATACATGGGTGCGTGTATATAAATCTGTGACTTTCATGTGGTAAGTCAAGCAGAAAGAATAGCTCTGCCATAAGCTTAAGTTGTCAATTTCGCAAAGCTGGGATATGCCAAAAATAAATAATCGTGTCCACTTGCCCTGGGAGATCATCGAATGATTTACCCATCACAGCGAAGACTGAGTCCCTACTCAGATCAATCACATTGTTTCCTAATTTACCCGGCGTCAACAAAAATAAAATCAATTCAATGAAGATAAATGAGTTCAAAGTAAAAACCGGGACCCCAAGCGTCTAAATATAAATCCAGGAGCGCAGCATCGCTCGGTTTCCACTTTCACTGGCGATTGGCAGCGGTAATAAGCGATTACAATGTCATGGATCCAAATCCAAGTCGCAACAAGGATGCCACAGTCACGTGCGTTGCGTAAAAGCAGCCACAGGACCTTAATAAGTCGCAGGTGTTGCGTCTCCAAAGATTCTAGGAACTTGGATGCGGCTACGGATAAGAATAGGGCCATCGACTGGCGACGACATCGCACATAATAAGAGCTGGGTGGCGGCCATAATTTACCTCGCTGTCATAAAAAGTTTCAGCTTATTACTCATACGCCCCACGGCCGCAAGCTGATGAGCAAGAATATCATATTAATCATTTCGCCAATGATTGGGATGATTTCCCCTACCCTCTCATCCACTTTTATAGCATGCTTTTTATCGATTTGGATACTTGGCTATGACAGACACGCACATAAAATTGCTCCACAAACACCTGAGTTTCTATTTTTAGCCCAGCTGTTGGGCTCTCCGTTTTGCTACTTGGCCAAAAAAAAGTTTGGGTTTCCTGGAGAGTGCATAAATTAACGCAAATAATTATGCAGATTTTTCCAGTGCGCAAATAAACGACGCCAGACGAAGAAAGACGATCTTCTTTTGAACTTTTGAATATTTTAACGCTCCATAATTAGTCGACGGCCAGGAATCCACTTAAAATTTTCCACCATTCTTTGCTATTTCAGAGTTGAACATTTGCTAAACGAACTTTAAACATTTGTTTTCGCAAACTTCACTTTCCCTTTCACCTTTTTTCAACCCAGAGAATAGCGAGTCTGAATTTAATTTAAAATAAAATTGTATACATTAAAGTTTACGGAATTTACACCAACAGCAATCATCTTATTACCGTATTGAACTTTAAAAAGAGAGGTAGTTTTTATATTATCCATTTATTCCACATTTGGTCTACATTTTTAATTTAGTGAAATTGCTAAAACTTTTTAAATAGCTCATATTTATTCAACACTTGAATAAAATATAATTTAATGAAAATTCCTATATATTTCTCTAATTTTATATATTCTTCATTTAATTTTCCGTAGCTCTTTATTGTATTTAATGTTGTGTTTATTGGAAATGTTCTTTTATTTATTTTACTTTTTATAAATGGGTTAATTATACATTAGACCAAGATGATTGTGCGACAGCACCTGTTAAAGAAGAATAGCCGTTTGATTTAGGCATATATGTATTTGGCGTGATTTATAGTAATTATTAATTACTTAAAGTAAACTAAAGTAAAGCACTCTCTACTTCACGAGCTTGAAACATTTCACAAGCAACCAATTTAAACTAACCTTACTAGTTGGCCGTCATCTTCAAAGGTTCGATGTCCAACTGTGTGGCCAGTTCTTCCAGAACAGACAGAGTACAGGGAGTCATTGTGAGTCCTCCCTGTTCGTCGACCATCTTCATGTGCTGTAGCTCCTTGTCACCCGGCACCATCGCTGGCTTTCCCACCTTGCTGGGCATGGCTAGTCTCAACAGGCGGTGGAAATCGGCCAATCTGTCCTCGAAGGAGGGACAAAAACGCATCGGATCGATGGCCACATAAACTTGGCCCAGATTCGCTGGAGCATTTTCCGTACTATAGACCCCACGACGCTGGATTTGATTTGCATATCGAGCACCTGTCATCACACCGCACAGAATATCCACTGCGGCAGCCATGCCAAAACCCTTGTGCTCCGGCTGAAAGGCTCGGATTCTTTGGGCCCTCAAGGCCTCCTCTGTTGAGGTAGTCTCCTTGCCATTCCTATCAAAAGCCACTAATTTGGGCACTTCATTTGACCACCCATTGCAATAGGATAGCTCCAGTTCATCCACCGAACAGGCAGACATACCAAAATCAGCCAGAAATTTTTCGTGGACACCGGAAGCGGCACAGGCAATTGGATTTTCCCCCAAGATGGGTTCGATTCCACCAGCAGGTACCAGAGTTGGAGCACCGTTCGTCATGCATAGACCAATCATTCGCTGTTCCAGCGCTTGACAGGCATACCAGGAGGCAAATCCAATGCAGTTTGAACTGCGAGCCGAAACCCAGCCGATGCCTACTTCCCGGGCCTTTTGAAGGGCCAGATCCATGCAAAAGTTGGCCACTACGGGTCCAGGTGCATTGTGCCCATCCACTAAGGCGATGGCTTTCTTTTCGGACACGACTCCCGGTGTGGCGTTACCCGCTACAGTACAATTCAGAAGGTCTGCCGCAATTGAGGGCAATCTATGGATGCCCATAGAACGCTGACCCATATAATCCGCGGCAATCAAAGCATCGGCCATCTCGCTGGCCGCCTGTTTGGGCACCTGCATGGCTGAGAACACCTGGCTAACAAATCTCTGGGCCTCCAGGACATCCACCAGCCCGCTGGAATCCTTCATCCGTTTCGCATCCTCAGAGCCTCCTGGTTGCTTCTGCCCGCCACACATCAGCAGCACCCTCTTGATATTATGCCACAACATGTCAGATCCAGCTGTTATATTTTTAGGGACTTCCTCCGTATGGTCTATCCGGATAGTGGACTCGTTGATGCACTTACGCTCATTTCCCGTGGCTTTGACCCCTTTATTCAATTTGGGTGCTGCCAAGTTGTTTGGCGTTTTACTACTGGGCACAAGCTTTTCAGTGGACAACTTAAGGCGCACCTTTCGAAGCGCATCGAGAAAGTTGACTACCACCCTCATTTTCTCAGCGTTTGGCTATATGAGTATTACTTATTTTCTAAAAATATGTTTCTGTGGAGTTTGTAGTATTTGTCTAAGGTATAATGAGTTCTAAAATATGTAAAAGTATTCAAATGTTATCCCTTATTTATACGATCCAAAAACTTGCGAAAAACATATTTCATTGTAATCATAAATTGTAATTGACTTTATGTAAATGTAAATTAAATAAAACACAAAACTCTACTGTTAATTGCCTTTGTTTTCAAAGAATTTGTTTCTGTCTCCTCGTATACCTGTTATAAAATTTCATCTTCTGCTTGTATTAATTTATATACAACAATGTACTTGTACATGTAGACAAACATGTAATAAATATTAGTGGATATGTAAAGATATGTATAAGGAACATTTGCAAACAAGCTCCCTGAGCATTCCATTGCTTCCCAACGGGTAGCTCTTGGTAACTGCTCACATTTCACATATGAGGTATACAAAATATACATTTTTTACAAATAAGTATACATATCCAAATGAGCTACTTTCGCATGCACCACTCGCTGTGCGTACTTGAATTGTCAGCGCAGAAACAACGAAATATCAGGACACAAATAAGCAGGGTAAAGTCGAAAAGGGAAAACAAATGCGATGGATGTAAAAGCTTAAAAGTGCACACAAATTGCACTGCTCCAGTTAAGGATGTGTAAAGTAACCTTGAGGTCTGCAAACACCAAGCAGATACAGATATACTTTAACGGTACAAGATGAAAATTCAGTGTTCATGGGATGTGGAAAATGTGACGGTGACCTTGTTTATTCATATGTCCGCCAACTCGTTGAAAATAAAAATAAAACAGCACTTTAATTTAACACGTCCTCCTTTTTTGTATGTAGCTAATGGTTTAATATGGATTGTAAATAAAGTTCGCTTGAATTTCATATTCATGATAATAAATGACCAATTAGTTTTCATGGCTATCGGTAAAAAATATGATTGAATTAGTCAACAGCTGGGATCTGAATTTATAAACCAAACAAAGAGCTTTTTTAATAGCCAAATGGTACTCTAGTTTGCTTTTTATCAGGCTAGCATCTCTACATTATTAAATAATGCATATTACCCTATTAATTGGATACACATGTACATTATTGATACGGAAATCACATGCAAAAATGTCTACATTGTTTTATTTACAGTAATTGCAGAAACCGATTATTTAATCTGCTCAAGTCTATTTGTTTACAGAACAATTCATTTTTGAGCTTGGCATGGAAATAGTGCAATACAAAGAAATCTGGCATGTCTTAAAGTAAAAAAATTATAGCATTTTCTAAGAATTGTAAATATTCAAACTGCCAACACCATGTTATACAAATAAATAGATTTAATGAACGAATGAACGCACAGATCTCAGGAACTACAAAATCTACAAAATTGAGACTAAGCATACAGACTCCAGGGACATAGACGCAGCTCAAGTCTGTCGATTCAAGTTGCCACGCCCACTCGAACGCCCACAAACCGCCTGAAACTGCCACGCCCACACTTTTGAAAAATGTTTTGATATTTTTTCATTTTTGTAATAGTCTTGTAAATTTCTATCGATTTGCCAAAAAACTTTTGTCCACCCCACGTTCTTTCTTGTTTTTTATTGTACACGGCTATTAAAAAAATGTGTTTTAAACGACATTCAAATCAAATATTTCTCAATAATATATTTTAGTTAATAACAACACCAAATATGGGTAATTAACCAAATAATGGTATGTTACATTACATTTTCCAGATCAGGATGAAATCCAGTCAGCCGGCAGCTAGTCTCGTCATCCCAGCCAAGCAGCACAGATAGTCACATCGAAATAGGTGAAGACAGTTCAACAACAGCTCGCTCAGGTCATACAACTTGATGCTCCACTGTGCCAGGATGGGGGAAAACCAGCTGCTGCTGTTGCTGCGGCTCCTGCTGCTTCCTACAGTCCTCTTTGGCTGTATGGACTGTTCCGGGGCCTCCACGGCGGACATCTACAAGGGCGCCCGGCTGGGCCACCGCATCGTCCAAACGCGCTACGGCCGGCTGCACGGACTCATCCTGCCGCTGGACAGCTTCCGCTTCCTGCGATCCGTGGAGGTCTTCTTGGGCGTGCCATATGCAACGCCACCCACCAAACAAAATCGGTACGAGCTTTTTAAGTGACCTTGTGTAAAGGCATAATTAAATATTTAAATTTTTGTTACAAAACTCAAGAACTTAAAAAGACGAATACTGAATTAGAAGCCCATACCCCTATAACAAACCAGTTGAAATAAGTTCAGTATTATTACTATATTTACCAAGATCAATTAAAAAAGGCATAATCTCAGTTTACATTTTTAAAGTTAGTTTATCTATTTGTGCCTAGGATGAGTGTTTTTATCCCCCATTTATTTCATATTTCAGCTGTGCTTTATCAATAGCTTTCTATTTTCATTCACATTTTATAAAGTCAAAGCACTCACTCTTTTATCCAGGTTTAGTCCCACGAGAGCACCAGCGCCTTGGGACGGCATTCGGATATCGGATAAATACAGTCCCGTGTGTCCGCAGCGATTGCCCAACATCCAAAATGAAACGGCGGCTCTGGAGAAGATGCCCAAGGGTCGCCTGGAGTACTTGAAGAGATTGCTGCCCTTCCTGGAAAACCAGTCAGAGGACTGCCTGTACCTAAATGTGTTCTCGCCGGTCAATGGTAAGAGCTGAAAATATACTTTAAGAATCTAGTGCCTATGCTGGAAAAACGGCCACAAGCATGGCCAGCCATAATTGAAGCACAAAAAGCTGCACATAAATCTCATTTAAATTCAATTAATTAAGATTAATCGTACGCCACGTAATGCCAATAATTTCTACGCAAAAGAAAAGCTAGAGCTCACGTAACCACTGCGCAAACCTTATCGCAAGAGCCACCCCACTAAGCTCACAATCCCTGGACGAGCCGGATCCGGGGGAATCGCTAATCTGAAGCGATTCCACCGCCGGAGTGCTGGCAAAATCCGCTTTGCACGCAAACGGAAACGTTTAATGGGTCATGAGCGCTCTCGGGCACTTGGCGGTGTGTTGAAAGGGAAAAACGCGCTATCACAAGTCTCAAAAAATCTCAAAACACGAAAAATAAGGAAAAACAACAGGGCTAATATATTTGTATCTTGATTGCAACACGACTGACACAACGTTTTGTTCACTCCTTTTTCGTATTTTAACAGCCGGGGCCAATGAGAAGAAGTTGCCGGTGATTGTGTTCATACACGGCGAGTCCTTCGAGTGGAGCAGCGGAAATCCTTACGACGGCAGTGTCCTGGCGAGCTACGGAGAAGTTGTGGTGGTGACACTCAACTACCGGCTGGGAATATTGGGTAATGAAATATGTATAAATATCCCTTAAATGCCAACACGAAATCAATTTTTTTATTTTCCTTACAAGTTGCTAAAATGGGCTCTGGTTCTTGCTATATATTTAATATGTAACACTTCGAATTATTCGGCAGGTTTCCTCAACGCCAATCCCAATCCACATGCCCATGCGAGGGTGGCAAACTACGGGCTCATGGACCAGATGGCCGCTCTGCACTGGATCCAGCAGAATATTCAAAAGTTTGGCGGAGATCCCAATTCGGTGACGTTGGCGGGTCACGGAACTGGTGCAGCCTGTATTAATTACCTGATGACCTCGCCTACGATGGTCCGTGGGCTCTTCCATCGGGCTATTCTTATGTCCGGCTCGGCGTACTCGTCCTGGGCTCTTGTCGAGGATCCAGTACTGTTCGCCATCAAGCTGGCCAAGGAGGTGAATTGCACCATTCCCGACGACATCAATCGGCACCACGAACAGATTGTGGATTGTCTAAGGGATGTGCCTCTGGAGGACCTCTACATCGCCGACATTCAGGCTCCCAATTTTCTCACATCTTTCGGACCTTCGGTGAGTCTAAAATGAATACAGCTAAAGCATTTTTAGGAAATGGTAAAAGTTAATTTAACGTGGATTAAAACTGTTACTATTTCAAGCAAATTTATGATATACTTTGAATTCAGAGTCAAGTAATTACGAAAAACCTACAATTTAAAAAAAGAATTTAAAGCCATTTAAGGCAAAGAGTTAGTCCACTCAGGGCACTCATTTGAAGTCATTGATTTCGCTTTTTGTGGTACTTGCTCGCTTTGTTCGGTCCTCGCTTCAATGGACTTTATTACTCACTTACGCACCCCACTCCTCGTCCTTGGAGCACCACGACTCCTGTCACTTACTTGCGATTCCTTTGCCCTTCTCGATTTCAATTTAGGTTGATGGCGTTGTCATACGACCCGGACATTCCAATCTCGATATCGATGATTTAATGGCGCGCAACTCGAGGCGCTCGTCAGCGGACTCCGGCTTCCAGTCGTCCGCCGGGGGTGGTGGCGGTCAAGGAGGCGGTGCTGGCGGTGGAGGAGGCGGTGGCTCCGGATCGGCGTTCGGCGGTGGATATTTCGGCGGCGGCGGGGCGGGAGCGATGAACATGGGCGGTCACTATGACGTCCTGTTTGGCGTCGTTACGGGCGAATCGATTTGGCGCTTCAGTGCCCACGATATACAAAATGGTTTCGAGGGCGAGAGACGCGATAAAATTATCCGCACCTACGTCCGCAACGCCTACAATTATCACCTCAATGAGATTTTCTATACGGTGAGTAATTTTCCTTATACTATTGAAATATAAATCTATATTGGGAATGCGATGTCTGCGAGTTTAGCTATAAATTTTGTTATTCAGATTCTTTTCCCCCCCTCCTAATGACGTTATATGGTCTGCTTGCCTACCCTGATGGTAGCTTAATTATTGCCTTTATCTGGCCATTTACTTTTTAACTTAAAAGTTTGCGAGTGGAAACTTTATAAACAGTTGGCGCTTGAAAGAAATGTGGTTCGCCCCAGTGAATCATCTATTTTCTTGCCATTTGACTGGAGTCAGGGCTGATTATGCAAATTTAATCCAACTCACCCATTTTATGCAACACATTTAAAAAACGAACATTTTATTATTTCTTTCGAAATTGTTCCCATTTAATGTATAATGATTAGAAACAAAGCGTATACAAGCTATATGTTTAAAATTATTTAATTGATTGTTTATGGTATATTCCTATAATATATATAAATAACATAATTCCTATTTTTTAATACTCCACAATCAACTTTGACTCTATACTGTTAATATGATTAAAATACTCCTTTGAAGGTGGCAGAATAGTTAATGATTTCCCTAGGGTAATTGGCTGAAAGCAAACACTTTTAGAGCCAAGGCACAAATAGCAACAACGGTGGCAACTGAAAAAAAAAAACTTTTTAAAAGTTGGTACTCTGCTCGGTTTAAGTGTGTGCGAGTGTAACTAATTTCACGTTTGGGTATATGGGTAACATTCGCCACTCAAACAGATACACTTGCATGCATACATAAATACAGTTGCGAAAAAAATAATAGCACCACCATACCTTTTTTTGTTATTGATCAAATAAATTAAGGTTGAGGTACCGATAGAACCAAATACTGATTTTTCGCATAATGCTAGATATTTTTCCCATCCAAAAATTAAAAAAAAAATTTGAATTGTTTATACCTTAATTTTTTATAATTTTTTTTGGGCGGCAAGGTCTAAAATGAGGCGAAAAAAAAAATAGCACCACTATCAATTTTTTCAAATAATCAATAATTATCGAAGGATTGCTTTGGTAAAAAGCATGTGGTTATTAAACTTGACACTTAATCTATTATTTCGAAAATGATTTTTAAAAAATTTCCTTTAAAAAATCATTAAAATGGGACGTGGAAAGCACTGCACTGAAGAAAAACGTGACTTAATCAAAAAACTCATTTCTGAAGGAAAATCTTTTAGAAATATTGGCCAAATCCTTCAATGCTCAAACAAAATTATAGGAAATGTAATCACCTACAACGAGAATCCCGAAAAACGTGGGAAAAAACAATCATTGGGCACCCATCTCTTCAAAAGGCTAGTGCCCGAGAGCAAGAAGGATCCATTTAAAGCTCCTACCGAACTGAAAAAGGATCTCAACATATCCGCAACAGTGCAAACAGTTCACACATGTCTAAGGGAACATAGTTTAAAAGGCTGTAGTCCAAGGAAAGGTCCTTTTTTTAAATGGGAGACACATACCCAAGCGCATTAAGTTCGTCAAGGAACATTTAAATTGGCCATGCGAAAGATGGACGAACTTTTTATTGTCAGATGAGAGCAAGGTGGTTTTTTTTGGTGGCAATGGATCTTGATCGAATGTAAGGCGCCCTAGGAACACCGAATATAAGCCAAACGACACAGTAGAAGCAATTAAACACGGCGGATCCAGTGTAATGGTATGGGCATGTTTTTCTTACTATGGAGTTGGACCAATACATTGGATAAAACCATAATGGATAAGCATGTGTATGTGGATATTTTGGAAACGGTTATGCTACCCTTTGCTGAATATGATATGCCGCTAAAATAGGTCTTCCAACAAGACAATGACCCCAGCATACCAGCAGGAAAGCCAAGGAATGGTTCCAAAATAGATCAGTTCATGTTCTGGAGTGGCCTGCGCAGTCGCCAGACCTCAATCCCATTGAAAACCTTTGGTCGAATATTAAAAAGGCAGTTGCAGCTTTTAAGCCAACTAATAACGAAAGCCTATGGACCGTAATTAAGGAGTCCTGGAGAAATATAACCCCAAAACGGTGCCAGGACATGGTTGACTCCATGCCAAAGCGTTGCGCAGCTGTTATTGCTAATAAGGGATACACTACCAAACACTAAATTAATGGGATCGGCGTAGTTTTAATATACAATCACTTGTTATTAATGAATTTGTTACTGTTAAGTTTATATTTTATGTTTAAAGCATTTTTTATGAAGTGGTGCTATTATTTTTTTCGCCCTTTTTTGTAATTTTTCATAAAGTTCCTTAAATAAGTTAAGAATTCATAGAACAATTGTGATTTTTTTTCATTTCCTAAAAAGTGAATTGTTTAACCTTTCTAAAAAGGTATTTCAGATCCTTTTAAACCCAAAATTGTAGGTAGGAGACTTATTCAAAGTTTTACTGGGCAAGTGGTGCTATTTTTTTTTTCGCAGCTGTACATCAGTCTCATGTTTCAGGGCATTTTCAACCTTTAAATATTTTTTTACATTTGCTGCTTGGCTGTTGCATGTGTGTGGGTGTATTTATTTTATGCTTCTTGTTGGTCTTTTGTTTTTATTTTTGTTTTGTGCAAGCGAGCGAAATGGAAGGCAGTTAACACGCCATTGCTGCCAAAACATTAACACGCTTTATTTGGCAAATGTGCGCAAGGACATAGGCACACACACACACACACACTGACACGCGTGCACATACACTGATGTACAGAGCGTACACACACGTATACAGACACACATGTACCTACTTAAAAGCGCACAAGCAGCACTTAACCCAAATCACAGCAAACAGCGGAGAAAGCAGAGAAAGCATCCAACGACAACCGTCACCAGTCGACGTCTGACACTGGAAATGAATCCGCATCTGAATCTGGATCTGAATCCGTAGCTATATTTGTATCTGTATCTGAACCTCAGGCTCGGGCACCACTCGCCGCATTAACACACACACGCACCGCACATGGAGTGCAGATATGTACTTATTCACATGTATACATTTATCAAGAAGTCGTAAATTGCCGGGGCATATATCACGATTATACCGCTTAAGTCCGTATTTATTTTACTTCCTTATACTTTTGTACAACCGCAGCGAAATCCCACCATTTATACTTCATAAAGCTTAATTTATATAGGTCACAGTTCAATCATGACTAATCAAATATTTTGCATACCACAAAAAGTAAAAAAACGTATAACTGATATCAACATTTCCAACGAAATCAATACTCTCCCAAATATAAATGCAGAACCTGGTTATTCGAATAACGATGTAAATGTATTCCACACACAATTGTTAGAATCCCTTTCAGCTCCATATTTTTTGTTTTCTTCCTTACGATGGGTTTCCTAAATTATGCATGACATCGATTTTACAGATGCATTTTGCGGTCGTTTATTTTTCACACACACGCTGGGCAGAAATAATCATGGTGGTGGTAACAAGTCCTCCTAATGCTCGTTTTGCGGTGGCGAATGGCCACCGCAAACAAGGACTGCAAACAGTTGCAATCCGCTTGTAATCCAGCCAGGATTTGACTTGGCACACATGCAGCCAATGCAAATCTAAAATTCCCCTCGCCCTCTACACTTTGGGAAAAGAGCAACAAAAACCGGAACTGCATCTGGATATTGGGTTAATCCAAAAAAGACTAACAACACATGACGTTGGGTAACACTTTAAGTTTAGATCAGACAAAAGAAGTGGATATAATTGTGGGCTATGAAAATATAACTCCAAAGTAACCAAGCTTAAATTATGCATTAATCATTAACTTTTGTGTGACTTAGCTGTTTCTTTAGGCATGGTCTTAAAAACCTTTATAATAATTAATATATTTCCCTTATGCCACTTTACATTACCTCCAACTATAGATGTTTATTTTCTTTAAATGGCCTATGTTTTCTAAGCATAGCTCCATAAGATTATTTGAGTGTACTAGCTGTGGCACACAAAATTTAAAATGGATTTACATTTCCTGCCCCGCAGATCGTCAACGAGTACACGGATTGGGATCGCACCTCGCAGCATCCGATCAATACCCGCGATACGGCTGTGGCTGCCCTATCCGATGCCCAGTTTGTGGCACCGATTGTGCGGGCTGGTGATATCCTGGCGGCCAATTCCCCGCCGCCAGTCAGCTCCTCCTCCCCCGCTGGGGCAGCGGGTGCAAATGCGGCTGCCTCGACCTCGGCGGGGTCCACTCAGCCCTCCGGTCGGTGCTACTTTTATGTGTTCGATTACCAGACAAAGGACGGCGACTATCCCCAGAGGATGGGCACTGTGCACGGCGAGGACTTGCCCTACATTTTCGGTGCCCCGCTGGTCGATGGCTTTAGTCACTTTCCGCAGAACTACACCAAATCGGAGACGGCTCTCTCCGAGGCGGTGATGATTTTCTGGACCAACTTTGCACGCACCGGGTAAGTTGAAGGAGCTTTGCGCGCTGAAAGTGCCCCTAAGCAGTCTTAGGACACCTGCTGTCCGTTCGGCACTTTTAAGTCCCACTTAAACGTCTTGCTAACTTATGCACTGAGGGAAAAGAATCCTTTCCTTCATCGCATTAGTGTTGCAGCTTACTGAAGACCTGAGGAAAACTATATGTGTGACACCAACCAACCTCCATCCACAAAAATGGAAATACCAAATATTTAATCATCGATTATTTAATATTCAAGCTTTGCTTCATGCTGAATATATGCATTTAAAAACAAGAGAGAACGCTATAGTCGAGTTCCCCGACTATCTGATACCCGTTACTCAGCTAGTGTAAGTGCGAAGGCCAGTTTTTGGCGATTTGTGGGCGTTAGAGTGGGCGTGGCAAAAAGTTTTTTTGCAAATCGATAGAAATTTACAAGACCAATACAAAAATTAAAAAATATTAAAACATTTTTCAAAAGTGTGGGCGTAGCAGTTTTGGGCGGTTTGGGGGCGTTAGAGTGGGCGTGGCACCATGATTCGACAAACTTGCGCTGCGTCTATGTCCCTGGAGTCTGTATGCCTAATCTGTATGCCTAATCTAGCTTTTGTAGTTCCTGAGATCTCGACGTTCATACGGACGGACAGACGGACAGACGGACAGACGGACGGACAGACGGACATGGCCAAATCGACTCGGCTATTGATCCTGATCAAGAATATATATACTTAATATGGTCGGAAACGCTTCCTTCTGCCTGTTACATACTTTTCAACGAATCTAGTATACCCTTTTACTCTACGAGTAACGGGTATAAAAAATACATGTTTTATATCATTGTTACGAAAAATGCGTTTTCTAATGTGCCAAGCTATTTGATAACAGCGCATTTCCACATTTTCTTTCTGTTTCCAGCAATCCCAATGAACATCATCGCCAGGACTCGTCGCTGCCGGTTTCAAAGGAGCGCAACCGCTTTCGCAGCATCACCTGGGAAAATTATGATCCGCTGCACCAGAAGTATTTGGAAATAGGTGAGTCAGAAGAAAGTTTCCCGCTTTCCCCCGACTGTGAGCTTTTCATGTTTTTGTGTGAACGGTTCAAACGAAAATCTTTTTGTAAGCTTCTAACGAAATAGTTCTTCGTTTGTTTGTTCGGCAGAGGAAAACTATTTAAAAGTTTAATGCCTTTGAAAAACTTTACTTGCATTTTCCTTTTCAATAAGGTGATGTTCTTAAATGGAATTTGCGTTGCTTGTTAATATGCAAGTAGCTCGAGCTTCAAAACCATTTCTTATAATTCGCTCACTCCAAAAACGCCATCAAAATGTTGTATTGCTACTTTGGCTTGCAGTAAAAAGAATTCACGGAATCCGTGCCAAATAAAAGCTACAAATTCCCAAAAATACCACGAATAACCTAAGCACACACAGCCATGTGCAAAAAAGGGAGAATCAAATTTAATTTGAATTTTAAAGAAGGCACTGCCCGAGCATGCTTTGCTTGCCAACAACAACAAATTGGAGGGGCGGTTTGGTACAAGTACTTCAAGGTAGCGTAAGTGGGATAAAGCATTACACCAGCCCGGGAAGGAGAACCTGAACCACCCAGAACCACCTGGTAGATGAAGGGCAATCAAAACGCCCAGAGATTGTCGAAACATGACCGGAGCGGAGGGGAGTTAAGGGGGAGTTAAAGGGGCTCCAAAGGGACATAAAGCTTTATGTGTGCGTTAAAATGGCACCGTTGCCATTCTCGTGTCAAACGTACGAAAATGTTATTAATTTCAAATTTTTCACACCTTTTGTGCGCGGACGCGTCGGAAGCATGTTGCAGAATACGAAGAAGAGGGGACAAGCTATTTGCATAATGTCGCGATTATCAGATACCCTCTATTGTGCATACATTCGGCTGCAAGTTTGTCTTTAAATCAATTAAATATTTCCCCAATACATTTTACTGAAAATAGTTCTGTTCAACTGATGCAAGTACGGGTAATCGAAGAATATGTATACATTTATATAAATATATGTGGCAAGACATATACTTATGATTGCAAAATGGCATTATATTTTTGAGTTGTGGCAAAGTCAGTATACCCACTCGACACACAGAAAGGCTAAAAGCACACTTTGACAAAGATAGCGACAGATTCGCGCGCGCTTAACGCTTTATAGAAATTACGCGCAGGTTATGGCAATGGATTTTCAAATTGTATACACGAGAATGGCGTTTTTATATTTTTAGTGGAGGTAAAATCCTGCCGACACGCACTTTACGCACATGTGAGCTTTGAAGGACGATGCGATACGATATACGAGTATGATAATAAAGGATATGTCTGCGCGCATGTAGAACGTTCGCCTTCTTCACTCTGCATTTTCCTCTTTTCGCCTGATTTTAATTGAAACGACACTCAGCGACAGCTGACATTCTATACCGTATAGTAGCGCCCATCCTTCAACTTTACATAAGCAAGTTGAAAGGATTCCGCCGTGGAGTGGCGGACACAGTTTTCATTCGATACGCCAGGAGACTGAAATCGAAATCAAATAATGTTTGTTGGGGTAGCTGGCACAAAAGGATCTCCCGAACACAAACGCAGCTGGCACTCATATATGCCCAAATACACTTGTACGCGAATATACATACATAGTATATAGATCGAACTATAAGCATATCTTATGGAAAATCTGGCTTGTATGAAAGTTCTGTTGCGTAAATTATGCATGCATTATTTATTGGGATTTCGGATTTGCACTTCACCATTTGCGATTCACGATTGCAGAAAGGTCCTTCGCAGAGCCATCATATTTTCTTATAAATGCGCCCTGTGCATGGGTATTGAAAGTTCAAAGGTGAATGAAAGCCGTCTGAATATTTGAAGTAATTCTTTTGCCTTTCAGAAATTTACAAATAAGTGCAGTTGGGGAAAGAGTGCTATAATATCCACTTTTTTCCGACTACACGCTTCCGATGCTTTTTAAAGTAATCGGGTAGGTTAACTACCCCGTGAGAAAATTATTGAACAAGATAGAAGGCTATAGCCAAGTTGTCTCTATAGTCTGCATGCTTAATCTCAATTTTCTACCTTTAATGTTTTCTGAGATATGGAACTTAATATGGACGTAGAGAGAGCCAGACGAACGTGGCCTGATTGGCTATTTATCCTGAACAAGAATATATATACTTTATAGGGACGGAATCGCTTCTTTTTAACGAGTCTACGAGTATAAACAATGAATACAATTTTACCCCAATGTAGTGTGCTCACGAGCAAAAATGATCAAATGTATATAATACATTTAAACATAATTACAGGAACTAATAAAACAAAAATTAGGCAACAAATCATCTTTACAAGAGAAACAAGGTAGTAAACTTCTTTCTTGCTGCAGACGTTTGGAGATTTTTACCATATTTGTAAATGTATCATCATTTATCATATAAATTCATATGCTGGTATTGGTAACATGTTCTTTCAACGAGAAAACGCTATCCTCGTAGTGCAAGAGGCCTTCTTTTTGGAGCAATAGCTGGCGGCCATTAAAAATTAAACAGTTATGTCGCTTTCTCCCCGCCAAAGTAAACAAGACATCAAGTCTGGGAAATGAGGGTGAAGCCATGGGGGCCCAAAGATCCAGACGGAGGAGGTCCTGGCCTCAATTGAGCCAAGTGTCTGTCGCTCACCTTTTTGGCATGCAAATGACTCGAAAGTGGCCCAAAAGCCGAGGCAACGGCCAAATGGAATAGTTTAGTATTAGGGCTATTTGCATGCATGCTTCGTGTGTGTGTGTGTGGATGAGTGTGTCTTTTGATATCTGTCACTGTGGAAATGAAAATGAAGATGTTTACACTACCGCCCCTTTTGTTTTCCGCTCCGCAACCAGCTCACCAGAATACTCTTTAAATTCCAGGAATGAAGCCGCGCATTAAGAATCACTTTCGGGCCCATCAACTCTCGATTTGGCTGCGCCTGATACCGGAGCTCCATCGCGCCGGGATGGAGGATGTGATAGCCCGGCACAATCTGTTCCGCAATCACGACGATATGGACCTGTACGAGGGACCCGTTAAACCGGATCCGTTTGGCATATCGACAGCCGCCGGAGCAACTGGCTCCTCATCTTCGTCGTCCTCCTCATCCCGCCTCCTGCTTGTCGATGAGCAATTGATGATGAAGAAGGGACGCGGCCTTAACGCCTCGGCCTATTTAAACGGCATATTGGGCGGTAAGTAGCCTCTTCGGATGCCCCGTCTCCTCTATCCCCCCTGTATCCTGTATAACCAACACAGACACGCCAGACACGCATTTGTACGCTCGCTGCGGCTTGTCACTGTCACTTAAATACCTAAAAACAACAAATAAGACCTTCGCAAAACGGCAAACCGAGCCCAAAGGAATAACGCCTATCGCCTTTGTAGATTGTATTTCGGCTTCGTCCCATTTGGCCCTTTGCACAGTCTGCATTTGTCGTTTAATACGGTTGACAAAGGCCAAGCCGTAAGGACACTTGACTGGCCTTTGGGCCTGACTTATTTAATTGCACATTCTGCGAAAGACTGACAAATTGGAATTAGGCTGAAAACTCCCTCCGATTTATGGTTTAAAGCGTAGCCCTCTCTCGTTTCGACACTTTTAAAGGTATAAAGAATAAAGTTAAAATTATGGCTATATGGCTGATATGGCTATCTACGTCTGAATTTGAAATTAACTTAACTCAATTTACTTTTCAATAGTTTGAGAAGGCAAAATATTGTAACTATGCATTCGATGAATCATTTTTTCAGCTATTACGTTTGCTTTACTAAAAATACTCATACGCACCATGTGTGCTATTTGTGATCCAAAGTCAGGCGTTTAGGATGCGACCACAGAAATTTGTACGCACATGTGCACATTTGTTTAATAACTCGACGTAAGTGATATATATTCCACATATCCATGTGGGTCCCTATCAAATAAAACGAAATTCAAAGGAGAAAACTCGTTCTATTTATTTGGCCCCTCTTCAATTTTTTTTTTACTTTTTCTTTTGGGTTGGCTTGTTTGTTGGACAGTGAGTTAAAAATCAACACTTTCGGCAGAAAAGATTTCTGTTTACCCTAGACGTTGGCCTCGGCCTAGTCAGTGTTTACTTCACTTTGTGGTCGGTCTCGCAGCAAGTTAAATTGCAAAGTTGGCATTTTGGGGAGGGGAGTGGGTGGAATGGGCTAGGGGCTCCGTATCCACATCTCAACCCATTCTGTCCCTGGCATGACATTTTCATTTGACCCAGCCCCGAACTTGGACCTCCAGCTGGGGTCTGGTTATTGAAATTGCGTCCGGCCCCGGGATACTAAGGCTTGGCTTTTGAATTTATATTGTGTCGAGTGCTGACTTTTGGAAATGCACTCAACTGTAATCTCTATAAGCATTAGGTGTGTGTAACCTTTTTCCAAAGCAAACCCCTTTCCCCATTTCCCTTACCAACTGTCTGTCTCTGGCATAAAATTCTCGTTTACATTCTCGCCGGGTTGCAAAATGGGGAGGGCTCTTTTGGGATGCAAGGGGGTCTTCTGTCTAAGACGCCACAAATGTAAATAGCGCATAATTTTAATGCACTTGCCCCATTCTATTTCCCCTCTTTACTCGTTTTCAAATGCGAAGTCATTAAACCAGTTTATGTAAAACTCGTTGGCGGAAACTTTTTCAACACTTACTCTAAATTAACAGCAAACTTTGCTGCTTGTTTTTCTTCGTTTTCTTTATGTTTCAGTGCAATTTTTAATAAACTGTCCCCGCAGCTGGGGCAACTGCAGCTGGTTCTCCTCTGCGAATAGGGAAAGCGGAGGAAATCCAACTCAAACATCAAATGCTTATATGCAGCGACTTTGGGAGCGGTACAGTGGCAGTGCCAGTGCCAGTGCCTTGTGGGCGTGGCCTTGTTTAAAACCATGGCAACTGCTTCGACTTAGTACCACCGAGAACGGCGGGCTTATCTCAAAGTCAAAACTAAGACAGTCAATTTCAAGCGAAACTTTCTACTTTCCCCCAGCCAAGATACTAAATGCCCCAACCCGATTCTAATAACCCGCATTTTGCCAAGTTGGCCAATGCAAAATGCATTAGCTCAAGGGGACAGGAAGGAGGGGCGTGGATGTGGGTGTGGGCGTGGCAGCCAAGGACTCTTGCGCTCTGCAAAGCCGGCAAATTAAGAATTATTAAAATGTCGAGCAAAGTGGTTGAAAGATAGAGCGCTTTTATTCGATAATTTAATTGGATGCTGCACATTTCAATTAAACCGGTGGAATTAAAAAATAAATGAAATACAATATACTGAAAAATAGTCAACTTTAGATGTGATTAACGAGTTATTCAAATAAATTATCATTAGATATTTTTATACCCGTTACTCGTAGAGTAAAAGGGTATACTAGATTCGTTAAAAAGTATGTAACAGGCAGAAGGAAGCGTTTTCGACCATATAAAGTATATATATTCTTGATCAGGATCAATAGCCAAGTCGATCTGGCCATGTCCGTCTGTCCGTCCGTCTGTCCGTCTGTCTGTCTGTCGATCCGTATGAACGCTGTGATCTGAGGAACTACAAAAGCTAGAAAGCTGAGATTAAACATACAGACCCCAGAGACATAGACGCAGCGCAAGTTTGTCGATTCATGCTGCCACGCCCACTCTAACGCCCACAAACCGCCCAAAACTGCGACGCCCACACTTTTGAAAAATGTTTTGAAATTTTTTCATTTTTGTATTAGCCTTGTAATTTTCTATCAATTTACCAAACAACTTTATGCCACTCCCACTCTAACGCCCTCAAACCGCCCAAAGCTGCTACGCCCACACTTTTGAAAAATGTTTTGATATTTTTTCATTTTTGTATTAGTCTTGTAATTTTCTTTCTATTTACCAAAAAACTTTCTGCCACGCCCACTATAACGCCTAAAAACCGCAAAAACTGTGTTTACGACTCTCCTTCTCCCTTCCACTAGCTGAGTAACGGGTATCAGATAGTCGGGGAACTCGACTATAGCGTTCTTTTTTGTTCATTTTAAAAATACAAACAGTACTAAACAGTCGAAATCTATACTATTTTCATTCTAAAAGTTATACCTCGTCGTTTTCTAAAAACGCTAAGTAATCGACTAAGCTGAGCAACAAACATTGCCAATGCAAATATTTTCGCGAAGTGAATGAAATTTGATCAATTTTAGAAACTCTGCACTTTGCAGAAACCTGCCATTGAATATTTCCAGATACTTGCGATCAAAAAAAGCTAAATTTATTTATTTGCAGTTGCCAAAAGTAATATGGAAGAGTAATTTACAATTTTTCTGTGTTCATGCAATGCACCTTTCACGCATTCTGTTTCATGAAAAGTTCCAATTAAAGTGCTCATAAACCACTTTTAACGCATTCTATGCGTTATGCCCAAACCCATTAAAAATAATATAGTCTTCGAGAATAAAGCTAGCTTTTAATGACCACCTAAAATTAGGATATGAATAGGCTGCTTTTAAATTTATTCTAACATCTAATCCGTGACCCAAGCAAATAAGCTGGGCAATGGAAAATGAGCGGAGGTCAAAGGGCGACTTGTGGTGGCTAATGTACACTGAAAATGTGTGGGTGTTGGACGACACAGACAACAAATGTTCATTTCAATTAGCGCAGGGGCCAGAAATGCTGCAAAACTAAGTCCGTCCAACAGACATGCAAAACGGCTGGAACTGAAAAGAAAAACTTAATGCCGAGAGGGAAACTAGGGGAGAAGGTTGATGGAAGAGAACTAAATTGGTGTGGGAAAAAACTGGAAGTGGAAGATGATAAAATGCCCGAAATGCGACAAACAGCTGTCAGGCTGACAGTCGACGTCGACGCAGCCAGGCCACAAAAAACACACAACACTAGCTGGAAAATACGGATGGGTGGGTGCTAGAAAAGTGTGGAAAATCACAGGAGATTGAAGAGCCAGCGGAAAACCCGAGACTCGCTGCGAGGCAGCGACCGAGTCACAGTGTCATATGGACTCGACATACTTTGACATGCTTTTCATTTAAGCGTTGACTTTGCCAACTGTGCCGCCTTGTCTTGCCTTTCCTCCGGCATGCCCACATGTTCCCACTTTTCCCCTGTCATCGCAGGCGTCATCACCTCAGAGCCATTGGTTATACAACTTGGCAGAACTGCGGCGACTGAGATATGCAGCTAAAAGCCAAAAAATTCGAATGCCAAACGGAAGACGTCGCCGTAAACAAAGCAGCCGCAACAAAAATCGAATCGAAAGAAGTGCAAAACTAAAAGGGAACTGTGCCACCACCGTACAGATAACAACATTCCGCAAAAAGTTTTAGTTGGGTTGACTTTGCCAGTTGAAGTACTTGGAAATTTATTCTGTTTGCCATGCTTTGTGCTCATGCAAGTGATCCAAGAATATCCAAATCGAAACATTTCCCGATTTCAACTCGGATATGAGGGAACAACATTAATAATTGCGGCAGCTTTAAGAATTTCCCAGATTGAGCCCAGATATGCCCCCTAACTCACTTACAATCCCACTGAGTAGGCTTTCAATGCCGTTTATCTCATCATCAAGTTGCCAGAGTCTTGTCTAAGCCTTGGTTACCAGTCTTCCAGAACATAAAAACAAAAAAAACAGGCAAGCCACATTGTTCGGCATACACAAAGTCAACGCTGCGCTACTTGCCTGACCTGGATTCCAGCGAAAAATGAAAATAGAACGGAAAAGCAGGCAGCAGCAGGCTCACCTGAGTTATTTGGCACAGGGATGGAGGCAGATAAAGCAACATGTGGAACCAGACTTAGCCTACTGCGAAAATCCTTCTCCACTTTCGTCCCTTTGCCCCTGATCATTTGCATAATTCCTGCGATTCGTTTGGGTTTTTCACTTTTTTCTTACCTTGGGAAGGCATGGCTGATTAAGCTGGGAAATGTCAAACTATCACTGAAAATTGAAATGGTTCACTTAATAAATGCCCGGGCGTCCTTCGCAGGATGGCAGCCTCAGCATCAGCCCGGCTAATATCTAATTTATGCAAGGTCATTTTGGCCTCAGATATTTTTCGCTTTGGTGTCACAAACAGGCAGGGCTTTCGGTTTGATATTATGGCTTGGGGTTGCTCTACTTCTTCACTACGTTTTTATTATTATTATTTTCTCTTCGACATTCATTTTTGTGATTCCACTAATTAAAGCCACATTAAGCATTGCTTTGCCCTCCTGCCTTTTCGGTTATCTGTCTGCCTCAAGCTGGGGCCATGTGTCCTCGTAACATAATTATCTGGGGTCCTTGAACGCATGCGGCCCTCGGAGAAGCGAAATAAAAATGCGAATAAAAGTGTATATAAAAAGGGAATTAAAAATAAGATGAAATGGGAAAAATTCCAAATGCTGCACACTGTCTTTGTACTTGCAAAATTAAATGCAAAATGGGGCGGAATGATAAAGAGCTTAGTGTCCAGGGCGGATCTGTTGTAGGGGGGTATCACAATTTATCTGGTTATGCAATATACCAAAAGGGTTGTCCCCCTTCACAAGCACACACGCACTCATCCACCACATCCACACCAAAAATAAGAGAAAAGGGAACTTGAGCATTTTGCTGAGTGAACTCGAGTGTCAGGTCGAGAGCCTTTGAGTTTTTGCCATCATGATTGATGGAAAAACTTGAGGAGAAATTATCATGTATAGGTAGAGGCTAATTCCAAATTGGATTCCCCACAATAAAATAAGAAAAACTTTGAGAAAAGAGCTAAAAAGCTCACCTGATGCTTTTCCGACCAAACAATCTTGAGTAAATTAAATGCCACACTTGAATGCGAATTGAAAAACCCCTAAGACAAAGCAGCAAGTGGCTGAATGGCAGCTGCAAATCATCACACGATTATTGACACCCACTTCAACCGCCCACTCCCGATTATTTCGAGAGATTTATTTTCGAAATATTTATGCAAAATACGTGCACAAGTCTTTAATCTTGTGATACGAGCAACTTTGGCGATATTGTTTGATATGCAGAAAATTGAAAGGCAAAACTTTGCAGACAAACAGCTAGTACAGACAACACAGAGTACACAGGCGCACAGACACAAGGCATTCATTTACCCACACTTGATACAAAACAATGCCAAGTGTAGGAAGCACTTGAGGACACAGCCAGGACAATGCCAGGACACTTGCAGCACAATGACAAATACATTTTCAAGGGGAGCCAGCGAGAAACCCATTTGTTTTCACAGACATTTGCGCTTCTAACTCCTTCAGTCGCTTTCAAATACCTTAGCAAATACAATGGCGGCCAAGTGGAGCGCGAAATGTTCCAGCGCTCTCATAGGAAATGGAAATCATTCCGTATTCTGGACATTTCAGACAAAGGACCCATCCTCGAATACAAGTTTGCCACAAAAGACCCTAAGCCCAGTTATACCCAAGCAATCCACTAGCTTAATATTACCAAATATTCTGGCCAATCACCAGATCGGTCGAAAAACTTACAACGATTACTGAAACTAATACGAGAAATTCAGCTCTAGTAGAAGCCCTAAGTTCCCGAGAGGAATAGAGGAATAAATTCAATATTGAACAACATGGGGGTTAATACCAAACTTTTGTTTAACTTGTCGGACTTTCAATAATTGTAATTCAAGAATCAATCCGTTTTCAAGGCTACTTCTATAAAAAGTGTTTTCTGACAATACCCATTTTTAACAATACTCAGCCCTTACAAAAATTATTAATTTCACAGCAATTTTAATATACGAGATAATTATACCCGTTACTCGTAGAGTAAAAGGGTATACTAGATTCGTTGAAAAGTATGTAACAGGCAGAAGGAAGCGTTTCCGACCATATAAAGTATATATATTCTTGATCAGGATCAATAGCCGAGTCGATTTGGCCATGTCCGTCTGTCCGTCCGTATGAACGTCGAGATCTCAGGAACTACAAAAGCTAGAAAAGCTAGTTGAGACTAAGCATACAGACTCCAGGGACATAGACGCAGCGCAAGTTTGTCAAATCATGCTGCCACGCCCACTCTAACGCCCACAAACCGCCCAAAACTGCCACGCCCACACTTTTGAAAAATGTTTTAATATTTTTTCATTTTTGTATTGGTGTTGTAAATTTGTATCGATTTGTCAAAAAACTTTTTGCCACGCCCACTCTAACGCCCACAAACCGCCAAACACTGTCAGTGTCGAAGACCTCCTTCGCACTTCCACTAACTGAGTAACGGGTATCATATAGTCGGGGAACTCGACTATAGCGTTCTCTCTTGTTTTCCACTATTGTTTATAACTCAGTTTTATATTATCGTATTGTATTAAGTGCAATATACTTTCACAATATTATAAAAGCAAATTAAGTTAAACAAAAAGTTTTTAACTACCCGATTGTTGAACTAACTTTTGACCACATTTGTTGCACGCAATAATACAAAAACAAAGTTATTTGAAGGAGAATCAAATAACGTTGTTTTATTAGTAATTACAGTTGTACATTTTGTTGATAGTTTTAAAGGCAGCCCCGAGCAAGAAAGAAACTAATTAAGACAAGGCATTTTGTATAATAACTCAATAGCCGGGGGCGAAGCATTCCTTTTGTCAGGTGCTAAGCGAATTATGTTGTATTTAATTAAATGGTAATATTGAACAACCCAGCTGCCCCAAGAAATGTGAGCCCACATTAAATTGTGTCACAAGATACAGAACTGAACCAATCTTGAACCAATCTGCGCCCGATCAGCCCCGTTCGTCCCATATGAATAATTACTCATACGACCTGTAGACCCCGAGCGAACAAAATGAACTACAGACAGTCCACGGAGATTAATATGCAATTCACTTCTCATGCTCATGCCCATCCCACCCACAGTGACCACCGTGGAGCCGAACAACATGTACACGACCTGTATACCCATTGGGGGAAACTACTCGAGCAGCGGTGGTGTCTTCGCACCCACCACTCTGGCCAACGCTTCCTCGGACACTTTGGCCTCCGGATTCGAGGCAGCTGGCTATGCGGCCTATTCGACGGCCCTGAGTGTTACGATTGCCATTGGCTGCAGCCTGCTCATACTCAACGTGTTGATTTTCGCCGGAGTCTACTACCAGCGTGACAAGACGCGGCTGGAGGTGAAGACACTGCAGAAGCAGTACCAGCAGCGCAGTCTGCACCAGCAGGTCCCGTACCCCCCGGAACCCATCAAGCACGCCCACTACCACATGGGTCACTCGCAGAGCTCGGCCAATGTCATCGTGGACGTTGAGAGCCATCAAGACCAGGCCGGCCAGGCGGCCATGTTGCTCCAAGCCGCAGCGGCAGCCGCCGCAGCAGCGGCCAACGAGGTGAAGCCGCCGCCACCGCACATCTGCTCAAACACAGGTAGGTGTGGTTGACTTGGGGCAAAAGTCAATTGCCTTTTCCCGCGATGATACTCGATTGAAAAGCTAACTAAGAACTCACTTGATTTGGGCTTACGTTGGGGTATTTTGATTTCCTGCAAAATACAATCAAGAGATCCTTTAAACAAACAAACATACTTATTGAATGCAAATTGAAAATATATATAACATACTCAAGTAATAATTGAATCAAGTCTATGAAAGTTTGTCAATAATAATAAGTAATATATTAGAGTATATGTTCATTTATATATAATATACAAATATACTATTACTGTATTACAGATTAACGAGTATAAGTCCTATTTTTCACATTATCAACAGACATATTAATACATTTAAATTTAATTCCCCGTTTTAAAGTGCCAATAAATTGAGCTTGTGTAGTGGCAGCCCTTAATCAGCTTAAAGCCATGTAATTTTTTTCAACTCAAGATTATTCTGCTTTAAAAATCCAATTTACTATTTCCCTGTCTCCAACAGGAATGCAACAGCAGCAGCAAGTGGGTTGTGGCAGCGGTGGGGCCCTGAATACCGGTGGCATCGAGGGGTCTAAGGTGACCACTGACAACCTGGGCAATGCCACCTACAGCACCAGCTCCAAGCACCAGCAGCAGCACCAGCAGCAGCGTGAGCACATGCAAATCAAGGGAATGACTGGCACGCAAACTTTCGGACGAAGTGGCTCCGGATCGGGGGGCGGGGCTGGCGGCGGTGGCGGTGGCGGAGGCGGTTCCGCTTCCGGAGGCGCCTCCGTGGTGGTGTCTGGCAGCAGCGTGAGCTACAATCCCGGCATGATGACGCTGCCCAAGTCGGGCGGCCTCCACCACGCGGCCACTTTGAATTATGCGCGCAACACGGCCGCCTTGAATATGTCGGGAGGCGGAACCGCCCTAGTGGATAGTCGCGGCAATGTCCTGCTCACCAGCACCGCAGTGGGTCCTGGAATGGGCGGTGCTGGTGCAGGAGCTGGAGGAGGATCCTCTGGTGGCGGCGGCGGTGGAGGTGGAGGCGGAGATTGCATGACCCTGCCACGCAATCTTAGTTTAGCGGCCGCAGGACGACACAATCCCACGACAGGTGAGTGCCAGAAAAATAAATAAAAATGAGGGTAAAATTACAGCCAGGACGCGCAACTCGAAGACGCAAGTGCCAAAGGATATGGCAATTGAATTGGATATTTTGCTGCCAAAGTTGCAACTTTGTTTCCGTAGCTCTTCTCCTGCAACAATATTGCGGGCTGAGGCAGCAATCAAGCTCAAATGTGATAAGATTTCATTTCATTATGAAGTGCTTGTTTTCCCGTCTCTCTCCTTTTTTCATTTCGATTCTTGTATCTTGAATCTCACTTCTCGGTTCCCTGTTTCTGCGACTCTCCAAGTCTGCTTATTCGATTTCAAGCAAATGAATTCGAGATTGAAAAGCTCTTGTCAGACTTCACACTTGGCAAGCACTGCCGTTGGTAAAATACAGTTTGCATTACAATCAGAGAAAAACTTTGATGTGGTTGAAAAGAAGAGTTTATTCGGTCCTGAATAGGTTTTGGTAAGGTGGAATGAAAGTCGTTTTGGCACAGTTTCTTGGGACACAGAAATGTCTTTTTCTTTGTTTCTAAAACAAATATGTATGTGAAATATCGAGTTTTGGCGCTATGCGAAGTTGCTGTTATTTTATTCGGACAGATAATTAATTAGTTGTATTTATTTTATGCTTTTTGATCATTTTAAATATTATAAATATATATAAAGATTGAGCCAAAACTAATTTTTAAATTTTACTAATTTAAAAATCAGCATGTGTTATTATTATGATTATCAGTGTGATTTTATGCATAAACATTTTTTTGTTATTAATATTTGTTAAGTGAAGAGTTCGTACATCATAATATTTTATATTAACATTACAGGGGAGAGATATTCCTAGGGATTACCAAACACTATATACAAAATAGTGAAGTTGGAGTTTATGCATAAGCTGGACGCTTTATCAAGACCCATAAGCTAAAGTTATACCGTACTGTACTTAAGGTCCTTAAACCCCAACAATGGGTTAATGAATGGCTAAAGGACACCCCAAAGCAAACTCCACGAAGAGGGGGACGGCAGACGGGTATGACTGTGAACTGTTCGACCTGTCACGGGCTATACACCCACACACACATAAATATCCTGCTAAATCATCCCAAACAAACGAAAATATTGCTTAATCAAATTGAATGACCTTCGTGCCCGAAAGGTCTGACATTGCAAAAAGTCTGGGGCAGCAAAGAACGAGAATGTCCGCGTGAAAATTGAAATTGTTCTAATCAGCCGACGAGTAGGTTGTTTCGTATTTTTTGCTGGGCCTGCTAGCACGTGTTATTGAATCATTGGGCGGGAAAGGCGGAGCACCAAGAGGAAAAACAAGCAGAGGACCGGGAAAAACATTTACGCTTCACTGGGGTTCAACGGACTTTTGACTTTTGACCAGCATACCACACGGAAAATACAAAAATAAGGACACCAAAGAATCCGTACCGTGATCCCCGTCCTGTGGACTTGGTCTGCAGCGGAAGTTGTTGTACAAATTATGCTCCACTGATTGCCAAGGTTTTTAGTTTGTTTCTCTTGCCTGATGAGCTGTTAAATGCGACGTAGGGAGGGAAGGGACCTCCACCCACCCAATGTTTTCCAGCTATTGACAGTTTTTCCCAGCCATCACGCAATAAAGTCGTTATGGGCCACTTCAAGAAATATTCCCCGTCCAATAAATCTTCAATATAAACGGCAAATAAAATAAAGATTCGTTTACCGATTGTACGAGTATCCCTCTACTGCCGCTCGGCGAAATTACCATTACCATTTTCCCAGTCACGACATGATTTTTATGATAAGATTTTCAATTTCAATCGCCAGACAGAAATGTAGCGATAAGGATAAAGGAAATCTACAGCTCTGCCATAAAGGTAGAGCACGCCGTAAAACCACAAGCGCATCAGCCAATAAAAAAGAAGGAATCACATAAAACTGTTGGTTTTAGTTTAGCATAATAAAATGTAAACATTAACCCAACCAGCGGTGCAGAATGAGATCGGAACGATGAATAGCCCCCAATCGACTCTCTGCATATGGAATTATGCGAATTTTATTGCGGGACCACAAAATCTCTGCCGACATATTTGTGCGTAAATACATTTTTAACCATCGACGGCGAATAAAACAACTAAGCGATTCGCTGATATAAACAGGTTGGCAAGCTCCAATTGTTTTTTTGAATAACAAAACTGTTTTCTCTGTCGCTGAACCTGACAGATGAGGGAACACGTTTTAATTTTCCCCCAAAATAAATTAGGTTTGAGCTCTGAAAATACCACAAACACACACATTTCGGCATGGGTTTGACAGATAATTTATACAATAAAAAATTGGGGCGATTTCTAGCTGGAGTTTCAAATTGACAGTGAGTGGAGGAGAAATTTCGTATTTATAGATTTTGATTACAAAATAAATACTTTTTTAGCTGCATCAATTTAAATATTTTTAAAGAATGATTGAATGTTTTCATGGATAGTTCTGATAACGATATTTTCAAATTTTCTGTTTAAATTCCATATCATTAAAAAGGTTTTATTTATTTTACAAATTCTACATACTTTAAATATAATTTTTAGTTTATGAATATAATTTGTATTTAAAATACATTCATCACGACCTGATTTCTTAATTAAAGGTATTTGAATATCTTAAACTGATAGTTCTTGTCTATCCACTACACAAGTCGTAGAAATCTGCAAACATAAATTGATTTAATCAACAATTGTACACTCAATTTTACTTCCCAGCCCACTCAAAGTGCAAACTTTTACCGAAGAACCAATTTTGCATAGACCAGAAATCTGAGAAAAACATATTTTTAGCTACTTGAGCAGGTTTATGCACTTATATTTTGTCAGCTCTCTAATTGCTGGTCGATAACGGCGAAATGCTGAAAGTACAAAATGAAAATCGAAAAATAACACGCAAAAAGAAAACTCGGGCCAAATACACACTTTTCCATCGGAGAATGCGTCTTTTTTTCGTATTTGCATAGAATATTTTGTTGCTGATTTAATTTTACGCTCGCGCCTTAACGGAAGCGGAAATTCGTAGTGGTTAAGTGGGATGGTGGGCGTGGCACTTGACGATGACGATGATGATGATGACGAGGATAATGCCATCAGGTGGCGACGTTGTCGGAAGTGGCGAGTGTTTTTCTGCTGGCATTTTGAGCGCGCTCTGCATTATTTATAATTATTGCGAATTTTCATATAATTATGCGTGGGCGCATATTTTCAGCATCTCCACGCTGCTCGATTTTCCCACCCAACTCCATATTTTCCGGGTGTTTTTGTTGCCAGTTATTTATTTAAGCAGCACAAATTTTTCTTGCCGACAAGGAGGAGCCTATAAATATTAAAGTCAACGGTAGTTTGTGTCTGGCCAGAGTCCTTGTGTAATTAATGTTTGTTCTGAGATTTCTGCTGGCCGACGGTTCGCTTAAGGCACTCAAGTGGCACACTGAAGTCCTTGTTGTTGTCCTTACTTCCTTTAACTTTTGTGTTTGTGAAGGCCTGTGGATTATGTGAGGTTGCTGACATTGTTGAACGCCAGTTAAATGCCTCATTAGGTGAAGTTTCCTTCACGTAAATTTGTTTCTGGCTTAGGTTTCTGTAGCCTTATTTGCAAACGATTTCATAATTTAATCGAGAGTCATTTAACAGCAGCTTTCAATTAAATTTCATGCTCCAAATGGCATTGAATATGTTGAGAATAACCTAAGCTGAAATAATATATGCCAAGTATATTTTGATTTTAATTCAAATTAATCTGTTCAGCACCGTGAATCGATGTCTTCAATTAAAGAATATTCTTTTTTTCTTAGTCTTGATATTGTATACATTTTTGCAACATAAAAGTGTTAAAGCCTTAACTTTTCCCATCCGCCCATAAATCATCCGAAATTTACAATTTAACATTTACAATTTACACATATACACGTAAAGCGTTCAATTTAGGGACTTGCAAAGTGAATTGGAAAATGTGTTGCCAACTTTTTGAGCCAATGGAATGCCGACGTATTATTTTGGCCTAAAAGGGAACTTTTTTAGCAAAACATTTGATTAGAGGGGAGACTTAAAACTAAGCTGGCCCCATGCATACATATTTGAATGGGAATTGGAAACTTGGACCCGTTCAATCGATAAAAATCCTTACTCAGCCTTTTTTGGGCCTTAATCATTTTCAATATATGTATATACAAATACTTTTTTGAATTTTTTGCATTTGTGCATTGGGCAACGCTTTTGAGCTCTTTGAAGCCAGCGTTAAGCACTCAAAGTGAGGCTATTTCATATCTCTTTTTTTTCTGGTGGCAGTTTTCAATTTATTCAGATTTATACTTGGCATAGGGAGAACTTTTGGCGGATGAGCGCAGATGTGGAGAAAAAATAAAAGCGCCGACCTCAGACAAAAGGCAAAATGGAGAGGCAGGCGGGAAGGCGGGCAAGTGAGCAAGAAAAAAATCAACAAAATTGAGTAAAAACAATGAAGCGTAAACGATTTTTGCTGACATGTGTGGTTGGGGGGATGGTGCAACAGCATAAATATAATAAAAATAAGGCGGCAAACAAAAGGCGAACGCGAGGTGCCTGTTAAGCACCCCAAGCAGGGCCAAAAATATATATATATGGTGGCCTGATGGGTGAAAAAGTATGGGGACGAGGCCAAAAGCACCTTATCCGTGACGTGACATGATTGTCATCCACATTGTCAACGGCAGGCAACCGCAGAACAACAACTGCCTTTGGCCACCAGGACATAAACAGCTTCATACAAATGTTATTATTGAAATTTCAGCACGGTGAAGCGGGAAAAACTTCGAGCGAAAAGTAAGTGCAAACGCGTTCATCACACACACGCAACGGAAAATGACAAAAAATGATGAAAAATCTATTTGCAAACCAACCCTGCCAACTCTGACCATATTTTTGCCCCTACCCCCCCATTCCATCAGCATATGTTTGCTGTTGTCCCCGACAATCCGAGGGGAAAAAGGGGCCTCGATGGGCAGAAGCTCTTCTGGCAAACCAAACCAAACATTATTCGATGCCATCGATGCCGTCACATTGTGTGCGGTTATTCTTCCCCACGACATATATATACATACATACGTATGTATATATCCCCCTCTGTTTACGATTCGCCTTCTTTGGTTTTATTGTTTCGTCTAGGCTTTGACGGTTCCCCAAAAATGATAGACGCTTGCCAACTGCTGTGGGTATTCGAATAATACAGACCCCCAAACCGCACCGGAAACTCTCCCTCATCGAAAATAGTGGGCCCCCTTTTTTCATTTGTCCCTTTGTTGATGTGCAATGCGCACATAGTTAGATAAGACAATATTATTTTATTGCCCAGAGGGGGGATTTCCGGGTGGAGATTCGGTATCACTGTTAGTGGTCAGTTGGGTTTCAGCTCAAGTTTTTTGTGCAGAGCAAAAGGATCGCAAGTAGGGAAAATAATCGAGAGAAAATATAACTTAAGTTCCACCGATTATTGCACTTTACTGAACAGATGGGCGGTTCAACATATAATTTTGTTTGCTTTTATAACAGTTGAATATTATATATTTCCTGTTAAAAATGTAGAAGATTTCATGGTATCTTTCATTTGTAGGAAGAAAGAAAAATGTTTATATGAACAACTCATAACACATTTTTCCATAAACTAAAATAAGCTTCCGCAATTCCGAACACAGAACCCCTATAATTACAGCACTTTCGTGGAGATAACTTTGAGCAGCTTTCAATGCAAAGATAAATGATTTCATATTTGCCGGAAGTTCTCCAACTTTTTTCGCTGGCCATTTGTCATCAATCAATTAGGAGCGTTTCCCCTGTCAAATGTGTCAAACTATTGCCTAAACTAACATTAACCCGGGACAACTATGACCGACTGGATGGCTAATAAATATTTCAGACCCGCCAACGCGCTGGGCCAACATAAGTCCACATGGCCAGCGAATCGTACATATTTCATTGGGGCGCTGCTCTGCGATTTCCCGATTCAGTTTTTGGCCCTTCACGAGTGCTGCTGAGTTTCATTTCCTTGGCACTTCCTTGCAGCACTGCTCCTTTTTTAATATGCTCATTCAATTTACTCGCGCTGGCTCCCGACTGCTCCTCGATTATTGATGACATGACAAACAAGGTACGATATCCGCTCGGCGATGGAGGAAGAAGTTCGAGAATCATTTTTCTTTCAGCTCGATTGTATTTGTATGCGCATTAACTTCATTTTGCAATCATGCGCGCCATAAATCCAATTTAATTGTGCTGCTCACTCACACCGACACAGCTACACACACATAGACGAGACGAACACACACAAATGCGAAAACACACGCATGAACTGCTTGGGTGCACGGCGGCGTATACTTAATTTTTGCTCGTTCGTGCGCTCGATTCCGCTTCCTCGGAATCTAACTTCTAACTCAATGCTAAATAGAAGCACATAAATTTCCGTTTCAACCAGCCCCGCCCCCCGATATCCGGTTTGATTTCTCGGATTGCATTTTGGAAAATAGATTTTTTATACTGTTGCTCCTTCGGACCTTATCTACCTGTCCCTGTCTGCATCTCCGCCAGCGTCTCTGTCTCTGTGTGTATCTCCGTCTCTGTCCTTCATTGATTTACTACGCACAATTTCGTGCCGTACGCTTGGCAGGAAATCGTAGAGGTCTGCCGGTCCAGTTGGAGTGGCTCGTTGTGATTTATGTTTGATTGAAATGCTCTAAATTGTATGCTAATCTGGACTTTGACACAAAGCTCATTTGTTGTTGCCCCCGCGCTCCGTTGTTCCCATTGCAATCCCATTTAAATGTTGTGCTTGGCTTTTGGCAGTTTGCCTAAGCGTTTGCTAATTGGAAAACCATTTCGGTTTCGAGCGGCTATCAAGGGGTAGCTTCCTCGGATGCTACAATCATTTGTCAGGCTTTTACGTTTGAATTCGACTTGAATTCGACACAATTAAGTTGGCTTGGGTAAGAATTCCTTAGGAATTCATTGCAGTCAAATGAACTGTTAATTGCCTGGAAATGTGCCCGGAAAGTTTAAATATTTATCAATAATTTGATAACCGAAAATTAAGTATGGGCTTGCAGATTTATTGAGATTTTTGGACTATAGTTCCGAAGTGTTTCTATAAATTTTGCTGTGTTTTCGTTGCCTCACTTAGGATTTAAATGTCCTATGCTGAGCACATAGTTCTATCATAACCACGTAGCACCCATCGCAAGTTGATGTGATTGCAGACATTATGTGCAGCTGGTTGGGCGCAGTTACTGCCCTATCTCTGGACCATAAATTCCGGTGGATCCCTATCCACCAATTTCCTGTCGCATGCCCCGCTAAGTATGCTATATAGCTTTTTTTATTAAGTCCCACAACTGTAAAATGCGGGGGGAAACAGCTGAAATTCAGCAATAAATTGCCGTGAGTGAGTCAGAGGTGGAGCATGCTTCATTAATGCGACAAGCGTGAGGGGCTAACCTCGCACCCCACACCACACACCCCTAAACCCTAAAGCGGCCCACCCTTTACTCCTAACACTCTGACCAGCAGCACACAAACAACGGGCTCGATTGGCTGCACTTGTCTGTCCACTTAGTTGGGCGTACAAAAGCCACAATATCCACATGGCACAGTGGCTGCACTCGCGCCCCACCCTTCACCCACCATCCCTATAGCCCCATAGCCCCATAGTCCCATTGCCCCATAGCCCGTCAACCCTTAACCCACTACTGGCCAGTGGCCCTTCATGTCGGTGCGGTAAGTGCGCTCCGTGCGGCTGGCAATTTTGTTTTACTTTTGGCCTTTTTTGAGTTATGCGCAGCATTTCCGGTCTTGTCATTTCATACTAATCAACATCCGTTGAGCGGAATTTTGGACAAGCCTTTTGGACTGCATTATTTCGCAGCAATATTCGAGGGAAGCTCCGATATTCGGGGTAATATTTTCTGCCCGTACGCATAATACGCATTTGTTGCAGCATTTGCATTGTAATTGCAACAGTGCGTATAAGTGATGTGCATATAAATTAGATTTGCTTCGCTGCGGGTTGTCGGTCGGGCAAAAAGTCCAACTTTGGAAATTGAAAATTTATTGCATACCCCGTAGCCAGCACTCAGTTGGTGGTGTGGGTGTGGTTTCGGTCAGCTTTGGTCAGGTTTGGTTTGGTTTTCACTGGCTTTCATTACAAATTACGCATACGCACCGTTGTTAATTTCATATTCATAAATGATGGCCGCACTCCTTGGGGAAATTGCATGAAGCACTCTAGCTTTGCGGTCCTTTATGCCACCGATTCCCGGTAGTGAGTGTGTATGCGAATAATTTGCCAACAAAAAAATGGTTAAATTATGCTTCATCTGAGGCCTTTTCCTACTTGTCTTTGAACTCCGCCCTCCAAGCTTTGTGGCAAATCCCCGCTTTCTTCTATTCCAACTAGCCAAAGCCAGGCAACATAATCCGGTACATTTGAGTCTGAATGCTCTCTTAGGTCCAGTCCATTTGGCCACTTGACTGGCCCGAAAACCGGAGCTGGCCATCAAATCCCCCGAAAGTCCAAGCCATAAACATAAAAACCAAAAGGGCACAGCTCTCTACTGGTTCTACACGCTCGCCCCGCCATCGAGTACTTTGTTGAATTAAACCTCTAATTAGAGAAAGCGGTTTTTGACCGGGATTAAAGGTTGCCCAGGGACATCTTGAATGACTAATGAAAATTTCTTTTAATTTTTTAAGATTTACTCCTAAGAAGGGGCTCAGAAACGCTGAAGCTGGCTGATTAAAAATGCTCATTAAGTATGGAGCTTTGGGAAAGGAAGATGGGCATCTCAACTCCAGAGATAAGTCTGCAGGAAGTTATGGATTTCAGCAATTTGTTGGTGCTTATAATTCTCCCAAAGGCTAAGCAAAATAATTAGGCTTAGCAAACTCTATAGTACTTTTAAAGGTTTTTAAAACAGGAATTTAAATTAGTAGGATAGCCTCCAAAATAGTAGAGTAAAACCCTTTCCGGATGAGTCCACCTTCTAAGTGCGAACCACATTAAACTCCATATGTCGGCAAGTCCTTCCTGCGCCGTTTGGCTTCATGACAGTTAGCACTTGGCCGTTAGCAACTTCAGATTTTATTACATGACACGACGCCCCAGTCAAAGCAGTCTGCTCTTTTAGTGCCGAGTCACCAATAAAACTGCATTGTGTCTATAGAAGCAAGGCAAACAAATTAGTTCTGCGCCAGCCCCACACACTGCGGATCAAAAAAGGGGTGATTGGGAGCATCAAAATATTAGACGCGTCAATGGCTCTGCACATTTTGCGCTTTTGCATTTGGAAGGCAATCGGGGCGACAAGTTGAACGACATAGAATGCTGAAAGGAGAACTGGGAGTGGTAGTGGTGCTAGTTCCAGATTGCCAATTCAATGGAACAAAAAGGGCAGCCAACCCGATGACGCGCGCTCCCTGCTCCTCACTGACGATGTGGATGAGGATGTCGATGATATGGGAATGTGTGTTTAATGGTTGACATTGTTGTTTACAAATTGACTTTTTGTTGCTGCCGCCGCCATCGTCAATAAACATTTGCCTGATAATATGCCAACATACGCATAACGTACATAAGTAGCTTACTTCCCATGCCCCCTTTGGTTCCAGGCACTGGGAATGTTTATACCAAAAATTAATTTTCAGAATAGAAAGAATTTTCGTGATCTACAAACAGTATAACTCATAGCCAAATATAGATCAAATATAAGTTCATATTTTATGTTACGATCTGAATGCATAGTATCTACACAGCAAACATCTGACTTATTGATAAACCAACTGGCCCGTACTCTCCCTTTTTTTCTCCGTGCAGCAGAGCTGCAGCAATATCAGCAGCAACAGCAGTCGAACAAACATCAGTCGAATGGAGCTGTCCTCACTGGGATGCAGTCGCATCACATACGCGGACCACGCCCACCGCTCCGCACCGCCTCCTCGACGACAACGAACAGCAGCAGCAATAACTCGGCGATGGGCGTGGCCGTGGGCGGAGGCGGCGGCGTGGGCGTGGGCGTTGGCAACATGCTCCTAGACCAAACGCCATCCGGCGGCAGCAGCAGCAGCGGCGTGAGCAGCGCCCCCAGCTCCTCGAAGGGTCACCACACCCACTCGCACTCCCACGCCGCCCACCTGGTGCACTCGCACGGCGACGGCCTCGTCCTGACATCCGCCTCGCCTGTCGGCGGCCAGCAGCAGCAGCACCCGCAGCAGCATCAGCATCCGCATCCGCACCCGCAACAGCAGCAGCAAGTGCCGCAGGCGGCGATGGACGAGATGCGCGTCTGATAGGTATCGGTCTTTGAGTTGGACTTATAGTCATCAACGGGGTAAGCGTAATATCATTACGAGATGCACCCTCACTTTTCTTGAGCCTTATGTTCTAGTTATTTGAGCAAATCTAACAATATCTGACTCATAAATCATTCATTAACTGTAAACGACAGGCTGTGCTTTAGGATAAGTATAGTCAGTAGCACATAAAACATAGTCAACTTTTATTACCCAATCTTAAACTAAATTTGTTTTATTTTCTTGTTAACCGTTCTTAAATTCGTAAACCAAATGTGGCCTATTAAATTGTTGTTGAAATAATTTTATACCCTTTGTAAAGTGTTCAAATGCTTTTTCACTAAAGTGATCCAGTATTTAAAAAAAAAAACAATATTACAAGTCTACGATAATTCAAAATAAGTTTTTTGTGTAAATATATTTATTTAATAGCAGAAAGAATTTTGTTATTAATGTTGTTAGGGGCCTATTATCTTTAATATTACTATCTTACATATAATTTAAATTATCACGGATTGGCACGAACTTCTCACTTTTCTACCAAAGCGGCCTTCGATTCATTTTGATCTGCAAATTTCTGGTCGCTTTTATCCCCGTCCTCGTAGTCTTCATCGTCCTCGTCCCCATCATCCGTGTCCTCCTCATCCATGTTTATGCAACGCGAAGGACTCAGGGGATTTTCAGTAAACTCGTATGTAATTTCTCCATGCGAATTTATTTTCGCATATTCATACAGATAATATTTATTATTCATTTCGCGTATTATGCCAAAACGCAGTCCAACATTCAGGGCCTTTTCCAATTCTTTGGTGTAATATTTGGGACGACACGTGGCGTCCAAGGTGGCAAGGACGAACTCCAGGATGTCCTCCCAATCGGTCGGTGGGTCCAGCTTTTTTAGGGCCAGTGTGAGGTAATGAGATATAGTGAGCTTCTCCATTTCTGATTTGCTCTACAAATTCTAGGGATACATACAATTTAAACGGATATTGACAGTAAAGTCATGAAAATATTCTAACAATTCAATAAAAAAAACCTTTAAAACGTGGTTCCCCTTTCAAAAAGGACGATGAACACACTGAACCCCTTACAGAACCGAATAAAATACAGAGGACGGGGAGGAGCATTAAAAAAAGGTAAAATAAAATATCTGCACACACAGCCTCTGATCAAAAATAACAAACGGCATGTCAAACATGCGGCAGCAAAAAATGCTGGCTCTTTATTTGATAAAAAACGTAAGCAAATAAAACATAAGTTCATGGTTCAAGGTGGACTCAAATGTCGCAGTCACTGGCATGGAAAAATGCCACACAGTGAGCGGCCCCCAATTCCCCAAAAAGGGGCAGCTTTAATGGGAGGTATTTCGCAGGACAAAAAAGAAACAGTAACTACGAATTAAATATAATATATATATTCCGCTACGTAGTAATGCCAGAACAGAGTGAGATGAAATTATGAACGAATTTATAAAAGGAACCACGAGACGCAGCCATAACAAGTGGCGAGGTGCAAGGCAATTTGCGGCATGCAACTTGAAACCAAGCTGCCAACTAATTTATGTGCCCAATGTTGGACCCTGGAAATTCGAGCTAACCAAATTAAAACTGCAGGGTAGCCAGGAAAAAACTCAAAAATTGCATTAACTGGATCCAAGGCGTGTAACCAAAACCCAACCCCAGATGCACAGTTGCACAGCTGTCAACTCAAAGGAAAGTGGTAAAAACAAGCAATTATTTTGGCCAGGATACCTAAGTGGAACTTACAAGCAGTTCTGGAAAAATACATTACTAGTTTCTTAGTCGTTTCGTAGTTTCAAATTTAGTCAAACTAAACTAACCTAAACTGCTTATATCTAATGAATATTTACTTTTTATAGTAAAGTTAATATATCTGCCGTACTGTCTATGATTTTGAGCAACAAATTTCTTTATATACAATTTGATTACATACTAAGGGACTTTTCAGTGAAGTAAATAATCCGTAAGATATAGCATATTCCTTCAGCCAGTGCATTTATCTTATTAAATCCGCTGCGAAAGAGGCCATTTTCCCCCGCCCATAAAACAACGTTTCCAAAAAGATCAACCCACTTTCAGAGCCTTCTACCGCTGTCCGCTTGCAGCCACTTGTGTGTGTATGTGTTCGGGTCTGCAGGTGTATGTGGGCGTGTGTGGTTGTGTGGGTGGGTCAGGGCACTATTTCACCTGGCGCACAATTAAATTTGCATTTCTTTCCCTTTTGTTTAACACACGCTGCCTGCACAGCCTCCGCCTTGGTTTCCTTAACTTTTAGCTGATTAACATTTCTGCGCTGCTCTCCTGGCGCGGTGGAAATGCAATTTTCCCTTCCAACTAAAGTGAAGGGGGCAAATGGCAACTTTTATGCAAAGTTACACCAACAAACACACTTATGTACATAGTATATTCGGCGAGGGGCGTGGTGAAGTGTGTATGTGCTAAAAGGGCAATAAACATTAATTTCGCATTCTTTTTCCTTAAGCCACTCCACTGGCTTCCGGCTCCTTACACCTTGTTAAAGTGTGAATATTTTTGGCGCTTGTTTAAATTATAATCGAAGGGTGCGGGGAGTGTGGAAAAACCAACCACACTTGGCTTAATTCAATGATGGCATTGAGTACATTCCTTTGGGAATTAAAAAATTAGTAGTATGTACTATTTTCTTAAATTTAATCTCTGGTTCATTTTGGAATTCAGTAAGCGGCTACTTCAATTATTTTTGGCACCAAAAATACATAAATTCTATTTATCTATTTACATTTAGTCACAACTAATGTGAGCAACATACGCTAAGGTAACCACTTAAGTCAACAAATGGATTCAAATGCAGCAAAAACTTGTCATTAGTTTCAGTTTGGCTTGAACTAATAATATGTGGTTACCTTGGTTGCAATCTTTTGTGATTAATCGGTAAATTATTACGCAAACAGAGTATTTACTGCAGTTTGAGGGGGTTGACTTATAAAACTCTTTCCTAAAATTACATCACTAAGCTTACAGTGCAAATGGAAATCCCTTCGCACACAAATTCTCGCAAGGGATTGTGGGCTAAATGTGTTTGTAATTAGCGCAAATCTTTCATGTTTCACAAAGAAACCCGAGAGGTAAGGATTATGTGGAAGAGGGATTAGCTTCAGGATCTGCACATTATATGGGTCGTATTTGTTTACATAAATATTCGAGCTCATATAAGCCATTTGCAACATGCCAGGAAACACATCAATCATCAAAGGAGAGTGGTGTGAATTCAAAGGTTATTTATTTTGTTCACCTATAATTTGTGTCTCCCTTCCACTAGCTGAGTAACGGGTATCAGATAGTCGGGGAACTCGACTATAGCGTTCTCTCTTGTTATTTCTAGTTTCAAAGCGTTTACTTTACTATACACATTTTTTCTACCATTTATGTCAGCTTTAAAAGAAAATGCACCGTAAAAATGCACTGTAAAGCACGAATATCATTCAATATTTATCTCATGTATTGAAAATAAAATTTGTCTGCCTATCTACTCACTTTTGCTGTTGGTTTATGATAATTAGACTACGAACCTGAGCAAATTTCCGACACTTGACTGATGTTCATCGTTTCTTGCGGAGTTTAAAGCCCGCCAGTTCCCCAAATGGACCCGATCCCCCACCCACTGGTTGCCCCCCAAAAGCGGCGAAGATATGCAAAGTGGCGCGTAATACGTTAATGATGGTCTCTGGCTTTTCCCCGCTTTCCCACCCAAGCAACCACCCCTCGGTCTGCTTTTTCCACCCGAAACTTGCACACATTGTAGCAGCGATTTGCATTACGCGCATTACTCAGTTCACTCATTTTGCCGGGGCTTCTTTCCTTTAGTTTTGGTATCTTGCGAGGAGAAAGTCTAAGCTGCATTCCAGCACAGCCCCCTTGAAAACCACTCACGCCCCATCGCGCCATCGCCCTCCGCCCCCATCAGCCCCAGTCAACAATCTGCGCCAAATTGTGCGCTCAACTGTGCTGCAGCCAAGCCTGCACCTCCAGCACCCACCTTCTCGCCCACCCCCTTTGCCCCTTGCTCAAGGCACCCAATCTAACCACCCACCTAACACCACCACCCACCACCCCCCAACACCCAACTCAGCCCCGATGGCCAAAGAGCTGGCAAAACAAAAGGCATCCGCGCATTTTTCGCAACTGCACTTTACTTTGCACTTTTCGCTTTCTTTGCATAAATTCTCGCGCACCCGAGTTTACTGTACTGCAAAAATGGGCACGCACAGCGAAAAGAAAGAAAACAAATTGGCAGAAAAGTGTCGTGCAAATAGACCAGAAGATACCGTATACTATTGGCTAAGGAGCAACCAAGTTCTAGGCCATAGTGGAATGGGTATCTAAACAGTCAGTATATAGTATAAGACGATTCAAAACATAAATTATTGTCCTACTATCATCATTGTTAATTATGTTCGAAAAAGCTTTTATTCGTTCGGTGCACGTAATACTAGTTCTATTGCAATCGGCTTTCATATGCAAATTTTATGTGGAAAATACTTAAAAAATATTTAATATTTAAAAGAAACAAAATTAGAAAGGCTGCGAAATCCCCTTAAAACTGTTAAGTACACGGAACAACAAAAAACACAAACAGCGCTAGTTGAAGAAAAAGTTTAAGAAGAGGACGTAGGAAAAAAGTAAGGGAAGCTGAATAAATATGGCATGCAGCTGCTGCAGAAGATTTCCCGCTGAATTTCAAACTAAACACAAAACATAATGGAGAAATGGAAAAATGGAAAAATGAAAAACGGGAAAAATGGAAAGCGCCAACAGAGCGCAATGAAGTGAACGTCCATGAGAACGGGGTAACATCAACGAATCCGCGACCAAATGGAGCCGAGTTCTCCGATAGGACAGATATACATACGTATACGTGCAAACCCGTATATATGTATGTATGTATCTAGCGAAGGGCCAGGCGATATAGCGCGGCCAACTGAGTGGCACTGATGGGTCTGCACTTCTGGCAGGCACTGTGTCGTTAAGGTTGATATCGCAAGGGGGAGGTGGTAGGAACAGTAGGTGTTGGGAAGACGTCGTGACTGCGTGTGCCAGTCGTCAAGACTTCGAGCTCTGCTCCTCCGAAGGATGCGTTGGATTTAGCATCAGTCACTCAAGTATGGAAGGTTTTTCCAAACTACTAAACAGTTAGAGGGGCAAATAAGCTAGTAACATCTCTATTTTCGATCATTTTGCTCTCTTAAGAAGTACAATGCTGTGGTATGCATAACATAGCATCAGTAAAATCTTATATGATGTTTTCAAAAGCTACCGAAAATGTTCAATTTTCGTTGACCATAATAGTTTGAACATTAATTGCTTTTATTAAGTGAAAGTCTGCTTCCTGACAAAATCTTACAACAATTAATTAAGTCGGTAATTTAAATATTATCGATGTTTAATTACTGTACAATTGGCAAGTGCTAAAACATTGTTTGATTAATTTAAGCATGCACACGGTAAAGAGAAAATACTTTAATCTGCTTTATTTAAATATCTACCTTTTTTGCGCTGCTGTCTGCGCTCTCAATCAATTAGTTTTCATCCACATCATGAATATTTATGAGCATATTTTTCACGCACAACTTACACATTTTACCAACTTTAAAGCTCAAATTCGACTTTAATTCTCAACCTCAACTCTTCTGTTGCAGCTCCATAGAAACCCTGCGAGCGGAAACGCCCGAGGAGTTCTATGCACCGAAGCAGTCGGATGACGGCCAACTCAATGGGACACCACTGGATGGAGACGCAGCTGGAGAGGCAGCGGGAGTGGGGAAGGCCGGCGGAGGAAGAGTGCCAGTGGGAATGGGAGTAGGTGCGCCACCAACCTCCACCAGTGACCACAAGCAGCGGCAGCTAAAGAAGCTGCGCTTCAAGCGGGAAATCCACGCCCTGGCGCTGGAGGGTGGCGATGTGGCCAGGGGCTACTGCTCCTGCGACGAGCAGTGGACGAACTCCTCCTCGCCGACGTCCACCACCTCGGCCACCATGTCGCCGACTCTGCCATCTGCCGGAAGTGCAGGCGGCGCTGGACGCCATGCCACCGGAAACGGGCATGGAAACGGGCATGGAAACGGGCCTGGAAACTCCAGCGGTGGCAGCAGCGGTATTGTCAAAATGGCGGCGACTGGAAAGCGAAGCGAGCGGCTCAAGCAGCAGCATCATGTGCGCTTTTCCGACGAGAAGAACTTCTCGGACTGAGAGGGAAAACCAACTACTAGACTGCACCTAATCTCTGTTTAGTCATAGGCTAACGTTTTTCCCCTCCTCCCAAAAACGGAGGGGAGAAACCCAAACAAATTATCTAAAAATCCAGAAAATTATATGAAAATCCATAGATAAAAGTTAGGAAGTCAGCTAAGAAACACTGTAAATATAGTTTGAAGGTGTGTTAGTTAAATATCTGTGTTTAGTTGCTCGATAGATCTGTTGTGAACCATATATGCATATATATAAATAACATATATATGAATGTAATCAAGTAGCCAAGTAAGTGTAGCACAAATGCATTTTTTCCACTCATCAGCAAATTGAAAGCAAATATTGATGGAAATTGTTGATAACGGCATTCCGTTGATGGCATTGTAAATATTCTAGAAAAAATTAACACAAATGTGGTATTATTTACTTAAAGTAAAAACACGAAAATGAAATAAAACTACACTAATCATACAAGAAACACAAACATGGCTCAAAATCGATTAGATTAACAAGGAACGTAATGAGATGCATAATTAAAACAAATAACTAGTTAAATATTTAAATAAACTCTGATGATGAGGAATAAACCATGGACGCTTTTTTTATTGTGTACAAAACCAACCAAAACCAAATATAAAATGCTTAATTAATTGAACAGTTCTAACACTCAATCGAATTATTCTAACACAGGAAGTTTGTTGCAGAAACGCAATAACGCAATTCGATGTTAATGCTTGTAAAAAATATGTTTTATGCTGTTTTAATTACTAATTTCCTATTCAACTTATGAAAATCAACTATTGTCCTTTTTTACTTTACATTTTATTTGATAAAATCCTACGAATCTTATAGTTACCTCAACATAACAGAAACTGCCAACATATAAATTTTTTTATTACAAATAAATGTAATTTGTTGTTTGTTTGTTTTTTCCGAAATGTCTGCATACTATTAACTACTCTTCCAGTTTCTTTGTAAAGCATTCTGATAAAACTCATAGAAAGCGTCGCCAAAAATAAACACGAAATATGATATTTCTATTTTTAAGACTAAATTTATAATCGTCTAGTTTACAATATAAAAGGAAGAATGACTCGTGAAAAACTAAATTAAGTGATCTATATGAAACAAACCATTAAACTAAAAACAATAAAAGCTAAATTAAACTAAAACGTCGGCTCGTTTCTACTTTCCTTGGAATATCTGAAACAATTAAAGGTGATTAGCAAGAGCACTTTAATTGGAAATATTTTTGTTATTAACTCTAATTTTCCCATCAAGGTTTTTGATCCAGAAACATATATGCCCATAAACAGCGCCATAGGTAAATCGTTTTCAAGTCTCTCCACAAAAACTGGACCTTGGTTTTTCGTTTCGCAGTTTATGAAGTTTGGGATGCCTGCTAAGAGCTAATAAAGATCCTAAGACCCTGGTGAACCCAATTTAACCCGGAGGATTGCGGGATTCATTTCGTTTTAAATGCTTTTCGTTTATGACCAGAATTTTCGTTCCGGCAATTTTAATGGCTGAAATTTTTATGGCAACCAACAGCGGTTATTAAATCAAATTTTATGCCTGGCCAGCAATATGGCTAAGAAAGGAGGGAGAATATGGCGAAAAGTTTGGTAAGTTCAGGCGGAAAATTCAAGGTTCTTGGCGAATTAATTTATTTTATTTGTATATATGATGAAGATGAGCTTCTGGCGGCCAACACATCAAATATGTAACGAAGCCACGCCCCCAGCGCCCAAAACCGCCGCACTATCTGCTCTTGAAGCATGTTTATGTTTGGGGAAAACTATTCCAATTAACTCTGCCGAAAACGAAAACAAGAACAGCGGCAAAATAGAAAATGAAAGCCAGAAAAAACGAAAAAACAAAAAGCAAAAAACGTACAACAAAATGCCCGCTGGTCATTTTGTAACTCTTTTGTAGACTGACTTTTCCGCCCATTTGCCGCCCCGTTTGTTTATTTTGTTTGATGTGTGCTGCATGCAACATCGCTTTTTTCCCTCCTGAGTGTTTCAGTCTATTTTACTCGTTTACGACAAGCCAAAGTTTTATGCGCAAATTTCATTATTTAAAATGTGTTGGCAAATAAGTATGGGTATGAGGAGCGCGGCAGTTTGGTTGAAGAGTGTGCTGCAACATGTAAAAATATACCGCTTGCGGCCATAATTAATTTAAAATTAAACACACTTTGCATTGTTAAACTCTTTTGATGAGGAAAGAAAAATTTTAGCAATTTTTTGAACAAATTTTTGTTTCTAAAATGATCTAAAATACCTGTATATGTATTACTGCAGAAAGTTGAAATCCACCACGCTCATTCATCTAGTTGCAACCAGTCGCTAAAAATGAGAAAAAGCTTGAACTGAAATCCTGAAAGGCATTAGTCGCTTCGTATCCTCGAAAAAAACCCATCACCCCTAAAAATTCGCCAAACTAACCACAACCTGGCGTAATGTCGGTTTGAAGTGAATATTCGCTTTTAATGTTGCTTTTTATTACAAACTAAATGCGAAAAATGTGTTGGCCAGGAGATTTATGGCCAAGGAGGGTTGAGATCTACAGGTAGGTGTGTTTCGCTTGACACTTGCCACCTTTTTATTTTTAATGTTTTATAGCGCAGAATCTTACAAATTAGCTTTTCTGCGCAGCTCCAGTCACACACATGCGGACATAAAAACTTGATGGCAGGTGTCGCAAATGAGGATTATTATTTTAAATGCCGAAATCAACCTGCCCCTCGCTCCTGCACCGTAAATCCTAATTAACGCGTTAAACAAACTGGGAAATTTGTATGATCCATGAAACCGTAACACATTTATTTAAAAGGAGGAATTTCGTTGTACAACTAGTTTTATGTGTATGTACATCAGTAATTTTTAAGCTCTTACTGCATGGTTTTTTAACCAAAATTTTTTTTATTTTGTGTGTTGTAAAGTTGTAATTAATTTTTTTACTGAAAATAAAAGCATTACTATTAAATTTAAAATTATAATAAATCACTTTATAGTAGCACCAGCTTTTCAGACCGAATGAGATATATATGTACATGGATCTAAGGCTTTGCTGTAAGCTTTTAAACTATACGTACTAGTATAAAATAGCTAGTAATAATTTACTCCAAAACTGAGGCTCAAGGAAAGCCGCACATTTTTCCAGCTCCGACAGAGGCGATTAATTAGTTGAAGCTAATAATACGTTGGGCCTGCGTATCTCAACTTGCACTTTTCACCTCATTAAACTGGAAGTGCTACCTCTTGGAAGGCCAGGCTCGATAAAGGAGCCCAGATTTGACTACTAATAAAAGTCCAAAGTTATGGCAATAATAGCAGCAGCAACAGAAGGTACAACAATTTGTTTTTGCCGCTGTCGTGGGTGTGGGTGTGGGTGACAGCACATTTATATGTTTTCCCACGGTTAACACGACGTATGCGTAATTTATGTCGCTAGACGGCACCAGGTGTACGGATCACATAGCGCGGTTTTCATATTTCCAAAGTTCCGGCGCGAATTTGATGTATGTTTGCACTTTTTGCGGAAATTCCATATGAGAGGACTCATTTGAGGATAGTGCATTCATAAATTACCCACTCAAGAAAGCTGAGTTTAATGAGAAGTTTCAAGCTAAAATTCAACTGGTTGCGCTCGGGATTCACTAGCTAATTTTGACCTACCTATGATACAAGATATTTAGGACTTCTAGTTGCCCTTGTCTACGAATTGTGTAAAACAACGTTTGTGATTTAGTTCGCATTAAGCCCAAAATGTTTATCGCAATATGAAATAAACTTATATACCGCTTACTTTGCTAAAGAAAGTTTGTGAAAGATGTACATACAGCAAGCAGGGTTAGAGATTTCACACCTGCATTTCAATAATCTTATTATTCAATATTAATAATCTCAACAAAGTACTCTTTACAACCACTTCCAACATGACGTGGCAGCGTCTGGCTTCTGCAAGCTAGCTAGCTATTTTAGTTCCCGCGATTTTGACGCTTATACGGACGGATAGACAGATGGAAAAACGGACGGACAAGGCCAAACCAACTTTATCTCAGAGAACTGCAGCAAGCCACCGGCACTCTAAGTGTACCCGCTAACCACCGGGAGTCTCCGCACCCGGGTATTTGGAGACACCCTAAATTTAGCAATGACAAACACCAGGGTGTTTTGCCACCAGGGTGTTTTTTTGTACTTGCACAAAAACACCCGGGTGTCAGCTGTGCAAAGAAGTTTAGGGTGGGTGACGCGCAAGCAAGGATCGGCCGCAGGTACTTTTCTGTATGCATAAAAATTGTATGGGTGGAAGCGAGACACGGTCCAAAAAATTTAGGGTGAATGAAAACACCCAAGAAAAAGGTCGTGCACATGTTTTTGGGTTTTGATGTATCTAATGTCTTAGAAAAAAACAAACTTATGTATTATTAAATAATATATTATGTATATTATTAAATAGTATTTATACTTAATTACCACAATTCTATTTCTATTGTTTCTTTTTATCATTTTAAAAAGAAAAATTATACAAACAAAGTTAAATTGGTGATTAAATATTAAAAATTTGAACAAAGCAAATAATATAAGATATAAAAAAGAAATGTCTATTTCGTGTTGGTTAAATTTCTGTAAATAGAACGCATAATTCTACAGATTTTCGGCATAATATATTTCTTTTTTCAGTACTTAATGTACTTTTCTTTTTCGTATGTTACTTACCACAGGCACTGAAATGTCTACCAGACACCCGGGTGTTCACCAAAACACCCGGGTGTTTCCGAGAAAAAGGCACTTGCCTTTTTCTGCATGTTTGCCTTCTCTACCCTTCGTTATGAGTGGTGTTTGCAGACACCCGAATATTTTGAGCGGGGGTTTGTATGTACCCGCGAAAACCTGTTGAGTGTGATCAGGGTGGCAAAAAATGCCACTCTTGCAGTTCTCTGCTTTATCTGTTACCCTGATCAAGGTGCAAGGTGCGAGGTGCGGTTTTCGAGTAACGGGTATAAAAATATAGAGCTATTGGTAACAAGTATTTGCGTTTTATTCTTTTATGGAATTATTATTTCCGTAGTTCAAAAGCTACTAGGACTTGACGTTGCCAGTTAAGGGAAACCCCATTAGAATTCTACATATTTGAGAAACTAAAGTTTCTTAGCTAAAAACTTTGTATATCGAATAAGTAGAAATATTTTCAAACAAGAAAGAATGCTATGTATGTATATACTTTCAGATACCCTTACTCAGGTAATGGAAGTTTTGGGCATTCAGTTTTGGGACGGGATTGAATCTGGGCTCTGGGAACCCCGCACGCCGGACACCGTACCAGAGAATGGACAAATGGACAAACGGACAAGATCAGATTATTAAGAAAATAATTAAGAATTAAGAACAAGAATAATTAATTAAGAATATATATATTTTAACAACGAATCAAGTACACCCGTTTTTTTTACATATAAATACGAAAGTAAATAAACTTAAATGTAAATAATAGTCAATTTAACAATACTAACTAAGATACCACACTTAATTAAACCATTTAAAGAACTAAAAAATAAGGTGCTGCACTCAGTGCAACACACGTGTCAGTTAGAATAATATTAATAATAGTTTACCCTTTTACCCATCGAGTACCGAATACAAATATCGTACATAAGCTGCAATCGCAGGTATTTTTTCAGTATTTCCACAGTTTTTTGATATCTAAGCAGGTATGGCGTTGCCATTCTGTAGTGTAGACAATGTGGGTTCGTGCATCGACTAACTTAACGCTAGATTGTTCACAAACCATTTCTTAACATTATCGTTACAAATATGTAAAACGAATATAAATCTCGTCAAAAAATAAAGTGATTTAGAAGCAATCTCAAGTTTTGTTCTTTATATACCCTCCTTATCTTGTAAAAGATAAGTGCACTCGTGAGCGTTATCAGTGTAACCGTACCGCATCCACTTTGCCACGCATTCTGAAAGAATTATCAAGATCTGAGCAACGGTCCCACTTTGGGGGTAATTTCTCAAACGGGGAAAACGGTCTCCAGTAGATTCTCACTTCATGCTCGAACTCGCACGGACGTGTCGCGGATGTCGGAAGGTGGAGCTCCTGTGAATTGTTCTTGTGCGCCGCGCACAAATCCCCAATACAGCCAGATCAGGCAGTGCCTGCAGGCTTTTGTGTGAATAGAACGGTTTGTGGCAACGTTTGTTCGATTTTCAGGTGTTGCAAATTGAATTCGCTTGCAAATACAAGGCAATTACGCACACGTACACATACGCGGGCGCACGCACAAGTGTAGGTGTGAAAACAAGTGAAACAGAGAGCTGGGAAAACAAACTGGGCTGCATAGATACTGGCTAAATATTGGATTAAGCTCGAATAAAGATAATAATAACAACAATCAATCGTGTGACAGAGAGAGTGCGGATGAGGAAAAGAGAGGGAGCGCAGCACGCACACAAACACTATCACGCTGACGTCGACGCGCTGTCTGTGCAGAGGAGCAGTGTTGCCAGCCCACAATACAGCTGCCCAAGAATCCCAATTAAATAATTAATAAGTTCGAATCAGAATTGGAGTATCTGAGGCTGGGCCTGGCGTTGCATACTCCTTTTCCCCGATTCGGCTTATTGGCATTGGGGCTCTGCTCTAAGCTCTGTGTTGGCAACACTGGCCCCCAAAGCGAGTGGGGGCAAGAAAGAGAGAGGCAGACACACAGAGAACATTCGCGAGAGAGTCACATGCTGTGGTGCTCATTTCAATTTTCCTCAATGAATGAACACTTTTCACGGTTTTCGGTTCGTCGGTTCGCGTTTTCCTCAGTTGTGCGTTGTTTTGCTCGTGGAAAAGTTGTAAAGCTCAGCCAGCCAGCCATCCAGTTATAATCCAACATTTTGTTTGCAGTGCATTTGCAGCGCGGGAGAGCGAGAACCAACGGCCCAGCGCGCTGTTAAATAATTTTTAAAGTGTTTGTGTTTTTAACGTGTAAAACCCGAAAAAAATCTATGCCTTTTGCATAACAAAAACAAGCCAAGCAAATAAAATTAATCAGAAAAAGAGCAATAAACACACATACACGTAAACATATACGTAAAGAGAGAAACGGACGCCTACGTCAATAAGCGAAAAACGGTAAGCAAAATTCTTTTACCCTATGTTGTATGTGCTTGCCAATTGGAAAATTTCGTATTTCCCTTCCCGCTTCCGTTCCCACCATCTGTCTTTCCCAGTCGCTCTCTCTTGTTCCCCCTCTTCCTGGCTCGCTCTTACACTTGCTTTTACGTTGTTGGCAAGCAGCGCTTCATTCATTTCCACAACTTGCACACATACACATACCAGCACACCCCCGCTCTCTTGGAAATAGAGAGTGGGAAAGAGAGCGGTGGATCTCAGTGTGACCGTGTGTATTTGTTGTAGCTGGTCAGGCCACAAAATTTGTATTCGAGAATTTCTATTCATTTGTTTAATAATTCCTAAGCCTCAATGCTTTAAACATTTGCACATCATATTGTTCACATAATACAAAAAAGTAGTAACAATGGCTTCTAGAATTAATATGTGCGTGTGTGCATGCATTCTTTATCATTGATATGTTAAATATGAAAATTTGAAATTCAAATTAAGCTCTGCCTTTTCGTAAACATAAACAATGGAATGAAAATCAGCTACTGAAATTAGCCAACAGTAAAAGTTACTGGTTTTGGTGTATTTTATTAGGGAAATCATGATTAGTATATGGGCATTAGTGGGCATCAAATGAGTTAACAAAATCATAGTGCACAGGAAAAAATATTCCAGGGTACTTCAATTATTAAAAAACAATTTCAATGGGAAATAATAAAATAAGAGATATTGTCTTAAATTATGTATATATTGAGAAACTCTCATTTGATTCAAATTTGATTTTCACACTGTGCACTGGTCCCACTGTTGCCAACTGAAGTTACCCGCCCCCACCCCCTCCAAGCACACACGCAGACGGACTTGCACTCTGACTGGCTGGCCATCGATGTGTGTGTGTAATTAGCAACAAAACTCTCGCTGGCAACTGCATCGCATGAGATTTAAGCGATGCGTTGCTTTTGTTATTGCTATTCTGTCTGGACTAAATTCTCTTTCCCTTCTCTATCAGCTCTCTCCCACCCTTCTACTGCCTAATTTACATTTGAATGTGCGTGAGCGCCCATTTGTTAATAATTATCAGAAAATTACTAGACGCACTGCATACATACAGCGAGCTTGTACAGTGGTCACTATGAAACAAATTACGGACATCAATGTTTTACCGAAATTGAAATGTACGCTGTTAAGAATTGTGTCAGTTTACTTAATGTAATCAAGAAAGAAAATCAAAGTTATACTCAAAAATTAAAAAAATTTTAAAAGCCCTCTGTACGAAATGCAAATGCATGCGTGTACAACAAAAAGGCGTGTTCAAATGACATTTATAATGCAGATTCCACTCCCATTGCTAGCCTTATAAACTGTTTTGGTTCTATTATTATTAGCTCGTATGGTACGAGTAGGTGGGGTTATTGAATTTTTAGAATAATTAATCAACCGCAAGAACGTTTGTTGCTAATTGGCAAGTCGTCGGTACAGAAATATAACCCCGTTGCTATGTCTACAATTTCGGTTTTTATGTGTATAGTATACATACATACATATATGGCAAATCCAACTTTGGTGGCAAAAACTAAGTAATTCACTCACACGCACATACACAGTGAAAGAAACACGCACGCCGATTGTTTATTAATTTATTTTATTTGTTCAAATTTGGATTATCGTTAGCGGCGGCAAATGTTTCTCTTTCAATTTTATTATTAACTTCATTATTCGAGGCATGGCACGTTTTTCTTGCCTAGTTATTTTTTTGTTTCGCTTTTTATTACACTGCGTTGATGGTCTGTTTGAGTGTGTGTGCCTTTTATGGCCAGGACAATGAGCCAATTTTGGTATTGAAGCTAGTTTCTCAATTAGGCCAATGCACTGGCAGAAACATCGACACAATTAACCAATAAATATATAGTACAAAAAAAGGATGGAATTTAATTTGGTAGCACGGTTTAACAAAATGCAACCTTTGTTAAACTGTACTTATGGGACCCACAAACCTTGGTTACGAAGCACAAATTGCAGGTTTGATCACAAACAATTTATAGAAGTTTTTAATAATAGGCAAACGTTCTTGGTAAGTATACGCTTTTAAATTGGCCAATAACACGAATTTGTTAAGGTGGTAAAATTCGGAATGGGTGCGTCCTAAACACCCAGCAATCCATCACAGTAGTTTTTCTATGTTACACGAAGTAATTAATCTTAAAGTCTATTAGGATTTCAACTTTATTGTCATTAGTTCTGTGCTGTAAGCATAATACTCCAAAAATCTTGAACCCTGAAAAAATCATCTATTTCGACCAGAGAAAAAAACATTTACGCGATATTTGTATACCAAGATCTATTGGATCCACATAAGCTGCAAACAACAAACAGCAAAACTTTAATAACAATCCATCAAAAGTTGAAATTGCCCCAATACACGACAAAACCAGATCATGTAGGGCAAAAAACCCAGACAGAAGGGCATATATGTATATAAACACGAAACGAAAAGAAAAGCATTTGTAATGGATGGTTTTTAGGTTGTGTCTACAATGAATCGGAGTCTTTATTCCGACATATGTTCCTAGGCAAAGTTCGGTGCCAAGTAGAGTTGAGAAGATGGAACATACGAAAACATATGGAATAAGGAGTACGTGTAGGGTACAATATGGATATTGCGGCTTTATGGTAAAGTTTATACAAAACAATGCTGTTCTTTTCAATTTATAGTCCAATGGTTATCATATTAAGTAGGTGGGTTTCTAAGGGTGGTTTTGTAAAGTGAACACTTTGAAATTTAATTGTTTTATTATTTAACGGTTGCTAATATTCTCCCAATTCATTTCATAATTCCTTTTTGTATTTATATTTTTATTATTGATAAATGTTAAATATATGACACTCCTAAATTGCTCCTAGTACTCGTACTTTGGGAACGAGCAGGTTTGAATAGTCAGAGTATATAGTCAGAGAGAGTATTGCGGTTTTCCCATTTAACTTGCACACTAATCCCTCGCTACTGAACTCCGAATGTATGAAGAATATCTTATTCGCGAACCTTTTAAGTCTGCACGCTGCACAGATGACGATCATCCGTGAATCGGCAATATACATATGTATATGCGTATATATGTGTGTACAGTGAGCATTAGCATTAAAGAGCCGGGGTGGAGATGATGTGGAGACGAAAAAAGAACTCAAAAGACGAGCGATAAGAAGGCAACAAGGCGGCGAAGACGTTGTCAGCCTGATATGGCGTATACGCAGCGTTGTACGCGCATGTATATATATGTGTGTCGTAGTACGGCGGTATCCGTGTGTTGGTGGTGCTGCTGGCTGCTTCTTAATACTTTGTACTACGGTTTAACACCAGTAGCTGTCTGACGGCTTGACGTTGTTGTTTGTTTCTTCGGTTTTATTTGTTTTATGCTGGGTTTTTGTTCGATTTTATTCGTTGGTTGTACTTTTTGAAGTTCAAGAATATGAAAAGCAAGAAGGAGGTAGCGTTGGGGATGTGAGAGTGTGGGGCTTTGTGGAGTCTCGTTTTGCGTCTGCTTCTCGGCAGTCTTTCCATGAGAACCCCCCTCAAAAGGCCCCACTTTCGTCTTCTTGTTTGACACTAACACACGTTTAGGTGGCATTGTATCTATGTGTATGGGCAGCACACATTGATATGTAACTTGTTGTTCTTGTTGTTATTATAGTTGGTGCCACAGACCGGTTTTCATGTTGCGTTAGCATTTGTTGTTGCTGTTCTTGTTATTGTGTATCTTGTAGTTCGTCTTGCAGACTCGCCTCTCGGCATTCTACAAATACTATAAACATGGAGCTGTAGTACAACTTCTTATGGCATCCAGTTGTGGAATCATCCAACATATTTTTCGCTGTAGTTTTTTTCTTGATGTTTTTAGTCAGTATATTACTATCGTTATAAAACAAAATATATAAGAAAAACATGATTAACATTTATTATTTATTAATTTATTCACAGTTCAGAAAAATTCCTTTATTACTATAAACTAAATTAATTACTTTTCAAACTAAATTAATACTTTTCAATGGCTAAAATATTATATTTAGATACTCCCTAAAACCTGGCTCCCAGCGACCGTCTGACCTTAATCCGCACCTGTATTCCACTTTTGGTATTTCATCTGCCAACAGGCCGAACCGAAAAAAAGGTCCAAAACATGCGTTTGCCCCTTCATGGGCTTACTGCTGCTGCTGGTTGCCGTCGTCAACGATTTCGGGTTCATTAATTACGTCTGCTGGGTCTCGGTCTCTCTCCGATTCTCTGCCTGCACCCCGTGCTTCTGGCCCAAACCGAATCCCAAGAACCGGAATGTTTAAGAAGGAAACATGAAGTTGTCTTTGAAACTTTGCTTTGGTTTCGTTGAGTCGAGCTTGAACCTTCTATTCCTTTTCTTTGTTGAATCCAGCTAACGTTTATGTTTCATATTAAAATCTTCGTGATGTCTCTTGTAATAATAGGGTATAAACATGAATAAAGACCAGCTTGAACTGGTTTTTATAAACCACATAAATAATATCTTTTCTGGGATTTGCATTTTCTACTCTACTGTTCGTAGAATCGAGTCCAATGGACTCCACTTCCCTTAAAATATTCGATGAGTAAGCCGTCTTGGCCTCATTAGCGTTTCTGGTATTACTCATCGCCCACAGATCCACATCCAGACTCCACAATTTTCCGTATTGATTTCGGTTTCTCTAAAGTCTGACAATTTATATTCAAACTCGAGGCGATAGCTAAGCTAAGCTCTTATCCTGTATCATAAAAAACACGTTCCTAATAAGCCGGCAAATCTTTGTTTGTTGGTCCAACAATGGCACACATGGCGCAAAGCAACATAAATTGTGGTATTTATACTGAAAACATTCCCAAACCGGTTCACCCCATCTATGCTGTAATAAAAACCACCAAACAAACCGGAAAAATTTTTGGTTTTCGGTTGTATTTTTTGTTTTATGTGCGCACCGCTCAAAATGCTGCTCACTGGAGCTACTGTTTCCAGTCTGGGTATCCGTTTCAGTTTCAGAACCTGCCTATGGAGCCAAATCAAGATCAAACGAGATATTATGTGGCTTTTACTTTTGCACAAAAAAATATTATATGAATTCGCAATATTCTACCAGTTACATTATTTTTATTCAACCTGAAAAAAAAATATCTGACAACTGTAGGCTAACATAGTAAAAATACCAAAATAATTGTTCAGTTATAGTGTTTAACGGAAACTAGAAAGATCAGTTGCCTAACAAGCATTTGCGGTGGCTTAAAAACAATTTCCTTATTTAAAAGGTTAATAATAACTAACAATGAAAAGTAATATGCTATGTTTGTTAATCGATGTAGAGTTAGTATTGTGTTATTTGGACACTGATGATTATTTAAAAACTAAATAATATACATATTTGAAATGTGTTAAGAAAATGCTAAAAAGGTTGACGAGGTAAACAAGGCAAACTTATCAATCCAAACACTCACTCACGAATTTAACCATAATCAACATAAAGAGGTGAAAACAAGCTACAAAAAACGGAAAGCACATACATACGTGTATACTAACCAACCGCTGATAAGTCAATATGTAATTTAAATTTTTGTATTTTAATAGTGATAAGCCGGCAAACACACGTATAGTACATTTATTGTACACACATGTATAGGTATTTTTTTTCTGATTTGCATCAGTCAGTCAGTTTGTCAATTGGTCAAATACTCGACTTGCCAACTGGAATCGCTATCAGTTTTGTCAGGCGTTTATACTTTTATACTGATATAGATACTCGAGTGTGGGACTACAAGATACAATTTGTTCCGTACTTTTTGAGGGCAGATGCAGATGTTAGACTTCAGATAGCATTTCCATATCAATGTATTACTTCATTTCGTCTGACATATTATTTTCTCAGAATTTGTTTATTTATTCCTTCTCACACGTCTCAGGCTTGTTTTTACTGAGTGAGAATATCTAAAAGTAATGCATCATAGATACGATACGTATTACGTATATATAGAATCAGATACATACATATATAGACAGACAGACATTCTCCAACTAGACAAACACAACAGGCAAACGATGAATTCATTCTTAATGAAAAACACATACATCTGCATCTCTACTTGTCTGCCCCTGTATTAGTGAACAACAATAGCAAAAGGCACAAAAAAAACAAATTTTTATCTGCTTTTCAGGCGAAATGAATGAAAAAGCCAGTTTAGTTTTTACTCGAATACATTTTACAGTGCTACGCTCTTTGGCATCTAATAAAAATCATCAAACATCTTTAGCAAACAATAACCAATTAAAATAACAAATCAACAACAAGTTATATTACGAATTTTGATTAGTCTTATATCATAATAAACAAGAGAGAACGCTATTGTCGAGTTTCCCGACTATCTAATACCCGTTACTCAGCTAGTGAAAGTGCGAAGGAGCGTCTTGAAGACTGACAGTTTTTGGCGGTTTTGGCAAATCGATAGAAATTTACAAGACCAATACATTTTTCAAAAGCGTGGCAGCTTTGGGCGGTTTATGGGCGTTAGAGTGTCTTTGGAGTTTGTATGCTTAATCTCAACTTTCTAGCTTTTGTAGTTCCTGAGATCTCAGCGTCCATACGGACGGACAGACAGACGGACGGACGGATCGACTCGGCTATTGATCCTGATCAAGAATATATATACTTTATATGGTCGGAAACGCTTCCTTCTGCCTGTTACATACTTTTCAACGAATCTACTCTACGAGTAAAGGGTATAAAAATATTAAAAAAATGATCATTTGTATAAATTTAGCATTTAAATTATGTGGGACCTCATTACCTTTTTACGTTACCATATTGGGAAACGTTTAAGTTTAATCATACGTATTCTGCTACAGCATATGAGCTATAGCTTCCCACCTATAAGCTACTCACTCTAACAATATTTCAGTTGATGGTCTGACTATATCTGGTTTAAATTTGTATACTGACATATTCGACCCCGCAGGTAATCTGAGTTTAATAATCTTTACAAGACATCACAGTTGAAAACTCCACTGATCACCGTTTAATTAAATTCAAACCTTTAAGCCGTTTCCTTGAGAAACTTAATGGGCTACGTAAAGTGTTGGGGGCTAGATTATCTATATAATTTTTACCCACGGCACGTCAGAACAAATAGAAATAAAATACCTGAGAGATCGAAAAACTGGCAAAATGTGAAACAAAGCAGAGCGAAGCGAAAACTAAGCTCTGCATTCAGATATGCTAAAAAGGCTAAAGAAACTTGTCTGATTATAACTGATAGCATAAGGGGGCTGGGCTGTGATAAGAAATACAGATGGGTACAGTTTATATATGGTTATGTATGTCCATTTAATATATATGCTAGCGGGTTTCGGTCGTAAACTTGTTGACAACAACTTTTGTGCAAGTGTTTCTTGCTCATATTTGGGTGCTATTGCCGCTTATGAATGTTATTTTGCCTCCATATATACGTACATTCATATTCGTATATGTCAGTTGTTTTGTTTTTGGGGGTAGCAGAATGGAGGGGCTTGGTGTTGGAGTTGTAATTTGTATTCCGCGACTTACTCTTTTTCTCTGTTGCTGATATGGCATTTAACCCATTACATTCTGTCGACTCTTTACCCATATCAAACACTATCAAAACCAACTTATAAATATACACATGCATGCGAGTACAGTGCGTTTCGAAAGTGTATCGATGGCATAGCGTTAAGTTTAGCATATGTTTGGATTATTTTAAAAAAGGAAATTAGAACCTTGCTTTACTTGAAATTTCACTTAAAATTTTTATTGCTAAGAATTCCTTAGAAAAATACCTATACTACCTATTAATATCCATTACGACTGATTTAAGATTTTGTGAGGCACTGTAATTGCTATATGGACGGGGTCTCTGATTAATCTTAACTCGTCTGGCGGTCGGTTGCTCTGTCACCCGATCATTCGTTCATTCGCTGTTTGATTGGTTGTCCAGTCAGTCAGTTAGTCACACAGTCATTCAGTCCGTCAGTCATTGAGCCAGTGAGTCAGTCAGTCAGTCAGTCAGTCAGTTAGTACGCAGTCACGTCATTCATTTGCCATTTCAAGTGCTATACACACTCATGATTGGGTTGTACGACTCTGCGAATATCTACATATATAAACGCTCAGTATAGTTTTGTGTGCACTGGATGCCGGCTGTTGTCGATTTGTAAGTACATACATGCACACATACATACTCGTACATATATGAAGAGTGTGTTCCGTAATAAGCTTTAAAGTGTAGCTATTGCTCGTGGAGCGTTTGCTATTTATTAATGAGTTGTTTAGCTGTCAACTGTCGGTTGTCATGCTCGATCCATTTTGTATGGACCGATTACCGATTGTTCGGATCTGGTATAGATATGTACTTACATGTGCACTATAATGGATATCATTATTAATTTTCATTATGCAAATTACTTATATCATCATTAGTAGAGCGATCATTATTATTAGAAAACGAAGCAGCTGTGATCGAGCGGCACGTAAATTTCTGTTCAGTGTATTAGTTTTTACAATTTTTTTGAACATTTTAATGATTATATTATTGCCTAATATGGCTATGACTTATTTATGGAAATTCTTTTTACATTTCCTTACGTAACCTATTTAGCTTGGGATCGATTCATTTTTATGTACCGAAATTTCGGGCTATTTACGATCCCATACATTTGTTTACATTTGTGAACCGCCTGCTGATTTCAATTAATCTTGAACTTGTAATCACAAGTGGAAGCAGGTGTGTGATATTCCTTAGTGCTGGTTGACTTGGCTGATTTCTCCCAAGCTGAGCATTATAAAAATTATCTTGCCCTGCACTTGTATGAACTTCATCAATCAAGAACTCAAAGCCATGTCAACATAAACTTTAAACACTCAGTAACGAATGAAGTAGTTTGAATCAATTTTTCGTTTCTACATTTTAATATGTTTTCTAAAGACTACAAAAGTTTCCCGCCTTAATTTTCCATAACATATTATTCAGCTTACAGTTTCTATTCAATATTTATTGTGTATAAAATGGTGATTAGATTACAGCATTTTTTATGAGGGATACAAACGTATTTCCCCATTAGATTGAATAATATTTATCATTAAAAGGTAGACCTGACTATCTGCTCAAACATATTCAGATAGATTTTTGCCAGATCCCCGGAGTTCGCCTATCACATTTCCCCAACCGCCTTTGAAAGATACATACCTCGCCGGGCTACCTGTTAAATTGTAAGGTAAATAATCCACATGAGGCACACTTTTGAGCAAACTACCAAATTACACACAACCCTTCGCCTTGCCCCTTTTATCCCGCTGTTCCGCTCAAAAAGCAAATAAACCTAAGTGCCTCCTCCCGCTACTTAATTCGATTTTAGTGGTATTTGTGGTTTGTGCTTTAGATATTGTTGTTTTTGCTGTCGATGCGAGGCAGACCCGACTTTATAGAGGGGTTTGCACCTGAGGTACCCATTAAAGTTTTCTGCAATTAAGTTGATTATTTATTAATTAATAATAACTTTGTATATATGCTCCCTATATAATGCAATATCTAATTTTAGTATTTTAAATAATTATAAAGAATATGTAAGATTATATTTATTTAAAAGAGTAACTCCTAGTCGCACATTTATTCAGCCATAATGGTACTCACCTGTTTATGTAAAGCTCACGAAATTCACTTTAGTAAAAGCGTCAGTAAATACCAAAACAAAAAACCTGAGAAAAAACAAGCGAGGAATGAAGAACAAGTGTAGCATTTGTCGGATGCCTTTCTTAACATTTCTTTTCACCTTTTTCACAAGCGCTTGAAAATATTATTTCTGCTTTTGTTTATTTTTTTGCTTATGTAGGTATTATTCAAGCTTTAACGGCTAAGAGAGAAAGATACAGATACAGATGCAGTAGAGTACCACATGCGTGTGCGACCAGCCCGTTCGGCTGTATTTGTATCTCAGTTTGTTGTGTATCTATAGTAAACAAAAGCGCGTAAAAGAAAAAGCACTCCAAAATGGCCCGAAAGAATGGATTGGTTGTGGAAAAGAACGAGAAATGTATAATGAAACTGGAATGGAGCCATCGTTAGCACTGCCCGAACCTATCCAGATACAAAACAGGCGAAGTTTGGGGTGCACGGGGTATCGGTATTATAAGGACCCATTTTCCACATACGCGTATGCGTAAAAATTATTTTGGTATCTCGCGCGCGCTTAAAACGTAAAAAAGAAAATGAAAATGAGTTGGGGAAATATATATTCTTTCCCCCCTTACACTATACGTCTATTTGTACGTACATATATATATACACAAGAGCAGAGAAATATAAAATACAATTTGTTGCTATTCGGCCACACAGGAATGGGATCTCAAAGAAGTAGACGAACCAGAGGAGTTCTTGTCTGGATTTTATATTCATTTATGTGCAATTTTTTTGTGGTTCTCTGTCGGTTTTGGTTTATTTATTTTGTGGTTTCCCCTCACTAAATTGATTTGTTTGTGTGCAGGAGTTTTAAACCGGTTGCAGATGAACATTCTCTGTTTTTACGGGTCTGTTTATTCAGTGCTCGCCTGGCTAGCAACAGGAATTGTATAGAAAATAACGCATTTTATTGCTAAGCTTATCAATGGCCACAGCAACGATTGCCATATATTTGAGCAAACCTTACGAAATTGCATTCATGGATATTGGTCTCATTATCAGCTTACTAATAAGTCAACATTTGAACTGAGATAAATGCATTCATTGCATACTTGTTGACTTATTAATAAACCATTTTTATCTGCAGAAAACTTGGTTTGCATTCCAAGCACTGCCTTGTTCTCAACTCAACTTCTTATAGGAAACATTGTGTTCGATTTCGATTAAAAAGTTCTTCGATTAAGAGCACTGGTGATAAAGATATCGGAACAGACCCACTGTGGTTTCTTTCCACCGGTCTTATCTAAATCCGCCCTCCACAGGGAGACTTCTACTTCGCCATAAAGAGAACCCAAGGGAGCCCCAAGAAAAAACCGGGTGCCTGCCTGACTGAAATACCAATCAAATCACTTCAATTTTGCGACATCGCACGATAAACGGCACCAAAGAAATAACTATATAAACAAATGTATATGTACATTTTTATTTGGGCAGTGTACGTACAGTGGACGCGTAGTATTGCGAATCTATAAGTAGAAGATGAATATATGTATGTATAAGCCAACGTATAACACGTTTTGTTCATTTTTAATTAATGAAACTTATTTCGAGCTGCGACCGACCAGACACACACAAAAATAAGGCGTCAAAATCAAACAAAACAAATTGTACTAATGGAAAGGAAAACAAAGATAAAAGAACACTTCTCATGCTCGACTATAACATACCCTTTGGGGTTTTATTATATTACTTATTTGGGCCCTATAATTTTATGCCATTTCTAGGATGTCTTACTGCATTTAATTTAAAAATCATTTGTTAAATTAATGGTTATGGTATAATTAAATACTCAGATGGATGTTCCAGTGAAGTTTCTTTATTGCACAACTTAATTGTTAGTTATTACAAGGCTTTTATCGTTAGTTATAGAAATGAATGTGGGAAATTTTAGTAAATGAAATCGATCCAGGTTATATGTTTGTCTCAGTATTAGGTTCATTTTATTAACGTATTTACACTTAGGTATTGAAGCTAAAGTACCATATAATTTCATTCTAGAATAGTTTCTTTAACAGAATGTTTATTTGACGATCCGTTCTATAATCCAAATACCCTTTGATTTCCTTTGTCTGCACACATTAGTGCAAGTTGGTCTGTGTTTTGTCTGTCGGCCTCTATAGGCTCCATATATTTCTATTTTCCGCCACCAACACACTGACTTCGCCATATCTGCTGATGGGTCGGCCTGCCTATATTGAACTTTTATCTCTATTTCTGGGAAAGAGAACCGAAATCAATTTGGCGTGGTTTTATTCTTACACCGAGTGGAATAATCAGGTAATTTATATAAAAAAGAGCAACGGTTGAGGCCTCGATAAGGCCATTCTGCGGACTGCGCTCCCCAAAAATCAAATGAACCGAAAAAGTAAAAATATTTTATTATTTTGCTACCAACGTCGTATAATTTTTTCATTCATGCGCTAATCGCTCGCATCGCAACATGTGCATATGTATGCACACTTATAGTGTTTTCTTATACATACATCTCGTGGTGTGTCCGTATCTACACGCTCGAACGTACTACGGGCTTATGTGGCCGATAAAAATATATATACATTTATACATATATTTACACACCCTGGCCGCTTTTGTACGCTCCACACGCGTCAGTGCGGCGGCCTCCCACCGCCCACTGCCGCCTTTAACCCACCGAAAAATAAAAAAAAAAACACCGCCGTGCACCTGCCTACCCAAAGCTCTCCGAGAACATATAAGCATACTGCTTGGTTTAAACACATTTTAATGCTGCGTAAATAAAGCAAACAATCTGAACCATCTGAACGATCCACGTGCTTTCTTTCACCGCCCCGGAAACTCACAGCACCACACCTTTGAAGATTTTTTTTTTTTGTATTTTCGTATATTTTGGCCAACTATAATTATGAGGAAAACAAATATTTTCATTATAAACCAATGTGTATGCATATATATTTGGGGGATTATTTTTGCAAATATTTTCTCATGCCGAAAAAAGTGTGATTCTTGTCGAGTACACATTTGGCTGGGTGCTCTTAGGTGATTAAATTAGCCTAATGATGGGAACGAAGGGGAATTTCAGTTATACAAATATGTTGGGACGAGCATTTAAGACGTAAAATATAGACAAAAGTGATTATAACAAATGGAAGGGAAAACCAAAATAAACTCTTTAAGGATATATAAAAAAACAATAACAAAAACATTATTATAATTCTTACAGTGCAATGCCACTTCTTTGATTTTATTTATGAATATTTTACGTATTTCATAAATCATTTTGCTAATATAACTATTATTGTTTAACCACATTAAAAGATAACATATTGTGCAAATAGTCGTTTTCTCAACTACGATAAGGATATTTATGTATTTCTGTATTCTATGCAACACACACTTAATGCCCATAAATCTTGACCCATTGTTAGCTTTCTTTAAATTTTGTGTAGCGATTTCCGAACACATAGTTTGCAGAGGTAATTCTTACTCGGGCGGGTATGCAAGCGAATGAACAAGCTGGAAAACATCGACCAAAAAAAAAAGAAACAACCAAAAATTTGCACACATCATAAACGATAGATTGCGGTTCTAGAAAGTTATTAATTCGTTGGCGCCACTCAATCAGCCACCAATGGCAAGAATAACAACCATACCAACAACGAAGGCGTCGCGGTGTCGCCATCAGTCAAAGTTCTTGTTTGATTTACATGTTTATCTTTATCGGCTTGTCTGAGTGTGCTGAATAAATTATACAACAAATATTCCAACATTCATGCAATCTCTCGCCACATATCTGTCTACCCGGCTGAAATTTGTTGTTTGTTGTCCCCAACGCCGCCTTTTTGGTCAAATTGAGTTGTGTTAAGTTTCACACATAACCGATACGAGCAACAGCTGCTTTATATGCATGACCAACAGTAAAAATCAACTTGGCCAAATACAACTCCCGCCCTGTTATTAGAAGCCACAAAAGGCAAAAATGTTATTAAGTAAGTTTCTCGGAAATCCAGATCCAAATCCTAATCAAACTGTTCACACACCCATATCTATGAAGAGCGACCTTTAAAGGTACTTTTTACGCTAACTGTCGCCTCAATTTCGCCTCAAATGGAAGGGGGAAAACGGATATAATTCTTTCTTGGCGTCTGTTTGCCAGTTCCACAGAATACCTAGAAGCGCAGCTGCTATTTACTCAATTTAAATCAACAATATATATATGCATATGTACATACATACATATTTGTAAATTCCTAAATTACTAATGTATTTTTTCTTTCCTTACTTTTCAGGTATGTACACCATTACTACGTTTACATAATATAGTTTTTAACAGGATTTCGCATAAATGAAGTCTAAATTTAAATTCTGGTAAACAAGACTTAAATAGTAGATTGAAGATATTAATAATTCGATTACTTCAAGTCATCCAAAAATAATTTGTCGGCTTTGTTTTTATTTGTAAGGTTTACAATTTAAATGCTCAATGCTTGGATGTTTGTGATCATTTTTTATGCCTTTTTTTTATAGATTATTTGCTTAGAATCTACGGATTAAGTTCATCTATATGAGCAAAAATGGCATATAGAACCCTACTAAAACATCTATTTAGTTTTTGAACTGATATGATATGTTTATTGTCGCTGAACTTCGGCCATTACATGGGCACGTTTCTTATATGCAACCTTGATTTTCCAAGCGTATTTTTTGTCACATTTTTAAAGGTCTTGTCATCATTTTTTGTTATTTCACATGCATCAACAAAATGCACATTTCGTGTGGGTCTTTGTTGTTGTTCTTGCAACTTTCTTTGCTTTATAGTGTGCACGGTATAGTATTATATTTTATTTTTTTGCCCAACCTAATCAGTTACAAAAGCAAGCGGGAGCGACGTGCTCAGGTTTGTTGTGATTGCACTTTTAATTTACTACGTTCGTAGTACGAAATCGTATGCTCATACGATGCATATATGTATGTATGTATGTGTTATTATAACACTGCACAGCAGATATGCGAGTTAAAGCTGAAACCGGACGGCCCACGCAGGCAAATGGACGCAATACTACAACAATCGGGTTGCCAAGTCGGGGGAACCCAGTACGCCAATCCCCCGATACCCCAATCCCCCCAGTCCCCTATTCGATTCTACGGCCTACACAGAAAATGCGCTTGTTCTCCGCATTGACACGATTCCCGACGACCCTCGTGGCTTGATTCGAGGGTAATCAGGCGGGGGTTCGGCTTAAATCTTAGATCCAATGAAATTAATTAATGAGTGGCTTGTCCCAAAAGCGTGGGCCGCTTCTCTTTCCTTTGTTTACTATCGTTGTTATGTTTTTTATTTTTTTGCCAGGCGACTACTGGCGGCAAAACCCAACTGAGTTTTCGCGTAGGCGTTCGTTTCGGGCTCAAGTTTATTGTTTTCACTTATCGTATTGTGAAAAGGGTCTTAAAAGCTTCGATTGTAAAATATAACTAATTTAACATGTCAAAACGATCTGCTCGAAGATCCGCCACGATTATAGCATTGATTTCTAAATGGGAATGATTATTTCTTTGAAAATTTGATGTGTGCTCTTGATTAGAAAGTAAAACCAGTGACTGTAGGTTGGAATTTCTGTGTTTAAATATTCTTAGAATAATTGCTGCACTGAATATGATATTGTATTTGAAAAGCAGAAAAGTAGAACATTTTTTCTGTACTTGTAACTTTATATTTGGGAACGTATTCGTAGGGCATAATAGAAAAAAATCGCTAAGCAACCCATTCTTTTAAACCCACAGAAAATACAAAAACCTATTATATAATAATTACATTATCTCAATGCCCACACAACTAATCAGTTTCCTATCGCCTTAGTTTCCACTTATTGTGAAATTCGAAATAAAAGAAAACTTACGGAGCGATCTTTGGGTATTGACTAAGCTTCAGACCATGCGCGCAGCCAAAGGGGTTCAGATGGGATTGTATGGGTATGGGAGAGGAGAGCTATGCACCTGAACTACTGACTCAGCCACCTGCTGAACAAGTTGGTAGCACTCGGTGGTTGGGTCTCTGAAAATCAAAGTGTGTCATGAGTCAAGCCGCCGTTTCAGAAAGGTGGTACTTAGTGCCGTGCCACGCCACACATGTGGGCACCATTTTCATCTGACGATATAATTAACCTACGACCTTTTGGCCGGCGGTCCCTGACATTATCCTTTGGATTCACACTTTCCTGTTTGATCAACACAAGGCGAGAATAGACAGAACGAAGAGGGACCAACCAAAAAACAGGGCCCCAAACCTCAAAAATCTTACTGAGGACTCGGGCTCGGTTTGCGCTTAGGTTCATATATTTGTTTAGCGCTCTCAGTCAATCAACGAAAAAGAAGGAAAAAAGAACTTGCCATGTTTAAATAAATAATTTTCAAGGTTTATTTGTAGGCCATCCTCGGGCACCAGACCTCACAAAAGGCCAGTAAGCCGATTGCCACAGATGCGGGGATTTTGGGAGTCCAAATTGAATGCAAATGCGTTCCAAGATAAAGTGTGATGGTAATGGAAATGTCGATTAAATTGTATTTAATTTATAAGTTTATTTGTCATGGGAATCGCAGAAATAGTTGGCGTTACATGCTAAATGAATGACAAAAAGAAACTTTCTAAGTTTAAGCTAAAAAATTTCAATTATCGAAATAATTAATTATTGTTTATATCTTTCAAGACTTCATTATTTAAATCGGAGCTCTCTAGCGCCTAATTCTTCATCTACCTCATTATTTTCCGAGGTCCTATTTCCTCACAGCCTCGGGCTCCGATCTGAAATTTGAGATAAGCCACGCAAGTATTGGCTACATAAACAGAAGGCAGCAATAACAACGCAACCATCGTCTCCACAATGTGGTCAAGTAAATAGAGTGACAAGCCCGCGACTACAACCCGGCCTTCAATTTGAGTTTATTTATGTATACCCATGCACGCATTTCCTTGTCGTGCCTGTACGAAGGTTCTAACCTTTTCTCCAGAACCTCGGTCTTGTGGAGATAGCATGGAAATAGGACAGAGAACGAAATTAGGGTCTGACACGAAGCGGCACACACGCATTTTGCTAAGTGGTGTCAAATATTTACATGATATTATTTTTCGATCTTCTATTTACCTTCAAGTTAATTTTTGACTGCATGTTCGTGTTCTAAAAGCTCTTTTATCTTTTAAAGTGTGGTATTGTAAATACCACAACATTTTTAGAAATCAGGATAATTTTAAAAATAATTTTTTTTCAATCTTTTAAACGATTGTAAAATAATATGACATAGTAGGTTCAGTGACAAAGAACTTGCTTTTGGTTTTTATGCTTATAGATCGGGCACCGTTTTTAAAACCTATAAAGCTTAACCTAATTACAAACCTCTATATCGAATATACGTTTAAAATTGGTCACACATGTAGGTATCTGAAGGAACCAGATATTCAATTGACCTATATATCGGTTGATGTGTATTTATTCAAAATCCACTATCATGTGCTCCACTTTCATAGATATCGCTGAGCTCATTTGTTTTCCCCTTGTTAACGGAACATTATTTGTCAGGTTATTTATAGTTAATTGAGGTGTGTGAGGTGCCGCCTGTTGAAGCCAATTACAGCGAACTAACTTGGTTAGGACACTTGGCCAGCTTAGCTGATGACGCTGACCAGCACTCAGTCATTTCCTCATCCTTCGGTGCCTCTCATCCGATGCGTCGCTATCACCATCAGCATCGCCATCCTTGAACAGACGCTTCTGATATATTTGCCCCTGGTTCGAAAGGTGGGGCACAGAACGCAAAGAGAATGGACGATGCCGAAGATTGCACGGAAAACTGAGTGGGAAAACCCAGTGGGCGGGGAAAGCCACTTAGCCAGCAGCTGACGCACATAAAACTCTCCCTCTATGGCCGGTGGCATCCCTATAAGGATATATTCTTGGGATTGCCCATGCTCATCGCCATGCCAGTGCACGTTCCAAACGGTAAAACGTTTCCTAGGCCAGTAGGCAAATAAGTTTTCCTTTTTCTCCAGCATTTTCCTCTTTTTTTTTTTAGGTGCTAGTGCTGTTTTGCTTCGGTTTGAGTAAATCAATTTGAGACTCGTGTTATGCTAAGAAACGACTACAAAAGTCTTGTTCACAGTTCATTCCTCCCCTATCCAATAAAGCTGATGAGGATGAAGTCCTGGCCTGCCTTTGACACTTGTGGCCATAATAGTTTGCTCTGAAAGCCGGTCCCCTAATCATTTTTCCTTGCATCCGTCCGCCTTCTGCTACTTCTGCTTTACTTAAGCAAAGAAAACTGAATTCTAAAGATTTTTCTCCCCTATGCTGGGTTCCTTTTTCTTGCCTTTATGGTTTTTGATATTCATTTGTCGCAGAAAGCTCTCTATGCACTTTTAGTTTGAAAAAGGGTTTACAACGATGGATAGGCAGCCCACTACGGCTGTCAGAGCTGCTTAACAAGAAGTAGACTGAAAAATAGTATATAATAATTGTTAGTCTTTAATAAGTTTATTGAACATTTTTTTCCAATACCTCAGCGAAATGTAGAAATCTATTACGTCTAATTCGAAGCCAATAAGCAGTCCCATTTCCCACTCAATAGCCAAGTTGGTTTCCTAACAGTTTTACCAACTAACTTTTATTACTTTACTAAGCTTACCCGAAGTTTCCCGAAGTAGTTATCGGGCCAAAGTTTTTTTTAGCCTCATTAGCGTTGTTAGTTGCCCCAAAGTTGATAGTAAAGTTGAACGGGCCGTGTGCGTTACCTTGTTTTTCACGACTTGGATTCAATGTCTTTTATTGATTATCCATTTTTTAACTTTGTCATATCTGCTTTTGAAAAGAATAGGCGAGCCAATCGTATTATAAAATGTTAAATGCAGTTCACAATTTGGTGTGTTTTTCAAATTTTTCGTTTGCAAACAAATTTGTTTTTGAATGTTCTTATCGTTGTTTATTGTGTTTTGTGTTTATTGTTTTGCGTCGAGAAGTTGTGATTTAAGCATTCCAAACTTATCTTTATTTAAGTAAAACTCGTAAGTAACTGAATCACTCACGAAAAGAGAAAGAATTTTACTTTAAATGACTGTACATAAACACTGTATTGTTAAGTAAACAAAAAATCATTTAAATAGTCATAGTCAAACATTTAAAGTAATCATAGTATAGAGTATAAAATATACATTTTTGACACACCATTTACCACTTTTAAACTCTGTTTAGGGAATTAAGTTGATAAAAAAAACACATTTTTTAATGGTCACCATAAGCCATGGTTATAAAACGGTCACTAGGTATACAAACAAGAAAAGGAACAATTCAAAACAAGAGTGAACGCTATAGTCGAGTTTCCCGACTATCTTATACCCGTTACTCAGCTAGTGGAAGTACGAAGGAGAGTCTTCCACACTGACAGTTTTTGGTGGTTTGTGGGCGTTAGAGTGGGCGTGGCAAAAAGTTTTGTGGCAAATCGATAGAAATTTACAAGACTAATACAAAAATGGAAAAATATCAAAACATTTTTTAAAAGTATGGGCGTGGCAGTTTTGGGCATTAGAGTGGGCGTGACAACATAAATCGACAAACTTGCGCTGATTCTACATATGTCTCTGGAGTCTGTATGCTTAGTCTCAACATTCTAGCTTTTGTAGTTTCTGAGATCTTGACGTTCATACGGACGGACAGACGGACATGGCCAGATCGACTCGGCTATTGATCCAGATCAAGAATATATATACTTTATATGGTCGGAAACGCTTCCTTCTGCCTGTTACATACATTTCAACGAATCTAGTATACTCTACGAGTAACGGGTATAAATATAAAAAAAAAAACACATCCCCAATGTATTTGCAATCTCACGCAATAAAATCACAATACTCCGAGGCACTCAAACAGCAGCAAAATTTGCATTTAGAGCTCAATCAAATGCATTTTTCATCATGCACACACACATAAGTAAGTAAATCATATATGTATATCGCATTTTTATGCATTTGTTCAATGTATTTGCACTTTTTCTGCTTACATAAATATTTAATAGTGAACATTGCATAAGAACGGCAAAATTGAAATCTTAAATAAACGGAGAAAACCAGAATAGGGTTGCCATCTTGATTGAGCAGTCGACAAAACAATTCCACAATCGGAGGCGTGAGACTGTAGAAAACAAGAATGGCCAAGTTTTTTTTATACCCGTTACTCGTAGAGTAAAAGGGTATACTAGATTCGTTGAATAGTATGTAACAGGCAGAAGGAAGCGTTTCCGACCATATAAAGTATATATATTTTTGATCAGGATCAATAGCCTAGTCGATCTGGCCATGTCCGTCTGTCCGTCCGTATGAACGTCGAGATCTCAGGAACTAGAAAAGCTAGAAAGTTGAGATTAAGCATACAGACTCCAGAGACATAGAAGCAGCGCAAGTTTGTCGATTCATGTTGCCACGCCCACTCTAACGCCCACAAACCACATTTTTGTATTGGTCTTGTAAATTTCTATCGATTTGCCAAAAAACTTCCTGCCACTTCCACTATAACGCCTACAAACCGCCAAAAACGGTGTTTAAGACTCTCCTCCCTTCCACTAGCTAAGTAGCGGGTATCAGATAGTCGGGGAACTCGTATAGCTATAGCGTTCTCTCTTGCTTTTTTTATATTTAGTTTATTAAAGCGACGAATCCGTACATCCAAGTACATTTTTGATAGAAATCGATTTCGAGTTACGGCAATTATTACAAATTTTCCGACAATCCACTGGATACATGGGAACGTTCTCATGTGCTGTGTTTGTTGGTCAGATTGTGGTTTAGGTCCAATTTAAATTTTAAATTATATTGGCAATCAAGTCATTCAGTTGGGTGTGTTTGAGAATGGGTATCGGTAACATAATTACATCGAAGGTGTTTATGAGAAGTGTTATTTAATCAATTACGACCAAACACCTAATCCTTTTCTTCGAATAAAGGTAATGTACAGAACATGATTATGACACCATTGAACTGAATGAGCTCCAATGTTAAGCATATATAGAAGAGACTCCGGAATCGAACCATTGCGTTTTAATCGTATATCTTATACTTTTTAGACTGTTTGCAATGATTTTACGATGGTTACGGTGGAATATCGCCAATCATATACTTATATACTGTTTATAATGCCCGTCTTGGGTTAAGATTTCAAATGATTTCCCACGATCCTAAATCATCAATGTCGGTAATGGCAACAATGTGACCAGCAACATTTTTGTTTACGCACGCCAAAATGTAGCCGTTCTAAGCCAAATAAAATTTTCGTTTAACCCACAGGCAGCGGGAAAACACAAATAAACAAAAAGTTGGAAAAACAAAATCGGTTACTGGGAGGGCTGACTTAGGCACAGTTTCAATTTCTTTGTGAACAACCGACAGCTATTGACACGAACGAGAGATGCCGATGCCTGTGGGTTCTGTCCACTTTTTTATATTTTTATACCCGTTACTCGTAGAGTAAAAGAGTTCACTAGATTCGTTGAAAAGTATGTAACAGGCAGAAGGAAGCGTTTCCGACCATATCAAGCATATATATTCTTGATCAGGATCAATAGCCGAGTCGATATGGCCATGTCCGTCCGTCTGTCCGTATAAACGTTGAGATCTCAGGAACTACAAAAGCTAGAAAGTTGAGATTAAGCATACAGACTCCAGAGACAAAGACGCAGCGCAAGTTTGTTGATTCATGTTGCCACGCCCACTGGCATGCCCAAAATTTTGAAAAATACATTTAATTTTTTATTAGTCTTATAAATTTTTATCGATCTGCCAATCAACTTTTTGCCACGCCCACTCTAACACCACAAACCGCCCAAAGCTGCCACGCCCACAATTTTGAAAAATGTTTTGATATTTTTTGATTTTTGTATTAGTCTTGTAAATTTCTATCGATTTGCCAAAAAACTTTTTGCCACGCCCACTCTAACTCCCACAAACCACCAAAAACTCTCAGTGTGAAAGACTCTCCTTCGTACTTCCACTAGCTGAGTAACGGGTATCAGATAGTCGGGAAACTCGACTATAGCGTTCTCTCTTGTTTATTTTTTCTCCATCCGCAATCAATCCCCATGCAGTAGCGGGCCATTAAGTACAAAGCTTAGGCTGTTTATTTTTTTTTATTTTTATTTTTATCCTTTTTCCCTACTTTACTCTTTGCTCATGCGCCTGATCACCCCTTCCCTTTATCGTCATCATATAGGGAGAAAAACAAACTGATTTTAAATTACTCTTTGGAAAGACATGTGTACATATGTATGTATGTATAACCCATTCATGAGACATTGTAAAGCTGCAACAGGAATTATAAACCAAAAATGCTAGAAATTGCAAAAATGATGACATGAAAGTCATTCTAATTATTTAAGAGATACACAACCCTATCGCCTCCTGGGGCATATTGCATTGAAAATTTCAACACATTCCACTTTGTTGGCTCTTTGCTACCGTTTGGCGTTTGAGTCGAGAAAAAAGGTGAATAAGATGCTGGATAGGGGCTGGATCGGAGCCTGTCAAAGAGGCAGAAAAGAAGAAAAAAGTTCAGAGAAAAAGAAATGATTTAATGCAAATTTTTAGCATTCTCTCTTGTTTTAGAACTGCAGTTGTCGTTTGTGTAATTGAAGTCTACGTCTTTTTGAATTGAAAATATTTTGAAATTTAATAGTTGTTTTAAGATCGTATTTTAATATGAGTACATTCTTAAGGAACTTAATTTTTTATATTACATAGTAAATATAGAAATATATATTTCAAGAAACAAAAAAATACGAAATTAACAAGAACGCCTAATCCAGGCAATAATTATCTATAAAGTATTGAATCGGTTATTAAAGTATGGTATGTTTTTGTGACCTTAATTGCATTAATTTCTAAAATATATACGGTACTCACTCACTCAAGTGCATATACACTTCACATGAAATGATAGTTCACTGATCTTCGCTACACAAACACATTTATTTCTTCAGTCATAGTGCCATGTATTTTAAGTACTAAATTGTTTCTTAACTGCAATTAGCTGGAAACAACAGGCGATAGATCGGCCAACAACATTAGCGTCTGAAATCATGATGGCGATGATGGCCAGGAAAAATTCTAGGGCTGACTTCTGTGGCACAGCAACCATTTTAATTAGTCTGTGGGCACAGGCAAAAATTTTTTGCAACATTGGAAAATTAATCGAATTGCATTAAACCCAATTAAGCGACTGCAACTAAATGTGCAAGAAAAATACATACGTACAGTGACTTCTCAAAGGCGCCAAATGGCTATTTCCCATTTTGTTTATGCCTCCTCTGCTGTTTTTTGTTGTAATCAAGAGACTGTAAACTCGTCTGGCTACCGTTTAAGTTGTATTCTTCGTTTATTGAATTTTTTTTTTTATATAGCTTGAGATTTTGTGGTGTGTAGATATGATGTAGTAGAGCTGACACCATCGCGCTTTCTCATCGGGCTTACAGTGAGATCCCCTTGAGGTTGTCCTTTGATGATCAGAAACCACTACAAGTCGTCGAAGTTTTATCATTAAAACTTTTATATAAAATTATATGTTGTCAAACTGGTGTATACCAAAATCGAAAACTTTGCAAGGGTATTATATGATTGTATTGTCTTTAAAACTCGACTAGCAGCGATCTTCCCGATCGGCTTTACCCCAATATAGCTTTAATATTTAGACACAATATTAGACACTTCTTAGGTTGAAATACCAATAGGTTTTAAAACAAATGTTAAACAAGGGTTAAAAAATGTTGTATTAAAATACAAAGATGAATCTTAAATAAACCAATTTTGGTATTAAAATTTGAACATCTTACAGAAATTAAAGGGAATCTGTCGCAGACACGACTTTGTCGATACTCGATTTCAGTCGCTTTGATGAAGTTGCACTGTCTCATGTTTTTTTTCGCCTTTTTGCATTATTCGCCCCGCCATCTTATCGTTTGCCCACTGCAATCAGTCGTCGTCGCCCGCGCTGCTCCACAATTACAATTTCACTCCGCAAAGCAGTGGGACCAAAGAAAAAAGCAAACAAAATGGGAAAATAAAAAATGTTTGCTCCCTCTCCTGGCGATTTCCTCTGCATCAACATTTTCGCGCGCTTCGTGTTACCAGGGACAGGCTGCAATAGTATTGGTATTGGTGTTGGTGTAGGCACTTGCACTGGTATGGGGCACTTCGAGTCCCCAACGTCACACACACGCAAGTGCTCGTGGCACGTCGTCTCCACTACTATGGAGAAAAACCCAACGAGCAGGCGAAGGAACACAAGAGTGCCCCATCGTCAGCTTTCAACATCCAGCAGCATCAAGCATACAACATTTCGCATCAGCCTTTTTCATTCTTCTCCACTGCATTCTTATATTCCTCATGGTGCAACTGCAACAACAGGAACGCGACAACAATAAAAGCAGCGGCAGCAACAACAACAGCCGCATAAGTTCAAGCACAGCGCATACAAATAATTTACACCATGCAAAAGCGAAAAGCTACAAATGAGTAAAGACTGCAGAAACACACAAACAAACAAGCACACACACTCTACATACATATGTGTAGATGTCACAGACAGGGACACAAAAGTGGGATAAATAGTCCAAACCGAAAATGTTTTGTCCGTTCGGTTCGTAAAAAAAAAGAATGCCACGGATTTTCATGAACTTAAGTGATCAACATTAAATTTACTTTAAAATTCAAATTAAATGTTTAACTAAACTGATGTGGTAGGCAAAAAGTATAAAATGATTAATTAGGTTTAATCATATTTATCATATCATTTAAGCAAGTGTAAGCTATATGAATTGATTTACATTTTCTGAACTTTATGACATGAACCAAATTACATTCATATGGGTTTTTAATCAGGGTCAGTTTAATGCACTTTTCCAATTCTCATTGCATACTTCCGAGCGGTATCCGTGGTAATCTTAGGAAACATGCACTTTACATCCTATTATATTCTATTCTATGATTTCTGTAAAAAAAATCAATACATTGTTCTGACTTGTTATGACTTAGATATAATAAAAACAATAAGGTATGAATCTCGAAATTATATTTATCAGAAAGTGTTGTCAAAATTTGAATTTTTAAATTTAAAAGTTCAACGGATTATTTTCATGAAGAGAAAATGCTATAAGCCAATTCTGTAAAAGGGGGACCGCTTCTAAATTTGGGGCGCCTGGTGCCTATCACTGTTACACGCGCCGATGTAAAATCCTCCTGGGCTGCTACTGTTCTGGTTCTTGTTGTTGCCACTGCTGCTGCAGCGCTTTGCATTCATGCGTGCCCGTGTGTGGGTACGCATGCTCGATGGTGAAAGTGTGTGTATGTGTTGAAGACGGCGGAAGAGAGGGCGAAGGAAAGACGTATGCACGAGTTTCTTGCATTTACTCTACGCAAATGAGCGACATTCGGCGTTTCTCGTTCTCTGGTTCTCCTGCAGTAAAAAATAGTGGGTGGTGGGGGGCGAACAGAGTATGAGGCGTAGAAGCTGCTCACTGCGAACAACTCACTCTCACTTGATGATGATGCATTATTTTGTTGTTGCCTCCTTTGAATGACTAAGAGCGGTCGTTTTTTGTTTTTGGTTTCAGTTGATTTGGAGAATGGGCGAAGGACCGTTGACGAGTTGGCAACAGCATAAAATACAACGTAAAAATGGATGAAAAAATGTGCACAGAAAAATCACAGCAAACAAATTCACAACGCTAACTGCACTCCCCCGCTCTCATTCTCCCTTTCCATATCTCTCACTCCTTCTCGCTCTTTCGCTTGAGTGGGGTTACTGACATTGCAGCAGCCGGGCAGCGACATCGGCAGCGCAGTTGCTGCGTTTGTCCCGTTGCTAAGTGCATTGGGTGCCGGAGGGAGCGAGAGACAAAAGGGGAGCAGCACACTGAGTGAGTGCGGGTAAGAGAGGTAGTAAATGCGAGATTAACTTTCTGTATGGACTTTTCGGCTCGCTCTCTTCTTTGTTGCTCGTGTGTTCTACACTTTTCGTTTCGCTTTCGATTTGGCGCCAAAACAAATGACCGTTAGAGTTCAAGGAACTCTCTAATTAGATTCTTCCATGTCCATAACAAATTTGCAGAGAAAAAAAATTTTGCGAATTAACAAAGTTAATTGATGGGATTCGAGGAAAAGCTCTTGTACCTATGCTGAATTTCACTAAAAATGTTGAGCATATTCATTAATATTTCCGGTGTAAAAAATGCACTCTACTACATCACAAACACAAGTCGTCGTCTCGTTCTCACGCATGTTTTGCATTCAATTTTGCATGACTGCATTGAGATCGATCGCGTAGGTATTAGTTTTGGTATTAGCTATAGTTTGCGTGTGTTCTTGCGTCATAAATCTGAATATGCCAATTAACAACAGCAGCCAACAATAACTGACTAAAGCAGAAACAACAAAAGCAAAGTGCAATGAGAGCACAAGAAATTAACATGCATGCCAAATGCAGTTGCTGAACCACATCATAAAAAGCAACAATGGCAACAATAAAGACAATGCAGATGGAAATGATGGCGATTGAAACAGTCCCACTCACACTTGCTGACTTACACACAGACCAACCAACACAGACGCTAAAACACAAATGACAAACAAAATTGCTAAAATTTTGGCAATGGGGAGTGCAATAAACAGATAACTGTAATAATGCACAAATGCACACATTGCATTGCAAGGTTTTGGATTTTTTTGCCAGTTAAATGGCAAGGAAATCCCATTGTCTGGCAATTGAACAAATGAACGTTCACAGCTAAGTTAATGATCAATGAGAGATATAATTCGTTTATTTACCTAACACAATTTATGTTGACCAATGGATGTAGACTCTCATAGATTTCTCCATATATGTACATATAAAATTTTCGAAAATCTGGTTAGAACCATTCAAATGTACATACATTTGTAATTTATATTTTCAATCTAAGAGAGATGAAATAACAAGTGATCTAATGATCGGGACTATGGTCCACTCTCCTATTTCACTGGCTGTGTGAAGCTAGAATATGGACATAAGATCCGGACTCCCAGCCATCAAAATAAAGTTAAGAGCGCGGGACATGGTTAGATTTACTTAAGCACGCATCGGTAGCAACCTAACCCCCTTTACTCCCACACTTGAAGTCGTTTTCTGTGACTGAACACACACACACAAGCACCCAAAACACTCCCACACACGCCCTGTGCTGCAACGCATGAACAAATATAGAAGATATGCTGTTATTTACATAAAAGCTTTATAAATATGTGCATAAGCTTGCCACTGTGTGTGGGTGTGTGCTGAGGGTGTAATGGTTTGTGCATATGAGCATGTGTCCAACTAATCGCAAGTCGAGTTTTTAGCCTGATCCGGAGGCTCACTCGTTATCTGAGGCACTATATTCAGCTTACTGCCGTCTGACACAGAATTCTCTTGGTTCTTCAAAATCCGTCAAAGGCACTGCAAAAATTAGGAGCGTATTAAAATGTAAGTTAAACACAATAAAGCCCAATTTAAATAATGGTGGTAGTCTGCTAAAGCCTGTCACCTTGAGTCATTATTTCATACAAAAATTATGGTAATATCTGTCAGACAAACTCGGTTTGTTTTACATCTAATGCGTTCCCCAATTTCCCAAATTATAATGGATACATGTGGTGCAGAGGGCATGAAACGCTACCATTTCTGTAGCGCCCTTTCCTGCATATTTTCCGCCTAACATATCTCGGTTTTTCGCAGTGTGTGCTGGCACTTTCCACGCTTGCCCCAACAACTGTACCAGACACAGTGTCTGCCACCTTTTAGCGTCTTCTTCTCGCCTCTGCTACGCCGCCCTTGTGGATTTTTCCTAACAATTGCAAGTCGCTGTTGGCAGCCTAGCAACCAAAAGCGCGAAAGCCCTGGCCGCAGTCATGAAAAGCGAGCTGGAAAAAATTGGGTGGGTGGGAAAAGGGAAAATAAAGCAATCATTGCACTTGTCCCGCGCAGCAGCAACAACTCCTACCTGCAACAACAATATGGCCAAGGCTGCGGGTTTTTCATTTTTCTTTCATTTCTATATTCATTCCTGGTTGCTACGTTGCTTCAATTTAGCTTCGTTCCCCTGTGTGTGCGTGTGTGTGTCTGCATTGGTGGTGGTATCGCATAGTACGTGTGTATGGGTTTCAGAGCTCGCCCACAATGGGCGTGGCAGTCATTTCCCGCAATTACGCCTACACACAACCGACCTGAGTTGGAGCTACAGTGCGATGTAGATGGATGCGGACTGTGGATGAAAAACGGGGATCAAATTGAAAATGGAAATGGCATTGGAGGAGTTGCTCCTGCGATAAGCCGTATTTGCGGCCGCTGCCACCAAGATGTGGCAACTCTGCCTAACGGTCGTATTCGTATCATGCCCAGAAGTATGCAAGACTTTTGTGAGGCCCTTCGTCTGATGAATTGAGAGCGAACAAGGGACCGGGAAAATCTATAACAATTGGGTGAAATTAATTGGGGAGCGTGGGAGATTAAGATATGGTATATTGAACTTCTTAGATTATATTACTTTACTTATGTGTACGAAAACAACGTAACTACACGTAATAATAATGGAAACTATTTTAGAATCTTTCGAAATGCATAATAATTGCCAATAATCCGTACAAGTTACGGGATGCATCGTAATGAGATGATGAAGTCTCTTCGGAAATTTTCATTGCCATGTGGTTGTGTACACCATTCACGACTTAACCTGGTATACACCTTCTTTTAGCCCCAATTTTAAAAGTTCGAGGCTGTTGCAATTGAACCTACACTTGCACCGCTTTCGGTGTGTGTGGGGGTGTTTTTGTGGTTGCCGGATGGTTTTGACTTTTTGTTCAACTGTACGTCCATCAGTCTGTTTGGCTTTGGCATAAAATGTTTCAAGTGTCATTTATATTTATTTTTAACCCTTTTTTTAATGCCGGCTGCAGCCGGGTGATGGGCGTCTCCCACAAGCCAGCCCAGACCACTGGACGTCTGTGCAAATTAAAATGTTTCCGTTGTCGTTGTCGCAAATTCGCACACAGACACACTCAGAAGGAAAGAGAGAGCCATAGTTTGACGAGATTGAATTTTATGTCCCGACGTCGGGCGCCAGAGTTTCTGTGAGTCCTGTGGATCGTGGCAGGATGTCAGGGTTGTCCGGATGCGGATTACACTAATTATGAAATGACATCGACAACGGCGTCGTTGATTTTAATGGTTTTCTGTTGTCAACCCAATTAAACAATTTTCTCGCCTTTCGCTTCGATTGCAGGAAGGATGCTGCTGATGTCACCGCCGTTGCAATAGCAACACCAATACCATAAAGCCGAAGCAAAATCAACCCCTGCTGCACCCAGTCCTCCCCCCGAGAACAAGCCACACACATGTTGCTGCCACAACTAAGATGCTCAGCGCTGCCAATGCAACTGCAACTGCAACAGCAACACATGGAGCAGCAGCAGTCGCGATTGCCGCAACCGAGACTTATGTCATAACAAACAAACAGCAGCAACAGCAGCATCAGCAGCAGCAACAAGCATTTGTTGTTGCCGCCAACAAAATGGTGATACCAGCGACGGGAGCTACGATCGCCGGTATTCCAACAGCATCAACAACAGCAGCAGCCGAGTCAACAGCAGCGCAGCAACACCAGCAGCAGCAGCAACATGCGCTGTTTCAGCCGCACCTACAGACAACAAGCGCAACTGCAGCAACCAGCACACCTCAGCAACAGCAGCCACCTCAGCCGCGGCAGCATCCCAAGAAGCGAAAGTTCGATCCAGCTGAGCTGGACAAGACCGAGCAACATCCCCAGCACCAGCAGCAAGTGAGTCTGCAGAAGCATCAGAAACCCGCCGATACATCTGGCAACAGCGATGGCCTGGCCAACGGCAATCAGCAGCATCGCATGATCGTGAGTTGCGGTGCAGGCGCCGGCAACAACAGTAGCAGCAGCAACAGTAACAGCAGCAGCGATATCAAGCAGCAACAGCAACGTATTATCATTGCATCACCGCAACATGCCAGCGGTAGTACTTACAAGCAACATGTTGCCAGCGGCAACAATAGTCACGCAGCCACAATCAATCATCAACAACGCACACACACGCCCACAACCGCCGTTCACTACCAACAGCAACAGCAGCAGCTACAACAGCAACCACAACGTTTTAGCTTTAACTCAAACAATCAGCAACATGTACAGGAACACCACCAGCAGCAACAGCAGCAATCCCTGCTCGATCTCAGCGAGTGGAACAACACGCGTGTCCTAGCCAAAATCCAGAATAACTATGCTCCCGGGGTAATACGCCACGCCCAGGAGGCGTCTCCCGACTCAATACTCGTGGAATTCGATTCCACCGATTTGGGATTACTGCTATATACGGATGTGTTGCACCAGGGTCGTAACCATGTGATACTCGATGCCAGCCCGCCCATGGCGGATGTGAGTACCCCGAATAGTGTCTCTTTTGTCGCCCAATATAGTGAAGGCCTTTTTTCTCGTTCTCGATTAGATTACGCTGGATGCCCGTGTCTGCGTGCGCCAACGGGTGGATGGTCGTGGCTCTGGAAGCTTTATCTACGTGGAGGGCATCATTACTGACATCAACCAGAACACTAAGCAATACAGCGTTCAACTGATTGGCGAAGAAATGGTGAGCATATGAAGCTTGCTAAACATTTTTTATACATTTTAAATAATATTGGATTGGATTGGATATTCATGATTATTGATTTTTTGCTAAACGAGTTGCTAAAATCCCCTTTCATTTACTATTAACTTGAACGCATACTTTAAGTAAGCGAACTAATTCAAATTATTTCAAATCTAAAATCTGTGTGCTTCCTGTACATAAGTTTTTTACTTCTTTAAATGTTCTTACTTGTACTTATAAAGTTACTATCTGTATTATTACAGCCCAACACCAAGGTAGTGCGACGTGCCGATCTACGGCTCCTGCAGCCGCCTTGGTGGGACGAGCTTAACGAACTGACAATGACGGGTGGAGCAAGTGCCTCCGCATCCAGTGCCAAGCGGAAGGTGTCGGCAGCGGGAGCAGGCGCAGGAGCTGCAGCTTGCGAGGCGATGGCCGTGCCCAGTGGTAATATCGTTTACCCGAAAGCGGCCACCGGCACGCCGTTGACCTTCGTGGCCACCCGTTATGATGGCAAGCTGCCCACGGCACCACCCACAACGTCCCATCAGCAGGCGCAGCAGCAACTAGTAAAACAAGAAGAGTATTATCGAACGACGGCCACTTCGCCTTTCCAGACGCGACCTCCCATCGCCGGGCCCTCCCACGGATCGGAGCAAGGGGTCCAGGTGGCACAGTCGCATCCCCAGCAGTACAACGGCTTGGCGGACATCGTGATCTCCACGTGCAGCAATGGGCAGCATCTCAAGATGCAGCAGCAACAGCAGCAGCAATCGTCGCGTGGCTACGACGACTACGACTCGGACGATGAACTCAAAAGGGTCGGCATTGGATACTCGCCAGCGACCGGCGACCTGGACACGGAGAAGATGAGCGCCTGCAGCAAGCGGAGCAGTATGCAGAGCCGCGGCAGCACATCAAGTCTCCTCGACCAGAGGCTTACACCCCGATCTCATCCAGCAACACCAAGGTGAGCGGAAATGCTTTTTTCGGAAAATAAATACATAAGTCATGGTTTACGATTTTCGTAATTAATGAAAATATATATCACAAGACTTGCCAAAATTCTTGTCTTTATATGGTCATCCCATTCTGTTTACTATAAGTTCTTCCCTATTCTTTACCGCTTGCTAATAAACCGGCAGTGCCATCCACAGATCTCAGGCCACTACGCCGCACCGCTTCAAGAAGGGAGACATCGTGGAGTCGGAGTCCGGCGTGCGGAAGAAGTACAACGGCAAGCAGTGGCGTCGCCTGTGCATGCTCTGCACCAAGGAATCTCAGCGACGCGGTTACTGCTCACGGCACCTCAACCAGAAGGGCAACAACAGTGCCCTGCCCTCGTCCACGGGCCCGGGTCGTCTGCTCAGGTGAGCCCTATTTTCCCTCTGAAGAGAATTATTTTTATGTAATTCAAGTTTAATATGAGTCTTATATTAGTTTATGCATTGTGTTGTGCGAGATGGAGAAGGGAACTATTGTCATTATAGTATAAGTTTTAATTTATATTTAGAGAACACTCCCCTTGCAATAATGCAATCAAATGTTTACTACATACTTATATCAAAGTTCAACTTTCATCACAATTCTCTATTATAGAACACTATATCTATGGGGGTCATAAAAATCTTTTGAATAAATTTCCTCCGAAAGTTTTTGTTACAACACCTTATAATTCCTGCAAATGCCTTGTCTGTTTAAGTCCCGTATACATATAATAATCAACTAACCTGCGCACCCATTTTGTTTTCTTATCATTAGTGACAGTCGATCGAGCAGTAAGACGCAGATCGATGAGGACACCTCTCGCGACTCGGAGACGTCGCCCAACTACCGGGTCAAAGGTCGCTACGACCAGGAGGAGACCGATGCGGCCGTCATGCTGGGTAAGTCTCTACGGCACCATCACACCTCTTGACTCTTTACGATCTGGCAGAGGGCATCATAAAAGCATTTAAGACACCGTTCTGAAACCCGGGCTCTAACAATTTATTCATAGTTTGCAGCAATTCATTTCAAGGCTGGCCTTTCCAGCCTTCCCTCGTGCCGTCCCTTTTCGCCGTGTGCAGCGCCGGCTCAATCGTAAATACATATCGGTTCACGCAATTAGAGAGACAAGGCCAAATATTTTTCACGGCGCTTGTGGAAAATATCTCTTCGATTTCGGTTAGGAACCAAAGAACTTTTGTGCACCCTACCTAGCTGGGGGAACGATCTTCCCCAATCCCCTTTTACAGAGTTCCCCCATTAAGGTATCTCTTCGGAATGCAGAAGACAGGAAGGTCTTTCATTCAGAACCGGATTTCTTAGGCACTGAAAAAAGTCTCGTTTATAAGACCATAAAATGCAGGCCTTAAGTAAAGGCTTGTCGAGCTTCTTTTGAACAGTAAATTCGTATCAATAAAGAGGCTTATTTGACCCATTCGTAAATGTTTATGGGTTAAAAATTGTTATTCTTAAAGCTTAAGCGCACAGATAATATAATTAATATTAATAAAACATCGGGCATTAAAGGAACGCTGTTAACTAGGAAACTTTACAAGTTTTTGAAAAAATAATGCGGCTTAAACAGATAAAATACGTGTAAAATCAAGTGATTTCTCTATCTCTTTTTTTAATCAATTAATCTTATTAATAATGACAATAGTTAAATGTTCCATGTGTCCAAATAAATAATTACATAGACTCTCAAATAATTGGTAACTTCGGATCAGATCATTTTGGATAATACGAATACTCTACCTAATTTAACGAAAAGGCTAGCGCACTTGGTCCAGTCGTGATGACCGAGACCTTTTCTTGTCTCTTGTTTTCTGGTTCGATGCATTTTCAATTCACCATAAAATGCATATCATAAAGTTTTATTGTGGCAGCGCCGTAGTTCTTTCTGTCTCCCTCCCGACCCCTGTCCATTTTTCACACACCTCAACAAAGGTCGTTTGTCCGTCCGCCTCGCCGCTTTTCATGAAAGGTGTCGCTGCTGCGGCGCAAAGGTCGTGTCCGATTCCAATTTCGATCCCGAAAACGAACCAAGGGTTCCATTGTCCGCCGGAGAGAGCGACCGATCTGCCCTCCCGCTCCCACTCCCACACCCCGGCCACTTGAGAGTGTGACCGCAGCGTGATTTACACGCCAGACGCAGCGACTGCGCAGCCGCAGCGGAGAAGGGAGTTGCTCGCAGTGGCGTAGTCGAAATATTTCACCTTATTTCACCTTATATGTATGTATATTGGTCGGACTATTAGTATGTTTGTTTATAGATTAAAGCTAGATTTAATATAGTTCGAGTGATCAAGTTTGCCATCGTATATCCTAGTATATATCAGTGTATCCCAGGGGGGTTTCTGATCACCATTGCACGCCACTGGCTGGGCTGAACGCATTCCTAAGCACCTGCAGAAGGTAAAATAAGTCGCGATCGCAGCGGCAGAGCCACTTGAGTCGAAACAAAGCGGTGGCTACGCCGACGCCGGCAGAGGCTGCGTGCGAAGCGCAACAGATTCTTTTCTTTTATCCAGCTCTTTTTCTTGTTATTTGCCCTGTGCCTTTGATTCCTTTTTACCTAAACAAAAAAATGCACTTGAGAGCGGCCTGGCACGCACACACACACGATCGCGTGCTGCACACCGACAGGGCAGGTAAACAAACATGGCGAGCGCGAGAGAAAAGAGATTGGAGAGAGCAGCGCTCGATTTATGCTGCCGACGTCGCTGCCACTGCCCTTGGAAAGAACGTCGTTGAAGAATCGCCGATTGCCGCATTTATGCTGAAAAGTGGGAACTGTCAAGAGCACAAAAAATACGTGAAGAGCAAGAACGGAAAAAGCAAAGCGATGCGAATGCAGCGGACAAAGCGAATGTGACAACTACAACACGACGACGAAGGCAGAAAAGTGTATTTTAAGCAGCGGTTGGCCAACCAGGGAGATTTCCGTGGAAATGCTCAAGAGGAGCGCAAGGACGTCATGAATGCGTTCCAGGACTTTGAGCTGGGGGCCAAACTATATCTGCAGTGCTTATGTAATGCCAAGATCGAAGAATAACCGAATCCCTACCGATTGTGCTCTCCTAAGTCAGTATTAAATTTGATTCCATTCTTTCACACTTTTCAGTATCGCTGAGCAGCTCTCGATCTGCCACGCCCTCGTACACCTCACCTGTTAACCATGCCGGAGTCTCTCCTTTGAATTCAATTGCCCATTCGCCGGTGAATGTGTCCGCCACTCACAGGCAGAACTTTTTCACACCCATTGCTAACCAGTCGCAGCAGCATCAGCAACAGCAGCAACCTGTGGCCGTACCGCTCGACTCGAAGTGGAAAACAACACCCAGTCCGGTGCTCTACAATGCCAACAACAACAGCAGCAACAACAACAATGACTGGGAGGTGGGCAGCAACAGCAATACTCATGTTGCAGCTACGGCACCATCAACATCAACAGTTCGCGCTCAACCACTGCCGCCGCAAACGACGCCCGTATCGCTGGTGATGCATGCCCCACCGCAGCAGCACCCACTGCAGCAGCACCACCACCACCAACCGCCTCCACCGCCACCTGCTAGTTTGCCAGCCCCATCGGCACCAGCCACCAGCGGCAGCAGCAGCAGCCACAACAACGTGGGTCATGCCACCAGCGTTATACGCATTTCAAGCAGCCAGCAGCAACATCAGCAGCAACATCAGCAGCAACAGCAGCAGTCACATCCACATGTAGTTGTGTCCGCCGGACAGACTTTTCATCCCGTAATTGTGGACGCCACACAGCTATCGGTGCCGCCGCCACCAACAACGGTTTCATTTCACCAGCCAAACACGCCCACCTCAACAGCGGCATCAATAGCTTCAATGGGGCAGGACAAGATGCTACCAAAAAACGGTAAGTTGTTCTACAAATAATATCATTATAGGTGTTAAAAATTTGAAATAACATTTATGGATACATTCCTCACACACTTGCATAAATGTTTAATTTGCTTCATTATAGAAAAGATACTCATTGTGTACATTTAAATAACAATAATCTCCCATATTTGTAGGCTACAATGCGCCCTGGTACAAGATTTTACCGCATATGACGCCTATGAGCAAGGCGTCCGCAGCTCCGGTCACTCCGACCCTAACCACATCGGCCGGCAGTTACAATGTCGTCATGATGCAACAGCAACAGCATCAGCAGCTTCAGCAACAGTCGCCACCCCAGATGCCGCTGAACCACAACAACAATCATCTGATTGTGCCCGCCCCACTAAGCTCACCGGGCAAACCACTCAACTGCTCAATGAACGATGCCAAGGCAGCGGCAGCAGCAGCGGCCGCAGTTGCCAATCAGAGGCAACAGCAGCAGCAGGAGGAGCCGGACGATCAGCTGGACGATGATGTGTTTGAGGCCACGACTCCCGGGATCAGCGCCAACAGTAAGAAACAAACTACGGCTATGCGTCTGCCCACCCACAACAGCAACATACGCAAGCTGGAGGAATGCCATGATGCGAGCGATGGAACTGCAGGTGCACCAGCCACCTCGGCTGCCAAGCGAAGGAGTCAATCGTTGAGCGCTCTGCAGCAACAGCAGCAGCAACAGCAGGCCGGAGCGGCAGGAACAGCAGCTGGGCAGCCGGCGAACAAGAAAATCCGAAGACCCATGAACGCTTTTATGATCTTCTCAAAAAAACACCGCAAAATGGTGCACAAGAAGCATCCGAATCAGGACAACCGTACGGTCAGCAAGATTCTAGGCGAGTGGTGGTACGCCCTGAAGCCAGAGCAGAAGGCTCAGTACCACGAGCTGGCCAGCTCTGTTAAGGATGCACACTTCAAACTGCACCCGGAGTGGAAGTGGTGCTCCAAAGATCGGCGCAAGTCATCTACCTCGACAGCCATGCCTGGTGGAAAGGCGGGCGGAGCGGCTGGAACGAGTGACGCCAAGCAACGTCTGGTCTCGGTGGATGGCTCCGATTCCTTGGAGCACGATATGTGCCCCTCAACGCCAGGAGGCAGCGGCAGCTGCGGTGGTCAGGGCATGTCGTCCGATTTGCAGGGAGACATTATACCGCTGACGATTGACAACTATAATAGCACCTGTGATGAGGCTCCAACTACGATCTCGATGAAGGGCAACGGCAACGGAAAGCTGATGAAGAACGAGTTGCCATCTGACGAAGATGAGCATATGCTGGTGGTGGAGGAGGAGCCTCAGCAGCCGGTGAAGAAGCTTGACCTGCACTGCCGCGAGCGGGTGAATGACTCAGAAATGGACGACACCCCCTTTGACTACCGCAAGCAGCAGCCAGAGGCCAATCAGGTAAATTGATGGCATGCACTCTTTAATATCTCCTTAATGTCACCAATATAGAATAAAACTGAACTGAGTAATTCGTAATTTTGCAGCGTTCTGCAGAGGAGCACAATACATCCGGTGCAAATGGCCAGGCCATAGGCGCACCGCCGCTCAGCGGAGGCGAGCGCGAGATCACACTCAAACCGAAGGCTATCAAAGCACATCCGGTGCTGGAGAGCAACATGCTGTCATACACCCAGATGTCCATCTACACGCAGTACACTAGTCCCAAGAACCCAATCGGTGTAACACCATTCCAACCCACAGGCGAGCAAACCCCTGCTTTTTTGCAACACGACATTCCATACTAATCATATGGTTCCCCAAAATTTTGCTCTTCAGGCGGCGCTTTCAAATCGATGCCCATCAGCCCTAAGGGCAGCGGTGGCAAGCCTGAGGACGCTGGATCCCTGCAGCCACATATCAAGCAGGAGGACATCAAACAGGAGCCGCCATCGCCATACAAGCTGAACAATGGTTCGGGATCCGCCGCCGGAGGGGGCGTTGTTAGTGCTCCGCCACCGAACAGCGGAAGCGTCGGTGCCATCTTCAACTTCAATGTGCCAACAGCGACGGCTTTAAGTCAGAAGCAGTTTCACTACCCGATGCATCATCCCCATCGCAGTCCCACGGATCTTAGAGGTGAGTGCCATGTTCCTTGATGGGTTCGCCAAAGTAAGGCAGTTGTAAAGTGCATAAAATTGTAATTAGCCGTACAAGCTTAGCTCAAAGTAAGATTTGTTAACAACCGCCTTGAGGATGTTCAATAACCTGCTTTGGAGTTTAAATCGTATTATTCTGTTTTAAAATTATTGTATTTCGGACATATTATTTGAATATTTTATTTCATAATTTAAATTTTATTTAGCTAGATCTGGCATTATTTCTACTATGATTTGTTGACGTCGTATGATTTTTTAACCAGTATTTTGGCTTAAGTTGATGTGCCGAAAATCAATTTGGAGAAAATAAAATTGGAACATTCCCAGCACCTGCATAGATCGCCTCACGCCCAAGAACCACTCTTCATTTACCATTCGCAAGCTCATCTGCTAAGTTTTTCGAACAAAAGCTTTCTGCATAACATAACATCTTGTCTCTCTGTTTCTTTCACTTTCTATCTCACACATAATTAACACACCCCACTATTGTTCTTCCTTTGTCGCGCTGTCATTTGTGTCACTTCACACATAACAAAATCCATCGATCGCAGATGAAGAGAGGGATAGGGGAGAGATTACACAGGGGCCAAAGTCGGGGGAGGGTAACGAAAAGGATAAGCCGGTCTTGGATGATCAGGATCGAGACGAGGGCGAGGAGGAGGACGAAGACGAGGAGGACGACGACGAAGACGACGAGGATGATGAGCAGTTCATGCAGGAGTTGGCCAGTGTGAACGCCAGAGCTGGTTTCGACGACCTTGTCTCATATGCAATGCCTAAGGTCGTTATAACGCCCACCCCCACGCCACCGCCTGTGGCCACCATAGTGACCCCCATTAAGCGTAAGCAGTTCACCATCGTGCGATCCTTGACGCCGCTGCAGCCTTCGAACTCTCCGCACCAGCAGTTGAAGCATCTGCATCACCGTCGCGGGGAAACTCCGCCAACGGTCATCACACGCGTACCAACGCCCACCATCAATCACTTCACCATCATACGAACGCAACAACACTCACATTCCCATCCTCACAACACTCCGCCACCGTTGTTTTTTAAGCAGAAGGTTCAGGGTTCACCAGTGATTGCCAAGGTCACATCCACATTATCAGCATCATCATCCAACTCAGTCAGTAACGAAGCCCCTAATAAATTTTCTAATTTTCCAACACAACACCAAACAACAACCACTACAACAAAACCATGTAATACTAATAAAAATGCCACGCCAATCATACGAAAATTGTTGACGCTGCAAGAAGGAGGCGAACTAGGAGGAAGCCATAAGGGCACCGGACGAGCGGCGATCCTTTACGATGCTTTGGTCCTTGACACGTTACACGGTCAGGATGAGGAGGAGGCAGAAGATGAAGCGGACGGCGAAAGGCAGGAAAATCTAAAGGTGGCAGGCAAAGAGCAGGTTTCCACATCCCAACCTGCGACGATGCTGCTTATTACCGATGTCAACGCATACAATCAGCAACACGTTTCTGGCAACGCAGCAACCCCCGTATCGGAAGCAGCTACCCTTCGCCCAGTGTCCTTTATCAGTATTAATGCCTGTAATAAGATCACATTGCCAGCCAATGCCCGTATCCTGACTGCGGCCACGGCAACTGCCACGGCAGCTGGAGCAGCAGTTAGTAGTCATGCGGGAGCAACTCTTACTGTGATGACAAAGGCGTCGGCGGCAACAAATCAAAGTAGTAATAATGCTAGCGATATAACCATCACAGCAGCAACGGCTGCTCCCGTGTCCTCCAGTGGCTCTAGCATTTTCATGATAAACTCAACCACAATTCCTTCTTCATCATCCAATTCCACAGCTGCCCACCAGGCGTGTGTGCCATCGTCGCCAGCTGGCATGGGATTGGGGCATGCGGCCAACATTGCCACGCCTCCAGCATCGGCGCCTGCCCAGATCATGGGAGGCGGTCCAGCCAGTCAGAAAATGTTTTTCGCCATGAGTCATCCGGTAAGCAATATTAATATACACTGGTAGTCAGCACTTGAATACTAATCATTACATGGTTTAGTATACGTTGCTGCAGCGTTCCCACCAACCAGGCACTCCCAGCTTAGAGCACCTGCAGCTGGATGCGTTTGCGCCAGGAGGTTACACCTTGAGGAACCACAATGGACTGTCTTCTCTGCCGCCGCCCGTAAGTGCGCAACCCACGATGTTGCTACATGGATACACGCCCAGCCATAGCGCCGAACCACCAGCTAGATCGCCTTCGTACAAGTCGATGCCCTCTACTCCAAAATCGGCCACATATCTCATGAGTGCGCCACCGGAGCGGGGCATGGATGGGGGAATGAGTGGATGTGCATCAGCAGCGGCAAGCGGAGGAGATGAGAGCGACATGGACGCGGATGGCCAGCAATTTATTTTGGCACCCACACCTGCGCAATTGGGTCGAGCTCCACTGCAGAGGCGTAAGAATCTATGTAAGTAATCTTCAGAAGATCACATTATAATTTCGAAGCATAGACTAACCAAGTTTCTTAATTCATACAGCACAAAGCAAGTCAGAGAGCAATGTCTCCTTTGACGGTAATCTGGGGACCAGCAATGGACAGCACATTAGTCGCAAGCTGCACTCACCCACAATGATGGAATCGTCATCGCCCATCATAGGCCACGTGAACAGCAGTAACCTCAGCTCGGCCCTCCCCACGCCCACGTCCTCGACAACGACACCAAACAGTGATGAGCAACTGCCACTGACGCCGACAACCAGCTGCAGTAATAGTCACATAAATCAGCAGCCAAAGTCACCGATGAAAGGAGCTCCAGGATCAACGGCAGCGGCCCTGAAAAAAAAGAACGATGAGATGAATAAGTAAGAAGATGATATTTTTCTTTTGATTCATTTTTCTAACGCCTATACATTTGTGATCACAGCAGTGTGCTCAAGCAGGTCGATTTTGAGAAGAAGTACAAGGCCCTGCCGCAGTTCCAGCCTGAGGATTGCCAGTCGCCTAGTGCCATCGCTGTGCCCTCTTCGCCGCGCGTCTACGGTACGAATTACCGCAAGAAGAACACGGCTCCGCCACCAGTTCAAAAGCTAAGTGAGTTTTAAATTGGAAAATCCAGTTAACGCAATGTACTATGACTATCATATTCCCAATAATGTCCAGTGTGCGAGGACGACTCTATTGACGAACCAGCATCGGCACCGCCTACGACCACCCAGCGATTCTTCGGTCCGGACTTTAACAACGAACTAAAGGGTAAGCTTAATTCAAATAAATCTGTATATAGCTTTATAGACTCTGATTTCTGTTAAGGGGACCACATTTGAATGAGTTTGAATTATACCTTTACCTTTATTTTCAAATACCTAATGAAGACGAACGCCTTGCAGAACTGGAGAGCTCTGACCAAACGGGACGCTCACCCAGGACGCCAAAGACACCGCTTCAAAGCGCCCGGTCCGATGCCAGTGAGAAAGGACACCGTAAGGTCCTGGAGACGCGACGCAGCCTGGTCTTGCAGTTGTTTGCCGAGCACGGCAACTTCCCCACTGCCCAGGCCACTATGGCCTTTCAGGTAAGTTGTCCGCACATTTTTTTAATTCTTTAACTCATAATTGTGCTTATTCCAATCTACAGTCTAAGCACAGCGATGTCTTTCCGCGCAAGCAAGATCTGCAGCTGAAGATAAGAGAAGTGCGTCAAAAGCTGCTGGGCCAAGCATCCTGCACTCCACACTCGGCGGGCCCCAACACACCGTCTGATTCCAACTCGTCGTCGACCACATTGAGTGCCAGTAGCACCAGCTTGAATATGCAGGCCACCAGTGCAGGTAATTAGAAGCAATTTTTATACCCGTTACTCGTAGAGTAAAAGGGTATACTATATTCGTTGAAAAGTATATAACAGGCAGAAGGAAGCGTTTCTGACCATATAAAGTATATATAGTTTTGATCAGGATCAATAGCCGAGTCGATATGACCATGTCCGTCTGTCCATCTGTCTGTCTGTCCGTCCGTATGAACGCTGAGATCTCAGGAACTACAAAAGCTAGAAAGTTTAGACTAAGCATACAAACTCCAGAGACATAGACGCAGCGCAAGTTTGTCGGTTCATGTTGCCACGCCCACTCTAACGCCTACAAACCGACCAAAGCTGCTACGCCCACACTTTTAAAAAATGTTTTAATATTTTTTCATTTTTCCATTAGTCTTGTAAATTTCTATCGATTTGCCCAAAAACTTTCTGCCTCGCCCACTCTAACGCCTACAAACCGCCAAATACTGTCAGTGTTTAAGACTCTCCTTCTCCCTTCCACTATCTGAGTAACGGGTATCAGATAGTCAGGGAACTCGACTATAGCGTTCTCACTTGTTTTATATAGATGCGTCTCTTGATTTAAAAATTAAGCGAATTAAATTTCTAATAAAGCAGTTTTAATGTAGCTGAACTGTTTTTTGCGCTTGTTGTTTATTTATTTTTTGTTTTTAGGTTAAATAGAAATGTTTTAAGTTTAATTTTAATTTGGTTTCCATTTCCCAACGAAAACATTGTACAGATGTTTTTCAATATTACTGAATAACAGGTGGCCACCAACAACAGCACTCTGAGCTGCAGCCCCATCCCGCCACCAACGTCACTGAATCTGATGCCAAGTACAAGTAATTTGGAGTGGAAAAGGACGAGAAGATTGGCGGGAACAGAACAAGACAACAGATTGTTTGCTGCAAGTGACAAAATTACTTAAGGATAGTAAACGAATCGACAACAAGAATTGCAGCAACGCAGACTCACAAAACGAAACGGATATACAAAAAAGCTTACACTTAGCAAACGCTCATGCATCAGATGCGTGGTTAACTAGTTTTTATTATTATCAGCTAATAGCAAGAAAGCAACATACAGAGAATAGATAAAATTACAAATTTTTAATTACAATAGGCATACAAAATATGTACAAGCAACGTAATTTGTGAGTCGAAACTGATTACAAATGAATTTATTAAGCAGCTTAATAAATCAGATGCAACCGACACAAAGGAGAGGTAGAAATTTTGATGAAAATTTGAACTTTTGAAGCACATATGAAGTACATACATACATAGAAAACATACATAATCGAAAGATTGTATAATCCCCGCGTAAAGGCTTAGGTTTTAATTTACAGGCAAAACTGCGACCAACAAATTGGAAGAGCAAAAAAAAACTACGGAAATAGAAGTTAAGCTTCAACTTAAATTGCACATTAATTTTGAAGTGTATCAAGCACAAGCAAAGAATTGTATAAATCAAACAGTAAGAAACTTGAAATAAACACTGTAGTTGTATTGTATATTTAGTAATAACATTTTTAACGAGAACAATCCCCTCAAAACACCCACACTAACACCCAATCGCACACATCCAAATGCTTTTAAACTGTTTGCTTTTGTTCTTAAAGCTTATGCAACAAAAACCTTTTTAAATTGTATGTACATTTCCTTGAATTGGCTTTTTACACTGTTGTCTAATTGAATTATAATTTATATATATTTTTATTTTAGTATAGCCTGTTTTTAAATTGTACACATACCGAAAAATAAACTCTAAAAAGAAAATAATTAAAAACCATTTATTACCGGCGATTGAAAGAAAACAAACAAGAGAGAGAATGAGAGAACTAACTGTCTTCCACTGTTGCTGCAATATACTATTTAATATTGTTTACCATTTCGGTTCATTTAAATTTAGTTGTATATTAATGTTTTAAGTATGTGACTGCATTTTATTCATATGCAAATTCTGTTCTTTGTGAGTTGTTTATTATTAAATGTTGTCGCTGATTTACATATGTGTTTAAATATTTATAATTTAAGAACTTTGCCTAAAATGTCATGCATTGTTGCCAGTCTCACTTTCATGTGTTTTTTCCGAAGAAGCAGCAGTTACCAGAATTTCGACAAATTAAAAATAATATCATCGCAGATATACACTCAAAATACACAAAAATAATCTAGGTACGCAAAAAGTTTTAGTATAAATATACACGTTATAGTTATAACAATCATTTAAAATATGCAATAAATAAATTCATCAAAAACAACACGTGAATTAATATGAATGCCACTTTCATTAATGCTGGACGCTGCAAAAAAAAAATAAATTAGCCAGAATGATACAAAATCAACAAATTTGTAAAATTTAAAATCAACTCACTTAGTCGTTTATATTTTTTTAGATTTGTGTTTAATAATAATTTAATTATATTTTCTTTATGACGATAAGTTTTAAATACCTATTAGTTATGTGTAATAATTAGTGAACAAACAAAATTTTATATTTTATAAAAAGCGAATGGCCGTAAACTGTAGCGTGTTAACGTTAAAAAATAAAAACAAAAATAAAACCAAGTTTATAAGCATATTTGAGCCAACGTGTAAACTTAATTGTACAAGAAACACACTGAAGTTTAATTTTTATTTTCACAAACTCCTGAACTTCTCCCCCCAGCAAGCAATCTTGTGCCAATGACAAAGCTAAACTACAATACTTAAATATTGAACCCTCATGAAGCTAAGTAAAAATCTTTGTCAATTTGGTCAAGTGATGGCAAAATAAAAACTTTTTGACCTGTACCAAGTTCGAGAACGTATACAAAATAATTAACTAATACAGCAACGAACCTTTGTGGCGATTAGCATTTCGGACTAAGAAAATTAATGACAGGAACTACTAAACAACCTTTGGCAATTACAAGAAAGAGAACAAAAATGAAACAAACTCAGTCAGCAAACACACAACAAAAAAGGCGTTTCGGATACAAAATTCTAAAATTCAGGTATTACAAAGAAAACAAAAATACAGATAGTGTTGTATAATGTTAAAAACAATTTTTGAACAGAGTAAAAATGAAAGATGAACTATTTAGCTATTTATACAAATGAGGCAAGTGAGTAAACTTTGGGAGTATAAAAAATGTAAAATTTATAAGGTGCTTTTATAACCAAATATTTGGTAGAGAAGCCAAGGACCTCCTCTCCCACATTAATATATAAATATACATATATTTTTCTCGAAGGGCAACCACTGTATTTTAAAATACTTTTAAACGAAGGCGATTTAGAAAAAAAGCCCAAAATGGGTTGGGTTACATCACTTGTAATTCAGTTGTGAGCGATTCGCACATTTTGACGATAATGGAGGATGTGTTTTTTATAGTTTTTAATCGAGAAAGTCATTTCCAACCGTATCTGAACTCTCCTCAATACATAGAGCTAAAATATACATCTAAATACATTGGATTGATGACATCTCTAGTGGCAATCGGGGTTACACACTGTTGTTTGCGGTTTGTTTAGTTAATTGTTAAAAGGTATTCGGAAACCGAAAAATATTTTAAAAACGCGGCGATTGAGTTTTGTAGTCAATATTTGGACTTATAATTTGCAATTGACTTTAGAAAGCTTTGTAAAATATTAACAAAAGAAGGTATATATATACATATATATATATAACTTATTTGTGAAGTAAAGTAATAAGCCAGTTAATGTGAAACATATTTTGTAAGCCACGAAACATTTAAGACAAATAACGAATATTTAATTAATATACAAGATACAAATACGAACACAAACAGGATAGCTTAAAAAATACAAAATTTCTAAGCATTGAAACGTGCAAATCTCATCCGATCGTTAAGAACACGCCTGAGACTGGGGCTGTTAGAAGAAAGAATTTTATTGTTAGGATCCATCTTAGGAGGAGGGAGTGCGTGGCCCCGCACCTCGAAGACAAACGGTCATCACCAACAATCCACATACACTCAAAACACAAACATATACTATATGTATAAATAAATATATACGACGATTAATTTATTGAATAAAAGAGAAATAAACATTCATAATTTATGAAAAGTCTTTTATATTTATTGTGGGGTGTAAATAACTATCTATTATTTTCCCATTTTTAAATTCAAAAATCCTTATGCGGTTCAACAGTACTTTGGAGATGTACATATTAGCGCTAATCAGCGAATTTATTATTATTATTATAAATTGGGCAAGTAATAATATAAACACATAAAGTTACATAAAAATAAATAAGCTATGTATATAATTTATTAAGACTACCCATATTGTTCGATAGGCCACCGCTGATCATAACCACTTCACTTCGATTCCGCCACCTCCACAGGCACCTCCTGGAATATACTTCGCGCTGAGGATAACACACTTATATCTGCGCAGTTTATAAAGGTTTCCTGGGCTCCACAGCCCATGGCGCCCGTCCCATCCTCACAAACACCCCAATTATTTCCTGCCGTGTAAGTCCAGCGCAATACGCAGTGAATGCAGTTGAGATCGTTGGGAAGCTTTACAGTTACTGGGATATCGCCAGTGGTTGTGTTGATGTAGTATTTCTGGCTACCATCGGTGAAATTTAAAGGATATTGATTAAAGCAATCCTCCGACTCGCTGCCATTTTCGTCCAAATTGCATATATTGAACCGAAAGTAGCCCAGATGATTGACCGTGATCTTAACATTTACTTCCGCCTCAGCTACGCCGGCAAAGCTCTTTACAATCACTCCACTGCCATATTTTCCACCGAACTCATTGGGTCGCGGCTGCTCCAGGCTCCAATCATCTCCGCAAAGTCCACAATTTCCCTCATTTTCGGTTTGTTTCTAAAGGGTTAAAAACATTAAATGAGCTGCATAGAGTATTTTTTGAAGGATCTCCTACCCAGAATCCCCCGCAATATAATGCATTGTCATCGTAATTTGTTGGCGCCGAGGAATCGTATCGCCAACGGGAGGATCTTCCGGTTGGACTTAACATCATCCCATGGCCATCCAATTCAACCATCCAATTTAAAAAGCCTATACTTAGAAACAAGATAAATTGATAGGTATTCATTTTCGTATCACTTTCTTTGTGACCAACATCGAACTGTTCTTGGGCTTATATAGGTCTATTTTCCCAAACCTTATCAGTTGCCGGGCAGTTTATGTTTGTTTTTGATTTTACGCCTAATAACCGTGAATGCATCTTATCGGCTCATAATCTTATTTTGGTTTATGACTATTGGAAGGTAAAATTTGGGAGAATTCCTTATATCTGAAATTGGAATTGCTATAACACGTATGACACATCTAAGCAATACGCAAAATTTTGGTAACTTAATCATAAAAACTTGGAGGACTTGTTTATTGGCCTATTATTATTTAGCCCACCAATGCCATTTTGATAGAAGTTCAAAGGCATAAAAAACTTTTCACGTTTTCGCAAAACTTGTTAGCCAAGGTCAAAGATTTTTAAGTGCAATAGTACCAACAGCGGAAAGAGAATTGATTAAAAATCTGTTTATAAAATAAGACAGAACTATGTAGTCAGGTTCCTAGAACAAGGTCTCTAAAATCTACATGCTCAATATATGTATATGTAGGCGTTATATATATGGGCGTGGCAGAAAGTTTTTTGACAAATCGATAGAAAATTACAAGAATAATACAAAAATGAAAAAAATTTCAAAACATTTTTCAAAAGTGTGGGCGTGGCAGTTTTGGGCGGTTTGTAGACGTTAGAGTGGACGTGGCAAAAAGTTTTTTGGTAAATCGATAGAAAATTACAAGACTAATTTTTTTTTTTTTAAATTAATTAACATCTTTATTTAATATTATTCAGGAACAGGTCAATTAAAGCCTTTAACCTAAATGTTGTCTTAAGTAAATAATCTCTTAATTATAAAATATAATTTGTTTTCATCTTAATATATAGGAATAGGTCAAATTTCGAGTAGTGAGGTTTCAGGTAAATAATATATTCATACTATCATCTTAGAAGCAGCCCAAAATGTCTTCTTTTGAGCCTGCGAATTGGGATAGCCCCCTGTAATCTCCGGGCGAGACGATTACGGTGGGCAGTTAGTCGGTCGTTGTATCTGCTTGAGAAGAACGAGATTTGGTCTTCAACAAGGCTCAGGTTTAAATCATTGTGAAGCGTTTGGCCGCTAACGAACCAGTCACAGCCAGTGATTTGTCTTAATGTTTTGTTCTGGACGGTTTGGAATCGTTTACGGTGGGACGCAGCCGCCACTCCCCAAATTTGGATGCCGTATCTCCAAGTAGGTGCGATAATTTGCTGATAAATCTGACGCTTGCATCTTAAAGGTAGTTTGCTTTTCTTATTTAGCATCCAGAATAGTTGGTTACGCTTTAGGTTGCACATTTTGACGACTCTGGCAATATGATCTCGGAAGGTTAGGCGTTTGTCCAGTGTGAGGCCTAGGTATTTCGCCTTAGTTGCTTGCTCTATGTCCACATTATTAATGTGTACCGCAGGAGTTGTTTTACGGCGTAACGTAAAGCAAACGTTTACGCATTTGCTTTCGTTAATTTTGATGTTGTTCGCCATGGCCCATTTCTCGAATTCGTTGAGATAAGTTTGCAGCATTTGTGACGACTCGGTCTCACTGTTCGAGGAGCTGAGAAAGCAGACGTCGTCAGCGAAGCTGGCCAGCAGCATTTTGCTGTTGTCATAGGTCATTTCATAATAGCTTGGCTTGGGGATGTCTGCTGTATAGATGGAGTAAAGTATCGGTCCTAAGACGCTTCCTTGAGGTACGCCAGCTGCAATGGCAACATTTACAGAGGTTGCGTCTCTGGACTGGACGCAAAACTCTCTGTTTGTGAGAAACGATCTGATGAGCTCAAACAGGTTGGCTGGCAGCGCTGTTTTGACTTTGGCTAGTAGTCCCGGGATCCAAACTCTATCAAATGCCTGTTGAATATCGAGGAAGATTCCGTTGCAGTATTCTTTATGGTCATAGGCCTTCAGGATATGATTGACTACACGGTGCAGTTGCTCAATCGTACTGTGGCCAGCTCTGAATCCGAATTGGTGCATTGGGATAGTATCATTGTCTTCTAGATGTATTATAAGTCGGGAAGCTATCAGCCTTTCCATTACCTTCGATAAGGAGGGCAGGAGACTGATAGGCCGGTAGGAGCTTGGATCCTGTTCCGGCTTCCCTGGCTTTAGAATCATACTGATTCTAGCACTCTTCCATTTTTTGGGAAAGTATTGCACTCTAAGTATCGCATTGAATATCAATGTGATAAGTAATAGTGCTCTCTTGGGAAGGATTTTAAGTACTGCGTTGCTTATTAGGTCGTGACCTGGCGCCTTTCGTCTTTTGAGGGTACGTATCATGTTTGAGACTTCTTCCAGACGGATAGGTCTTATTGGAGGTGACATCTGGAATGGGCGCTGTAGTACTTCGTTTATACTGTTGATATCCCCCTCGGATGCGAAATTAAACGCAGTGAATCTGTCGCCAAGGTGTTCCGCAAATGTTTGTACTTGCTCTTCTAAGGAGCGACACCAGTTACCATTGCTGTTCTTCAGAGGCGTAACTTTCTGTGGCATTCTTTTTACTTTTTTGGTAAAGGACCACATATTAAAAGTGGAATCATTAGAATAATCCATATTGGTTAGCATATGTTCGAATTGCGCATTTTTCAATTCAGCCATGGCAACGTGAAGCTCTCTGGCGCATCTATGCCATTGAGCTTTATCCTCAGGACTGTGCGTTCGAATATAACGTCTTCTCAGTGCTCTCTTACGGACTAGCATCTCTGCAATGGTTGGATCAAATCTATTCGAGTGGCGTATGAGGGCTCTGCTATGATTATTTACAGTGTGCATGTTTGCACTCCTCGCCGCATTTGTCACATTGGTAGTGAAGAGGTCTACCGCGTCGTCAATTTCAGCAGCAGAGTTGATCTTAATGTTAAGGCGTATCGATCTACATAGTTCTTCCTTGAAAACAGCTACATTTGTGTGTTTGCTAAGAAGTTGCCTACGTTGAGTGCATTGTGTGGCTTCTGTTTTTAATGTAGTGATGAGAGACAGGTGGTCCGATTCAAGGTCCCAGCTGTCTCTGATGTTTAGCTTGTCGTGTGGAATGTTGCGATAGATTGCAAAGTCTAAACAGGATGGTCTTCGATTTAATGCGCTTTGATAGTATGTTGGTGCTCCAGTCGCCAGGATGTTGGCGTTAATTGAGTTGACGCTAGCGGCAAGTAAGTTACCTCGGTGACAGGTGATCGCAGAACCCCACCATGGATGTTTTGCGTTCCAGTCTCCGCTGATGAATGATCTTGGAAAGTTGAAGTTAGCGAATATGTCATCAAATTCTGATTGAGTCCAGCTGAAGTTTGGAGGGCAGTAGATTGATCCGATGAATATTTGTTCTATACATGTTTGGATTTTGGCACCCACGATTTGGACTGATTGTAATGTCATTAGAAAACAAGAGAGAACGCTATAGTCGAGTTCCCCGACTATCTGATACCCGTTACTCAGCTAGTGGAAGGGAAAAGGAGAGTCTTAAACACAGTTTTTGGCGGTTTGTAGGCGTTATAGTGGTCGTGGCAGAACGTTTCTTGGCAAATCGATAGAAATTCACAAGACCAATATAAAAATGAAAAAATATCAAAACATTTTTCAAAAGTGTGGGCGTATCAGCTTTGGGCGGTTTAAGGGCGTTAGAGTGGGCGTGGCAGAACGTTTCTTGGCAAATCGATAGAAATTCACAAGACCAATATAAAAATGAAAAAAAATCAAAACATTTTTCAAAAGTGTGGGCGTATCAGCTTTGGGCGGTTTGAGGGCGTTAGAGTGGGCGTGGCAAAAAGTTTTTTGGTAAATCGATAGAAAATTACAAGACTAATACAAAAATGAAAAAATTTCAAAACATTTTTCAAAAGTGTGGGCGTGGCAGTTTTGGGCGGTTTGTGGGCGTTAGAATGGGCGTGGCAACATGAATCGACAAACTTGCGCTGCTTCTATGTCTCTGGAGTTTGTATGCTTAATCTTAACTTTCTAGCTTTTGTAGTTCCTGAGATCTCGACATTCATACGGACGGACAGAAGGACAGACGGACGGACGGACAGACGGACATGGCCAGATCGACTCGGCTATTGATCCTGATCAAGAATATATATGCTTGATATGGTCGGAAACGCTTCCTTCTGCCTGTTACATACTTTTCAACGAATCTCGTATACCCTGTTACTCTACGAGTAACGGGTATAATTATGCTACAGTTAAAACGACGAGATCTCTGCAACTATATCAACTATGTCTGTGGAAATACGGACTTCATATGTTGCACCATGCTGGTAAATTGTCTCCTTTGCAACCGAACAACTAAAATCTTTACAACGCCGACGTTGGCGATGTAGCAGTATTATTGCTATTTTTTAATAATCTGTATTATTTTCATTGCTGACTTTTTAGGTCAAGACCCTGCAGCAATGCTGTATAGCTAAGGGCTGAAGAACAGTCTAGCCTTGTTATTTTGGAAAGTACTCTGCGAAAGCTAAATTGTGATTTATAAAATCTTTTTTGGCATAGTTTTGGGCTTACTTTATTAATAAAACGAATAAATTTTTTAAAGTGAGTTCATATATAATAAAAGGGAAATGAAACCAGAATTGTATAATAAGAAACAGCTTCACGGACCGAAAAGACTAATATTTATAATGTTCACTCATTTATTTATATAACTTTGGCTGACTATTTGGCTTATAGCATTCTCAGAAATAAATGGCAGTTCGTAATATTTCAGCCTGGATTTTCAGGCGACCTCGACGGGAGCCACTGGCTCTGCACCACTGACCAATTCCTTGACCAAATTGCGACCCCAGTTGATGCTTACATCGGCGCAGTTCTTAAAGGTTTCCTGGGGGCCACAACCCAAGGCTCCGTTTCCGGAACTATCGCAGATGCCCCAGTTGTTGGCTGGAATATACAAGAGGTTTAATTAATTTTCACTTAAGCTCCACTTTTGTTCTGGCCACCACTCACCACCCACATAGGTCCAGCGGAGGACGCAGTGAGAGCAGGTAAGACCCTCTGGCAGCATCGCTGTCACGTCGAATTCGCCGCTCTGGACGCCGATGTGCAATTTATCGCTTCCATCGGGGAATCGCAGGCGGTTTTGCTCGAAGCACTCCTCCGACTCGCCACCGAAGGCGTCCAGGTTGCACAGGTGGAACTCGAAATGGCCCAAGTGGTTGGTGGTGATCTTCACGCCCACGGTGATGGAATTGCCTGCCACGTAGCTTCTGGTCACCACGCCAGCTCCTCCGATGCTACCTCCGATCTCGTTGGCACGGGGCTGGGCATCTAGGAAGTTGTCGCCGCACAGTCCACAGCGACCTCCATTGTTGGACTGCGTCTACGGGTTTACGAAAACAAATTTGATGTTAAAGGTTTTGGCGGTCCTCGCTTATATAGAATACAACATCTTTCCGTATCGAAATCATAATAATAATAATAATAATAATAAAAAAGTAAAAGCAAATACAGTAGTTAGGAACAACAAAAAGGGTTCTATAACACACCAAATAGTTTGGTAATAAAAATTATACGAAAAAGGATTTAAAATGAGTTACTCAATTAGTTACTTGGCAAACAGTTTTGCCATTCGCAGCACCCTATTGAAGAACAACATCATAGGTCCAAAGAGCTACGTCAATCTTCAAGTATCGTAGATATTTTCGGTTTCTCATCCAACTGGGGAGTCACTTACATACAATCCGCCGCAGAAGAGCTCGTTGTCGTTCCAGTTCTGGGGGGCGGATCCATCGTAGCGCCAACGGGAGGATCGACTGGGTGGGGACAGCATCATGCCGTGGCCGTCGATCTGCTGCAGCCCGATGGCCAGCAGCAAGGTAATGCTGAGCAGGTACTTCATGGTGTATATTTGGCTTTCACTTTCACAATGCCGCCCGTATGGACGCATTGCGTTTTATATGTGCTCCTGTCCAACTTATCAATCCCCCAGGGATCGAGAGTTTTACAGTAGCTCTCATGGCGATAAGAACGTGTGATAACACTCAGTATAAATAATAACAGTTCTGCAACTTCCTCCAACCCGTCCAAATCCGCAGAATCAACACTTCAGATAGACCCGATAGGATAACCATCTCCGAGTGCCATAATGAAGTATTTATAAAAATGTCGATTGACCATAAGGTATGTAGATTGAAGGTGGTCCGAATAGATACTGTTGAAATCCTAATCACAATCGTGCAATCTGAAGTTCGTTTATTGAATTAAGCGATCTCAGAATTGGTCATTGATTGTTTGTTTTGGATTAACGGCTTATCGGTCGGCAGTTTAAAATGTATTCCTTAATTTTTGATGAAAGCAAGTACATCTTGTTTTGCATTATTCTTATCATCTTTGCTAAGATATAGATCTATATCGCGGTTTGAAGACAGTTTTTTGGTAGAATGTGGGCGTTCGAGTGGGTGTGGCGGTCTTTATTGACGGAAGGATGGTAAATGGTTAATCCGCATATAAACTATGTAAGTATATCCCATATTGTAAAACGAATTCAGTGTTTTTTCTTCAACGTTCTGTATTTTTATACCCGTTACTCGTAGAGTAAAAGGGTATACTAGATTCTTTGAAAAGTATGAAACAGGTAGAAGAAAGCGTTTCAAACCACATTAAGGATATATAAGAGATATCAATAGTCGAGTCGATTTGGTCCTGTCCGTCTGTCGTGTGTATGAACGTCAAGATCTCAAGAACTATAAAAGCTAGAAGGACTAAACCTAGAGACGCAGCTTGTTGACCCATTTTGCAACGCCCACAAACTGCACAACTCTGCCACGCCCACACTTTTAAATAATGTTTTTATATTTTTTGATTTATAGTCTTGTAAACTTCTCTCCATTTGCCAAAAATCTCTTTGCCACGTCCAAAAAACATCCAAAAACGGTTGAAATTTCAGCTTCTCCTTCCACTGGGCGAGTAACGGGTATCTGATAGTCGGGGAACTCGACAACACCGTTCTCTCTTGTTCCTTTTACTTTTTACATTCTCGAGTTTTTAATACATTTTTTTTGCAATATTTAGCTCAATTATCTGGATATTTAAAATGAATTGACAAACTGCAAGAAATATAATAAATTAAAAAGTAAAACAAGTGCGACGTTACAACCCAAGCATGCCAAACTTATAAAAAAAATGTATAATTATATATTTGTTTAAAAATTACCGGAGTGCAAACCACTAACACTCGTTGGGTTATATTTTTTCATATGGCTTATATTATCCAGTTTACAGATTATAAAGCAAACTCTTGCACAATTAAAACAAGCCTTAAATCTTGAGATTGAATAATCTAGTATACCCTTTTGTTTTACGAGTGATTTTATATTATACATTTTTATATATTTGTACATGTATATATTTTTTTTACCAAACTAAAAATGTAATTCATGATTGCAATGTTTATATAACTATTGTATTGCTAGTCCAGGAATCTAAAATTGGGATAGGTAATTATTAAAATAAAGTTTAGTCAGTTCCAAAATTGGTTCTCCCTAACGAAAGCTCGTTCACTGCTAAGAGCGAGCACTGTAATGTCAATGTTAAATTTATGGTTAGCAGTTACTTTTCAGCAGCCCTGGCTGAGCCTCGGCCAGGGCTGCAAACATCTAAACAGCTGTAATCCTCCCCAAAAAACGAACGGAACAAAAGGAACAGAAAAAACACGAAAAGCTTGTTTCGCTCTTACACACTTCCAGCGTCTTGGCCGCGTCATGAAAATCATAAATGGCATGCGGGGGGTGGTGACGTCGGCAGTGGTGGATGAGCTCATACGAAAGCGAAAAGAAACAAGTTTAGCTTTTTGGAATACGGGCGACCACGATTGCAGCTTCAGTTTCAGTTGAACGCGAAACGCCAGCGACGCCGGACCGCGAGGGAGCGATAGAGAGAGAGCGAAAGAGAGCCGCGAAAAGAAGAACGAAAATCGAAAAAGTGTATGACAAAACGTGTGTGCGAGTGTGTGTGTGTGCATGCTAGAATTGTACTAGCCTTGGTATCAGTATAAGTACAATTCTAAGTAGAATCGCCTTTCTTTTGTCACTAATTGGAAACAAAAAATTCAGAAAGCAAGCAGATTCGAAGAGCGTGTTACGTGGCCGTCTTTCCGATTGGACAACTGAACAACTGCTTAAAACAGTTCTAATCGGAGACTTGACTTCTGAAACATTGAATTGCAATTATAATTTAATATTTTCAGGCCAAATCAACAGTAAGAATTCCAAATTATAGTGCAAAACAAATTGAAAACCTAAGAGTGGGTTAAAACTTCCGAGCGGCTAAAACAAAATCAATAATTGGCCCTGCGTCCGGCCCTGTTCGTGTGTGTGCTTTTGTGTGCCAGTGTGAGTGTGGGTAAGTGTGTGCGTGCGTGCGTTTTTGTGAGTACGACAATTGGAGCAATGCCTGCTGATTGATAGTAAACCAAAAGAAAGGGGCTTACAAACGTGCATATAAAGGAATCAATTAAGCGAAGAATAAGAAACCCTATTTAAGTGCAATAACTGAGTGATCATGCAGCAACCCGCCACGCCCAGCACGCCCGTTAACAACGCGCCTTCGGCCGCCCCCGTTGCAGGCGCTGGCCCGGCTGCCTCTGCTGCCGCGGGGGCCAGCAGCACCCCCATACGCATAAACAGTGCCAAGCAGCACGGTGCGGCAGGGGGAGGGGATACCCTGGTACACCCCGCCACCCCGCACTCGCACTCAATGCCCGGAACGCCGCAACAACAACCACAGTCGAGCAGTGTGCCCACCGGCGGTCACCTGCTGCAGCTGCAGGCGCCCCTGCCCTCCGCGGGGGCTGTGACCCCCTCTGGCCTGGGCATGGGCGCATCGAACCAATCGCTGGGCGTGAGTGTGGGCGCCGCCAGCAGCGTCAGCGGAATCAGCATCACTCCGCCAAATAGCGCCGGACTGCGTCAGTCGACAGGTGAGTGGCACCCCCTTTTACGCGCCCCTCTCTCACTCTTTCGTTCACTCTCTGTCGTTGTCGTGTTCTTCTCCCTCTCCCTCTCTCTCTCTCTCTCAATGTCATTCGTATGATCAATCGCAATCTAATGCAAACGAAGCGATTTTCACAAAAAAGAACACACTCACACAACTGCGGTCAAAAAAATAGCACAAAAGAAATAACGTATAAAGAGTTTATTTTGCTGACTAATCAGACGCAATTCCCCCCTAGTCGTTGATAATGTTAATCTGAAGTGTTACATTTTTTGCAAAATTATTCGATTTGCTAGTTAGATTGTAAGACATTAAACATTACTCCGCTTCCTTAGCGGAAGAATACAAGTATATTTTGCAATAAGCTTTCTTGCAGTGTCAGTTATGTTCTAGAATTTTACAATCTTAAATTTTAAGTTTTTCGAAATTATAACCTGATTATCACTAAAAACTATTTAATAAAAATTGTATGTTCCTTAAATTTTCTCTTAGCGAACACTTAATAAAGAATCAGATGTAAGCGAGGTATTTTGAAAATTTCTCTCCAAATTTATTTTACATAATAATTAACGAATTCTTTAGTTTGGATAAAATAAAAAGGAAAATAATATAGTGAACTAAAGCCGCGGTGAATTAAGGCAGTCGAGTACAGAGTGTAAGACTTTCTTGTCTTATCTAAACTTTTATGAACTCATCCATCAATTACTGATGATAAAAATCGTCAATAAAGTCATTAACCCAAATAGAGATAGAAAACCGATTACTAATAAAAAAAAACTTAATAATCTAAAAAATAATGCCCTATACCTAAGAGCTGTTGTTTTGACCGCACTTGTACATACATATCATAGTTACCGATTCAAGCTTTGAATTTTTGTTCCATATGCTGTGTGTTTTGCTTGTTTTGATTTCGCCGCTGCTCACATTTCAAAATTCCAGTTCATTCATCAACCGCTTGCTGGCTAATCCGTAATCCGTAATCTGTACCCGTACCTCTATACCCCCCATCCACCCGTAATTCCAAGCCATAGATCCCGCGGGCCACGTTATCGCCCAACACTCGGCTATTGTTCGTCATTTAACGCGCTTCCGCTCTGCGGGCCCATTCAGTCATCCATGTGAGATTTGGTCACTGCCTGGTGTTAATTGACTTGCATCCCAGTTGTTGTCTGAGTGGCTCTTTTGTTAAACTCGTTGGGTTGCTAGGCTACTGGTTCCCCGGGTATTTCGGGGTGTGCTTATTGTGATTGTCGCCTGCCATTTGCACCTGTGCAGAAGCTACGGATTCTCGTGCTTACAGCTGATTTTCTAATGGATATAGATCGGTGCAGTCTGTGCTCATCTGCCAGTCGACATTAATTGACGCGTAATATTAATTATTCGCGTAATTGAGTTAAGCATTCCTCTTGAATTGAAAGCGCAAGTAACAGTCATTCCCCAAAAGCGCAGTAATCGAATAAGAAAGCATTTCATTGGCTTAGTTGCTCAGGCGTTTTCAAAATAATCATGTTATTCCTATTTATACCCGTTACTCGTAGAGTAAAAGGGTATACTAGATTCGTTGAAAAGTATGTAACAGGCAGAAGGAAGCGTTTCCGACCATATAAAGTATATATATTCTTGATCAGGATCAATAGCCGAGTCGATTTAACCATGTCCGTCCGTCTGTCCGTCCGTCTATCTGTCCGTATGAACGTTGAGATCTCAGGAACTACAAAAGCTAAAAAGTTTAGATTAAGCATACAGACTCCAGGGACATATGTAGATGCAGCGCAAGTTTGTCGAATCATGCTGCCACGGCCACAAACCGCCCAAAATTGCCACGACCACACTTTTGAAAAATTTTTTAATATTTTTTCATTTTTGTATTGGTGTTGTAAATTTTTAACGACTTGTCAAACAACTTTTTGCCACGCCCACTCTAACGCCCACACTTTTGAAAAATGTTTTAATATTTTTTCGTTTTTGTATTGGTGTTGTAAATTTCTATCGATTTGCCACGCCCACTCTAACGCCCAAAAACCGCCCCAAAGCTGTCACGCCCACGCTTTGAAAAATGTTATGATATTTTTTCATTTTTGTATTAGTCTTCTAAATTTCTATCGATTTGCCAAAAAACTTTTTGCCACGCCCACTCTAACGCTCACAAACCGCCAAAAACTGTCAGTGTTGAAGACCTCCTTCGCACTTTCACTAGCTGAGTAACGGGTATCAGATAGTCGAGGAACTCGACTATAGCGTTCTCTCTTGTTTTCTAATGACATTACAATCAGTCAATTTACCAAAAAAATTGTATATTCCGCTTTCGTTCAAATTTTTAGATCAACACTTGTCCGATAAAAAGCCTTCAAGTGCAAATTACTTCACTTTTTTAAAGTCTTTATAGGTCGAGGTCCTTTTCGCTTGCCTTCGAAGCAGTTTTATTATTTTCCCATACATCACATTGGCATCACATTCTGTTGACGATTTTGTATTTATCCGAAATTTTAGGATCTAATTAAAACATGGTTTATTGCCGTTTCTCTTTTTTTGTTTTTGGCATTTGTATATATGCATGCACATACATAATTCAACAAAAGACCATATGTGACGTTCATCTGCCAGTCTATATACAGTTTTTTATGTTAGGTTGATTGAGATGAGGTCATTTTCCAGCTGCTAAGATCAAGACTACTATTAGTTACAAGGATTGCGATATATTATGGCATCATGCTCATCATACTTTTAATTGTTAATTAAGCTAATCGAGAAGTGGAACAGAAACTTAACAGTCGCTCAATTGCCTGCCAAGGGAGAGTTTAATTTATCATGTACTCTATTTAAAACGGGTGGAACTCCTAAACCGAACAATAATTAGAAGCAGCTAGCACTTGTTCAAGTTTTTGATTTCATATTTCATGTGCTTTATTGATTAGCATTCGCATTTTGCTTTCTATCGACCGTTTACGGGAGAAAACTGATAGTTGTGGCTCCTGGCTTGTGGCCAAGGGGGTTACCTGGTAACCAATGCCGCTCTACGGTATTTTGCACACGCACCATTTGTTTGGATGTCACTGTCGTTTTGTTGCTGTATTATATGGTTTGCTTTATGGCGTGCAACTGTCATTAATTTTTTATATGCATGCTGTATTTCTTTATTGCCCAAATATATATCCATAACTAAACACTACCTTCATACAAATATGACTGGGTTTTAATAAGGGTGGACCTTAACAGGTTAGAGGTGTGTACACTCAAGGTTAATTTCTTGAAGTTTACTATTTGCGAAACTATCATGTATTATTATTACAAAATATATCCTCACATATTTAAAGGATTTTTTACTTTATGACTCGCAAAATTGTTATTGTACAAATTTAAGCGATAAGAAAACTTTGTCACCCGTTAAAAATAGTTTTTATTGAGCACCATAGATTAAAAGTTCCGCAAGGTTCACTATACTGCACCCTATACCGTATATATTCGCAATTAGCACTCACACTCACACTCTTATTCACTTTTCATCCGAATTCGGCTTTATAATTACCATTGTTGCCGCCTCCCTTTTTGCTGTCTATTTTTGCGGCCCCGGGCGGGTGGAACAGTCGGTGCGAACAAACAGTACCCGCATTGAAAATCTATGCGGAAAACTGCATGTCATAAATGTTCGGAATAGCATACACCTGTCAAACGTGTAAACATACGCGCCACCAACCGCCCCCTTCAACTGCCCCACTTGCGGTATCTGCGCCCCAAAGGTGCAAAAATGGGAAATTGCGTACAAAATAAATAGAAGAAAATCGATGCATGACTGCATTTTGTGGGTTGTCTTTACTTATGGGCCAGTCAGGGCTTGAGCGAATTGAATACATTGTTAATGTGAACCAAGCAACATGCCAGCTCACAAGATTGTTTAGAGTTCATGTTGCTATGTTAAAACAAGAGAGAACGCTATAGTCGAGTTCCCCGACTATCTGATACCCGTTACTCAGCTAGTGGAAGGGAAAAGGAGAGTCTTAAACACAGTTTTTGGCGGTTTGTAGGCGTTATAGTGGTCGTGGCAGAACGTTTCTTGGCAAATCGATAGAAATTCACAAGACCAATATAAAAATGAAAAAATATCAAAACATTTTTCAAAAGTGTGGGCGTATCAGCTTTGGGCGGTTTAAGGGCGTTAGAGTGGGCGTGGCAGAACGTTTCTTGGCAAATCGATAGAAATTCACAAGACCAATATAAAAATGAAAAAAAATCAAAACATTTTTCAAAAGTGTGGGCGTATCAGCTTTGGGCGGTTTGAGGGCGTTAGAGTGGGCGTGGCAAAAAGCTTTTTGGCCAATCGATAGAAATTTACAAGACTAATATAAAAATGACAAAATATCAAAACAAATATCAAAAGTGTGGGCGTAGCAGCTTTGGGCGGTTTGAGGGCGTTAGAGTGGGCGTGGCAAAAAATTTTTTGGTAAATCGATAGAAAATTACAAGACTAATACAAAAATGAAAAAATTTCAAAACATTTTTCAAAAGTGTGGGCGTGGCAGTTTTGGGCGGTTTGTGGGCGTTAGAATGGGCGTGGCAACATGAATCGACAAACTTGCCCTGCTTCTATGTCCCTGGAGTTTGTATGCTTAATCTCAACTTTCTAGCTTTAGTAGTTCCTGAGATCTCGACGTTCATACGGCCGGACAGACGGACGGACAGACGGACATGGCCAGATCGACCGGCTATTGATCCTGATCAAGATTATATATACTTTATATGGTCGGAAACGCTTTCTTCTGCCTGTTACATACTTTTCAACGAATCTAGTATACCCTTTTACTCTACGAGTAACGGGTATAAAAATCTGATAAATGAATAATATTATATAAAGATTTAATGTCAGTAAAAGCCTAAAACTATGCAACGATCTTTCTAAGAAAGTAGGACAGCTTTAATCTTAAATGCTAATTAACTTATTGTATTGAATAACTGGTTTACTTTTAAAGTTTGTGGGTCCTAAAAGTTCAAAACGAGATAAAAGTGTTCTTAAGAGAATGCATTCTTCGGCTACATTTTCATAGTTTTAAAAGTGGGCCTTCGTGAAGGACGAAAAGGATAAAAGCAGGGTCAGTTGGTGTATTCCACCCCCCTTTTTTGACTCAACCCCCAGAGCCGCGTTCTATTTTTGTTGTTGCTGAAAATTGCTGCCCTCTCCAAAAGGTCAAAAGCGAGATACGGATTGCAGAACAGAGATGCAGCTTACACAGAAAATAATTACTAGCGAAATGAATGCAATGTTATGGTACTAGTACTGCATGTACGGATTCGTCGCTTTAATAAAACTAAATATATAAAAAAAAAAAGCGAAATGAAACACTAATATATTTTTCTATACGAAAGGAGAAATTGAAAAGCATATTATTTTAAGTGCTAATTGTAAATTGGCTGTTAAATGTGGTTATAAATCGTACAAAATGTGAACTATAAGTTTGTAATATTTCGGTCGGAAATTGCTATTTACATGTGCATTTGCATATTAAAAGGGTCACGTGAGTGTGAAGGTGTGTCTGTGGTGCAATGAATACTTTACGGCATGCTTTTGAGCAAATTATCGTCCGATAAATAAAACATTAGATGGACGCAATGAGTAGATGGCTGTTAAGTGTTTTTTCTTGTGCAGGCCCCCATTGATCCCTCGCTCTTCTTAAGTGAAGTTTCTAGTTAAAGTCTCTATACGTATTGACCATAAAGTATAGTGACCGACCGACCAAACACACACGCTCACACTAAAAGCCAACTAAATTGTAATTGGATTACGTAAAAAAAAGCAACGAAATATATTTTGTGGCGGGGTCAACGAGAATGGGGGTCATTTAGAGCGGCGCCATTTTAGAGGCAAAAATTACGTCATTTCGGGCGAAACCCAGTGGGCAACTCAAAACTGCACTCTTTGTATGGTGCAGTGTCTTGCACCAGCTAGAATCCTTCGGACCAGAAATAACGGAACAGCCACGCTGAAAAAAATTTATTTAGTTGCAGCAGAAAAAGTTTCGCTGTGACTCAAACATTATCAATCAATTTAGTGTAGCCCTATGGTTTGTATTGCTCAGGCTTAGTGAATTATATTTTTTTGTTTTGTAAATTGATTCATAAAATAATCGTAATTGTTGTGGATTATTACTATTTTCCTAATTAAACAGTTCTCGTTAGGTAGATATACATGCTATTTACCTTAATTCTCAGCGTGCGGGGTTAATATGTGGTAAACGACTTTGGCGTTGAACCCTGAACTATTAGAAACAACGAAGGCGTGTTCTAATTGCGTAAATTGATTGCCTGCAAGGCGTTGGCGCTTTATTTTAAATCAATCAGGGCACTGTATTTTCTCGGCCATCCTATCCCAACCCACGCCATTCACATCTGCATCGCCATCGCAATCTTAATTACCGCCAGCCAGGCAGGCGCCTCCTTGGCGCTTCAGCTCCAGCTGCGTGCTGAGCTCCCATGTCCGATAGCAGACAATTGATGAGCGGCCATAATTAAGGCCGTAATGGTAATGGATGGGCTGGGGGGCCATGTCTTGAGTTTTCCTTACGCCTGATTGGATCAAGGGGGCTCAGGCTTAGTCCTGTCAAGGATTGAGCGTGTTAGACTGTGTTGAACTGAACTAGAGCCAAAATCGAGGTCAAAATGGAAGGTCTATTAAGTGTTTTGATAACTTTGATTTAAAGCAAGCTTATCCCTTATCTGGCTTTTTGATCTCCTAAATACCCAGAATTACCAACGTATTATTCAGAATTAAGCATTCACTTTAGGCATAATAATACCTGATTTTCGTTGAGAAACTATGTATGTATGTATTTGTATTTTTGTCACACTCTGATTCTTCAATGGATTTGTGTTTTAAGTTTGTTGTCCTGATGTCATTCTGTGTGTTTCGTGTCCCAAAGTTTTCCGTCTTCAGTTGTACAATTAGTCGTTGTCTATGTTGTCGTGCGTAAACGTAAAACTGTCTGTACCAGTGACCTAAGATCTTTAAGCGCCTAACCTATAATATATATCTATATCAATATACATATTGCTCGCTTTCTTTCTCTCCCCGTATGTATGTGTGTGCTGCAAACTGCTCCTCAGTATTCGATTTCAAATTCAAACGGCGACCTTCGCTAAAAGTGCTCATGACCAAACTTCCGTCCACGGACAGTTTGAGTAACAGTCCGGCGCCATCATCGCCAGGTGAAGTTCCAAACAAAATTAAATTTCCAGCACAGTTCAAAAAGTAGACCGATACTTATCATTTTAATCCGTCATCATCAATTTTTAGTTTCTTTTATAATTTAGATTTCTTTTTCACTTGCATCCATCGCTTTAATTTGAAAATCATCAACTGATTACCGTTTAACTGGGCGCGAGGTTTTTGATCTTTGCCATCAAGACTGGGGCCCATCTCTTTGATTTTGGTTTCATATTTAGCTCTGCCTTTTCAAACTTCTATTCGCATGTTAGTAATTATATTCACGAACTGCCTCGCACACAAAAATGGAAATTATTGATCATCGCATCTGATCAACTATTGGGTTATTCAACATCCGCCGCATTCTATCATCAGGAATAAAAAGTATTTTAACTTTGCCGATCGGCACGATTCTAAGACCCATTGAGTGTTGCAATTTAAGTTCTTTCTATGTTTTAGTTCCACCATCAGCACGTCCGTAGTACTCATGGCTATCACCTGATCCTGCATACCAGTAGAACCTGGCTAAAGGCGACATCTATGCATTTTCTTATGGCAGACTCGCCACGAGTACCCCACCCAAGAAAACACCTTGCCAACGCAGCCATGTGTTCCGATTTTGGTGTGACGCATGTCGGCTTTTATTTTTGTTTAGAGCTTTTGTTGCTCTTTTTGTGCTATTGTTTTTGGCGCATTATTATCAAACATTTTGCGATTGCACGGCGCGAGAGTATGATTAATAATGCTTAGAGTGCCCCGCCACTCAACTTCAGCTTGATGTGGATAAATGCTTTCATGGCAATCATATCTTATCACCCCAAAGTTATAACATTCATAACAGTTTTACAACCTGAAAGTTTTGCTCTGAGATAGGAACTAAATGGGTAATAAACATGGAAAAACCCTAATCGGTTTACTAATAATTAAATGGCCAAGGATTGCTCCAAAAGGTTTTTAGAAAATCGATAGTGTCATCCATGTGGTGCCTGATCTTTTGGACCCGAGATATGACGAATCGTTTTCCTCCCGGCAAACTTTTTCACCTTATCTATAGTATGGAGCTCCTCATGGCTGATAAGATCCACAGACATATTTTGATTTCAGTGATGAGTAATAGTCAATACCTATGTAGATATCAACTCTGCACACCTGGCCGTATTGGTGATCCTTTTCTTTTCATGGCCCCCAGATATTCAACAGGTTTTAAGGGTTTTCTAACTGTGGTCGGCCTAAAAGAACATACTCTTCTTATCAAGGCTTATCTGAGTGACATAAGTATGATATATTTTGCAGGTGTTTCTTTGGGCTTTGCCATTTTTCAATAGAACCTTGTCAAGCAGTAAGAAACAGAAAATAAATACTAAGTCTTAGGAATTATTATCTTTACTAGTCCCGTAAATGTTTTATAACTTTCTGCAATTTTGTATGCGCGATGGCTAAATTTTGGCCAAGGTTTGCGTTTTTGTATATGTATTGTGTATATGATGTTACACGGATTCAAATATCATTTATAAGATTTGATAATACAGTTTAGTTTGCATATCTCGATTTAAATGCGTCACAAGGAACGGGCATTATTTGATTACTACTCGTTGGTTTCTATTATATTACAAAATCTAAATCAAATCACAAATCAAAATAAAATAATATGGAAGCTTCGCATTGGGATAGGTTAAGATGATCTAATCGCGAGAAAGCACAAATAATCCGCCTTATAGGGGGTCTAGCACTTTCAAGCATCTTGATGGTGAGATCATATAGCAGTTAGACTTGCTAATAGCCCCATATACATGTGTCGTCGGCTTCGGCAGCGTTTGCCGCTCTCTCGTGTGGATATATATGATTTGGAGAGAGCGCAGTCGGCGTTGATATCGTTATCTGGGCAGAAAAAGCACACAGTGTACATATATATATATATATATTTACGCATGAGTGTGGTAGCGGCGACAGCGATGATCCTCTCATTTGAGGTATTTTGGCTTCGCAAACATCCTCTATATCTTTCTGTTTTGTCAAAAATATATGACGAAAGCCAGATAATTGCTGAGTGGGGTCGTAGTGGGCTGGTGGGCCTCTACCTCTGCCGCTGCGCTGCGCTGCCCTGGCACTTTTGTCATTTGCCGCTGGTGCTTTCGTTGTATTAGTGCTTTGTGTGCGCGTTTCGAGCGGCAGACTCAATATATCTCAATCAGTCGACGAGCGGCCAGCGGACGAGCGGCAGGCAGAAAGTTTAACAAAAAAAAATAGACAAAATATAAATAAAAAGTAAAATAAAGCAAGCAGAGGTCGGCGTCTCTGAATCGGTTCTCGCATCACGCATAAGCCATGTAGTGCCAACCTGTGAAACGTGAACGTGAATGAGTGAAACACAACAAAATATGCAAAAATAAATAGAAACACTATTTGGAAATACTGTTTGGAGCGGTGTCGCCTGGTCATGAATCTCCTACAAAGCAAGTGACAATATTTAAGCCAACTGTTAGAACGAAGGGAATTATAATTAATTCTTTCTCATGTGTGGTTTTGCATAATAAGAGACTGGCTCTTTTCGGAGGCCTTTATTTATAGCTGAGCAATAAAAATAATTAATAAGAATGCAAAAGACGCGAGGGCAGCGGTCTTTTGGCGATGATTAAAGTGCAAGTGCGAGATACTTGACAGTGCCAGAGAGTTCTCGAGACCCCAAGACCTCAAACACTGAGAGCATCTTTTCCCCGTTGAGGTTGTACCGAGTGTGTGCGCGGCTCTGTATCTTGCTAAATAAAATAAAACATATTTGTAAAATAAATAAACCGCTGTCCCATGGGTATCGCACCTTGAGACGTTGTGCGCGGTTTTTCTCTCTGGTTTTAGTTCATTATGCTTCGTACTTTTCGCGCTTTTCTTCATTGTTGTGCCTCGTTTTGTTTGGTCTCGTTTTTGGCTTGGTAGATAGGCGATGAGAAAGTTTCCAAAAAAATAGAAACCTACTACTTCATTGCTAGATCGATTAGATACTTCTCGGAATTCAGAATTCAAATCATCATGTTTGCTACGAGCGTCGTACACACACAACTCCAATGATACTTGGATCCTAACCAGAAAACAAAACTATGATCTTTCGTATTACAGGAATCGCCAATTGGGCCTCTGACAATCGGGATGGCAATCTGGCAGATAAGGCAAGTAAAATACAACATCATAGTATGTAATATCCGCACGAATCTATATAACTTTAATTTGGAGTCGTTATATCGTATCGTCTGTGCACGAAATCTGGGTTATATATGGGGAGGGAACATAGATAAGAGTTGCTACGCTTCGTTGTTGTCTAATTTAGTTATAATCGATTGGCTGGCGGTCTGATAAATAGCAAGAAATATATATATGCCCGGGTTCCGAAACATGCCACGTGTTACATTCTGGCATAAAGGTGACAAATTTTTTACGTTTATCCGGTAGCTAAGCAAATTATAAATGCTAATTAGATTAACAATGCGTTTCGGATTGCACCTTAGAAAATTTAAAGCTTAATGGGCAATTGTAGCCGAACTTTTGACGTAAGCGCATGCTAAATTTGACCGAAAAGCGAACGTTATTATTACGAAAGAAGGCAATGCATTTGAAGTATTTAAATATATTTCACTGCTGCAGAACGACAAAGGTTTCTAGCTAGCATTGTTATTAATATTTGAGTTTAATGTAAGACACTTCTCTATTCACCAGTCGGCTGTTGATGCCGCCAAACTCAACAGGAAAGAATCCTACAAGGCGCAGAGGAAGAACTACCGGCGGGAGAAGAAGCGAGTGGCCAGTGAGCTGATGAACTCCCTGCAAGATCCTGCGGTTATAGTGCTGGCAGACTGGCTAAAGGTAAGCCTACAAAATAGATGTTAACCCATTCGCAGTTTAGTATTTTAATATTAAATATTACCTAGGTTCGTGGCACTCTCAAGTCGTGGACAAAACTGTGGTGCGTTCTGAAGCCTGGTCTACTGCTAATTTACAAGAGCCAAAAGACCAAGAGCAGCCACTGGGTGGGCACGGTGATGCTCACCTCCTGCCAGGTGATCGAGCGCCCGAGCAAGAAGGATGGCTTCTGCTTCAAGCTCTTCCATCCTCTGGAGCAATCCATTTGGGCGCCGCGAGGTCCCGACAAGGAAACCATTGGTAAGAGGATGTTTTATCATTTTAAAGGTTCACCAGTTGCACGGGACAACTACAAACTGGTTTTCAGGGTATTCAGACTTTGTTTAAAAGTTTTAGAAATATAAAAGCTTAATAAAGTAGTTGTCACATTAAAACTGATATAATTTTGTGATATTAAAAATGCTGAAACCGTATATCTTTAAGGCTATTACTATGTGTTTCTTTAAGGTGCCGTTGTCCAGCCCTTGCCAACCGCTTACCTGATCTTTCGAGCTCCCAGTCAGGCGGCCGGCAAATGCTGGATGGATGCCCTGGAGCTGTCCCTGAGATGTTCGGCCCTCCTGTTGCGGTCCAATAGCAGTACGGGAACTGCTCCAACGTCCAGCTACATGGGCGAACCCCTGCCCGTCTCCCATGAGACGCAGTGGTCGGAGGCGGACTACGAGAAGCACTTCAACGATCACGGTAAGTGGGCGCAGTTCCTGGCACTGCCATCGGCCGAGCTGGACACTTCGCGATCCGACACCAGCCTGTCCGCCCCGCGGACACCCACTCCACTGCTGCAGCAGCTCTACAGCAGTGCCGTTAGCAACTGGGAGCGCACCAAGCGTCTGCCGCGTTTCGGCCATCAATCGGAGCAGCGAAAGACTTCGTACAGCGATGCCTCCAGTGCAGAGCAGGGCATGGGTGGCGGATTGAGCATGCTTCAGCGCAAGCGGCGCCACTTGAGCCCCATGAGCAAGTCCATGTCCCTGGGTGCTACTCTGTGCAACAGTAGCTCAAGCGAGGATGACGACGAGGGCTATAACCACAGCCAGACTGGCTTGCGTCCAGTGAGCGCTCCGCCCGATTGTCTGATGATGCCGCGCTTTCGTCTGAACGTGAAGGGTGAAAACGCCCCCTCTTTGTTGTTGTTTAATTTAGATGTTCATCATTGGGGGAAGCATATTAGAAGAATATTTAAATTCCTATTGTTTTTCGTTGTTGAAATACCCATACTGATCTATGTTTTAGACTTCCAATTTGTTTCCCCCAAAGCTAGCTAGTTATCATCAGAGATTATACACACATAGTAGCAGTGGAATTATTGGTTCAAAATTCGAGTTTTGTATAATCACCGCCTGGTATTGGGACCCAATTTCCCAAAATTTGTCTTCGATTTGATCTATGGTTACATATGGTTAATCCTAGCGCTAAATACCCTTTACAGTATTCCGCTTTTGTGCCCGTGCGACAGGTGGGAAATGATCCCCCGATTTTCGCCAGATTCAGGCTGCTAGAGAAATGTCTGTGATTTCTTTTGCTCTGTTCCTACAATCCCATCTCACCTGCTTGAATGTCTTTCCAGATTTGGACGCAGACAGCCAGAATGAAGCACCCAATGCCGTCATGTCTGGTCTGGAGTCGGAATCCGAATCGGATCCGGCAGAGCCGGCGCAGGAGGATGCCGTCGAGCAGCAATGTGTGGAGACCTCGTATGTGCCCTTCACTGAGGAGGAGTTTGGCGAGGTAAGCTAGCAAGTTCTTTTAATTAATCCATCTTTTAATAATAATTATTTTCAGCAAGGGGAGCAGGTAGAGGAGTTGGCAGAGGAGAACAAGAGCCTAATTTGGTGCATTGTCAAGCAGGTGCGACCGGGGATGGATTTGAGCAAGGTAGTACTACCCACATTTATCCTGGAGCCCCGCTCATTCCTGGACAAGTTATCCGACTCGTATTACCATGCGGACTTGCTCTCTAAGTGGGTTTACCTAGTTTACTCATAACATTAACGATATATCGGCTACTAATCTTTTTTCGATCGCAGGGCCGTTCAGGAGGATGACGCGTTCACACGCATGAAACTAGTAGTGCAATGGTACCTGTCTAGCTTTTACAAGAAACCCAAAGGCCTAAAGAAGCCCTACAATCCGATTCTGGGCGAGAGGTTCCGGTGCTATTGGCAGCATCCCAGTGGCAGCCGAACTTTTTACATTGCCGAGCAGGTGTCGCACCATCCGCCTGTGTCGGCATTCTACGTGACGAACCGCGAGGACGGCTTCAGCATCACCTGCTCCATCCTGGCGAAATCGAAGTTCTACGGCAACAGCACTTCGGCGGTGCTTGAGGGCGCTGCCACAATGACGTTGCTGCCGCGCGGTGAGTGTTACACGGCCACAACGCCGTACGCCCACTGCAAGGGCATCCTGATGGGCACGCTCTCCATGGAGCTGGGTGGCAAGATCAACATCGAGTGTGAGAACACCGGTTACAGGACGGAGCTGGAATTCAAGCTGAAGCCGTTCCTCGGAGGAGCGGACGCCACCAATGTGGTTGTCGGCAAGATCAAGCTGGGCAAGGAGACGCTGGCCACCATCAATGGTCACTGGGACAAAGAGTGTCGAGTGAAGGACTCCAAGACGGGAGAGGAAACGGTATTGTTCAAGGTGGATGCAGAGACCCGCTCCAAGCGTCTCACCCGATACATGGTGCCACTTGAGTTACAAGAGAACAACGAATCACAGCGCCTGTGGCAACGCGTCTCCGAAGCGATTGCCCGTGAGGATCAGGTTGCCGCCACGGAGGAGAAGACCGTGCTGGAGGAGCGCCAGCGAGCGGATGCCAAGGAACGGGTCAGCACTGACTCTATCCATATGCCAGACCTTTTCGAGCTGGACAGCTACGGTCAATGGCTGTACAAGTACGCCGATTTGCGACCCTGGGACTCGCGCAACGATGTCCGCCAGTACGAGTGCCAGTTCAAGGTGCTGACCCAGACGCGTCACAAGTCCGTGCCCATTGTCCATGGCGCTGATATGATCCACCCCCTGCGTAGCTCCATTGAGACATTATCCCGCACCAAAAGACAATCGCCAGCCGGACAGCCCTTACAGCCGGGCGGCTCCGTGGTGCCCAAGGCCAAGAATAAGAGCTTGGTGCTGGCGCCGCGCGACACCAACTCGGACTCCAGTCAGTCGCCGCAGGGAGCGGTTAAGCGGAGTTCCTCCAGCGCCATTAAGCAGTGAGTAGACTGTTAAACCGAATCCGTTGAGAGAAATTTTATTTTTAAGACTTATTTTTCAGACTAGCCTTGGCCGTGGATCAGGTGAACCGAGTGCTGGAGCTGCACACCCGACAGCTGAACGAGATCAGCCAGCGCCTGGAGCGCATGCAGTACTCGCCCCCGCCTAGTAACATGAGTCCGCTTTCTCTTCATTTGTTGGGCGGCGGCGTTTCGCAGTCAACGGTGATCAAGTCGCTAGTCTACGCTCTGATCGGGCTGACTTTCAGCCTGATCTTGCGCTGGCTGTTTAAGTAGATTGGCGAAGTCGTTGTTGGTGTCATTTCGTTTAGGATTAAGAAAAGTTTTGGTCAACCTATAGATCCCATATATATATATATATACATACACACCCTAGAGTACAGACAACGTATATACTTTGTTGAATTGTACATTTGGTCCTACTCAAATGCCTTCGCACGCTGCCAGAGAAATATCCCCGACCGAGGCGCGTGGCTAGAACATTCGTTGTGAGAAACTATGCATAGGATTAAGTGTTTGCCGTATGTAAGTCTCAGCAATCCAATCCACAGGCAAAGTCCATGTGCAAATATCTTCCCCTCGAACCCTGGAAATTCTTTTCTCAAGATAAAACGTCTGGGTAGGTTAGGATGTCGAAGATATACATTAATATCAAAATATACACATACGTACGAGTAGATGCACCAGATTTCGTAAAAATTCCAATTAAAACGATGCTACTATAAAGCTAGTTCGCTTTTCCTTTCCTTTGATAGACAGTTAATATTAAATCACACGATTTAGGGTATACGATATACGAACAATGCTCGAGAGGCTCCCTGCCCTATTAAGCACCACTTATACACACTGCAACAAACCTTAGAGATTTAATGTGAAAAGTGCTTATAGTTATTACTTTTAGTGTCTCTTATACTCGAACTGTTTTTCCTCTTCCCAATACCTGCATACTTAGAATTTAATAAATTCCCTATTTCAAATTAAATCAAACGTTTTTCTTCTGGGCATAGTGGAAAATTAAAGTTGCTTAAATTGGAAAAATTAAATGATTGCTGCTCAAGATTGCGTTGATCAATATCCTTATCAGTTTAATAAGAAATTTACAGGTACAGTTTCTGTTTTGCATGTTTTATTGTTGTTTTAGCTCTTCGCTTCGCTTACATTTACAAGTAGTTTATATATATTTATATATACTATATATTCTCTACAACATTTACGATCGATCTGTACGAATTCAATTATATCTGGTTTTACTCGTTTTACTTTTTGCTCCTCATCGATTCACTTAATTTAGGGACTCTTGTCTCTCTGTTTTCTATGTTTTGTTCTATAAGCAACACGGTTTTTATTCTTTCGTTCATTAAATGTATTATTGATTATTTATGCGATCGCCTTTGCTCCGCGTCTAGTCATGTGAGTAGAAGATGCTGCTAAATATGCGCTAAGAGTACACTTATATATAGTTGCTGTTTTCGATTTCCGTTCGGTTCGGTTGCGATGACGCGTTATGAAGGTTTAGAGCGGGCGGGATTACACATAGTATAGCAATAACTAGTTTTACTTTTAATTAATTTACTTTACTTCGCTGGCGGGCTTAACATTTAACACGACGAGAAAAGCTGAGTGAAGCCGATACTCGGAACTAATTGGTAGGGATCGGGGGAACTGGGGGCATGGATGACAACAGTTGCGAAGGAGGATAGCTGTAGAGTGGATCGATTTGAGTTCTAATGAAGCTTCGGTGCTAAAGAATTCTTAATAACTTTTGACCATTTGGCCTTTAAACAAACATTATAACTTGAATTGTACCAGTATTAAACAATATCAATCTTTCTTTAAGTTAGATGTTCCTTGTAAAGGAAATATAAAAGTGGCTCATTATGCAAGTCCTAAGAATACAGGCATAAAAGTTTATTGTGCAATGTAGGTCACATCTAAATTTATCGTACTAATTTTGCTTGCTATTTGAAAACAGCAACCCAACTCAAGAGGATACCAATGTTTAATTTACAAAGCTTAGGAAAGCAGGAAACTAATGGGTTTTAAAAGATATTAAAAAGTTTCAGACTAAATGGTTTTGACGTGCCTTAAGATACCTTTAACACACCGACTCAAATCGAACCATCTTAAGATAGTATAGAGTTTAGGCTTAAACACCCTGTATCATATCATGTGTGGCTTATGCCAATACGGCTAGCCTTAATTTACAATTGGACACGCATGTGGATCAGCTCTCTACGATTTAGTTACATACAATTGCGCTCTGCACAGCAGGTAAATAACACTTTCGAGTATATATTCAAATATAGTATTCATGTAATCGTATTCGTATGCCGTATATGCGATCTATAAGTGTATGTGCTATGTGGCATGCATATTGCACTATTCCTCAATGGCTGCTTGACTGGCTGGCTGGCTGCGGACCTGGATCGCGTTGCGATCTGGATCTAAAGTGGGTCTAGCAGGTGTGCACCCGCAGGTGGTTTTGCAGCGTGCTCTTTTGCCGAAACTGTTTGGGGCAGTAGGAACAGTTGTAGGGCTTTTCGCCGGTATGGATCTTCATGTGGTTGTTGAGCGTGGCCACCTGCCGGAAGTTGACCTCGCAGATCTTGCACTTGTACGGCTTCTCTCCGGTGTGCGTCTTGATGTGGTTGACCAAGGTGCTCTGCTGCGAAAAGAACCGCTGGCAGACGCTGCAGCCGAACGGTCGGTCGGGATTGTCGCCCTTCAGCATGTTGATGGTGCCCACCACGGTCATCCGGCCCGACGACGAACCGCCCGTCTGGAAATGCTCCACCTTGGTGTTGGCCGCCGCCGTGGCCCCTACCGAGCTGACCGTGGTGCTGCCGTCGAGGAAATGCAGTAGCGGATGGTGGTCCAGCTGGATGATATTCGCCGTGCTGCCGTGCAGGTTGTTCGCCAACAGCCCACTGGTCAGCTGCTGTGTCCCGGGTGCCAGAGGAGCGGGCATTGAGTGATCCACTGCAGGTTGGCGGTACGGAGTTGGATGGTTTGTCGAAGTTAGCATGCGTACAAGATTTAAATAAAAGCTTCGTTAGGGAAGAGCGTTAATAATCAATGTACACAGTGATAACAGAAAGCGGCTTATTGGTAGGGCGAACACACAAGCGGCTCACCTGTGGCTGTGACGGCGCCTCCGCCGCCTCCTACTCCACCGGCTCCTCCAGGCGCGATCTGATGCGTGTGCGTCTTTAAGTGGTTGGTAAGGGTGCTCTGCTGGCGAAACTGCATGTGGCAGTAGGAACACGTGTACGGCTTGTCGCCCGTGTGGATCTTCTTGTGGTTGGCTAGCGTTGCCAGCTGGCTAAAGGACTTGTCGCACGTTTCACACTTGTACGGCTTAGGATCGATGTGGGTCCGCTCGTGGTTGTGCAGCGTGCTCAGCTGCGGAAAGCGGCGCTTACAAACGCTACACTGGAACGGCTTCACCAGCTCTTCGGCCGCCGGCGAGCTGTAGCTGCCGGAGTACAAGGTCTTTGAGATTTGGACGCGCTGATGCTGCTGTTGGTAGGCCTGGTGCATCTGGGACTTCCGGTGTTTTCCGCTGCCTGTCTGCGGTTGATAGTTCAACAGGGAAGTTGGCGTGCTGGACTCCGCCGCTGTTACCCGGACCGATGCGAGAAATGGAATTAAGTTATAAGGACTATTGGGATGCGACCACCCACTCACCCTTGTGCGTCTTGATGTGATTGATCAAGGTGCTCTGCTGGCGAAAGTCCTTAGCGCAGATGTTGCAGGTGAACGGCTTCTCTCCGGTGTGGATTTTCACGTGGTTGGTCAGCGTCGAGATCTGGCGGAAGGCCTTGTCGCAGTGTTTGCACTTGTAGGGCCGCTCGTCCGTGTGGATCTTCATGTGGTTGCGTAACGTGGTCAGCTGCCGGAACTTGTTCTTGCACACGTGGCACTGTTTCTTTTTGCGCGGATCGTCTACCACCACCTCCTCCTCGCTAATGACGCTCTGCACCTCCTGTTTCATGGGCGAAATGGGCGTGTGGCTGCCCCCGCCTCCACCGCCACTGTTCGCTGTGGTGGTGGATATGTCCAGCAAATGGACCAGCGGGTGCTGTGGATGGAGCATGGCTTGGTGGGTGGGGTGCTGGATGGCCTGCACGGCGGTAAGTTGGTGCAGGGCAAAGGGACTCTGTTGCAGGCTGGCCAATGTGGTGGGCTGCTGCTGTCCAGAATTGGGACCGGGCCCAGATCCACCATTGCTCCCTCCTCCACCGCCACCTCCTCCTCCGCCACCACCGCCATGAGAGGCTGGCAGTTGGTAGTGCTGATAGTTGGCCATGGCTGCCGTGGCGGCTGTCGCATGGTTCAGATGCATGATATTCGATAGATATGATCCTAGCGCGGATCTAGATTCTGCCCATCGGCGGCGTTACACAATGGCGGCCACCGACGACCCTCGGCCATTCCCCGCCCCCGCAGTTGCTTCCACTGCTGCTCCCTTTGGGGCCTTCTTTGATTTGTTATTTCAGCCGTCTGGTTTGCACTTCTGTGTACTTTTGCTGGGCTGCTGCTTCTTCTTCTCCTCTTCTTCCACACGCTGCTTACGCTTCCACGTAGCGTTTGGGGGTGCTCAATCCGCGGCCACTTTTTCGCGCACTACCCAACGATCAGTTTTCACCGTTTTCGCTCGGTTTTGGGGCGCTTTCTTCGCCGATTCTGCAGTTTTTCCAGGCCACGCTCTTTTTGTATCCGTATCCTTATCAAAACAAAAATGACTGGCGTGGTTTTCCAGGGCTGAGCGAACGGGCAGAGCTGCACCCCCGCCGCACATCGAGTAATCGACCATCGGCCATCCAGGGCTGGTGGCGCTTAAGAGCCTATCACTGGGTGGGTCGATAACAGATATCGATTATTTTGGGTACTCAGTGCTGACAGTCCAGCTGATTTCAACCTTAATGTTGGATAATAAACACGAATTGTTGGATACGGCATACGATTTAACAACAGCACGTATTTTGTATTCGTTTTCTTACTTAGCTATAGTTTTTCAATTATTTGGCTTCTCCTTGTTCAAAGAGCCATCCTTATTTGTCTGTAGCCCTTCATAAATCTCTAAGTTAAATAAATTACTTAATTCATAAACTTCTTACAGTAATTTAAATATTTTTGGTTCGTCTCTTACATTTGATTTTAAAATCAAATTAAAAATCTAGCTAGCACTAGCTATTAGAGATAACCCATTCGTTAGCCCATTCCTATCGATAGTTGTCAGCACTGATTGTTCGACTTTTCTGCGTAAAAGCAAATCAAAACATAAACGCAACGGGTAGAATTCCCAGGATTATCCGCAGTTTTGGATACTTTCACCGGAATAGGTCAAGGACCTTCTTAGCCATGAGCGACTACGAGAAAAAGAAGGAAGAACACCCGACGACGAGCTCGAATTCCTCATCCAGTGACGAAGAGGATGCCCCAGGTTGGTCTAACTAGTTAGGTCTTTACTGTCACTTACTAACTGAATTCAATCCTAGACGCCACAATGGATATGATTCGACGCTTCTTTGCAAACACTCTTAGTCTGGGTGGCTCCACGGACGCAAAGGCAGACATTAAAGTGGAGAAGGTGAGCTGAGCTCCCGATAATTTGATTATCATATTAATTAAATTAATTAAATCCCATGTTCGCAGGTTATTCCAGATTTGACTTTTGACGGCTTTGCCGAACATTGGCGTGAGCATGGATTTCGCAATATTGTGACCATGGTGGGAGCCGGCATTTCCACATGTGGGTACATATACATATACATATCATTGTAGAATTGTACTTAGAATATTCTTACCATTCTTAGCTGCTGGCATTCCGGACTTTAGATCCCCGGGTTCCGGGCTGTACAGCAATCTAAAAAAATACAAGCTGCCACATCCCACGGCCATATTTGATCTGGACTACTTCGAAAAGAATCCGGCACCGTTCTTTGCACTGGCCAAGGAACTCTACCCTGGATCCTTTATTCCCACGCCGGCCCACTACTTTGTCCGTTTGCTGAACGACAAGGGACTGCTTCAGCGCCACTATACCCAGAACATAGACACGTTAGACCGGCTTACTGGTCTACCCGAGGACAAGATCATCGAGGCACATGGCAGCTTTCACACCAACCACTGCATTAAGTGCCGCAGGGAGTACGACATGGCCTGGATGAAGGCGGAGATCCTCGCTGATCGTCTGCCCAAATGCAAAAAGTGCAATGGTGTTGTTAAGCCAGACATTGTTTTCTTTGGCGAAAACCTGCCGCAGAGATTTTACACTAGTCCCGACGAGGACTTCCAGGATTGCGATCTACTGATCATCATGGGCACCTCGTTGGAAGTGCAGCCGTTTGCTTCACTGGTGCAGAGACCAGGACTACGATGCCTTCGCCTGTTGATCAATCGCGAAGCAGTGGGTCAGGCCAGCTTTGTGCCTTTTATGGATCCGCATGAGCGATCGCTACTCTTCGACAGGCCTAATAACACAAGAGATGTGGCCTTTCTGGGTGACTGTGACGCTGGAGTAATGGCTCTGGCGAAAGCATTGGGCTGGGAGGAAGAGCTGCAGCAGCTCATTACCAGCGAAAGGAAGAAACTGAGCGGCAGCCAGAATAGCGATGAGCCGCAACCAGACAAAGAGAAACCGCATTCGAACCCGGCAGAGAAGGCTTCGGGCAGTCGGGAAAAAAAGGATGCTTCGCTTTAGACCCTGAGATTAGTTGGTAGTTAATTTGTAGTTGAAGTGTGCAATTTGTTTACATGTGGATTACGAGTATAAAACGGACAATGCCATGTGCAGGCATTGCTGGCTAATACCGCGCGCTTTCTTTTTCCTCTGTTTCCGGCATTCAATTATTCAAGTGCCATTTGTGAGCCATTAGCGTGTCCCTTTTGGCCTGGCCTCCATAAACCGCAAAAACTGATTGAGTTGCTCTACCGTTTCCGGCGCACAAAAAGCAGCAAACCGCCAACAAAGGTTAACTCTCGACATGTTTCTGCTTCGTTTTCTGCCCTGAACCAGGCTTGGTTACGGATTTGGATGCTGGTGCTGGTGCTGGTGCTGATACTGATTTCGATTCAGTTATGCCCAGCCCCTCGACATGGCTCGACCGCTGCTGTGGGCGTGGCATGTGGCATTCTAACTGCCTGTTTGTGTGGCTTACACGGATGCTGCTGCTGCTCCTCCCTCTGCAGCTGCTGCTGCATCAACTTAATGACTCGCAATCTGTCCTGCAGAAGCACACACGCACAAAGCGAAAGAGACACACACGGTAGCCCGGTAATGAAGCTTCTGCGGTGAATTGGCCAATAGAAAATACGTACGGGCAGGACTAATTAAAACCAAGCTCGCAACCGGGCCAGCGGGGACCTCCTGCCGGGGCACACAACCGGATATTGTTAATCGTTGACAGGGGCGACGGTTTGGAGGTGGCTCCATCGGATGAAGGCTGCCTTCCTGCCTGTCAACTTTGCGCCATGAATTGCTGCAGATGCATTAGGAAATCAAATGCAGCCACGGAAATATTGATAGCCAGCAATTTGTTGCAGTTCCAGCTGCTACTGCTGCTGCCACTGAAATTGCACTTGCTTTTGGCCCAAAACTTTGGCAATTAAAGCTAATGGCCTAAGATCTTGTCTATTTGCAATTTTCCCGAGTGCTAACTTCTCGGCGAATGTTTGGCTGCACTATTAAAAATAATTTCTGTTGATGTTCTGTTGTTATAGAAAATAAATATCGTTTAGTTCATTCCCTTACGTATTTAATAGCCCCAGTTTTAAACTATACATTCAAAAACAAGAGAGAACGCTATAGTCGAGTTCCCCGACTATCTGATACCCGTTACTCAGCTAGTGTAAGTGCGAAGGACAGTTTTTGGCGGTTTGTGGGCGTTAGAGTGGGCGTGGCAAAAAGATTTTTTGCAAATCGATAGAAATTTTCAAGACTAATACAAAAATGAAAAAATATCAAAACATTTTTCAAAAGTGTGGGCGTGGCAGCTTTGGGCGGTTTGTGGGCGTTAGAGTGGGCGTGGCAAAAAGTTTTTTAGCAAATCGATAGAAATTTACAAGACCAATACAAAAATGAAAAAATATTAAAACATTTTTCAAAAATGTGGGCGTGGCAGTTTTGGGCGGTTTGTGGGCGTTAGAGTGGGCGTGGCAACCTGAATCGACAAACTTGCGCTGCGTCTATGTCTCTGGAATCTGCATGCTGAATATCAACTTTCTAGCTTTTATAGTTTCTGAGATCTCGACGTTCATACGGACGGACAGACGGACGGACAGACGGACGGACAGACGGACATGGCCAGATCGACTCGGCTACTGATCCTGATCAAGAATATATATACTTTATATGGTCGGAAACGCTTCCTTCTGCCTGTTACATACTTTTCAACGAATCTAGTATACCCTTTTACTCTACGAGTAACGGGTATAAAAAATGAAAAAATATTAAAACATTTTTCAAAAGTGTGGGCGTCGCAGTTTTGGGCGGTTTGTGGGCGTTAGAGGGTGGCGTGGGCGTGGCAGCATGATTCGACAAACTTGCGCTGCGTCTATGTCCCTGGAGTCTGTATGCCTAATCTCAACTTTCTAGCTTTTGTAGTTCCTGAGATCTCGTCGTTCATACGGACAGACAGACGGACAGACGGACGGACAGACGGACATGGCCAGATCGACTCGGCTATTGATCCTGATCAAGAATATATATACTTTATATGGTCGGAAACGCTTCCTTCTGCCTGTTACATACTTTTCAACGAATCTAGTATACCCTTTTACTCTACGAGTAACGGGTATAATAAACAATACAAAGTATAATAATAATTACAAAGTCATATATATTTACGAGAAAATATTTGAATATTTTAATTTATATAGAAAAATTATTTCCGCAAGATGTGATATAAAATTATTGCTCGTTAGCTTTTAAGACTATTGTGTACAAAAAAGTACTGTTTTTTTTTTGTAAATTGACTTATTTTTGCATTTTGATTTTTTAATTAAATGGTACACCTTTAATCTCTTTATACTTCTCAGTTTTTGTCAGTGCTTCGGCCCACTCAGTCAAAATTGAGTCAAGTTGGCTCAATATTAACTTGACTTTCACCCCTCCTTGCGAGAAATGCGGAACGCCATTAAGTGCACTCCATACACACGCCATTGAGGAAGCTGGGTCTGTGGTAACCGGAGGGGCAGGTCATATTTGTGTGAGCATGTTTCATATTTGTAATCAAAGTGCGATGCTTACGACCCAAACTCCAAGCACCCATCACCACCCACTCGCTCCGAGCCTGTTCATCAATGGCATTGAAAGAAAGGCGGGGGGCTGATGAAATCGTGTACATTCCACGATGTCATCAGCGGCAGCTGCGCTCGCGCTTTGATATTGAATTCTTGACATGATTGTGTGGCGCACAGCTTGGCCGGGAATTGATTGAGCGCCCAAACAGGGAGCCCACTTTGGAAGCGGAACACACCCCGACCGCAAATAACTCAGACGATGCTAATAAAGCAAGGGTCGCCATTGATTATTAGGCCCTGGCCACAAACATATTTAGCGCTCGTTTATTCTAAAATATATACATACGTGCCTATCGTAGCGAAATCTTTATGAATATTTTATTATTTCTTCAATAAAAAGAAAGCAGAAGTAACTGCCACGGCGGCTGCCAAATGCCGTCCTCAAAACGCAATTTGTGTCAATAAATGTGGGAACAAGCGAGTGAGTTTTTATGAGCGGATTGCCTACAGCGGCGGACAGAAGAATAGGTTCTAAGAAAGTTCAGTACACACTTTAAAAATAGTAATGTTTCGATTTGGTAATTGTATTTGATTCCAAAAAACTGATATCATTCTACAGAACCTTGTAAAAATGAATGTATATGAAATGGTTACGCCCTGTATTTCCTATCAAAATACGAAAGTAAATATTATAAAGTGTGCCCAGGACTGTGCGTGATGTGTGCTCATATAGAACATCCCTGAATAATCAGCAGCAGTAGCCGAAGCTTCGCATAATCGTCATAATCATTTTATGTGCATGTTGTGTGGCATACTTTTGTGCGCATAAATTTTTATTTACGTCTTTGTCAACACAATGCGCCGAAAACGATTGAGTGAGTGGGTGTGTGAGGCACACCCCAACCCATACACATCTAATATTAAAGTGCGATTTGAAATGCCGCTTGCCGCACGGATCCAAATTGGCGGTTTTCGTGGCTCCAAATGAGCTGCGGTGGGCCTGGCATTTATAAAATATATTTCCGTTGCGGTCCCGACAATCCCCCAATTGATGTGGATATGATGAACAATAAACAGAATGCGAGTCTATTCGAGTGGGGGTCCAAATAGAATTATTCTCCAAATCGCAGCCATCATATTTCTTACCAAGGCCTCGCGAGGGCGCCAAAACAAAACGAGTTTAGGGATTGCCATTAATGAAGTGTATCGAATTGGAAAACCAAATAATTCGTATTGATTTCGCTGGTTTTCGAACCGCAGGATGCATTGATTTAACGCAGCGGCAAAAACTGGTCCATGGCCAATTGATTGGCCAAAGCCAATCTTCAATGAATAAATGAACGGATGCGGATGTGGGTTCGGACGGGGACACGGAATATACATATGTGGTCGGAGCACGATTTTGGGTCCGTCAGGTGCATTGTCGATGGCATTTAATTGTGGCCCAGGACGCACAGAGCTCTCCGACAAAAGGATTTGGCCAGGTTGTCCCTGCAACGGCAGGAAAAACTACTCAAACAAATAGAAAGAGGGAAAATGATTTACCCAAAACGGTTGGCAGTGGGCAATATTTTTCTCTTTTCTCATTTTTTAGTTGGTCGCTTTTCCGTTTGCATGGCGTTTTGTTTTCGGTCCGATTTGGTTGGCCATCGGCTTTTGTGGTTAATTGAAATTTTTCATTTGGCCCGTTTTGGCCATCGCCTTATCGGCCTTAAATTCATTTTGAATTGTTAGTTCTAAGCCCCGGGAAATTCCCGGGCGAGTTCACAGCCTGCGCCAAAATATGCAATAAATTTTCAAAAGCACAGCGACAACAAAATTTTTTTCTGTCACTGGATTATGTAATTGCATATATGGACCCATATATTTAAATTCGACCAGATAGTCATCTATTGGCAAAAAACAATTATCAATATTTAATTCGTTGGCGGTTTTTGTGGTCGGCAAATGCTAACGAAATATGAAAATCTGTTAGGGCTTAAAGCAATAACCTTCCACTTAGGCAAGTCAAGGATGCTCCTTTAGGACGCAGCTAGGCTGCGAAGAGCTAGTGAAATTAAATTCATTTAATTAAAGTTATAATTTCACACAACAAAACGGGCAAATGACGGCAGAGGGAAAATCCATTTAGAGCGTGAAAGAAACTTGCATTTTGCGAAACATTTCCTCTGTCCGTTTCCTTCTTTTCACCTGTTTCTCTGCGCGGAGGATGTGTCCGGGCACCTGACCAACTTGCACAGCCCCTTATCCTTATCGTCCTGGCCCGGCCCCGACATTGGTAATTTAGAGAAATTTCTGGCCAAGAAGCAGTAACGGGCGGAGGGGCACAAGTATTTGGTACTCGTTACTTGTATTGCCTTTTCGATTTGCACTTTACACGCTTTCATTACACTTCGTTTCCGTAGCTGGGAAAACGGCTGCGAGCGGGGAAAGATGGAAATACTTGACCCGAAACCGTTGCATTGTTAGCATTTAAACTGTTTCTTTGCCGTTGCGCTTCACTTGAACTGCACTCTCGAGAGATACAGAGACAGTAGAGCTTCAACAAGTTGTACTTTAAATTTATAAAATTTTTTGTTGTTATCATTATCTTCAATTAATTATTTCACACTTGATGTTCTACAATCTTATCCGAATCAATTATTTCACACTTGATGTTCTACAATCTTATAAGGACAGTTCTTATCATATCAATCATAGAGGTAAGTCGTGTTTAAATTTATTCACAAAAACGCTTAAAATTATACAACAGCGTTTTTTTTTAGAAATAACAGTTTTGTCACAGTAATTCGAATCGGAATAGTAATAATCTGCAATAAATTATGAAACGGATCACCTAAGCAGATTATGTTGCAGAGTGATACGAGTTCCAAGACTAATCAAAATAGATTTAAGGTCTAAGCCTTGCCTTAACACACTTGAGTGGCTGATACAGTGGGGTTCCACTGTAGCAAGAAGGAGGATTTGGCAAGTGGATGGGCGGCATTATCTAAATACCCAACAGCAACATTTTGCAGCTGCAGCCTCATAATCATCGACAGCCGAATCATCGCAACAAGCACTCATCTTAACGTCAGTGGAAATGATTGCTGCCCCCGGAAAATGCCACCCACTTTGGCAGCAACCGACATGCTGCCTTGACACTTTAAGCTGCAATTTCGTTAAAATATTTCCAATCGATTTCGTTGGTTTATCGCCAAGTTTATTTCCACTTTCTTGTTGTTTGCCAGCTGTTCTACCCGCCTGTTTCCCCGCTGCTCCTCCGAAGTGCAGCACATTTTCCTTTTCCACTCTGCCAGATCTTACGGAAATGAAATGTGTTTCTATTTTAGTTTCACAAGCTTTATTTTTTTTCGAGTGTGTGTGTGTGTGTGCATTTACACGCTCGAGTGTTTGCCTCAAATTCGAAGAGGAGGTTTTTGGCAAATACAAAATAGCAAAAAAATAAAAATGCGGAAGAAGAAAACGGAGACTGCCTCTTCAGTTATTTACAAATCACGAAAAAATTGCAATTCGCCATACCCTGAAAATGGCAAACACAAATATGGGGCGAGCGCCAGGGGGCCTGGCCTCGGCCAAATGGCAAATGTTTGCACAAACTTTTGAGTCTCCGCCCACTCACCGCATTTCTGCAGTGGCAATCTGCATAATTGTGCGGCAACCAAATGTTTCAGAGAATACACTTTCCACCTAGCACACGCAGCAGCAAATGAGGTTTTCAAGGACAGCGACTACTATTAATGCAGTGGTGGAGTGAAACCGATGTCCTGGCTAATTACCATGCAAATATTTACACATTTCCATGGACTGACAGAGGAATCTTGCCGGGCTTGTCGGATGCTTGTCAGATACCGTCAGATGTCACAAATGGTTATCAAGCATACGCAGTGTGTGCCGAGCACTTGATGAGCTGTGCGTAATTGTTTCTGACTCGGGCATTGAGTTCCTATCAGGTGACAGATTGTAAATGTATTCAGTCCGAAGGAATAGATCAACAGGAATTTAGAAATTCCAATGGTATTCGACTACATGTTAGAATTACATATTAATGGCACATAGAAAATTAGAATAATAAATCAAATTAGGTTATAAATAAATTTCAGATATATGCTATCGATATCGAATTTACACAACTTTTCCCTGCGGATTATAAGCCCGTTTTGCTCAAGTAAAATGGATTTCAGATTAAGTGTACTAAGGGAAAATCAAGTGAAAATGTCGACTTTTTAATTGTTAACCAGAGAAAAAATACGCAATGTATGCTGGAAAATTAATGTATTCAATGGACACTGAACAATTTAGTTTTCATAAATGCCAGCATCCAGCGTTTTCTCAAATACTTAGAATTCGTCTTTGTTATGTAATTTTAAAACATATTAAAGTTTCAGATATCATTGGACATATTAAATTCCTCTCGAATCGCTTCTGATTCAGCCGCAATTATCGATCACATCGCATTGTTAGTCAACTGCCCGAGTGAAAGTCGTGAAAAGGGAAAACTCATTTGAATGGCTTATTCCCTCCGCAGCTCGACCTGCCATAGGCCACAATGAAGTGGCACGATTTACGCCGAAGCCTTCATGTTGCCATTGTTTAGTTGGCTGCCAAGGACTTCAAGGACATCGCCTTGTTTCGTTACTCATTAAGGCAGCTGCTAGCCTTGATTGACGCGCCCCACTCGTCGCCGTTAGTATTATTATTTAAATGTAAATGGAGGGGTATGAAAAAAATATGAATGTGTGCGCCCATACTGGGCGGGTAATTTGGCTATAAGATTGCCTGCTATTTAAAGTTCTTTGTGCGGCGAGCACTTTTCATTAGCATGCAAGTGCAATTCGGTCTAGCCAAATTGCCCGCCAGCAGGCACCAGATGAAAGCATAACACACAACTCTAAGCCACAGCGTGCAAAAGAGGAAAAGAATTTAAAAACTTTACTAAAAATGCGCCTCGCACTCACTCACTCATACATATGTACATACGTACGCGTACGGCCAGCCGTAAACCTTTTCGGCTCTTGGCCATATGTTGCCGCTGTGTTGGCCACTCCTGCAGCTTGTGGGCCACATTGCGGTCGCTTTGCTGGTCAGCAATCCCTCCTGCGGTTCCTGCCCCGTCTCTCACCGTATTGGCTGCGTGTGCTTGCGTGTGTGAGGCGTGTAAATTCCATTTCTGCGGACAGACACGCACGCAGACAAACACGTAATCGCACAAATCTGCATTTGCGTCTTGATAAGTGTTGCATATTTCAAGGAGCTGCAAGTTCGGGGAAGTTTTCAGTGCTATTTCTGGTCTTGCTTTCGCAATTGAATGTAACAAATCACTAAATCATTACGTGGCTGTATCTTTGGACTGCCTTAGCACACCTTTTTAAAAAAAACAAAACAGCTAGGGATGTACATATATTAATATCGAAATTATCGATATATTAATGTGTAATACTTCGATAACGATAATCTTGGGTACCAATTTCCAATTTGTTTAATCTTTTTTTGTGATATTATGAGCTCCGAAATCCAACGCTAATTTCATAATGTGACTAACGAAGTAAAACTTGAATCACTCTATCAAAGCGTCGCCTTGTTCACTTTATTGCCACCCTGTAAAACGCGCTTGAGAAGATAAATATCGTTTCATGGATTTTTAATGCCATTGACTTTCGAGCAACTCGGTCTGGGGTATCACACCGCTTGAGTGTTTAATTGCCCTTCAGTGCCGAGCCATGTGTGTGGATCTGGGTGGATGCTATGATTTTTTTTACGATTTTTTGGGGGATCCCAGCAGGTTGTCGAGGCAATAAAATCGCCGCCTGCTGTGCACTCAAATGACCAGGAGCAGAACCAGGACTACGAACAGGACCAGGACCAGGACGAGGACCAGAAGCAGAGAGCGACTCCCCTGGCTCTTCGTCGTTGGTTCAACGGCACGGCGGAGTCTCCATCGGACTCTCCTTTGGCTCGCCAGGAGCAAATCCCTTAATCTGTCTTTCAATTTCAAATAACCCAATGGTTAAGCACTCGCAACACTCGCACATTCACTGCCATACTGCCTGTCTCGACTGTCCATTTGTGTTACCACATCGGCAATGGCGGCGACTCGTCGTCCTGTGTCTCCACCCCCTTAACCCCTCACGGCCAACAGAATTTGCTGGCAGACCAATTGAATTGTTTCAATTGACACTTGGCCGGGTCCCGGCTCAGTTTCTGTCGACCATCTGTGGACCTTTAGCTTCGTTTCGGGCTTTGTTCGGTTTCATAATGAAAGTCAGTCGTTTGGCCGCATTGTTGTTACTAATTTGTGGGAACGCTAATTGGCCCACTGCCAGGGGTTAACCCAGATCACTGCGAGAAATGGGGAACACCAAGGTTACCAAATGCAATATTGAATACGTCTTTTCGTGGCAGTCTCAGTTCAGTTTTGTATATATACGATTAAAATTTAAATAAGGATTCACCTTAAGCTTGACGTAAATGCACTTTGGACACATCCATTGTTATACATTACCCGGCTCACTACATTACCTCTCATTTGGCCCAGTGTCCACAACTGATTCCCACCTAAAATATGAAATTTCATATATGTTCATACATATGTTATATTTAAGTTTTGCTAAACTGAGGCTTTCTGCTTGACTTACCCGAGGCAGCCATTGTCAAGTTCTTGTTTGTTTACTGAATTATGCAAATATCGTAATGTGGTGTGTGCGTTTCATTAGGCTAATGACTAAGCAAATACTGCCGATTTGCAGTTTGCGATGATAGGACCTATCGGAGGTTTTCAATTACATTTCGAGTTAAAATCAATTTACGGGTCAATCGAAGCAGTCATTAAATGCCAGCCGTATAAAAGCCGGAGTCTTGGAAAATGGAATCAAAAGGCTGTCGAGATGTTGCTCCAACCGCTGGTGACGAATTTGAGTCAAATGCTTCGGCTTATAGTCGGTCAATACTTTGCTGGACTTCCATCGGTTTTGATTGTCTACAATAACTCGGAGTCTACAACTCCCCTTCAACTGGAATATTTAAGTGCTTTGGAATTAGTTCTTCGTGAATTGAGTCAGCCAATTAGGCTTCAATGGATTAATGTGGCATTCTTAAGGGATTTGAAGGATCTGGAGGATCAAGTTATGGCCGCTTTAAATAGCAGCGTCACAGAGGTAAGCTTTCAATTAGAAATCGCGTGCGAATGGCTTTATAGGTATGTCTTTACCGCTGCATACCCTTAAAACTGTTATAAATTTTAAAATTGGTTGTGCATATTTATATCATGGCTTCCTTACATAGGGATTTATAACGATCTTATCGCAGACCCACCACTTCATTCACGCTCGATACTACGCCACTCGCAATGCAAATATGCGACTCAAGGACAAGCGATATCTGTTTCTGTGCGAGGACGAAAGCCCTGCGCAATTGCTCCGCATGGATATACTGCAGTGTGAGTACTGTTTGTAGTTGCTCATAAAGACACTATGAATAAGCCGTGTCAATTGAGTGTTCCTGTCATGTGCCACCCGGGTCAAGCAACCCCGTCAGCATCAAATTATTAGCTAAAGCGGTGGCTTTCCGCCACCTCCCTGGGGGCGTGGCAAAACCACTCAAACTGGAAAAGTTTTCTTTCGGCCCCAACGCGCGGCGACCCGCGCGTAAACATGGTGGGGAAACAGCCGTAGGACATTCGTGGCCAGTTGATCAAACTTTAGCACTTGACAATAATTTCAACACTCGACAGTGGCGTGTTCGATTGCAAACTTGGGCTTTTTGGGTTTGAACTCGGCTCTTCCTCTGATTTTTTCATTGTTTTGTGACTGGCTGTTGTCCCATACAGTGGACAAATCCAGAAGGAGAAAATCAAGTTGTAAATGATATCACATACCAATACTTATTACATTTTATTGAATTTTGTGTTCAGTGACCTTTCAAAGAGATCCCAAATTAGGCAGGAAAATAACGTTATAAATAATACCTTAAAACTAAGTAAACCTTATTCGATATCTCTCAATTTCTAAAAGAAATCCGTGGTCTTTTTTAAATCCGTTGTCCAATTGTTTTTTCTGCTTGTTCAACATCGGGAAATCGCTGTAATGCGCTTTAGTTTACCCTCACCATCTGATGGTCCGACCTGGAACGGCAGCACCAACAGGACCCCAACCAAACCCCAGGCGCAGGGGAGACGCATCGGTAAACACGAGAAACAAGGACGAAGAAGGTGAATGTGGAGGAGGAGCAGGGACTAAAACCACTTCGCCCTACCGCGACATCAATTTCGAGCTGTGGACACAAAAGTTTGTTGGTGCCGTTGGTAATTTGGATGCCCTGCTCCTGGACGCATTCTTGCCTAACGAAACTTTTGCCAACCGGGTCGAACTTTATCCCAACAAACTGCTCAATCTGCAGCGCCGCAGTCTGCTCGTTGGCTCCATTACTTATGTCCCATATACGATTACTAATTATGTGGTAAGTAATTGCCGGTTAAGTTTATATTTATCGTTTGTTCTTGCCTAAGCAGCACTGAGAAAAAGTAGCTTAACTCATTTGATAGGATTTATATTTTAAAATCATAATAATAATAATACGGTTGCATAATTTTGTATATTGAAATGTTTTAATGTTTGATACTTAACATTCTAACTGTTTAATTATGTACTTACTTGGTTTCAGATGGCTAAATATAAATTTTTGTTAAAATTTTCTTTTTAAGTTTTCGGAACTAATAATTTGAATTTTGTTCTTAAACTTGTGCTGTAGTAGGGATATTTCTCCGAAGAGGAAAATAAGTGGTCAGGTTTTTTTCCGTGCCTTCCTGATGGCCAGCCAGCTTTACCAAAATACCAGAGATTTGCACGCCAACATTAAGCAAAGCCAATTGGTCGTCCTTGTTCCCATTTACCTCACCCCTCATCACCTCCCAGAATGTTGAGGACTTCTCATCTTCATCAGGCTCATTCACATCGTTGTCTTTGGATTAGTCCGACTCTCTGTGCGAACTCATCGTGAATAAATGTGTAGTGGTGGCTCCTTTGGCCAAATTTGTGTGTTTGAGTGTATGTGTAAGGATTGTTGGCTTCTGTGTGTGTTTGGCGGTGGTGCTGTGGGTGAGGTTGCTTAGTTATTTTCCTTTGTTGTCGTTGCGGCCAACGACTTTGGCAACTAAAATGTAAGCACATGTTGTGCTGCGGCGCCTAGTCCTTGGTAATCACTGGTGGGAGTTGCCAGGACTCGCCTCCATGGATTGTGCACATACAAATCTGTATCTGTTGAGTTGCGAAAATTACCAATTAATCATGAATTAAAAATGTAATCATCTTTACTGATTTTCTACTACCAAAATGTAATATATAACAACTTTTTTATACAAAAATATGAAATATATATGTATGTATAAACTTAAAATTAAAAAAAAGGAAGCCGTATTTATCAATAACCCAATTGCCATTAGTTTTAATAAGGTAGTTTTCAGACTGAGTACTAATCCATGTTATCCCATTGTAACCACAGAACGGACAAAAAAAGAGCTTTTCTTGTCATTTGGCAAAAGTTTTGTTCGCACTCAATTGGTTGCCTTAAGGACATTTGCACATTTGTAAACACACGCACGCCCAGCCAAACACTAACACCAAAGTCAGCACTCACACCCACTCACACTTATTCACACTCACGGATAGGCAAACAGCCACAAGCATGTGAGTGTGGTTTTGTTTGGGGCTTGGCTTTGGATCCTGCACAGCACCAACATTGATTTAAATTACGTGTTTCCATTTAATTGCCGCCCGACGAGCAAAGTGTCGATGTCCATTTGAATGCCACTTTGTGTTCCGAATGGAGAGTGGGTTGCTTTGGTGTTAAACTGGGAATGGGCGTTGCTCCAACCAGCCTATTAACGAAATTAGCACAGACACTTGAGTTGTCGGTCATAGTTAACCATTAAACGGTAACCCATTGCAGCCCGCTGGCCAGGGCGACGTGGATCCCATCCATCCGCAAAAGGCCAATCGTTCGCTCACCTTCGACGGCGCAGAGGCCAATGTGATGAAGACCTTCTGCCAGGTGCACAATTGTCATCTGAGGGTCGAGGCATGTAAGTCACAGTAGTTGGTGAATTTTTAAACTAAAAAATGTGAAACTTATAAATAAAAACATGGACGTACTTTCAGATGGAGCTGACAACTGGGGAGGAATTTACGACAATGAGTCGAGCGATGGCATGCTGGGGGATATCTATGAACAGCGCGTGGAGATGGCCATTGGATGCATCTACAATTGGTATGATGGAATCACGGAAACCTCGCACCCCATAGCCCGATCTTCGGTGACTATCCTGGGTCCTGCTCCAGCGTTAGTTTTACTTCTCCTAATTGACTCCATAAAAATACATTTAGCCCTTTCTCTAGCCCTCTACCCAGCTGGCGAACTAATATTATGCCCTTTAATAATCGGACTTGGCTGGTGCTAATCTCTACCTTAGTGATTTGCGGCACCTGTTTATATTTGATGAAGTATGTCAGTTATCGCCTACGGTTGTCTGGGACTCAGGTTAACTTCCAACATAGCCAAAAGTTCGAGAAATCCATGCTGGATATATTTGCTCTATTTATTCAGCAGCCATCTGCTCCTATGAGGTAGGACTTAACTAATATAGTAATATTACATTTAGCATTGCTTTTATATTTGCTGTGCCCTGGCCTTGATTAAAATTATTTGGACTCGATTCTTTCCAGCTTTGATCGTTTTGCACCACGATTTTTCTTGGCCACAATTTTATGTGCCACAATTACTTTGGAGAACATTTACAGTGGTCAACTCAAGTCGATGCTGACCTTTCCCTTCTACTCCGCCCCTGTTGATACGATTGAGAAATGGGCTCAGTCGGAGTGGAAGTGGTCAGCTCCATCCATTATCTGGGTGCACACGGTTCAGAGTTCCGATCTGGAAACAGAGCAGATTCTGGCACGGAATTTTGAGGTGCACGACTACAGCTACTTGTCGAATGTCAGTTTTATGCCAAATTATGGACTCGGGATTGAGCGATTGTCTTCGGGATCTCTTTCCGTTGGCGACTATGTGTCCACAGAGGCGTTGGAAAACCGTATTGTAAAATATTACATTGCTCAAATATGTTAATAGTTATACCCGTTACTTGTGTTACTCCCTCATAACGACTGGCTGAGTAACGGGTATCTGCCGGTCGGGTAAATCGACTGTTTTAAGGTCCAGTTTTCATTGTAGGTTTTGCATGATGATCTGTATTTTGATTATACGCGGGCTGTTTCGATAAGAGGTTGGATCTTAATGCCAGAATTGAACAAACATATAAGGACCTGTCAGGAAACTGGACTATACTTTCACTGGGAACTTGAGGTTTTAATCTTTATAGCCCTAAGAATATGCCCAACTAGTTTTTATAAGACGTATATTTATCATGAATTGAAATTAACTCATAATAATAATTAATTTATTACCTGAGGGTATACTTATACCGCCTTGGAGCTCCCAGAAATGTTACATATATCCCAAACGTTTCTCCCTCTAGTTCATTGACAAGTACATGGACAAGAAGAAGCAAGAAGTGCTGATGGACCTGGCAAATGGGCACAAGGTCAAGGGAGCTCCCCAGGCATTGGATGTGCACAACATCGCCGGCGCCTTGTTCGTCCTGGCCTTTGGCGTCGCCTTTGCGGGCTGTGCGCTGGTGGTAGAGTTACTGATCCACAGAATGGGTATAAGCAAATAATTTGGCCATTAAAATGATGCCCGTTTGCGCAGCGAGTGGAGAGGGAATCACTTCATCCTTGGGTTGCAGCGCACGTGTCGCAGCAAACATCAAAATCGCATGCTGCACGACACGCGAAACCCACAAAAACCCCGTATGCCAGCGATCTAAAGTGTGGGGTACACTGGCGGAAATCGGATAAAAAATTATAGAATTAAATGTGTTTAATTTAAATACAAGTATGGAATTATAATCACATTGACTTATTTTAGTTATTCGTAAAGCAATTACTCCTTTTTGTAATTAGATTGAACACAACGATACCTATTAAAGTACTTTCTTGGCTTAGTATTTTTACTAGTTGCTATGCAGCGTTTATCCACTTTTTACAATAATTTAAATACAGACACTATTAATCATTAGTATCTTTTTTAAGATGAGTAACTGCAGTTTTCTTTTAACATTTATTTTAAACATTTAGAAAACGTATAGACCTAAGTCCCATACTAGTGCTTATAAAATATACAACTAGATCTAGAATATGTGCTTTTTCCCAGTTGAATTGAAATTCAAGAAAGTTTTTTCCTCAGTGCTCGATGGCTGTTCCCATGGCAGAAATATGACGGCAGCTGGCAGCCTGAAATCGACCATTGGCATTGTTGGTCTGGGATGGATAAGCGACACGGCCGAGTGGCCAACTGAAAAGTGTAAAGTGAAAAGTGGACGCATCTCCTCGGGAAAGGGAGCTCCTAGCACTGGACACCGGGAAGTGGAAAGGGAAGGGGGCTGTGTGGCTCGTTTTGCGGCACTATCTGCTGCACTTGCCACGGAAATGCGGGCGGATTGGGGATTGTGGACATGCAAGCGGAAAATGACTTCTGCCCTGTATGCTGCGGTAATTGGAAAAGCGTTTAGTGCTAGACGAACGCAATTTCGTCGCCGGCAACATTTTTAATGATGCCCTTAATTATCGCTGTGGGAAATTATTCATTATCACTAATTTGCCGTAGCTCACGGGCCGCTCGCTTGCACCTGCCCACTCGAAGTTGGAGGTGCAACGTCTTTAGCCGATCCAGTTCGTATTCAAGCCAAGTTCTTATCCATCCATCCATTCTGTTTCACCGCTTTCTGGCCCCCATCTCTCACGTGCATCTGCGAACACGGCGTGTTCGGCTCGTTAACAGCTAGTTTCAAAGCGACAAACAAGCACATCAAGCAAAAAGCCAGCAGTGGCTACTACCACTACTGCATTCACAGACAGTGGTAACAACAAGTTGGCCAACATGGCGGTAGTGTCATTTCCGATGTCGTTCCTTTCGTTCCAGCGTTTTATACCCTTTTCTGAAGTAAGGTTGCTTTGAGACACATAACTTCACACATTCTGAAATTTAAAATAAAATATATTATAATAACTGCATTTAATGTATAATTATTTTCTCTTATCAAATTCGAACTGTTATAGTTTAGTAGATCACTTATTGATTCTAGGCAGTGAAAATAAAAGTAAAAATATAAATTTGTATGTAATGTTAGTGTAGTAAAAGTATATACTACATAATTATAGGGTATTGCTTGCCTCGATCATTGCCCCTGAACTGTACCCTGTTTTTTGTTTGGTTTATTGCTAGTCCAAGCTTTTGCATATTTCCGCTTTTGTGTTTGGAATTTTTAAGTGAGTGCGCTCAACTTTGTTTGTTGCTGTTTGCTGCTTGTTGTTTGTTAGCACTGCTGTGGCTGTTGTTGTAGTTGTAGTTGTAGTTGTAGCTGCTGTGTTGCTGTGATTGCCGCTGATTTGCGGCTGCTAATGCAGCTGTTTGTTTCCGTTTGTTAGCAGTCACTTGTTGTTGGTGCTGCCAAAGTTTGGACTTTTGGCCCGTTCAGTCAGCAATATGACAATTTGTTCGCATTCTTGTCTCTTTTTTTTGTCTGTACTTTTGGTTGGCCCAAAGTTTGCGGATCGAATGAAATTTGTGGGCCCAGATAATCGTTCCCAAAGGGTTCAATGTGCAGAAGTAGAGATAGAAAAGTTTGGCCGAAAACCGAAACTCGAGTTCATAATTTTCGCATTTTCACTTAATTAAAAGAGCCACGGAAAAAGGGAATATTTTTCACATGCAATCAGCGCAACCTGCAGCGTCTCAGATTTTAACTTAATTTATGGCCAGCAGCCAACAGGCGATAATTGAAATTATATTAAAGGGGGACCCATCTCCTGGCTTTCCAAACAGCTTTTCCTTCGGTCGCTGTAAATAAAATAAATCTGTGTGGGGCGATGTCGTCCGTGTTGAAATTTACGCGCTCCGATAAAAGTGCTATCCGGACGACGGTTGGATGGGTTCCCTCCAGTCTCCAGTCTCCCGACTCCCAACTCCCAACTTCCAACTTCCAACTCCCGACGCCGCCGGAGTGGATTGGCACGTGCAACTGCAGCCAGACGACAGGCCCGATAAAATATGAGCTCGATCCGGAGTTTTCGGTTGGCGGTGGGCTTGCCGGGCGGGGCGGGGCATGAGACCTTTAAATTGAATTAGCCCCCGCGCAAAGCGAGATTCTTGTGAATTTTTAATGGACCGCCATTCGAATCGATCCAATTAGAAATTCTGAACTCTGAATATTTTTTTTTGTACCCTCTGCCCTGCATAATTGCCTGTGTCTTTGCGTTTGAACGGCGGGAACCACCAGGTTGCCCGAACAACCGGCCTCCTCACCATCTCACGGCTCATTATCAACGCAGACGATACGCCACCATCTCTCAGCTCCCGCTTTTCAGCGACAATTTTTCCAAGACGCCGGCAAATTTATCGCTCATAATTATTTCATTTCACAGTCTGCTGAAGTTCCCAGGCAAACGAACCCAAAGACTTTGACGTGCTTTTAAATTTAGCGCGGCATTTGTTTATTTTCCGACAGCGTCCTTTTAATATTTCACAAGGTGTTCAAGCTATTGGCTTCCCCATCAAACTTTTGGCTTAGTCTGATGCCGCTTAGAAGGCATTACACAAATGCACTTGCTGGCCCAGTTTTCAGTTTCCAGTTTCCAGTTGCCACAAGCCGCTATTGTTTTACGTTTGTTAAGCCCCAGCCCAGCAAACATGCCCCGCTCCCTACCCCTAAACTTGCCCCCTTTTGAAAAGAGTGTTTTCGGGGTGTTCCGAATGCAGGGGTTGCCTGCTAGATGGCGCCAATCAACACACATGACTACGCGGCAGGTGGGAGTTACCTCGGCGCTCGCTGCATTAGCATAATAAAACAAGAGAGAACGCTATAGTCGAGTTCCCCGACTATCTGATACCCGTTACTCAGCTAGTGGATGTGCGAAGAAGAAATTTCAACACTGACAGTTTTTGGCGGTTTGTGGGCGTTAGAGTGGGCGTGGCAAAGAGTTTTTTGGAAAATTGATAGAAATTTACAAGACTAATACAAAAATGAAAAAATATCAAAACATTTTTCAAAAGTGTGGGCGTGGCAGCTTTGGGCGGTTTGTGGGCGTTAGAGTGGGCGTGGCAACATGAATCGACAAACTTGCGCTGCTTCTATGTCTCTGGAGTCTGTATGCTTAATCTCAACTTTCTAGCTTTTGTAGTTCCTGAGATCTCCTCGTTCATACGGACGGACAGACGGACGGACAGACGGACGGAGAGACGGACATGGCCAGATCGACTCGGCTATTGATCCTGTTCAAGAATATATATACTTTATATGATCGGAAACGTTTCCCCTTCTGCCTGTTACATACTTTTAAACGAATCTAGTATACCCTTTTACTCTACGAGTAACGGGTATAACAACTGGGGAAAGTTTAAGCCACTGCCTCACCATTCGATTGCAGAGGCGCGAGTACCCTGGAGAATGGAAAAGAATTTTAAGAACATTACATTACTTTAACTAGTTGACATTATTCAATTATGAACGTAAACATATAAAATAGTTCAATAATTATTAATACATTTTTTATAAAAAAAAGCTGTAAAAATCTTTTAATATTATGCCAAAAATAAAATAAAAAGAATAGGAGTTTTGTTTCGTTTGCAAAAGAAAAGATTTTACTTTGAATGATTAAAACTAATTTTATCAAAAGACGTAACAAAATATTTGGTTAGTTACGATCCCAATAAAGGAATATGAGAGCACGCCTAATGCCAGCTGCCATAGCTGGTGCATTCAGTGCACTCCCCTGCCCTCAATTACAGGGTATTACATGCAAAAACCAGATACCGCAGGAGTGCAGAGCTGCTTTGGAAGGCTTTTCGGGCGGTGCAACAACAACCACCTCACAATCAAAAACAGTAGGGGTAACAAAAACAACAAATGCAACAAAAACAACAAAGCCGCCGGGGGAGCAATTAAGCAAACATGTGTGTATTTGTGTGGCTTTAGTGCGTGAGTGTATGTTTATGTGTCCCTATATATGTTTGTGTGTGGGTGCGTTTGCGTGTGCTGTGGGAATTTAGGTAAATTGTTTTGCACTTAGCTAAAAAGTTGGCGTGCCAAATAAATACAGGGCTCGAAATCGGCTTAAGCTGTTATCTCCCGTTCTGTTTCACTTAGCAGCGTTTTCCATACGGATCTGGGGATCCGTATCGGGTTCGGGATCGGGACCGGAGGCTATAAATCACTAACGGAGGCTTGGAACGGGATGGTATAGGGAAACAACTGCTACGGCAAGTAACGACCAAAGCTCATTATATATATAATCGTGTAACAGAATTTTTTTATGTAACTTACCATTAAATAATGAGTTTTCAATAGTTCATGCGTATTTATTTTTGCAGTTTTTATATTTTCTATATATATAAGGAAAAATACATATCTTGTACAGATTTTATTGGGATAACTTCTTATACGTATCCACTGAAAACAAGGAACAAGGAACAATGAAATTGTGAAAAATTTTGACACCTTGATGATTTTTGCGGAATCTTTAAATTAAAATTAGCAAATGGCCGAGTATCCCCCTAAAGTAATTCATGGCACCCGTCAGTGTCCAAGTATAATTGAGGAGTTACCGTTTGACTGGCAGGTTCTTTCACTCTCTTCTGGCTTATAACGGTAATCTGCTCGCCCCTCAGTTTTCTGCTCTCTTCCAATTGGAATGTCGAGTGACAACAGCAAAGTCAAAGCCGTCAGAGCAACAACAACCACACCAACAAGAGCGCCGTTGGAATAACAGAAATGTAAGTGGGCTCAATCCATTGACTATCCTATCGGAATCTGCCTGAAACAAGACAAATTGCACTCCGGCCAGGATCTATGTCTACCAAATGAAACAGAGCCGCCGTTCAAAGCCTGCCCGTTTTTTATTCTCGTTTTTGCAAAGAGTTCGAGCTAGGAATAAGGACAAAGGATAAGGACGGCAGTCGGAGTCCTGGCGAAGAGTGAGTCAAAGAGAGTTACCAGTTACCAGTTCCTAGTTCCCAGTTCCCAGTTACCAATTTCCAGGTCTGGGGCATAAAGCCAAGCCGTGTCGAAATGCTGCTGACGTTTCACATTCAAATACTCGAGAAATAAAAAATACCTAAAATGGTTTTACAACGAGTATTGGCTACCCTGAAAATAGAGTCAAAAAGTTAGTTTACTATACCTCTAATTATTGATAAGATTGTTAGATTAATTTGTTTTCAATGTAATTGTAAGTATAATTTATTTAAAAATAAAGCACTTCACTTCTTATAAGTGCTTAATATTTAAATTCGTGAATCCATAATTTTTGTTTATATGTGAGTAAAATCAGTTTATTATTCATCTCCGTTAAATCGCTTAAGTCGTTGAGTTTTTGTGGTTTAATGAACCTAAGCTAATTGCTAAAAATTTCAACTAATCGGAGGCTAAGCACTTAAAGTGTTAATAAACACTTTAAGAAATTATTCTTCACTCTATGTATATCCTCCTTGGTGATTTTGTGCCTGTAGTGTGTAATTTTCTTGAGTTAACCAATAAATGTACCCTTGGGAAGGGGCTACAACTGAATATGGATTGTGAGGACAAGCAGGCGGCTGGGATTGTGGAAAAGCTAGTCAAACTGGATGGCATATAAATTCTGCGGTCGGCGGCCATAAATCAGCGTTTGGCTGTCACCCATTTTGCCATTTTGCCAGTGTAAATCGGAGGACTTGCTCCTCGCTGCTCCACTTCCTTTTCCCCTCCCTCTGCCCAAAGACTTGGGCTTCGAAGGCTGTTCTCTTTAACTGGTCATTAATTACAAATTATATGCCACTCCTGGCGCCAGGAACAAAATCCTTCTGGGCTGTCAGCTGTCTTGCGAGTGTCGCACGACACACAAATTAATGTTGACACCGTCACCAGGTCCTTTACACTGCTCGAAAATACTACCTATATTAGTGAGCAATGAGAAGTTTCAGCTGAGATTAGTATTAATTAATATTTAATAATTATTAATTAATATTTCAATATTTTTCAATTATAATAAATTTTAAATTTTAATTATAATAGTTGGGATTCTGTTGTACTTCATATTTTTGTGTTATTATTTACCAGATCCTTTGCTTAATAGCTTTAAATAATGTGGTGGTGTATATAAATTTGATATGATAAATTTACAAAAATAGCTTGCGAAATATTGGAATGAATAATAATAGTTAATGCTTAGAAATTTAAGTGTATGCCACTCAATCACATTTTTCATCTGCTTAGATTATTGATTAGTTTTACTATATATTCTCTGTGTAGTTCTTCAGATTCCGGAGTTGAGTGGCGGCTTCGTTAGCGATGATGAAGCCGCCGCTGCACTTCAAAGACGCATTAATAATTAATAAGATTGTAGCCGGGCAAAAAACTGCCGGCCGGGTGAATTACTTGGCTCAGGTTGCTACTTGGCCACTTGGCAGCTGCCAAAGGATCTCCTTCTCCCCCGCCGTTCCTCCAGTCCGGCAGGAACTGTAGAATCCACCGCCGTATCCAACGCCCGCTCCGAGTGTTTGCGTATGCAAATATTTGGTTCCTTTCCACCGACCTACTCCTCCCCACTCGCCGCCGCAACGCACTTACAAATTCCGTTTCAAATTCAGAAAAGTCATTAAATAATTTTCCACACTTGCACTTAACGCCTGCCTAGGCGGGTGGAAAAGGGGGTGGCGGGAAGGACATACTTGTCCTGGCCTCATGCATGAGGCAATGACTGCCAAGGAAATTTGACGTATAAACAAAATACTGCCTGGCCTTTCCTGCATTTCCGCAAAAGGCAACTAAAGTATGATATGTGTTTGTCTGAATGCCAGAGTTTATGTGCTGCAATGCACTCAGTCGGATAAGTGGGCCAAAAAGGCGTTTCTGACATCTTTTGGTATTTACACGTAGAAAACAAAATTGATGAGAATACTTTGAAGCAATTTGTAACATTAGAGGTAGAGTTCAGAGGTGTCAAATTTCATAAAATTTTTACATATACTTGGCAAGTAATTAAAACAAGACACCATTTTAAATGAGATATATACACTTTCTATCCAGGATTCCCATTTGTTCTATTCCACTCAGGTGTTTGTTTATTACTGGCAGCTGGACTTTAGATTTTTGCTAATACCAAGTAATCAGATAGAAGGAGATGATTCTAGAAAATGAAATGTGTTTAACTAAGTATACACATGCTACCAATGTAATTTTTCGCTAAAAAATGGGATTACGACCACAGAAAAGCAAAGTAAGCTTTTTGCTAGGCTACAAACGTTGATTGACATACAAAATGGCATACAACATTTTACTTTTTGTAGCATTTTTGATTGGATAGTTTTTTTTTTAACATTTACTGATGGTTTACAATTGAAAAAATTGTTTAACACGACAATGTTTTTTATTGCTCCCTTAATTCAATAATATATTATTTATGAATATTTGTTTTACAGTGCACGGCATTGTTGGAGTGCAATATGTTATTTAATCATTATGTGCTTTTCAAGTTGTAATTGAATCGCATTCGCTTGCCATTTAGCAATTTGCTTGCCAATAAAACCATAGCTATTCAGATGCCACAGCCACTTGGACAAAGGGCGAGAATAAGTCCTGAATGGGCTAATATAATGTCGAAAGGCAGCCAAACGAGAAGTGGCAAGCTGAATTCGACGGGGAAGGAAAAACGAGAACGAAAACGAACACGAAGGCAAGTACACGTCCAGCCGAGTAGAACTCAACCAACATTTCCGGCTCGATTGCGGCTTATTTGATTTTCATTAGGCATAACTCAATTTGAAGCAAATAAAATACGCTCAGCCGCAGATGAGCTGCTTATACAATAACAGTAGACGGATCCGGGGATGAAGAGATGGATCCGGAGATGGAAGAATGGAGACGATGACGGGGCCGGGGCCGGAAAAAGCAGGAGCATAAAGCCAACGGAAACGAAGATGAGGATGCCAGACCAGGCAAGTGGGCCCACAGGGAAGAACCAGGCCAAGTCCCAGTCTTTGTCGAAATCAGAGGCCGGCTGAAGAACTTCCCGACCGCCAAGTGAGGATGATAAAGTTAAACTACAAGCCACACGAACAATGGGGTTTCTTTGAGCTGCCTCTGAATCGGGAAAATCAACTAAGAGCCAACCTTTTGATTTCACTTCCTGTTAATATTGCTCGTAAGGAAGTGGCAGTCGGGGATGAAGTAGTGATGAGCAGGATCTAGATAAGTGTAACTGAATAAACAGATTGAACCAGAAATCGATGGAGGGTTTTAAATGGAAATTTGACATCTTTCCAAGAATTCAAATTTAAGCCTGGCGCAAAAAAAAATTTTGTATTGTATGCAAGGCTTTTAAAATAATTTATTATCATGAGGTAAAAATAACGTCTTTTTATATTAATTGGATAGGTATTAAAATCAATAGATTCGTTTCCTGTTTAAAATATACTGTGTAATATATGTATTATTTATCTATAAGGATACTTGACAAGGGCTTAACTTAGGTTAGGTGGTTTCAATACCTTCCTATCTTAATTCGGCTTATCAAGTACCACCACTGTGAAGGGTCACCATCTGGGATTCCATGACGGGAAATTCTAGAGCACAATTCGCACACATAAGTAACTTTGGCAGCCGATTAAGGTGAGATGCCGAGCAATGCAAGCTGAATCTCAATTCAGAGCCTAATCAGGTCTGTCTGCCAGAATGGGGGAGCTCTCCAACCAGTGATTGCGGTGTGGCTTCCCGTGTCCTGTCCGACACCCTGGGGAGATCATTATATCGTCGGCCTGCTCCCAGTGCAAAGTTTTCTTACCTTTCGACTTCTTAGTCCTGGACATCTGATAAAGTATTTATGAGCCGGGCACATGTAGTCAATTCAGCTCCTTAAATGTGAAGGCGGCAAAGAGCAAACGATTCGGTTTTACAAATTATTTTAAGTCTTAGAGAAACTATGTCAAGAAAATAATTAATTTCAATAATCAAAATATGTATAATAATTTCATTTCATTTCATAATTTCATTCATTTAATGTTATTGTTAGTACAATTGTTTCACAAAAAATATACTGTTAGATACATAAGGAATAATTTCCACATTTTTTGTCCAATAAAATTGTTGGATTAGATTTATGTTATATGTATGGGTAGGATTCGCTTCGTGTCATGTTGGCCTCCGGATCAAAAGCAAATAAGCAGTGGGAGGATAATTCGGAATACGCATGTATGAGCATTCATTTAGTTATGCTGAAAAGTGCTGATAAACTTTGCACTCCTAGTTCTCGTCTGTTTAAGACCTCTGGGCTTCAGCCGGTAGCTCGCCCCACGCAGTTTTCCCGCTGGCCCCGCCCCTTTCGAGGGCAGTCCCAGGAGCAGACAACTTCTGCCCGACTTTTATTTAAGTTTTCCTTCACCTTTTCAGAACTGAGGACTCGGGGCTTAGGACCCACTATCCACGTTCGGCGTAAGCTTGGTTTTCAATTTCATTACTTTGGCCCATGCTGGTTCCGATTGTTTTCGTTGTTGTTGCTGGCAGTGCTTCCTTTGTTTGCGGTAAACATTTATGTATTATTTTGTGATATCATCAGTAAATATTTCCCCATTTTATTAAACTCCCACGGGAGGAAGGCGGAAGGTGAAGGGCGGAAGTCAAATGTCGAAAGTGGTTGGCAAAGTTTTGGCCGACTTTTGTGTGGATGCAAGTAATGGGGTTTTGCGTAAGCTTTAACTTGTTTTGTTTTGCGTGTTGTGTGTGTGCACTAATTAAATATTGAAAAGAGCAAGAGCAAAGGCAAAGGCATCTGGAAGATAAAACTGTTAAGTGGAGGCAATTAAATCAAAACTAAATGCCGCCTTTCAACAAGCCAAAGCCATTTATAACAACGAGCAGACAAAGCGGGGGCTTCTTGGTTCTGGCTCCCAGAAAGCAGAAGAACCACTGAAGCGCCCAGTTTGCAAACCGCGAAACCGCCATGGAGCCCCCTCCCTCTCCCTGCCCTTCCCACTCCCGCCCACAGGCACTTGCACCCTCAAAACCATAAAACAAAAGCCCGAACAAAAGCTAATTAAGTTTATGTCACCGGAAATTTGTTTCACCTCAAAAACCTCGAATTGTGCGGAGCAGGAGCAGCCGGAGGAGCAGCAGATAAAATGTACGTGGCCCCGATTTAGGTTGTCACACGGAGCGCAACGGCAACGGGAACGGCAACGCAATGGAGCACGGAAAAAGGGGGCCCACTTTCGGGACTCGGCTCTGAAAAACTTTCATCTCGATCTTGTACACACTCATTGGCAATTAATCTGCTCGCCAGCTAAGACAAATGTAATGTGGAGTGAACATTTGTTCCTCCAGTGGCTGCCAATGCAATTTCACTCCTGCACCCCGTTTGGGATTTTAGTTGGTCCTGGCAACTCGATAATTCGGTAATTCCCAGCTATCACACTACAAAATGTTTTTAACGGAATGGTGGTGTGTATTTTGGGGAACTTATAGATTGCTTTTAAAAATAGGAACCAAAAAAATACAAATCAGTCGAGAATATGTAGTTTGACTTTGCTAATTGTTTTACAAATATTTTAAGATTATAAAATAATTGTTTATTTTTGAAATTATATTAAGATAGTTAAAATAAGTTAAAACATGTATTAAGTGCTATAAGTAAAAAGTGCCATATACATATGTCCATAAACCAATTAAAAATAAATAGCTTAATAACCGTAGTTAAATATTTCAAAATTTGCAAGTGTATAATATTGTTTTATGATTTATGACCTATATATGGCTATATTATTCATTATTTTTTTTGCTTCTGGCAGCTAGCTTCAGCGACGAACTCTTTTCTTTCCATTTTTTTCAGTGCAACTGGCTGCAGGACCGGTCGCGCTAATGAATTGATTATCTTAATCCAAATAGAGACGGGGAGAAGTCCATTGTGCATAACTCGGAGACGTCAGGTGTCAACAAGAATTATTATCTTGTCTGGACTGTCGGCCTGCGGCATGTTAAGTTGATTTACGAGCCGTTTGTGGCAACGTTTGTGGAGCTTGAAGTCCCGAACTCAAACCAAAGGCTTGAAGCTCGAAGCCTGACTCTTTATGGCCGATTTTTATGGGCTTTGCAACTTTGCAAGTGCAGCGCCTGAAACTTATGCGCCATATAACCGAAAAACGAACGATTGCACTTTGAACTTTGCTCTGTTCTGGCTTCCATCCCCGTAGTTTCTGCATTTTTTCTAGTCTTTCGGTGGCAACTTCTTGCACCTTGTGCACATTGTCATTTGGCCAATTACATGCTGGCTTCTCTTCGCTGCACCGGGAGAAATATATAGGAAGAACCAAGAACCAAGAACTGCCTTTCACGGTGATTATGCTTATAAAGGGATTACAGTAAACATTGGATGGGTCAAACCATTTAGCTCTGTTCTAATTTATAAAGTCTCTTATGATATATGTACATTTATTTTAGTCGACGATAGACAGTAATTGCCATTCTGATTCTTTGTAGCTGTTACATGTTTTCCAAGGAATTCTATATACCCTTTTACACTACAAGGAACGGGTGTATATATGTAGTATCGTATAGTACATACTTGGACTAGACAACTTTATAGAAATGTACTTGTAATCGTGTTCGGAAGTAAAGGTTCTTAAATATTATTATATATTATAATTATTATTTTTGTATGATAGACTTGATATTTTTTCGAGTGACCTTTGCCACCGTTGGTTTCCGTTTGGTGGCTGAGCTTTAAATGGGCGTGGACAAGCGCACACTTGACGCTCTATTGACGACGTAGCCGAGCTCCCCCTCAAGTGTGTACTTATGATTCCTCCAAACGCCTCAATTCCCGCCTCTGATTCTTGTCGCCTGCTTGTTTTTTTTCTTTTTTTTTTTTTTTAGAAATTTTTAGTTTGCGTTACTTGGGCAAGTTTTCCGGTGTCGCTTTTTGCACCTCGATGACTGTTGGCGGCTGTCGAAGTCGTAGTCGTCGTTGTTGGCTTGGTTGTTTTTTGTAGTTGGCGGTGTGCGCCGCCCGCTGTCAACAACTCAAAATGCTTCCGTGCAATCGCTTTTTACAGCTTCCAAACAATTTGATTTGATTCCATTAAAAAAGTTCCTCTAGTGATTTCCGTCAAGTTCTCACCTCTCATCGCACCGCATGTGAAGTTTGCTGCCGTTGCAACGGATACGACATCACTTCAACAAAAAAAGTTACTTCCGCCAACGATATGATGCCGTTTAACCATTGAACCAAAAATCCATTCTGGCAAAACGATTGAAAACTATATAACTTTACAATTCTATATATTTTCGATTTTTCTGAACTTTAATAGACTTTTATTTCTGAATCATTTTATATTTCGAATTCCACTCCTAAGTGTGTAATCCACATTTCCTAATTCTAGTGATTCTTAGTTCTTAGGATTTATGATATCCTAATATTATTATTGATAAAACTTAAGAAATTTAAATGCTATAAATGTTTTTTTTTATTTAAGTGCACAATCTGCCTGCTCTTCTGGACTTCCTGTTTGAAGACTGTTTCATAAGCCATGGTGTATGGTTGAGGAGTGCGAAGAGGGGGATTGCCTAAATAATTGTGACATTGGCACGTCAGCATCGTGCAACGCGCGTCGAGTGTTGCATACTTTTAAGTACATCCCCCGCCACCCACCACCCCCTCAAGGACTCATCCCCGGCGTCGATGCATGTCATTTGCTGGCAGATTGACAAACTTTGGTGCGTTCTTCGGGAAATGTGTGTGGGTTTGAGTGTAAGTGGGGCTGGGGTGCGAGTGTGATAAATATGAGGACCGTCAGCGGGTAATGTTAACTTGCAACGTGCAACTGCAACTTGCACTGATGCCGAGCAATTTCAATTGACGACACGGATGACGGCAATTGCCGGCTTTAAAGGGATAAAGCGACATAATGATGGAGCGTAAGGGTCTCCGAAATTGCCATAAAAACGGTTTGGCATCGCGGCAGTCGTAAAACGTAAGCCCCTAGCGAAGATAGTAGTTATAATTGCAGTGTGGGAGATTTTTACTTGAAGATCGTAAAAAATGGTAGACTACCAAGGGGAATACAAAAGGTGGACCAAAGCAGAAAGGGTGGTTCTTAATCATTATAGGACAACAACGTTTTATTGTCTTGGCAGTGCCCTCTTGCCGATAATAAGGATTCAGTTATAACTATGCAATATAATTCGTTAGGCTATTAAGTAAAGGGTTATGCGTACATTATTTGAAGGAGTGCTAGAGGACGTTTGAAAATTTTTCTTGCCTGTCAAAAAAAGGGACAGATATGTTCCCCGAAGAGACAAACATAGGCAGCTCTGTTTTAGAGGGTTATCCATTTCCAACTGACATTTATGCAAATCGAAATTCGGGTTAACAACGTCAGCAGTCAAGGGGTGTAATGTTAAATATAAAATTTACCATGCCAGCTGTTGCCGATTGTCGTCATTTGGTCGGTTATGGAATTTAAGCTCTGCAAATATGCATTTAACACACTTTGGCGTGTCGAGATGCGGCACCATGCTGTACTACGTACGTATATCTAGGTATACGTATGTATAAATAAAAATCGCCAGCAGCTGTTGGAAGGATGGAATGGGTTTGGATGCGATGGACGGTATATGAAGGGATGGATGGGTTCTGGGAACATGGGACATGGGACGTGGGCAGTGCAGTGCCGCATTTTGAGGAGCATATGAAAAGTTTGGCTCCCATGTTGTCGCATGGAATTTATGATGAATTTTCCAACTCGACGCATATTGCAGAACATTTTTGGGGCCGTTCGGCCTAGCCCTGATCCATCCTCCTCATCCGCTTTTCCATGAACTGCAACCACAGCAGCCGCAACGCAGGCAGTTCCAGAACCAGAACCAGGCCAGCATTTGTTCCATGGCTTGTTCCTGGCTCTCTTTCTGCCTCTTCCACTTTAATTTTTTTTAACTGAATCCAACCCAATCCACAGTCTCCGCCAGCTTTTGATGTTGCCAGTTTGGCCCGTTGCTCGGTTGTTCGGCCACATGACGTAGCCCTCCTCGTCCTGCATTCTCAATCCAGGAGCTGTCTGCCCAAGGGTCCGCACTCTGAAATTGTTTTAGAGCTGTTGGAAAATTTCGAATGCGATTTGACATATATAACGCAGTGAGTGCGGAAAGGCCAACGGCGTGACTGCCGCTAACAAATTCTGTTAGAATGAAACGGATAAACGACTTCGCACCAGAGTGATGCACTTCTTTAACTCTGTTTTGTAAAACTCCCAGACTCCTAAATATTAGTTTGGGTTAAGTAACAAGACATATAATCAGTTATAAGTTTATATGCATTTATTTCGTCCTTTCTTAGGTAATTTACTGTGCTACGCATCAATATGGTTTAATTTCTATGCATAAACCAATTAACATTATGCTGACTTTAGCTTTCGACATTCTTTTTCTTGTGATATACCGATACTGTGTTTATTTTTAGGTTTCACCAGCTTCCCCTTTTTTTACCATAAACTTTTTGATGTCCCGATATCTGCATGGATTATGCTAATTGGTTCCCATTGAAATCCTGTATGTCATAGAGAATGAGAGAACGAAAATACAGGGAATTGACTGCATCTAGTTACAAAAATAAAGAAGTGAAATGCAAGAGCAGAAAGCTGGACAAATGAGAAAATATGAGATGTTAGAAAAACGAGTAAGAAATACGAGTAAGTACGGCAAACAATGGAAATAATAAAAAGTATGCAGGTAATAGTAAATTTTAGGTAGTAATGCATTTCAAAAGTTGACCGCTTCCTGACAATATTTTATAGGTTCATTGGAGACGGTACCAATTTTTTTCAGTAAAACAGCTTCATGTCAATAAAAGCAATAAGGTAAAGAAGTCACTTTGTCTATTAGTTTGCACATAATTAATATAATAATAGTAATGTATATAACATTGTTATGCCATGTTTGAAAGCCTAATCCGCTTGATTATTCCGCTCGTTTTCGAGACTCCGTCTCCCCCACATTATTATGCCATCGAACAGGCCATAATCATAATCATAGCATTTATCTTATATGCCAGCGAAAATATTTGCCCATTTAATAAGGGAGCGCGATGCCTGGGGCAGCCATTGCCCAGAGTCGATTCAAAGTGACTCCCAACCCAAACACAATCTCAACCCCAAACCCAATTCGTCCCGCATCCAATTCCAAAGCCCAGCCAAAAATGAAGCTGAAATGCGAACGATGCCGGGCGCAAACAAGTCGCAAATTGAATTGATTGGCGGGTAAACAAGCGCCGACCCGAATGCGATGCCTTCTCAAAAAAAAAAGAGGAGAGTAAACAGATCCTGGAGCAGAATATAACCAGAATCGCAACCAAAATCGGGGGCCATGGCCTAAACCACTGGCCCTAATTGAGCGTGAACATAGAGGGCATAATACTCGGCCGAAATGCGGACTTCAATTTTGATAAGAAGCTCCAAGCTGGAACTGCGAAATTCGCAATTAGCCCCCGTCGAAAAATGAAATGGCCAAGCAAATTGTCAAAGAGACGGTGAAATTGTTTACAAACCAATTACAAAACTGCGAGCCGCAGACAATGGTAACACAGATTTCTAGCTTGCTGCCCTTTGAACCCGGCAACTCAACCTAACTTCTCCTTTTCGGCCAGACCCTTCAGGCACAGCTGCTTGAAAGTAAAATCCAGACCGCCAAAAATTTCGTTATCTTAATGAGTCTAAACGTTAATCAGGCAAAGCAAAGCCACCGAAAAACGCGAAGGATGCGGAGGAAATGGGGGCCATTTTGCTGGTCACCTCACTTGGCTAGTGGGCCAAAAAAAAAACAAAAAATAAAAAAAAAAAAAACGATGAACGACGGAAGCAAAATTTGGCGGCTGCGGCAAACGGAAGTCGAAGAGTCGGGCTACAGTCCAAAGTCCGAGGCGGCACGGATGCATATTAAATTAATAATTTGACCCATCCTGCGACTCTGAGTGCCACAAGCTAGCAAACTCGGCCAAAAAGGAGTCGGGGCTAATTTCTGCATCCGCCCTACGAGATTTTTGTTTGCTGATTGCGACAAGGACAACGCGGATGCGGGGGCCATGTTGCGCTAATGTTTCACCCGAGACCGGGGCACCAGGACTCAGAACTCAGAACACAGAACTGGGTTTCCCAGCACCGAGAAACCGAGAGATAAACAATTAAAAACTTTTGCAATTTGCGGTAATTCCACTCTTAACCCCTTTGGACGCCAAGTGCGCATAACAAGTAGTTGCAGCATGGGATTGTGGTACTTTAGTTCACAGAGACAAATTCGGCCCAATACGGAACATGTGTTCTTTAACTTATGCGAAAGGTTTTAAGCCATTGATAATAATGCGTAGCACACACATACTAAATAAATCCTAATTTTGGTCCTTATACAAATAACATTAAAATAAATTAAACTAAATTAACATTATAGCATAATATAATATATTTATTATTTTGTAATTAAACAATTTCAAATGTAATATATATGTAAAATAAGATCAAAAGGAGATTCTAACAATTCTGCACATAAGGTAAATTTAATTGAATGAATCCTAATACTCAGTCTGCAAGTGCCAGGACACCAAGTGCGGCGACAATTGTGCCTGCAATCAGGACTGCAAGTGCGTGTGCAAAAACGGGCCCAAGGATCAGTGCTGCAAGACCAAGTACTCAAGAAGTTTGGACCGATCGATTGATTGAAAACCAATAAATGAAAGCCCGTGTGGCAGCCTCAAAGCATATCAACATATCAGTGGGCCACTGAGTATTTGTGTCAGAAACGATATTCGCTTAATTACAATTTGGTGCTCCGCATGTCGAGGACAAATATTTACCATAGCATTATGGCGTGTGTGGCCCAGAGGCTAAGTCCTCTTATGGCCAAGTGTCACACATTTGGCCAGGGTCGCATCGCAAAATGCGCAATTATTGCATTTGTGGCGCGTGGCAGGCGGCATTGCATGGTTGCAAAATTTATGCGGTCTCATTTACAGCGACGAGGACACAGCTTGAAATTGTGACACTTGTAAGTGAGCGTAAAATAATTTCGCGCATTAAGTATACGCAACGGGGGCCGACAATAATGCGGCTGCCATTAGGAGTGCAATTGTTTAAGCAATTAATTAGCCCTGTTCACAGCAAAAGTAACCGAAACGGCAACAGGAAGAATGAAAATATGAGGCGTCGGCCACTTAAGGACTTTTTCCAGCCAGATTGCCTTCATAATAAGCGCGGTAAGTGAGTTTGGCGGCGAGGAAAACTCATGTTTCACTCCCAACACAATGAACTTCGGCGGCGGGCTGGGAAAAATTCTAACCGCAAATTGCGGAAACGCCTGTCTGGGCCGTCTGCCTCTCTAATTGTCTGTACATAATTTAGGCAAACATTTTTAATTAAGTGCAATGCTCGACGCACACACAAGTACTCGGCTTGGTTTTTAATTCCATCATTAATCTTGCAGGGCCATTGCGAGGTGTGCTCGAGCAATTAGGGTGAGTTCTAGACTTTCGACTTGAACACAATGAACAGTTTCCACTTTTTGCAGGTCCTTTTATAACATTGTTTACCCCTAGTGGTTTGGTGTTTTGCGGTCCTAATGGTTTTACCCTTTTTAAATGGTTCTATCAACTGGAGCGCCTCTTTTGCACAGATGCAAGATGATATACGCCTTTAGTTCGGCCGTAAACCTTAAAGTTCTGCTCCTGCCATACAAGCAAAGAAAATCTTAAACAAAGTCGGTTAATTATAAAATTGGCCATATCTAAGGCATGAACTTGTTGAGTTACTTTGCCAAGAGAATGAAAACTTGCACACTTTGGAGCCATCCAGGCTTTCTTATCGCCACGTTTTTGTTTTTCTTGTCTGTGGCACTCGTAACTTTGCCGCAAAATTGCTTGTTTCCGCTTCCGGCCCCCTTAGCCCTCGACCGCCCCCCTCCTTCACCCACTGATAGATGCCATTATGACCTACACTTGGCCATAAGTTTTCCCTCTTGGCCGACGACGACGTTGAGGCTAAAGATGCTGGCAGCAATTAAAGCCAATTATTCTGAAATAATTGTTTTAAGCAGATTTCTCGGGCGCTCCTTTGTTGTTTAATTTTGGATTCTTTTCTTTTTTGGCTTTGTTGATTGTGGAATCCCTACAGCCCCTGATATTGTGTTTTTTGGCTTTTCCGCCTTTTTGGGTTGACACTTGAACGACGAGGTCTTTAAAGATATTCTCATTTTCAATTTGCAATGCGAAAAGCTCGTTAAAATAATTTGTCACAGTATTCTGTTTAATTAAAAAGTTTCAAATGAATGTGCGATGCCATTAAATGATTCTTTCCAGCTTCTCTCTCTCTCGTATCTGCGTATTTCTGCATGCCTAAAAACAATTAACCCAACTGCAGTGCAATGCAATGCATGTGTATCTGGATCTGTGTGTTGCCGAATTTGTATAGGAAACTCGAAATTTTTATAGTGGGAAATTGCTGGCGAAAAAATGACATCGGGGAAAAAACATTTTAATATTGGTTTACATTTAATATGCTGATGTTTAAGCCTATTAAGAGTGATTAAAAATGGGTTGAAGACATTATCATGCTCAATTTGGTTGCATTATTTACGTACTTAATTCATTACGTAAACATTAAATTGATTTGTATATAATTTACTAATTCACCCATGGTAAGTGTATTTACTGTCAGTGATTTTCAAAGATTATAGGGCGATCCTAAAATACAAACTGTTTTGCATGTACATACGAAAAAAACAAAATATCTTTGAAACTGATATAGAAAGTTTTGTTCCTTTAAGACCTGAGACATAGATATTTATAATTAGTATTTAATGTTGCTTAGCCTCTTAAGGGTATTGTGAGTGAGATTCATTCTTAAAATAAGATTATAAGAGGGATCATTTAGTTCTACAGCCAAAATGCAATAGTTGCTGATGCACAGAATAATTTGCAGTTGCGAGGGTGTGCAACTGCTTTTCTGCATGTGCATTTTCTACAATTTCATTTGCTAGCCCAAAAAACAGGAACAAAAAATGTCCTATACAAAATTCGTAGCAACAATGTTGAATGTCTCTATGTGTGTCTGTGTATGTGTGCGGTTGCTTGTGTGTGCGTGGGTGAGCTGCACAATAAAATTTATTGTTGTAGTAGCAATGTGTAAGCTCTTGGCGTTTTGTGTGTGTGTTTGTCACCCACAATGTCCGTCAGGGGCTTCATTGTTCAGCCACATAATTAATTGTCGTAGTTTTCGGGTGTTAAATAATTAGAAAACAAGTTTTTCGGCTATTAATCACTTGAAGTGCGGCGGAAAAGGGGCTTTCGAAAATATCGCGTTTACGGAGAAAGTGCTTCAATTTAATGGGCCCCGCATACTCGTACAACCTTAAATTAACCTTAACGCCCTATCAATGCGTCTAATGCGCTTTCTAAGCTCCAATTGTAACCCATTCTAAATCACAATATAATCCCATAATTTACATAAAACGAAGCCAAATCGCCGCGACAAGCATGCCAAGAAGGTTGTGACCCACACACAAATAGGAGAAAAAACGAAGGAGAATATATATACATAACTTGCTTAAGTTCCCCACTCACATACATTGGGCTAACGCAATTTGCCCCACTCAAATATCATTATGTCATAAATTGATGTTGAATCCTTGTTCATTTATGAAATTTTCCCATTTTATTGTGTCGCTGTGTCTGTGTGAATATGTGTGAGTTCAGAAGTTCGATTTTCGCCAGTGCTGCAAGGACGCCACGGCAATCTGAGTGCGTGGGTGTGGTGCAGGAATTTAAGTTTTTATGAGTGCTATCAGCATCAGCATTATAGTCATCATTAGCATCGTCATCATTATTCGATTGACCTTTCTAATTGCCAAGGTATCAGGTTTAAAGTGCGTTCGATGAGGGCGCCAGAGATGCAAATTTGCATGGCAAATATCCTTTAAGCAGACAAAAAGATGATGCTAATGAAACGTCAATTATGTGGAACCGTTTACAAGTAGCAAAGGAAAATGGGATAGAATCAAATGAGGGTAGGGACTATATGATACCTATTATTGATTAAAAATAACTAATTGATGGTAGAACGCTTAAAAGTGTATCGAAAGGTATTTAGAAACAATATCATGTATATTTTCTTATATAACAATATGACCAATATCATAAAACTATGTTGATATCTAATAAGATAATTATCTAGGTTGTTAACAGAACATACCCTTGTAAACCAAAGTACAGGGGGTATAAAAATGAGCACGTGACCAACTTTGTCATCACTTGAAGCATATCCAATTTAACCCTCAAATTGCTGCCATTATGACAGCATCAGGAACAGTAGCATCCAAGTGGAGGAGCGACATCGGCGGACCCGCTGAGTTATTAGCGAATCGTGATTGGCATAAATCAATGCAGCGGGGCGGTAGGCGGCGGATGGAGGTCGGAGGTCGGAGTAGAGAATGCACCTGCCGCAGACACTTTGCCAACTCACTGGCCACTCTTTTAGCCTAATGGGCTGAAGCCAGTGCGGGATTTATGACTGCCATCCGTCTGCCACTAGCTTCTCCATTCGCGAAGGTCCTGGTCGATTGTCGATGACATTGTTCTGCCACGGGCTGAGCCGTAATCCCACTTACATCAAGATGGATGCCGCTGATGCGCCATTTATGCTGAAATCGAAAGGATATCGATCACATTAGCATAGAATAGAGAATAGAGCGCTTGGCGCATTGCAGATTTGATTTGCATAGAGCTACAGATACTAGATTGTTAAGAAATGCAAATGCAAATGCCCGCTTGGAATAACTCAGCTTAATATGTTAGTTGGGCCAACGGTCTATTTTGGTACTACGAGTACTTTTCTGCTGCTGGTGGCCCACCCGCCGTTTGCACCTCCTGCTTTTTGTATGACGAAACGCTGGACAAAGGATTTAATTAGTTTTTCTTTCATTTGCCATTGGAGCGATTGTGTAATTGCTTTTGAACAGATATCACGACACGCGCGAACATTTCGTGCACGAAACTCGGGCAAAAGCCAAATTGAAAATTAGAGGAAACGCTGCTCTGGCCCGCTGGGAAAAGTGACGACAGGATGCGATGAGATGGGATGGGAATCCTTTTTCTCTAATGAAATACTTGTGTCGTGCGCCTGTCGACATTATTAACAGCTTCCGAACTTTTGAATTTACGAACAGTACCGTGCCAAAAAGGGAGCGAAAATGGATTAAAAACTGCAATCGCCAGCGCCAGACTCTCAAAGAGAAAATGTGAAAAGTGTGCTAATTTCCATTGAGAGCTGCACTGGAGCAGCAGCATCACAAAGGCAGCGCATAAAAAGTGTTTAATTCAAATTGTGCACTGCCAGGAAAGTATGGTTTGAAACTTTGGAGTACAAGAAAATCGCATTCAATGTGATATATCTCTTGTAACCCTTTCTAGTTTCAAATAGTATTAACAAATTGATGTATTTAAGAAATTCAAAATGGGAACTAAACCGTACGTAGCTTAAATAATGCTATTAGCCTGTAACCAAAAGTTTTATAACGGACTAAAACTTTTTATTAGGATGACGAACATACAAGAAATGCATACTTAAATCGGGTAATTAGTGTTTGATTTCTATATTACTGAACGCAGGACTCATTCTGATTTATTTTCCAAGTGTGCCTGCTTTTGACCATGGGCGGAAAGTAGCTGCTGTTTGGTTGTTTCCTGTTTGGTTGATTCACGTACACAAGCAGGACTCGCATTGAGTTTATTTTTCCGCTGCTCGGATTTTTCCCCGGATTCGGTGGTGCAAGTGGTTTGTGGTGGGTTGAGGTTCGCATCGAATAAGTCGCTGCCTTGGCGACAGGAAGGCAATTTATGTGCTTTGTGTGCATTTTTGTTTGAGTTTGCTATATTTTTTATTGGCAGCACAATTTATTCACGAATATGGTGGCACCAGCCAACTCTCTGCAAGAGTGTGGGTGATGTTTATTGTATAAAGAATATATGGTATTGCCCCGGCTAGAGAGAAGTGCATTTTTTATGTGCATTTACCCCTAGAGCCGACCCGACGAGTTTGTTTTGATATATGGGGGCACTGCAGCAGGAGCTAGATTTGATTTTTCGCTAGTGAAAGCTTAATACAACAAAATTATGAATATTTGCAGTGGTTTTAAATGAAAATTGGGGTGTCTGCAATATTTCTATCGGAAATAATGTTTTTTATGTTTCGTGTGCAAGCTGGCGATACTAAAAAAAAAATACGTAGATAATGAATTCTACATTTTTTTAAATAAATGTGTGATAAATAATACAGGATGATGATCAGTAGGAACAGTTTTTTATGTTTGATTGATATGCTGCTGCCAATTGTGATTTAAGCCAATTCTTCCGATTTAAGAGCACTTGTCTCTGCAACTAGTTTCCACCAGCTGTTTTCCTCTGGACTTCAATCACCTGCTCAGTGCATTACTCCATTTAGTCCCATGAGAAAGCCCGCTGACACTGGGAAGGAATGACTGGAGATCATCAGCACTGTGCATTTTTCATCCGCACAGTTGGCTTACTTTCACTCCGCGTATGAGCAATTTCCGATTGAGCGACAAAAGGCCGTGAAGCGGCTGTATAAATTGCACATTCGATTCACTTTAAAGGGACCCTGCTGACATTCTGATAGCGAGTACCTTCGGCATTTTCCGAAGTCAGCATTCAATATTTGTCCTTTTCTCGTTGGCGGTTGGACCTTTTGGCATTGTTGTGTGCGAAGCTTTTAAAAGTTAATAAATCCTTTTAACTTATTCCATATTTCAATGCCGCTTGTGCGGCGGCTGTGCCTTTTCGCTCTTTCAGTCGCTTAAATCGAGAAAAATGCCTGCCAACGCTGTGAGCTTCCTTTAGCGCTGGGAATCAATGGAATTGCAAATACTGGCTGAATAAAAGCAATTCAGTTTATTGAACAACATTATTCAAATGTAGTTGTTGCTCGCCAAGATTATGAAGTTGTGCTATATTGTCAGCTCCATTTGTTCAACTGACAGCAGGGAAAGGCACTATTCATATCAGTTTGTTGGTACAAATAGGAATCTTCATTAAAGTTTCTATCTATTTCAATTTCTATTTCCATTTCAATTTCAATTTCATACGCCCTAATATAGTAGGCCATATTTGTGGAGGGGAAAACTGGCTGCAGACAGTGGTCCATAATATATCATTGCCATTGTCAAGCTTTGTCTTCCATTTGCGACTTACATTTCCCGCATATTGTGTTATTTTTCCGTTTCTGGCCTTATGTTTTTTGATTTGTTGTGGCAACGAACATTTATATTCCTTCTCGTTTCTCGTTGTGCGGCCTTTTAACGATTCATTTTTTATAAGTGAACGCGCCGACTTACATTTAGCTCGGATTCCTTTCAGAACTGCCCCATCCCATTCAGCCTCCCTATCGCCATGTATTTTTATTATTTATTATCCGTTTTAAATCCCAGCTAAAGATCATTATACACATCAGTGCGTCCGATTGTGAGAATCGCAGCTACTTCTGATTTTCTGATTTCTTGTTTTCGACGTTTTTCCAGCCTCCTTAGTGGAGTTCCCTACCCCGCGACCTCTTCCCCAGCAATCTCAGAAATTCCCCCAAACCCCAAACAGCTCGCAAGTTTTCGCCAGAATCCCTAGCCAAAAAAGGGGAAGGACGCACAAGCGCCAAACGAGGCTGGCAGGGAAAACGATTTAACTGAAAATTGAGGTTGAACTTAATCATAAATCAATGCTAATGATGCTAAAATGCTAGAAAATTTCCCAACCATCCGGGGACGCCGTTCGGAGTGGATATCACTGGCCTGGAGATTGGAGGTGGTGGTGGCAAGCCGGAAGCTGGCGAGGATTTGCCGAGCTGGCATTTGCCAAGTAACCGCCCACGTCCTCGTCCTTTGGCCACTTGGCAGATGTCTGACTGTCATTTATTACAATTGCTTTGACTTTTGTTAGTTTGTTGTCGTTGGCGTTTTTTATTATGCATCTCATTGCCGGATATCCAGAATCCATCTTGGGAATTACTGCCCCGAAAAGTGGGCGCTGTGAAATTAGAATCAGTTTCTTAATATGATATCACAGCCTTATTTCTGCTGAGAAAATTACCATAGAGGTCTGCCAATAAGTTAAGACCAATACCATTATTATATTATCGGTTAATTAACTGAATGCCATTTATCGGGATTGTAGTAGTTTGTGCAAGTTATAGGTTATATTATTTATTTTATTAGTTAAATTAAATAAAACAACATTGTTTGTGAATAAACAATGTGCACAAAAACTATTTTGTTTCCGTTTTGTTTGAAAATATATCTTGATATATTTCTTTTAGGAAATGTACAATGACACCCGATGGAGTCAATTAATACTTGAAGACATAAATAAAAGGGTTTTCTGTTTCTTTAGTTTGTTACATATTTTTGAATAAATAATTTGAACGATTGACAGCTTCAATTAATGTTGGAAATACAAAGCATGAGCAGCTTTAACTAGCTAGTTTCAAAGTAAGTTCTCGTTCCCTGAAATGTACTGCAAGTTGTATCCCAAAACTCTCAAGTTGCCGGGAGTTAAATAACTCGACTCTCAAATTCACTCGACGTCTTGAGAAGTTCTCCTACTCCGGTCTAGCCAATATCCTTCGGCCAATAGCCGTATCCCTTTTAATATACCTTTGGCCAAACAAAGCTCGGGACTGATAGCTCGTTAAAGTGACGCCATAAAGGAGCGCGTAATGTGACGCCCGAGAATTGCAAAATTCATGAAGGCGATGCGAGGAAATTCAGTTTGAGGAATGATTGAGTTAGATCCACGACAAATGAGTGCTCTTATATATGGGTATGTGTAATGTAAAGTTAATAGTAAATAATAAGCAAAAACGCAACTCTTGAAAGTAATCATAAATGTTACATTTAATATATATTCAAATTATTCCAATTGTTATGCAGCTCATCATCAATTAGCTAGCTGATATCTTCAGAAGAAGGGCATGCTACATGCTGATATATTCAAAGCACTTTAAGTCATTTATATTTCGATAAAAGTGTTTATGCAAATCTTGTAAAACGTAATCGTAAGCAGACGAAGAACCCCCAACAACACGAAAGCCAATGTCGAAGCCTTAAAGCGCATTAAGAGCGCCACCGGCAGTTTGGGGAAAAACTGGGGAAAAACTGAGGGAAAACCGGCGGAAAATCGCGGGGGATAGCGGGGAAAGAGTGCGCGAGGAATGGCATCCGAGTTGTAAAAATTGAAATAAATGTATGCTGGGACCCACACCGACATATTGTATGCAAAACGCGGCCGAGTGCGTGTGTATCTGTGGCATAAGTTATGCCTCGCTGGTGGCCAAATGGACAGGGGGTGGTGCCTGGATCCCGCCCAAAACCAAGCCCACGTTCCCACGCCCCACGCCCCACGTCCCACGCCCCCACCTTCTGACCTCAGGGCCAGCCACAATGGAACCAGACATTTTTGCAAATAGAAAATTGAGTTAGCGGCTCTCGTCCTTTTGAAACACCATCTCCCCACTTTCCGCTCCACCACCCTTCCCTAAAAAGAAAAACAAATGCGTGAGGTGGTTGAGGTGCGTTGAATTTGTCGAAATTGCCTTTTTACGAGCATATTAGCATGCGTGTGTGAGTCGCGTGTGCACTGGAAAAATAATAATAAAATGCACGGACTTTTCTCTTTCGGCGTTGCGTGTTGTTTTCTGAATTACATAAAAATATGATTTTGGATTACTTGAAACTATTGCGTGAGCAGGCTCAGATATGACCAAAAAATTTATTTTCCTCGAAGTCACAAATAAGTTTTATTGAAAATCATATTCCATAAATATTACAGCAATCCACAGAAGTCTTTTTACTTTTGAGTTCGAAATGAATGAACGATAGATTTCTTATTTAAATTCTAACAAATGTCGACATATTTTAAATCAAATTGGGAATTAAATATTAAATTATGGCAAGGTATACTTCAGTTTAATATTTTTTCTGTTCTGTTTTCTGTTTAAGCAAAACTGTTTCAAAACATTCTTATTAAATAATTCAAATCCGTTAAAAACATTAAAAAATATATATGAAATATGAATAAATCTTATGAAGGAAAAAAGGTTGACTTCATACTATACTTTTTCGGGTAGTCATTTGCATTCGCATGTGTGTAAGAGGTACAACGGCTAATGTGTCCCCGGTGAATGAAGCGGACCCTTCAGGCTTCTCCTTCCAACTCCCTTTTACCCTGTGGAAGTCTCCTTGTCCCATATAAATCAATTTACTTTCATTTTATTTGTATGCATTAAATTTGTTGAATGCGAGCATGTGGGTATGCGTATTTTGCCTGCATCCGTAAATTCGAAATCTTTTTATAAATCTTTTGTCCTTTATTTCACCTTCTGTTCAATTCGAATTTGAATTCTAATTTAGAGCTAGCCCGTTTTTTTCTAAAATCAATTTGTATACCCCTATTGGAACATAATTATTTAATTCGAAGAACTCGTTCGGCCAGCGAATCAATTTCATTCGGCCATTTAGGCAAAGCTTTTGTGATCACACGAATTCCTCCCTTTTCACCTGTTTGAGTGATGATGGGAAAGCTAACAAAACATTTTCCAATTCATTGGGTCTTACAGTTGCCATCCATTGGCGTCATCAGTGATTTGGGATTGTTGTCGCTCCTTCTGCCATTTTGCGAGAAATCAATGGGGATATCCCGATTTGTACTCTTTGTCACGTACGTTGGTGTGTGAGTGTGTGTAGGCGTAAGAGTGTGGCTGAGTGAGTGTGGGTAAGTAAGTGTGTGTGAGAGACGTCAGCAAATGTCAACGTACGATTTGTCAAATTGTTGAGAAATCTATATATGTGTAAGGCGGCAGCGGCTTCCTGCAGAGTTGGTCGAGCGTAAAAATGAAATTAGATTGACATTTGATACATTTCCTCATTTCCCATTTTTTCGGATGGATCTTTGTATGCCTAGAAGGAGAGATTTGCCCACAGCGCCCATCCCCAGAAATCGCTGTCACTTTACAATCCCCGGCATTCAGTCAGTGCGAGCCACCTGGGGGAATTTGCATACTTATCCGAACAGGCGCCGACACACATGCCCCAATATACAATATACGGCAAGTGCTTGACATGTTTTCGATTTCTCGAATAAACAAAGAGCACAACAAATCACTAAAGCGAAAAGTGTACACCGAAGTGCGAGCGAAAAAACGATAACATGAAAAACAATTTACAATTGACATGTAAATAAGCGTTGGGCAAGGTGGGACTCGGATCCATGGATTTGGTCGCTGCCTGGCAACTCAGCTTGCTTCCAAGTATAGTTCTTTAGGGCTTACAGCCTTGCTGGTGTTTCACAGCTGGCACATCCCGCCATGGGTCATATTTTAGTAACAAAATATCCCAACGCTATATGTATATTTAACAATGCTAAATAAAAAACGAGAGAGAATGCTATAGTCAAGTTCCCCGACTGTCTAATACCCGTTACTTAGCTAGTGGAAGAGTGAAGGAAAAATTTCTGCACTAACAGTTTGTGGGCGTTAGAGAGGGAGTGGCAACATAATCCACAAACTTGCTCTGCGTCCATGTCTCTGGAGTCTGCATGCTGAATCTGAACTTTCTAGCGTTTATAATTACCGAGATCTCGACGTTCATACGGACAGACGGTCGGACAGACGGACATGGCCAGATCGACTCGGCTATTGATCCTGATCAAGAACACATTTACTTTATATGGTCGGAAACGCTTACTGCTGCCTGTTACATACTTTTCAACGAATCAAGTATACCCTTTTACTCTACGAGTAAGGGGTATAATTAGTTCAAAAAAATTGAAAATTCTCTTAGAGTTAAGCGCCCTAAAAGTTAAGCAGTTTCCTTGTTTAAAAAGTAAACAAGAGAGAACGCTATAGTCGAGTTCCCCGACTATCTGATACCCGTTACTCAGCTAGTGGAAGTGCAGAGGAGAGTCTTTAACGCTGACAGTGTTTGGCGGTTTGTGGGCGTTAGGGTGGGCGTGGCAAAAAGTTTTTTGGCAAATCGATAGAAATTTACAAGACTAATACAAAAATGAAAAAAAATCAAAACATTTTTCAAAAGTGTGGGCGTGGCAGCTTTGGGCGGTTTGTGGGCGTTAGAGTGGGCGTGGCAAAAAGTTTTTTGACAAATCGATACAAATTTACAACACCAATACAAAAATGAAAAAATATTAAAACATTTTTCACAAGTGTTTCACATTTTTCTCGACGTTCATACGGACAGACAGACGGACAGACGGACGGACAGACGGACGGACAGACGGACATGGCCAAATCGACTCGGCTATTGATCCTGATCAAGAATTATATACTTTATATGGTCGGAAACGCTTCCTTCTGCCTGTTACATACTTTTCAACGAATCTAGTATACCCTTTTACTCTACGAGTAACGGGTATAATAAACACTGAGGAAACTTAAAAATAAATCATTTTAATTCATTGAAGTGCTCCAGCTAGCTTTTGAACCGAGCCTGTATAAAATGTAACATTCAATTCTGACAAACTTTTAAAAGAAAAGATTAAATGGCCTAATAAAAGCAATTAAATTGACTAATGCGCTACAGACGATGATTAAATAAACAGCAGTTGCTGAACACGAAAGATTAATGTTTGAATTTTAGATAAACTATCATCTTTTTTCCAGATTCTTTGTACGATAGTCAGTAGTATGACAGAGCGGCTAATGAAGCGCTTTGGGAATCCGCAACACGTTTAGGCACTCAAATATTTATGCGCATCTTTGGCGACGTAAAATATTTAGACACATCATCACCATGCACTCTGTCAACACTTTCGCCACTTTCCGTTCGCCCTGTCGCGCATAAATTTTGACCTTAGCTCGGCTTGGCCCAACTTCCTTTGGCAGCATCAATCTGGAAGGAGGAGGAGCCATTGGCAAAGTGCACCCAGCCACTCCGACCGACACTTCGGATCAGGCCACTGGATTCTGAATGCTGGCAGTTTGACAGTTTCTTGCCTAAAACCTGAGGCACGCCGCGCTTCATTTTTATACCCGTTACTCGTAGAGTAAAAGGGTATACTAGATTCGTTGAAAAGTATGTAACAGGCAGAAGGAAGCGTTTCCGACCATATAAAGTATATATATTCTTGATCAGGATCAGTAGCCGAGTCGATCTGGCCATGTCCGTCTGTCCGTCCGTCTGTCTGTCCGTCTGTCCGTATGAACGTCGAGATCTCAGGAACTACAAAAGCTAGAAAGTTGAGATTAAGTATACAGACTCCAGGGACATAGACGCAGCGCAAGTTTGTCGATTCATGTTGCCACGCCCACTCTAACGCCCACAAACCGCCCAAAACTGCCACGCCCACACTTTTGAAAAATGTTTTGATATTTTTTCATTTTTGTATTGGTCTTGTAAATTTCTATCGATTTGCCAAAAAACTTTTTGCCACGCTCACTATAACGCCTACAAACCGCCAAAAACTGTCTTTAAGACTCTCCTTCTCCCTTCCACTAGCTGAGTAACGGGTATTAGATAGTCGGGGAACTCGACTATAGCGTTCTCTCTTGTTCTTCATTTAGTCCTGCTGGCTGGCACAACAGCTTGAGTTCAGGCGCCTCTGATTTATCTGCCAGTCAGCTTATAAATATTTCAAGTCCTTGCATTTTAGTGCACGTGTGCCGCATTATCATCATTGGCCTGGCCAGAATATCCTGGCCGAGGAACGCCGGGCATGCTTTTAATATGCAACGAAATATCCCACAGACACTCTGGCTGAGCTGGTTGATATTTTTCGCCCTCTAAGACACATGCCAGCTGCTAAAGAGTGCGGGGAAAATTGCATTATTTTATGCACTTTCGGCCATGCCACACAGCAAATAATAATGATGCTCAAGCCCTAGAACCATCTTAAAACACTATTTCACGTTGACTACACAGGATTGGGGAGGTGCTTAAAAGTATGCAGTGAATTATAGACTTCGTATATTGTTTTATGCAGATGGATTACTTTAGGTCTTTAAATTATTTTCCCCATGTTCAATAAATTCCGAAACAAAGCAAATCCTATTTCAAATCTATTTTGACCTATAACAAATATTTAACATAAGTATGATTTTAATTGAAATCTAGTTACTTAAGAATTTATTCCGGTGCAGTGATTCTGGGTAGAGGCCACTCCATCAGGACTTAAATTGTATCTGTAGCTGGTTCTCACTTTGATTGTTTTGTGATTGGTTCATTATTTGCAGTTATCTCGGTGGGTGGCACTTTATTGCCATTGCAAAGGTGACTTAAACTAATTAAAATATTCCTCAAAGCCAAAACATCTTTAAAATGCCATCAACAACATATTGTCATGCGTGTGTGTGAGTGTGTGTTCTGAGTCCTGGCAAGTTTACTTTATGGTTGAGGTAATTTAAAGGCGCACAGACACAGGCACACAACGTGGGCAATATTAACTAACGCACACACGTACGAACTAAATGAAATTCATGGCATATGTGCGTGCGTTCCATGCGTGTGAGTATTTGTGAGAGTGAATGCGAGTGTGTGTCTGTGGATGTGTGTGTGTGTGGGTTGTGCTGGTGTGAAGCGACATGCATGGCATGGTGATAGTATCTCTGGCCAGCTTCCTTCGTGCTTCTAACAGCCAACAGCTACTTTTGCCTGGCAGTAACCAAGCCACCGTGCCAGAAAGTGGTTTCCCTTCTGGTTGCCCCGCCCCGCCTTCTTAGTCTTTTTTTAGTTAAAAATTTTGTAGGAATTCCTCTGTTGCTGCAGGCCAAATGAGATTTAAAGATGGGATAAGGCTGGGAGACACACACAATTATGGCACTTTGTGCACTAAAATTCAACCACACACACTTGGCCCGGTTTGCTTTTCGCCTGCTTTTTTTTTGCACTTTACTGGTCTGACTTTTTAGCATATTTCCCTTAACATATTTTTATTTGTAGCATTTATAAGTGAATAAATGCGCGCATTTAAATGCCACTTTCTGGCTCCGTCCAGCCAGGATTTTATTCTGGTCTGGGAATCATCGAGGCTCATTACGTATGCAGTGGAAATTTTTTTGTGCTCAGCATTTTATGCACGTCTTCCCAATTTATAAATCATTTTTGTTTGCCTGTTTGCATTTAGCCTGTTTGCTGCCGTCTGTGTGTTTGGCCTTGGACGTGGTCGGCTACGTGGCGTATACGTAATGCCGCTTTTCACTTGCATATGTTCGCTTAGTTTTACTCTGGTCCTCTTCCAGGCCCCCTACTCACTCATCGGGCCTATACATTATGATTTATTTTAATCATGATGCTAAATGATTTTTTCAGGGATCATCTTTCACTTTTATGACCTCTGACAAAATTATTTTCCTTCTTATTCCCAGGTCTGTAATATCAATAAAACTCATGCGCTAATAAATCATAACGGGAGCGGCTTATTAGCTCATGCATAGCTCGGTAAGACAAAGGTGAATCTGTTGGATACGCATTTAAAAACACAGATACAACACGAATTGAAATGCTACTTAGTGGGTTGAGAAGGCGGTTGGTTTATATTTTGACGAGTTTCGGCCAGACTAAAAGCATTTCCGTGTCTCAGTATTAGATTTTCGTGTTATTTTATTGAATTGTTCGTTTCTTTTGTACGAATCAAGATTTCTCTGTAGTGGCTACATCCCTCAAATATAATGCTGCCCCTCATCGTGGCGCATTCGCCCGGCAAATGACCCGCATATGTCTCTCCGGACCGCTGGACTCGGACGTAATGTCCGTCTTGAAGGACATCGCATAACACGCAACACTTGAGCAGACACATCCGACTGGATTTCAATCTAGTGTGAATATGGATGGCCGGCCTGAACAGCTGGCAATGGGAATGTTGGAGGGGTGGAGAGGTGCTCCAGTGGTGTTCCAATGCTGTTTCGGTGGTGCCACAAGTGCGCTTGTTGTCCGCTTGTTGCGCACTGAATTATTTATTAGGCATGTGTTCTCCTGTTTTTGCACTAAGTGTCATTTTGTTGGCCAACAGAATTTGCCTTGTTCCGTTCGGGTTTTGTGTCTGTCCCTCAAATATTCTAATTCCCCACCCCGACCGGCAGGCAAAGTGTGTCAAAGTGCTTGAATATTTTATGATGCCCACAAATAAAATAAGAAAGAAAGAGAGCATCAGGATCAGCAAGACGAAATATACGGGCGGATAAAGAAATAGATTTAAAGTTGAGCTCTGCTGGCCGTAATTAAACCGAAGATTTGCATAATTTCATTTGCGCCGAAAAAGCAGCAGGCGAAACTTAAATGGAGTGAGGAATGTAATAAACTAGCAACAGAAACCCAGTTCCTTGACTTTTGTTTTGCCAATTCTGTTCCTTCTTCGATCGTAGTCGGAGTCGACCAAAAATCGAATAAAAAACACATTCCCAAAGTTGCCAGAAAAAATGTGCAAAATTTGCACTCCTCCAAGATTTCATATTTGAGCTCTGGCTCGAACCGAAGCCCAGGCACAGGAATGCAATCAATTTGCAAATTTTCGCTACTTTGCCGCGTTTGCAATGCTCGAGTATTTGGCTCCTTAGCAGTTTTTGCTTACATTCATACGTATGTATGTATATAGGATCCTGCATATACTTTTTGTTCCATTCCGCCTCTATTATTTTCCCCATCGCATTGCCATCTATTTTGTGTTATTTCTGTACTTGGCTGCTTGTCTGGCGCCCATCGAACGCTCAGCCTGAGCCTGTCTATCTGTCTTTGGGGATGCACTGGGGAAAATATCGTCAAAGTTGTTCATTGACATTGACTTTTTTTTATGTCTAAAGCCTTATCATGGGTAAAAAGAAAGATCTGATTACAGAAGCTTCAGCTGTAAATGCTTGCATTTTATATTTTTGAGATATAGGTTAAAAAAGATGAAGAGTAGTTCGATCTTTTAATACTATGCCTATTTCATATTGATGGTATTGTAATACAGTCAGTGGAGTAAAAGACAATTTTTTTAAGAAAGTTATTTTCTTTCATTTTCAAGTCCCAAATGTTGGTATGTACGTTTCCTCGCTTCTGTTAATACAGTTGTTTAAGGAAACCAAATTAAAAATGTTAATTTCCTCTTCTCTTACAATTGCAAGAATAATTTATTTTCAGTGCACGCTATTCTAATTCTTTTTGTGCAGCCCCGCTGCTTGTTCCTTGGGGAAGCGCGTTATGCAAATGCAGCTCCTCTGAGTCCTGGCCATGTTTTGTTGTACTCGCCTGGGCCAAAGGTGCTGGTTCGCTGGCTTTTTGGCAAATGGCGTAAAAATAGTTCACAGTCCGCCGGAGCAATCGAAGCCATCAAAAAGGGCTCACTGATCACTGCGTGGAGTGAAGGAGTGGCGAGAGAGTGGATGGAAATGCACTAATGAAAACTAGAACTGGGATTTCGCACTTTCCTGGAATACCTCTATATGCATGACTTCTTTTCCTCCGACTCGTGCATTTTTTGCTTACATTTGCCATGTGCCATGTGTAAAATCGACAAATAATGGATGCCTCTGCTGGCAAAGCGCATTTGAATATCAATTCAATTGAATTCTTTGTGCTGTGGCTGAGGCTGCTTCAGAAGCTGAAGCTCGCGCTAAGGCGTCTCCAGCTGAGGATGCTCTGGTGCATATTTCGTTGCGGCCGGGGTCTTCCCTCGACATCCTGGCAATATACATTCCCCACAGCGTTATGCAAAGGAATTCGTAATGTGGCAATGGAAGTGCGATGGTGTGCAGTGTGAGTGAGCTCGCTACCTTATGTGCAATAAATTGCAGCAGAAAATGCTGAATACTTTAGGCCATGTCGCCAGGAATTTCGGCTTTACATTAAATCACTCCCTTTTTGGCTGTCCGATGGCAGACAATCAATGAAATATTTTATTCGGTTTAAAATCATAACTAAAAACTCAAAATTATAAAAAAAAAATAATACAAATTGTTGGTGTAGGAATTGTAATTAAATTTGCAATTATAGTTTTAAATTCCTTTAGGAAATATCTTCAAAAGAATTCAAAACAATTTTTTTTTTAGTCAATGGTATTGTATAAATGGCACTTAATAAATGAAAAAACTTATTGTTTAGAATTAAATTTATTTTTTTCCCTTGTTGGTTAAAGCTTTTCAAGTGTTCTACTAAACGAAGCTGTAAAATTGCCATTAATTAGCCTATTTCCAATCAACACACTGCACTCAGTTCCGTTTAAGCGTTCTATTTCAACTTATACATGTATATTCGAAATAAATAATTCTGCTCATTCATCAGCATTTTGCGCTGTTATAAACACGTTTTTAATTAAAATTGCAAAAACAGGCGGAACGTAGATGCGGCAATAAAGTCAAACGGCAAACATGTGTGTTAGTGAGTGGGAGCTGTGCTGGGGGAAATTATGATGGCAGCAACTTCAATTAGCACAAAATAAAAGGCAATTCCAAGTAGAACAAAGCCAGCAGCGGCAACAAAGTCACAAACAGACAGAGGCCCACTTTTTCCAGCAGAAAGAGACGGGCTAACTGGAGCGAAAGAGAGGGCGCTACTGGAGCTCGCAAGAGGCGCAACAGTTTTAGCAATAAAATGGCAACCACGTAATCATCGCCGCCTGATAAATGTGCGTGCTACAACAGCCGTGACGACTCCTGTACAGTGAGAAATATAGGGAGACTTACCTACTTACTCCGAATTTATTTACCTTAAAATTCTTTCAATAAGCTATATTCACAATACATTTTATTTAAGAACTGAATAGTTAAGCAATCAGCACCTGTATATAAACAGTTGTCCATAAAATTGGTAAAGAACTTTTGGGTTATTGTTTTCGTAATTTGTAAAACTAGTTTTATTAGTCTTAAAATAGAGTTGCCCTCATTGCAATTGACAAAAATAATATTTAATTGATAAGAAACCGCTTTGTTATAGCCACCATTCAGATATAAATAAATTTATTTTTATCAAACATTTTTTCACTTTATTGCCAATTTGGTAATAGGATTTTAAACGTATTTTCTTATTGTGTCTTTTAACCAGCAATACATGGCTCACTTCATCGACCTTCAGCATTTGCACCATATTAATGAACTGGCAATCCCGCATCGCGTATCCGCCTCGTGCACGCTTTCATTACGATTCATTCGCAGTTTTGCTATTCAGAGATCGTTCGTCCTTTGGATGCTATATAAAATGCGAAATAAATACATATGCTCGTGCGGGGCTTTCTATAAGAGCATTGCCACTTAGCGGCAGCCGGTTATACAAATTGAATCAAAAAGAAATTGTTTACAATTTATGCCGGCTTTGAAAACACGTTCAGCGCGGTGAGAATGAATTGCGAATCCTATTTAAATGGATGTCGCAAAGCAGCATGGGTGATTGTGTGGAAATTCGCAAAATTCAACCCCTCACGTGCCATGAATGAATTCGTAGTGAGTGTGTGAGTTTCAGCCAAGGCATCCCGAATTGTCCTCACGTCTAGACATAATTTCTTCAATCATTTATTACCTAATTAAGTGGAAGTAGAAATGCCAAACTCAGCATGCCAGTGGGTGTGGCGGGTCAGAAGGGGCTGGAAAGCCAAAAAGAGGTTGTGTTATTTTCGTTCGCTTCTGGGCCACCGCCTTTTGTATGCGAATTAACTGGCAAAATTCCAATGATTGACCTTACTCTTTGTTGTTCGAGTACGCGCGCGTGTGTGTGTATTCGTGTGTGTGCCTTGGTAGATGTGTATGTGTATGTGGATGTGGACGTGGATGTGCCGATGCTTGTGGGTGTGTGGAGTGCAGTCGAGTGGTTCCCAGGGAACTTGAGCTTAAGCCATGAAACGGCGTTGCCTTGAGCAAGTGTCTTTGTCTTCGGCTCATCTTTTGTTCCATGGCCTCACATTCAAAAGCATTGTGTGCGGTTGGCTTTTCTTTTCAGCCAGTTCGTTTTGCTTTCCTACTGCCGCCTTTTTGCCCTTGTTTACCCTGCTTTTTTACCGAGTGTTCAGGTCTTCTTCATATTGCGCTGTCTTTGTTGTTTACCGCCTCTGTTCCATTCCTTTCAATTCCAGCACTCCCTTGTCGTCCATTGTGTGCTGGCTTTGTTCGATGGCTTCGATAGTGTCACATACTTAGTTGCCGATCGCTGGGAGCCTTTTGGGGGTCAATAATGAAGTGCACATCGAGAGCCGTGTGGCCCAGAAATGAGAGAGTAGAAAGAGTAACAGATACCAAATCCTTTAGTTACCTACATATGTATAAGCCGATTAAAGCCGACTTTCTTTTTTAAAGAGTGTATTGCCTACCCACTTATTGTGTGCATCTTAAAGTAATTATGATAATAAATACTTATCTATAATTATTATAGTTACCTCTTCGAACAGAACTTACCAGAACAGCAATTGCAGCTGACCAAATAAAAGTACACCCAATATTTACGTTCTATATTTTGTGGTTTTCTTTATTTTTTCGCATTTGTTCTTCTTGTTGTTTCACTTACATTGTTTTTATTACAAATATGCTACGACGTATCGCTTGGTTTCTATTCGCTTTGCATTATTTCATAATTTATATATAAATTATTTTATACTTTATACCTCAATTCGGTTGTATACGCTAACATAAAGCCCGCTTACTTACAAATCACGCACTCGTGTGCATTCCTAACATATCGTATATTTATTGATATATAATTTACTATGTAGGTTTCAACTTGCAGCTTTAAACTTGGAGTGTGGCTCTCGTACTCCTCATGCATAATTTTCAAAGTATTCGCTCTGTTTTGCGTTTCATTACGATGCCATTCAGATTCACGTATCCATGCTACAGATTGCTATTTGAGTGCTAGTTTTCCCTTTGCATTTTGCTTGCTTTTTACATTAATGCGACTATTTTGTAATTTTCATCATTGTTTCTTTTCTTGTTTTTCTTGTTTTTTCATTTTCACTTCCAGTTTTTCACTTTTCATTTATCAGTTTACTTTAACGGTACTTTACATTGTAGCTACGCTTTGTCTGCACCCTAAAAGTGAGGTGATGAGATGAAACAATACCGTCGACCTGCCACCGATATAATACGAAACTATAACGACTTAGTTGCTGCACTCGTGGGCCATCAAACAATACGGATAGGATAGCAAATGAACTGAAATCCAATGCCCCAACATTTCTACTAATTTTCCCTATTCCTAGCGACCTACGAGCTGCTCCGCTCCGATAAGCTAGTGTTTGGGTTGGGTAGCCTTAAATTCGTCTAATATTTAGCTAGAAGCAGGTTTCCAATAAACTTTACACTTTTCTGCTGTGCTGCGTACATACTTTTAGGATAAAGCGATGCTTTCTCAAGAGACTATTAAAGTAGTTTTCAATGCTCTCTAACGTTTATAACTTTACGCATATGTATAATTATTTATATATATATATATATATTTATTTATTTATTTAGGGGTATATTTGACTTAGATATGTTGCGGTTACATTTAATTTGTGTTAACAGTGTTATAATTGTAGGATATTCGATAGAGATACGGTTTAGCCCTTGCTGTCTATATTACATAATCATTTGTCTAACTGAAGCGCAGGCTATGCTAGGGTTTTGCCAGATATCGTATAGGTATTAGTTCGAATGTGTATATGTATTAATGTGTATAAACATAATACATATCGCCGAGTATATGCATTAAGGAAGACATTTTTTCATGATTGTGACCATTTTCAATATGCGCACATTTCACACTGCTACAAGTTTTCCTTCAAATGGTCAAGCTTAGACATAAAGTGAGTAGTGCGTGAATAGCGTGAGTCTTTGAGCCAAACACTCGACTATTATTCAAAGATATTTCATTCACTCAAGTGTTCATAATATTCCTATCTCTATTTACAATAGCAATTTCCTCGATCTTGCATACTTTATTTAAGGCTCAACTGAAGTTTCGTTTAATATACAGTTCATCTTTGCTGCTTTAACGTGAATCAAGTATTTATACCATATTTCATAGGGTTGATTTAGCCAAGTGCTTTTGTTTCTTGTATATCGTTGTAAATATTATGCATAGTATAGTGGTATAGTGGTATAAAGAACTATGTACAAAAGATTCGAGCAATCGAGGGACATTGTAAGAATTTCGCTTCCGTGTAAAACTCGTTAGGTGTTCATATTGATATGTACTGTTAGTATTTCATTACGTAAATTGAGTTCAAAGTGGTAAGAGTATGTACAGCGAACTGAAACGGTAATCAGGATTCAGGACTCTGGATTCTGGATTCCGGGGTAAGCAATGAAACCTGTTGAAACGAGGCGAGGTCGCGGTAAAAGCTGCCAGGGTAAAATTGTGGCAACAATCGAAATGCATAACGCATAATTGATAATGAAACCGTAATTGTTTTCGCACCTCCAAACGAAACGGAAAACTATGAAATAAATTAACAATAACGTGTTGCACGCTCAGCCGCGAATGCGAGTGTGAATACGTTAAATGAGTTTATTCGCACGCCTGACTATTATTTGTTTGCCTGGCAGAAGGAAGTTGGAAAGGCGGAGGCCGCCATGCCACATTAAATAGTAATTAAAAATCAAAAGAGAACGGGCGTATCCAGAAGAGGCACTCACATCCTTTAACAAGGTAAGCACTGTTAAGGCCGGTAATTCTTTTTAATTGAGGCGACTGAGAACTTTATAGAGCTCAAAGAGCAAACAATAAGAGCGATGCAAGTTGTGTGTTTGGGTGCGATAATGACGAATGGACAGATAGACAGAAGTTCATATTATTGTTTACCGTATAAAACTCTAGCTACGGATAGTACTTAATGCATATGCCTTCTATGTACACGCCACATCAAATCCAACTATCGAGTGTGCCTCTGTTATCGGCTAACAATATTATTATGTAGACAGCAGTTTCCTTTCACATTAAATTATAGATTAAACTAGATGAGTTCTAGGCGTATGTCCTACAAGTTTTTTCTGCATGTAAGTATGTATATCCCGTAATGCTTCACATATGTACATATGTACGTATTAAAAGAGACAGCAACATCGTCAAAGGTCAACAACAAAGCTTAACGGAATTCGCAGCTTAACACAGAACTAGCCACTCTATGTATACAACACATTATGAATACGCTATGCCATGTGCGCCGCCCTAAATTATGCACCACATCTTCATAGTTTGTAGTAATCGCTATCGTTCCACGTATCGCATTTTGCCTGGCGCATTTCCCACCGTTTATCCCACCCTACAAATTTCTACTACGTACAGTTATGCAATTGTCCTGGCCCTAGTCCTTCAGCTATGTGGCTGTCATGTAGCCACATCGCTCAAACGCAGCGTTGTCCACCTGGAGAGATACGCCAGCGCGAGCATGGCCGCGTAGAGCAGCCGGTGGCATCCGGCAAACTGGCCAGGACCATGTCCACTTCTGGCCGCCGCACTTGTGCTCTCAGGCCAAACGACCTCGACTTCGGACATTTTGAAAATGCTCAGTAGTCGGTGGGATTGGAGCTCGCTGTGCTCGCTATTGATTTGATGACTGATGGTCTTCAGTATCGCGGTGCACTCGTCCTGCAAACAGCCAGATAAGCAGTTAAGGTTAAGTCGATTGGATTAGTTTGGAAAATGGATTTCTTGACGCTGGGCACACGGATAAATATTATGGGTTTGTGCAACTCCACTCAGAAGCAAAAATGTGGATACAGTTGACATTCAATTAATTGAGCTAGTGGCCACAAAATGAAGTAAGAACAAAGTAATACACGTAATTGTTTTTTGTATTGGCAGTTATAAATATTCGAGTTATCGGAACTCGGAACTTAACTGTATTCATTTAAATGAAGTTACTGTTTTCTAATGCATTAAAAAAATAGTAGAAGCAAATTTGTGCCCATAACACTGAAACACAATGCCAGTGGCCCTTCAAACCCATTAATATTTTTCTCTGCGCATCTGAGTTTTGCCCGCGGCATCTCAACGAACCTTCTCCTTACGCAGCAACTCAATATCCTTCAGTTTGCCGTCGTGCGGCAGCCTCGCAGCAATGATGATGTTCTCCTCGGTCATATTGAACAGCGTGAGGGTGCACTGCGTCTGAGGCGGGAGAGGGATGAGTAAACCAACGTCGGAATGCAATTAATATATTCCTGGCCATACTTTATTATGCGATCGGCGGACCGGTGGCTTACCTGATTATCGATGTATGTGGTTACGTACTGCTGCAGGGCCCGCACGGCATCCTGCACCCCCAGGTTGGTGTGGGGCCTCAGCAGCGCCTCATCCGCGGCACTGTATCCGAGCAGCAGGAAAATCCCACCTGAAATCGAGAACAGAGGGACGAAATATGTAGCGAGTGCCGCATCAATTGCAGCAAATGTAATTTACTGCCGGAGTCCGCGCACGAAAACGCACGCAAGTGCCGTGTGGGAAGTGGACAAGGACCACGCAACCTCGCTGCCACAATGGGTGGCTCTTCTTTTTTCCCTTTTTGTGCCAAATACGCCCTAAAGTGGCTAGTGGCTACTCGCCAAAGAAAGAGGCCCTCTGACAAAGGCTTTAAAGAAATGTGTGCGGGCTGCATTTGGCGAAAAACCGGCCTTAAGTTTTTCAGGGTGCTGGCAAAATCTGATTTATGTTCGGAACAAATATGGCGGATCTTGAGAAAAGTATCAAAATATTTGCTAAAGCTAAATAAGCAGCTTTATAAATAAACGAGATTTTTTGTCGCTTAGCTTTCCGCTTGGTTTTCAGATTTTAGATGCTTAAAGTTTAAAAGATTATTAAAAATAGTTGGTCATTTGGGTTGTGCTTACATCCAATCTAATACTTTAAAACGTTTCAACAATTTATATTTGCTTAGTGTAGGACTCTAGAAAAGCTCTCGGGCAGCCACACGCAAAAATGCTGCTGCATTTCTCCTGACAGCCGTGCCTCGTCATCGCCTGTCGCTGGCGATAATCGCTAAGTGCTTAACGCACAGCGAACCCGACACGCCACCGCAGGACCTCCGCAACAAGGCAGACGGGCAGCCAGGCACACTCTGATATCCTTTCGATGGGAGAATTGAGGGAGGAGGAACTGGCAACTCAACTCACCTGGCAGAATGTACTCCCCGAGCGGAGGCTTCATGCAGATGAAGCGGCCCGAGTAGCACAAACAGCGTCCGCGGAACGCCTGGTAGGCGGGGGAGGCGTGGCTGTAGAAGGCGAGGGCGGTGCGGCACGGGGCGAATGGCACGCAGAGGGCGTGGCAGGTGAGGATGAGCGACTCGCCGCAGCTGCACAGCTCACTGCACTCGACGTCGTCCAAGGAGTAGATCTGCAACGAAGGAATTCCCCGCGATGAGTGAAGGAATAATGTGGCATTGTGAGGGTGGATTACGTATACGACCGGTGAAATAATTAAATGAGTGCGCAAACAAAGGGAAATTTATTTCCCTCTCCACTCGGCCTGCTGAATTCCTATTTATATATCATGAATCCCCACTTATACCTAGCCCTTGCCGCCACGTGCTAGATTTAAGTCCCACTTTCCGTGGGAAAATAGTAACTTTCGGCTGACTGACCAATTTAACTTTTAGATATGTAAATGCACCGAAAGCACTCTCCGAACAACAAGGCCGGGCATAAAAATAAATGAAATATTATTTGACACTTATTTGGCTTCAGACTTGCCGTTTCCACTTAAGTGCGTTAATAAATAAAACACTTAAATGCTTGGAATATATTTGGCATATAATTGAAAATGTTTTTGATTTCGCAATAATTTACTTACTCGTTTGCTGCTGCCTTCCCGAATAAGTTGATCCGACTGACGGGGTCGCTGGACAACGCAGTTTCCTGGAAATAAAATCATATGAATAAATTATTTAATGCAATATTTGATTCAATTAATTTGCAGAAACTTGATTTTCGCTTATAAACTAGTTTAACGCCTTTAACTTAATTCTCACTCTATTTGCGCCACATTGTTGGGATTTAAGTGTGTCCGTTTGGTCTTGACTTTGCACAACCAAGAGGACACACATCCCTTCAGCTTTTTTTGGTGGCAGCCAACGTACACAATGCGACACTGCCACTCATGCCCAAATAACGGATGTCCGCCACTCATGTGGAGCATTCATCATGTCATCAACGCCATTACGAGTTTTTCCTGGCCAAAAACTTTTGCTGGCTGACTGGTGAAGGGGATTCGTGTTTATATAGCACAAATTTGCACTTGCATACACACTTGGGAGTCGGAGTGGAAGACTTCGCCACTTAATTACTACCAACGGGCACTTTAGACTGCCAAGATGCAACTTAACTGGCACCTGGGGCTTTGCCATCCAATCAAAATCCCTATTAGGCCCAACTTTGCCAATAAAGTCGCCATAACATGCACATAAATAATTGAACGGGGTCGGTGGGCTACAATGGTTAAATATAGTTTTAAAATCTCCGCCTCACTCACCCGAGCGAAATCAATTTTAGATGAGACACAAAGGGGTTCAGCTGCGGGCAGAAACATTTCATGCAAAATTCAAAGCCGAAAGTCCCAAGTGTCTAAATAATTCCAGCGGACGAGCTGACCACACGGATGACGGACGGACCGACTGAATAACTGACCGAATGACTGACAAACGGATGGACTGATGGACAGCGGGCAAACAAACAAACTCATTTACATTTTTAATGATGTTTGTAAACACGTTTCGACCCCGGAGTCCCTGTGATAAATGAATGGACAATAAACGATGTCCTCGGCAGGAGATTTTAAATAACGGAAGTATTATCACAGTGCAGTCGAGTGATATGTGTGCGTTTGGCATTCAAAACCTAATCGGATTTGCCAATGTCCTAGGTCCGCAAGACTCTACGTCATTTTGGAGGTCCTTTCAGGCGATTTGCCGCACATATGCACTACATACACTTGAATAATTGCCACATCGGCCGAAAGCAAACTCATTTCCGGTCTGCTTTTGGATGTGGGCGGGTGAGACAACCATGGCGGATACTGAATTTTAAATGATTGCCGCACAAAATATTAAAATAATAATAACGGCAGCCGCTGAGTTATGCTTTCAATTAGCCAAACAACCGCAGCCACCGCATCAATTATGTTGAAAACTTCAAAACGGAAACGATACCCAAAAGAACGAAAATGATGAGTGATGTGTGTGCACGAAGAAAAATTCCGTCTGATTTCTGAATGTTTGGGCGCTTTCATCTTCATTCAGGAGATATTTAAATATAAAATTGAGTGTGGCAATAACTATCTTACCTGACTTATGCTTATTAGCTATCGAAATATATTTAAGGAATATAAAATATGAAATTGAACCTTACTGCTTTAAGGTATCAACTTAGCTTATTGAAAATTTAGTAACTGTCATAAATTCCATTAAAGGAAAATTCTCTTTTAATCAGACCGAGATTTTTCTCTCGATATACCTGCCGTATTAATTATGAAAAGCTGCTGAAAAGTTTAGATGACGCACCAGAGGCCGGGCCAATATGTGCCCTCTAATTGACGGGCAAAGAGATAAAATTTTTCTGACAGATACGAGCTCAATTGGATGTCCGAGTCCAACTGGCTGGGTGGTCCATATTATTACCCACTGGCATTTACTTACTTGGCGGCTGTGTTGTTGTCGTGGTGGCCATTGTTGTGGTTGTTGTGGTTACGGGCTCCGTGATGCTGATGCCCACAAATTCTGTTGTTTCCCTTGGGTCGGCGAAAATTACTGGATCATCGAAATCTACACTGCCGCCGCGTCCCTTTCCGCCACTTTTACGTCTGCCATTGCCACTGCCATTGCCGTTACCATTTCCATTTCCGTGTCCATTGCCGTTGCCGTTGCCGTTGTGATAATCGTCATTTCCGCCATTTCCGCCGCTCTCAACATTCACGCTGGGCAGCGGTATCGAATCGGGCGGATCGAGATAATTGTGTTCCACCGATGTTGGCTCCGATTTCTCTTTTGCCTGCCGTTTTCACCGGTTTGCCCACGTTTTTTGTTGCCATTTTTTGTTCGGTTCGGTTTGGTTTTGCGTTTCGCGGTTTTTCGATTTTATTTCATTTTTTTGTTGTTTGTTTCATATTTGTTGTTCCGCATTTTTATTTATTTATTTGCATTTTTCGTGGTTTTTGCGGTTCATTGTTGCAATTGTTTGGTAGGGAGAGAAAAGATGTTAAAGAGTTTGAAAACGAATGCGAATATATATATTGTTGCGGTGTGTGTTGGCACAGGGAAAGGGAATGGGGCTTAATCTTTCTGCCGCTCTAGCAGCAAAGGCAGCTACATTGGCTGCAGGTCAGGAATTGATTGCTTTGTCGGTTTGCCAACCCGAGGAACTCGGTCACAAGCAGCAACTGAAACAGAGTTTCAACAGGAGGCGTCCCTACGCTCGGAGAAAAGTATGCCCAAGCTAATTAATACAGTTCTTCAGATACTAAGAAAACAAATTCTAATGCAGCTTCAAAGTCTTTTTAAAGTAATAAAGAAATATAACTACAACATTAAAATAAATAGTTTCGATTAAAAGCAATCTTAGGATCGCTTAGAAAATGTGATTAGGATAACATAAAGAGCTTGTTTCAATTGAAGGGTTTATTTATTAATATTTTTCGTAATTCCTATTTATTTTTTTTAATACCTATGAAATGACAACCCTAAACTTTTTGCGAGTGTTGGACGCAGGACAGGCTAAATCCGGAGCAGCATTCATGGTGTGGCTGTGGACTTTGGTTTGACCCGGTATGTTGTGTGGCATATTGTCCGCTTTGCCGTTCTGCCAGCCACGCCCCCGTCGCTCCATTTGAGCCACTGATTGAGTGCTGATTGGAAAACAGAAAACGAACCGACGGACGGACTGATGGGTGGATGGTGAACGGATGGACGGACGGACAACTGGGCAAGATGAACGGAGTGAGGGGATGCTGCAGGGCATTTGGAACAGGTAACTGTTGTTGGTGCTCGTTAAAATCGAACGGAACGAGGCGATTCAATGGGATTAACCACTAGTTGACCGCTGCGGAGCAATTAGGTCTCAAAGGGGAGTATCCGACGCCTAAGTAGTCGCTTACCGTAATAACGTCCTTGAAGATGTGTGTCGCAGGCTTCCTTGGCGTCTGCCTCGGCTGCAGGCTGGTCGTGGTAGTGGTTGTTGTGGTGGGCGGAGGTGGGGGCGGCGGTGCCCGCGTGGTCGTCGTCGTCGTTGTTGTCGTTGTCGTGGTGGTCGTTGTTGTTGTGGTGGTGAGGAAACCGAGCTCAGCCAATCGCTTCATATGGAAGTCCTTTTGAGCCTCAACTGTCAAGATTCCAAGATTCCGAGTTAATAATGCAATTAGGGATGGAGCAAACATAAAACACAGCCAAAAAGGAAAAAAGGTATTTACAGATATATTTTACAAGTTCTGATACATTTCTCTGAGTGCACTCGTTTGTCGTTTGACTTACCCACACATGGGTTCATCCAGAGCAGGCGCCGCCACCCAACGCACTGGTACAGGTGCTGAGGATCCGTTCCTTGGCAGGCGCAGGTCGTCCTCAACATGGTGCCCAGAATGCCAATCATTGCTGTTCGACACCCACTCGGCCTGCCGGCGCATTTTTTGGTCACGCTATCCACCGCACAGGCCTGCTCGTAATACTCCAACTTCAATCTGATATGGGAAATGCAAATTATGTATTAGCCATCATATTAAGTTACGCAAAAATATAAAATTTTAAAAGGGTGGAGTAATAATATTCATCAGAGTTATTTGATTTATTTGTACATCGAGTAAAATAGCTATATGTTTTTGTGTGCTTTCTCTATCAATATTTCGATTTTCATGGTTTAGTGTTTAGAAGGAAGACACCCTTTTGAATTATTGCTAATTTTCCCACAGTTCACTCTGCTTATAACTCGTAAAACACAGGTAAGCTCCGAAACATTTCCACATTTCCATCATGGAGGCAGTACCTCTGCCGATCTCTTCCTGCCTGCCATGCGCCAGTTAGCTGCAGGTGCAGTTCTCTAGGTCTGGTGCCCCCCGAGATTCCGGTGATAAGTGGGACGTTACCTGCAGTGCAGCTTCTCGCTCAGCTGAGATTGATGTTGACCAATTTGTGCCGGCATTGTACGGCATTTCATCGTCTTTTGGCGAATGCCCATTCCGCTGGAGCATCAGTGCAACTTAATTTATGAGTCTCCAATTTCCGGCATTCGAGAGGTGAATTTTGGTCAAGTGTCATGCGACGTATGCGTAATATTTCAATTGCAGCTTATCGACTTAAGGCGACGACTTGGACATTCCAATCTGATAGGATGCTGCCTAATTGTGGTTGCAGCTAGGGTCTCTGACATATATGTCAACAATATTGTTGGATACGGCTAAGGTGGAACCAATTCCAAACGTGTAATATACTGGCCCTCTTATTTTAATACATTTTGATGTTTTCATATATTGAAATTAATATTTCTTATATTCTAATAGTCTTTTGTGCATTATAAAGGGTTTCACAGTTTTTTTGTGTCCTTTTAAATTAAATTACACGAACTGAATTTTGATGAATACAACAATAATTTCTTTGGTTGAACACACTACAAACTATTACGATGTGTTGACGCTTTCTAGCTTGTTAGGTCTCTCTACTACTTTTTGGATTAAATGAAAAAATGAAATCCTATTTTGACCAATCCTATATTGAGTATAGACTCAATTGACTTTTGACCTCATAGAGATCCAAAAATCCCATTAGTTGTCAGGTTACATGACGTCCTCAGAAAAGCGCTTTAGAAATGCTTGGTCGTTTTTCTAGGGATTCAAGTTTGAGAAACTTTTCCGTTCCCAGTTGCCAGTAGAACTTTTGCAGCTCTTGCAAAAAGGGCATATTTCTAAATTTCCACCCTCTTATCTCAATCTACGAGTGACGCACCCCGGATTTTCCTGCACTTTCTTGGTTGCGTAATGCCTGCAACGTTTTGTGCAACCTAGAGCTTCGATGGCAGCCAAACAAATGAGCGTTACCCGCCGGAAACACGTTCGCAAAAGGCACGTGTTGGCGCACAACGCGTCGTATACGTAATAAGTCAACATAAGCACTCTACACGTTGCCTCTAACTTCTCGGAGGACCAAGCTCCGCCTGCTTTTGTCCCATCCCTCGGTTGAAGCATACAAAATGAGCGTCATTAGCCCAATTTAGTTGTTTACCAAAGCAAGTGCGATTCACTTAAAAGGCAATTAATTTCCAGAGCCACAGCTACGACCACGTACTTTGCGGCCGTTCAGCCGTAACATGACAACAAGCAAACAAACACCACCGACCACCCACTTCTAAACATGTGTGCATCCGAGATGGAAGCATCATGATGCATCAGCCTCAGTATCAGCATACCATCGTATTTATAACTTAACTTTGTGTTTGACACATTCACGCGGTCTGGCTGCAACTTTCAGCATCCGTCGCCTAATGAAGAGCTGCTCCGCGGAGACTGAGGAGGTGCCCTCGGCAAACTGGTAATTTTATGCCCCGCTTGGCGGCAACTACGGAATTTCGGAGTACCGTGCTCCGGCAGCCAAGAGCCAACTAACCCGCCGTTCTACGGTGTCAATTTTAACGAGTTCGCCTAAGTGCCGACAAAGTTGCGGCTTTCGCTGACTTTGCCGTGGCTAAACACCTCTAATTCGATATCTAGACGCGCCCAAGTATAAGTCGCTGAAACTCAATTTGATTTAATTGAATTTGGGTTAAGCCTAGAAACATGGTTCTGGCAGTTTATATATTGTGAGAATATATGAAGAGGTTTTTCAAAGTTTTAAAAAAAATTCAAATATGGGTTGGCGTTGTTCCGCACAAGAAAAGGAAGTCAAATGCTTATGCTAAACTTTAAATTCGTAACTTGGTCTAGGGAACAGTATATTTATTGATCATTAAAAATTAATTGAATTTAAAATATTAAAGAGACCGGCTAATTATATTATGAGACACACACATACATCCATATTATTAAACAATTTATTCCATAAATAACTTTCATACTTTAAAGCACTAAAAACAAAACTCATAATTGTTAGCTAATATATCCCTCAATAGGCTGCGTTTTTTCAACCCCAATAATGTTAATTATGGAATTTGAATATAAAATTATTGCTGTCAAGGCAACACAATTAAAGCTTTCCAGACTTACGCCCGCGTCACGAACACCATCACATTCGGGAAATATACATTGCATCGCCCATATTTCCGGTTCCGCTTAACGCCCGACTTTTGAATTATGACCCTCGACCCTTAACCCATACCCTCTACCCATGACCCACCTGCACTCGCGGTCCTCCTTGCAGCTGTCGGCGACCACGTGACAGGCGGGCGGTGGATGGTAGTAAATGCCATTGGAGCTGGCCGGATTACTGTTATCGGGCGGTCGCTGCGCGCACACTGGATGCAGTTTTTCCTGTGCAATCATGCACATGTCGTGCCGATTGCCATTGCCGTTCTGCTGGCTGCTGCTTGTTTTTCTGAAACCAATCGAACAATGGGTTGGTTGGTTCTCCTGCATCCTGCACCACCAGTACCACTCCGTGGCCCAGCCACTTACTTGCATAGACAAAAGGCGATGTCCAGATTGAGGTCCTCGTGGGGGCCCTTGTAGAAGGCCTGCAGCGATGACATGCACGCGTTGCGATTGCACCGGTGCAGCTCACAGTGCGTCAGCATTGGCTGCAACGACGATGAGCAGGACGGATCTTCCCGGCAGGTGTCCAATGCCGTGTGACAGGTACTCTGTGGTGAGAGGAGCGCGGTGAGAAATCGCATATCTCTAAATACTTTTAGTAAACAAAGAATATAGAATTTTGATCCATCGAATACTTAAATACTAAAACTGTCTACTATTAAATTATAATCAGTATTTAATTTTGTTGAGCAAGAAGAAGTACTTCCATTTCTTCCTGTGCACCCTACAAATTGTGTGAGCTGCACTTTGCATTTTCCATGTGTCGTTTCGGGGCTTTTCTTTGCACTCACCTGAAAGTGTTGCTTGATTATTTCCGTTGAGAGGTCAACTTCGACATCCTGACCACCTGCAACCGGCCAAACGTGCCCAAGAGTGTCAGCCGCATTTGAATTTGCATTTGCGTAGCAGTTACAGTTGCAGTTGCAGTACCATTTGCATGAAGTAAATGTTGCCCAAGGGAGAGGATCGAGCATTTTGGGATTTTACGATGGGTAAATGGTGACCGCAGCGGAGATGCGTAGAGAAAATGTTAGAAACAGTTCATTAGTTTTCGATTTGCGCAACCCTTTTATTCAGCATATTCAACTTGGATACGGATGCGGATTTGGCGCCGTCGACCACCGGCGGTGGCAATCCCAAAAATACCCTGTGCCGCCTGTCGCCAACCAACTTGGTAATCTAGTTGGGCTGGGCTTAGGCTCAATCGTCCTGGTTTTTGTTTTTTAAATAAACTGTAAAATCGCTGATTACGCCAATCGAGAGTGGATGGCATTTAGAACTAATTAAAACGCAGGAATCATTGGCAGCCTTTGTTTGCGCACATTTGCCGCTGCGTGCTCTTAATTAATTTCATTTATTTATATCCGTTTTAGGCTTTTATTCGCCCATTCATTCTCAATTGGCTTATTTAACTAACGCGATTGAGGTGAAATTCACACGTGAATCGCGAATCTGCATTCGCGCGATACCTAACTGAAGGCCAGAATAGAGGCTGTGATTATTGAAAGCCCATACCCATCTGATTAGAACCCAATTACTAAACCATTTCCATATTCGGGCTTTAATCGGAATATCAATCACTGTCGCTGATTGGCTCGGGCGGCAGCAGCTATCGATTGCATTTTAATTAACCAACTTTTTGTTCGCTCTTCAGTTTCAATTGGTAATCACAAAACGTTCAAATGCCCCCAGCACCCAGCCCCCTTGCACCAGCACAAAATATGGTCAAATTTATTAAATCAAAATAACAGAAATGCACATAAACAACGTAAATTAAATGTAAATATTCCACAAATTTGTTTATTGCCTATTACTGGAGTCCGGGAGGAGGCAAGTAGATTGAGAGAGTGACAGTCAATTGGGGGTAATTCGGGGGTAACTCGGGGTAATACTTTCAACAGTTTGGGGGCGTGGTCGCAGGATCTGCAGGGCTGGCAAAACACAACTAAGTTCTATGTAACGCATATGAGAGATATAAGTAAGATATATTTTTATTGGTTCGACTTTAAAAACTACCAAGCCTACTGATAAAAGTATTCTGTTTAAAAGGGGGAATCGAACGATATACTAACATTAGGCTGTAATCCTTTGTGACTGTGTATTTAAATGGGGATATGATTTATTTATCGGACTTACTGGAGTCCCAGCTCGGGATTCATGATTCTATGCTAATGTTCTTACGACTGTGAAAATGTGTTTCTTTGGCATACTTCATTGGTTTTCAGTACTCCGAATGTCTAAGAGTGTTTATGTGTGTATGTGGTCATTGAAGGGAAAACATTAACGATTTGCTGCAGACTCAGCAGAAATAAAATGATTTTATGCCTCAAATAAGAAAAGGTATGAATGTAAACGCAAATAATTAGATCTGAAACGGAAAATGGAATAAGCCAAACAAAGAGTCGAGCGGCAGCGGAAAAGCGAACGAAACTGTCTTAACAAAATCAATTTGTATGTTTTCCTTTGAGGGAAATTTCCCCACTGCTTTTAGCGAATCCAATCTCAGTTGGTTTTCATGAATTAGGTGGATCAAAAGTCCTGCAGGAGGAAGTATTTGATGTTTCGGTGGCTTTGTTGTATGAAACAATGAGCTCGATGTTTTGTGAACTTGAATGTAAAATGTATGACACAAGGGTTTGCATTTGAAGGGGTCTTGGATCTTAAAAAACTTGATCGAAAACGCTTTAAATGTTATGTTTGATTGTAGTAATTGGTATTGGTTTGGATTCAAAAACTGGGTGCGTTGGAAAAAATTTGAAAAAGTGTGCTAGAATTGAATGTAACAAAATTGGATTGGATTTCATTTTTGTTTTTCGTTTTAAGTTTTAATATATATTTTAGAAAGAATTAAATGAATTTTGTTTAGGTTTTGGTTTTGTTTATGGTTTTCATTTTGGTCACTTAACATACGAAAAAAGTTAGTATCGAACATATTCACAACTTGTATACAATTGTCTAATTTCATTTGTTTTTCTAGAGTTTTCTTTTAGATAAACAAAATGACAAACAAAATTCATTGAAGAGAATTGATATTTAACGCATCGGAAGCAATGATTTTTGTTTTAATTCTGTTTTTGTTATATTTCTTGTATGAAAATTTCAAAAACTTTCAAACATAATGGCAAGCTACGGAAAAAGAATGGAACACAAAAGCAATTGATAGATTCGAGATATGTAAATATTTATATATGTATAGAAATTGTAAATTGTATAAATTGTTTGTAGTTTTAACAGTACTTTTGTTTTTTGTTGAGCAATTGCCAAAAATTATGCACAAAGCCAAGTGGCGTACGGATCGCGCCAAGTTGTATATATATATATATTGTATATTCACCTTCAACACAAAAGCAAAAATTGGAGTGAACTCGATGGTTTTATTTCAATAAAATTTACCTGCAACTCGGGGGTGTTTTTGGTTACAGGGGGACGACACAGAACGGAAATCATAAATAATTTCACAGAAATCTATCTAAAATGGTGAACGAACGAACAAAATAAAACATCGAACTTTTTGCCTGTTAATTAGTTCTACGAGTTTGCACACACACACACAAATATTTGTCTTTGGTCGGATGTGTGTACGGCTGCGTTTTAATATATTTAAATATATTTTTAAACTTCTAGTTTTTTACTTGGTTGGTTTGCTGTTAGTTAGTTACTGGTCGTGGATTTTGTTATTTATGGATTACGTTCATGCTAATACGTGTACACATACTTTGGTAGTAAGCACCGGCATTTCCGTTTCCGCCGTAGCCCAAGCCCGTATCAATGATATCGAATGGTTCATTATCGGCTGCCGCCGCTGCCATGTGCCGCTGATGGAAGCCGCTTATATTGAACGGATAGCTGGGCACGCCGTGCATGGAGCCCAGATAGTTAAAGCTGCCGGATAGACCCATGCCCATGCCCAGACCGTAACCGGAAACGGAAGTGGTGACCGTGCCGGAACCGGAGCCGGAGCCCATGGCAATAAGGGGCGTATCAATTAGGGCCAGATTATCATTGAAGATTCTCTGATGCAGTTTCTCGTCCATGCCCAATATTCTTACTGCAATTTGAGGTTAGCAAGAAGAAAGAGGGTAGAAAACTTGTAGTTGTTGGTGATGTGGTTGTTGTTGTTGTTATTGTTGTTGTTATTATTATTATTCTTGTTCAGTGCCATCTATATAGTTGTTTGATCTGTTGTTGTAGTTGGAGAGTTACTGTTGTGACTGTAGTTGCAGATACGCAGCATTCGAGTTATCCAATCAGATTCGCATAAATTTCTGTATATATTTTCTTGTAGCATTTGGCTTTCTTACATTCAATTTTATTGCTATAAGTATACTTTTTTTTTGTTTGCTTACGTATATTAAAATCAACGCTTGAAAAGAAAATGATATTGTTCGAATGCCGAAGGTACTTGGCGCAAAAGTAAAGCACTTTCCAGTTGGAAAGAAAACTAATACAGATAGTGTAAATGAAACGAGAGAGAAAAACTTTAACAACCATACAGAGGGCAGTGTGCTAAATATACGGTGCCAACAATTATCGTTTAAAATTAGTGCAGTTCAGGCGAGCGAAACGTTTTGCACTCTGAAAGTAAGGGACACTGGATCGCTTTCCGAATTGTTTTTAGCCCCCCAATCGATTTGCATTACAGGTTTTGCGTCTCGCCACGCTCCGATTGGCATTTGCTATCACTGGGAAGCATAAACACAAGCCAAACAGAAGCGCCTGTCCCTTTGTCTGAAAGTCTGTCTGTCTCTCTGTCTGTTTGTCTGTCTGTCAGATGTCATGCGCTGATAGAGCGGCCAAATGCCACACGAGTCCGCCTCAAAACGGTTTGGAACCGCAGCAGTAGCTTCGCTATCACTGCAGACACTCAGAAAAAAGGTTGAATTCATTTTGATTTCATAATCATTAAAGAAATAAAATATCACTTCTTATGGAATTCAAATTATAAAAGAAACTTGTCATTTTCACTTAAGAATTAACCGATAATCCAAAACTACTTGAACATTATGAACTTGAAATAATTCACCTAGAATAACTGTTCAATAGAACTTTTAGCAAAATACACACATAAATTGCAAAAAACTTGAATAATTTATGAATTTAATTTTTATTTATAATTTTAAGTCTCAGACAAACGTTTAGCATTAAAACTTTTTTCCGCTGATTTCCATGTTATTTCAATGTTTATATTTGGAAAAAACTTAAAAAAAACTAGCTTTAAAAGTAAAAATAAAACGAAAAGAATGTATTTCTGATGTAGCTACTCTAACAGAAATATTATATTTTAACTGAAATATCATATAAAAGGGTCCACAGATCTAAAAACCATCTCCGGATGGTTTCAGTAACCTTCTTCAATAACCTTTTTCCGTCAGTGCCAAAATGGCTTATCTCGGCAAGAGCACGCCGAAGTGCGCTTCATTTGCCGCTACTGGCAAAGCTCAAAAGGATGCCAGTGCCAGGACTGTTCCGTCGCCGTCGCCGTCTCTGCGCTATATTTTCCGAATGTCTGTTGGGGGTCTATTGGGGTCCACTGGTGGCGCTAAATGGCCAAGGATTTGCCGGGATACGTGCGACGTACTTATGTTTGTCGCTCGCACTGCCATCGCAAATATTTGCACAACAAACAGAACGGCGGAGAAATGGAGGAGAAATGTCTTGGGAGGGTGGCTTGAATGGGATTAGCCCCGTTTGCTAACTGTTATCGCGCTTGTAAGCTCCTGTCGTTGAGTGGATCAATGTCATATAATTGTTGCGTATACGCAGCGCTGACCCAATACAAAACGCTTCGGCTTCCGATGCACTCGGGTCATTGCATGCCATTTAACATTTAACCAAAGCGCAGAGGTACAATAAAGTTGTCGGTAAACACTAAATGTACAGTTGCAGATACGGTGCGCGAAATTTTAAACAAACTCATAAACAAGGGAAATAAATTTTGAGAATGTGCAATAATTTGAAAATTACATTCTGGCCAAATGCGTGTGATGCCATGATGCTAGTATCGCGAATGTTGTGTGTTTGCCGACTACGTGGTTTTCATGCCCTAATTGGGAAAAGCTGTGAGCAGCTGCATCACACAGATACGCACAAGGACACACACATGCAAGCGCACACCAACACTGGCCCAAAGAGAGGGGACGGTGCTTGGAAGGACGACGAAATGGTTTGTGGCATCAACAGAGCCCTCTGCTACTTCTAAGTGGATTGTACAATATTATGAAAATATTTATTGCACGCAAACATCGTGTATCCTATATACATAGCAATGTGGGTGCGATTGTGGGCGGTGGTGCGATAGGTGGTGCTGGTTTGTACTGGGTGGTTCTAGGTGCTTAGTGCTGGGTGCTTGGGTGGGTGGATGAGGTGAAAGGGTGCTGCGAAAGCGTGTTTGCAACATTTTGTTGTTGGCGCATTGCTGACAAATCGCTTTATTTGCTTTTAAGGTGTGCTTAATTAAATTTTCAAATTGAACGCTTAGCTCAGTGTGCAAGAAGCGGTCATTACAAAGACTAATTCTTTTCCCTTAACCTCTTTTTTGAAACCCCTTAAGATAATGTGTTTAAAAAAAATTCTTTCAAAATCGGACACTATTAAAACAACATTGATTTTAAATTATTTTGTTGGAAAGACTTGAATAAAGTTATTCTTCAATTGGTGCTCCTCATTTTGTATTTAAATATGAAATTTGCGTACGGAGTGTGACTAGTTCTAAGCCGTTAATTCCCACATTGTTTATTTATTTTCTTCTACATTGTTGCTGCTTACACCCTTATATAAACTACAGTATAAACTGACATTGTTGACGCCATTTTGGAACATTTTAAGCCCTCGAGGCCATTGACAATGTTTATGCTTTGCATTTGAGAATCCAATCAGCAACAATAACAATTCAATTTAAATAACGCAGCTCACTGAAAAGAGGGGCTGAAACACTGCCTTTTGCTCCGATATTTATGCACACACTATCGTCTGAAATTCGGGCCAAAATCTGATAACCCCGCCACATTCGGGCTTATTGTTGTGACTGCTTGTGTTGTTAATTTACTGGGCGCCATAAACGTAAATAAGGCAAGTGTCGGTGAGAATGTATGCAAATCGACATGTGTGTGTGCGCCTGACGAGCATAAATAGTTTGCTAATATTTACAGCAATCCCATAGCTCGCCAGCTGCAACAATAGACAAAGCTGTATGCAGAAGTGCATAATGCACAATGCACCATGCTGGCAGGGGAATGGGAAATGGGGAATGGGAATTTACAACTTTGTTCAGCAGATTGCCGAGTGCAGCGAGACGGAAACAAAACGCCATCGATGATGATGGACGGCCATCGTCAAATGGCAAGTGAAATCTGTGGCAATAAATAAAAAGAGGATGCGCAACGAACAATCAAGGGACCAAACAGGGCAGGATGCATTGATTAGGCCATTAACAATTGCAGGCATTCAGTTTTATTGTGTTGGCTGAAATGAGCAATCCTGTAGAAAAAAATGCATTCCCAATGGGAGAACTTAAAATAAATAGACGCGGAAAACTAATTCAAGGTTGAAAATATCTTCATTTGATAACTACATTATCCTAAGATGCTAGTTTATATTTTAATGGCTTCAGATAGGTATTTGCCCAATTATTAAACTAAGGAATACATATGTTTTGACATCCAATTGAGTCAAGCTTGTTCGATTTCACCCTGAATTTCGTTTTCACGGAGCACCGTCTATATTAATTAGAAGAGAATACCAATAAACCAAAAGCCACGGTGAAGTGCAAGGTTCTAGGTCTTGGAATTTGCTCATTGATGACGCGTTAAGGGGTCGAAATGCTCTTTATGGCACTTGTGTGCTTTGCATCAGAATACGGATGAGACTGTGTGAGTGAGTGTACTCTGTGTGAGCGTGTCTGTGAGTATCTGTGCATTCATGGAACTGCAACTGATTGCCCTGCAGATAGCCAATGCCATGGAGCAAGCCGCAAACAACAAAGGACGCCTGTTTGCCTGGTCAAAACGCTTGAGTTTGCCAGTTTTGTTTACCTAATAAGCTTTTGAACAGGGAGTGAGTGAGAGGGTTTGATGTGAGACAAAGAGAGAAAGCCTGGTCAGAATGGTGCAATTTGTGCCAGAAAGAGAAAGGGAGGGCGTTCCAGTGGTTTATGGTGCGCTTAAATTCATCTAGCTCCTTGAGGAATACTTACTCACACACCAATTGTCTAATTTATGACTAAATCCTACGCTTCAGTTCTCATTCGCAGTGCATATATATTTAATTTGAATTAAATGTGACCCAATAAGACATTTGTATACCCTTATCTCACATGCAACTAAAATACTTAGCTGAAGCTGAAAGAAATAAAATAAAACACTTAAATAAAAATAAATTACCACCGATTTTTTAAAAATAGTTATGTTTGTTTAACAAAAGCTTTTACAAGTTAACATCTTAATAGTTTCCCAAAAATAATATAATATGGTCAAAAATTATATAGTTTTATTATTGTTATATAATTTGACCACTTTTAAATCGATAAATCAAACAAGGTTACACATCCTTTTATCCTCTAATCTATCAATAAACCTGCCCATAGTCCCGACTTCAATACATATGTATATGCCTACCCGTAATTACCAATACATAATTTAGCAGAAATCGCTTTCATATTTATTTCAAAGTGCCGGGGGCGTGCGGTTTAAATTACTGGGCAACCTGGCTAAGTGCAATTAGTGAACTCACCTCGCTCATCCATGGAGGGTCCTGTGTAGGTGCGGTGGGTTATATCGCTGCCGGCGACTAAATCGCCGAGTGGTGCTGTTTTGTGCATTTTGGTGCCAGTGCTGAATAAATTGCAGAGTTGTACAGATAATTAAGTGCAAATTACCAAACATAGTGCTCATAGTGCTGGTGTGTGGGGGAAGGGGAGTTGGGGTAAACTGAACAACGAAATGCATAAGTAGATTTAGCAAATTACATAAATCTTGTTTGTTACGGAAAGAAACTGACTCAAGGTGTGCATTAATCGGCTTAGGGCATTACGAATACAATGGCCAATTACCAGGCCAAGAGGAGCCGAAGGTTATGACCCCCATTTTCAATGGATTTCCAAATGTTTGGCTGCTTGGATGCTCAGCCAGCTGGCAGGCATTACACATTAATTCTGTGTGCAGCTAGGACTGCCCAACTCACTGGGTTATTCACGAAGATGAAATGCATTAAAATCAGATTATATAAATGCTCGACAAGTGCCCAGGGAAACGATTAGTACGAGTACTCGAAGTTTGCTTGTTTACTTGCTGCCAGCAGCTGGACTTATTCATTAGTTGGCTTTTTAACCGGAAATTGTGGTATACCCAAGTGAGTCAATTATTTTAAAAGCTTTTTGCATAAACTTTTCAGCTCCTCGGTGGTTAAGAGTAGAGTTAATGAAAGGCTACATATGGAAGGCTGGATTCTAGGGGTCTCTGGCAATCACACGCATGTGTATGTGTGTGCGGGCTCTAAACTTTCTGAAAAAGTTGCCAGTCGAAGATGCCAACTTAAGTCAGTCCAGATGGGGGAAAGGCAGGAAAGGAACTTTTCCAACTTGGCCACCAGCGGCATACTTAGGTGGGCTGGGAATCGTGGGTGCGGGACCCAGAAGTCCAGATCCCGTCGTCGAGCTCTGATCGCCGTGGCTGTAGAAGGTGTGCGAGTGTGGGTGCGAGTGGGAGTGCGGCCCGGCATCCACCACCACCACCACGTCGTGGTCCAGCTCGGCATTGTGGTGGTGCACTGTAACTGGCGGCGGCTTCTTGTTGGCCACCACCTCCACCACCACGTCGTCGTCGTCGTCCAGAGTGTGCGGACTGTGTGAGGCCAGGACCAGAGGATTGTTGATGCCCCACGACGGCGGATGCAGGTAGTGCGGGTAATTCGAATAAATCTCGGCTCGTATGCGGTCATCATAGTCGTCGTCCTCCTCGTCCTCGTCCTCATCCCCATGGCCGCCGGGATCCTCGTCCTCTGCCTCGTTGCCCTCGTCCTCCGGATCGTTCAATCCGTTAGGTTCGTCGTGGTACTCGATATTGTTGGTCATGAGCTCCGTGCCATTCATGCCATGGTGTCTCTGCCTCGGCTTGGGCTTGGATTTCGCTTTGGGTTTTGGCCGCGGCTTTGCCCTCGGCCTCGGCTGCTTCAATTTTGGCAGCCCGTTGGGGAAAAATATTAGTCTATCTGAAAGGGGTTTCGGCAAAAGTGGAAGATGGGACGTGGGAAGTGTTGGACGGTGCGTGCGTGCGGAAGAATAGAGAAGAACATTTAGTGCCGGTGTGGTGCAAATTGTTGCTATTATACCAAGTGTGCCACAGTGTGTGTGTGGGTATTTAATTAGTGCAATTAGTGTGTACATGTACTATAATAAAATTTAGGGAAACGGGAGGATGGGGATCATTCTGCTCTGGGGTGCTGTTAATCCATTAGTGCAGGTGGTCGGGTGAAGTGGAAAATGAAATTATGCTTTAAAGAGTTGTTTTTTTTCGGTGGTCTGGCGTGGGTTTGAAATCAAAGCTGTGAACTAACCGATGTTATTATGCTAGCCCTAGTCCTGCACATAGTGGAGTAGTTGTTAGTATAGCTTGATCTAGCGATAGTCTTATATCTACGGTTAGAGAGATATTAAGTTCTAGATGTAGTGTTCTTGGGTGCAATCAATCTAAAGCACGGAGTCAGTTCGCTGGGTGGCAGTTAACTTTAGCGAGTGACTGTATGTTTAATGGGCTGATAGCTTACAGCTACAACAAACTTGGTTATGTGACAGATAGAGAAAGAGAGATAGAGCGAGATAGAGAGAGAGGTAGAAAGAGATAGCACGGCAGCTTTGGTTTACATTGATATACATTCGTATACGTGATATTTAGGATTACTGATAGCATTGCTAATGTTCGTACAGTATGATATATATTGGATATAGGCATATTGATTACTGTTTACTGATCGCAGAACATGGGTTTCATTTTGGATTTTCTCTAGTTGGTTTTGATGCAGAAGCGTGCGATAGTTTAGTTTCTGGTTTTTGTTTAGGTTACTTAAATGGTTAGGCTAGTTTCGGGATTGAGCGTTTCACAAAATTACAATAACCAAATGAATTCAAGGAACGGAAAATGAACTCAAGAGTCAGTTAAGAACGAACCAAATCGTTTCGTTATAGGCAGGTAAAGGTGATCTTCATTTTGAATACCATAGGGTTGACAGAGAAATAGAGACACATAAGAACAGAGGACAATAAAAATAAAATCTATATAGTTTATCCACGATTTTCAAAGCATTCGCTTTTTGTTTTTACTCTCAGCTGTTTGTGTTGTTGCTTGTTGTAGTTGTTATTGGTTGTTATAGTTGTTTCTGAAGTCACGGTCAAAAGTTCAGCCTCGTCAGTCGAAACTTACCCACGCACGGATTGTGATTAACAATATTAAAGATACGATCACAGCGCTTTTTCATATGGTTGTTCGGGCAGATGCATCCGAACATGGGCGACAGCCGCAGATTGGTCCAGGAGTCGTGGCAGGCGTCCCTGAAACGAGAAGGAAGAAAGTCCTTATTAAACACTCATTCCACCCCAATCGGGTCTAAGTCATCACGGGCTTGCGAGTCCCGGCTAATTGAATTCATTTCGAGTTCCAAGCCGCCGCAACCGAAGCCGCATCGCCGGCGACTTCCGTTCGGGGCATGCAAAGTTTAAAATTGCCAATTACATCAAAAATGCATGTGCACAGTAAGAAACAGGATTTAAATGTTTAGACAATGTGGAACCAATAAATGGTAAAATTCAAGGCCTTTTTTTTAAAGCGACGACAATTGTTTGCGCCTATTTTATATAATTTTTGAATGCCGATTTGTTTGTTTAATTTTATTAAAAGATTAGCCTTAGTCTTTTCTATACATTAAAAATTTACCTTAAACCCTACATTTTTCCAAGTGTACCCACACGGCGCTGCAATTAATATTTTATCGCATAGGTGGATCTCAACCCGAACCAAAAACCCGCAGCCAGAATGCCTGGCATGCGTGCGGAAAGTTTTAGGCTGGTTTGAGGGATGAAGTGGAAGTGGAGAACTTTAAGACAAAGTTGGAAAGTCTGCACCAAAGTCAACTCCCAGATCTCCCTCCGCCCGCCACCCAACTCCCAAGTGCCGCCGCAAAAAGTCATTTCGAGTTATTAAAACATTCAGAACGTTTGTATTCAAGTGTATCGAGGCAACGAGCCATCGAGGTACGAGGCAAGGAGCCAGGCGAGTCCTGGCAAAAAGGAAATCGCGTCAGTAAGGATATGTGATGGCTAAAGGAAGCAGCAAGATGCCGGCAAGCAGGAAGTTTCATTTCGCCTTCTGTTCGCTCAACTTGACTCCTGTCTGCTTTTTTGCTTTCTGTGCTGTGTGCGTTGTGTTTTTTGCCAATAAACGCGAGTATTGAATGTTGCACGGTGGCTGGTGGTTCTTCCCCTTTTTCAGCCAGGGTGAGAGAATACGTGGGTACACTCAATCTTCTCCACTTTTTGTCGACTGCCAATGCAAATTGCATTCGCCGTTAACCATTAAGCGGCACAATCACGTTGCACCATGGAGCAAATCTATTTTCTTATTAAGGCAAACACGTTTAAATTTAATTTGCATTATCAGAATTTGCTCTTGGTAGTGGACTTTGATTTTCCATTTTCATAATTTGACATATATTTTAATAGTAATGGTCTGGCTCGTGTCATTAAATAAAGCTATCAATTTGTTATAAGCGCTCTTTGGTTCAATTTTCTACGTTTCACTATGAAATTGGGCCACTATCTAATTATCCCTCGTTCGGCAGTTTACGAAAAGCTGGCAATATCCATTTGAATTTTATAAGGATATGCATTTTTAAAAGTGGCTAATAGAAAAACGTTAATATGTATGTTTTTAAGCGTTTTTTCTTTGCAACCTTACCCTATTGTTAAGAAAAGCGATGCCTTACATTAACTTGGTAAAGACAGGTTAATTAGTTTGTATAAGTTATAAAATGAAGTATATATGAAAGCGTGGCACATTTTTCAAGACATGGCTTACCTGTTCTCCATTTTGCACTTGTTGTCGCGCACTTTGCAATGCGTTTTGAAGTCCTCGAAGAGCTTTAGACATTTGCGTTCCTGTTGGCAGACGGAAAGTGCATGGTTGCAAGTTGGTAGGGCATCAATGGGGTACGGATCCTTTTCGGCTGCATAATGGATATGAAACGTCGGTTAAAAACCTTTAATTTTTTAAGAAAGTTCCTTCAGACGCACCTTTCTTCAGCACAAATCCGCACGGATGATCGAAGAGAAAGTCCCGAAAGTGATTGCAGTCGGGATCCATTCCGGGCTCCTTGCACAGGCAGGTGGGCCGGAAGAACTGGAAGGCCTGCAGGGTACGCAGGGCAGCCTGGCACTTGGTCACCGTCACCGTGCTGCAGGACACTGCAAATGGAAGAAGTGGGAGAAAGGGTATTGAGTACTACATGGTGTCACAAGTGAGTGGCAGTTGTATCCATTTCGGGATTGGGCGGATATGCTTAATGATCTATAAATGGTAGCAGCACATGTCGTGCTGTATCATTTTTGGTTCTGCACATCGATTACCAGCTGTATGAATGGCTACACTTTAGAAATAATAGTTGCACAACTCAAAACTGCACTAAAATATAATTAAATGTAGTTTTATTAGCTTGTTTAAGCGTTGTGTTGGTAAGGTAAAATTGTATGATTTCTTAACTTTTTTCCATTCTATATGAATGGGTATTTATCTTTTTTGTTCAAAGTATTTATGCTTGCGTAAATTAAATTATTAAGACTGTTTAATTTGCTTTAAGTTATAAAACCAGTTTGGATGTTGGAACAGCTTTTAGAATTTGCAATGCCATTAGTAAATAAATTATTTAGAATGTATTCAGTTAACAACTATCGAAACCTCAAAAACTATCCGTATAGTTCAGCTACTTTGGATGTTTTTTAAATAAATTAAGATATTTAGCAATACCAATAAAAGCCGCTAGGTGGGGCTAGGATTGCACTCCCGGAAACAGTCGCTCTCCTTTTTAGCATATCTTCATCTCTGTCCCCCTTTCAATTTCTGAGTAGCGGGTATCAGATAGTCGAGGAGCTTAAATGTTATTTCTTTCAGTGCATGTTCGGGCCATGACAGTTGTTATAAATGGCAACGAGACAACTACTAACCAGACACATGTCATAATAAAATCCGAAAGGGAGGTTACAACAACTGCTATATGAATAATTGAGTCTGCAAACAAAACGGTCGATTTAAGCGCCCAATGAAGCGATGCGCAGGGAGCGTGGTCGGGATAATATTTTATAACATAATAAATTATGTGTAGCACATAGACGCTACGGTGTGTGGGTCTGTGACAGCTTATTTGAGCATATGACAACCACTACTGCACACTGCTCCAACTGCTGCGTCAAACAAAAGGCAAACATCTGTTGGCCATCTATTGTCCTTTTGGCCATAAAACATAAGCCCTACTAATAAACCCGGCTACGCCAACACTTCACAAACACGGCCTGCAGAGCAGGAGAGGCACACACACTCATTGAGAAGAGGGACGGATAGGGACCCGTTTGGCTCGTCATAAGCCGTAAAATCGCCAAAAAGCAAAACAAGCAAACTGCCGGACAATGGGAGTCTCCCATACGGACTCCTATCCGGCATAATGGGAAGCGAGTAGGGGTGTTAGTGGTGGCCACCACGCCATGTGGTTCACGTCACTCAACTGACCCGAACCAAACCAAGCTGAGCCCCCTTTCGGTGACCCCTGTGATTGCCCTACGACCCTTCCAATAACGCCCTTGTTCCATGCAGACCGGACATGATTATTTGCTAGTTGAACATAAAGTTGATTCTGCGAAGGGGAGTTCGTTGGAGCTGGAAGTTGGACGGCACACACGCACACTTCGAAACACTGACATAGAATGCGCAACAAGTGACATTTTTCCCAGGCATCCATCATTTTTATGCCCCTTGCTGCCGCACAGTTTTATTTTTTCGTGTCGATGTCCTTTCGGTTTTTTGGATTTGGGGATTTTCGGGGTCCCATGTGGTGTCAATTAAAACTCGTTGGCTGCGTATCAAAGGGAAACGGGGCGTGTTTACGCCTGGAACATGGAAATGGAAAATGCTGCTTTGAAAGCAAACAAGAATATAATCTTTGTAATTAGAGCATTTAAAAACAAAATTAGTTGTGATCTTTGAACAACTCTTTCTGTGATTCATCTTTGATAATGAAAGCTATAGTTTATGGTTTTCGTAGGGGATTTTCATTTATGTTCGTAGTGTGTTTTCCATGTAAGATAAGGAAAACGTATTATGAGGGCACACAATAGTATCATAAGGTATAAACAATACCTATTTCCGTAAATAACTCTGCATGCCCTCAAGCTTATACAGTTGTATTAAGATTATATACTTTATATTTGCTTTCTTTCTCTCCGTGTGGTAACTGCATTTGATGGGAGCCCGGCTAACTAGATGCCACTCGCTCGGGCCGCAGGTCCTGGCCATCGGTTTTTCTTGGTTAGTGGCACCTGGCTTTGGTTTCGTCATCGCATGCTGGGCGGCCATAAAAAATAAAGCCAAGGCGAGTGGTTTTTATGCTTCGTCGCCATCGAGCGACGCCATTTGCTGTTGTGTTTTTTCCTCATTTTTTCGTTTGAAGTGACGCCGCCATTGCCCTTGCCTTTTACTGTTATTGTTAAGTCCTCAATTCGTTTTTATTCGAAACGCGTTTCCGGTTGTTGAGTTGGTCGCTGAATTGGTTCAATGATTTCTTTGTTTGTTTGTTGCTGCCACCTGACTGTGTGTGCTCGCCATTTTTCGCTGCCGTGTTTTATTTGATTTTAGTTTGATATTTGTTTTTGCTGCCCTGGCCCGGCCATTGTTTTTATTATACTTTGGCTTTTTATGGCGTCTGTAGGTGAAATTTATGAGTCATTTATTAAGTTTAGCTGCCATTCAAGGGCGTATAAATTATGATCGAACATATTAATTACGAGTAAGTCAAGCAGGCACTTTGTGTTTGAACTATTTCGGCCGGAATGTCCTGTTCCGTGTGTGTCATATGTGTGTTTCGTGTGTGTGTCCTTTGTGCTCATGTCCATGCTCATGTCCGTGGTGCTTGTTGGTTTTATTGAACCATCGACAAGTGCCCCGGTGGCTCAAAGTGAGTGCAGCGTTTTAAAACGGAAGTGGAATGCCGAAAAGTATGCGATGCAAAGGCACGACTGCTGCGCTGCAACTTCCGCCGAAGGAAAAGCGAGCAAAAATATATTTATCGCCCAGCTGGGGCATCGAAGCTGCTTTTAAAGGCTTTTCCCGGTCGTGCCCGCGCATATGAGAGCTGGGTGAAATACAGCAAAAGCGGGCGGGAAAACCTGCATGAAATGCAATTATCATAAATATTCAGACACTGTACGTTCGCCGTTTGCCGGATCTCTTTAAGGCACATCCATATTTGGAGGACATTTAAAGGACTGTAGCGCGACAGCCATTAACCTGCACAGCCAACAAAAAGTAATTTCACTTTTAAATGAAAAAGTTCAAAGTGCGTTTGTTTATGCCAAACACACACTCGCACACAAATACAGAAAACCCACATGAGACGCTGGCCATAAAAACAAATGCCAAATGATTTTTGTTGCCGGTTTTCCGTTAGCGATCCACCTCCCCTATGACAAAAATTAGACGCTGGCCAGCAATGTAATCGTAACTTTTTATTACGATGCGTTAGCATTTGCAATCGAAATTGAATTGGAGTGGGACTCGGTTCAGAAGAAAATATGCTTGAACAATTTGGACGAATTTTTTCTTCTCACAGAGCTAGACTCCCAATTTCCTGGATAATGTATAATATTCCAAAGAAATGTTCCGGTTTTGAATTATGTTCTTAATAGAGCAATTAGAATAATCGAAATATTCCATACTTATATCTTTGCAGAAGTTATAATGATATCATACACACTTATGCATCGCTGTGAAGGAGTCATTAACGAACATATAATATATATATATTCTTGATCAGTTTCAATAGTCGAGTCAATATATCCAAGTCCGTATATCCGTTTTTACATAAACTAGTCTCTCAAATATAGCTTTCCCATTGTGGAAAGTATGTAATTCAGAATGGGCCGGATCGGAACACAAATCATATAGTTGCCACAGGAATAGTCCGTAACATTAATTAGAAATTATAGAAAATAAATCGTAGTTCATTTGTTTTTGATCATAAATGGTTATATTTCGGTATATAGCAATTATTTGCTAGCCTATCAACTAGTTTCCTATCTTGTTTTAACAAAAATTACCGAATATTCGCGGTTGTCATTCTTCTGGTAATGACTTTTTATTAAACGAAACTTTCAGTCAATAATTCCCAACACTCGAGCCTTGCTGAGAAAATCTGTGCGCTGAACATAAGAACCGGACATGGTGCGACTTCCTGTATAAGCCTCACGACCATGGAGCACTCTCCAGTTGTCGAAGAGCACAATGCTGCCGGGGAATAGCTTCAGAGCCCACTGCTGTTCCTTATCCCTAACAATCAGTAAAAGCTGGCGAAGGCTCTCGTAGAACTCGGCCATCTCGGATTGGGGGATGGTATTAAACACAGCGCGATCGTATACATTCAGCCTGAGTTGAACAAAGTCCTGAGTCAGTGGATCCACCTGTATAATGGGGGCAGTGTGGCGGTGGTTCTGCCCTTTTTCGAGATACTCTCCAGGAACTTGTACCCTGCACAGTACATCATAAGCGGCGGGATACCGGCGTTTCAGTTCGTGAACCACATGTAGACCATCCGCAAAGAAGTTTTCGCCACCTGATCCCGAGTGCTCGATGCAATGCAGAGCCTGTAATCCGGCTGCATCGCTGAAATAGGTATTATCCGTATGGGAACCCAGATGAAGCTTGGTGTAAGCGGTATCCGCGTGATCGGGGTTATCGCTGAAAGTCCACATCTCGCCAAAGAACGTTTTCATAAGGGGAAAAACTCGTCGCAGAGCCAACTCTGTCATATTTGCAGTGGGGGCCACATCATCGATAAAGACAATGCCGTACCGGACAAGAGATTCAACCAGCGACCTGACTTCATTATCGCTGGAAACCAGCTGGGGCAATGGGAATCGTAAGTGCCGCTCGTTTTGCAAGATAATGCTGCGATTCCAGGGTGTCAGATTAGTGGACTTTGATCGCCGACCTATCAACCTCTCCAGCTGGGAGTCAAAGATGAAGTCAAGGTCATAGCTCGACTGGTGAGCATCACTCCCTAAAATTGCAGCCAAATTAAATCAAGGCTTGGTGCACTTTATATCTTTTTTTCTTACAATGCACTTGTAGATTTAACCCATCGTACTTTACATTCAGCGGCATCACATTAGCTGGTAGATCTAACACATCGTATCGCCTCTGATTTGTTTCCAAATTTAGGCACTCCCCACATCGACAATGATCACGAAGCCAAAACTCATTGATTTCTATTAATTGGCTGGTTTTCGGGTGCTTCAAAAGCATCATGTTAATGTCAATAGAACAACCTACAGATTAGAGGAGTGAAAGTGAACTAACAGCTTGAATGCTGATTAAGTTTCAGCTTGGTCTCAATTGGACTCTTATCAATGGGAGAGCGATTCTTTGCGCTCTTGTTTAAGCCAGAGATAAGAACTTATTTGTTTACTGAATAATTACAATAAAATAATTATAATTATTGAGCACTGCATATGATCTAAAAATTTATATTAACCAAATTTATTTAGACTTGGTAAGTTTCAGCTGCAATGTAATCGTATTGTAGGAAGCACGAGATTTTTATTAAAAAACCATTTTTAAGCACATGCATAATTTACAAATTAAAATTCGAAGTACCTTATATTAAAGGGATTTCTCAAACACATCCCATCGCAACAGGCTAACCTGTACGTTTCTAGTAACATTCAAGTGGTGATTTTCTGATCTCTAAGTTTTTGTCTCATTTCGGACCGGTTGTGTGGAAAATCGTAGAAAATGAAAGCTTTTAATACTTCCTGGGCCGATGAGGTGGATGCGGACTATGTAGATGGACTGCCTCCTTCTAATGAGTACATCGAGGGTGACTACAAGTACGTGACGGAGTATAAGTTCAACGACGATGGTAAGAAGGTAAAAGTGGTGCGCACCTTCAAGATCGAGAAGCAGATTGTTCCAAAGGCTGTGGCTCGTCGCCGCAGCTGGGTAAAGTTTGGGGATTCCCGCTTGGACAAGCCCGGACCCAATTCCCAGACGACCATGGCCTCCGAGGAGATCTTTATGCAGTTCATCGGCTCCAAAGAGTTCGACCAGACCCACGAAACCCAACTGGATCCCGGCAAGAACATCGCCAAGTGCCGCATTTGCAACGGCGAGCACTGGAGTGTCAATTGCCCCTACAAGGGCACCTCGATGGACAGCAAGACCATGATGGAAACCAAGGCCAATGCCGCTGCAGCTGCCGCTATAAGTGATCCCAGCAAGACGGGAAAATACGTACCGCCCTTCATGAAGGACGGCGGAGGCGGTCCTGGCGGCAAAAATTGGGGACGCGGACGGGAACGGGACGATTCGTCGGCGGTTCGCATCTCAAACCTATCGGAATCCATGACCGAGGCTGATCTCGAGGAGCTGGTGAAGAAAATCGGACCGCATACCAAGATGTATTTGGCGCGCGAAAAGAACACCGGCCTCTGCAAGGGATTCGCCTATGTGCACTTCAAGTTCCGTCAGGATGCAGCTGCTGCCATTGAAGTCCTTAATGGCCACGGCTACGACCACTTGATCCTCTGCGTCGAGTGGTCCAAGCCTCAGCCGTAATGGGTGTAGCCTTGTGTATTCGATTCCCTGCTTTTTCGAGAACGGAAATGAGCTGCGGTGGCAAGGAAACCAAAATAAAATACAGGTACACCCTGAAAAATATACGGCAACTTTCGTTTTTGAACTCTTATTTGAAAACATTCTTCAGCACTTACATAAGAACTTACTTAGTTTTACAGACTCACAATAAACGTATCCTAGTATATTTTTTTCAATTTATATTGCATTAAGCTATAGTTGTTTTGACAAGCAAGAGAAAATGGGGAATAGAAAGTCCTTAATAACGTTCATATAGTCATATTCAGTTGGGACTACTTCATTTTCAAGTTGATATACACTTCGACCTCCAATGTTGATTCTTTTTCTGAGTGCATGAAAGAGAAAGCTCGCCTTGAGCGAACTAAAGCCGATAATGCTCCGTTTTAAATGCGATTTTTTCGCCGTGCTGCTCCGCAGCCGCACAAAGGTGAAAGCCACTTAAATGGAAGCCAACGTGGTGCCGGATGATGATGGCATGGCGTTCCGTGGAGCTCTGCAGCTCTGTAGCTCTGGAACTGGGAAATGCCACAAGACGCTAGCTGGACCGAATGAACATTAATAATTAAATATAAGAGCGGACTTATGCGCACGATACTCGGGACGGAGTTCCCCGGAACGGGACGCAAACTACGCGACCATGACGATGAACCGGGAATGAGTGGTCGGTGGATAGTGCTCGCGGAAAAGTCCTGGCTTAGATAGAAATTCTGAATGAGGGGCGGATCAAAGCCAGGCACAAAAGAAATTTATTTCCATTGTTGTTGCTGCTGCGGTGGGACGGGTAGCAGCTAAAGCAGAGTCTAAAACAAATTACTGAATAATTTATAAATTAACTTTTTCTGCGGCGCGCTCATTCGTTCGTCGCCGGCCTTTGTTTGAGCGGCAGAGTGTATAGGTGGAAGGTGCACGAATGGGTGGCCAGTGGGCGGGTGCTCGGCTTGACAGGTGGGTCAGTGGGTTTTCAGTGGGTGGAGATGAGGAGGGCGCTCGGGTAAGAAGAACGCCCTCAGCCACGAGTTTCTTTTTTATTTTGCACCCTCAGGTCATGTGCGCTTACCGCACGCACACACACATTCACTCTTTTAGAGGAAAACAAACAGAACAAAACATTAAAAGTCAAATGTTAAATAAGAAATAGCCACTAGTGAGTTTAAGTGATATTTAAAGCGTAATCATTTGAAAAACAGTTTAACTATTCATATACAAAGAAAACTACATTAAATTTGGAAGCCTATAAAAATATGTGATTTATATAAAAATGTTCTAAATATCCTAAAATACAGTCAAATTATACCAAATATAATGAAGAAACATATTTATATAAGATATACGATACACATTGTGTGCCTCGAAATATTACTCATACGCCCTATTACTCATGCACCTCATCTCCTCTTTTCTACAGGGTACTGCAGAAAGAGGCCATCAACTCGACTCGACGGCGTTGAAGCTCTCGGGGGCATTTGAATATTCAAATGCCATTCGCTGGCGTTTCGTGGTCGATCTCCTTCGCGGTCTCTGTTGCGCTTTAAGTGTACACTTTATTTACTGTGTTATTGCACGCGCGCCTGCTCACGAAACCCTCAAAAATTGCTGAAATAATTACACAGTTGTCGAAGCAGCCACAACAACAACCTGTAAGCCCCCAAGCAAATAAGAACGATGAAAGAATATAATATATTCAACCGACTCGCACTGGCAGCGGAAATTAATTCTCAAATGACCAAAACTTGTGCATAATCAGCGTTGAACGCCGCAGGTGGAAGCTCGAGAGCTCCGCAAACACTTGACACAAAAACGCATAGATTTTGTGTAAACATTTCACCGGGGCGCGGTAAAATTATCGATTTGATTTCAATATGTTTGACTGGATGACTGGTTTGTTTATTTACCTGGAATGGGCCCGCAGACGCGCGGTATAATTTCCAAAATGGCCGAACATGAGGGATCCTCGAAGCACAGCTGACGTGCCAGGATACAATTCAGAATGGCCACAACACCCTTAATGGTGGAACCTGCAATTACAAATAAGAGCATGTTAAATCAACTTTCTATTACATTTAAAAGTATTCATTTAAAAGTTTACAATAAAGTGCATACATAATGTCAAACATAATAAGACTAAATATAGATTTAACGTCAGTACGGTTCATTTTTTAAGTCCAATTTTACACTCGACGTACTCGTATAAGTTATTGTAACATAATTGTTTTAACATATCCAAAATAACTGTTATAACATCAGGCAAAAAGTCTCTCCTAGCTTTGCACTTTAAAATCCGTATGGATGACATCCCTTAAAAGGGATTTAATGAACTTCCAGGATGGCAGAGATGAGATTTTTGACATGATAAGCGTCAAGGATTCGCTGATGTAACAGTCAATGATCTGATTAACAGGTAGGTTCTACAAAACGCATTTTTCTTCGCAGCGGGCAAGGCAACATTGTGATCTCCATACTAATTGAATTCAATACATTTTTGGCGTACGAGTCCCACGAGGGAATTCACCCGCAGAATGTTTAATAACCGAATTCCAACCAAAAGCCGCAGCAGCAGCAACTTGCAACACGCAACAAGCAGCAGCAAGTCTCGTGTGGTGACAACATTAAGTTAAATTTAATTAAATCCCGGACTCGGTTCTTCGCCATCCTTTTACGAAGTATTTCGATACGTATATTTTTATGTCGTACAATTGTATGCAATTGCAATGTGTAAAGTCGCTCAAATATTTTGGTTCCGTCGTATTTGTCTTTTTGCGCGTAATTACAAATTGCTCATAAATATTTATGCCGGCGTTTTAATTATGTTAATTCACGGTGAACTGTTTAAGGCATTTACAATGATTTTCATTGAAAAATCCGACACAAATGAGGTGCTGGGTGGCAATTATGTTTATATGCAGCTCTTAGTTTTTATCATAATTTTATGTTCTGCATAGAGAGATGTGTGGGGAGTGGGAAAAAAAGACCATTTATAAAACATTCATTTCAATTTTATTTCATTACGTAAAATAAACGAAGTCATCCGGACAGCAGCGACTGGGAACACGGGCTGCTGTCTATCTAAGCAGTCGGCTTTATGGCCACTGCCTACCGGTCATGGTCCTTCCGCCAGCTGCTGCTCCAGCTCCTCACCCTGCTTCTGTAAACCCTCTTCATCCGCCGGATGCCCCGTAAAAGTTGTAGTTCGCTGCTGCTTCTGAATTTTTCCTTTTTCACCCCTGAACCACCACCACCCCCACGCTCATTAACGAAATGACCGTTTGCATATTGCACGTCGGGTTGGAGAGGAAAACAGCAGGCGGAGGAGGTAGATTCCGGAGCCGGAATAACAAAAGAACTGCCTTCAAAAATTTACGAATTGCATGTGGACGCAGCTGAACTTACTCCGCGGAGGAGCAACTGCGACTGCAGGAAGTGGCCTACTGCCCAAAACCGAGACGTAACCAGAGTGGTGGCTACAATTGCATGGCCGCAGAAGTTTCCCGGACTGCCAGTCGAACTGTTTGCGGAAATACTGTTTGCGGAATAAACAAAAGTCAGTGGGGAATCCAGCGGACAAAATAGCAAGTTTGGCTGGACTTTAAAGTGTTTTATGGTTATTGGGTGCCTAGAATTGCATTGAGATATGCAGCGCGCGTCTGGCTCGATGACAGCCAAGATATTACCAAGGACTTTGGTGGTCGGCGGATGGGGATCTTATGGCCGCAAATTGCCAACAGACCCCGAGGACACCTCAAGCCCCGGCGACCCATTTGGAATCACTTAAAACACACAAATCAAGCAAAAGTTGAAAACACAATAACAATTGTTTTGGGACACACCATAAATTTGCATGCCAAGAAGAGTAATGCTCCCAGCCGCATAGAAAAAAGCGAAATAGGCACATAAATATGCGACCGACCGGCGTTCCCCATCCCGTTCCTGTTCCTGTTCTCCTGTCCCACCTTCAAGCCTAGCTACTGCTCCTGCTACTGCTCCTCCGCCACAGCCACATCTACATCCAAAACTCCGACGACGACAACCAGAACAATTCGTTTGTGTCACAATCAGATTCGGCGCAGGCACAAAAATGTTCGCTTTTCGCGTTTCGCGCTCGCCATGTTTCATGAATTATTTCCCCGAACCCCAAAAAGTTTTCGACCGAAAACTTTGACTGCAGAAAGAGGCCAGAAAAAAATCTGGCAAGGCAGGCAAGACATTGACTGGGAACTGGGAATTGTCCAGTGTTGCAGGCCAACTCCCAATGCTGCTCAGCGCTGCACTGGAGAACTGGAGCTTCAAATGGGGCAAAAATTGCATTGTATCCTAGTTGCTGATACCTAATATCTTATAATTAATAATATTCACGGCGTGATCAAAGTTTATGTGATAAAACTTAATGGTTTGCATGCCTAAAGTGTAGTGAAAGTTATGAGGAAAAATAGGGAGAAGTGAGTTGTTTTTAAAATTCCTTGTTATTAAGTCAAATGTGATGCTGAATGCGTTCGCCACAGCATTTTACAGTCTTACGGTTTCTTTAAATATTATTTATTTTTGGTTATAGTTAAATAATAAATAAGTGTCATGGCATTTTTCTCAGTGCGCCTTGTTTGCGTGGATTCGTGCGGCGAACATTTCGATTACCATTTTCCCTGGTGGCGCGTTGCAAGAGGGGCGAAGGATGTGAGTGGAGGATTCCTCCAGTGTTTCGCATTTTCTGCTACTTCGCAGGAGCGCTGCCCTTTGCCCTCTGCCTTCTTGGCCCTCTGCCTCTACCCTGCCCCAGCCATGCAGCCGCTGCTGCTGCTTAAATTTCAATTGTGTGCCGGGGGCGCCGGCCCGACGCTGGAGCACTCTGGTGCAGGCTTTAATAAATTATGGCCCACGTTGGGGGTGGCGTTCGAGAGGTATTGTTGGTGTTGGTGTTGATGTTGCCACTGCCGCTGCTGCATGCTACTTGGAAAAAGTTAATACAACAAATGCGCTACAACCCAAACTACCCAACTACCGGAGCTACCCGCGGGCAACAACAATTGCAATAACAATGACCGCATTACGAGGCCGCGAATCGTTGCTCGAAAAGCCAAGTCGGTGGCAGTGGCAACATCAACAACATGGCCGAGAAATGGCAGCTTTACAACTTCCGGCAAACAAGGACTACGGCCAGGACGAAGGGTCCGCCACTGTAATATGTTCGCTGTGGCTGCCGCGTTTTTATGTTCGCGCTCTCCGCCCGGAGACCAGAAAGCCAGGAGGCCATCCTTATGTCATTCGGGATTATTTTGTGGGTTAAAACTAATTTTCGGTCATGAAGTGGATTTCGCAGTGTGCATGTTGCCGACATTCGCCGGCCCATAAATATGCAGCACTGCCAACTACACGGAGCTCCGACCATTTGCATGGGTCGGCGTACAAAACATTGATTTCCCGACTCCAACTGGATCAAAGTAGCGACTTAAAGCCGGCCTGGATTATCCGTAATAATACTCTTCCGGGCGAAGCCGTTAGGGCAAATGTCAACAATTGAAAGTGCGTGACCGAATTATTTCATTTCATTTTATTTAATTTATGGCCCAGGGTCGAGGGGAAGTCTTGCCGCCTCGCCCACTGGCATTTAAATTTAACTGCAGTCGGACAATGCGAACAGAGCTCACTCGGTAAAAACAACATTACCAACAGGACACTGGCAACGCAACAGCAACAGCAACACCTACAGCAGCAGCAACATAAAATGTCGCCTGCGGCCATTTTCATGGGCAACCATCCGAATTGGGTGTTGAAGCTGGGCTTGCCTTAACCAAAACAAGGAAAACAAGAGCCCACAGAGAAAAACATAAAGCGAGATTCGGGGACGACTAAAAATTACCCAGTAATTGGATTTTTTGAAAACTATGCAAGCTTTATTTACGCGGTAGTTTAGCTTATTTCGGAATTCAAGAAATCTTTTATGCTGAACAAGTTCAACACTAGATTCGACTGATTCAGGACTTATACCACTAGAAACTTGAACGAGATCAGATCATTATACAGTGAAAACAATAAACCTTTTTATTAATTAAATAAAATGAATTAATCAGATTACATTTTATTTATAGAATTGATTAATATTATATGATTGCTATTATTATTGGACATTTCTTTGAATGTCGAGTAAACCATTTACCCCAAATTGAATATACCCCGAAACTGCTAAAAGCGGGTGTAAAAATCTGTCGGTCGAGGGGCGGGGTCTGAATAACGAGAATGCTGCTGGGGATTATGGTCAATTATGTGTAAATACAATTATTGTTATTGTTGGTGCTGTTGCTGTATCACGCTCTTGTTATTGTTGGGGCTGGTTGGTAATGGCGTTGTAGTTGTAGGTGTAGTTGTTATTACCATTGCCATTGTCATTGATGTTTTTCCATAATTGTAGTTACCGCTGTGCGATACATAAAATTTGTTATTTTCGCAGGACGCCGGCTGATGATCGATTCATTATAACACGACAGCTTTAAACACCATCTAGTGACCTTCTTCGCAACTGTCGCCTTCTGTTGTTATTGTCCTTGTTTGGTTGCTTGGCACGTTTCCCGTGATTTAAGTACATTTCCAGCAAAAACGAGTGAAATCAGGAAACAATAAAAGAGTGTAAGTACCAGTAAGGAAACATTTGCAGAGACGCTGCAGCAAATGCCTCGGTATCACTGGGTGGTCTTTTCCATTCCGGCTTAGTCACGTCACCAGTGCAGGTCTTGCCAAGATTGGGATTCGAAGGGGTTACATGGGAGTTTCCGGCTTCAAGTGTTCAATTTTTATTTATTTATGTAACGTGGAATTTGCCAAGAATTGGAATGATTGTACTTCCTGGGAAGGAAAATCTGACTAAATGGACTACGCGTAAAAAATGTTCGCGCAAAATGCGTGTATTAAATAATTACATTAAAGTTTTCAAGCTAAGTATGTGAAAAGGGTAGATACACTAGAATAATAGGTAAGATTCGAAGCGAAATTGCATGCATGACATTTTTTAAATTCCAAAACAGTTACTAAGTCAATAAAGGGAATACTGTTATCTTACAAAATAAAATTATTCAAACCAATCGCATAAGTCCCGGGGGAAACCTATTAGTAAACATTGTAAGCTTGTTAACTTTGACACTCAAGTGGCTCCCTTTGAAATTTATTCCACTCGTTAAACGTTATTCAGCCGCCGGCATTATCAGGAAAACCAAAACAAAATAAACACATCAATAAACAGAGTTGACAAAGATTTGATTGCATTATTATAAAACAATTTGCATTCGATAAAAGTCAAAAGCAGCGGCAGGCAAAGTCATAAAAGTCGCGCAATGAAAATTGGAGCGCCATCCCTCACAAATAAAAAAGGAAAATGGAAAAAGCTGCTGAATCAGGAGCGAAGCCAAAGTCACTTTTGTTGCTGTTGAAATGAGGAGGAAAAGAAATATGCAAAATGCGCATAAATCTAAAGGCTCGACACGGGACTGAAATCACGACGGAGACGCGCTCCGGATGAGTTCCCATCTGCCTCTAACTTGGACTGCAAGAAAAGTCGCTACTTAGATCTTCAAAATATATTCTTATATATTAATACTATAGATATATTTTAGCAAACTGATTCAAAGCGTTAGTTGAGCTATAATAATACTTTATTCAAATCAGAAAAAATTAAGAATTCGTATTTGGCTATTTGCTCAAATGTTTCGTTTGGGAAACCATAATATTTCAGTTAAGTATTTCATTTTGTATATATATTTTATATATTCTCCACGTTAGTGGCGAAATGGAGCATGAGCGCCACCTAGGGGAGTTACATTACTTGATTATTTTGATGGGTGGATGATAAGCAGATCCAAGTTCCACATACTTTAAATCGTTTTAGGCTCTTTGCTTCTAGTACAATTTTCCCTAAAACGTTGTGCATTTTTTTGAGTGCTCCCCTCATCTGTGGAAAATCGAATCCGGAATGGCAGTGCGTCCTCGTTCGCGCATGCAGAATAAATGATTTTCTATTTGTTAAGTCAAAGTGAAATTGTCTAAGGGCGGAGTGCCTGTGCGTGAGCCTTGTGTGTGTTGACATTCTTTGAGCCGCCATCACTCACTGGCTTAGAGGGGCTCAAAAGGAGAGAGGAGCAGGCTCACACGCGGCAAAGACAACATTTTCAGCATTTACATTTCATTTTTTGCCGTTCGTCAAATGTTTTGCCCGCCTTGCCTTCTCATTTACAAGGAATTCCACCGCCCGGCAGCTGGGAAAGAGGTCAAAGGGCGGCGCATATGTCAAGTGTTGCGCTCAGGTCGAAAGTGGGTGGTGTTTGTTTTCCCTTCTGTGAACTGTGAACTGCAGCACTTTCTGTGGGTCTTTGGGCCAGCATCTCTGGTCCATGTTAAAAAAGGAATATATATAAATTTTTATTTTTATCTTCCTGTTCTCTTGCCCTGTTTTTTCGCTCTCACTTTTGTCCCGTTTGTGTGCTTTTTCGGAAAACCTTGTCCGTCTGCTGCATTATCCTTTTCCCTTTTTACGTGTGTTCCATTGTTTTAAATTATTTATGCCGGCGTAAAATATTCAAAGCTTTGCCAAATGCAGAAGAGAGATGGAGATGGCGCAAGAGCGGGATGGCACGAGAGTGACGCGAAATTCGAACGCACAATAACAAAAAGAAGGCTGCTGGGCGGACCAAGTCCAAGTTATTATTCATAACACAGCAGCATCAAAGTGTAAAGGAGTCTGCGACAATTCCCACTGCCATTTTCCGTCTCCCACCTCCTACCACCCACCATACAACGCCCACTCCTGCCCTGCCCACCACCCTCTCCTGCTGCAAACCTTCAAGTTTACATAAATTATTTACAACCTTCAGGAGGAGCACAAAAAAAATCATCAACAGGGGGGGAAACGTTATTCTGGCAATAAGAACCATCTAATTTTGAGCTTTATTTGCCATTTCGATTTCACTTTGTCGTCCAGCTGACAAAAAAGGATTCTTAGAGGCGGTGATTTCACATTTCTTGTGTTTTCTTTCCGCGACTTCCAAAATGATATTTTAATTAATTTAAGTGCTTCGCTTGGTTTATTTCCACCGGGCCAATTAGAACTTACGTCAGCGCGTTTATTGAATTCGCTCCGCCCTTATCAAACTGCCAGCCGACTTGACCTTGTGGAGGCCTTAAAGTGCTCAAAAGCGCTTAAATCACTTGCCCAGCCAGAGCGGTGTCCTAATGCTACTTAATATCAGTTCAAAAACAGGTCATTAGAGCGGGAAAGGGGAGGCCGTAAATTGAAAAATCCAACACCCCGGAAGTTCAGAAGCTGAAGTTGAAAAGTCGAGGTCGCTGCTGTATTAACTTAACAGTTTGTCATTTAACACCTTGCAATTGTTGCAGCCGCAGAGAACTCAAGTGTGCACTTCGTGCACTACGAAAAAAACGGACTTAGTTTGAAGGTTCAAGGTAAAACCCAAATGCACAACGAATGAAGTATTGCCTGGCTTTTATTTTTGAAAATAGACTCGATACCTCGTTATTATTTTGTTGTATACTATTTCTAAAATGTTCATAGAAATGTATAAAGGAACTAGTTTCTCTGTGGCCAGGCCTTTGGCTTTGGCTTAAGTGGCACTCGGTTTTGGGTTATCAACCCAGTTCATGCCGCCACAAGAAACCGGAAAAAGGCAAGTGTTGCTGGTGGCATTTCTCGTTTTCCCGGCTGCAGTCGAGAAGTGCGGCAAAACTCCAGCCACTGAAAGCACACCCACTCGAAGGTGAAAAGAAAAGGTGTTGAGCAACTTAAAGCGAAGATTTCCACATTGGCCGCACACAGAAATATTGTCGCGCATTTGTTCACAGCTTACAGAAACATTTTTCTTAACGCGCTCCGCAATTTTTTGCACGCTCCTTGGGCAACTTTGTTTTGCCGTGTTTTGTTCTCGTCGCGGCTCCACTTTTTCTTGCCAACTTCAATTTGAACCAAGCGGAGTGCACAATTTAAAGCATTTACGAGCACAATTTGTCTGCCGCCTGCTCAGACCGCAGTCAACTTCTAGTTGGAATCCAAACTTTTGGGTTTTTTTCAAATATATATGCACTATTTCTTTTGGTGAGAAAACTCCAAACAGGTTGGAAGTGTGGAGGTTGGCTGCCCGCAGCTGCCTGTCTGACATTTTTCTTGGCTTAAATCTGGCAGCTGCAGCGACTTTAGATGCTTTTTGCAGCTCATTGAATTTCGCACGCTTTTGTCCGCCAATGCCAATGCCATAAAAGTGAATGCAATTTTTCCTCTCGTTCTTCTCCACTATATATTGCACGATTTTTAATGTATGTTTTTTTTATAATTTAATCTTGGTCATAAGTCTGGGCTACATAAATGAATTATATAATAATTATTTGGAAAGCTAAGATCTAAGCCAGTAAGCCGGTAGGCAAAGTAAATGAAAATTGCTGTTAATGTACATAGATTTTATATTTACAATTTTAAAGGTGTTGAAAATGATTTATAAATGAAATGCTGTAGTTTTCAGCTCTTATTTTCCGTTTCCTCACTGGCTTTCAACAACTTTGCAACAAACTAAACCTATTTAAGAGCATCATTGCAGCCTGCGGGTTTTATCTTCCGGAGAATGCAGAGTTGAAGCACGCATACTTGCATACCATACATGCACTTTTATCCCATGCCCCTTTGGTTATCACAAGTCTTCAGCATTTTCCATATTCGAAAGTCTTCTGTCGGCGTTTATTGTCAATACAAAAGTTTTATGCATTTGTGGAAAGTTCATTTTTTTGTGTCAAACTTGTGCGTTAAATTGTGTAAACGGATTTTCACAACAGATCCTGGAGGCTGAGAATGCGGGATCGCTGAAGGAGTCGAAAACGACTTTACAGAGACTTTCGAGTTGTTGGCCCACACACACAGACACTTGTGAACAAGTTAACAAAACGATTTCGCCGTTGGAAAACTTTTATTGTGCGAGTGGGCACACACACATCCATTCAGACATTGAACCAGACATGCCACGCCCACCTCGAGCATATGTATTATTCATGAGGCAGCACACACGCAATATGCCTGCCTTTGTCCCTGTCTGAGTTTCTGTTTCCGCCGCAGCGATAATCGCAGGTCAATTTCATAAACAAATAAGGCGGCATTATCTGGATTCCATTGAGAGTGCGATTCCAGCCCATTGCCGAGGGGCCGTAATGAAGCCATTCCATGCTGCCAGACAGACTAGGTGCTCAGTGGAGAGCCGGAGCTATCTTAATTATAGATCAATTCACTTGAAGGACACTGACACAAGTTACAGCTTACGTCGGAATAATGTATGCGCTGTAGATTGAAGATGATTCAATCCAATTTGACGTAATGAATAAATAGTAAAGAAGCCGTAGGCCTCTTCAAACTCGTTAAATATGTTTATGTTTAAATGTATTTATTTGGACCAAGAAATCAAAATTATAGATATTTAGGATTATATCGGATTATAAATGATGAACAGACTTTCCGTACGCAACACTATTACTTTAACCCGAACTGTACGAGTTGCACATAGGTACTAGCCATTGTCTGCGTGTCGGGACTAATTTAGGCCTGAGTTGACACCATAATTTATAGCGATTTGCACGCCTGTCCAGCCCAATGACTTGGCTCCGAGCTGCACTGCTGGCCCGGGTGCCAGCCGCCTACAAAGGGAGTGAAAAATGCCAGGACTATTAATTGTAATTTTCAGTGAGGACTCGGCTCTGGTTAATTGGTCCAAATATGCCGCAGGACCAAGTGGCGTGTAAGTGAATGGCAAATTAAATTTCTGCCAACGGGGTGAGTCTTTGTGGCTTGATATCTGCACCTCGGACTCGGACTGCATTTATCCATTTTATTGACGCTCTAATTAAAGTGTTGGGCTCATCAATATGCCCAGGGTGAATCTGCCATGGCATCCATGTATGTGTTCCTCTGTAAGTTGGCAAGGACACCACTGCCTGCTGGAGCTTTGGCAGCAGTTTTGTAGCCAAGTTTGCTGTTATGGCAAGTGGAGACAGACAACATACACGACACGGATACAAGGTGGGGCCGGATTAAGCTTCAAAGAAACACGAAACGGTAAGACACTTGGAAAAAAAGGATTTGAGAAGGAAAATGCAGTTAAATATCAAAATGTGAAAGATATATTTTTAATTTTGTCGGGCAAGCAAATATGAACTGATATTTCTACTATAAAAAAGTTCCTTTTAAATAAGTCATTGAATTTAGGAGAGGACCATAAAATGTACCCCTCTTTTCGAAGAGACCTAATTTAGTACTTAAAGTCGAAATACTTCTATAAGAAATTCAAGTCTCTTATTAGAATGGAACTTAAACCAAATTCCGGGCCGTGCAGCATCAACTTACCGAACGGCAGCAACGACATTGGTATTTTGTGGCAGTAGCTGCGAGTAGTAACAGTTTTATCGCCAGCGACAACGTGTGGCAAAGGGAATAGCATGGGCAAAGTCGCAATAACAACGGCCGGGGTAAGTGACTGAAATTGCCTAGAAACAAAGAATGCTTTAGTCACTTCCCCCTTTCGGGCCTGCGGCTTTTGTTGCCAACGCTAGCCGCAGCAACATCTACATTGTGGTGCAACGCAGAAGAACAAAAGATCGGGATTGGAAAAAAATGAAAATGAAAATGGCGACGTATGACGTATGGCGGAAGGGGAATGCGAAATTCGCACCGTGCCAGCAACAAAGTTGATGACGTGCCGTGACGAGCGCGTTACTCATACGCAGCGGGAGCCCAGATGAGTTTCTAGCCAGGCCCTCTTGACATATTCCCGATGAGCTGCACCCACCTGGGCCTTATTTCCCTTTCATCTTTTTTCCGCTGGCTCTCTAACTGCCTGAGCGGAATTGCCGGCCAATCCATATAAGGAATGAGCAGTGAGCAGTGAGCAATCAGCTATTTCGCACCCAATCAGAATATCATAATTCCCTAATAGCCAGGGCAAAATGTGATATCTGGCATTCAATCACCGCAATGCCACAAAAGGTCAATTGCCGAAAAGTAAACAATTAAATGGGGGACAGCAGGGAAGCGTAGGACAGCAGTAGAGTGGGGCCAAACCGCAGGCTAGTCCATGTCTAAGCGAATGGCTTCCTTTGGAAATCCCCCATTGAGGCTGTTTACTGGCACGCGCCCTTGGGCCGGGCAATGAATTTTTGTCGTACTTAATAAAGGAGGCCGAGGAGGAAAGGCGACAAAAAAGGGGAGGCGGCTAAAATGGCAATAAAAACAGCAATTGATAAGCGAACCAGCAGCAGTCCCGCCAAATAAGCAAACAGGCAAACAAACACACCAGACATTGGCAAAATGAAGGGCGAGGCAGACAAACAATCAAACGATAAACGGATGCCAAAAAAAAAGGAGAAAGTCAGGGGAATGCACTTAGAGAAAATGATACCCATACTGAAATATAAAGCTGAGAACTAGTCAATACAAAACTGTAAAATTACTGTTTATTTAAACCAAAGAGAAGACAAAACTAACATTAGAACTTAAGTATTTTTACTAATCTAATTTAATCTAAAATGGTTATAAGTATATCCAACAATACATATTTCAGATTTAACAGAAATTATTCATACCAAATGCACATACAAAATCAATAAAAATCAGTTTATCATATCTAAACACAATAACCTATACTTTAGTAAGCTTAAGAGCTAGTTATTGTTCTACGTGCATAATGGCAAACCAAGCCATTGTATTTCAACCTCAATTTGGCAAATTCTATTACGATAATAAGAGTGCGGCAAAGGGGGTGGCCCAGTGGCCCACTGGCTCGGCAGGAGGTGGTGGAAAATAGCCGGAAAATGCTTGATGTGGCTGGCAGGGCAACAACACCAGCGGCAGGCAGTTAAAAGCAAAACAAAATGCCAACGGAAAACGGAGGCTGTGGCAAGTGTATTGTCAATGAGTAAGATCCAATTTCAGTTCGATTCTTATCCAATTTCTGGGCAAATAAGTGAAAATGTTTTCATTTTCATGCCTTTGAGCAACGGATTTGGAAGGGTCTGTGTTCTTTGAGTGTGTCAATAATTTGTCTCGAGCTCTTTGTGGGCATGGCTGATGTGTGAATAAGAGCCAAGTGGGAATGGGATTAGATATGAGACAGTAAGTAAAGGATTTGCCCACCCTTAAAAAAGGGTTCTTAGCACTTAAGAAGCTTTGCTCTGGTCTGACCACAAAGTTTTCCCATGTCACGTCAGCACGTCACGATTGATGTGCCTAAAAGTTCTTTTAAATTATTTGACTTTAGGTAGCTCGTCGAACATCCTTGATTTTAAGCCCGATTAGAAGCATTAAAGCTCAGCTTATCCGACCATGAAAGAAAGTTAGGGAGGGCTGGGAGGAGAAAGCATAAAATGCAAATCTCAGATTTGGTTTGTTGAACATTTGCTTAACCACGAAAACAAAGCCCGAAGTGTCGCCCGCCATGTAATTTTCTCCCAGAAGAAAAAAAATGAGCGGGAAAAGGGAAAACGGGGAAACGGGAAAACGGGATGAAGACTACAGCACATGGCACGGGACTCAATCGCGGCTCTCAAAGCTGTCGAGCTGCCGAATATGCCACATTATGAGGCAAGGGCAACATATGCTCGACAACCGTCCGGAACATCTGCGTGGGGAAATGAGCTAGCGGAGGGATGCGGTGGGGGGATTTCCCCGTATCAGACACAGCAAATAAGGGAAAATTACGTTAAATAGAAAAGAAAAAGTTTTCCACTTTTTAACTTCGCCACTGAGCAGCGCGCGCGGTTGTTGAACATTTTACAAACAATTTAAGAGCCGCATTAAATTATTGTTACGCTCGCAGCTTAAACTTCAAGGCAGCAGCCAGTCGGACTGGGCTGTTTGCTACTTTTGGCCTTATTTTTATGGCCACCCTCGCTCTTGGGGGGCGATAAGAGTGAAAAATGGTAAATTAAGCAAAGCAAAAGCCAAGGCGGCTTGTTATTATTGTTGTTCTTGCTGTTTTGCCAACGCGCGTCAGACTAAATTAGAGCAAAAACTTAATTTGCCTTCCTTTTTTTGGTTTGTGCTTTTGGGTTGAGCCAGAAAGCCGGCAAAACGGCACTGCCAGAAAGGAAAATCAAAGAGAAAAAGGCGCAAAATAACAATTATGTTTAAGGCAATTGTTTTGGTTTTTCCTTTCGGATTTCGTTTGGCCCGATTTTCTTGTTTTTCCGCTTGTTACAATTAGTGATGTTCTCCTTTTTTGTGCTGTTTGTTCTGGTCGTTTATAATTGAGAATGAAATAAGGTTAATTAGAGTAATGGCCACTTGGCCGCTTCGGCTCGAAATCTGGCCCAAAAGGGCGAGAAAAAGATGTTTCCATTTCGGCAAAGGCTGATTGACAACATTTGGTCAAAGGTCATTGTAAAAATTCATTTGGTTTTTATGATTGGTTGTAAGTTAGCAAATATTTATTAGTACTTCACTTTATTAAGAGGACTCTTCCTATTAAATAACTTCCCCTTACCCAGTTCCACAACACCGTTCATCCCGCTCCGATTGCCCGGCAAGCAAATTTAAGTAGTTAATTTATTTATGACCCCCACTCCACACCAATAAAGGGTCGGGCAAAGTTTTGCGTGCCCAACTGTGATAGTAAACTTGTCGACAACTAAACCAACACGTGCTAGGAGCATCCGGCCATTTCCAATAGCTTTTCTTACCACACCAAGGGGCACGGGGATGGGGCACGGGGCATGTGGCATGGGCAGCATCTCGCACCACATCACACCACGTAGTTGGCGAAAACACTTTTGAAATATTAAACACTTGAACCCATTTACTCTGTATGACCAGAAGCTGTCGGAGGCGCTCTTTGCTCCTTTATTAGCCCGCCTATAAAGCAAAACACAGCAGTGGGTAAGTTAATTGCACTGACAGCTCGCAAAATTTGCTCTTTTTGATGAGGTTACATTTCGATTTAGTAAGAAGCAAATCAAAAAGGGTGCATATTGAGTCTTGTTCTCAAATACTAAGAAGTAAAACAATATAGGGTAAATCAAAAGGAGCTTATAAATTATTATGTATTTAAAGCTATTTTTATGGAACATTTTGAATGGAAAATATTCATAACTATTACAAATTACAAATACAAGCCGCCTTTATAATTCTACCACTACTATAGCGTAGGCCAGTATGTCCTGTATGAAGGTGTATGTTAAATGACTTTTAATTGGTGTTAGTTCACGTTGTCTTCAGTATTGCCAGTTTGTTGTTGCCCATGTGGGCGATATTCCATAGGCTGGGGCATGAAAATGCTACCAAAACTTTGTGCCCATAAGTTTTCCCTCGTTTCGGTCTGGCTTTTTTCCTCCTTTTGGATTTACATATGTAACTACAAGAGCAAGAAGAGCGAGTGGGAAAACTAGAACTAGACAAGCTTTCGACCAGGCCGCAAAAGTTTCCATACAATAATAATCACTTTGTAAAAGTTCTGCCTTGGCCAAAACCATTGCAGTTAACGAATCTTCGGTGACGCCACTAACTGTAAGTCGCACAAACGTTCAAATCTGGTAAAAGCCAAATGCGGGCCAACAAACTTGTTCCTTATACGTCGGTTATCTCTTGGGCCAAACAAAAATTCGGCTTCATAGCGTGCGGGAGGGTTAGTGCGGAAGTGTGGGTAGTTGGCTAGGCCAATTAATAAGTCGTCGTGATTTTCACATACCCAAAATAAAATGCTGTCAAATGATGACGTTTATTGTGTCATAGAGACGGCGATATTATGGCATCTCGTGCCACACATAAATGGCCATATGAATGATTAAATCGCGCTCACTTTTTCCCCAACGAATTTTCGTTGATTTTGTTTGTGTTGTGCTTAATAAATTAAATTTTTTACTCCGCCTGTCGGTGGCTTTAAAAATTTATATGCGAATTTGATGTGCAAATTCAAATTAAATTTTTGCTGGTGTTGTTGCGTGTGCTGAAACAACATCACAACAGCACACTCACACACACATACGCGGGCAGACAAATGTGTACATATGTAATTTTTACTGCATGACTTTGCGACACACACAAAAGAAAGCCAGCTATATATTTCATGCCAGACGGAAATTCGAAAAGCAGGCAACAAAAAGCGACTCCAAAAGGGTTGACGGGATGGAAGGGCCAACAAAAACAAGCACACGCTGATGATGATGTGTAGGCCTCTATATTCGCAACAAAAAAGCACAAAAAGCCAAATATGCCCGTAAAAAAGCAGCATACACGCAATTTTGTTGTTGTTGTTGATTCTGACGTTTCATTTTGAGCATTCTGCGTTTTTTGACCTTTTTCGTGAGTGTGGCACGGGCTCATTACCCATACACCTATGCATGTGGAGCCTTTCGACTACTCACCCCCAAAGCGCACTCAATCATAAATGAATGCACGCACAAACACGGACGAATCGTGTGAGTGGCATGTGACCGAACGGGTTAACATTCGTACAAAAGGAAGTTGTTACTTTGGCTTCCGGTTTAGCCAAATCGTTATTATTTATAAGCGCTCACGTACACGCCAAGAAAATGGCCATTTGTGCTCGATGTTCGCTGATGAAATTGTATCCACATAAATCTTGTTTTTATTTCAAATAACTCTCATGGCTGTATTATTTGCATGAGGAAATAAATTTCTAAGGATAAAACCACAAATTATGTTATTTTAAAATGTTTTGCAAAATGCAGTGTGAATACGCTGAAAAGGGAATTTATAAGTAGTCACAAATGTATTTTATCTGTGTACGCCAGTCGATTTCCACCAGAATCGTTTCGTTTACAACCCCTCTCAAAACTCGGCTTCAACTTGGGTCATCAGATTAGAGGTCACCAGTGGGTTTTACCGAATGGCTGACTCATGGTCATAAGGGGGATCATTAATCAATTAGGCCAACTTCAGTCAGCTGCAAATAATCTGTGACCCTGTGTGCTGGTGCTTGTGTGTGTCAGCAGTTCTCCAACTTTGCTGCAACTTGATCTGGCCAAAAAGCCGGCCAACAGACCATTGGATGTGCTTTGGCCGGCTGCCCAAAATGCAATTGGCTTCATGCAAAATTCAGGAGCTTAATTTGTTTGTCCTTGCCGGCCATTTGTTGGCTTTGCATTTTGGGCATGGCCGGAGTTCGAGCTTCGGTTTGCCGTTTGCTGCTTGCAGTTTCAGTTGGCAGTTTGTAGTTTGCAGTTTGCCGTTGACATTTATTAGCTTGTAAACATAATGCGGAAGCTTTTATAAAGCTTACCGGAAGATTTTCCCGACTTTGCAGTCGCATAATTGTCGCAAAATCAACAGCAGCAGCAATGGAAAACCGACTCAATTATTTATATATAGTTATATTTCAATTTGCCCAATTGACAGGGAGATGGACAGTTTTAATGCTTAAATTGTTTAACTTGTGCAGTGCCATTAATTTATGCATATTTATAATGTGACCGCTTTTGATTTGGCTGCCTATTTTGCTCTGTCTATACGTTGCATTTTAATTAAATCATATAAATGTCAATAAATTCAGTCGGCTCTCAAAAGTATGCTTCAATTAACAGCGCGCCCGAAAGTGACCGCAGGAATTATAAATTATGCATTTTATATCCACAATAGTAGTTACACATCGCTCAGGGTACGGTTGTTGTTGTCGCATCTAATTGTGTGTGTCCAAACACACCCACACCCTCGCTCTAACCCATGCTTAAACTGGTCGTGTAGGTGCACGCAATCGAGCAATTACAAATTAGCATATGTCAGACAAACAGGGACCAAAACAATGGGTTAAGTCCAAACAGGGAACAATTCCACGCACAAGTTCGATTCAGTGGGGATAGGAATAATTATCCTTGAATGGATATTGATACCCTCCCCTCCGTTGTATATTCAACAGTAAGCCTTCAAGACCATGCAATGTGATTCAAGAGATTCCCCTCGGGCGTATCACTTAGGAATTTAACTCAGATAAGATCATAAACTACTCGTAAAGCACCAATTCACCTAGCTAGGCTCGAGGAATTTCAGAAACTTTTTGTTTAGTATTAAGCCACCCAAGCCCCTCTCAATTCTTTCTTAACAACCATATTAAACTAGATCCTCCAAAGCTTCTGCTTTGAGCAGTCACGTAGTCAAGCCATTCGAATGCCACCGTGAATTGAGATCCTGCATGGAATAAAAATAAATGCATAGAAGCTACCTAGATTATTTTCGGCCTGTCAACAAAATACATGCAAAATGTGAAAACGCCAAGAGAATAGCAGGAAAAACTACAGCCGGAGCAGCAGCAGTCGCAGACAACAAAAAATCACGGAAAATGTTTTTCAATCTACAGAGACACGCGACAGTCGCCCAGGTCGCCCAGGGGGCGCAGGAAAAGCCATTGGAAAATGCAAAGCAGCTGCGGCGATTGTGCAGCGTTTACCAGCGACAACAGCACAACAAACACAACAAATACAGCCAACACAGCGACTAAGCTGCGCCCAACGGAAGCAGGCGAACAAGATGTCGGCTAAAATCATCGACTGGCAGTCGACGGAAATGGAGCTAGAGCCCGGCTAAAATGAGAAGCAATCGCGGAGTGCTGGGTCCGGGGAGAAGTAGGCAGCTATAGATGCTACAGAGGAAAATATGAAAATATAGGAAAATATCTTTTTGTGTGTTATTTATATATAATAAAATTTATATATATATAAAACGGAAACCTGATCTTCATTCTTGAGTTTTAATTAAATTGATCCATAGCTGCATGACATCAAAACAGATACTGAGCATTAATCTAACCAAATTTAAATATAAAAAACGGTTTGTATGGAATTCTTAATTGATTTATGAAGCAATAATATTATCTAACCACACTTTGTTTTGAATGCGTGAAAATTTTTGCTTTGCATAGATTATTGTTGTTTATGTGCAATACATAACTTTATTTAGAGATGATGTCATTTAGAGCCTGTCCTTTAATATATTTTTAAAGGTTTTTTTCTGATTAAAAGTCTAAATAAAATCAAAGACACAGTTTGTTTTTCTCTGTGTAATGGGGTGCCCAGAAGAAACGCGTTCGGTGATTCCAGATTACCCGAGCTGAGAGCCAAACAGCCAGCTGCCGGGCGCCAGTGAAAGTGTTTTCGCAGCAGCGAGGTGGAAAAGGCGTGAAATCCTGGTCTGTGCTCGGTTCGTTAGAGACCCGGGTGAAAAGCCACAATAGCAATGGCAACACCAATAGGAAAGGCAGCACCACCAGCACTAACACTCACACTAACACCTTTAGACACAACAAAGTGCTGGCTGCTTAAACGCATTGTGCTCGGCTGTAGCTGCTGCTTTTGTCATTAAACTCCTTGCAATTTGCACAAACACACACATGAAGTTGCAGCTCCAAGAGCAACACACACAGACAGATTACACACACCCACATATTCAACACCAAACGTATCACCGTCGCTTATATAAACTTGGCGCGCACGAAACACTTCCGCAAGCGAAAAGCTTTCCGCTTCCGGCTCGCAGTTTTGCTGCGATTGCTAATCCACTGAATAAAAAATGTGTCTGAGAACATAGAAACATGTTTAGATTTATTGAAACTATGATCACTTGTAAGCATTAATTAAATAAATAAAATAATGATTGAAGTCTAAGAAACAGTATTTTGTGGGACCATTCAATGAGTATATGTTACATGATTAATAACGAACCCATTTATACTTTTATCTGACAGTTTATAATGATATGATATTTTTAGAAGGGAATATTAACGAACGTTTTAAAAAAGTTTTGTTCGAGTTTAGCCCCGCTTTCTTCCAGTGCTGAGCTGCTTCCTGTTGCAACTTTAAATAATAACAGTTAAGTAGCGTGTGTCGCGAGCATGTGAGTGTGCTGCCTCGATTTTTCTTCCCCTTATCGCCGCTGCTATCGACTGCGTGCACCTGAGCGGCAGGCGGGAGTCAGCTCCTGGCAGGCCACCGCACCCGAACTCCGTGGCAGGTCCTGCTCCTGTCAAAGTGTCATTTAGATCGTAATGCTTTGATATGGGCTGCGCTCGAACACATTACCAACTTCTAAGGTGGAGGGAGAAGGAGAACATCGATATTTGGGCTGAGCCGCCTGGTGTAAGCGTAAGCCACTTACCGAACTGATTGCCCGCCATTTGTTGGTGGCTTGTTTCGTTCGACGCTTTTCCAATTCATTTATGGGCAGTTTTCGTAAATGCCAGTACTAGCTGGCTCTTTTGGCAATTAATTGAAATCAATAAAGTGAGTTATGGCATATTGCGTATACGACGCGTATTATTTGGAAAACAAAGCGTACTTCTATGGGTATATGGTTTATTAAACGGTGATTGCCGGAAAAATTCGGTTGGAAAAACTTTACATTCAGAACATCAGAAAACGTTTCGGTAAAGGGATTGACTTTAAGTTCAGGATTAGTTTTTCATAATCATAAGTGTGTCGGATACCACGCCAACTGCACAACATTTGATAGAAATAAAATCTATTTTCGGCATTATACACCAAAATGAATGATAAAGAAACCGAATAATAAATTAATTATGTCAATTGCATCAACTTGAAAAAGTAATGTTGTTATGATTAGGCATTTTTATATTAACATTCATAAGATTCACGCGAGGAGAAATCACATTTGAGTCGCTTTTAATTTTATGCTCAACGACTTTCGACCTGTGGGAGCGTTGAAACGGCGTCTAAAGTGACTTTCTAATTAGTTTGGCTTTTCAAGCGGGACAGGATGTGTTCCGTTCTCAGGACCCAGTCCCATCTTTCTACCACTCATTTTCCCCATTTCGCCAACGAGGAAGACGCACTTGACTCAATTTGTTTCTCTTTTCATTTCGGCGGTGGTGACAGGAGGGTAAAAAGGGAAATCAAAGCGAGAAGTTGCGGAGGCTGCAACCACTTCGACGGTATCAAAACTCATATCTGCTTTGGAATTGTTTGAATGTTTTGGAGAACGGCTGTTGGGGAGCAGAAGAAAGGGGAGCCGGAGAAACCGACACGAAACTGTATGAAAGCAGAAAAATGTGAGGTTATAAAAATATGCTACAATGCTTGGTTGCGTTATGAAAGAAATTATAAAGGCAACGCTTTCTCAAGAATCGTTGTGTGCGGTAGCTTTTCATGTGTGTGTGCGAGTGTGTGCGCGTGTGTTTGTGTGTGTGGCAGGGCGAAGCCACAATTTCCGCAATTAAATAAAAACGCAAACTTAAGCCGCTGGCAATGGCGATGGTTGGTGGATTTGGAATGGAGTGGAGTTGAGAGGAGTGGAGTGGAGTGATGGGGGGTCGGAACGAATGTTGAGTGTCGCTTTGGCTTGCCTGAATTATTTGCATATGCCGTTGGTCCTGCCGCGGTGATGAAGTGGCTCACCCACTCGTCCTGCCCCACACACAAACACCATCAAGCACACACAGTCCCAGGCACGCAACGCGTTAATGTATTTTGATTTCAGGCCCGACAGTAGCTACTAGCTGGCATTGGGCCTGTCTTCGTTGATTCACTGCACTGTAACAGCCTGTGCTATTGTCAATTTAATATTTCTTTTTTAAATAAATACCTGTGTAAGAAGCTGCGCTATTTGGAGCCTTACAAATATAAAGACAGCATATTTTCCAAGAAAAGCAACCAAGTCCGTTGAAAACTTTGTGTTATTTTTTTATAATAGTTATATTCTGGAAATTACATTAGGATGTTTAATTTTTTTTGGTTTTTAATCTTTTGCAAACAGTAATTCCAAATTTCAAATAATCCAATCAAATGAATTTTGAGTTTTATAATTAAATATTTTCGTTATTCATCAAAAGAAATATTTTCCACAAGTAAACGGAAAGAATAATTAATTTAAAGAATTCATCGCTGTTGTAGGGGCACATGAATTTTATTCAAAAAGCACAGCAGTACCCAAAATTCTTTGCAGTGTTTGTGAGTTCATTTTTAATTTCACCGACATGCGAGTGGCAAACAGACACGCGTGTTAATATTTCCACCATTTGCTCGGCAAATTTCCGACGTTTGTTTTGGGCCAAAAAGAATGAGCCAACCAAATACGATACGTAGGCAAACAGTAGCGATTCAGTTACTCCTCCTTTGAATCTCGTGCAAATCAAATAAAAGAATAACTTTGCTCATTTGGCGGCCGATGAGTTTTTCGGTGAGTGCGCGTATCTGTTTCTGATTATCTGCGTTTCTTTGAAGTTTTCGAGTTGTGCAAGAGTTACAAATTACGAGTATTTGCCATAAAAATATCAACACTGCCGGGACGAGCGCCTAAAAAAATGCTTTTAATTTTATATGCATAACAAATTTATGTAAAGTGCGCGGTTGCGTCGCCAGGTGTCCTCCGTGTCCGTGTGAGGGTGTGTGGGTTTTTTTTGCACTGGTGTGAGAGTGCGTGTCCGTGTGTCGACAGCCTCATGAAATTGTATAAAGATGCTTACTAGGTCGTTGATATATATGCCCTTAACTCGGCGACTCGTCTTCGCTTCAGCCCGCTATTATATTAAAATTGCGACTACGTGCGGGTTAAATGTGTGCCATCCAGTCAGTCAAACGGACCCACATTCAGACATATAGACAGAGCTCCTGGTGGGTAGGGTATATGTAAAAAGTGAATTTTGATAGGTGACGAGTGGGGGTGATGTATGTGTGTAGCATACATAGGCGCCACACGCGTGGCATAGGCTCTATTTCAAAATGTTGCTGCTAAAAATGTGATTTATTTTTCCAGCTGTGTCAGTTGATTTTGTAGCACATTAAAGTGTCATTAACGAAATGCCACACGCGAGATGAATGTGTACGTACATATGTGTGCGGGAATACCGCTTCCTAATTAGATGGTTTCCAGTTTAATAATGAGAAAATCCGCCAGATACGGGGCAGTGCAACAATATAAGTTCTCTTCGTTTGCCCAGGCCTTCTATCCGCACTCACAAACCCACACAGACAAGGAGTAAGCTCTCAAAAATTGATGTTAAGCTCAGCAGCTTAAAACATGATCCAGCCGCACACACACAGAGACAGAAAGTAAAGGACTCTTAATAGCTTGTGCCCAGCACAGTCACAGAATCGGCTGGATAAATCCCAGCTTAAGCCCGAGCTGTAACTGTGACGGAAGCTGCTTATATGTGTGTGTATTTAACCCCAAAAAAGCACTTAATTAGCAGCCTTGACTTTCAGCACAGTCACACTTGCCAAAGACGGGTCCATGCCTTATTTGGGGGGTCCTTTTGAAATGAAAGAAATAATCAAAATATCTCTTTTGATGCGCGTTTTTAATTTAATTTTCCATTGTATTATTTACCTTTTATATAGTTCTGGAATGCAATTAATTGAAACAACTACTTGAGGCGTTACTATAATATATATTGTAATATTCCTCAATTGACCGATTGCTTTGAGGTAAAATAAAGTTATTTTTTTTGTATTTTATAAGTACGACAAATAATATTTTTACAATTCAAATTTATAGGCAATTTTAACATGAAATGTATAACTATGAAATTTTGTTGGTAGTCTGTTAACCTTTAAGAACCACCTAAATCCGCTTCTGACACACAGTTGACTTTAAAGGACTCCCGCAAGTCAGCATATTTAATTCTTTGCTTTGCCGGAATTTCGTGCAAATAAACAGACAATTTTAATTTACTTTTTTCTGCTTTCAGTGCGCTACGCCCTTGGAGTCCTCCGACTGGGAGCATTTTTTCCCATTTCAAGTGAAATCGAGACAGGTCGAGACCGAGACCAGTCGACCAACAGCCGCGAACAACCTTTGGCATCGCACTGAGGTCGTCGTCATCGTCTCCGTCCCCGTGTCTTGTGCTGAATTTTTAATTTGCCTGGCAAACAGCGAGCAGTGGAAAGCAACTGCAAAGGCTGCTACCTTTCGTTGATTTGATGAAGGTCGCACTCATGGCAGCGGGATGCCATCGCCATAACCATCACCACCTTCATCGCAGTCGCCATCTCAAGTTGGTCTGTTTCATGCAGAAGGTTAAGTGGCGAGCGCTTGTACTGTACCTTCTTCTCGAGTTCTGTTTTTTGGTCGAGTGTCCTACAAATTGAAATGTATGTCGGCAGCTGCAGTTCAGTGGTTCCTTTGCCTCATGTTGCACTTTATTGTGGCACGACGGCTGTGACACGCATACATAATTTACAATATACATGTGCGGGTGTTGAATTTAATTACAATTTTAACTCCTGCAAACGCACAATAACGCACAAAGGCACTGAGAACAAAATGAGTCTTTAATAAGGCGACCAATTGAATACAACTTCTTTGATGCCCAAGGTATGCAGCATACACCTTTGGAAACGAAGAAACATTAAAGCGTTTTAAAAAATGTAAGTAAAGTTCAGTATCACAACTTGTATACCCCTTAAATGTCATAACCGATCTTAGGGCTGTCATAAAGAACTGATATTGTTGTCATTTTTCGCTGTGCACACACTACGCACCGACTATTGATAATGCTGGCAAACGGCACGTATACGCAATAACATTAAATTGGCATTGGCGGCGTTCTAAAAATATAGCCACACTCGAATGCAACGGCGGCAACTCGAGGCGGAATTGCAGCGGGAAAGGAAGAACTGCTGCTGACCCACTTTGACTTTGGCTTCATAACTAATTCACGCACACTCCGCCAGTCCGCACACATACATTCTCCGCGAGACACACACATGGAAAGTACATAAAACATTGTGTTACATGGACCTTCAGGCACCTGGGCGCGATGTGTGCCTCGAATTGGGTCGGAAGGGGTTGGAATGGGTTGGAGTGGGTTGGAGTTGGTCGGAATCGGTCGGTTCAGCTTGGATCGGCGGAAGAAGTGGACGGGGGCCTGGGGGTCGAGTCGGGGTGTTGCAATATAATTAAGGTGGAATAACTTACGAGTGTTTGTGCTCGTGTCCGTGTGTCTGTGTGCGGAGTGAAGTGTCTGTTGCGTTTAAAATTGATGCGATTTAAGGGTAAGCGTGTTAGCGAGGAAATGCGGTTGCAACAATATTTTAGCCAACACAATGCCCTGGTCCTTCAAGGCTAACTCTCTTTAAAGATTTAGGCACCGCCTTTTTGACCTGTTCTCACGAGTATTCTTCCTCAATTATGAACACAAGCTGCAAGTTCACATCTGACTTTAAGGTTCAATAACATCATTTCCTGTTTTTAAAAATGTTTATAAAGGGAAAATAAACAAAACCAAATATTTACTCGTTTATTTCCAATAGTAACCTTTATTTTAGTATTATTTTACAAAAGAACACCTTGATTGCTTCAGATGAATACACTATTCTCATCAGAATTTACCAATTTAATAGAAAAACTTGCAACCAAGGCGATTACACCAAGAGAAAATGAAAGCTGGGACTTGAATAAATAAGGAAAGCAATATTAAATATGATATTCCATTTTCCAATTTTTTTTGCACAGGTTAAAAGGGGAAAAGCAATCGAAGAAATAACGGAATATCGAAAATTTTATGCTGATTAAAATCTTATGTCATGGCTAAGCCCAACGACAAACAGAAAGACAGACAGACAGGCATGCAGACAGATGGACTGATGGCCATGCAGACCGAGAGGTCCTGAGGTCCACAGCTCAAGGAGGCACATCCGTCGTCCTCGTCGGCCACTAAAAGAAATTCCCCATTCAAATGCGAATTCGAACAACTTGTGTACATTCGTGCAAACTCAATCTAAAGGCCATATACATAAACTGCAAGATGTTCTCGACGTTCCACACGTTTCTCCTTCATGTATCCACCCAGCCTTTGCCACCCAACATCCAACATATGTCCAAGTAACATTGTTAGGAGCAGCAGGAAAAAAGGCAAGCCGCTTACATAGAACGGAAATTTTTATGTCCCTCAACGTCAAACCCATTGCAGTAAGGACTATGTCCTTTTGCCAGTCGGTTCGCCTTTCATGCTGCGAAATGCACGTCAAGAAGTTTCTTTTTAACACAGCTTTAAGTTATTGCCTTTTGTTTCGAAATGCAATTGATTCGCACAAATCATAGTCATGCTAACTAGTTTGATTGATTAACTGGGTTTCAAAGAGACTTTGTGTGAGCATTTAAGCTAAAACTTGGAAGGTATGTTATTATTCTTTTTTAGCACTTAGGCTAGACGGCCTACGTAGTCTTACCCCCAAGTCGGAATATTTTTCCCTGTGTATAGTAACTATCCACTTCCTCAGCGTCCCCGTTCTCCCGATTTTGTAGTGCTCTCTTGACCCGCACTGCACTCAATGCGTCTGGCACATTCAGAGCGTCGTTTAATGACTAATTTATCCTGCCAACCTGTGTCTGTGTCTGTGATTGCGAGTGTGTGAGTTATGTTCCCGTCTGACAGTCAGTCAGTCAGTCAATCAAGTTTGTTGCATAATAAACTTTTTAACATTTCGCATTTTGTGCTGGGCAATTGGATCTTTTCATACGAATGCTCCGGCCCTTTGAGTTTGAGTGGCAAGCAGAAATGAACCGAAGCCAATCGATATTTGTGATTATTTAATAAGCTCAATTACGAGGACATGAACCCCACTAAGTGCGTGTATTGATTTCCACTCAGGCCACTGCAATTGTTGGGTTAATGCACTTTAGTTTGTTACATAGTTTTAGTTTGTTAGAGTTTTCAGTTTTCAGAGGGCAATGGACAGAATAAGAAGTTGGAGGTCCGGCGAAGTCAAGTGGAGCGGAGTGGAGCCTTCGCCTTTTTCAACTGACATTTTTATTTCGTGGCTAATTTAACATTTAAGGACGCATACAGGGCTGACGATTGTGCGGGCCAAAAAAGTTTTGTACACTCAGACTGAAAAACTTCTTAGAGGTACTGAAAGAAGTGCAATTAAATGGCCAGTAATCATTTCCCCCCGCGGGAAAACTATTTAATGGAATTTTGATATTTTGTAGCCATTTCGCTTTGGCTTTGGCAGTTTGATATTTGTTTGAATTGCATTGCAGCAATCTGTGCAGAAACACTGCAGCACACCACCACCCAGAAAATATGCTGTAACCTGGGTAAAAAGCTCTATTGAATTCTGAATTTACTTAGTATGTGGCAGCCAATTGTTGTTGCTGCTGTTTACGGCACGTAGCATCGCTCAGCAAACATTTAATACGATTCAACTTGGCAGCAAGAAACTGAGACACACACGTACCATAACCCTCTAGATCCGCACTACATCCTTCCAGTCTGTCTATATATCTGGCAGTCGTGCCGCATGCCGCACAATAAAATGCGAAACAAAACCGCAATTCAAAGTGAATATAAATTGTTTTACGGCTGACGTTTGCTTTGAATTTCAAATTGTTCCCACACCGCAGTGGGAACATGGCAAAAAACCATGTTAACCCCCTGGTGGCCCCGTGGGTGCTCTGGGACCACTCAGCTGCATCGATGGCTGGCGAAAGGTCATTGTGTTAATTGGAGCGTTAGTGATGATGATGTCCTCCACTACCGAACCCTCTGGGGAAGTCCTGCTGCTCGTTGAGCCATTAAATATCGCTTGGCAATTAGACTGGGCCATTTTTAGTGGCACTATGAATAGGCAACGGACCGCAAGCCGCCGACCGATGCAGTCGAAGAAAAGTGGCTGTTTCTAAAGATACATATTGCCACCAAACAGAAAAGCAGAAAAATTGAATCAAAGAGTTAAGTTTGACCTAAATATATATAATTATTATTTTACTATATCAATGAAAATTGTAATTGAAGGTCAAGTATTATTATTATGTACTTATTGTTAAATAGCTCATTTAATTATGAGTATTTTTGAAACATCTTTTATGGCATTAGTGGTTCCAGTGCACCGAGTGCACCACTTACCCGATCGTCCGATGGCCAGATCCGTCTCCAAGGCCGTGGTGGCCGAGGAGAGCGACTTGTCGGTGGGCAGCGCGGCGGGCGGCATGGGCAGCGGACCCACCGTGGAGGTGGTGGTGAGGTCGCAGCACTCGCGCTCGGGGAACTCGCTGCCCTGCGCCAGGTGCAGGGCTCCGCCGAAGAGCACCACCCAGAGGCTGAGGCAGCAGGAGAGGATTTTCAGGTTTTTTATGCGAAAGCGGGTCATGTTGTGGTCGTAGTAGTCTCCTCGTCCGCCACTTCAAATGTTGGTAAGAGATGGTTTTTTCTATTTGTTTTTGCACCACTGTCGCTGGTGGCTTAATTTACGTTTTGAGCACTGTGCGGCATTATTTTCAGTTTTCGTAGTTCGCACATGCCTTGAGCTTTGGTGTATGTTTATTTCACTTGCAGAACAGCAATACTTTCGCTTGCCTTAAAATAATATTCAGGGACTTTAGCTGAGCATTTAAAAACAAACTTTCTTCGCCAAATTTTACAGTGTTGACTTTAAAACATGGATGCATTAGGAAAACTGCGAAACTGGGAAACTGGGCAATGGAAAACTCCCGAATTGAGTGGCACAGAAAATGCAAAAGGGAATATAAAGAGGACAGGGACATCACGTCGACAGTCAAACTATGAACAGCATTTACAATTACTTTCGACAAAAATGTATATAGACAACAATAGACATAATGCAGCAATAACGACAGCAACAACAGAAACAATAACAACAACAACAGCAGAGGAAAGACAGAGCCGGCACGAGAGGGGAGAAAGAGAGGGCTAGACGGCGGTTCCGCCCTCTGCAAACACTGAATAACATAAAAACTTTTTCATTTACAATTTGCTCAGTGGGTCTATGTCTATGGCCATGTTGCAAAACGAAGAAGACAAGCGGGTAACAAGAAAATGTTGAAAAGTTTTTGGTAAATGCGAAAAGTTGTGGCTACCGCCGCTTTCCTCATCCTGTTCTTGCTGTTGTTTTTTGTTATTCGGTTTCTTGCTTCTGCGGTTTTTGCTTCTACCGCTCCGCTATCTTAGTACGCGTGTCGGTGGCGTATGCGCAATATGCAGTGTGCACATCATCGCCAAGACCAATGCAAACTGTAAAGTCCCAAGCGGGAAAATTAATTCACTTTGCCACTCTAGCAGCGCTTTTATCGGGCAAATCGCGCAGCTCAAATGTTTGCCGAATCAATAAAAATATAATTTGCTGCGATTTGGCTCAAAGGAAATGCAAACACTCGAGTGCTAATGCAGCGGGCCAAGAATAAGGGAAAAGCTGTAAGCAGTCAAGGAAAAGTGGAGGGCCAGCCACTCCTCCTGTGCGCAATCATGTAAACAAATCCCGGCGACAGACGACCGACGGCAGACAGGCAAATGCAACACGCATCTTTGGGAGCAGGAAAGGAAAATTATTACCAGACAAGAAAAAAGGCAAACAAGAAACACGGTGAAAAAACAATTCAGCTTACAATCTGTAAATTCGAAAATAAATCAAGTAAATAGGAAGCTTTTTAACTGCACACTATTTGTTTGACTTGACATCCTAGTTTCAAAACATTGGCAATTATAAATAAAAACACAGGACTCAAACTTCTTTGGATTTTCAAGTGGGATTAAATATTTCCACATTTTGTGTGCAGCCCAAGAAACATTTTAAAGCGAGAATTATAGACCTCCACCTTTTTTCTCTGTGAATCAGACACGTCGCAGTGCAGTCAATCACGTCAGCTTCGTGGGTGTGTGAGGGTGTTGGTGTGTGGGTGTGTGAGTGGCAGCAGGTTGAAGGACGAAGGCCGAGGCGACGAAAGTTGCTAGTCAACGGAGCGAGTGCAGGCAAACAAACGGCCGGGGGGTTAGGTGGAAAATGTGACTGTGACTGTGAGTGGAAAGCGGCCCCGTAGAAGGAGAGGCGCGAAGGCGTTTTCCGCATTTCCCTTGTTGTTTCTGCTTGGAATGATTTTTTGCAGCCATCCAGCCATCTAGGCAGCCCGCAGCTGCCTCCTCTGGCAGAGGAGCAGGATCGTTCTCTTACCAATGCACTTTTTTTTCGCTGTGCAAACGCGGCCGCCGTTTGAGATGTGTTCAGGGCTGTCGTTTGCTTTTGAGCCAAAGTGTTGCCATAACGAGCGTAAAATGGCGGCAAAAAGACGGCGGCGACGGGCAAAGACAACATGCAACGCGCTGCTGCAATCTAAAAACAAACAGTCGCCCTTTGTCTGTGTACAAGTGTGTGTGTGTGGAAAAATAACGAAGCGAAAATTGAAACTAAAATAAAGCCATGTTTACCTCGCAAATTGTTACGTGTGAACAGCCCAGCACAGCACAGCACAAGAGAAGGAGCAGGAACAGCCTCCGCCTCCGCCTCAAAGTTTATTTATTTAAAGTTTCAACTTTTAGCATAAGTTATCGTTGAAGCCAAAAGGCGGCCATCTGTGCCCGTTGCCTCGGCCCTGCAATTGGTCTGGTCTGGTAATGTGTAATAAATAAAGCAAATTAGAGTGCACAGGACTCGACCGCACGGCCATGGCCAGGACTTACTGGCAGGATCTTGGAGCGGAACCGAAAGTCCGGTCTCAGCTCACCAGCTGTGCAAATATGTGTGTCAATGGCCCCTGACTTTGAGAGCCAGCTTAACATTTAAATATCTTGCCCCTTGGACCCCGCCTTCTTTATCTCCTGGCTATCTACATACATATGTGTGTGTGGGCTGACCAAACAAGCCAATAAATGTACCACAAATTTGTATGTCAAGCTCTCCGAGTCACTGCATCGACACACTTGGCAAGGCTTTGGCCTGGAAAATAGAGAGAATGCCACATGCCTTTCACATGCCATGCCGAAATTCGATTTAAATTGGAATTCTTTAGTTCTTAAGTCCGGCAATAACAATCGCAGGCAAAAGGGGTTAGGGAAGTTAGTCGAGCGGGGCGAAGTGACACAACACTTTGCTAAGAATCCTTAGAATGCTAACCGGGAGTCGAGTGCATTAAATAGGACGATAGAATATCTAATTAGCCGCCTGCCAGTGTCAGGATCTCATAAAACTTGCTCCTCCTTCGCCTTCTGGCTGAGTGCCACTCAACGAAATTGTCGAGAAACTTTCGCGGCTCTGATATAATTATGTGCAACATAACAACTTGATATCCCACCCCCTTCTCCACTTCCACGCAGTCCTTTGAGAGCTCCTTCTCATGCGGTTGCACCTTGACGTCACAACAATGAAGCAGTGTCGAGTGACATTTGTTGCCTTCCGGAACGTCTTCTATGCATGACAAATGCAATTCGAGCCGCAAAGTACCCGACAGCAAAGTTAATTGTGATCCGGGGTAATTAACTCCTCTCAAGTTAAGGGGCATCCCTGATTAAATTAGGTTAAATAGTGAAAACGACGAGGCAAAGGTATGAAGTAAGTTATATAAAGTACAGAACTTTGTAATCTATTATCGTATCTCTTAGGCCTTAACCATATTAAATTTGGTTACCATACTGCGGATTAGCGGCCAAAGCAGCCAACTCTTCCATAGGAAAAGTTTCCTCGGGTTGACCAAAGTCAAATGTCTGGTTAACTGCATTCATAAGGCTAGAGCGAAACTCTAATGAAACTTTAATGGGGCGAAAGTTGGGGTAGTCGGCGGGTAAACAATCAGATCTGTAATGAGTGTGTAAATGTTTGCCCCTTCAAATGCAAAACTTGTTTTCCGCATTTCAGTGCGTTCTGGCTTGTTGACCGTAAAGCCACGAATCCAAACCCAGCGAACTTATTTTGGCTGCCTGTCTGTCTGCCTGTCTGTTTGTCTGTCACGAGGTAGTAACACGGGGACTCATGTATTATGTAGGGCGATTTTTATTGTTTGTGAAAGTTTAAATGAAGGCCTGAAGGTCGCGTCTGCGGATGCTGTCAAGTGCCCTGCCATCGTAAACTTGTGCGACCTGTCCTGATCCAGATTCCTGATGTCCCAGCCATCTCATCTTGCCTTAATTCACAGAGAGCATCGGAGTACACATGGTAATTAGAAAGCGCACTTAGATCTCTTGTTCGATTTAGGTTTCCTACATGGGCTTTAAACTTTGTCCTTTCGAACAATATTCTTCTTCAAAGCTCAGCCAGGGAATGACAGACAGTACGACACGTGAATCGATTGATTTCGACGTGCAGAGTGATGGTGGCACTTGAAAATTCGTGTCTGGCTTCTATTTATATTTACTGTATTACTGTATTTCTGTATTGGTGTGTTGCCATTTTATGACTTTAATTTATGAGTATTGATTTCAGGTCGCCACCCTCCCACTACAATGTACGTGTAACTATCTGAGAATCGCAGCAGATGTCGTCAGAGGTACACGAATATTTCCACCGGGATGGGTTGGAAAATGAATCAAACATTAAAATTATAGCTGGTGAATGGAGGAGGAGTGTGGCTCACCCTAATTGCCCGCAGTTGAAGTGACGCAGAAGGACCTGGATTAGTTCTTTGCCCTTTTCGATTCTACAGTTTTGCCCACATCGATCGATTGCCTCCCTTAATGGGCCAATTAAAACGATTACGCAAATAGTTTTGGGGCTGCGCAACTGCATCCAAGTGGGCCAAAATACAAATTCCGGTCGCATCATTAATAAATGTCGCAGCGAAGGCCACGAAAAGTCGAGCAGTGTACGCAGGTTAGAGGCATAATCCAATCGGCCAGTGTACACACACACTGGCTGCACACTCGAGGGACTTGGGCACATGGACCTGGCATTAGGATAATGGATGATTACGGGGAAACGTGTGGCATGGAGGAGACTCCAATGTGGCAAGGGCCTGGGCTTGGAGCACGGTTTGGGCTTGTGTTACGGATTGGGATTGGGATCGGGATCGGGTCTAGGTCTGGGCTTCGGCTGCCTCTGCGTGCGGCATGGTGCCATTTCCATGCGGCAGCAACGTTAGTCAAAGTCATGTCTCGCACTAACGTTCCACAAAATATGCACAAACTCACATTCGGCGGGTGGACCTCTGGTGCGCGGAATACGCGGTAAGCTGCTATATGCTCCCAATTCAATGGTATAATTTGAAACATCGCTTCTCATAAGTACTTATCCGCGTATGCTAATCAGATCTTACCAGAAGCAAGTTTTGTTTAGTTGAATTGGCTTTCAAAGTGTAAAATAACACAATTCACCGAAATCATGAAAAAATTTGACAAGAATGGTTATACCGGTCCACCCTAATGTATGTATATATATATATATGCATTTATATATATGTATATGTATATATGAATGTGTGCAAGTTTATATGGGCGCCTGCATAAAGTCAATTTCGTGTACAATTTTATTTGCATACAAGAAGCAGAGGAGGAGGGCAGCTAGACAAGCCAGAGACACACTTAGACACACATTCGGTTCGTCCTCGTCTTATTGCATGTCTTGCAATTTATTTGTCTGCCCTTCCAGGACCGCCCCTTGCAGATCCACCCTGGCTTAGCCACCCTGCAATGCCCCATCATGAAAGTGGAAGAAAAATAGCTGCAAAAGTCATTGAATGAATTTTATGCATTGACATTCGTCCCCATTCCGTCGGCCATGCCCCGTCCTCCGTGTCCACATCCACATGCTCTGCCAAATATGGCGGACGGAGTGCGAGGGAGATGGATGACAGTGAAAAGAAAGGGAGGGCGCTAATGGAGCGAAAGAGAGGGCTAGAGGCCATCAGGACTGGCTGCGACATCGACATGTCAAACTGACCCAGTTATGCATTGTTCCCATAGTTTGCTCTTGTGCTCGTTTTTGTGGTATGTTTGCCCGAAAATTTGGTCAATAATTTTAAACTCGCTGCCAAGAAGCGACGGTGAAGCCCATCCCCACAAACTCCCACCACAGCCACGCCCCCTGTCGAGCCCCATCACATCATTCATATTGGGAGCTATTGTTGTTTGTCATTGTCGTGTTGCCATTTAATGTTTGCACTTGCATTGATTTTGTCGTATTCATTGGTGAATTCACTTATGTTTGCCTTTAAATTTGTTTAGCAGCGGGAAATCGCAAAAAACACTATCACAGATGCGGTCAAAATACTAGAATTAGCTATGGTCACCGGAAAATAACATAGCGCCTATAATGGCAGGCTAATGCGCCAGTTATTTATTATTATTTTTAGCAATAAGCTGAATAACAATAATTAAAATAGATTTCTTGTTTGCAGGTCAGAATCCAATTTGCAGAATTATTTACTCATAACAAATCCTATACATACCAGAATATTTATTTAACACAACCGAACCACCAACAATAAAGGACTTATCAAACGGTTTATATAGAAAATTTAATTTTAAATTAAAGGAATATTTAATAGAGTTGACAATTTTTATTTTTTTTCAAGCGCCGTTTGCTCGACGCGAACTGTAAAATCGATGTTTTAGTTTTGATTTAAATTCATTTTGGTGGCTTATGGATTCAAATTTGATTATCAGCAAGCAATCCTAAACAAGCCTTAATCCTTCAACCGCTGTCATTTCCAGGATGCACTAAATATACTCGTATATCTATTTGTACACATATCGCTGGACTTGTGGGGTCGTAAAGCAAACGTCATTTCAACACAATCACACCCCTGACGGAAACTTAACAATGCAAACTGTGCATAGATATAAACCGTCTTCGCCCAGGTGCTTAGTGCGTGGCAGATTAATTGGGTCAACAAACTGCAGCAGCAGTTTACCTCCAAATCACTTGAGTTGAGTCGACAGTCTATAATTTAAGCATGAGTGCTGCCCACATACGCACACAGACAAGAACTCATTTATGGGGAACAAGAGGCAATTAGTGTTGGACGGCAGTCGAGTCCACAGACAGGGCTCTTAAAAATATTAAAAACCAAAATGCCAACAAGCCACGTCTGGCCAAAGTGACCGCATCAAAGCGCACCCCGGTGCGTATGAGCAATATGTGGAGGAGCAGCAGCTCGAACAGCTCGAGTCGCACTCCACCAAATGCCGAGTATATAGTTCCCTTTTTGTTTCTCGTCTCCGCATGTAGCTGCTGTAGCTCGGTTGTTAGTTTTTTGGTCCTGCTCCGGCCGATTCTGCTCCTGGATCTGCTGCATATGGCAGCAGTAGACACGTGTGTACCCCGTATGGACGGGCATGCATACATACGTCTGCCATAAAGTAATTCAGTGTTGTTCCAATAAAGTGCTTCATAAATATTTATTGGATTATCGAACGTATCGGACACACACACACACGTGCTCTTGTCTGGAAAAGCGAACGCACATTGCTCCATTGCCATAATGAATATGAAGCAATGAACATTGCAATAAGCGCACGTATGAATAAATGAGAGCACAGCGGAGCAGAGCAGCAATACGAAAAGAAAGAAGCTCCTTCTCCGGGAAGGATAAGGAGAAAGGAGAAGCGAGAGAGGAGAATGCAGGAATCAGGAAGCAGGAAACATGGAGGAGGAACCCAAGGAGTTTCCCATCTGAATGCGAATGAATGAATGAATGCTTACGGCACATAAACTAATAGTTCAAGTGCTCTCAATTGCGGGCATTCGTAATTGAATAAACCTCTCCCCCACTCATGGCGATTGTAAGTGGAGCCCATTGATGGATATATAAATACCATAAATTTATTCATCGCCGCTTAATTAACTAACACGCCCGGTCCGCTAATTGCATAATCAATTAACACATTTGATACTTTAATTATACACAACCATCGGCAGCAGGAGCAGCATGAGCAGCAGAGCAGGAACGTCGGCTGTAATTAAAAGCGGATTAAATCCATAATCTCTGAAATTAAAGCCTCGTTAAAGTAACGAAACTGCGCTGCGTTATGAAATTGAAGGCACAGCTCAGTGTATTTATTATTTATTCTGACATTTACATCAGCAATCGGAATTGGGCAAGCAAACACAGGGAGGGACTCACTCACAAGGACTGAAACTGAATCAGAATCCACCTAGGGCCTTGCAGGTATTTAGGGTGCTTGCATATTTTATGGCCTGTCATTGTTTATATTGTTCAAGTCTCTCGCTCCATGTGTGTCAGCCTGGGAATTTCTTACGGCGACTTCATTTGCACATTTTACAGAAACATCGAGGCGTGTAATTCAAGGGGTGAAACCGAATCCGAATCCGACCTCGACTTCTACAGCTGCACTGCTGCTGCTGCTGGAACAAAAAGTCAACCGAGAGCCGTTGAAAGTGGGTGAAGCGGAGACAGACTTCGGATTTTGTAATGTATTCATACGAAATGACAACTGGCAAGAGAGCCAGACAAATGGAAAATCTCACTTGCCCCATTCTGGGCTCCGACTGACAGCCGAACAGACGAAGGACAGCCAATACTAATCACACATAAATCAAAAAATGACATAAAGTGTACCAACAGCAGCTGGCTGGGTGATCTGGCTGTCAGGCAGCTGGCACATGGCAAACTGCCGACATGTAACACGGAATCAAAACGAATTGAACTCAACTGAAATCGAAGTGAAATCAAAGGGGAACGCAGGAATGTAGGCAACGAATTATTACTATACGTAGGTATAGATTGCATGTGGGTGCCAGAGTTAAAGCCAATGCCAAAGCCGATTGCACTGGCATATGGTAAAATCTCAGGCGGCGGGCAACGGGCGGCAACATGCAGCTCATGTATTATTAATTACAAATTACTGGCAAAGTACATTAAACATGCATTGTCAACTCCCCCGGGCAAACACGACCCCTTCGATTATATGCCCAGATCCATTGAACGCGATGCAGGAGCGATAAAAAGTCAGAAAAAATACCTGTACTGCTGTACTACTCTACTGCTGTACTGCCAGCATATCGAGGCCCTAACACAATGCCATTGTAATATCGATTACAAAGCCCTCGAAAAGCAACGCCCAAACCACACATTAGCCCTCTCCGCCACCACTGCGTATGCGTAATAATAAGTATTCACAGTTGCGGGTGTGTGTGTGTGAGTGTGTGTGTGAGAGGGGGAGTGTGGTGTCGACCTTGCATAATTGCTGTCATGAAACTCGTTATAATACACCTAAGGTGCGTGGAGTGAGCTGGCATTTTGTCAGCTTATGAATCCACTCCACATCACTTCATTTCACTCGATTTTCGACTCCCCCCACAAAAAAGCATTGATTGATTCTCTTTGGCCGGCCAGTGAGCAATTGTTGTTGATTTAATAATTTATTGCGGTGGCAATTATTTAAAATGGCTATCGACAAGCTATGACATCAGCCCTCTTCGAATAGAAACCGTAAACATTTCGATCGAGGACGTGCGATGGCGAATGGCAAATCCCCTCCTCGCCGACGCATTTGCATAAGCAAATCTGATGCTACATGCAAAGGCTGCAAGGTTGGCAGGTTGGCAAATAAAAAGTAGAAAGTGGAGAGGAGAGTGGAAAGTGGAAGCCGGAACCTAGAACCTAGAACCGAGAACCGAGAACCCGGCTCACACGTGTATGTCAAAGCGAATGAGTTGAAAAGCTGCATTAAACAACACTTAGATGTGGCCAAAAGAACGGCAGGAGCTGATGAGAGTTGGTGGGTGCAGCGGTAGAAATGATTCATGATTCGGGTGCGGACAGCAGGGAACTCAAAGTGAAAGGAGTCCGGGGACGAACAAAGGCCACGGATCGCCGAACAGGGGCGGGGCGGGGGAGTGTTGCAGCAAAGCAAATATTGTTAAAGTTGTTCCACAAGCAGCTGCTGCTATTGCCACTACACACGGCGAAATAATTCACTTTGAAGTTGCAGACTCGAACCACTTCTTTTCTTGTCCACGAAGGAAATTCCATTCAAGGCCCTAAAATAAAAAGTATCTAAATATTGACCACAAAGTATGAAGTCAGAAAGCGATGTTCATGAATTTATTTTTGCTAAGGCGTATAGTTTTCAAAAATGTATGAAAAAAATCAAGCTTCTTTAATTAAACATATTTATTAACACTCCACAAGTATGACAGCACTGGCTTAGGCTGAGTTATTTGAAGCCTTTATTTACACATCCAAATATTAGTTGGATGATATCATTATCTCGCCATTTCCTAAAGATTATTTTCTCTGTGTAACTGGAAAAAATTGCGCGCAGGTAACAAGCAAAACAAAGGCACACAAAAGGTAGCTGTAAAAAATACATACATATAACAGAGAAAAACTGCATAAAATGTCAAGGTAAAACTAACAAACTGGCTTAGGAGCGATTTAACGGAAACGGAAATGCCAGCGAACGTTTAAAGCACCACCAACTTGGGACAGCTGCATTTAAAAGCCGAGAACTTCTTTGCCTGGTGCGATAAGAAGCAGGAGCAGGAGCAGAAGCAGTAGCAGAAGGATATAAATACAAAATACAGAGCCCTTGAATGGGCCGCTTAATTAGAGTGTAAACGGGCGACAGGCGCAAAGTTCAAATCGCTACTCAAAAGTAATTAAAAAGTTACAAATAAAACGCAAAGAATACGGCCAAATTACGCGATTGCACAGAAACTTTGAGACAGTTAGCCAACGCTTTAAAAAATCAGATCAGACCCCTTTACCATTTTAATTTGGAATGGATTACGATTGGAGCGGTTGCACTGAACAATTTCAGCCATTTCAACTCCAACTCATTGAACAGCACTTGGGAACTACGCCAACAATTTTACGCTTGGGCCTAACCAGAAATTCCCGGCCAGGACTCCCACCGCACTCCGATTCAGTTGAATGCATTGCAACTATTTTAGGGGCACTCATTTTTCAGTTGAGCTGCCAGCGGAGTGAATTCCTAGTACCCAGTTACCAGTTACCAGTTCCCAGTTACCAGCACCAAGTTCCTAGTTGGATGTTACGTATTTATGCCCCAAGTCCTGGCAGACAAGGATAGGCAGGCGACATGGGGACATGGAGAAATGTGCAGGGATCGCCACATTGTGGGCCTGTGTGTGTGCGCCAGGTAATCACGTCATTATCACGTGAAATTTCGGCATTAACGTGAATTTACGATTTGCACATGAGCACGAGCCAAGAACCCGAAAAAAATAACTACCAAATGGCAGAGAAGAGGAGCCGAGTGGAGCAGTCGACCCAAGGTAGCGACGCACATAAACTCACATTAAATGCGATTGCCAATTTATTTACTAAGTGAGGCGCAGCAACGTCGCAGGAACAGGTTTTGCTGAAACAGGACTAAACCAGGAGGAGCCCAGCTGGCAACGGCAAGTTGGCTCAAATTTTAGAGCGGAAATAGTGCGGCAGGCGATAGGCGATGGGCCATGGGCCGTGGGCCGTGGGCTGTGGGGTTGTAATTGAACCAGCCACCCGAAAGTTGTTGTAGCGAATAAACCTGAGCCAAAAACTTCACTTCACTCACACACACACACGGAGAGTGTGCCAGCAATGCTGGCAACTTTTTTGCATACAATTAACGAAAGTGGCGCACCTAGGTAAATAACATGAAATATTTGCTTTTTCGGAGCAAAGTGCGATGGAAGCGGTGGGGCGACGGGTGACGAGGGGAACGGGGGATAAGCGTGAAGGCATGCGAGTGCTCAACCGCATTAACCCATTACCAGCATAAGCAGTAAGCAGTAAGCCGTGCGGCACTGGCAGCTGCTGCTCGGAGTTTTCCTTTGCTTTCCACTTTCCCCTTCGCCGGGCCATGAAATTTTCCAACACATTTGGCAAATTAAATTATATACTATATACTATAGGCTATAGGCTACAGTATGCAGTGGCACAAATCTCGGGCGAAGAAAGCACACTCTACTGATTTTTGTTGGTTTTTCTGAGTGGCACTATTTACAGCTTAGCTCCGATTTCACTCGAAGATTTCAATCCACGTTTCTGGATATTCTATTCACTCGACTCGACTAGACGATCCTCGCTCGCGGCACGCACACATGTCAGCCGTGCCATTGGCAATTCGCTGGCATTCGTATTTTCGCTTCCGCTAGAGTCGAATTCTCATCGAATTGAAGCCCAAAAAGCGGTCCGATTGAATCGCACTGCCCGCTTGCCATTGGCCGCGCGTCCGTTCGTCACGAGTCTCAGTCGAAAACTGTTTGGCCCGCAGAAGTCCCCAGCCCTCGGGTCCTTTCAACGCACGAAGATGGCCCAAAGGACTCGGCTCCGAATGCTCGTCTCTGAGACTTCGGCTAGCCTAGTTGATTGGGGGAAATGAGAGAGAGAGAGAGAGAGAGAGCGTCGCTTTGTAGAGATTCATTTGGCGCCAATTCTTGGCTTCTGTGGAGAGTGTGACTCTCAAACTGTAAGAAACAGGGACTCGTATCGAAAGTTATGACTAACTACTTGTTTCGCACATTGCACTGTATTTTACCTATTTTCTTTAAAATACTGTAGTTCGGCAAAACTGCAAGAATTCTTTGCATATTATTTAACAATATTTACGTTATTCAAACGCTAGGAAATTGATCATTTTATGCCAAGGTCTTCAATTAAGTCACTACATCTATAATTTCTTTAATATTTAGATATAACATTGTTTTTAAAGAAAAGCTTTAATTATTTTAACTCTATGTTTTGATATCAGGCTATACAATCACAATAGCAAAAATTTTCATATTTGCCTTGTATATTTTATCTTCATCGTTATACAAATGAGAAATATCAGATTAATGTTTAATAACCAAAGTTATATAACCATTTAGAATATGCGTACCAGATTTCTGCTTAAAATTCTTCTTTAGTTTATGTTAGTTATTTCGACAAGCACATTTATTACAACATTTTCATTGCTTTGGTAAATGAAAACATGCTTTGTGCCTTAATTTGTGCGTGTTGTGCTGTGTTTGTGCGTGTGTTTGAAGTAGCGACATCAGCATCCTTTGCAAAGGATTGCCCATCAACACACACACACACACATAGAAGCAAACACAGACAGGTGGCCAAGTGGAGAGATTTCCAGCTGAGAGTAAGAGAGAGAGGACAGTCACACTGGATAGTTGGAGTTTCAGGTGGCCGTGCAATTATCCGTTTTGTTTTGGTTGCACATTCGCCGAGCAAAGCTCCCGTGTTGGCCTAGGACTCTGCGTACGAACCAAAAGCTCACGACTTGACACACAAACGGATGGATGGCGGCTGGAAACGACGGCAGACGATGGATGACGACGCGTGAGAGTGTCCAATAAAAATTACGTATACGCAGCGAGTGCCCGAAGTGGCGACCATGCCCCACGAAGCGTGCGGTAATTGCCAAAAGAAACACACAAAAAAGGACAACCCTTCGACACATCACCCGCGCCCGGCAGCCCATTTCGCTTGCCAGCGCTAAAAAATGGAAGGACATAGGAAAAAACGTATTTACAATAAAAATGTATTGCCAAAAAGGCCCTAAAATACTTGTGTAATCGAATTCTGTATCTAAATAAATGCATGCATAATTTGTAATCAGAAATAAACAGAGTGGAATAATTTAAAAAATGTTATTTAAATTAAGGATTTTTGCGTACTTATTTTATAAACTTTACAATGTGGAATATTATTTAAAAACAAACAAATTTAATAAGAACTGGAAACCACAGAAAATGGACAACCTCACGAACGTTTACTTAAATAAAACCATAGTTTCCGTGGTACAGGGAGTAAAATAAGAAGGTGTTTCCAAAAATAGTTGCTTTGGCCAGGGCTCAAGAAATTGGCTCTAAATGTTGGCACGGCCGGCAAGTCAACATGTCGCCGGGGTTATAAACACAGGCCGTCCAACTCAAGGAAACTCTCCGATTCCACCAGAGTTGGTGGGTGGGCTCTGGGAATGAGGATCTCGAAGTTTCCCACCTGAATAGCTGCACGAACCCGAAACGAAAAGTCGGAATATTTCTTCGCAGAGCCCGTTGTAATTATCGCGTGAAATCAAAGCGATTCCCTGCCAAAACAATGAGTTCTGACCGGTGTCCTGGCAACGCCGTGGCTCCTCGACGGCGAGGCTCTTTGGTGCGGCCGGACTTTTATGTTTTCCCGCAGCCGAGGTAAGCTGATTATTTCATTTCCATTGTGCTCGCCCCTCGGCATAACTTAATTTTTATGGCACTTATGATATTTTAATCTAATGAAAGTGTAATTACATTGCCATTGCTAATTTATGCTCAGTGCGGAGCAATTTGTTTTACCTGTTACACTGCCCGTTAAAGGAGAACGCTTCTTGTTTGTTTCGAATATTATTTCCTATCACTATTTGTTTTTAATTTACTGTACTGCAGAATACTTCCAAAGCGCTCTAATTCATTTATTTAATTAATTGAAAGCTTCAAACAAAAAAGCACGTGTTTTAGTAGTGCAGCATACATTTTACTCACTGCGCACCGTTTGGAGTATAGGACGCTTTTTGGGGCTTACCTAAAAAGAAAATAAGACGGGGAAATGTTATTTTTTGCGCTGAGTGAGGAAAAGTGCTTCTGGCGGGAAGTGTAAGCGGGCCATTCGCATCCAACATCAAAGCCAGCGAAATAACTAAACGTGAATCGATTGCCGACAGAAATAAAGCAAATTTACTTTACTTTTCAAAAAAGAGGGAAACATATACCAATGTATAGCAATGTGCCGGAGAAACAATGCAGCAGGCACAGAGACAATCGTTGGCGAGGGCTCCTGAGGTAGCACTCCCACACACACACACACTCGCACACTCGCACACAGTTGCAAATTGACTTGCTTTTGAAGTACAAAGCATGTGGTGTTGCCACCTGCAGCCCGTTGGCTAAACAACAACATGCCCGGGCTGGAAATGAATCCTCAGCGGAGAATACAACAGGGGCCAGCGGCGCAGGAGCGACACGCGAAGGCGGCAGAAGGACACAGACGTGAGAATTGCTTATTTTGTGAAAATTAGAAAATATCACAGAACGCACAAAAACACTCACCACTCATGGCATACACTGCAATAGGGATTTTGAAATCTTAAAACCAACTGACTCTTTCTCATTTATAGTCGTTATAAATGAAATTTTGAGTTAAATATTGAAACCATATAAATCAAAATAATATCAAAAATAAGTCTGCTGTGACAAATATAATTCCCCAATTTATTGCTATTTTCAGAGGTTGTAGATATGTGTACACATAACTGTAGCTTTTTGCCACAGTCTAGTTAATAATAATATAATAATTTCAAACTTTATTTTCCTTGCTCTCAGCTTAATGACACACATGACAACACGCAGTTGCTTCTTGGAGCTCGAAAAGAAATCTCCAGTCGTCCGTGTGACAGTTGCAAGCCACTTCAGCGGCTCCTTGGCTGCACCACCTCCTCGGTTTGAGTCCCCATTTCCAACTGCATCGCTGTCTTCATCTCCATCTCCATCCCTAGATTCATCTTCACACAGAGATTCAGAGCAGAGCCCTTCCTGGCTGTGTGTCAACATCGGCGCGGTTTGTTGCCCTGCAGTCCGTGCATAATTAGTAGCAATAGCAGTACCGCGCTAGCCAGGCACTTAAAACCGCAACACGGAAGCAGCGCCAACAGGACCCTTGTCGCTCTCTCACTCAGTCGCATCCATGTCAGCCAGGACAATTGCCGCTGTCACTCAGCCGGAGTTGATTGAAGTGAAAGTTAAAGTTAAGCTCCTCTCAGTAATTGTCGCCTTGTTTTCATTTCTTTATCCTGCGAGCACCTCAACCCTTTTGCGTCATAAAACTCCCATTGAGAAATTGTTAATGTTTTCGAGCAGGACGAGCCTGCTGAAACGGATATACAAAAGCAAATTGTGTGCATTAGCCGGGCTTCAGGGGGCGGGTGTGCGGGTGTGCGAAATTCTCCTTCCAAATTGGACAATTTTCAATAAAGGCCCGCACAAGGCAGCCAGCCAGGCCGAAAGGTAACATTGCCCCAAATACACAAATACACATACACATACACGAGTATGTATACATTAGACAGCAAAGTGTGTGTGCCTTGGTTACGGTCAAAGGACACGTATAATAGATTGCCATTTAGTTGGCTCAAAAAGGGACTTCCACACAGGCGGCAAGAAAGCCGAAAAGTTGTCAGACCTTAGACACCAAAGGTGTTGCCAACAAAAAGCCATCGAAATATTCGGGCACAATGTAAATAGCTGGGAAAATGAAGTGTTATGGGAACTTAGTTAGTCTGACTGATTTCACACTCTGCCCTGCTCTGTTCAAGTGTTAACACGCGTTTTCAATTAGCCGAAGTTGCGCTGTAAGCACCATAATAGCCAGCAGAACCAAAAAAGAGCCAGTCAAAGGGATCTGCGCTCTGGAATTCCAATGGAGTTTTACACTGAATGTGTGCTCTGCAAGTAAGGTGCATAATAAAGCTGATCTTACAGCAACTTTACTTTTGCCGTGCTAACTCTTAAATCTGAAACACACAAAAATATACCTCATTTTAAACACTGCTCTTATGATAGTGCGGCTCCCCAGCCGAACGCATTTGAGCTTCGACGCGTAGCCAGGAAGGCGTCTGTCTTGCTGTCTAGTCCCATTGTCTTCGCAAGTGTGACGAAGTGTTGTCTGCGAGTGTGTGCACTGCCTGTACGTGTGTGCGTGTGTACGTGCGTGTATGTGTGCGAGGGTGTCCTGACTTCCGCTCATAACTCGACTCGACTTTTAGCCACCTCAAGAGCTGACTTGACGGACGTGGCTTATTGTTTCATTTTGCTGCCGCGTTGGCTTATGACTGAAACAGCATACAAAAGCAATTTATCAAGTCATAATTGTGTGTGTGTTTGGCTGGGTGTAGATGGGTGTGTGTGGGTGCAGATGCACCCATGGGCACACAGACGTGTGTACTTGTCATTGGTGTGTCAGGTGAACTTAGCTTTAGTTTGTTGAACGCTCAAGTTGCCCCCTTGCCAACCCCTTTGCGGTCCTTTCCACAGTCCCATTTACTTGCGGCTGACAATTGATGAACTTGAAAGTAGAGCACGATGCACTGCGAAGGGGTGAAAGGACATGAGCGCAAAAAATATGGCAAGTCCGGATTGACACTTTCCATAGCCCACAATGAACTCTGCCCGACTCTATTTTATTCCACATTTCGGCGGCATATTTCATGCACGAGAGTAAAAAGCTATTAGGGCTAGCCCTGCTGCTGGGAAAAACGGGAAAAGACAGCAGCTCCAACGACAGCTGTCTTCAACTGCAGCCCGAGTGCATAAATCTTGCGCGGAAATGTCAGCGCAGGACGTTCGACAAAAACGCGCCCAGCACTGTGATAAAATGGACGGCGTACAGACTTGATACGAAACTATTGCCGAAGACACTGCACGAAATTAGGGAAACTTATTGGTATAGAAATTATTCTCAAGTCTTTGTGCCTACAAAAATATTGTCTAAATACTTTTTAGCTTTTGCCATTATTCGTGGGCTCCTTTTGATTTTTCAACCTAAAATGCATCAAAAGTCATCTTCTTAGAACAGGAAAAAACTTTTAAAGCCTTGTGGGAATTCCGTAAGCATTTAATCGCTATATTGTTTTGATCCAAATGATTCTTATTTCATAAAACATAAAACATTAAAAATATTGTTATATGGTCAGCCATGATTGTTAAACAATCCATAAGCAATAAAAAAAATGTCAAAACCTCGAAAATTCCTAATACAATTTAAAATGACTTTTCTTTTAGGAATTATTTTCGGTGCTCTCTACTGTTACAGTAACTGAAAACCCCCAGTTCACTCGTTACAGTCTGCGATTTCTTAAGCTCGCAGATTAACTCATGGCGGAGGGGTGGTGGAACTGTGGGGGGCGGGGGGTAGAGGTCCTAGCTGTCGACAGGCAGCAGAATCGCGCGGTTTTGGCCTCCTTCCTTTCAGCGTCAGAGCCAAGTCAAATTGCAAATTGCATATTCAAATGCGGCGGCTTTTTTCAGTCTGCGGCTGTCGCTTGTACAAATACTAAAGATTTGCTCATGCAGCGCAAAAATAACTGCCTGACTATGGAGTGTGGTAAATATGTGTGTATGTATATATAGGGTCCTTCGTATTTGACTGGCAGACAGCGTGAAATGAAAGGCGCAAGTGTTTTGGCCCGAAATTGAAAATTAAATTCGTCAACCCCCTGGTCGCACCCAAAAAAGGTTGCACAATCGGATTTCACATGCCTCATATCTGACCCGACCTGACCTGGAAAAACGAGAACTGTCTTGTGAGATTTCGCCCCAAAGAAATGTCCCCAAAAATAGACAGACAAGAGACATCAGACGCTAATGCTGATATGGCTCATCCTTTCAAAAGGCAAAATGCATCCAGCGGCGCAAGTTGCCGCGGGGTTCCCGGCCAAGTCAGCGATTGCGCAATATGGGAAGTGAAGGATGTGGGACATGGATGGGGCACAGTGATTCCGGGGTGGTCCTCCGGCTCCTACAAACACTCGTGATGGATAAAATAGCAGTAACTAGTAAGCAATTTTCCTTGAAGGTTATTATTAAATAAAATGCACCCTATTAAAGTGGCAATAACTAAACATTTTAATGAATTTAAATATAGATTACAAATACTATTTTTTTGAATATTTAAAATAAAAAGAGAAATAAAGAATATTACAAGTATAACCATGACATGTGATATATTTTATTGGGATATATATATTGGTAAATACTCGTAATATTTATAACTGGCACATATAACTAGCTTCTACTGGTATGGGTCATGGAGACCTTTACGAGTACTGCTATCTGTTCTATAACTTTGACCTCAGCTGTTTATCCCCAACGATCTCGGTTTGTATGGGTTGTGTACGCTAATGATTCAACTCATTTTGTTGGTCTTACTCAATTTGATATTCCTGCCATGCCGGCAGCGCCAACAAGGACAACCACTGCCACGACAATGGGGAGAAATGGAGTTGGCTGGTTGGTGGCGTAGTAGGAGCTAGTTGGCGTAGAAGGCGTAGGAGGAGGATTGGAACCGCGACGGCGACAGGATAAGATGCCACTAAGTCGGAGCCCAGCGCTGAAGGCAGTCAGCCTGCCAAGATAGTTGGCCCAATCGCTGTCCCCGGCGACTAGACTCCTAGACTCGTCCTGCCCTTTAGCCACCCAGCCAGGCAGCCATGCAGCCAGTCAGCCACTGATGACAACTTAAGAATGTCATTAAATTCTCATACAACACACACAAAAGCTGCATGTGCTCCATGGTGAAAGAATTGCCACGAGGATTTTAGGGACGATTTAAGTAGCACGGATTTAGTGAGCCGAACGGAACGGAGCAGCAGATGCTTACTGCTCCGACTGCCCTGCTGACAACATGGAGAAACATGAAGACGGGCCCACAGCACAACAACAAGGCATCTCTGCCTACAACAATAATTGGAGGAACAAATGCACAGGCAACTACCACAATAACGAAGCACTGCACAGTGGCAACTTCATAAAATCCGTACAAAAACCATCTTATCACACAAACGAACAGCTGAGTAGATTGGTAAAAGAAACATATTGCAAAACATATAAATCTAGCATTCATGGCAAGCAATGTCTTAATACTTCCTAATGAAAAGGACCCTAACTAAAGAAGGAAAGCTTTCATCCAATGAAATAACATACTTTAATTGCTCCCAAACATAAAGATATTTATTTTATACTTATAGTGTTACAATGCTAATGCATTTTAATGAATTTTACCACAAGTTAATAAGTTGGGTAAAACCATATACTCGTACACTAATGAAATTCTACAGTTTACTTAAATTTTACGATACTTTTCTGCCAATGTGCGGGGTCTGCATTCGGAATAGCAAGCAAGTTTTTGTCCTTCCTGCTGGAAAAAACGGGGAAAACTTACTTGCGATTGCAAAGTAAAAGAAAAGCAGCGGCGAAGAAGGAAGCCTCGAATTGCTGCGGGATTTTATCTTCTTTCTTCTCGCACTTACTTTTCCTGTTTGCCACGTTTTTCCAGCTTTTTTCTAAGCGCATTCCATCCGACATGTGCAACGCATTCGCATTCAAAAAGTCTATTTCCCCTGCAATTGCAACAATGCGTGTGCTTGTTTGTGTGTGTGGTGTGGTCTATGTAATTGCATGAACATGTCGTGGTGTGTGTGTAGTGAGAGTGTGGTGGGATTTTTCTTCTTTTTTGGCTGCCTTTGGGCGCAAGGAAAACAAATGAGTAGCGGCTGACGACTGCAAATGTAAAATGCATGAGGCCTCTGGAGGAGTGAGGAGAATTGTGGAAAAGGGGGCAAAAGTGGGTGGAAAAATGGGAAAATTCGGTGAAAAGAGAGTAAGTGCAGGGATGCGGATAGAGATAGGGAGATAGTGGCAGCCAGCGGCTTATTTAGTATGCGAGTTTGTTGGCGACATCAACTAACCAAAATTGCACACACAAGCACACTCATCAGACGACGAAAAAAACCTAAATGTTCGTCCTTTAAAATTTAATAACCCAGCCGTTTTCATGGTCCATTCCCACGCCTATCCTGTTGTCCATTTAAAGGCTTCGGCTTACAGAATAAACATCAAAATGATGGGATTTGGATTCGGATTGGTCAAGTCAGATGACTGCAATATCTATTTGCTTATGCGCCAGGCGTTTCAAGGGAGCTAAGCTTGCACTCAACGAAAAGCCGCCCCAGAAAAGTCAAAGGAATTGTGTAAAATTGAGGTTTTTATACAACAGCGCAATCACATTTTATTAAGTTAGATTTTAGAAGTGTGTTGACTAGAAATCACTTTCTCTAACACCCAAAAGTAGAACTGATTGCTAATGTGAAGCTCTTGGTATCTAGATGAAACAGTCACTGCTTCCTATTCTTCCGTTGTGGAACAGAGCAATCGAATTTCAGCGGTTACAACCCTGTCCCTATTTCCTCGCAGTGCAGCAAAGTACTCGTCCTTCTTGGCTTTCAAAAGCTCCTTAGCCGGCAGGAGCAGACTGAGCCAATACATGGCAGCGGGCATTTATATTAAACATTAACATAACACACGGGAAATGCGAAATGCGAAATGGAAGACAACGCACTTGGCATGCCCAACATGTTGGCTCAGGGCTGAAGCTCCTGATGGTCCTGGTGGTCCTGGTGGTCCTGGCTTTGGCTGCTGTCATTGTTGATTGCTTACAAAAATATTTATAAAATGCAGATTGCATAAATACAATATGCATCTCAACCTCCGACCATCCATCCATCTGTATCGGAGTTCGAATCTCCTGAATCAACTTTGCCTGCTTTTTGCTTGGGGCTTGGGGGCCGACTAATGCGGTAATCTGTGGAAGGCTGATGAGACCGATGACAATCTATTTGTGCATTTTTGTTTGTAAGCCTTTATTTATTCACATTGATTCCGTTTTTGCGCTCTGGGCACCGAAGGCAATGGCTGTAACCACAACAATTGCCATTGTAATTGAAAACACACACACGTATGAAGAGAAGTGCCTGAAGGCCATTGGGACCCAAGTTGATGTTTTCCCAGTGTTTTTCCTGTTTGGCAGCGCGATTTTCATTTTATTTCGCACATTTTTTCCCATTTCACACATGATTTCTGATTGCCAAGCCTAATGCGCTTGAAAATGTTGAGGAAACCCAGATAAACGAAAGTGAAGACGGCGCAAAAAATTGCATGTAATGAATAAATTTCGAGGCAAGGACGTCGGGGTGGAATGGGTGGTGGTAGGTGGTAGGTGGTAGCTGGTAGCTGGTAGATGGAGGAAGAGGGTGTCGATGGTTGAGGGGGCAAGAGGCTGGGGCCAAGCCCAAACGCGGTGAAAATGAGCCTGGCAAACGTAATGGAATTGCTGTTGCGTTAAATTTTTCAATTTCATTCAATTTACACGAGGCCCACCGCAGACGCACGCAGGAAATTTTTGAAAGTACTCGCCCAGCGATTCGCTGAGCAGAAAAAGCGGGTGAGTGCGTGGTAAGTGGGTGGTGAGGGGAAGGTCGACCTGGAGCTGGAGGTGGAGGGGGAGGGTGAGGAGCAGGTCTACAGTCCCGGGTAACGCCTTGAAGTTTGGCGGAAATGTAGCAATTTGTATGCTGCGCCTAAACGAATTTTAACGATATGTGAAATGATATTCGAGGCTGATCAAGAATGCCAGGCCACACCAGGTCATGCCACGCCCCATCCCATTTCTCCTGCCCAAGTGTGTGGAGCAGTGTTCTTCTCCACCTTTCGGCAAATTGCCGTGTTCATTAAAAAGTCAACGCCAGCGTCGTAAACCCAAATATGGCCGGGAAATAGGAGAGTAGAGGTGAGAAAGGGTCGTTCCAAATATGCATATACACTTATACACTTTATTATTAAGAAGAACGCATGAAATCGCACTCATTCGGCGTACCAACTGCAAAGGAATATATATAAAAAATATATTAAACCGAAATGAATAGGAACATAAAAATGCAAACCAATTACAGATGAACATTGTAATATAAATCAGATGAAAGTATGCAAATACGTAGAATAAAAGACCACGAAGTTCTCTGTGCCTAAGCTGGTTTTTCAAAAACTATTTTGATATAAGCATTGACGCCCTATCAGTCTGTTCACTGAGTAAAAGACAAGTTATATGCGGGACAAGAACATTGTATTATTTGGCAGGATATCGAGCTTTGAATATTTAAACCCACATCACGTATATTTATTCAAATCGGCTTAAGATCCTTCCAGCAATCTGGCTGCACTGCAGCTTCCAGTAGCCCCAACTTGCCAGCTCCAGTACTGCAGCAGCAGCAGCGGATTGCGGGCGAGTGATGAGGCGACATTTTGGCCATGGTCACAGCCAGCCAGCTAGCCAACTTTGGCTCTCGCTTTGAGCCGATGTGAGTTGTTGCCACAAACTGCAAAAGTGTCAACAACTTGTAATCACCAAGGCAGCCGAGTGGGCGGTGGGGCGCGGAGTAGGCGTGCCAGAAGCCAGCCAACACTTGGTCACATTTTAACACCTGCTCGTTATCAACTTTTGCCGGGAGCAACAACAACAAACGCTGAGGGCGAAAATGGCAAAAAATGAGAGAGAATATGGCAGCGACACCCGCAAAGTTTCATATTTTTTGGCCCGCCCGGCAGTCCTGCCCTGAATTATGTCAAAGTTGCGGGCGGCAGAAACAAAACCGAAACTAAACTAAAAACTGAAAAAAGAAATTATGCCAAGGGAAGGAAAGGTGAAAGCTGCATAGAACAAATGCCGTAGAGTTTGTGCCTTCCAGTGGGCGGGGGTCAAAGGGCGTTAAGGGCGTTAAGGGCGTTGAAGGCGTGGCAAGTGCACCCATCGCTCGTTCATTAGTGTTGTCAGCTTTGGTGTCACAGCCTGAGGCAGGACCCGCCGCTTGTTGACACTTTTTCATGCAAAACAAGTTGGCCAAAACACTCGGCCCCACTCGGGCCGCCCAAACATTCTAACATTCTCGGCTCGAAATTTATGGCAAGCCAAAGGAGAACCACCCGCAACAATTGTAAATTCAGGCGTGAAACAATTACGGTGCCGGAATGTTTGGAAATAAATTTAAGAATCCCCAACGGGATATCCAATGGAATCCACTTCCTATCTGCTTAACATATCCTCGCAAAGAGCCCTCGCTTAAAAAAAAACTTCGATTCAGTGCAGCGATAAATGCGTGGCACGACTGATTAAATGCCTAGGAATTCTAGGAAATAAATTCTGGAAATGCGCGGGGTCTGTGACCTTAATTTAAATACAAGCTCCCCTTCCTCCATCCATTTTGTTTTGATTCAGGAAGCGGCTCCAAATCAAATGCCAACACATTTGCCTCAAAAACTTTTGCCTTATGCCACTAATTACTCGGCAAACACGCGGGGTGGAAACTAAGAAAACTAAAACAGAAATAAACAAAAAGTTGGGCACACGACACGGCATGTCTTCATAATAATAGAAAATGCAAACGAATAGTTCCGCAACGCAGCACGCCCATTCGAGAGCATACACATCTTCTGGCCAGGACTTGATTAATGGACGCCCACTCCAGGTCCGAAGGAGCGGGACTGGAGTTAATACCCGGCCTTTTGGCCTCTTGGCCTTTGTCTGCCATCGCCCGAAAGTGTCGAAAAGTGAGCAATCACTGCAAAATGCGACGAGCTCTGGGAACAATCACGCAATCTACTTATTACCCATTAAGGTCCTGCTCTCCATCGGCTCCGGGATGTAATGGTAATCGATCAAGGCACCGAGGCCACAAGGTGGGTGAGACCACAAAGCCGACACGCCATGTCCAAGTGGCAAGTGGCAAGTGGACTCCGAACTGCTCCACTCACCGCCGAACCAGACACTCATCTGTCAGGCAACCGGGAGAGCTGTCCGTGTTCCTTGTCCTGCGAGGTGACAAATCATATTGCTGACAATAAAGTCAACATTGCGGCCCAAGGACTCGAATTCGGCGGCGATGGCGGTAATGGCGATGGCGACTAGTTGTGCGACCCCTACACATGTCACTTGTCACTTGTCACTGCCCGCCGATGATGCGTCCTTGCTAATATCCTTTTAAACGGCTTTAAAGTCGGCCAGAGCCCAAGGCTTTCTCTGCAATTGGTCATGCGCACGCAAATATAATTAGGCACGCACGGAAAACCAAAAACGAAAACTCAACACGCCAAACGCCTTTCTCCTTCAATTTTCCAGGAGGCAAGGACTTCCGGCCGCAGCGACGACAACTGGGAAAACTGATGTGGCCACAGCAGCTACGAATGCAGAAATATACCACACAATCGAAAATCGAGAATACAGTTTTTAATTTTTTGTTTCTCCTGCTTTCTCATGCTTGACAGACAGTTCGATCTCTTAATTATAGAATACAAATTTAAATTGCCAATGCTAGTCATTTGCACTGCAGAGCTTTTAATAACAAAAATGTTTTAGTACTTCTGCTTCACTGATGTACTCGTTTCAAATGAAACAAAACTTTACGCTGGGTAGTCAATACAAATTAATACAAATTTTTAATTAATTCGCATGTTCCATATTATATATTGTTCTTCTATATCTTAACTAAACATATATATAATATTACATTTAGACCAAACTTTCATTTGTTATTTCCAGACTCTTCCAACTCTTCTCGTTTTTCCTCGTGTGCATTCTTTGTAGTGGGTGCTTTAGCTTTCAACCTGACCGTAACTTAAGTGCTTTTTGAAATATTGTCCTAATGCGAATTGAGGCTCAGGTCCTGGTCAAGCAGTCCTGGTTGCGTGTCGGCTGTAGCACTGCCATCGAGGCTCAATTAAAAATTGTGTACAGCCTGCTGCACTGGAATCAAGTTATAATTCCTAGTCCACAAGTCCAAAAGTCCCAGTACTTGACAACCCCTTTGGCAATGTCCAAACAAAGCGACACTAAGCACACATATTGGAAAAACTTGGGGGAATATGGAATATGAAATAAGAGCTATTGCAAAGGAGAGCATTGAACTCTGGTGGCTTCGAGGTGACAGGAGTTAGAAAATCGCCGAGCCCGGAAATGTTGCTTTTCATTATATTTTATGAACACGCCAAGTGTGGCGAATGTGAACTGTGAAATGAGAGCCAGACCGTCAAATGATGCCGCTATTTTTCACTAGCCCTTTAAGATTCTGACTACAAAAAACCTAAAAAGTAGTCAAAAGTAGTAGAATTGAGGAGCATCCGCCACGAGTTTAAGCAAATTGCCGTAATGAACCCTTTTTTTCGTGGCTGCCGCCCGTTTTGACGCCTTGCCAATTTTATGTAGTCTCCGGCCTGCCAAGCGAATAGAGGGGTTGTAGCAGGGGGCAGGGGGCTGGGTACTGGGAACTGAGGGTCTGGAACGGCATCGGTTAAGTTTCCATGCGTTGCCTTTTTCGGTGTTAAAATGAAATCTATAAAAATAAGTGTGGCATGTTCTGTGCCACTCTGGCGCTCTGGCTTTTTTCTTGCCAACCCAAGCTGTTGTCTGAGTGTCGGAGTGTCTGTGTGCCCTTTTGTGGGGGAGTATTTGGGCCAAAGAGCCCCATCGCATCGCTCGGCATTTAACCAGCTCACTTTTGGGTTATTAAATGATGAAGCAGTTTGCCGTTAATGACTGCCAAAATGGCGACGCTTGCTGGCATGGCAATCGCGGAGGGTTAAAGGGGAATTTGTGGGCTGAGGGAGGTGGTAGGCGGTAGGGGGATGGAAAAGGAACGAAGGACGTCGACCAGCCCTTTGAGTTTATTGAGCTCTCTAAACCGTTAGCTGGCATCGTTCTGTGAGCCACCAATCTGGTCCTGGTTCGGCCCTGGGCCTGGCATGTCAGCTTGTTTAATGAGGGTAAAATTAGCGCTGTCTCAAGCTTATTAGCCTCACTTGGGAGTTTTGGTTAATGCCAGTCACTTTGTGGACCCGCCGCACTGCGACGCGACTCAAGTCGGTTCAGTCAGTTTAAGGCGACTTAATTATTTTGATTTATCGCAAGACACTTCAACTATCGATGAGCGGCATTAAAATGCCTTTGATTAGCATAAATGATGAGGCCCGCTGAAAGTTAAGTGCGAAATTTGTATGGCTCACGCTTGAAACTGTGGGGGTGGTGGCACTCAAAAGTCGGCACAAATCAAGGTAATGACGTGCAGTTTTAACGTTTTTGCGTTTCTGCGTGTGTCGCTGGAGTCGAGGCATTTTCTTAGCATTGCGCATACGCCGCGTGGCCCCAAAACAGCTAGCTGGCACGCAAATGAAAATGACCAATGTGCTTAATTTCCTAGCATACTTCTCTGCGCTGCAAGGCGCAAGAAATCAAGAACAGCCAGGCCTGGCCGTTGTTGTGGCTCCATTAGAAACGCGTTTGCCCAAGCTCTCGGCACACGTTTTATATGCAAATAAAGTGCTGTGGGCCCACAAGGAGCAGGCGAACAAAGGCGCCACTCGGCAGTGACCACTTGGCTTGGCCACTTTCTGCGTTTCTGCCTTTCTGGTGATTTGCCCACCTGGGCTCTGATTGCTCACGCGACTCAAAAGCCTGTGGGTGGGTGGGTCTTGGTGCCCAAGGGGCACCTGCATGTAATAATAATTCCTTGGGGCTTTGCTCCCGCCGCCCATAAACATGGTAAATTGTTGCTGACTTTGTGACTTTGTTGCCGGTTAATAAGAAACTTACGTCACGCAATATAATTAAGATAAACATAATTATAGTTTGCCGTTATGTGTTGGTTTTTACCGCTGCCATTCAGGCATTCTAATCGCAAAAGTCTGGTGATTGAAGTGCGATTAAAGTTATGCCATAAAGGGATTTCGTTGATAAGTGTTCCAGGAATTTAAGGATTTTCAATAGACTAATTCGACATTATCGACTTAAAATCAAACGACAATTCTGCCGCCTGGTTAGTGGCAGCAAATCTCCTTTAGGTCCTTCCTAATCGATAGCTCTTATCACCTGGCTGCTGGTAACATGGCTAGTATGAGCTGATAAAGAAACTTAAGTGGCGCTATTATATTTAAGGAAAATACATATGTCTGCTAATTATCAATTCGCAAATCTCTATTTGAAAATAACGAACCTTCGCGGCAAGCGCCGGTATTTTTTCAGTATTTCCACAGCTGCCATCCTGATTTCTAAGGAAGGCGGGCACTGCCACTTTGTTATCTAAGGAGGTCCGGCGCTGCCATACTAATTTTTAAGGATGTCCGACGCTGCCACCCTGATTTTTGGGCATGTGTAGAATAAGTGAGGTTCTTGAATCGGCTTAAAAGCATTCAAGGCTTTCAACGGCTGTTTTAGACAAGCTTTCAAGCTTTTTCCATTACTGGTAGTAAAGCTTTAAACGCCGAACATTTTAAAGCTTTTAAATGAACTCTACCAGTAAGGTCCTGAACACTGCTTTGCACAGGTCCTATTAGACTAAGCAGTGCTTTTTTTAAATATCCAGTTTTAAAACCATTGGTTCATCCCAACGTATAAAACATTAATGTATTCCAAACTGTAACAATTTTTCTTGCGTACAAATTCAACTACGATGACTGATTAAATGACAACTGATTTAAAAATGTTTTTCGTTGGCGTAAAAGAAAGTAAATCCTTCAGATATGTGGTTACCACTCGAATCGACTTAATGAGCAAAAACTCTTTGAACAGAAATCGTTTAGCGGCAAATGTGATTAATTAACTTTCGCTCGCCCGCATATTTCGCATGTCGAAATTCCATTTAACGATTGTAATTAATAATACACGCTGAACGACCGAGCGACCGAACGCCTGAGAGTGGAAGATAGGACTTTCAAAGGACTCACCTAAATAAAAAATTCCGATAATCACGGCAAACGGTTTCAGCATGTTGTCATTGGTTGTAGTACAAATGGAATCCAGATATCAGCGGACGTTGTCTACTGTTCAGCTGAAATCGAGAGAGAGAAGTACAATTTGTTCAATTAATTATTGAAATTGAAGCGAACAGCTGAATAATTGCCAAAGGAAAATAAAGTAAACGGTGACACGGAAAAATATTTACAATTTCACTATTTTCAACGAGCGGAAAGCGGCGTTCGAAAGGATAATAAAATGGCAGAAAATCAAATAATAAATACGAAATGTAAACTGAACAATTATGCTGCCAATGTCAAGCACAAAAGTGGCCGGCTGCATCTTCGCAACTGCAAATGTAAATTGCGAAATGCAAATTATGCACATTTTGATTGCACAAAGTCAGCAGGAAGTGCTTAAAATTCATTTGTCAAACTACTCTAGCATAAATAAAATTATGATGTTGTTCCAAAACAGCTTCTGTCCTTTTTTAAACGTGCAAGAGTCGAAGGTGAATGCCCTCTTAGAATACAAATATGAGATTATGAATATTCATGGCTAAGGTCCTTACCTTACGGTATTATGTAGGATCATATTTTTTGCTTTCAGTATGAAAACATAAGGTTATAAATATATTCTTAGCAAACTATGGAATGATCCTAGTGCTACATTCGACACTTAAAGATACGAGTAAGTATGGATAAAAGTATCCACGGACTTATTAGAATCCTTAAATTATTCTGACTCTCGCGATTTACATAATGCCATTCAATTTTTGAATTAATAATCTACGATTATGCAACCTTTTGGCAAAGCCTAATGCTAATGCGAGTGTGACAATCTCAACCGCCCTATGCAATTATAATATCCATTATAGTATGGGTCATTACGAATGCCATTTCGAGTTCACACATTAATTATTCGCAGATTTGTACATAACCCCCGGGATTTATTAGCGTCGCGTGATTGCATTGTCCTTGCAATTATTTTTGTTGTTGTAAAAGTTAATGTGGCACTTTATTGATTTTACAACTTAAATTTCTATTATCCGTGCGAATGTTAATGAGCCAAATGGGCAGTCAAGTGCCAGTAAAAACGCTAAAAATTGTTCGATAAAAATGTGAAAATTATAGCACGTAGAAAGGTGAAAGCAACAGCATAAATTATAATTGTGATTAATGGATTCGCCGAATTAGCATGCCATCCATAATTAATATTCATTTGTAACGCAGCCCACCGTCAGGAGAGGTGGGTTTAATTTGGAGCCCCTCTTCATCCCGTTTTGCATCTTGAAGATGGGCCCCTTTTGAGGGGCTCTTGGCCCAGTTAGCTACCCGTTGTGAGTGCATGGCAAATGAAGTTGGCAATAATAACCGGCAATTCATCTTGCTCTTTAGCACATTTGCAACTTTCAGGCCCGCTTTTTTTAGATGGTTTACACTCGGACAGGCACACCGCCAGGATTCTTGGATTCTTGGGTTCCCAGCATTAAGAAGGCATTTAATTTTATGAGCCACGAGCCTCTAAGAGATTAAAGTGGCCAAGCAGCTGCCCTCGACACTGAAAGCCACATGAAACCACTTAGTCAACAATCGACCAAGGAAAAGCAAGGATTCGAGTTGGATGCTCGAGAGAACAATGAAATTGTTTTGCATAAATCCTGTTGCCACAACAACTCAACAGAATGGTCACTCTCTTTGCTACACACAAACACAATTTATTGCAAACTTGAAAATTAACAGCAAATGATATGAAATATGCACTGCGTGAAAGTTTTTTACGATCAAAAATCATTCTTAGTGGAAAATTAAATTTAATTTTAAAGCGTTGTTTTATAGTATATTCAGCTATAGAACTTAAAGGTAAATTTATTCTTTTCTATTATTTAGGCGAATTTTGATTATTCAAGCGAACTTTGTGAATAAATAATTTATTAATAAAGTTAATAAATACCGCAATAATATTTATTTTCTTTAGATAATTAAATGGTTAAATAGGGATTTAAGTTAATAAACCACATAAGACTTCTTATAATAAACAATTTCAGTCGCAAATTTTTGAGAGTGTGCGGCAACCACAACAGTCGCATGCCACAAGTAAAAGCCAAGCAAAAGTCAAGTGGCAAGGACGAAAACAAAGCAGCCGCAGGACGACAATTCCTGGGGCCTGGTGCGTTTGTGTGCTTAAGGTTGAGTAGTTTTTGTGCAGCCAGCCATTCCCGATTCGAAGGCCATACGGGTGCGGAAAGTGCGACAGGTGGGAAAACTAGCCACAGCCGCTGAGACGAGGGAATGTAGATACAGATACAAATGGAAGCTGTGAAGATGTGGCGCCTTCGCTCCACGTGAACTAGCATGCCTCGCTGGCGCGTTTCCGCCATTTAGTTTCCGCCCAAAATCAAATGAGTGAGCATATGCGATGGATTCTGTGCAGTCATTCGACTGATTTGAATCGAATAGCAGGAAATCTAATTAGTTGGCAATCAGAGTACGTTTAATTTTCGAATTTTGCTGCCCATTTGGTATGATATTATTAGCTGAAATGAGCTAAAGGTAAGAAAAAGCGCGCTTTAAAATCATACTTTTAATTAAATTTCTTAAAATCAATATACCGTGACGGGAAAAGCGATTTTATTATTTAGCTCTTGCCGTTAAATTAAAATTGCAATTTTAGTGCTCCTATACGGAACAATATATTTCGCTCAATTTTCTTTTAACTAAAAGCAGCGATTGTTTTTCCGCCATTTAGTTCCCGGCCATAATAAACCATAATTGATGTCGGATCGATGGATGCGATGGAGCGATGGGCTCTGTGCTCACTAACTCACTCACTCGTTCAATTTGAATTGAATAAAAGCAAATCTAATTACTATGGCCGGGAAATACATTAAATACGCTTTTCGGCGGACAACGATCGGGAATCAAGGCGATGAGCAAGCATTTCTGTAGTTGCAAACCCAAAAGGTCTCTGCTTGCAAATTGCAGTCGGCCAGTTGGCTGTCCCAGTTTCCGCTTCCGCCCAACCGGGTTGGCTCAATTTGCGGTTCCATTACTAACAGCACATTGGCACATGCTCAGCCAAGTCTCGCTCTTTTCAGACTAGAGCCAAGTTGCCACCGACATTGGCCTCGGCCAAGGCCCGGTTCCCCCTAGCCCCAATACGTGTACTCCGCGTCGGTCACATCTCAGCCATCAGGCGACCAGGTTCCACACACGTCCCGTTAGCCCAGGACTCGAATGGGGGCTATCTGCTGCTCTTTTCACCCAGTATGGCAATTTCGAAGCCCAAGCGATAAACTCGAACATGACGCATTACGTTTCCTCCCACCACTCGGTACACGAGCACACTAAGAAAAATATGCCTATTATTTTAATTTGCAATGAATTTGTTAAAATATCTCGTCAAGCGTTGTCCTTAATGGCACAATAATGGCACAAGCGTATAATACATTTAGTAGTCTACATAGGTCAGACCGCGCTACTACATTTTGATCATACTACTTCTGAGATTTTTGTATAAAAAACATAGAAGAATATCAGAAAGTGTTTCAAAATGGAATGAAAATAGGCAATATAATTGGCAATCATATTAAAACACTAAAGAAAACTTTATTGCCCTTTATTCATATTGTGTCCCATCCTTTTTAAGGTTTCTAAATGTAACCACCCATATTTCCCGCCTAATAAACACTATTTTTGCTAATACTACTTGCCAGATACCTCTAATAATGGCCATTTTCCTGCAAGTGCATAGCCTGAGTGAGAGGCTGTCTACGTGCCGAGTAGAGGGTAGAGTTCAGAGTCTGGATGCCGCCACGCCCCCTACTCCGCCCACGCACACATGAGCTGTTGGCAAAAACTATCTACGTCGCAGAAAAAGTTTCCGTTTTCCACCACGTTCCCATGAGTAACTTGTACACGATGCGGTTGTGGCAGCAAGCTGAAATGTGAATCGCCGGCTCTAAGTCCTCCGATATCGTGGCCCCCCATCTTGCCCCAAAGCCCCTTGATGGCCAATCGAGTTGGGATGAGCGGCTGCTCGGTGCCAGTCAGTGTATGCCAAATCGTTTCGAGCATTTAAATTCGACATTAATTGGATTAAGTCTATAGTTTGCTTACTCGAGCTCCACAACGCCACACAAGCTCGTCGCACTCGAGTGCAATAATGCTCTCCCACGACGGATTCCTAATTTATTTATTTTGCATAATTGCAGACAAGCTTATTAGATTACAAATTAAGTCCTCAGCCCACTTTCGCCCAGATAGAAATGTACACACGACGTTTCTCGTTTGACATTCGTTTGGACGCCTTTGCGGTGGACAGCAGAAATAATTGAAAAGCAACCCGTGCTCAATATGATGTCAATTATGTTTGATTTTTAGCTCGATAAACATGATTAATGGTCGCATCGATAGGACATTGTCTGTTCGCTTCAAAGGCAAATGTATCCTGCATTTGCCATCTGACTTAAGCTGCCTTACTGGGTTTCCAAGTTTGTTTTTGTTAGGCCTGATGAAACTCAATATTTCGGTGATTTGGTTGGATCTCGATTGAATTTATTAAGATTATTTAAAAATACTTACTACTCACACGTAATTAAGGATCCTGTCTTGATCTAGTGTAACGAAGACTTATATAAAAGTTTAATTTTGGTTTTATATGACATTTTTTTGTGTGTAGTAGTTGTATGCCTACTTGAGATAAATTGCTTCCAAGTAATTTCCAATTGGCTATTTCGCCAAAAATATTTTAATTATTTTAACCAAGTTATACTTTTTCTGCAAGTTGAGCATGCATTTTTTTAGTTTAAGTAGAATATGTAAATTAAATTTCTAATACATTGCGTTTACTTTTTGCAATTATTTAAGGTTAATGACTGATACAGAAAAAATCTAAATTACACTCACGGCAAAGATTTAATTAAAACTATTGCTTAATAGGTAAAACCTTTTTCATAATTTCCAACATCAGAAGGGCAGAGAAAACCCAAATCATAGCTCGGGCAGTAATTTTCATTTGCTCATTGGACTTATATCTCAGACAGTCGGAAATGATTTGACTTTGCAACGAATGCTAGGCAAACAGGCCGACTGCTAAAATGGGGAAAACAGGCAAACAACTTTCACATTGTTGAGTAAATTAGCTTGCCAGATAGGAGTTGTGAGATGAAACTTGTGAGCCATGTGTGCCAGCCATCCAGCTTTGCCCCTAATTCAAGCTGAAACCGCAGTGGCAATGGGAATGGGAACGGGAACATCAACTCTCAATCCAACTGCCAACAAGTTTATAACTTTTTTTCGGCACGCCTGGCTGCCGGATTGATTCGATTAAAACGTCAACAGTGGCAGCCAGCTGAAGCCAAGGAAAAACAATTCGCAACTCCATGTGTGTGGGTTTATGAGTGTGTGTGCGTGTGTGTGAGCCAACTTCTCCTCGTGTAAGTGCGTGTGTATGGGCCATGTCATATCCATCTCGATCTGGTTGCCTGCAAAGTTGTCACACCAAATTCGGCTTTATTTTTATTTTGCCATCTTTCGGCTCATGCCTGTTGTCTTTCCCGTGATGTCGCACATTCTGGGCCTCATCCTTTGACATTTCGCCTGGGGTGTTCCGTTCGGAAAATCGGGAAATTGGCGGCTCAGGGTCGGGGGTCAGGGTTCGCTGTTCAGGGGTCAGGGGTCACGGCTCAGGGACAGAGGCCTTAGCCTGTCATGTCGTTTGATCTTTTATTGTGTTTGTTTTACGAGGCGCAGTAAATCCCTTTTAAATTGCAAATTCTTTATGCTCGCATTTTCGGCTCAGCCGTAAACACCCAGAAAAAAAAGAAAAACTCATACGCAGAAGGGCGGTTTGATTTGTATTCGTTTTCGCATTTATTTGTGAATTTTGTCCGCCATTTTATGATTATTATTTTTTGGCATTTTGCCGCCTTTTGCCGCTTTTTTGCTGCTCAGCTTTCTGTAAGTGAAAGTAAATGCGAATGTGCGCTGTCGCCGGCGGCGTTGTCACTTGGATATTCGCACCTTCCACGCCCAATTTTGCTGGCCATCAGCCACCCCGGTGAGTGATAAAAATTTATTGGATCGAAAACAATAAATATTTGATTTGATTCATTCGTCGGGCTGTTCGCTCCTTGGCCCTCGATGGCAGCCCATGATTCTGTTTCAATTGATTTCGTGGCGTGTCCGCTCGGTTAATTGAAATACAAAATTGTTTATGTGCTCTAAACTTCGCACAGGACATCCCAAAATGACTGGGCCGTAACGAGAAAAAACTACACTAAATTCCCGCAAACATGGACGGTTGCGTGCTGCTCGAGGGTCAAGAGTAATTAACTTTGGAGCCCGTCCTCATTTGCAGCCCATCAAGGAGATGAAGAGCAAATTAAGGTGCGGAATAAGGAATCGCACAGAAGGAAACGAAAAGAAACAAAGACGCGTCGGCTAAAAAGGGCCACAATCCCCAGCATTTCAACGCCTATTACAACTGCAAATGAACCCATAAACCCATTTAAGCAATGCCCGGAACACGAAAACTTTTCTCCTCCGAAAAGGAGGCGTGGCTACCAGGTCCAGCCTTTCTGATTATTGCTCAACACTTGAAAAGTTTTCGGGCGGCGGCTTACTGCCAACCAAAAGTTTACTTACACCCACTGGAAAGAAGGCCAGCTCGGCACTTTGAATAGGAGATAAAACTGTTACGTGCCTCATGTCTGTCTGAATGGAGGGGTATTTCTGTTATCGCAGTGAAAAGATGTTTCATGTCCTGCGTGTTCGCCTGGCCATTGCTTTTGCTTTTGTGCTGCCTTTTTCTAGTATTGGCCAGGTATGTGTGATTCCCTTGCATGCCCGTGACAGGTTGAAAGAAGCCCTTACGACTAGCTATTCTGCTGCTTCTCTTGATATCTGAATCTATTGGAACTGGGCTTTAAAGAAACAGACGCAATTTGAGAGTACGTCAGTTTGAAGCGCTGATTGCCTTAGATAAATTACCACAGGTTATTACCTTTAGCTTGTTGTTATAATCGTTCAATATGAAAGCTCCCTGAAAAAAAAAACGTATTATACTACAATTCGAATAGAAAAGTTGGAAAAATTCCATTTTTACCATATTTAAAAGCCTATAACAAGCAAGCGGATTGTTGTTTGGTAAATTATTTAGAGCCATGGCAATTCATAAAGCTACAAAGCATTCCATTTTTTTAACGTATATATCTAAATTTAACACTCATGGCAACTGTTGCAACTTTTTAGCGGTTTTACCCGCCTATACAATATTCATTGCTCAAATAGGGTTCTGAATTTCAAAATCATTTATACGTAGAAGTCAGCAAAAAACACTTTCCCCTCTCCTCTTGAACCAATTAAAGTCTTGCCTTGCACTTCCTTAATTTATGGGACTGGTCTACCTCCAATATCACTCGGTTTAATTTGACTAATTTCTTCGTGTACATATGAAAAGTAATCACTTTCGCACACTCGTCTTGTTCCGCAGTGATAATGCTTACTTTAAACAAATTGTTTTTTAAAACAATATGAGAGCTAATTCTTGCATTTGGCATACTCCATCCTTATTTCCTAAGGAGAGGGCAAAAGGCAGAGCAGGAAAAGCTTCCTTTGTGCGCTAAGCATATGCAATGGTCGTACTGGAAGGACTGGAAAATGAGCCAGGATAGACAACGAGTTGTGGCGGCCAGCAGTGTCACTCGAGTCACGGCAAAGAACCCTTTCACGAATGCCAATCGCATACCTTTTTCACCCGCTCTTTGTGCCACATCATCAACAAATCGTCAATAACACTTGACACTCGTTGCTGATTCTCGACCCTTTTGGCCTCAGCTCAGACATGGAAAACTTTTTTAAGAAATTACTTTTTTGGCCCGCCGATAAACACTGAAACCGAGGAAGGAACAAGACGCGTTTTAGAGCCCATTCCCCCTCTGTCCACCCAAAACCATCTGCCATCGAGTCATTGGATCCGTTGTCAAAGGCAGTCAGGCGAAGCAGACAAGCCACAAGGCATCAAAAAATAAAAAGAAAAAACCAAAAAACACAAAAAAAAACAGAAAAAAAAGGAAAAGTTCCGGAACCCGACCTAACCACCGAATCCATGGCGATAGGACACAAAGCAGGAGGCGCAAGGAAACGGAGGCCATCAACATTTTGACCTTGATGAATTCTTTCTGGCCCGACTGATAAGAGCTCCTGACCCAGCCGCAAAATCAACGTGAAATGAATAAGAACAGGACTCGAATGTCGAACTCATCACGGCGATTCTTAAATACCCTTAGATATATGTACCAGTCAGAGACTGAAAATCATCTATCTGAGAACTTTAAAATTGAAGCTATAGCTTGAATTTTATACGTAGAATATTTACAGATTATTTGGGTGGACCAAAAAGGATTTCCTTTATGGAACAAGCTTAAGAACGGGGAAGTTCAGATACTTTCAAGATCTACATACAAAGATAGAGAAGAAAGCACCTTGCCAGTGAACAGTTAACAAAAAGTGAATGCAAAAAGGCAACTGATGAAGGAAACTTTTACTTTAATTATTTGTCTTTCTTTGTGGCGCTTGAATTTTTGTCAGGATGTCCTTGTGTTTGTCTTGCTGATTCCGCTGGATGTTTAGCTTCCTGTTTCTGTTTCTGCTACTGCTGCTGCTCCTGTCGCTCTCAGCATTTCCATTTGCCCCCGAGGAAAATACAAAATATAAAACAATCGCGTTTAGTTTCGTCTGATTGCGAGCTGACGAGAATGCAACATGCTTGAAATTCCGAGAGCGTTGCTCACGTCCTTTTTCTCCTTTATTAGTGTATATCTGCTGGTGTCCTTGTTCAGCCCGCGCGAGATTGTGTGTGTGAATGTCTGGTAGCCAAATTGAATGACTTGCTTGGATGGCGCCGGAACGGGGCTATACCGCCCATGTATAGCCTCCACAGTAAATCTTCACCCTGCCCCACAATGGATCCGTTTCACTCTCAGGCTTTCAGGCTTCCAGTTTTCCAGGCTTGCAGGCGGCATGTTAACGTACCGCCCCACGTTGCTGTCTCAATAGTGACACTCACATCCGTGAAATGCAAATGTATGCGTGCCGCCTGAACATTATGAATAATTCCGGTTAAGATTCCTTTTCAGCCATTTGCCATTTCTTAACCAACCCATCCACCCCCTCGCTTGTGCTCCTTTGTGGGCCTCCACCTGAGCATAAGTAGTTGCTGTCGCTTGTAAAGCGACTTGTTTTGCTCCTGCTCCTGCCGCTGCTAGAGCTACTGCTCATTCTCATTCTTATCCTAATTCTCGTCCTCGTCCTTAGAGCCATTGTAGTTCATTCCCGCTGCCATTCTGCTTTGCAGTCGTGAGCTGTGACATTTATTATGCAAACCGGAAAGCAAAGCGCCAGACAAGCAGCTTGGGCAATCGGTAATTACACTGCACAAAAGGATTCTGTGAATGCCCTCTCTGGCCAAATATCTCAATACTATTAAAGTCATGGAGGATATACAAATGCATGATTTAATTTCGTCATGACCAAAGCTAGAACTGTATAGATAGAAGTAACTTTGAATTATTCTGTCTAAAATTTTATAAAAGTCTATGTCTGAATTTCGAGTCCGAGCAAAAGTATTTTTGGCTCCTAAGTACACCTCCATGTTTTGCCTCGAAAGTATTTACGATTTCCCAACGATTTCTTTGAATAATCAAATAGCTTTAAAAATAATTACTATTTTATTTTATCTATATCTATCTTATCTATTTTATTATATATTTTATGACTGACATGTACTACAGCCCCAAGTATTATTATTAATTTCTTTTTTCTTCCCTATGTTATAATTTTAAAGGAGCCCTTCCTTACACAAAAATTCCGCAACAATCAATATTTATAAACGAAATCATACCGATAGATAAAAGTCTTTAAGATTTCTTGTTGAGCATATTACTCTCATTTTTTATATATTTATTGTTTGAGAACTCCTGCTTTTTATCAGTGCATCCAAGTTGGCAAGCGTCCTCCAGCTTGAACTCGGCGATACGTTTGCGGTTAAACACGAAACCGGGGGCGATGATTAGGCCAACTAGCGCAAAGCGTGCCCAAAAAACGAGGCAGCGGGCTGGAATGGATAAAATCCGATCCAATCCGGCTCCTCAGGCGCTTCTCATTTCTTCCGCTACATTTGCCGGGGTTTGAATTTTGATTAACGCCAGGTGATAAAAGGGTCTTTGAAGCGCCAATTTAATTTGGGCAAATGCCTTGTCTTCGTCTCCATCTCAGTCACCCAAACACCCGTCACGTCTTCAACTCCGAATGAAAATGCGGCACGGAATGGTTGTTGACTGGGGCTGTCTATGTAGTATGTATATGTATATATATTTACTTTTGGCGCATTCGAAGGCGTCAAATTAATGGCCTGCTATTAAATCGCGGACACCCATACGCATACAGGGGGAAGTGGAAATCTACAGACTTGTCACCTTTCTGCTGGTTGCGATGGGTCAGGGTCACTGCGGGTCAGGGGGTATTATCCTGGTTGAGCTGGCTGGCTGAGCTGCTCAAAAACTATGCATCGGCATTTGCTTTCGTGATTAATTGATCAACATCAGCAAGAACATCAAAAATAATTTACTTTCCACATTGTGGGCCGGCGGGATTGTAAATTATTTCCATCAAACGCCGCTCAATTATACTAAGTGACACCAGAGGGTCGCTGGCAAAGCGAACTCTGTCATTAATAATAATAGACCACGCCCGAGCCCCCGCCTTCGCCCCTTTGGCCCCACCCAATTAGCTAGATTCCAAGTTGTGTGTCCCTATGTTGTAGTGAGTGTGAGTGTGTTGGTTGTGCGGCAAATGTCACTGGGATAATTGAAAATTAATTATGTTGACATATTTGGAAAGTGATTGTTGAGATGGCGACTCGTTGATGATGCCCGCGACATATAATTTCCACCCCTCCAGGACGTGGACAGTAGCAGACAACCAGCTCGGTGGCCACTGAATAGCCAGAGGCCTGTGGCAAATTAGCCAGCCCCTCTGCCACCAGGAACCCACCATCGGGAGCCCAGCGAGCACCACTCCAAACCGGCTTAATAGATGCCTGTCAGGTGGCCATTCATTTGGTGACGGCGCGCCAAGCTTTGTCCCTGAATCCAACGGGTCCCTGAATGAGCGTTATACTCGTACATTTTTTTCTCTTTATTTTCCCGGCGCACGGCAAAAAGTATTTGGCTTTAATTGATGCCACCAGGCGAGCACTTTAAGCCTGCCCCTCGCAGTTTCATCTATTCAACTATTCCTGGCCTAACACGTCGCTAGGCAATGCTTTTGATTACATAACTGAATTAAATGAAATTCTAGAGCTCTAGCTTTGTGCTAATAAAATCTTATTTAGCTAAAATTGAAAGTAAACCTGATACAGAAAACTGAATAATGGTTGTGCTACTTATTTTCACTGACAAAAACCGTTTTCCCTGGTTGGATCAAGCTTCCTTGTGAGTGTTAGCAAATGAAACACCAAGTAAATACAAATACTAAACCAATTTTTTTATAACCAGAAGACACTTAAAATGATGGAAAAACCATTGTTTCTTGTTGGTTTGCCTTTAAGTGTATTATGTAAAATAAATTTTAAAAATACATTTTTTCCTTTAACATTAAATCTTTCTTTTCTTTAATGCAAACTGAATTTTAACCCAAAATCATTATTTATTTTTTTTATTATAGAAAAATGTATATAAACCAATGCATTTATGACCGTTTCTGATGCTTAAATAAATGTTATTCGCCCTTTTTTGATTCGAATCTTATCCTATAAGAATCTAATTAAGTGCATAGTTCTAATTCGCTGCAATTCGAATGTGAAATTCGTGTTCAACGAGGCGGCAAGGGTTAAAGTCGTCCGGGCGAAGGGCTGCAGCACTCAACACGCAGTTTGCACACTTTAAATGGCATCCGAAGACGGAAGGAAGCGGGCCAAATGCTCCGGCCGCTCATTATGCGTCTCCACTTCCGCGCGGCCTGGGTGTGTGTGTGAGCCTGTGTGTGTGTGTGTGTGTGTGGGTACCACTGTGTCTGTGTGCGGGTGAGCAAACATAAAGACGGAAATGCAAACCAACTGGCAACAGCAAGAGAAACAACGGACTGGCTGCTATACACAAAAAAGCCACAGGAGAGGAGAATGTGAAAGGAGCGAAATAATAATTTCTAAAGAGCAGAAGTTAGGTTTGCATAAATAACGACAGTTTTGTGCCCATTTTGTTTGCATACTAAATGCATTTTCTGCTTTCAGACACACAAACACACACTCACACACGCACGCATACAACCAAACTGATCCTTGGGGACTCCGAGATTAAAGTGTTGCCATCTGTTCGGCAGGTTTTCAGCTTTAAGTCAAGTGCAACTGCAGTGCCACCATTCGAATATTAAGCAAAATTGTTTAAATTATACCAATTGCCAAGCATAGTTGTCCCGTTTTTTGCGAGCAGAACTATTAATAGCAGGCCCATCATAAAACGTGGCGTGTGGCTGTCCGCTGTCCCACAGACAAACAACTAATAAAGTCCTGCGAGCACAGGAGGTATGCCAAAAGCGCTCTCGATGTGGCATTTCCTCACAAAACAAACGCATTTTGTGACTAACGCGCAAATGTCACGCAAACGTTGTTCTATTCCAGTGCAGTTGGCGGGCTGTCCTGGAATGTTGGTTGGTACACTGTTGGTCCTTGCGCCTTCCAAGCGCCGCCCACTTCACGCGGATACGGAAACGGAGCCGGAACCATGACGCTATCAAGCGGAAGTGGCACATGCAGCCGACCGCGCATTGCCTACCCACTCAATCGCGAATGTGAAATACCAAAAATGTTCGTCGGAACTGCGGGAAAAATACAAAAATCGAATTCAAGCCCATCGATGCGAAGCTCGACAATTAAGGCGACCACGGTCTTTATATGGGGAAAGCCGTGCGCAATTAGTAGTACCGATTATAAGACACCGCTGCGCAAATACTCATATTAACAATCACTTGCCGTGGCGCTTGCCAAACAGGCGCTGCAATTATCGACTCCAACTTTTCGCATTCGACCGTGGCAACCTTTCGCTACAGTAATTATTATGTGGGTTAAAAGCTAGATGGAAGGGGTTCCATCCACAGGCGTGCTGTGTGCGCTTCGAGAGGCCCGAACACGAACGCGAACACGTCCACAAACACTGACACTCGCCGGCACTGAGCGAAAAACTATAAGCGTTCTCAAATGTGCTCAAAATAAGATGCCTTGTTCTTCCTAATAGTCGCCCTTCTTCGTTCATTTTTATAAAAATGTAAGTCTATTAATTCCAAATAAAATTACTCGAGTTCATATAAAAAGGGTTGCGATTTTGAAGACCTCTTCATACATTATTAAATCTAAATACCCAACTTATTCGATAAGTAAACTATATTGAGGACTTTAAAATCCGTTAGTAAAGGCTAGCTAACTCTTGGGGCGTTATAAAATCGAATTTAACATTATATTGTGAGCGGCACTTGACCTCGTTTTGCTAAAAGCTCCTGGTATATTTCGAGTAAATATTTTCCCCCAGTGTAAACACGATCCCCCAACTGCCATACTGCCTTGTTTTTAAAGTGTTATTTCAGTGGGCGAGTGCTGTCACTTGGGAGGCGCTGAACCAAGCTGTTGCCTGGAAAGTCAGCCAGTATGTCAGTCAGTCATTCAGTCAGTGAGTCAGTTTGTCATTCAGTCAATCGACGAGTCTGCCCTTTAGTAAGGCACTATCTGACGTCATCGGCAGATTGCGTGGTCGATTTAATAAAAGGGTTAAGTGTCTTTTGCTTTTTATGTTCACTTTTCATTAGTGAATGAAAATCAATATGTATGTCGTATGTATGTGCCAGCAAGCCTTTGTCTTAATTGAGCCAAGAGCTAAGGCCGAGATGTCTTTGAGTTGAGTTGAATTTCCTCACGGCCGTTCTGGCCGAATTCATCTCATTTCTGCTGAGGACATGGTGGCGCACACGCAAAAGTGTTTACATTGTTGCCGGGCTTTCTGGCAAATCATTTTACGGAAGCCCCGGGCAAATAAACTTGACAAACATTTCAATCAAAAGTGGAAAGCCCCAAGCCCCAAGCCCACATCTCCGAAACTCTGGCAAAGGGCAAGGGAAAAGGCCCAAGTGTCGTCGCCAGACTGGGATTTAAAGCAAAGTCAACGCACCGAAGCCAACATTAATATTTACCCAACCGCAGTGTCGACAACAGCAGCAGCAGCAGGTGCACAATTAAAATACATTTTCACGCACAAAACATTAATTAGTTGGTATATTTTTTTGCCAAAGCAAAGCAGGCTAAAGCAAACAAACGGAAAACCGAAAGCCAAACACTCCCAGGAGGCGGCCAGTTTATCAGTCGGCGGGAAAATGCAGCCAAATAGCCATGTCCGACTGCCGGACACGCCTCCCACACAGGAGAAAAGAGGGCTGGAAAAACTAAAAGTGAAGAGGGGGTGGCAAGCATTTGCGCACTTCTTTCGCGGCTGCGTTTTCCCCGACTTTCGACTTTCTTTCGGGAATGAAAGGGACTTGAGGGAATTTCAGCGCGCATAATGTGCCGCATTGCGGTTTTTCCTCAGCGCTGGCAAGAGTTGCTTGCTCAACGCCGCAGGACATACACACAAATACACACACACACAGACAAAGGCAGCTCCTTTCGCCATTTGTGTGAACCAAAGAGTCGCGCATGTTGAGCTGAATTTTGAGCATAAACGGCATAAAATATGTGAGCAATAAAACAGGCGATTGAAATGCTCAAGTCAAAAACTTTTGCGAAAATGCCTTTAAGCCCCATCGGCTGCAGCATTGGTGGGCGTACACAAGTGGGAGTGGGAGAACGCCTGCCCACCCGTGTGCATATGTGTGTGTTTGATTTATACCCCCACTCACACACTCCGCCCACACTCGTATGCCACCATCTTCCCCTCTTCCTGCCCTCGTGTGATAGTCTAAGCCGGTGAATGAGAGCCATTGAATCCGAGCTGGCAGCCTGGCTGACTATGAATTGCCTGTTTTAGGCCGGGCTTCATCCTTTTCGTGTCTCAATGCTGGTACACACTGGCACAAAAAATCAAGAGTCTCCTACCTATAAGTATACATTATGGCATAAAAGCCAGCTCAAAATAAATGCAGTTCACGATGGAATCGGTTTTGGCATTAAGGGGTTGGCTAGAAAACAGCAATTGGAAGGAATTTATTTCAATAATTATTGCATTTACTAACCAACAGGGTAACTACTCACTTTATACATGAACATTTTAGTGATTCTTTAATAGAAATGATACATTGCTTTCCTTACAGTGCAGACATCACTGGGCTTAGCATTCACATTTAGTTTACCCACTTTTCAATGACTGCCAACAAACAAGCTCCGATGTTTGGACTTGTATGCGAGTGCGGCTTAGGCAAAAGTGTTTGAATTGAGAGAATTAGATGACTTTCTATGGCCGTGATGCCCGGATTTCGCTTTCAAGTTATGCATGTATTTGTCTGGCCATCCGATTTTCGGCAAACAAAATGCCAGCTCCACTCACCGCACTCAATTCACGCAGAGGTTCTATGAAAGCGAAGGTCTTGGGGCCTCCGGCCTCCGAAAGCATTCGGTTCGGTTGCAGCCCTCAAAAATTACTCGTATTTTCGGTGTTGTATTTTTAGTACAACCAACCAACTGGGCTAACAATAATAGCAACGCCATAGTAGCTGCCAGAACTCAACCCGCTGCCGGCACGTTGCTATCTCTTTATAAATTCGTTCGCATTTTTGATGAGCGCTGAAGAGTATGCTGCCATTTTGGACGTTACCCACAGGCAAATGTCTGTAATCTAATTTTAAAAACGAAATTACATATATAAAGCGGGGAACATTTTCCAGAAAATTGTTTGATTACTGTTTGCAAAAGCATAAAGGATAAGAATTTATTACATATTCGGCATGCTGCTGTGTTTGTATACGATTTTACGCAATTTTGCAGTGTTGTGCAGGAAAAGTAATAAAAGGTAGAAGCAAATTACAATGTGGATTTTTCGGCTGCTTAATTCAAACGTAATTATCCAGTTAGCTATAGGGATTTACACAGGAAATGATTTTTGTTGCTTGTCAAAATAATAGTTGAATTACCTTCTGTGTTAAAGGGTGTTAAAAATTAATAAAAAACAATTTAAAGGAAATATGCAATTATTTTTTGTGCTTCCCTTGAAGCTCTGACTTCGATAGGGAGCTTTAAACTCATCGATTAATAATTTTTGTGGCACTAAGACCCCTTGAACTAAGTAAAATTGGATACAGATCTTTGAATAAATAATGTTTGTCAGTGTGGATATCACAGTGGTTATTTTTGGTATACTGTATCCATGGCTTTTGGCATGAATTTTCCTGTGCAGTGGCTGATGGAAAAACAATTAAGTTTTCTTGCAATGAGGCAAAGAAATTTGAACGACAGAAATAAGCACTCCTTTGCCTGTATTCATATAAATTCCTTTCCTCAACTTATCAAATTGGAGTCAAATTTCATAGGCGACTCAACACTGCATATCCCATGTTCCTTTGAACCCCGTGCTCTCGTTTTAAAAATGTGATGATTACAGAAATTACCAGAAAACGGGTTGTCTGGTTCTTTGGCAGACCCGTAAAGCGACCAAGTGGAATCGTAAAGGTGGAGCAAGAGCACAAGCTCATCAACTTACTTGGAATTAATCAGCGACTTTGGACGCAGCGCGGCTGAATGCAGTTTTTATTGGTTCGCTTGTGCTCGTAAAGGCGTGCTCTATCTGGCGTTCTATCGCTCTCTGGATCAGGGTGGTGCTGAAGCTCGTGGAGGTCCTGGAAGTCCTGGAGGTCCTGCGTGGCACCTTTGAGAGCGGGCACATCGTTAACGGCTTAATTGCTTGCCCATTTACGCACTGTTGACGTCATGGAGGGCGCCAAATCCCAGCTTCCTGCTGCTGCTTCGCGTTTTTGCCTCCTCTCAGGTCCTTTGTGTGTGTGGTTTTATGTTGCAGCTAATCCGATGTGCGATGGAATCCTAGGCCCCTCGAAACTTTGGCTTACGACCGGGGCATGTGTGCTTTCATTTATGCATATAATCCGGAAATCCGGCAAGGAGCCAGCCGCTCCAGCTGCTTTTCTTATCGCCTAAGCACTTGATCCGCCTGAGGGCATAAAGACATTACATGACAAAGCGATTTGGCGCGACACGGATGTGCGTGTTTTAGAGGTTTTTTGCAGGAAAACTCGCGTGATTCGTTATATCCATTCAATTAAATTGCATCCGTCTGCACACACAATCGATTTAATTAAATATTTATTTTGCCAACGGGTCTCGATTTTAACGCTTCACTTGATTTCTCAGAACTTTTAATCGCTTTAATTGCTCTGGGCTATGCCTTAAACTTGGTTATTTTTAAAGAATCTTAGCACTTGTAATATTTCGACGTATATTGGTATTAAATAAGCTAAAGTATTAAAGAAAAATCAGACTAACTTTGATATGTATCGTTAAAGTTATGGATTTATTTAAATTCCTTCGTTTACATTAATTGCTTTTCGGATTTATCTTCATTGGTTATTAATTGAATTTTACAGCTTTAAATTGTTTGCTCACAGTTCACCTGAAAGAGGAGAAAAATATAATTGAAAATCTCTGTTTAAATATAGACAATTATTTGTGGTTAACAGTGATAATGATTTCCCACACGTGACAGCCCAATTAAACACATGCAAGGCCACTCAAACCCACAAAAGGACCTCCACTATCTGGATGGCCTCACCTGCCGCCAGATTACCTGGCGAGGCTCTCAAAAAGAAATGAAAAAGGAAAGTGAAACCAGGATTAAAGCCGCTTCTGGAGGAGGCGGAGGAGGCAGCACTCCTGCTTTTTACACGTTGGGTTGTAATTACATCACAGCAGAGATTTTTCTTTGCACCACAGGCATACAAGCACAAGCACACACTCACACACTCTCACTTGCACACACACGGGATATAATTAGAGCATAATTACAGCTACACTAATACTCGAGTATCAGGCAGAAAGCAGCAGAAAAGAAGAATTAGCAGCCAGCCAAGAAGGGGCGCTCCAGCCGGTCATCTATTAAGTATAATCAACGCCACGGCAAGCGGAAATAGACAGATTTCCGGCTATTAAACGCCCAACAGAGCGGCAAAGACGCTCAGGTCGGCTTTCAGCTGGCAGCACTGGGAGAAAACAGATGTGCATTTGTTCAGTTCGACAAGGATTAAGCCTGACTCTAAGCCATAAACTCCACTTAAAGCTCTTACATTTTTAATTTTTCTCCTTTTGGAATTCTACAAGGAACTTATTTACTTAAATTTGAATAGTAGTGACCCCAATACCTTTTAAAAATATCACATTTAGTAAGATAATCAGTATAAAATGTAAGCCATTCTAGCTATCTAGCCCCTTTATTTCGCTTAATTTTCTTAGGTGTATGCTTTTTGAGAAGTCTGTCCAAATATCGTGTGCACAAATTGAAAAAACAGAAAATGTTAATTAGCTGTAATTTTCTTGCAACGTTACCAGGGGTGAAGGGATGGAGATGGGGCTCCGGTGGCACCTCCTGACATTGACACACACACACTCCTATACGCACTCAGATACAGCAGGTGTTGCTTTAATGATGTAATACCCCCCTCTGGGAAACGTGACCCCCCCCCCCCACAGCTGGATCCGGCATAAACCGGTGAGCTCATTTATTAACATAAACAGTTCATTTGTATTAAACTGACAGTCGCAACATGAGAGCACGGCTGCCTGCTAGTTGATAGTGGGTCGATCGAGGGCGTGTCCTTGCCACAGCCCCTGCCACTCCACTAGCCAAAATTTTGGGAGGGAGGCAGCTTACATGAATGCAAAACATAAACTTCGATTAGCGGCAGCAAATAGCTAATGGCCACCATCAAATGGCGAAGGACCGGTGCCATTCGCAACTGAAAGTGCTCTTGTGCTCTTTTGTGCGGCTCGCTATCAGGTTTCTTGTTGGCCAAAACGGTTCACACACTTCTCGGGTACGGGAGTTCATTGTTCCATTCGATGGCTGCCACTCGCAACAATTCCGTGGTCTTTACATTCGTTTATACTATATATTTTCTTATTTTTTCGCGCTCGAGCACGCGATATGGCAATTGATAAAACACCGGGTATTCGATATTTCCCAGCCAGTCATCGTGAAGACATTCCCTATTCGCCTTGTTTCATATTTTTATTACTATGTGCAGTGTGTGCATGTCTCTGGGCGAAATCATTAATATTGTCATGTTATTTGCATTTCACTAATTTTTAGCAAGCAGAAATTTGATTTATTACGAGCTGGTGGGGGTAGTACCGAAGTAATAGCCTACATTTATGGCAGTACTGTGGAAACTAAGCCAGAAAGCAGGAAACTATTTTTATATCTTAGAAGTTGTGGACCGAAACACCAGTACATGGACATACATCTGCCATTAAAAGGTGAAATCTGTATTCTCGATTTAAATGTCTGCTCTTATTGCTTGCTTCCGTTTTCCTGATATTTGTTTGCAAGTAAACCGAACCTTGATTTATTATTATTTGGTTAGGATATTTTAAGATAAATACGGCTATGTCATAGAAGTAAAAATCTAAAGTATTATTTGATCAGCAGTTGGTTTCCCCAAATAATTGCCTTTTCATTGCCGATATCTTTCAATTCTGCTGTGATTGCTTGACCCCCAGCTAAAAAGTCTGTCAAAAGGATCAATAACATTATCTATATAGGTCGAACATGTGTTGGCGTGTTTAGGTATATGATGACCCTTGTATAAATCATGCGGCTTTTGCAAGCTCCTAATGGAGTTTGGCTTTAGTTTTTGTTGAATTTTTACCGACACAAAAACGTGTATCAAAGGAGCATCGCAAAATGGCCAGCGGCCCGATTTCGACATGGTTCCATTGTTATTGAACAGAGGGCCACGGAAGGATAAAGGAAAAGACCGATGGCAGTCTGATGCCTCTGATGCTCCGGCTGAAGCTGCCGCTGCAAGAGTGCCGTACATTGTGATAAAATTCACAGAAATTTAATTACGACGGGGCCTATCCGCAGGCGGATGGGCTGGCGCAACTGCATTTCGATTCGGAAACATGTCAGTTGCCAGGTAATTTATTGCGGTACACACTTTCTGTGGCAACTCAAAACCCACACGGATATCACTTACATGGCCAGCGGTGGCGATGGCTATGGCGATGGCGACACGTTCCGCGGATATGGGATACAATCTGCAGCCGAGCTCTGCTATGTTGGCATATAGATAATGGCAATGGCGCAACTAAACCGACAGTTTCGGCTGCCAGCTCAACGAACCGCGACGCGACACGGAATACGGATGCGAAACGGGTTACGGGTTATTTCGATGGACACGGATTTTTCGGGGGACCAGAAACGGAAGCGGGTACGGGATCGGGACCGGGACCGGAACCGAACGAGGTGGAGGTGTCAGTATTTTGCCCGTGGCACGTTGTGAATTCGCAACTAGCCGTTGCATTTGCGGCTTTGCCACAAGTTCAAACTGCGTGGGCGGTGGTGACCCCGCTAATGCCCATATTGCCACTATCTCTCACACACAAGCTCACACACTTTCGCATTTTCTATCACTTTTGTACGGGGTGATTTCGTGCTTTTGCCTTTGGGGCCACCTCGACTTTTTTTATTCAACCGACCCTCTTCGAAGGATCGCACGATATTGTTATCCTGGCTGAGTTATCCTCGCGTTTTGGTGGATGTAACCGCGCGCTACGTGTTCAGTGCTCGACTGCGGCAAACTGACAGGCGAGGAAAGCGCGCCGCTTTTCCATTTTCCGTTCGCCTAGGTCGTGTCCGTAAGCCGAAGGTAGGAGAGCCCGAGAGCCCTCTTAGCCGGATAAAAACGGGCCGAAAGAGAGAAGGGGGCCCTAAGAGAGCGCCATTCTCTTCGGCCCGCAACAAACTTAAAGTCAATGTTGGCTCTGCGATTAAGGCCTTTGGGAACATGGCCCTATTTCGGCTTGGGTCTGCGCTTCAAATTCAATTTGGCCACTCTCACGTTGGCTGCTGCAATTTCGGGGCACTCGAAAGCCCAAAAGCCGCATCCCGCCCCCTCCCCGATAATAAAGCCCCCCCGACAGCGCCCACGCCCGAAAACACCTCCGCCTCAGCTCGGCACATGCAAAGTGCGGGAAAACGGGCAAACAATTGGGTCAATTGGTCATGGCTGTCAAGGTCTTAAACTTTCGTATTTATGGCATGCCATGCATTGTAATTTTAACTTTAATTTGTAAACTCGAATGGTGGGGGGAGGGGCGAGTGGGAAAACTCCATTCCGATCCGTAACGGCTGTTGATGGCATCCCGATGAAAGGGGTGGAAAGGAAAGGATACTGGGCGAGAAGGGGTAACCAAGTGGCCGGGCTGCGTGCGTTGTATGTGCAGCAATTTCCGCCGTAGTCGCGTGCTTCCGCCATCCCGTCCAGTCCGGATTGCAACGGACTGCGAGGGACTACGCCGGAATGCGGCGCTCGGGGCTGCCGGACAGCACTTAAGTATCTGTTGCCGACAAAGTGGCACCCTCCAGATAATATCCGCAACTCCGCGTGCGACACACTGCCGTTCACAACCCGCGCGTGCCTCCCCTGAATAACGCTATTGATAATAACCACTTGCAGTGCTGAATGCAATGTAGGACGCAATAAATGGCGCTGACTGGGTGGCAGAAGTCCACCCATCGCCATTTATTGGGAAATGAATGAATGCCATGTTACGTACTAACTCCATAAATATAATTGAAACATCCATTAAATGTTTCCCGCTTTGAGACTTAATTTACTACTCAGATTTAACTGTTCAACTAGGTAGCGGCTTATCCGAAATTTTAGGTAACTTACATTAATTTATGTAGTTTTTAAAGAAGAAAACATATTGCAAGCTCCGAGTTTAATCAGTATTTAAAGTCATCCAAGAATTTTATAAACTTTTCCCTTTTCTCCCTTTTCGGCATTTATTTCCCTGTGATTTTCCATTTAGCCAACTCACAGCTTAGCAGTAAGGAATCAAAATCCCCGACATATATCACGCTGAATCATAAATTTTGCTTACATATATCCCGCCTGTCGAATCAATAATTATGTACGATGTGTCTCGCTTTTGGACCGTGTTTTTATGGCCAACTGGGTGCTAAATTTTATTTATTAGCAAACTTTTGCGGCTTGTGTAACTTTCTTCCATTTTTTTTCGACGTCTACACATTTCAGTCTGTCAATAAAGCTGGCTAACAACGCGCTTGGCTCTTCATCTGTGTTTTGGCCATGTTGACGTGGATGTTGTGGCGCCTTCATTGGTTCGCCGGCGAACATAAATGGTCGACAGTAAATTAATTTACGTACATCACAAGTGCGCTTAATGGCGTGTATGGGCGTGGTCGCTGGTCGCCTCTTTCCCTCCAGTTTACCCGAATCCAGTCCTGATCCTGGTGCTGCTCTGCTCCTGCGCCTGCTCGAAAAAACGGTGCAAGTCGAGTGTCCAGTCCAGTCCCTTTGGCATGGCAAATGCGTGTTTGGCCAGTGTCCCGCGGGCGGAGTTGTACCTCGCACTCCATTCCGAGCCATTTTACCTCGCATGCTAGCCAGCCATTTTTCCCGCCACCGGGCGGCCCCTTTTCTGCATCGCTGACATTTTAATTGCATTCGGACAAGGCAGCCAGTGCAGCTGTGACTGTTTCTGTGACTGTAGTCCAGATGACAGGGACAGCGAACCGTTCCAGAGTGCGGACCAAAAAGTGCGAAATGACATTACAGGAAATGTACATTTCGAATTGAAGCTCATGGATCAGAAAAGATATCATAGGTTTTCTTCTTCAAGTTATATAATGATTTAATGTACGAGTATTTCTATATTTCTACTATTCTTAGAAATAAGGGAATAAGTCGAAACAATAATGCGATAAAGTTAAAAGCACATGAATAAACGATGTATTGAAATATCTTAAGCTTGAAAATCTATGTATTCACATTTTATCCCTCTTTTTACAGATAAAAGCTTGATATACTTAAGAAAAATATTTTTTGTGCAGTGCTCAGACGTACAGTTGTCGATGTCCGTGGTTCAAAGTGAGGCAGGGGCACTGACTTTTTGATTTGCTTAATCCCAGATCGTTCGCCGAGCGGTGTAACCGGAGGGACATGGCCAGAAGAGGCAGCTGGGCAGAAAAAGAAATCCTTTTAAATATTTCAATAGACCGAAGGAGCCGGCTCGGCACCCAATGGCAGCTTCATTTAGCCCAGCAATGACCATTAGGCGCACAATTTCCTTTTTGACGTTGCGCTTTTGCCTCATATCTTTTGTCTGCAGCCCGACTAAGCAGTTTCCCTTGGCAACCGGCATCCCAGGCACCTTTTCGCATATCCAAGATATGCCAGACAATGTAGCTAAATGTTTAATGAGCGCAAGTGCAGCGAGCCGGGGCCAAAGATATATGTAAAGATAGATAGATATGTAGGGGGCCTGGCGTACAAGGAAGCGGCTGCCGGCTAGGAAATGAAAGAAGCCGAATCGAAAGACAACATTTGGCCATATAAATAAATAAAATCTAGCTAAGACTACGAAAACGAATTGAAAAAGAATGGGGCCAAGTGTCTGCCCCATCTGCCACACTTAAGCGCACATACATATGTACATATATGTATGTGTACCAGTCGAGTTCCTAGGCATTTATGGTTCGGTGAACTCCTCGATGTGGTGTGCACTATACAAAAAGTATAAAGTAACGTGGATAGGGAGGTTAATAGGTAGAGCATACATTTAGCGAATGATGATTAATCCGATTCCTCCGGACTTTATGTATAGATGGATATATCCATTTCTTCAGTTTTAATTTCGGAGCTGGCTCAGTTCATGCAGGGCTTTAAAGTTCATTGTACTCCCCAGAGGTACGGGGATTACTGGGAGCAAGGCACACCAGTAGTTGCTGCAACTGTTGTTACTCCTCAAGCGCTTGTTCTCATATGGAATTGTGTCACGTATTTTATTTCGTCAGATGTCAGGTGGTGGGGGATTGGGGATCGGGAACAGGGAACGGGGAGCTGGGAACTGAGAACCGGACCAAAATTGTCCGCATGACCTTCTCTCAGCTCTGACGTTGCCGCCTAAACTTTACGGAGCACAGTCAAAGTTTCTAATTTAATTGTAAACTCAAACTGTGCAAGGCAGAAAATAAATCCCACGTATATGTAATGTGATTTCCCACCTGCCACTGTGGGCGGGGGAAAGTTGAGGGTGAAATCCCAGACTTGACCTATGACATGTTGGACCTTCCGCATTTTATGTGACCCAACCAAGCGGTATTTTTAGGACTTTAACGATTTGAATGAAATTAAGCCGAGCCAGTGAACCACGAAAATGGGATGCGACTGGCTCGTTTGGCACATTAGTCACTATTTTTACCGTCAAGCGGTGCTGCACTTAAAAGCGGAATTTAATTATACCCAAACCAAGGGCACGAAATCCACATCCACAACCGCATCCGAATCACGGCACGGATTTGAGCCTTCAGCGTGTTTGCCGTTTGTCAGGCCAACAATGCCATAATACCCCCACACTTGGCCCCATTTCCAACCACCTAGTGTGCCCCGGCTGCTCCTTTGGCCAGGTGCAGTTCACCTGATCCCATTGTTTTACTCCAACTTGGTGGCGCTGCCAAAAGCGAAAGTTTATAATGGACTTGGGCTTGGGCTTGTGCTTGTGACTGTGCTTGGGAGTGCAACTTTGATTCCGAACCGCTTCGAAATTAGTTGACAATGGAAGGCCTGAAGTTGGCAGCTAAAACAGGGACTAAAACAAGCCAGCCGGTCCCCAAAGCCAGCCAAATGAAATTGGAATGTTTGCCTTTGGCTTGAGTTTGCCTTTGTCTCGTCCTGCCCGCCAGTCTCCTCTGCTTAGTCCGCAAACCAAAAACGATTCCCGGACACGGACAGGGACCAGTCCTCCGTTTGCAATATCAGTCATTGCTTTCACAGTGGGTCCACTACATTTGACAAGCCAATTTACTACCTAAGTAAATTTGACAACTTTACGGTACTCGCGAAATTAATTTCGATAAGCTTAACCTTTTTTAGCAAAATAAAAAATACTTTTTTACAAGTTAAAAGCATTAGGTGTAGAATATATATTGCTTATGCATATACATATGCACAAATACACATACATATGAAATAGTTATGTTTTATTGGTTTAAGTTATATTACTAATGGATAAATAAATTTCATCAAAGAGCGCTTACATGTTCACATAAATGAACATATTGAACGCAGTCCTCGAAAATTTCGCAACCAGGTTCCCCATCCTACTAACTTTAAATACGAGAAAGTTGGTCCTTGATCAACTGTGCGGCAGTTATCTCCACGCCTCTTTTTCGCTGTGAACCGGGGGCGTTTCAATTGACATTTTAATTGCTACTCGCCGCCGTCACGTTGCGTTGCGCTGCGCTGTGTTGCCATCATCGCCGCACAACCAGCGACGCCTGCTGCTCCTTGCTGACACACTCGAAACTCCGGGACCCGGACTGCAGTTGGCCTCCATCTGCTCCGCATCCGGTGCGGAGCCACTTCAGTCCGCCGGGTCAAAAGGGGATTCCTCAGTGCATAATTTAATGTGGCTTAATGCCGGTTTATCTGCGCCAATTATTTGCCATCAACAGCCGGCAGTCAGTGCGGCGAGGTCATTGACTGGTCTAATTGGAAAAGACAAAGGGGTAATTGCCGGGGTGGGCGTACCAATGGCGTACCATTGGGGATAGCTTGCACAAGCGCAGGCTTGCCAATTAATATGCCGACATCGCAGATAGAAGACCCTTGGTGACAAGTTCAAGTCCGCTCGGAGGAGCTCGGAGACCTTGCCAGATCATTGCGCTGCATAATTGCCTCGATTATGCACAACAATGGCGGGCAAATTCCTCGTGGGTTGCGGCTGATGCATGTGCTCCATAAACTTGGGAAGCTTTAAAAGTTACGCGATAAGAGCCAGTGAAGCCTCAAGTGTGCCCTTAGCCATCTTATCCCTGGCTGATTCGCGACTAAGGCGGTCCAAGCATTCCACACGGCGTATGCGCAATGTCAGCACCGCACATCAATATCGAATTAAACACCTGCCAGTGCGTGTCGTCTTTAATCAATTGCCCATTGCAGCTCTTAACTTTAAAATGAGAATGAAAAGCTGCTCGTGAAAGTGCAGCTGGTGCCGCAGGAACTGGCTTCCTGCTACGAAGAAGCAGGTAACCTGATCCTTCAAGGCGAAGCTCACGCACTGAAAATGGAGAATCAATGCACAAATAACACACTCAGCTTGTTTTGTTTGATTGCTGAAGTTTTCCATAGTAAACAACCAATTTATAGAGAATAAAGCACACTTAAGAATTTGAAATTTTCAATTTTCACTGATTTTCTAAATGACAAAAAGCTTAATGTACTAAAAATTCAAATGTTTAATTTCTTTCCAAATGAATACATAAAATATATTCTTGAATACATTTCGTTAGTGTGGCACTGGACCCTTTTAAAACTCATGCTCAAAATTGGCTGATTTTTCCATTGTTTTAACTTCATAATTATAATTATTTTAAACATAAATGTTAATTTTAAATGCGTTCCATTAATTATGAATTTTTTCTAAGTGCAGCACGGGAGTCCTCATGTTTTTCGGCTTTTCCCATTTAAATAGTCCTCTCGTTGTCCTCTCTCACTCGTTGCCACTCTAGCCGGAATCTGGAAACTGGAATCCGGAATCCAGGTTGCCAGGGCTCTAACGGAATATGAAATTTGCCACTTTTGGTTGCCAGTCGGCGACGGAGGGCGCTGTTTGTAGCCCTGTCGTCGCTGCGATTTCGAGTAAGTGAAATGCGCGTAAAAACTTTAATTAAAATGGAAACCTTACAATTGCATTGTGGCCGCAGGCACAGCAGACGAGGAGTCGTCTACCATCTACCGTCTGCCGTTCACCGTCGACATTTTAATTAAATTAAAAAATTCCCAGTTGCCTGCCGGTGCTGGCAGTCTCAAGATTCGCCAACTGTGCGCCGCCGTTTGGGGCAAGTTAAAGTCTGCCGAACATTTCAATTGCGACGGCGATGGTGTCGGTGGTGCCGTAATTAAATCAGCGCTACATGGGCACATGGTCGGTCAAACTTGCCGGTCGAAGCCATTGAGCAGTGATTTCAAAGGAAATCAAATACACAATCCACCAGCAGAATCTGGATGGGGTTGTTGGAGGCCAACAAAACAAACCGAAACTGTCGCCGTAATCGAAGACGGACAAGACTCTAATGAAAATCAATAATTCAGGCCAACAATGGACGACGGCGGCTTTAAAAGCCACTTTCATGCCGTCCGGCGGAGCTGTTCGGGCCATAAATAAAGCAAACTATGAGGCAATGAGGCACCTTATGTTACTTAAGCTCTGCAGCTGTCGGCCTTTATTCTTTGTTGTTGCCACAGCCGCTGCTGCTGCCGTTGTTCTTCTGGCCGGCATTTCTTTGTGGCTGCCGTCGATACAATTCAATTTAGTGTATTTCAACAGATTTGAACCAATAACATACTTAATGTATTAAGTTGCCTTCTTGCAGAAAATCATTTTTATTTGAGTTTAGGAACTTTAATTATATTTATTTGTCTATCTCTAACTCTACCGAAGTATCAAATCAGATATTAAATTAACTTAATCTCTTAACTTCTCTTAATACCTAATTATTACCTAGTTGTATTGATATGAAGGCTACTAAAGTAAGAAGAAAATATCTTTAAATATATTAAAAGTTAGCTTTTAGCAAAAAACTTAAGTAACAGGGAAGGTCAAGTTAACTTTATTTTTAATTCAAAGCGCCTGCTACTTTTTATTGAAAAACATTTTGTATAAATTTTTAATGTTAAATTGCATAGTGAGGAATTATAGCATTATTTAATAAAATGTATTTTCCACACAAAATTTATGCCCTTTGCCTTCTTTTAAATGTATTGTATTTTTTAAGTGCTGGAAGGCAATAGGAGTGAAATGGGGCAGAAAGTTGGCCCGACCAGAATGGCTGCAATCGATGGCGTGTCTATGACAGACAACGAGCTGTTCAAAGGCGATATAGCCAGCATTATAATTGCTAGTACTCCACCGACCAGCACTCACCCACCCACTTAGCCACCTCGTTGCTCCGCATTAAAGACATTGAAGGGCAAACAATTTAACTTCGTTTCCCTCGAATAAACCAGAACAGATAGAATTGCGAGCAGGTCCTGCAAGTGAAGCTGTTGTTCCTCGCCTCGCCTGGTGTATTAAATAATTGAGCATATGAAAATGTAGAGGAAATTCCTTGGTGCATTAGCTCATAACACACACACACACACACACACACACATACGCACTCGAAAATAGTGAAGGAGCACACTTTTGGCTGGAAACTTTTCAGCATGTTGTAAAGCACATTACATTTCGGGGCTAAGCAAAACAAATCTGCCCCAAAAAGGCAGTACGAGTGCACTAAAACTGCTCAGCAGTAGAAACCGTGTTTCGAGTCCTGAGAGTGCAAATAATTTTCTCCTTTTCCGCTTTTCCGCATTTGCCCGACAGCCTGACACAATGTTTCACACCTTGGTGGCCCACAATGTGAGAAAATGGGAGAAAAATGGCCAAAAGGGGGACAAAAAACGGCTGCCTGGCGATGAAATGAAGTGCGGCTTGAATGACATGCAAACTTTTAACTCTCCCTTGCCCGCAGGACATGCACATCCTTTTGTGCCGCTTGCATTTGTCGAGTTACCAATAAAGTGTCTTTGAATGGAGAAAATTGACTCTGGCATGACAAACAGTTCCCGGAATCCTCGCAGAACGCGGCTGCAAAACACCTCGGGCATGAAAGCGTTTTGGCCGCATGACTTGTGCAATCCTCTCAAACAATAAAGAATAACGCTAGTTCGCCTGTACTTTATATGTTTGGGTGGGTCCAATGTTTCGAGTCAGTTGCCTTATGGGCAATTTATGAGCTCACATTAAGTAGAGCTCGTGTGAAGAACAGCATAAGGTAGTCGGTTAAGCCATGTGATTTGAGTTGTAAAACCATATAAATAAAACATTTAACAACCACCAAAAGTTAATTGTACAAATGAAGGAACTTGTGAATTTTTGTATAGGTATTATGATAGCATAAACATTTTTGTGGTATATTTTACTAGTATTGCATTGTAACACCTTATTAAAATGTATTAAAGCAATAATTTCTACATTTTCATGTCCATCATTTGTATAGTAAGTATAAATACCGGAATTATTTGTTTAAATACGTACATTTTGTGTAAATAGAGTATACAAGCTTCGCAGCTTATTCATTTATTAGGTGAGTCCATGAAGATTGCTTTTCTATTACCCCTGGCTGAGCTTGACTTTTTAATGTGCAAATAAAACGCTGCTTAGCTATTAACTCGTATGAGCGGTAAACAGGAAACCATTTATTATTTACCGCTGCGCTAATGAAATTTTTGACATTCCTGCGATTCATTTGTCTGCGCAAATGAGAGTGACTGGGCAGCCATGCATATATATAGATATAAATTCGAGTATAGTGGTAAGCGATCTGATACAATATATGCTCCCGGTATCAGCCACAAATCATAGTAGTTACACCACGCCTCACCTAGATTAAACAGCCTCGAGCTGGGCAAATATTGTTGTGTGTACCTATAATTGTTTACTCGGGGTACAACCAATAAAATACGCAGCCCTTCGGCAATTGACCCATACTGGTGGTTCGCACTTGGTTGCCTTTTGTTGGTGGCATGCCAGGAGTTGTATCTGTGATTAATGGTAGCCCATATTTCTACACTGCCAGCAATTAGTGCAAACGAAATCAAATTTGAGCAGCGGCAGTAAAACGAAACTGGCCAACGTAAAGTAGCCACCATATCTTACATATATTTGCCTAATAATGGTTCTTAAGTGTGAAGAAGAGGGGAAAGCCGACGGCGGCACCTAGTTGCCATTTTATTTATGACACTCACTGGCCACGCCCACAAAAACCGGCACAAGAGATAATAACACGGGCCAACATTATTCTTCTTGGCCAACTGGTCTCCAGGGCACAACTTGCCAACAGCAGTCGAGGGGCATAAAGCGTCGAAAGCCAGGGAAAACGAAAGTGGAAATGGAATTGGAATTGGCATCGCCATCGCCAGGATGAGCGGCAAGTGGGCAGATAATTATCTCAGTGCATAACCACCATCTGGGCCACCATCAACCAGCACATCTTCCTGTCTTGCCTGTGGCCAAGAATCTCAGACCAGCCGGAGTCAAGTGCCTCTGACTTTTGCCTGTTGTTGTTTGGTATTTACAGGAAAATTATGCTGATTATGAGATTGTTCATGCGCGGCGCCAAAAAGGAGGTGTGACTTCCGTGGATACGCCTCGACGTGTCGCAGCTTTAGGGCTCCCCAAAGATCAATTCGAGTCCCAGTCCCACTCCCAGTCCCAGTCGCAATCCAAGTCCCATGGCAGAAACGTGTCAAGGCCCTTTCCATATCATTTCTGTTCCATTAGCAGTGGTAATTTTGCTTAATTAGTTGATGAACAGCGTGCAGCTGTGTGATTCTTTTCTGGCCAAGTACATCCATCCAGAAGTCAAGCAGCTGCACTTGAGTGAAGCGCCACTTCAGGCCGCTAAATTGGCACACGCATTAAATGCTGCTCAAGCACATTGCTCATACGCCATGTGCAGCGAGCAGGCTTTAAGAACGTTGTGCATACGCCGTGTGGAGCGCGAAACGTTTAATAGGTTAAACCCCATCCGTATCCGTATCCGAATCCATTTCCAGCCGCACATAAATGATATACAACAGCCGAATAGTAGGCGCAATAAATCCAAAACGCAAACTAAATAAATTAGGATTTTGGTATTTATGGGAACGTTTTCTAGCTCATCAGCCATGAGAGTCACGTAGTCGAGTTTACAGTCGCAACTACGCGAAACCTTTTGCTGATTACGACGTGACCAGTCGTAAGTGAGTAAGTCTATCTCTGCAAGACTAGAACTGTCTGGGTGACTGGGTGTCTGGGTGTGTGGCAAGGGCACATAAAATTATTTTAAAATATTTTTAATAATTGAATGAAACACAGGAAAACGTAGAATGATTTAATGCCATATCTCATGGCGCCCTATTTAGAGGAATGATTACTCTTTTTGGTTTATCCGCGCATGCGCCACTTTCGAGGAGAGAATCCTGTAAGACTCGAGGGGCGAATGTTGCGGAGGAGGCGCATCGAGCACGTGCACTTTGTTTACACAAAGTAATGAAATTTCAACAAACAAGCAGCTGGGAAATTGCCATGTCTACGATTCGAGTGTGGGGAGTGGGCCAACCGAAATTGCGCATAAATGCGGCTAATTGCATTAGGAAACAATGTTGCCAATAAGCATTTGACAGACATCAAAGCACCCAACAAGTTTTCCCACTCAATTCAAATTCAATGCATATTGATGAGCTCAGCTCGGAGAAAAGAGCGATATGCGGGCTAATTCGCCGATGGCTACAAAAGCACGAAAAGATTTCCAATGATGAATTTCTAGGTATCTATTCCCAGATGGCGATGATCTACATGACTATGTCAAAAAGTAATGTTTAAATATAAATGATTTTAAATGTTAAGTTACCGTCTGAACCGTTTAAATAGTTTTCTTGAACTTTTATGTATAGAGGTTTGAGATAAAGCATGCAGATTCTAGTAATGATTCTAGAATATGATATACTCGTATTATATGTTTTTTCAAAATGTATGCCAAAATCGTTTCGGCCAGGTACTGGACTTAAGCGTTCTCTCTAGGGTTACTCTGGAAATAAATATTACAAAAATGCATTGAAATTCTAGCAATCGCCATCCACTTCATTTTGATATGCTTGCGAGTGCCATGAAGCGCTGAATTCCACGACCTTTAATGGCCAACCAGTTGGAAATGGAATGCATGGAATGCAGTTGACCTCGGATGCCTCCAGCAGGATCTTTATGCATTGCATTTATCTAAATCCGGGCAGCCTTGGCCGTTCAACGCAACTCACCTCGACATTTTATGAGCTGGAAGTTGGCTTCGCTCCGTGGCAGCATAAATTACCGCATGCATTTGTTTGGAGAGAGTTTTTCCTTTTTTCCTTTTTTTGCCGAGGCGGTGGCCTTGTGTGTGGGAAATGCAAACTACCATGTCGAAACAAAGAAGAACAGCTGCAGTGGAATCAGCCAGCGGGAAAATCGAATGAGAGAGAGAAATCTCAAAGACGTAGCAATGCTGTAATTCACCCCAAAAAATATAACAAGGTCACTGGTAAACGAAATGCCAGAGCTTTAAGAAACTTTCGGTAATCGAAACCCAAGGCTTCAGTTCTAATTAAATAACAATTTCGGCCATTATCCGTAGCTATCGCACAAACTTTCTACCAGACGACCCTACAAAGTACATACAGAATACTCCTAATCCCAATTTGCATAAATATTTATGCTGATGGCGCTTAAACTGCTAGCCCCTCACACCATTTGTGTTAATGCGTCTTAATCTTTAATGAGCCAAGTTTCGCGATTCGCGGTTCGGTTTTCGCTGGATTCGGTCCGTGCCTCCGGGTTCGGATACCGTTATGGCCTCCGGATTGGAGTACGTGTAACCAGGCAGCATGACCCCGTGGCCAGGAAAATTGCTCTGGAAGTGGCGATGGTACTACTTTCGCCCCAATATATACGATGAGATCTAATTATAAAGATAAACTGTTATGCTCCCTGCTTCTGCGTATGTGGCGAGCATTCAAATGGCCAACAAATTCCCGGGGACAGATGCCAAATAACTTTCAATGCGTTCGGAATCTGAAATCATTCGCTGAGCTCTCTTTGTAAAATCACTCAAGGCAAACAACCATTTTGCCAAATTAATTCACTACAAAATGCAAAAGCTCCAGTTAATCTCAAAGTATGTCAGCTAAGCTTAAAGTTTTCAATTCATTTTTCATTTTGGAAATTACTATTTACCCGGAAAAATGTAACTATCAATACAAATTTAATTCAGAATAAATGTATAATCTCCTTTAACGACTTAATTGGTTAGCAACTGCATAACAACCAAGATAAGGAGCAATTTACTTTAACCAAATTCAAATTAAAGTCATACGGTTAGCAAAAGTGATATATATTTACACGTGCTTTTACTGCTACATCACCTGCGAGTTCCCGCAAGCACTTATAAGCTCAATCTAAATTCGTATCACTAAAATTAAATTAAAGCATAATTAAATGGTCCAGAATGTGCTGTTTAATCCAACGGTGTCCCAATTGCCCCACTCAATGTAGCTCTCTGGGTTATTCGTATTCTGCTGACAGCCAAATCCACAGGAAAGATAACAAAGTAACCGTAACAAAACCAACTTCAACTGGCTCACACCCTCGAGATTCACGGTACTTATTTTAATTGCTCGACATTTTTCAGAAACTTTTCGTACTCGCACATTTGCACGCATATTCCATATATAAAGCATGCTTTTAGGGGCATTTGCAGTCCGCAGCTTAATCGACTGATTTAGAAGTTTATTGCATTCTGGCATCGCGGGAATATGGGAAGTGGAGCCGTCCACGAAGGTATTTAAGTCTCCTCTGCGTGTTCCTTGCCGCGAACTCCACTTCATTTGTGTCTTGAACGCCGGCGGTTGGCAATATAAATGGACTTCCGTGCATTAAGCGGATAATGCCAGAACGAACGACCAGACAAAGCGCCACTTCAAATTGCGCTCAAATTTATTGGCCTGCATTTAAATGGCCGACAATTGCGAACGCCTTGCTGCGACTCCATTCAGTCATATGTGCACTTGGAAAAATCAGCAAATATACCGTCAAACTTTAATAAAATACTGAAGACATGTCAATGTTGAACAATTTCAACAATATTTTCCTAGAAGTTTAAATAAAACAAGCTAGTAAATTGCATATAAACACATTAACTGGTGTTAAAACTGATTTTTGAAACTTGATCTTAATTGTAGTACCCCTTATGAGAATGATGTTGGCTTTCCTTCAACTGCATTCAAGTCATTTCCACGCGAACTGCTACGCTGAATGCCGACCACAGACGTGCGGCAACTGGTAGCAGTTGTCCTTGACCATCGCATGAATAATTGCGGAGGACTCGGATTGGCCGTTGTCCTTGCGACAATGCGTACAATTAAGCAAAACCGCAAAAATCACACAAATTATGCAGCAGGCTCAGCATATTAATGGCTGCTTATTGAGACGACAACATGGGGTGTAACGAAATTTGCATTAAAACTGATTTATGCATTTGGCGCTGCAATCGTTATTGTCGTTGTTTTGGCTCTTGTTTCGGCCTGATTGTCCTGAATGTCCTGCCGACTGATGATGCGCAGGCATTTGCGTACATTTTGCGCAACCCAATGAGACTTTTATGATGTACTTCGGGAGGACATCAAGCCAGTGCCATAAAGTTTCAAAGTGGAATATAGCATGAAATGCGGCTAGGCTAACAACAGCTGGCTTAAAAACAAAGTTTATAACCTAGGAATAATGTATTAGAAAGCCCATCTAATATTTATGAACTCAGGAAATCGTAAATTAATATTTGTTGATTAAACAATTTTTAAAAATGTAAGAATTAATTCCTCTTAGCCAAACGAAAGGTGTCTTAAGCAGGAAGTGAAATGTTTTTATATTGCTTTAAGAAATGTCAATGTCGGCATTGCAAATATATTTAACGAAATACTTACTCAAGAAGTCCATTTAATTTTTATTGACTCAGCAACCGTATGAAAATAAATTGAATCTTATTCAATTTTTTAATATGTTAGAATTAGTTTCTTTTAACCAAACCAAAGGTGTCTTACACGGAAATTAAAATGTATTACATTTTTTAAAAAATGTCCATGTAGACAGTGCAAATATAATCAAAAATATATCGTTTCTTACATAATTTTGTAAAATGTAAGAATTTATTTCTTCCAACAAATCCAAAGATGTCTTGAATGGAAATTTAACTTACATATGTGCCAAAAAACCGTTTTACATTTTCTTGAAAATATCAAAGCTGGCAATGAAATTTTAATTATTCTCCATAATTTTTTTATGCAGCTCATGGGAACCTTCACTGTTGATGCCTTTACATTTTTTTATTTATTTTATGTTTCGAAGCAATTAATCCGCCACACTTTCAATGCAATGTACCAAAGAGAATGTCATAAAATCTTTTCCAAACCGGCAATAATTTACAATTTCGCAATCGTTTCGTAGCAGGAGAAATTCCGATTAAATTCAATTTTTCCAACACCATTTGGGCTTACATACGTATGTGTTAACAGCTAGTGACCGGTGAAATGAAATTCTTTCAATAATTATTATTAATTTTTATTTCCGCAGCCAACCACATGTGCCACGTAAATCCGAAAAAGGTTCGGAACACAATAAATGTTTAATGTTTCCAAAATGTAATAAACTTTGTAGTGACAAATGTCTGGAGCAGATGACTGAAAGAGCTAAAAAGTATCTCACATCTTGGCCAGAACTTAAATGCTGCTAGGACACTGAAAGCGCTTTAGCTATCATCAATATTGCATGGGCGATGGCATCGATAAGAGCAGAATGACATTCACCTTCAGTCTTGTTCGGCACACGAGGCGTATGATTGTTTTCCCATGTCAATACATCGTGTCTCTAAACTGGCTTTCCTTTCGCTTTTTCCATCTACACTCGGTAGCTGGTCTAATTTCCCATTTCTCGTGTAGCTTGTTAATGGCTTTAATGCGATTACAGGACATCAGCTCTGTTCGAGCGCATTATGACTTCCTTGCTGAAATGGCGGTTCCACTGGCACACGGCAACTTCATTAGCCTTAAAGGCCATTAAAGCATTCATCTGGGTAATGAAGTACCTCAACTCATAAAGCAGACTTTCAGGAGACTAGCTCCAACAAAACGGGACCAAAATAAAAAGAAGTGAGTCGTGAAAGCGAAAATAAAAAGCTGGAAAAAGCCCCGACCAAAGAAAATACAAATTGCAAATTTGTTTAATTTCGTTAGCAAACAAAGAACATGCCAGTGTATTAACTCACAGTACTTCTGAAGATTTTCGGCACGACATAAACTGATTTGTTTTCAATAGGCGTATACGCAAAAGATTTGGGCAATTTGTAAGATTCCAAAATATATTTAAAGAAATCACAACCAAATAAAGGAAAGCCATGCTTTAAATAAATGTATTTTGTTTTCTGACATACAATGCAATGAATGGTCATGTAATATGAAAGCTAGAAATTTTGAAAATAACACAAAAGGATTAGTCATCAACATCATCATATCGTTTATATGGACCTGTCTGTTTTGGTTCTGGGAGATATCCAAAGTGAGTTCTTAGGTACTCGAGGCCCAAGAATAATAATACCGTGTGTGGCAATAGTCGACACAAAGAGGGAACGTATCCCTTGAAGAAAGCCAGAGGTCCCTCCTTTGAAGTCTGTACAAACACATCCCCCAAACCAGAATACTCGCCAGGTGCTGCATTCATCCGACGTGTCTTCACTACATCGATGGGCTGCGTCAAGGTGGTGGCCACCACGGAGGAAATCATCGAGGCTACGATGTAGGTGCCCATATTCTCGGGCATTCCCAATTTGATTATTTGGGACTTGCTCTGCTCGTAGAACGCAATCTGTCCCACGGTCATAAAAGCTCCCCGTAGCGCGATCATCGAGGAGCCATTGAAGAGATTTTTCCATCCCTCTTCACGGGTTATTCGCACCAGTCCGTCTATAGCGTGTTTGTAGCTGCAGAAAAAAAAGAACTAGCTTTTCAATAGACTGTAAGCGTATTGTGTAATATTGATTCCAACAGAGTTCGAACCATGTTTTTTCGACTTATTGATTAGAATTAAATGAATCTAGTACATCCTTTTTCTCTACGAGTTTTACTCTACGTGGAACAGCAGGAACAGCGGACAACATGCCAATGGGAATATTTTGTAGGTTCGGAAACACTTCAATTTCAACAGTACTGTATTTGTTGACCCTTTAATCCACAAGTCAGGGATATAAAACTGTTTTCTTACGATAGTCTTAAAATGAAATGAAATGAATAAATTACAAATCTTACTTGCGCCTCTTCTCTGGTGGCAACTTGACATCGTTCTGCAGGCGGACGTTGATCAGATCCGCAGGAGCGCCCACAAAGCCACCAATTCCTCCGGCAATCGCAGCCAGAAGTGTTTTGCCCCCCATGGTGCTGGTATCCATAGCTCCAGAGCCCACCGAATAAATGCCGAAACGGGCCAACGTGTACGTGTATTGGCGCAGCATCGAGGCCGAGATGCCATTGTACATGGCCAGAACACCCTGTTCCTTGACAATCTTGCGTGTGGTCTGGACCACCGAAAGCTTCACCGCCTGAGTCTGGATGAGCACCTTAATCAAATCAATCGGATGCGTCACCATGGCAGCCATGGAGCTCGCCAGGCCTCCAAAATACCAGCGGGCAATGCGCCGCTGGTTGTAGGACATCAATCCTCCCCTTCTGATCGACATCTTGTGTTTTTTATTTGCTAGCTTGTTACCCTAAATTTAAGACTCCTGATTCACGTGTGTGTTGTTCGTAAAATGTGGGGATTATGTATATGCCAATGTGGGGTCGATCTAAAAGCAGACGAGTTTAAAGGCAAGGAAAGTATGATTGGTGTCAAAGAAATAGAAAACTGTAAATAATGGGCCACGATTTATAATTTTCCAATACTGGGATACAAAAATTTGGAATTTACACTCAAATCATAGTGCAGCACACTAACCAAATGAAGTATTTAAATGTAGTAGAAATTTGGTCGGCCCTTCGATAGATCCTGCAACAACCAATTACCATAGTATTTTATTATATATATTTTACGTTACTCACTCCTAGACTGTACAACATTGGAATTCCTATAAGAGCTCCACCAACAAGTATATAGTCCATTAAACGTTGTTTGACCACTTCGTTTACAGAATTCAGATAGAGGTATAAAGGAACAGCCAAGGCCATCAAGCAAAAATTTATTAGAATCGCCGTTAATATCATCCAAACAGCTCGGAAAGGCTTATCCTTATTATCTGGAATCAGTCTGCTAAGACTAAACGCATTATTTGTGCATCTACTTCCTCACCTGTCTCAACTAAGTTGATCGATTCTTCTTGCCCATTTTCTACGATTCCGAGCTCCATTTAAAAGCTTTTTGTCAGTTCTTGATCCGTTAATCCGTATTAATATTTTCAATGAAAGGCAATTTTGACACAAAGTGCAAGGATATAGCATTATATTTTTAATTATTTAAGCATCTAATAGGTTAACAGATGTCAAGGGAGTAATTTATTTTCGTTATCAAAAATTTCATTGATAATTTTAAAAATGACAAAGAAAGTGATTTTTTTATAATTTTTCCGTGCAGTATAAGTCTCAGCTAGTCACTTTGCAAGAGCGTTTCCTTGTCACATTACTTACACCTGATTTGCCAAAAGACTGCTACTCACTTCCGGCAGGGAACAACGCCAAATAAAACAAAACAAAACAAAACGACCTAAGCACGCAACAAAGGTCTTTGAGAAACGCCTCAATCACGCACCTCTGATTATGCTAATGGATCTGAACCACTCAGCAGTGGTTCATAAATATTTTGACAGCTCAAGCACCGGAAACGGACGTTTGAAATTGTCCACAAGTGCCTGTATTTTAATTGGTCATTTGTGTTTGACAGATGGAAACTCAGGCCTAGCCACTCGAACGGAAAGCTCGACCGCTCTTCAAACAAAAGTGTGTGCAATGGGCAGCAGCTATTCAATAAATAAAACGGGGCCGGGAAGTTATTATTTGTCCGATACGAAACGCATCAATTCTATTGGCAGACCATTAAACTCAACAAAACGCTGTAGGAATTTGCTGCCACTATAGGGGGATAGATATATTTTGAAAATGCAATAAAGTCGGCACAACATTTTTGAGAAATTGCCTAAAAAGCTGAATACATTTTATATCTAATACAAAGTGGAATGGTTATATTTCTATGGAATTTCGGCCACTGGCATATTGACAGAGTTCAGTCGCAGATTAAAGCGGCTAAATAATTTGGTTTCAGTTCGATGCAAATTGAATGTTATTTCGATTTATGTTCCGTTTTGGACACAATTCAACGGACTTTCCGTGAGTTTCCTACCAAAATCACGGCTGATGGATTGGATTTTAATTCCGGTGCAAATGTCCGCGAACATACAAATATTTGCAATCTCGCCCGAATTGTCGCATTGCGTTTGTTTATTTTTCATGTAATTCTATTTTGCGGTTTGCTTAACTGAAATGCAAGCTCACGTTTATTATTTCACCATAATTGGTTTTAGCTGCCAAATGCTGAAAATATAATTATCGTGAGATGACTGACCGACCGCCCAGTAACCAAAAGTTAACGCCAGAAACTTTTAAATGCCCAAAATCTTTATAAACTTTATTTATGGCGGCCAACTCGTTGGGAGTTAAGCCCCAGCTTAAAAGTTATATAGTTAGTTATATTGTTGGCCCGTTTAATTGTTGCTGCAGCACTGGTCCTTGGGCCCATTCTTGCAAACGCACTGGCAATCCTTGTTGCAGGCGCAGTTGTCCCCGCACTTTTGGGACGAGCACTGGCAGTCTGTCGAGAAATCGAGAGCGATGGTCAATTATACAGCTGGCTGCTGTCTTGTATCACTTACTTGTTCCACAACCCTTGCAAACCATCTTGTTTTATATATATTTCTCGACTTCCACTTGGCAAAGGCAAACTGAAATTTACTTGATTGCTTGTTGCTTGGCTATTCAACTGATGACCCAGTCCGGCAACTACCCCTCTTTTATACCCACTTCGATTGCCTCAAACTCAAGCGAGTGCAAAATTGCACAAATCCAAAACAAATTTGTTTGTTTGACCCAACTTATCACGTCGTGTGCAAGCCTGGGGCGAGTGGTGCGCAATTTATCAGACGATAGGCCAGGCAATTCTTTCTGCGCACGCGATTGCTCGCCAACTCGCTGCACACGACCTTCTCATCAGCTCATCAGCTGCCCACGTTGCGTATACGCCGCGTATCGTGACTCAGCCGACAGCCCAGAAGCACACAATAAAAAGCGTGAAAAGAGCAGGCAGCTACGCAGCGGGGTTTTTCACAATAAATAAAAGAGTTTCCTATAGTAAAGCAAATTTAAATGCTCATCTTGAATGCAAAAACGGCTTACGACTAACGTAAACGTAAATGCCATGAAACTATAACAGGTGGAGAGTTAACTAAAAATTAATCGAGGAAAGAAACGTGCTGCAAATTTGGCAAAAACGAAAAGCTCTGCGGGAGCTACAAAAACAGTTCATTACACGAAAAACCAAAAATACGGAAAAGCTAAAAACTATGTGATCCTTATCATATTTTTTATCTAATAAATAAATAGGCTTTCGGGCACAAAAACACAATGATAGGCACGATTTTTTTCGTTCCTTTTGCAACGGAAAATAGACTTCATGCAATCCTTCAATTGTAAGCTTGTCAAAGAAAGAGACTAGTCAATTCGGCTAGTGATCCTGAATATAAAAACTGTGTAGGATCTAACAAGCCTCTTCTTCCTATTACAAACTTTACCTAAACTGTGCCATGTATACCTAACAAGTGCCGTCGTATTGGGAAACTAAAACAGAGCATTATAAATTTGTTACGTACATTTGTTAACTACAATGTTAATAGAAAATATATATTTCACATCAAACATAATCAATCAACCAGCACCTTTCAGCTATAGTAACTTCTCTACGTCTTAAAACACCACCTCTGAAACCGAGCCCCTTTCCCGAAATACCATAAATATCCTGTCTTTCCCAATATATCTTCCGTTTTTTCACCGTGTAGTCGTGGGAATATTCCTATAGCTCAGTTCCTAGAGCTTAATATTTTAGCAAGTCAATGTTGGCAGGTGTGGTGTTACCCCAAAATCAATTAAGTAATTATGAGGTCAGCGAAGGGTGTCTCATGCGAATTTAATAGGACACCTTTGATGAGAACTATATAAGCCGAAGACCTATTGCGTCGGCCGATAAAACCGCTGAATCATGCTGTTCCGCAAACGTAAACCTAAGAGTGACGATGAAGTCATAACTTTCGACGAACTTACCCGGTTTCCGATCACTTTCTACAAGACCATCGGCGAGGATCTGTACTCCGACAGGGATCCCAACGTGATAAGGCGTTACCTGCTAAGGTTTTATCTGGTGCTTGGGTTCCTCAACTTCAATGCCTATGTAGTGGGGGAAATCGCGTACTTCATAGTCCACATCATGTCGACGACTACTCTTTTGGAGGCCACTGCAGTGGCACCTTGCATTGGCTTCAGCTTCATGGCCGACTTTAAGCAGTTTGGGCTGACAGTGAATAGAAAACGATTGGTCAGGTTGCTCGATGATCTAAAGGAGATCTTTCCCCTAGATGTGGAGGCGCAGCGAAAGTATAACGTATCGTTCTACAGGACACACATGAATAGGGTCATGACCCTATTCACCATCCTCTGCATGACGTACACCTCGTCATTTAGCTTTTATCCAGCCATCAAGTCGACCATTAAGTACTACCTCATGGGCTCTGAGATTTTTGAGCGCAACTACGGCTTCCACATTTTGTTTCCCTACGATGCAGAAACGGATCTGACGGTCTACTGGTTTTCCTACTGGGGATTGGCACATTGCGCCTATGTGGCCGGAGTTTCCTACGTCTGCGTGGATCTCGTGCTGATCGCAACCATAACCCAGCTGACCATGCACTTTAACTTTATTGCGAATGATTTGGAGGCCTACGAAGGAGGCGATCATACGGACGAAGAAAATATCAAATACCTCCAAAATTTGGTGGTCTATCATGCCAGGGCTCTGGAGTAAGTACACGGATATATACGATACAACCTCTATATTTTAATTTGGATTACATATTTTCCTTATTATATATTTCAGCCTTAGCGAGGAGGTTAACAACATATTTAGCTTCCTGATCCTCTGGAACTTTATTGCCGCCTCGCTGGTGATTTGCTTCGCTGGCTTTCAGATAACAGCCTCCAATGTGGAGGACATTGTGTTGTACTTCATATTTTTCTCGGCCTCGTTAGTTCAAGTTTTTGTGGTCTGTTACTATGGCGATGAAATGATCTCTTCAGTGAGTACAACTTTTATTTACTTATTTTTGGCAATAATAGACCATTTTCAAACTAACAAAGAATGTACATTTTAGAGCTCTCGTATTGGCCATTCCGCCTTCAATCAGAACTGGTTGCCGTGCAGCACCAAGTACAAACGCATCCTGCAATTTATTATCGCGCGCAGCCAGAAGCCGGCCTCTATAAGACCGCCTACCTTTCCACCAATATCATTTAATACCTTTATGAAGGTAATCAGCATGTCGTATCAGTTTTTTGCACTGCTCCGCACCACTTATTATGGTTAAAGGAAGATTACATACATATACAGTATGTACATATGTATGTCACCATATTGATAGCAGCATTCAGGAAGGTTGACAAAAAATACATATTTGCAACTACCAACGTACATACAAATACTATAACATAAAGGTTTTTAATGTTCAGATTATGATCTTTAAGAAAATCCTAAAAAAACACCGACAATTAATTAATTTAAAAAATTCAAACAAATTTAAGATAACAAAATATAAAATTGTCTTCAAAAAGTTATGTTAAGACCTAACAGATGTTACTGTAGGCATACTTGATTAATTAATACATGCTTTTGAGCTGTAACATAAAGTCTCCATTAGGAGACCAGAATCGCTGCAGAATAGTTTGCATACTTTGCGGATTAGGCATAAAAAACGACCTAAAATACTTGAAATAAAATGCCTTGTTTATTCGCAAAAACACTTACAGCGAGTGTCGGGAAAGACTAAATTGATTAACATACATAAATATAGACACAATAATGCGCATATTGCTAGCATCACAAAAACGTAACAACGACAAATACTAGGGCAAAAAATTCATGATGTGATGAAGCCGAACTAAATGGCTTAGTCCTTCAATTCGGCGCCACTGTTAACAAACCCGGCAGTTTGGGTCAACTGCAGTTGGGCCTTTTCCTCCGCCTCCTGGGCCTTCTGCTCGGGCGTCTTGGCCCATTCCTGCAGATCGCCGGAGCAGTAGAACCAGTAGATGACGCAGCCGACGAGGTAAATGCCCGCCGAAATGAAGAAGATGATGCGCCATTCGTCACTAGTCTGGTTGGTGACCACGTAACCCGTCAGCAGCGGACTCACGATGCCCGGAATGGTGGCGAATGTGTTGCCAATGCCCATCAGAACACTGGCGTGCTGGGGCGCAATGTCGAGGTGATTAACGCTATAAATTAAGCACGGGACTTAATACCAGATATATGAGGGATATTCCCCTTTGGGGAAATAGTAACTCACGCGAATCCAGACCAGGCGAAGGCACCCAAGCCCACGGCAATGGTCAGACTCACCACCGACCACGTGGGATCCAGCAAGTAGGCCGTCAGCATCATGAACACCGTCTGGGCCAGGAAGGCTCCGCAATTGAAGTTGCGCCTCACCTGGGTGGTCGTCCAAATGCCCTTCACCTGCAGCCAATCAGCCAAATACCCGGACACGGCCAGCAGGATGCCCATGGCCAGGTATGGCACAGCCGACAGAATGCCGGTTTTGCCAAGGTCGAAGTTAAGGGTGTCTGCAATGGAAAGGAATGGAAAATGAGTACACGTTTAGCTCTGCAAGAGACTTAAGTTTTATAGCTATGTAAGTCCCCCATCTTAAGCTGAAGCTTTCTAAATTATTAACTCATTTTAAAACTCGCAAAATATTTAAAAGCATATGTATTGAATCAGCTACAATTATAACAAATTTGTGGGCTGTTTACCCAAATAACTCACCCCTGAGGAAGCTGGGCAGCTGGGTGAGCAGGGTGTAGAAGCCCCAGTTCTCGGAGAAGTGCGAGGCCATGATGGCATAGAATGGCATCGACCTGAAGATGGCCCTCCAGGGGTGCTTGATATGCTTAGTGCCCACGTACCCAATGGTCTTCTGGATGTATTCGCACTCCTCCTTCGAGCAAAAGCGATCCTGCTCGGGTCCAGCCCGGACGAAGGTAAGCCAAGTGATGTACCAGATCACGCCGATGGTGCCGAATACGTAGAAAACGCTCTCCCAGCCGTACTTGGTGGCCAGAAATCCGGAGCACGGCATCGCCACCACAGTTCCCGCATAGTTGCCCGCAAATGCTATCGAGGCCATTCGGGATCGCTCCAAAGGCGGAGACCAGCGGGCCCACACCGCATGGATTCCGGGGAAGGTGACTCCCTCGAAGAAGCCCTCGATGATGCGGACGGCCAAGAACATCTCCAAGCTGTGCGAGGCAGCCAACGGAGTGAGCAGCGTCAGAATGGCAGTGCTTCCGATTCCAGTTCCAAATACCTATAGTTTAGTCAGATTTAAATATATTTGAACAGCTTATAAACTGTATTATTTATCTTTGCATGAAGATTAAAAGATGTCAGAAAATGATGTCAGATTTTCTTCTTTAAGCTTGAGTTCAATTCGTAATCAGATGCATATCAACATTTAAAGTTTGTTATGTACACTATATTTTGAAACCGCTTAACCGCAAACCAGTTTTGCTTCAAATGTAAATATACCGAACGAATTTGTCTTTTTTAAATGTCTGTAATTATCCGTAAGTTG